>NC_137276.1:17970000-22970000 GCF_054371585.1 Giraffa tippelskirchi | reverse complement strand
GTATGCGTGTGTGTGTGTGTATGTGTCTATACATATATACATAAAATGTATGGTACATATATACAATGGAATGCTCAGCCATAAAACAACTGTGTGTGTATGTGTGTGTGTGTGTGTGTATGTGTATAGATATGTGTGTGTGTGTGTGTGTATGTGTGTGTGTATATAATGAGTGGAGGGATTAATGAGCTTATTAAAAATCATAATTTTATTTTTCAGATTAAAGTTTTACTATTTCCCAATAAAATATATCAAACATATAAATATTTGTTAAGAATTCTGTGAGTTACTAAATATACATCATCTAGACACCTAGATAGTGAAAATACACATATATCTTCTTTTGTATTCAGTAGTAACTATGATATTGAACTGGATGTTTTCATTACTATTCATATTTAATGTGTTTATTTCTCATTTATGGATGTCTAATAACATGTCCTTTTCATTATATGGGACTGGAACGCAAAAGTATGAAGTCAAGAAACACCTGGAATAACAGGCAAATTTGGCCTTGGAGTACAGAATGAAGCAGGGCAAGGCTAATAGAGTTTTGCCAAGAGAACGCACTGGTCATAGCAAACACCCTCTTCCAACAACACAAGAGAAGACTCTACACATGGACATCACCAGATGGTCAACAACAAAATCAGATTGATTATATTCTTTGCAGCCAAAGACGGAGAAGCTCTATACAGTCAGCAAAAACGAGACCGGGAACTGACTGTGGATCAGAGAACTCCTTATTACCAAATTCAGACTGAAATTGAAGAAAGTGGAGAAAACCACTAGACCATTCAGGTATGACCTAAATCAAATCCCTTATGACTATACAGTAGAAGAGAGAAATAGATTTAAAGGACTAGATCTGATAGACAGAATCCCTGATGAACTATAGATGGAGGTTTGTGACACTGTACTGCTGCTGCTAAGTCACTTCAGTCGTGTCCGACTCTGTGTGACCCTATAGACGGCAGCCCACCAGGCTCCGCCATCCCTGGGATTCTCCAGGCAAGAATACTGGAGTGGGTTGCCGTTTCCTTCTCCAGTGCATGAAAGGGAAAAGTGAAAGTGAAGTCGCTCAGTCGTCCAACTCTTAGCGATCCCATGGACTGTGGCCTACCAGGCTCCTCCATCCATGGGTTTTCCAGGCAAGAGTACTGGTGACACTGTACAGGAGATAGGAATCAAGAACATCCCCAAGAAAAAGAAATGCAAAAAAGCAAAATGGCTGTCTGAGGAGGCCTTACAAATAGCTGTGAAAAGAAGAGAGGCGAAAAGCAAAAGAGAAAAGGAAAGATATACCCATTTGAATGCAGAGTTCCAAAGAATAGCAAGGAGAGATAAGAAAGCCTTCCTCAGTGATCAATGCAAAGAAAGAGAGGAAAACAATAGAATGGGAAACACTAGAGCTCTTTTCAAGAAAATTAAAGATACCAAGGGAACATTTCATGCAAAGATGGGCTCAATAAAGGACAGAAATGGTAGGGACCTAACAGAAGCAGAAGATATTAAGAAGAGGCAGCAAGAATACACAAAAGAACTGTACAAAAAAGTTCTTCACGACCCAGATAATCATGATGGTGTGACCACTCACTTAGAGCCAGACATCCTGGAATGTTAAGTCAAGTAGGCCTTAGGAAACATCGCTACGAACAAAGCTAGTGGAGGTGATGGAGTTCCAGTTCAGCTATTTCAAATCCTCAAAGATGATGCTGTGAAAGTGCTGCACTCAATATGCCAGCAAATATGGAAAACTCAGCAGTGGCCACAGGACTGGAAAAGGTCAGTTTTCGTTCCAATCCCAAAGAAAGGCAATGCCAAAGAATGCTCAAACTACCGCACAATTGCACTCATCTCACACGCTAGTAAAGTAATGTTGAAAATTCTGCAAGCCAGGCTTTAACAATATGTGAACCGTGAATTTCCAGATGTTCAAGCTGGTTTTAGAAAAGGCAGAGGAACCAGAGATCAAATTGCCAACATCTGCTGGATCATTGAAAAAGCAAGAGAGTTCCAGAAAAATATCTATTTCTGCTTCATTGACTATGCCAAAGCCTTTGACTGTGTGGATCACAATAAACTGTGGAAAATTCTGAAAGAGATGGGCATACCAGACCATCTGACCTGTCTCTTGAGAAACCTGTATGCAGGTCAAGAAGCAACAGTTAGAACTGGACATGGAACAACAGACTGGTTCCAAATAGGAAAAGGAGTACATCAAGGCTGTATATTGTCACCCTGTTTATTTAACTTATATGCAGAGTACATCATGAGAAACGCTGGGCTGGAGGAAGCATAAACTGGAATCAAGATTGCCAGGAGAAATATCAATAACCTCAGATATGCAGATGACATCACCCTTATGGCAGAAAGTGAAGAAGAACTAAAGAGCCTCTTGATGAAAGTGAAAGAGGAGAGTGAAAAAGTTGGCTTAAAGGTCAACATTCGGAAAACTAAGATCATGGTATCTGGTCCCATCACTTCGTGGCAGATAGATGGGGAAACAGTGGAAGTAGTGGCTGATTTTATTTTTCTGGGCTCCAAAATCACTGCAGATAGTGACTGCAGCCATGAAATTAAAAGACGCGTACTCCTTGGAAGGAAAGTCATGGCCAACCTAAATAGCATATTAAAAAGCAGAGACATTACTTTGCCAACAAAGGTCCATCTAGTCAAGGCTATGGTTTTTCCAGTGGTCATGTATGGATGTGAGAGTTGGGGTATAAAGAAAGCTGAGCGCCAAAGAATTAATGCTTTTGAACTGTGGTGTTGGAGAAGACTCTTGAGAGTCCCTTGGACTGCAAGGAGATCCAACCAGTCCATCCTAAAGGAGATCAGTCCTGGGTGTTCATTGGAAGGACTGACGTTGAAGCTGAAACTCCAGTACTTTGGTCACCTGATGCGAAGAGCTGATTCATTTGAAAAGATCCTGATGCTGGGAAAGATTGAGGGCAGGAGGAGAAGGGGACGATAGAGGATGAGGTGGCTGGATGGCATCACCGACTCGATGCACATGGGTTTGGGTGGACTTAGGGAGTTAGTGATGAACAGGGAGGCCTGGCGTGCTGTGGTTCATGGGGTCGCAAAGAGTCAGACATGACTGAGTAACTGAACTGAACTGAATAACATGCATCACTGTTTGTTCATGTTTTTAAATGTTAGATGGTAATTGCATTGTGATTTTCTGTATTCTTCTGTAACTTGCTTTTTGCTTCAACATTATGTTAGGAAATGAAATCACTTTGATGTGTGTCTATTCTGGATGTCCTGGTATGCTTCTTATATTTTCTTTCAGAAATCTCAGAACTGAGCCACTCAGGAATTGGACATGCTTGTTGTCTCCTGGTTGCTCTCAGTTGAGACCTTCACCAGGGATTGCTTTTTCCAGGAATTGACCTTAGCCAAATGTAGGTATCTGCCTAGCCGCAGGTCACACTTTCCCGGGAGCAACTATCTAATAATTAGTTAATTAAAGTACAGTGGTCTGGCCCTGTGTGGATTTTGGATAGCTTTGAAAATTGTCCCCATGTCAGAGCTCCACATGGGATTAACTGAGGTCTCAGTTATGACTGTATCACAGCAGAAAAATTTTCTGCCCAGTTCTGCTTCGTTAAACTTCCTGTGTGAAATGTGTGACCTGGAGTCTATTTTCTAGGATATCCAACCTTAGACAGTGCTCTTCTACTTTACTCATTTTCACTTCTGAATAGTGCTTCTGTGTATGACCATACTACAACTTATTTATCCATTCTACCATTGCTTAGAATCTAGATTGCTTCACTTTAAAAAATTATTGAATGCTTTTATAGATATCTATGTGTGAAGATGTGAGCAAGTTTGTCTAGGGATAGCCCCAGAGTGTAATCGCCAAGTAACAGATTTTCTTATTCTCAACTTTTCAAGGTACTATGAGGTAATACTTGAAATTGTTGCACAATTTGCTTTCCTATCAATCCTTATAATACAAATTTTAGTTTTCTAACACCATGTCTTGGAACTTTGGGCACTGATTTCTGTGAGTGGATACTTTTTGCTGCTTATCTTGTCCAAGTGCTGTGCCTCCATCCCCTTAATAAACTTTGGTATCTGTTCAAGGATAGGGGCTTTGTCCTAACTTTATGCAAAGGATCCACAATAGCTGCATGATCTGAGACTACCATGGTTTCTAAGTGTCTGGGTATAAGAATTTGTTTCTCTTAATCTTCAACTATTCAAATATATATAGTTTTAGAAAGACAACATAATTGATTTTTGCCTTTAAGATAAAAGTAGCTGTGCTTATGTAAATGCTATCTTAACAAAAAGTTGTGGATCCAGTTCTCCCGGTCTTCCTGTTGTCTGACATCCTTAATATCCTGTGTTTTTATGTTGAGGGATCATACCATCTTAAGCAACAACACCGCTGTTAAAATTCTGTGGTCATTGTAACTTAACTGGATTTCAACTTAGTGCTTCTTATCTCTATTATTTTTCTGGTTTTCAGAATAAAGTTTATTAGAATAATTTGAACTCTGTAGTGGTCAGGATATACTTCAAAGAGAAGCCTATGTTAAATGATTACTTAAAATTTATTGCCTGCATTAGCCCACTCTATTTCAGAGCTAAGGGTATTAATGATATTCCTTTCTTCACTACTTATTAATTTTATTCCCAGAATTCCTATACCAACAGGTAATCCCTACAAACAAAATGAGACTTCATAGAGGGTTTGAACAAATTGCTTTTACCTTTATTTTCACATGTATTTATACTTATCTTTTTATAAATAAGTTTTTAATTTTGCTAATAATATGTCTGAAATTTAAGCAGATGTAAATGTGAATTGGGCTTCCCAGGTGGCACTAGGGATAAAGAACTCACCTGCCAATGCAAGAGACCTAAGAGATGCAGGTTTGATCCCTGGGTTGGGAAGATCCCTTGGAGAAGGAAATGGCAACCTACTCCAGTATCTTTGACTGGAGAACCCCATGGACAGAGGAGCCTAGTCAGCTACAGTCCATGGGATCACACAGAGTCGGACACAACTGAAACCACTTAGCACACACAAATGCGAATTAAATAAACTATTCCTTCTACATATGACTCCACTGAGACCCAAAGGGAAGAAACCTTCCTTACTGGGTCCTTCCATGACATAGTAGAAGATTTAGGACTAGATCACTGGCCTTCTGATGCCCTGTGTGTTTTAAATTTGTTGTGTCGCATTATCACTCTTCCAACTTTCTCTTCCACTGAAATGTAACATGTAATGCTCTGATCCTTGAAATGGCATCACTTTGCTTCTATACTATGGAGAATAAGTCTATCCCATTTCCACTCATGCTGCATTACTTCCTTGTCTGGTGTCTCTCTTAGAATGAAACTATACTTCTGAGAAGGATTGATACAGCATTTAGTACTTTATGGATAAGCAGTAAAATATGGGAAAATAAAGCCGGATGATAATTTTTATTAACTGATATGATAAGAACACTATACAGTGTTTTGTTACATGTCTTTTCTGAGAAAAAAGAATCAGACATGTCAATTATGGGAAAAGAAAAGGAAGCCTTCAACAATTTATCAGGAAACAGAGGATATAGAGCACACTCAATTTTTCTGGCTCCAACCAAAGCTCTTACTGTGTGACACCAACCTCTGAATATTTTGTTGATTGAGAATTCAGTAGAGATAGTATTAACATTTCAGAGAGAGAAACTAGAATCTTAATCCCAGTTTCACCATGTATGAGCTGTGTCATCTTAGACAAGCAAATTTAGCTCTCTAATGCTCAAATTCTTTTACTGGAAGACATAATATTTACTTAAAAGTACATGGTTAGCTACAATGAGATACCACCTCGCACCAATCAGAATGGCCATCATTAAAAAGTCTACAAACAATAAGTGCTGGAGAAGGTGTGGAGAAAAGTGAACCCTCTTGCATTGCTGGTGGGAATGTAAACTGATACAGCCACTATGGAAGATGGCATCAGTTCAGTTCAGTTGCTCAGTCGTGTCCGACTCTTTGTGATCCCATGAATCGCAGCACGCTAGGCCTCCCTGTCCATCACCAACTCCTAGAGTCCACCCAAACCATTGAGTCAGTGATGTCATCCAACCATCTTATCCTCTGTCATTCCCTTTTCCTCCTGCCCTCAATCTTTCCCAGCATCATTTTCAAATGAATCAGCTCTTTGCATCAAGTGGCCAAAGGATTGGAATTTCAGCTTCAGCATCAGTCTTTCCAATGAATATTCAGGACTGATTTCCTTTAGGATGGACTGGTTGGATCTCCTTGCAGTCCAAGGGACTCTCAAGAGTCTTCTCCAACACCACAGTTCAAAAGCATCAATTCCTTGGTGCTCAGTTTTCTTTATAGTCCAACTCTCACAACCATACATGACTACTGGAAAAACCATAGCTTTGAATAGATGGACCTTTGTTGACAAAGCAATGTCTCTGCTTTTTAATATGCTGTCTAGGTTGGTCATAACTTTCCTTCCAAGGAGTAAGCGGCTTTTAATTTCATGGCTGCAGTCACTATCTGCAGTGATTTTGGAGCCCCAAAAGCTAAGCCATGCCATGTGGGGCCACCCAAGATGGACGAGTCATGGTGGAGAAGTCTGACAGAATGTGGTCCACTGCAGAAGGGAATGGCAAACCACTTCAGTATTCTTGCCTTGAGAACCCCATGAACAGCATGAAAAGGCAAAAAGATAGGACCCTGAAAGATGAACTCCCCAGGTGGGTAGGTGCCCAGTATGCTACTGGAGATCAGTGGAGAAATAGCTCCAGAAAGAATGAAGGGATGGAGCCAAAGCAAAAACAACACCCAGTTGTGGATGGGACTGGTGATAGAAGCAAGGTCCGATGCTGTAAAGAGCAGTATTGCACAGGAACCTGGAATGTTAGGTCCATGAATCAAGGCAAATTTGAAGTAGTCAAACAGGAGATGTCAAGAGTGAACATTGACATTCTAGGAATCAGTGAACTAAGATGGACTGGAAAGGGTGAATTAACTCAGATGACCATTATATCCACTACTGTGGGCAGGAATCCCTTAGAAGAAATGGAGTAGCCATCATAGTCAACAAGAGTCTGAAATGCAGTACTTGGATGCAATCTCAAAAACGACAGAATGATCTCTGTTCATTTCCAAGGAAGACGATATGGAGATTCCTTAAAAAACTAGGAATAAAACCATCATATGACCCAGCAATTCCACTATTAGGCACATACCCTGAGGAAACCAAAATTGAAAAAGACACATGTACCCCAATGTTCACTGCAGCACTATTTACAACAGCTATAACATGGAAGCAACCTATATGTCCATTGACAGATGAACGGATAAAGAAGCAGAGGTACACATACACAATGGAATACTACTCAGCCATAAAAAGGAACACATTTGAGTCAGTTCTAATGAGGTGGATGAACATAGAGCCTATTATACAGAGTGAAGTAAGTCAGAAAGAGAAATATAAATATAGTATATTGACACATGTATACGGAATCTAGCAAGAGGGTATTGATGAATTCATTTTCAGGGCCACAATGGAGAAACAGATATAGAGAACAGACCTATGGACATGGGGGAGGGGAGGAGGGAGAGGGTGAGATGTACGGAGAGAGTAACATGGAAACTTACGATACCATATGTAAAATAGATAGCCAATGGGAATTTGCTGTATGACTCAGGGAACTCAAACAGGGACTCTGTAACAATCCAGAAGGATGGGATGGGGAGGGAGATGAGAGGGATTTTGGGAGGGAGGGGCCATAGGTGTACCTATGGCTGACACTTTTTGATGTTTGATAGAAAACCACAAAATTCTGTAAAGCAATTATCCTTCAATTAAAAAAAAAGTGGCAAAAAAAGAACATGGTTGAGATTAACGATAATATATAAAATAATTTATCCCAGTGCCTTACTCATAAAAGTACATTGGTAAATGAGCAATGTATCTAAAACTAATCATGTGAACACAATTATTTGCAATGATTTTATGAATATACTAATTTTATCCTTGAAACTCAAATAAAATCTAATATTCTCTATTCTTGGCAGCTATCTCAAATAAGATGGTATAAGCAGTGAGGGCCATTTCTCATCTCCAGCAGAGAGATTCAACTGACAGAAAGAGCAATCTATTCCATGTAAACAAGGAATGATGAGTGTGCCATGTCTCTGGGAACATTGAAAAAAAAATAACCCTCAAGGAACTATGAACAAAAGCCATGCTTGACTAGAGAGCATACAGAGAAGATATCCAAAATCCTCTCTGAGTGGCTCCTACCTTCCTAGAATCAAAATGGCAGCCTGACCTGATGGGCCTGCCAACACTTTCCTGTAATCATCTTGATGTGTGCGCCTGCACAAAGTTCCACAGAAATGTTTGCTTGCCAGAGATGGCTCTCTGCTGTGTGACCCTATAAACTCCTGGATCATGTCACTGAACAGTTACAGATTTTGTGTATGGACTCCTTTCCTTCTGTCCTTCTTTTTTCCTTTGTTACCCTCACCTCACCCTCCCTGAATTCACAATTTCACTCTGGGTTCACATGTCTATTAGAGGCCCAGCAGGAAATCAAGAAACCTCAAAGTGGACATAAACTCAGCTGAGAAAGTTGATAGGAACTGACTGGAGTGACAAAGCTGCATTGGCTCACATTCAGAGAGGAAATATCCATTCCTCACCTTGCCTGCCTCTGCTGTGATTTCTCTGGGACCTAATTTACAACCCAGTGAATGGTGATGCTGTGAAAGTTCAGATTGCTAAACTGCTGCTCTTTGCTTTGGGTACCTCTTGGTCCTCAACTGATTCAGAACAGACTGGGAACCTGGAGTATTTCTGAGTATTTCCTGTGTGGAGTCTTCATCTGCTGAGAGTTTCACCCCTCAGTTCAGTTCAGTCGCTCAGTCGTGTCCGACTCTCTGCGAACCATGAATTGCAGCACGCCAGGCCTCTCTGTCCATCACCAACTCCCGGAGTCTACCCAAACCCATGGTCATCGAGTCGGTGATGCCATCCAACCATCTCATCCTCTGTCGTCCCCTTCTCCTGCCGCCCCCAATCCTACCCAGCATTAGGGTCTTTTCCAATGAGTCAACCCTTCGCATGAGGTGCCCAAAGTATTGGAGTTTCAGCTTCAACATCAGTCCTACTCCTTTTCCTATTTGGAACCAGTCTGTTGTTCCATGTCCAGTTCTAACTGTTGCTTCCTGACCTGCATACAGGTTTCTCAAGAGACAGGTCAGATGGTCTGGTATGCCCATCTCTTTCAGAATTTTCCACAGTTTATTGTGATCCACACACTCAAAGGCTTTGGCGTAGTCAATAAAGCAGAAATAGATGTTTTTCTGGAACTCTCTTGCTTTTTCGATGATCCAGCGGATACTGGCAATATGATCTCTGGTTCCTCTGCCTTTTCTAAAACCAGCTTGAACATCTGGAAGTTCACGGTTCACGTATTGCTGAAGCCTGGCTTGGAGAATTTTGAGCATTACTTTACTTTCACTCCTACCTCCCACCATTTTCTCCTACCTTCCATAAGAGAGTGCCACTTCAAGACCAATAATTTTCTTTTTTGAAAATTGTGTCTATTTGCACACAACTGCCTAATTTATTTTTATTTAAAGGGCACTAGCCTTGGATGTGGGTTCTGGCATGGATTTTAGTTCTATCATTCACTTAATCTATATGACCCTGGGAAAATCATCACTCAGCCTCTCTTTGAGTCTCAGTTCTCTTATCTTTGAAACGCCAATAAGCTCTCACCTCCAAGGTAGTAGGGTGTATAAATTCTGTACATGAAAATGTCTGCCATATAGGAAGTAATTCCTAGGAATTATTCACAGTTAATGTCATGTCACACTTCTGCTCAAGGGCCTATGTGTTAGTTGTTCAGTCATGCCCAACTCTTTGCAGCCCCATGGACTGCCCACTAGGCTCTTCTGTCCAAGGAATTCTCCATGCAAGAATACAGGAGTGTGTTGCCATTCCCTTCTCCAGAGGATCTTCCTGACCCAGGGATCGAACCCTGGTCTCCTCCATTGCAGGCAGATTCCTTACAGTCTAAGCCACCAGAGAAGCCCAAGAGCCCACTTAGTGACTTTTTACTTCTAGGTATGGACCCAAATTCCTTTGCCTTCTATTTTCTGAAATGGGCATCTACAATCACAGCTTCTCTTTTGGTGGAAGATAGCTTTAGCTTTATTGACTCATTTTTGTTAGGGGTTAAGTGCAGAAGTGAACTCTGAGGGTCTGATGCCAAGTGACAGTAATACTCAACTCACAAACAAAAAGGACTTGAAACTCCCAAGACAGCCCTAGAGGAGGAGACAAGGAAAGAGATAGGAGGATAGACCTTTCAGGGATATCAGGCTGAGTGTACACTCAGAACCCTTCCTCTGATTTTCCTAAAATACCCACTAAAGTATACTTTACTTATAAATGTGCAGTGTGAACAGTTTTCCTTTCTTATGCTTGTGCTGCTGGTCTGGACACCATTATTTCAAGAACCACTGTCCTCTGAAGTATCACAGATCTGTTTCTACAAGGGTGAGCAGTGACAAACCATGGGAAGACTATCCAGATAGGTGTCAGGGGGGCCCCAGCAATTTTGTGAAGTTACTTAAGTTTGTTCTGGATTATCTGTTTCCACAATCATTATCCACTCAGAAATGTCCACTGCCATATCTTTGTTCAGTGTAGCCTCAGAAGTACCATGGGCCCCAAATTTATGATTTTAATGTGTCATCCCTCAAAACTTTCATGGTTCCTGTGAATTAGTTCCCACCAATGGCAAGTACAGAAGATCTGGTAATTATGATTCCCACCGAGCATTTAAGAGCTATCCCCAAATTCCTGGGATACCATTCTAAGAAGTATAGTTGACCCTGGAACAACACACGTATCAAGGGCACTAACCCTGCACAATCAAAACTAAAAAATCCACAATAGTATGATCACTACTGAGGGCCAGACATCCTGCAGCATGAAGTCAAGTGGGCCATCACTATAAACAAAGCTAGTGGAGGTGATAGAATTCTAGCTGAGCTATTTAAAATCTTAAAAGATGATGCTGTTAAATTGCTGCACTCAATATGCCAGAAAATTTGGAAAACTCAGCAGTGGCCACAGGATTGGAAGAGATCAGTTTTCATTTCCAAACCCAAAGAAGGGCAATGGCAAAGAATGTTCAAACTACCGTACAATTGTGCTCATTTCACATGCTAGCAAGGTAATGCTCAAAATCCTTCAAGCTAGGTTTCAACAGTATGCGAACTGAGAACTTTCAGATGTACAAGCTGGATTTAGAAAAGGCAAAGGAACCAGAGATCAAATTGCCAGCATCCACTGGATCATAGAAAAAGCAAGAGAATTCCAGAAATTCATCTATTTCTGCTTCATTGATTAAGCTAAAGCCTTTGACTGTGTGGATACAACAAACTGGAAAATTCTTAAGGAGATGGGAATACCAGATCACCTTACACGCCTCCTGCGAAAACTGTATGCAGGTCAAGAAGCAACAGGTACAACTGGACATGGTACAACAGACTGGTTCAAAACTGGGAAAGGAGTATGTACAGGCTGTATATTGTCACCCTGCTTATTTAACTTCTATGCAGAGTACATCCTACAAAATGCCAGGCTGGATGAAGCACAAGCTGGAATCAAGATTGCAGGGAAAAATATCAATAACCTCAGATATGCAGATGACACCACCCTTACGGCAGAAAGTGAAGAGGAACTAAAGAGCTTCTTGATGAAGGTGATAGAAGAGAGTGAAAAATCTGGCTTAGAACTCAACATTCAAAAAACTAATATGGCATCTGGTCTCATCACTTCATGGCAAATAGATGGGAAAACAATGGAAACAGTGACAGATTTTTTCTTGGGCTACAAAATCACTGTGGAGAGTGACTGCAGCCGTGAAATTAAAAGACATTTGCTTTTTGGAAGAAAAGCAATGACAAACCTAGACAGTATATTAAAAAGCAGAGACATTACTTTCCAGCAAAGGTCAGTATTGTCAAAGCTCTTGTTTTTCCAGTAGTGATGTATGGATGTGAAAGCTGGACAATAAAAAAGGTTGAGCACCAAAAAATTGACACCTTCGAACTATGGTGCTGGACAAGACTCTTTAGAGTCCCTTGGACTGCAAAGAGATCAAATCAGTCAATCCTGGAAGAAATCAGCCCTGAATATGGACTAATGCTGAAGTTGAAGCTCCAATACCTGGCCACCTGATGCGAAGAGTTGACTCAGTGGAAAAGCCCCTGGTGCTGGGAAGGATTGATGGCAGGAAGAGAAGGGGACGACAGAGGACAAGACGGTTGGATGACATCACCAACTCGAGGGACATAAGTTTGAGCAAATTCCAGGAAATAGGAAGGACAGGGAAGTTGTCGTATTGCAGTCCATGGGGTCACAAAGAGTTGGACATGACAGAGCAACTGAACATCAACAACCTAAAATATTTAAAAGGTGACTTTAAAAATAGAGATAAAAATAAGTTATCAAGAACGTTATAGGGTGGATTTGATGTTTCAAATTTTATTAGAGAAGAATAGGGAGAACCTAAATATATTTTGTTTTTTATGACAAGCTTCATTTTAAACAGTAGTTAGATGATGAATTTGGGGAAATTCAGTTTGGGGAAATTTGGGGAAATGAGTTTGAGCAAACTCCAGGAGTTGGTGATTGATAGGGAGGTCTGGCATGCTGCAGCCCATGGGATCACAAAGAGTCAGATATGACTGAGCAACTGAACTGAACTGAATTTGGGGAAAAGTCTGATCTGGCAGGACTCTGTCTGCCAGCCCTTGTAGAGCATTAAATTGGGCTTCAGTAAATTGGTGATGGACACGGAGGCCTGGTGTGCTGTGGTTCATGGGGTTGAAAAGAGTCGGACACAACTGAGCGACTGAACTGAAGTGCAAAACTGGTGTATGTCTTCCTTGCCACCTACTTCTCCTGCACCCCCCTCATATTCATCCTAGGATGTATATATTTTATTTCTATCTTAATTGCTGCCACTGCAGGCAAAGCCACTAACCCCTCTCATCTAGGCTAGTCCAGCGGCCTCCTAGCTGTTGTCCTGTAACCACTCATGCACTCTCTAACTCACCCTCCTCACTGGGACTAGTGTTACCTTTTCCAAACATAAATGTGATTATCAGAGGAAGAGTCTGCTACAAAATCCCTCCATGACTTCCCACAGTTCTTAGGATAAAATCCCTAGTCTTAATAAGCTCTCCAAAACTCAATATTATCCCTGTGTCCATTTGCATCCTGAAATTGCACAAAATTTTCTCCCATCCATTAATTGCTTTTTTTTTAGTGTCTTAGAGGACCTTGTTCCAGTCTCCACATGACCTTTGCAACTGTTTTTCCTCTGTTATCAGGAATACTTTTGATTTACCCTCTCCATTTCCTCTTTACATAGCTATTTTTCTCTTTATTCTTTAGATCTTTGTTCATTCTTTTCCCAGATAAGCTTTGGCTTTATCTTCTTCCTAGGTCACATCCCACTCTTTTAATACTTACAAGATATTTACATACGTATAATTGACTCATTGTCCTCCTACTCTTGGTGTTTGAGAGAGACGAGGTTAAGTATAACCTCTCATAGTAACTATTCCTAGTTCTGTTATTCATTAATTCAAAATATGCTTTCTACAGACATGTATAACAAGCATCTTTTCTGCCTATAAGGCATTCCTAACTTCATACTTACTGACAGAAGACAAGATTCACTTCCTACTATCAGGATGAAAATACTAGATGCTCACTTCCCCAACTTCTTTTGTGGATAGGATGCAGGGCTGTGACCTAGATTCTCAAATCAATTGCATCCACATACTCAACTTTGACTCTTAATATAGTGAGTCACAATAACAACACAAGCACATTTTCAAGTCAATTCTGTTGAGGGCAGCAGCAGAAAGAGCCACATTCAAGGTTCAGAAGTGGGCATGCCAGCAGTGATTACAGTTTAGCTCACTGTGTAGCATCAAAGCACAATGGTATCATCACAGGACAAGTGGCATGACTTTGGGCATTTTGTTTCTGGAAGAAAGGGTAAACATTTCTCATTCACCCACTATCCCACCTGTGAACTGCAGAGGTTAAGTTCCTGGTGAGAGTGGCTCCTTTCTCCTCCCACAAATAGAGTAGAGATTCTACATTAGGCATAAAGTCTAACAATATTAGGGCCACAATTGCCCTTCTGCAGCTCACTCATAAGGGTAGGGGCTCCATACCAATAGAGGCAAGTAGAGAAAGCCAGAAGCTACTGCTCCCAAACAACTACCTTGTTACAAAGTGGGTGTATCTACAAGAAAAGCAGACCGCTGCTCTGAGCCTTCGGCTCCAGATCAGTGCTCCAAGAATTTCCCCAGGGATGAAGGGAGTCGGTAAGAACAGGCAACCCTGAAGCTGTCCTTAAAGAAACTCACTTTATTTGAAACAAAGTATGGAGCAATTCAACCCTAAGGGAACTCTACTTCCCTCCCCAAAATGGATATTATGATCATCAGCAAATAAGAGGAGGCAGGTAACTTCCTGAGAATAAGAAGCTAAACCATAGGCCAGCTAGTTTACCCATGAGAACCCAGGAAAGAGACAACTAAGAAAAGTCCACCACTAGGTCAGAACAAATCTCAAAGACTGGTCTCAAAACTAGTTCAGTAAAAGGTCACAAATTTAATTGGCTCAGGTTGTGTGGAAATATCAATTGAGCAATATCAATTGTGGCATTGTAAATAACAATTGAGCAATGAGCCAGAAAAGAATAGAGATTAACAGGTAGGTGTCATATTAAAAGGGAGAATTTAACAAAAATTTAGGGAGAGAGACAGTCACAAAGAGACCTGCTACAACCACTGTCATTCCAGGGTGATCTTGCACATGTCCAAGGCAGTGCCCTCTGAAGATTAACTTTAGAGGCTCAGTGGCTTTTGTTTTAAGCAACTAAATTTAAGATGGTTTGTTTTGCAGCCACTTATAAAGTATATAGCATTTGTGAGATTAAACAAATTTTATAAAGCATTTAGCAGAGAGCCTAGCACAGAGTAGGTGGTCAGTAATATCCACTGCTCTCAAGTCACTGAAATAAAACAGTTTATGGATTTAATGACAGATATCTAAACTTTTATCTATAAATATATGCCATACATTATGCTGAGTCCCAGAGGAGGAGAGAGAGAAAAAAAAAAAAGTTTTGTTTCTATCCCCTAAGAGCACACATTCAATCCAGGCTGAGAGTAAATGCAGTTTAATACAAAATGATACTCACAAAGGCAGAAGTACAGAACACAATGGAAACATGGGCAAGAGAAGAAAAACACTGATCTGGGGATGGGTGACTTGTAGGAAGGATTTAGTGAAGATCTGGAACTTGAGTTGTGCAGAGGTTGCTGTCAGACAAAGATGGAAGACACTTTTTTTTTTTAATTCATTTTTGATCCCACCTCCAGAGGATCCAAATGATTATTGAGACAGGTTAGAGCAGGCAGAAATCAATAAAAGGAAGGATTTCATAAGAAAATCAGAGGCTGCATCCTCATGCCTATAGTGTGTTTTGACTGCTACTCATTTATATCGCTACCATTTTCCAAAGATTACAGCATTTAATGTGGGCCTCACCAGAACAGAAAAATCCATTCTGTACATACTTCTTTACAGGAATCACTGTCAGGAAGCTCAAATACTCTTTAAATTTGCAAAGAATTAACTCCTATTTCTATTTCTTATTTTTCATACTGCTCATCTTCCGATGATTAGGAGAGAAAATACAGAGGGACAAATGAGACTGTCAAACACAGCCCTTATATTTGCTAACAGACATGGAGAAAATGGCCTTTGTGCTGCTATTGGTCTTGCTCAGGCCTGAGATTCTCAACCTCTGATTGTGTAGTGCCATATACAGAGCTATCATTCTCCCTCGACAGGAAGAGATGGGGAGGGTGTTAAAGAATTATTAACTATTCTTCATTCTATATGATGAGTATAATCATCAAAATAGTAACACAAGAAATAAAGATAACTGCTAGGAACTATGCTAGGTTCATCAAATATACGCCTCCTAATTCAAACTTTAAATAAATATTATATTTGCATGATTTAAAAGGATTAGGTATTTGTATTTGTCTGATTTCCCTGGGAGCAGACTCTGAAACAAGGACTCTAGGCAAAGAATTAATTTGGGATGTGATCGTAGAGAAGTGGGGAGTGAGACAGAAAATGGAAGGCAGCTATGTAGTGAAATTTGCCAAAGAAGTTACCATATATCTGTTTACTACATCTTATTGTATACAAGGATTCAATCATGTATAACGACCCATCACATATAATTAATTATCTATATTCACATCTTTCAACATACTATGTTTGTAGATATACCTGTCTATATGTAGCACATGTAACACACAAAATTCTGTTTTTAGGATATGTATTATTATTATTCTTAGTCTCATCTAATGTCTTGGAAAAACTGCAAGGAGAGGTGAAGTAGCTTGTACAAAGATATTTATAATTAGTAACAATGAAAATTATCTGAATCAGGAAAATTTTGTGGTTTTCAATTCATGAACTTCCCAGTTATGAGAGTTTGAACTAAATCTCACAAACCACTAGAATGGCCACTTTAAAGAACAACAAAATGTTCTTTAAAGTGTTGCTGAAGATGTGGAAGATTTAGACCCATGACCACTGTTAGTAGGAATGTTCTTTAAACAACAAAGTGTTCTTTAAAGTGTTGCTGAGGATGTGGGGGATTTAGACTCATGACCACTGTTAGTAGGAATGTATCACTGGAATGGAAATTTTCCATGGACTGTGGAAAATAGTATAGCAGTTCCTCAAAAGAATTAAAACAGAATTACCAAATAATTCAGAAATCTCACTTCTGGATAATAAAAGTAAAATAAGTGAAAACAGGATTTCAAAGATATACTTGCATGTCCATGTTCATAGCAGCATATTGACCATAGCCAAGAGGAAGAAGCAACCCAGATGCCATCATGATAAACACAATGCAGTTATATACACACAATGGAATACTATTCAGTATCAACAAGGAAGGACATCCTGTCACCTGATGCAACACTGATGAAAGTTGAGGACACTATGCTAAGTGAAACAAACCAATTACAGAAAAGACAAATATGTAAGATTCCATTTATGTGAGGCATTTACAGAAACAAAAAACAGAATGGTGATTACAAGATCTGGGCAGAAGAGGAGGGTGGAGCATTGTTTCTTGGATATAGAGTTTCAGTTTTGCAGGATGAAAGTGCTCTGCAGAGCTGTTGCACAACAGTGTGAATTGACCGAACACTATTGAACTATACAATTAAAAATGGTTAACATGGCAAAATAAACATATCAAATTATATATTTTAAGCATTAGTTTATCATATGTAAATTATACCTCAATAAATTTGTTATTAAAAGTTTAAACTAATTTTCTAGTCAGCTTCTTAGAACTGGATGAAGCCTTGCTCTGTATCTAGTAAAATCACCCACTATATGCAGGAATCTTTTCTTTATAATTCACTGCCTACAAAGACAAATGAATCTATTCTGGACAACTCCAATTATTTAAAAAAATAATCACCTTATACTGAGCTAAAATTTGCAAGTAGTTGATAATTACCACTCACATGAAGAACTAGTAACAGTGCCATAATCTTTGCTCCATATTAAGGCTGGTCCTGTCCTAATCTCATTTTAGAACACATTTTTTGTTGCATGGCAAATTTCCTATACTAAGCCAAATGTATATGGGAGTAAAAATCATAGATGAGATAATTGACCACAATGTTTAAGGTTGTTCAGAAAAAAGATATCTCCTCCATACAATAATATATCATAAATGAATCCAGAAATGAGGGTAGGAAAGAGTATTCAGGATACATGTTTCTTCTACAGCAAGTTTGTTGTCCTTGTTGCTGTTTACTCGCTAAGTGGTGTCCAACTCTTTTGCAACCCCATGGACCAAAGCCTACCAGGCTCCTCTGTCCATGGGATTATCCAAGCAAGAATACTGGAATGACTTGCCATTTACTTCTCCATGGGATATTCTTGACCCAGGGGATCAAACTTGAGTCTCCTGTCTGGCAGGTAGATTCTTTATCACTGAGCCATATGAGAAGGTCCATACAGTAAGTTAGTGAGAAATTAATAATCCAAAGGACCACTGGGATATACAGGGTGCCTATTTGATGAAATGTTAGGTCACAGAGTTTGCTGGTTGTTGTTGCCCAGTCTTTCATTTAATAAATCTGTCTCTACCAGAAAACATTATTTTTATCAGCAGGCCATGACTTCAACCCTAAGTCTTCAAATTTGTTTTCTATGTCCTATCCCTCAATAAAATTGATACAATATCTTTGTCCTTAGTACCGTGTTAATTATAATATGTAGAGTACTTCAAGACCTTTTTCTTAAAGTCTTGAGCCAATTATATTATTACTCCTATTATACAGCTGAAAAATAAAAGCAGATCCTTCCTTTAGTCATTTCTACAGAAGATTGCTGTTTCCAGTTCTACAGTGCTCATGATAAGGTGACAACATAAGGAATCCAGGAACAAATTTTATTATTATTTTTATTCTGGAATAAAGATTGAGCTTCTTTAGGAACAACATGAAGTTAAAATGAATATAACTTTTTTCATACGTCAACTCCACATAGTTTGAATCCGGAATAGTAGACTTTAAAAAAATTTTTCAATTCTCCACAGGGAGAAATAAATCAAGATAGAGACTAGATATCTTTTGTATCAAATATATTTTATTATATAATCTTAAAGGTTGGAAGATGATTTGTATCAATGTCCAACAAGTTATCCCAATTGCAAAAGATTCTCTGCATGTGGAGAGGAATTGGAAATGCAATGTTATAGCAGGATACTATAAAATAATTGAAAGCACAAAACTGATCAAAACTTAATACTCTTAAAAGTACTGAGGCCTAGTTTTCACAGTTTTGTTGAAAATTAGGTAATGTAATCAGTGTGATTTGGGGCAAAGTTTCATAATCTCTGAAAACTTCATTTTTCCAAAACTACCCTTATTCATGTAAAAATCAATTGAGAAAATGCTTGCCATGGTCCAAAGAAAAACTCGATAATTGTTAGCTGTGAGCAGTATATGAAAGTGGTTACAACGATAGGTTCTGAAGTTTGCCTCCTCAGATTCAAATGTAGGTTATGACATTTATAAATGGTGTGGTCCTAGTTCAGTTCAGTTCAGTTCAGTCGCTCAGTCGTGTCCGACTCTTTGAGACCCCATGAACTGCAGCATGCCAGGCCTCCCTGTCCATCACCAACATCAGGAGTCCACCCAAACCTATGTCCATCTAGTCAATGATGCCATCCAACCATCTCATCCTCTGTAGTCGCCTTCTCCTCCTGCCCTCAATCTTTCCCAGCATCAGGGTCTTTTCCAATGAGTCAGCTCTTCGCATCAGGTAGCCAAAGTATTGGAGTTTCAGCTTCAACATCAGTCCTTCCAATGAACACCCAGTACTGATCTCCTTTAGGATAGACTGGGTAGATCTTCTTGTAGTCCAAGGGACTCTCAAGAGTCTTCAACACCACAGTTCAAAAGCATCAATTCTTCAGCGCTAAGCTTTCTTTATAGTCCAACTTTCACATCCATACATGACCACTGGAAAAACCAAAGCTTTGACTAGACGGATCTTTGTTGGCAAAGTAATGTCTATGCTTTTTAATATGCTATCTAGGTTGGTCATAACTTTCCCTCCAAGGAGTAAGCATGTTTTAATTTCATTGCTGCAATCACCATGTGCAGTGATTTTGGAGCCCAGAAAAATAAAGTCAGCCACTGTTTCCACCGTTTCCCAAGCTATCTTCCATGAAGTGATGGGACCAGATGCCATGATCTTAGTTTTCTGAATGTTGAGCTTTAAGCCAATTTTTTCACTCTCCTCTTTCACTTTCATCAAGAGGCTCTTTAGTTCTTCTTCACTTTCTGCCATAAGGGTGGTGTCATCTGCATATCTGAGGTTATTGACATTTCTCCCAGCAATCTTGATTCCAGCTTGTGCTTCCTCCAGCCCAGTGTTTCTCATGATGTTCTCTGAATATAAATTAAATAAGCAGGGTGACAATATACAGCCTTGACATACTCCTTTACCTATCTGGAACGAGTATGTTCTTCCATGTCCAGTTCTAACTGTTGCTTCCTGACCTGCATACAGGTTTCTCAAGAGACAGGTCAGATGGTCTGGTATTCCCATCTCTTTCAGAATTTTCCACAGTTTATTGTGATCCACACACTCAAAGGCTTGGGCATAGTCAATAAAGCAGAAATAGATGTTTTTCTGGAACTCTCTTGCTTTTTCGATGATCCAGCAGATGTTGGCAATTTGATCTCTGGTTCCTCTGCCTTTTCTAAAACCAGCTTGAACATCTGGAAGTTCACAGTTCATGTATTGCTGAAGCCTGGCTTGGAGAATGTTGAGCATTACTTTACTAGCGTGTGAGATGAGTGCAATTGTGTGGTAGTTTGAGCATTCTTTGGCATTGCCTTTCTTTGGGATGGAATGAAAACTGACCTTTTCCAGTCCTGTGGCCACTGCTGAGTTTTCCAGATTTGCTGGCATATCGAGTGCAGCACTTTCACAGCATCATCTTTCAGGATTTGAAATAGCTCAACTGGAATTCCATCACCTCCACTAGCTTTGTTCGTAGTGATGCTTCCTAAGGCCCACTTGCCTTCACATTCCAGGATGTCTGGCTCTAGGTGAGTGATCACATCATCGTGATTGTCTGGGCCGTGAAGATCTTTTTTGTACAGTTCTTCTGTGTATTCTTGCCACCTCTTCTTAATATCTTCTGCTTCTGTTAGGTCCTACCATTTCTGTCCTTTATTGAGCTCATCTTTGCATGAACTGTTCCCTTGGTATCTCTAATTTTCTTGAAGAGATCTCTAGTCTTTCCCATTCTATTGTTCTCCTCTATTTCTTTGCATTGATCGCTAAGGAATGCTTTCCTATCTCTCCTTGCTATTCTTTGGAACTCTGCATTCAAATGGGTATATCTTTCCTTTTCTCCTTTGCTTTTCGCTTCCCGTCTTTTCACAGCTATTTGTAAGGCCTCCTCAGACAAACATTTTGCTTTTTTGCATTTCTCTTTCTTGGGGATGGTCTTGACTCCTGTCTCCTGTACAATGTCACGAAACTCCATCCATAGTTCATCAGGCATTCTGTCTATCAGATCTAGTCCCTGAAATCTATTTCTCACTTTCACTGTGTTGTCATAAAGGATTTGATTTAGGTCATACCTGAATGGTCTAGTGGTTTTCTCCACTTTCTTCAATTTCAGTCTTAATTTGCCAAGAAGGAGTTCATGATCTGAGCCACAACCAGCTCCCGGTCTTGTTTTTGCTGACGGTATACAGCTTCTCCATCTTTGGCTGCAAAGAATATAATCAATCTGATCGGTGTCGACAATCTGGTGATGTCCATGTGTAGAGTCTTCTCTTGTGTTGTTGGAAGAGGGTGTGTGTTATGACCAGTGTGTTCTCTTGGCAGAACTCTATTAGCCTTTGCCCTGCTTCATTCTGTACTGCAAGGCCAAATTTGCCTGTTACTCCAGGTGTTTCTTGACTTCCTACTTTTGTATTCCAGGCCCAGTGGAGCTACCCTGGGCCAGAGGCCAGGTGCAGCAGCCGAGAGGAGATACCCCACACCTGAGGTAAGGAGCAGTGGCTGCGTTTTGCTGGAGCAGCTGTGAAGAGAGACCCCGTGTCCAAGGTAAGAGAAACCCAGGTAAGACAGTAGGCACTGAGAGACGGGATCAGGGGGCAGACAGACCAAAACTGCAGTCATGGAAAACTAGCCAGTCTGATCACATGGACCAGAGCCTTGTCTAACTCAGTGAAACTAAGCCATGCCGTGTGGGGCCACCCAAGACGGATGGGGCATGTTGGAGAGGTCTGACAGAATGTGGTCCACTGAAGAAGGGAATGGCAAACCACTTCAGTATTCTTGCCTTGAGAACCCCGTGAACAGCATGAAAAGGCAAAAAGATAGTACACTGAAAGATGAACTCCCCAAGTCAGTAGGTGCCCAATATGCTACTGGATATCAGTGGAGAATTAACTCCAGAAAGAATGAAGGGATGGAACCAAAGCAAAAACAACACCCAGTTGTGAATGGGACAGGTGATAGAACCAAGATTCGATGCTGTAAAGGGCAATATTGCATAGGAACCTGGAATGTTAGGTCCATGAATCAAGGCAAATTGGAAGTGGTCAAACAGGAGATGGCAAGAGTAAATGTAGAGATTTCAGGAATCAGCAAACTAAAATGGACTGGAATGGGTGAATTGTATTCAGATGACCATTATATCTACTACTGTGGGCAGGAATCCCTTAGAAGAAATGGAGTAGCCATCATAGTCAACAAAAGAGTCCGAAATGCAGTACTTGGATGCAATCTCAAAAACGACAGGATGATCTCTGTTCGTTTCCAAGGCAAACCATTCAATGTTACGGTAATTCAAATCAATGCCCCAACCAGTAGTGCTGAAGAAGCTGAAGTTGAACAGTACTATGAAGACCTACAAGACCTTCTAGAACTAACACCCAAAAAAGATGTCCTTTTCATTATAGGAGACTGGAATGCAAAAGTAGGAAGTCAGGAAACACCTGGAGTGGTCCTAGGGAGGTTATATAATATTCTTGCCTCCATTTTCTTTTCTATGAAGTTGAATAGTGATTTGACAACAAAATTAAGTGAGGCATCGTTGATTCATGGTCCTTCTTAGGAAATTATCAGGTGTAAAATTGAACAGACTTTCTTCCTTACACAGAGGGCAGGGAGAGAGCAAAGAAAGAAGCAGCCCTGCTTCTTTAGATTTGTAAAGGCAGGTTTAATAAGCAAGGGAACTGACTTACAAGGCTTGTTTTGGGTGGCCCCAAGGTGAGTGGATTTCTGCATCTCCCCCACTCAGAATCTTAAAATTTTATATAGAGGCCTTAAGTGGGTTCAGAGCAATCCAGATAGTCTCATTACCACAGTATTATCTCAAGGCTAAATCCTTGGGGCAGCTTCTGGGAATGGAAAAGGCAAATCGGAGGCATATTCTAAGGACAGGAAAGAGGGTGATGAGCCTCCAGTTGTCCAGGTCCAACTCGCAGGTCAAACTCTTGGTCATGTCTTCTCAATGACTTCCCCCAACAGGACCGAGCTAGAATAATGCCTGACACACAATAAGCACTTGCATATTTGTCATTATTATACTGCCATCATAGCATTACAAATGTATTTTTTCAGGATAAATAAGCTATGGTATTCTATACAATGAAACAGTATTCATCAATTAAAAATAACTATTTTGATATACATGATATGGATGAATCTCAAATGCATTATTTTAAGTGAAAAATTCAGACTCAAAATGTTGCTTCCTGTATAATTTTATTTATACAACAGTGAAAAGCGAAACTACAGGAATGAAAAATAGCTCAATGGCTGCCAGGGACTAGAGTAGGGTGGAGGAAATTGAATATAAAAGGGCACAGCAAAGGAATTTGGAGGGCATGGAAGAATCAATCTGTATTTCTATTATGGTATATAAAGGACTGAATATGTTGGTTAAAACTCATGTTAGTCTATACCAAAAGCGGTGAATTTTACTTTATGTAAATAAATTATAAAAATCAGCTTAAAAAGATAAAAAGAAATGTCAATTACTAGTGTACTTTAGCTCAAACGAGACTCTTTCAAGACAAGCCTTTAGGTATGTTTAAAAAAATGAACATATAATGACATTTTATTAGAGAGAAAACTCTCTCTTGTAAAAATAGTAGCATTACTTTCTTAAATTCTTTGCAACTGTTGACTCTCAGGGTTCCCAGTATCAGACAGTAAACACTTAATGCTGCCCTCCAAGTCTCTCCAATTTCTCACATTGGGACTGAACTATTCAAACAAAACTTTCAAGATGGGAGAACTCTCAGGTTACGGCACTTCATACATTTAGTGATTTAGCCATTTTTAATATAGAAGTTCCTAAATTTTTAACATTTCCCAAAGTGATATTTGATGGCAAAAGTAATATCTTTGTGAAGTATTAAGTGATTTTATGAAAAAGTTGAATAAGCTGACAGAGTAATAATTACACTGTCAAAAAATACAAGATTCCATTTTCTCAAAGCCATCTATATTGCCTAGTCTTGGTTTCACATGCTGTCATCAAGATGGTAAAATTTATTTCTTCTTTAATTACATCATGGAAGCTAATTTTATGCAAAATATATCCATGGTGTCCATTTTTTCAGAAGAATGCAACACCCATGGTGTCTCTTAAGTAGATGATCACACACACAATTAAGACAATGGCTTGCGTGCCATGGACCTAGAGAATAAAACCTTTACAGAGCCCTGGGGTGCTGTTCAGATGTTCTGAAATATAAAACAACTGGTGATTTATTTATTGGCTGGAAGATAAAAGTATACTCCTTCTACAATAGTTTTTCTGGACTCTAAGCTCAAAGGACCTACCCACCAGAGATGTAGCCCCTGAGTGTGACCTCATTTGTGTAGCATAGTCTTATAACCTTGGAAATATCACACATAAATCGTTAGAGAAGTATAATGATTTGGTGCTTAGAACCAGGGATTATAGTCAATAGAGTGGATTGTGACTTTCAATCTCCCCTTGTGTCACTGGACAACAATTTGGCTTCTCTGCCTTTACTCCAAAACTTTAAATGCTCATTTCTTTTCAATGTAAGTTGTTGAATGGAATTCATGAGACACCTATGGGTAACTTGTTTTGGACTAAAAACTGGGGGAACACACTGAGGCATATGATATGACTTAGTCCGAAGGATACTTTCAGAATATCATTTGAGAATTAATACGTTTCTGAAAAATTGAAGGATAAAATAAAACTCTAAGCTGTCCAGTGCTAAATTGAAAATAATTAGGTATGTCAGTGGGTGGCACAGTAGAGCTTAGTTACTTGAAGTGGAGTTTTCAGCATCAGCATTCTTAGGTCTGATTATGAGTTTTATCTCTAACTAGTTGTGTGGCTGTGTATCAGTTAGCTAAGCTAACATTTCTTCATCTGTAAAATTAGGATTATATTACCTGCCTCATAAGCTGTTGTGTAAGTTAAATGCAGATTTCCCTGTTATGAACTGGCACAGTGCCTGCTGCTGCTGCTGCTGCTGCTGCTGAGGCGCTTCAGTCGTGTCCGACTCTGTGCGACCCCATAGACGGCAGCCCACCAGGCTCCGCCGTCCCTGGGATTCTCCAGGCAAGAACACTGGAGTGGGTTGCCATTTCCTTCTCCAATGCATGAAAGTGAAAAGGGAAAGTGAAGTCGCTCAGTCGTGTCTGACTCTTCACGACCCCATGGACTGCAGCCTACCAGGCTCCTCCGTCTATGGGATTTTCCAGGCAAGAGTAGGATTGCTCTAATTTAGACAATGGATGACTTCGTAACTGTGTACATCCTATCATTTATAGGGGTATCATCATTTGATTCCTTCATTCACATCTGCTAGTGTGGAATTATTCCTACTTCCTGAACTACACTCTAATACACCTCCTGAATCATTCTCACCTATTAACCCTGCCACCACTCTGACCGTGACTTTCAAATGCGTTTTTTTTATGCTCTTCTTTTTCTCATCTTGAACAGTGACGCTCTCCACAGTCCACTCAAGGTTATCTTTCCTTCTTGTCTACTTAGTGTCCCTGAGTAAACTCATTTGCAATGATTATATAAAGGAGGGACTAGAGACATGGTCATTCAAATCAATATTTACATATATCCATATCTCCAGCCCAGAGCTCTCGCCTTAGAAATCAGGATACTCAAGCACTCTCTGGGCATCTTCACCTAGGAGCTTCAGAGTGAAATCTAACTCAACATATTCCAAAAGCCCTTTCCATACCCATAACAGACTGCACTGTCTTTGATCTTACCTTTCTCAGTGTGTGCTATTTCCACCCATCATCCAGTGACGCAAGCCATCAAATTGAGATCCGTATTCCATTTCTTTTTTCTTCTTTCTCCACAACAAATCAGTTATATAGGATAGCTGATGCTGACTCCTAGCTGATCTTAATCCACTGTCTTCCTCTTAAATCTCCTCTCACAGGTACCACCACATCACTTCCTCCTAATCTTAGCTGACCCTCCAGATCCCACGCCTTTGTAGTCTCTACACAATTAATTTAGTGGAAGCACTCATCATTTCTACCTAGACTACTGCAATAAACTTCTGAGCTTCTGTTCCCTAATATTGCCTTTTTCTGTTTCTTTCTGAAGAATTACAGCTGACGCAAAGATCTAAGATTCCTGTTTTAGAATATTTCAAAGGCTTCTTGTAGTTTTTATGACAAAGAGAAAGAAAAGTCCTTCACATTGTAGTTTCTACAATCTTATAAACTCCCTGGATGAGCAAATGTATTCCCTATCTTTTAGTTACAATGCATGACACAGACTGAATCTGAAATAAACATTTTGTTGATCGTATTAGAGAGTGAATGTCAACCCTTCAATTTATTTCCTGTCTCCCCAAATTTCACAATGAGCATCCTTCCTTCCAGCTGTAAAAAACTACTTGTAAGCTTCTTACCTGCCTTACTCTTTTTTCCCTATTCATGGCTTTGCATACACTACATCTTCATCTCTTCAATAAAGTTTTATTAAGTATTATACCATATTTTCAGAGAAGGCAATGGTACCCCACTCCGGTACTCTTGCCTGGAAAATCCCATGGATGGAGGATTTTCCATCCATGGGGTCGCTAAGAGTCGGACACGACTGAGCGACTTCACTTCCCCTTTTCACTTTCATGCATTGAAAATGGCAACCCACTCCAGTGTTCCTGCTTGGAGAATCCCAGGGATGGGGGAGCCTGGTGGGCTTCTGTCTATGGGGTCACACTGAGTCGGACACGACTGAAGCGACTTAGCAGCATATTTTGGGGACTAATGAGTACACAAGATAAGCACAGCTGTTGTTCTCAGAAAGATTACAGTTTACTGGGAGAAAATTAAACAAGTACTTAAAATATAAGTGGAAATAATAAGTTTCCTACAGATTGAGTTACAAAAAAGGGAAAAATGTTAATACCCTAAATATTCATAACAACATAATTTAGTGTATATCTATTCCAGAAACTACTTGTACCGAGTAAAAATGATGAAATTCAGTAATTGACACAGCAAGATGTGAAATGTTACCTGGGAAAAACATTAGGTTATTAAATATTTACTCTCCTATCCCTGCCCCAACTTACTTACCACTACTCATTTTTTAAAAAGACTTTCTAGCAGCCACTTTCTCTTGGAAACATTCCCTAATTATCCAAGTCATCCTTTGTACCCTTGCCACACTAATAGAAAACGTAATGTATAATTTAAAATAAAAATTTTATTTTTGAATAATCTTAGATTTATAGAAAAGTTGTAAAAATTATACAGAGACAAGCCCGTATACTCCTTTGCCAGTTATCATCTTAAATTATCCTGGTGCATTTGTCAAAATAATACTAGACGTTGAGTGATGAACACTGTTGTTAAAAAAAAAATGGTTGGAGTTCTATGAATTATCGGTGTAGCACAGACACTACCCCATGACCGCCCCCCCCACCTCCCACATCCACACACACCCCCTCTAGTGCAGTTTGCCTGAGGTTAGTGGCCCTTGAGAATGCAAATGCTCCCTCCCCACTGGGGTCAAGTCACTTTTGCTGTCGTTGTTCAGTCACTAAGTCATGTTCAACTCTTTGTGACCCTGTGGACTGCAGCACGCCAGCCTTCCCTGTCCTTCACCATCTCCCTGAGTTTACTCAAACTCATGTCCATTGAGTCAGTGATGCCACCCAACCATCTCATCCTCTGTCTCCCCCTTCTCCTCTTGCCCTCAATCTTTCCCAGCATCAGAATTACTTTAGAACATTTGTTTTTCTTGACTTTAGTTAAATATGTTTCTTTAACAAGTTGTTGTTGTGAGTTAAGCAGTTTACATGTCTCTGCCTCTTTTACCACATTCTATAAAGGCGGACACCAAGGTCTACTCATAAGTGAACCTTATCTGAAGAGATAATCATTGAGATTATCTCATTTTTGTCCCAGTCAAGAGCCTGGACATTTACTTCTGTTGTCCAGTTCCCTAAGTACTGTATTGATCACCAGCCATTTTCAGACTTTTCTTAAAAGTAACAACAGCAGTTAAAGTAAAGTCATTTGAGGATATCTGAAGGGTCAGCACATATTCAAGACCTTGTGATTTCAAGCAAAGCTTTCATACAGTTTATATAGCATCTAGTTTTAGTTGTCATTTGTTTTATTTGTATATACATGTTTGAATCAAGTTATTCATTCTGATTTTTGAAAATAATATGGATGTTATACTTGACTTATACCTAACTGAGCTTCTGAGACAATTTTTTCCTATGGTCTTTATAAATCAGCTACATAAGCATTTAACAATAGCGATGGAGAACAAGTGCTCTGTGAGGAGCCAAGCACCAGGTGCTGGGAAAAGTCATCTTAAGCAAAAAAAAATTCCCTGTCTTTGAGCAGAAAGCTAAATGCTAGCAATCACTAGATTTTTCTGAGGTTTAGCATCTTATTCTGTTCACTGTGAATTTAAAAATCCACTTTACTTACTTCATAGTATGTTGTTGCAAGAATTACATGAACGAACATGTAATACTGATAATAGATTTAATACAAATAATAGCAGCTAAAATTTATATAGGACTTACTATGTGGCATGATTTACTTCAAGTATATTGTGCATATTAATTGACTTAATAAGAAAAACATCTGTGAACTTCCAAACACTATAGTAAAATTCAAAACGTGATTAAGAAATTTTCCCTGAGTAAGAAAATATGTCAAGCAGAAGCTAACCCTTCAAGATGAATGTGTTTCTGAAATGAATTTTGTGGTGGTATAGATTTTCATGCTGTAGAAGGTCAGAGAAAATGGAGGTCAAAGAAGCCTGGAGAGACTGGCCAGGCCTCAGTGCTATATTTGGAATATAGAGCTAGAAGGTCCTGAGTCTGCATCCTGACCAAAGTCATCTGGAACACCATCATTACTCCCTTGGCACTGTCATCCCTCAGCACCATCATTATCGTTGCTTCCACCGTCAAGGCTCTTTCCAATTCAAGAGCACCTCCTTCATGTCTGTCACTTTGCATGCATTATTTCATTTAATCTTCACAAAATTCTGGGAAGTAGATACTATAATCCTCATTTTATGGATGATTCAGAGAGAATACTCTGTTACACAAAATTATAAAGTTATTGAGTGTAGAACAAGAATGTATAACTGTACCTGGATGACTCTGAATCAAGGTTTTTTCCCATATCTTAGATGGCCTTCTATTAAGAATACTTAATAGAAGGATGGAAAAGAGGTTGGGAATGGCTTTCCAATCAGTTGACATATTAAATTGAAAATTAACGCAAGTTCAGTGAAATAGCAATTGCCTGTATTAACACAGGAGTAAAGGGTGCAAAAGGAAATATATAAAAAAAGCTGTAATGTCAATCACAGGTTAGATGACAATAATATTTATAAACCAAGTCAATGCATGTTTTGTAAGCTGGACAGTGGCTCATAATTGAGCTTTGGTAAAACTTTTTGGCCATGATGTGGAGAATGGGTTGGTTTATGGCAGTATTTGAGCCTGCAAGACTTGTTCACAGTTTGTAGCAGGAATACAGGTAAGAGAGGCGTTATGGCCTCAGTTGAGATGACAGCAGTTGTGGGAATGGGATAAGTTAGAAAGACTTGATAAATACTATGATGGAGGAAATGAGTGAGTCTAGTGACTGATTAGCTGTGAAAGACAAGAGAGATGGGAAAGTCAAGGTAAATGCTCAGGTTTAATGGCTTCAACTCCAAGAGAGATGGTAGAAATCAATGGTGAAAGGGGAAGCTTGTTGGAAAAAGGCAAGGGCTGTTGTGATGATTTGGAAGTGAAGATGCCTAACTGATGGCCATTTGGAGATGCCCAACAATGAAGTAGAGTGATTTGTCTGAAATCAAGTAAAGAGGATGGAACTCAATCTATAATTTTAGGATCTATCAGAACATATATTTTAATTAAAGTGAAAAGTTTAATAAAATTGCTAAGCATAGGGATATTGAGAAATAAGAAAAGGAACTGAAAACTAAACCTCAAAAATTAAATATTTAAGCAGAGGCAGTGGAAAAGTCTCACTTAAAGAATTCTTAGAAGACAGAGTATGAAATCATGGAAGCCAACTACACAGAGTCTACCAAGAGACAAGAAGAAAAACAAAACAATTTAGAGAAATCAGTGAAGGATATTTAAAAGTTTATATATTATATGGAAAGATAAAAATGCAAAATAGCTGACACAGTATTGAAGGAGAACATGGTGGAGGCTTGAAACTACCTGACATCAAGAATCACAATAAAGATACAGTAATTAAGACTATGTCGTATTGGTGAAAAAATACACAGTAGATTAATGGTACAGATATCAGAAATAAACCCACAAAAATATAGTCAACTAATTTTGACACAAGCAAAAGCAAAGCAGGTAAAATGTAGTCTTTACAAGAAATAGTGCTAGAAAATCTGGATATCTCTATGCAAAAAAAAAAACAACAAAGAATTTAGACACAGATCTTATACTCTTCACCAAAACTTAACTCTAAATGAATCATAGACATGAATGTAAAACATACAACCATAAGCCTTTTAGAAGATACGCAAAAACCTAGATGATTGTGAGTATAGGGGTGGCTTTTTCAATACAACACCAAAGTCAAAATCCATAAAACAATTAACCGATAAGCTGGACTTCTGCTCTGTGAAAGACAGTATCAAAAGATGATAAGCTACACACTGAGAGAAAATATTTGCAAAAGACATGTGACAAAGACTGATATTCAAATTATACAAAAAACTCTAAAGTCAACAACAAGAAAATAATAAAAAATGGACCAAAAATCTCAACAGACACTTGTTCCAAGAACATATAAAAATTGCAAATTAGCATATCTAAAGATGCTCTACATTATGTGTCATCAGGGAAATACAAATAAAAACAACAATGGGATACCACTACATAGCTACTGGAATTACCTAAGTCCAGTACACTGACGCCACCAAACACTGGTAAGGATGTGAACCAGCAAAAACATATTCTTACCATATGATCCAGCAATTATACCCTTTGGTATCTATTTAAAGAAGCTGATAACTTACATCCACTTAAAAACCAACAAATATATGGTTACAGCAGCCTTAACCATAATTGCCCAAACTTAGAAGCAACCAATGTCCTACAGTAGATGAGTGGATAAATAAACTATAAAATATCGTAACAATAAAATATTCAGTTCAGTTCAGTCGCTCAGTCATGTCTGACTCTTTGTGATCCTATGAAACGCAGCACGCCAGGCCTCCCTGTCCATCACCAGCTCCCTGAGTCCACCCAAACCCATGTCCGTCGAGTCGATGATGCCATCCAGCCATCTCATCCTCTGTTGTCCCCTTCTCCTCCTGCCCTCAATCTTTCCCAGCATCGGGGTCTTTTCCAATGAGTCAGCTCTTCGCATCAGGTGGCCAAAGTATTGGAGTTTCAGCTTCAACATCAGTCCTTCCAATGAACACCCAGGACTGATCTTCTAAACACTACTTGGTACTAAAAGGAAACTATCAAGCCATGAAAGATACACAGAAAACCTAAATGCATATTAACAATTTAAAGAAACCAATCTAAAAGGACTATTTACTGTACTATTCCAACTAAATGGAATTCTGAAAAAGACAAAAGATTGTCAGGTGTTGGAGACGAGAGGAAATACTAATAGGCAGAGCCCAGAGGATTTTTAGGACTATGAAAACACTCTGTATGACACTATGATGATGGACACATGTCATTCACATTAAACCCACAAAATGTACAACACCAAGAATGGACCATAATGTAAACTATGGACTTTAGGTAATTACAATGTGTCACTGTGAGTTCATCAATTTCTAGGAAATCTCTATACCTTCTTTTCAATGTTGCTGTGAACCTAAAACTGCTTTAAAAATGGTCTTTTTATAAAAGGTTATCTACCTAGGTGAGTACTGAAAATTCAGTACTGCTCTGACAGGTGGAAATGGAATATGATAGGGAGGGAATCTAAGTAATTGAAACAGGTTGACCAGAAGTGAAGAGGAAAAGAGAAAAGCATACTTCACAGTTTCTCAGCTGACTAGCAGGCAGTCATATTGAATGAATGATTTGTTGACAAATTAATTGATTCTAAACTAAAACAGGCATCTCCCAATTGTAAATGCTATGCTTACAACCCACCATCATCACATGCAAGAATATCTTTTACTCCAAATCTGTTTCAGTTTCATACAATTAAAAAGTTCTAAAACCATACGATATTGGAAAGGTAATAACCTGCCTTCAGCATTTTCCAAAACTTATCACAAGTCCCCTAGTGAACAGCAGTTTCTCTGTACAAGTAACTGCTGTACTATTCATGGGTTGGAACTTGTTATTACTATTCTGAGGTTTATATTTTAGAAGAAAATGCCAATTATATTCAAGTGATTTAAAAAAGGTAATTTAAAGGATTTTCTTTCTAATCTAGCTTCTATTCCTCAAAACCTTTCAACAGCAACTTTCCCTTAAATTGATTCAGTTATAAAGATAACTTACTTCTTAATAGGTCTTTCTGAAATCATGATTATGAGATCAATGCTTTCCATTAATACCTGTGCTTTTCTTCTTAGCTACAAGGTGTTCATTCTTCTGTTGTAATGTGATTATCTGAAAGTATGAGTGTGTGTATGAAAACTTGGTTTATAGAAATAGGATCAAATGCTATTACAAAGCAACTCTGACAGGTACTGGGCAAGATCTGACCACAGATGGCTACTGTTTGGTTTACATGATTCTGGCCAGCACAATATTTAAAATTACTTTCCAGTAACTTTAAGTGTATATATATTTAGGAATAAAGCTCTGGAGTTCTGGCTTCTTAAGAAAAATATGGGGACACAGGGACATGAGCTCATGCCTCCCTGGTAACAGTTGGCAGGAACTGAGTCAGTCATCACCTTTGGTGTGAAATCTCTAGTCTGTCACTTTCTCCATCTCTCCCAATTTCCCCCAAATCCTGAGTTCCAATGATGATTGTCCTTTTTTGTTACAGCTGTGCTTAATTTTTCCACTAAAGTTGGAAATATTCATTGGACATATACTTAGCAGGCATGGATAAATTGAGCTAGTGTGAGAGCATTACACACTTCATTAAAAACCAGAAAGAAAGAATGGACAACAAATAGAGGAAGATCACATAAATCTATGGAAATAAAAGACCACTGTGCATTTACTATGCAAATCAAGTGTAAATATGCAAGAATAACAATTAGACAAAGCTTACTTCAGTAATTTATATTTCTGTATTAATCAGGAGCCAATTGAGGAACTAGAAATTATACAACTATAAGCAGTTGCCACCCCTGGGGCTGGGAGAAAATCAGGGAAGAGACTGTACTTGTTAAACATGAAGCTCTGTGGGAGGACCCTTGCAGAGAAGAAATCAACCTCTGAGGCTGAAACCTGGACTTTTGCAGAAAAGGGCACTGCCTTGTGTGGGTGTCTGGAAGGTATGATGAGACAACCTGCAGAAGTTTGACAATCTGCAAACTGGAATTAACTGCTAGTTCTGGAATGTACCATGGTTACTGAGGTGGAGAAATGCTATGCTGGTAGTGATAAAAACGGAAATGCAGAAGTAGGAACAGAACAAAAACGGGAATTGAAGTAAAATAGGAAAAGGAAGTAAAATAAAAAGAGTAAATTATTTGACCCTCCTCTCGCCTCCCAGTCTCCTTTTGTTGCCTCTGTAGACAGAGTTTGCAGTGGCTTTTAAGCTAAAATATTGTTTTCATACCCGAAGATTACAAAACAGTGTAAAGAAAGGTGGGTTGGAAGTTAAGAATCAATAGCTTAATAGCTGGCACAACTACCTAACTGGTCCTTTAAAGACTAGACCTCATGATCCTCGCCTTAAAGACAAAATCAAAATGGTATTTTAAAAACTTTAATGTTTTATATAGCAAATTATGGTCTATAATGACCTTCCACATTTTTTTGGTCAATTTAATGTATCCCAACTCCACAATTAAGACAAACAGAAATGGTGGATATGATCATCTCAATTTTCCACATGAGAAAATTGAGGTAAATAGACGGCCATTGATATATCACAATCATATGTGTCACAAAGTCAGAATCAGAAACAAGACACCCTGTCTACCAGCTCAATGTCCAACCCCTGCAGCAGGTGACCTCTATAAATTCACAGGTAACTGGACTCCTAGAATTAATGAAGTCCATGAATCCCACTGCCTTGGGGCAAAGAACTCTGGTGTTTGGCATGGCTCACTGCCTCAGGTCAGAGATGAAACCCATCTGTTTGCTGACTGGTTTTATTATGATTCTAAAGAAGAGAAAGAAAAAAAAAAGTGTCTCCAGTTGAAGGTATTGGGGTATGTGAGGACAATTGAGTTTAATGTTTTCTGGAACACCAATTTTATGTCTTTAAAAAACCCTCAAGGAATACAACTCAGCTTATTACCTTAAAAGAACCATGTCCTGGTTTGCAGAATTTCTTCCACGCCAGTGAAGACCATGGCTCTAAAATGAGTGGTGATATTTTCATTGCATCTGTAAAGGGTGAATTTAGGTGAGTTGCAGGGGTGGGGGGAGGCATCCCTACCTTAAGAAATTTTATTGCCATCTGCCAGAAAATTGTTGTAATAGCTACACAAATCTAGGAGGAGAAAGGCAACAGTCATCCTCAACTTGCACAGTGTACAACTTGAGCAACAGTAAGCAGTAGCTTGTGTTTCCTCAGACAGTAGTCCCATAGCCTACTAAAAAGTTTTATATGGGGAAATCAGTGATATATAGCTATGTTTAACGAGTGTGCTTTGTTTCAATTTTTGTACTTGCCACATCCTTTAATAAGCTAATGGGTTTTCAGTTCAGTCCCTCAGTCATGTCCGACTCTTTGCGACCCCGTGAATTGCAGCACGCCAGGCCTCTCTGTCCATCACCAACTCCCAGAGTCTACCCAAACCCATGTCCATCGAGACAGTGATGCCATCCAACCATCTAATCCTCTGTCATCCCCTTCTCCTCCTGCCAATCCTACCCAGCATTAGGGTCTTTTCCAATGAGTCAACTCTTTGCATGAAGAGGACAATTGTATTCCCCGGTTTTCCAGGACCAAAGGATGAGGGGGCAGGGAAGGATAAAATCTTTTCCTCAGGGACTAATTCCAGGGAAAATGTTCTGTGAAGCAGCTCTGGAATAGCAGTTATCTAAAGAAACAACATCCTCCTCTCCCCTGATATTTACTATCCTTTATTTCAGTTTTGCTATGAGAGGAGTCTCACTCCTTCCCAAGTGATGATGTGGGAGTTCTTGTTGAGACACGGGTGGGGAACTTCTCATGCTTCATGATTTCCGGAGGAGAATTTTGTTTCAGCTTCTCCAATCTGCACACATTTGCACAGTCCCAAAGACAATACACTCCAAAATTGGCATTTCTGAGAGAATATTTCATTTCATTGGCCCATTCTCTCAGTTTCTGATCCTTTTAAAAAAATCTCCTAATTTAAAAAGAGATACTGGGGAGAATCTAACATCAACAGGGTTAAACAGAAAGGAATGTGTACTGAACTGGAATCTTGGGAGTAGGGGTCCACCCACTTTCTTTGAGTGTTGAGTACCTGCCCCAAATTACAGAGCCTTGGAACCAGATCCTTTCCCTCTTTTGTCCTCCTCCCCACAATGCAGTCAACCTACCATCCCAAGTCTATTCATTCACTTATGATCTGACAGGTAAATTTAAATTAAGTTCTGAGGTGGGAAGCCACAAATGATTTTCCAGTAATAAAATTAATGCATCTCAACGTAATTTCCATTAGATGCTTATTTTTGATTTTCAGTTACTAATTCACTGACATTAAGATGGGCGACTATAAGATTAGTCCACCTAGAAACTCAAGAGGATCTGTTGGGTTTCAACCTCACTCTAGTTATAAAATAAATTTTCTACCCTAGAAATGTCAGAGGCTTTCTAGTAAAGTTGTTAGCTCCCTTATCACTGAAGAGATCACAAAAATAATCAGGCAAGTGCTTGTCAGGTACACTACAGAGATGATTGAAATTTTGGATGTTGAACCAGGGAACATTAAAAGTTGTACATAATTCTAAAAAACCTGTTTTTGCAGATAAAGTCCACTAAATTTTAACTCTTAAAAGTTCCAAATAAATATAATCATGAGAGCCAGGATGCATAGCACTTAAGATAATGAGCTTGGAAACAGTTTTGTGTTTGGGTCCCAGTTTCACCACATATTTTCTTTGATACCATAAGAAAGTTACTTCATTTCTCTTAGTCTCAGTACCCTACCCTATGAGATGGGGACAATAACAATATTACTACATAGACAAGTTTTGAGAATTAAATGTAATAATTAAATTATAATTTATTAATTGTAAAATTATAATTTTAATAATTACATGTAATTATTAAATGTAATAATTGCCCAGTGCTTACCATATTGAAAGTGAAAGTCCCTCAGTTGTGTCCGACTCTTTGTGACCCCATGGACTACACAGTCCATGGAATTCTCCAGGCCAGAATACTGGAGTGGGTAGCCTTCCCTGCTTCAGGGGATCTTCCCAACCCAGGGATCGAACCCAGGTCTCCTGCATTGCAGGTGGATTCTTTATCAGCTGAGCCACCAGGGAAGCCCAAGAATACTGGAGTGGGTAGCCTATCCCTTCTCCAGTAGATCTTCTGGACCCAGGAATCGAACCAAGGTCGTCTGCACTGCAGGTGGATTTTTTACCATATTGAAAGTACTCAACAAATACTAGCTGTTATTATCACTGCCAGTTTTATCGAATATAATCAAAAGCTAAAGGGACAATAAAAATTTCTCCAGAAAACAAAGAAGCAAACAAAACAGAAGCAAGTTTTTTTTTAAGAAAGCAAAGGAATACAGATCTTTTCTTGCATTGGAACATAGAAATTTGGGAGAAGACTTGTCACCTCAGCTTAATCTGTTTGTAATATTCACCCATATTTATAATCTGCACACTATCCTGGGTTCCTTGTTCTGCAAATCTACAAAACTCTGCTGAAAGGCCTTTCTCTAAGCACCAAATGAGAGTTATGAAATCTGAAGCTAAATGCATACCAACCATTAGTCATTTTTCCCCCTTCAACAAATCATTTATTAATATCTATGGAACAGTCAGTAGACTAGGCACTAAAAACCAACAGGAAAACACTGTAGGCTTGGTCTGTGTCATGATGTAACGTTACCCACATCAAAAGTGGTGGTAAACAGGAAGACAATACACAGACACACCTCTCTATCCTTCTTCTCTCTGTATATTTAGCAAAAGTGGAAACATTCCTTTGTAATGTGCCTTTGCAGTTCCTCTTAATAAAAAGGGGCATGTCTTACTCCACTGTTAATCTGGGCTTGTCCATGTTACTTGATTTGGTCAGTGGGATATTAGAAGAATGGTTCTCACACAGAGATGTGTAGACTAATGTGCCTTGCCATCTCTTGCTGCTACTGGGAGCCTTGCAATATATGTTTACAGAAGTCAGAATAGTACTTACCTCTTTGAGCAGAAGTGTATTGACTGGGAAGTGGCATAAGAGAGACTTCTGAAAATATTCTATATCTTTGTTTGGATGGTCATTACACAAATGTGTGCATATGGAAATAAATCACTGAATGGAAGTGCTAAGTTTATGCATATTGTCCCTACTCCATATACACATCTGTGGGCATACGTACATATACCTGTGTGTGTATGTGTGCACATGGACTAATGGAATGGTCCATGAGTTATTAAAAAATTGAAAGAGTATAGTATCACAGAAGTTAGAAGTAATAATGGTCAATTATGTGTGTTGAATGTGGTCAAAAGATTAAGATGGAAATTGAAGTCTGTACTGGATCAAGCAACATGGAGTTTGTTGATATACTTGATGAGAGTAGTTTTCATGAAAATAGAGAGTTCCCATTTTATAACAGGTCTAATTGTTAATAACAAGTGAGGATTTTGGATGGTATCATGTTTAAAAGACTCTTGAAAATTCTACTAAGAATAATAGAGAAATGAATTAGTAATGAAACAATCCAAAAGACAGTGTTTAAAGATTGAGGATACTGACATATGCTTGGAAACAAGAAGAATTTGAGATAGCAAAACAGAGAGAATAAATGGAGAGAATAAATAAATAGAGAAAAAGGTATTTTTCTCAATTATAGACTTTCAAGAGAACTGGCCTTCATATTACATAAGTATTGGCTATCTCTTCCATTAATAAGGTTGGTGCAAAAGTAACTGTGGTTTCAGAGAGTGCATTTTAAATCATTAAAACTAGGTTCAAACAAATCCTTATTAATCAAAATAAGAACCATTATAATCAACATATTTTTGCCAACGAGAAATGTTTGTTTATTGCTGTAGCATAAAAATCCATGCTTTGGGATTTGACAAACTCTTGGAAAGCATTTTCTGTGTCCTGCTGGTTATGGAAGTATTTTCTCTGCAAAAAGTCGTCAAGATGTTTGAAGAAGTGGTAGTCAGTTGGCAAGAAGTCAGAAGAACATAGCAGATGAGGCAAAACTTCATAGCCCAACTCGTTCAACTTTTGAAGCACTGGTTGTGGGATGTGTGGTCAGGCACTGTAGTTGAAAAGAATTGGGCCCTTTCTGTTGACTAGTGTTGGCTTCAGGCACTGCAGTTTTCAGTGCATCTCATCAATTTGCTGAGCATACTTCTCAGATGTAATAGTTTCTCTGGGATTTGGAAAGGTATAGTGGATCAGAAGGGCAGCAGACCACCAGTGACCAGGGCCTATTTTTTTGGTGCAAGTTTGGCATTGGGAAGCACTCTGGAGCTTCTTCTCAGTCCAACCACTGAGCTGGTCATCACCGGTTGTCATGTGAAATCTACTTTTCATCATAAGTCATAATCCAATCAAGAAATGGTTTGCTGTTGTTGTCCAGAATAAGAGAAGATGATACTTCAAAACCAAGATTTTTTTGATTTGCCATCAGCTCTTGAGGCACCCACTTATCGAGTTTTTCACCTTTCTAATTTACTTCAAATGCTGAATGACTGCAATATATGGTCAAAGTTGAGTTCTTTGGGCAACTTCTTGTGCAGTTTTAAGAAGTTCAGCTTCAGTGTTGCTCTCACTGGTTGGTGGTTGGCAACTTATGGCTGCCAACTATGTTCGCATCTTCAAGGCTCTTGTCTCCTTTGCAAAACTTCTTCACCACCACTGCACCGTACGTTTGTTAGCAGTTCCTGGGCCAAATGAGTTGTTGATGCTGCAAGTTGTCTTCGGGGTTTTGCCACCCATTTTGAACTCAAATAAGAAAATTGCCTTCCTCAGCGATCAATGCAAAGAAATAGAGGAAAACAACAGAATGGGAAAGACTAGAGATCGCTTCAAGAAAATTAGAGATACGAAGGGAACATTTCATGCAAAGATGGGCTTGATAAAGGACAGAAATGGTATGGACCTAACAGAAGCAGAAGATATTAAGAAGAGGTGGCAAGAATACACAGAAGAACTGTACCAAAAAGATTTTCATCACCCAGATAATCATGATGGTGAGATTAGAGCCAGACATCCTGGAATGTGAAGTCAAGTGGGCTTTAGAAAGCAACGCTAAGAACGAAGCTAGTGGAGGTGATGGAATTCCAGTTGAGCTATTTCAAATCCTGAAAGATGATGCTGTGAAAGTGCTGCACTCGACAGGCCAGCAAATCTGGAAAACTCAGCAGTGGCCACAGGACTGGAAAAGGTCAGTTTTCATTCCATCCCAAAGAAAGGCAATGCCAAAGAATGCTCAAACTACCACACAATTGCACTCATCTCACACGCTAGTAAAGTAATGCTCAACATTCTCCAAGCCAGGCTTCAGCAATACATGAACCGTGAACTTCCAGATGTTCAAGCTGGTTTTAGAAAAGGCAGAGGAACCAGAGATCAAATTGCCAATATCTGATGGATCATCAAAAAAGCAAGAGAGTTCCAGAAAAACATCTATTTCTCCTTTATTGACTATGCCAAAGCCTTTGAGTGTGTGGATCACAATAAACTGTGGAAAATTCTGAAAGAGATGGGAATACCAGACCACCTGACTTGTCTCTTGAGAAACTTGTATGCAGGTCAGGAAGCAACAGTGAGAACTGGAAATGGAACAACAGAGTGGTTCCAAATAGGAAAAGGAGTATGTCAAGGCTGTATATTGTCACCCTGCTTATTTAACTTATGTGCAGAGTACATGATGAGAAACGCTGGGCTGGAAGAAACACAAGCTGGAATCAAGATTGCCGGGAGAAATATCAATAACCTCAGATATGCAGATGATACCACCCTTATGGCAGAAAGTGAAGAAGAACTAAAGAGCCTCTTGATGAAAGTGAAAGAGGAGAGTGAAAAAGTTGGCTTAAAGCTCAACGTTCAGAAAACTAAGATCATGGCATCTGGTCCCATCACTTCATGGGAAATAGATGAGGAAACACTGGAAACAGTGCCAGACTTTATTTTTGGGGGCTCCAAAATCACTGCTGATAGTGATTGCAGCCATGAAATTAAAAGACGCTTACTCCTTGGAAGGAACGTTATGACCAACCTAGATAGCATATTTAAAAGCAGAGATATTACTTTGCCAACAAAAGCCCGTCTAGTCAAGGCTATGGTTTTTCCAGTGGTCATGTATGGATGTGAGAGTTGGACAGTGAAGAAAGCTGAGCGCCGCAGAATTGATGCTTTTGAACTGTGGTGTTGGGAGAAGACTCTTGAGAGTCCCTTGGACTGCAAGGAGATCCAACCAGTCCATCCTAAAGCAGATCAGTCCTGGGTGTTCATTGGAAGGACTGATGTTGAAGCTGAAACTCCAATACTTTGGCCACCTCATGCGAAGAGTTGACTCACTGGAAAAGACCCTAATGCTGGGAAGGATTGGAGGCAGGAGGAGAAAGGGACGACAGAGGATGAGATGGCTGAATGGCATCACCAACTCAATGGACATGGGTTTGGGTAAACTCCGGGAGTTGGTGATGGACAGGGAGGCCTGACATGCTGCAATTCATGGGGTCGCAAAGAGTCGGACATGACTGAGCGACTGAACTGAAGAAAATTGCTCAAATTTGCTTTTTGTCTAACATCATTTCCATAGCCTAAAATAAATACAAAATAAACAGCAGGTAATAAATCATTAGCAAAAAAACATAAAGTAAGGAATATGTGTTAAAATGATGCATAACAAATCACATTTAAGAATGTATTCCAATATCAAGTGGCAAATTTCAACAATGCAAAAACCACAATTATGTCTGTACCAACCTAATAACAGGGCTTTAATACACGCAATACATGTCCTCATTTTTTCATTTTTATTAGTCCTGATGTACACCTTAGTGACTGGGGGACATAGACCCAGTCAACTCCTCTATAACTCCTGTTAAGGAAGAGATTTGGCATCAAGATCTCTTAAATCTATCACAGAGCTACCAACTTTCATTTCTTTTTTTCATCTTGGTTACTATGAGTAACATGCAACCATTTTTCTCATAAAGGCCATAAAAGATTACTGACAGAAAATAGGCTAAACAGCTCCCCCCAGAAATTTAAGAGTTTTCTTAGGGTAGAATTATTTTTAAAGTTCCCCAAAAGGCCCTGTGAATCTTCAAGTTTTAATCTCTCACTTTCATTCCCACAAAACAAGTACATTTCCTCTTTTCCCTGTAAAATTGTCTTGTCACGTGTGACATTAATGTACAGAGGAAATTTGTAAAAGGCAGTCCTCGCTTCTCTTGATCTCGCAGCACGCCTCAGCTCAGACATCCCTCAAGTGCAAAGAGAGATAAAGGGGGAGAGAGTATAAGCTTTGCTTTCTGGATTTCAAGGAGGCTGGGGGAGGGAGAGAGAGGAAGGGTAATTGGCCAAGGTGCTGCTATCTTTTCATTTCACACTACTTTCCCTTTCCTGAATCAAAGAATATCAGAGGGGAAGGTACTTGGAGGATCTTCTAACCTACTCTCCATTCTTCTATAGATGAAGAAACAGAGTGGAGAGGCGATTTGCCTAAAGCCTCAGCTTGTTCACAGAGGAGGTCCCAACCTCCTCCCCTATACCTCCTTGTTTATTCATTGGAAATGTTGCTTCAGGAGGCTGGACTGTGATGAAATGCAAGTGATGCAAACTAATGGTTCCCAAACTCAGATGATCATCAGACATATTAACAAATCTTTAAAAAAAACCAGGGTAGTTGAAAATATGGCAGGAGAGTTGATGTGACTCTACCTACCTCATATACCTGGAATACTTCTGGGACTACATCATTACTCAATCCATAAAATTTGGCACGTCCATAAATTTTGTGGTTATAAAACACAAACAGGGTCTCAACATCACTCCCCTCCTGTTTCAATGTTTCTTTCTGCAAAACGCCCCTCTCCTGTGGTGGTTATTTTGAACTTTCTCTACTTGCCTTGAAAGTCCATCTCAACCTGCTCAGAGAAGATAACTAGTCCTCGCACTCTGGCTACCGTTCTCTTTCCCTCTAGTGACGGTGAAGCCAGAGACCCCCCTGCCCAAGGCTAATCTGGCCTGTGCTCTGCATCCCGTCTTCTCCTGCCTTATCATGGGTCCCTACTATCTCTTATTTCACTGTCTCACTTGGTCACAAACTCTACATCTGTACTAGCTATTTCCCCTCACATATGAATACTGACTTCCTTCTCATAGAATAAAATGTAAGCTCCATGAGATGACACTTGGTCCTCTTCCCTACTCTACTCACTGTGTCTAGGATAGTAACTGACTCAAAAGAAGTAAGAAGAGCTAGGCTGAGTGAATGAATGAGCTGAGTATATTAGAATGAGGAAGAATCACCCAGGAAATGGGAATGGTAACACAGGAGCCCTTTCTATTATTTGGGTATTATATACTTTACAAGGAAGACATAAGGATAATTATGGAAAGGGGATCCAGGGCAAAATGCTGGGAGCAGGTATAAAAGCACATGAGTTTAATGTCACTTCTTTTTTTACTGTAGATATGTCAGAATAAAACTGGATTACAAATGTTCTATTCAGGTACAATTATTTTCCAGAAATCTGAGATGAGAATAGCTTTCCTATTCTTGTGGCATGGCATCAATGACATGGCATCTTGTCTTTCAACACTATGACCAGCAACGAAACTCTTTTACAAGTATCTACTGCATGTAGAGGAATCTCAGGGTCAACCAAGTACTAAGGAGAAATATAAGTAGTAGTTTAGCTGCTAAGTCATGTCCAACTCTTGCAAGCCCATGGACTGTAGCCTGCCAGGCTCCTCTGTCCATGGGATTTCCCAGGCAAGAATATTGGAGTGGGTTGCCATTTCCTTCTCCAGGGAATTGAACCCAGGTTTCCTGTATTGCCGGCAGTCTCCTGTATTACAGCCGGATTCTTTACCAATTGAGCCACCAGGAAAAGAAGTAGTTTTAAAATGTAGGCTCTGAGATTAGACAGCCTGGGATCAACACTCAATTCCACCATCTTACTAGATGTGTACTTTCGGCAACTTAACTTCTCTCTTCCTCTATTTTGTCATAGGTTGAGTTATTACAATTATAAGACCAGATAATCCACGCAGAGCATGTACAACAGGGACTGTCAGATAATGAAGCCCCAATAAATGGGCACTATCATTATTTATCATACAAGAAACTATTAATTAAGCTGTACTGAATCAATCACAATGCCAAGAAAGATTATTCTTTTTAATTTAAAGGTATTGTTCAACATATATTTTTCTAAATCTTAATAATACTTGCTAGGTGACAGCTTATACAATATAGGTGACAAAAAATTAAAATGACCTTTCCTTTTCTTAGGGAGGAGGCAATATGGGTAGGAGAGTAAGGCATGAATACATGTTAATGAATCACAAGCAACTCTATGTATGATCAACTGCCAGACAATCTGAATAAAAATTTGGGCTTAAAATTCAAAGGAGAGATTGGTGTGAGCTAAGGACGGATCATATGTGGGGAAAAATATAAATTATTCCTTACAGGATGAATACATCTAGCTTAGATGAAAGGAGGGAAAAGATATTCCAAACCTAGTAATAAAATACACAGGATATAGCATTTGGAAATGTAGGTTTATTTACCTGTCAGTGAGTAAATCCTATTGGGGGAACCGATTCCTCTTCTTTAGATGAATAGAAGAGACAATAAGGTAAATACTTGAATTTGGGCCTAGAGGAATGTTTGAGTGAAGGTGAAGAATTTTGTCAAAGGAAAGAGTTACTTGAGACCGTGAAGAGAACTCAACACCAAAATCATAATAGGGATGTCCAGAGTTGACTAGAAGAGGGATGACTGACTTTTAACATTTTTCTCAAGCCCAAGTTCAGTGGCTGTCCTATGTAAGTCCCACAAAAATGGGTATATTGGTCTAAAAAATCAATTTCTGAGCTCTCCCTCTCATCATTCCATGGATGTGTTCCTTTCCCTGACTAGTGGGCATATACAGAGCAGGCAATATGGATAATGTGGGGTAAATTTCCCCTCTAGTATCTCTCTCACTTTGATGGCTGTGAAAATTAGTTTCTAGGCATTTCTATGAAACTGCCTTGCAAATTGTCATGGAGAATGTCAATGCAAGATTGAGAGAGGCAGAATAAGTCTGATATTTTAAACTCACAGTAAGTTCTGGACACAAGGCAGTAGAAAGCCAGACTTCAATCTCCTGTATACTTCCTTTCCATTCCAGCTCATACACATCACCTCCATTCATATGTGCACCCTCATTTCATTCTCCTTGTCTTCAGTCACAAAATACTGTGTATTTGTGACATGTTTTTTTAACCTCCTTCTCCTCCTCCCAAATTTTCCATGAAGTAGGCATTATTTTTACCTCAGTTCTCAAATGAAGAAAATAATACTGAGGTAAGACATATAAACAACCCAAGGTCATTGATGACATGGCCTTGAAACTACTGGATGCCAAAGTCTGGCTACAAAGTTTTGCCATAGGGCTTGTATGGCTGCACCACAGAGCCCTTGCAGCCAGGGGCCTGATTCTCACATGCTGCTCCTTGACACGTGGCTTCAGGGTACTCAGAGCTCTGTACTATCTTCCTTCCATCTGCATCATCTTTGTGCCACCCAAATATCACTTTGTCGGTCAACTGTATGTTCGTTTGAAAACTTAACACAATCATGTCCTCTTCTCATTGACAGGAAAGAGACAGTTAGAAAATGGAACTTTCTGGAATAAGTGGCCTTGTAGGATGGCACTCAAAACAACGATGGGACTCTCTTGAGAGCAGCTTTCAGCTTTGGCTCAGGTACTCACTTGTTAAGTTCCTTCAGACAGATATTTTAAACTCTTTGGGCCTCAGTTTCTTCATCTATAAAAGAAGAGAATATTGCCTGCCTTCCTTATTCATCAGGGCCACTGTAAGGATGAGGTCAGATCATCTATATGGTGAGAAATTTTAAACTGTAAAGCACTAAACAAATGGAAAGGGTTATTTGACAGGCAGCTTTGCTGTAGAGAAGCAATTAGATTAACAGGAGCTGAATTCCCCTCTGAAGTGATGCCACTTATTGTCAGAGTAAGTTTGTGCATGTCACTTCAAGTGCCTAAGTGTCAGCTTTCTAATCTGAAAAATGGGGGCACAAGGTTTCTCATGGGATTTCTGTGAAGATTAATTAGGGTGTTTGCTTAGAAATTAGTTGTTCATAAATCATTCTAATATTTACCATAATTGGTAGTTGACAGGAAATAAAGTATAAAATGCAAGTAAATAAACACAAAGATTAGAGATGAGTAAGATTTGCTGAAAGGACTTCAGGCTGCTGGGGGTCTTCTGGAAGCTGCCAAAGCAGCCTGTATAAACATGGAGTAACCTGGCCTAAATGATTAGACTGTTCCACAGTCTGAGCGCTGGCTACCAAAAGGTCAACTGTCTGAGATGAAAAATTCCATTCAGTAATGGGGTTTAAGAAGACTTGGTGGATGAAAAACCCTTGACTACTACTAATAATGTCACCTTGACAGGCAAATGAGTTGGGCAGGTCCTATTGTCAAGAGGAGGGACCACAGCGGATCTGCTTTCATCATCCTCAGCCTCTTAACCCTTGGGAGAGTAGACGTAGCAGTGTCTTGCTGTGTAGGGTGAGATGGGCAGACCAAGAATTTGGAACTTCCCTAACACCTGTGGTGTCCAGTTCCTTCATTTTTGGCTGCACTTAAGGCTTACTCATTGGTTGTAGTCTGGACAGGGATAGTCTTATTCCTAAAATTTAGATTTAAGAAATAATGATTTTGGTTAACAGCTGTGACTTTCTCAAAGAAAGAAGCAGTATAAAAAGTGTAAACAAGTTACACTTGTGTTTAACATGGGGTTTGGAACTGGATATATTAGGCATAAAACCCAGTTCCTGTTCACTGTCTTTATATTTCTAGACAAATGATCTATTCTTTCTGAGTCCCAGTTTCATCATCTGTTTAAAGGGGATAATAATGCTAGCCTTTCTGGTTTGCTGTGATTAAATATTATTAAATGAGAAAATGTAGATAATGAGAGGAGTACTGTGATGGTCACATACTTAATGGTCAAATATGAAAGCTATTTCTTTGACATTTTCCTCTTTGGGGAACATAGATAGAAACACAAAAATATGTACTGTGCTTCTGCTTGCTTGTGTCAAAATGAAGGCCTTTGTTTAGTACTAATCTCAGACGAGGCAGTTTGCTGGAAGCTGTGGGGAATATAAAGATGTTCACTTAATAGTAGCCCTCGTCCTTAAATATTTTCCAAGCCAGTGGAACATAAGTAGGAAAAAAATGAGTTGCAAAAGGTTTTATACACATGGGACCTAATAAATGATCAAGATAGTACATGTTAAAGGAACTCATATGAGGTAAATGAATGTTCTTAGATAACATTTTCACACACACACACAAACACACACACACACACACACACACACACACACACACACACAAACATGTTTCATTTATCTGCCAGTTAGTCTGCCAATCCCTAATATTAGTGAATGGCAATACTGTCCTCAAAACTGTGCTAGGGGTCATGTTTGAGTTGGACTTTGAAGAAGTGGGAAATACAGAGAGGAAAGAGAAATCGGGATTCATTTCTTCATGTTTTTAGGCAAGTAAAGCAAAAAAAAAAATCCATTTATTTTTTCCTCAGCTGTGGCTTTCACTACCTACTGGTAATTACTGTATGTTTGCCTTCACTCCAAATTCTTCTCACTGGTTTTAGGGGTGTAGCTCTTTTTGGATATCCTAATAGTATCTCAAATTCAATACATTCTCATATATACTGAAATTATTACCTTTTCTTAAAAAATGAGCACTATGTAGTTCTTATGTTGACTAAGTTCATCACTATCTGTTAGGAGAGGCTGCCTGTCATGGCCCTGATGCTCGTACCCATTCTTCATGGGTATGCCAACCCTCAAGGCCTAATTATCCTCTGATCCTGAGTCATTTCTGCTGCTAGTTGTGTAGGTAATCAGTTTGGCCAAGATTGAGGTAGCATGACTTTAGTTCTACCGTTTACTCCCTGGAGACTGGGGACTGTCCTATTTACTTGCCCTTGGCCCAGCTGCAGTACAATCCACTCAATGTGTAAATGCCATCAAGCCCATCACATCACTCTGTGAACCTTGGGGGCAGGAGATCAGTGCTACTGTGTTCATAGCCTGGCTATTTCCTTGCTGTGCAGTGATTAACATCCTGTCTTATTCAGATCCATTGAGTCTCATTGTCTACTTTTTGCACCCCATGCAGCTAATGCAGGCCAGCCTGCTTGCTGGCTTATCCATGTTTTTATTCTGTCTTGCTTTATGAAGTTGGGGTTCTTCTCTGATACCATTATTAAACAGTTCTAGTTCTAAATGTAAAATGATCCCCAGTTCTTTCCTCTTTCTGGAACTTGCCACCACACTGCCATATAATTAGAAAATCAAAATCTCGCAACTCTGAAATTACACCTTGTACCTTGTTTCTTCATATTTTTCCTAAGTTTATTCTCCTTAGCTGAGGTCTATTCATTTCAGAAGCTCTTCTAATTTACTGATTCCATGTGGGATCTGAAGAAAAAGAGTCTGGGTTTGAATCTCAGTAATATTATTTGCAATCTTTATGACACTGAACAGGGTCTTGACATTTTTAATATCTTGTTTTCCCACATAAAATGGGGTGAGTAGAAATAACTAACAAAAAACAAAACAAAACAAAAAAGAAGAATGGCAAAAACTGGAACATCATAATCAACCCATGAATCATGTTGGTCAGGCTTACTATCAACTATTCTATAATCCTATATTTGTCATAGGAGAAGGCAATGGCACCCCACTCCAGTACTCTTGCCTGGAAAATCCCATGGACGGAGGACCCTGGTAGGCTGCAGACCATGGGGTCGCTAAGAGTCGGAAACGACTGAGCAACTTCACTTTCACTTTTCACTTTCATACATTGGAGAAGGAAATGGCAACCCACTCCAGTGTTCTTGCCTGGAGGATCCCAGGGACGGCGGAGCCTGGTGGGCTGCCGTCTATGGGGTCGCACAGAGTCGGACACGACTGAAGCGATTTAGCAGCAGCAGCAGTAGCAGCAGCATATTTGTCATGGTAGACTAATTTCTGTCCATTTTTAATTTCTTCACAAAATGAAAGCTGATTTCTTATGCAATCTACAAGCTGAGAAAGGTTTTCTGAGTGCAAGTGACTAGACGTGTCTGTTTCTAATTGTTTTTTCCTTTTTTTTTTTTTCTGAATGACTCTCCTTAAGGAGTAACTCTAGATTCTAGGCTTCTATCTTGAGACTCACCATTTCAAATTTTTCTCCAATCAGCCACAGCTAGGGAAAGGTATGGAGGATGGGAGTGTGCATGAGACAGTATTAGCAGGGAAGCCTGGGGGTCATATACGACTTCCTCTCCCCTACATTTTATTGGTCACAACTTAAGAACATAGCTAAATCTAAGTGCAAGGGGAAATGTAGCTCATCCCTGAACACAGAAGGAACTTGGATTTCATTCAGTGAATCTAATAAATTATTTCTTCTGGGTTCCTGGGGTTGGGGAATCTGTGATCCAGTCTGCAAAACTAGCTTCTTATCTTGTTCTCTTTATCTGAATCCCAGTCTTTATTATACTTTTAGTACTTTGACACAGGAAACTCTGTAGCTTAAGAAAGAGTCACTCAGCTACTATTTGTCTAGGGACTAGCTCTTAGACCCCTATATTGCAAAATCTGTCAGCCTAGACTTCCAACCCATCCTTGTCTTATTCTGGAGGTCATGTCTTCAGGCCGGGGTGAGTCTGTTCTCACAGGCCTACACTTATCACAATTCTGTCCCCAAACTGATCACAGTAATTCTTATTATGTTGGTTGCTATTTATGCACTTATTTTTACTGCAGGAGCCATTAAGTATTTACTCTCCCATGTTGAGCAATTCTTATGACAAAATTTCTAGCCTTGCTTTAGTTAACAGGCTGTCAACCCCTTGATAACAATCCCAATTTATCACTCAGCTGTAAATACTGTCTCCAGGCAAAGGCTGGCCTACATGGTCTGTGCCCTGGAGCAATTTCATTTTTACTCATTCTAAATAAAACTTGAATTACAGAGTGTGTGGGTGGGTGAACTGAAGAGGAGGGTCGAAAGGAGGACGTGGGGGTTTCATAGCCTTGGAAATCTTTCAAAGAAGGAATAGGAGAAAAAGGATATGATCTCCTGGCAAAGGATAAGGGAAGTGAGAGAATAAAACAGGAGGAAAATAAAATAGAGAACCAAGAAACAATGAAGGACAAGTCATAACAGAAAATGTATAGAGAACAGATTATTGAAAGAATTAAAAGATAAATAAGAAGCCTGTGAAAGTACATGTCTCTGGTTTCCCAGTTTCTCTTTCTCACCAGCTACCATGATTGATCAGCAAGCATTGCCAGAGAACTTACTATTTGCTGGGCATGTATGTTTCCACAATGTATGTTTTGAGGTACATATGCCATCTGTGCAATGGTAGGTAAGTGGCAAGTATGTAAGACAGAATCTCTGAAGAGGGAGTTGTCTATGCCAGCTGGAGAACTAAGAAAAGGATTCATGGTAGAAATGGGGATCTGTTGATTCATGAAGTCTGGGCATCATCAGAGAAACAGAGACAAGGGCAGAGGGCACTCTTAACAGGTAGAGAAGTATAGAGACACAGAAAGTCTGGGCTCAGTCAGGAAACCCACAGTCCACAAGCTTCAATTAATGGAAGTATTTGATGGAGCAGATTGAGAAAACAGATGAGATAAAATAAAGAAAAATAAGAAGAGAAGAATAAGAAATTAATGTAGAGAGAGTGAGGGGAAAAGGAATAAAAGAAAAAGACACGGGTAGAGAAAATGACAAATAACCTTTTAGATGCTTCAGATGTTTATTTTTGAATTCACACACAAAAAAGGAAAAATTATAATAGAGCAAAACTAATTTTTATGAAATAAATGTATGAATCTAGCACCAAAACAAATTTATAATATTTTCATAATAAAAAGTTTTATTTTCTTTGTCTGTCTATCCACTGCTTGCCCTATCCCTACAACCAAGAGTAATTATTACATTAACTTCCAGTATTATAGATTACCATTGTCTGTAATCATATAGTATGTACTTTGCTCAGTATTTACTATGAGATTCACTCATATTGCTGTGTATAGTTATAGTTCACTCATTCTTACTGATGTTTAGCTCAAGGTAAAAATATATCATGATTTATTTAACTATTATTGAAAATTCTTGCACAGATCTTTTGAAGATTCAGAATTTCTTTTGGGTAGATACCTAGGAATATGATCATTGCTTTATAAAATATGCACAGATTCAGTTTTGCTTGCTGCAAAGTGTTTTAAATGGTGTTATAACCGATTTACACTCACACCAGCAGTAACAGAGTTTCTAGATTCATTATCACCTATGCTTACTATTGTCTGTCTTTATCATTTTAGTAATTTTGTTTAGTACATGCACAGGTATTTCACAATAGTTTTAATTCACACATCACAATGACTTATGAATTTGAACACCCTTTTTTTATGCAGTTATTTGCCGTATCTCATTCTGTGAAGAGGTGCTTCAATTATTTTATCTATTTTCTATTGGTATTAACCTCTAAATGATAACTTTGAAGGAGTTATTTATGTATTCTGGTAGCAAGCCATTTATTAAATATGTTGAAAATTTTTTTCTCCTTGTCTCTGATTTTCTTTTTCATTATTAATAATGCTGTTCAATGAATAAAAGTTCTTAATTACTATGTCTATATTATTAGTATTTTATTTTGTGATTTGTCCTTCTTTTCATGCCACAATAGCTCCGTTTCCTTCTTACATTCTTTAAGTGTGATTTTGCTATTCCTTTACTCTTAAAATGAAAGCATTAATCAAGGTCATTTCTAGAAAGTTCTCCATTTGCCAAATGCCTGACTCCTTTCACTTCTGAATGGTGCCAATCCTGGATTCCTCTCTGCTGCCAAAACTTCCCAAATTCCCATCTTGCCTTGACCATAGTCTTCAAGTTCTCTAGGTTTTTCAAGACTGATCTCTCAATTCTTTCATCTGGATATGTCATCAGAACCCAAAGTATGGATCTGTGTTTAGAGAAGCCTAGCCCTTCCTGCTGTAAACCCAGTTTCTAGCCATGCCCCAAAGCAAGTACAATCCAATCATTATCATCATGATAGAAAGGCCGACTGTGAGCTAAGCGTAAATTCTACCTCCTCCATCTACTCCAAACCATGAGTTCTTCTATGAGTGTACAGACAAACACACGGAGCTGATTGTGAGCACAGCTGTGCCGAGTACTTGGAATATACAGTGAGTAAAGTTAACGTCTGGCATAGATGAAATGCCTCAAATAAAAGAATAAAAGAGTGAATAAAAGTCTGACTGGAAGGATGTGATGGTATCTTTTTGTGCAAACATTTATTCAACAAACACAGTATGAGTGCATGATGAGAGCTCAGCTTCAGACACAGAAAGTGGAAAAAGGTGAAGTATGTATAAATATGTACAAGATGTAAGTTCTTTCTTGGATTGATTTACTATTCAATAAAAAAGGAAAAGACTTACATATAATACATTGTAACATGAGAATATTGCAATATGAGTGTTATAAAACATGCATGATGGCAATAAGTATATTCATTTATATATAAATCTTGTATTCAATCAATTTGATTGAATTCCTAACCTATGTGAAAAACTGTGACTATCACTGTTGCAATAAAAGGTACAGAAATACCAATGACTTAATCCCCGGCCTAAAATGACTTAGCATCAAAACAGGAAGAAAAGGTGTGCCCCCAAGAAACGTAAGGCATAAAAAAATGTGCTATATCTATATATCTATATGTGCTGTAACTAAATAGCTATATGTAAATATATAGATATATCTTATGTGCTATATATTAGAGTCTATCCATTGATTTGTTAATGCAACTAGCTTTCATTAGGTCTCAAGTTACATTGGATATATATGCTAGGCACTAAGACATACTATTCATCTGAAAAGAGAGGACACTCTTGCTTCTGGTGGCGAGGCAATCAAGGTTCTGGGAGGCAATATTTGAGAGGATAGGAGCTACATAAGCAATATGAAAAGAGAAGGCATTCAAAGTAGAATAAAGGACATATGTAAAACTGCAGACACAGAAAAAAGTAAATGCCCTGATACGTATGTTGTTTAATTTGAATGTGGGATAATTATAAAACAAAAAGTAACAAAGGGAGTTTCAGAGTAAGAAGAAAGAATGTTATGATCCCAGTCTTTTCATCATTATAGAATAATTCACTTTAGTTAATTTACTGGCATTCATGGCACTAAATATTTTCAGATCAGATCAATTCAACACAATCTAATATAAACAATTTAGTACAATTTGATCAAATGCAATATTTTTAAAAATAATGCTGTCATAATGCATGCTTTATATTACCTACTTAGCAATTAGCAGTTAGCATTCTCAGGCCAGTTAGTATAAGCTGAGCTACTACTCTCGCATAGGTCTTTTTTCATAGTGACACCAAATGAAGGAGAGCTATCTACAAGGGGCCCTGAGGCCACACTGCCTCCATTCTGGCAAGGAAATTTTCTCTGGGAGACAAGATGCTCAGAGAGTCATATTTCTTCCATTTGATCAGGTCTTATATGATAGAAATATAGACTTAAAGGAGGATAATTTCTGCAGTCAGAATGTCACAGAAGGAATCCTTAAGTGTTTGCTCTGTATTAGGAAAGAGCTGTGAGTGGGTGCAGAATGACTCACAATGAAAGTGAATATGGCATTTCTATTGCAGCTCCCATGCAAGACAAGCTTTGTTTTCTCTCCAATTCTGGACAGCCCATGGGTGGGTACCATGACCCCAGCAGGAAGCAGGAAAAAGTCAATTCATGAATTATTTAGATGATCACATTTTAATTCTAAAAGCTAGATATTAGCTTGATTAATTTGCTCTCAGTTGGAAAAAAAAATTGTAAAATTTCTAGATTTCACATTTGTTAGCCAATTGCAAGTAGTAATTCCAGCAAAACCTAACTAAAGAAAAATATTTTAAATACTCAAAATCTTTATTTATATGTACTTGGCATAAAATTATGTACGCATTGAATGAAAATTTTTAAATAATCATAAAACAGAAAGTAAAAATCATTCTTAAAAACAATATAAAAATAATCTGTTAATTTTGATATGTAAGCTTCTACATATTTTTGTAATTTTTCTTTAAAAAGTGGACTTATAAAATAACATCTTGTAACTTATAAAAGCAACTAAATATAAACATATTTCTACCTCTATGAATAAATTTACATAACGTGAACCGTGAACTTCCATATGTTCAAGCTGGTTTTAGAAAAGGCAGAGGAACCAGAGATCAAATTGCCAACATCTGCTGGATCATTGAAAAAGCAAGAGAGTTCCAGAAAAACATCTACCTCTGCTTTATTGACTAGGCCAAAGCTTTTGACTGTGTGGATCACAATAAACTGTGGAAAATTCTGAAAGAGATGGGAATACCAGACCACCTGACCTGCCTCTTGAGAAACCTGTATGCAGGTCAAGAAGCAACAGTTAGAACTGGACATGGAACAACAGACTGGTTCCAAATAGGAAAAGGAGGACGTCAAGGCTGTATATTGTCACCCTGCTTATTTAACTTATATGCAGAGTACATCATGAGAAATGCTGGGCTGGAGGAAGCACAAGCTGGAATCAAGATTGCCAGGAGAAATATCAATAACCTCAGATATGCAGATGACACCACCCTTATGGCAGAAAGTGAAGAAGAACTAAAGAGCCTCTTGATGAAAGTGAAAGTGGAGAATGAAAAAGTTGGCTTAAAGCTCAACATTCAGAAAACTATGATCATGGCATCCAGTCCCATCACTTCATGGCAAATAGATGGGGAAACAGTGGAAACAGTGGCAGACTTTATTTCTGGGGGCTCCAAAATCACTCCAGATGGTGACTGCAGCCATGAAATTAAAAAAAAGCTTACTCCTTGGAAGGAAAGTTATGACCAACCTGGACAGCATATTAAAAAGCAGAGACACTACTTTGTCAACAAAGGTCTGGCTAGTCAAGGCTATGGTTTTTCCAGTAGTCATGTGTGGATGTGAGAGTTGGAGTATAAAGAAAGTTGAGCGCCAAAGAATTGATGCTTTTGAACTGTGGTGTTGGAGAAGACTCTTGAGAGTCCCTTGGACTGCAAGGAGATCCAACCAGTCCATCCTAAAGGAGATCAGTCCTGGGTGTTCATTAGAAGGACTGACATTGAAGCTGAAACTCCAATACTTTGGCCACCTGATGAGAGCTGATTCTTTTGAAAAGACCCTGATGCTGGGAAAGATTGAAGGCAGGAGAAGGGGACGACAGAGGATGAGATGGTTGGATGGCATCACCAACTCAGTGGACATGGGTTTGGGTGGACTCCAGGAGTTGGTGATGGACAGAGAGGCCTGGCGTGCCACGGTTCATGGGGTCGCAGAGAGTCGGACACGACTAAGCAACTGAACTGAACATCATTTTAATAGCTTTATCATATTCTATTGTATTGATGTCATAATTTAACTAATTACTTATCATTGGACTGTACTTTGGTGCAGATTTTCTAACATAATCAACACTGCTGTGAGGAATATTCATATACATAGTCACACACAGAAACACACACACACACATATATATATATATTTCTTTACACACTTCTCTAGTTATATCCTTAGGGTAAATTCCTAGGTAGAATTATTGGATCAGAAAGTATAAAACATATTTTTAATTAAAATTTCAGTTATCTAATACTTTAATACTTTTTTATTTCCTTTTTTTACCGTATGCTAATTCTGTATTTTTAACTCATGGCATGAGATCATGCATAGATATGTAAAAACATGAAGTAACTGAATACTATAAATATAAGACTAGACATTAAATTTCTGTTTTCAAATTATTAAAAATCTTGGCTAATTCACTTCTGACAGTCATCTCTGTTTGCTAAATTGATGAGATAATCCCTTCCCTACTAGCTGCTGAAATAAGCAGTATTTGTGATAGTATTTGGACAAAAGGAGATTTAAAGAAAAAAAAAAAAACTTTGAGAAATCACTACTTAAATCTGGACCACAGATAGCTTGTGACTCACATTTTAAAGAGCTTCATGAATTTGAAATTTCTGTTTGAAGTATTAACACAAAACTCATCTAGAATCAATGAATTCCTAGATTCCTGGCAGAAGAGATTTTAAAACTCAATAGAAATCCATGAGTGCATGGACCAGCCACAGGAAAACAAAACAAAACACACCACCATAGGGTTGTTTCCCAAATTTTCTATTTTTGGAAAATGCACAAACATAAAACTTACCACATGAACCATCTATAAGTGTATAGTTCAGTGACATTAAATACATAAAACTTATTCTAACATTACCACCATCCATCTCCACAACTCTCACCTTGTGAAATTTCAACTTTATACTAATTAAACAAGAACACATCAGTCTTCCCTTCCCCTCAGCTCCTGACAACTAATGTTCTATTTTCTGTCTCCATGATTTTCACTTCTCTAAGTACCTCATGTAAGTGGAATCATATAATACTTACCTTTTTGTGACTGGCTTATTTCACTTAATGTAATGTCTTCAAGGTTTATCCACGTTGGAGTATACATCAAATTTCTTTTCCTTTTAAGACTGCACAATATTCTACTGTGTGTATATACAAAATTTTATTTATCCATTCATTCACTGATTGAACATCTGGGTTGCTTTCACAACCCTATCATTATTTTTAAAAATAAAATTATGATAAAAATGAGATGAGATTAAAATATAAATATTAAATAGAATTTATAGAATAAAATCAATCATCCTTTCTAATAAATCAAAAGAAAACAAAGTAAAAGAGACTATAAAATAACTATAACAATTTTCAAATGAATAAGAAGACCAAATGGCAAATATCTATAGAAAAAATAAACTAGCTGAAAGAATTGTAGAGAAATCTTTAATAGTACAATTCAGGAAGAAAAAGATGGTAAACACAACAGAATGTAGGAAGAAGGGAAGGAGGGGAAAGTGAGATAAATGATGAAACAAAATAATAAAACTGAAATATAAATGCAATTGTAAGCTAATAAACTTAAATTGATTCCATTTTCATGTTTAAAAAAACATGTTCCAGATTTTTAAATAATCGTTTCATATACAGATTATAAGAGATATACCAAACAGAAATAATGCAAAAAATAAGCCAAATAAATATTAAGCAAAAATTTAATATATTAGTACTGAGATCAGAGAAAATTGATTTGAATATAAAGTTTTCCAATATATGATATGCATTATGAAGTTGTATTTGATGTCCAAATGTACTCTCTGGTCCCAGAGATCCTGATATTAAAATAAGTGTAGACTTATAAACATATCTGTACTTAAGGATAGCCACCTAATTGCATTTTACCAGTAATAGCCAATCTATAGGAAAATACATTATTCACTTCAGGAACATTGCATATTGGAAAACCAAAATGGAAGAAAAAAACATTAGAGAGATTCATTGCACCAAGAATGAGGGACAGATCCTTTTGATGACATCTAAGTATTCAACCTAGCCTAAGAATTCTTACATAAGAAAACATTTCAGGTCAGGGATGTCAGAGGAAGCTGGTGTCTCTGTCTTGACTCTGATTCTCACATAGTATTATATCTCCACAGCACTTAAAATAGTGCCACCAACATAAGACCTTTGATCATTCATTCACCTTTTTAATCCTTGGTTTATACATCTGGAGCCTTGGCTGTGAATGACTATTAAAGTTTTGTTTTCTCCAGTGGGGACAGTAGGGATTTAAGATGCAGCCATTCTGCAGAAATTTCTAGCAATAGAAAGGATAAATGATTCACTCTGAATAAGATCGGATAATTTGTTTAGTTCCATCTCCTTACTTTACATATGGGGCAAAATATATACGTAAACCTTTCACTTAGCCTCTCCCTTACTGAATCACATAGCTGATTTGTAGCCATGTGTGGAAAGATCCTTAGTACAAGTTTAATGATGCACATAGTGGTTAAGAGTTTGAACAATGAACCCAGATTTAAAATCAATGACTTGAAGCTTGCTTTGTGATTTCAGTCATTATGTTTATTTCCATTTTTCAGATTTATAATTGGAGTTTCAAGAAGTTAAAACATTTGCAAAATTCACAAGGGAATGATGAAACAAGTTGAGCTTTCAAACAGTCTCTAGCACTTGATAAATGAGGGCTATTGTTAATATCAGGATTATTATTTTATTAACATTACTACCAAGACATCAGCTGCCCATCTTCAGTTGGATTAACTTCTAATTATCAGAATTCAGTATTTCCTTTTTGTTCCTTCTCACATACACACTGGAGAATGCTTTTTCAGCTTGATTTCCATTTCTGAGTCACCTTCACTGTCTTTTAAAGTCAAGTCCATTTGTGCCCCCAGCATCAGCTCCTGAGCTACTGAGCTTCTTTGGGGGCTTATGGATTTTCCTCATTAGGTGCTAAATTACTGCCACCAGAAAGTGACAAGTCTTAGTTTGCAACCTCTTTGCCACAATAAAACTCACTCAAAAACAAAAGGAGTCATAGAGATGCAGAGTTTCAGGGATCATAAAGAATATCTATCAGTTTCAAGCAGTTTGTGTTTAGAAAAGTGACAGCACTGAGTGAGTTAGTGCTAAGAAAACACACAGCTTCAGTGAATGAGATATATTATTTAGGAAAAGAGAACTGTCACTATTACTTGTCATGTAAAGCAATAAATTTGTTACTTTTGAAAGCTAGCTGCATTAGCAAATGCATCATTTACTCATATGTTCCCCAGAGCTGCACTTTGGTTAATAAAGATAAAACCCTTATGGTGGTTGTTAAGATATTATCTCCCCACCCTGGGAACCCTTCCACCAGCAACCTGGGCATTTATTCTCTGAGATGATTTGCTTATTGTGAGATCTTCATGTGTATTTCAGAACCTGGGTGGGTTCTCTTAACTAATTGTTGGGGGTACCACCTATGAAGACCAAAAATCCACATCTGGGAGGTTTGATAAAGCAGGAAACTAAACTAAATGAAGAAAAAAAAAATTAGAATCTCAGATCCAAAGAAAACTTAAATGTTTTCACTGAAAAATTATCCAACTTTTAATCTCCCATTTTCCTCCTTTCAGCCAGACTTCCCTCATTTGCCTCCATTTCCTCACCTCTCCCTCACTCCCCAGCTTTCATAGAGTTCCAGAATGGGATCTGTTTAACTAAATCAAATGAATAGTTTTGGTTCTTCTTTACTTGATTTATTAGAATTACTCAACACTATCCATACATTCCTGCTTCTTTCAAAACTACAGCCAATTAGTTTCCATGGCACCATGCTATTCTAGCTTCCCTCTTACATCTCTTGCCAAGCTTACTTCCCTCCACCCAGTCATTTCATGCTGCTGCCCCTCAAGGCTAAATACAAGCTCTGCTCTTTTCCTATTATATTCACTCTCCCTAGAGGATCTTACCTACCAACACCTTTGAATACCAACTATTTGCAGGCAACTCATAAGCTGGCCTGCATCTCTGACACATACATCTCATTGCACTCTGGATTCATTTGACCAGGTATCTCTCTGACATTTCCCAAACGTTGTCTCAATTACTTTATAAATTCTCAAAATGTCCAGTCCAAATGCTTGAATTTCCTCCCCAAACATAATGAAGTGAAGTGAAAGTTGCTCAGTCATGTCCAACTGTTTGCAACCCCATGGACTACATAGTCCATGGAATTCTCTAGGTCAGAATACTGGAGTATTCTTTTCCTTCTCCAGGGGATCTTTCCAACCGAGGGATCAAACCCAGGTCTCCTGCATTGCAGGCAGATTCTTTACCAGCTGAACTACAAGAGAAGTATGTTTTGTTTTCACAAGCCAGAAACTTGAGTGTCATCCTAAAAATAGCCTTACACTTCACATACAGTTTATAAAGATGTACTGTACATTATAGCACTTAACTATTGTTTATAGCTATCCACATCTTTCTACTTCTAGCCTAGAATCCAGGGCCTGACACATAGAAAGAACTCAAAATTTAAATTTTGAATTAAAGAATCTATATCATAAACACACCAGTAAAAATTTTGCTTGGGTCAAGTGTTTCTGAATCGATTACCTCAATTCAAGTATGTTCCACTCTGAATATAAATTGGTGCAGCTACTATGGAAAACAGTATGGAGTTTCCTCAAAAAACTAAAAGCAGATTGGCCATGTAATCCAGCAACCCCACTCCTGGGCATATATCCAGATAAAATCATAATTCAAAAATATACATGTTCTCCTATGTTCATAACAGTACTGTTCAAGGCAGCCAAGACATGGAAACGACCTAAACACCCACTGACAGAGGAATGGATAAAGATGTGGCACATACATACAATGGAATACTACTCAGCCATAAAAAAAGAATGAAATAATGCCACTTCCAGCAACAGGGATAGACCTAGAGATTATCATACTAAGTGAAGAAAGAGAAAGACAAATAACATAAGATATCACTAGTATGTAGAATCTAAAATATGACACAAATGAATATATCTATGAAATAGAAACAGGTTCACAGACAGAGAGAACAGACTTGTGGTTGCCAACTGGGAAGCAGAGAGTAGGGGAGAGCTGGACTGGGAGTTTGGAAGTAGCACATGCAAACTATTACATGCATAAGATGGATTTACAAAAAGGTCCTACAGTATAGCACAGGGAGCTACATTCAATACCCTGTGACAAACCATAATGGAAAAGAATATGAAAATAATGTATATACATGCATAACTGAATCACTTTGCCATATAGCAGAAATCAACACATTATAAATCAATCAGACTTCAATATATATATTTTTAAGTTAGTACCACTCTATCAATTCTTCATTTGACAAATAATCTGGTCACTTACACAGCAAAACAAAATCATGTCATCTTCCTTTCTGCACTTTAAATGATTTAATTTTTGCTTCAAGAACCACATCAATTAGCCACTCTCGCTCTCACTCTACAGGCCCCTGCCATACCCCTTCTGCCCTTTCTCTCAGGTGACAACCAACTAGTATGTCTGCCTCTGCTCCTTACAATCACTGTCCTCCACACACACAGTGTCTTCTTTTTGGTCTACAGTTCTGCTCTCCTTCAATCATCTTCTAATTAACACATACTTTAAGTCCTGTCTCATTTCTTACTCCATTAGAAATAGTCACAATAACTTTGCTGACAAGATCAATCATCTCTGATTATCCTCATCACCGTATCCTCAGGTACAACCAGTTTAATAAGTTTAAATATAAACATTTATGGTTACATTTATCTAATATATAATTGCCACTTACCTGTCCTGCCACGTGGTGGGCCACTTCCAGGCCCTGCCTGCAGAGGGACTTCGGCCGGGCCCTGTTAAGGATGCACTGCGGACACTGGCCATTGGACCATGACCTGGTGGCTCAGCAGAAAAAACCTGTGAACAGGAACAAGCTGGGCCACCCCAGTGGCTGGAGGGTGTGCCCTGACCAGTGGCCCGCGACAAGACCTCTCTGGGGAGCCTGAAACAGGCCAGCGTGGACAGGGAGCTACCAACGGCTCGCAGCTCCCCAGAAGAACAAGCAAACTGTCAGCTGCACGCAGCCCGCCTCCTCACGCCCTCCTGGACGACCCCGCCCACCAGCACCTGGCGGTTCAGGTGCCCCTTGACTCCTCGCGCTCCCAGCAGCGCCTCAGCTAGGGGAAGCGGAAGTCGCTAGGAGGCGGAGGCCCGAGGCCGCTGGTGTCTGCACGCCCTCGCTGGGTAACCCCGCCCACCAGCACGTGGCTGTCCACCTGCCGTGCAATGCCTCATGGTCCCAGAAGCTCCTCAGCCAGTGGAAGAACTGGTTGACGAGGCCCACCCTGGGTACCTGTGGGCACCTGCAGGTGCCTGCAGAGACGGGGTGGGGGGAGAAGGAAGAGGGAAGGGAAAGGGGTTCGGCGCCAACCTCACTGTACTTCAAGGTCTAGGCACCGCTGGGGATTGGGCCCTGTGTTAGAAAATAAAAGTTTAAATGTATATGGTTTATTTTATACATGTATATGTAAAATGTGTATATATGTGTGTATTTATCTGTTTTTATCCCCTGGAATAGGGCGTGGCAACTTACTCCAGTATTCTTGCCTGGAGAATCCCGTGGACAGAGCCTGGCGGGCTGCAGTCCATGTGGTGGCAAAGAATGGGGAAAGACTGAGCGACTAACACAGCTGTTTCTATACACACACATTATATATTGATTTTGGACAATTTGGTCTCTTTGAAGCTCAATTTTCCCATCTATTTAGTGGCGTTAGTCATTATATTTGAGGTCTTTTCATGTCTAGATGAAGTAGAATAGAAAATTAGTTTGACAGCAAAATAATAATTGAATGGCAATATTTTCTTATATCCAAATTAAAAACACAGGTGAAAACAAAATGTGCAATGTATATCTCAAACGAATTAATATTCTTGATGTAAAGAACTCTGAATATGAGTGACAAATTGCCCAAAGTATGACAGAGAAGAGGCAATACACATTTTCAAATAATTCTCAGGAAATGTGTAAAGATATGAAAATATATTTAATCTCTTTCATACTTGCTGCTGCTGCTAAGTTGCTCCAGTTGTGTCCGACTCTGTGCAACCCCATAGACGGCAGCCTACCAGGCCCCGCCATCCCTGGGATTCTCCAGGCAAGAACACTGGAGTGGGTTTCCTTCTCCAATGCATGCAAGTGAAAAGTGAAAGTGAAGTCGCTCAGTCGTGTCCGACTCTTTGAGACCCCATGGACTGCAGCCTACCAGGCTCCTCTGTCTATGGGATTTTCCAGGCAAGAGTAGTGCAGTGGGTTGCCATTGCCTTCTCTGTTTCATACTTGGCAAAACAGAAAATAAAACTGTGCTGGGTTACCATTTCTCATATATCAGATTGGCAAGAATAAAATAAATATGGTGATATATAATGGGCTTCTGGGATGGCTCAGTGGTAAAGAATCTGCCTGCGATGAAGAAGATGAAGAAGATATCAGTTCAGTCCCTGGGGTGGGAAAATACCCTGGAGGAGGGCATGGCAACCCACTCCAGTACTCTTGCCCAGAGAATCCCATGGACAGAGGAGCCTGGCAGGCTCCAGTCCATAGGGTTGAAAAGTGTCAGACACAACTGAAAGGACTGAGCACGCATGCACCCACGCACAACATATAATACTTTGTTGGTGGAGATGTGGAGAAGCAGTCACTCTGATTCTCATGAAATGCTATTTGAAATAAACTTTGCTAATAAACTTACAGAGGAAAAATTTTCATTTTCAACATAAAAACATGTGTGTTCACACTGAGGCCTAAAAATCCAATTTCTATGAATTTACCCTGAAGATATATCTCCTAAAATAGGAAAATTCATATGTAAGGGGGTGTCCATTTCAATGTTGATTAAAAATGCAAAATACTAACAACATCCTATGTGCTAATAAATAGAAAAAACAGTTCAGTAATTGATGGTATATTCATAAAATGGAGTAAAATATAGCCAGAATAAAATAATGGGAATGAGAAAGATCTCTGTAACATGGAGTAATTTTTCAGATAAACAATTTAGTGAAAAAATCAAAATACAGATGACTGTATGAAGTATGCTGTTCTTTGTGTAAGAAAGACAGGAACATGAGGAAATATGCCTGTATCTTTTAATTATGCATATCAAAACACAGGAATATAAACCACAGATTCATAATTTCAGTTGCTTATACGACATGGGTGAGAAAGCTGTAACGTACAGAAGTAAAAGACGGGAGGTGATGCTTCTCTGAGCATACCATTTTGAACACTGAATTTTACAACAATGTGAATGTTTCAAATTCTCAAAACAAAAACTAATGTGCATGAGGGGATTTCTGAAACACAGTACAACTAGAAGCATTTTACAGACTATATTTGGAGAAATAATGTAACCACATTGCAGAGAGGGAAAAAAAAATAAATCAGGTAACTTTTCAACTTTTCAGTATTTAGATTATATGCCTCAGGCTAAAGACAAAATTAGTTCTAAAATATGTTGGACTTTGGTTAGGTTTCTTTTTCACAAAATGATGGGTTAACAATTCTGAAAACAACTTTCTGTGTTTTCTGAGGCTAAACAAATTAAAAAACTATAATGTAGCAAATTGGAGGCAAGTTTCTCATTGTCATAAGAAGTGATTGAAAGGGAGAAGAACATTATGAACTCTGGTATTGGATTGGAATTGGTAGTATCAGTATGAACTTACAATTTTAATATAAACAAAGAAATAATTATAGATATTTTGGGTCAGTATGCATATTCATATATATATGTGTGTGTGTGTGTATGTGTATGTAGGCTTGTATGTATATAGATACATCAATAAATACAGATATGTTGAGGAATACATAGAGGTATAAATGCATGAGTGTTTATATACCTGTGTACACATATTTGTATGTACATATAGTTACTAACCATACATTAAGAGAGCTTAGAAGCAGTGATCCCCAAGTAACATTGAGCACTGATCTTGATTTCTCATACCATTTTCTATTTAAAGAATCTAGGATTACAAACTAATACAATATTGTAAAACAACTATACTTCAATAAAACTTAATTTAGAAAAGAATCTAGGAGACTTTGGAGAAGTTGTTGATTTCAGAGATAGGGTAGAACAGAACAAGATATGCCTAGAATATAATTTTGTGCCATAAAGTAAAGAAGTGTTCAAAGAGTGCCAGCTTCATGGGCACCATTTGCTAAATCTGAGACTGCTTGAGCATATTTAAAAATATAATGATAGTAAAGAATTGCTAACCCATATGCTAAAATAATCCATGAGTCCACTTCTATATAAATCCATAAATAAATGAAAAATTCTTTCTTATTATACAGTAAAAAATCTAAGCGGTGAGTATAGAAAATTGTCAACTGGCAATAATCATTATAAATATTTTTTCAACCAAAAATCATTAATAGATGTTAAAACTGGTGTGTAAAATAGTGGTGAATAAGATGTGTCTGTGAGATAGACTTTTCTAGATTTCACATACAAGTGAGATATCACAGTGTTTGTCTTTCTGTCTCTGACATTCCACTTGGTGTAATGTCTTCCAGGTTCATTCATGTTGCTGCAAATGGAAGAACTTTGTTCCTTTCTAAGAGTGAATAATGTTCCACCATAGATACAGATATAGATAGATCTATATCACATTCTTCCTTCCATCAAGGGACACTTTGACTGTTTCCAAATTTTGGTATTGTGAACAATGATGCAGAAAAAATGGGAGTGCAGATACTGATTTCACGTCCTTGGATATATACCCAGAAGTGGGACCACCAGATCATATGGTAGTTCTATTTGTAATTATTTGAAAGTTTAAAAAAATATACACATGTATAAGCATGTGTTGAGATACATTATAGGCAAATGTATAAACACGTGAAAGAGAAAGAGAAGAGAGAGAAGGTAAGGTGGAGGGAGGCATGGAGAGGGAGCAAGTAACAGTGGAAACACAGTTGTATGTGTCTGCACACAGAAAGGGAAAACAAGAAAGAACATATTAACATTTGTGATGATATATACAAATTCTTCGTATAATTCTTACAACTTTTTATAAGCCTGAAATTACATTATAATAAAATTTAAAGGAACATAAAAATATCCTATGATTTATGAATTAGTAAACAGCCTTCTAATACTTACTGATCAAAGCCCAAATGGTAATATCAGTTCAGTTCAGATCAGTCACTCAGTCATGTCTGACTCTTTACAACCCCATGGAGCATAGCACGCCAGGCCTCCCAGTCCATCACCAACTCCCGGAGTTTAATCAAACTCATGTCCGTTGAGATGCTGATGCCATCCAATCATCTCATCCTCTGTCGTACCTTTCACCCACCTTCAATCTTTCCCAGCATCAGGGTCTTTTCCAATAGTCAGTTCTTCGCATTAGGTGGCCAAAGTATTGGAGCTTCAGCTTCAGCATCAGTCCTCCCAATGAATATTCAGGACTGAGTTCCTTTAGGATGGATTGGTTGGATTTCCTTGTAGTCCAAGGGACTCTCAAGAGTCTTCTCCACCACTACAGTTCAAAAGCATCAATTCTTCAGCAATCTGCTTTCTTTATAGTCCAACTCTCACATCCATATATGACTACTGGATAAACCATAGCTTTGACTAGATGGACCTTTGTTGGAAAAGAAATGCCTCTGCTTTTTAATATGCTGTCTAGGTTGGTCAAAACTTTTCTTCCAAGGAGTAAGTGTCTTTTAATTTCATGGCTATAGTCACCATCTGCAGTGATTTTGGAGCCCCCAAAAATAAATCTCTCACTGTTTCCACTGTTTCCCCGCTATTTGCCATGAAGTGATAGGACCGATGCCATGATCTCAGTTTCCTGAATGTTGAGTTTTAAGCCAACTTTTTCACTCCTCTTTCACTTTCATCAAAGAGCTCTTTAGTTCTTCACTTTCTGCCAAAAAGTGTGGTGTCATCTGCATATCTGAGGTTATTGATATTTCTCCTGGCAATCTTAATTCCAGCTTGTGCTTCACCCAGCCCAGCATTCCTCATGATGTACTCTGCATATAAGTTGAATATGCAGGGTGGCAATATACAGCCTTGATGTACTCGTTTCCTGATTTGGAACCAGTCTGTTGTTCCATGTCCAATTTTAACTGTTTCTTCTTGGCCTGCATTCAGATTACTCAGGAGGCAGGTCAAGTGGTCTGGTATTCCCATTTCTTTCAGAATTTTCCATAGTTTGTTGTGATCCACACAGTCAAAGGGTTTGCTGTAGTCAATGAAGCAGAAGTAGATGTTTTTCTGGTACTCTCATGCTTTTTCGATGATCCAATGGATGTTGGCAATTTGATCTCTGGTTTCTCGGCCTTTTCTAAGACAAGCTTGAACATCTGGAAGTTCACAGTTCACGTACTGTTGAAGCTTTGCTTGGAGCATTTTGAGCATTACTTTGCTAGCGTGTGAAAGGGCAATTGTGTGGTAGTTTGAACATTCTTTGGCCATTGCCTTTCTTTGGGATTGGAATGAAAACTGACCTTTTCCAATCCTGTGGCCACTGCTGAGTTTTCCAAATTTGCTGGCATATTGAGTGTAGCACTTTCACAGAATCATCTTTTAGGATTTGAAATAGCTCAACTGGAATTCCATCACCTCCTCTAGGTTTGTTGGTAGTGATGCCTCCTAAGGCCCATTTGACTTTGCATTCCAGGATGTCTGGCACTAGGTGAGTGATCACACCATTATGATTATATGGATCATGAAGATCTCTTTTGTATAGTTCTTCTGTGTATTCTTGCCACCTCTTCTTAATATCTTCTGCTTCTGTTAGGTCCATGCCATTTCTGTCCTTTATTGTGCCCATCTTTGCATGAAAATTTCCCTTAGTGTCTCTAATTTTCTTGAAGAGATCTCTAGTCTTTCCCATCCTATTGTTTTCTTCTATTTGTTTGCATTGATCATTGGGGAAGGCTTTCTTTTTTTCTCCTTGCTATTCTTTGAAACTCTGCATTCAAAGGGGTATATCTTTCCTTTTCTCCTTTGCCTTTCACTTATCTTCTTTTTGTAGCTATTTGAAGGCCTCCTCAGACAACCATTTTGCCTTTTTGCATTTCTTTTTCTTGGGGATGGTCTTGATCACTGGTAATATCACTTAACCATTATCAGACAATTTGTTACAAACAAAGGCTAGTGTATTGACAAGTCTTGGGTGTTCTTTACATTCAGTAATACAGTCTTACTAGCCAATGATATAAGACATCAGCTTCCACTCGTCCATTCTTATGCCTGTAGTAGACGTTGATAATCAATTGATGGATTCCATCATCCCTCCCCCATCTGGGACATAGTCTCCTATCTTCCTCAGTACATTACCCCAAGCAGCCTTTAGTGATCAGTGGAGGTATCCAGGTTGAAACCTATTTCCCATTCTAAAGATCAGGTATCACCCACTCTAATTCATACTGAAGTGGAAAGACCCCATACCAGAAATTTTAGAGGAATATTTTTATGGGGGATGACAAAAATAGAAGAAATAAAATTCTCTACTTTGAAAGTAAAATATGAGCTATAACTAAATGTAATAAATTTCAGTAACTAAAGGGACAGTCTCTTCCCTGCAAGTAGAATTATGTTGGTGTGAATGCATGTGAAAAAGCCCTTATCTTGTGCCACTGAGGGAGCTGTGTCAACACAGGATTCTCTTATTTCCCACTAATTGAGCAGAGAAAAAAGACTAATATTCCTTTAAAGTTTGGCTTAGCGTTCCCAGAGAGTAGAGATTGTTTTGAGAATAAGGGATGCCTAAACTTAGAGTAGTCCTTCATAATTGATCCTTGCACCTCCTTCAAAGCACTTTACTCTCCACCAGGAGCCCCACTTGGAGTGTACAAATAACCTCAGAATCTCTCTTAATGAAGTACCCCAGACCATCACCACCGATTTCAGTTGACACTAATAATAAAACTCATGCTTTCACACTGATTCTACCTTCCTAACTGAAAGTCACGATCCAGGATAAGGGCTTCCCACGTGACTCAGTGGGTAATGAGTTCACCTGCAATGCAGAAGATGCAGGAGATATGGGTTCAATCCCTGGGTTGGGAAGATCTCCTGGAGGAGGGCATCGCAACCCACTCAAGAATTCTTGCCTGGAGAATCCCATTGACAGAGGAGCCTGGGGGTCTATAGTCTATGGGGTGGCAAAGTATTGGACACACCTGAAGCCACTGAGCACACAGCACACATATGGGGTAAATGGCTTATACTAGATCCTTTCTTGGTGTGTTTTTTCAATTAGAAGTAGGAGTGAGGATGGGCTTCCCAGGTGGCACTAGTGCCAATGTAGGAGATGTAAAAGATGCAGGTTTGATCCCTGGGTTGGGAAGATTTCCTAGAGGAGGGCATGGAAACCCACGCCAGTATTCTTGTCTGGAGAATCCTATGGACTGTGGAGACTGGAGGGATTGTTTTTTGATTGATGTAAAGACCATCACTGATGGTCAGGAAGAGGAAATCTGAGAAAGATGCCTCAAAAATCCCCCCCAAATCATCTTCTGGTTTTATAATATATTAGGGTGTCTATGGTAGAAATCTCCATTCACATCTTAAGATCCAGTTTAGAAATAGCCATCTTGGATTAGGGCACATTTTTGCAGCATAATCTAGCCTCAGGCAAAAGGCAGATATTTTGCTCAAGTAGTCAAACCTTAAAGCAACGTGTAATAGGTTCTATCCTGCTTCACTGAAGGTCATATTTTGGCTGCCTCAGTGTAACTAGGCTATGGGTTGTTTGCATGCATTCAGGCCAGTGCAATGCTACTTTCATGAAAGGGACTGGTCTTTAGTTAAGAAATTTATTTAATAGCAGCAAAAATCTTGCAAGGGAGTCAACACATTTACCCATTAATCCTTTAAGTGGTAACCTCAGTCTCTAGAAGCTTTGGAAAATGCACATTGGCAGTACTTACAACTTCAATCCAATTTCTCAATCTAATTTCCCAAATTCCCTCTATTGGCAGCTGCAAGTGCCCCAGGGTGCATATTTCACATAATTGAGCTTTATACTTGGAGCCTGTTTTGAGAGGGTCAGCTGCCTGCATCCTATTGAAAATGCAGAGAGAAGAGGAAGTACTTGGCTGATTCACACTGTGGGATGCTCAGAGCCTGCCCTGGTTGCTCCACGGTTTGAAACAGCTGGAAGAGAGACTTTACTTCTGTGAAGGAAAATAATCAAAATAAAGGACACCACATTCATGAGAATGGAAGCAGAGCACTGGTTAGGACCCACATAGTGTGAAAGGCTACTCTCCCCTCTTCTCAACCTTTAATACACATACCATCTGAACCAGGGGTCACATAAATTACTGTTGTCAAAGACTGCCTTATATTTACAGTAATTTCATGTATCTTACCATATTTTATCTTCAGGACAAGGCTTTAATTGATTCACTATTTCTGCCGATTTTTCAGATCAGAAAAATGAGATTTTGAGAAACTCGTGGCTTATTCTGTATCATCCCCCTACTAAGATGATTATAAGGTCAGCTTTTGTGACTATAAACTCAGTGAGTTTTATTACTACACTGCTTAATAACTTCGCTTTTCTTAACTCACTATCTCTCTCTCTCTCTCTCTCTCTCTCTCACACACACACACACACACACACACACACACACACACACACACACACACATCACCACCAGCAGCACCACCACCACCACGCACTCTACACAGACTATAATCTTCCAAAGTACAAGAATAGCATCCAATGATCCCATGTCAGGTAAGATGCTAGTACAAGGCTGGTGGTCTTAGATTAGAGAAAAACTTTAAAACTGGGACAAGTGCCTAATATCAGAGAAGAGACACCTACAGACAGAAGCTCTAGTTATCTCTGACTCCAAGGCTGATGAGATAGATCTGGGTCCACAGATTGAACTAAACCTTGGAAGAAGACAGTCTCCTGGAACACTAAGGGTTTTATATCCCCAGGACACGGCAGCCACCAGTGAAGATGGTATTAAAGAAATCAGAGAGATTACCAACAAAGCACTAAAGCCAAGATTTGCTATTTTAAACCCAATATTAACTGAAGCCAAACTTTTCTTGAAAACACAAAAAGATCTATTCACTGTAATAGGGATAAAAATAATGGATTGTAGTTGTACAGGTTTAATCCTCCATAAGAAGGACACACTGGATTGTGATGGCACCTCTATTACACCCATCCTCTTGTCTCACTCTAGCTGCCCCAAGAGGATCACAAACTGTCTTTTCTGAGGATAATAACTTGACTTTGAAGTTGCACAATTTTTTATAAAGGAAGGTCACCATCCTTTACGGTACACCAACAAAGTATGTATGTGTGTGTGTGTGTGTGTGTGTGTGTGTGCGCGCGCGCGCGTGTGCATGTATATGTGTGAATGCTACGTTGCTTCAGTCATGTCTGACTCTTTGTTACCCTGTGGACCATAGCTTCAAAGGCTCCTCTGTCAGTGGGATTCTCCAGGCAAGAATACTGGAGTGGGTTGCCATTCCCTCCTCCAGGGGATCTTCCTGACCCAGGGATTGAACCCAAGTCTCCTGTGTCTCTTGCCTTGGCAGGCAGGTTGTTTACCACTAGGGCCACCAGATTGTTTGCCATGGCTGAGCATCGAAGAATTGATGCTTTTGAACTGTGGTGTTGGATAAGACTCTTGAGAGTTCCTTAGACTGCAAGGATACCAAACCAGTCAATCCTAAAGGAAATCAGTCCTGAATATTCACTGGAAGGACTGATGCTGAAGCTGAAGCTCCAATACTTTGGCCACCCGATACAAAGAGCTACTTCATTAGAAAAGACACTGATGCTGGCAAAGACTGAAGGCAGGAGGAGAAGGGAACAATAGAGGACAAATGGTTGGATGGCCTCACTGACTTAATGGACATGAGTTTTAGCAAGCTTTGGGAGATGGTGAAGGGCAGGGAACCCTGGTGTGCTACAGTCCATGGGGTCGCAAAGAGTCAGACATGACTAAGAGACTGAACAACAATATACATGGTAGAGAATATATAAATAAATATATATATATATAGCATATATATATGTATATGTACTACATCTATCTATATATATATATATAATGCTTTACACACACACACACACACACACATATATATATATATAAAATTTACTCAGACAGTAAAATCTTGTTGATGGTGAACGTTCTTAGACTGAGGGGTCATTCTAGATTGTCTTTATTGTGTTTCCTAATTTCACCTCTGTCAAGAGCAATTAACGTTGGATTAGCAGCTAAAAAGGCTGACTCTCAGGGAGATGATTGTAAGAAACATTTCAGAGGCTTTGTATTTGACTCATGCCAATAAGTCCTATAGGGAAAAATCAGGCTGACAGATTTATGGGACTTTTCCACTTTGAAAAGAGACTTCACTGGGCCACAGGTGGCAATATAATCCACTCAATTCTCACACCACAAGGCCTTATTTTATACTACAGTAATAGGCTTTAAAACTTGACTCTCATTTTATCCATCATGGTAATTCACTAGCACAATTCAATATTTGAGGGAAAATTGCGGTGAATATTCTGAATATTTAAAGGCTTATTTTGTTTTATTTTTTAAGCAGTTTACTGAGATTTAATTCACACATCATATGTCATTTCAATGGCTTTCAATATATATCCGTACAAATGAGCATCCATCACCACAACTAACTTTAGAATATCTTCATTGTCCCCAAAATAAATGCTACACTCCTTGGCCTTCAACAAAACCTCCTCAGCCCTTCTTAGTAATCTATTTCAGTCTCTATAGACTTGTCTGTTCTGGATATTTTACTTAAATGGAATTTAAAATATATGCTATTTTGTGTTTGGCCCCTTCACTTTTTATGTTTTCAAGGTTCATTTATGCTGTAGAATCTATCAGTACTTCACATTTTTTTTTTATTACCAAACAATATTCCATCAGTGGTTATACCACATCTTACTTAGTCATTCATCAACTGATGGACATTTGAATTGTATAAAGATTTTGGTTATCATAAACAATGCTGCTATGGACATTTATGTACAAATTTTGGGGTGGACATATGATCTTATTTCTCTTGGGTGTACACCCTGTTGAGGAATTTCTGATTTATATGATGATTATATGCTTAACTATTTAGGGAAGTTATGAACTATTTTCCAAAACAGCTATACCACTCAACATTCCTACCAGCAGTACATGAGTTTACCAATTTTTCCACATTCTTGCCAACACTTTTTACTTTTATTTTTAATACTTTTGTATTCTGAAGAGGAATGGCGTTAATATTTGGATTTAGTTGTACAAGTTTAGATTTTCACATTGAAGTCAGAGTGCCTCCTGACCTTACTATCAGATCAGTTCTGCTCATTTACAGGGTGGGGGTTGGATGATAAGTAATAGTTTCAATTTGTGGTCACGTGTTTACTTGCAGAAATGTCATCCCTTAAGTTAGCATCAGTGTAAGGCTTCCACTCCCCTATAGGACACAGAAAGTCACAACTGAAAATTTTGTGCTTGCATGCTCAGTTGCTCAGACATGGGGAGTCTCCATGACCCCATGGACTGTAGCTCTGCCAGGCTCCTCTGTCCATGGAATTTTCCAGGCAAGAATACTGGAGCAGCTTGCCATGTCCTGGGTGATCTCTTCTGTTTCTTGCATTGGTAGGTGGATTCACCTGGGAAGCCCAACTGAAAATTGATCTCACTTTAAAAATAAGAACAAGACCTGTGCAGGCAGGAACCCTGCCTACTTTTATTTATCTTTATGGATTCATCAGACAGAACTGGGACTGTTAAGGAAGATTGGAAAAGGGACAAAATAATCAAGTCAAAAGAGGCAGTGGAACCTGGGACCCCAAGAGAAACACGGTCATGTCAGAGCAGAGCAAAGTCCTAACTCCTCTGTAAAGAGCCTTGACCAACCCTGCAAGATGTGCCCATCAGAGCCAGCCTTAGGCAGGAAGGCCTTATGTGTTTTTAAGAAACTAGTCTACTCTCTGAACCTCAGGCTGCCTGGGACCTTAGAATAGTGCAGTTTTGCAGGAGGCCTGTGATATTTAGGAACCAGTTTAGTTTAAATACATAGAAGAAGACTGGGCCAGGAGTGAATGGGCTGGTAGACTGATTTGAGCCAGAAAATCATTTACTGAAAAATATCTTCTATCCAGTCAATGAGATGTGCCCAAATGGATCTAAAACAGAGCATGTGGAAGCTGCATATGGACAAGCCATAGTCTTGCTCTCATGGGCTCCTGATTAGTAGCATGTGGTCAATGGAACAAGTTTTGTCTGAATCTCTTTTTAATTGGAAATCATCTTTTAAAGAAATGTTGGAAGTATTGGAGATTGAGGGGGCAGAGCAGTATCCTTTTATAACTATTCTGATGAAAACTCAACAGAATATATTTTTTCTTATTTAGGTGGTACTTAGTGGTAAAGAACCCACCTGCCAATGCAGGAGACTTAAGAGACATGGGTTTGATCCCTAGGTTGGGAGGATCCTCTGGAGTGGGAATGGCAACCCATTCCATTACTCTTGCCTGGAGAATCCCATGGACAGAAGAGTCTGGCAGGCACAGTCCATAGGGCCCTGTAATACGACTGAAGTGACTTAGCACTCACGCACAAGGAGTCAGTTGCCCATGAATATAAAAAGATATAACTGCATGAGCTTACAAAAAATAGGAAAAATATAGAGGAAAATGAAGAATAAAGGGGCTTCTGCCCTGGGCCATGATAATAATGAGTATGCAGAATGGGATTTAGCTTTGGATCCACCTCTTCCAAGGATCTGAATGACTATCTATATCTTAATGACAAGTAATTCAGATACCAGGAAAAAAGTTCTCTTTAGGTCAGTGTTTAAACATTCTGTGTTTAATGTATGAATATTTGAGTGTATGAATATGAATATTCATATGCCTAAATATATGAATATGTCATATATATATACATCACAGAACACAAAAGCCACTTTTTTGTGTAATTGAATGTCTATTTAATCACTGAAGTATTTTTAGACCTTATATTCTCATTAATATTTTTTTTTTCAGAATTCCTTTAGAAAACTGCATAGATGATTTAAACATTCAAAGAGGTCTTAGCAGCCAGCAAAATATTTAAAAAATCAGTGGATTGAAACAACAAGCATTTGCTATTGCTGAAGAGACTAGAGGTCAGTGGGAAGTGCCACAGGGCTTGGTTATGTTGCAGTTGGTGTGTCAGCTGCTGGCTAGCTGCTTTGGAATGGCCTTGGCTAGGTCAGCAGGGACTTTAATCCACGTCACTTTTCATGCTCCAACAGATTAGCCTGGACTTCTTATCATGGTAGTAGTGATGTTTGAAGAGATAGAGAGTAGAAGTGTGCAAGACATCTTGAAACTCCAACTCAGAACTTCTGATGACTTCTATTGTCCAAAGTAAGGGAACAGTTAGCCCAGATTAAAGGTTGGGTACTCCTACTGCTCATGATGATAGGAAGAGGTACAAAGGGACACAGATGTATCAAAAGATGTGGATGCTGGGAGGAGAGGACCATTGGAGCCATTTTAAAAAATCCTGTGTATGTTATCATCATTATTAGGTAAGTGCATATAATCATCATTGTTAGGTACTAATGTAAGCAGATATATTACTAAATATTCCATTACTACAACCTAACCTTTAGAACATATCAGTCAATATGCATGGCATTTAACCTAAACACCCATCTGATGATTAAATTTCTTCTCTATATCTGCACTAAGGCAATCTATCCTGCATCCTCGGTCATTGCATAACTGAATCCTAAACACATATATTTCTGCAAATATCTTTACACGGATGACCCAGAAATTCCTCTTGACCTGGAAAAAATGTAAACATTACTTCCTTCTAATGCTGTCCCTCTTCTTCCTATAATCCATATTTCGATGAATGACACAATTATCCAGTTGGCCAAACCTAATACCAAGGAACCATCCACAATCCCTACTCTGACTTACCTCTCTCCACAGTTGTTTCACAAGTCCTATAACTCTAACTTTAAATGACTTTTCAGTTCAGTTCAGTCACTCAGTCGTGTCCAAATCTTTGCGACCCCATGAACTGCAGCATGCCAGGCCTCTCTGTCCATCACCAACGGCTGGAGTCTACCCAAACCCATGTCAATTGAGTAGGTGATGCCATCCAACCATCTCATCCTCTGTCGTCACCTTCTCCTCCTGCCCTCAATCTTTCCCAGCATCAGGGTCTTTTCAAATAAGTCAGCTCTTCGCATCAGATGGCCAAAGGATTGGAGTTTCAGCTTCGACATCAGTCCTTCCAATGAACACCCAGGACTGATCTCCTTTAGGATGGACTGGTTGGAATTCCTTGCAGGCCAAGGGACTCTCAAGAGTCTTCTCCAACACCACAGCTCAAAAACATCAATTCTTCGGCGCTCAGCTTTCTTTATAGTTCAACTCTCACACCCATACATGACTACTGGAAAAACCATAGCCTTGACTAGACGGACCTTTGTTGGCAAAGTAATGTCTCTGCTTTTTAATATGCTGTCTAGGTTGGTCAAAACTTTCCTTCCAAGGAGTAAGACTCTTTTAATTTCATGGCTGCAATCACCATCTGCATTGATTTTGGAGCCCCAAAAAATAAAGTCAGCCACTGTTTCCCCATCTATTGGCCATGAAGTGATGGGACTGGATGCCATGATCTTAGTTTTCTGAATGTTGAGCTTTAAGACAACTTTTTCACTCTCTTTCACTTTGTTTTTTTAAAAAATTAATTCATTTATTTTAGTTGGAGGCTAATTACTTTACAATATTGTAGTGGTTTTTGCCATACATTGACATGAATCAACCATGGGTTTACATGTGTTCCCCATCCTGAACCACCCTCCTCTATCCCTCCCTATCCGGCATCCTCTTTCACTTTCATCAAGAGGCTCTTTAGTTCTTCTTCACTTTCTGCCATAAGGGTGGTGTCATCTGCATATCTGAAGTTATTGATATTTCTCCCAGAAATCTTGATTCCAGCTTGTGCTTCATCCAGCCCAGCGTTTCTCATGATGTACTCTGCATATAAGTTAAATAAGCAGGGTGACAATATATAGTCTTGACGTACTCCTTTTCCTATTTGGAACCGATCTGTTGTTCCATGTCCAATTTTAACTGTTGCTTCCTGACCTGCAAACAGGTTTCTCAAGAGGCAGGTCAGGTGGTCTTGTATCCCCATCTCCTTCAGAATTTTCCACAGTTTATTGTGATCCACACAGTCAAAGGCTTTGGCCAAGTCAATGAAGCAGAAGAGATGTTTTTCTGGAACTCTCCTGCTTTTTCGATGATCCAGTGGATGTTGGCAATCTGATATCTTGTTCCTCTGCCTTTTCTAAAACAAGCTTGAACATCTGGGAGTTCACGGTTCACGTATTGCTGAAGCCTGGCTTGGAGAATTTTGAGCATTACTTTACTAGCCTGTGAGATGAGTGCTATTGTGCAGTAGTTGGAGCATTCTTTGGCATTGCCTTTCTTTGGGATTGGAATGAAAAATGACTTTTTCCAGTCCCGTGGCCACTGCTGAGTTTTCCAAATTTGCTAGCATATTGTGTGCAGCATTTTCACAGCATCATCTTTCAGGACTTGAAATAGCTCAACTGGAATTCCATCACCTCCACTAGCTTTGTTCGTAGTGATGCTTCCTAAGGCCCACTTGACTTCACATTCCAGGATGTTTGGCTCTAGGTGAATGTGAGTGATCACACCATCGGGATTATCTGGGTTGTGACGATCTTTTTTGTACAGTTTTTCTGTGTATTCTTGCCATCTCTTCTTAATATCTTCTGCTTCTGTTAGGTCCATACCATTTCTGTCCTTTATTGAGCCCATCTTTGCTTGAAATGTTCCCTTGCTATCTCTAATTTTCTTGAAGAGATAGCTAGCTTTTCCCCATTATATTGTTTTCCTCTATTTCTTTGCACTGATCGCTGAGGAAGGCTTTCTTATCTCTCCTTGCTATTCTTTGGAACTCTGTATTCAAATGGGTATCTTTCCTTTTCTCCTTTGCTTTTCACTTCTCTTCTTTTCACAGCTTAATTCTTGTTTAATCTCTACATTCCACAACCCCTGCTTCACTTAGGTTCTCTTTGTTTTTAACCTGGATTATATGTCAGCTTTTGAACTTGTCTCCCTGTCTCTCGTCTCACTTGTCTCTAATTCACTTATTCACAATTTTCTTGGAATAAATTCAATAAAATGCAAATCTGACCTTCTGGCTAATATCATCCTTTTGGCTAATATCACACTTCTGGCTAATATCATGAAACCCTGGGCATACCTATATGATAATATATATTATACAACATAAAAATTTCAAAACTCTCAGACAACTATAAGTAATCATAATGAGGGAAGGGATTGTGCCTCATTTAGCTTTGAGTCCCTCATACCAATGACTAGTTCAATAAATATGAGCTTTTCTTATGAAGTTAAGTAATATTAGGGTCCAGCTTTAGCTGGAAATATGTGTAGTCATGAATCCATAGTTGCTAAAGGATTGAAATTTTTTAGTTTAGTGGAATTATTTACTCAGTCAGCTTCTAGATCATATTCTGGCACCTGAGTACTGACTAGCATAAGAGCTGATAATTCCGGCCTGCCTCAAGAAACTTGTATCAAAACAATTGTGATCCAGAAAAACCTTGGCTCAAGAAAGACAGCTCACTTTTTTTATTCTAAGCTATTCAATTGATTTCAAACCCACAGTCAGTCAATGAATCATGCATAGGTTGATTTATGATGAAAAATATCAGAACTGAGAAATCAAGTTGTTGTGAATTTATCATCATCAACATCTGATGGAAACATGATGTCTACATTATGTTAAATCTGCCAGTTTTCTAAATTTCCAAGAGCAATAAGCATGCGAATGAGGCCCATTTCCTATCTTAAGCTAGCAGGCTTTCAAAACAGCCCTTATTAGTTTGACTGCTTTGTTCTTTCTAGAAATATCACCATTTTTGGTGTTAAGAATACGCTCTTTGACCTTGTGACAGCATTTACAATTTGTAGAGGAGATTGTTTTCCCATATCTTTTGTTTCTTATTCAAATTCTCCAAACTTGCTCATTGATCAGGGAATGCACAAGAGGGCCAGAATTTTAACAATACATTCAACTTCCAAACTTCTTATCTGGAATTTTCAGCTTGGTAAGTTTCATTTTCTTAAATCCTTGCTTTTGAGTCCAAATTATGTCTGTGACTCTTCCTCCTGTTTGCTCTGGGTTATCTGGCAATTAATGGTATAATTAATTGTAGACACAGGAACTTGAGAGAAGTCCAAAATTTCTGTCTGCCAATTTGTAGTTTGATTTTCTAAATCTAGTGCTTGCTTTCCTTCTTATTTGTCTCTCTTAAAAACTTTCCAGTCCAACCCATTTTCTCTGTTTGTCTTCATTCCAAAGAAAATGGTTTAAATATAACATTTAACTATTGCAAAAACACTTCTGATTCCTTTATTTTCCTCTAGAAGGAATAATATTTCACCATCTCCAGTATAGTTTTGTGGACTATACAGGAAAAATAATGCAACAGAGAGAGAGGAATTGAGGAATTTTGAGTGGTACTACTCTTTTTGACTGGATAGTCAAAATAGTTCTACTCTTTTGACTATGGCGTTTGAATTCCCATATCCTGTTTCACTATGAAAGATAAGCCATTTAGAAAATGAAGACCTCTTAAATGGCAATTTCTAAAACTTCTTGTTAAATAATATTTTTGTTTTATGTTTGATCTTCTCACATAATTATTTATTGTATTATTTTGAATTATACTTAACAAAACGATTTTATAACAAATGGAAGGAGAATTTATTTGATTTGGAGTAATATCTATACAGATTAACCTGCTATTTAAGCCCAAACACTATGAACAGATGAAAATATGAAAATACTTATGCACATATATACCTGTACTATTCTGGATACACATACAAAGAAAGTTTTTTCTTAACTAAGGTAACAGAATAGTAAAACTATACTGACACATATTTTACCTTCATACTGTATGTAAATGTTGGGTTGGCCAAAAAGTGTGTTCAAGGTTATCCATGTTTTTGGTTAACCCAATAGAATATATAACTATATTTGCCTTTAAGGACCTCTGTTCATAGTTCTGGCACTCTGAGGTTTATAACATTGTACAGGAGACATAATCAAAACTATCTCAAAGAAAAAGAAACACAAAGGTAAAATGCTTGTCTAAGGAGGCCTTACAAATAGCTGAGAAAAGAAGAGAAGTAAAAGGCAAAAGAGAAAAGGAAAAATATACGCATCTCAATGCAGAGTTCAAAGAATAGCAAGGAGAGATAAGAAAGACCTCCTCAGTAATCAATGCAAAAAAAAAAAAAAAATAGAGGAAAACAATAGAATGGGAATGACTAGAGATCTCTTCAAGAAAATTAGAGATGCCAAGGCAACATTTCATGCAGAGATGGGCTCAATAAAGGACAGAAATGGTATGGACCTAAGAGAAGCAGAAGATATTAAGAAGAGGTGGCAAGAATACACAGACGAACTACACATAGAAGGTCTTGATGACCCAGATAACCATGATGGTGTGATCACTCACCTACAGCCAGACATCCTGGAGTGTGAAGTGAAATGGGCCTTAGGAAGTAACACTATGGACAAAGTTATGGAGGTGATGGAATTCCAGCAGAGCTATTTCAAATCCTAAAGGAGATGCTGTTAAATTGTACACTCAATATGCCAGCAAATTTGGAAAATTCAGCAGTGGCCACAGGATTGGAAAAGGTCAGTTTTCATTCCAATCCCAAAGAAAGGCAATGCCAAAGAATGTTCAAACTACCACACAATTGCACTTATTTCACATGTTAGCAAGGTAATGCTCAAAACCAAGCTAGGCTTCAACAGTACATGAACTGTGAACTTCCAGTTGTATAAGCTGGATTTAAAAAGGCAGAGGAACCAGAGATCAAAGAGCTGACATCCATTGGATGATAGAATAGGAGTTCCAGAAAAACATCTGCTTCTGCTTCATTGACTATGCTAAAGTTTTTGATGGTGTGGATCACAACAAAGTGTGGAAAATTCTTAAAGAGATCAGAATACCAGACCACTTTACCTGCCTTCTGAGAAACCTGTACACAGGTCAGGAAGCAAGAGTTAGAACAAGATATGGAACAATGCACTGGTTTCAAATTGGGGGGGGGGGAGTACATCAAGTGTGTACATTGTCACCCTGCTTATTTAACTTGCACTCAAAGTTCTTGCTGTTCAGTTGCTTGGTCATGTCCGACTGTTGGTGACCCCATGGACTGCAGCATACCAGGTTTCCCTGTCCTTCACCATCTCCCAGAGCTTGCTCAAACTGATGTCCATTGAGTCAGTGATGCTATCAACCATCTCGTCCTCTGTCGTCCCCTTCTCCTCCTGCCTTCAATCTTTCCTAGCATCAGGGTCTTTCCCAATGAGTCATCTCTTCACATCAGGTGGCCAAAGCATTGGAGTTTCAGCTTCAGCATCAATCCTTCCAATGAATATCACGTGAAATGTCAGCTTGGATGAAACATAAGCTGGAATCAAGATGGCCAGGAGAAATATCAATTACCTCAGATATGCAGATGACATGACCCTAATGTCAAAAGCAAAGAGGTACTAAAAAGCTTCTTGATGAAAGTGAAAGAGGAGAGTGAAAAAACCTGGCTTAAAACTCAGCATTCAAAAAGCTAAGATCATGGCATCTGGTCCTATCACTTCATGGCAAATAGATGGGGAAACAATGGAAACAGTGACAGACTTTATTTTCTTGGGCTCCAAAAACACCGCAGATGGTAACTGCAGCTATGAAATTAAAAGATGCTTGTTCCTTGAAAGAAAAGCTATGATCAACCTAGACAGTATATTAAAAAGCAGAGATATCACTTTGCTGACAAAGACAAAGTTTCATAGAGTCAAAGCTATGGTTTTTCCAGTAGCCATGTATGGATGTGAGAGATGAACCATAAAGACCGCTAAGTACCAAAGAACTGATGCTTTCATACTGTGGTGGTGGAGAAGACTCCTGAGAGTCCCTTGGACTGCAAGATAAACCAGTCAATCCTAAAGGCAATCAACCATGAAGATTCATTTGAAGGACTGATGATGAAGCTGAAGCTCCAATACTTTGGCCACCTGATGTGAAGAGCTGACTATTTTGAGCTGACCCTGACGCTGGGAAAGATTGAGGGCAGGAGGAGAAGGGGACGATAGAGGATGAGATGGTTAGATGGCATCACCGACTCGATGGACATCAGTTTGGGTGGACTCCGGGAGTTGGTGATGGACAGGGAGGCCTGGCGTGCTGAGGTTCATGGGGTCGCAAAGAGTCGGACACGACTGAGCGACTGAACTGAACTGAACTGAACTAAGCAACCACTAATCAAATAATTTCCTTGATTTGCTTCTGTCTCTTCTCTAAGGAGTATACAGTCTCTCCCCTAGCTCCTGTCATTGGAGCACCTCCAACCTCTTCTGATTTGGGACTGTGAAAGTGCTGCACTCAATATGCCAGCAAATATGGAAAACTCAGCAGTGACCACAGGACTGGAAAAGGTCAGTTTTCATTCCAATCCCAAAGAAAGGCAATGCCAAAGAATCCTCAAACTACCGCACAATTGCACTCATCTCACATGCTAGTAAAGTAATGCTCAAAATTCTCTAAGCCAGGCTTTAGCAACACGTGAACCGTGAAATTCCAGATGTTCAAGCTGGATTTGAGGCAGAGGAACCAGAGGTCAAATTGCCAACATTCACTGGATCATCGAAAAAGCAAGAGAGTACTAGAAATATATCTATTTCTGCTTTATTGACTAAGTCAAAGCCTTTGACTGTGTGGATCACAATAAACAGTGGAAAATTCTGAAGGAGATGGGAATACCAGACCACCTGATCTGCCTCTTGAGAAACTTGTATGCAGGTCAGGAAGCAACAGTTAGAACTGGACATGGAACAACAGGCTGGTTCCAAATAGGAAAAGGAGTACGACAAGGCTGTATACTGTCACCCTGCTTATTTAACTTATATGCAGAGTACATCATGAGAAACGCTGGGCTGGATGAAGCACAAGCTGGAATCAAGATTGCCAGGAGAAATATCAATAACCTCAGATATGCAGAAGACACTATCGGTATGGCAGAAAGTGAAGAAGAACTAAAGAGCCTCTTGGTGAAAGCGAAAGTGGAGAGTGAAAAAGTTGGCTTAAAGCTCAACAGTCAGAAAGCTAAGATCATGGTATCTGGTCCCATCATTTCATGGCAGATAGATGGGGAAACAGTGGCTGACTTTATTTATCTGGGCTCCAAGATCACTGCAGATGGTGATTGCAGCAATGAAATTGAAAGACGCTTACTCCTTGGAAGGAAAGGTATGATCAACCTAGACAGCATATTAAAAAGCAGAGACATTACTTTACTAAAAAAGGTCTGTCTAGTCAAGGCTATGGTTTTCCAGTGGTCATGTATGGATGTGAGAGTTGGAGTATAAAGAAAGCTGAGCACCGAAGAAGTGATGCTTTTGAACTGTGGTATTGCAGAAGACTCTTGAGAGTCCCTTGGACTGCAAGGAGATCCAACCAGTCCATCCTAAAGGAGATCAGTCCTGGGTGTTTATTGGAAGGATTGATGTTGAAGCTGAAACTCCAATCCTTTGGCCACCTGATGTGAAGAGCTGACTCATTGGAAAAGACCCTGATGCTGGGAAAGATTGAGGGCAGGAGGAGAAGGGGATGACAGAGGATGAGATGGCTGGATAGCATCACCGACTCGATGGACATGGGTTTGGGTGGACTCAGGGATTTGGTGATGGACAGGGAGGCCTGGTGTGCTGCAGTTCATGGGGTCGCAAAGAGTTGGACATGACTGAGCAACTGAACTGAACTGAACTTAATCCAAATAGATTTTTGCGCAAATAAAATCTTAAAATTTTTAATATGTCTCAGTTAATTTTTCAACAACACTGTTACTGCCTCATTATAAAAGTCTCCAACTTGGTTTTCTATTTAATCTTTTTCTATGCCATCCAGATTACATTTATTTACAAGATCTGTAGATAGTTTCTCTTGATACCTCACAGATACTCTGCGCTTCAAAGATTATGTCAACATGGTCCAATTCATAAAGAGAACTGTCACCATGTGTCAGAGGCCATCTGATTTCCTTTGTTGTTACAGTCTTATTTCTGAAGATCATCGAACCTGAGTAAGCAAAATTATACTGTACAATTGCCCCATTGCTATTTCCAGAAAGGTCAATCTCTAGTGAAAAGTATTATTCAAAACATTGAAATATAGTTATAATGCTATTATATGAGTGTATGTGTGTGTACAAGCTGTCACTTCAGTCATGTCCAACTCTTTGTGATCCCAAGGACTGTAGCCCTTAGGCCCCTCTGACCATGGAATTCTCCATGCAAGAGTACTGGCATGAGTTGACATTCCCTTTTCCAGGGCTCTTCCCAACCTGGGGATCAAATGCATGTCTCTTACATCTCCTGCATTAGCAGGTGGATTCTTTACCACTAGTGCCACCTGGGAAGCCCTATGATATGCTATTATGTGAGTATATATATAGTTACAGTATTATTATATGACTGTGTATATATATGTGCATGTGTGTGTGTGTGTGTGTGCGTGTGTGTGTGTGTGTAAGTCACTCAGTCGCGTCTGACTGTTTGAGACCACATGAACTGTAGCCTGCCAGGCTCCTCTGTCCATGGGGATTCTCCAGGCAAGAGTACTTCCATGGGTTGCCACTCCCCTTTTCCAGGGCATCTTCCCAACCCAGGGATTGAACCTGAGTCTCTCGCATTGCAGGCAGATTCCTTACCGTCTGAGCTACCAGGGAAGCCTATACACACACACACACACACACACACACACACACACACACACACACACACACACACACACAAGATTGGCTTTTGGCTTTTTTCTTGGCTGGCTTTCCAGGTGGCTCAGTGGTAAAGAACCTGTTTGCCAATGGAGGAGATGCAGGTTTGACCCCTGGGTCAGGAAAATCCTCTTAGAGTAAAGAATACTCTGGTATTCTTGCCTAGAAAATTCCATGGACAGAAGAGTCTGGCAGGCTACAGCTCATGGCATTGCAAACAGTCAGACATGACTGAGCACGCACGCAAAGCTGGCCATTTATGATTCTGGTAATATAACACGAGCCTCACCGGACTCTGCTGATGGCATCTGCCAGAACCTCCATTTGATTAAACAAACAAACAAAAAAAAAAACAAAGAGCTTGAAGCAACAATACTGGATGTTGATTTTTGTTGTTAATGAAGAAAGAGCCCTAAGATCTGACTGACCTTTACTTGTCCAGAATCATTTTTAATTTAGCAAAATTTGTTCTGCTTTGGACTGAGAAAAAAAAGTCTTTCTTATTTCCGTTGCCCTATCCTGGAGGGAAAATGAAACTAGAGTTTCACAGAGCCATCTGATCATCACAAGGTGCCCTTGCTGCCTTTCTGCTGCTGAGGAGGCATCAGAAATGGAAATTTGTAATGCCATGAGCACTGCCCCTCCTCTGAAACTGGTCACCATGACTGTGTTTGTTATTGAGTGTGCTTTACATATCCACCGCATTCCTGCTCAATCAGCTCTTTTTCAGAAAATTCTGTGTGCCTCTTAGTGAAGATATAGGCAAGCAGCCAAGGCATTAATCAGATAAATATCATTGCATTTGGAAAATCTTTTTTCCCCCAAAGATTCTTCTTTTGCAGCTTCCTTCTTCCCTATTCTTGTCGTTTGAATGAATTTCATTCATAGGCTATGGGAGGCTCTGGGTGCTCTAGGGTGGGTTGGGAGACGGGTAATCATGACTATTCTGGGTGAGGCAGAAGACTTTACATGAGCCATGGCTCACAAAACTACCACAGGTGGTACTATCTTTCTGGAGTCACCTCCTCTCTGCTTTTCCAGAATCCTTAATTCCAGGGGCAACTTTCTTCTTAAATACAATGCAACATGCATTCGGCAGCATATGTAGTAGGTTTCCTACTCCATCACTGTACTGTGCTGTGTTGTGCCGCTCAGTTGCGTCCGACTCTTTGTGACCTGTAGTCACTATAAACCGTAGTCCACCAGGCTCCTCTGTCCATCAGATTCTCCAGGCAAGAATACTGGAGTGGGTAGCCATTCCTTTCTCCAGGGGATCTTCCCAACCCAGAGATCAAACCTGAATTTCCTGCATTGCAGGCAGATTCCTTACCATCTGAGCCACCGGGGAAGCCACTGCTTATCCTAAACACAAGTTCTAGTCTCCCCCTAGACCTAGTGAATCAGATTCTCTTATAATTCCATGTTTCAAGATATTGTTGATTTTGATGAGCTGTCGGGTTTGTAAACTGGCACTATATTCACCTCACCTTTTAATGTTCAAATGCCTCCTTCAGCAGTCCCAATGTTTGTTCCTCTAGCTTTGCTTTATATATTTTTAGTGACAAGGAACTCACTATTTCTTGGCACAGACTTATCTACATGTGATAGTTTTGAGAAGTGCTTCCCTTTACCAAAACAAAAGCTGACTTTGAATCACTACTAACTCTAACCCTTAGATCTATCAAGGAAAAATTTGAATCTTCTCTCCATTAAAACACCCTATAGCTATTTGAAAACACTTAACTTCCTGGGTCTCCTCTCCCATATGGCTATGCATTCTGACAAAATCCTTTACCTAGAATATTAGCTTCTTTTTAAACAATTTTCTCAAATATATTCCTACTGGTAGAGTTTTAGTGACCTTTTTCTTACAGTTCTCTTATAATTTATGCCTGAGAAGGTTTAATTTTTTTAATATTTTATTTCCAATTGCTTCTAACAGGTAGGGAGTATGTTCTTTCTGTGAGCTTTTGCAAAAGAAATTTCAGATCAATTTTATCAATTTTATTTATGTGATTTCCATACCCTCAATCATATCAATAAAGTAAGTTGCTCAAGATCAAGGATATGATTTCTCATATTCTATAGAATATTAAGATTTAGAATGGTTTAGAATTGAAGATGTTAAGAAAATATACAGTGAAGATACCTCACACTCAGATCCATTATAGGGACAAGACCTCAGAGATCCTGGTTGGCTAAAAAATTTCCTCCTCTCTTCTAGTACAAAGCCTATTTCTATGAATAAGGCTACATTTGTATAATGCATAGAAGTCAGGCTAGCATTCTAGAGAATTTTTTTAAATTTATAATAGTCTTTTTAGTTAATATTTAAAATTCAAATATTTCACATACTTTTCCAGAAAACAACATTAAGAGATCTTGCAATTTTAGATCAGCATTTCCACATAGTCATAATGGGTTGGAGGTAAATGCTTCTTACCTTTGAACTGGAATTATATCCTCCATATTATGTGTCAGGGCACTGTAGGCATTTAACTTTATCTTGCCTCTCTTGTATGATTTGTTTTACTTGAAATATAGGTTAGTCCTATGCAGTACTCAGAATACAGGTACCCGTATATAATATAGCATATATATAGAATATAGCATATAGGTACCTGTATATAATAGGTGTATATAGATTAAGTTATCTGAGATCTCTAAAATGTGAAGCAGTTACACGATATTTTAGTAGTCTGGTGTAGTCTCTGAATTAGCCTGCCTGCTTCAAACCCCCATTTTACCACTTACAAGCTCTGCACTATTAGGCAAATCATTTAATCTTCTGTAACATGGTTTCTTCAGCTGAAAAATTGACCATAGTAATTTTGTTGGGAAACTCAAACGAGAAAATGAATAAAAACTTTTAGCAAAGGGTCTAACAAAGATCGCTATCGTTAATTTATAGAGACTGGGCGTCAGGACTCATGTCTCTTGGAACCAGGATGGCCCATTGATATTGTAACCATTCTGCTACCATTCTCCTGAGCCTCCCTGGTCCATACTCTCTGGAACTTCACAAATGAAAACCTCACTGGAGCTGTTAGTGGGCACTGGATGAGCCACTGAAACATCTAAACTTCCTACGTGACTCCCAATGCTTCTTATAAGGTAAATAAATATGAAGAAACCTATACCTGTGAGATGACCCCACTCTCCACCGATTTGTGTTTCTAAATGGTCATAAGTAATCCACTCCAATTCATAATCATATTACATTATTTCTTAGGCAAATGATAGCCCAGGATTCCAGCTAATATTCTTTGAAAATTCTGATAGTGTTGTGTAACTGATTGGCCATCCAAGTATATGACCCTTCTCTGTGAACCCTTCCATCAGGACAATTCAGTTGTGAGAGGAATTTGGGTCACTCAGCATCTACAGGCCCAGAGGTGTCTTTAAACTTCACATTCAGAAGATAAATCTCTTCTATTTTCAGGCTTAGCTCTTTTTAATGCTTAAAATTTGGGGGGTTGTGCGGCTGTGTAGATAGCAGGATGCTCTCTCTCTCTCTCTCTTTTTTTTTTTTAGGACAACAATTTACTAATGACTCAGGAATACACTGGAAAGAATAAATAAAAAGTTTCATATAAACATTTTTTCAGAGTTCAGTCTTGACTCATGAGCCTCAGAATAATTTTGGTTAATTTTATGAAAAGGAAAGCATAGTACCTGAATCTGTCCAAGATCTTCTGAACTGAAATCTCAGGAATAAATCCCAGGAATGAGTTGTTTTCTCTTTTTTCGATCCCCCTGGATAATACTGAAATACATCAAATTTGAGAATTAAGAAATCAGTTGTTAAGAGAAATGTGATAATGTACAAGGAAGTAATTGGGGTCACTACAGAAACAAACATTATTATAATGAGGAATACAAAATTGTGGGGCCAGCTCTTTAGGTGTGTGGAGGTGGCCTTGGCTCTAGAAATGTAAAAAATAAAACAAAAAAGCACAAAAAAATACACAAGAAAAAAAAATCATGATTAAGTGTTAAAATGAATCACGCTGATGGTTGGGAAGTTCCCCTGGAGGAGGAAATGGCAACCTACCCCAGTATTCTTGCCTGGGAAATCCCATGGATAGAGGAGCCTGGTGGGGGGTTGCAAAGAATCAGACACGACTGAGCACTGTAAACAGGAGTCCTATAGGGTATCAGTGATCAGCTATCGTAAATGCTAATGGTTTGAGAAGGAGGGGATATGATATGAGGAAGGTCTTAAAATGTGATCAGGATGTAGATTGGATGGATGAAAGAGAAAGAGATATTGCCGTGGGAAAAAGAATGGTATGAATAAATCTGAAGTTGTAATAAAGTTTAGATTAATGGAGAGTTGAGAGGATGTATTTGGCTCAGTGATAAAGAATCCGCCTGCCACACAGGAGATGCGGGTTCCATTTCTGGGTTGGGAAGATCCCCATAAGAAGGAAATGGCAACCCACTCTAGTATTCTTGCCTGGGAAATCCCATGGACAGAGGAACCTGGTGGGTTACAGGCCATGGGGTTTCAAAAGAGTTGGACATGTCTTAGCGACTAAAAACAACAACAATTGAAGATGAAGATCATACACATTTGTGTAAGTGCTGCCCAAAGTCATAATCACAAGATCTGAGATGCAGTGACTTCAAATGGTGTTGGTTTTTGAGAAAAGGTGGCCTCTTGATCCAACATAGAGAACACACACATCTTTTTATAGTAGTGAAATTTGACCATGCGTTTGACCAACAGAGTCTCTTGTCCTCACCTCGACCCTGGTCTGGAATTATGTAGACCAGCTTCATTTTGGGCAAAAGGAGATAGTAAACATATCCAAGGCAGAGGAAGCATTTGTGAGAGCAATGTGACCCTATTGAAAAAGCAAGCGGATGTGAAAAAGGGAAAAATAAGTTGAAAGCCAGAGATTTACCTGCCTCTTCTTGATTCTTTAGCTGCGTCTCAAAGGACCACTCCTCTGCTTTGGAAACTCGAGCAGTACCTCTCTGGTAATCCATGTGTGCAGCAGGATCAATCTACAAAGCAGAGCTTTATAAAATATTGTTGCTGAAACGGGAACTGGCAGCCTCATTCATTTTAAATAAGACTAAAACATAGATTCACATTATGTTTCAAGGTTTCAGATTGCATTTAATATTTCTTATGCTAAACCCCAGATCGTGGTTGAAAAACCCACAGAAGATTAAACTCATGTTCTTTCTTATTCTCTTGTAACATTAGAAAAATAAAGTTTTTGCTCTTCCTTTTTTTTTTTTCCCCATCCTTTAACTGTTATAGCCACGCATTCCGGGAAACAAGCTCACTCAGAAGGACGATGCAGATAGTGAAGTGCAGTTTATTACACCGGCGGGCCCAAGGCAGAGTCTCCTCTTAGCCAAGGACCCAGACCAGCATTTGTGAAAATCTTTTATACCCCATGTGTACGTGTCTAAACCCACCACCCAATTTCCTTGTGACTTACATAAACAAAGGAAAGGTAAATACAATCACAATAACCCTATCATTCATGTGTTATGTGTTTAAACAATCAATAATCAATAAGCCCCAGGTTACATTCCAAACAGTCAATAATCAATAAGCCCGAGGTTACAGAAAAAACCTTCTATTGTCGTTTCCACAGGCACTAAGCACAGAGTTCAGAGTCCAATAGAGAGGTGGCCGAACATGATTAGCACAAACAGGCCTAAGATGGAGTCCGGGCCCTATGAATTCCTTCTTCATAACCAGGTTAGCGTCATTCATCCACACTGCTCTGGGACTGTGCTAGGTGTCCAGACTGCACTAAGGTACAATGTGCACAAGATCCGGTCACTAAGAAACTTGGTTGAAAGGAAAAGGAAAGTGAAAGTCGCTCAGTCATGTCCGACTCTTTGTGATCCCATGGACTATACAGTCCATGGAATTCTCCAGGCAAGAATACTGGAGTGGGTATCCTTCCCCTTCTTCAGGGGATCTTCCCAACCCAGGGATCGAAACCAAGTCTCCCTCATTGCAGGCAGATTCTTAAGAAATTTGATTGAGATCTTATTCAAATACTTCTGTGGCAAAAAAGATGTTGTGTGAGAGAAGCCGCCAGTGGGCATAAAAAGACTCGCATGTGGTAGAGGGGTCACAAGACCCCTTAGTCTTGGAAAGGTGTTATCAGTCTTCTCTCATGCCTTGGCCTAGGAATGACACTGATTTCTATTTCACACCATGGTTTAAGATAGAATATTCATGTATGTGCTGTGTTCTGCAGTGAATGTTTGCTATTATTTCAGCTGTGCAACTTAGAATCCCTCTTTGGTAAAAATGTCACTTCCCTTGGAGGAAGTGTAGTTTCTATTATCTCAAGTTCTGTGCCTTGGGAGGGGCTGACCCCTCTTCCAGCTCCAGAGAGAGGCGTGTGATTTAGGATTAAGCCTCTCCCTTAGCCACAAAACTGGATGCACAGATAATTAGGGAACAAACTTAGAACTGATAAAACTAATCTTAGGATGTGTTTGGAATGAGCAAGAGAGGGATGTTGTTTGCTTGTTTCTTTTGGAAATTCTCTAGCCATCTTTCATCACAAAGTAAGAGTCTGCTTGAAATGGGGTCAATACAGAGAAGAAAGTGGCACCCACATATAGGGAGAAAACTAAATTGATAATATTTGCCTCTTGATGTATATGGCACATGAAGATAAATGTTATCTTTGATTTTTGTGTGTGAGTGTGCATGTTTATGGAAAAATAGATTTTATTTCAAGTCATTAGGACAGGACTCAGAGGTATATTGTTAAATGTCAGTGGTATGCTGGCAAATGTTTACAGCTGGCTCTGTAGAGAGGGAGAGGAACTAGTATGGGAGTGGAAATAAAGCTCCAGTTTATAATATTTGCCAATGGTAGAACAGTATAAATGTTGTACCATGCCAATTTCAAGCTACCAGCCCAATGCGACTAAACATGGACCTGGAAAAAGATATGTATAATTGGCTCTTGCAGCATAAGAACTGGCTCTCAAACATGACACTTTCTTTTTTTTTTCCAATCTGAAAAATGTTGCTGTGACAAGATGATGCCTGGAATACTTCCTTCTTAGTTTGTCAGTAGAGGATGAGGAATAATATCTCCATTAAAACTGCACCAGCAGTAGATTTAGAATGCTTGAAATAATTCAAAAAACTTACATTAATGGAAGGTAATATGTGGCAGATGCACAAGCATGAGGGTTGGTCAGACTCAAAGTGTGCGTGGCATTTAGATTTCTCTGTCACTGTAGGAACTTGGGAAACTCAATTAAATTCTCTGAGTCTCATTTTACACATCTATAAAACTGGGGTGTACTAATACCTAAAACATGGAGTTGATAGAACTAAAAGTGGTGTTCTGTATGAAACGGCTTTAGTATAATGCCTAGAACATGGTAAGTTCTTAATGCATGATACTTATTGTAACTCTCAGTAAGCAATCCACTACGTCTCCCTCCTCTTCTTTTAGGGGTTCTATTATATACGTGGTAAGTCACTGGTACTCATCTCACAGGTAATTGAGGCTTTGTTCATCTATTTTTCACTCTTCTCAGATTGAGTAATTTCTACTGATCATTATCCCGGAGGCTATTTTCTTTTGCAGTTGCAATTGACTGTTAAGACAATTGGTCCGTTTTTCCAATTGAAATATTTCACTCTGAGATCCTAGAATTCCCATTTACTTTGTTTTACAAGTAATTAATCTGTTGATTTTTCACCTTGAGATCACTTCTTTTCTGCTAATTTGGCAACTCTGTCATAGTGACACTTTTTCTATTGACTGCTTTTTCTCTCAATCCTAGCAAAAATAGTTGTTTTTTTCACATTTTTAAAAAGTTTTGACTGTACATTGGACATTTTAAATGGTACACTGTAGACTCTGGCCTCTGCTATCTTCCTTTGAAGTGCTCATTTTAACAACCAAATTATTAGTTCATCACATTGAAATTTTGCATTGCTTATACTTTGTTAGGGTTTTTTTTTTTTGTTGTTGTTGTTTTCCTTCCTTCAGATTTGCCCTTAGTCTTATGGTGAATTCTGAGTGCTGGGATCCAGTCTCTATTCCTAAGACTCAGCCTCTCTGATGTTTCAATGGAAACCTCAGTGTTCTTACCACACCTGTTTAATTTGTAGGATTCAAACTCCAAACTCTTCATTCATTTTCCCCTGTTGTGAGTGAGTGAGTGAAAGTCCCTCAGTCATGTCCGACTCTTTGTGACCCCATGGACTATAGCCCGCCAGGCTCCTCTGTCCATGGAATTCTCAGGCAAGATACTGGAGTGGGTAGCCATTCCCTTCTCCAGGGATATTCTCAACCCAGGAGTTCAACCAGGGTCTCCTGCATTGCAGGCAGGTTCTTTACCATCTGAGCTTTCAGGGAAGCCCTCCCCTGCTGTAGTGAGAAGCTAAAATTTCTACTCAGTATTTTCAGTTTTTCCATGACTGCTTTCTGTTTAGTTTCTGGAGTTTTCCCTGTACATGTGAAATTCAGGGGTCGGCTATGGATTTGAGACTAGTTCATATGCAATAACTTATAGTAACGTTAAGTCACTTAACCTTTCTGGACTCAGTTCCCCCATTTGTGGCATAAGCATCATGACACATGGCTCCTGAGTTTGGGGGAAGTGAATAAGTTAGATATACGTGCTGCTTAACATAGTACTCGGAGAAGGCAATGGCACCCCACTCCAGTACTCTTGCCTGGTAAATCCCATAGACGGAGGAGCCTGGTAGGCTGCAGTCCATGGGGTCGCTAAGAGTCGGGCATGACTGAGCAACTTCACTTTCACTTTTCACTCTCATGCATTGGAGAAGGAAATGGCAACCCACTCCAGTGTTCTTGCCTGGAGAATCCCAGGGACGGGGGAGCCTGGTGGGCTGCCGTTATGGGGTCGCACAGAGTCGGACACGACTGAAGAGACTTAGCAGCAGCAGCAGCATATGTAAATATCGGAGCTGCCCCAACTGTGGCTCTTTCCTTTTTTGAGTTATTCTCTCAATTTCCAGTCACTATGGCAGCTGAAGTTTATGTCATCTACCACATCACATCCATAATCCTATAGTTTTCTAAAGTAGAAGTATGTCATAATAATGTGGAGTGCCTCCCAAGGATAAAATCTATAAAACAAAGATGTCACACAATGTTTTTTCCTTCATTCAAAGCCCAATTAATCTCACATTTTTGCCTGCTCTTTCTCGTTCTATAGTACTTGCAAATGTATTTTTATGAGTTTTTTCTAGAATTTAAAATTTTTATTTAACGAGGTTTAATATAATACAAAGCATTCTGGTGTTACTGGAACTGGAATCAGCCCTTTTCCTTTCAATTTCTATCATTACCAGGAAGTTTCTTTGTTACTTATCTACTGAGCTTTGTCTTCATTGTATTCAAGAAACATTATGCTTTTAGAAATATTATCTTTTGCATTTCTGGGATTGATAGTAAGTGAGACTATAGCTTATGCTTAGCACTTTAGATGAATAACACATTTCAAATGTAGTTATTAAATAGCTTTATTTGGTAAACATTGCCTCTAATTGCATTGAAATATTTTTGTGATAATGAGTTTAGTTTATATAAGTATCAGTTTTTCCGACTACTAGAAAAAAAATTCATATATTTTTATTATGATCTAGGGTCCTTCTAGCCATTTCCTAAAGAATGATTTCTTAAGGATTTTGAGAGGAGTAATGACTTCACTTTTATTATATCTACGGTACAGAAGTAAGTAGCATTACCTTGTGCATGCCATGCTAAGTTGCTTCAGTGGTGTCTGACTCTTTGCAACCCTATGGATTGTAGCCCATCAGACCCCTCTGTCCATGGGATTCTCCAGGCAAGAATACTGAAGGAGCTTGCCAAGACATCCTCTGGGAGATCATCCCGAAACAGTGATCAAACCTGTGTCTCTCATGTCTCCTGCATTGGCAGATGGGTTCTTTACCACTAGCACCACCTGCTAGTCATGACTTATTCCTTGCAATCAGAGACAGCTGAACCTTCATGTAGATGATCATCTGAAAAGAAAGACAGAAGCCAGTTTGGATGCCCAGAAAACAGGTGACATATTGGGTGGTGTCAACCAGGCCTCCTTTTATGCAGATTAGAGTTTGGCTTGTGCTTTTCCATCAGCCTAAGCTTCTTCAGTCACCCTCAGTAAACCTAGGCTCTGCCCCAGCTGCCTCCAAACCTGCCAAATATAAAATGTAAATCAGTTCAGGCTGCTAAAAAAAAGAAAGGAAAAAAAAATGGAAAAAAAAAACCAGCCACTAAGAAAATGAGCAGAAGAAACTCTTCAAAACTTTCCATCTCACTGACTTATAAGAAGCTTCTGGGCTGAAGAGCTACAATTTATTCCACATCCCTTATTATGTAAAATGATGCATCAGGCCCACACTGAGTAAAAGTTCAATTATTCAGACTAGAAGGGAAGTTCTTATCTCAGCTGTAATCTTAACTAAGATTGATTTGAAATCTAGCTTAGAGTTTTCCTTGACAAGGGGTATCACAGAATAAGGTCCAGAGGTACAAAGAGAACTTGGTAAGGTCCAGAGGTACAAAGAGATTCTTGGTCTAAAATCCCTTTCCAAGTTTCATCAGCAAGGGGAAATCATCACAGCTCTATTTCCTTATGGTTTGTTTATAATCCATTTTGTAACACTTTGGTTACAAAATATGGACTCAACTGTGTCACCTGATTTCCTTCAAATTCAGAAGTCCAAATTAATATTGTTCAGAATCCCATGTGTCAACTATGATTTGAGTTTTCATCCTGTGATTTCAGAGAATCCCCATAGCTACTATAGATACTTTGTGTTTTCTAAGTAAAGAAAATCGAGATATTCTGGAGACAACAGGCAACGGGTATATAATCACAGATACCTACACTGTCTAAGGCATTATCAGGTGTCCTGGTTACATATTTTATTTAACAATTTGTTGTTTCCTTCAGACTGCAGCTGAGTTAGCTGTAGGTGAGCTAAAGTATGTTAATGTGAGCATAAATCCATCAGTTACACATGTTTACACTGCACATCAATCTTGCCATTCATTAATTCATTCATATTTAAACAATAAATGAAAGTACAAGATGTAACTTGTCTTTCAGTTGCTAAGTTGTGTCTGACTCTTTGTGACCTTGTAGACAATAGCACACCAGGCTCCTGTGCCCTCCACTACCTCCTGGAGTTTGCTCAAATTCAAGTCCATTGTGTCAGTCATGACATCTATCTCATCCTCTGCCACCCCCTTCTCCTTTCATCTTCAATCTTTCCCAGCATCAGAGTCTTTTCCAATGAGACTACTCTTTGCATCCAGTGGCCAAAGTATTGGAGCTTCAGCTTCAGCATTAGTCCTTTCAATGGATATTCAGGGTTGATTTCCTTTAGGATTGACTAGTTTGATCCCCTTCAGCCCAAGGGACTCCCAAGAGTCTTCTCTAGTACCAAAGTTCAAAAGTATCAATTCTTCGGCACTCATCCTTCTTTATAGTCCAACTCTCATATCTGTACATGACAACTGGAAAAGCCATAGCTTTGATTATGCAGATCTTTGTCAGAAAAGTGACAACTCTGCTTTTTAATACACTGTCTAATTTTGTCATAGCTTTCCTTTCAAGGGACAAGTGTCTTTGAATTTCATGGCTGTAGTCACCATTGACAGTGATTTTGAAGCCCAAGAAAAAAAAATCAGTCACTGCTTTCACTAGATAACTTGGTTACATCTAAATTTGATTAGAAGAGATAGTTGGGTATGAGATAAAAAATGTAAGTAGTGACAGACAATTTCCAAAATCAAACAATTTTCCTCTAATAGTCTTTCACTGGGGCCAGATTTTGTCACTGGAATTTAGTTTTCACTTAAGTCATAGCCCCTTTGAAGGAGCATATTTTAGACTGTGTGGTAGTGGAGGATTTGAAACAAGGAGATGGCTAATTTTATTTTTGATTTCCATTCTGAATTATCACTAGGCCATGACAGGTGAATATATTGTTCTGAATTTGGGGGGCAGATTGGGGGGCAGAGACTTGAGTTTAGAAGGGTCTGCCTATACAACATAGCAGAGGTAATATATAATTGGCCAAGGAGAGATTTAAAATGAAGATTAGATGCTTGCAGCAAGCCTTTGAGGCATGCAATATTATTGCATTTACAACAGAAGAAAATGAGTCCCATGGAGTTTATTTAATTTTTACATGATCAGTAATTTGTGAAACCAATAACAGAACCAAGTCCCCCCTCTATCAATCCCAAAGTATTTTTATTAAGCCATGATCGCTTTCTTGCCCATGAATATATGTAGTGGGACTACCACGTGCTCAGCATGTGTGAGACACTATACAGATAATAAAACAAGAATAAGTCAGGAGTATTTGATCTGCCACAAGTTAAAATGGGATTTTAAGGGGACATCCCTGGTGGTCCAGTGGTTAAGACTCTGGACTTCTGATGCAGGGGGCACAGGTTCAATCCCTGTTAGGGGACCTGAGATCCCACATGCTTTGAGGCTTTGCCAAGAAAATAATAAATAAATAAATCTTAAAAAAAATAAAATAAAATGGGATTTTAAAAAATGAATTTAGAGTCAATCTATTTATCTTCATTTCTAGCACTCCTCTGTTTTAGGGTTTTTATGGTACTACTTAGAGCTTTCCAATAATTATCTTGCCAAGACTTGGTCACCTCTTTCCAAGTGATTGTCTGTACCATCCTACCATAATTATCTTCTGAAGATGCCAAATATTTTATTTTTGTTAAAGAGAAAATGTTGAACTCTTTAGCCCAACATTCAAGGTTCTGTTAGTCTGGTCTAACCATACTTTCCAGTTTTATTTTACTTTTATCCCCAGCATGATACATATATTTTTTTCTCCAGCCATGCTGTTCCTGTCACTATTCTCCTATTTTAGTTATTTATTGCTATGCAATAATATACACCAAACTTAGAGGTAAGATCAAGCCTTTACTATCATTGTCTCTCATAGCTCTTGGTGCTGTCTGAACTAAGCTAGGCAATCCTTGCTTGGCATCTTTGCAGTTAAAGACAGGCATCAGCTGGGGCTGAAGCTGCCTCAAAAACTTCTTTATCCACAAGTCTGGTACATGAACTGGGAATACCCAGACCCGGGGGATGAATCAGCTGGATCTCCTCAAGCATTTTCATCTTTCTCTAGTAGTTTATCCATGTGGTCTTTCCAGCATAGCAACTTCAGAGCAGACAGATTTCTTACATAGTAATTTTGGGTTCTAAAAGAGAAAGCTAGGCAAAGGCTTTTAACATATTTTATGATCTAGCCTTGAAGGAAGTTGTGAGGCATGGTTTTGCCACACTCTATTTGCTATAAGCACGTCACCAAGGTCAGGATATATTCCAGGCATGTAGAATTAGACACCAACTCCTACCTGTAGAAATGAAATGTGTTATGTGGTTCAGGTGAATAGTTGCTAAAGTCATGTCCAACTCTTGCGATTCCATGGACTGTAGCCTGGCAGGCTCCTCTGTCCATGGGATTTCCTGGGCAAGAATACTGGAGTGGGTTTCCATTTCCTTCTCCAGGGGATCTTACCAACTCAGGGATCAAACCTAGGTCTCCTGCATTGCAGGTGGTCTCCTGAATTGCAAGTGGATTCTTTACAGACTGAGCCACAAGGGAAACCAAAAATGTTATACCACCAAACATTTTTTTGCTTTCAAAATATCTAATAGAATATTAGGATATTAATATTCCACAAATGCTCTATTCTGCATTAATAGAGATTTTATTTACCATGGCCACATAATTTTTTTCACACTCATCAAAGTCCTATTTATTTTAATATTGGTTAACTGCCACTTCTTTTGGGAAATCTTCACTTATCACAGTAGCCACTGGTGATATTAGAACTACTTTATCCAATTCTTTAAAAAGCATACAGCACAAGGTAATCTCTTGCATGTGCATGTCCTATTTCTTTAAGTAGAAAGATATGTTGTTGTTTAGTTGCTAAGTCATGTCTGACTCTTTTGCAACCCATGGACTGTAGCCCATCAGGTTCCTCTGTCCATGGGATTTTCCAGGCCAGAAATACAACCCAGGAGTGGGTGGTTATTTCTTTCTCCAGGGGATCTTCTCAACATAGGAATCAAACTCCCATCTCCTGCTTGGCAGGCAGGTTCTTTATAATGAGCACTTAAAAGAGAAGACCATCTTTGAATGGCTAATTCAATGATTCAGAATATCAAAGGGTCACTTATGATATCAATAATCGAAACAGAAGTTACTCCATAATTGACAAAAACACAGAAATTTCTTAATTCCCTGGCTGAGTGGGGCTATAGTAGAACAGATTTGAAGATGAGGAAGCCTCAGTTTTAATTTACAGACTTTTGACAGAGCAAATCCCCTCCATTCCGTCTCAACTCTACACAATCATAACATTCTAATAAGATCCCTTGGGTGGTAACTTGGAGAAAGGAAAAATTAATTATCCCAGACTGCAGTGTAATTTTTTGGTATAATATCCTTTTGAATCCAGCAACCTTGGATCTGTTACAGAGTTTAGACTCCTCAGCCTTTTTTTTTTTTTTTTTTTTTTATGGTAACTGGGTGGCAGTAGCCTAGAAAAGCTTCTAGTCTTGGCAAATGCTTATTAAAATAAAAGGTCGTGCAGGGCCCCTGGAGGGATGCTTCATCAGGAAGCCAATTTGTTTAGATTCAACCCTTGACTCTGTTTAGAACTTTAAAACCACTACCTTATTTCCTACTTTATTTTCTTAACCTGTAATTAATTACTGCCTATTATAAATTCCCATACCACAGGAAGCATTTATCTACAACATTAGGTCATTTGGAAGGAAGTTAAATCTGTGAAGAGAAGATGCTGAGTGATTATAGAATCTCAGGACATAACATGCTAACTCTAGAAACAGCTCCCTGACTTGGGGTATGACCTGAGACATCCTATCATCCATCCATAGAGAACACTTCTATCAGAAATGTGTGATCCAGTGGGAAGCAGCAGGTGCTCCTGGACCAAAGGTGACTACCAAGACTGGACTCTAGGTGCTGGGGAGTTTGTCAGGTCTTGACTTTGACTTTAAAGTGAGTACAGTTCTCTCCCACCAACAAAGAACTAGATAAAGACAGATACATTTACATTTAGGTTTATGACAGAACAGACTAATATTTGTTAAATAGTAAATTTTATTCAAATTTGATTTCTGAATCTTGGCATCTTAGAATGTTAAACATTTTAGAGTCTTTATTTCTTATCCCTTTTCTTACATACAGATCAGGCTACTGCCATTCATTATTTCAAGGGTCATCATGAGGTATGTATTGTTATATCATATTCAAGAGGAGAAAGGTGAAGTTCAAAGAAGTTAAGTGATTTTTCTTCAGGCCTAGATTATCAGTGGTAGAGATGTGGTGGTAGAACTTAGGATCTACTCTTTCCAAAACATACATTCTTTCAACTGCACTCCATCTTTATAATGTTTACTTGTTAATATATAAAATATATAAAACACTTGTTCTAGAGAACAAAAAGAAGACTGAACTAAGAGGGAATGCTCTTTCACAGACATCAAGGAATCCTGCTTACATTTGCTGGAGAAAACTAGTACTCAGAGACGTGCACTAGGAAAAGTTTATGTCAGTCATTTTATTTCCAGCTTGATCTTCCCTTTCCCCAATCTATTCAGTAGATGTTTAGATATGCTTCACTGCTTTAGGACTTTAAGAGTTTTGAGATGATAAAGTGGATATAATACCCATAAGCTGCTCTCCCAGGAGAGGAGCACAATGACAGCTAAGGTTGAAATCACATGGTCTTACTGGTGTAAACACTACTAATACCTGGATTCATATGATACTTTCTCCTGTATGTATTTATTGAATGAGTAAATGAATAAATATTATTTTTCCTCCTTCTCTCTCTTCTCTCCCAAGTACATTAACTAGTACCTACGCTGTGTTGTGACTATAACAAATAAGGCCTTGTCTTTGGCCTCAATAATTGTACAACCTAGGGAGAAAAGAAAATGTGAAGGATTGTCTCAGGATTCAACATACAAAGAAAAGAATGATTCAGAAGTAGGTTAAGAGCAGGGAGTGATCATGACAGTGTCCTCACAGAATCAATAAACTTTCAGCTCAATCAACCAGGAATATTACCCCATTTTTTAGATGAGGTGACAGAGGCACAGAGAAACTAGGGAAATTTTCCCAATCAAAAGCTGAAAAAGAAGGACTAAAAATCCTTCATCTGCCTTCCACTTTGTGCTACATATTATTTATCAAAAAATAGAAAATCAAAAATTCCACTATAAACAGAAAAATTCTAATGATCAAGTATCTTATAATGTAACAATGAATACATAATGGTAGCTCATATCTGGTTAAAATATTCAAAGTTGATCAAGTCTGACTTATGAATTATGACTCAGACAAAACTATTAACACTGGGATAATTTAGAACTTTAGCATTAAACATTTATATAACTGAAAGCAAGACTCCTTCCCTCTTCCCAGCTTTTATATCATTTCACATTGCAGCCAAAAGGGACAATTAAACTTCTTATAAGGATATCAATATTTGTTCACACTATAGATGATATAGCTCAATCCCAGGCACCCTCTCACTTGTAAACCGGAACCCCACCTCGGGATTTCAGTATTGAGAGTTTCCCCAGGTCTGTGGTATGAAAACAAAGTGCTCAGCTTTCAACAAGCCAGGACGTCTGGAGCCCTACAATTTTCTTTCATAGCAGATATCATAAGTTCAGTTCAGTTCAGTTCAGTCGCTCATTAGTGTGCGACTCTTTGCGATCCCATGAATCACAACACGCCAGGCCTCCCTGTCCATCACCAACTCCCGGAGTCCACCCAAACCCATGTCCATCGAGTCAGTGATGCCATCCAACCACCTCATCCTCTGTCGTTCCCTTCTCCTCCTGCCCCCAATCCTTCCGAGAATTAGGGTCTTTTCCAATGAGTCAACTCTTCGCATGAGGTGGCCAAAGTATTGGAGTTTCAGCTTCAAAATCAGTCCTTCCATTGAACACCCAGGACTGATCTCCTTTAGGATGGACTGGTTGGATCTTCTTGCAGTCCAAGGGACTCTCAAGAGGCTTCTCCAACACCACAGTTAAAAAGCATCAATTCTTTGGTGCTCAGCTTTCTTCACCGTCCAATTCTCACATACATACATGACCACTGGAAAAACCATAGCCTTGACTAGATGGACCTCCGTTGGCAAAGTAATCTCTCTGCTTTTAAATATGCTATCTAGGTTGGCTATAACCTTCCTTCCAAGGAGTAAGCGTCTTTTAATTTCATGGCTGCAATCACCATCAGCAGTGATTTTGGAGTCCAAAAAAATAAAGTCTGACGCTGTTTCCACTGTTTCCCCATCTATTTGCCATGAAGTGATGGGACCAAATGCCATGATCTTAGTTTTCTGAACGTTGAGCTTTAAGCCAATTTTTCACTCTCCTCTTTCAATTTCATCACGAGGCTCTTTAGTTCTTCTTCACTTTCTGCCATGAGGGTGGTGTCATCTGCATATCTGAGGTTATTGATATTTCTCCCAGTAATCTTGATTCCAGCTTGTGTTTCTTCCAGCCCAGTGTTTCTCATGATATACTCTGCATATAAGTTAAATAAGCAGGGTGACAATATACAGCCTTGACGTACTCCTTTTCCTATTTGGAACCAGTCTGTTGTTCCATGTCCAGTTCTAACTATTGCTTCCTGACCTGCATACAGGTTTCTCAAGAGACAGGTCAGATGGTCTGGTATTCCCATCTCTTTCAGAATTTTCCACAGTTTATTGTGATCCACACACTCAAAGGCTTTGGCATAGTCAATAAAGCAGAAATAGATGTCTTTCTGGAACTCTCTTGCTTTTTCGATGATCCAGCGGATGTTGGCAATATGATCTCTGGTTCCTCTGCCTTTTCTAAAACCAACGTGAACATCTGGAAATTCATGGTTCACGTATTGATGAAGCCTGGCTTGGAGAATTTTGAGCATTACTTTACTAGCATGTGAGATGAGTGCAATTGTGCGGTAGTTTGAGCATTCTTTGGCATTGCCTTTCTTTGGGATGGAATGAAAACTGACCTTTTCCAGTCCTGTGGCCACTGCTGAGTTTTCCATATATGCTGGCATATCGAGTGCAGCACTTTCACAGCAACATCTTTCAGGATTTGAAATAGCTCAACTGGAATTCCATCACCTCCCCTAGCTTTGTTCGTAGTGATGCTTTCTAAGGCCCACTTGACTTCACATTCCAGGATGTCTGGCTCTAGGTGAGTGATCACACCATCGTGATTATCTGGGTCATGAAGATCTTTTTTGTACAGTTCTTCTGTGTATTCTTGCCCCCTCTTCTTAATATCTTCTGCTTCTGTTAGGTCCATTCCATTTCTGTCCTTTATCGAGCCCATCTTTGCATGAAATGTTCCCTTGTTATCTCTAATTTTCTTGAAGAGATCTCTACTCTTTCCCATTCTGTGGTTTTCCTCTATTTCTTTGCACTGATTGCTGAGGAAGGCTTTCTTATCTCCCCTGGCTATTCTTTCGAACTCTGCATTCAGATGGGAATATCTTTCCTTTTTTCCATTGCTTTTCGCTTCTCTTCTTTTCCCAGCTATTTGTAAGGCCTCCTAAGACAGCCATTTTGCTTTTTTGTATTTCTTTTCCACGGGGATGGTCGTGATCCTTGTCTTCTGTACAATGTCATGAACCTCTGTCCGTAGTTCATCAGGCACTCTATCAGATCTAGTCCCTTAAATCTATTTCTCACTTCCATTCTATAATCATAAGGGATTTGATTTAGGTCATACCTGAATGGTCTAGTGGTTTTGCCTACTTTCTTCAATTTAATTCTGAATTTGGCAATAAGGAGTTCATGATCTGAGCCACAGTCCGCTCCCAGTCTTGTTTTTGCTGACTGTATAGAGCTTCTCCATCTTTGGCTGCAAATAATCATTCTGATTTTGGTGTTGACCATGTGGTGATGTCCATGTGTAGAGTCTTCTCTTGTGTTGTTGGAAGAGGGTGTTTGCTATGACCAGTGCATTCTCTTGGCAAAACTCTATTAGCCTTTGCCCTGCTTCATTCTGTACTCCAAGGCCAAATTTGCCTGTTACGCCAGGTGTTTCCTGAGTTCCTACTTTTGCATTCCAGTTCCCTATAATGAAAAGGACATCTTTTTTGGATGTTAGTTCTAAAAGGTCTTGTTAAGTCTTCACAGAACCATTCAAGTTCAGCTTCTTCAGCGTTACTGGTCGGGGCATAGACTTGGATTACCGTGACATTGAATGGTTTATACTGTGATATTGAATGGAATATCATAAGGAACTCACCAAATACACAGCTTTACCCCACTTCCTCTCTAGTAATAGAACAGTCTTTCGGACTCTGTGGGAGAGGGTGAGGGTGGGATGGTTTGGGAGAATGGCACTGAAACATGTATATTATCATATGTGAAACAGATCGCCAGTCCAGGTTCAATGCATGATACAGGCTGCTTGGGGCTGGTGCACTGGGATGACCCAGAGGGATGGGATGGGGAGGGAGGTCGGAGGGGGGTTCAGGATGGGGAACACATGTACACCAGTGGCAGATTCATGTCAATGTATGGCAAAACCAATACAATATTGTAAAGTAATTACCCTCCAATTAAAATAAATTAAAAAAAAAAGAAAATTACTTGACCCCTTTTTCATAATGCACAAAATAGGGTAAGTCAATTAAACTGTATTCATGCTCTAAATATTTCATCTTGGGAAATATTTAGAAGAAACAAATCCTGCTCTCAGGAAACTCTCCACCGGTAAACAATCATGTGAGCTCCTTGAGGACAAGGAATGAAGATTTTACTTCCAAATCCTCAGTTTCCAATAATCTGGAATCAATAGTTAATTACTGAATAAATGAACAAATGATTCAATGCATTCATTTAATATTCATGTATTCATTCATTCAACACATATTTATTGAACTTCAATACAGATAGTGGCAAAATAATAGCTATGGAAGACAGTGTAAACTGCAGGCTGAGCTTATATGGGAAGAATTTGCTGGGGTCTTCCAGAAGAGGTAGAAAGGAATAGATAAAAGGAGGGAACAGAGAAAGAGAGAATATTTTACATAATGCATGAAAAACCAGTTTAAGCACAGATATATATGAAGAAAATAGTCCTCTCTGTCTCTGCTAGGAATTTTGAACCACTTTGGTGGTAGTAAATAGTATTTTCATTTATTTCCCCATTGATATTTGGTTCTACCCATTTCTTTGAACTGTTGAATGTTTTATCATCCAGATAACTCAGTGTTCCTTCCTCAGAAACATGTAGTCTTGAATATTTCCACTAATTCTTGGAAATCTTTTTCATCATTCACTTTTGCTGTTAAGGGAAGATGAGTTAAAAAGAAAAGTAGGAAAGAGCCAATGACAAAAATGTTTCACCACATACTTGCCCCATCAAACTACACCTCCAGTCTTTCTTAATTTCTTCCCATTGCCAAGACCTCTCTCCTCTTCCATATTAATGCAGTGGTGCACTTGTACTTCTTTTTCAAGACTCAGCGTTACCTACATCCTTTTCATGGCTAACCCTGGACAAACACTTCTCTCAGGGAAGACATCTTTGGCACCCTGAACTCAGTCTGGAAAAGAAGTCTCTCATCCTTTAGCATCCTGTGCTTACACATTCTTCATATATAGCTGGATCTAAGGACTCAAATTATGCCAACAAAATCTGTTCCCCTGCCCTTTATCCCAATGTTAGACACATTCTGGGGAAAAGTTCTTTGTACGTTAGATTCTGGCCCACCATCTCTGAAGGAAAAGATGGTCTTCTTGAATTTGCTATAATAAAAAGATCGATAAAAGCATTAACTGGCAAGAGACTGAATTATGTGCTTACCCCTAGAACCAGGATATATTATTTACCCAGACTGAATGAACGGAATATGGGAAAGTGATGATTTCTCAAGTGTACATTGGAGGGGAGCAGAGGGTAAAATTATGCAAAAGGGCAAGTTAAATAATTAGAGGGAGCTAAATGGATCAAAGGAAAAATGACCTTGAAATTATTGGACAACCCTACTCAAGCACACAACACACACCCATACATGTACATATGAAAAGAAGGAGAAATACCAGCCTTGATATCACTAGTATTCTACAAAAGAGAAGCCATATTTCTCCTATAGCCATATTTCTTCATTTGCAGTTAACCGAAGGTCTTTGCCAAAATGATGGATTTGAGACTCAAATTAAATCTTAGTTTCTGCTAGGAGCTACTGGACAGTAGTGAACTGGCTTTTGCTGAACAACTATGTTGATTCAGACATTTAGCCAGAGTACTGTGGACATTATCTCATTTAATCAGCACAACAATCTTGACTATCATCATCTCTACTTCACTGATGAAGAAATAATCTTTAAAATATTAAGCAACCTACTTGAGAGTCTCACAGATGGTGAATGATCAAAAGACGATTGATTCTGGCTCTGTATGAGTAATAGACCTTGCTTACTCCACTACGTCATGGAGTGTTCCCTCTCTTCTGGCTGGTAGGTGGGCACATTTCTGGCTTTCCACTTGGCACATTGACAGATCTTCTTTCCTCTCATTTCTCATAGATAAACCTTTCTGACTCTAAAAAATAGTAGAGAAAATGAACCCCTTTCCTGCCAGTTGAGGCTTCTTTCTCTGATGCTCTCTGATGTTTCTCTGATGTGGAGAAGCAGTCACGCTAATAATAGGCTGAAATCACATAGTACTGGGGAGACTGGTTGTTGTCTTTCCTAGGGGAAATGATATGGAGGTGTGCACATGCAATCAGCTCTTCTGCAGAACTTTGGCTTTATTACCAAGATGCACTGGTAATAATTTGCAGACTATTTACATGGTCTGTTGCTTACTTTTGTGAACTATTGACCATCTGTGTGTGTTGCTTAGGAAATGGATTGGGAAAGAGGAGAATAAGATTTATTTGTGCTGGTCATAAGCAGAAAAGAGATGTTTCCAAGCAAAGGTTTGATAAAAATAAATCAACTTGAAACAAATTCTCTAGACACAAATTATGCAGAATAATGAAAAGAGGTTGATGGAAGGTTTTGCTAATACTATAATTTTTATGAATTTGTTGTCTTTCAAAATAAAGCATAAATAACTGACAGATGAGAAATAAGATACACAATGAATTATAAACACAAATGAGTTCACAAAATATTTACCTTCAATGAAGTGAAGTTGATACTATTTGACAATAAATATACATAAACACAGAAACCAGAATTCTTTTTAACTTGTTCCTTTAACTTTTCTTCATTGAAATATACCATTGCTGAGACTTAACAGGGACTTGCAAATGCATCTGCCTTTATGATTCTGTGGAACCCTTCTCCAAATGCCAATGTCTTAACTAAAGAGCAAAATATACTTGGAGCTCTTCTTATTTAGGGTTATAGCGGTCACTGTCCTGAGTGTTATCTAACCATCCTAAAGGTGCATATGTAAGAGTAATTACAACTATCCCCTAGGGTTACTATGGAAGTCAAAGAGACAAGGAGGGATCTAAATTAAGCTAGTAGTGAGGCTAGTGGGTATGAAGGAGCATATGATGGAGCTCACGAAAGTCTCTACCTGACTGTCCTGCATCTGTGTCTCGTGCATGCTGTGCATGCTAAGTCACTTCAGTCGTGTCTGACTCTTTGTAAACCTATGGACTGTAGCCCACCAGGCTCCTCTGCCCATGGGGATTCTCCAGGCAAGAATACTGGAGTGGGTTGCCATGCCCTCCTACAGAGGATCTTCCCAACCCAGGAATTGAACCTGGTCTCTTATTGTCTCCTGCATTGGCAGGTGGGTTCTTTACCACTAGCGCCACCATCAGCATTAATTCCCTACAATCTGGAGCCCATATAGCACAGGGGTTAAGAGTACTAAATTCAGACTTCCTGGCCTAGATTTCCAATTTCACTACTCCCTCAGAGGCCTGGTCTGTAAAGATAATAGTACCTACTTCATACAGTAGTTAGTGGACAGAGAGAGAAAAAAAAAAGAGAGAGAGAGAGAGATCAGGTTGAGCATAATTATGCATCAATTGCCAATCATATTCCAAGTGATTTAATGCCAATATAGAAACAACACAGAATTCTTTACAACACATATTCTAAAGAGCATTATTAATCCATTATTAAACTGAGATATAACCAATTTTCCAATCCTATGCTGAAATTATTCTGAACTGCTGCTCAGATAGTTGAGCTAGAGGAAGGAGTAGGGGCTGGCTAAGATACTCAGAAAGAGGGCAAAGACTGCCTGACACCCCTATAGCTTCTGATCATCTCCTTCTCCTGTCACTCTTCATTAATCCAGTGTAGTGATTTACAAGACTTTAAAATTACCTACTTTTGAAAATTTATCAATGCAAATGCTAACATAATAAAAGTTTCAGATTCATATAGAGGCTTCCATAAAAATGACAGTAGAATTTATCTCTGCAACTTAGGGTGTGGAGAAGGGAAAATGTAGAGAATGTCATCTGGCAGTATCCTTAATGAGTGGGGAAATACCATGAAATTTATTCTTTCACTTAACAGGAAAGTTGATTAACCATCAATACAGATAATTACTGGTCTAATGCTTTTATAGTAACGGGATTTGGTGCATTCACTCTAGCTATGCTCCTTTATTTGAACAGGAAGTCAGGATAAACTTCTCTCACCCTGACTCCCCAAGAAAATTCTTAGCTTAAACTAAGCAATAAATACATTCTGATGGGAAACTGAAACATGACAAGAATGGTGGAAAAGTCTGGTTTGTTCTGTTATTCTGATTGGCTGGCAGGGGAAAACTACATTGAATTTCCCCCTGCTGACTTGGTCCAGTTGAGCATTCCTTCTCTTCCATACATCCACATCCCACCACTTCACATGAATAGAGTCAATGAGTGAGAAAAACAGTCTCTCACTAAGTGCTCTTGGTAACATGGGAAACTGGTCCTATCTCTTTAGGCAATACTTGCTTATTTATGTTTTGTACTAACTCATACTGTTTTCCTTGACCACAGAAATGACCCTGAACCTCTGGAACAGTAGATTGAACCACCCATTGGTCTTTGATATGGGTTGAACAAACATTGCCTTCTCTCTAATAGGTGTTCTGAATGCAGACTCAGGGATGATTTGGACAGAGTGAGTTGTTGCTTTTGTGTGGAATTACAATATGCACATTTCAGAGTTGAGGGGGGCTATCTTCTTCAATCATAGGGCTTCCATAGCAGACAAAAGGGCTCTGCAAAGAGGAAAGTGAGAAGGAGAGAGAGAGAAAGAAACAAGGAGAAGTAGTAATGAGAAATATAGAGAAGGTAAATAGCCATGTCCTGGGTTCCCAGAAGTTAATTTTCTGGGATCTGAAAACTCCTGGAAATGTGGCTGCATGTTTAGTTAGGAAGACAAGTCAGAATGAGTTTGACAGAGACAAACACTGCTTATTAAGGTGATTATTTGATAGCTTTGTTTCTTACATTTTCTTTGCCTTTTTTAACAGGATAATCACGCTGGTAGTTGTCAACATGCTCACCGGTTTACCCTGTTTTTTCCCACCATTTCCAACATTTAGACAGTAATTCCATTGCTAATGAGAGGTGTTCTTCAAGCTTTAAGTAACATGTCAAAGCAATTTCTGCATCTTCTATTCAGGGATTGATAATCTTTACCCAAACTACTCATTATTAATTTGATCCCCATAGCCTAATTGAAGAGTCAGCATAAAAAGGACACATACTCTTTCCATATCCTCTTGACATAAATTATCCCTCTCTATGACTGAGTTGTTCTTTCCTGGGCATTAAATAATCCTTTTAAAAAAGCCACAAAGTAGATCATTTCCATTTGCAGATGTGCAAACTGAAGCTCAGAAACTAAAATGGCATATCTAATGCAAAGTGCTGGTACATCAAAGGGTTGGAATAACTATGTCCTAAGCCAAAGCTCTTTCTAGGGCCCTATGCTGTCTCTTGTTCTTCCTCAGTATCAAGAATTTAATCTTGGATTGCCTACCTCATTTTTATGAAATATTGTAATATTCAGTGGCAAGAAGCATGTCAAGCACTTCTTTATTTCATTCTCCATCACAATCACAAGATAAATGTGTCTACTCACATTTAAAAGATGAGAAAACTGAGTCTTAGCAAGATTCACAGACTTGGTAAAGCTGCAGTATGTATTATATTGATACATTTTAATGCAGGATATCCCACCCAGGTTTATCTCTAGGCTCTCTGAACCTACATCATTTACTTCAGATCTTTCCTCCCTTCATTATTTTCAGCTATAATTAGCATGTATCAAACTGGGACATTTGAACCAACCATGGGGTTGTCTCATGATCAGAGTATTTAATGCACTAATTTAGAGAAACAGAAAATAGAATAGAGGGAGAGGGAGGAAGAGAAAGGTGCTACTACCAACAGATTACAAAAAGAACCAAGGACTCATGCAATTAACAAGAAACCTTCCAGATCTAAGTCATGGTCTGATACCGAGAAAAAACTAGGATGACTGACTTTGCAGCAACATCCCTTTTATGGTTTTCATGCACTCCAGCTCCCATGCTGAAAGTTGCCACTGTAGTAAGTTTCCTATTCTTATCCTCTGAATACCATTGATAGTCATTTCAACCTGATTACACCTGTCCTGCAGGTCACTAAACGACTGACACATATGCCTTAAGCTTTCTTCCAGGCTTCCCTATTCCTTGCTTCTTATCATGCTTCCATGCTCATTCACTCATTCTTCCCACCACCTGCCTCATTCTCTGCTCTCTCTTTCTTCTCTATGCTATGAATTAGAGGCAGAAAGAGGAGAAACAAATCTATTTCTTCTTATGCCTTTTTCTCAAACACATGCCTTAACATTTAGTTTTGTAATGAGAAGTAATCTTGTGAGGACACTGTGGGACTTTTTCTTTGCCATGAGTGAGAATTTGTCCAGTCCAGACCTGGAGAGATATAGCTTCCATTACTACCTTTTGACCTCCATTCTGAAGTCTCTCCATCTACCTGGTCAGACGATTTTACTACCGCCTAGCTTAACTCCTTCTAGGTGCAAACCCAGCTCATCCCCTCTTGCTTAGACACAAGTGTTTCTTAAGTTTAGTGGCTGAACATTTTATTCTACATAAGAGGAATTCATGTTGAATCCGAAGCCTTTCTCAGAGATCTATTTTGTCCTTTATAATAGCTGTAATAGGCCCCATCAGTTGCATGTATACATTTTTGAGGACACTTGAAACAGAACTGGTCATCAGCTGGAAGTCTCAACATACCTCCTATGATTTCTGAAATAGCTCCTTGTCAACAAAGCCTACATAGTTATTATAAGCTTAATCTGAGCCTAACTGCAATCTGTTACTAGAAAACTTATTTATGTTTTTATGAATCATGAGAAGCTTACTTAATTACTGCCTACCCAGAGCACAAGACCCACTGGGAACAAATAAAGGTTCATCCTCTTTATAAACTCAAATTTATCTCTACGCTACCCATTACTTCAAATTTTATTAGCATAAGCACGACCATAAGAATCCACAGATAATGACTAAAGCTTACTTACATTTAAGGTGTGAAGGTAGGCAAGTCACCACTTTTTGTTTTGGTGTAGATAAGGAATAAAAAATGTCATTTGGGGGTAAATAAAAATAACTCAACCTCTTTAGAAGATAATTTTCTAGGTTTCTTATCATTTCCCCAGGCAATGCTAGTGATAAATAATCTGTCTGCCAATGCAGAAGACATAAGCAACTTGGGTTTGATCCCTGGGTTGGGAAGATCTCCTGGAATAGGAAATGGCAACCCACTCCAGTATTCTTGCCTGAAAAATTCCATGGGCAGAGGAACTTGGCAGGCAAGTTCCATGGGGGTCACAAAGAGTCAGACACAACTGAGTGACCAAGCACACTCACCCTGTTTGGAGTTAGATCCTCTTTCTGAGATGGAAAGTGATGAGGAAGTGAAGGGAAAAAAGAACAACGGTCATATAAACTTACTGGTAAAGGGATGAGAGGGGTGGAGAAAGGGGAGATAGTGCTCTCTTGAAAACAGCAGTATGTGAAATTACTCCCATGAAAGAAATAGTAAACCAGCAGCACAAGTTAAATAAATGATGTTTGGTGATTGAAAAATGCATCTTTACCCAGCTTCTGACACACTTTAATATGTCTAAATAAGACAAGGTAGAACAACATGCATTGTGAATGTTTTATAATAAATATTAATGTTCTCCTGATTTAATGTTTGTTTAGAGATCCCAAAGTCTTTCTGTTTCTTGCAGTTAAAGCTATGAAATTCTCCTTCATGGAAAGATAAATAAAGAAGCTGAAATTATACCTGTGGGGAGGTCTGTGTTTGGTGACTCCTTTACATCATCAGAATTCTGTCAGGTTCTTAGCGCTGTGGCTGCTTCTTGGTTTCTGACTTAGGTGGGTCATGTCCTGGGGTAGTAGTCCCCTGACTTACAGGAGCTGCACTGCTAGGTGGCCCTTAATGCTGATGATCAAGAGGCTGTCCATTCACTTCAGTCTTCAAAATGGATGCTATTGGCTGAGCTGGTGCAAACTTTTCCTGGGAAAGAAATGTGGAACATCCCTTGATTAGCAGCCACAGCAGAATCACAGGGAGGGGAAGGGAAAGTTCAAAAGAGACAAACAGTCTATAATACATTGTTTTCTGAAGAATTCTGCCAGATTATCCATCCTTCCCTTAATTAATATTAGCCCCTCCTTCCTAATATTAGTATTGATAAATAATACAAATCATTGAATTCACAATGTTGTTATTACATTTCTCCACCTGAATGTCTTTGCTTGTGCTGTTGTCGCCACTGGAAAAGTTGTTCCCTTATACTATTTCCACTAGCTCTCCCCTAAAAGAACTCCCTTTGCCTAGAAACTCTTTTACTGCTGGGATAAAATAGTATATTTTGTGGTATTTCATATAATACTTATTTTGCCAATGATCCCACAAATTTTGTCTTTATCATCCACTGTGCCTAACACACTGCATACATACAAACATATATCCTGATTATATGTTCAAAGATTGTACATTTTGAATCAATCATTTAGTTAGCCACCACATGGAGATAATACTAACCTGTTAGGGCTTGTGGAAGATGATGTCTCTAAAGCACTTACTATTTAGTATGCACACAACTAATAAATTGTACACACACATATGCACCCATAATTGTTTGACAAACTACTCAAGAGTAGGGCTTTTAATAGGTGGCCTCCATTGGGCATTCAGTGTATATATATGAGTGCTTGATTCTGACACATAGGTTCTTCTCCTTTACCATGTCCCTCACGGTGATAATATAGAATAATGGCCACTTATGAGTTTCATTCCTCAAAACAAAGAGAAGCTTCCAAATTTTATTGGATTTTCAAATATATAAGTCAAGGTCACAGGAAAACATTTGCATGTACATTAAATAAACATAGGCAAGCAATATATGCAAAGTCTTCCCAACAGTTTTCCCTCTGGTTCCACAGTCTCTGGAGAGTAGTTTAAGATTCCTGTGCAGTTGTTTGTGGAACTATTTGCTTTCCTCATCTTTTAGTGGTGCTTCTAAGGAAATGACCAGCTCCATTTTTTTTTTTTTTGTGAAAAAATGCAACTAAAGGACTAAGTATGACCGATTTTCACTTTCAAAGTTTCAGCACAAGGGAAAAAAATGTTTGTGTGTCTTGTTCAACCATCTGTTTAGAGGTTTACAATATCAGTACACAGTCACTCTGAATTTTGGCTTTTAATTTATAGATTACTGTGACTAAATGTATTCATATTTTGAAAATTCAGAATCAGGGTAAATATATGGTATATTCAGAATACATCTATACATATTTGTACCACAGAAATTAAGGTCACACCCACTAGTTTCTTAGTGAAAAAGATTTAAAATGGAAACATATGTATGGGAAATACTTTGAAAGTATAAATATTGGAAACAATATTATCAGGTTTCTGAGACTATCATTGGATAAGGTAAGATATAGAGGTTTCGTTTTAAAGAACATAGTGGGAATATATTGATTGGGATAGGAGTGATCGAGAATGGAAAACTTGTCCTTATATTTCTGGACCTTGTAAAGAATCCTGAAAAGGCCCAATTGTTGCTTGCTCTTACTCTGCATGTAGAGGGGAACAGAGCTGGTAGAAGAGAACATGATCTTTGAATCACATGCCATGCCATGCTCTGCTAAGATGCTTCAGTTGTGTCCGACTCTGTGTGACCCTATGGACTGTAGCCCACCAGGCTCCTCTGTCCATGGAATTCTCCAGGCAAGAAAACTGGAGTTGGTTGCCATGCCCTCCTCCAAGGGATCTTCCTGACCTGGGGATTGAACCCATGTGTATTGTGGTTCCCACATTGTAGGCAGATTCTTTACTGCTAAGTCACTGGGGCAGTCCTGAATCACACATACCAAAACCTAACAAAGATTTAATAATTTCCTAGTATGGGAACTTGGGCAAGCTCCCTTCAAGTTTCAGAGTTTCTTGTTTGCTTTGTTTAGTTTTAATGTCAGTTTTAAAATAAGGATAATAGTACATTTCTTACTAGATTATCTGAGGAGGGTACTAAATAAGGTAATGTATACCTGACATATCAAAAACACTCAATTAAAGAGAACAATAATGACAATAATAATTCTAGACACCATACCTGCAATATCACACACTACAAAGATTTTTAAAGGCGCTTATAAAGTTCTCTGAAAGTTTCTGTCAAAAAAGTTTCATGAAAAATTGCATACAGGTACTAAATCCCAGGCGGGGGAAACCCTAAAACTGGAAAAACCCAAATCCAACATTGTTATTTACAGGTGTTCAAACTGAGTATCAATAACTTAGTTACCTAGACAAACCTAGACAGTGTGTTAAAAAGTAGAGATGTCACTTTGCTAACAAAGGTCCATATAGTCAAAGCTATGTTTTTTCAGTAGTCATGTATGGATGTGAGAGTTGGACTATAAAGGAAGCTGAGCGCCGAAGAATTGATGCTTTTGAACTTTGGTGCTGGAGAAGACTCTCGAGAGTCCCTTGGACAGCAAGGAGATCAAACCAGTCAATCCTAAAGGAAATCAACCCTGAATATTCTTTGGAAGGACTGATGCTGAAGCTGAAGCTCCAATACATAGGCCACCTGATGCGAAGAGCTGACTCACTGGAAAAGACCCTGACCCTGGGAAAGAATGAGGGCAGGAGGAGAAGGGGATGACAGAGGATGAGATGGTTGGATGGCATCACCAATTCAATGGACATGAATTTGAGTAAACTCTGGGAGAGAGTAAAGGACAGGTGAGTCTGGTGTGCTGCAATCCATGGGGTCACAAAGAGTCGGACATGACTGAATGACTTAGTTACTAGCATGCATGATTCTAGACAATCAGTTCTGTGAATTCTGTCACATTAAATATCCCCACAAGTTTCCACCTTCAGCCCAATCCAAGAGATCTATTCAATATGGGTGAATGTGTGATACCACAGGCGGAGACAGTACAGACAGAAACCACAGGGAGAAAACAGAAGTTTAGGAGCAAGTTAGCAGGCTCTCTGCACTGTGAAAAGTATGTTGAATACTCAGCTGCACATGCTGGCTACGAGCAGAGGGAATACATTCATTTTCCTGAAATTTAAGTTAATAAATACAAGACTGCTAAAATATATTTCATGGATTACTAAGTGTTTTCTACACTAGTAGCTATGAGATATTCAGAATATGCTATTTTAAAAAATTTGTATTCCTGATTATAGAGAAGTAATTCTTGGTTTTCAGAGATTCAAAATAATATATGTATTTCTGCCATTGGCAATTACAGTCCTGCAAGGAGAATCACTTGATTGAGTAATTTGGTGCCAAAATGCCCCGATTTTCCAGCCTATGGCATTTTCCAAAGTGACTTGTATATTTCCATACCTCCCTATTCCCGCCATTAAAAGTGGAATTTATTGCCATACTTTTAGGCTTCTTATAAGAAGACTTTTGTAATTTGGTCAATGGAATGTAGTGTGACAGTGTACCAGATCTGAGCCTAGACTCCAGTCTTTTCAGACTCTATTTCTGACTTTCTGACCTCTGAATCTGACATGCGGACACGTCTGAGCTACTTTGCTGGAGAATGAGGTACTACGAGGAGCAGAGCAACATTGCCTCCTCCAAGATTGTCCTAGTCTAGTCACCCACACTGAGAGGACCTCAACATTGCCCTCGGCTCACCTCAACTTGAGACAGGCTTCTTCCTGACTTGAGATCCCTGCCCTCCCTTTTCTAAAAATACTTTCTTTAGAAAATTTGCAATTGTAAATTCTTAATCTGTCTGTTTCAGGCATAAAGTTTTTTTAAAAGCCTCTTGCTAGCTTTACATATTCTTCTCAAGAATCTGAGAGTCATTTCTGTGAAATGTAATCACTAAAGAAGAGAGAGTCCTTCATCTCACAGTCTCTAGGGGAGTAAGAGCTTAACTTTCATGAGGGCCTTCCTCTAAGTTGTAAAACTGCCTTTTGTCATAAATACCATGGTCAATATCACTATTCTGGAGAATGAAATGGCAACCCACTGCAGTATTCCTGCCTGGGATATCCCATGAACAGAGGAACCTGGTGGGCTACAGTCCATGGGGTCGCATAAGAGTCAGACACAACTAGCAGCTAAACAACAACAACAACAACAACATATCACTATTCAGCATACACCGTGGGGCGCAGGGGGTCATACCACTAAAATGAAAATGCTATGAGGCCAGGAATTTTGTCTTTTTTTTTTTCAGTGTTGAACACATAGTTAGCTATAAGTAGTATAAGTACATATATATTAAATAAAGAGGCAAAAAGAATGAAATAAGAAAGGAAGAAGGAATGAAGGAATAAAGGAGAAAAATGTCAAGAAGGAGGAACAAATTTATTATAAACCAGTTATGTGAAGCAGTGACAAAAGCTAAATCTGGTAGCAAAATACGACTAACAATTCTAATAAAATAAAAACAGGCCCTTTTTCTTGAGAGGCACAGAGGATGGAGGGATTAACATTTGCTGAATTTAGAAAGATTTCTCATACATCTTTGGATATAGGTTATCTGACTAGATATAGAATATCCCAAGTAAGAGAAAGCAATTTCACACTGAATGAAAAACATTTATAACATCATTATGGCATCAGTGGATATAGTGTAGTTTTGAAATGGACAGTGTGTGATTATAGCTATGGTTGAAATATCAGGTTGGGGCAGAATGCTGAAAATTTTAATTTGACAGCCAAAAATTTGGAATGTAATCCATAGACAATGGAAAGACAAGATTAAATGTTGAGTTGTGGCAGAAATCTACTGTGCGATATTTAAATGTGAGGCCATTGTGCACATAATATTGTTTAGGAATAATGTGTCCTCTGAAAAATGGCGCATGATCTTTCTGATAGAGCTACTTATGAAGATCTTAAATTGAGCTAGAGAGGAAATCACGATACACACTACTCGGAGACTTTTAGGAATTCGTCTTATTTCTGTAGCTATAAGAAGGGATGGGGGGTCAGGCAGAGCCTCCAGGGCTCCTGGTCCACCTGACAACTCATGAATCATGCTCTCATTACTGGGTGTTCTTTATCATGAAAATGACATTCCTGACCTCATCATGAATAAATCACACACAATGATTCCCTTTTCCAGTAAGATTAAGGCCTCATGCACTGACCTAATATGCTCTCTCCCTTCATTCATATTGTGATAAAATAATGCCACTTGACGAAGTGACAAATTAGATTTAGGTGTAGCCCAAGGACAGGCACTAAAGTTAACTAGGACACCCAGGAACCAAATCCTTCACTATAGACTGCACTGAGCACCAACCATGGACAACTTAATAGTTATAATAGGCAATACTTTTTAGTCCCTTTGACATGAGTAGGTGGAGAAGTACCTGATCCAATCAAGGATGGCTCTGTTTCCCCACCACATAGCTGTCAAGCAGCAGGGAGAGCAGAGACTGCAACTTTCCTTGAGACTCAAGATAGAATAGTTGCATGAGATCCTGAAAAACAGATCCATTATCAAGTCCTAACCTTGTGAAGTAAACATAAAAAAAGAAGCTTGGCTAGGCATTTTTTAGCAATACATTTCTCCCTGACCCCCTTGGCATTTCTCCATCAGCCCACCTCACATGTCCTGTTAGTTCCATGATGAACTGAGCCACTCAAAATGTCTCAGGTTGCTTCTCTTTTATTATGGAGACTCCCTGGTACTTGACAAAATGCATCAGCAAATTGTGAAGACCTCGGGAGGCGTCCCTTGCTGCTTGAATGCTCTCTCACACAAAAAAGCAAACAGTGTTAAATGGTACTGATGGAGTGAGTGACTTTCCCTGAATGATAGTTATGTAAAAAATGGAGAATCTCACAGAGGGCACTGCAGGTGTGTTAGCCGACATTAGAGGGGCAATGTGTGTATACCAGGAAGAGCAGTGGAAGAGAACCTGGAGTCCCAGCAGGAGGGCTGAGTGTTTTGTTTAGGGATAGAGGTTAGAGAAGCAAAGTGACAACTCATTGAAGAGACCCTGATGCTGGGAAAGATTGAAGGCAAAAGGAGAAGTGGGCAGCAGAGGACTAGATGGTTGGATAGCACCACCAACTCAATGGAAGCGAATCTGAGCAAACTCTGGGAGACAGTGGAGGACAGAGGGAATCAGGTTAAAAAGAAGCTACCAGAGAAAAGAAGCAAAGCACAAAGATGCAAAAGGACCACACACTAATAAAATGACCTGAGCCCCTCGGTCCAGACTTGCTTGTTATTCAGTCTCTCAGTCCTGTTTGACTCCTTGAGACCACAAGGACTGCAGCACACCAGGCGTCTCTGTCCTTCACATCTCTGGGAGCTTGCTCAAGCTCTTGTCCATTGAACTGGTGATGCCACCCAACCACTCCATCCTCTGTTTTCCTTTCTCCTCCTACCTTCAATCTTTCCCAGCATCAGGGTCTTTTCCAACAACTCAGCTCTTTGCATCAGGTGGCCAAAGAATTGGAACTTCAACTTCAGCATCAGTTCATCTAATGAATATTCAGGGTTGATTTCCTTTAGGATTGACTGGGTTGATCTCCTTGCAATCCAAGGAACTCGCAAGATTCTTCTCCAACATCACAGTTCAAAAGCAACAATTCTTCAGCGATTAGCCTTCTTTATGGTCCAACTCTCACATCCATACATGACTAGTGGAAAAACCATAGCTTTGAATATACAGATCTTTGGTGGCAAAGTAATGTCTCTGCTTTTTAATCTGCTGTCTTTGTTTGTTATAGCTTTTCATCCAAGGAGCAAGTGTCTTTTAATTGCATGGCTGCCGTCACCATCTGCAGTGATTTTGGAGCCACTCAAAAAAAGTCTGGCACTGTTTCCATTGTTACCCCATCTATTTGCCATGAAGTGATGGGGCTGGATGCCATGATCTTCGTTTTTTGAATGTTGAATTTTAAGCCAACTTTTTCACTCTCCTTTTTCACTTTCTTCAAGAGGCTCTTTAGTTTTGAGCATCACATTGCTAGTGTGTGAAATGAGTGCAATTATGCGGTAGTTTAACATTCTTTGGCATTGCCTTTCTTTGGGACTGGAATGAAAACTGACCTTTTCCAATCCTGTGGCCACTGCTAAGTTCCCCAAACTTGCTGGCATATTGAGTGCAGCACTTTCACAGCATCATCTTTTAGGATTTGAAATAGATCAGCTGGAATTCCATCACCTCCACTAGATTTGTTTGTAGTGATGCTTCCTAAGGCCCGTGTAGCTTTGCACTCCAAGATGTCTGGCTCTATGTGAGTGATCACACCATCACAGTTATCTGGGTCATTAAGATCTTTTTTATCTTTTTTGTACAGTTCTACTGTGTATTCTTGCCACCTCTTCTTAATATCTTCTGCTTCTGTTAGGTCCTTACTGTTTCTGTCCTTTATTATGTCCATCTTTGCATGAAATGTTCCCTAGGTATCTCTGATTTTCTTGAAGAGATCTATAGTCTTTCCTATTTTATTGTTTTCTTCTATTTTTTGCACTGTTCACTTAGGAAGGCTTTCTTATCTCCCTTTGCTATTTTTTATCTCTGCTTTCAGTAGGATATATATTTCCCTTTTTCCTTTGCCTTTTGCTTCCCTTCTTTTCTCAGTTCTTTGTAAGGCCTCCTCAGACAACAATTTTGCCTTTTTGCATTTCTTTTTCTTAAGGATGGTTTTGATCACTGCCTCCTGTACACTGTTATGAATCTCTGTCCATAGTTCTTCAGGCACTCTGTTTATCAGATCTAATTCCTTGAATCTATTTGTCACTTTCACTGTATTATTGTAAAGGATTTGCTTTAGGTCATATCTGAATGGCCTAGTGGTTTTCCCTACTTTCTCCAATTTTAGTCTGAATTTGGCATTAAGGAGTTCATAATCTGAGCCACAGTAAGATCCTGGTCTTGTTTTTGCTGACTGTATAGAGCTTCTCCATCTTCAGCTGCAAAGAATATAATCATCTGATTTCGGTATTGACCATCTGGTGATGTCCATGTTTAGAGTTGTCTCTTGTGTTGTTGAATGAGGGTGTTTGCTATGACCAGTGCATTCTCTTCACAAAACTCTGTTAGCTTTTTCACTGCTTCATTTTGTACTCCAAGGCCAAACTTGCCTGCTACTCCAGGTATCTCTTGACTTCCTACTTTTGCATTCCAGTCCCCTATGATGAAAAGGATATCTTTTTTAGGTATTAGTTCTAAAAGGTCTTGTAGGTCTTCATAGAACCTTTCAATGTCAGCTTCTTCAGCTTTCTTGGTTGGTGCATAGACTTTGATTACTGTGATATTAAATGGTTTGCCTTGGAGATGAACAGAGATCATTCTGTCGTTTTTGAGACTGCACCCAAGTACTGTATTTCAGACTCTTTTGTTGACTATGAGGGCTACTTAATTTCTTCTAAGGGATATAATGTAGTAGATATAATGGTAATCTGAATTAAATTCACCCATTCTGGTCCATTTTAATTCACTGATGCCTAACTGTTGATGTTCACTCTTGCCATCTTCTTGCCATGTTTGACCACTTCCAATTTATCTTGATTCATGGACCTAACATTCCAGGTTCCTATGCTGTTCTTTACAGCATTGGACTTTACTTTCATCACCAGACACATCCACAACTGGGTGTTGTTTCCCCTGGCTCAGCTTCTCATTCCTTCTGGAGCTATTTCTTCACTCTTCTCCAGTAGCATTTTGGGCACATACTGATCCAGGGAGTTCATCTTTCAGTGTCATAGCTTTTTGTCTTTTCGTACTGTCCATGAGGTTCTCAAGGCAAGAATGCTGAAGTGGTTTGCCATTCCCTTGTCCAGAGCACCATGTTTTATTAGAACTTTTCACCATGGCCTGTTCATCTTGGGTGGCCCTACACAGCATGGCTCATAGGTTCATTGAGTTAACAAGTCATTTGTCTAATGAGTCACCTTATGGGTTTAAACCAGTTCTGATTAGAGTTGTATCACCTGCAAGGAAGAGTTCTGCCTTATACAAAGTGTTAAGGTTTTGGTTTTAGGCTAATAATATCTGAAACTCACCCATACACCCTATAAATCATAGTCTGAAACAAAGCTGTGTGCGGCTAGTTTATTCTGGTAATTGTTCCCAAGGAACAGAGGTGAAACAGGGATGGAAGAGGAGCCAACTCAACAGTGTGTTGTCAAGTTTATCACTGCTAGGAGCAAATGGGGCTGGATGCCATAAGGGATTTTGTGAGACTCCATGTAGAAAGAGCCTCAATACTTTATGTGCAAGGAATAGGAAAGGAGAATATTTACCCTGGGTCACAGACTGCCTTGTTGAGTTTTAACTTCTTTCCATTTTCAGACTTGCACAGGTTTTAGAAATGGCTAAGTAGGTCCTGCAGGTGTTCCATTAAACAGCCACAGGGAGTTCCTAATATAGTCCATCCCTTGGACTGCTCAGATCCACTAACATTTACCTTAAGACCAATTCATAAGAAGGCTCTTAAGCTATGGCAAACCTATTAAAAGCTATTAATCTCTTTAAGAGACATAATACACCAAGGTTAGCGGAACAAACTACAGTAATAGTTGCCTCTTGAAGGCACAGCTGAGGCACCAGATTGTGTTGACTTTCAGTATTAGGCAATATTTTTTCAACTTAAACCAACAGTCATCACATGGTATTACTGTTACTATAAGTAGAATATACAGGTCTGGGATTTATGGGGTAAAGATAAGAGTGGCCTGCTTCCAACCACTTGGAAGCAGTGGTGAACCACTTGGGAGCATTTTTGCATAGTGTTCCCGCGGATATAGAGGCTTTTATTTCCTGATCAGGGAATACCTTAACAAAGGCTAGGGTGACCAACTTATCTGGTTTTCATGGGACCATCCAGGTTTTAAACAGACAGTCCTGCTTCCCAGAATTGTCATCAGCCCTAGACAAACTGGGATGGCAGGTCACCCTAACTAGGTAACGTGAGTCTCACTGACCTTAAAATCTGAAGCTGCACCTGGTCACTTACGCCTCCTCGTAGGCAAAGAAAAAGAAAAAAAAAGAAAACCCATAGAAGTGTTGTTAATTTACCCTGATCATCAAAAGATAGGTGCTACTTCATTAGTGGATACAAAAGACTGTGTTTGACCCTCATTAATATCCTGGAATATACATCGCTACCTCCATGCCCAAGTTTAACTGTAAACAGGCAATTTCAGCAACTGTGGCCTGATAAATGAATGTCACCATTGGCCCAGACAACTCAGAAATAAATGTCTGGGTTGCTTGTGACAAAAATATAATTCAAATTGGCTTTAGAACACAATGTTATATGTTGGTCAAACCAAATGTGAAACCTAAATAAGTCTGAATCCATGGTCAAACAGCTGTATTGGTAATCAGTTCTTTCCATATTTCCAGTCTGCTTTTATGCTGTGATGGCTTTGTTTTGGAGAAGATTCCCCTGCAAGGTGGTCCTTTGCAGGTACACGTGTACAGCAAATAGTGCCAAGGTTAGCAGTAAGTGATGTTCTCTTTCTCAACAGTTTCCAACAGAAGATCTAAAAAGGAGATCTGTCTTATACATTGAGACATTGGTCACAGACTAGAGTCCCCTCAAAAATCATAGCTTAAAAGGAGGGCTATTGTGTGGATACTTTACTTTGGGAAGTCATCTCATTGAGTGGGTGTGGAGGACTTGTTCGTATTCCACTAAGAAGTCAGTGGTAGGGTTTTGCCAAGGGCTACATCCCAATTATGTACTCGGGTTCTAGGATGTGTTTTTAAATCCACTAAACTTACCAGTACTCCACTTGTGATCTGACTTCTGTAAATCCACACTGTACTGGATTCTACTTTGCTTGTACCAAAGCATTAATTTCAATATTAATTCAGACTTCTTACCAAAAGCCAATCAGTAATGATGGGCATAATTCTTTCTCTAGAGTACAGGTTTTCTGTAAATGACTACAAATCCCTAAGAGAAAACAACAGACTAATATATCATGGGCTTCCCAGGTGGTAAAGAAACCGCCTGCCAATGAGGGAAACGTAAGAGATGTGGGTTCAATCTCTGGGTCTGGAAGATTCCCTGGAGGCGGGCATGGCAACCCACTCCAGTATTCTTGCCTGAAGAATCCCATGGATGGAAGAGCTTGGCAGGCTATGGTCCATACAATCACAAAGAGTTGTATATGACTGAAGCAACTTAGCATGCATGTATTACATATCGTATGTACAGGTAATGACATTAGAATCCTTCCTAAAGGGGACACAGTCTTTCTTTCAATCCATGAAAACTGGTTTTCTTTTGAAAACTCAGTGACAGCATAATTTTTCATTTTGACACCTGCAGTGAGCCTTCTGTTCACCAGCTCTCATGTCTATCTTCTGCCCAGCATTTTGTTTAGCCTCATTGGTCCAACATCCTCAAGGTTCATCCTAACACATGCTCCTCTTGTTTTCTTCCAGTAAACAATAGTCAGATATTGCATTATTGGTGGGGGGAGGAGGATATAAACTGTGTTTTCCTAATATATGCACTGTATTTCTCTATTTGGGCTGAGATGAAATGTAATCATATTATCAGTGTGACTGCGATAAGGGAAGGTGAGGCCAATACTGAGAAGAGCAGAGGTCAATTTTTTAATGCATCTGACACAGGGGAAACTACTGGCTGTATCTCAAGGCCACCTCTTATATGGAATATATTGCTGCTTCTTCTGGCCATGTTACTTAGGGGAAAATATAGGCATTCACTTTACTTATACTGATGTATTAAATGTCCTTTACAAAGATTTCAGTTTCCTCCCATAATTTTGTTTATATTGTAACAAACTTACTGAGGCTTTGTCACTCTACTTTGTAGCTCTCCTAGCTTTACAGCTAAATCCTGAGCTTAATATTTAGCACACTCACCCTGACACTGCCAGAGTCCTGGATCTATTTAAATACTACCACAGAGCCACTCTAAGTCTCCCAGCATGACATGAGTTGATAGCTGGCTAACTCTGAGCATGTTGCATTCATTATTCAAGATTTCTACACAAGACAGAATAAGAGACACAGATGCATAGAACAATTTTATGGACTCTGAGGGAGAAGGTGAGGGTGGGACGTTCTGGGAGAATAGCATTGAAACATGTATATTATCATATGTGAAACAGAACACCATTCCATGTTCGATGCATGAGACAAGGGCTCAGGGCCGGGGCAGTGGGATGACCCAGAGGGATGGGATGGGGAGGGAGGTGGGTGGGGGGTCCAGGAAGGGGAACACATGTAAACCCATGGCTGATTCATGTCAATGTATGGCAAAAACTATTACAATATTGTAAAGTAATTAGCCCCCAACTAAAATAAATAAATTTATAAAATAAAAAAAAAAGAAAAAAAAAAAAGATTTCTAAAGGTATCGATCAACTCTAAAACATTTATAAATGAATGATTCACCTTTTAATGGTTGTTTAAATATCACCATTCAATATGATAATACCTTACCTTCTTCAGTTTAGTTCCGTCCAGTTCAGTCACTCAGTTGTGTCTGACTCATTGAGACCCTAAGGACTACACCATGCCAGGATTCCCTGTGCAGCACCAACCTCCAGAGCTTGCTCAAACTCATGTTCATTGAGTCAGTGATGAAATCCAACCATCTCATCCTCTGTTGTTCCTTTCTCCTCCTGCCTTCAATCTTTCTCAGCATCAGGGTCTTTTCAAATGAGTCAGTTCTCTGCATCACATGGCCAAAGTATTGGACTTTCAGCTTCAGCATCAGTCCTTTCAATGAATATTCAGGACTGTTTTCCTTTAGGATTGACTAGTTGGAGCTCCTCGTGAGAGAGTCACTTCCTAGGCAGGTTGATAAGAAGTCTAGGGGTCCCAAAGGAGAGAGGGATCTGGAATACTCAAGGAGGAAGAAAAGAAAAACTTTTTTTTTCCCCCTCTACATTCCTTAGGATTATATAACAATAATATCCTGCTTGAAGACAGTCTCTGGAAAAAACCTTCTGGCTAATCCTGTTATCTTAAAATGTAAATTATGGTAGTAGGTCTAGTGAGGTCTTTACAACCTCCAGACATTCTTTTGATTCAGTGTAATAACTAATTAGAAAGTATATAATTCCATTGCTAACACTAGCAGGTGGGTACTCTTTCTGCCCCCTTCTGATGTCTATGTCAGAAGCTTTCTCTACCCCTTTTATTCTTTAATAAACTCTACTGCACAAAAGCTCTGAGTGATCAAGCCTCATCTCTGGCCCCAGATTGAATTCTTCTCCTCCAGAGGGCAAGAATCCCAGTGTTTCTTCGTGGTTCCACAACAACCTTTCACTTGCAGTCCAAGGGACTCTCAAGGGTCTTCTCCAGCACAAGACTGCAAAAGCATCAATTCTTCAGTGTGCAGCTTTCTTTATAATCCAACAGTCACATCCATACAAGACTACTGGAAAAACCATGGCTTTGACTAGATGGACCTTGGCTGGCAAAACAATGTCTCTACTTTTTGATATGCTGTCTAGGTTGGTCATAGCCTTTCTTCCAAGGAGCAAGCATCTTTTAATTTCATGGCTGCAGTCACCATCAGCAGTGATTTTAGAGCCCCCAAAAATAAAGCCTCTCATTGCTTCCATTTCGTGTCTTCTATGAAGACCTACAAGGCCTTTTAGAACTAACACCCAAAAAAGATGTCCTTTTCATTATAAAGGACTGGAATACAAAAGTAGGAAGTAAACAAACACCTGGAGTTACAGGCAAATTTGGCCTTGGAGTACAGAATGAAGATGGGCAAAGGCTAATAGAGTTTTGCCAAGAGAACACACTGGTCATAGCACATACCATCTTCCAACAACACAAGAGAAGACTCTACACATGGACATCACCAGATGGTCAACACCGAAATCAGACTGAATATATTATTTTCAGCCAAAGATGGAGAAGCTCTATACAGTCAGCAAAAACAAGACCAGGAGCTGACTGTCCTCAGATCATGAACTCCTTACTGCCAAATTCGGACTTAAATTGAAGAAAGTAGGGAAAACCACTAGGCAATTCAGGTATGACCTAAATCAAATCCCTTATGATTATACAGCAGAAGTGAGAAATGGATTTAAGGGACTAGATCTGATAGACAGAGTGCCTAAGGAACTATGGACAGAGGTTCGAGACATTGAACAGGAGACAGGGATTAAGACCATGCCCATGGAAAAGAAATGCAAAAAAGCAAAATGGCTGCCTGAGGAGGCCTTACAAATAGCTGTGAAAAGAAGAGAAGCAAAAAGCAAAGGAGAAAAGGAAATAGATACCCATTTGAATTCAAAGTTCCAAAGAATAGCAAGGAGAGATAAGAAAGCCCTCCTCAGTAATCAGTGCAAAGAAACAGAGGAAAACAATAGACAGGAAAGATTAGAAACCTCTTCAAGAAAATTAGAGATACCAAGGAAACATTTCATGCAAGATGGGTTCAGTAAAGGACAGAAATGGTATGGACCTAACAGAAGCAGAAGATATTAAGAAGAGGTGGCAAGAATACACAGAAGAACTGAACAAAAATGACCTTAATGACCCAGATAACTGTGATGGTGTGATCACTCACATAGAGCCAGACATTCTGGAATGTGAAGTCAAGTGGGCCTTAGGAAGTATCACTAAGAACAAAGCTAGTGGAGGTGATGGAATTCCAGTTGAGCTTCAAATCCTCAAAGATGATGCTGTGAAAGTGCTGCACTCAATATGCCAGCAAATTTGGAACACTCAGCAGTGGCCACAGGACTGGAAAATGTCAATTTTCATTTCAATCCCAAAGAAAGGCAATGCCAAAGAATGCTCAAACTACCACACAATTGCACTTATCTCACATGCTAGCAAAGTAATGCTCAAAATTCTCCAAGCCAGGCTTCAGCAGTATGTGAACCGTGAAATTCCAGATATTTAAGCTGGTTTTAGAAAAGGCAGAGGAACCAGAGATCAAATTGCCAACATCCATTGGATCATCAACAAAGAAAGACAGTTCCAGAAATACATCTATTTCTTCTTTATTGACTATGCCAAAGCTTTTGACTATGTGGATCACAATAAACTGTGGAAAATTCTGAAAGTGATGGTAATACCAGACCACCTGACCCCTCTCTTGAGAAATCTGTATGCAGGTTAGGAAGCAACAGTTAGAACTGGACATGGAACAACAGACTGGTTCCAAATAGAAAAAGGAGTACGTTAAGGCTGTATATTGTCACCCTGCTTATTTAGCTTATATGCAGAATACATCATGAGAAAAGCTGGGCTGGATGAAGCACAAGTTGGAATCAAGATTGCAGGGAGAAATATCAGTAACCTCAGATATGCAGATGACACCACTTTAATGAGAGATCAGTCGCTTTTCCTATTTGGAATCAGTATGTTGTTCCATGTCCAGTTCTGTTGCTTCCTGACCTGCATACAGGTTTCTCAAGAGCAGGTCAGGTTGTCTGGTATTCCCATCTCCTTAAGAATTTTCCACAGTTTGTTGTGATCCACAACATCAAAGGCTTTGGCGTAATCAATAAAGCAGAAACAGATGTTTTTCTGGGACTCTCTTGCTTTTTCAATGATCCAACAGATGCTAGCAATTTGATCTCTGGTTCCTCTGCCTTTTCTAAAACCAGCTTGAATATCTGCAAGTTCATGGTTCACATACTGTTGAAGCCTGACTTGGAGAATTTTGAGCATTACTTTGCTAGCATGTGAGATGAGTGCAATTGTGTGGTAGTTTGAGCATTCTTTGGCATTGCCTTTCTTTGGGATTGAAATGAAAATTGACATTTTCCAGTCCTGTGGCCACTGCTGAGTGTTCCAAATTTGCTGGCATATTGAGTGCAGCACTTTCACAGTATCATCTTTCAGGATTTGAAATAGCTCAACTGAAATTCCATCACCTCCACTAGCTTTGTTCGTAGTGACACTTTCCAAAGCCAACTAATTTTGCATTCCAGGATGTCTGGCTCTATGTTAGTGATCACACCATCACCATTATCTGAGTCATTAAGATGTTTTTTGTATAGTTCTTCTGTGTATTCTTGCCACCTCTTCTTAATATCTTCTGCCTGTACCTTACCTTCTTATGTCATCTAATTATAATGCACCACTAGGGACAATCTGGTTTATCATGATGATTTCACATGCCATGTGTTGTCATCAATCCACTTATCATTAGCATTTGGGAGCCTTTTGTCACTGAACTGTGAGTGGTCCAGTTTCAGAATACTGTCCTGAAGGTCTGTTTTCTAGGCCACTTTCATTCAAACCATCTTAAATTAGATCCCACTTAAAGCCTCAGATGAAGACTTGCATATTGTTTAGTATGTTTTTAGAAGGAATCCCAGGGAATTTGAGATTGGGTCTTCTAAGAGAGAATAATAGAAGGAAAGAAAACTAATTCAAGAATGACTTACTAAGTTTATTGTAACTGACTAAATCTCAATGTGAATCTTCTGAAGTACCATGATTTTCCAACAAAAGGACAAAAGAGGGACTATTATGTATTACTTTCCTTCATCATTGATGGCAGGATTTTCACTGGGGCATTAAATATCTTCCATGTCTAGGTTTGCACACGCATCAAAATGGTTGAGTGGATTTCTACAGGTATCCAATTCAGAATCAGTCTGTGCAATGTCTGGGATAGAAACAAGCAGCTCAGCGTAAGTGCTATCAGCTTACACCTGACTGTACCTATAGGTGCAACAACAACCAGAATAAAACGTGGACCAAGAAGGGGCAAGTTTGGATAAGAGTAACATCCCATAAAGCATTCCCCTCTGCCTATGTGTAGAGCACTCAGACATGTGCTTTTCCCTTTATGTTCTTTTTAATTGAAATTCTCAAGGTCTATTTCAGAAACTTACAATAGCCAACAGGATGTGAGATTAAGGAACAACTCTCATCTCTATTGCCTAGATTCTTCATTTCACTTTGTCAAGATATCCTTCAAGATTATTGACTTTCCTCCAGCCATTTTCAATTTATCTATTAATTAATTGATATCAATCCATTAATATCCATTATCAATTTATCCATTAATAATTTCTATCAACAATTATTTATGGTAAGTCTTTGATGTGCAATGATATTGAGGATGTAAAAATTACCCAGAGATACAAGCCACCTTCACACTGCTTTGAAATAACTGGAGAAAAATAGGTATCAGAATGTCCATACTGTTTTCTCATTCTTAGCTCTGGAAGTAATTTTTACATGTTTTAGTTTAAAGGACAAACTTCCAGGGTTTCAGAGATGAAAGAGGAAAATGATTTGGAGTCAAGAAATCAAAACATATTTAGCACCTCAGAAGTCTAATTTGGCAAAAGAGGAATGGAAAACTTTGGGATACTATGCTAGTAAGTTGGAGAAAAAAAGTGATGAGGTCAAAGATTAAAAAAAAAAAAAAGTCTTGAACTAAAACATGCAGTGTCTCTGGGAGAATGTTAGGGTAGAGGTGGACCTAATTTAGGTTGGGGGGCAAATGGTCTTGGGCAATGGTTTTAAATGGTGGAAACATGTTCTTTTCAGAGATGACATTTGAAGTTTCTACTATGATCAAAGCTCTGACTATATAATAATGATTGAAACTTCATGAGACAGAAAATTGAACCCTAAACTCCACTGAGTGACACGTAAGAAAGAGAAATGGGCTAAAGAGTAGCCTCGCTTGCTGCGCAGTATCTACAATGAAACACACAAGAGATAGATGGAGGACTTAGTTATTCAAGCACTTATAGAAAGCAACTGATTCCAGAAAGAGAGGCAGAGGACATGTTAACACTGGAATAGAGGAAGGGATCATAAGGCAAGGAAGGTTAATATGTGCCAAATAAAAATGAGTGATAGATCTGGACTTTATAATGAGAGGGTTTATAAGGCCATTCCTTGGCTGAATGTAGAAGAATTCTGTGATTCATTAGTGGTGGGAAGAGAAGTGAGAACGCACATGTGACCCATAATTAACATCTTTTAAAGAATAGAAATGCTGTCTTCGTGTGTGTTGTGTGCTATGCATAGTCACTCAGTCATGTTCGACTCTTTGCAACCCCATGGACTGTAGCCCTCCAGGCTCCTCTATCCATGGGGAGTCTCCAGGCAAGAATACTGGAGTGCATTGCCATGCCCTCCTCCAGGGGGTTTCCCCAACCCAGGGATCAAACAAGGGTCTCCTGCACTGCACATTAATTCTTTAGCAGCTGAGCTATCAGGAAGCCCTGTCTTAGTATGGGTTCCCCTTAAAGCTGAGCATGAGATAAAACTTTCTGAGAATGTAGTTTACTTTATAATGTAACCTCATAGAGCAGGTATGAGGGACAGGGGAAATGAAATGAAGCCAATACAAGGACAAGTTATTGATTTGGCCAGTTAGGGTGATTGAACCCAGGATGACTTTTGAGAAGATGTGAAATGGCTCTCTAAATTTCTTGCCCAGGGAATGAAAAGGGAAGTGTGTATTTCCAAGCCCCTCGCCCAGTGGCTAAGGTCCTTAATGGACTGAACTTTCCCATTGTGCATGCATGAATGCCAAATAAGTTCCTATCAGTTTCCTAGGCCACAACCTCATTAAGCAAAGGGTAGGCGCCCTCAGATCTGGAATTTGAGCAAAGTTGGTCAGAGTCTGAGTTAAACTGGGGACTGTAACTCTTTCTAAAATCAGATGAAGGACTGAGAGAAAAGTGTTGCACAGGAGATGCTTGATACATATATCTGACATCACTTTTTATATTCCTATTTTCTGCAAGCTTATGCTGACTCTACAAACAAAACTTGACCAATCTCACCAATTTAAGGGGTGTACACACAAATTGTGACCTTCTCAAGAATGACACTGTTTGGATTTTGTTCACGTTCAGATTTAATCTTTGAGTAGCAGATCATGCCATTCAAGCTAGGACCCAGCTGTTACAAAGGCAACCGTGTCAGTGAAATAAAATTAACAGTACATCAAGTTAATAAAATGGGGGGAAATCCCTATATTCCCTATGAAAAAAACATATTAGCCTGACCCACATTTATTTATTCTTTTCTGCAAAAAATAGTTTTCCCAGAAGCTTTTGAGAGCACACCAACAGTAATGAAGCAGAAAAATGATGGATGTTAAGAACTTAAGGTACTCCAGAATGGGTTATAAACTTGTACCTCTTTGTTGCCCATGCACTTTTGATGAGCTTGCAAAGTTTTAGACCTCTTTAATTTAAGATTGAACAGTTTTATTTCTTCCAACTACAGTGGAAATAATTTCCTTATCTATCATTAGAATGGTTTAATACTTTCATTAATCCACACATCATAAAGCAGAGAGTGATTTTTATACCTACTCCAATCAGTCATCATGCCTGTTTCAGAATGGAAAATGGTTGTTTTCTGCTGATTCCAAAGATAGACTGAAGGCCAGTATCTTCATGAGCCATCACAATTAGAAGGGCAAGATCAAGACATAGAAATGCTGTTGTCACCACCTCTTTTGGCATAATTGGGTTATTGCTCTGAACAGCAGAATTTCTGCGTGCATATAAGAGACTCTGGATTTTTGAGGCAGTACAGAGACATGAGACATCCGGAGGCACCAGGGCTGCCTCTAGAACATAGAGTTTACTTTCTCATCACATTTACAGGAAGCCCGTGGGTTTGCATATCTTATCCTCCTGCTCCACCTCACAGTGGCCAAGAAGGTGCGCCAGGTTTGAAAACAGATAAACACATCTTAGCTCAGGAAGTTACAGCTACTGTTCACAGATAAGGCCTTTCTATTCTCCTCTTTCTACTAAACACATTCACGATTCTCTCCCTCTCCCTACACAGAACACTTGGATTCCATTCAAAATGTGCAAGAAAGAGAGAAGAGGGATTTACAGTGTTCTATTAGTAAATTGTCAGTCTCCAGAGATATGGATCCCAGTAAGATTTTCTCACCTCAGGTGATCATTTAGTGTGCTATAATGTATTCTTTACCATCTGAGCCACAAGGGAAGCCATAATGTAGAGAGTACTCTATGAAGAAACAAAACAGCTGCCAGAGGGGTCAGAATTCACAACAGCAAGATTCTGACTCCTGAGACACAAACCATGCTAATGAAATCCTGACTGTGTGATTCCCAGCCTTACTGGGCAATTGTGAGCAATGTACCCTATGTATCCTGAGAAATAATAAGGGTCCTAACACTAAGGAACAAGAATGAAGAACTTAGACAAAAGTGGAGAGTGGAAAGAAGATAATCTAGTAAAAAGTAAATGCACAGCACTCTATTCTACTCACAGCAAAAAGTATATACTTATCCCCAAGCTCCCAATATGCTAAATCCTAATTCTTGGGTTCAGCAAAGAATATCCAGAAAAGAGTCATTACATAAACTACCAAGAATATTTCATTCTTTCCATTTTTAGAATACTCCTGGATTATACCACAATTTATTAATTTTAAAATGTGCTAACTTGGGTGTTTCCATTTTCATACCTTGATAATATTTTAGATGCATATTATAATTTAAAGATATTTTTACATAAATTACCTGTTTGATTTTTACAAGCACTCTGTGAACTAAGGCAGGTACTCTTTTTCCCATTCAAAGATTAAAAATAAGGCTCAGAAAAGTTAAGTGACTTTTCTTTCACATTTAAAAAAATTCACGTATTTAGGAACTGGAGATGCTAAGCTGAAAATCTGGATTTTTAATCAGAGACTTGGTTTCTATGTACTATTTGTGTTGAATTAATTGTCCAAGATTGATTTAGAGAGGAAAAAAAATATCACCAGCTAAAATAAGTTTGGAAATCACGAAAATAAGTTATTTCAAAGTTCCTTTCTAGTCAGGGACTAGGGAGACTATAGAGGCACCTCCAAGGTTTTCTGTAGTCATAGGTGTAACCTATTTAGATTTGAAAGCAGCCTTGTGTAATGTATGAAGTCTTCTATGTGTGTGTGCTAAGTCACTTTAGTTGTGTCTGTCTCTATGCAACACATTAGACTATAGCCTGCCAGGCTCTATGTCCATGAGATTTCCCAGGCAAGAATACTGGAGTGGGTTGTCATGCCCTCCTCAAGGGGATATTCCCTACCCCGGATATCAAACCAGCAACTCTTACGTCTCTATGGTAAAGAATCCACCTGCAATGCAGGAGACCTAGGTTTGATCCCTGGGTCTGGAAGATCCCCTGAAGAAGTGAATGGCTACCCACTGCAGTATTCTTCCCTGGGAAATCCCATGGGCAAGGAGCCTGGTGGGCTACAGTCAATGAGGTCACAAAAAGTCGGACACAACAGAAGTGATTAACATAAAATCTTAGGTGTAACCTATTTGGATTTGAAAGCAGCCTTGTATAATGTAGCAATCTTGTCCCTAGAACGAACAATTTCTCAGAAAATTATATAGTAATGCACCATGGGAGAAGAAAATACTTTCCAATTCTTCAAGGCAGTAGCTTTATTCACTGAAACTTCATTGCTCTTTTTAGCTGACTTAAATAGAATGGATATACATGAAAGTAGACACCAAGGTAATACCTGGCTTTGTTAAAATTATGGAACATGTTCCACATAATTATGGCCTGCACATATGTACTTTGTATCACCGAAATGCATTGTGCCATTTGAAATAGAGCCTACATGAAATGCACCATGGGCTCCAGGTTGGGTTCTAGACTCAGAAAACAACTAGGGTCAAAATTCATGAGTTACACTCGGTCCTCAGATTTACAGCTGAATACTGAAATCACGTGCTCAAAGCTTTTGGTAGAATGAAATGACAATACATATTCTACAGGAGAAAAAAAATAGCTCAAAAGAAAGCAGATCATTAAATCTAATAGGGGTACAATGTTCAATGAAGTCTCACTCTATTGAAGGCCTTAAATCCCTTTAGCTTGTCACAACAGGAGCAGAGCTATATTGACACACACCTTTGCCTGACCTCATCCAATGAAACTTAATTATGAGCATCTATTTTGGAACATCTGTTGCATGTGTACTGTGCTAGTTCTCTGTGTACCTTATCTCCTGAGATCATCAACAACTTGTGATACGGTCACTTTAGGTCACTCAGGTCATTTCACAAGAAGTGTTTTGAGACAGTACAGTACTTTGGCCAAGTTATTGACTTAACGTGGTAAAGAACCTGCTTGTCAATGCAGGAGATGTAAGAGACCTGAGTTCAATCCCTGGGTAGGGAAGAAGGAAATGGAAACCCACTCCAGTATTCTTGCCTGGAAAATTCTACGGACAGAGGAGCCTGGCAGGCTACAGTCCATGGGGTTCACAGAGAGTAGGGCACGACTAGGCTTACTCCTTGGAAGGAAAGTTATGACCAACCTAGACAGCATATTAAAAAGCAGAAACATTACTTTGCCAACAAAGGTCCGTCTCATCAAGGCTACAGTTTTTCCAGTAGTCATGTACGGATGTAAGAGTTGGACTATAAAGAAAGCTGAGTGCCAAAGAATTGATTCTTTTGAAATGTGGTGTTGGAGAAGACTCTTGAGAGTCCCTTGGACTGCAAGGAGATCCAACCAGTCCATCCTAAAGGAGATCGGTCCTGAGTGCTCATTGGAAGGACTGATGTTGAAGCTGAAACTCCAGTACTTTGGCCACCTGCTGTGAAGAACTGACTCATTGGAAAAGACCCTGATGCTAGGCAAGATTGAAGGCAGGAGGAGAAGGGGACGACAGAGGATTAGATGGTTGAATGGCACCACTGTCTCAATAGAGATGAGTTTGAGTAAATTCCGGGACTTGGTGATGGACGGAGGCCTGGTGTGCTGTGGTCCATGAAGTCTTGAAGAGTTGGACATGACTGAGCAACTGAACTGAACTGAACTGAGCTCACACACACACACACACACACACACACACACAGCTCCCTCCTCCCTGACTCTTTCAATGGGCTGAAGAATTTACTCAAATGTTGTAACCAGACTCGCAAGACCATTTGCCATCAGCCTTCCCCTCTGTCACTTTGTATTCCCCCACACACACCCATGCTTCAGCCCAAAGGGACATGCTGGGAAACTAGTTGCTCAGAACAGTAATCTATAAAGAGCACTAAAACAGTACACAAATTGTTACAATAAGGAAAATATTTCACTGACTACATTTCATGTGGGGGAAACTTTATACTGGTTATTAAGTAACATTTTGCTGGACTGTTTGGGTTACACATTGAGACACCTGAAATGCAAGCCTAAATTTCATCATCTGGTCATTACAATTCAATCTGAGACACTAACCAGGGAACAAAAGGTGAGCTAGAGGTGAAATTAGGGTAGAGGTGACCTTTTCACTATAGTAAAAACCACTTTCACAATAATCTTTTTCCTTATCTTTCTCTCAATTGACAGTAAACCACTCTTTAAAAAGTAAATGAATATTTGCAGGTGTATGTGCATGTACTTACACTGATATCTATTTATTTATAATGGTCTAGAGGGACACCAATATATTAGCCTGCTTGTATCCCTACCGGCATTTTTTGGACCCCACTCTAGTTATGTGCAATGCCCTCCGGCCCCCTCAGTAGGCTAGGCACTTTGAGTCCTTGCTCATCCTCTTCCCTGAGACTGGAACACATTTGAATGCTCCTCTGTTCCCCTCTGGACTTTCCTGGTGGCTTAGTGCTAAAGAATCTGCCTGTAATGCAGAAGAGGCAGGAGACATGGGTTTGATCCCTGGGTTAGGATGATTCCCTGGACGAGGAATTGGCCACTTCCTCCAGTATTCTTGCCTGGGAAATTTCATGGACAGAGAAGCCTGGGAGACTGCAGAACACGTGGTCTCAAAGGGTTGGGCGTGACTGAGCATGAGCACTGCTCCCCTCTGACTCATAGCCAAGACCATAATTTTCCTCCTCAATGACTTAGAATGGTGAAAGTAGCATGGAAGCATATACACTAATATAGGCAAATAGATAGCCAATGGGAATTGGCTATATGATTCAAACTGGGGCTCTGTGATAACTTAGAAGGGTGGGAATGGGTGAGAGGTGGGAGGGCGATTCAAGAGGGAGGGGACATATGTACACCTATGGTTAATTCATGTTGATGTATGACAGAAATCAAACCAATATTCTAAAGCAATCATCAATCAATTAAAAATAAATAAATATTTAAAAAACACTCCAGCTTTTCCTTTTAACTCAAAATTATTTTCTTCCCCCTCTGTAATTTCATTGTGCTTGGTTCAGACCTCAGTTTTTTTACCATGCTGACTGCAAAGTCTCTTTTTTGGAGCATGCTTTCAGTCTTCCTAAACAAGAAAATGTCTTATTGGTTTATTAACCTAATATTTGGTTAATATTTGGAGGGGTTCTCCATTAAGTTTGTTAAATTACCTCTTAAATTCTTTACTGTGGGTTCTAGTCCTGAATGAGATACTAACTAGCTGTTAAAACTTGGAAAAGCAGCACTATCTCCAAGGTTAGGTGCTTTAGAAAAATAGGAAAAATGCCAGTCCATGTCACATGTACTTTGAAGTATCCATTCCAAATTCGAATGAAACATGCTTGTAAAAAGCAGAAAAGTAAGCTGCAACCTGTCCACTGATGTGGAGTAAAACAGAATAGAGCACATCAGTAATGATAACCCTATATGCGAGACAGAATAAGAGACACAGATGCATAGAACAGTCTTATGGACTCTGAGGGAGAAGGTGAGGGTGGGACGTTCTGGGAGAATAGCATTGAAACATGTATATTATCATATGTGAAACAGAACACCATTCCAGGTTCAATGCATGAGACAAATGCTCAGGGCTGGGGCAATGGGATGACCCAGAGGGATGGGATGGGGAGGGAAGTGGGAGGGGGGTTCAGGATGGGGAACACATGTAAACCCATGGCTGATTCATGTCAATGTATGGCAAAAACCACTACAATATTGTAAAGTAGTTAGCCCCCAATTAAAATAAATAAATTTATTTTTTAAAAAAAGAATATATTTAAATTAAAATGCACATATTAGGTAGAACGGAGAAACCTAAAAAGTCTCATCTGAGTGAAAACATCTAATGGAAGTAGTTTTTTTCTGCCTACTTAGATATGGTTAATGGCATCTAATATACTGTACTAGATGGAAAATAACAGAGCGTGTGTTGAGAACACTGCAACTGATTCATGTTCCTTTTCACTGGAGCCTGCTTTTATTTCAGACACAGTGAGAAAGGAAGGGCTTCACTTCCTAAATTTAATTTTTTAAGGCATTCAGAAAGCATTTTTGTCTTCTCTAAGAAAATATCCTAGTAATTTACAATGGTGTAACATTGGGAAAATTGAAAAGAATTTGTATAGTTTATTTGGGAGATGAAGTGGTGGAAGAAGATATCAAGGGAAAATGTGTGAAACAATATTAGATTCTCTATAAAAACTAAAGTTCTAACCTATTACAATTATTATCAACATTATCATAAATAGTTACTAAGCTATTTAAGTTACCTAACGTATTTTGACCTCAAAGTAAAGGGAGAAAATAAGAGAGAGATACTAAATGAAAGAGATTGGTAAAAACTCCTTGAAAGGAAAGCTGTAACAAACCTAGACAGTGTATTAAAAATCAAAGACATCATTTTACTGACAAAGGTTTGTATAGACTACTGTATGGTCATTCCAGTAGTCATGTATGGATGTGAAAGCTGGACCATAAAGAAGGCTGAGCACTAAAGAACGATGCTTTTGAATTGTAGTTCTGGAGACTTTTGAAAGTCCCTTGGACTGCAAAGAGATCAAACCAGTCAATCCTAAAGGAAACCCTGAATATTCATGGGAAGGACTGGTGCTGAAGCTCCAATACTTGGCCACCAGATGAGAAGAGCTGATTCATTAGAAAAGACAGTGGGGCTGGGAAAGATTGAGGGCAGGAGGAGAAGGGGATGACAGAGAATGAAGTGGTTGGATGGCATCATGAATTAAAAGGACATGAATTTGAGCAAACTCTGGGAGATAGTGAAGGACAGGGAGGCCTGGTATGATGCAGTCCATGGGGTCACAAAAAGTTGGATGCAACTCAGTGACTGAACAATAACAACAACAGAAAACTAATAATTTTACTGTCCCTCATGTCTATGGCCATGCATTTAATTTGGTGCTAAAATGTGAGATGTTGATAGCAAAATTCAAAATGATAGACATATGAAAATCAGAATTGTCAGAGGTCTTGCTAGAGCTCCTGGGACTTGGGCTCAGCACTGGTGACTAATAAAATTTGAATGAGTGGAAGGAAGAAAAAGAGAGGGCCTGAAAAACGCATGAAGTTTGGACTGAGCATCGTATGAGGTGGAGGGGAGTAAGGCATGAGTTTAGAAATGATCATGTTTATGTCAGACAATGTTCTCAGAGTCTCAAAGAAGCAAGAAGGGGGTGAAACAAATGTGTTTGTTTTCAGTGAATATAGTGGGAATCAATACTTTTACCGTACTTTCCAAATTTCTGAAAACTAAATGACACTAATTTCCAGATTGAAACAGTTAACTATTATTTCAGCACAATGAATAAAATAAATTCAAATATAGGAATATATTTTGGAATTTCAGAACAACAGGGATATAAAGAGTAGACTGTAAAATATTCCATGGTGGCTGAAACAGTACAAAGGCCAGAATATCATCAGGGTTCACAACAACTGGAGGTGTCAAAGGCATCAGATCCACAGCTTCAGTAATATTATGAGGGGAAATCACTGTATACTAGAATTATATGTTCAACCAATATGTCAAGCAAGTATGAAGATAGAACAAAAACCTTTTAAGATATGCAATGACTCATTTTTTTTCCTCCCAGAATTCTTTCTGAAAAAGTTAATAGGTTGTTTCCCAACAAAATGTGGTGAATAAATCCAATAAAAGGAAATGACAAGTTTCAGGAAACAGTAACTCTGGAGTAAGGCAAAAGAGCAACACATACAATGGCTGGTGAACGTAAGATCCAGGAGGGAAGGTTCTAGGGAAATTATTAAAAAAAAAAAAAAAAAGAACTTATAGATTCTCTGAAAGATTTAACCATGTTAAATGGGAGCAAAAATGAAACTAATAACAATAGTAAAACTACTGATCTCCACATATTAATAGTGACAAAAGTAAATGATGTTAAGCACACTATAGAATATGCAAGTAAAAAACAATCACTATTAACTCTAGGAAACCCCAAATATTCCCTCAAAGAAGCCCAAGATTATTTGCTATTATTCATCTATTTAGTGAGCAGATGATACGCAACAAAACAGACACCTAACAATTCAGATGAGCAACAGATATATAATAACATAAGTCATTTATAAAACAATTTAAATGGTGATTACACATTTAACCAAAACATCGGATGGGGCTTCCCAGGTGGCTCAGTGATAAAAGAATTTGCCTGCCTATGCAGGAAACACAGCAGATGTAGCTTCAATCCCAGGTTTGGGAAGATCTCCGGGATTAGGGAATAGCTACCCACTTAAGCATTCTTGTCTGGAAAATCCCACGGACAGAGGAGCCTGGTGGGCTACAGTCGATGGGGGTCACAAAGAGTTGGACACAACTGAGCACACACACAAAACATTTGATACAACTCTATTAGGAGAATGGGGAAGACGAGATATAGTGGTGTGTTTAACAGTGATAATTCTACATAAGTAGATAATGTAGAAACTCAACAAACCAAGAAACTTAAAACATATCAATGTACATAAATTATTTAGAAGTACCAACATAAATATCTCTAAGTCATTTAAAAGAACTTTCCTCTGGGGAGCAAAACTGGAAAGGGGAGAAAGTGTTACAGAAATGTCACAGAAATGTTGATGTAAGCTTTTTTATGTTTGAATTTTAACTTTAAAATTCAAAGGCATTTTTTGAATTTGGAAATTGAAGACATTAAAGATTCTAGAGTTAGAGAATATTTCCAAAAGAGTAAGAATGATCCTCTGTCCTGAAATAAATCAAATGATCTCCTAAAGCTTGAAAATACTGCATGATGGAGCTTTACTGAGGTATCATTGACAAATAAATTTGTACATGTTTAAAGTGTGCAATATGATGATTTGACAGGCATAAATTCTGTGAAATGATTACCACAATCAGGCTAATTAACAAATCAACCACCTCCTATATTTACCATTATTTCTGTGTGTGTGCAGTGAGAATGCTTAAGGCATACTCTTTAAACAAATTGCACGTAGATAACAGAGTATTATTAAGTTTAGTCCACTTGCTCTATATTAGACCCTAAGAGTATATTCATTTTATAACTGAAGGCCTCTATCCATTGACCAGAATCTCCCGATCAACCACATCCCTCAGCCCCTGGTAAACCAACATTCTATTTTATGTCTATGAATCAACTTTATTTTTTTAAGATATAAGTGAGATCATACAGTGTTTGTCTGTTTCTCTCTGGCTAAATTCACTTAGCATGATGTATTCTAATATCAATCCTTCCCATATTCATTGGTAGGACTGATGCTGAAGCTGAAGCTCCAATACTTTGGCCACTTGATGTGAAGAACCGGCTCATTGGAAAAGACCCTGATGCTCGGAAAGATTGAAGGCAGGAGGAGAAGGGGATGACAGAGGAAGAGATGGTTAATGGCATCATTAACTCCACGGATATGAATCTGAACAAGCTCCAGGAGTTGACGATGGACAGGGAAGCCTGGTGTGCTGCAGTCCATGGGGTTGCTAAGAGTTGGACATGACTGAGTGACTGAACTGAACTGAACTGAACTGAAAGTCTTCTAGGTTAATCCACATTGTTACAAATGGCAGATTTCCTTCTTTCTCATGGCTAAATTATTTCATTATATATATATATATATATATATATAATTTTCTTTATCCATTTATGCCTCAATATGCACTTAGAATGCTTCCATATCTTGGCTACAGTGAACAAGGATACAATGAACATGACAGTGCAAGTATCTCTTTGAGATACTGACTTCATTTTCTTCAGATGTATATCCAGAAGTAAAATCAATTTAAATTCCTATCAATAGTGTACAAGTGTTCCCTTTCTCCACATCTTTATCAACACTCATTACCTCTTGTGGTTTGTTTTTTATTTATTTGAATTAGCTCTTGTCTTTTGATAAAAGCCATCCTAACAGGTGTAAGATTCTATTTGATGGTTTTTGATTTGCATTTCTCTGATGATTAGGGATGCTAATAACCTTTTCATGTACTTGCTAGTCATTAGTATGTCTTCTTTGGAAAAATGTCTATTCAAGTGCTTTGTCCAATTTTAAATAAGATTTTTTTTTTGCTATTGAGACATATATCCTTTTTCTACATTTTTGATATTAACCCTTATCACATATATGTTTTGCAAATACTTTCTCCCCTTCCATTGATTTTCTTTTCATTTTGTTGATTGTTTCCTTTCCTTTGCAGCAGTTGTTTAATTTGATGTAGTTCCATTTGCTTTTGTTTCCTGTACTTTAGATATTACATTCACAAAATAATTACCAAGACATAAAATTTCCCCTTGTGTTTCTTCTAGAACTGTTACGGTTTCAAGTCTTATATTCAAGTTTTTAAAACATTGGAGTTAATTATTTGAGTAGTGTAAATAGTTGTAGTTAACTATTTTTAAATAATCTGGACAATTGGGTTGACAATGAAACTGTATATAAGTTTACATTGTGATACAGTTTTCCAAAGTGTTGATAGAGCCTTAAGAAACAGTAATAGCATTTTCTTTTTTTTTGGGGGGGGATATTTTATTTAGCTATTATTTATAGACAATAGATAAATTTAAACATATAACTTTTTGAGTTTTGACCAATGTATGCATTCATGTAGCCACAACCACCAGTAGATCAATGGTGTGAGATATTTAACATTACCTTAAACATTTATGTCTTTTTTTTTATTTCCCTACTTTTTAAAATTTTTTTAAATTAGTTTATTTATCTATTTTTTACTTTACAATATTGTATTTGTTTTGCCATACATTGACATGAATCCACCATGGGTATACACGTGTTCCCCTTCCTGAACCCCCCTCCCACCTCCCTCCCCACCCCATCCCTCTGGGTCATCCCGGTGCACCAGCCCCGAGCACCCTGTATCATGCATCGAACCTGGACTGGTGATTTGTTTCACATATGATAATTTACATGCTTCAATGCCATTCTCCCATATCATCCCGCCCTCGCCCTCTTCCATAGAATCCATAATACTGTTCTATTTATCTGTGTCTCTTTTGATGTCTCGCAGACAGGGTTATCTTTACTGATTAACTAAATACCATATATATGAGTTAGTATACTGTATTGGTGTTTTTCTTTCTGGCTTACTTCACTCTGTATAATAGGCTCTCCAGTTTCATTCACCTCATTAGAACTGATTTGAATGTATTCTTTTTAATGGCTGCGTAATATTCCACTGTGTATATGTACCATTGCTTCCTTATCCATTTGTCTGCTGATGGGCATCTAGGCTGCTTCCATGTCCTGGCTATTATAAACAGTGCTGCAATGAACACTGGGGTACACGTGTCTCTTTCAATTCTGGTTTCCTCAGTGTGTATGCCCAGCAGTGGGATTGCTGGGTCATATGGAAGTTCTATTTCCAGTTTTTTGAGGAATCTCCACACTGTTCTCCATAGTGGCTGTACTAGTTTGCATTCCCACCAACAGTGTAAGAGGGTTCCCTTTTCTCCACACCCTCTCCAGCATTTATTGCTTGTAGTCTTTTGGATAGCAGCCATTCTGACGGGCGTGAAATGGTACCGCATTGTGGTTTTGATTTGCATTTCTCTGATAATGAGTGATATTGAGCATCTTTTCATGTAATAGCATTTTCTATCCTCTTGGTCATTGTTATTCATATTACATCAAAAGTAGGATCATGGCACCTGGTCCCATCACTTCATGGCAAATAGATGGGGAAACAATGGAAACAGTGACAGACTTTAACTTTCTTGGGCTCCAAAATCACTGCAGATGAGCAGTGAGCAGTCATGCTCTCATACTGCAGTCATGAGATTAAAAGACACTTGCTCCTTGGAAGAAAAGCTATGACCAACCTAGACAGCATATTAAAAAGCAGAGACATTACTTTTCCAACAAAGGTCTAGTCAAAGCTTTGGTTTTCCAGTAGTCATATATGGATGTGAGAATTGGACCATAAAGAAAGCTGAACATTGAAGAATTGATGCTTTTGAATTATGGTATTGGAAAAAACTCTTAAGAGTCCCTTGGATGGCAAGAAGATCAAAGCAGTTCATCGTAAAGGAAATCGGTCCTGAATACTCATTGGAAGGACTGATGCTGAAGCTCCAACACTTTGGCCACCTAATGTGAATAACTGACTCATTGGAAAAGACCTCTATGGTGGGAAATGTTGAAGGCAGGAGGAGAAGGGGATGCCAGAGGATGAGATGGTTGGATGGCATCGTTGACTCGATGGACATGAGTTTGAGCAAGCTCTGGAAGCTGGTGATGGACAGGGAAGCTTGGGGTGCTGTATTTCATGAGGTCTGAAAGAGTCAGACAGGACTGAAAGACTGAACTGAACTGAAACCCAGTTCTTAGTGCCTGCTGCTTTCCTTTAAGAAAAACCAACTTCACCATAGTTGTATTGGCTGAAACCTCAACCTCTTTGGGGCTTCCCTGGTGGCTCAGACAGTAAAGAATCTGCCTGCAATTCAGGAGGCCTGTGTTTGATCCCTGGGCCAGGAAGATCCCCTGGAGATGGAAATGGTGAGCCACTCCAGTATTCTTGCCTGGAGAATTCCATGGACAGAGGAGCCTGATGGGCTATAGTCCATGGGGTCGAAAAGAGTCAGACATGACTGAGTGATCAACAATTTCAATTTCACCTTAACATCTTTAGATGCACATTAAATGCATTCTTTGATCTTTCATTAATCTTCTCCACGTTATTAATGTTGTTTTTAAAGAGCAAAAAGAGCTTCTCCTTTGTGTTAGCATCTTTAACATGAAGGAGGTCTAAAATACCAGAAGGCCAAGCCAGTGAAAGACTCCATAATACTGCTACTTTCTCAGCACCTTCAGATTCCTGTGGATATTCACACTGATGACAGGAGAGAGCATTAGGAATCCACTTTTAATCAAAGGTCATATATACAAGCACATAACACAAAACAAAAGCTGGAGCTGGGTAAGACATCAGAATGAGAAGTGCTAAGGGTTGAATTTGTCCCTGAAACTCCACAAGGTGAGGTGCTTGGAAAAGTGAAAGTTAAAGTAGAGAGAGTTAGTTGCTCAGTCGTGTCCAGCTCTTTGCGTTCCTATGGACTGTAGTCCACCAGGCTCCTCTGTCCATGGAATTCTCCAGGCAAGAATACTGGAGTGGGTAGCCATCTCCTTCTCCAAGTTAAAGTAGATGGTGACCACAAATATCCTACATCTACCATGCTAACATAGAACTATGTCAGGAAGCTGACTTAATAAATATGGAAGAATCACCTCCCTTGAGTGATATAGTTCTTAGAGTTAGCCTCACATCAATACATACTCCTCTGCCCAGGGCAGGCTTGTATAACCACACAGGACATTTAAGGACTCCAGAATAAATATTAGAGAGGGAAACAGATTTCAGGAAGTCCATCTGAGAAATGTAGAAAACCCAGGATATCTCAAAGAGTTATCTGTAATGTAATGGAATTTACCAAATTGACTAAATCAAACTTTAGGCCTAGAAAAATGAAATAAATCAATCTTAAATAAAGGATATAACCTAGGTCCCTCAAATACCTTTACTTTATAGATGTCATAAGTAGTGATTGTTTACTGGTGCTTTACTAACTCAATATAATTTTCAGGTAATTTGAGTTTCTTAATTAAAAAACCTCTCTCACATAGTTGAAAAGAAATACATTAGATGTTCAGTTCAATTCAGTTCAGTTGCTCAGTCATGTCTGACTCTTTGTGACCCCACGGACTGTAGCACGCCAGGCTTCCCTGTCCATCACCAAATCCCAGGGTTTACTCAAACTCATGTCCATTGAGTCAGAGATGCCATCCAACCACCTCATCCTCTGTCGTCCCCTTCTCCCCCTGCCTTCAATCTTTCCCAGCATCAGAGTCTTTTCAAATGAGTCAGCTCTTCGTATCAGGTGGCCAAAGTATTGGAGTTTCAGCTTCAACATCGTCCTTCCAATGAATATCCAGGACTGATTTCCTTTAGGATGGACTGGTTGGATCTCCTTGCAGTCCAAGGGACTCTCAAGAGTCTTTTCCAACACCATAGTCAAAAGCATCAATTCTTCAGTGCTCAGCTTTCTTTATAATCCAACTCTCACATCCATACATGACTACTGGAAAAACCCAAAATCCATAAGCTGTAAATAACTTGCACAGAGCTTTTAGTGATAATGCTTCTTAATATAAACTGTTAATATAACTTCTTAGCATAACACTTCTTCATATAAAATATGGGAATCCAGATGATTCTTGAACATGGGTTAGAAAATCATAGGTCCACTTATACATGAATTTTTTAAAAGAGTAAATACTAAGACTACAGGATCCATGACTAGTTGAGTCAGATGCAGATCTGAGGATGGGGAGGGATGGAGCATATATAGATATCACATGTTTAAAATATAATTTTTCTACTCTGCAGAGTTCTGGCACCACTAACCATCCCACTATGCCTGGTGCTCAAGGGTCAATTGTATTGACACATTCTCATCACTACCAGATACTACATTGGTCACACCATTTCTATTTTTCACCCACTTTTTCCCTTACCTCTTCCTATTGAGGAGTCTATAAAAGGTAAAACCCTAGATTGCTTGACTGTCTTGTAGATAGAGAAATGCCAAAAATACAATGCTGGCCAAAAAGACACAAAGAAGGTGCCATATGATTCCATATGATCAGTAGAATCAGGTTCCACTGATTCCACCCCTTTCCAATCATCTCCCTTCCTGCCAGTATGCCCATCTGAGACTTAGATCATAGAACCTACCAAAAAAAGCAGGAGAAAAGACAGAAGAAATCTATACCTCAAATGCCATCACTTAGAAGTAACTCCAGTTCTGGATCCTCTGTACTTCAATTCTTAAACGTGGGGAAATATAAGATGTGTGCTAAAGTGGGATTTGCACTAACATGGTAAATAGGATGTGTGTTTATATGTTGTTCAGTCGCTAAGTTGTGCCTGACTCTTTGGAACCCGATGGACTACAGCAGATCAGGTTCCTCTGTCCTCCACTATCTCCCAGAGTTTGCTCAAATTAATGTCCATTGAGGCAGTGAAGCTATCTAACCATCTTATCATCTGCCACCCCTTCTTTTTCCTTCAATCTTTCCCAGCATCAGGGTCTTTTCCAATGAGTCAGGTCTTCCCATCAGGTAGCCAAAGTATTGGAGCTTCAGCTTCAGCATCAGTCGTTCCAGATGAATATTCAATGTTGATTTCCTTTAGGATTGACTGGTTTGATCTCCTTGAAGTCCAAAGGACTCTCACGAGTCTTCTCCAGCACCACATTTTGAAAGTATCAATTCTTGAGTTCTCAGCCTTATTTATGGTCCAAGTCTCACATCTGTTACCTGATTACTGAAAAACCATAGCTTTGAGTAGACGGACCTTTGTTGGCAAAGTAGTGTCACCCCTTTTTAATACACCAACTAGGTTTGTCATAGCTTTCTTCCAAGGAGCAAGTGTCTTTTCATTTTATGGCTGCCGTCATCATCCGAAGTGATTTTGAAGCCTTCCCCCCAAATGGTAGAGTAGTAAAGAATCCACCTGCCAATTCAGGAGACACAAGAGAGGTGGGTTCAATCCCTGGGTAGGGAAGATGTCCTGGAGGAGGAACTGGCAACCCAGTGAACCAGTGAAGTTGATCAGTCATGTATGACTCTTTGCAATCCTATGGACTGTAGCCTACCAGGCTCTGGCAACCCACTCCAGTATTACTGCCTGAAAAATTCCATGGACGGAGCAGTCTGGTGGATTTCAGTCCATGGGGTCACAAAGAGTCGGACACAACTGAGTGACTGTGCATGCATGTATGTGTTTATATGGGCTGTGTGCTAACTTGATATGTAAGCTCATATGGGGCATGCATTAACATGGACACACACTAAAATGATACTTATGCAAATCTGAGGTATGCATTAACAAGGGATAACATGACAAGTACACTAATATACACTGACAAGGATTCTCACTTTCATAGGACATACACTAAAATGGAACACGCCTTACCATGAGGTGGGCTGATATATGATAACATGGACTATTATCAGGTGTGTGCTGACATGGGGCATACACTAATGGACATGCACTAATATGAGGTGAGCATTAAACCTGACTTACCTGCTCCTGAGGGAAAAACTCAGAAAAAAATATTGAACTCCTACTATATAGAAACAGTCTGTTCCTACTACACAGAAACCAAAATGACTTTGCAATAATAATTTGAAAAGTAAATACTCGGGCAAGGGCAGAAATAATTTCCCTAATACAGTAATTTGGGTAAAAAGCTTCTAAGTGGGTCTAAGAATAGTGCCGGTCCTGTCAGAGTGAACGAGCCTCAGTTTCCTGGCGCAGAAGTCAGAGTTTTGCTTTTGCTGGAGTTGGAAAATAACTGCATCTTTCAAATTAGTGTTTTTCGGTAGGTCAGCAGCCACTAGCGCCAATTCCTAGCACACATAGTGCTTTGCATATAACCAGTACTCCATCAAACATCTGTTGTTAACATTGATGCAAATGGAATGAATTAGATTCGTTAGCTTATTATGAATCACCTAAAAAAAAAGGAAAAAAATCCTGCAGATTTGAGAATAGTACAAAATTAAGCAAAAGTTAAGTAAATTTCTGTTCTGTATTTCATACTAAACTTCATTCTTAACAGAAAAAAAAATAAATCTTTTCTTTGGACTATAATAAGCCCAACGCATATATAATGCATTTAAACCAAGATAATTTAATTCTTTGAATTAAAGGTCGCTGCCTAGAGAAGTTACAGTTGGACATCCACTTCCATTTTCTGCTTCAAACTTTGATGATTTTGTAAAAAGGAAATTAGGTTAATAATTTAACAAGGATGAGCTGAATATTTTCTTCTGTTATTCTCCCAGAGAGGCAATCATGCTGTCTTACTTTAAAATTAAATCTTAACTATATTTTCTGTTGTGTGCTTCCTGTTGTTCTAAACAAGACTAATTATTTTATACAAGTCATTGAGTAGTCACCACTAAGATAATATTGATTCTGAATATGTCTCAACCAACCCCTCCTTGATTTTATATTTTGAAAAAAAAATCAGTGTAAAAAAAAAACACCCCACTGTCTTTCAAAGTTCAATTTAATATTACTTTAACCAGGAGAGTCTTAGACTCAAAAAGGTATCTTTCATTTTTGGAACATAGAAGTAAAAAAAAAGGAATTTTTCCTAAAATAATTTCATGAAATGAAAAATCTAAAACTCATTTGGAAAAAAAAGGAAGCATTTCTCTGTCCTTGGGTATATCGTCTTTGAGGAATAGGTGGTACTCATTATTTTGGAAGAATTTCATAGTGATTATTTGTTCAAAATCTTAATCTAAAATGAAACAAGCCACTGGGGATTTTTTTTTTTATCTTATTTACAATAACTATTATTTTTATATGTGATTCAAATGCAAGATATTTTTCTATTTTCCCCATAAAGAAACATCTTTTCATGTATTATTTCTTAAATAAAATCTCAAGACATTGACATTTTGCTAATGCTCAGTGAAATTTTCATCATAGTAAATGTTCACACACTACAAGGCAATAGGTTATCATTTTACATTGCTATTGCTGTTCATTTAGTCGTCTGTCAAATATTTAATTAGCACCTACCATGTGTTAAGTGCTCATCTAGTTCCTGTTTACTTTTACTGTCATATTTACTTTTACAATTGCCCTTTTCAATTTACTCCTTTCCCAAATCAACTTTATAGTATCTTTTAATAATATCTTTAAAATGAAAATATGATTATATTGTTTTAGATATTTGAGTTCAAAATTCTTAAATTAAGCATGATATTTCCTGCTAACCATATTCATTCTAAAAATTCATTGGGAAATTAGTATATAAGTATCTAAAATGATTTTCTACATTTATAAAGTAAGCATTTTAAAGCAAATATTAATAGGATTATGCTCTGATCATGTCTGTACTGGATTTCTTCAGGTAGTTTTTAGTGCATCTCTATCTGGGCACAGGAGGTGCTTCATAATTTTGCTTTCAGGCTTTCAAGTTGGAGCCTACAGTTGTGTCTTATAGTTGTTCTTTGTAACAGACACCAAATCCTTTTATGATAAGGTAGGAGAAGTTTAATGGAACAATTGGCTTTGCCTCTTATTAATTCACCCAATTAGTAAAGTATTTCTCCATTCCTTCACGGTAGTTAGCATCAGCCCTACAGCAACATCCCCTGAATTGCATATATGCATGTGTGTATGTGTATGTATATGTGTGTGTGTGCGCAGACATACATGCTCAGAGGTGTGCACAATGAGTTGCACAGAGGGTTAAAATCTTAGTTGTGAAATAACAAAATAAGCCTCTATTTGAATCCCTTCCAGAACATGATTCGTAAATTTCTAGGGCCTCATTCTCTACAGTTGTAAAATGGATAGTATTTCAACTTCCTACAGGATTGTTTGGAGTATCACAAATTTCAAGCATTGAACCTAATTCTCCTCAGTAAATGGCAGGTGTTTTTATTCATGAGTAGCAAACTATCTGTAATCTCAATTTTATAACTGGCTCAATGTGTGTGAGGCAGGAGGGCTGATACCCAAAAACACAGTCAAGATATAATAATAGTTGTTGAGTTGAAGTCTTTTACTTGATATTCTATGTAAAGAATTCTCAGCACTCCCAATATCAGAAATAACTCCACTGATTACCCAATTACTGAGGAATGTAGAAAATATGTTTCCATCCAACACTGATACTTCACCTTTCATAATTCTTCCTGGGAGAAGACACTCCAACTCTTTGAATAATTGCCAAATGATTTCAGCATCTAGACCTCATTTTCCTTAGTTAATTAATGATAATATAAGGATGATGTCAGTTTAAAAAATTAATATTTATAACAGTGAGTTTAGCAAAATTGTAAAAATCTTTTGGACATCTCATTTAAAAATATTGTGCAAGGACACATATGTTTATTCCATGCTTTTATTAACTTGCTCTTCTTAACATTATAAGAAGAAAAAAATACTGTCAAACTCTGACTTGGTGTAAGATTGAAGCAAATTACTCTGTCATACTTAATTAGAAGAGAAGACATTTTGAAACATGTTGTTTGTTTTTCAACCTCAGCCTGACATGCTGATGAAAGCAATTAAGCAACAAGTCCTGCTACTAAGAACAGCAGTCCAGCCCAGGGGACACAGTGCACTTGTTGGGGACCAATTTACTGACTATACTCCCATAATTTCCATGTAACCAGCCCATGTTCTTGGAAATAAAATACACATGTAAATTTTTTTCAGTAATACACATGTAAATTTTTTTCAGTAATGAAGCTCTGTTTCTTAAAATATCAAACTAATAATCTAGATCATTATATTCAACATAGTTGGCCACAGCCAATAGACAGATTACAGTAAGATTCCCAGAGGTCAATAAGTGTGAAGCAAAAGCCAACTTGAAAAATAATTAAACAAATTAAAAATGTTCTCTAGTGAACAAAAAATCAACAAGTGATAACAGATGTGTCATTTTTAAATTCCCCCAATTCTCAACTATTACTGGAGCTGTGCATGATTTTACCCTGAGGAAGATACCTGTTTATTACAGGGTACTGGGAGAAGCAATCACCTTCTTTCAGCTAATCTCAATACTATTTACATGAGATGAGTTTGAGGCGAATAGGTAACTAAACCAACACAAAAGTCACAATCTAGTCATGTGGCCATTATTGTTTTAATGATGCCCCCTAGACCACTGAATGTTGCTGACAAGAGTCAGAAGATAATGAATAGCACTTCCTGATTTAGCCATGTTTATATTAACTGCAGCCCACCCAGAGGACCAATTACAGGTTTTATAGCCTGCCTTTCTCAAATGTCAGAGCTGAATGAGCCTTGAGTTGGTTCTAGACTATTATTTTGTAATAGGGTATGCTTATATCCTGAGATATGCAGATGATACCACTCTAATGGCATAACATAAAGAGGAACTAAAGAGCCTCTTGATGAAGGTGAAAGCGGTGAGTGAAAAGACTGGCTAAACTCAACATTCAGAAAACTAAGATCATGGCATCTGATCCCATCACTTCATGGCAAATAAAAGGCAAAAAAGTAGAAACAGTGACAGATTTTATTTTCTTGGCCTCCAAAATTACTGTGGATGGCGACTGCAGCTATGAAATTAAAAAATGCTTGCTCCTTGAAAGAAAAGCTATGACAAACCTAGACAGCATATTGAAAAGCAGCAACATCACTTTGCTAACAAATATCTGTAGTCAGAGCTATGGTTTTACCAGTAGTCATGTATGGATATAAGAGTTGGACCAGAAAGAAGGCTGAGCATCAAAAAATTGATACTTTTGAATTGCGGTACTGGAGAAGACTCTTGAGAGCCCCTTGGACAGCAGGGTGATCAAAACAGTCAATCCTAAAGGAAATCAACCCTGAATATTCATTGGGAGGACTGACACTGAAGCTGAAGCTCCAATACTTTGGCTACCTGGTATGAGAAGAGCTGATTCATTGGAAAACACCCTGATGCTGGGACAGACTGAGGGTAGGAGGAGAAGAGAGTGGCAGAGGATGAAATGGTTAGATAGCACCACTGACTCAATGGACATAAAAAATAGAGAAAACTCTGGGAGATACTGAAGGACAGGGAAGCCTGGCATGCTGCAGTCCATAGGATGACAAAGAGCAAAGCAAATTAGCAACTGAACAACAGCAGCATGTTTACATCCCAGAGGGCATGCAGTTTCCTGTCCAGTCCTTTCTAGTGCTCACATTTTGCTTGATATTATATCTGCCTTAATCAAAATTGTGTGTTTTATGTGAGTTCAGAATAAATATAATTCATACATGGTTCAAAATTTAGTCATTCCATGTACTTTTCACAGATCAGCTTCATTTATTACCTCTAAAATTCCCTCCATCTCTTAGAAATTAATAAGAATGTATCACCTTCCTTCTAGCATTGTTGGATTTAAACATGGTATAAGAGGCAGTAGGGTGAAGAAACCCACAAAGTATATAATGGACTCAAATCAGAAAGATTTCAGCTATAATTAATGGAATAGTCCAATTAAAATTGAATCAGAGTATGTAAATATATTTTGTCACTCAGCAATATATAGAGGGTCTTCCCAGGGTTTATTTATTAAGCATCACACTGGCACCATCGATAACCAAGTGCTTCCATCTTTCTCCTTAGCCATCTTCAGCTTGTTGGCTTCAACCCCCAGGTCTGTGCCCTCCAGAATCTGAGCTAACTGTCACTGGTATAGGCATGCTCCTGTATGTCTATGCTCAATGGGAGCAAAGGAAATAAATTCTCATGCATTTCTTTCATAAATTGATTGCTTACCTCTCCCATCTTACCTTCTGTCATATTTGATCTCTCCTAGTATTTACTCTTTAACCTAATTCTAGCTCTCATTGACCTACTTTGGTAGTGGTAGTTTAGTCGCTAAGTCGTGTCCAATTCTTGCATCCCCATGGACTGTAGCCTGCCAGGCTCCTCTGTCCATGGGATTCTCCAGGCAAGAATACTGCAGTGGGTTGCCATTTCCTTCTCCAACTGACCTACTTTAGGTACCAGCTAACCTCAAAGTAGGCTAGGAAATCAAATGTATTGTCTGAATTTTCAGTCTTAATGGGCAATAAAGAGAACAAAGAGACAAAAGCCATGACTCATTCAGTTCAAATGGAACAATCTCTGAGCTTTAACCATTCAAATTCCTGCAGTCTCTCTAGCAAATGGTATACATATACTGAGGTGGATGGGACAGGGATTGGGGGAGAAATAGAAATGCAGTATGGGGAAGACATGGAGGAATTTTTATGAAAAAGCTTTTCCCATAATCCGATTTTAGCACTGAGCATCCATGAACTAGCCAGGTGCCAAATGTCAAAATATGTCTGGAAAACTGCACTGAAGAATGCTCAGAAACCATATTGTTTCATGTGGGAAGCCAAGGAAACATTTTAAGCAAATAGCTGACCTTCTTCAAGATAAATTTTGATTTAATGTATTTCATATTTTGCTTTTCCAAGGGGCTTTGGAAATAACTTCAGTATGGATGATGATAACTGATGAAACTTGTTGGGACCACAGACCATTGTTGGATAGAGAGGGTCACACTTTTTCACCCCATCACAGGAAGAATACTTTCTGTAGTAGTCTATCAAGACTGAAGCTCCATCTCTTCCATAACAACCCTGCCTACCTTCTTAAATCTAATCACATTTACCTTCCTCTGGATGATACATCTGCATTCTTTTTGTTTTTAAATGCACCAGGATCATGTCTTCCCTGGGTTCAAACTAATATTTTGAATTCCTTTCTTTCCACCTCACTTCATTTATTCCCACATTCAGAATAAAATTCACATCTTCAGACAGGGTGTATTGAGAGTCCAATATAAATTAAGTCCTCCTGCTTTTTTCCTTTATAGTAGTTTGGACTATTTCTTCAAAAGAATTTGATACTGCATGACTTATTTGATTGACTATTAAATGTTTGCCACTTCATTAAACACTGGCAGTTTAAGGAAGCAAAGTCTTGTGGGTTTTACTCATTAATGTAGTTGCAGAATCTAGCACAGCGGCCAGGTCAGGGTAACAGTTAATATTCATTGAATCAGTATATAAATAGATACTGTGAGCTCTTACTTCCTGATTTGCCAACTGATAGAACTGGTTTGTTATGGTTGTCCTGTTACCCTTTGTGTTCTGTAAGCTCCATGAAAACAGAGATGCTATTTTTAAGTCTTTTGGAGATTAACATTATGTCTTTCTCTTAGAAGGAAGCATTAGTATTTGTTGATTGATGTTTGGAAAGGTTGTTACATGTATAAACCTCAAATATTTCATAGAGTAAGCTTATGAAAATGATATGAGAATTCTGGCTCCACTTAAGATATTAAAAGCTGATGGATATGCAATACGATATAGCTACATTCAGATAGAGGGAGTGGAGACTTTCTGAGTTTATATGAGATGAGTTTACATGAGTAATATGACCTTAATTTACTGTAACTGGTATGACTAGCTATCGGCTTGTCTGATCTATGTGGACAGTTGTGACAAAAGGAATGCTACGGGTAAGAAACAACAAGAATTTATACTTCAGGAAACTATAATTCATTATTATTATTATAAAATTGAAATGGAATTAAAGAAACATTTGGGTAAGACATAGAGCTGAAGAGAGGCTGGGGGCAGATCTGGAGAATCCGAGATCAAAAATAGAGCCAAGGTTTGCCAGTGGCCCTCATTTCCACATCCATGACAAAAACTCTATACTCTCTCCCCACCTTCCTCACCCAATCTTTTATTTCAAGGCAGTTTCTAACTCTAGATTATGGGGGTTTAATAATGTGCAGGTCAGTGATTCTGCTGTGTCTCCCTGGGACTGTTCCTCTGCTCTGAATAGTAATGAATCTGCAGAACAATTCACCCAGGCATTTGCATGCCAATTGTAAGTCAAAAGTGCTCTGATGGAACTGTCAGTGATGAAGTGAGATTTCTTTTCTTCTCATAAATATATTAAATATGAAATAGGAAAAACACTATGTCTATTCATATTGAGCTGAGATTTTTGTTCAGTGATTTTAATGAATGTGTGGACTTTCTTTAACTAACAGCCCCAGCCATTGATTGCCAAATGTGATCCCTTCCAAGTCTCTCCAATATCCAGGTCTCCAATTACACACACACACAAAAAGGATTCCATTTATGTTTTTGTTTCATTGGTATGACATTCCAATGCTTCATTAAGTAAACACAGAAGCTGTATACTTATAAACACATCCCAGCATTGTTGGGTTTTTCCTCTCACAAAATAATTCTCCCCTGGAGACACTGCACTAGGCTATCAGCCATGTACAGTTTAGAATAAAATTAACAAACTAAAATGGTAGGAATGTGCAGATGCAAATGATAAAATTAAGCACTATTTGAAAATAATTTTGAACTGATAGTATAACAGAGGTATCTGTATTTGTCTTCCTGCTTCATTTCACTGAAATTAGCATAAAACAAGCTTTGTTTCTCAAATACTTAGGGGACATTGGGAAAAGATGTTTGGAAACAATATTATGCCAATTAAAGGCAAGGCTGGAGTTTCCGGCCCCTTTCTCTGGGATGTAATTGGTTTATTCTCTGTAGACAGCTGCCTGCAAAGTCGTAACTAGTGTGAGACCCTTGTTGATGTTACAGAACCAACACAATTACAGATACCTGCTTGTTCAGAACAACAGAATACATGTGTTCCTCAAAAGATTCCATGTCTACTCTGTATCTTAGCATCAAACCAATTTTGGTCTTAGACACATCTGTTGATAGTTACCTATTTTAAAATAGTTCTTTTAGAACATTGATAAGTAGGATATCTGTATTTTTAAAATACCAAGAACCTAACAATCTTATAAATTAGGCTTCCTGTGATTTCAAATTTAGTTGTTGTTCAGTCACTCAGTTATGTCTGATTCAATGAGACCCCTTGGACTGCAGCATGCAAGGCTTCCCCGTCCTTCACCATATCTTAGAGTTTGCTCAAACTCACGTCCATTGAGTCGGTGATGCCATCCAACCACTTATCTTCTGTCATCCCCTCCTCCTCCTGCCTTCAATCTTTCCCAGAATCAGAGTCTTTTCCAATAAGTCAGCTCTTTGTATCAGGTGGCCAAAGAATTGGGGCTTCAGCTTCAGCATCAGTCCTTCCAATGAATCTTCAAGATTGATTTCCTTTAGGATTGACTGGTTTGATTTCCTTGCTGTCCAGAGGACTCTCACGAGTCTTCTCCAGCACCAATTCAAAGGCACCAATTCTTCGGTACTCAGCCTTTATGTTGTCCGGCTCTCACATCTGTACATGACTTATTGGAAAAACTTGGACAACACAGACTTTTGTAGGCAAAGTAATCTTTCTGCTTTTAAATACGCTGTCTAGGTTAGTCATTGCTTTTTTTTCCAAGGAGCAAGGATCTTTTAATTTCATGGCTGCAGCCACTGTCCATAGTAATTTTGGAGCCCAAGAAAATAAAATCTGTCAATGTTGCCATTGTTTCCCCTCCTATTTGCCATGACGTGATGGGGTCAGATGCCATGATCTTTGCTTTTTGAAAAAACAAATATTAAAATTTGGCTTCCATTCTTGTATTACATAGGAAGAACCACTTCCTTTTATTATGCAATAAGAACTCTGTCATATGTCCTATTTCAGTTTTTACTTTGATTCTAGGAAAATCATTGCTGAGTGTTATATCTAACAACCTTGCAGTCCTCAAATTTAGATTTTCTGATTTCACCCCATCATTATTACTCATTATTACTTAATTCTTTCCTTTCCTTTGATGGTTATATTTAGGTATATTTGAACTTTGTTACATTGATTTGGAATTTTGGGTTAGAGAGTTTCACCCTGTTTTGCTATTTGTACATTTCATTAAACATAATTTCAAACATTTTTGGAAAGCTCTTGGGAAAAATAGCTAATATTTATACACACATTAGACATTCCTGAAAGCAAGAATACTTCCAGATATTAGAGCTCCACCAGGGAGTTTCACTATATCTGCTATCATAGGTAACGTGCTCTTTGTGTCTTTTACAGTGCTTTCAAAACAGGAGATATCTTCTATTATTGTTGTTTGAATCAGATCACTTGGATGTGAAGTGATGGGACAGAAAGACCAAAATACCCCAACTTGATGACTTCATAAAACTCACACATTTTCTTCATGGATGTTGTTTGAATGTTACAATCCACAGCAAAATCTGTATCTATTGGATGTTTTTTAATGCCAAGGTAGAGGTGAAAATGGTGTAGAGCAGGTGACATTTAGAGTCAGATTTCTTGGGCTCGGGGCCTCAGCGCTCACACTTGAGCTGAGGGGCCTCAGCTCTCTCACTCTCTCACTAGACGTGTGAAAAGGCAGACAACATTTCAGAACCACATTGGCCTGAGGTATGAAATGGAGACTGTGGTAGAATTTGTGCTGAGTCTTGTTTTCAGTCAACAATAATTTAGTAGTTACCACTGCAAGGTAATTTCATTTATTATTAGTTCATTTAATCTTTCTATTAGTCCTGAGATTTTCATAAAAACAGTAGAGGAAAATTGATACTCAGAAAGATTAAGCAACTGACCAACATCACATAGTTAAAACATAGCACATCTACTCTGAAATTTCCTAAAGCTTAATTCACATGATAATCAAGGCCATCCTTTTGAAATGTAAAGTGTAAGAGTTTCTTTAGAGGGTCCCTAATCTGGAAAGACTGCACTCACTGCCTTCCTGGGAGGTCAGCTGCCCTTGTATTTTAGTAGGCTGCCTGCGGTTCTCCACTTACAGCAGAGACCAGATTGCTGGGCAATCATCTGGGGTCTGTTTCTCTCACTGGACTATAATATACTTCAGTGGATGGGCTGTATCTACCTTTGTATCACTATTATAATAACTCAATCAACATTTGCTTAGTGAGTAAATGAATATATAAATGAACTAATAATATTTGCTTCATGGCTTAGATTCCTCCACAGCAGAAACTCATCTGAACAAGACCATCATAGGAGGTGACATGGCTCATTGTCTTCAGGATACCCTTTCTACTTTTATTCTCTTTTATATAAACTTTATTTATTTTGGTTAGTGATGTGCTTAACTAAGTTTTAAATTTTCTAGTTTTTCCTGAATGTAAGAGAAGGCAAAGGACATAGCGTTGTTGTTGTTCAGTCACCCAGTAGTGTCCAACTCTTTGCGACCCCATGGAGTGCAGCACGCCAGGCCTCCCTGTCCCTCATCATCTCCCAAAGTTTGCCCAAGTTCATGTCCATTGCATCAGTGATGCCATCCAGCCATCTCATCCTCTGATGCCCTCTTCTCTTTCAGCCCTTACTCTTTCCCAGCATCAGGGAATTTTCCAATGTATCGTCTGTTTGCATCAGATGACCAAAATACTGGAGCTTCAGTTTCAGCATCAGTATTTCCTGTGAGTATGCAGGATTGACCTCCCTTAAGATTGACTGGTTTGACCTCCTTGCTGTCCAAGGGGCTCTCAGGAGTCTTCGCCAGCACCACAGTTCAAAGACATCAATTCTTTGGCATTCTGCCTTCTTTATGGTCCAGGTCTCACAACCGTACATGACCACTGGGAAGATAATAGCCTTGATTATATGGACCTTTTTCGGCAGAGTGATGTCTTTGCTTTTCAACACACTGTCTAGGTTTGTCATAGCTTTCCTGCCAAAAAAGCAATTGTCTTCTGATTTCATGGCTAGGGTCACCATCCACAGTGATTTTAGAACCCAAGAAGAGGAAATCTGTCACTACTTCTACCTTTTCCCCTTCTATTTGCCATGAAATAATGGGGCCGGATGCCATGATCTTAGTATTTTTAATATTTAGCTTTAATCCAGCTCTTTCACTCTCCTCCTTCACCCTCATCAAGAGGTTCTTTAGTTCCTCTTTGCTTTCTGCCATTAGAGTGGTATCATCCACATACATGAGGTTGTTGATGAGTCTCCAGTCAATCTTGATTCCAGCTTATAACTCATCTAGCCCTGCATTCTGGAGAAGGCAATGGCAAACCCACTCCAGTACTCTTGTCTGGAAAATCCCATGGACAGAGGAGCCTGGTAGGCTGCAGTCCATGGGGTCGCTAAGAGTCGGACACGACTGAGCGACTTCACTTTCACTTTTCACTTTCATGCACTGGAGAAGGAAATGGCAACCCACTCCAGTGTTCTTCCCTGGAGAATCCCAGGGATGGGGGAGCCTGGTGGGCTACCGTCTATGGGGTCGCACAGAGTCGGACATGACTGAAGCGCTTAGCAGCAGCAGCAGCCCTACATTTCTCATGATGTGCTCAGCCTATAGGTTAAACAAACAGGGTGACAGCAGACAGCACTGTTGTACTCCTTTCTCAGTCTTGAACAAATCAGTTGTTCCATACAGGGTTTTAACTGTTGCTTTTTGACTCGCATACAGGTTTCTCAGCAGACAGGTAAGATGGTCTGGTATTCCCATCTCTATAAGAGCTTTCCATGATTTGTTATGATTCACACAGTCAAAGCTTTAGCGTAGTCGATGAAACAAAAAAACATGTTTTTGTGGAATTCTCTTGCTTTCTCTATGATCCAGCAAATGTTGACAATTTGATCTCTGGTTTCTCTGCCTTTTCTAAACCAGCTTGGACATCTGGAAATTCTTGGCTAACATGCTGAAGCCTAGCATGCAAGATTTTAATCACGACCTTACTAGCATAGGAGATGAGTGCAATTATCTGATGGTTAGTACATTCTTTAGTACTACCTTTCTTGGGAATTGGAATGAGGATTGACCTTTTCCAGTCCTGTGGCCACTGCTGGGTCTTCCAGATTTGCTGATATATTGAATGCAACATCTTGATGGCATCATCCTTTAAGGTTTTGAATAGTTCTACTGGAATCCCATTGCATCTACTAGCTTTATTAACAGCAGTGCTTCCTAAGGCCCACTTGACTTCACACTCCAAAAGGTCTGACTCTGGGTGACTGACTACCCATCGTAGTAACCCGGTTTGTTAAGATCTTTTTTGTACAGTTCTTCCATGTATTCTTTCCATCTCCTCTTAATCTCTTCAGTGTATACAAGGTCTATACTATTTCTGTACTTTATTGTGGCCAATTTTCCTAAAAAGATCTCTAGTATTCCCCCTTCTGTTGTTTTCTCTTAGCTTTATGCACTATTCATTGAAGAATGCCTTCTTGTCTCCCCTTGCTATTCTTTGAAACTCTGCATTTAGTTGGATGTAACTTTCTCTTTCTCCCTTGTTTTTTACTTCTCTTCTCTCCAATAAAGTGTAAGAAAATATCTACTGGGAATTTCTGGAAAGGTTTTGCTTTGCTAATGCAACCATTACAGTTCCTTTTTACTTCTTTCTTCTACCTGAAACAGTCACTGAGACAAGGAGAGAAGCCTTTTTGCAAGAAAGAAAGCCAGAAGGATCCTGGTTTCTAAAGTAGCTGCAGAAGCCCAGGACTACTCAACTTTGGATTCCTATTACATGATGAGCATCAATAATCTCCATTTGGTTAAGACATCACAGGCTTTCTGTTACATACAGTCTAATAAAATACATAGCTAACAGTATTCCAAAGATTACTTGAACTAATTACCTTAGTACAAATTATTAAGTGTAATAACCATGATAGTGAACCAAAATTTTTCTCTTTTGGTGGCAAAACTTAATTACAGTATCCATTTTTAGGAAGAAATGATAAATTTTGTCATGCATTTTGTTGGGATGCAACTTCATCATCTGTCTGACATTCTCAAATGCAGGCATGCCTATATACTACTCTGCCAGATACTTCTAATACTCTCTCCAAGGTTTTGTGTTTTAAATATGCATAAATTCATGTCTAATCCTAGTTCTAATTTGAGATAGACATGATATACGTTGAAAACGACAACATTGGACTAAAAACTTGAAGTCGTCTATGCCAGTCTTAATTGTTGCCACTTGATGGCCAACCCACATAACTTTTAAATGAGTTTAAAGTCACTGTAGGGAAGCAGTCACCACCTGTCACTTATTTTCTATTGTAATTGTGACCTAAGCATGAAATTAAAACTCTGTTTCCTCATTTATCTTTCCAACTGCTGCCCACTGAGACTCATGGAATTGGCATCTTAAAGGAACCCACACACTCTTTCACTCTCCTGAACACCCATGCCAACCATGCCTGCTTTCTCACAATTGTTCCCCAGGCCTGCTTGTCCTTAGTTGTCACCATTATTCATGCAACACTCTACCAGGCGGGGATCAAGAGAGTGATTGTCTGAGCTTGCTCATGAGTAAGCTGAGCTGTAAACACAGGAAAATTGAGCTTCACAGAGAGAGACAGCCCAGAGTTTTACAAACTATACTTCTGAGAAGTATCAGGATGGGCTGCATTCTCTTTGTTCATCATTGTTGAAAGATAAAAACATCCTCTGCAGATGACTCTACAGAGGACTTAGCTGCAGCTTCATCCTTCCTCCTCATCACTGTCTAGACAGCCAATGCTCTTACTCACATAGCATATCTAGGGGACAAACTCTCAATGGTAAGTGCCTTGTAAATTATAAATGCAATTCAGATGCTTTCTAGAGCTTCTGACCCTACAGACCTAGGCAAAATTGCTTAAGTATAGGACACATACAATCCCATGGCTTGTGGGAGTCTGCAGCTCCCCAAAATATTTCTGTGAATTTCATTTGGGCCTCAGTTTCCTTGACTTCTCCTATTTTGTGGGATGGGTGTCTTCATTTGTTTCCTAGACCCTAAACCATATTTAATGTTTAATCTTCAATGTTTAACCCATCAATGCCATAGCCACACACTTAATTCACTAACTTTTATCTCACTGAAGATTTAGAGGTTGTTAAAGGGAAAAGGGACTTAAAAGTCATGAAGAAAGCATGAATCAAATGACAAGCCAAATAGTAACCAATTTGCTAGCATTCATATTTTCCCTCCTGAAATCTTTTTTAGCACCCTACAAATCAGAATCAGACCCAAACTCTCTCCTCTGTTAATTTCTCCTTTCTCTTCTCTAGTCAGCTTTTCTCTCTGTTATAGACTCATCGAAAGATAAAATACATACATCATTAGGAAGTATTCTGGGATGAGAACACTGCAGCCAGGCAACACTAGATCTCCAAAAATGCATAGACCCCAGAATTCTGGATGTGTGTATGTGTGTGATAGGTGTATAAAAGGTACCAGATATTCAAATATGCTGGCATCCAAACCACCTTCCCTCAATTGACTTGAATGACATCAAATTTATCATTAGAGCGAAGTTTTAACTTTAGCTCGATCATTGGCAATCTTTCTGAAGCCTTAGGGTTTGCACATTAGGCTTGTACCTTAGTTTTATATGGAGATATAAGGTATTTGAAGTTATGTTTTATTGGATTAGCATGCCTTATTGGAACACGAGTCATTTTTTCTATATTCTAAACTGGTATACAAATAGTCTGCTTTAAGAATTTATCCAACACAAATCTCAAAACTTATATTCTGAGGAAGCTGATACACAATACATATAATAAATTTCTCCACCTTAGTGGAGTATTTTATGTTTTTCATTACATACCAAAGATTATAACAATATATAATATGAACATGTTATGATGTAGTCATATATATTATAATATTAAAGCAGTAATTTTAGTGCCTACTCTGTGCTAGGCATTTTTCTAATCTTTCACAGGAATTATCTCATTTAATGTCACAAGACAATGAAATACTCTTATCACCCCTATGTTTTAGATTAGAAAACTGAGGGCCAGAGGTATTAGTTTATGATATTATTTGTTATTGTTTAACTAGGCTCAAACATATCTTTATATTAATCAAAATAGGAACCATTACAATCAACACATTTTTGCCAGTGATAAATAACTTTGTCTATTCCTGTAGTGTAAAAATCTGCACTTTAGGATTCGACGAACTCTTAAGCATTTCCTGCCTCCTGCTTATTGTGGAAGTGTTTTCTCTGTAAAAAGTTGTTGAGATGCTTAAAGAAGTGGTAGTTGGTCAATGAGAAATCAGGTGAATATGGCAGATGAGGCAAAACTTTGTAGCCCAATTTCTTCAATTTTTGAAGCATTGGTCGGGTGTTTTTGTGGAAAACAATTGGGCCCATTCTGTTGATCAATGCCGGCTCCAGGCATTGCAGTTTTCAGTGCATCTCATTGATTTGCTGATATATAATTGTTTCGTCAAGATTCAGAAAGTCATAATGGATCAGACTGGCAGCAGACCACCAAATAGTGACCATGATCTTTTTTATGGTGCAAGTTTGGCTTTAGGAAGTGCTTTGCAGCTTCTTCTTGGTCCAACCACTGAGCTGTTGATTGCCAGTTGTCATATAAAATCCACTTTTCATCACACGTCACAATTGAAATAAGAAATTGTCTGTTGTTCTTGCAAGGAATAAAATAAGATGACACTTCAAAAGGATGATTGTTTTTTGTTTTCAGTCAGTTCATGAGGCACCCACTTATTGAGCTTTTTCACCTTTTCAATTTGCTTCAATGTCAAATGACCATAGAATGGTCAACATTAAGTTCTCTGGCAACTTCTCATGTAGTTGTTAGATGATCAGCTTTGATGATTGCTTTCAGTTGGCTATTGTCAATTTCCAATGGCCAGTCATTATGCTCATCATCTTCAAGGCTCTCATCTCCTTTGCAAAACTTCTTGAACCATCATTGCATTGTACATTTATTAGCAGTTCCTGGGCTAAATGTATTGACGATATTGCAAGTTGTCTTTGCTGCTTTACCACCTATTCTGAACATTAATAAAAAAAACTGCTCAAATTTGCTTTTGGTCTAACATCATTTCTATAGTATAAAATAAATATAAAATAAACAGTAAAAGTAATAAGTCATTGGGCTTCCCTGGTAGCTCAGCTGGTAAAGAATCCATCTGCAATGCAGGAGACCCTGGTCGGGAAGATATCCCGGAGAAGGGATAGGCTACCCACTCCAGTATTCTTGGGTTTCCCAGGTGGCTCAGATGGTAAAGAATCCCCCTGCAATGCGGGAGACCTGGATTTGATCCCTGGGTTGGGAAGATCCCCTGGAGGAGGGCAAAGCACCCCTGGAGGAGGGCAGGGCAACCCACTCCGGTATTCTTGCCTAGAGAATCCCCATGGTCAGAGGAGCCTGGTGAGCTACAGTCCATGGGGTCTCAAAGAGTCCGACACTACTGAGCGACTAAGCACAGCACAGCACAGCACAATAAGTCATTAGCAAAAAAACATAAAGCAAGAAATGTGCATTAAAATGAAGTGTAACATAACCACATTTATTTAAGAATGTATTCCAATATCAAATGGCAAATTTCATCAATGTAAAATCACAATTACTTTTGCATCAACGTAATAGATCAATAATCTAAGGTCATAAAAGTAAAATCTGAAAAACTTAGATTTATATATAGATCTCTGTGAATATGTATATTAAATATAATATTCCTAAGATTTGGTTTGCATGCATTTTTAATGGATACAACTATTGAATAAAGGTGACCCATTTGGTCAGATAACAAAGGATATAATAATCAAAAAAATTAATGAATTGGATTAATTAATGGGTTATAGGTTCAAATAAAGCCAAGGATTGTGTTTTCAATAATTACATTCCCATTTTTTAAAATCCTTACCAATATGGAATACTCATAGACCATATGAGTTACTAATCCAAAGTGAAGAAACAATAAGTAATCAAAAATTGTATGCTTTTTGATCCTTAGATTCAGTCTTTAGCAACCACTCCAAACAAAACCCACCAGCAACTGTACTATTCGAATGAGGAAACCGTTACAATGTAATAGTCCATCTGTTCACTTGAGAATAAAGCACTTATTTGTTCCTAATCCAACGTATATTGCTTTTACAACTTTAAATACAGCACCAGAGGTAGGCTCTGATATTTCCTCCAGTTTTTCTGGCACTTCTAGTTGAAAAGAGACTCTAAAATGTACTGCAATAAAGTTTATTATCCATCTGCATCACAGATTCAATATGCATTAACTAGGAAATGCATAAAGATTTACAAGTGTGACTCTGTTTGATAGCATGGCTCTCTGAGAATGACTAGTAGATCATATCTAAATGAGAACAGGTTACACTTTGCTGTGACTACATCTTCTTTTCTGAAGCCTTCACTCCATATATGGCCTACTCCTCTGTGGCATTCAGTTGGGCAAATACCCTCTACCTCCCCCCATTTTGTGCTCCTTTTGTAGAAAAAGCATTGTATTTGAATGTGTTTTTTGGAATTAAAAATATCCAGCATTCCATTAATGAGATAATGTACTTATTTGTTATGACAATAAACACAGCTGCAAAATGGACCATAAAGAAATAGATGACTTGCAGGTTTCTGTGCCTGATATGTCAACTGTAATTGAGAAATAAATTAAATGATCCATCTGCTTCCCATCATCTACTCCTTTATTTTTGTCAGTATCCATGGTTTTTAAAACCAGTCAGAACTATTTATACTAATTACTTACTAAAAAAAAATCCATATAGAAATTAAATGACTTTGTAATGTAATTTTGCCAACCTCTATCATACTGTGCTTCTTTCCAACACTCAGATCTAATGACTATGATGAACTCTTTCTACTTATTAATAGTTTCCACTTTATCATGCCAATATTATTGAATTTCCTCTTTATTACTGTCTTATAGGCCCTGCCAAAATAATATCTCATAAAATAGGCTTAACAGTAATTTAATCCATTACTATGGCAGTGTTTGCCAAGAAAAAGGAAAGCAAACAAAGAATAAAAAAATAAGCAAGTGAAGAAAAGAAAATAAACCTGTTTTACATAGGTTGCAACACAAGATTCAGTCTGCCTGCTAATAATATTCATAAATGAGGGCTAAAATAGCCAACAGCCACTGGAACTAATTAAGTATAATTGAACTATTTTTTCTTCCTACTTCACTGTTGTAATCCTCCCACTGAGAAACAAGTCAGTGTGAGGAAAAGCTGCAAAGCCTACTTTGATTTCTCAAACATTTTCATGTTCACGCTTCTCTGCTCTGGAACATTCTTTTTTTTTTGAGGCGCCAGGAACACACCTGAGTTAATACAATAAATTATTTGCAACATTTGGGGTGATGTAGACGGGAATAAGAATGTTAAACGCTCTTTCAAACGTTCTTTATTGACATCTTTTTTTTTTTTTTTTTTTACTACAAATTAAAATTTGAGTTCAGTGTTAAAAACGGGGGCTGGGTGGGCAGTAAGGATAGAACAAAAGGAAAACAAAAAGAAAACAAAATGGAAATCATCTATACTCTCAACAAGCAAATATAACCACAGCTAATACCCTGTTTGTTCTCTCAGCATTTGTCCAACGTACTGTACTCATATTTTTAGACAAAACTGAAGTGTTATGTTGGTATAAGAAGCAACAGTTAGAATCGTACATGGAACAACAGAATGGTTTCAAATTGGGAAAGGAGTACTGTATATTGTCACCCTGCTTATTTAACTTATATGCAGAGTACATTATGCAAAATGCCGGACTAGATGAAGCATAAGCTGGAATGAAGATTGTCAGGAGAAATATCAATAACCTTAGATATGCAGATGACACCATCCTTATGGCAGAAAGTGAGGAATTGAAGAGCCTCTCGATGAAAGTGAAAGAGGAGAGTGAAAAAGCTGGCTTAAAACTCAACATTCAGAAAACTAAGATCATGGCATCCGATCCTAACACTTCATGGCAAATAGATGGGGAAACAATGGAACAGTGACAGACTTTATTTTCTTGGGCTCCAAAATCACTGCAGATGGTGACTGCAGCCATGAAATTAAAAGATGCTCGCTCCTTGGAAGAAAAGCTATGACCAACCTAGACAGCATATTAAAAAGCAGAGACATTACTTTTCCAACAAAGATCTGTCTAGTCATAGTTATGGTTTTTCCAGTTGTCATGTGTGGATATGCGAGTTGGACCATAAAGAAAGCTGAGCACCGAAGAATTGGTGTGTTTGAACTGTGGTGTTGGAGAAGACTCTTGAGAGTCCCTTGGACTGCAAGGAGATCCAAGCAGTCAATCCTAAAGGAAATCAGTCCTGAATATTCATTGGAAGGATTGATGCTGAAGCTGAAACTCTAATACTTTGGCCACCTGATGCGAAAAACTGACTCCTTGGAAAAGACCCTGATGCTGGGAAAGATTGAAGGCAGAAGGAGAAGGGGATGGCAGAGGATGAGATAGTTGGATGGCATCACTGACTCAATGGACATGAGTTTGAGCAAGCTCCAGGAGCTTTTGATGGACAGGGAGGCCTGGCATGCTGCAGTACATGGGGTCACAAACAGTTGGACATGGCTGAGCGACTGAACTGAACTGAAGTACTATGAGACTGTACCATATTTTTTCCAATTAACAAGAGACTGCCATCTTTCCTTGTCTATAGATTCCCATCATAATTTTAGTGGTTGCATAAATACAAGTTATGCTGCCATCTTTCCATTAGTGTATAACTCTGTGAGTATAGCCATGTGCTTGGTTCAGTTTCCTTCTGATCGTTCTCCAATCATCTACTAGGAGGACTGGCACAGGACTTTCCTCTAAAATAAGGATGATTTTGACCCATGTGTTAGAGGCTTCATGGCTCAGAGAAAGGAATTCTTCTACCCAATCTTAGAAGTAACTTTTTCCCAGTTCTACTGAAGTGTGATTGACAAATAAAATTGTACATGCTTGACGTATATAATTTGATTTTGAAATATGTATACATTGTGAAATAATCACCATAATCAAGCTAATTAAGATATCCATCACATCATAGTCACTATTTTCCTTTTCTTTCTTGCCTTCTTCCTTCCTCTTTCTTTCCTGTGAGAACACTTAAGTATTTCCCTCTTAATCAAATTTCAAGTATGCAATACAATATTGTTAACTAAAGTCACACTGTAGTACAAAGTCTGCTATGCCAGGTGAATATTTTCTAGATGACACTTTTTTTATATAAACTGAAAAAAAAACAAAAGCAGAGTTATTTTTAAGAGTTTCGGGATACATTAGCTTTCCTATGTCTCCAGTCTCCACATTTCTTGCTGCATAGGTAACTTCTCTGCCCAACCAGGGCCTTGAGACTTGTATCTATGACATGGAGCCCTTGTGATGGGTGTAGGGGGTGGAGGAAGTAAAGTCATTTTCTATTTGCCTCTATGTCCTTGCCCTTACCGTTCCTATTACCTCATCCTGGATCTCCTGCAGCAGAGCTTGCCCACTCATGAACTGTGTAATTTGGAGCAAATAGCTTAATCTATCCCTATCCCCTACTAACCATTTGTTATACTGGAATGAAAGTAGCCCGTACAATATGAGGCACTTATAAAAAATGAAGGAATTTGTAAAGCACTTACCAAAGTGCCCTCTCTATTAGAAAGTATTCAAAAACATGTCAATTAGCATCAGTGCAGCCCCAAATATCCCCATATTTCAAATTCCAGCTCAGTCATCCCCTTTAGTAAACATTTACTGTGTCCTTAGCTATATATAAATATTCTCTCTTCTGACCTCACATTGCACAAGGATTTCTTTCTTGTATTTAGTCTTATAAAGCACTGTAATTAAATGTGTTAATAAAGTGACCCCCTTCAGAAAAAGAGACAAATCTTCACTTCCTACTCCTCAAAAGCTGTAAATACTACCTTGTAAGGAAAAATGGATTTTGCAGAGGCAATCAAGTTAAAGATCTTGAGATGTGGAGATTGTACTGGATTATCCAGGTAGGTCTGATTTAACCACAGTAATCCTTACAAGACCTTTTAGAACTAACACCCAAAAAAGGTGTCCTTTTCATTATAGGGGACTGGAATGTAAAAGTAGGAAGTCAAGAAACACCTGGAGTAACAGGCAAATTTGGTCTTGGAGTACAGAATGAAGTAGGGCAAAGGCTAAGAGTTTTGCCAAGAGAATGCACTAGTCATAGCAAACACCCTCTTCCAACAACACAAGAGAAGACTCTACACATGGACATCACCAGATGGTCAACACCGAAATCAGATGGATTATATTCTTTGCAGCCAAAGATGGAGAAGCTCTATACAGTCAGCAAAAACAAGACTGGGAGATGACTATGGCTCAGATCATGAACTCCTTATTGCCAAATTCAGACATAAATTGAAGGAAGTAGAGAAAACCACTAAGCCATTCAGGTATGACCTAAATCAAATCCCTTATGATTATACAGTGGAAGTGACAAATAGATTTAAGGGACTAGATCTGATAGACAGAGTGCCTGATGAACTATGGACGGAGGTTCATGACACTGTACAGGAGACAGGGATTAAGACCATCTCCATGGAAAGGAAAGGCAAAAAAGCAAAATGGCTGTCTAAGGAGGCCTTACAAATAGCTGTGAAAAGAGGAGAAGCGAAAAACAAAGGAGAAAAGGAAAGATATTCCCATTTGAATGCAGAGTTCCAAAGAATAGCAAGGAGAGATAAGAAAGCCTTCCTCAGCAATGAATGCAAAGAAATAGAGGAAAACAACAAAATGGGAAAGACTACACACCTCTTCAAGAAAATTAGAGATACCAAGGGAACACTTCATGCAAAGATGAGCTCGATAAAGGACAGAAATGTTATGGAGCTAACAGATGCAGAAGATATTAAGAAGAGGGGGCAAGAATACACAGAAGAACTGTACAAAAAGACCTTCATGAACCAGATAATAATGATGATGTGATCACTCACCTAGACCCAGACATCCTGGAATGTGAAGTCCAGTGGGCCTTAGAAAGCATGACTAGGAACAAAGCTAGTGGAGGTGATGGAATTCCAGTTGAGCTATTTCAAATCCTGAAAGATGATGCTGAGAAAGTGCCACACTCAATATGCCAGCAAATTTGGAAAACTCAGCAGTGGCCACAGGACTGGAAAAGGTCAGTTTTCATCCCTATCCTAAAGAAAGGCAATGCCAAAGAATGCTCAAACTACCGCCCATTTGCACTGATCTCACATGCTAGTAAAGTAATGCTCAAAACTCTCCAAGCAAGGCTTCAGCAATACATGAGCCATGAAACTGCAGATGTTCAAGCTGGTTTTAGAAAAGTCAGAGGAACCAGAGATCAAATTGCCGACATCCGCTGGATCATCGAAAAAGCAAGAGAGTTCCAGAAAAACATCTATTTCTGCTTTATTGACTGTGCCAAAGCCTTTGAGTGTGTGGATCACAATAAACTGTGGAAAATTCTGAAAGAGATGGGCATACCAGACCACTTGACCTGCCTTTGAGAAACCTGTATGTAGGTAAGGAAGCTACAGTTGGAACTGGATATGGAACAACAGACTGGTTCCAAATAGGAAAAGCAGTACATCAAGGCTGTATATTGTCACCCTGCTTATTTAACATATATGCAGAGTACATCATGAGAAAAGCTGGAATCAACATTGCTGGGAGAAATATCAATAACCTCAGATATGCAGATGACATCACCCTTATGGCAGAAAGCGAAGAAGAACTAAAGAGCCTCTTGATGAAAGTGAAAGAGGAGAGTGAAAAACTTGGCTTAAAGCTCAACGTTCAGAAAACTAACGTCATGGCATATGGTTCCATGAGTTCAGTTCAGTTCAGTCGCTCAGTCGTGTCCGACTCTTTGCGACCGCATGAACCAGAGCACTCCAGGCCTCCCTGTCCATCACTAACTCCCTAAGTCCACCCAAACCCATGTCCATCAAGTCGGTGATGCATCCAGCCATCTCAACCTAGTCATCCCCTTCTCCTCCTGCGCTCAATCTTTCCCAGCATCAGAGTCTTTTCCAATGAGTCAGATCTTTGCATGAGGTGATGGGACCAGTCTGTTGTTCCACGTCCAGTTCTAACTGTTGCTTCCTGACCTGCATACAGGTTTCCCAAGAGACAAGTCAGATGATCTGGTATGCCCATCTCTTTCAGAATTTTCCACAGTTTATTGTGATCCACACACTCAAAGGCTTTGGTACAGTCAATAAAGCAGAAATAGATGTTTTTCTGGAACTCTCTTCTTTTTCGATGATCCAGCGGATGTTGGCAATTTGATCTCTGGTTCCTCTGCCTTTTCTAAAATCAGCTTGAATATCTGGAAGTTCATGGCTCATGTATTGCTGAAGCCTGGCTTGGAGAATTTTGAGCATTACTTCACTAGCATGTGAGATCAGTGCAATTGTGCAGTAGTTTGAGCATTCTTTGGCATTGCCTTTCTTTTGGATTGGAATGAAAACTGACCTTTTCCAGTCCTGTGGCCACTGCTGAGTTTTCCAAATTTGCTGGCATATTGAGTGTGGCACTTTCTCAGCATCATCTTTTAGGATTTGAAATAGCTCAACTGGAATTCCATCACCTCCACTAGCTTTGTTCATGTGATGCTTTCTAATGCCCACTTGACTTCAGATTCCAGGATGTCTGGCTCTAGGTGAGTGATCACACCATCATGTTTGTCTGTGTCCCATCACTTCACCGGAAATAGATGGGGAAACAGTGGAAATAGTGTCAGACTTTACTTTTTGGGGCTCCAAAATCACTGCAGATGGTGCTTGCAGCCATGAAATTAAAAGACGCTTACTCCTTGGACGGAAAGTTATGACTAACCTAGATAGCATCCTTAAAAGCAGAGACATTACTTTTCCAACAATGGCCCATCTACTCAAGGCTATGGTTTTTCCAGTAGTCATGTATGGATGTGAGAGTTAGACTCTGAAGAAAGCTGAGTTCCGAAGAACTGATGCTTTTGAACTGTGGTGTTGGAGAAGACTCTTGAGAGTCCCTTGGACTCTAAGAAGATCCAACCAGTCCATCCTAAAGGAGATTGGTCCTGGATGTTCATTGGAAAGAGTGATGTTGAAGCTGAAACTCCAATACTTTGGCCACCTCATGCGAAGAGTTGACTCATTGGAAAAGACCCTAATGCTGGGAAGGATTGGGGGCAGGAGGAGAAGGGGATGACAGAGGGTGAGGTGGCTGGATGGCATCACTGACTCGATAGGCATGGGTTTGGGTAGACTACAGGAGTTGGTGATGGACAGAGAGGCCTGGTGTGCTGCAATTCTTGGGGTCGCAAAGAGTTGGACACAACTGAGCGACTGAACTGAACTGAACTGAATCCTTACAAATGGGATGCAGGAGAGCAGAACGAGTAATAGTAGGCTGATGACAGATAGGACAGACTGGAGGAATGTAGGAACGGATGAAGCAATGCCAGCAGACTCTAGAAGTAGAAAAAGCAAGACACAGTCTTCCTTGCAGCCTTCAGAAGCAGTTAGTTGTGCTGGCACCTTTATTTTAGCCCTGTAAAACCCATTTCAGATTTTTGACTCCTGGAAGTTTAAGAAAAAATGGTATTGTTTTAAGGCTGTGGCAATTTGTTACATCACTGATAGGAAATTAATGCACTATCTAGGAGGAAGACTAGCACATTGTAGTTGTTCAATAAACATTTAATGAATAAACTCATTGTAAACACAACATAGACAATAAAAGGATAGTCTATTAAATCATGTCAATTGAAAAGGTCCTAATCAATCAGCTCATAAGAAAAAGAAAGAAAATACCAGTTTCTGAGCTATATTTTCTCTCTGGGAAATAAAACACATTTTAAAACTGTGGAAGTTAAATTATAATTCAGTTTCATCTGCCCATCACTTAGAAGTCAGGGTGGATTTTACTGTGGTGCTTAATTTATAAAACTGGAAAAATAAATCACAACAAATAAGAAGGCACAGACTAGTTTTTCGATTTATTTTGTTTTAATGGTACCACAACTCTCTAAGAAAATGTGACAATTGATTCTGTGCCATGTTTAGGAAACACACCTCAGCTCAAAGGAGCCAAAACTTGAACAAAGGAATATAACTATTGTCCAACCACATGATTCTCTACTCCCTTCTCTGCTTCTTGATTTAAATATCTGTTCAGGGTATACCCACACACAATAATTGCCATGCTAAGATGGCAAGCTGGAAAGAATGACCAGGAACAGCTTCTGCTTTATAATTTATGAGATATTCCTCATTCATCCACACGGAAGCTCTGAACTGTAAGTGCAAGTCACCACCAATTTCTAAGACTAGACCTGGTCATATTTCAAAATAAAAATCAGGATGATGTTTTCACCCCAGAGGCAGAATTGGCCAAATTCTTCTTTCTGTCCTTTGCTTCCTATTCTTCCTCTCTGCTTCTTGGGATTTGTTTTCTCTGGAGTCACACACTCAGTCAATCACTTTGTACATGTCAAGTGACCAAGAGCCAGCATACCTCCTACCTAGCATTGCTGAGATAACAAGCAGAAAAATCTGCTATAACGCATTGAGTCAGAAAGGGTCAGTTCTCAGATAAGATAGGAGGTAAAAATGAAACACGGTTAAGGACAGAAACTGTATACTGAATGCATCTCTATTATTCCAAGGCTATCTAAAGATTCTAGCATGTTATTTCCTAAGCATTACATCTGTGAAATGGGTATCCAGGGAAGCAATACTCTCCATCAGCTTAGGCCAGACTCACAAATTGCACTATTTCCCAGCTAGAGGCAGAGTTCCTCTTTCTAACTAAATGTAAAAATCTCTTGGAAAAATCCATAAGTTGGAAAATAATACACCCATATTCCATTCCTGACTCTGGTCGCTAATAGAGATGCTTTTGGCTACAAATAATAGAAAACTCAACACCATTGGCCTAAACAATGAACGCATTTATCACATGAAGTGTTTGGCAATTCGTGGATTATTAAGACAGAAGTCTGATAGCAGCATCTTAGCTTGTGCTCTTTTCATCTATGCTTTTCCAGACTCACAGTGTTTGCCTTATCCGTCAAGCTAACTCCACTAAGGGCCACACATTATCTGCTATAGTTATATATGTCCCATTAATATGAAACGTCTCAGCAAGGACATGGGAAAAATCTTTTTTTTTTTTTCAAGAGTAAAGACATTTTACTCAGAGACCCCTTCAGAAGATCTCTTCTCACATTTTTATAAATGATGCGGACCATATATAAAGTCTTCATTGGATTTGTCCCACTCCAGTACTCTTGCCTAGAAAATCCCATGGGTGGAGGAGCCTGGTAGGCTGCAGTCCATGGAGTTGCAAAGAATCGGACACGACTGAGTGACTTCATTTTAACTTTTCACTTTCATGCATTGGAGAAGGAAATGGCAACCCACTCCAGTGTTCCTGCCTGGAGACTCCCAGAGATGGTGGAGACTGGTGGGCTGCCATCTATGGGGTCGCACAGAGTCGGACATGACTGAAGCGACTTAGCAGCAGCAGCAGCATTGAATTTGTTACAATATTGCTTCTGTTTTATATTTTGGGTTGTTCTTTTGGTTGTGAGGCATGTGGGATCTTAGTTCCCTGACCAGGGGTTGAACCCATACCACCTGCATTGGAAGGCAAAGTCTTAACCACCAGACCATCGGGAAGGTCCCTTCTCATACTTTTTGAATCAGTCGCCTGGATCACCTTTAACTATTGACAGTAGAAAATTAAAAAAATAAAAAAGAAAGAAGGAATTAAAAGTATATTGTAAAATTTAAAAAATATATAATGAAACATTAGTTAGTATCTTATAATCATGGGGTCACTCAATTCAGTTCAGTCGCTCAGCCCTGTCCAACTCTTTGCGACCCCATGGACTGCAGTATGCCACGCCTCCCTGTCCATCATCAACTCCTGGAGTTTACTCAAACTATGTCCATTGAGTCAGTGATGCCATCCAATCATCTCATCCTCTGTCGTCCCCTTCTCCTCTCGTCTTCAACCTCTCCCAGCATCAGAATCTTTTCAAATGAGTCAGGTCTTCGCATCAGGTGGCTAAAGGATTGGAGTTTAAGCTTCAACATCAGTCCTTCCAATGAATATTCAGGACTGACTTTCTTTAGGATTGACTGGTTGGATCTCCTTGCAGTCCAAGGGACTCTCAAGAGTCTTCCTCGACACCACAGTTCAAAAGCATCAATTCTTTGGTGCTCAGCTTTCTTTATAGTCCAACTCTCACATACACACATGACCACTGGAAAAACCATAGCCTTGACTAGATGAACCTTTGTTGGCAAAGTGATATCTCTGCTTTTTAATATGTTGTCTAGGTTGGTCATAACTTTCCTTCCAAAGAGTAAGCATCTTTTAATTTAATGGCTGCAGTCACCATCTGCAGTGATTTTGAAGCCCCCCAAAATAAAGTCTGTCACTGTTTCCACTGTTTCCCCATCTATTTGCTATGAAGTGATGGGACCAGATGCCATGATCTTAGTTTTCTGAATGTTGAGTTTTAAGCCAACTTTTTCACTCTCCTCTTTCACTTTCATCAAGAGGCTCTTTAGTTCTTCTTTGCTTTCTGCCATAAGGGTGGTGTCATTTGCATATCTGAGGTTATTGATGTTTCTCCTGGCAATCTTGATTTCCAGGTTGTCCTTCATCCAGCCCAGCATTTCTCATGATGTACTCTGCATATAAGTTAAATAAGCAGCCTGACAATCTACAGCCTTGATGTACTCCTTTCCCTATTTGGAATCAGTCTGTTGTTTCATGTCCACTAAGCTCATTTAATTCAATAAATCTTTACAATATATCTGCTAAGTATAGGCTACTGGACTAGGTCTGCAAAGGCATCAAAGATGACTAACACACAGCTTCTCCTTCTAAGAATGTTACCCATTTGTGGAGAATCTAAAATAATTGCAAGAACAACTATAGGAAAGGTTTATTATATAAATCTAGATGAGAAAGTTTACATTTAACTTGACAAATTGTGAAGCACATCCAGTGAAGGTAAGAGAATGGGTGAATGAATCAAAGCCAACTTCATAGAGGAGCTGGTATTGTAGACAGACCTGCAAGGTTTGGATGGATTCATTAGCTGCAGTTGGTGAGAGCCAGTTCTTCATATGATGTAAGAGTGTAAGTGTGATATAAAGTTGTTGCATCTGCCTCTTGGCATCAGGTCCCTATTTTCTTAGTAAAAACAAGTTGTTTCTATGGAAGCATCTGTCCCACTTTCATGCTTTTTGAATCAAGATGATTTCACACACAGCCTTGCTCCAGGAGTGAATGTACTCCCAGGCACATGATCTTGGCCCACTCTTTATATTTTCCTGTTCACAACCATTGCTTCAAATCCAATCAGAACTAATCCTGAAACTTTTTTCTGATTACTGAAAATATAAGCTTCTTTGCCACTGGATTTGAACATGGGAATATACAGGCCTAAAAAATCTTATAGAAAATTTGCCATTTCATAGACCTAAGACTGAATCAGCTTAGAGTCATAAAATGGAGATATTGAGACCTGATGGCATAATTTGGTCCCCTGGTTTAAACATCATCTGAAGTCAGCCACCATGGTCTCTTCTGTTACCTGGGTTAAAAAATTTATTCTTTGGACCAAGACTTTAAAAAGAATGTATCTGTATATCTGATTTTAGTCAGATTTTCAGTCATTTATACCATAAAGAATCTAACTGATTATTGAACAAATGTATAAACTTTGGAAAACACTAAGGTTTCAGAGAAAAAAAAAAACTCTTTGGAGAACAAAAAATTATCTGGAATTTTTATTTGTATCCATTGTGAACCTACACTTCACAGTCCTGTGAAAAACCAACTTTCATGATTAAAGGTGACTGAAAAATTGTTTGCTACTTTTCTCAGTACCTAGAAGGTAGAATATAATCCCCTGTTATTGAACCTGGTAAACTTGCTTGACCAAATATATATGGAGAAGTAGTTTTGAGGTATCTGATGCTAGGTCATTAGAAGCCATGTAGCTCCCGTGCAGGATCTTTAAAAAACTCTCTGAGAGTGTTGAGCCAACGAGTAAGAAATCCAAACTAAAATCTCCATACTGTCCACACCGAGTCACAAGGGATGTGAATCAAGCCATTTTGGACCCTCCAGACCAGCTTATCCTGCAGACAAATGCATTGCACTGACCTACATTAATTCTATGTGAACAGAAGTATTACACAGCCCAAGCCTTGCCCAAAGCCCTGAACTACAATGTTTATAATTTAAGCCACTAGGTTTTGCAGTAGTGTTTTACAAAACAATAGCTTATTGGGATAGAATTTGGTAGCTAGTATTGGGATTCTGCTGTAAAAAAAAAAAAACAACTTTATGAAATGGAGCACATGTACACCCATGGTGGATTCATGTCAATGTATGGCAAAACAAATACAATATTGTAAAGTTAAAAAAATAGATAAATAAGCTAATTAAAAAAAAAGAAATGTGGCATTGAAATTGGACTGGGTGGTTGACATGTTTAAAAAAAGTTCAGGCAGACTGATGGTGAAGGCTGGAAAGACAGAGAAATTAATACTGGAGTGTGGCTAAAAACCACCATTGTAATATGGTGGCCTAAAGCTTGGCAACAACATTGTCACCTGGGGTAAAATGGAAAATATAAAATACATGTAATGAACTGGTGGTTTGGCTAAGATGATCACTAAGTAAATCATTGAAAGTGCCATCTGGTCTCTTTTGGTGACTGGTGATAAAATATGGACATCTATCTATCTATCTTTCTATCTTGAATGTAGACACACAATTATTGTGTGCAACATTTATATGAAACGTAGATAAGTTTGGCTTTTCTAGATTTAAAAATAAACCTATTTTATCATTATCATATTATCCAAAAGCCAGATTCCTCTCTCAAAGTAAAAAATGTCAACAGGATGAATAACATTTAAAAGTTTTAAAACCAAAGTCTTTTGTTAAGATTTTGAAAGAATTTAAAGCCATGCTTCATAGACGCTGCTAACAAGATAAAGAGGCTTTTAAGAATCTTTAAGAGTATTGTTTTCTGCATTCTGGTTCTCAGCCCAAGCAGAGAGGAACCTATCTTGTAAAGATCTGCAGGTGTGATTTTTTCTAATAAACTGAACACCAAAACATTAAGAAGAACCCCATAAACATTTTAAGAGAATTGCAATTAAAGGAAAAAAGATTCAGAGAATAGAACCAGGAGGTGAGAAGGCAGACCAAAAAGTTTCAAAAAATCATTCTCAAGTGGTGGAACTGAACCCTAGTCAAGGAACAAATATGTTTCCAACCAGATTTCTGAATCCCTATGGTCTGATGACTGCTCTTTGCCTCTCATTGCACTCTTTTTTTTAATGGGATAACCTATTCCATCCAGCTCTTATTCTTTGTGTGAGTCTAAAATTCCTTTTTTCCCATCAAGAGGGGCCACTTGAATTGGTAGAGTTTTGGCTGAAGAAGGAGGAAAAGGCTTTTTGGAATTAGAAGTCTTGTTTTTCCATCTCAGCTCCACCATTTACCATTTCTGTGTTAGAGAAACACACGAGCCTTGGTTGCTAACTGAAAGGGGAATAACAAGACTTATCTTGTTATTTGAATTTCCGTCACTCTTTCTCTTCTTCATGAGTTTTAAGGACTGATGTAAACACTTTGGTGATTGATAGATCACAAAAGTTATTAAGATAGTGAATCTTAATATCTCACCTTACCCTTACTTAGGTTAGAATGTTAGAAGAAATCTTGCCCATTGCTGTGATGTTTGGGTTTCCCTGATAGCTCAATTGGTAAAGAATCCACCTGTTATATAGGAGACCCCAGTTTGACTCCCAGGTTGGGAAGATCCATTGGAGAAGGGAATAGGCTACCCACTCCAGTATTCTTTGAGTTATTAAGATTCAATGAGTGAATGTTTAGTTTTAATAACCTACTACATCTATAGGATAAGAAAAAATTTAAGAAGATATGCAGGCTCTGCCATTAACATAAACACAACTTTTCTTGGATGGGCAACTTTCCTAGGTGCAGAGAAAATCTGTGGCCTTTTGAGGAGGGTTGCTGTAATTTATGTATTGCTAGCTGGTACTTTTTGATAAAGCAAAATGAATGTTGCCAACAGAACTGTGAGTTCCTAATAAGAACAGCCCAGTGAAAAATAGGTTTCTTAAAAATAGGTTTCTACACGGATGCTTAGAACAGTCTTATGGACTCTGAGGGAGAAGGTAAGGGTGGGACGTTCTGGGACAATAGCATTGAAACATGTATATTATCATATGTGAAACAGAACACCATTCCATGTTCGATGCATGAGACAAATGCTCAGGGCTGGGGCAATGGGATGACCCAGAGGGATGGGATGGGGAAGGAGGTGGGAGGGGGGTTCAGGATGGGGAACACATGTAAACCCATGGCTGATTCATGTCCATGTATGGCAAATACTACTACAATATTGTAAAGTAATTAGCCCCCAACTAAAATAAATAAATTTATTAAAAAAAATAGGTTTCTTAGGTTAAATAACTTTAGAAATCGATGCATATATTATACTTTCTCTTAAAGAGCCATCATGAGCACAAATATTTTAAATTCAGTGAAAAGTCTTGCTACATGCATTTTTAAATTAAAGGAAAACTAGAGAGTATTAATAATACAAACAAACTTATTTGCAATACATAAATAGATTCACAGACATAAAAAAACATGATTATTCAATGTGGGGCAGAAATAAATTAGGAATATGGGATTAGCAGATAATATTTTTGTAGAGCACAGGAACTATATGCAATATATTATAAAAACATATAATAGACAAAACTCTGAAAAATAGGTATACATATAATGGAATCACTTTGCTCTGTACCTGTAACTAACACAATATTGTAAATCAACTATATTTCAATTTAAAACAATAATATGAATAAAAGTTTTTATCACTCATTATCAGAGAAATGCAAATCAAAACCACAATGAGGCACCATCTCACGCAGGTCAGAATGGCTACTATCCAAAAATCTACAAACAATAAATGCTGGAGAGGGTGTGGAGAAAAGGGAACCCTCTTATACTGTTGGTGGGAATGCAAACTAGTACAGCCACTACGGAGAACAGTGTGGAGATGCCTCAAAAAACTGGAAATAGAACTGCCATATGACCCACCAATCCCACTGCTTGGCATACACACCGAGGAAACCAGAATTGAAAGAGACACGTGTACCCCAATGTTCATCGCAGCACTGTTTATAACAGCTAGGACATGGAAGCAACCTAGATGTCCATCAGCAGATGAATGGATAAGAAAGCTGTGGTACATATACACAATGGAATATTGCTCAATTGCTCAGTCACTTCAGTTGTGTCCGACTCTATGAGACCCCATGGACCATGGCCTGTCAGGCTACTCAGTCCATGGGATTCTCCAGGCAAGAATACTGGTGTGGGTTGCCAGTTCCTTCTCCAGTGATAAAGTATGAAGTGAGTGAAGTGATTGGAGTGAATACTCAGCCATTAAAAAGAACACAATTGAATCAGTTCTAATGAGGTGGATGAAATTGGAGCCTATTATACAGAGTGAAGTAAGTCAGAAGGAAAAACACCAATACAGTATACTAACGCATCTATATGGAATTTAGAAAGATGGTACTGATAATAACCTTACATGCGAGACAGCAAAAGAGACAAAGAGGTACAGAACAGTCTTTTGGACTCTGTGGGAGAAGGCGAGGGTGGGATGATCTGAGAGAATAGCATTGAAACATGTATATTATCATATATGAAACAGATTGCCAGTCTAGGTTCGATGCATGAGACAGGGTGCTCAGGGCTGGTGCACCGGGATGACCTAGAGGGATGGGATGGGGAGGGAGGGGGAAGGGGGGGTTCAGGATGGGGAACACATGTACACCCATGGCTGATTCATGTCAATGTAAGGCAAAAAACCACTACAATATTGTAAAGTAATTAGCCTCCAATTAAAATAAATTAAAAAAAATAAAATTTCACCCATACTTGGCTGTGGTATATAGCTTTTGAGTGGGATTCGAAACTGATTAAATCATACTCTAGTACAGTACTCTCTAACAGACTTCTCTGAGATAATGAAAATTTTCTATATTGTATTGCCTAAAATGTCAAGCAGTAGTCGCATGTGGGTACCAAGCCCTTGAAATGTGACTAGTGAAACTGGAGAACTAATTATATATGTATACATATTTGTGTACATATATAAATCTATACTTAAATGCCAGCTAGTGTTTCTAGTGTTGAACAACTCAGAGAAAAGGGAAGGGGGATTAATTTAAGCTTCTTTATTCTGCTTCCTTAGTTGTTCTACCTTACTCTTGTCATCCTCACCATGTTTAAAGGGCATCAGTCATTTAATCAAAGGAATGCTAGATGAAAAAATTAAAAGTGAATATCTGAATCAACTATATGCCAATAAAACTAAAATATTTTCAAAAGATGTTTATCTGTTTTTAACCCATATATGCTGCAGTAGTAAAATAACGTTTTAATTTTAAACCCTTCGTCTCTAGTGGCTGCTGATCTAAGAATCCACATTAGTAGGGTGGGGTATAGGGATAGCATTTAGTAATCAGAATATTAGAATATATCAGCAACATTTTGAAGTTTAAAATTTTTGTAGGAAACTGATAGACGTTACTGATCAATCCCATCATTTCCTCAGATCAATTTATTAACTAAATAAAAGATAAACATTGTATTTCCTTTCTTTTATATAATACGTATTCATTTATTTTACATAAACTTATTATGATATGAATAATATGAATTAGTCAATTGTGGCCTGCAGTTAGTAACAATCAATTATGAAGTTCAGCATTTATTAAAATTTAAGTTATAATATTTGACTCTTTCCACTACTGACTGAAATAGTAGGTTGCCTTTGTTTTTGTTTGTTAATTTATTTTCCCTGTGTATACAGTGACATTAGCCATCTGATATTAGCTTAAGACCTGTCAGGTTTGTCTGCGTTTACAAAATTTATAAGACTGCTGTTGCCTTTTGTGAATGTGTCAGGATAATATTTTGCTAATCTTCTATACCTAATCAAGGAAATATAATCCCTAGCTTTTCTCCTCCCCCAAATCACGGTCCATTCAAGAGCAGTTTATTCCCTGAAGTGAGCATGAAGTTCTTATTCATGAATACAGTTATTTCAGGCTACAACTGAGCTGCGTTTCTTATATCATTATCACAGTCTAATTGTAGATAAAGTTATTTTCCTCAAAGACAAGTATCTTTAGATATTATGGTTGACAGTAACATGGCTCTAAAACCAGTTGTAACCATGTGCCTGTGACTGATTAATTATTGGACTATTGAGGCAAGGCATGCTAAATTCTTGTATATTAAACTCTACTTTATAGACAAAAAGAAGAGGTGGGGATAGAGAGAGACTGCTTACTATAGTTCTTTGTGTGATGTTGTATCTCAGGATAAGAGGAAAATTCAATCTATACTCATGAGAGAGATCACTTATAGTTTGACTTGGACAGAGGTTGCCCCTTGATCACAGTTTTCTTAGAGTATAAAAGCAGGACAGAATAGTGTAAAATTAATACAGTGTTACATTGAAAGTATTTGCCACTAAATTGGATTAATTAATTCTTACTTGTTTACTGTCTTGGTTACTAGCCATATAGCCACAAGCAAGAAATATGAGTTTTCTGCTTTGTAAGTCTGCATTCTAGGAAAGGAATTAAAAACAGGCATATGATTAAAATCTGTTACCACATTACCTCATTTCTATGAAGCAATTTACTTTTCAGATATTTTTGGCTATGTAACAAATTATACTAACATTCATTAGCTTAAAACAATCACCTTTTTTTTTAGCTCACAATAATGGGGGAGTCAGTTGGGAGTTCTCTGATTGATTTAAGCTGAACTTACTATAAGTGTAGTCTAAAAAAAAAATCACATTTACCAAACGTAATTGTTTCAATATTCAACACATGTAAAGATATACTGCGGTCTTAGAATGCAAGAATCAGTATTGTTAAAATGCCATACTACAACAGACAAGCTATGGATTCAATGAAATCCCTATCAAACTACCAAAGGCATTTCTCACAGAACTAGAAGAAAAATCTTTTAAAATTTGTATGGAAACAAAGTCCCTGAATAGCAAAAATTATATTGAGAAAGAAGAATGGAACTGGAGGAATCATGCTCCCTGACTTCAAATTATACTACAAAGCTACAGTAATCAAAGCAGTATGCTAGTGACACAAAAATAGATACGAAGATCAATAGAACAGGATAGAAAGCCCAGAAACAAAGCTACATACTTATGGTCAATTAATATACTACAAAAGAAGTAAGAATATACAATGAAGAAAACAGCCTTTTCAATAAGTGGTGCTGAGAAAATTGAACAACTACATGCAAAATAATGAAATTAGAACATTCTCTAGTACTATATAAAAATAAACCCAAATGGATTAAATAGTTAAATGTAAGACCAGATACTATAAAAATCATAGAGGAAGACATAGGCAGAACACTTTTTGACATAAACTGCAGCAATATCTTTTTGGACCTGTATCCTAGGGTAATGGAAAGAAAAGAAAAATAAACAAATGAGACCAAAGTAAACTCAAAAGTCTCTGCATAACAAAGGAAACCATAAGCAAAAACAAAAAGCCAATCTACAGAATGAGAGAAAACATTTACAACAATGCTACTGACAAGGGATTGATTTCCAAAATATACAAACAGTTTGTATAACTCAATATCAAAAAAGCAAACAACCCAATCAAAAAACGGGTAGAAGACAAGTAAATATTTATCCAGAGAAGACATACAGATGGCCAACAAGCACATGAAACACTACCCAACACTGCTAATTATTAGAGAAATGTAAGTCAAATCTACAATGAGGTAATAGGAACCAGAGATCAAACGCCAACATCCACTGGATCATCGAAAAAGCAAGAGAGTTCCAGAAAAACATCTATTTCTGCTTTATTGAATATGCCAAAGCCTTTGAGTGTGTGGATCACAATAAACTGTGGAAAATTCTGAAAGAGATGGGAATACCAGACCATCTGACTTGTCTCTTGAGAAACCGGTGTGCAGGTCAGGAAGCAACAGTTACAACTGGACATGGAACAACAGACTGGTTCCAATTAGGAAAAGGAGTATGTCAAGGCTGTATATTGTCACCCTGCTTATTTAACTTATATGCAGAGTATATCATGAGAAACACTGGGATGGAGGAAACACAAGCTGGAATCAAGACTGTGGGGAGAAATAACAATAACCTCAGATATGCAGATGACACCACCCTTATGGCAGAAAGTGAAGAAGAACTAAAGAGCCTCTTGATGAAAGTGAAAGAGGAGAGTGAAAAAGTTGGCTTAAAGCTCAGCATTCAGAAAATTAAGATCATGGCATCTGGTCCCATCACTTCATGGCAGATAGATGGGGAAACAGTGGAAACAGTGTCAGACTTTACTTTTTTGGGCTCCAGAATCACTGCTGATGGTGACTGCAGCCATGAAATTAAAAGATGCTTACTCCTTGTAAGGAAAGTTATGACCAACCTAGATAGCATATTTAAAAGCAGAGACATTACTTTGCCAACAAAGGTCTGTCTAGTCAACGTCTGTCTAGCTATGGTTTTTCCAGGAGTCATGTATGAATATGAATGTTGGACTCTGAAGAAAGCTGATCACTGAAGAATTGATGCTTTTGAACTATGGTGTTGGAGAAGAGTTTTGAGAGTCCCTTGGACTGCAAGAAGATCCAACCAGTCCATCCTAGGGGTGATCAGTCCTGGGTGTTCATTGGAAGGACTGAAGTTGAAGCTGAAACTCCAATACTTTGGCCACCTCATGCGAAGAGTTGACTCATTGGAAAAGACCCTAATTCTGGGAAGGATTGGGGGCAGGACGAGAAGGGGATGACAGAGGATGAGATGGTTGGATGGCATCACCGATTAGATGGACATGGGTTTGGGTGGACTCAGGGAGTTGGTGATGGACAGGGAGGCCTGGTGTGCTGTGATTCATGGGGTCACAAAGAGTCGGACACAACTGAGCGACAGAACTGAACTGAACTGAACTGAATGCATCATATCAGTCAGAATGGCCATTATCAAAAAGTCTACAAATAATATATGCTGGAGAGGGTGTGGATAAAAGGGAACCCTCCTATACTGGTTGTTGGGAATGTAAATTGGTACATCAACTATGGAGAACAGTATGGAGGTTCCTTAGAAAACTAAAAATAGAGCTACTATAAGATCCAGCATTCCCACTTTGGAGAAAACTCTAATTTGAAAAGATACATGCACCTCCATGTTTATTACAGCACTATTTGCAGTAGTCAAGCATGTAAGCCACCTAAACGTCCATTGACAGATGCACAGATAAAGAACACATGTACACACACACATAAATACACTATGGAATACTACTCAGCCATAAAAAGAATGAAAATGTTGCCATTTGCAGCAGAATGGATGGACATAGAGGTTATCATACTAAGTGACGTAAATCAGACAGAGAAAGACAAATATGTGATGTCACTTATATGTGGAATTTTGAAAAAATTGTACAACTGAACTTATTTACAAAACAGAAATAGATTCATAGACATAGAAAACAAACTTATGTCTAAGTAAAGGAAAAAGAAGGGGACATGACGTGGGAATTTGGGATTAACATATATACACTACTGGAAGAAAAGTCTGTAGTCAGTTGGCCATAGGTAGCAGATTGGCTAGCAGTTGCGTGAGGAAGAACATGTTCACTCCCAACCTGCGTTTGGCAGGTTGTCAGCTTTGGCAAAAGTGGGAGTCTATAAGCTTCAATTTCTTCACACAGGAGTGTAACAATCCAAAAGCAGCAACAGGTGGAGCTGCAAGGTATCCTGAAGCCTTGACTGTGAACTTGCACAAGGTCATCTTTGCCACAGACAAGTCAAAATACCACAGCGCAGCAGAACAGGTAGGGATTGAAACCTCATCTTTAAATCAGAGGTATTACAAAGTACTATGACCATTTCATGATCTACTGCAGTCCCTTTTGCAGACTTTTCAGCATTCTGAAGCCATTATTTATTACTAATTATTATTTTTATTTGCTCTCAAATGCTGATGCTATTTTTAAATTAAGAAATGAAAATAATAAATTATGTTTATATCGAGCATTATGTGCATGGGAGATGAAATAAGCTGGGAAATGCCCAACTGGCACATAATCATTTCCAGACAGATTAAGAAAACCTCAGCAGGTGTTATTTTTAAAACTAAGATGCTCTTCTGTGGCAGCAGACCATGCTGTTCTGGGAATGTCTTCCAATAAAGAATATTTCTATCAGAAAAGGAATTTCAACCAATGTGATTTTGTCTCCAGAAAAAGGTATTCCAGGAGCTAGGAGGCCCTAAAAACTCTGCTGTTACTGCTCTCCATTTACTCTCTTAATACATCCGCAAGGAAGGGAATGCACACACATCACAGTATGTAACATTTGTATGGCACTTTGGAGCAGCACTTGAGGAACATTTAACAACATAAGTTTTATTGACTATAGCTTGACTTCTGTGGTGTATTCCCTGACAGAAACCCCATCATCAGCCACCACTTAGGAAGAAAAATTTATTCAGTTAGTCTCTAGCAAGGGGGCCTCTTACCACAGTTCTGGGAAACCTAAAAATTCTGAAATTTATGTAACAGGGTGAGATGATCTGGAAGAAGAAGAAAGAGAAGGACTCTTAAGTGGGTGGGCTGCCGTCTATGGGGTCGCACAGAGTCGGACACGACTGAAGCGACTTAGCAGCAGCAGTAGCAAGCCATTAATAAAAGGTTCATCTCATGGCCCCATGACAAGAGGTTCGGCTCTCTCATCTCACATATCAAGGAACTTCATCTTTTGAGGAATGCTTCACAGATGGTAGGACACTTGTATAAAAAGTAGGCAAATTATAGTCATAAATTTAATGGAACTCTACAATATAATGGTCAGAATAGGCAAAAAGTCTTACCGATTATATAGCTCAACTTCTATCTGATGCTAGCTTTCTTGTTATAAGATCCACACTGTGTAATCATTTGGGAGATGTAATCATTTGGGAAATATCTCCAATGATGGGGAACTCTCTACTTTCATATTTGAAAATTTCTAAACTTTTTCACATATGAGTGTATGTAATTTTAAATAATGTATACTACTTAGCTGTCATTCAGCTAGCAAGGGAAACATAACTGTGATCAAGGGATATGTGATTCCTACCCTAGAGAGGAAAGAATATATTGAGAGATAAAATTGAATCAGCAAAGACAACATAGCATTTTTCCTTATTTGGAACTGTACTCTCCTGAGTAAAATCACACTTACTGATCTGGGATAACACTCTTAACATCAAGCACAACAAATAATTTTTTTTTTATCCCATTGAGCATATCCATAAGGAATTTGAAAATAACTAGCAAGTCCAATTTGCAAGTTAAAATTTTTCATTGACATTCATTTCCTAATTCATTAATCCATAAGTCAATTTCTGATCTTGAGCATGTGGGGATTTTCAACTCTGGGGATACACCAGATAAGAAATGTAGAGGAGTAAACTAACACCATATTGTAAAGCAACTATATTCCAATAAAAATAAAAAAAGAAATGTAGGAGAGTAAAAAATTTTCCTCGACCCTCTCATGGCTCCTGTCTGGGTTGGAAAATTAAACTGAAGAAGATAGAATAACAGGAGAAAAGCATATACATTTACGTAATATAAGTTTTCTGTGACATAGACTTCATAAGGAAACAAAGACCTGAAGAAGCGGTTACTGTGAAGTGTTTTATGCTCAGTTTGATGGAGAGCGGACAGTTGTGGAGAAATGTGATAGGACAGAGTATGAACTAAGGATTGTAAAGTGAGAGGAATTTAACTGTGTCTGTTCTGTGGGTTCTTCTCAGAGTCCCTCAGTCTTGGAGATAAGGATGTTTCTTCCCTCTTCTATTACAGGGAAGGCACCCATCACATGAGGGTCTCAAGACCTGCCTCAGGGGAGAAAGGCAGAGAGAAAGGTCAGAGAGACCTCCTTGCTTCTGCCATTTTCTCCACACTCCTTCAGCTTAAAATATTCAGTATGACAAGGTGACATACTCTGAACCCCATTAGAATGTAGATACAATTTCCTCCTTCAAGCTGTCCTGCCAACCATTCTTGCATATGCCATTGCTCTCATGGAAGAATGCACATCCAAAGATCTCTCCATTTTCTGTTTAAAATACTACTGAAGAACTGTGCTAAAATTTTATTTACGTTAGTCTTTCTTAGCACAGGGACAATTTTGCCCTTACGGGGTATTTGGCAGTGTCTGGAGACATTTTTTTGGTTGTCACAGCTGTGGAGGAGAGATGCTACTAGCATCTACTGACTGGAAACCAAGCATGTGGCTAAACATTTTATAATGCATAGGACAGCATCTCACAACCAAGAATTATCGGCCCCAAAAGGTCAACAGTGTCAAAGATAAAAAACCCTGATTAATATTTTAAAAGTATGTAACATAAGCTTTGCTTTGAGGAATTTATATTCTGGGTATGGAATCAAATGTCTATCTGTGCCATTTGTCATTAACCTACCAAGATAATGAGTTACATAACATTACTATGAAAAGAAAGTGAAAGTTGCTCAGTCGTGTCCAACTCTTTGGGAGGACAGAATACTGGAGTACTGGAGTGGGTAGCCTTTCCCTTCTCCAGGGGATATTCCCAACCCGGGAATTGAACCGGGGTCTCCTGCCTTGCAGGCAGATTCTTTACCAACTGAGCTATGAGGGAAGCCCTCATATTTCACTAGATTTTATATACACTAGATTTATATATTTTCCTTTATTGAACTACAGATAATATGTGGATATATGGGAAATATCCTTGTGATAGGGATTCCCTGGTGGCTCAGATGGTAAAGCATCTGCCTGCAATGCGGGAGACCAGGGTTCGATCCCTGGGTTGGGAAGATCACTTGGAGGAGGAAATGGCAACCCACTCCAGTACTCTTGCCTAGAAAATTCCATGGATGGAGGAGTCTGGTGAGCTACAGTCCATGGGGTCGCAAAGAGTGGGACACGACTGAGTGATTTCACTTTCACTTTCATCCTTGTGATCAAGTTTAACTGATACATTGTAAAATAGGTGGGGAAACAATGGAAACAGTGACAGACTTTATTTTCTTGGGCTCCAAATTTGCTGCGGACAGTGACTGCAGCCATGAAATTAAAAGACATCTAGCCTCATCTCCTCAACTCAAGAAGACCACCAGGCTCTCCCTGGGGATTCCCCTCACTGTGTTATGACCCAGGTGTGTTCTCTAGGCAGTAAGCTGTTAATCATACTCAACCTTGTCCATTTTCAGAGATCACTGTCCTCAGGTTTACAATGTCTTGAAAACTGTTGCTTCTTATATTTTATTTTCCAGTTTTTAGTTATTTTGTGCAGTAAGGTAAATTTAGCCCTGGTTACCTCTTCTTGGCTAGAATTAAAAGTATCCTCTATTATTTTTGAATGATTTCATCAATTCTAAATAGTCCATGACATTCTAAATTCACAGTTCTGTAGAAACATCAGAACATATTGAATTAGAAAATAGTGTAAGACTAAAGAATAAAAATTTAAATGCAAAGGAAAAGTTACTAGTTGGTTCACAATTTGGAAAGGGAACAAGGTAATATTTTAGTATTGTTTTGAGGTCTCAGTTCTGATTCTCTAGGGAAAGAAGGGTAAGTGAAGCATTTTAAGAAGAAACAGTGTGTGCACTGGTGCAGAGTCATTTGGAAGCATGATACTTCAAATGTGCACAGAACTGAAGGGTATGAGTAGGAAAGACTAGCATATAATATGAGAAAGCTGACAGATCATGAAGAGGCTGGTATGTAATTTTAACTAAGGAGGTTGAACTTTACACTCTGAGATGCAGGAAACCATCATGGAATTTTAAACAAGGAAGAAACAACATCCCATGTGTATAGTAGTAAAATTGTACTAGTGACAGTGGGGATACGAATGATAAGGGACAAAAACTAGAGTCAACAGCTTTGTGAATCTTGCAGTAATTCAGCTGGAAAAAATACACTGGGAAATTCTGTAGTTGGCAAGGTGTTGACAGCTTGGGAAATAGCACTGAATGCAAAGTTAACAACTACTGGTAACAATTAGATCTAAGTTTGAGAAAGTAGAAAATGGAAAAATATCTATGCTTGGATTGCAAATGAGATAGTGATATCATTTACTCGGATGATGAATATTGAAAGAGAAGATTGTTTGAAGAAGAGGATTTCTGGGGAGGGCATGATGATTCTAGAAGCTAATGAACTGTCTGCTGAAGAAGAACAGGTGACGGTTAGAAATACCAAGTAGAGATGCTCTTTTAAGACTCCAAACAGTCAAATTCTCCTAATAGCAGTGTTACATACTTCACAGAAGAGACAAAGCATTGGGGAGGGGTCGTGCTGGTTACAAAAATTTTGGAAAGATCACAGTTAGAATAAGAAGAGGGACACAGTGCAAACAGGAAAGGGGAGAAAGACAGACAAATTAAGAAATTGTATTTTTCACAGGACTTCCTCTGAACTATCAGGTTTTGGAGGCCATAAAACAATTTTTAAAAATTGCCTTGTTCACACTAGGAAATCTCTCTAATTGGAATCTCACTTTCTTTAGAATCTTGGATTTAAGTAAGATTAATGGTATTTTAGAAAAGAGAGCAATGAGTTTGGGTTATACAAAATTAATGAACAGAAACCTTAATGAAATAAAATCAGTATACCAGAAGGGGAAACTGTTACACTCTGCAATAATAGCAGAACCCAACAGGAAGAAGAAAGACCCTTCTTTTATCCTGAAGGAACTCAGCCAATAAAAAACCCTGAACTGTTTGTTTCTGTACCCCTTCCAATTTTTATTTCTCTATTAACGTGTTCTCTTTCTCTTGCTCTACATGCTCTTCCACATGGTTTGCCATGGTTGCAGAGCCTGAATTGCAATTTAATGCTGAATAAACCCATTTTTGCTGGAGAAATATCTTATGGTCTATTGTTTATGATCAACATTTTGATGGCTTATCCAGGGACCAGAGAAGATTCCTCCCTGCCCCCACAAAGGCTCCAATGCTGCTGAGCAAAAGGATGTGGTGTCCACAAATTGAGCCCACTGAACTCACTGGTTTTCTCACAAACTTTGGAATTTGAGTATTTCTCTTTGATTTGCCCTCACACCCTTTTCATTTGAAACTCTCCAGGCTTTATTTGGGATCTATTTTAAGGTTGTGTTCCTTCTGGTTAAGGCACTTTGTTATGATTTTGAGATCAGACTGTTTCAAACAAAGCTGGTTGAGATGCTCTCGGTCCATTCCTTCAGGAGCAGGTTCTTCTTCACTGAATGGTGCAAATTCAGCTGTCAGCCCCTTCCCTTAGAATTGGAAACTGGCTGAGAAGCTCATAGCTTGGCTTCTCTGGGACCAAGCTGTTTCGTTAGAACTGGCTGGTGTTAGACCTGCAGACTGTATCCATAGCAAGTTGTTTGATTTGAGTTGTTTGAGCTATAAGCTGTTTAAAACTTGTTCTTTTACTCTATAGAAATAATCTCTGAGAAATGGACCCCAGTTATCTAAATATTTTGAGGGTGCCCCCTTCCCCTGCACACAGAGTCCAGCTTATTTTATGTTTAAAAACTGTGGTCCTTCCTTACATACAGTTTTAACTAAGTAGACCGACTTGAACAAAGGCAATTTAGATTATCATTGGCCATTATGGGCAAATTCAAATAGCCAAATTCAACTTTCTTAAAACCAAACTGGATTACAATAACTCAGAAAATTCTTGAACTGAATGGAATGCCTATTTTGACTGATACTCTGAGGCTTCTCTTCATTATCAGTAGCTTAAAATCACCTCTCTGCAAAGTAAGATTTTTAAGACTAACCAAAATAATCAGTTAAAGAGATAAAATAATCAGTTAAAGAGATAAAATGGCTCCAGAAGCCTCACGCTCTTATTCCTTTGTTTCTCGCCTCAGACTGCCTTGGCACTGGCTTGTTTTTCTCCCTAAGATCCTCGCATTCAGGCTCCATCTCTGGTGTTATCTTCCTCCTTCTCTTTTATTCTTCAACGTTTCCATACTCACAGTTCCCCCATACAAGTTCTCTCTTGGTACTTTTTTTTCTCTGAAACTCTCCCCATTTCCTTTTCCTCTGAATTTATCAGAATCTATCCTTTTAAAATTGAGTCTTATTAGGATCCAAAGGCTAAATCCTTAATTTCTTATATCCCCTGGACTAAAGCTGAACTGCAAGCAACAGTCAAAGATTTTTCCAAACTAAGTGAAGAACCTCAGAGTAGCTGAGGAACTTAATATAGTCATCCAAACTTATTAACCTGGTTTCTCTGATTTATATCAGATGGAGATTTCATCTATTGGGAAAGACACCTCCAGAATAACTCTCTTCAGTCTCACCGGGAAGTTGCCAATCAGGTACTGCTAACCAATTCTTGCACTATGAAACTCCAAGGAATAGATTCTTGGATTCATGTGACATATCTAAGGGAAATGCCAAACAACTGACTCAACCTGCACATTATCTGGTGAACTGAAAGTAAAATTTCCTTAAATTGAAGCAAATAATACTAGATGAGACAGTTTCCCCAAGGTTTCTAGACACTAGAAAGCCTGACACTTGATGAGTGATGTTTTCAGAGAAAGATCTTGATCCAAAAGGAGAAATGTAAAAATTTAATAATAGGAACCTTAATTAAATAGAGGTCACAGAGAAAAAAGGGGAACGCTCATACCCTTTGTAAATTTCAGAGGCAACTGTTTTATTATCCCAAAGAGCAGGTACCTTCAGTCCTTATAATGGTCCCTTATGCCTACCAATGAGCAGCACAGAATATAGATGAGAACCTCTATCATAAAATTTGATCAGCAGTCAGATATAGCTCAGTGATTAGGACTAAACCTCCATAAAAATCAAATCAGCTACCTTAGCATACCACACTACCTATGCCACTCTTACACCTAGAATCATTTTTTAATGTGCTCGGTTAGATGCGAATTTTTGCAGCCCCATGGACTGTAGCCCACCAGGCTCCTCTGTCCATGGGATTGATAGGCAAAAATACTGGAGTGGGGTGCCATTTCTTCCTCCAGGGAATCTTCTCAACTCAGGGATTGAACTCATGTCTCTTGATTCTCCTGGACTGGCAGGTGGATTCTTTACCACCAGCGCCACCTTGGAAGCCCTCTGAATCTTTTTTTGGACTACACTATTTGGAGCAAGTCCAGCAAACAATGCTGGAACACAGAACTCTTGGGGACAATCAAGCATGTCTTCATGGAAAACCAACAGGTCATAAAGTCATGGAAAATGATCACAGAAAGTCACAATCATTATAAACGGTGGGTAAAGAGTAAAGGGGCAGATTTCTTGCCTCTCAGCCACATTTAGTGTATCAGTCATCTTGCAGCTTTCCCAGAAAGCTTGAAAAGCAGGAATGACACCTATACTCAACCATTAAAATGATCTATTTTCTAATTTCAACCTTAAAATAAAAACTTTCTACAGGGTAAATAAGTCACAAGATTCATATGTACCCTTTTTAGTCTTCTTGGTTGGTCGGTTAGCTGAGAGTGATGTGAGAAGGGCATATTGCTGATGAGCTCTGCCAGGAGGCATAAAAAATAGAAAAACACAAACCTCTTCTTCTTTCATTCCTTCCTTGTTTCCTTCCTTCCTTCACTCCATCTCTCTTTTTATTCCTTGCTTTCCTTAATTAAATATTATCCCAAAAGGGACTGAAGTAAAGTCTGCATGCTTGTAAGTGTGCATAAAGTTATACTCTGAGTTCCTGTAGTGAGTATAGTGAGAAAAACTGGTGATCTTTGTAATCTCAAGTAGAATAAGGTACTATGTTTTAAAATCTAGTCCATCTAGACAAAGAGCTGCAGTGTGGGCAAAAAAAGTGAGACACTTTAGATGCATCTTTAAGTCTGTCTGATAAAGTAGAAGCAGAGCAGGAGACCAATGAGAACATGTAGCAATAGGTGGGCATGTTTAATACAAAATTAAGAGGTAAAGGGGAGTTGATTCTGAGCAAGTGCATTCAGCCAACTAGAACCCATGCATCAAATTAGCTAAAACCAAAGACTTTCAAATAGCACTTCTGAAGAATAGTTACGTAAGAATAGCATAGAAAGAATGAGTCAAGACCACTAGCCTCTTAAGCTACACAAAGACTGGTGACAAAGGCATCATAAATATGTGTCATAGGCAGAGATCAATAACTATCTCAAGCATAGAGCAGAGAAAAATAATGGCCAAGTTCAACAGGCACATTTCTATCCATCAAGAGTAATAATTTGTTAACAGTGTGATGGTCTATCCTGATTATCATGAGTGGCCATTAAGATGTTTTTTCTCTTCTCACTTCTGTTTTAACTTTGTATATTTTATTAGTTTACTTTAGGACTTCCCTTAAGTTCTGTTTTTATGATTAACTCTGAGCAAATGAAAATTGAATTATCTTTCACATTAGAAGTATAAGCAGACCTCTACTTCATTAATTTGCTGAACTTTTCTTTTTACCCTAACTCATTTATTTACCAACTACTTTGACTATAAGTACTGGACAGAGTTTTATCTTAAGCTTCAATACTTTGTGACATCAAAATATATATGAACTGATTTATCTGTTACTGAATAAAAGTTGAAAGTTACTCAAGTTGTCCTATTTTGGAATACAGAAACAAAATATATCTAATGAAAAACAGTTTGCATGTCTTCTATACTTTTATTAAGTAAGTGCTTAACTAGCATTTTTAGCACTCCAGGCAATTTATATTCTCAAGCACAATTTGTTGCCCTTTACATATATCTTTATAATGAAGCATTTGACAGTATTGTTGGTTGGATTTCTTGGAAACTTAATCAGGGTGTTCATTATTTCCTATATAGCCACTATTTTCTCTGCTTGCATTCTAGAAATGCATTTTAAAGGAAAGAATAAGAGCTAATCTCTCTAGTTGAGTGTTAGCAGTAGTAAAAATGCAGAGGGTCACTGAGATATTGATAAGCAAAAGGCCTTATTACTACGGACGTTGCAGACTGGTCCTCACCATTCTTTCCCCTGGCCTGTTGTCTCATCTTGTGTGAGTGAAGTGTCTCAACCACCTTCATTCCATTGGGAAAATATAATCTAAGTGTAGTGATGATAACTGAATTCTGGCTCCCATGTATACACAAAGAATCAATGTCATTAAACAATGAGGCTGTACTGAGAATGTAACCCATTCCTCACTGAGTTTATATCACATCGATTCTTTGCAAAAATTATTAATATATTGAAATATTCCTGGAAGACAGAAATTCCAGAAAGACCTACTCTCTTTCCTGTCTGTAGAAAGTTTTGATGTAGTATACTTTTAAAAAGACAATGGTAGGCCCAAAATGGAGTCATTTATGCTTGGTTATGCTACCAAATGGGGGCTTAATACCTCACCTAACTGAAGCTTCACTCTCCCCCAGAAATGTAGTTTTAAGCCAGTAAATCAAGAATTTTCAACACCAAAGAGGTAACCTGCCACATAGACCCCTTTTAGATAGGTTACTGAAGCCAATATAATTTTTTTTGTTGTTTGTATTTTGATATAACAGAGTATGGAAGAATGCTGAATAGAAAACCTGTAGGTATCTCTGCTGTGTAAGACACAAGCTGTGTATCCACAGACAATTTATTTAATGTCTTTGAGACTTCCTCTGTTAACTCATAAAGTGAACTCTCTTTCAGTGTTTGCATAAGAATAAATGGCACAAACATTAAATAGACCCTGGCTACCTCTTTATTTAGCAACTGTGTTCTGTGCCCCAAGCACATGTTTTAAATGTAAGTCTTCATAAGTATCTTTTGCTGTTGGTGATGTCAATGAGGCATATGCTGACAACAGAGATTTATTGAAAAAAAAAACATTACTCACAGGACATTGTCTTTAAGAATAGATCCAGTCTTAAGAGATACTGTCTGGAATGAGCATTGCCTTATTATCTGAATATCATATAGAAGCTATGCACATGTGGTTAATAAAACACTAGCTCCAAATAAAATTTGGCTTCTGTCTAGTTTTTTGTTTATGCTGCATTTTACTTTGCCTATGTATATGTATGTTTATAGTCTATATATGTATATATACATGCATGCATGCGTACTAAGTCACTTCAGTCTTGTCCGACTCGTTGCAACCCCATGGACTATACATATCCCGCAAAGCTCCTCTGCCCATGGGATTCTCCAGGTAAGAATACTGGAATGGATTGCCATGCTCTCCTCCAGGGGATCTTCCCAACATAGGGACCGAACATGCATCTCTTGCAACTCTTGCATTGCAGGTGGATTCTTTACCCCTGAGCAACTGGGGAAGCCCATATATACGCATATTTCTCTCTATATAAGTATATATGCACATACACAGTCATATATACATACACACATGTGTGCATATATGTGTGTGTGTGATTTGAAAAGCAAAGTAAATTAGCTGGTTATGATAATGGCCCAAAAGCTAGCATGCTGATTTTGTGTAAGAGCATGCATGCTTAGTCAACTGTTCAGTCATGTCTGACTCTTTGCAACCTCATGGATGGTAGCCCACCAGGCTCCTCTGCTATGAATTTCTCTAGGTAAGAATACTGGAGTGGGTTGCCATTTCCTTCTCCAGGGGATCTTCCTGACCCAGGGATTGAACCCGAGTCTCCTGCATTAGCAGGATTCTTTACCATCTGAGCCACTTGGGAAGCCCAAATGTAAGTAAATAACTCTAGATTGTACAGGCATAATGCAGCAGGCCAATTTTTCTCAGTAGAAAATACAGAGAAATAGTTATAATATCATCTCTACATGGCTTTTTATTTTTATTTACAGCAGTTTTTTCCCTAAGTAAATTTTATCCAGCTATTGTGAAAGGAACCACTCTTTCTAGGACATCAAATGGTGGCATGGTGTTTAGCCAGGAACATGTTGGGGGTTGGTGAAATAAGCCTGGTTGTTATAGTGTTTTACAGATTATTTATATCAGTTTGACATTCATATGTTGAATATCTACTGTGTATTAAGAGTTGAAACTCTTCTCTGAGTTGCCAGCAGTTGCTATGCCTATATTTATTACATAGCTGTTCACCTATATGATGCCCTAATTCTGTTACTAGGTGTGAACTCAGGGACCAAGGTGTCTTTGGGTATATAACAGGTTCTGTGTCTGACTCTTCATCAGGAGAAATTTGAAGAATTATCTGGAAGTTTTCTGTGAGCCCCAGAATTAAGGTAGCTGCATACCTATCCCTGGCTGTACCTGATCTTTGAGCTGGGTTGTGGGGTACACATACCATGACCACAGAATATCTGGGCTCTGGGAGCAAGTGACTTTGTGTCATACTTTATGGTTTTAACAACATCCTTAAGGAAAGAAGAGGGGCCTGAAGATAGAGGAAGAAAATATCAATTGTATCTGAAGTTAATATCTGCGTACTCTAATAATCAGTCTGGTTTGGAAAACTTTCCGATTGTACTCCCTGAAGATTATTTTTAAAGGAGTTATTGAAAGCATTCATCTCCCTTATGTACTATCATTTTACTGAGGTTTAATTTTGGTTGGAGTCCCAGGGGCCACAGTATATATTTACATGTGATTAAAAATTTTAATGAGGCTATTATTAACTCTACCTATGCAAAGATGTCAGAACGGCATGACAGACAGTACCCCCACAAATTACTCTTTCCACCCTTCCAGGTATTTAACTGATGCAATTAGCAGATTAAATTTTTCTTCTGGTGGAAAAGTAAAGTTATACAGCTCAATAGCAATGGGCTAAATAAATGTACATTGCAATGACAGAGTGAAACATTTATTAAAAATTAAGTTGTAATATTCCCTGGTAGCTCAGATGGTAAAGAATTTACCTGCAATGAGGGAGACCCAAATTCAATCCCTGGGTCAGGAAAATCCCTTGGAGAAGGGAGTGTCTACCCACTCCAGTATTCTGGCCTGGAGAATCCTATGGACAGAGGATCCTGGTAGGCTGAAGTCCATGGGGTTACAAAGAGTTGGACACAATTGAGCGACTTGCACTTCACTTGTAAGAGTCCACCTAAGCCTTCATATAATACTCCTTGAGAGTTTTTAATACTTCATGACTTCTTCCTGTTCCCTTCTTTTCCTCGCTATTGTTTCTCTTCCTACTCCTCTCTTCCCCACCTCCTTCTTCTACTTCTCTAACACACTGATAAAATTTAAATGTGCACCATATACTAAAAACAGCATATACTAGGCTAAGCATTTTACTGATATCTCTTTTATTGCTCAGAAAAATTACTGTGAAGTAGGTATTACTATAGCCTACTATATCCATAATCCAAATGAAAATTAAAGCGTTCTGCAACTTGCAAAATGCTAAAGTATTTGCAAATGTGAGAGACGGAGTTGTCTTTCTAAATCTAAAGTTTGGACCTTTAACCATAATTGTATATCACCACTCATCTAAAAGCATTTCCAAACTCTAATGCACAGGGTTTGGTACATGCTGAAGTGATTAATGAGCTTCATGTTTTATCCTTGAAAACAGTAGCATTAATGTATAGAGAATAATATTTGGTTATTAATACACAGAAGAATTTTTTCTTAACCAAAAGCAACAAATCAGTGTCAATATTGGAAAGAAAGTCCAGGGAACTGATGGCTAATTTTTAAGAAACAGATGAAACAGAGAAAAGTGCTTTTGGAAGGCTTGATAAGATGAGGGGGAAAGGTTAAGCAAGAGACTGATGCTTTTCTTATTACTGTTGCTAATAAATCTTTCAGTGCATTTTAAAATTTCTCATTACATGAAGTATTTAGGGAAAAAACAAGGAATTAAAAATCGGCTAGGAGGGATGGGACCTTTTGATTCCAACTTTGATTCTGTAACTGGAACTGGACTTATGTTCTTATTTTTAGCCATTAAAAAGTAGAAACAAACATGTGAAATAACTGTTTTCAGATATTGACAAACAGGAAATGCAAAACTATGGTCTCTGATAGATGGGAAAGCAACAAATGTCAGTCCTAAATTTGTCCCGGCTAGCAATATTTTGAAGATCACAGTTTGAGTGTGATATTTCAGTACTTCAGTGTTGAATTCTGAGACCCACGGTAGACCAACTAGATCTAAGGGACCCCTCTACTCAACAACAGCAGGATTCTCCAGGATAAGCCATATATTGGGCCGTAAAACAAATCTTAATAAATTTAAAATGCTGAAAAAAATATGTTGTATGTTCTCTAATCACATTGAAATATAATTAAGAAACAAAGACAAAGGGGAATTTGAAAAAATCACAAATATGAAGAAATCAAACAACACACTGCTATGTAACCAAAGATTTAAAAAGTGAATCAAAAGGGAATCAGAATACTTTGAGATAAACAGAAGCAAAGATACAATATAGCAAAATTTTTGATATAGCAAAAGTGGTGCTTAGAAAGAAATTTATAGCTATATATGTATACATAAAAATAATAAAACAATCAAAATCAATTCTTTACTTGTACCCTAAGAAACTAGTAAGAGTACAGTATACTAAACCAAAAAAAAAAAAAACAAACTGAAAGAAAAGCAATAATAAAGATTAGAGAGGAAGTAAATAAAATAAAGAATAGAAAAACATATAGGAAATTAGTGAAACAAAAAGTTTGCTCTTTAAAGAGATCAATAAAGTTGATAAACCCTTAACTAGATGAAGAAATTATAAATAGAAAAGATTCAAATTACTAAAATCAGAAATGAAAGAGGAACCATTGCTACTAACCTTACATATGTTAAAAGAATTCAGTTCAGTTGCTCAGTCATGTCCGACTCTTTGCGACCCCATGAACCGCAGCATGCAAGGGCTCCCTGTCCATCACCAACTCCCTGAGTCCACCCAAACCCATGTCCATCGAGTCGGTGACGCCATCCAGCCATCTCATCCTCTGTCGTCCCCTTCTCCTCCTGCCCTCAATCTTTCTCAGCATCAGGGTCTTTTCCATGAGTCAGCTCTTCGCATCAGGGGGCCAAAGTATGAGAGTTTCAGCTTCAACATCAGTCCTTCCAATGAACAACCAGGACTGATCTCCTTTAGGATGGACTGACTGGGTCTCCTTACAGTCCAAGGGACTCTCAAGAGTCTTCTCCAACACCACAGTTCAAAAGCATCAATTCTTCTGCACTCAGCTTTCTTTATAGTTCAACTTTCACATCCATATATGACCACTGGAAAAACCCTAGCCTTGACTAGACGGACATTTGTTGGTAAAGTAATGTCTCTGCTTTTTAATATGCTATCTAGGTTGGTCATAACTTTCCTTCCAAGGAGTACGTGTCTTTTAATTTCATGGCTGCAATCACCATCTGCAGTGATCTTGGAGCCCAGAAAAATAAAGTCAGCTACTGTTTCCCCATCTATCTGCCATGAAGTGATGGGATTGGATGCCATGACCTTAGTTTCCTGAATGCTGAATTTTAAGCCAACTTTTTCACTCTCCTCTTTCACTTTCATCAAGAGGCTCTTTAGTTCTTCTTCACTTTCTGCCATAAGGGTAGTGTCATCTACATATCTAAGGTTATTGATATTTCTCCCGGCAATCTTGATTCCAGCTTGTGCTTCCTCCAGCCCAGCGTTTCTCATGATGTACTCTGCATATAAGTTAAATAAGCAGGGTGACGATATACAGCCTTGACGTACTCCTTTTTCTATTTGGAACCAGCCTGTTGTTCCATGTCCAGTTCTAACTGTTGCTTCCTGACCTGCATACAGGTTTTTCAAGAGGCAGGTCAGGTGGTCTAGTATTCCCATCTCTTTCAGGATTTTCCACAGTTTATTGTGATCCACACAGTCAAAGGCTTTGGCCTAGTCAATAAGGCAGAAATAGATGTTTTTCTGGTACTCTCTTGCTTTTTCAATGATCCAGCGGATGTTGGCAATTTGATCTCTGGTTCCTCTGCCTTTTCTAAAACCAGCTTGAACATCTGGAAGTTCACAGTTCACGTATTGCTGAAGCCTGGCTTGGAGAATTTTAAGCATTACTTTACTAGCGTGTGAGATGACTGCCAACAGTGTGGTAGTTTGAGAACTGTGAGGTAGTTAAAAGAACTAAAAAGGAATATTGTCAGCAATTGAATACTCCAAATTAGTTAAACTAAGTGACATTGAAAAACTCCCAGAATGACACAATGTACCCAAACTGTAAGACTTATATTCTGAAATTTATAAAACTTTGTAAAATAAATTAAAGACATAAATAAATGAAAAGACATATCAAGTTCATAAATTAGAAGACAATATTGTTAAGATGGTAATAGTCTCCAAAGTTATCTACAGATTTATGTGATGCTTATCAAAACCCTAAGAGCCCTTAATTTTCCCTAGAAATTAAGAAGATAATCTTAAAATTCACGTAGACATGCAAGGGGAAGAGTTACCAACAGAATCTTGAAACAGAAGAACAAAGTTGTAGGACTCATACTTCCTGATTTCGAATTTAATAAATTCACAATAATCAAGACTGTCATATTAGCATAATGATAGATACAGATATAAAAATAAGAGTTCACAAATAAATCCATATATTTTTAGCCAATTGATTATTGACAGGAGTGCCATAAAATTCAAAACTACAATGAGATACCATGGGGTCCAAAGAGTCAGACACAACTGAACATGCACACACTGCTGAGTCTGACTGTAGAGATACATGCCTCTCATAACTGAGCAAATTAACTTTGGTCACAGAGCTCAAGGGGAACAACATTAAGATTAGAGATATTGGGAAGCTTTCGTCATAATCCGGATAAGAGAAAATTAGGATCTAAACAACAGTTCTGAGGATGGAAATAAATTATACTCAATAAGAGGCCGGAATAGTGTCTTCAACTATAGTTCCTACCCGCTCTTCACATAAACTTTGGCTGACTGACTGGTTTCAAAAATCACAAATTGCCAACCTCCCAATGAGATTTTTTTTATCTGTAAATTTATTGCTGAATAATTTCTGTTCTTAGTAAGGTTATTTCCTCATAGTTCCATATTTAGTTACTCTGCAAGATATCTCCTTTATGTATAAAATGGATTCTTCTATCTCTGAGCTGCTAAGCTAAGTAGCATTCTTTTTAATAAAAATATTACAAATTTCACAATAATTTATGGTGAAGAATATACCCCATTAAGGCATTTCCCCACACATGAAAATAAAAACCCTTGCCTGTTCTCAAGGCTTGTGTGTGTGTGGGGGGTGTTCCTCTGATTTTAGAGGCCATGGGGCATAACTAGACCTGCCCAGGAATAACTATTCCTGCTGTGAACATTTTCTTTGCATTATGACTTCATTTTTTGCTGCAATATAATGCGTACACACCAATTTTCAATTTCTCTGGGAACATTATTTGGTGCCCAAGGTTAGTGTAACTGCCAAAAGGATTAACAACTCAAGAACCAATGTACAGTTTCCTGCCTAGAGTATTCAAATCATAAAACTATGTCTACTGCTACTTCTCATTCTCATTGAAAGAAAAAAAAGTTCTGTTTGTGCAGGTCACTGGAAAAAGAAGGTGCTCACAAAACATTTCCTAATGACTACAAAGCTCCATATCAGTAGTGTAAATACCTTGTGAGTACCCACAGGATATTTTGGCTGGAAACAAATAAATTGGCAGTTAAAAAAAATAGAGGGGAATCATTAAAACAAAGAGTTTTTATAGCCAAGATCAAAGATCTAGGACCTCTTTTTAAGACTGCTTTGAATGGTTGTATAGCTTATTTACTGCACAAAGATAATAGGTTAAGGGCTTGGTGAGTAGGAGTTGTGAGGCACTCTGTAATCCCATTGATAAAGTCTATGCTCCTGTGGCAATCAAAAGAGGTATCTTTATTTTAATTTGCACAATGGTGCTATATGGATCAGCACAGGCTGAACTTTACATTTCCAAATCAGTTGGTAATTTGTTGTCTTAGTCCTTGTGGGCCACTATAACAAATGTCAGAGACTAGGTGATTTGTAAACAACAGAAATATATTTCTCACAGTTGCGGAGGCTCCAAGTCCAAGGACAGGGTGCCAGCATTGTCAGGAGAGGGCCCTGATCCCCATGGCAGGTTTCTTATATCCTTACTTGGCGGAAAGGGCTAGGGGGCTCTGTGGGGGCCCTTTTATAAATGCTTGAATTCCACTCATGAGTGTTCTGCCCTCCTGACCTAATCATTCCTCACAGTCTCCACCTCCTAATATCATCATCCTGGTAGGTTAAGAGTTCAACATATGAATTTTGGAGAAGACACACATATTCAGATCTGGGTCTCCTGCATTGCAAACAGATTCTTTACCATCTGAGCCATCAGAGAAGCCCTATTAAGACCACAGAATTTACTAAAGAATAATTTAGCCTTTTCTTTGTTTTTTACTTGCAAGCACTAAAACAGTAAGCTGAGAACAAGACTATCATTAGATCTTACACCTAACAGAACCATCAACATGCTTAAGATGATCTCTCTTTCTCTGTTACCCCCACACACCAAACACATTCCCATTTCTCTCTGTATATCAGTCTCATTCTTCCCTCTTACCTCAAAGAGCTTTTTACACATGGTCAATCCCAGATTGATGGGCGTTTTCAAGTTTCACATCTTACAGATGTAAATAGAAAAACTGACCTAATGATCTCCCTTGTTCCAAGACCAAAAACCTTGAATATGAATAGGTGACTCATTTATTAAGTTCAAGTCAAGGTCCTGTCCAGATTCAATCAAATATAGGCAGTAGGTATATATATCAATAGGATCCTAGGGGAAAAAAATCCTTTTAGAAAATAAACAGTTTGGGCTTAGGAGGAACATTCCAAGGGGAAGTAGATTGCTATTCCAATAAAGATTAAAGATCGGAAAAAACAATTAAGTACCACTGAAGCTGCATAAATTAGGAAAAGCTCAAATCACTGACATCCATGGATTTACCTTCATTAATCAAAGGATAAAAAAGACTAGCCTGCCTTACTCACTCATCCAAAGAAATCAGTAGCTTTGGCCTTGAAGTTGCACTTTGCAACCTAAATCTGAAATCTGTCTTTTTACATTTTATTCTATTTATATCCTAGTCATCCCTACCCCCAGTTTCAAATCAAGTCTCACCTTCTATAAATATTATATTCAATCATTTCTCCATTCCCATAAAACTAACAGCTAGATTCTCAAATCATTTTCCTTAATCATAAATGATCTTGTATCATTCATTAACTGTTTGGAGATTATGGTTCGTCTCTTCTACAAGACTGAAAACTCCATAAATCTTTATTATAATGACTATTATTGGTACACTAACAATTAAAATTACCTCCATTCTGGCTCCTGCAGCTTATAGCACAATGCTGAGTATGCTCTTGGTAAACACATGAATAAGAACAAATTTTGGGAAGACAAAGTTAGCCGTAATTAAACAAAGTGCATTTAACATCCTAAAAGGAAGCAGAACAGATGAGTGGCAGGGGCATGATCTCTTTCTTGAGACATAAATGGCTAGTAAATACTGAATTATACTGTTAAGAGATAAACACAGAATTGGTAAAATACTCCATTAGTAATGAGCTCAGAGTGAGAAACCAGAACTCTGTTTTTCATCTTTCTTATTAAGCAGTAGTTAATAAATTTTCAAAGATAATTTACTTTCTAGAAGAAGACAAGTTTAAACCTTAACACAAAATCCCGAGTCTGAGACTTGTCAACTCAGACCATGAAAATGGCTGGCATACAAATTTATTAATTCCGACTGATTGAAATGAACAGCAATTTGAATTGGGGAAAGTCCCAATTATGAGGTGTAATTAAAGGCTACAACAACTAAAATTTGAATTAGCAAAGTATTACCAAAAAAACATTCAAGGAAAAAAATTCTTTCTTAGTGAACTAACCATTGATATTTGCACATGGAAATTCATTTCTTAAGATATAATTTATGTTCTAAAAATGACTAAATACAACTTGTATTTGGAAATAAGAGACATTTTATTTTATACTTATTTATACTATTTTTTGTTGAATTGGTTTAATGTTATCTCACATCTGTATTTCATATTTTAAAAATCTATTCACATTTATTCATGACCCCATTAGTAAAACTAAAAAAGTGATTATGATTCCTTTTCAAAAGTAAAACATGTAAGCTTAAATATTTCCTGGCACTGGTTGCAATATGAATAGAGTGCACTGGAACCAGAAGTTCATAAACACAAGTTCAGTTCAGTAGCTCAGACACATCTGACTCTGCGACCCCATGGACTGCAGCATGCCAGGCTTCCCTGTCCATCACCAACTTCCAGAGCCTACTCAAATTCATGTCTATCGCGTTGGTGATGCCATCCAACCATCTCATCCTCTGTTGCCCCCTTCTTCTCCCACCTTCAATCTTTCCCAGCATCAGGGCCTTTTCCAATGAGTCAGTTCTTCACATCAGTTGGCCAAAGTATCATAAACACAAGAAATCTTTCTAATACCTCTAATGGGGTAACTACTGACCTAAACAGTACATTTCCAAGTCAGTAAGTTCTGAAAAAATAAGATTTTACTATATTTTGAGTTTTTCAAGAGAAAAATTATGCTGATGTGTTAGCAGAAACACACTGACTGAAACCACCCACCTGACTGGCACCATAGTAACCATTTGTGTGAGTTATTCTACAATAGGAGGTCCTGGTAAGGAACAAGCCATCACCAACCAGAAGAATTTGAGAAAGGTCGAAAGGAGACACTGCGTGTCCTACCATCCTCCCAGATTCCTCCTCACTGGAATCCGTCTTGGCTGAGCAATGCCTGTGCCACTAGAAAAGTCTGGAGTCAGAATGATTGGCCAGGGACAATCTGGAAACTAATCCCATCACCATAAACCCCAAGACCCTGAGACACATGTCAGAGCAGTTTTCCTGAGTTCCCTTACCTTGCTGCCCTCCACTCAGGTGCCCCTTTCCAATAAAGTCTCTTGCTTTGTCAGTATGTGTATGTCCTCATTCAATTCGTTTCCCAGTATTAGATAAGAGCTCACTTTCGAGCCCTGGAAGGGATCTCACTTCCTTCAACAGATGGGCCCAGAGAGGAAACATCTACCTAGACAAAAGGCACCTCACCTCCCCTGGATTAATGCGCATAGATGTTAAGTGCAGTGGTTGGGGGTAGAAAAGAAGTGAAGCCCCTCTCAGATTAGGCCTGAGCTTGACTGCAATGTTAAAGTTATGCCTTTTTATTGTTTACCTCTTGTGTCTGCAAAGATATTGCAAACATACTCTGGAACATCTTATGGAAAAACCCAAATGAACTTTTTGGCCAACCCAATATATAGGTGTTAGATACATGGATACATTCTCTCTCTCTCTTTCTCTTTCCCCCCTACTCTCTCTCCTTCCTGAACTGACAGGATTACATATTCGAAACCACATGGACAAATGGATAAACTTTGGGAGTTACACTGAAGAATCCTCCCTGCATCCCCTTTAATGAACATCACTTTAGAAGAGGGATGTTTATGGAGGAAATCAGATTTACTGTGTGCATTCAGCAGTATATTTAACTGGTGGCTGTCTGTGCAGGTCCAATTAACTCTTTTAACAATATGGGTGAAATGAAGTTATTGGATTATGTTTGTAGCCAATTATAATTGTTTTGCTTCAATACTCCCTCTTGTAACCTTATTTACAGTTAAGAAAATAACACTGAAAAATAGTTCTTAGCATGGAAGGAAAAAGCCTAGGGAAAAATTAGAACAATTTCTTTTCTCTGGCTCATGAAATATGACCTGTTAGCTATGTTTGGGCATAAAGGAAAGGCTGCATTTGAAGAAATCAAAAATAAAGATGAAAGATATGTAATACTTTGAATATACCTCATTATCATTATTATCTCTATCTCATCATGAAAAGTAACATTAATAGGATACAACATGATAAGAAGGAAGGAACACAAGGCTGGGACCATGTTGACCAGAGTTCTAATGTTAACTTTGCTGCCTAGTGAGTCACAACTTCTCTAAACTTACTGTCTTGCATCTGGAAAGTGGAAATAATAAGCCAGATGCCACAATGATCAAATGAAGAAATGCACATGATGGGCTTTACAAAGTAAAACTCATAAACCGTTGATTATGAAATAGTGTTGAATAATAGGTATTCCTTCTGAAGTTATTTTAAACTACAGTACAAGGAGATTTTATTACATATATTAAAATTCTTCCTAAGGCAATAATAAGATAATTGTTTTAACTAGTCATCCCTCTTCCTTACCTCTTGCAAATATACTGTGAATGTGAATGGGGTTTTCCAAAGGCATAAATAAGTCCATGACAATTGGAAAAGCAAATTGTCACTTTGATTGATTCTGTAAGAAACCAAAGTCAAATGTCAAAGACCAGGCAAATGAGGGATTCTGAGCACCAGGACCTGTTTTAAAATGTCGATTTTATATTCAGGTATGGTCAGGGCAACAGATCAGGAGAAAATTGCCATTAAAAATAGTTTGTTGCTCACAGTTCCCAGGAGAAGGGGACATGCCACATACCTCAGGGCCACAGGCAGAATCAACAGGGTCAGTCAAGGGGCAAAGGAGGCAATCTTAGGAATAAACAGAGTCTCTCTCAATCTCTCTCTCTCACTTATGCACATACAGGTCCAATTTCTTTCCGAAATACTTCGAAGGAATTTGGAGATATATTCACTTACCTTTAAATGCATCAGAATATATTTCTTAAAAGAGAGATATTCTATCACATGACCAAAGCACAATTAGCACAATAATGAAATGTAATATTATGTAAGAATATTATATATTATTCAAGTTCAGTCCATATTCAAATATCTTCAACTTTTACAATGATTTTATTTATAACTCTGTCTATGTGACTGTTCCCTGATCCAGCATATAAACCAGGATTACAAACAGCATCTAGCTGACCTGGTTCTTTGGTGTCCTTTATTCTGCAAAATTCTTCACACCACCCTTGTCTTTCGTAAACTTGACTCTTTGAAGAGACTAGTGCAGTTAATTTGTGTTTGATGTTTCACTCATAAATAGATCCCTGTCATGCATTTTTGACAACAAAACTGTGTTGGTAATTATTGTCCTTTCCAGTATAAGTATCTGATACTGATTTGTTCCATTTTTGATGATATTAAATTGGTTCAGATGGTTTGCATAACTTTTTTCCCATTTGAAAGTTCTTATTTTCCTGCATTCTATTTAATACACAATTTGTGGGGAGATATTTTTTATTTTATGTGGACATTCTGTTCCTGATTAAATTTTCACCTACAGTGAATGCTTAGACAGAAAGTATATTTTTCAAGGCATGTCTAAATCTATTTAAATAATATTGTAGGACTCTATTTCTCAGTGAAAAATTAATCTTAATACAAAAAAAAAACAACAACAAAAAATGGAAACCTTTCCCAAGCAGAAAAAATAATAGCTAAAAAAAAATTAAACTGCACTAGATATGTCCCCAAACCAATTACAAGACAGAGTAAAGCTGGATAACATTTTATATTCCTTTGAATCCTAACATACCACGAAATTCTCCAAGTATAGGAAAAAAAATTTAGTATCCAAGTGGTTTTCTTTTCACTGTGTGTGTGTATGTTTAGTCACTCAGTCATGTCTGGCTCTTTGCAACCCCATGGATATTCCCTGTCCATGGGATTCTCCAGGCAAGGATACTGGAGTGGGTAGCCATTTCCTACTCCAAGGGATCTTCTTAACCTGGGGATTGAACCTGGGTCTCCTATACTGCAGGAGGATTCTTTACCATCTGAGTCACCAGGGAAGCCCTTTCTTTTCACTAATTGTCACATTTTCCCTACCTAATGCATTACCATGTTTATTTAACTATATTTATAATCCATCAAGTCACTAAATCTACATTATAAGAGATGTAGATAGTTAATGCCCCATCATCATTTTAACAATTCTCTTTATCCTCCTATATTTTAGGACATTGAGAATGCAAACCATGCTTACTCTCCTATGTATCCCTTGTACCTATCGTAGTACATGGACCCTAATTAGCTCTCAATAGTACCAGGTGGCGCTAATGGTAAAGAACCCACCTGCCAATGCAGGAGATACAGGAAATATGGATTCAATCCCTAGGTCAGGAAGATCTCCTGGAGTAGGAAATGGCAAGCCACTCCAGTATTCTTGACTAGAGAATCCCATGGACAGAGGATCCTGGCAGGCTACAGTTGATATGGTCACAAAGAGTTGGACATGACTGAAGTGACTGAGCACGCAATGAAGGAATAAACAAACTTAATAACTTTATAGTGTTACCTATTTTCATGTCTCTAGACACAGACAGACTTACCAGAATTTTAAACCCATAAATCAGTTCTGAATGCATCATAAAGTGCCATGCAACATGAGAGGGATCTCTTAACATTCAAGAAGGAGACATACAGAAACCTTTAAGAGACACTAGATCTGGGGACACCGTCAATCAACACGGTTTCTTTGGCTCTTGTCCCCACCCATTGACACAGACGAAAATGTCAGTTCCTGTCTAGGTTTTATTCATTTATATCTGGAAATTCCCAGCTGAGGCCTCACATGTCCTTGAACAAATTCTGCTACAACTGGTCTTTCATCGTTCTTTGCTATCTAGGAAGTTGCTTGAGAGGCTAAACATCTCTCTTCTCTCCACAAGGACAATATTGTTCACTGGGTTCATTGCTTTCAGGACCTTCAAAGAATATATTTTCTCCTCCTGGCAGCTCAAGGCATAGACCACATGGCCTCTACTCTCAGGCTTTGCAGTCGAAATATGATATGCTGCAATCGTAGAGCTCCTGGAATTTTGGAAGTCATCAAGCAAGCTGGGTCCTGGGCACAGGGATTTTATTTACGCTAAACTTTGCCACATGATTATCAATGGAATCTTCCCTTACTCCACAATGTCTTACAAAACATGTTATATAAGCAAATCATTTTATTTTTGATTAAAGCACATCTCTATATAGGACCCAGATATGAGTTCATTAGGGCTGCACTAGCGGGCTACAGTCCATGGGGTTGCGAAGAGTTGGACATGACTGAGCGACTTCACTTTCAGGGGCAAACTATATAGTAAAAACCATGTTATTCTCCGTATTTACTGTCTTCCCTGAGAGTTCTCTCCTCAGATGCAACTTGGTCCCATATGTAAACAGGCAACTGTTGAGATGCCCTACACATCAGCCACCCATGTCTAGACATGTTGGAACATGAGTTGTTGGACTGACCTCAAACTCAAATTGAAAACATTTCTACTTATAATTTAGTATTTTTCTATGTCAGAGGGCTTATAACTATTGATTAAATTATTTTATTAAGAAGCATCATTCTGCCTCAGTAGAATTCTATTGGCATTTGCCAGTTGAAGGATATGGAAAACCAGGAAATAACAGACCTGTATGCTTCTGTGCCAGTCAAATCCTGGCACCAGAGAAGCCAAAGAGGTAAGGGCATAGAGCCAAAGTGAAACAATATTGAAGAATCTGGCCTAAGATGTGACTAAGTAATATCAAGGGATCCAACAGTCTCCTCCACTGTTGAACTTCTGACATTAGCAAGCATTCCAACACAGAAGGCACATGTCTATCAGCCACTGGCATTAACTCATGAGTTAAGGACTGTCCAGATGTGTCCTCTAAACTACTGATTCCATCCAGTGCTTCTTTCTATATGATTCCCTACGTAGGAATTTCACTTTAATGATATGTGTTTCTAACTTTCATCTGACTTTGATGAATCATATAGACTCTTCTCTTGCCAGATTTGATCTATTCTCACTTTAGCTTTTTTCCCCACACTCTGCACAGCTTTGGCTAAAAGGCACTCTTGGTCCAGCCTTGACATTTGTAGCTGTCACATTTTTTTCTGCATACTTACCAGCTAAGAAACGTGGATGGCAGTATTGCTATTTATAATGATGCTGACAATGTTATCTATGGGAAAGTCCATATTATCATGAGCTCCTGAAGGTAATGTGGCTCTCCATAAGTAAGCATAGAGAAGTCCCTCTAGAATCTGTATCATCTGGCCCTGCTGACCTCTCTAGATACAGATTTCCCATGCCTCTCCTTAAACTCTACTATTTTGCCACACTGAGTTACTTAATGTTTCCTATTATGTTATAATCTCTTTTGTCTCTGTGTTTTATACTTCTCACTAGAACCCTTTCTCCTCCTTACCCCTTGGTGCCTCTCAATCTTCACCATTCTTCTTACTAATCTGAGCTTCAAGTTCTCCTCTTCCCCCCAGAATTCTCCAGTTTCCTTAGATGAGATCACATCTCCATCCAGCTTTCTCAGTAGCACTTACATCTTTGGTAATTGTGCATTTGTTTTCATCTCTGGTCTGTGAGATGCTGAAGGAGCTGGTATCCCCCAGTTTAGGCGACTGCATAAGATACAAAGACACAATGGATATGAATAAAAAATTATGCTTTTATAATGCTATTGCTCCGATAATTTCTAATTAACCAGGGCTCTTTGTTTCCTCTATTCCATAGTGCTATTCCTTTTCATAGGTGTTAACAGAAAATAAATTGCTATCGATGTGATTGTTACATATAGTGTAAGACTGGCCATTAAGCTCAGCTCCATGCCAACAAGGTTTAAATACAGTGAACTGTAGGGAAGAATTTCCAAGAAGTAAACTAATTATTGCTACATGCTTTGCCTAACAATATTTCTGCTTTTCTTTGCCTTATGTTTCAAGTTTGTCTATATCTTTAATGCACAACAATCACTTGCACACCAGTTATTTGTTCATCTGATAGTTTGGTTAAAAATGCAAACAAAAATGAAGCTGGAGAGTTGATGAGAGGCTTACAATCAGGTAAAAGAAAAAGAGGGGAAAAAGGAGAAAGACAAGAAGGAAAAAGGAAAAATAATTTAAAAAGTAGTGAAAAGTGAGCTGACTCTGCCATTTAAATATAGCACTGGAGCACATACATGTTTATGATAAATCATTTATTCACTGGTTTTGGGAAATTCAGCCAAATGATTTTTTCAATAAGTTTATTTATCTATTTTTTAACTTTACAATATTGTATTTGTTTTGCCATACATTGACATGAATCCACCATGGGTGTACATGTGTTCCCCTTCCAGAAACCCCCTCCCACCTCCCTCCCCATCCCATCCCCCTGGGTCATCCTGGTGCACCAGCCCCAAGCACCCTGTATCATGCATTGAACCTGGACTGGCGATTCGTTTCACATATGATAATTTACATGCTTCAATGCCATTCTCCCATATCATCCCACCCTTGCCCTCTCCCATAGAATCCATAATACTGTTCTATACATCTGTGTCTCTTTTGCGGACAGCAAAAGACACAGATGTATAGAACAGTATTATGGATTCTATGGGAGAGGGAGATGGTGGGATGATATGGGAGAATGGCATATATATGTGTTAGGACACCGAACTAGCCCATTCCAGGGACAATCCTCTCCTGATGAAGAGGTTCTGTGACGAGAAAGATACCCAGCATTCTTTTATGTTACCTGGTTACAGAGTCTTCCAGTACCTCAGCTCCTAGAGGAATTTCAGATTGAAGTCAATGATTGCAGTAAACGTCATTGGACATGTCAACATAAAGATTGTCCTTGAATGCAGAGTTCCACATTTCTGTGGACTGTAAAAATTGCTGAAGAACAGATTTCTACATGTGAATAGAATATAGCTCCAGTGCTATGGATGCAGCATCTCTTGTGTGTGTTTGTGTTAGTCACTCAGTCATGTCTGACTCTCTGTGATCCCATGGACTACAGCCCACTAGGCTCCTCTGTCCATGGAATTCTCCAAGCAAGAATACTGGAGTGGGTAGCCATTCCCTTCTCCAGGGGATCTTCCTGACCCAGGGATTGAACACATGTCTTTTTATGGTCTGAGCCACCAGGGAAGCCTCTTAGCTGCTTTATATGGGGTGGAGCGCTGATCCTGGGGCCAGTGAAGAGAGTATGCTATGGTACAGAGTAGTAAATACTTATCTTAGTTCCATAAATTATATAACAACTCGATGTAGGTTCCCGTGCAGAATATGAGGTTTCTAGACTATGAATTTCATCAGAGACTAGAAGTCTGTGCTGTGTGCTTAGGATCAAGTACATAACTGAACACTCTATTAATATTTAATAATTATAAACTGAATTAACTTCCTGTGGTGGCCTTGACTTTATAAGGGAGAGGTATTGCCCCTGAAAAATTGTTCTGTGTATATACTTTGTTCCTTTCTACCAACTTTATCCACAATACTGCTTGATGTCACCATATTACAAATGTGGTAATTTTATTGTCAGTGGTAAGAGCTGAAAAATCTCTCAACAAATCACATTATTTGGGGGTTGACAATCATATTATAGAAAAATCCTCTAAAAGCCTTAGTCGGTCAATCAATGCTGAGCAAACTGTGGGCACTGAGGGAGTGACAGGCTCATCACAAGACAGTTATTGCAGAAAGATGAAAAAAAAATCAAATCAGAGACCAAAGCTGCCATTGTGTTTGTGTAAAATAAATTTATACTACCATGAATATAAAAAGAAATTCTAATCTGAGATTTGCTTGCTCATGTGAGGCCCTCTATCTTTATCTCTTTCTCTCCTGGCCAGTTCTATATTTGCCCATTGTGTTTGCCTCTTCCATGGGTCCATCCCAACATTTCCCATTGCTTCATTATTTAATACTTAGGGTAATCATATAATTAAACTAGGAAATTTGAGATTACATAAGGTGTTATTAACAATTACTGCAAGGAAACAAGGGTAAGCCATTACTGTCTCTGGACAAACTTAAGCATATAGCCCCTATTTTCCATAGAAAAGAGCAATACATGTGGAATATATATGCAACACCTCGTTTCTATGTTCTCTTGATTTTTGATTACCATTTCATATATGATTGACTTGGGTCTTAATCTAAAATGTAACCTTCTATAAATGGTTAGATAGCATCACTGACTCAATGGACATGAATCTGAGCAAATTCCAGGAGATAGTAGAAGACAAAAGAGACTGGTGTGCTGCAGCCATGGGGTTGCAAAGAGTTGGGCACAACTTAGTGACTGAACTACAACAACAACAGAGAATAAGACCTGGTGTTATCCCTTTTGTTGTTCCAGTCCGTGCTTAACATTCTGCTAGCAGGTACAGAGCAGGTACATAGTGAATGTCTAGTATGCGCATTTAAAACAATATAAATGGTTCATGCTGATGACCACATACCCGTCATTTTTAACCTTAACTATCCATTAGAATAACTGGAAAAATTACACACACATCTTGATCCCAGCTCCAGATATCAAATATTCTGATTTAATTTGTCATGGGTTTTGGTTTGAGTGTCAGAACTTTTAAACACTGTCAGGTGATTCTGATTTCCAGCCAAAACTGTGGACAAGCCCCAGCGAGGTCATTTGTCAAGCACTGTGGTGATGAAAACACACACTTTGTGAATGAAAAGGCTAGGAAAGGGCAGCCGTACGGACCCATATAATATTAGACCTAGAAACTATGTCAGAATTGCAGCAATATTGTTAAGCACTTAGACTTCAGAGCCAGATAAATGCAAATTTAAATTACTCGAATAGGATAGAATGACAAGGAAAGAATAATCCAATTCACTTCCCCCTAGAAAACATTAAAAGGTGATAAATTACCCAATTCCCTCTAATTATTTAAATTTAAAATAAGCTTGCTTATGGTCAAACATAAATCTAAAATTCCTCTGAAAACAAGATCATCAAAGTCCTATACATCCAGTAAATCATTCTATTGCCCCTGTGATTGTATGACTTTCCTCCAGATGTTAGCACAGGGCAGTGTAGAAAAATGGCTGTTGTAAAAATGGCTATTTTTACTGACTTCTCATCATGGAGATGTTAAAGCAACAGAGGCTAGAGTTCTTGCTTACTGTTTAAATCCACTTGTTTGCTTACCATTTATCCCATTTACTGATCCACTTAATGTTTTCCACTCTAACCATGCCACCTGACACCCCTCCCCCATATACATTTTGGCCACTTACAATTACTGTTTCATACTTCTTTCTACTTTTGCCAAGGAAACCTTCCCTTCCTGTCCCAATTATCCTTGACTTAAGCTGACAGAGGTACCACTTGTAACATTTGTCTCCCCATATTATCATCTTTGATGTCCATATCTCTTTACCTCCGTAGAGTGTGAGATTTGCAAGGGCAAAAGGCATGTTTAATCCCCTACATTTTGAATGACTAGCAGAGAGCTGGCCTATAGCAAGTGATTAGGTGTTGAACAAGCAAAAGAAAGAATAAACATTTATTATGCAATATTAAAAGGAAGAGCAAAATACAACTTGAATTGCTCACAACTAAGAGAAAACATTATGTCTGCTTATTGACGATGATAAGGAAAAGATCCCATGCAGAAATATAAAATATTGATATTTTTATTTTATTAGTTGATACTTTTATCTTTTCCCTTTGCATGAAAATAAAGCAAAAAATTGCAGAAAAATGGCTCTCTCACAAGGCAAAAGGTAATTTATTTGCTCATTTGTATGAATAAAGGGAATAAGTTTGCTTAGTTGAGAAACTTGAAGCCTTCCTGCTGATACAGAGGATGCAGCAACATTTAGTTTCTGCTGAGAGCAGACAGGAAGGAAAACACAGCTTGGAATCCAGCAGTCTTTATCATTTACTACCTATAGGCTGTTGGAAAATTTCAAATATTTCTGAACTTCTATGTTCTCATTTTTAAAATGATTATAATGATGCCTGCTTCATTTGTCTAAACTGTAAGTGAAGCGATCAGAATAGTTCAACACATGAGGCAGATAAATCTTTTGTTTTCTTGTCTCCTAAGTCATAAGAGAAAAAAGCCAAATTGGAAGAAAACAAAACAAAACAAAACGGAAAATCAGTTTCTTTATATTCTGTGATTATGTTGCTTAATTGAAATATCACCAAAGTACTTATGATTATAGTAAATAAGTATGTCAAGTGAATACCAAGTGAAAACATTTTTAATTAGAATTTTTTACTATAAATAGATCCATTATATAGATAGATCGATCAATGGATCTGTTATGATAAAAGACAGTGTCTTTCTCTGCTAAAAAAAAAAAAAAAAAGTCTTCTTTATTTTCCTGTTTGGTCCAATATTTAATTCTGACTATTGAGGAGAGATCTTTATTATGCCTCAGAATGTGTGGTTCTTATGAGTCCTGACTTTAATTCCTTAAAGTACAGCTAAAAGGAATCCAATGACTCTAGTTCCCCTCACAAGGCAAAAAGGAAAAATTAATCTCATCAGAAAAGCAGTAAGAGAAAACTCAATAAATAAAATGTCTCCCAAATTCTCTAAGTTGGTAGGACTGTCATCACAAAGTACCCCAGACTGGGTGACTTAATAGAAATTTGCCTCATGTTCTGGGGGTTAGGAGTCCATGATCAAGATGTCAGCAAGTTGGTTCTTTCTAAGGATTATGAAGGAAGGACGTGTTCCAGACTTTTCTCTTTGGCATGTAGATAATTTCTTTCCCTTATACCTTCCCTCTATATGTCTATGTCCAGATTTTCTCTTCTCATGAGGACAACAATCATTTTTAATTAGGGGTCATCCTAATGACCTCATTTTACCTAATAACCTTTATAAATACCCTAACATCAAATAAAGTCACATTGTGAGTTATAGGGAGCTAGAGTTTCAATGGTGGCTCAGGCAGTAAAGAATCCGCTTGCAATGCAGGAGACCTGGGTTTGACCGCTGGTTTGGGAGGATCCCCTGGAGGAAGGCATGGCAACCCACTGGAGTATTCTTGTCTGGAGAATCTCCATGGACAGAGGAGCCTGGCGGGCTACAGTCCATGAGGTCACAAAGAGTTGGACTCAACTGAGTGACTAAGCACAGCACAGAACTTCAACATAAACTTTTTGAGAGAAACACATTTGGCCCATGTACTAATTTTCTTCTTTTCATTTGGATCATTAGCAAAGTGTAAAGACGTCATCAAATGCAGATTTTAGTCATTTTCATCTTAGTGTGAATTTTATTCAAATAAATTTTAATATTTAAATATAATTTTGGGGGCTTCCCAGGTGGTGCTAATGGTAAAGAGCTTGCCTGCCAATGCAGGTAGATGTAAGAGACACACACGGGTTCCATCCCTGGGTCAGGAAGATCCCCTGGAGGAGGGCATGGCAACCCACTCCAGTATTCTTTCCTGGAAAATCCCATGGACAGAGGAGCTTGGCATGCTGCAGTCCATAGGGTTGCACAGAGTTGGACATGACTGAAGTGACTTAGCGTGCAACATGAACTTAAATAAAATTTTTTTTGTAAATATAAATGTAAGTGAATGAAGTTTTGTCTTTTAAAAGATAATTTGCATTTAGCTGTGGAAAAGATTTTATCTCTGCTTAACGTAAGACTGTGAAATATAGATTTTATTTCTGCTTAATCAAATAGCTAAATGATAAATAACATTACATGAAGTGTTCACCGTATTTTGAACACTGTGAAAAATCACTTTTTAGGAATCACCTCAGTAACTTGTGTGCTCACAGGAACAATGAAATGTTAGTGGTAGTTTTAGGAACATCTCAACCTACAGAAACAGAGTTAAAGAGATGGGAAGCACACATTCTCCAAGTGGGTCACTGAGTGGGGTTTCTCCTATATCTACCCCTTGATTCCTAGACACTTATGTTCAGCATTAGGGTATATAGCATCATACAATGATCAATACTTTGTAAGACTTTTGGATAGTTGTGCTTGCTAAAGGTCTGTAGGCAAGGAACCACAAACCATAGTTAGAATGTGTGTCAAATTTATCAAGAGGAATTGATGCACTTTTTCAGGATGGATTGAACTCAATCTAATTGAATTGCCACCTAGTGAATGATTTATATCTTTGAGGGTTGGTGTGATACTGGAGCTCGCCATTTGTTTCTGTTGCAAATTGGACATCTGTTGCAGCGGCAATAGCTAGATAAGTTTTGGTGAGCGCAAGCCCATGCTGTTGGCCCTGGGTGGTCTCCATTCTGGTCATTATAACTTCTCCACTCATGTACCTTTTATGCTAGCAATAGTGTGATCAACCAATTGACTTTTGTCCACTTGATTATTTAGTGACTTTTGAATGAGAGATGCATTGCAACAGATGTTAGTTTGTGATGTAATGGTCTTCACATTTCTACTCTACAAAGTCTATCCGTAGATCTCTTCTCAAGACTTCTTGTCTGCAATTCTCTACTCTTTCTCCTTCTAGGCCCCAGATCAACCATTTGGTCCATGATTTCATACAGCCACATCTCAGGCCACATCATTTCATTAAAAGTGTATTATGATACTATATATCTATTATGATGACCAAAATCTGGAATGCCAACACCAAATGCTGGGGAAGATGTGGAGTAACAGGAAACTCACTCATTGCTGATGGAAATTAAAAAATGGTGCAGCCACTTTGAGACAGAGTTTGGTGATTTCTTACAGAATTAAATATACTCTTACCATATTTTCTAGCAATTGTGCTCCTTGGAATTTACCCAAATGAGTGAAAAACATATGTGCTCACAAAAACCTGCACATGGATGTTTATACTAACTTTACTCATAATTTCCAAAACTTGGAAGCAACCAAGATATTCTTTAGTAGGTGAATGGATAAACAAACTATGGTACATTCAGACAACGGAATTTTATTCAATGATAAAAAGAAATGAACAATCAAGCCACAAAAAGACATGGATGAACCTTAAATACATTATTACTAAGTGAAAGAAGCCAATCTGGAATAGCTACATATGACATAATTCCAACTATATGACATTTTGGACAAGGCAAATCTATGGATACACTAAAATGTCTAGTAGTTTCTATAGGTTGGGGGCATGAGGAGGGATGAATAGGTAGATCATGGAGGATGCTCAGGCTAGTGAAAATACTCTATATGACACCATAATGATGGATACATGCTATTACATATTTGTCCAAACTCTTAGAATGTACAACACTAAGAGTAAACCATAATGCAAACTATAGATTTTGGATGATTATAATCTGTCAATGCAGGTTCATTAGTTTTAACAAACCACTAATCTGGTGGGGGATGTTGATTATGTGGAGGCTATGCATGTGGGGGGGTGGCTACATGCATACATGGGGAATCTCTGTATCTTCCTTTAAATTTTGCTATGACCCTAAAATTACTCTAAAAAATATAGCTCTGAATTTAAAAAAATGGATTCTAAGGTATATCTCTTATAACTTTACCAGTGTGAATAATTCCTCTTCACTTTTATCTTTCCAGTTCACTGTTGTGAGTCTGTAATGTATTTAAGAAGCATTTCAGTATGCCTCAATATACTGCGCTAACTTGCCCTTGGATCAAGTGAGTACTTTTCTTTATTTGTTGGCTGGTCACCATAGGTATCAGAGAAGGCAGTGGCAACCCACTCCAGTACTCTTGCCTGGGAAATCCCATGGACAGAGGAGCCGGGTAGGCTGCAGTCATGGGGTCTCAAAGAGTCAGACACGACTGAGCGACTTCACTTTCACTTTTCACTTTCATGCATTGGAGAAGGAAATGGCAACCCACTCCAGTGTTCTTGCCTGGAGAATCCCAGGGATGGCAGAGCCTGGTGGGCTGCCGTCTATGGGGTCTCCCAGAGTTGGACACGACTGAAGTGACTTAGCAGCAGCAGCACCATAGGTATTAGCAGAGAGTGAGGTAATATAGCAAAAGTGGTAGATAACATGGGTGTCTGGTAAACCTTATTAATCTGCTTACTGGTGCCTGACTCCTGCCTAATCTTGTATATACAATTGTTATCTAGTAATGCCCACACTTGTTGCTGAGTCAGAGGGAAAGCAGCTCATGACCAGTAGTTATGACCATGTGGTTATGTAATGTCATGGCCTGACTAAAGAAGTATAGGGGGTCTATGCTTTGGTACTTTTACTGAATCTGAGTATAAAATCTATGTGGTTTATTTTCCTATTGCAGGTAAATGTAATACTAAAAGATAGGACAGGTCATAACTTACACCACATCCTGAATTTTATTCAGTGCCTTTATACACATTAGGACCCACTGTAGTTTTTATGTCACTTGGTAAATGCACTGAACTAATTTTGTTATGTGTGAAATATGGTGCTTGCAGTACCTGAAGAGGATTGTCATGTTGTAAGTATTTCTTAGTGGTAGGAAGTGGAAGAAGCAATTTTTTGTACTTTATTTTGGAGCAGATATACTGTCATGTCCACTAGAGCCCTGAAAACTTCAGTTTTGTGTTGGTCCCTAAACTGTAGACTTTACCTACCTGTTTGGAGTATATATGTCTACCAAAGTTTCCAACATTTTTGCTGCCTCATGTTCATCTGATACGGTTAACAACATAATAACATAACATAGTAGAAACAACATGATATTCTAGAAAATCCAGACAGTGAAGATCATTTGAAATGATATTATACCAAAAGGATATTATACCAAGAGATAAGAAAATGAATGTAGCTTACCCAGTGGCTCAGCAGTAAAGAATCCACCTGCAGTGCAGGAGCCACAGGAGATGCAGGTTCGATCCCTGGGTTGGGAAGATCACCTGGAGGAGGGCATGGCAACTCACTTTAGTATTCTTGCTGCAATTCATAGAGTTTTAGAGAGTCAGACACAACTGAAGTGACTAGCACTCATGCACGCATACTTTTATTACCCTGCATGAATGCAAAACATTTCTGATACCTCCTCTTGGCAAGGATAAGGAAATGTGCATTTTCCAGATCAATGTGATACTATGTACCTGAGGCTTTTCAATCTACTTTAGCAAAAGTACCTCATCTGGCATAGCATTTGCCATTGAACCTATTACTTTGTGGAGCTGGAACACTTCACTGCCATATTCCCATACCCATCCATTTTTGATGGGGCCGTTAAAAATGGATAACATTGGAACCATCTCCCCTGCATTCTTTAGTTCTTTCAGGATCATGGTCAGGGTTAGGAAGCAGAGTCTTGAAAGTAGTTTCTTAAATTTTGTCCCCTAGGTCTCTCGTTTTCTTCACGCTAGTCCTGGTCCTACTTGAAACACAATACTGTTTTTAATTTAAAATCTTGGTCTACTTCTCTTTCCTCACTCTGGCAGCCCTTACCCCACAGTCTAATGCATTAACAGAAGGTCCTGCCAACAACCACACTGTTCATTCTATCCATACATTTGAGGACTAGGGAATGGTCAGTGGGAATGAGTCATACCTTTCTCTACAAGGAGCTCTATAATGACATTATTAATCCTTGGACTTGAATGTCAAAGCAGATCCTACATCCAACATTCCTCAAAAAGCCTTGGAACTCTTTATCCAAATGAAAAGTTATCCAAGTTTATGGTCTTAATTCTCACTGAGAACAAGGGACTCCATTACTGTATATGTTTGTGATGTTACATGATCCTTCTTTCCTTGGACTCGACCTCTTCACCAGTGTGTGATACATCTGAAAATTGACTCAGTTTCATAAACTGGGCAAAGAATTGTGGTTTGTGATTACTGTCTCTTCCCTTAGCCCCTTGATTGTCTTTGATCTCTTTTGATTGTACCGATTGAGCATTGCCCTTTTATCCTGCCTAATCCTTTCACCCCCAGAAATACTGTGCTTGACTAATATTAACTTCTTCCATACTTCTCTATGAGTTAGGCTGCCTTGGTTGTCATTCAGACCTTATAACTCATTATGATCATTGTGTTTATCTTTCTAAAATTTCAGTTCTGTAGCAACCTAGTCCCTGCAATTTTGATAGCCTATCATTCCATTGCTATTAGGCAGGTCAGTTTTATAATAGTGTCTCCTATCATAGCCTTAAACAACAGATGACCATGGCTGTGAACTTTTCAGTAATGACTGGGTTCCTTTCACCAACACATTCATTATCTCTTTGGAACAAAAAGTCCTCTAGCCCTCTCACAGAACAAAATCTGTTGCTTTTTTAATGGCCTTTCATAGAATGTACACTTTAGTATTTCCACATCTGAACATTTTAATCTTTTTTTCCCAATATCTACCTCAGCAGCCCTGACATTTCTACTTCCATTATTACAAGAATGCTTACATTTTTCAGACTTTCAAGAGCCCTTCTAGATGCATGTTAGCACTGTCTCCCAGAATCTTTGTTAGGGTGTTAAATCCAAACAACGTTCATTCCTGTCCAACTCTATGTTCGGCCCCTAGATGAAGATTCCTCATCATCTAGTCCCACATGTAATTTCCTGGCTACTGTCAGTTTGAGCTGGCTTTGTTCTGCAACTCCTGCAGCTCCATGGGGTAAAGTATTTTTCCCACTTTTAGCCTAGACTTCCCTGACTAGTGTGTGTTGTGACTGATGTTACACATTGGTCCTCTGGCCAGTAAGGGTGGTGAAGCTGAGTTCTCAAAGGGTATTTATATTGTCTTATAGAGCAGAGGACTTGTCTTTACTTTCAAATGACTAGGTACATTGGCCTTTACCAGAGAAAGGTGTTCTACTTTTGCAGTTTAGGTACTTGTGTGGATCCAGGTTTATGAGTTTATGTAACCAGATAACTCCAGCCTAATACTGAGACTCTCACCAGTTTTTGCAGTCAGGGCTCTGCCCCAGCAAAGCAGACTTGATATTTTTGAGAATTCAACCTTCTCTGGAATCTTCTGTTTCCCTTATATTTGAGTAGCAGACTTGATCCTTAGTTATTTTCTGTACTCTAATTGCAAAACCAATAGTCCTTATCCTCAAACTGGTGATTAACTGCCCTCTGAATTTCACTTTGCTGTCTTTCTACAATACATTGATTAGCCCTAATCACAACCATCCTGTCTCACCGTTCCTATAGTAACTGCTTTGTATTTCTCAAATGCCATGTGCATTAGATGAGGGGTGCTGTAGAAAAGGGGTCTTAACCTAGGTGAAGCAGTTTCTTTTGCCCAAAAGCATTTTCTGGGGAGAAACCTGGCTGAGATATATCAGCAGCAACGTTCCTGAAGTTGGGATAGTGAATACCTTTGTCCTGAAGGTATGACCTCAGTAACACAACAGCAGTATATAAAATAGATTGCCTAACATTTTCCTTCCCCACTTCTCCAGAGATCTCATGTTTAGCAGAGGATAGCAAGGATGTGAAATAGAATGGGAAAAAAGGCAAAATGTGGTTAATTCTTAAACAGTTTAGTTCCTGAAATAGATACTCCGTACATGGTAATGCTAAAGGGAAAATAGAATGTGGTAATGCTAAAGGGAAAACTGAGCCTCAGAATCTTGGAAACCTAGCTTTGACTTTTATGCCAGATATACTGAGCAAGTAATTGTATCTCTAGGTCTCAGTTTCTCCCTCTATACAAGATGGTGTTTGTAGTAGTACTTCTCTTAAAGAGTTAGAAAATTTGCCTGGGGCTGTGGATCTGAAAAATCTCTATCTCAACATTTCCTGCTACTTTGGCAGGATGAACTTAATACACTGGATTTCTCCCTACTCCACCCAACAAGCAGTCAATCTGCCAACAGTGTGAGTGGGTTTGGACTGAATTATCTATTCCTTTTCAAACAAGTATGCTCAGAAAGAACATAAAGAACTCTTGCTTTGACTAGAGATGCAAGCATTCTGTGCTGGTAAAATAAGTTTTTCTTTTTTTAATCCCTCGATGTAAAGGTATTGGCCCGGGAAAAGTCCCTCTACAACTGCAGATACACTATCTGGATGATCAACTGATCACCCAAATGATCTTTGTTAAGGTCACCAAAACTCTAATAGTCCAGAACATGCAGACATGTATTTCAATTTTAGAATCACTAATGACGTGAGAAAATTATGAGGAACAATGGACGAAAAAGAGAGCTGACTCAGTTTTGGATCCCTACCAGGTGTTCCAGGAAAGCCAACTGTTTTCTGAGTAGGTCACACCTGTTTAATTAGCAATAATCAGAGCCTTTAGATGATCACAGAGAAATTAAATAGCTAAAGATAAATGACCTAAGAGGGTTAACAATTTAATCCCAACTAAAGAGCAAACAGAATGCAATCTAAAAACATGATGGCAAGCAGAATTGTAGGTTAATGACCTTGCACTTGATAATTTAATGGAGCACACATAATGGCAAGCTGGAAGTAATTGATTATAGGAAATAAATATATATACTGGCATTTTATGAATAAATTATTCCAACACTAATTGCAATTAAATTACCTTGTTTTAATATGATATACTAATTAAGCCACAAGTGACTTGCTGCCTGGTTCTTGCCTGAAAAGGAACCAAACAAAAGTATTTGACTCAGCTAAAATGTTTGTGAATATATCTCCAAATTTTTTCTTTCATTAGGGTGGAAATTGATGGGAATATTAATTATTTGCTAAAAGGATTACCTTGTTCACTTTTTTCCCCTTTAGGATATGCATCTGCATAGAGAAAGCACCAATCAATCCTAAAGGAAATCAACTCTGAATATTCATTGGAAGGATAGATGCTGAAGCTCCAATACTTTGGCCACCTGATGTGAAGAGCCAACTCATTGGAAAAGACACTAATGCTGGAAAAGATTGAGTGCAAGAGGAGAGGGGGCAACAGAGAATGAGATGCTTGGATGGCATCATCGACTCAATGGACATGAGTTTGCACAAACTCTGGGAGATAGTGAAGGATAGAGAAGCCTGGCATGCTCTGGTCCATGGGGTCACAAAGAGTTGGACACTACTGAGAAATTGAACAACAAAGAGAAAGCATTATTAGAGCAAGAAGGTAAACCTGTACTGGGCCCTCTTTCATGAAAGACACACTGTCAGTGCTGACTCAACTCTCTCTCCAAGAGGTGATGGATTCCCAGTCATTCAATTTCATCTATCATCTATTTCTTAATACTATATAAGTGTCACTCTACAGTTAAGTTCTAGCTATGCGTAAACCTCTCCTGGTTTCATCCAAGTCAGTTGTTCCCCTTCTGTACACTAAAAATTTTCTTGTGTTTAGCTTTATACACTGTTCTCACCACATCCCAATCATCTGTTCATGTGTCTGCTTATATGGGCTTCTATGGTCTGGATCATTATTCTCTATTCTCTTTCATCCCCTGATGTTGGAATACACTGGGTGTTCAATAAACATTAATTCATGGAAGGAAGGAGAGAAGGAAGGGAAGCAAGGAGAAATGGAAGGAGGGAGGGAGACAGAAAGAAAGTAAGGAAATATAACCTATAGTTTGGTCAGATTTATGCTTGTCCATTTGCATTGTTTTTAAGAAAACAGTGTCTGGCTTGTGCAGAGATCTATAAGAATCAAAAGATAGAGTTAAAGACACACATACACAGAGAAAGAGAGGTAAAGGAAATTCTGCTCTTGATAACTTAAGAGTTCATTTGACAAAACAAGGTTTATACGCACAAAACAAACAGCAAGATGACTTGCTAATCACTGCAGTGATAATCATATTCATGTGTTTCTTCTCACTCTAAGTCCAGGCAATAGGTACTATTGTCATTACCATTTTAGAGATAATGAAGCTGAGGTACAAAAAATGTAATAAATTTCCCCAGGGCCTCTCAAAGTATAAGCAATGAAGTATACTTTCTAAACAAGGTAATCTGGTTCCAGAGCCTGTACACTAACTGCAACATAATATGATTGTCAAAAATATGGATGTTTTGCATTCAAAGGAGGAAAAGGTCATTGCTTTTTAAGAACTGTAGTGACTTAAAAAAATAGTCACAAAAATTTTTAAAAATGTTAAGGTTTGAGGTTTTACCCTGCTTTCAAGTTAATGAGTTATCCAGCCAGAGTTTAGTGAACACTGGTAGGGATTATGAAACTCCAGGGTCAGAAACAACGGGAAGTTTATTACAGCAAACAGCACTTACCTTGGTTCTTCAATCTCCAATATTTATAGGAGTACAGAAACACAGTAAGAAGGGGAGCCTTAAGTTTGGGGAATGCAAATCTTTTATAACAGGCAATAAGAAAACCAGCATCTTTGCTTCAATGGGAGACAGTATTCTTGTCTTCTGAGGCTGTAACTAAAACTCCCTTTGCTATTTGTATATTCCACATCTGTTCATTATGAAGAATCTTTGAAAATATAGTTCAGAAGAAAAGGCAGTCAAGAGCTCAATTCACATGACAGGTAGCAACACAAGAGATCTTCAGAGAATTGCCTCCTAATAACCTGGAATAGATTAAAGGGATTAGATCTGATAGAAAGAGTGCCTGAAGAGCTATATGATGGAGGTTCATACACTGTACAGGAGACAGTGATTAAGACCATTCCCAAGAAAACGAAATGCAAAAAGGCAAAATGGTTGTCTGAGGAGGCCTTACAAATAGCTGAGAAAAGAAGAGAAGCTAAAGGCAAAGGAAAGATATAGCCATTGGAATGCAGAGTTCCAAAGAATAGCACAGAGAGAAAAGAAAGCCTTCCTCAGCTATCAATGCAAAGAAATAGAGGAAAACAATACAATGGGAAAGACTAGAGAGCTCTTCAAGAAAATTAGAGATACCAAAGGAACATTTCATGCAAAGATGGGCTCGATAAAGGACAGAAATGGTATAGACCTAGCAGAAGCAGAAGATTTTAAGAAGAGGTGGCAAGAATACACAGAAGAACGGTACAAAAAAGATCTTCATGACGCAGATAATCACGATGGTGTGATCACTCACCTAGAGCCAGACATCCTGGATTGTGAAGTCAAGTGGGCCTTAGGAAGCATCACTACAAACAAAGCTAGTGGAGGTGATGGAATTCCAGTTGAGCTATTTCAAATCCTGAAAGATGATGCTGTGAAAGTGCTGCCCGCAATATGCCAGCAAATTTGGAAAACTGAGCAGTGGCCACAGGACTGGAAAAAGTCAGTTTTCATTCCAATCCCAAAGAAAGGCAATGGCAAAGAATGTTCAAACTACTGCACAATTGCACTCATCTCACACACTAGTAAAGTAATGCTCAAAATTCTCCAAGCCAGGCTTCAACAGTACATGAACCGTGAACTTCCAAATGGTCAAGCTTGGTTTAGAAAAGGCAGAGGAACCAGAGATCAAATTGCCAACACTCGTTGGATCATCGAAAAAGCAAGAGCATTCCAGATAAACATCTCCTTCTGTTTTATTGACTATGCAAAGCCTTTGACTGTGTGGATGACCATAAACTGTGGAAAATTCTGAAAGAGATAGGAATACCAGACCACTTGACATGCCTCCTGAGAAATCTGTATGCAGGTCCAGAAACAACAGTTAGAACTGTATGTGAAACAACAGACTGGTTCCAAATTGGGAAAGTAGTACGTCAAGGCTGTATATTGTCACCCTGCTTATTAAACTTATATGCAAAGTACATCATGTGAAATGCTGGACTGAATGAAGCAAAAGCTGGAATCAAGATTGCTAGGAGAAATATCAATAACTTCAGAGATGTAGATGACACCACCCTTATGGAAGAAAGCAAAGAAGAACTAAGGAGCCTCTTGACGAAAGTGAAAGTGGAGAGTGAAAAAGCTGGCTTAAAACTCAACATTCAGGAAACTAAGATCATGGCATCCGTCCCATCACTTCATGGGAAATAGATGGGGAAACAGTGGAAACAGTGGCTGACTTTATTTTTCTGGGCTCCAAGATCACTGCAGATGGTGATTGCAGCCATGAAATTAAAAGATACTTGATCCCTGGAAGAAAAGCTATGACCAACCTAGACAGCATATTAAAAAGCAGAGACATTGCTTTGACAACAAAGGTCCATCTAGTCAAGGCTATGTTTTTTCCAGTAGTCATGTATGGATGTGAGAGTTGGACTATAAAGAAAGCTGAGCACTGAAGAACTGATGCTTTTGAACTGTGGTGTTGAGAGTCCCTTGGACTATAAGGAGATGCAACCAATCAATCCTAAAGAAAATCAGTCCTGAATATTCATTGGAAGGATTGATGCTGAAGCTGAAACTCCAATCCTTTGGCCACCTGATGTGAAGAACTGACTCACTGGAAAAGACCCTGATGCTGGGAAAGATTGAAGACGGGAGGAGAAGGGCATGACAGAGGATGAGATGATTGGATGGCATCACCAACTCGATGGACATGAGTTTGAGTAAGCTCCAGGATTTGGTGATGGACAGGGAAGCCTGGCGTGCTGCAATCCATGGGATCACAAAGCGTCAGACATGACTGAGTGACTGAACTGAACTGAATAAACTAGGTATAGAGTCATCTATACCTATTTTAAATAATGAGACAGATTTATAAAAACAAAGGGAAAGAAATGAAGAGATAGTATGAGAAAAAGCAGCATAAAAGATAGTAATAAACATGAGAAAACAAACTGGACAGATCTCATGGGAAAAACTTCAACTGCCATGCTAAAAAAACAAAACAAAACTTAGATATTCCAAGCTCTTCACTGTGTTTGCATGTGTCCCTCACCCAAAGCTAATCTCCACAGGTTGATCACCCTTTCTTTTAGGAAGTAGCATTACCAGGGAAACCCAATGTACAAATTGGTTCCACTTGCCTTTAAAATCTTGGTCAGGGCTTCTCTGCCCTACAAGAAGTGTTTGTGCTATTTAGAAAAAGTACCATCTGCAGTTGGGCAAATGGCTTGGTGAGAATGGGATGCCCCTGTACAAATTAGAAGAAAGGAACACCACTGAGCAGAGACAGCCCAAAGTGAAGAGTTTGGTGAGTCCAACACTAGTTAAGACTGTAAATCCTACTTACTCCCTCACCCAGGAGACTTTGAATAGTGTATAAACTTTATAAAACTGTGCAGTATAGTGCTGATCTCAAAGAAAAGCTTTATAAAAGTTGTCCTGTAAAACTGAGATTTATATGATTTTTATATTTATAAAAATTAATGATAGATATCCATGCTTAGGGCTTCTCAGGTGGTGCTAGTGGTAAGGAACCCACCTGCCAATGCAGGAGACATAAGAGACATGGGTTCGATTGCCTGTCAGGAAGACTCCCTGAAGGAGGGCATGACAACCCACTCTGGTATTCTTGCCTAGAGAATCTTATGGACGGAAGAGCTTGGAAGGCTACAGTCCATGGGGTTGCAAGGCGTTGGACACAACTGAGATACTTAGCATGCACACATGCACGCACACATCCATACTCAAATTTGATGAAAGCCTCATCAAAGAACAAGCAAAGGAAGTGGCTGCAAACATTGTGATAAAGGTTTATAAAAATTACTGATTACAGTTAATAGTAATTTTAACCCTGTATCTCTAGTATGGGAGTAAATACTAAGGAAATATTTTCTCTAAATTTCAAAAAGCTGTTATACAGAAAGATATTCAGGGTAGTCTATAGACAGATTGGAAGTGATAAACTATTTATTAGTAAATCCACTGGAATATTCAAATATTAACAATTTTACTTTTTGTTTGTAATAATATTATGAAATGTCCATATTATGATGTTTTAACTATAAAATTGTATCTATATAACTTTAAAAACTGATGTATAGCTGATTTACAATGTTGTGTTACTTTCAGCTCTACAGCAAAGTGATTCAGATATATATGCATGTAGTCAGTCACTTCTGTCGTGTTCCACTCTTTGTGATGCTATGGACTGTAGCCCACCAGGCTCCTCTGTCCATGGGATTCTCTAGGCAAGAGTACTGGAGTGGGCTGCCATGCCCTCCTCCAGGGAATATTCCCATCCAGGGATTGAACCCACATCTCTTATGTCTCCTGTACCACTAGCACCACCTGAGGAGTGCTCAGATATTAATATATACATATGTCTGTGTATAAATATATATATATATATGTATTAACACATACACACATACATAGATACATGTATGTATGTGTGTGTTTCTTTCTTTACATGTTCTTCTTCAGATTCTTTTCCCTTATAGGTTATTACAAAATATTGAGTATAGCACTCTGTGTTTTACAGTGGTAGGTCCTTTTTGGTTATCTATTTTATATATAGTAGTGTTTCTAACTTAGTTTTAAATGTGTTAAAACACAACAGCAAATATGGTATCAAATTATTTGTATATATTCATATTTTCTACATTTGTATGTATTGCTTGCATTATTGCAAATAATAGTAAGAGATCCCAAGGGATTTCATGGTAAATACACATTTATTATGGGGCTTCCCAGGTGGCTCAGTGTTAAAGAATCTGCCTGCCAATGCAGGAGACATGGGAGATGCAGGTTTGATCCCTGGATTGGGAAGATCCCTGGAGTAAGAAATGGAACCCAGTCTAGTATTCTTGCCCAGGAAATCCCATGGACAGAAGAGCCTGGCAGGCTACAGTCCATAGCATTGCAAAGAGTTGAACGTGACTGAGCAACTGAACACACACACACACACACACACACACACACACACACACATACACACATATACATTTATTACACAATTACTTTTTCCCTGGAATTCTGCTAGATTCTCAAAAGATTAAAGGGAAAAAACATGTTTCTTGCCTTTAAGGAACTAACAATTTGATGACTAAAGACAAAATCATAATTTTCAAAAATTTTTATGTAGCATGTTCTCAGAAGTGAGTGGAAGGAGTTGACTGGTTGAAGAAAGAGTAAAAGAAGTAGCTCTATGTGTTCAGGGCCTTAAAGGAAGAACTCCTTGCTGCCATGTCCTTTATGGTAGGGTCTTCAGCTGGGGAGCTCTGAGGTCTCCTACTCTGACTAAATAAACGAAAGTATTCCTGATTTCAAGTAAGATTAAAGGAAAAGCAAATCACTCTTGCATGAAGAGAATATATATATATATATATGTATATATATATATTTAAAATAAAGAATTGGAATTTTAAGGAGAGTAGGCTGAGAAGGGAGATTCAGCAGAGGAAAGAGAGTTTATGATTTACGGGAAGAGATGCCAGTTCACTCTTTCTCTGGGAGAAAAAGAAAGCTATCAGTATCTAATAAAGTAGATGTTTTTCCAAACAAAGTGAATGGGTGAAGGTAAAGACATCAAATAAAGCACATTTTCAGAGAAATGCTCTTTTATGATGAGTGAATTTGATGCTGGAAGGAATAGTCAATAAAAGGTGTTAGGGATTTTGGGAGGCCCAATAATAAAAAAACAAAACAAAAACAAACAAAAAATCCTCTGCCCTACCTGGGTTCTGAAAGAAATAAGCAATGAAGGATAATAGCAAGGCAAATAAGAGCTCAAAATATCATCCTCATTATAAAATAGGCTGAATAGGAGAATATAGCTTGATATAGTAACCTAACAAAATGAATTACATAAATAGAAGGAAGAATTAGGCATATTTATAATTCAGTCACTTTTGAACAGGGCAGCCTCCGTGTTTATATAGGGCCTGGAGAAAGAACCTGCCCGAGGAGGACAGTCAGGTTCTCCCAAAAACAAGAAGATGAGGTAAGCCAAGCATGCCTAGTGTATTCTTTGCCAGTCTACGATTTAACCGAAACACCCATTACTCTGTATCACCTGAGACGGAGTAAAGGGGCAGGGAAAAGAGTTCAAAAATTTATACTGCTGAACTCTTATCATAGTGAAAGGAATATCATCCATCTTCAGTGCAAACAAATTACTTTCAAGGCTTGTTTAAAAGGCAGATTCATAAGCCAAACACCCAAGTGATTCTCATTCAGTAGATTCTAGGATATAGCTCATGGATTTGCATTTTTAACATTTATCTTCCTCAGTAACTCAGTCATTTATTATCATTGGCTCTTGCATCATATTTTAGAGACCATAAACCACCTCATGTTGCTGATTTCAAGTATTTTTTTTCTGAAGGAAGACCTAATAAGATAATGAAAAGTGAAATACGTATTTACATGTTTATTATAGCTATTGTTGTTATTATTAGTTCATTGAATTGTGATGCTGCTTACATTCTAGTTCAAAGTAATTATGCTTTTGAAGGAAATTTTCTTGCCTTCATTTGCTTCAAAGAATGTTTAAGTCATATATTCAATACACAAAGTACTTCATGACCATTCAAATGAACTGAAATGCATTTATTTAACCTCTGTAGTAGTGGTTACTGGAAACATTTGCCAAAAGTCTGTTACTTCTGCAAGTCTCATAGGCCATTTGGTCATGTCTGAAACATCCATTGAGACACACCAAAAGATTCTTGAAATTCTGTCTTGTCTAAAACATCCATGAATATATTTGGTCCATGATGAATGCTTTTGGACAGGTTCAAATATCAAGGACCTTTGGAATGGATTAAATGTCTTATGTCTCATGAACCAGATATCTCATGGACATTTTTAACAAGACCAAATGTCTGCTAACCTTCTTCAAAAGTTCCTTTCCCTAGCTAAGATGACAGAAGAGGGTTTCCAACCATGGCATTCATATAACCCTTAGCTCTGGTGTGGCAGGCAGGATTCTAAGATTCCTAATAACTGATATATAGACATCTTTTCCCAGATACCCAAACACTAATACAGATAATAATATAAAGGGATTTGATAGACATAATTATGACCTTCAATCAACTGACATTAAGACATGAAAACTATCTAGGTTAGCCTGACAAAATCAACATGAGTCCCTTAATTCTAAGTCTAGAAGTCAGAGACAAAAAGTCAGAAATTACAATTGTAAGAGGGATTTAACACAAGAGAATTCTTCTGCTGGTATTAAAGATGAAGAGTGTTGTGTATCAAGGAATATGGCTGACCTCTAGGAGCCAAGAGTGGATCCCTGCTGACAACCAACAACGAAACAAGCACCTTGATCCTACAGCTGCTAAGAACTGAATTCTGCCAACAACCTATGTGAAAAGGAAGTGCCTCCAGATCAGAATGCATCCTGACACCTTGACTTCAGCCTGAACAAAAAAATTAGTTACACTGTCTCTGAATTTCTGACCTTCAGAACTGAGAGCTAATTAATGAATCTTGTTTTAAATTGCTAAATTTGTAGTAATTTTTTACACAACAACAGACTAACACACTAATTTCTTGGCCAAGCGTACACTTAAATTATAACATTTTCTTCTCCCCAGGCCTATCAAGTTTTTTTTTTCTAATAATACTTTAGAAGCAATTAGATAAACACAGCCCCTCTCCTTTCTTACTCAGCAACACATTAAGTGAAAGGAAGTTTGTTCCAATTAGGAGCCACAGGACTGGGTATCTGCCCATTTCCCCCTTTGTAGAAGTCTCATAAGGAATATTTTCTTGATTAGCTGGTGTTTAACTTATAAATATCTGGTTTCTTTAAGCAATTGTGACATCATGCTGTAGATGAACCAAGAAGAGAAATGCTTGAATGTTCATCTCATTTTGTCAGTAAAATAATCATTCAAAGGAAATTAGTTTGTCCCCAGATGAAAGTAGGAATTAATAGCCATTTTAAGCACTACTGTTTTAGTTAACAATATATTTCATTAAATAAGGACAGTAGATGATGGAGATGTCCTTGAACCTTATCAATTATGAATAAGCTGTTTGAAAAAAAAAAAAAAAGGTGGGGTTGGGGTGGAGTCGGCAGGTCCTGTGGTGGCAGAGATCAGCCAGGTTCTACATCTGGAAGAACAGGCTTTCTGAGTTAGCCGATGATCAGATTTGACTCTGCTGATCCAGGTGCCAATCTAATGCAGTCACAATATCCTGGGCTCAACCTGACTCACTGGGGAGGACAGTTCCCTACGAGTCCAGCCCTGACCTTCTTGAAGTCCCTGGGAAACTGGGTGAGAAAAACTAAACAGGACAAAAATATACGGAACTAAATGAATGATGGGAGCTGGTTGGATGTCTGGCACAAAGAAATATCTTATTATACACAAACAATATCACTAATTATATCTACAAAGGACAGTAATGTTATTGTATTAGCCATGATTTGAAGGGTATGTCCTCCGAGCCAGGCACTGTGGTAAGTGATATATTTCACTTAATCCTACATCAGTGTTGTGCTGCTGCTAAGTCGCTTCAGTTGTGTCCGACTCTGCGTGACCCCATGGACAGCAGCCCACCAGGCTCCTCTGTCCACGGGGTTCTCCAGGCAAGAATACTGGAGTAGGTTGCCATTTCCTTTTCCCACAAGTGTTGTGAGCAGGATATTATTCCAATCAACATTTGTTTGGATAACGAAATTGAAACTTAGAAAATTAGCGAACCACACAGGGTAATATGACTAGCAATTGGTGCAACCAATTTAAGCCCAGGTTTTCCTTATTCTAAAGTTTCACACAATCTTAACATTACATGAAACCCTGCTATTAATAGTTTCATGACCTACTAACCCACACTAATAGAATATAGTTGAACCCCATTCAGATGAGCCCATTTCTTTGCTGTTTGGGGTCCTGTTCCATGCACAAACTAATCAGTAGCTAGTTACTAACAATTTAGGGAAGTACCTACATTTCACTTGGTCTCAAATTTATTCTACATGCTTTATATGGGCCCAAGACACTTTTGAGTTACCATGGAAGACTGTGTTCAAATTCAGCCTGTGGTGAGTGTGGACATGAAGAAATAGTGAGAAAAGGAGAGAGAAAACTCACTTAACCATCCACAGAGGTGAACTGCTTCTTTGGACTTTTCCCTGACATCACATACTACCTGACAAGTTTGAAATAAGACAAACAACATGGAGAAAAAGAAAGTGCAGATCTCAGAGCATTAAGTAAAATGCAAATGTGAGAAGGGCAGGTTTGTTACTTCTTGAGTTTTCAGAAAGGCAAGATTTGTCTTAGTTGATTAAAAGGAAATTCACCTCTCTCCCACATTAAATTACTCTTAAGGTCCAGGCATACTATTCATATAGTTTATATAATTTATGTCTAAAAAATACAGCAATAATAGACAAAGTAGTATCTGTGTAGCTGTTGAACATTTTGGCATATGTCATCTCATTCTGTTCCCAGAAAAAACATGTAAGAAAAATAAGAGTGGGCATTTTCATTTCCTTTCTGAGGATGAGGACATTGAGGTTAGCATGGTGAGTGTCTCATCTATTGTTGCATAGTCCAAAATTAGTAGAGCCTGTTCCAAACTGGACATTTAGCTACAAATAATTCTTTTTAGAAAAAATGTAGCCCAAGAAACTGGAGCAGATTGAAGTCACCTCTGAAAGCAAAAAGTTGGAGAAAGATAATGAACTTTGCACCTTTAAGTGTGGGACAGATTTCCTGTTTATACTTAGATCTTGTAATTTGGGGGAATAAAAGAATGTGTCTATATAACTGTGATAATTTCAAAACATAGCCACACATTCTTTGCTATTCCTCTCATTAGGATATGAAGTCCTTGTCCTGAAATCTAGATAGATATGTAACTGCTTCAACCAATTGAGTGGGCAGAAGTGACATTAATATGACTTTCATGTCTAGGTCATATAAGACCTAGACAATAAAATATCTTTATTGTTTATGACAAACTCCCTCTCAGAGCCCTGAGACACCACATAAATCTAAATAACTTGACACTGTCATGCTGGAAGGACCATCAGTGGGCTCCTCAGTCTGCAATCCCACCAAGCTCAGTATTCCAGCCTAAAGTACCAGACATGTGACTAAACGATTATGTATCCTCTAAACAAGATTGCCTGAAAGTTGTTTATCTGAAGTGACTTCCACTGATGCCACACAGTATGGAAGAATCACTTACACAATGGCTGCCTGATTTCTTGGTCTACAGAAACGTGAGTTATAATTATGTGGTTGTCATTTCAACTACTAAATTTCTGAGTAGCAGCAATAGATGCCTGAAACAACATGTGCAGGGAGGGAGCATGATAAGGCATGTTGGGATACAGAGGTATAGTTAATTGTGATGCTTTCCTCTGAGTCACAGAAATTGGCTTAAAGGAGCTGGGGGTATGCCATTATTTTGTTTTTAGAATGTGGCTCAGCGTTATCCTTGGGTTTCTTTTCTCATCCATCTTGGTCAATATAGTCCAGAATGACCTGAGGAGTTTTCTGATCACCTGACTGAAGATGAGGAGATTAGATAGCATTCAAAGCAGTTTGCCTTACTTTTTTGTTTGTTTTAAATCACCCATTAGTGATAAAAGCATGTTATTAACATCTGCCTTTAAATCAGATGGTTTAAAATGACCAATATTTCATGATGGAAGTGATAGATGTCAGGTTTTTCACTATGCAGAGTTCCATTTACATGGGAGAAGGAATTCAGAGATTTTTGCCAGGGCCAAATAATACAAATAATATATTATTGTTATTATCAACACCAAATTGTCATCATCATGATCATCAACATCAAATGCCTTAAGTAAATCAATCATCAGAAGAAATCAATGAGCCATGTAATCACACTTAATTGTAAAAGTGCTAATTGCTTCAAAATAAAACCTATGCTCTAGGGAAGTCCAATCGTTGACAGTTAGTCTAAAGCTCAGAGAAACAACTACAAGTCTTCTTCTTCTAGGAAAAGAGAGGAAGCTGAGAGGAAAGCACATACATGAACATGTACACTCACCACACACACACACACACACACACACACACACTAATTATAGTAAGAGCTTCCTTCAATGGTGATGAGAGCAGATGTATAGCACAACTCCCATCAGATAAGATTTCGAAAACTTGATTTGTGCCTCCAAGTAGCCTAAGACCACAAGACATTAAGTCTAAGAAGGTAAACAACTCTTCAGTTCAGTTCAATCCCTCAGTTGTGTCCGACTCTTTGTGACCCCACGGACTGCAGCATGCCAAGCTCTGTTACCAAATCCTGGAGCTTACTCAAGCTCATGCCCATTGCGTCGGTGATGCCCTCCAACCATCTCATCCTCTGTCATACCTTTCTCCTACCACGTTCAATCTTTCCCAGCATCGGGGTCTTTTTCAATGAGTCAGTTCTTCGCATCAGGTGGTCAAATACTGGAGTTTCAGATCAGTCCTTCCAATGAATATTCAGGATTGATTTCCTTTAGGACTGACTAGCTTAATCTCCTTGCAGTCCAAGGGACTGTCAAGAGTCTTTTCCAACACCACAGTTCAAAAGCATCAATTCTTTGGTGCTCAGCTTTCTTTATAGTCCAACTCTCACATCCGTACATTACTACTGGAAAAAACATAGCTTTGACTAGACGGAATTTTGTTGGCAACGTAATGTCTCTTTTTAATATGCTGTCTAGGTTGGTCATAGCTTTTCATCGAAAGAGCAAGCGTGTTTTAATTTCACGGCTGCAGTCACCATCTGCAGTGATTTTGGAGTCGAAGAAAATAAACTCTCTCACTGTTTCCATTGTTTCCCCATCTATTTGCCATAAAGTGATGGGACGGATGCCATGATCTTAGTTTCCTGAATGTTGAGTTTTAAGACAACTTTTTCACTCTCCTCTTTCACTTTCATCAAGAGGTTCCTTAGTTCTTCTTCACTTTCTGCCATAAGGGTGGTGTCATCTACATATCTGAGGTTATTGATATTTCTCCTAGCAATCTTGATTTCAGCTTTTGCTTCATCCAGTCCAGCATTTCACATGATGTACTCTGCATATAAGTTAAATAAGCAGGATGACAATATACAGCCTTGACGTACTCCTTTCCCAATTTGGAGCCAATCTATTGTTTCATGTACAGTTCTAAATGTTGCTTCTTGATCTGCATACAGATTTCTCAGGAGGCAGGTCAGGTGGTCTGGTATTCCCATCTCTATCAGCATTTTCCACAGTTTATTGTGATCCACACAGTCAAAGGCTTTCGTGTAGTCAATAAAGCAGAAGGAGATGTTTTTCTGAACTCTCTTCCTTTTATGATGAGGCAACGGATGTTGGCAATTTGATCTCTGGTTCCTCTGCCTTTTCTAAATCCAGCTTGAACATCTGGAAGCTCATGGTTCATGTACTGTTGAAGCTTGGCTTGGAGAATTTTGAGCATTACTTTGCTAGTGTCTGAGATGAGTGCAATTTTGTGGTAGTTCGCACATTCTTTGGCATTGCCTTTCTTTGGGATTGGAATGAAAACTGACCTTTTCCAGTCCTGCGGCCACTGCTCAGTTTTCCAAATTTGCTGGCATATTGAGGGCAGCACTTTCACAGCATCACCTTTTAGGATTTGAAATAGCTCAACTGGAATTCTATCACCTTCACTAGCTTTATTTGTTGTGATGCTTCCTAAGGTCCACTTGACTTCGCATTCCAGGATGTCTGGCTCTTAGGCAACTCTTAGGCATGTTAACAACCAGAGGAATGAGTGTGTTGCTGCTCACACAGCAGATTCAGTGTGAGGGGGCTTCATCTGGTGCTCTGTCACAGATCAGGGTAGTGTGGTGCATCAGAGTATAGGCTGCAGAGTTTAGATTTAAATCTCATGAGCTTTCTAGTTTCTAGGTTATTTTGGATATTATATCTCTCCAAAGCTCATTTTACTCTTCATAAAATAGAGATAATAATATTAGCCACCACAGAAGGTCTTTTTGAAGATTAAATGAGCCAGTGCTAGAGAAGAACTAGATATAGTGCCTGACTTAGGTAAATGTGGGATAACATGTAAGACAAAGAAAGGTAAAACTGCAAGCTTAGGTATGGGCAGATGGAGTTCAAGCCTCCAGATGAAAAGCTGTATCTTAAGGGTTTGCCAAGAAGGTCATCTGAAAATTGATGGCCAGTCCAAGGAGGCTAGTCAAGAACTGAAATTTAAACAGGTTACTCCAGTGAAGCTGGAGACATCTTAACTCAGGGAACCGGATGTTCAGGGAGGTTTTAAGCAGAGGGTCAGAATCAGAGCTTAGCATCATATCAGACGTAATATGCAGATGACTGAGGACACCATTGGTTCCAAGCCACCAGTCATAAGTGGGACTAGAGTATTTAAAGAGGTAGTACTACTCAATGGACATAAATTTGAGCAACCTCTGGGAGATAGTAGAAGATAGAGGAGTCTGGCGTGATACATTTCATGGGGTCCCAAAGAGTTGGACATGACTTAGCCACAAAAAACAACAATTAGTATGGGCACAAAAATTAAAAGACAGATGACCAGAACCCCCCTATATCTAACAGCCCCTCTATTCTCTTCATTCTTACTCTAAGACTCATCAATATTTATTCTTTTATCACATCAAACATTATACTTGAAATAATACTTTAACTATTATAGCCTTTGCCATGAATTGAATCTGTTAAAGACCCTTCCTAAGTGTAAGATCACTTCAAGAATCTAGAAAGTACATAAAATTTATTTCAGGAAACTACCTATCTATGCCCATTGACATGGGCTCCCAACTCTTGGCACCCTGAAGCACACGAACCCCAATCCTAAATCCTTTCCCCTAATAAAATCTCTACAGAAACCAGGTCCACCAAACATAATAGGAGAAGATGCCTGAGTAGGATGGAAAAAGTGGAAAGAAATTAAGCCAATGGGATGCCCAAGGTTGGAAATTTGAATCAGGGTACTCAATTAAATTTCAAACTGTGGATATGAGAGTAGCTGCAAAGTCAAGATCAGGCTCACAGTATTAGAAGATGTGCACATATATTTATGAAGAATTAGTGATCAAAGGAAGCAGATGAGGGAAACAAAATGGAACATGTGAGGGAAGAGATCCACAGACGCCACAAGAAGAAGATAAATTCAGGTCTAAAAGCATTCAGCTTTTCTTCTGTTCCCTTGAGACATCATTGTGGTCCTTTCTCTCTCTGCATTTGAACGTCTTAGTCTTTCTTGCCACAAAATGATTCTTGACTAGAAGAGCCCTGTGTTCCTTCTGAAAGTTCGAGGGATAAACTTTTTTTTTTTTTTTTAAGAGTCAATGCATAGTGGTGATGCTGTGAGAGTAATTTGGGGAAATAAGAAAAAATAAAAGATTCTATAATTGACTGGGGCAGTCACAGAGATGTTACCTTTTATCCATTTTATCTCAGGCATGACATAGGACTTTCCCCTAGGAAACCATTTCTGAGATTAGTATAGGACTTAGGACCCACTAGAATAAGCCCAGAGGTCTACAATGGCACAGACAAGGAACCAAAATCCAACATGTCCACCTGCCAGCCATGTGGTTCCGGGTAGTTGTTTCGTTTCTCTGAGTTTCACTTCCCATATTGCTGGTGTGAGTAAATGAATAAATATTTTGTATGAGGTTTATACACAGTATATAGAATGTGTAGTCTGTTCCTGGCACTTCTGTTTGCTCATATGTTGGTATTTTTGAATAAATTAGAAAAAGGGGCCCCTTCTTTTGGGTGGCTAAATTGGCAAATAAAGTATAGTCAGGATTCCAGATGCTAGTTTTCTCCCTGACTGGGTGCACTTGTGTAATGAACAACCTGCACAACAGTATATGGGGGACTTGCAAAGTCAGTAATCCTTGCTGCTGCTGCTGCTGCTAAGTTGCTTCAGTCGTGTCTGACTCTGTGCGACCCCACAGACAGCAGCCCACCAGGCTCCGCCATCCCTGGGATTCTCCAGGCAAGAACACTGGAGTGGGTTGCAATTTCCTTCTCCAATGCATGAAAGTGAAAAGTGAAAGTGAAGTCGCTCAGTCATGTCTGGCTCTTAGCAACCCCATGGAGTGCAGCCTACCAGGCTCCTCCATCCATGGGATTTTCCAGGCGAGTACTGGAGTGGGTTGCCATTGCCTTCTCTGCAGTAATCCTTAGCTCATCACTATTCTGATGTCTTTGCAGATGGCATATATCCAAATACATTTCCTTCAGGAAGACAGCATAGACATGTGTGTAGAACTTGTACCTAACATTTTATTCTACTGTACAAATTGTTTTATAAGAAAGAGGAATAACACAGGTGAAAATAAAAAGGTGTTCAGCTGGATTGGAAAATCAATGCAATTAAAAGTATTGTCAATATCACCAATTATGTCTCATTGGACATAGTCAAAAGTGGTTCACACTCACCTATTACAGATTATTTTCTTAATTGGTTGCTTGGTCACTTGTCACCTGAACCACTGAATCAGAAGCAGGTTAAAATGAAAATAAAATGCATTCATGTCCCCTATAAGTGTGACTACCAACTAGGAAGTAGTTTATCTATAACACAGAGTAAACTATTTAAATTAAAATTAGATGAAAACATGATTTGTTTTCTGTCATGTACATGCAGTGTTAAGTTGCTAACAGATTTATGAAATTCGACATGCTGACACTTTCACTCACAGACATTTTTTATTCACTTCCTATTGAGACAGGAAGTCTGGTTAATCTTCGGGCTCTTTGGATGATCTTTCCCTGGGTCTCAAATGACTTTAAATCTGAGCAACTTATTCACGCTGATTTGATGCTACAAATGGTAGCTGTCTGAGATCCTGAGTTGCAGCAGCTCTAAAAGTGACAAGGACTTTTCCAAGTGGCATTTACAGGGGTCAACACTATAAAACAGGCTTGTGACACACAACCTCAGACAGCAAGAGCACTGCTCAACCATACTGTGTTCTCTTTTGATTTTTTTTCATGGGGTGGGTGTGATAGTAAATAGAACTCAGAGCCATGAGATACTCTCACTTCCAGATTAAAAAGGACAGTAATTAATAATAAAAAGGGACCTCCAAGTCCACGCTGAGAATTTAGGAGTATCATTTGGGAGAAAAGGTAGGGGCAAAACATTTATTCTAAAGTTGGCAAATGCCAGCTGTGTGTGTAGAAGCATTCTAGAGTGGAGAGGTTCAGGAGTCTTCTATCTAAATCCTGCCCTTGGGCAATGAAAGCAACAGGAAAGCCAAGAAGGGCAATTTCTGCAAAGTCAGTTATTTCATGTGTCTTTCCATCTGTCCGCCTTATAGAGCAGTGTTTCAGCAGTGTTTACAGAGGTAAAAAGTAATGAATTTTCCGTAAGTCTAAAAGTGTCTAGTACACAGTAAGTGCTCAAAAAGCGGTCCTCCCTCACAAAGGACACACTGGTCTTCTACTAGAATTGAAGGGAAAAGTTAACTCTGCCCACAGAGGAGATGCTCCTGCAGGTTCTGGGACAGAAAACTGTTCCCTCAGCAATAGCCTCACCTCTGCCACCTCATCTCTAGAAGCCAAGTAAATTCTCACCTAATGGGAGGAAAATGTTACCCTTGAGAGTGAGGGCTCAATTCTCTCTCAGAGACACCTTTGCCTGTAGGCAAAAGGTGTGGTACTTCTGGCTAATCATTACATGGGAGACTTTCCTGTCAACATGACCCTCCATGCAGGCAGACCTCAGTGGTTAGATCCTAGGTGCAGTATGTAGAAGCAAACAGATCAGAGTTTGAGATACTGTGGAGAGAGTTTATTATCTTGTCTGAAAACCAGCAAGCACATTAAAAAAAAAAAAAAGATATTGTCACTTCAATTTACTTAAAATTTTACCACTAGAGAAACATTTCTTTAATTCAAACACCACCCTTCTTACATCATTGATATGACATGCAGTCATATTAATGTCAATTCCCCTGACAGAGTTAACCTACTAAGTTATGACACCAGGTATGAAACTATACCCCAGATCACCTCCCGATGACAGGGGAGTTACTTAGGAGACCTAGAGCAGCCAGAGGTAAGAGGGTACAGGAAAGACAAATAAACAAGAGGTTGCAATTTTCCAAATGTCAATGAAATTCACATTCTTTATACAAAAATATGAGACCACTTGCCACTTGACAGTGTCTTATTTCATAAGTAGGTAATTAAATAGCAACACTCCCAAGACACTTAAATTCTATTAAAGTAGGGGGCATAAAGAGATGAATTATAAACTCTGAATTCTAAACTGAACAGGAAAAGCACAATAATAAGAAAGTGGCAATTACTTTTAAAAGGAAAAAAAAAATGAGGAGGGAAAAATGAAATGGAGAGACAAGAGAAATGTTTCCCTAAGGATAATGTCTTGACTTTTAATCATAAGTATCAGAACAATTTGAGTGCACAAACTGGATCACAGATGGCACTGCCTATTTTCAATGACCAGCATAACATCCTCTTTTTGATTGTGAGACTCAAGTGATTTGAGGTGGAATTAAAGTTCATAGTTAGTTGCTTTGGAGTCCATTTTGCTTGAATCTGAATACTAGAATAAGACTTCCTAGACATGGGACAACAGGCAAGTCAACTGAACTTTCCAAATTTCATCTTCCACCTCTCTAAAATTGAAATAATATTAGTAATTAACCCAAGAGGTTTTCTGAGGAGTAAAGAAGATAGTATATGTAGAGTACTTACATAACTTCTGAGTCATATTTATTATTCTATTACTATTACTGCTGTCAATATTATTATATCATCATCATCATCACCACCACCACTTAAACACAGAAACTGGAGGAGTCATGAAAGGTTTTCATTGGAAAGGTATGGAAAAGCACCATAATCTACTCTGCATTTCGCTAGATCACTATCGTCCAGGAGTTGGTCAATTAAAACGGGCATCCAAGAAAAGTCTGGGACTATTTAAAGGGATAAGAGGCTATAGAATTTGCAGCCAGAGAACTCTCAGTGGAGAAGCTGCCCTAAATAGAAGCCTCTCAGTGAACCAAATAACCCTAGGGCATCATTCAATTCTCCACCAACAGAAGATGACTGATCTAGAGTCCCTGACCCCAAACAGCCCACCCAGATGGTCGGAAGACTTGGGTGAAAATCCTCAGCAGGGGAAACAAAGGCTCTATGAATAAATGAATCATCAGACCACACAGGGCAGGCAGCTGCAGGCTTTCAAGAGCATTAATTTTGCTTAATATTATACATTTAAATGGCTGCAAATACATAAAAGCATAACAAATAGAAAAGCACAAAGTAATCATTAGGGTTATAATGTGTGTGTGAGTATGGGATCAGAATAGGCACATTGCAAATAAAGTACAATATAAATGCTAAATACCTCACCATTTGCTACTACAATAATGTGTCATGTGGCTGGAGTTCTTAAGTACTTTATGTTCTCTGCTGGTATGAAGTCATTAATCCCATTTATACCATTAATGAGGAAATCCTGGGTCCAAATTAGGAGCCCGAGGAAAAAAACTGAAATGAAAGACAAATAATGGTTCATTTTTCTCTAAACCTCTAATGATTCTTTGCTAAATAACACATATTTCCCTGAACCCTGTTTTAACCACTGCACAATACATCCTGAAAAGAACTGATTATTACCACAATATTAATTATTTTGAGTTGGATGCCCCACACATTGCCACTACCCAAAATGAACCTGGGTCATTCAAAAACCTCCTTTAACGCATTCACATTTCAATCACTCTTTCTCTGTAAGTTGAACCAGTGAGTTTCCAAGTGTCAGTGAAACAGGATAAGCAGGGAGAGCTTCCACTCTGCAAGGTTACCCATTTTTAAATAGTGATTCTTTCATCACAGGACAGAGTCTTCAAGGTAAAGGGAATGAGCTCAGGATCCAGACAGGCCTGGATTGAACTTCAGCTCCATCTCAGTGTGAAAAACCTTTGGGCAGGTTACTTAACATATTTGAGTCTAAGAGTCTTCATATTTAAAGTGGACGTGATACTACTATCTACTTTTAGGGTTATTGGCCAGAGTATTTATTTTTATTAATAACTAAATAAATTCAGAAGGAGAGGGAGAAAAAGTAGAATGCAAAGAAAGAAAAGAAAAATCCAGGTACATCTTTTAGTAAAAGACCTAAAATAGGATAGTCTGAAAGAATCCTTTCCATAATCTGAGATCTCCTTGAATCTAACTGAAAATCTGTCAAACAAGGAAACTGTGAATTTGAAAGAGAAACCACCTTCTAGAGTCCTGAACCTCAAAGGCAACCAGGGTAACAACAATCTACTCTTTAATTGATGTTGATATATTTATTGGTGCTGATGGTATTTGTCGTGTGTGTGTGTGTGTGTGTGTGTGTATGTGTGTGTTAAAAAACATTAACCTCCCCAGAGAAAGGACTGAAGGCATGGAAACTTGACTGTTCTTTCCAAGCAGAGAAAGTCTTAGGTTGGGAGGACTTCAGAGAAAGTCTTTGTCCTTTGCGTGCAATTACGCCTTGTAGCATAATTACTGAGGAATTTACAACGAAGGAGCCTAATACAACTAAGTGACTTTTATTCACCACTATGACCACACATATCCTGAGAACTGTTAGGAAAAGTATCTCACTTCTACTTGGGTCTGTGGGGATCCCTTCTCATTAGGTAGCTAGTTTTAGAGGCAACTCTTCTCTGCATAGAAATGAAATGGGACAACTACTTGGTGCCCAGAGAGGTGCTTGGACCCCATAAAGCTATACTTCAGTAAGAGCAGAACAATGCTAAGATGCCACCCAGATCTCCCCTTAATGAAGATTGTGCTGTCCAACTGCTATCAGCAGAGGAACTCTTCAGTAATTCATTCAGCAGGAGACACCTGCTCCACTCAAGTCATGCCCCTTTCAAGGTAGCCTATATCCAAGAACTTGTCAGTGCATCTCAGTCCCCTGGATGACTCTGAAGCGCCTCTCTAACTCCAATGTTCCCCATGGGTTCAGCCAGGCTACTTCAGCTCAGTTTCTGCCCAATTCTGTGTCTTTCTCTTTTTTCCAGAGGTGGTGATTACAAGGGCACTTCCCTGTAAATATCTTGCACATCAAACCTTTTATCAGAGTCCATCTCCAGAAGAACCCAACCTACTACAGGGACCATATATTTATTTTTCAAATAAGGACAATTTAGAGAGAAACATGTTGTTAACAATTTTGCTGGGACAATGGACTTCAACTAATATCAATCTTGGCAAAGAGAAAACTTTTATGGTAACCCCAAATTGTTATTGTTCAGTTGCTAAGTAGTGACCAATTATTTGTGACCCCATGGACTCTAGCACACCAAGCTCCTCTGTCTATGGGGTTTTTCCAGGCAAGAATACTGGAGTGGGTTGCCATTTCCATCCAAGGGATCTCTCTGGCCCAGGGATTGAAGCCAGGTATCCTGCATTACAGGTGGACACTTTACCATCTTAGCCACCAGGGATGATCTCAGAATTGAAGAGGAGAGGGATAAATCCCCTCTGTGACCTTCTACTTTTTTTTTTTAATTCATTTTTACATTATACTGGCTTCTCTCATCCCTGACTTAGCTTCACTTTAGGGAAAAAGGAGTACTGTCTCATTGTATTTTAGGGGCCAGTTACTTTAAATAAATAATTCAAGGAACACCCACATTTGCCCCAGGAAAAGTTTTCCTATGTTCTATGTCTTCAGAACCAGGGGTTTCCCAGGAGGTACAAACTGATCACTAAAGTATTTCTAGGTCTTAAACCTAGAAGTGGGCATAATAACAACCAAGGTGTTCATGTTCTGACATGAACCTGTGAATGTGTTAAACTCCTTGGCAAAGAGAAATTAAGGTTGCAAATGGATTAAGGTCACTAGTGCCAGTGAAGTTGCTCAGCTGTGTCTGACTTTTTGCGATCCCATGGAGTGTAGCCTACCAGGCTCCTCCATCCATGGAATTTTCCAGTCAAGAGTACTGGAGTGGGTTGCCATTTCCTTCTCCAGGGGATCTTCCCGACCCAGGGATAAAACCCAGGTCTCCCACATTGCAAGCAGACACTTTACCATCTGAGCTATGGATTTGAGATGGGGACATTATCCTGGAATATCCAGGTGGACTTCATGTAATCATGAGGGTCCTTAAATATGGAGAAGGTTGAGAGTGTTTCTCTGTTTCTCAAAGTGTAGCCTGTGAACCATCAGCATAAAAGCCACTTGGAGAATTATTTTCAATGATAATTCTTGCTCTGTTTCTCCTACCCAAGACTGGTCTGAGTTAGAGCCTCAGAACTCCTTTTAAAAGTAAGCATCCCACTTAGTCCGTTAATATTCTCATCGTTCACATGTGTAGGCACAGTATAACTATATGGGTTGATAGATATGTTAATCTACTTGATTGTAGTAATCATTTCAAAACATATACATGTACAAAAATGCCACTTTGTATACCACAAAATATACTACTTCTATTTTCCAGTTCTGTGTCAATTAAAGTGAAAAAAATGTGGGAAAGGGAGGCAAAAGTGTTTGAGTGATGTTACACGAGAAAGACTGGGTTGCCCATTGTTAGCTTTGAAAATCAAAGGGGCCACAAGCCAGGGGATATGAGCAGCCTCTAAAAGCTTTGAGAAATGGACTCTCCACCAAAACTTCTACAGGGAACATAGTCCTGCCAACACCCTGACTTTAGCCCAATAAGACTAGTTTTGGGGTCTGATCTTTAAAATTATTAGGTTATAAATCTGTGTTGCTTAAAGCCACAATGTTTATGGTATTTTTTTTTTTACAGCAGCAATAAAAATAAACTAATACAAGCCCCTGGGTGCCTAGAACTTTCATAGAGGCATCAAGGACTCAGTAGCTAAGAATAGGCTCTGGAAGGATACTGCCCAGGGCTGAATCCCAATGTTCCTAATTATTCACTGTGGCTCTGGGACAAGCATCTCAGTTTTCTGAGCCTCGATTTCCTCTTCTTTAAAATAGGGATAATAACAGTACTTCTATCATAGACTTTCTGGGAATATTAAGTGTAAGGATCTATAAAAATCTATTTATTACACTACCTCTTTTAAGGACTGAATAAATTTTAGGTGTCTAAAAAATAAAGCCTTCAAGTCATGTATGGGATTCCCAATCACAGATAACTTGTCAAATAAGCAATTAAGAAGATTGGCAAAATGCTTTAAAAGAATTGGAATAATATCTGGAAATAGAAAAAGGAGTTATCACATGGTTTTAGGTAGACTCTCTCAAGCAAATGGAAGACATTTCTATGGAACTGTCTAACTTCACCACACCTGAACCAAACATATTGAATGTGTTACCCAATACTGTGCTGATCATTCTGTATCAGAGGATACACATCTTGTTAAAATGTAATTAAAGGGGAGTTTTTTTGAGGCTGCAAGCAAGTGACCATTAAGCTCGCAGAGCTAGGTAGTACTGGATCATCTCCTTTCCACAAGGAGTGCTGGGCATGGGTATGCATCAACATAATGACATCTTAGTCTTGAGTTCTCCTGGCTCACTGCTGTCAAAGCCTAATCAAAGGCCTGGGGTTGCTACTGGAGAACAATCGTCTCGGCCTGGGAGCACAAAGTAGGAAACAGAGGGATTCTCCTGAAGACAGTTGAAAGGACTAATGTTCTTAAGTGGACTCAAGTATGTATGAAAGTTCATTGTCCTCAGCCGTATCTTTTCTTCTTTTGGGCTGAGCTGTGTATAAGAGCCTGGAGGATTGTTATCAATACTTTCCCACTTGCAAAGTAGAAATAATAAAGACTGCAATGACAACGATCCTACCAGGCTCCAGATTTCTAACACCTGTATTTATACACTTATAAATATTTGTTTAATATCTGGCTTCCATTAGACAGGAGATCAGAGACTATACTTGCTTCATTCATTGCTGAATCATAGTCCTGAGCAGTATTTGCCATTCAACAGGGACTCGATACATATTTGCAAAAGTGAACATTATTAGATAATACATAATGAAAGTGAAAGCAGAGAGTGAAAAAGTTGGCTTAAAGCTCAACATTCAGAAAACTAAGATCATGGCATCTGGTCCCATCACTTCATGGCAGGTAGATGGGGAAACAGTGGAAACAGTGGCTGATTTTACTTTCTGGGCTCCAAAATCACTGCAGATGTGACTGCAACCATGAAATTAAAAGACACTTACTCCTTAGAAGGAAAGTTATGACCAACCTAGATAGCATATTAAAAAGCAGAGACATTACTTTGCCAACAAAGGTCCATCTAGTCAAGGCTATGGTTTTTCCAGTGGTCATGTATGGATGTGAGAGTTGGACTATAAAAAAAGCTGAGCACCAAAGAATTGATGCTTTTGAACTGTGGTATTGCAGAAGATTCTTGAGAGTCCCTTGGACTGCAAGGAGATCCGACCAGTCCATCCTAAAGGAGATCAGTCCTGGGTGTTCATTGGAAGGACTGATGTTGAAGCTGAAACTCCAATACTTTGGTCACCTCACGCAAAGAGCTGACTCATTGGAAAAGACCCTGATTCTGGGAAAGATTGAGGGCAGGAGGAGAAGGGGACGACAGAGGATGAGATGGATGGATGGCATCATTGACTCGATGGACATGAGTTTGGGTGGACTCAAGGAGTTGGTGATGGACAGGGAGGCCTGGCGTGCTGCGGTTTATGGGGTCGCAAAGAGTCGGACACGACTGAGCAACTGAACTGAACTGAACTGAATGTGAGTAATGCAGGAAGAAATGTGAATAAAATTAAAAGTTTATTGACCTTGATACTGGATTTTAAATAGAGTCCAAATGTTCACCAAAGAGAATATCAGGAAATCTGAATTTTCATCCTAGCCTTGACATTGACCAGAGTTACAACCTTAGTTAATTATTACATTTCTCTGACCCTCAAATTTCTTACTATAAATATACAGAGTAGGTGATTACTGAAATCCTTTATAGAACTAACCTCACAGACCCTAGGATGATGCCTCCCCATACTATTATATTTCACTGATCAAAATTCTGATGCACAATGTTTGCTCTAGAATTATAGAATACGCTTATAAATCCTGACACTTGCCTATTCATTTCCTCCCTCCTTCCCTTATTTCCGTTCTTTCATGTATTTATAGTTATTAAATGTTTTCTCTGTATGCTGCATTGCAGGCAGATTCTTAACCATCTGAATCACCAAGAAAGCCCTATGTACTTGCCCTAAGGAAGTTTAAAAATACATTGTATACCTGTCTAGAACTAGGCATGCATATTTTGACTGAAGTCTCTATCTTTGATAAGATTCAAATTCTATCCATGTGTTCATTTCATTAAGTGGTTTAAAAAGCTATTTTCCGACCTTAATGCATTATGGAAATGACAGAGACTAATTTGCCTTGAAGAATAATCTTCTGGAAATCAGAACTTTGATCTCAATGATGTTGCCAAACACAAACTGGAGAAAGGACTCCATATACCCCTTTAACTAAGACTTTTGTGCTTTTTTCTGCTTGAGTTTACTTTCCTGACAAATTTCTTTGCCTTCAACTATAAGTCAATATTTTCTATAGCAGACAGACTTCCATGATGTAAGACAATATCCACCGACATATTACTGCTTCTCCCTCTCTATGTGTAGATATCATAGCCAACTCTCAGGTTTTCAGTCATTAACACAACAGTGATCAAATAGAAAGACCTCAGGCAGAGACCTGACAAGAGAAAGGAAACAGATGATTGTTGGAACTCATTTGAGATATAATAGTATTCCAGCATACTGTACATTTTTGACCTTAAGCAAGGGAAAGCTGATGACTTAATAGAGTTTTCTTTGTAAACCTTTTTCTTTCTGCTTCAAAAATGCTGACTTTTTTAGCCTTTCCTTTCCTACAATTGCTTTCAAAAGCATATTTCTAAGTTTCCAAGCCAGAGTTCACCTCAATAATGCCTCGGTTAATTGTCCGGGTACTCACATTTGATGGGAAGCCAAAGGCTCTATTTGACAGGATAAAATATAGCCCTGGAATGCCTGTCCTCTCTTTCTTCCACAGAAAGCACTCTACAAATATGAGAAAGTGCTTCTAAGGTTCCAGTACTTTCAAAAGTAACCCAATAATTATATCTTACACTATCTCACCAAGAAGTGAGACATTTCTGTTAATATTGATCTGGATTCAAACACCAAGGCTCAGTTTCCCTTTCTTTCAACATGATTGATGATAGCATCATTGAGATAATAGAGATCCTGAGATCCTGGTATGTAACATATACTTCGTAAACAATAGTGATGGATATGTACTTGTTGAATCTGTTACTGTTAAGGGGCAAAGAAGCCTTTGGCTAAAGGCAGTAACCAGATCAATCACAGAGGAAATTCTGCAGTTTGAGATATGATAAGGGCTGCTATCTTGGGTACCCTCCCTAACTTCCTTGTCAGCCTGATTTCTTATATTCCCAGCATCCCTTAACTTCTTACAACTCCTGCATGTACTTTCACACTCCCTTCCTCCATACTGATTATTACTCAGTGCATTCTCTCCCTCTCTCTCAGTATCTCTCATTTATTCTAATGTCCAGCAAGGTAAAATACGAAATATGGCTTTCTCCCTCATGAGCCAGGGTAGAAATAGAAGTCCAGCTATATAACTCTAAAAGAACCCCAGATGTCATCTGTTACTCAAAGGGCTTAGCTATTAGAAATCTTGCTTCCCCAGGAAAGTCTTTCTGGCAGTGTTAGATGAAAAAAAAAAAAAGTAATATGGACATCTAGGTGCTAAATCAAAATGTCAGCCCTGACCTTTGGGGGTCAGAGCTTCAAAGGTCACTCTGCCTTCTAAGGTGAAGTAAACATTTTTTATAAATTGAAGCCTCAAGGAAGGGAGGAAGGTGTGTGGATAGGTGCAGGGCAAGAGGTCAAAGGCATTCAGTCAGCTCTCCATCCTCTCCTTCAAGTTAACATCACATAATTATGCAAGTTTAAAATACTGATTAGACTGTTATTTTGGTTATTTATTCGTAAGCTTTTTAGCAAATTAAATTTACATGACAATTTTTTTTTTTTTAATGCATTATTGCTAGAAGTCTTCCAGGAAGTTTTGAGAAAAAGCTAGACAGTCATACAAAGTATTCCAGCATAGTCTTCTTGTTTTCGCCTAAAGACATTATGTGATTTTCTACCAGTCCTTAAAGCACATTCAGAGTGACAACACAGATGAAAGACTCACCTCAAGTAACTTCACTTCCCAAAACTGCCCCACAGAATAACAGAAACACCAAAGTCTTTTCCTGTTATGGGAGGCACAAAATCAAAACTCCAAAGTCAACATTTACTTATTATTTCACTCCTATGATTTACCAGGTTTTAGGAGGGAGCCCCATATTCAGTATTACATCCACCTCAACCCACCACATGCTGATAAAATATAAGGTAGAAAATCCTAAGGGCAGGGGAATTGATTTCCCACAGCAGAAATAATGATTACTTCTTAAATGCTTCATAAATAAAACTGTGTTAATGACCTTTTCTAACTACCTGGTTTATTTTTTTTTTTTTTAAAGAGGTTATGTGAGTCTCCACCTTTTCAAACTTTTAATGGTTCCCTATTACTTGAAAATTCTAAGTAAATGCCATTCTTGACTTGATGCCAATTTACCTTCCCAAATTTAGTTCTCCTTGCTCCTCAGTAAATATTATATATCCCAGTTAAACAAGAATTCTACCTGTGTGGGAAGTTTTCTGATCCTTCCACCTTTTTTTTTTTTTTCAGATTTTCATATCCTAGGATGACATTTAAAGAGGATATCCTAACTACTAGTGACCATCTCAAATACTTCCTTTTCCACGAATGCTTTCCTGCCTAAATCCTTCACAAACATATGACATTTTTCCTTCTTTTGTACTTCCATAACATTTTCACTCTATAAATTTTGAGAAAACTATTTTCTCCTAATAGAAAACTATTATTATTAGAAGAAAAGGAAAATGGTTGTCTGAGAAGGCCTTACAAATAGCTGAAAAAAGAAGAGAAATGAAGGCAAAGGAAAAAAGTAAAGGTATATCCATCTGAATGCAGAGTACAAAATAATAGCAAGAAGAGAGATGAAAGCCTTCCTAAGTGATCAGTGCAAAAAAAAAAAAAAAAAGACGAAAACAGTAGAATGGGAAAGACTAGAGATCTCTTCAAGAAAATTAGAGATACCAAGGGAACATTTCATGCAAAGATGGACTCAATAAAGGATAGAAATTGTATGGACCTAACAGAAGCATAAGATATCAAGAAGAGGTAGCAAGAATGCACAGAAGGACAATACATAAAAGATCTTCATGACCCAGATAACCACAATGGTGTGATCACTCACCTAGAGCCAGACATCTTGGAATGCGAAGTCAAATGGGTCTTAGGAAGCATCATTACGACCAAAGCTAGTGGAGGTGATGGAATTCCAATTGAGCTATTTCAAATTTTAAAAGATGATGGATGCTGTTAAAGTGCTGCCCTCAATATCCCAGCAAATTTGGAAAACTGAGCAGTGGTCACAGGACTGGAAAAGGTCAGTTTTCATTCCAATCCCAAAGAAAGGCAATGCCTAAGAAAGCTCAAACTACCGCACAATTGCACTCATCTCACACACTAGCAAAGTAATGCTCAAAAGTTTCCAAGCCAGGCTTCAGCAGTCCATGAATTGAGAACGTCTAGATGTTAAAACTGGATTTAGAAAAGGCAGAAGAACCAGAGATCAAATTGGCAACATCCACTGGATCATAGAGAAAGCAAGAGAGTTCCAGAAAATCATCTACTTCTGCTTTATTGACTAAGCCAAAGCCTTTGACTGTGTGGATCACAACAAACTGTGGAAAAGTCTTCAAGAGATGGAAATACCACACCAACTGATTTGCCTCCTGAGAAATCTGTATGCAAGTCAAGAAGCAACAGTTAGAACCAGACATAGAGCAACAGACTGTCTCCAAATGGGGAAAGGAGTATGTCAAGTCTGTATATTGTTACCCTGCTTATTTAACTTATATGCAGAATACATCATGTGAAATGTTGGGCTTGATGAAGCACAAGCTGGAATCAAGATTGCCGGGAGAAATATCAATAACCTCAGATATGCAGACTACACCATCCTTATGGCAGAAACTGAAGAGGAACTAAAGAGCCTCTTGATGAAAGTGAAAGAGGAGAGTGAAAAAGTTGGCTTAAAACTCAACATGCAAAAAACTAAGATCATGGCATCTGGTTCCATCACCTCATTGCAAATAGATGGGGAAACAATGGAAACAGTGACGCACTATATATCTTGGGCTCCATAATCACTGCAGATGGTGACTGCAGCCATGAAATTAAAAGATACTTGCTCCTTGGAAGAATAGCTATGACCAGCCTAAACAGCATATTAAAAAGCAGAGACATTACTTTGCCAACAAAGGTCCATCTAGTCAAGGCTATGGTTTTTCCAGTAGTTATGTATGGATGTGAGAGTTGGACTATAAAGAAAGCTGAGCACCGAAGAATTGATGCTTTTGAACTGCGGTGTTGGAAAAGAATCTTGAGAGTCCTTTGGACAGCAAGGAGATCCAATCAGTCAATCCTAAAGAAATCAGTCCTGAAAATTCCTTAGAAGGACTGATGCTGAAGCTGAAGCTCCAATACCTTGGCCACCTGATGTGAAGAACTGTCTCCTTAGAAAAGACCCTGACGCTGGGAAAGATTGAAGGAGGGAGGAGAACGGGAGTACAGAGGATGAGATGGTTGGATGGCATCACCGACTAGATGGACATGAGTTTGAGCAAGCTCTGGGAGTTGATGATGGACAGAGAAGCCTGGTGTGCTGCAGTCTATTGGGTGGCAAAGAGTCAGACACAACAGAGTGACTGAAGTGAACTGAATATTTATTATAATATTGACCTACTATTTTAACTCTGTGCTTGTCTATAAGTTTCTTGAAAGGTGAGGTTGATCTTAAATATCTTTGTTTGTCATACAATGCCAAGCAGAGTGCTATGACTTGCTCACAGTGGATACAGAATATATATCTTGTACAATTGACCAAATTTAGAAGTAGGAATACATAGCTGAGATTCCAGAGTTAAATGAATATGGAAATCGCTGAAGTACTAATATCCAATAAGCTCCAGTGCCCAAAAATGCTAAATTGTATTAAATGATGGTTTAAATTTAACATGACAAGCCCAAGTAACAAAAGTTCAGGTGGCTTCTAAATACATCCAGTTCACTCTAGATTCCTTGATTCTAGGGGGAATTATAAATTAGGAAAGAATAGAGGCCATAAATTCAAAAAGAAGAATTCTATAAGGATCTAAGTCAATCAAAACAGTTAAGCAAAGAGTGATGTGTAGCATAGGGAGTGTAACTCCAAATTGGCACTTGCCAAGAGCATTTGCCAGCAACTGAACAACTAACAGAAGCAGAAGATATTAAGAAGAGGTGGCAAGAATACACAGAAGAACTGTACAAAAAAGATCTTCACGACCCAGATAATCATGATGGTGTGATCACTCACCTAGAGCCAGACATCCTGGAATCTGAAGTCAAGTGGGCCTTAGAAAGCATCACTACGAAATTAAAAGCTTTTGCACAACAAAGGAAACTATAAACAAGGTGAAAAGACAGCCTTCAGAATGGGAGAAAATAATAGCAAATGAAGCAACAGACAAACAATTAATCTCAAAAATATACAAGCAACTTCTGCAGCTGAATTCCCAAAAAATAAACGACCCAATCAAAAAATGGGCCAAAGAACTAAACAGACATTTCTCCAAAGAAGACATACAGATGGCTAACAAACACATGAAAAGATGCTCAACATCACTCATTATTAGAGAAATGCAAATCAAAACCTCAATGAGGTATCATTTCACACCAGTCAGAATGGCTGCTATCCAAAAGTCTACAAGCAATAAATGCTGGAGAGGGTGTGGAGAAAAGGGAACCCTCTTACACTGTTGGTGGGAATGCAAACTAGTACAGCCACTATGGAGAACAGTGTGGAGATTCCTTAAAAAACTGGGAATAGAACTGCCATATGACCCAGCAATCCCACTGCTGGGCATATACACCGAGGAGACCAGAATTGAAAGAGACGCGTGTACCCCAATGTTCATCGCAGCACTGTTTACAATAGCCAGGACATGGAAGCAACCTAGATGTCCATCAGCAGACGAATGGATAAGGAAGCTGTGGTACATATACACAATGGAATATTACTCAGCCATTAAAAAAAATACATTTGAATCGGTTCTACTGAGATGGATGAAACTGGAGCCCATTATACAGAGTGAAGTAAGCCAGAAAGAAAAACAACAATACAGTATACTAATGCATATATATGGAATTTGAAAGATGGTAACGATAACCCTATATGCGAGACAGAATAAGAGACACAGATGCATGGAACAATTTTATGGACTCTGAGGGAGAAGGTGAGGGTGGGACGTTCTGGGAGAATGGCATTGAGACATGTGTATTGTCATATGTGAAACAGAGCACCATTCCATGTTCGATGCATGTGACAAGGGCTCAGGGCCGGGGCAATGGGATGATCCAGAAGGATGGGATGGGGAGGGAGGTGGGTGGGGGGTCCGGGAAGGGGAACACATGTAAACCCATGGCTGATTCATGTCAATGTATGGCAAAAACTATTACAATATTGTAAAGTAATTAGCCCCCAACTAAAATAAATAAATTTATTAAAAAAATAAAATAAAATAAAATAAAATAAAATAAAATATTAACATTTAATATTAAAAATATTAAAAATATTTAAATTTAAATGAAATATAACAATTAAAATTTAACAAAATAGGAATTGAAATGGCATTAAATGTTAAAAATATTTCACACATGATAAAATACATGCAATATAAAATTATACTAAAATTATTTTTCATTTATGACTGTCAAACTTTAAAAAAGTCATGTATTGTCAAGGCACAGATTGAATGAATAATCTTTTACATTGCTGGAGAAGTATACATCTGTAAAATTCTATATGGCATGTTATATAATCAAACATGCATCAGAATTAAAATACACATACTATTTAGTAGAAAATTCACTTTTATGAGTTTAGCCTAAAGATTCCTTCTAAACGATATCAGTGGAAGGCTATTTACTGTTTTGCCATTAGTAAAAAAAAAAAAAAGGACTGATTAAAAACTAATGTCAATCCATAGTGAACTGAGTAAACAAATGATATAACATTTAAAAATAGAATATGCAGAATAAGAATGAGTAATCAGTCCATGAACTGATATGGAATGATTTCCAAGATTTACTGTTAAATGAAAAATAAGTGCAAAGCAATGTTTATTTGTGCAACATGAGAGAAAATAATATGCACCTAGTTTTGGTTTATTTACAAAATGTTTATGAAAAGATACAAAGAAACTGATAAAAGTAGTTGCCTCTGGGAAAGAAACTGGCTGTTGAAAGGTCAAGAGTAGGAAAGAGAATTTTCAAAAATAAACAAACAAAAAATAAATAATGGAGAAAGGATAGTGTGTTCTTTTAATAGGATGACAAATAAAAATATATATCCAATGTCCATTAAAAGAATAAGAATGGAACATTGTGAACAACTCAATGCCTACAAATTTGATAACAGATGAAATAAATTTATACCTTGAAAGAATAAAAAAACTCACAAAAGGAAAAATGGATAATCTAAACAAGTCTATAACTATTAAATACTTTTAATCAATAAATAATAATCTCTCATTAACAGAAAGTAACAGGCACAAATGATTTCACTGCGGTATTATACCAAACATTCAATAAGAAACATTTAAGAAATTCTCTGCAGTCTCTTTCAAAAAATACAAGCAGAAAGGAATATTTCCTAACTCATTCTATGACGCCAGCATTATTCTAATAAGAAAACAGATAAAGACATTACAAGAATGAAAAATTACATACCAGTATCTCTTAAGCATATATGCCAAAATCTCAACAAAATACTGTCAAATTGCATCTAATAGTGTATTAAAATAATTATGCATTATGATCAATTGTGCCTTATTCCAGGTATACAAGACTTATTCAAACTTCAAACACAATTTAATCATCACTTCAACAGACCGAAGGAAAAAAAATATAATGATATTATGTGATGCAGAAAACTGTTTGACAAAGTTTATCCATTCATGATAAAAACTCTCAACAAGGTAGCAATAGAGGGAAATTTCCTCAATTTGTAGGTAACATCTATAGAAACATTCAGCTAATATTGTACTTAATGATTACAAACTGAATGCTTGACTGGGGACAAGGTAAGAATGTACTCTTTGCCTGTGATGAACACTGTAGGTGGAATACCTAACTAATTCAATGAGACAAGAAAAGGAAATAAACAATATGCAAATTGCAAGTGATAAAATTCAGCTGGCCTTGTCTGCAGATGATATGACTGTCTATGTTTAAAATCCCTGAGAATCAAGGAATAATTCCTGCAACTAATGAAAGCTTATAGCAAGGCTACAGGACAGATGATTACTATTAAAAAGTCTATTGCTTTTAAATCAGCAAAAACTAATTGTAACTTGAAATTAAAATACACAATATCATTTATATTAGCATCCAAAATGAAATACTTCTATAAGTTTAACACACTATTTTTAGGATCAGTATGTATGAATCCATAAAAACTCTGATAAAGAAATCAAATAAGAGCTAAGTAAGTGGAGAAGGCAATGGCACCCCACTCCAGTACTCTTGCCTGGAAAATCCCATGGACAGAGGAGCCTGGTAGGCTGAAGTCCATGGGGTCACGAAGAGCTTGACACGACTGAGCGACTTCACTTTCACTTTTCACTTTCATGCATTGGAGAAGGAAATGGCAACCCACTCCAGTATTCTTGCCTGGAGAATCCCAGGGACAAGGGAGCTTCGTGGGCTACCGTCTACGGGGTCGCACGGAGTCGGGCACGACTGAAGCGACTTAGCAGCAGCGGTAGCAAGTGGAGAGATATTATATACTCATTAAATTGTAACATTCAATGTTGTCAAAATTTCAATTATCCCCGTCTTGATCTATTGCTTCAATTCAATCACAATCAACACCCCATCAAGCTCTTTTGTAGATGTCAACAAACTGTTATTAAAATTGTATGGAAAGGCAGTAAACAAAGCAAACTAACAAACAAAATACCTGGAAGAAGAATAACAAGGATGGAGGACAAACTACTCCATTTCAAGACTTACTATAAATCTAAAGTGATCACAGAGTCTGGTATTGTTGAAACAATAAACACAAACAGAATAGATAATCTAGAAATGGATATACAAACATCCTCAAATGAAATACCTCTCCTTCAGCAGAATAAAAAGTGATGATTGAGGGAGACTGAATTAAGATGGCAAACTGGGCTGATATAGTCTTCTCATCCATGAAATTACAAAAATTTCTTCAATTATAGAAAACATGCTAGACAATGAAAATCATAGCTGCCAAAAGCACACAAAAAATTAAAGTGATTCTGAAGGTAAGACAGCATAAGAAATGAGATCTACAGAAAAACAACTAAAGAAATTATGCGAAACTACTCTGAAAATGATTTTTAAAGCAAAACAAATGAGCAAACAAACAAAAAGCATTAAGAATTACCAAGTAATCAGGAAAATACAAATCATGAAATGGAAACATCAAACTTAATAAGCAAAAAATAAATTTCCCTAAAAAGACTTGATAGGATAAATTGAAATGGAACATAGAATAAAAAATATAATACTCTTACAACTAGTTCAAAAACAGTGACTGTGTACAGTAAGATAAGATACCTTGAGATTTACATTTCTAATTTTCATAAGTAATATGAAAGAATTCTAGAATTTAAAACAAACAAAAACATAAAGATAGGAAACTATCCACTCCCACGTTAAGGGTGGTGAATATTCAAAAGATGGGTGAAAGATCATGCTCAAATTCTAGATGGCCCACAGCTTGACTTTAAATTTGCCCAATAACCAAAGAAAAGAGAAAATATGGTTAGCTTGTGAATTATAGAATTCACAAGATTTAAAGTTGAACAACACTTAAGAGATTTAGAAGTAGGTCTCACAAGGAAAGTTGCAAGAAAATTTCCCAATGAGTTTTTACAAAGGGGATGTATTCATTACCATTTCTTAAATTAATGTAATAAATCTATTAATAGAAAAGTTTGTTATGTTCCTCAGTGGCAGGAATCATAATAATTTTTGAAAATGCTTTACATTTTTTCTTTAATTTTTGGGAAGACTAATGAATTTTAATTTCAATGGCTGGGTTAGAGGGAGATTCCAGTGATTTTTACAGAAACACAGGATAAAATATTGCTTAATATAGCATTTCACAAGTAAGTAAAACCTGGTTCCTCAGTACCTGGAGCTTAATTAGGAGGCAACCAAAGGCTCTGTCTTTATCAAAGAGGATTATTTTTTATTATTTTGTCTTCATCAGAGGGAGAGAAACCTGGGAAGGGGTGATGGGTTTGACTGGAAACAGTTTTGAAATTAAGAGTATTCATAAAATATAACCACTGATTATTATGTCTAGTTTGAAATATGGCTGTGCATATTTGATTACTGAATTCTACACAATGGTATAGCAATGAGGTGTAATTACATTTTCTTCCAAGTACTATTACAAGATAGAAGAACATTGTTTAATTTTATTATGTGTTCCTTTTGTATTTTATTTTTAGCAAATCAAGATTTGATTAATTATTTAGTAAGAGCTGGCAAATCAATCCAGCCTTCTCTGCACATAAAGTAATTCTAATTCCAATAAATGTATTTTTGACAAATGACTTCTCATATTATTTATATCAACATATGAAATGGGCCTACAACAGCAAAGTAGTGGGCTTCTTTTTCACTTTGTCCTGTCTTTGTAGACAAAGAGGAGAAAAGCAAAAAATAAAACATATCTAAGAAAAGGTTGAAAAAATATTATGTTTGTGTTTAGTTGACAGCATATAGATCAAACAACAGAAGCAATAAAGGCACACAATGTTTACTTTTACCTTCAACCATGGAAATTCTTTATGTCTACTGAAGAAAAAAAAGCACCACTAGTGTTCAGTATATTAAACCGTAAACCACAAAGCTTACATCACGTTGTAAACTTAGTTCCAAGCCGTTCCAGTCAGTTTAGGTTTAAAGGCCACAACAACACTGGCATGGATTAACTAGGAGCAGTTTGGATGAAAAGTGCTACAGCTGAAAAGTGGATTGACTTACTTTCTTGACCACCATTTTCAGATTTAGAGCAACCAAATTCTGGAGGTTTACATGCTTTGAAATCTTTCATCAGCTGATAGTTCTCTGTAGTGTGGGAAAAGTGCATGATTGATCGAAAGCATCTGTTAAAAAGTTCATTGATATATAATGTGAGAACAATTTCAGTCCAGCCCAGGAAGTAACTTATGAGAGTTTGTCACTGTAGCAACCCAAAAATCCACATGGAGGCAAATGCTCTATGACAATGCCATAAATTAAAAGAGCAGGCTATGTATTCTCATTCACTCAGTCAATTAAGGATACACTGAACACATTATTAATGACAGGTATTCTATCAGACACAGGATGTGAATATCTTCTGCCCTTGTGGAATATATAATACATGGGAAAATAGCCTAGGATAATGATCACAGAAATCAATGAAAACTGAGCTCACAAAGAAAAGGTTAAAATAGAATAATGTACCTCCTGATGAAAGCACATGAGACCACCTGGGTCACAGTTTTCCCAAAATAGCAAAACCAAAGAGAGAGGAATATGTTAAATGTCATTATAGGGTGCAATGAAAGAATTGGAGAAATTAACATGGCAAATAACTCATGATTCTTCAAAAAATAAATGGCAAAACCAACAACAAAATAAAAGAATCATGTATAAAAACATATTTTAAAAAGATGCCAATCCATTGTAAAGTGTTCTTGTTTTCTGGTTCATGCTTAGAATCCTGATTCAAATAAAATGGGATGAGAGAGAAAAAGGGGGGTCAGAGACAAAGAAATAATGACTAAGTATTTTATAATAGTATGAAAATATTGAAAATACTGTAGATTTTTATATGTGACCAGTGGCATAAGATAAGGAACTTTCAATATACATATTGCAATGTTTATAGAATTTATGTCAAAATAGTAAAAGTGATTAAAGGGGGATATTAGGTATAGATGAAAGGTATAGGTATAGATGAAAAAAAAATTGGCCATTTTTGAATCTGGATGATGAGTGTATGGTGGCTTATCATATTATTTTCTCTTTTGTTTATGTTGGAAATTTTCTCTATAAAAAAGAAACCCTTTCTCGATAGTGTCATAGAGGAGTAAAGGGGAGTATAATACGTATGAGAGAGAAATATCAACGTTAGGATGCAGACTCATGAAAGGCTCTTCCAAGAAGGTGATATTTATTTTAGAACTAAAAAATAGGTAGGAGCTATCCTCTTGATATAAAGTAGAGAAAAGTGTTTAATTCAGGGTAACAACATATACGAAAATCTTTGAAGTGGAGAGAAGTTAAGTGGATTATCAACAACAAAAAACTCCCAAAACACTCAAACTGAAGCTAAATAAAGCAAAGAGTGCTGCCAATCAGCCTATTTGCTGAATCACACAGAGATTTAATGCCTTTTTAAAATATTATATACATATTATAATGAAATATTGGGAGCTATAAATAAATTGGATCAGGTAAAAACATTACTTATAAGACACTAAAGTACTATCGACTGAATATTTGTATCCCCTTCCAAAATTCATGTATTGCAATCTAATCCCTAGTCTAATGGTCTTAGAAGGTGGAGACTTTGGGAAATGGTTAGATCATGAAGGCAATGAGATTAGTGCCCTTATAAATCTGACCCTAGAAAGGTCCTTCACCCCCTCAGCCTGTAAGAACACAGTGAAAACCAGGAAGTGGGCTTTCACTAGACACCAAAGTTACCAGTGCAACTTGATCTTGGATTTTCCAGCCTCTAGAACTCTAAGAAATCAATTTCAGATGTTTATAAGCCACCCAGTCTGCAGTACTCTATTATAGCAGCCTGGACAGAGGAAACAAACACTTGTCACAATTGTGAAAATCAAGAATAGAGGCAAGAAGAGCTATGTGACTATTGCAAAAGTTGAAGTGAGCAATGATGGAAGCAAGGACCAGAAGGAAGGTAGTATACATACAGAGAACTGGATGCAGTGAAGAAATTTGGTAAAATGATAAAGACTTGTGATGCCCCAGGGGAGTATAAGTGAGGGAGAAGTCAAAGAATATCCCCAGGCTTCTGGGCAGTGAATGGAAATGCTACAAGCTGCATGATGCCACTATTCACCAAAACATGCAAGAGCCCACGTAGGGGAAATAAGCATGTATTTAATTTTGGACTTGAAAAGTTTAAGGTGCTTTGTAGCATAACAGAGGTTGGGCTGTAGAGGCCATTTTATGAAATAATATTGAGCTCAGAAGAAGGATCTTGTCTGGCAAAATAAATGTAAAATCTTGTAAAGATGTGATCAATAAGGAAAAATGTATAAGTAAAAGAGCATCAATACTTAAGTTCCAAGAAGCTCCAAACTTTAGTATCCTAGCAGATGCCCTTTGCTTCCATATAGATGTAGAAAGTTGAATAAGCCACCTAATATACCCATTACAACAAACAGAAAAATCTGTATAGACCACACAAATCATATTTCAAAGAAACCAGAGCACCATGTGAACCATAGGCACAAATGAATTGAAATCTCAGAGGCAAGGGGGCCCATCCAAATTGGGTTGGCTATCACTGGCCATGTTCAAGACTGAGGGCTTTGTAGAGTTTGGTCATAGCATGCGTGCATGCTAAGTTTCTGCAGCCGTGTCCGACTCTTTGTGACCCCATGGACTATAGCCCACCAGGTTCCTCTGTCCACGGGATTCTCCAGGCAAGAATACTGGAGTGGGTTGCCATGCCCTTTTCCAGGGCATCCCACCCAGGGATCTAACCTGCGCCTCCTCTGTCTCCTAAATTGGCAGGTGGGTTCTTTACCACTAGCACCATGTTGGAAGTTGGTCATGGACTTAGGATCAGTTTTGGTTCACACAGATTTAATAAAATAGTTGAAAAGATCAGCAAACCCTTGGCAGAGAAACAAAACCCTTGGAAACAGATTGAAAACCTACAGAGCCTTGAAAGAGCAGTCAGGGTATGATCAGGAGGTTTGAGGACTAGAAAGCATCTTCCAAAAGGCAGAAGAAGAAAAAAAGAAAAAAAAATTTTTCTATAATCTTTCAGTGCTTCATAGGCAAAATCTTGCCAGAGAGACCTACTTCAAGCACATATTTCAGATCTCCCTCAGATTTGCTTACTGAAGTTTCAAAGAAAGAGGCTACAGAGCAAAGTTCAAAATGTCTGAAGGATGGAGTTGAATATCTTTTTTTCTTTTTGGAGATGAGGAAATAAAGATGCTCCAGGATTGAAATAATAAGTCAGGAAATTTCCTGTATGACAAAGAGGGACAAACCAGAAGTGGCCTGACCCTTACTAAAACATCAAACAATTTCTCCAGAGTCTTAAAAGTCTAAGATCAAGATGTTAGCAGGGCTGATTCCTTCTGATGCCTCTCTCCCTGTTTTAAAGATGACTGCCTTCTTGCTGTGTCCTTATCTGATATTTCCTCTATGTCTACATGTATCTGTACCCATACTTATCTTCTAATAAAAGAACATCAGTCACACTGGATTAGGACCCAACCATAGGACCACATTTTACCTTATTGTCACATTCAAAGTACAAGGAGTTAGTACTTCAACATATGGATTTTGAAGGGTTAAAATTAAGCCCAGAACTATATGTAATTTATACATCAATAGGTAACAAAAACATGTAAATCAAAGTAGAAAATTTAAAGGTGAGGAAAAAAAATTCACAAATGGAAACCGAAATGAAACAAGTTCAAAATAGGAAAACCAAGACTTTGTGAATTAGCAGATCCAAAGGAAACATGATTTTAAAGGGACGATGTTCTCAAATGAATCAAATGTTCCTGAGATATTAAAGTGAGGATCCAGAAATGTATTTTGTCTTTACAAAAGGGAAGGCCACTGTTGACCTTTGTGAGGGCAGTTGTACTGGAGTAGAAAGGGTTACATATATATTCAAGTGGGTTGAGTAGGGAATGGGTGGTGAAAAAGAAGAGTGAGGACACTTCATTTGAGAGATTCACCTGAGAATAAGAAATGAAATGGAAGTAGCTGGCGGGAAGTATGGGCTTGGAAGTAGTTACTATGGTTTTAGTTTTGACTGAAGTTTACTTTTAATAAAAGATGGGAAAGATTTTGCATGTCCTATTGCTGGTGAAATGTGGGGAATAGTGAGGCAGTAGTGGAAGATACATGGAGGAGGTCCGTAAGAGCTGAAAGGGAGCTGCGATCCAGAGCATCAGCTGAGCAGTTTGTATTTGAAGAGATGGTCAGCTCCTGCATAGTCTTATCAAAGTATATAATAAATGATCACCTGTACCATTTTACCAACAATAAAAATATTTTTACAATTCTTACAATATATATTAAAACTCTCATGATCATTATCCTTGTAGTTTTAAACAGCCTGTATTAATTTAGATTTACTTACATTTCCCCCCACCCCCACTTTATATTTAATTTGCTTCCTCTTTCATCTGGGATTATTTTCCTTCTAGCTAAATGACTTCCTTTTGCATTTCTGCTAATGTGAGTTATTCTGACACAGGCATCTACATCATAGCCAGAAGCAAAAGTCTTAGCCATTGATCCTTCATTATTGTTGTTGTTGTTCAGTCACTAAGTCGTGTCCAGCTCTTTGCGATCCCATGGACTGCAGCATGTCAGGTTTCCCTGTCCTTCACTATTTCCCAGAGTCGGTCCTTCATCTTGAGTTCAATAAATATTTATTGGCTATAGCTCTTTCTCTCACTAAGAAAGATGATGGAGACTGGATGAAGCACAAGCTGAAATCAAGATTGCCAGGAGAAGTATCAATAACCTCAGATACACAGGTGACATCCCCCTTTATGGCAGAAAGTGAAGAGGAACTAAAGAGCTTCTTGATGAAAGTGAAAGAGGAGAATGAAAAAGCTGGCTTAAAACTCAACATCCAAAAAACTAAGATCATGGCATCTTGTCCCATCACTTCATGGTAAATAGATGGGGAAACAATGGAAACAGTGACAGACTTCATTTTCTTGGGTTCCAAAATCATCACAGATGGTGACTTCAGCCATGAAATTAAAAGACGCTTGATCCTTGGAAGAAAAGCTATGGCCAATCTAGACAGCATATTAAAAAGACATTACTTCGCTGACAAAGGTCAGTCTAGTCAAAGCTATGGTTTTTCCAGTAGTCATGTATGGATGTGAGAGTTGGACTATAAAGAAAGCTGAGTGCCAAAGAATTGATGCTTTTGAACTGTGGCATTGGAGAAGACTCTTGAGAGTCCCTTGGACTGCAAGGAGATCCAACCAGTCAATCCTAAAGTAAATCAGTCCTGAATATTCATTGGAAGGATGGATGTTGAAGCTGAAGCTCCAATACTTTGGCCACCTGATGAGAAGAACTGACTCATCTGAAAAGACCCTGATGTTGGGAAAGATTGAAGGCAGGAGGAGAAGGGGATGACAGAGGATGAGATGGTTGGATGGCATCACTGTCTCAATGGGCATGAGATTGAGCAAGCTCTGGGAGTTGGTGATGGATAGGGAGGCCTGGCATGCTGCAGTCCGTGGGGTCACAAAGAGTCAGACATGACTGAGCGACTGAACTGATGGTTAGCTTGGGCTTCCCTGGTGGCTTAGACAGTAAAGAATCTGTCAGCAGTGAAAGAGATCTAGATTTGATCCCTGGGTCAGAAATATCTCCTAGAGAAGGGAACGGCTACTCACTCCAGTATTCTTGCCTGGAGAATTTCATGCACAGAGGAACCTGTTGGGCTACAGTCCATGGGGTCATAAAGTGTTAGATATGGTCAAGTGACTAACACTTCACTTGGATTGTCAGTTTAGGTGGACAGCTGGAGTTATCTACAAATGGACAGAGATGTAAGAAACTCCCCAAGAGAATTTCAGCCAATTTTACATGGCCATTCATTTGAGATGTTGTAAGTGATATCAATATATTTTATCGGATCAAATCACCTTAGAAGTCCCTTCCAACATGAAAGTACTGTTTTAAAACCAAGGTGTACTTTGGAACATGTATGAAATCTCTCTTCCATTATTCCTAAAAACATCTTTTACTGTCTAATCTCCTATTAATTTTAGAAATTTCTAAAATCCAGGAAACCCTTTAATTGGTACCACTTGACACTTCTCAAGCCCCAGTGCAGTTGTTTTTCAATGTTCTTAGATTCCCTACATAAAAATCACAGAAATAGCTTATTAAAAATATACATTTCTATATCCTTCCACAGACATACTGTATCAAAGTCCTTAGGGATGGTTACCAGAAGTATGCATTGTAACAAGCCCTTTTCTCCAGGATAAATCATAAAACTGCTACTGCCAAGAGCAAGGAAACTCAGCAAGATGGATCTGTGGTTCCCAATCTTGTCTCCATATAGACATATCATTGAAACTTCAAAACAAATGCCTAAGCTGGACCCCACAACAGGATAATAAATTGAAAGCTCTAGGTCTGACATAGCATTTCCTTCCTTAGAAGGACTAATTTGAGTATCACAACTTTTGTAACTCCAAAGCACTTTGTATAGAATGTTATTGTTGTACTAATCACATTTTTGCAGTTATTTATGTTTTAGTGTCTTCATCACACTTCCCCATGATCACCTAGAGTGGGAACTACAACTTCAGTATACAAAGTAGGCACCAAAGACATACCCATATTTAAAGGTAAGTGAAATACTGTAGAAAAGTCTATAATTTGTACATGCTCTAAAATAATCTGTGGAATATCAAAGTTTATTTTATGCTTCCTGGGAGGAAATTTTTGAACATATATTTTGGTAGTCTATTTCTCCATTTCTGAAGCTAAAGTATCACTCTAGCATGTTTTAGACTACTCAGAAGTAGTAACATATTTTGACTGCTCAGAAGTAGTCTTTTGACTAAACATTAATAAAGTTTCTAAGTCATAAACAAAATAAGATTTATCATTTGTCCTAGGGTTGACATTGTCATTACTCTTAATTACTCCCTAACTCTCACACATTATTCACTGTGTCCCCAGAGAAGGGAAATGAGTATAGAGTTCTGCTTTAAGAAAAAATAAATTCTTCCTGAGGTTACATCTTGTATACTCAAAATAGCTACCATATTTGTAAATGGATCACATTGATCTCTTTTAGGGGTCAGTGAATAGGCAGAAAGGGGGTAAGCAAATACATACACAAACATGTGCATCGGCACCCACACATTTAAGTGCCTGACCAGCAAAACAGCAACTCAAAATCTATGGGTCTAATTTTTTAAAAAATATTTTAAAACCATTTAAAAGCCAATGTCTCATAGTCACAACTTGACACCTGGCCCAAAAGCAATGCATGTGCAAATCTAAAGCCATAGAGGAAATATCAGAGTTTCATCTTCAAAATAAAGTAGAAACTCTTAAATGCAGTGCGCGGTGGCTTCTCTACATCTTACCGGAGCTCAGCAGAGTGAGGAACTTGGATGAATGGAATTTTGCTCACACTAGATTGAAGGCTCCTTGGGAGCAAGAATCTCATCAGTTTTGTTAGCTACTGCATGCCGATAACTTAACACAGTGCCTGTTACATAAATGCTGTTCAGTGTTTATTAATGACTGGATGAAAGTCATGCTCATGAAACACTGCACTGATAATTGATACGTCAGAACTCTGTAAAATAAGAATATGAACAAGTCTTTCTAGTTTCTAAAGCCAAATGTTTCTTAGAGGCTATTCAAAGTTTCTTTAGAGTTTACGTCACAAATAAAATATAACCTGAAGGCTTACTATAATAAAGAATGACCAAAAACTCCAGACAAAAAAAATATTAAAACTTAGTCCTTTAAAATTATATAATGAGTGTAGAAGCAAAGATGCTTCTTAAAATAATCTTAAAACCCTACAAGTGGAGAAAAGTGGAGAAAAAATTATGTTAGAGAATAATTTTTGATGGGTTAGAGTTAACTAATTTCCTAGAAATCAGAAAGGAAATAGAGAATTAGTTCCATAACATCTGCCATCCAACTATTTCAGTCTAATATTCCTAACACAAAATATATATCAGGCACAAGAGGTGATTCTTCCCACATTACATAACTAAGACATTGACCTTGGCACAATTCTTACATGTAGTATAAAACAGATTACCCGTTTGCAAAGATGGATGCCTCAGTTTCAAAGAGAAAGGATATTTCTGCAGCTGAAAATTGCATGTAGCTTTCCCAGAGGGAAAAATCCATCTTTAATTGCAACTTTTAACACCATTTACATGACCTAAAATACATTTATAAGACCCAGTCAGCGTTTTCATGCCTTTGATTTGGGGTAATTATTTTTCTAGCTGAAAGATTTCTAACATCTTTCATATTATTTTTGCTATAAACAGAAGACTTTTGATTTTCAGCTTCCTCTCTGCTTAAGAAAAAAGAAAGGAAGAGGTATTCTCTCAAAAATCATTTTCACAGCGAAAAATGATTCCCCCAAGATAATTAGGCAAGAGGATGGTTAATTAACACAGCTTGAGGAAGTAATCCCATATCTGACATAGCCATGGGTCAGAGTCATTTAGACCCATTAGTTTCATGAACATTGATCTCCCAGAGATTGGCTGGGTGCATGTAGCTACTACTTAGTGACTACACAAGAACAACAGCTACAGCTACATGACTGGTCTCCTCACTTTCATTCATGTTGATGAAATCCATTCTCCAAACAATAGCCAAAATGACCTTTTACACAAAATCCCTCCCAGTGATTCCCCTTGACATTTAGAACAAAATAAAAATGTTACTCCATGTTCTACAAGGTCCTCATGATCTAGTCAGGATTATTTAGAAAAACTTTGAGACAGAAAAAGTATAAGCTATAGATGTAAGTAGTTTAACAGGTTTGACCTAGAAATGTGATCTGGATTCCCAATGTCCACTATACCTACCCTTTAATTCTACTTTCCCCCTCTTTTCCTGTATTTAGACCACTCAGTTGTATAAATTTTACTAAACCTTATTTATATCCCCTCCTAACTAGAATCGTCTCAAGTTTCTGCAGCAGAAACACAGACTCTCCTACTGAAATTGATCTATGGAGACCTCAGGAATCTAAAAGAAGTATCATTTTCATTCAGATGGTCTTTGTTTTGGATACTTTTGCTTTTGCATCTCAACATTAAAAATTAATGCTTTGGCCAACGTTATTAAACTGGTATGATTCTTAGGGGTACATCAAGAGCAAAAAGGAAATAATTATCTGTAGATATAAGCAATCAGCCTAGAGAGGAAGGAAGAGTCCAGAAATGGGCACCTCAGAACTGGTTGCTCAACCTGGTTGCCTATCACCTGGCAATCCAGAGGCTCCTCTCATAGCCTGTCTCTGTCTCCTTTTCAGTTTAACCTTGGATTCATCATATTATTAGCCTTGGTAGAAACAAACTTTGGGATTTCTGATAATTATTGATATTTTGTTTTTCAGTCTCTGCTTCTACTAGTATTATTTCCTTTCTTCTACTTTTTTGGGATCAAACCAGTCAATCCTAAAGGATATCAACCCTGAATATTCATTGGAAGGACTGATGTTGAAGTCGAAGCTCCAATACTTTGGCCACCTGATGTAAAGACTCAACTCATTGGAAAACACTCTGATGCTGAGAAAGATTGAGGGCAGGAGGAAAAGGGGGTGACAGAGGATGAGATGGTTGGGTGGCATCACTGATTCAATGGACAAGAGTTTGAGCAAACTCCAGAGGATGGTGAAGGACAGGGAAGCCTGGCATGCTGCAGTCCATTGGTTCACAAAGCGTCAGACATGACTTAGTGACTGAACAACAACAATCTTTAATAATAATTCTTCTCTTAAAATCTGAATTTTCTGATATAAATTTACTATAGCTTTTTTGGCTAGTGTTTGTATGATACTATCATTTTTAATTCCTTTTCTTTCAACTTTACACATAAGATGAATATATTATAAGCAACATGTAAGGTTTTTTTCCCTCAAATCTGGTTGATGATTGCAGTAGGTTGAATAGTGGTCCCTAAAAGCATACTGAGTCAGCCTCTTTGCCCTACTCCTTTATGCTAACTAGTATATAGATAAGATTTTTGGAGTTCCAGATATCATTTTGAAACATAAGGCATCTTAAAGTTAGATGATATGTGATACAAGTTGAAGGAAGGAAAATCATAAGAAGACTGGATTTCCACTGAATGCTAGTCCAAATTTCTGGCTCTTTTCTTCTATATTCTTTAAGTTACTATTATTCCCATACACTATTATGAAGAGCTGACTCAAAGTCTTATATGAAAACAATTTCAGAGAACTATTAATACTTAAGTAAGCAGGAAACCCTTAGAAGAAATGGAGTAGCCATCATGGTCAATAAAAGAGTCCAAAATGCAGTACTTGGATGCAATCTCAAAAACGACAGAATGATCTCTGTTCGTTTCCAAGGCAAACCATTCAATATCACGGTAATTCAAGTCTATGCCCCAACCAGTAACGCTGAAGAAGCTGAAGTTGAACGGTTCTATGAAGACCTATAAGACCTTTTAGAACTAACACCCAAAAAAGATGTCCTTTTCATTATAGGGGACTGGAATGCAAAAGTAGGAACTCAGGAAACACCTGGCGTAACAGGCAAATTTGGCCTTGGAGTACAGAATGAAGCAGGGCAAAGGCTAATAGAGTTTTGCCAAGAGAATGCACTGGTCATCGCAAACACCCTCTTCCAACAACACAAGAGAAGACTCTACACATGGACATCATCAGATGGTCAACACCAAAATCAGATTGATTATATTCTTTGCAGCCAAAGACGGAGAAGTTTTATACAGTCAGCAAAAACAAGACCGGGAGCAGACTGTGGCTCAGATCATGAACTCCTTATGGCCAAACACAGACTGAAATTGAAGAAAGTAGGCAAAACCACTAGACCATTCAGGTATGACCTAAATCAAATCCCTTATGATTATAGAGTGGAAGTGAGAAATAGACTGAAGGGACTAGATCTGATAGACAGAGTGCCTGATGAACTATGGACAGAGGTTCGTGACGTTGTACAGGAGACAGGTATCAAGAAAATCCCCATGGAAAAGAAATGCAAAAAAGCAAAATGGCGGTCTGAGGAGGCCTTACAAATAGCTGGGAAGAGAAGAGAAGCGAAAAGCAAAGGAGAAAAGGAAAAATATTCCCATATGAATGCAGAGTTCCAAAGAATAGTAAGGAGAGATAAGAAAGCCTTCCTCAGCGATCAATGCAAAGAAATAGAGGAAAACAACAGAATGGGAAGGACTAGAGTTCTCTTCAAGAAAATTAGAGATACCAAAGGAACATTTCATACAAAGATGGGCTTGATAAAGGACAGAAATGGTATGGACCTAACAGAAGCAGAAGATATTAAGAAGAAATGTCAAGAATACACAGAAGAACTGTACCAAAAAGATCTTCACGACCCAGATAATCACGATGGTGTGATCACTCACCTAGAGCCAGACATCCTGGAATCTGAAGTCAAGTGGGCCTTAGAAAGCATCACTACGAACAAAGCTAGTGGAGGTGATGGAATTCCAGTTGAGCTATTTCAAATCCTGAAAGATGATGCTGTGAAAGTGCTGCACTCGATATGCCAGCAAATCTGGAAAACTCAGCAATGGCCAGAGGACTGGAAAAGGTCTGTTTTCATTCCAATCCCAAAGAAAGGCAATGCCAAAGAATGCTCAAACTACCGCACAATTGCACTCATCTCACATGCTGGTAAAGTAATGCTCAAAATTCTCCAAGCCAGGCTTCAGCTATACATGAACCGTGAACTTCCAGATGTTCAAGCTGGTTTTAGAAAAGGCAGAGGAACCAGAGATCAAATTGCCAACATCCACTGGATCATCGAAAAAGCAAGAGAGTTCCAGAAAAACATCTATTTCTGCTTTATTGACTATGCCAAAGCCTTTGACTATGTGGATCACAATAAACTGTGGAAAATTCTGAAAGAGATGGGAATACCAGACCATCTGACCTGTCTCTTGAGAAACCTGTATGCAGGTCAGGAAGCAACAGTTAGAACTGGACATGGAACAACAGACTGGTTCCAAATAGGAAAAGGAATATGTCAAGGCTGTATATTGTCACCCTGCTTATTTAACTTATATGCAGAGTACATCATGAGAAACGCTGGGCTGGAAGAAACACAAGCTGGAATCAAGATTGCCGGGAGAAATATCAATAACCTCAGATATGCAGATGATACCACCCTTATGGCAGAAAGTGAAGAAGAACTAAGGAGCCTCTTGAAAGTGAAAGAGGAGAGTGAAAATGATGGCTTAAAGCTCAACGTTCAGAAAACTAAGATCATGGCATCTGGTCCCATCACTTCATGGGAAATAGATGGGGAAACAGTGGATTCAGTGTCAGACTTTATTTTTTTGGGGTCCAAAATCACTGCAGATAGTGACTGCAGCCATGAAATTAAAAGACGCTTACTCCTTGGAAGGAAAGTTATGACCAACCTAGATGGCATATTTAAAAGCAGAGACATTACTTTGCCAACAAAGGTCCATCTAGTCAGGCTATGGTTTTTCTAGTGGTCATGTATGGATGTGAGAGTTGGATGGTGAAGAAAGCTGACTGCCGAAGAATTGATGCTTTTGAACTGTGGTGTTGGAGAAGACTCTTGAGAGTCCCTTGGACTGCAAGGAGATCCAACCAGTCCATCCTAAAGGAGATCAGTCCCGGGTGTTCATTGGAAGGACTGATGCTGAAGCTGAAACTCCAATACTTTGGCCACCTCATGCGAAGAGTTGACTCATTGGAAAAGACCCTAATGCTGGGAAGGATTGGGGGCAGTAGGAGAAGGGGACGACAGAGGATGAGATGGTTGGATGGCATCACTGACTCGATGGATATGGGTTTGGGTAAACTCTGGGAGTTGGTGATGGACAGGGAGGCCTGGTGTGCTGCGATTCATGGGGTCGCAATAGTCCGACACGACTGAGCGACTGAACTGAACTGAACTGAAACCTGTTATTCTTATTCTGATATAAACAGACTTTTGTACGTCAGCCAATAACAGATAATATTAAAACTCAGTACATACTTTTCCACCAAAATATCTCATTAAGTATTAATATAAAAGAACATCCTAGCATCTAAACATATTTTGATGGGAAGAAAGCTTATGTAAAATCAATTTGGATTTTATTATATTTTATCTACTGTATTACTTGCTACTTCTACTAATATTTCTATTCACAATTTTGCTCTCTTTTTTCCTGTTTCTGTCATATTAGGTTTCCTTGGGGTTCTATAAATATTCCTTCTACTAATGATATGAATTGTGTGACAGTTAACAGCTTACACTATTTACAGTCTTTGCTTTTTAGAGTAAAAGAGGAAACCATCAAATGCGATAATTTACTCAGCTGCAGAACACAGAGTACTCCAGTCCTATTGAAGAAGAATAATTGTTATGATTATTTAATTATATATACAATGCCTGTTATTAGCTATTTATTGATATATGACTACTTGAAATCTGCTGCCTCTCATGTAAGTGAGAATACTCATTTTTCAATCAAATGTAATTTCCAATGCTGGTACATGGAACGAAATTTAACTCTTCCCATCAGATATATTGGATAGCACCATCTTGCCAGATTTCATATTGACATGTAATCTATATTAATGTCAAGGTTTTATATTTTTAATTGTCAGATAAAGCCTAACCTCTAACATGTCAATAGCAGGAAAGGATACACATTGAAAACAGAAATTTACATATTAGCTTTGAATCCTTTGGGGGAATCAGTAACCTGAAGTGTGCTCCAACTTGGTAGTTTATTCTTTGTGGTCTTGGAGGAACAATTACCACAAATAAAGTATAAAACTTATAACTTCTGAGAGTGCCTGCATTCAATCTTTACTGCAGGGTTATCAAATGAGAATGTGGAAAAATGGAACAAGGTAGTTGGGCAGAGTGTCTAAGCTATCCCACCATGATAACTGGGATTTAGGTGCATATCTAATCTAGTTGAAGGAGAACAAAACCATCCTTTAACCACCAACATCCTTTTGTAATTAGTGAAAATTACATTCTATCCTGAGTGGTAAAGGAGATCAAGAAAAAAAAATCAGAATTAGGTTCTCACATTATCACCTTAGATATTGAGATTCCAGAAGTTCCATCCCTCTGATAGGGATGTCTTCTAAAAGAGATTCACTGGGGAGATCTGTACTGCTTTGTGAGAGAAAACAAAACAAACAAAAAACTACAGAAATGTACAAGGCTTATTGGTGCTATTTCCTTCCACTACAAAGTCCCAGCTATTTCAGTTTAGAGCTTTATTTTTTGCTTGTTTTATCACTGTTAAATCTTCCCTGATATCTCCTAGCTCTGTTAATTAGGAAAAAAATTTAACTATTTTAGGCTTCATTTTCCTTCTGTAAAATATGCAACAATAATAGTATTTATTCCAAAGTGTTACTGTGAAGATTAAATGAATTATATGACATTTACTTAAAACAGAGCCTGAGAGACAAAGTAAAATCTGAACATTAATGACCACTCCCATTACCATCATCAGGCTGATTACCATCACAGTTATCCCAGCATTCATCACTGATCCTTAACCTTGAATTCTGAGTCTTATATAGCTTACATATAAAAGTGGAGGACTCACTGCATCAGGAAAGCATCCCTGATATATTTCTTCTTGACTAGGAGGTGGAGCCTTATTATTTCTGCATGTATTGAGTGAATGAAACTAATCCTGCTGCTCTATTCACAAATGGTTGGACTAGGAAATGGTTATGAGTTGAAGATTGAAAAGAATCATATATTATGGAAACAGATACACATACATACAGAGAGAGAGGAGCCCAGATTCAGTAACCCTCTATCTCATTTCCTTTTTCTCTGAAAACTCTTTATTCTAATCCTTTTTTCCTGATTTCTTCTTGTCCACTGTCCGATTTTGCCATTAGCCTAAATCTATAAGCTGAACTCTGATATAATGAAAATAATTATTACAATAATATCTCCTGGCTCCTACAAGAGATCCTGCATTTAAAGGCTCCTCATTAGCCAGACCTACTTAGGCTGTCAAATATTTTTTCTAGGAAAACAAAGTTGCCTCATTTAGCTGATTTGTTTTCTCCTCCTTGGGACAGTGTTTTGTTTTGTTTTTTTTCCTGCAATAGTGAAGACAACACTCCTTGTCTTAACACAAATTTTTAACCTCTGGCCTCAAAATTTAATTCATATGCCTTCAACCAGACCTCACTGGCTCAACATAGGAAAAAAAAAAAATACACACACACACACACACACACACACACACACGTATTATCCAGAAGCCTAAAGATGCAATTCATTGAAGGATAGAACACTGTCAACCAACTACTTTGAACTTTAGAGAAAACATGTTTCAGATTAAGAGTTAGTTTATGTAAATTATTTTCTCACAGAGAGCCATTTTTCTCTGTAACCATTTACTTTAAGATACAAATTTAATATGGATTAAAACTTATTTTTAAAAATTGCTTCTTGGAGACACCCCAGTTGGACCTGAATTGAGCTTTACATGATATGCCATCTCTATTCCTTTACTTATTTAATCCATCACTTGGCAGATGCATTCTCAGGAAGCATTACACTTCCCCTAAATGCCTTAGAACTTGAACGAGAGAAGGCACTAGAATTTTAAGTCACACTTGGACACCCACACAAACTAATATGGCACCCAACCTTCAAATGTGGCAGAAGAGTGAAAGCATAATGTATCAGAGAACAGCATATACAACAGCATATGGATTATTGGTGGTTGTATCAACAAGGCAAGGTATTTGTCAGCTGTGCTGTTTCTCAAGATGGACTGCAGGGATCAAGACGATCCCATGACATGAAATGTCACAACTTAGCTTTTATTCTTTCACTAGCCAGTAGGAATAATTATTAAAAAAAGAAAAAAATACATAGAATTTGGGGATTATGTTATTGCCTGTTAAAATGCTGCAGTCACAATGCTAGCAGATTTGAAAAACAGCAATGGCTACAGGACTGGAAAAAGTCAGTTTTAATTCCAATCCTAAAGAACAGCAATGCCAAGAATGTTCAAATTACTGTACAATCACGCACATTTCACATGCTAGCAAGGTAATGCTAAAATCCTTCAAGCTAAGCTTCAACAGTATATGAACAGAGAACTTCCAGAAGTACAAGCTGGATTTAGAAAAGACAGAGGAACCAGAGATTAAATTGCCAACATCTGCTTCATCATAGAAAAAGCAAGAGAATTCCAGAAAAACATCCACTCCTGCTTCATTGACTACTCTGAATTCTTTGACTATGTGGATCACAACAAACTGTGGACAATTTTTAAAGTGATGGAAATACCAGACCACCTTTCCTGCTCCCTGAGAAATCTGTATGCAGGTCAAGAAGCAACAGTTAGAATCAGATATAGAACAATAGTAGTGTTTGTTGCTCAGTTGTGTCTGACTCTTTGCCACCCTTGGACTATAGCCTGCCAAGGCTCCTCTGTCCATAGGATTCTCCAGGCAAGAATACCGGAGTGGGTTGCCATTCCCTTTTCTAGGGGGTCTTCTCAACCCAGGGATCAAACCTGGGTCTTCTGCATTGCAGGAAGATTCTTTACCATCCGAGCTACTGAGGAAGCATGAACTGGTTCAAAATTGGAAAAGGAGTACATCAAGGCTGTATGTTGTCATCTGGCTTATTTAACTTCTATCCAGAGTGCATCGTGCAAAACGCTGGACTGGATGAATTGCGAGTTGGAATTAAGATTGCAGGGAGAAATATCAACAACTTCAGAATGCATACGATATCACCCTAATGACAGAAAGAGAAGAGGTACTGAAGAGCCTCTTGATGAAAGTGAAAGAGGAGAAAAAGCTGGGTTAAAACTCAACACTCAAAATAAGATCGTGGCATCCAATTCCATCACTTCATGGCAAACATATAGGGAAAAAATGGAAATAGTGGCAGATTTTATTTTCTTGGGCTCCAAATTCACTGCAGACCATAACTGCAGCCATCAAAATAAAAGATGCTTGCTCCTTGGAAGAAAAGCTATGGCAAACATAGACAGGGTATTAAAAAAACAGAGGCATTACTTTGCTGACAAAGGTCCACATATTCAAAGCTGTGGTTTTTCTAGTAGCTATGTATGGGTAAAAATGTATGGGTACGGATGTAAGAGTGGACCATAAAGAAGGCTGAATGCAGAAGAATTGATGCTTCCAAACTGTCGTGTTGGAAGAGAAGTCCCTTGGACTGCAAGGAAATAAAACCAGTCAATCCAAAGGAAATCAATCCTGAATATTCATTGGAAGGACTGATGTTGAAGCTGAAGCTCCAAAAGTCTGACCACCTAATGCAAAGAGCTGATTCATTGGAAAAGATCCTGATCCTGGGAAAGATTACAGACAGGAAGAGAAACAGGTGACAGAGGATGAGATGGTTGATTTCATCACCGATCCAATGGACATGAGTTTAAGCAGACTCCAGGAGATGGTAGGGGACAGGGAAACCTGGTGTTCTGCAGTCCACATGGTTGCAATGAGTTGGACACAACTTAGTGACTGAACAACAACAGAAGTAGAAAAGAATTGCTGCACCAGCTATCTATAAAAAAGTATCTATTGAATCAAAGATACAGAAATAGTTTTAAAACAACTGTTGTGCTTCCTTTTGCTGTGCTTGGAACATGGAATAGTCTCTATTTTCAAGTAGAATCTAGTCAGCTTGAAATGACAGACTAGACTATAAAAACAATTGGGATTCAGTACTAGTGCAACAGGTTGAAACTGTGCCATCATTCTAAGATCATCTTATGTGGAATATCATGGTTAGAAAAAAGAGTGGATTCAGATTTAAAGAATCTGTTTTTCTCACCACCAAGGGCAGTGAAGTCAATCTAAACTTCAGTCGGGAATATGCTTAGTTCTATGTCAAAATGGTTCTCTAGAAAGAAGGATGCCTGGATCAATTGCTACGTAATTTTAGTTACCATGTGCTATATCTGTTGCTAGATTTCATTCATTCCGTAGCTTTCACACCTGTCAGCTCTCTAGAAGGAACTGTTCCTATTAAGTCTTCATCCACACATTTAGGGGTCCCACTCACCTCACTTGGAATAGCTTAACCATTTTTTCCAACCATCCAACTTCTCATCCTTCAGGGCACATTCAAGTTCTCCTTTAGTGGAGCTTTCTCCAATAGTAGTTATCTTTATTTTTCAAGTATTTGAGGGCTAATCTTGTCTCCTTCCAAGTAGATTTTTAAAATTTCCAGTTTATCAGATGCTTCAATTGCACTAATGATCACAAAGGAAGCTTGAGTTGTGTTTTGTTTGTTTGTTTTCATTGTTGTGCAATCATGTTGGAAGTCTGGCCAACAGAATCAGAATGGACATGAAAGTAATAGACACATTTATAGACAGGGTCCTAATTAAAAGATAAAACAAAATCCTATTTATGATTCTTCTATCTCTTCCATTCCAGGGTAACATCGGAAGGTCTTGTAAAGAATACTTAGCACCAAGTTCAAAGATTGGAGCCCTGAGTCAGTACCTTTAGAAGTGCTGCATAGGAGACTTATCCAAACAGCAATATCAAAACTAAATGTTATTGCAATGAAAAATAATCTCATATTTTAAAACAATTAAAGTTTTTTTAATTACAATAAAAAGTTAACTACCCTGAGTGATATACTGCTTCCTCTATTCATTCATTATACAATTTAATACATGCTTGACACTTAGAACCATGCTTGGCACATAGTAAATGCTTAATAATGCTAGTTGCTATCATAATTACTACTACTAATATAGTTATGCTAATGTAATCCTTTCAGCTAAAATTCAATGAGTACTAACTAGAGAATAAGCATGTTCTAAGCACTGTAGAAAAATTAAGTTAATAAGTACTGCTTTTGTTCTTAAAAAGTTCAGTTTATTAAAAATAATAATTATAGTAATAAAATATCTGGCATCTATTGAAGAAAGTCTCCTTAAAATAACAACATATCACAACCACTTTGCAGTTGTAAAAACTAAGGCACAAATAGATGAAATGAAGTGCCCGATGTCACAAAGTTGATAATTGGAAGGCCAACATTTACATCTAAGTTAGAAAGTCTAACTTCAGTGCCCATGCTTTTATTTTTCCATGCCATGCTGCCAGTAAGAATTATGTGACTTGATGGAGGAGCTGTGTAAAGAATATGAAGAAGACACATCAGTGAGAGGGTGACACTAGAATGAAATTTGACCGATGAGTAGAAGTTTGCCAAGTGCACTATAGTGTTAAGGATACAATGTTTAATTAATAAATTATTTACTGTGGATTCTCATTGATTAATGAAACTAATTTTAGGAACCATTGGACTTAGACAGTGTAACAGTTCTTAATTGGTAATGACTCCTAATTGTAAGAAGGAGAAATCCAGCTTAAACTGTACTTAGGAAAAAGGAGGGAAATACTTATGAAGTCACATGAGAGGCTCAAATGATATAATCAGGACAATGCCTCTCTGTCTGCTTTGATTCTTATGAAGACCTTCCCCCCATATTTGGAGGGGGGGAAGTGGACAACATTTACTCAGGGCTTATATTTTATGGGACTATTAATCTTTACAGGAAAAGTACTGAGATGGAGACATTTTCACTGTGTCGATTCTTCCTCTTAGGCACACAGGAAGGCCCATTGTCTAGCAGTATTTCCATTTTGTTGGAGTCATGTAACTGAGCTCTTGCCAATGACTTGTAGGAGGAAATTATTTAAGTTCACTCAGGCTTGGCTCTTAGACACTTTTCTGTGTCTTCCACCACCTTTTCCTGGTGCCATGGTCTTGACAACCACTTTTCATATGGTGAGGTCACAAGAAAGAGTGCAGCCCAAAACAAACTGGATTCTCCTTGACTTATAAATATATCTTTATTTTGTTATGTTGCTGAAATGTCAGGGTTAATTTGTTACTGTAGCATATCCTAGCTTATGCTGATTAAAACAATACCTGATTTATGTGAGTGTCAGAGATAAACCTTGGTGGACTAATTTGTCTTGCATGCTAATCTATGAACTACATACCATGTGAGAGCTCAGAATAATCCAAGGGGCCAGGCCTAACTTGGAGCTGCTTATTTAACTTATATGCACAGTACCTCATGTGAAATGCCAGACTGGATAAAGCACAAGCTGGAATCAAGATTGCCAGGAGAAATATCAATGACCTCAGATATGCAGATGACACCACCCTTATGGCAGAAAGTGAAGAGGAACTAAAGAGCCTCTTGATGAAGGCTAAAGAGGACACTGAAAAAGCTGTCTTAAAACTCATATTGAGTTCAAAAAAATAAGATCATGGCATCGTGTTCTATCACTTCATGGCAAATAGATGGGGAAACAATGGAAACAGTGACAGACTTTATTTTCTTTGGCTCCAAAATCACTGCAGATGGTGACTGCAGCCATGAAATTAAGACGCTTGCTCCTTGGAAGCAAAACTATAACAAACCTAGACAGTGTATTAAAAAGCAGAGACATTACTTTGCTGACAAAGGTCTGTCTAGTCAAAGCTATGATTTTTCCAGTACTCATGTATGGATGTGACAGTTGGACCATAAAGAAGACTGAATGTTGAAGAATTGATGCTTTTGAATTGTGGTTTTAGAGAAGACTCTTGAGAGTCCCTTGGACTATAAGGAGATCAAACCAGTCAATCCTAAAGGAAATCCATTCTGACTATTCACTGGAAGGACTTATGCTGAAGCTGAAGCTCTAATACTTTGGCTACCTGATGGGAAGAGCCAACTCATTAGAAAAGACCCTGATGCTGGGAATGATTGAAGGCAGGAGGAGAAGGGGACGACAGACGACGAGATGGTTGGATGCCATCACTGACTTATGGACATGAATTTGAACAAGCTCTGGGAGATGAAGAACAGGTATGCCTGGCGCGCTACAGTCCATGGGGTCACAAAGTGTTGGACACAACTGTGTGACTGAACAACAAACTTGGAACTAGCCAAAAGTAAAACACAGAGAATGTTGAAGGAGTCAGAATGCAAAGGACCAGAGATGGGAAAAACTTGTGCCCACTATACATTCTATAGTCTTTAGCTTATGGTAGGTAACTCATAGTTAACATAGTTGTTGATTAACTAGACCATTAGTAATTACATATGTATCTACCAATATCTGAAAAAATCTTAATGAGAATAAAGCTGTGTGGTCTAGTTCCACAAATTATCTGTTCAACTTCTTAGCTTGATAGCCAAAAATTTTTTTTCTGCCTGAAATTTTTCTTTTCACTCACATCTTATTTCATGTCTAGGAGTTAAAGTTGCTTAATTCAGTCATCTTATTCAGGTAGAGATAGGCTTTATCTACATTTCTTATTTTTTGCTAACACTGTCATCTGACTTTGTTTTTATTAAATATTAATACATTTGTCTTCAGGAATAATTAAATTTCTTTTCTTGCAAAACCTACGGAAGTAGAAAGTTAAGTTGAAGGGATCATGGTCGGTATGGTGCTTCAGGGAATCTCATCTACATTAATCTTATTCTGGGACCAGTTTTTCTTTTATTATAGATAATATCTGTGCACTTAGGAAATAAAAAGGGAATGCTAGAATTCTGAATACACAGAAGAATCTAGTCCTTCTTTGTACTGAGTTGTATAATGCAATCAGAGGAATCTTTAAAGGAATATGATTTTTCTCACTTAAATTTCAGATTTTTTTGAAAACTACTTTTACAGTTGGGCACAATCTTAAAGAGTAATTCCTGACACGTATAGATTACTCCTCCTAAGCTATCTTTTTTCCTTATGCTCTAAAACCATTTTGGCTTCACACTACTAGTTGGTACTATACTGCATTCTTTGAAGGATTTAGAGTAATCAGGCAGGGAAAACAAGAGTTGTACATCTAAATGCCTAGATCAGTAACATAAGCAATACGTTAATTCGTAACTAAGAAAAAAATGCTAATCTCAACTGAGAAGTATACTCTTGATAAATATGATTGAAAAGGGATTTAAAATGGCACAAAAAATGAGTCTGTGCAAGAATAAAAGTTTTAAAATAATAAGGTAATCTTATTTGAGGCATTCAAGCATGAATTGAGAAAAAAAATGTGTGCAAGATTTTTTTTAGAAAGATATAGACATTACATGGAGGATTGGGCTAAATCATTACTAATATCATTATCATCACCATCATCCTTATCATCATCATCATTGGAAAATGTATTCTCAGCATTCTTGTACAAAAGTTCTCTGTGATTTAATATTAGCTGCTGCTGCTGCTGCCACAAAGTCGCTTCAGTCGTGTCCGACTCTGTGCGACCCCATAGACGGCAGCCACCAGGCTCCGCTATCCCTGGGATTCTCCAGGCAAGAATACTGGAGTGGGTTACCATTTCCTTCTCCAGTGCGTGAAAGGGAAAAGTGAAAGTGAAGTTGCTCAGTCGTGTCCGACTCTTAGCGACCCCATGGACTGTAGCCTACCTGGCTCCTCTGTTCATGGGATTTTCCAGGCAAGAGTACTGGAGTGGGGTGCTGTTGCCTTCTCCATTAATATTAGCTAGCATGTATTAAATAGTAACAATTTATTAAACATAGTAATAACTTCACATAGACAAGCAGGTTTAGTGCTCATAACAAGCCTATGAGGTAGAAACTGCTATTATCCTAATGCATGAAAAATTCAGAAAATTTTCAGACCAATAAAAAGTTAGAAAATAATTGCAGTAAACACCCCATATTCACCAACTGCTCCATTTCTCTCCATAGGTATAGTCTCCCTAGGTAATAGACCAAACCATTTGAAGAATGGGTACATCCAATAGCAATACTTCTGCATGTGCATCTCAAGAACAAGAATGTTGGAGAATCCATCTCTCAGTAACAAAGACATTCCCCTACAGAACCACAATACTACTATTTTACATGAAAATAGACTTTCTATTTTATAAACAGATTTTCTAAAGTCTATTTCTCGAAAACAGACTTCTATTATTCTCTCATTAGCTCAAATACTGTTCTCTCTCTCCCTCTCCTATGATTATTCTTCAGTCCTTCCTGTGGAAAAGGTGTCTTCTTTTCTTGTACAATGGAAAGATGCATAGTCACTAACTGTAGTGCACTATTGAAGACTTTTCTAACATATAGAAATATACAAATAATATTTTTGGAATAATTAAAGTACAAGGGCTTCTCTGCAGGTTCAATGGTAAAGAACCTGCCTGTCAATGCAGAAGACATGGGTTCGATCCCTGGGTCAGATAGATTCCTCTGAAGAAGGAAATAGCAACTTACTCCAGTATTCTTGCTAGGAAATCCCATGAAGAGAGGAGCCTGGAAGTGTACAGTCCATGGAGTCACAAAAGAGTCAGATATGACTTAATGACTAACCAACAAGTGAAGCCCAACTTCACTACTTATTAAGATTTGCTTAATTACCTAGTAAGTTTAAATTTAACAATGAGAATCAAAAGGCAGATTCCTTTACGGCAAGGCTAAGGACTCCAAAATAAATTCCAGATAAATTAAATTAAAGAAACTGTAAGACACTTGCCAATATGCAGGTGAATAGTTTTCATATAAATATGAAAAGAGATAATCTAAAAATATGTGCGATTAAATAAATCAGAAAAGAACTAAAAAACTTAAATGCAGATATAATTATTTCCACATCAAAACATAAACTAAATTAAAAGGCAAATAAGGACAAGGAGAATATTTGCTCTCTAAAGAGCTTATATATTAATAAAAATTACACTAAAATACCAACAGGTAAGTAGGGAAAGGGAATAATGTGATTTATAGAAAAAGGTATTTATTAATAATATTTATTTAAAATGTTTAATCATATGAATATCTAAATAAATTAAAATTAACAAAACAATAAAATACTTATCCAGCAAATGTTCAAAGATATTTAAAAAATCAAGTGTTTGCAAGCATGCAAATGATACTTTTATTTGTCCACTGTGTGAATTTAAATATTCCCATTGCTCTTTAAGAGACAAAGTAGGACTATAGTATCAATAATCTTAAGAATAAGTCTATACCATTTGACTCATTATTTCATCTTATAGGACCTATCCAAAGAATGAGAAAATCTACCAAAGGAATATATAGAAATATACTATGCAAATCAAAACAAATAATGATTAAACAAATTCTAGTGTAGTTATCAGAGAAGGCAATGGCACCCCACTCCAGTACTCTTGCCTGGAAAATCCCATGGGCGGAGGAGCCTGGTAGGCTGCAGTCCATGGGGTCGCTAAGAGTCGGACACGACTGAGCGACTTCACTTTCACTTTTCACTTTCCTGCATTGGCGAAGGAAATGGCAACCCACTCCAATGTTCTTGCCTGGAGTATCCCAGGGATGGGGGAGCCTGGTGGGCTGCCGTCTATGGGGTCGCACAGAGTCGGACACAACTGAAGCGACTTAGCAGCAGCAGCAGCAGCAGTGTAGTTATAGAACGGCATTATATTTTACTATTAAGAAAATTTTAAAAGTATACCTTAAATGGGAAAACTATACTAATAAAAAATAAACAACTTAAAAGTGTTTTATAAAATTTATATAAATTATTTATATGATAAACATATGATGTGAAGTTGCTCAGTCGTGTCCAACTCTACTCTTTGTGACCCCATGGACTATAGCCTACCAGGCTCCTCTGTCCATGGGATTCTCTAGGCAAGAGTACTGGAGTGGGTTGCCATTTGCTTCTCCAATGATAAACATATAGCATGATATTACTTATGAATTATAAACACATTCTTTTATTAAGTAAATATTCTGAGTTTAACTCTGAAAGTAAGCTCTTGAGGTGTTTTTTTTTTTTTCATTTTTGCTTTCCTTTTTTGTATCTTCCAAATTATTTCCAACAATCTTATATACATGACACTTGAATATTTAAGTGTGTATAAACTTTAAAAATATTTATATGCTGCATTCAGATGATCTTAGTGGTTGGAGAGTGACTTCAGGTTAAATGAGAATAGTCATAAGTAAGGTACAATGATTTCACACAATGATTTGGCTTTTGAAAACAGCAGCAGGTGCATCATATTTTTCTTTCCATCCTCTGTTGTTTAAGTATGCTGACACTTTACCGAGTCTCAACCATATGGAGGTCCTTACTGGCACAGTGGCCTAGTGTGCATTTGTCAGCCTCAGTGAAAGCCTCAAAAGACAGCTTGGATGCTTCTTGACATTCATATCCAGGTCAGTCCAAAGCAAGCAGCCCGTCAGTGATTGATTACCTCTGGGAACACTGGGGAGTTTCACATTTTATACATACTTCTCTCCCCTTGGGAAATTTAGCATTATCTGTATTCACGTCTATCTGGCACAATAAAGACTCACTAAATACATCTCAAAATTGTCTTCATTTGCAAAATGTATACATTTTGTTCATCTTAAAATTGAGGGTATTTTTGGTTAACTCTAAAGTTTTGAGAAACTCAGTTGTATACTCTCTATGCTCTAATTTTGATACTTACACACAATATACACAAAGGAATAGCTTAATACTTACCAAAGAAATAGAGTTTGTATTCAAAAGCTTCCCACAATTACAATTCCCTGCCTGGATGTCTTCATCAGAAATTTGTATTAAAATTTTTAAGAAGAAGTAATGCCAATTAAACTATTTCAGAATTTAGAGGCAGCATTTCTAACTCAATTTATGAGGCCAGAATAATCTAATAATTCTGATACCACAACTAGAACAAAGATCAATACAAAAAATAAAATCACAGACTAACATTCAGCATGAATTTAAATGCATAAATTTAACAAAATATTAGCAAATTAACATTATGTAATAATGAGAAAAAAAAACAAGGAAAATTTATATCAGGAATGCAAAGTTAATATTTATAATTCGATAAATATAGTTCACCATATTCATAGAATAAAGGCTACATAAAATTATAATCAGCTCAGTAGAAGCAGAGAAAGAACTTGACAGTGTCAACACACATTCAAAATTTTATTTATTTTTAAAAACATAACAGCTTTATTGAAATATAAGATAAAATTCACCCATTTAAAGCACACAATTTAGTGGGTTTTAGTATGCTCATTGAATAGTGCAAGCCATTACTTTAATCAATTTTAGAAGATTCTCATCACCTCCATTACAAAGAAATTGTACACAGATTAAGTGTACAATTTATACTCCTCCTTTCCCTCAATCCCTACCACCAGCCCAGGGCAACCACCAATCTACTTCCTGTCTCTATAGATGTGCCTATTTTTGACATTTAATATAAATGGAATCTTATAATATGTAGTCTTCTGTGATTTCTTTCACTTAGCATGTTTCAAAGATCATTCATGTTGTAGTACAGATCAGTATATCATTCCTTTTTATTGCCAAATAATATTCCACTGTATGGACTATATAATACTTTATTTATCCATCCATCATTTGATGGAATGATGAATGATTAAATAAATTTGTATAAATTTAATTTTGTACAAATTTGTATAATTTGTATTAATTTTGTATAAATTTGTATAAATAAAATTGTATAAATAAATTTAATAAATTTCCCACTTTGGCTACTAAAACTAACATTGCTATGAACATTTTTCTGTAAGTTTTGTGTGGATGTAGGTTTTCATTTCATTTGGATATTCATTAAGGAGTGGATTGCCGGGTTATATGGTAGCACCTCTGTTTTTTTGTTTTTTCTTAATGATGTTTAGTTTATTAAAGAGTTCTTTTTTTTTTTAATATATTTGTTTATCTATTTTTTTACTTCACAGTATTGTATTGGTTTTGCCATACACTGACATGAACCCACCATGGGTGTACATGTGTTCCCCTCTGTTTAATCTTTTGAAGAATTGCTAGATTGTTTTCCAAAGCAAGTGGATCATGTAAGGTTGTTTTGGTTTGTCTGCTTTTGTTTTTGTTTCCCTGTCAGCACTTTGATATTTGGTGCTAGTCCCTTTTAGGCTTTAAACTTTCTGCTGAAAATCAGATTATAATTTTATGGGGGCTTCCTAATACCTATTAGCATAACTAGCTGTTTGTCTCTTGATACTTTTAAGATTCTCTCTTTTAATTTTTTACATTTTAATTATAATGTCTCTTGGTATGGGTCTCATTGATTTCATCTTGTTTGAGATTCTGTGCTTTGGATGTCTGTTTCCTTCACCAGGTTAGGGAAGTTTTCAGCTATTATTTCTTCAATCCATTTTCTGTCCCTTTCTCTTTCTCTTCTCCTTCTGGGACCCCTATAATGTGAATGCTATTATGATTAACTTTGTCCCAGAGCTTCCTTAAACCAAATCTTCATTTTTAAAATAAATTGTTTTCTTTTTGCTCTTCTGATTATTTCCACTACTCTGTCTTCCAGATCATGGTCCATTATTTGGTATCCTCTAATCTGCTGTTGGTTCATTTCAATTTTGTATTCTTCAGATGTATTTTTTAAGATATTTTTATATCTTCATTGATGTTCTCATTGCATTCATTCATACTTCTGATTTTGGTGAGCATACTTATGATTAATACTTTGAAGTCTTTTTCTAGTAAATTTCTGATTTCCAGTTTTTAAGTCCATTTTCTGAGGTTTTGTCTTGTTCTTTTGTGTCAAAGTATCTCATTTTGCCTTACTCACTGTGTTTTTTCTATGTATTAGGTATATCAGCTACATTTCCTGGTCTTAGAAGAGTGATCTTATATAAAAGGTCTCCTGATGGGTCCAGTGGCACAATCCTCCTCGGTCACCAAAGCCAGGTGCTCCAGGAGTATCCCCTGTAGGTGCTATGTGCATCTCCTGTTGTGGTTGTGTCTCAGTCACTTCAGATAACCTGATGGGCAGGGCTGGTTCCTGGCTTGGCTGTTTATAAGGCCTTGCTGCAACTGCTGTGGGTACACTGATATGCAGGGCTGGCCCCTTGTGCATCTGGCTGCCAGATATGGTCATGGTCATGACTATTATGGAAATAATGGTGTACAGGACTGACCCGTAAAGCAAGAGCCACTTTGAGAGGGCACTGATACCAACTGTAGATTCCTGTTGGGTGGTGTGGGAACCACTTTGGAGGGGTTCAAATAGTGTTGGCTAGGTTGATTTAGAGTGAAAGAAATAGGTGTCCATGAGTACCAGTCTAGCTGGATGGAAGGAGAGTAAAAAACAAATGGCACCCACCAGTGCTGTTTTCATCTCTGAGGAAAGTTTCGTCAGATCACTGCTCCTCTGGAATATGACCTAATATTCATCAGTAAATCTCCTTCTGCTATCCTTCTACTATGACCTAGTTGCTTTTCAAGCGGCCATCTCTGTGCTGCGACTGGAATCAACTGAGTTTGCATGTGCGTCTTTCAGGAGTGGAGTCTCTGATTCCTATAGTCCTCCAGACATAAGCCTTGTTGGTTTTCAAAGCCAGATGTTATGGGGACTCATCTTCCTGCTGCAGGTATCCTGGGTAGGGGACCCCAGTGCTCAGACCCCTTGCTCCTCAGTCGGGGACCTCTGTGGTTATGGTATCGCTTTTATTTTTTGGCCACCCACCAGGGATGTGGGTCTGACTAGACTGCATTTCTGCTCCTGGTCCCCCTCAATGTGACCTTTTCTTTATATCCTTGGTTGTAGAAAATCTTTTCCGCTCATCTTCAGGTTGTTCTTGGAGACAGTTGTTCTATATGTAGTTGTATTAATAGTTTTGGTGTACCCGTGGGAGGAGGTGAGCTCAGAATCTTCCTACTCTGCCATCTTGATCCCAGCAGGCATTTTTTTTTTTTTTGCAGAAACTGACAAGTTTATTCTAAAATATATATCGTAACATAAAGGTACTAAAACTCCCAAATTAACATTGAAAAAGAAGCATAAAGTTGGAATACTTATACTATCCAATTTAAGATTCCTATAATGCTACAGTAACCAAAATAATCTGTTAGTATTACAAGGATAGAAAAATTGATCATTGGAACACTGAAACTAAACCCACTGTCATTGATTTTCTTTTCTTTTTTTTGGCCGCAGAATGCAGCATGCAAGATTTCATTTCCCTGACCAGAGATGGAATTCACACCCTCTGCATTGGAAGCATGGAGTCTCAACCACTGGACCACCAGGGAAGTCCCAACCCACTGTCATTTGATTTTTAAAGAGGTGCCAAACAATTGTCAGTTGGCAAACTGGCCCCCATACCCCATGGGCCAGAGGGACAGGCTACTCCAGATTGATATGAGCAAGAGAATTTACTTACAAGGTTTGTATTGGGTGGTCACAAGAGAAGAAGATCACTGCCCCTGCTCATGAGAATCTTAAAAGTTTATACATTTGTCCCATGGTTTCTACAGGGAATTGGTTCCAGGACCTTTTGCAGACATAGAAATCTGAGGATGCTTAAGCCCTTTATACAAAATGACATAGCATCGTCCGATAACCTGTGCATACATTCCTGTATACTTTAAATCATCTCTAGATTATCTATAATATACAATATAAGGTAAATACAATGTAAATACCATGTAAACAGTTATCAGCAGGCAGCAATTGAAGTTTTGCTTTCTGAAACTTTCTGGAATTTTTAAGAAAGTGTTCTCAATCAGCATTTTGAATCCCAGGATTCAGAATCCACAGAGGGCTGACTGTATGGAGGCCTTACTAAGGTTCAGTCAAGTATTCATTCAGATGGTTGCAACAATGCCTTACTCTCTCAAGGCTAGGTCCTTAAAAATGACTTCTATCACAGGAAGAGTGGGCAGAATGCACATTCCAAGGACAGGGGAGTTGGTGAGGAGCCTACAATTTCCTGGGTCAAGCTCTTGCGTCAACTGGTGGTCACTTTGATCTCCTCCAACGATAGTTCAGAGGAAAGTATTTTTTAACACATGATTCCAGAATAAGTCAGTAATCCTCAACCACTACTTCATGTTTCATACAAAACTAATATGTGACGCATCATATACATAAATATAAATGTTAACATTTTCAGCATCCAGAAAACTATAAAGGAAGCTAACTTTACAACATTGAGATGGGGAATGTTTACTTAATAGGACATTGCCAGAGCCATCATAAATTTAAATAAAATAAATTGGACTTCAAAGTTAAAACATCAGCTTTTCAAAAAAAAAACATTAAATATTCATAGACAAGGCACTAGAAAGGAAGATAACCACCTGTCAAAAAGCTGCCATCTAGAACATATGTAAAGCACTCCTACACATCAATGAAGAAAAGCAAACCACAGAATTGAAGATGGAAAAAAATTTGAAAAGACAATTCAAAGCAAAATATTCATATATTCCTACACAAAATTCACACACAAAAAAAAGTGCATGAAAAGGAGCCTCTCAACACCATTAGTCATCAGTGGAAACACTTTGTGATTCCACTACACACACACACACTGTAAAGTTAAATGTCTAATACCAAATATTCAAAAGGATGCAAATCATCTAGCTATCTTATTAGCTGGAATTATTGAGTAGATACAATTGCCACAAAAAAAGGAACAAAAGGAGAATATGCGTATGGAGTTGGGATTGGGAAAGAAGGCATACAATGAGACAGAAAAGCAGTCAGAGATGGAGAAGGACACCAAAATGACAGCATAGGACACATCTCAAGAAAACCAGGTACAAAGAGGCCAGTTAATATGCACTCTGATAAAAACAGTCTTGGGAGTTTCTCTTTGGGCATGTAGTATGACCTTCAAAATATGAATTATCATAGAGAAGTGGAGAGAAGCTGGAGTGAAAGTAAGAGATTAATGTTAAATGGGCAACAAGAGAAAAATAGTTTAGAAAACTCTCCTGAAAAGTATACATTACAGAAAAAAAAAGAAAGCTAAAATTATAGCTTGAATTTATATGCAACTGAAGAAAAATTTTTGTGTGGGTAAAAAATGTCAAATTTGTTTATAGTTGTGGGGAAATAGCCAATAAAATAGAGTTATGAAGATATAGGACATAATATTGACAAATGCTGGGGAAAACTTTCAAAGAAGTCAGGAATAAGCAAGTCTAGAATCATACATGAGTAAGTTTAATGGGGAGTTAATGAAGCAGAAGCAGCATTTTGAGGCACAAAAAAAGGAAGAAGAGCTTCATGTTGTTTGAACTTGATCCCAGAAGAGATGGAATTGAGGTTATTTTGTGAGAATAAAGAGCTCAAAAGTGGAAATGATGGTTGCAGAATAGTAGGAAACATTTGTAATAGCAATTATAAAGAAATGGAAAGTTAAGAAAAGGTCAACAAAAGGATAACAGAGCAGCAGTGATAGACAAAATAAAGTGAATTAATAAGAATTCACAAGTAGATGTTGAAAAGGCTTATGACTGCATGTAGCAATATAGTAGTTTAGGCATACTTATAGTTGTTTGTCCTCTTGAGAATATTTAATTATTAATATTATTATAAATTAATATTTATTACTATTTGTATTAATTCACATCTATGTCATCACCGACTTGATGGACTTGACTTTGAGTAACTTCCAGGAGTTGGCGATGGACAGGGAAGCCTGATGTGCTGCAGTCCATGGGGTTGCAAAGAGTGGGACATGACTGAGCGACTGAACTGAACATTTATAGCCATATCCCTATACCCGAGAGAGTCAATTCTTAGGTAGGTTGATAAGAAGTCTGGGGTCCCTGAGGAAGAGAAAGGGGTCTGGGGTTCTCAAGGAGGAGATATGGGTCTGAGGTTCTCAAGAATGAGAAAAGGACAAACATTTTTTTTTTTTTTTCTTTAAGCCCAGAGCTAATGATTACACAACAAAATAGCTTTTCTTGTTCAAGGATGTTTTTTTCCTTAAACTGTACCACTGATAAACAATAATGTACCCTGCTTGAGGGCTTGGTTCTCTTTCTTAAGAACTTTCTGACTAATCCTGTCATCTTAAAATATATATTATGGAGGTGGGTCTGGTAAGATCTTTACAATCTTGAGACATTCTTTTGATTTACTGCAATAACCAATTAAAAAAGTATATAACTCCCTTTGCTAAGACTAGCAAGTGGGGGCACTCTCTGTCCCCCTTCTGATGTCTATGTCAGAAGCTTTCTCTGTCCTTTTTATATTTTAATAAAACTCTGCTACACAAAAGCTCTTGAGTGATCAAGCCTGGTGCCTGATCCCAAAGCTAAATCTTCTTCAGAGATAACGAATCCGACACCATTCCCCATAAGCTATCATACCTATCTATCTTTCCATGTATGTTTTGTAGTTTATATGTATGTTTTGTAGTTTAGCCTAGTGATATGTATTTCTCTATCTTTCCATCTATATTGAACTAGTGAACTCATCATATGTTTATATGAATAGGGTGGGAATAAAAGGATTAAAGCTACATATCAAGGACTTGAAGAGTTCAGGAGACATGAGAAACAAATCAAATGTGAACTCCACTGTGACTGCTTCTTCCAAACCTGTGTATGGTTAATCACTTACAGCAAAAACAGGGCTCTAGGTGGCTTATACCATCTTATGGGAGAAACATTTGGTGATGTGATTTTTGGTAGCTTGCTGTCTTCCGGAGAGGGTATTCACAATCTGGAAATTGGTAAATGTCACATAGTTTTGTTTTGTTTTTTTCTCCTTTGAGATCTGGTTCACCAAGATTCCACTGCTTCCATCTTTTTTGAGCTTCCATTGCATAATTTTTGTTCCATACTACAATAATGGGTTTCCACATTGATCTTTTCCTATTACATTTTCAGAAGCAAAAAGTATCTATTTCTTTTTATCAAAACCCCAGTTTCTATTCAAGTGCCTGACACATGTTTTCCTTTCAGAAGGAAGGTGGTAAGAAAGGATGAAAGGATATAGAGAGAGAATGAGGCAAAAAAGGAAGGAAATTGCATTGAATGATTTTACATTTGAGACTGTGATGAAAAACAAAACAAAACAAAACTTAAGTTGTCCTAAGGTAGAATTGTGAGTTTAATTAACCAAACTAATATAGATGCTAGATTCTCAAAACCAATCATGGCTGGTAATACGAGGGTGGGAGGAGAATATGATATTCATTAAGGAAGTCAGAGATTTTCCCTCAAATTGGTGAATAATAACAAGACTGCTGCTGCTAAGTCGCTTCAGTCGTGTCCAACTCGATGCGACCCCATAGATGGCAGCCCACCAGGCTCTGCCGTCCCTGGGATTCTCCAGGCAAGAATACTGGAGTGGGTTGCCATTTCCTTCTCCAGTGCATGAAAGTGAAGTTGCTCAATCGTATCCGACTCGTAGCAACCCCATGGACTGCAGCCTACCAGGCTCCTCCGTCCATGGGATTTTCTAGGCAAGAGTACTGGAGTGGGGTGCCATTGCCTTCTCCGAATAACAAGACAGGAAAGACCAATTTTAAAAAACAGGATACTGATCTTCATTCTCAGGATGAAAGGTGTTAATATCCTGCCCCCAAAACAAAGCATTCTAGCCATGCAGTTTTATGGAAGTACATGTTTGATCATTTTGCAAGTTGAGACAAATTGTTTTTGACTGATGGCTTTTTTCTCTTACCTGAAGCAAGTCCACTAACAGCTTGGCTACAATTCTCTTTAAGAGACAACAGCAGAACCCCTTATCTAGCCAAATACAAAACATGAAGGATGAATTCCACCATTAATAAGGCAATTTCTGAAGTCAGACTACTTGGGATCAGATCCTTGCTCTGCCACTTATATCTGTGAACTTGTACGTTACTTATGTGTAATTTTCTTATCTGAAAAGTGGGATTAAAAACACTTTATTTACAGATTGTTAGGAGACTCAAATGAATAAATATATCATTTATTATAGTGCCTGACATATGTTAAGTACTCATGAAACTAATAAGGTGAAAATGCAATTAATATTATGATTGGAAAACACAGTGTTAGTCATTCAGTTGTGTCCAACTCTTTGTGACCCCATGGACTGTAGCCCACCAGGCTCCTCTGTCCATGGGATTCTCCAGGCAAGAATACTGGAGTGGGTAGCCATTCCCTTTTCCAGGGGATCTTCTCAACCCAGGGATTCAACCCAAGTCTCCTGAATTGCAGGCAGATTCTTTACCACTGAGCAACCAGGGAAGCCCCAAGCTACCTGGTTGGCTAAATAGGAGCCAAACCGCTGTATCTCTCAGTCTTTGTTTCCTGTCCACAGGAACTTAAGGAAAGAATGGTTGCCTTTAAAAAGTCAAGATCATGCAGGCTTCCTAGGAGCATCCATGAGAGCTCACTCATATCTCTGTTCTTCCCTTTTCAGTGATTGCTCAAAATAAATTATAAGATTTTGTTCCTCCTAAAAATCTTAAGAGTTCAATCTCTGAGTTTAATAGGAAATTTACCAAAATATTTCTGTAGCTGGTCTAAAATTTCACACTTAAAGAGCAAGAGAATTTTCAAAAATACCTACACTCTCTAGTTTAACTGTCCTTTGTTCAAAAGATGCTTGCCTCACTAAATGTAAAAAAAAAAATTAAGAAGTCCCACTATATTTATCAATGACCTCCAAAATAATTGTCTAAGTACTGTAAATGTTCAAAATAATTGGGATTGACATACACACTACAGTGTGTAAAATATATAACTAATAAGGACCTGCTGTATAGCACAGGGAACTCTTCTCAATACTCCGTAATGACCTATATAGGAAAAGAATCTAAAAGTGTTATATATCTAACTGATTGCATTTTTTGTATGGGAGAAACTAACACAACATTGTAAATCAACTGGAGTGGGTAGCTATTCACTTCTCCAGGGGATCTTCCCAACCCAGGGATCGAATCCAGGTCTCCCACATTGCAGGTGGATTCTTTACCAGCTGAGCCACAGGGAAGCCCAAGAATACTGGAGTGGTTAGTCTATCCCTTCTCCAATGGATCTTCCTGGCCCAGGAATGGAACCAGGGTCTTCTGCATTGCAGGAGGATTCTTTATCAACTGAGCTATCAGAGAAGCCCTATAACTATAGTCCAATAAGATTAAAAATGAAATAAAATAATTGTTCAGTGATTATATTGCTTTAATGATTTCTGGCATATCTGGAAGAATTGTTAATGTCTATAAGAGCCTGAGTCAACCAACTTCTTACAGACTTCATACTCAAAAGTTACAAATAACTATACTTCAGAGAAGAAGATTTTTATATCCTTTACTCTGATTCTTTTTCTGAAGTTTGAAAGATTTTTCTAAGACTTCCCTCATTGAAAGGCAAATATTGAAAATTATTTACGCTTTAACATACTGTGGCACAAGTGGAATTACAGTGATAATAATAGAGCAACTTTTATTGACTTTGATTTCTAATCCTCTAGAAAATCCTTTCTCCTCCCCAGCCAAACATATCTGGGATCTTCAAAGAGGTTAAAAACTTATTCTCACAAACAAACCAGTTTTTCTATTGGCTCCCCCTGCTACTGCTCCATAGAATTCTTTAGTGCCTTATACAACCCTCGTGGATTACCACTTGCCCACCAGGTGCTGCTGTTTCCTCTAAGAACACCCAGATCTATCTCTTGCACAGGTGAAACTGTACTATCTTGAGAAAGGTAATATTTCCTCCTCTTTGGGGTCATATTTTGTGAGAGGGGCACTCAAGAAATGTTGCTTGTGTCCCAGAGTGTTTCAGAGATTGCAATACAATAATTCCTTCTGCTTCATTTTGGTTTTGCTCTTGTTTTTAACTTGAAAACGTTTGCTTCACATTCAATTTAGAGATGAGCTGTGCAAGCGGTAGACCAAGAACACAGCCAAGTGATGGACACTGTGCTCTCCAGAGGAGCATCTCTCTTCTCTCACAGAACAGGTTCTCCCTGTGGAAGCTCTGGAACCTTCATGGAAAGAAATGGTATAGTCCCTTGAGGGGAAGCACATATTATTCTAAATCAGAGGTAATTCTCACCTGCTCTTCCCTCCAATTGCTCCCCTCTCCTCACCTTCAGTACTCCTATTTCTCCACTGTTTAATCACTAAACACTTGTTCTTTTCTCATCATCATTCCCCATGTAAACCCTAATTTTGCTATTTTAAATCTAAGGCTAGTCAACTAGGCTACTATGTGGAGTACCAATGAAACAAACATCTTTACTTCAGCTGCTTCTCTGACTATAACCCACAGATTAGGTGACATTTCTTATTCAGATACCATTTATAGAAAATAGAGTGTTCTCTAGACAGTTCCAAGGATGCTTGATCTTTAAATGAAGCCAATTTTACTCATCATGTGACATGGCTTTCTCTGCTACTCAGTAGTTTTCAGTTTTCTTGGAATGACAATTTGTTACCTATGAGATTTCAAGCAAGAACTGTGGTTAACACAAAACCAAACAATTTGTTATAACAGAGTCTACCATAGAAATTCACTGGGAATGATAATAGCCATGAGAAAAATTCACAGAGGGTAAGCAACAGAGCTGACTCTTAAAATATTAATATAAATTGCTTGAAGGGAGAGGTAGCTGTTCTGAATGAAGAAGTGACACTTTCGTACTACAAATACTTTCTATTGATCCTAATTCTACTGGTGGGATCTCATCATCAGTGATAAACTTCATGTAATATAAAAAGTAGCTTTAAATGGGAAAAAGAGAACAGTTCCCAAGCAAATGATGGGAAAACTATCTGCCATTTAGAAGCCAGGGATATAAAAAAGAAACTCAACTCTTTCTATTCTATTTTGGCAGTAGAGATTTCCCTAAATTACCCATTTTCACCCCAGTTTAAGACAAAATTTCTTATATAAAAGTGAACTTCCTGCATAAAGTGCATGAGCCTGCTAAGAATACCAAGTGTGAAATAAAGCTCTTCTAATTTTAAATCAAATTAGTTTGACTTCAGCTAGAAACCTGAGCTTATGATCTTTTAGTTAACATTATATAATCTTATGTATCCTCCTCTATAACCCTGATGCTTTGGCAAAATCAAGGAAAACACAGATTATTTTAATAAATTCTTGATTTAGCAGGCCTTAAACGCCCTAATAACTTGCAAGAATAAGTCATTGTTGGACTGAAACCAACAATATAATTAGCCTTCTGTATCCTTGGCTTCTTTATCATAGAAGTGACTAATTCATAAGGCTTGAGAGAATTTAACATCTTCAACAATCATAAGAGACTTTCTGTGGAGAAACAAGCTTTTTTTTTTTCCACTTATTGTCTCTTTTATGAATATGGATTTCTTTTGAATATATGCACTATATGCCATCCTGAGTTTAAAAAATTTTTGGTAGTTTTTTCTCTTATTACTAATTCCGTTTTGTTCTCTTACTGTTTTACCACATGATGAGGATGGCATGAAACATGGAAAATTCAACAGCCTCCCATGATATGATCACATCTGTCTACCATCTATCTATATATTTATTATTTCTTTAATGTTTTTTTCATTTATTTTAAGATGGCACTGTAAATGACAGGAATAGTTAAAATCATTGAAAAAAAGTTTTCATCTTTAGAATTTGTTTCAATTAAAGAATGAACATAAAATGAAAGAAAGAAAACAGATTTGAGTTGTAAAAGCCTGATGGACCCTAACAGAAGTAGTTGCTTCATTAGATTTGTAAAATAGGGAACCATCAACAATCTAGACACTTAATTAGAATCATCCTACAAATACCTGGAATATATGCTAGGTGGATTTTAACCTTCACTTTGGAAAGGAGTAAAACACTGTTAAAAGTCCCTAACCTATTCATTTTGTGTTCTAATTGCTTTCATTTTATAAGAGCCTATTATATGTCATCACTGTGCTAGATACTAGATGTGTTACATCACCCATGATAACCTTAGGTGGAGGTGCTGTGATTATCATCATTGTGTCGATGAGGAAACCTATATTAAGAGTAGTAAATCACCAACATCAAACCACTTATAAATGACAGAGCAGGGATCTAAGAAAATAAATGGATTGTATAACCCTATTCCTTAATACTATATCACAGTTGAGTCACAAGGAGGGTAAATAATTTCACTGTTGTTCAGTTACTAACTTGTGTCCAACTGTTTGCAATCTCAAGGATGGTAGCTCACCAAAGCTCCTCTGTCCTCACCTATCTCCTGGATTTTGCTCAGATTTATGTCCACTGAGTCAGTGTTGCCAGCCAACCATCTCATGCTACGCTATCCCCTTCTCTTTTGCCTTCATTCTATCCCAGAATCAGGGTCTTTTCCAATGAGTTGCCTCTTTGCATCAGGTGGCCAAACTATTGGAGCTTCAGCATCAATCCTTCCAATGAATATTTACGGAGGATTTCCTCTATGATTGACTGGCTTGATTTCCTTGTTGTCTAAGGGACTTTTGTCGGCAAAGTGATGTGTCTGCTTTTTAATACCCTGTCTGGGTTTTTCATAGTTTTTCTTCTAGGCAACAAGTGTTTTTTTAATTTCATGGCTGCAATCACCATCTGCAGTGATTTTGAAGCCCAAGAAAATAAAGTCTGTCACTGTTTCCATTATTTCCCCATGTATTTGCCATGAAGTGACGGGACTGGATGACTGATCTTACCATCCCTGCGATAAATCCAACTTGATCATAGTGTATGATCTTTTTAATGTGTTGTTGAATTTTGCTAAAGATTTTTGCATCTATGTTCATCAGTGATACAGGCCTGTAATTTTCTTTTTCTGTGATATTCTTATCTGGGTTTGGTATCAGGGTGATGGTGGCCTCAGAGAATGAGTTTGGAAGTGTTCCTTCCTCTGCAAGTTTTTGGCAGAGTTTGAGAAGGACAGGCGCTAACTCTTCTCTAAATGTTTGACAGAATTCACCAGTAAAGCCACCTGGCCCTGTGCTTTTGTTTTTTGGGGGAGATTTTTGATAACAGTTTCAATTTCAGTCCTTGTGATTGGCTTATTCATAATTTCTGTTTCTTCCTGGTTCAGTCTTAGAAAGTTGAACTTTTGTAAGAATCTTTCCATTCTTCCAGGTTGTCCATTTTATTGGCATATAGTTGCTCTTAATGGTCTCTTATGATCCTTGGTATTTATTGCATTGTTTGTTGTAACCTCTCCTTTTTCATTTCTAATTTTATTGATTTGATTCTTCTCCCTTTTTTTCTTGATGAGTCTGGTTAAGCATTTGTAAATTTTGTTTATCTTCTCAAAGAACTAGCTTTTAGTTTTATTGATTTTTACTATCGTTTCCTTCATTTCTCATTTATTTATTTCTGCTCTGCTCCTTATGATTTCTTTCCTTTTAATAACTTTGCTTTTTTACCTTCTTTTTCCAGTTGTTTTAAGTGTAAATCTAGGTTGTCTATTTGATGTTTTTCTTGTTTCTTGAGGTAGGATTGTATTGCTATAAAATTCCCTCTTAGAACTGTTTTTGCTGTCTTCCATAGGTTTTGGGTCACCATATTTTTGTTGACATTTGTTTCTAGGTATTTTTTTATTTCCCTTTTTATGTCTTCAGTAACATGTTCATTATTTAAAACATGTTGTTTAATCTCCATGTGTTTGTTTTTTAACAGTTTTTTTCTCCTGTAATTGACATCTAGTCTCACAGCATTGTAGTCAGAAAAGATGCTTGATTTGATTTCAGTTTTCTTAAGTTTACTGAGGATTGATTTGTGACTGAAGATGTGGTCTATCCTGGAGAATATTCCATGTGCCCTTGAGAAGAAAGTGTATTCCTCTGCATTTGGATGAAATGTTGTTAAGATTTCAATTAGGTCCATTTGGTCTGTTAAAGGCTTATGTTTTCTTATTAATTTTGTTTTGCTGATCTGTCCATTGGTGTAAGTGGGATGTTAAAACCCCAAAATATTTATTGTGTTACTGCCAATTTCCTCTTCTGTGTCTGTTAGTGTTTGCCGTATGTACTGAGGTGCTCCTATGTTGGGTGCATAAATATTTACAATTGTTATATCTTCTTCTTGGATTGACCCCTTAATCATTATCTAGTGTCCTTCCTTATTTCTTATAATATTATTTATTTTAAGGTCTATTTTGACTGATATGAGAATTGCAACTCTGAATTTCTTCTGATTTCCATTTGCGTGATATATCTTTTTCCATCCTACATACACTTTAAATCTGTATGTGTCTCTTGGTTTGAAGTGGGTCCCTTGTAGACTGCACATATATGGATCTTGTATTTGTATCCATTCAGCCAGTCTGTGTCTTTTGGTTGGAGCGTTTAACCCATTTACATTTAAATTAATTATTTATGTATGTTCCTATTGGCATTTTCTTAATTGTTTTGGGTTTGCTTTGTTGGTCTTTTGCTCTCTTGTGTTTCATGCCTATAAAAATCCCTTTAACACTGTTGTAAAGATGGTTTGGTGGTGCTAAATTCTCTTAACTTTTGCTGTCTGTAAAGCTTTTGATTTCTCCATTGGTTTTGAATGAGATCCTTGCTGGGTAATCTTTATTGTACATTTTTCCCTTTCAGTACTTACATATATTCTGTCATTCCCTTCTGGTCTGCAGAGGTTTTTTCTGAAAGATCAGCTCTTAATTGTATGGGCTTTCCCTTCTATGTTACTTGTTGCTTTTACCTTGCTGTTTTTAATATTCCTTTTTGTGTTTAATCTTTTTTTGATTAGTATGTATCATGGCATGTTTCTGCTTAGGTTTATCCTACATGGGACTTTCTGCACTTCTTGGATTTGATCGGCTATTTCCTTTCCCATGTTAGGGAAACTTTAGAATATAATCTCTTCAAAAATTTTCTCAGACTCTTTCTTTTTCTCTTCTTCTTCTGAGAACTCTATACTTCAAATATTTGTGCATTTAATATTGTTCCAGAGGCCTCTGAGACAATCCTCAATTCTTTTCATTCTTTTTCCTTTTATTCTGCTCTTCAGCAGTTATTTCCACCATTCTATCTTCCAGCTCACACATTCTTCTGCCTCAGTTATTCTGCTATTCATATCTTCTAGAGTATTTTTAATTTCAGTAATTGCGTTGTTCATCCCTGTTTGTTTATTCTTTATTTCCTCTAGGTCTTTGTTAAATGTGCTAATTGATTCTTACACTTTCTTCATTCTATTTTCAAGGTTTTGGATCATCTTTACTATCATTACTCTGAATTCTTTTTCAGGTAGCTTGCCAACTTTCTCTTTATTTATTTGGTCTTCACTCATGAGTTTTTACCTTGTTCCTTATTTGTATAATATTTCTCTGTCTTTTCATTTTTTAATAACTTACTGTTTTTGAGGTCTCCTTTTCTCAGACTTTAGGATTGTATTCCTCCTTCCTTTTCTGCCCTTGATGGGCAAAGTTGGTCCAGTGGTTTGTGTAGGCTTTGTATTGGGAGGGACTTGTGCCTGTGCTCTGGTGGGAGGAAATGGTTTGCTTTTTTTTCCTTCTCTCTGATGGGCAGGGCTATGTCAGGTGGTATGTCTTCAGGTGTCTGTGGGAAGTATGTCTGCTAATGATTGGGTTTGTTTTTGTCTTGCTTGTTGTTTGGGTGAGGCATCCTGCACTAGGTGCTGCTTTGGCAATTGACTGATGCCAGCTCTTCGATACAGGTGGAGGCCTTCATTGGAGTTCTCACTAACTGATACTTCCTGGGGTCAGGAGTTCTCTGGCAATTTAGTGTCCTAGACTCAGCACTCCCTCTCCAAAGGCTTAGGATCAATCTCTGGCCAAGGAACTGAGATTCAACAAGCCATTTGTTACAGCATTCAGGGTGATTAAAACACATACACAAAAAACAACTACAGAACAAATCAAAATGCAAGAATAATAATAAATATTTTTCTCGGATCTCAGTTGTCTGCATCCTTTCCATCACTGTAAGTCACAGTCCACCTCTTCCTCCCTTGGATGCCTTCCAACACTGAGCTGGTCTCTTGACCTATGGTGGAGACAGCTCAGACTCTAATCTGGCCCTCCTCCTGCATGTTCTTGCCTCCAATGTCCACAGCTACACAGCTAGCTTGTTTTCTTTTCCGGGAACTCTCATTGTCCTTTTCTATATTCAATAGACACAGAGTCTGCCTAGTTGATCATGGAGAGTTTATCTGCAGCTTGTACAAGTATTGGGAAGGTTTTAGATCCTCTTCCTTAGCCCCACTGCCCCTGGAGTTCAATTGTGGTTTTATCCCCATCTCTGCATGTGTGTCATCCACAGAAATTTGCTCCTGAGGCTGCCCTGGAGGACTTGTGTCTGCCCCGGTGAGGAAACGGTGTGAAGGTGGCACAGTTGCTAGGATTTCAGGGACTCTGACAGTGCCAGGTATGCAGGGGAGCTGGTGGCCACAGAAGCAGGAGACATGGTGTTCTTAGGCTTTTTTCTAGCTTTTGGCAGCTCTACCCCGGTGGGAATCCAGCATGGAGGTGGTACAGCTGCTTAGACTGCAGGGACTCGGCGACACCAAGTGTGCAGGGATGATGGTGGCCTCAGGCACAGGAGCTATAGCACTTCTAGTGCTTTCTTCTAGCCTCTGGCAGCTGGCATTCAAAGGGCCTCCCTGGCTGATCTTTCTCTGTTGCTTGGCACAGGAGACACTTAAAGGGCCACACTCTCTGGAGTCTTTCTCTATTGGTCAGCTGCTGGTGTTGGTGTGTAGGGAGAGAGAGGCTACAGTGATGGCTCCATCCTGTGCGTGACTCAGCAGTATCACTTCGCCTCCACAGCTGCCTGTCTTTCCTCCAAAGGCATTCCCCACTGCAATTTCCTCCCTCACATCCCCTCAGGCCATCTCCCATCAGTCAATAGCAGACTTTGCCCTGGGATTGCTTTATAATCCCTGTTTCAGCTCCTAGCTGCCACATGTTCCAGTGGACTTCCATCCCTGTCCAGGGTATGTAGGGCTACAGCAAGGATTGTCTGTGTGGTTCTCACTTCATTCATAGTGTCACAGATCAGCTGTTGCACTATAAAACAGCATCAAATGCTTCCCCTCTGTCCCAAACAATTGCTCTGATGTTGGGATCTGACCCAACCCCCAGGTGCAGGTCCAGTCCTGCTCATTCTCTTCTTTTCCCCTACCTCCCTTCATCCTACCAAGTTTTGTTTGGATCTATATATTTCTGGTGGTTAGGCACTCCTGCTCACTTTCAGCTGATGTTCTTAGAGATTTTCTGCATCTGAAGATATATCCCTGACACATCCGTGGATAGAGATGTACTCCACATCCATCTATTCCTCCACCATCTTGTCTTCAGAATGAAAATCTTTAAACCTCACCTTTGTTCACTTGCTCATGCACAGCAAGCTTGGTCCCAAAAGAACTTTACTTTAATATTGCTAGCATAATTGTATATCATCCCATAAGATTCATTGATTCCTTTATTTTTTTTAAAGCAACATTATTTTGGATGCAATGGTAAATTTCCCAGTTTTGCTACCAACTAGCATGTGACATTTATCCCGTAAGCATCATTTATTATGCTTACCAGTACTACTATAGATTTTGGAACATGAGGCAGCCAGTAAAGTAAGATTCAAAAAAAAAAATGCACACTCAAATTTGAAACAAATTATTTATTCAGAGCTACACATAAACATCTATTTCTGCTTTATTGACTAGGCCAAAGCCTTTGACTATGTGGATCACAATAAACTGTGGAAAATTCTGAAAGAAATGGGAATACCAGACCACCTGACTTGCCTCTTGAGAAACCTGTTTGCAGGTCAGGAAGCAACAGTTAGAACTGGACATGGAACAATAGACTGGTTCCAAATAGGAAAAGGAGTACGTAAAGGCTGTATATTGTCACCCTGCTTATTTAACTTATATGCAGAGTACATCATGAGAAATGCTGGGCTGAAGGAAGCACAAGCTGGAATCAAGATTGCTGGGAGAAATATCAATAACCTCAGATATGCAGATGACACCACCTTTATGGCAGAAAGTGAAGAAGAACTAAAGAGCTTCTTGATGAAGGTGAAAGAGGAGAGTGAAAAAGTTGGCTTAAAGCTTAACATTCAGAAAACTAAGATCATGGCATCTGGTCCCATCACTTCATGGCAAATAGATGGGGAAACAGTGGAAACAGTGTCAGACTTTATTCTTCTGGGCTCCACAATCACTGCACATGGTGATTGCAGCCATGAAATTAAAAGATGGTTACTCCTTGGAAGGAAAGTTATGACCAACCTAGACAGCATATTAAAAACCAGAGATATTACTTTGCCAACAAATGTCCGTCTAGTCAAGGCTATGGTTTTTCCAGTGGTCGTGTATGGATGTGAGAGTTGGACTATGAAGAAAGCTGAGTGCCAAAGAATTGATGCTTTTGAACTGTTGGTGTTGCAGAAGACTCTTAAGAGTCTCTTGGACTGTAAGGACATCCAATCAGTCCATCCTAAAGGAGATTAGTCCTGGGTGTTCATTGGAAGGACTGATGTTGAAGCTGTAACTCCAGTACTTTGGCTACCTCATGTGAAGAGCTGACTCATTTGAAAAGACCCTGATGCTGGGAAAGATTAAGGGCAGGAGGAGAAGGGGATGACAGAGGATGAGATGGTTGGATGGCATCACTGACTCAATGGACATGTGTTTGGGTGGACTCCAGGAGTTGATGATGGACAGGGAGGCCTGGCGTGTTGCAGTTCATAGGGTCACAAAGAGTCAGACATGACTGAGCGACTGAACTGAACACATTATGTGGTCCTTTATGCCTTTTATATTTAACCAGAAATCCAAAATATTTAAGATTGGATGTTCCAGTAGGTCCTCATGTTTATTTACTGTCTAATCCTTTAAATATTCCTGAACACTCTTTTTTTTGTGTGTGTGTACAACATCTGTGTCTCAGCCTACCTGTCTTAACTCATTATATTTGCTCATTTCCTAAATTTTCTGTTAGGAAGAAGTTGGTTTTGAGTTCATACTCAGTTTTAAACACTCAAAGAAATTCAGAATACTGAGACATCCTACAAAATGCCTTCGAGAATACTACTACCCAGTTATACAACATGGCACATGAATATTAAATAACAGAAGGGCAATAATAAACCATTGTAAACAATTTAAAACAAGACACTAAAATTCAAATATATCATTGTGCTCTTAATTATGTCTTTATGCATTCTTTGTGATTTTGTCCTACTCCATGCTAGGTAGCTCATCTTAAATTTACAGAAAACTTCAAGGAGAGTGGCTGAATATAATATGTATCAAAACACATGAGACTTTTATCAATAATGAGAGCTTCACTGCTTTCCTTATTTGTGCAGCAGGTGATCATTAAAATTAAACCCTTCATTAAAATGAAGGTAATTCATCTTGGGTTACATCTTATATACAGGGGAAATGACTCATGAATAGTCATAGGGTGAAGGTTTTGGGGATAAAAAGTAGTATTAATGGGAAGATCATAGTAATTAAGTGGAAGCCAATCTTGGATATCAATAGCCACTCACAGACTTACTTGCAAAAGAAATGAAGGAATTAAAACTATCATGAATATTCCATATTAGTCTTTAATTACTAGGGCAGGAGCCTAAGCCTTGATGATTTTTTAATGAAAGGTAGGATGATTTCCTAATTTAGCATTTTTCATTTTAAAAGTTCATTAGCCCACACAAAAAGTATGTAATGAGATGTATATGTTAATTAGCTTGACTATAGCAATCATTTCACATGTATGCATATCAAAACACCATATTGTACACCTCCATCCATACAATTTTTATTTACCAATTTTAAAAATAACATATTAAAAACATGGAAATATACTTAAAATAAATAACAATTTAGTTTTCAATTATAGCACTTACATTCCACATGCAACAAAAATTGAACTAAAGAAAAAACAAAGCCAGTGGAGGTATTCAAGTTATATTTTAAAGAATGAAAGTGAAAGTTGCTCAGCCATGGCTGACTCTTTGCAACCCCATGGACTATATAGTCCATGGAATTCTCTATGCAGGAATTCTGAAGTGGGTAGCCTTTCCCTTCTCCAGAGGATCTTCCTAACCCAGGGACTGAACCCAAGTCTTCTGCATTGCCAGCAGATTCTTTACCAGCTGAGCCACAAGGGAAGCCCAAGAATATTGGAGTGAGTAGCCTATCCATTCTCCAGTGGATCTTTCCAACCCAGGAATCAAACCTGGGTCTCCTGAATTTCAGGCAGACTCTTTACCAACTGAGCTATCAGGGAAGCCTTATTTTAAAGAGCACACCCCTTCAAGATTAACTCTTTTGTTGTTACCCAATAAATGGTCCTTTGCCAATTTTCCATCTCCTCATTGCGCTATAAAATATTAACCTTTAATTTCTTTCCAAAGAGAGAGAAGAACTCTGTGTTACTTAGTACTAGGGGCAATTTGGATGCTGTAAACTCTGAAAAATCAAGTTTAGGTGAGAAAGAGAACTAGGTCCATCACCTTGAGGACCTCAGACAATCCAATATTTAGCCTAAAAGTGAAAGTGAAAGTTGCTCAGTGTTGTCTGACTCTTTGAGACACCATGGACTATACATACAGTCCATGGAATTCTCCAGGCCAACATACTAGAGTGAATAGCCAGAAGTTCCCTTCTCCAGGGGATCTTCCCAACCCAGGAATCAAACCAGGGTCTCCTGCATTGCAGGCGGATTCTTTACTTAACTGTACTTAAGTATTTACTTAAGAATTTACTCGTAAGTGTTTATGTAAGTATTTACTTAAGTATTCTTTAAGTAATGAATATTTACCCTAACATATCTCTGTATCTCTGGGGTTTTGAAATAGTCACCCATAGAAGTCAACCCAGGGCTATCTTCAAAACTGAGTCCCATAAACCCATCATGGTTTCAGCTGGTTGATAACTAGTACACAAGAACAAACATAATCCTTATTGGCTTTATAGTAATAATTTATATTGGATTCAACAAAGGAGAAAAAGCATGTGTTACTGGCCAGAGAAATAAAGGTGTTTAGCAGGAGCTGATGATCTAGTCTGTATATTTGAGTAAAGCACTGCCGTGGTCTCTTAAGCTTTTGCTCTTTTTAATCCTTCCTCTGAAACTTGCAGGCAACACTAGATTTTAAAATTACATTACTGTGGACTTTCATTCTTCATGGCGAATACATTAAAGGCAGTTCTTTTTATATATATTGAAAAAGAAATGAATTACCACTCTATTAGACCTGCTTAAATGTTCTCTAAGCATATTATTTGCCCATTTAATTGTAAGCCATCAATAAGAGATTTCTGGATTGATTTTTTTCAGCATGAATAAGTGAGGCAGGAATATGTTTTTAATTATGGCACCAAGAACTCTCTATCTTAAACAGCAAAAAAAAAAAAAAAAGCATAATTTCATGTTTCCATATGATAAGGGGAATTTGGGAATAACTATTTTTCCTTATTAATTTCTATTTCTATAAGGGAGATAGATTGAGAATCTTCTCTAGAGGTTATACGTTTAAATAGTCAGATTAAAAGAAGTTGTGATAAAGCTTTTTAAGTTTGGATGCAATTGGAGCTCATTCACAGCCCCTTTCCATCATAATAGGATCTTAGAAGTGAGCACAGGGGAAAAAGGACTGGTTCAGGCTTTGATATAATGTGAAACTGTTTTCTTCAGTAGTATCTGTAAGGTTTTGTCCAGACTGGAAAGACTCACATAAATTATGACCTTATTATTTTTAACTTGAAAACCTGTTTCCTAATAGTACCATAGCCTCTCACCTACCTCTTATTCATATGTTCCAAGACATCCAGTGGGTGCCTGAAAATGTAGATAGTATTGAACCTTCTATACACTATATTTTTTTCCTATACTGACCTACACAGGTACACATCTATGATAATGATTAACTTATAAGTTAGCACAGTAAAAGATTAATGACAATGACTCATAATAAATACAAAAATTACAACAATATACTGTAATACATTTTATAGGGATGTTCTTTCTCTCTCTCTCAAATTATCCTATTGTACAAATGTAATGCCTTTTCCATCTTAACTAAGCACTTGCCACGGAGAAGGCAATGGCAACCCACTCCAGTACTCTTGCCTGGAAAATCCCATGGACGAGGAGCCTGGTAGGCTACAGTCCATGGGGTCGCTAAGAGTCGGACACGACTGAGCGACTTCATTTTCACTTTTCACTTTCCTGCATTGGAGAAGGAAATGGCAACCCACTCCAGTGTTCTTGCCTGGAGAATCCGAGGGACGGCAGAGCCTGGTGGGCGGCCGTCTATGTGGTCGCACAGAGTCGGACACGACTGAAGCGACTTAGCAGCAGCAGCAGCAAGCACTTGCCATGCACTGTGGCCATAACTTTTGCAGTTTGAGGGAGGATAGCAAAACTAGCACAAATTTATTTTTCCTTCTTTACAGTTTTATGGATAAATGATTTGTTCTTAAAATATAGATCTTGGCAATTGCAGAATATGATTTTTTTTTTCTTATTAAGTAGAAAACTTTCACCTTTATACTTAAAGGAAACACTTTATGACTTCTCTTTGACAAACTTCTTCAGGTTACTACTCTTGCCCTGTGGGGCCATTATTATGTAAAACAGAGTTACTTGTATGTAAGGACTGTGACACCAGGACAGCACATAGATGACTACCATTTCCACCACTGTGAGGGCAGGAGAGAGCAGGTCAGAGAGAGTTCACCAAGCTACTCAGAATGGCATGCAATTTAAAATGTATTATTTGCTTGCTTCTGGAATTTTGTATTTAATATTTTTGGACTACAGTTGACTGTGGTAACTATAACTGTGGAAAGCAAAACCGTGGGTTAGGGGCAATTACTGTAGTAATGACTCTTCTACTAAACCCTTCTCTCTGACTAAAAAGTGAAAGGAAAGCAGTGGTTTTGGAGTTTAAGATGAAGGAAAAAGGGTGCACAGGTACTAACCATAATAGGGCAATATCTGAGATAGCACAAACCTTTTTTGTTATTCCAACTAAGTGCTGTTCACTGGAACAGGCATTTAAAAACAAAAAAATGGAGGTGAGACAATAAGGAGAAACCTGAGAAAGCTAAGAAGTAGCTTGTATGTTCTGTGTGAAAGGTCCCTGGAATTAAAGTGATGTGTACCTGTCTATATGGGTTACTGGTGGAAAAGACCATTTCTCTTTGAGAAAGAAATGGAATTGCTATCGAGTTTTTTTACCATGGCTTCCACATATTGTGACTTAAATTCACTGCCGTAAGTTAGTCGTAGTAATTCTGCCTTGGAAATTAAATTATTGGGAAAATAAAAACCCAGAAAGTACTATGGAAAAATGTGAGAGTTTAATATGGTATATTCTGGCAGGACTTTTTAATACCAGTTCGCATGTAGTGCTTGCTGGTGCTACTTCCGGAACAGAATAACTTCATTCAGTTGCTTTCATAAACTTCAGCTGATTTTAAACTCCCACTTGCTCACAACCCCAATGAACATCTCATATAATCTGAGTGATCTCTGACCTCCATTGTGCCAATGAGGACACAGAGGAAGAGCAGAACAGAGGGATAAGAGAGATCTGTGTAGAGGCATCAAGAATCACTGATCTTCTTCTACAAGCATTGTAGATAACATTCAGTATGAGTAGGAATCACCATTTGCAATAGTTTCATTTTGAAATTCTGAGTTTAAAGTCTTTTAAATACATCCTTTAAAGTGTTTGCACTGTTCTAGAATCCAGTGGCAAGTATATATAGAAATATTTTGATGACACATGTAATAAACACATACAAGGGCTTCTAAAATTAACCAGAGTGATTTTTAAGCAAGAGAGCTTCTAGTATGGCTAGAAAGTTGGCAGGGGTTGGCCATCTAATTCCAAGATAAAATATTAATATGATATTTTTGTATTTGAAGTCTATCATACTGGAAATATGAATTACTATATATAAAAGAGATAATTAATAAGAACCTGCTGTAGCACAGGGAACTCTACTCAATACTCTGTAATGGCTTATATGGAAAAAGAATCAAAAAAAAGAAAAAAAAGAATGGATATAAGGCACCTTTCATTTGCTGTACATGCGAAACTAACACAACATTGTAAATCAGCTGCACTCCAAAAAAATTTAAAAACCAGAATGGATAAACAACAAGGTCTTACTATATAGCACAGGGAACTGTACTCAATAGTGAGTGATAAATCATAATGGAAAAGAATTGAAAAAGAATATATATAATATATATCTGCATCACTTTACTACATACCAGAAACTAACACAAGTAAATCAACTATACTTCAATAAAAATAAGAGTTATATTTAAAAAAAACATAATAACTATATATCTCTGATTACTGCTAGTAGAGAGTAAGCTCTTTGAAAGCAAAGATCCTGCTCTCTTTCCTAGTATCTATCAACCATAATAATTAGGGAAAGTTGGAGTTCTATGTTAGGTATTAATGGATGAATGAGATTAAATGCTAAGTGTATATCAGATTTGTACATATCCCTACAATTAGATTCAACCATTGGCATTAAATAGAGTAATTGTTTCCATTTACTAACAGTTATTTGAGTAAACATCATCAACTCAGTAAAGTTTATGGGATTCAGGGTAAAATCTGTACATCCAAAAGAACAAAAGAAATGAAACTCCTTAAATCAAAGAAAAGAACAATAAAAAAATTATTCAATAAAGGTGATTTGTCATCAATACAAATATCAAGTTTGAAGTCAGTTCTAAAAACAAAACCAGGTAGTTTTCCATAGTATCTCTAATTCAGGTATTTTATTACTTGGGTGTTAAAAGTATCATTAAAAGGTAATATGGTTAAAAAAAAAAAAGAAAGAAACTACACACACACACAAAACTGAGGGTTTTTTTTTTTTTTTTTAAGAAAATAGCTCAAGGAGAGGACAGAGACTAATTTAAAAGAATAAATGTACAGACATTTAATTAATTTTTAAAAAATTGTCAGGAGAAGCCTGAGATTCCTAGGATGCCTACTTATGTAATAACAGAGAGCAGTTTAATTGCCATCTACAGAGGGTATGTGTGCAGGACTGGTTTCTTTGTTTGTTTTGTTTTTCTCTTACTGAGAAAGGAATGCACATTTGGGAAAGAGGCGAACTGGTCAGAATAATGGAGAGGGATGAACGATCCGTAGGTTATGCCCTCGCTTCACATGCTTGCCCACACAACACTCCATCTCTCTCCATAAAACACAGTTGAACAGATATACGAGGAATATGAGAAAAAATTGCTGATCCATATACTTGAATTCTGCTTTGCCTAAACATGCATAAATTATAGCTAGGTGAATGAGGCTAAATGAATTGATGGCCACTGGTCACAAATTTTGATCTACTCACAGCCTAAAAAAAAGTAATCAAGAGAGATTTGTGTTATATGGTTCTAATTTGAAGCACAGTTAGCTTCTGTGCTAACTGAAACTCCCCCATACCCCTTCAGCTCAGGCCTGCTTCATTGCCTCCTCCTTCTTTCAACAAAACTTCCTACATCAAAATAAGTTTTGGTATTCTCTGCTTTTGTTCCCAGGACAATCAAAAAAAGAATAATGATAAACATAGAAACACATTCATTAGTTACCTTTTGTTAATGTATCTATGGATAGAATCAGCTTAGGGACATAGGCTGGTAGAAGCTGCTGCTTCATAACTAAGAGTGACAGATGAAGTTTTCCAGCAGAGAACTTTGTGTGTGTGTTGAGGATGGAGGCGGCTGTTAGGTACAACTGGAAATAGCTGTTACAAGTTGAAAGGTTGCAGATGATTTTACCAAGTGATGAGAGTTTCAGTTATATTTAAAGCATTGCCCAGGAAAATGAGTCATTCTGGTGATGAGGTAGCAGCAGCATTTAAAAAAAAAAAACATGAGTGTAAAACATAAGAAAAATGTACCAAATGGTAATAGTATTTGTGATTTATCTTCAGGACCTTGAAAAGCTTATTTTTCCCATTTCAGAGAAAATAATCAGGAAAGAGAATCAATGTATTTAACAGCTGAAGGGTTTGGACACCACTCACTCAAAAAGGATACCAGTCCATAAGGTTTGAGTGTAATCGTAGGGAATCTTTAGGTAATCAACTAAAGACTCAGGACAGTGCTGTCCTCCAAAAGAGTAAGCAGCTTAGACAACAACAAATATTTCACTATATTATTCCTCTGTACTAGGAACTCTTCTAGCAGAAGAGAAAACAAAACCAACAAACAAAAACACCACACTCACTGCCCTCATAGAGCTCAACTGGTAATAGAAAAGAGAGATAATAAAATAAACAAAATATCTAGTAATTGAATAATGATCCATTTCCAGAGGTGTCAGAATAACTGAATCTGAACTTGTAGTCTTGTCATAAATAAGTATAAACAGGACAAAATATGCAAAGCAACTCATAGATATCACACAACAGGAACCGCAGGACAGTGATCCCTGAGAGTAATGCTGCTGCTGTTGCTAAGTCGCTTCAGTCGTGTCTGACTCTATGCGATCCCATAGACGGCAGCCCACCAGGCTCCACCGTCCCTGGGATTCTCCAGGCAAGAACACTGGAGTGGGTTGCCATTCCCTTCTCCCCTGAGAGTAATAAGTGAGGGCAAATGAGCTAAATCCTGCAATTATCCCTCACATTTTTCTACAAAATATTTTTCCTTACTGCATACAGGACATTTTTTGGAGAAAGAACAACAAGGGACCTGTGCATTTAAAAAGAACTAACATGGATCGAGAACTTCAAGGTCCTAGCTGCCAGAGAAACAACTCACAAAACACCTATGGGTTTCAGAATACACTTCAGAAGCTTCAGATATTTTTTAGCATAGATAAATTAGCCTCAGAGTTAAGGTCAGTTGAGATAAAAAGCTTTCAAAAGCTTTTGAAAACCACACTGATTAGTATGAAATTTAACTCCTAGCCAAAAGAAAAACTAGCATTCTTTAAAGAAAGAAAATAAAATTCATTTAAACCAGTCTTCACAATACCCAGTATGTAATAAAAGCATGCTAGATATGCAAAAAAGAGAGAGGAAAAAAAAACAATGACCCTAGTAGGAAAAAAAAAAAGTATTAAAGGAAACACAAAGGACAGAAATATTTGCACTAGCAAATAAAGATTTTAAAGGAGTCATTATAAATATATGCAAAAAATTAAAAGAAAACATGATTAAAATAAAGAAAGAAATGGAAGATATATAAATAAAATTTTGAAGGTTGAAAAATACCAACAGATAGAGCATGGACTTTAAAACAGATTAAACACTTCTGTAAGAACAGATTAGTAAACCTAAAGACATAGAAAGAGAAAATGTCCAAACCAAACCACAGGAGAATGAAGTGCTCAATGATGACCAAGAACTTGTGACATAATTTCAAAGGGTCTAACATATGTCTAATTGGAAGAGTAGAAACATATTTATACAAATATCAGCTCATTCAAATATCTGAGAAGTTCAACAAATCAAAAGGCTATACCATAACCAAGTGATAATAAAACGAAATTTTTAAAGCAGCTATAGAAAAATAAAAGTCAATCTGTCTATAATGGTAAAAAGAGGCATAACATAACTTTAAACCTTGCAATGAAAACAATGTAAATCAAAAAAAAAAAAACAACATGTAGTAACACTTTAAAGAGCTGAAAATAAAATTTAAAAAAATAAACTTTTTATTTTAAATCCAGTAAAAATAGTCTTTTAATAGAGAATAAAAAAAAAAAGATATTTTCAAAAGTTAAAGCCTAGACTTCCTAACACTCAACATAAAGAATTCCTTTCTCTGCCTGCAACAACCATGTCTAGGCATGACAATTTAAATACAAGGTTAAAGTAAAATCCAATTTCTCCTAACATAATACTCAAAATCTCCAAAATTAATAGTCATTCATGATATCAGGAACCAAGGAAATCTGAACTCAATTCTTAAAAAATCAATAAACATCAAAAGTGAAGTGATGGACATGATACGATTATCTCACAATGATTTTAAAGAATCGCTCATAAAATTGTTTCAAAAGACAAAAAAAAAAAAGTGATGATGTGAATAAAAGGGATCCCTGGTGCATTTTGGTGGGACTGTAAATTAGTGTGGCCACTTTGGTAAATAGCATGGAGATTCCTTAAAAAAAATTAAAAATAGAATTACCATATATCCTGCAATCCCACTTCTGAATGAAGTGAAGGTGAAGTTAGGTGAAGATAAAATCACTTTCTCAAGGAGATATCTGTACTCCTATGTGCATTTTATGTGAACATATGTGTGTGTGTGTGTGTATATATATATATACATACATATATATATACACATACATATATTCAGTCATAAAAAAGGATGCAATTCTGTCATTTGCAATGACAAGGATAGATCTTGAGGGGAGTATGCTAGACAAAATAAATCAGACAAAGAAATACAAATGACATGTAAATTCACTTTTTGTGGAATTTAAAACTCGTAGAAAAAGATAGTATAATAGTGCTTTTCAGGAGCTAAGGGGTGGGGAAATTGGGATATGTTTGTCAAAGGGTACAAACTTGCAGTTAAAAAATGAATAAGTTTTGGAGAGCTGATGTATTGTATGGTGACTATAATAACAACACTGTAATAAGTACTGCATAAGTACTGTACCAAGTACTGTATACCTGAAAATCACTGTGAGAATGGAGCTTTAATATTCTCCTCGTAACAATAACATAAATGATAATTTGTGAGATACTTTGTGCTCATTCATGTCCAACTCTTTGCAGCCCCATGGATTGTAGATTGCTAGGCTCCTCCTCTCTCCATGCGATTTTTCAGACATGAAAACAGGAGTGTGTTGCCATTACCCACTCCAGGGGATCTTCCCAACTCAGGGATAAAAATATTTTATAATAAGTAATGTTCCTGTGGTGAACATTTCATAATATTTATGAGGATCAAATCATCACATTGTACATCTTAACCTTATATAATGGTATATGTCAACTATATCTCAATAAAGCTGGGAGGAAAAACCCAAGTAGGTAGAAGCATACTAGAAACAAATTTTTAAAAATCTAAGTTCTCAGCAATAAATAGAAAATGTCAGCAAAGAAGTAGAAGTTATAGAGACAAAGAAATGCAACAGAAACTTAAAATAACTGAAATCAAAGTGTAATAGGTGATCTCAAGACAAGACTTAAAGAGAGAAAAGGATCAGTGACTGTGAAGAGAGAACAGTATAAATCACACAATCTGAAAAAAGGAGAGAGAAAATCAGCTTAAAAAAAGAATGGTGTCTCAGACTTGTGAGATCTTACCTGTAAGATCTACATTTCTTTATTGAAGTCCCAGGAAACAAGAATCAGGGTGAGACTGAAAATTTATTCTAACAAATAATGGTTAAAAGCATCTAAAATTTGGTAGAAGATATGAACCAACAGATTCAAGAACCTAAGTAAATGTCAAATAGGAAACTCAAGAACTCTACACCACGCATATTGTAGTAAGATTTCTGAGAACTCAGGACAATGAGAACACTTAAAAAAGCTACGAGTGAAATGACACTATACCTATAGTGAAAAAAACAAATTAAATGAAAATATTTCTTACAGAATATTGTGAAGGTGAAAAGGAGAGACACAACATTTTTCAAGTGCTGGAAAACAGTGCCATCAATCTAGAATTTTATATCCAGTGGAAATATTTTAGGAAGGAAGAGCAAATCATGACATTCTCAAAAGAAGAAAAACTAAGAAGACTTGTCACCAGCAAATCTGCCCGTAAAATATGGCTAAAGGAAATTCTCTAAACATAAAGAAAACAACAAAAGAAGAAATTGTGCATTATTAAGAATGAAGAAATAAACAATTCAAAGTAAAGAATATTGGTACAAATAATATATTTTCCTTCTGCTTTTGAATTTTATAAATAATGTTTGGATCTTCCCTAGTGGCTTAGTTGGTAAAGAATCTGCCTGCAATACAGGACATCCAGGTTCAATTCCCTGGGTTGGGAAGATCCCCTGGAGAAAGAAATGGCAATCCACTCTAGTATTCTGGCCTGGAGAATCCCTTGAACAAAGGAGCTTGGATTGTAGCTCATGGGGTTGCAAAGAGTCAGACACAACTGAGAGACAAACATTTTCACTTTCAATTAATGTTTGGTGCTAGAAGCAAAAATTACACCTCCTAATGTTCTCCTGAATTTTCATAGAGAGAATAGTTAAGACAATTATATTATAAATTGAGAGTGGTAGAGAATCATAAACTTCACCTAAACTGGAAAAATGGTGACATGAGTAGACTTCATGTTATGTGCATTTGATACTTACAACAACCAATTAAAAAAAAAGAAAGAAAGAAAGGTACACTAACAAAAAAACAAAAACAGTATAGGTAAATTAAAATGAAATTCTGATACAAGTACAAGAATATCAAAAGAAGCCTGGGGAAGAATTAATAAAATAATGAAAGGAGAAAAAAAATATAAAAAGTAAAATGTCCAACTTAGGTCTTAACAGGTATATATGCTTAATGGACCCAATTGTAGGCTTTAAAGATATGATCTAGCTATAGTCTACCTAGAAGAAACTAAATTCAAATGTAGAAATATAGGTATACTGAATGTATAAGAAAAAGGGTATATCATGTAAACTTTAATCAAAGAAAACAGTAGTAGCTATATTAATATCTGATAAAGTGGAATCCAGAACTATATTTATATTTATAGCTAGAGACAGAAAAGGACATGTTTATAAAAAGACCAATCTACAAAGAAGACATAGTCTTAAATATGCATGCACTATAGAATATATGTGAGGCAAAAACTGATATAACTAAAAGGAAAAAAGAAAAATTCATAATCATATTTGGAGACATGCATGTCCCATTTCACCAACTGATATAAAAACTACATAGAAAATCATAAAAAACATAGAAACACAACATCCACTGAAAAATCTAATTGACATTTACAGAATACTCCACCAAATAGCAGAGTATATGTTTTCTTCAGGTGGTATTGAAATATACCAGGATAGGTCATATTTGGGCCATAAAACATTCTTCAATGAAGTCAGCAGAATTGAAATCAAGTGTGTTCTCTGGTCACAGTGGAATTAAGCCAGAGATCAATAAACAAAAGTTATAAAAAGCTCCAAAATTTTGGAAACTAAGTAATACATAGAATATTTCATATATTAATGAGGATGTTTCAAGGGAAATTACATATTAAAAACACATTGAGCTGAATAGAAACAGAACATATCCAAATTTGTAAGACATGGCAAAACGTGCTGGGCAATAGATTTAAAATACTAAATGTATACATTATTAGGAAAGGGTAAAGTCTAGAGTCAATAATCTAAGCGTCAATCTCAAGATTTAGAGTAAAATAAGTCTCAAATAAGTAGAATGAAAGAAATAATAAGGATAAGATCAGAAATCAATTAAATTGCAAATTAAAAAAAAGATAATCCATGAAACAATACTCTTCTTTTCGGAAAAATTCAAAAAGTTGACAAATATCTAGGAAGACTAACAAAGGAAAAAATCAGAGAAGACAAAATCAACAATAATGAAAACACGCAGTGTTCGTGGGTATTTAAAATGCAGAGAAGTAATCAGCATAGTGCCAAACTGAGTTTATTATTTCCCTCTACTTATAGTTTCATCACAAGTGTATTCTCCAGTAATAGAGGAGAGCAGAGTATAGCTACAACTCCATTAGCAACCAGGCCAACTTTATAGCCAAAAGAAGCGTACAAAGCAGATAATGTAAGCCACTGAATGAAGAGAAACCACAGGTGGGGCGAGCCAGAGAAAATGACACCTAATTCTATCTATTGCTTGTTTGACTCTTTGGGGCCTCTTGGAATTCAGTCCATCAAGTTCCTCTGTCCATGCAATTTTCCAGGCAAGAATACTGGGGGGGGGGGTGCCATTTCATAGTCTGGGGGATCTCCTGAATACAGGGATTGAACACACATCTCTTGTATTGGCAGGTAGATTCTTTACCACGAATGCCACCTGGAAAGCCCAACTCTATGTATGGATCCATACAATTTCAATCTGATTACTGAAACTGGCAAATAAGTTCAGTTCCATTCAGTTCAGTCGCTCAGTCGTGTCCGACTCTTTGCGACCCCATGAATCGCAGCACGCCAGGCCTCCCTGTCCATCACTAACTCCCAGAGTTTACCCAAACTCATGTCAATTGAGTAGGTGATGCCATCCAGCCATCTCATCCTCTGGTGTCCCCTTCTCCTCCTGCCTTCAATCTTTCTCAGCATCAGGGTCTTTTCCAATGAGTCAGCTCTTTGCATGAGGTGGCCAAAGTATTGGAGTTTCAGCTTCAACGTCAGTCCTTCCAACGAACACTCAGGACTGATCTCCTTTAGGATGGACTGGTTGGATCTCCTTGCAGTCCACGGGACTCTCAAGAGTCTTCTCCAACACCACAGTTCAAAAGCATCAATTCTTCGGCGCTCAGCTTTCTTCACAGTCCAACTCTCACAACCATACATGGCCACTAAAACCATAGCATTGACTAGACAGACCTTTGTTGGCAAAGTAATGTCTCTGCTTTTTAATATGCTATCTAGGTTGGTCATAACTTTTCTTCCAAGGAGTAAGCATCTTTTAATTTCATGGCTGCAATCACCATCTGCAGCAATTTTGGAGCCCCCCAAAAATAAAGTCTGACATTGAGTGCAGCACTTTCACAGTATCATCTTTCAAGATTTAAAATAGCTCAACTGGATTTCCATCACCTCCACTAGCTTTGTTCATATTGATGCTTTCTAAGGCCCACTTGAATTCATATTCCAGGATGTCTGGCTCTAGGTGAGTGTTCACACCATCGTGATGATCTGAGTCGTGAAGGTCTTTTTTGTACAGTTCTTCTGTGTATTCTTGACACCTCTTCTTAATATCTTCTCCTTCTCTTAGGTCCATACCATTTCTGTCCTTTAGTGAGCCCATCTTTGCATGAAATGTTTCCTTGGTATCTCTAATTTTCTTGCAGAAACCTCTAGTCTTTCCCATTCTGTTGTTTTCCTCTATTTCTTTGCACTGATCGCTGAGGAAGGCTTTCTTACCTCCCCTTGCTATTCTTTGCATGCTGCGAAAGTGCTGCACTCAATATGCCAGCATATTTGGAAAACTGAGCAGTGGCCACAGGACTGGAAAAGGTCAGTTTTCATTCCAATCCCAAAGAAAGGCAATGCCAAAGAATGCTCAAACTACCATACAATTGCACTGGCAAACAAAGATAGCTGCACATCCACAGACTCAAGGTTTTAAAAACTAAAGTGGGATTTGTATCACTCTGCCTAGTCTGAGGACTTCCCTGGTGACTCAGGTGATATAGATAATGCCTGCAATGCAGGAGACCCAGGTTCAATCCCTGGGTGGGGAAGATTCCCTCTAGAAGAGAATGGCAACACACTCCAGTATTCTTGCCTGAAATAATCCCATAGACAGAGGTGCCTGGTGGGCTACTGTCCATGGGGTTGCAAAGAGTCAGAAATGACTTAGTGACTGAACAACTGCCCAGTCTGAACATAACTAATTTGTTTTTTAAGACAAAAACACCAACATCCTCTAGAGGGTTATAATAAAACCCCGAGTTTGTAAAATATATCATTTAATTCCTTTTAAATTTTGTCCAGAGGTATATTTGTAATTAGCTGAAGAAGTGGCCTTTAAGGGGAATACACTGAAATATTATAACTGGAAACATATTAGTATATTTTGATAATAAAGGGATTGTATTATGTATCAGATATTGATTGTTAAAGAGAAAGGAGTCAGGCATGTATTTGTGGATTTTGGCCTGACAACAAGGCTAACACTATTGCTATTAGCTAAAAAATGAAATATTTCATAAAGAAAAGATTTATACTGGAGGTGTAAAGAAGTTCAGTTTGAACAAGGTTGAGCTACTTACTACACATACAAACGAAAATTTTAAGTAAGAAGTTCATTATACTAGTCTTTATTTCAATGGCTATGTCAAAATGAGATAATTTCGTGAATCATCAGTATATAGATGATATAAAAAGGCATGGAAGTGAATGAGATCACCAAGGGAGTGGGTGTAGATCAAAACAGAACAGACCAAAAGAGATCCAAAGGATGAGGCCTGACTCACTTAAGCAATTGATAAAATGTGAAAATGTGCTCAAAGTAATATATAAAATGGAATAATGAAATAGCTAACCCAGTTTGGGTTCCATATAGATACCTCTTTAAATGAGTCTAAATATATTAGTAAAATTTAACCAAGGAAAGGAAAGGAAAGGATTAAGGGCATTCCTGGCAGTAAAACCACAGTGAGCAAATTCCGTAGCACTAAGGAAATAGTAGGGCAGCAGTAGTAAATGTGTTGGAGAGGACAGAATAGAATAAATCACCACAGACTTATTTGTCATATTAAGAAAACATCCTTTATCATAAGAGTTTATGGTTTTAACCTATTTCTAAAGATACATTATTTCATTTGAATAACCCAAAGAAGAATTTTAATTCATGAAAAGTTTCTCTGTTGAAATTAGTGTATCTAGAAAAAGGAAGGGGCCATTCTTCACATTATGTTCACTCCAAGTGGCAGGCCCTAAGACACTTTGAAAAAATCTTTAAAATGCATACTGTGACATACATGGAGGGAGCTAGTTAAGGGGCTTTGATGATATGATATGATCAAGCTTTAAATATTTTACTTTTTTCTATTTTTTATTTAATTAAAAAATTTACAACATTGTATTGGTTTCTGCCATACAACAAATGCAAATCAGCCATAATTATACTTACACCCCCTTCTTCCACAGCCTCCCTCCTCTCCCTCCATCCCATCCCTCTAGATCATCACAGAGCACCAGATTCGGCTTCACAGCATATTGTGCTACACATCAACTTCTCACCACCTATCCATCTAACACTGATAGTGTATATATGTTGATGCTACTCTCTCCATTCATCCCACTCTCTCCCTCCCCCATTGTGTCCACAAGACCATTCTCTACATCTGCATCTCCATTCCTTCCCTGCAAATTGTTTCAATATCATTTTTTTTAGATTCCATACACATGTATTAATATATTTTCTTTTCTCTGACTTACTTCACTCTGTATAACAGACTCTAGGTTCATCCACCTCACTAGAACTGACTCATTCATTCTTTTTATTACTGAGTAGTATTCCACTGTATATATGTACTACATCTTCTTTATCCATTCATCTGTCAGTGGACATCTAGGTTGCTTCCATGTCCTGGCTATTGTAATTAGTGCTGCTATGAACATTGGGGTACATTTGTCTTTTCTGATTATGGTTTTCTAAGGGTATATGCCCAATAGTGGGATTGCTGGGTCATATGGTAGATTTATTCCCAATTTTTTTTTATTCTCTGTTCTCCATATTTACTGTATCATGGACAGAGAGGCCCGGCGTGCTGCAATTAATGGGGTCGTAAAGAGTGGGACACGACTGAGCTACTGAACTGAACTGATACTATCATTTATGTGGAATGGATTTAAGGGAGGGCAAGATTGGGCTTCCTGTGTCACACAGCAACTTCTCACCAGCTATCCATCTTTCACCTGATGGTGTATATATGTTGATGCTACTCTCTCCATTCATCCCATTCTCTCCCTCCCTGACTGTGCCCACAAGTAACATTGGCAAATGCAGGGAAGGAGGAGGTCATGTAATAGTCCGTGCAAGAAATGACAAAGGCGCAGTAGAAGTAGCTTCTTTAAGAAAATTCTCTGGATTCTTAAGGGCAACAAAGTCCAGGAACTATATAGTGAGATGTTTTCTTTCTTATAAACCAGAATCTAGTACACAACAAAGTATACTCTGCTATTCAAGTTAAACATTTTTTTTTTTAAGTTTAATTCATAAAGTAGAGGCAAAGGGAGTTTCTCTTTGAAACTGAGGTTGAATTATGATGTACTTAAGTGGATAAAGAGACCCTTCACAGTTTCCTCACTCCCAGTGTCGACTCCTATGTCATTTTCAGGGCCTTTCAAGAATACGCGTGAAAGTGAAAGTGGCTCAGTTCTGTCCAACTCTTCGAGACCCCATGGTCTATACAGTCCATGGAATTCTCTAGGGCAGAATACTGGAGTGGGTAGCCTTTCCCTTCTCCAGGGGATCTTCCCAACTCAGCGATCAAACCAGGTCTCCTTCATTGCAGGCAGATTCTTTACCAGCTGAGCCACAAGGGAAGCCCAAGAATAATGGAGTGGGTAGACTACCCCTTCTCCAGCAGATCTTCCTGACTCAGGAATCGAACTGGGGTGTCCTGCATTGTAGGCATATTATTTACCAACTGAGCTATCAGGGAAGGCCACTGGCATATAGTAAAGTTTACTGATAAACAGTGTGAAGTTTTATAAGTTTTTTAAAAAACACATCAATCAACACAATCACTGTCAATAAAGATATGGAACAGTTCTACTACTACCCAAATGTTTTCCTTAGAATTTTGCAGTTAACCTTTACCCTAAACTCCTGTTAAATCCTTTAACAGTCATTGATATGTCATCAGCCCTTAGAGTGTTGTCTTTTCCAGATGTTATATATATCAAATCGTACAGTTTATAGCATGTTTTAAACTAGCATCTTTCATTTTAGCATAGGGCATTTGAGATGCATCCATGCAGTTGCATGTAACAGCCATTTATTTCTCTGTAGAAATGAGTACTCTTCCATTGTGGATGCACCAGTTTGTTAATCCGTTCCCTAGTTGTGGGACATCTGTATTATTTCCAGGTTTTGGTGATCATAGATAAAGCCAATAAATCATTTGTGCACAGATTTTTTGTGTAAACATACATTTTTATTTCACGTGGGTAAAAATCTAGAGAGGAAGGAGATTATTGCAATGAATGGCAAATGGATATCTGACTTCATAAAAAATTGTGAAGCTGTTTCTGTATTGTTTAGAGGTGCTTTTGCATGACAACAGCAAAGGTGAATTGTGCTGAGAGATATTATATGGATCATAAAGCCTAAAATATTTATTATTTTGCTCTTTATAAAAAAAGATAACTGACTGTTAGCTCAGAATATGGTGCAGCTTGGTGAGTGTTCCATGGGCATTTGAAAAAAATGAGTAGTTTTCTGTTATTGGTTGAAGTGTTTTATAAATGTCAATTAGTTCACATGCACTGACAGTGACATTTAAATCTTTTATAGTCAACTAATTTTCTATTTACTGGGTCTATTAATTACTGGACATCTAGGATTGAAGGGTGTTAAACATTAAAGATTTCAAATATAATTTTGTGTCTGTCTCTTCTTCCTTTCTAGTTTTTTTAATCTACTTTTGTTTTATACATTTTGAAGTTTTGTTGTTAGGTGCATACCCATTTAAGATAATTATGTTGACATCAACATTTTATCATTTTTGATACACCCTCCCCTTAACCCCCTGTAATATGTTTTGTTCTGAATTCAATTTTGGCTGATAATGAATAAATTGGGAAAAAGAGCATTTTTAGTTTGCAAAAGAGGTTGTAGGTATATCTCAAATGAAGTGTGACTTAAATTGGATCTTGGCTATTGGACAAAATTTGAACAGAAAGATACAAAGAATTGTAGAACAGAGTATTTTGTAAATAGAGTGTCATGTAAGTTCTCAATTAAAGAAACAGAAAGCAACTATGAGTAGCATAAGCAAAAAAAAATGATAAATTAATCGGATGGATATGGAGTAATTCATGAAATCAAGAAAGCACTGAATGGGGAAGGTAGGTAAGAAGATATTGGTGGCAGACTCAAAAACAGCCTCATTAATGTGATCACTTTTGACCATTTTCCTGTGGTATTCTTCTCAAGATAAAAATTCCTCAAAAAATTGCTTGCAAATTAAGAAACATGCTTCTAAACAATGCATGGGTCAAAAAGGATATCACTATGAAAATTAGAATGTATTCACAACAAAATTAAAAGTATGACATTTAAATCCACTGGATACAGTTAAAAAATGTATTTAGAGGGACATGTTTAGAATTATATTAGCCTGGAAGTTATGTATCTAATATTCCATCTCAAAATGATATAAAAAATAAACTAAGGGAATAAAAGGATTAACTAAAAATAAAAAGATTAAAATATTATTGAAATAGAAAATATCATGAAATAAGGAAAATCAACAAAGATAAAATTGGTTCTTGTTCTTCTACTTATTAAACCTCTAGTTAGAATAATAAAAAGGGGGAAAATACAAATTTTTACTAACATGAATAGAAAAGAGGATATGCCTCAAACCTGGAAACATCAAAATATACAGTGAAGATGTATTATTAATAATTTTATTCTAATCATTTTGGGAATTTAGGTGAACCAGATAAATTAACTGAAAACACATTAAATAAATAAAGAGGAAAACATATGACAATCTGAATAGCTGCCAAAAAACACTTCCTAAAAGTTAATATTTCAAGACAAAAAATTTCATCAAATTAGAAATACAAAATAATTTTTTACTTTCTCCTTGAGGTTAGTAACACTGCAAACATATTTACTCACACTAGTTTTAATTGACATTTTCTTAAATATGTCAGCCACTATAATGTGATATAAGGGAAAACAGTATAAAGATTGTAAATTTTTAGAAATATGCATACAGAAAACCTAAAGATTTATTTGCTACAAACTCACTATATAAAATCAATAGTATTTTATATAGCAGCAATAAACAATAGAAACTTAAAGATACAATGTAATTTAAAATACTACCATGTTACCATTAATAAATCCAGAAAAATATATGCAAGACTACTGAAAACTACAAAATATGGAATGAAAATAATGGAGAGGTAAATAAAAAGAGGGATATACCATATCTATAGTATGCAAGACTCAATATTTCATTATGTCAGTTTCTCTTTATTGATCTATAGAATTTTTTTAAATGTTCCAAGGTCTCAGGTATTTATTTTTATGTAAGTTGAGAGATTGATACTAAATTCTATATGAAAATATGAACAAACTAGAATAGCCAAGACATTCCTATAAAGAAATCAACATTATTGGTTTAAACTACTGAATAACAAGATACATTATAAAGTTTCAGTAATTAAGATGATATAAATGTTGGACTAAGGATAGCAAAGTAGTCCAATTTAATATAATTTTCACAAGTCAATATACAGAAGCAATATATGACATCACTTGATTTGTGACAGAGGTGCCAAGGTAATCAAATAGGGAACAGGATTTTTTTAAATAAGAGATGCTGGTTAACACAGTATACAAAAAATTTTAATTTGAGACGTGGGTTTGATCCCTGGGTCAGGAAGATCGTCTGGAGAAGGGCATGGCAACCCACTCAAGTATACTTGCCTGGAGAATCACATGGGCAGAGAAGCCTGGTGGGCTATGTATGGCCCATAGAATCACAAAGAGTCAAACACAATTGACACGACTTAGCATGCCTAGATTTAAATGTGAGAGGTAAAAAATAAATCGAGAAATCAGCATAAGAAATCACCATCATGACTTTGGGAGTAGGTAGTTCTTAAACAGAAAATAAATATTAGTGAAAAAATTAGATAAAAGATAAAATGGATGTTATTAAAACTGAGAATTCCTGTTCCTCAAAAACAACGAAAGAGTAAAAATGCAATCATGATTTGGGAAGAATAACTGCAATGTATATTTCAGTAACAGACTCATTTCTAGAATATATAAAGAATTCTTAGAAATTATTAAGACAATGATTGAAAAAAACAATAAAAACTGCAGAAAATTCTTCAACAGATACTTCATAAAAGAAGAATCCGAATGGCAAAAAATCATTAAAAGTAGCTCAACATAAGAAGTATTCAGGAAATAACAAAGTAAACTCATTAGGTATCACTAATATAAACTCATATGCAGCAATAAAATGCCTAACAATGTCCAGTATTGCCAGGGATTTGGAACAATTATAATTCTCATTCATAGATGGTAGAAATATAACTTCTTTGGAAAATTCTTTGGAAGCGTTTATTAAAAAGATAATTTTCTGTACACAATGGTCTATGATCTAGTGACTCAACTCCTACTTACATACTAATGGAACTGAATGCATTGTCTCATCAAAAGATATGTATCACAGCATTCATGCAGCTTTATTTAAAATGAGCAAATCGGTATGTTTACCAACAGTAGGCTGGATCAAGTATGATATCTTCCTAAAATTAGGTTAATATACAGCAATGAAAAACAAGACATATACAATATGGATGTACTTCAGACATATTGTCACCAAAAAAGACCTAAACACCAAAAAACAAAATGATATAATATATATTATAATTACAGTAACAGTAACCTCAAAAATATACAAAACTATCCTATGCAGATAGAAGTCACTATACAGGTTACCTTATCAGTAGTGACTAGGAATGGCATGAAGCATGTTTCTGTAGTATAGGAAATATTATCTATCTTTATCTTTGAGTGGTTCCATGGGTTTATAAGGGTGTAAAAATTCACCAGTCTGGACTCTTTAATAGTTGTGTAGTCTACTGCTTATTAATAACTCATCAATAAACATGTTTGTTTGTTTTTAAACTACTTGGAATGATGTTCCAGTTGGCTAGGAGAGTCTCATGCTCACCCTCTGGCTTGGGCAAGACAGAGCACATGAAGTACAGATTTTACAAAATCACATTAAGGAGGATTTTCCCAAGGAAATTAAAAGAATTATCACCGAGGAAGGACATGGGATGCTGCGGTGGGTACCAAATATGGTAATGGGAGGGCATTAATAATAAATGACACTAATATTTGACATATTTTTATTTCATTTAACCTTAACAATAATCTTACAAGCAAGTGCTATTATCCACATTTTACATGCAAGGCCAGAGAACATTTAAAGGCATATTTGGGATTTGGGATTTGAATGGACTTCACTGGTGGCTCAGCCAGTAAAGAATCTGCCTGCAACGTAGGAGACCCAGGTCAGGTCCCTGGGTCAGGAAGATTCCCTGGAGGAGGGCATATGGCAACCCACTCCAGCATTCTTGCTTGGAGAATTCCATGAATAGGGGAGCCCAGTGGGCTACAGTCCATGGGGTGGCAAAGAGCTGGACACAACTGAGCCACTTTCACTTTCATCTTTTGGGATTTTAATACAGATTATGTGTCTCAAGGGTCTTGAACTTTTATGCTATGCTGTTTCTCCAATGTATGCTATATGTTCAATGATGCTGAAGTAGACAAGGCAGAATGGAACAAAGAAAAGCAAAGATATGGATGCATTAAGCTATTTAATCATTACATTTCATTCTGCTATGGAAAAAGTTTTCAAACATTTATTTTAGAAAACAAGCAAATTTATGGCTGCAAAATCACCAAAGCCTGGGCAATTATAAATACATATGCATACACATAATGCTTTCATTTTAATGATTTATCACATATAATTGGAAGTTAGGAGTCTTTGTCCTTTCCAAAGATCAGTATCTTTATCAAAATTAGGGGCTTCAGTGTTTGTTACCAAAAAATTTATTTTGCTATTCATTCAAAAATTAGAACTTCTACCTGTAAGTGGATAAGATAACTGAGAAAATGTCATTCAGTTCTCATCATAATATGGAATAAGGCCACATAATTGGAGAGTTATTTAAGCATAGCAGGTATTACCAGGTGGTGTGGTACAATCAGATACCATGGTTATCTTCCTGCTTACAAACCCAGGTCATTTCACAGTGGAAAGGATACCAACTTCAAAAGGTACAAAGAAAAAGGTCTTGTGAAAGAAATCATTCTACAATGGCAAGTATACCAATGCCCTCAGGAAACTAGCACCAATCAGGGTTTAATTCAACTAAAGCAAACACTGCAGGACACAGGAAGGTAATGTCAAATAAGAGGCTTTATTGGATTGGCCTCTGAAACAGATAAATGTGCAAATGCAAACCTGATGAAAAGAAATAAGTTTGCTGCTACCCATTAAATGGATCAATATCAATCTGCTAACTCTAATCTTTTAATGGCAGTTTTCATTATAAATCAAGATGTATTTTTTTTAACATTCTATCATCAAAAGTCTAGCTTTGAGTGAAATTAAGGGTTACCTTAAATATTATTAATGTACTTGCCCCTGAGTATTAACTCAAAATGAATTTGTTATTTCCCTCAAAGGTTGAGCAACTTCATGACCTTTCAAGATCCTTATATTTGCATCATTCTATTCAGCTTAAAATACTCTGATCTTTTAAAAGATGCTCAGAAATCATAACAGAAATACATGAGTTTTTGCAGATCTTTACAATCAGACGAACTCTTGTGTATTCCTTTACATCAAAACAGGTTCTCAAAGTCAATTCCATGTTGCTGTCAAGATTTTCATTCACGTCCACTTGGAGATGGCAACTTGGAGAAAAGGGCCAACAAATGAACAAAAATTTAGAAATCTTCTATAAGGAACTACAATGAGTAATAGAAATGAATGAAAACAGAAGGAAAAATTACATAATACATTTAAAAAATCTTATCTCATTGAATATTGGAAAAGCTTATCTAGTTCAATAAAGAATGCGAATTTTTGCCAGCATAATTTGATCCATTCTTTCCATTCTCAGATGTAAGTTTTCACATGATATTTTCTCCAAAATAGAGATCAAGAGCATATCTTATTTATTATAAAGAGAAATTATTTTATATATAAGTAAAGTATTCCATTAGTGTGGAAAAGGCCATGATAACGAACCACTTTTACATATTTCAACTTGTTTTGAGGCCAAGATAGTTTTCCTTGCCTAGTCTCTGGAGAATATTTCTATGATGGTGCAGATCTAAAAGAACAGAAGCCTTGGGAAGGAAGATGCTGCATTAACCTCCAAATTTGGGAAGGAAGAGGGAAGAAATGAAATTCTATTATAAGACAAATTATCACAAAACATACATAAATTACAAGAGGACCATGGAGAACCAAAAAAATGCAGCTGAGCTGTGAAACAAAGATAAGCTAAGACAAGAGATAACAAACACCAACAAACAGAGTAAACAGATACTGAAACAATTATCCAAGGAAGTTTCTTAAAGCCACCAAACAAGTTATCAGATGTTAACATTAGAGGAAAGAAGTATCAGAAATGAATTAGTGAACCATTTTTAACACCAGCCAACATATAGGGGACAACAGAGGATGAGATGGTTGGATGGCATCATCAACTCAATGGACATGAGTTTGAGCAGGCTCCAGGAGTCGGTGATGGACAGGGAAGCCTGGCGTGCTGCAGTCCATGGGGTCGCAAAGAGTCGGACATGACCAAGTGACTGAACTGAACTTATGAGTTGCCTCTTAGAATTTAAAGGAGGAAGAGACAGAAAGAGAGGAAAGAAGGGATGGAGAGAGGGAGATGGAAAGAGAGAGAGGAGGAGGGAGAGAATCATCTTGATCATAAAAATGACAGAAAAAAATTGAGGGGACTACAGAAATGTTCAAACACACATTTTTTTTTTATAGTACACATTCACCAAATTCATAATGGAATCTTATATATGCTAGAAACTGCCAAATTATGAGACGCAAAATGTAAAATCACTATACATGGTCTCAAAGAATTACAGTTCAGACTCTAATATTGCTTTAAAAGACAAGAGGTCTAGAATTTGGATACATGCAGTCCTAAGCAAAGGATGGGGCAACCCTTCTAAGAGACTTAGATGGGAATATGTCTCAAAGTAAAAACTAACCAGAGAAGCCTCAGGATCCCCCTGATTTCATTATTTCTTAAGAGGAAACATGACTGTAAAAGAGTGAAATATGAGACTTTTTACCAATCAAATCTTTTTGAGAGTTTACACATTCTGAAATTAGTATTCCACATATAGCACTTGAACATGGTCGTATTTAAATAATTAAGTCCTAACATCCCTGCCTTGTTCCTCCTGTTTCTGTTCATTTTTAATTTGGAAATAGGCAAATTTGAGTAACTGTATGTATAACCTAGATAGCTTTATTTTTTATTTATTTTATTTTATTTTAAATTGCATGCAAAATTACATATATTGGTGGAGTGGAGGGAGAGGATGAACACATGCTGAAATAAGACAGATCTGAAACTTAATCCAAGTTCTTCTCTTATTTCAGTACATGACTTGACAAAGTTGTTTAATTCTCTGCATATTCAGTTTTCTTAGCTGTAATATGAGGATAAGAAAACTATTACATCTGAGTCAAAGATAATAATGTAGGAACAGGCCTAGCCAGTGTCTATGATAGAATAGGCCCTCAAAGCATGAATATTAGCTAAACTCACTTGAACAATTTATGTATTTCAAATATTATGATAAGTTTTTCATATGTAGTATCTCCTTTATCCCTCAATACAAGTTTATATAATAGTATTATTTTCCCTAATTTTATATATAGAGAAGGACTACTATCCCCTACCTCTTGCCCAGAGCAGGAGACTTTTTTTTTTCACATTTTCACACTGAGAACCTGATGGGACTCCTGAAGGTAAATCTCAGGAAAGTTTGGAGTCTCTCTAAAACTAGGAGTTTTTAACTTTCAAATTTATCTTTATTGAGCCCCAAGTAGTAATGAATTAAAGTTCAACTTTTTATACACCATTACTGATTCAAGTGGTAGACCTCTAACCCTGGAATTCTGTTCCAATAAGCTGTGATTGTATGTATCTGCCTGTCTCTCCAATTTTGGTGCAGTATTTTCCCTTGTGTCCTTAATTTTCTGATAAGTCTAAGAAGAGTTGTTGACTTTTAGTATGTTCAGCTTTTTCTTATTGTAACAATACAAGTGCCCTCTTTTGAGCTCATTATATACCAAAGGAGAAACCAGAAATACACTTCAACTATTTAAGATCTTCAGAGGTGTGGAGTCTTTTCTTTCTTTTTTGCCTTCATCTTCCTTTTCCCGAGCTATCATTCCTTCCTCAGGAGTCATTCCTGATGTATCCTTTGTTGTTTCTTCTTCATCAGACTCTTGCCAAGTCCCAGCTAGCTCTGCTTTCCATATGAGGCGCTAATGAATCAGAAGGATGAGGTGTTGAAACAAGGAATATGACTTTATTTTTGAAAGCTAGCTGGCTAAGAAGATGGCAGACTAATGTCTCAAAATGACCATCTTGCTGGGGTCTAGATGGATCAGAGGTGGGAGGAGGTATAGAAATAAAGTAAAAAGGCCATTTAATTCGTGCAAGCATATCCTAGCAAGGTAAGCCTCGGGCAGGGGAAGGTGTTAGTTTCTTTTTCTTTCACAAGTGGGTAGGGTCACATTATCTGCCTGTGAGCTAAACAAAGGCACTTAAGTTTAGGGGTCAAGCAGAGGGGCAGGGTTCTCTGAGGCAGGCCATTATATGTGATTATAAAAACAAACATGGAACAAGGAACTAGTTCAAAATTGGGAAAGGAGTACAGCAAGGCTGTATATTGTCACCCTGTTTACTTAACTCATATGCAAAGTATATCATGTGAAATGCCAGTTTGGATGAAGCACAAGCTGGAATCAAGACTGCTGGGAGAAATATCAATAACCTCAGATATGCAGATGATAATACCCTAGTAGTAGAAAGCAAAGAGAAACTAAAGAGCCTCTTGAAGATGGTGAAAGAGGAAAGTGAAAAAGCTGTGTTAACACTCAATATTCAAAAAATGAAGATTGTGGCATTTGTTCCCATTACAACATGGCAAATATATTGGGAAAAAATGCAAACAGTGGCAGACTTTATCTTCTTGGGCTCCAAAATCTCTGTGGATGGTGGAATTAAAAGATGCCTGCTCCTCGGAAGAAAAGCTATGACAAACCTAGACAGCATATTAAAAAGCAGAGACATCACTTTGCTGACAAAGGTTCAGAGAGTCAAAACTATGATCTTTCCAGTAGTTGTGAATGGATGTGAGAACTGGACCATAAAGAAGGAGCGCTGAAGAATGGATGCTTCCAAACTGTGGTGTTGGAAAACACTCTTGAGAGTCCCTTGGACTGCAAGGAGATCAAACCAGTCAATCCTAAAGGAAATCAATCCCTAATATTCACGGGAAGGACCGATGCTGAAGCTGAAGCTCCAATACTTTGGCCACCTGATGCTAAGAGACAACTTATTGGAAAAGACCCTGATGCTGGGAAAGGTTGAGGGCATGAGAAGAAGAGGGAAACAGGAGATGGCCCCTTGAATCAACGACTCAATGGAGGAGTTTGAGCAAACTCCAGGAAATAGGGAAGGATAGGAAAGCCTGATGTGCTGCAGTCCATGGGGTCGCAAAGAGTTGGACAGGGCTGAGTGACTAAACAACAACTTAATAGCAAAAGCTGTTAAAGATACAGATCTAGCATGGAAGAGTCAAAATTGATTCTTCCCAGTTACAAGATCATTAGTCACTTTCCTCCCATCCACTGGGATTCATGGAGAAAAGTGTTTGTTCTAAGGAGAAGATGACGTACACCTCCATTTTGACCCAAGATAAGGTGAGGAAGCTCCTGGTTTCCAAATGTAGCTCAGTTCAGTTCAGTCATTCAGTCATGTCCAACTCTTTGTGACCCCATGGACTGTAGCATGCCAGGCCTCCCTGTCCATCACCAACTCCTGGAGTTTACTCAAACTCATGTCCATAGAGTTGGTGATGCCATCCAGCCATCTCATCCTCTGTCGTCCCCTTCTCCTCCTGCCTTCAATCTATCCCAGCATCAGGGTCTTTTCAGATGAGTTAGTTCTTCGCATCAGGTGGCAAAAGTATTGGAGTTTCAGCTTCAGCATCAGTCCTTCCAATGAATATTCAGGGCTGATTTCCTTTAGGATGGATTGGTTGGATCTCCTTGCTGTCCAAGGGACTCTCAAGAGTCTTCTCCAACACCACAGTTCAAAAGCATCAATTCTTCAGCACTCAGCTTTCTTTATAGTCCAACTCTCACATCCATACATGACTACAGGAAAAACTATAGCTTTGATTAGATGGACCTTTGTTGGCAAAGTAATGTCTCTGCTTTCTAATATGCTGTCTAGGTTGGTCATACAGGAAGCAAATGTAGAACAAACTTAAATAAGGAAACAAAGCCTTTAGAAAACTGTCTAGTGCTGCTATTGTTATAGTAAGGATCACATTTGCAAGCTTGCATGAAAATCATACAAAGGAGAGTAAACAGGGAACCTGAAGCATTTTCCTGGAAAAGAAGTGTAAGAATAGATGAATTTGAGATCTGGGGGAATGTAGAAACACTGTCTTGTTTGTCTGTACACACATAACAAGTTTGAATAATAACTTCTAGGGGCTGCTGCTGCTACTTCTAGGGGCAGGGGGAGTTAAAACACTGCTGGAGTAAAGTGCCCATTTCTGCTGATCTGTCAAAAGAAGCTTCAAGTGAATAAAAATGCAGAATTTGTCCTGCTATACAGTGTAAACACTGGTTCTTTTCAAAAGTGATAGGAATTCTTTGGAGTTATACACAATACACATATAACATTTCAAGGTTGGCTGGATGCATGTTATCCCAGAAATATAACTGAAGAAAGAAGAATGATTGAGGGCCTCAGCATGCATCTGAAGCAGTACCTTCTGTTTATGAATTTTTATTATACATCAGACACTATTTAGCACTTTATGCAGGATTTCTACCACTTAATCCTCATAACAATCCTATCAGAGAATTACTATCCTCATTATAAAGATGAAGAAATTGAGCTACAAAGTATTAAGTAATGGGGTCATGGTCCTTTTGCTGTTTAATTCTATAACCAGATCTGCATTATCTCAAAGCCTATGCTTTTAACCCACTCTGCTCGCCTCTAAGAAAGCCACTTTTTGTTATCACTGTTTTCTTGTCAAAATAGTATCTGTATCCTCTAGCAGGGGCAGTGCACTGAGAAGACATTGAGGGTGTTAATGTTTTAGAGGAGAGGCCTCACTTACCAAACTGAAAAGCAGAGGATTAATATTGAAAAAAAAAATTCAACATAGTAAATGTGAAGAACTAATATGTTTTATTCAAAGATTCAGGAATCAGGCAGCACCTCATCTAATAATTGGCAGGGTCCTCCCTGGGACTGTACACAATGAATGGCTTCTATTGAAAGGAGGGTGGATCAAGGAAGTCATTAGCAAAGAAACAAAAGCGATATTTGGGACCTAGAAGTCTTTTGGGGTGCAAGAGAATGGCATGGGTCTTTGTCACACAGATGTTCTTATTTTCCTCTGGGGGATGTGATGGTTACCTTGTTGGGATCGACCTGCAGCTGCTGCTAGGTTACTTCAGTCATGTCTGATTCTTTGTGACCCCATAGACTGTAGTCCACCAGGCTCCTCTCTCCACGGGGTTCTCCAGGCAAGAATACTGGAGTGAGTTGCCATGCCTTTCTTCAGGGAATCTTCCCCACCCAGAGATCGAATCCACATCTCTTACATCTCCTGCTTTGGCAAGCAGGTTTTTACCACTAGTGACACCTGTGAAGCCTCTGGTATTGATCAGAAAATTCTAAATGTTTGATTAAGATTACAAGATCTCCTAGAACTAACTGAAAAAAAAAAATGTCCTCATCATAGGGGACTGGAATGCAAAAACAGAAAATCAAGAGATACCCGGAGTAACAGACAAGTTTGTCCTGGGAGTACAAAATGAAACAGGGCAAAGGCTAACAGAGTTTTGCCAAGAGAACACACTGGTCATAACAAACACTCACTTCCAACAACACAAGAGACAACTCTACACATGGACATCACCACACGGTCAATACTGAAATCAGATTGATTATATTCTTTATAGCCAAAGATGGAGAAGCTCTATACAGTCAGCAAAACAAGACCTGGAGCTTACTGTGGCTCAGATCATCAGCTCCTTATTGCAAAACTCAGGCTCAAATTGAAGAAAGTAGTGAAAACAACTAGGCCATTCAGGTATGACCTAAATCAAATCCCTTTTGATTATACAGTGGAGTTGACAAATGTATTCAAGGGATTAGATCTAGTACAGAGAGTGCCTGAAGGACTGTGGACAAAGCTTCATAACACTGTACAGGAGGTGGTGACCAAAATCATTCCCAAGAAAAAAGAAATGCAAGAAGGCAAAGTGGTTGTCTGAGGAGGCCTTACAAATAGCTAAGAAGGGAAGAGAAGTGAAAGGCAAAGGAGAAAGGGAAAGATATACTGAACTGAATGCAGAATTTCAGAGAATAGCAAAGAGAGATAAGAAAACCTTCTTAAGTGATCAATGCAAAGAAATAGAGGAAAACACAGAGTGGGAAAAACTAGAGAACTCTAAGAAAATTGGAGATACCAAGGGAACATTTCATGCAAAGATAGGAATAATAAAGGACAAAAACAGTAAGGATGTAACAGAAGCAGAAGAAATTCAGAAAAGGTGGCAAGAATACATAGAATAGTACAAAAAAGCTCTTACTGACCTAGATAACCATGATGGTGTGATCACTCACATAGAACCAGACATCCTTGAGGATAAAGTCAAGTGGACATTAGGGATAATTACTACGAAAAAAGCTAGTGGAGGTGATAGAATTCCAGCTGAACTGTTTAAAATCCTAAAAGATGATGCTATGAAAGTGCTGCACTCATTGGGCCTGCAAATTTAGAAAACTCAGCAGTGGCCATAGGACTGGAAAAGGTCAGTATTCTTTTCAATCCCAAAGAAAGTCAATGCCAAAGAATGTCCAAATTACTGTACAATTGTACTGACTTCACATGTTATCATTCATGCTAATCTTCAGCGGTATGTGAACCAAGAACTTCAAGATACACAAGCTGGGTTTAGAAAAGGCACAGGAACCAGAGATCAAATTGTCAACATATGCTGGGTCGTATAAAATGCAAGGGAATTCCAACAAAACAAAATAAAACATCTACTTCTGCTTCATTGACTCTGCTAAAGACTTTGACTGTGTGGATCACAACAAATTGTGGAATATTCTTAAAGAGATAGGAATACCAGACAACATTACTTGCCTCCTGAGAAACCTGTATGCAGGACAAGAAGCAAAAGACTTGGCAAGGGAAAAATGGACTGGTTCAAATTTGGGAAAGGAGTATATCAAGGCTAAAATTGTCACCATGTTTATTTAACTTATATGCAGTGCACGTCATATGAAATGCTGAGCTGAAAGACTTACAAGCTGGAATCAAGACTGCCTGGAGAAATATCAACATCCTCAGATATGCAGATGATAACACTTTACTGGCAGAAAGTGAATAGTAACTAAAGAGCCTCTTGATGAAGGTGAAAGAGGAGAGTGAAAAAGCTGGCTTAAAACTCAACATTCAGAAAACGAAGATCATGGCATCCAGTACCATCAACTGATGGCAAATAGATGGGGGAAAAGTGGAAACAGTATGAGATTTCATTTCCTTGGGCACTTAAATCAATGCAGATGGTGAGTGCAGCCACAAAATTTAGACATTTGCTCCCGGGAAGAAAAGCTATGAAAAACCTAGACAGTGTATTAAAAAGCAGAGACATCGCTTTTCTGACAAAGGTCCAGATAGTCAAAGCTATGCTTTTTCCAGTAATCATATATGGATGTGAAAGTTGGACCATAAAGAAGACTGAGAGCTGAAAATTTGATGCTTTCAAACTGTGGTGCTGGAGAAGACTCTTGAGAGTCCCTTGGACAGCAAGGAGATTAAACCAGTCAATGCTGAAGGAAATCAACCCTGGATATTCTTTGGAAGGACTGATGCTGAAGCTGAAGTTCCAATACTTTGGCCACCTGATGGGAAGAACCGACTCATTGGAAAAGACCTTGATGCTGGGAAAGACTGAGGGCAAGAGGAGAAGGGGGTGACAGAGGATGAGATGGATGGATTGCATCATCGATTCAATGGACTTGAGTTTGAGCAAACTGAGTGAGATAGTAAAGTACAGGGAAGCCTGGCATGCTGCAATTCATGGGACTGCAAAGAGTTGGCCATGACTTAGAGACTGAACAACAAAGATTACATTTCTGGTGAAGGTTGAAATTGCAACAAGGTTAGTACTAAGTGTAATTTTGGTATAATGGACTTTAGGACAGTAACACTATTGGGGGCTGTGGTTTTTCTTTAACAGTGTGTTATTTTTTAATCCACTTTGCTCTTTATGGACACATGGCTTTTAGCCATGTCCTGTTAAAAAATATATCACATCTTTCTGGGTTATCAGGATCCATTTAAGTATGCAGTTGAGCTTTGTTTTTATTTTTGACTATCAACTCCACCTACCACACACTCTACTACATTAAGGCAAATCATATTAGGCTTAAGATTATATGAAAATGTCTCTCAGAGCAGATGAATCTGATTATAATGAACAGAAATGGAGTCATTTTCTCCTTTATGCAGTCTCTTTATTAGCTAAATCTCTTCCTGGAATGTACTGGAGCGCCATGCTTTCTTTGGGTCCTTTTGAATTATAGAGGAGTACAGAGAAGTGCAGTCATGGGTAAGGTAACTGCATACCTATATACTTATTTCCAAGTAAAGCTCACAGGAAAAAGCCTCAAATTTTCAAATCTCACCTGTCACACTGTGTTTATCATGGGTTGATATCTCTACTTTTTCCCTACTTTGTTCTCCAAAAATTCCTTTTCACCCCCTCAAGGTTTTATAATAGTGCTCACAGGAGGCTTGGTCTATCCAAGTTATGCCACCATTACTAGTATTAAAAATTTCTGCAAAAATTTTTATAAAAGTGAAAAATTGGTTTTTTGTTTATTTGTTCGGGTTTCTACTGCATCTGGAAAAACTGATGGCATACATAGGAAATAATTCTTAGAAGAGAGAAGCAGGACCCTGAGAGCCTAAAGGGAAGATGAGAGGCAACACAGAGAGAACGAAGAGGAACAACAGAGGGTATGGAGACAGGAAGCTGGGCAAAAAATCTGTTTCATGCTTAACCCTTATGAAGACCAGTCCCAGATGTGGGTTTGCAGCAGGAGACCATCTTCACCTTCTAGCACTGTACTTAACTTGATCTGATCCCTTGCTCCCCTTGGAGTCTGTCTGCCAACCTGCATTTCTACTACTGCTCACTTCTATTTTCAGTAGCTTCTGAACTGTGGGGTCAATCCAGTCAGTGCTCTGATTTCGGTGAAACTTATTAAGAGTTCTGAGTGTATTCCCCAGTCAAGCCAGAACTTTAGATGCACTGTCCAGTTCACACGTTTGTTTCTTTCTTGAAGCATGTAACCTAGTTGGGAGTGTGGGGTCCACCCAACTGCTCTGCCTTGGGCTACGGAAGGTGAGAGGCACGGATTGGCTAGCCAAACTCTGCACACTTTTCTACCTCTTACACTGGAATCCCTTTTTGGTTTTACAATGGCTTGGGTGCTGTGGCTTTTAAACCATTCTCTGGAGTTCTCAAAGAGGTATTCTTTTCTATATATTGTTAGCTCTGTGTTTCTGTTGAGGATGGAGGGGCTGTAACTACCTGGTCCACAATCTTGTTGACATCTGGTCACTATAATGCATTTACAGGGATTCAATGACTGGTTTACAGTAATTAAAGTTGATTTAGGCTAATATTACATGTACTTTATGTGTTCTGAGAACTCACTGAGAATGTAAATGACCTTTATGTTAGATGTTGGAAATAGTTTGACCTGTCATTAATTTTACTGTGTGTATTTGAGAGTTAACAGTATATTGAATTCAAATCATGCTTTTATTCTAAGACTCATAAGTAAAGATAACACAGTAGTTTTATTCAGATTTCCAGGAACTCAATCCCACCTTAAATACTTATTAACTGAATATTCCTCAGCAGATTATTTAAATTACATTAGCATCAGTTCCTTATCTAACATAGAGGATGATATAGTACTTACCATGCAAGACTTTTGTCAAGATTAAACGAGGAAATGCATGTGAAGTTTTTAGCATACTATGCTCTGCTCAGTGTTCAGTTGTGTAGACTCTGTAAATCCATGGACTGCAACCCACCAGGCTCCTCTGTCCATGGGATTTTCCAGGCAAGAATACTGGGGTGGTTTGCCGTTTCCTACTCCAGTGCATCTTCCTGATGCAGGAATCAAACCTGCATCTCTTGTATCTCCAGCACTGATAGGCAGATTCTTTACCACTGTGCCCCCTGTGAAGCCCCTTTTAGAATACTGCCTGGCATACACGTGTTTAATCACTTCTAAGCAACTTCCTTCCTGATAACTTGGAAGCTACAGGAAATGTAGCTAAGGGACTGTGAGGGTCTTTATATACAAAATAAAATGTCCTCATATCACTATTAAGTAGATCATGAAACTTAAAAGTGCAAATTAACTTTTCACAAGTAGCTAAAGTCATGAGTTTTTTACACATGCTAAATTTCCCAGTGACTTGAGTTATATTCAGGTTGTGAACTAAATGTTTTGTTCCTAAGTATTTCTTTACATCGTCTGACAGATGCCATTACTGCCTGAAAGGAAGCATTAGAAAAAAGAGTTTTATTAAGTTAAAGTCCACAGTTACAGGCATATCCAAGAAACATGTGTTCTTTTTTCATGACTCAGTTTTGAGAACACTTATGTTGAAATTTAGTGCAGAGCAGGTGGTGGGTAATAATTCTCATCCCCTCTTACTCCCTATGCCTGTCAATGGTGTTTAGAAAATAAGAGTACCAAATAATAAAGTGAAATGTTCTCATAATTCATGCCCTAGATTGGAAACTTATGACATTTTCTTGTTTATTCATCCAATCATTTTTATGTATACTTTACAAAATTGAATCATAGAACATCTGTTATCTACCTACTTTCTTCCTCAGTGATTTGTGACTATTTTATCTTGCAATTAATTATTCTTCTGAAACTTGATTTTTATTGGCCCAATATTTTTACCCATCATTCTTAATTACTGATGTTTAGTTGGCCAACACCCTCTTACTGAAATTTTAATTTTTTCAAGTTTTTCATAATTCATAATGTTTATAAATATTTATGTATTTGTAATTACATATCAGTTCAGTTCAGTTCAGTCGCTCAGTCGTGTCCGACTCTTTGCAACCCCATGAATTGCAGCACACTAGGCCTCTCTGTCCATCACCAGCTCCCAGAGTCTACCCAAACCCATGTCCATCGAGTCGGTGATGCCATCCAACCATCTCATCCTCTGTCGTCCCCTTCTCCTCCCGCCCCCAATCCTACCCAGTATTAGGGTCTTTTCCAATGAGTCAACCCTTCACATGAGGTGCCCAAAGTATTGGAGTTTCAGCTTCAACATCAGACCTTCCAATGAACACCCAGGATTGATCTCTTTTAGGATGGATTGATTGGATCTCCTTGCAGTCCAAGGGACTCTCAAGAGTCTTCTCCAACACCACAGTTCAAAAGCATCAATTCTTCGGCACTCAGCTTTCTTCACCGTCCAACTCTCACATCCATACATGACCAGTGGAAAAACCATAGCCTTGACTAGACGTACTTTTGTTGGCAAAGTAATGTCTCTGCTTTTAAATATGCTATCTAGGTTGGCCATAACCTTCCTTCCAAGGAGTAAGTGTCTTTTAATTTCATGGCTGCAATCACCATCAGCAGTGATTTTGGAGCCCAAAAAACTAAAGTCTGACACTGTTTCCACTGTTTCCCCATCTATTTCCCATGAAGTGATGGGACCAGATGCCATGAGCTTAGTTTTCTGAACATTGAGCTTTAAGCCAACTTTTTCACTCTCCTCTTTCACCTTCATCAAGAGGCTCTTTAGTTCTTCTTCCCTTTCTGCCATAAGGGTGGTGTCATCTGCATATCTGAGGTTATTGATATTTCTCCCGGCAATCTTGATTCCAGCTTGTGTTTCTTCCAGCCCAGCCTTTCTCATGAGGTACTCTGCATATAAGTTAAATAAGCAGGGTGACAATATACAGCCTTGACGTACTCCTTTTCCTATTTGGAACCAGTCTGTTGTTCCATGCCCAGTTCTAACTGTTGCTTCCTGACCTGCATACAGGTTTCTCAAGAGACAGGTCAGATGGTCTGGTATAAATCTCTATATGGAGAGAATTGTCAGGCTAAAATATATGAGTAAATTTAGCTTTTGAAATATTGACAAATGCCTAAGTCTCTTCTCTATGGGAAAGAGCAGTTATTAGCAAGCACAACATACACTCATCTACATGTTAAAATTTGAATACACTAAAAGTGACATTTGATCCTGTTTCTTGTGACTACTAGGTATCATAATATTTTATTTTTTAAGTTGATGTATGGTTTATTTATAGTATCATGTTAGTTTTAGGTGTACAGATCAGTGACTCAGTTATACATAGATATGTATATGTATATACATAAATATATATTTTTTTTTCAGATTCTTTTTCCTTATAGGTTATAACAAAATATTGAGTATAGTTCCGTGTGTTCTTCAGTAGGTCCTTGGTTGGTTATCTATTTTATATATAATAGTGTGTATCTGTTAATCCTATCCTACTAACTTATCCCTACCCGTCCTTCCCCTTTGGTAACCATAAGTATGTTTTCTATGTCTATGGCTCTATTTCTGTTTTGTAAATAAGTTCATTTGTATCTTTAAAAAAATTCCACATATAAGTGATATCATATGTTATTTGACTTTGTGTGGCTAACTTCACTTAGTATGATGATCTCTAGGTCCATTCATGTTGCTTCAGATGGTATTTATTTCACTCTTTTTATGGCTAAGTAATATTCCATTGTATATATGTACCACAATTCTTTATCTGTTCATCAGTTGATGGACATTTAGGTTGTTTTTGTGTCTTCAGTTCAGTTCAATCACACAGTCGTGTCCGAGTCTTTGCGACCCCATGGACTGCAGCACACCAGGCTTCCTTGTCCATCACCAACTCTCAGAGCTTCTCAAACTCATGTCCATTGAGTCAGTGATGCCTTCTAACCATCTTGTCATCTGTCGTCCTCTTCTCCTCCTGCCTTCAGTCTTTCTCAGCATCATTGTCTTTACTAATGAGTCCTCCCTTCACATCATGTGGCCAAAATATTGGAGTTTCAGCTTCAGCATCAGTCATTCCAATGAATATTCAGGACCGATTTTCTTTAGGATGGACTAGTTTGAACTCCTTGCAGTCCAAAGGACTCTCAAGAGTCCTCTCCAACACCACAGTTCAAAAGCATCAATTCTTCAGCTCTCAGCCTTCTTTATGGTCCAACTCTCACATCCATACATGACTACTAGAAAAACCATAGCTTTGACTATATGGACCTTTGTTGGCAAAGTAATGTCTCTGCTTTTTAATACGCTGTGCAGGTTTGTCATAGCTTTTCTTCCAAGGAGCATCTTTTAAATTCATGGCTGCAGTCACCATCTGCAGTGATTTTGGAGCCCAAGAAAATAAAATCACCTCAGCTTACTCTTCAGAAATATGGGGATAATATTAATTTTCTTTATTTCTTTTAGGGATGTCATCAAAACACTTATAAAAGGAAATATGATATAAAAATACACGAGATTATAGTTATAAAATTTTTCTATAAGGTTGTTAAGAGGAAGATCTGATTCTCAGCTAGTAAACTCAGTACTTATAAGACCTTCTCTTCCAAAAGATAATAGTTCTTTTACTATCTTGGTGATCAATTTGTTCTTAAAATATTAGGTAATCTGGGCTCAAGATCCATGTTTCCTGCATTAACATACATAATATAGTTGTTTTCTCACAGTAAATAAAATGTTCAGAAGCTTTCTTTCATTAGCTGCTGTGATCCATTATTGGTTTACACCCTAAAATTTTCCTACAATATCTGAAAAGTTAATAAACCAACTATGAAAGCCATCTGGAACTAGAAGAAATGAAAAAAAAATCCTGCTCCAAATAACATACTATAATAGATGGTAGTTTTCCCATTCATGCACTGGAGAAGGAAATGGCAACCCACTCCAGTATTCTTGCCTGGAGAATCCCAGGGATGATGGAGCCTGGTAGGCTGCTGTCTATGGGGTCGCAGAGTTGGACACGACTGAAGCGACTTGGCAGCAGCAGCAGCAGCATACACAGTGATGATACAAACTTCACCATCAGTCAAGGAGAGAGAGCAGAGTTTTACATAAATGAATTACTGATTGCTTATTATCAGTCATGGTAAAGTTCCATGGTAATACACTCCTGAAAGTCTGAAGAGCTTTGCCTATTGCTTACCTATCCACATGCATAGGACCTTAGCCCATTTATCACAGAGCCAGCAGAGCTCAGCTGCCTGCGTGAATGAGGACACATTTAGGGGTCTTGGGCAAGTTATCTGAGCTCTCAGGGCACTAGAATCCTTATTAAAATTTAGAAATCTTGCCATTAACCCACCCTATGGACTTAGATGGATTAAAGGGAAAAATGACATTGTGATTGTTCTAACATTGAACTTCATTATTCACATGTAGTTCAAAAAACAAAGGGAAAACTAAACCCACAATTCAGAACATGTTACTAATAATCCTTGAATTTGTTGATCCATTACTGATCATTCTCATCTCAGTCATTTCAGTCATGTCTGACTCTGTGTAAACCTATGGACAGTAGTCTGCCAAGGCCCTCTGTCCATGGGATTCTCCAGGCCAGAATACTGGAGTGGGTAGCCTTTCCCTTCTTCAGGGGATCTTCCCAACCCAGGGATAGAACCCAGGTCTCCCACCTTGCAGGCAGATTCTTTACCAGCTGAGCCACAAGGGAAATCCTGTTAAATACGGGGCTAAGTTAAATGCTTTATTTGGTGTCTCAAATATCCTCTCTTATTGGGAAATTGGCTTCCCTGATACCTCAGTTGGTAAAGAACCCACCTGCAATGCAAGAGACCCTGGTTCGATTCCTAGGTGGGGAGATCTGCTGAAGAAGGGATAGGCTACCCATTCCAGTATTCTTGGGCTTTCCCTGTGGCTCAGCTGGTAAGGAATCTGCCTATAATGCAGGAGATCTGGGTTCAGTTCCTGGGTTGGGAAGATCCCCTGGAGAAGCGAAAGACTACCCACTTCAGTATTCTGGCCTGGAGAATTCCATGGACTATACAGTCCAATGGGTCGCAAAGAGTCAGACACAACTGAGCAACTTTCTCTTTTTTCACTTTCACTATAGTACTTCTTTAGGCCTCTTCTCAAATCTTGTGATGAACACATTATATGACTTTAGTTAGAATTCAGTGATGTAATTCAGAAATCACTTCATATATCTTAGTACTAAATCAAAGCAAAGTTTTATTATTCCATTTTATATTTATTTTATTTCATTTGTTGTAAATCTAAGCCAAGGAAGGCATTTCTTATCTTTCTTCTTTTGACATATTCCTCAAATCTCATAATTAACCATAAAAATACTATGAAAATTGGACACAATCAATAGTAAGTTTAAAACAAAAGAAAACCATATTCTCTCCCCTTGCCATCTCAGTTTATAGAAAATTCTTGAGACTAGGAGATCTTCCCTCTAGGTCTGTCCCTGATACATGTTGTTCATTGGATCTTGAACAAGTCAGTTAATCTCCTTTAGGAGGTTCAGTTTCTAAACCACAAAATAAGAAAGTTCTGTTTGACCTGTGCAGTTCACTAGACATGTGTAAGAATTACAGATGGATATTTACAGGAAAAATTCTATAAACTTAAACCTTACTATTCAGATCCTTTAATGTGGTAATCCCATTTCTTGAAGTTTATCCCTAGAAAATAATTCTAAAGCAAAATGAATTGTATTCCAAAATGCTTACAATGATGTCTTTAAACAACATTTGTAAACATTTCTAAAGTTATAGAATATTTGAATAATTATGTAAACAGTAAATAATTTCTACCTTCAGTATAAAAGCTTTTTCACAGATCTCCCTATCTATCCATAAATTTATCCAATTATAGATCCATTTTATTTTTTGATACTTGAATTGAGATAATTGTATAGCTGCTATTTTTGTAAATTTCTTACTACAGTGAGCTATACTGACTGATTTTTGTACTCCTAAAATAAATCCTACCTAATAATGTATTATCTTTTTTATATGATACTGGATTTATCTTGCTAATAATTTGTACTTTACTGTAAGTATTTTTGTCAGTGTTTGGTAATAGTCTGTTCTGGTCTCATAAAACAAATTGGGAAGTATTCTCTATTTTCTAACAGATTTTGTGTAAGATGGGTTTTATTTCTTCCTTAAATATTTGATAGAACTCATCTGTGTGTACATATATACATACATTTATGGGCTTCCTTGGTAGCTCAGACAGTAAAGAATCCTCCTGCAATGCGGGAGACATGGGTTCGATCCCTAGTTTGGGACGATCCCTTGGAGGAGCACATGGCAACTCACTCCAGTATTCTTGCCTGGAGAATCCCCATGGACAGAGGTGCCTGGCGGGCTACAGTCCATGGGGTCGCAAAGAGCTGGACATGACTGAACAACTAAGCACAGCACAGCATATATACATATATGTATACACACACACACACACATACACACACACATATATATTTCCATTCCTATTATTCTTCCATGCCCTTCTACAGGGGCTCTTCCCAACCGAGAAACTGAACTAGTGTCTCTTATGTTTCCTGCATTGGCAGTTGGCTTCTTTACCGCTAGCGCCACCTGGATAGCCCCTAATATTGCAGGACAATTTGCTAAATCTCTAATTTTTAAAAATATTTTTTCTCTGTTTTGCAGTATATAATTTCTATTTATCTCCATATTAACAGACCCTTTCCACTACAGTCTCACTCAATGAAATGGGAGGTTCAGTTGGGCAACAATGCCATCCTTCTCCCTTTACTTCCCTTGAGTTGGTTTTCTTCCGTTTACCAATTTCAAGTCTACTGTCCTCCACATCTATTTAGCCCCATCTCCATTTCAGTATCAAAACTGAGTTAAGAATAAAATTTTTAAATAATCCAGCTTTTCAAAAATAAACAAATGGGACCTAATCAAACTTACAAGCAACATAAGCTATAGACAAAATGAAAAGACAATTTAAGGAATGGAAGAAAATATTTGCAAATGATGCAGTCAACAAGGGTTTAATTTCCAAAATATACAAATACCTCCTATAACTCAACAACAAAACAAACAAACAACCCAACCAAAAAATGTGAAGACCTGAATAAACATTTCTTCAAAAAGATACAAACAAGCAACAGGCATATGAAATGATACTCAACATCACTAACTATTGGAGAAAAGCAAATCAAAATTACAAAAAGGTAATTAGGTTGGCCATCATTAAAACTTTTACAAATAACCAAAGTTGTAGAGGGTGTGGAGAAAAGGTAATCCCCCTACAATATTGGTGGGAATGTAAACTGGTGTAGCCACTATGGAAAACAACATGGAGGTTCCTCAAAAAACTAAAAAAAATAGAGTTGCCGTATGATTCAGCAATCCCATTCCTGGCTATATATCTAGATAAAACTCTAATTAAAAAAGATACATGCATCCTTATGTTCACAGCAGCACCATGCACAGTAGTCAAGACATTGTGGCAGATAAATGGATAAAGAAGATGTAGTACTTATATACAATGGAACGCTATAATAAAATAATGCCATTTACAGCAACTTGGATGCAACCAGAGATTATCATACTAAATGAACTAAGTCAGAAAGAGAAATATCACATAATATTTCTTATATGTGGAAGCTAAAATATGACACGAATGAATTTATATATGAAATAAAAACAGATTCAGAGAAGTAGAGAACCGACTTGTGGGTATCAAAGAGGAGAAGAGTTGGGAGGGATGGATTGGGAGTTTGGGATTAGCAAATGCAAACTATTATATATAGATGGATAAACAACAAGGTCTTACTGTATAGCACAAGGAACTATATTCAATTTAAGAATATAAAAAAGAATATATATGCATTGCACATATATGTGTATATATATATATGTATATATATGTGTACATATGTACATTTATATATATGTATATATATATGTAAAAAACTGAATCATTTTGCTGTATGAAAGAAAATAAAGTGAAAGTGAAAGTCGCTCAGTTGTGTCTGACTCTTTGCAACCCCATGGACTACACAGTCCATGCAATTCTCCAGGCCAGAATACTTTCCCTTCTCCAGGGGATCTTCCCAACCCAGGGATCAAACCCAGATCTCCCGCATTTAGGTATATTTTTTATCAGCTGAGCCACAAGGGAAGCCCAAGAATACTGGAGTGGGCAGTCTATCCCTTTTCCAGTGGATCTTTCCTACCCAGGAATCAAACTGGGGTCTCCTGCATTGCAGGCAGATTCTTTACCAACTGAGCTATTAGGGAAGCCACTTTCCCAATAAAACAGGATATTTGAGACACCAAACAAAGCATTTAACTTAGTCCCATAATTTAACATCTCCCTATCACTATGAACTGGCAGTAATGGGGGGACTCCCAGGTGGCTCAGTGGGTAAAGAATCTGCCTGCAGTGCAGGTGATGTAGGAGACAGGGGTTTAACTGAGCTTCCTCGGTAGCTCAAACAGTAAAGAATCTACCTGCAATGCGGGAAACCTGGGTTTGATCCCGGGGTTGGAAAGATCCCCTGGAGAAGGGCATGGCAATCCACTCCAATATTCTTGCCTGGAGAATTCCATGGACAGAGGAGCCTGGAGGGCTACAGTCCATGGACTTGCAAAGAGCTGGACATGACTGAGTGACCAACACGCACAGAAATTAACAAAACATTGCAAATCAACGGTACTTCAATAAAATACATTTTAAAATAAATATATAATCCATTTCCCACCTACCACCCTCACATAATTCAGTGCATCGTAGTTAAGGTTATCTTCCTGTGAAACTGATCATGTATGGTGATCTCAGGGTGAACTTTGTACCTCTGCTCTCCTCAGACTCGCCCTTCACTGTTGCCTTGACCCTGAGAAGTATGGCCTCTGATTCCTCACAAGGTATTCTTCTGTGACTTCTCTATTGTGATCCTCAGATCCACTCACTCAAACTCGTCAGCTATATCTCCACCCTCATCTTCTAAAGAAACCCTGTTTCTAGTTCTGAGCTTCTTCACAGATCCTTTCAGAAAGGAGACCCAGGCACTCTCAGATTTCTGGACACAGCTTTATTCATTAGAGTGTTGAATCAAATGGAATGCCTCAGTTTAAATATGCTTATCCTTTAAATGAGTTGTTGTTTGGCTCCACAAGCACATCGAATATTTTCTTTTTTAATTTGTGTAGTCTTAAAGCAAATGATCAATGTTCTTGGTATCTATATAAACCAACTTTGAGTTTATGACTGCAATTTTGGTAGTTTTAAATACATTCAACAAAACTAAAGATGCTTTTCTCTTTTTTTCCCTGATTATAAAACAATAAAAATATGTGCTATGCTTCCATATAAATGGTTATATTTCTTTTCTTGGGGTGCAGAAGGAAAGCATGCCATAATTTCTACCCTTGAGATGATAAACTGGTATGGGACTCAAGACCAACAGCCCTGAAATAATGGTATTCTTTCCAAGAAACACTTTGAGCATTTATGTGGCTCAAATTATACAGGGTTTAAAGTTTCAGAAGACATTACTCTTTAGGTGGTAATTTACTAATAATAACCTGGAATGAGGTAATTTTTCCATAAAATGTTCAATATTTACAAATATCTGCATATCTGTTGATATTAAATACAAAAACAATAATCCAGAAACAGGATGGGGAAGATATTTTATTTAACAGTGAAGAAAGTGAGGCTCAGTGTGGAGTGGGCAAATGACTTATTGAAGGTCACATAGACAGTTAATTATCCTACCACTCTAATTTGGCTCCTTCAACACAACTGAGACATCAAGACACTTCAGTAAGTTTAAGTGTTTGATCAATAATTCAAGGAGCTACTAATTGAATGGGCAACGTTTTTGGATACATTAAGAGGTATTGCTTCTCCAAGAGGCACTCTCAAAGGTCATGTGATAGCTGCAGCTCAACCCACCTTGTCATAATCATCCTTCTAAATAAATTATTCAGATTATAAACTACATGCCCATTAGCTTTAGGTAAAATGCTGATAAGCACATTTATTCTCAAGCTGCTCATCAAGCACATTAATATGTATTTTCTCAAATATAATAAACAAATACAAGTCAACCACAAACAGGTGAAGGCGTCAGAATAGTCCATTCAAGAATAGGGAGAAGACAAATAAGTTTGCTCATTTTAGCAAACCTACACTATTGGGACTGTACTTTCAGCATCTCATTCCAGAATAAACATTTTTTAGGAGGAATCTACAGAACAGCTTGCACAGCTGAGTTAGGCATGCCTGATGCTGCTATCAATGAACAGCAGGTATGTTGTTGAGCTGGGATCAGTGACTTTAGTTCCAAAAGTAAAATGATCTTTGAAAAGAAAAAGAAGTCCAGTGTTATCAGTCACTTTTGTGAAATCCCTGCACACTGTAACTAATCGTGTGTGAGAACTAGCTTCATTCTGAATGATGTGGAAGGCAGGGACCACAACATTCACTTGTGCTGTGTGAATAATTTTACCTTTTCTAGAAAATCTCAGGAAAGAAAAGCATACAATCTTCAAACTCTCAAGAAACTATTTTAAGCTTAGTTATGTGCTTATGGGTAACCAGACAGTGGAGAAAATGAAACAAAAAATTCTTAAGTGATTAGAATGTCTTTCCATTTAAAACTAAATTAAATTAAAAATGAATTGAATATACTGATTTAAAGCAACAGAAACTAACAAAGAATAAATTAACAAAACATCAACGTTATTCTTCAAACCAAGTACTTAACATAATATTATTCTTAACTAAGGAATTATGTATCATTAAAACTGTTCAGGATGTGAACAGAAATAGTTCCAAATCTTGGAGTCTATTAGATCTGGATTTAAATATCTAGCAGCTGCTCAAAAGCTGTGGAGACTGTAGAATACACATTAGGTTCCTTTGGTCACAAAAGAAACCATCCTAAACAAATAGGGAGGGTATTTGAGTCTAATAAATAATTGGTTCAAAAGGATACATTCACCCCAGTGTTCACTGAAGCACTGTTTACAATTGCCAGGACATGGAAGCAAACTGAATGTCCATCAACAGAGGAATGGATAAAGATGTGGTACATATATATAGTGGAATATTACTGAGCCATTGACAAGAATGAAATAATGCCACTGCAACAATGTGGATGGACCTGAAAATTATCGTACTAAGTGAACTAAGACAAAGACAAATATCATATGATATCACTTATAAGTGGAATCTAAACAATGATACAAATGAATTTATTTACACAACAGAAGCAGATTCACAGACTCAGAGTAAAAATTTATGGTTATGGGAGGGAAGTATGGGGGGAAGGGTAGGTTGGGAGTTTGAGATTGATATGTATATACTGCTATATTTAAAATATAATGTCTTTCCATGAAAAAAAATAATAATAAATTCTTGGAAAGCATCAGAATGCAGACATTTCCAAGGACCTCAGCAATAAAAACAGGGGAATTTTTCTCTGAAACTCTGCCATTAGATGTTGGAATTCCTTTTGGAAATCACAGTAATGTTTATGTGGAGGAGAGACCAACATTCTGAACCTCTTTCTAAGCTGAATGTGTTGAGATAAAGCTTGTTTTATGAGTCGGGCTAACTTAGGTCCACATAACAAGAAGTGGTAAAAGTAAATATGGGTGAGGGGAAACTGAAGATGTCATACCTCTGACCTAATGTTTTCGTAAAAGTATAAAAGAAAACCTGATGCTTAAAATAAACATGCAGCCCAGTGCTTTGAGCGAGAAAAAAAAAAAAAAAAAAGAAGTGGTAAAAGGTCTACTGCAGGTGGGGATCCATGCTCACATTCAGAGCATCAGTTTTTGGGTTTTTTTTTCCTCTATAGCTGATCAGGTTTCTCCCCAGGAGAACTATCCTTCAGGGACACAATATGGAATCCCTTTTTAAAATTATTTCCAATTACCTTCCTCTACTCTTTTTACTTTTTGCTGTGACCAAAATGCCAAGCAATATCCTTCCTCCCACATTTATGCAGAAAACTTTAGTCAAAAAAAAAAAAAACCTCACCTCTTCTCTCAAGGAGTTGAAGGTAGACTAGGTTCTGCTTGCAAAACTTTTAGAAGCCAGATGAGCTCATGTTAAGAAACAAGCAAACACATGAAACACACACACACACACACCCAACACACAAAAACCAGTTATGACATGACCAGAGAGAGCATTCAGTAATTATCAAAAGTGATCAGGAAATATGCATAATGCTAGAAGTTTACACGATTTTAGGCCTGCATTGTTTGTGATCTCGATATTGTCCAACCATACCAACCCAAAGATGGTTTTCTTCTTTTGTAAAATACGAAGAAATGTGTAATAGTCACTCCCTTCCTCCACTCAAGGTAGAGAGAGAAGACAGTGAGATACAATGCTGGAAGCTTGTTGATCCTCTCCCTCCTGTGTATCATAAATCAGCTTTACTTATCTCAGTATGGGAAAGAAAAAAAGACTGATTATGTACATTTCCACACTGACCATGCATTCTTTCAAAATAGTAATCTGAGGATGCAGGTGAAAACCTAACGTTAATTTTCATGACTGCCTGGTATATGCCTTTGAGGGGATCTTTTATTCTTTTACCCTTGGAAAATTTCTATCATTTCAATAGTAAATACCAACCAAGTCAGGGAAAATTCAAGATCAAACAAATAAGAAAGCCACAGATAACTCAATTTAAAAACTACCATTTTTGTAGTACTTTAAAGTAAGATTTTTATCCTTCCTCTTTTCCACTATGATGACTTGTTACTGATGCTTAAAAGCCTATTATTTCCACACACTGACTAAATGCAAAAAGCAAGACATTTAAAAGGGTCATTAGCAGATTTCTGACTTGATCCTAACACAAGTTGACTAGAGTCCTTGTCAGTTCTTTTCCTCTGGTTAAAGCACGTCCCTGAAGTCATCCAAACCAACAAGGTAAGACAAGCTGTTGTGATTTCAAGCACTTATAGGTAACAAGAAAGAATGAGGCAGCTTGAGTATAATCAAACAGGAAGATTATGGAAAACCAAAGAGTGTATGATGTTCTACAGGATCAGAAGCTCACAGATGCCAGGTTTTTCTAATTTTAAAGGAAGCTAGAGTTTGAATTAGTAGCTAAAATATCCTGAGTTTAAAACGTGTACAAACTATTTTAAAAAGCTTTAGATACTTTGTCAGTAAAACAAAATACAACTTTGACTTGAGTTACATCTATACTCTGCAAGTTTGTGATTTCTGTGAGACAGATATTCTGAGAACAGGCAGGTGGTTTCTCTTTCCTTTTTGAAGGATTCCTTGCAGCCTATGCTCAAGTGTGGGTTCCCAGAGGCCCTTCCAAAGAAACCAACAGATGAGGAAGCAGATAGAAGCTATCTAGGAAAAGATCAAAACAAGATGGAAATATGCCATTATGACAGTGTCCCCTGGTCCACTCCTTGCTGGAGGCTGATTTGCATTTGCACTACCAGGGCAGAAGGCTCAAGGGCATCAGGACCACGGCTTTAGAAATGAGAAACCACTTCTTGCCCCAAATGAGAGTAAAATCTAGGACAAAGAACATCTATGTACAACAGTCATAGCTTCTCCTTAGTAGGCATCACTACATGGGTCTTGGGTCTGGTTTAGAGTTGCTTCTCCCTATGTGTTGGAGGATAAAACAATTTATGGTAATAGTAATCTGCTTAATATTCTAGATTTATTAAGTCATAACTGCCTGTTAAACTTTTGAATACATTACCAAACTTTTACTTTGCATAAGTCAAATATTTATTTGGCTTCAAAACTGGAAAATAACACTAATACTGGCTTAAATATTTGTCTCTTGGAAAAGGAAGCCCCAAGGAAGGTAATTCCATGTTTATATGGCAATCAGCATGCTACCAAGGACCCAAGTACTTTCCATGTTTCTACTGTCATTTTTAGTGTATGACTTTCTTGTTCATGGTTGCATTATGAATGCTGTACCTCCAAGCACTGCATCTGTGTCCCAGGCAGGAGACAGATGAAAAATTATACCACCTACTCTATTGATCTTAAACACTTTCTTGGAAACTTTATCTAAAGGCTTCCACTTAAAACATATTGGAAAAAATGTGTCACGTGAACAAATCTAACTGCATGGGAGTCTTAGAACTTCGTTTCTCTATATAAAAGGGAAAAAGAGAAAGGCAAAGAATGTTAATGTCTTTAATATCTGTTTCAGGGTTCTCCAGAGAACCTGTCAAGTTGCCTTTCATCAGAGCTCTTCCAATTATGAGAAAAGTCTAACAACTCAAGATATATCAAACTAAAATGAAATATAATAATGATATTAAAATAAATGAAGAGTCTTAACAGGTAAAGATTGTGCCAAAATGGATGGATGAGGCATTATTAAATCCACTTCTTGTACATTCTTTCTCCCTTACTGATGTTGCTGGCTTTAGCTTTACCTTTCTATCCCATAGACATGTTTCCTCCATAGGATAAAGATACAAAAAAATGCAGCTGCAAGGGACAGCTATCTGTAATTACACCACCAAAGAAGGCCTAAGGAAGAGCACTACATATCCATCCTTGTACCAATTACCACAACCAAGGGGCTGCATGTCTGACTGGCTTGTCCTAGGTCATATATTAGCTTATCACATGCAAGTGGTCTCTTGATTAGCAAGTTTACTATAATAGATCTGATTGATGAGGAGAAAGACCCCCAAAAAAGGCCAATAACCACATCAGGGAGGTATATTTAGTTAACAGTTTTACAGATAAGGAAACTGAAGTTAAGGCAATTTGGTAAAGTGGAATAGTATCCATGTATAATTGAGAGAGCAAGATTTGATCTGAGGTGTAGATATGTTTACAACCTACTGAAAGGACTATCTTTAATATGGTGCATGCTTTATTCAGGACAACCAGAATCTTCCCATCAATTCTAGAAGTGAAATATATATAAGAGCATTTGAGTAGAATAAGAATGATAAAAGACTTCTTGGAAGAAAGTTATTGTACATGGTTAAATGGAATGGCAGAAAAATGCTACTTAATTAGGTTTAACTAAAACACATCTGAATGCAGACTTCCAAAGAATAGCAAGCAGAGATAAGAAAGCCTTCCTCAGTGATCAGCACAAAGAAATAGAGGAAAACAACAGAATGGAAAAGACTAGAGATCTCTTCAAGAAAATTAGAGATGCCAAGGGAACATTTCATGCAAAGATGGGCTTGATAAAGGACAGAAATGGTATGGACCTAAGAGAAGCAGACGATATTAAGAAGAGGTGTCAAGAATACACAGAAGAACTGTACAAAAAAGATCTTCACAACCCAGATAATCACGATGGTGTGATCACTCACCTAGAGCCAGACACCCTGGAATGGAAAGTCAAGTGGGCCTTAGAAAGCATCACTATGAACAAAGCTAGTGGAGGTGATGGAATTCCAGTTGAGCTATTTCAAATCCTGAAAGATGATGCTGTGAAAGTGCTGCACTTAATATGCCAGCAAATCTGGAAAACTCAGCAGTGGCCACAGGACTGGAAAAAGTCAGTTTTCATTCCAATCCCAAAGAAAGGCAATGCCAAAGAATGCTCAAACTACCACACAATTGCACTCATCTAACACGCTAGTAAAGTAATGCTCAAAATTCTCCAAGCCAGGCTTCAGCAATACGTGAACCGTGAACTCTCAGATGTTCAACCTGGTTTTAGAAAAGGCAGAGGAACCAGAGATCAAATTGCCAACGTCCGCTGGATCATCAAAAAAGCAAGAGCGTTCCAGAAAAACATCTATTTCTGCTTTATGGACTATGCCAAAGCCTTTGACTGTGTGGATCACAATAAACTGGAAAATTCTGAAAGAGATGGGAATACCAGACCACCTGACCTGTCTCTTGAGAAACCGGTATGCAGGTCAGGAAGCAACAGTTAGAACTGGACATGGAACAACAGACTGGTTCAAAATAGGAAAAGGAGTCCGTCAAGGCTGTATATTGACACCCTGCTTATTTAACTTATATGCAGAGTACCTCATGAGAAACGCTGGGCTGGAAGAAACACAAGCTGGAATCAAGATTGCCAGGAGAAATATTAATAACCTCAGATATGCAGATGACACCACACTTTTTGGCAGAAAGTGAAGAACTAAAGAGCTCTTTGATGAAAGTGAAAGAGGAGAGTGAAAAAGTTGGCTTAAAGCTCAACTTCAGAAAACTAAGATCATGGCATCTGGTCCCATCACTTCATGGGAAATAGATGGGGAAACAGTGGAAACAGTGTCAGACTTTATTTTCTGGGGCTCCAAAATCACTGCTGATTGTCATTGCAGTCATGAAATTAAAAGATGCTTACTCCTTGGAAGGAAGGTTATGACCAACCTAGATAGCATATTTAAAAGCAGAGACACTACTTTGCCAACAAAGGTCCATCTAGTCAAGGCTATGGTTTTTCCAGTGGTCATGTATGGATGTAAGAGTTGGACAGTGAAGAAAGCTGAGCATCAAAGAATTGATGCTTTTGAACTGTGGTATTGGAGAAGACTCTTGAGAGTCCCTTGGACTGCAAGGAGATCCAACCAGTCCATCTTAAAGGAGATCAGTCCTGGGTGTTCATTGGAAGGACTGATGTTGAAGCTGAAACTCCAATAATTTGGCCACCTCATGCGAAGAGTTGACTCATTGGTAAAGGCCCTAATGATGGGAAGGATTGGGGGCGGGAGAAGAAGGGGACGACAGAGGATGAGATGGTTGGATGGCATCACTGACTCGACGGACATGGGTTTGGGTAAACTCCGGGAGTTGGTGATGGACAGGGAGGCCTGGCGTGCTGCGATTCATGGGGTTGCAAAGAGTCGGACACGACTGAGCGATTGAAGTGAACTGAAAACACATTATCCTCAATGGTGAAAAATTGAAAGCATTTCTCCTAAAGTCAGGAATAAGACAAGGGTGCCCTCTCTCACCACTAGTATTCAACATAGTTTTGGAAGTTTTAGCCACAGCAGTCAGAGAAGAATAAGAAATAAAGGGAATCCAGATTGGAAAAGAAGAAGTAAAACTCTCACTGTTTGCAGATGACATGATCCTCTACAAGAAAACCCTAAAGACTCCACCAGAAAATTACTAGAGCTAGACAATGAATATAGTAAAGTTGCAGGATATAAAATTAACACCCAGAAATCCCTTGCATTCCTATACACTAACAATGAGAAAAACAGAAAGAGAAATTAAGGAAACAATTACATATTCCATTGCAACAAAAAAGAATAAAATACTTAGGAAAAAATCTACCTAAAGAAACAAAAGACCTATATATAGAAAACTATAAAACACTGATGAAAGAAATCAAAGAGGACACACATAGGTGGAGAAATAAACTATGTTCCTGGATTGGAAGAATCAATATAGTGAAAATGAGTATACTACCCAAAGCAATCTATAGATTCAATGCAATCCCTACCAAGCTACCAATGGTACTTTTCACAGAACTAGAACAAATAATTTCACAATTTGTATGGAAATACAAAAAACCTTGAATAGCCAAAGAAATCTTGAGAACGAAGAATGGAACTGGAAGAATCAACCTGCCTGACTTTAGACTATACTACAAAGCTACAGTTATCAAGACAGTATGGTACTGGCATAAAGACAGAAATATAGATCAAAGGAATAAAATAGAAAGCCCAGAGATAAATCCATGCACCTATGGACACCTTATCTTTGACAAAGGAGGCAAGAATACACAATGGAGAAAAGACAATCTCTTTAACAAGTGGTGTGGGGAAACCTGGTCAACCATTTGTAAAAGAATGAAACTAGAACACATTCTAACACCATACACAAAAATAAACTCAAAATGGATTAAAGATCTAAACGTAAGACCAGAAACTATAAAACTCCTAGAGGAAACCATAGGTAAAACACTCTCTGTCATAAATCACAGCACGATTCTCTATGACCTACCTACCTGAGTAATGGAAATAAAAGCAAAAATAAACAAATTGTACCTAATTAAACTTAAAAGCTTTTGCACAACGAAGGAAAGTATAAGCAAGGTGAAAAGACAGCCTTCAGAATGGGAGAAAATAATAGCAAATGAAGCAATTGACAAAGAATTAATCTCAAAAATATACAAGCAACCCCTGCACCTCAATTCCAGAAAAATAAATCACCCAATCAAAAAATGGGCCAAAGAACTAAACAGACATTTCTCCAAAGAAGATATACAGATGGTTAACAAACACATGAAAAGATGCTCAACACCACAAATTATCAGAGAAATGCAAATAAAAACCACAATGAGGTACCATCTCTCTCTGGTCAGAATGGCTGCTATCCAAAAGTCTACAAACAATAAATGCTGCAGAGGGTGTGGAGAAAAGGAACCCTCGTAACACTGTTGGTGGGAATGCAAACTAGTGAAGCCACTATGGAGAACAGTGTGGAGATGCCTCAAAAAACTGGAAATAGAACTGCCATATGACCCACCAATCCCACTGCTGGGCATACACACTGAGGAAACCAGAAATGAAAGAGACACATGTACCTCAATGTTCATTGCAGCATGTTTATAACAGCCAGGAAATGGAAGCAACCAAGATATCCATCGGCGGACGAATGGATAAGGACGCTGTGGTACATATACACAATGGAATATTACTCAGCCATTAAAAAGAATACATTTGAATCAGTTCTAATGAGGTGGATGAAACTGGACCTATTATACAGTGAAGTAAGTCAGAAAGAAAAACACCAATACAGTATACTAGCACATATATATGGAATTTAGAAAGATGGCAACAATGACCATATATGCAAGACAGCAAAAGAGGCACAGATGTATAGAACAGTCTTTTGGACTCTGTGGGAGAAGGCAAGGGTGGGATGATCTGAGAGAATAACATTGAAACATGTATATTACCATATGTGAAACAGATCACCAGTCCAGGTTCGATGCATGAGACAGGGTGCTCCGGGCTGGTGCACTGGGATGACCCTGAGGGATGGGATGGGGAGGGAGGTGGGAGGGGGGTTCAGGATGGGGAACACATGTAGCATGGCTGATTCACATCAGTGTATGGCAAAAACAACTACAATATAGTAAAGTAATTAGCCTCTAATTAAATAAATTACAAAATAAAAAAAAACATTTTTTCAAAGTTTTAACACTAAATTAAATTTTATGGAACTTAAAATTAAAGAGAAATTGGTTTGCTTCTCTTATAGCTAAATTAGAAAGCTAAGAGTTAAACAGAAGCAGGGTCAAATCCAGGCTTAGCTGCTGACCCCACATATGATTTTGGACAAATCATATACACCCTGTGAGCCTCAGGCTGCCCCTCATCTATAAAGTAAGAATACTACTGGGACTTCCCTGGTGGTCCAGTGACTAAGACTCCATTGCCCCCATTGCAGGGAAACCAGGTTCATTCTTTTTTCAGAAACTAGACCTCACATACATGCCACAACTAAAGATCTCACATATCACAAGTAAACATCCCAAATGCCATATCCCAATTTGAAGGTCAAAGGTTCTGCATGCCTCAACCAAGACCAGCACAGCCCAATAAATAACTAGAAGAACACTATCCTGCCACATTATTTCACAGAGTCTCTGGTGATTCATACTGGGGAGAAAATTTCAAAGTGTATTAAAAATCTAAAAGCACAACTTAGATGGCATTATTATTATTTTATATTTGTTTCCTTATAGTCCTGTTATATAGTATTGTATGCTGATATAATTTCTAAAATCAGTAAGAAAGTAGGTCTTTATCATATAGTAGTTTTATAACTTCGTAACTGAAGAGGAGCATTTTGAACCAACTAATTTACCTTTGAATTTTCATTCTCTTCTTACCTATCACTATTATATTTACTCTGGTAAAAATAAATTTTGTAACTAACCATATGGAACAAAGTACTATGGATTAAATGTTGTGCCCCCAAAATGTTTTACTTCTATGCAAATTATTATTTTTGTAGCTATTACTCATCAGCAAACAGGGATATCCTAATGACTTTCCTCATACTGTCCTTCATTTATATTCCTTGGCACTATTTCTCCTGAAACTTTTCCACTACAAGCTAAGCAGTCCTGAAATTCACTTTTCCTTTGAAGAAACTTTCCAAACATCTCCAGTCATCTTCAGGGCTCTCTTCCTATGTAATTCTAGATAAGAACAGGGTATCGATTTACAGTGAGTCTTCATCCACCGCTGTGAAGAAACAAAGTGAAGTGCTATGTCTTGTGAATAATTACTTTAGAAAACCAACTGAAAATGTAGCAGGATAAAGCAATGGAATGCATGCTTCATCTCATTCATTTTGACAGTTGCAGGAATCCAAGTCCAATTGTGCTGCTATTAAAACTACAGGCAGAGGCTGGCAAAAAGGAAAAGACATGTTACTGTCAAAGCAACTCTCATTGCAGATGAAGGACCATTAAATTTTGCCTGAGTAGAGCACCAAGCTACTTCCTGTGTTCTTGGCAAATTAATGACTAGGAAGGGAATTCTGAATGATTTTCCATGTATGACCATCGAATAAATAAATAATCCACTAACAGCTGTTATGCACAGACAACATGTTTTCATTGATACCCATCTGCGATTCCTCCAGGCTGACCTTTGTTCTCAGGTCAGGACTCCCTCTAGCCAGGGACAAAAATTTTCTAGACCCTCAATATGTAGGAAAGGAACAAGCAAAGATTATCTTTGTCTTTGACTTTGTCTCTCTTGGGCACAAGTTTGGGATAGAAAAATAATTAAAAGTGTTCTGCAAAGATGAGATGAAAAACTATGATGAAAAAGAAGTAAACAGTGCTGCAAAGAAAACTATTACAAAATATTACAAAATAAATATATGTCTAAATTTAACAAATTAACATACAGATTACATACAAATTAACATAACAAATTAACATACATATATTATTAACATAAATATAACAATATTTCTGAAGATCTATGAGTTAACGATCAAAAACATTTAAAACAAATGATTAAAATTGAAATCTATAAATTATTAAATCTTTTCAGAGAGTAGGAAAGCACAGACAAGCAGCAATGAGGTGAGAAATTGTTGCTTCTGATAAAAAATACACATTTCTTTTTACTATGCCATGTGTTACTCTGACAAGTATAATTATTAAAGATACTATAAAATATGGCTATAAAATAAAAATGAGTTTAGATAGAATGTGAACTAGGTTAATTAATTGATAATATAAATATTTACGCTCATTTTCTAACTGAGAAACAATAATAATAATGATAATAATATAGGAAGGTTAAAGTTTATTGCTCCATTTGTCAAGTGAAAAAAATGAGATTCAAAACCAGTGAGAAAATCCTCCAAGATTACTCATAAGTCAAGGACCTGGTGATGAGGAGAAAACCCAGATTCCTGACTCAGAGGTCAGCATTCTTCCCATCTTCTGCTCACCTGACAAAGGGGATATTCACAAAGACGAGTCAGGAGAGGCAAATGACTATAAAGCAAACAACAGGAAAAGAAAGCTATTTTTACCCATAGAGACACTGACCTCAGATTTAAAACAGATTGAAAATACAAACTGACTGAATATTGTTCTAAGATTTTATATATATATATATATGCATACTTTATTATAAATATTATTTTTCTACATTTCAAGAAAATCAGAAACTTTTGTGAGATTTTTTTGAAAATAATGCATAAGTAAGCCATTGAGCCACAACATGATAAGACATCAGAGATGAGTGGGACACAGTCCTAATGCTGTAAGGGTGACAGATATGCCATTCCATTTATCATCTCTGACAGAAGGAGAATACTGGAATTAGTGAACCACAGTCAGGTGTAGTGCGGTAATGCCAAGATTTAGGGAACAGCAGAGCCAAGGAATATATGTCTCTTACTAAAGTGGGGCCAGAGAAAAGGATTAAGAAGGGTGCAGACCAGAACATGGACAGACAAACAGCAGGGCAGACCTGGCAGCCCAGGCCACTCTCCTATCATTCATCACAGCTTTCTTACTGGAGAAGAGGGGCATCCATTTCATTCAGAGCTTTTCTGACTGTCATGATTTCTGTGAAATGTAAAGCCTGTTGCATCGAGCTGTCTGCAGTGATGCTTGAACAGCCTCTCCTTGGAGATTAATTCAGAATATGACTGGGCATTAGTTATTCTCTCTTTCTCCCCCTCCCCTCCCTCCTTCCCTCTCTCTCAATGGAAATGAGTCTTTGGTGGGGAAGTAAAGAGTTTAGATCTCTTGTGCTCTGTGTCTGACCTCCATCTTGTCTCTGTGCATTTCTGCCCTGGGTTTGTAAACCTGATGTTTTTGGATGAAAAGTAACATGGAAGTAGAAATAAGAGTTTAGATAAGCCATTCCCCTGCAATCCACTGTTACCCTGTTGCTGAATACAGGGGAGGGGGAAGTTGGGGAGCTGTTGTGGAAATATGATTCCGCAGTTAAAAAAAGGAAGAAAAAATAATTTTAATTACCAGAATGGTACACAGAAACACACACACGCATACCCCTCATGTCCCATTTCCAAGGTCCCCACCCTAACTGAAGTGATCTGACACTCCTTTTCAATGGAGGACTCAGTTAATCATTCAGCAGATTACAACAGCCCATCTCCCCTGATATGGTATCTATAACTGTGGTTTGGTCTAATTCTAAAACATAAAACGGAGTTTCTGTGTATGTGTGTGTGTGTGTGTGCATGCGTGCATACTCGGAGCAGTGGAGGTGATAAAATTAGTAAATGCACTATGCACTTCAGTTCAAAGTATCATTCCTCTCTGATGCAGGTCATAACCCCTTTGTATTTTCATAACCTCTGTCAGCATCTGCTGTCTTGAGATCCACACTGGAAATTAAAGAAGGAGAGGAGAAAGTTCCAGAGTTTTCAAGGGGAAAGTCAGAGGTGATAAAGCAAGAGACTATGAACTTTTCACGGGAGATATATCTGGAACAGGAAAAAGCACCACTTTTCTCCTATCCCCTGGCACCATGGGGGTGACAGCTATGCAAAGACAGAGTTTGAGATGTAGGAAGGTGCAGAGGTGCAATATGGGGCCACCAGCAGAAAGCAAAGGCCAGAAAGAAAGAGAGGAAGGCACAGAAAACATAAGGAGGGGTAGATATGGATATAGAGAGGGAGAGACAGCTACCAACCACACTGCTGCAGACAAAGGCAGACCCAAACTCAAGGATGTTCAGAGGCCCCAGAGTTAGGGGTGACTTTTAATTCACCTCAGGCATTCTTATCACACCTTCCCGGTGTTTAAAATATCCTTGATTCATCTGTATTATTACTGTTCTTGATATTTTCTTTAAATCAGATTATTTAAATACTTTTTAAGTAAACGTTTTGGTAGGACCACCTAAGAGAATCCAGTATCACTTTTAAAATTTAACAACTAGAATAACAACACTATGAACTATATGATGCCATTCTAGCTAAGTTGCTGCCCATAGGAGGCTCAGAGTTTCAAGTTTTTTGTTCTTGTTATCAAAAAAAGAAGAAGAAGGAAGGAGGAGGGGTACAGGTTGTTTTCACCTTTTGATTATTGTGATAATGCTACTATGATCACTGGTGTACAAGCATCTGTTTGAAGTTCTGCTTTCCACCCTTTCGATTACATATCTATTTCCTTCATGGGTCATATTCTTTAACAACAAAAAAAGGAAAGCAGATAAAACTGTTTTAAAAAAAGATAATTGTTAAATATTGTGTCACCAGGATATACATCCTGTGACAGAAAGCACAAAATAGCCACACAAAATTTGGGCATTCAGAATTATAGTAGAAATAAAGGGTACGGCACAGGTGAAGAGTCTAAATTAAGAGAGTACGTATGTGTAATGCATTTGAAAACAAAGAGAAATTATGAAACACGTAGAATAAAGGATAGAATAGAGGGAAAATGAGATAACAAGGAAGGGCAAGGAAGTAATCCTACTCACTTATTGGCCTCATTAAGATTTTCACATCTTCCAAATACCCACAAGTCATTACTTCACATCATTCAGTTCCCTTAATTCAAATGTCACAGTCACATTCTCACAAACAGGTCACTCTCACTAGCTTCTAATTCTTATGTTGTTTTATTTTTTCTTCATAATGTTTATAGTCCTTATATATGCATTTGTGTTTCTCCTCCTTAGAATGAAAAACAGAGACTGTGCCCTTCATTTCACTGACACATCTCAGGACCAAGGACAGCAACAGATAATAAGTGAGCCATAAATATTGGTGAAATTAATGAATGAAGGTGTTCATTTACTAGCTTACTAGCTTTATCATATTAAATAAATTATTTCCTTTCCTAAATTCAGGTACCTCTTCTGTGTAGTCATGTGCATGGAGTACTATGTGCATAAAGCTACATAGTTCAGGGAACATAATGGAATATACTTAATGTCCAAAAAGCATTAGCTCATCAAATTTAGAGAAAGGGAGACAAATATCACAAAAAAAGATACAGGAGACTAAATATAGAAAGACAAAACAAAACTACCCATCCATTATTTCTATTTTGCTGAGCATTCCTTCTTTGTTTTAGATAAACAAAAGGAAGCAAAACAAAACCAACAACACAAATCTTAGACTGACCCTCAGGAAAAGATAATGAAATAAGACGACTTAGGTTGATGCTCTGCACAATTAGAATTTAGACGTTTATTTCATAGAACCAAGTATTAGATAGTTCAGACATAAATTGTGTTTTCTCACAATTATCTACCAGTTTCTACATACTCGGGAGTGAGTGAGGGTGTGCATATGTGTTTGTGTGTGTTCTGTTTGTAAAAAAACCATATATATCAAAACACACAGCACAGATATGATGCATGGAGAGTAAATACGAGCAACATGACTCAGGTGAGCATACTAGTCACAGAAGTACACTCGTTAATCTCTGGTTCACTTACAGTCCATCTAGAGGTCTAGAATTATCAGAAAAATTAAGACATTTGAAGGTATTTTTTCATCTACCCCCCTAAAAACTTTACTGTTTACTCTTGGATATTGAAAATAAAGTTATAGACTATACTAGTGCTTATTTCTAATTTAGTGAAAAACAAAAATCAATAGTCTTGATGAACATGAACCCTGGTGTACAAGAAAATCACATCTTGCAGGTGTTAAAACACATATAAAGGTGGAGATAATAAATAAGGTGTTTTAACTGTAGCTTTTGGCTTGGGACTGATAAAAGAGAACACTCTCCCACAGGAAAGGCTTTCGTTTCATGCCTACTCTGTGGAGCTGGTGATAATTCTGTGTCAGGTTTCAATGACTGTGACTCACTTTGCCAATTTCATAGCTACTCTTGGATCTGAAGAATAGAGGCCCAACACTCCTTTTAGAGTTTACTGAGTTGTCATTGATTTCCTAATTTACTTATTAATAATTTATATCTTTCTACTTACAAGAGGAATCTGCAATGTTTGAAAGTACATTTGCTTCTATACCTTGCAGAGATGTTCTACCATACTCTTGGTTCTGAATGGGGGAGGAGAGAGTGTTACTTCTGTTGAGTTCCAGCAAAAGAGAACTCTGGATATGGTTAGGGGGAAAGGAAAGAGATTTTCATTACCATATAAAAATGAAAGAAAATTTATTTTGAAAATCTGATTTTTTTCATTCCCATTTAAAACTACCCCTGCAATAGTTATACACTAGGTCAGTGCTTCTCATACTTACATGATTTCTAGGATAGTGTGGGGATCTTGTTTCTAAGCTAGCTTCCCAAGAACCACCTCCAGACCTTTTGCTATGAGTCTGGAGTCAGGTCTAGGAGTCTTAATATTTAACAAGGTAAATCTACTGAGCTGGGAACTGTATTTTGAGAAATCACATAGTAATCAAATCTTGCTGATTGATTTGTTAATATTCTGTGCATGACCTGCTAGTCAATTCCTGTTCCTTTCTCCCACAAAGCCTAACTCTTACCCACATTGTTTATTTAGGGAGGTTAAGCTGTTCACTGGAAAAGACCCCCATAAGACAAAAAATCCATCCCTGCCTCTCTCAGCAATTAAGTGACAGCGGTGAAAGTAACAGACACAGACTTAGAAAAACAGACATAATGATATTGTTTCATTGTCCCAATGATTCAAGAAGATCCATATTCCAATTTACTGCAGATGCCCTTTTAACAGCTGAGGAAACTGGAAAGAAAAATGGACAAAGCCAATGTTAGAGTGGGAGAAGTAGGAAGAACACAAAATTTGTGGGTTCTGTGACAATGGTTGTTATAAGAAAAAATGATTATTCAGAAACTATGTTAAATCACATGTCATTGGAAAATAATAAAGAAAGAAGCAGAAAGTTAGGTTTTGTCACCAAAATCCCAATGGGAAAGCCATTGAGATGTAAAGGATGAAAGAATCAAGGTGAAAACAAAGATTTTGTTTCTCTTTATCACAGGCTATGTGGGAGAGGTGTGTGTGTACGTGTGCACGTGCGTGTGCATGCACTATAAATGATCAGGAAAGGAGATTAGTGACTTCTCCATGCAGACAACAAGCTGAGTCAGTGTTGATCAAATGTTGATAACCAACACATGACCTCCATAATTAAACCTACTGTTTGTAAATCTGCATTAGAGAGCGCGAAGGGTCATTATGAGTTTCTCAGGTCACATGTATTAACTACATGCTATTCTAATTCCCAGTCCTCAGTAACTGCCACATCTTGTTGCATCTCAAAATCAATTTGCAATTTAATGTTGTCAGATCGGCCAAAGAAGTTAGATTGTGTCACTAAAGCTGCAGGTAAAAGTCATTAAATGTGTGAAGCACTAATAATCAAGATGAAGCATGAGGGTCTGATTTCATTTCTATCCACAATCAGGCTATGTGGGAGAGAGGACCCAACCCAAGTGTGTGTGCATGTATGTGTGTGTGTGCGCGCATGTGTGCGTGTGTAATAAACCTCTAGGAAAGGAGATTGACATCATCTATACAAAACAAGTTTAGTGCTGATCAAAAGTGGCTACCAGACATGTGACCTCAAAAATGAAACCTGCTCTCTGTAAATCCCCTTTAATGAAGAAGTAGCTTCATTATCAGTTTCCTAGGAACATATGTTAGCTCCATGTAGTTCTAATTTCCAGCTTTCAGTCACTCTCCAACAAGTCTTTTTTCTGCCATCTCAAATTCAATTTGCAATTTAATGCCATGGGTTCTGCCAGTGATGTGGTCTTCCATGTCCTCAGTCCCATGGAAAAACATAAGAGCATTCTGTACAGGAACGCTGTCCATAAAACACCAGTGGCATTATGACATCACATTGAAAAAAAATCACATTTCATAAATTCTAAGTTTAATCTATATGTAAATTTAGTCAACATTCTTAAAAGAATAATAACTCATGAGTATTGATGTTTACACTGTTTGGCAATGTTTTTTTACTGCTTTAAGTAATGATCCATATTCAAACAACATTGTTTTATTTTATAAAAATAAGCATTGGTTGTCTAAAGAGATGCAGACCCATCTCCTACTTTTAGGCAAAAACCAACAGCACTGGAAGGTTTCCCAAGCTCACAGAGAAGAGTGTGATACTAAACACAAAGTTACCAATTGCTAGTAATTTATGCTCAAATTCTACTAAGGAAATGTAAAATTTTCCTCTGAATGCATACTTATTTTCCTAATAACTATATACTCTAAATCAACAACAAAAATAAAAGCAACCAGTGACAACTGAAACATTAAGGTTGTTCACACACAGACTTATGTTTCAAGAACCAAACAAGAGATCTCTTTATTGTTCATATCTTAAGAGTCTAGCATACTGATTGTGAAGGAATGATACTGTTCACCAAGGAGCGTTTGATAAATCCTGGCTTTGTGGAGAAATCTCACCTTCTAGAGCAATTAGTGGAGTAACACCAACTACTGTAAGAAGTAATTGCCAACTTTTCTCTAACATAAAATACTAGAAACTTTTTTTTCATTTGCATAATCTTTTTATTTTCTTATTCATATAATGACAAACCAACTTCTTACCAACTCAGTGCCCTAGATTCCTTTCTTCTTATGGCTCTAGCATCACCTAGGGCTTATTGTCCTCTGCCTAGCTGAGCCAAAGTGAAAAGATTTGACTTCTTCTTAGAAGCAGTCCAATTCTGACAACATCACTTTTCATTTACAATCCATTAGTCAGTACTAGTTATATATTTATACTTGGCATGCAATGTGCTCACTGGCTGACCAGTCACTTCCCAGCAAAATAATCTCTGTTATAAAAGGGAGACTGAATGTTGTGGCAGACATCCAGCCCTGACATAATGAGAATCACAAAGTCCGGTCTAATATAATCCCTCTCAAGCATGCCTGTAGATCAGCATCACCAAGACACTGTGAATTGATTTCAAAATATAGATTTCCTGGCCTGTGAACAAAGACACCATAATTTAATAAACATGGTAGGGTCCAGAAGTATCCTAGCCAGAACCACTGAGTTCCAGTTCACCCTCTACCTCCAATTCAAAACAACCATATTAACACTGAAATAACCACACTAGCCAGTAACATGACATTTACATCAAGATTCTGAGTTGATGATCCATGAATCTGTATTTTAATGATTATCTGGATGATAGTAATGGCTGTGTGTGTGCATGTTAAGTCGCTTCAGTCGTGTCTGACTCTTTGCAACACTTTGGATTGTAGCCTCCAGGCCTCTCTGTCCATGGCATTCTCCAGGCAACAATACTGAGTAGGTCGCCATGCCTTCCTCTAATAACGACTAACTTACCCTATTTTGACCATTTGCTAAGTGCCATTAAGTGCTCTGAAGACTTTATATAAGCCAACTTATCATCAACATTTTCTCATGTAATCTTCAAGAAATTCAATACAGTAACCATTATCTCCATTTAACAGAGAAAAAAAAAATTGCAGCACAGAGGCTAAGTTGCTCAAGTTTATTCTAGAAAGTGTCCAAGTTGATTCAAAATAAGATAGTGGGAATTTCAGAGCTTCCATCTTCCTTACTACACTGTACCTAGGTGACTCTAATGCATCTTAAAGCCTGAAAAACTACTGAGTTATGAGATAGATATGCAAGGGTTTCTGACATGAGAAGCCTGAAGGACTCCTGATGAAACACTTAATTTTTAAAATGTTCCTTACTTTTGCTTTCAAACTTACAGTCCAGACATCTCTTCTTAACTCTTTATCTGTACATTCAAATACCTTTTCTATATGTCTCAGTCCAGCCCTTGAGGTCCTAGAACAAATTCAGAAAATTAGCTGCTCATTTCTCTTTCTCTAGTGCCCTCTGCCAACTTCCACACAGTTGAGTAGTTCTGAAAACCTGGCAATCATCCTGATACCTTTCGTTCCCTCATCATCAACCTTCTTGGCAATCAATAACTGATCTCTATCACTCTCCCTATTAAATCACCCACAAATGAACTCTCCCTTTTTGGGGTCCACAGTATTCCCATTACTATGATTATCATCAGTATCACTGTCATCATCCTCCTTCTCCTTATCATCTCCATCATCATCATCTCCCAAACACATCTGCAGTATCCTAGCATCTTTTCACCCACTCATTTCCTCCAAGCAATTATTCTGTGTGACAAGAGTGATATTTTCAAACCACAATGGCTGATGTCCCAGATCCTTAACATTTCCAGGAAAATCCCACATGAACCATCCTTCCTACCTCATGGTCTCGGCTCAAACCATTTTCCCTCCATCCTTATACGCCAGGCAAGTGTTTGTTATGTATCACTCCCACCACATTTCTTTAACTTCACATTTTCACATGTATCCCTTTGTCTGGAATGTTCCCATTAGAGGAGCATAAATTACTGAATAACCCCAGGGCTCAGTTGTCTCATCTATGAAATGGGAATATAACAACTTTAGATTAGAGTCAAATTTAAAATTAGATTAGAATTGAAAAACTTTAGATTGCAATGAATTTCTGAAATATGCTCAAGCATTTTAGATATTCTCTAATAATCATAAGAAAACATGTTAAATAATATAGCCCTCTCCACCATTTCGATGGTTGTAATTTCATAGACTTTCAAGGTTAGACATATCCTTTAAAGATGTGTTTATCTTATTTCAGAAATTCATTACAATTATCACAAATCTTTCTGTGAAGCATTCTCCTTGCAATTTTTAATTACTGTCTATTTAACAATATCCTTTAGAATACTGCAATTTTTCAAGTGTGGTATTGGATAGCTATAATTTTCAAAATTACTACTTTGTTCTACAATCTATTTAGTGAGTTAGTAAAAACAATTAATGGAATTTACATACTTTCACTGGCCCTGACAGGAATAAAAAAGAAGATTCTAAATAAATGAACAAGTAAAGGAGTATTAATTAGCATCTAATTTGTAAGAGCAGAGTGCGGTGCTCAATAATTTGAAAAATAATTGAATTTTATATTGATGTATAAGGTAAAAAGCATAGCCAAGTTCTTGCTGAGATAAGATTAATATTACCATAATAAAAACTCTTAAGAATGTTAATTTGTTGAAGTAACAAATATATATTACTTATAGTACCATATGTTTCTGAAATACAGAACTATAGGTAGAGAAAGAGAGAAGGGAAAATCTGAGCAAATGCTGACAAATGAACAATAGCAAGCTCTGGATTAAGGAGTTACATGAATTTTTTGCAAATTTTTTCTGCAACTTCTTTATACATTTTAAATTATTTCAGAATAACATTTGTGGATTCTGAATGCAGAGTTTTTATCAACCTTCTCATAAGTATAAAATTATTTCATATAATTTTAAAGGGCTTCTCTGATACCTCAGTTGGTAAAGAATCCACCTGCAATGCAGGAGACCCTGGTTCAATTCCCTGGCAGGAAGATCCACTGGAGAAGGGGTAGGCTACCCATTCCAGTATTCTTGGGCTTCCCTTGTGGCTCAGCTGGTAAAGAATCTGCCTGCAATGTGGGAGACCTGGGTTTGATCCCTGGGTTGGGAAGATCCCCTGGAGAAGGGAAAGGCTACCCATTCCAGTATTCTGGCCTAGAGAATTCCATGGTCTGTAAAATCCATGGGGTCGCAAAGAGTTGGACACGTCTGAGCCACTTTCACTTTACAGTTTTAAAAAACTGCATCTGTCTCTGAAGCATGTTCATCTCTGTCCCATTCTCTTCCTGCTGTTTAATATTTAAAATTTTTAATGTATTATTATCCATTTTCTTTCATTAGAATATAAGTTTGTGAGGCTAAGGATTTTTTTCCCATTTTATTGGCAATGGTACCCCTAGTACCTTGAATACTGCTTCTTTATAATAGGCATCCAAAAACTATTTTGAATAAATGAATGAATGGATAAATGAATTCATGATAGGGTGGTAATAACAGGATCAGTACACCATATTTACATTATGCATACATGTGAAGCACTTAGCAGAGTGCCTTTAAGCACTTGATAAAAATAAATGATTTTCATGAAGTAGTTCAGTGTGGCTCAAGTTCCTGCTGTGCAGTAGTAAGAGATTAGCCTGAATGTACAGCAACAGACTGGTTCAAATTTGGGAAAGGAGTATGTCAAGTCTGTATTTATCACCCTGTTTATTTAATTTATATGCAGAGTACATTATGTGAAATGCTGGGCTAGATGAATCATAAGCTGGAAACAAGATTGCTGGGAGAAATATCAATAACTTCAGATATGCAGATGACACCACCCTTATGGCAGAAAGCTGCTGCTGCTGCTGCTGCTGCTAAGTTGCTTCAGTCGTGTCCAACTTTGTGCGACCCCATAGAGGGCAGCCCATCAGGCTCCCCCATCCCTGGGATTCTCCAGGCAGGAACACTGGAGTGGGTTGCCATTTCCTTCTCCAATGTATGAAAGTGAAAAGTGAAAGTGAAGTCACTCAGTCGTGTCCAACTCTTAGCGACCCCATGGACTGCAGCCTACCAGGCTCCTCTGTCCATGGGATTTTTCAGGCAAGAGTACCAGAGTGGGTTGCCACTGCCTTCTCTGATGGCAGAAAGCTAGAAGGAACTAAACAGCCTCTTGATGAAGGTGAAAGAGGAGAGGGAAAAAGCTGGCTTAAAACTCAACATTAAGAAAACTAAGATCATGGCATCTGGTCCCATCACTTCATGGCATATAGATGGGGAAACAATGGAAACAGTGAAAGACTGTTTTTTCTCGGGCTCCAAAATCACTGAATATGGTGACTGCAGCCATGAAATTAAAAGACACTTACTCATTGGAAGAAAAGCTATGACAAACCTATAGAGCATATTAAAGAGCAGAGACATTACTTTGTCAACAAAAGTCTGTATAGTCAAAGTTATGGTTTTTCCAGTAGTCATATATGGATGTGAGAGCTGGACCATAAAGAAGGCTGAGTACCCAAGAATTGATGCTTTCAAACTGTGGTGTGGGATAAAGACCCTTGAAAGTCCCTTGGACTGCAAGATCAAACCAGTCAATCCTAAAGGAAGTCAGTCCTGAATATTCATTGGAAGGACTGATGCTAAAGCTGAAGCTCCCATACTTTGGCCACCTGATATGAAGAGCTGACTCAATGGAAAAGACCCTGATGTTGGGAAAGATAGAAGGCAGGAGGAGAAGGGAACAGCAGATGACAAGATGGTTGGATGGCATCACCGACTCAATGGACCTGAGTTTGAGCAAGCTCTGGGAGATGGTAGAGGATAGGAAAGCCTGGTGTGCTGCAGTCCATGGGGTCTCAAAGAGACAGACATGACTGATCAGCTGAACAACAACAAGCAACAGCAACATGGATGGACCTAGAGATTATCATACTAAGTGTAGTAAGCCAGACAAAGAAAGACAAATATCATATGTTATCTGTTATATGTGTAATCGAAAAAAAATGATACAAATGAACTCATATACAAAACATAAACAGACACAGAAAACAAGCTTATGGTTACCAAAAGGGAAAGCAGGGGAGGGATAAATTAGTTTAAGATGAGTATATATATATATATATATATACACTCTACTTGTTGGCTCATATATATGTATATATTGATAAAACAGATAATCACTACTGTATAGCATAGGGAACTATACTCAATATTTTTTAATAGCCTATAAGGGAAAAGAATCTGGAAAAAAAAGATATATATGTATAATTGAATCACTTTGCTATACACCTGAAACTAGCACAACATTGTGAATAAAAAAAAAATGTCAATTTTTTTAAAAATAGACACATAGGAAAAAAAGAGAGATAAGGCTGAGGCTGTAGACAAGGGCCATGTCAAGAAGCGGCTTGTGGCTCATTGTTAGAAACTCATATTTTTCCATAGCCAATGAGGAGTGGTTTAATCAGATATATTTTAATGAATTTCTCTGTTATGGACTGAATTGTTTCCCCCCAAATTCATATGTTGGATTCTTCATTAAATCCTAGTACCTTCAGAATGAGATCTATTTTGGAGATAGTGTCTTCACAGTTAATGTTATAAATAAGGTCATCAGGGTGTGCTGAAATCCGATGTGACTAATGTCCTTATAGAAAGAGGATGTTCAGAGACAGATTCACATACAGGGATTATTATATAATGTGTACACATCATGTGAACATGAATAAAGCCATCGACGGCCCAAGTAAAAAGATCTAGAACAGGTCTTCCCCAACAGCCCTCAGATGGAACCAACCCTGCCAAAGTTGGGTTTCAGACACTAGCCTCTAGAACTGTAAGACAATTTCAGGGCTTTTGTACAATAGTAAAAGATGTTTATCAGTTTTCACAATCAATAGCCAGACAAAATATAAAAGATAATTACAATTGCAAGCCATAACAGGAACATGATTCACCTAACAATATAGAATAATTACATAAAATATGGGGGGTCAAACAGAGTGATGTGGTAAGTAGAAGTGCATATATTCACATGTTTTCATCTACCCAGCCAGTCTATGTCTTTTGGTGGGTGTGTTTAATCCATTTGCATTTAAGATAATGATCAATATATATGATCCTATTAAGGTTTTCTTAGTTGTTTTGGGTTTATTTTCTGTATTCAGCACCACCAAACTACCTTTACAACAAATGCTAAAGGAAATTCTCTAGGCAGGAAACACAAGAGAAGGAAAAGACTTACAGTATACTTCAGTTTTTATAAGTCACCCAGTTCGTGGCACTTTGGGTACTACGTCAGGACAGCCCTAGGAAAACAATATAAACCTTCTGGCCATTGTTAGGGGGATGAGTGGGAGGAGTGAGTGACTAGAGCAGGGCACATTACTCAACCCTTCTGAGCTCCAGTTTCCTCACTTGTAACATGGAAATGACACTTGATAACCAAATCTCATGATTCTACATGAAAGAGAAAATGTAAAAATGTGTAAGAGGATGTGATGATAAATATAAAGGAACACAAAGAATAAAGCACATAAGGTAAATATATAGGAGTTATTTTATTTATTGGGATGTCTTAGAATATTCATCACAAGAAAGCTTCTCCTTTTCCTAAGGAGAATTTCCCTCCCTGGTATCATTTCCAGTGGCTAACAGACCATCAGTGAAATGTGATGTGAATAAAGAATGGTATCTCTATGTTCAAAATGCATTTTCCTCTTGCAGAACCTGTGAAATGTGAAAAAGTCCGTCCTGAAAAATCACTGGCAGTGAAAGTGGGAGCAACAGGTCATCCTGCTCTTGAGTGGACACATATGTTTGAAGGAACTGATGGATGAAAGAAACTGCCCCAGGGATACAAGATCCTTAAGAAACCCTATGGGCACAAGGGACTCAGCTCAATGTTACATAGCAGCCTGGATGGGAGGGGCGTTTGGGGAAGAATGGACACATGCATATATACCGCTGAGTCCCTTTGCTATTCACCTGAAACTATCACAACATTGTTAATCAGCGATACTCCAATATAAAACAAAAAGGTAAAAGTAAAAAACCCTGTTGGCCCTTGATGGTCTGAGAGCCAGTGAACTTTACTGTTTTATATAAATGAGCATGGTGCTTACAGCCTGATGTAGCATAACAAATCAGGACTTTAATCTTCATTTTCAAATTAAACTAATGCAAGCAAGCCTTCCCTTTCCCAAATCTATTAGCACCCTACAATTAAGTCCTTAATGGAGTTTCAATAGTTGAATACACTTTCTTTAAAGGAAAGTAAATTGTTGACAGTTCACTTTTAGGTTAAATGTTGTTAGCCTTTTACCTAAATTGTGACCTTGCATGGCTGAGTATTGAAATACTTGAAGAGAAGTGTTTCATATGTTTATGTCTGATGCAGGACAAGACAAGGCAACATCATCAAGAAAAGATTTGGGTTATGAAAGGATCACAAGAACCTGAGTTTCTTAACATGCATGTAAGTTCTAAACATGCAGGACTATGTCTTATTTAAATATTTCCTCAAAAGACATTAAATGTGAGGGATTTTTTAGTATTCCTATCTCTGAATTAGATGATAGAAACATACGTGTGGATTAACAGGGAATATTTGAATATAAAGAGAAAAGCAGAGGGAAAATGTAAGGAAAGAAAATTAGCCTCTGTCACTTCAAGTCTTTGCTGTCAATATCTTTATGCCTGAAACCTCCCTGCCCCTTACTGCCTAGGATTCTTTCATTATTTCTTTTCCTCTTATTACCATTCCATTAACATTTATTCTCAAGACGGAAACTGATACTTCTATGCCGAAGACGATAATTGATAAGTTAACCTAATGAACACCCTAGAATCTTATGAATTAAATTCTTAATTGAGCTAAACAGTTTTTGTTGTCACAAACAGGGATTGGTGGGTAGGATGTTCTTGCAACACTGAGGAGTGGCCAGTGAATCTGTTAAACATCCTACAATTCACAAGGCAACCACCTCCCCGAAGAAGATGGACGGGAGGGGTGGAGAGAAGGAAGGAAGAGGACAAGGAAAGAGAAGAATTATATGAGTGTAAATGTTAGTAATGACGAGGTTGATGGGGTTGGGAAATTCCAGACTAAGGGAATAAAACACTAAGCAGTATAATTCTCAACATAATTGGCAGTGAGGAGAGTTAAGAAAGAATACTTGTTGAGAAGAAATTAAAGCTCTTCTTCGCAAGAATCACAGTGTATAAAGACAATGGCATTCTCCTAGAGAGGCTAAGTAAGCAGCAGAACACAGATACATCCTTGCCTTCAGAAGGAAGAGTCAGCATGGCAGAGCAAAGATCACCAGTGGCTGAGCCTCCTGTGGCTATCAAAATGTGATTGCAGATTGCAGCACTGGTGTTGTTTTCAATGCTGGCATCCTTGGCCTTGGAATCACATCTCTTCCCCCCAAATTTGTTACTTCCATAGTGCAAATCCTAGGTACTCTCTATCTCCATACTCTCCAATGTCACTTATTTAAGGGGCTTATGTAAGACTTCCATATCTTTTTAAGCATAAGCTCTCTAACCTATAAAATAGGAAGTAGTCAACAAAAAAGCAATTCAAAGAGTGGGTTTATGTAAACCTGAAACTTACTTGGAATAGAGAAACTGGAAATAGCATCTCAAACCTAGAATTTACTACCTATTTCATTTTGAGCTAATTGCTTAACTCTCAATGTTCTCATTTCTTGGCTCACTCTCACTTACATCATCAGGGCATTCTGAGGATTTGATGGGAAAAAGGAAGAGAAACACTGAATTAGGGTCCTGCGACACTGAAAATGTTTAGGAAATCATGTTTCTACTGGTATTGTTGTTGTTACCACCGATAACCTTTTCTCTGGACAATTTTTTTTCCTACCCATTCATTGATCAGTTCTTTCATTTGTTCATGAAGCATTTATTCTCTTGTTCATTTACTTGACCAAGATCTGGTAAGATCTTGACATGCTCTAGGCATTACACATACAAGCTCCCTACAATGTCTCTTTCTTTGCCACAAATACTTTCTTGTGCTCTAAACTTGAAACCAGTAGGAGAGCCAGCTGATGTGGGGAATGAATGAAAGTAATTTCTCTGCACCTTATCTATTCTCAGATATCAAATCAAATCTTTCTAATCCACACTGGCTTCCTCTTGGCTCTATCTTTCTGTTTTGTTGCCTTGGTTGTTCTTTCTGGTCCTCACTTCAGCACAATGCAACATGCTTTATTGCAAAAAAGCTTTACCATGCTGGCTCGCATTAACAACCCTATTAAACCTGATTTAGTCAAAAGAAAAAGGCTAGAGAAAGGAATCTTAATGAAAGGAGAAAATAACACTGTGCCTTGGTATTAACACACTGTGATGACAGAAAATGTGAATCCTGGGGTGGCCATGCCCCTCAAACACTTCTACCTCCACTACTAATTAAAAAAAAAATAGGTAGGCATTTGAACTTTACTGCTGCAGAGGCAACAAGCACCAGTAGTAAAATACAACCGCACACATTATTTCTCATGGTATGGCTCAGCTTTAAGTTTCTGGGGTGGCAGCCACTCTACTTTGTGCTGCAGCCTTTGGTGAGTAGTCACGTGAGGCAGTCCTGATTCACATGAGTTCATTCTGGGCCCAGACTGAGGGGGTGAGAGATACCCAGAGAAAACTATTCTCAAGGAAATGACAGGAATAGAAGAAGGTAAGTGGAAACACACCAGGTCTTTTAAGGTCTAGACTTAGAAATGGAACTCTTTCACCTCTTCCCATGCTCCATAGGCCAAAACAGGTCACGATACCAAGAACAAAGGCAAGCAGACATGAAAAATACACTCCTCTTTTTTCAGAAAGAAGTGGAAATATGCAATACAAAAATGGAAAGGAGAGGAAAGAGCAAAGCAAAAAATATATATATATATATATCAAGGAAGGGACAAAGAATAGAGGCCAATAAAATGACCTTGAACATAACAGATGGGCTGCAATGACTTGAGAAGGCCCAACTGATATAACTCAACATGTCAGCCCTGGCCACTATTGATTTGTTTCATTAGATCAACAGGAAATAGGAGGTTAGTTTACAGTTTTCAAAATGGAAAAGCTTCTCCAAACAGCTCTAATCTGAAGAATACTAACTTGTCTTGTTGTTGTAGTTAATACTTTTGCTGAAAACCTTTCTACAAAGTGGAAATAATCATACTCCTAAATTGACAGGCTACACACAGGACTAAATAAGACCATGCATAAGCAATTCTTAACATAGAGTTTGACATATCATAAGTTCTGGATAAATGTTAGCCAATAAAGACAATAATTAATGAAATAGAAATATTTACTCAACATACATTTTATAAGCACCTAATATATGTGTGTGTGTGTGTGTGTGTATAACAGTGATAGACTGTGCCAGAGTTAGTAAACTTCTGCTCTCAGAAGGCATGTTCCAAACTTAGAAGGTAGGGTTAGGGTGCTCTTACTAGTTATCTGGTTTTAATGGCATGTTTACTAACCAAATATATGCCATCTATTGCTTTCCCTTATGCCCATTTCAGTGTTCCAATAGTTTGTAATAGAATAGCCTTGACAAATAGAGAGAATATGCTGACTTTCCTACTGAAGTGATAGGCAGTAATGAGATAAGAGTACTGACTTAGGTAAGTCAGGTACAATGTCCCAGAGGAGGTGACATTCAAGGCAGAGTAGGGCTTTCACATGCAAGTATCAGTGGAGAAGTGCTCTAGGTAGAAAAAATACATGGACAAAGCCACAGTGACCTGAAAGAATAGCCTGTGTTCAGGGCAAGGAGGCCAGCTGGGCCAAAACACAGGAGAAAAGACTGACTCATCCATCCCACAGATGTTGAAATGACTGGCTCTTTCATATCCTACTTTGTCAGTTAAGATTTCATCTCTCCAATATGGCCTTACCTGTGCACCCTGCCTAATGTCCCTAGTTAAACTGTATTTTTGTTTTACAGGTCTTATAGTACTTATATTTGCTGAAATTCTTTCATTTGCTTGTCAATGTGCTCATGGTTTGTCTCTATACTGGTATATGAGTTCCATGAGAACAACACCCTGGTCTGTATTGCTCCCTCTCAATTTCCAACAGACTGTGCACAACAGTGCGTGCACAACAAAGTTTACAGTAAACATCTGTTGACATGACTTGTAAATAGGTGAGGGAGGGTAGAAAGTAAAGCTGGAGTCAAAAATCAGAGGCTGCACAATACCAAAGGCAAGATCCACTAAAGAAATAATTGAGAGGCTAAATTTCATTAACATTAAAAATGTCTGCTCTGCAAAAAAAAAAAAAAAAGACCTCCAGAGAATGAAAAAAGAGCCATTTTCTCTTCAGGATAAAATATTTCCAAAATACATTATCTGATAAAGGGCTTACATCCAAGATATACAAAGAACTCTTAAAACTTAACAATAAGGAAATGAATAATCTGATTAAAAAAAAATAGGCAAAAGATCTTAGCAGATTCCCCACCAAAGGAGATATACATATAATAACTGAGCATCAGATGTTCCATGTAATTTGACATTGTTGTTGTTTAGTCGCTAAGTTGTGTTCAACTCCTTTGAGACCCCACGGACAGTAGACCAAGAGGCTCCTCTGTCTATGGGATTTCCCAGGCAAGAATACCGGAGTGGGTTGTCATTTTCTTCTCCAGGGGATCTTAGGAAAACGCAAATTAAAATAACAGTAAGATACCACTACACATCTGTTAGAATGGCCAAAATCCAGAACATTTACAACACCAAAAGCTGATAAGGATGATGTGGAACAATAGAAACTCTCATACATTGCTGGTAGAAATGCAAAATGGTACAACCACTTTGGAAGATAGTTTAGCGGGTTCTTATAAAATTAAACATAATCTTACTATTCAATCCAACAATCATGCTCCTTCGTTTGTACCCAAATCAGTGGAAAATTTATGGCCATACAAAAACTTTGACACAAACATTTATAGAAACTTCATAACTGTCAAAACTTGGAAGCAATCAAGATGCCCTTCAGTAGGTAAATAGATAAACTACAGTACATCCAGACAATGGAATATTATTCAGTACTAAGAGAAATGAGCTATCAAGCAATAAGAAGAAAAGAAGGAAATGTAAATACATATTACTAAGTGGAAGAAGTCAATCAGAAAATTCTTCATACTGTAAAATCTCAATTATATGACTTTCTGGAAAAGAAAAAAAATTAAAACAGTAAAAAGATATGTGATTGTGGAGGTGGGGGGTATAAGGGTACTCTAAACTTTCTGCTCAGTTTTGCTGTGAACCAAAAACTGCTCTAAAATATAGTCTATATAATAGAGGAAAATGTCAGAGAATGCAGGTTCTGGACTCTATTCAGAAGATAATAAAGATCTGGGATATTTTGAAAAGGGAAATAGAATTGTCAGAGCTCTGCTTTTGGAAGGTGTGTATGTATACATGAGGCAGAGACCAGGCATAGATAAAGGGTAACGAGAGTAGGAAGGTCATTGTAAACATCTGAACAAAGAAGTAGTTAATCTAATTTAGTGAACAATTTGTGGGCACCCACATCTTTCCCTCTACAGGATGTCCATATCAAAGAGAACATTAACTGATGTTTCTGTCCCTCAGGACAGGCTGCAAAGACTCTTCTTTCTTCAGGTAAATTTTCTGAAACTAGAAACTACCTCTGCCATGTGAATCAATGATGGATATTTTCTCTCAGGCAGTAGCCTTGAAAAGAAACCTTGCCAGTAGTTACCTGATTAGACAACGAAAACACAGTAACATTCAAAGTTTCTCCAACAAGTTTCCCCTTTCACATACAGACTTCCCTATTCTAGGCCTCAGTGTACCTTGGACCACATGTTGACAACCTTTCTCCCTTCACATAAACATATTTTTTCCCTACAGGTTCCTCATCAATCATGTTACTCACTCTTTTATCTTGTATGTTTTTATATTTGATAAAAGTTATCATACTGTGTGTACTTGTCTGCATTTTGATTTTTGAAGGTTTTGGAGACTTAGCTAATTTGATATGTGCTGTATTAGTACAGTTACATTAATAATCATATAGCTTTTTATTTTGTGACTCTATCACTATTTATTTATTAACTTTGATGCTGGAAATCATTTGAGATGTTTTTAATTTTTTCCCTGTCACATACAATAATATAAAGGGCATTTAAGTATACATTTTTTTTTCACATGTGTGAAATTTCTTCAAGGTTTGTACCTAGCATAGAATTGCTGGGTTAAAAAGTCTATAAAAATAGAATTTATTAAATATTATCAACTCCCACTCCCACACTATATGAAATACCTAAATTTGCTACATCTTTACCCAGCCTTTTGGAGTTACTTGACTTCAGATTTATGTGAGTATCATTGGTATGGGATAATACTTTATTATTGTTTTAATTTGCATTTCCCTGACAACTTGTCAGATTGAGCACATTCTCATGTAAGTACTGGCCATTTGTCTTTTATTTTTATGAATGATATTTTCATATATTTTCAAAATATATTTCACATATTTTGCTCACTTTTAGTGGGTTATCTTTTTTGATTTCAATTTGTAGCAGCTCTCTGTAAATTCTGCATACTTAACTTTTTTCAGTTTTATGCATAAATAGCTTCTTAAAATATGTTGCTTACCTTTTTACCTCATGATACCTTTAGGCAAACAGATGTTTTTCATTGAACTGATTCAAACTTACCCACTTTCACTTTTATGGTGTGTCATTTTGTATGTCATTTAAAAAGGAAATTCATTGCAAACCTAAGATAATAAACACACCGTTTTGCATTTTATTCCTCAACGTTTAAAATGTTTAAAATATTACTTTGTGGAACCCCTGGTGATCCAGTGGCTAAGACTTTGCTTTCCAGTGCAGGGGATGTGGGTTAGATCCCTAGCTGTGGAAATAGATCCCACATGTCTCCCAGCCAGAAGTCAAAACAAAAAACAGAAACAATATAGTAACAAACTAAGACTTTAAAATGATCCATATCCAAAAAAAATATTATTTTACACAGAGAGTCCAAGGGCCTCCCCACCTTTATTCCCCCACTCGATCCTAATTTAGTATAAAACATTTATTTCCCACTTTCCTTATGAAGCCATTTATGAACACTCAAACCTTTGCTAACTTCTCTTTCCCTAGACTGCTCAACAGTTGTCTCTGATACTGTAACTAGTTTTCTCTGAATCCTGGGAATGTAAATAGATACCGACAATATTTAGAAAGGCAACACAAATAAATGAAACGGATGAGAATAAATATAATTAAGAGGGGAATGCTGGAGACTGTGGCAGATGTGGCCTACCTAATGAAGGGGCTACACAGGATTGGCCAAATATTGCTATAGGAACCATGGGCTCAGAGTTGCCAGATCTTCTGATTTTTGTTTTTAAAAGAAACCAGAAACGTAGATTTCTATACAAAATCTCTTGATCTTTCAAGTCCATAACAATTTTAAATGTTTAAATGAATAATATGCTGATCTGTGATGTATGTTCTAATGCTGTGTTCTTCAACTTTTGTGTCATTATCACCTCCCTAAGGAGTCTTAAGCATTTTTTTTCTCCTAATCACTTACCCACGAAATTAAATACTAAGGAATATGATTTTATCAGATAAGGTTGAGATCTGAAGGAAGGATCACAAATCATTGTACTATCTAAGAATTTTATGCCCCCCAAGAGCCAACTCTTGCCTTGTTAATAATGGTGCAATTGTTTCTAAACATTTTATATCATCTAATCATCACTTTTCCTTTAGTTAATCATTACTTTTCCCTCAATTAATCATATGCTCATTGGGAACATGAACTCTTACTTCGTATCCAGAATATAACACAGGGTAAAGCACCTGATACATCCTCAATAATTGTGGAATAACAGGGGATTTTATAATCACATTCAGATTTTGAGGAGAGAATTTAAGAGGAAATTCTAAAATATGGTCAAGATGGCTTCCCATTTCATTACAGCCAGACACAGACTGTGAGAAAATGACAAACAGACAAAGCTTCTTTCTGAAGTCAAGGCCATACCTCCATTCTTGTGGCTAGGATGCAATCCCCTCCAAGAGATTTTTGAGATGTCACTGATCTGAACGTCAGGGAGAGCAGTTTCACAGTCCTCACAGCAGCAACAAAGGGGCAGAGAAAGAACTGGAAATCCCCCATTGTATTCTTGGTGCAGTATCAAAGAATCTGCCTGCCAATGAAGGAGACACAAGAGATGCATGTTTCTCGGTCAGGAAGATCCCTGGAGTAGGAAATGGCAATTCATTCTAGTATTATGGCTGGGGTAATCCCATGAACAGAGAAGACTGGCAGGCTACAGTCCATGGGGTTACAAAGAATTGGACACAACTGAACACAAACACATATACAATGTCTTCTAGGGCGATCCAGGCTCCTTTGAAGGATGTTCAAGGCACAATCATTGCCCTTTAAGTTCAGTCATATTTCCTAAGCTTCAATATCTTCACCTAGTCTAGCTCACATATAGTTCATAGAATGGTCCAAAGGCTCATTCCTCTGTTGAAATCAGCCCTGGAATAGGCATCAGAATACTAGATTCAAGTCTTGTGTGTGTCCCTGGAAGCTTGATGTAAAGTACTTAGCCTCCTCAGTTTTCTCATATGCAAAGACATAAAAGCCATAATACAGACTCCAAGCTCACTATTTGCAGAGGTTATGCCACCAGGTTTCCAAGAGTACTGTGTCTCAGTCCATCAGACTTGATTTGAATTCCAAGCAAGAAACTTAGTGGCACCAGCCTCAAAAATGTTACACAGCCTTTCTTGGCATTAATTTCCACAAGAATGCTTATAATAATAATTCTTATTCACTTGGTTGCTCTGAAGACCAAATGAAAGTGAAAGTGGCTCAGTTGTGTCCAACTCTTCGTGACCTCATGGACTACAGAGTCCATGGAATTCTCCAGGGCAGAGTACAGGAGTGGATAGTCTTTCCATTCTCCAGGGGATCTTCCCAAGCCAGAGATCAAACCCAGGTCTCCCGCATTGCAAGCAGATTCTTTAACAGCTGAGTCACAAGAGAAGCCCAAGAATACTGGAGTGGGTAGCCTATCCTTTATTCAGCGAATCTTCCCGAATGGGGAATCGAATCAGGGTCTCCTGCATTGCAGGCAGATTCATTACCAACTGAGCTATCAGGGAGATCAAATGAAATTACACTAAATAGTTTTGTGACATGAATAACTGACTTAGTAGGTTCAAAAGAACATTAGTTCAGTTGGTCCATGTCCAACTCTTTGTGACCCCACGGACTGCAGCATACTAGGTTTCCCTGTCCATCACAAACTCCCGGAGCTTGCTCAAATCATGCCCATCAAGTCAGTGATGCCATCCAACCATCTCATCCTCTGTTGTCCCCTGCTCCTCCTGCCTTGAATCTTTCCAAGCATCAGGGCCTTTTCCAATGAGTCAGTTCTTCACATCAGGTGGCCAAAGTATTGGAGCTTCAGCATCAGTCCTTCCAATGAATATTCAGGACTGATTTCCTTTAAGATTGACTAGTTTGATCTCTTTGCTCTCCAGGTGACTCTCAAGAGTCTTCTCCAACACCACAGTTCAAAAGCATCAATTTTTTGGCACTCAGCTTTCTTTATGATTTAACTTTCACATCCATAGAAGACTACTGGAAAAACCACAGCTTTGACTATAAGGAGCACTGTGGGTAAATAATGTCTCTGGTGTTTAATATGCTGCCGAGGCATGTCATAGATTTTCTTCCAAAGAGCCAGCATCTTAATTTAGTGGTTGCAGTCACCATCTGCAGTGATTCTAGAGTCAAAGAAAATAAAGACTATTACTGTTTCCATTGTTTCCCCATCTATTTGCCATGAAGTGATGGAACTGGATGCCATGATCTTAGTTTTTTGAATGTTGAGTTTTAAGCCAGCTTTTTCACTCTCCTCTTTCACGTTCATCAAGAGGCTCTTCAGTTCTTCTTTGCTATCTGCCATGAGGGTGGTGTCATCTGCATATCTGAGGTTATTGATATTTCTCCTGGCAATCTTGATTCCAGCGTGGGTTTCATGCAATATGGCATTTCTTATGATGTACTCTGCATATAAGTTAAATAAGCAGGGTGACGATATACAGCCTCGGCGTACTCCTTTCCGAATTTGGAACCAGTCCATTGTTTCATTTCTTGTTCTAACTGTTGCTTCTTGACCTGAATACAGATTTCTCAGAAGGCAGGGAAGGTGGTCTGGTTTTCCCATCTCTTGAAGAATTTTCCACAGTTTGTTGTGATGCACACAATCAAAGGTTTAGCTTAGTCAATGAAGCAGAAGTAGATGTTTCTCTGGAATTCTCTTGTTTTTCTATGATCCATAAACCGGATGCTGTCAATTTGATCTCTGGTTCCTCTGCCTTTTCTAAATCCAGCTTGAACATCTGGAAGTTCTTGGTTCATATACTGTTGAAGCTTCACTTGGAGAATGTTGAGTATTACTTTGTTAGTGTATGAGATGTGTGCAATTGTGCAGTAGTTTGAACATTCTTTGGCATTGCCTTTCTTTGAGATTGGAATGAATACTGACCTTTTCTAGTCCTGTAGTCACTGATGAGTTTTCCAATTTTGTTGGAATATTGAGTGCAGCACTTTCTCAGCATCATCTTTTAGGATTTAAAACAACTCAGCTGGAATTCCATCACCTCCACTAGCTTTGTTTGTGGTGATGCTGCCTAAGGCCCACCTTAGTTCACATTCTGTCATGTATGGCTCTAGGTGAGTGATCACACCATTGTGGTTATCTGGGTTATTAACATCTTTTTTGTATTGTTCTTCTGTGGATTCTTGCAACCTCTTTTTAATATCTTCTGCTTCTGTTAGGTCCATACCTTTTCTGTCTTTTATTATGCCCATCTTTGCATGAAATCCCTTGGTATCACTAATTTTTTTTTTAAGAGATCTCTAGTCTTTCCCATTTGATTGCTTTCCTCTATTTCTTTGCATTGATCACTTAGGAAGGCTTTCTTATCTCTCCTTGATATTCTTTGGAACTCTGCATTTAGATGGGTATGTTTTCCTTTCTTCTTTGCCTTTAGCTTCTTTTCTTTTCTCAGCTATTTGTAAGGCCTCCTCAGACAACCATTTTGCCTTTTTGTATTTCTTTTTCTTGGGGATGGTCTTGATCACTGCCTCTGTACAATGTCACCAACCTCTGTCCATAGTTTGTCAGGCATTCTGTCTATCAGATCTAATCCCTTGAAGCTATTTGTCACTTCCACTGTATAATCATAAGGTCATACCTAAATGGTCCATTGGTTTTCCCTACTTCCTTCAATTTAAGTCTGACTTTGGCAATAAGGGGTTCATGATCTGAGACACAGTTAGCTCCCAGTCTTTTTTTTTTTTTTTGACTGTATAGAGCTTCTCCATCATTGGCTGCAGAGAATATAATCAATCTGGTTTCGGTATTGACCATCTGGTGATGTCCACATGCGAAGTCTTCTCTTGTGTTGTTGGAAGGTGGTGTTTTCTATGAGCAGTGCATTCTCTTGGCAAAGCTTTGTTCCCTGTTAGCCTTTTGCCTGCTTCATTGTGTACTCCATGGCCAAACCTGCCTGTTACTCCAGGCATCTCTTGACTTCCTACTTTTGCATTCCAGTCCCCTACAATGAAAAGGACATCTTTTTTTGGTGTTAGTTCTAGAAGGTCCTATAGATCATCATAGCACCATTAACTTCAGTTTCTTTGGCATTAGTGTTTGAGGCATAGACTTGGATTACTGTGATATTATGGTTTGGAAATGAACAGAGATCATTCTATCATTTTTGAGATTGCACCCAACTACTTCATTTGCAGTCAACTACTTTTGTTGAATATGATAGCTACTCCATTTCTTCTAAGGGATTCTTGCCCACAGTAGCAGATATAGTGGTCATATGAATTAAATTCACCCATTCTAGTCCATTTTATTTCACTGATTCCTAAAATGTTGATGTTCACTCTTGCCATCTCCTGTTTGATCACTTTCAATTTACCTTGATTCATGGACCTAACATTCCAGGTTCCTAAGTAATATTGTTCTTTACACCATCAGACGTTACTTCCATCACCCACATCACATCCATAATTGGGCATTGTTTTTGCTTTGGCTCTGTCTATTCATTCTTTTTAGAGTTATTGCTCCGCTCTTCTCCAGTAGCATATTGGGCACCTACTGACCTGGGGAGTTCATCTTTCAGTGTCACATCTTTTTGCCTTTTCATACTGTTCGTGGGGTTCTCAAGGCAAGAATACTGAAGTGGTGGATCATTCCCTTCCCCAGTGGACCACATTTTGTCAGAACTCTCCACCATGACTCGTCTGTCTTGGGTGGCCCTACATGGCATGGATCATAGTTTCACTGAGTTAGACAAGGTTCTGATCCAAGTGATATGTTTGGTTAGTTTTCTGTAATTGTGGTTTCCATCCTGTCTGCTCTATGATGGATAAGGATAAAAGGCTTATGGAAGATTCCTCATGGGAGGCACTGGCTGTGGAGAAATCTGGGTTTTGCTCTGATGGGCTGGAACATGCTCAGTAAATTTTTAATCCAATTTTTTGTTGATGTATAGGGCTGTGTTCCCTCGCTGTAGTTTGGCCTGAGGCCAAACTATGGTTGGAGTAATGGCAGTAATGATGACCTCCTTCAAAAGGGCTTATGCCGGGACTGTTGTATTCAGTGTTCCTTATCCCACTGTAGGCTACTGTCGACCCATGCCTTCCCTGGAGACTCCTGAACACTCACAGGCAAGTCTGGCTCAGGCTCTTGTGGGCTCACTGCTCCTTTCTCCTTGTTCCTAGTGTGCACAAGGTTTTGTCTGTATCCTCCAAGAGTTTGTTTCCCCAGTCCTGTATAAGTTCTGTAATCAAATCCTACTGGCCTTCAAAATCAAATTTCCTTGCAGTTCTCAGTCCCTTTGCTGGATTCCCAGGTTGGGAAATCTGGTGTGGGCTCTAGAACTTTAGCAACAGTGAGAGAACTTCTTTGGTATAACTGTTCTCCAGTTCGTGGGTTGTCTGCTTGGTGGTTCTATGGTGGGGCTCATATGCAGCACCTCCCAGGTCTGCTGCAGCCAGAGTCCCTGTGCCTGTGGGAGTCCACTGCTGATCTGTGCCTCTGCAGGAGGGAGAACATACATATAATATAGTATGTTCAAAATAACATACTATATTATAAAAGGCCACAGAGATATTATTTTAATTATCATCATTACAGGCTGTTTCTTCCACTCTCTGGGTCTCTGTCAGCATCCAAACCTGAGTTTACTTGCTTCTCCAATTTTCAGGTTCCCATGAGAGCAATATATTCAGTAACATCTCCTTTTTACAGCAAAATGTGTATAATTCTCTCTTTGGAGTTTATAATTCCAACCATGCCTTCCACAAGACCCACCAAGGCAAAAGCTCAGGGAGCTTGTTAGTGAGCCCAGCAAAAGCACATCCTCCAAGAGGCAGCAAGTAACATCACAACAGCACTCCAAGAACCAGAACAAAAACACACAAGTAAGATAGACCAAAACACTACTAAAGGAGAATTTCTGCATGAGTGTCTCCTCTGATATCTTTGCTTGCTGGATGTCTATGCACATCTCAGTCGATTCTCTTAATCTTTTAATAGCTTTATTGAGACAAAATTTACAAACCATGAGTTTAACCCTGTGATTTTTCTTGATTTCCTTTTGAGAATCTGTGATGGTCTTCTTGTGTATATGGGACTAAGTTTATACCCACATCCTTCTGAATGCATCCCAAATATTTATGTGTTTGTATTTTTTTCTGTCTCTGTGTATCACTACCTACATCTGTGTGAACCTGTGTGATGGATCACTTTCCTGTGGAATCTCTGTGCCTGCTTATACCTGAGTGTATATGTCTATGAGCCTGTTTGTGAGGTTATAGGAATGAGTCTGGATGCCTGAGTGTATGTCAGTATCATGCCATTTCTAAACATGTTAGGATTTGTCTCTGTGCCTGGTCTATGTTGTGTGTTTATGTGAGTCCATATCAGATCTAAGCAGTTGTATGAGTTTATGTTACAAAATAGAAGGTGGAACAATTTCAATTTGGTCCATTAACATTACTAAATTATTCAAACAGGCATGGTAGCAAACATATGCCAATGGCTTTAAATTCTAATATTTATCACACCGAGATCAATACCCTACTCTTTAAAATGAATATGAGAGGATGCTGAATGACTGGTGATTGGTCTTTGGTATGGCCCTAGTCATAAGTACTTGTTCCCCATGTGATTCTAGCATGCAATCAGGGTATAGAACTTCTACACAGTAAAGTAGGTAGGTCTCTGCCATTCTTTGGAAAATCTGAAACTTGTTTTTCTTAAATTTGACATTAATTATGTCACAATTGGGAGGGAGATTAACTTGAGTACTTTACTGAATATGAAAAAGAAGATATCCTCCCCTCTCCCTTGGAGCAAGGAAGTGCCCCAAGAGAGTTTGGAGTTTGTGCAATACAGCCCCTAAATTAACCTGGGAAGACAGCTGAGGAGGGGTTTCCCTCCTGCTCAGTCCTGCTCGCATTCCAGCAGACATCTGTCTCCTTGTATGAGTACATCTGTCTAGTTAGACAGACATCAGTTCAGTTAGTTCAGTTGCTCAGTCATGTCCGACTCTGTGACCCCATGGACTGCAGTACACCAGGCTTCCCTGTCCATCACCAACTCCCAGAGCTTACTCAAAACTCAAGTCCATCGAGTCAGTGATGCCATCCAACCATTTCATCCTCTGTCATCACCTTCTCCTCCCAACTGCAGTCTTTATACTGCCTAATTTCCATACAAATTTTTCAGACCCCCTGAGAGTATCTGGCAAACCCAAAGAGAATTAATTAGTATAGTAAACAGTATCAAATTTTTTTAAAATTCATGTTTTGCAACATTTCTTCCATGGAGAGAGGTAAAAGAAAATGCAAAGAGTGATGCAGATTAGAGATCTAAACTTAAAAGAGAAGGAGGATCCAAAAAGAGGGAAAGGCGAAAAGCTCCTGGTGAGCTTTTTCAGGTCCTGAGAACCTGAATTCTGGCACTCATAGTGATGAATTCAGGTAGGCAGCAGACTTTCATTCATCAAGGCTAGAGGAAAGTTAGATTCCCTAATATTCTCACTTTTCACTACTGCAAGAAGAAGTTTACAACACACAGTAAGTGCTCAATAACCATCTGAAGAATAAATAAATGAGAGGTCTGGGTTTGACAACCTAATAGATCTGAATAGGCTACCGAGGTCCCCTTTTCAACAGAACGGAAAGCAAATAATCAGTAAGAACACTCTCCTAGGTCTCTAAATTTCTCACAGGGGAAATATCATGTGAAATAAAGTATTTCTAAAAAACAAAACCTAATAGGACAAAGATAAAAGTATAGAGTTTGAGTCATTTTACTCTGAAAAGGAAAATCAAGTAGGAAAAATACCTTAATACAGTACTTTATAGCTCCTAACTCAGTTAAAAGTGTTTGGATGGGTTAAAACAATAGCTAAAATTATGTACAAGCATCATAATTTACACAGAAGGTCTCATTTCATATTTTCATTTACTTCAGTAGGTCAGTTTACTATAGTCATAACTTCACAGGTGAGAAATGTAAATCTCAATAGGTTAATAAGTTGCCAAAGTTCACATGACAAGTAGGAGAGAATCTAGACTTCTAAATCAAATTATTGCCTACAGAACCCATATGATTAACTACTATCCTATTTGATTTGCCATTTCTTGATCATAGCAATACCAGCTACCAACCATTCTCACATCCACTGAAGTCTTGACTGGCAATACAATTATTGAAAATGGTAAAGGAGCTTAAATGGGGGCTACTTTGAATGTATATGATTCATGTTCCTTAAATGCTATATCCTAAGACATTTAGGTACAGCACAGGCATATATTGTCCCCACAAGTTCAGAAATATCTTCTTGTGCAAAGGATGATATTGTTTTATTTGATAATTTTAAAGATAGGAAAGATGGTTGTCCCATAGAATTGTATAGTTATCCTCATAGTTATCCTCGTGACTGTTCAGTTCTATTTCTGTCATTTTGTGGTCGAGGAACCTGATGTCCATAGACATGGAGAAATTTTTCCAGTACAAAAACTGGAAAAGTGATAAAACTAGGATGGGAATTCAGCCCTGTCAGCCCCCTAGCTACAGATCTTTTGATGATTTTAGATGTTTAATCTTAAAACATTTCAGAGGTAGGAAGACAGATTTATAAGCCTTACTGATCTGACTAGACTAAAACAGCCCCAAGAGATTTCCAAAATAAATTCTTAACAGAAAGATCAATTTTTTCCTCAGAATGAGAACCAAGAAAGACTCTCCTCTTCTCCAGACCCTGGCATTTATAATGCAGGAGAAATAGGTACAAGTATTATGCAATTATTTTCCTAGAATGAATCCTTAGGGATTGCGCCTGACATTATTTTGGCCTCTGACAGAGTGATAGACTCCTGGAATATTGGCAGGGGTATTTATTTGTTGTTGTTAACAACATCAAGTCTCTGAATAGGCTTCAACAAAAATCAAAACAAAAAAGCAAACAAACAGGTTTTTCTAGTTGTGGTTTCTCCAAAGCTTCCCAGAAACAACCAAAACTTGAGAATTTTCATGCAATATAATGCAGTCTTTTAAATCAGGAAATCATTAGAAATTAGTACAGCAATTTGCTAAATTGATTCTATTTTCAGTTAGACCCAGCTTTTTTTTTCTCATCAGTATCCTGTTACCTCTTATACACAACAGTTCCTTTCTCACTGACACTACTTTTAGCTACTTCACTTTAAAATATAATGACACTACTTTTAGCTACTTCACTTTAAAACATAATGAGTTTCAACTTATTGATGAGAAATGTCCTTTGGAAAGAAAAAGATAGGGTCTTATGACAACAGAGATGAGAGACAGCAAATTTTAGGCTAAAACAGCATGTTGTAGTAGGCACTAATATGAAGGAGTCTATTAGATAAATGATACAAATGTCTTGCTCCTGAGAGGGAAGAAACAGTAGAGTGAAAATGAGGAAATAGGAAACATAAAAAGAGAGGAAAAATTCCTCAAAAACATGTCTACTCTGAACTTAGCACTTTGAGATATAGTTCTTTTCTATGTAATCTTTTATTCACAACTACACTGTCAGGATTCAAAGAGACTTGAATGCTCTTTATTCTGAATATTACTCTTTGGGGAGTCCCCTGGTTGCCTAGTGGTCAGAATTCTGGGCTTTCACTGCTGAAGCCCAGGTTCAATCCCTGACCAGGGGACTGAGATCTGGTAAGCTGCATGATGTGACCAAAAATAAATAAATGGGAAAAAATTACTCTTTGTCTTTGACACTTTCCACCAGGTAGTTGTTTAGCCTGTGTTTAAATAACCGCTGAAGTGTTACATGTATGGCCTTGTTCATTAGTTCATACCTTCTTTAAATGTCCTATGATGCTTCTTCTGCAGAAACATTTCAGTGGGATTCCCAGCTATTTAAATAAACATGAAACAATATCACTTTCACTAGTAATCAGAGATTCGAAAATTAAAGCAGTGAGATATCATTTTATAAAGGGTAAATTAGCAGAACATGTTTCTCAATGATGATAACCTGTGCAGTCTCACAACTTTTCTTGATTCTATCAGAAAGCTGGGATTTCAGGTAACAAACTGGTAAAAGAAATACATATATATATCTACATATTTATAATATAATATGAGATATAACATATATTATACATATACAAGATATCTTCAAGGAAAGACAAGATGCAAACACTGGCTTATATGATACAAACACAAGTGGATGCTAGTAATGAGAGTTTAATTGGAAAACTGGTGGAGAACAAATGTGCATAGATGAGAAAGCCCCTGAGCATGAGTGAAATTAGAAGAGTCAGCATGCTCTTTGAGTTTCTCTATAGTAATCTCAACAGGTGCTCACATGAAGGTTGTAGAGGCCTAAGAAAAGGTCCCTTGTGGTACAGAGAGATCTAGGAGAAAAAATAGCAACTACTACTAATGAGGCACACAATTTCACTAGGAAACTACTCATCTTGTGCACCTCTCCCCTAAATATATGTCCAGGCTCTGATGTCTAGGCCCTCTGAGGACTACCTTCTACTGCAAAGATGTGATTAAGGATTTTGAGAAGAATTTACCTTGGATTGTTTAGGTAGGCCCTAAATGTAATAACATATATTCTTATAAGATAGACACACAGGAGAGAGGACGCGTGATGGAGGGGGTGATATGAACACAGAGGCAAAGATGTGACCACAAGCCCAGAAATGCCATGGCAGTCAAATACACTGGAAATTCTTAACGTGCAGTTGTTTTTTTTTAATTAATTAATTTATTTTAATTGGAGGCTAATTACTTTACAATATTGTAGTGGTTTTTGCCAAACATCGACATGAATCAGACACGGGTGCATATGTGTTCCCCATCTAGAACTCCCCTCCCACCACCCTCCCCATCCCATCCCCCAGGGTCATCCCAGTGCACCAGCCCTGAGCACCCTGTCTCATGCATCGAACCTGGACCAGCGATCCGCTTCCAATATGATAATATACATTAACGTACAGTTTTATGTAAAATATTCTGACAAGAATATTTATGTAAAATATGCTAACATTAAATATGCTGAATACAATGTTTCTCAAATCACAAAAATACTTTTGCAATAAATACAACCATTATTTAGAGTTAATTTGGACAATATTGATAAGCTTTCTCTCATAAGATTGGAAACCTAACCCTTATTTTCTATAGACAAAATTTTTCTACCAAGCATATTTCAATAAATCCACTGATATTTCAGCTCATTGCTAACAATGCTGTTTGTCAAAATTACTTGTGTTTTTCTTTATTTTTTCAGTTCAAGCAATTGGATCAAGTTGGATTGAGTAAGTCTTATTCTTCTTCAGTTAACAAGTCTATGACAGAACCAGATAGGTTTTAGCAAGTCAACCAAATATGTTAAAATATGACATCTTGAATTATAATATGGGAAAATAAACACTATGTGATGACATTTAAGGGATTATGAAAAAGTAGAAATGGACAATTATATGCTGTGATTATTAAAATAAAAATTTCATTTAACTCACTTTATACATGACTATTTTTATATACCCTAGCTCTTTTTTAAGAAAAGAGGGAAGCCTAGACTTAGAGGATCTATGACGGTATTTAATTTCATGCCTTTCCCCCACTACCCTCCCTCTCCAAATCTTACTGTTCAGTGTCCTACAGTAGGCAAATCCCAGATAAATCAGAGTCTGAAAACTGAAGATGGGCTATGCCTTAGGGCTCAGTAATATTGACCCCAATTCTCATAATGTGTGTGTTAGTGGACATTATCTGTGTTCCCTTCTGAATATTCTAACACAACAGTGCAAGGCGTGGGAGAGAGGTAACACAGTCATTTGCTGACACACATAGGAACAATCACAATCAAGCCAGTTCAGTTAAACAAATGCTTAGTTCAGAAGTGAAAATTAGAAAACTTAGAATTAACACACCACTAAAGAAATCCCCTTGTACTTCAAAGATTCTTTAGATGATATGACTTTGATATCTGATGAATAATCTATAAATAATAGGTTTTAATAATACACACCAAAGTAACCAGTATTCTTTACCATAATCGGTAAACTTTCTTCCACAAATATTACACACAAACCAACTGACTGTTAGGAAAAGTCAAAGACTTAAGCCCTAGCTGCATTTTACTATAAATTCTGACTGCAATAAAAGACATGCATAGGTAAGTTTTACAGTCAATATTTCTATATTAATATACACACAAGTGCTTTTCTTGCTTTGGAAGGCTGCTCTTTCCCTCTGTCAGGTATTACTCGCGAACCTCACCCTGGATGTTATAGGATAACGAAGAGCACACAGAGGGGTGGACACCTTGGTGACTGGGAGAGATCCAGTAAGCACAGTTCAGAAGAGAATTCCTGAAGAGACTTTAATGGGATATGTGCTGTGTATTCATTCACTCAGGCATATCTGACTCTTTGTGACCCTACGGACTGTAGCCCACCAGGCTCCTCTGCCGATGGGATTCTCCAGGCAAGAATACTGGAGCAGGTTTCCACTTCCTCCGCCAGGGGATCTTCCCAACAACCCAGGGACTGAACCAGTGTCTCCTGCATCTCCTGCATTGACAGGCAGATTTTTTTACCACTGAGCCACCTCAGAAGTCCCATTAATGGAATACTCATCTGGAAATGGCCAACTTGCTTATCTACTTCTACCCCACCAGAATACCCACATCAATTCTATCATTTCTTCTAATCTTATGTTATCAAATGCAACTTTGGAGCATCAAACCTTCTTGGAATCCCTGCCATATTCCAGGTCCTCTGCATCTGTCTCTCCCATCCCCACCTCCCCCAGCCCTCCCCTGCAAACCTTTCTAGCACTTGCATCAGGAAAATTAAGAGACTCATTCAAGGATGCCCCCTGCTATTAAGTAGAAAGGCTCATTTTTAAAGAAAGGTTCCTCTGACTGTCTGACTCCAAGGTCCATCCTTGTTCTTAATTTCCTCAAACAGAAATAATTCTCTGATGCTGGTCCCCTAGTAGGAGGTGAAGTTGCAGATCCTGGTCCAAGCAGTCTAAATGCAGAGTCCGCACTTTGTTCCTAGGGCCTGCAGAGAGCACTCTGGGGTTGGTGGTCAGACTGTTTAGTGAAATCCACCTGCTTTCACATAGCCTAGAATCACTGCAGTGTTGGTGAAGCAAAGGGAGGGATACTGTGGAGAAGATATGAGGAAAAGAAAAAGTCAATAATCCAGGCACCTCACAGTAATGCTTTTATAGATGTCAACTAGTGGCTTTACTGGCAGTTTCAAATCAACACTTTGGACATTCCCCAAGCAAGTGATCACTATAAAGAGAGATTCAAAACCCAATCAAATTTATGAGGCAGTTTACACATTGACATCTCTGTGACATATTTGCATGAATAAAGCATCATGAAAACAGCTCCATATATTTCTAGAAAATGTTAGCTTTTTAACAAAGACCAACTATTTTATGGAAGGCACAAGGTGCTAGGAAATCCTTCTTAGAGAGAAATCTCAATTCGTTTCCTGCTTAGAGTGACTAAGTTTAAAGAACACTGAACCTGGAGTCAGACTGGCTGGGCACTAGCCTTTAACAAATAGCAAATTCCTTTCCCTCATTGAACCTAATTGTCTTACCCAGTAAAGTGAGGGTGCTGCTCTAGTATTCAGGCCAACTAGAGGTCAAACATACTTTAAATCACAGTTTATACAGATTATTTCATCTATATGTACCCTCTAGAATCATTAGCTATCACATTTTCAGATTAAAAAAAAAACAATTAGAATGAGGATTTAAACAATTTACTTAGAAATATCATTTGGAATTTGGTACTGTCACTGCTACTGGATTTAGTTGTCTCATGGGAAAGTGACCTAGCAAACAATTTACATAATACTTTTAATTCCTCATCATTCCTCCAGCATCACCTCAATTAATCCTTATCATAATATTCAATGCATCAGTTAATTAACCTTTAGAAGCATTTAGAGTATCCCAAGGATATTTTTAAATTAAAAAAATGTATGAATCAAACTGATTTTCTCAGTGATGAATTATAGCTCAGTAGTCCAAGTATGGGCTTCCCAGGTGGCACAGTGGTAAAGAATTCACCTGAAATGCAGGAGACACTGGAGATGTTGGTTTGATCCCTGGGTAACAAAGATCCCCTGGAGTAGGAAATGGCAACCCACTCCAGTATGCTTGCCTGAACAGTCCCATGGACAGAGGAGCCTGGAATGCTCCAGTTTATGGGTCACAAAGAGTCAGATATGACTGGGCAACTGAGTACAACAATAACACAATTCAAAGCATACTATTTCCTTTTTAATTTTCTGCAGAATCCAGAATCTGTATAGTCCAGCTCACAAGATCTCTTCTACTCTCTGAAAGGACTCCCTCCCTCCTCTGGGAGTCCTCTAGACTCCCAGTCATCATCTAGTCATTCAGTTGTGTCCGACTCCTTGTGACCCCATGGTCCTCCAGGCTCTTCCATGGGATTCTCCAGGAAAGAATACTGGAGTGGGTTGTCAGATCCTTTTCCAGGGGATCTTCACAACTCAGGAATCGAACCCAGTCTCTCACATTGCAAGCAGATTCTTTACCATCTGAGACACCAGGGAAGCCCCCCTTTGCTTATTTTTGTTGTATAACATTTATAATCTGCCTTCCTTTAGAAATACTCTAACATACTACAAATTCCATGAAAACATCTTTAAGTATATTTATCTTCATGGCCTCTAGAAAGCATCTAATTATATTGAAATTTAATTATTTTGAAATAAAAGTAATTCAATATAATCTTACTAAATGAGACTATGTTCAAAGTAAGTATTGTGATTACTAGCATCATTTCAGTGATTATACATCACCTTAATAGTTTGAACCATAGAAAATAGAATAACCACATCACAATCTTTAATATCACACAGCCTTTGACATAGATTCCACGTCTGACAGTTACTATCAAAAAGAGCATGGGAAAGAGTTTAGGTTTTACAAGTCTGGGGTTTTCCATCTGTAAAGTGGATGACATTAATGCAACATAGTTATTAGGGTTGTTATTAAAAAATACAACATCTACTATATAAAAGACTAATCCATGTTCATTACTGACGTTTGGTTAAGTAAATCAGTACATCCTCTCTGCCCTTACTCCTTCCCCCAACCCCCATCTCTCTGAATCTCTTCCTTTCTGTCTAGGTCAGGAAAACTTAAGGCAGTGATTTTCGAGATGTGGATTCTGGACTCACAGCACAGGCATCACCCTGTAGTTTATCAGAGATCCTCAGATCCCATATCAACCAGGTAAATCAGAAACTCTGGAGGAGGGCTCAGCAATCTGCTCAAAAAGCCCTTTGGGTGATTCTGAAGAACACTGACATTTGAGAAGCCACTCAGATCTCAGTAGCTTAAAACACTCATTCATCCTTCACCATCTTTGCATTAGCTGGAAGCTCTGCTTGAGGTCAACCTTAAGGGAGGCCTAAGATGCAGGGCTTTTTCCAGCACACGTTACTTCTATTTCCATTTCACTGGGCAAATAAGTTGAATGGCTACACCTGATTTCTAGTGCAATCCTACAACATGTCCCCCAAAAGAAGAAAAATATTATATCTGGACATCTCCAGGGACAATTACAGTTAATTTTAGCTTTTTGGTTTCTTCCTATGGCGGGATTGGAGCTCCTGGTTAAGTCAAATGCCAATATTTTGACCTTGCCTCAGAGGACAGAGGAGGTTATCAACCTCCATTCTGTGGAAACTTGACAGATATTCTGCTGATAGCATTTAAAAAGGGGCTGTGTATGCTTAGTTTCTCAGTCATGTCTGACTGTTTGCAGCCCTATGGACTGTAGCCCACCAGGATTCTCTGCCCATGGAATTTTCCAGGCAAGAATACTGGACTGGGTTGCCGTTTCCTACTTCTAGGAATCTTCCCGACCCAGAGATCAGAATTGCATCACTTGCATCTCCTCTCCTGTATTGTTCAGTTCAGTCGCTCAGTCGTGTCTGACTCTTTGTGACCCCATGGACGCACACCAGGCCTCCCTGTCCATCACCAACTCCCAGAGCTTACTCAAACTTATGTCCATCCAGTCCGTGATGCCATCCAACCATCTCAATCTCTGTCGTCCCCTTCTTCTCCCGCCTTCAATCTTTCCCATCAGGCTCTTCTCCAATGAGTCAGTTCTTCGCATCAAGTGGCCAAAGTATGGAAGCCTCAGCTTTAGCATCAGTCCTTCCAATGAATATTCAGGACTGATTTCCTTTAGGGTGGACTAGTTGGATCGCCTTGAAATCCAAGGGACTCTCAAGAGTCTTCTCCAACACCACAGTTCAAAAACATTAATTCTTTTGCACTCAGCTTTCTTTATAGTCCAACTCTCACATCCACACATGACTACTGGAAAAATTATAGCTCTGACTACATGGACCTTTGTTGGCAAAGTGATGTCTCTGCTTTTTAATATAGTTTAATCTAGTTTGGTCATAGCTTTTCTTCCAAGGAGCAAGTGTCTTTTAATTTCATGGCTGCAGTCACCATTTATAGTGATTTTGGAGCCCCACAAAATAAAGTCTGTCACTGTTTCCATTGTTTCCCTATCTATTTGCCATGAAGTGATGGGACCAGATGCCATGATCTTAGTCTCTGAATGTTGAGTTTTAAGCCAACATTTTTACTCTTCTCTTTCACTTTCATCAAAAGGCTCTTCAGTTCTTCTTTGCTTTCTGCCATTAGGGTGGTGTCATCTGCATAGCTGAGGTTATTGATATTTCTCCCAGCAATCCTAATTCCAGCTTGTGCTTTATCCAGCCTGGCATTTCACATGATATACTCTTCGTATAAGTTAAAATAAGTAAGGTGACAGTATATGGCCTTTACATATTCCTTTCCCGATTTGGGGAGTTCTTTACCACTAGTGCCACCTAAGAAGCCCTAAAAAGTAGCACTTTAACCCAACTGTCATAAGGAAATTAAATTATTGGCTTATTTTTCTCAGGTTTAAACCTTTCTTTCACAAGTATTTAATCCTTAAAGCTTGACTGAACTTGCTAAATCTGGATCCAATATAAGATGATATCTGATGTAGCCTGAAATGTTTTATATTTGTAGCAATACTCCAGTACATTCTGTAGAGGCTACTATAACCTCCAGGAACTCTACCTCAACCTGGTGATGATATCTGAACGTCACCCATGCAACCTCAAATTTTCAATGACTCCCAACTCTCAAGTGGTAGGACTAAAGAGAGTAGAAACAGAAAGGCCTTCTCATGAGCTCTCCACAACCACTCATCAAATCACTGAATGATTGTATACACTCTACAAGCTGTGCATTGCAGAACATTAGCAATCTAAAAGGTACCAGCACATCACCAACATCAGGTATTTGTATATTTATTAAGAATAATTCACACAGCCGGCAGCATGATGTCTATTTTTCTTTAACAAATCAGTTTGTTCTGCCAAAGAGAACTGTCTTGTCTTGAGAAAAAAGATGACTTTTTTTTAACAACACCAAGGCAGCTTAAGGCTTAGAGATGATCTGTGTACTATTTCAACCAAATTTCTGCTTGATGCATTGTAATATGCCTAATGCATTTCACAGTCTAGCTATATTCTTAAGAAAGCTACTTATAGAAATTGAGCTTTAGCAAATAGAAATTCTCTTACAAAGGGAGGCTCACAATATACAGTGTGATTATAATGATTTAAAGTTGGGTCTTCTAGTAGCACTAACAATTCCCACACTGACATACACTTGATAGATTTCAAATCAACCTATCTGGATATACACACAGACACAAACACACTCACACACATACATACACACAGAAATGTATGCATAGTATGTGAGGGTATTCTGTTTCAGCTCATTTAGGTGTATAGCAAATTTTGCAAGATAATAGAGAATAATATCAGTCAGTTCAGTCGCTCAGTCATGTCCGACTCTTTGCGACCCCATGAATCGCAGCACGCCAGGCCTCTCTGTCCATCACCAACTCCCGGAGTCTACCCAAACCCATGTCTATCGAGTCAGTGATGCCATCCAACCATCTCATCCTCTGTCGTCCCCTTCTCCTCCTGCCTCCAATCCTACACAGCATTAGGGTCTTTTCCAATGAGTCAACTCTTCACATGAGGTGGCCAAAGTATTGTAGTTTCAGCTTCAACATCAGCCCTTCCAATGAACACCCAGGACTGATCTCCTTTAGGATGGATTGATTGGATCTCCTTGCAGTCCAAGGGACTCTCAAGAGTCTTCTCCAACAATAATTATTATATTATATGATTATATTATTATTATTATTATTACCAATAATTATTTAGAGAGAAGTCCCTAAACAAGAGGTTTCACGTCAGTTAAAATTCTGGGAAACGATTTTTTTTTTTTTTAATTTTGTAAACAGCCTTTCCAATTCCTGACCGTTATATCTGGTTCTATACTACACTGTGATCACATTTGGGTAAATGGCTTCCGCTTAGCAGTCAACACGTGAATTCTTAAGCCAACCACATTCTTAAAAGCATATATGAGTGGGAAATTCATGATAAGAATAACATTCAGTCTGGTATGAAAGCTACACATGTGTGTTGATGTAAATTAATAGAAGTGATGTGTTAGAAAGCAGCACTTTCTGTTCTCAACCAATATTGCTGAAGTGCAGTGCCTGCCTCCTTCATGGGCCACAACCACTTCTGCTGAACTCTTCCACAACCACTTAGAGCTTAGTCAAAAACAAAAGCTTGAATGTCAGAAAATCTGCAGATATACTGAATACTTCTTGAGTAAGTCCTGGTGGTTGTGAATGAGCCTATCTGAGAGTAAATCAGACAAGATATTTGAAGAAATAATCTGCTTTGAGCCCCCTTAGAGAGAGAAAAAATTGAGAGGATGAAAGAAGACCTTAATCTGGGAACTTAATTGCAGGAAACACAAGCAGAACTTTGAAAACTGAAGCCAGTTCTTCAAAATTGTTAGTCCCTTTTTACATTTATTTAATTTACCAAATTTTACTTTTAGTATATTCAGGACTTTTCTTTGCACCAGGCAAGCATTTAAATCAACCTTTCCCACTGCCAGCAAAAGTAAGCAGAGAAAGAAAGAATGCAGAGCAAAAACGTAGCTTATCTCTTTCTACAGACTGGATGTATTGTAAAAGCTGTGACACATGTGGTTCAGTCCTGGAACACTTTAATGCAACCCTTAACTAAAGATGCATACTCCAGACATATAAAAGTAATTACAAAATGATTTAGATCTCTTCATGTACTTTTTTTCTTTTCTTTTTTTTTTTTTTTTTACTGTGTTGAGAACATTTATCATGAGATCAACCCTCTTAATCAATTTTCATCTGTATGATACAATACTGTTAGCTATAGGTACAATGTTATACAGCAGATCTCTAGAACTTAGTAATCTTGTATAAATGAAACTTTATGCCTATGGATTAGTAACTCATTTCCAAAAAAATGCAAATCAAAACCTAGTAAGTGCTGGTGAAGATGTGGAGAAATCGGAACACTTATACACTGTTGGTGAAAACACAAATTGGTACAGCCACTATGGGAAACAATATAGAGGTTTTTAAAAAATTAGAAATAGAATTACCGTATGATCGATCAATCCACTTCTGGGTATTTATCCAGAAGAATTGAAATCATGGTCTTAAAGAAATACTAAGCAACACAGTATTCACTGCAGCACTATTCACAAATGTCAAGACCTGGAAACAAACTAAACATCCATCCATCAACAGATGAATGGACAAAGAAAATGTGATACACATGCAAGAGTGTATTCACATACTTTTAAAACACTACAGTAACATTTGCTTTGTCTTCTTAAAACACATTTAAAAAGCCCCCATCCCTATAAAACTAAATAGCAATTGTAACTCTATGTACCAATGACAAATAATTTTGGAAAAAGAAAACACCTTTTTTTTTTCTACTTTACTACTGCCCTCCTCCCCTTGCCCTTTGTACAGATACTTCCATGAAGCATGAGAAAGAAAAAAGATTGAGAAGTGCAATATCTCCTTTAAAGTTCATGGGGAAATGGGAAAGAAGAGTTCTGGAAATCTCACTTAATCATTTCTATCCAGCACATAAAATTAAAATGTAATACTTGACCCAAATTTTTCAAGAGCCACATGTTCAACTGCCTTTAGGACCAATAGCAGGCTACCTATAAGCTTAACATACAGTGAAAATTCTTTTTCTTTTTAACTTCTACTCTCTTTTAAGTAGTAATGTCTAGGACTTAGCAGGCATTATCCAAATTTAGTGCTGACCTATCAAAATAGACACAAGAATTTAAACTCTGGGAATATAAAAGAAAGGGAGGGTATAAGTTTCCTTTTTGCCAAAGTGCTGATAGTTGTTTAAAGAACACTATAGGATCATTTATTTTAATAGCTTTTCATTCCCTGTTTCAGTTTGTAATACCTATGGGACTTAGGAAATAAGTGCCATTCTAGGCAAGTTTCCTTTGGTAAACATTGATCCACTTGCTCTTAATCTGATTGGAACTGAAATAAACTGTTTTTCCCTATATTTATTCCCCATCATTTCAGATGGATGTCCTGAGCCAACCTGAACCGATCACTGTCATGCCCTCAAGCATTCACTTTCCTATTTCAGAAAAGAGTTAAAAAAGGAGAGCACATCCTGCTTCCTTATGCATGGAAAACAAATAACAAACTTATTTTAGGAAAACTCATCCCTTTTGAGGAAATGGCACAATTATTTGTTAAAGTGTACTAATCACTTGTTTGATAGATCAACTTTCAAATCATGGACAAGTGACTTTATTTCACCACACCAGTTCCTACATTTATAAAATGGAGTTAACAATAGTACTGTCTTCAGAGCATTATTGTGAGGTTTCAGTAAGGCAATGCTTAACAAGCAGAAGATCTAGGCAAAGTCATGTTAACTTAGTTCCTATGGACTCAGCTCAGATCATGCTATTAGAAAAGAAAAGTTACCAAAAGAATAAACTATGTGTGTGTGTTTACACATACGCACATGCATGCATGCACACACACACATATGCATACCTGGAAATGGAAAAAAAATAATCCACAGTGCACATCCACTGTTGACTCTAATAGGAAGTATTCTCTAAGGGGAAAATATTACCGCTAAGCATATTCTTAGAGCTGCTTTTAAAAATACATACCCAGCAGCATGTCCTGGGAGAAATGAAGGCAATGAGGATAGGCTATTTCTACACAAAAGCATACGAAATGTATGCTGAGAGAAAAAATCAAGCCTATGCAAATTTCCTGCTTCTCCCACAGTCCATTAAAGCCTACATACCAAGAGTTTTGTTTTCTTTGTAAAATTTTAATTATGGGATACTTCAAAGTTATTCAGAAAAGAAGAGAGTAATCATGAACTTCTGTGTATGTTAACTCATCCTTAACAATGATCAGCTCATTTATTTAAATCTATACTCTCTACTCACTTCCACCCCCCACACGCCACTCTTTTCTACTCCTATGAAGTAGTGAAATGATGGGGACCAGGCTATTTGTTGCAAATAAATCTTTGTGTTGTTGTTTAAAGAAAACCTGTAGACCCTAAGGGCAGTAATGTTTTCCCCTTAGAAAATTGGGAGGCAGAGGGCATAAGAAGAATCAGAAATCCCCAAGGGAATGAGGGTCTCATTAGTTATTAACATAAAAGTTGCAACAGGCTTCCAGGAGATTACAAGTCTCCTCTGTGTTCTTTTGGAACCCGAGAACAAAAGGAAGTCAGGGAAACAGACTCACTGGGAATAGTGTGTGGTATCCAAAGATGCTTTCTGGAGCCACAGTGGTAGAAAAGGCTGTGTTGAGATTAATATGGCAGCATCTTCTGCTCTCCTCCTGGAGGTAGCTTCTGATCTCCTGCTAATTTTCTTTAGCTTAAAATGTAGCATATCACATGTATGAGAATCCTCGAGGTCCTTGTTTGAACATGAGCCACTACCACTGTTAAGGCATTATTTCTGAATAACTGGATGCTTCCTTGGCAATCAATCCATTCAGATATCTATGAATGTGAAAATTCCCCAAAGTCTCAAGTTGTATGGTTAATTTTGTTTTTTATATCCATCTTTGCTAAGAAAAATTATGAGGTGAAATTTCATGACCCTCTTTTACAGGGCTTTGTACAAAAACTTCAAGAGAAGACATTTAAAAATGAGTCTGGCCAGAAGCTTGTTCTCTAAGTCTTTGAATCTCTTTCTGTTTTGTAAATAAGTTCATTTGATCCCAGCAATGAATAGTATATTAAGTATCTACTACTACATAACAAATATCCCCTCTAGCCAGCAACATAAAAGAGCAGTGAGTAATTTTCCCAAAGTTTCTATGGAACAAGAATATGGATGTGGTTTATTGGGGATCCTTTGGTTCAAGACCTTTCCTAGGTCTTCAATCCAGCTTCAGGCTGGGGCTACAGTCACCTCAAGTTTCACGGGGGGCAGGTCCCCTTCCAATCTCACTTGCATGGTCTTTGTGAGCATCGAGTTCCTCCCAGGCTGTGGGACTAAGGACCTCAGTTTCTCACTAGGGAACCACCGCAAATAGTTATGAAAAGAACCCTTGTGATTGGTTTTATTAATATTTTTCTTATTTCATGTTTGATACAGTGAAACTTATACATTTATTGTAAAGTTAAACTTAAAATCTTTCTGTTTGTGGAATCTGCAAACCGTCAAAATTTCCCAGTGCTTACTCTGAGATCCATCACCTTGCCAACCCACTACTTACCCATCACATCTCAACTTAAATGGTCCTTATTCTGGGAATTTATCTTTGTTGCTCCAGATGAGACTAGTTGTCTCTGTGATTTGATCTCATGTCACCCTTCATGGGACTGATCCCTCATAATTAATAAGGATTTAATGTCCCTACCTCACCTATGTGACAAGTACTATGTTACTGCTGCTGCTGCTGCTAAGTCGCTTCAGTCGTGTCCGACTCTGTGCGACCCCATAGACGGCAGCCCACCAGGCTCCCCTGTCCCTGGGATTCTCCAGGCAAGAACACTGGAGTGGGTTGCCATTTCCTTCTCCAATGCATGAGAGTGAAAAGTGAAAGTGAAGTTGCTCAGTCATGCCGACTCTTAGCGACCCCATGGACTGCAGCCTACCAGGCTCCTCCGTTCATGGGAGTTTCCAGGCAAGAATACTGGAGTGGGGTGCCATTGCCTTCTCCGAGTACTATGTTAAGCAGCATATATATCTAACTTATTCACTTCCCCCAAACTCAGGAGGCATGTGTCATGATGCTTATGCCACAAATGGGGGAACTGAGTCCAGAAAGGTTAAGTGACTTAACGTTACTATAAGTTATTGCATGGCAATAACTCTCTGATGCCTTTAAATTCCACCAATAATCTAACTCTTTTCTTTGCCTTTATTCATCTTACCTGTAACATATATGGGGTAAAGATAAACATTTGGAACAAAATCTTAACTTTGCACAAAGTTTTAGCTAATACTCCTACTAACCATGAAGAGTGAGTCTCAGCCAGCAACCCACCCTGCCTGCTCTGCTGAGATGGGAACTCACGATGAGGACTCATGAAGGGAGTAATGTGTTGAGTTAAAAGGTAATATTTTATGTGGTCCCTTCTTGGGTTGTAACTACACTACCTTTAATGCCCTTTCATTTCTCATTCTCAGAAGTGTAGGGTAAGAAAGAGATTAATTACAGTGAGCCCATGCTGCTGCCGACTGACAGAACGTTTCTCATAAACTGCAGGCTAGGGATAGATGTTCCTATAAAAAATGAAATGAGAGGCCATTTCTCCTCTGGAAAAGACTGAAAATGGGCATTACTCTACTTGTGTTGAGAGGTGCTCAGACTATTTAAAGGCACTTTCTTTTTCATCAGTAGCCATATCCCTTGAAATGACAAGATCACCTTTCCCTCATCCTAATGTTATTTAGGTGTGTGTATGGATGCACACATGAAAGCATTCTAGACATAAACATTACATACATGTGAACTCAGACACATGTATTCACAAACATATTCAGGCATACATGCATAAACACACACATCTACATACACACACACACACACACACACCAAACTCCAGAGAGAAGAAATCAAGCTGACTGAGCCTGACAGGTTGCTCCACAGATTTTAGGTCCATTATGCGTTATCTGTAAAATTTAAATGTCGTTTCCTCTCTGAGATTCAGTTTTCCACATTTATAAAATAGGTATAATACCATCTTTTTAGGGCTTCCCAGGTGGTGCTAGTGGTAAAGAACTCACGTGCCAATGCCAGAAACATAAGACATACATGTTCGATCCCTGGGTCAGGAAGAGCCCCTGGAGGAGGGGATGACAACCCACTCCAGTATTCTTGCCTGGAGAATCCCATGGGCAGAGGTGCCTGACAGGCTACAGCCCATAGGGTCACAAAGAGTCGGACATGACTGAAGTGACTTAGCATACACACATGCACCATCTCTTTAAAAGGTTTATTATAAAAATTGCATTAAAGGATACAGTGCATGAAGATGTAACTTAGTACAGTGTCTGACATGCAATGAGCACTGAGAAAATGCTTTGGAGAGGATGTACATTCCTAGGACACAAATTAGTTCTTCTTGGTTGGGGCTTCCTTGGTAGCTCAGATGGTAAAGAATCCACCTGCAATGCAGGCAACCTGGGTTTGATCCCTGGTTGGGAAGATCCCCTGGAGAAGGAAATGGCAACTCACTCCAATATTCTTGCCTGGGAAATCCCATGGACAGAGGAACCTGGCAGGGTACAGTCCACGTAGTTGCAGAGTTGGACACAATTAAGCATGCAAACAAGGGCACAAGGGCTTCTTGGTTATTATACACAGTAGTGTGTGTATAATTTTAAGGGAACAGAATTAAGACAGGTTTTGTTATGGAAGGATCTGAGGCCTTCTTTGGATCCTTCTAAGTTTTTGCAGTGAAGTAAAGAGAAAAGGAGAAATTAAAAGAAAGAAAGGAAATAGAAAGACTCCTTAGAAGATGAAATAAAAGATCAACAGTCTTTGACTTAACCAAGAGTAATTAAGAAAAAAATTAAGGTGGGGGGAGGGAGGGGGGAGACAGAGCATTAAGCTCCACATCAAAATGACCTGGAATCTGGTCCAGGCTCTACCACTGGCTGACCTGTGACATTACTCAAACCATAGTCCAATCCTGGGCTCCATAGTAAATAAAAATTCAAATATTTGATGAGATGCTGTATAACATCTTTCAAGTTGATAGTCTGTGATTTTGGTTCTACTCCTATGAAAGAGTATGGATATTCAATGTTTTATTAAACATGAATCAAAACAAGTAAACAAATACAAGTCAAGAATGCAAATGAATACACACAATTATCAGCTAATTCTAATAATAAAACATGGACTTATTTCACCTAGTACATTTCAAAAACAGTTCTCAAATTTCCACAGCTAATTATTAAGATGATAGCTTCCAAGTCCCTGGAATGAAGGAAAGGAGGAGAGAAGGATAAGAGGAACGGAGAAAAGAAAGAGGAAGAGAGGAAAGAAGGAAGGAACTAGGGAAGTTCAAGGAGGGAAAGAGAAAAATTAGATATGATCTTTAGGAGTCAGCATGAATTATACTGTAAAAATGAAAAGTTATCCTTCTCTTTCTTCGTCACCCGATATTGTGCAACCACATGATTTTGAAATGAACTCAACAGGGAATGAAGAAGAGTCAAGTAGGGAAATGAACTATGTATTCTTGTATTAGCATTTCAAAATATGTTGCTGTTGTAATAATTTTAGAACATAGGAAAAAAATCCACTACAGAAATTATTAGTTGTCGAATCTAATAGAAACTCTTCATAAAATAATAGTCTCCTTGAAAGAATATAAATAACAGTTAAACACACTATTTGATATATACACACTTGGTGGATGCTCTCAGATGTTCAACGAGTCAAACCAGATATTCATATCTAGAATTCTGCCAGATATTTTTACTTGGATCCCTTTAGTTCATTTTTTACAGACTTAGATAACTGCACAAAATAATCATTTACCTCATTTAGAGGTAATACAACACGAGGGTAAAGCAGCTGCCTGCGATGCAGGAGACCCGGGTTCGATCCCTGAGTCAGGAAGATCCTCTGGAGAAGGAAATGGCAACCCACTCCAGTATTCTTGCCTGGAAAATCCCATGGACAGAGAAGCCTGGTGGGCTATAGTCCATGGGGTCGTAAAGAGCCGGACACAACTGAGTGACTTCACTTTCACTTTAGGTGACATGCCCTAACAACTGAAAAATGATTAAGAAAAGGATTATTTTAGATCAGTAATTCCAATTCTAGAATTTTATCCTAAAACAAAAATTAAACAAATGTCATTGAAATATAAGATACCCAAAATAGAATAGCATTTCATAAAATATTTTTTATCATTTAATAAGCCCTGTGTGAGTTATTTCAGATAATTATGATACAACCATACAATGAAACATTTGACAACCACATTTAGAAGAAAATGTACTCATTCCCCAAATCATGATACTGTACTGATGTGTATATGTGGGAGGGGTACCATAGAAGAGTATTATAGTATAATAACATTTCTAAAGGCCAAATTACTTCTTAAACTTGCAAGAACATATACTGAAAAGTTAAAAATAATTACATTTGAAGAGTGAGATTATGCCTAATATATTCCACTATATTCCTCTTTTACATTTGTTTATAATGTGTGCTTATAAAGTTTTTAAAGACTTTTAAAAGACTTCTCTTGGTTTGGAAATAAAAGCTTTATCACTGAATATAAATGATCATATGTGTGGCTGAACTAAGATGAAAGGGCAAAGATGTGAGGTAAGCAAATTTTGTCTCAATAAGATAAACAGTTTTCTAAGTATAGGAACATCCAACAAAGGAGTGCAGTACTTTATGAAGTAGGAAGTTTCAAACTGGAGGCTAAATCATCATTAGAGAATATAGCGGAAGATCCTCCCTCACGTTAAGAGACTGATCTAAGTGGTGCCACATTACAAATAGTTTTTACCAGTAATCATGGAAACTCAGAAAAGGGAACTAAGCATTTCACAGCCATTAGTTAAGACAACTTAATAGGTAGTGGCAGTCTTACACTCATTTAACCTTGACCATTACAGAATCACTTTTGAAGCTTCAGAATATGAAGAATTTAGTCATTTTGCCACGGCACATGTTTGAAATGTGTATTTAAAGTGATTAGTATTAGATATTGTGTGGATCTAACTATCAAATTGTTTAAAATTTAGTTTGCTTATCTTCTGTTTATTATGTTTTTGAAGTAAGAGTGTGCTCTATCTTGGTGGTATTTTTGAACTTTGGGATTCTTAAAAATGTTGGCATTAATTCTTCAGAAAAATTAAATCATAGTAACGAATGGTAAGAAGATGAACAGTGCTAGACTCTACCAGCACAGTGAGACCCACTGATAAAGGACCTTGCAAGGCTTTCTCCCCTCCTCCTTGCTGCATTTTCTAGAAACAGGTGTCTGCACTGTGTTATGTGTTGTGAAGGATACCATGGAGAAAGAATTACTCTGGTGTTCAACGAGGGCTTAACATTCTTGGGGGAAAGCATTCCATTTGTTCACATAAAGCTAGAGCAGCAATGAGAGTTAATGACAAGACTTTAAAGTTTCATGACAACTTGACCTATGTGGGTTAACCTGAAAATGTTCGAGTGAAATTTTGTTTTACAATAATTCTTTGTATTGTGTACAGAAAAGCTTTGTATGCCCATATTGGAGATTAAATATTTCACTTTATACCTGCTATTGCCTGAAGTATATCTCCCCAAAATTCATATGTTGAAGCCCCAACTCCCAATGTGATGATATTTGATATGGGGCATTTGAGAGAAAATTAGGCTTAGATGAGATTATGAGAGTGAAAAGTTCTTGATAGAATTAGTTCCTTATAGGAAGATAAACCACAGAGCTGCTCTCTCTCTTTCCCCCCAACCCATTCTCTTTCTTTGCTCTCTGAGCACACAGTGAGAAGACAATTGTCTGTAAGCCAGAAAGAGCCAGCACCAGAACCAACCATGATGGCATACTGATCTTGGATTCCTCAGGTTCCATAACTGTGAGAAATAAATTTATTCTATTTGAGCCACCCAGGATATGGTATTTGTCATGGCAGTCTGCTGCTGCTACTAAGGTGCTTCAGTCGTGTCCGACTCTGTGCGACCCCACAGACGGCAGCCCACCAGGCTCCCCCATCCCTGGGATTCTCCAGGCAAGAACACTGGAGTGGATTGCCATTTCCTTCTCCAATGCATGAAAGTGAAAAGTGAAAGTGAAGACACTCAGTCGTGTCCAACTCTTAGCGACCCCATGGACTGCAGCCTACCAGGCTCTTCCATCCATGGGATTTTCCAGGCAAGAGTACTGGGGTGGGTTGCCATTGCCTTCTCTGTGGCAATCTGCATATAAGTTAAATAAGCAGGGTGACAACATATAGCCTTGACGTACTCCTTTTCCTATTTGGAACCAGTCTGTTGTTCCATGTCCAGTTCTAACTCTTGCTTCCTGACCTGCATATAGGTTTCTCAAGAGGCAAGTCAGGTGGTCTGGTATTCTCATCACTTTCAGAATTTTCCACAGTTTGTTGTGATCCACACAGTCAAAGGCGTTGGCATAGTCAATAAAGCAGAAATAGATGTTTTTCTGGAACTCTCTTGCTTTTCCAATGATCCAATGGATGTTGGAAATTTGATCTCTGGTTCCTCTGCCTTTTCTAAAACCAGCTTGAACATCTGGAAGTTCATGGTTCACGTATTGCTGAAGCATGCCTTGGAGAATTTTGAGCATTACTTTACTAGCGTGTGAGGTGAGTGCAATTGTGCGGTAGTTTGAGCATTCTTTGGCATTGCCTTTCTTTGGGATTGGAATGAAAACTGACCTTTTCCAGTTCTGTGGCCACTGCTGAGTTTTCCAAATTTGCTGACATATTGAGTGCAGCACTTTCACAACATCATTTTTCAGGATTTGAAATAGCTCAACTGTAATTCCATGACCTCCACCAGCTTTGTGTTCATTGCAAGGACTGATGTTGAAGCTGAAACTCCAATACTTTGGCCACCGATGTGAAGAGCTGCCTCATTTGAAAAGACCCTGATCCTGGGAAAGATTGCGAGCAGAAGAAGGGGATGACAAAGGATGAGATGGTTGGATGGCATCACCGATACAATGGACATGGGTTTGGGTGGACTTCAGGAGTTGGTGATGGACAGGGACGCCTGGCATGCTGCGGTTCATGGGGTCGCAAAGAGTCGGACATGACTGAGCGACTGAACTGAACTGAACTGAACATGGCAGTCTGACCGACGTAGTGTAAATAATTATGGTAAAGACAAAGGGCCCATAAACAGTTCAGAGAGGAATACTTTCTCGTGAATTTGTCTGGAGAGTTTTAAGGGCAAGTATATGATTTGAGGAATCCAGATAGGGTAAGCCATATAGATAATAAATTAAATGAGAACTAGAACTGTAAATATCTTGTATACTATTATATCTTTATCAAAAAAAATTGTCTGACAATTGGAGGTACATTAAGTTGCTCAGTAAATGCTGAATGAAAGAAAAGATGGATGAAATAATGTAGACTGACAGCATGTGGTCCTACAGTCCAAGGCCCATACTACACCCTCTAGTCCTAAATATCAACAAGCAGCTCGATCCTTGGATGAAAAGCTGTGACAAACCAAGACAGTATATTAAAAAGCAGAGACATCACTTTGCTGACAAAGGTCCATATAGTCAAAGCTATGGTTTTCCCACTGAAGAATTGATGCTTTTGAACTGTGGTGTTGGAGAAGACTCATGAGAGTCCCTTGGATTTCAAGGAGATCTAACCAGTCACTCCTAAAGGAAATCAGTCCTGAAAATTCATTGGAAGGACTGATGTTGAAGCTGAAATTCCAATATTTTGGCCACCTAACGCAAAGAACTGACTCATTGGAAAAAACCTTGATGCTGGGAAAGATTAAAGGTAAGAGGAGAAGGGGACAACAGAGAATGAGATGGTTGGATGGCATCACAGACTCAATGGACATGAGTTTGAGTAAGCTCCAGGAGTTGGTGATGGACAGGGAAGCCTAATGTGCTGCAGTCCATGGGGTCACAAAGAGCCGGATACAACTGAGCAACTGAACAGAACTGAAGGTACAGATGTGAAAGGTGTACCACAAAGAAGCCTTAGGTCTGAAGAATTAATGCTTTTGAACTGTGGAGCTGGAGAAGACTCTTGAGAGTTCTTTGAACAGCAAGGAGATGAAACCAGTCAATCCAGAAGGAAATCAATCCTTAATAGTCATTGGAAGGACTGACTCTGAAGCTGAAGCTCCAATAATTTGGCCACCTGATGTGAAGAGCTGGCTCCTTGGAAAAGACCCCGATGCTGGGAGAGACTGAGGGCAAGAGGAGAAGGGAAAACAGAGGATGAGATGGCTGGATGGGTGGCATCGTTGACTCAATGGACGTGAATTTGAGCAAACTCTGGGACATGGTGAAAGGGAAGCCGGGCGTGCTGCAGTACATGGGGTTGCAAGTTCAGTTCAGTCGCTCAGTTGTGTCCGACTCTTTTTGACCACAGCATCAGGGTCTATTCATATAAGTCAGTTCTTCACATCAGGTGGCCAAAGTATTGGAGTTTCAGCTTCAACATCAGTCCTTCCAATGAATAGTCAGGACTGATTTCCTTTAGGATGGACTGGTTGGATCTCCTTGCTGGCCAACAGACTCTCAAGAGTCTTCTCCAACACCACAGTTCAAAAGCATCAATTCTCCAGCGCTCAGCTTTCTTTATAGTCCAACTCTCACATTCATACATGACTACTGGAAAAACCACAGCTTTGATTAGACGGACCTTTGTTGGCAAAATAATGTCTCTGATTTTTAATATACTGTCTAGGTTGCAAGCATCTTTTAATTTTATGGCTGCAGTCACCATCTGCAGTGATTTTGAAGCCCCCAAAAAAAGTCTGTCACTGTTTCCACTGTTTCCCCATCTATTTGCCATGAAGAGATGGGACCAGATGCCATGATATTAGTTTTCTGAATGTTGAGTTTTAAGCCAAATTTTCCACTCTCCTGTTTCACTTTAATCAAGAGGCTCTTTAGTTCTTCTTCACTTTCTGCCATAAGGGTGGTGTCATCTGCATATTTGAGGTTACTGATAATTTTCCCGACAATCTTGATTCCAACTTGTGCTTTGTCCGGTGCAGCACTTTTCATGATGTACTCTGCATATAAGTTAAATAATCAGGGTGACAATATACAGCCTTGACGTACTCCTTTCACTATTTGGAACCAGTCTGTTGTTCCATGTCAAGTTATAATTCTTGCTTCCCGACCTGCATACAGATTTCTCAAGAGGCAGGTCAGGTGGTCTAGTAGTCCCATCTCTTGAAGAATTTTCCACAGTTTGTTGTGATCCACAAAGTCAAAGGCTTTGGCATAGTCAATAAAGCAGAAGTAGATGTTTTTCTGGAATTCTCTTGCTTTTTCAATGATCCAACAGATGCTAGAACTTTGATATCTGGTTCTTCTGCCTTTTCTAAAACCAGCTTGAACATCTGGAAGTTCATGATTCACAAACTGTTGAAGCCTCACTTGGAGAATTTTGAGCATTACTTTACTAGCGTGTGAGATGAGTACAATTGTGCAGTAGTTTGAGCATTCTTTGGCATTGCCTTTCTTTGGGATTGGAATGAAAACTGACCTTTTCCAGTCCTGTGGCCACTGCTCAGTTTTCCAGATATGCTAGCATATTGAGTGTTGTACTTTCACAGCATCTTCTTTTAGGATTTGAAATAGCTCAGCTGGAATTCCATCACCTCCACTAGCTTTGTTCGTTATGATGTTTCCTAAGTCCCACTTGACTTCACAGTCCAGGATGTCTAGCTCTAGGTGAGTGGTCATACCATCGTGATTATCTGGGGCATGAAGATCTTTTTTGTATAGTTCTTCTGTGTATTCTTGCCATCTCTTCTTAATATCATCTGCTTCTGTTAGGTCCATACCATTTCTGTCCTTTATTTTGCAAATCTTTGCATGAAATGTTCCCTTGGTATCTCTAATTTTCTTGAGATCTCCAGTCTTTCCCATTTTATTGTTTTCCTCTATTTCTTTGCATTGATTACTGAGGAAGGCTTTCTTATCTCTCCTTGCTATTCTTTGGAACTCTGCATTCAAAAGGGTATATCTTTCCTTTTTTCTTTTGCTTTTCACTTCTCTTCTTTTCACAGCTATTTGTAAGATCTCCTCAGATAGCCTTTTTGCTTTTTTGCATTTCCTTTTCTTGGGGATGGTCTTGATCCCTGTCTCCAGCACAATGTCACGAACCTCTGTCCATAGTTCTTTAGGCACTCTATCAGGTGTCTCAAAGAGTCAGACATAGACCAACTGTAGACCAGTTTCAACCTTACTGAACTAGCTTCAGTTCAGTACACACTGTATGAGAGCTCTAAATGGGAAGAAAGGTTCTTATTTCTTTCATTTTACTTTTATAAAATGTCCTTCAACAGCTAAGTTTGTCTTAGCTGTCCTCATAATTAGATCCAGTTTATGCCTTTTTTTCAATGCCAGAAGTGGGATGGTATTTGCTTTCAGTGTATACTGATAAATTTTTGTCCCAATATTGGTTATGTTAGCTTTGATAACAGGATTAAGGTAGAGTCCCATTTCCTTCACTATGAATACATTATTTTCTTCTTTGTGATAACTGAGTAATTTGGAGAACATAATTTGAGACCATGAGATACCCAGCAAGGACACAGTAGTCCTAAATGACATTTTCAAACATCTTGACATAGATAACGGAGATATTTTTTAAAAGTTCTCCATGTGATTGTAATATTTTACAAACTATTATCCTAGAATAACTGACTTCAGAAAATGTCAGTGCAAGGAGAGGAACTGTATCCAGATTGATTATATTAAAAAGAAAGAAATAATGAAACAATTGTCAATCTAGTAATGAGTACAAGCATAGAAAAAACAGACATGTTAAAAATCTGAAAAATGGGAATTTGATAAATTTGATAAAGATGGCTAGTAATAGATAAACGTTCAGTATAGTATAGTATGTTCAGTATAGTATTCACTATTGTTTCTTGTATGCTCATAATATCTCATGACACTATTTCAAATAATATTTAAAAATCTATATAAATACCTAAAATCTTAACACAATGTGCTTCCCAAAACTGGAAATGAAAAATAACCATCATTTACAAATTTATACTTTTGTATATTGTTTCAAATTGTTTCAAAATATGTGTAACCTTTTAGCAAAACGCTAAACTCATTACAGTGTGTATGCAACTACATACATCTCATAATCTCATCTATATCCAGCTAACCTGTGAACCACCAGTCAAGACACTTTTTGTCTTTCTTGTCTGGGTGCTTAAACTAAAGCAACCCCTAGGAATTTTCTTACCTTTTTAAGCTATTCTTAGTTGGTTTTATATAATACCTCATAGTTGCTTGGGTTATGATGTAATCAATTCTGAAAGTGAGCTCAACATGCATCTCTCCAAGCCTGAAGGGACCCTTTCTCACAGTCCAGGAATGAGTCCTGCTCTAGATACCATCATGCTTGGCACTTATCCCACTGAGATGTTACCTTTACCACTTTTCACACCACAGTATTTAAATGCTGCAGAAATAATTATTTAAACCTAGAGACAATTATGAGAAATCAATGAAAAGATTCAATGGGAAGATTGGGCCCAGGGACAGACACCTGAAACACATCTCCAGAATCTTTGTCATGCTACATAGAAGGAACAAACAAACTAGATCACAATTAAGTACATGCAATTATATAAAAATAATCACCTAATAACAAAAAAAAAAAAATAGTAAAAAAAAATGATGTCAAGACTGTGAAATACCCATGCATTCAACCAGTGCTGGCAGCAAAATAAGCTTTTCCACCTTTCAAAGAGGCAATAATCTGAACAGGTAACAAGAGCCATAAAAATGGTATGCACTTTGACCTAGATATCTCAGTGCTGGGAATTTATCCTAATGAAAAAATAATAATAAAGCAAACAAAGATAGCAAAACTAGGTAACAATGCTGCTGCTGCTGCTGCTAAGTCACTTCAGTCGTGTCCAACTCTGTGTGACCCCATAGATGGCAGCCCACCAGGCTCCGCCGTCCCTGGGATTCTCCAGGCAAGAATACTGGAGTGGGTTGCCATTTCCTTCTCCAGTGCATGAAAGGGAAAAGTGAAAGTGAAGTTGCTCAGTCGTGTCCGACTCTGTGCAACCCTGTGGACAGCAGCCCACCAGGCTCCTCTGTCCACGGGATTCTCTAGGCAAGAATACTGGAGTCGGTTGCCATTTCTTTCTCCCAGACCATTATATAATCATAACAAATAAGCACTCTGAAGCCCATGTAGATTCTCAGAGAAGTTGATGTGAAATCATAGCAGGGAGAGTCTTTAGAAATAGCCAGATTAATCATACTCTAAGATGCTCAGTACCAATTTTAGAGCTTGCTAATGCAGATCTGAACGTCTGAAATCTCAATTGCTCATTGAGGCCAAGCCAGAGCCCAGGCTTGGCTCCCATGCTTGGCTCTCCCAGACCAGCTCTTTGCCATCTCATTATCAAATTGTGTTTCTGAGATATCAGCAGATATATTGTTATTGTCCTTCAGAAGTCTAACTAAGGGGACTCTTAGAGTCTCCTAGGGTACTAACCAGGAGGAACACAGAAGAATAATCCAGAACATGAGTTTACAGCTGGCAGAATCAAGCTCTGGTAAACTCTAGTTTTCCCCTGCCAGCCACCTAGCCTGCCAAAGTGTCTAATAGAAAAAAGGGGGTGTCAAAGAAAAATTGCACTATACAGAGTTTAACTGGCAACAGAGATTTTATTCAAGACTATTGTAAAAGGAGAGGCAGAATGAGCTCAACTGTGCTAAAATAAAAGGCAAGAGAGTTTTTAAGTAACTGGTGAGCTCCTGGATGGCTTTAGAGAGGAATCTGGTCAATGTGATTAGACCATCTCTGTTTGCTAATTGGTGCTCAGCAAAATCAGTCTCCTACTTTGCCACAGAGACTGTGAAATTAGGCTGCTTTCTTGATATTTAAAGTAATAGTTTCTGTCTTTAAGAAAGACACTCCTGGGTTATAAAACTGGCAAGTGCTAGGAGAAGATTTATATCTCAATGAGGTAGGTAGAAAAACATTTGTAAATCCAAGTTTTCTAAAGTATTAACAAGCACCCTAAGAAAACTGAAGTCATGGAACTATGGTCAAAAGTAGACTTGTCTCAACATTAGTCAAGCTGAAGGGAATATTAAGGCAATCTGGTCAGGAGAGAACATCCATGAGAAGACAGCTGGTTGGGATCATATTTGTTTGGGAATCATATCTTCTGGGACTGCCTTGTTTCAATAATGGTACCATACTGCCATCAATTTTATTAGTTTATGCTAATGGCTGGGTAGACGTGATGTATTTTTACATGGTCAACTCCTTATCAATGATGTCCATGACAGGTCACGTGAAAGCAGATTCCGGCAAGCTGACTTCACAACAGAGATTTGTGTGCCAGAAGCTTACTGGCAAGTGTTCTTCTCTGGATCCAACTCTGTGAGGGAGTGAAGAAGGAAGTTTTGGGGAAGGAGAAGTAGAAATGTGTTACAATTTTAGTGAAAGTCTCAGCTAATGTGTGGGGAATTTTAGAGCCAGGAAGGCCATTAAGGCTGTCTTTTATTAGGATGAGGTGCCCAGGTCTTTGTCTGCTTACTTGATGATTCATGACATGTAAACTCCTTCAATGGCCCCTGGAAGGAAACATGGCCTTGGGTGAGGCAGTTTTTTACCTGAAGGTAATCACTAAAGAGGAACTGCTAGGTGATTATACAATTTAAAATATCCCATTCAGAAACTGCTGTATGACTCACGAAACTCAAACAGTTCTCTGTGACAATCTAGAAGGGTGGGATGAGGCGGGAGATGGGAGGGAGGTTCAGGAGAGAAGAGACATGGGTGTACCTATGGCTGATTCTTGTTGATGTATGACAGAAAACCACAAAATTCTGTAAAGTGATTATCCCTCAATGAAAAAAATAAATTAAAAAAATCCCATTCTGACTCTCCTTATTACCATTATACATTTTTATGTATATCATTACCTGAAACTGTCATATTTAGTTGAATAATTGCTTGTTGTGCTTCTCCTTCTACATAGAATATAAACTCCTTGAAGACAGAGATCTAGTCTGTTTTATTTAACCTTGTGTTTGCCACATGTATGTAGCATGCTTCATAGGTTATGGTAAATAGTAATATTTGTTGAATACATTGGTAAATGGATATGTCAATGCTTTCTGTGTATTAACAATTGGAAAGTTCTATGAGAGATTTTTGACCCTATCTACAGATGATTCATTTTTTAAAAGCTTTGGTCTTGAAGAACTCCATCTCCTGATGCTGGTCTTCTCTGTATCTTACTTTAGGGCATTACTCTCCATTAGGGTGTAGATTTTTGTGCATTCTTTTCTCTCTGGCATTTACAAAAATGTCAAACTTAACTGGTGTTCTCTATAGGGCTTCCCAGGTTGCACTAGTGGTAAAGAAGCCACCTGCCAATGCAAGAAACATAAGATTTACAGGTTTGATCCCTGGGTCGGGAAGATCCCCTGGAGGAGGGCATGATGACCCACTCGAGTATTCTTGCCTGGAGAATGCCATGAACAGAGAAGCCTGGCAGGCTACAGTCCATACATAAGGTTGCAAAGAGTCGAACATGACTGAAGTGACTTGGCATGCATATTGCTTAATAAATAAGTGAATGAATGAAATGATAAATAGATCAATCTTAACACTTGCCCTTGGAGCCACATGAAATTAATCTGACACTCCTCTATGTAACTCCATTAGTCATTGAAACTCCTAGTCTGCTTCTACTTAACCTCTCTAAGACAGCATCTCTGAGGTCTTTTCATCATTCCTCATACGAGTAGTTTCTAAACTCCTTCAACACATTGGCCTACATCTCTGGACTAAAATCAAGGTGTTCCAGAGGCTTACTCAAGTTTTACTGATTTATATTTCTCTCTACAAATAAGATAGAAGAACATGAGAGCAGAGACTGTGCCCTGTTCTTCTCTCTGATCTCCACACCACCTAATACAACACTTTACAACACTGCATATAGTAGACACTTAGTAACATAGCAAATGAAGGTATTAGCCACTTTCAAGATTTCAAGTTGAAAAAAGTCAAGTCTAACTAAGCTGATTAATAACTAAACATCTTTCCCTTTGCTTTTTTCTTTCTTTCCTTCTCTCTTTTTTCCTCCTCCTCTCCTCCCTTCATCCCCCACATTTGTGGAATTTATCCAATCTGATCAAGGTTATTCAATAATTATAATAATTGTCAGAAGACACATCATGCCTTAGATTCTAACAGTAAGTACTTTCTTAAAACCAAGATGATTCTTTGCCCATAAATCTTTCAATTTGTATAATAATAAAATCCATAAGAGAAAATTATAAGCATCAATGGACAAAGTTTGAGAATATGGGGGCAAGAGCATGAATTTATTGCCAATAAGGCAAAAATAAAACAGAAGAACATACACTGGAGAAAAAATCTGCAGCTTAGTTACAAATACTCTGCATATTTAATGCAAATGGCCTCATTCCAACAACTCTGGAAATAATTTGCACAATTCATTAGTCCATAGAAATCTACCATCTACCAGCTGTGCATGTCTCATAATTACCACTAAAACTTTTTCTCCTCAGTCCCTCCTGTTTATCTGTATATTACTTCACACTGTCTTAGAAATGGTGTTTAGTACCAGGCATCCAGTGTTTAAGACAGACAAAGCTCTGAATCCTTTCATTCTAGCATGGAAGATAAATGTTAACCACAGTATTACACAACTGATTAAATACAGTGATGCCACATCTTTCTGATTAGTCTTAGGCAGTAAATGATTATTAATTTTCCCATTTTAAGATAAGGATACTGAACCTAAGAATCTAGCAAATAATGCTGATAATATCATCTAAAATGCATTGATCTTTACTGATATTGCAGGCTCTTATGTACACTATTTCAATTACCTTCATGGATATCCCATCAGGCTGAGGAAGCTCAGAGATGTTAAGAGACTTTTCCAAGGTCACACAGGCAGTACTCAAAAGGTAGATTTTAATCTACTGCTAGATCCTGTGTTGTGCACCTCAAGCTGTACTGAAGACTTCTGGGCTTAAACTGAAGCTTAAAGAGGGGGAGTGATGGGCCCAGAATCATATGCTTGATAAGTAAAAGAAGATTTAACCCATCATACTTGACTCCAAAGTATATCTTCTTACTACTAAACATGAAGGACTGAATTCCTCAGTGTTCTAAGTTGGGGCCTGAGGACATGGGTAATTTGGGCCTAAACTTTTCCAATATAGAACCAGGATTGCTCCTCACACAGTTGAGGAAATAGACATCCTGCACACCAGAATAACTGTCCCTTTCTTTTCAGACAATACTTTTGCCTTTCCTCTTTCCATTCTCTCTATAAAACACCCCTTCTCTGCACATCCTTCACACATTTTGCTGCAAGGCTGATGAGCAATCCCTGCTCTGCTTCCTCTCAGCACTGATCAACTCCATGGGCACTTCATTAATCTGCACCTGTTTATGTGCTGCTTTGAGAATGTTCTGAAGTCATTTCCAAGTGTGTGCACTCTTTCTCCTCCATTCAGTTCTACATTTCTGCAAGACAGGATTAGAGCTGTTCATGGTTTTTGCAGTGACCTCCACAGAAGTTTCAGTTCCTGCAAAGAATGGGATTAATTAAATCAAGTCACCCCCACCACTTTCCTACCTGGCATGCTGATGCAAACTGATGATACCGGATGACAGATACTGGATGATGATACTGATGATAAAGGATAAAGGACAAATAGACAAGAAGACTAAGCATTTGTAAATGCTGATCTTGTGGGGAAAATAATTGTATTCAGACAGAAAACAAGGTAGAAAGTGTTGCACCTACTGGAAAGAAGAAGACAGTATCTCAGAGGAATACATGGGATGCAGCAAATCCTTCCATTTTAGGGGTAGAGGGCAGTCAAAGTGAAGATGACATCTGAGTTGAACTTCAAAGGAGCGTATTAATTGGACATTTAGAGAGGGGAGAATACTGAGATGGATGGAACAATGAAAACAATGTGTACAATGAGGTAGTTCAGTCAGACATGAGGAGGAGGGAATGAGTCCTTTAGGCTGGGCCACTGGGTGCAGAAATATGTATAAAAGAGAAACAATGTTTGAAAGATAAGAGAGGGAGAACTTGAGTAGCAGGAATTAAGAGTTTGAAATTTAACCAGTAGACAATGGAGGAATCATCAGAGGATTTCTTACTATCAAAAGAATCACATGATCATCAATGTGATTCAGGAAAATTCAACTCATTTACCAAAGACAGTAGATGGAAGAAGGGCAGGTTGTGGGCAGGAAAACTAATTATGAAGTTATTCTACTAGATAAAAAAGAAGGAATATGTTCTCAGCCTATGGAGTGATTTACTTTTGTCTGTCCCGTTTGAGACAGATGGAGCTACTTGACATCTGCAAATTTTCCATGTTAGAGCAGTTACCCAGTGAATTTAGTCCTCCTCCATTTCCATGTGTTGGGATGACAAACATGCAGACACCCATGGGCCACTTGTAACCCTGACAGAAAGAGCTGCTGGCCTTGTGGAGCTGCACTTACCTATTTCTCTGTCTTGTTTCTCTGTGTAGACTTTGTCCCTGGCATAATTTCTATTCTAAGTAAATTAAAACAAGTCTCCTACATAATGTCTATATTTAAATGACAGAATTGTTACTTCTTCATTTGGGGGGAAAAAAAGAATAAAAGTCTGAACTAGGGTAAGGGTGATGTGAAGGTAAGGGGAGGATTTGTGATGGTTCCAGAAAGGACAAGTACACAGGATTAAGAATAAATTCTTATATATGTGAAGGATAGAGGGAGGAATGAGTGCAGGGCCAAAATATCTAATCTAATGCCTGAGGATAATAATAGCCAACATTCTATGGTTCCTTGCTCTGTTCCAAGTACTGTGCTAAGCACATGGTATACGCCAAACTCACTGAACCTTTATAATAACTGCTTTGAAGTAGGTCACACCTTTGAAGTTAGTTATGACTATAAACCTCATTTTATAATTATAGTAGCCAAAACAACAACAAGTAAAATGACTTCTCCAAATAAATCCAGCTATTAAGTGATAGAGCTGAGATTATGGATGCATGAGGTCAGGTTGCTCAGCCCACAGCTTAATAATAAGGCACTACTGTAGTGTCAAATATAGTGTCAAATACAGAAACCCTAAACATGGCAACCACAGTGACTGTGCTGTCAGTAAATGCTGATAGGACAGATGAATCTCAAGAAACTTTATCCGAGACAAAATGACAATGCAGGGAACTCAGAGTTAGAGTCAACAAGGAAGATACACTGAGAACTGGTCTGACCTCCTGCTAACTCTGTGCCAGGCCCTGAACAAAATACTTTCAATAATTTTCTGGTTGATACAATGCAACTCCATTATTACTAGTTTCTTTTTACAGATGAAGAAACTAAGAATCAGAATGATCAATGAAGTTGCTTAGGGTCAGATATCTCCTACACAAGAGAGCTAGGAATTGATTCAGAACACTATGTCAAAGCCTATGCTCAAAATCGCTATACACACATTCCCAGTGTGACAAGGGAGAAGGCAATGGCACCTCACTCCAGTACTCTTGCCTGGAAAATCCCATGGACGGAGGAGCCTGGTAGGCTACAGTCCATGGGGTCGCTAAGAGTCAGACACGACTGAGCGACTTCACTTTCACTTTTCACTTTCATGCATTGGAGAAGGAAATGGCAACCCACTCCAGTATTCTTGCCTGGAGAATCCCAGGGATGGCGGAGCCTGGTGGGCTGCCATCTATGGGGTCGCACAGAGTTGGACACGACTGGAGTGACTTAGCAGCAGCAGTGTGACAAGTGTCAGTGAGAACAAGGCCTGAGTAATGACCATTTAAATTGTGACTAGGAGATAGTCTTGACCATGTAATTTACTCTCCAGTCTGTGCGATTTTTGTAAATGTAAAAACAGGGGTCCACAGATGGCTTCACAGGGGAATTCTATGAAAAATTGAGAGAAGAGCTAACACCTATCCTACTCAAACTTTTCCAGAAAATTGCAGAGGAAGATAAACTGCCAAAATCATTCTATGATGCCACCATAATCCTAATACCAAAACCAGACAAAGATGCCACACAAAAAAAGAAAGCTACAGACCAATATAAAGAAAGCTGAGCACAGAAGAATTGATGCTTTTGAACTGTGGCGTTGAAGAAGACTCTTGAGAGTCCCTTGGACTGCAAGGAGATCCAACCAGTCCATCCTAAAGGAGATCAGACCTGGGTGTTCATTGGAAGGACTGATGTTGAAGCTGAAACTCCAATACTTTGGCCACCTCATGCAAAGAGCTGACTCATTGGAAAAGACCCTGATGCTGGGAAGGATTGGGGGCAGGAGGAGAAGGGGACGACAGAGGATGAGATGGCTGGATGGCATCACCGACGAAATGGACATGGGTTTGGGTGAACTCCAGGAGTTGGTGATAGAGAGGGAGGCCTGGCGTGCTGCGGTTCATGGGGTCACAGAGTCGGACATGACTCAGTGACTAAACTGAACTGAACTGAACTGGCCAATATCACTGATGAACAGATTTAAAAATCCTCAACAAAATTCTAGCAAACAGAATCCAACAACATATTAAAAAAATCATACATAATGACCAACTGGGCTTTATCCTAGGGATGCAAGGATTCTTCAATATTTGCAAATCAATCAATGTGATACACCACATTAACAAATTGAAAGATAAAAACCATATGATTATCTCAATAGATGCAGAGAAAGCCTTTGACAAAATTCAATATCCATTTCTGATAAAAACTGTCCAGAAAGCAGACACAGAAGGAACATACTTCAACATAGTAAAAGCCATATATGATAAACCAACAGCAAACATTATCCTCAATGGTGAAAAATTGAAAGCATTTCCCCTAAAGTCAGGAACAAAACAAGGGTATCCACACTCATCACTACTATTCAAAATACTTGTGGAAGTTTTAGCCATAGCAATCAGAGAAGAAAAAGAAATGAAAGGAATCCAGATGGGAAAAGAAGAAGTAAAACTCTCAGTGTTTGCAGATGACACAATCCTCTACATAGAAAACCCTAAAAAAAAACACCAGAGCTAATCAACGAATATAGTAAAGCTGCAGGATATAAAATTAATACACATAAATCCCTTGCATTTCCATACACTAACAAGGAGAAAGCAGAAAGAGAAATTAAGGAAACAATTCCATTCACCATTGCAACGAAAATAATACAATACTTAGGAATAAATCTACCTAAAGAAACAAAAGACCTCTATATAGAAAACTGTAAAATACTGATGAAAGTAATCAAAGAGGACACACATAGATGGAGAAATAAACCATGTTCATGGATTGGAATAATAAATATAGTGAAAATGAGTATACTAATCAAAGCAATCAATAGATTCAATGCAATCCCTATCAAGCTACCAACAGTATTTTTCACAGAACTAGAACAAATACTTTCACAATTTGTATGGAAATACAAAAAAACTCAAATAGCCAAAGCAATCTTGAGAAAGAAGAATGGAACTGGAAGAATCAACCTGCCTGACTTCAGACTATACTACAAAGCTACAGTCATCAAGACAGTATGGTACTGGCACAAAGACAGATAATATAGATCAATGGAAAAAAACAGAAAGCCCAGAGATATATCAACACACCTATGGACACCTTATCTGTGACAAAGGAGGCAAGAATATACAATGGAGAAAAGACTATCTCTTTAACAAGTGGTGCTGGGAAAACTGGTCAACCACAAGTAAAAGAATGAAACTAGAATACTTTCTAACACCATACACAAAAATAAACTCAAAATGGATTAAACATCTACATGTAAGACCAGAAACTATAAAACTCTTAGAGGAAAACATAGGCAAAACACTCTGTGACATAAATAGGATCCTCTGTGACCCACCTACCTGAGTAATGGAAATAAAAGCAAAAATAAACAAATGGGACCTAATTAAACTTAAAAGCTTTTGCACAACAAAGGAAACTATAAGTAAGGTGAAAAAGCCTTCAGAAAGGAGAAAATAATAGCAAATGAAGCAACTGACAAAGAATTAATCTCAAAAATATACAAGGAGCTCATGCAGCTCAATACCAGAAAAATAAACAACCCAATCAAAAAATGGGCCAAAGAACTAAACAGACATTTCTCCAAAGAAGACATACAGATGGCTAACAAACACATGAAAAGATGCTCAACATCACTCATTATCAGAGAAATGCAAATCAAAACCACAATGAGGCACCATCTCACAGGGGTCAGAATGGCTGCTATCAAAAAGTCAACAACCAAAAAAGCTAGAGAGGGTGCGAAGAAAAGGGAACCCTCTTACACTGTTGGTGGGAATGCAAACTAGTACAGCCACTCTGGAGAACAGTGTGGAGATACCTTTATAAGGTATTATAAACTTTATAAGTTTTATAAACTGGAAATACAACTGCCGTATGACCCAGCAAACCTACTGCTAGGCATACATATCAAGGAAACCAGAATTGAAAGAGATACGTGTACCCCCATGTTCATCACAGCACTGTTTACAATAGCTAGGACATGGAAGCAACCTAGATGTCCATCAGCAGACGAATGAATAAGAAAGCTGTGGTACATATACACAATGGAATATTACTCAGCTATGCCATGAATTTAGAAGACGTTTACTCCTTGGAAGGAAAGTTATGACCAACCTAGACAGCATATTAAAAAGCAGAGACACTACTTTGTCAACAAAGGTCCGTCTAGTCAAGGCTATGGTTTTTCCAGGAGTCATGTAGGGATGTGAGAGTTGGACTATAAAGAAAGGTGAGCGCAGAAGATGGATGCTTTTGAACTGCGGTGCTGGAGAAGACTCTTGAGAGTCCCTTGGAGTGCAAGGAGCTCCAACCAGTCCATTATAAAGGAGATCAGTCCTAGGTTTTCATTGGAAGGACTGATGTTGAAGCTGAAACGCCAATACTTTGCCCACCTCTTGCAAAGCGTTGACTCATTGGAAAACATCTTGATGCTGGGAAGGATTGGGGGCAGGAAGAGAAGGGGAAGACAGAGGATGAGATGGCTGGATGACATCACCAACTCAAAGGAGATGAGTTTGGGTAAACCCTGGGAGTTGGTGATGGACAGGGAGGCCTGGCATGCTGCGGTTCATGGGGTCGCAAAGAGTTGGACACGAGTGAGCGACTGAACTGAACTGATTAAAAAGAATACATTTGAATCAGTTCTAATGAGGTTCATGAAAGTAAAGCCTATTATACAGAGTGAAGTAAGTCAGAAAGAAAAACACCAATTCAGTATTTTAATGCATATATATATATATATATATATATATATATATATATATGGAATTTAGAAAAATGGTAATGATGACCCTATATGTGAGATAGAAAAAGAGACAGATATAAAGAACAGACTTTTGGACCCTGTGGGAGAAGGGGAGAGTGGGACGATTTGAGAGAATAGCACTGAAACAGGTATACTACCATATGTGAAACAGATCACCAGTCCAAGTTCAAGGTATGAAATGAGGCACTCAAAGCCAGTGCACTGGGACAACCCTGAGGGATGGGATGGGGAGTGAGGTGGGAGGTGGGAGGGGCTTCAGGACCATGGGACACATGTACACCCACAGCTGATTCATGTCAATGTATGGCAAAAACCACTACAATATTGTAAAGTAATTAGCCTCCAATTAAATAAATTAACTAAAAAATAATTAAAACAGGGGTACATTAATATGAGCTTCAGGACTGCAGATACTCTAACTATCCCATGAAAATTAGGATATAGGGACATCCAACAAGGAAAACTTGGACATCCTTCAATAAAACAGTGTCCACAGACCAGTGCAAATAACCATGGGTTGGCGGGGAAAACTGGACATGAGGAGAAGAAAGAATGAATGACTACCTGTCTTCCTTAAACAATTGGAAGATGTAAAGAAATAATTCAAAAGGGAATCTGGACTTGCCTGGTCGTGGGCTGGGCTGGCAGGTGCACACATGATGGATACCCAATACATATTACTCACTATTAGGAACAAACAAAGAGGCTACTTTTGTTTGTTTTGCTTTTTTTTTTTTTTTAAATCATATTTGCTAAGACAGAGGGATATTCAGCCTATCTGTAAGGAGAAGGGCAGGAGACCCACTAGAAAGAAAAAGAACGGCTGGAGAGCTTCAAGAGTTCAAGGAGAGAAGTTTTTCTTGAAAAATAAGGGAAATATATATTTTCTTAAAGAGATAATAAAATGACCATTTTATAAGTATGACAGAGGTAAGCTAACTATCAAGAGGCATCCAGTTCCCTGGCTGAAGATAGGTAACAGCAATATGCATTCTAGGTCTTACTCAATAAGTATGGAATAAATGTCTGCCAGGTACAAGCACCTGAACATGCACCTTCCTGGAAGTTGGGCCCTGCCTGGCAGAGATGCCTTCAGCACAATGATTATCTCAGGATGAAGGAGCCTGCAGCATGGCAAGGACCCTGGACTCAACTGAGGAAGCCTGGACTCCATGCTCAGCTGAATCACTGATTTGCTTCAGGACTTTGAATTATATAGTTTCCCTCTCAGGTCCTCAGTTTCCTCATCTGTCAAAAGGGAAACCAAACCAGATCAGTGCTTTCCAAATGCCAAGTGGGTCTATACAGGGCTTTAATGACATAGCCTTTACTTTTTATTTATTTTAACTGAAGCAGAATATACCACAAAATACATTAAAATAGTGTAAATCTTGCTGAATTTTCACAAAGTGAATCGATGTATGTAGAATTACTTGGATCAAGAAACAAAACATCACTGATATCCTAGAAATGTCCCACCCTCATTACTGTCCAGATAATTCCATCTATCCCTTGATGAAAACCCATTGCCTTAACCCAGAGCAGCAGAGATCAGTTTCTCCTGTTTATATCACTTCTATAAATGGAACTATGCAACATAATCAATTTTGTGTCTAGCTTCCTTCACTCACTGTTAAATTTGGGAGATTTATCTTCATTATAGAGGGTAATGCTGATGGTTTCAATGAGGCATGTTTTAAATATAAGAGAAAATAAGAAAATAAAGTATGTGTTTTTCATAAAACTAAATTTATTCAAAATAAATTATCATCCTTTCATTTGAGATTATGTGCTTTCATCCTTTTGGCGATAAAAACATCTTTTTGAATTCCATTGTTAACTGCTGGAAGTTTGGTTTTAGTGTTTTATTTTTTGTTTTGTTTTCATTTTAATGTACTAACTTGGCAAACTCAGCCTTAATTTTTATCACTCTGTATTAAATAAAATTTGAATGGACTTGAAATCCCTAAGTATGCAGGGTCCCTAGGGCTAGAAGCCCCCTTAGTCCCTAGGCTCTGATTATAGACCACTTGGAGGCATCGGGTTTTGGTTATAGCCACATTTAATGGCCAACTCTTAAGTGCAGATTCTCAGAGATGGCCACAAAAACCCCAATTATTGATTTTTCTTGAAAGAGATAAAGGGAACGTTTTTCCTTGCTTGTAATCTTTGTGCAGACAAAACAAATAACAGCATAATTTTCCTAAGTACCAGGTTACATTATGTCTTATCAGAAGACATTATGTCTTACTAGAATTGCCTGAAAGAGTGGCTAGCAGGGGGTTCATCAGTAGGAAAGGACAAGAAAACCAAGATATCAAGCATGGGATTTCTGTGTCCCAGTTTTCTGGAAAAGAGAAAATGTGTCCCGGGATGGTGTCCCTCAAGGAAATCCTTATCACCATAAATAGACTTTAAAGAAAAACAGAGGCTCTTAGCAGGCACTCAACTAACAAATATGATTCCTTGAAAAAGAGGATAAAATCAATCATTCTAGCCAGAGTTGAAATCACATGCATCTTACAAAGAAAAATCACACACATGATCACAGACACAAAGAAAAAGAAAGGGATATCAGAACATTCAGTCCTTAAAGGATAATTGTCTGGTTGAAGTGATGGGATCTGTGATGAAATCTTCCATCAAGGTCTATTCAAGAGAGGAGCTTCCTGCTGGCAGAATTCAGAATCCTCTTCCCCAAGGGATCTCAATTACATATTCAGCCTCTTTCCCTTGGAGAAAGCCATTACAGAACAATTCAACTTTTAAACAAAATCAACCTGTGGCTCTGTTTTTCATTACTAGCTGTGAAGAGATGCAATGCCCAAATTATTACAAATAAATGGTTACCTTTTTATAGCTGAAATAAGAAAGCTTACCAGAAATATGTGCATTATATAAGGCAAGATACACACATACACATTATATATAGTCCTTATATATATTTTTTTCCTAGAAAAAAAATTTTGTTTGTTCCTGACTTGTTAACATTCAACCCTTTACCTCTGTTTCTATAGCCTGCCCATCTCTTATTTGGGTAATTTTCCAAAGTGTAATTTGGGTAATTTGCCAAAGTTCTTGGCAGAACCTAAGCCCAACCTCCCTCTGCCACCTCTCCCTGATGAGAGTCAAGGAGGACATATCGCCTCTCTTCCATCTCCTATAAAAGCCAAGATGTAAGTTGGTGTCCCAATCTTGGTCAATTGGATCTTCTTTTTCAGGACTGTGAATCTTGATTAATGATACTAAGAGTAAGGCAATGTCTGAAGCTAAGAAGTGCATGAACCAGACTGTTGCTTTGGTAGAATCTCTGCTGAGGTTCCTGCTGTCTTCTCCCCAATAAATCTCTCTCCTACATTTTAAGTAGAGTTCATTTCTGTGACTTTCAAACAAGAACAGTTTCTGAAGCAAGAGCTGGTGACCACACATGTATCCTAATAAATTTTAATTTTTGAAAGGTTAAAGAAAAAACATTTTCTTTATATGTAATAAAGCATGTGTTGGAAAAAAATAGTTTTCATACCCTGAAATTGCCAAAAGGCAAGGAAAATTATTAGATGACCTCATATCCCAAGACCTTAAAGCTAAAGATGAAGCTTCCTGAAGAGAGGCAAATAGAAGCATCTTAAAATCTCCTTGAATCTTTATGTTTTTAAATAACGAAGTTTTGATATTGAAGTACAAGCACAGAAATACATACACTATGTTTCTGCTTCAAGAAATACTATTCCTGATGCCCTTATTTAATTTACAGTCACTGAGAGGACTTATTTTTAATCAAGTGGCATTGTTTCATATAATTAGGAGGGAAGTTTCTTCTGGTTAGCAACAAATCTGGCTCTCATACAAATATCCTGTAGCTTCATATGCCATAGGGCAGAGGGTAGAGTCCAAGAGAGGGAAGGGCATGTGGCCCTGTCTTTCTCTTTATACCCAGAAGTTGTTTCATTCTTTGGTGTGCATAGACTCGACCATGGGAATCTAGTTCCCTCTTTGTCATTTGCCACAGTGTACCTGAAACTCTACTGATTTTTGACCCCTGAGAAAACCTTAACAAGGTCCCAAATCTGATCATTTGTGAGCACAAGTGTATTAATAGCTCCTTTTATAACAGAACCATGGTGACCTTTTCCCCCAAGCTCCCAAGAACTTCTCAAACATATCCAGTTTGCCTGAGAGTTTGTTTGAGTCTGAAAATGACTAATGCTCACCTGAGGATGGCTTCAACTGGAGGGAAACAGAGAACTGTGGTGTCTTACTACCTGAGGTTATATACTGACTCTGCCACTTAGTAGCTATAGAATCTGTGATTTACTTAGCTTTTCTAAACCTCAATTTACACGTATGTAAAATAGTAATGAGCTGCACTGATTCATACACATTGTCCCTTACCTGGTTGCCACTGATTCCAGTGCTACAAAGGAGAGGCAGTGTGTCTCAGGACTTTCTTGGGCAGGGAAAGAGATCACAGCATGCCCATGGATAGTCAGCAACACATTCAGTTAGAGAAACTGTGTCATAGTGTAAGATGAGCAGTGGTCATCTAGGTTGGTGGTCGCTTCAGGGAAATTCATCACAAAGGAGACTGCCCCGTCACAAGGGGACACAGACACGCACCATCTGAGAGGGAGGAAATCTGGACATTTAGGCAGATGTTTGGCATTAAGGTGTGGTAGCTATACCAGGCCCAGAGAGAGAGAAACTCAGGATTTAAAATAACACCCCCATGCCAAAGAAAAGAACAGAAAAGAAAGAACAAAGATAGGAGAATGGGAAGTAACCTCTTTATGTCTTGTCTTTATGGACAGTTGCTGTTCCTAAGTTTCACCATACATTATAAGGCAGTATTACTAACCACCACCAGCAAATCTTTAACAAAGAAATGAATTTCAAAACCAGAAAACTTAGTCAAGGTCACAGGCCTAGTATACAGTGGAACCAGAATTTGCTCCTCCTGGAAGCCACAAGAGGTCTGGGCAGGAAATCAAAGCTTTATTTTAGGTAAGGGGAATAATTCAGTAGCCTGATTCCCAAGGTGAATAATTCAAGGTAACACCTTAGACATGGACACAAGGGAGGAAGAGGAATCCCCTGGCAGAAAGAGGACCCAGGATAAGCTCAGCACTCACCTATAGCATCCTAATTTCTCTTGACTGATAACTGCTTACTTCTGGGATTTTGCTATGAAGGGACACTCAGGATCCCTGTAGTGCCACCATTTTTTCAAACAGTTTGGGGAGATGGTTGCAGTAACCACTGGAGTCTACATAAGGTGTTTATAGAATTTGGGGTTTCTTTTTTGAAGGAGTATATGCTTTATCTTCAGCAGGAGAAGATTATTCTGGAATTAAGGGTAGGTTTCAACCTAGGGCCTGTTTTGGTCCAAAATAATATAAAATAATAAAATGAAAGTATTGACTTTTTGTGATATTTGTAAATATCCATTACAAGTCTGACTGCCCAATATAAACCCCTTTAGCCCAATCTACTAAAGATTATAAAAGATTGAGATAATAGTATAAAATAGTAATTTGTCTCTGTGTAATGTACAGACCCTAAGGAAACATAAAAAGCAAAACATAAATGAGTGTCTTTAATTGTAATATTTAAACTTTCCCTGTCTGTTCCAACACCATTTATAGGCAGCTTAATTAAACACCATACTAATTCAGCACAAGGAGACCCGAGGGAACATATTTTATAACCTCAAACTGTAAGTGTGAAAGAAAGCTTTGTTTCTTAAGCCTTTGTCCTTGTACTATTTAAGCAACTCAGAGAATATTCCTGAGTCACCCAATCTGCTCCTCCTTGGTCATCTAGGAGGTCAAAGAGGACAGTGTTGACCTACTTTAACAAAGACTACCTTTTGCCACACATTCTCCAGCTCCTATTGTTCTTTAGAAACCCAAAATTCTTATTTTATATTGTATCATGCTGACAACCTCCATTTTTACAATATATTTTGGCTCCAAAGAGTTGGGTTCCAGCTACACTCAAAAGCATCAACTATCCTGAGGATTCTTGATAATATTTTCTACAATAAGCATAATTTATGCATTTTGGCATCTTTAAAATTCAGGATGCATCTTAGAATTGATGGATATAATAGTCAATGTCAGTCAGGTGGCAATTATAGTGCTACTGAGTGAAAACTTTCTATAGATGTCTTCTAAAAAATTCAAGAAGGCACCTCATCTAAGCACCGTAGAATCAATGAGATATGAGTGTCTATAGCTAACATGTACTGACCACTTTCCATGGCAGGTGTACCAGTTATCTGATGCTTCATTATAGCTGTCTAACCAATAACCATGAAACCTCAGTGTTAAACACCAATGTCATTTATTATTTCTCATGAATCTGTGAGGTTACTGAGCAATTTTGCTGATCTAGGCCAGGCCTAGCTGTACTTAGCATGTGTTTGTAGTCAGCTTCAGTAGTGTGTTTCTGCTGATCTTGGTTGGGCTCCCTCATGTTTAGAAATCAGCTAGCTCAAGGCTGGTTGTCTAGGATACATTTCCTTCCTTTTGTGGCCTTCCATCCTCAGGCAGGTTAGCCTAAGCTTGTACTTATGGTAGCAGGATTCCAAAAGAGGAGATGAACTCATGCAAGCAATTTTTTCAAGATTCTACATGAATGATAAATACTTTTTAAACATTCTATTGGCCAAAGTAAGTCATTTGCCTAGGCCCAAAACAAACCTGAAGATGTTCAGCTCTTTCTTGCGCTCTCTTTGGCATAGTGTAACATTCAGCTGAAGACGGACATCTGCTGCCCCCTTTAGGTGATCACTTTTCAGTCGACCACCTTCTAACACAGGAGCCATATCTGCTTGACATCTGTGGCCTTACAGATAATGCATATCTACACCTGTAATATCTTAATATCTACACTTGTAACTATCACTGTAATTAAAAACTACAATAGAGCTTTGAAAATAGCCAAACATATCTCCCTCTCAAACTCATCATCCCTCATCCACGAAGTTCAAAGTGCTAAAGCTGTTGCTAAAAAAATGTATCAAAACAAAGTGACTCATATAGGATCCTTGAGGGAATTCATTCAGATCCCCCTCACCCCAAGGAGCTGGAAACTCAATTGTTGAACACCAAGGCCAAATCACGTTTAAGACTGGTGATCACTATCTTACTTTCCTTTAAATCAACCTGTCTAAATTCTTTATTCTGAATCAATCTGATGAGAATGACTGTACTATCCTATCACTTGTTAGTAGACTGTACTATCACTGCTAGATTCATATTAATTACTGGTGTTATAAATAAAACTTTAAGGATAAAGTAGTAAGCCAAACATATAGGGTCTGTTCATCTGGAATTACTGTGCAACTGTGGCCTATTGATTGTTTTCTCTAAATATTTTTTGAATAATTTATATGAAAGTAAAGAACATTTCTTTTATGCCACATTTTTATCTCCAAACTATTCTTTTGAGACCTTGTGTATAACAATTTTATTGTGGTCTTCAATCTTCATGGAGCTATCTCACCAAGTTTATTTCTCTCTAACTTAAATGCTAGCTGATGGCAAGATCCAAGAAAAAAGCTTCACACAGCAGAGTACCTGGATATTTTTATTTTTTGCTTGAACAATTAAATAAAACTTTGCTCTGTGGCCTGGTTTGGGAAATGACAGGCTAAACAGCCTGCTGAACAAACAGCAGAGTTGCCATCACACTTGAGTTACAGTCCATTTAAACTCCAAATCAGCTACAACCAGGGCTTACATTTCCTGAGCAGGTGGAATGGAAGAGGCTTTGGGATATCACGGAGACAACTGCCTAAATCCTGAAGAGGAGGTTTCCAAGCTTTTAAACGATACACCAGACAAACAATAAATTAAAACTCTTTCTAAATGTTCAAGGAAAACCCTCCTTTGAAGCCTAATCTTACAAAGTACATTAGAGATGTGAGCAAGTATAAATCAAAGGTATCCAGAAATGGTCTGTAATCAGTCAAAATTTAGACTTCTATTGTGAAACATCATTTTATGTTTCCCTGGCTTGGTTACATATATAACTGAGAACTAGAAGAATGTTAAGGTTCCACTATGCTATTTTGAATCAATGGTTCTTAGAAACACACACACACACCTATCTATCAGACTAAGTTGTTTTAGGTATTTATTTTAGAGTGGGCTTATCCAATTCATGCAATCTAGTTTGCTGCTATTTATGCTGGTATATTTGACAACTGTCACCCTGAGTGATAAATATAGACTGGTTTCCTTTACTTTCTGGATCTTCAGCTTGACCAAGTAATATATTACCATCTTTGATTTGGTGGTGGGTGGTGAATAAACTGTGTATGTGTGTGTGTGTGTGTGTGTGCACGTGTGCACACACACACACTCAATTGTGTCCAACTCTTTGCAGCCCCATGGACTGTACAGACCACCAGGTTCCTCTGCCCCTGGAATTTTCCAGGCAAGAATACTGGAGAGGGTTGCCATTTCCTCCTCCAGGGGAATCTTCCTGACCCACGGATTAAACCCACGCCTCTTGCACTTCCTGCATTGGCTGGAGGATTCTTTACCACTAGCACCACCTGGGTGCTTTTGTTTGTTCACTTTTTAAAGTCAGCCAAATTAAAGATACACTTAAGAATTAATGAGGGTTCTTAATCACATCCATAGAATAGACCCTTGCAGCCATTAAAGAGGATAAGGTAACATTAGCATTAGCATCCAAAAAAAAAAAAAAGAAAGAAAGAAAAAAAGAAACCTGATGGATAAACCAAACAAAAAATGTTTAAGAGTTATATAAGGAAAATTAAAAGACTATGTTGAAAGAACTCAAAGGAAAACTAGAAAGATAATCCATATTCATGAATAGAAGGACTCAATAGTGTTAAGAGGTTGGTTCTTCCTGTTTTAATCTATAGATTCAGTATAATTTCAGTCAAAACCTCAGTAAGTTATTTTGTAGATATCAGTGCATTGATCCTAAAGTTTATGTGGGGAGGCAAGAGACTGGAATAACTGACATAATATAGAAGGAAAAGAAAAAAGTTAAGAGGACTGACACTTCTTGACTTTAAGATTACTGCAAAGTTGCTATAATCAAGGCAGTGTGGTATTGGCAAGAGTTTAAATAAACAGATCAATGGGAAAAACCAGAGTCCAGAACTAGATGCACATACATAGTGTCAACCAATCTTTGACAAAGGAGCAAAGACAAGTCAGCGGATACAGGAGCCTCCTAACAAGTGAGACTGGAACAACTAGAAATCCACATGACACAGAGCTTACACCTTTCATAAAAATTAACTCAAAATGAATCACAGAACTAAACGTAAAACACAAAGCTATAAAATTCCTGAAGAAAGTTTGGCATACTTCACAACATTGTATGTATCCTTATTATGTAGTTCAACTCTCACATTCCTTAGTATTTAACAAACTGAGCTGAAAAATTAGATTCACACAAAAACCTACACACAGATGTTTAGAGCAGCCTTACACGATTTCCAAAATATGGAAGCAAGGGAGATATCCTTCAGTAGGTGAATGGACAAATAAACCGTGGTACATCCATACAATGGAATATTACTTGGCATAGAAAAATAAATCAACTATAAAGTCACATTAAGACATGGAGGAGCCATAGATGTGTATCACAAAGCGATACATGTCAACTGGAAAGACCATGTACTGTATGGTTCCAACTACATGACATTATGAAAAGAGTAAAATTATGAAGACAATAAAAAGGTCAGTGGTTGTCAGGAGTTTATAAGAGGGGATGACGAGGTGGAGCACAAAGGCTCTTCAAGGCACATAAATTATTCTGTATAATAGCTTATAATGCTATAATAATGAGAATATTAATATTATATTAATATTAATGCTATATTAACATTAATGCTATAATAGAATATGTCATCATACATTTATCAAAACCCACAGAATGCACAACACAAGAAATAATTCCTAATGTAAACTATAGTTGATAATGATGTGTTAATGTTTGTTCATGTAACAAATGTACCAATATGTAGTGGGATGATGAATGAGGGGGATGCTGTGCACATGAGTAGAATGGTTATTCTCTGTTCTGGGTATTCTCTGTTCTTCCTGCTCAATTTTTCTATCACTCTAAACCAGAAACTTAAAATCAATTACTAAAAAAATGATATATATCTGCATGGATTGATAAGGAAAAAATGACTCAATTCTATTGCCAGTGAAAAAGAGGCCAATTCTATAATCTGCATTGCATGAACTGAACTCTGTGTGCATGTTTGTGTATTGAAACATTATTTGATAAATAGATATACAATCATTCTCTACATCCATGAAAGCATCAAAAAATGACTAAAAAAATATATACTAGTTAATAGTGATTATCCACAAATGTCAGCTGAATAATGGGTGATAGCCACTCTAGATTTTTATAGTTTATGTTGCTTAATATTTATTATATCTAGTATGTATTGCCTTTCTAATCAGCAACAAAAAAGGTGCTATAAGAAAGGAAAAAAAAAGTTTATGGTCAGTTAAGCCAGGAAGATTGAGGAAGTAATACTGAAGTTCTCTCCAGAACTTATGACAAGCTGGGGAGATGTGTTCTGTCCACAAAACTTCTCCAGAAAGACCCCACTGATAACAAATTCTCCAACATGCACAGTCTGCAAGAAAACTAGTTTATCTGACAATGGTGGAGTCAGCACTGTGGCAGAAAGACACCGACAGGGAGTACACCTGTTCTATTGTGTTTATTGATTAGATGAATGGTGTCATAAAGTCCAGACCATCAAAGAGTAGTCACCGTTACATGGGTGCACTGGCTGTTTTACCACCACTGGCCAGAGTTACGTGGCTTCCAAGGGGATGTACCCACTGAAATGTTAGCCCTGAGTGAACGAACATTCAGTTGGTGGAGTCATCTTATGCTTGGAACATACTGAACAATCACAAAAGAAAAATATTTGCAGAAAAATATGAAATTAAGTATTTTAGTTGTTATTATATGCCATTTTCAGAGTATGAAACTCCCCCAAAAAGTTCAGGAGTAAGGAAGGTAAGGAAAACAAGAGGATGGCAGGATTGATGTTAACCTTCTTCCCCTTTAAGCATGGTTTTGAAAATGTAGAAACATGTCAATGCTCTGTGGAGCTGTGTCTGGTCCTTGTTGAGAGCTTCCTGTTGCTGTAGTTCTTCACATTCCTTTATGAGCACTTCTCAGAGTGGCTGAGGGAACAGATCTAGTATCCACTGAGCAGAACTTTTCTGAAAGACACCTACGTGTGAGGGACACTGGAGCACTGTGGTCACAAACATGAAGAGACTCGAGGGAGACAGCAGTCTTTGCTCTGCCACCATCTGCGGAGCTTCCAGGAGGGGAAACCCAAGCTGTGTTTCCTTAATCCCTCATGAATGCTTTTATTTAATACCACAAATAAGGCCCAAAGTGCCCTAAACTCCAAACCATGCCCCCACTCGATGAAGTAAACAAAAGCTCCTGGGATGGAACAAGTGGCTACTCAGTTTGAAAGAGACCTCTTTTTCTGGGCCTCGCCCTGCTCTTGACCTATCTTTTTTACATCTGACAGTCATTGGCTTTTTATGAGATTTAGGATTACCTACTTGGTTCTGCCTCTGAAATGTTTGTCCCTCTGACTCATGTCCTCCTCTGTGGGCCCCTTCAGTCTGCCAGCTGGGCCCACATTGCTTGTACCCATGGTTCTGCTCCTACTTAGAACATGTACCTGTTCCTTCAGGCCCTGCTCTAGAGCAATGAGCCTGCGATGTTTTCAGCATCTACATACACCCTTTACCTAAAAGGTCTTTGAGACCTATAACCCTCTGGGCTTGACTGGCACCCTGCCCAGGGAGAGACCAGCTGCTCTGTAAAGGCTTTCGTGGATTCAGCATAGTTAAGAGATAACTCATAGGGGCCATTCTCGCCTCTTTCCTTCTCCACAGGAGAGCTCAGCACACACTTAAGAAGCTTCTTTCTCATTTCTTTGATGTTCCAGGAAACATATACAATGGATAAATCACCCTGAGGTCATCTGCATTTCTGTAGGAGGCAAAAGTTCAACGGAGGGATGCTCCCAGTTTACTGTGGCTTCTCCTCTGCTGACACAGAGCAAAAACTGACATCTCCTGCCTAAAAAGTCCAACAGCCTCACAATACTTGAGAACAGGAAGCATGAGTGCTCTCTGCAGATGGCCCAACAAAGAAATGAGAAGCTATTCTTATTTTCAAGCAGCCCAGAACTCTCAGACTCAGGATACTCAATACTTTTTTTTTAACGTGACAAGTAGAAGAGACTGGCACACTACTGCTTCCTATAAACTCCTTTTCCTGAGTTAGGACCCAAGTTAGAAGTTTCAAGACCCAGTTTCCCTGACTGTTGAAATTATGCCACAGGAAGGGGAAGAACATAGAACTTTCAAACCTGTTCACTGCAGCCCACCACTATGAGGACCTGACCACCAGATATTAGCACCCTTACTACAAGCAACAGGACATCATCTTGGTAGTTCAACTTTTCACCCTTCCTAATAAGCACATGTGATACACAACTTGCAGTTTCTCAGTTGCACAATCAGAAACCTGTGACATCATAAAACTCTGAGCAGCATGTTGGAAGCACCCTAGCAACCAGACCCAATAAGGTTAATGCTTCTCTGGGCTGGAGAAATGGCACAGCTTAGCCTTTTGTAATAAGTTTTGAGAATTCTAACAGGGCTAAATAACCAGAAGTTTCTGTTTGGTTTTATTTTTGTTTCAACAGTCAACCATATGCTACTGCATCAAATCAGCCGGTCCCCATAGGTGATAACACATTGTTTTTATCCATTCCACAAGGGTGGGATTGGCCTGAGATGAAGGGATGTGGCTGGTTCTCTATCAGTGGCAGTGCCTTTGGGAAGATGTGGGCTGCCTCTTTCAGAAATGATGTTTTAATTGAAAAAAAAAAAAACAAACCTTTCATCACCCTCACTACAAGTTTATGAAACTACTTCTTTCCCATAGTGTGATTTTGACAATCACAGATGAAATCCAAAGTAAAGCTCAATATCTTAGATGTTATGACTTGTTAGAAATACAGTTGTGGAGGCAGAGCAATTCTCTTTCAGGCTAAATTGATGGCCTAGATACCTTTTTCTGTGCATAGGTCACAATCCATTTCTTAAATTTACCTGACAAAATTCACTTGGGAAGTTTGTAAACAAGAAGACTCCTGTACCCCTATCTTGGTGGCTGGTTCTGCAAGTCTGCAGAGAAGTCAGGGTATCGCCCCTTAAACAATGACCCCAGATGACTGATGTGATGATACGAGAGCGGAGCCTTCCTTCTGCCAGAGCTATGCTCTAACAAACAAGAGAGTCCCAAATTATGTTAACAGAAGACAAATCTGTGATACTTTGATTCTAGCTCTGGATTTATATGCATTAAATCCTAACAATGAAGGAGAGTAATTCTCTGATCCTTGGATTTCTTTGATTTCCTTAATCAAGGGAAAATCCTTGATCGCAGAAAGAGGCAGTTCAAGCCCTTCGGGGGGGGGGGGGCGGCATTTGTATCAGTAAATAAAACAAAACCAAACATCGTGTTCATCACATAAATCATCAGTATAACATTTTAAACTTGAATTTGTGAAGTGAGGATACACATTCACTAATATGCTCAGTTGCTCAGTCGTAAATACATATGCATAAATCAATCTGCTTTTTTAGCTTTCCAGCTGATCTCCAAGTCCTGATCTGATCTCCATGTCCTGTTAACTCTGCCCACAGGAAAAGAAGAGCAGAGCAATGGGATTACCCCAGCATTTGGAAAATAAAATCCTTCTGTGAGAATTCAAAGGAACTGCCTTCTCCCTTATTCCATTTCTCAAAGAGAATAGCTCTGCAGCTCCTGGAAACTGGCTACAAATCAGGGATTACTATAGAGGGTTCATTAAGTGAATTATAGTATATATTCACTCAGTATTATGATGCAACCATTATGATGATACTTAACTGATAATGACATGGGAAGACACAAACAATGATCAATAAGAGAACAAAATGTATAGGCACATAACCACATTACATAATTTCACTGATTACACATAAATATACAATAATTTATGTGGAAACATGACTAAGGTGTAAGGTATAAAAATATTTTATTTTTTTTTAAAGTAAATGGGCTACACATAAGTTCCATAGTATTCTTTAGATTTTTTTTTCTAAGTCGTTTCTATTATTAAATTTAATGCATCTTTATTATTTTTTAGAATAAAACATGGCTTCCCTGGTAGCTCATCAGTAAAGAATCCACATGCAATACAGGAGACCTGGGTTTGATCCCTGGGTAGGGAAGATCTCCTGGAGAAGGAAATGGCAACGCAATGAGGGGGAAATTACTTCCCTGTTAAAAATAATTTAAAGCATGTTAAGAAACGGTTTGCCAATCATGGCTCTAGGATTTGAGCAGACTCGCTATGGGTGGGGACAGTTACCATGAGTAATAATCAGACTTGCTTCTAGGGTCATCAGGGAATGTTTTATTACTGATGCTACAAGGACCCTTGAGAATGTTCAGGAACACCTCGCACCATGTTCTGTTCCATGCAGTCAATCCAGATCAGAACCCCAAGGGCACAGCAGGCAAAGGAGCTGAAAAGATGACTTGATATCCAGCTTAAAAAATAATGGAACTTTTTACAGTAGTCTTCAGTTTACAGAAGACTTTGAGGTTAAATGTCCTGTTATCCAGAGATGACACAGAAACCAGCAGGCAAAAGTTACTGGAGGGTTCAGGTTTCAGATCAGCACAAAGAAAAACTTACTATCTGAGCTCCTGAGGAGGGTAGCTTCCCAACCCTTCAGAGCTCAGTCTGACACTAGAGGATCAATTGTCCAGGAGGCTGATGAAGGAATGGTCATCTTCAGCAGTAAAAGCTGTGTTAAGTAACATGCAAGCTTCCTACCCAGGTAGGAGACTCTAAGGTATCAGATATATGAAGCTGAGATTTTATTTGACCAGGCAAGCAGAGAGACATGACTACTCCCATCATAAAGATGAGAAAGTTGAGGCTCAGAGAGAACTGAATGCCCAAGTCATACAGCTAGAGGGTAGTAGAACCACTAACTTTAAACCAATGCTGTGAGCACCAGTATATGTACTGTATTTGTATAAAGCCAGGATACCAATAACTCTAAAAAGGATTCAGGAGATAGATCCTTGAGTGGTAAACAGGAAGGAGAAATGGCAACTTCTTCCTCAACCTTTGGCCTTCATGACAGTATTACAGCTTGCACCTTCTTGCTTCATCCAACACAATAGTTTTCTAGGAGAAAGAGAGAGTCGTAGCTGAAGTCACAGTCAAATTCAGTTATGTTCTATGAAAGGCTCTCTGAATTGCCTGAGACATCATCCACATAGCAGCTACACTTGTCGTGACTGGGTCTGAGGCTGGAACAGTAGCTGCTGAGGCAGGAAGGGAAAGGCTGTGAACTTCACCAAATAAAGACATGCTTGGGTGCTGAGTGAGAATATGAGCCACAAGGGAGCCGGAGCCTTCTGCCTCTGGTTCCAAGAAAACTGTTGTGCTCTTGGTTATGGGGCTCCTGAAGAAATACATGCATTCCTGTCAGAGAAAACCCAGCAGCACAGAAGAGGACTGGGCAGGAGGAATGGTCTTTCTTATCCATGGTTTCTGGCCTTTGGCCCCTGATTGTAGTTGCTGTTGGTGTTGCTGCTCTGCCACAAAGAGATATCATCCCAAGGGAAAAAAAAATAGAGAGAGAGAGAGAGAAGGAGAGAAAATGCCAGTAAAATAAAACTGGGAGCATTAGACAGGTTTTTATTTCTTCTTTCCAGAAAATTGTCAAGGCATTAACATGGTACTCAGCATTCCGATTTCTATGACTGGCAATTTTACTCAAGTGAGTTCTAGGAAGACGGGAAAATCATTCCAATGAATGTTTATTGAGTACATACCATGAAAGAAGCACTCTGCTAGAACATTTTCATGTGTTGAATCATGCTAGCCTTGTGAAGATCTTCTGAAGCGGCTAATATCACGGTGCCTACTTTACAGATAAGAAATATGCAGAGAAAGGGCACTAACCTGTTTGAGGTATTATTCTTATAGATCAGGTGCAGAAACTGAATGCTTAAGGAAGGTTATGAGACTTGCGCCCAGATTTCACAATAAATGCAGGACAAATCTGAACTAAAACTCCAATCTTCTGGATCAGGTCTGATCCTAAAAATATATCCTGGCCCATTGCTCACAAAGCATGACCATGAGTGTCTTATGAAACTTCCTGGCTCATAGAAATTTTCTGAATAAACTCTCTTAAATATCAACATATATAATTGAACCAAAATTTCCCTGGACATGTACAGTGAGTCAGACCCTCACTCCATCATAGCTGACTTGTGAAATGGCATTTTTATCTCCTTATTAATGGAGTGTAAGTGCCATACTTGAGGTCTCAGAGCAGTTCAGCCAGTTTGTAGCAAAGAAGGAATGTGAAGCAAGTCTTCTGACCCTTAACCCAGGTCTCTCCACTTTACATCTCAGATTAACTTCCCAAATGGAAGAGAGTTCTTGAAACAACACAACAGCTTAAACCATTTAAACTTGAATCTCAGCCACTTTGATCTTAATAGCACGCTTTTAAAATTTTCTCTAAATGTCTTAGCCTTTAACAATTATTTAAATTGAGCTCATAAACAGGGTAATCCTGACTTTACTATAATGAGGTGCTTTGCTGCTGCTGCTAAGTCGCTTCAGTCGTGTCTGACTCTGTGTGACCCCATAGATGGCAGCCCACCAGGCTCCTCAGTCCCGGGGATTCTCCAGGCAAGAACACTGGAGTGGGTTGCCATTTCCTTCTCCAATGCATGAAAGTGAAAAGTGAAAGTGAAGTCGCTCAGTCATGTCCGAACCTTAGTGACCCCATGGACTGCAGCCTACCAGGCTCCTCCGTCCATCGGAGGATAGATAAATTTGACTCTCTCTCTTCCCACCAGCCTTCCTAGATCCCCCACAGTTACTGGCTGTATAGCCTAAAAATTGTATCCAATCTTTCTATACCCACCCATCTTTATAAGTAATCTGCTAATTCTGATCACTATAACTTCTTGCCTAGATTGTCCTTCTAACTGTTCTCCTTGCCTCCATTCTAAGAGATTTATATGTCCAGTTTGCTTCACAACATATTTGCTGAATTCTGAGGATGTACAAGAACACAAAGAGTCAATCCTGCCATCTCACGGTGCTTAGAAAACAAAACCCATCCGGAGGAGGGGTAGGCAAGGACCCAGTACAAAGAACTGATTAAAGCCCTACAAAGAAGGGTGAATTGATAAGGAGAATCTAAATCATATTTCACAATGTCCTAATATTAGGCAGAGCTAGAGTCTGAGGACCAGCCTGGATGGTTGGCAGAAAACCACAGTTCCTTAGCTAACAGTTATTTTTCACAGTTATTTTTCACTGCTTGAGTGACAAGGTCAATAGTGGACACCAAACCATCACAATTTTCCACACCCTCCTAAAAGGGGGAGGAGAGTAGTACAAAGCTAAGTTGAACATCCATGATGAGAAATGCATTTCTAGCTCTTTTCCAAAGCTGAAGACACTAGAAACACCAACACCTCAATAAAAAGTTATAGAGAATCACATCATGGTAGCAAGGGACAACCAAAAAATGCTGACTTTTGCCAAAGCTGAAATTCAGATAAAACCTAGATCAATCTCTCATAAACTGAGGTGGTCAACTTCCAACCCTATGATCCTAAAAGACGAAAAGATAAATTCTCTTTTGGAAAACAGTATTATTTGTATTCTCTGTGATTCTTTTCTATGCTAGCTGGCATACAATGGCATACAACAGAAGACCGCGAAACATGTGAAGACGATGAAGCCATATATTAAAATAATATAATATTAATACAAGGAAAACTAACAAATGGATCTGAATGGAGTCCAGAAAGACACCTGACAAATTTACAGTCCACAAATTTGTAACAAAGTTCACTATGCAAACCAGTGGAAAAAGAATAATCTTGCTAGTGAATAATCCCATGTCAAATGGATAGCCATAGTGAAAAATCATGTATGCGTGTACCTTCACTATTACATATCATATACAAAAATCAAGATGAGTCACAAATCAAGCTGTGAATGGTACTGTCTAATAAATATTTAATAAGAAAATTTATAGGAAAATGTTTTGATGACTCTGATGTAGGCTGGTTTCCTTAACTCAAAAGTTCTGAACAGTAATAATTATATAGGAATAGACTGCAATTAAAAACTTTTGTACAATACAAGAAGGCACTAAGATAGTGAAAATGTAAATAACATAGTAGGAATATATGTATGTATATATGACACATTTTGCAGCCCAAGTAGATACATCACAAATACAACAAACCCCCCAAACTTCCAAACATCAGTAAGAGAAAGACAGGTAAAATAACAGAATAAAAGTCAAAAGATTTGAATAAACATACAAACAAACAAAATGAAAGCAAACTAAGATACAGAGAACAAATGGAGTGTTACCAGAAGGGAGGAGAAACAAAGGAAGGGATTAAGAGGTACAAACCTCAAGCTAGGAAATAAATAAGCTACAGTGATATAATTGACACACAGCATCAGAAATATCATCAATAATACTATAATAACTTTGTATGAGGACACACGGTTACTAGACTTGTCATGGTGATCATTTTATAATCTATGTAAATGTCAAATCACTCTGTAGTACCCCTGAAAGTAGCATAATATTGTATGTCAACTATACTTCAAAAAATAATACCTAATTCAAAGAAAATAGCTAAATGAATAATGGATTCTAGTAGTAAACTGGGAAATACTTAACAAAACTAGTATATGACAATATTTCATAATTAAAGAATAGATAAAATGAATAAGGTAGAAAATATCAAGTGGTAGTATATGTGCAGTAATCAAAACACTCATTCACTGCTGATGAGAGTATAAATTGATATAATGACTTTAGAAAAATATGTAGCATATCTACCAAAGCTGAACACAACTACCCTGAGAACTGGAGATACGTCTGTATGTTCACTAAAAGACACATATCAGAATAAATCTCAAATTATATAGCTCAAATCATTCACATATAAATACAATTTGGAAGAAATTAAAAAACATAACACTGAACTAAATAGCCAGATATAAAAAGGACACAGAATTGGATTCCATTTATATAAACACTGTGAAGTATAAAACCAACTGAAACCAACCTATGCTATTTGAAGTCACATCACAGGTTATCCTAGGGGAGGAACCTGACCAGGAAGGGTATCAGTGGGATGGGAACTCTGAAGCGCTGTAATGACAGGAGTGCTGGCTACACTCACATGTGGGGTGTGTGTGTATGTGTGTGTCTGTGTGTGTTTGCATGTGTGTGTTCATTTGTGAAAATGCTATAAGCAGTGCAGTCATGATTTGGCACTTTTTAATGTCTGGTGAAAGTGAAAGCCACTCAGTCACGTCTGACTCTTTGTGATCCCATGGACTGTGGCCGGCCAGGCTCCTCTTTTTGTGGAATTCTCTAGACAAGAATACTGGAGTGGGTAGCAATTCCTTTCTCCAGGAGATCTTCCCAACCCATGGATCGAACACAGGTCTCCCACATTGCAGGCAGATTCTTTACCAGCTGAGCTACAAGGAAGCCCTTCTAATGTACAGTTACCTTAAAAAAATTAAAATACCCATAGTAGGAAGAAAAATGGATAGGAGGCTTTGGAAAAAAAATTAAAGTCTAACATGAGTTAACTTTATTCTTTGGGAGCAGCTCCGAGAAAGCTGTTAACATGAAAACCATGAGCTATGCATTAAACTAATTTAGGTACCCAATCCCTCACATTTACATGTATATACTAAGTTAACTGTGGATATGGTGATATCATTCCCTCTCTCACATACCACATTACCTAGGGAAACAATACTGCACTAACAGAAAATGACTACTGACTTGCCATAATCACCTCGACAACCACACTGATTCAGGCCACATGCCGAAGAAAATGACAGCATCACCCATTTCTATCTGGTAAAGAAGAAGTTAACACAACAAATATGAAGGGGAAACTGTCACAACTATGCTAGTGGAATTCTACTCTGAAGAGATGAGAGAGCAATGTTTAAGATTTAAGGCAAGTCTTAATCTTTTGGGAGCTCAGATTCTTTGGTTTAGTCATCATGTCTCTGACATGTCTGAGACATGATGCATAAAAGGAAAAAGGAAATCAAACATGATATTTCAAGACTGTTAGTCAGAGTCCCAAATGGCACAGAGACGGAGGAGACTAGAAAGGAAGAGTGACATCATATATTGTTACATGTACTAAGAAACACAAAGGTGGACCTAATTCTCGTAAGAAAGACAGGAAAATGAGTATAGATTGCCTCTCCTCCTCCCAAACATCCCTGGCTTGGCAAATTCCTAATCCTATATAAATAAAGGCCAGCTCCTCAATTTCTTGTAAAATCACTTCTTCCCTCTTCCAGGAGGATGAGCTGACTCTCTATCCATTCGTATACTCATAGAACTTTTAAAAATTCTTGTTATACTTAGTATGCATTTAAAACTCTAAATCATGATTTTTCTGTTTGTGCAAATGTCTATTCTCACTAGTATGTGCAACCTCAAGGGAAAAGGCTACATCTTAGCATGTAGCACAATCACTTAAGATGTTCTAATAGCTTTACTACAAAAGCAATACTTACATGTGGCAAAAATTCAAAATAGTACAGACAAAAATAAAAGGAATGTTTAAAAATTTCCTCCCATGATCTAGACCAGTGGGCAGCAAACTTTTCTTGTAAGGGTCCAGACAGAAAATATTTTAGGTGCTGCAGGACATATGGTCTCTGTTACAACTACTTAACTCTGCTGTTGTATCACAGATCACAAAAACAGATGATATGTAAAAATGAATGAATGCGGCTTTGTTCCAATAAAGCTTATATGAAAGTATAAGTTTATTATATGAAAGTAAGATTTACTATAAAGCAGTAAGACTCAAGATGGTATGCTGCTCCCTAAGAAAAACAATATAAATAATTTTGAAAATATAGGAAATTCATAAATATACCTACATATACATGGTCAGGGCTTCCCAGATGGTGCCAGTGGTAAAGAACCTGCCTGCCAATACAGGAGACATTAGAGACTCAGGTTCAATCCCTGGGTCGGGAAGATATGGGCATGGCAACTCAGTCCAGTATTCTAGCCTGGAGAATCCCCATGGACAGAGGAGCCTGGTGGGCTACAGTCTATAGGGTCACAAAGAGTCAGACACGACTAAAGTGACATAGCACACACGCACGCACACATATATGGTTAACTGTTTACCAAGAATGTTACAAAGACAAATTCAAAGGGTAAAGGATGGTCACTTAAATGCAGGAACCTGAGGATCATACCTGAAGGTAGTTTTGTTGTCAGTAAGCGAGCCCATGGCTGTCCAGTTCAAAATCCCTCCCTCCACTGGGCAAAATTCAGGAGATAGGTCAGGTGGAGATTAGAGACAGTGTTTCCAAGCCAGGGTGACAAATGCCCTTTTCATAATTCTAACTGAAAGTGGTGGAAAGTAAAGAACTAAACCAGAGAAAGATGTTTTACTTTATCTAAACAGGCAAGCCCTGGATTAGATGGACCATGAGTTTGGGTTCCCACATCCTCTGTCATCTGAGTTAGGGAAGGTGACCAGAACCCTCAAACCTTTGAGTCTGGGCAAAGTATGATCCACCAATTACCTGATAACTGAACTCGGTAGCATTATCTTAAGGTGAGTGTCCATGGTGTCTGTGCTACTTCTTTAGGGTCAACAGCCAGCAAGGAGAAAGCAAATGGCAGCTTCTGTACCTCTTCCTGGATAACAAGCTAGAGACAAAACACATTAGTGATGTTACATGAATTATTCACAGGGATAAATGGAGGTCATGAAAGGAATAAAACAGGCCAGCAATCTGAGAACATGGTGACTTGGAAAGGAGTACACTTAAGATTTTTCCTCTCATGCCAAGGGGTCTCCCTATCATCATGCTAAACTGACTTATAAATTCTCTAAGCAACCCCCAAATAAACCCATCTATGAGGTGGTGTGATCCAGCAGAAAGAGCTTTCGAGTCAAAGTCAGAACAAAACTTAAATCCCTGATCTGTCAATCTATAAGTAACTTATGGCAGGTTTCTTAACTCCTCTGAGCCTCAGTTTTCACAGGGTTAGAACAAAGGCAACACCAACTTCACAGGATTATTGTGAGGTTTCAATTAAATAACACAGTGATATTCTGCAATGTTATTACAGAGAACTGCTCAAAAGGTGTGGCAATTTATATCATTGTTGCTAAAATTCAGCTTCTGTTATCATGTAGATAGCACAGTGTTCCGCAAACCCTCTCTGCCTTGTCCCCAAACCCCAGCCTTGATTAGTCACCAGGGTAAAAGAAGGAATTGATGACTCATTTACAATGGAGGGCACTTAACACTTATATCAACAGGCAATGGCACCTCACTTGCAGTAAATCTTGTCAATGATGGGCATGGACACTTTTTAAAGGCTTATAATGACCCACAAATCAACCTGGACCAGGAAAACTGATCTAAAGCCCAGCATATGTAATTTGTATAGGTTCTTCTCAAACCCAGGATCTCGGTGCCCAATCTCCATGCTTCTCTCCAACCCCTGAGGTCCCTGACAGATAGTGCTGGCTGCAGCCAAAACAAAAATTCTGTCTCCAACCTGTGGCAAAAAAAAAAAAAAAAAAGCCTGAGCAAGTTGAGGGGATCAGTGGAATGCTGTGTCCAACATTTTAGCCCCTCTTCCTCCAATAACTGAAGTGTAAATCACAGGGCAAAGTTCCTATTTCATCTCCCACAAAATGCAGATATAAAGATATCTGTCCTTCTAATCTCTTAAGACTATAATGAAAATAAAACTGAAGTGATGGGACAAAATTCTTCAAAAGTGAGTCATTTTGAACAGTGCAAAGGTACATTACTGATCTAAGGTAGTACTATAAAAACATTCAGCAGATCTCAGCAGAAAGAGAGACACAAGACCATTTATGCACATGTAAAAGTTCACACCAGAGCATCAGGTCCTTTTATTCCTACCTACATTTTAGAATAAGCTCTATTCTTTCAGTATACATCTTACATGGTAGGATTTCACCTTTGTTTCTTGCCAAGCTTTTAACTATTGCCTCTATCTGACCTGCAGACTCAAGCCTGCCCTCTCCAGTAACCATTACATTCTGAGGAGTCTGGGTCCTCCTCACATTGGCCACACTTCGTTCAGGCCATCATCTTTGGCTACTGCACAGACACTGTTTGACAAATTTCCCCAGTGGAGACAAAGATGCAGTCTGCATACTTTCTAGAGGTGTAGGAAAATAATTAAGATTCACATAAAGGTAGGTCACACCTGTATACAAATGTAAAGACATAAAGTGGCAGTTTGGGCAGCCTGGCTGAGGATGTCTCTGATACAGTTTACTAAATAAATGACAGTCTTTTATTTTTTGAAAACTGCATTTGAGAAATGTCATAATAAAAAAAAGCAACAACATCCAAGGTGAGATTTAAATGTGTAAATAAGGGCAATCAAATTTCTAAGGGACGACATATTTTTTCTTTTTCTTGGCATAAGATTTTCAGTTTCTCATTTGGCATGCCTTACATCTATAATTAGGGCTTCTCTGATAGCTCAGTTGGTAAAGAATCTGCCTGCAATGCAGGAGACCCTGGTTTGATTCCTAGGTCGGGAAGACCTGCTGGAGAAGGGATAGGCTACCCACTCCAGTATTCTTGTGCTTCCCTTGCGGCTCAGCTGGTAAAGAATCCGCCCTGGGTTCGATCCCTGGGTTGGGAAGATCCCCTGGAGAAGGGAAAGGCTACCCACTCCAGTATTCTGGCCCGGAGAATTCTGTATAGTCCATGGGGTCACAAAAGAGTCAGACACAACTGAGTGACTTTCACTTTACTTATCATATCTATAATTATTCAAAAGTGATGTCACAGATTAAATTTTAATCTCTTTCCTCTCCACATTAGCTATTGCAGTTCTTTTGCCTACCATGTATGGATTGTGATCTCAAAACTCCCCTTTTAAAGTTCTCAGTACTATTCATGGCCCAATGCAAGCATCACCCTTGCCCCAAGCCCTCATATCCATCCCAGCCAGAGGGTTCCATCTCACCTTTACTTCTCGAGCAGTTTTGTCATCAGATGGCATGCATCTTCTACTGCCTTACACAAATGTTCATAACTTTTGGTACCAGTTCACATACACCTCCTAGTCAGTGTCTGGAACATACTAGGTGCTCAGCAAACATCTGTAGAAATAAAAGTTGATAAGATAATGTATGTAGGTTGTTAGCTTGTCACTGGCACATAGATTTTACTCCTTGAATGTTAGTAATTATTAACACCATGGATATAGAAGACAGGCCATGTATTTTGTGCCCAGTTCTATTCTACTCATAACTCTAAAAATGTGAATCATTCCCAGAGTCAATATTTAGTTTAATTAAATTAACAAAATTTAATCTAGATGGTACTAGCAAATTTCAAAAAGGCATTTTAATTTATACTCTTAAATTATGCATTTTGTAGCTAGAGATTTCATATTTACCAACACAAAGATAATGTAAAACAAACTACTACACCTTTATATCTTACTTCAAATACCAGTGCCTGATTTAAATAGTGGCATTCAAATCTGTTGAATTTTTATAAACACATATGTATAAAAACAGCAGAGACACACCTAATCACGTGAAATGTAAGATTTGCTCACTCTCAAGTCAAGGGCATAGAACAATGTGCCATCTTTATTTCCCAAGAACTTGACTCACAAGTACAAAATGTTCAACACTCTCAAGTTGAAGACACTAAAACATTGTGTCAGACCTGAGTGAAATGTAAAAGAAACAATCAACACTCTGTCCTCAAAAAGCATAAGGCGGACAATCTCCCTACTGTAGAGATAGCTAGTAAGGAGATCTGAGATTAAAACCAAAGTCCATCTACCTCCACATATGCTTTGTTTTATTCAGTAGCATCTTGCCTTCCAGGCCACATTACATTTGCATTCTTCATCAGGACCTGATAGGAAAAGTAAAAATATAAGTTTGCTAAAGACAGTCACCTCTATTAAAATTAAAAAGGTCAGGCGAAAAGATCTTACAGAAATAATCACCAAACCCAGTTTTCAAAGTCAATGTAAAATAAAACTAGATCCTGTTAACTCAAAAATGTATTAAACAAGACCAGATACCAAAATTTGCCAATGACCTTATGCTCAATAAATCATCCAAGTGTTCATTTTAAGATCCTCTAAGGATGAAAATGAAAGTTGGCAAGCAATGCAGTCTTTATTGGAGCTAAAGAATGAAATGTGCCAGCACATGTTAACAACATTTCTTTTTCTCAAAGATAGAGAGCTCCCATAACCAGGATTTACCACTTCTTAATCTTCTCTGAAATCAACTCAAGATGAATAATTTTATAATCTTAAAAGGTTCTTATTTCCAAGTTTTACTGTAGGTTAAAATTTGTAAGACAGGAATAGATTTTGGAATCAGATTCAAACAGGTATGCTCTGTTCCATAACCCTGTAACACCTTAGCCAAGTCACTTATCCTTTCTGAACCTGTTTGCTGATTTGTGCAATGGGAGTGAGAATTTGACTATCACAAAACTAGTATGAAAATTAATGATGACAATAAGGCATTTTACCAAAGAAAAAACCCCAAAGAAAAAATGACTCAGCTTAATTACCAAGGTTGTGTGGATACATTTCAGGTCTAAAAACATCTGAAGAAGAAGACATGAATGTCAAACAATCAGACAGTCATGCAGCATTTGATACATGCAGCATTAACACCATCGTAATAATGTAAGTTAAATAGCATACTGCAGATGACTGTTTTTGAGGGACACTGATAGTAAGAAAGAGACAGGAGGGTGAGAAATCAAAGTATTTGAATCATATTTAGCATAACACATGAGAAAGAGATATTAATGTTTACTACTACTTAATTAGAATTTCACAAGGATTAATGAGCTAATGCTGGTTAGCTTTTTGGAACTCAGTGGAAGAAAAAACAACATACACACACACACACCACAAGGCAGCAGATATCATCATAAAAATTAGATCATGTACAAACTAAGTTGCACAGAAGCAACATGTTCTTGCCCCTGATTAACTATTTGCACTTAGCAATCTTGGAGCCACAGGATTCCTTCATTTGGTTCAGATCATGCAAAGACTTCCATCAAGAAAAGCTGTCCTGTATGACAAGGATGTTAATATCAGTGCCTGGATTTAAAAAATGATTCTCAAATTTGGGGAATTACTCTGACACACATATATCACACTCAAAGAATAGAGAAAAGTCTCACTGAGTACACAGCAAAAACTATATCTACCAAAGGCTCCCCCAAGAGCATCAGCAAAAAGCACAGGAAGGAGACAGGAAGAATAAGGAGGGAGGTGAAGAAGTCACTCAGAATTCTAGCCAAGTTATAATGGGCAGCCTATAATTACCGTAAGTCAATATCTTTAATTCAGGTGTTATTATAATCGTTAGTCTATCTTAGCCTTGGCATTTAGTTAAAGATCAGTCAGGTCCAAAAGATGTGTGGTGCCTGCATCCCACCTCTTTCTGAGGGAGGAAGTGTAAGTGACAAATTTTGAATTTGACTTTCTCTTCCTATTTAGAGTTGATGGACAGTTCCTTTTAATGATCTGAAAGAATAATGTGTTAGGAATGGCAGTGACACACACGTGTATATGACTTTACAGTAACAATGCCCCTTTCACCTGTATCAAGATACATGATTCTGTCAACTAATCCTGATTGGCACTGACCTCACTTACAGATGAAGAAATTCAAACTCAACAAATTATTATTTAGAGTTGCCAAACGTGTGTGATAAACAGAACCAGAACTCAAATCTCCATTCTTGCTTTTCATGTCAAGTCACCTCCATCCAAGAAGTTTCCTTTGATTTCCCATATTCCAATTTACAAAAATAATAACATTAAATGTTACTGTCTCCATCATGCTCAGATAAATTTGGCTAGATGAAATTGATTAGCTCTGTTATTGAGGACATATACACACATACTAAAAAAGGGATGTGTGTGTGTGTGTATATGTGTGGGGGGGTATATGTGTAAGGAGTTGGCGTTAAGAAAATGAAGACTTCAGACAAGAGAAAAAGCTCACTAATTAGAAAATTATGGGTGCTTCAACATTAATAGTCACCACCCCTATTACTTACTACAATAAGTACCCTTAGTGGACTACTATATGTCACCCATCCATGATTTCACCCACAATGTCATTATATGGCTAGTAAGCATAAACATATAGACATGCATGCAACACACACACACACACACACACACACACACACAACCTGACAATATATTTCAGTCATTTCTTAAATGAACAAGCATCTGGTTTGCCAGAGATGTGTTTTTTACTCTCTTATTCTGAATCAACTAACTGAAGAAGTGCAGAAGTTTTAAAAATTCAAATTTAAATGGGATGAATAATTTTAATGATAATAATGTTAAAATTGCGATTATTAAAGAAGGGGTTGAGGGCAAAGATCTCCAGGCGACTGATGAAGAGAACCTCTGTTGCAATTATTTTGGCAAACTTGTACATGAGCAACCTACAAACCAGAAACTGTGTCCTTAATGCTAGACATTAGAGCAAATAAATGCGCTTGGGACAGTGCTGTGAATACTGAGTGCTAATATCATGATTTGCATCAATACTGTCTATACCTATGTACCAACAGAATTCCTAATTAGCAGGTATTTATTTTAAAATGTTCAAACTTTTATTTCAAAGCTAACAATGAGTATAAGTCTATGCCATGTCTCTGGGGAGGTTTCTGGAAATTCTATCACATATGGACACATGGTAGAAGTAGCTGGGCTGGATAATCTATTATTTCAGAGCAAACTCTCAATCTCCTGCTTGAATCCCCTCTTAACTATATATGCATTTATTTTGTCTATTCTTGGTTGTAATTTTTCAAATTTCTTTCTGGTGGCCTAGAGAACTTTCACACACTTTTTAATTGGTCTCTAATCATTACCAGAAAAGCTGCTTGTTTTACTATTTCTGCCAACAAGAATTTCCCGGTTCACTGTTAAATTGAAGAGATTGAAGACAAATTGAAGAGCTGCAGATTTATTAATCCCAGCTCTAAAACCTCTCCTGGCATGGCCCCAAATCACTAACTTTCAAGCTTACTGACCTCTTTGTGTTCAGCAGAGCCCACCACACACCCTCTGTCCCTACGTGCCCGTCTCCTACAATCTATCAATCTATTTCACCTCATAAGGAAAGGTCAACATTTCCCCGTGTGTGCTCTTCACTATGGCAGGTCAGGCAATGGGGGAGATCAAGGGTTGTTATCACAGCGGGTACTGATGTTTCCAGGACTATATCACACTGGACAACAAACAATAATTCACAAATTGCAAAGCTCCAGCTCTACACATGCATACACACACACACACACACACGCACACGCACACGGGGCCTTTAGAATGTAATACAGGCTCTCTGTAACTTGCATCCCCTGTCATAAGAATAACACTAAAAGGCAATGACTGCCCATCGCAGTTCTCATCCACTTTAAACTTACTAGAGACATCAGTAAGCTTGGAGCAAGTAAAGGGGGAATCACTTCAGGGAAACATCAGACTGCCCTAAAAGTTAACCAACCCTATGACCCCAGTGATACTAAATACTTAATAATATCCCACTCTTTGCCTGGTCTTCAACTCCATTGATCACTGTGACAGGAAGTAGGATTCACATGCTAACTTGGCATTTCCCCTCAGGACGGGTGCCTGGAGAAAGAGATGGAAGTCCCTGAGGGAGGGATGTACTTCTCTGCAAGGGGCCAGAGGCTCCATGTTGCACACTTCCCAGATCAGAAGGTTCCTACGGGCTTCTCCGCCTGCCCCTGCAGCCGGCTTTAACGCCCACCTCCCCTTCACTCGGTGATCCGCCCCGCACCACTTCTCTACTCACCCGGCTGGCGGCCTGGACAGCGGAGCCGCCTCTGTGCGGCAGGGTGCCTGGCGCCGCCACCGCGCTGTCAGCCTCGCTCCTCCACCCGGGCAGCCTGTGGCTTCTTCTCACGCTCGCTCTGGAGTCTCCGCTCCCGCTGCCCAAATTCCCCGGCGATTCTACCCCTGCTCCATCTGCTCCTGCTCCCCTTGCACCGCTCTGGGACGGGGAGGCGGGGCCAGGAGCCCGTACTCGCAGCGACCGGTGAGAGGATCCCGCGGAAGTAATTCTGGTACCACAGGACCCAGCAGAGACGCCGCCTCAGGCGCCCGGGGCGCAGATGACCGAGAGCCCCGCACCGGCTAGGAGCGCGCTTAACTGGGCTGAGGAGCCGCCTCCTCGCCAACTTTTCGCGTCGCGGGAGCGGAGAGGAGCGGAGCGGGGGATCCCAGAGGCGAGGCGGCGGCGCGAGGCTCTCCACTGGCCGGTTGCTGGGGGGTAGACGCTCAGGACCTCAACTCCAGACAAGTTGGGCCGCTGTGGGGGCGGGCCGAGGCGTCGAGGGTAGGTGGCGGCCGGCGAGGAGCGAGGCGCCGCCACGAGGGCCGGAGTCTCGCGATACCACCGGGGCGCGGCCGCCCGCAGAGCTCTCGCGTGGGGCCAGGAAGGGCGGGGTCCGGGCTGTGAGTGCATCCGTTGCGAGTGTATCCTCTCTCCACCGCCCCTCTCCCCCCTTCGCTGTTTCTCGCTTTATTCTCCTCTGTTCTCTTTGCTGGGATCCCAGACGTCCTCTACCGCCAGGACTCTCACCATTGTCTTTGGAAAGAGAGGAATTGAGAGGTTCCTATTTTTGCTCCTTTGACTCTCTAAAGGGGCATTTGATCTAAACCGCAGCACAGGCAATGTGTCTTGGTCTAGGAGAGATGCCAGAAGGGTACTACAGGACATGGGGTGTGTTGTATGTTTGTGATAGATCAATAGATTGATCTGTCTTAGATATGCCTATGAGTGCATGCGAGCTTAGTTGCTTCAGTCGCGTCCAACTCTGCGACCCTATGGACCATTGCCTGCCAGGGTCATCTCTCCATGGGATTCTCTAGGCATGAATAGTGGAGTGGGTGGCCCATGCCCTCCTCCAGGGGATCTTCCCGACCCAGGGGTTGAACTCCTCTTACTTGTCCTGCATTGGCAGGCGGGTTCTTTACCACTAGCACCACCTGGGAAGCCCTAGATATATACCCTGCTTCAGGGGAACTTCCTGACCCAGGAATGGAACCGGAGCCTCCTGCATTGCAGGAGGATTCTTTACCAGCTGAGCTACCAGGGAAGCCTCAGATATACCTATAGATACAGATAAATACAGATATATTAGTTCTTCCTGTCTATGGATCTACCTACTTACCTACCTATCTGTCCCTCTGTCTCTCCAATGATAGCAATACTATGTGTATTTAGGGGTTTCTGCATAACTTGCCATGCTTTGTTCCCTTTCCCTCACCTTCTATACCACTCACTGTGTCTAAAACCTTATTTTTGCATAGTCCTATGTGAAAGAGTACTTTGCTACTAACCATGTTTTATGTGTTTATATAGGCATACACTTCCATGTCCTCCAAAATGCTACAAAGCCCTGGGGGGACTCAAAAAGGAGCTCAAACTGTGGACTTGGGACCGTTTTGATTTCTGCATACTATTGTAGACCCAGGGGGTTAGCATCAAACCCAAGACTCCATAGGAAACCAGTAATCTATTAGAGATATGGATTATATACATCTATTATATAACTGTTACATAAATTCACCAATTTACTTGTATCAGCCATCACTCTTCTAGGAGACAAACACTTTGTCAAACCTTAGGATGAATTCTCCATGCAGTTAGCAGTCTTTTATTTGTGCTCTGTCACTAACTTCTTTGAGATCTCAGGGAAGTGTCATGCTTGGTTGCTTAAACTTGAAAATGAATGGGTGGCAAATGAGGAACACTCTACAAAATAAGAAGCCGGTACAGTTAAAAAAATACTAGTATCAGGAAAGGCAAAGAAACTGAAGAACTGCCCCCAGTTTAAGAAGATGTAAAAGACAAGGAGACAAAACATGTGATCTTGGATTGGATCCTAGAAAAGAAAAGAACATTAGTGGATCAATTGGCAAAATTTAAATAAGGTCTATAAATCAGTTGACAGTATCATATCACACTTCATTTCCCAGTTTTGAAATTACACGGTGGTAATATAATATTTGTGAAAGCTAGACAAAAGGTATATATGAATTTCATTTATGCATCATTTTGTAGTCTGGTGCAATTTTGAAATAAAAAAATGGTATAAAAATATAATAAAAGGTTTGGATTAAATGACCTTTACAACATTTTTAAGCCTAGAATTCTCTGATTGTATGACTATAATATCTACCAAGCCAGTTCTCCTGCTGCTGCTGTTATGAAGTTCAAATGGAGATTTGGGGGAGGAAAAACAACTTTGAAAATTGCAAAGTATTTCTTAAAATCCAAATCTTTGCAAGAAGACAGTTTATTTCTAGAATGGTGAAATGTCTTCAGATTCCTTTGTAGTTTTCACAAAACTAGTTAACACTCTTGTATGCACATGTAGGTACCCAACATTCAATAAATGGGTGCCAGAAAGATAACAGTATATATAACACAAAGTTAATATATAAATATAACAAAGTTTAAAAGTTCCTCTTCTAGATATATATTTTGTTTCTTCCATGGTAACTTCATTGAAAAATACAATGTCTGGATCTTTGATGGTGCCACTCTGAAGATAACAAAGTAATTCTTATTCATTAATAACTAAACATTTTCTAACATGTTCTCTTGCACAAATTGTTTTGTAAGATGTGTTTTTAGAAGAATCATCAGAGTTATTCCTTACAACAATCTAAAATAAGAACAAAAACAAGCAAAGCAGCTATCTCACCCATTAAATTTCAATGTTTCCATGAATAAGATAGTGTTCTAAATAGTAGTTGAGATCACTCATTGAAGAAGCTTGGAATACTCTTCCAAAAATATTTTTAATACCCATAAGTAAGGGCTTATCCATGGAAAACCAACCTGTACACAGCTAATACAGCAACATGCCCATCAGTTGTGGTCTATACATGGGAGAAAGGAAACTGTGGTCCTCTTCCTTCCCCAAATCACTAATGCTATTTGTTAAAGCCCACAGGAGCTGTTTCTCTCTCTTCTCACAATGATGTTAGAATTTTCAGAAGCATTTGTTTAATGTCTTTTCTATAAACCTTTCCTAAACCTTTCTTCCCATGCAGAATGGAAAACACAATTACAAAAAACTAACCAAACCGATCACTTGGATCACAGCCTTGTCTAACTCAATGAATGTATGAGCAGTGGCATGTAGAGCCACCCAAGACAGACAGGTCATGGTGGAGAGTTCTGACAAAACGTGGTCCACTAGAGAAGGGAATGGCAAATCACTTCAGTATTCTTGCCTTGAGAACCCCATGAATAGTATGAAAAGGTGAAAAGATATGGCACTGAAAGATGAACTACCCAGATAGGTAGGTGCCTAATATGCTACTGGAGAAGAGTGGAGAAATAGCTCCAGAAACAATAAAGAGGCTGAGCCAAAGCCAAAACAACACTCAGTTGTGGATGTGACTGGTGATAGAAGCAAAATCCGATGCTATAAAGAACAATATTGCATAGGAATCTGAAAATGTTAGATCCATGAATCAAAGTACATTGAAAGTGATCAAACAGAAGATGACAAGAGTGAACATCGATCTTTTAGGAATCAGTGAACTAAAATGGACCAGAATGGGCGAATTTAATTAGGATGACCATTATATCTACTACTGTGAGAAAGAATCCCTTAGAAGAAATGGAGTAGCCATCATAGTCAACAAGAGTCGAAAATGCAAAACTTGAGCCAAATCTCAGAAACAAAAGAATGATCTCTGTTCCTTTCCAAGGCAAACCATTCAATATCACAGTAATCCAAGTCTATGCCCAACAACTAATGCCAAAGATGCTGATGTTGAATGGCTTTATGAAGACCTACAAGACCTTCTAGAACTAACACCAAAAAGAGATGTCTTTTTCATCATAGGGCACTGAAATTCAAGAGTAGAAAGTCAAGAGATACCTGGAGTAACAGGCAAGTTTGGCTTTGGAGTACAAAATGAAGCAGGGTAAGGGCTAACAGTGTTTTGCCAAGAGAACACACTTGTTATAGCAAATACCCTCTTCCCACAACACGAGAGATGACGTCGCACATGGTCATCATCAGATGGTCAATAAGGAAGTCAGATTGATTATATTCTTTGCAGCCAAAGATGGAGAAGATCTGTGAAGTGAACAAAAACAAGACTGAGAGCTAACTGTGGCTCAGATCATTAACTGCTTATTGGAAAATTCAAAATTAATTGAAGAAAATAAGGAAAACCACCGCCATTCAGGTATGACCTAAATCAAATCCTTTACGATTGTACAGTGGAAGTGACAAATAGAGTCAAGGGATTAGATCTGATAGAGTGCCTGAAAAACTATAGACAGAGGTTCATAACATTGTACAGGAGCTGGTTATCATAACTATCTCCAAGAAGAAGAAAGGCAAAAAGGCAAAATGGTTGTCTGAGGAGACCTTACAAATAACTGAGTAAAGAACAGAAGCAAAATGCAAAGGAGAAAAGAAAGGTTATACCCATTTGAATGCAGAGTTCCAAAGAATAGCAAGGAGAGATAAGAAAGCCTTCCTAAGTGATCAATGCAAAGAAATAGAGGGAAAAAATAGAATGGGAAAAACTTGAGATCTCCTCAAGAAAATCAGAGATACTAAGCAAACATGTCATGCAAAGATGGGTATAAAAAGGACAGAAACAGTATGGACCTAACAGAAGCTGAAGATATTAAGAAGAGGTGGCAAGAATACACAGAAGAACACTACAAAAATATCTTAATGATGCAGATAACCACTATAGTGTGATGACTCACCCAGAGCCAGAGATCCAAAGTACAAAGTCAAGTGAGTCTTAAGAAGCATCACTAAAAACAAAGCTAGAGGAGGAGATGGAATTCCAGTTGAGTTATTTCAAATCCTGAAAGATGATGCTGTGAAAGTGCTGCACTCAATATGCCAGCAAATCTGGAAAACTCAGCAGTGGCCACAGGACTGGAAAAGGTCAGTTTTCATTCCAATTTCAAAGAAAGGCAATGCCAAAGAATGCTCAAACTACCACACAATTGCACACATCTCACCCACTAGCAAATAATGCTCAACATTCTCCAAGCTAGGCTTTAGCAGAATGTAAACCAAGAACTTCCAGATGTTCAAACTGGATTTAGAAAAGGCAGAGGAACCACAGATCAAATTGCCAGCATTCCCTGGATCATAGAAACAGCAAGAGAGTTCCAGAAAATCATCTGCTTATTGACAATGCTAGAGCCTTTGACTGTGTGGATCACTGTTGCAATAGAAAATTCTTCAGGAGATGGGAATACCAGACCACCTTATCTGGCTCCTGAGAAATCTGTATGCAGGTCAAGAAGAAACAATTAGAGTCAGGCATGGAACAATGGACTGGTTCCAAATTGGGAAAGGAATACATCAAGGATGTATATTGTCACCCTGCTTATTTAACTTAAATGCAGAGTACATCATACAAAATAATTGGATGATACACAAACTGGAATGAAGTTTGCCAGGAGAAATATCAATAGCCCCAGATATGCATGTGACACCACCCTTATGGCAGAAAGTAAAAAAGAACTAAAGAGCCTCTTGATGAAAATGAAAGACAAGAAGGAAAAAAGCTGGTTTAATGCTCAACATTCAAAAAATTAAGATCATGGCATCCAGTCCAATCACTTCATGGCAAACAGATGGGTAAATGATGGAAACACAGTGAGAGACTTTATTTTCTTGGGCTCCAAAATCCCTGCAGATGGTGACTGCAGCCATGAAATTAAAAGACGCTTGCTCCTTGGAAGAGAACCTATGACAAACCCAGATAGTATATTAAAAAGCAGAGACATTACTTTACCTCCAAATGTCTGTCTAGTCAAAGCTATGGCTTTTCCAGTAGTCATGTATGGATGTGAGAGTTGGACCATAAGGAAAGCTGAACGCCAAAGAATTGATGCTTTGGAACTGTGGTGTTGGAGAAGATTCTTAAGAGTCCCTTGGACAGCAAGGAGATCAAACCTGTCAATTTAAAGGAAATCAGTCCTGAATATTCATTGGAAGGACTGATGCTGAAGCTGAAGCTCCAATAATTTGGCCATCTGATGAGGAAACCTGACTCACTAGAAAAGACTCTCATGCTGGAAAGATTGAAGGCAGGAGGAAAAGGGGACAACAGAGGATGAAATGGTTGGACGGCATCAATGACTCGATGGAGATGAGTTTGAGCAAGCTCCAGGAATTGGTGATGCACATGGAAGCCTGGCATGCTGCAATCCATTGGATCTTAAAGAGTCGGACACGACTGAGCAATTTAACTGAACTGAACTGAAGTCTGTGAAAATCATTCCATGGGTGGAAAACCAGATTAAAAATCAAAATGCGAGTAGATTCCTATACAAATCAGAGGACTGGATAAAGCAAAGGAAAAAGAAAAGAGGGCCTAAATGACTTTGAAGGGTAAGGGATTAAGTAGATTTTGAAGTAGTATCCATAATATTCTAGCCCTAGATATTTGTCATCCTGCTAGAATTAAAGAATAGCTATCCAGGCTGAAATTGGTAAGAATACAGATGCTTTGGATTTTTTTTCTTCCATATAAATGTTACTTTTCGCAAACTCTCAAATATACTTTCTTAGATGATTTAATTAAAGAGGTGGTCCAAGTGATTTATTTATGGGAATTCACTCATAATTTTTTTCAACACATTGAAAAATTAAACTACTTTTAGAATAGTTTGGATTTACAAAATCAAAAATTATTGTGAAGATAACTACAAGGAATGGGTTCTTAAGCTGGAAGTTTTCAGTGAAGTTGTTGATCTGAGGTAATCTAGGGCTATTCCCCATCCTGTATCAACTGAGCATTCAACAACTAAAGGTATAGTTTCAGTCCTAGAAAAGCCAACCACTGTCCCCACCTCCAGTAACAGACCAGTGGTTAAGATATCTTGTTCACAGGGAGAGGCAGGTACAGAAAACAGAGATCCTGAATTCTATCTTCAACCCTGAAGGAACTGATTTCAATTGCAATGAAGTGCAGACAAGTTCATGCTTAAAGACACATGAAAAGCAGTGCAAATTATGATGCAAGACAATTTGAAAAAGATGAATGGATTCATTGATGATAAAAGCTGCATGGGAGTTTGTGCTTGTCCTCTTTTCAGTGGAGAGAAAAAAGGACAGTGCCAGCTGGGAAGATATCTCTTGGTAGAGACAAATATCAAACTCTGACCTCAGGAACTATACCTTCAAAGGAGTCCCAATTAAATTGGACTTGTCTCTAAAGGATTCTGTGACCCAAGACATTGTTGAAAACAGCAGAGCAATTGACCAGAATTAATGGAGCTAAGAGCTCTGTGTGATTAAGAAAAGAGAGACAAAGAAAGCCCTAAAATAATCACTGTCATCCTAGGCTGACTGTGGTCACATCCAAGTCTATGTCTTGTGTGGAGCTAAATCAGAGGCTTCACACTGTGTGTGTGTGTGTTTTCCAGCAGGGGTGAGGGGGGTTGCTGATAAACTTCAATAAATAATTTGGATCCTCACTAAACAGTCAAGCAAGAAAATAATAATAGTCAACCCTGGAAACAGATGAGTGCATAGAATTGTTACAATATATTATTCACATAAGAAAAGAATGATAATCAAAGAAACAGGAAGGTGTGATCCATACACCAGACAAAAAAACAAAAACAAATAAATAAAAAAAAATAAACATTATGGAAACTTCCAGTGAGAGCAATGTCAGATTTAATAGACTTAAAATAGTCATTATAGATATGCTCAGAGATTGAAAGGAAACTGTAGTTAAAGTTAAAAAAACACCTGGTATGATGACAATATTATATAAAAGTCAATATAAAAAAAAAGAAATTACAAAAAAGAACCAAATGTAGATTTTGGAGTTGAAAAGTACACATAATTAAAATAAAGTTTCACCAGAGGGCACAAAGGTAGATTTGCACTGACAAAAGGAAGCATTGAAGAACTTTAGATAGATCTAGGAATATTATGCAATTCCAAGAACAGAGAGAAAAAGAAGAAAGAAGAAAAATGAACAGAGCCTGAGAAAATGTGGGACACTAATTTTGGACATACACATAAAAGAGAAATAGAAAGAGGAGTCAGAGAAGGAGCAAGCCAAATATTCAAATGGCAGAAAACTTTCTAAGTATATTGGAAAAGTTTACACCCAGGAAACTCAACTTTATTAGACTTTCCAAAATATTCCTCCTGGGACTTCCCTGGCAGGGCAGCCTTTAAGATTCCATGCTTCCACTGCAGGGAACATGGATTACATCCCTTGTCAGGGAAGTGAGATACTGTCGGTCTCATATTTCAGTTGAGTGACTCAGTCCTGTCAGACTCTTTGCGACCCTGTGGACTGTAGCATGCCAGGCCTCCCTGACCATTGCCAACTCCCGGAGTTTACTTAAACTCATGCCCATTGAGTCGGTGATGCCATCCAGCTATCTCATTCTCTGTTGTCCCCTTCCCCTCCTGCCTTCAGTCTTTCCCAGAATCAGGGTCTTTTTAAATGAGTCAATTTTTTGCATCAAGTGGCCAAAGTACTGGAGTTTCAGCTTCAGCATCAGTCCTTCCAATGAGTATTCAGAACTGATTTTCTTTAGAATGGACGGTTTGGATCTCCTTGCAGTTCAAGGGACACTCAAGAGTCTTCTCCAACACCACAGTTCAAAAGCATCAATTCTTTGGCACTCAGCTTTCTTTACAGTCCAAGTCTCACATCCATACATGACTACTGGAAAAACCACAGCTTTGGCTAGATGGACCTTTGAGGGCAAAGTAATGTCTCTGCTGTTTAATATACTGTCGAGGTTGGTCATAACTGTTCTTCCAAGGAGTAAGCATCTTTTAATTTCATGGCTGCAGTCACCATCTGCAGTGATTTTGGAGCCCAAAAAAATAAAATCTGACAGTGTTTCCACTGTTTCCCCATCTATTTCCCATGAAATGATGGGACTAGATGCCATGATCCTAGTTTTCTAAATGTTTAGTTTTAAGCTAGCTTTTTCATTCTCCTCTTTCACTTTCATCAAGAGGCTCTTTAGTTCTTCACTTTCTGCCATAAGAGTGGTGTCATGTGCATATCTGAGGTTATTGATATTTCTCCTGGCAATCTTGATTCCAGCTTGTGCTTCATCTAGCCCAGTGTTTCTCATGATGTACTCTGCATATAAGTTAAATAAACAGGGTGACAATATACAGCCTTGACATACTCCTTTCCCCATTTGTAACCAGTCTGTTGTTCCATGTCCAGTTTTAACTGTTGCTTGTTGACCTGCGTACAGATTTCTCAAGAGGCAGGTCAGGTGGTCTGGTATTCCCATCTCTTGAAGAATTTTCCACAGTTTATTGTGGTCCATACAGTCAAAGGCTTTGGCATAGTCAATGAAGCAGAAATAGATGTTTTTCTGGAACTCTCATTTTTTCAATGATCCAACAGATGTTAGGAATTTGATTTCTTGTTCCTCTGCATTTTCTAAAACCAGCTTGAACATCTGGAAATTCACAGTTCATGTACTGTTGAAGCCTGGCTTGGAGAATTTTGAGCATTACTTGACTAGCGTGTGAGATGCGTGCAATTGTACAGTAGTTCAAGCTTTCTTTGGCATTGCCTTTCTTTGTGATTGGAATGAAAACTGACCTTTTCCAGTCCTGTGGCCACTGCTGAGTTTTCCAGATTTGCTGGCATATTGAGTGTAGCACTTTCACAGCATCATCTTTCAGAATTTGAAATAGCTCAACTGGAATTCCATCACCTCCACTAGCTTTGTTCGTAGTGATGCTTCCTAAGGCCCACTCGACTTCGCAGTCCAGGATGTCTGGCTGTAGGTTTGTGATCACACCATCATGATTATCTGAGTCATGAAGATCTTTTTTGTATAGTTCTTTGTGTTCTTGCCACCTATTCTTAAAATCTTTTGCTTCTGTTAGGTCCATACCATTTCTGTCCTTTATTGTGCCCATCTTTGTCTCACAGTGTGGCATATTATACACACACACACACACACACACACATATATATATATATATAATGGCAAAGTCTTAAAATTATTAGATCAAGTAATCTTGAAATCATTCAACATACTTTATTTTAGTCTTATCATTTCATACATTTGTCTTGAAATGGATCATCCTCATCCAACCCTTACAGTTTTCTAAAATATTAGTCCAGGTTAAAAAGAAACAGCATATTTAAAAGCAGAGACATTACTTTGCCAACAAAGGTCCGTCTAGTCAAGGCTATGGTTTTTCCACAAGTCATGTATGGATGTGAGAGTTGGACAGTGAAGAAAGCTAAGCGCTGCAGCATTGATGCTTTTAAACTGTGGTGTTGGAGAAGACTCTTGAGAGTCCCTTGGACTGCAGGGAGATCCAACCAGTCCATCCTCAAGGAGATCAGTCCTGGGTGTTCATTGGAAGGACTAATGTTGAAGTTGAAACTCCAATACTTTGACCACCTCATGCGAAGAGTTGACTCATTGGAAAAGACCCTAATGCTGGGAAGGATTGGAAGCAGGAGGAAAAGGGGATGACAGAGGATGAGATGGCTGGATGGCATCACCGACTCGATGGACATGGGTTTGGGTAGACTCCAGGAGTTGGTGCTGGACAGGGAGGCCTGGCGTACTGCGATTCATGGGGTCGCAAAGAGTCAGACACGACTGAGCGACTGAACTGAACTGAACTGAAAAAGAAAATGATACATGAAATTTCAAAAGCTGACTCTAAAAGTTATAAATGAAAAGAATGAATTGGAAAGCCCAAGTTGTTTGTTATAATTTATTTGGTATCATCAGCTTGAGGATGGGCGGTAAGAAGAAAAAAGGGCATCTTTCCAAAGTTCTCTAATGAATAGTGATAGGCCACATTAGCCAAGAAGGTGTCAGTTCTTCCCATATAACTTCAAGAAGCCTATCCAAAGATGAATGAGGTAATTGAAGGTAGATGCAGTAGTTTTGGGGCAATTCTATTCCAACAGAATATATGTATATAAGTTGAATAGTGGTCCCGACAGTAGCGGAGTAGAAGTCCCTTTCTCACTGTGCATTTTGAGTCAAGATAGGTAGTGCTATTGGTTAAGAATCCACCTACCAATGCAGGAGATACAAGAGACATAGGTCTGATCCCTGGGTAGGGAAGATCCCCTGGAGAAGGAAATGGCAACCCCCTCCAGTATTCTTGCCTGGGACATCCCATGGACAGAGGAGCCTGGCGGGCTACAGTCCATGGGGTCACATACTGAGCACACATACAGTCTACAGCTGGGGACAAAGAGAGATTTCAATGCTAAATTAACTTCAAACCTTTGATTGGAATTGGATTGGACATCCTGATTTCTAATATGAGATTGTTTTATGACCTAAAATAGGATTTCCTCTTACCAAAAAGTGAATGTAAAAATCGTGGACCAGAGATATATCTGCTCCTAAATATTTTAAAGGAACAGCGAGCAATTACATTGTTTTATATTATGAGACACGCTTAATCAATATACCGGTTTCACATATGTTGCATCTTAAGTAATTTGTTTCAAATTCAAGATGTTTAATGAGCCAACGCTGAGCTAATAGCAAGTCTGTGCATGGAGTAATATCAGATTTTCAAGGCGACATCAGCTGTGTTTAATTTTTAAGATGTTTTGTAATGATATGGAGTAATTTTGCAATAGCAATTCAGTGTAGTGAATGAAGATTTTCTGCCTTTCAGTCTAGGTCCTTTTTTGAAATCCTGTCAGCCACACATTAGTTGTGTTATATGCAACATATTACACGTTCCAGAAAATTGTGTAATGAATGACTAGTCTGGGTGATTTTTAATATTGATGGGATGCAGTTCTATAAAATTATCCAAGGATAGTAATATATGAATAAAATATTAATTCCTGTTTCTGTTCATGTACTTGAAACATGACCTTTGGCACATTGTTACTTTCTCTAAACCTTGCTGTCTTATGCTTAAAATGACTGTCCCACATTCCTACAGAGTGTTTGTGGACTCAAAAATATTAATATATGAATGTCCTTGAAAAATTTAAAGGATCTAAAGGTTATCAGGCATATTTGTTTCCTCCCTCTCACCTTATTCTTATCCTTGACTAGGTGCTTTTTCCTACATATCACAGGCAGAGATATTCATGAAAAAACAGAAATATGAAATCTAGATTCTCAAAATCCATTTCATTTTAAAGAAGAGGAGTTTTAAAACACAAACAACAATATTTTTATTATCAGTGAAGTTACCAAATATTACTGTGGTGAAAAATCTCTATGCTAACCAAATTTAAGTTTATGTCAAATGACTTTTATTTCTTATTTTAGACTGTTCAAATTTACACAAATAATTAAGGCAAATGTCTTCCAAGTATAAAATGAAATTATCAGTTATTCATAGTACAAATAATAAATGACATTGTGTGTACAAAAATATATCATTTAAGATAATATTTATTGGTAATAAACTTCCATTTTTTCAGGCACGATTTTTCACTTGAAAATTGAAATACTGCAAGTTCAGAATACCTATAATGGCTTAACTAACACATTTATATTTTTACATAGCTCCGGATGCTTTTATACAGTACATGCCTCAGTCAGTTTGGAAATCTGTACATTAGAATGGGACATGGAACAACTGATTGGTTCAAAATTGGGAAAGCATTATGAAAAGGCTGCTTATTTAATTTATATGTAGTGTACATCATGTGAAATGCTGTGTGGATTAATCATAAATTGGAATCAAAATTGCCTGGAGAAACATCAGCAACCTCAGATATGCAGATGGTACCACTCTAACGGCCAAAAGTAAAGAGATCCTTGATAAGGGGGAAAGAGGAGAGTGAAAAAGCTGGCTTGAAACTCAACCTTCATAAAACTAAGATCATGGAATCCAGTCCCATCACTTCATGGAAAATCAGTTCAGTTCAGTTGCTTAGTCATGTCCAACTCTTTGAGACCCCATGAACTACAGCACGCCAGGCCTCCCTGTCCATCACCAACACCCAGAGTTTACCCAACCTCATGTCCATTGAGTTGGTGATGCCATCCAACCATCTCATCCTCTCTCGTCAACTTCTCCTCCCACCTTCAATCTTTCCCAGCATCAGGGTCTTTTCAAATGAGTCAGCTCTTCATATCAGGTGGCCAAAGTATTGGAGTTTCAGCTTCAACATCTGTCCTTCCAATGAACACGCAGGACTGATCTCCTTTAGGATGGACTGGTTGGATCTCCTTGCAGTCCAAGGGACTCTCATGAGTCTTCTCCAACACCACAGTTCAAAAGAATCAATTCTTCAGCACTCAGCTTGCTCTATAGTCCAACTCTCACATCCCTACATGACTTGTGGAAAAACCATAGCCTTGACTAGACAGACCTCTGTTGGCAAAGTAATGTGTCTGCTTTTTAATATGCTGTCGAGGTTGGTCATAACTTTTCTTCCAAGAGGTAAGTGTCTTTAATTTGGTGGATGCAGTCACCATCTGCAGCAATTTTGGAGCCCAGAAAAATAGTCTGTCACTGTTTCCCCATCTATTTGCCATGAAGTGATGGAACCAGATGCTGTGATCTTAGTTTTCTGAAGTTGAGCTTTAAGCCAATGTTTTCACTCCTCTTTCACTTTCATCAACAGACTCTTTAGTTTTTCTTCGCTTTCTGCCATAAGGGCGGTGTCATCTGCATATCTGAGGTTATTGATATTTTTCCCGGCAATCTTGATTCCAGCTTGTGCTTCATCCAGCCCAGCGTTTCTCATGATGTACTCTGCATATAAGTTAAATAAGCAGGGTGACAATATATAGCCTGACATACTCCTTTTCCTATTTGGAACCAGTCTGATGTCCATGTCCAGTTCTAACTGTTGCTTGTTGACCTGCATGGAGATTTCTCAAGAGACAGGTCAAGTGGTCTGGTATTCCCATCTCTTGAAGAATTTTCCAGTTTATTTTGATCCACACAATCAAAGGCTCTGGCATAGTCAATGAAGCAGAAATAGATGTTTTTCTGGAACTCTCTTGCTTTTTCGATGATCCAACGGATGTTGGCCATTTGATCTGTGGTTCCTCTACCTTTTCTAAAACCAGCTTAAAAAAAAAAAAAAAACAGCTTGAACATCTGGAAATTCACAGTTCACATATTGTTGAAGCCTGGCTTATCAGTTTGATAATGTGTGAGATGCATGCAATTGTGCGGTAGTTTGAGCATTCTTTGGCATTGCCTTTCTTTGGGACTGGAATGAAAACTGACCTTTTCCAGTCCTGTGGCCACTGCTGAGTTTTCCAGATTTGCTGGCATATTGAGTGTAGCACTTTCACAGCATCATCTTTCAGGATTTGAAATAGCTCAACTGAAATTACATCACCTCCACTAGCTTTGTTGATAGTGATGCTTCCTAAGGCCCACTTGACTTCACATACCAGGATGTCTGGCTCTAAGTGAGTGATCACACCATCATGATTATCTGGGTCGTGAAAATCTTTTTTATACAGTTCTTCTATGTATTCTTGCCACCTCTTCTTAATATCTTCTGCTTCTGTTAAGTCCATACCATTTCTGCCTTTATTGAGCCCATCTTTGCATGAAATATTCCCTTGGTATCTTTAGTTTTCTTGAAGAGATCTCTAGTCTTTCCCATTCTATTGTTTTCCTCTATTTCTTTGCACTGATCGCTGAGGATGTCTTTCTTATCTCTCCTTGCTATTCTTTGGAACTCTGCATTCAAATGAGTATATCTTTCCTTTTCTCCTTTGCTTTTTGCTTCTCTTCTTTTCACAGCTATTTGTAAGCCCTCCTCAGACAGCCATTTTGCTTTTTTGCATTTCTTTTTCTTGGGGATGATCTTGCTCCCTGTCTCTGGTACAATGTCATGAATCTCCATCCATAGTTCATCAGGCACTCTGTCTATCAGATCTGGTCCCTTAAATCTGTTTGTCACTTTCACTGTATAGGGAAAAAGTAGAAACAGTTGCAGATTCTGTTTTCTTGGAGTCCAAAATCACTGTGGAGAGTGCCTGTAGCCATGAAATTAAAAGATTCTTGCTCCTTGGAAGGAGAGCTATGAGAACCCTAGACAACATATTAAAAAGCAGAGACATTACTTTGCTGACCAAAATTCTGTATATTCAAAGCTTCCAGTAGTCACATACGGATGTGAGAGTTGGACCATAAATAAGGCTGAACACTGAAGAACTGATGCTTTTGAACTATTGTGTCAGAGTCCCTTGGACTGGAATGAGATCAAACCAGTCAATCCTAAAATCAGTCGTGAATATTCATTGGAAGGACTGTTGCTGAAGCTGAATCTCTATTCCTTTGGCCACCTGATGGGAAGAGCTGACTCACTGGAGAAGACCCTGATGCTGAGAAAGATTTATGGTAAAAGAGACTGGGGCCAGCAGAAGATGAGATAGTTAAATAGCATCACTGCCTCAATGGACATGAATCTGAGCAAACTGGTAGACAGTAGAGGACAGTGGAGACTGGCCTGGTGCAGTCTATGGAGTTGCACAGAGTCAGACATGCCTTAGCCACTGAATAACAAGGGGATTATTGCTCTGTTACTGAAAGTAAGGGCCACTGGAATCATAGAAAGTAGTCTGGGAAGAGAATATATACAGCGTCATAGCACTTTGCCCAATTCTATGAAGGTGTGCTTTTTTGAAGGAGCTGAGGGCAGGCCATGTTCTTCCTCCAGTTTGTTCACCCTGACTTGAGAATCATTTGGAAACCTTCAAGGTCACTCCTTTATGTTTGCCCATAGTTCCTATCCTCTGACATTCTCAAGATAGGCACAATGATAACAATCAAACCTTTCTGAGAGATGATGTAAGACATAAAATGTACTGCTGTCCTCTTGAGTAGAAGCTACAGAGGGACAAATGCAGTGAGAGAGATATTATTGTTAACTAAAATAATTCAAAGTCATAGGTACTGATGCCAAAAAAAGTTCTGAGAATGACAAGTCATATCTTACTACTGATGAAGGCTTGCTCTCCTCAGAAAATGAGAGCATTTTATACTTGCCTCTGTAGAAAAGATTATTTTTATCTAAGTGTGTGTTTCTCGTGGTGGCTAGTACATACCTGATCACATGGATACCTTTCCACAAAGTATACTTATTATGTTCTATTTCAAAATGTTGTCTCATCTTAGTTCTGATGATCTATAGCCAGTGAATAGTTACAAAGATTTGGGGCCACATAGGAAGACTGTAAATGTAAATGGCATTTGTCATTTGTAAATGACAAAGCTGTGTGTGTGAGTGTATGTGTGTGTCATGTGAAGAGTTTATTTTTCTACCAAATGATTACCAAAATTCAACAGATAATTAATAAAAGAACATAAGTATAAAGATGTCTTCCCCATGACCAAGAATATAACTATTTCAGAAACCAAACCACCTGTTCAAATGCGAATAAGTTTGGCCAGTATTTTCTGTGCCATGGGATGAGGTGATAATTTTTACTAAATTAGTCAAGTTACTAGCAATACTGTTAGTAATTATTGGCATACTAATAGCAAAGAGAGATTTTGAAAATGTAAAAATAGCCTAGCCATGATGGCTCATTCAAACCTGACCATATCTTAAGCCACATGAAATTCATGTATCAATTAAATACATATTTTTCATCACAAAAGAGGAAAAGTATCTCCCACCTGTGGTAGGCAGAATTCTTTGATGGCCCCAAGTTCCGGAGCCCTGAGTATAATCCTCTTCCCTGCTAAGGCAGAACCTATGAATATGATGGATAGTTACTGCCTTGATTCAGTTATGTTATATATGGCAAATAGAGATAGAACAATCACTCCCATCATTATGTTATATTATGTTACCTCCTCTTAGCAGATTAGAGAGGAATTAAGAAGTCAGAGAGATGCTCTCCTGCTAACTGGAAAAAAGCAAATGGCCTTGTTGTGAGATACCTATGGAGCCACAAGGCAAGAAACTGAGGTCAACTTCCAGGAGCAGAGAGCTATCTTTGGTTGATAGGTAGAAAGAAGATGTGATCTTAATAATACAGCTGCAAGGTAGTACACTTTACCAACAATCTGTGACCTTTGAAAAAGATCCTGAGCCACAGATGAGAATTAACTCCTTGGCCAATATCTTGATTTTAGCCTGGTGATTCCCTGAGCACAGTAACCAGCTAATGTGTACCTGGACTCCTAATCCAAAGAAATTTTAAGACAATAATTGGCTATTTTCTAAATCACTGACTTTGCAGTAATTTGTTACACAGCAATAGGATACTAGAAGCTTCCCAGGTGGCTCAGTGGTAAAAATAATCCACCTGCAATACAGCAGACTTGGGTTGGATCTCTGGGTTGGGAAGATTCCCTGGAGAAGGAAATGGCAACCCATTCCAGTATTCCTGCCTGGGAAATCCCATGGACAGAGGAGCCTAGTGGGTTACAGTCCATCGGGTTGCAAAAGAGTCAGAGACAACTTAGCGACCAAACAACAATAGGATACTAACAAACCATTTAGTGACTTAATAAACATTTACTGGAAAACTACTGCATGCATCACCCCAATGCAGATGAGAAAAGATTTTTCATCAGGAACTAGGTCACCTGTTCAAAATGAAATAACTGCCTGAACTTCTCAGAATATTGTCATCTGTTTGTTAGGGATAATTATGTAGATTTAGATTACAAAGGGGATAACTAGAATTTACACTCAGACTTCAAAGATGGCCAGGTTATCCCAGGATTGAAAATGAGCCTTTCATGTTACAACTCTTTTTATTTTTTTTCCTTTTTCTGTCTAAGGCAGAAACAAAGGCAAAAATTCTTTCATGAAAAAAGTATTTTTATGAGAAAGATATTTATAGAGTAAAGAATGTTCCAATTTTCTGAGCTGTCAGCCTTGGAAAAACATCCCTTTTTCTCCCAAATGTCTCTGACTCAATTGGCCTCAGGGCTTCCAAGGTGGCTAAGTGGTAAAGAACCCACCTGCCAATTCAGAAGACACAGGGGACACAGGTTTGATCCCTGGTTCGGGAAGATCCTCGGCAAAGGAAATGGCAACCCACTCCAATATTCTTGCCTGGGAAATCCCATGGACAGAGAAGACTGGTGGGGCTACAGTTAATGCGGTTGCAAGGAGTCCGACACAACTGAGCAGGCATGCAAAACTAGCAGAAACCATCTGTGTAGTCCTGGTTTCAGCCACACAGGGCTTGGGAGATACAGTGAATAATAAATGACATATGACTACAGAATAAAAAGTTGAGGCAACTCTACCATTTCTCTCATTCTAGCTCAGGCAGAAAATAGCCCCTCCCAAACAGCATCGTTTCCCTCACACCTACACACACAATCTATTTTCATTGTTTCATCCTCTGCCATTCCAGATGGCAAAACTGCCAGTATTTTCCTTATACTAGAAGTGTTAAAATCCAATTTAACTTGTATAACCTGAAATATAATTCATCTCTTTGGAAGTTTATTTTTTCTCCCTCTTTCAGCTTCTTCATTTGAAGGGACTAGGGGAATTTTTATTGTTCTATGATGAGATTAATGGTCCAAACCAAGAGACTGATAGAGAGCAAAAGGAAATGAGAAGCAGAGGGGTAGGGAAGGAGGGAGGGTAGGGGACAGGAGACAGAGAAACTGGAGGTAGGTCCTACCGCATCACTTAACAGCTGCCTTATGTGCAGGAGACTCAGTGTGGAATGTTGACTGGGACACGACTTACCTAAGTTTTGATTTGCTGACATGGCGCCCTGGGAACAAGCAGTTCCATCTTGGTCCTAGAAATTCATTTCAACAACACTAATGCCATTATTAATGTTTAAACATGTGTTTAACCTTTGATAAGAAAGTATTTTTTTCTCCCTGCCACTGCTTATTTGTTGCTGTTGTTATTGTTCAGTCACTCAGTCATGTCTGACTCTGCGAACCCATAGACTGCAGCACGCCAGCTTTCCCTGTCCTTCACCATCTCCCGGAGCTTGCTCAGGCTCGTGTCCATTGAGATCGTGATGCCATCCAACCATCTCATCCTCTGTCATCCCCTTCTCCTCCTGCCTTCAGTCTTTCCCAGCATCAGGGTCTTATCTATTAGGATAGATTATCTTCCATGTAAATATTAGAGTTAACTTTGTTGAAGCCCTTAGCCTTATCCCTGTTATAATTATTATTATCACAGTGTGCAGTATGGATGTCCCAAAATAAAAAAGAAATTAGAAAAATATTTTATAGATGATTCTGCCTGCCACCCCACAGATGACTTCATTCACAGCATGGAGTTCTTCTGATTATCCTCAAACTTAGTCAAATACAAGTTTAAAGCGCCTGGGTTTCCTAACTTTATCCTCCTCCCTCACGAAGTAGATTCCAGTGTTCTGTCTGCAGAACTGATTTTGCTTTCTGTTTTAAGAAAATTTGGCCTGTAAAACTAATTCCAAGATTTCGGATTTTGTCTTGAAAATAAAACTTAACCATGCATGTAAATAATCTTTGGTCCATTTCAATTAGGTCTGATCTCTTCAACCCAAGTATTTGATAAATTAAATTGAGGTGCCTCTAAATAGAGAAGGCATGAGCCCTTTATATGCACCTGCCAGCTTTTAGGCAATTATTCTTTATATGTACCTGTCACTTTTGGAAGACTGTATGAGCGGTGATGTACAGAAGACACAGGAGCCACTTTGATAAACAGGAAGGGTCATTTTAGGGTTTTAGGCAGTAGTAAATAAAGCAATCTGTTTCAGCCTGCTGTAAGGAGACCTGGGAAAAAAGAAAAACCAAACAAAAAAAACCTGGAATTCTTATCCAGAAGTGTCCCTCCCGGTTTCTCCATGTAAAATCTTATAAAGGTATGTTTTTAATATTATATTTCTCCATCATAGTCCATTATACTCAATCCAGGCAACCTACCAGTCAATGGAGCTGACATCATTCTGCTTATAGTATTTAGAGAAATTAAACTGTCAGTCCTCATTTCTCCTGATGTCTGTACCACCATGTCGCATTTTTGTTTAACAAGCTTATTTGAATTTAAAATCATCCTGGTGGCATCAGAGTCCTTGCTTTCAGATTTCTAGCTTCTGATAAGACTCCAGATACTGGAGTCCAAATCATTGATACAAATAAAGTTTGACCATATGAGAGGGAGATGGAAGCAGTTTTCTTCCTGCCTGCCTTGAAATTCTCTAATTAGGAAGCTCAGAATTATTTCAGGTCTAGAGCTGACCTCATTGTTGCTGAGCTAGGAGGAGAGACGCCTATGAACTATGTCCCAGGATTATAGCAAACAAGTGAGGAAAAATCCTTTTGTCTATGAAACTGTCAGTACAATGACTCCTCCAGCCTGGTAATCACCCCAAACCTGCACTACTGAGGACTTAATTGGAAGTGGCATTGTGTTACCTTTCTTGTCATTTCAGAAGCCTGAGCTCCATCGAATGGGGACTTTGGAGATTCAGGACCTCACACAACTATGTAATCAATGAAACTCACCCCCCCAAAAAAAAGCAAGAAGGACAATAGAGAAACAATGGGCACTGATGTCCACTGTCCGTGTTTAGCTCTAGGTTAAATCCCCTTATGAGTGAGCTTAACTTTGGGGCCACTCATGCACATTTCTAGATTCTATCATACGCTTGCTGTCCATTCACTCAGCCTCCCAGCAGTCTTTCATTGCTTTTTATTACTCCAAGCTCCCAGCCTATATTTAGGTCTTATCCTACTTTGTGCTGCTTGTTAAGCCATGACTCCTCCTTTCCTCATTTATAACAGTGACATTTCTATTTGCTCCCTGGCTTCAGGAAGGGCAAAAGCCAACAGTCATTCAACAACCCATGAAGATCAGTTTAATCAGCTAACAGGTAAATCAGCAGTTCTCAAAGTGCATTCTGAACCAGAAGCATTAGCATCACTGGGAATCTTTGCTAGGGACACAACTTGTCAAGCAACACACCAGATTTACAGAGTTGAGGGTGGAAGGAAATCTTTGCAATTCATGTTTAAGGAGCCCTCTGGATGATTCAAATGCATCATAGAGTATTCAAACTGCTAAGTGAGAAGAACTCAATCTGATTAAACTTATTTACCTAAAAATATGAATTGCTGGTAGATTTGTCACTTAATATCATTTATTTTAATAGAGCACATTTTAACCTAAAACAAAACACTTTGGAGAAACTGGCTATCTTTGTTTGTATGTTCCAAATGCTCAGTCTCTTCAGCAGGCTTCCAACTTGGGGAACAAACTTCTGTTTGTTTTCCACAGGTACATGAAGGGTGTGAAGCCAGGATGGAGATCAGTTCGGTTCAGTCAGTTCAGTCGCTCAGTCGTGTCCGACTCTCTGCGACCCCATGAATTGCAGCACGCCAGGCCTCTCTGTCCATCACCAACTCCCGGAGTCTACCCAAACCCATGTTCATCGAGTCGGTGATGCCATCCAACCATCTCATCCTCTGTTGTCCCCTTCTCCTCCCGCCCCCAATCCTACCCAGCATTAGGGTCTTTTCCAATGAGTCAACCCTTCGCGTGAGATGGCCAAAGTATTGGAGCTTCAGCTTCAACATCAGACCTTCCAATGAACACCCAGGATTGATCTCTTTTAGAATGGATTGATTGGATCTCCTTGCAGTCCAAGAAACTCTCAAGAGTCTTCTCCAACACCACAGTTCAAAAGCATCAATTCTGCGGTGCTCAGCTTTCTTCACCATCCAACTCTCACATCCATACATGACCACTGGAAAAACCATAGTCTTGACTAGACGGACTTTTGTTGGCAAAGTAATGTCTCTGCTTTTAAACATGCTATCTAGGTTGGCCATAACCTTCCTTCCAAGTAGTAAGCGTCTACCAGAGCCGAATTTGTTGGTGTAAATTGTCACAAAGCCTGAGTATCGTCTCTAATTTGGTTCCATGCAGGATGTCTACACAGGTGCTCAATTACAATAAATGATTAACCACCAGGAAGGCTCACTACATTCACTGTGGATAAAAGGAACATTAACCAGTGTTGCTCTAAGTGACTTGGGGTGTTTTCTAGTTCTACCATTCCATGCACCATTAGTTACCTCCCAAACCATTTCAAGTAAGCACTCGACATATATACACTATCATGTGTAAAATGGATAGCTTGTGAGAAGTTGCTGTATAACACAGGGAGCCCAGACTTGTGCTCTGTGATGACCTAGGTGCGTAGGGTGGGGACAGGGGAGGGAGGCTCAAGAGGGAGGGAATACATGTATTGTTATGACTGATTCACATTGTTGTACAGCAAAAACAAACACAGCATTGTAAATTTTAAAAAAGCAAACAAAGAATAATTAAAAATAGTATCAAGTATTCAAATACACTTACAGAATGATCATTATAACCTCACTGACAAGCCTAGTAGATGCTGTCTGGATAAAAATAATGTGAAATACCAAAGGAGCTGGAACTGAACCATGAACAGGCAAGAGACTATTCCATCTTCCTCGCTTCAGTAAATTGAGAAAATGACTAATCTGTTGAACTTCTCATTTAATAAAGGTTATTTACACACAATTTTACAGTAGTTCAGCTTTGGCCCAACAGTGATAATATTTTTCATATACTTATTTATAAATAACCTGCCTTCAATACTTTAGCTCTAACTTGGTTTGAATATAATCTGATTTCAAAAAAAAAAAAAAGGTCTGATCTGCCTTCCTTTTGAACCTGTAGGGTGAGGGTAATACTAATTGCTAAACTAAATCATATTTGGAGGCAATCTTTCATAAATTATAGGTTATCCAAAAAAGGCATTAAAATTAAGAGTACAGTAGCAGAAATGCAGGCTGGAATGATGTATTTTTGTTTGAAATGCCAATTGCATTTGATTATTCTTACAATATTATTACTATGATCAAAATTGTTTCATTTTGCCACTACAGAATGATTCACCCAAGGAAATGTGGCTTGAAATCAAGAATATCAAATGATATTTTCTTGAGAAGACAATTTGGAGGCTCAATGTATTATGCAAAGCCCAGACACTTAGAAATGGGGAGAAAGATATTATGCAAAGAGCAGTGAAATTGACCATAAGCAATGACATTAAAATATTGCATGATCCTAGAGATATCATACTTCTCTCACCACAAGTTTGCATGAAAGGCACTATGATGCAAACTACTGAATGTTGCCATGCCTTCATACAAGTTGTTCCTTTTGCAGGAAAAGCATTCCTCCCTTTTCTATAAGAGCCACTATATTATTTCTTTTCCTTTAATTCTTCATTCAAGAAACAAATCTTTTCTGGCTTTTTTTCAGTTAGACTTGACTGTATAAAATATTTTCAATAACAATGACAACTTCTAATATTTATATTGTGTGTATAAAATGTTATGGCGGCAATAGTTTTCATTAATCACATTCTTGAGATTTTTTGTCTACACGCCTGCTAGCCCTATCAGATATGTGTCTTAAAAACATAGAGTTTGCCTTGCCCAATTTTGATTTCATGCCATCCATATCACCCATTTACTCCTAGACATTTAGTAAAGTGGTTGAATAATGGCCTTCCCGTCAGTAGCATGAGATAATGGTGACTATGCCATCCACTTCACAGAATATTAGATCAGTGAAGTAACTAATGGATAATAAAAATACAAATAATACTTTTAACATATCATGTATATGTCATAAGTTATTCTAATCTCCCAAATAGACAAAGAGAATTTTTGCGAGAAATTATACAACTGCTTATCAACAGAATAGGAATCTAGCATAACCTCAAGCTACTCATCGAGAGATAAAAACAAACATCATAAAATAAATCAGAAGGAAAAGGTGAAAACATGATATCCATATTTATTTGTTTATTTATTTGTGTTGTTTTCAAGCAAGATACTGAGTATGGAGAAATGTAATACATAGCAAAATGGAGATACATTTTGAAACGAAAGCCCCATTTAAAAATATTTACAAACATTTGTTCTGTCTGAAGGCTTTACTTTACATGTTAAGTCTGCTTCAGAAATCTAGAGCCATTTCCTTCTCCAGAGGATCTAGGTAAATAACTTTGATTTCAACAAGGTACATGTCCCTTCAATATCACAGAGGATCACATGAGACATTAGAAAGATCATAGGGTTGGGTTTGACTCACAGAAGCAGCCCAAGGAGAAAAATCTCGATGATTAGGACAGCAATGGGTCACCTCTATGGGGACTGGTTAGATAGTTATCCAGGCTTTGGTTGCTAATATCTGTCCTGTGCTCATAGGAACCCAGCTGGGAGGCAAGAGGAGAGAACACAGCGCCAAAGTGCAAGGGGATCCATGAAACAAAATGGCATTGAATCTTGGTTGGACCACCAATACTACACTCAGAAGGCCTATTAGTGATAGCTACATGTTTGCAAATACAATTCATTTCCACAGCTTCAATTCTGTATTTATTGTGGGTGTATTTTGTGCATACGAGGACAACATAAAAACTAGCAATTACTTTCTTTGGAAGGCTTGAGGAGGGTTAAAAGGCCTTCAACGAGAGTGGCTAGGCCATCCATACCTTGCCATTAAAACTCCTGCTGGGGTCAGGATACGGAAGTAGAAATGTAAAACAACGTCAGTTGAAAATATTCATGCTCATTCTTCTCTCCTGTTAGTCTAGACAATATAATAAGTGCTATGAAACTCCTCTCATCTATCACAGAGCCCAGCACATGATAGGTAACTCATAAACAATTGTTTAATAATAATAACTGAATGTTCTTACTAGTGACATAATCAAACAGAAGTGTCCCTTGGGTCTATTCAACAGGAGTGTACTTCAAGGGTGAATAAAGAGAGTCTAAAATCTGAGACAGGGCAACATTATCCTAGAGATTAATATTCTGATGAAAGAACATTCCATAAAATGTGTTTAGACTGCAGGATCCAAGAGTGGGGCAGATGTGTGGTCAGGCGCTTAGCTCTACCGTTTCTGCTCAGCACCCTCCCAAAGCCACAGCAGAGAAAGAGCCCTAGAGATACACAGGGATCTAGGTCAGGTACTGCTATTGTCAGTGGCATAGCTTGGGCAAGGCATTTTGGTTTTCTGGGCCCCACTTTTCCTGATCTAAAAATTGGTGAGGAGGCTGGCGGGTCACTCTGTGCTTGTAGAGCAATTCCTCTCAGATAAGCCTGATGCCAAAAACCAGTGAAAGTGATGGATTCTACAATGATCAATGTGCTTGTGTGGATAAGCCTGATGCCAAAAACCAGTGAAAGCCTATGGATTCTACAATGATCGATGTGCTTGTATGATATCGTAAATTTTACTTTTTAAAATTCAAGCACATCCCTCACTTTAATTCAAAATCTACCCCTGTTTGTTCTAATGTAAAATACAATTTTATGTATAAAATCTTCTAAATGAAGGTAAATCTTCTAGAGAGCTGAGGCAGTTTTAGTCTTTGATTTCTAGTAGTCCCTAGCATACCACCTCATACCCTCATGGGGACTGCATTTCAATTGTCAAAACACAAAGATAAATGATGTTCAGTTTCTCTTTTATGTTAAAAATCTAACTGTAAAATAATTTAAAAGATTACTCTCCCTCTTTTCCCCCATACTTGACACAATTTAGTTTTTCTTCTACTCTATGATATTTGAAACTAAAATTATCCTTTGATTAGTAAATTTAGGGACCACTAAATCTAGGAGAACCATTAGTAAATCTTAAATTACTTAAGCATCCTTTGTTGATTGATAGGAATCATTGGTTCTACACCTTCTCAACAAATCAAGATCTATATTAAATATCCAGTAAAAAATTTCTCCCTTGTTTAAAAGCTTGTTGTAAATGTCATAATATTTTGTTTGTGTTCATGTCAGTTAGCTCACTTGTTTCTTGATCATACATGATTGAAATTCCTACAGATAGCATATTTGTTTCCTTAATTTTGTTGTTGTTATTGTAGCAGTTTTCCTTTCAGGGTTATAATTTTTAGACCTGTTTCATTTGGGGCAAACTACTGTATTTTGTGATTAAGAAAAATGCCTGGGTTGCTGAGGGTTAATATATACTGAGAAATTCCAAGATTATTTGGCAAGAGCATGTTCTGTCTCTGATTTTCCTGGGGACAATAAACCAGATTTTCCCCACAATGTCCTTTCAAATTGAGTAAAGTCTAGTTAAATTCTAGGAGCACAAAAGAGAGACTCTATTGGCAGCAGTCCTCAGGAGGATGCTTGTGTTATGCCAGCAGAGGATTAGTTTTAAAAGGATTAGATTTAAAGCAGAAGGATATATTTAACCTTTGGGATAGGAATCCAGGGACTGCCTCCTTATAAGTTAAATTTATTAGCACTAAGGACACATGTCCAACTGTGAAGAACTCTTCCAAGATATGTTTCTCAGTTACCACATGTGACAATATATATCACAAGAAGAATTTTCCAGCATTCATAATAATCAAATAATCAATTGTTTCAATGAAACAATTCAATACAAATAATATGAATGGGGAAAATGTATCATTAGCTTTACAACAAAATATTTTTTTTTTATTTATAACACATCACAATCCTCATTGAAGTGCATCCCCAAAGCTACTTTGAATCAAATGTAACTATAACATATACTCATAGGTTGTTACTGATCCAGTATTTTCAATTACTTGGGTAGAACCTCCCTTGCTAGACTGAAACATTTTTTGGTTTCAATATATTGTATAATTCAAAAAACACACTATATGCATTCTGAGCCACCTGAAACAAGTGAGAACGAGAGATTTGCATCACTTATTCCAGGAGCTCAGGCTTCAAACACTCCTTAAATATGATCAGGGGAATAATTTGGGAACTTTACCTTTTTTAAGGTAGAGGTTTTAATTTTATCCATGGCTGTGATTCAGAATTAAGGGATTTGTAATAAAGTTATCAAAATGGGAGGGTTATGTCTACCTGCAAGGTATATTAAAGAATAATTCATAACAAGTATTTCAATAGTTTGTTAATTAAATTAACAATTGATAGTGATTTAAGAGGTTAAAAAAGAAGAGGAACCACGAACCTGGAGAGGAGTTATTCAGCTATCATTGAGAAAGAAATCAGAAGAAGACAGGTCTCCAGTTTTCTAGGGTAGTTATTCCTTAAATGCTGTGAAATAATTGCTTAGGCAATATTTTTTTCTATTTTATAAATGATATTTTCTATCTGTTAATGTATAAATACAGATATTATTTATATATAAAGTATGTTCACAAAAGTATACACAAGTGCCCAAAATGAAAATTAAAAGAAACTGAACATAACATGTAATCAGCATTCAGACCAATTAATAGAATATTATTAGCATCCCTGAAACTTTTATTTTCCAGTCACCATTCCCAGAAAGGTATTATGCATGACATTATAGATTAACTGTATAATTTTTTTCCTTAATGTAAATGGGTTGCTATAGTATGCCTTCTATTCTGTCTGGCTTCTTTCACTTAACACTGTCCATGAGATCCTGCTCTCTTTTTGCAGGCTGTTCTAGACAGTTCATCTTCAGTGCTATAGAGTTTTCCACTGAAAGACTATGCCACAGTTATTCACACATCTTAAATTTCAAGGATTTTTTAGTAGCTTGCTTAGGTTAATTTTAAATGTTGGCATAGACTCCTTATAATTCTGTTATAAATTTATGTTATTCAAGATACAAAATCATAAGTGGTATACTAAAATAGGCCTTGAAAAAAGAAAAACTATAGGGAAGTTGTCAAATGCTACTATTAACCTGATTTCTCTTGGTCATTTTACTATATTTTTATTCAATTTGCACTTAATTTTTTTTCTAAATTGGTATTTTATTTCAGTATTGGTGGGAATTAACATAAATACTTTAAGCCCCACTAAATCTATCTAGTCAAAAATTACTATCCCCTACTAATTATTGAAATTGCACTAAGCTAAGCATATAGCATAGAACAGAACCATTCCTCTCTGAATGACATCCACCAAGGTGCAAAAATCGAAGTCAGCAAACAAATGACTATTTGCTTACCTAGGTATGTGAAATTTACTGATCTGATCAATCTGAGTTTCACCTTGGGGATAAGAAGGTGATCACTGATTCTCAAGTCCTCCAGCGGAATTTATTACAAACACAAACCTGTGGGTTGAGAGACACGTGTTCTCATACTGACATGTTTTCATGTCAAAGGTACAGTCCTTATAATATAACATATTGGACAAAAGGAGAAACACTCACTGGGAGCATATCAAACTCAAAGTTTCTGTTTAAATATTTGCAGGGTTATTTGGATCCTGCTGCCCCCGACCACATGGTAAAGAATTCGCCCACCAATGCAGGAGACATTAGAAATGGGGGTTTGATCCCTGGGTCGGGAAGATCCCCTGGAGGAGGGCATGGCAATCCACTCCAGTATTCTTGCCTGGAGAATCCCATGGGCAGAGGAGCATGGAGGGCTATAGTCCGTAGGGGAGCACAGAGTCGGACACAACTGAAGTGACTTAGCATGCATGCACACCCCAACCATGTAGAAGGGTTGCAAATTTTTTTTGTCTTAATTCTCCAAATCCCCTCATTTTTGATGAGCTGGAAGGACAGAGTTCTCAGTCTTCTTTCACGAAGAATGCTTTATATATGTGTGTGTGTGTGTGTATGTATATATACATATATACATATATAACTTACATTGTATCTACCTTCTCATCATTCCCAAATTGTTTTTATTAAGTTTACCTGAGACCCTAGTTGGAAGAAATGTATTATGATTCATCCTACAACACACAATGTCTCTGTGTGGCCTCCTTATCCATTTCCCTCACTGGTAAATCTCCACCATCTGCAGAGGAAAGTTGTTGGAATACTGACAGCTTTCAAGCTCTGTGTGTTTCTGCTTCCCTGGATAAGAATTTCATGCAGTGAAATGAGCATTTGCTCAGCAATGTGCAAAGTAGACCAGAACTAGAGGACATTTAACACACTCAAGGACAACCCTCAACCCCAGTTCCCAGCTATCCCAACAGGATGGAACTCCAGCTGCCAACAGTGGTGACTCACTCATCAACATAATTTGCTTGCTTTTACTCCCACCCCTCCTTCATCTACTCCCCCACTGATGCTCTGCTCCCTGAGATCATTACCTCCTAAACAATTCATTTTATTTACGCTTTTTTTGGTCATGGTTTGTTTTGGAAGAAACTGAACCCCCTCTTAAGAACTTTAACTTAAGGTTAAAGTTATAGTTCTTCTTAAAGGAACTATAACTCCTTTATAGTCATATTATATACATCAACTCTACTTTAAAACTCCAATTCACAGAGCTGTTACATTAATAGGTATTTTTAAGAGCATGATTTAAACAGGTGTTTTCACTCAAGCATTTACTAGACATTTAAGTGAATTGGCATGCTCCCAGAAGAAGCAGAAATTATTAAAAAGCACTTAAATTTATTTGATCAAAGATCTCCATTTGTTGTATATTCATCTACTAGGTTGCTACTTGTTCTTAGATTGCAAACTTAGTAAATGGTTATGAACTTCAGAACTCAAATATTTTAAAAAATCTAAGCACTTAATGGAAAAAAAGAAATATCAATGAGGTGAAGATAATTGGAAATAGGCAAGGGCAAGTATTCTGCAGATGCACTGGGTTCTACTCTTGCTGTTCTGTGTCCAGTCCTATTGACCATACTTGATCCTCACTTGCAGGGATCTCTTCCCCAATCCATTGTAGTCCTTAGTCTTCTCAATTATCAAGTAAATGTATTGAGTCAGAGGGCTTCCCAGGTGGCACTGGTGGTAAAGAAGCCACCCGCCAATGCAGGAAACAAAAGAGAAGTAGGCTCAATCCCTGGGTCGGGAAGATTCCCTGGAGGAGGGCACTGCAACCCACTCCAGTATTCTTGCCTAGAGAATCTCAAGGGCAGAGGAGCCTGGCAGACTCCAGTCCATACGGACACAAAGAGTCGAACAGAGTCAGACAGACTTAGAACGCATGCATGCACATTGAATCAGAATACAGTAGGTTTCTTTACAATTTTAACATTATATAACTGTTATGGATTGATAGAGTATTTTCCTGTGGAGATTGAGTCCACCAAAAGGTTCCTTGGGTCAGAGTTGATCAAATAAACTACTTTCTGTTGCACAAAATAGAAAAATCAACCAAATGATTATAAGTTTAGAAAGCTTACAATGGCTAAAGGAATGACTTAAAATGGGGCTTGAAAAATGTCACCGAGACCTGTTTTACTCCATCTCTCTTAGCTGTTTCTTCCATGTAGGCAGGTATGATACTCGTCCTCAGAGGTGTACAGCTTCTCTAAATTCTATAGTTTCACTTCCAGCTTGAAAGTGAGTTTATCTTTTCCTTAGATCAGACAAATGTTCAGGGTTAGCCTTTCATAGGTTGAATTAGATTGAAGTCCTACATCTGAAACAATCACTCTAGGTAGGGAGGTAAGCATTCCAATGGTTGAAAAATCAGCATTTGTGCATTAGAATCACCTGCAGAGATTTAAAAGCTACTTATGCTGGGGGCCAGCTTTAGACTAATTAAGCCTGTACATCTGTGAGTGAGAATCAGGCATTAGTATATTTTAAAGCTCCCTAGTGATTTCAGGGTTTATCCAGAATAACCACTGCTTTAGACCTGGGCTATAGTGATTCACGTTTATATAGTTCACCTGGGAAATATTTCAAAAGGCAGATTCCAGTTTAGTAGATCTGATGCAGGGCCCAAGACCCTTCCTTCCTCCCTCCCTCCCTCCCTTCCTTCTTTTTTCTTTCTTTCTTCTTTTTTTTTTTGGACATTGGAAGCTTTATTTTTAAATCTCATGCAGACAGAAGACAGAGGGATGAATGGCTGAACATGGGGCCAAAGGAGGCTTGTGCATCCTTGAGCTTGGCAGTCCTGCTCCAAGGGACAAATCGTTGGGCTGGCCTGGATATCTATCTGTCTGTTCAGCCGCCCTGCCTGCCTGTCTAAAGGGAAAGCTGGCCACCCCGGGCTTCAGACTCATGGCACCACCCACACTGGGAAGACAGCGCTACCCAGAGCCTTTGGCAAGTGAGGGTTTACATTTCTGTTGGTCATTTTGGAGCTTAAATTGTTTTTTTCTGGATATTAAAAACAAATGTATTAAATCCCTGGTGAGATCACTGGGTTACTTAAAGGACATCTGAAACAATTCCCATTTTGAATCCCTTTTAATATCTGACAGATGCCACCAAGAATAAGTGTTAAGGCACAAAAATATCACATATGTATATGTATGTGTGTGTGTGTATATATATATATGTATATATGTGTATATATATATATATATATATATGTAAAACAGCAACAGAAATAAACCACATTCCTAAAGCAAATGTAATGTGCAGAGGACACTATATAATTTAACTCAAATGCATTTTTAATCCTGGCATCACTTCCCACTCTTCTCAAGGAAAAAATTATCTTAAATATTTTAAATAAAAATCACAGGGTGATATTTACTGCTTAGGAATTTTAAAAGGTGGAACATTCCAGCACTTTACCAAGCATGCCTGGTGTGGTCCTGAATATCCTTCCTTGAAGTCTGCTCAGGGTTAGTCAGTTCATTTGGTTACAAAAGGAACTCAGATTTTGCAGAAGACCAATAAGAAAAGGCCTAAAAGTCTTTGTTGGTACTAGTTACCAAAGTTGTCATGGACCACTGGTAAAAACCCTTCAATGCCCCTGCAAGGAGAGTACAAAACCGAAGTGGTCAAATCAAAGGAGCAGTCACAGTGTCCGAAACACACAAAAGCTGTAAATGTAAGCTCAACATACACTGAAGTGAGGCAGAGGAATTTTAGGAACTTCCTCAGGGTCAGAAAGCATCTTTCAGGGAGGGGCCCGGGGCCTCAGGCGGAGGCTTGGGGAGGAGCCAGGCAAACCGGGCCTGGGCTGGCTCAGGCCAACTTCTCAGTAAACGGTACTCACTCCTCAAGGAAGGTGCCAGCCAGGCCTTGGTGGGTTCACTGAGGACCCGGCCACGGGGGTCAGCTGCTTCAGGCACCTGGGCAGTCAGGCCGCGAGCAAAAGCATGTAACCGCGGCCTGGACAGCACCTGGGGCCCGTGCTGGGCGGGGAGGCGGCAGAGCACCTGCAGCCTGAGGGCCGCACTTTGTCAAGCGCTTCCTCGGCAACTTGAGAAGCGTCCATGTCAGCTGTGCACCAGCGCGGATGACCCCAAGCGCAGGGATGCGCAAGGCGGTCCCCGCAGTCCAGGCTGCAAGTCCACGAGGAGAGGCACCAAGGGAGGTCCGGGTGAGTGGTGACCGGCTGGGCCAGACCGTGCTGAGCCCAGCGCAATGGCCGGGGGCTCCCGGTCCGGGGGAGGCTGAGGTCAGGGGAGGGCCCCCCACCTGACTGACAGCCAGTCCCCTTGTCCTCAGTCAGCCCATACTTGTGGCCACGGGACTATCTTCCACTAAAGGCGCTTCCGAGGTGGCCAGGAAGACTCACACCGTGGTGACCACCCTGAAGACCCTCAGACGCCTGGAATGGCAGGTCGGGCCCATCTGCCAGAGTCAGGTTAGAACTTTGTAAACCAAAAGTGTTTTGTGAATGCCTTATCTTTTGTTTTGGAGCTGAGGCCACAGGGCACCACAAGTCAAGACACTTCTTTTCCTTTCTTTCCTTTCTTCTTCTGTATGTAAGTCTATTTCTGTTTTGTAAATAAGTTCATTTGTATCATGTTTTATATTCCACATATGAATGATATCATTTGGTGTTTACTTCACTTATTATGATAATCTCTAGGTCCATCCATGTTGCTGCAAATGCTGTTATTTCACTGATTCTTTATAGCTGAGTAATTTTCCACTGCATGTATATATGCTGCTACATTCCTAATAGGTTTCCAAGTGATACTCATGATGTGGCTCACTGCCATGTTTCAAGAAGTAGGTTATGTACTATCAATATCTATTCCTAACGCTTTGAGTTAGGTCCATTCTAAAGAAGGTATGATTCACCAAGGGAAAGTTTGGCTACTTCTGATGGAATTTTCTGTTAAGACTATAGTTTATAGAACCAGTTTTTGTTATTACGTATAGAAACTCATACACATCTTAATATCATACCTGTGTATTTAAAATTCTGTATTCTGAAAAAAACAAATTCTGTATTCTGGTGAATGAGGAGTATCATTTGAATAGAAATTGTCTGTTCAAACCAGGGTCTAGCAGTTTGCCAGTAATCAACAGCCAGGAAGTGTTAATTTTACTTTAATCTTTTGTTTCCTTGTGATATAATAAGATTGGGCATGATTCTTAAAATATGAATTACAAACTTCAGTTCAGTTCAGTTCAGTTGCTCAGTCGTGTCTGACTCTTTGTGACCCCATGGACCACAGCACACCAGGCCTCCCTGTCCATCACCAACTCCCTGAGTATACCCAAACTCATGTCCATTGAGTCGGTGATGCAATCCAACCATCTCATCCTCTGTCATCCCCTTCTATTCCAGCCTTAAATCTTTCCCAGCATCAGGGTCTTTTCCAATGAGTCAGCTCTTCGCATCAGGGGGCCAAAGTATTGGAGTTTCAGCTTCAACATCAGTCCTTCCAATGAACACCTGGGACTGATCTCCTTTAGGATCTCCTTGCAGTCCATGGGACTCACAAGAATCTGCTCCAACAGCACAGTTCAAAGGCATCAATTTGTCAGCACTCAACTTTCTTTATAGTCCAACTCTCACATCCATACATGACTACTGGAAAAACCATAGTTTTGACTTGATGGAATTTTGTTGACAAAGTAATGTCTCTGCTTTTTAATATGCTATCTAGGTTAGTTATAACTTTCCTTCCAAGGAGTAAGCATCTTTTAATTTCATGGCTGCAGTCACCATCTGCAGTGATTTTGGAGCCCAGAAAAATAAAGTCAGCCACTGTTTCCACTGTTTCTCCATCAATTTGCAATGAAGTGGTAGGACCAGATGCCATGATCTTAGTTTTCTAAATGTTGAGCTTTGAGCCAACTTTTTCACTCTCCTCTTTCACTTTCATCAATAGGCTGTTTAGTTCTTCTTTACTTTCTGCCATAAGGGTGTTGTCATCTGCATATCTGAGGTTATTGATATTTCTCCCGGCAATCTTGATTCCAGCTTGTGCTTCCTCCAACCCAGCGTTTCTCATGATGTATTCTGCATTTAAGTTAAATAAGCAGGGTTACAATATACAGCCTTGACATACTCCTTTTCCTATTTGGAACCAGTCAGTTGTTTCATGTCCAGTTCTAACTGTTGCTTCCTGACCTGCATACAGATTTCTCAAGAGGCAGATCAGGTGGTCTGGTATTCCCATCTCTTGAAGAATTTTCCACAGTTTATTGTGATCCACACAGTCAAAGGCTTTGGCATAGTCAATAAAGCAGAAATAGATATTTTTATGGAACTATCTCTGGTTAGCAAGCAAGAGTTTCCTCCAGCCCAGTTATCCCTGCAGGAACATCAAGAGCATCCATGGCAGCCAGACTTCAAAATAAGAATTTAAATGATAAAAAGAGATGTCAACTATTTCAAGCTGAACAAATTCGCCCCTCTCTTCATCTCTATATCTCTGCTTTATCCTCTATGTGGGCATGAGGTGTGTGGGCTTTTAGGGCCAGATGGTGCAGCAGCTAAACAGCCAGAGAACGAGGAGAAATCCAAAGTTAACCAGAGAGTCATGTCTTATATTCTCTCAAGAAGTTACATCCCCACCATGTTATCAGATGATGAAATGTTGTCTTTCCTCCAGGGGACTTTTTGAGAGCTTTCTCTCTCCCTTAGATTCCTAGGTTGTAAATATTAGCCCCAGAATGAATCCTTAAGATTTCCATATTCTCTTGAAATACAGTGGCTTCTATAGTCAACGGATCTGTTCCCTTTTACTTCTGTCTCCTCCCAAAAGTATTCCAAGGTTCACAAAATTTTAAATGAAGATATTAACTCCTGGTCTGTTGCCTTGGCCTCATTCCCAGGTACTATATCTTATTAAAGCAACATGAAACAATAAGATTAAAAACCTGAGGCTCTGACTGTGTAGCAGAGATCCATGCTTAACTCAGTATCTCAGTAGTTCTAAAGTTGAGATCGGTTCTGAAGAGCCTACTGAGAACCCTACAGAGATACCTTTGGTCATCCTTAGTCACACTTGATGACTCTGTATGTTTTGGATCATAGTAAATAAATCCTTGCTCAGTCCTGAATGCTAAATATTTTATATTTAAACCGAAGTCAAGTGGGCCTTAGGAAGCATCACTACCAACAAAGCTAATGGAGGTGATGGAATTCCAGTTGAGCTATTTCAAATCCTAAAAGATGATGCTGTGAAAGTGCTGCACTCAAAATGTCAGCAAATTTGGAAAATTCAGCAGTGGCCACAGGACTGGAAAAAGACAGTTTTCATTCCAATCCCAAAGAAGGGCAATGCCAAAGAATGCTCAAACTGCCTCACAATTGCGCTCATCTCACACGCTAGTAAAGTAATGCTCAAAATTCTCCAAGCCAGGCTACAGCAATACGTGAACTGTGAAATTCCAGATGTTCAAGCTGGTATTAGAAAAGGCAGAGGAACCAGAGGTCAAATTGCCAACATCTGCTGGATCATCAAAATAGCAAGAGAGTTCCAGAAAAACATCTATTTCTGCTTTATTGACTATGCCAAAGCCTTTGACTGTGTGGATCACAATAAACTGTGGAAAATTTTTCAAGAGATGGGAATATCAGACCTCTTGAGCCACTTATTGAGAAACCTGTATGCAGGTCAGGAAGCATCAGTTAGAACCGGACATGAAACAATTGACTGGTTCCAAAGAGGAAAAGAAGTATGTCAAGGCTGTATATTGCCACCCTGATTACTTAACTTTTATGCAGAGTATATCATGAGAAATGCTGGGCTGGAGGAAGCACAAGCTGGAATCAAGATTGCCGGGAGAAATATTAAAAACCTCAGATATGCAGATGACACCACCCTTATGGCAGAAAGTGAAGAACTAAAGAGCCTATTGATGAAAGTGAGAGAGGAGAGTGAAAAAGTTGGCTTAAAGCTCAACATTAGAAAATTAAGATTATGGCATCTGGTCCCATCACTTCATGAGAAATAGATGGAGAAACAGTGGAAACAGTGTCAGACTTTATTTTTGGGGGCTCTGAAATCACTGCAGATGGTGATTGCAGCCATGAAGTTAAAAGACGCTTACTCCTCGGAAGGAAAGTTATGACCAACCTAGATAGCATATTAAAAAGCAGAGACATTACTTTGCCAACAGAGGTCTGTCTAGTCAAGGCTATGGTTTTTCCAGTATCATGTATGGATGTGAGAGTTGGACTGTGAAGAAAGCTGAGTGCCGAAGAATTGATGCTTTTGAACTGTGGTGTTGGATAAGACTCTTGAGAGTCCCTTGGATGGCAAGGAGATCCAATCAATCCATCCTAAAGGAGATCAGTCCTGGGTGTTCATTGGAAGGACTGATGTTGAAGCTGAAACTCCAATTCTTTGGCCACCTCATGTGAAGAGTTGACTCATTGGAAAAGACCCTGATGCTGGGAAGGATTGGGGTCAGGAGGAGAAGGGGACAACAGAGGATGAGATGGTTGGATAGCATCACTGACTCAATGGACATGAGTTTGTGTAAACTCCTGGAGTTGGTGATGGACAGGGAGGCCTGGCGTGCTGCAATTTATGGGGTCGCAACGAGTCGGACACAACTGAGCGACTGAACTGAACTGAACTGAACTACTCCTTGGAAGGAAAGTTATGACCAACCTAGACAGCTTATTAAAAATCAGAGACATTGCTTTGCCAACAAAGGTCCGTCTAGTCAAGATTTTGGTTTTTCCAGTAGTCATGTATAGATGTGAGAGTTGGACTGTGAAGAAGGCTGAGCGCTGAAGAATTGATGCTTTTGAACTGTGGCGTTGGAGAAGACTCTTGAGAGTCCCTTTGACTGCAAGGAGATCCAACCAGTCCATCCTAAAGGAGATCAGTCCTGGGTGTTCATTGGAAGGACTGATGCTGAAACTGAATCTCCAATACTTTGGTCCCCTTATGTGAAGAGCTGACTCGTTTGAAAAGGTTCTCATGCTGGGAAAGATTGAGGGCAGGAGGAGAAGGGGACAACAGAGGATGAGATGGTTGGATGGCATCACTGACTCAATTGACATGAGTTTGGGTGAACTCCGAGAGTTGGTGATGGACAGGGAGGCCTGGCGTGCTGTGGTTCATGGGGTTGCAAAGAGTCAGACACAACTGAGTGACTAAACTGACTGACTGACTGACTAAAACTGCATTCCTGCCTGAGTTCCTTGAAATCTCCTACCTCCAGCTGCTCTAATCATATGATTCTCTGAAGTTCTTTCTTCTCATTTCCCTGCTCTGCGTTAAAGTCTTTGAGAGGAATTCATGATTAGTAGCCATGTGTGCTGTTAAGGAAAATGAAGGTCAGAGAGATTGCTCTTTCTGCATACAGATTTTTCTCAAGGCATACAGATAAAAGGGCTCATTTGAACCCAGGCCTTTTCAACAAGCCACAAGTAATACATTAGCCTTTCCATGAGCCAGTATTCCTTCCTACAGGGATAGTCACTGTCTCAGATTTTGAAATCGTGCAGAGCAGTAGTTGCATCTCATTTGTTCTTAAGTGTTCCGTACCAGATGCAATGTCTGGCCAAAATGGCTCTTCATAAAATGTTTATTGTATTGGGTTGGCTGAATGAACTTTTTGGCCAATCCAGTATCAAAGAGATGGGCAGTAACTGTGAAGATATTTTAGTTTGGGAGGAAATTTTGGCTTGCCCTAATTCCTACTCAAGTTAGCAGCTTCTTCACTATCCTGATATACCTTCAACAAGGAAACAGAAGTATCCATTTGTGTTGACAGCACAGGCATATCTAATCACTCCCTGATTTGTGCTTTCAAGGCAAGAGTCTGATAAGAAGATACATTGCCCTTACAATTACTTCTGTCTTCCCATTCTCTCTGAGCTGACTGAACCATGACCACAGTACCTCTATCGCAGTAGTCAATGAATAGGAGAATCTTAATTACTTCTTTGGCTAGTGGCATATTTTTTTTCCTTTAGAAACCCCTGGAACCTGGTAATATTAGATACTTAAAAATACTTGAGTCATAAAATCTCAAAAGATGATTAATGGCAAAAGGGAATTAGTCTAATCCCTGTGTGTTATTGATGATAATATAAAATCAAAACGAAGGAGAGTTACTTGATCCTAGTTATCAAAGCAACAGATTTTTGCTAGCTTGACTGAACTGAGACAGAAAAAGACTTACCCTCCCTACAATCTATTATCCAAATTGAGATTGAATATAACTGCTCTGGAGAATGTCTAGAGCAGTTAAGCGTTTGACCCAAAGAAATTCAAATTAAATATGAAAGTGGTGATAGGGCCCTTGAGGAAATACTTCTGCTGGACTTGACACCCCTGACCTGTTAAAGATCAGCTACTCATTGGTTAATGCTCAGGGTCAAGATTATGGATGTCTAACAAGAAGGGCTACAGGGAAATGCTTTCTCATCATGAGCCAAGGTTAATGTGGGTTTTTATAGGAAACTCAGGAGGCTGTAATATCAGAAGTATTAGTCACACAGTCTGGGTTTTGTCACTTTCAAGATTAAATAACACATGGTGACTGAGAGGCTTAATGTCTAAGGTAGAGACACATATCTTTCAGTTTTCTTTAAAGGTTTATATGTATTGATAAAGGATAATACAAGTATGTATCCCAATGCAAATTATATTCAAATGTTGACATAATAGAGAATCACTGGATGATATTTAAGAAATGTAAGTTGTTCTAATAACCACAACTTAAAAAATCAGTAAACTAGTAACTGTCAAATGATAGTATTTATCATGTTGCATCAAAAATTAAGGATTCTATCATTCTAAACATATACTTTTCAAAAATAATTTGTTGCATAGTATTTCCTTAAAAACATAAAAAGTAATTTATTTTACTGTTTATGCATGTTGCAGGAGGAATGCCATTAGGATTTTCCAATGATTTTATATGCCTGAATCCTGAAGCAGAGAACTTGAAAGGAAGAGATATTCATTCAGCCTAAGTTTTGACAAGCACTATATTTGAGAAATGGATAATTATTGATCTTATAAGACTTGGCCAGTTTCAATGTTAAGGAAGAAAGCAAGTAAAACAAAACAAGAAAAAAACTAGACTGTCATGAGTGCAGATATGGTCCAAGCAGTGTGCTTAATTCTTCACACATATTATCACGTGATCCTCATGATAATTTTGGAAATAGGTATAACCATCTTAATTTTTATGGATGCGGAAATTGAGACAAAGAGAAGTTAAATGATATAAGTACCTGACCTATGAAAAAACCTACATTTGATCCCTTGACTTTCTAACACATAAAGCCATGCTCTTTTCTTAACCTCTGGGGTCTAAGATTTGCTGACTGTATGTACACAAATAAATCAATGACCCATTAATTGAGATGTTAAGTAACTGTCACATCACAATAGTAGTGAAACTAAAATAGCCGGAGCACATACTTAAGAATGGCCCAGTCATATTTAAGGTGCCTAGCTTCCACTAGCTAAACTATTGTGAGGAAAATGAAATTTACTGACATGTATGCAGTCATAGATTCAGACATTTTTTATCTTGAATACTTCTTGAGATCTTTTAATCAAACTATTCCTTTTACAGAGGAGAAAGGAGGTGGCATGCCTTGCCCAAAGTAAGGAAGTAGGAAACTGAGACCTCAAGATACCTAATTATAATCCTGGTTGTCCTATGGCTATTTCACAATTCTTCTATTAACCAGCCAGTTTCAGAACATAGAGAATCAATTCCAAGTGACATTTTCTGAATTCCATTACTTTACTCAGGGAAAGAATATCAGGGTGCTAAGAGTCGTGCAGCTAGAGCCTGGAGTTTAGAGGATGCGGGGGAACCAGAAGTAAAATAACATTAGCACTGGACACTGGATGGACAAATTGTTGATTTCCCTTCCCCCTTATTCATGAAGGACATCAGTAAAGAGTGGAATATATCATGAGTATCAGGCTAGATTCTGATAACATTGGAAAGTAGCAGATAGCCTGATGAGGTTGCTGACTGTGTGGCAAACATATTCCATACACTGAGCTGGCCTTTAAGGCTTTTTAAGCTAGAAAACGTATTCAGGTATCCCATTAAGTACTGTGAAGAAGCAGCATGCTTCCTACACTATGTTCTGATATTAGTAGTTAGATGGAGGACATGAGAAACTCAGTTATCTCCTCTCTGGGAAAGGAATGGAACAGCTAATTTTACTTCTGTTTAGTAGATGTGGGGACCTGAGATCAGTCTGTTTAGATGTTCATCAAGTTTCAGGTGCTTAACAGGGCCACAGGAATAGGTCTCAATGCATCATAAGGGAAACCAAGCCCTGTGACATGAACGCAGATGATGGCATAAGGGCTAAAGAGAATCACATGCCATCAGAACAGAACAAGGTCAACTGTCTGTCAGATGGCTTGGCCGCAATCTTTGCTAAAGAAAGATACTCCACAGCTGAATAGCAATGTGGCACAATCAAAATTTCTTTGTGGATGGCATAAAAAGCACCTGAGCTCAAATATTTGACCTCCTTAAATATAAGGGAATGTCTTGATTCATAATGAGAAAATACATACTAAACAATTTTAAGACAATATGAACCATTACCACAGCAAGGCAGTTGTTACTACAAAACAGTTTAGTACTACAAATGAGGGATAAATATGGGTGGACGTTTATTTAAAATTCTTCACAGAATCTTAGGAAATTCATAGTTAGAACCACTTTTAAATGACGTAAAACTATAAAGAGGAGAGAGATATGTTTCCTAAAGTTGTTTGAGACACAGCACTTTTAAAATCAGTATCAGGTGTAAATACTAAAAACTTTTAATCTTAAGCCACAAGTGTGTGCTAAGTTACCTCAGTCATGTTTGACTCTTTGTGACCCCATGGACTATAGCCCATCACATTCCTCTGTCCATGGGATTCTCCAGGAAAGAATACTGGAGTGTGTTGCCATTTTCCTCCTCTAGGGTATCTTCCCAACTCAGGGATCAAACCTGCGTCTTTGTAGCTCTTGCCTTATAAGCGGATTCTTTGCCTCTGAGCCACCGGGGAAGCCGCAACTACCATTTACTTAATTTTAAACCAATATTTTTAATCACCCTTGACATGTATATTTATGATATCTAAGACTTAACTTCAAAACAGTAACTTACTGTGTTGTTTCATGGTTCCATCATTCAGTCTTCTTTACAATGATACTCATGATTTGCAATTGCTGACGCATATCCCTCAGAACAAAAACCAAATGTGTTTAAATTTCTAGTCCTGTTTTAATTTAAAAATATGATTTGACATATTTTATGAGCCAGAGGCCATAATGTTTAGGAATGTAGGCTCTAGAGAGAAATAGCCCATGTTGAAATGTTGATTTTTCTAGATCATAGTTGTTGAAACTTGCGCTGCTGTCTCCTCAGTTTCCTCATCTCTAAAATGAAGTAATAATATTAATAGCATCTGCCTCATAGAATTAAAAGAAAATCTAAATAAGGAGTACAACCTTAAGCATTATTAGCACGTGATGATTTCTATTTTTATTAGCATCCCCAGCTAACAATGGTTGACACAATTTCACAATAATGTGCTTTCCCCAGATTATTTGCTTGTTAGTTTCATTTTGTTTAAAATAACTGAATGTGTGCTATATAGTAGGCCCTTATTGATTATCTGTTTTATATATAATGGTGTGAATATGTTAATCCAAATCTCCTAATTTAGAGCTATAATCAATATTTTGTAGTAACTTATAAGCGAAAAGAATCTGAAAAAGAATATATATCTGAATCACTTTTTTTGTATGCCTGAAACTAATACAACACTGTAGATGTATATTTCAATAGAAAAAATGAGTAAAAAAAAAACTGAAAGAGTGTCATAATTGCAGATAATTTATAAGTCTTCAAAGATTAGCTTCCTATTTTATGAGAGATATCAAAGAAATTTCTACCTTTAAATTTTTATATCTTCAATATTAAAGAATAAAGAAAAGAAAGTAATCAGTGCTTTGGCTTCATCATGAAAGAAGCCAAACTATTTCTTTGGGCTTTCTCCAAGGTTTGCTATTATCCCTCATAGTAAAAAGGCCATGGCCACAGCAACCTCAAATTTATTTCTATGTCTCCTTGCAATAACCTTCTCATTGAAGGTATCCAAAAGAATATTTTTTGTTACAAATCCTAGAGTATGTTTAATGGGACCCAAACAAAAAAAGATTCAGTTCAATTTTAGCAAAGTCCAGGGTATATTAATAACAGGATTAGGTTAGGAACCATTATCTAGCACAGAAATATAGATGCCCCACTACTATTCTTGAATTGAGGAAAGAGATCAGCAAATATACCTGCAGAAAAGCTCTAAAGCTCTACGCTGTATTTGCTAAGCAAAGGAAACCTTGGTTGCAGAACTCAGTCATTTAGAACAAACCAGGGAACCAATTTTATATAGTATTTTGGGAATGCATGGGTTCAGAGAGACTGCCTGACTTAAAGGCACAGTGATGGAAGGCTGGTTTAGAGATTGGCTGACTTTCATAAGCAGGGTAGAATTTAAGGAGAAGGGAGTGAGACAAGGTCATAGGATCTAGGGCTAGAGTCTATGTCATTAAAATTGTATTTTGTTCAGTGTGGTTTTTTTGCCGTAATTTTGAATTTTTAAAAGATATTGCTTTATAATATAGGCAAGCACCAGAGATACTGATCTGGATTTGGTTCCAGATAACCACAGTGAAATAAATATCACAATAAAGCGGATCACACAGATGTTTTGGCTTCCCCCTGGATATAAAAGTTAATGTTTGCACTATCTTGTAGTCAATTCGATGGACAATCGCCTTGTCTTAAAATCAACACACATTCCTTAATTAAAAAGCACCTATTACTAAAAAATGCTAATCACAATCTGAGCCTTCAGGGAGTTGTAATCTTTTTTACAGTAATAACATAAAAGATGATCAATCTTCGGTCACCATAAAAGTATAATAATAAGTTTGAAATATTGTGAGAATTACCAAAATGTGGCAGTGAGATATGAAGAGAGTAAGTGCTATTGATAAATAAGGTACTGATAGACTAATCAGTCTATTGCAGTCAATGCAGAGCTTCCATAAACATTCAATTTGTAAAAACCAAAACCAAACAAAACACAATATTGGTAACATGTGGCAAAGCAAAGCACAGTATAAGAAGGCATGCCATTATTTGATCACTGTGTGGTTTGATACTTCCTTAAATTTTGTGTCTGAGTTGAGTGCCTCACTCTCCTCACCCTAGTTCTGTCTTGTCTGAAGCAAGGATTCTGAAGTAGGGGTGACATTGACTGAAAGGGGTTGGTTAACATCCAATTCTACTTTTACTTGGAGTTAGAGTCAGTGAACAGTCAGTAAGTTTTTAAAAGAGGGTTGTAGCATTTTATTCTCATTCTATCACAATTATCTTAAAATCTGAGTGATTATCTACTCCCATGTTTCAATATTTCAAGCCAGATATTGAAATGTTGAGAAGGATAAAAGGAAGAGAGCATGCTTATAATCCCTCTTTATTCTGCTCAGTGTCTGTTCTAAACCTTCTCTACTTTCTCTAGATCTTAGACTTACCCCCTCACCTCCTCTTTCTTGAACAATTTTAAACATGCTGTCTCCTCTGTGTCTGTTTGCAATCTATCCCTGTCTACATTGTCAAAGGAATAGAAGGCTACACTTCTGTCCAAAACTAATTATTCCACAAGGCATTGGATCCCATGTTCTTCCATCTTCTCTTTTTATATTTCTGTCTTTGAATTATATTTTGAACTCAGGGATAGTTCCACAAATCTGTCTATAAAAGTAGCATTCATTGAGAACCTCATGATTCTAGTTTTTAGCCTTGATTTTTTAACTTTCAAACTTATTTCAACATTCATTTTCACAGTTTCTATGTTTCATCTCCATGTCCCCACCATGGTTCATTATAATCATTTTTACCATTTCTACCCACATTACCAATTTAGCTTCTCTTCACTCACAAGCACCTCTGACAACCGCTAATACCCAAATTCAATGGAAAACGTTAGATCTGTATTTTACTTGGACTTTGCAAGTTTAATACCAAATATCACTGACCACTTAATCTTTAGAACTCTTTTGCCTTGACATTACCATTTGGATGTTCTATTTTTCTTGTGTGTGTATGCTAGGTCATTCTAGTCATGTCCGACTCTTTGCAACTCTATGGACTGTAGCCTGGCTGGCTCCTCTGTCCATGGAATTCTCTAGGCAAGAATACTGGAGTGGGTTGCCATGCCCTCCTCCAGGGGATCTTCCCGACTCAGGGATCGAACCTGCTTTTCTTATGTTTCCAGCTTTGGCAGGTGGGTTCTCTACCACTAGCACTACTTGGGAAATTCTCTATTTTTCTTATTGTTCCTCTTTGTTTTGCTTCCTCATTTTCTATTTCTTTGCTCATTCTTTGTGTCCCTCCAAATTCTCATTCCTAGCCTTCTTTTTCTAAGTTAAATAATATCTCTGGATAATCTTTAACATGGCAATGGCTTAAATATGTTTATGCTAATGACTCATAAGCTTGCCTTATCAGCCAAGACATCTTCCATGTGAATCACACTCATACTTGCACATTTCACAAGACATATAGGAGGAAGACAATTAGCTCATCTTTAAATGTTTTGAATTATTGGATCATCTAATTTTAATTATCATAGTTAAGATGATCAACAATAACCCTTAACTTTTCTTTTACTGTTTTCCAAAGTCAAGTATTAATTAGTTACTATTAATAGTCATTGCCTCCTTTCTGTATTTCTCTGCCTTCATCACTTCTCACTTGGCCTATTTAAGTAGCTTCTGGAGTACATATCTGACTCCAGCTCAATCAATCCTCTGGAGATTCAGCAAGGAGTCTTCAAAATGCAAATTTAACGAATTACTTGATTAATATACATATTAGTGATTTCCATTTCCTGTAGGACAAAGTCCTGCACATAAATGAAAAGGCCTTTCATAGTCTATTCCTTCTCTCATATTTGGAATACATGATACATTGAGTAAGCTGTGTAAATCTTAGGTATAAAGCTCAATGAATTGTTACATGCATATACCTTGTGTAAATACCTACAAGATATAGACTACTTGTAGTATCCAAAAAAACTCTCTTGGGCCCTTTCCCAGCCAGTGTTTACCCAGAAGTATCTTCTATTTTGACTTCAATCACCTTACTTATTCTTGAAGATCATCTATACAATTGTACAGTATGCACTATGTGCCTTTCCTCTTTTATTAAATATAATATCTGTGACATTCATTTCATTATTGTCTATGTAAAACTAGTTCATCTTGACAATAGAAAAAACATCTTACTATAGAGGTAACTTTTTCTTTTCAGCTGTATTCACATTGGGCTTCCTTGGTAGCTCAGTTGGTAAAGAATCCACCAGCATTTCTTTTGTCACCAGTTTATTTAATCTTTTTCATTTTTAGGATCAGGATTGATAGCTTTTGATGATTCCCTGACATAAGCAATGAATTCCAGACCATTGCAAATATCTCGTGCTCATGCTTAGTAAAAATACCATATTACCATCTCTATCTGTTGAAACTAACCATTGTTTCTTCACTTGCAGACTTTTTTTTATCAAATCACAGTGAAACATGTGATGATCTCTGCTATAGTGGGTGAATGAAATTGTTTAAGGAAAGTAGGGATTAGACCATCCTGCAGGGTGATCAGGCAGAAGAGATTGAGTTCTTGGCCAATAAGGTGAAGGGTTAATTACTTCAACCAAAAGGCATACAGTTCAAAGGAATGTACAACATTATTTCTCTGTAAATGAGAAATAAAATGCTTGCAAATAAGTCTCTTTTTTTCTGAGCCATTTATTATAAAACTGTATATATTTATGTGTGTTGCTTTGGAATGGAATGTATAGATGAGGAAACGGGAGAAAGAAAGTGTAATTCATGTATACAATTTGCCATCTGAATGTTTTTAGACAATGAAACCCCCAAAATGTTTGAGAAGGGCAGATACATAGAAGAACTTTGAATGCAAGCGGGTTTGAGTTTAGACTTACTCTCACTCTGAACAAACCATTCCTCTTTCTGAAGTTACTTTTATTCATTTTCCATAAAACTGATAGTAGTATTCACTACTTAGGGTTTTCCTGAGGTTTCAATGAAAGGATACCTGTTAAAATGCTCCATAAATGAGGAATTCCATTTAATTACACTATCGATCAATTGAACCATAATGAGATTTTTATTAAAGATTCAGAGTATATATTACACATAATTTAGGTTAGGGTGATTTTCTGGAATGTTCTTCAAGGCTGGTATGTACCATAATAATATTCATAGACTTAGTAATAGTGGTGGTAGTAGTATTAGTCATAGTAGTAGTTGTAACTAGTAAATGGGTAGGAGAGAAATCACCTTAATCTTTTAATGGCAAAAAGATACTAATTTAAGATCACTTACACTTTTTGGTTGACAAATTACATGGACACCGCATAAATGATAAATAATCAAACAAGTTTATCAGAAGATGTTAACAGAACTCAAGTATTTGTTTTCTTACAACTTCTTTCTTTGATCACACAATCAGAAAGAGAGCTAAAATTAGGATCCAAGTTTCCAAACTCTGAGTTCAGATATTCATTCATGAGTTAATGATTTTTAGTATCCTCATCCATCTTTTCTTCCTGTTCTTGATAAATTTGTCATCAGAAAAGTGGAGACTCTTGTTGTATCTTAATATAATTGATCAGTAGAAATTATAGAATTCAGCTTAGAGGAAAACTGAGCAGAAAATCCTTAATGATCTTTTGTCTTTTTTTTTTTTTTTTTTTGCCATACTTTTGATCTTTTGTCTTTTTAATTCTCTTGTGACTGAAACTAGGAAATTCCTGACAGCATATCCACCAAAACTTTGTCCAATTGAGTTTTAAATAACTTACTTTGCTGGCCTCTTACTGTTGCTCCTGGGAACTCGTGCTGTCATATAATAGAACTGAAGGTTAGGAAGTTCTTCTTGATACAACGTGTTATACCTGGGTGCAATTTTTGAGACAATTACCTCTGCACAATTTCACCTCCATAAAGAAATCAATGGAAGTCAAAAGGAAAAAGAAAAGAAAGCGCTTGGCAGGTGGATAGGATGAGGGAATTGTGGGGGGATGCAACACTGATAGAACACCTGCCAGGGAATAAAGGAAGTGGGTGAAGTCAGGCTGCATCCAAAGAAAAGACTGTTTAGAAGGAAAAATAGTTCCAGTTGAATCTTGGAAAGCAACGCCATCATTGGAATCAGTGAAGAATGCTGTCCTTAATTGATGCCACTTTCTTAGCTGAAATGATCCTCAAGGTGCTGACTTTAGCAACATCTAGGGGTATATTTCATTTTCAGATTTTTAACCTCAAATTAATATTAAATGCATTTAAATATCCATTTCTATTCAGGTTAACAGGCATAACATGGCTGATATCAGCCATGGGAACATTTAGAGTGGGAGTGGGGGAAACAATTGAACTCTCCTCCAGGTTTTAATACAATTACTTTTTCACTGAGACCCACTTATCTCTACCACTCTCATCATGTTTCCATGATTATCATCTTTGAACTTTTAGTACTCAACCTCAAAGCAGTGCATTTGGAAAACTAGCGTCTTAAGAACAGACATACAGAAGACAAGACAGCTCTATGGAACCTTTTTTTTTTTTCTTTTCTTTTTTCTTTGCCTGTCTATTCCGGCAGTCAAGGACAATTTCTCTTGATGAATTTTATAAAGATAAAAGTATCAGATAAAAATTTAGGGTACCTTTGGGAAAGACATCTAAAAAGGAGAGAAAATTCACAGTATTATTCATGCAAGCCAGTTTGAGATATGCTCTAAATCAAAGCTAAGCCTTGCTGTATTTTATATACGTAATGTGCTGAAGTTTCCAAATTTCAGCAAGTTCAAATGCAAAGGGTTACATCACTCTGGGGATAAAACTCAAATCTGTCAATGAAGGGAGCACTGAATGATACGGCTCTTGACTGACCTCTGACCAGTCTAACCTGCCTTCTGGCCATACTGGCCAGTGTGGACTTCGTCAAATGTGCCATGCTTTCTCCTGCTGCAGGAGTCCCACATACATACAACAGTTCTCTGGATTTTACTGACTCCTCCTCTTCCCTACTTCATCCTCTTTCTTTTCTACTTACTTATTAGGAGATCAACTCATAGAAAATCCTATCTTTAATTTCAGCCCCTAGGTTAGATGGCTTCCCTCGCAGCTCATTTGGTAAAGAAACTGCCTGCAATGCAGGAGACCTGGGTTCCATTCCTGGGTCAGGAAGATCCCCTGGAGAAGGAAATGGCAACCCACTCCAGTATTCTTTCCTGGAGAATCCCATGGACAGAGGAACCTGGCAAGTTACAGTCCATGGGGTCACAAGAGTTGGACATGACTTATCAAAAAAACCACCGCCAGGTTAGATGGAAAAACACAAGGTAAACTGTAATCAATTCTATAGCCATTAGATTTTGTTTTTTAACAAACTTCCCTATGACAGAATGACTTTTAAAAAAACAAAAAACAAAAACACCTTCTTATGTTGGTGTGAATTACACATTACATGTCTGACTTACTGGGTTATGGCTTAACTGTTTTGGGGTGAGACTTTGGCTATGATGACTAGAATGTCTGGAATACCTGGGATCACTTATCTCTCCCCACATAGTCTCTTATTTACAGTAGATGGACTTCTTTATATCTTAGTAGCAAGATCCCAAGATACATACGAATTGATGGGATAAGACAGTGAAATGCTGCCTTATTTTTTTAGGAGGGATCACATACTTCAGCTTTCAACTTAGTCACTCATTCATGTCTGACACTTTGGACTGAAACCCAGCAGGCTCCTCTGTCCGTGGGACTTTTCAGGCAAGAATCCTGGAGTAGGCTGCCATTTTCTTCCTCTAGGGCATCTTCCTGATCCAGGGATCGAACCCATGTCTCTTGTGTCTCCTGCATTGCAGGCAGATTCTTTACTAGCTGAGCCATTGGGGAAGCCCTCAACTTTCAATGCACAATTCTTTTTGAAGTCTTTTTATGTGCCAGATTTCTATTGTCTAATTGCCCAAAGCAAGCCACATGTCTAAACCCAGAGCCACTGTGACAGACTACCAAAGGACCTGGGCATTGACATAGGGAGGCAGCAACAGATGAGTGTCATTACTACAACAGTCTGCCAGAGATTCTACTTACAGCTGTCACTCCCCAAGTTAATTCCCTTGAAAAACAATTCACACTGTTTTTTGAGGTCTTGTTTCTTCATTTGTGAAGTGAAAGTTATACTAGATCAACTACTTCTAAGACCTTTTCTAACTTAGAATTCGATAAACACATGACTGAAAAACTCAGAGCCTGATTGGGAATAGACCTGACCTACTCTAGTAAATATCTGTGTATGAATGAATGAAAGATAAATACCATTGGGTAACGTACTTAATTTCTACCTATAAAAATTAATTTTCAACAAGGGTATAATCATATGCAATGTTACTTTACACATTAAATAAAATATAATAAAGTAGTAGCAGCAAAAATAGTATTTGTTATAGCCAGAAACTATGCTAAAAAAATTCTCTTAGTGTCTTATTATCCTTAAAACAGTTCTAAAAAAAAGGCCTATTATCTCCTATTAACAGATAATAAAATCAGACTTAAAGTGAAAAGGCTAGTAAGTCATGCTCTTATATTCAAACTCAAGTTTTTCCAATTCTGAGGCCACTATTCCTATACTTGGTATGGAATGAACTAACCAAGTAAAGCACTTGTGATCTCTACATTAATTCAGGAGATTCTGAAACTACTAGAAGAAACATTGTATAAGAACAGTGAAATGTTGACTTTTTCATAGTAATATTTCATTATCTTTGTGGCATTATCAATTTTATTCTGTCTTTGTGGTGAGAAAAGTTAATCATCACACAATCAGTAGGTTCTATGCTATTATAAGGAACTCCCTGCTTCTATTGCTTGGCAAGTATAATAGGATCGGTTTTCTGACATTTCAGTTCAGTTCAGTTCAGTCACTCAGTCGTGTCTGACGCTTTGCAACCCCATGAACCACAGCACGCCAGGCCTCCCTGTCCATCACCAACTCCCGGAGTTTACCCAAACACATGTCCATTGAGTCGATGATGCCATACAGCCATCTCATCCTCTGTCATCTACTTCTCCTCCTGCCCCCAATCCTTCCCAGCTTCAGGGTCTTTTCCAATGAGTCAGTTCTTCGCATGAGGTGGCCAAAGTATTGGAGTTTCAGCTTCAACATCAGTCCTTCCAGTGAACACCCAGGACTGATCTCCTTTAGGATGGACTGGTTGGATCTCCTTGCAGTCCAAGGGACTCTCAAGAGTCTTCTCCAACACCACAGTTCAAAAGCATCAATTCTTCGGCACTCAGCTTTCTTCACAGTCCAACTCTCACATCCATACATGACCACTGGAAAAACCATATCTTTGACTAGATGGACCTTTGTTGGCAAAGTAGTGTCTCTGCTTTTTAATATGCTATCTAGGTTGGTCATAACTTTCCTTGCAAGGAGTAAGTGTCTTTTAATTTCATGGCTGCAATCACCATCAGCAGTGATTTTGGAGCCCAAAAAATTAAAGTCTGACAGTGTTTCCCCATCTATTTGCCATGAAGTGATGGGACCAGATGCCATGATCTTAGTTTTCTGAATGTTGAGCGTTAAGCCAACTTTTTCACTCTCCTCTTTCACTTTCATCAAGAGGCTTTTTAGTTCCTCTTCACTTTCTGCCATAAGGGTGGTGTCATCTGCATATCTGAGGTTATTGATATTTCTCCCGGCAATCTTGATTCCAGCTTGTGCTTCCTCCAGCCCAGCGTTTCTCATGATGTACTCTGCATATAAGTTAAATAAACAGGGTGACAATATACAGCTTTGATATTCTCCTTTTCCTATTTGGAATCAGTATGTTGTTCCATGTCCAGTTCTGTTGCTTCCTGACCTGCATACAGGTTTGTCAAGAGCAGGTCAGGTTGTCTGGTATTCCCATCTCTTTAAGAATTTTCCACAGTTTATTGTGATCCACACAGTCAAAGGCTTTGGCATAGTCAATAAGGCAGAAATAGATGTTTTTCTGGAACTCTCTTGCTTTTTCAATGATCCAGCGGATGTTGTCAATTTGATCTGTGGTTCCTCTACCTTTTCTAAAACCAGCTTGAACATCTGGAAGTTAATGGTTCACGTATTGCTGAAGCCTGGCTTGGAGAATTTTGCGCATTACTTTACTAGTGTGTGAGATGAGCGCAATTGTGCAGTAGTTTGAGCATTCTTTGGCATTGCCTTTCTTTGGGATTGGAATGAAAACTGACCTTTTCCAATTCTGTGGCCACTGCTGAGTTTTCCAAATTTGCTGGCATATTGAGTGCAGCACTTTCACAGCATCATCTTTTAGGATTTGAAATAGCTCAACTGGAATTCCATCACCTTCACTAGCTTTGTTCATAGTGATGCTTTCTAAGGCCCACTTGACTTCACATTGCAGGATGTCTGGCTCTAGGTGAGTGATCACACCATCGTGATTATCTGGGTCGTGAGATATTTTTGTACAGTTCTTCTGTGTATTCTTGTCACCTCTTCTTAATATCTTCTGCTTCTCTTAGGTCCATACCATTTCTGTCCTTTATTGAGCCCATCTTTGGTATCTCGAATTTTCTTGAAGAGATCTCTAGTCTTTCCCATTCTATTGTTTCCCTCTATTTGCACTGATTGCTGAGGAAGGCTTTCTTATCTCTCCTTGCTATTCTTTGTAACTGTGCATTCAAATGGGAATATCTTTCCTTTTCTGACATTTAGACCTAGAAAAAGAAATTTTCTGTAAATACTAAAGTATTCCTTGTAGGAGTATAAGTCTCTAAAGTGCACATCAATAAAAAAAGACACATTCTAAAATTTGGCTACTAGGATTCTGTAGATAGCAAACTTCATCAACCCCATCACATGCACATATACACACACATGATATGTTCATTAGTAAGGACCCTTAAGCTGACTCTGACTTCATGGCTTTTGCACTGGGGCTAGAGTCTTTGGAAAGTGCACAAACTGTTCTGCCCAATCCAAGAACTAAGAGAACTACTGTCACTTAAGGTAGGACAACTTGAGGATGCACTCTATCCACTACATTATCCTGCATTAAGTTATTGGGTTTAATATGATGAATACCCAGTGAGTGACTCCCTAACCCACTGGCCTAGGAAGGACTGCAGAATCTTTCATGTAAGGATGCATATCATGAAAGGATTCAGTCAACCCCAACCTCAGCCTGCAGTGTTTTTATAGATATAATCTTTGCTACCTGTAAAGCCCATTTGAACTTATTGAGTAAACTGTTTTTGTTCCCTTTTTATTCTATGACTTTTTCTTGTGTTTTTTCATATACATAAGAAAAATTCAATAATCTTGAAGTTAGCATGTTAGATTTAGACCCAGAAAGAATAGACTCAATGAATTCTTAACAAGTTGCTCATGCTCCCTGCAGGGTGTGCACTTTGAATTGTTTTTCTAATAATGGAGTGGTGATATCTTTAATTATTCATTCACCCTTGGTGGTCTTCGCATGCTATTGTGTGGAAGATACCAATTCCCCAAGACAATGGGCTCACTCAGAGACTCCCTCCATTGAGTTTCACAAGTAAAGCAAATTAAAGAGGCCAAGTAGTTTGATTGCCTGGGGTTGGGAAGCTGGTCTCTGTGGGAACTGATTCACAACTTTGGCTTCAGTAAGCACCCTGCCTTTCTACATTATTTGAGCACATTTGGTTTCAAGTTATACTGTATCACTTGAACTAGTTAAAGTTTAAAAATTATAATATATAGTAAAGATATAGTTGTTTCAGAGACAAATAAAAGCAGCTTCAGTTTTCTTTATCTTTAGACAGGCTCCCTTTGCCCAAATCTTATATGGAATGGTTGTGCTCTGTTATATAGATGATATTGACAAAAGCAAATTTTCAAGTCTCTATTTCCAAGGATAGTACTTTGATTGACCCAGCTTGGGTCTAATACAATGGTGGGTTAATTATTTGCTTTCCATTTTATCACGACTATGTAACAGATCCACACTTTCTCCTCACTGCCATGGCCACAGGGTTCGCAGAATGTAAATCCCTCTCCCAACTGAGCCTGGGCTTCACCATGTGCCTTGGATTAGCTAGTGGCATACTAGCGCTCATGACAGATAACAGTGAGTGTGAAGGCAGAAATGTACCATATGAACATAAAGCATTGTATGAGGGAGTCTCAAGGCATAATGTTGAAAAGGTAAGCTGTTCCTAGCTGAATTTGGTAAGATTCACCAAAGCAGAGATAAGCTCAGGAACAATTCTATTTACAAACAGAATTGAAATATAGAGAGCTCAGAAATATGATGGTTGCAATATTATAAAATGATACTGTCTCTAAACATTTAAATTATATGACCTTTAGGACCAAACTGCGGAGAAGGCAATGGCAACCAACTCCAGTACTCTTGCCTGGAAAATCCCATGGATAGAGGAGCCTGGTAGGCTACAGTCCATGGGGTCGTGAAGAGTTGGACATGACTGAGCGACTTCACTTTCACTTTAGGACCAAACCCAAATCCAGTATTTCTGAATATAGATACTGGTTATTCTGATTTTTATGACATTGTATTTTTGCAAGAAAATATATATTCAGACTCGTTATATTTTGTAAAGTTGCCCTTTAATACAATGTTACTGACAAGTGCCTTTAAATATCTGTGAAACATTTATCTTGATAGGTAATTTCTCCTAATTGACACCTAATATGTGGATTCCATAGATTTTTTTTTAATATCCACACCAAAAGTTAATTTGCTTAAAAATGTTTAGGGCTGCCCACATTTTTGATGTATTTATATGACCTTTTTGAGTATGGCTGAGGGAATTTCTATATGGTTATTGTTGCATAAATTATGTAATGGATCATTGATAATTCTAATTCCTTTTTCTTTAAGGTAAAATAAGAAATTGGATGGTGAAAAAATTTGCAGGTGTTTTTATCATGTCTTTACAAAGTACATGGCAGTTTATATACCAACAGTTCTCTTTTCATACCTTTAAATCAGTACAATATTAACCACATAATTAAAATACTGAATACATAATTGCTGTGGCAAATAGACCCTAGAATGCTCCACCTCAATTATTCCCTCATTCCAGGTATTCACGTTCTTGGGTAATCTTCTTTCCTGTAGTGTAGTCTAATGACTTGCTTAAAACCAATAGAACATGACAAAGGTGATGGGGTGCCACTTCCATGATTAGCGTACAGAAGACTGTGGCTTCTACCATGCTATCAGAATCTCTGTTTTGCCCACCAGGCATTTACACTTTGATGAGGCAAGTTCACATAGCTAGAGACTTTGTGAAGCCTCCAACCAACAGTCAGCGGGAATTAAGGCCCTTAGTCTAACAACCTTCGAGGTACTGAATCCTGCCAACAACTCAGTGAGTTTCAAAGTAGATCTGTCCTCAGTCAAGCATTTAAATGAGACCCCAGACTTTGTGGCCAACTTTAGTGCAACCTTGTGAGACGTTCTGAAGCAGAGGATCCAGTTATGCAATGCCCAGACTCCTGATATTCAAAAAGCGTAGAATAATAAATGTGTGATTTTTGAAGCAACTTCAAAAAAAAAAAGGAAAGGAATCCAGAGCACTACTGTTAAGATCAAAGACATCATCAAGAAACCAAGGATATGACTAGCATACTTTTTCTGATATCTCTAAAAGTATTAAGATGGCATCTTGCAGATGCCTTTAGTTGTACAGCTACATCTAGTTGGGCTTTAGAAATATTGAAAATGAAGTCTTATAGAAGACTTAGATACTTATAGAAGACTTAGATACTTATAGAAGCCTGATACCTACTGAATCTAGAGAACCATGTATGACAAAATTGTGGTTGTAGTCTTTGTCATACAGAATAGACTTACTTTAGTTGTGCAAATAAAAAATCATTCAAGTTTTTAACCATATATACAAAGGAGAATAAAACTGAGTAACTCCAAAATGTAACTGGCAAATGAGATATAAATAAAATATTACTCACAAATTTCTTCCAGACATGCCTGCTTCTCATAGTTTATTCTGGGTCTCCTCTGTCACCTGAAACCTGATACATTCTTTGCTTACACTGAATTCCAGTTCCTGGGCAGCTTTGCATTGCTACAATCACCACATTGTGTAATTCCTGCTTCTATTAGGCTCAAATAGATATGGAAGAAAACTGCATGGTTAAGTTACAAGCTGCCAAGGACAAGACTGTTAAAAGACAGAGAAGACAGGATGACTCATCATTTAATTGTGTTCATGTAGATTATTTGATGCCCTAGAGAAAACTTTAAATAAAAAATGAGTTCTGATCATCAAAGTGCAAAGCAGAGGAAATGTAATCATCTTCTTTTTTGCTTTTCTCCCCCTGTTCCATCATTAAATTTGAAAAGTATGGCATCACTGAGAAGAGTCTCATCAATGCTTAATGTTTCCAGGTCATTTCACTGCTTATGAACGGACTGCCCTCAGCTAGGAGACAACAGTGGATATGAGCATATAGGATAGTCAGTTGGGCAATTGTGACACCTCTACACTCATGTACTGCTACCTGAAAGCTCAGTCCTTGTGTCTTAGACCATCATAGGACTCGGCAAGTTTAGATGTTCACAGGGCTCTGAAGATTTAGCCTGCAAGTCCAGGTGGATGTCAGTGTGCACACCTTAGTCCTGAACTAAGACATGGACTGTATGTATGTACCTATGAATATAAGCAGACCAGTTGATGAGCTGGATTTGGAATCAAGACATGTTTGCTCTACAACTGACTTAAGAAGGCAAAACACATGCAGTGTTAGTTTTATTTTCCATCTATAAAATGGGGCTAAGGAAGCAAATACTTTAACATTAACACAAGTGAGAAGTTTTTACTCCCACCTCATAACTTCATGTCCACTCATTCAAAACTTCACACTTGATGCTACTTATGAAATCTGTGATACAGTCTCTCCTTGGCTAGGTTCGCTTGGAAAATTGGATCCAGAAGAAGACACTTTCAAAGCATTAGTGAGCAGTAGAGAAGGAGATGACACACTTGGGCTGCAGGTTGTTGGGTGTGCATTGCATTACACATATTGCCCCCTAAAAGAAAATCTAACCACCTAACCCCTGCTTCTCCTCATGGACTTGCTATACTTTTGGGCGATTCTGTTAACAGTATCTCTCTCTCTGGCTTTCTCCAAGGCAACACAGTAAGATCCTCCTTAGCTCTTTTTTTGGCCTAATTTTGAAGTTCTCTCCTAGTTTCTCTTTTTTTTTTTTACCCTTAATGTCAGGATATACAGATGATATGTCTGTTATAGCAGAAGAGATGAGAGTATCTAGCTTGCAATTCATGTCTTACTTTTTATTCCAATTCATAGACTTTCACATATTTGCAAAATATTGGGAAATCATATATCTAATCATATCTAGTAAGGAATTAATGCGTAGAATATATAAAAGACCCACACAACTCTACAGCAAAAAAAAAAAAAAAAGTGAGTAAGAAATGGGCGGAGCATGCAAATAGATATTTTTCCAAAGAAAACATACATATAGATGGCCAACAGGCACATGAGACATATGAAAAATAATGTTTTCAAATACATATAACCTGGAGTGGAGGTAAGATGATAGAATAGAAGGAAGTGGAACTCAGCTCCTCCCAGAAATACATCTATATGTGGAATAATTCTCACAGAATAGCTACTGAACACTGGCAGATCTCATAAACCTGCAAGAAGGATCACCAAGTAACCAGGTAGGACAAAAGAAAAAAAAAAAAATAGAACAGTACCTCTGCCCCTGAAGGGAGGTAGCTGCAAAAGTGGAAAGATTCTTTCACCCTGGAAATCCTCTTCTCAGCTGGGAGATCAGCTGGGACAGGTAGGGAGCTTCAGAGGCTCAGAGGAGAGTGCAGCAGCTGATTTGCAGAAGGCAAAAACAACACAGATAATCCTGGCTACCTTGCTGACCTCCTCAGCCAGAGATGTACATCTATGGTGCATATGTGTGCTAGGTGCGGAAACTCTGGCTTCAGCAGTGAGACTCAGGGAGAGGACTAGGGTTAGCTGAGTGGAGACAGCACAGAGGGACTCAAGTGTGGTCCAGGCTTTAAGTGGGTATGCAGAACAGAGCCTGGGTCAGCCATAGAAGCTCAATTAGCAGACTCATTCTTAGCCTGCTTACAATGGGCAGGTCTCTGTCTCTATAATATATGTCCAGAAAGATACTCCTGGTTTAATAACTAATAGCTATGCAACCCTGGTAGCTCAGCTGTATAGAATCCTCCTGCAATGCAGGAGACCCCTGTTTGATTCCTGCGTCGGGAAGATCTCCTGGAGAAGGAATAGACTACCTGCTCCAGTATTCTTGGGTTTCCCTGGTAGCTCAGTCAGTAAAGAATCTGCCTGCAATGCGAGAGACTGGGGTTGGAGCCCTGAGTTAGGAAGATCCCCTGGAGAAGGGCATGGCAGCCCACTCTAGTATTCTTGCCTGGAGAATCCCCTTGGAGAGAGGAGCCTGGCAGACTGCAGTCCATGGGATCGCAAAGAGTTGGACACGAATGAGCGACTAGACACATGTAACCATTAAATGTCATCATGACAACCAAATTAAAAAATGAGCAAAGGACTGGAATAGACATTTTTCCAAAGAAGATATGCAGATGGCCAGAAAGTACATGAAAACATCATCACTGTCATTAGGGAAATGTAATTCATAACTACCATAAGATATCACCCCCCCCCACCCATTGGAAGACTTACTAAAAAATGAACTTATATATGGTGGTAAAGACATGAAGAAACTGGAACACTTATTCTTTGCTGGAGGGAAAGCAAAGTGATACAGTCACTGTATCACGGTTTAGTGATTCCTCAGCAGTTACCCAGGTGGTGCTAGTGATAAAGAAACTGCCTGCCAATGCAGGAGATACGGGTTAGATCCCGGGGTCAGGAAGATCCCCTGGAGGAGGAAATGGCAATCCACTCCAGTATTTTAGCCTGGAGAATCCCATGGACAAAGGCGACTGGCAGGTTACAGTCCATAGTTGTCGCAAAGAGTCGGACATGACTAAAGTGACTTAGCACAGCACAAAGTTACATAGAAATTGCCAGCAGTTCAGTTCAGTCGCTCAGTTGTGTCTGACTCTTTGCGACCCCATGAACCGCAGCACACCAGGCCCCCTGTCCATCACCAACTCCCGGAGTCCATCCAAACCCATGTCCATCGAGTCGATGACGCTCCAACCATCTCATCTGTCGTCCCCTTCTCCTCCTGCCCTCAATCTTTCCCAGCATCAGGGTCTTTTCAAATGAGTCAGCTATTTGCATCAGGGGGCCAAAGTATTGGAGTTTCAGCTTCAACATCAGTCCTTCCAATGAACACCCAGGGCTGATCTCCTTTAGGATGGACTGACTGGATCTCCTTGCAGTCCAAGGGACTCTCAAGAGTCTTCTCCAACACCACACTTCAAAAGCATCAATTCTTCAGCGCTCAGTTTTCTTCACCGTCCAACTCTCACATCCATACATGACTACTGGAAAAACCATAGCCTTGACTAGACAGACCTTTGTTGGCAAAGTAATGTCTCTGCTTTTTAACATGCTATCTAGGTTGGTCATAACTTTCCTTCCAAGGAGTAAGCATCTTTTAATTTCATGGCTGCAATCACCATCAGCAGTGGTTTTGGAGCCCCCCTAAATAAAGTCTGACACTGTTTCCACTGTTTCCTCATCTATTTCCCATGAAGTTGTGGGATCAGATGACATTTGTTAGTTTTCTGTATTTTGAGCTTTAAGCCAACTTTTTCACTCTCCTCTTTCACTTTCATCAAGAGGGTTTTTAGTTCCTCTTCACTTTCTACCATAAGATTGGTGTCATCTGCATATCTGAGGTTATTGATATTTCTCCCAGCAATCTTGATTCCAGCTTGTGCTTCCTCCAGCCCAGCCTTTTCATGATGTGCTCTGCATATAAGTTAAATAAGCAGGGTGACAATATACAGCCTTGACATACTCCTTTTCCTATTTGGAACCAGTCTGTTGTTTCATGTCCAGTTCTAACTGTTGCTTCCTGACCTGCATACAAGTTTCTCAAGAGGCAAGTCAGGTGGTCTGGTATTCCCATTTCTTTCAGAATTTTGCACAGTTTATAGTGATCCATACAGTCAAAGACTTTGGCATAGTCAATAAAGCAGAAGTAGATGTTTTTCTGGAACTCTCTTTCTTTTTTGATGATCCAGTGGATGTTGGCAACTTGATCTGTGGTTCCTCTGCCTTTTCTAAAACCAGCTTGAACATCTGGAAGTTAATGGTTCACGTATTGCTGAAGCCTGGCTTGGAGAATTTTGAGCATTACTAGCGTGTAAGATGAGTGCAATTGTGTGGTAGTTTGAGCATTCTTTGGCATTGCCTTTCTTTGGTATTGGAATGAAAACTGACCTTTCCCAGTCCTCTGGCCACTGCTGAGTTTTCCAAAATTGCTGGCATATTGAGTGTAGCACTTTCACAGCATCATCTTTCAGGATCTGAAATAGCTCAACTGGAATTCCATCACCTCCACTAGCTTTGTTCATAGTGATGCTTTCTAAGGCCCACTTGACTTCACATTCCAGGATGTCTGGCTCTAGGTGAGTGATCACACCATCGTGATTATCTGGGTCATGAAGATCTTTTTTTGTACAGCTTTTCTGTGTATTCTTGCCACCTCTTCTTAATATCTTCTGCTTCTGTTAGGCCCATACCATTTCTCTCCTTTATCAAGCCCATCTTTGCATGAAATGTTCCCTTGGTATCTCTAATTTTCTTGAAGAGATCTCTACTCTTTCCCATTCTGTTGTTTTCCTCTAGTTCTTTGCATTGATCACTGAGGAAGGCTTTCTTATCTCTCCTTGCTATTCTTTGGAACTCTGCATTCAAATGTGAATATCTTTCCCTTTCTCCTTTGTTTTTCGCTTCTTTTCTTTTCACAGCTATTTGTAAGGCCTCCTGAGACAGCCATTTTGCTTTTTTGCATTTCTTTTCCATGGGGATGGTCTTGATCCCTGTCTCCTGTACAATGTCACGAACCTCCGTCCATAGTTCATCAGGCACTCTGTCTATCAGATCTAGTCCCTTAAATTTATTTCTCACTTCCACTGTATAATCATGAGGGATTTGATTTTGGTCATACCTGAATGGACTAGTGTTTTCCCTACTTTCTTCAATTTAAGTCTGAATTTGGCAATAAGGATTTCATGATCTGAGCCAAAGTCAGCTCCCAGTCTTGTTTTTGCTGACTGTATAGAGCTTCTCCATCTTTGGCTGCGAAGAATATAATCAGTCTTATTATGGTGCTGACCATCTGGTGATGTCGATGTGTAGAGTCTTCTCTTGTGTTGTTGGAAGAGGGTGTTTGCTATGACCAGTGCGTTCTCTTGGCAGAACTCTATTAGCCTTTGCCCTGCTTCATTCTGTACTCTAAGGCCAAATTTGCCTGTTACTCCAGGTATTTCTTGACTTCCTACTTTTGCATTCCAGTCCCCTATAATGAAAAGGACATCTTTTTAGGGTGTTAGTTCTAAAAGGTCTGGTAGGTCTTCATAGAACCATTCAAGTTCAGCTTCTTCAGCGTTACTGGTCACGACATAGACTTTGATTACCATGATATTGAATGGTTTGTCTTGGAAACAAACAGAGATCATTCTGTTGTTTTTGAGATTGCATCCACGTACTGCATTTCAGACTCTTGTTGACCGTGATGGCTACTCCATTTCTTCTAAGGGATTCCTGCCCACAGTAGTAGGTATAATGGTCATCTGAGTTAAATTCACCCATTCCAGTCCATCTTAGTTCTCTGATTCCTAGAATGTCGATGTTCACTCTTGCCTTCACCTGTTTGACCACTTCCAATTTGCCTTGATTCATGGACCTAACATTCCAGGTTCCTCTTCAGTATTGCTCTTTACAGCATCAAACCTTGCTTCTATCACCAGTCCCATCCACAACTGGGTGTTGTTTTTGCTTTGGCTCCATCCCTTCATTCTTTCTGGAGTTATTTCTCCACTGATCTCCAGTAGCATATTGGGCTCCTTCCGACCTGGGGAGTTCATCTTTCAGTGTCCTATCACCCCATGATAGGACATGAGAATCCCATGAACAGTATTCAGCCTTAAAGAGAAGTGAAATACTGGTGTATGTTACAATATGGATGAACCTTGAAAACATCATGCCAAGTAAAATAAGCCAGACACAAAAGGACAAATACTGTATGATTCCACTTATATGAAGTATTGACAGCTGGCAAATTCATAGACAGAAAGTAGTGTAGTGGTTACTAGAAGCTGAAGGGAATGAGGAGTTATTGTTTAAAGGGTACAAAGTTTCTGTTTCAGATGAGGAAAGAGTTTTGGAAATGGATAATGTCGATGGTTGTAAATGACTATGCGTGTTGTAAATGTACTTAATGGCACTGAATTACACACTTAAAATGATAAATTTTATGTTATGTATATTTAAATCATCACAAATAAATCAATCATCACAGCCATCTATATTCACTGACATGAAAATATCCTCATTCTATCTTATTAAGAAAATAAGTCATACAAAAGCACTTTTCCATTCCATTTTTTGTGTGTGTGAAAAAGAAACTGTAAATGCAGAAGGAAGAAATATTGAAAGTTCCTACAGTAGATGTATTTCTAAAGATACCCAGCCAATACATCTTATCTCACTATTTAAGAGGAGCTGTAACCGTGACTAAATTGACAGTGTGACTTCCAAGGCTAAAATGTAAAAGCAATACATAAGGTAGCACAGAAATAATTGCTGCAGGCAAGATCCACCAATAAATGCCAAATTTAGAGGACAGAGTTTAAGGAGAAATACTATACTTCCATAGCTTCAAAGTATCTTTCCCAAACCACTTGTTAACCACAAAGGGAAAAATAGTGACTTTACAAAACAGAAACCTGGTAAACATCACCTGATATATGTTACAAAATGTATGAACATCATCAGCTCTTTGATATTATGTACTGAGAAAGGCACAACACCCTTGTGTTATCCTTTGATAATGAACAACCTCAATTTAACCTTCCAGAGAAGGTACCGAAAACCAGTTTGAAGGACATTCAACAAATTACCTGACCAGTGCTTTTCAAAAGCATCAACATCACAAAATACAGAGGAGAACCAAAAACCTATTAAAGATTTTAAGAGACTAAGTAGGCTGGACAGATAAAGATAATGTGGTATCCTGGATTGGATTCTGGAAAAGAAAATAAGACAGTAGAAACACGTGTAGTCTGAATAAAGCTTAATGTTGCCCCTGAACACAATTATTATGCCACAAAGAAGTCAAACAGCTACATAAAAAGGACATGTAGTTTGTTCAGCCAGAGCTCCAGCTTAGGTCCCAGAAACAGAGAGAATCCAACATGTGAGCGAGGAGATCTGCCAGTGGTTCCAGTCCCTGCAGTCAAAACACTCCGAACCGTGGCAGTGAACAAGGAGGAGCTGAACCCACCACCAGCCTCGCACACATTGCAGACTTTTAAATGTTGCAGCAAAATAAATATTGTCATTGTTTCAAGTCACTGTGGTTTATGGTGGTTGTCTATACAACAATGATAATTGGAGTATAGATACAAGGAACTCTTAGGGGTGACTACTATTCTGTTTCTCTTAACTATATTTTCTGTTACAATTACAGTGAAATGATTTATTTCTATAAAAAGCATGTGCAAATACGGCATTGCATGCTCATTGTCTCACCAAAATGTTGCAAATAATTTGCTGGGCTGAGACATGAATATGCCTGGCTTAAGGGAAAAATGGTTTTAGCATTAAAGAAAGGGTTAATTTTTCAACTGATTGAAAAAATAAATCCTAGCTGTTTTCTCTTAGCTGATATATACTGTCTCATTGTGGGATTCTTAATAATGAGGAGAAATGTGTGATGTAGTTACTTCAGTCCAGTAACTGCTAGCTATTTTGACCCTCACCATTAAACCAAATTAGCACCAAGTTTATATTGTATGATTTAACACACATGGAACACATCTATTTGTTTTTCAGTTCCTTATTTGTTTCTACTCTCTGAAGTCATAACCATAGTAATAGATTAGATTACTGTTCCATTTATTACTCAAAAGCCTGTGAGTCACCGACACAGATAAAACTTAATAGTATAAGTTGAAGAGAAAAGACCGTTAATGATCCAGATAGTTCATATACTCATTAGATTTGAGTGCATTGGGAACAACAACATTATGTTAGGGATTGGCAAAATTACATTACTAAGTCAGTCAATATCAATGCAACATTTTTGTTAGTGAAAAATCAGTGTAAGTAACGCTGACTTCATTTTAAATATCCTAAGTACTGAAGAAAACAGTAGAATCAATGGTGGGAAGCAGATGGGTCTTTTAATTTATTTCTCGATTACAGCTGACACATTAGTTACAGAAATTTTCATGTCGTTTATTTTTTATGGTCCATTTTACAGCTGTGTTTAGTGTTGTAATAAATAAATACATTATATTCCTCTTGTTAGAGCAGCAATGGAAATTTCTTGTACCAAAACCCTCACACACTCATGGGACACAAAGACCCCAAATGGAACTCCAATAAGGGAGGATGTTTCCCCAATGGTAGAATAAAGATTCTGTGTGGTTAAAGCTGAAGAAAGCAAAATGCAGTCATAGAGAAGGGTAATATTTTTCATTGTACACAGTGTTATTAAAACTTGGGAAGAATTTAAATCTCTCAAGTCCTTTGAAAAATATGGCCAAATTTATAGATCTGTGTCTATGTTTCCCAGCAATAGGTGATGTTGCAAACTTTCATCCAGTTAGATAAGTCATTACCTCCATTTTAAGTTCTCCCTGCAACCAGCAAGATCTAACAGGCCAAGTGGAAGTATCCACACCAAATTGATGTTTCATAGCTTCATTCATTGCATTAGGAGAATGGGGTCTTTATTTGCAGACAAAGAGCTAGATTGTTTTGTTTTCTCAGAGATTCCCTATTTTAGAATAGGGCAGGAAAACTTCGATTAACCAGTCAAACAGCACATACTTAGTGAACACCTAAAATTTCTCTCCTAATGCTACTACTTGGGTCTTACCTGATCTACTTGTATTCTGTGTTTACAGTAATTTACAGAGATAGCAGGGCAATTTGGAAAGCATATTCCTTGGTTGTTTGGCTGTATTATTCAAACCTACATCAATGTAGATGTTACACCTATTTATTATATTCGTCAGTAGCTCTCAGTTCAGTTCAGTTCAATCGCTCAGTTGTGTCTGACTCTTTGTGACCCCATGAACCACAGCACGCCAGGCCTCCCTGTCCATCACCACCTCCCTGAGTCCACCCAAACCCATGTCTATCGAGTCGGTGATGCCATCCAGCCATCTCATCCTCTGTCGTCCCCTTCTCCTCCTGCCCTCAATCTTTCCCAGCATCAGGTTCTTTTCAAATGAGTCAGCTCTTCACATGAGGTGGCCAAAGTACTGGAGTTTCAGCTTCAACATCAGTCCTTCCAATGAACAACCAGGACTGATTTCCTTTAGGATGGACTGGTTGGATCTCCTTGCAGTCCAGGGGACTCTCACGAGTCTTCTCCAACACCCCGGCAACCTTGATTCCAGCTTGTGTTTCCTCCAGCCCAGTGTTTCTCATGATGTACTCTGCATATAAGTTAAATAAGCAGGGTGACAATATACAGCCTTGACGTACTCCTTTTCCTATTTGGAACCAGTCTGTTGTTCCATGTCCAGTTCTAACTGTTGCTTCCTGACCTGCATACAGGTTTCTCAAGAGACAGTAGCTCTAACCATGACTAATTGTTTACTTGGGTCTCCTCTTGTTCATGATTTTTGTCCTTTAACATTCTTGGCAAGCAATTTTAGGAACTATGAAGGACTTCAAATATTTGAGTCAGAGATATAGATTAAAATCCTAGTTCTTCCAGAGGTTAGATACATGGTCTCAGGGAACTCACATTTTTCTGTGCCTTAGTTTCCTCATCCAAATTGTGAGCATATAAATTGTATTGGTCTCATAGGATAGTAAGATCATATGAGATACTAACTACAAAGGACCTCATAAAGCTCTTGGCATATACTATGTGTTATAGTATTCCATATTTTTATTACATGTAATTATAGTACAGGTGATACTAATGCTAAAATAAGGATACACATGTTGCTGTTATGGGAGCACAATGTGCAGAAACCTATAAAAAGAAAAAAGGAGGTTTATGAATGAACACTTAATGAGCAGGAGAAATTATGTCCCTTTTTAAACTGTGTGACTTTGGGCATATTGCTTCAGCTCTCTGAGCCTTGGTTTCTCTTCTCTGTAAAGTGGCTGATACCAAACCATGCAGCTGATGTGAAGACTACATCAGTTGATATGTGTGATAGACACTCAATAAATGCTGATTGAATTAAACCTGAATTCATTTTGATTATATTACTGTATTCATTTTGCAGGTGAGCAAATTTAAGTTCATAGAGGTGAATTACTCAAAGATCTCACAGCTAGTAAGTGACGGAGATAGAACCTAAACCCAGGCACTACGAAGACATCCAGTTTCGGATATATGCCAATCTGTCTTGAGTTTTTGACACATTTTAGTGACTCTATGCTGATTCATATATGCAGTTATACTGTGAAGAAGAACATGGGACATATCTGAGAAATCAGTGATTTGGGCAATCTATTCTGTACCTCCCTGCATCTCCCATACCAAGGCAATGAATTGATAGTGTAATTTTCAACTTCAAGCCATGGCTGAGCTCTTATGATGTATAAGACACTACAATAGATGTTGGGCTTGATATAAATGTGAGTTACACCTAATGTCATCTTTCAAGAATTTTGTTTGTACATTTACTTTATGCATATTTTCTATGAATTTATAACTTATTTATAAATATTACTTATTCCTTAAATAACACTTCAAAATATTTGAAAGACCATTTAATAAATGCATAGATATTAAGGCAAAACATCCAACAAACCAACCAAAATAACTCCACTACCAAGGATAAGGAAGGAAAGAATATTCAGATAAATCATAATGTGAAGCTTGGAGTTTAAACAGAAAGAAGGGGAAGAGAAGGAGCAGAAGGAAAAGCAGAGAACTGAAATATAATGATAGAGAGTGGAAAAAATACTCTCTCAGAAAATTAAAGCTTAGGGAAGGTATTCTCACCAAGTAAAAAGATAAACTGAAACTCCTGAGAATCAAAAGAAAAGTGAAATGCAATATTTTACAAAGAACTTAAAACGAAGTTCAGACAGGTTTACTCACAGAAATATGTGTTTTTCTTAAGGGAATTGGACATCCTAACACAAGATTGTTAGGTCTTAAGTTTTTTAATTAAAATTTCAGATGACCTATATATAATTCTTTTCTAAAAAGCTAGTTTAAAAGAAGCAACACTTACATAGACACACATAACTAAAGCTAGTTAAGACAGACCTTTTTTGCAGAATATTTTAGGCTCAGAAAGAGAGTTCTGATCAAGACAAAGGTAGATGTTAACTTTACATTGTTTACACTCTATCAGGGAAGACAACATTGAAAGTAACTAAAAATGTGATAAAAGCTCCATAGAGGAGTCCCTGAATTTGTATATACGTGTGTAATAGGTGAATGTAACTTTCGATGAGACAATGTTTTAACAAAGACATGAAGGCCTTAAAGGAATGTATTAGTGATGAGGACTGAGGAAAACAACAAAGTGAGGACTCTAGTTTTAGAAAAGAGCATACAAAGGCCATGTGGTAAGGAAAAGCAGGGTAGCTAGTAGAAACTTAGAGAAAGCCGTTGTGTGTGTAAAGCGTGAGAACTGAGGAGTATGGAAATAATGCTGGAGATGTGAGGATTACTGGAGCATGAAATGAAATCATGCCTATAACAGGGTTGGTAAAGAACATTCGGTGATGTTCTTTACCGAGAGAATAATGAGTGTCCTCACTCTTGTTTCTATCATGGACATAAATAAATGGCACCTATTCACAAAAGTCTGGTAAATAGCAATTCATCTTCCTTCCACAAAAGTGAGTTGGTTTAAAGAAGGGAAAAGCAAGAGTAGTTTGAGGCTAAGAGAGAGGAGGAAGGGAGCATTCCCAGTGAGACTTCTGTAGGTCTGAACAGTTCTTTGCCAGGATTTTATCAGTTCTTGAAGACCAGCAGGCACCAGTGCAAGGTGGGCCCTTCCAGCCAGCTCTTTGTAGAAAGAGCCTGGACCAGTCAGCTGTGACTTAGTATAATAAATGGGATATTTCTAAATATCTATTTCAAATATTCTTGGCTCTTTGAAAAACAAAGTTGGCTAAATTCGAATTTAACTGAGCTGAGTCAAGAAGATAAATACATGAAATTGTGATAAGTTGTCAGAATTATTTCCAAGTAAAGTTTTGTTTGACTATTTTCATTTGGACATTTTTGTCTCTTTGAAGTACATATTTGTTTATTTTGTTAAGATCTCTGGGTGCACGATTGCCAGGTCTAATGCCGATGCAGTAAGCTACATTACTGTGAGTTAAAGCAAAACATAACGATTTCTCAACATGTTTGTTAGGTGTACAGGTTGTGTGTTACCTACACAAAGGACTGAGATGTCATACCAGTGAAAAAGAAGTGGAAAGACAACTTTCTAGTCTGTATTGGAGGACAGGATACTGCAGGGATTTGAAAGGAAGCTGTTTATGAATCAGTGGCTCAGGAGGGAAAGTCAGCAGAAGTCTTAATTTTCATTAAGACCAACTACAAAAAGGGTACTCAGCTCCTTATGAGCTTGCCTCTGATCCCTCCCTGTTTTGATTGTGTTTGTTGGTATACAACTTCACTATAACACTGAACATTCTGTGAATGGAGCCTTAACTTGCAATGTGCATTCAAACATCTGGCTAAAATATTCAGCAAGTCTATCATTATTCAGAATGAGTAGGAACTCTCCTGAGAGGAAAAGGGAGAGTAGAATCACTGACTTGCGCCCTGTAAAATCGTAAAATCAATATAATCAAGAGTCAGAAATTGCCTTTAAGTGAAAGGGTAGATGGAAAGAAGGCTGTTTGTTGTTTATGTGAAAAATTAGGAAACTGTGGCTACTCTGGAGCCCCAGTCTCCATTTCTGCAGCCACCACATCTTAGGTTCTCCATGTTCTCATGTAAGCTATTCTCTAGCTACATACCAGGTTGCACAGTGACATTTGTAACTACCATTTTACTAAGAAGAAACTGCTGTTGTTTTGCATCTGTATCTGCCTTTTGTTTCCCATCATTCAAATATATTGAATCAGCATGCACTTTTTTTGAAACTGTATATTGGATGCATTGCAAACTCACATTGTGCTGCAGGACATGTAGCCCCAGAAAAATATAATTAGTTATTCCTCCTTATGTTTGAATCTTACTTATTCTAGTTATCACTTCTCTATGTATACTCTCCTAATGCCCAACTCAGAGTTGTCATTCATACCTTATTTTTTTTTAAAAAGAAAGTCTAATGGCTCCATTTTTTTAACATACCTCACATAGTATTAGTATCTTATATTGCTATCATATTATGGAATTTACTGCATTTTTCTGTATGATTATGGATTATTAATCCTAATTATGTCCAGTGTAAGTCTAAGGAATTCCATAAAGTCAAAGAGTCATGACTTAAACACAGCTATAAAAACTGACTTTCATAGCCACAGTTTCATGTATGTTTTTTAAAAAAGCCTTATGTGGAAGAATGTCTTAATGATTCCAGATGAAAGATGAAGAGACCGGGACCCACAGTTGTACAATCAGTGATAATTTAGAGATTCTGAATTTAAATGTTTCTACTTTTCTTTAATGAGTTTTATAATTTTATTGCCATCTTTATATCAAGAACAAGGATTGGTTCATACAGGTATATAGTAAATACATGTGATTGAATTATGAAAAATATGTATGTATGTTAAGCTCCATAGTTAAATAAGTTTTACTTACTGTAGATACAATGATGGAACAAACTGTTCCATCTTTGGAACAAACTGTTTCTTCTGCCATCAAAATCTTTGCAGACTGATAGAATCATGTAGATAAACTTTAATATTAAACTATAAGGGTAATTAAAGGGCATAAAAATGATGTGTGGATTACAGATAAGGTTAGCACTCGTGCCACCCACTCAAGAGAATTAACTAGGGCTTTACCAAACATGTTATAGTTTTCTGGGATTTGAAGGATTAGTAGGACTTGCCGGATGAATAAAGATAGCTCAAAATTTGTTGCAGAAAGAACAGCAGAGACAAAGTACACAGAATTGAAAATTTTTCTATGTGCTATGAGAATGATGAGAATCTTATTGTGCCTTAAGTTTAGTGACTTGGTGGGGAAGTAATTTATTAGAGGAGTCTGAGGAGTTAGATAGGAACCAGAGGTAAGAAATTATGCCTCAAGCCTAAGACCTTTGCTAGGTACATTTATTAAACAAAGGTCTTACAATGACAGTTTGAGATAAAACACATAATTCTAATTTTTCAGATGGCCAAACTGAGGCCAAGAGAAGTTAAGAATTAGTCTTTTGTTGCAGTGCTGTAAGTGGTAGAGTTTGGTTCTCCCCTGGGATCCAAGTCAGAAACATCCCAGGGGTCTGTTGGCAACAAGGAGGGGATAAACACTCATCACACAAACATACAATGAGACCTAACTGTGTGGTACTTCTAAATAGTGGTAAACGTACTGAGAAAATTAGTCATGCTGCAGAAAATTTGAACAACCCTAACAACAAACAAGATGAAACTGACATCCAATAGTTCATCCAACAGCAGCAGAATACATATTCTTTTTAAGTGTATATGGCACATTTACCTGGATAGACCATATTCTGGATCATAAAATGTTCTCAACTGATTTAAAAAGATTGAACTGAAATTAGACAGAGTAACTTCTTTCACTAAATTGTGTTAGAACTAAAAAACAACAAAAATATTTGAAAAGTCCTCAACTCTTGGAAATTAAACAACACATTGCTAAGGAGTCAAAGAAGAAATCACGAGCAAATGAAAGACTACATTGAGTTGAATGAGAATAGAGGCAAAATAAGTCAATATTTTGGGACGCAGCTAAAGCAATGTTTATGGGAAATCTATAACTTTAATTGTTTCTACTAGAAAAGAAGCACAGGCACAAAATAATGACCTAAACTTCCACTGTAAGACACTTTAAAAGTAAAAGTAAATTAAACCTAAATTAATCACAAGATATAAAATTATAAAGATAAAAGTTGAAAAAAGAAGGAAAATAAAGAAAATAGAAAAAAGGCAGTAATATTTTCTTAAATTTAAAAATAAAAACAATAAAATACTGATAATGAACAAAATAAAAACTAAATTATCAATACTAAGGATGAAAGAACTGAAAGTCTCCTCATACTGTAAAATAATAATATAAATAAATTGATGCCAATAACTTTAGAAACTTCCATAAAGTAGAAAAATTCCTAAAATGACACTAACTACTAAAGCCTACTGAAGAATACATAATTTGAATTGCTAATTTTTTGCATTTTTATTTTCTTAATTTTTTGTAGTTAAAAACATTCTCATAGAGAAAACTATAGGCAAAAATGAAATTATTGGGTAATTTTATTTAAAATAGGATAGCAAGTATTTTTCTTTCAGGAAAAAATATTTCCAAAATCACATTATGAAGCCAATATTAACTTGATATAAAAGAGAAAAAAACAGAAGGAAGAGAAGACATAACAAATAACACTGTATGACAATATACATTACAAACATAAAAGTGAAAATTTTAACAAAATTGTAGTAATTTAAATCCAGTAGTATGTAACACTTACTCATAACTGTGGATCATTTTCTATCATGCTCCCAAAGCCATCAATAGATTCAGTGCAATCCCTATCAAAATTCCCAATGAATTTTTTTCACGAAGATAGAAAATATTTCCATGCTATACAGTAAATCCTTGCTGTTTACCTATTTTATATATAGGAGTGTTTATCCACTAATCCCATACACCTAAATGATCACTACCCCTCATTTCCCCTTTGGTAATCAGAAGTTTGTTTTCTATGTCTGTGAGTCTATTTCTGTTTTCTAAGTGAAATCAATTCTGTCATATGCTAGATTTCACATATAAGTGGTATTATATGATATTTGTATTTTTCTGATTTGCCTCATTTAGTATGATAATTTCTATGTCCATCTACGTTGCTGTCAGTTCAGTTCAGTTGCTCAGTGGTATCCAACTCTTTGCGACCCCATGAACTGCAGCACGCCAGGCCTCTCTGTCCATCACCAACTCCCAGAGTCTACCCAAACTCATGTCCATCAAGTCAGTGATGCCATCCAACCATCACATCCTCTGTCTTCCCCTTCTCTTCCTGCCCCCAATCCTACCCAGCATTAGGGTCTTTTCCAATGAGTCAACTCTTCGCATGAGGTGGCCAAAGTATTGGAGTTTCAGCTTCATCAGTCCTTCCAATGAACACCCAGGACTGATCTCCTTTAGGATGGATTGATTGGATCTCCTTGCAGTCCAAGGGACTCTCAAAGTCTTCTCCAACACCACAGTTCAAAAGCGTCAACTCTGCGGCACTCAGCTTTCTTCACTGTCCCAACTCTCACATCCATACATAACCACTGGAAAAACCATAGCCTAGACTAGACAGACTTTTGTTGGCAAAGTAATGTCTCTGCTTTTAAATATGCTATCTAGGTTGGCCATAACCTTCCTTCCAAGGAGTAAGCGTCTTTTAATTTCATGGCTGCAATCACCATCTGCAGTGATTTTGGAGCCCAAGAAAATAAACTCTGACACTGTTTCCACTGTTTCCCCATCTATTTCCCATGAAGTGATGGGACCAGATGCCATGATCTTAGTTTTCTGAATGTTGAACTTTAAGCCAACTTTTTCACTCTCCTCTTTCACTTTCATCAAGAGGCTCTCTAGTTCTTCTTCACTTTCTGCCATAAGAGTGATGTCATCTGCATATCTGAGGTTATTGATATTTCTCACAGCAGTCTTGATTCCAGCTTGTGTTTCTTCCAGCCCAGCGTTTCTCATGATGTACTCTGCATATAAGTTAAATAAGCAGGGTGACAATATACACCCTTGATGGACTCCTTTTCCTATTTGGAACCAGTCTGTTGTTCCATGTCCAGTTCTAACTATTGCTTCCTGACCTTCATACAGGTTTCTCAAGAGACAGGTCAGATAGTCTGGTATTCCCATCTCTTTCAGAATTTTCCACAGTTTATTGTGATCCACACACTCAAAGGCTTTGGCATAGTCAATAAAGCAGAAATAGATGTATTTCTGGAACTCTCTTGCTTTTTGGATGATCCGGCGGATATTGGCAATTTGATCTCTGGTTCCTCTGCCTTTTCTAAGACCAGCTTGAACATCTGGAGGTTCACGGTTCACGTATTGCTGAAGCCTGGCTTGGAGAATTTTCAGCATTAATTTACTAGCATGTGAGATGAGTGCAATTATGCAGTAGTTCGAGCATTCTTTGGCATTGCCTTTCTTTGGGATTGGAACGAAAACTGACCTTTTCCAGTCCTGTGGCCACTGCTGAGTTGTCCAAATTTGCTGGCATATCAAGTGCAGCACTTTCGCAGCATCATCTTTCAGAATTTGAGATAGCTCAACTGGAATTCCATCACCTCCACTAGCTTTGTTCATAGTGATGCTTTCTAAGGCCCACTTGACTTCACATTCCAGGATGTCTGGCTCTAGGTGAGTGATCACACCATCGTGATTATCTGGGTCGTGAAGATATTTTTGTACAGTTCTTCTGTGTATTCTTGTCACCTCTTCTTAATATCTTCTGCTTCTCTTAGGTCCATACCATTTCTGTCCTTTATCGAGCCTATCTTTGCATGAAATATTCCTTTGGTATCTCTAATTTTCTTGAAGAGATCTCTAGTCTTTCCCAATCTGTTGTTTTCCTCTATTTCTTTGCATTGATTGCTGAGGAAGGCTTTCTTATCTCTCCTTGCTATTCTTTGGAACTCTGCATTCAGATGGGAATATCTTTCCTTTTCTCCTTTGCTTTTTGCTCCTCTTCTCTTCCCAGCTATCTGTGAGGCCTCCTCAGACAGCTATTTTGCTTTTTTGCATTTCTTTTCCATGGGGATTGTCTTGATCCCTGTCTCCTGTACAAAGTCACGAACCTCTGTCCATAGTTCATCAGGCACTCTATCAGATCTAGTCCCTTTAATCTATTTGTCACTTCTACTGTATACTCATAAGGGATTTGATCTAGGTCATACCTGAATGGACTAGTGGTTTTCCCTACTTTCTTCAATTTAAGTCTGAATTTGGCAATAAGCAGTTCATGATCTGAGCCACACTCTGCTCCCGATCTTGTTTTTGCTGATTGTATAGAGCTTCTCCATCTTTGGCTGCAAAGAATGTAATCAATCTGATTTCAGTGTTGACCATCTGGTGATGTCCACATGTAGCATCTTCTCTTGTGTTGTTGGTAGAGGGTGTTTACTATTACCAGTGCGTTCTCTTGGCTAAACTCTATTAGCCTTTGCTCTGCTTCATTCTGTACTCGAAGGCCAAATTTGCCTGTTACGCCAGGTGTTTCTTGACTTCCTACTTTTGCATTCCAGTCCCCTATAATGAAAAGGACATCTTTTTTGGGTGTTAGTTCTAGAAGGTCTGGTAGGTCTTCATAGAACCATTCAACTTCAGCTTCTTCAGTGTTACTGGTCAGGGCATAGACTTGGATTACTGTGATATTGTATGGTTTGCCTTGGAAACGAACAGAGATCATTCTGTCGTTTTTGAGATTGCATCCAAGTACTGCTTTTCGGACTCTTTTGTTGACCATGATGGCTACTCCATTTCTTCTAAGGGATTCTTGCCCGCAGTAGTAGGTATAATGGTCATCTGAGTTAAATTCACCCATTCCAGTCCATCTTAGTTCGCTGATTCCTAGAATGTCGACATTCACTCTTGCCATCTCCTGTTTGACCACTTCCAATTTCCCTTGATTCATGGACCTAACATTCCAGGTTCCTATGCAATATTGCTCTTTACAGCATCGGACTTTGCTTCTATCACCAGTCAAATCCACAGCTGGGTATTGTTTTTGCCTTGGCTCCATCCCATCATTCTTTCTGGAGTTATTTCTCCACTGATCTCCAGTAGCATATTGTGCACTTACTGACTTAGCGACTAAACTACTAACTGCTGCTGCTGCTATGTCACTTCAGTCGTGTCCAACTCTGTGCGACCCTATGGACAGCAGCCCACCAGACTCCTCTGTCCGTGGGATTCTCTCGGCAAGAATACTGGAGTGGGTTGCCATTTAATTCACCAAAACTGCTATCTACTACTACTATAGTTAATTTATAATGTTTTGTTAGTTTCAGGTGTACAACAGAGTGATTCAGTTATACATATATGTATATCTAATCTTTTTCAAGTTCTTTTCTCACTTAGGTCATTACAGAATATTGAGTTCTGTAATAATAGTTGTGTAATAATAGTTCCCTGTGCTATACAGTAGATCCTTATTAGTTATCTATTTTATATATAATAATGTATATGTGTCAATTCCAATCTCCCAGTTATCCCTCACCCCCAGTTTTCCCCTTTGGTAACCATAAGTTTATCTCCTACATCTGTGAGTCTTTCTGTTTTATATATAAGTTCATTTGTATAATTTATTTAGATTCTGCATATAATCAGAATCTCTCTTTCTCCATCTGCCTTACTTCATTTAGTGTAATAAACTCAACATCCATCCAGGTTGCTCAAAATGCCATTATTTAATTCTTGTTAGTGACTGAGTAATCTTCCATTGTATATATATGCCACATCTTTTTTATCTATTCATCTGTCAAGGTCAGTTAGGTTGATTGCATGTTTTAGGTATTGTAAACAGCACTGCAGTGAACATCGGGTTACATGTATCATTCAAACCATGGTTTTCTCTGAATATATGCCCAACAGTAGGATTTCTGGGTCATATGGTAGCTCTGTCTTTAGTTTTTAAGGAATCTCCATACTGTTCTCCATAGTGGCTGTACCAATTTGCACTCCCACCCACAGTGTAGAAGTGTTCTCTTTATTCCACACCCTCTCCAGCATTTGTTATTGTAGACTTTTTGATGACGGCCATTCTGACTAGCGTGAAGTGATACCTCATTGTAGTTTTGATTTGCATTTCTCTAATAATCAGCAATGTTGAACAACTTTTCAGGTGATTTTGACCACTTCTATTTATTCTTTGGGGAAATGTCTAATTAGGTTTTATGTTCATTTTTTGATTGGATTGTTTGTTTTTTGATATTGAGCTGCTAGAGCAGCATGCTACACACACACAAATAATCACATATGTACAGAAACACTATAAGATGGAGATTTCAGCAGTGATCACAGTAAAGGTAATGCTGGCTAACTTATAGAAGAAATGAAACCATGTATAATAATGAAATCAGGCCTCTAAGTTTTAAAATTCTTCTGCAATAAAATGTTGAAAAGTGTTATTTAACTCTTGCTAACAACAGTTTTGTCTCAGGTTGTGTGAGTTCTATATTTTAAAGCAAAATATGATGTTGGCTAATTTTCCAGTAACTGGATGGAAATAAATTCAAAACCAACAAACTAGGAACTCTAATATGGAAAATCCAATAATATTATTTCCATTCATATTTGGTTAAATAATTCTTATTTAATTAATAACTGTAAACAATTGTATTATATTAACATGGGCCATATTTTAAATTTTAAAATAATTATTACTAATGCTGGGAAAGATTGAGGGCAGGAGGAGAAGGTGGCAGCAGAGGATGATATGGTTGGATGGCATCACCAACACAATAGACATGAGTTTGACCAAATTCTGGGAGATAGTGAAGGACAGGGAAACTTGGCATGCTACAGTCATGGGGTTGCAAAGAGTCAGTCCTGACTTAGTGATGAGCAACAACTAACTCATCATATATATTGTGTCCAAAGGAATCATCTAAAACAGTTCAAGCTCTTTAATCTTGAAAAATTGATCAAAATATCACCTACAAGCCTTGGGAATAAGAAAACTTTTCTTTGTTTCAGAAAAGACTATTGTAAAAGTATATATAGAATTAAATAGAACCTATAATTTCTCTTAGCATTTAGTATGTGTTTAGTGAATTACTGGTAAAAGCTTGAATGAATGACAGTGGCATAAATTATGCTACTGTTCATTAGCAAGTAGAATATTTACTAGGATTAAAACTTTATCGTACACAGGCAAAATATCTATCTCCTGAGATCTTATTTCAAAATGTGGTTTCTAATGATTGTTTTAGTTTGTAAGCAAAACAAATGAATCTTACATTTTAGCTATCAGTAAATACTAGTTTTTAGCAAATAACTGAAATTATCTTGAGTCTGTTTCACTTTTGATTGTTTTGAGTAAAAATGAACAGAAAGCCTCAAGAAGATTCATTGCTGTCTGTTTCTTCGGAGAGGAGTTATTTGAGAAAAGAGTAATTCTTCCCTTTCCATCTGTTTCTCTTAGAATATTAATTTTAAATAATATTGTATAAAAAAGATTCTTCTAACTCTTACATTTGAGAAAGGACTGAGATTTGTTAGGTATCTCAAATACTCTATGTGGAAAAAGATGTCTTAAATTGAATTTTACTACGACACTGGTTTCATTAACTGACAAAAAAAAAATACAAGGGATGTTTGTTTTAGAGAGATTCAGAATCAATCGTATTTTAATGACAACTGTTGAGTGGCTTGCAGAAAATAAATTTGTCTTGTTTTGGAACAACACTAACCACACAGGAGAAAATAAGGTTAAGTTTGATTCTAAAGTGAGACAGCAATACTGCCTAGCTAGCAAAATAATGGAAGAAAACATTCAGTTCAGATTTGTTATATTATTAAACTACTTCATTTTTATTGAATTGTTAATATCTGTGGCAGAAAGCAGGGAAAATCATAGCCTGATTTCTGTATTCAGCAGCCTAGCTGAAGAATGAAATTACCTTGCCTCTGAACATGATTTGTTTGTTTATGTTGCTTGTAGTGCAAATAAGTTTAACTTTTCATTTAAATGAAGCTTAAGCTTCAATATTTTAGGGATTCAACATCTTTTCCTATTTTTAATAATTCTCTAATAATCAAAAAGTTTTAGGTGAGTCAACATAAGTTGCAGAAACTATATAGTCTAATTTGCATAAATTTTAACAGCAAAGCTTTATTGATTTTCAATGGCATGTAAGCATCATGCAGGCTAGTAATTGAAAATACATGGAAAACTTGTCCTTGAGGGGCATCGAACCCACTCAGAAAAAAAGGAATTTGTGTGACAAAAGATAAATAGCAGTGAGCCAAGCTGAGAGAAAACTCTTTAATTCCTGATCTGGGGAAGCACACTGACTTGTCCATTGTGATAAGGTATGGGTCCTTGCAGTCTCCAGTTAAGAGCACTCATTCCAGCTATTGTTTATCAGTAACTACCCTACTGCTTGCTTTTGCATATTTATTTATTTTTGAAATTCCTCTTGCAACTGTATTTTAGCATCTTGGGCTCCTTCCAAGTAATTATTGTTTAGTCCTGAGAGCTTAACTTTTGTCTCTTCAGTACACTTACACACCAGTTTAGATTACAATTCAAATGAGATTAGTATATTTTTGTGGCTTCTGATTGTGATTGAGCATGAGACTATATTAGAAGAAAGGATAATTGCCCTTGAAAGACCAATTAAATCTTAAAAAATGAAAATTATGTATGGGTGTACGTTCATCTATAAAGATCCTAGCCACCCTGAAGAATAAATAATAAGACTTTAAAAAAGATTGGGGCCATATAAAATGGATCACCAGGCTGAAAAATGCCAGCAGTTGTGTTTAATGTTAAGATAACTCAACACAATAGTCAACCCAACACTTTCTTACTGATTGTGGAAGGAGCCCACCTACTTTGCTAACTTAAGCAGATATAAGTAATATATGGAGAGGAGTAGATAGTTTAATCAGTTTCCTGACCCTAAAACTCTACTTTTCTCTGGGAAATCACTGTGACTCCTTAAGTCACACGTTGTAAAAATGCTTCTACATTTACCAGCCTTTAAGGAGGAAGGGTTGATTATACTGAGGGAGATGGCAAGATTAATGTACTTTGTTGTTTCTTTTATATGAGTAAATAGTAAAAAAACAAGTCAATCCATAAGAAAAGAGTGGAGAGCAAGGAAAAATGAAATCTCCTTATCAGTATTTGGGGAAAATGGAAGGTTTATCTTTTAAATAAAAGAAATTAATATTCAAAACTCTTATATAAATACATTTGCACACAGTATTTTTTAAGGACAAGAGTCAATCTCATTGACCTCAGAAGTTTTGAACCCTTAGAATCAAGCTGATATGACTGCTTGGTGATGCCTAGGAACAGAGTTTTTCCTTATTGCCATTCTTCCAAGATAATTTGGAGATTTTTCTTAGCAAACTCAACTCCTCTGAAAAAAATGATATTTATTTGTCAAAATCTATGCCATCTCTCACTTATGACTTCTCTCATGTGAAAGAATCTGAGTCTCTTGCTCTTAAGTTGGTTATTTGCATGATTCCACGTTCCAGATCACAATTCTGCAGCTCATTGTTTGCAATTATATGGTATATCCATTTATTTAGTAGACTCTCTTCTCTCTGTGTTCTAACTTTCAGATGCGTGTCCCTAAGTTATGTGTGTCCAAGCTGGTTAGGAAATTCATGCACATGCACTCCTTCAGTGCACTGAGGTTAATTGAAAGGTCTGGATTATGCAAGGACAGGAATTTGCTTCTGCTCATTAGGTTGTCTTCCAAAGAAAGTTCTGTCTCTACTTTGAATCTGCGGGACATTTGTAGTTACCAGCCATGCTTCTCCAGTAGTGCAGTGTGAGGGTTCAGCCGTTGACTCAACTGAAAGGTACTCCTGCTGTCCTTGCTACTTTTAAATTCTATTCTTTGGCCTCTTTGACTAGGTGCCTCCTGCCTCTTTCCAGCTTCTCTTCCTATGTTCTCTGCTGGTGTTTCTGTACTTTAATGAAGAATGGACTCCTATTTCTACCATTCTACTGTCTTAAATTTAAGTATGAATAAGAATGTAATGGTTCTGAGAACCAAGAAGGGTATTTTTTCCCCTCTTGCTTGATCCTTTGGTACTTTAGACTTCTTTTATGTCTGAGACACAAAGGGGAAATAATTCTGCTTTTTTAAGACAAATCTAAAATCCATGAGAGACAATACAAACTTTATGAAAATCATGGGATAACTTTGTGAAGATTTTAACAGCTAAATACTGTTATCAAAACATTGTTTTCGATATAGTAGTTATTTTAACAATATTAATATAGGCCTGAAGATGTTAGAAGCCAGCTAACATGTGCCACCAGATGTTTCTTCTACATTTGAAGCAGCCTTCATTTCTTTGAACCATTCAACAAATGATGATCTACAGACCTCGCTGTTACTCTGCTCCAGGGACACTATAATGTTTACATCTTGAAACTTTTGATAGGTTCTTCGGAAAGATTGAAGGCAGGAGGAGAGGGGGATGACAGAGGATAAGATGGTTGGATGGCATCACCAACTCGATGGACATGAATTTGAGCAAACTCTGGGAGTTGGTGATGGACAGGGAAGCCTGGCATGCTGCAGTCCATGGGGTTGTAAAGAGTCAGACACGACTGAGTAACTGAACTGAACTAAACTGAATGAAGTTTGTATTTTAGATGAGACTGTATAGACCTGGAGTATTTAGCAAGCATTCCAATACAGTAGCGGAGAAGGCAATGGCAACCCACTCCAGTACTCTTGGCTGGAAAATCCCATGGATGGAGGAGCCTGGTAGGCTGCAGTCCATGGGGTCGCTAAGAGTCAGACACGACTGAGCAACTTCACTTTCACTTTTCACTTTCATGCACTGGAGAAGGAAATGGCAACCCACTCCAGTGTTCTTGCCTGGAGAATCCCAGGGACGGCAGAGCCTGGTGGGCTGCCGTCTATGGGGTCGCACAGAGTCACGACTTAGCTGCAGCAGCAGCAGCAACCAATACAGTAGAATGGCCCATAGACAAACTATGTCAAGCTTACTTTCTCTAAAGGCATATTCTTTTATGAACCCTTGCTTACTAAAACTGACACCTACCAAGTGGGAGTATGCTACAACTTTCTTGGTGTCTTCTTGCCCTCCGTGTGCTGGGTCAGGTTTGAATTTCACCTGGAAAACTCCCAAGGATGCAAACCAACAGGTACCACCAAGCAATCCATTCTTCCCAGTAGCACGATTCCTTAGATTAGTTGACAAGTTTAGTCACTTTTATGATAATCTAAAGCCCTAATGAAAGAAACCTTGAAAGTTAATTTTATCCATTCCTCCTAGACAGGAAGCTGCTTAATTTTTTTGTAAATATTCCCAGTATTTTAAACTCTTTGTACTTTCATTTTTTTCACTAGAAAAAAAAATAAATCATAAATTTAAAAATAAAATACTAAAATAATTGTGTGAATCCTGCTTCACCATTTCAAATTCTCCAGTTAGGCTCCCAAAAGAAATCCGTTTTTAATTATTGATGTGCAATTATCTTGGCATTCATAGATTTATAATACTATACCTATATGTTCTTGTTTATTTTATATACTATCTGTCAATATTAGTTTGATATAGATGAAGATTAAGTGCTATCATAATCATAGTAATTCATTCCCAGATTCTCCTATTCCTCTGAGTAGAGTTAATAAAATTGTATTTCATCAATGCTAACATTTATATTTTTATGCCTCTGTATGTGTTATGCCCCGAAGAGTCAAACAATGCATTAAGATCATGTTTTTTCTTATCACTTGCATAATTTTAATATACCCATTAGAATTATGTCTACCATTACCATCATATGACTAACAGTACTTTTTTCAAATGGCTCAAACTTTTCTGAAAATTGATTCAAGTTTTATTTCCTTTAAGCTCTATCCATCCTCCATTCAAATACTGAAATTTCTATCAGTTACTTTTAGAGTTATTTTCTGAATGTTGGATTCTCTGTCTCTTTTAGTTTATTAACTGATCTTATTTTTGTGGGGTGTCTCCTCCATAGCTTCTTCAGAATGCTCAGAAACCTAAAACAAAAATAAAACAAATTAAAGCTAACAAAAAGCAATCAAAAGACGTCTAAGTGATATTTTATGTTTTCACATTTAATGAAAGTGTGGCTGAGTATATAATTTTAATCTGAAATTGATTTTCCTGCCTAATATTTGAAGATGTGGCTCTGTTGTCTTTAGCAACCAGCTGTGACAGAGAAAATGGTATTGCCCCTCTGTTTTCATACTGATCTAGCTGTCTCAAAGCCTATAGACTCTTTTATTTATTCCTGGCATTCTGAAGTTCCTCAGATACATGACTTGGTTGGTATTCATTTTATTCACTTTGTTGAACACTCACTGGACTCTTTCAATCTGAATTTGAATGTCATGCAGTGGGTTCCATCCCTTGGTTGGAAAGATCCCCTGGAGAAAGGAAAGACTACCCACGCCAGTATTGTGACCTGGAGAATTCCATGGCCTGTATAGTCCATGGTGTCACAAAGAGTTGGATACGAATGAGCAGTTTTCACTTCCACAGTTCTGAAAAATTTGCTAATAAATGTATTTTTTTTGCAAGCTATCATTTTCAATCAGCAGCCTATAGTAGTTTTATTTGTTTGTTTATTTAAATCCCAATTATACCCTTTGGAAACTGTTTATATTTTCATTCACCCTCTTTCTTCTTGGCTTGGTGCTTTGAAGACATTGCTCAGCATGATGACAATAGTTGCTAGATTCACTCTGACTTTTCTTTACCCAATGGTAGAAGCAGTTCATTCCCCATGGCTTGTTTCAAATCCTGTCTCTGTTTTTCCTTCAATTCGTCCCAAATTCTATTAGTCAGCAAGACCATCTTAAGTCCCACGCCCCTAAGAAGGCCTCTGACTGTCATTGTCCCTCTCTCTACTTCCTAAAATTGTACGGTAAGTTTTTCACACTTGATACTTGTTACATCCATGGCAGTGGGAAGTAGGCACTGTAAGTTTATCATTCTGACTTTTTGAGTTCTCTGTAACTTGCTCTTTCTAAGCACTTTTATTTGAATACACAGGTTGTGTGATAAGTCATGTCATGTAAATATATTAATTTCCCTTTCCTTTTACACGGCAGCTCAGGGACTACAGGGTCTTGAGTATATACAGCCATATTGGTTTTTTTTTTTTTTTTTTTTAGTTTTTATTTAGTTCATTTATTTTTAGTTTTTATTTCTAAGTCTAAGTTATGAACTCTTTGTTAGTTTGTAGTCCCACAGAACATTTTTTATATTTGGAGAATCCTCAGTGTCCCCTTTTACTCTCATATCTTTCATCTTGTATTCAAAGGGATTTTAAGTGGTTTAAGAAACATAGGAACTACTGACAATAATTCTTAATGAAGATCATAAATCTCTAATATATTAATTTAATACAATATCTCATGTTTCTCAGAGGATTTTTATTTTAATTGATTTTCAGACATTTCATTTAAGAATAAATGATTTGCTTCAAACTTTCTCAGAAAAAAAATTGTGATTGCCATTGCAAATTATATAAAATTTTCAGTAGAAGATAAGGTGAATGGTTTTAAATACTTTTAAAAATTCAAATTAGATAGCTAAGTTCTTACTTGCTTTAATGATTTAATCAATTTGTGATGCAGTGAAATGAACTATTAAAACTGTCAGTGTTTACATTGGGCTAGAAGTATGATTTGGTATGATTCTTCCAGCAGACTATAAATACCATAAACTATGTTTATGTACATAAAAGAACACTTACTGCCTTTATTTTGGGGAGGGGACAAATGAGATTTTGTAAATCACTTTTCTTCAACTTAAAGACGTTTTAAAATCAGCTTCTCAAACTATAATTTACATACAGACTTCAGTAAGTCCACAGACAAATTTATACAATTATGCAACTGTTGCCGCAATAAGGATAAAGAATATTTCCTCAATCCAAGGAGTTCCCTCAGTGCCTTGTCAGTTAATGCTTTTCTTTCCATGCATTTAAAATATTCAATGTACTGTTTTTAAGTTCATTTAATTTCATTGGAATTTTACAAAATTGTAGAGTGGTGGTTACATAATGACATTCATTTTTTCCAAAACCTCTTTTATTGGCACTTTAACAGAAGAATGCATGAAGCAATGAGGGGTTTCCAAGAGCAGAGGCTTCAAGTAGTTCCCTAATGAAGAGCCAAGGGGTACATTTCATCACATACAAGTAGGGCATGTAAATGCCAACTGCCTAATTTTTGTATTTTCAGCATTTTCTCACTTTCAATAACTTCAATTTGAAGCACTAGGGAGGATGCTGCTGAAATGAAAGAGGAATGATTTGTTGGTCATAAGGCATAAAAATGGAATACCAGATTTCTAGATCTTTATAACCCTAAGAACAAACTTTTTCCAAATGACCTTGATGAACCAGGATGAAACCAATATTCTATGCAAAACAAATCTCTCCTTATGACAATTCGCAGATGAAGATCAGGCATGCCTGATTCATAGGCCTCTCCTGACTCACATGAATGTGTCCCATGAGAAAAGACAATGAAAGAATGATGTTCGAGAAAGTAGAAAGTAGTGAGTTTAAGTCAGGCCTAGAGAAGCAAAGACTTGAGTGTCTGAGATTAAAATAATAGCTAACACTTTTTATTGTACTTGCCACATGTGGAGCGATTTACCTGTATTAGCTTACATATATCAAGTGCTTTACATATATGAATGTTTGTTCTCACTGCTTTTCTTTTTTTTTTTTTTTTTTATAAATTTATTTATTTTAGTTGGGGGCCAATTGCAATAGTTTTTGCCATACATTGACATGAATCAGCCATGGGTTTACATGTGCTCCCCCTCCTGGACCCCCCACCCACCTCCCTCCCCATCCCATCCTTCTGGATCATCCCATTGCCCCGGCCCTGAGCCCTTGTCTCATGCATCGAACATGGAATGGTGTTCTAAGCATCTGACTGTGATCCTTGTTTCATATTTGAAAGTAGTTGAGGCACAGAAAGATTAGGCTATTTGCTTTAAGCTACACAGATGGTAAGTAGCAGAGCTAAAGTTTCGGCACAGGAAATCTGGCCCAAGAAGCTGGACACTTACCCAATAACCTCTACAGCCCTCTGTGTTTTCATCAGTTATGGAGTGCTACAGGTTAATTTGTTATCATTGTTAAACATTTTTGGTTTGTTAATGATTTACGTTTGAATCAGTGCTCTCTCAGAAATCTCTCCCACTGAACTGCATTAAAACTGAATTTTAACTTGATGTCTGCTTATTTATATGTACATTGAGGAAGAAACAAGTCTTGAACTTAATCAAGACCCTCCAATTAATTGACATCTTCAAAGAGATGTCAATTAATCATGTCAATCTAGAGGAGTGTTTCTCCAACCTCACTGGGCACATGAATGCTCTAGCATAATTATTTAAATGTAGGTTACTCAGCCCTAGCTTCAGAGATTTAGATAAATTAGGTCTATTCTGGGGCCTGGGATTTGCATTCAACAAGACTCCAAATCTCCACCCCTCCACCCCGAAACTGGCTTTAGATCAATCTTTAAAACACTTGACTATTAGAGGACTTCACTCAGCATGCACCCTCTTTCAGAGACTGGGTTAGGTGCCCCGAATATTATACTAAAGAATCTACTGTAAATCCCTCTCAGCACTGACCACTGTACAGTAGTTGCCTATTACTCCTGTTCTGAAAGCCTCTTGAGGTTGTTTCTTGTTTATATTTTATTGCTATGTATCTTAAATCTTCTGGTCTTCCCTGATGGCTCAGATGGTAAAGAATCTGCTTGCAATGCAAGGGACACAGATTCGATCCCTGTGTTGGGCAGATCCTCTGGAGAAGGGAATAGCAACCAACTCCAGTATTCTTGCCTGGATAATTACATGGACAGAGGAGCCAGGCAGGCTGCAGTCCATGGGGTCACAGAGAGTTGGACATGACTGAGTGACTAACACTTTATATCACTTTTACTTTTATCTTAAATCTTCCACAGCAATTCACATATAGTTGGATCCCACAAATAGTTGTGAAATAATGAATGATTGAATAGATGCATGCACGAATGAAAATGAGGTCATTTTAGATCATGCAAAATGTAATCAGATGGCTGAACTCAGCATGCACAATGCTACATTTCCTTGAGTATTTGCATATAATAAGTGAAAAAGTACTTTAAGTGAAAAAGGCTACCCTAAGCTCAGCTCATCTTTGAAGGTCATAGAATACATGTAGACATGGGCACAGCAGCAGCAATGGTAGACAGTGTCTGGGGGCTTGTCTTTCTAACAAAACTGTCAGCATCATGGGATTAATATTGTGTTCTGTGTTCACTTTCTATTATTCACTGTGGCCTGATGATTAATCATAAAAATAGACCGCTGTGGTCTGAGTGTTTGTATCTCCCCAAAATTAGCATTTTGAACCCAAATCCCCAAAGGTGATGGTGTTGGGAAGTAGAAACTTAAGGAGGTGTTTTGGCAGAGCCTGTAAGAGCACAAGTAGGATTAGTGCTCTTCTAAAAAAGGCTTCAGACACCTCCCTTGCCCCTTCTGTCATGTTTAAGGATACAAGGACCTGGAAGAGGGCTCTCAACTGACCATGCTGGCACTGTGATTTTGGATGTACTAAGACCTTAGCATAATCATCATATGAAAGCTTGGATACCTGTTACCTATTGACACCATAATGCTATTGCTTAATAAACTTCATTGCAGTGTGATTGCTTATAATAGCTACTATTTAGTTGGCTCAGTATTCTGTGGGTCAGAATATTGGAATGACCCAGATGAGTGGTTCTTACCTTTTCTTCCTGCATCTTTGTTGAGCTGACTGCAAAGTCTGTGTACAGAGAAGCACAGAGAATTGAACATTTTTATAATCAGTCTACAACAGCTTGGTATGTCTCTCCCTTCCTCTGTAATCTCTCTCTCTCCCTTCCCTCCTCCCCTCCTTTCTTTCTTTCTTCTCTCTGTGTGTGTTTTTATGTGTATGGTGGTGAGGGGAGAGAGAGAGAGAAGAAAGAGGGAGATAGAGAAATGGGGGAGAGATTTCTTTTTGCATGTTTTTCTTTTTACAAATATACTTTGTATTTAGTGTTTCACAGAAAATTTCACCTTCTCGAGTTAATTATATTCATAGTTGGAGAAGACTCTTGAGAGTCCCTTGGACTGAAAAAAGATCCAACCAGTCCATCCTAAAGGAGATCAGTCCTGGGTGTTCATTGGAAGGACTGATGTTGACAATGAAGCTCCAATACTTTGGCCACCTGATGCAAAGAGCTGACTCATTTGAAAAGACCCTGATGCTGGGAAAGATTGAGGGAAGGAGGAGAAGAGGACGACAGAGGATGAGATAGTTGGATGGCATCACCAACTCAATGGATATGAGTTGGGTGGACTCAGGGAGTTGGTGATGGACAGGGAGGCCTGGCATGCCGTGGTTCATGGGGTCGCAGAGTCAGACACAACTGAGCGACTGAACTGAACTGAACTGAACAGAGTTACTTATTGAAATATTTTTTTCTTTCTTATAGGAACATCAGGCCTCAAGGTGCATGTAGTTCTTTTTTGGTGCTTGTTTTTAATGTCATCCTTTTCATGTAAGTAAAACAAAGCACTAATTGAGTACAGTTTTCTGAAACACTACTACTGATATTGTTAAACTTGCATTGAATTTTTCACTTTGATACTTCAGCTCTGCCTGTAACTGTGATTTTGCTCTTTCCATTAGATAAATATCATAAGGATGTGAGTTTTGGAGGAAGATTTAATTTGGCCTACATTATGGTACAGTAAGAATTAAAGATGGACCACCTACTTCTCTGGGTACTAGTATTAAGTATTATAACACGTTTGGCACTTTCATTGAGTGGTATAGGTTGTCATTTTTGAGGGTGTGCTTCTAAAGAGCATGTATTTTTAATATTTCTTAAAAGATTTTTTTCATAAAGAAATTTTCTTTCTATTGTACTTCCAATTTGTCCACACACACAGTAAATTTCAATTTTCATTTTGATACTCTCATTCAGATTTGTGAATTATAATTTTGTTCTAGGACATTGTACATTTCAGGGGATACATGAAGAGATATCCTTCATGGGGCAATGGTAGTAACAGAGTGTAGAGGCTCTTGATTTTTGCTTAGAGTAAGTACACCATTCTGCTGGGATCTCAGAACACCACAATCATTACATTGTTAATTCTTCATTCAAAAACTCTACTGTGCTGAACAATTTAAGTTCTAAATGCACACAGCAGATATGACACATGATTCAGATAGATTTGGAAAATTATGTATATTGAGGTCCAATTATATACAGAACATTCGATGTGCATTATTCCATCTTTGAGATAAATTTTATTATCTAAGTAGGTGAAGGCTCCAGGTTAGAGAAATTAAGTAACCTGCTGAAGATTGCACAGATGAAAATCAGTAGAGCCAGTATCTTGATCTGGAATGATTGTCTGTAAAGCTGGACACCATTTCACTTTACCACATGGTTTTTAAAAGGTCTTAGAATCTAGTTAGAAAAAAAAACCATATGCATAAAGAGTAGAGATGTAGAAATATTCGTGTACATGGGAATTTCTCTTAGGAAGAGCAAGGCAGTTTTGGCAGAAATGCTTGAAAAGATTCCAGGGATTATATATGCTCAGGAAAAAAAAAGTATAGTGTAGATTGTGGTTATCATGCTGTACATTACATCCTCACAATCCATTTCTTTTATAATTGGAAGTTTGTAACTTTTGACTCTCTTCACCATTTTCCTCACATTCAACCTGCCATTTCTAGCAACCACCAAGAGGATGACTTATTGAATTCTTCATTTAAGGAATATATTTTAAGCTAATTTATTATGCTAAGAATTCTGGGATCATTGTTTCTGGAAGAAACTGGCTTGGAAGAGAGAGGACAATTTATTGATTTTGATAATAGGTCTTTTCTAAGATTACTTGCTTACAGTGTCACAGCCAATGATGCAAAATATTTGAGGAGATAGTTAAGCTGAGCAATGTTCCTGCAAATTTAATAAAGCTTGGTAATTTCCTGGTATATAATAGCATTTGTAGCCATTCTACTTAAGACAACCTAAAATAATTAGATAATTTTTTAAAGTGCAAAAACAAATGCCTGGAATTTGAGGACATAATCTCCTTTCCATGATGGTATGTCATTGTGTATTTCTGTGGTTGCTCTACTCTTAAGAGTTTTGGTGTATTATTAATGCTGGAGACAGAACTGATAGATTAAACTAGGTGGCTTCCAGCTCTTAAATAGCAGGTTAAAACCCTCAAGAAAGCTAGGAAAACCTTTCTAGGCTTAACCACAAAATCCATAGGTGCTGTTTTGGGAAGATGTGTTGTAAATAATTTATTCCTCTAGTTTTCAAAGTCATTGTATTAGCTAACATTTTTTAGACAGCACTTTGAGACACATCTCCCAAGATGCAAAATTAATGAAAAACAACTACTCTGATTGAAATTCTAACTTTTAATTTTAGTTGTTCTTGTTACTACAAATAAGAATCTGGGGGGTGTTTCTTAACTTATTTCATCACCATGTTTTTCTCCTTATGAATGGGAAAGGAATTATGCTGGAATTTTTTTCCTTATAGCATGGTTATAAGCATCAGAAATAGTGATTCATGTGGAAGTCTTTTTATAAGCCATCAAACAAAATGCAGCTAACTACTTTTACTAGAGAAAGGGATCAGATCTCAAGGTAGTATGTTCATGGGGCTTCCCAGGTGTCTCAGTGGTAAAGAATCTGCCTGCCATTGCAAGAGAGTCAGGTTCTCCTCAGGATCTGGGAAGATCCCCTAGAGAAGGAAATGGCAACCCACCTGAGTATTCTTGCCTGGGAAATCCAATGGACAGAAGAGCTTGGTGGGCTAGAGCCCATGGGGTCTCAAAAGAGTTGGACACGACTGAGTGAGTAAGCAACAACAGTGCATACATAACTAAGTGATAAATGGGGGTTTAGACAAGAAGCATTCTAAAGTTAAAGAGTAGGAATATTTCTAGGTAGTTTCTGTAATAATCCTTTACTACTCATTCAAAATGCCCCAGTGGATTAGGGTACGTTATATTTAGAATATTTGAGATAACATTGATTATGGACATAAATCATCAGAGATGATGAGTAAGATTGTCCTTGAAGTTTTGGTTGTGTTTGCATGGAGAGTTTTCTTCACACAAATTTTGTGGCTTTATTAAATTCAGAAAGTACAGTCTTTTACGATAAATTGATGTTTTCTGCTGTGTGTGGGAAATTGGTGTGTTGGCATTTGTATGCTGTATTTTCCATCCATGTCATAATATAGCTTCCTTTGATCTTTCTCTCCCCATTTCTCTTGCCTGTGTCTTCAACCCTGGGTCCTTAGTGTTAAGACTCATAGTATTCCTTAGAGCAACTGAGACACTACATTCCCAAAACTTTTAATTCAGTATGGAACCATGTGTTCAAACTTTCCATTTCACCCTATAGTTTAGTCTTATGAACTTCATTGTTTTAAATTCTGGCCAGTTTTCCAGCCATCAGAGTTCTTTATTGTGCACTCTCTCTTTTATACCATCACATTCTTAGGAAAAAACCTTACATGAGGAAGCTTCAAAGAAACCCATTTCATGTAGGAATTTGTGTATTTATTACCAAAGCATTTTAAGTAACCTTTGCCTTTTGAAGACAAATTTTGTATAAGCATCCAAGTAGTCTTTGTAGGGGAACAAATAAAGCATACTGGATTATACCTCAGGTGGTAAAAAATCTGCCTGCCAGCGCAGGAGACGCAGGAGACATGGGTTAGATTCCTGGGTTGGGAAGATCCCCTGGAGGGGGCGCACAGCAACCCACTCCAGTATTCTTGCCCAGAGAATCCCATGGACAGAGGAGCCTGACGGGCTACAATCCATTGAGTCTAAAAGAGTCGGAAACGACTGGGCACGCATGCACACACCTTATACTTAACAGGATCTGAAATTTTCTTGATCTGTGAATTTCAAACATAGTCCAGCTGCTCAGCAGCTGGAGAATTAAGGAGCGAGAAGTGAAATGAGTAACTCCTCAGATTCCCTATGTGCCTAATGAAGAAATCTTTGTGCCCTATTGACTGTATCAATGGGTCACAATTTCAAGTTTCTTTGTTTTGCAAAGTCAAAGTCTTTACCATATCCATATGCATTCTCTTACCTGTAGCAACAATTTTAATCATGCCAAAGAAGAGATGATATCAATAGCAACTCTAACTTTAAATCCTGCCATGTAACTGCAATGGCCTGTGAACACATTGGTCTTAATTCCGCCTTTGGAATCAGCAGAAAACAGCTGTTTTGCCTCTTGGATTAAGTAAAATGACTGGTTAGAGTAGGGATAAAAATTTTTTCCTGCTTTATGATGCATGGATTAATGAAAGTATGAAAATGTTCTAATAATAGATAAGAAAGTTACTCCATTATGGCTGAAAAAAATAAAACTATTCTCTCTTAAATTAAAAAGTTCTAGAACTTTGCAAGTTCATTGAAAATGTATGGACAACAAAGGTACAAATTTATAACCCATTGTAGGGTAACTTTATACCTCAACATTTTTGTGTCTTCTTTATTATCACTGTACAATTCTTCAAAATCTTGTGGGAATCATATTTTTCCAGAAAAGAGTAAGTATATGTATCACACTAATTCCTTTTTATAGGGAGTGCTGTTTTATCCTAATTTAGTAGCATGCTGCATTGTTAATTTTATGTCATTGACATTGTTTCCTGTGTTGTAGCTATGTCTTAAGTTTGAATGGCATGTTATACTGTGTACAGAGATTAAATTTTAATTTGAACTAAATTATTAGACTGTGGATCCAAGGAATATAATTTCTGAGTAATTTACAGTAGTTGTACACAGTTTGTTTAAATGGTGACATTTGAAAGAGTTTTGAAGAAAGAGTCAGCACTGCCTATAATGGAGATAAACTCTAAAAAAAGATGGATAGAAGTTTGTATCACCTCTTCTGTACAACTTCATACCTTCTTACTCCCACATTTTATACAACTAATGGCAGTATATTGTTCCTCATAATCTTGGACTTGCTTTGTGTGGGTAAAAACTACCAGAGCCTCATTTCATGTCCCACACAACAACTGGATCATCTCTGTCCAATGGCTATGGGAGATATTTGTCAGACACTTTCCCTTTTCATTCTTCAGGTGAAAATTCCTGAGGTGTATTTCTGATGTCTTCATATAATGCTCCCTAGGGTCATCAGCAAGTATCCCATGGCAGTAGGCAACTCAGTGATGCCTTTTTTATTGCCTTTCTTTCTTTAACTTCCTTGTCATCCTTTTTCTAGGATCACATGCCTGAATTAATGGCATGAATGAAAGCCTTTGATTTATATTTTCCTTATGGTGATAACCAAGAAAATATAATATCCCTATTACACTTTGCTAGTGACAATAACTGCAGGACTCCTGTGCTGAAACTATACTCTCTTTACCCAACATTAATCTTTGACACTGAGACAAGACATGCCCTCAGAATCTGTTTCAAAACGAGGTCCTAGGGAAATATAGTGAATAGATGGGATTGGCATGCTTGCTGCAACCCTGCTGTCTCTACACCAGCTGTGACCAGAGTTCATTCTGTATCCATCCTGGTGTCATTCTGGAATCAGTTTTTTTTTTTTTTTTTTTTTTAATTAATATGAAGAATTAGTGGAGTCCCTATTCACCAGGTACCACATTGCCTAATTGCAGTTTATATGCTGGACAGAAGCTAGAGTTGCCCCTCAGTTTAGTAACTCTCACAGATAAACCATGTGTCATTTAAGATTTAATTTTGTGCCTCAAGAAACTTAACATTGTTATTGGACTTTCAGTCAGTAGAGAACAGTAGAAACTCCATATTTTGACTGAAATATATATATATATATATATATATATATATATATAACTATCATATAAAAAGTGCTTGAGGACAACTGTGCCTTGATGTAATACAGCCCTTCATTTATTATTCTACTATCTCAGGTGACTTACAATTTTGAATTCTAGGCATTTGCATGTCTTGAACACCTAGTTTAGTTCAGTTCCTTTGGTTCATGGCAGGACTTGCCCACTCAAACTAGTAGCTCCATTATCAGGTTCTGCACGTCCCCAGCTGGAATGTGCTGTGACTTAGGTTCAACATGCCTAACTAATTTTGTAGAGTTCTCTAGAGCAACCTGGTTACAGAGGGAAGAGCATGGTTCTCCCAAGGCTGCCCGTGAGTGAAAATATCCTGGTGCACTGGTGCCAGAGCTTTGGAGGAATGACTTGACCCTGATCCTGAACTTCATTCTGACTGTTGTCGTGATCATATTACTTTAGTTCTATACCTAGTGGCCAGCAGGGGAGGTAGGAGTGGAACTCAAGTTGTCTTATGGGAGAGAGATCTCTGTATTGTCTTCCATAAAAGGGAGAATGATAGTTTTAAAAGGAATGGGAATGCCATTTCTGTAGACTCAAAGTGTTCAAAGGAACAAGATATTAAGGATTATTTACCCATTTGTCCCCTTCCAATGTGTCAGAAACAGATTTTCCTAACCAAGGTCTACCGTATGGCATATGAAATCTGTCCTGCTTGAGTTTTTTATGTCATTGATATTAAGCCACAATCTTAACCCTCTTCTTTCATTGTCTACCTACTACAGCAGATAAAATCTTTGTAGGCAACCAGAGAGTCCTTTTGGATTCAATTGCCTGCTCCTCTGTCACATTCCCTTCTGTTCCATGTGCCTTTGAGAATAATTCTGCTATTGTTGAATAGAATGTTCTAGATATGTCTGTTATGCCCATTTTGTCTACGATTTTGTTCCAATCTGCTGGTTGCTTATTGATTTTCTGTCTGGATGATCTAGCTATTGTTGAGAGTGGGGTATTAGATTCATATTATTCGTTTTTCCTTTTAGCTGTGTTTGTTTTTGAATCATATATTTAGGTGTTGCAATGTTGGGTTTATAAATATTTACAACTGTTATATCTTCTTGATGAATTGATCCTCTTATCATTATGCCCTTCTTTATCTCTTTTTTTAGAACCATTTTTAGTTTAAAAATCTCCTTTGTCTAAGTATAGCTACTCACGCTTTGTTTTGATTACCATTTGTTTAACATATTTTTCCCTTCTTGTAGCTCTCAGTCTTTGTGTGTATTTAAGGCCAAAGTGAATCTCTTATAGGCAGCATATTGTTGGATTCTACTTTTTTTTTTGATTCATTCAAGCATTCTGCATCTTCTATTTGGAAAATTTAATTTATTTACATTTAAAGTAACTATTAATAGGCCAGGACTATTGATGCCATTTTCTTAAATGTTTTCTGTTGTTTTCCACATCCATTGTTTCTTATCCTGATTTTTTTTTTTTTTTTTTTAGTTTTGCTATTTGGTGATATCAATATGCTTTGACTTCTTTATTATGTTCTTTTGTGTAATTACCACTGGAATTTTCCTTGTGGTTACTATGAAGTTTACTTAAAACATCTTAAACTTATAATGTTGTTTTTTAGTTGGTAAGTTGGCTCTGACTATTTGCTACCCCATGGACTTTAGCTCACCAGGCTCCTCTGTCCATGGGATTCCTCAGGCAAGAATACTGGAGTAGGTTGTCATTTCCTACTTGAGGGGACCTTCCTAACCCATGGATTGAACCCTTGTCTTCTGCATTGGCAGATGGATTCTTTACTGCTGAGCCACCAAGGGAGCTCTTTAATACCCTATTTAAACTGATAACAACTTCACTTTGGTAATATTTGTAAATTTCACATTTTTGCTTCTCCTTCCCCTCACATTTTAGGTTATTGCTGTAACAGGTTACTTTTTTCTCATATTGTGTAATTAATAACATATTTCTGTAGTTATAGTTTTTAGACTATGTTTTATTTTTATCTTTTAAACTCTGCTGCTAAGTCACTTCAGTCGTGTCCGACTCTGTGTGACCCCATATACGGCAGCCCAGCAGGCTCCACCGTCCCTGGGATTCTCCAGGCAAGAACACTGGAGTGGGTTGCCATTTCCTTCTCCAATGCATGAAAGTGAAAATGGGAAGTGAAGTCGCTCAGTCATATCCGACTCTTAGCGATCCCATGGACGAAAAATCCGCCGTCCGTGGGATTTTGGGGTGCCATTGCCTTCTCCGCTTTTAAACTCTAGTTGTAAATAAAATATGACCACTATTGCCATATATCAGAATCCAAATATAGCTATATGTTTACCATTATTAGTGAGATTTATACCTTTTGTTTTCATGATGTTAATTAGCATCCTTTTACCTATACTCAAAGAACTCTCTTTAGCATTTCTTATAAGGCAGGTCTGGTGGTAATGAACTCCCTAAGGGTTTGGTGCATTCCTATTACAGGAAACATACCAATTTAAAATCTTTAAAATTGTATTTATTTAAATTTTTGTTTATGAAAACTGAGTTCTCTTTGAGAAGAAGTCTCTCATTTTCAAGAAATATAAACAAGCACCTGTGACTCATGCATCGCTATTACATAAAATTCTTACTAGTTCTTTTCTATTAAGAAGAGTGAATTATTTGTTCCACTGAGAATGTTTCTTATCCAAGATATGGAAGGACAGTAGTGCCTTCTGTGAGTACAGTAGTTGGAGATTAAGAAACGTGAATTTAGCAGAGGTCAGTTTCCAGACTGCAGGTTATCAGGTTTGCTTTGGAGAAAGAAAAAAAAAAGTCTCAGTTGCTGAGAAAAAGTAGATGAAGATCAAATATTTAATTCATTAAGTGAAGGCATCATAATATGGGGACAGGAAGCTTAATCTTTAGAGGAGGCTGTTGGCAGTCAGAGGCACTTAGAGATTCTGGAAGAAGATGATAAGAATATAGAGGGTGGATATCCTAGTAAATAAAGTAAACAATTTCAAGCAGCTTAGAGGAAAAGGGTAGTTTTTTGACCTCATAGTATGAGGAACACTGTGTACTGCTAAAACATGCTGCACACTTCACAAGTAAGGATATGGAGGGAAATGCATCCTTTTTATGGTTCAGATATTGGTGGGAAAATGTTCATAAATTCTAGTTAGAAATATGGATTCAGGTGAAAATGCCAGAAAACTTACACAATAGGCTTAAGCAGAAATACATGTATTGGGTCATCAAATTAGAAGTTTAATACAAGGTTTATTTCAAAGACTGAAATTATATCTTGATTAAAATCACTTCCCTCCACATTGCTTTTCTACATTCTGTTTTGGCATTCTTATAAAGTTCACTCCCCTTTTATGTTGATCCCTGCAGCTAATGGTTTTCATCCTGTTAGTTTCAAGCCAGCAAAATAAATGCTCTGTTTCTCAGTGGTTCTAACAAAGGTTCATAAAATAACTCTCATTGACTCAGGTTATCTGGATTTGGGTCACATGTCTATGCTTCAACCAATCAGATGTGATGTTTTGATAGGCCATTTATGAATCACAGGCCAAGCCCTGGACCTGAGGATGGGGCAAAACTCTATATGTCAAGAACATGATTTACAAGCGGCAGGTGTGTTTTGAAAAAAGAAACTGGGGAAAGGACGAATGCCAGGTAGACAAGAACAAGTGTTCAATTTATACTTTAATTTTTTTTTTACTTTACTTGCCAATAACTTTGCCAGAATTTAAGATCGGTACATCCTGCTTTTCTCCCACCCAATCCTTTGCCTCAAAACCACATGCAGAGGCTTCCTGCTTGGCTCACGCCTCATTTACCCTGTTCTCCTGGCAAATACACATCTCTTTGCAAACACATCATTAGTTTTGATGTTTGCCTCAGAGCTCTAATGTATTTGAAGGGTTTCTTTAAGGTTCACTGGCATTTCCCCTGAGTGCTGTCTGTGGGCTTTTTCCATTTCCCTATAGGCTCATCACTCTTGGGACATTGCTGGCTACCTCAATATTTATTAACACTAAATATTAGTTAGTTCTTCAATATTTGTTAACACTTTGTGTGCATTTAAGCAATGAGAGAGACCTATCAAAGTCATCAGAATCTTGCCAATGTTTTGTTTCATGTACTAGGGAGTCTTTATAATAAACAAAGTGATAGACAGTGACTTTCTGATTGCCAAATTTATCATAGAACTAATAGGAAAGAAGTAATGAGTGATGCTGGATTTACTGAAGCATGAGAAAAGGAGTGAGTTGTTGAATATGTATAGGAGAGTCTCAATTTTCATCTAAGTGGCAGAATATCCAGTCTTGGAAACTGGTGTATTCAGAAACTTCTATCATATTTAAGCACCTTAGATAAAGAGAGTGCCATTCACTAGCTGTGCAGGGGATACTCTCAAACACCCTTGACTGCAACAGGTACTTCTGCATTAACTCATGGCATCAGAACTGTACAGTTCTGTCTCAAATATGCTATTAGAGATTGAAGGTGTTGTAATTCTGAGTCAACAATGAGGGTGCCAGTTGTTGTGGGACTCAGTTAACTTTATACTATTCTCTAGCCCAAGGCTGTAGATCAAATCCTCACCAGTCATTTTTAATGTCGGGTGATTGTTCGATGAAGGAAAATGGGGGAAGAAAGCATATTTGACTCATTACAGAAGGATTTGCCCTGTAGAAAAAGTCCTGAAAATGAATGGCTTATTAACAGAGTCAGGAGCATAATTTCAAATATAAAGCACATCTGTTAATACCATCCAGAGCAGGAATGGTATATGAGTGGATAGTCAGCCTTGTCCAAGCCACAGACAGTTGACTGGGGTGCCTCATCACATCGTAACTATAGCAAGAAGATAGATTCCTAAGAGACTTAACATCTAATCTTGTGGATTTTTTTCCTTCCTGTCTTCCTGTAAGATTTTCCTTACATACCATATCGAGTAGAATGTATCATCTTTAGGCAAATACTTCTAGAAAAAGTGAAAATTCTATATTAATGAACTTTTAATGATGTGACTATGTTTTAATCTCTGACTTTTTAATGTCTAAATTCAGCATAATTAGCCAGGGGAAAGAAAGGTAAAACTTCTGCTGTAAAGACTGATTATGACCTCTTTGGGAGAATTATGCTAATTCTCCTGATCATCACAAGCCAAATAAGTTGCTAAATTCGCATTTCTTCTTTTAGAACTCCCTTCTGGGCTATGAAAAGGTCTGTACTGGCTAGGAGACAGAAACTTCTGGGCAGGCTAGGAACCAGGCACACAACAGAATGCTGGAATATAGTAGGTACTCAAAATCTGTGAAGAGAATAGAAAAAAACTCCCTGTCATCACAATGTTTACATTCTTGGCATAAGGTGACAAAAATGAACTATAAATAAGTAAATGTATATATTAGTGAAAAAAATTCTCTGAAGAAAAATCAAATAGAGAAGGATGGCAAGGAAGAGAGATGGGGGTCAGATGCAATAGGACAGTCAGAAAAGGCTATTTGAACAAAGAGCTGAATGAGGTGAAGGCGAAAAGTCATGCTTGCATGGAGGGGGAATAAGAGGAAGTACAAGAGATCCTAGGTAGGGTCATCCTATTTGTATCTTTATGTATGTGGAAGGTTATGTATGTTTCTTGACCTTGGAAAAGTGGCCCTCTATAGGGGATGTCCTATTTGTCCCAGCAGTACACTCCTCATCAGCCATAGGCCAAGGACCAGTTGACCCCACATCTGCCTCCTTGCAGAACATGAGGCTCGGGAAATTCCCCGGCAGTCCAGTATTTAGGACTCCATGCTTTCACTGCCAAGGGTGTGGGTTCGTGGTCAGGAAACTACGATCCCACAAGCCATGCAACACAGCCAAAAAAATGTGAGAAAACAAACACACGAGGCTCAGAAGACTTCAACTGAAGAAGGCAGCCCACATCAGAGGCCATGCCCGCCCGGCTCATGGAGGGATGCTCCTGTGGACCCGGGCTGGGGCCCCCTCCACGAGGAGGCCAGGAGCGGGGAGGGGCTACCCAGTCCTGAGCAGACAGCCCCTGATGTTCCCCCGGGCAGGGGGCCACTTACCCCGGCACTTAAGCTCGTATTCCTTCAGGATCTCTGAGAATTGCTCCTCCTGGACCAGGAGTTCTGTGCTCTGGGGCTCCAGCTGAAAGCCAGAGGCAAGCAGAAAAATGAGGCCCAGGACCTCAGGCCACGTAGAGGGTGGGCTGTCTCCTCGTACTGCCCCGATACGCTCAGCATCTGCAGGCACAGCCACCTGTCCCTCCTCTTCCTCCCTGCCCTTTGTTTAAAACGTCTCAGGGCAGAGGGATATTCAGAATTTCAGGAAGGTGGTCATGATCCCACCTGGACCCTGGGCTGCTTTCTTGCCTCGGCCACCTGGGAGGCCCCTTGCACAGACCTGGCACCTCCCTCCCCTTCCCTCCTCCTCTCAAGGTGACGAAAAGGGCCAGGTCTCTAAGCACTCCTCCATGCCCCCCACCACCAAGACCCCAGCACTGGGGTCTGTGCAGAAGTTTCTGACTGGTCCAGGCCTTGTCAACATGCAGGGCATCACTGGGGTGTCACATGCACCCCTGCACTGCCTGAAGGGGAGGAAAATACGGGCAAAGTAGCTTTAATAATTTCCTCTCCATTACAGAATTTTAGGTTTCTCAGGTGGCACTAGTGCTAAAGAATCTGCCTGCCAATGTAGGAGATACAAGAGACGTAGGTTCAATCCCTGGGTTGGGAAGATTCCCTGGAGTAGGAAATGGTACCCACTCCAGTATTCTCGCCTGGAAAATTCCATGGACAGAGGAGCCTGGCGGGCTACAGCCCCTGGAGTCACAAAGATTCGGACATGACTGAGTGACTGAGCAGCATATGGAATTTTAGCAGAAAAACCTAATTACGTCTCCTGTGTATTTTCCATCAAGACCCTGATGCCCTTTATCCAGAACCCACAGGCTCTTCTCTGGGGACTCAGAGTCAGCAAGAGGACTTGCCTTGTCCTTGAACACAAACTCCAGGTCACTCTGCAGCTTCAGGACTAGCTTCTCTGAGTCTGAGAGCTTCTCCACGACTTCAATCATCTCCTTCTGCAATTGACTATTTTCCTACGAGACACAAGTCAGTGGTTGGCCAGCTCTGGGGATGGAGGAGGGAGCGAGAGGGAGGGCTCCTGAGCAGGAGCCCTGGGGGAGGCTCTCCCGCCCACCTGAGCTCTCGACAAGGTCATAAGCAGCACGAGTGGAAGGCGGTGACAACCCTTCCTGAGCCGTCTTTGAAAGGACGGATTTGAAGCTGCACCGCAAGAGCCCAGAAGTCCACCTAAAGGAAGGCGGTGTCCGCAGACACAGGAAACAACCCGAAGGCAGGCCCGGCTTCTCCTCTAGGGGAGGGAGGCAAGGGAGGCAGGGCAGGTGTGGACGGAACCCACAGTCCCGAGTCAGGGAAGGAGAAGCAGGTGGGGCCGGGACCACCTCACCGGAAGCGAACGCAGCGGGGAGTAGGTCAGGGACGCTCTCCACAGCCCAGAAGAGTGCCCCGCATCCCAGTCACACAGCCAGGGCTGGGGGCGGGTGACACTTTTGTCTTTGGTCTAGTGCTCTGGTCCCAGGGAGGCAGCCGAGGCGGCAGCCGCTGACCCAGAGCAAAGAGCGAGAGCCCCAGGGCCCACACGGCTGCAGAGGAGGCCTGGGATCTCTCCTGGAGAAGCAGGACACTTCCGCTTTGGCTGAGAAATGGGCTGTCTCTGTGGCTGCAGAAAACATTCTTTAGCGTCAAGCCCCGGGGGCCGCGGGGAGGGTTCAGTCCTGGCCCAGGAAGGTGTGGGTGTGGAGGAGGGACCCCCAGGCAATGCGGCCTCCAAGCTCCCAGCTTATATTTTTCTTGCTTCTGGTGCCTGCCTCTTGGTGTTTGAGGGTAGTTTAGAGATTTGTGCAGGATTCCTGGTGGGAGAGGCCGGTCCCTGCCTGCTGGTGGGTGAGGCTAGGTCTTGGCCCTCTGGTGGGCAGGGTCACATCAAGGATTGTGTCTAGAAATGGCTGTGGATTCAGAAAGCCTTTTGATAGCCTGCCTGCTAAGATGGGCAGGGTGGGTCCAGGTCTTGGTGCCAAAAGGACAGCCTCCAAGAGAGCTGATGCCAATGAATACTCCCCAGTACGTCTGCCACCAGTGTCCTTGTCCCCACAGTGAGTCACAGCTATCTGCTCACCTCTCCAGGAGGTCCTCCAAAGTCAGGAAATAGGTCTGGCCCAGGCTCTTATGAAATCACTGCTTTTGCCTTCATCCCAATATTCATGAGACCTTTTGTGCACCCTCCAAGAGTGGAGTCTATTTCTCCCATCTTGTGGGTCTCCTGCACTCAAGCCCTGCTGACCTTCAAAGCCGAATGCTCTGGGGACTCTTCCTCCCAATTCCAGACCTCCAGACTTGGCATCCTGACATGAGGCTCAGAATTCTCACTTCTATGGGAGAACTTCTGCCTTATAATTGTTCTCCAATTTGTGAATCACCTATGTGGGGTTTATGGGATTTGATTATATTGTGAGTGCACTCTTCCTACTGTCTCGGTGGGTTTCTTCTATATGTCTTTAGATGTAGAATATCTTCTTTTGGCAGGCTCCAGGTTTTGTTTTTTTTTAATCAATATTTGTTCTGCAATTAGTTCTGATTTTGGTGTGCCTGCAAAATGAAGTAAGCTTAAGGTCCTTTTACTCCGATATTTTAAGCCTTCCCCCATTATATGCTTTTTTGCAAAATTGTTAGTAGATTCCTGAGCATTTTATTCACTTCTAATGATTTCCACAATAAACTGTGGAAAATTCTGAAAGAGATGGGAATACCAGACCGTCTGACCTATCTCTTGAGAAACCTGTATGCAGGTCAGGAAGCAACAGTTAGAACTGGACGTGGAACAACAGACTGGTTCCAAATAGGAAAAAGAGTACGTCAAGGCTGTATATTGTCACCCTGCTTATTTAACTTATATGCAGAGTACATCATGAGAAACACTGGGCTGGAAGAAACACAAGCTGGAATCAAGATTGCCGGGAGAAATATCAATAACCTCAGATATGCAGATGGCACCACCCTTATGGCAGAAAGTGAAGAAGAACTAAAGAGCCTCTTGATGAAAGTGAAAGAGGAGAGTGAAAAAGTTGGCTTAAAGCTCAACATTCAGCAAACTAAGATCATGGCATCTGGTCCCATCACTTCATGGCAAATAGATGGGGAAATAGTGCAAACAGTGTCAGACTTTATTTTTTTGGGCTCCAAAACCACTGCTGATGGTGATGGCAGCCATGAAATTAAAAGACGCTTACTCCTTGGAAGGAAGGTTATGACCAACCTAGATAGCACATTGAAAAGCAGAGACATTACTCTGCCAGCAAAGGTCAGTCTAGTCAAGGCTATGGTTTTTCCAGTAGTCATGTATGGATGTGAGAGTTGGACGGTGAAGAAAGCTGAGTGCTGAAGAATTTATGCTTTTGAACTGTGGTGTTGGAGAAGACTCTTGAGAGTCCCTTGGACTGCAAGGAGATCCGATCAATCCATCCTAAAGGAGATCAGTCCTGGGTGTTCATTGGAAGAACTGATGTTGAAGCTGAAACTCCAATACTTTGGCCACCTCATGCGAAGAGTTGACTCATTGGAAAGGATTGAGGGCAGGAGGAGAAGGGGATGACAGAGGATGAGATGGCTGGATGGCATCGCCGACTCGATGGACATGGGTTTGGGTAGACTCCGGGAGTTGGTGATGGACAGAGAGGCCTCGCATGCTGCTATTCATGGGGTAGCAAAGAGTCAGACATGACTGAGTGACTGAACTGAACTGAACTGGATGATTTCCAGATCTGAAGAACCATTTGTGAAATTTGTGTTTCCCATAAAAAATTCCTGAAGACCATACTTTATGTGTGAAATCTGATACTGTTGTCCTTGCCGGCTTACTAGGTGCTTGCTGTGTGCCTTATGCTTTACCAAATACTTTACATCTATTATCTTGTTCAATCAGTTTAATTTTAAATTATTTTGATATGAGATACTATCAGTATTTCAATTTTTAGAGATGAGATAACTCAAAAAGAGTTTGCCCACAATCAGTTAGGAAGTGCTAGACTTGAGTCTCAAATTCAAGTTTGTCTATTTCAAAGCCCATGATTTCTATCTTTGTGCTACATTTGCTCCTATATGGGCATCAAAGGAATAATAAAATACTGGCACTTTTGGGTGCCTTTTACAAAATCATTAACCTTTCAGGGAGAATGGATTTTCCTCTTCAGATAACCATTCTCAATCTGTAACCTCATTATAAGCCCCATCCAATGGAAATAGACTCAAAGAACTGTTAGTGTTAAGGCTCTCGCTTCCATGGTTTCACTTAAAATGTTTTCCTTGAACATTGTCAATCTTTACTTTTTAAAGGAGCTATTGGATCTGTCCTCTATTTCTGTGCTGCAAAATAGTCTATTTTTGTTAAATTTAATCCTCAGGTTTTTCAGGGCATCAAAAATTTCAAGGAGTCATTAAAATATTATAATAAAAAAATGAAGTTTTCTTGGCATCCTGGACTCCTGTTCACTTCCTTTTCTCCTTCCCAAACCCCTGGTTTTTGCTAACATGCAGCTTTCAGAAGAAATGGTTTCAGAAGAAATGGAGAGAGTTATCATGTGTTCTGCAACTTATATATGTTTACACAATGTGCCTCCAAACTTATCCCTATGACCTTGGGTTATACATTCTGAAATAAATAATAAAATATTAAATGTCTCTCAGCTTAAAGAAGGAAATTGAGTTCTGAAAGGATGTATTTATGTTGGGAGTCACGCTACCTTATGTGTACTGTTAGGAAATTGGCAAGAGAAAAACACTCAGTGTAGCAAATGGACAGTGATATGTACCTATTGGGTTTCCTAGGTAGTGCAGTGGTAAAGAATCTTCTTGAAATGCAGGAGCATGGGAGATGCAAGTACAGTCCCTGGGTTGGGATGATCCCCTGGAGGAGTAAGTGGCAACCCACTCCGGTATTCTTGCCTGGACAAACCCATAGAGAGAGGAGCCTGGCAGTCTACAGTTCATGGGGTTGCAAAGAGTAGGATATGGCTGAGTGACTGAGCACATACACAAGCATGCACAATGCAACTGTTAGGTGCTTGCTGTATGCCACTTCTGGCTTTATAAATCTTAGAATGATAGGGAAAAGAGACAATAGATATGGACTCTATCCTTAGGAATGTTATTAATATATATATACATATAATTGCATACCTACTCTAGATAAGCCCTTGTAAACATTACTTTCATTATTGCTCCAAATGAATAGACTACACGATAAATACAAAATATTCATGATCCTTAAGTGTCTACTTACTGTAAACAGTGTGCACTGCATGAACAAGCTGAATGTGGTTGAGGCAGTGCATGGATTTGTTGCCTGGTTGAGAAACAAAGGAGAAACAAAGGAACAAACTCATATAAAATGTCAATAACTTAATGTAGTCTATTATTAAGCAAAGAGTTGTGTGATGCAGATTGTTTCATGAGGTTACATGGATGCAAAGACCAGTTAGAGGACTCTCAGTAGGGTAAAGGCCAGTTTCCAGGCAAAACAAAACACTAATGTAGGGAAAGCAGCCAATCACATGGTAACTTATTCAATTAGAGTTATGTGGTACATACTAATGTTAGAAGGATGCAGTTGGAACTAGACGAGTTCCTAGAAAAAATCTAGAATCCTGTTTCAATAGTGAAATGCACTTTTCTTATATGGGATCATAGATTGAAAGGATCATTCAGGGCTGAAGCTTTTGGGGATTCTCTTGAAACCATCAGAAAAGCAAAGATCATAATTATGGTTTTGAATACCTGTTTCCAGAAATATCCTTTAGATTTCCTTTTATTTATTTTTAATTTTAAAGTAGCATAACTTAGATCTTTTTTTTTGTCACTAGTAACAAAATGAACGATGGCTAACAAAGTACAAAAGAATGGAAGGAAAAGAATTGATTAAAGGGCAGGGACTCTCTGGCAGAGTTGGGGGTATTATTAACAAGGACCTAATTTTTTCACATTTACAAAGAAAAAACTCATTTGACCTTAATAACCCACTCTGTACATATTTTGATTTATCTTCATTAATGAGACTGTAAAATTCTAGCATTGCCAAGCAAACTTTGTGATCTCTAGGTGAACGATAATACAGGAGAAGGTGAATATTTATTATTTACCACCTGAGACCAGTATTGGTTCACTTTATTTATTGAAAGATATTAAATTTTGGTAGATATTGGAAAGAAATGCATTTTTCAATAACCAAACATCATTTATTTAACTTACACTAGCTGCAATATAATTTATTTTATTAGTCAATTCAAAAACTGCTGCTTTCAAAATAAGCAGTATCCATTATCTGCATCCCTTCATCCTCTCTGTCCTTTCATTAGTTGGTCTGCATTTCTCTTTCTTCTGTTTTGTCTTGCTCCTGTGAGATGCACACATAGACAGAGAGAGAGAGAGAAGAAATAAGAACTGGGCCAATGATTTATAGGTAAACTGTAAATTATTTTATGAAGGGAATATCATGATGTTTGTGCTGCCGTGTATCCGCTAAATGGCAGTTTCCATTCTTCATTCCACTCATAAACCAAAAGCAAACCATGATTTGCTTGGCATCACATATTAAATGAAAGTAAACTTTGCTGAAAAGCTCTGATTTCTGACGGTCATACCTTACTCTAATAAAGGTTGATGTAATCAGTGGAAGGGAGCTAAATTTGAGTTTATAATGAGGATGATCCTTTATCATTCCTGACAGATTCTGTGCTGTGAGTAGGAGGTAATGAAATAAGAGCCTTAAAACTTATAAAAGCATAAATAAGCTTCCCAGTAACAACTTTATTGTAATTTTGCTAGGATTAACCCAGAAAGCCCAGGTAGGTTTCTTGTCCCAGAACTTTTATGGAAATTACTCAGGTGGGGAGGAGATTAAAAGAACAATAATCATGTCACCTTCAGGGGGCAAGTCTTCCCTCAAGTATTCAAAGGTTACCTCAAGATAAAAGGTTGGTCAGTAGAGTCTAATGGGCAAATGTTTAAGAAAGGGCAAATTTAGCCACAAATTAAATAAAAACATCAGCTGGAATTCTCTGAATTATACTTTGTCTTATCCCCAGTTGCACAAATGAGATCTGCCATTTTGAGAAAGGGACCTTATACATCTGAATATATCAGAATATGATTGAGAACCTTATAAATCTGAATATATCAGAATATGACTGCTTCTTTGCAGGAAAGTGATGACAAACCTAGATAGTATGTTGAAAACCGAGACATTATTCTGCTGACAAACGTTACAGTCAAGGCTATGGTCTTCCCAGGGGTCACATACGGTTGTGAGAGCTGGACTGTAAAGAAGGCAGAACTCTGAAGAATTGATGCCTTTGAACTGTGGTGATGGAGAAGACTCCTGAAAGTCCCCTGGACAGCAAGGAGATCAAACCAGCCAATCTTAAGGGAGATCAACCTTGAATATTTTCTAGAAGGACCAATGCTGAAGCTGAAGCTCCAGTATTTTGGTCATCAGATGTGAACAGATGATTCATTGGAAAAGTCCCTGATGTTGGGAAAGATTGAGAGTAGAAGGAGAAGAGGGCATCACTGATGCAATGAACATGAACTTGGGCAAACTCTGGGAGATGGTGAGGGACAAGGAGGGCTGGCATGCTGCATTCCATGGGGTCGCAAAGAGTCACACACGACTGGGCAACTGAACAACAACAACAACATGATAGGGGAAGGACTTAGAAGATGTTCAAAGGAATCATAGTCATTTTAAAGTTGTTTTTCTGTCCATCTGGATTTCCCTGGTGGCTCAGATGGTCTGCCTACAATGCAGGAGACCTGGGTTCAATCACTGGGTCAGGAAGATCTCCTGGAGAAGGAAATGGCAACCCACTCCAGTATCCTTGTCTAGAAAATCCCATGGACAGAGGAGCCTGGTAGGCTACAGTCCATGGGGTTGCAAAGAGTTGGACATAACTGAGCGATTTCACTTTACTTTTTACTTACCTCATCTCTCTTTTCCAATTCAACTCCGTCTCAGCTGTGATTAAGAGTAATGGCATCAGGCTGACTTTCCATGAAAGGGATGTCAAATGGGTTACCTCTTATGTGATCTAATCCCATTATCATTTGTGTTGGAAAGGATTCTAAGATCTGACCTGGGCTCAGAAAGGGTGCTAGGACTAAATAGTGATGACCACTGTGGACGTGAGGTAGGAGAGAGACGTTGGCCCTTATCATTCTTTAGGAAATCCACTCAGACACCTTTGCAAATCTTCAGTCTTTGTTAACAGTCCTTAATATGTACCTAATCATTGCTATGTATCGGACACCATTCTAAGTTCTTTATATATATATTCTCTTTTTTCATCTTGAGAATAGCATTGTGAAGTAGATATTAGTGCTTTATAAATAAAGAAGGAGACCTAGGGAAGTGAAATAACTATTCTTGGTTACAAAACATGATTAATGATTTTACTGTTAAGTAATAGCACTAACTGAGATAAATATGCAGGATGGCTGGGTAGGGACGGTCACCAACTCATATATTGCTCTTTCATATCAATCTCAGTACCAACTCATTCAGATTCTGGCTAGGCAATTTACATGCACTGTCTCATTTCATCTCCATGATTATTCTATTGGGTAACTGAATATTCCAAAACAGTGCCTGGCATCATGAAAGGCACATAGTTAAAACAAAAAGTATGCACACAGTAAGAATTAATTGTAGTCCCAGTTGTTTTTCTAAATCTTGTAGAAGTTGTCTCTTCTAAATCTTTCATTTAACAGATTATCTTTTTGAGAACTAAAGAACAGCAGGCAACACACTGGAGGTCCATTTATATTTCCTGTAATGGAATCTTTCAATAAGATCGTACTCAGGTACCAGTATAGAGGAGATTGGAAAGTAGTGGAATGCTGTATTTATGTCTTTGCTATAAGATAATATCAAATACAGGTTCAATGCAGGTAAACATTTTACAAATTGTTGCTGTTCTGTTGTTAAGTCGTGTCTGACTCTTTGCTACACCATGGAAGCACACCAGGCTTCCCTGTCCTTGACTGTATCCTGGAGTTTTCTCAGATTCATGTCCATTGAGTCGGTGATGCTATTTAACCATATCACCCTCTGTCACTCTATTATTTTGCCTTCAATCTTTCCCAGCATCAGGGCCTTTTCCAATGAGTCGGCTCTTCACATCAAAGTGGCCAAAATATTGGAGTTTCAGCTTCAGCATCAGTCCTCCCAATGAATATTCAGGACTGATTTCCTTTAGGATTGACTGATTTGATCTTGTGGTCCAAGGGACTCTCAAGAGCCTTCTCCATCACCACAATTAGAAGCCATCAATTCTTTGGCCTTCAGCCTTCTTTGTCGACCAACTCTCACATCCATACATGATTATTGAAAAAGCATTTTACAGATATCACTGGCTTTTATATTTCATTATATACCTCATTTCTTTTTTGCCAATTTTGTATGGTTTAAGAGCCAAAACCAGTAATGAAACTTAAAACATTAGCAGAGAGAAGCAGGAAGATCTTCTATCAGCTATGTCTCCACTCTCTCACTCAATTGTCTTTTGAAAAACTAGCCTCAGTTCAGTTCAGTTCAGTCTCTCAGTCGGGTCTGACTCTTTGCGACCCCATGAACTGCAGCACCCCAGGACTCTCTGTCCATCACCAACTTCCGGAGTTTACCCAAACTCATGTCCATCAATTCGGTGATGCCATCCAGCCATCTCATCCTCTGTCATCCCCTTCTCCTCCTGCCCCCAATCCTTCCCAGCATCAGGGTCTTTTACAATGAGTCAGCTCTTCGCATCAGATGGCCAAGTGTTGTATAACCAAATCATGGTAGAAAAGAGTATAAGGCTGATGTACCAAGCGGAAAGCATCAAAAATACCTGGTTGTAACTGCAGCTATAAACAACAAAGGAAACAAGTATGAGCAGGCACCATGCTCTACTGAAGGAAGCAAGGACTTTGGGTTTCCATAGACTCAGGTTCAAATCCTGTGACCACTTCTAGCAAGATAGGTGTCTGGACATATTTCACAATATTGCTGAAACTGCCTGTTTATCTGTGAAACGGACACCTGCCTACCCAGGGTTATAGTGATCAGTCCATGTGTACAAAGAAATGAGATACATAATTATTTATACAAACAAGTGAGATTTATAAGATATATGCTTTACTAGTTCAGTAAGTAGTAGTCCTTTCCTCACACTGCCCCAATTCTCAAAACAAAACATGGAATTTAATTTTTCTATAAATCTTTATCATTTCAGGGAAAATCTCTTTGCTTATTAAAACAAAGACAAAAAAACCCCAAAGAAACAAAACTTCTTGCACATGAAGAAGGTATGATAATTCTTTGGTGATGTTGGTTGATGTCCACCTTAGGGTATAGTAGAAGGGTTGTCATATTTCTTACTTTTCCAAGGTGACAGACAGTCAATTTATTTTGTCCCCTGTAATGTTTGCCTTTCATTTTTTCTTGGTTACTGAAAATAAATATCTATTTAGAAAATATTTCACCACACATATATCTTTTTCCTTTTTGCTCAAATGATTTAAGTGGGTTAGATTTCAGTTACTCGTTCTGGGGTTAGGCATATGCCAAAGCTTGTATCATGAACATGAACTCCTTATTGCAAAACTCAGACTTAAATTGAAGAAAATAGGAAAAACCACTAGACCATTCAGGTAGGACCTAAATCAAATCCCTTATATTTATACTGTGGAAGTGACAAATAGACTCAAGATATAGATCTAAGAAACAGAGTGCCTGAAGAATTATGGATGGAAGTTTGTGATATTGTACAAGAGGCAGTGATCAAGACCATCCCCAAGAAAAAGAAATGCAAAAAGGCAAAATGATTGTCTGAGGAAGCCTTACAAATAGCTGAGAAAAGAAGAGATGCAAAAGGCAAAGAAGAAAAGGAAAGATAGAACCCATTTGAAAGCAGAGTTCCAAAGAATGGCAAGGAGGGATAAGAAAGCCTTCCTAATTGATCAGTGCAAATAAATAGAGGAAAACAATAAGATGGGAAAGACTAGAAATCTTTTTTAAAAATTAGTGCTACCCAAGGCACATTTCATGCAAAAATGGGCACAATAAAGGACAGAAATAGTACGGACCTATAATGCTCAAAATTCTCCAAACAAGGCTTCAGCAATACATGAACCGTGAACTTCCAGATTTTCAAAGTGGTTTTAGAAAAGGCAGAGGAACCAGAGATCAAATTGCCAACATCCACTGGATCATTGAAAAAGAAAGAGAGTTCCAGAAAAATATCTATTTCTACTTTATTGACTATGCCAAAGCCTTTGACTGTGTGGATCACAATAAAATATGGAAAATTCTGAAAGAGATGGGAATACCAGACCACCTGACCTGCCTCTTGAGAAACCTGTATGCAGGTCAGGAAGCAACAGTTAGAACTGGACATAGAAAAACTGACTGGTACCAAATAGGTAAAGGAGTATTTCAAGGCTGTATATTGTCACCCTGCTTATATAACTTATATGCAGAATACATCATGAGAGGAACTCCGGGCTGGAGGAAGCACAAGCTGGAATCAAGATTGCTGGGAGAAATATCAATAACCTCAGATATGCAGATGACACCATCCTTATGGCAGAAAGCGAAGAACTAAAGAGTCTCTCAATGAAAGTGAAAGAGGAGAGTGAAAAAGTTGGCTTAAAGCTCAACATTCAGAAAACTAAGATCATGGCATCTGGTCCCATCACTTCATGGGAAATAGATGGGGAAACAGTGGAAACAGTGTCAGACTTTATTTTTTGGGGCTCCAAAATCACTGCAGATGGTGATTGCAGCCATGAAATTAAAAGACTGTTACTCCTTGGAAGGAAAGTTATGACCAACCTAGATAGCATTTTAAAAAGCAGAGACATTACTTTGTCAACAAAAGTCCATCTAGTCAAGGCTATGGTTTTTCCAGTAGTCATGTATGGATGTGAGAGTTGGACTACAAAGAAAGCTGAGCACTAAAGAATTGATGCTTTTGAACTGTGGTGTTGGAGAAGACTCTTGAGAGTCCCTTAGAGTGCAAGGAGATCCAGCCAGTCCATCCTAAAGGAGAACAGTCCTGGGTGTTCATTGGAAGGACTGATGTTAAAGCTGAAGGTCCAATACTTTGGCCACCTGATGTGAAACGCTGACTCATTTGAAAAGACCCTCATGCTGGGAAAGATTGAGGGCTGGAGGAGAAGGGGATGACAGAGGATGAGATGGTTGTATGGCATCACTGACTCAGTATACATGGGTTTGGGTGGACTCCAGGAGTTGGTGAATGACAGGGAGGCCTGGCATGCTGCGGTTCATTGGATCGCAAAGAGTCGAACATGACTCAACAACTGAATTGAAGTGAACAGAAGCAGAAAATATTAAGAAGAAGTGACAAGAATACACAGAAGTACTATACAAAAATGATTGTCATGACCCAGATAACCACGATGGTGTGATCACTCACCTAGAGCCAGACATCATGGAATGCAAAGTCAAGAGGACCTTATGAAGCATCACTAGAAACAAAGCTAGTGGATGTGATGGCATTCCAGTTGAGCTATTTCAAATCCTAAAAGATGGTGCTGTGAAAGTGCGGCACTCCATATGCCAGCAAATTTGGAAAACTCGATAGAGGCCACAAGACTGGAAAAGGTCAGTTTTCATTGCACTCCCAAAGAAAGGCAATGCCAAAGAATGTTCAAACTACAGCACAATTGCGCTCATTTCAACTGTAGCAAAGAAATACTCAAGATTCTCTAAGCCAGGATTCAGCAGTATCTGAACCGTGAACTTCCAGATGTTCAAGGTGAATTTAGAAAAGGCAGAGGAACAACAGATCAAATTGCCAACATCTGTTGGATCATTGAAAAAGCAAGAGAGTTCCAGAAAAACATCTACTTCTGCTTTATTGACTACACCAAAGCCCTTGACTGTGTGGATAACAACAAAACGTGGAAAATTCTTCAAGAGATAGGAATAGCAGACCACCTTACCTGCCTCCTGAGAAATATACATAGGTCAAGAAGCAACAGTTAGAACCGGACCTGGAACAACAGACTGGTCCTAAATTGTGAAAGGAGTACGTCAAGGCTGTATATTGTTACCCTGCTTATTTAAATTATATGCAGAGTACATCATGTGAAATGCCGGGCTGTATGAAGCACAAGCTGGAATCAGGATTGCCTGGATAAATACCAATAATGTCAGATCCACGGATAACACCACCCTTATGGCAGAAAGAGAGGAAGAACTAAAGAGCCTCTTGAAAGTGGAAGAGGAGAGTGAAGTAGTTGGTTTAAAGCTCAACATTCAGAAAACTAAGATCATAGCATCCAGTCCCATCATTTCATGGCAAGGAGATAGACAGCATACTAAAGAGCAGATACATTACTTTGCCAACAAAGGTCTGTCTAGTCAAAGCTATGGTTTTTCCAGTAGTCATGTATGCATGTGAGAGCTGGACTGTAAAAAAAAGCTGAGTGCTGAACAATTGATGCTTTTGAACTGTGGTATTGGAGAAGACTCTTGAGAGTCCCTTGGACTGCAAGGAGATCCAGTCAATCCTAAAGGAAATTAGTCCTGAATATTCATTGGAAGAATTGATGCTGAAGCTGAAACTCCAATCCTTTGGCCACCTGATGAGAACTGACTCACTGGAAAAGACCCAGATGCTGGAAAAAATTGAAGGCGGGAGGAGAAGGGAATGACAGAGAATGAGATGGTTGGATGGCATCACCAACTCAATGTATATGAGTTTGAGTAAGCTCTGGGAGTTGGTGATGGACAGGGAAGCTTGGCGTTCTGCAGTCTATGGGGTTGCAAAGAGTCGGACACGACTTTGCGACTGAACTGACTAAGCTTGCCTTTAGGAGCATGCCTGCTCAGTCGCTCAATCCTGTCTGACTTTTTGCAACCCCATGGACTGTAGCCTGCCATACTCCTCTGTCCATGGAATTTTCTAGGCTAGAATACTGGAATGGGTTGCCATTTCCTCCTCCATGGGACCTTCCTGACCCAAGGATCAAATCCACGTCTCCTGTGTCTCCTGCATTGACAGGAAAGTTCTTTACCACTAAGCCGTCTGGGGTCCCAAGCTTGACCACTGACAAATTTCAAGAATATCTTGTTTGAGATATTGTCTTCTTGTTGTCTTGTCTTGAGAGACAACAAAGAAGAAATTTTTTTTTTTCAGAGATGGTAAGCCAGGGGCCATCCTATTATAGTATTTTCTCCAAGAATGTGTCCAACACAGAAATAGGTGTAACATACACACACACACACACACACACACACACACACACACACACAGGGGATGCTATAGAGACGTAAAAGAGGAGCATCTAAGCCAACCCAGATTCAGGATACCACAGAAACTTTCCAGGAGTGAGGGTCTGAGTTAGCTAGAAAAATAATGCAGATAGAGCACACCATAAAGAGGAAAGAGCATGTGCACAAATATTGTGGAATCATGGAAGAGATTCAAGGTTTTGGAGGCAGAACAAAATTTATAATGTTGTAAGCTGCAGAGTCTCATGGTTTGTGAGGTTTCAAGGCTTCACATAATTTGTTTGCATTTATTTTTAGATCCACATCACTTAACTGCAAAAGAGAATTGTGACGGCAACTGCAAATAAGTAATTCAGATTATGGGAGTTCTGACTTGCAAGGAAGGAGAGCTAATCTTTGAATAATATGACAATTTAAGGAAATAGAATGGAATACAATGAAAAGAGGGATGGTGTTGAGTAGAATCTACTACCGGACAGATAGTGCCACAATTTTAGTGAGTAAAGAAAGACATATATTCTTGGTTATACAATTTTTGCTTAGACTGTCCTCCTGTATGTGTGTAAAATGTCCTCCAACACCTGTATAACCTTTCCCTTGTTAAAACCCTTTGAGTTGACATCCTATGGGCTTCCCTTGTGGCTCAACTGGTAAAAAAATCTGCCTGCAATGTGGGAGACCTGGGTTCGATCCCTGGGTTGAGAAGATCCTCTGGAGAAAGGAAAGGCTATCCACTCCAGTATTCTGGCCTGGAGAATTCCATGTACCATATAATCCATGGGATCACAAAGAGTCGGACACAACTGAGGGACTTTCACTTTCACTTTTCACTTTCACAGAGTTATAGGTAGGTAGTTTCTTTCTACCTGAGCCTAACTCACTATTATGATTTGTGTGTTTCATAAATATGGTTTTTAAATTTTATTTATTTATACACAAAAAGCACTGAAAAATTGATGCTTTTGAATTGTGGTGTTGGAGAAGACTCTTGAGAGTCCCTTGGACTGCAAGGAGATGAAACCAGTCAGTCCTAAAAGAAATCAATCCTGAATATTTTTTGGAAGGACTGATACTGAAGCTGAAGCTCCAATACAGTGGCCACATGATGCAAAAAGCCTGCTCATTAGAAAAGACCCTGATTCTGGGAAAGATTGAAGGCAGGAGTAGAAGGGGAGACAGAGATCAGATGGTTGGATAGTATCACTGACTTGATGGAGATGAGTTTGAGCAGGCTTCTGGAAATGGTGAAGGACAGGGAAGCCTGGCGTGCCAGTCTATGGGGTCACATGGAGTCGGACACAACTGAGAGACTGAACAACAATACACAAAAATGCCTTTAAGTGAAGAAGCTTCCTTTAAGGAGAGAACTCTATGTATTTGAGAAGATGGACTCTTCAGGGCCAGCCTTACCCGGGGCCCTTGGATTGTATGAGTTCAGTTGATGTATATCCTGGCCACAAAGCATTTCTTCATTTGCCATAGTTTCTCAACAAATATTTATTCACTTTTTATTTTGTTCTGTTTCATACTAAGCACAGATACAGTTTCAAACAAAGATAACCTTTACATAATTTCCAAATTGATAGCTTTTCTATATCATTTTAAAATTTGTGTTACAATTATTATTATTATTATTTTTTTTTATAAATTTATTTATTTTAGTTGGGGGCTAATTACTTTACAATATTGTAATAGTTTTTGCCATACATTGACATGAATCAGCCATGGGTTTACATGTGTTCCCCTTCCTGGACCCCCCACCCACCTCCCTCCCCATCCCATCCCTCTGGGTCATCCCATTGCCCCGGCCCTGAGCCCTTGTCTCATGCATCGAACATGGAATGGTGTTCTGTTTCACATATGATAATATACATGTTTCAGTGCTATTCTCCCAGAACGTCCCACCCTCACCTTCTCCCTCAGAGTCCATAAAACTGTTCTATGCATCTGTGTCTCTTATTCTGTCTCGCATATAGGGTTATCGTTACCATCTTTCAAATTCCATATATATGCATTAGTATACTGTATTGTTGTTTTTCTTTCTGGCTTACTTCACTCTGTATAATGGGCTCCAGTTTCATCCATCTCAGTAGAACCGATTCAAATGTATTTTTTTTAATGGCTGAGTAATATTCCATTGTAATGAATAGGGGTTTCAGAAACAGTCCTAAGTTCAAATTAGAGCTGTAACATTGATATATCTGTGAACTTTCAGTATTTATTGAACCTCTTCAAGTATCAGTTACCTTATTTTAAAAATGGGAAAAATAATACTGACATTAATATAGATGTTAAACAAAATGCACATAAACTACCATTTCCCTTACACAGAAGTGAGGTACAAATATTGGCTTTACCTTCCTCCTGCTAACCTGAATATTTCTTGACAACAACAGCCTTTTGTGATTTGATCTAAATATCTTTCAAAATTCCTGGCTGAGTGCTAAACAAATAGTAAGGATTCAGAAAAAGTGAAGGGATGAATAGCAAGGACTATATTCCTAGGAGGAGTAACTTAGTTATTGAAATTTTCAAATAAATGCAAGAGCTGAAAGCATGGGGTCGGGGGTGGGGTGGTGAATAATGAAGTAGTATCGCGTACGTGGTGTGTGTGTGTGTGTGAGAGAGAGAGATGGATGATGAAACTTAATTTCAAGTGAAATCAACTATCACTATTTTGCTAAAGAACTATTCTGTCGTAACTTGAAATGAGTTTATGAATTGCCTTCTTCCGTTGTTTGGTGAAGGGAAGAGGGTCATATTTTTTACAGAATCAAAACCAGCATTTGGTTGCAACCTTAGAAACCAGATGTGACAATGACACTTGTTTCAGGTGCCCAGGAGCCCATGCTGTCCTCAGCTGGATCGCACAGCTATGGTAGTATGACATGCAAACAGAAGGTCTTTCTTTGATCCTCAAATTAGAGGCATGTCTCAGACAATTGAGATTTTCTGCCTGAGGTGCTGTAATCACTCAACATACAATCTCCCTAGAATATATCTTTCTCCCAGGTGTCCTAATGCTGCAGTTAAATGTTTCCTGTGGTCATGGAAGTTATATGTTGCAATAACTAATTACAGGTTATACAATGAAAAGACTACTAGGGTAGTAGTCTTAGAGCAACTACTGAGCAGAATCAGAGGTGGACCTAAGCTAATTGGCTTCGCAACAGAGTTCTTCTCCACGGTCTCCAGGCTGCCCTTTATTTTAACAAGTGTTTGCCAAGATTAGAGACATCTCAAAACCTCAGATACAGTATAGAATACCTCAAGAGAATACACTCGGTGGTGGGTGGTGGCCCTAAGGTTTCTGGGCTCAAACAAGATGTTATCCAAGAAGGTCTTGGGTAGTTTAACTTCAATTATTTCACTTGCTCAGTTTCTTCTGTAACTAGGAGGAAGTGGCCTTATTTGCATGTTATGGATAATATGAAGCAATGGCTCAGAAATATTTACTCAGTCAGGCAATTCTTTGATTGAAACTAAAGTGCCCCAGTGCCTAACCCTGAGACTCTTAAGTTTAATATCTCACAGCCAGGTCATTAATAAACACAGATTGTCTTAATTGCTCATGGAACTTTTACTGTATTCAGTTCTATCATTGTTCTAGTTCAGTGTGTTAATGTGTAAGGTGTTTTTTTTTTAGTTTGACAACTAATCAGATAAATGGAAGAGATTTTACTTTGAAGAGCTTCTTACCCTCCAGCAGCTCTAATAAAAATATTCATTCAGAAAGATTTCTAACAATATATTCTGAGTTGAATGAGTTGTAGAAAGCAAGTGTACAGAGAAAAGTACCGGCTGTATTTCTAAGGGACACGCTTTCAAAAGATGTGACCCTTAAGCAGAATATTTTAAACAAGTGATTTAGATGGATAGGGAAATGGAGTAAGGATTACTACTGATACAGAATCTTGAAGAATGGACTGGGAAGGATCAATTTGGCTGCTTTGGAAGCCTCATCTTAGGATGTAGAGAGAAATAAAAGTGGACAGCATAGTAATAGGGCTTCCATGGTGGCTCAGTGGTAGAGAATCTGCCTGCTAATGCAGGAGATGTCAGTTCAATCCCTGAGTCAGGAAGATCCCCTGGTGAAGGACATGGCAACCCACTCCAGCATTCTTGCCTGGGAAATCCGTAGACAGAGAAGCATGGTAAGCTACAGTCCATGGGGTTGCAAAAACAAGCATGGTTATGCCAGATGGGGAAGACATTGATTTTGAATGGAGGTTGTTGAGTTTTTATCCCATAGGTAAAGGGGAGTGATTGTCGGTGGGAGGGACAACTTTATAAGATAAATCTGACTTAAGTCTGCTGATCATGAATTAAAATGAAAGAGTCAGTTCAATATGAATGAACAAGGCTTCTCTGAGAAGTAGTAAATTTCTTTCAGCCGAGATATGCAAATGGTGATTAAAGTAACACTTGTTAGGGATATTCCAAAATGCATATTAGCTTTAGGCATAGTGAGTGAGAATAGGTAATGAGAAACTAGAGATTAAATCTCCTTAACTTTTTCCAGTCCATCCAGATTTCCCCACTGCAAGTCTGAGTACCCATTGGAATAATGCAATAAGTAGGTTCTCCTTAAAGCCCATTCTAGCCCAGAAGTTCTCTTTAAATTATTTCATCTGGTATAGTTATTGTGATATTTCTCTTTATATTCATTACAGTATCTTACTTTTATCCCATGTTAGAATTTACAGATGATAAAAGTGAGGCTTTGAAAGGGTATGTAGCTGGTGTGTGATGTAGCAGAATTTTTATTTTAGATAATTTTGACTTCATAGCCTCTCGATCATAACAATACTACATGCAGTATCTTTCTTTGGCCTATAAAATATGGGGTGCTCTTGTAGACTGAATAAACTGTGCTACCCTAGGGAACTAATAATACCTTTGACAGGTTTGGTGTGGGATTCCTTCATAGCTCAGTAGGTAAAGAATCTGCCTGCAATGCAAGAGACGTGGGTTTGATTCCTGGCTGGGAAAGATACCCTGGAGAAAGAAATGGCAGTCCACTCCACTCTCTTGCCTGGAGAGTCCCATGGACAGAGGATTTCACGGGGTCTCAGGAGTCTGACATGCCTTGGGCGATTAAACCACATATTCTTGACAGGTTTGTAAGCAGAACACTCAAAAGGAACATTTGAGATTGTCAGGTTCCCAGCCTGGCCCTGTGATCTTAGCTGGCTTCTGTGAGTTTATGAGTAGAATTAATTCAAGAGTCAGGGACAAAGGGGCAAGGGCGAGAAAGCAAAAGAAAGTCTGAGAAAAATATATTTTCAAAATGTAATGATATTTATCCAATTAATACCCTAGGCTGCCTGCCCATGTATAATGCAGCCCTATCTTCAGTCCATTACAGAATGCTCTCAAAATGAGCTGGATGAGCAAAAATGTGATGAACATGTAAAACAACCCAGTAATATTTATACAAATGCAAACAGGATGACCATCTCCAGAGGAAGGAACAATGCCCTTGGTGTTGCAAATTTCAATTTCCCATGTCTCCCCATCAAAGTAAGGCCAAGTGGCCCTTTCTAATTAACAGGCAGCTCTGTTTACTTTATTCCTTCCCCTAGGATAGGAAAAAGGAAATCAGAAAATAGTATTTTCTTTATTTTTTTCCATTGCCCAAGCTGACTGAATTTTTCTAAATTAAAATGGGATCTGGATAAGTAAAGGTCAGTCCAGCTTTGACACTTTCTTCATTAACAGTAAATCGACATCTAGCTGTCTTTGCTCCTGGCTTTTTTGCTATATCAAGATGCTTGCAAATGCCATCAGTATGGGCTAGTGAAGCACAGAATATATATCCAGAATTGTCAACAGCAGAGGCAGGCAAGAGGCAATTATTATTTACTTCAGCATGTGTTTATTTGATACGTATAACAGCACTGTAAATATACTCACTTGATTTAATACCATACTGTTAACTCTAGAGATAAGGATTGTCTGCAGAAAACAATGAGACAATCGTATTGTACATTTCTGCTTACTAAGGGGCTTTGGTTCCTCCAGATACAAAAGTGTGAAAAGTCACACAGTCCCTATGACCTGCTATTGTATTTCCCTCCTTAATTAGGTATCTGTCTATAGTGATACCTTTTTATGGCCCAAATGTATAGGCTCTCTGGAGAGATTGCATAGATTTCTTTTAATAAATATGGTCTGAAGTGAACAAGAAGAAAGGAAATAGTAGGACAATTTAGGGGACAATTAAAATGGAGCAGGAAAAATCTGACAGTGAATCATGAATCAGTATTTGGGCCGGGCCTGTTTTAGAAAATATAGAAGGAACTGATTACATATTTAACCACTAGTAGAATCTGGCAACTAACTGAATGAAAGTGAAGGTGTTAGTGACTCAGTCGTGTCTGACTCTTTGCAACCCTATGGACTGGAGCCGACCAGGCACCTCTGTCCATGGGATTCTCCAGGCAGGAACACTCGAGTGGGTTGCCATTCCCTTCTCCAGGGGATCTTTCAGACCCAGGATTCAAACTCAGGTCTCTCGCATTGCAGGCAGATTCTTTACCATCTGAGCCAACAGGAAAGACCTCTAATTGAATTAAGAAGAGTTTAATTCTGAAAACTTATAGGAATATGATATTTAGGATGTAGGACACAAGTAAACATAGTTGAATCTGTAAATTCATTTATGTATTACTGAAATCAGCACAACTAAACAGTAAGTGTGACTGATAGTGAGTATATTTGTGAATTTTTCCACAGATTAAAAGAATCTATTTTTGTTTACTCACTTTTTATTATAGAAGAATTTTGGATTTAGAAAAAAAAAGTAAAGAAAGTACCTAACTCCTGTACCCAGTTTTCTCTGATTGTGAGTACCTTGATTTACTATAGTGAGTTTGTACAATTAATGAACTAATATGTATACATTACTGTTAACTAAAGTTTACTCCTTATTTGTATGTCCTTACTATTTACCTTATGTCCTTTCTTCTGTTCCAGGATCCCATTCTGGAAACATTATATTCAATGGCCATACCTCCTTAGGATCTCTTTGGCTGTGACAGTTTCTCAGATGTTCCTTGTTTTCTGATGGCCTTGAGAATTTTGAAAGGTACCAACCAGGTCTTTTGAAGAATGTCTCTTAATTGGATTTGTCTGTTGTTTTTCTCACTTTTAAGTGAGATTTGTGTGTTTGGGGGAGGAAGACCACAGATATAATATACCATTTTCATGACATTATGTCAAGAGTAAATACTATTAACATGCCTTTTCAGTTGATGTGAACATTAATTGTCTGACTGAAGTGGTGTTTATTAGTTTTCTCTTCTGTGAAGTTAGCCTCCCCACCAATGGAAGTCACTTAAGGACTAGGGAGTTTATAGGAAGACAGAGTAGCTACATACATTTTTTTTTTCATCTGAGATTTAAGGGATTTTATTTTGATGAGAATATCACTTTTTTGTTTTATGAATTGTACTTTTGATGCCAAGTTTAAGAATGTTTTCTTTAGCTTAGATCCTGCAGAATTTCTCCCATGTTGATTCCTAAAAGTGTTATAAATTTCATTTAAATTTGAGATCTATCTTGAGTTATTCTTGTACAAGGTCTGAGCTTTAAGTCAGGTTTGTATTTTTAGTCTGTTGATATCCAGTTGCTTCAGTACCACTTGTTGAAGAGACTATTCTTCTTCTATAGAATTGCTTTTGGACCTTTATCAAAATCCAACTGGGCATATTTATGTGGTCTACGTCTGCTTCTCTATTCCACTGTATTGATCTGGGTGTCTATACTTCTGCTATTATGACATTCCCCTGCTTACTGTAACTGTCTAACAGACTTTAATATTGGATAGAATAATTTCTCCCACTTTTTTAAAAGATTGCTTTAACTGTCCTAAGACCTGTGCCTTTCCATATAACTTTAGAATTAGCTTGTCTATACCACTAAACCTGGGCTTCCCCAGTGGCTAAATGCTAAAAATCTGCCTGCAATGCAGGGTACACAGGAGATTCAGGTTCGAACCTTGGGTCAGGAAGATCCCCTGGAGTAGGCATGGTAGCCCACTCCAGTATTCTTGCCTGGAGAATCCCATGGACAGAGGAGGCTGGTGGGCTGTAGTCCACAGAGTTGGCAAAGAGTAGGATACAGCTAAGCGACTGAGCATGCATGCATGCACATATCACTAAACCATGCTGGGATTTTTTATAGGAATCACATTAAGCCTAGAGATGGAGAAATTGATATGTTTACTATGTTGAGTCTTCCAATTCGTGAACACAGTATGCCTCCCCATTTGTTTGTCTTCTTTGATATGAGAAGAATTTTCTTAAAGATTTTGTTGTTTATGCCTGTTTGCAGTTCTATATTGAAGGCTTTTAAAGTGTCCATGTCCTATTTCTGGGAGGCAGTTAGGAACCCCAGAGAACCCAATGTGTCTTTTGTTTTACACTCTTTGAAGTCTCTCCATGGTTTTGTTGTTATTCTCAGAGATTTTTAGTTGTAAGAGAATGGACCAGGAGATGAGAATAGTCCATCTTGGCAGAACCAATAAGTACTTTTTTAATTAAAAAATGTAACAAGTTGAAATTTTAAGCTGAGTTAGTTACTTAGCTTCTGTTAGCCCTGTAGTGTATAAGACATATGGATTATTAGCCTTAGCCTTTCCCACTGCACACTCATGCTTAATGGTCACACACAGTAGACATCTGCTTCTCTCATGCTCTTACTAGGTAGACACTTAATTAATATAAAAGTAGTGATTTAGTTCATCTTGAGTCTATTGCATGATTTAGATTTTCAGTATCTAATTTCGTATTAGAAAGAAGCTCCACACTGTGTGCAGAGCCAAGGCTATTCCCAAACCATCCCCAGTATCTTACCCTTGATGCTATAGTCCCTAGATCTGTTCTTCATATGATCACGCTTTTAAAATCAGAGGACAGTCAGAGTAGAGGCCTGTGTGTTAGTAGATCAGATATAGTAACTTAATTATTGACACATTAGGTGTTCCTTTGGTTCCCATAACTTTTTCTTTGAATTAAGAACAATGAGTCTTTTAAATCTGTTTGTCCACAAATTGGAGAGAGATATGTAAATAGAAGCACAAGAAAGCATCTCAGGAATCATCCAACAGTGGAGCTATAGGACCAGAGAAGGAATGAATCTAAGTGTTTTATATGCTGTAGTTTTATAAAAATGTGTAGCAACAACAACAAAAAGGCCATGTTTCAGAAAATTGTTAGTGTTCTTTGAACATAAATGAGGAAAACCTACCATATATGAATATTTTGTATTCTTATCTATGTATGGTATTATTTTGACTTAAATAGAAAGTTAAATTCACATTAACTTTTTCCCTAAATCATATTGATTCTCAATTTTTATAAAATTCCTTCATGGATATAAACATAACAGTGCAATATAATAAATCATTATATAAAAAGTCATCAAGTTATCAAACATAAACCTAAGTGTAAAACTGTGAGGTAATAAGAACTTATTGAAATTGCCTTATAACAGCTTTTTCTTTCTTAAAAGCATTTCTTATTTATAATAAAATGTTGGATTGTTACTCACATGCAATAAGCTATTTGATTAGTGTATACATGAAGAATAGAGTAGAGCCATTTTGATTTCTCTTTTGGATATTTCATTGTGTTTAGTATAAACAGCCATCAAAAATATGCTGCTGCTGGTGATATACTACTGTTATATAAACAGTAGTACAAGTATCCATTTGCAGAAGTAGGAAGGATTAGATGCATTTTTGCAAGAGTTAAGTATTATATATCACCCATGTTCTCAGAAATTAAGTTGGAAATAGGATTGTTCAGGAAAGGGTTTAAAGAGGATGAATAAAATGGGAAAACTTAAGACTTTAGAGCTAAAATCACATACTGGGTCTATCAAGTTTCTGTGTCTTCAGATAGTTGTACCAGTTTTTCTCAGGTGATTCTGAATCATCAGAAAGGGTGGATGCAAAATTGTTGGGGTGCAAAGTCAAGTTTCTGAAAATGAGCCTTGAAGTATTGATAAATCTTCCTGGACATATTGGAAGATAACCATACTTGAAAGATTCATCCCCTTGGTACATTACCTTATTCTTGAGCAAGTTGAACAAGAGAAACAAAAAAGATGTACATAGACATCTCCTATCTATCTATCTATCTATCCATCCATCCATTTATGGAGGGAGGATTTTGAAGAAAATGTCTCTCACTATTTTGGGGATTGGTTAGTCTGAAGTCTATAAGACAAGCTGTCAGGCTCAGGACAGAATTGATGTTGCCATCTTGCTACATCATTTATTCTAGGAAACATTTTTTTGTTTGCTTACTGTTAAGGTCTTGATACCCTACACTGTTGAGAGTAATTTCATATAATTAAAATTAGTAATTGAAGATGTTAATCATGTCTGTAAATTACCTTCATACTAACACTTAGGTTAGTATTTGATGAAATAACTGGGAGGGCACCAGGCATGTCAGCCAGCTATGTGGTGTGGCTGAAGGGCATGTTCCTGCTAGTCTGAACTTGATAAAATATGCTCCACTGGAAAAGGGAATGGCAAACCTGTATTCTTGCCTCAAGAACCCCATGAACACAATGAAAAGGCAAAAAGATATGACATCAGAAGATGAGCCACCAAGTTGGTAGATATCCAATATGCTAATGAGAAACAGTGGAGAAGCAGCTCTAAAAGGAATGAAGAGGCTGGGCTAAAGCAGAAATGTCACTCAGTTGTGGACATGTCTGGTGGTGAAAGTAAAGTCCAGTGCTGTAAAGAACAACATTGTATAGGAAACTCAAATGTTAGGTCCATGAATCAAAGTAAATTGGACGTGGTCAAGCAGGAAATGGCAAGAGTGAACATCGACATTTTAGGAATTGTTGAACTAAAATTGATTGGAATGGGCAAATTTAATTCAGAGGACCATTATGTCTACTACTGTGAGAAAGAATCCCTTGTAAGAAATGGAAATGTCCTCATAGTCAATAAAAGAGTCAAAAATGCAGTACTTGGGTGCAGTCTCAAAAATAACAGAATGATCTTGGTTCATTTCCAAGGCAAACCATTCAGCATCACAATAATCCAAGCCTATGCCCCAACCACTAATGTCGAAGATGCTAAAGTCTAACCATTCTATGAAGACCTACAAGACCTTCAAGAACTAACACCAAAAAAATGATATCCTTTTCATCATAGGGGACTGGAATGCAAAAGTAGGAAGTCAAGAGATATCTGGAGTCACAGCAAGTTTGGCTTTGGAGTACAAAATGGAACAGGGCAAAGACTAACAGGGATTTGCTAAGAGAATGCACTGCTGCTACTGCTGCTGCTAAGTCGCTTCAGTCGTGTCTGACTCTGTGCGACCCCATAGATGGCAGCCCACCAGGCTCCTCTCTCCATGGGATTCTCCAGGCAAGAACACTGGAGTGGGTTGTCATTTCCTTCTCCAATGCATGAAAGTGAAAAATGAAAGTGAAGTCGCTCAGTCGTGTCCGAATCTTCGCGACCCCATGTACTGCAGCCTACCAGGCTCCTCCGTCCATGGGAGTTTCCAGGCAAGAGCACTGGAGTGGATTGCCACTGCCTTCTCTGAGAGAATGCACTAGTCATAGCAAACACCCTCTTCCCACAACACAAGAGGTGACTCTACACAAGGACATCCCAGATGGTCAATACCAAAATCAGATTGATTATATTCTTTGTAGCCAAAGATAGAGAAGCTCTATACAGTTAGCTGGAGAAGGAAATGGCAACCCACTCCAGTATTCTTGCCTAGAGAATACTGTGTACAGAGGAGCCTGGTGGGCTGCTGTCCATGGGGTCACACAGAGTCAGACATGACTGAAGCAACTTAGCATGCATGCATGCATTGGAGAGGGAAACGGCAACCCACTCCAGTATTCTTGCCTGGAGAATCCCAGAGACAGAGGAGCCTGGTGGGCTGCTGTCTATGGCGTCACACAGAGTCATACATGACTGATGCGACTTAGCATACAGTTAGCAAAAACAAGACCTGGAACTAACTGTAGCTCAGATCATCAGCTACTTATTGCCGAATTCAGGCTAAAATTGAAGAACATAGGGAAAACCACTAGGCCATTCAGGTTTTACCTAAATCAAATCCCTTATGATTATACAGTGGAAGTGAAAAATAGATTCAAAGGATTAGATACCATCTTCAGGCAACCTGGAGGTTCATAATATTGTACAGGAGGTGGTGACCAAAATCATCCCCAAGAAAAAGAAATGCAAAAAAGGCAAAATTGTGTGATGAGGCCTTACAAATAGCTGAGAAAAGAAGAGAAGTGAAAGGCAAAGGAGAAAGGGAAAGACATACCCTACTGAATGAATTCCAGAGAATAGCAAGGAAAGAAAGTGAAGAATTCTTAAGTGAACAATGCAAAGAAATAGAGGGAAACAATAGAATGGGAAAGACTAGAGATCTCTTCAAGAAGATTAGCGATACCAAGGGAACATTTCTTTCAAAGATAGGCACAATAAAGGGCAGAAAAGGCAAGGACCTAACGGAAGCAGAAGAGATTAAGAAGAGGTGGCAAGAATACATAGAAGAATTGTACAAAAAAGGTCTTAATGACCTGGATAACCACGATGGTGTGAACACACACCTAGAGCCAGACATCCTGGAGTGTGAAATCAAGTGGGGTTTCAGAAGCATTACTATGAACAGAGCTAGTGGAGGTGATAGAATTCCTGCTGAACTATTTCAAATCCTAAAATATAATGCTGTTAAAGTGCTGTGCTCAATATACCAGCAAATCAGGAAAGCTCAGCAATGGTCACTGGAGTGGAAAAGGTCAGTTTTCATTCCAATCTCATAGATTGGCAATGCCAAAGAATATTTAAACTACTGCACAATTTTACTCATTTCACACTCAAGCAAGATTATGCTCAAAATCCTTCAAGCTAGGCTTCATCAGTACATGAACCTAAAACTTCCAGATGTACAAGCTGGGTTAGAAAAGGCAAAAGAACGAGAGGTCAAACTGCCAACATCTGTTGGATAATAGAAAAAGCAAGGGAATTCCAGAAAAACATAAGCTTCTGCTTTATTGATTAGGCTAAAGCCTTTGGCTGTGTGGATCACAACAAACTGTGGAAAATTCTGAAAGAGATGGGAATACCAGACCACCTTACCTGTCATCTGAGAAACCTGTATGCAGGTCAAGAAGCAACAGTTAGAATTAGACATGGAACAATGGACAGGCTGTATATTGTCACCTTGCTTATTTAACTTATATGAAGTGTACATCATGTGAAATGTTGGGCTAGATGAATCACAGCTGGAATCAAGATTGCAGGGAGAAATATCAACAACCTCAGGTATGCAGATGATACCACTTTAATGGCCAAAACAGAGAGGAACTAGAGAGCCTCTTGATCAAGGTGAAAGAGGAGAGTGAAAAAGCTGGTTTAAAACTCAACATTCAAAAAACTAAGATCATGGCATCCAGTCCCAGCATCTCACTGCAAATAGATGGGGAAAAAGTGGAAACAGTGACAGACTTTATTTTCTTGGGCTCCAAAATCACTGCAGATGGTGACTGCAGCCATGAAATTAAATGACAGTTACTCCTTAGAAGAAAAGCTATGACAAACCTAGAAAGCATATTAAAAAGCAGAGATATCACTTTGCTAACAAAGATCTGTATAGTCAAAGCTATGGATTTTCCAGTAATCATGCATGGATGTGAGAGTTGGACCACAAAGAAGGCTGAAGGCCAAAGAATTGATGCTTTTGAAATGTGGTGCTGGATAAGACTCTTGAGAGTCCCTTGAACTGCAAGGAGATGAAGCCAGCCAATCCTAAAGGAAATCAACCCTGAATATTCATTGGCTGGACTGATGCTGAAGCTGAAGCCCCAATAATTTGGCCACCTGATGCAAAGAGCTGACTCCTTAGAAAAGACCCTGATGCTGGGAAAGATTGAGGACAAGAGGTGAAGGTGGTGACAGAGATTGAGATGGTTGGATGGCATCACTGACCCAATGGACATGAATTTGAGCAAACTCAGGGAGATAGTGAAGGACAGGGAAGTGTGTTATGAGGCCATTCATGGGGTCAGAAAGAATCAGACATGATTTAGCAAATTAACAACATAGCTTAGTCTTGTTAGTACATAGAACTAACCACCAAAGGTTTCAATATAATATCCTTAACTATGGCAGTGTAATTGTGGTAGAAGAGAAACATTTAAAAATTGATAAAGGGCTGAGTTTAGAGCCACTTTGACAAGATAACATCTTCGACAAAAGTGAGGGAATTTTATCTTGACTTGATGAGGATAGCCTCTCCTATCTGCCCACATGTTGACTTCTTAGGGGCTAGATATATCAGAGAAAATTCATAGTTAGTGTTTTTCTCCCCAGTTAGGATTCTGATGAAGACTTGTTTTGGAATTAAATGAACAGCCTAGAGTAAAATAAGCTGTACCTAGTCGGACCCAAGTTTGGCTGCATCCCAGCTTTTTGATCTAGGGACCTTGCTCGATGCTTGAGTTACAGGTTGTCCAACGTAATCAAAGCAGTACCAGTAGATTACACATTTCAACAACTGACCTGGAAGCTTATTGAATAATTAACCTCCATCAATCCTAGAACTTTCAGTCTCCTAGCAGGCTTCACATGCTGTAATTCATGGGGTCGCAAAGAGTTAGACATGACTTTGCAACTGAACAACAACATGCTCATCCCTAAAAAACTGTACTGTTTTTCTAACTTCATATAGGAAGGTCATATTTATTGAATATCTGTAGTAGATTAGATGTTGGCACAAGTGAGTTACCCTGAATGAACCATAGTTTCTACCCTCAGATGTTTATAGGCTTTGTAGAAGAGGTGAACATAAAAACTTAACAATATCCTCTATACATTGAGTCATACAACTGCATACCAATTTAATTATAGAATTATAGCTTAATATGACAAATTGATTGGGAGAAAGAGGGCCATTCCAAATGATGTCTTTGGCAATGTGGTATCTGAATCTTGAAATATTAGTACTGATCCATAAGATGGACAAGTCAGGAATAGTAATAACAATAGCAAACATTCATGGAATGCATACTTAACCTCAAACACAAGTTTATGCTTTATGAACATTATATTGTTAACTCTAAGAGGTAGTTGCTGTTATTATCCCACTTTGACAGCTTAGAAGTGTGAACTAAGAGAAGCTAAGTGGGGGACTAAACATTTAAACTCCCACAGTCTGCATCTGGATCACCTATTCTTGTTGTCTGTGAGTCCTGCCTTTCCTATAAAAACATAGAAGACAGTCTATAATATGATGTAAGAGGACAACCTGTGCAAAGGATATGAGGGAGCAGAGCTGAGTAATAACAAGTACAGGAGGGGCCATGTAATGAAGAAGCTCAAATAAAATTTAGATTATATCTAGAATATAATGGAGGACACTGAAGGATTTCAAGAGTAGGGAGGCATTTTCAGATATGCCTTGTATATAGTGTGGCAGTCATGCAGAGACAGAGGGTGTAGGCTAGTGAAATAAGTTACACAGAGATAAAACAAACTGATACAAGATTAAGTGAGAAATAAAAAAGCATGAAAAAGAAGCAGTGAAATACAGAGGGCAGACAAGAATGAGGAGTCAGTTTGAAGGTAGAGAATATCTAGGTTTGGATGACAGATGGCAAGCAGATGGCAAGTCATCTCTGGGATGACTCCAAGATTTCTGGAATGGAGGAATGATTGTAACTTTCATTGAGATGGGGAATATAACAAGAGGAAAAGTAGATTTTTCAAGAAGGGGTAGGACTTCAGTTTTCCTTATTCATTTAAATTGGATGGACCTCTGGCCTGTGCTATCCAATATGGTAACCATTAGCCATACACAGTTATTTAAATTTAAATTCATTAGAATTAATTAAAATTAAATCTTAGGCCCTCATGCTCACTAGCCACATTTCAGGTTCTTAACAGTAATATGTTGCTAGAGGGTGGTCGTTATATTGGACTGTAGATTATAAAACATTTATATTATTGCAGAAAGTTCTATCAGAAAACATTGCTCTAGATCATGCAAGTAAAGATATTTGTTAGAAACTTGAACATGTTTTCCTGGGATTCAGAGTGCCATTAAATGTGTTGCCTCAGGAAATAATCTTTTTCTAATCTTGGAAGAGGTATCTTCAATGAGGATGTCAGATGAATGTTTAGGTTATTGTATCCACAAGTGTCCTTGACTGGGTTCCCACGGCTGCATCGTTTGTTAGGTTAATACATACACGATTATTCAGTTCAGTTCAGTCGCTCAGTCGTGTCTGACTCTTTGCAACCCCATGAATCACAGCATGCCAGGCCTCCCTGTCCATCACCAATTCCCGGAGTCTACCCAAACCCATGCCCATCGAGTCAGTGATGTCATCCAACCATCTCATCCTCTGTCGTCCCCTTCTCCTCCTGACCCCAATCCTACCCAGCATCAGGGTCTTTTCCAATGAGTCAACTCTTCGCATGAGGTGGCCAAAGTATTGGAGTTTTAGCTTAAACATCAGACCTTCCAATGAACACCCAGGATTGATCTCCTTTAGGATGGATTGATTCGATCTCCTTGCAGTCCAAGGGACTCTCAAGAGTCTTCTCCAACACCACAGTTCAAAAGCATCAATTCTTCGGCGCTCAGCTTTCTTCACCGTCCAACTCTCACATCCATACATGACCACTGGAAGAACCATAGCCTTGACTAGACGGACTTTTGTTGGCAAAGTAACGTCTCTGCTTTTAAATATGCTATCTAGGTTGGCCATAACCTGCCTTCCAAGGAGTAAGCGTCTTTTAATTTCATGGCTGCAATCACCATCTGCCGTGATTTGGGAGCCCTAAAAAATAAAATCTGACACTGTTTGCACTATTTCCCCATCTATTTCCCATGAAGTGATGGGACCAGATGCCATGATCTTAGTTTTCTGAATGTTGAGCTTTAAGCCAACTTTTTCACTCTCCTCTTTCACTTTCATCAAGAGGCTCTTTAGTTCTTCTTCACTTTCTGCCATAAGGGTGGCGTCATCTGCATATCTGAGGTTATTGATATTTCTCCCAGCAATCTTGATTCCAACTTGTGTTGCTTCCAGCCCAGCGTTTCTCATGATGTACTCTGCATGTAAGTTAAATAAGCAGGGTGACAATATACAGCCTTGACGTATTCCTTTTCCTATTTGGAACCAGTCTGTTGTTCCATGTCCAGTTCTAACTGTTGCTTCCTGACCTGCATACAGGTTTCTCAAGAGACAGGTCAGATGGTCTAGTATTCCCACCTCTTTCGGAATTTTCCACAGTTTATTGTGATCCACACAGTCAAAAGCTTTGGCATAGTCAATAAAGCAGAAGTAGATGTTTTTCTGGAACTCTCTTGCTTTTTCAATGATCCAGCGGATATTGGCAATTTGATCTCTGGTTCCTTTGCCTTTTCTAAATCCAGCTTGAACATCTGGAATTTCACAGTTCACGTATTGCTGAAGCCTGGCTTGGAGAATTTTGAGCATTACTTTACTAGCATGTGAAAGGAGTGAAATTGTACGGTAGTTTGAGCATTCTTTGGCATTGCCTTTCTTCTTTGGGATTGGAATGAAAACTGACCTTTTCCAGTCCTGTGGCCACTGCTGAGTTTTCCAAATTTGATTATTAAATCAGATAATAGTGATGATTATGATGGAATTGCTTTGAGAAAACAGTAGTCACTTTTCAAATATTAAATTTATTTTTATACATTCACCTAAACTTTTCAAAGCAAAACCCATCAAAATACTACGAAGAGTTTTTAGTATTTTTAAATATCTGTGTAGTTACATGAATATGTAGTTTGTATGTATTAATATACATTTAAAATTTTTGGCTCAACTTTGGTTTGATGTAGATAGAGAAGTAATTCATTTGTGCTTTTACAAACATTTGGATTATAACACAGTTATTTAATTTAATCTTATGCTTTTTAGATATAATTTACATACCATGAAATACTCCAATTTTAAGTGTATAATTTCAAAGATTTTCATAAAATTTACAGTTATGCAACTTTTACCACAATCCAATTTTAAAACATTTCCATCTCCCCCCAAAAGATCCTATGTGTCCATTTGCATACACTTCCCTTTGCCACCTCTAGCCCCAGACCAGCCACTCTTTACATTTTATTTCTGTAGGTATTCTTTTTTCAGTTCAGTTCAGTTGCTCAGTCGTGTCCGACTCTTTGTGACCGCACGAATCACAGCACGCCAGGCCTCCCTGTCCATCACCAGCTCCCGAAATTTACCCAAACCCATGTCCATCAAGTCGGTGATGCCATCCAACCATCTCATCCTCTGTCGTCCCCTTCTCCTCCTGCCCCCAATCCTTCCCAGCATTAGGGTCTTTTCCAATGAGTCAACTTTCCGCATGAGGTGGCCAAAGTATTGGAGTTTCAGCTTCAACATCAGTCCTTCCAATGAACACTCAGGACTGATCTCCTTTAGGATGGACTGGTTGGATCTCCTTGCAGTCCAAGGCACTCTCAAGGGTCTTCTCCAACACCGCAGTTCAAAAGCATCAATTCTTCGGCGCTCAGCTTTCTTTATAGTCCAACTCTCATATCGATACGTGACTACTGGAAAAACCGTAGCCTTGACTAGATGGACTTTTGTTGACAAAGTAATGTCTCTGCTTTTTAATGTGCTGTCTAGGTTGGTCACAACCTTCCTTCCAAGGAGTAAACGTCTTTTAATTTCATGTCATATAAACACAATTGTCAGCATAAGTGATTACTATGATGAGTTTATATAATATTTAACTCTTTCGGAAGCTATCAAAGTAACTGTGCCTTTTATATTCTCAGCAGAGGGTTCCAGATTCTCTCAAACATGTCTCTTTATTTTAATCATTCTGGTAGGTGTAAAGTGGTATTTAGTTGTGGTTTAAATTGCATTTTTCTAATGCCTTATGATTTTCAACATCTTTTCCTGTGCTTACTGGCTATGAATAGATGTCTTCGATGAGATGTTTTTCTAATATATTTTCCCATCTTCTTTCTCTGATACTCTTCACTTAGTGAGAATATTGTGGGTGTGCAGGTGCAGGTTGAATGTGGAGTTCCCTCCTCTACATTCTCATTATTTGCATGTCCGAGAGGGAGAAGTCCTTCGCTTTTTACTTTTTTCCTATGTGTTTTTCTCTTTTTATAATATGATGTGGGAACCTCTTGGCTGGAAAATCCCATGGATGGAGGAGCCTGGTGGGCTGCAGTCCCTGGGGTCACTAAGAGTCGGACATGACTGAGTGGCTTCACTTTCATTTTTCACTTTCCTGCATTGAAGAAGGAAATGGCAACCCTCTCCAGGGTTCTTGCCTGGAGAATCCCATGGAGAGAGGAGCCTGGTGGGCTGCCATCTATGGGGTCGCACAGAGTCGGACACGACTGAAGCGACTTAGCAGCAGCAGCAGCAGCAGTGGGAACCTCTCTTTAGTGTCAGTGGGCAACTTACTCAGAATATTTATGTATGAATACACATATAAGATGATTTACCATGTAAGCAGATATTAATATAAAGTTCTTTTTGACCTATCCCCTTGTTTCAGCTATTCAACTTATAAAAAATCCTAATAAAATATAATAACATCATGACTAGTCATAGTGGCATTTTCTGCCCCAACAGCCCTAGGAAGCCAGACCATTGAGTGCAGCCCTGAGAAACTTCCAGGATCTCTGAATCACTTATTTGGACACATCTGTTTGAGGGTAAGAGTAAAGCATAAATGGTATTACACTGGTTATTCCTTGTGTAGTAAAAGTTTTTTTGTTTTTTTTTTTAAGTCCACATCAGTCCACTAGCCCATACACTTGGAGTTCATCCATATATAGAACATTGATACATCAGTTAGGAACATTAAATATACAGCCCATGACTTCAAGGAGTTGCCATAAGCACCTATCAGGAATGGTATCAAACATTTCGAATGGAATTAGCTTTAAATCAAGCCATTCTCAAATTGAGAGATAATCTTAGGCTCGAGGCATCATATGGCCCCCAAATCTGGGCTTTTATTTCCTCCTGAGATCAGCTCTGCCAGGCCTCTAGGCTGAAATTTTCAGTCGGTTGTTCTTCCTAAGGCCCTGGAGTGGACCCTCTGCTCTGCTCCCCATCTGGGCTTCCAGCGAAAATGTTCTCTCTTGATTTGAGGTAGCTACCCATTCCCAGTTGCCAGCCTGGTTGACAGGATTTACAAAGGTAAACAAATCATAAGGCCCACAGAGCTTATACAAAAGAACCAGGAATAATTGAAGATTCATAACACTGGTTATATATATGTAACTCTTGTGGATTTGACAAAAGAAAGTATTGGGTTGGTCAAGAAGTTAATTTGGGTTTTCTCCACATGATGTAATGTAATGTTTGACCAACCCAAAATATAGCATAAATGCATTTCGCATTGGCTGGGAAGACTCACAGTCTGTCTGAATGCAAGTGCTGCTTCATGATTGCCTGAAGCCCACAATGATTAGAAGAAAGACTCTGTGAGGTATCATCTTCCTCTCGCAACTGATGATGAAACCATGCAGGAGGGGAGAAAGGACACATGATCTGAGATAAATCTGCAACCAACTCCCAGCTATTGTTGTTGTTGTGCAGTCGCTCAGTCATGTCCGACTCTTTGCGACCCTATGGACTGCAGCATGCTAGGCTTCCCAGCCTGTCACCATCTCCCGGAGTTTGCTCAAACTCATGTCCATTGAGTCAGTGACGCCATCTGACCATCTCGTCCTCTGTCATCCCTTCTCCTCCTGCCTTCAATCTTTCCCAGTAGCAGGGTCTTCTCTGAGTTGGCTCTTCGCATCAGGTGGCCAAAGTATTGGAATTTCAGCTTCAACATCAGTCCTTCCAATGAATATTCAGGATTTATTTCCTTTAGGATTGACTAATTTGATCTCCTTGCAGTCCAATGAATTCTCAAGAGTCTTTCCAACACCACAGTTTAAAAGCATCAATTCTTCAGTGCTCAGCCTTCTTTATGGTCCAATTCCCAGCTAGAAACTGATTTCTCTTTTTGATGTAGCGTGGAGCTAGGGGTGGATTTATTAAGTGTATTTATACTAAAGATGTGCTATTTCATATATGATTTTTTTATAATATTATAATCAAAGTATAAAATATTTTCTTTTTTGTTCAACCTTAAATGCCAGGTATGGTCCACAGTATCCTTGGCACATTTCTTGAACTCTCATGCTGTTAAGGATACTTTGCATTCTTCATAATGGACAGGTAGAAATGTGACCCATTTCAATAGAAAGCTGTGTATTTATGGTAGCAACATTCTAAAATAATAAAAAAAGTCTACAATGGTTTTCTCTGTTTGGAAGTTTGTTCCATAAATAGATCTAAATGCCAACTATTCATTGAATAATTTGTACATGATAGTTTTCTAAAAGATATGTTTTTTTTGGGCATCTTTCTATGCTCATCTTTTCTCTTTTGTCTATTTTTTTCCAACAGAAGCAAATAATGTAAAAGTCAGTAAATCTAATAACTAGCTTTCTGTGGTTAGTTCTTAATCCCCCTCTAGTGTCTCTGATGCTTTCCTTTGTATGAGCATGTTCTTGTCCTCTCACAGTTGGGAACCAGGATATCTTTGTTGATGTGATAGTAGCAGCGGTTCTGCATTGCTCTCAAACCATGGTAAATAGTGTGCTAATTGGCTCCATTTTCAATCTACTTTCCCAAATATAATCTATAATATGAATATATGAAATATTTAGCATGATATTAACAGTGATGCCAACTGAAAATAATCACATTTCAGGAAAGAATCTCAATGGGTACAAAAGAAACCAAGACTTACCTTTTAAAATGAAGAGTCTTGTAAATATTAATGAACAAAACTGACCTAAAAGAAAACCACAGACTACCCTCCTTCAATATGAAAATGCTGAATAACACAAACAAGGCAGCAAGTTTTCAAGAACCATAGTTATTCACAGAATCAAGGATTCTCTGAGATTCCAATGGATACACAGCAGGGTTTCTTCAAAGACTGAGTTTTTATTGTATATTTTAAGTATAATTCATTTTTTTAAATTCTAAATCACTGACAGTCTTATAGGAACATACTTATTACTCTCACATAAATCCAGATTCAAATGACATTAAAATCTGTATCCCAGTATAGTGGCCGCTATAAGAAAAGAAATACTATGAAAATACATGTTATTTTTAATTATTAAATGTTCTTTGTGAATTTAATGTGCAGCCCTGGGAGTGTTCCCACTTGTCACCTGCCTTCAGGTCAGACTTTTAGAGCTGTAGTTCTTCCTCTAATGGTCCCAAATAGAAAATTCTTGAAGAGTTCAGTTACAATCAAGGGTGATAATAGGGGAGTCCAGGGTCCCCATATCACTCCAGGAGGACTTGTTTGTTAGTTTGTTCAGGTGTTTGTTTTAAGCTATCATTTTCTAAACATGATGGAAGCCATTGCTCTTCATGCTTTTATACCTGAGCAAAGACAGCCGATGCTGCTGGCCCAGAAAGGTTTGAAGAAATACATCAAAATGAATGAGGAACTGTTACCATATCTCCTGCCACAATTTTCAGTGAGTTAAATTATGAATGTGTGCATCTAAGCAGTTTACATTAAAACATATTCACTATTTAAATGTATGATGTTATAGCAGTATAATAACTAATATGAAAATGTCTATTTTAATCTACTTTTTAGACACAGTAAAAGTATATCAGCAGAGCACAAGAGTATTTTTAATGGGAAATACATATGTAGTGGATAATAATACTGTGAAGACTTACCCAGAATGTCTACAGAAGTTCTTTTTTTGGGTGGAGGGAGTATGATTGGTTTTTGTGTTCATTTCCTCATTGACTTTCATGTTCAGATTTTCTTTCAACAAATTTATTTTAAATATTCAATACAACTATTTGAGGAAAAATGTTTTGAAGTTTATCTTATGACAACACTATTTTTAACTGAAGTGAGTTTTTTTTTTTTTCCCTTGAGATTAATGATTATTATCAGGAACTCATGTGAAAATTGAATTTTAGATTTTTTTTTTTTGTATTTCACCACCAAGAGTTAATTAGCCAAATTAACTAGCTTTTGTAATTTAAATGTGAATGGATAGGGGAATTTTAAACTCTATCAGGGACCACTTCTCTGACTGGAATATGTGTTCATCTATAGGCTAGAAGAATTGTGTTTGTTTGCAAGGAGCTACAGCTCATTTTTCCTCATCCTTTTTGGGAAATAGTGAAGGTGTGTGTGATTATTGCAGAAAATATTCTTTCTGTCTGTTCCCCTATCAAATATGGCCTAGGCACATGGAATCAATGTGACATTCTGAACAACTGTCTCACCAGAGGAAACTTTCCTGTTCTGAGAGAAGACAGTCTGGCTTCAAGGTTCTAAAGTCCTCCTGGGGCAGTTTCTACTCTCCTGTCTTGGTGGATGAGCCTGGAGACCTTACTGTGAGCCATTAACTGGGTCAAACCACAGGGAGGATCTAAGACTCTCAAATCTATTATCAAACACAAAGACTGACCTCAAATGAACTCATTCTGTAACACTAGGACCTTACACCAGTCCTTATTTCAACCTCCTTTTCTTGCCACCTTCTCTGAAATCTTCTGCATTCAGGTTGTACCAGACATTGTCCTCTCCTGCATTCCCATCTTCAGCCAGTCTTTCTCCTGGCGTGTTCTCCCCTCCCCTTTTGCTTATTAAAACCTTGTCCCAATCCAAATATCACAGTTTCAAGAAGCTTTCCTTAAAAAGAAGCTTTGCTTGATCATCTCATTTAGTCTCTACAGTTTGACAGCAACAGTCCTTTAGTGCCATTACATGAGTGATTCTTTATCCAAAGTAATTGCAGAAAGGAACCGATAAACAACTATTGTACTTTGTGTTCTGAATAGCTAATAAGACTTTGCCCTAACATGATTTTGTCCCAGGGCCATATTTTTCCCCCCTTCTCTTCTTGGAGAGTAGGCCTTGTGACTATCAAGGACATCTTAGTGCCCTTCCCCTACTCCACACCAGAACCTTACACGGTCTGTTTCATTGAATAGACACTTAATACAAATCATTTAAATGAAATAGTAGACAAAAAAAAAAGGAATCCCTATACTATATGTTTCAAGAAAAAAGGAATACGTATTCTATATACTTAAAATGAACTCCCCAGATCGGTAGGTACCCAATATGCTATTGGAGACCAGTGGAGAAATAACTCAAGAAAGAATGAAGAGACGGAGCCAAAGCAAAAACAACACCTAGTTGTGGATATGACTGGTGTTGGAAGTAAAGTCCAATGCTGTAAAGAGCAGTTTTGCATAGGAACCTGGAATGTTAGGTCCATGAATCGAGGCAAATTGGATGTGGTCAAACAGGAGGAGGCAAGAGTGAATGTCAACATTTTAGGAATCAGTGAACTTAAAAGGACTGAAATGGGTGAGTTTAACTCAGATGGCCATTATATCTACTACTGTGGTCAAGAATCACTCAGAAGAAATGGAATACCCATTGTAGTCAACAAAAGAGTCTGAAATGCAGTACTTGGATACAATCTCAAAAACGACAGAACGACTGTGTTCCTTTCCAAGGCAAACCATTCAATATCACAGTAATCCAAGTCTATGCCCCAACCAGTAATGCTGAAGAAGCTGAAGTTGATCAGTTCTGTGAGGACCTACAAGACATTCTAGAACTAACACCTAAAAAAGATATCCTCTTCATTATAGGGGACTGGAATGCAAAAGTAGAAAGTCAGGAAACACCTGGCATAACAGGCAAATTTGGCCTTGGAGTACAGAATGAAGCAGGAAAGTCTAACAGTTTTGCCAAGAGAATGCACTGGTCATAGCAAACACCCTCTTCCAACAACACAAGAGAAGACTCTACACATGGACATCACCAGATGGTCAATACCGAAATCAGATTGATTCAGTTCTTTGCAGCCGAAGATGGAGAAGCTCTATAAAGTCAGCAAAACAAGACCAGGAGCTGACTGTGGCTCAGATCATGAACTCCTTATAGCCAAATTCAGACTTAAATTGAAGAAAGTAGGGAAAACCACTAGACCATTCAGGTATGACCTAAATCAAATCCCTCATGATTATACAGTGGAAGTGAGAAATAAATTTAAGGGACTAGATCTGATAGACAGAGTGCCTGATGAACTATGGACGGAGGTTCGTGACATTGCACAGGAGACGGGAATCAAGACCATCCCCGTGGAAAAGAAATGCAAAAAAGCAAAATGGCTGTCTCAGGAGGCCTTACAAATAGATGTGAAAAGAAAAGAAGAAAAAAACATCCTGGAATGGGAAGTCAAGTGGGCCTTAGAAAGCATCACTACAAACAAAACTAGTGGAGGTGATGGAATTCCAGTGGAGCTATTTCAAATCCTAAAACATGATGCTGTGAAAGTGCTGCACTCAATATGTCAGCAAATTTGGAAAACTCAGCAGTGGCCACAGGCCTGGAAAAGGTCAGTTTTCATTCCAATCCCAAAGAAAGGCTGTGCCAAAAAATGTTCAAACTACCACACAATTGCACTCATCTCACATGCTAGTAAAGTAATGCTCAAAATTCTCCAAGCCAGGCTTCAAGAGTACATGAACCATGAATTTTCAGATGTTCAAGCTGGATTTAGAAAAGGCAGAGGAACCAGAAATCAAATTGCCAGCATCCCTTGGATCATTGAAAAAACAAGAGAGTTCCAGAAAAACATCTACTTCTGTTTTATTGACTATGCCAAAGCCTTTGACCATGTGAATCACAACAAACTGAAAAATTTTTCAAGAGGTGGGAATACCAGACCACCTGACCTGCCTCTTGAGAATTCTGTATGCAGGTCAGGAAGCAACAGTTAAAACTGGACATGGAACAACAGACTGGTTCCAAATCAGGAAAAGACTATGTCAAGGCTGTATATTGTCACCTTGCTTATTTAACTTATATGCAGAGTATATCATGAGAAATGCCAGGCTGGATGAAGCACAAACTGGAATCAAATTTTACGGGAGAAATATCAATAACCTCAGATATGCAGATGACACCACCCTTATGGCAGAAAGCGAGGAAGAACTAAAGAGCCTCTTGATGAAAGTGAAAGAGTAGAGTGAAAAAGCTGACTTAAAAGTCAACATTCAGAAAATAAAGATCATGGCATCTGGTCCCATCACTTCATGGGAAATAGATGGGCAAACAGTGGAAACAGTGACAGACTTTATTTTTAGGGGCTGCAATATCACTGCAGATGGTGACTGTAGCCTTGTAATTAAAAGACACTTACTCATTGGAAGAAAAGTTATGACAAACCTAGACAGCATATTGAAAAGCTGAGGCATTGCTTTGCCAACAAAGGTCTGTCTAGTCAAAGCTATGTTTTTATCCAGTAGTCATGTATGGATGTGAGAGTTCGACTATAAAGAAAGCGGAGCGCCGAAAAATGGATGCTTTTGAACTGGGGTGTTGGACTGCAGTACATTGGTCTGTAAGGAGATCTAACCAGCCCATCCTAAGGGAAATCAGTCCTGAATATTCATTGGAAATACTGATGCTGAAACTGAAACTCCAATAATTTGGCCACTGATGTGAAGAACTGACTCATTTGAAAAGACCCTGATGCCATGGATGATTGAAGGTGGGAGGAGAAGTGGGCAATAGAGGATGAGATGGTTGGATGGCATCGCCGACTCAATGGATGTGAGTTTGAGTAAATATAGAAATATATTTACTCAATATAATGTAAAATAGAATATAATATAGAAACTCTCCCACAAATCACTGAATGAATTTTACATATTCCTGTTTCAGTTCTCTCATTTCACTTGTTTGCTTTGTTTCAGTTCAGTTCAGTTGCTCAGTCGTGTCCGACTCTTTGTGACCCCATGAATCGCAGCACACCAGGCCTCCCTGTCCATCACCAACTGCCGGAGTTTACCCAAACTCATGTCCATTGAGTAGGTGATGCCATCCAGCCATCTCATCCTCTGTCGTCCCCTTCTCCACCTGCCCCTGATTCTTCCCAGCATCAGGGTCTTTTCTAATGAGTCAACTCTTCACATGAGGTGGCCAAAGTATCGGAGTTTCAGCTTCAACATCAGTCCTTCCAATGAATATTCAGGACTGATTTCCTTTAGGATGGACTGGTTGGATCTCCTACAGTCCAAGGGAGTCTCAAGAGTCTTCTCCAACACCACAGTTCAAAAGCATCAATTCTTCAACACTCAGCTTTCTTTATAGTCCAACTCTCATATCCATACATGACCACTGGAAAAACCATAGCCTTGACTACATGGACCTTTGTTGGCAAAGTAATGTCTCCGCTTTTTAATATGCTATCTAGGTTGGTCATAACCTTCCTTCCACGGAGTAAGCATCTTTTGATTTTGTGGCTGCAATCACCACCTGCAGTGATTTTGGAGCCCCCAAAAATAAAGTTTGACTCTGTTTCCACTGTTTCCCCATCTATTTCCCATGAAGTGATGGGACCAGATGCCATGATCTTAGTTTTCTGAATGTTGAGCTTTAAGCCAACTTTTTCACTCTCCTCTTTCACTTTCATCAAGAGGCTCTTTAGTTCTTCCTCGCTTTCTGCCATAAGGGTGGTGTCATCTGCATATCTGAGGTTATTGATATTTCTCCCAGCAATCTTGATTCCAGCTTGTGTTTCTTCCAGCCCAGCGTTTCTCATGATGTACTCTGCGTATAAGTTAAAAATGCAGGGTGACAATATACAGCCTTTTCCTATTTGGAACCAGTCTGTTGTTTCATGTCCAGTTCTAATTGTTGCTTCCTGACCTGCATACAAGTTTCTCAAGAGACAGGTCAGATGGTCTGGGATACCCATCTCTTTAAGAATTTTCCACAGTTTATTGTGATCCGCACAGTCAAAGGCTTTGGCATAGACAATAAAGCAGAAATAGATGTTTTTCTGGAACTCTCTTGCTTTTTCAGTGATCCAGCGGATGTTGGCAATTTGATCTCTACTTCCTCTGCCTTTTATAAAACCAGCTTTGTTTAGGAGTGCCAGATAGTTTCCATTAGATTTGAAACTGTGTTTTAAGACACCACAACCAAGTCAGCTTGGAGCTCTCCAACCACAACCCATCTGGTGAACCAAGAGAAGAACAGAGAGACAAGGGTTCAACTTTTAGATGGTACCAGCCTTTCTGAGACCAACATGGTGGATTCAAATGCAGAACTTGTGAACATCTAAACTTGTTTTTGTCTTTTTCCTCTCTCTCACTCTTCTTCCCTCCTCTCAGTTTTCTTCCTCCCCATTCTTTACCTAGTTATTGTTTTCTTCTTCTTCTTCTTTTTTACTGTCACATCTACTTTTTTATTTCTTTTTTCTTTTTTTTTTTATTCTCCTTACCACTCTTTGTTCTTTTGCTCAGTCCAGGCTCGTGCATTATGTGGTTTGTGATTTAGATCTCTTTTTATTTGTATTTTTATCCTTTACCTATTTAAATGTCTTCATCCATTATCTATGTTTATCAGGTTCTACGTAGCCTTTGAAGCCCAGGTCAGATTTAATTTCCTCAGGAATCTTTCTCTGATTTCTCTAGGTTGGCACAGACTTCTCCTTCTAGAAAAGCCTCAGCCTTTGAAATTCCATACCTATTCTTTGTCACTCACAGGTCGCTGTCTTTCATTTTTTTCAAAAATAGTCCTGCATGGTATTCCTAGCAAAACACATGAGCAGGAAATATTTGATGCTTAATAAAAGCCTGCTAATAAATCAGTGGCTATTGGTGAAAATCCATGTTCCATATAGTCTATCTTCTATTTCATACATTTCCCCATTTTCTCTCAGCTATGACTTGTTTTTCATATATATTTTCATGATCCTTCACTTTCCTGTAGTAGAAGGTTGTGATGTCTTCTCAGACTGGAAAAGACTTCCTTCTGATTAATCACCTGAAAGCAAGAAGCTACTCCATGTACAGTGTGTGATTGTACAATAACAAGAATAGTATACAAAGAAATTTTAGAGTACCTGTTCAGAGTGAGTTATGAGATACAGAATGAGAATACAGAGAAACAATGGTGACGTTGCTTGAACACCTGGCTCAGGCCATATTTGAAGCAAGGTGTCCATGGAATTTTGATTTATAGTAGCATATAATCTCCCTTTTCCCCAGTTAGTCAGTATATTGGTTTTCCATCATTGCTATAATAAATTATCAAGAACCTAGTGGCTTAAAACCCACAAATTTATTCTCACTGCTCTAGAGATCAGAAGTCTGAAACCAGGTTCCCTGGACTAAAGTCAGAGTGTTGGCAAGCCTGGTTGCTTCAGGGAGCTCTAAAGAAGCACTTCTTTCCTGCTTTGGTCTTGTGATGGGAGGCTGTCTGCATCTCCTGGCTCACTGCCCCTTCCTTAATGCTGAAAGCCAACAGTGCAGCATCTTCTCTCCTCTCTGACTTCTGCTTCTATCCTTGTATCTCTTTGACTCTGACCCTCCTCCTTCCCTTTTATAAGGGTCTTGTAGTTATATTAGGCTATGCAAATAATCCAGAATAATTTTTTCATCCTTAAATTATTCTGCAAAGTCCCTTTTGCCATGTAAAATAGCATGTGCGTATTTTGTGGGAATTGTGTGTGTGCTCAGCTTTTCAAGATCTGGACCCAGCCACCCTTGTCCTTCAAAATACTTCCTCCATCTTCACTTAATCCAAAATAAATAGTGAATCTTTTCCACTCCTGCTAATGTGTCACTTTCTCAGCCCTTTCAAAGAGGTCCTCCCTTGTCCTTCATCCTTTTTCACCTAAAGTTCTTTATATACTTCTATTATGGCCATAATTTGTATATGTCCTAGCACTGTAGCTGGTATGTATTAAGTACTCACTAAATATTTACTGAAAAAATAGATGAATGAATGAATGAGTATATTAAATATCTGAGTAGTTTCTAGAGGAATCCTCTATAGTGTTTTCCCATCATTATAGACTACAAAAAAGTCAAATAACTTGAATAAGCCTTGGAAATATTTTCATAATTAGGAGGAAAAAAAACCAAAATAGTGACTTTTTTTACATACTTACATTTTATTTTCTAGAGTACAGAAATAAGTCTAAGTTCATCTTTCCTGGAACTTGAACAATTTGGCTTAGATTATAGGTTGTCACCACATTTCATTATAAGTAAAGTAAACTCATATGCTGGCTTCCCAGGAGAGTCCCAATTTGTGCTTGTTATTCTGTATTAGATTTAAAAGAACCTGCCTTCCCTTTCAAAAATATTCTGAGTTGCGTGATGAATTATAATGTCACCCTAATTATAAGTTTACCTGTATGGTTATAGGGATATTAAACAGTTGTATAGTAAGGGGGTTCAAAGGTAGTTAACCTTGCCTACAGACTATCTCAAGAGCATGCTAGCATAATTTACATCATATGCAATATACCCCTTATCTTTCAAAAATGCTTATGGGTTGTCACCTGTGAACTTCTGTTTTATACCCTTCTACATAATGTTCTGCTTATTTCCTGCCCCATGTGCATTGTCTTTCCTCTTATCCCTGCACCTCAGGCCACGACCACATTCTATAGACAAAGTTCTGCAAGATTTAAGAGGCACAAGTTAAAAATTCAGAACAAGTCTTTACTGTTTAAATGATCAAAATTTAAATCATTGACTATGGTGAGCTGAAAAATGTGACATCCTCTCCTCTCTCCCAAGGCAATCCATCTCCTAATTCCCAGAAGCTCTTTGGTTCAACAGTAAAGAAACTGCCTGAGATGTAGGAGACACGGGTTTGATACCTGGGTCAGGAAGATCACCTGGAGGAGGAAATAGCAACCCATTCAAGTATTCTTGTCTGAAAAATCCCATGAACAGAGAAGCATGATGGGCTTGCAAAGAGTTGGACACAACTGAGCAAAACCACTACCACCATCACCACCACCACCACCAATACCATGTGGCAATAAGGGGAAGAGACAAAATTTAGAAAACATCTTTTTTGTTTTAGAGTTTGGATACCCCTGTCTTTTGAGCAACAACACAAGAGACTCTTCCAACAACACAAGAGACGACTGTACACATGGACATCACCAGATGGTCAATACTGAAATCATATTAATTATATTCTTTGCACCTGAAGATGGAGATGCTCTATACAGTTAGCAAAACAGGACTGGAAGCTAGCTGTGGCTCAGATCACGAGCTCTTCATTGCCAAATTCAGACTTAAATGGAAGAAAGTAGGGAAAACCACTAGACCATTCAGGTATGACCTAAATCAAACCCCTTATGATTATACAGTGGAAGTGACAGATTCAAGGGATTAGGTCTGATAGAATGCCTGCAGAACTATGGACAAAGGTTTGTAACATTGTACAGGAGACCCTGATCAAAATCACCCCCAAGAAAAAGAAATGCAAAGAGATAAAATGGTTGTCCGGGGAGGCCTTACAAATGACTGAGAAAAGAAGAGAAGCAAAAGGTAAAGGAGAAAAGGAAAGATACATCCACCTGAATGCAGAGTTGCAATGAATAGCAAGGAGAGATAAGAAAGCCTTCCTAAGTGATCAATGTAAAGAAATAGAGGAAAACAATAGAATGGGAAAGACTAGAGATCTCTTCAAGAAAATTAGAGATATCAAGGGAACATTTCATGCAAAGATGGACCCAATAAAGAACAGAAACTGTATGGACCTAACAGAAGCAGAAAATATTAAGAAGAGGTGGCAAGAATACACAGAAGAACTATACAAAAAAGATCTTAATGACTTAATGGTGTGATCACTCATCTAGAACCAGACATCCTGGAGTGCAAAGTCAAGTGGGCCTTAGGAAGCATCACTATGAACAAAGCTAGTGGAGGTGATAGAATTCAAGCTGAGCTATTTCAAATCCTAAAAGATGATGCTGTGAAAGTGCTGCACTCAATATGCCAGCAAATTTGGAAAACTGAGCAGTGGCCGCAGGACTGGAAAAGATCAGTTTTCATTCCAATCCCAGAGAAAGGCAATCCCAAAGAATGCTAAAACTACCACACAATTGCACTCATCTCATATGCTAGTAAAGTAATGCTCAAAATTCTCCAGGCTAGGTTTCAACAGTACGTGAACTGAAATTTCCAGATGCTGAAGGTGGATTTAGAAAAGCCAGAGGAACCAGAGATCAAATTGCCATCATCTATTGGATCATAGAAAAATCAGGAGAATTCCAGAAAAGACATTCTGCTTCATTGACTACACTAAAGCCTTTCACTGTATGTATCACAACAAACTGTGGAATATTATGAAACAGATGGGAATACCTGACCACCTTCCCTGCCTCCTGGAAAATCTGTATACAGTTCAAGAAAAAATAGAACTGGGCATGGAACAATGGACTGGTTTCAAATTGGGAAAGGACTATGTCAAGGCTTTTACCCTGCTAATTTAATTTGTATGCAGAGTACATCATGCAAAATGCAGGGCTGGATGAAGCACAAGCTGGAAACTAGATTGCCAGGAGAAGTATCAATAAGCTCAGATATACAGATTTCTCCACCCTTATGGCAAAAAGTGAACAGGAACTGAAGAGCCTCTTGATGAAATTGAAAGAGGAGAGTGAAAAGCTCAACATTCAGAAAACGAAGATCATGGCATCTGGTCCCATCACTTCATGGCAAATAGATGGGCAAACAATGGAAACAGTGAGAAACTTTATTTTCTTGGGCTCCAAAATCATGGCAGGTGGTGACTGCAGCCATGAAATTAAAAGACACTTGCTCCTTGGAAGAAAAGCTATGACAAACCTAGAAAGCATATTAAAAGAACAGAAGCGTTACTTTGTTGACAAAGGTCCATCTAGTCAAAGCTATGTTTTTTTCCAGTAGTCATGTATGGATGTAAGAGTTGGACTATAAAGAAAGCTGAGTGCCAAAGAATTGACGATTTTGAACTGTGGTGTTGGAGAAGACCCTTGATAGTCCCTTGAACTGCAAGGAGATGAAACCAGTCAATCCCAAAGGAAATCAGTTTTCAATATTCATTGGAAGGACTGATGCTGAAGCTCCAATACTTTGGCCACTTGATATGAAGAACTGACACATTAGAAAAGATTCTGATGTTAGGAAAGATTGAAGGCAGGAGGAGAAGGAAACGGCAGAGGATGAGATGGTTGGATGGCATCACCAACTCGATGGCCATGAGTTTGAGCAAGCACCGGGAGTTGATGATGGACAGGGAAGCCTGGCATGCTGCAGTCCACGGGATCGCAAAGCATCAGACATGACTGAGCAACTGAACTGAACTGAGCTTATCTTTTGAGCAGTTTTTTGCACAACATATGGTGAGAAAATAATTAGAACTGATTTTAATGTTCATAATTTGGGGCTATTGGATGTATAGGGATGGGAATTGAAATAGAAATTCTAGGTTATGACCTGTACAAAGAAAGATAATATCCTCAGCTTGGAGTATATTGAGTTTGAAATTCCAGTAGAACCTGCTGATAGATGGATATGCTCAGAAGTTTTAGTTAGGGCTGGGGAGTGTAGAGAGATGAACAAAATAAGGTAATTGCAGCCAAGGAAATGAAGACAGTGTGTAATAGTTAGATTTCTATTTATCCTCTAAGGTCCAGCTCAAACCTAAATCTGAGCACAGTTTATGGAACCATATGCACATTCAGTGAGAGCAGCTACTTGACTGACTGACTAAAAGAATTAATTTCTGCAAGAAACTTTTCCAACAGTTTCATCCCACAGTGAGTGACCTTTCCCACATCTTAGTTCCTGTAGCATTCACCACCTGGGCCACTCATTAGGCACCCATATGTATCTCCTTCTCTTGGATCTCACTCTCTGCGAATGCTCTGTCTTACCAGCTGGCTAGGCAGCTACTTAAAGACAGAGCCTGCATATATGCATCTTTGTATTAACCACAGCTTCTAGCTAATCCCCTTGCCTGACATCAGTGCTAGAGAAAACTCTTCAGATGGACACAGAGCAGCCAGAAGCTTGCTGAAAAGTCCCCACATACATCAATGATCTGCAAAAGGGAAGAAACAGTAGTAAAAGCAATTGTAGTTGAATACACAAAATGAGTTAATTGCTAGGCTAATTTCTTTATCTGTTAACTCAGGCAATTCCTGGGACAACCAAGACAGGTTGTTATTATTTTCTTCTTTGAACAAATGAGGAAACTAAAACACAGGGACTTTAAAAATGGCCCTAAAGATACAAATCTAGACAGTGATGGGTCTGACCCCCAAATCCATTTAAGACTCATAAACCTATGTTTTCTTAAGTGGGACCACCTGTTTTCTCTTTGGCTACTTCATCCCTTTCAGAACACCCAATGTTCCTCATCATTTTTCTGGAGTCAGGAATCCTGAAGTACAAGGGACCTCAGGCATGTGAAAGGCCATCTTCACTCCATTCCATGCAGGGTAGGGGCCTCTAGGTCACAGCAAGCGTCAGGCCTGGGTACATATCAAAGGCGAGGGCAACACAGATTGCAAGAAAGTTTTGATCTTGCTCCAAGAACGTGGTTACCAGGGCCCCTCACAGCGAAAAGCTGCTGTTGCCGCTCTTCCAATAGTGAAAAGGCCAGGCCTGATGAAAGCAGACCTACACTTCCTGCCAAGAGAAACAGCAGGAGCTGGTCTAACCCTTGCCCAGAGCAGACTGTATCAGTAATAGTGGCCATACTTTAAATCTCCTTAACCCTTCCATCCCTAAAAGGAGGTTTTACATCTTAGGCTGCTGTGTCTCTCCAACCCTCCCCTCAACCCTTAAGATAGGTTGTTTGTATTTTAACAGCCTCCCAAATAAATCTACATATCTTGAGTCTATTTTCTAAGTCATAATAAGCCCAAATACTGTTTTGTGTTTTTTTAATAATTAGAGAAAAATTAATATGCATAACTGCTAACAGTAATCAGTTGCAGCATTTATTAGAATAATGTATTGAGCTCAGGTTTAAGCAATTTTTCTATTTTTAACTTTATAGCCCCACTATAAAAAGTAGGCTTTAATATCCCTTATTATCAGATTACAAAAATAAGGTTCATAGAATAGAATCCTGGATAATATTCTAGAGTTTTTAGTGTTATGTCTGGACTTGAATTCAAGTTCAGTTTATCCATATTATTTCATTATACCACAGATGCTGTTAAAGAGCAATGGTTAGTATGGTAGAACTTGAGAGCTTATAAACCTATTCCATAGGCATTATCTAATTTTATCTCTATAGGAATTTGAGAAAGCAGGAATGGCAGGCAGTGTTCTCTTTTACAGATGAAGAAACTGGGGCTCAAAGCAGTTAAACTATTTGTCTGAGGGAATGTGGAAAGTTAGTGGCTGAGTGAAGTGTCAGAAGTTTCTTGTGGAATATTCCGGGATGCCTCCTTCCACCGCATCAAGACAGGCCATCAATAACCAAAGGCCCATTTAATAAGTGTTTCTGTTCTCTCAATGACATGGAGATGCTTTAATCTAGTTTTATTATATGAACACATTAACAATCAAAAAGGCAAATTGGAGGCATTTAGAGACCATGAAGTTAACACAGGAGAAAAGGGCAGCAGTGGGCAGCCCCAGGTACCCTGAAGTCTAGGTCCTAAGGAACAGCATGTAGGTAGCTGACCCCTGGCTTCAGGGTCCCTGATGTGTAAACTTGGAAGTTCAATGTGAAAGTGGTTTATGACACAGGTTTTAGCATCAGAGAAACCTAGGTTGCGTTCTAGGTCTTGTTTGGTCCACTCTGGACCTGATGGCCCTTGGCATCAGATTTCTGGTCTGTAAAGAGGGATACCAATAGTGCCCAGTTCATGGGGCAGCTGTGCTAGGTAATGGAAATAATACTTATAAGGCATTTAGCTCAGTGCCCAGCATAAATTAAAAAAGGAGATTAGAGGTATTGACAGACTTGGGGCTAGGAGGGAAAGCTTGGGGCTAGACAGGGGCTGCTGAATGTTTGCCTTTTGTTCTGCTTTTTGCTCAAAATTGGTTCTCAGTGGGTATTAGCAAATTTATTTTATTTTCCTTACCCTTTCATTGACACAGCCTCTGACAATTCACAAGGCACTTGTCACAGGAATTAGCTCATTGAATCCTCATAGCCAGTCTGGGAGAGATACTGTGAAGGAAGTAGAGATCTGAGAGAGGGAGAGGGGCTTGCCCATGGTTACACTTTGAATATCTGCAGGGCAGAGGCCAGAAATCACCTCTTTCATCTTGTTAGCCCCTTCTGGTAGCTTGTCCTTGGCTCCTATGGCAAGCAAAGATAAACCACAAATATGAGTGTCTGAAAGACATCAAAGGAGACCCACCCATCTCCCAGTCCTGATTAAGACTTTCCTATGAAAATTTTGGCACTGGGGAGCTCCCTGATTTGCACACCTTACCTTTATCAGTTTCTCTCTGAGGCAAGAAGGTGCCATCTTCCTTTCTATAACACCTTTATCTTATAGCCCAATGCCTGTCATATAGTAAAAACCTCCATAACTATTTGTTAGGTGATTTGGTTAAATCAGAATATTATATTCATTGGAGTTACTTTTAATTTACTCCAGAATTATGTTTCTATATTCTTCATTATTAAGTTTCCATTTACTGGTTACCCACTACTCACACTTACAGTTTGCTGAGTATTCCTCATGTAGCATGTGATCGAAAACTTGAAAAAAAATTTGGTGTTGGAGATATCACATCCTCTGTAATTTTTCAAATGACTAAACTAAGGCATAGAGAAGTTAAGTAACTTGCCCAGATGTAAATACCTGGTAAAATGATGGAGTCAGGCTTTGGTTCCAGGAAGTCATGTCAGAACTCATATTCTTACCACCACTTTATGCTATTTCTCAGTATTTGGTTGATTCTGTCATCTAATCACACAGAGCAGGTCCACAATAAGGAAGTTTTGTTCTTGATAATAATGACGGCTACTAATAATGTTGACTTGTGAGATGCTCAGAAGGAAAGCTGTTCTCCCCTCAAGTTCCAGGAAAGTGAATTGTTTCTAAATGCATGATTCCTAACACAGTTTAGATTCTACAAACCTTCAATGAAAGAGAAGAAAAATTACAGACTTATGATAGAAGTCAGATTTCTGCTACTGGTTTGTTCTGTTTAAATTGCATCTTTTGGTCTGTGAGATCTGAAAACCCATTTCTATCAGTATAAGCATGTGTACCTTTCAAACATGCCAATACTTAAGGGATCTCATTAGAATTTTATTAATTCTATCTTCCATAGTAGTTCACTTCTAATCATAATTGGCAAGTTGGTAAATGTCCTCAAAGTTTTCCATATATATATATATATATATATTTCTTATCTGTGCTAGAAATATCATTTGTCTTTATTTTCATAAAAACAGGTGATATGGCCCAACAGAGAAAGAGAATGAAATAGGAGAAACTATCCTACATGGGGTGAAATAGATTTTAGAGTGCATAGCACCTGTTTCTTCTCTAAATGTTTCAAATAGAGCTTCCAATTATTTTGGGGTCCATGTGTAGATCAGACTTTTAGTTTTGTTTTATTTATGCTTTATTTTCTTGTTTTTAATTACATAGAAGTTTCTCTTTCATCTTGGCATATTTGAAATTTTAAAATGCTGTTTAAAAAAAGAAGCATTGAATTTTTGATAATTTTTATTGAAAGGTTAAAGATCTTTTCTCTTAATAATTAATTGGGCTTTGATAGGAACCCAGAGACAGGTCCTTGTAAATCAGCTTTCATAATAGATATGACTTGAAAACAATTAAGCAACTTCCCATAGGTCACCTATCAAAGTCTGGCTAGGTGTAAGGTAGTAACCATACCCTTGACTCCACCAAGGAAGGTCCATCTCTTATGCTAACTTACGGAATAAAAGCAAGTCTGGGACAATGAAGTTACATCTTATAATTCTCAAAATCCATGGTCTTTTCCAGAGTTATCCAACGTTTATGCTTTCAGACTCATTGGGACAGACTTTAGATTATAGAAGAACAGACTCCATGATTTAGCTATCACAAAGTTTGGGGTGGGACCTGAAAGGCTATAGGTGCAAGAGAGACCCAGGTGAATCTGATGATTAACTAGGCTTGGGCATCATTGATTATAGCTACGTGCAAATCATTCCAGCCTATCCCAGCTCTTAACTGATTAAACAGCATGGACCAGGGGAGAGGGAATCGGAGAGCTCAGTTTTACTTTTGCTTTAGATGCTACCTGATGAGCTCTGGAAAATTCACCCCCCATCCTTTTCCTTCACTGTATCAAGGTAAGAGTTGGATGACCTTTCTAGCTGTAATATTCTGTGATAGGAGAAAGCAGCTTAGAATGAAAATATGTAATTATCTTGGCCAATTCTGTGTTCCCTTTTCTGTTTCTATTTTCTTTACCATCCAGAAAGCAAAGCTCATGGTCACCCTCAAATATCTTCTGCCTTTGAGGTAGACCTGTGCCAAGGAAGCCTGCAAATAAAGTGATGTAAATGCCAGTTCTTATAGACTTCTCTCTACATTCATGTCACAGACAACAAACACGTTTTTAGAGAATGGAAGAAATATCCTGGGTTTGTAGGAAGAAAAGAGAGAAATGAATATTTGAAGAGCTGAGAGGGTCTGTTATGGAATTTTGAGACTACCTTTACCCTTTGAAACAACTCTGCTGAAAAATATGAGATTTTGAGAAGGTCTCTTTGGTGTATTTTTGGTCTGTAATTTTGTGCATGTTTTTTTGTTTGTTATTGTAAGAGAACTGAAGCTGTGTACTAAGCAGCAGAAGCAATCTAAGTGTGTGTATACGTGTTTTTTGTTTGTTATTGTAAGAGAACTGAGGCTGTGTACTAAACAGCAGAAGCAATCTAAGTGTGTGTGTGTGTGTAGCAAAATGGGAATTAAGAAAAAGAAGAAGGAAAACTTGAGAGTAAGTGGGATATTTCTTTCCAAGCAGATCTTCAATAAGAATTAGGTAAGGGTGTTGGAGATAGGACCAAGGGGTGTTATTTCCTTAAATATGTGTTTCTCCAAATTTATTTCATGGACTATTAGCATAAATCTCTGCAGACACTGCTAAAAACTCTTTATCTGTATTTTGACACACAAATTTGGAGAATAAATAAAGGAAGCCCCATGGATCACATTAAAATAGTAACAATACTGGTAAGTTCCACAGTTACGGTAAATACTTGCTAAACTTAATTATCAAAATGCATCTTCTGCGCCCCCTACCCAGAAAAAAAAAACAAAACAGTTATCAAGGACCTAACTAACTAGTGTTCTGTAGAAACCAGGCTGCCAGTTAGAATTGGTTGAGCTGTATAGTGCACAAATGAAAAATGTTCCTCGTTTCCACTAACCTAGTAGTCATTGGAAAAAACGTGTCTTCTAAATCATGTTTGTTTTTGGCCAATAGCAAAGAGGAATGCTGTTAACTGAGGAAGAATTTTTTTTTAACTGAAGTCACAGTAATTTACTCTGTGTAGTAGTTGCAGGGTGAGGGAAATACTTTAAACCAACTAGAATCTGTACCCTTAACAGTGAGCAGGGTAGGGTAGAGTGACGCCTTTGCTAGAGATATTGAGGTGCTAAACTGAATTGTGTTCTTCAGGTGTTTTTAAAAGGCATGCAATTGCTCCAACCAGTCCATCCTAAAGGAGATTAGCCCTGAGTGTTCATTGGAAGGACTGATGTTGAAGCTGAAACTCCAATATTTTGGCCACCTGATGTGAAGTACTGACTCATTTGAAAAGACCCTGATTCTGGGAAAGATTGAGGGCAGGAGGAGAAAGGGACGACAGAGGATGAGATGGTTGGATGGCATCACCAACTCAATGGACATAAGTTTGGGTATACTCAGGGAGTTGGTGATGGACAGGGAGGCCTGGAGTGCTGCAGTCCATGGGGTCACAAAGAGTCGGATACGACTGAGCGACTGAACTGAGCTGATAATTGTTTCAGTAAAGAGTAGGCAATTGCTCATGGATGTCCCATATCTTCAGCTGCAATTTTTAATTTAGAAGGTCAGCAGGTGGTTACCATTTGTGATTTAGGGCATTCCAAACATCCAGCTTTCTGTTGTTGCAGAAGAGTGAGATTCACGGGATCAATTAGCCTTAAGAATCCAATTGCCTGTTGGATTTGCATCTTTTGATTACTTGAACAATGAAATGAGTTGCTGGGTTCTAATGCTGACTCTTTCACCCATATGATGTTGGATATGTAAACCAGTTCCTTCATGTGCATAATGGATGTTCTCATGTCTGGTCTGCAAAGATCAAAAATACTAAATGACATGCATACTTAAAAAAACTTTGTAGATCAAAACACTAGTGATTTCTAGTTATGCAACTGCTAGTTAGTAGAGTATTATCTCTGAGCTGGAGCTGAAACCCATACCATAGCTCTGGTTTGCCAGCTGATTCCTATTAAATCTTGTAGGGAATAGTAATAAGGGACTGGAAAGCTGATGTAAAAAGGGTTTTCTCTGTTTTGCCTCTTATTATCCTTTTGCTTCTTGTCTTTTTCAACTTCCTATCCTGTTAGCAACACCCCAGCAGTTTCTTCACTCTGGTGGTGACAGGTTAAAGTGTCAGTAGTTGATCCCACCAAGCTTTCCCATGGGTTGCATAACTAGTTTCATTGAATCCCTCAGACTGCAGCACCCTCCTGCTAGTACCTCTTAAGAGTTCTAGATCCTGGCCAAGTGGGGCACTTCAGCTTTGAGAAACCAACACTTTCAAGGAGTAACCTCTTCTCACAGGTCTGAATTTCTTTTCTGCAGGACTATGAATTTCCAAATTTAAATAAATCCAATCTCTTCCCATTGTTCCTCAGCCTTTGGGTTGGTAGCTGGTTTTGGTAGCTGTTTTGTGTGTATGTATGTGTTTTAATTGAAGTATAGTTGCTTTACAATGGTGTGTTAGTTTCTGTTGTACAGCAAAGTGAATCAGCTATGCATACACATATATCCCCTCTTTTTTGGATTTCCTTCTCATTTAGGTCACTGAAGAGCCCTGGATAGAGTTTCCTGTGCTATACAGTATGTTCCCATTAGTTCTCTATTCTATACATAGTAGTGTGTATATATCAATCCAGCTCGCTCAATCCATCCCACCTCTTGGTATCCACGCGTTTGTCTTCTATGTCTGTATCTCTGTTTATTCTTTGGAAATGAGTTCATCTATGTAATTTTTCTCGATTCTACTCATATGCATTAATATGCAATATTTATCTTGTCATGTCCTGTCTTTTCAATTCATCAGTAACTAAATAATAACACTCTGCCTAAAAGAGCATGAGTTTTTTTCTTGGACCCTTATTGATAAAATAAACTTATAAACCAGGATTGTTTCCTTTCTCCCTACCCCCAACATACTCATGTTTGCTTTGTACATTTAAGCACATAGGCATAGTCTTAACTGCTACAGAAAAGTCTGGTCTCTTGGTTCATCATTATAAAGATCTTATTCATAAACATTTTATTCTCTTGGTCTATCTTAATGCTCACACTTTTGCTGGAGACATAAATATTTTACTTTGGTTTTAAAACTACAGCATATCTCATTTTATTGCACTATGAAGATAGGGTGTAACTTACAAATTGAAGGTTTGTGGCAACCCTGTATCAAGCAATTCTATTGGTGTAATTTTTCCAACAGCATTTGCTTGCTTGGTGTCTGTGTCACATTTTTTTTTACAAGAATTGTCAATTCTCACAGTATTTCAAAAATTATATTTGTCTGGTGATGTGATGTTTGTTACTATTTAAGCATTTTTAAAACAATATGGTGCTTTCTAAAATAAGATATGTATATTGTTTTAGACATAACGCTACTGTACAATTAAGCTGCAGTATAATGTAAACTCTTAGGTACTGGGAAACCAAAAATTTATGTTACTCACTTTGTTGCAATATCTGATTTATTGCAGTTGTCTGGAACCAAACGTTTGACATCTTCAGGGTATGCCTGTTCTTGAATTTAAGTGTAACAGCTATATAAGATGAAAACTGTATCTTGGCTTCAAAGTTGAGAAGTAATCAGAAGTAGTAGCAGTTATGAAAACTTGAAAGTATACTGTAAAGGGTGTCACATCTAGAAATGGTAAAAATTAAAACCAGATTGGTAAACTAGCACTTGTTGTCTACTCATAGAACAGTTTGAACTGTACGTCTTCACATTCTGAACTGATATGAAGCTCAGAGGCATAATGTTACAGGATGGCTTATAAAGTGAAAATGAAAGATTCCTTTAACCTTTGCAATGACTGGAAATTACAGTTGGGTTTCTAGATAGCAGAAGAATGGTTAAAAATGATTTATCTTATACTATTTTAGAAAGATGAATTAAATTTATTTCTTGATTATCAGAGGCATTTACAAGAAATAACCTAAGTTGCACTTATGTTCATGAAATAAGCTAAAACTAGATTTGCTTGCATGGCTTAAATGGTTTCACTGCTCAAATTTGTTTAGTCTCCATTTTGTACTGTACTTTAACAGGGGTAGAGTTACCAACAGCAAGTTTATGTGCTAAATGCATAGTGAGGCCAAAAATATGGAAATGTTGGCTTTGGAGCTCTTTCTGGTTATAGGCAATATTATTTTACAAAAGATGTAGAGCACAGGCAGTAAAGCACAAAAGTTAAAGTAAAAATTAACAGATCTAATAATGGAGTCAGATTTGTTCTTCCCTATACAATACTGATTCCCTGGTAGCTCAGCTGGTAAAGAATCCACCTACAATGCAGGAGACCCAGGTTCAATTCCTGGGTTGGGAAGACCTGCTGGAGAAGGGATAGGCTACCTGCTCCAGTATTCTTGGGCTTCCCTGCTGCTCATCTGGTAAAGAATCTGCCTGATATTTGGGAGACCTGGGCTCAATCCTTGGGTTGGGAAGCTCCCCTGGAGAAGGGATAGGCTACCCAATCCAGTATTCTTGCCTGGAGAATTCCATGGATTGTATAGTCCGTGGGGTTGCAAAAAGTTGGACACAACTGAGTGACTTTCACTTTCACTTTCGTACAATAGTTGGCCTCTTATTAACTACAGCTGATTGCTAATATAGGAAAATGTAGGCTCAATATTTGTATTTTTAGTAAACATCCAAATTTTTTCTTTGAATCTCCTAATCTTTAAATACTGGCCACTTTTTAAAAAAAATTAAATACTAAGAAGACTACCTCTGTGAACCTGTGAAGCTCTCCTCAGAACCAGATTTGGTCTCTGAGCATCAGTTGCCAACTTTTGTTTTAGACAATCTCAAACCTTGACCATCAGCCTGGTTTGAATGCATTTGATATGATATTCATATTAGTAGCAGAAGAGGAAGAAAAACACTCTCTAATCAAGAGGAGAGACTCGGTTATGATTAGAAGCAATTGATCACTAATCATGATTTCAAAATGTCTATTGCTGAGTAAGTGCTCTCTATTTCTGTAACAACTTGGGAAACTTTAGCATTGCAAGAGCCCCTGTTGAGAAATTTTAGGAATTTAGAATTATAAGGATATTCTTAATATTTAAGTAATTAAAATAGTTTTAACACTTCCTTCTTAAGACAGACTTTGAAATACTAACATCTAGTGTTAGACAAGTGTATGGTATAAAAAAAAAATTTTGTAACAACTCACTGCTATTCTCTAGGGTATGCTTGATAAGGTTGGGTTTAAGTTGATGGAAGGAAACCCAGAATGGCCTTTAGAGTGGCATGCCTTGAATTCTCTAGATGAATGAACTTGGTCAGAAAGGATTAAGATATATTCTTACATATGGTGGCAGATGGTGACTATAGTATTTATACTGAGGAGATTCCTATTTGACATGTAAAGAAACTTTTAATCATTACATCAAATTCCTAATGTTACCTGCTTGGGGAACCATCAAACACATGCTATTCTTTTACTTTCTCTGCATTTGCACAATTGCTTCCATATGTGGGCCTGGAATCTTCCCCTTTGTCCATATTATCAGTTCCTGTTTTTAGAGGACAGCTTCTAACCTCTTAAGAGGCCTTTTCAGACTTTGTTAATAAAAATCTGTTATTTGTCTTTCTATCACAACATTCTGTTTATATGGCTGAATTTCATGGCTCCATATTTGTTTTTAAAATATTTCAAGCAAGGCTTTCTCTGTTGTTTGTTTAGTAGCTAAGTTGTGTCTGACTCTTTGCAACCCCATGGACCGTAGCCTGCCAGCCTCCTCTGTCCATGGGATTTTCCAGGCAAGAATACTGGAGTGCATTGCCATTTCCTTCTCCAAGGGATCTTCTAGACCCGGTCTCCTGCATTGCAGGAAGATTCTTCACTGACTGATCTATGAGGGAAGCTCAACTCATGACTCATGATTACAAAACTAAAAACTGATATCTACCTCCTGAGCTACACATTGGTAATACTTACCCTACTATGGCACTTACTTGCCACACAGGCATGTTCAGAAAACATCAACTGCAATTGTTTCTATTCTTACACAAGTTTTCACTTCTCCAGTGGTTTCTATGTCAACAAATGGCATTATCATCTAACCTGATAAAAATCCATGAATCCAGACATTCTTCTGACGGAAAACATTTTCGTGTATTGAGGTATGGGGAATTCATTCTGGTTTATGCTGGATTTGGCTTGAATTTTGTTAACTAAAATGGCATGTCTTATGGCCCATCAAACAGACATTGCACATCTGCTTTAACCACTAGAAGGATGCATTTATAATTCAAAATGTAGTAACTGTGGTTTAGGCATTGAGAATGGAGCTGGATACATTGTGAATGTGCTTTCAGGCCTGTTGTTGCATTTCTAAGAATTTCAGTTTTCTGTACTCTCTCAAACTTGAGGACGTGACCAACCATTCCCAAAACAGTATCTTGCTAGCAGCTGCCAGCCATAACTTTATGGTCTCAAGTTAACTTTATGCAACAATTTCAGACCCCTTGCAGCCTTTGCTTAACAAGCACCCTTAGTTCTTGCCAGCTCCGATTATAATTGTTAAACAATTCCTGTAACTAACTGTACCCTTGTGGTTTATAAACCTCTCTCTTTTCATAGTCCGGTAGAACACAATTCAAGTGCCTCTTGAATCTGCATCTCCCAGGCTGTAGTCTCATTTTGGTTCAAATAAAACTTTTATATTCTTATTATCTATGGATTATTTTAATCTATGCTTCCTTCTCCTTATTGTCCAAAGGTAATAAGTCACAACCTTGGGAGTTTCTCAGGTAAAATCTGAAAGAGTGGACAAAGCGACAGGCCATGGCAGATAAGTAATGGCAGGGTTCATCAAAGGAATTTATTTGGCTTGCCCTGGGTGGCCATAAAATTAATGGATCTCTTCAACAGCCCACCAGAATCTTAAAAAGCTTATACAGAGTCCTTAACTTGGTTCAGACACATATTTAGTCTAGATGATCTTGACAATACCTTATTCTCTCAAGGCTGTGTCCTTGAACTAGCTTCTAGTATGGGAGTGGTGTAGGCAGCATGTATATTGCAAGGACAGGGAGGTGGGGATGAGCCTCTGGTTGCCTGAGTCCAGTTTAGGTCAACTGGAGGGCGCAATGTGTCCATGACCTCCTCCCTTGGTCTCCAATTCTACTGTCTCCTCTTAGTATCTTAAATAGAAGGGGTAAACTGTCACCAAGACGTAGAGATATGTTAGCCACATGCAAAAAGGAGCCTTGTTTGGTTCCTCGTTTGAAGAAACAACTGTTTAAAAAAGACAATATTGGAGACTGAACAATGACTGGATGTTAAGTGATACTAGGAAATTGTCAGTATTTTTCAGTTGTGATAATGGTTATGTTTGAAAAAATTATTTTAGAAAACACTTAAATATTTATAGATGAAAAGATAAGTGTGGTTTGCTTTAAGAATCTTGTGGGATGAGAAGGAGCTGGGACTATAACAAAAAAATATTGAGGAACACTTGTTAGTATTTAGAAATATGTCATTATTTCTAAACATGACCTATTTGACATTCCCAGTGGTAATCCCCTTAGTTCTTCCCATTCCCACTTTGGAATACACCAATCACCTCTTACCTATGTTCCTACAATAGTTTTGAATTGGTCTTACCTTGTCAAATTTATCTTCTAAATAATTATAAATGTTTAATTCTAAACATTAAACTTTTTTTTTCTGAAAACATGTTTTATCCATTCCCCTGCTTAAAATCCTCTGTGTCAAATAGTTTGAACTTCGTGCCAGTTTTCAAAGGTATTTATTATCTGGCTTCTCTGACTCTTTATCTCTTTACTACCCATGTACACTTCACTTCTGTAAACAGAATTTTGACATAAAAATTGAACTTTGACATAATCATCTGTCTCCTGTCGTATCAACTCATTTGGGAAGCCATTCCTGATCTCAAGCCATTTTCCAACATGTATTTAGTATTTTCATGCTTTTCAGCTATTTGCTTCATTGTTATTCTAGTTAGACTCAATGATGATAAAGAGGTTATAAGCCGCTGGCCAGTTTCTATAAGTTGGCAGTATTTGCATGAATCTGGGAGAGGAATCTGAGTCTTCGCCTGGCTCAGTGGGGCAGGGTTAGGGGAGAGGTGTGGGGGTGGGATATGCTATGAATGGTTGAATGTCAGCAAAGGAAAAGAGTGGAAGGGAGTGACTGAATGCTTGCTTTTGTGATCACTGATCTGTTTGAAAACAGTTGATATGTTATACCCATGTGCTGTGTTAGACCCATGATGTCTGATATTAACCTTAAAAGGTACATAAAGAACAATGAAGTTACTCATTTAGTCTTTATATAAAGACATAGAGTACATGGCAGTAACCACATAAACATGTGTCTATTTAACTTTGGAATTCTTGCCTCTTTTAAGAGAATAAAGCAAATATTCAATGGCCAGTGTTTTTCAAGGTATTTCCACAAAGTTTAGAGTATCTAGTCTGAAATTTATAAAAGTAGGATGTAAAAGAAGACTGTTTTGCCTTCCAACTAGAAGCTATTTTGAAATGTGGCATAAAACATTAAATAACTGAAAAGAAATTAAGTGCTGGACTATGGTCTATGTTCATAATTGTTTCGAGAATGCCAATTAGAAATGGCGAAGAATTTGGAAATTGATGTTGATCTGAGACAGACTGCCAGATATTTATCTAGCAAAAATGGGTTTATTTGAGATCAGCAGAGAATTGCAACCAGAGGTTTGGAATTATGGCTAGTCATTCAGGGCAAGAGAAAGAGAACCCATTTACAGAAAGGAAAAGCAAGTTGGGAGGGCTCCAGTAAACAGTGCCCATGACTTTTCATTGTCTGAGTCCTTGTCAGGAAAGAAGAGTCTTTCTTCTGGTTGGGACTCTGCTACATTCACAAGGTATGTGTATTCTCCCTTCTGGTCCCTCATCTCTATTGAGGCTTCTGTTTATTAATTTGTATGTCTCTTATTTTTACCCACTTATATGTTGGCCATAATTTAGCCCTGCTTTGCTGCCAAAGGTGAAGTGATTTGTGCCTTACATCTCTTTTTGGGGCTTATTGCTATTTGGATATCTCTCTATCATGTTGCCTTGTGAATTCAGTTCTCTTGTGCTCCCATATGTATGATTTTATTGACTGTTGCATTTGTTTTTGTTGTTAGACAGCATCACGGACTCTGTGGACATGAATTTGAGCAAACTCTAGGAGACAGTGGCAGATAGAGGAGCCTAGTGTGCTGTGGTACATGGGGTCACAGAGTTAAACACAAGTTAACTAACTGAACAATAACAACAAACATTTCTCTGGAGCATTCATTCTATAGCCCGTGCGAAAGCAGAGCAGCTCTGGCTTCCCCATTTTGCTGCAGCTGTAACTAGCAGACCTGAGATCCTGGTGACACAGATGCAGAGACTGAATATTCTCTCATTGGAGAGTTGAGTCCCTAGAAAGGCTTTTTCTTAGATTCATGTATACTAATCTTGTCTATTTCTAGTAACAGGTACCTCTAAAGAAAAAAACAGAGATGATAGTTGCATCTTTACACTTGCTTTAAAAGTCAGGTCATGTACAAGGGAAATCCGTGAAATCTTAAGTCTACCAATATGGACACAAATCCTGATTTTATTTTTCTACTTATTTTTTGTGAATTTGGAAAAACTAATTATTTAGTCTGAACATTATTTATGAGATTCATATACAGGGAGGGACAGTTCTAACCAACTGTGTGGTGTGTAGTAGATGTGTCCAGCACAAAATAGGTACTCAGAAAATATTAATGGTAGTGGTGATGAGGATGGTGGTCATGATGCCAGTGATGGTGGTGGTGATGTTGCTGACAAGTAACTGAAGAAGATAGCTCTAAGCCCTCCATTTGTCTATTCATATTAAGCACAGATCTGTGGACCAACATCTGCATACCTCTTTAGTCTTCTTGTCTCTGAACCCCTCTTGCAAGTAATGCTGCACTCTTATAGTTATTGTTGTGTACCCATGCTGAAGCTATAACATGTTCTAGCTTAAACATATTTAATTACTTAAAATATAGAAATCATCTATTAGGAAGCCTGGCACATAGTAAATACTATATATATATATTAGCAGCGTTCATATTACTATTTAAATTGTATAATTAAGCATCTATTTCATACAACTATTATACTTTAAGTTTGGCCTCATTTGTTCCCTATAAATCATCTGCCTAATATCTCTAGATTTCTCAATTGTTTCTCCTGTGGTCAGGTTTCTATAACTTTCACTAACATTTTATATGTAAACTCTTAGAATGTTAGGCCTGGAATTGACCCTGTTGCTGTTATTCTAAACAATACATATCATGTATCTTTTACTTCCCTGAAACAAAGTAATGTCTTAAACTCATTTAGTTTAGCGTGACTCCATAACTGGAATGCTAACCCCTGTGTTATGCTGCCAACTCCATGTAAGCTTGTCTATCAATATTCTAATATGGTTCACAGTCTTAGTGTAATTTATCAGAATAGAAAAGTAGAACTATCTCCAAGTTTTTCAAGGGCTTATAAATTGTTAAATATTTTGGTTCTTTTTTTTCCCTGTCCCATGGAGGTCTCAACACACTTTGACCATGATGACAACTTTTCCCCTTAACTATGGTTTGAGTCCTCTCCCACCATCTGGCTTCTGCTTCTATAGGCCAACCTAATTTTATACAGAATGATATCCTTTCCTGATAGGATTGTCACTGTAAAAGGAGGCTGTGTGTGGCGCTTATGATTTTGAGTAAAACATATATTTGAACAGATTCTGTACTGAGCACTTTACATAGAAAATTGCATTTAATCTTCACAAAGCTTATTCTGTGGACAGGAAAACCAGATTTGACTGAGAAGTAGTAGTCAAACTGCCCAAGGCCTCTAGTCAAGCTAGTTTCTGGTAAAGTGAAAATTCCGATGTAGGAAACCTGATTCTGAATACTGCCCTGTTCTAAAGGTTTTACTAAAGGATTCACTAACACATGTAATATATTCAAGTTAGCATATAATTATAAATTTGTATCTTGTCCTTTATGTGTGCTGAATCACTCAGTCATGTCCGACTCTTTGTGACCCCATGAACTGTAGCCAGCCAGGCTCCTCTGTCTATGGGATTTTCAGGCAAGAATACAGAAGTGGGTTGCCACTTCCTTCTCTAGGGGATCTTCCCAACCCAGGGATCAAACATGCATCTCCTATACTGGTGGGCAGATTCTTTACCACTGAGCCACCTGGAACACAAGTTTACTTCTCTAGTGTTCATCTAAGCACTCTGAGACTTGGAATAGGTCATATGCTTTCTGTGTATTTCCCCAGGATCTAGCATCAATTCTATGTGCTTCTGAATTCCATCAGATTGGCAATATTGACCAGAAGTGAACACTTGAGGAACTAGACAGAATGTAGACTAACCACACCATACTATAGAAACACAAATAATAGAACCAAGAAGAGGAGTCAGAAAGGATTTTAAACCCTGGTGCTAAGCACTAGATCACCATGTGTGTCTAATGATTTATGTATGAAATGTCTGTAGTTGTGAGGAGGTCACTCAGACATTTAAAGAGCCATTAAGGTTGAATAATGTGTGCTGTATATTTAATTCATGAAAATGCAAACCCTAAAAATTGGTACAAAAATGTCAAATTCCGCATATTCAGAGTAGTTTTTCCTTTGAGCGCCAAATAGGGACAAAATTAAGTTGGAAAGAACATACTTTACTGGTGATTCTTTTTTTTTTCCATTAAGAGGAAGGTATATATTCTAAAGCAGCTGACCATACTCCAAAGTTCCAAAAAGTTACTCCTTTGTGGGTACCTCTCCACCCAGGCATCTAAGCTATTCTAATAACTGTGCACCTAATTCACTAATAATCTTCTGACAAATGGTTTTCAGAACTTTATCTTTTATAAAACTGGCTGCTGTAGTACAGTTAGAGGAGAGGTGGTGAGTCTTACAGTTTGGATGACAGCCTGTGAAATCCAAATCAAGGGCAATAAAGGTCTCCGAGAAAAAAATTAAGTATTCTTTGACAGCATGATTACTATTCTGTTATTTTGGGAGGCTGTTTCAAAGAATCACTCAATATTTCATGCATACATCACTTTTACAACCAAATATCATTTGGTGACATTAGTTAATTAAAAACTTTAGTTAATATGCCATTTTTTAAGTTTAATTCATGAGATACCATTAACTAGACAGGTTATCCATGTTGAAAACAAGTATAAATATTTCTGTTGGAAACTGAAGACTAACAAAATTAAGATGACTGTCTTTGATAGATTTTATTAATTGAATAATATGGTAAGACCCACAGATGAAATGAGTAACACAGAAAAGACTTTGCTATTCAGTGTTCCAAAGAGGAGGGAGTATGCCATGACCTGGAGGTAAGGAAAGGGTGGATAAAAGCCTTCCTTGTAGGTTCTTAAGAATGCTAAAACAGAATCAACAACTTTAGAACTGAATAAATAGTCTGCATAATCTCAGAGTGCTCTGGGGCAGAGAAGCTGTCCCTAGTTTTCTGATAACTGGTCCTGGAGTGAACTGGGCAGGTAGATAGTGGCTCAGTGAGAGAGCACCATCAAGAAGGTGGCTATGGATATATGCCCTTGGCTAGTTTGTTTGCATTTGAAAAGTACTGTCACTGGGCAAACTATTACCATCTCTAGGAATTTTGCTAGCCCTTGGAGGATGAATTCTTCCTGGGTCAACAAAACTCCACATATCCAAGTATTTGAATAGAGAAAACAGAAGGCATGGTTATTACATTGATACTTATCAAGACTTGAGAGCCAGAGTGCTAAAATCACATTGGAAATGTTCAGAACAATGCATTTTTTTAAAGAGGAAATTTCCCTTCTAGCAATACTCATCTTTACTTTATTATAAACTACTAACACCTTTGAGGTATGACACACATGGCACATATTTACATGTAAAATTTAACTTTGACGTATGTATGCACCTATGGAACCATCACAGTTAACATAATGCACATAATTATAACTTTCAAAAGTTGATTTGTACCCACTTGTAGTTCATCATCAGTCTTGACCCTCTCTATTTCCACTTTCTATTTCCCAATAACCAACTAATACGATTTTTGTCATAATGGAATAGAATACATGTTATAGAATTTTCCATAAAATGCAATGTTTTTTTTTTTGGTCATACTTCAACACGTTATTATTTTTAAGATTTGTATCTACTATTCATTTTTTTAAAAATTAGTTAATTTATTTTAATTGGGGGCTAATTACTTTACAATATTGTAGTGGTTTTTGCCATACATTGACATGAATCAGCCATGAGTGTACATGTGTCCCCCATCCTGAGCCCCCTCCTACCTCACTCCCCATCCTATCCCTAAGGGTTCTTCCAATACACTGGCTTTGAGTGCCCTGCTTCATGCATCGAACTTGAACTGGTGATCTAGTTCACATATGGTAATATGCATGTTTCAGTGCTATTCTCTCAAATCATCCCACCCTCGCCTTCTCCCACAGAGTCCAAAAGTCTGTTCTTTATATCTGTGTCTCTTTTGCTGTCTTGCATATAGGGTCATCATTTCCTTCTTGATAAATTCCATATATGTGTGTTAATATATGGTATCGGTTGCCGGGAGCCAGCTCACGAGATCCCACCCATGACAGAGTCATGAGAAAGAGGACTGATTTGAGCACGGCTTCTCAGGCCTCGGGGATTCTCGAGAGGCTGCCTCAGTGCTCACCTTAAAAATTAGATCTCTCTTTCTGACGCTTGCTATAATAGACCTCTTCCCCAATCAACAAGGCCCCTGAACGGTAGCACCCTAAATGAAATTATCTGGGATATAGAGTATGCTGATCTAAATTCCTTTTGCTAACATATTGGTTTGTTTAATAAATGTACCTGTGCCTTTGGAGCTAATGTGCATGACTGTTCCTTAATAATAAAACAGCATTGAGAGCCTCCACACGGAAAGCCCCTATGAGCACAAAACCCTTCGCAGGAAAAAAGGCTTGTTGGGAAATATAGGAAATGTTGCTTTGTGAAACTGTTGCTTAGTCTATATTTACTCACTATGTTTTTACTCTTAACGTATTTAGCCTATATAATAAAAGCGTAATAGTTGAAGATTTATATAAATAGAAGTTTAGCTGTATTACAAATAGTGAGACAATTGTTGATTTGACTGAAGATTCTTACTTAGAGCTGACCTTCAGCTTGCTGTTCTATGACTTTATGGGACCACATTCTTTTCTGTTAAGCTCAAGGCGTAAAGTAAATTACCGAAAACAGGTTTTGCCTTGAAACTTTCTATTGATGGATTCTTTCCTGCTGTGCCTGATACAAAAGTGTTCTGACTGATCAACCCTTATCAATAGGAGAGTCACAAGATATTGGCAGGCCCCCAGGCCAGAAGATGATGTAAACAAAATGAACTAAGATATGCAAACTATGTCGGTAAAGGTCAACACTGTTGACCCATTAAGCTGATTTGATATGACTCTATACATTTGTTTCTATGTACCACTAAAGATATAAAAGCTGTCTTAAAAAACAATAAAGGTAGGAGACACTTGGAAACACCTAGACTCGCTGTGTCTTCTCATTCACATCGCCGACGCCATCCATCCTGAGGGAACCCCTGGACCAGCTGGAGCAGGACTCCGGCAATCGGTGTTTTTCTTTCTGACGTATTCACTCTGTATAATAGGCTCCAGTTTCATCAATCTCATTAGAACTGATTCAAATGCATTCTTTTTAATAGCTGAGTAATATTCCATTGTGTATATGTACCACAGCTTCCCTATCCATTCGTCTGCTGATGGGCATCTAGGCTGCTTCCATGTCCTGGCTATTATAAACAGTGCTGTGATGAACATTGGGGTAAACGTGTCTCTTTCAAGTCTGGTTTCCTTGGTGTGTATGCCCAACAGTGGGATTGCTAGGTTGTATGTGAGTTCTATTTCCAGTTTTTTAAGGAATCTCCACACTGTTCTCCATAGTGGCTATACTAGTTTGCATTCCCACCAACAGTGTAAGAGGGTTCCCTTTTCTCCACACCCTCTCCAGCATTTATTGTTTTTAGACTTTTTGATAGCAGCCATTCTGACCAGTGTGAGGTGGTACTTCATTGTGGTTTTGATTTGCATTTCTCTGATAATGAGTGATGTTGAGTATCTTTTCATGTGTTTGTTAGCCATCTGTATGTCTTCTTTGGAGAAACGTCTGTTTAGTTCTTTGGCCCACTTTTTGATAGGGTCGTTTATTTTTCTGGAATTGAGCTGCAGGAGTTGCTTGTATATTTTTGAGATTAATTCTTTGTCAGTTGCTTCGTTTGCTATTATTTTCTCCCACTCTGAAGGCTGTCTTTTCACCTTGCCTAGAGTTTCCTTCGTTGTGCAAAAGCTTTTAAGTTTAATTAGGTCCCGTTTGTTTATTTTTTATTTTATTTCCATTACTCTGGGAGGTGGGTCTTAGAGGATCCTGCTGTGATTTATGTCAGAGAGTGTTTTCCTCTAGGAGTTTTATAGTTTCTGGTCTTACATTTAGATCTTTAATCCATTTTGAGTTTATTTTTGTGTATGGTGTTAGAAAATGTTCTACTTTCATTCTTTTACAGGTGGTTGACCAGTTTTCCAGCACCACTTGTTAAAGAGATTGTCTTTTCTCCATTGTATATTCTTGCCTCCTTTGTCAGAGATAAAGTGTCCATAGGTGTGTGGATTTATCTCTGGGCTTTCTATCTTGTTCCCTTGATCTATATATCTGTCTTTGTGCCAGTATCATACTGTCTTGATGACTGTAGCTTTGTAGTATAGTCTGAAGTCAGGCAGGTTGATTCCTCCAGTTCCATTCTTCGTTCTCAAGACTGTTTTGGCTATTTGAGTTTTTTTGTATTTCCATACAAATTGTGAAATTATTTTTTCTAGTTGTGTGAAAAATACCATTGGTAGCTTGATAGGGATTGCATTGAACCTATAGATTGCTTTGGGCAGCATACTCATTTTCACTATATTGATTCTTCTAATTCATGAACATGGTATATTTCTCCATCTATTTGTGTCATCTTTGACTTCTTTCATCAATGTTTTATAGTTTTATATATATAGGCCTTTTGTTTCTTTAGGTAGATTTATTCCTAAGTATTTAATTCTTTTTGTCTCAATGGTGAATGAAATTGTTTCCTTAATTTCTTTCTGTTTTCTCATTGTTAATGTATAGGAATGCAAGGGATTTCTGTGTATTAATTTTATATCCTACAACTTTACTATATTCATTGATTAGCTCTAGTAATTTTCTGGTGGTATCTTTAGGGTTTTCTTTGTAGAGGATCATGTCATCTGCAAACAGTGAGAATTTTACTTCTTTTCCAATCTGGATTCCTTTTACTTCTTTTTCTTCTCTGATTGCTGTGGCTAAAACTTCCCAAACTATGTTGAATAGTAGTGGTGAGAGTGGGCACCCTGTCTTTTTCCTGACTTTAGGGGAAATGCTTTAAATTTTTCACCATTGAGGATAATGTTTGCTATGGGTTTATCATATATGGCTTTTATTATGTTGAGGTATATTCCTTCTATTCCTGCTTTCTGGAGGGTTTTTATCATAAATGGATGTTGAATTTTGTCAAAGGCTTTCTCTGAATTTTTTATGTAGTAGATTTTGGCATTTTGGTTTCCTGTAATGCTGCTATGAAGTTCATATATAAGTCTCTGTATGGACATGCTTTCATTCCTCTTAAGTGATAATCTGGGAGTAGAATTGCTGGATCACAAGGTGTTGTCAACTGAAATTAAAAAAAAGAAAAGACCCAACTTAAAATTTGATTTATGTTTTATTCAGTGGACAAAACTGAGGACTTAAGTTTGGGACATAGCATCTCCAATCACTCTAGTTGCTATTGGAAAGGTGGGGAGTCAGGATATATAGGAGTTTTTTCAACAAAGATGAAGGTGGTCAGAACTTCAGAAGATGACTGTTAATTAAGGAAAACCAGATTATCTCAAGTTAAGAAATTTAACACATTTCAGAATATGGGAAGATGTAAGAGCCTAGGCTCATTGAAATCACTCCTTTCATATGAACCTCAGCTACCTGGAGCCAATATCCTGTGTTTTCTTTTCCTGCACTTTCTGAGGGTGCACCATGGGGGAGAGGGTGACTGCAGTCTGATAAATTAATGGCAGGATTATATTTTTATCCTGAGTTCTCTCAGGGCTTACCATCAGGGCAGGCATAACATGATGGCTTGATGGCTGCAACATCCTTTGTTTACTAATATGGCAGGCAATACTTTTCATTTACATTCTCTATGTCTTTTTTTTAAGAAATTATCTGTTTTCCAAAGAGGTTGAACCATCTTGAATTGCCGTTGGCACTGTGTGAGAAACCTGGTTCCACCATATCCTAAACAATTAGTTTGGTAGTAGTATTTTCCTGTTCAATCTGAATTGAAATGGCTTTAAAATGGCCTTAAGAAAAAGCCTTAAAATGACTGTTTCTTACTTTTCACCCCTCTGAACAGAACCTCCAGTTCAATGGAGAGGTGAATGCTAATGTAAGTACCCTGTGGACAACAATAGATCATATGTTCCCTATGTACCATCCCTAGAACCTAGCACAAAACAAGCATGCCATAGGTGCTTTCTGGGTAGTCATTAAAGAGTTTATAAGACGGTCTTCTCTACCATGGTCAGATCTGTGATATGGGGAGAAAGCTTTTAGTGTTCTGTGAGGAGTGGTTCAGGTTGTACAAGAATGTGAGAGACCATGTAGGAGACCAGTCCAGGCAAGAAGCAAGGATGGCTTTGGGTGGTTATCAGGATGTGTTCAAGCAGACTATCAATAACAAAGATAGGTGGGAAGTGAACCCTAGCATTATGTCTGGTACACAAGTGGAGCTCAAATACTTGTTCTGAGTGGTGGTGACGAAGGGAAGGGGAAGAAGAATCAAAGTTAAATTTTACATGTAAATCAAGGAATCAAAGTTTTATGCTTTCCCAGTGGTATTAGTGAGAATCCAGATAGACTAATGGCAACCCATTCCAGTATTCTTGCCTGGAGAATCCCCATGGACAAAGGAACCTGGCAGGCTACAGTCCATAAGGTCGCAGAGTCCGACACTACTGAAGTGACTTAGTGCACACACACAGATAGACTAAACTTTCTCCCAAAATGTGTCGGCTCCTACTTAAAATAGCCCTGGACACATAAAGTCATGTCTAGTTAGCAGTATTTCTCTCATAAAACTGGATGCTTCCATTTTGATCAAGTAGTATTCATGATAATTCCTCTCTAAACCCCTCTCTAAAATTCATTTCCATATTTTAGGTGTAACAATCACTATCAAGTGACAAATGTCCTTTCCATAATTTTTTTAAATAACATCAGCTTAAAATGATCAATTCTGAGACATCTCTGAGAAATGAACTATTTCATTTGATGTGTGCTGTAATTCCTTAATTAGGAATAGACAAGATAATTGAAATGGACTAATAAGCTCTAGTTTATAAGCTTAAACTTGATTTCCCTGGCACAGATCAGATAGAGTTGATTATTCAGTGTGCAAAAGATAGGATTGAGCAGGTTTTCTGACTGTGATGCTGGTTGCCTATGTAATAGTAATCTGCCCTTAGCTGTATGTATATTTAGAGTGCAATGCTCAGGAAAGGAAATGCCCTTCACCAGCTGGAGGCCTCAAGTCTAATCTTGTTGGCTAACAGTTATACTCAATATCTGACTGATAAATGAATATTTTCTGCCACATGAGTAAACAAGAATGTCACATTCCTCAACAATTGCAGCCTTCCAATGTGAGCTGGTGGAGAAGGAAATGGCAACCCACCCCAGTATTCTTGCCTGGAGAATCCTGGGACAGAGGAGGCTGATGGGATGCTGTCCATGGGGTCTCACAGAGTCGGACAGGACTGAAGCGACTTAGCAGCAGCAACAGCAATGTGAGCTGGTGAATCCTAAAGGCTCTCAAAAAGCAATAGAATACCTGTGATCTAGTAATTATCAGACCACCACAGCAACTCCCTAAAGTGAGTGCCAAGGAAGCTCAGGATGTGAAAACACAGGATACTGGCCCCAGATAGCTAAGATGCACATAAAAGGAATGATTTCAGTGGGCCCAGACTCTTGTACATTCCCATACATAGAAAAACACTAAATTCCTTAATTTGGGATATCTGGTTTTCTTTAATTAACAATAATCTTTTGATGTTCAAACTGCATACCCTTTGTTGCAAAGTTTCTATATAACCTGGTCCTCCTCTTGACTCCTTGAAGCAGTTCTGTCAGGGTTACTGGAGATGTATCTCCCAGGTTTGAAGTCCTAAAAATTCCCACCAAAAAAGACATAACTCTCAACTTTAAGGCTGTGAATATTTTTTAAGTCAACAAGACACTGTGCAGATTAGTACTTTGCCTCTACAGTCTTCTAGTGGATCATAGAAATCTGTTGGCAAAACTTGGGAGGCTATTTCTAGAGACAGCAGGCATTTATGGTATCTCCTGTTATTTTAAATACTTCTATTCTGTCATTTGAGCCCTCTTCTAGAGATGAGAAAGTATTAATATCATTACCGTAAATTAATTGGGAAAATATGAGTTTGAATTGACTAATATTGCCATGAAGAACATAGATACTAAAAATAGAGAACAATGGGCCTTAACTGAGCTTAATATGTAGGGCATTAAGGGAACTTGACCAAGGAAGTCTGTAAAACTGGGAATAAAACAAATAGCAGATTGTAAAAGTTTAAGCTCTTTGTACTGAACCATACTATACCAAAACCTCGACCAGAATATTTAGAGAGCAGCATCATGGAAATGGCTTTGGGCTTGAAGTTAAGAAATATGAATCTATGAGATGTCTTGGCAGGATAGGCTGTATAGAAAGTATATGTTGAATATTATTGAATCCAGATTTTTACTGGAATATTAGCTATGCAGAACAAAGAGGACTGATGTAGAAACACAGGATTTGGCCAGAGAAGTGGAAGAAATATGACAGCCTTACCAACCATCTGCCCTTGGGGAACAGAAGAACAAAGATTGCCTATTAGAAGAATTCCATGTTGGGTGAAATTGTACAGTTGATTTACTCAGTCATTGGTTAGGACCATCCAAGTAAGACTTGCCCTTAAGTATCACTGTCTTGTTCAGCAACTGGCTAAGGTCATCACATACACAATAAAACCTCATTTCAAAAATTAAGATGAATCCTGAAGAAGTTACTAACAAAAGGTTCCAGGTACTTACTCCTTGCAGCTGTCTTGAATTGACCTTGCTTGAAGAGAAATTTGGTGCATCCACAAACATTGTGATACCAACATATACTAACCATGAGTGCTAGTTTGATTAGGACTGTAGACTGATATAAGCCTGATTTTTAGTTTTTCTTCAGAAAAAATAATACACATTAACATAACCGTGTATAATTACATTACAGATGGCATTGGTCCACTAGTTTTTTTGTTGCTGTTTTTTTTGTTGCTGTCATTTAGCCCCAAAATACTTAATTTAGAAGGATGACATCATGCTCTGGTGTTGAGTCAAGAAGACTACTCTATAATAGATTAATAGGAATACTTTTCTCAGACAAGATAAATCAAAGGATGCTTAAGAAAGGGGATAGGAGTAAACAATGACACCAGATGAATGAAATTCAGGTGGCTAAATGTAATGTTTTCCACAGTGATATATTCTGTAATACAACTAGCCAGAACCCCAGAGTGTACAGCTTGTGGTGGGCCTCTATGAATTCTCAGGTGCTCTGGACACAGCTTAACCTCCAAGGCAGAGACAAAGGTCCAAAAAGATCGGCTGCTTGTTTCAAATCCTTCTGTGTGACCTGCTTCTGAGCATGGACCTGCCACTGGCTGGAGCATATAGGATCTTGAAATGGATAAGTGCCCAAAGAGACAGAAGCTCTAGTAGTGGAGAGTTTCTTGGGGTAGAAGTCTGCCAACCAGAGTGGAGAATCTCATTTTCTATAATGCAAAGGTAACAGAACCATTGTTCAACATATTACTGAATTTCTCACTTCTTTTAGATGGAAGTGAGTGTGAGCTGAGTGACTATTTGGGATGTAATTGAATGGACACAGGAAGGGCATCAGGAGGTCTAACTTTGTGCTTAATTCTTATTCTATCTTCTTTTATGATCCTTTTCTCACTGGATTTCATTAGAAGCTACTTGTTCTATTTAAACAAGTATTTGATTATAAAGTCTTTTAATTTAAGTGGTAATAGTTAACCTTGTAGGAATGTTTGGAAGAAGGTTCAAGAACACTTCCAGGGTTTGGTAATGTTCACTTCATCTGAATGGCAATTACATGGATGTATTTACTTGGGTGGGAAATTCATCAAGTTATATCTGTGCTTAAAGAAAAAAAAACAAAACAGCAGTCTAGTAACCATCTTAAATCCTTACTGAACAAAGGTCAAATAAAAGTATATTTCTGTCTATCCTGCTTTGTGGTCATAATAGTAGGGGTTACTGGTTTCCAGAAGAAATCTGAGATGAAAAGTAACTGTTAGTAGAAGAATAACAATAGTAACCTCAGCATTAAACCATAATGGGCCATTCTTGTAGTTAATCCTTATTTAAATAATGATTTAATGTGGGTTTTTTCTTAAATAAGACCTGAAATCTTCATTGTTGTGTTGAGACATTATGCATTTAATAAATTTGATGCATTAGCAGAAAGCTATAGTTAGTTATCAAGACCTTAGAATCTTAGCAGCCATATTATTGCTCTGTGGTGATATTATTTCACATCACCATGAAACAGCTTATTAAGCTTGTCAGAACACAGAGAGACTAGAGCATATGAACCAGATTGCAATCTATCCTGTTAGAACAGATCACATTTAGATAAATGTAGCCCTTCATTTGTCAGTAAACCAAACTTTCAATTATAGTAGGGCTGTGTTTTAAAATGAGAGTGTTCAAAATAGTTGAGGGTTAGGAAGAAGGAACTCATATGTCTTTGACACTGAACTCTGGTGGTTTCAGGCCATGAAATTACAGTTGGGATCCTCTGAAATATGGTGATATTGAATCCCTCCTCTTGAAGAACTGGAAGAATGAATTGGAAATTTTGAGATACAGTCCCTTGAACAAAATTGACAGCAAACAATATCCTACAAATATCAGTGCCAAAAGGGCTAAGTTAGACTGCTGTTTTGGAAAAGGAATCATAAGTGTATAAATTATACAACCATTTTTGAGAGTTATCTGGAAGAACTTAAAAAATGAAGTTATATGCAGGCTAAGAGTCAGCATTTCTACTACTAGTCATGACATACATCAAATGTACACAGATGTTTCATTCCAACATGGTAGTAATAATGGAATTAGGGTTATTTCTAGTTTTCACTAAAAACAGAAAAAAACATTGTGTGATCATAAAAAGGATGCTAAAACTAGTGGAAATGAGTGTAACAGAAAGACACAACTGAACATGAGTTTACCTCACAAACATTTATTGGTGAAAAAGTAAGTTGCAGACACTGGATAAAAATATTTTATAAAGCTTTAAAAACATGGAAGAGGAATGTCCTATATTACAGGAATCCACACATGAGTGGGAAAGAGATGAATGGGAATGATAAACATCAGACTTGTTATAGCAATTACCTCTGAGAAATTGAGGGACGGGTGCAGTTTTGCAATGAGTCCAATGTATTTGGTTACTCATTAGTTGTTTTGCTTTTTTGTTTGTGTGTCAAATATTTAGAAAATCTGGAAAGATCAAATTTGTATTTCTTTACTTATCCATTTACACACATACTCATTCATTAAGTATTGTAGCTTCTACTTTTGGTGTATATGTGTGTGTGTGTGTGTACACACACACTCATTCACTCAGTCGTGTCCAACTCTTTGGGGCCCCATGAACTATAGCCCCTCCAGGCTTCTCTGTCCATGGGATTTTCCAGGCAAGGATACGGAAGTGGATTGCCATTTCCTACTCCAGGGGATCTTCCCAAGCCAGGGATCGAACTCACATCTCTTGCATCTCCTAGATTGACAGGTGGATTCTTTACTACTGCACTACCTAGGAAGTCCAGTTTGTATAAGACCATCATCTAAAAGCTAAGAAAGAGGAAAATTATAAACCATCTCCTTTTCCTCAAAGAGCTTATATTTCAGCTGGTATTATAAATCTATCAGAAACAGGTATTTAATAATATCTAAAGTATCCAGTTATTTTTAGAAACAAACTTTAGTTTTTAGAGTATTTTCAGGTTCATAACATAAGTGAGCAGAAATCACAGGAAGTTCCCATATAGCTTCAACCCACCCACAAACACACAGCCCACCCCATTATACACATCCAGCACCAGGATGGCATATTTGTTATAACTGATGAACCTGCACTGTCGTGTCTTTCCCATAAGCCATAGTTTACTTTAGGCTTCACTTAGTATTGTATATTCTGTGGGTTTTTACAAATACATAACACTTCTCTGCCATTTTGGTGTTATAGAAAATATTTTCACTGCTATAAAAATCCTCTGATCTTCCTATCCATCCCTCCCCTTACCCACAACATCTGACAATCACTGGTATTTTCACTGTCTCCTTAATTTAACCTCTTCTAGAATATCATGTAGCTAAAATAATACAGTAGAAAGTCTTCAAATTGGGTTGTTTTGCTTAGGAATATGCCTTTAATATTACTCTTCATCTTTGCATAGTTTGATAGCCCATTTCTTCTTAGTGCTGAAAATAAATCCATTTCTTGGATGCACTACAGTTCATTTAGCCATCTACCAGATGAAAGAAATCTCTGTGTATCCAAGTTTTGACAATTACAAAGCCTCTATAAATATCCATGTTTAGGTTATATGTGGACATCAGTTTTCAGCTCACTTGGATAAATACCAAAGAACATGACTGCTGGATCTTATGGTAAGAGTAATTTTAACTTTGGAAGAAATCATGGCAATTTCTTGCAAAGTGTGTACTACTTTGCATTCCCACCAGCACTGAATGAGATTTGTTTTTGTTCTAGATCCTCATCAGCATTTGGTTGTCTGTTTTGAGTTTTGCAATTCTAATAAGTGGGTAATGCATTTTATTGTATTTTTATTTGCAGAACTCAAACTGCAAATAAATTGCACATGGTGTTGGGCATTTTTAATAAGTATATATTCCGTAAGGTGTCTAATCAGGTCTCTTTACCTTTTAAGTAGCTGATTGATATCTGTGTTGAATTAAGAGTGTTGTGTATTTTAAATAACTGTCTGTCATATTTCACAAAGATTTCTCCTGGTCTGTGGTGTATCTTACTCTCTTGGCCGTTTCTTTTGTAGAGCAGAAGATTTTAATGTTGATGCATTCCAGCTTGTCAATTTTTTCAAGAATTATGCCATTTTGATTTGTACCTAAAGTCACTGGCATACTCAAGGTCATCTAATTTTTTCTCCTCTGTTCTAATAGTCTTAAAGTTTTGTGTTCTATGTTAGATCTATGATGAACATTTAGTTAAGTTTTGTGAAAAGTGAGATCTATGTCTATTTTTCTTTTCTTCCTTTTGTAGGCAGGTAGATGTCCACTTCTTCTACCAGCAGTTATTGAACTCTTATCTTTACTCCATTGTATTACTTTGCTCTTTTTGTCAAAGATGAGTTGGCTACATTCATGTGATTTTCTGGGCTCCTTATGCTGTTTAAGTGAAATGTTTGTAATTTTTTTTCTGACATCACAATTGCTGAAGCCTTATACCAAGTGCTGAGGTTGTGTGGTGTCAGTCATCTTTGTTCTTCTCCATTAATATTGAGTTGGTTATTCTGGATCTTTTGCTTCTCCCTATTAATTTTAGAATTGGTTGGTATCCACAAGATAATGTTCTGGGATTTTGATTTGCATTGCATTGAATCTATAGGTCATTTTGGAAAGAACTGACATCTTTGCAATATTGAGTCTTCCTATTCACTGACATGGACTATCTCTCCATTTCTACAGAAGGAAATAGCAACCCACTACAGTAGTCTTGCCTGGGAAATCCCATGGACAGAGGAGCCTGGTGGGCTACAGTCCATGGGATCGCAGAAGAGTCAGACACAACTTAGCAACTAAACAACAAACAAAAATCTTTTCATCTGTTTAGTTACTTGCTTTATTTGATTAGTTTTATGGTTTTATTGTATGTTTTTGCTAGTTTTATACCTACATCATTGAGGGGGGACTGTTAATGTAAAGGGTAATGTGATTTTTAGTTTCAAATTCCAGTTGTCCATTGCTGGTATATAGGAAACCAATTGATTTTCATATAGTGCCCTTACATCTTGTATCCCTGCTTTAATTATTGCTTACTTTTAGGGCTTTTTTGGTCATTCTTTCAGATTTTATATGTAGACAGTCATATCACATGTGATCAGTTTTATTTCTTCTGTATTAATCTCTATACCTTGCATGTCCTTTTCCTATTGCATTAGTTAGGACTTCCAGATGTTCAAAAGTTGTTGTAGGGAACATCTGGCCTTCTTAATATTAGCAGGAATGCTTCTAGTGTCTAACCATTAAATATAGTGCTATTTGTAAGTTCTTCATAGATATTTTTATCATGTTAAAGAATTTTCCTTCTATCCCAAGCTTGCTGAAAGTTTTTCATGAACAGATTAAAAAAAAAATTGTCAAATGTTTTTTCTGTATCTATTTATATAATCATATGATTTTTCATCCTTAGCATCTTGATATGTTGTATTATATTGATTTCCAAATGTTGAACCAACCTTTCATAACTGAGATATTCACACTTGATCATAAAATGTAATCCGTATACATTGAATTCAATTTGTTATTATTTTTTTAATTTGTTATTATTTTATGGAGGATTTTTGTGTCTGTGTTCATGAGAGATACTCATCTATAGTTTTCCAGTTGAGAAATTTCATTTTTGTTTGTTTTTGGTATCAGAGTAATGCTGTCCTTGTAGAAAGAGTTAAATATTTCCTCTGCTTCTATCTTCTGAAAGATTATAGTGAAGTGGTATAATTTTCCATAGAATTCACCAGTAAGTTAATCTGACATTTTGCTTTCTCTTTTGGAAGATTATTCCGCTTTTTAATAATCTCAAAAAGACTATATTTCTTTTTTTCTTTCAGATTTATTGAGATATAATCAATATACATGGCTTTAAATTTAAAGTGTACAGTTAAATTATTTGACTTACATCAGGAAATGATTACCATAATGGGTTTAGTGAATATCCATCATCTCAAATAGGTACAACACTAAAGAAACAAAATATTTTTAATTGTGGTGAGAATTCTTAGGATTTATTACCTTAACAATTTTCATATGTAACATTCAGCAGTGTTATCTTAATTGTGTTGTATATTACTACTACTTCTACTTTACTTCTCTTGTTTTGATATATTTCCTTTTAAGAAATGGTCCATTTTTATGTAAGTTATCAAATTTGTGGGCATAGGGTTGTTCATAATATTTATTATCTTTTTAATGTCCATGGGATTCAAAATATGTTTTTCTTGTTTCTGATATCATTATTGACCCTATTTTATTAATCTATCTAGGGGTGTATCAATTTAATTGATATTTTCAATGAACTCCCTTTGGATTTCATTGTATTTTTCCTGAATTTAGTTTTCAATTTTCTTTATTTCTGCTCTAAATTATTTTTCTTTTCCTTGCTTTGAATGTAACTTTCTCCTTCCCTAAGGCAGAAGTTAAGATTATTAAATTTTAGATCATTTTTTTCTAACATGCTTTCAATGGCTCCTACAAATTTTGATAAATTGTACTTTTCTTTTTTTAGTTCAAAATTTCTTTCGATCTATGTGTTATTTAATAGTTTTTTGTTTAATTTCCACGTATAGTGGGATTTTCTATTTATTGTTCTGTTATTGATTTATAGTTTAATTCTATTATAGTCTGACAGAAGACATTATATCATTTATTTTCATTTGTTTAGGTGTGGATAGCCCAGAATAAGTCTATCTGGTGACTTTTCCATATCAGCTTAAATAATGTATGTTCTACTTTTTGGAAATAGTCCACAGATGTCAATTATATACAGTTGATTTATGATGCTGTCAAGTTCAATTATATCCTATGATTTTGACTGCTATATGCATTTCTAATAGTGAAAAGTCTCCAACTATGATAGAAGTGCAGGAAAATAGATTTCCTACCATTAGTTTTTGCTCCATGTTTGAAATTCTCTTATTAAGGATTTTTATGTCTTTTTGGAGATTTAAGAACTTCATCTGTATGTAATGCCCTTGTTTATCCCTGATAAACTTTCCTTTTGTGAAGTTGTTGCTGTATCTGAAATTATTGCAAACTACTTGAGCTTTCTTTAATAATGTTAGCATGGCATATTTCCCCATTTTGTTTTTTAATATATGTATATTTAAGTTATTGACAATATGTAATTGTCTTGTATTTTTTTAATTCAGTCTAACAATCTGTATTAATTGGAGTATTTATATCACTGCAGTTTAAAGTGACTATTGATCCAGTTGGATTAATATCTACCATATTTGTTACCATTAGCTATACTTTGCTCTTATTTTTATATTCCACTTTTTCCACTTTTGTTTTTAATTAAGCATCTTATGATTGTTTACTCTCTTCTTCAGCATAGCATGCTCAGTCATGTCTGACACCACGGACTATAGCCTGCCATGCTCTTCTGTCCATGAAATTTCCTGGGCAAGAATACTGGAGTGGGTAGCCATTCCCATCTCCAGGGGATCTTTCTGACGCAGGGGTTGAAACTGTGTCTCCTGTTACTCTATTCAGAGTGTATCACTATACTGTTTTACTACTTTTTTTTTTTTTTTTAGTAGTTGCCCTAGCATTTTCTATATTCTCTTACAATTAACCTGTTTCCTTTCAAATAATACTATGCCTCTTTACTAGTAGTGTAGATATATTTTATAATACAGAAGTATTCCTAACTTTTCTTTCTTATTCCTTATATCTTTATTGTTATTCATTTCACTTACACAAAATCATCCATACTTAGGTACACACACATACAATGTACATACTTGAATACATTATTGCTGTTATTTTGAATAAACTCTGCTAAAAAGATGAAAAATGAGAGGCTAACCATTGTTTTTTGTCTCCTTCCTTATTAAGTGCTCTTTCTTTTATATCTAAGTTTCTGACCTATATGATTTTCCTTCAATCTGAAAAGCTTAATATTTCTTATTGGGAAAGTTAACTTGAAATAAACTCTCTCAAATTTTGCCCACCTGAGAATCTTTTATTTTCTTTTTTACTTATGAAGGATAATTTCTCAGGGTACAGAATTGTTTATTTTCCTGTTAATTCTTTAAATATTTCACTTCAGTCTCCTTGCTTACAGGGTTTCTGAGAAGTCTGATGGAGCTCTTTTCAATTTTGACTGATTATTTTTCCTGTATTTTGGATATGCTATGCCTAAATGTGTATTTTTGTTACTTTTGCCTTTCTCTTGTTTGATGTTCCCTAAGGGTCCTGGATCTGTGGTTTGGTGTCTGACATTAATTTGGAGAAATTCTCAGCCATTATTATTTTAGGTATTTGTTTCTTTCTCCTTATGGTATTTCCATTATGTGTAAGTAACAACTTTTTCCCAGTGTTCTTGGAAACTAACTTTTTTTCTAGACATTATTTTATTTCTTTTTAGTTTTGAAAATTTCTGCTGATGTGTAATCAAGTTCAGATTCTTTTCTTAGCCACATTCAGTCTACTTTGAACCTATCAAAGGCATTCTTCACTTCTATTAGTGTTTTTCTTTTTTTTTTGCCTTATTTTTATTTATTTACTTATTTTGATTTTCATTTTCCATCCCTCTGCTTCCATCATCTTTCTGTTCTGGCATATTGTCCATTTTGTCCATTAGATTACTTAGGGTATTAATCATTATTTTTATTCTTTAAATCCTGATGTATTCACTCTAACATTCTTGACACATCTGACTTTGGTTCTGATGTGGTTGTTTCTTTGGACTATGCTTTCTGACTTTAAGCATTCTTTGTATTTTTTTACACCAATAGCTAGACATGATGTACTAGGCAAAACTATAGTAAATATGTTATTTATGTAATAAGTCAGAAAAAACAAGACCGGGAGCTGACTGTGACTCAGATCATGAACTCCTTATTTCCAAATTCAGACTTAAATTGAAGAAAGTGGGGAAAACCAGTAGACCATTCATGTATGACCTAAATCAAATCCCTTATGATTATACAGTGGAAGTGAAAAATAGATTTAAGGGAATAGATCTGATAGAGTGCCTGATGAACTATGGATGAAGATTTGTGACATTGTACAGGAGACAGTGATCAAGATCATCCCCAAGAAAAAGAAATGCAAAAGGGCAAAATGAATGTCTGAGGAGGCCTTACAAATAGCTGTGAAAAGAAGAGAAGCAAAAAGCAAAGGAGAAAAGGAAAAATATAAGCATCTGTAGGATGAATAGTTAATCCTACAAATTGAATATTTAAATTAGAAGAATGTATTAAATAAATACAATTTGATTCAAAAAAAATAAAATTAGAGTATCTAATTGCAATTGGAAAATGTTACCCTCTTAATGGTTACATTATTATTTGGGTAGACCAATAATCCTCTTCTCTGATGTTACATTTCTGGAGTATTGACAAATTTTACACATTTTAATATCAAAGCATCATCAAATTTATATATAGAATGATTTACAGTTTTCAAGATCAGATTTGTCATAATGAATTGCCATCCATGAGTGTGTAACATAATGACATTTTAATTGAGAGAAGGTGCTTTGGCAAATAAAAAGGAGACCTAAAAAAAACCAAAAAAAAGCACCTGAATGCAGAGTTCCAATGAATAGCAAGGAGAGATAAGAAAGCCTTCCTCAGCAATCAATGCAAAGAAATAGAGGAAAACAATAGAATAGGAAAGATGAGAGATCTCTTCAAGAAAATTAGAGATACCAAGGGAACTTTTCATGCAAAGATGGGCTCAATAAAGGACAGAAATGGTAGGGACCTAACAGAAGCAGAAGATATTAAGATGAGGTGGCAAGAATACACAGAAGAACTGTACAAAAAAGATTTTCACGACCCAGATAATCACGATGATGTGATCACTCAACTAGAGCAAGACATCCTGGAAGGTGAAGTCAAGTAGGCCTTAGGAAGCATCCCTATCAACAAAGCTAGTGGAGGTGATGGAATTCCAGTTGAGCTATTTCAAATCCTGAAAGATGATGCTGTGAAAGTGCTGCACTCAATATACAAGCAAATTTGGAAAGCTCAGCAGTGGCCACAGAACTGGAAAAGGTCAGTGTTCATTCCAATCCCAAAGAAAGGCAATGCCAAAGAATGCTCAAACTACTGCACAATTGCACTCATCTCACACGCTATTAAAGTAATGCTCAAGATTCTCCTAGCCAGGCTTCAGCAATACATGAACCGTGAACTTCCAGATGTTCAAGCTGGTTTTAGAAAAGGCAGAGGAACAAAAGATCAAACTGCCAACATCCACTGGATCATCGAAAAGCAAGAAAGTTCCAGAAAAACATCTATTTCTGCTTTATTGACTATGCCAAAGCCTTTGACTGTGTGGATCACAATAAACTGTGGAAAATTCTGGAAGAGATGGAAATACCAGACCATCTGACCTGCCTCTTGAGAAACCTGTATGCAGGTCAGGAAGCAGCAGTTAGAACTGAACATGGAACAACAGACTCATTCTAAATAGGAAAAGGAGTACATTAAGGCTGTATATTGTCACCCTGCTTATTTAACTTATATGCAGAGTACATCATGGGAAACGCTTGACTGGATGAAGCACAAGTTGGAATCAAGATTGCCAGGAGAAATATCAAAAACCTCAGATATGCAGATGACACCACCCTTATGGCAGAAAGTGAAGAAGAACTAAGGAGCCTCTTGATGAAACTGAAAGAGGTGAGTGAAAAAGTTGGCTTAAAGCTCAACATTCAAAAAACTAAGATCATGGCATCTGGTCCCATCACTTCATGGCAAATAGATGGGGAAACAGTGGAAACAGTGTCAGACTTTAATTTTTCTTGGCTCCAAAATCACTGCAGATGGTGATTGCAGCCATGAAATTAAAAGACGCTTACTCCTTTGGAGGAAAGCTATGACCAACCTAGACAGCATATTTAAAAGCAGAGACGTTACTTTGCCAACAAAGATCCATCTAGTCAAGCCTACGGTTTTTCCAGTAGTCATGTATGGATGTGAAAGTTGGACTATAAAGAAATCTGAGTGCAGAAGAATTGATGCTTTTGAACAGTGATGTTGGAGAAGACCCTTGAGAATCCCTTGGACTGCAAGGAGATCCAGCCAGTCCATCCTAAAGGAGATCATTCCTGTGTGTTCATTGGAAGGACTAATGCTGAATCTGAAGCTCGAATAATTTGGCCACCTGATGTGAAGAGCTGACTCATTAGAAAAGTCCCTGATGCTGGGAAAGATTGAAGGTGGGGGGAGAAGGGGACAACAGAGGATGAGATGGTTGGATGTCATCATCGACTCAAAGGAGATGAGTTTGGGTAAACTCTGGGAGTTGGTGATGGACAGGGAGGCCTGACATGCTGCAGTTCATGGGGTCACAAATACCTGACACAACTGAGCATCTGAAATGTACTGATGTAATGTATGTTAAGGGTGACAGGGGAAAAGAAATATTCTGGAATGTTGTCATTATGTCTTAGTGTTCTAGTGAGCCTGCACCCTTGTTGTGTAAACTTCAAAATATTTCTTAATACCTGCTACCTCACATGGGAGAGGATGAGTGGAAGGGGCTAAATTTGTGTATCTCCCTTTTCCCACGTAGAAGACTGAAGGTAGCTGGAGTTGGGTATTTCATTTTTTCCCACTCAGTCCAGCTGATTTAAAAAACAATGCCAGTATGTTACATTTTGGTAACATTTACCTTGAAGGCAGCAGACCTGGGGTATTTTAACATGACTATTTTCCTCTTCCCTTGGCTGGAAGCCGGAGAGGAGTTTTCTGATTGCCACATGAAGACCTGGTGGAACCCTTGTAGCAAAAACTCATGAAAATATGGGGACCATTCATGACTGTGTCCCCCTGGAATTTTTAATTGTCACATTGAACTTTAGTAATGCATCAGTTACAACTCAGGTTTTCCTGCCTTGTTACTGTTTCCCACACAGGTTTCTGCTAGTGGGTTTCTCCTTTGGTAAATTATACTTCTCTGTATCTCTCCTATCTTTCCCTATTTAGAGGGATGGGGAATGGTTTGTATTGTGATCTCACTCCTCTGATTGATCTTAGATGACTTTTTTCCTACTTTCTTTGGCCATTTATGTGTTGGGGCAGAGTGACTTCGAAACTTCTTACCTGCCAGAATTCAAAAGTTCTCTCAGCTATTCAAGAAAGGTATCAACTTTCTAAAAATCACTAAGCAATAGCATACAAATAACCAGTATCCTAGAAACATTGCAAAAAAAATGAGGGCGATATAAGGAGTAAGGGATTTCCTGGTGGCTCAGACAATGAAGAATCCACCTGTAATGCGGAAGACTTGGGTTCGATCCCTGTGTTGGGAAGATCCCCTGGGGGAGGGCCTGGCAACCCACTCCAGTATTCCTGCCTAGAGAATCCCCATGGACAGAGGAGCCTGGTGGACTATAGTCCATGGGGTCGCAAAAACTTGGACAGGACTGAGCGACTAAGCACTGCACAGCACATAAGGAGTATAGCAAAACCAACATTACAAGCGTAACTATCTTTACTTAGACACCTTGTTTTTTTTCTCCAGGCTATGGTAAAATTCATTAAATTGACAAGTACTCCTACTCAATTCTAGATTATTTAAAGAATTCTCTACAATCACCAAAATTCTACAAAGAGTGAAATTTGTTGTGTTGACTGCCTTTTTATTATGTCTTGTTCTATAGAGTATATTTTCAGATAAGTAAATTAAAGCATGGAGGTATTACAATTTGCCTGAAGTCCCTAGTGGCCAATTTCAAGTCTGAGTTTAAGCCATGGAGCCAGATACTTGGCCTCCAGCCTAATAATTTTATGTTTTTGGAGCTAGCCGAGCTTAATTAGTTTATGTACCAGTCTAATAATGTAATAATGGAGGAATGAAGTCCCCCAGGGTATAGGTTCCTGAGTTCACTGTACATTTAATTTCTGTCAAGAGCTGTCCTTCACAATTTCATAAAATGTTCTACCTCAAGAAACCCTGGCAAAGGTCTCTTCATCTATTCTGAAATTTCTTTATATATCCCTAGGCAATTCTTTGAGGTGCTTGTCAACTACTGTTACTCAAATAAGATTTCATGAATAGATGTATCCAGGATATACTGGGTTAATTAAAATGAATCAGGTTTCCATTCTGCAGGATTTTCAATCTTTCAAACGCTAACATGATAGCACATATGAGAGAAGATGAAGTTGGCAGCACTTTCTGAACAGTTTCATCGATAGGACCATATAGATCACACTGTTTTGTTTTATTGCAAATAACTAGTCCTATTTGGGGAAGTACGGGTTTAATGCAAACAAAAGTTTTACTGAAGAGACGTCTAGGGCAAAGTGGTGCAAGTATTTATTGGCGGTCATACAGTGGATGAGTGGATGATGGAAGAAACTGAGTAGGGGAAGAAGCTCTGGGAGAATATCGACTACAAATTTTACTCAAAGAGCTACAACATGTTGCAATACTTCACAGCTTGCCTGATGATAACAAAACTAAACTTGATGGCAAAACAAACTAGGAAGTGATGTGCTTAAATTATGTTTCATACTTTTAAAAGTTGTCCCTCGTAATATTACAGACCATATGGAAAACTCATACATTGTTTTTGGCAAAAATGATAACTCTTGCATTACATTTCTCTTTGACATCTGGAATACAAAAGAGATTTACTTAGATGGTCACTCCCATATTGTTGTTCAGTCACGCCGTTGTGCCCAACTCTTTGTAACCACGTGGACCGCAGCACACCAGGCTTCCCTGTCCTTCACCATCTCCTGGAGCTTGCTCAAACTTATGTCTACTTAGTTGGTGATCCTTCCAACTGTCTCGTCCTCTGTCATCCCCTTCTCTTCACATAGAAATGTTTTAATTTAACATGTGTGAAATTATACTATAGGTACAGATTATTAAAGAAGTTCAAGCTGCTCTACCCAAACTTGGCATTTTCTATGAGGGCACTAAACAGAGACCCATCTAGGTTAAATAGCAAGGTCTCACAATTTTGAGTGGATGTGTTTGTGTATGTATGTGGCAGAGCTGGGATAGGCACCTAGTTCTCTTTATTCCTGCAGCACAATACTTTCAATCCTGTTATTGACATTGATATTACAATGTCACATTTTTGGCAATGACAACACTATATTTGTAGTTCAACTTTATTTTTGTATAACAGAGGGATGATCCTAGAATACAAAACACACACACACACACAATACATTGTTCCCTGTTCTGCTATTGCAGGCTGTGTCTATTACATGCTTAAAGTCTCTTAAATTCAGCTTGTTTAAAACAACTATGTCACCAGTAACTGCTTCTACCTGTCATGGGCCAGTTTTGAACAAAGCCATTTGTCATGATCCGTCATGAGCGTGCTCAGCACTCCTGGGGAACAGGATTGACCCTGAAGTAGAATAAACATATTCTGTGTCTGCAAGGACAACATTCCTAACAAAATCAACGTAAGGCCAGATGTAGATTTGAACCAATAAAAACTCAGAGAAAGAATACTAGCTCTGTATTAGAATCTGACTTCCTGTGTAATAAGTGATCTTGTAAAATTTTATAACATTCGAGTTTATCCTAGGAGGCTTTTTCTTATTTCTCAGGTTGGAATCAAACTAAACAAAGAAGGTAGATAGGCAAATAAAGGAGAATAGAATTGCCTGATTAAATTTCATCCTATTTTAGCTGAAAATAGTTTCATAAGAAAAAATTAAATTAAAAACCCTTCAATTAAAATATGCTTTATTAGCTTTAGTGTTTTATTTCTAAATTTATCTAAAGCTAGAATTTGTGCTTTCATTTTCTATTCTAGCTTTCCAAGAACTGATCATTTGTCTTGAATTTTTTCCATTCAGTATCTATGTATCCAACACACCCTGAACCTCAGAAACCACTGCAAAGGATAAGGTTAAGATTAAGATAAGGTGAGGTTAAGATAACTTGCAAGATGGTAACTTATCAGTAAAAGCCAGTTCACATTAAGGGAATGGAACTTGGAGAAACCTTTAAAACCACTAATTCAGTAGTTCTCTTTACAAAGTTTCTGTGTGCAGAAAGACATTCAAAGCACAGGAAATAATAGAAAATAGAAAGGTCTAAGTATATTTGCAGCTTTCTCAGCTTCAGGGTTTAGACTTTTGTTCAGAACCAGCTTTAGTCTTATTTTAATTGAAAGTTTTTAACATGATCTATGAAGCAGTAAGATTCCTGCAGGTAGAATTCATTGAATGAAATAGTTTCCTGCAATAATATGTGATTTATCCACTAACATCTCTGTGCTACATAGAGGAAATTATTCATGGGGTTGTCATTAGTTTAAAAGCTGCTGCAGTTTTCTCAGTATAATTTTAAGCCATTTAAGATCGTTAGTTGGAAAAACGTATTTGAATAGGTATATAATTGTTTCCAAAGTAACAGCCTCTTCATTTTTTTGCTCTTTGATTTTTTAAAAATATATTTTATTGGAGTATGTTGATTTATAATGTTGTATTAGTTTCAGGTACACAGAAAAGTAAATAAGGTACACACACACACACACACACACACACTTATATATATATGTATCCCTCTTTTTTAGATTATTTTCCATAAAGGCCATTATAGAGTCTTGGGTAGAGTTCCCTACTGCTATACAGTAGGTCCTTATTAGTTATCTATTTTGTATATACTCGTGTGTATATGTCAATCCCTGTCTCCCAGTTTATCCCTCCTCTCCTTACCCCCAGTGAACTTAAGTTTGTTTTCTATCAATACATCTGTAACTATTTCTGTTTTTTAGGTAAGTTCATTTGTATATTTTAAGATTCCAGATATAAGCAATATCATGATAATTGTCTTTCTCTGTCTGACTGACATTACTTAGTGTGACTATCTCTGGGTCCATTAATGTTTCTGCAAATGACATTATCTCATTCTTTTTATGGCTTATATTCCATTGTAGATATGTGCCATATCTTCTTCATCCATTCCTATGTTGGTGGACATTTTTGTTGCTTCCATGTCCTGGCTATTATAGACAGTACTGCAAGGAACATTGTGGTGAATGTATCTATTTGAATTATGGCTTTTTACAGATATATGCCCAGGAGTTGGATTGGTGGATCTTAAGGCAACTCTATTTTTAGTTTTTAAAGGTACCTTCCTACTGATCTCCAAAGTGGTTGTATCAATTTGGAACCCTTCCTTTTCATTTGTAACTAGTTACACTAAAAAAGAATCAGCCCTCTCCTGCAGGTGTGAAAAACAAACACCTTCCAAGTCCTCCATTAGAAAAAAGAACATTTCAGACCCAGTTTTGCCTGGCCCTGAGTATGAGAGAAAGATCTTAATTTCTCTCTTAAATGCTTATCTAATTGATTATCTAAAAGTGTTAGTTGAGTCTTTGAGATTCCTATTGTTTTGAGATTATTTCTCCAAATTTTATATGAAATGATTTATCCTAAATAATTCTTGCTAAAATTTAAGCATGAGGTGTTTGTATTCAAGGAAACTTCCTAAAACATATGCAAATATATACACACATATGTATAAAATAGCAAAAAGGAAATCAGAAGGGGGACACTCAGAACACTTGAAATTTACTTAATAGAATATATTGTATCTTTCTTAGAGCAGTTATTAAATGTTCAAAACATTATGAAAAAAGTTGGAGATAAAAGTAGCCCTTGAAAGAGAATTACAAATAGCAGCGTAGGTCAGGAATATCAAAATAACTTACTTTAGATTTAAAAAGCAAAAGAATTAAGATGAATTTGTTTACCTATATGGATAAATTGTGTATATTCCTGTTTCATAAGGTTATGGGTTCATACACACTGCAGACTAAGAGACCAGTCATGCTGTGTTCCAACATAAGTTTCTACCTGGAAATTTTCTGGACTCCTCTTTCTGAGAATATGCCTAAGTCAAGAATTGAGTGAGTGTCATGCTTTCCCCGTTTGCCAGCCTCATTATTCTGAAGTGGGTAGGCAAAGCAAAGTGAAAAGTGGTATATTGTTACTTTAGGGGAAATACATATTTTAAAGGCTCTCAAAGTTTTTAATATGTCTATTAAGCCTTGACTGAGTTTTTCAACATTTGTCCAGATGTGTGAGATACTTTTCCTCTTGTAGATGGACCATTGCAGCATTTAGGTACAGGTACCACTATAGCCACTATCATTACTTGGCAAACTGTTTACTGAAAACCAACTCTACAATTAGGACTGTGCCAGGAAACTTACAAGTACCTCATATACTTGCAAGGCAAAATAGGTGCCCATGTTTCTTGGAGCAGTCATTGCTTAATATACTAGCTCAAGGTCTCTGAGAAATTCTTTTACTTTCTGAATCTCTTTCTTTTTTTTTTTTTTTTCCCATGTGTAAAGTGAGTCTTCTAGTGTTATTGACCTATAGGCTTTTTCAGTATTCAAGGGCACAACACATTGCCTGAAACACATGGTATCTGATAAGGCTTTAGTATCTAGAATATTTTTCGACAACCAAAAAGCAACCTGATTCAAAATGGAGAAATGGCTCAAAAAGGCTTCTCTCCAAAGATGTGCAAGTTGCCACTAAGCACATAAACAGATGTTCGTCATTAATCATTAGAGAAGTGAAAATAAAAAACTACAATGATATACCACTTGATTCCAACTAACATGCATCCAGTTAAAAAATAAATGCTGGTTTAAAACTCACAAAAGAAAACTAAAAAAAAAAAAAAAAAACATTCAAAAAACGAAAATCATGGCATCTGACCCCATTATTTCATGGTAAATGAATGGGAAAAAGTGGAAACAGTGGCAGATTTTATCTCCTTGGGCTCCAAAATCACTGTGGACAGTGATTGCAGCCATGAAATTAAAAGATGCTTACCTTTTGGAAGAAAAGCTTTGACAAACTTAGACAGGGTGTTGAAAGTAGAGAGATTACTTTGTCAAATGAAGGTCCTTTTAGTCAAAGCTACAGTTTCTCCAGTAGAGTTGGACCATAAAAAGCTGAGTGCCAAAGAACTGATGCTTTCAAATTCTGGTGCTGGAGAAGACTCTTAGAGTCCCTTGGACTGCAAGGTGATCAAATCAGTCAATCTAAAGGAAATAAACCCTGAATATCCATTGGAAGTACTCATGCTGAAGCTCCAATACTTTGGCCACCTGATGCAAAGAGCCAACTCATTGAAAAAGACCCTGATGCTGAGGGCAGGAGGAGTAGGGGCATAAGAGGATGAGATGATTTGATGGCATCACCTACTCAATGAACATAAGTTTGAGCAAACTCAGAGAGATAGTGAATAGTGATGGACAGGGAAGCCTGGTATGCTGCAGCCTATGGGGTTACAAAGAGTCAGACATGACTTAGCAACTGAAAAACAATCCAAAACAAAAAACTATTGGCAAGTATGTGGAGAAACTTGAACCCTTCTGTACTGTTGGTGGGAATGTAAAATGATGTAACTCCTATGCAAATCAAAATGGTGGTTACAAAATGTTAAAAATAGAATTATCATATTATCCAGCACTTGCATTTCTGAGTCAAAAGAATTGAAAGCAGAGTCTTGAGAGATTTGTTTATAACAGCATCATTTGCAATAGCTAAAATGTGAGTGGCTGAAGTTCTGCGGATCCATGAATTAATAATCAAAATGTGGTACGTATGCACATTATTCAGTCTTAAGGAAACTCTAACTTGCTACACTACACATGATGCTTTGGGGTATTTAAGTGAGATGTTCAGTTCAGTTCAGTCGCTCAGTCGTGTCCAACTCTTTGCGACCACATGAACGGCAGCACACCAGGCCTCCCTGTCCATCACCAACTCCCTGAGTCCACCCAAACCCATGTCCATCGAGTCATGAACCAGTCACAAAAGACTAATACTGTATGACTTCAGTTGTGTAAGGTATTCAGCATTGTGAAAACCATAATGACAGAAAGTAGAATAGTATTTGCCAGGGGCTGGGTGAAAGAGGGAACAAATAGTTACTGTCTAAAGGGTATAGAGTTCCAGTTGTGCAAGGTGATGAGTTTTGAGAATGGAAAGTAGTGGTAGCTGCACAATAATATGAATGGACTTAATACCACTGAACTGAATACTTAAAAATGATCAAAATGGTACATTTTGTGTATTTTTCTACAATAAAAATTGAAAGAAAAATCATATCTGATTCTGGCTTTAGAACTTTGCTAATTCTACTACATACAGCACTTTGTACACTTTGAAGGCTGCCTGTGTACCTACCTCTACCAATTTTAAGCATTTGGGCAAAGATTTTTACTCATCTTGTATCATTTTTAAGTTAGTAACTTGTTAATTCAATAGTAACTTATTAAATCCCTTCTGATATGCTTGACACTATGATAAGCCTAATTTATCTTCCTAAATATTAATACCACATTCTTTAGATTTTAAAATTTATAATGATTCTATTCATTTAGCTTTATCTAAAAAAGTGTTTTACATTATTTTAGTTTTACCTTTTGGTAGTTGCTTCTGTGTAACTTGTCTGTTCAAGGACAACACTATCAGTGTGTTACCTGTCTTTGATAGATTTTCTTTCTGTGCCTTCATTTTTATCTTTTTTTTTTTCTCCTGTTCTGAAGAAACTTAAAAAAATGTATCTAGTTTTTATTTTTATTTTTCTGCAATTCAAATGCTGTTCTTGAAAGCCTCCAATGTGAATTGTTTTGTTTCCTAGTTATCTTTTGTTGCTTCACTTACATGCTTTTATTTCTCATTTATCCCTTTACCCTGTTGTTTCTCTTTTTCTCCTTTTGGGTTTATATTTCAGCCATGTATTCATTAATTCCTGAAATTTCTTTGGGTTGATATAATTTTAGTCATCTTTCCAATACTGTTCTTTGCCATGATCTGCATTTTCATGCATTGAACCCAAGTTATTCGTATTTTCTTTAGTACAAGTGAGAACTTTTATAAAGTGGCATATAAATGGCTTTTCTTGCTCCATATCTGTTGCCATAATTATCAAATTCCTCAATAGGAATTTAAGGGATGATTTGAATAATTTTTTTCTGATGCCTACTTTATGAGCAATAAAACTAAGGTAATATGAAACTTGCATAAGGAAACACAGCTAGTAAGTAGTAACCAGAGTTAGGCAGTTAGCTTATACCCAGGCATTGCTTTTAGAGTTCATGGCATGTGCCCCTGTCAAATACTTTTCTGTTACTATTTATTTACAAATACTATAAACAGAGAAATGCATATACATCATATGTTTACCACTTAATGGATATTTATAGACGGATATATTTATACAACCAGCCCCTAAAATATGACCAGCTAACCAGAAGCTTGCTCTTTTTCTTTTTCCTTTTCCAGTCTTCTACTAGACCCTGTGGTTTATCAGGGTCCTACTTTTTAACAGTAAAGAATAATTTGTTTGTTTTTGTACCTTATAAAAATGGAAAATACTGTATCTACTTTACATTATTTCTTTCTTCAGTCAGTTCAGTTCAGTCACTCAGTCATGTCCGACTATGCAACCCCATGGACTGCAGCATGCCAGGCTTCCCTATCATCATGAACTCCTGCAGATTACTCAAACTCATGTCCATCGAGTCAGTGATGCCATCCAACAATCTCATTCTTGTCATCCACTTCACTGCCTTCAATCTTTTCCAGCATCAGGGTCTTTTCCAATGAGTGAGTTCTACACATCAGGTGGCCAAAGGATTGGAGCTTCAGCATCAGTCCTTCCAGTGAAAATTCAGGACTGATTTCCTCTAGGATTGACTGGTTGGATCTCCTTGCAGTCCAAGGGACTATCAGGAGTGTTCTCCAACACCACAGTTTAAAAGCATCGATTGTTTGGCGTTCAGCTTTCTTTATAGTCCAACTCTCACATCCATACATGACTGCTGGGAAAATCATAGCTTTGACTAGACAGACCTTTGTCTGCAAATAAATCTTTGCTTTTTAATATGCTGTCTAGGTTTTTCACAGCTTTTCTTCCAAGGAGCAAGTATCTTTTAATTTCATGGCTGCAGTCACCAGCTGCAGTGATTTTAGAATCCAAGAAAATAAAATCTGTCACTGTTTCTATTGTTTCCCCATCTATTTGCCATGAAGTGATGGAACTGGAGGCCATGATGTTAGTTTTCTCAGTGTTGAGAGTTAAGCCAATTTTTTTTTTATTGTTTGTTTGTTTTGCCATACATTGACATGAATCCACCATGGGTGTACATGTGTTCCCCTTCCAGAACCCCCCTTCCAACTCCCTCCCCATCCCATCCCTCCGGGTCATCCCGGTGTACCAGCTCCGAGCACCCTGTATCATGCATTGAACCTGGACTGGCGATTCATTTCACATATGATAATTTACATGCTTCCATGCCATTCTCCCATATCATCCCACCCTTGCCCTCTCCCATAGAGTCCATAATACTGTTCTATTTATCTATGTCTCTTTTGATGTCTCACATACAGCGTTATCTTTACCGATTGACTAAATACCATATATATGTGTTAGTATACTGTATTGGTGTTTTTCTTTCTGGCTTATTTCACTCTGTATAATAGGCTTCAGTTTCATCCACCTCATTAGAACTGATTCGAATGTATTCTTTTTAGTGGCTGAGTAATATTCCATTGTGTATATGTACCACAGCTTCCTTATCCATTCGTCTGCCAACTTTTTCACTCTCCTCTTTCACTTTCATCAAGAGGCTCTTCAGTTCTTCTTCACTTTCTGCCATACAGGTGGTATCATCTGCGTATCTGAGGTTATTGATATTTCTCCTGACAATCTTGATTCCAGCTTGTGCTTCATCCAGCCCGGCATTTTGGATGATGTACTCTGCATATAAGTTAAATGAGCAGGGTGAGAATATACAGCCTTGATGTACTCCTTTCCCTATTTGGAACCAGCCCTTTGTTCCCTGTCTGGTTCTAACTGTTGCTTCTTGACCTGCATACAGATTTCTCAGGAGGCAGGTAAGTTGGTGTGGTATTCCCATCTCTTTCAGAATTTTCCACAGTTTGTTGTGATCCACACAATCAAAGGCTTTGGCATAGTCAATAAAGCAGAAGTATATATGTTTCTGGCATATGGTCCGTGGAATTCTCCAGGCCAGAATACTGGAATGGGTAGTCTTTCCCTTCTCCAGGACATCTTCCTAACCCGGGATTTAACACAGATCTCCTGCATTGAAGGTGCATTCTTTATCAGCTGAGCCAGAAAGGAAGCCCATTTCTTTCTTAAAAGATATTTATCATATCCATCTAGTAATTTTTGTTGCTATGCGATATTGCCACTGTGAGAATATTCTTCAGTTTTTCCATTCTAATGCTGACATGAATAGTTGGGTTTTTTTCTTATAACAAATATTGCTTTATTCCTATATTTTCATTTTGCTTATCATTTCCAGTAAGTATAACCATAGGCTTCCTCAGTCATCTCATGTGTTTTATTACATTACCCTGAATAGTGTAATGGATGTGCAAATTAACTTACCAACAGTGTGCTAGAGCTCTGTTTTATTGATAGCTTGAATGGTATCTCACAGCCAGTGGTTGGCGCTTATCTTTTAATTTAAACCATTCATATTTTAATTTATTTTTCTATGATGTCTAAAGTTGAATATATTCATAAATTTATTGCCTGTTTTGGTTTTTTTTTTTATAAAGAGACAAGCTTTTTTCTATTTTTTTTCTATTGAGTTCTGTGACTTTTTCTTAATGATTAGTAGATGTTCTTCACAAATTGTAAATTGCAATGCCTTTGTCATATATACTGCTGCCAGTATGTTCTGCCAGTAATTTGCCTTCTACTCTTATATTAATGTCCTGTAGGGAACATAGACTTTTGTTTTAGTATATTTAGATATGTTTTCCTTCCTTTTATAGTTTTTGTGTCCTGTTAAAGGGCTTTACTCACTCTACAGTAAAATGATGTCCTCTATTTTTTGTGTTAAAATAAGATTTTTTACCACTTCTTGTATTTATATCTGACATCAATTTGGAACTCATTTTTAAGAAATGAAATTAATGTCTCTATATATCTTCTAATTTGAATTACCTAGTTGAGATGACCATTTCCCACAACTTTACTGCAGTTCACTTTGTCAATGTGAGAAGTCTAACATAATTTTTGTTATTTATGTGTATACTAATTCTAGATATTTGATTTTGAATGTTTTTTTTAATAATTTAATGCTGTTGTAAATGGTATCATTTACAATTTATTTTGGTTGTATGTGTAGAATAACATTTTGGAATATTTAATCATGTATTCTGTGACTTTGCTACATACACCAATTAATATTAATGTTTTGCCTGATAGCAGTTTGATTTTCTAGATAAGCAGAACTTGTCTTCTATAAAGTATAATTTTATTCTTTTAAAAGCTATAGGGTGTTTTTTCATTGTTTTATATTATTTGCTAGTACTCTTAGCATAATATGAAATAGAAGTTGTAATTTCTGAACTTAAAAACACACAAGAGAGGAGTGGGCTTAGTTTTATTCAGTGTCTTACTGAGGACTGTAGACTGGGAGACAGCCTTTCAATAACTCTGAGTATATTGCTCTGAAGAGGTAGGGGAAGAGCCAGTAGATATATGAATTTTGGGGTTAGGAAATGTGTGCAGTCAGGCACACATCTTCTAAAATATTACTGCTAATCACGAAGAACAGATATTTCAAGTTAATGATTTTAGTCTTTTTATGTGTATGGGAAGATACAAGAATCTGGGGTCACATAGAAATGCTTCCTGAGATGTACATTTTAAGTATCTAGAGGTCTGTTTATCCAAACCACACAATGTTTCATCCTGTTGTTTTCATCCTGAATTCAAATCAGGGCATACTGTGGGTGGGTTACTGTAGTAGGTTTCTACTTAACTCTTGTATAACTGGATTATGAGTGACAGTCTTTGTTCTTTTTTAAATTCACATGTAATAGAGATTATTTTCTGTTCCCTACTCTTAAGGGGGAAGCTTTATAGTATTTAAGTATTGTGGGTGATCAGAGATCACCTGTCAAGTGGTGGCATTCACGTCTGGTTCTGTGAGCGAGGGTAGCCATCTTCTTCCTTCCTATCACTCAGTATTTTTTTTAATAATCTGTCTCATGTTTTCACTAACCATTCTGTGGCTGTGTCATTAACATTGTCATCACTGTTACACTGGTGACTCTTTTTTTCTGTAGTGAAGTCACCAATCCAGATTCCATAGAGAGATTCTGAGGGAGGGTATTTCCTTCAAGATGATATACAAAAGTATGGGGACCTCATGGTCGACTTCAAAATTTGTTTCTAGACAACTTGATGGCCAAGACCCATTATATACTCCTTAGGTCTTGCTCTCCCAGTATCCACCAGAATAATATGGTATCCTTAAACACTTCCTAGCCTAGTGCCACTCAGCTCTGTGTCCACTGCTTTGGAGGGTTTCCTGGGGTCTTCCCTCTCTAGTTGGTGTGAAATTTTAATTGTGGAGATTTCCTAGAACATTGACATTCACAATGTTTTTTATTTCTGGAATAAGAGTGGCATCTTCAGCCTTAACTAGCTTCCTGGATTCTCTGGCTGCTAAAGGAATTCATATTTTTAACTCCAATATCTTCTGTCTCTGAACTCTTAAAGAGATTCATCTGATCTACTATATAATGTCCAAGTCATTTTTTTGCCTCATTCAGGCCAAGAGTTGCTCTTATTAATAGAATTCAAATAAAATCTGAAGCTAAGGAACATGTATATAATTGACATTCTGAGTAGGGGAAATTTTGCAAGCAGTCTTTAAAATTCTGCTTCTTCACAATTTGCCATTGTTCAGCTCAGAAAGAAAAGCTGTAGAATCTCTTAATGTTGTGGTAATTAATACTCAGTGTGTGATGTCTCATTTTATTCAATTTATACTTAGTGTGCCCTGCCAAAATGTAATAAAGAAAACACTTAAAAAGCCACAAAGACATAAATTATTAAAACATTTCCTCCTGAAGCATGATTTTAAATAATACTCAGTACAATGTCATCTAGGGCATTTGGAGATTATAGTTTACTAATAAATATCTTGGCTGAGGTTCATTCTGCAGGCAGGGATAATGCAAGTTAGATGTATCTGTTTTTAAATGTGAATAGATCCCTGCACAGTAAGGGTGTTGCGTGCCTTTCATCTGTCCTAAGAAAGCTTGGTTGGTGAGACTTCCTGGAAAAATGTCTGAAGAGAGAAGTGAAGGGTGGGAACTAGGAGCATCCCTGACCCCAGACCCTTTCAGAAAGGATACCTGCTCCAGGATAAGGATAAGCAGAGAGCAAGCAGAAGACATGTTATCAAGATTTGTTAGGACGGGGAGAGAGGATACGGACAGTGCTACAGGTAGAGAGATGCTAGCCTCCGCAGAGATCGGATAGTAGAAAAGAAGAAAACCAAGGGTCATGGATCACGGTTTTTACTGATTTTTTTTTTTTAATCTCTAGACACGAATAGAATGCTCTCTTAATAGTTTCATAGCCAAAGGCTCTCAGTGTGTTTCCCTAAATCCCTTAATATTTTTCCTACTTTTCTGATCAAAATGAAGAAATATTAAATGTTCCAATGATACTGGACACAACAGAAACAGAAAAGACCTATTTATAATCTCATATTTTGTTGAAATGCTTTCACAGTTCCCAACTATAAAGCCCATACAGAGCCCACAGGGGAAACAAGCAGGAAAGGTGATAAGAACTGCTTTAGTCAGAGTGAGCCCTTTTGTAGCACAAGTGCTGAAGTTACTGTTTACAAAAGGAATGAGATTGTTCTGGGGGGGGGGGTGGCGGGCAGGCATGTGCAGCAGCTCTTGATCCCCTTTGGAGGATGTTTTTAAGGGTGTGGCTCCACTCTGCCTGGAGCAAGTATCTTTTCTGAAAGGCTCTCTGGGAGCATCCTGGGAAATTCTGAGTCATATCCAAACGTGACTTTCTGGTTGGAAAGGAACTCACAGAGAGAACTCAATTAAAAGCAGTTTTACAGCTTAAATATAATACTCCCAAATGCATTCTCTATTTAAAAATGAGTAGGCAGACTTGGTACTTCAACATTCCATTGCCTTATCCTTTAATTCCCCTTTATTTTTCTATCCCTTCTTTACATTCATTCTCCCCGGAGAGTCTCTATTTCAAATCATTTTGAGATATGTAATAAAAATAACTTTTTTGCCTATATACTTTGGTTCTTGTTGCAATTGAAACTTGTTAAAAAAAAAAGTGGGGTTAGTTCTCACTGGTTGAAGCTTAGTTTTTCTACTGTGTTTAAAGTGAGTAGAGGGACTTGTAACTGACAGCTTGTCTTATTTTAAAATCTGAAACTTTGTACAGGAAATATTTAAGATACTTTTATTGTAGCATTTTTGTCATAGGAAAGTATAGGGAATAACTGAAACTACCAAAAATAAAAGAATAGTTGTCTAAATGATGGTGTATCAACATTGTATTAATGAAATGCTATGCAGTTGTTCAAAAGCTAAGATAGAACTACATAATGATATGAGAAGATTTATAAGTCTTAAGTGAAAAAGGAAAACTACAGACTAATATGAGCAATCTGAAACCATTTAGTAAACTCTCAAGTAATAATGTATATACACAAATATAAGATACATATACATGCATGTATAGAAGTAGATCTGAAAGGATGAACATCAAAATGATAACTATGAGTACTTCTGAGAATGTCCCAGAACTGTGAAAGGAAAAAGATGTAGATAAAAGAGTATTATGTCATGTGTGATAAATAAAAATAATAATACAAAGACAGTAATAATCTATATATTACCTCTGAGAATTAACCAGAGTAACATCTTATCTATTTGTTTTTGCTCTTTTGATTAAAAGTTATATGCTAATTATAAAGATTTTAAACAATGATGAAAAATATCAAAGTGAATTTGAAAGTTAAAATAAAGTCTGATCTTTATATCAGGTGAGCATGCTTCCAGACAACTCTAAGTATGTAAATATGCAGATACACATTCATTAAAAATAATGAAAATCACAATTCATGAAAGATGCATTAAATGCCAAGTTCACTTAATTATAAGGAGAAGAAATTGAAATAGTTGCTGAATTTCAAGTAAATGTCTCCTCATCACAAGATGTACCATTTCTTAATTTATTCCTTTAAGGTTAAAATAAAGATATTAAAGACGAGGATAGAGTCATTATGGGTTTCTTGTTTTGGTTTTCATGTTGATTTTTAGATTAAGTTTTTTCTATGGAAGATGAAAATTGCTCTTTCACATTAGTTCCTATAATCCCTTCCCTTTAACTGCTTATTTTTGCTAGCTATGCTAATATTTTACTGTTTTTAACATTTTGTTCTGTGATCATCAATTCAATTTAATACAGAATCTAAATAAAAATAGATCTGCTTCTCACCATCAGTTCCCTTTTTAAAATTAGTTTCTTCAATCCTGAGTTCTTTGTTTATACTGCTATACTTTAGAGAGATTTTGAAAGATTTTGTTTCCCCAAAAAATGAGTTTATGGGCATTTTATTCACCTAGGCATTCATGTTTGGGCCTGTTAGGTAGCTGTCATCCACATTTTCAGAACACAAATGCTCATCTTTTATTTTTTTATATTGACTTGTTTATGTAGGGAAGTCTGAGACTTGTTATATTTAAGGGATTTCTGTAGAAAATCTTTTTCTTCCTGTATGACAGAAAATTTTGTTCTTATTCTTGTAGTAATGTAACATAACTGGTATGAGTTAGGATTAACTGCTGTATGTAAAATTTTTATGATAGACTATATGTTCCTTTAATATTCAAGTTTTAAAAATCAATTTTAGAGAAATATAGATATTTCAATTTCTTGAACTCTGTTTCTAACTGACACCAAATTTTACCTGGGGACATCTTTAAAATGTCCTCTAATTTTATGATCTCTATTTACTTCTTTATATTTGAACAGGTTGTATTTTTTTTTTTTCTGTACTGATTTAACATTTTAGTGGCCACTGTTTCATGCTTTTTACAAGTTGTTCATCAAGTCAACCTTGATACTGAATTTATCTGAGATTTATACTAATCCCCCTCATCTACTTCTGTTGTCTTTTCCTCTTGTCTTTAAGGTCCTCTTTCATTAAATGGAAGTTCTTTGTTGGTGTTTCTATCATGGTGAGACTTGAGGAGATCTAATTAAAACTAAAACCTCCTCCGAATTCAGAAAACTTCTCCAAAACATTGAAGAGAAAGAGTCTTACTATTGAAACAGTATTAAACCAGAATGTGATATACTTCACAGGCGTGGCTTCCCTCATGTGTGCAATAGGATAACAATAGTAGGTAACCTTTCCCAATTTTTGCCATGGTCCCCACTCAAAGCTAGTTGGTTGACATTCAGCAGTGCATTTAGTTCTCATAAAATCTTTATAAGGTGATTTAAAAAAAAAAATTCTCATTTTACAGTGAGGCTCAGAAAAAAGAGTAACATATATGGTCACACAACTGGTAGAGACAGCATTTAAGCTCAGGTTTCTCCAATTCTAAAAAGCCTATTCTAACCACTTTGTCTTATTGCTTTCTTCCTTCCAAAGTTGGTTATGATATATCAGTAATACAACTTACATTAGAATATATAAATATAAAAACAGCATGTCATCATTTTATTTTTGTCCACACATTAAAACCTATGTGATGTTTCCTTTGTCTCAGAAAACTCTCCAAGCCTTGTAAAATGAAGCATTATACTGAGCATTATAAAATGAAGGTTCCTACTGAAGGTTTTATCTTGAATATGATTTATTTACTTATTCATTTTACATTTATTCAATAAAAATTTTTAACTCCATTACATGACAGAAACCTTCCTACATGATAAGAGATTATGAACTAATAAAAACTCCCCTCAAATTCCACTGGGAGTGATTATAAATAAAAACGTTAAAATTAAAGAAAATATATCTAAGAAGTAATATAAAAGATTTTCTTTAAGAAAAAAAGATGTGGTATTTCAAGAGGTGATTTTAGAACAGAAATTTGAATAAAGTGAGGGTGAGAGAGATGTTAAGCTCTAAGAAGGTAACTTTCCAGGTTACGTAAAGGCACATTTAGAAGTCATGACATGAGAAATAATTTAGAATGTTCAAGAAATAATAGGTTGAGTGGAAATGGATGTAGAAATGCTTTGAAGATTATGCCCTGGCAAATTTTGAAAAAATCTTTCACATTATATTTTTCTTTATTTTGTGTTAGAGAACACTTAAATTCTTGATCTCACCTGCAAGTTATTAAGTCAGAATGACTTAATGATGCTAGCAATTGATATGCAGTTAGAGTTTATGTATTATATATTTGGTATATTTTCAAGCTCTAGTTTTGTGGAAAATAATTCCCATATCACCCTTATCCCATTCTCATCTATATGATTATCAATAAGGAAGTAGCCATTTTGAATTACATGAACCCTGAGGGCAGAGAGGCCTCTGATCCAAAATTTTTGCATCTTCCTCTCAATAATGTATTTAGCACCAAAAAAAGTGTCAGAGCTGTTTTCTTTTTTTCTAATTACTGAAGGAAAAAAGACAAAACTATGGAATCCCTTCTTGTTCCTTTCTATGTGAAACTGTGTGTAAGAGAGAAATAAAATGAAGAACTATAAAGAGGAGCATATACATGAGTGGTATGAGAAAGTACTGCTGATATGTATTCAATCCCTATTTCCATTTCTTCCTGAAGACTTGAAGTCTTCCCATCACTGAATTACTTGAGATACTACAATAATATTATTTTGATTTTTTTCCTTTTGATTAAGGTATTTTGGACAGAATTTATTTAATAAAACTATACTACTGCTTTTATACATGTATAATTTGATCTGATTATAGAAATAAGTGTTAATTTCTCAGTCGTTTCTGACTCTTTGTGACTCTATAGACTATAGTCTTCCAGGTTCCTCTTTCCCTGGAATTCTCAAGGCAAGAATACTTGAGTGGGTTGCCATTCCCTTCACCAGGGATTGAACCCAGGTCTCCTACATTGTAGGCAGATTCTTTACTGTCTAAGCCATATAGCCCTATGTGAAAAGGCATTGTCTTAAGGCATTTGTATTCGGTTCCTCATCTATAAAGTCTGAATGTCTTTATAAGATCATGTAAGTAATAAATTGAATACCTTCATTCAGATTGCTAAGGCTCAGAAAATCATGTAGAAAAAAGTGATGACAGATTTAGTGTATAGGACTTGCATTACTTATAATTTCTTTGACTTTTTATACCTAAAGATTGAAGGCAAAAGGAGAAGGGGTTGGCAGAGGATGAAATGGTTAGACAGAATCACTGACTCATGACCATGAATTTGAACAAATTCCAAGAGACAGTGAAACACAGAGGAGCCTGGCCTGCTGCTGTCCATGGGCTTGTAGAGTTGGGCATGATTTAGTGACTGAACAACAAGAACAATGGATGGTATGGGAATGTAATTCAGATGATACTGACCTGCGGAGTTACAGTTGGGCATATTAAACTGCATGCCAGTGAATACAGGAAGGGAACTGAGGAGAGATGCAGATGAGCACATGTTTGCTGCCTGTTGCTTTTCAGTCACTAAGTCGTGTCTACTTTTTGCAGTTGCTTCATTATCTTGTGGTTCTTGATCATGGATTTGGTTGGTTTTCTAAGGACAATGGGCTTCTCTGGTGGCTCAGTGGTAAAGACTCTGCCTGCCAATGCAGGCGACCCATGAAGTGCAGGATCAATCCCTGGGTTGAGAAGATCTCCTGGAGGAGGAAATGGCAATACTCCAGTATTCTTGCCTGGAAAATTCCATGGAGAGAAGAGCCTGGCAGGCTACAGTCCATGTGGTCACAGAGTCTGACAGGATTGAATGACTAAGCATAGTATAGCTAAGTCCAGTAGGTTAAAATTCAGTGTGTTTGAAAGAGGAAGGTTGATTTTAGAGAAGGAATGACATCAGTTGCTAGGGTAGTAGGACAGACAGACTGCACTAGAAGGATACTTTTTGAGTGTTTTTTATTTAAACTCTCTGGTTCATTACTTCCACTAACTTCCCTCATAAATTGACCTCCATTGGTATGTATTGTCTCAATTTTCTCTTCTGTTAAAATGAAAAATGTGCCACTTAAATCTAATTATTCTATTGTGTATCTCTACTCATCCTAGCCTCTTATTTAGAAATTCTGCTCCCTTGGTCAGACCACATTCTTTCCTATATTTTCACTTCTCAAAAAAAAAAAGCAGTTTTCTTCAAGCTCCTGTCTTGTTTCTCATTTCTCTTTATAGAATAAATATTTTGAAGAGTGGCATATACTTGCCCCATTAATCATTTCTCATCAATTATTCCCATGGCCACAAATACTGTTCTATGATGAAATTCCAATTGATTTTTCTTAATCCTTATTATCCCCAATCTCAGTTCAGTTTAGTTCACTCACTCAGTCATGTTTGACTCTTTGTGACTCCATGGACGGCAGCATGCCAGGCTTCCCTGTCCATCACCAACTCCTGGAGCTTACTTAAACTCATGTCCATCGAGGCAGTGATGCCATACAACCATCTCATCCTCTGTCATCCCCTTCTCATCCCACCTTCAATATTTCCTAATATCAGGATCTTTTTACATGAGTCAGCCCTTCGCATCAGGTGGCCAAAGTATTGGAGTTTTAGCTTCAGCATCAGTCCTTCCAATGAATATTCAGGACAGTTTTACTTTAGGATGGACTGGTTGGATCTCCTTGTAGTCCAAGGGACTCTCAAGAGACTTCTCCAACACCACGGTTCAAAAGCATCCATTCTTTTGTGCTCAGTTTTCTTCACAGTCCAACTCTCACATCCATACATGACTACCGGAAAATCCAAAGCTTTGACTGAATGGACCTTTGTTGGCAAAGTAATGTCTCTGCTTTTTAATATGCTGTCTAGGTTGGTCATAACTTTTCTTCCAAGGAGCAAATGCCTTTTAATTTCATGGCTGCATTCACCATCTGCAGTGATTTTGGAGCCCCCCAAAATAAAGATTTGGATTAAAGATTTACTGAGCTTGGCCCCATCCATCAGAACAAGACCCAGTTTCCCCCTCAGTCAGTCTCTCCCATCAGGAAGCTTCCATAAACCTCTTATCCTTTTCCATCAAAGGGCAGACAGAATGAAAACCACAATCACAGAAACCTAACTAATCTGATCACATGGACGACAGTCTTGTCTAACTCAGTGAAACGATGAGCCGTGCTATGTAGGGCCAGCCAAGACGGATGGGTCCTGGTGGAGAGTTCTATCAAAACGCAGTCCACTGGAGAAGGGAATGGCAAACCACTTCAGTATTCTTGCCTTGAGAACCCCATGAACAGTATGAAAAGGGAAAAAGATAGGACACTGAAAGATGAACTCCCCTCAAACTCAGGGTAGCATTTAACATTGCTGAACATTTTTTCTTCCTTAAAATATCCTCTTAGATTTTCTCCCAACTCTAAACCATCTCCTCAGTATTTATAATTGATCTCAGGTTTTTATTACAACTAATCTTTATCTTTATCTCACTCTGTACACTCTCTTCAATCACCTGTACTTCCATGGCTTCTGTGGCTGTTAGTACTTTGATCAGTTTGCATTCTGTTTCTCCATCTAGGTTTAGCTTCTCATCTAGATACCTAAAAATGTCCTTTTATGAGTGTTTTCATTCCAATCCCCAAGAAAGGCAATGCCAAAGAATGCTCGAACTACCACACAACTGCACTCATCTCACATGCTAGTAAAGTAATGCTCAAAATTCTCCAAGCCAGGCTTCAGCAATACATGAACCCTGAACTTCCAGATGTTCAAGCTTTTAGAAAAGGCAGAAGAACCAGAGATCAAATTGCCAACATCTGCTGGATCATCGAAAAAGCAAGCGAGTTCCAGAGAAACATTTATTTCTGCTTTATTGATTATGCCAAAGCCTTTGACTGTGTAGGTCACAATAAACTGTGGAAAATTCTGAAAGAGACGGGAACACCAGACCATCTGACCTGTCTCTTGAGAAACCTGTATGAAGGTCAGGAAGCAACAGTTAGAACTGGACATGGAACAACAGACTGGTTCCAGACAGGAAAAGAAGTACGTCAAGGCTGTATATTGTCACCCTGCTTATTTAACTTATATGCAGAGTACATCATGAGAAACACTGGGCTAAAGAAACACAAGCTGGAATCAAGATTGCCAGGAGAAATATCAGTAACCTCAGATATGCAGATGACACCACCCTTATGGCAGAAAGCGAAGAAGAACTAAAGAGACTCTGATGAAAGTGAAAGAGGAGAGTGAAAAAGTTGGCTTAAAGCTCAACATTCAGAAAACTAAGATCATGGCATCTGGTCCCATCACTTCATTGGAAATAGATGGGGAAATAGTGCAAACAGTGTCAGACTTTATTTTGGGGGGCTCCAAAATCACTGCAGATGGTGATTGCAGCCATGAAATTAAAAGACACTTACTCCTTGGAAAGAAAGTTATGATCAACCTAGATAGCATATTTAAAAGCAGAGACATTACTTCGCCAACAAAGGTCTGTCTAGTCAAGGCTATGGTTTTTCTAGTAGTCATGTATGGATGTGAGAGTTGGATGGTGAAGAAAGCTGAGCGCTGAAGAATTGATGCTTTTGAACTGTGGTGTTGGAGAAGACTCTTGAGAGTCCCTTGGACTGCAAGAAGATCCAACCAGTCCATCCTAAAGGAAATCAGTCCTGAATATTCATTGGAAGGACTGATGTTGAAGCTGAAACTCCAATACTTTGGCCACCTCATGCGAAGCGTTGACTCATTGGAAAAGACCCTGATGCTGGGAAGGATTGGGGGCAGTTGGAGAAGGGAACGACAGAGGATGAGATGGCCGAATGGCATCACCGACTCGATGGACATGGGTTTGGTTAGACTCCGGGAGCTGGTGATGGACAGGGAAGCCTGGTATGCTGCGATTCATGGGGTCGCAAAGAGTTGGACATGACTGTGTGACTGAACTGAACTGATGAGTGTGACACCACAAATGAGACTATAATATCCCCTACACACAATGAATATCAATACCATCGACAAAGTTTCTAAATCAGAAGATGAGAAGTCATTCTTGACTCCTTTTTCCCATGGGATTTACATATTACTCTCTCTCCATCTCCACCGTCATAGATATCTTCTGGCACCATTCAAGTCTCTTCTTCAGAATTTAGTCACTGTTCCTTTAGTTTCCAGAGGTATTGCCTGATGCTATATCCCATGAGTCTCTCTGTTGCAACTGCCCTCATTTGTGGGGTGTAATTTCATTCAGTGTTAAGTTCCTCTCCACATACAGCCCATAGCCTATGACAGGTCCATTTGTTTGTTTTTTAATTTATTTATTTTAATTGGAGGCTAATTACTTTACAATATTGTACTGGTTTTTCCCATACATTGACATGAATCATCCATGGGTTTACATGTGTTCCCCATCCTGAACCCCCCTCCCACCTCCCTCCCCATCCCATCCCTCTGGGTCATCGCATTGCACCAGCCATGAGCACTTGTCTCATGCATTGAACCCAGACTGGCGTTCTGTTTCATATGTGATAATATACATGTTTCAATGCTATTCTCCCAGAATGTCCCACCCTCACCTTCTCCCTCAGAGTCCATAAGACTGTTCTATGCATCTGTGTCTCTTATTCTGTCTCACATATAGGGTTATTGTTACCATCTTTCAAATTCCATGTATATGCATTAGTATACTATATTGGTGTTTTTTCTTTCTGGCTTACTTCACTCTGTATAATGGGCTCCAGTTTCATCCATCTCAATAGAATGGATTCAAATGTATTATTTTTAATGGCTGAGTAATATTCCATTATGTATATGTACCATACCTTCCTTATCCATTCGTCTGCTGATGGACATCTAGGTTGCTTCCATGTCCTAGCTATTATAAACAGTGCTGCAATGAACATTGGGGTACACATGTCTCTTTCAATTCTGATTTCCTCAGTGTGTATGCCCAGCAGAGGGATTGCTGGGTCATATGGCAGTTCTATTCCCAGTTTTTAAAGGAATCTCCACACTGTTCTCCATAGTGGCTGTACTATCTTGCATTCCCACCAACAGTGTAAGAGAGTTCCCTTTTCTCCACACCCTCTCCAGCATTTATTGCTTGTAGACTTTTGGATAGCAGCCATTCTGACTGGCATGAAATGCTACCTCATTGTGGTTTTGATTTGCATTTCTCTTATAATGAGTGATGTTGAGCATCTTTTCATGTGTTTGTTAGCCATCTGTATATCTTCTTTGGAGAAATGCCTGTTTAGTTCTTTGGCCCATTTTTTGATAGGGTGGTTTATTTTTCTGGATTTGAGCTGTAAGAGTTGCTTGTATATTTTTGAGATTAATTTTTTGTCCATTGCTTCGTTTGCTTTAAAAAGGAAAAATACTCTTGCCTAATTTGAAATTGCCTCAGGGATTCCCAGGTGGCGCTAGTGGTAAAGAACCCGTCTGCCAATGCAGGAGATGCAAGAAACATGGGTTCCATTCCTGGGTTGGGAAGATCCCCTGGAGGAGGAAATGGCAGCCCACTCCAGTATTCTTGCTGGGAGAATCCCATGGACATAGGAACCTGATAGACTACGGTCCATAGGGTCACAAAGAGTCAGACATGACTAAAGTGACTTAGCACACAGGATTTTTAAGGGCTAGTTGAGACTTCTGTTTTATCAGCAGCATAATTTAATCTCTTCCTCTGCCCAAGCCTTCTTCATTTACCCAGGTTCTCCAATAAAGTCCTGCATATTGATCTCTTTGTAAGAATCTATCGTGAGATTAACTATCACTTTTTCCTGCATTAGTTTCTCTTGCTTGCCTCCCTGACTCTACTTTTGTTCTTCTGGTAAATTTGCCACACTGCAGCTAAAGTGATCGTACTAATATCCCACTTGGTTCTGTGGAATCTTTGCTAAAGACAATAATATAGATTCCAATTATAATTAGGAGAGATTTTAACATCTTCTACTTTACATGATAAATGTGAGATCAAGGAGTATGCCTGTCTTATAAATTCCAGAATCCCAAATTCCTGACATGTAGCAAGTACTTAATATTTTAATTTAAATAAATGATTGGTTATCTATCCTATGCCTGAATTCTTTTATCAATAATAGAAAAAAAAAAAAACTAGTAGACTAAATAATCTAATCCTACTTTCTACTTTGCCTTGAATTAGCTACATGACCTTAGGTCACTTTGGAAGAATTTTGCAACCAGTGTAATTAGGAGATTTTTCAAATAGCTGATTTCCAAAAAGTCTACAAGAATGATATTATGCAGTGTTTATATCTATCAAATTATTTATCAACCTGTGTCTGAGTTCACATGTAAGCAAGTGAAGAATATAAGAAAAGTTTACAATGATCAATAAAATGTCATTTTTACTTGTCTGAATTATTTATATTGCCCTTAAAATGAGGAAATGCTCCCCTACCTCTGTCCCCATCACTCCTTGAGTACTTAATCAGGCATCCAGAATACATGTGTGAGCTATTCAATACATGAGTACTAAGCAGAGGTTAACTAATGTCTCCAGCATAAAGCAGAGCAAAGATTAAAACAAAACTGTGTAGATTTGCGTTAGCTTGGAATCACTAAGATGTACTTTGTAGAAGGTCACAGTGGTTAAAGCATAATTGCAATGTGAGACTATTTTTCTTGCTCAGGAATTGAGACAAAATGTAAATGTTCATATGTTTGAGGAAATATTTGTCAATTTCAAGTTTAAAAGAAAAGAATACTGGTTGGCCTTACCTGTGTGTAATTTTACAAAACAGTAAACTCCGATTGAAAAATTAGGACACCATCTGTTATGCAATAAATGTTAAATCACTAAAAATCTCTCTTCAGAAAACAGAATTTTAGTATCCTGATGTAAAATCTTCTAGAGTCTAGATAGTTTCCCTCTCCTAATTTAGTAATCTTTAACATAATAGACAATTTTAGGTAATATTTTATTTTTCAAGTTTAGTAATAAACTTATATTGCCACAAAAATATATCGATAGAATTCCAGGAAGTGACATAATACCTCTGGATACCTTGACTCAGTCGAGCCAAATATATTAAGACTGCTATGATTAATGATTTCAGAACAGTTAATGATCAAAATAAATGTTCATCACCATGCTATGACAGATGTGTTAGTCTCCGAACACAGTAGCAACTGTGGTGATTGCTGTGGTGACAGAGAAATACAATTACAGTAGCTGGAGGTGTTACTCTTAATCATGGGTGTAATCTTTCTTGTCTACTTTACACGCAGGAGTTGAATGTTAGGGGGGAAGTTGTGGTGGAGAAGGGGTGACCTTCAAGGTTTCCCCACTTAACTTTTAGAGACTTGATCTCTTTCCAAAATGTAAATAAGACATGCAGATCATTTTGTTTTTAATTTTAAATTAGTTTATTTATTTTTTAACTTTACAGTATTGTATTTGTTTTGGCATACATTGACATGAATCCACCATGAGTGTACATGCGTTCCCCTTCCATAACCCCCCTCCCACCTCCCTTCCCATCCCATCCCTCCAGGTCATCCCGGTGCACCAGCCCCAAGAACCCTGTATCATGCATCGAACCTGGACTGGTGATTCATTTCACATATGATAATTTACAGGCTTCAATGCCATTCTCCCATATCATCCTGCCCTTGCCCTCTCCCATAGAGTCCATAATACTGTTCTATTTATCTGTGTCTCTTTTGATGTCTCCCATACAGGGTTATCTTTATCAATTAACTAAATACCATATATATGTGTTAGTATACTGTATTGGTGTTTTTCTTTCTGGCTTACTTCACTCTGTGTAATAGGCTCCAGTTTCATCCACCTCATTAGAACTGATTTGAATGTATTGTTTTTAATGGCTGAGTAATATTCCATTGTGTATATTTACCACAGCTTCCTTATCCATTCGTCTGCTGATGGGCATCTAGGTTGCTTACATGTCCTGGCTATTATAAACAGTGCTGCGATGAACATTGGGGTACACGTGTCTCTTTCAAGTCTGGTTTCCTCAGTGTGTATGCCCAGCAGTGGGATTGCTGGGTCATATGGCAGTTCTATTCCCAGTTTTTTGAGGAATCTCCACACTGTTCTCCGTAGTGGCTGTACTAGTTTGCATTCCCACCAACAGTGTAAGAGGGTTCCCCTTTCTCCACACCCTCTCCAGCATTTATTGCTTGTAGACTTTTGGATAGTAGCCATTCTGACTGGCGTGAAATGGTACCTCATTGTGGTTTTGATTTGCATTTCTCTGATAATGAGTGATATTGAGCATCTTTTCATGTGTTTGTTAGCCATCTGTATGTCTTCTTTGGAGAAATGTCTGTTTAGTTCTTTGGCCCACTTTTTGATAGGGTCGTTTATTTTTCTGCAATTGAGCTGCAGGAGTTGCTTGTATATTTTTGAGATTAATTCTTTGTCAGTTGCTTCATTTGCTATTATTTTCTCCTTTCTGAAGGCTTTTTCACCTTACTTATAGTTTCCTTCGTTGTGCAAAAGCTTTTAAGTTTAATTAGGTCCCATTTGTTTATTTTTGCTTTAATTTCCAATATTCTGGGAGGTGGGTCATAGAGGATCCTGCTATGGTTTATGTTGGAGAGTGTTTTGCCTATGTTTTCCTCTAGGAGTTTTATAGTTTCTGGTCTTACCTTTAGATCTTTAATCCATTTTGAGTTTATTTTTGTGTATGGTGTTAGAGATTGTTCTAGTTTCATTCTTTTACAAGTGGTTGACCAGTTTTCCCAGCACCATTTGTTAAAGAGATTGTCTTTTCTCCATTGTATATTCTTGCCTCCTTTGTCGAAGATAAGGTGTCCATAGGTGCATGGATTTATCTCTGGGCTTTCTATTTTGTTCCATTGATCTATATTTCTGTCCTTGTGCCAGTACCATACTGTCTTGATGACTGTGGCTTTGTAGTAGAGCCTGAGGTCAGGCAGGTTGATTCCTCCAGTTCCATTCTTTCTCAAGATTGCTTTGGCTATTTGAGTTTTTTTTGTATTTCCATACAAATTGTGAAATTATTTGTTCTAGTTCTCTGAAAAATACCATTGGTAGCTTGATAGGGATTGCATTGAATCTATAGAGTGCTTTGGGTAGTATACTCATTTTCACTATATTGATTGTTCTGATCCATGAACACGGTATATTTCTCCCTCTGTGTGTGTCCTCTTTGATTTCTTTCATCAGTGTTTTATAGTTTCCTATATATAGGTCTTTTGTTTCTTTAGGTAGATATATTCCTAAGTATTTTATTCTTTTCATTGTGATGGTGAATGGAATTGTTTCCTTGATTTCTCTTTCAGTTTACTCGTTGTTAGTATAGGAATGCAAAGGATTTCTGTGTGTTAATTTTATATCCTGCAACTTTACTATATTCATTGATTAGCTCTAGTAATTTTCTAGTGGACTGTTTAGGGTTTTCTATGTAGGGGATCATGTCATCTGCAAACAGTGAGAGTTGTACTTCTTCTTTTCCAATCTGAATTCCTTTTATGTCTTTTTCTGTTCTGATTGATGTGGCCAAAACTTCCAAAACTATGCTGAATAGTAGTGGTGAGAGTGGGCACCCTTGTCTTGTTCCTGACTTTAGGGGAAATGCTTTCCGTTTTTCACCATTTAGGATAATGTTTGCTGTGGGTTTGTTATATATAGCTTTTATTATGTTGAGGTATGTTCCTTCTATTCCTGCTTTTTGGAGGGTTTTTTTCATAAATGGATGTTGAATTTTGTCAAAGGCTTTCTCTGCATCTGTTGAAATAATCATATGGTTTTATTTTTCAATTTATGTGGTGTATTACATGGATTGATTTGAGATATTGAAGAATCCTTGCATCCCTGGGATAAAGCCCACTTGGTTATGATGTATGATCTTTTTAATATGTTGTTGGATTCTGTTTGCTAGGATTTTGTTAAGGATTTTTGCATCTGTGTTCATCAGTGATATTGGCCTGTAGTTTTCTTTTTTTGTGGCATCTTCGTCAGGTTTTGGTATTAGGGTGATGGTGGCCTCATAGAATGAGTTTGGAAGTTTACCATCTTCTGCAATTTTCTGGAAGAGTTTGAGTAGGATAGATGTTAGCTCTTCTCTAAATTTTGGTAGAATTCAGCTGTGAAGCCGTCTGGTCCTGGGCTTTTTTTTGCTGGAAAATTTCTGATTACAGTTTCAATTTCCGTGCTTGTGATGGGTCTGTTGATATTTTCTATTTCTTCCTGGTTCAGTTTTGGGAAGTCATACTTTTCTAAGAATTTGTCCATTTCTTCCAAGTTGTCCATTTTATTTGCATATAGTTGCTGATAATAGTCTCTTATGACCCTTTGTATTTCTGTGTTGTTTGTTGTGATCTCTCCGTTTTCATTTCTAATTTTGTTGATTTGATTCTTCTCCCTTTGTTTCTTGATGAGTCTGGCTAATGGCTTGTCAATTTTATTTATTTTCTCAAAGAACCAGCTTTTGGCTTTGTTGATTTTTGCTATGGTCTCTTTTGTTTCTTTTGCATTTATTTCTGCCCTAATTTTTAAGATTTCTTTCCTTCTACTAACCCTGGGGTTCTTCATTTCTTCCTTTTCTAGTTGCTTTAGGTGTAGAGTTAGGTTATTTATTTGGCTTTTTCCTTGTTTCTTGAGGTAAGCCTGTATTGCTATGAATCTTCCCCTTAGCACTGCTTTTACCGTGTCCCATAGGTTTGGGTTGCTGTGTTTTCATTTTCATTCATTTCTATGCATATTTTGATTTCATTTTTGATTTTTTCTGTGATTTGTTGGTCGTTCAGCAGTGTGTTGCATTGCATTGGAAATCTTTCAAATTTCAGAGGACCCTTCATGATTCCTAATAATCATAATGGATGAGTGAAACTTATTCCATTTAATAAATTTATCATGCATTTATTCAATTTTGATCAAATGCTTATCAATTATTTATCATAAACTACTAACCAAGAGAGATGTTAGTAATGTTCTTAGAGAATTCAATGTCCTATAAGGACTCAGAAGACCACAATGTTTTACTAACATATTGTAAAACTTATAATTCTGATTATGATAGAGTTGCTTTCAGACTCACTTTCGTATCCTAAGTAATTACAGATATTGGCCAAGATTATAAATCATCTATATTAAGGCATTAGGTGATGGACTGAGTGCGGCATTGTTCCTTGAAAGAAAGGAAGTTCATTAGATGAGTACTACATTCAACCCAAATGTCTGCTAGGGATAATTCCCAAATGTGCTAAATGTAGGAGCATGAGCAGAGAGCTATAGTTTCATTTTATGGATGATATGGCCAAGTTTAGAGAAGTCAAGATAACTTCAGTTTGCAAGACAGGGTTCCCTAGAGACATACCTGAAATTTTCTTGGGATTAATTTCTTTGTCCTTTGGTAAATTCTAGGGGGAATGTGGGTAGAGTAAGACTACACAGGGTCTAGCAGAAACTACATGAGGGGTTGAGATCTGGACAAAAATTTCAGATGTTGCAGCGACCTGGGGATATGTTGAAGTTTTGAACTAGCTAGAGTGAAAATGATTTGAAGAATAACATGAGTTTTCAGTTGGGATCCTAGAATGGCAGTGAATTTGTACCTTATTAGAGAGGAGAATAATAAACTTTCATTAATAAAACCAAAAACTAATCCTTGACAGGATCAAATCTAATAATTAAACTGTTTTTATTAAAAAAATGAATACACATACAAACACAAAGTATAGATATTTATACATTATATACGTGCACATAGATATATATGAAGTATTTGTAGATATATACACATAGTGTAGAATAAAGAATATTTTCAAAATATAAAGCAGATATGAACAACACAGAAGAACATAATATAGTAGAAAAAATCAGTAATTACAGACATACCAGACAGACATTGGAATTTGCATACATGGTTTAAAAATGTTGAATTTAGAGGAAACATAACTAGATAAATATAAACTTAAAATGTTCACATAGGAATTCTAAATCTTAAAATATTTGAAATTTAAAATCTAGCAGATGCATTTAAAAACAGATTGTATGTAAAAAAAAGTTTAAAAGTAAAACAAAGATGGATGAAAAAAATCATGTGAAGAAAAAAAAGAATATGATAGAACTATGAGAAAATATGAAACATTTTATCATACATATAATATTAGTCACAAAACCAGAAGAGGAAAATGCAGCAGAGAAAACATATAAAGAAATAATGACTTAGTGATATGTCATATCAAACATTTTATCATACATATAATAGTAGTCACAAAACCAGAAGAGGGAAAATGCAACAGAGAAAACATATAAAGAAATAATGACTTAGTGATATATCATATTAACACAAAGATTAAAAAATCTTAGCCACAAACAACAAATAAAACTAAAAACTAGCACATCATAGACAAACTGCTGAAAATCAAAGTATTACAAAGAGAAAGACAGACAATAAATATTGTATTTAGGTTTGATTCTTCAGGAAGACAAAAAGTCCAAAATGTGTACTCATCCTACAATATAGTTTCAAAAAACGAAGAAAATTTACATAAAAATCAAGTGATGGTGGGTGGGGTGGGATGGGGTGAGGAGAAGGGATTAATGGACAAAGCACAGAGGATATTTTAGGGCAGTGAAGATACTGATACTGTAATGATGGATACTTGTCTTTCTACCCTTGTCCAAACCCATGGAATGTAAAACACCAAGAATGAACCCTAATAAAATGATGGACTTTGGGTCATCATCATGTGTCAGAGTAGGTTTATCAACTGTAACAAATACAGCCCTCTGAGAGATGTTGATAATATGTACTTTTTTCATCTTTATAAAACATATGTTGAGGAAATGCACAATGATGATCACTTACATAAAATTCACTTCTGAGGTTATATTCTTTTTATTTATATGTTTTTCCTAATAAAGTTTTAATTAAAACAAGAACAGCAAGTACTTATGGAACTTTCAATACTCCTCGCAAGGTAAAAGATAGAAACACAGATCAATGGAAAATATAGAATCCAGAAATAGAAAACTTGAAAAAAATATAAGAGAAAATCTAGGTGATCTTTAGTTTGGCAGTGAGTTTTAATATACATCATCAAAAGCAGAAAGAAAAGAAATTGATTCGTTGATCTTTATTTAAATAGAATCCCTGGGTCACAGCTTTGCTAGTAGAGAGGTCCCACCTGAGCAGAAATGACCAGGTACTAGTACACTCACCATGGTTAGTCACTGGTTGGAAGCTGCCTGAGGAGTCTATAGTCTTGAATGAAAAACTCAGGTAGATCATACAGTGGCTAACACTTGGAGGTTGCTAGTGCCAGCAGCACTTCTTGAAACTGAATGGAAAATTCTTTTCTTAAATTAAAAAAATATATTGGAGTATAGTTGATTTATAATTTTTAGATGAATATCTGATCAGAAAAAGCAGGAAGAAAGTCAGCCAGCAACACTTATGGCTCTGTTTGTAAGGTGTCTTGAAATGTTTCCATTTATAAGTAGACCACTACCCCCATCAGGCCTTGATTCATGACCTGTACACTTTTTACGTAATTCATAACTTGCATTCTGTATAGATACTGAGTTGGTCCTATTAATGTTCAAAAAACAAAGACAAAACCCCTACTGATTACCTACTCTGGTGCCAGGCTCTAGATTACTGTTTTCATGCTGAAGAAATAATGAGAAAATATAGTCCCTTTTCCATTTCTGCATGCAGCCTCAAATTTTGCCTCACTGTTAGTGAATAAAATGTTAAGTTGTCATGTTACTAACATTTCTGTGCCAAGGATCCTTTACTGGGAACCTCTGAGGTTACTTGGAAAAGGAAATGGCAACCCATTCCTGTATTCTTGCCCAGAAAATGCCATGGATGGAGAAGCCTGGTAGGCTACAGTCCATTGGGTCACAAAGAGTCAGACACGACTGAGTGACTTCACTTTCACTTTCTGAGGGTACTGACTGAGACTTAGTTAACTCTGTATGTCTTTAACTTTCCTAGGCACTTAATAGTTATCTTTAAAGGGTTCATCTTGCTGGGAGGATAAAGCATAAATATATTAAAGAGTTGAACATTATATTTATATATATATATATATATATATATATATATAGCATTAATGAAACAATACAAAAGGGATTACAAGTAATTCATTCTCAACAGATACTTGTTAAATGAAATGGATTTTTGAGTACAGAAGAAAAAAATAGAACACTTAGTTATTTTGCCACAAATACTCCACACTTTCTTTCCAAAAGTAGGAAAAAAAGGTGGGGAAAAATTCTAAGTTATTTTGGAAAGAAACATGCAAAAACATGGGAAAAAGAAGTGCGTGGAGAATGTGGGAAAGGTAGAGATACAAGGTGCTTTTTCAGCCCTATGTTTACCACCATATAAATTACTGTTTAGTAAGTTGGTATTTGGTAAGTGAGCACCTCAGATTAAGGTGAATGAGAGTGAATGTGGGGATGAGGGTTGGGTAACAGACTCATAATTTGGGGAACAATAATTGGCCTGGAGTAGGCACCTCTTTTGAATTCACGGTCATGGTTTTCACATGTTGAAGAGTTTTGAAAATATTTTGCTCCCAGGATTAATGACCACAGCATCTCACTGGGCACCAAGGAAGCTATTTTCTCTCATCTCTTTACTTAAAGTTGATTGTTTTTACCTTCAGTTTACTATCTTGGTATTCTCGGTAGTTTTACACATTTGTTAGCTTTTTAAAAAATCAACCATCTATTTTAAACAGAAATCAAAACTTCAGATTTAGTTTTTGCTGATGAGTAGGGTCAAGGTCAATAATTGAGTATGTTTTGCTCTACTGCCCATTTAAGACCATCCCAGTAACCTTGGCTGGTAAATCATCTGTGTGCTGTTCTGCAGCTTTTAGAATTATATAATTTCTTCATCTAGTTTTTCTATTTCCCCTGAAGAATAAAACCCTGCGATCCTATCTCAGTTCATGGAGCTGCAAAGATATTAATCCTTTACACACTTTCCAGAGAATTCTACCATTTGTGTTTCTAATTCCCATATTCAAATAGGCAAAAGCATTGAAAGATGTTGACTTTGCATCTAATATTCTCCTTGTGACATTTCTGAGGGCATTACAGAGAGTGGGGAGCCTGGATGTGGACAGGAAGGCAAGGGGCCACTCTCAGTGTGCACTTTTATACTCCCTGCAGTTATTGTAAGAACAGCTTTTGTGCGGAAATAGGGCAGGAGAGATCCAGGTTTGGTGGGGCCTAAAACGTGTGAAATTTAGGCACTCTCAATTTTAAACAAGGTGACATAAATACAAATTTAGGAATAAAGTTTCAGCTTCATTAGTTCTCAGTGATTAGTATTTTATCCACTGTAGTTAATGCAAACCTACAGAAACTCAGGAACTTGTGAGTGAAATTCACAGAGCAGTTAGACTTCAGAAGAGACTCCTACAAGCATGTGGGGAGTGGTGAAGGAGGGCTTCACGTAGGAGTGAAACATGGTTCAGTTCACCCAACCTACCTGAACCCAGCCTGACTCTCCCTGTTTGAGGTCTTTTATGTTGTGCTTTTTGGGTCTTGAACCTGACAGTTCAATGTAAGCCATTATGTTAATGTCCATTGTTGAAATTTTTGTTCAACTCAGAATGTTCAGAAAAGTTGAGAACACAACCTTTTGTTTCTGATTCTGCCTTGTGTCTTCCACTGTCTACCCTAATCTGTATGAGAAACTTCACCAAATTAACCTTAACACGATGAAAATAGTTACAGTCCAACTTATATGTTTTCCACGCCCCTGTGTTTTTCTCCCAGGACATCATTACAATAAATTTACTTTCGTTTCTGCTAGCATTTAAATGTTTTTCTCCTGTGGTGCCTCAGGAACCATTTCCTTTCTCTCAACTGGAGTCACATCTTTCATTCATTGCAGAGACCTGCAACCAGTGGATTCTTTATGCACTAGTGCCATTTATTCGTGACTTTGAATGATGCACCTTCTGAATGATTGATGATTTCTGCCTACCTGTCTAATGCCAGGAAATCTCTTCACTCTAGTAATCCAAAAGTAAACTTGAATTTAAACATCAATTAGAAACTTGCTCTGTAAGGGGAAAATGTTAAACGAGGACCTCTTAATTTGTTATAGTGTCAGTTCTCAGGGGTTAATGTAAGCAGTATTTAACTGCACTACGTGTGGGGAAAGACATTTAAACAAAGATGTACATTGCAGCTTACCGTTTGCACTTTGGAAAGATGTATTTGCATTTCCAAATATGTCTGTGTGTGTGTGTGTGCACGCGTGCATGCATTCCTATGCATTCTTTATCCATCTCTGTCTCCTCACACTGAGAATCTAGGGAAAGCCTAAGGGTAAACTGGAAAGAATGACCTGGAAAATAGTAGCTACTAGATAATTAGTTAGTGCTGTGTATATAAGAATGTGTGTTAAACAGGAGCTATTACAAAATTCAGAGTCAGTTAAGAAGGCACTAGTGAACATATTTGATTTAAAAAGGCAGTAAATAAGTTTTCACATGGAAACTTTTTATCTTGGAGCAGATAAGAGGTAATAGATCTAATAGTTTAGAAAATCTGTCTGCACACCTCTGAATTCGAGCAGTTTCCATTTGATTATTTTCAGTGCATGATAGTTCATTATGATGAATCTATTTTCAACAACATACACAGTTATTTACCTGACAAAAGTGTATAGCATCACCACTAGGTACCAAGTACTAGTCTAGGTATCGGAGATACGATAGTACACAAAAGAGAAGGTTTCTATTCTGTCAGAGTTTATAGTCTAACTGGAGCAACATATTTCCATGTGTTTACTTATAATTGCTGTAAAGACTAAGGAATAAGGAAGTCGAAGGGAATGGCTACCCACTACAGTATTCTTAATGGAGAATCCCAAGGACAGAGGAGACTGTAGGGCTACAGTCCCAGGGTCTCAAAGAGTTGGACACAACTGAGCGACTAACACTTTAATATGACACAAAGCAAGTAACATTTACAATGATTCTACTATTTCAAATTCAACTACCAAAGGACCTGAAAAGATGCATCAAATGCTTTTTAAACATATGATAGACCACCTGACCTGCTTCTTGAGAAACCTGTATGCAGGTCAGGAAGCAACAGTTAGAACTGGACATGGAACAACAGACTGGTTCCAAATAGGAAAAGAAGTACGTCAAGGCTGTATATTGTCACCCTGCTTATTTAACTTCTATGCAGAGTACATCATGAGAAACGCTGGGCTGGAAGAAACACAAGCTGGGATCAAGACTGCTGGGAGAAATATCAATAACCTCAGATATGCAGATGACACCACCCTTATGGCAGAAAGTGAAGAAGAACTAAAGAGCCTCTTGATGAAAGTGAAAGAGGAAAGTGAAAAAGTTGGCTTAAAGCTCAACATTCAGAAAACTAAGATCATGGCATCCGGTCCCATCACTTCATGGCAAATAGATGGGAAAACAGTGGAAACAGTGTCAGACTTTATTTTTTTGGGCTCCAAAGTCACTGCAGATGGTGATTGCAGCCATGATATTAAAAGACGCTTACTCCTTGGAAGGAAAGTTATGACCAACCTAGACAGCATGTTGAAAAGCAGAGACATTACTTTGCCAACAAAACTATCTAGTCAAGGCTATAGTTTTTCCAGTGGTCATGTATGGATGTGAGAGTTGGACTATAAAGGAAGCTGAGCGCTGAAGAATTGATGCTTTTGAACTGTGGTGTTGGAGAAGACTCTTGAGAGTCCCTTGGACAACAAGGAGATCCAACCAGTCCATCCTAAAGAAAATCAGTCCTGAATATTCACTGGAAGGACTGATGTTGAAGCTGAAACTCCAATACTTTGGCCACCTATTGTGAAAAACTGACTCATCTGGAAAGACCCTGATGCTGGGAAAGATTGAAGGTAGGAGAAGGGGATGACAGAGTATGAGATGGTTGGATGGCATCACTAACTCAATGGCTATGAGTTTGAGTAAACTCCAGGAGTTGGTGATGGACAGGAAGGCCTGGTGTGGTGCAGTCCATCGGATCACAAAATGTCAGATACAACTGAGTGACTGAACTGAACTGAATATTCATTTAGAATTTCTGCTATTGACACAATATAAAGGATGAGGGGGGAAAAATTGTTTGGTTCTGGTGACTGTAGAGAGCTCTTGTGGGCCACCTGCCCCTTGTTGTTAGTTTGTGTGTGTGTGTGTGTGTGTGTGTATTTTTTTTTCTGAGAATCCAGGGTTCAAACACTGATAACCATTGAGGAAGGCAGAAATGAGGGCAGAGGGTATGGGAGTCTTCAGAAAAGCAATGTGGGGCAAACTCAAACCACGTTCTTGGTTCACTTGGCTCAACTGCCCTCCTACCTGATTTTGTTCAAACCTTGGTTATGTATGGAAATACATTACAGATAGCAATGGATATGTTTAATGGGTTAAATATCAACTAACTTTGCTATTGAAAATAATATTTATTCTGCTGCTGTTAGGTAAAATTTTCTATATCTGTTGGGTTCTTGCTAGTTTACAATGTTGTTCAAGTCTTCCACTTTCTTACTGATATTCTGACTAGATTGTGAATTATTGCAAGTAGATATTGATATCTCAAACAATATTGAAAAAATTTAATTTCTCACTTCAGCCCATTCAGATTTTGCTTCACACATTTTAAGGCTCTGCTGGTAGGAGTTTATCTGTTTATAATTGCTATCTTACATATAGATTGATGCTTTTTATCATTATAAAATACGTTCCTTGTCTCTAGACACATTTTTTTCAAATCTTTTTTGTTTTTATTTCTTATTAATTTTTGTTGGAGTATAGTTGCTTTATAATTCTAGACACATTTTAAATGTACTTTGTCTAATATTAATTTTTCTTCTCCAGCTCTTAAGTTTACTGTGTACATTTCATATATTTTTATTTTCATCCTCCAGTGTTCAATGCATTTTTATCTTTGAAAGTGTCTCTTTTATAAAGCATACTCTTGGATTTAAAAGAAAAATCTGACAATCTCTGTGTTTGGATTGGATTGCTTAATCCATTCAAATTTAATGTTATTTGTATGATTGGTGTTATTTCTGACATTTTGGGTTTACTTTCTATGCATCTCATATCTTTTTGTTCCTCATTATTTTTTATTGCCTTGTTATTGCTAACTGCATATTTTCTAGTGTACCATTTTAAAATTATTTTTATTGGAATGTGGTTGATTTACAGTGTTGTTAGTTTCAGGTGTATAGCAAAGTGAATCAGGTATACATATACATATATCCACTATTTTTTAGATTATTGTCCCATATAGGTCATTACAGAGTAGCATTCCCTGTGCTATACAATAGGTCCTTATTAGTCGTGTGTATATGTCAATACCAGTCTCCCAATTTATTCCTCTTCCCTTATCCCCTGGTGACCATAAGTATGTTTTCCATATCTGTAAACTATTTCTGTTTTGCAGATGAATGCATTTGTACCCAGCTTTTTTTTTTTTTTTTTTTTTAGGTTCCACATTAGTTGGTGATGGACAGGGAGGCCTGGTGTGCTGTGGTTCATGGGGTTGCAAAGAGTCAGACACAACTGAGCAACTGAACTGAACTAATGTGTTAGTCGCTCAGTCATGTCTGACTCTGTGATCCCATGTACTGTAGCCTGCGAAGCTCCTCTGTCCATGGGATTTCCCAGGCAAGAATGCTGGAGTGGGTAACCATTCCCTTCTCCAGGGGATCTTCTCAACCCAAGGATTGAACCTGGGTCTCGAGCACTGCAGGCAGATTCTTCACCGTCTGAGCCTAGATTCCATATTTAAGTGATATCATATGATGTTTGCCATACTGAATGAAGTAAACCAGACTCAGAAAGATAATTGCTAGGTCTGTCCATGTTGTTGCAACTGACATTATTTTGTTCTTTTTTGTGCCTGAGTAATATTCCACTGTATATACATACTACATCTTCTGTGTCTATTCCTCTGTCCGTGGACAATTAGGTTGTTTTCCTGTCCTGGCTGTTGTAAATAGTTCTGCAGTGAACTCTGTGGTGCATGTATCTTTTCAAATTATGGTTTTCTCCAGAAATATGCCAGGAGGGGCTCGCTGGATCATATGGTAGCTGTATTTTCAATGGGTTGGCCAATAAGTTGATTCAGATTTTTCCATAAGATGTAACAGAAAAGCCTGAATTAACTTTTTTGGCCAGCCCAATAGTTTAGTTAGAAAACATAGGCAGAACCCTTTCTTACATAAATTGCAGCAAGACTTTTTTTGATCTACCTCTTAGCATAATGAAAATAAAAACAAAAATGGGATTTAGTTAAAATTAAAATATGTGCCTAGCAAAGGAAACAAAACAAAAAGTAACCATCAGAATGAGAGAAAATATTTGCAAATGAACTGACCAAGGGATTAATCTCCAAAACATACAAGCAACTCATGCAACTCAGTATTAAAGACAAACAAACATACAAACAAAAGTCCAGTCAAAAAATGGGCAGGAGATCTAAAGAGACATTTTTAAAAAAACAAAAATAAAAACAAATATATGGCCAAAAAGCACATAAAAGATGCTCACAATCACTAATTATTAGTGAGATGCAAATCAAAACTATAATGAGGTATCACCTCACGTCTGTCACAATGGCCATTATCAAAAACTTTACAAACAATAAATGCTGTAGAGGATGTGAAGAAAAGGGAACCCTCCTACAATATTGGTGGGATGTAAATTGGTACAGCCACTATGGAGAATGATTTGGAATTTCCTTAAAAAAGTAAAAAACTAGTTTAAATTTCCTTTTTAAAATTTACTGTATTTGCTTTTTAATTAATGCTTTTCCTAGAAATTGTAAGTTTTTTCTTAAACAACAGGCTTGAAATACTACAGATTATTTTCAATTTTATACAAAAATTTTTCTCTAGCAAAGCTTTATTCTCCCCCTCTTTTGTGCTATTACTGTCACAGAAATTATATGTTTATAAATGTCTACATAGCATTATATATTTTCTATATTAAACTATCTTTTAAATATCTTAGAAGAAACAAACAAAATTATAATATAATATTAAATTTACTGATATATTTCAGTTCAGTTCAGTTCAGTCGCTCAGTTGTGTCTGACTCTTTGCGACCACATGAATTGCAGCACTCCAGGCCTCCCTGTCCATCACAAACTCCCAGAGTTCACCCAAACCCATGTCCATCGAGTCACTAATGCCATCCAACCATCTCATCCTCTGTCGTCCCTTTCTCCTCCTGCCCCCAATCCTTCCCTGCATCAGGGTCTTTTCCAATGTGTCAACACTTTGCATGAGGTGGCCAAAGTATTGGAGTTTCAGCTTCAACATCAGTCCTTCCAGTGAACACCCAGGACTGAACTCCTTTAGGATGGACTGGTTGGATCTCCTTGCAGTCCAAGGGACTCTCAAGAGTCTTCTCCAACATCACAGTTAAAAAGCATCAATTCTTTGGTGCTCAGCTTTCTTCACAGTCCACTCTCACATCCATACATGACCACTGGAAAAACCATAGCCTTGACCAGACAGAACTTTGTTGGCAAAGTAATGTCTCTGCTTTTAAATATGCTGTCTAGGTTGGTCATAATCTTCCTTCCAAAGAGTAAGCATCTTTTAATTTCACGGTTGCAATCACCATCAGCAGTGTTTTTGGAGCCCCCAAAAATAAAGTCTTAACACTGTTTCCACTGTTTCCCCATCTATTTGCCATGAAGTGATGGGACCAGATGCCATGATCTTAGTTTGCTGAACGTTGAGCTTTAAGACAACTTTGTCACTCTCCTCTTTCACTTTCATCAAGAGGCTCTTTACTTCTTCTTCACTTTCTGCCGTAAGGGTGGTGTCATCTGCATATCTGAGGTTATTGATATTTCTCCTGGCTATCTTGATTCCAGCTTGTGTTTCTTCCAGCCCAGCATTTCTCATGATGTACTCTGCATATAAGGTAAATAAGCAGGGTGACAACATACAGCCTTGACATACTCCTTTACCTATTTGGAACCAGTCTGTTGTTCCACGTCCAGTTCTAACTGTTGCTTCCTGACCTGCATACAGGTTTCTCAAGAGGCAGGTCAGATGGTCTGGTATGCCCATCTCTTTCAGAATTTTCCACAGTTTATTGTGATTCACACAGTCAAAGGCTTTGGCATAGTCAATAAAGCAGAAATAGATTTTTTTTTGGAACTCTCTTGCTTTTTCAATGATCCAGCAGATGTTAGCAATTTGATCTCTGGTTCTTCTGCCTTTTCTAAAACCAGCTTGAACATCTGGAAGTTCAGGGTTCACGTATTGCTGAAGGCTGGCTTGGAGAATTTTGAGCATTACTTTACTAGCGTGTGAGATGAGTGCAATTGTGCGGTAGTTTGAGCATTCTTTGGCATTGCCTTTCTTTGGGATTGGGATGAAAACTGACCTTTTCCAGTCCTGTGGCCACTGCTGAGTTTTCCAAATTTGCTGGCCTATCGAGTGCAGCACTTTCACAGTATCATCTTTGAGGATTTGAAATAGCTCAGCTGGAATTCCATCACCTCCACTAGCTTTGTTTGTAGTGATGCTTTCTAAGGCCCACTTGACTTCACATTCCAGGATGTCTGGCTCTAGGTGAGTGATCACACCATCGTGATTATCTGGGTCATGAAGATCTTTTTTGTACATTTCTTCTGTGTATTCTTGCCACCTCTTCTTAATATCTTCTACTTCTGTTAGGTCCATACCATTTCTGTCCTTTATCGAGCCCATCTTTGCATGAAATGTTCCCTTGGTATCTCTAATTTTCTTGAAGAGTTCGCTAGTCTTTCCCAATCTGTTGTTTTCCTCTATTTCTTTGCATTAATCGCTGAGGAAGGCTTTCTTATCTCTCCTTGCTATTGTTTGCAACTCTGCATTCAGATGGAGATATCTTTCCTTTTCTCCTTTGCTTTTTGCTTCTCTTCTTTTCCTAGCTATCTGTAAGGCCTCCTCAGGCAGCCATTCTGCTTTTTTGCATTTCTTTTCCATGGGGATGGTCTTGATCCCTGTCTCCTCTACAGTGTCACAAACCTCTGTCCATAGTTCATCAGGCACTCTGTCTATCAGATCTAGTCCCTTAAATCTATTTGTCACTTCTACTGTATAATCATAAGGGATGTGATTTAGGTCATACCTGAATGGTCTAGTGGTTTTCCCTACTTTCTTCAATTTAAGTCTGAATTTGTCAATAAGCAGTTCATGATCTGAGCCACAGTCTGACTGTATAGAGCTTGTCCATCTTTGGCTGCAAAGAATATAATCAATCTGATTTCAGTGTTGACCATCTGGTGAAGTCCACATGTAGGGTCTTCTCTTGTGTTGTTGGAAGACGGTGTTTGCTATGACCAGTGTGTTCTCTTGGCAAAACTCTATTAGCCTTTGCCCTTCTTCATTCTGTACTCCAAGGCCAAATTTGCCTGTTACGTCAGGTGTTTCTTGACTTCCTACTTTTGCATTCCAGTCCCCTATAATGAAATGGACATCTTTTTTGGGTGTTAGTTCTAAAAGGTCTTGTAGGTCTTCATGGAACCATTCAACTTCAGCTTCTTCAGTGTTACTGGTCTGGGCATAGACTTTGATTACCGTGATATTGAATGGTTTGCCTTGGAAATGAACAGAAATCATTCTGTCGTTTTTGAGATTGCATCCAAGTACTGCATTTCGGACTCTTTTGTTGACCATGATGGCTACTCCATTTCTTCTAAGGGATTCCTGCCCACAGTAGTAGGTATAATGGTCATCTGAGTTAAATTCACCCATTCCAGTCCATCTTAGTTCGCTGATTCCTAGAATGTCGATGTTCACTCTTGCCATCTCCTGTTTGACCACTTCCAATTTGCCTTGATTCATGGACCTAATGTATTTGGATGACTATATAGTTACACTTTATTTCAGTCTAAAAGATTTTTTGTTTTTGGTATATTTTGTATCTCAAATCTGCTAGCAACAAATTGTCTCAGTTTTTATTTATCTGGGAATCTCTTAATTTTCCCTCCCTTTTTAAGATAGTTTTGTCAGATATAAAATTCTTATAGTCATATTTTTTTTCATCTTTTTGTCTATGTCACCCCACTGCCTTTTCAACTCCATGATTTCTAATAAGCTACCTATTATTCTTATTAAGACTCTTAGTACAAAAGGAATTCTATTTTTCTTGCTGTTTTCAAGATTTTGTCTTTTGCTTAAAGTTTGTTTATGACATCTTTAGGTGTGGTTACATTTGAGTTTATTCTCTTTGAAGTTTATTGATCTTCTTGGTTTATAGATGTTTTTCTTTTCCAAACTTGGAAAGTTTTCAGCAATTATTTATTTAAACAGTCTTTATTCCATTTTGTCTCTGTCTTTTCCTCTAATACTGTGTTTATGCAAATGTTGGGATATTTGATGGTGTCCTTTAATACTGAGTCTTCTTTTTTTTTTTCATTTTTTTCCTATTTCTCAGACCAGGTAATCTCAAGTTTGTTTTTTTTTTTTAATCTGCCATCTCAAATGTGCTCTATTATTTTAAAAATCAAAGCTTTTGTACTTTTTTACTCTAAAATCTGTTTGAGTTTTAAAATCATATCCATCTCTTTTTTGATAGACTATTTGGTGAGACATCATTCTCATGCTTTCTTTAGACATATCTTCAATTCTTTGGATTTAAAATTTTTGTTTAGTAAATCCAACATTTTCAGGGATAGTATTTATTGAGTTTTTATTCCTATGAAAAATAATAAACATTATTTTATATTTCCTTTTTCTTTATATGTCATGTCATCTTTAGTTAAAATTTCTCCAATCATTTTTTTTTTTTTTGGATAAAGTATCATCAGATTGTTGAAAGTTTTTGGTTAGTCTTCAAAGTTCCAGAAAAGTTTATTTTACCAATTGTTTCCCAGTGTTCTCATTGCTTTTATGAAGAAGACCTATTTTCCATGTTCTTATGCCCCCACTCTGGAGTCCCTTATTTTTTTCCCCCTAATCATTTTTAAGCATAATATTCCAGTGATCTGAAGGCCAGAGATATATGAAGATTTCCTTTTTTATATTATTTTTGTTATATCCAGAGGAAGTTGTTATCTTTATTCACTAGTATCCTTTTTTGCCATCAAAGAATATTCATGTAGGTGGAAGCACTGAATAACTGTTGATGTATCAATATGAACTAATGTTATGTTTATTTAAAATTTTCTTAGGGATATTGTTGCAATGTGTTTTACTTTGGCATGCAATGCCAAAAAATATATGAATGTCAGTTTTGAGGACAAAGATATGCTTCTCTTCATATCTCTTCAAATCCCATATCTGCTGTGGGATGATTCCTCTAAAAGGCAATATATTGATTAGGTGGTATTTCAGTATTGAAAGTGAAGGTATTAGTCACTCGGTCATGTCCGGCTCTTTGCAACCCCATTGATTGCAGCCCTCTCCATGGGATTTCCCAGGGAAGAATACTGGAGTGGGTAGCCCTACCTTCTCCAGAGGATTTTCCCAACCCAGGGATAGAACCTGGGTCTTCGGCATTGCAGGCAGATTCTTTACTGTCTGAGCCTCCTTCTGATTCTTTACTGTCTGAGCCATCTACTGCTATTAGCACTTTCATTTCTGTAAAATCAAGTTGTCACATGAAATGTCCAGATGCATCCTTGGGATAGTCCTTCTACCTGGGGCTTTTACCATTTTTTTTTTTTTTTAACAATGTTTAGGTGAGTTCAATTTTCTGAGGCTGTAAATCATATCTTTCTGCCCCAGGTGTCAGATTTTTCTTTAATTTCAGGTCTTCTATGACTTTATGAAGTCGAAACAAAAGTTTATGCAATGACATCAAACAAAGGAGTCTTTTCCCTTGAATTTGGAGAATGTAATAAGGAATTTTAGATAATTATTTCCGTGGGCTCCAAAGCATTATTGGTACATCATAATCCTGGAACTTGAAAATAACAGCATCAAGTTTAGCGTAAAGTTCTGTTTAATTTATAGCTATAAACGATTGCTTCAGAAATGAAAAATGCATTTATTTTCTAAAGACAGTATTATAGTAATTATTACCTATTTTAGTATGTAAAAAAGAATTGAATTAATGAGTAACATTTGTATCCCCACTGTTACTGCACAAATAAACTAGCTAATATGGATATTAAGATATAATAGTGGTATGTTCTTTGATAGTGAAAGCAAAATATGTGGATCAAATCTTTTTTATTTAATACTTTAGAATGATGTTTGATCCTTAGATCAGGCATTTGAAAGTGGAGTGGCCAGGAATCAAGGAGATTATTGTATTGGGAATTACTGAAGTAATTTGAATAATCTAGTGTATCCTTAACTCATAAAATAATAATGTCCATACTGGAATGTAATGGAAGTCAAGAGATTGAGATATGGGTCTATTTAAGGGAAAAATGAGAGAGTTGTCACATTCAAATTTATTAAGAAAAATCATGAGATATTTCGGATCTAGAGGAGACCTGAGATGATTGAGCACTGAGCTTCCCCACGTTCTTTCTAGATAAAAAGTGTTAACATAGCATCACCAACTCAATGGACATGAATCTGAGAAAACTCCAGGAGACAGTGAAAGACAGGGAAGCCTGGCCTCTTTGGGTCATGAAGAGTCAGACACAACTTAGCGACTGAACAGCAACAGCAAGCCTAGATACCTTATACCTCTCAGCCTCCATGAGGTTTTGCATGCTTTTAGACATTTTGTATAAAAGCATAATTAAGCAAACACTCATCAAAAAGCCCCAAAAGCAACTTGCCTAAATTGGATTGATATTAATATGTCAAAAAGACACTGACTCATATAGTTAATTTAAATCTGCATATAACCTATTTGCCTTGATTCTTCCCTGCAGTCAAATGTACACCAGGGGTAAGTTTTGATAACCACTACCTAAGCTGCTTGCTTCCTTGTCATTTTTGAGTTTGGGAAAGTGAACCCAGAAAACTCAGGCCATGTCAATGAATATTGACAGAGCCAGGACAAGATTCTATTTGTTTTCAACTCCAGGGTTCTTTTGCCCTGGAGTACCTTAGCATTGGAAATCAAAACCAGGGCTCCATTAGGCTGAACTCTAGAAATCAGCCTAGTAAGGCTGAACCTGGAGATATAAGCCTATGTGATTTCACCTGTTCCAGCCTGTCTCCTCAGATAGAAACAAATTCTCGAGATGCTTTTTATTGTAAGAAATTGAACTGAGTTAGTGATACCTGGTACTTCCCTAAGAGTCAAATTCCATCTCTTCCATTCTCTTTCTCTATCCTCTTCCTACATTTTTCTTTCACTCATTTTGATTCATCAAATATTTATTGACTACTATGTGACAAATTCTAGGGTATAAAACTTTATTAACACAAGTAAATAATACACCATCTTTCAGGGAACTTGTGCTCATGAAAGAAGGCAGCTACTTTCTTTGTATTTCTGTTTCTATTCCTACTAAATATGTCTACAATAAATGACAGGAGTAATGCTCTAGAAATCAGCTACTTTGTTAATACTTGGTGATTGATATTATGAAAATAGTCAGTTCTTAGAAGATCTGTGCTAAGGCTGGATTCATCATCTGTATGTGTCCCGAATATTTCCTCTCTTTTGTTTTTGACAGTGTGTACGCTGCTTTTATTCACCTCTGTATTCATGTGGAACATGAATTAATACTGTCCGAAGCCTTTGAGGCTTGAAATAGTAGTAAGAGATAATGACCCATGGAGTAGTGGAGCTTTTCTTTCCCTCTTCTCTTCCCACAAACTAACCCCACATTCTTTGGTTTTCCTAATGCATATGTTCTCCTGCACTGTTGTGAAGGAGTTGCCAGCATGCCATTTCACCTTTGTGTGTAAATATCTTAGAAAAGCAGAGGCAAGACCAGAAAGTGGATTTTCTTTGATGAGTGTGGTGAATGAAAACAGAGCAAGGCAACTGGCCCTCTGAGGGGTGGGGAGGGATAAACCATTTCAGGAAAGGGTGAAGAATTGTGGTTTTTAGTTATGTAAAATCCATATTTATCTAGAACAAACAATAAATAAAATTTAAAAGTTTATTTTGTTTTAAAGCATTCTATCCATTTATCTATGTGCTGTACTGTGCTTAGTCTCTCAGTCCTGTCCGACTCTTTGCCACCCCATGGACTGTAGCCCACCAGGCTCCCCTGTCCATGGAGACTCTGCAGGCAAGAATACTAGAGTGGGTTGTCATGCCCTCCTCCAGGGGATCTTCCCAACCAGGTATCGAACCCAGGTCTCCAGAATTGCAGGCAGATACTTTACTGTCTGATTTACGAGGGAAGCCCCTATCTATCTATACTCCATAACAAATATAGTCATTCTTTTCACTATTTAACCTTAGGTAAAACAAATTTTTTTTCTGTTCTGCAACTAAATTAATATTTTTTTCAGGACAAAGATTCCTGTTTTAATAAGCTTGTCATTTCCATGAAGACTTAATAAGAAGCCATGAGATTTTTCATGTAGATATGATTTTTCTAGATGAGAGATGGTAATTTCTGATATTTGCATAGTACATTAGACATGAAAGACTTTAATATTGATACATATCATTTTATTACACACTCAAAACCAGTTCTTTAATTCCACTGTGGTAAGTAACATGCTTTGTATGTTTTCAATTCTTTTATATTGTGAAGATTTGTTTTATGAACTAGGATAGGGTTATCTTGTTTAATGTTGCATGCACACTTAAAAAACCTGTTTTTTGCTATTTGGTTGTAAAATGTCCTATAAAAGGGATTAGAACCCATTGGTTGATTATATTATTTAATTATTTTGTATTCTTTGAGGATTTTGTCTACAAGTTTTATTTATGACTAATAAAAACCCCACCACTACAAAAACAAAACAAAAAACCAGTTCTGTGAAGTGGAAGCCATAAGAACCATTATCCTTATTTTACTTTTTTATAGAAACATATTCACATAATATTGAGTATATGCTATGTGTTATTGGCTTCCTAGGTGGTGCTAGTAGTCAAGAACCCACCTGCCAATGCATAAGACATAAGACACATGGGTTCGATCCCTGGGTTGGGAAGATCCACTGGAATAGGTCATGACAACCCACTCCAGTATTCTTGCCTGGAGAATCCCATGGATAGAGGAACCTGGCAGGCTGCAGTCCATAAGGTCACCCTGTGTGTTATCACTGTGCTATATATTGCATATACATATTGAGGAATGCATTTCTTGCCTGTTAGAAATTTGCAACTAATAAGACATTCAAGCATGTGGACAAATAATTAGAATATGATAAACTGATTCTGTTAACACTGTATCATCTTACATGGAAGGTACTAAAGAGTGTTAGAAGTTGCCATTATTATCATCAAGGATCTTATGTTTCCAGTCAGCTCCAATGGGGAAATAAAAGGATAGAGTATATTTGTGCAGTAATGCTTGAGCTGAAATATAAAGAAGACAATTTTACCAGGAAGACATTGTCAAGAGGGAGGAAACCATTCTCTAAAAAGTGATAATTTTTTGTAAAAGTATGACAGCATGCAATAGTTTGAAATATTGTGTTTTCATGTAACTTCATAGGAGGTGACATGCTTTTTCCAAGATTGTGCAACTATTCCACAGTAGATACTTGGTTTGAATTCACTGTCTTTTTCATAGCATTCCTTCTCTCCAGTTGCAAATGGCCAGACCCTGCCTGTCACAATGGTTTGAGAATTTTAATAGAGTGGTGCCAAACTTCCCTCAAATGTGAGCTCAAAACAAATCATCTTGGATATTCTGAATTCCGTGCAACGTTTTTCTGCCAAGAGGAATACCTCTTTAGTAGAAAATTGAAACAGCTGTGCTCATGGAATTATTATCACAGGAATAATTAAATATAATTGAAAAAAAGTAAGCCAATTTGCCATAGGTTTTAGCTATTGCATTGGGTGTTTAAGCTTAATGAGCTTCTTGATTTCCTGGAGGTTCTAGTAGACTGCCCTCTAAAATATGGTTTGTTTGGCAATTTATCTCTGTTCACCTCTCCAATTTGAAAGAGAAACCTACCAAGTTGCTCTAATCAGGACTAAAATAATGAAGAATGGTCAATTTATAATCAAATTATTATTAGTGTTGGGTCCAGATTAATTTGGTGTAAATTTATGAGTGAGTTACCTTTGAGCAATAATTAGCTCATCATCTCAGAACTTATTATCATGTTTCTGAAGCTGGTTAGAGGATACAGTCTCTTGCTTAGAGTCAATAGTCTTATTTCAGATGTTCTGATAATTTTTAGTAGTGTGGTTAGAAACAATGAATATTTTCATGTATCTGTTGGCTATTTGTATGTCTTCTTTGGAAAAATGACTATTTATGTCTTCTGCCCATTTTAATTGAGTTGTTTGCTTTTAATATTGAGTTATATGAGATTCTTATATATTTTGGATATTAACTCCTTATTGATACTATTTGTAGATTGTTGTTGTTCAGTCACTAAGTCATGTCCATCTGTTTGCAACCCCAAGACTTGCAGCACCCAGGCTCCTCTGTCCTCCACTATCTCCCAAAGTTTGCTCAGATTCATGTCCATTGAGTTCGTGATACTATCTAACCCCATCTCATCCTCTGCTTTCCCTTTGTTCTTTTGCCTTCAATCTATCCCATTATCAGGATTTTCCCAGTGAGTCATCTATTTGCATCAGGTGGCCAAAATATTGGAGCTTTAGCTTCAGCATCAGTCCTTTTAATGAATATTCAGGGTTGATTTCCTTTAGGATTAACTGGTCTGATCTGCTTGCTGTCCAAGGGTCTCTTAAGAAGCTTCTCCAGCACCACAACTCAAAAGCATCAATTCTTTGGTGCTTGAGTCAGTTCAGTTCAGTCGTTTAGCCACGTGTGACTCTGCAACCCCATGGACTGCAGCATGCCAGGCTTCCCTGTCCATCACCAGATCCTGGAGTTTAATCAGACTCATGTCCATTTGGTAATGCCATATAACCATCTCATCTTCTGTCGTCCCTTTCTCCTCCCACCTTCAATCTTTCCCAACATCAGGGTCTTTTCCAAAGAGTTAGTTCTTCACATCAGGTGGCCAAAGTATTGGAGCTTCAACAATCATTCAGTCCTTCCAATGAATATTCAGGACTGATTTCCTTTAGGATTGACTGGTTGCATCTCCTTGCTGTCCAAGGGATTCTCAAGAGTCGTCTCCAACACCACAGTTCAAAAGCATCAATTCTTCAATGCTCAGCTTTCTTTATAGTCCAACTCTCACATCCATACATGACTACTGGAAAAACTAGAGCTTTGACTAGACAGATCTTTGTCAGCAAAGTAAGGTCTCTGTTTTTTAATATGTTGTCTAGGCTAATCATAGCTATTCTTGCAAGGAGCAAGAATCTTTTAATTTCTTTTAATTTCATTGGCTGCAGTCACCATCTGCACTGATTTTGGAGCCTAAGAAAATGAAATCTGTCTCTGTTTCTTTTGTTTCTGCATATATTTACCATGAGGTGATGGGCCCAGATGTCATGATCTTAGTTTTTTGAATGTTGAGTTTTAGGCCAGCTTTTTCATTCTCTTTCACTTTCATCAAGAGGTTCTTTAGTTCCTCTTCTCTTTCTGGTGGTGTCATCTGCGTATCTGAGGTTATTGATATTTCTCCCAGCAGTCTTGATTCCAGCTTATGCTTCCTCCATCCCAGCATTTTGCATGATATACTCTGCATATAGGTTAAATAAGCAGGGTGATACAGCCTTGACATACTCCTTTCCCAATTTTGAACAAGTCCATTGTTCCATGTCTGGTTCTAACTGTTGCTTCTTGACCTGCATACAGATTTCTCAGGAGGCAGGTAAGGCAGTCTGTTATTCCCATCTCTTTAAGATTTTTCCATTGTTTTTGTGATCCAACAGTCAAAGACTTTAGCGTAGTCAATAAAGCAGAAGTAGATATTTTTCTAGAACTTTCTTGCTTTTTCTATGATCCAATGGATGTAGGCAATTTGATCTCTGGTTCCTCTTCCTTTTTTAAGTGCAGTTTGAACATCTGAAAGTTCTTGGTACACGTACTGTTGAAACCTTGTTTGGAGAACTTTGCTAGCATGTGAGATGAGTGCAATTATGTGGTAGTTTGAACATTCTTTGGCATTACCTTTCTTTGAGATTAAAATAAAAACTGACTTTTGCCAGTCCCATGGCCACTGCTGAGTTTCCCAAATTTGCTGGCATATTGAGTACAGCAGTTTAACAGCATCATCTTTTAGTATATGAAATAGCTCAACTGGAATTCCATCACCTCCACTAGTTTTGCTCATAGTGATGTTTCCTAAGGTTCACTTAACTTCACATTCCAAGATGTTTGGTTCTAGTTGAGTGATCACTCCATCGTGGTTATCTAGGTCATTAAAATTGTTTTTGTTTAGTTCTTCTGTGTATTCTGTTTATTTTGTATAGTTCTTCATTGCTTAGCCTGCTTTATTTGCAAATATTTTCTCCCGTTCAATAAGTTGCCTGTTTATTTCGCTAGTGTTTTTTTTTCACTGCATAACAATTTTATTAAGCCTTATTTTTTTGTCTCGGTTTTATGCCTCTCTCTTTTGATCCAAAAATATTGGTATATGTCAAAATGTGTTCTGCCTATGCTTTTTTCCTAAGAGATTTATGGTTTCAGGTCTTACATTAAGATCTTTAATCAATTTCCAGTTTATTTTTCTATATGGTGTGAGAAGATGTTCTAATTTCATTCATTTATATGCAGCTGTCCAGTTTTCCCAGCACTACTTATTCAACAGACTGTTTTTGTCCACTATATATTCTTGCCTCCTTTATCATCGACTAATTGCCCATAAATGTGTGGATTTATTTCCAGGCTCTCTGTTCGGTTCCATTGATTTATCTTGTGTTAGTATCATGCTAGATTTTTAGTGTTGTCTGAATTCAAGAAAATTTACATGTCCAGCTTTGTTTTTTCTAAAGGTTGCATTGGCAATTCGGGATGTTTTGTTGGTCCTTATAATATTTAGAATTATTCTAGTTCAGTGAAAAATGTCATGGAAATTTTGATAGTTCAGTTCAGTCACTCAGTCGTATCTGACTCTTTGTGATCCCATCGACTGCAGTACATCAGGCATCCCTGTCCATCACCAACTCCCGGAGTTTACTCAAACTCATAGCCATTGAGTTGGTGATGCCATCCAACCATCTCATCCTCTGTCATCCCATTCTCCTCCCACCTTCAATCTTTCCCAGCATCAGGGTATTTTCATATGAGTCAGTTCTTTGCATCAGGTGGCCAAAGTATTGTAGTTTCAGGTTCAGCATCAGTCCTTCCAAAGAATATTCAGGACTGATTTCTTTTAGGATGGACTGGTTGGATCTCCTTGCTGTCTAAGGGACTCTCAAGAGTCTTCTCCAACACCACAGTTGAAAAGCATTAATTCTTCAGTGCTCAGCTTTCTTTATAGTCCAACTCTCACATCCATATATGACTACTGGAAAGCTATTACATAGCTTTGACTAGACAGACAAAGTAATGTCTCTGTTTTTTTAATATGCTGTCTAGGTTGGTCATAGCTTTTCTTCCAAGGAGCAAGTGTCTTAATTTCATGGCTGCAGTCACCATCTGCAGTGATTGCTTTGGGTAGTTCGGACATTTTAGCAATTGTAATTCTTCCCATTCAAGACAATGGGTTATCTTTCTGTTTCTTTGTATCATTTTCATATTCCTTCTTTAATATTTTACAGTTTTCAGAGTTTAGGTTTTTTACTTCCTTACTTAAGTTTATTCCTATGTGAAACAGTTTCCTATTGTTCTTTTAAAGTACATTATTTGGGACATAGTGTCTGCCTGTCCCCAGTGGCTTTAGTGGGAGTGTCGGATTTTATGAGAATGCAAGTTGCATCTTGGGCTTCCCTCATGGCTCAGCTAGTAAAGAATCTGCCTGCTATGCGGGAGACCTGGGTTCAATCCCTGGGTTGTGAAGAGCCCCTGGAGAAGGGAATGGCTACTGATTCCAGTATTCTGGCCTGTAGAATCCCATGGACTATACAGTCACAGAGTCGGACACGACTGATTGACATTCACTTCTAAAGTTGCATCTTCTTCAGGGTGTGCTGTCAGCTGTCACCTTGATTGGAGGTGGTGAGTCTAGGGCCAGAGCTCTGTGATCCAGAGCTTCACCTGTGTTCAGTGACTGTCAGCACTCTATCAAGGACAGTGTCAGGTCCCAAGTTACTGTAGCAGAAGGCCCTTGGTTGGATTCAAGTCTGTTCAATTTCTTTCAAGTGTGTACTCTCTCCCTCCTGAGCACTACACCCTCAAACAAGAGCAGTGCCGGCACGGGCACTCGGCAAAGACCAGGATGTGGGCTGTGACAGTGATGCTGTCTGGCTGCTGTTGGTGTTCTAGACTGTCTCTGATGTGCCACCTGTGTAAGCACTAGCACTTGATGCCCACCCTGCTCAGTTGCCTCTTTGGGTTTGAGCTGCATCAGTGTCTCATAGCCAGAGTCTTTCCTTGATCATAACAACTTTCACTCTAGGGTGAAATGAGCTGAGGCAAGCGAGGCTGGAGTATTTGCTCAGCTTAGGCTGTGGTGCGTGTTGGGGCTAAGGGCAGTGTGGGATACCAGGCAGCCACCTATGTGGTTTCAATGTGCCCTCCATGCACTGCCTGTGGGGCAAGTAAATGTTCATTCATTTCTCATGAAAAGAGTCCAGGCTTTTCTTAGGCCTCCTTCTAGTCCCATAGACCTCCAACCAGCCAAGTGGTCTTATCTTTCCTTTGTTGAACCCCTGGGCTGGGGCACCCAATATGTGGCTGAAACCACTCATTCCTCAGGGAAGATGTCCATTCATACAGTTTCCATTTTCCTCCAAGTCCTCTCCCAGAGGAATGGGTCCTGAACTGATGGCTCCTGTTTCCTTCTTGCACATGGACCTTTCTTACAGCCTTGGTTGTGCAGAAAGTCTTTCTCCCAATCTCCAGCTAGTTTTCAGTGAGAATTTTTCTGCATGTAGATGTGTATTTGATATGTTTCTGGGGGTTAGGGTTGATTTCTGTGTCCTGCTCTGCCACCTTGACCTGAGTTCATCATGGATCACACTTTAATAATAGATTTCTGGTTTTGAATTTAACTATGGATATTTACTGACCTCATCTCTTGAGGCCTCGTTTGCCTGAGTGAGATGCTTGTGCTCATTGCTTCTCTTCTCCATTGTGAGAAGCTGTTGAGTGATGCAGGCTTGCATCTTTGGGATGGTCCAGGGTGCCACAGAAACCATCACAATGAGGACCCAGGTGTCAGCATTCAACTAGTTTCTTGGAGAAAGTGAAGTAAAAGCTCCTGTGCTGCCAGTTTGAGCAAAATGCAGTAATTTCCAAGAGGAAGTTGGCTATAGCTTTTCCTAAGGTGGTTGTGGTCAAGTCAATGCAAACCTAGCATTTTTTGACTCATGCACATTTTAAGACGTTAAGTTAAAAATGACAGGAATATTTTAACTATCACATGCTGGATGCAGTTTATAAAATATATGGGAAAGTACAGATATTTCTGTTTGGAAGAGCAGGGTTTCTGAGAATCATACTGCCATGAGGCATTATCTTGCTCATAAGCAGTCAGTGGTCATTTTGAGTGAATGTAGGAAGCTTCTGTCCTTTGGCAATTCATCATTAGCCCCACAGATAAAACCCCTATACAGAATTCTCTATTTTGAAAGATACTTTTTGTTGCCAGTACCACAGGATCAATAAAAACATTCAAAATGAGTTGTTAGCCAGCTATTGTACGTTCATAATATGAATTGATAATTTATGTGCAGAGTGGAGTTAAGTGGTTAAGGGTGCTGCATGGGTCATCTCCTTAAATCCCACCCACCTCATGTGAAATCCTCTTATAAATAAAGGAAGCTGAAGCAAAGAGAGGGTTAAGTCTCCACAGTGAGTAAGTGGGTTGTAAATCTGGGAGGATGTGTTTCCAAAGTTCACACCCTCAATTTTCATGCTTTTCTGGCACCTATCAAGTATGGTGTGCATAATCAAGCTCCAGAGAAAACATATCCATCCTTCTCACTTCTTCATTTCCACAAAAAGCATGGCTCTCTTACCAGGCACCCCTAGTGGTTGTATGACTACCCACTTTTACACAGTTATTGATCCTACTCTTCTGGTGGGGAACATGCTGAAATCGGTTCTTATAGACCGACAGCTGCTGTGAGGGGGCTTTGAATCCACCTGGGTTAAATTGCTCACTTTAACTCTGATATTAGGGGATAAAGAAAACTTCTTATGTTACAGTATGTCTGGGTAATTTCTATTTGGACCACAGAATAAAGGGCAGATCTTTATCATGGCTCTTGTGGGCATCAGTCATCTGGCTATCTCTAAGCTTTTCAGTCTAATCCTTAACACTTCTCTTCGTCTACCATATACTGCAAGTTTATCTGGATTACCACATGGCCAGGAGACTAGAAATGATGTTCTAAAGAATTAGGTTCTTCAGTTCCCAACTATACCTGTTAAGAGAGTAAGAGGAATAACATTTGTCAAATATAACTGTTGGTTTGATGATGAGTCTAATGCTTTCCCAACTTATTAACCTATTTACAACAATGAGAAGAGGTTTGTCAGTATCTCATACAAAAACTAACTTCTTTTATGAACTAAGAATTCTATACTACTTTTAACCAATAAAGACCTACTGTACAGCACACAGAACTCTGCTCAATGTTATGTGGCAGCTATGGATTGGAGGGAAGTTTCAGGGAGAATGGATACATGTATATGTATGGCTGAGTTACTTCGCTGTTCACCTGAAACTATCACAACATTGCTAATCAGCTATACCTCAAAACAAAATAAAGTTATTTTTAAAAAAGGAATTCTATGCCATTTTTATGGTGCTGGGAGATTAGGCGACCAAGACCCAGGAGGCTATTCTTACATCCTGAGGAGAGCTTAGTCTTGCTTCTATTGTGAGAGACCTAAAATTAGCTATTGACTGAAGTAACCATTTTTTACTTTTATGCTTTGAAACATTAGACACATACACCTGTAATCACAGTAAAATTTTAAAGTCATAAAATATTTACCATGCTATGTCTAAGACAGATGACATATAGTGTATTACTCAACAGTTTAGTAAATTATAGATACAGACACTCAAATTAAAGTTTTCAAGTGAAAACAAACCTTTCCTTATCAATAGTCCTTTTATCTGGACAGTTTTTATTTTTATTTTGAAAGGTGTTTTCTGCACACCTTTTAGAAGATAGACATAAATCTAGGCTATAATACTTTCTGACAGGCATTTGTACATATTCTGTCTTTTGACTGTATCATTTCTCTAGATTCCTGCTGTTCCTTACAGCGTATGGCTGCCTCATAAAAGGCTATTTCTAAGAACCTACTTGCTAAATGAATAAACTATTTTTAAAGTGAATTTCTCAAAGTTCTGAGCAACTCCCCTACCATTTTGGTGTCTCAGTGAAAGGACTGGCTACATCAATACATTCTTAGTCCCTGGGAAATAAGTGCATAGCTATAGGCATTGCTAAAATAGGAACATGTCAATCTACATGTTTGTAGATTATTGAAACTGTTTACTTGCCTTTGCGTTTTATTCATTTTCTCTTTAAAACATATTGTGTCTGCTACTTTTTTCTTGTTCTACAATTATTTCTTTTCTCTTTGTCTTTCTTGCAATACCCGCAGTTATCAAAGTATTTAAATGTGTTTAATAGTACAGAAGCTTTAGAAGAAAAGAAAACCATACATGCAAAGAAGAAAGTGAAAGGGTTGAGAATTTTGGATCTCAAAACATCACAGAATCTATCTTTCTAGGATCGTATGGTATGCCATATGAAGAAATAAAAAATGTTATTCTGGAGGTTAATGAAGACATGTTGAGTGAGCCCTTAATTCAGAATCTTGTAAAACAAAAAACTGAGAAGAAGGTACTCAATGAACTAGCAGAGCTGAAGAATGAATATGATGACCTCTGTGAACCTGAACAGTTTGGAGTTGTGATGAGCTCAGTGAAAATGTTGCGGCCTCGTCTCAATAGCATTCTTTTCAGGCTCACATTTGTAGAACATGTAAACAACATCAAACCAAGCATCCTAGTGGTGACTCTGGCCTGTGAAGAATTGAAGAAAAGTGAAAGCTTTAATGGACTTTTAGAGTTAGTTCTTTTGGTTGGAAACTACATGAACTCAGGCTCAAGAAATGCCATCTTTGGGTTTTAAGATCAACTTTCTCTGTAAGGTAAGAGAATATCTTATAATGCCAGTTTACAATAATAATCTCATCTATGAGAGGGAAGTCACTTTAAATACCAACAGTATGTAAGCCAAAAAAGTATGCTTTAAAAGGATGAATTTTATGGCAGGTGAGATCTGGGTTCAATTCTAGTTGGGAAAATCCCCTGGATAGGGGAATAGCCACCCACTCCAGTATTCTGGCCTGGAGAATTCCATGGATAGAGGAGGCTGGCAGGCTGCAGTCCATGGGGTCACAAAGAGTCAGACATGACTGAGTGAAGTCATCATCAATATATATTTGTTTACTGAAAATAATTTATAAAACTTTATAATTGTATTTTAGGTTCTGTGTTGGGAACTAGATAAAAAATGAGGCTTAAAAATGTTCTCTGAGAGCTCATGAAGTTCTCAATATTGTGAAAGTGACAATTCTTAGTCAAATTTTCAAGCATAACCAATGGTCAACTATTGAACACCATTTTATTAAGCAGAGTTCAGCAGACTTTTTCTGTCAATTTTTAGATAGTACATACTTTAGACTTTGCAGGCCATAGACAGTCTTCAGCACAACTAACTTAATTCTCCCATTGTAGTATGAAATTGGCCATAAACAATATATGAATCAGTTAACATGTTTGTGTTATAATAAAACTATTTACAATAACAGGCAGCAGGGCATACTGGCCCATGGTTATCTTTGGCTAATTCTTCCATACAAACAAATAAGGACAGCATGGTTCATGGTAAGAGGAGTGAAAAAAGTAGCAGTGTTGCTAAATTATCATTTACTCATCCAATCACTTACTCTGTGCCAAGCATTGTAAAATTGACACTTCTTTTCTTAAAGTTCACTGCATACCAGCTCCAAACAGGTACTCTGCAACCTGATCTTTTGTATTGTCCCTCAGACCTTGAAAGATACTACCTGTGCTCTGCAAATAATGGGACCAAATTTGGGGAAAATAATTTTTGTAATGTAAAACAGTTGAATTAGTAGAAACAAAATAGAATGATGGTTACCAGGAGCTAGGAATTTGGGTGGACTGGGGAGATGTTAAAGGGTACAAACTTGCAAATGAAGATGTACAAGTTCTGGAGCACTAATACACAGTATAGTGATTATAGTCAACCATACTATACTATATACTTCATTGCTAAGAGACTCCATCTTAAATATTTTGATCACACACACACACATAGAAATGATAATTATTTGGCATGATAAAGGTGTTAGCATAAGCTATGGTGTTAATCATATTGGAATATATAAATGAATCAAATCAGCATATTGCATATCTTAAACTTCAGTTCAGTTCAGTCACTCAGTCGTGTCCGACTCTTTGTGACCCCATGAATCACAGCACGCCAGGCCTCCCTGTCCATCACCAACTCCAGGAGTCTACCCAAATTTATGTCCATCGAGTCGGTGATGCCATCCAGCCATCCTATCCTCTGTCGTCCCCTTCTCCTCCTGCCCCCAATCCTTCCCAGCATCAGGGTCTTTTCCAATGAGTCAACTCTTCGCATGAGGTGGCCAAAGTATTGGAGTTTCAGCTTCAATCTCAGTCCTTCCAATGAACACCCAAGACTGATCTCCTTTAGGATGGACTGGTTGGATCTCCTTGCAGTCCAAGGGACTCTCAAGTCAAGAGTCTTCTCCAACACCACAGTTCAAAAGCATCAATTCTTCAGCGCTCAGCTTTCTTCATAGTCCAAGTCTCACATCCACACATGACTACTGGAAAAACCATAGCCTTAACTAGACAGACCTTTGTTGGCAAAGTAATGTCTCTGTTTTTTAATATGCTATCTAGGTTGGTCATAACTTTCCTTCCACGGATAAAGCGTCTTTTAATTTCATGGCTGCAATCACCATCTGCAGTGATTTTGGAGCCCAGAAAAATAAAGTCTGACACTGTTTCCACTGTTTTCCCATCTATTTCCCATGAAGTGATGGGACCAGATGCCATGATCTTAGTTTTCTGAATGTTGAGCTTTAAGCCAACTTTTCACTCTCTTTCACTTTCATCAAGAGGCTCTTTTGTTCTTCTTCATTTTCTGCCATCAGGGTGGTGTCATCTACATATCTGAGGTTATTGATATTTCTCCCGGCAATCTTGATTCCAGCTTGTGCTTCTTCCAGCCCAGCGTTTCTCATGATGTACTCTGCATATAAGTTAAATAAGCAGGGTGACAATATTCAGCCTTGACGTACTCCTTTTCCTATTTGGAACCAGTCTGTTGTTCCATGTCCATTTCTAACTGTTGTTTCCTGACCTGCATACAGGTTTCTCAAGAGGCAGGTCAGGTGGTCTGGTATTCCCGTCTCTTTCAGAATTTTCCACAGTTTATTGTGATCCACACAGTCAAAGGCTTTGACATAGTCTTTAAAGCAGAAATAGATATTTTAAACTTACATAATGTTATATGGAATTTATATCTCAGCAAATGTACCATGGGTCATCGGAAAATAATTTTCATAAGTGGACACACATTTAAGAGTTTGTTCTGTATCTATGTGATTAGTGTACATGTTGAGACAGAATATGAACCTTAGGAGACCCCCTGATGATAAATTCTGTTGCCACCTGGTTTTACCAGTTTCACAACCTGTACCATTTCCAATTATCATCTTGACTCTTGGTGACTATGATAGGACTGTTTACACTCCTTCAAATACCTGAGTAAGCAACTTTTATACATCAACAGCATTATTTTTGCAAAGTATAAATAGTTTTATTTATTCCTTTCTAGGGTTTTTAAATTATACTGGTCCATCACTAAAACACTGGACTCGTGTTTGTACTATAGAAATATATGATATAGGAGGCAGCTTTACATGTAATAATCTTGTATACTTGTACATTAATCATCATTGTATGATGATTCTAAGATGAATGTTGACTATCCTTTGATCTATAGATACTCTAAATGTTCAAATTATACTAAGACTGAACTTATTAATTTTATATATGCCAAGTTGAACAGAAGTAGTAGTCTAATTGTTTTCCAGATATACTGTATTATAGAATATGTTGTATACAAATACTGTTCATTAGCTTTCTGCCATCATCTCTTAGAACTGATACTGGCACAATTTTTGATACCTTTTCAATAATACCCATTTCATTGCACTTTTCCTGATTACTATCTCTAAATTGACTATTTTTTAATTATATACATCCTTCAAATCTTTTATTCATTTTAAAGATTATCACGTTTTGGCTTTTATGACAGCCTCCCATTCTAGTACACTGTAGGTACCATATGGGCAGGAATTGTTATTTATATCCTAGTCCTCTGAAATATTTATCGTGTTAATTTATTTTTCTCAATTTATTATGTTTAACTGTAACTGAGCTTTGGAATGTCCCTGAAAATGTTAAACTTGGGGCCATGTCCTCCCACAATGCCTTGGTAATGTGAGAAAATATCATAATTGAGACTATTTCTATAGTATAGTCTGATCTTGGTCTCTGCTCTCAAGTTAATAACATGAATCTAAACTTCTCAATTGAGATAGGATTTATAGTTGAGTATTTTAATTAGAATTTATGAAATGTGTAAAAATAACTACAGATAATAGGTCAATTTTAATTGTAGTATAAATGTTTCTTTTTCATTTTTTCTTAAACAGTTTCTTCTGTTATAAAACATGATAATGTTAAGGACCAGATATATATATATATATATATATATAAAATATGCCGTATATATATAAAATATGCCACACATATGTGGCATTGTATATATGTGTGACATAGTATATATGTGGGTGGTGTTATATATGTATGTATACGGCATTGTTAGAAATTACATGCGTGAATCATATATATAACCGTGGTTATAGCATCATATATAAACCATACATATGACATTATTGGTAATGAATGAAATATGTCATACTAAAGGAAAAACAATTTGCATAAACACTGTAATATAATGTATCATGGGCATGTGGGCTAACAATTCTCTGATTGAAATACAATGCAGATGATTTGAACAACAATGTGTGGGTGACAGATAATGGAAACCAAGCTTCTCATTATAAAATATAAATTAGAGATAAATAAGGGAGGAGGCTAGAATAATACATATAATTATGGATGAGAGTTGGAAACATCAATATGAACCATGTTTAGTTTAATATAAATATAGATGATTACATAGAAAAATATTTATATATATACATGTGTGTATACATATGTTAGCATGCACAAATACAAATCTTTGTTTTGTCTGATGAAATGACTTAAAGAAACAACACCCTAATAACAAACAGCATACCTAACATCCAGATCTTGATTTCTAAATAGCTCTTCAATAAAAAGGAACAGGATTCTTTAAACACAGAGCTGATTTTAGCACTGGAACAAGACATAGACTAGATAAGTCTCGAGTATCTTATTGTGCCAAAAAATTGTTTGAAAAAAGAAAAAGGACCATTGATGGGAATATGTTATAGGGACATAGAAGTCAACTGAAAGATGAAAAAAGATAAGAAACAAAATAAAGTAATATTGGTTTATAACCTAAAATATAGATCCAAGAGTGTATCGTGATAAAAATAATTAAATAAGTAAGTAGTAGAGAAGAGATGGATCTCTTATTCAGATAAATTCCACATAACTATGGCAGATACTCTACCCTAAAGGATAAGAGTATGATTTCCCATTTCTCAAGTCACATTGTGACTGACTTCCTCCAGAGAGTACACAGTGTGAAAAGGGGGTGAAGAGAGTAATTTTACAGTACAGAAAACCATCAATTACTATCTGAGCCATGAGCCATATAATCAAGGTCAACATCTGTGGTGATAAATCACACTGATAGTATGAACCCTTGATATGATGTAATGAAAATGGCACATTACCACTGTGGCCTTTCTCCAGAATTCCATTGAAAGTGAAAGTCGCTCAGTCATGTCTGACTGTTCGCAACTCCATGGACTGACTATACAGTCCATGGAATTCTCCAGGCCAGAATACTGGAGTGGGTAGCCTTTCCCTTCTCCAGGGTATCTTCCAACCCAGGGATCAAACACAGGTCTCCCATGTTGCAGCAAATTCTTTACCAACTGAGCCACAAAGGAAGCCCAGAATTTGGGAAAACAATGGCCAAATCCTAAGGAGGGGTATTCTACATTATATCTCACCAGTTCTTCTTGAAACTATCAAGATCATCAGAGAATAGAAAACTTTGAGAAACTGTCAGAGCCAAGAGGGTCCATACATGGCATGAGGACAATAAGTAATGTGGTCTCATAGAGGGGATTCTGGAACAGAAAAATATTGTAGACAGAAACTAAATCTTAATAAATCATAAACCCTAGTTGACAACAGGATATCAACCCAGATTTATTAATGTGATAGATATGCTATGCTAATTTATTAACATATACTTGGCTATGTCATAATGGAAACACTTGATACTATATTTTCAAGTATTTTTGGCATTTAAACTACTAAAATTTTATTTAAAAATGTAGCACCACAGTTAATGACTTTTTAGACATATGGGCACATGTCTGCACCTGAACTTCTTTGAGACAGATATTTTTGCACAGGTCTAACTATACCCTGTGGAAAATTCTGAAAGAGATGGGAATACCAGTCCACCTGACCTGCCTCTTGAGAAACTTGTATGCAGGTCAGGAAGCAACAGTTAGAACTGGGCAAGGAACAATAGACTGGTTCCAAAGAGGAATAGGAGTATGTCAAGACTGTATATTGTCACCCTGATTTTTTAACTTATATTCAGGATACAACATGAGAAATGCTGAGCTGGAAAAAGCACAAGCTGGAATCAAGATAGCCAGGAGAAATATCAATAACCTCAGATATGTAGATGACACCACCTTTATGACAGAAAATGAAGAAGAACTAAAGAGCCTCTTGATGAAAGTGAAAGAGGAGAGCAAAAAAGTTGGCTTAAAGCTCAACATTCAGAAAACTAAGATCATGGCATCAGGTCCCGTCAGTTCATGGGAAATAGATGGAGAAACAGTGGAAACAGTGTCAGACTTTATTTTTCTGGGCTCCAAAATCACTGCAGATGGTGTTTGCAGCCAGGAAATAAAAAGACACTTACTCCTTGGACGGAAAGTTATGACCAACGTAGATAGCATATTAAAAAGCAAAGAAATTACTTTGACAACAAAAGTCCGTCTAGTCAAGGCTGTGGATTTTCTGGTAGTCATGTATGGATGTGGGAGTTGGACTATAAAGAAAGATGAGCACAGAAGAATTGATGCTTTTGAGCTATGGTGTTGGAGAAGACTCTTGAGAGTCCCTTGGACTGCATGGAGATCCAACCAGTCCATCCTAAAGGAGATCAGTCCTGGGTGTTCATTGGAAGGACTGATGTTGAAGCTGAAACTCCAATACTTTGACCCCCTGATGCGAAGAGCTGAGTCATTGGAAAAGACCCTGATGCTGGGAAAGATTGAGAGCAGGAGGAGAAGGGGACGGCGGAGGATGAGATGATTGGATGGCATCACTGACTCAATGGACATGAGTTTGGGTAAACTCAAGGAGGTGGTGATGGACAGGGAGGCCTGGCGTGCTGTGGTTCATGCGGTCGCAAAGAGTCGGACACGACTGAGCGACTGAACTGAACTGAACTATACCCTGGCTCTTCAGACTGCTTGGAATTAAATCAAATTGTTAAAAACTCAGTGTGCAATAAACCAACATGTCATGTGGTTAATAATATGTGCAATAAACCAACTAATCATGACCCAAACCATATTTTAAAACAACACATGTATAACTTTGTTTTTGTTTCTCACCATTCTTTCTAAATATGCACAGTAGGTGATCTTGTCTGTCCCTAACTGAAATCTCTTCCAGGTTTGGTATTTTTATCCTGACATCTTAGTTTTTGGAAAATTATATAGAAGCTTTAAATAACATCATCTCATTAATTTTCTTTCCAATATTTTTGCCAGAATGTTGAAATAAATTCATATGTATTCAAGTATTATTCAATTTTAAGACATTAGTTCAATTAGAAATTTGTTATACATTATTATGCTAGTCTTTCAGTGGTTATAGGAATTACTATACATATCCTTGATGTATTATAGTCTACTTAATTTTTTAAATAATTTATATATGATACAAGAGATTTATCTATGATTAGCTTCACTTCCTCCATAACTATGATCTCTGCACTACTGTTAACATATTTTTCTTCTATGTGTTATAAAGTTTATGGCCCATTGTTGTTTTATTTGTGTTAATATTATAATTTTCTATATATAATCACATAATCAACATTGCTTGCAGTACTAGGCTTTATTCTGGAAATTCTTTCAGCCTATACCAAGTTCTTTTGCACTAAATTGTACAATATTTCTCGTATGATGGCATCTAACAACATAAGATTTGCCAGAAAATATTATTATTCTGCCTTATTTTTGAAGGACATTTGCATGGAGTATATAAGTCTGGTTGCTAGGTTTGTATATTTTTTTTCAATATTTGCTTTTTTGCTTTTTAAAGTCTTGTTCAGTTGTCTTCTGATATCTATAGGTTGTGGTAAAGAGGCAGTCATAATCTTATTGCTAGTTAATTAAATTGTCTTTATTTTATATATATTATTATGACTTTCCATTTCCTTGGATTATGGGAGTTCGTACTAGAGGTACTTTCCTTTGTGTTTATCTAACATGGGTTTTACTGAGTTTATTTAATCTGGAATTGATGTCGTACCTTCATAAACATTTCAGCCATGATTTTATTAAAAAATATTTATCCTTTATCTTTTGACTACTTTTCCTTTCAGAAGTACAAGTCAGCATATATTTTGATCTTTGACTGTTTTTTCCACATGTTAAATGCATTGTTTTGTTTGCACCACTTTTTCTGTTTACATTTTATACTGATCTGTCTTGATATGCCCTAATCTTTCTACTCCATCCTTATACCCATCCAATGAATTAATTCTATATACTTTACATTTCAGGATGTTCATTTTATTCTTTTTTTAAAATTTTGTTATCTCTGAAGTTCTCTACCTTTAAACTAATCCCTCCATGTTCCTTCTATTTTCTTATCATGAAAGTGAAGTGAAATGAAGTGAAAGTGCAAGTCACTCAGTCCTGTCCGACTCTTTGCAACCCTATGGACTATACAGTCCATGGAATTCTCCAGGCCAGAATTCTGGAGTGGGTAGCCTTTCCCTTCTCCAGGGGATCCTCCCAACCCAGGGATCGAACCCAGGTCTCTCGCATTGCAGGCGAATTCTTTACCAGCTGAGCCACAAAGGAAGCCCAAGAATTCTGGAGTGGGTAGCCTATCCCTTCTCCAGCGTATCTTCCCAACCCAGGAATTGACCCAGGGTTTCCTGCATTGCAGGCAGATTCTTTACCAACTGAGCTACATTCTTATCAAGGATATTATGTAATACATAAAGTATATGTGAAAATTTTTATAATGTTCACTAAATCTAATATCTCGATAATCAGTGAGATTATTTTTTCATTGAATAATATAATTTCTCTGCCTCCTTACTCTTCAAGTATTTTAATTTTATGAAAAATGTGTATATAAAAAGTAAATATTTAATGACTTGATTTTACTTAGGAGAGATATTTTTCCTTTAATTTTATTAGAAAATCTAGTGAGAAGCTGATAATTTCAGTCTATTCAGTATTTGGGTAGGTTCAGGACTGGATTGCAGCTTTCAATACGTATTATCTCTGGTTTCTGTTGTCTCATATATAAAATCTCTTGTATTTTTGTTACAGTAGCCTCACACATCTTTGTTTTCTAAGCACTACAGGTTCGTAGAAATTTTGCTCTGTATAGTAGTAGGCAGCTTTCCAGACTACTATGCCACTTTGTAACTGAGTAATAATCCTGTGGAGAAATCCTCCAGTGCTTCAATGATAATAATTTATTTTTATTTATCTGTAACATGTCACAAACTACTATTTTCCTTTTATTTTTTTCACTAGTAAAGATTTTTCTTCCATTGACACACTTAATCCTCAGTCCGTGCCCAAAATCTGAAAATGCTCTTGGAGAAGAAAGCAGCCAGAATTCTCAGCTCACCTATGAATGACTCTTGCTCACTGAAGTTTTAGTTCATCTAGTTTTATTTGTGTTAACAGCTCTCTGATAACTTTTATATGAACTTTCATTTTGTCTACTTTTATTTTGCTTGCTATAGTGAGATTGATGATCTGCCGTTACCTGTCTTCTACCTGGAAGTGGAAGAAGATAATGCTATTATGTCATATTTTACTTCTTCGCTGATTATAGAAGTTATTTAAAAACTTAGTAGTTATTTATAAAATGATCATACCAAGTAATGTAACCGAACAATATATTGAGAAAGAAATTATATTGATTTGGCTGGGAGGCTGAATCTATGATGTTGAGTAAATGTCTTTTTTCTATGAAATATAGATAATGCCTTCTCCCTACTTATCTTTCAGAGAAACTCTGGGAGTTTTTAAGTTAGAAAAAAAAATCCAGATCTTGTTTAGATCTAGGATGAGATAGAAGATGCATAATGCAGAGAAATATTTTTTGTATTTCAACAAAGTTGTTCATAAAGTGGACAACTTTTACAAAATTTTTAAAAGCTCATTAGAGAGTCTTAGCCCACTATTTAGAGATCAAAGGACTTAATCCTATTTTTAAGCCACTTTAAGTTGATGTATGTGCATACCACAGAAATACTGTGGGTTTAGTTCCAGAACACTTCAATAAAGTAGATATTGCAATAGAGCGAATAACACAGATTTTTGGTTTCCCAGTGCACAGTTTACTATGCTCTGTTGAGTGTGAAATAGCATTATGTCTAAGAAAACAATGTACATAATTTAATTTGAAATACTTTATTGCTAAAAAGAATGGTAGCCATCAACTGACAGTGCAGTGTTGCCACAAACCTTAAATTTGTGTAAAAATAATACCAGTATTCAATATCTATGAGCCACAGTAAAACCAATGCAATAAAATGAGGTACGATTGTATAATCAGAGACTGGTTTCAGGTCTATGGCAAAATATGTTGATTCTTGATGATATTTTAAAGGACAGTCCCAGGATGAGAGACAAAAGATAAGAAGACTCAACATATTTGCTCCATCTAGGTTTTTTGTTTTCAGTTCAGTCGCTCAGTCGTGTCCAACTCTTTGTGACTGCATGAACCACAGCACGCCAGGCATCCCTGTCGATCACCAACTCCTTGAGTCCACCCAAACCCATTCCCATCGAGTCGGTGATGCCATACAGCCATCTGATCCTCCATCGTCCTCTTCTCCTCCTGCCCTTAATCTTTCCCAGCAATATGGTCTTTTAAAATGAGTCAGCTCTTCGCATCATGTGCCCAAAGTATTGGAGTTTCAGCTTCAACATCAGTCCTTCCAATGAACACCCAGGACTGATCTCCTTTAGGATGGACTGGTTGGATCTCCATGCAGTCCAGGGGACTCTCAAGAGTCTTCTCCAACACCACAGTTTAAAACCATCAATTCTTCAGCGCTCAGCTTTCTTTAAAGTCCAACTCTCACATCCATACATGGCAACAGGAAAAACCATAGCCTTGACAGATGGACCTTTGCTGGCAAAGTAATGTCTCTGCATTTCAATATGCTCTCTAGGTTGGTCATAACTTTCCTTCCAAAGAGTAAACGTCTTTTTATTTTCTGGTTGCAATCACCATCTGTAGTGATTTTGGAGCCCAGAAAAATAAAGTCAGCCACTGTTTACACTGTTTCCCCATCTATCTGCCATGAAGTGATGGGACTGGATGCCATGATCTTAGTTTTCTGAATGTTGAGCTTTAAGCCAACTTTTTCACTCTCCTCTTTCACTTTCAACAAAAGGCTCTTTAGTTCCTCTTCACTTTCTGCCATAAGCGTGGTGTCACCTGCATATCTGATGTTACTGATATTTCTCCCAGCAGTCTTGATTCCAGCTTGTGTTTCCTCCAGCCCAATGTTTCTCATGATGTACTCTGCATATAAGTTAAATAAGCAGGGTGACAATATACAGCCTTGATATTCTCCTTTTCCTATTTGGAACCAGTCTTTTGTTCCATTTCCAGTTCTAACTGTTGCTTCCTGACCTGCATACAGGTTTCTCAAGAGGCAGGTCAGGTGGACTGATATTCCCATCTCTTTCAGAATTTTCCACAGTTTATTGTGATCCACACAGTCAAAGATTTTGGCATAGTCATTAAAGCAGAAATAGATGTTTCTCTGGTACTCTCTTGCTTTTTCGATGATCCAGCAGATGTTGGCAATTTGATCTCTGGTTCCTCTGCCTTTTCTAAAACCAGCTTGAACATCTGGAAGTTCACGGTTCACTTATTGCTGGAGCCTGGCTTGGAGAATTTTAAACATTACTTTACTAGCGTGTGAGATGAATGCAATGGTGCAATAGTTTGAGCATTCTTTGGCATTGCCTTTCTTTGGGATTGGAATGAAAACTGACCTTTTCCAGTCCTGTGGCCACTGCTGAGTTTTCCATATTTGCTGGCATATTGAGTGCAGCACTTTCACAGCATCATCTTTCAGGATTTGAAATAGCTCAACTGGAATTCCATCACCTCCACTAGCTTTGTTCATAATGATGCTTCCTAAGGCCCACTTGACTTCACATTTCAGGATATCTGGTTCTAGGTGAGTGATCACATCATCGTGATTATCTGGGTCGTGAAGATCTTTTTTGTACAGCTCTTCTGTGTATTCTTGCCACTTCTTATTAATATCTTCTGCTTCTGTTAGATCCCTACAATTTCTGTCGTTTAGTGAGCCCATCTCTGCATGAAATGTTCCCTTGGTATCTCTAATTTTCTTAAAGAGATCTCTAATCTTTCCCATTCTATTGTTTTCCTCTATTTCTTTGCATTGATTGCTGAGGAAGGCTTTCTTATCTCTCCTTGCTATTCTCTGGAACTCTGCATTCAAATGGCTATATCTTTCCTTTTCTCCTTTGCTTTTTGCTTTCCATCTTTTCACAGCTATTTGTAAGGCCTTCTCAGACAGCCATTTTGCTTTTTTGCATTTCGTTTTCTTAGGGATGGTCTTGATTCCTGTCCCGTGTACAATGTCACAAACCTTCATCCATAGTTCATCAGGTATTCTGTCTATCAGATCTAGTCCTTTAAATCTATTTCTCACTTCTACTGTATAGTCATTAGGAATTTTATTTAGGTCATACCTGAATGGTCTAGTGGTTTTCTCCACTTTCTTCAACTTCAGTCTGAATTTGACAGTAAGGAGTTCATGATCTGAGCCACAGTCAGCTCCCAGTCTTGTTTTGCTGACTGTATAGAGCTTCTCCATCTTTGGCTGCAAAGAATATAATCAATCTGATTTTGGTGTCGACCATCTGGTGATGTCCATGTGTAGAGTCTTCTCTTGTGTTATTGGAAGAGGGTGTTTGCTATGACCAGTGCGTTCTCTTGGCAAAACTCTATTAGTCTTTGCCCTGCTTCATTCTGTACTCCAACGCCAAATTTGCCTGTTACTCCAGGTATTTCTTGATTTCCTACTTTTGCATTCCAGCCCCTTTAATGAAAAGCACATATTTTTTGGGTGTTAGTTCTAGAAGGTCTTGTACATCTTCATAGAACTGTTCAACTTCAGCTTCTTCGGCATTACTGGTCGGGGCCTAGTCTTGAATTACCGTGATATTGAATGGTTTGCCTTGGAAACGAACAGAGATCTTTCCGTCATTTTTTGTTTTACTTTATAATAAAAATCACCTAGTATAGAAGGGTTCTTCCCAAATGGTATTTGAGAGAGCATTTTGAGACCTAATAAGTCATTGTTCTAGGCTATATCTCAAAGCAGTATCTGTTTAAAACAGAAGAATTTAAATCGAAAACAGATTTAGTCTTTCCCTTCAGCCATTCTAACATAGCTTTCTTGTTTCCAGAATTGGTTGCTCAATAAATTATGTTATCCAAAGTGCTAATACCAGTACCCATATCATAGCCAATGTTGAATATATATATATATACACACACACACAAATATGTGTATAGTATATACACACATGTGCATATACGTATGTGTACAAATGTGCATGCATGTATATACACATGTGCATGTGTGCATACACACATATTTTTATGTGTATATGTATGTGTGTATGTGTATATATATACTATTACAAATTGATTGAGAAGAGTTATATAAAACATTTAATCTTGTAAAAGACAGTCTGATTTCAAAACCCAGTTTCCCCACTAACTAGATGTAATCCCATCAATCCCATCAAGAAGGATACTAATGCTTGTGGTCAGCTGTGTCTGAGCCATGACTCTTTGCCATCTTATAGACTGTAGCCCACCAGCAGACTCCTCTGTCTATGGGATTTCCCAGGCAAGAAGACTGAAGTGGGTTGCCATTTTCTTCTCCAGGGGATCTTCCCAACCCAGAGATGGAACCTGAGTCTCCTGCATTGCAGGGGGATTCTTTACCACTGAGCCACCAGGAAAGCCCAAGTATACTAGTAATCTTCACCTTAGAAAATCTTTCAAGCATATTTATTGTGTATCCATGTGTATGGACACATACTCACCATTATTTTTTGTTGCTACCTTTCCAGGGTATCACCTCATGCCTGAACCCCAGAGCTTGAGTTCTGAGAATCAGGTCAAGGTTTCTGATCATTGAGGCTAAGATGGCAGAGTAGACTCCTCCTCACCTCTGATCTGCAGCAGAGGGTAGACCTCCCTCACCAGCAAGAGCACACCAGCTTATGGAAGGGACCTGCGTCTGCAGAGTCAGAGCAGGAGGCTGCAGGGCATGCACTGCCAAGGGGAGGGTTTCCCCACAGCCCTGGGTGCACGGCTCAGCTCAGGATATGGTGCTTTGAGCCATGGCAGCACCTGCCTCACTGGTGACTTCAGTTCAGCCCCATCCTGTGTGAATTACTTGGGCTGAGCCTGCATGTGGCAGCAGCCCAGTCCAGCCTAGCAACTTCTACCTACCTGGCACTGCCTCTACACAGGCATGTTTGATGTTTCACTTTATTAAGTGTGAAATAGCATTATGACTAAGAAAACAATGTGTATGCTTAAAAAAATATTTTATTGCTAAAAAAATGGTAACCATTTTTTACCTGACAATGCAGGATTTAAAATTGGGTACCTGAGCACCTGACCCAGTGCTGGCCAGCAGAGAGCCCAACACCTTCAGCTTCTCTCATGGATTCCATATGGGAAAAGTTGGCACTGGTGGTGGATCTGAAGGGCTATTGGTCCCTACATCCTCAGATTCTGTGTTGGTGGCTCCTGCCTACTCAAACCTGTACACACAGATTCTGACTGCATGGGACTCCCCTCACTAGGGCTTATGGGGCAGGAATCCTGCCAAGCCCTTGCCATGTTTGCAGGTGCTGCCCTCTGCAGCCAGAGGGAGCCTAAATAGGAAGAGAACAAAGTGGGTGGAGGCAGGAGCACCAAGACCTTGGGATGCTCTTGGAGGGAGAGCACGAGGGTTGTAGCTCCAGAACATGACTAGGGCAAAGCCACCAGTTTCCAGATGTAGAATTTGAGGTGACGTCGTACACGATCAACCATGATCCACTAGTTTAACTTAGCACAACAGAAGGAGCTGTGAAGCTCTGGCAAGTCTAGGATAAAGAGATAATCAAAGCAGGTTGAGTGATCTGTTGGAGAATGGACATTGATGGGGCCTCTGGACCATGGAAGTGCTGCAAGTATATTCCTATCTTCTGAGAAATATAACTTCATGGTTTTGTGCTACAAAACTGCCGTGGTTTCTTCCAGACAAATCCCTAATTCTTGATTTTTTGGCCAGAATTTGTCAAGGTAAAGACCAGATCAAAAGAAGAAGGGGTCAGTTTATAATTTGGGGTTTGGTGGTGAAGGGGTTACATTTTCACATAATCTATGTTCTTAGTGTATTCTTTTTTTAAGAAACTGTCAGTGTACTTTTTCTGATAGAACATTTCTACATTTTCTAAAAGGCACCCTGTGTCTGTGTTTTAGCTAGAACTTTCCATCTTACGTGGTACATAAATCAGATATTTCAGTAACAGCACCCCCCCCATTCTCTCATTACCTATCCTTCTCTAGGGAAAAGTATAAATAAAGACTTAACCTCCCCTTTATAAAGAGAGGAAAGAAATTGCTAGGTTACAGGAGGCTGACACTGAAGTTTGAGAGTGAGCTTTTGGTTTAATAAAGCAGATTGTTAATGGTGAAAGCCAACATTGGCTACATTGGCTACTAAACTACTTCCAAAAAAGTTTTTAGTTTTCCAGAAACTTTTACATCTGCAATCTGAGAACCCTATTCTAGTTTAAGCTAAACTTGGAAAACAACTTGCCCAAAGAGTAAGGAAACAACTTTTATGGAAAAACTCAAGACCATTAACAAAGTATAAAAAATCTTCAGCCTGGCATTCAGTAGGCAAGACACCATTAAAAGTAAAGATGACTAAAAATTAAAAAAAAGGAAACTCACTCAAGAAACTGAAAAATTTATTGTGATATGCAATGATTTTCCTGCCTAGTAGCTTTTATAATGTTTGCAAATGTAATTTATTTGCCAAAATCTTTTCGAGAGAGGTACGCATTAGTAGGTAGTGCTTGCTACTATATTTTTAATAATAAAAGTCATGAACGTTAAAAAATAATGTACGGATTCTCTTGGTATGCAGATATAGATTGTAGTAGGGCAGACCAGGGCAGTGTTTATTATTGATGTTTATATCATCAAAACGTCCACAGGATTTCCCATGATACTCAGTTTTCTTTTTAACAGTGGTCATCAATACACGAAGCAAAAAATCTTTCCCTCAGACTGAAGAGTTTGCCCTTATTTCCTATTCTTATCTATTGTAGTTTTAATGTCATGATCATGATAATTAATTCTTCAATTTGAACTTGGATCTTACTAAATTAATTGAATAACCATCCCTTTTATTTAAATAATAATGCAAAGCTTTTGACATTAAAGGACACTTTAAAAAATGGGCATGTAGTCATCAGACAAAGAAGCAACAGACCTAGAAATTGTCTAAACTGTAAATTATCACTCATGCATTATTACCTCTTTCATCTAGTTGGTTTCTTAAAATATATTGGAAAGAATGAGAAGATTATATTTTGGACTAATCAACAATACCACTTACGGATTGCTCTAAACAATTTCTACCATTTTTTCCCATCCTCAGTTGCTTGTAACTAGAGTTTAGTGGCATTACAATTTATAGAGTGAAAGATAAAGAATTCTAGACTAATGCAGTAATACAGAGGTGGACTACTAGATGTTTTTGAGTATCCTAACATTAACTACTCTATAGAGTCATCTTTTCCTTAATAATCATTCACTCAAAACTTCCCTGACCACCCCCACAACATGCACAGCTTATGTTTTCAGTATTTACACACGGATTGAGGAGGGAGAAAATTGTTATTACCCAAGTCATCAAAAAACTAATGCATTCAGTTTCCTTGAGTCTTCCTGATTTGATCCACTTTGATAGGAAGCTGTATACAATATTTGCATTATTATATTTATATATAATACTTACATATTTATATATTGAGTTTGTAAATAAACCTTCTTTGAAGGCAACTTGCCAAAATAAAAATCAAAGTGAATAAGTAAGTTCTAGTTCAATTTATTTGTCATATGTGTGACGTTGGCAACTTGCTTATGATTTGAGTCCAAATTTTTCCATCTTTAAAGTGGATAATATCTTTCTGGATTAGTTTACTTCAAATCATACACTCTCAAATGAAGAAGATTCCAATGATACTACCAAGTTCTGTTCATAAATATAGTATATTACTTACTTCCCACCACAAATCCCAAGCCTGAAGACCCACTTGGGAGCTCTTATGACTTAATTTAGTTTTCCTCTCTTATTGAATAAATTCTCCCCAAATCTTTAGAGCAAAGTTATCACACACCCACTTAACCTATACAGTCTTGAAAATTGAAGGTCTTTTCCAAGAAGGTCTGCTGATCTCAACAACATTAGCGATAAACATGTATGATACTAGTAAGCTGCTTTACTAGAATTTTTCTCAGGAATTGTAAATGGTGGTCTTGACTCCTTCCCTTTTCTATCCTATTCCTTTAAAGATAGACCTACAACAGATATGTCAATTAATGTCATGGGTATACTGTGACTCCCTTGCTCTGTAGCTTTAGTTGACCTGTTTGGAACCATTGACAGAGTTGGGAGAACATGTGCAGAATCCTTTGGTCTGAAAGACAGTGTGTATTCAGTATTTTTCATGTACAAGACTGTTTACTTCTGCCCACTCAGGGGTGATGTGCTATGCCTGACTCAATCTTATATAGTGATACTTAGTGAGCTAATGCAGGTGTATGTGTGTGTATGGGTATGTATGTATGTCTTTAGTATATCCTTACTTCTAGGGGTTTCAAAATACCACACCATCAATAGTTCATTAATCATTTCAAAATTCTTATTAGATAGAGGGCAATCACTGGTGTCTCTTAATATATCTTTCTCAGATTTTTATTCTGGGTTTAATTTAAAAGTTTTTCACTGGCAATGCATTTATAAGAAGTGATCATCAAAGAAAATCATCTTTAATAGTTTTCATGACTTATTTTAATATTATTATATTCTTCACACTGTCAGTATGAAAAGACATGACTCTGATTATTTTCCATGTACGTCCATCTTTGAGTAGACATGTACCAATCTTTCCTATTAAACTAAGAGCCCAATCTGGGGCATTTTAAAATTTGCTCTCTTTTAGTTTTATATTTATGACCTCATTTAATTTTTGATTCATCTGTGGCATAGGTGTTATAATTCCCGTTACCTGAGAAAAAGAACTGAAGCTTAGAAAGTGATCAATGATTTGGCCAGGTATATATAGGATATAAGGCCCTTCCAGATGGTTCAATAGTAAAGAATCTGCCTGTCAATGCAGGAGATGTGGATTTGATCCCTGGCTCGGGAAGATCCCCGGAGTAGGAAATGGCAACCCACTCTAGTATTCTTTCCTGAAAAGTTCCATGGACAGAGGCGCCTGGTGGGCTATAGTCTATGAGGCTGCAAAAAGCTGGACACAACTGTGTGACTGAGCGCACACACACACATACAGAATGTAAACAACAGAACAAAGACAGGAAATCCAATTGATTTGTTACTAAAGCCTAGAGAGTGTCTTATGTTTTAATATTGGATGGAAGTAATGTATTTTGAAAAATAATGTATTTTAAGCAATTCAATTTTGGATATATTTCATTGAACAGTGGGAGCAAGATAAATTGTTGATTTGGATACTCCATCTACTTGTAGGAAAATATGTTAATGTGTGCCTGCCACATTACATTCCTTATCTGAAATGGTGACTTAGTGGTTCTTTTATCCACCCATCTCTTAATTTATAGTTATGGAATATGTACTTGGTAACTTATGATCATTCCGAGTTTTTACCAGACTGTTTTATATATCTGTGGTGCTTCTGGGTTTAGAGTCCTTCTCTGAGTTGTCAATGAAATCTGATTCTGTTGCGAGTTTGGAGATGAAGAGTTGAAAGTTTGAGTCAATGCTTTTTTTAAAATACATTTTATCAGTTATTTATTATTGTTGTGATTGTAAATAGACAACTAACGGTGAATTATTAGTCTATGCCAGATCTTATGTTGAGCACTTCAAATTCGTGGTCTCATTGACTATTTTCTTAATTATTTATTTTTAACTGAAGGATGATTGCTTTACAATGTTGTGTTGTTTTCTGCTATATAACAACATAAATCAGCTATGCCTATATGCATGTTACCTCTCTCTTGAACCTCCCTACCACTTTCCACCCCATCCTACACCTCAAGTTTGTCACAGAACACAAGATTTGAGCTCCCTGTGTCATACAACAAAGTTTCACCAGCCAGAAAATCAAACAACCAAACTAAAAAGTGGGGAAAGACCTAAACAGACATTTATCCGAAGACGACATACAGATGGCTAACAGACAGATGAAAAATACTCAACATCGCTCATTATTAGAGAAATGCAAATCAAAACTACAATGAGGTATCACCTCACAATTGTCAGACTAGCCATCATCAAAAAAATCTACAAACAATAAATGCTAGAGAAGGTGTGGAGGATAAAGGAACTCTCAATACTTTTCAGTAAGATTTTTCACTTGATTTTTTTTTTTCATAAAAAGGTAGGAAACAAGATCATTTGATTTTTCACTTCCAGAGGTGCCGACAGGAGGAGGTAGTAGACATTTAAGAATTACTTGGTTGTTTGGAGGAGAGAAAGATTTGAAAATAATCGTACCAATCTTACTTTATTTTTCTGGACCTTATGTAGACCTTAACCCCAACTGAAAGCAAATCTTGAGCATTTTCTTTATGTTTATGTGTATGCATGTGTATATATGCACATATACATACATATACTCTTTATAATCTATAAAAGTGTAAATGACTTATTTTAAAGTACTGCTGATTCATTTATAGCAGAGTTTGATTATTTAGGCTGATTTCTTCACAATAATTCAGTATATTTCTATTTTTAAAGAAGGAGGACCATGATTGTTTTTGTCATCTTTCTGGTCAAGTAGAATAAATTGATGTTTATGATAGAGTGCTTTATGCCAAGCTAGTTGGTAACCACTTTTATTATTAAATATATTTGTTTCCTGCAAAGTGCTCTCCTTAATATGCTAGGCTTATGCATGGAAGTAAAAATGGTTATACAAATTAAATCAATTGATATCTCTCAACATTTAAATCTTCATAGAGGTTTATATACAAAAAGAACAGTTGTTACTAATTTTATTACAGTAATTTGAGGCATATAAACTGATAGTTTGAAGTGGCTCAGGGAGAAATACTGAATCTCTGAGTTAAGCATCACAGGTAGCTTGATAGGGTGACCTCCTAGCTTGTTGGGTCAGGGAATTTGAGGTCACACCTAATCAGAATCAGTGACCCTTTTCCACATGTTTTTGATGAAACATAAACAATACTGGTTCATTGCTCTAAATTTTCTCTTCATAATCACCTCCCTTTGATTAGAAGCTGAAAGGAAAGGGGCATTCTTATTATTAAACCTTATTAACATTGTCCTCTCTATAGTGGATAGGTTAGAAAAAGATGTCCATTTAAGCTTGGGTATGTTATCCACAAGTATAACCTGATGAGTCAGTATAAAAAAGTGCAAAATCAGGAATCAGACAGCCTGGGTTGATGTCCTCCCTCTTAGTGAAAATGTGATGATGAACAAAATTCATTAGTATTTCTAAGCTTTAGTTTTCTGAGCTGTAAAATGATGCAAAAGATAGTATCTGCATCCATGGTGGTTGTGAGGACTGAACAAGTCACCAAATAAAGTATTTACCCTAATGCCTAGGATATACTAAAGACGTCAGTAAAAGTTAGCTCTTTTGGTTAATAACCTGTTTTAAAATTCTCTTAGTAATACTCTGTGTGCAAGAGATACTTAGTGACACTCAAAGTTTACTATTCCTGGGGAGTAGTAAATAATTTCATTCATAAAATATGGGGGAGCTCAAACTGCAGTGGGTACTTAAAGCATTGTGTTCTCTGTGTCATCAGTAGAGGAAGCCTCCTTGTCAATGGAGCTCCGATGATGAAATGTTCTCCATGAGAAGCAGTACACAGCGCACTTATCCTTCTGTTGGAAGGCAGTCTTGCCTGCTTGATTAGATGGGCGGCTGGGCAGGAAATCTGAGTTGCTGGGTTCAATTGATGGCAATTTCTTTCATTAATTGGTTAAAATATCTCTTGGTGGGAAGGGAAAGATCCAATTCACTGTGCAGTCATCCACAGTAAAGTACATGAAACATTTTTACTTCCTGACAGAATCCTTTAAATCAAATCATTTTAAAATTCCTTAAATGAGAACCAAGTTTGTCCAAGTTCCTTCACCTGTAAAACGGAGGGAACCTAGCTTCCACTTTAGAGGTCCCTGGTGTCCTGAGGCCAGAGAAGCTGGTAATGGGAACCTTGATGCATTTATAACAATCTAGACGACCAATGGATATTTCACATTTGGTTTTGGTAGGCTGTCAACTCCATTCTTCACACTTTCGGATGGGGTTGGTGTTACTCTCAGACTTAGTATGGTTGGTTTTAGAACAAGTTGGAAGGATCCAAAGGTTGTAGGGAAGGACACTGACCTTTCCCAAATCATCTATTTACTTATTGCTCTCAGCATCTTACTTGGCACATGTCTGACCTACTGCCACAACAACTATGGATAATAGAAACACAAGTAGGGGGCCAAGACTTGGGGAAAGGAGTGGGGAGGAAGAAAATGAGGCATGACTTTTTTTTTTTTAATAAATTTATTTATTTTAGTTGGGTGCTAGTTACTTTACAATATTGTAGTAGTTTTTGCCATACATTGACATGAATCAGCCATGGGTTTTTGTCTGGATTTTATTTGTCATGCAGATAGAGATTGTGGACTAGAGATTGTGTGTGTGTGTGTATGTATGTGTGTGCATGTGTGACAATGCCTGTAATTTTAGCTGGATTACACCTTCTCACATGACTTTATTCTTTCCCAATATATAGATCCTCTACAAACTGTTCACCAATAGACTACAGAGCAGTCCTTTCCAATAGAACTTTCTGGAGTTCTGCTCTGTTTTGCACAGTAGCTTCTAGCCACATGTGGCCTTTTGAGATGTGCCTAGTGCAGCAGTGAAACTGAATTTTTATTTTTTTAATTTAAATTATTAAAAGACTAATAGCTATATGTTGTCAGTGGCTAGAATATTGAATAGTGAAGTTATATACTCACTATTAATTGACTTAATCTGACAGCCCTATACAAAATTCAGGTGGTCTTTTATATTCTTTGAGTGATTCTAAAGTGTAATGTGTAGATTTTAAGTGAAAGAGACTAGCTATGCTGTGCAAGAGGCCATACTCAAACTGGATATTTCCTCTATGGCTGCTTATATACACCTCACTTTTCTGTGGTTGCTGGAAGTGCTTCCAGCTTTTTGCATCATCACACCTTGTATTTGAAACCTTGAAACAGAGTGTTTGGTCAGCTGGATTCCCAGAAATGCTTATCAGCCCAGAGCAGCCATTTAACCTGAAGGGGTCCTTGGGGCTGCATTCTTACTGGGAGGTGAGAGTAAGAATTTAGAGGCAAAGACCTTTAGAAATCACGAAGTTCAGTATTTTCTAAGTGTGTTATATGTAATGCTATGGTGTGTGAGATGATTTTAGTTAGGTGGTACAATAGTATACTTTGATGTGATATTTTAATTTCAATAGTTAAGCTTATTTTAATGTGTAATTTTTAGTTAATATTTACACGGTATCTCTTTTTTCCTGGTTCTTTTGTCTTTTGTAATACTACCCATATCAACTCAGTGACATTATAGGGAAAGAGAATCAGTTTGTGTTTTTGTTGTTGTTGTTGTTGTTTTTCCTTGGCCACGTTGTGTGGCTTGCAGAATCTTACTTCCCCAACCAGGAACTGAACCCGGATCATGGTAGTGATAGTGCTGAAGCCTAACCACTGAACCACCAGGGAATTCCTGGAAGACAATCACTTTTAAAAATACATTTTAAATTTTGAAAACTGTATTCTAACATGAAAGAATCCATGACTCACTTGCTTTTCAGCCCTTAAATCATTCTACTTCTATCTTTCAAAATGGGAAAATAATTCACGTTATTTCCTATCTGGAAAAAAATCTAATACATCTGATGGACTCAAGGCTGAAGTAATGAGCTGGAGGCTTTGGCTGGAACCTGGGACTGCCGGAAATGTGGATTTGTAATTCACAGATTTGTTTCTTTGTTCCAAATCCCCATCACAAACAAGCTCAGTTTTTTAAAGTAGGTTCTACAGTCCTTTTTTTTTTTTTCCTACATTTCTAGGGCCAGTCTTTGAGGCTCTGTCCCTAGATGAGGTGGAGCTCATTGACTCAATAGAACAATGTGAAGCTGGCTTGCTATAAGTTCCAGCCATATTGTTGAAATACCATAGATTCATTTCTGCTCCACAAATAACTCTTGGACATAATTGTTTATTCCTGATGAAGAATTGTGTCACATTAAGGAAAGCAGGCTTTTCAGAATCATTTTAGAGGCTTACAGTGCAGTTTATCCGCTCTCAGTCTGTTCTTTGTTCCTGGGATTTTCCTGTGCCCTTGTGAAATGAGGGATTCATTTATGCAAATTTGATTAAATAATTGAAAGAACAAAAATGGATAACTACTGCTTAATTTCCTTATTTTCTCCTGCATTTTGTTTTTTCACAGTAACCTATCATAGGTTCATGGAGAAGAATCGAGGGTTAGAAATTGGTCTTGATTTGAAAGCCAGTGAGAGTCAGAGAGCAAGAACAGGTGTATAACTGGGGAAGGAAAAGAGTATGTGACTGACTTGGTGAATGCTTTGACAGGTGGACCAGAGCCATGACTTTTAATGTGAAGTCAGCACTGTGGCTGAGAGAAAACCTACCTAATTAAAAGTTGGGTTTAACCAATTATGTGGAAACTACAGCTTCATCACTGCATGAATGGGCTTTTAATAGTAACAGCTTCAGCTTAAAATATTTGGGTCATTTAGGTAATTGTATAGACTTTCATTCAACATATAGATTATATAAAGATGTCAAAATATCCTTTCTGTTGCTGGGATCATGAATGCAAATGTCGTAAGTGAAGAATGCAAACGTCGTAAGTGATGTCACAGCATGCAGTGTCCTCAGGTCTCTCTGCCTCTTAAGTCCCTCCCTTCCACGAAAACAGGAATTGTATAGCTGTATCCACTTTGTCCAAAACACAGTTCTGTTTTTCTTTGAATCTTGAAGCTATAAGTGCCTGCCATTTGGTTTTATGTACAGCCTCTTCTAAGAATCGAATTACCCATCACAGCCAAAGAGTGTGGGTCAGAGGCTGAGTTCATTTCTACCACACTGGGCCACCCAGTGCAGTTAACAGTTAGTTTCATTTCTTTCTTCAAAAGAAACTTATGTTCACTTAAAAACAAATTTTATCTTTTTTTTCTAGAACTGGCATATTTGACTGTGTATTTTGGGGACTCTCCCACCCCAGTCTATAGAAGGCAAGGTGGAGACAAAACCTCTGAACTCTCTCTGCATTCTTAAGCAGAGCATTACTATTATAAGACAAGTTTGTAGGAATCAGTAAAATTATATGAGGGGCAGTAAAACAGCTTGTTAGTGTAGAGTCAGGATTATCCATTTTATGAGGTCTGTATAATTAATTATTAAAGGGTAAGACATTTGCAGAAATTGTAAAAGCATTCCATTAAGGTCAAGGTGATTAAGATTCAAGTTAAACATCTCCAGCCTTTGTCTTGGTACCAGAACTCTCTATTCCACAATGAGGGATGAGGTGAAGGATTCTTCTGTACAGTATCTAGCCCAGATGGAGAAAAAAAAACTTTTTTCTTCTTTTAAACTACTTATAGACTCCACTTTCTGAGGTATCTTCATTCATACACTCTTTTTATTTATTTATTTATTTTTTAATAAATTTATTTATTTTAGTTGGGGGCTAATTACTTTACAATATTGTAGTGGTTTTTGCCATACATTGACATGAATCAGCCATGGATTCACACGTGTTCCCCATCCTGAACCCCCCTCCCACCTCCCTCCCCATCCCATCCCTCTGGGTCATCCCGTTGCCCCAGCCCTGAGCATTTGTCTCATGCATTCATACACTCTTAACTGGCATACACCATCAGATTCTGATATGTTCTAGACTGAACAAGAGAATCCTGGAACCACAGACAGGAGATTTGGCCCCAGATCTTATCTGCAACTTACCAGCTCTAAGACCTGGAATTAGTCACTTATCTGCTGTGACTTCTTCTCTTACCATCTGTGAAAAATTGCTATACTACTGCCCACTTCCTTGAGAGGTTGCAAGGGTGTCCTAATATATGAGAGCATCTGGCACCCAGGAATTTCTGCCCATACAGTGTTCATGGGTTGAATCTTTATGTGTGTGCATGCTAAGTTGTTTCAGTCTTGTCTGACTTTGCGATCCTATGGACCATAGCCGGCCGGGCTTCTCTGTCCATTGGATTCTCCAGGCAAGAATAGTGGAGTGGGTTGCCATGCCCTCCTCCAGGGGTTCTTCCTGACCCAGTTATCAAACCCATGTCTCTTAGGTCTCCTGCATTGACAGGCAGGTTCTTTAGCACTAGTGCCACCTGGGAAGCCCAAATCTCTAAGTAATTTCTTCAAAATATTACTTTCAGGCAGTGTCCCCAAGTAAGAAGGGTCTCATATTTGCAAACAGGGCAGACCTATGATTATCAGCTCATCTCTCAGCTGTGTGTGTGAGCTGGTACTGTAGAGAAACTTGGGCTTTGTATCTAGGATACTATTTTTATGTTAAGGAAGGAACACTAGACCAAATTTAGGAGAATGGGGTTTTATTTTTACTCTACTCCAGATTAACAGTGTGATTTTGAGCAATGAGATAACCTTTCCAGCAATGATTTCTTATTTGGCAAATAACCACATAACTATGTGAGTCAGACCTCTGGAGTGGAATTCTGGCTCTGTTGCATGCTGTGGAACCTTAGAAAGGACATGATCCCTGTGCCTAAGTCTCCTTCTCTGCAAAGTGAGCATAACAGTCATACTTACTGCACATTAATTTATCCAACACAAAACCTTCCATTGCTTTAATGTGCTTTGGGGTCACATAAGGAGATAGCTCTCTCTTTACCAACTCCCTACCTAGAAGATTTGGGGAAACCTGTCTGATAGTGCTTTTTTAAAAATTTCCCTTATTATCTGTGTGGTAGAGCAAAATACTGAAACACTTTATGAATATAATATATGCTGAGGATGGACTGCTAGGAAGGAAAAAAAGACAAGAGAAAATGGGAAATGAGAAGGAAGACAAGCAGAATGAGAAAGGGGGAGAGATGGGAAGGAGGAGGAGATGATGATGAAGGAAGAGATCCATCCTCTGATAAGTAGCTGCATCCTTGTGCATTTGCAGGGGGCGCTGGAATGTTGCACGTGTGCCTTCAGAGTCCACACAACCGTGAGTGCAGAAGACTTCTCCTCACCTGGATTCAAAGGTAGGTGGCTCTTCCTACACCAAGATTGTTTTCTGAGTCATGGAATGCTCTCTTTTATGGTTTTGAATGGAAGCAGGTTCTTTCCCTCCTTGTGTCAGCCCCTAGCCGGCCTCAGACTAGCCAGGCCAAGGGGAGGAACTGCCTGGGGTTATTGAACTGAGATGTCTGTCTAGGGACTTAGCAATAGGATGTGGTCTCAGTAATGCATTCTTAGAAATTATGATGTTGAGTGAAACATGAGTTCATGATCGTGGAGAGAGAAAAAAAATCAGCCATGGAGTCCAAGCCCGTCTTCTGTGACTTTCTTCAATACTAGCTAAGTGCCACCTCTCTTCATCCTTGCTGGATTTTTTGGCTTAAAGACTGTTAGATGGAGCATTGGACTGAGAGTCAATAAAGTGTTGACTAGTCCAGGTTTTGGCACTAATGACAATGATGGGAAGAGTAATAATTATCTTATTGCTTGTGATATTGGATTTTAAATCACACCTTTATTACACTGCAGTCAAATTTGAGAGAGTAGATATAAAATGATAGGTCATCTAACGCAGCCGTGTTGATCCCTCCAGTTGTTAACATCTGGACAATTGAGACTATACTTGTCTAGGGAGCACGCTGACTCAGGATACAGCTGATCCTATATTTGGGGAACTCTGATTGTTATAAAGGCGACACATGGGGTTAATTTTAAAAGGTAAAAGATGCTTCTGGAAACTTAAGCCTAAATAGCTGTCAGGAACCAAAACACAAAGATCACCCAGAGCTCAGGGCGTGCCTGTGTCTGACCCATGTTTTCTACTCAGCCCAGGTAGATATTCATCTCGTTGGCCCCAGTGCAGCAATCCCCTACAGATGCAGTTCATGTTTTCCTGGTAACACAAGAACAGAATCTGTGGATAATTCGATGTCAGTCACATACCTCATGTGTCTCTATACTTGGTGAAACACCCTCTATTGGTTCCTGTTTATACCTATCCTCTGTTTTAGACTGAAGGGAGTTCACATCTGGTAAACTGGAGGATTCAGTAGTAAATTGTGGTATAGAGTCATGTAACCAGCTGCTTCTTAATCTTTAATATATTTTCAAAACCGGAAAATGCTGATGTTTGAATCTTTAACTTTGATTTTACTATAGAACACAATGATAGTGATGGATTCTCATATGGGGAAAGGTTAGAAGAAAGCTATGTGGATGCAGGTTAGTGATGGAGGGGAGACATGGTTCTCCACACCATTCTTATTCCATTTAAAATTTTAAGGATCCAGCAAATCAGTTAAAAGTAACAGATCTCGTTGTTTCTTCGGCCATCATCTAGAGAGAATCTTTCTCCCCAGCCGTTATGGAGCTCTTAAATTTTACAGCAGGGAGTGGTGAGTGATGAGGTGCAGAAGAGAAGATGCCTGTAGGCGGCTTCACTGAGGCATAAGTATCAAAAATAGCAACATGTGACTTTGTGCAGAAAGCCAGATGGACACTGAGGCCTCCTGACACTGTATATGAAAGAGTCTTAATCATCCTGGTTTCCATGAAGCACTTAGGAACTGAGAAGTAGAGCTTACCTGGGGTGCCAGTTCTGCCCCAGACAAGGAGAGCGGGGTACCCTCTGAAGGCCACAGTGGCCACACAGAGGAAGACAAAGCCAGGGGACCAGGAGCCAAGCCTTGATCTCTTATTCTGGTCAGTGTGCGAGTATTCAGGATGCCAGATGAGGGGGTCCAGGGACCTGAAGCAGTGCTTGAAGGATCACAAAGGTGCTTGATCAAGGTTAGATCAAAGCCATGGGCCACAGCTGAGCGAGACATACACGGCACAGAGTAGAAAAGTTAAGTCCCAAGTCAGGCAAAAGCATCCATATGGACACTAATTCCAAATGACAGAGCAAGGCAGGTGGTTAAAATTCTGGGAAAAAGTCAAATGTTTGGCAGGAACTAAAGGAGCAAATCTGAGTAAATAGATACTCTTGGAAAAATGAAAGAAAAACAAGGTCTTTGTTTATATGAGGGAGCTACTTCATCCCAAGTAGTATGTGTGCACCTCTTAAAGTGGGTTCTATCCTCAACTGGGCCTGATTGGATCTTTTGAGTGGTAATAAAGATGCCTGTGAGAGATGAGAGGTAAGAGGACACTTCAGTTGTTCTCTCCTGCAGCAGCAATGGATGGATTCTCCCAGATGGAAACCCTTTTGACTTACCTGGCTCACTGATGGTGGCAGAGCAAAGTCAGAATATTAGCTCCTTGATGCTTATGTCATTTCAGTGCCCAGATGGTGTTTTCAGTGCGTCACCTGCAGTGATACTGGTAAAGGTGTGGTGGTGAATACTGGGTGTGCTCTCAGCCCCTCTGCAGTGTCAATGACCTACAATTAGGGTCTCTCTAAGGATGTATTCAGGAAGAAACTGCAGAAACAGTGTCTCCAGGAGGTTATTGGTGCCTCATTAGAGAGAACAAGGCTATGTCCAAATACCGCCCATTTTTTGATGTGATATTCTGGGGAAATCAAGTCACAAGCAAGCATCTTGGCATTGCATACCCTTCCTCTGCTTCTCTCTGGCGCCTGTGTTTGTGTTGTTATTGTTCTGATCTTCAGACTCTCAGAAGAACCCCCAAACCTCTTTAATACTTTTTTTTTTACAAATTTGATCTTCTTATTTTAATTGTTGGAGAATAATCCAAAAATACCATTGCTGCACTAAAGGCACGCACTGCATGAAGCTGAAAACTGGCAGGGAATTCCCCCCACTGGAAGCCAGGTTTTTCTAACCAATAATGGCAAAGCTATCAGTATATCACATGATCAAATTCCAGCTGCTAGAATAGTATTCAAGACATCTTTATTGTTATGAGAATGCATTTATTATCGGTGAATAAAAATATCAAAGCTGTGTGCCTTCCCAGTCATCTCTGTCTCCCACAGAGCTGCTTCTCTTTGTGTCAGACGAGCTGTTTCCAGGCCTGGGGGCTGGAAGTGCTGGAGCAGCTGCTATTGATGAGGCTTCCTGAGGAAGCCTCAGTGGCAGGGGGTTTTCTGGGCAGAGGCCTCCAGAATACCAGCACTTCACCTGGATTTATTGTAACATCTTTCCTCTTTGCATTATAAACTTAATTTTTGGTGAATACTTTTTGTTGCATTTTTACACTGACAGTTGCATGAATTTAAGTGTCAAAATGCATATAACTTCCCATTAGAAATAAACATTTTAAAGAAAAATGTGCATGATATAAACAAATGATATGTAAAAATTTTAATGTGAAAATCTTTAATATATAACTTATAGGTTTTCCTGATTTTTTTCCGTCCATGGATTAACATATTGCATGTTAACACGTATGTTTAGATTTATACATACACACAAATATACAAATTGGCTCATAATATAACATACAGGGCTTCTCTTGTGGCTCAGCTCGTAAAGAATCTGCCTGCAATGCAGGAGACCTTGGTTCACTCCCTGGTTAGGAAGATCCCCTGGAGAAGGGAAAGGCTACCCACTCCAATATTCTGGCCTGGAGAATTCCATGGACTGTATAGTACATGGGGTCACAAACAGTCAGACACAACTGAGTAACTTTCGCTTGATATACACATACAACCTAATCTTTCACTTGGTATTATTTTTTAGTCATCTTTCCATGTTGATAATTGTGAGTCTACCTCTCTATTTAATGACGATATACAATTCCATTTGATAAACTCATTTATTTAATTATTTCATTAAACCATCAACTCTATCCATAATTTGAATTACTTTTAAACCGAATGAACCAAAGCTTACCTTTGGTCATTCACTAAAGCAAGATTGACCATGTCTGTTGCTTATTCCAAATGGAGGACTAGAAAGTGAAATAAACTAATCTAGTAGAAGTTCAAATATCAAGAAACATGGAATAACCAATAATTTTAAACAGCATGTTAACTGCACTTTGAAATGGTATGCTCAATCTGTTTTTCTTCAATTTTTACCTTTTGCTGCTGCTGCTAAGACGCTTCAGTCGTGTCCGACCCTGTGCGACCCCATAGACGGCAGCCCACCAGGCTCCGCCGTCCCTGGGATTCTCCAGGCAAGAATACTGGAGTGGGTTGCCGTTTCCTTCTCCAGTGCATGAAAGGGAAAAGTGAAAGTGAAGTCGCTCAGTCATCCGACTCTTAGTGACCCCATGAACTGTAGCCTACCAGGCTCCTCCGTCCATGGGATTTTCCAGGCAAGAGTACTGGAGTGGGGTGCCATTGCCTTCTCCTTCTACCTTTTAGGTATTTTTAAATTTAAAACCAGATTGTTCATCTGAAAAAAACCCTGTAAAGAAGGTACCAAAAAGTCTGGAAATACAAGGGTAATGCTGTGTTCATGTACTGAAGATCAAGTGTGTTTATTATTAGAACTGTGATGAGTAATGGAAGCAATATTGGTTATGCTAAAAATGTGCTTATTAATATTATATAAATACTTAAATATAATCTAGCCAAAGTTTTTTGTTTTCCTTTTTCCAAGAATCCTTGATTCCAACTTGGTGACTAGGTGAAAGAAAGGTTCAGAGCTAGCTAGTTATCAGTTATATTTGTAACCAGGACAAGGAAGAATGAAAATGATACTTTGAACTTGCAGAATATATTTAATTCACTGGAGATCAATTGTTGGATGCCTTTGGTTCATAATTGCTTGTATTTCTAATTTGTTCTGTAAGAGTGGGCTTAAAAAAAAAAACATTTCTCCTTGGATAATTAGACACATAGGAATCATGTCATTCATTCCTGTCTCCTTCTCCATTAAGTCTAGGGAGTTCCTCCTTAGAACTCAGTGGTTATCTCCTCCATGATACCTTGAAGATTTGTATCTCTTAGAAAATGGAAGCTATGAGTTTCAATTGATTTGTAGTTTAAACAGACCACAACTCAAGTGTGATGGCAACTCCGATGTTTTTGCACCAGATCATTAAGCCTGTCACTTCCCAAAGCAGAGTGTGATTTAATTGGCCAAGCACAAGAAAAAAAATTTCCAAGTGCTTTATGCCTGGGTTTGCCTTGGCTTTTGGCATTTAAGTTCAAGAGATATAAACTAGGCAACAAGGCCCTATGAAGATTGAGAACCAGAATATAAATGTAATTTCACAAGAACACAAAGAGAAGATTGGGTAATAATAATGTGAGTCAAAATAAATGGCCTTTCTCATTATATAAGTGATACAAATATTTGGATGGTAAAAGTAGGTACTAGACTAAAGTTAGAGAGTTACACCATGAGAGTAAGATTTATTTCGTTTGCTTTTTTTAATCTTTGTTGTGAAGAGGGGATAGTTATGTACCTCCTCAAGAAGTTTATAATATAAGAGGTTTTATATAACCTTGAGCCCCTGGGTCAAATGTAATAGTATAATCCGTGCCCTTAATTTGACCCGTGGGCTCCAGGTTATATAAAACCTCTTAGATTATAAGCTTCTTGGGGAGGTACATAACCATCCCCTCTTTCCCAAGGCCTGTTATATATGATGTTGAGTGAATATTTTCCAAATGAGTAGATTATTATCAGGAAGCAACCATAGTAACAACTGAAGTTGTCATTGGTAAGTAGCCACTACTTAGTCATTCCCATCACAGTACCTTTGAAAGGATACACCGATCACAATCTGTCTCAAAGCAGAGGAATCCTTTTTAAGCCGGGAGGTCCTGTGTTCTGACTGCAGTGTTGGTCTCTAAACAACAGTATGTTCTGAAGTTGAAAGGGACCGTGTGTGTCATTTAGCAAATCTCCTTATGTTACAAATGAGAAAACTGAGGTGAGGATTGCAGATACAGCTAGATGTCATATTGATTCCCAGTCCCCTGGCTTTAAATGCGACAGTCCGAGATATCCGTTTGGCCTTAAAATATTCCCAATCTGCTGTGTAAGCAGATGCCCTCTCTGCCTCTCATCCTCCTCCTGAAAGACTGCCTAATCCTGCTTTTCCAGATCCTTCCTGTGGAGTCTACATCCACTCTCAACTTCTATGTTTGAAATCTCTTCTGAAAATTGAAACTCACTCTCCTAAATCTCTTTAGCATTTACTTTCCTTTTGAAACTTAACCGATAATTCCATTTTTTATAATGTGTTTTTTTTTTAAGTTTTCCCAATGATAATAGTAACTCCTTGGGTAACATGTTGAAGATACCTAATAAATAAGTAATTATTAATAAAAGTAATGAACAAAATTCTCAACATATTTACAGAATAGAAGGGAAAGTGTGCAGAACTGCCAACAATTACTAGCTGTGTGATGCTGGGCAAACAGCTTAAACATCTCTGGACTCCAGACATTTAATATGAAAAATTACATAAGAATAGTACCCATCTTAGTGAGCTATAGTAAGGATTAAGTGAAATGAAATGCTGAGTGTCAGGCCTGACCTTTTTGAGTAGAGTGAGTTAGGCTGGTTGAAAGGGCCTTGCTTACCCCATACATCACAAGGGCAAAAGTCTCCGTATTTGGGCTTCCTTTCACAGTTTGTAGGTACAGTCAGATAAGATAAAAATAGCCTCCATAGGGTCCTAGTGCTGAACTAGGTTAGTGTTGAATTTAGCAGCCCACCAAAACAAACTTGGGTTAGCCAGGAAGAATTTTAATGCTGCGATTATAGTCACTTACTTTTACATTGTATGCTCCTTTAGGGTTTGCAATCTCCCCAGAGTAAAGTTTACATTTAGCTCAGATTCTCAGTCTCCTAAGGTGCTAAAAAGAGTTGTGGAAATGGGTTTAATCCTGGGCATTGTTTCCTTGTGTGATTGCTGCATAATTAAAAACAGATTTGGAAGAAGAATAACATCCTTAAGTTTAACCTCTGATTGGAATACAAATAGTTTTAAAATATTTAAAAAATAAAATCTCACTTTCAAAGGGTCCAGCTCTATCCCACTTTCCTCATTTTCTACTGTTGTTTATCTCCTCTTAACTCTTTGGTACTCTGCTAACAGCTTTCCATCATATTTCCATACTCTACTAAGACTATTTTTTAGAAAGTCACCAAGTTTCTCTTAGTATTGTTGTTCAATTGCTCAGTCATGTCTGACTCTTTGCAACCCCATGGACTGCAGCACGCCAGGCTTCCCTGTCCTTCACCATCTCCTGGAGCTTGCTCAAACTCATGTCCATTGAGTCAGTGAGGCCATCCAACCATCTTGTCCTCTGTCGTCCCCTTCTCCTCCTGCCTTCAATTTTCCCCAGCATCAGGGTCTTTTCCAATGAGTCAGCTCTTCACATCAGGTGGCCAAAATATTGGAGCTTCAGCTTCAGTCCTTCCACTGAATATTCAGGATTGATTTCCTTTAAGATTGACTGGTATGATCTCCTTGAAGTCCAAGGGACTCCTTGCAAATTTCTCTTAGTAGGGTGGCTATACATCCCCATTTACACCTGTTTTCTTGGCATAATTATTAAGAGCACTACTTTTGATCTCCAGATTATCCTGGAATGGATGATAATTTGTAGGCTTGCCTATATCTTTGTTACCAAAAACAGAGGCCCTTAGGATTCAGTCTCACTGATCCTTTGGTTGTATGTGCCACAGTGGGGACTATTGTCGAAGATATTATTTCTTTTTACATTTTTAGAAAATATTTTTTGACAGGAGAGCCATACAGGTATAAATCCTTATGACTAATAGGCTCATTCACCTATTACCTGTGTGACCCTGGAAAATTTCTGTAACACCTGTGTGTGTGTATTTTCTGTAAAGTAGGGAACAATAGTACCTCCCATACAGAATCGATATAAATAGGTCCACAAGTAAAGTTTCTAATGTAATTGGCATGGCGCCTAACACAGTAAGAGGAAATCATTCCTCTTTGTCTCTTGCTTCGGGGAATCTCTTGACTCTGATGACTTCCCACAGTCTCCTGTTATCTCTGTGGCATGTCCTTTTCTCCCTTTCTGTCACCTGCCACTTCTCTCTGTTTATCTCTCTGTCCTCTTTGTCCTTGGCTGTGGCAGTTATTTTTTGGGGGGGGTGGGTTAGGAGGGGTGATGTGTGTGTGTGTGCACGCGCACACACACAGGGCTGTGGTTAAAGAACATGGCCAGAGCAGTCTATGTTGGCACAAATGAACAGCAGTACCCCAGCAGCTGATGAGAGCTGAGGAGATGCAGAGTAGTGAGTGTCCAGCCATGTGCTGAAAAGGAAGGAGGCTGTAGTGCAGAGGAGAGAGGGCTCCGAGGCAAAGAGATGCAGAGGCTGGCAGAGGGAGGGGGAAGATCTGTACTTCAGGTGAGACACCTGAGGCAAGTGGAAGCCATGCCTATTTCTTTCTTTTTTTTTTTTTTTAATCTGCTTGAGAGACAAGGCCCCATATTAGAGGTATTCAGCATATGAATGATCAAAATAGGAATATCTTTAATGTGTACCTTTAGAATCTGGAAGAAAATAATCTTTCCTGGGTAAGAGTGGGAACAGGGACTTTGGAATCAGATGGGTCTGGGTTCAGATTTTCCTCTGTTTGGGATTGTAGGACAAGATCTGGCCTTTCTAGGCCTCAGGCTTTTATCTGTGCTTGAAAATAGAGACTTGGAATAGTTTGACTTGAGTTTGTATTCTGGCTTTCCTAACTGACAGTGTTGTGGCCTGTTAAGTGGGATAATAATAGTGCCTCCCAACAAGATGATTGTGAGATTGAATGAGATGGTGTGAGTAAATACTTGGCGTATCTTACAGAGTTGGCAGATCTTAGATTCTGTAAATATCTTTGTTACTGATATTATTATTCCATAGTATTCTGAAACTCAGTTCTCTTGTCTATAAAATGGGAATGAGAATCACTTTTTAGAGATGTTGGGTGGATTTATTGAACAACTATTTGTAAATGCCAGGTACATTAAGAGTCAGTAAATTAATCACAAATTTAAAGAAACCTAATGCAATGTATAATGGGGTTGATTAAAAGTTACTGTCACTAATTACATTATTTGTATACTTGTCCTCCTCATTTTCCTCCCTTCCTTTCTATTTCAGGTTTCGTCTCTCCTCCATTCTCCTAAAATACAAACTCCAAAAGCTAAGGAGTGTGGGTGTCTTCCCTGCCCTGCACTTTGCACAGTTCCTGGTATATGATAGATGCCCAACACCTGTCAATTGAATTAGCATAAAAAAAAGAGGAGTGAGAGAGAAACTCAATGGAAACTGTGGAATCGAAAGTGCAGATTTAGTGGCTGGTTAAAAAAAAAATTGCCATTGAATGAATGTTGGGAATTATTTGTAGAGTCATTAACATGAAAGCTAGTCTGTGCACTCTTCCTGGGTCATAATCCAGCTACCTGATACCAAGTCACTGGTTGATACAGAGATGCCACCTATCATTGAGGTCCAGGGTTGTTGAACTAATTTGTCCTGGTTGGAAGATGACTATGGTAATTGAGTCATGGATGTGAGCTTACATCTGGCTCTGGAAAAGCCCATGGAAAGGTCTAATGCAGGGTTAATTTGTGGGTTAATGCCATGGATGCTGGGTTTATATAATGTTGTATAATTATTTTGCGCATTATCCTAGCACATGCTGCTGAAGTCTGTCTAGGAACTGATTGGCTATTTGATGTTAATGACGGCAAACTCAGGTTTCCCTGTTTTGTAGATAGTATGTTTGGTCTCCTGCTTTCATACTGAAGTATCTCACAAAAAGACATCTATTTGTGTCTTTGTGCAAAGAAAAGCATGAAGTAATTACTGAAATAAGACCTTTATTTGGTCTAGAGGATACACCTTAGTTGCATAAACTGAGTTAAATGATTCATTCATTCATTTTGATGCATATATGCTTCAGAAGACATCTTTGCATTCAACTGTGCCCTGTTTCCCTCATCCCCTGCCCTTCAAAATCTCTGCCTGTGCTTTAAAAACAAACAAAAAGTAATAAAATACTAATGAGAGAAAAAAATATACTTATTTTGGTAGGAGAGGCATAAAAGTCTGATTTTGTTCAAATTTTTGGTGCCTGGGAGACATTTGTCCCTGGAAATTAGGATTTATTGGAAAAAGTATGTCCAATGAGCAAAAATATAACTGGTTGTGACATTCCAGTTTTCTTTGTCCCCTACCATGTACAGTGCAAGCTGCTTATAGCCAAGACCTCACATCTCTTATCCCTGTCTTCAAGTCTGATTGTTTTCAAATAAAAAGGAATAATTACAAATAGAATGCTTATAAATGCTGAAAAATGAGTTAATTGGCTAAAATTGCTTTTAACAATCTCTGACAGTGCCTTGTTCTTCTCAACTTTATTGTTCATACAATAGACACCTGTCAGATCATGTTCTAGGATCTAAGCGGATGAAATGAATAAAACAGGTGTGGTTCCTGCCCTTATAGAACTGACTGAGGGTAGTGATTCTGTGCAATTCTGTCCCCCATTATTTATTCCCTGTTTTATTCTCTTTTCTTTCTATCTTGTCCTCTGGCTTCTCTGGATTTTCACTTCTTCTTAATAGCATCTGAATCAGGAGTGAATGTTGTTGTTCAGTTGCTCAGTCGTGTCTGACTCTTTGAGACCCCATGTACTGCAGCACACCAGGCTTCCCTGTCCTTCAGCACCTCCTGGAACTTCCTCGAGTTCATGTCCATTGAGTTGGTGATGCCATCCAACCATCTGGTCCTCTTTCATCTCGTTCTCCTCCTGTATTCAATATTTCCCAGCATCAGGAACTTTTCCAATGAGTAGGCTCTTCGCTTCAGGTGGTCAAAGTATTGGAGCTTCAGCTTCAGTGTCAGTCCTTCCAGTGAATATTCAGGATTGATCTCCTTTAGAATTGAATAGTTTGATCTCCTTGCCATCCAAGGGTCTCTCGAGAGTCTTCTCCAACACCACAGTTCAAAAGCATCAATTCTTCGGCACTCAGCTTTCTTTATGGTCCAACTCTCACATCCATACATGACTACTGGAAAAACCATAGCCTTGACTATATGGACCTTTGTCGGCAAAGTAATATCTCTGCTTCTTAATATGCTATATAGGTTTGCCAAAGCTTATCTTCCAAGGAGCAAGCATCTTTTAATTTCATGGCTGCTGTCACCATCTGCAGTGATTTTGGAGCCCAAGAAAATAAAGTCTGTCATTGTTTCCATTGTTTCCTCATCTATTTGCATGAAGTGATGGGCCTGGATGCCATGATCTTTGTTTTCTGAATGTTGAGCTTTAAGCCAGCTTTTTCATTCTCCTCTTTTACCTTCATCAAGAGGCTCTTTAGTTCCTCTTCACATTCTGCTCTAAGGTTGGTGTCATCTGCATATCTGAAGTTATTACTATCTCTCCCAGCAATCTTGATTCCAACTTGTGCTTCAGCTAGCCCAGCATTTTGCACGATGCACTCTGCATATAAGTTAAATAAGCAGGGTGAAAATACAGCCTTGACATACTCCTTTCCCAATTTGGAACCAGTCCGTTGTTCCATGTCCAGTTCTAACTGTTGCTTCTTGACCTACATACATGCTTCTCAAGAAGCAGGTAAGGTTGTCTGGTATTCCCATCTTTTTAAGAATTTTCTACAGTTTATTGTGGTCTGCACCAAGGCTTTACCACAGTCAATGAAGCAGGTGTTTTTCTGGAATTCTCTTGTTATTTCTATGAATTCACTTGCTTTTCTAGAATTCCCTTGGTTTTTCTAGGAGTGTATGGGGTCCTAGAAATAAAACATCTGAGTCTATGAAATGATATTATGTTGTATCTACTTATGCAACTGTGTTAAAAGTTCTAATCTCTGAAAAGGAGGCAAATTGAATTCCTCCAGGAAGACCAGATGTGGTCATGGTGACCAATGAAAGGGAGGGTTGAAGAAAAGTTTAAGAAATACAAACCATCACCTCCATGTAGTGGCTTTTCAGTACATGTGCGCTGAAGTGAGGGGCTTCCCAGGTGCCACTCGTGGTAAGGAATCTGCCTGCCAATACAGGAGCCATAAGAGATGCAGGTTCGATCCCTGGATTGGGAAGATCCTTGGAGTAGGGCATGGCAAACCACTCCATTATTCTTGCCTGGAGAATCCCATGGAAAGAGGAGCCTGAGGGGCTACAGTCCATAGGTTCGCACAGAGTGGAACACGACTAAAATAACAGCACGAGCACATGCTGAAATGAAGCTGGTTCAGAAAGCAAGAGAGAGTTCTTGTATCAGGACCTGCAACCTAGAACTTTGCCATAGTTTTTCTCTTTTGAAACATAACCCAGCCTTTGCTTTTTCACACTTACAGGAGCCTGTCTCTTCATCATTATTGTCTAGTCCCTAAGTTGTGCCCGACTATTTGAGATCCCATGAACTGCAGCATGCTAGGCTTCCATGTCTTCCAGAGTTTGCTCAAACTTATGTCCATTGAGTTGGTAATGGCATCCAAACATCTCATCCTCTGTCACCCCCTTCTGTCCCTGCCTTCAGTCTTTCCCAGTACCAGGGTCTTTTCCAATGAGTCAGTTCTTCGCATCAAGTGGCCAAAGTATTGGAGCTTCAGCATCAGTCCTTCCAGTGAATATTCAGGGTTGATTTCCATTAGGATTGACTGGTTTGATCTCTTTGCAGTCCAAGGGACTCTCATGAGTCAACTCTACAGTTTGAAAGCATTAATTGTTCAGCACTCAGCCTTCTTTATGGTTCATCTTTCACATTTGTACATGACTCTGGTAAAAACATAGCTTTGACTATAAGGATCTTTGTTGGGAAAATGATGTCTCTTCTCAATGTGTTATCTAGGTTTGTCAGAGCTTTTCTTCCAAAGAGCAAGAGTCTCTTAATTTCATGGCTGAAGTCACTGTTCACAGTGATTTTGGAGCCCGAAAAATAAAATCTGCCACTATCTCTACTTTTTCCCCCATTTATGTGCCATGAAGTGGTGGGACCAGATGCCACAATCTTAGTTTTTTGAATGTTGAGTTTTAAGCCAGCTCTTTCATTCTCTTCTTTAACCCTCATCAATAGTCTTTTTAGTTCCTCTTCAATTTCTGCCATGAGAGTGGTATTATCTCTTCACTGGGAGTCTAGATGCTCATACAGTCTAAGGAAAGCATTTGTTATAGATCACTCATTACCAGCTTATGTGCCATATACTCTTTGTTGCCATACATTCTTTTAGTTAACTAAGTCCTCATGGCAACACCAGGAGGTTAGGTATTTTTTGTCCTTATTTTAATAGCTGGCAAATTAGAATCAGAGAGAAAGTTACTTCCAAGATTGCAGATAGTGCAAGAACCAGAGTTTGGATTTTAGTCTGTTAGACTGAGACTCACCCCTCTCCATGCTTTAATGCTTGATTCTTTTATTTTTGCATTTTGGGAGAGGATGCCTAACAGTGTTTTCTCTTTCCTGAGATAAAATTAGGGTGCTTGCACATGGTGTACATCTGAATGGGTTTGTGGTTGTTCCTGTGTATGTGTGCATGCATACAATTTCACGTGTGTTCTAAAATAAGAGACATGATAGTCTCAACTCAGAGAATGTAGCTTTTGGCCAGGAAAGGAAATTTCCTCAGAGTAATTTGAGCATATCTCAAATAAATAGTTGGAGACTTGTTACCCAGTCTTCTCAGGGAAGTCATGGTATCTCATTTCATTTATTTTATAGGGACCTAGCCTGCAGTTTATGAGCATCATCTTTTCAGCAGGCAAGAGCAGGCTTATATTAATGAATTTCTTCTCACTCCAATACCTTCAAACGTGAGGAATGGGAAGGCATTACAGGGAGTAAAGTTACAATCCAAGAAGGGACCATGTGAAATAGACACCTTGTTACTCATCTCAGCTGCTCCCTGGTATGTCTTACTCCCCCATCTCCCTCAGTTATCAATTTCATTCTTGGCGACATCTGAGTGAGACTCTTATGGTCGTGGTTTTATTTTATAAACTGGTATGAAGATTCAGGGAGGTAAACACTTATTTCATTCCAAAAGCCTTACTGGAGAATATTTTTTAAAATGTTTTAATGGACTTTCTTATCTGGTAAACATGAATCCAAAAGCAGATAATGGCAGAACAAAAATAAATGAACTATTTCTAGAATGTAGATTTGAGGAATAGAGAAAGCTAAGTGTGGATCCTGGCTCTGGTGTTTACAGGACCTGGGGAAGGCTTAAATCACAATCTTTTTGAGTCTCCATTTTCTCACCTGTACTATATTGATAATACTTAACGTCATCAAGTTCTAGGGAAGGTAAAGTGAGTTAGATGCTTAAGTGTCCAGCATATTACTAGGACCAAGTCAGTACTCACTAGTAATAATTAACATTAACAACAGTTTCTAGCTGTACCTAACATTTTACTGTCTACCACACACGTTGATATCTTGTCATGTCATCTTTACCATAGAGAGACATGTGCAATTTTATTTACTTAATCGAAACACAAGATAGAGTAGCTGATTTGCTTTGATCCTCATGATTGTGTTTTTTCTCCCCCAAATAGACTCTTTTGTCTTCATTAGACTCAGAGATGAGCCTGAACACTGTATTTGAGGCAGGTTCTGACCTTCCAAGAGAGAACCAAAATCTTAGGGAAAAGTGATCCTTTCTGAGCTCCCAGCTAGTCAGTGGTCCTTGATCAAGGACCTTAAAGAATAAGATATCAGCATAAACCATTCCACCTATGCTATGCTAAGTCACTTCAGTCGTGTCCGACTCTGTGCGACCCCATAGACGGCAGCTCACCAGGCTCCGCCGTCCCTAGGATTCTCCAGGCAAGAATACTGGAGTGGGTTGCCATTTCCTTCTCCAATGCATGAGAGTGAAAAGTGAAAGTGAAGTCGCTCAGTCGTGTCCGACTCTTAGCGACCCCATGGACTGTAGCCTACCAGGCTCCTCCGTCCATGGGATTTTCCAGGCAAGAGTACTGGAGTGGGGTGCCATTGCCTTCTCCACCTATAGCAAATGCATATTGCATATCATGGGTCTGCATTTGTTATTCTTATTTTAGGGCACTGGTTATCCTCACCTTTCTGATGCATTTTAAAAGAGCAGTAGTTCTATTTACCTTTAAACATTTCCAGGAATTCTCTAAAATCTGGAGACTTTAGGTGCCAACCACAGGACTGTGTTTTTTGTTTCTAGTAGGTGATGGGTTAGACACCATTATATGATTTCAAGACTTTTGACTTTTGAATTTTTACTTGGAAAAAACATGTGTGGAGGATTTACTCTCTATCAGACATTGAGCTTCAGCCTAAAGTGCCACTGTGTCTCTCTGAAGAGAGAAGGCATAACATATATAGAGAAACTAAAGAATGAGCAAGGACAGAAAACATATATTTCAAAGGAGAGCAAAGTACTTCAAAGTTAGAGAGAGCTTGAGTTTCAAATGAGGGGGAGATTACCACATTCCAAGAATTTTGCCTGGAAACTTTGTTTCGATGGCAAATGCATTTTATAATCTGGATTCTGAATCACTGGTACTTTGGGGAAGTGGGATAAGAAAATGAAAATAGGTTGAGAGCACTGGTCTCAAAAAGATTTTGTTGCTGTTGTTTAGTTGCTAAGACATGTCCAACTCTTTTGTGACCCTATGGACTACGGCCCTCCAGGCTTCTCTGACCATGGCACTTCCTAGGCAAGAATACTGGAGTAGGTTGCCATTTCCTTTTCCAAAGGATCTTCCTGACCCAGCAATCGATTCCATGTCTCTTAAATTTCAGGTGAATTCGGTATTAATAAGCCACTAGGAAAGCCCTCAAGAAGGTTCAGTTCAGTTCAGTCACTCACTCATGTCTGACTCTTTGTGACCCCATGAACCGCAGCATGCCAGGCCTCCCTGTCCATCACCAACTCCTGGAGTTTACCCAAACCCATGTCCATCGAGTCGGTGATGCTATCCAGCCATCTCATCCTCTGTTGTCCCCTTCTCCTCCTGCCCCAATCCTTCCCAGCATCAGGGTCTTTTCCAATGAGTCAGCTCTTCACATGAGGTAGCCAAAGTATTGGAGTTTCAGCTTCAACATCAGTCCTTCCAATGAACACCCAGGACTGATCTCCTTTAGGATGGACTGGTTGGATCTTCTTACAGTCAAAGGGACTCTCAAGAGTCTTCTCCAATGCCACAGTTCAAAAGCATCAATTCTTCAGCGCTCAGCTTTCTTCACAGTCCAACTCTCACATCCATACATGACCACTGGAAAAACCATAGCCTTGACTAGACGGACCTTTGTTGGCAAAGTAATGTCTCTGCTTTTAAATATGCTATCTAGGTTGGTCATAACCTTCCTTCCAAGGAGTAAGTGTCTTTTAACTTCAAGGCTGCAATCACCATCTGCAGTGACTTTGGAGCCCCCAAAAATAAAGTCTGACACTGTTTCCACTGTTTCCCCATCTATTTCCCATGAAGTGATGGGACCAGATGCCATGATCTTAGTTTTCTGAATGTTGAGCTTTAAGCCAACATTTTCACTCTCCTCTTTCACTTTCATCAAGAGGCTTTTTAGTTCTTCTTCACTTTCTGCCTTAAGGATGGTGTCATCTGCATATCTGAGGTTATTGATATTTCTCTTGGCAATCTTGATTCCAGCTTGTGCTTCTTCTAGCTCAGCGTTTCTCATGATGTACTCTGTATATAAGTTAAATGAACATGGTGACAATATACAGCCTTAACATACTCCTTTTCCTATTTGGAACCAGTCTGTTGTTCCATGTCTAATTCTAACTGTTGTTTCCTGACCTGCATACAGGTTTCTCAAGAGGCAGGTCAGGTGGTCTGGTATGCCCAGCTCTTTAAGAATTTTCCACAGTTTATTGTGATCCACACAGTCAAAATTTAGGGGACTGGAAACACAGAAATGGAAATGAAGAGTCAACTTTGACAGTATTTATTGCAATCATGGCATCAGGTATGGCTAGGGTCTTATCTGACACTCAATCCAAAAAACATTTTCTTCCAAGCTTGCATGATGTTGGCAGCATTTAATTCGTACAAACTGTGTGAATAAGGGCCTCATTTTCTTGCAGACTGTTAGCCAGAGGCTAACCTCAATCTCCTGTTACAAAGCCTTCTCAGCACAAATGCTTCTTTCCTTAAAGCCAGCCAGGGAGAGACCCTGCTTTTATGCTGGCTATTATAATCTTATGTATTGTATCCAAGCACACATAATTATGGATCTTCCCAGGTGGTGCTAGTGTAGAGAGTCCACCTGCCAATGTGTGGGAGACTCAAGAGACTCAAATTCAATCCCTGAGTTGGGAAGATCACCTGAAAAAGAATATGGCAACCCACTCCAGTATTCTTGCCTGGGGAATCCTGTGGACAGAGGAGCTTGGTGGGCTACAGTCCATGGGGTTGCAACACATAATTATATGCATGTTGTCACTTTTATCACACTTTCTATCTGTTAGAATCAAGTAGCAGGTCTTGCCTGTATTCTAGAAAGTAAAATTATACAAGGGTGTGACTACTAGGAGGCAAGGATTATGGAGGACACCCTGCAAACTATCATAGGTTTTAAATTGTTGATCTTTGAAATATCTTGTTTTAAGAAGAATGCATTGAATTAGTTCTATGTTTGGGGATCTTTTCCCATCAAGGTGGAGACTGCAGAGATGAACAAATCTCAGTGTGTTTTTGAGAAGCTTGTAATCTGAGTAAAGAAGATAAAATGTAAGTAGGTAACTCGAGGATGAAGCATGTAGGAGATGAATCAGGACAGGGCAGTGGTCTTTGGAATTAGGAATGGATTTCCTCTGGAGGGTAGAAAAATTTTTAATTAGGTTTATAGGATAGATGGGATTTGGAGCAACAAACAAAGAACAGCACGATTGTGAGAATGTGCCACAGAGATTTTGACACCGCCTTGAAGTAAGGTTTGATCCCAAATATTGTCATTAAAAAAGTTGGAAGACCTTTTCTTTTCTGAAAGTTGATTAATAGATGTATTGATAACTAACAGAGCTATTAGAGAGAAGAAATGAGGCGGTGCCAGAGTCTTAAAATAGAATTAAAAGCTTTGCAAGGGATTTCTTGCTAGTCCATTGTCCTGAGAGACAAGTTAGTTATATAGCAGTGACAGTTCAAAATTTCTTAGGCAACCCTGTGAAAGTTTCTTAAAACCCTTTTCTAGTTGTTTATAATCCTCAGACACAGAAGTTAGAGCCCAAGAGAGTGAACCCAGATGAAATCTGTTTCCACTCTTCAGATTTAAAATGTGGCTTGACTTGCGCAGTGGCTTTGCCGCCTTCATCAAGTAAAGTAGGTGGAATTTCCCTCAGCGAGGCCTTACCTGTCATCTTAGTGCCCTTCAGAAAATAACAACTTGTTATTTGTCAGGAAAAAATATAAAGGATGCTGTTTCCCTGAAGTATTTTGTCCCACGAATATCTCTCTGGGAGAACAAGTTGTCAGTTATCAGCACGGTAGCACTGTTAAGAACTTTTATTTTGCTTCTTTCTTTTCAACCATTTCTAAATTATAGCAAAATTGAGAAAATAATGCAACAAAACTTCCCACAACCTAGATTCTGAAACTCTTGACATTTCCCACCTTTTCTTTTCTAATTCTCTAAATCTGCCATAAATATAGGTGTGTGCATGTGCAATATTTTTGAACCATTTAAGATTAAGTTATAGACATGATCCTTCACCACCCTGAATACTTTCATGTGCATTCTTTACATCAGAGGATTTGCCTAAGTGTCCACCACACATATCAAAATCAAGTACTTAACATTAATAACTGCAACCATCTAATATATAAATTCTGTTAATAATTCAGACATTTTTTCAATTTTTTTACAGGAAATATCATAGATATTTTGACATATCCCTCAGTATATATCATACAGAGTTTTTCATTGCCCTTAAACTTTCCTGTGCTCTGCCTATTTTACTCTTCCTCCCTATCTTTCCCAATAAGCACTAATCTTGTTATAGGCTGCATAGTTTTCTTTTATTAGAATATCATATATTGGGTAGGCCAAAAATTTCATTCAAGTCTTTCTGTATCTTATGAACACTTTGACCATCCCAGTAGCTGGAATCATATAGAACGCATTCTTTTGAGATTGGCTGCTTCCCTGGTGGCTCAGAGGGTAAAGCATCCACCTGCACTGCTTGAGACCTGGGTTCAATTCCTGGATCGGGAAGATCCCCTGGAGAAGGAAATGGCAACTCACTCCAGTACCATTACCTGGAGAATCCTGTGGACGGAGAAGCTTGGTAGGCTACAGTCCATGGGGCCACAAAGAGCCCGACACAACTGAGCGACTTCACTCACTTCTCTTCCTTTACTCAGTAGTATGCATGTTAAGTTTCCTCTATGTCTTTTCATAACTTGAGAGCTCATTTCATTTTAGTGCTGAATAAAGCACTCCCTTTTTCAGATGTACCACAGTTTATCCGCTCATGTACTTAGAGATATCTACTTTGCTTCCTTGTTTTGACAATCATAAATAAAACTACTGTAAACAACTTTATGCAGGTTTTTGTGTGGATATAAAGTATCAGTTTCTTTTAGTAAATACCAAGAAGCTCAACTACTAAATGTTATAGTAAACGTATGTTGAATTTTGGTGGTGGTGGTTTAGTTGCTAAGTTGTGTTCAACTCTTGTGACCCCATGGACTGTAGCCTGCCACACTCCTCTGTCCATGGGATTCTCCAGGCAAGAGTACTGGAGTGTGTTGCCATTTTCTTCTCCAGGGAATCTTCCCACCCCAGGAATCAAACTAAGGTCTCCTGCATTGCAGGCAAATTCTTTACTGACTGAGCTACGAGGGAAGCCCTGGGATTTGTTAGGAACTGCCAAAATGTCTTACACATAGCTGTACTATTTTGCATTCCCACCAGCAATTAATGAGAGTTGCTTTTCCTCCATACCCTGGCCAAGATTTTGTGCTGTCAGACTTTTGGTGTTTTCTGAGCTTTCTGTATGTGTGGTTTGGTGTCTGACATTAATAGAAAAATCCTCAGATACTGTTCTAAAGATTTCTCCTGTTCCTTTCTTCTTTTGGTGTTATTGCATGCACATGTTATTTTTTGTGTGTGTAGTTCTCTTACAGTCCATTGATATTTTCCTTGTTTTTTGTCTGTTTTGATATATCTTCTAACACAGAAATTCTTTCATGTCCATTCTACTAATAAGCAAATCAAAAGAGTGCTTGTTTTGCTTGTTATTATATTTTTGATCCTTAGCATTGCTTTTTAGTTCTTTCTTAGTATTTACATCTCTCTATGAACATAGTGCTTTGCTGCTCAGTCTTATCTGACTCTTTGCGACCTCCTGGACTGTAGCCCACCAGGCTCCTCTGTTTATTGGATTCTCCAGGCAAGAATACTGGATTGGGTAGCCATTCTCTTCTCCATGGGGTTTTCGTGACCCGGGGATTGAACCCAGGTCTCCTGCAATGCATGTGGATTCTTTATTATCTGAGCCACCAGGAAGGCCCCTGTATGAACACAGCCTGTCTGTTATCACATGCTGTTTACTTTATCCAGATACCCTTAGCATATTAATTATAGTTTTATATTACTGGTCTGATAATTTCTGCATCCTTTATCTGTGTTTGGATGCTTATCTGTCTTTTCAAACTGTGTTTTTGCCTTTTAATATGCTTTGTAAATTTTTGCTAGCTGGACATAACCTGGTAAAAGTCACTGTTGTGAATAGGCTATCAGTATTGTTTTGGTGAAGTGTTGGGGATGGGGAAGTGTTCTGATCTGGTCTTAAGTTCATCTGGCAATATTGGGGTGCTGTGCCCATTAAACAACAATCCCCCATTCTCAAGACTCCCAGCCTCTGATGCCAGATTAAAAGAGTTCTGGAAATGGATGATGGTGATGGTTACATAGTAATGTGAATATAATTAGTGATTCTAAACTGTACACTTAAAAATAGGATGGAGAATTTTACTTTTATTTTATTGTAATGAAGAATAAATAATAAAGCAACTTATTAGTAACTTAAGTGGCATTTAGGTATTTAGAAAAAATATATTTTCAGTACATTTATATATATATGTCAGATCATGAGAGTGAGGATTGATATTACTGATTTCTAGGACATCATGATACCCACTTGGAAGTTTTACACTCCTATTTAGCTAGAGGTTTCATGTTCCAGGACAGTGGTTGGTGGAAGTTGGGTAAAAGAAAAAAGAGGGAGGGTAAAGGAAGACATAAAAAGCATAAATTAATATAGAGTCTCTGGAATATCATGCTTTTTCCTTTCCCCTTTGAACACTCTTGGCTGAGTTAGGTTTTATGCAATAATCCTGCTTTAAGTCATTTCATCGAAAGCTGCAGTCGAAACAACATAACATCAATTGCTATCTCCACTTTTTACAATCCCTCCAAATCTCACAACATGCTATTTATTTCATTTTTTGTAACAATTCAAGATGCCAGCAACTTGATTTTCAATCTTGCCTTTGCTTAAACTCATGTATTTTTGTCAGAGGCCCTTTTATGTGGATAAATGTGAGACTGCTTGCTCATTGCTGCCTGATTTATACCTTGTTTAGTCTGGAAAAAGGTAAGTGTAAGGCAAACGCAACTTGATAAACAGCACTATTACCAGTGAGTTAAAACATCCTTGATATCATTAGAAGATCCTTTCTTAGCAAGTATTAGATATTCAAGCAGTATCTTGTCAACTTTCTTTCGGGAGGGTATGATTTACTAATCTTTCAATATCGTAACCTAAAATATTGATTTGTAACTTTGAATTAAACCATCCATGCTATGGTCTGGATCATTGTGTCTTCCATCCTCAAAATTCATATGTCAAAACCTGTCCTCCAAGGTTAGGAATGGGGCCTTTCAGAGATGATTAGGTCATGAGGGTGGATCCCTCCTGAGTAGAATTAGTGCTCCAGTAAAAGAGGCCTAAGAGAGCTCTCTCACCCCTTCTTTCATTTGAGATTACCACTAGAAGGTACTGGTTGTGAACCAGAAAGTGGGATCATACCAGACACTGAATCTGGTAGCACTTTGATCTTGGACTTCTTAGCTTTCAGAACTGTGAGAAATAAATTTATGTCTGCAAGTTACTCAGTCTATGGTATTCTGTTTGAGCATCCTAAGCAGACTAAGAAAGAAAATATGTACTGAGAAGTGGAGGTGCTGCTGTAATAAACACCTGAAGTGTGGAAGTGGCTGTAGAAATGTGAAATGGGTAGAGGCTGGAAGAATTTTGAGATGCATGCTAGAAAAAGTTTTCATTGCTGTGAAGGGACAGTTAAGTGTGATTCTGATGAGAGCCCAGAAATAAAATAAGCAAGCTGTAGCGAAAGCCTCCATTTTCTTAGAGAAAACCTAAATGTTCATGAACAGAAAGTTGGTAGATATATGGGCAGCAAAGGCCATTCAAATGAGATTTAAATGGAAATGAGGAACATATTATTGACAACTGGAGGAAAGGCAATCCTTGTCATGAAGTGGCGAAGAGTTTGGCTGAATTGTGTTTGTGTCTTGGTATTTTGTGGAAAGTGAGTGATGAAAATGGTATTTGAATGAGGAAATTCCTAAGCAAAATATTGAAAGAGCATCCTAGTTCCTTCCTTCTGAATGCTTTAGTAAAATATGAGAAGAGAGAAATGATTTAAAGATGCATTGTTAATCAAAAAGGGAAGCAGAAATAAAAGTTTGGATTACTCTCCATCTCTACTGGATTTTAAAAAAAAAAAGTGAGCCTCTTTCAGATAGTACACTAAAGATATGGCTAAATTTGATAAGGATATTAGTCAGCCCTCTAAAAAGAAGTCAGTATTTCTTTTCTAAGAGAATGGAAGACTGATCTTAAAGGTAATTTGCAGTTCATCATGGTGACCACCCCAACCAAGGGCCAGGGTTGGATGCAGAATGATTTCAAAGGAGGGGCCAGTCTATGACAATTTTTTTGGCAGCCCAGACTGACTAAGGCGTATTCCCTAATTTCCTAATATGATCTATTGGGGGGAGGATCTTTTTAACTTTATACTTCTCTGAGGAAAAATTGCATTTCCATACATTTGTTTACAGTTGAGAATTCCACTGATTTTCTATTCAGGAAGCAAGAACGTATGATACAGGTAGGTAAGAAAGGGGTGGGCTGCTGAACAAAGTGAAATGTGCAGCATCCCTGGATTTCTTTAAAGTGATGCTGAACAGCTTGTGGCATTATAAGAGGAAGGGAATTCAAGAGGGTACACTGGGATAAACAGTCCCTGGGTCATTTTCAGTTCTGAGAATTCAATAATTCTGATTGGAGGAAAGGCCCTTCACACACATGCTGTATCTAAAGAAAGTGTTGAACTTAGAGTAGAAGAATCTTCAAGGTGACTTTTCCCCTTTTTATGCCTTGCCTTCATGCCCTGATTTTCTTTTTCTATTTGACTGCTGCATAGAGGATTTAATCTTGATAACATTTCTCTAACGGTCACTTTCTGATTAGCTCTCTTAAGCTCAGCCAAGATTTAACTGGGCATTTACTTCCCTTCATCTCCAGAGTCTAGAGATCTTGCATTGTTGCTTCACAAAGCTGAATATCTGTACGTAAGTGCCTTTTTGAAGGCAGGTAGCAATAAGTAGAGATAAGTAAAGGGGGACGTGTGGTGTGTAACAGATAACTGGAAATATTGGTCAGATAGAAGACTACTGACTCCCCTTGGTAGCAGGACCACTTCCATAGTTTGCTTTACTAGATACAATGGTAAAACATTTTTAAGGTACACATATTGCAAGAAATAATGTTTCATTATTTCAAATTGCCTGGCATTCCTAAATATGAAAATGCTTTGTTGGATTTGTTTTTCCTTCACACTCTTAGGAAGAGGTCAGAATGCATCACAGTTCAAGGGCATCTGGCTTATCTCAATTTTCCAACAGGGCCCTCTCACCCAAACAGTGATGACCCCCATCACAGAGCATTCATGCTAAATCCTGCATGTGCATGTGTGTGAGTATTTTCTCCATATTATACATGGTAGGGTCTAGAGAAAGGGAGAGTCATTTTTGGTTCTCACAGAAGAAATTTTTACTTTTACTGAAAAAAATTGTGGTAAATCAGACTCTCTTGGGACTGTAATGGCCAAATAATACTGAGGTCAAGAAATATGTCTCACTCTGTCTGCTCAAATCTTCCAAAGGAATAGAAAATAGCATGACAGGGGGAAATAAGCAGTAGATGAAGAATATGTAGACCTCATCCTGGTTCTGACTCTGAGTTGCTAAGTGACTCAATGCATGATTCCATGTTTCTTGGCACCAGTTTCTTCAACTATCAAATGGAAAGCCTAGTGACAGTATCTAGGGCTACTTCCCACCCTAAAATTTTGTTAGACATCATCTTTCATGACTTAAAACAGTAAGCAATGCAATCCCACATCTTCGCCATGAAGTTACTACTCAAACTTGTGGGATCAGAAGACTTTTTGTGTTGTTCCTAAGCAGCATAGTCTATAGAATACAAAAGAAATTGTTTGTAAAATTCCCAGGTAACCCTTGTCTATGAGTCTCCACATTTATCAATTGCTCTGGCACCAGTGATACTACCTAACTTTTCGGTGGTTGAACAGCTAAACTCTGCACTGGATAATCATGTGGGTTCTGAAATCATATAACCTAGGTTAGAATCCTGGCTCATTTACTTGATAGTTCTGTGGGCCTAGGTACTTATTTTACTTCTTCAATCTTAGCTTTATTCTCAGCTGGGAAATTTGTGGAATTTATAGCTACTTAATTAGGTAGACAAGAAAATAAAAGGTGACAATAATATGAAGCCTAGTAACATGAAAACAATGTGTCGAGTACATATTGATGATTCAAGAAATATTAGCTAGAATTTTTATCTGTCCAAATTTGTTATATATTTTTGCTTCACAGATCAATTCGAAATTGAGTAACTTTGAGCAACGATGATTCAATTTTTCCCCTCAGTTTTTTGGGGTCAGGAATTTTTGTGGCACCCTGTCCAGTTTTTCAGGTCCAAGGTGTCTCATGAGACTTTGGTTCAGGTCAGTTGCTCAGTTGTGTCCGATTCTTTGTGACCCCATGGACTACAGTATGCCAGGCTTCCCTGTCTATCACCAAAGCCCAGAGCTTGCTTAAACTAATGTCCATTGAGTCAGTGATACCATGCAACCAGCTCATCCTCTGTCATCGCCTTCTCCTCCTGCCTTCAATCTTTCCCAATATCAGGGTCTTTTCCAGTGAGTCAGTTCTACATATCAGGTGGCCAAAATATTGGAGCTTCAGCTTCAGCATCAGTCCTTCCAATGAATATTCAGGACTGATTTCCATTAGATGGACTGGTTGGATCTCCTTGCTGTCCAAGGGACTCTCAAGAGTCTTCTCCAACACCACAGTTCAAAAGTATCAATTCTTTGGCGCTCAGCATGAGACTTCAGTCAGATGTTAATGGAGCTCACTTACATGGCTGGCAGTTTGTGCTGATAGATTAGTTTCTCTCCATGTGAGCTTCTCCTCTGGGCTGCTGGAGTGTCTGTAGCAGCTAGCTTCCCCTATAGCAGGCAACTCCAAGGGCCAAGGCAGAAGGTGCAGTGCCTTTCATGACTCAAAAACCATATACCTTCGTATCTACCTTCTTATAATGGGTATACCATCAGTCCAAATTTAGTGCTAGGGAGCATGAATTTCAGGAGATGAGGATAACTAGAAGCTATTTTTTTAGGCTGGGCTTCCCTGATGGCTCAGCAATAAAGAATCTGCCTGCCAATGCAGGAGACATGAGTTCAATCCCTGGATCAGGAAGTTCCCTTGGAGAAAGAAATGGCAATCCATTCCAGTATTCTGGCCTGGGAAGTCCCATGAACAGAGGAGCCTGGCAGGCTGTGGGGTTACAAAAGGGTCAGGCAAGACTTAGGGACTAAACATCAACTGAGTGCCGAACAATTGATGCTTTTGAACTATGATGCTGGAGAAGACTCTTGAGTCCCTGGGATAGCAGAGATCAAACCAGTCAATCCTAAAGGAAATCAATACTGAGTAGTCATTAGAAGGTTGGTTGCTGAAGCTCTAATACTTTGACCACCTGATGCAAAGAGCCTACTTGCCAGAGTCCAGCTCCAGCAGGTCCAGGGGTTCCCTCAGGATGGACGGCGTCGGCAATGCAAATGAGAAGACACGGCTAGTCTCCAAGTGTCTCCCCACTTGATTGTTTTTTAAGACAGCTTTTATATTTTTAGTGGTATATAGAAACAAATGTAGAGTATAGAGTCATACCAATTCAGCTTAAGGGACGTACCGATTCAGCTTAAGGGACATACCAACTTGGCTCAAGGAACATACCAACTTAGCTTAATGGGTATATCTTAATGGGCCTATCAAGTTAGCTCAATGGGCTAGCAGTTTCGACCCTCATCGAAGTCGTTTGCATGTCTTTAGTTACAAAAAGCCTCATTTTGTTTACATCATCTTCTGGCCTGGTGGTCTGCTAACACCTTGTGACTCTCTATTGATAAAGGTTGATCAATCAGAACACTTTTGTATAGGGCACATCAGGAAAGAATTCATCAACAGGAAGTTTTAAGGTAAAACTTGTTTTTGGTAATTTACTCTATGCCTTGAGCTTAACAGAAAAGAATGTAGTTCCATAAAGTCAAAGAACAGCAAGCTGAAATTTAGCTCTAAGCAAGAATCATCAGTTAAATCAACAATTGTCTTATTATTTGTATTAAAGCTAAACTTCTATTTATATAAATCCCTAACTATTATGCTTTCATTACATAGGCTAAATATGTTAAGAGTAAAAACATAGTGAGTAAATATAGATTAAGTAACAGTTTCACAAAGCAATATTTTTTATATTTCCTAACAAGCCTTTTTTCCTGCGAAGGGTTTTGTGCCCATAGGGGCTTTCTGTGCGGAGGCTCTCAATGCTGTTTTTTTACTAGGGAGCAGTTATGCACGTTAGTTCCAAAGGCACAGGTACATTTATTAAACAAACCAATATGTTAGCAAAAGGAATTCAGATCAGCATACTCTATATCCCAGATAATTTTATTTAGGGTGCTACCGTTCAGGGGCCTTGTTGATATGAGGTTTCAGAATGATCTGTTTTAGAAGGGAATCAGGAGAGGCCTTTTGCCTAAGTCACAGAAAATAAGAAGAGGTTTATTATAGCAAGCATCAGAAAGAGAGATGTCATTTTTAAGGTGAACGCTGAGGCAGCCTTTCGAGAATCCCTGAGGCCTGAGTTACTCTGCTCGTCAGTCCTTCTCCTCATGACTCTATCATGAGTGGGGATCTCGTGAGCTGGCTCCCGGCACCTACTCATTGGAAAAGACCCTGATGCTGGGAAAGATTGGAAACAAAAAGAAACAGGGTGGCAGAGAATGAGATAGTTAGATAGCATCACTGACTCAACGGACCTGAATTTGAGCAAACTCCAGGAGATAGGGAAAAACAGGGAAGCCTGATGTTCTGTAGTTCTACGTGCTATAGTCCTTGAGTTCACCAAGAGTCAGACACGCCTTAGTTTACTGAACAACAGCAACCTATAGACTGACTCTCAGTCTGCCCTCTGGCCTCAGTGATGTAAAATCTCCCATCATGAAAAGTGCACTCACTACATCTCAAAGCCTCCAAACTCCTCATCTCAGTCTAGCATCACTGAAAAATCCATGATTGCATCATCTAAGTCAAGTCCTGGTGTAGAAATTGCTAATCAGCTACAGTTCCTCAACATGGCTCCTGCACATCTGGAGAATTATGAACCAAAGAAGCTACATTCCCTCAAACAGGCAACACACACACTGTGAAGCAGATAAAAGCGAATCACCATAGGCCTTTTCATACAAAAAAGGAGAATATGGGAGCACAAGGAGTTATTAGATAATAGCAATTTTGAAATCCAACAGAGCATATGTTGGCAGTTCCTTAATAAAGAGTAACTTCTACTGGTAAAAGAATCCACCTACAATGCAGCAGACCCCGGTTTGATCCCTGGCTCGGAAAGATCCCCTGGAGAAGGAAATGGCAACCCACCTCAGTATTCTTGCTCGGAGAATTCCACGGACAGAGGAGCCTCGCAGGCTACAGTCATGGGGTCTCAAGGAGTCGGATGCAACTGAGTGACTAACACTTCTACTACAATGAATTATGTGCCAAAACTCTTAGCTCTGCCTTCTGAGTTCCTGGTTCTCATACTGAGACATATTACTTCTTCCATAGAAAATGGCTAGTATCTGAAATTAATAGAGGTACTCCAGCTTTCTTTTGATTACCATTGGCATGGGCTATCTTTCTCCATCCCTTCACGTTTAGATTAGCTAAGACTTTATATATAAGGAGTTTTACTTATTTATTTTTTCAATCTGGAAAATCTCCCTTACCTTTGGTGAGTATAAACCATTTAAATTGATTGCTGATATACCTGCATTAAAATGGACTAGCTGCTCTTTTCTGTTTGTTTTATTTATTCTTTGTTTCTTCTTCCTCCTTTTCCTCTCTTCACTTATTTTATCTAAATCATTCATTAATTAAGGTTTCCTTCATTTTAACCTTTTTTTCTGTTAAGAATCTCATCCAGGGCACCATATTTCATTTTGTCATCATGATGCCCTGTGTTCCTCATGAGTTTGTCTCATGCTTAGACTAGAGTTATGGGTTTTGTAGAGGAAGATCTTTCAGACAAAGTGTCATTTTTGTAAGATCATTTAAAGAAAACATACTAATTAACCTGACTTATCACAGTTAATGTTTGCCTTGATCACCCAGCTAACATAGTGTTATCAAGTTTCTCTACTGTAATGTTACTCTTTTTTTGCTTCCAATTTTCTTACTGTGTTTTGGGAAAGAAGTCAGTATGCACAGCCCACATGTAGGGAGAAGAGTGTTGTGATCCACCTCCTTGAGGGTAGGGTGAAAGTGAAATGTTTCTTCCTCCCTTCTGGATTCTTCTGCATAGGAGAAGAATAATTCCTCATAAATTATTTATTTAATAATGAATTTTATTAATAAGGATTTATTCTTTAACCACTAACTAACATTCCATTATATGGAAGTATCACTGTTTATCCATTTGATTTCTGACAGATATTTGGTTGATGCCAATTTGTGGCAATTATGAATAAAGATCCTATAAACATTTGCATGTTGGCATAACTTTTGAAGTCAGTTAAGTAAATATCTATGAGTACAATCTCTGGAATGTATCAGATTAGGCTTAGTTTTGTAAGAAACTGATCTGTCTTCCAAAGCAGCTGTATTCTTTTGAATTTTCACTGGCAATGAAAAGGAGGTATTATTGCTCTGCATCCTCTTGATCAATTGATATTTTTATTGTTAGGCATTCTAATGGGTGTGTCATAGTTAAACAAACTTTAAAAATTAGTTTTATCTGCTATATCGGCAGATCATTTATATTTCTTGTTAAACTTTTTAGTACTTGTTCTCATGTTTACAATAAACTTTTTAAATTAATCTAAAACCACTTTCAAATAATACTATGTTGTCTCATATGTAGTGAAGATACCATGTAGCAGAATATTTTCAATTCCTCCATCCTTTGCCTTGTGATGTTGTTATTCATTTCAGTTTTATGTATATTTTAAACAACCTATATGCTGTTAATATTATTGCTCTAAATATTTGTCTTTTATGTAAATTAATAATAGGAAGCATTAAAGGTTATATTTGACTTCATTCTTTCTTTATTGAGCGTTCTTCAAGATTCTGGCGTTGATCAGTTTTCTTCTAACCGAAGAACTTGATGTTTCTTATATGATAGGTCTTTGGGAAAATATATATTTCTCTTCACCTTTGAAGGAACATTTCTTTGGATTTAGAATTTTTGCCTGGCATTTTGTTTTTACTTTTGTTATTGTTTGCTTTTCTGTAAGCACATCAGACTTTGATTCTCTTGTTCTTTTTGTTGCATGGCCTCTACTTAAAAGTTGGCTGTAATTGTTCTGTTTCTCTGTAGGTAATGATTCATCCACATAGCTACCTTCAAGATTTTGTCTTTTTTCCTATAATTTGTATGCTATGTGCCTAGTGTTCTGTCTTTCGTTTTTCGTTTATTTTGTCTTTGTGTTCATCTTATTAGCATTTTCTGAGCTTCTTGGGTTTACTGTCCATCATTAATTTTAGAAAATGTTTAGCCATTATTACTTGGAGACTGCTGATGAACCCTGGCATGATATTCTCCATTTCTGTTACTATGTCACTGATTTCCCATATTTCCTGTGATTCTTTGTTATATTTGCCATCTCTCTGTTTGTGTTACTCATCTAATCTTGCATGTTGTCTGTGTTTTACATTAGAGCCTTTAACGTATTAATCATATTTATTTAAAAAAATTCTACTTTGATATCTGATTCTGGTTCTGATTAATGCTTTTCTACTTATGGCTTTCTTTTTCCCCTTGCCTTTCAACGTGCCTTGTAGTTTTATTGTTGTTTTGTAGAGAAATAGATGCTGAAGCAAACTGGCATTTAGTGTGAGAATTTTTTACCTGGGCCAAAGTTGGTCTGCATATTATATTTGTTGTATTTATGGGTGCCAAAAGCTTGAAATTTCTTTAGTGACCTTTTTCTGTTTCTCCTCTTGGCTTTGGAGTTTCTCTTTGTGCTTCTCTTTGGGGAGGCTGTGTCTCCCAGCTATAATCCACTCTCCCAGCTGTAATCTCTCCCAGCTGTAATCCACTATTATTTTTACAGTAGGCTTATTAACCTGATGATAAAGATAGAGTGAGGGGAAGTGAGGAGGATTTTCTAATCTTCTGAATAATTCTCAGGTATTTTGAGTGAATATCAGGTCTCTGTATGAAAGATGTGGCATTCACTGTGTTTCTATTTATTCTCTAGGAAAATAACTCTCCCCCCACCCATACCCCCATGCTTCTTAATCCCTTTTTATCTGCAGTATGTCTCCAGTGTCCTGTCTGTGTTCTAAACCTTTCTCCCCTGTAGATTATTACTTTTATATCATTTTTTTTCTTATATAAAACAGGTAGGCTGAACTGGGGCTGGAGCAGTGCATAGCAACATTCTGTTCCTTTAGGTGGGATGGGATTTCACTATTGCCCTCTGCAGATTTCCTTCCTGAGATAAAGTATGATGTTCTGTAGAAAGTTCCAGTCAGATTTCACAAGGGTTATTCTTTTCCTCTCTTTACCCAGCTGTAGTTATGAGAAATGCTGTCTTCCGATTTGCCCATTTCTCACTGAGAAGCTGGTGGTTTTTGGAATAAAGCTTGTGAAAGCGTGGAGACCTCCCTTGACTGCAGCTCCCAGTACTTTCTTCTTACACTAGCACACACTTGGGCAGTAACCATTTATCAGTATTTTTTATTTTTCTGTACCTAAATGTGTCCATAATCCAGATAGGCAACTCTTGGGTCCTGTGTCTCCCTAGATAATCTGTCTTTCCAGATTTTGGAATGATAATTTACCCTAAAACCTCAGTTATCTGATGGGATAAATAAGAGTTTTGTTCTTCCATTTTTATAACTTTTCTCATTAAAAGAATAGGAATGCTTACTTCAGGGTCGTTACAACTCTGAGCTTAACACAAAGCTTCTTGATGCGCTTTTAAATAACTTTCTCTGTAGTATACTGAAACTGGTATGACATTTCAAATTTCTTTAATATAGGCCATTATAGAGGTTAAATTTCATTCAACTATTGAAGAAAACTATTAGAAACATTCCTCAAAGCATTTGAGCAACATATGAAATCTAAATATCAGTTTTATGAGCCCAGGTTTATCCTTTTCCAATATAATGTCTCTTTATTCCTAATCCAACATCTTTAGAATTTATTTTCACACACATTTCCTGGGCATTTTACATATAAATTTTCAAAGTAATGCAGTTCATTTGGTATATATTGCAGCTTCTCAGGGGTCATACTTTGAACCTCACGCTCACAGTCTGCCGAGACTTGTGTCTTGTTATAGGTCTTAAAGCAATAGGGGTGATGTGTATAGGGGTGATAATGCACTGAATAATCATTTCCTTGTACTATACCTACTTCATAGAAGAGTTTTAAAATTTTTTAGGCAATGGTAAGAGTATTGTACTCAGAAGAGGAAGATCTGCTTTGAATTTAAAGTCAAATGCACCTGCTTCATCAGACTTCCCTGTTACCCCCATCCTAAACTCCAGGTCCCCTTTCCTCCCCAGGGGACACTTTAACTTTGACATAAAAAATGTCGCAAATTTGGAAATTCAACATGTTGTCATTTAGCTATCTGCATGATTAGACTTTGAATTTGGTTTTCAGAACTCTCAATCCTGTAGCGACGAAGGCAATGGCATCCCACTCCAGTACTCTTGCCTGGAAAATCCCACGGACAGAGGAGCCTGGTAGGCTGCAGTCCATGGGGTTGTGAAGAGTCGGACACGACTGAGCGACTTCACTTTCACTTTTCACTTTCATGCATTGGAGGAGGAAATGGCAACCCACTCCAGTGTTCTTGCCTGGAGAATCCCGGGGACGGCGGGGCCTGGTGGGCTTCTGTCTATGGGGTCGCACAGAATCGGACACGACTGAAGCAACTTAGCAGCAGCAGCAGCAATCCTGTAGCTATAGTTGATAAGTTTTATTTAGGGGCAATCACAGAAACTTCTGAGTCTCTAAAACTGCTCTTGACCTGGAAATTTAAAGCCCTGCGTTCATAATGTTATTCTGAGATTTCCAGTGAATTGAAAATAACAAATCAACCATAATTACTCCTTATTTTCACTCAAATGTTTTATGACAATATCTGCTTCTATAGGTATTTGATTACAATCATTAATAGATGATCATTTAATTAGTTTTTTGGTCACTGCATGTCATAGACCAATGCTATTTCATTTACTACTGAGAGCAGATTAAGTTAAAGCCTCTAAATTTAATCATATCAGGGAATAACTTTCATATCATCCATAATTAATTCTGAGAAGCTGTCCTCAAAGTCCTTTTCTTCTGAAACTGTTTCCAGTATCAATTCCAGAGTTCAGAGAAAGGGAATCATCAGGGATGGTATAATACAATGTTATTATAACAATTTGGTCACATAGAATTTTGGAAGTTGGTAAAATGGTCTCATTTTGTCTGTTCCTTCTAATTCCGGTTATGTCCTATGAAAGACATAGGACAAGTTGTTTGGATTGACAGATATGTTTGAAATGAGGTAAGGATTCAACTGGATCATGTGAGGAAAGAGCAGGAAACTGAATCTCTCTCTCTCTCACTGGAACATGTGTTAGCCTCTTCCATTTTCAAGCCTCCAAATTTACTGCCACAGTTGATATTCAAAAGAAGCTGGAGTTCTTGCTATATACCCACCCTAGGATCTAGCCCAGGGTTTAGAAATAGTAAAGCAAGAGATTCCATATATCCGGACCAACTAGTATGACTGTTACCTCCAGCAACAAGATGAACCAGAACATCTGCAACACTGTATATAATCTGCAACAGGTCCTGACCTATATTGACCTTCTGAGAGTGTAAATGACCGCTGCTTTATTCCACCTTCCAAAGTTCTTACATAGATTTTTCTAGTAATAAGATGAACCAGGAACATGCAGGGATTGAGATTCTTAGAAATAAAGAATGTAATGTAATTATATTAATCACTGAATGGGAATACCTGGAAGAATAATAGTATTAAGTTTTGGTTTGTTTTATTTTTATTTTCTTCCCTGGTGGGTTAAATATCAGCAAGTGATGCTAACTATCACAGATCTATGTTTGCTACCTCTAATCTCTCAGTGATTTTCCAAAACTGCTTAGTTCCAAGGAATGTTCCCTTGCTGACAGATTTAGAAACAAAGCTTTCTCCTTGGCTCTTTGGCTTCTTATCTGTTGTGACAGATTTATTATCCAAGTTGCCTTTTCAGATCCAACTTGTCATTGAACATAAACACATTTATTCAATTATATCAGTACTTGATAGACATGTATCAGGGACATGATAGGAGCTTAATAAATACCAAGAAGCATTTTTAAAACCTACTGTCTTTAATACCTAATAAATGTGACAGAATCTAAGTCCCCAGACTTCTTAGTGTTCTTTGAAGGTATGAGCCAGATTTGGGGGCTAAAGAAGTGTCACATGGGCACCCAGACAGCCTGACCTGCTGATCCTGCCATCTAGCAGCACAGCAGGAGGCCCACTGCCAGCAACACTCTTCTCATTAGGCTGGCACAAGCTGAAACTTGAAAAAGGCAAAGTAGTTCTCTAATTTTCACAAAGCTGTGTTATGGACTGGAGCCTTGAATGCCACACTTTAAGTATCTGAGATTTCATTCTGTTCTCTTGGATTTTAACTCTTCAAGGTTAGCAGTTTTATCTTGTTTCCTATCTTCCTCTTTTTGTTTCTCTGCAAAGAATGCTATGAACCACATTTAAATTTTATGAAGCATTTATTTTATTATACCCATATATACTGTTTGTCAAACACAGTGGATGTAAAGCATTTATATGGACTTTAAAGCAGAGCTATAGCTTCTTAAATTAGACATCCTACAAACGAAAGGGAGATACATGTTAGCTGAGATGAAGGAAGGTTGGCTGGGAGGGGACTTTCTCCTCCGTCTCCTTGAGTTAATCTGGAGGCTGCTGATTTATAGGCTCCTTTGATGGATCATCTTCCTCTTGAGCAGGAAGAGAGTCAAACCTCTTGCTAAACCAGGTAAATTAATTACTGCAAGGAAGCAACAGTTAGAACTGGACATGGAACAACAGACTGGTTCCAAATAGGAAAAGGAGTACGTCAAGGCTGTGTATTGTCACCCTGCTTATTTAACTTAGATGCAGAGTACATCATGAGAAATGCTGGGCTGGAAGAAACACAAGCTGGAATCAAGATTGCTGGGAGAAATATCAATAACCTCAGATATGCAGATGATACCACCCTTATGGCAGAAAGTGAAGAAGAACTAAAGAGCCTCTTGATGAAAGTGAAAGAGGAGAGTGAAAAAGTTGGCTTAAAGCTCAACATTCAGAAAACTAAGATCATGGCATCTGGTTCCATCACTTCATGGGAAATAGATGGGTAAACAGTGGAAACAGTATCAGACTTTATTTTGGGGGGCTCCAAAATCACTGCTGATGGTGATTGCAGCCATGAAATTAAAAGATGCTTACTGCTTGGAAGGAAGGTTATGACCAACCTAGATAGCACATTGAAAAGCAGAGACATTACTCTGCCAACAAAGGTCCATCTAGTCAAGGCTATAGTTTTTCCAGTAGTCATGTATGGATGTGAGAGTTGGACGGTGAAGAAAGCTGAGCGCCGAAGAATTGATGCTTTTGAACTGTGGTGTTGGAGAAGACTCTTGAGAGTCCCTTGGACTGCAAGGAGATCCAATCAATCCATCCTAAAGGAGATCGGTCCTGGGTGTTCATTGGAAGGACTGATGTTGAAGCTGAAACTCCAATACTTTGGCCACCTCATGCGAAGAGATGACTCAACGGAAAAGACCCTAATGCTGGGAAGGATTGAGGGCAGAAGGAGAAGGGTACGACAGAGGATGAGATGGCATCACTGACTCGATGGACATGGGTTTGGGTAGACTCCGGGAGTTGGTGATGGATAGGGAGGCCTGGCGTGTTGCGATTCATGGGGTCGCAGAGTCGGACACAACTGAGCGACTGAATTGAACTAAACTGATCCTCTGAAATTAAAGCCTCACAGAAATGAGTCAAGTTTCATGTTTTCCAGTGAAAACAGCAGAGGCCTGGCTTTTTAACTGCCTTGGCAGTTAAAGTTTTTAACTGGAGGAGGGTATGGCAACCCACTAAAGTATTCTTGCCTGGAGAAGCCCTGTGAACAGAGAAGCCTGGCGGGCTACAATCCATGGGGTCACAGCGATTCAGACTTGACTGAGCAACTAAGCTCCCCTCTCTGATTTCTTCTTCAACAGAGCAATTCATGATTCCTATGTCAGATCCTGGATTTTTTTTTTTTTTTTAATATACAGTGCTGAATTTGGGAGTTAAGAAAACAAGCCAGGAGCCTAAGTTGATGTGAATGACAAATAGCTGTGCCAAAGATTGAAGGAGGTAGGGAGAAAACATGAGCCTGCTCATTTGGTGCTAAGTTAGAAAGAGATGTTTTGCCCCAGAATTAATTGAAATAAAGGAAAAGAGAATACATTGAGGATATTCCACAATAAGTATGCAAACTTAAGTATGAGAGAGACTCGAAAAAAAATAAATTTTCTGAGTGGTTTCAATAACTCATGTTGATATTTACAAGGAGACTGCAAATTGGGTTTAAATTAATTTGAAGTCACTTTTGATTGTCATAATGAAATCTCTTAAAGTGTGACTCAATGTCAGGACTGTAGAAAAGATCTGCTTAGTTTGAAATGATTGATTTAATTCTTGGGAATTTCTTTTCTTGCCCCTAAACCTTTCTCCAAAAGATACTATTTGTGTCTGAATAGCAGAGACTCTGCTCCGTACCTCCTATAGTAACTGTTCACTGCCTTAGATGTATTAGTCACTCTGTAATCAGCTGTTAGTATAAATGAGTGTGTTTTGCATATTATCATATCATCACCTTCTTAACTAGCTGATAATGAGTACTGTATATAAGGCCTATGCTAATATTGATAAATATCTTATTTAATCCCACAAATCAGCCTAGGCTCATGAGGGATTGCTGTAATAATCCATGCTAGAGATGGCCAGTTAATGAGCTAGGCCATAGTCTAGCTCATAAAACTTAGCCTTAATCCCCTGTATAATATTATTCATTGAATATTCATTGGAAGGACTGATGCTAAAGCTGAAACTGCAATACTTTGGCCACCTGATGTGAAGAACTGACTCTTTGGAAAAGACCCTGATGCTGGGAAAGATTGAAGGCAGGAAGAAACAGGGAAGGCAGAGGATGAGATGGTTGGATGGCATCACTGACTCAATGGACATGAGTTTGAGCAAGATCCAGGAGTTGGTGATGGACAGGGAAGCCTGGCTTGCTACAATCCATGGGGTCACAAATAGTCGGACACAACTGAGCAACTGAACGGATAATATTGTACTTATTTATCTTTTGGGAAAACATTGACTGAGCACTTGTTAGCCCTTATTCTCCTTCAGATGTGACTGCTATCCTATAGTTACTAAATAGTGGATTTGAAATTTGAACCCAAGGAGCATGACTTTGGCATTTATACTCTTAATCAGTACACTATAAATTTTTTTAAAAAAGAGAAATAAAAGAACCCAAGTGGGAGAAAAGATGTATACAGCCAGGCAGAAAGCCTTGAAACCTTATGGCCAGTCACTAGGAGAGGTTGCTGATTCTTCAGAGACCACCTCAAATAAGCTGTTGTTATCCAGAGTTAGGGTCAGTTAAATGCTTCCTTAAAGTCCCTCTAGCTCGCTCCTTCCTATAAGGAAGGAGAAAAAATTTAACTTCATGTAATTTCTACTATATGCTATGCCCTCTGCAACATGAACTGTCTTATTTAATGTACAAAAAGTAGTACCACAAAAAAGTGGTACTTGATAACTTTTTACAAAAGGCGATGGAGGTTCACTATTGGTCACAGTGATATTTTCTGCAGTAGTAAATGTTAGGAAAAATACAAATGCCCAATAATAATAATAAATGGTTATATAAACTATTGTATAGCCCATTCCAATAGCAGTTCGAAGGCAATTTAATGTCATATGAAAATATTCAGGGTATAATATTCACTAAAAAAAAATAAAGTACCAGCTTATTTGCATGGTATGATCTGAGTTTTATGTATAAAAATTACCCACTTGGAACAGGGAAAATGAAATGGATCTAAAGTAAGGAGCCTCTGCTCAAGAATGCGCGTTCGTGTTTCATATATCCTGAGCAGTAAAAGCTACAGTACTCTCTGCCCTTTGGAGTGTTGCTCATTAGATATGCTGCTCCCATCAGGCTCAATCTCTGGCTGACATCCCTAAATTCAGAATTTTTTAGCAACCAGGCCACCTGCCAGAATCTTCCTGCCAGTGTCCTTGGCTCTGTCTAGATCTTTTCTTGCCTCATCCGACACTAGCCTGACATAATACATGTATGTCCTTTTTTCTTCTTTCTCATACTCTTGTTTCACAGAGGAAGCAGCTAATGATTTAAGTTCAAAATTGCTGACTCTGTAGCAGAATATACTTTGGCAAATGTGCTCTGTGTCAACACTCTCCATGAAAAAGTAGGGCAAACCTCAACTTAAAAAAAAAAGACCATACATTCTCAAATTGTGTCCTTCCTTTTGCCATAGGAAAACACTTTCACTTTGTATATAATTTTTATTTCTTCTTATCAAGATATAATTGACATATAACACTTCCAGTTTCATGTGTACACCGTCATGATTTGCTATTTATATATACTGTGAGTGACATGTTGTTTTGCCTATTCATACTGTAAAAAGATACAACACATGCTTTCAAAATGTGGTGCTGAAGGAGACTCTTGAGAGTCTCTTGACAACAGGGAAATCAAACCAGTCAATCCTAAAGGAAATCAACCCTGAATATTCATTGGAAGGACTGATGCTGAAACTCCAATACTTCAGCCATCTGATGCGAAGAGCTGACTCATTGGAAAAGACCCTGATGCTGAGAAGGATTGAGGGCAGGAAGAAAAGGAGGCGACAGAGGATGAGATGGTTGGATGGTATTATCAACTCAAATGACTTGAGTCTAAGCAAACTCCAGGAGATAGTGAAGGACAGGAAAGACTGGTGCACTGCAGCCTATAGGGTCGCAAAGAGCTGGACATGACTGAGCAACTGAACAACAATGAGAATTATACTGTGAGATGATCACCATAAGCCTAGTCAATATCCATCAGCATACATGGTTACAAAATTTATTTTTCTTGTGATAACTTTAAGACTTATCTCTCAGTAACTTTCAAATATGAAGCACAGTCTTATTATAATAACTATATATGGTCATCATGCTGGACATTATATCTGGTGACTGTTTTATAACTGGAAGCTTGTTCCTTTGATTTTTTTTTTAACACATTTTGCCCATCCCCCACCCCAGTCTGTTCTTTCTTTGAAGTTGGATTTTTTTTTTTCTTTTTAGACTCCACATATAAGTGAGATCATACAGTATTTGTTTTTCTCTGACTTTTTTCACTTAGCATAAAGACTTGAGGTCCATCTCTGTTGTCTCCTATGGTAAGATTTCATTTCTTTAGGCTGAATAATATGCCATCATGTGTTTTGCTATATATATATATATATATATATATATATATATATATATATATATATATGCGCCACATTTTAAAAATCATTTTATTTGTTTATGGGCATTTAGTTTGTATCCATATCTTGACTATCTTAAATAATGATGAAATGAGCATGGGGGTGCATATATCTTTTTGAGAAAGTGTTTTTGTTTTTCTCAGTTAAATACCCAGAGGTAGAATTGCTGAATGTTATGGTAGTTCTATTTTTAATAGATATACCAATTCACATTCTCACCAATAAAGCATAGGATTTCCCTATTTCCCACATTCTTGCTAATACCTGTGTTTGTCTTTTTGATGGTAGCCATTCTTACAGGTGCGGGATGATATCTCACTGTTATTTTGATTTGCATCATCCTTTCCTCATTGTATACTACTGATTCCTTTGTGTGAATTAATTGACTATATTTGTGAGGTTATTTTGGGGCTTTCTATTCTGTTTCATTGATTGGTATCTTTTTATTCCACTACCATACTATTTCGTTTCTGTAGCTTTATAATATAATCTGAAATCAGGGTCCATGATCCCTCCATCTTTGTTCTTTCTCAGATTGCCTTGGCTATTCAGGCTCTTTGATGATTTCATATGAATTTTGGAATTGTCTGTGAAAACATCGTTGGAATTTTGATAGGATTGCATTGAATCTGTAGAATGCTTTGGATGGTATGGATATGCAGAAAATATTTCCATTTATCTTTATGTCCTTCATTTTCTTTCTTTTTGTAGTTTTCAGTATACTGGTTTTGCCTCATTGCTTAAATTTATCCCAAGGTATTGTATTCTTTTTGATGCAATTGTAAATGGAATTGTTTTCTTAATTTTTTTCCTGATAGTTTAGTATTAGTGTGTAGAAATGCAACAGATTTCTGTATATTGATTTGGTATTCTGCAGCCTTGCTAAATGATTTATTCTAAATTCTCGGGTGGCATCTGTAGGGTTTTCTATATATGGTATCATGTCGTTCTATATATGGTATCTGCAAATAATGACAGTTTTACTTCTTCCTTTTCAATTTAGCTGCTTTTCTTTCCATTGCCCAATTGCTCTAGTTAGGACTTCCAATAATATGTTGAATAAAAATGACAGGAATAAGCACCCTTGTCTTCTTCCTGATTTTAGAGAAAAGGCTTTAAGCTTTTCACCATTTTTACTGTGGGCTCGTCCTATATGGCCTTTATTATGTCCCTCTATATCTATTTGTTGAAAATTTTTGTCCTAAGTTAAGGCTGAATTTTGTCAAATGTCTTTTCTGCATCTTTTGAGATGATCGTGTGATTTTTATCCTCTATTTTGTCAATCACATAAATTGATTTTGCAGATGTTGAACCATGCTTGCATCTCTTGTAGTGACTTTTGATTTTATATCTCATGCAATTATAGAAGGTCCATATTAGGACTATGCAATGGAAGTACACAAATCACAAATGTGTTATACATATGTAGTTTAAAATTTTCTAGTATATGCATTAAGGTGTGTGGCTACTTTTGAGGTAAATGAAATAAAAAGAAACTGGTCACCTTAATAATACATTGTAATTCAATTATCTAAAATATTAGCTCAACAAATAATGAACATTGAAATGGAATACTTCATATACTAGGTTTTATGCTAAGTTACACAGTTCAGTTAGTATTTATTCTTAAAAAACATTTCAACTTGTACTAGTCATATTTCAGGTACCAGCCTGGCGTATTTGGCTACTAGCCACTGTCTTGTTTTTGTTGTTTAGCCACGCAGTGGTGTCAGACTCTTCTGCAATTGCATGAACTGTAGCCTGCCAGGCTCTTCTGTTCATGAGATTTCCCCGGCAAGAATACAGGAGTGGGTAGCCATGAAGTTTTCCAGCTACTGTGTTGGATAGTAGAAATCTATACCCAATATTCTTGTTTTTACTGCTCAGTTTACCTAATTTAAATTTGGGTGAAAGGTTAATGAGCCCTCAATCCAAAAGTGAATTGTCAGAAATCTGTTTTTCTTAATGGAGAATTTAGCCTCAGAGCCTCTGTTAATGACTTAATGGGCAAGAGATAATGTATTTGGTAAGGGGCAAGTTTTCCATTTGTTTAATTAAACAAAGACAGAGGTTAAAGTTACTAATATTTGACTTACTTCAAGAGGCAACTACAGGAGCCTTCACTGTTTCTCTGAAACACCAGAGCAAAACCTTGCTAAGAAGAAATAATAGCCACCCAAGTCAGTGGCAGGGCTTCCCTGATGGCTCACTGTTAGAGGATATGCCTGCCAGTGCAAGAGATGCGAGTTCAATCCCTGGACTGGATTGGGAAGATTCCCCTGGAGGAGGGCACGGCAACCTACTCCAGTATTCTTGTCTGGGAAATTCCACGAACAGAGGAGCCTGGTGAACTACAGTCCATTGGGATTGTAAAGATGTCAGACACAACTGAGCAACTAAACAATGACAGTGAAGTCAATGGCAAGGGGCCTGCTGGGCATTTTCAGAGCCTCTTCCGGGGTAAGTTTCCCTTCTACAGTGATTCTTAGAAGTTATTTAGGCAAATGTTTACACAGTTCTGCAGAGTTCTGGGATGACCTGCATACCAGCTGTCAGTGATTGCACAGGGTAGACTTTTCCTTTTCTTTCTTTATTCATTTTGTACATAGAATATGCCAATATAGTCACAGTTTTGTAATTGTTATTATATTTCACCCATAGAACCAATAGGCAGCTGAAAATGGGAAGGGATGGGCTTATTTACTATTGAATATTTTCCTTTGTTTCAGAGCTACGTGCTCATAATCTGTAAGCAAATCTGGTACAACACAATATCATTACATATCCAACATATTGACCCTTGCTCTCGAAAGAACTTTGCATCTGTTAATATCTTTTCTTATACATTACATTATTTTCTCTGTTAATTCCTTCTTTGTAAATTATATTAGGCACTTGTCTTTATTTTACAGATGAGGAAAGCAATACTCAAGAGGTTATGAATGGCTTATCCTATGTTTGTTTATCACTTTGCAAATTATCTTCCACACTATTGCTACGGTGATGCCATGTGGTAGAAAATCTGTGCATGTAATACCCTGACCAAAAGATTCCCTGCTGCTATCTGACTATAATATAAACTCCTTGATTTGACCCATGCGTGCCTCTTTGATCTGACCCCTTATCCCTCTCTTAAGCATAATTTCTCACCTCTGCACACTCAGAAGGCTACTCAATACTAACCTATGGAGAATAATCTTAACAGATGTTACTGAGTACTTGCTGTATGCTAGCTATTATTGTGAATGGTTTCCATCTATTAGCTTATTCATTGAAAGCATAGGAAGTACGTAGTATTCTTATCCCCACTCATTTTAATTAGTTGTATCAGCTGTTTACACACTATAAGTAACCACTATAAAAAACAAAGTTTTTATATTTCCACCCCTTAGGAATTCCCCTCTTGCCCCATTTTAGACAGTTCCCCATTAAAATGAGATTTCAGATTTTAAGAGCTCTGTATTTTATTGTATAGTATTTAAATTTTAAAAGGATAACACAGGCATAAAGCATATTAACTTCATAAGTGCCCCCAGCAATTGGATTACTTATTCAATTTCTTACCCAAGTTTCATTCTCCTTTTTTCCCCTCTCTCCTCACTCCCAGGATTACCTGATTCTTAGACACTGAAAAATAATCTGGGAATGATATATTATGGCCAAGTTCAATTACTTACCATCTTGACCAATTTTGGACAAATATTCAAAGATTTGAACCAAATATTTTTTAAATACTATGTGTACCTATCCTGCACTTCTTGGATGTTAGGCACACATACTGTGTAGCAGTTTATGTAAAGATCAAGGTGAAGACTGTAAGTTTATGGTAAAGGTCAAGAATGTGGGTCTTGGGAAACGCAAATCCAAACCACAATGAGCTATTACCTCACACCTGTTATTAATAAAATCAGTTCAGTTCAGTTCAGTTGCTCAGTCATGTCCGACTCTTTGCAACCCCCATGGACTGCAGCATGCCAGGCCTCCCTGTCCATCACCGACTCCTGGAGTTTACCCAAACTCATGTCCATTGGGTAGATGATGCCATCCAACCATCTCATCCTCTGTCGTCCCCTTCTCCTCCTGCCTTCAATGTTTCCCAGCTTCAGGGTCTTTTCAAATGAGTCAGCTCTTTGCATCAGGTGGCCAAAGTATTGGAGTTTCAGCTTCAACATCAGTCCAAATAGCTATCACCAAAAAAGAAAAGCGAGTTGGCCAGGATGTGGAGAAAAATGGACACGTGCACGCTGTTGGTGGGAACATAAGCTGGTACAGCCACTATGGAAAACAGTATGATGTTCCTTAGAAAACTGAAAATAGAACCATATGATCCTGCAGTCCCACTTCTAGGTATATATCTGAGAGACAAAGAATCACTATCTCAAAGAGATATGTGTACTTTCATGTTCATTTCCACATTCAGAATATTCGAGACATGAAAACAACCTCAATGTCCAGCAAGAGATGAATGGATAAAGAAAATGTGATACCCATGCACACACTCATACATTCATACAATGGAATAAGATTCAGCCATTAAAAGAAAAAATATCCCATATTCTACAACAACAAGAATAAACTTGAAGGACTTTATGCAAAATTAAATAAACCAGAAAAAGAAGGACAAATGGTGTCACTTATTTCTGGAATCTATTAAAGCTGAACTTAAAGGAACAAAAAGTACAAGGTGGTTGCCAGTGGCTTGGGTGTTGAGGGGAGATGGGGAGATGTTTGTCAAAAGGCATAAACTTCGGTTATAAACTATGTAAGTTCTGGGGATCTAATGTAGAGCATGATGGGTATAGTTAGCAATATTATATACTTGAAAGTTGTCCAGATAGTAAATCTTAACATTCACACACACACACACACACGAGATAATTATGTTAGGTATAGAGGTGTTAACTCACCTTATTGTGGTAATCATTTGTAATACAGAAGTGAATCAAATCATCATTTTGTATACCTGAGACTTACATAATGATGTAGGTCAATTACATCTCAATAAAGCCAGAAAAAAAAAGGAATATAACCCTCTCGGTGACACTTCTTGACTTTGAATCTGGCTCTCCATTTTATGTACTTAATCCCATCCTTACAACAGTGCCAATAGTGAAAGTGAAAGCTGCTCAGTCACGTCCGACTCTGCAACACCATGGACTATACAGGTCAGAATACTGGAGTGGGTAGCTGGTCCCTTCTCCAGGGGATCTTCCCAACCCAGGGATCGAACCCAGGTCTCCCACGTTGCAGATGGATTCTTTACCAGCTGAGCCGCAAGGGAAGCCCATAAGCATGTATTATTACCTCTATTTAACAGATGAGGAAACTAGGACTTAAAAATATCAGGTAATCAGGCTAAATTACACAACCAACCAGAAAAAATGGAGGGATCTGGCCCAGATCATCCTGAAGACAAAGTCCAAGCCCTCAGTTGAAGGGACTGTGACAGGACTCAAAACTGCTGGCTCAGATCCCTTTATCTTTGTCACTGGCATCTCTTGATGATTCTTTCCTGCTAAAAGCAGAATGCTATTTGCTAAAACAATTGAGATCATATAGAGCTGAAAATTATAAGAGCTCTCTTAGGGAGAATTTGTTATGCTGCTGAGTGAGGAATTTATTTCATAAAGATGCTAAACATGCATTTTTAAATTTAGTTCTCATATACCCAGGGTTTCTATTGGTTAAAGTAAAATACTTATCTCTTGATTTTTTAACATTGTTGATATTTCAATAGAAGTTTTAATAATGCTAGACTTTTCAAATGACATCATTGCTGCTGCTTTAAATATTTGTTTTTTTTATGTTCAGAACCACACCGTACTTCTACATTTCACAGGCTTACAGAGTTGTTTAAACGTGCTTCCTTCTTGTGGTAACAGTTGATTCTATCCTGATACTGATATTCTTTATAAAATGAAACTTTTTTTTTAACAAAACATTTTTTTGAGAGTTTATATATTAGCGTGACATTGATCTTACCTCAAGGAGAGTTTAGATATGCTTCCACCTTGTATATACATTTACAAAAGTTTCCATTTATTTTACAATTATTAAGCACTGCACTCTGCTATTATTAATTAGATGCTAATTAATGTCTTTTGCTTGCTCATTTATGTGTAATCTTCTTTTTTCATATCAGGGCTCCCGAAACTGTGAATTTCGTTAATGGCTTTATCTGCTCTTTAAACAGATTGTGAAGCAGGGTAATCATTCTGAAAATTATAAAAGGCCAACATTTATATTTGACAAAAACACAAAATTCTCAGGGATATTATTAACCTGACAGCAATGAACAATTTCAGTGAAAATGCTCCACAGCAAGGTGCATTATGAATTTCTTAGCTGATGTAAATCAACCCTTGAAATTTTGCCCTGAACATTGAGGCTCTCAGAAATTATAAGGAAAAGATTAAAGAACAAAACTTAGAATTCAGAATAAGATATTTTAAAACTAACATGTATCAGATATATGCTTATTTAGTTTCAACTTTAAACAGCCCTGATAAATGGCAGATTAGTCCCTTTTTAGAGAGGAGAAGACTGAAACTTTCAAGGTTTACATGTTGGGTTGGAGGGAGAAGGCCATGTGGACAGGGTGGCATGTGCAAATGTCCAGAGCTCAAAGAAACATGGCAAGACAGTGGACATGAAGGAAGAGCTGAGCAGAGACCATTGTTGCAGGCAGCACTGACATATCCGAGGCCTCCAGGGTGACATTCCGGACTGGTGACTCATCCATTGTCTCCTGGGAAGAGCTCTCTCACTACAGTGTGAAGGATGAATTAAAGGATAAGAGAGGAGAAACTTTCAAGCAATAAAGAGAGATATAATAATAGCTCCTACTAGGATACTGGTGAACATGTATTCTTTTTAAATTTATTTTTAATTGAAGGATAATTGCTTTACACTATTGTGTTGGTCTCTGCCATATGTCAACATGAATCAGCCTTAAGTATACCTATGTCCCCTCTCTCTCGAGCCTCCCCCCACCTCCCACCCCATCCCACCCCTCTAGGTTGTTGCAGAGCCCTGGTAAGAGTTCCCTGAGTCATACAGCAAATTCCCATTGGCTGTCTATTTTACATGTGGTAGTGTATATGTTTCCATGTTACTCTCTGCATTCGTCTCACCCTCTCCTTACCCCACCCCCCATGTCTATAAGTCTGTTCTCTATATCTGTGTCTCCATTGTTGCCCTGCAAATAGGTTCATCAGGTAGTTTTGAGAAACATTTTTGAAGTAAACTGATAAAACTCATGTACAGATTGGGTGAATTTGGCTAAAACTGAGGGACAGGGAGGTGTTGAGTACAGTTTTTCAGGTGTTCAATTTCCAAAGCTGTGTAGAAAGTGAAACTCTTTGTTCAAACAAAGAGCTTTGGAAAGGAAAAACAAAAACAAAGGAACTAATGTAAGTTGGGTTGACAAAGGAAATAGACTCAGAGACTGTAATTTGCTTGCAAGAGTTTTGTTGGGGAGTCTTTCAAGAAAGTGTGCCTGTAAGTGAGTGAGGAAAAGGACCCTGCAGAGAAATATGGTGGATGGGATGTAGTTGCAACACAAGCCTCATCCATTCCTTCAGGGACACTGGGATAGCTTTTCAAAGACATTCCAATTTGAGGCAAACATTGGCCAATAATTGATAGGAGATTCCTCTGTGGGGCAAGAGTCTAACCTCAGGTGAGTCAGTTCCCATCAGTCCCTGAGGAGGACTCACCTGAAGTTTCAGCAAGCAGTCTCCTGTCAGCTGAAAAGGTAAGTGAATTGATCCTGTAGGGGCTGTGGGCAATGTATGATACGTACTACATTCTTTCTTTGCACCTCTAAATTCCACTGGAAACAGCTTCTCTAGGATTCTCGTGGGACTTTTGCTGGGGAAATTTTCAACAGAATAGATATTGAGACAGACCATACCCCTGTGACCAGACCTGGTTTGGGGACTGGCATTGTCACTGAACTTTTCTTCTATTCTGCACTTTAAGACTTCCCTCACTCTTGTGTGAATCAGTGGCTTCCCTGGTTGGGTGATCTGATTCTTCCCATTGAGGTGTGAGAGCTCCTGATAACCACAGTCTTCTCATGGCCACTGGCACTTGTTAATTTAACAACAAAAAGTGTGCAGGGGAGAACCAAGAACCACTGCAAGGAAACGTTGAGCTTTCCGACTTCATCATGACAGAAATCTAAGCTCTTCTTCCCATCCCTGTTGTGTAACAGCAACACCGCATCTTTCTGGTGATTGAGGTTAGCTGCTGCTCCCAGATGAATGACGTCTTTCTTTGTCTACTGGTCTCTCCAAGGGAGTACCTCACAGTGCCCAGGCAAAATCCAAACCTTAAAGTTTGTTGTCTTCTCCTCTGGTGGAAGCTTTCTTCTCTTTAAACCAGAACATCTCTTTTTCTGTCCTAAATCTTTAGGAGTTAAGTCTCGTTATATGCTGCCACAAAGACCCTCTTACTTTTAAACCTCATTTTCAATTGTCCTCACAATCAATAACCTGGTTGTATAATATATACCAATACTGCTTCTAAAACACAAGTTAAGACTCATAAGAAGCACTGGAGTCAAGCAGTTTAAACATAACTACGTAGGGATTTTGTGTTGGCTAAGAATAAATATAGGTTAAACTTGAATTTGTAATTTTTTCCTGCTCATTTTGGGTTAAAATGGGATTCATATTTTACAGTTGAGGTGCTGGATGAAGCACTCTCATTATTCTGTTTATTGAATACAGTGAGCCAATCACATAAGGTGAAATGCAAATTGATTCTTGGAGATAGACAACAGATATGTCAAGGTAGTGACCAAGGCTTGAGGTTAGAATGACTTGGAGTTTTCTCACATGATCTGAGAAGCTTGTAATGTACCTGTCTCTTTTCAGAAGAGAGGTGTAGACAGCAGGTTGAATTATTGAGGCTGTATGTCAGAGGCCAGGTTTTGATAAGCTTCAAATCAAATTTTTCTTTGCTTGAAAATATGCCAAACTTCTTTGCTGTTTCTCTTTCTCTCTCCCCATAATATTAGGTATAACCTAACATCAGTAAATAAAAGACAAGACGTTTATTCTATACTTTTTACACTTTGAATAGCTTTTACTTATGAGTTTGTGAATAAAGCTGTTTTTGTTAATTTTATGTTCAAAACCATGATGTGTGTAGCACAGTCAAGTTTTAGATATAACTCTAAAGAACTGATTTGTGAATTTGTGAAGAATTGTGGTGCTAGAGAATACTCTTGAGAATCCCTTGGACTCCAAGGAGATCAAACCAGTCAATCCTAAAGGAAATCAGTCCTGAATATTCATTGGAAGGACTGATGCTGAAGCTGAAGCTACAATACTTTGGCCACCTGATGCAAAGAGCCGACTCGTTGGAAAAGACTCTGATGCTGGGAAAGATTAACGGCAAAAGAAGAAGAGGGCAGCAGAGGATGAGACTGTTAGATGGCATCACCAACTCAATGGGCGTGAATTTGAGCAAACTCTGGGAGATCGTGAAGGACAGGGAATGCTGGTGTCCATGAAGTCACAAAGAGTTGAACATAGCAGCTAAACAACAACAATGACAAAAGAACTGATGATCCATCCATTGTTACCTAGAAATGACCCCTCAAATTGAAATTTCAAAAACCTCCAGTTCTTGATGACATTTACCAATCTGCCTCCTGTAATATTATACAACTTTCTCTACCATCCCTCTGTTAGTGTTTTTCCTCTAACTCTTAACTGTGGGGCCCTGCCACAGTAACTTGAACTTCATATACATCACTTTAACTATAAAAGAAGAAGATCAACCATTTCTTCACAGACTATTGTAAAAATAATAAGATAATCTTTTTCTTTGTCTGGACCTATTTTTTATATCATTGTCACTTCCTTTTTGGGAAGATCTCAAACCAGACAGGCCTTTCAGTCTTGCAGAGTACCCTTTCCCTTTGAAGAAAATTTGAAAGTAAAGTGACAGTGTTAGTTGCTCAGTCATGTCTGACTCTTTGACCCATAGACTGTAGCCCAACAGGCTTCTCTGCCCATGGGCTTCTCCAGGCAAGAACACTGGAGTGGGTTACCATTCCTTTCTCCAGGAGATCATCCCCACCCAGGGATCAAACATTGGTCTCCTTCACTGCAGGCAAATTCTTTACTGTCTGAGCCTTCAGAGAAGCCCAGTATTTCTCAATATGTGGGGCCCAGCTACCAGATTTACATCAGATGATGGCTAAACACTGAGATTTTTCAGCTTTACCCAAGATGCATAGAATCAAATCCAGTGAAGTTTTCCTTAGAAACTTTTTTTTAGAAGCTTTGCTAAACCTTGCTTCTGAGGCTCTCAAAATTGTAACAACAACCAACCTACTTTGTGCCTATTGCTATAGGAGCTTTCAAGGGGATAAAAAGAGAAAAAAGTCTTTCTAAGCTTAATGCATTTTTAATTTTGAAGGAGTAACTGACATTCCTTGTCTACCCTTACATCACCTAGACCATCCACTCCTGCAACCACAGCTACACTTGGTTGGGATGTATGGACTATGGACCCAGATTAGCTCTCATCCAGGCTGCAAGCATGGTACACAGGCAGTGCTCCTTAACCACTTCAAATAAACTGAGTGTATCTTATAAATAAATGCATCAGAAAAGCAACCACTACCTATGTGCTCTAAAAGGAGCCTGACTCCAACACTTAGATCCACAGGCATCCGGAAAATCAAAAATATCAGGTCATACTCACAAACAGCCTCCAAAATATCACCAGCTCTGCAAAACAGGTGTAAAATGAAAAATTTCTCCTGCTAGATAAGATAATCTTCTTATTAGCTCCAAGCCAATAGCAAAAGTGAAACACCTCATTAAAAATTCTCACTATTATATGTCCTCTAACACCTGTGAGATGTGCTTTTCTTTTGCTCCAGGAGTTCAAACTGACCAGCATTGCATTATCGATTTTTATCTTTTCATTTAACAAAAAACATGCACCAAAAGAGCACATAAACATCTTCTAAATTATTGTAAGCCAGGCATAAAATCTTTTTGCAAATCAAGAGTGAAAACTTCTCATTTTTTGATAAATATAGTCTTAAAAAGAACAGTTGGGGATTTAGAGGGTTGTGGAATCAAGATTTCCAGGAGAAATATCAATAACCTAAGATATGCAGATGACACCACCCTTATGGCAGAAAGTGAAGAAGAACTAAAAAGCCTCTTGATGAAAGTGAAAAAGGAGAGTGAAAACGTTGGCTTAAAACGTTTTCAACATTCAGAAAACTAAGATCACGGCATCCGGTCCCATCACTTCATGGCAAATAGATGGGGAAACAGTGGAAACAGTTGCTGACTTTATTTTTCTGGGCCCCAAAATCACTGCAGATGGTGATTGCAGCCATGAAATTAAAAGACACTTACTCCTTGGAGGGAAAGTTATGACCAACCTAGATAGCATATTAAAAAGAGACATTACTTTGTCAGCAAAAGTCCGTTTAGTCAAGGCTATGGTTTTTCCAGTGGTGATGTATGGATGTGAGAGTTGGACTATAAAGAAAGCTGAGCACAGAAGAATTGATGGTTTTAAACTGTGGTGTTGGAGAAGATTCTTGAGAGTCCCTTGGACTGCAAGGAGATCCAACCAGCCCATCCTAAAGGAGATCAGTCCTGGGTGTTCATTGGAAGGACTGATGTTGAAGCTGAAACTCCAATACTTTGGCCACCTGATGCGAAGAGCTGACTCATTGGAAAAGACCCTGATGCTGGGAAAGATTGAGGGCAGGAGGAAAAGGGACAGCAGAGGATAAGATGGTTGGGTGGCATCACCGACTCAATGGACATGGGTTTGTGTGGACTCCAGGAGTTGGTGATGGAAAAGGAGGCCTGGCGTGCTGAGGTTCATGGGGTCACAAAGAGTCAGACACGACTGAGCGACTGAACTGAACTGAACTGAAATAGCCCTTATCGGCCACTTTCATATTAATACCATATGCATCCCCACAGATATTTTTTCAAACACACACACATACCTTTTTGGTGGAAGCTGAGAACTCATAGTAGAGAAACAAAATTTGTGACTGAACACTCTGATTCCTGATTCTTGAGATAAATAATTCATTATCTATTCTCTTTAATTTTATTAGAGAGTAAAAATATCTAAACATTCTTTATGTGTTGGCTTCTTACTGTGTATTTGTTCTTTCTTCTTACTTTGTGTCTGCTTTTTGCTCTACTTCTATGCATTTCTGTCTACCTTCCAACCTCTGTGTCTGTTCCCAGGGAATAATCACTATTTTCCTTCTGTCTATGATAGATACTTGTTGGAAAACTTAACAACTTCATGCCTAAATCAACACCCCCATATTCTTTTCCTCCCCAAAATTGTATAATATGGTTTGTGTGTGGAGGCTGGTTTTATTATTTTTAGATTTAGTTGACATTTTATGTCAAATTTAGTTGCTTTTGTCTATAACCATATTTTAAATCATCATGAATATAGTTTTTATCAATAGCATGCATACCTATAGTAATTGCATGTGTGTGTGTAGACATGCATTTGTTGTTATTCAGTTACTAAGTTGTGTCTGACTCTTTGTGACCCCATGGACTGCAGCATGTCAGGCTTCCCTGTCCTTCACTGTCTCCTGGAGTTTGCTCATGTTCATGTCCATTGAGTTGGTGATGCTATCTAACCATCTCATCATCTTCCACCCTTTTCTCCTTTTGCTTTCAATCTTTCTAAGCATCAAGGTCTTTTCCAGTGAGTTGGTTATTTGCATCAGGTAGCCAAAGTATTGGATCTTCAGCTTCAGCAACAGTCCCAGTAAGTCATACTTTAAAGCGTTGCTTTTTCATACCATTGCTTCCAATCTACAGTCCCACCCATTAATGCAACCATTGTTAACCATTTCTGACTCTAGTGCTATGGTAGTTAACATATAATTGTTTATAATATGTCCCTATCACCGTATATTTGTTTATCCACTAATGAACTCTCTTTATATTTTGCTCAGCTCTCCTCTTTGTTGTTTCTCATTTTTGATATTGAATTCAAAGAGAGAAATCTGGTGAAAGGCAATGAGGAAATGGGGGTCCCTGTGCCTCTCATTTCAGTGTTCTAGTGCCCTTAGGATTAATGTCTGTCCAAAGAAAACACTGATCCAATACCAAAGGTCATTCAGTCATCTCAAAGATGGGGGCTTATGGAAACGTAGGGTTCCATGAGTCACTGCTTTTATTCTCATTTATTGCATTGTAGGATAAGACATGGAAAATCATTCATAATCTCCTTTGCATGACCAGCAAGCTCAGGCAAAATTAAACAATCTTTGAGATGTTGTGAGAGCTGCCTTGGCAATGACCAGTCTTTCCTTTTCTCTGCCATCTGCCTGCATCTTAATGGTATAGCATGTGTAAGCAGACATGGAGTTTTACAATTGTCAAGATAAATGAGGTACAGCATAAATCCCATTGTTTTATCCTACTGTACTTGGGGTTGATTTTCTAGATCAATTATTAAGAAATGTGGCATTATTGCCTTGTCTCCTTAAGGCAATGGATGAAGGTTTACTATAATTCAGTGCCCAAATTTCATCTGGAATAAGCCTGTGGTTGATTGAAGATGTTAGAGGGAAAGAGTTCTTGTAAGGAAAAGTGAAAAGAATTGTTTAAGTTGGTAAGAAAAAAACTTGGTAGAGAAAGTAGAGAAGATTATGCATTAATGGCTGCTGCTGCTGCTGCTGCTAAGTCGCGTCAGTCGTGTCCGACTCTGTGCGACCCCATAGACGGCAGCCCACCAGGCTCCCCCGTCCCTGGGATTCTCCATAGTGTGCAGAAAACCAATAGAATAACCTTGTCAATGAACACCTAATCAGAAGGAAACTTTGTAATTTGGATGTAAACAAAACCATTCACTGAGCATAGAAGATTTAATCTGAGAATTTTACTTAGAGGACTAGATACCAAAGACAGTCTCATGAAATTTTAATAATGAGAGGAAGAAACAAGAAAAGTGGTGGGGGGAGGACAGGGAGAGGTTGACAGCAGCAGCAATGACAACTTAACAAAAGAAGAATTGAGAGGTAAATTAGCTGCAGTAAAATCTGCCTGCTTATAAAATTGCTGTAATAATATGGTCTTCCTTTCCCTCTAGTTTTTAGAAAAGGATTACAATCACATACTTTCTACATAGATTACATAAGTATTACAAAATAGTAATACTATCATTTGGGGGATTTTTCTTTAGCTTTCAAAAATCATTGATGTTTGTTTAGTAAGTTTAATCTTGATTAACTGCATAAGATAGGTGGTTAGGAGGTTTAGGTAACCTACAGAATTTGCATTGCTTGTATTGAACCTGGGCTTGAGCTCCCTTCTCTTTTTTAATTTTTTAATTGAATTATTGTTGATTTACAGTGTGGTGCCAATCTCTGCTGTACAACAAAGTGACTCATTTATACACATATTGTTGTTGTTCAGTCACTAAGTCATGTCTGACTCTTTGTGACCCCATTAACTGCAGCACACCAGTCTTCCCTGTCCTTCACTGTCTCCCAGAATTTGCTCAAACTCATGTCCATTGAGTCGATATGCATTGTTTTTTGCATTCTTTTCCATTATGGTTTACCAGAGGAATACTCAATATAGCTCCCTGTACTATATATTAGAACCTTGTTGTTTACTTCATTCTAAATATAACAGCTTGCATCTACCAACCCCAAACTTCCAGTCTATCCCTCTCCCCCTTGGCAACCACAAGTCTGTTCTCTTGTGGAATCACCACAAGTCTGTGAGTCTTGAACTCCCTGCACTTTAATTCTTTAGTTCTCTTAACTAAATGTCAAGACTCAAAATGACTAAAACAAAAACCCTGACTGTCTTTTAAATACATTAATAATGTTTTAAAGATAGTATTTCCCTCTTTTTGATTAGCAAATTCCAAACCCTTCTTCAAATACACCTGTTTCTTTCTTCAAAAGTATGCTGCTGCTAAGTCGCTTCAGTCGTGTCCGACTCTGTGTGACCCCATAGATGGCAGCCCACCAGGCTCCCCCGTCCCTAGGATTCTCCAGGCAAGAACACTGGAGTGGGTTGCCATTTCCTTCTCCAATGCACAAAAGTGAAAAATTAAAGGGAAGCCGCTCAGTCGTGTCCGACTCTTCGCAACCCCATGGACTGCAGCCTACCAGGCTCCTCAGTCCATGGGATTTTCCAGGCAAGAGTACTGGAGTGGGGTGCCATTGCCTTCTCCCTTCAAAAGTATTTCTTGTTCTTATTATATTATTATATATGCCCAAAACTGAAATGAAGAGTATGAAATACACACACACACACACACACACAAACACACATATGCATGCACGCACACACACACTCACTCACACTTTCTCTGTCTCTCTCACACATCATCGATAGTCTTCCCAGTATACCAAGCTCCAACTAAAAATTTGGAAATACAGTTCAGCCTATTAATTTAGAACATGGTTTTTTAAATCAATCAAATCTGGATCAAATCTGCCACAAAACTGATATGGGGATGATGTTAGGCAAATAACCTGACTTCTCTAAGCTTTATTTCCTCAAATGTAATATAGTGAAGTAATAAAACCTAGCTGTTATGAACATATGACATTTTGTCTGCCACTTTTAGTATTTTTCCAAATGATTCGAATGTGGTGGCCAACAATAAAGGGACTTTCTCCCTGGACCTCCAGGTTTGCCATGGGAACCAGAATAGGCCAACAAGAAAAAGTCTCCCCCCGAAATGATGATACTGGTTTAAAAATGAACATATGACCCAAGGCAGATCAATTACTGTTCTTCCTTGGCACTTCTCAGCTAGAATAAGTATGGGTACCTATAACTTGTGATAGGTGACTATATCCCCACTGCGTAGGAGTCATGTTCTTAACAGAAGAGAAAGATACCAGATCTAAATGGAGAGAATGAGAGAGAAAAATAAAATACATAAATATTCTCAGTATCAGACTGACAGTCATCTCTCAGTATTTTGAACTGCCATTATCTGCTAACTACATATACTTTCTTAACCTACACTGAATTGAAGTTTCTAATAGAAATTGCAAGAATCCTGATTAATATAATATCTTGAAAGTTTGTAGGGTTACAATGAGCATTAAATGAATTAACACATGTAAAAAGGTTTAGTGTATTGTCTGGCACACAGTAATTATACAATAAAGCTTTGCTAAGATGATGATGATGGCAATGACAGCAGAGCCTTCTCTTCCTTAGTCATTTCTGGTGTTTCCCAGAGAGCACCATGTGAGTAGCAGGTACTCACTCTATTCTGTCTAGAATTCAGAAGGAGCTAAAGAGTTAAGACTGGAAAAGAACTTTGAATGACATGAGTGAATAATCAGTTTCTGTTGTCAGATCTAACCACCCCTTGCTTTCCATCACTTTTATTTTCATTCATTCTTATCATCGTCAACTCAGATGGAAACCTCAACTCAGGCTTAGACTTGAAAAAAATAGTTCAATCTCTGCTCCATGTGTTTCTATTTGGAGGAGAAAATGCATTTGTTATCTCGTGGACACTGTAACTGTGTGGGGCTGATTACAACTGGCTGTCATTTTGTGAATGTAGAGTCCTAGATCATTCTGCTCATTCTCAAGTGTTCCCTGCAGTTGTCTTGAGAAAGGAGACTCCAGAGATAGTACAAAGTGGAAGATTTTTGTGAAATTCCAAAAAAATAGCATTGATAACAGTTAATTCTTAAAGCCTCATTAAGGTGATGTACAGATAAGGGAATCTGTGTTAGAAGGGTTTGAAATAATTTGGGAAAAATGTGATATCCATCATATACTTTGCACTTCTGATCACTAGTTATCATTGTCTTCATCTGTGCCCACATTATCAATGATAGTATTGTACTTAACCCCTGAACCCTAACTTTGGAACATACAAGTGCATTTGTGTTGCATATCCAAGAGTCTAATTAATAACTTTTAGGTAAGGACTTTAAACAAAGCAAAACCTCCATTGAGATCAAAGAATAAGTCATCTCTGAGAATAGAAAATAAAGGACAAATTCTTAACTTTCATCTCTTTACTGTGGACTTTAGCCATAGTTTGGAATTTTCAGTATCTAAATGAAGGGTTGCCGTAGGAGTTCATTTTAGACTTTCCATATCTCTGTGAAGAAAGCCGTCATGGAAAAAATAAAATGCATTAGAAAGCAAATAGCTGTTTTAATATGTGACTATTATCCAATCTTTTTGAATTATAAATAACTTATATAATCAGGACAGATGCTCATTGACATCCACATCCACATAGCTAGTCCATATTCCTAAGATCCTTTCCCCTTGAACGTGGTGATGAGACTAAATTCTGGTCCATGGCAGGTAGCAGAAATAATATAGTCCACTTCCATCCTTTCCCATCTCCCTTGCTCTTTTTGCTTACCGAAAGAAGAGATTCTACACAGGAGTATAAAGAAGGGAAGAACCTGAAGATGGGTGAAATCTGGATCTCTATTGGGCTATGGAAAAGTAGGCAACAATGAAAAATATGGGGGGCTCACTGGGGATATATTATTCATTCATTTTAATAGATTATTAATGCATTTTATTGTGTTAAACAGTGAATGATTTGTCGGTATGTTTATATAGCAGATAAGGATACTTTCACTAAATAACATAATAGTAATATGTAGCTAGGCCCTTGAGCTCCTTAAGAATTACTTATTTACATTTTAAATATCATCTGATAACTGTGTTTTACATTGCTAACTATATCATTAAAATTGCATTGCAAATCAAATAGAAAATACAGTGTCTTGTATTTGTGACATTTAAGGCCATGTTTTAACTCACCATTATTAAACAAATAATGCCCACTATTTAGTTTAAGTATATGATAATGGCTAATTTATGTAATTTATATTGCATTTTAATGGTCTTTGGTTGAGGTAGTCTAGTGTGAGTTTTGTTACTTAGTTACCAAGTTGTGTCCGACTCTTGAGACCCCATGGACTGTAGCCCGCCAGTCTGCTCTGCTCATGGGATTTCCCAGGCAAAAATACTGGAGTGGGTTGCCATTTCCTTCTCATGTTACTCAAGGGCCAGCTGTACTTACCTCAATGGGTTGTTGCTAGAGTTATTAGCTGATACATATAAAAAGCAGAATCATCAGAGAGAGTGAGAGTGTTATTTGCTCAGTCGTGTCCGACTCTTTGTGACCTCATGGACAGTAGCCCGCCAGGCTCCTCTGTCCATGGAATTCTCCAGGCAAGAATACTTGAGTGGGTTGTCATGCCCTTCTCCAGGGAATCTTCCCAACACAGGGATCAATCCCCAGGTCTCCCGCATTGCAGGCAGGTTCTTACCACTAAGCCACCTACAGCTCCTATTACAACCCAATTTCCACCCAGTTTTGCTTCTGCTTCTTCCTTCCCTCAGGTGGTGGTCATAAAACAAACCTTCATTCTAATTTCCATCTCAGAGTCAGCTTCCTGAGGAACACAATTTGCAACAATCTCTTTGGGATTTTCTGGACTGGTATTCATCCCCTCTCATTTTTAACTCCATGAGGACAAGAACCATAGCTATTTTTTATCAGCTTTGTATCTTCAGTATCAAGCTTAGAACCTAACACATGAAAGGCCCTCAAAAATGTATTTCATGAATTAATAGCATCAAACTTTCTAACTTAATGAATGTAGGAAACTGTATAAGGCCCAGCTGATTAACATGTTTCCTCTGCCCCACTTCCCCACCTATCCTATTTTCTCTTCCTTTGTTCTTCTCAGGGAAGAGCTCGTACAGCCCTGTCACTAGGAAGGAATATTATTTTTATTCCTTGCAAAAGGCAGCTTTCCTACTCTTAGATCAAAAAAGTTGCTGTGTCCAAAGTGACCTCTGGTGAGTGGCTGAAAGTATTGATGCTAACTGAACATCATTCTCTGATCTACGGAACATTCCCAGAGAACCCAAGTCCAAAAATACATCATTCTGACAGTAGTGAAAAGAACTCAGCTAAAACCAGTATCCTTCAATACTCTTTGTTCAGACTTCACAGGTGGCACAAGTTGTAAAGAACCTGCCTGCCAATGCAGGAGGCTTAAGAGACGTGGGTTCAATCCCTGGGTTGGGAAGACTCCCCTGGAGGAGGGCATAGCAACCCACTCCAGTATTCTTGCCTGGAGAGTTCCATGGACAGAGGAGCCCAGTGTGCTACTGTCCAAAGGGTTGCAAAAAGTCAAACACAACTGAAGTGACTTAGCACACACATACACACAAACCCTGTGTTTCACCATCATTGCTAAGTAACAAGGAAATCTTTTAAAGAACTATAGAAACATGTCAGGTGCTATTTGTTCTCTATATAATTTAGGGTGCATTTTAAGCTGCAAAAGATTTTAATAAGAGGTTCATCACTCAGATTTTGAATTTGAAGAGTAACATAGTTGATTTGTTTTTCTTACTAGTTCTCTTCCCTTGTTCTACTTCAGAAGTGATATAGTAAGAAAAAAAATTGCCGCTTTTGAATTGCAAGTTCAGTCTTTGGTGCCAAAACAAATATTTTTGTAGAAAAGTGCTGCAATTTGCTTCAGGCTTAGGGAGTATACTAGGTGTGTTTGTGTTTAATTTTGTGTATCTGTGCCCTGTGGTTCTTCAAAATATGTCCCTTGTTGAACTTCCAATGAAGGTTAATGTCCAGCTGCCATTTCAACCACATTGAGTCAATAGTTACTTTTTGGATAGCACAGTTAAAGAGTGTAAATGCTGCAATTAGAACTTAATATTCTATATTCAGTTACATATTGGCTTTACTACTTGCTAGTAGTGGGTCCTCAGACAACACAGTATTTCATATCTCTGAGCTTAACTTAGTATATGACCATGATATTCAGTTTGATAGTGAATTTTAAATGATCTAGTAAATACATCAAATTCCCCATTAATGCCAGATGTTTCAAGAATTATGACACATTTGGCCTCAAGTACCCAAAGTACTTCACTCACACCTTTCTTGCAGCCTCATCAGTAGACTGGGAGAACAGAAAGAGAAGGAAAGACCATGTCTTTTTTAGTCTTTAAATTTTTAGAACTAAGCCCAACTAGCCTGGTTGACAAATAGCTTCTTAATAATTGTTTAATCTCTCAATTTATGAATTTGTTTATAATGGGTCCTGTCTTCATTAAAGGTGTGATTAGGCTTGTATCCCTATAGTTAATTAATGTTCTCAGAGCCTTAAAGATGATAAATAAACACAGCATTAAAATAAAAATTGAGTTTCACATGTGCAGTCTCCTGATTTGTTAATCATTGGCTTATTCGTCGACAAACACTTGATAATTCACAATTTTGTGTGGGGGATATAAGTGTTTAGATCTATTATAAATAAGGATTAAGGCAAGAAGAGGTTACTGGTTCTAACTAGAATCAACTGCTTGGATTTTCCAAAACAATATCCCTTCATGGTGTCATTATCTATTGCTATATAGTAAACCACCTCAAAATTACAACACCAAGTTATTAATATCTCTAACAGTCAGGTGTACAGACTAGACAATTCTCATTGGGTTATCTCATGAGATTCAGCTATGAGGCACATGGTACCCCTCTGTGTCTGTCTTTTTCTCTCTCTGTCTCTCTCATCTCTCTCTCACCCACCTAGCTGTTTATCTATCATATCCCTTTCTGTATTGTCTCATCTTCCAGGGTTCTCCACACAGATAGGGCTCTTATACTATATTGGTCTCATAAAATCTATACTTCTAATGCAGAAAATGTTTTCATGTGGCCAGAAGCAGAATTTATGCCAGTTAAGGGCTAAGCCCAGGACTTGCACAGAATCTTAAAGGAGAAAACTCTTAAGCATATCAGTGAGGTAATTTTTCTCTCATGTGAAAGTAATTAAAAGATGCTTGTTTGTATGGAGAAGACTCAAGATGAGATAGTACAGAACTTGGCTACTGTGAGATTCTGTCTGCCTTCTAAACTAAAATTGCACATGCCAAGAGAGCCTCAGGACTACTGTTTGGGAAAGAAGTCCAAAAGACTTGCCCTTGGATTTTCACTTGAAAAAGTTCAGGATACCAGCCCAGTGATAGCTGTTGTCTGTGCTTCTTATATCTGGAAACAATAACCTATGAAAACATAGGTCATAGTAATAAGTCCATAAGCATGTCAGTACATTGATTCTCTACTGACAGAAGCTAGGAAACAGCCCTGGATACTGAGGTAATCACTGGTCCTAGATTAGTCTAAAATTTCCAGAAACGGGACCCTCTGTCTTCATTTTAAGTTACCTCCAAGTAATTCTAAGGCACAATTCAGTTCAGTTCAGTTCAGTCGCTCAGTCATGTCCGACTGTTTGCGACCCCATGAATTGCAGCACGCCAGGCCTCTCTGTCCATCACCAACTCCCAGAGTCTACCCAAACCCATGTCCATCGAGTCGGTGATGCCATCCAACCATCTCATCCTCTGTCGTCCCCTTCTCCTCCTGCCCCCAATCCTACCCAGCATCAGGGTCTTTTCCAATGAGTCAACCCTTCACATGAGGTGGCCAAAGTATTGGAGTTTCAGCTTCAACATCAGACCTTCCAATGAACACCCAGGATTGATCTCTTTTAGGATGGATTGATTGGATCTCCTTGCAGTCAAAGGGACTCTCAAGAGTCTTCTCCAACACCACAGTTCAAAAGCATCAATTCTTTGGCACTCAGCTTTCTTCACTGTCCAACTCTCACATCCATACATGACCACTGGAAAAACCATAGCCTTGACTAGGCGGACTTTTGTTGGCAAAGTAATGTCTCTGCTTTTCAATATGCTATCTAGGTTGGCCATAACCTTCCTTCCAAGGAGTAAGAGTCTTTTAATTTCATGGCTACAGTCACCATCTGCAGTGATTTTGGAGCCCAAGAAAATAAAGTCTGACACTGTTTCCACTGTTTCCCCATCTATTTCCCATGGAGTGATGGGACCAGATGCCATGATCTTAGTTTTCTGAATGTTGAGCTTTAAGCCAACTTTTTCACTCTCCTCTTTCACCTTCATCAAGAGGCTCTTTAGTTCTTCTTCACTCTCTGCCATAAGGGTGGTGTCATCCGCATATCTGAGGTTATTGATATTTCTCCCGGCAATCTTGATTCCAGCTTGTGTTTCTTCCAGCCCAGCGTTTCTCATGATGTACTCTGCATATAAGTTAAATAAGCAGGGTGACAATATACATCCTTGACGTACTCCTTTTCATATTTGGCACAGTGAGGAGTTAAAGATTTTTATCAAAGTAAGTTCTCAAACTTTTGTTGGTATCAGAGTACTCTGGAGAGCTAGTTAAAATCCAGATTACTAGGCTCCATCATTAGAGTTTCTGACTTGTTAGGTAAGTTGTGGGCCCTAAAATTTGTCTAATAGGTTTCCATGTTACTTGTCTGTGGACCACATTTTTGAAATCATTGCTGTAGAGCAGGGATCAGCAATTTTTTCCTAAAGGATCTGTAACTTTGAAATCTAAACAAGCACTGCTGGCTTATCCTCCTCTCTGTATTTCCAAGTTTGTACTTCACCAATGTATAGGATGTGAGGGCACATTGGCCATCCCCAACATGACCAGGCAGTGTCTCTGGCTCTGCTCCCAGGGCCGCTGGGCCTTCGCGACAGGGGTCACCCCCCTTGTGGACCAAGCACTGCACCCCTCCTGGACCAAGCCTGGGCAGTCGGTTGTCCTTGCCGAGGACGGGGCAAATCTGTTGGGCCCAGGTGATCGCCTACCCTCTTCCTTATTCCCTGGGTTTCCGCCGCGCATCGTCCCACACCAGGCACATGGCACACCCAGCTCCTTGTGCTCGCTTCCCTTCGGTTATCCCAGGTGGTGCTAGTGGTAAAGAACCCACCTGCCAGTGCAGGAGACATTAGTGGCTTGGATTCGATCCCTGGGTCGGGAAGATCCCCTGGAGGAGGACATGGCAACCCACTCCAGTATTCTTGCCTGGAGAATCCCATGGACAGAGGAGCTTGGTGGGCTACAGTCCATAGGGTGGCAAAGAGTGGGACACGACTGAACCTACTAACACACACACACACACACACACAATGTATATGAACAAATTTTAATAATCCTCTTCTTCACCCATGCATGAGTTTTTTGGACTGTTTAATTTTTGACAATCTTATGTCTTCTACTTCTTTATGGACCACTATCTCTGAAAGTTCAATCGTTTCTGGGCTTTTTCCAGTCTGAATGAAATAAGCCAGTTCTAAATACCTGTGCTAAGAATGAGGGGGATGACAAACTTGATAAATCATCTTGTCAGTCCTGAGATCACCAGTGTCAAGAGAAGGCAAATAAGAATTGATCCTCTGTGAAAAATAGGATATAAAGAAGGGTTTCTCATCCTCAAGATTATTGCATGTTGGGGCCTGATAAATTCTATACATTGTAGGATATTCAGGGATATTTCTGGTCCATAACTACTAGATGTCAGTTGCGATACCAACCAGGTTGTGGCAAACAAGAATGTCCCCAGATATCGCCAAGGGCCTCTCAGTTCAGTTGAGTCACTCAGTCATGTCCAACTCTTTGCAACCCCATGGACTGCAGCACGCCAGGATTCCTGGCCCTTCATCAACTCCCAGAGCATGCTCAAACTCATGTCCATTGAGTCAGTGATGCCATCCAACCATCTCATCCTCTGTCATCCCCTCCTCCTCCTGCCTTCCATCTTTCCCAGCTGCACGGTCTTTTCTAATGAGTCAGCTCTTTGCATCAGCTAGCCAAAGTACTGGAGCTTCAGCTTCAGCATCAGTCCTTCCAATGAATATTCAAGACTGATTTCCTATAATCATTACTTTTTAAGAGTCAAGTGCTTGATAACAAAAATGTTATTCTTTTTTTCCTCTGTATTCCAATTCAATGATTTCTTTAATTTCAAATTTTAGCTTTCAAGATCCACAAAAAAAAAAAAAAAAAAAAAAGACTGATTTCCTTTAAGGCTGACTTGTTTTGATCTCCTTGGAGTCCAAGGGACTCTCAAGAGTCTTCTCCAACACCACAGCTCAAAAGCATCAATTCTTTGGCAGCCAGCTTTCTTTATGGTCCAACTCTCATGTCCATACATGACTACTGGAAAAACCATAGCTTTGACTAGATGGACTTTTTTTGGCAAGGTAATGTCTCTGTTTTTTCATATGCTATCTAGGTGTGTCATAGCTTTTCTTCCAAGGAAAAGTGTCTTTTAATTTCATGGCTGCAGTCACCATCTGTAGTGATTTTGGAGCGCAAGAAAATAAAGTCTGTCACTGTTTCCATTGTTTCCTCATTTATTTGCCATGAAGTGATAGGACCAGATGCCATGATCTTAGTTTTCTGAATATTGAGATTTAAGCCAGCTTTTTCACTCTCCTCTTTCACTTTCATCAAGAGGCTCTTTAGTTCCTCTTCACTCTCTGCCATAAGGGTGGTATCATCTGCATATCTGAGTTTATTGATAGTTCTCCTGGCAGTCTTGATTCCAGCTTGTGCTTCATCCAGCCCAGCATTTCACATGATGTACTCTGCATATAAGTTAAATAAGCAGGGTGACAATATACAGGCTTGATGTGCTTTTCCCAATTTTGAACCAGTCCATTGTTCCATGCTTGGTTCTAACTGTTGCTTCTTGACCTGTATACAGGTTTCTCAGGAGGGAGGTCAGGTGGTCTGGTATTCCCATCTCTTTAAGAATTTTCCACAGTTTACTGTGTCCACACAGTCAAAGGCTTTAGTGTGGTCAGTAAAACAGTAGTAGATGTTTTTCTAGAATACTCTTGCTTTTTCTATGATCCAGTGGATGTTGGCAATTTGATCTCTTGTTCCTCTGCCTTTTCTATATCCAGTTTGAACATCTAGAAATTCTCAGTTCATGTACTATTGACGCCTAGCTTGGAAAATTTTGAGCTTTACTTTGCTAGCGTGTCTGATGAGTGCAATTGTGTGATCGTTTGAGCATTCTTAGGTATTGCCTTTCTTTGGGACTGGAATGAAATTTGAAATGGCCTCCAAGAGGCAAAATTGTCCCAGTTGAGATCCACAGTTATGGAACACAATAGTTGTTTTTCATTTCCATCAGTGACTGTCATGACTGTGCCCTTTCCCAGAGTGAGTGCTGTGAACTCCCAACTTATGAGTCATTCTTTATTAAAGGCCTACTCTGTCCACTATTTGGTGGAGGCTGCACTGAAAGAAAACAATCATACTCTCATTTTCAGGGAGATATGCCTCACTGAAATCAGAAACTAGAACACTTTTGCATCTAATTTGAAGGAAAACTACTTTATTTGGCTTATATGGTTTAAAAAAAAATTTGAACTATCTGCCAACATGTTAAAAATGGGGAAATCAGATAATGGGATTTCAAGTTCCCTTTTAACTAGAAAAATCTAGTGACATTGGAAACAAGGATATCAAATCAGTCATTCCTAAAGGAAATCAACCCTTAATATTCATTGGAAGGACTGATGTTAATGCTCCAATACTTTGGCCACCTGATGTGAAGAGCTGACTCATTGGAAAAGACCCCAATGCTGGGAAAGACTAAGGGCAGGAGGAGAAGGGGGGACAGAGGATAAGATGGTTGGATAGCCTCACTGACTCAATGGATATGAGTCTCGGCAAACTCGGGGAAATAGTGAAGGACAGGGAAGCCTGGCATGCTGCAGTCAATGGGGTCACAAACAGTTGGACAGGATTCTTATCCAAATAATGTTGGATTTGAATTCCTTCAATGATTAAAGATTGTAGTGGTTGACTTCATAGATGGGCTTGTGCTTTTCAGATTATTCGAGTCCCTATTCATCTGTTTATCCTCACCCTCCCATTCTCTTTGTTCATAGATATTGAGGTGCAACTTTGTCTTGGATTGTTGCATCTGAATGTTTCCAGTTGATTCTAGGCAGATGGGGTTAACCAAAGGAGAGAATGACATGAACTCCAATTTACAGGTAGAAGTGACAAAGCAGAACCTTGTCCTTTTAAAAGTTTTGCTTCTTTTGCATTTAGCCATCTAATTCTGAATAATAATAAAAAAAAAATCTTTAAGCACTATTTAGTTGAGGATGAAATGTAGAAACAATAAGAAAATGATGTTATAAATGTCAAAACAGGTTTATTATTTGCTTATTTATTGGTAGATTTTTCTCCTTAATCTGACTCAGTGTCTGCTGTTGAAATGATGGAAATATACTTGCAAAAAAAGTTGAAATTATTTCCTCCAAGGCAGAACAGTGGCAGTTATAAATAATTAAAATTAGTTTTACACTTGCAAGTGAAGATTTCCTTTTTGAAATAATGCTTGAGCATTGGCAACAAAGTGTGCGTTGTAAGTCACACTTTCTAAGTACATAAAACTGTTTATGTTGTAGACAAGAGTATAGATGTGTTACCTGGTATTATATCTCATTGTCAGATCTCTGTTCCTTCTGATGAAACAAGGACTGCTTGTTAACACAGTGTCTATGCATCATAGAATGTGACACTGTTTTGGAGATGAATGATAACTGCACCATTTAGAGATCAAGAACAGTGAAGGCTTAGAAAGCATGTAAACCCACTTGTGTCTCTGTTCATTGATCACTGGTAATGTGACGGGAAACATGAATTTATAATTGTATTCACTTAGCTTACTTATATCTACAGTTAAAGAAGCACATGTGACTAGTACCTACCCTACTGGACAATTCAGATCTCGAGCCTTTTGGTCACATTCCACACCTCAGGTTGGTTGTCAGAGCAGTATGAAATGAATGACAATGATTTATAAGGAGTTTAGAACAAGGCAACAAAGGGCTGAAAATTAGGTCAGTGTTCTTCAGAGAAAAAGAACCAACATGGTAGAGATATGCATGTGTGTGTGGAGAAAGAGATTTACTTATTTACCCATTTATTTTAAGAAATTAGTTCATGCAATTATGGAGGCTGGCTATGTCCAAAATCTGCAGGGAGGCTGTGTGGTGGGAGGATTGAGAACTGAGAAAAATTTGTAGTTCAATTACAAAAGCAGCTGCTGGCAGAATTCATTCTGTCCAAGGGAGGTTAGTCTTTGTTTGATTAAAGGCTTCAGCTGGTTGGATGATAATCATAAAGATAATGATAATCTCCACCCACATCATAATGTTTCACTCAAAGTTCACGTAGTTAAATATTAATCTCATTCAAAAATCACCTTGCTAGAAATATCCAAAACAATGTTTGGCTAAATTTCTGAGCACTGTAGCCCAATCATGTTGACATAAACTTTAACCATCACCACTACTCTAAAGAGAAGAAAATCTGGTCTTCTATAGAGGAAAGAGAAAGTATTGAAATCTTAGACCAATGCAAGAGGAGCAAACATGGAATGGATAGCCATCTAAAATCTTTGTGTTGTTCCTTTCATTTTGATCCTTTTTCTTTGGTTACAAGAGCAATTCATATTTTTAAATTATATTATTACAGAAATATGACTTAAAAAAGCAAATGTGTGTAGGATTGTGCTATATTAGCTTGTTTAAGACTGAATGCAACACTTTTCTGAATACTTTTCTCTGTATAGTTTTGTGTTCAACTTGGACAAAAAAAGGAAGTTATGCAAGATTTGAAAGACAGTAGTACAGCAAGTAGTATGCCTCTTGGGAGGCATCACAGTTAGATATATGATAAGGTGATGTTGAACTACTCTGCAGATATCAGCTTCTCTTTATTTTCCTCCTCTCCATGTTCATTATGTCTCCCATTAGCTGCTTTTGCAGACCAGCAGTGACCCCCAGCCTATCAGTCAATGGATAGCTGAAGAGTCACAGAGGCATGAACCATAGGGTGGTATTATCTCCCTATGCTCATCTCCATGAATCTCACCACCATCCCATTTACCCTCTTAAACATGCTTGGCTCCTAAGATTTCCCTACACATTTCAACATATCCACCCACATTAGTGTTTTGGGAGACTGGTGGGGGGTGGGGTTAGTGTTTCTTTTCCTGATCCATTGTCCCCTGCTGCCCTTTTAGGCTTCCCTTCTCCATCCCCTCCTATGTTTAATAATGTCCAATGACCTTTATCTGTCTCTTATTCACACAATAAAGTGAATTTTCTTCCATAATTGGGGCTTCCTTAGTGGCTCAGTGGTAAAGAGTCTGCCTGCAATGCAGGAGATACAGTTTCGATCCCTGGGTCTGGAAGATCCCCTGGAGAAGGAAATAGTAACCTGCTTCTATATTCTTACCTGGAAAATCCCATGGACAGAGGGTGGGGTCGCAAAAGAGTGAGATATGACTGAGCAATTAAACAACAGTTTCCATAATTAAGCCTTGACTGAAACAAAGCCATTTCATGTTTCACTCTGTTATGTTCATCTGTGCTGCTGTGAAGCTGTGGATCCCTGTGATGAATTTATGTAGTTGCTTATTTTGAACGTCAATGGATAATTTGGCAGTTATTCTGGTTAGATTTTGTTTGAGAGATTAAGAACATCATTTGATTATTTTGAAATAATTTGAGTTGCTGGCTCAAGTGATTCTTTCAGTTTAGCAAGGGTGTCATCCATAAGCAGGCAAACAGCTTAAGGAAGTGAGCTCATAGAACAGTAAGGGAAGAAGTAGACAAATGTTATGTCCTGGTATGGATAAATCAAACACTGGGATCGATGGGACGTGGGTAGATTGTAATGATACAATCTTGAGGATGAAAGACTACATGGAAAGAGTGGCTCTAAGAATGTGGAGAGATTGTTCTGACTCTAATCTGATCACCAGTTAAAATGTGTATGGTACACACACCAATAAGAAGTTCTCAGACACCACCTAGGTGTCCTACAATTCAACTCAATTCTTTCCTGAAGACAGTATCAGATCCCACAGGTTAATGAGAGTTCAGACCTGTAAGACTTCCTCCTCATACCAGCACACTCACTCCCAGTTCCAATGGCAAGTCCACTTGTTATCAGTATCAGTGCTTTTGATCTAATGGCTATAAATCAGAAGTTCCTATGACTCCCTCATCATGTTTGATTAATTTTCTAGAAAGGTTCACAGGACTCAGGAATCTAATTTATTCACTGTGTGCTTAGTCATTTAGTCATGTCCAACTCTGGGACCCATGGATTGTAGCCCATCGGGTTCCTCTGTCCATGGAGATTCTCTAGGCAAGAATACTAGAGTGGGTGGTCATGCCTTTCTCCAGGGGATCTTCCCAACCCAGGAGTCGAACCCAGGTCTCCCGCATTGCAGGTGGATTCTTTACCATCTGAGCCACCAGGGAATTGTATAGTTTATTCACTAGGTTATCAATTTATTGTTTAAGGACATAACTCATAAACATCCAAATGTCAGAAATACACAATACAAATTACAGGCAAGGAGCAACGCATTTCTATGTTCTTTCCAGCACACCACTTCCCTCATATCTCCATGTGTTCATTAACCCAGAAGTGTTCTGAGTTCAATCCTTGTTTTTTTATGGAAGCTGTAGTATACAGGTATGATTAAATAAATCATCAATCACTAGTGGTTAAACTCAGTCTCCAACTTTTGTACCTCCCTGCCTTCCATGGAGGTTGAATTGAAAGTTGTAACTCTCTAGTCAAAGATTGGTTCCCTTGACAACTAGTGCATCTCCTCCCTTCCCATCCTGAGGTTATATATGGCCTTTCTAGGTTATCTAGGTCACCTAATTAACATAACAAAAGACACATTAGCATCCCTCTCATCAGTTACATTCTAAGAGTTCTAAGAGTTTTTAGGAGTTCTGTTTAAAAAGCTGACTTAAATCAATATTCAAAAAACTAAGATCATGGCATCCAGCCCCATCACTTCATGGCATATAGATGGGGAAACAATGGAAACGGTGAAAAATTTTATTTTCTTGGGCTCCAAAATCACTGTAGACAGTGATTGCAGCCATGGAATTAAAAAATGCTTGCTCCTTGGAAAAAGAGCTATGACAAACCTAGAGAGTGTATTAAAAAGCAGAGACATTACTTTGCTACAAAATCTGTATAGTCAAAGCTATGGTTTTTCCAGTGGTCATGTATGGATGGTGAGAGTTGGACCATAAAGAAGGCTGAGTGCCAAAGAATTGATGCTTTCAAACTGTGATGTTGGAGAAGATTCTTGAGAGGCCCTTGGACTGCAAAATCAAACCAGTCAAACCTAAACGAAATCAATACTAAATATTAATTGGAAGGATTGATGCTGAAGCTTCAATACTTTGACCACCTGATTTGAAGAGCTGACTCACTGGAAAAGACACTGATGCTGGAAAGGATTGAAAGCAGGAGGAGAAGGGGACGACAGAGGACGAGATGGTTGGATGGTATCATCAACTCGATGGACATGAGTCTGAGAAAACTCTGGGAAATTGTGTAGGATAGAGAGGCCTGGCACGGTGCAGTTCATGGGGTCACAAAGAGTCAGACATGACTGAGCAACTGAACAACAACAGCAAAGGAGTTCCCTGCCAAAAAGGGAGACAAAGACCAAACATTGTGATTTTTGATAAGAAATATCACAGAGTCCAGTGTGATGATATTTCCTCTACTTCCCAATTACTAATACAGTTCCCCTTTTGGAAAATTTTCTTTGAACAATCTAGTATTAGAATTCCCATTTATCAGATTTTCTAGGAATGTTAAATCGTTAATGACAAAGAGAAATTTTCTGATTTCCCTTTCCTTCCTCACGCAGATTGGAGCTGATGCTCATGTCTAATTAGTTCTTGGGGTTCAGTGATTTCCAAGGGTGTCTGATAACAGCAATCTTTTCACCACTGCAGATCATGTTGGGAACTGAAACCTCAGGTCCCAGCTCACCTGCAAACATCTGTTTTTCACCGATAACACCACTAGGCACATATTTTAGTTTTTTTTTTTTTTTTTTTCTGCTCTGTGAAGTGCCTCTCAAATGAATCAATTTGCTGAGGAGGCTTAGTGACTTGAAATTATGATGTGAAACTGTTAATACAGGGTTGTATAATAAAGTGAGAACTGGTTTGCATCACTAGCTAGTTTTTGTTTTTTTTTTTTAATTCCAAGGTGACTTGTTGAAAATACAGTACCAAGAGAGTAGTTTTACGGAGACCAACAAGCCAATTTGAGACTTTTCCTTTGCTAAAATCAACTTTCCTAATGCCTTCTCCTAGTCAGGTATTGAAATGTTTAAGTGCATTACATTTGGGAAAAAAATACTAATGTTCTGAGCAAGTAGCTTGAGAGGAATGTGTTTATTTGCATTTCAACAAAGGCTAATGGTCACAGGTGTCCTATAGTCCAAATAATTCACTTGCAGAAATATTTAAGATAATGTGGGTTGAGTTGTACCTGTTATAAGAGCTTTAATACTCTTAAAGAAGTGATTAATTTAAATACATTTCTACACTATGACGGGGGAGCCTGGTAGGCTGCAGTCCATGGGGTCGCTAAGAGTCGGACACAACTGAGCAACTTCACTTTCACTTTTCCCTTTCATGCACTGGAGAAGGAAATGGCAACCCACTCCCGTGTTCTTGCCTGGAGAATCCCAGGGGCGGGGGAGCCTGGTGGGCTGCCGTCTATGGGGCCACACAGAGTCAGACACGACTGAAGCGACTTAGCAGCAGCAGCTACACTATGTGTCCTGTTCAATAAGTATCTTGTTGAATTTTTAATCAAGTACATCAATTGACTGAGAAGGCTTAGTGACTTGAGGTTATGATGTGAAGCTAGTAATACAGGGTTGTATAATGAAGTAAGAACTGGTTTGCATCACTAGCTAATTGTGTGACCTTTGGTAAGTTATATAACCACACTGGACTTCAATTTTCTCCTTAGTGAAAGACATACCTTACCTGTGCCACAGCCACATCTTCTTCAGGTTGCTGTCCTATTCAAATATAATGTTATATATAAAAATCAGTTGGAGGCTGAAATGTATCCCTATTATCCAGGACAGTTGTCATTTAAAAAAAAAAAATAAAAGAGAAGCTGATGAAGAAGAATGGAACTAATTTTGTGACTTTGGAGTAGTTTACATGAAAGTTAGGCTTTTCTGGATGGTAAAGCCAGTTTCAGGGGGCAAATTGTCTTGTTTCAGTCCACGTACTATTAAATTGCTGCTGTCTGAAAACTCTTACTTCTGACAAGAATCATTTTTAGAGTTTGGGCAATATACTGATTATATGGTTTAGTGCAGTGATTCTTCACCTTGGTTTCTCATGATAATAGCCTGTGGCCCTATGAAAACTTACCATCTTTATCTGAATCAGAATCCCTGAAGATGTCCTGTTCTTTGTATTATTGACATATACTCAAATATATTAATGGATAGCCAAGAATCAATTTTTTGGCTTAGAAATGGCACCAGCTTTTGAATCAGATGCGCTGTTGTCCAGTTGTATGACCTTGGGCTAAGAATTCTATAAAATATGACAATAAGTAGTATATTTCCAGGCTGTTGTGAGATTAGAAAGTTACTTATGCAGGACATTTAATTCAGCAAGAACTCAATAGCGCTAAATATTGTGATTATATTCTGTCATATAGTCTGTATTGTTTCCCAGGTCTTTGCCTTGTGGCCTCAACTTCATTTTAAGAGTTCCACAGGTGCTCTTTGAGGGTGAGACTGTGATTTACTTTTCTTATATATTCTCTGCATCACTTAATAGAATGTTGATTATACAGCATGTAGAAAACTTCATTGGCAGAAAAAGTAATCAAAGTTATTCTGTTTGTCTAGTGTAATTAAAACACCAAAAATGTACTCTGGTCTATTAATCAGAGTTTTAAATAAAATTCTTGGAACATTTTCTCATGTGCAACTAGACCACACAGAAATGCTTTATAAATCAGTTTATGAAGCCCTTGGTTGAGAGATTGTTTTTGCAGGGAAGTTTGTACCAAATCCTTCTATTGGTTTAAGAAGTGTCAGACTGTTTTGCATATATTTTGAGGACAGTGTTTGGGTAATGTTTCTAAAAGTAGTGACACAAAGCTGTAATTAAGAAATAGGGTTAATGGGACAACTTAGGTGGGAGAGGGTTCAGGGTATAATTTTTAAGAGCTTGGGTACATAAGCAGTGTAAAGGTTTGATGCAGACCAGAGAAAAATATGAGGACCTGAAAGGCATATACTGAAGGATATGGATGACAAGGATTCTCCCTGGGAAGAATAGCAGTCCTAGGGTCTGCCCTGGGTCCTGCATGATTGCCAGGCCAAATAGAAAGAAGGCTGGAAATTAAGGTGCAGTGAATTTGGGGAGGAGTATAAGAAGGAAAGCTAAAGAAAATAAGGTCTTCTCTACCTCCATCCTAGATGTCTTACATAAGGTAGAGTTCTGAGCCCACAGATGAAGAAAATGCTTTTAGTCATGGTGCTCTAGAAAGAGCTAAAGGGAAAACTGAAGTAGAGGTTAGCATTCCATCTGGACTGAGCATGCTGTATCACTGTGTGACCGTTCTTGATACTAACCACACTGAGCAATGTAAAGCATGTGTGTGACTCAAAGACAGAATTTCTATGATCTGTTATTCGCTGAGATTATGTTTTAAAAGGCTGCTTCTGTCAGATGCTTATTCTGGTATTCAGGATCTCTGTAATGTCATTATTTTTGTGCTACCTTTCTGGTCTCTGTGGGTATTCAATCTCACAAACTCTGAGTAAAGTTATGTCAAAAGCTTCAGGTCTTCACTGTAGTCTCTCTATATCATTCACCTTTCATTAAACATTCCATGATTCAGTGTTATGCTGGTTTGTGATTTCTTTCCCATATCAAGTGAACAACTGGGCCAAGACATAAACAGCTTTGATGTCTTATTCTGAATTACTCTGTTGTAGATGTGCTTTGGGTTGGGGATCAAGGAAACGCTACAGAATCCTCTGGTTATGAGAGATCAAAAGAAGAGGCAGTCCTGAAGTCAGGAAAGCAAAACTAGGTTTGGGGGCAGCCCCAAGTCAAATATTAATAATGAAGGTTAAAACTACAAAGTTTCTAAAGAATAAATCAAGCCAATAACCCAGCCTTTTGAGCACATGGCATGAACCAGAAATAAAGATGCTACCTGCCTTGGACAAGTTTCCCATCTACAGTTCTCTCTACCAGATAGAAGGGGTCCAGGTTTGAGATGACTTGAGATGCAGCTTTGATAGTGTTTTTAGCTGGCTGAACAAGGCTGTCACCACCTCAAATCAAGATATATTTCTAATGTAAGAAAGTAGCTACTCCTACTTTTTTTCTCACAGTGCTCAGGGAAAACAACAAAAAACAAAGTTTTGTGAATCAAGTAATCCAACAAGAGGATTCTGATAAGAAAGAAAACATGGAAGGTTACTTTGAAATTGATGATTGCATGAGCAAAATTACTCTCACTAAGTGGAATTTGGAACTTACAACATATTTGGAAACATTCTGAATTTGGGGTTTTTGTTTTTCTTTGTTTTCCCAAACACAAGGTTTAGTTTATTAATATTTCATTGTCTTTCACAAATAATACTGTGACCTTTTGGGGTCAGCTGGTGGTAAAATGAAATACTTTTCCAATGATTCTAGTATTCTGAAGACATGAGTTAATTTGTCCAAGGTGACTGAATGAGTTATCAACCAGCACTCCCACTTAGTCCATTAGATTGAACTGCTTCCCGTGATGAATAAACTAAAGGCCCCAGATTGGTGACTTGGTAAAGCAAAAGGGATGAAACTTTTCTTGTTTTAGCAGTGGATTCTCATATAAGTCCACTGTGCCTTGTAAGGGACAATTGTGATTTCCTTTAGGTAAATCTCTTTCCTCTTCCTCTTGATGAAGTAGTTTTGTTAATATTATTGTGGATCTGACATGCCATCTATTATGGTGACTGTTGTGTCCCTCTGCTCTTGTTCCAGATGGCTTCCATAATTACCTTTGCAGGTGTTGTAAGGGGACTTCAGTAAGTAAGTCAATAGTGAAACTCAGCAGGTAATAAAATAGTCTTTTTCAGGAAATCGTAGGAAAACAAATATATCCTTTTTGTCATAATCAAGCGCTATGCACTACAAGTCCAACATTTCATAGATATTAGGAAATGCATTTTCTTTAATTTATGATCAGAAATTATTACTTGTTGGTAATTGGAGTTATGGAAATAATTTTAATAGGTAAAAATCACATTCTTCTGAGCTAATTAAAACAAAACATCTTACATGATTATAAATTTTGCATTTTATTTGAATTTAGAGATTTGAAAGTATTTTGTCAGTAATCTTGGAAAGAAAGACAGGTACTTTTATCCTCGGGTTTCTCGTGAGGAAGCTGAGGCTCAGATGGGTTATGCATCTGTCTATGGTCATAAAGCAATCCAGTGGAGAAAGCAACCAGTCTCTGTTAATCTAGTCTCTTTTTCTATTTCCCAGCAACATATTTTGTCTTCTAGATAGCAAACACCAATAGAGATGCATGAACTAGACATTGCATCTCCTTTCTGTAACTCTATCTTTATCAGGAAAGCAGAATGAGGTTTCTGTGAATTTCTTTAGGATAAGACAATAGATTCTGGCATCCTTTATCCACAAAAGAAGTCAGGAAGCAACTTTTCACAACAGTAATCCCAATTATGTAGTTTGAGGTGGTTCTTGAAAATCATAAACTCAAACATCCAACCCATTGTACAGAGCTCTCTGGTCCAGGTTCAGAGAATTTTTAATAAACCCAAAGTTAGTAAAAACAACATTTGATTTGCCTGTATATCTGCATTTTGGGCAGAGCTTAGGCTTTTATTCCACTCAGATTCAATAGGGTATATCAAAGACTGGGAGAGAAGGATAGAGAGATAGAGGGAGGGAGGGAAAAAGAGGGAGAGGAGGTTCTATGACCTTTCTAAGACTTGCTCATCTGTTCACAGTCAAGGAGAGGGAACAGAGACCTCAACTCTCAATGCAGATGTGATATTATCATGAGAAGACCATAAAGATTATGATGCATGAATACAGTGCTCTCCTATAGTATCTCTGATAGTTGTCATTTTAATTTGGACTGAATATTTTTATAGTTCAGTTGATTTATTTTATTTTTGTGCAGTGCTTAAGTTAAAGAACATTTCTTGTTAGAGTATTTGAAATCAGTCTCATTCCTCCTATAAGTTAGCCTGAGGTCTGTCTTGTGCTGAGCACAAGTACAGTTTTGCTTGTTATAAATAAGGAAAGATTTTGGTAATTTTGGCTTCCCTGGCAACTCAGACAGTAAAGAATCTGCCTGCAATGCAGGAAACTGGGGCTCGATCCATGGGTTGGGAAGATCCCCTGCAGAAGGAAATGACTACCCACTCCAGTATTCTGGCCTGGAGAATTCCATAGACAGAGGAACCTGGAAGTCTACAGTCCATGGGGTCGCAAAGAGTTGGACATGACTGAGCAACTAACACTTTCATTTGGTAATTTCAATGTTCTGCATCAAATATTCTACCTAGAAATGCTTAATATTAGAATAAATATTATTATAAAATATTTTATCTTTCTAAATATTTTACTAAAGACACCTTGAATTTCCAGTGCATCATCGTATTGAGATGATTCCTGGATGCATCCTATGTTGGTCATGTTCATCTGTCAGCATCCTTAAAATTCTCCAATAGATAATAACATTTAATTTCTCTCAAAATGTCTGCTGTTAGTGTAAAAGTAGTAATAAGTGTCATCTAGAGAGGGGATAGGGATTTTTTCAGTAGGATGTTATTAAGCAGCAGATTAATGAGATATTCCTGTTTCATCATGATTGATTGTTAATGTTATTTATGTGGTGGTAGGAGATAAAATTGTAAAACTGTACAGTGAATTGACTGATGAGTGGAAAGGATAAAGAGAATTGCACTCTAACTCCTAAAAACACTGTAATGTAAGTAATCTAAATGGGAATGTATTGTATCAAGGGAAAAATAGTTAAGATGTTTGTATGAATAAATTATATTGAATAATAATACAAAATCTTATTGAATAATGGATGGTATAAGGAGATTGTAAAACTGCTACATTCCTAAAAACACAAGACCAGGGCAAGCCAAGACTTCATTTGGAGTCCAGCAAATTACATCTAAAGTCTTTATTCATATTGAATGATACATGTTCCATACTTTGTCATTTTCAGGAGTATCTTACACTTGATAACACTTTTAAAAGATGCAACTCAAAGAGTACCCATCTTGAGGGACAATCTGGGGAAGTGTTTAGTATGTATTCATGCAACTTAAGGATGAGATAACCAAGAAACAATGGTTTTTTAAGAGTTAGTGCGTTAAGGAATTTCCTGGTTAGGGCAAGCCTCTTTTATTTTCCATGGATCTTAGTTGGACTTATTGGAGGCAATATTCTAAAAGTTTTGGGCATCTGCTTTACATTAAAAGTGTTATTTTATGTCCTTATTACATTGAAGGAAATCAGAAAGGGGGCGTCCTTTGAAATATTCAATATCTACAAGACTTGACCATGATGGGCAACATTGATTCTGCCTCAGATTTGAAAACACTTGAGTTAGATTTGTTAACTGGGATGAAGTGACTGTATTAAGTTTACTACAGAGTGGCTATATTAGGACAGCAATAATTGTGCTCCCCAAGTCCTACTGACAATGGGGCTGGAAAAAATATTGGTTAATTTTAATTATACCTACATGTGTATAAATTATAGAAATTTGGAAAAATGGAGAAAAGATTTTTAAAAAGTAATTTTAATGCACATATTTTCTATGTGAAATTATGTTTTCTTGATTTAGATATAGCTATATTTTGCAAATTTGGAGCTGTACTACCTCTATGATCTTTTAAAATCACTACCCAGTATTAACTAATGTTGCTAAAAATATATAATCTTGATTTTTAATTGGCCATATTGGTCATCCACGTTTTATTTGGTCAGTGATCTGTTATAGGAATTTAGACTGTTTTCTTTTTCCATTTTTTATGGCCAGGTATTTATGAATATTTTTAAGGTAATTTTCATAGCTGAAAATAATTGAGTTAAAGTCATGGATATGTTTAATCATTTGAAATGTGTTGATGAGTACATATTTCCTGTTGAATGACCAAAACATCATGTACATATTTTTATAAAAAATAAAATTTTCAAAATTTGATGGGCCAAAACTGGTCTTTGGCACTGGTTTTCTTTCATTAACACACACATACATACACACACGTTTGAGTTCTGGAATTGTTTTTTCTTTAGTTTTTACATGTCTTCCATTTGGAAAATGTTTTCCACTCATCATCTTCTAAATTATACCTTTTTGAATTATAATACAGTTTGACTTAAATTTAGTACTTATATTCTGGATTTTCTGGCAGTTAAAACCCTAGATCAGACTTGACATCTAGGTTCAGCCACAGCTTTGACACTGGGTAGCTACATAATTTAGAGTGAGGTCTTTTCCTTTCTGTGCCTTGATTTCCCCATTTAAAGAATGCCTATAATACTTCAGTATATTTCATCAAAATGTCATGATGTTAAATGAGATTACGACAGCACCTCGTATGTCTCTTAGGTGACTGATTGAAAGGTGAATTTGCATCTTCATTGCTCTGTGCATTAGTTATTTTCAAGTTATTCCTGTTTTAGCACTCCTAAGCTTATAGTCTAAGAAGTTTGAAGGTGGTTAAGGCTTTAGAGATCATTCTTAACTTTCTCATCTTACCAATATGCAAGCTGAGATAGCGATGTGAGAAAGGAACCAAGTCGGAAATGACTTGATGACTGAATAACAACAGCTACACAGGCTTAACTAGTTTAGTTTCTCATATCACAAAACTGAAAATGATATACCACATTTCCGGAGTGGGAAATTCAGAAATAAATTATCAGTTCAGTTCAGTCACTCAGTCGTGTCTTTGCGACCCCATGGACTGCAGCACGCCAGGCCTCCCTGTCCATCACCAACTCCCGGAATATACTCAAACTCATGTCCATTGAGTCGGTGATGCCATCCAACCATCTCATCCTCTGTCGTTCCCTTCTCCTCCCACCTTCAATCTTTAGAACATAAATAAAAGGAAATATAATCCTGCCATTTAAAATTATTGTATAAAACTCTGTTTGACCTAAATGCATGTCATGATGACTATAATTAAAAAAAAACAAACTGATCACAAAATAGCATATATGGCATAGTCCTCTGTTTAAAATTATATACATGCATCTATGAGGGGACTAAGTATAAGCAATGTCTGTGTTTTGTTGAAATTTTAGAGTATGTACTTTTCTGGTGAGATAATGATATTTTAATTTTTTTAACTTTTTCAACTTTTCAAATATTTATAATTATTATTTATTATTTGTAAAAAACCAAAAATAGTGCTATTTAAAATAAGAGAAAAATTTTGATTCTATGTGATTTCTTTCACTGTTCATAGTGGTTTTTGTTAAATTCTCTAGCTATCCTTTAAATTCTCATTCCATATGTAGTTCCTGATGATCCTAGCTGGAAGACATTCTTTTTTTCCATTCATTTATATCTTTCTAGGTAAATGAAACCCTGGAGTTTCTTGTATTTTATTGTAGTTAGTAAACGTAAGTTTGGGGAATCATTTTCTTAAATTTAAAACACACTGTTATACGGCCAGAAACACTGCTCAATAATTGTCCCTCCCAAGAGAGATCTTTTATCTTCATACCCTTGACTGAGGATGTTCTCTGATTTTATGGCAATGTTATCTGTTTAGATGTATGAATGACTTGGGAGTAATCATGCTTCTCAAAAAACAATGGTAATTGTCAGGCTATTCAGCAAGTGAAATGAGGTCTTAGAATGCCAATTTTAAACACATTTCCTTTGTGTATTTTTATAAATAAAATGTCAGTTTTGAGAGAACATGTCATTTCTCAAAGTTAATATGAAGGAGGAAAGCATTCAAACATTTGCTTTATGAAGGACAACTTATTAGAATAGACTGAACTTTCATTAAGAGGCAAGTTTAATGTATGACACAGGGAACCCATTGGCAGTGTTCTGTGACACGCTAGGGGTGGGATGGGAAGGGAGTTGGCAGGGGGTTCGAGAGAGAAGGGACAAATGTATACCTAATGCTGATGCATGTTGATGTATGACAACAACCATCACAATATTATAAAGTATCCTCTAATTAATAAAAAGGAAGCTACTACATGGGTAAGTGTGTGCATGCTAAGACGCTTCAGTCGTGTCTGATTTTGTGTGACACTATGAACTGCAGCCTGCCAGGCTTCTCTGTCCTCAGGATTCTCCAGGCAAGAGTCCTGGAGTGGTTGCCATGCTGTCCTCTAGGGTATCTTCTCAACCTGGGGATCGAACCTGATTCTCTTACATCTAACCTGCATTGGTAAGCAGTTCCTTTACCCCTAGCACCACCTGGGCATGGACTTAAAAAGAAACGTGGTTTATTTTGATTCCTAGTCTGAGTTTAGTATATTTTGTTATATTTATGCTTGTTTTTACGTAATATGTTTTATTTATGCTTATAAGTATTCAGCACTGATAGGAAAATGAGAATAACAAGAACTATTAATTACTGAGCATTTAACGTGTATAGTCCATGCAATATAATATTTTAGCTGCATTTTAAAATTTGATTTCCACAGTGATCCTTTAAGATTTAAAACTACAGTGACCTCCAGTTTCCCTATGAGTGCATTGATAGTTAGAGTTTAGCAACTTTTCCTAGATGGCAAAAATTGCAAGTATTAGTGTAGATGTTATACTTTGACTCATATTACCTAAAAATAACATCCAAACTCTTCATCATTAGGCTAATATTTCCAAATAATGTTTTTTGAACCTACTGGCTCTTTGTTTTCTTTTTTTTTTTTTTTTATAAATTTATTTATTTTAGTTGGGGGCCAATCACTTCACAACATTGCAATAGTTTTTGCCATACATTGACATGAATCAGCCATGGGTTTACATGTGTTCCCCCTCCTGGACCCCCCACCCACCTCCCTCCCCATCCCATCCTTCTGGATCATCCCATTGCCCCGGCCCTGAGCCCTTGTCTCATGCATCGAACATGGAATGGTGTTCTGTTTCACATATGATAATATACATGTTTCAATGCTATTCTCCCAGAACGTCCCACCCTCACCTTCTCCCTCAGAGTCCATAAAATTGTTCCATGCATCTGTGTCTCTTATTCTGTCTCGCATATAGGGTTATCGTTACCATCTTTCAAATGTTTTCTTACATTTATTTATGTATGTTATTTAAAAACTTGGTTTTTAAAGGAGCCTGACCTTGAATGACTTTGATAATGGATTAGAGCATGTGCTGTCTGCTTTATATTTAGCTCATTGACAGTCTCCTAAAACACACTCTGTTCAACTTGCAGATAACAATTTATCTTCCATTTCATGCAGAACTGATTCTTATGCTTGTTTCTGCTTTAGCAATGGAAACTCATGGGCCAATCACTGTCGCCAAATGACACTTTTTGTTGACAATATCTGATAGGGTCCATCACAGAATATCCCAAATATTAGGAACCAGTTAAACATTAAAATGAAGGATGTTATCATGAACCTGTAAGTGCGAGCTGAAGAGTGCAGGGCGGACAAGATCTCTCAGGCTCACTCTGGGCACTCGTGTTTCATTCAGGGCTGGTCTTGGAAACAGCAGGAGGTAAATGAAATTTATCACCAGGTGTGTTTGGTCGTCTCTACACGTTCCAGCCTCTCCTATTCTTTGGGTTCTTGTTTCTCCAAGGTTGCTTATTTTCTTCCCTTCAGGTCTTTCAAGTCCCGCTGCTCCCTCTGAATAATTACTGTTGAACACCATAGACTCTGCCAAGCGTTCTAAATTTTGTCCAATCCTGATAGCAACCTTTCAAGGCTGGAAAAGATTAAATGAGTTTAATCATGAAAGGGTTAATATGAGCTCTTAATTTAAGATTACCTGAGTGTAAAGGCAGTATTTTGTTTTTATACAATACTTTTTTTTTTACTAAGCCTCCCACAAGTATAACACGTCCTCAGGAATTATTCTGGCTCCAAGTATTTCCCTAACATGTAGATTTCAGTAGTGATATGGTTGCTCTCCTCTCAGAGAGATCTATTTATATTTTGAAGTTTCTATCTTACCGATGAATGTGAATTTGTATTTTCTCTGGATATTTTATGTAGTGGTTGGCATTTGGAAGTAATATTTTTTGGGTCAGCAGAACTCTTCTGTGCTTTTGAAGTGGCCTCAAGTACAAAAAAGCCTATTTTATTTTTGTATAACAATACCATGTTTTGTTATCATGAAAATAAATAGGGAGGTTTACATTTGGGTTTTTTCCTCCATAAAGGAGATCTACCTTTTCTTGGGAATAAAAAATTTAGTCTCCCCAAGGATCTTACAAATGGACAAGTTTTATTGTGACCACTTAGGCTTTTCCTTCTTCTGAGCAATTTGCTTGACAATTCTATATCTCAAGATATATGTATGAAAGGGAAGAAATTTATTTTATGTTTGTGCCCCATGCATGTGATGTATATATGGATGTGCACATGTGTACAAACAGTATGCCTTTATAATGTTATGCTTTGTAAATTGGTAAATAAAAGTATCACATTATTAGAAACTGAGAAAAATAGGGAAGCTCATAAAGAAGGAAGCTTTATGCCAGCTTTGCTTTTTTGTTCTATCATTTGTTACTAAAGAAATCAACTGAATCTGCATAATTTTGAATAGATCATCCTAGCACTTCATAATTGACATTTTCAAAAAAGTCAGGGATGATCTCTTATCTGTTGCTTTGAGTTGCTTTGTTAAGACTATAAGAGATCAATCTAGGTTGGTCCTTAGGTTGAATAAAAAATCATCTGAAAAGGATATAATTAGTATGATCTAATGATAAAAATGTGCAGCAACACAACCACAGAGTTGCTATTAAGCAGTCCTGTGACTAACCAGTTCCATTTTGTAAATTACTTTGTTTCTTTATGTAGGGATATGAGAGTTCTCTGAGGCCAACAAGAGGGTAATTCAGGTCTGGGGCAGTGTTTCATGCAACTATGAACTTGTGGTTTTTAGGGGATATCTTTGTGAAGATCTCATTATTCTAATATATTTATACCATGAATGAGAAAAGCACATCTAAGGAAAGTCTCCTTGGATGTTTCTAGTTTTCTAACAGAATTATTTTGGCTGAAAAGAAAAGGAAGCCATCTTAGAATTGCTTAAATAAGATCAGAGGTAGGGTGGGGTTCAGACTTCATCCAGTCAAGGTGACATTTTTTTTCCTGAATCCTCTCCCCCCACACACGTATACCTACCTATCTCCGTGTGCTGGTTTAATTCTCAGGATGCTTTCCTGGTCATTCCAGTGTACTTGCACCAGAGACTCAAGTATGTTCCTCCTTATTTAAACCTGAGAGTGGTAGAGATTTGTTTCTTAAAAATATCAAAAAGAAGTCCTGAATTTTAACATAATTAGAAAGAAAAAATATGGTCGGAGTAATGCAATGATCTGATGGCCTTAGCCCTGCATCACAAATCTCTTAAACTAGCATTGTGGCAAACTACATGAAATTACAGTAATTTCTTTTAACTACCACCCAGTGAAAAATCTGAGACATATGAGACAAGTGGAGAAACGGAAATACTGGATAGGAAACAAAGCACCATTCATTACAATATATATATATTTTAAAAGTTATTTCTTTTGTTTCATAGTCTTCTGTATCACTAACTAACTAGCTTCCCTCCTTCTTTTGTTATTGTGGTAAAACACAAATAACATAAAATTGATCATGTTAGTTCTAAGTGTCGAATTCAGTGACAAGAAGTATTTTCACAGTATAGTGCAACCGTCACCGCTATCAATTTCCAGGATGTTTCCTCATCTCAAACAGAAACTGTGCCCATTAAGCAATAATTTCCCCTTCTCCTCTCCCTCTATCACCTGTCAGCCTCTGTAATAATTTGTCTGTGAATATGCCTATTTTAGGTACCTCATGTAGGTGAAATCATGCAATATGTGTCCTTTGTGTCTGACCTATTTTACTTGACATAACATTCCCAAGATTTTGTCTGCGTTGTAGCATGCATGGGTGTCATCATTTGTTAAGTTTGAATAACATTCTACTGCATGTATATATTAATATCATATTTTGTTTATCTTTTCATCTGTCATTGAACCTTTGGGTTGTTTCTACCTTTCATCTTTTGTGAATAATGCTGCTACATAGGCATTTGGTTGAGTCCCTGCTGTCAATTCTTTTATGTATATATACCTAGAAGTGGAATTGCTGAATCATATGGTTTAACTATTTGAGGAGTCACCAAAGTGTTTTCCACAGTGGTCATACCATTTCACACTCCTACAAACACACATAAAATTTGTCTACATCCTGACCAACACTTGATATTTTTCTGTTTTGTTTCTTTGATTTTCTTAAACAATAGCCTCCCTAATGGATATGAAGTGGTATCTCACAATTGTTTTAATTTGAATTTCTCTAATGGTTGCTGATTTTGAGTATCTTTGCATTAGCTTATTGGCTTCTCTTTTTTTTCTCTCATCCTCTTCCTTTTTTGCCTTCCCTTTTCAATTATTTTCCCCTATTTTCTCTCCTTTATCTTCCCTCATCTTACCTTCCCACTTCTTCTTTCCTCCTTCCTTCCTTGAAGAACATGGTGAAACATGAGTTGACTCTGTATAGCCAGGGCTTTGTCCCTTCTCCATTCAATCAAAACTCTAACTAGCCCAGAGTTGCATACCTGGTAGATAGAAATCAGCATTCATAATTGTGTGTTTGACTCTGACTTCAGAGCTCTTAAAAATATGTTCTACTAACTTCAACAGGAACCTCTGAGATTTATTTCAGTTCAGTTCAGTTCAGCCACTCAGTCATGTCCAACTCTGCGACCCCATGAATCACAGTACGCCAGGCCTCCCTGTCCATCACCAACTCCTGGAGTTTACCCAAACTCATGTCCATTGAGTCGGTGATGCCATCCAACCATCTCATCCTCTGTCATCCCCTTCTCCTCCTGCCCCTAATCCTTCCCATCATTAGGGTCTTTTCCAATGAGTCAACTCTTTGCATGAGGTGGCCAAAGTATTGGAGTTTCAGCTTCAACATCAGTCCTTCCAATGAACACCCAGAACTGATCTCCTTTAGGATGGACTGGTTGGATCTCCTTGCAGTCCAAGGGACTCTCAAGAGTCTTATCCAACACCACAGTTCAAAAGCATCAATTCTTCGGTGCTCAGCTTTCTTCACCGTCCAACTCTCACATCCATACATGACCACTGGAAAGACCATAGCCTTGACTAGGCAGACCTTTGTTGGCAAAGTAATGTCTCTGCTTTTAAATATGCTATTTAGGTTGGTCATAACCTTCCTTCCAAGGAGTAAGCGTCTTTTAATTTCATGGCTGCAGTCACTATCTGCAGTGATTTTGAAGCCCCCCAAAATAGCCACTGTTTTCCCCATCTATTTGCCATGAAGTGATGGGACCAGATCCCATGATCTTAGTTTTCTGAATGTTGAGCTTTAAGCCAACTTTTTCACTCTCCTCTTTCACTTTCATCAAGAGGCTCTTTAGTTCTTCTTCACTTTCTGCCATAAGGGTGGTGTCATCTATATATCTGAGGTTATTGATATTCTCCCGGCAATCTTGATTCCAGACTGTGCTTCTTCCAGCCCAGCGTTTCTCATGATGTAATCTGCATATAAGTTAAATAAGCAGGGTGACAATATACAGCCTTGACGTACTCCTTTTCCTATTTGGAATCAGTCTGTTGTTCCATGTCCAGCTCTAACTATTGCTTCCTGACCTGCATACAGGTTTCTCAAGAGGCAGATCAGGTGGTCTGGTATTTCCATCTCTTTCAGAATTTTCCACAGTTAATTCTGACCCATGCAGTCAAAGGCTTTGGCATAGTCGATAAGGCAGAAATAGATGTTTTTCTGGAACTCTCTTGCTTTTTCTGTGATCTAGCGGATGTTGGCAATTTGATCTCTGGTTCCTGTGACTTTTCTAAAATTAGCTTGAACATCTGGAAGTTCATGGTTCATGTATTGCTGAAGTCTGGCTTGGCGAATTTTGAGTAATACTTTACTAGTGTGTGAGTGCAACTGTGCAGGGGTTTGAGCATTCTTTGGCATTGTCTCTCTTTGGGGTTGGATTGAAAACTGACCTTTTCCAGTCCTGTGGCTACTGCCTAGTTTTCCAAATTTGCTGACGTATTGAGTGCAGCACTTTCACAGCATTATCTTTTGGGATTTGAAATAGCTCAACTGGAATTCCATCACCTCCACTAGCTTTGTTTGTAGTGATGCTTTTATTTACACACTGTTAACATATGGCCACTGTGTTTTAGGCATTGTTCTAGGTGCTAGGGATACATCCTTAAGTAAAAAAATGTAGTCTCTATCTTCTTGGAGCTCACTATATAGTAAAAGTAAAAAAAAAAAAAAACAGATGTTTCAATGCATCTTCTAAATAATAAATAAATGTAATACTTCTCAATGGACCTCAGTTTTGTCAGCTATAGAATTGTACATTTTACTATCAGTTGGTTAAGAATCTGCCTGCCATGCAGGAGACCCCGGTTTGATTCCTGGGTCAGGAAGATCCGCTGGAGAAGGGATAGGCTACCCACTCCAGCATTCTTGGGCTTCTTTTATGTCTCAGCTGGTAAAGAATCTGTCTGCAATACGGGAGACCTGGGTTCAATCCCTGGGTTGGGAAGTTCCCCTGGAGAAGGGAAAGGCTACCCACTCCAGTATTCTGGCCTGGAGAATTCCATGGACTGTATAGCCCATGGGGTCACAAAGAGTCCAACACGACTGAACTACTTTCACTTCCACTTTAAGTTATCCTATAGCTGTAGCATTCTCTGACTATGAAAAGAATGTGAAAATGTTACTTGCTCAGTTGTGTCCAACTCTGCGACCCCATGGACTGTAGCCCTCAAGGCTCCTCTGTCCATGGGATTTTCCAAGCAAAAATACTAGAGTGGGTTGCCATTTTTTAAAATGCCTTTCCTTTTTTTTTTTTTTCAGTTCTGATCCCAATCCAATCTATCTTTAAGGCACCTTTAGTTCCTTTAAGAGCTTTCAATGCATTTCATTTTGTACTATTTATCACAGACTCTCATTGGCCACGTGGAAAAGCATGTAAGGGCAGATTTGCTAGGTGATCAAGCTGCTGCACTGTGTTGGCTTGGTAGCAGCAGTATTCTGCCAGCTCTGCTCCACCCGCCTTTCCCCTCCTACCTGTACCAGTCTGCTGATGGCTGGTGGCCTGCCACCATGCTTGAGGGCTCCCTGCCATTCTCACAGATGGGTCCAGATGATGGGGTCAAGGCATCAGGTGTCAGAATCAAATGAAGTCATTAGAAATTATTGCCAACAGCTGTTCCTGTATTTTCATAAAATGAAATGATCCTCCCATCAGGGCCTCAGAAGAGCCATGGGTCAATATGGTCCATTTCCTAAGCAACATGCTATAATTTAGGCATTTAAAATAGTTTTTTCCCCACCACTATAAGAACATGGGACATATTGGAACTGGTGATAAGAGGATTTGGGTGTAAGTTTGCCACATGATTTTTTTTTTTTTTTTGCTGAAAATGGTTGTTATTTGATACCCATCTCAGTTTTCTGCCATTAATTTTCAACAAATAGTTTACTCATTCACTTTTATACACTGATATATTTTAAGACTCATATTAGAGATACATATTATCAATAAAATTTCCTTAAGGAGTTCACAGGACTTACAGATATATAGGGCTTAAGTGATTTTTCTCTGTTTTGGATTAAAAAAAATGGTATGGTATATAACAACAACAACAAAAAAAAAAACAGAGCTGCAGTGAAAAAAAAAACCCAAAAAACGAAATCTAGATTTTTCAGAAGTGCACATGCAGATAAAAATGATGGTACCCAAAGAAAATCCTTGTTTTTGGTAGTTAATCAAGTATAAAATATTTAAAGACACCCAGTTTCAGAGGGAAAGAGCAGAGAGTTCGCCTTCATGGGTGAGCGAATAGAGGAATAAAAGGTATGCTGTCTTTGCAATTTTGTTGACTTTGCACAACTTGACAGTTCAGACCTTGTTATGTGTGGAGAAAATAATCTTACTGATTGTTCTCACTTATACAGGGGATGAATTGTTCCAGTGATATGCAAAGACATGCTGTGATTCCTATCAAATAAGACCCGACTAGCCAGCATTCTAGCATTCATTTTTCTTTTTTTTTGAGCAAAACAGTCCCCTCTCCTCTGTTTTTAGGAATCTGATGTATCATTGGGCTTCAAAGAAGTAACTGATAGTAGCAAGATAAGACTTTGGCTTTCCAGGGAAGTTGAAGACTTTATAATATGTCTAAAACCCTTCATACTTCCTAGCAGATGAAGCAACACATAACTAAGTAAACTGCCTCAAGAATAGTCCTCAATATACATTAATTGTCCATATATTATATCCAGTTCACTCTCTAAAACTTTTTTTTTACTTTATTTTATTTATTCTTATTTTAAATTAGTTTATTTATCTATTTTTTAACTTCACAATATTGTATTGGTTTTGCCATACATTGACATGAATCCACCATGTGTGTACATGTGTTCCCCTTCCAGAACCCCCCTCCCACCTCCCTCCCCATCCCATCCCTCCGGGTCATCCCGGTGCACCAGCCCCAAGCACCCTGTATCATGCATCGAACCTGGACTGGCGATTCGTTTCACATATGATAATTTACATGCTTCAGTGGCATTCTCCCATATCATCCTGCCCTCACCCTCTCCCATAGAGTCCATAATACTGTTCTATATATCTGTGTCTCTTTTGCTGTCTCGCATACAGGGTTCTTGGTTGAATGGTCCATTTCATGATCTACTGTCCATATAACCAACAGATCTTTGCATTATCCCTGTGAATCCAAATCCTAAGACAAATAAAGTCCAACACTTTCCAGGAAGAGATATGACCAACAAGGAAGAACATGTCATAACAGAAACTCTGTGTCTGTTCCCTTTAATTAAATTCTCTTGACAACTCAAATACTTTTATATACTCCAAAGCCAACTAGTGTGATATTTGCCTTATTGCTTTAGAGAAAGGGGTAGTGGAAGTTAGGCAGAAATAAAATGACGATGAAACTCAATTGCTTGTTTAAATGGATTCCCATTTCTGGCACAGAAGGATGTGATATGTATTTAATAGGCCATGGCTGAGCATTATGTGGTTGTGAACAGCAAATTGCTGAAAATAGCAGAATGGAACATTCTTTTCCAGATTGGTAAGTACGGCTGCTCCTAGGAGAGCTCAAATAGTAACTCCAACAAGAACTAGAAAGGTATTTTTAAGAAGATGGCATATAAATAAGATAATGAATTTTGAAGTAATGTAGACGTGTCATTAAATAGCTATGCAATCTTAAGTTTCATGCTGATTAATTAAAATCTCAATTTCCTCATCCTTATAAAGTGTGTAATATTCCTCTCTTAAAAGTTTTATGAAGATTGAATGAGGTCATAGATGTAAATACATGCACATACACATATATATTATAGCATAATTATATAGTATGTATATTATATGGTATAGATGTAAACATATATATGCTGTGTGTGTGTATACATATACTATGTTAAAGAGTTACTCATATCTAGTACATTTTATAATCAGTGCCACTCCTCTATTTGGAATTAAAGATCTATGTTACCTCTTTTTCTCTGTGTTTTTCTTCCATGTTTTGGTCTTATCCAGGTTTTGATTGTGCATGCAGGACTTTATTATTTCTTTGCTGTGTATAGTTTTAAAGCCTTTATGTTGCTCTTTGAAACAATCTGTGCTAACAGTATATCCAGGGTAGCCTTTCTACATTTTTGTCCCTTTGATGTCTCCATTCAGTAAAGTCGGTTCAATTTACCTGTGCCATGTTATCAAGTTTTATTCTTGTGTGTGTGTTTCCCAATAATTATTATTTTGTATTTTCCTTGGACACACATGCAAGAGAACAATTCTACGTTTCAGAAGCTCTTTGCTTTGCCTATTCCTTTGTTTCACATCTTAAATACACTTAAGGTCCCTCTTTATCCTCCTTGGTTGGAATCATACTTGTAATTGCTGGTATCACCACAGCAACTTCATACACTAGTTTTGGAAGGTTTTTTTTCTTCATCATACAACATCATGTTTGCTGAATCCAGAAATCAGAAGCTCTCATGTCTTAGGAAAGTTGACAAATGAAGACTGGAGAAATAAAGAACTGTATAAGCAAAATAAGTGAAAACTAGATTGCTGGGAGAAATATCAATAACCTCAGATATGGAGATGACACCACCCTTATGGCAGAAAGTGAAGAAGAACTAAAGAGCCTCTTGATGAAAGTGAAAAAGTTGGCTTAAAGCTCAACATTCAGAAAACTAAGATCATGGCATCTGGTCCCATCACTTAATGGGAAATAGATGGGGAAACAGTGGAAACAGTGTCAGACTTTATTTTTTTGGGCTCCAAAATCACTGCTGATGGTGATTGCAGCCATGAAATTAAAAGATGCTTACTCCTTGGAAGGAAGGTTATGACCAACCTAGATAGCATATTTAAAAGCAGAGACATTACTTTGCCAAGAAAAGTCCATCTAGTCAAGGCTCTCGTTTTTCCAGTGGTCATGTATGGATGTGAGAGTTGGACTGTGAAGAAAGCTGAGCGCCGAAGAATTGATGTTTTTGAACTGTGGTGTTGGAGAAGACTCTTGAGAGTCCCTTGGACTGCAAGGAGATCCAACCAGTCCATCCTAAAGGAGATCAGTCCTGGGTGTTCATTGGAAGGATTGATGTTGAAGCTGAAACTCCAATACTTTGGCCACCTCATGCGAAGAGTTGACTCATTGGAAAGACCCTAATGCTGGGAAGGATTAGGGGCAGGAGGAGAAGGGGATGACAGAGGATGAGATGGCTGAATGGCATCACTGACTCGATGGGCATGGCTTTGGGTAAACTCCAGGAGTTGGTGTTGGACAGGGAGGCCTGGCGTGCTGCGGTTCATGAGGTTGCAAAGAGTTGGACACGACCGAGCGACTGAACTGAACGGAACTGAAAGGGTAGAGACAAACTGCTTTATTTAATCTGTTGGGATTCAGGACAGTACAAGTCTTTCTGGAATATGAGGGAAATGGGAAAAGGTAGCAACATAATGGTGTGTGGGTTTACACACATTATGTATATACCCTTATAGATAATGGTGTATAACTTTATACACCAAGCACAGTATAAAACTTCTGTTACCTCTTCCACTTCTGGACATATAAATACATGAGTTAAAATAACTTTTTCCTGCTTTTTTCTTCACTTACCCCTCTGTGGTCTTTTTTCTCACATGTAAAATGTGAATCATAATTCTTACCTTACTAGATTCTGTGGAGTAAAAGAGATAATATATGTGAAATTTATTAGAGTGTTTGGAATATAAATGCTCAATAAATTTTAGTTGTGATCAGTAATATTATGGATTGTGTCTTATTTTGGAAACTATCTTAGTCCATTTTACGCATTTTTCTATATTTACAATAAAATGGTTGATATTATTATCTCCAAATCAAGATTAAACAACTAAATATTCCAAGAGCTAAGCAACATACTCATGTAAAGAACAGAACTGGATTTACTCTTATTTGTCTGGCTCCAAAGGCTTTCTTTTTTTAATATAAGACATCTAATATATAATAAATACATTATTGTTAGACTTACAGTAGCTCTGAAACTATTGGGTTGGCCAAAAATTTGTTGGAGTTTTTCATATTATGGAAAACCGGAATGAACTTTTTGATCAACCCAATGACTTAGCACGCATGCACACAGTATTTGTTTATTGAAAGAAACATCAATTTACATAGAGAATTAAAAAAATTAAAAATAGCTGTGAGCATTTAATATTTTTAAATAGGAAGTACTCCAAATAATATATATGTGTGTGTGTGCTCAGTCGTGTCCAACCTTTGCAACCCCGTATACTGTAGCCTGCCTAGCTCCTCTGACCATGGGATTTCCTAAGCAAGAATATTGGAGTGGGTTGCCATTTCCTATATCACCACGCTAATTGCAGAAGGGTAATCTCTTCCAAATTTGGGAAAGGGAAAGGTCCAAAATGCAGTTCTTCTCTAATGTTCCCAAAGCTTGGGGAAACATGAGTGAACAAAAGATAAAAAAAAAAAAAAAAAATGCTGCTGCCGCTTAGTATACATTCCAGTGAGGAAAGGCAGGCGATAAACATGACAAAGAAATCTAAAGTGTGTATTTTAGAAAATTGTAGATTATTTTAACAATGATATTAATAATAACTGTGTAACAGAGAAGGCATGATTGGAGAATTATTAGCCTTTCAGATGGGAACTTGTTAAAGGTGATGTTTGAAAAAGAGTTTAAATAGGTAAATGAGTAAACCATGGCAGGTATCTGCTGACAAGAAGTCTAAACAGAGCAAATAGTCTGTAACAATGAAGTGGCCAGCGTGTTGCACTGAGTGAGCAAAGGGTAAAGTGGACTGAGTTGAGGTCAGAGAGATTGCAGTGGGCCAGGTCCTCTAAGGACACTGACTTTACATAGGGAAATGAGACCTTGGAGGTTTAAGTGCGAAGAAGCATGACCCAACTTAAACTTGGTTTAAATGCTCTGGTTTCTATAGAACATGTAGACTCCGTTGCATGGTTTTCTCATTCCACTGTTATTCCTATTTCTCTTCTGTGGTGCCTGCATCTAGAACCTAGACCACTCCTCCCTTAAGTCTTGGAAAGGGGAGGGTTCATCGTTTGGACTGTTAACCCTTGAAGAGAGAAAAGAATTCCTCCCATCCTACCAATTGTTCAACATTTTAATAATACATGAAGTAAATGTAGTATTGCTAAAACAGTATGGCAGAATAAACACTTCAAATGAAAAGATAAAAATTAACCAGGAGAGAAGACAGAAAAGTTAAAATCAAGTCTTATGTAATAATATTTAGTATAAGTCAGGTTCATCCCCCCTCTATGTTGCATCCCTGGAATTCAGATTTGCAAAGGACTGAAAAAAATTTTTTGTGTGTTCTTCAGTCTGTTTACCCTCTCCAGAGAAAAGGAATGCTCATATCTATTGATCACATTATAGAACTAAACTATCTATCCACTGTGTTACCAGTGAGAGATAATTAGTCTTTAAAGGCAGATTATGCAATGCAGTGATTAACAATCTGTTATTTTTTAATTGATGTTTAATTTAAATGTAATAAAATACAGCTTTAATTTTGATTGCAGCTACCATCACAATATGTAGAACTATTTTTTATACTACTACAGAAAGTTTTTTTGTCCCATTTGTACTATAAATGTAGATTAATTTCATTGTTCTAAAATGAAACTGATTCATCTAAATCAAACCACACAAAATGTGCACTTTTGTGCCTGACTTATGCCACTTACCATACTGATTTTGAGATTAGTTGTTATAGATAGCAGTTGTTCATTCCTTTTGTTGTTGCTGTTGCTTAGTGACTAAGTCATGTCTGACTGTTTTGTGACTCCATGGACTGTAGCCCACTAGGCTCCTCTGTCCATGGGATTTTCCAGGAAGGAATACTGGAGTGGGTTGTCATTTCCTTCTCCAGGGGATCTTCCTGATCCAGGGATTGAACCCCAGTTTCCTTTATTGGCAGGCAGCTTCTTTGCCACCAGGGAAGTCCTCATTCCTTTTACCTTCATTTTATTAGTGAATGTATTCCACTGTAGGATATATTACTTTGTGTTTGTTTATTCTCCTGATGACAAATATTTGGATTGAGCCCATTTTTTACTATTATGGATAAAACAGCAGTGAATATGTATAACATATATTACAAACATAAGTTTACATTTCTCTATTTAAATCCCAGCAGTGGAATCTTTGGATCATAGAGTAAGTGTGTATTTAACTTTATAGGAAACTGCCAAAGAATTCTCCCAGGTGGTATGACATTTTCTATTCCAACTATGATTATAAATGAGTCTATTTGTCTCATTTATTAATAATTTTTTTACTTTTTCTTTGTTTTGAAGTTCATATTAAATGTGTCAACATTTAGGACTGTACTCGATTTTCTATTTCACTATTTTTGAATTATCCCTCTATATATCTCATAATACTCCTTAGTGTTTGAATAGAATAAATTTCCCCATCTCTTACTACAAATTTTATTATGCTTTTATGTGAAAAGTGAATCACTTACATACAGCACATATTTGGATATTGCATTTAATTCATTTATAAAATCTCTCCCCTTTAATTTTAGTAAATAGTATATTTATATTTAATATAATTATATATTTGGTTTTTTTTCTCTCTTTTAACACAGCCTTTTGCTAATTTTTCTGTCATTATTATTTTTTATTTTTTTGATTCTTCTTTCCTGTATTCTTTCACATTATTTATTTCTAGCTATTAATATTTAATTTTACCTACTTTATTAACATTTTGCTAAATATCTTTGCTGGAGAAGGCAATGGCACCCCACTCCAGTACTCTTGCCTGGAAAACTCTCATGGACAGGGGAGCCTGGTAGGCTGCAGTCCATGGGGTCGCTAAGAGTCGGACACGACTGAGCAACTTCACTTTCACTTTCCACTTTCGTGCATTGGAGAAGGAAATGGCAACCCACTCCAGTGTTCTTGCCTGGAGAATCCCAGGGACGGGGGAGCCTGGTGGGCTGCTGTCTATGGGGTCGCACAGAGTCGGACACGACTGAAGCTACTTAGCAGCAGCAAATATCTTTGCATATTGTTATCGGTTTTGCTTTAGTGGTTACAACATGCATTCCAAATTTATTCAGTCTATCTTGAATTAATATTATACAACTTCACATATTATAGAGGAACCTTCAAACAGTATAATTTACTTTACATCCTCTTTTCATATTCTATGGCATTTTCACACACTTTACTTCTATATATGTTATAAATCTGAAAGTATATCCTCTAAATTTTTTATTTAAAGAGTCAGTTGTCATTTAAAGACTTTAAGGAAAGAGAAAAAAATATATTTAACCACGTATTTATCATTTTCACTTGTCTTATCCCTTTTGTAGGTTCAAATTCCCTTTCAATCTTGCTTCTATTCAGCTTAACAAACTTGCTTTAGCATATCAGGTATAGTTCACAGCAGCTGGTGATGGATTGTCTGAAGTTTTATTATTCTGAAATATTGTTTTTTTAAATATTTTTACTTGATCTAGAATTCTAGTTTGACCACTGCATACCTCTGCACGTCAATTCTTTTAAAGAAGTTATTCTATTGTTATTTAGCTTCTGTTGTTTCATTTGAGAATTCAGGCATCATTCTAATTGTTTCTCCCTTGTGAGCTATGGGTACTTGTTTTCCTGCTGGCTCATTTTAAAATATTCTCTTTATCTCTATTTTCCAGTGGATTTAATAAGCTTCTCAGGTGTGGTTTAATAACTATTGAATAAAGACATAAATATTTCTGCTGTGTAACAATTCTTTTTGATATAAATGATTTTTCTCTTGCTTTTTACCTAACTCCCAAAATACCTCAGAAATGACCCGGAGGGGTGGGATGGGAAGGGAGGTGGGAGGGGGGTTCTGGAAGGGGAACACATGTACACCCATGGTGGACTCATGTCAATGTATGGCAAAACAAATACAATATTGTGAAGTTAAAAAATTGATAAATAAACTTATTTAAAATAAGAAAAACAAAACAAAAACAACAAAGAAAGAAATACTCTGGTTGATTATAAAGTTTAAACATTTGTAAAAATTTCTCTAATATTTATTAGCTAGCTCAGTGACTTAATGGATCTTCTTGTGAACAATTCAACATGTATTTATGCAAATGTAACAGAGCTTATTTTTAGTCTTCCCTTCCTGCATGTTTTTCTTGACCTTTTTTAACTTGTTTTATTTTCTTCAGTGTTTATTTTTTGGTAAAATCTGTTCCAAAAATTATACTCTTCTCTTCCTCTGACTTCTCAAACTTAAGTTTTAATTCAACTTCTTTTTTTTTTTTTTTGCTGTTCCTTTTTCAGTTCAGTTCAGTTCAGTCATTCAGTTGTGTCTGACTCTTTGCGACTCCATGGACTGCAGCACGCCAGGCTTCCCTGTCCATCACCAACTCCAAGAGCTTGCTCAAACTCATTTCCATTGAGTCGGTGATGCCATCCAACCATCCCATCCTCTGTTGTACCCTTCTCCTCCTGCCTCCAATCTTTCGCAGCATAAGGGTCTTTTCCAAGAAGTCAGTTCTTCTCATCAGGTGGCCAAAGTATTGGAGTTTCAGCTTCAGTATCAGTCCTTCCAATGAATATTCAGGACTGATTTCCTTTAGGATTGAGTGGTTTGATCTCCTTACAGTCCTTGTAGTAAATCTTAATGCCAAACAGGACCTTTGACTTACAATTGTGGAAGAGAAAGTATGGTTTGACAGAAACAGCTTTATGATATTTCATCATAAGTGTGGGTATTTAAAAAGATCATTCAGGTCTCTACTAAAATGTTTCAGCTATAAAAGTATTCTAAAATAAGCTTAATATAGACATTTATTATGTAAATATATTGAAAATTCAGAAAGTTGGAGTAGTCTTTGAGTTAAAGGACAAGTCATGTTGATATAATGTTACACTTTTCAATTAGTGATACACATGTCGATGTTAGTGTGAAAAATAACTATTTCATTCAAACTTGAGTAGTAGAATGCCCCAAATGCAGGTCACAAATTATAATGAAAACTCACTGCTAGGAAGACTGGGCTGATAGATTATTGATCTGTTCAATGGTCAGCAGAAAATTAATACTACATCAGCTCTGCTATTGTACATTTCTTTAATTTTGGAGTCCAATCCAATAAAAATTTCTTATTTGGTATAACTTTCTTATATCATGTGGCATGCTGTATCACTTGCTGTGTGTGTATCAATGCCACACTGTGAAGTCTCCCTCTTAAAGGTTTCATTTCCTTTGCCCGTATCAAGACTGAGCAATCCTATCCACTCTATTTGCAAGCACAGGGTCTTGATTTACAAATACAAAGGTAGGATGGTATTTGATTATACCATCACCTGTCATGCATCACTAAGCTTCCAATTATTTGGTTCTATTCAGTGTTGTGATGAGATATGTAAAATGACATTGTTTTAGTAATCTCACCTTCTTCATAGGATCTCTAATATTTGAATAAGTATGACACGAAATATTTTGATAATATTTAAGCACTGAATCCTCTATATTTTCAATGACAAAATAGTGGGGTTTTAAAAGAGCAGACCCCATAGTCCCAATTATGTATTGTGTGTGTGTGTGGTGGGGGGACAAGTTTTCCAGAATTTTTTTGAAATGGAGGTTATGAATTTGCTTCTGACCTATAAAGTAATGTTTAAAAAATCTTTTCCATAAGTAGACTAATTTGTGGGTATATAATTTGTGTATGTGGAATTGCATATTGCATTTGTACCTCTTGTCTTCTCATTTACCTTTCCTCCAGACTTATTTCTTTCACTTCCTTGAACAACTATTTCACATTTGAGAAGCAGGATGAAATTGAAGTCAATTCACTGTAGAGTCTGGAGTCAGGGAGCAAGGAGTCATGTTCCAGCTCTGCCACTTGATAGTTCTGTAACCTTGGGTGAATCACATAGCCTCCCTTTTCATATAAAATAAGATTATTAGTACCAGTCCTCCTAGGGTTGAGTTTATATTTCAATGTAAAATGACATTGAGCATTAGCCATTATTATATTATTTAATTGTTATTAACCAGTAAAAATCATGTGTAGTGGACTCCAGTTGAGTTACTTTTTGACTACCTCTTTCTCCTTACTTTGATAACAATCTCTTGAATTTCCTTTGGAGCCACCTCTTCATTGTACATGGCTCTCAGAGAATCATCAATTGAGATCCCTTTTCTCCTCTAGGCAAAGGTGAATGAGTGAGCGTCTTAGGCAAATCAAAACTTCTCTCTCAAGAGGTTTAATCTTGGGCAGTAACACAAGGGCAGATTTTGAAAGAATAGGTTGAAGCTAATATATACCATAAATGGTATTCTTAGGAGAATGTACCTTAGTCCTTGCCACTCAGATTTTCATAGTTTTCCTATTATGGCATTTCCCTTTTAAGGGACTGTTTGTTCAGATTCTCCATTGTTTTCTCCAAACATCATATCCTTCCAATATATTCCTCTGTATCTTTACTTTAGCCCAAATTATTTTCTCTTCTTGTAATCAAAGGACCCTAACTGGGCCAGTACTGTTCATGATATTCCATACTTTGTACCTGTAATTATCTCTTTATTTATACTCTGCCCTTTCTTCAAGCTCTTATCCTCTTTCCTGTTCAAGAAATTCCTGACAACCACAAGACTCCATGACCTCTTCTATTCTGAAGATTATTACTTTTTTAAAATCTGTATACTTATTCAAGTATTATATATTTCCTTATATTATTAGCTTTCTTTGTATATATTTATCTATTATAAAAATTGCAGCATGACCAAAAACTGAATGTTAGTGTAACTATAATTTTTTTAGCTCTAGATTTGGTAGATTGGAAAATTTGTCTGGGCTTCTTTGCAATGTTGGTGATGTCTTGGACTCAGTCATGCCTTTGCATCCAGATGTCAGTTTAGCTGGAGGATGATTCTGATGGTGGTAGTGAGGATATAGAGCTGGAGTGGCTCATTCCTTCCAGGTATTAACGTCAGTGTCCAGCAGGGTAGCATGGCTTGTTTACACAGTAAAGGGTCCCAAATGCAGCAAGAGAGGACTAGCTCAAGTTCTTTCCAAGTCTCTACTTGGAAATCTCATTGACTGAACAGGCCATATGACCAAATCCAGAGTTGGTCTGTAATGACAACTAGACTCCATGCCTTGATAAAGGAAACTATAACATACTATGGAGATTGTTACAATGTACTACATACATAGACATGCAGAGATGGAATTTATCAGGAGTACCCAAAGATGCATTTCTTTATATAAGGGGTGCTGAAGAGATGACCAGCCAGCTTTTGTGAAATACTTCCATTGATTACAAATTCACTTCTTCATGAAGAAGCCATTCACATTTAGTCCAAATCTTTTTTGAAGTTCTAATTTTCTTAATTAGAAAAACCCTAATTCTTACATGTGAGTTCTAGTTTCTGGATGGTTAGAGTAAGCTTGCTCCTTTTTCTCATGGAAAAAAAATTTTCAGATATCTGTAAAGAGCTATCATGTATGTACTGAATCTTTTCTTCCCTAATCTACTTTTTATTCTATTAATTTTTCCATGTAGGAGAGAGTTTCCTGTCAGCTCTGTCACAATCTCTGGATACATTCCAATTAACTTATCTTTCCAATTAACTTACAAAATGATGGGGGAAATAGGTTACAGTAGATCTACTACTTAATATTCAGGGACTATTTTAACTTTATAGTTTTGAAGAAATCATTGTGTAAGCTTTTGAAGTGAGTGAAGTAGAAGGAAGTGTTGTAAAAAATGAGATGTCTAGCAGTGTCTTTCCAGGAACCCACTTTTAATAAACCAAATTTCAATCTTGCTTGCACTGTGAATGGAAATCTATGAGTATATGACATCTTGTTCTTTTGATCAAATGAACTCAGTGGGTTAGCTTCAATGAAAAAAGAAAGTTTCCTATAAAAATAATTTATGAATTAAATCATTTAGGAAGAGATAATTTATCTCCCCAAAGGATGTGCCATAACCTTCTTCAGAGTTCATTAAAAATATTGTGTATTCCAAAAATCAATTTAGGTGAATTTTAAGACTATGTCATGCATTTGTTATATGAAATGAAGTATTCCAGTAATCATTAACATGATTCAAGATTGGAATCTCAGTATGATGGATTCATTAATCAACTATTTAAGGAGCCAACTTCTGATTTCAACAATATCATTGAATGTGCTATATTGTGAAAGGGTTACATCAGGATGACTATGGGGAGAGTGGTAGTGAGCCAGGAGAACCTCAAGTTTGAGTCTAGATTGGGGTCATTGTTGAGATTTAGATGTGCTTGAATATGACTAAAGATACAGTGAACTGGTGATGTGACTTGGATTCCTTTATCTAGCAGGTAGTAGAAGAGATACATGATACAGACTTTTCAAAGTGTGAAACAAAATTTATTGATCAGAAAGGAAACTTAAAGTTTACATGCTAAAATTTACAGCATTTTAAATTTCTTATTGCTTGATTAGAAGTGTTACTAAGTCTAGTTCTTGCCATTAAATATAATGAATTATTATTTTCATTTAAATGAGATTATCCCAGTCTCACGTAAAATTGTATTATATTACACTAGAACTTAAATTAACAGATTTTCAAATTAAGATTTCCTGTCATGGAAGATATGCACAGTTTGGCCTTGAGCAGTTTGGGCTTTATATTAACACAACTAATACAAAGACTCAGATATTCATATATAGGCATCTATAGATTTGAGCTGTTGAAAACCTGAAGGACTTTTCCTAACAAATATAAGATTTTAAATTTTGAAGGAAAGATGTATTTTCTTAGTTTTTCACTAAATAAATAGGTAAAAGATAAAGTATACCCCAGGTTCTTAACCTCTTTGACTAAAACACAGCCAGAGCCTCCTACTTTTCTATTTGCAATGATATCAATCATATTTCCTTCAAACCCATGCCACATGATCAACAGCAGGAAGTATCAAAAAATAATTTGACCTCACCATTCACTCCATAGACAGCATTTTTACATGATAAATATGGTGTTTCCCTACAACACATACCAATTCAACAATAGAAACTCTTTAAAAAAAAAAAAGTTTTTATAAACTGAAATTTTGTATATATTTTGCTAGATCAAAATTCTGAATAGCAACTTGAAATATATATTTTTACATACAAGTTAAGTGTGACTTGACTTTCTTCTCCCCTCATCCATAGCTTATATTTATTTCTCCTGCTTAATTGGCTTGCCGTGCTGTTGTTAGTTTCTGGGTCTGTTCGTTATAGTGCCATCTTCTAGACATGTTCTTTATGCCCTTCCTCATCCAGCTAACTCTTAACTAGACATTAGGATTTAGGTTAGGAGACATCTATACGGAACATTTGCTTATTCCCAAGGAGTATTAGGTGTACCACCTCATTATTCTCAAAGCATATTTCTGTGGCAAAACTTCCATAAAATATTTTATGTTTCCTTAACAGAAAATTCTCTGAAATGTACTTGAGTCCCAGGGCAAATATGAGTGAGACATCTTCTTATAAGAGAGCCTGTTGTTTCTTCAGATTCTAGGAAGGGTCCAGAGCCCAGAGAAAGTTATGTTCTGACTTCTTGACCTCTTTGGCTCTCTATCTTAATAGTAAGAATGAAATTTTATTCTTATCCATATCTTTCATTCCTAACACAGTTTTGGTATTTACACAGTGAGAGCATAATACTGTAGAATGCATGAGGAATAAACTTATTGCATGATATAATTCAATGAGTTTGTGGTTATTCACGCTGTTCCTCTTAGCCCAGCTTTGCCAAAGAGTATTTTCTTAGCATGAATCACACCCATTTCTCCAAAGGCAGAATTTCAGTTTGGACCATGGAGATGCCATTAGATGACTAGAAATATATTCTTAACAGTTAAGTCTCTACTGTTGAGAATAAACATTAACCAGTTGCTTCCTAAGTGGAATGGTCTCAGAGAGCTTCTACCCAGGCTTCTGTGAGACTTAGGGTCCCAGAAGAACCCATAAATTCAATGTAATTCCTACTCCCTAACAATCAAAATACAAGTAGCATTTATTTGGTTAAAAGTGACTACATATTTTAAAGTATAAAAAATAAGTATGCTGGTACAAGCGAAATAGAGCTTCCCCAAAAAGAAAGAAAAAAGAAGGAAAATAAAAAGGATTAGCCCTGCCAGATATTAAAGGAGTATTATGCTGTTGTAAAACTAATGGATATATCCGTGAGATAAGGCACCAAACCTCTTTGGAAAATTCCAAACATAGATGGGAATAGAGGTTGTGATCAAAGGAATAACATACTTCTGCTAAAGAATTTCTCCTTACCTATTAACCAAAATTCAACCTGGTCCTTTCACAATGTATTTTCAGGAACTGATGTGAAAGAACATTCAATTTAACCTAATTTATCACTGGCAGAAGATCAAGCCCATAGCTTATGGAAGGTTTAATCTGCTTTTCTTCTACTCAAGGGAATTACAAAAAAAAAAAAATCTTTTCTCTCTGTTAAGAACAAAGGCTATTATCTTTTTAAGGAAATCAACAATTTTATTCACTTTGAAGTGATTAATACACTGTTTCACCCAGTTGGTATTCAAATATCTGTTATAAACAGGACAATATCTGCAACCAAAAGATGCAAAGAGTTACTATTATAAAAAGGCATTTGAGTTATTTAAATTGTTTCCAACCCAAAAGAATGAAAAAAAGAAATTCTAACCAGATGTTCCCCTTTTTTTTTTTTTTTTTTTTTGACCACTCAGAGCATGTTATGTCTCTCCGAGGAGATAGTATGGTCTCATCATATATATAGCAATTCAGATGATTACACTTGGCAGAGAATGAAAGAGAAATATAACAACTCATTTCCCATTGTTCTTCTTTCTCCATCCTGGTTGCTAACCCCAATAGCCCAACTCAATATCAGGCATGTGAATGGCACATAGACGTATGAATAAATGAAAGAATCCACACAGCTAGTATGTGACAAGGGCTATTAAATTTTGAATACTTATCATATGCCTGGTATTATGCTATATTCTTTAAATATATGCTTTTCCTAAACAACCCTCTAAGTACTATTGTTATTCTCATGAAAGTTGAAGAATTTGGAGCTCTGACTTGGAAGTCATGCTTTGGGGGTAGGCTTTGCAATTTCTGAAAATCTCTAATACTGTGACTATGAAGCCCATTCTAATTAATGTCATATAACACATTCAAGTCCATTTCCCTACACTTTACCCCCCTCATTAGTGCCAAACTACTCTGCAGAGACTCTGCAGATGCAGAACAGAAGCAAGACTCCTTGGGAGGATCGTATGCCCATGCCTTCATAGCTCTTTCAGACTTTGTTATTCTGGTATTTGACAAATAGCACAGAAATCTTCTGTATAAGGAACTATCTCCTGTGGTTCTGCTTTGTGATACCCTAAACCTTAATGATATTTCTATGTGGTTTCTGTCATCTTGGGAAGTATTTGTATATGTGTGAAGTAACAGTCTATCATGTAAAGAACACCCGTTTCTAGACCCTGGTCACTTTTTCTGATTCTTTATTTCCCTTTGACTTCTCGAAAATAACACTGGCTCGGAAACTGGTCCTTAAGATACTATGTATTTTGTTTCTCACTTAGTAGTTGATTAAACTCTATGTTTTGGAGGCAGTGGATCTTGGAAGCTAAAATTTGAAATTAAAGTTAAAGAAATCATTGAATTGGAATACAGAGGAAAAAGAATAACATTTTTGTTATCAAGCACTTGACTCTTAAAAAGTAATGATTATAGATTTACCAAAGGATCAGCAGCAGCTTGAAAGGTGGTATTTGACTCCTGGTTCTTTGGGTTTCATTTACGCATGCACGTGGGCTAAATGGCTTCAGTCGTGCCCAACTCTTTGTGAAAATATGTACTGTAGCCCCCCAGGCTCCTCTGTCCATGGGATTCTGCAGACAAGAATATTGGAGTGTTCTGCCATCCTCTTCTCCAGGGAATCTTCCTGAACCAGGACTAAACCTGAGTCTCCTGCTTTGCAGGCGGATTCCTTACCACTAAGCCATCAGAGAAGCCTGGGTTTTATGTGTATTCTGAAGATAATCCACATCTTATGGCTTCGCATATGCTTGGCTGTGAGAGGAGGTGGTGAGAATAAGGTTAAAAAGGAATTGAAAATAAGAACGTATGATGTATTATCAAATAATTACTTGCTGCTAAGTCACTTCAGTTGTGTCCTACTCTGTGCAACCCCATAGACAGCAGCCCACCAGGCTCCCCCATCCCTGGGATTCTCCAGGCAAGAACACTGGAGTAGGGTGCCATTGCCTTCTCCGAAATAATTACTTACCTATGCATGAAATTTTTCATATAATGTTCCTAACATGATAGAGTTTATACCAGTACCTTATATTATTAGAGAGGAAACTGAAATAGTAGGTGTATCTCACAGTTGAGACTAAAGCCAGAATTTGCTGCAGAATTTCTGATTGCAGCACCTGGGCTCTTCCCTCCTGTGTTATACTGTCCTTCTGTTGTTATCTCTGGAGGCTATGAACTATATCTAAAAATTAGAAACTAGTTGCTCTTTGATAATAAGGACTGAGACCTCATTGCTCAGTTCAACATTCAAATCACTGTAGCTTACTCTAATTGAGCATTTATTATTTATCAGATATTTTTGGAAACATTTTATGCTCATAATAAGAGTTAAGGTACTGTTGTTGGGCTTTCCTGGTGGCTTGGTGATAAAGAATCCCCATACAATGCAAGAGACCTGGTTTGATCCCTGGGTCAGGAAGATGCCCTGGCATAGGAATTGGATACCCACTCCAGTATTCTTGCCTGGAGAATTCCATGGACAGAGGAGACTGGTAGGCTACAGTCCACAGGGTCACAAAGAGTCGGACAAGACTGAATGACTAACACTACATTGTTGTTGTATTTCTATTTTTCAGTTTAGGAAACTGAATAAAAAAGATTTACAAAACTAAATCAGTTAATTAGTTTAACTGATTGGTTTCAGTTCAGTTTAGTTCAGTCACTCAGTCATGTCTGACTCTTTACTACCCCATGGAGCCAGGATGCTAGGCCTCCCTGTCCATCACCAAATCCTGGAGTTCACTCAAACTTATGTCCGTTGAACTGGTGATGCCATCCAACCATCTCATCCTCTGTCATCCCCTTCTCCTCCTGCCTTCATCTTTCCCAGCATCAGGGACTTTTCAAACGAGTCAGTTCTTTGCATCAGGTGGCCAAATGTTGGAGTTTCAGCTTCAGCATCAGTCCTTCCAATGAATATTCAGGACTGATTTCCTTTACGAAGGACTGGTTGGATCTCCTTGCAGTCCAAGGGACTCTCAAGAGCCTTCTCCAACACCACAGTTCAAAAGCATCAATTGTTCAGTGCTCATCTTTCTTTATAGTCCAACTCTCACATCCATACATGACTACTTGAAAAACCATAGCTTTGACTAGACAGAACTTTGTTGGCAAAGTAATGTCTCTGCTTTTTAATATGCTGTCTACATTGATCATAACTTTTCTTCCTAGCAGCAAGTGTCTTTTAATTTCATGGCTGCAGTCAACATCTGCAGTAATTTTAGAGCCCCCCAAAATAAAGTTTGACACTGTTTCCACTGTTTCTCCATCTATTTGCCCTGAAGTGATGGGACCAGATGCCATGATCTTAGTTTTCTGAATGTTGAGCTTTAAGCCAACTTTTTCACTCTCCTCTTTCACTTTCATCAAGAGGCTCTTTAGTTCTTCTTCACTTTCTGCCATAAGGGTGGTGTCATCTGCATATCTCAGGTTATTGATATTTCTCCCACCAATCTTGATTCCAGCTTGTGCTTCATCCAGCCCAGTGTTTCTCATAGTGTACTCTGCATGTAAGTTAAGTAAGCAGGGTGACAATATACAGCCTTGATGTACTCCTTTCCCGATTTGGAACCAGTCTGTTCCATGTCCAGTTCTAACTGTTGCTTTCTAACCTGCATACAGATTTCTCAAGAGGCAGGTCAGGTGGTCTGGTATTCCCATCTATTGAGGAATTTTCCAGTCTGTTGTAATCCACACAGTCAAAGGCTTTGGCATAGTCAATAAAGCAGAAGTAGATGTTTTTCTGCAACTCTCTTGCTTTTTCAATGATCCAGAGGATGTTGGCAATTTGATCTCTGGTTCCTCTGCCTTTTCTAAATCCAGCTTCAACATCTGAAATTTCACAGTTCACATATTGTTGAAACCTGGCTTGGAGAATTTTGAGTATTGCTTTACTAGTGTGTGAGGTGAATGCAATTGTGTGGTAGTCTGAGCATTCTTTGGCAATGTCTTTCAACTGATTGGTGTAACCGATTGGTTTAAAGCTACAACAGTTAACTGGTTGGAGATTGGATTCAAACCTATACAATTTGACTGCAGTCTACTTATGCTCTTGACTATGCTGCCGCCCTTCCATACTCTGGTATCTAGAACTTAGGGCCTATTGTCTGCCCTAACTTCCCTAATTTATGTTATTAGTCATGCTGGTGAGGTTTACTGTTGCTGGTGTAAGCTCTCATGTCAGACTAATAGTGTTTAGGTCCTGAAAAGACTGGAAAGTTTATATTATCAAGATACTAAACTCTACTACTAGAGGAAGCAACATAATATTCCCAACAGCCCTGCATAAGCTCAGATCATTAAAGCATCCTTGTTTAAAATAAGGTCCATCAGCCATTTGAAGCCAGTGCTGGTTTTGCATTTAGATGCTCCCTGTCTTGACACAGATTGTTTTGGCAAGGTTATTGCACAAGTCCACCTGGAAACTGGGAAAATGGCTAATTTTTTTTTACTATGTTACATAGAAGAACCCCACATAAAAGCACAGACATGCGTGTGTGTGCGCGCACACACACACACAGCACTCTTTCTTCCACTTCCCATTTATCACTGCTCTCATTCCCTTGATTTGTTGTTTGTATTCACTGCCCTTCCACTTTCACCTCCTCCTGTTTTCTCTTGAGCACTCTTCAATTTCCAACAATCCTCTGAAATCATTCTTATCACAGTTATTAATGATTTCTACTTTGCTAAATGTAATGATCAGTTGTCAGACCATGTAAGTTGATCTATAAATAGTTTAACTATACATTCCATTTTTCTTGGACAACCTTGGTTTGTGTCTATTATCTTGTTTTAATTATTTATAGCCTCCACTTAAACTCTCTAATGCATCTGAGCATTTGGATAATAAATTATATGATCACTATCAGCAGTTTATGACCCAATCAATCCTCCACAAAACATTTTTTATACTTTTCTTGCAAGTCACCACAAGCCTCCCATCTTCTCCTTGTCTCTTTGACTTCTGTTAATCTTTGCTGATTGTTCCTTGTGTATCCTTTTAAATACTTTAAGACTCACTAACTGGGACTCTTCTCTTCCCTATATATCTGTTTACCCTGGTGGTGGTGTAGTCGCTAAGTCATGTCCGACTCTTGTGATCCCGTGGACTGTAGCCTGCTAGGCTCCTCTGTCCTTGGGGTTCTCCAGGCAAGAATACTGGAGTGGGTTGTTACCCTATATACTCATTTAATTTTGTGACTTTATGTTAAATCCCAAATTTCTACCTTTAATCCAAACTCTTCCTATAAATCTAGAGCCTTATACCTAATGTTCTACTCTATGTTTTCAGTTAAATGTTAGTGGACATCTCACATATGAAGCAAATGTTTATTACCAGTTCACAGTTTGTCCTGGTAAGCCTTCCTCTGCAAACATGTTCAGTTAATGATGACCTCATCTTTTTCAAGTTTTCAAGCCATGTAAATCTTGGGTCATCCTTTAGTGATCTATTTTTTCCATGATATACCATGTTTAAACACCTTTGTCAAGACAATCAGATTTTTTTCTCTGTTACCTGTTTAATGCCTGAGAAGCCTTGACTGGCACACTGTTTCCTCTGTTAAATGAGTGTGTGTATTTTGATCCTAGTGGGCTAATGCATAGCCAGAATGTCTCAACATGGCTGTCCAGTATTTGAAGTATTGAAATATACCCTCAATATTTGTTGTAGTCAATCCATAAACTCAGTCCTTCACTCTTCTACTTATAGTTCCCAGTGGCCGTCTTTGCCTCTCCTTCATAGTCTTCCAACCTCGCTGTAGTCCGGTGTCTGAAAGCCCACAAGACTTCACTCCAGAGATGTGGGCTGGCAACCCTTTTGAACTCCAGCCATTGTGACTGTAAACTGCTTTGATTCTCTCTTACTGCTGCTTGTCCTTCAGTGGGATCAGAAGAATGAAATGCTCTGAGTGACTGTAAAGAAATCACCAATGCTGATTACTATGAGATAAACTTTAAGTTCTCTTTATTATTTTTTTTATTTTAAATTAGTTTATTTATCTATTTTTTAACTTTACAATATTGTATTGGTTTTGCCATACATTGACATGAATCCACCATGGGTATACATGTGTTTCCCTTCCAGAACCCCCCTCCCACCTCCCTCCCCATCCCATCCCTCCGAGTCATCCCGGTGCACCAGCCCCGAGCACCCTGTATCATGCGTCGAACCTGGACTGGCTGTTCACTTCACATATGATAATTTACATGCACCCTCTTACACTGTTGGTGGGAACGCAAACTAGTACAGCTACTATGGAGAACAGTGTGGAGATTCCTCAAAAAACTGGAAATAGAACTGCCATATGACCCAGCAATCCCACTGCTGGAAATACACTCTGAGGAAACCAGAACTGAAAGAGACACGTGTACCCCGATGTTCTTCGCAGCGCTGTTTAAGTTAAGTTCTCTTTAACTCACTTTGACAAAGTACAACTGCCACTTCGTCGTCTGAATGATTCATTCCCTTGGCCGTACCCTGCGATGTTTTTAAAAGTAACTTAATTCTTCTGTGACTCAGTAACATCTTCTACATTACAACTACAAACAGATAGTTTCATTTATATTCACATTCTTTCCACCTCTGTTGACGAACCCTCCTCAATCTGCCACTCTTGGATAAAGAATAGCAATAACCATCTTTGACCCTAATACAATTTCTGTTTTCCTTTTGGCTGTTTCTTGGTAACAGAGATAATGAAGAAAAACATTTTCGAATTAAATAAGGTTCATTTTTTGTGTCTAAAAGCAGGGGAAGAGGGCTCTAGGAACTAGGTCAATTTAGGTCTCCTTGTGAAGAGAGGAAGGGCATGATGAAGTAGAGCTCTGAGTAAAAACTTTTGAAATAAATTCTCATTGACTTGTGCATTTGCCATAAATCTGTTAAAATTCATGTCCAGTGCCTGTCTATTCATTTAGATATTGTTCATTTAGCAAAAACTCCTGACTATTATTCACTCTATACTGTTGGGAAGATCAGAAGTAAAGAATCCTCCTGCAATGCAGAAGACACAGGTTTGATCCCTGGGTGGAGAAGATCCCTTGGAAAAGGAAATGTCAACTCAGTCTAGTATTCTTGCCTGCGGAATCCCATGGACTGAATAGCCTGGCGAACTATAGTCAATGGGGTAGCAAAGAGTTGGGCTCAATTTAGTGACTAAACAACAACAATTGGGAAGATCAAACATAGATGTGGACTCATAATCTGTCAACTGCCTCAAAGTTATATCTGTAAACTAGTTGTCCAAAATTTGTAACAAAAGTTTCAGAGAAGAAATTGGAACCTGAGGCATGCATTAGATACTTCTTTGTTATCCTGAGAAGTTCAACTCTGCTAGAAGTTTGCATATGCCTCCAAACAAAATCAGTGAGCCCCAGTGTCTAGAACCAGCTGCCCTAGCAGTCAGTTTGATGAGCCTCTGTTGTCACCTATTAGTGCTTACCTCCTGAAGTCTCAAGGCCTGCCCAAGATAGAATTACATTGGATAGCTCTTCCAAGCATACAGAGTCCTCTCCTTGAGGTAAAATTTCCTTGCTCCTTTTACATTCCCAAAAATTTAAGGTAGTTATCTAGGAGTATTGACTGTGTTTGTTTCTAACATTGGAAATTCAGCCTCAGCTTATTTCACTGATCCAGCCTCGTTTTTCCCTGCCTATTTGATATAAAGAGTTTTACCTCTTTTATTCATAGACTATTATCACATTTTTACCTGAATTCATTTACCCCAGTAGGCATCTGCAAAAGAGAGTGAAGACATAGTTTGATTGGAGATATTTATTACATGTATTATCTACAAAAATTTTCAAGTGAAATGGGATAGTTGATATTCTACAGTAATATAAATATAGATGTGTTAATTTAATATATGGGCATTAATTCATCAATAGCTATTTGATGTTTTCTCTATATTAAGTTCTATACTAGGTTTAGGATGCAGTGATGAATAAAACAGTCCTTACACTAGAAGGAGTTTGGGGATAAAATGAGATCCTATTAGTAGTTTATTATTGAACTCACAATGTCTGCCAGTACCATCAGCTTTTTTGCTACATGTTAGCCCTCCCTCCCTTGTATTAACATGTGTCTTGGTCATTTCTGGCAATTTCTCAACATTCATTTTGAAATGCCTTCCAGATATTTCTGAGCATTCTCTTCACTGCACTGTGGTACTAGGTCAAAAAGAGTTTAATTTTACAAAAGAATTTATACATGGAATATCAGGGGGAAAAAAAAAAACAAATAAAACAGAAAGGCCTACATATAATGAATGTCATCCAAAATGCTTATTATGTGGTACTCACAGATTTATTTTGCCTTTGGCCCTATCTCCTTTTGTGCTTCCCTGTCTTAAGTGTCTGATATATTGCATGGGTGTCAACCAAAAAGCAATGTGACAGGCTGCAAGTAAGAAAAGAGCTTATTTGGGGTCTGAAATTCAGTCAATACAGATTCTGGTAAAACTGAAAGAGTATTCGGAGAAAGGTAGAATTCAGGAGCTCATAAAGACAGAAAACCATAAGGTCGTTGAAAGTCGCCTGGCAACAGAAACAAAAGTATAAGTAAACCAATAGGACAGTTTACTTTTAAAAGTAAAGAGTCATAGAGACAGATAACAAGTGAGTGATTGACAGTGTGGAGAGGGGAAGGCGGAGGAGGAAATAGGTGAGGGAATTTAAGAAGTACAAATTCCAGTTTCAAGGTAAATGAGCCCTGGATATGAAATGTAAAGTGTGGGAAATATAGTCAGTATCTCTCTGTATTTTGTGTGGTGAAAGATTGTAGCTAGACTTACTGTGGTGAACATTTTGTAATGTATAGAAATATTGAATTTCTGTTGTGTAACAGGAGCTAATATAGTGTTGTAGGTCAATTACCTTTCCAAAACCAACAAACTCTTAAGAAAATAGATCAGATTTGAAGTTACCAAAGGTGGTGGGGATGGGAAGAGAGGGAACTGGATAAAGGCAGTCAAAATGTATAATTTCTGGTTATAAGATATATAATTACTAGGAATGTAATGTATAACATGATAAACATAAATAACACTGCTGTTATGTTTTCTATGAAAACAGAGAATTGAGTAAATCTTTAGTTATCATCACAAGGAAATAATATTTTTTCTGTTTCTTTGATTTTTGTATCTATATGAGATGATGAATACTCACTTAACTTACTGTAGTAATCATTTCATGATGTACATAAGTCAAATCATTATGCTACATACCTAATGCAGTGCTCTATATCAATTATAACGCAATAAAACTTGAAGGAAAAAAAGTTGCTTGACAAGAATTGTGATTGACTAGCATGAGTCAGAAAATATTTATCCTTAAGGAATCATGATTTATTTTAGAGAAGGGTTTTTATAAGTTATTTTAGGGTAAGGGTTTGACAAGTATCTTGAATTTCTGGCAGATGTTTTGGATGGTTACATTAGTACAATATGTGGTCAAAAAGTTCCAATTTGAACAAATCTGAGAGATGCATAGGTAATACTTCTTTAATGGCCTCCTGGCTCCAAATTAGGGAGTTCTCTTAGGAATTTTTATTTTCCTTTCACAATGGAGAGGGATCTCTCATTTCTAAAGTATTGTATAAAAAAAAAGCAAAATAGAAATTGATAGCATAGGGAACAATAACAGCAGAAAACTTATCTTGGTCATGGCCAGGTTTTCAGAAATCTTCATGAAAGATGTTGATTCAGATTATGATATTATTGTATAGTACTATCTAGAATTTTTGTTTTTCCCCCAGCTTAATTACCAGTGAAGTCATCTTGGCAATTGGAATTTGATTTGTGATAAGATCTCTCTACTGAATGGTATAATATCAGGAAGGTATGCCCCTAACTTGCAGGTCTGTTTTTGGCAGAAGGAAAAGTGGTAGTCTTTGTAGATGGCTCATCCAGTCCATACACTTTGCTTTCTAACTTCCTCATGCTGCACCTTATTTTCCCAGCTCTTCTTTAGAACAATACCTATTGCATCATCTGAACTGAGGCACAAATGCCTTTGTGTACTCTCAGCTACCCCCTTGATGCTGTCTAGTTTGTATGAGTCACACCCATTCTATGCTGAGTCATTCAATACATTCCTTTCTTTGAACTATATAGGGAAAGATAAATGAGTAGTAAGAAGGGTCATTATTTCTGACAACTAAAGCTACATAGATTGGGTGGGGAAAAGGAATGTTGAGATCAGTGGGCCTCCTTAAATATTTAATCAGTTTAAAACAGTTTCAGTTTAATCAGTTTAAACCCTTCAGACATGACTGTAGGCAATAGTTGTGTATTGACTATAGTTGTGTATTGACTATAGTTGTGTATTGACTATAGTTGTGTATTGACTGTATTGCTGCACTGGAGCAGCAGCTGCGTGGCACTGGAGCGACTTCGAGGAGATACCCCACGTCCAAGGGCAAAGGAGAAGCCCTGGCAAGACAATAGAAGGGGTGAAATCACGTTTAGAATGAAACCCCATACCTGCCAGAGATCCTCAGAGGATTCAAAAAAACCTTGTGTGCACCACGACCCAGAGACCCCACAGAGACTGAGATAGAACTGTGTTTGAGTGTCTCCTGAGGAGATATGGGTCAGCAGTGGCCTGCTGCAGGGACAGGGGCTCTGGGTGCAGCAGACTTGGGTACGGTATAAGCCCTCTTGGAGGAGGTCGCCATTAACCTCACCATAGAGCTGCTAGAACTTACACAGGACTGGGAAATCAACTACTGGACGGCTCAAACAGAACGATGTGTGCACCAGGACCCAGGAGAAAGGAGCAGTGACCCCACTAGAGACTGACCCAGACTTGCCCGTGAGTGTCCAGAAGTCTCTGGCAGAGGCATGGGTTGGCAGTGGCCTGCGGCAGGGCTGGGGGCACTGAGTGTAGCAGTGCATGCATGGGGCCTTTTGAAGGAGGTCTTCATTATCTTCCTTACCTCCACCATAGTTTGTTATTTGGCCTAAGGTCAAATAACAGGGCAGGAAAACAGCCCCACCCATCAACAGAAAATTGAATTAAAGATTTACTGAGCATGGCCCTGCCCATCAAAACAAGACCCATTTTCCCCTCAGACAGTCTCTCCCATCAGGAAGCTTCCTTAAGCCTCTTATCCTTCTCCATTAGAGGGCAGACTAAAAACAACAATCACAGAAAACTAACCAATTTGATCACGTGGACCACAACATTGTCTAAGTCAATGAAACTATGAGCCATGCAATGTAGGGCCACCAAGACAGACGGATCATGCTAGAGAGTTCTGACAAAACGTGGTCCACTGGAAAAGGGAATGGCAAACCACTTCAGTATTCTTGTCTTGAAAACCGCATGAGCAGTATGAAAAGGAAGAAAGATAGGTCACTGAAAGATGAACTCCTCAGGTCGGTAGGTGCCCAATATACAACTGGAGATCAATGGAGAAATAACTCCAGAAAAAATGAAGAGACAGAGCCAAAGCAAAAACAAGACCCAGTTGTGGATGTGACTGCTGATGGAAGTAAAGTCCTATTCTGTAAGGAGAATATTGCATAGGAACCTGGAATGTTAGGTCCATCAATCAAGGCAAATTGGAAGTGGTCAAACAGGAGATGGCAAGAGTGAACGTTGACATTTTAGGAATCAGCGAACTAAAATCGACTAAAATGGGTGAATTTAACTCAGATTACCATTATATCTACTACTGTGGGAAAGAATCCCTTAGAAGAAATGGAGTAGTCATCATTGTCAACAAGAGTCTGAAATGCAGAACTTGGATGCAATCTCAAAACGGACAGGATGATCTCTGTTTCCAAGGCAAACTGTTCAACATCACAGTAATCCAAGTCTATGCCCCAACCAGTCATGCTGAAGAAGCTGAAATTGAGCGGTTCTGTGAAGATCTTCTAGAACTAACACCCCCAAAAGATGTCCTTTTCATTATACGGGACTGGAATGCAAAAGTAGGAAGTCAAGAAATAACAGGCAAATTTGTCCTTGGTGTACAGAATGAAGCAGGGCAAAGGCTAATAGAGTTTTGCCAAGTGAATCCACTGGTCACAGCAAGCAACCTCTTGCAAAACCACAAGAGAAGACTATAAACATGGACATCTCCAGATGGTCAATACCAAAATCAGACTGATTATATTATTTGCAACCCAAGATGGAGAATCTTTATACAGTCAGCAAAAACAACACCAAGAGTTGACTGTGGCTTAGATCCTGAACTCCTTATTGCCAAATTCAGACTTAAATTGAAGAAAGTAGGAAAACCACTAGACCATTCAGGTATGACCTAAATCAACTCCCTTATGATTATACAGTGGAAGTGAGAAATAGATTCAAGGGATTAGATCTGATAGACAGAGTGCCTGAGGAACTATGGAAGGAGGTTCATGACATTGTACAGAAGCAGGGATCAAGACCATCCCCAGTGAAAAGAAATGCAAAAAGGCAAAATGGTTGTCTGAGGAAGCCTTACAAATAGTTGTGAAAAGAAGAGAAGTGAAAGGCAAAGTAGAAAAAGAAAGATGTGCCCATTTGAATGCAGAGTTCCAAAGAATAGCAAGGAGAGATAAGAAAACCTTCCTCAGCGATCAATGCAAAGAAATAGAGGAAAACAATAGAATGGGAAAGACTAGAGATCTCTTCAAGAAAATTAGAGATATTAAGGGATAATTCACGCAAAGATGGGCACCATGAAGGGCAGAAATGGTATGGAACTAACAGAAGCAGAAGATATTAGGAAGAGGTGGCAAGAACACATAGAAAAACTGTACAAAAAAGATCTTCATGACACAGATAACCATGAAGGTATGATCACTCACCTAGAGCCAGACATCCTGGAATGTGAAGTCAAATGGGCCTTAGGAAGCATCACTTTGACCAAACCTAGTGGATGTAATGGAATTCCAGTTGAGCAATTTCAAATCCTTAAAGATGATGCTGTGAAAGTGCTGCACTCAATATGCCAGCAAATTTGGAAACTCAGCAGTGGCCACAGGACTGGAAAAGACCAGCTTTTATTCCAACCCCAAAGAAAGGCAATGCCAAAGAATGCTCAGACTACCACACAATTGCACTCATCTCACAAGCTAGTAAAGTAATGCTCAAATTCTCCAAGCCAGGCTTCAACAGTACATGAATGGTGAACTTCCCAATGTTCAAGCTGGATTTAGAAAATGCAGAGGAACCAGAGATTGAGTTGCCAACATCCGATGGATCATCGAAAAAGCAAGAGAGTTCCAGAAAAACATCTACTTCTGCTTATTGACTACAACAAAACCTTTGCCTTTGTGGATCACAACAAAGTGTGGAACATTCTTAAAGAGATGGGAATAACAGACCACCTGACCTGCCTTTTGAGAAATCTGTATGCAGGTCAGGAAGCAACGGTTAGAACTGGACATGGAACAACAGATCGGTTCCAAATTGGGAAAGGAGTACGTCAAGGCTGTATATTGTCACCCTGATTATTTAACTTATATGCAGGGTACACCATGAGAAACACTGGGCAGGAGGAATCACAAGCTGGAATCAAGATTGCTGGGAGAAATATCAATAACCTCAGATATGCAGTGATACCACCCTTTTGGCAGAAAGCAAGGAAGAACTAAAGATCCTCTTCATGAAAGGGAAAGAGGAGAGTGAAAAAGCTGGTTTGCCACCACTTCATGGCAAATAGATGGGGCAACTGTAGAAACAGTGACAGACTTAATTTTCTTGGACTGCAAAATCATTGCAGATGGTGACTGCAGCCATGAAATTAAAAGACGCTTGCTTCTTGGAAGACAAGTTATGACCAACCTAGACAACATATTAAAAAGCAGAGACATTTCTTTGCCAACAAAGTTCTGTCTAGTCAAAGCTATGGTTTTTCCAGGAATCATGTATGGATGTGAGAGTTGGACTATAAAGAAAGCTGAGCGCTGAAGAGCTGATGCTTTTGAACTGTGGTGGTGGAGAAGACTCTTGAGCCCCTTGGGCTGCAAGGATATCCAACCAGTCCATCCTAAAGGAGATCAGTCCTGGGTGTTCATTGGAAGAACTGCTGTTGAAGCTGAAACTGCAATACTTTGGCCACCTGATGCGAAGAACTGACTCATTTGAAAAGACCCTGATGCTGGGAAAGATTGAAGGTGGGGGGAGAATGGGATGACAGAGGATAAGATGGTTGGATGGCATCACTGACTCAATGGACATGAGTTTAAGTAAACTCCGAGAGTGGAGTTGGTGATGGACAGGGAGGCCTGGCGTGCAGCAATCCATGGGGTGGCAAAGAGTTGGACACGACTGAGCGACTGAACTGAACTAACTATAGACTGTTGCTGGAGTACGTGACTTACTGTAACAGGTCTCCTTCACCATTCATGTGTAAAATACCATTGTAAGATAAATTAATTGGTTGCATGAGCTCCAGTTGAATCACGTTTTCAAAAGCCATTTTATAGCTGCTTTGAATCTGGCCATTTAAAAGTATATTCTCCAGATAAATTTTGTAATCTATCTCCATTAAAGAACTTGTGATTATTAATATTAAAGGGACAGTTATTCCCATTACTCTTTATCACAAAAACATCATGTAATTATACCTCTCTTGGGTATTTAAGATATATTATGCATGATTCTATAATTATAAATATACCCATGCCATTTTTTTCATTTTGAAGAAATTTTTCCAGGTAGCACTTAATCATTTTTATAAGCAAATATTCAAATAATATGTTTAAGAAGCATTAAAATAGAGTACAAATATGTTTCATTTTATATATTTTATATTTGTAATATATATGTATGTGTATATCATTACAACTTTAATGAAAAATTGAATGAAGTAGAAAGAATGAAATTCACACTAATGAAGTGTTTCATGTAAATTTTACCTGGAGAACTAATATGAGCAGAGTTCAGGTAGCAAAGACACTTGGCACGACTTTAACTGAGACTTTAGTGATGACTGTCTCCTACTGATAAGTAATTTTTCTTAGTCTTCCTCCTCCTGTTCTTCTTTCTTCTCTCCTTGTCTTTCCTCTCTTCCTCTTCCTTCGTTTATTCAATGTTAACAGTAACCCATGTGTATATATTGAGTTTTCTTTTGTAAAATCAGAAAGAGACTCTCTCTCTCCCTCCCTCTCTCTCTCTCTCTCTCTCTCTCTCTAGGACATGGAATATTGGAACTCTTATTTTGGAGAATGCTGTATCATTTTGCCTTTGGTCCTCTTTTCAAATCCCAAAGTCCAAAGATTTGTAAGCAGAGTAATAAAATCTCTGAATCCTTGAGGCAATAGACTCAGCTTATGTTCTTTCTCAGTTGATTTGCCATCTCAGAGTTGGCAGCAACCAAAATAGTCCCAGTACCAAATAAAGTGATAGAGTTCTCTCTCTGAGGGAGGCATTGCAGGCTAGTATATTACTGCATAGTGAGAACAAAACAAATGGGTGTCCGGCACCAGCTATTGGGTAAGAGAAATATTGGCAAGAAAAAATGAAGCAAATTCTGAAAAGGGCTTCTATTGAAAATGTAGTTAGGATAGCTCTACCACTTTACTCACTTGGACGATCCTTTACACTGTGGAATGTTGTAGCTAATGAGCATTTAAAACAAAAAAAGCTAAATTAGGAAAGTATTCTACCCTCTATTAAAAAAACATCAAAGCCAGGTTCCTGCTTTGGTAATTAAACCCTAGTACAGAATATTCATTAAGGAAACTGTCCCTTCATCACCCTTGCCTATGAGTCTGTGAATGTCTGTTGATACCCAGAGGTTGACTTCATTATTGTGATCTTCTATTAAAAATAACATCTTTCCAAAGAATCACTAAGCATGACAAAAACATTAGCCTCATCACTAATCATGTATCTCTAGAGCTATGAGTGAGATGTACCCTGAGATGAATTACTCTGAGTTTTAACATGTTAAGAATTTATTTTAATAATCATTTACTGAACAGATAGAATAAAAGAAACAATGAAATAATTAGCATTGAAATAAGTCATATGTGTCTCTGCAGGTTGTTACCCACTCTGCTTGAATGGAGTTAACATAATGGTAGGAAAAAACCCTACAAGGATAGCATAAAACCTACAAGGATAGCATAGAAGCATAATTAATTGACCCACGTATGTATTCAATTTAGAGTACCTTATTTTGTTTCATTGAGAGTTGCTTTGTAATTATCCTTCTATTGTTTAATGTGAATGTGTCTAGTTCCACAAACATGTTGCCAGCTCTTTGAAGGAAATCTTCATGCTATCTCAGTGTTTAAAAATCCCCAAGGTTATCCCAAACTTAATATAAGTACAGTAATGGACTTCTTCAATAACTGAAGACCAACTGCAAAGTCAGAATTATTGTATTAATATAACTAAAAGTGTGTTGTAAAGTATATAAGAATAATAGGCAGTGCTCATGGAGAGTTTAAATATTAAGAAGGAATAAAAGTAGAAAGGAGGCAATAAGGTGATTCATTGGTACATCCTGCTAACTGCACGATTATGGTTTTTCAGTGTATGTTCAGCAGAGTTTATGCTGATAATATTTAAGCTTGAGTAAGTAATTAATTTCAAAGACCAGCATCCATGTTTTTTTTTTTTCTTTTACCATATTTTACTAAATTCCAGTTATGCCAAGACTGATAGCATTGCTATTAAGTGTAATAAGTGATGTAACATAAATAAATTGCCAGCCATTGCTTGGTAGCAAAGGTAGTTATTGTTTTATATTTAAGTTCTTGAGCTGATCACTCTTTATAAAATGAAAGAGGGTATTTTAGTAATTTTTTTAGTCTGTATGAGATTTATCTAAGAGTAGAAAGCAAAACTGTTATGGGAAAATCAGAGACTGATTTTAAAAAAAGTGGTAATCCTTCCTTTTCATGTTCTTAAACGGCTTACGACACTTGACATACCCAAGGGAAATGATTAAACATCTTGTCTAGATGTCTTAGACCTGGTAACCTGGGAATGCATTTATGTTTGTCAAAAAGTAAGATGAGAAAAATATCTGAGATTTTTGTATCCCAGATCCTCCGAGATTGTTGTGTTATCTCAAGTTTCTTCCTAATGATGAAGCTAAATTTCCCTGGTGATACAAAAGCTGTTGAGGAGTGAGAATATTCTGCATTGCAGTTCTTTCTAATTGTCTGAATTGTCCCTGAAGCAGACCATTAGTACAGGGAAATTGAAGAACATGAAATGCTCATTAGCTGCTAATAAGGTATATAGATCCAGATCTAGGACACACAGGGAGGATAAGTTTCTTTTGCAATTGTTTTCACCTTTTGTCCCCTGAACTTCATAGCTGTATTGCTCTGAAACTCATTAACAGAGTTCTAGTCCTAGGACCTCACCAGAAGCTAGAGAATGTTAAAGTCAGAGGGCAGGCAAGTTTTCTGTAAATGAGAAAGAAATAAAAAATCACCAATCTGTGTCTACCACTGCCTCTTAATAATAGTTACAGAGGCTGAAGCTTGCACTATTGTAATAGCAAATAATTTCTACTAGTGGTATTCCTATTTGTGATTGTTATCATATACCTCTGCTCTGTGCTTATTTGGTTAATCCACTGGTACTTATTTGCTGAGTACCAACTATGAGCCAAGAGTGGTGGAAGGTGTCAGAATTATATGTAAAATAATGTGGTTTAATTGTTAAGAATTCTTGAGTTTAACAGACTCAGAATCATCTATGATGCTTACTAGTGGTGTGAATTTGGATAGATTACTTTATTCTATGCCTCAGTTTCCTCATTTGTGAAATAAGTTTTACTATTTTTTTCCTATCATAAAAGTATGTGATATTTTTTTAAATATATGCCTGTAAAGAAGTTAACAGAGCATGTGAATGTTTGAAGATTATTAACTGTTACAATAATTATTTTTAAAGGATGTCAAATGTGTTAGGCCCTATGCTAAATGCTGGAATAACATGAATAAATAATTTTGTTTTGAGAATTAGTGAGAATTTGACATTTTAAATAATAGCAAAAGAGGAAAGAAAAAGAGGGGAGATGGAAAGAGATAGAATTCCATGTGACACGTGAGGTAGAAGCACAGAGGGATAAAGCAAATAGAACTTAGATGGATATGAGACTTATGAATGGCTTTACAAAAAAAATGGTATCGGAGCTGTCTCTTAAAGGATGGTAGAAATCTGCCCCTTGTTAGAGGTATGTGGAAAGGCAAAAGGAATAACCCAAATAAACACAACTTAGCTGGCAAGTATCAATGGGGTTACAGGGTCTGAACTCAGAGCCAAGGATCTTTGTTCAAATAAGAGTGAAATCCCTGGGTGCCAGAAGGACACAGGTAAACCCTGAATTTGTCTGGGGCCATTGCAGATGCACACAGTCAGCAAGGTCAGTGATGCACCTCTAGTGAATGTGGCCCTTAACCTAAGCACTTCAGTTTTACCATGCAGATCCTTACTGTGGCTTAGAATTAAAACCTTCTAGAATTTCAAGGTCCTCAATGCTGAGATCATTTGGAGCCATCTCAGAAATCATATAAATTGTAAATAAATTGAATTCTTTGACTCTGTTCTTCCTATGCACAGTTATTCCAACTATTCAATATCATTTGTGTTTCCATATAAATTTTAGAAGTTGCCTTTCCATATCTACTAAAATCCTGCTGGAATTTTAATTATGATTGCATTCAATCTGTGGATCAGATTTTGGATAATTGACATGGTAATAGTACTGAGTTTTACAAGATAGGATCACGGAATATAGACTTATTTATTTGGGTCTTAATTTTTGACAAGTGTTTTATGTTTTCAGCATATAAATCTTGCACATACTTGTTTAGATATGTTGATAAAGAATCTGCCTGCAGTGCAGGAGACCTGGGTTTGATCCCTGGGTCAGGAAGATCCCCTGGAGAAGGAAATGGCAACCCACTCCAGTATTCTTGCCTGGAGAATACTATGGAGAGAGGAGCCTGGCAGGCTACAGTCCATGGGTTTGCAAGAGTCGGACATAACTTAGTGACTAAACCACTAGAATATTGTAGTAACATTATGGATTATATGTTAACATTTACTTTTCAGTTGCTATTGCTAGTAGATAAATATACAATCTGTTTGTTTCTCTTGCTCTTGTTCCCTTTAAACTTTAAACTGACTTATTAGAATCTAATATTTTGTAGGATACTTGGGGATTTTCTACACCATCATATTATCTTCAAGTTGTATTTCTTGCTTACCCATCTACTAACTTTTTAATTATTTTTCTTGCATTATTGAGATGATAGGTCTTCCTGAATGATGATGAATGTCAGAGAATGAATATACTTTCCATGTTCTAGATCTTTGGGAAAAGCATAATTTTTCGCAGCTAAGTAAGTTGTAGCTATAGTTGTTTTGTTGATTCTCTTTATCAGTTAGAGGAAGTGTCCTACTCAGTTTGCTGAAACATTTTGTCATATCAATGGATGTTAACTTTTTTCAAATGTTTTACATCATTGTTTTAAATGATCATGTGTTGTTTTCTTTTTCATAATGTGGTATGGTGAATTACATAATTTTTTATATATTAAACCAAACCTGCACTTTCAGAATAAATAGTACAGTCATGATTTATTATTTCTATATGATGAATTTAATTTGGTAACATTCACTGAGAATTTTTGCTTTTATATTTATAGGGGACATTGGTGTGTAGTTTTCTTTCTTGTAATAATGTCTTATTTGGTAGCAGGGGAGGCTGGCCCCACACAATAAATTGGAAATTTTTTTCTCTTCCAATTTATGGAAGAATTTATATAGGATTAGTATTTGTAAGAGAGGCCACATGCCTGGACTTTTCTTTGTTGGAAGTATTGAGATACACATTAAAATTCAGTTTACTTAACATCTGAATCTGTGTGCTAGATATAGATACAATAGTATTCAGATTGTCAGTACGTCTTAAGGAGACTTTAATAGTTTTTAATATTTCCTTGTTATCTTATTGGGCTTCTCTGGTGGCTCAGATGGCAAAGAATCCACCTGCAATGTGGGAGACCTGGGTTCGATCCCTGGGTTGGGAAGATCCCCTGGGGGAGGGCATGGCAATCCACTCCGGTATTCTTGTCTGGAGAATCCCCATGGGCAGAGGAGCCTTTGAGCTGCAGTCCATGGGGTCAGAAAAAGTTGGACATGACTGAATGACTGAGCACACCACAGCACATTATCCTATTAGCACGTGTAGGGTCTGTAGTTATATCTCCGTTTTACTCCTGATACTGGTAATTTTTCTATTTACCTTATTTTAGTCAGCATATATGGGGTATATCTAAATTTTACTTTTTTGTCCCATGTAGTCTTTCCTTTTTCTCTTCTTTTACTATTTTCTGTTGTATTAAAGTGCTTTAAAAAAAAAATTATTGAATCCCATCTCCAAACACACACACACTAGCAGTGATTCTGTGGTTTACGTAATTAACAAATGATTTAACTTATCATAGTCTATGGTCAAAAGTACTGTATATCTTCATTCATAATGTAAGAAATTTACAACAAAAAAACATTTACATTTATCCTTCCATACTTTTTGACATTATCATATATTATATTACACTTACTCTAAATTCTGTAACATACTTTTTTTTTAATATTCAACTACCTTTTAAAGAGCCTGATAATAAAATGAGAAAAAATATTTTATATATATATTGAGTATTTCCAGTATTCTTCATGTGTTTGTGTACATCTATATTTTCTTTCTGTTCTTGTTCACTTCTCTTTCAAGAACTTCATTTAACATTTCTTGTAGTACAAACATGCTGGTGATAAAATCTTGCTTTTTTTTTTTCTTTAAAGCATTTTACTTTTTTTTTTAATCTTTGAAAGAACTTTCCACTGGATACAAATGCTAGCTTGACAGTTTGAAAGATTTTGTTTTGTTTTTCCATCAGCAGTATATTCAAAATATTTCTTTTTTCTTGTACCAGTTTTGAAAAACATTCTGCTATCACTCTTACCTTTAGTCCTTGGTACATGTTACTAACTTTTGTTTTGCTTGTCTGAAAACCATGTCTTTTATATTAGTTTTTTTTTTTTTAAATAATTTGATTATAAGTGCACTTGGCATTGTTTCTTTGTATTAAGTTGGCCTGTGCTTCACTTTGTTCTTTGGTTGAGAGTTTATCTTGGTGATTAACGAACTTTCTGTAAAGAATCTAATAGTAACTGTTTTAGGTTTTATGTCCCTATATCTCTGTCACATATTCTTTTGCTTCAACCTTTTAAAAATGTAAAGTTGATTTATAGATAAAGGGGTCATAGAAAGCAGACCACATGCTGAATTTGGTCTTCGAGGAATAGTTTGACAACTCCCAGTTTATAATAAAGTTATATTATAACTTTAAAATGCTTTTTTTCTACATAAAAACAAAAAATGCTTTCTATTTCTACAAATATTTTTACTGTCTTCCCCTAGTTTTCTGGTGTTCCAATTTCATGTAGATTTTAGCACAAACTATTGTCTTACTAGTTATTGGTGCTTTATTCATTTAATTTTTTCCCTGTGCTTAAGATTTACTTAAGCAGTACTTCCCATTGCTGTGTCTTAAAATTTTAAGGTTTTTTGTTTTTAAAACTTTTCCTATATAGAATCCTTTATTTTTCCAATCTATTTTTAATATACATTTTACCACAAAGAGTTTCCTTTAATCTTTTTTGCATTTTTCCTTTCTCACTTTATCATGTTTTAATGGTTCCCTCTGCTCTCTTGAAGGTAGTGAGCATGTTTATAATTGCTGTTTGTCTTACTGGTGTCACTTAATGTCATCATCTTCATTATTTATTTATCCATTTCTATGGAGTGGTTATCTTTCATAATTAAAAATTATGCAAAGAATCTGGAGAATATAACTAGTAATTTTTAATTAGATAATGACCATCTTAAAATTTTTCAAATGAGAATTAGGTTTTGTTGTATTCCATCAAAGTTGTCTTTTTTTGTCAAAAACTGAGATTTAGGAATCAAATTGCCCCCTCTAAGACTTAAGGCTTGCTTTTAATATTTTTAAGACTAGTTAAGTTTGCTCTTAATTTAGGGCTTTCTTCCACAACTAATTCAGTATTTCTCTGAAGATTTTACCTCATGTCCATTTATCATGTCTCACAGTTGGTAGACACATCAACTATTTTCAGTCATACTTGAGTCCTGAGAAGAGTAAATACATTCTGTTCTTGTGGTTATTTCCTCTCACAAATTTGAAGTTCAGTACTCATTCGAGTTCAAGGAGGGTCTTCAGATAATCAGAACTTTCTTTCCAAAGGATTTCTCCCTCTACAGTAGTCTGGCCGATGTATTCTAGCTTCACTGGACTCTCTGAACTCCAAACTCTGTTCCTCTAAACTGAGAAAGACTACATGGCTCTGTATAGATTACCGTTTCTTCAACTTCAGTTTGAAAACTGCCTCAAAGCAGTTATCAGGACAATCCCAAGGCTGATCTCATGCTTTATTTTTACTTAGGAATCATAATAGTGCACCAAATGTTATTCAGTTTCTGAAAACCTTTGTTTCATATGTCTTGTTTGATTTTTACTGGTTATTTAAGACAGAGGGCCAGCAATGAAAACACACACATAGTAAATAAACACCCAGTTTGGGAGCCTTTCCATCACTTGTGCAGATAGTTTTACACCCATTAATACTGATGTTCTTCTGCCTGTTCTGGTTACTATTGTGAGATGGAATCTTCTATAACATGCTCATCTGGACTTCCTTGTTGAACTGTTGAGTGTCTTTCAGGCCACTATTGCAGTTGTATCTATGAGCTTCCTAGTTGGTGCTAGTGGTAAAGAACCTGCCTGACAATGCAGGAGACATAAGAGATGTGGGTTCAATCCCTGAGTTATGAAGATTACCTAGAGGAGGAAATGGCATTCCACCCCAGTATTCTTGCCTGGGAAATCCCATAAACAGGAGCCTGGCGGGCTACAGTCCATAGTGTTGCAAAGAGTCAGAGACGACTGAAACAACTTAGCACGCATGCACAGGTACCCAATAGTGGAATTCATCACCCATGATACCTGCCAAGTTCAGTAAATTCCATTACCATCTTAACAAATTAAAGTAATAATTACTATTAAAAATTAAAGGAGACTGCTACTGGAAAACAGTTACTCTTGTTTTATATTATTATAATTGACTTTGTAAAACAAAACAGTGACAGTATTTAATGGAATTATTAATGGGAAGAGAAACATTCTTGCTAAATTTTATATACAAACATGTTGGTATAACTCTGTCTTTACATTTAGATTCACTATAGTTTACCAAACTGTTTCTGCCTGCAAAAATGATGAGAGTCAATATAAAGTCCATTGAGAAACTTCTGTTCTTCATTGGAAGCTCTCTTTTGATGGTCAAAATTATCCTGTGTCACACCTTATGATGGAGAAGGCAATGGCAACCCATTCCATTACTCTTTCCTGGAAAATCCCATGGATGGAGGAGCCTGGTAGGCTGCAGTCCATGGGGTCGCACAGAGTCAGACACGACTGAAGCTACTTAGCAGCAGCAGCAGATTTACACTTTAAAATCTTAGTAAATCAACTATTACTTCTTGAGAAATTATTGTTGACATGAGAAGAAGCACGTCTAGAGTTGGAACAAGAAAGCACAAAATGTGGAGACATCATTAAAGCTCAGATAACATAGAAAAGGATGCTTATTCTATAGCTCTTAGCTCTTAATTTTCAAGCTGTTTGCCCCTTTATTTGACAAGGGTAAGCCCTTCCACCTTGGTCCTCATGGACTCCCCATTTTAACCTACTTTTACTACTGCCTAAGATATATCACCAGAAATAAATTCTCATCAGGGAAATCTGAATCAACAGATATTTTTAGAATATGTGTCATTTTCTTCTCTTAGCTTATGTATCTCTACCTCGTGTTTACCTAAATTTGATTCCCACTTTAAAATCCTGCTCCTGTCTGCAGTACGAAAAACTTCCATGACTACTCCAAATTTTGGCACATTCTCATAGAATGAAAATTCACTGTAACCAATTAAGTACTTGGTTCTCTGCTACTCAAATGTATTTTCAGGGGTGACAATTTGTCCTCCCAACTGAACTGAAACTTGCCACATAGCAGAGATATTGACATAATAAATCAAATGAAGTTGTATTTTATTAAAATATTGTACATTTTTGGAACTAAGGAGCTACTGTATTTTCTGGTTTCCATTTTGATCAGTTAGTCACTTCTGTAAGATGCCAGCTGATTTTAGCTCCATGCCCTAGGCTTATGGCCTATTTCCAAACTTGGCTGAATGAACCATTTGATAGTTAATGACAAAAAGTTTCCTTCTTTGGTACCTCTCTCAAGTTAACTGCCATAACTTGTCCCATATTTAAGAGAGCAATAATAAGGTTAATGGGTTAAAATAAAAGCTAGGAAAATATAGTAGCTGTTTTATTTTGTTTCTGGGGAACGTGAGTATTAGAGGACAATAGAGACTAGAAAATTGGAAAATAAGCAGTAAAAGTCTTAGATTCAGATGTTCCTTCCCAATATGTTATATGGACCTGCCAAAAGTTTATTTTTGTGGCTCTTCAGGGGCTCCCTGTTCTAAGGGAAAAATAAAAATCTCAGTCACGCCTGACCCTTTGTGACCCCATGGCCTGTTGCCCGCTAGTTCCTCTGTCCATGGGATTTCCCAGGCAAGAATACTGGAGTGGGCCACCCTTTCCTCCTCCAGGGGGCCTTCTCTACCTAGCAATCAAGCCCATGTCTCCTGTAGCTACTACTTTGGGAAGTGGATTCTTTACCTCTGAGCCACCTGGGAAGCCTGAGGGAAGAATAATTGAGAACAAAGTCTTCATTGTGTTAAGATTTTGAGCACAGCTGGAGTTTGTCACTCATCTTATCCAGTTCCCAGCGGACTCTATCCTACTTAGATATAAAGCAGGTGTTTAAAAGTAGACAGAAAGCAAGCATTATTACACTAAAAAATCTGTAGTGTGGTAGAGAACAATTCACAGTCCTTGAATTTACCTCTAACAGTGCAACCATAGAGGATATAGAAATTGTTCTCATTCTCAACTTAATATGCCTTACAATTTATGTATTTCAAGGGAACTTGTGTCTTCAGTGTGTTGTTATTATTGTTCAGTCACTCAGTTTTGTCCGACTCTTTGCGACCCCATGGCCCACAGCATGCCAGGCTTCCTTGTCCTTTATCATCTCCTGGAGCTTGCTCAAACTCTTGTCCGTTGAGTCAGTAATGCCATCCAACCATCTCATCCTCTGTCATCCCCTTCTGCTCCTGCCTTCAATCTCTCCCAGCATCAGGGTCTTCAGTTAGCAGAAGTCAGAAGACACATGGCATGCTCAGTTGCTTCAGTCGTGTCTGTTAAGGGAGTTTGTGATTTCCTTGGTTCTGTCTCACTGCAGCAAAAATTTGAAGTGATGGACGGACCAGTGTTTCAGCTCCACATTACAGCTCAGTTTTATTTGGCAAGCAAAGGAAAATACACCCTGGAGTCATGAGGGTGGGCCAACCCAAAAGACGGCAAGAGATGAAGAGAAGTCCCCAGCTCAATTTTGGCTCCTTTTTTTATATGTTTTTTTCTCCTCTCCCTGAGCCTGTCCTATGTAAATTGGGCTAGCCAGCAGGGCTGTTTGTTTTATCTGAGGTTCTCACTCCATCCTCCGACCTTCGTTTGTTCTATTTTCATGGGCTTTCCCTTCTTTGTCTTTTATCCACCACCATTCTGGACTCCTTTTCCTTTTTCCTATTCTAACTACCTAACATGTCCGACTCTTTGTGACCGTATAGACTGTAGCCCGCCAGGCTGCTCAGGCCACGGGATTCTCCAGGCAAGGATACTGGAGTGAGTTGCCATTTTCTCCTTCAGGGGATCTTCCCAACCCAGGAATCACTGTGGTTCCTGTGGCTCCTGCTTTACAGGCAGATTCTTTATCATTTGAATCCTAACTGACCTGGGGGAAGGGAAATAGCTAAGCTCATCTTATCTTCTTTTTGCTAGGTTTTTATCAGAAGACTTGGTAACTTCCCGTAAAAACCTAGCAAAAGTAAGGTAAGATGAGCCTGGACTTGGCTATTTCCCTTCCCCCAAATCAGTTAGAGTCCATACAATGCTTAGGCCTGATTAGTTTCCCCTGAGGTTAAGGCTTGTTAAAAACTGAGTGTTCTGGCATATTTGAAAATGCTTAAATTTCCCATTCCTGTACTGGAACTGTACTACTTGCTGTGAGAAGCTACTTATCTTCTGGAGGCAAGTATCATAAAATTTTGGAGGCTGCCTGTGACTGGTTGTCCCTGGTAGATCAGATGGTAAAGAGTCTGCCTGCAATGCAGGAGCCCCACGTTTGATCCCTGGGTTTGGAAGATCTCCTGGAGAAGGGAATAGCTACCCACTCCAGTATTCTTGCCTGGAGAATTTCATGGACAGAGGAGACTGGTGGGCTATAGTCCATGGAGTCTCAAAGAGTTGGACTCGATTTGAGTGACTAGTTGTTTCTTTATTTTTTTTCCCCTGAGACTGGCTCTCCCTGGAGTTTTTAACTCTCAAGAATTGTCCACACTTGAGTCCTTAGCAATTTGTCAAGTAAAATTCAGGTTTCCCTGCTCTGTCACTGGTTCCCGATGTTCTTTCTGCTGTTGTGTCTCTATTGTGGTGAATTGTGACCATATGTATTAGCCTATCTGTCTCTTAAGTCTTGAGGGCAGGTGTTGACTCTGTGTCCTCCCTTCTCTTACATATCCAAGAAAAGTTGATTTTTCAGTCTGTTCAACTTCTTGTTAGGATGGAGTAGTGACTTTCAAGCTCCTTATATGTGGAACCATAGTGCCATCATTTTTGTTGGGAGGAAAACTATGTCCAGACATTAGTTCATTATATACAAATGTTAATGTTGCTGGCTTTCTCCTCAAAGAGTTCTGAGCTTAATAGCCCATAGATGCTCTTCTGTTGCCCACTAATCTATAACCTAAACACTAAACCTAAACAGCCTACTATCTTCAAAGTGCCTAAGAAGGCCTGTCAACAAATCCCTTCATTAACTGTTCTGAGTTGTTGAACTCTGAGTTGTCTTTATTTTCCTTAAAGCAGACACCTTCATGAAGCAGAAAACATACTTCAGACCATTTTATGCCTCATTTCTTTCTTGAAATTCAATATAATTCTGGTTCCATTTGAAATGATCTTACACAAAACAAATTCTTTTAAATTGTAAACTGATTTATTTAACTGATAACATTTTGTTTTTGGTGTCTTCTGCTTGACTTGACTCCATTATAGCATTCTATTATGATAGACATTCACATATAAATTAAAAGACCAAGAAAGTGCATCTGCAGTTAAGGGGGTTAATCAACACAATCAATAGGGACTTTCCTTTGAGAAATTATGCAAGATGAATTTTGCAATGAAACCTTAAAATCAAGATGAGAGAAACTATCTGTATATAGTGATCTCTATGATTATGCTACCTAATTCCTAGTATAGAGAAACTTTTTTTTTATGCTGTGCTCTTGAATACATATATTCCCTGAACTGTTTCTTAAATGGAAGCAAGATTTTCTGTAATGAAAATTGGCCCCAGAATGAGATTCAAGTTAATGAGAATCCTCCAAATAGGATATCAATGATAAACCCTGAAGTTTAACTTTCTACTTTCATAGGATTTCCAAGGAAATAAATTTATTTTTCCCTTAGACAGATGTGTTCATTTTAATAAAAACCAATCCAGATAAGAGTGTTAGTAGAAAATAAGGATTTTGCATAACGCACTCCTATATTTGAGGGAAAAATCTCCACTAAATTGAGTAGTATTACCATCTAGTCATAAAAGAAGGAAAACTGTGAGGTGAAAATTTCAAGTTGTTGACTTATAAAACTAATCTGTGTGAAAGAAATAGACCAAATAAAAATCTTACCTCAGAATAACTGTTCTTAGAGTTGTGGACTTGTGCCAGCAACTACTCCCAACAATTTCCACTTAAACACAAAAGAGTTCACCTACCACAAGGTCAGATATAGCCATGGAACATCTAGAAGATGCTCAGTATCTAATTACTATTCTTTAAGGGAATGATTAGTTGTAACCCTGAACTTACTGCTAGGGAAGCTTTAAAATTTAACTGTCTTTTGTGGCAATGAGAAGGACACAGTAAGGTCTATACATGGCACCATACCTGGCTCTTATACTAGGATTGCTAATCTCATAATACATAAACTCAGTGTAGTCTGTGATCCATTTTATATTCAATAAGGAGATTACCTTTGAACTAATAACACAGTAAGTCAATAATAAAATCAGTGGAATAAAATATTCCATTGATCTTAAATATTTGAGTATTTAGCCTTGCGCTGTTGTCGTTCAGTCACTAAGTCATGTCTGACTCTACAACCCCATGGACTGCAGCCTGAAAGGCTCCTCAGTCACCCTTTATCTCCTGGAGTTTGATCAAAATCTTGTCCATTGAATTGGTGATGTTATCTAACCATCTCATCCTCTGCTGCCCATTTCTCCTTTTGCTTTCAATGTTTCCCAGCATCAGGGTCTTTTCCAAAGGGTCAATTCTTTGCATCAGGTGGCCAAAGTATTGGAGTTTCAACATCAGTCCTTCCAAAGAATAGCAGGGTTAATTTCCTTTAGGATTGACTGGTGTTATTTCCTTGCAGATGATGGCACTCTCAAGAGTCTTCTCCAGCACCACAATTTGGAAGTATCAGTTCTTCAGTGCTCAGCCTTCTTTATAGTCCAACTCTCACATCCATACCTAACTACTGGAAAAACCATAGTTTTGACTATATGGACCTCTGTCACTAAAGTCATGTCTCTGCTTTTTAATAAACTGTCTAGGTTTGTCATGGCTTTCCCTCCAAGGAGCAGGTGTCTTTTAATGTCATGGCTAGAGTCACAGTCCACAGTGATTAGGGAGCCAGAGAAAATAAAATCTGTCACTGCTTTCAATTTTCCCCCTCAATTTTCCATGAAGTGATGGGACTAATTGTCGTGATATTGGTGTTTTGAATGTTGAGTTTTAAGCCAGCTTTTTCACTCTCCTCTTTCACCCTCACCAAGAGGTTCTTCAGTTCCTATTCACTTTCGGCCATTAGGGTGGTATCATCTGTATATAAGAGGTTGTTGATATTTCTCCTGGCAATCTTGATTCCAGCTTTTGATTTGTCCAGTTTGGCATTTTGCAAGATGTACTCTGCATAGAAGTTAAATAAGCAGGATGAAAATATACAGCCTTGATGTACTTCTTTTCCCAATTTTAAACTAGTCATTTGTTCCATGTAAGGTTCTAACTTTTGCTTCTTGACCTGAATGCGGGTTTCTCAGGAGACAAGTAAGGTGGTCTGATACTCCCATATCTGTAAGGTTTTCCCATTGATTGTTGTTATCCACATAGTCAAAGACTTTAACAAGGCCAATGAAGCAGAAATAGATGTTTTTTCTGGAAATTCCTTGCTTTCTCCATGATCCAAGTAATGTTGGCAGTTTGATCTCTGGTTCCTCTGCCTTTTCTAAACCCAGCTTGTACATCTAGAAGTTCTCGATTTATGTACCACTGAAGCCTAGCTTAAAGGATTTTGAGCATGATTTTTCTAGCATGTGAAATGAGCACAGTTGTATGGTAGTCTGTACTTTCTTTGGCACTACCCTCCTTTGGGTTGGAATGAAAACTGACCTTTTCCTGTTCTGTGGTCACTGCTGAGTTTTCCAAATTTCTTTGTATATTAAATGTAGCACTTTAGCAACTTCATCTTTTAGGATTTTAAATAGGTCAACAGGAATTTCATCACCTTCACTAGTTTTGTTTGTAGTAATGCTTCCTAAGGCCCAACTGACTTCACACTCCAGGATGTCTGGCTCTATGTGAGTGACACCACCATCATGGTTATCTAGGTCAGTAAGACATTGTTCTACAGTTCTTTTGTGTATTCTTGCCACCTCTTAATCTCTTCTGCTTCTGTTAGGTACTTACCTCTTCTGTCCTTTATTGTGCGCATCCTTGCATGAGATCTTCCCTTGATATCTCCAGTTTTCATGAAGAGGTCTCTAATCTTTCCCATTCTATTGTTTTCTTCTGTTTCCTTGCACTGTCCACTTAAGATGGCTTTCCTATGTTTCCTTGTTATTCTCTAGTACTCTGCATTCAGCTGGGTATATCTTTTGCTTTCTCAGTCGCCTTTTGCTTCTCTTCTTCCCTCAGCTATTTGTAAAGCCTCTTCAGACAACTATTTTGCCTTCTTGCATCTCTTTTTCTTTGCGATGCTTTCAGTCACTGCTTACTGTGCATGTTAATTATACAAACTTCCATTCACAGTTTTTCAAGTATAAATAAATAAATTAATTAAATAAACAAATAAATAAATAAATCTGGTAGATAAACCTGTCGACCAGATTAATCCTTTGAATCTGTCACCTCCACTGTATAATCATAAAATATTTGATTTAGGTCATACCTGAGTGGTCTAGTGGTTTTCCTTACTTATTTTCAATTCAAGCATGAATTTTGCAATAAGGAGCTCATCATCTGAGCCACAGTCTGGTCCATGTCTTGTTTTTGTTGATTATATAGAGCTTCCCCATTTTCGGCTGCAACAGGCATAATAAATTTCATTTTGGTATTGACCATCTGGTGATGTCCATGTGTAGCCATCTTTTGGGTTGTTGGAAAAGGGTGTGAACAGCATATTCTCTTAACAAATTCTGATAGCTTTTGCCCTGCCTCAATTTGTACTCCAAGGCCAAACTTGCTTCTTATTCTGAATATCTCTTGACTTCCTACTTTTGCATTCCAATCCCTTGTAATTCAAAGGATATCTTTTTTTGATGTTAGTTCTAGAAGATATTGTAAGTCTTCATGCTACTGCTACTGCTAAGTCGCTTCAGTCGTGTCCGACTCTGCGCGACCCTGCAGACGGCAGCCCACCAGGCTCCGCCGTCCCTGGGATTCTCCAGGCAAGAATACTGGAGTGGGTTGCCATTTCCTTCTCCAGTGCATGAAAGTGAAAAGTGAAAGCAAAGTCGCTCGGTCGTGTCTGACTCTTAGCGACCCCATGGACTGCATACAACTTGTCAGTTTAACTTCCTTGTCATCAGTGGCTGGGGCACAGGCATGGATTGCTGTGATACTGAATGATTTGCCTTGGAAACAAACCAAGATCATTCTGTTGTTTTTGAGGTTGCACCCATGTACTGTATTTCAGACTCTTTTGATGACTATTTCTTCTAAGGAATTCACTTCTTCTAAGGGATTCTTGCCCACTGTGGTAGATATAATGGTCATTTTAAATTTGCCTATTCCTATTCATTTAGTTCACTGTTAGTTCCAAATGTCAATGTTCACTCTTTGCCATCTCCTTCTTTACCAGGTCCAATTTACTTTGATTCATTTATCTCACATTCCATGTTCATATGTAATATTGTTCTTTACAGCATCAGAATTTACTTCCACTGCCAGAAGCATACACAACTGGGTATCTTTTCTGCTTTGGCCCAGCTGCTTCATTCTTTATGGAGCTATTTGTTATTGCCCTCTACTCTTTCCCAGTAGCATATTGGGCACCTTCCTACCTGGGGGGCTCATTTTCCAATATCATATCTTTTTGCTTTTTCATACTGTTCATGGGGTTCTCTTGCAAGAATACTGGAGTAGGTTGCCATTTCTTCCCCCAATGAACCATGTTTTGTCGTAACTCTCCACTATGACCCGTCTGTCTTGGGTTGCCCTGCATGGTATGTCTCACAGCTTCATTGAGTTACACAAGCCTCTTCTCCAGGACAAGACTGTGATCCATGAAGAGGTTAGAATTTCATGTGCCTGCTAAGTCACATCAGTTGTGTCTGACTCTTTGCGACCCTATGGACTATAGCCCATCAGGCTCCTCTGTCTATGGGACTCTCCAGGCAAGCTAATAAACTGGTCTGTGTGTCCGTGCATGTTCAGTCATATCCAACTCTTTGTGACACTTTGGACTGTAGCTTGTCAGGCTCCTCTGTCCACGGGGTTTTTCAAGTAGGAATACTGGAGTAAGTTGTCATTTCCTCCTCCCAGGGGTCTTCCTCACCTAGCAATTGACCCCTCATCTCCTGTGTCCCCTGCATTGCAGGTGGATTTTTACCTGCTGAGCCATGGTAGAGGGCCCTTTAATAAATTGGTGTTGTTCCTATAACTTTACTTTCAAGTTAAGCCAGGTTGAGTCAGAGTTATGCCTCATGAAACCATAAGGTAAAAAAAGGGACTGACTCTCTTTCCCAAACAAAACTCTTGTTTAATGTCTGAAACAAGACCTTGTTTTGTTGAAAATACTTCAAAAAAGTTTTTAGAGTCTCTGATGTGTCTTACCTAATGAACTGGTCAGAGTCCATGCCATGGAACATTGTATAGATGGCTTATGGAAAGTGCCATGAGGGGAAGGGTGTGGAACAGTTTGGAGTCCTTGACACTTATCTGAAAGAGAGCTCCTGACAAGTGCTGTCAGAAGATCCAGGCAGAATTAGTTAGCCTGGGTCCCCCTGACCTCTCAGTCCCCTAACCAGGCTCTTCAGATGTTAAGTAAATTCCCGACCTCCTATAATTCACTCTTTCTCTCTTGATTAGCTTTGGGATAATATTCTCTATGAATTTTTGATTAATCTTTTTCTTCTCCTTTTAAACAGAGAGGGATCTAAAATGTGAAACTTGATATGAAAGAGACCAAAATTCTTTCAGTTATACAAAATATTTACTAAAAGACAAAGGCAAAAAGACCTCAATTCTCTCTTGTAAATATTGGGTTGGCCAAAAAGTTAGTTCAGGCTTTTCCATCAGATGTGATGGAAAAACTCAAATAATCTTTTTGACCAACTCAGTATATTTTGAATCATTTGACTAATGTTATAAACTGAAGTTAGGTATGTTTTTTATTGGAAAGTCTATGTACAGTTTTAAGGACCAATGGCTTATTTTCCCTCTTGAGCTCTAGGCAATCATCACTACAGATTATAATTTTCTATCTCATATATTGTGTGTTAAAAGCATTAGTTAGGTTTATTTTATTAGAGAAATTAATGGAAGAGGAGCCATCTATTGTGTGGATATATGTTGTCTTATTGATAATAGGCTGATATTGTTTAATTAATCAGTATTCATCTCAACTTCCTATCATACAAGGTAATTTAATTTCTAGTAATTATTGATCCAACTCCTCGATAAGGCTTTTAAGGTTATTTAAAAACAAACAAACAAAAAACATATTTGTGGTTATAGGCCTCATGGGCCATGAAAAGCCAGGTTTCAGTGTTAATATTTTCTCTTGGATTATTCATTGTTCTAAGAAAGTTCTTATTGTAAGTACTGGCACATGGTAAGTCATGATTAAAAAGCAATGAGTATCAATATTACTGTTAACATCACAATACCATGATCCTCTCTTTTCACAGCAGCATCAATGTTATAATCTTTGGTAATTGTAAAGGATATCAGGCCACTTGAAGATATTAGATTAATAGAAACTGATTTAAAATAAAAGCAAAATCAGAAAATCTTTAAAGTATTTTCAGAACAACTAGACAGAAGATCAGCAAGGAAACAGATCACCTAGACAACTCTGTCAACTAACTTGACCTAATAGGCACCTATATAACATGCTACTCAGCAACAGCAGAAAATACATTCATGTTAGGTGTGCATGGAATATTATCCAGAATAGACTATGTTTTAGGCCATAAAAGAAACCTCAGTAAATTTTAAAATAATGAAATTAGAAATTAATAATACAAGGAAATTTAGGGATCTCACAAATGTGTGAAAATTAAATAGTATACATGTAATGAATTGATTAAAATTAGAAAAGAAATTAAAAATACTTTGAAATAAATGCAAAAGCATATCAAAACTTAAGATATTTAGTGAGAGCAGTACTTAGAGGGAAATTTAAAGTTGTAAATGCCTATATTAAAGAAAAAAAAAGAAAAAAGATTTGGCTTATTTAGCCAAGTGTAATGCATTCTAGGTGCTTCCATGTGGTCACAAATGGCAAAATTAGATCCTTCTCTATGTTTAATGTTCTGTTGTGCATGTGCATATGCATGTGTCTGTGTGTGTACCTCACAATTTCTTTATCCATTCATTCCTTTTTGGGCACTGAGGTTGCTTACATATTTTGGCTATTTTAAATAATGCTGTTGTGAACATTGGAGTTCATGTGTCTTTTTGAAGTAGTGTTATATTCTATTCGGATAAATATCCAACAGTGAGATTGCTGGATTTTATGTTGCTCTATTTTTAAATTTTTTGAGAACACTCATATTATTTCCCGTAATGGCTGTACCTATTTACATTCTTACCAACAGTGCATGACAGTTTTCATTTCTCTACATCCTTATGAACACTTGTTATATCTTGTCTCTTTGACTATAGGCATTCTAACAGATGTGATATCTCACTGTGGTTTTGAGTTTTGTTGGCCTGATGTAACATACAGGCCAGGGAATATAGTAAATATTCTAATAACTTTTCATAAAGTGTTGCATATAACATATCAAATTATTATGCATTACATCTGAAGCTAATATAATATTTTGAGTGAATTATACTTATATTAATCCAGCAACATATAAAAAATATTATATGTAGTGACCCAGTGACATTTATCCCAGAAATGTAAGGTTGATTCAACATAGAAGATTACTAGAAAAAAGAACACAAACTGATCATTACAATAGATGTAGTAAAAAAAAAAAAAAAAACCATGGGAAAAATCATTTGAGAAGACTGCTAAGAAAATTTAATGAGAAAAGTAAGACTTTTCAATAAGTAGTATTGGAACAAGGGAGAGAAGGAAATGGCAGCCCACTCCTGTATTCTTGTCTGGAGAATCCTGTCGACAGGGGAGCCTGGTGGGCTACAGTCGAGGGGGTCACAAAGAATTGGACATGACTGAGCGACTGAACAACAACAGTAATTGGAACAAATAGATGCCCACAGAAAGTCTGACTCTTACCTCACCCCAAATAACAACATTAACTCAAAATGACTTGACCTAAATGTAAGCACTAAAACTATAAAACTCTTAAAAGAAAATATAAGTAGAAATCTTTGTGACCTTGTATTAGGCAAGATATTTTTAGATAAGACCCCCAAAACAAAAGCAAACAGAGTAAAAAATGAACTGAACTTCATCAGAAATAAAATATATTGTTCTACAAAGTACATACTCAAGAAAGTGAAAGAGAAGCCACAGAATGAGAGACCTGCATCTATTATAGGAGTGGCATCCAGATTGTATAAAAAATAATAAACATAGACAAAAGACAACCCAATTTAAAAAATGAGCAGAGGATTTGAATAGACGTTTCCTTAAAATAGATGTAAATATAGCCAATATGCACATGAAAAAAAAAAAACCACTGATTAGAGACATGAAGAATAAAACAAACAAGACCACTTCACATCTATCAGGATAAATAAACTAACAGAAAACAAATTGACAATGGTGTGGAGAAATTGGAATACTCATGCATTTCTGATGATAATATAAAGTTGCCAACATCTGTTAAATCATATGAAAAGCAAGAGTTCCAGAAAAACATTTACTTCTGGTTATTGACTATGCTGAAGCCTTTGACTGTGTGCATAGCAACAAACTGTGGAAAATCCTTAAAGAAATGGGAATACCACACTATCGTACCTGCCTCCTGCAAACCCTGTATGTAGGTCAAAAAGCAACAGTTAGAACCAGACATGGAAAAATGGACTTGTTCCAAATTGGGAAAGGAGTATGTCAAGGCTATCTATTGTCACCCTGCTTATTTAACTTATATACAGAGTACATCATGAGAAACGCTGGGCTGGATGAAGCATAAGCTGGAATCAAGATTGCTGGGAGAAATATCAATAACCTCAGATATGCAGATAACACCACTTTTATGGCACAGAGCAAGGAAGAACTAAAGAGCCTCTTAATGAAAGTGAAAGAGGAGAGTGTAAAAGCTGGCTTAAAACTCAACATTCAGAAAACAAAGATCATGGCATCCAGTCCCACCACTTTCATGGCAAATAGATGGAGAAACAATGGAAAGAGTGACAAAATTTATTTTCTTGGGCTCCAAAATCACTGCAGATAGTGACTTTAAAAGGCACTTGCTCCTTGGAAGAAAAACTATGACAAACCTAGACAGCATATTAAAAAGCAGAGACATTATTTTGCCAACAAAGGTCTGTTTAGTCAAAGCTATGGTTTTTCCAGTAGTCATGTATGGATGTGAGAGTTGGACCATAAAGAAAGCTGAGTGCTAAAGAATTGATGCTTTTGAACTGTGATGTTGAAGAAGACTCTTGCGAGTCCCTCGGACTGCAAGGAGATCCAACCTGTCCATCCTAAAGGAGATCAGTCCTGAATATTCAATGGAAGGACTGATGCTGAAGCTTCAATACTTTGGCCACCTGATGTGAAGAGCTGACTCATCAGAAAAGACCTTGTTGCTGGGAAGGATTGAAGGCAGGAAGAGGAGAAGGGGACGACAGAGGATGAGATGGTTGGATGGCATCACCAACTCAATGGACATGAGTTTGAGCATGCTCTGGTAGATGGTGAAGGACAGGGGAACCTGGCATGCTGCAGTCCATGGGGTCGCAAAGAGTTGGACACAATTGAGTGAACAACAACAATATATATTTATATATGTATATACTATATATATATATATATACACACTATATTTGTATATGTATATATATATACTATATATATGTTTGTATATATACACACACCCAGGGATATGTATATACACATACCCAGGGATTAAACCCAGGTCTCCTGCATTGCAGGCAGATTCTTTACCAGCTGAGCCACAAGGGAAGCACGTATACATACATACATACACACACACACAGTCATATACATATACATGCATGTCTGTGTATATATATTTTCAAATGACCTCAAATACAGGGTGCTTTGAGGATTTTATTTTCCACTTACCTCCCTTATGAGCTCTGCTTTTGTATTTACATTCCACTCCCAATTCACTTTTGCAATGTGATGTCTAAAAAGTACATTACTTGCAACAAATCAAAACTACTATCTTAGTCTATATTGCTCCAAACCAATTTGTTTCCAGTGCTACAAATCCAGTGTTCTGAATCCTTATTATGATGACCAAACTTAGAAGCCATCTTTGATAATCTTTTTACCTCTTTCTCCCTGTATCTAGTATTATCATCAATTCCTGGCAATTCTATCTAAGTATCTCTTGGTTGTATTGCTCAGGTAAATAACTGCAAACTTTTGAGATGTAGTAGTTCCTGTGATTGCAAACCTCACATGAGAATCTTTTTTAACACTAGTTAATGCTAAAGTGGTGGTGCCCTCTAAGCTGACTGTGGCCTTTTAAAATTTATCAAGAAGAAACTGCTTTGTATTACAGCTTAATAAGCTCAATTAGTTCTAATGATATATCTTCTTCCTTTAGCAATCAAAGATAATTTCCATGGTTGTGGAGTCAAGTAAATTTTATGCTTATTTATTGCTTTAGCTTTAATCTCTGTTGTTTGAGACATACTGTCAGTTGAACACAAAACCAATTGTCCCCCTACTTTCCTCATAGGAATGAATTATATTTTCTTAACTCTCAGTCTGCCACTGAAGGACCAAATGCAAAACAAGCTGATACCATGCTGGTTTAGGGCCATTTCACATTACATTGATAAATCATGCAGGCACAAGTCATTTGTCAAAAATACATTTACTTGAATCAAATTTACTTTGCGTGCAGGAGGTGCTGGATTCATATCTAGCTTTCACTAAATAATTTATCAAACTCTGATTTGAAATATAATACAAAGTCCTTAATAAAATTAAACAAACTTTTCTTTACCTAGGAATTGTATATTGGGTGAAACATACAGCTCATCACTGTATTACAATATCATTATGCTGATTTCAATAGTTGAGAGGTTGGTGATATATTGCAAAGCAGACAAAATAAATTCAATTTAATACATGTTACAAATTACTGTTGATTTCAAAATGCTTTATATTCTTCACTTCTTCATGTGTTTCTATCCACTCACGCCTCTTTTCTTCTATGAAATGGGGAAAAATTACTAATCTCATGTGCTAAAGACAAGATTTTTGCTTTTTTCTTTGGTCTTTGAACTTCAGTACTTGAGGCAGTATTAGGTCTAGTTCATAAATTAAACACTCTCATGTACACAGGGAAAAGACAGCACTTACTATTTATAAAACTTGAAGGCCTTTTAGGGTTTTGAGAGAGAAAAAAAAATATACTCGCCTGTTTTGAAATAATGGGTAGAGGGATGTTTGTGCCTTTTGAGCTGGTGAGCCTGGGATGTTTTCCTGTCCCCAGCCAAAGATGTCCCAAGAAGTAGAGAGGTCACTAAAATATGGTGGCTAACTATATAGGCTCTAGAATGTAGCAGTTCATCTTTGAATCATGGTTCTGTCATTATCTTAGTTGTCTGATCTTAAATAGCTTACTTAACTTCTCTGTTTTTCAGTTCTCTCATACAGATTGGGCCATTATGGTATCTATGGATTAGACGGAGTGGAAGTATTAAATAACAGAATCACTCAAGAGGGACTGAGAGTAACTCCACCAATATAATCTTTTTGTAAAAAAGAATATCAACTCAGCTCCTACTTCATTTGGCCCCTTTCAAATGACATTGAGCCTTTATAGTTTCTGCCTGGCCTTAACTAATTCTTGAGATTGTTCTGAGCAGCTAGAATTTAGTGATCACTTCCGGTATGCCAGTTCATAGGGTATGTGTGTTGTTGTGTCATTTGTGTGGTTGGGATATAGATGTATTCATAAATGACTGCTTTCTCAACCTCATCTTTTTGCACCCTTGGTTCTGCCCATAAAACTGTTGGCATCTTTACACTGTACTCAATTTTCCAGACTGAATTTCTGAACCCGGCCTACTTGGCAAGGCTGGCAGATGAAAGCTTATGGTGTTCAGTGAACAATGAAAGCCAGATTTGTGGTCTCTGAAGAAGATTTAACTTAGGGACCAAAGACAGTCGCAGTCACTCAGAGCTTTGTGTAGTAGAGATTTTGTTAAAGTGATAGTGACAGTGGAGAAAAGGGAACCCTCTTACACTGTTGGTGGGAATGCAAACTAGTACAGCCACTATGGAGAACAGTGTGGAGATTCCTTAAAAAACTGGGAATAGAACTGCCATATGACCCAGCAATCCCACTGCTGGGCATACACACCGAGGAAACCAGAATTGAAAGAGACGCGTGTACCCCAATGTTCATCGCAGCACTGTTTACAATAGCCAGGACATGGAAGCAACCTAGATGTCCATCAGCAGACGAATGGATAAGGAAGCTGTGGTACATATACACAATGGAATATTACTCAGCCATTAAAAAAAATACATTTGAATCGGTTCTACTGAGATGGATGAAACTGGAGCCCGTTATACAGAGTGAAGTAAGCCAGAAAGAAAAACAACAATACAGTATACTAATGCATATATATGGAATTTGAAAGATGGTAACGATAACCCTATATGCGAGACAGAATAAGAGACACAGATGCATAGAACAATTTTATGGACTCTGAGGGAGAAGGTGAGGGTGGGACGTTCTGAGAGAATAGCATTGAAACATGTATATTATCATACGTGAAACAGAACACCATTCCATGTTCGATGCATGAGACAAGGGCTCAGGGCTGGGGCAATGGGATGACCCAGAGGGATGGGATGGGGAGGGAGGTGGGAAGGGGGTCCAGGAAGGGGAACACATGTAAACCCATGGCTGATTCATGTCCATGTATGGCAAAAACTATTACAATATTGTAAAGTAATTAGCCCCCAACTAAAATAAATAAATTTATAAAAAAAAAATAAATAAAACCATAAAATAATAAGAAAAAGGCTTCTGGCGTAGACCTCAGAAGGGGGTAAAAGATTACCCGCCTTGCTAGTTTTAAGCAGGGCATTATATACTTTTCTGTTAGCTGCAGAGAATAGAAATACCTCAAGGCTGTGAAAATTTTTCCCAGACCCTTTCCTGTCACATACATCCTGGGATGACATAAGCATGAGATTAATTACATAGCTCAAAAAGTCATGTCCTTGAGCAAGGGATACTGCTGCCTAAGAGGCCTCCGTGGCTAAGGCAAAAGAATGTGAAAAAGAAAGAATGTTCACCTCCTCCTTAAAGAGGCCCTGGGCTTGGACTCCTTATGAACCTGCCTAAGTTAACTCTCTCAAGGCCCTTAACGTTCTGTCTACCCTGATCTTGCCATCGACTTCTCCTGCAAAGATAAATTCCTTCCCCTATATCATCAGCCATAATCAAGCTTATTGTGGTAAATGGACTAATGACCCAGAGCCACAGTAATTCTATGCATCTACATTAGAGAAAGACCTTTCTTTTGAAATTTCTGAAATAGATCTATGTGAATCTTGGAACATACCTGAAACTCTTCTTGTTGCCATAACGTTGGACTTACATTGCCGAATTCTAGCTATCAGCAAGAGTCAGCCCTTCAGTCTTCTCATTTTTTTAGGTTCAGGCAAGGCTTATTCCTTCTTACTTAGGGCTGGAATAGTAACATTCTAGCTTGCTTTTCAGTTAAGCTACTTGTAGTCAAAACAAAATTAAAGGATGCTGAATTTTCTTTGATTATCATGAATGGTTTTTAAAATGTTTTAGGCTATATTGAAATAAATTGGATTATGGCATCTATAAAGCTTTTGGAGAACATTTTTCTTTTATTCTCTTTCTGTGTGCCACAAAATCTATCAATGAGAATTCTAAATGTCAAAGAATACTTTTTCTACATAGATAGGTTCGTTGTACTATACTTGTGTAATTGCACCGTTGATAGTTTTTTCAGCATCTGTATTTCTCTATAACCACTCCAGCATTTATTATTTGTAGATTTTTGATATTAGCCATTTTGACCAGTGTGAGATATCTCATTGTGGTTTTGATCATTTCTCTAAGATTAGGAATATTGAGCATCTTTTCATGTGTCTATTGTCTATCTGCATGTCTCCTTTGGAAAAGTGTCTGCCTAATTTTGATTAGGTTGTTTGTTTTTTCTTATACTAAGTTGTGTGGCATGTTTGTGTAATTTGATATTAACTCCTTTTCAGATGAATTGTTTGCAAATATTTTATTTTATTCTGTGGGTTGTCTTTTTGTTTTTTTTTTGATGGTTTCCTTTCCTGTGCAAAAAGTTTTCAGTATAATTAGGTCCCATTTGTTTATCTTTGGTTTTCTTTTGCCTTGGGAAGCTGATCTAAGACAATATTGCTGATTCATGTCCAATAATGTTTTGCCTGTGTTCTCTTCTAGAAGTTTTATGGTGTCACATCATATTTAAGTCTTAAAACCATTTTGAGTTTATTTTTATATATAGTGTGAGGGGAGTGTTCCAATTTCATTGAAAAACATATAGCTGTCCAGCTTTCCCATAACCACTTGTTGAAGAGACTACATTTTTTAAAATTGTATGTTCTTGCCTCCTTTCTCAATAGATCAGTCAACTACAGTTTTGTGGGTTTATTGACTACAATGCGGGACACCGGGGTTCAGTCCCTGGGTTGGGAAGATCCTCTGGAGAAGGAAATGGCAACCCACTCCAGTACTCTTGCCTGGAGAATGCAATGGACAGAGGAGCCTGTAGGCTACAGTCCATGGGATTGCAAAGAGTCCGACTCGACTGAACAACTTCACTTTCACTTTTCTCTTCCATTGAAGTATATGTCTGTTTCTGTGCTGGCATCATGCTGTTTTGATTATGGTAGTTTTGTAGTATTGTCTGAGTCTAGGAGGGTTATGCTTCCAGGTTTGTTCTTTTTCATCAGGGTTGCTATGGTAATTTGGGGTCTTTTTAATTCCATATAAGTTTTAGGATTATTTATTTTGTTGTTTGGTTGCTAAGTCATGTCTAACTCTTTGCAGTTCATGGACAGTAGCCCACTTCACTCCTCTGTTAATGGGATTTTTTAGGCAAGAATATTGGAGTGGGTTGCCTTTTCTTCTGAAAAAAATGTCTCTGGCCCATACAGGGACTGAACCAATGACCTTGGTGTTATTAGTACCACACTCTAACCAACTGAGCTAACCAGTCATATTGTTTTTGTTCTGTGAAAAATAACATGGATATTTTGATAGGGATTGCCTTAAATCTATAGACTGCTTTGGGTAGTATGACCAGTTTAACAAAATGCTTCCAATCTAACAGCATGGTATATCTTTCCATTTCTTAGAATCATCTCTGATTTCTTTTATCAATATTTTATAGTTCTGAGCATACAGATCTTTTACCTTCTTGGATAGATTTATTCCTATATATTTTTTGATGTGTTTTTAAATAGAATTTTTTAAATGGTAATGTTATATCATTATTAGTGTAAAGAAAGGCAACAGTTTTCTGTATATTAATCTTGTATCCTGCTTCCTTGCTGAATTCATTTATTGGTTCTAATGGATTTTGTTTGGAGTCTTTAGGGCTGTCTATATAGAGTATTATGACATCTGCAGATAGTGACAGTTTAACCACTTCCCTTCCAATTTGGATACTTTTTATTTCTTGTCTGATTGCTGTGGGCAGGACTGGCAACATTATGTTGACTAGAAGTGGTGAGAGTGGGCATCCTTGTCTTGTTCCTCAATTTGAGGGTAAGCTTTGTCTCTATTTATGTCCTTCGTTTTAAAGTTTGTTTTTTCTGATATAGTATTGCTGTCTTGCTTTCTTATCATTTCCATTTACATAAAAAATATTTTTCCATACCCTCACTATCAGTCTGAGTGTGTCATTTGCCCTGAAGTGAATCTTTCGTAGGCAGCATATTACAGGTTCTTGTTTCTTTTATCCAATTTTCCACTCTGTCTTATGATCAGAGCATTACTGCATATTGATATTTAAAGTAATTATTTCTAGATAAGTACTTATAGACATTTCAATCCTTCTTTTCCTATTGTTTTTGTGATTCTTTGTTCATTTCTTCTTTTTTGCTTTCCTTTCATGGTTTGATCTTTTTGTTGCTGTTGTTGTTGTATGCCTTATTACCTTTCTTTTTGTTTTTCATGAATATATTGTGTGTTTTTAAGTTGTCATTACTATTGAGTTCAATTATGCTAATCCATACCTGTATCTAGTTGCTTTAAACTGATAGTTATACAAGTTTAGAGACATTCTTAAATACCTACATTCTATACTATATTCCCCACATTTTGTGATTTTGATGTCTTATTTTATGGTTTCATGTTTGTTTTTCTATTGTTAATTGTAGGTATAATACTTTTATAATTTTTTTTGTTTCTTAATCTTTGTACTGACTAATTTACATGATCTTCAATTCTTTTATATATTTTCCTTTCCAATTATGATTTTCTCTTTTCTAGAGATTCTTCCTTTTCTATTTAGGTAAGATTCCCCAATGTTTCTTTTACTATAGTTTTAGTATTGCTTAGTTATTTTAGTTTTTGCTTGTGTGAGAAATTCTTAGTTTCTCCTTCTATTCTAAATGATGATCTTAATGGGTAGAGTATCCTGAGTTGCAGAAATTTTCCCTTTCAAGACTTTGAATATATTATGTCACTTTCTTATGGTTACAAAGTTTCTACAGAGAAGCCAGCTAATATCCTTGTGGGGGTTCCTTTGTGACCAATTCTTTGTTTTCTTTTTCTTGCTATGTTTCGGATCCTCTCTTTATCTTTCCCTTCAGTTCAGTCGCTCAGTCGTGTCCGACTCTTTGCGACCCCATGAATTGCAGCACTCCTGGCCTCCCTGTCCATCACCAACTCCTGGAGTCTAACCAAACCCATGTCCATCGAGTCAGTGATGCCATCCAACCATCTCATCCTCTGTCGTCCCCTTCTCCTCCTGCCCCCAATCCTACCCAGCATCAGGGTCTTTTCCAATGAGTCAACTCTTCGCATGAGGTGGCCAAAGTATTGGAGTTTCAGCTTCAGCATCAGTCCTTCCAATGAATATTCAGGACTGATTTCCTTTAGGATGGATTGATTGGATCTCCTTGCAGTCCAAGGGACTCTCAAGAGTCTTCTCCAACACCACAGTTCAAAAGCATCAATTCTGCGGTGCTCAGCTTTCTTCACCGTCCAACTCTCACATCCATACATGACCACTGGAAAAACCATAGCCTTGACTAGACGGACTTTTGTTGGCAAAGTAATGTCTCTGCTTTTAAACATGCTATCTAGGTTGGCCATAACCTTTCTTCCAAGGAGTAAGCGTCTTTTAATTTCATGGCTGCAGTCGCCATCAGCAGTGATTCTGGAGCCCAAAAAAGTAAAGTCTGACACTGTTTCCACTGTTTCCCCATCTATTTCCCGTGAGGTGATGAGACCAGATGCCATGATCTTAGTTTTCTGAACGTTGAGCTTTAAGCCAACCTTTTCACTCTCCTCTTTCACCTTCATCAAGAGGCTCTTTAGCTCTTCTTCACTTTCTGCCATAAGGGTGGTGTCATCCGCATATCTGAGGTTATTGATATTTCTCCCAGCAATCTTGATTCCAGCTTGTGTTTCTTCCAGCCCAGCATTTCTCATGATGTACTCTGCATATAAGTTAAATAAGCAGGGTGACAATATACAGCCTTGACGTACTCCCTTTCCTATTTGGAACCAGTCTGTTGTTCCATGTCCAGTTCTAACTGTTGCTTCCTGACCTGCATACAGGTTTCTCAAGAGACAGGTCAGATGGTCTGGTATTCCCATCTCTTTCAGAATTTTCCACAGTTTATTGTGATCCACACAGTCAAAGGCTTTGGCATAGTCAATAAAGCAGAAATAGATGTTTTTCTGTAACTCTTTTGCTTTTTCTGGAACTCTCTTGCTTTTTCGATGATCCAGCGGATATTGGCAATTTGATCTCTGGTTCCTCTGCCTTTTCTAAAACCAGCTTGAACATCTGGAAGTTCACGGTTCACGTATTGCTGAAGCCTGGCTTGGAGAATTTTGAGCATTACTTTACTAGCATGTGAGATGAGTGCAAGTGTGCGGTAGTTTGAGCATTCTTTGGCATTGCCTTTCTTTGGGATTGGAATGAAAACTGACCTTTTCCAGTCCTGTGGCCACTGCTGAGTTTTCCAAATTTGCTGGCATACCGAGAGGGCCTAGGCCGGGCCGGGGGCGGCGGCCGAGAGGGGCTAGGCCGGGCCGGGGGCCGGGAGCCGGGGGCCGGGGGCCGGGGGCCGGGAGCCGGGGGCCGGGAGCCGGGGGCTGCGGCCGAGAGGGTAAGCTGAAAGGGATGCTCAATTCTATAGGCTGTCTCATAATTCTAACAGTAATACTCAAGATAAGTTCTATTATTGTCTCCACTTTAAAGATACAGAAATTAAGTCTCAGGGAGATTAAGTAACTTGGCCAAAGTCAAAGAAGAATGACCAGTTTACTTCTGTGTATTAATACTTATTTGAGCCAAAGTCCAAAATATACTGTGATAACATTTGGTACTCTTCTAACCATGTCTTGTATTTACTGATCCAAGTATTTTTGTTTTTTTTTTTTTTTTTCCTTGCATTACTTCTCATTTATCTTTATACCAAATTTCTAAGGGGAGCAAAGCATATATCAAAAAGCTTGTGATATATTGTAATGTCATTGCAGGTCTTGGGTTGGTGCCTAGGTCTTTTGACCCCTTGTCAAGTTCTCTTTCACTGTAGGAAACCAATCTTTAGAAGGAACACTAGTGAATTTTAGCACTGACCATTCTGCAAATCAGCAGCTGAAATTAGAAATTACAGACCCCACAGTAGCATCATAAGGGTAATATTTGGGGGAATAGGGACTATGTTTGGTGTTTCTTTAGTTTGACCACCTTACTGTCTACCTTGTTACCATTAAAGACCTACATCCTCTTTCATCTAAGTTATCTTGATGTCAGACTGGTATCATATTGTAGAGAATTGGTGATTTTGGAAATTGGAGCTCATCATTCTTGTGACGAAAGAACATTTTGCTTTACTTTAATTTTCTTTCTCTATCATGTGAATTTAATACTTTTATGCATCGAGATTGCAGGAAAGACTTTTGTCAGATATCCCTGGCTTTGCTGGTAACATATTGAGAAATGCATTTTCATAGTATTTTATTTATTAATTTTGGCTGCACTGGGCCTTCATTGCTATGTGCGTGCAGCCTTTCTCTAGTTGTGGTAAGCAAGGAAGGGCTACCCTTTGTTGCAGTGCACGGACTTCTTAGTGTGGTGCCTTCTCTTGTTGTGGAACATTGCTCTAGGCTCACAGACTCAAATTGTGGTGTGTGGGCTTAGTTTCTGCTAAGTATGTGGGATCTTATTTCCCCAACCAGGGATTGAACCCTTGTCCCCTGCATTGGAAGGCAGATTCCTAATCACTGGACCACCAGGGAAGTCCCTGTATTCTCTTTTTTAGATGACACAACATGTTCAACTAATGGAAAGTACATGCTTGCTTCCTTTTTATATGGATGTATGTCAAGTGAAGTGCTAACCAAATTCACTCCCTGCTTCTGCTGAACAGCTTATCCTTAAGATGTCCTGATATGCAGGTCAGGAAGCAACAATTAGAACTGGACATGGAACAACAGACTGGTTCCAAATAGGAAAAGGAGTACGTCAAGGCTGTATATTGTCACCCTGCTTATTTAACTTAGATGCAAAGTACATCATGAGAAATGCTGGGCTGGAAGAAACACAAGCTGGAATCAAGATTGCCAGGAGAAATATCAATTACCTCAGATATGCAGATGACACCACCCTTATGGCAGAAAGTGAAGAAGAACTAAAGAGCCTCTTGATGAAAGTGAAAGAGGAGAGTGAAAAGGTTGGCTTAAAGCTCAACGTTCAGAAAACTAAGATCATGGCATCTGGTCTCATCACTTCACGGGAAATAGATGGGGAAACATTGGAAACAGTGTCAGACTTTATTTTTTGGGGCTCCAAAATCACTGCAGATGGTGATTGCAGCCATGGAATTAAAAGACGCTTACTCCTTGGAAGGAAGATTATGGCCAACCTAGATAGCATATTTAAAAGCAGAGACGTTACTTTGCCAACAAAAGTCCGCCTAGTCAAGGCTATGGTCTTTCCAGTGGTCATGTATGGATGTGAGAGTTGGACAGTGAAGAAAGCTGAGCGCCGCAGAATTGATGCTTTTGAACTGTGGTATTGGAGAAGACTCTTGAGAGTCCCTTGGACTGCAAGGAGATCCAATCAATCCATCCTAAAGATCAGTCCTGGGTGTTCATTGGAAGGACTGATGTTGAAGCTGAAACTCCAATACTTTGGCCACCTCATGGGAAGAGTTGACTCATTGGAAAAGACCCTGATGCTGGGTAGGATTGGGGGTGGGAGGAGAAGGGGACGACAGAGGATGAGATGGTTGGATGGCATCACCGACTCGATGGACATCGGTTTGGATAGACTCCGGGAGTTGGTGATGGACAGAGAGGCCTGGCGTGCTGCGATTCATGGGATCACAAAGAGTCGGACACGACTGAGCGACCGAACTGAACTGAACTGAAGATGTCCTGAAGACCCTTTCTGCAGAGAGCAGTCCAAATCACTGGAACTTCTCTTCTGTAGAAATTATTCACAGTATCATGTTTTATTTTCAAAAATATCCTAATAAACACAATAAAATATACAATTCCCTTATGTATTCTGAAGCAGGTAGCTGCTGTGTTCTACTAAGTTTAAGCAAGGATATTATCGTTTGCTTTAAATTAATGGGTGACAATGTGTCATTCCATATATTAAATCTTAGACCCCAAACAGTGAGAAGAGCTGTCTTTAAAACTAGTGACTTTTCCATTATGCTACAATGTAAGCACACAATAGTGAGAGAAATTACCTATAAAAGTGCCAATAGCTAATGAGAAGTGATAATAACAGACAAAGGATGGGGGCTGAAGTGTTGCCCCTTACAGATCTAAGGAAATGCACAGTTGTATACTGGCGTATGATAGTCACTTAACTTTCATAATTCTATGTCACTGTGATTGAACCTTTTCTTAAGAAACCTTGAATAATTATATCTTTAATCGTCCTGCACAGACAAAAGTATTTCGCTTCAAACTCTCCAAAATCTTCTGTATTTCTTACTCTCTGGGAAAATCCATTTTCTTTAAAAATACATACACAAACACATATGCATACATACTCACACAATTTCAAAACAAGGACTGTCTCTCCACTTGATGGTCTCTGGTATACAGGTTCCTGGAAGGAGGTTGTTGGAGTTTTCTTCACATTTACATTTTTCTTGATGTTTTCAATTAAGTTGAGAGAATAACAAATAGCTCCTTTAGTAAATATTATCAACCATAAGAAAAATTTATTCTAACTGGTCTTGTTTTATGACTTCTAAGTAAAGAAATGGTTTCAGAGTCTTTCATATCTTTTATTTTGCTTTTATTTCTGTGTTTCTTCTTTCTTTTGAAGGTAGCATTTATTATTAGTAATAACTTCTCTTCCAAATAACTGTGTGAGTAGGTACTACCACTATCTTCAGTTTACTAAATAGGAAATTCAGGAAGATATTGTAATTTATCAACTATGAGTTGGCTGGGATCACCAGTGCAGTTCATATTAGGGTGTCAATTAGAGCAGTAGCTGGTACATTTATCTAAAGACTCTTGTGATATAAAGATCAAGACAGCTTGCTCACTCACCTATCTGGTGCCTCATTTGGAGTAGGTAGAACAGTTGCCTTCTGTTTACCCATTTCCCTTTATACACAGCATCTCTGTGTGATTAGCTTGAGCTTCCTCAAAGTATGGTGATCTCAAGGTATCCATTCTTCTTTCCTAGAGGCTAAAGAAGAAGCATTTCAGAAAACCAGGACATCGGCTGAAAATACCTGCCTTGAAAGTCACAAGGTACCTCTTTTGCCAGTAGTATTGTACAAAAGGAAGTTACAGGGCTGGCCAACTTTCAAGTGAAGGGGATTATACTGTGGCATAGGTATTGGAAGTTACAGTTCCTCACTAGGTCATGTTTGGAGATTTTCTACTTAAAAATATAGAGAAAAATAATCCCCATTACCTTTAATTCTGATTCATTTCCTTTGGTTCTAATTTGGATCTAGGAATTCTCCACTACTGTGTAAATTGAATTAATTATATTATCAGAAGAAAACATGAAATAGCTAAGAAAGAGCTTCTGCAAGATGATAGTTGTAAGGGTTAGAAGCATTTAGTATTTTTAGAGTGTTTTTCATACTTTGCGTGTTCTGCGAATTTATCTGAGCCTAAATTCTAATCCCAGGTAAGACTGTATATACTTTGTTTGTCCTAGATATGTTTTTGCTTGTATGAGCAAAATGGGTGCTCATGAAAGCCTACAATTGCCTGTCTGTGGGGTCTGGTGTTTGGTATATTCATGAAGCACTTGCCTCTCCTGCTGGGGAGACAGGTGCCAATGGTCTAGAAGTCTCTTTGTGTTTGGGAATGTTGGAATCCCTGTATTCTGTTACTGGGGAGTTAAATTCTCCCCTAATTATTCTTTGGCTGAGTGAGGGACTTTTACTTGGGCAGTTTCTCCCCTGAGAGACGTTTGTTTCTGGCTGTATTCCTTTTCCCTTGGCTTTATTTTCATAGCCTTTCAGCACTTCTGAAAAAGCTTAATCATTTTTTTTAAGTATCTGAGAAATTTTGCTCAAATCTTAGCTGCAGGTTAACTAATTTGGAATAATGATGGTAAAATAGAATCTGGTTGCTCTGAATGCTGGTTTTTTGACTCCTCTCCACTGTGAAGCTGTGTCCAACATACCTTTTGAGGGATTAAATTATATTGCTGTCTATTTATTGTGTTACCATTTATTGATTGGTTACATACACATAAAATTTTGGATAATTGCATTTCATCATATACTTGTCATATAAATCTATGCAGTTCTTACTATAATTTTTATTCACATATCATAGATGAGGAAATTGAGGTTTAAAGAGTAAAAGATGATTTATACCATAGGCAGTGCTCAGTCTGGTACCCAAAACCAAGCAATGTATTCACAGCATGTACTTCCAGCAATATGCTCTTTCCCATTCAAATAAAATATTTGGAAACTCCAGTTTGGGGAAATGTTATAATTAATGGATTATTTTGTTTATTTGTTCTTACTGGTTTTTTGTTTTTTTTTTTTAATGAGCTATTTGGGAAACCTCGGCACACTCAAATTGTCTTGATAAACAAAGCTAAAAGACAATTGTCTGGTTTGTCCATTTACTTTTCTTTTTCTATCTTTTTCTTTCCAGAAGGAAATGAGTAGTGTACCAGTTTCTCAGTTTTTTTTTTGTTGTTCAGTTTATAATGTTGAGTTTTCTTTCCTACCAGTACTATAAGCTTGAGATATATTTTTATTGACGCATATTTGATTTGCAATATTGTGAAAATGATGTTTTTATTTTAACATAAATTTATGATAATAAAGTAGCAGTCATCACATGTACATTTTTCACCTTAAGAAACAGGAAAATTTTGAGACTTGGGAAATTGTGCAACATTTAGCAATTTGTCATAGGACACTCCAGAGTGTTGTTTGCATTTATAAATTTGTTTATTGTAAAATAGAGTAACTGTTCTTACCAGTCATCTCCCTGTCCTTGAACATTCCTCTATCAATCTATTAAAATGATTTATAATAAACAACTGATAATTTACTATAGCACATCCTCAGGGATATTTGAATTTAAAAGTAAGACTGTGAAGTGAGAGGAAATTTTTAACTTAAAGAAATGCATTTCAAGTGTTATTTGTATTAGAGTTTCCCAGATAAACAAAACCAATAGAAAAAATAAATATGTATACATGTATATATACGTACATATATGTACGTATATATACATGTATATTTATATATAATAGATTTATTATATGAAATAAATCATGTGATCTATTATGATTATAGAGGCTGAAAATTTCAGACCCAGGAGAATCTATGGTGTCCATTTGATTTCAAGGGCAGGAGAAGACTGATGTTTCACCTTAAGTGTACCTATGTAAAGACAAAAAAGAAAAAAAAAATCTTATTCAAATCTTATTTTCTATTCACTCCTTCAGTAGATTGAAGGAGGCCCATCCAGGTTAGGAAGAACAATCTTCTTTACTCCGTGTGTGAATTCAGATGCTAATCTCATCCCAGAAAATCCTACATACACACCCAGAAATAATATTTAACCAGATATTTGGGTGCCCTGTTGCCCAGTAAACTTGACATATAAAATTACTCCTTCACAATATTTTAAGTCGAAGTGTGACCATTGATCATTTTTATGCATTTAATATGCCACCTTTTAGTCCTCACCTCAACCTTATAAAACTAATATGTTTATCCTCATTTCACTTAAAAAATAAAACAAAATCACTGTAGCTCAGAGAGGCTAACTAGGTTGTCCTGTATGATAGAACTGGTAAATAGGACAACATGATCTACTCCACCTATTTTTTAACCTAAAAACTAAAATAGCCAGCAGAATGGGTTTCTTCAGGAGCAGCAAAAGTGCAGTTCAGGACATGCAACTGTGCAAGTCTGGTAAAGCAAAGACGGGGAAGTTCTTTTGTAGAGTAAAAAGGGAAAATTGAAAGAAGCTGTTATAAGCAAAGTCCATTGGAGTAAACTGGAAATTTGAAGGCTAGTGACTTTTCATTGGTGGAATGTGAAAATGTCTCCTTGTCTGAGCAATTTCCAGCCAAAAACAAAACAACCCCTCTTCCTCCTACTGGTGATAGTGAAGTCATGTCACTTCCCGTCATAAATACAAGGGCATTGCTTCCTACGGGGTTCTGTGTTGATGTCCAGTGGTCTGCACATGAAAGCTCCCACTTCAGACCTCCTGACTGCATTTTAGTGAGTTTTTTCTTTGCTACTTTCCACACAGGCAGATTGAATCCCCTAATGGAGGAGAATCTAAATAGTAATGATGGTCAGCTACAAGTGCCACTTATTCCGCATACACACAGGTTTGTAGAAAGTTAGCTAGGATTCGCCTAGCTTTGCCAAGGCTATAATATTCCCTTCCTTTTTGGGATGGGCGTTTAACTGATTTATTAAACAAAGGGTTAAAGTGTTTTCTGAGCATTGATTCCTGCTGAAAATGAAGTTTCTATCAATGACTCAGATAATCTTCAGGTCCAGTTCTTGGACATAATTAGAACCTACTTTTCTATTACTCTCAGTAGGGACATCTCAGGCACAAGGGAAATAAGGTGGCCTTTATTTTGATAGAGAGTGGTCTCTTTTGTAGACCATCCACTTAGTAAGTGCTTAAGGAATTCTTAATCAAATGTATTTCACAGAAAGCAAAACCTTTTTTTCTTTGATCAGGGTTTGCTGTCTGGCCACTGTTTTGGGCATAAGATAGATAAAAAACAAAACATTGATAATTTAAAATATTATTGTTGAAGGAATTTTTATGACCTTAACCAGACAACAGAGGGTATTAGAGGAAAACTGTCCTCAACTTGAGAAGTTTATTGATGCTCTTCAGTCCCCTAGATAGAAGCTTCAAACTGTGAGAACAAACATATCTTTGCCTTGTTTATTGGATGATAATTTTTAAACCAATTTCCATTAATTTCTCAAGACACTCTTTGTAGCTATCATAATGAGCATCCCCCCACACACACACACCTTGTCCTGGAGATGTGCAATCACATGATGATAAGTTCCTTTATTTCACTCTCACAGGAAGGTGAGGTGAGAGAGGAATACAGTGTGCATTTGTCTCTGTCCATGTGCCCTGCATTTTGTATCACTTGGCTGTTTTAGAGGATGAGTTTTTAAATAGGCGCAGGAATTGCAAATGTCATCTCAGCCACTTTTTAATTGGGGGTCATGGGGATTATACAACCATGAGGACTTCCAGCATAAAATGCCAGCTTCAGTGCGACTGTGAGTCAGAACCTCAGACTGCTAGTTTGAACACTGAGTCAAATTTAGTACGTTTCTCCCTGGCAGATTTAATGTCCATTAGGAGCTGGGGAAAGCATCTGACAAGCCTCAAGATTAACTGTGTTCTAAGGGAGCAAGTGAAAAAAATCTCAACAGAGGAGTGTTTAACAGGTTGAATCACATAAATTTGTCAGCGAACTTTTCTCTCCATGTACATTAATTTAGGCAAGGCTTTTTAACACCATTTTGAATTATGTACTCTGCAATATAGATATTTACATAAACTCTTCCTTGTTTGTTAGTTGATCATGGAAGAAAAGGATGGATTATATTTCCACGTCAGTCTGCTTCCAGTTCAGTATTTAGGGTGACATACTCTCAGGCATCACACTAAAAAAGGAGTTCTAAGAGTAATCACCCATTGAGATATAATTGGTTCTATTGACAACACTCTGGATTGCATTGATTTTTTTACTTCATAACCAGAAAACTTTTAACATACTTTCTTTTTTCCTTTCATTTTCCTGACTTAGCAATTCTATGTGGAGTTTTGAAATAATCTCCAATGAAAATCTATATTATTTACAATTTAGTCATGTGTATCTAAGTTGTAATGTTGAATTAAACTTGGACATCAGTCATCCAAAATGATAACCTAAAATTTCCTGCATTAGCTAAAGTCATCCTCATAAAAGTTCTAAATATCAACTAATCATCCTTATTTTACGCATGATGAAATGAACCTTCACAGGGTTAAGTAGCTTATACACAGAAGCACAGTTAATAAATAGCCTGCATGAATGCAAATCTACTTCTGTCTGGATCCTATACAGTATGCACCATAATATAGTTAGTGGCAAAGAACAGACTCTTATCAGCTAATACTGATTGTATTTCCTGACACACCACCCTGTGTGTTTCTTCAGTTATTACAAACATCTGAGACCTATCCCCGTTTCCTGAATATAAGTTTCTTATGTGCAAGAACCATAGCACATGAGTCTTGGATAGCCTCGTTAAACATGAGTTAAGCTCTCAAATACTTGAAGTCTATCTAGCCAGGCCCATGATTTATTTCAGCCTTCAACCCCCATCCGAGACAAACTGCAGCTATATTGTTTCATCTCACTTTAAGATTGGCCTTTCAAAGATAAAAGATTTACAGTTTTATGTTTCTGATCAACTGGCAATGATTGGAATCTCCATAACAAGTGTATTCTGAAGGCACTGCCACTGTTGCTGCTGCTGCTGCTAAGTCGCTTCAGTCGTGTCCGACTCCATGCGACCCCATAGACGGCAGCCCACCAGGCTCCCCCGTCCCTGGGATTCTCCAGGCAAGAATACTGGAGTGGGTTGCCAGTTTCTTCTCCAATGCATGAAAGTGAAAAGTAAGAGTGAATTCGCTCAGTCGTGTCCGACTCTTAGCAACCCCGTGGACTGCAGTCTACCAGGCTCCTCTGTCCATGGGATTTTCCAGGCAAGAGTACTGGAGTGGGGTGCCATTGCCTTCTCCACTGCCACTGTTAGAAGCAGAAAATGTAATTATATGGCCACTGGTTTGTTCTAATAATTTGCATCACTTGTGGTGATTTGATTATCAAAAAAGGAGATTCCTCCCCACTGATATCTCTTTATTTTGCCCACCGTCAGTCCACCTGCAGAGAGCACTGGGTAGTTTAAAAACCTGGATCTTCCATTTCCACATACAAAGCCTCGTTTATTGTCTCTGTTAAAAGAAGACTCTTAAAACCGCTTTATCATTAGTGGTCAAATGAAATGAGAGCATCCTTTATTCTCTCTGGTCACCCCATGCTCCCTCCCAACAAAGTGAGTTGAAAAAAGAATGTTCAGGTCATGCTGTTTCATCTGTACAATGAGGAAAATAAGAATGATTCAGAGCCAGATGTGAATGTGAAACTCCAGGTCTGTCCCAATAGTAGAGACCTGTGTCTAGGAAGAGGCCATTAGGATTAACTACACACTTACCTTTTGCACATGCATGCATGCACACATCCAGGAGTTCCTTTTATTCCAAGTCATAAGATTTGCCTATATTCTGGAAGCAACCCAGAGAGGGAGCCAGTCCTCAGCTTTCTCTAGCTTGTTACCCTTGCTGCTGCTGCTGCTAAGTCGCGTCAGTCGTGTCCGACTCCGTGCGACCCCATAGACGGCAGCCCACCAGGCTCCACTGTCCCCGGGATTCTCCAGGCAAGAATACTGGAGTAGGTTGCCATTTCCTTCTCCAGTGCATGAAAGGGAAAAGTGAAAGTGAAGTTGCTCAGTCGTCCGACTCTTAGCGAGCCCATGGACTGTAGCCTACCAGGCTCCTCCGTCCATGGGATTTTCCAGGCAAGAGTACTGGAGTGGGGTGCCATTGCCTTCTCCGTGTTACCCTTAGGGCCCCTCCTTTTTTTATTTTCCCCTGAGCCCCAAGGGAAATAATATCTTGAGCCAGTTTCTTCTTGAGGTACAAAAAGGATTCATAAGGCTCACTCTGTATGTTCCCATTCAGGGCTAAATTGATCATACCATTTACATAATTGTTTGTTTCATACCTGATCAGTGAGAACAGCAGACTTATGGAAAGCATATTTTTTTAGTCCACTAAGACAGGTCTTTTTCTCACAGAACTCCCTCTACTTTGGACCTCCACCACTGCATGGAAACAAAACAAACCTGTTTGTCTTTGGCACCTTATTAAATACCATGCATGAAATCTGGACCTACTTTTTCTATATGCTAGTTTGCCTTATTTTTCAGGGTCTTGCACAATACCTGAAAATACTGTTTTAAATCTGGTGGTGGTTCAAATATTTCACACACTGCTCTAGAATCTCCCCGACACACAACAATTTGAATTTCAACAAAAGCCTTCAAAGAGACCATAGACCCCAAGTCTTACCACTAAACAGCTGCTGATTTTATCTGTGTCTATATTTACTGGTCTCTCGAAAAGGAACTCAGAATATCTGATACAGGTTCCCTTGTACTCCCATTAACCTGGGGCATTAGAACGAACACCGGTGAGACAGATCATGGTGGGTTAAGATAATGAGTTTTTGAAACTGACAGATTGGTTTTAAATTCTAGCACCAACAATAAATGGGCATTTGGCCTTCGGAAATCACTTTGCTTTCTAAAACTTAGGTTCTTTACCACCACAGAGGAAGAAACATAGAGACAGTTAAAGTTGACACTTTACTAAGCTGTAATGAGTATCAAATAACTCATCCAAGATTCTGGGACAGTAAGGCTTTTCAAATTGTAGCTATTGCCATGCCATCCCTGATATTATTGTGATGATAATATTAACCTGGGCTCAGGGGTAAAAAATCTGCCTGCCAATGCAGGAGACACAAGGTTGATCCCTGGGTAGGGAAGGTCCCCTGGAGAAGGAAATTGCAACCCACTCTAGTATTCCTTCTTGCCAGGGAAATCCCATGGACAGAGGAACCTGATGGGCTACAGTCCATGGGGTTGAAAATTGTCAGATATGACTTAATGACTAAACAACAACAGTTATGTTAACCTAAAATAATTGAAATGTTTGTTCATCCAGGATACCCAGTTAGGCCCTGTGTTTAGCCATCCTCTCTGTGACCATGCCATACTTTGATTTCTCCCAGGAAGCTGAGATCAAATGGACCTGAAGGCCAGTCTCTGCCTTGTAGAGAGTTGCCTTCTTCAGTCAGTCAGGCTGAGCATGATGAATTGCTAATTGAATTAGATTAGAACATAGATCAAGAAGGCCAGATCTGATTGCTTACTCAGAATCCCTGTAGCTGCAAATGCAGCTGCCTGACTTGCCAATCTCTGGATATGGAGGGCCTATCTTGTCTTCTTTAAAAAGGAAGTCATTCATAATTGATGAGAACTGAGTATATCTCCATCATCCACCATCCTAACTTAGTTAAATATCTGGTGCCTGAAATAGCTATAGATTTCACCTTTTGTTTGGGGGCAAACTAATTTCCTATGGACAGGAGGTAGTTTGGGGCTGGGGGATTGCACTAACACAATGATATGTACTCCCAAGCACAAAGTATTGTGGTCCATCCTGGCTTCCATTAGTCAAAGCAGCCGGACATTGACATCATAAGTACTCAAACCAAGAAAACACACCCTATGAAATGTCTTCAGAGGAGAAACTGGGCAAACCCCAAAGCCTGTGGTTCCTTTCTGGAACCCACCTCCTTTCATCCTCTGAAAAAATTAATGTGTAAGGTTATGCATTAAAGAAGCGGCAGATATTCCTTTAAGGATGAATTTGTTTTGTACCCCTCTTCTAGCTTCTGTGATAGGTGGCAATCCTTGGTGTTCTTTGGCTTATAAATGCATTATTCTAACTTCTGCTTCCATCTTCTCATGGTGTTTTCCATGTCTCTGCATCCTCTTTCCTCTGTGTTTATCTATCCAAGCTTCTCCTTCTTATAAGAGCAAAGTCATATTAAAGTAGGACTTAGTTTCATGGCTTCATCTTAATATGATGAAATCTGTAAAAATCAATTTCCAAATTAGATCACTTTAAGGTACTGTGATTAGGACTTCAATGTATCTTGTCTGGGAGACACAACTCAACTTGTAACAAGGAGTGGTTATGGACTTGGCACACTGAACATGCTCATTAGGATTTCTTAAGACTAAATAAGAGCAATAAAATTTCCCCATAAGCCATATTAGAATGTAAACAGAATCATAATTTAGGGAATGATGGTTGGCAGCAGGATGTGGTGTCAATGCTAAAAGAATTAACTCTAACAGATAATCTGACTGTAATAGATCCTCAAGATAAGGTTGATGGAAATATTTCAGATGCAGATTTATCATAGCTATATGATGTGTGTGTATATATATATATATATATATGTGTGTGTGTATACATATGTATATGTATACATATATATATCATATATGATATACAAATATATATACATATATATGTATATGATATACATATATATGTATATATGATATATAGGATATAGATATCCTTTATATCAATAAAGGACAGAAATGGTATGGACATAACAGAAGCAGAAGATATTAAGAAGAGGTGGCAAGAATACACAGAGGAACTATATAAAAAAGATCTTCACAACCCAGGTAATCATGAAGGTATGATCACTCACCTAGAGCCAGACATCCTGGAATGCGAAGTCAAGTGGACCTGAAGAAGCATCACTATGAACAAAGCTAGTGGAGGTGATGGAATTCCAGTTGAGCTGTTTCAAAGCCTAAAATATAATGCTGTGAAAGTGTTGCACTCAATATGCCAGCAAATTTGGAAAACTCAGCAGTGGCCATAGTACTGGAAAAGGTCAATTTTCATTCCAATCCCAAAGAAAGGCAATGCCAAAGAATGCTCAAACTACTTCATAATTGCACTCATCTCACAAGCTAGTAAAGTAATGCTCAAATTTCTCTAAGCCAGGCTTCAACAGTACATGAATTGTGATGTTCAAGCTGGAGTTAGAAAAGGAAGAGGAATCAGAGATCAAATTGCCAACATTCTTTGGATCATTGAAAAAGCAAGAGAGTTCCAGAAAAACATCTAGTTCTGCTTTACTGACTATGCCAAAGCCTTTGACTGTGTGGATCACAACAAACTATGAAAAAATTCTTAAAGAGATGGGAATTCCAGACCACCTCACCTGCCTCTTGAGAAATCGGTATGCAGATCAGGAAGCAACAGAACTGGACACGGAATGACAGACTGGTTCCAAATTTGGAAAGGAGTATGTCAAGGCTGTATATTGTCACCCTGCTTATTTAACTTATATGCAGAGTACATCATGAGAAACGCTGGGCTGGAAGAAACACAAGCTGGAATCAAGATTGCCAGGAGAAATATCAATAACCTCAGATACGCAGATGACACCACCTTTATGGCAGAAAACAAGGAAGAACTAAAGAGCCTCTTGATGAAAGTGAAAGAGGAGAGTGAATCAGGTGGCATAAAACTCAACATCCAGACAAGGAAGATCATGGCATCTGCTCCCTTCACTTCATGGCAAATAGATGGGGAAACAATGGAAACCGTGACAGGCTTTATTTTGGGGGGGCTCCAAAATCACTGCAGATGGTGACTGCAGCCATGAAATTAAAAGACACTTGCTCCTAGAAAGGAAACCTAGACAGCATATCAAAAAGCAGAGACATTACTTTGCCAACAAAGGTCCATCCAGTCAAAGCTATGGTTTTTCCAGTAGTCATGTATGAATGTGAGAGTTGGACTATGAAGAAAGCTGAGTGCTGAAGAATTGATGCCTTTGAACTGTGGTGTTGGAGAAGACTCTTGAGATTTCCTTGGACTGCACAGAGATCCTACTAGTCCATCCTAAAGGAAATCAATCCTGAATGTTCATTGGAAGGACTGATGCTGAAGGTGAAACTCCAATATTTGGCCAGCTGATGTGAAGAACTGACTCATTGGAAAGACCCTGATGCTGGGAAATTTGAAGGCAGGAGGAGAAGGGGAAGGCAGAGGATGAGATGGTTGGATGGCATCACCAGCTCAATGGACATGAGTTTGAATAAGCTGCAGGAGTTGGTGATGGACAAGGAGGCCTGGTGTGTTGCAGTCCATGGGTCACAGAGAGTCATACATGACTGAGTGACTGAACTGAACTGAATTGAATCCCTTCGTTTGTTGAGAGCATAACAGTTAACTGACATCTCTGAGTTTCCTCCAATCTGTCTCTCTCAAAGCTATTCCATATGATTGGAGTGACAACTGTTGAGTTTTCTAATCACATTTGTTGTTGTTGTTTTACAGTGACATAGAGTAAACTGGAATAATGCTCTTATTTTTCAAAAGGTTGATAACTACTCTTTTTCTGTGTGAATTCTCCCTTCATCAAGTCCCTAAAATTTTTTGTATCTCTTTACAATTGTCAGGATTCATTTATGTTTTTACTGATTTTGCAGCATGTACAAGCTCAGTTTTTCTTCGAGCAGGGACATATTCTCTGTCTTCTTTGACTCTTTTTTAAGCCTTTTTAATAATTTATTTTTAATTGGAGGATAATTGTGTTACAATATTGTGTTGGCTTCTGTCATACAACAATGTGAATCATTGGCTCTTAATTTATTCACGTCAAAGGACAGGACTGTGGGCCTTACCCCCCAGCCACTCAGGCAGACTCCTGGGCTCCTGCACACAGAGAGATGGCACTGTGGGAAAGGAGGGCCTCCAAGGCCCCAAAGGAGAAGTACCACTCCCATGGGGCTTTCCTCATCCATGTTGCCAGCCAAACAATTGTTTCCTCTAGTCACGCATTATATTTTGTTACCTGGATCTTTTTTTTTTTTTTTTTAATAATTTCCTTTCACCTTAAGTGCATAATTATTTCTAATTTTTTTCACAAACTGAGATCTTTCAAAGCATGAATCATATATTATACTTTTGCTGTCTACAATCTACATTCTAGCACAATGCCAGACATTGTTTTGTTTGTTTTTGGTAAGTGCATATGCTGAAGTGAATGGCATTGGGATATTTTCTTTTAAGTAACAGAAATAATTCTTGCCATTGTAGAAAATTCTGGACATATGGAAATCTAAGGATGATTTAAAAAAAAAATAGTACCACCATAAATCAACCTACTTTAATTTTTGTTACTTTTAAAATTCACTTGGAATAAACATGGTTGGCTATCATAAATCTGTCTCTGATTTACTACCTTTTATACTGCTAGTATTATGTAAACACCTCTCCCATGAAATTGCAAACACAAAATGTAACTAATTTAACAGCTGCTGTATTATTCCCTATACAAATACAAAAAATAATTACATGTTGTTTCCAGTATTTTAGTATAAATAAATACCTACATATAATAAGAATGTAAGTATATAATAAATATGAAAGTATATATTAAATACTTAAATATAAATAATTTTAATATAAGTATATTAATAAATATTTATTATGAATAAATAAGTGAATTAAATTTATGTAATATAACTAAATACAATATTATGGTGAACATCTTTGTGTATAACCTTCTCAAGTTGATTTTAAAAATTCCTCAGAATATATTTCCATAAACAGAATTACTGAGTTAAGGATTATTGTATAGTAATACTTGTTTTACTAAACATTAATAGCTACATATTTCCCCAAACACAGAGTGAGAGTTTTATCATCAGCTTTGAATATGTGTATAGTATAGTATATAGATACACCATCTTTGTAACTAAAAAAATATTTGAAAATTAGAGGACGTAAAAAAGAATAAAAAAATTAGCACTGTGATCAAGTCTGCTATATACAGTTTGGGGCATACTGAGCACAGGAAGGTGTGGTGAACAGATGAATGCCTGAAGTCCAGACTTTTTTCCATCAGCCAAGCTGAATATCTGAAGCTGTTACTGCCCAAGAACTTTCTTTAGTAATAGATATCATCTGTTCAACAAGCTGTGTACTCATCTGGAGAGAGTGCCTTTCTCTGCTTAACACAAGCTTGCCTATGAGCCAGCTGTGGGGTTATTGGATTCTTCAGAGGAAGAGGGTACAACCTCAGTCCTTTGTCTCTCTGCAGATGTTGCTTTCTTGAAGTAGCAGTATCATCCTGTGGAGCTAAGACATAGCCAGATGTGGGGAACAGCACCATCTCTCTGGGATTTGTCAAAGATAAATGAAGCCAGTCATTAGTAAAAGCAGTGAAAACAGATTTGACTCAGTAACTGCTGACAGTCCGGGGAAGGGCTGAACTGCAAACTTGTGTGCACAGGTGATCGGGCATTTTAGAGGGAGAACTTGGGAGTGAGGAGGGGAAGTTGTCGGGGCTTGAGCAGAGTTAGGAAAGTGAAAAAGTACACAAAGTGGGAAGGGGGTTCGGTCCATGTGAAGCCCATGTAGGTTTGCTTAATAGCACTTATCACAGTTAGACTCTTCCCACAGACATTAAGAGACAGGGCCCTGGTGGAAGAAACAGTAAATTCCTTTGGCAGTCTTGAGTTTTCTCAGGCCTCGACTTTACAGGGAGCTAGGGTCATCCTCAGAACACACCAGGCCATCAGTTGTTAGAAACTCTGTTAGTGTTTGTAGAAATCTTTGTAGTCCAAGGTTGAGGCCTGGTTGAGAAGAAGGCTCAGAGTAGCCTGACTCAGGTTTGGTCAGGGAGAGAGTCTTTATCAGATGCTTGTGTGGCAAGACCTCTGAATATTTTTCACTTAGCAGTCAATGCTGTACAAGCCTTCTTTTCAGCCTTATCCCTCACTGCACTTTACCTGAGGCTCGTCCTCTAGCTCACACATTCCTGGTAACTTTTCTCACTCTGCTCTCCTTAGTGGCTCCTCTTTGCCCATTTAAGTCTTCCCAACTTTAAAGGCTTAGCTCACCATCTCTCTCTCCTGTCAGACTTTCTCTGGCCTAATTCTTGATTATCAGTGACATCAGCTCATTTGAATCCATAGCATTTATTTGTTAACAGTCACATAGGGTGACTGTTCTAAGTACAGACTCTGGAGCCATTTGGTTTAGATTTAAATGTGATCTATAACTTGCCTACAAAGAGACGGTAATAAGATTTCTTAATCTGGGCCTCAGTGTCCTCATCAGGAAGATGAGATAATAGTGCATTATACCTTAGAGCTCTTATAAGGAGTAACATGGGCTTCCCAGGGGGCGCTAGTGGTAAATAACCTGCCTGCCAATGTAGGAGACATAAGAGGTGTGGGTTCGATCCCTGGTTTCAGCAAGATCAATAGTGGCAACTCACTCCACTATCCTTGCCTGGATAATACCACAGATAGAGAAGCCTGGTGGGCTACAGTCCATAGGGTCTCATAGAGTCGGACACAACTGAAGTGACTTAACACAGCATAGCATAAGGAATAACATCTTAATATTTAATTTAATGCAATATCTAGAACATAGTGTTTCTGTTGGTTGGTTGGTTTTAATATTATACTCCTTTTTAAACCAAATGATTCTTCATATTTTGAAAGGAGAAAATGTATCCTAAATGTTTGGTTTTTAGTCTTGGAGATTACTGTACAAGAAAGACCCTAAATATTTGTTGGTTAAGTGAATAAATACACACTAGCTTTTAGTGGTTGACATAAGCCCCAGATTTGACATAGTCCTTTCTTTCCTCTTTTTTTTGGCTACCAATTATTTCTAGAGCACATGCTGTTTTTCAGATATTAGGAATACAAAGAGGATCATGGTCCTGGTCTCAGGAGCCCACATAAATAGGCAGATGAATGAATGTGGTGAGAAAGGCACTGGAAGGAAGCTGCTTACACAGAGAAGGCTGGGAGCACAAAGGAAGGACACCTGCCTCCTACATAAACCTGGAGAAAGTTTACACAAAACCAGAGTCAGGCTCACATTCTGACCAGAAAGGCATCTACCTAATAACAAAGAAGAGATGAAAATTGAAACTGGAGAATATAAAAGTTTTCCTAAAGCCTTAGCAATAACTACCATCTTAGATGGCGCCAAGTCAGAACTTATCATGTTTCTCACAGTGCAAAAGAGGCTCAGGTTTACCCAGATCATTATAGTTCTAGTCTTCCCATATATATGTGCAAACACACAAAAACCAAACAAATCTAAAACGACAAAAATAATATTTTTGTATATAGTTAAGTATGCTTGGCATACTACCCTAATGAAAGAAAAATGTGAAGCTACATTCATGAAATTGTTAGATAAGTTAGTTGTGTTTGATACCAGTTTAAGGGAGAGTCAGGCCCTGAATAAGTATTGTATCATTACAGGATCATATTAAGGAAAGGCAATTTAATTGCAATTAATGTTGTAATAATTTATTCATGAAATGCTAGAGTATGCATTTATAGCCTTTCATTCGCCTCCAGTCTGGTACTATGTGTGCCCCATTAAATTACAAAATACAAGTTTATTAACCTGCAATTCTGGTGCAATCATGTTATTAGGTTGCATTCTGTTCCTCTCTGGTACAGCATCGTTAACTCTTTTTGGGTCATTTATCTGTAGCTATTTAATTCCTCTGTGGTCATCTAAAGATTCTTATCACTGCCAATTAAGCAGGTGTGACCTGTGCTGAAAGCAGTTGGCTTTCCCTGATGATCTGATGGGAATCCAAAATTGAGTCAGACTACTTCCATTCTCACTAGTTTTTCATGCTCGCCTTCTGTAAATAGTGATTTAGGACACATGAAGTATGTTGCCATGCTCTAGATCAGCAACAGTTTGAGGATCTTTACAAAGGGCACTTGAGAAAGTATACTGTGAGTAGGCTTTGGGAACAAAATTGTGAAGCTGAGATACCACTTTGCCATCTGTTTATCTTTCTGATGCACTGGTTTTAAGAGGGAGAATTTGATGTAAATCCATTTTCACAATGACTGAATGACTAAGAGTAGGGAGTGGAATAGAAATAATGATTATTGAGTTATTTTCATGTTGCTGTGATGAATATTGAGCTGGGATTTTCATATTCATGGTCCTAGGCAAAGTCCCCAAGGATACTCTACTGAATTTTGCAAATTAGCTGAAGTACAGAGTTTGCTCAAGATAGTTGAGCTGGGATTTAAACCCAGATCTACTGGGCTCCAAAGCTCTTTGGAATATCCCACACTCCAGGTGTCCCTGTAGTATCACTATATAGAGAGCTAACTCTTGGTTTTACAGAAACTAATTATCCTGTCTGAGGATAAAGTTTCTTGCCTTTATCTTCCTCCTCTCTTAATGGTCTATTATTAATCACTCATTGATTGCTGAAGTCATCCACATAGAGGATAATCAGGAGGTAGATGAAGAAATAAAAGTAATTATGAATAAATTCAACTATTGATAACTCTTGGGAAGTGTGTGTGTGTTCTAAAGAGTTAAACTGGCATCAGAGATTGAACAATGTGCTGATATTTAAGTATTTGAATTCTGTGTGGGTTTCACAGCCCAGTTTGTCTGAACCTCACCTCTTTGATCTATCCATCTTGATTAGAACAACACATAGCATACATGTTTCCAACAGTGGGCCTGGCTATGATGCTTTTACAGACTTTGATTTTATGTTTTATTAAATGGGGAAAAGGTATGCTGGGTCAATGTTATATCAAATATACCCATCATTTGATCTATTAATGATTGGTTAGGATTCAACAAGACAACACCACATCTGTCAGTAATGAGAGTTTATTGTCCTCTGTGGACATTAGAAAGAAATTATTCATTATTTAAGTCCATGAGTGTGCTGTTGGATTGTTTTTTGTTTATTTTTTTGTTATTTTGTTTCAGAATACAGGGGAGCATTTTTTGTCGTACTTTAATATGACGGATTGCAGCGGTTTAAAGGTTATATTATGATTGCAGTGCAGTTGAATATAGAAAGCATTAAAGGAAATAACAAAATACCTCTTCATGTTCTACATACATCTTTTGCCTGCACAGCACCACAGCTTTAAGAGGGAGAGTGTACAGGAGCACTGGGTTTATGCAGTTAACGTTTATTTAGAGTTAAGAGATACTGTAAAATAAGAGATACTGTAAATACACATGCTGTCTGTGCATTCTGAATTCTAGGGATGAATTCAGCTAGTTTGCAGAAAATTGTCATTCTTGGAGGCTGAGTGATGGCCAGATGACAGAGTGCATGAGCCCTTTGTATTTTGGGTTGGCCAAAAAGTTCATTGGGTTTTTGCTATAACATTGTATGGAAAAATTCAAACAAACTTTTTGGCCAACCCAAGTAAAACTATCAGTTAAGTCCAGTTGCTCAGTCGTGTCTGACTCTTTGCAACCCCATGGACTGCAGCATGCCAGGCCTCCCTGTCCATCACCAACTCCCGGAGTTTACTCAAACTTATGCCCATTGAGTTGGTGATGCCATCCAACCATCTCATCCACTCTTGTCCCCTTCTCCTCCCACCTTCAATCTTTTCCATCATCAGGGTCTTTTCCAATGAGTTAGTTCTTCACATCAGGTGGCCAAATAGTGGAGTTTTGCCTTCAGCATCAGTCCTTCCAATGAATATTCAGGACTGATTTCTTTTAGGATGGATTGGTTGGATCTTCTTGCAGTCCAAGGGACTCTCAAGAGTCTTCCCCAACACCACAGTTCAAAGGTATCAATTCTTCGCCACTCAGCTTTCTTTATAGTCCAACTCTCACATTTATACATGACTACTGGAAAAACCATACCTTTGACTAGACAGATCTTTGTTGGCAAAGTAATGTCTCTGCTTTTTAATATGCTGTCTAGGTTGGTCATAACTTTTCTTCCAAGGAGCAAGCATTCTTTAATTTCATGGCTGAAGTCACCAAATGCAGTGATTTTGGACCCTCCCAAAATAAAGTCTCTCACTATTTCCATTGTTTCCCCATCTATTTGCCATGAAGTGATGGGACCAGATGCCATGATCTTAGTTTTCTGAATGTTGAGTTTTAAGCCAACTTTTCACTCTCCTCTTTCACTTTCATCAAGAAGCTCGTTAGTTCTTCTTCACTTTCAGCCATAAGGGAGGTGTTATCTGCATATCTGAGGTTATTGATATTTCTCCCAGCAATCTTGATTCCAGCTTGTACTTCATCCAAGTATTTCTCATGATATACTCTGCATATGAATTAAAAAAGCAGGGTCACAACATATAGCCTTGATGTACTCCTTTCCCGATTTAGAACCAGTCTGTTTTTCCATGTCCAGTTCTAACTGTTGCTTCTTGACCTGCATACAGATTTCTCAAGAGGCAGGTCAGGTGGTCTGATATTCCCATCTGTTTAAGGATTTTCCACAGTTTGTTATGATCCACAGCATCAAAGGCTTTGTGATAGTCAGTAAAGTAGAAGTAGATGTTTTTCTGGAACTCTCTTGCTTTTTCAATGATCCATCGGATGTTGGCAATTTGATCTCTGGTTCCTCTGCCTTTTCTAAATCCAGCTTGAACATCTGGAAGTTCATGGTTCACGTACTGCTGAAACCTGGCTTGGAGAATTTTGAGCTTTACTTTACTAATGATAGACACTTTCTTATTCAGAACTTTATAGATCCTCTACCTTCTCACTCTCATTCCAGCACCCTAGTCCCCCAAAGCAGGCCTTCAAAAATGAGAAAAATATATTGTTTGGTTGTATGTCTTCTTCTCGTCCTCTTCCACCGTTTGTGAGGAGGAGGACACTGGAAGCTCGAACTATGCTGTGTCCTGAGTGACTGAACTGAACTGAACGTATCTTTCCCTGGTGTCCAGCACAGTCAGGTACAGAGCAGCAGTGCATACACGCTATAGTTTAGAAAAGAAAATGTTTGGAGCTTAGAGTCAGAGAACAGGATGACTTACAAGTCAAAACAGACTGAGATTCAGCTCCCTTATTTGTAAGTGGATATAATCGTCACCTTCTTCAAAGAGATAAGATGAGGATTAGGCATGAATAAATAAATCTTGATTATTTAAAAGTGCTGTGTAAACGTGGGCTAGTTATGTGGTTGTGCAATTATTAACTCACTGAGGGAAACCTGGGTTCAAATATGTTTGTTTATGTATTTTCTAGTGCTACTACTTGGACTTCCCTGATGGCTTAGTGGATAAAGGGTGTGCCTGCCATGCGGGAGACCTGGGTTAGATCTCTGGGTCTGGAAGATTCCCCTGGAGAAGGAAATGGCAACTCACTCCAGTATTTTGCCTGAAAATTCCATGGACAGAAGAGCCTACTCACAACACACACACACATACACTTACTAAGTATGAAGAGACAGTGTGGAACTTTAATAATGGGAGGTTGAACAATACTACCTACCTTGATTCTCTATTAGTTTGTGTCTGTTTTTGTGGTTTGTTTTACTTGTAAGAAAACAGTTCCATGCAAAAGTGCCACAATGTCACTCCCCTTCTTTTTTGCATTTACCTCTGTTGAAGTTTCTGAGGTTGTCCTAGCGGCACAAGTGATGGTGGAGAGCCCAGAGTCACCTAGAGCTGAATGGTTTTCATGTCCTAGCTCTATCCTCTCCTGGCTATTTGGCTTAGTTATATTACTTGCTATCTCTTTGCTGTAATTTTTCAGCTATGTCATGGATGTTGGAATAATATCACCTACCTCATATGGTATGGTTAGCATATTTTAAGCATTTACAACAATGAATGGCATGCAGTAAGTGCTCTATATATATGAACTGTTATCTCTATTATTAGAAGCAGTACCTGAGTTATCCTTCTCCTTCTGCATGGTATGTTCATACCACTGTGTGGCAAGTGTGAAGATAAGCTGATGTGTCAGTCTGAACATGTGTAAAACATGTTTATCAGGGATAAAGCCATGGCAGTTTTCTCACAGTAAATAAAATAATTCCATTCACAATAATAGTAAAAACAATAGTTCCATTTGCAAATTACTAGATATGTAGCAGGCACTGGGTTAGTTTTCACATACTAACATAAGAAAGCATAGTTTATAATCCATATGCAGACTTTCAAGTGCCATGTTTTTGTCCTTATTGTACAGTTAAGCAAACTGAGGTTCTAATAGGTTAAGTCAATTATCCCTGGTTCCCAGGACACCATGTAGCTGGTATTCAAACTCAGATGTTTCTGGTTCCAGAAATTGTGCTTTTTCTTTCATATCAAGTTTCTCACCCTAGGAAAGTTCCTCAAAGCAAGTAATACATAAAAATATCCTCTCTTTTCAAGATGTTAAAGGAGAGAGGTTAAAAACAGTCTTGGGAGACAGGCTTTTGTTGAAATTTTTCTCTGTTGTTTCTTTATAGTTTAAGAGTGGACCAATTGTAAAACCTTTGAAAGCTTCTGTTTCCTCAAATCTGTAACCTGCCTCAAGAATTCTTGCCTCATTCTATCCTCATAAGCATAAAATAACTGAAATTTTTATTTCATTTTCATGTTTAAATTTCACAAAATTAGGTCAATACTTTGTGATTTTTTTTAAATAACAGTTATTATTTTTGAGATCTTCTAACAAAAGTAAAGAAGTCTGAGGCAATGTTTGTCCCTGTCTGGCTGAAGTATATGTGGAGAATGGTACCAGTGGAAATGGCATATTTGTTTATGTCATATACACAGTAAGAATTCTTAGAAGTTCATTAACTCTTTTTGCTTCATGTAATCTGAAAGATTCAATAATGCTCTTCCCATATCTCCATTTTATTCCACAATCTGGCCTTTATAAAAGCCAAATCTATTCTGGAAAAAAATCAGTGGATGACCACAAATTTAGCTAAGTAGTAACCTCAGTTCCATTTGTAGTGGTAATGTATTCAATAATATTTTTGCTGCAACAGATTGCCATGAACTCAGTACACGTATGTTAAGGCTGTTCATCTGGAAAACACATCATTTTTCATACCTCTCAGTAAAGAAACTGAGAAACTGTTCTCATTCATGTGAAATGAGCAGTAGGATTAATTTACAATCTTCCCCAAGGGTTGGCTAACTGTATTGCCTTCCATTGTAACATAGTTCAAAGAGACCTAGGCCATCTGATAGTGCCCAGAACATTGCATTGGTGCACTTTATTGATGACACGCTGTTATCATATTATATGTTCAAGAAATAATATGCTAAATTGAAGAATTTAGCAATGTACATGTGCTTCAGAAGGAAAAGAATAAACTTCAAAAGACTGAAGGACATTCCACATCTGTGATATTTTTAGTAGCTCATAATCTGTAGTTTACCAGGATATTGCTCCAAAACAAAGGACACATTATTACTTCTCCTGTCTCCTTCCACAAGTGAAAGTGAAAGTCGCCCAGTTGTGTCTGACTCTTTGAGACCCCATGGACTTTACAGTCCATGGAATTCTCCAGGCCAGGATACTTTAGTGGCTAGCCTTTCCCTTCTCCAAGGGGTCTTCCCAACCCAGGGATCGAACCCAGGTCTCACGCACCGCAGGCAGATTCTTTACCAGATGAGCTACAAGGGAAGCCCAAGAATACTAGAGTAGGTAGCCTATCCCTTCTGCAGCAGATCTTCCTGACCCAGGAATTGAACCAGGGTCTCCTGCATTGCAGACAGATTCTTTACAAACTGAGCTATGAGGGAAGCCCCCTTCCACAATGAAAGCATCAAAATACCTCAGGTTTTAGAGATAGCACATTTTTGCTCCCAAGGAAACCGTAGCATCCCATACACTAGAGGACCCTAAAGCTGCAAGCATTGAGGGAGGCCCAGACCATGGAAAGCTGCAAAACAGAGTTAGACTGTAGTTCTGGTAGCCTTGCTGATTGTACAGTATGCCCCACTGGGTCTGTGTTATGAGATATCTAGAAGACTTAAATTTAGAGTTCTAGAACAAGGCCATGACAAATGCAGTGTAGAATTGTACACTTTTCTGAAAAGGGTGTTACTAGATCTTAGTAAAAATGCAGTATTATGAGATGGGTTCTGCACTACCCTCTGAACAATATAGAAAGGAAGACCCAGCAGCAATTTATCATTGACAGACCGAAGTGATATATCCAGGGTCTGGCCCCAGGAACTACAGAAGCAAATGCCCACGACCCCACATCACCCAGCATGATTGCACCAGCATGTCTACATCAGCTAATATCTGTGTGACCAGCTGAGGAGGAAAAACTCTACTTCTTAAAAATTGAAATGACATAATGCATATAAAGTGCTTAACACAGAAGCACGCAAATAATAATAGTTCAACAAATGCTACCCATTCAGTGTTGTTAGTTTCAGCCTGTGAGAGTGGATCTCTTCTCCCACTTTAAAAATAACTTATTTTCTTTTCACATTTTTCCCTCAGTTAATTGTGTTTCATTTCTTCTCTTCACAGTGTCAGAAAACATTGATCAAAGCAGAAACTCTGCTGCACATTGCTTTTGTGTCTGATGAGAGGCTAGGATTGAACCAAGACATTGTCCTGGGCTATGGTCTAGATTATTCAGAAGATTCATGTATTCCTCCGTCCCTCTCATACTTGACTGACATGGCTTAAAGTTGATCCAGTTGTAGGTTCATGAAGAAGTTTCCTTTTTTCCTTTAGGCTATTTCTATTTAAAAAATGAAAGCATCTGTTAACATTATAATTAGTGTTATATTTCCTTTCAAAGCCAGAAAATCGATTTTTGCATGAAAAATGTTACCTTTATAGTTCAATTTGATTTTCTTGTTTTTTATCTTATGAAAACTGGCTTTTAATGAGATTTTTTACTTCTCACTGAGAGCCTACAACCTGTCATGAGTTTCTATTGTGGTTTGTTCAGCATTAATTGGCCCACCAAGGCTTTGAGAAAACTCTTGAATGGTGTGATTGTTGATCCCAGTGGAGGATAGTTTCCTGAGAGACTCGCAGCTTTACCATTGAGTTAGAGATACTGACACTGAAGAGCAGTTTGTACTTTCTACATGAAAACTTTGTCAGATAAGTTCTGGGGCAGAAAGATGCTTCAGCTACATTCCCAGGGGGCTTCAGAATCCATACTAACCCAGTCTGTCAACAGCTTTTTCAGTTTGTGTATATGTGGAGCTGTGAGGTCAAGTACAATTTGTTTGTGCATCTCCAAAGAAACTCAATGGATATGTTTGCTTCACTGACTAACATCAGACATTCCCACAGGAATTGGAAAGGCCAGAGGCAGGTGGACTCTGTCCATAGCGGGGAGAAGCAGTTGAACCCACAGCAGTTGCACTTGTCACAGATTATCTCTTAGGATAGAATGGTGGCATATACACGTCAGCCTTTGAAATCCAAGCTTCCTGGGCTTCAAGAGTGTGATTGTCCCTTCTAAAGTGTTAGAGATGCTATTTCATCACTTGTTTTCTTTTTTTATTGTAAAGCCTATCCTGAGACCTTAAATAACTCTAGTTTCTTTTCATTGCCTTCGATATTTAGGAATTGAACAGTTTTGATATGTTCATTGCTTGTTTTCCCCAGGTCACAACTGCCTAGTACTTTAAAGGGAACAAAGCAAAACAATTTCTCTGACTCTATTCTTTAACCCTTATCCATACATATTAGTGTTAACATGGCAGCAATCTTCAAATACTAACTAACTTATGTCTGGAAGCCTCTTTTTAAAGAGGATGATGGCTGTGTGCATTTGTGTGATACTACGCATTTCTACAGTTTCATGGAGGCGGGGAACATTGCTACTCTCTAAATGATAAGCAGAGAGGGTCTCTAGATGTGGGTGTCAACTAGCTCTCCATTCAGACTATCAGCTTCAAGATCCTGCCATAAGAACTATGTCATTCTCCCTCTATCTCCAAAGGTTTCTCACCTCTGGGTTTCTTGCCTTAGAACACTCTGCCCCTTCCCTCTTTGTTGGTCCATTGTTAATAATTCTTCTTGTCTTTGCTCCAAAGTTATTTCTTTCAGAAGACTTCCCAGATAACCCAGATGTGTCTTTACTTCCTCCCTCAAGACCTCTATGTCTACTATAAATGTCTGCTTAATTGTTTCCATTTCTGCTTGATGAAATTTTTGAAAACAGAATACAGTGTTACATATCTTTGTATCTGCTATGCTCAACACAAGCGCTCAAGATGTAGTAAAACCACACATTGCACCTGTGTTGAATGAATAAATTAACCACTTCTTACTGCAGCTTATGGTAATTTCTGATGGCGTAATTTTTGTGGATAAAAAAGAAAAACAGATTTCAGGACTCCAGTGAGGGCACTGAGGAAACCCTTCAAACATAAATGAATGAAACAAGGAGAATTGTGAATATAGTTAACCCTTGATTAACTGGGCTAATTAATTACACAGGGGAGATGACAGTGGGAAGAGCAGCATTTGTGATCCAAAGATGTGCAGTCAACATTTGGATGTACCACTCACTGAGAATTCAAATGGGAAAGGCAGCCTTTATACCTGTAGCTTATTTATGAACTGCTGGTGTTAATCATAGCTATCATCTAGGATTATAGTTGAGATCAAATGAGAAAATTGAAAGTACTATGTAAATGGTGGTTATCTTTCCTATTGACATAATAGGGGTTTGTATTTGAAATCTAGTACAGTCACTTTAAAGACAAATCACCAACTCAATGGATATGAGTTTGAGCAAACTCTGAGAGATGGTGAAGGACAGGGAAGTCTGGTGTGCTGCAATTTATGAGGTCACAAAGAGTCGGACATGACTGAGTGACTGAACAACAACAAAAGACCCTGTATTGTCACGTACCTTCTTTGAATAAGTTAATTTAGCTTTAACCATGGGAAAAAAAAAAGACTATTTGCCATGAAGTGTTGGGACCGGAGGCCATGATCTTAACTTTCTGAATGTTGAGTCGTAACCCAAATTTTTCACTCTCCTTTTTCACTTTCATCAAGAGGCTCTTTAGTTCTTCATTTTCTGCCATAACGGTGGTGTCATCTGCGTATGTGAGGTTATTGATATTTCTCCCTGAATTCTTGATTCCAGCCTGTGCTTCATCCAACCCAGCATTTCACGTGATGTATTCTGCATATAAGTTTAATAAGCAGGGTGACAATATACAGCCTTGACATACTCCTTTCCCAATTCGGAACCAGTGCCTTGTTTCATGGATGTTTCTAACTGTTGCTTCTAGACATGTATACAGATTTCTCAGAGGAGGTCTGGTATTCCCATCTCTTGAAGAATTTTCCACAGTTTGTTGTGACTCACACAGTCAAAGGCTTTAACATAGTCAATGAAGTAAAAGTAGACCCACAATCTGGAGAAAAAATATACCAAAGAAGTTCTCACACTGTTGCAAAACTTCTAGGGCTCATAATAGTTTCCCAACCTGGGGATCTGGCAAAGGGACTGAGAATCCCCAGGGAATTTGACTTTGCAGGCCAGTGGGATTTGATTATAGAACTTCCACAGGACTGGGAAAACAGACTCTTGGAGGGCACAGATCACACGTTTTGTGCACCAGGACCCAGGAGAAAGGAGAAGTATCCCATAAGAGACTGAGCCAGACTTGTCTGTGAGTGTCCAGGAGTCTCCCACAGAGGCATGGATCAACAGTCAGAGGTACTGAATACAATAGTCTTGGGGGCTGTGACTTGCTGGCAGAAGTCCTTTTGAAGGAAGTCACCACTACTGCCATTACCCCTACCAGAGTTTGACCTCAGGCCAAACTGCAGTGAGGGAACATCAGCAGAAAATTGGATTAAAGATTTACTGAGCACAGCTCTGCCCACCAGAGCAAGAACCAGTTTACCCCACAGCCAGTCCCTCCCATCAGGAAGCTTCTACAAGCCTCTTATCCTCATCTATCAGAGGACAGGCAGAATGAAAACCAAAATCACAAAAAACTAAGCAAACTGATCACATAATGACAGTCTTGTCTAACTCAATGGAACTCTGAGCACTGTAGTATAACAGTAACATTTTCATCTGCATGAGCTTCAGTAACCAAAAAATTACAGAGGTCACCATTATTGTTCTCATTTTGTAATTTTGAAAATTTTTGATTCATTGAAGGAATTATGATGTTCATATCAGTTCACACAACTGATTAATTTTTGGTGGAATCTCAACCCAGAACACTATGCTTTCATACTTAATGGTATTAATCAACTTACTTCTTCCTAAGTATTTACTTTAGAGGAACTGAAGGAGCTTGCTTGCCACAATAATAATATTCATGTTAATAAATGGAAAAAAAAATTATGAGAACAAGAGTAAGCCAACCTTCTGGATAATTCCCAGACTTTCAGAATATCATAGAATCTTACGGATAGATGACATTTTCAGGGTTATTCAACCCATCCATCTTTTTGTTTCTACTTGATTCTGAGAAAAATTTAAGGTCTAATCTTTGTCTTGATAAATTTTTTATTCAAATTTCTTCCTTTTTTCTGCAGCTCTTTCTGATGCCCTACCTCCATGATTATCTTTACTTCCACCTTGTGAGCAATTAATTCTCCCCTAATTTTTTTTTTCATAAATTTGTTTCAGTTGAAGTTCGTGCCTTGTGACACTTTCTATTTTAACATCTCATCCACTTTCTAGCTCTGAGTATATGAATTTCCCAAGGACATTCAGTTAATTGATCTTATAGCTGGGAATAGAACTTTTTCTTTCTTAAGATCCAAACGTGAATTTGATTCCTTAATGGTTCCTAAAGTTACCTTCTTTAATACTGCCATTTTGATTTTAATCCTGGAAATTTTTTTACCTTTGTTATTCCTATTCAGATCAAGGATTATGACAAATTTCACTGATTGAAATATATCCTAAGCAACTCAAATACATACACACACATATAGCCAGTGCTTCTATGGGGCATTGTATGAGTTTTCATAACCAACACTCCAACATGCCAGAAAGGGACCTAGAACTTGACGCTGTATTGAGTCACTCAGACAAGTTCTACATTGTTGCATGTGCCCGAGATCTCAACAGCTTCTGCTCTTTTGTTGGACAAGAGAAGATAAACACACCCATGGTTATTTTCAATGGCTTTCTGACATGATGATATATGTGTCCTGCAGTACTTGGTCTAAGTCTGTCAGCTCTGGTGAAGCATATTATATGTCCTTATTGTGGCTTTTAATAAGATAGTTTTAAAATAGGAGGCTATTAAGCCACCCGAAAAAAACATTTTAAGCTTCATTTTAAACTTCACTTTGTGGGTTTGGGATTTCGCTGAGATCAAGTTTTCCTTTCTCTCTCTTCAGCAGATTTGTTATATTTTCCTGATTAATTGTAATAGCTTTATTTCCTGATTCAGTACATTTATAATAACATTTCACAATCATGATCATTCATCACTCAAGAGAGAAGGGGCAACTTTCTTTTTCTAGATTGTGCATTATCAATTTAACACAGTAAATAATCTGATATTCCTTCACTTTCAGACATATGTAGATGAGAAGTTAGATTGGCAAATTTCTTTCTCCTCATTTCTACTGAGACATAAGTAGGAAGTCTACATTAATAAATCAAATATTTGGATTCTTTGTGGGGTAAAACTTTTTTTCTGGTTGGTAAATATATTTATTTACCAAACCAACTCTGAAGATTTTACTTGGCCATGAAAGTTTTTAAAGGGAAAAAGGAGAAACAATCTCTTATCACTGAGTGCCCCAGCAAGGTCAGAGAAGCCCCGGGAAGACAGTAGGTGCTGGAGTGGCAGCTGCTTGGCGCTGGAGCAACTTTGAGGAGATATCCCAAGTCCAAGGCTGGAGAAGCCCCAGCAAGACGGTAGGTGCTGGAGTGGTGGCTGCGCGTTGCTGGAACTTCTTTGAGGAGATACCCCACGTCCAAGGGCAAAGGAAAAAACCCAGCAAAACAACAGGAGTGCAAATTCGTGTTTAGAATCAAACCCCATTCCGGCCAAAGAGGCTCAGGGGCTCAAACAAGCCTTGTGTGCACCAGGGCCCAGAGACCTCACAGAGACTGAGACAGTACTGTGTTTAAACATCTCCTGTGGAGGTATGGATCAGCAGTGGACTGCCACAGGGGCAGGGGCTCTGGGTGCAGTAGCCTTAGGTATGGCATAAGCCCTCTTGGAGGAGGTCACCATTAACCCCACCATAGAGCTGCCAGAACATACACAGGACTGGGAAATAGACTCTTACAGGACACAAACAGAACCTTCTGCTCACCAGGACCTGGGAAAAGGAGCAGTGATACCACAAGAGACTGAAATATTAGGTCCATGAATCAAGGCAAATTGGAAGTGGTCAAACAGGAGATGGTAAGAGTGAAGGTCAACATTTTAGGAATCAGCAAACTAAAATGGACTGGAATGGGTGAATTTAACTCAGATGGCCATTGTATGTACTATCATGGGCAAGAATCCCTTAGAAGAATGAAGTAGCCATCATAGTAAACAAGAGTCCAAAATGCAGTACTTGGATGCAATCTCAGAAACGACAGAATGATCTCTGTTCATTTCCAAGGCAAACCATTCAATATCACAGTAACTCAAGTCTTTGCCCTGAACAGTAATACTGAAGAAGCTGAGGTAGAATGGTTCTACGAAGACCTATAAGACGTTCTAGAAGTAACATCCAAAAAAAAAAAAAAAAGTCCTTTACATTATAGGGGACTGGCATGCAAAAGTAGGAAGTCAAGAAACACCTGGAGTAACGGGCAAATTTGGCCTTGGAGTACAGAATGAAGCAGGGCAAAGGCTAATAGAGTTTTGCCAAGACAACACACTGGTCATAGAAAACACCCTCTTCCAACAACACAAGAGAAGATTCTACACATGGACATCTCCAGATGGTCAACACTGAAATCAGATTGATTATATTCTTTGCAGCCAAAGATGGTGAAGCTCTATACGGTCAGCAAAAACAAGACCGGGAACTGACTGTGGCTCAGATCATGAACTCCTTACTGCCAAATTCAGAGTTAAATTGAAGCAAGTAGTGAAAACCACTAGACCATTAAAGTATGACCTACAGTCAAATCCCTTACAATTATACAGTGGAAGCAAGAAATAGATTCAAAGGATTAGATCTGATAAAGAGAGTGCCTGAAGAACTATGGATGGAAGTTTGTGACACTGTACAGGAGACGGGAATGAAGACCATCTCCAAGAAATAGAAATGCAAAAAAGCAAAATGGCTGTCTGAGGAGGCCTTACAAATAGCAAGGAAAAGAAGAGAAGCAAAAAACAAGAAAAGATATGCCCATTTGAATGCACAGTTGCAAAGAATAGCAAGAAGAGATAAGAAAGCCTTATTCAGTGATCAGTGCAAAGAAATAGGGGAAAATAATAGAATGGGAAAGACTAGAGATCTCTTCGAGATAATTAGAGGTACCAAGGGAATATCTCATGCAAAGATAGGCAAAATAAAGGACAGAAATTGTATGGACCTAGCAGAAGCAGATAATATTAAGAAGAAGTGGCAAGAATACACAGAAGAACTGTACAAAAAAATTCTTCACGACCCAGATAATCACGATGGTATGATCACTCACCTAGAGATAGACGTCCTGGAATGTGAAGTCAAGTGGGCCTTAGAAAGCATCACTACGAACAAAGCAAGGGGAGGTGATGGAATTCCAGTTGAGCTATTTCAAATCCTGAAAGATGATGCTGTGAAAGTGCTGCACTCAATATGCCAGCAAGTTTGGAAAACACAGCAGTGGGCACAGGACTGGAAAATATCAGTTTTCATTCCAATCCCAGTGAAAGTCCATGCCAAAGAATGCTCAAACTACCGCACAATTGCACTCATCTCACACGATGAGTAAAGTAATGCTTAAAATTCTCCAAGCCAGGCTTCAGCAATACCTGAACTATGAATTTCCAGATGTTCAAGTTGGTTTTAGAAAAGGCAGAGGAACCCGAGATCAAACTGCCAACATCCGCTGGATCATCGAAAAAGCGAGAGAGTTCCAGAAAAACATGTATTTCTGCTCTATTGATTTGCCAAAGCCTTTGCTTGTGTGGATCACAACAGACTGTGGAAAATCCTTAAAGAGATGGGAATATCAGACCACCTGACCTGCCCCCTGAGAATTCTGTATTCAGGTCAGGAAGCAATGGTTAGAACTAGACATGAAACAAGAGACTGGTTCCAAATAGGGAAAAGAGTACATCAAGGATGTATATTGTCACCCTGCTTATTTAACTTATATGCAGAGTATATCATGAGAAACGCTGGGCTGGAGGAAGCACAAGCTGGAATCAAGATTGCCAGGAGAAATATCAATAACCTCAGGTATGCAGATGACACCACCCTTATGGCTGAAAGTGAAGAAGAACTAAAGAGCCTCTTGATGAAAGTGAAAGAGGAGAGTGAAAAAGTTGGCTTAAAGCTCAACATTCAGAAAACTAAGATCATGGCATCTGGTCCCATCACTTCATGACAAATAGATGGGGAAACAGTGACAGACTCTATTTTGGGGGACTCCAAAATCACTGCAGATGGTGACTGCAGCCATGAAATTAAAAGATGCTTACTCCTTGGAAGGAAAGTTATGACCAACCTAGACAGCATGTTAAAAAAACAGAGACATTATTTTGCCAACAAAGATCTGTCTAGTCAAGCTATGTTTTTTCCAGTAGTCATGTATGGATGTGAGAGTTGGACTATAAAGAAGGGTTAGCCAAAGAATTGATGCCTTTGAACTGTGGTGTTGGTGAAGACTCTTGACAGTCCCTTGGACTGCAAGGAAATCCAACCAGTCCATCCTAAAGGAAATCAGTCCTGAATATTCATTGGAAGGACTGATGTTGAAGATGAAACTCCAATACTTTGGCCACCCGATGTGAAGAACTGACTCATTTGAAAAGACCCTGATGCTGGAAAAGATTGAAGGGGAGAGGAGAAGGGGACGACAGAGGATGAGATGGTTTGATGGCATCACCGACTCAATGGACATGAGTTTGCGTAAACTCTGGAAGTTGGTTTTGGACAGGGAGGCCTGGCATGCTACAGTCTATGGGATCGCAAAGATTTGGACACCACTGAGTGACTGAACATAAGTATATTTATATAAAAATTTAAAGATAACACTATTGAGTTTAACATTCAATATAATCTCTTATCAGTACCCATGAAATAATTTTAATTGTGGCAAATCACAAGAATGTATTTGTTAAATTTGGCTTATTTTCTGATACATTTTCAGTGTTGGTTTCTGTTTATTTAGTCATTTATTTTTTGGTAAACACTAATGAAATGTTGTGGTTGGAAAGACTAGAGAAACCTGCAAGATGAATATAAGATAATTAAATTAGGTTCTGTAGAAAATACCAAATGAGTGGTTTAAGCACCATTTGTCCTGGGTCTTAGGATACACTGATCAGTGCAAGTTTAATAATCTGATAATGTATGCTTCAGTTGATGTCTAAAATCCCTAAAATTTCATATGTACATAACATTTTATCCTATTAAGTTTATAGATTAATTAGATTCTCAATGGTTTATGTAATCACTAACATAATAGTTTATTCATCGCTGAAATAGAAGGAATTTTATTTTCTCTATATTCTAAATTTAGGATTTTGATGTTTCTCCCCGTGTACCTCTTTTTTTGCTGTTTTTAAAAAATGTAAACCATAGATGGATAAATGATCCTCCGAAAGTCATGCAGCTGGATCAACCCAGAATGGGGAAAAGAAATTGCCCAAACAACCACAAACTGAAGTTTGGGGGTACTGGATCTTAAAGTGTGCCAAGATCATTTGTGTCTAGGGAGATCTGTCATCTTAAACTATGCAGATAGTGGGGTGAGAGGCAGGTTGGCATGGAACATTGAAAGTAGAAGGCTGCATTTCAAAGTCTTGCTTCTACCATTCATGCCTACAGAGAAGTAAGACTTTCTTTGTATAACAAGTCACCCCAAATAGCAACTTTTGGGATGTGTCCATGATTTAATGAGATGGTGAGTGCAGAAGAACTTCATAAACATTTTACAAATATTTGATTTCATTTATTAAAAAGTAAACAATCTGCCCCTGGGATTTGCAAGGTACAAAGACTATTCAGAGGGAAAGTTTGCTTTAAGTATTCAGGCTGATGCTCAGATGGGACACAGTGGTACTGTCTTCCTTGGCCATCCCCACTAAGGGAATAACTGGAGGCAGCCACGTAGCCAGCTCCTGGTATGAGGCCCATCAAAAAACTGCCAGGGCCTGCCTCTTGCCCAGTGCGAGGACTCTTTCACTAGTGTTTCCATTATAGCTTCTCTGGGTCAAGGGGCTGAGAGCAGGAGGCAGGAGATCATGGTCTTTGAGATGCTCTGGGAGCTCCCAGAGTCTGGCTATGGAGAAAACATCCATCCTCGTAATTTACTGTCTTGTGTGAAGAAAGCAATTTAACTTATTTAGGGGGAAAAAAAAACCTAATATCAAAATAATGAAGCTTTCTCTCTTCCTATTTCTGAGCAGCAAGTTGTGATAAAATGTACTCTGGCCCTGGAGGCAGAACGTCTGGTTTCCAGGCTGATTCCACCACTGACTCCTCTCTAAAGTTTATCAAATCAGTGGGCTTCTCTGCTTTCAAAACTAAAAAATATTCTGTGAAGTATTTTCCTGATATTGGTAATATTTAGGGGGGTAATACATCTTTCTCTATTTTTCTGTTTATGAGACCTGATTAAATACCTGATTGGATACCATCTTCTCAAAATCTTTATTCATTGAGAAACACAGGAGTTAGTTTTCCCAGGTAGCTCAAATGGTAAAGAATCTGCCCTTAATGTGGTGGACCTGGGTACGATCCCAGAGTTGGGAATATCCCCTGGAGAAGGGCATGGCAACCCACTCCAGTATTCTCGCCTGGAGAATTCCATGGACAGATGAGCCTAGCAGGCTCCAGCCCTTAAGATTGCAAAGAGACAGACACAACTGAGTCACTAACACTTTCAAAACACTAACTTTACAGAAAGAAAGAATTGTTGCCTCGTGATAATGCAATGGAAATGAAAGAACATGAACTTCAGAATCCTTCCTAAAAGAGATCAATCCTGGGTGTTCATTGGAAGGTCTGAATTTGAAGCTGAAACTCCAATACTTTGGCCACCTCATGCGAAGGGTTGACTCATTGGAAAAGACCCTAATGCTGGGTAGGATTGGGGGCGGGAGGAGAAGGGGACGACAGAGGATGAGATAGTTGGATGGCATCACAGACTCGATGAACATGGGTTTGGGTAGACTCCGGGAGTTGGTGATGGACAGAGAGGCCTGGCGTGCTGCAATTCATGGGGTCGCAAAGAGTCGGACACGACTGAGCGATGAACTGAACTGAACTGAACTTCAGAAACAGAGACTAGGAGGGTTTAAACCCAATTCCTTGCTGAATGACTTATTTACAAGCTAGTTTATCTTGAATGTTAATTAATTAAGGTCTCTGCTTCTCTGTTCCTGAGAAAATACGGGTATCAGTTTCATCATTCTGTATGATGAGATCTCTTTTTATAATGCTATAGTCACCTGCAAGAGGGTTCAGTTTATCATTAACTACCTAAAAACACCAATCTCTTGTTTCAGTTTCATAGTGTGTTCTCATAGGATATTTTGAAATGAAGACAACATAGGAAAAGCATGGTACATATGGATTTTTAAGGAAAACTTTCAACATTTATGTATTTATGTGAAGATGGGAGCTTTTTCATGGTGAAGTCTAAATTCTCTTTGAGTTTAAACAAATGTCAAATGACGTAAGGTTAAATGTGAACAAGTTTTCAATGGGAAAGATATAAAGGAGATTAGCAATGGAGATCTGCTTTATTTATTTATTTTTCTTCAGAGCAATGTGAATTTGAGCCAAACATACAATAGCATTGAACCTCAATTCTCTTCCTCATAAGTTGATTCTAGGATGTCATTTCCAAATCTTTGTGTTGGATAATCAATGTACCCCTCCAAGAGGGTACAGATTGGATACTAAAACCCGGTTGGCAACATGAATTATTGAGCATTGGTTGAGCCTCACTTCTTTTTTCACTGAAATAGACACCTACCAGTGGTCACCTCATCAGGCCTCTACCAAGTGGATCACTGAAGGTGCATCATGCCTCAGCAACCCACTAATGCTCTTCCCATTGACTGACTACTCCTCAAGGGGCACTTATTTGTGGTTTTCTCTTAGTTGGAAATAATCATTAGGAAATTTGTGTAATCTACTGACTAGGAGCAGTGAACAAGAAAAACAATAATAAACTTCTCTGTCACTGAGAACATAAGACTAAAACTGACCTGTAGCATGAACAATTTTCGAGAGCATTGGCTCAAAATTCTGTTCAAGAGGATTTCTTAACGCACAAAAAGTTTTCTTATTTTTGACAGTACTCACTAGGGTAGAAAACGGCACAGTTTCCTCTAAGGCAGGAGTCCCCTGTTAGGAACCAGGCCATACAGCAAGAGATGAGTGGCGGGCAAAGGAGTTTAAGCTTCATCTGTGCTTACAGCCACTCCTCATTGCTCTCATTACCACCTGAGTTTTGCCACCTGTCAGATCAGTGGCAGCATTCGATTCTCATAGGAGCGAGACCATGAAACCCATCCCTGCTACACGGTGGGGTGATTGAATTTCTGTCTCATTAAACAAACAAACAAAAGTCCTAAAATAGCCACACATTATAGCGACCCATTCCTTAGAAGAGTAGTCAACATGTAAATATATTCATCCTTTTTACTCACCAAGATAGTCTTAAAGTCCCCATTAGCTTGAGTCAATTCTAGACAGTTTTCTTCCAGACTATAAAACTTGTATTTGTAAATGCTTTCTCTGGCCCTTTGAGAAATAAATATTTTATAACCCAGAAATGTGTTTTTCAAGGAACTGGAGCTATCTCTCTGAAATACAATTATCCAGGTAGATAGCAGCTCTATCTCCCACTGTCTCTGGGAAAGTAGGAAACTTACTTGGATCTGCATCAATTAGCAAACACAGCTGGCCTGAACACATTGGCCAGACTCCCTGTGAATGCCCTCCAGGACTTTTCCACTAGCTTAACCTGGCAGTTAAAACCCCTCCTACTTGTTGTTTCAGTGGTGATAAGTTCAGTGTTCCTTCCCTCTTGTATTACTTCCCTCTTCTATTACTCTCAAATAAAGTGCTTCTTGCCTGTTTGACTAGTGGGATACATGTTTTCTTTTGCAATACTTTGTGGCCGTTGTAGTCCAAAGAGACAATAGCTTAAAGAGTTCAAAGACTTGGATTTATGCCTAACTGCTTAAGATCTAACCTAAAACAAATCAGTTAAATTCAGCATATCTTTTATTTCCTCATTCACAAATTGAGAGCCTCAAGAAGGATGTAAAGAGAAATGTGATTCTTAAGTAAGTATTTCTTTAAAAGAAAGTCAAAAACAGGGAATTTGTAGGTGAAACTTTAGCCTAAAAATCATTCTGTATCTCAAAGATACCCTGAACAAAATTTAAATAAACAAATGACAGGGACACTATCCAGAGTATATAACAGATTACCATAAGTCAATACAACTTAAAAAAAATAGTCATAGGATGTCCCTGGTGGTCAATGGTTAAGACTCTGCTTCCACTGCAGGGGGCACAAGTTAGATCCCTTGTTGGGGAACTAAGTTCCCACATGTCTGATGGCACAAGACATGTGGGATTATTTTTAAAAACCGTTCAATAAGAATCCCAATTTGAAAAAAAAAAAAAGAAAATTTTAAAAAAGTGGTGATGGAACTTGATGAGCAATGAATATGTGAAAAATTCTTAGCTTCATGAGGAAGCAGGGTAATTGTCAGTAAAAAAAGACCGTCAGTGGCTGAGTGTGTACAGTGACTAGGCATCCTAGGTATGTTTAACTTAATGCTGATTTTAGAACTTCCATAAAGAACTTCCACTTCTAACCACGCACCCCCCTTCAAACCACATACCCTCCTCCCGTGTCACTTCAGAGATCTTGAGATCAATGACAAAATACATGGATAATAACCATTATTGTCATAACAAAAGAAGTTACCAACTTCGAAAACAAGAGTCAGTGTACTTTCCAAAAAATATTGGACATGGAGATCTCATAGAACAAAATTTAGATTTAAAATCTGAAAAAAATATTGAGTACTTCCAAGTGTCGGAACTGTACTAGGTACTTTGATGTATTATTAATTATCACAGAAATAAATCTATTGGTAGGCTCTTCATATAAAGCAGAGCAGTGTGATTCCCATAGCCAAACATGAACATTTTATTAAAGTTCCCCACCCACCCACTTCTCATACTAGGTATTTGAGTGTTTAAAACAGAATAACTTGTGTTCTTAGACACCAGTGCCTTGAGGTTTTGCATCTATTATAACCAAACACTACAGATTGGGTGGCTTATAAGCAACAGAAAGGAAATAATGCAGACTTTGTAGAGACTGCCAGCACTGACTGCTGAAGTATAGAAACTGACAGTGGTACATAATAACTCTGTGGCTGTCAACAAGTTCCTTGAACTCTTCCATGAGACATAGTAAGCTGAGCTTTCTCTTCTGTGGGCTGTGGGGAGGTTAAGAAGAAATACAGATGACTGAGACTATTTATCTGCCTGGAGTGATGTTTAAACATTTCTGGTAGATCTAGAGATGGGCTTTAGGGGATTTTGAATCATAAATAGCATATGTAAGTTAGGGCCTGAGAAAATATTATTTACTGAATATTTCTGATCAAAAGTTCAAAAAAATTGTCTTAAAAAAGGAGAAAGTGTAATAAAACTTGAGTTTTTTTAAATCATTTAACTATTAGCCCATGAGTAGTAGAATTAACATTCAATTCATTTTTTCTAGTAATTGGGGTGAATGTGCTTTGATTCATTCACATTTTCTGGCAGAGTCCTCTCTGTGATGCTGTCTGGAATTGGATGGTTTTGGATACTGTCCCAGCATAAGAGCAAAGGGAAGTGGTTCATACAGGGATCACATTCATAATGCTGGCTTTATAAACATCTTTATTTTTCCCAGTAGGGAAACTAATAACTCATGGACTAATAAATGCCACAAGTGAGAGAGCTTCCAGGCAAAATATTTCTAGTGTTGTTATAGAATTTCCTAAAATTGTCACTAACTAGACTCACTTGACTTTCTTTATCCTCACTGCTGGCCCTAGGCACAGGCATTTTCCAAGCTGTTTGGATAAAGGATCTTCTTATGTTTGATGGTAAATTGGGAAATATCTAATTATTAATTTTATCTTTGGGAAAGGCAAGCTAGGACTTTCTTTGATCTGGTGACCTAGTGAGTGGATTTACAGCTAATGATGGTGCACAGACCATGATTACGCTTTGTCCTCTATAACCTCCATACTTTCCCCCCTACACCAACACATTATTTAGGCAGATGACATCCTGAGCTGCTCAGTGGCCCCCTTCTACAGCTCAGCTATCTCCCACTGCCAGGTGGGGAATAGAGGAAGCCCAACTGCCTCTTGGTCTTACACCATCTGTTTTACATATGATGGCTTGCAGAAGTTGACTGTTCTCTTCATAAGTAAGCAAGTGGCAGGTGCTAAGAAAGAAAACAGATTATTGCTAAGCATAGGCAAGTTACAAAGGAAAAAGCTTATCGCGTTTTGTAAAAGAAATAACTGATTCTTAGTTCAGCCTCAGGAGTAGGGGAAAAAATAAGCCTGCACTCCCCAGGTAGAGTCTGGCTCAAATTCTCTCTCTTTAATCTACTAGCTGTGTGATCTTAGACAGCTTATTTAATCTTCTTGGACTTCAGCTTTCTTCTCTTTAGAAATGAGGATTATAATAATCCAGAAATGTTGTTGGGAGGATTTTCTATTTCTATTATCGGATAAAGACTGAGCTGCAATTTCCATTAATACGGGTGAGTGATGGAAAGCCAAGAGCTGAAGTATTTAGTTTTCCTCTGTTTGGTGTCACTCACTTAGCCTTTGGCACGACCTTTGGTTTCTTAAAAGCCCTCTGTGTTTCTGTCGATCTAGCTAAGCACTGTGACTGTTTTTCACAAGGTCTGGGATTTTTACCCGTTTATGTTTACAAGATGTAGCAGCAGCAGGAAAGGCTTAATTGTGCATCTTCACACTTAAAGTGAGGTTTGGTAAACAAAAATTATATCTGAAATTTCATTCTTGGCAACAACAGTATTGTGGAGAGCAAGGCTTTTGTTTATACTTTAAAATAATTTCAGAAGAACTCCTTATTACTCTAATGTCATTGTTTATGCTTTGCAATTTATGATCTTCAAAGCACACAGTGTTTATTACCTATTCAATCTTTATCCAACAGGATAATTACTTATACTTTTCAGATGAGGAAAAGGAAGTTCAGAGAGGTAGTGACTTAACCAACCATAGAGTTCATATTTGTATGTGTCTACTGATTTCCAGCTTTGTATTCAACTGTCCATACTAAGCTCCATCAAGATGATCCCACATCTTAAGATTTGGTGGTAAAAAGGTTGATAATACCAATTAGATGTCTTCAAAGTTCATCCTCAACATTTTCCTGGTGTTTTCAAAATAACAAGAATAAAGATACTTTTCTCTTTATCTCTTCATATAAATGAGTGATCATATGTTAACACTTCCTCATCTAAAACAAATCAATTTTATCTTGAGTTCTTGCCATTCCATATAGTAGTTTTAGATACATTTTCTTTAAATATGCATACAAGAAGTAGTATTTCAATAAATCAGCTCTCTAGTAACATAATCCAATAACCTCATTTCACTTGTATTGTTTGAGAATTAATTGGACCTGCACAGCCACCTACTATATATGTTGGTTTATGCAAAGAGTAAATCCAATTTCTTCTATAAACATATCTACAGGAGGAGAACAGACAGGATACTGCATGCAAATGCAAAGTGTAATTAAGCCCAATTATCTGCTCTCATGAGGTAAATAATTAAGAAAATGCCATTAATTTATTTAAATATAAATTATTTGGTATGGATGATGCAAATGTTATATATTTATATAATCATACATTATGTAACATATATGGATTATATATACATATTTGTATACATATATATAAATTTATGTATGCTCTATAAATATACATATGTATCATATCAAGAAAAAGAAACATGATAAGATCTTTAGCACAATTGAATTCAGCCCAAATCAACAGAATGGACTTCACTTTCTCCTGGCCCATAATGCCTCCTATACACTATCCCTAAGAACTTAATTAGTCTAAGAATAAAGGGAGATTTTTGCATGTTTGATTTCATTCTGTAGTTTTTCCTATGGGTACTTCAACATGAATCTCTAAAGTGTAAGATAATATATTCAGATAACAATGCCTTAAAATTGGTGCAGCTCAGATCAGTAGGTACTTGGTATAGTAGAGTGTACTTGAGTCTACTGATTTTTTGTCACATCTCATGATTCATTGGTTTTAGATCTTGGGAAAGTCATGAAATAACTGTAAAACACACATTTTTGTTTGTGGAAAGCTAACAATTGTGCTTACTTATCTGATAGTAAGTAAGGGGCTTCCCTGGTGGATCAGACAGTAAAGAATCCTCCTGCAATGCAGGAGACCTGGGTTTGATCCCTGGGTTGGGAAGATACCCTGGGGGAGGGCATGGCAACCCACTCCAGGATTCTTGCCTGGAGAATCCCCATGGACAGGGCAGTCTGGTGGGCTCCAGTCCTTGGGGCCGCAAAGAGTTGGACATGACTGAGCAACACAGCACAGCACACATCTGATAGATAGGTCATGCAAGGTTTAAATGAGAACTTGCTTTGGAACTGCAAAGCATTACATATAAATGAACCAGTTTGAGGTTAAATTAAATAAAAATAATGTTACGAGTATAAAAGAATATGTTGATTAACTTCAGTGAAAAGGCTGTTTTCCGTAATTCTGGAACATTGCACCCTAACAATAAATATGCTAATAATAAATCTTCAAGAAGAGTTCATTAAACAAGGTACTTTCTGTGGAACATTTTCTTATAGCATTTTGTTAATTAGATTCTAGTTATTGTAACTTTTAAATATGCCTCAAAAATTGGCCTTTCTAGCAATTCAATTGATTGTCATTTTTATTAATCTAAATTAGTGAGCTAGTGTTCTAATCACTTCAGTGCCTAATTTGACAAGCTTCAGATCTAGAAACCTATGTTGAAATACAAACTCCTCTGCCTTCTAAAAACAATAAAAGGTACTCCTGTAAGTTTGGTGAATTTCTTCTTTCTCTAAGAAATTACTTTAAGTAAAAAGTTAGAGAAATGAAGCAGTGGTCTTTTTGGGGTTTCCTGGCAACTGAGCATTAATGAATCCACTTGCTAATGCGGGAGATGTAGGTTCAATCCCTGAGTTGGGAAGATCCCCTGGAGAAGGAAATAGCAACTAACTCCAATATTGTTGCTTGGGAAATCCCATGGGCAGAGGAATCTGACTGGCAACAACCCATGGGGTCCCGAAGAGTCAGACACAACTTAGCGACCGAGCAACAACAACAGTGGTCTTTTCACTTCGTACTCACTCATAGCAATTTATGGGAGACAAATTCCTGTCATTTATACTACATGAACTGGGTCTGCACTTGCATCATGGTGTATATATGTTCGTGTGTATATGTTATATGTATTTGTTGTTGTTGTTCAGTTGCTAAGTTGTGTCTGACTCTTTGTGACCCCATGGACTATAGTGCACCAGGCTTCCCTGTCCTTCACCATTTCCCAGAGCTTGGTTAAACTCATGTCCATTGAGTCAGTGATGCCATCCAGCCACCTCATCCTCTGTTACCCACTTCTCCTCCTGCCCTCAATCTTTTCCAGCATCAGAGTCTTTTCCAATGAGTCGGCTCTTCACATCAGTGGCCAAAGTATCAGAGCTTCAGCTTCAGCATCAGTCCTTCCAGTGAATATTCAGGGTTGATTTCTCTATCGACACATATACCAGTGAGTCTAAGTAAAGAATATATAACCTTGGCACTCATCTTTGGAGTTTGTTATTCAATGTTTTTCACATAAGTGGTGCTGAATACCACCTTTGTAAGATCTGTTACCAGATGTGTTTACAGAGAGTGCATCAAGCACTGTGTCTCAAGTTGCAGGTACTAGAAGGAAGGTTATTGTTAATTCATAGTACTGAATATCATAATTATTATGAATGTTTTACCAATGTTAAACTCCAGTTAAAAATTTTAAAACAATGCATGATCAAAGGAGATAATGTGTGATAGTGGACAGAAGAGACTTGGTGGTGAAGAATATTATACTAGTGCAGGCATATTTAGGAGAAGATACAAATTGAGACTTGGTAGCTCATAGGATTTAAACAAGATAAAATGTAGGAGAACCATTCAGGTTGGAATTTAGGGGTAGACATGTTGATGAGTTTGGTTAAGTATGTTTATTTTGCTTCTCTCTTTTTTTAATGTTTTTTTTTTTTTTTTTGGTAGAAGGTTAAATCCAAATCTGTGATTACACATATGGAACTCCTTCACTTTCCTTCAACATGTCATAATTTTTTTTTTCATTCTCCCAGTATAGACTTGTTCTACTTCTCTCTCTGTGAATATCTTCCTTCTCTGCACTTCCAGCATGAAGATGAGACTTTGTAAAGGCCAGGGATTAGAGTCTTCAGAAATGAAAAATCCTGAGTTTTAATCACGGCTTTCTACTCACTCACTGGTGATCTTGGGAAATACATATTAATTTTATATGCCTTAGTTTTTTATATGTAAAATGGGCTTAATAACTCAACATTAAGTAAGATAGTATACTCAAGTGTTTGCACAGTCACTAGTACATGTTAACAGCCTAAGTGAGTAAATCTTGTTATTATTACCCATCAGATATCATACTCCTTATTCAGGAAATCAGCCCTGAATATTCATTGGAGGGACTGATGCTGAAGCTGAAGCTCCAATCCTTGGGGCACCTGACTCATTGGAAAAGACCCTGATGCTGGGTAAGATTGAAGGTAGGAGGAGAATGAGATGACACAAGATGACAGAGGACGTGAGATATTTGGATGGCATTACCAACTCAATGGACATGAGTTTGAACAAGCTTCAAGAGCTGGTGATGGATGGGGTAGCCTGGCATGCAGCAGTCCATGGGGTCTCAAAGAGTTGGACATGACTGAGCGACTGAACTGAACTGAAATTAAAGTAAAGTATCTTAGGTACATAGCTCAATACATTTTTCATATGTAATCACCTGGGTAAACACAAAACCATCGAGGAATAAGCTATTTCCAGACGCCCACAAAGTCACGATGTCTGTTTAAGTCAATACTTCCACAGAGGTAATCAGGTAACCAGAAACAAAGCATAGGTGCTTTTGCAACTGTTGTGTGTTGTATGTCATGTCTCATCTCACCCAGTTAATATGGACCTAGAGACCGAAAACTTGTCCAGCTGCTATTGTGTCTCTATCTTCAGCTTCAGCTTTTAAATTCTGGACCAGGTATATATTTAGCTTTGTGATGAAGGGCACAACCTTCTCCAGTAAACCAGTGTCATAGAAGGTGGAAGCCTAGAGGCATTGAGAGACTAGCAATGATTCTAGTTCCCGAGGGGTACCAAGCTCAGCCTTGCAGGTTCCTATTTGTCATTTCTTATTCCTTCAAGTTGTGCCTGACCCTGTGGGCTTCAGTTCCCAACACCTGACACAGAAATGACCACCTCATAACACTGTTTAACCAGTTCCTATCATCCCTCATAGCTCAATTGGTCAAGAATCGGCCTGCAATGCAGGAGACCCTGGTTTGATTCCTGGGTCGGGAAGATCCACTGAAGAAGGGATAGGCTACCCACTCCAGTATTCTTGGTCTTCCCTTGTGGCTCAGCTGGTAAAGAATCCACCTTCAATGTGGGAAACCTGTGTTCGATCCCTAGGTTGGGAAGATCCCCTGGAGAAGGGAAAGGCTACACACGTCACTATTTTGACCTAGAAAATTCCATGGACTATGTAGTCCATGGGGACCCAAAGAGTTGGACACAACTGAGCAACTTTCACTTTCGTCATTTCTTAAGGTCAAATTCCAATCATAAATTATTTGTGAGTGAGTATACATATATCTGTGTGTTAGTATGTGTGTATTTCATGACTTCTAGTAGTTCTGCTTCTGTGTTATAACCCTGACATATAAGTAGTAATGGCAAGGTAGGCTTAGGCTGAGGGCTTAATGCTTAGACTCTTAATAATATAGGATTTCATAAAAAGCAGAAAACCACACATCAAACTACTAGAGAAAGACTCCTGAAGGAGGGAAATTTGAAATCAGGCCTTGGAATGTGGGAAAGAATTAAGGTATAGAGAAGAACCAATGGCACAACACAACAGAGATGCAACAATGTTGCAGCAATTTCTTTTGTGTGTTGTTACTAGATTTTTTGTTGAGGTATAATTGATGTAAATTTAGCAACTGAACAACAGCAACATAGCATAAAATATGTATGAGTTAGAAGTATACAACTTAGTCATTCACAATTTTTAAAGGTTGTACTCCATTTATAGTTATTATAGTCAAAGTGAAAGTGAATGTTGCTCAGTCTTGTCCGACTCTTTGCGACCCCATGGACTATAAAGTCCACGGAATTCTCCAGGCCAGAATACTAGAGTGAGTAGCCTTTCCCTTCTCCAGGGAAATTCACAACCCAGGATTCAAACCCAGGTCTCCCACATTGCAGGTGGATTCTTTACCAGCTGAGCCACAAGGGAAGCTCAAGAAGACTGGAGTGGGTAGACTGTCCCTTCTCCAGTGGATCTTTCCGACCCAGGAATGGAACCTCGGATTCCTGCATTGCAGGCAGATTCTTTACCAACTGAGCTATCAGGGAAGCCCATAGTTATTGAACATATTGGCTATATTTCCCCATGCTATAAAATGTATAACATATCGCAAAGAGTCAGAAACAACTGAGAGCCTGAACTGAACTGAATAAAATATATCCGTGATGCTTCAGTTCAGTTCACTTCAGTCACTCAGTCATGTCCAACTCTTTGAGACTCCATGGACTGCAGCACACCAGGCTTCCCTGTCCATCACCAACATTTGAAGCTGGCTCAAACTCATATCCATCGAGTCAGTGATGCCATTCAACCATCTCATTCTCTGTTGTCCCCTTCTCCTCCTGCCTTCAATCTTTCCCAGCATCAGGGTCTTTTCAAATGAGTCAGTTCTTTGCATCAGGTGGCCAAAGTTTTGAAGCTACAGCTTCAGCATCAGTCCTTCTGATGAATATTCAGGACAGTTTTCCTTTAGGATGGACTGGTTTGATCTCCTTGCAGTCAAAGTGACTCTCAAGAGTCTTCTCCAACACCACAGTTCAAGAGCATCCGTTCTTCAGCTCTCAGCTTTCTTTATACTCCAACTCTCACATCCATATATGACTACTGGAAAAACAATAGCTTTGACTATATGGACCTTTGTTGGCAAAGTAATGTCTCTGTTTTTTAATATGCTATCTAGCTTGGTCATACCTTTTCTTCCAAGGAGCAAGAGTCTTTTAATTTCATGGCTGAAGTCATCATCTGCAGTGATTTTGGAGCCCAAGAAAATAAAGTTTGTCACTGTTTCCATTGTTTCCCCATCTATTTGCCATGAAATGATTGGACCAGATGCCATGATCTTAGTTTTTTGAGTGCTGAGTTTTAAGTCAGCTTTTTCACTCTTCTCTTTCACTTTCATCAAGAGTCTCTTCAGTTCCTCTTCCCTTTCTGCCATCAGGATGGTATCATCTGCATATCTGAGACTATTGATATTCTTCCAGCAATCTTGATTCTAGCTTGTGATTCATCCAGCCCAGCATTTTGCATGATGTACTCTCTGCATATAAGTTATATAGGCAGGGTGACAATATACAGCCTTGACGTACTCCTTTCCTAGTTTGGAACCAATCTGTTGTTCCATTTCTGCTTCTAACTGTTGCTTCTTAACCTACATACAGATTTCTCAGGAGGCAGGTCAGGTGATCTGGTATACCCATGTCTTGAAGAATTTTCCAGTTTATTGTGGTCCACACAGTCAAAGGCTTTGGCATAGTCAATAAAGCAGAAGCAGATGTTTTTCTGGAACTCTCTTGCTTTTTCTATGATTATACCTAATATTTTGTAACTCTCAATACTTTAACCCATCTGTTCCCTCCCTCCTTCTTTTTCCTACTGACAACCACGAGTTTGTCTTCTATAAGTCTACTTATGTTTTGTTATACTCGCTATGTTTTATTTTAGATCCCACTATAAGTGATATTACCCAGTATTAGTGTGTCTTATTTCACTTAGCAAAATACCTTCCAAATACATCCTTGTTGTTTCAAATGACAGATTTTCATTCTCTTTTGTGATTGAGTAGTATCCCATTGTGTATAAGTATATATATGTGTGAATGCTGAGTTGCTGCAGTCATGTCTGACTCTTTGCAGCCCCATGTACTATAGTCTGCCCTACTCCTCTGTCCATGGGATTCTCCAGGCAAGAATACTGGAGTGGGTGCCAATACCCTTCTCCAGGATACATGCGTTTGTGTGTGTGTGTGTGTGTGTGTGTAATAGCACATATTCTTTATCCATTCATCTGTTGATGGTCATTTAGGTTGTTTCCATATCTTGGCAGTTGCAAATAATGCTGCTATGAGCATTAAGGTTCATGTATCTCTTCAAAGTAAGTGTTTTTATTTTTTTCTTGATAGATACCCAGGAGTTTAATTTCTGGATCAAGTCATATGTTAGTTCTATTTTTAGATTTTTGAGTAACCCCTTTGAGCATGACTCAGCAACTAAACAACCACACTGTTTTCAATAGTGACCATACCAACATACATTCCCACCAACAGAGTTTGAGGATTCCTTTTTCTTCACATCCACACCAATAGCATTTGTTATTTGTTTTCTTTTTGATGATAGCCATTCTGACAGGTGTGAGGTAATGTTGCACTGTGGTTTTAATTTGAGTTTCTCTGATAAGTAAGTGTTGAGTATCTTTTAATGTTTCTGTTGACCATCTGTATGTATTCTTCAGAAAAATTTTCCTTTAGGTCTACTATCCATTTTTAAATATTTTTAATGCTGAATTGTATGGGATTTTTATATATGTTGAATATTAACCCTTCATTAGTAATATTTGGAAAAATTTTCTCTCATTCAGTAGGTTGTATTTTACATTTTATGATGGTTTACTTTAATGTGCAAAAGCTTTTAGGTTTAACTATGTCTCATAGTTTTTGAGACGTCATAGTTTTGGGGGGTTTTTTTGTTTGTTTTTATTTCCTTTGCTTTAGGAAATAGACCAAAAATATTGTTATGATGTATGTTAAAAAGTGTTCCACATGTTTTCTTCTAGGAGTTTTATGATTTTAAGTCTTATATTTATGTATTTATTCCTCTTTGAGTTTATTTTTGTGTGTGGTGTGAGTTCATCATGGGAGGACTTTTGTTAATCATATCTAAAATTGGAGCACATGATTTCTGCTCTCTTCATTGTCCAGAACTCAGGCACATGGTCACACTTACAGCAAGAGGGTCTAGGAAATAAAGAGTAACTTTACATCCAAGGAAAAGAAAAAAAAAAAGTGGTTTTGCTGAGCACCTGGAACCTGTGCTTTTCATAACATCTTATTTTCATCAGTAAATCCTTTTATCTCATTCTTTTCTTTAATTTCTCTGCTCCAAATGAGCATAAAAGTTGTCATCATTATTCAAGATCAAGAACTCCACCTTTTATACATCACAATCAAAACATTAACTGTGTTATTTTCATGGCCATATTTTATCCCAAGAGTAAAACTTATTGCACAAGCTACTATAGCTGTTTGTTGATCTGAGACTGAATTTTGTCATATTTCAAAGAAGAGTTGTCATATGATCTAGGAACGGTTTAACTAATTTGCAATACATTTGTATTTTTCTGAAAAGGCAGTACCTATTATTAGTTGTAGTCTTGCTTAACCACTCTTAACAAATCCCTGAAGAACAGTGATCTGACTATAATCCCTTTATTTATCAATTGCTTGCCTTGTGCTTCACTGGAACTTCATTTTACACATAAATCTTAAAACAAATTGATGAGCATGTGCTGGTTTTTTGCTATTTTAATGGTCAGTGGCCCAGGAATTTGAATTATCTTTTTAGCTTTTTAGATCACACTATTTATACAGACAATAATTCATTCCTTTCATACCTTAGTAGACAGTTTTTTTTTTAAAATGTCATCATTATAAAATTTCTTGAGTCACACAAGACAAGCAATTTGCATATTTTTCGTTACCTGAACAGTCATTGATATGAGAGTCAGTATTCATATATATATCAGCCTTCCCAGGTGGCTCAGTGGTAAAGAATCTGTCTGCTAAAGCAGGAGACTCAGGTTCGATCATGGGTCAGGAAGATCCTCTGGAGGAGGAAATGGCAACCCACTCCAGTACTCTTGCTTAAAAAGATTACCATGAACAGAGGAGGCTGGCAGGCTACAGTCCATGGGGTTGCAAAGAGTCAGATATGACTGACCATACACACACACAAATTCATATATATCCACAATGTGTGGCACAGTGAGATCTTATGGTTATGCACTCTCTAAATGAAAAGTATATATTTTGTATGATTATTTGGCCTACTCTAATTAATGAGCTTTAATAGTTTGTGATTTATAATTGACAAGATAGGAAAGATGGAATTAATAATTTACCTGGGGAAAAAAAAGAGTCAAGGTTTTGTTGTAACCCCAGAAATGAGTTGGAATTATTGGTCTTCAAAATGATAATTTAAGTTATGTTAAGGAGTCAAAAAGTAGTACTTCCATTTTTCCTTCAGAAAGCATTTTCATGAGTCTTTTTTAATACCTATGACTTATCACGGAGGTAAGGTGGCATCTGAAGATTCTCAAATTATTTGTGGATTATTCTAAATCCAAACAATGTTATACATTAATTAGTAGAGATATTTTAAATTGAACTGATAGAAAATGTTCATTCATCAATTTTAATCTTGAATGCCATTACTGAAAAACACTGTGCTGCATGATAAAATGGCAACCCACTCCAGTACTCTTGCCTGGAAAATTCCATGGACGGAGGAGCCTGATAGGTTACAGTCCATGGGGTCGTGAAGAGTTGGACACAACTGAGCGACTTCGCTTTCACTTTTCACTTTGATGCATTGGAGAAGGAAATGGCAACCCACTCCAGTGTTCTTGCCTGGAAGATCCCAGGGAGAGAGGAGCCTGGTGGGCTGCCGTCTATGGGATCGCACAGAGTCAGACACGACTGAAGTGACTTAGCAGCAGCAGCATGATAAAATAAATTTTATTAGTCCTGAATTACTTCTGAATAAGATAGTTGCAGTACAATATATGGTGTGTGTGTCAGTGTCTGCAAAAGTATTATTAGTAAAATGTGAATGTATAAAGCACATCACAATTTTGTAAGCCTGTCTGGACAATTGATTAAGTTCCACATTCTGGCATTCACAGGAAGCGGAGGTTGGGTAAGCTTACTTTGACCACTGAGAAGTCCTGGTTTTGTTTCTAGACACTTGGAGGTACTGAAAGGGTGTTTTGTCTGTGACTTTTTGTCAAGTGTAGATGTGCTCTTGGTGCACTGGAAGCAGCACAGCTGCAAGACTGTCCTGGGGCTGTGGTTGATCTGTGAGCTGGGCTACTTGGTACATTTAGTGTGTCCTCAGGACATCTAGGCTAAGAGAGAGGGTCTCTGGTCTCACACTCTCTAGATCACTGCAACATTGTACAGGGAAAATGGGACCCTGAAGATGAAGAGAAAAAAAGCTCTAGTACATCATTTGAATTTGCTATATATCTACTCTAATAACCAATCTGCTTTTAAAAATATTCTTATATGCTTTCCAAAAATAAACTCTTTTTAAATAACTACTGATAACATTCATCTGTTTTTATTAACTTTATTGCATTTCCTGGGATTTCACCTCAGAGGAGTTTGGGGGCCACAGTAAATAGCTGAATTTCTAAATGACTAAATATGTGTTGAAACTATCATTTTTGGCCCCGCATGAAGGTGACACAATTACCCATTGTGAATTCACAGTGAATTACTCTTAAAATTGAGATTAATACATCTAATTATCTTTTGAGGAGAAGTAAATTCCTATTATCGGAGAAGGAAATGACAACCCACTCCAGTACTCTTGCCTGGAAAATTCCATGGATGGAGGAGCCTGATAGGCTACAGTCCATGGGGTCGCAAAGAGTTGGACACGACTGAGTGGAATCACTTTATTTCTTTCTATAGTTCCTTTTGGAGAAGGACATGGCAACCCAATCCAGTGTTCTTGCCTGGAGAATCCTATGGATGGAGGGGCATGGTGGGCTGCAGTCTATGGGGTTGCAAAGAGTCGGACATGACTAAGCAACAAACACACACACACACACAAATTCCTACTATGGACTCAATATCAATAGCTTCCTAATTATATATGAAACTTCTAAGATCCCACCAATAAAAGATCTACTGCAAATCTCACTTGAGGGTAAGGTTATCTGTATTTTGGAATGAATGAATCTGGGACCTTAACCACTATTATTTTTCACTATTCTTCTGAAAATATCTTGAGACTTTTAAGAGATCTCAGGTTCTGCTACAGGTATAAATTATAAATTAATATATCCTTCTGGCATATTGTTAATCAGGTCCTTAACAGTTATTAATGTTCATTTGTTGTTGTTCAGTCACTCAGTCTTGTCTGACACTGGTGACCCCATGGACTATAGTGCACCAGGCTTCCCTGTCCTTCACCATCTCGTGGAATTTGCTCAAACTCATGTCCATTGAGTCAATGATGCCATCCAACTATCTCATGTTCATTAATGACTGTTAACACACAGAACATATTTTCTCTAGTAAATCAGTCCTCAAAAAATCAAATTTTCACAGCAAATCAGTGTCAAGTTGGGAAGGAAAGTCTAGATTCTAATGACTAAGATCTGTGCTATAATGATTAGAAATTGTTGCTACCTTCAATGTTTCTTTTTTTCTTTTCATTAACCAATTTTCATTACAGGGGAAGAATGTTTGGTTCATGTTCATGTTTCAGTTGTTTGTTTTCTGTATATCATTTGTTTTATATGCTTTCCATTTGCTTTCATAGAAATCATGGAATCTAGGTAATATTATTCTCATTTTGTGAAAATGTGTATCTGAGGCTCAGAGATATCAAATCACATCCCAACAGTCATCATTATCAGCAGAGCAGAGTCCGAATTCAAAGCAAAACCAAGACTTCAAAGCCCCCCTATTGCCTTTTGGCCCAGCTATAACTGGCGATTGCCCACTTCATGTGAAAATCTGAATCCATGTTTGGATAAAGAAGAATGGCTGAGAGAGAGGGAAAAAGTGGAGCTGAGAAAGAAATGAAACGACATGTCCAAAGGATGATAGAGAGTGGGGTAGCGGGGTAGAATGCAAGAGGGATGAATAAGGGCCAATGGCTTTATAAAGTCTACTTGTCTTTCTGTGCTCTCCTGTATTCTCTTCTTCTCTGTATTTTAGGTTATTACAACAAAATAGGGATGAATGTCATTAAAGAAAAATTGCACTGAACAGAGTCAAACAGGCAAGGAAGATGTTATTCGTGACTATTGCAGTAGGCAAAAGAGGTTGAACGCAGTTTCACTGACACAAAAGGTAGTAGGGTTTTTAAGTGCCAGGGTAAGCTAGTGGAAAAGTACAGGGGGTGGGGGGCATTAAGGTAGGAAGTTGGTCAATGTGATCAAGTTCATCTGTGTTTGCTCATTGATATTTATCAGTTATTAGGCTCCTGTCTTTCCCTGGACACTGAAAGAGAGAGACTGTATCTTTCTCAAGGATTATACTTCAAAAGCTATCTACCATGTCCTTGAGCCAGACCTTTCCGGGTTGTAAAACTGGGCAGAGCCTCTAAACCTCAAAGCGGTACAGAAAAAAAATTTACAGTTGCAAATTTACCCATGGCTGATTCATGTCAATGTATGGCAAAAACTACTACAATATTGTAAACTAATTAGCCCCCAACTAAAATAAATAAATTTATTAAAAAAAATTTTTTTTCTAAAGTAAATGTTCTAAGAAAGGAGAGGCCAGTGGTCTTCTGTCAGGAAGACAGAAGTTTAAACTTTCATCAAGCTGAAGAGAATGTTAGGCCAGAGTGACCAGCATCTTTCAGCACAATGCTGTTCTTGTCTTGAGGACTGGAAGGACAGATGATAATCATAGAGAAATTTTATTTTAAATAGTTATGTCAAAAAAAATAAACCACCTTATTGAGTTGAAAGGGATTATCTCCAGGGAAACAAAGTGTGAGGTGGAGAGAGATGGAAAAGGAAATAGCTAAGATTGTTACTGTTTTGATTAATAAAATTGGCACAATTTACCATTTAAAAATAAATGCTTGAAATAATTTGATAAAAAAATTATAACAATACTAAGAAGAATAACAACTGTTGGACAGTTAAAATGAATATAGAACACTGTCAAGGGGAAGTAATGGATCCTAGCGGCTCTTTTCTTGAGATAAGAGCCCTGTATCATGTCCAGAGTCCTGGTACATTGTGACCATTCTGAGATGCACACACAGGAAGGTTCAGCTCCTGTCACACAGTGAATTCTCAAGATGTGACTATAGGACTTATCTTATTCCCCTATAGCAGTAGGTCATTGCCAGGCTAGTTCTCCCACCATCTAATATATTTGTGGTCAAACTTCAACCATTTCAGTTACATGACAATGTCTAGGAGTAAGAATTGATTTTGGACTAAATAGAATGAAATCTAATTAGGAAAGTAAATCATCTATAACTAAAATAAATCAAATAAAAAGGATTACCCTGAATCTAACAATTCCCACCAAGTAGATATAAGCCTGTGGCACCATGGTTGTCAGATTTGGAGTCAATGAATCAGGAGTCCCCTTCTGACTCCTTAAAGGAATGTGGTGCGATAGAGTGTAAGCATGAATGTTGATGAATTACACAACAAAGCACACCAATTTAGAGCTGGTTATCTGAGTTTATCATGTATAATATGTCTTAGTTGGGTTACTCAGAAGCATGCCTAGACAAGAACTTTAGGGCAAAGTGTTTATTTGGAATATTAAAGAAACTGGAGGAAACTGAACTGAATACATGCTGCATTGTAATCTCCTGCTGTGCAGTAATCAAATAACCCCTCTGGGTAAATGTTGTTACCTTGAAAATATTATATTGGAAGATAGATATTTGAAAAATGATTTATAAGGATATGAGCAGTGAAAATGAACTTTAGGTATTATAGGAAAATTAGAGCAGAAAGCAAACATCCCAGGGACTGGGGAGCCAATGTTGGTATCTATCAAGAGGCATTGCTATCCATTTTAGTATATTAAGCAGAGGTATAAACACTGAAACTTTCATGAAGGGAAAGGAAAGCAGAGAAGCCCAGTTATAACTGAGAGCTCTAGTTGGTATGTATACTGTGCTGACAGGAGAAAAGGGCAAGTGAAAAAAGATACAAGGACAGTTTTTTATGTTTAAGTTTGTTTTCCTGTGTTTATAAAGTTTCACTTACAACATTACAATACCAGGAAATAAAAAATAGAACCATATTTTATTTTGCATATTTGAACAGGTAAATAATAAATAGAAACAGCAAGAACTTGGAATATAAATAGAAACACATGAATCTGTTTCAAATGAGCAATATAAACAGAGATGGGGAATAATTCTTGAATACAATACTTGGTTTGCCCTCAGGCTAAAGACCAAAAAAAAAAAGTGTGTGTGTGTGTGTGTGTTTAATGACTCTGGCTGCTAGGTTTGTTTTCTATAATAGCATGCATTAGTTGTTCTGAAATGACATGGTGTATCTCTTAGAATAGAGCATTTAAGTGAATCTATTGTGAGAAAGGAGAATTAGTCTCATTTTGTCAGAAAATAAAATTTTGGAAAGCCAGGAGGTAGAATAAGTGCTATGGTGTTGGAATGAAATTGAAGGTATTAGTGTGAATATGTGTTTTTGAACATCTAGCTATAGATATGTGTGTATATATATATATTTAAATTTATGAATAAATGGACATATACAGAAATATACGTATATACATGTGTTTTTACACACACACACACACACACGCACACACAGTTTAATACTTACTGTTTTAATCCTTTTCAATCTTGCTAATGACATTATTGGGCTTCCCTGCTGGCTTAGTGGTAAAGACCTGCGTGCCAATGCAGGAGACATGAGTTTGATCCCTTGGTTGGGAAGATTCCCTGGAGAAAGGAATGGCAACCCACTCTAGTATTCTTGCCTGGAAATCCCATGGACAGAGGAGCCTGGTGGGCTACCATACCTGCAGATGCAAAAGAGTTGGACACGACTTAGCAACTGAATAACAGCTACAATAACATTATTGCACAAACTCCAAATATTTAAAGTATATTTTCTAAAATCTCTGTGTTCCTCTATTCACTTCCTTGTCACAAACACTCTATTTCATTTCTTCCTTGGGTCCCCTTTCATTTCTTCCAGCTGAAGATTTAAGGATTCTTAGGGCAGCCTTAGTGTTCTGAAGGCACCAGTAAAAATTGATAAGCACTTTGTAAACCAATAGGTAAGACAGAATGAAACAAGGAAGTTTTCAGTTTTTTCCACATGACCCTAATCAATAGATCTCTCAGTGTTACATGGGGAAGGGGTAGGTGGGGAGGACAGGAGAGAGAGACTGTTTATAGTATTTGAGGTGTTTGATGCAGTACGTGACACACCATGTTAGAAGAAGGCTTATGAGCTGAGTGTGTGTGTGGACTGTGGAGGAATACAGCGCACTCTCTTGATGAAACCTTATTATATTTTTATTCTGAAGGTCACATGCAAGATTAGAATCATCCAAGAATAGTTTTCTCATTTTTTTTTCTATAAATGTTTGACAAGTATGCATGTGCAAAATGCCAACATAGGTGTCATAGTTTGTAATTTTGAAAACCAATAACAAAGATCCACTACAACTTGTAAAATATTCAATACAGGCCTTTGAATAAGATTGAAACATTGAAGGGAAATTGGTATTCCCAGCAGGCAAAATATTACTGACACTTTTTAATAATAATGAAATATAAGAACTAGGTAGGGCAAGACAAAAATCCATTTTGCATGTCAAAGACTTGTTTGCAACAAATTTGTTTAGGCTACTTCGTTAGATTCTGTGACCCTGATGGAATAAGTTCAAGGTTAAGAAAAGTGAAATAAATGTCTAAATGATTTTGTGGAGGCTAACTTTTCCAACAAGTCTCTGAAAGATGAGAAATCTTTATGCAAGAAATGACTTCATCTTTGCTTCCTGAATGTGCATTTGTTTCACTTTCAAGATGAAAAGGAAATCAAAATATCTGCCATCTTGGTTTTATATAAGCTATGTTCTCCTGGCTCTGCATAAATTTAAGTATTTAGGCCCAGTTTATTGTTGTAGTTGGTAAGATTTTCCTACTCATCTCATTTTTCAACTTTGTTAATGAAAAATACTAATTCAAGTGCCCTAAAATTAAAATATTTGGTAGTTTTTTAAAACACATTATTAAATCCTCCTGCTTTGGAAAGTGGTAAGAAATTTAGCATGAAATAGGCTTCAAAGAGCAGGGATTATGGTTGAAGAACCACGTTAATGAACTTCGGTTGGCTTGAAATAATGGAGTTTAAAGTTATTTTTAAACCTTTAATGTATAAATAAAAGATTAATCATCTTCTACTTATGACTAGTTTGTATCAGTTACCAGTCAAGGGCCTTCTGGTAATGATGGATATGGGGTGGGGGGGGTGGAGACGCTACCACTAACACTCATTTCCAGTTAATTCCAGAGTCTTTTTGATTTAAAGAAGGTCTTTGAATGTAATTGATGCTTTAAATATTATTTCTACTTAATGTTTAATTAACATAGCATGTGAGCATGCTTAATATAAGCATGAGTTCCTTTGGGAAAATGATTCAATTGGTTGTGATAGGCTTACCAAGGAGGAACTGAGTTTTACAAGAGCCTATAGCTGTGGACAAATAGTCTCCAAAAATTGCTCTTGGTTCCATAGAAACAACCAACTATTCGAATTTTGACCAAGATTATCTTGAATCTATAAATCAAATAAGGTAAATATACATATTGGTAGTATTGATTTTTCCAGTTAATGAACATAATGTATCTCATAGTTCTTCATTTTTTCTTAACAATATTTTGTAATTTTCAACAAGTTTTACATTTCTTTGGCTGTATTTTTTTTATAAATGCTTTTTCAAATTGGTATTTTAATTTTCCACTTGTTCCTTGATTGTATATACAGTTGGCTTTTGTATATTGAGATTGTATATTGTGCTTATGTGAAATGCTGAGCTGGATGAAGTACACGCTGGAATCAAGAATGCTGGGAGAAATATAAATAACCTCAGATATGCAGATGACACCACCCTTATGGAAGGAAGCAAAGAAGAACTAAAGAGCCTCTTGATGAAAGTGAAAGAGGAAAGTGAAAAAGGTGGCTTAAAACTCAATATTCAGAAAACGAAGATCATGGCATCCAGTCCCATCACTTCATGGCAAATATATGGGGAAACAATGGAAACAGTGACAGACTTTATTTTGTGGGGGGCCTCCAAAATCACTGCAGATGGTGACTTCAACCATGAAATTAAAAGACGCTTGCTCCTTGGAAGAAAAGCTGTGACCAATCTAGACAGCATATTAAAAAGCAGAGATATTACTTTGCCAACAAAAGTCTGTCTAGTCAAGGCTATGGTTTTTTCAGTAGTTGTGTATGGATGTGAGATTTGGACTATAAAGAAATCTGAGTGCTGAAGGATTGATGCTTTTGAACTGTGGTGTTGGAGAAGACTCTTGAGAGTCCCTTGGACTGCAAGGAGATCCAATCAGGCAATCCTAAAGGAAATAAGTCCTGAATATTCACTGGAATGACTGATGGTGAAGCTGAAACTCCAATACTTTGACCACCTGATGCAAAGAACTGACTTATTGGAAAAGACCCTGATGCTGGGAAAGATTGAAAGCAGGAGGAGAGGGGGTTGGATGGCATCACTGACTCGATAGACATGAGTTTGAGCAAGCTCTGGGAGTTGGTAATGGACAGGGAGGCCTGGCGTGCTGTAGTCCATGTGGTCGCAAAGAGTCAGACACGACTCAGTGACTGAACTGAACTGAACTGTGCCATATACTCCATAATAGAAATACGGAAAGGAAGCACTCTTTATGGTCCCCAATCTTAGCAGAAAAATACTCACTTTTTCTCCTGTAAGTATGACTGTAGTTATAGGTTTTTGTAAGCGACACTTAGGAAGTTTGAGAAAGTTTACATCTGCTTTTAGCTGGAACATCTATTGAATTTGATCAAATTTCTTTTCTGACTTTATATAAAGCACTTTCTCATTCTTTTTTCTAATTTTTTTATTGTGATGTAGTATATTGATTAACTGTTAAATATTAAAACAAACTTGCATTCATGTAGTGAACCCTTGAAACCTACTTTGTCAAGATGCTTTCTCCTTTAAGATATATTTTTGGATCAATTTGTTAGTATTTTGTTCAGTATTTTTAAGTCTGTGTTCATAGACAGTAATTATTTTTAATAGTATTTTCTGGTAATTATCAAGTTTTGGTGCCAATATTGATACCACGAGTATTATTCTAAAGTCATAAAATGCATCAGGAATGGTTTATTCCTCTATTTCCTGAGATGCTTTATCTAAAATTACTATTATTTAACATAAATGGTTTGTAGAATTTAAGACTGAAGCCATCTGAAACTAGAGAGATTTTTTTGGAGCAGTGTAATTACAAACTATGATTTTTCACAATCTTAGTGGTATTTCACTTTTTACTTTTTGATCAGTTTTATTTTGTGTGTTACAAGGACAAAGTCCTTTTCATCAAAGCAGTCATATTGATATATTAATGTCTATGAGATCTGAGCTGATGTCCATTCTTACATTTCTGATATAGATAATTTCTGTCTCCTTTTTTGTTGTTTTTTTTGTTTGTTTTTTTGTTACATAGTCTAGCTAAAGATTTATCAATTTTATCAATACTTTTAAAGAAACTGATTTTGTTTTATACAGGTTTTTAAATTTTTTTACTTCATTGATTTCTACCCCTATCTTTATTATTTTCTTTTCTCTACTTAATTTGGGCTTAATTTTATCTTCTACTTCTAGATACTTGAAGAGGAAATGTAAATCACTTAATATATCTGTTATTTTCTAATATATGCCTTTAACTATACATACTATGTATTTCCTTTTATGCATTCCACAAATTTTGTTGATATTCTTTATCATTGATTTAAAATATTTTAATATATTTCTGATCTCTTCTTTGATCCATCAGTTAGTGTAAGATGTATTGCTTAATGTCATATTGACATATTTTCTAGCCACCTTACTGGTATTGATTTCTAATTTAATTCTCATATAATTCTGTTATGATAAGAGAACTTATTATGTGCTATTTCAGTTTTCAAAATTTATTGAAAACTTATTTTGTCTTGAAATACATGTTGGTAATTGTTTTATGTGTGCTTAAAAAGTATTATGTCATCTGAATTATAGGCTTCTCCGATATAAGTTAGGCCATATTGATCAACAAGGATGTTCAAATCTGTTCTATCAAATACTGTTCAAATCTGTTCTATCAAATTCAAGAAAAGTATTAAATCTCCAAATATAGTTCAGGATTTTGTCTACTTCTCATTAATCCTATAAGGTTTTCCTTCGTATTTTTTCAGTTCTTTTACAAGTGGTGAACGTTTTAAGCGTTGTTGTGCCTTTCTGATAAGTTAGATCTTTTGCTTGATATAAATATAGGCAGTGTTTATTGTGTTTATTGTGGTGGCTCAGACGGTAAAGAATCTGCGTGCACTGTGGGAGACCTGGGTTCAATCCCTAGGTTGGGAAGATCCCCTGGAGGAGAGCATGGCAACCCACTCCAGTATTCTTGCCTGGAGAGTCCCCATGGACAGAGGAGCCTGGTGGACTGTAGTCCATGGGGTCACAAAGAGTTGGACATGACTGAACGACTAAACACACAGCATATCTCTTTACCGTTTTTTGCCCTGTGTCTTTGGTATTTGTCTCTTGCATGTATAATTTCATCTTTCTTTTTCTCCAGTCTGAAAATATCTTTCTAAAAATTGTAATTTTAATTCATTTATATTTATAATATTCACTATGGTAGGATTAGAAATTCAGTAGTTCTATTTGTGTTTCATTTGTGTGTCTAAGTAATTTTTCATTTGTTCTGCCTTTGTGTTCCTCCTTTACTAACCTGTTTGGATTATCATTTCCTTTTTTTTAAATTTAATTTTCATTTTAATGTCTCGATTGTCTTTTTAACTATACTGCTTTGTATTATTTTTATTGTTTATATGACTATACTAAGTATCTTTAAGTTGTCACAGCCTATTCAGAGTTAGCAGTGTACCATTTCATATAAAATATAAGAACCTTAAAACAGTAAAATTACATGTATTACCCACATCTTTGTGTCACTGTTATATATATGTTAATATACATAAAACAAATGTCAAAATTCCATGCTATTATATTTGCTTTAGGAGTTACCTTTCAAATAAATTAAAATAATTTTAATGAAGAAAAACAGTCTTTCATAAAAATCCATGTCTTTACCATTTCTAATGTATTTCATTATTTCCTGTAAAATCAAGGTTTTGTTCAAACTCCAGGAGATGATGAGGGACAGGGAAGCCTGGTGTGCTGCAGTCCATGGGGTCGCAAAGAGTCGGACATGACTTGGCAATTGAACAACAACAATTTTCTTTTATGCTAATGAAACCCATTAGCCTTTCTTATAGTTAAAAAAAAAAAACCGCTGTTAAGTTAAATTCATGTTAAGTAAATACATGAAGTAGAAACAGAGCATGAAGGGGTGTTGATAAGTGTGGCAATTAGTTTTTCTCAGGGCAACAGGGCAAGGATTTACCAAGGAGATCTCAGTTTTGAGTTATTATAGGATGAGAAGAGTTTGCTGGGTGAACATACAAGAATAGACATTGCATGCAGAAAAACAGTATGCTCACCAAGACATGGAGTTATATAAAGGCATGACAGTGCACTCTGAGAAGGGTGAGAACAGCAGCTTGTCTGGAACCTAGAGACCTCACGGGGAATGACAATATAAGGAAGTGAGGAGAAGTAAGCTTGGGCAAAGTAGTAAATGATATATGTCCCAAGTAAAGGAGCTGATGCTGTAAAATCTCATTTTGAAAACTTCTTCTCTACCAGGGGAAGCTACATAACCCATATTTAAGGTATTGTAAGAGAACTTCCAGTCACCATTGTTGTTCAGTTGCTCAATCATGTCCGACTGTAACCCCATGGACTGCAGCGCACCAGGCTTCCTAGTCCCCCACTGTCTCCCGGAACTTGCTCAAACTTATGCCCACTGAGTCATTGATGCCATCCAACCATCTCATCCTCTGTAATCCTCTTCTCCTCCTGCCTTCAATCTTTCCTAGCATTGACGTCTTTTCCAATGAGTGGTTCTTTGCACCAGGTGACCAAAGTATTGGAGCTTCAGCTTCCACATCAGTCATTCCAATGAATATTCAGGACAGATTTCCTTTAGGATTGTCTGGTTTGATCTCCTTGCAATCCAAGGGACTCTCAAGAGTCTTCTCCAACACCACAGTTCAAAAAGCATCAATTCTTCAGCGCTCAGCCTTCTTTATGTTCCAACTCTCACATCCATACATGACTACTGGGAAAACCATAGATTTGACTATATGGACCTTTGTCAGCAAAGTGATCCTTCTTAAATCCCTCAGCCTTTTTGCAGGAGCTTTACAATTGTAATCTTGTAAAATTAATGTTCTAGAATCACAGCATGAAGTAAGTAACATGAATCTCATTTTGCACTGGCTTAGATAAACCTAAGCCCAAGAGAAGTTAGGAAATTTGCTTCTGCTTGCAAATTTGGTAGGCAATGAGTTTTCTTTTGGTTGAAACCCCTAAGCTTCCTATATGGGTCTTGTAACTATGGTGACTAGAGAATGAATTTTTACGTATAAAGAAGCCATCACTCTCAGAGTCTTGCAAGTGATGACTCTACACTAGCATGATCCTGTGAGTGAACACCTCCCTAAATGTTGTATCAGTCCTACTTTCCTAAGTCTGTTGGCAGAGAGGAACTTGACATTCTCCACAGTAATACAGAAGAAACTTCTGTATCAAAAACATTCCAGAGCGATAATTTATTGGAGATTTCTAACTCATGAAACTCTATCTCCACTCAACTCTTCTATTTCAAACCTCTCCTGGAATATTTTTTCAAAAAGCCCTCTCATATTATGTCTCTTTCCTGATTAGAGTTTTTCAGAGTCTACTGTTTTGATGTGGAAACGAGCCTAAAATCCTCGATGTGGTCATCAAATTCCTTTCTATCATACCTATTTTTCTCATTTTCTGCCACTTCTATTCCCTTTAATCACATTTTATGAACATTAATTTTTATCCAGTTCTACCAGAAATGAGCTCTTTCAGACCTCAATCCCTCTGCATTAGCTGTTTCTCTTCCTAGAATCTTCTTTTTACATTCCACCAAGACTCAACATTGAGGTCTTGGCATCTAAATCTCTTCATTAGAGATGCTTTCTCTTCTTTTATAAAAAAAATAATTCTATTGAGCTATAATTCAAAGATACATTTTGCCCATTTAAGATGTTCAGTGTTTTTTAGTATCTTCAGATATAATGTGATCCTTACCTTCCCCTAACCAACCATTAATCTAATTTCTGTCTCTATAGATTTCCCTATTGTGGACATTCATATCAATATAATATGTGCAATTTTATAGCCAACTTATTTCACTTACCATAATGTTTCCAAGATTCATCCATGTTATGGCATGCATCAAATTCATTTATTTTTATGACTGAATAACAATCCATTTCATTGATATATTGCATTTTGCTTGCCCATTTGTTCATTGCTGAACTTTTGAGATGGTTCCATCTTTTGGCTGTTATGTATGGTGCTGTTATATGCATGTTATATACATGTTATATGCATGTACAAATTTTTGTGTGCACCTATTTTTTTATTTCTTATGGTTATCTACCTTGAAGTGAAATTGGCCATTTGTGTATCTTCATTGGAGAAATTTATATACAACTCATTCGCCTGTTTATTAATTGTTTGTCCTATGATTATACATTTAAGAATTATTTATATATTTGAGATGCAATTTCATTATCAGATATATGAACTGCAAACATTTCTCCCATTGTATTTATGAGTTGTATTGTCATATTCTTTATGGTATCCTTTGAAGTACTAATACAGGAATTTAAAAAAATTAATGAAGTTCAACTTATCAATTTTTCTTTGTGCTTTTCGTATACTAGCTAAGAATTATTTGCCAAATCCAAGTCAGAAGTCTATGACTTTGAGGAATTTAATAAAAAGACTATGGAGGAATTTAATAAAATAGTACTTAGCATTATAGAAGAAAAAAGTTATGTGACAGAGTTTTCAACATTGATGGAACTGGCTTGTTTTATAAGAATGCTGGTGAACAAACCTATAATGTAACCTGAATAATGTGTTGTAGTTGACAAAATCGCTGAGACCTGAGGCTCATAGATATCTGAACTTGTTTCTCCTTCAGGAGCTGTTGTTGTTCACTCAGTTGTGTCCTACTCCTTGTGACCCCGTGGACAACAGCACACCAGGCTTCCTTGTCCTTTACTAACTTCCCACAGTTTGCTCAGATTCATGTCCATTGAATCAGTGATGCCATACAACCATCTCATCCTCTGTCGTCTCCTTCTCCTCCTGCCTTCAGTCTTCCCCAGTATCAGGGTCTTTTCCAATGGGTCATCTCTTCATGTCAGGTGACCAAAATACTGGAGCTTCAGCCTCAGCATCAATCCTTCCAATGAATATTCAGGTTTGATTTCCTTTAGGACTGACTGACTTTATTTCTTTGCAGTCCAAGGGACTCTCAAGAGTTTTCTCCAGCACCATAGTTCAAAAGCATTAATTCTTCAGTGCCCAGCCTTCTTTATGGTCCAACTCTCACATCCATACATGACTACTGGAAAAATCATATCTTTGATTATATGGACCTTTGTCAGCAAAGTGATGTGTCTTTAATACAGGAGCGGTAGTAGTCCAATATTTGTTAATTCATTTTTCATGATGACTTTGTAGAGCATAACTACCATGAATAATGATAATTAAGTTATCCACAGCATTCTAACTTCATTATTTCTGCTGAGAAGTCAGCTGTTAATCTTATTAGGATTCCTTTGTAAATGAGGAGTTCTTTTTCACTTTCTGCTTTTAAGATGTCTTCGTTGCCTTTTCACTTTCAGCATTTTTACTGTAATGTTTTTGTTTGTGGATCTCTTTGTGTTTATCTACCTTGAAGTATTTTTTTAGCTTCTTGGATTTGTAGGAAATTATTTATCAATATATTTGAGGAGCTTCCTGCAATTATCACTTCTTTTCACTTTTTATATATTTTTATTCTCTCTTATTAATATCTCTCTCTCTCCAGAGCTTCTGAGACTCCCATTATGATTACACTGATGCATTTACTGGTATCACACATTTCTCTGAGGCTTTTTTCAATTGTTTTCATTCTTTTATTTCTCTGTCCTTTAGCTGAAAGTCTCTGTCACTCACCTTCAATTTCACTAATTCTTCTGAAATTCAAATCTACCAATTTGAGCCTGTCTAGTATTTTTTTTTTTTTTTATTTCAGCTATTTTACTTTTCAGCTCCAGAACTTTATTTTTAAAGCATTTGTTTATGGAAGTGTTCTTTATGGACATATGGAAAAATGTTCTTTAAATCATGTTCTTTATGGAAAAAAGAAGGGAGCTCTCACCTTTTAAATTCATTAAGGACATTTAAATTCAGGACTTAGTCTCAACAGCAGGTATTTGGAGACTAGATGAGGGATTGTGAAGTCTTACTTCTCCTAGGAAGAACACTCTTTTGCTCGATACTAGAGGGAGAGGATGCTATAGGTTCTTCGCTCCAGTAATCTGGAGTGGTCTCTCCTTTGCTGATCTAAAGGCTAGGTGAGGAGAGAGTCTTCTTTGTTCACATGCCACAGATTATTGTTTTTCTTACTGAATTTGCATAGATATTCTTGAATAAATGTTTCTTCATTTGCTTTTTGTCCTTACTACCATTTGCAGAGATTTTCAGGGGATTTTTTGTTTTTTATTTAATAATTTTCACAAGTTTTATTTAGGTGCAAATCAGCAGAACTCTTATTGCTGAGATGCTGATAGTCAAACCTCTTCTGACCCCTTGTTCTAAATTAGAGCCCCTTGTAAAGCTATTCATTTATCCCTGTTAAATTTCCTTTCTATACATTATTATCATGACATAATTATAAATGCCATGATTTTAAATTCCAATTAAATTATAAATATATAATTTTATACCTGTTTTATGATGGGATATTCCAGGCAAGAATACAGGGGTGGGTTGCTATTATTTCCTCCAGGGGATCGTCCCAATCCAGGCATTGAACCTGGGCGTCCTTCATTACAGGCAGATTTTTTTACTATCTGAGCCACCAGGGAAACCCTATTTTATGATATCCTGTTTAATTAACCCTGAATTCTTGAGGCCACTATACTAACATTGAGTAAACTAGTTCCTGGCTCCTCAAATGTGTGTGGAATAAATAGCAGGACACAATAATTAATGTGACTAGACTGTGTTGGTCATTGAAACAGGTGTATGTGGCAGAAGTGTGGAGTATGGATTTTAAAATGAGTCCAGACCTTCAATCATGATAGACAGGATGAAAATTGAGTCTCTTTAAGTGTGATGGAGAATATTGAATATGCTATTTGTGGTGAACTTCTTTAAGTCTGAACACTGGGAAGCATTTTTCAATGTTACCATACAACCTTTACTGTTAAAATTTCTTATTCAGAAGAGACTATGTTGAAATGCCAGTTTTCAGAACGTCCTGGTTGAGATAAAAAGAGATTTCATGTTGCCTTAGTCAGTGTGGGTCTTCCCAGAATAAGGGGCTTTTCAAACATTGAAGTTCCTATTTCCTTGGCATACACAGTCCCCAAGTCAGTTTGGAGATTTAGAGATCTGCATTTTCCACTTTGGACAGGGGACCACAGCTGAGGGACAGAAATCAGCAATCTATGTAAGAACTAGAACTGGAAAGCAAGAAGGGTGTTTAAATCCAGGACATAGTGTTAAACCAGAGTCTGAGTTAAGAGTCAAAATAAGAATATGGATAGGAATATCCACAATTTCTGAATAGAAAGAGTTTGGGAGCACAAAATAATAATTCTATCTTATTTTGACCTGAAATCCATTAGAGGCCTTAATAGAACTAAAAGAGAGTGTCAGGAGGATTTGTTCTCTCTGCCTGTCTTGAGTTGACACAACATAAGTCTTCTCTTGCCTTCAGACTTACACTCATACTGGAACTTACATCATTGGTTTTCCTGGTTTTCAGGCTTTCAGACTCAGATTGAAACTATACTATCAGTTATCTTGCATCTTCAGCTTCCTAAATGCAGATATTGGGATTTTCATCTCAATAACTGTGTGTGTGTGTAAAATTGACCCTCGAACAACCTGGGCTTGAACTGCACAGTACACGTATAAGTGGATTTATTTCAGTAAATATATATCACAGTGCTACACAATTCCTGATTGCTTGCATCTGTGGATGTGAAGGGCTGACTGTAAAGTTTTATGCAAATTTTTGACTGTGCACAAGATTGGTGCCCCTAATTCATGCTTATCCAAGGGTCAACTGAATGTTGGGGTTTTTTTTTGTCTCTATTTCTTTGGAGAATCCAGACAAATTCAGATTTTACTTAATGAGAAGAGTGACTGTCCATTGTTGAATAACTTTACTGCTAGCTGGTCCATAGACATGGGATCCTGTAAGATGTGCAAAGCAGTCATTTATCTGTAAGTCTGACTTATATCTTCATGATCCTATATACAGTTACAGCTTCAAAAGGGTGCATCTCCTCCCATCTCTATTAAAAATGCTATAAACAACAACAATAACAGATCAGTAATAATAATTTTATGTCCAATTTATGTTTCCTTTATATCCTGTAACATTGACATTGCTATTTTGAGTTAAAATAATTCACAGAGCATTTAATTATAGGAACTAGGTCTTATTTGTTTCGTCAGGGGTTCCCCCAGAACTATCCTCAGTGATTCACTAGAATGGCATACAGGACTCACAGACTGTTACACTCACAGTTATGGTTTATTATAATGAAGGAATACAGACCAAAATCAGCACAGGGAAAAGGCATGTGAGACGATGTCTGGAATAAGTGAGGTACAAAATGCCAGGGGAATTATACAGAACAAGCAAAAATATATTATGCAATTGTAATGAAGCAAAGTATAAAATCCTAAGAAAGAAATACTAACAGAGAGAGATAGAGAAGGAGAGAGACGGAGGGAAAGAAAATATTAATAAGTATCAGGGAAGTAAGACAAGGTTGGGGTGGGGTTTTGTGGAAGAAGCAGGGTTTGAGATTTGATGCTATATTGAATGGCATCCTTAATATCATGAGGTTGGAGAAACTTGACTGACTCTCACCCTTAGGATGAGGCATTAAATTATTTTCTCCTGCAACAACTCAGAGCTCAGCAGTAGCCTGTAAGCCAAGCAAATTTTATTCATGAGTTATATTCTACCCATCCTGAGAAAATTTCACAGAAACCTCTTGCAAAGGCAGAATATGAAAGAGATTAAATCAAAATATTTCTCAGAGAAGGTCAGGTATATGCTTATAAATCTTCCTGAGCTTCTCACATGAAAGAATATTTCAGATCATTTTCCTTCAAATTCTCTTGTTCAGGGCAATATTGTTCTTGGTGAAAGAAAGGCCCGGCGGGGGTTACAGAAGTTGGTTTTTGCAATATCCAATTTTTCAAACCTCATGTAAAACTGTCAGTGAGTTGATTCAAACTTACAATTTCTGGGCACCAGGACTTAAGAGTAGAAAAAGGGCTTTACATAGACTAATTTATTATTGTCCAACCATCACCACCCCACACCTCCAGGAAAGACTGAGTAGGAGTGTCACATGTATCTGGAGAGCTGCCCTCCTGGTGCTCTCTGCAAACAACCCATTATTCTTCAGGCACCCTGAGAGCATCTCAATTGCCCTTGCCTGCCTAAAAGTGACAAGTTTTGCCTCCAAACAATCTTCTTGAATTACTTTTATAATCTTTTCCTTTTTTTCCAACTACAGTTCACAAGTTCTGCAGTGAGAGTATTTTTACTTTTTGGAATCTGTACCCTGAACTGGCGGCTTTGATTAGGGTGTTGAGGGTATCCCTCTTTGGAAATAAATGAAAACTTATATTTACTGTTTGCTCCCATTAACCATGGTAATTAGCTGTTTTCAGTTCAGATAAGGGGTCACTTTCCTGAACACAAGTGAAAAAAGCCCTAAGCTGTTAATTTAGTCTTCTGTCTGGAGAAAGTGCTGTTCATGAATTCCTCCCGATGGTCCCATTCAGATTTCTCCAGAAGTTCAAGTTTTTCTCCAAAGTTTCAGAAGTTATTTCAAGCTTGAGTGGAGTGTGATTCTGGAAGGAAAGAAAGAGGTGCTGTACTTTGGTGTTGATGTTGGAGGGTAGTGTGGCCTTCCAGGCTTGGGTTAATGATTCTCATCACAGAGAGACTTTACCTGTCAGCTCTTTCAGGGTCTGTGTCAGATGCTGAGAGGGTCACTTACCTGTGATTGTGCCTTTCCAGGGTGACCTGCATTCAGTCACTCAACAGGGCAGGGATACGGAGGGATGTGTGGCTGACCAGTATCCTCTGATGGGGAATATTTACTCCAGAGCTTCCCAGAGCTGCCTGCTGGGTTGGCCGAAGCTTTCTAGGGCTTGCATCACTATTTCTGCTGTGCAGCCCTGTTTTTCTTCTCTTCATTTCAAAGGTGTTAATCTTTGACTAATATTTTATGGGCTTCCCTGGTGGATCAGTGGTAAAGAACCCGTCTGCCAATGCAAGAGACTCAGGTTCAATCCCTGGGTCAGGATGATCCCCTGGAGAAGGAAACTGCAAGCCACTCCTGTATTCTTGCCTGGGAAATCCCATGGACAGAGAAGCCTGGTGGAATATAGTCCACGGGGTTGCAAAAGAGCTGGACACAACTTAGCAACTAAACAACAACAATATTTTATACTTTAGGCACCATTTCAGCTTTTCTTTTTTTTCTTTTCCTGGCCTACCCAAACTACTTGAGTCAGCAATGATAGTGCAGCGGTCTGAGAAAGCAGGTAATATGATGAGGTTTTAGCAGGGAATCACTCACTTTTCTGCTGGCAGTGAGGATCCATTCACTGGAGGTTGCTGGAGCAAAATGTTGGTTTAACTGTTACATTTTCACTGATAATAAATTGAGAGTTTGGACTGATGGAGGGAATATGCAAGCAAGTAGAATGCATTAGACATGTAAGGCTATGGAGGAAATAGTAGCTACAAGAGTAACAAGATGGGATGGTTATTGATAAGTAGCATTGATGATCTGACCAAAGGAAATGAACAGCTGAGGATAAGACTAGGCTGTTGAAAACCAGATGTGAAAGCCTGATGGCCTCTTTTATTTGCATGCCAGAAAGCTCTCTTCCTGCAGAATCAAGGCTGAGAAAGTTCAAGATTGGACCTCACATCTAACACTCTGAGTAGAAACATCTCCACTCAAAAAAGTTAAAAAGTCAATTAAGGAAGGTCTGTTATATCAAACTCAGTCCCTCGGTTAGGAGAAATTGAAACCCTGAATCATGGGATAGCGTCATATGTTTCAATGTTCCCAAATATTTCACACATCCACTTTCCTCTGAACCTTTAAATACTCAGAAGTTGTCTGTACCCCTTAAACACGGATTATTACACTCTGTTAAGACATCAGAGAGAACTACATGCATCAAAATAATAGGCACCCCTTTCTCCTCAGTCGTTTTACTTGGTAGCCATGCACTGAGGAAAGGAGATTCCTAAACATTAAAAGTAAATGATCTGCCATGGGTTTACACGTGTTCCCCATCCTGAACCCCCCTCCCACCTCCCTCCCCTCCCTCTGGGTCATCCCCTTGCCCCAGCCCTGAGCATCCAACCTAGAATGGTGTTCTGTTTCACATATGATAATATACATGTTTCGATGCTATTCTCTCAGAACGTCCCACCCTCACCTTCTCCCTCAGAGTCCATAAGACCGTTCTATGTATCTGTGTCTCTTATTCTGTCTTGCATATAGGCTTATCATTACCATCTTTCAAATTCCATATATATGCATTAGTATACTGTATTGGTGTTTTTCTTTCTGGCTTACTTCACTCTGTATAATGGGCTCCAGTTTCATCCATCTCAACAGAACTGATTCAAATGTATTCTTTTTAATGGCTGAGTAATATTCCATTGTGTATATGTACCACAGCTTCCTTATCTATTCGTCTGCTGATGGACATCTAGGTTGCTTCCATGTCCTGGCTATTGTAAACAGTGCTGCGATGGCTGATTCATGTCAATGTATGGCAAAAACCACTACAATACATGTCAATGTATGGCAAAAACCACTACAATATTGTAAAGTAATTAGCACCCAACTAAAATAAATAAATTTATTAAAAAAAAAAAGTAAATGATCTGTACATCAGAAATTAACACAACATTGTAAATCAACTGTACTTCAATAATAAATAATCTGTTTATCAGAAAACTTTTAAATTTTTAGAAACACTGCAAAAATAGTACAGAGTTCCTAAGTATCTCACATCTAGTTTCCCTCATTATCACTTTATGTTGTATGGTACATTTTGCTAAAGTTAAGCAATACTGATACATTATTAGTATCTGAAGTCCATATTTTACTCATATTCCCTTAGTTTTCCCCAATGTCCTCCTTCTGTCCTCCATCTGTAGAGGATGTCTCTCATGATACCAAATAACATTTAATCATCTTTCTACCCATAGATTCCAGTGGCAAGTGATAGTTTTTCAGATATTCCTGGTTTTTAATGATCTTGACAGTTCTCAGGATTATTGGTCAGTTATTTAGTAGAATACCCTTCAGTTGGGATTTGTCCAGCATTTATCTCATAAATGGGCATATGGGTTTGATGGAAGAAAACCACAAGGTAAAGTGCTACTATCTTCATATCGTATCAAGGGTTTTTGTTCAGTCGCTAAGTCATGTCAGACTCTTTGCAACCCCATGGACTGAAGCACACCAGACTTCTCTGTCCTTCGCTATCTCCTGGAGTTTGCTCAAACTCATATCCATTAAGTCATTGATGCCATACAATTATCTCATCCTCTGTCACCCTGCCCTCTTCTTCCCCTGCCCTCAATCTTTCCCAGCATCAGGGTCTTTTCCAGTGATTCAGCTCTTCACATCAGGTAGCCAAAGTACTGGAGCTTCAGCTTTAGCATCAATCCTTCCAATGAATATTCAGGGTTGGTTTCCTTTAGGATTGACTGGTTTGATGTCTTTGCAGTCCAACGACTCTCAAGAGTCTTCTCCAACACCACAATTTGAAAGCATCAGTTCTTTGGCTCTGTGCCTTCTATATGGTCCAAATATCACATCCATACATGACTACTGGAAAACCATTGCTTTGACTATACAGACTTTTTTTGGCAAAGTGATGTCTCTGCTTTTTAATACACTGTCTGGGTTTGTCATAGCTTTTCTTCCAAAGAGCAAGTGTCTTTTAATTTCATGGCTGTAGTCAACATCCGCATTGATTTTGGAGTCCAAGAAAATAAAATCTGTCATTTATTTTCTATGAAATTATGGGGCCGGATGTTATGATCCTAGTTTTTTATTTTAATGTTGAGGTTTAAGCCAGCTTTTCCACTTTCCTCTTTCACCTTCTTCAAGAGGCTCTTTAGTTTCTCTTCACTTTCTGCCATTATGGTGTTATTGTCTGCATATCTGAGGTTGTTGTGCATCAAGGGTATAAACTATCAACACTATTTGTGACTGATAATGTTAAGCATGACCACAAGACTAAAGTGGTATTTTTTTTTTGAGCTCTCTCCACTGCAGTGATCCTTCCTCAACCTTGACCCCTGTTTGTATACTGTGTTCTCTGGAAGGAAGTCAGGCAGAGTGCACACCTACATTATCTTCTTCTAGGGAAATAAGTTCTTTAACATTTATCTCTTTGATCATTCATTTATATTATTATCTTATTATATTTATTATAATCAGTATTATATTTTGGATTGTAATCAAGTATTACTTTATCTTATTGTTCAAATTCTGTTTGACTTGGCTATTGGGAACTCTTTCAGCTGATTCCTGTATTCCTTTGTCATGTCTCTATCTGTTTGTGTGTGTGTGTGTCTGTTGTGTGCACATGTGCATGTGGGTGTGTATCTGTGTTTCAAGTGCTTCTTCAATTTCTGATGCTACAAGGACCTGCAAACTCATCTTCTATATGCCCTGCCCCAGTGTATTCAGTAATTCTCCAGGATTCTTAGTTACTTTTGTTGGAGAATGGAATTAAAATTCAAGATCTGGCTGTAACTTGCACTCATTCCTAAAGGAGCATCATTGCTTCTGGGCCCACTCAGCTAATAGAACAAGGGAATGTGTATATACTAATATATATAAATACATATATCTATAAATATTTCTATATTTAAACATCTGTATCTGTATCAAGCTAATGCCTAATTTATACTGATATCTCCAGCTTTAATGCATTACCATATGGATAACTCTAGCCCTCTTCTCTCTCTTACCTATAACCTCCTATTACAACAGTGAGAAAACTGGCTACAGGTATCTGCTATCCATTTATTTAATTGTCCAATTCCAGTGTGTGTATGGGTGTGTGCACGTGTGTGCATGCATGCATCCATGGTGTGTGTGTTTGTGCATGTGTGTGTGTATCAGCTTCAGAGTGGCTAACCCACACCCATATGGTGTGGGAAACACGTTTGACACATAGAGTGCAGTGCTGATGTGCAGTTCATGCTACTTTTTGATTTAAAGACTTCAGTCATTTAGAGAATTACCGAGGTTAGGACCCTTTTTCTTCACACTTTCAGTGAAGTTATTCCACACACCCATAATACAATTAGACTGTTTTATCATAATCTGAATTTTGTCCTGAAAGTCCTCTAACCCCTAAATTATTTTTTAATTTGCATACATCGATGGTCAAGGTCCAGTAACCACAGTGAAGTTACTGCGGTACTAAAAGATGACACTCAAAGCCCACTGATGTCTGCTTGGACACTGATTTTTTTATGCCTCAGAATTAGGAATCCAGAAAAGGAACCACCATATGAGTAATGGGCCATATGAGTATCTTGGTTCATCAGGAGAAAACAGAGCTACACAGTAAGTTGATAGACAAATAAATATGTTTGAGACCCAGGTGACCCATTTTAGTATGTTAGTATGTCTTTATCTATTTGAGATGTTATGGATAGGCGTAGCAACCCAAGCCTTAGAAGAGCATGTTGACAGGGTATTCAGAGCCCTCAGTACTGAAGGTCTGGCTCACACTTCAAGGTAAAGCCACTGGTAGCATTACAAGTGCTATCTGAATATGGGGAGAATCGAGAATTTATAGTATAAGAGGGAGAAAATGATATCATTTGCCCTCCTGAGATAGCTGCACTGTGAGGGGCTCTGCTGAAATCCCACTAACCTTCTTATTTAAGTGATCCCTGGGGGGGAAAAGCACCAGATCATACAGGGTCTGCTTTTCAAGCCTATATGGTGACATCCATTCAAGAGGGGCAATGACTGGACATAGAAATGCATGTTCTAGATCTTATTAAATGACAAAATTTTTGCTCCAGGTACTAGAAGTGCTGTCAGGAGCAGCATTTTGCCACTAGCACCTTTAGAGGTTATTCCAGTGGCAAAGAGCTACCTCATTTAAGGTTCTATCCTTCATGAAGCAGCCTGTATCTACTGACTCTGTAAAGTCATTGTTGAGGTCCAGGCTGTTTGGCCTGATGCTGGATGTTCTGATGGAAATTTCACACCAGTGCTCACTGCCAAATGAGATCTGGATCCCATCCCAGTTCAACTTTTATCTTGGCCTTAAAGCTTCTATTTCCTTCTTCCTTTCACACATATCCAAAAGGTCCATCTAGTCAAGGCTATGGTTTTTCCAGTGGCCATGTATGGATGTGAGAGTTGGACTGTGGAGAAAGCTGAGCACCGACGAATTGATGCTTTTGAACTGTGGTGTTGGAGAAGACTCTTGAGAGTCCCTTGGTCTCCAAGGAGATCCAACCAGTCCATCCTAAAGGAGATCAGTCCTGGGTGTTCATTGGAAGGACTGATGTTGAAGCTGAAACTCCAATACTTTGGCCACCTCATGCGAAGAGTTGACTCATTGGAAAAGACCCTAATGCTGGGAAAGATTGGAGGCAGGAGGAGAAGGGGACGACAGAGGATGAGATGGCTGGATGGCATCACTGACTTGATGGGCATGGGTTTGGGTAGACTCCTGGAGTTGGTGATGGACAGGGAGGCCTGGTGTGCTGCGGTTCATAGGGTCGCAAAGAGTCAGACATGCCTGAGAGACTGAACTGAGCTGAACTGAAGCTTCTTTTTCCTTCTTCCTTTCACACATATCCATCCCTAACAAACATGATGTACTCCAAAAACCATTTTAGCATCTGTTTCCAGTGAACTCAACCTACGGTATACACATTTTCAAGCTCGAAATCCTAGTCTTTTCCCACAGGAGTAGTGAATACTTCATTAGCTAACATTATTGCCCCTGTATTATTTGTCTGGATCAGTAGTTTCGACATGTTTTCATGTTCAGGACCTACAGGGAATTTTGTTGTCACGGCCGGTATAGCCTCAGGATTTTCCTTACCAAATTATACTGGAGTTATCATAACATTTGGATCTTTAAAAATAACGTTTTGTCAACAACTGCATTTATTACAGTTGTTTCTACAGCCATGGAAAGCATTTTGAAGTGGTCAGTGGCTCTCATAGACTCTAAAGTATAGCTGAGTTGTTAACAGTTCTGTCTCTGGAGTTGGGACCGTGATTCAGTGCACCAGCAGATCTGAATGACACCAACAGATTGTATAGCTCTCTAAGCCCCAAATATTTGCTACATAGCCCTTTAGAGGAAAAGGTTTTCTGACTCAGTATATACCAAATGTTTGTCTTCATTGGTGTTTATGCAATTTTTATTTTTTTACTACTACAGAGAACATTGCAATGAGCATCACTATGCAAATATCTTCCATTTTTGCACTTTTCCAATTATTTATTTAGAATATATTCATAGGACTGTGATTTCTAGTTCAAAGAACTTACATCTTCCCTTAGTCAATTTTAAACTGTTACCCATCTAAAAAGGAGAGATAATTTAAATTGCTTTCAGTTCAAAATATAGAAGGATAAAAGGAAATAAACTCTCACTTCAAATTGACCTTGGTGTGGTGGACATTCCATGGCTTGATGAGGAAAGCTGGTATCTTTAGGAAAAAGACTTTGGGATTTAGCCTGACAGCAATAATATGCTTGTGGCTTTTAGGCTTGAATCTGGACACATACATTTCAGCTGCTGGCCAGACTGACCCTCAAGACCAGCTGAACTTGAAGAAAGCACACTGATTATTGCCTTACTCTGTAACAAGAGGTGATGATCAGGTCATATGATAACTTGGTTCTAAATTGGGTGTGGTACGTGAAGACAGAAGATGATGAGGTTAGAACCATTGACTGCATGGCTTACATAAGGCCTGGGAGAATATTCAAGATTCTTATTTAAAGCAGGACTTTTTTTTTTTTCTTCTTAACATCAGAAATTATCTTTACTTTATTTGGGCTCTTGAATTAGACTTTTAATGTAAAATTCTTCCTAGGCAGCGCTGGTGATAAAGAACCCGCCTGCCAATGCAGGAGACATAAAAGATTCGATCCCTAGGTCAGGAAGATGCCCTAGAGGAGGTCATGGCAACCCACTCCAGTATTCTTGCCTGGAGAACCCCATGGACAGAGGAGCCTGGCAGGCTACAATCCATAAGGTCACAAAGAGATGGACACAACTGAAACAACTTAGCATGCACACATTCTACTTTTAAAGATATTTTAAACTATTTTTAATGAAAGGATCTTTAAATTCTACAGTGTTTTATAATTTTCAAAAGTTTCACACAGATAATTTCATATAATCTCATAATAACCCTTTTTTAAAGAAAGATACTTAACTAAGTACTTTTCTGTTGTGTATGTATACCACCTCTTCCTTATCCATTCATCTGTTGATGTACACTTTAGTTTGCTTCCATATCTTGGCTATTGTAAATAATATTGCTATGAACACTGGAGTGCATGTACCTTTTTGAATTGGTGTTTTTGTTTTTTTCAGATATATACCATAGAGTGAAATTATTGGATCATATGATAGTTCAATTTTTAGTTTTCTGAGAAATTGCCATTCTGTTTTCCACAATTATACCAATTTACATTTCCACCAACAGTGTAAGAAGGTTATCTTTTCTACACATCCTCACCAACAGTTGTGTTCTTTTTGATGATGGTCATTCTGACCTATGTGAGGTGGTACCTAACTGTAGTTTTGATTCACATTTCTCTAATAATTACAATGATGAGCCTCTTTTCCTGTACTTGCTGGCCCTTTGTATGTTTCTGGCTGCTGCTGCTAGTGCGACCCCATAGACGACAGCCTACCAGCCTCCCCCATCCCTGGGATTCTCCAGGCAAGAACACTGGAGTGGGCTGCCATTTCCTTCTCCAATGCATGAAAGTGAAAAGTGAAAGGGAAGTCACTCAGTCGTGTCCAACTCCTAGCAACCCCATGGACTGCAGCCTACCAGGCTCCTCTGTCCATGGGATTTTCCAGGCAAGAGTACTGGGGTGGGGTGCCATTGCCTTCTCCAGTATGTCTCTGGAGACATGTCTATTTAGGACTTCTGCCTTTAAATTTTTTTTTTTTTATATTGAGCTATATGAGCTGTCTGTATATTTTGAATATTAACTCCGTGTTGGTCATGTCATTGGCAAAGATTTTTCTCTCATTCCATAGGTTGTCTTTTTGTTTTATTGATGATTTCCTTTGCTGCGCAAGTTTTAAATTTGATTAAATCTCATTTGTTTATTCTTTCTTTTGCCTTAGAAGATTGATCTTAGAAAATATTGGTACATTTTATGTCTGAGAATGCTTTGCCTGTGTTCTCTTCCAGGAAGTTTATGGTGTCATTATCATGTCTTATATTTGGATCTTTAAACTATTTTGATTTTATTTTGGGGCTTCTTTGATAGCTCAGTTGATAAAGAACCCGCCTGCAATGCAGAAGACCCGGGTTTGATTCCTGGGTCAGGAAAGTCTGCTGGAGAAGGGATAGGCTACCCACACCAGTATTCTTGGGTTTCCTTTGTGGCTCAGCTGGTAAAGAATCTGCCTGCAATGTGGAAGACCTGGGTTCAATCCCTGAGTTGGGAAGATCCCCTGGAGAAGGGAAAGGAACTTATTTTTATATGTAGTGTTAGGGAATGTTCTAATTTCATTGATATACCTATAGCTATCCAGCTTACCAACATTACTTGCTGAAGATTCTGTCTTTTCTTCTCTACTGTATATTTTTGCCTCCTTTGTTGTAGATTAACTGACCATAGGTATATTCCTGTGTGCTCAATTGCTAAGTCATGTCCAACTCTTTGCAACCTCGTGAACTGTAGCCTGCCACACTCCTCTGTTCATGGAATTTTCCAGCCAAGATGCCATTTCCTTTTCCAGGGGAATTTCCTGACCCAGGGTTTGAACCCAAGTCTCCTGTGTCTCCTGCTTTGGCAGGCAGATTCTTTACCACTGAACTACCTGGGGTGGGGGCCTATAGGTGTATAAATTTATTTAAGCATTTTATTTAATCTTAAAGAATCAGTTAAACATACTTTCATGTTGCCTTGGAAAATAAGTTATATTTGATTTTAAAAGGAAAATTGTGAAATTAAGCACTATTCTTGAACTGAACTTGATCTAGAAAAGTGCCTAGTGCTTATCAGTTGCTTAATTTTTAATGAACTAATCAATTAATGTCAACTCAGTATATTAACCTATCTTTGTAAAATATGCAGAACACTTATTATTAATGTTCAGAAGTTAAATGGACATAGATAAAGCATCAATATCAATATTATCTGTTTCATTTAAACACATTATTTGTAACATTTTGTGCTGGTAAGAATGGAATGAAAATATTCTTATAGATGAGTAATTCTTACATGTGCTGCTTTTTACCAATCAATATCAATATTCTCTATGGAACCACACAGAAATAACCATTAGCATATATTCCCCAAGGAGAATTTAGGGGAAGGTAGAGTAATGATTCTGTTTACTTGAGTTCTTTTTAGGATATTTAATTTTCTTAAACCATATAAAATGTGCTCCAAAATTAATGGATTTTTTTTAGGAGCCTAAGGCTTTCTAAAATATTCATAAATTGAATTGTATAAGAGACTGATTCTATAAACACTGATAAAGAACAAAGGAGTAGTTGCTTGAGAGATTCAAAGCAAGCATATTTCAGTAGCTACTATTCAGTGATTTGCATAAAATAAAATTTGTCTTATTTTGAAGCAACAGGAAGTAGAAAATAGAAAATAAGTTTAAGGCTGATTTAAAAGTAAGACAGCATGACTGATAAAATAGCCAGCTGATAAAATAGTGAAAGAAAATGCCCAGCTTTTTATGAATTATTAACCTGGTTCTTTTTTATAATCTTGTTAATGTTTTGGGAAGAAAAGTTGGATAGGTATCCAACCTTGAATTTTGGAGTCAACAGCTTGGTCAAAGAGTGAAATTGTCTTGCCTCTGAATGTGATTTGTTAGCTTAGGGAGTTTGTAATGCAAATGAAAGTTTGATTTATTTTTTATTTTTTTAAGTAGCAGAGATTTTTGTTATGAAATATGTTGTAGTGTTTTAAAAACCAATATTTTCATATTTATTTTACAATTCCCAAATCACTAGTTTTTTTACTGGATGATTGAAATACATCAAGAAACACATTAAGAAATAGTCTGTGCCGTTTATATAAACTTGATTAGGAGTTCCTCATAGAATATGGACTATACTGAGAATCATGTGTACCTAGGGGGCTTTTAACTTCAAAAGGAGAAAAAAAAAAAGGACTGTTACATGTCTAAAGTATGGACTGGGACCCAGAGGAGAGGTAACATTATACTCTTGGACCTACAGGAGAAAAAGTTCCCTGATGTCTCTGGGGATATGAGATATTTTCCACTATTCAGAATTCTGGGTCCTGAATAAGACCCAGTATTGAATAATACTCAGAAGAGATTTACCCAAAATCTTGTTATCTAACAGAAAAAACTTTCTCCTTGCTTTTGTGAACTTATAGTTAAAAATACTTCTAGAAGTTGTGTGTGTGTGTGTGTGTGTGTGTGTGTCCTTGGTTCTGCCCCGATAATCAGCACTTGGATATATATCACCAAAATTCTCTGTGGCATACTTGTGCCCAAATTTAGCTTAAAATCTAGTGAGAATCATTTATATCTTTGGCTCCTGAATTTGACTGAAGATGGTTATAATTAATTATAGCTGAGAAGTGAGAATGATGTATGTGTGTATAAAATTGAAGTCCATTCCAAGACAAAAGCACACATAATACTGAGATTTCAGCCATAAAAAATAAATGACCAGGATTCAGTGTACCAACTGTTATACTTTATATTAAATGAGTAAATACAATTAGTCCACACCTTACTTGCAGTAATCTTAAATAAAATCATACTTGACTGTTCATCTTTGTATGGTACAATTTTACTTTGACATTATCCATTCTCAGGGGTTTCTGCAATTTATTCCTCTGAATGGCTTAAGAGATTAATCAAGGTACAGGCAAAGTTGTCTTGTTCAATGTCCCCACCCTGCCCTCCTCTTCAAATATATCACCTATAAGAGAGACAATATAATTGGAATCTCTGTTGGAGGCTTATTCTGGAACTTTATGAACCAATTTGATATCCAATAGCCAGGAGTGGCCATCAAGCATTTGAAATGTGGCTAGTCTTGAGTGTCCTGTAAATGTAAATTGTACTCCATATTTCAGTAACTTTGTATTTATTACATGTTGAAGTGGTAATATTTGTAGTATAGTATTAAATAAAATGTTATGTAAATTAATGTCACCTGTTTATTTTTATTCTTTCCACTGTGACCACTAGAAAATTATAAGTTATGTGTGCATCTTATTTTATATTTTTAATGGATAGTGTTGGTCTAGCCTCAGCCATTTAATTTAAAGCCAGTAGTAGTTTACTATGTTTGCCTCCAAATCAGAGAAGCTTTCTTAAATAAAAGAGGGGAAAAAATTGTCAGGAGGAGATGCTAGGAAAAAAAAAAAGTTTTGGTATCAATCTGACCAAGGTTTAAATCTAGACTCCACCACTTTCTGCTTGGCAACTGTGAGCAAATTACCTCATTTCAGGGACACTTGATTTTCCACCTCTGAAACTAGGACATGGTATCTCTTGCTGGGTCCTTAAAAATATTCAGTGAGACAATTTGCATGAAGAGTTTAGTACGTGCATGTTTAATAAAGGGTAAATCTAAGGAAAAATCTATGCCAACAGAAGACTCAAGGTAAGACATGCTACATCCATATCTCTATTTTATAAGAAAAAAATCTAATTTTCCTTAATAATAAGGATCAGTCACTCCAAGTATTACAGTTACTCCACTCACTGCTTATTGATTCATCAGCATGAAAAGTCCAAATTTGTTAAGTGGCAGCCTCATCATCTGGTTAATAGAATAATTTTATTTTGTCACCTGTTGGAAGTATTAGTCCCCTCGGACAAAATTTCTAAAGCAGAAAGCCCAAATCTGTATATTTATAAGGAAAATTTTTCTAATAGCTCATTGTGGCCATAGTTAAAATAACATTCACCATTTTCATGCCTTGATCCCTGGATCCATGGATTCTGGAAGTAGGAGAAAGATTGCTGTATATTTATCAGAGATTCAGAGACTATAACACCCTGGAGGATACAAACTCAAAGACTTGAAGTGTTTTCATGCTCTGTTGTTATCAGTGCATCTTTAAAATACTGTCTTCTAATCTGTCAAGCCAGCTGCTCCATGATGATGGGAAATGTTGTAAGAGCAATGAATTGCATTTGCTTTAATCTACTTGTTGTTGTTAATTAGTTCCTAAAGTGACGACTCTTTCGCGACCCCAAGGACTGTAGCCCACCAGGCTCCTCCCTGTCTGTGGGATTTCCCAGACAAGAATACTGGAGTGGGTTATCATTTCCTTCTCCATGGGATCTTCCCCACCCAAGGATCTAACCCACATCTCCTGCATTGAATTGGCAGGCAGATTCTTTACCACTGAGCCATCAGGGAAGCCCATTTGATCTACTAGTTTACATTATTTTCTATAAAATGAACTCCTTAGTCAGAAGCAACACTAAGTGGTATGCATAGCAATGTCGTCAGATGGGGGTTTTGGTAGAATCATTGTATTCAGGAAAAATGTATATATAATAAAAATAAATGCCAATTTCAATGAGAATAAGGTACTGTCTCTTTCATGGGGATTCTCCAGGCAAGAATGCTGGAGGGGGATTCCCCTCCTCCAGGGGATCTTCTCAACCCAGGGATTGAACCCAGGTCTCCTGCATTGAAGCCAGATTCTTTACCATCTGAGCCACCAGGGAAGCTCATAATGGAAATAGTCTAATGTAACCCAACCAATTAACCACTTAGTGGCTGGTTGGTGGCCCTGGCTAATTGAAGACTCGTTAATCTGTGCCGTTGGCAGTTGAGTTCTCCTCAGTAGCTGTAGCCATATTAGCCTTGATGAAGTAAAATCCAAGTTTCTGAGCCCATATATAAACTTAAACCCTGTCACCATGGCCAGCTAGTTCATAAGGCCATTAGGAAAGGACAGGAGGCCTGGGGAGAGAGGGTAACTAACATTCATTAAATCTTTTATTTTATGTACCTGATTATTGATACTATTGAGAGTCTCTCTTAAGTGAGGTTATTACTCTTAATGAGCATTGGCATACTACTTCCCATATTCATTGTCGCTAGTTTTCCCATTGTCTTCCAGTAAAGTATTTGAGCATCCAAAAATACCATTAGTCACTGTTCACAAATTAGAATAGTTCTATATCTTTGGCCATCTCTCCTTAAAGGCAAAATTCATTGTCCTCTGGGTTGAACACCTTTTATTATAAATCAACTCAAGCATCCTAAATTTGACGAAATCTCTTCAGTAAACCATGTACATTCGAACATCTCAGCTTGATTCAATACAGATCACACCTCAGTTCAGTTTTCAAACATATAAGAATGCTTTTAGACGTATACCACACTGTTTCAGCTTATTAAAACCAGCAATTTTGGAAGATAATACCCAAGTGGAACAGTTCAGTTCAGTCGCTCAGTCATGCCTGACTCTTTGCAACTTTGGACTGCAGCACACCAGGCCTCCCTGTCCATTATCAACTCCCAGAGTTTACTCAAACCAATGTCCATTGAGTTGGTGAGGCCATCCAACCATCTCATCCTCTGTTGTCCCCTTCTCCTCCTGCCTTCAATCTTTTCCAGCATTAGGGTCTTTTCAAATGAGTCAGTTCTTCGCATCAGGTGGCCAAAATATTGAAGTTTCAGTTTCAACATCAGTCCTTCCAATGAATATTCGGGATTGATTTCTTTGAGTGGAACAGTTGCTTTAACTAAACAATATATTCTTTCCATTCTGATCCAAAATCCTCATAATTCACTTTCATATGTATTCCAGTTCTGATGAAGCAAATTAGCAAAATCTTATAATTCTGCTAATTTCCAACCTTTTCTCGGGGCTCACATTCCAATCCATTCTAAATCTATACTATCTATGCTAAATTTGATTATAAACCTAGATGTCATGAGATATTATATAGATATGTCTTGAACAGTAGTAAAGGGAAGTGAAAGCCACTCAGTCATGTCCAACTCTTTGTGACCCCATGGTCTATACAGTCCATGGAATTCTCCCGGCCAGAATACTGGAGTGGGTAGCCTTTCCCTTCTCCAGGGGATCTTCCCAACTCAGGAATTGAACCCAGGTCTCCCACATGGCAGGCAGATTCTTTACCAGCTGATCCTCAAGGGAAGACCAAGAATACTGGAGATGGGTAGCCTATTCCTTCTGTAGAGTATCTTCCCAACCCAGGAATCTGTCTTGAGCAGGATCCCTGTTAATTCATAAGGCAAGTATTCCAAGAGAACCTGTTATAAGTTCTTCAGGAAAAGTAAAAAGAATCCATTCATGGGGAAGACTGAGCTGCTTCTGCTGGTAATTGAGATTTGGCAGAGCTTCAAAGTGCTCAGTCTAATCTGAGTTCCACTGTATTTTCATTACAATTTCCAGTTTTCCACTCCCTCACAGAATATCCTAATAATGATATAAAAGAACCTACAATGTTTATTTGTCTTGATTTTTAGATTTTTATGTCTTAACACTGAGACTAGAAGAGATACAGGTCACTTTCAGGGCAGAATAGAAGTGTTCTGGTTTATTATTCAAATTTTTATTGGGAATTTGAAGTCCTAAGCTCCACATTTTTCACCCTATATCAGTTTAGAAGCAACTACACACACCCATAATTATTATACTGTTTATTTCCACTAAGTTGTTATTTGGCTCTGTGGTAACAGTTAGTTGATTGCCCACAGCCTTGCCTTCTGAAAGCATTTTACTCCAAGTGGCTAAAGATCTTAATTTTAGTAACTCTTGCCAAGACATAACAAATACTGGGAATGTCCTATTTATCCTCAGCAGTGGTCTCATTAGCCCAGCTAAATCTTTTCAGATGGATAATCCAATTATACATTTCTATCCTTAAGTGTCTCTTTCCATGGAGCCACTGCTGATACCAAAATCTTTATCTTTGCATCTTTAAACATAGACTAAGAGTAGAATATTATGAGATTAAAGAACTGATTTTAGATATTAGATCTGTGGCAATAGCTGGAGAAATAAAGATCAGAAAGTAAGAGAGAATTAGAGGAAGTATCATGAATTGCTCCTCTGAAGGACCAGCACAGCTGAACAAGTCAGAGCTTTTGGTGAAATCTGAAAAGTCAACCAAAATCCAGCAGTTAAAATAGATCTATAAAGTTTAGCTCATGGGGACAGTGACAGGAAGGTGTGCTATTAGATAATCACCACCTGTGTGGTTCTGCAGTTGTTCATCTGATAGAGGGCTGATAGAAGTTAGATCTGTAGTCTGAGAAATAATCAAGATACAAAGCAGAGGACATCAAAGACAAATTGGACGTGCTGATCTATACCTGTTTGTAAGCATATCTGCTCAAGTGAGCCTTCTGACATTAATGGCAGTTGTTGTATTTTTTTCTTCCAACTCATGTGTATCTTTCTCTTTTCTTTAACCCTAACCTGGTATTATACAAAGGTGGGCATTCTGTGATACACAGCTCTAGCTTAGCTAAGTTCTCACCTTAACCAAGTTAGCCTGGAAACATCCAGCATGCATATGATAATGTTTAGTTATTAGTCACTGTTTACCTTGGTAGGTCCTGTAGGCACTACTCAGTTCAAAGTAAAGCTTTTGTGAACTATATCTGACCTCTTGTATGCCAGTCAATATTTCTCTTTCCGAATTCTGAACTGTATCTTAGAATCTATTGATTGTAATTTTATTCTCCTGGAGATCAACATTCTGGAGACTTCTGACCTCCTACTGAAAAATAGATTGCTTTCTTTATGTTTTGTATCAACTGAGTGTAGCTGTTGTTTCCTGGATTCTGATGTCTTGATCTTTGTTTGTCTGTTTATTTGTTTTGTTTAATCTTTGTGATTGGATAGCTTCTAAGTCAGTAGTTTCCTTAGGAAAGGTATGTGGGGGCAGGGGAAAGGGGAGGAAGAGGAAATGGAAATGGAGAGGGAGAAGAGAGATTGTGCATGTCTGATATTTCTCTTTATTGTGTTGTCACACTGAATCTGGAGATTTGATGGATATACAATATTAGATTCAAAGTAATTTTTATCATAATGTTATTGAATACTTGTGTCTTATGTTTTCTCTCACTAATAAGCATACTGAGTTTCCTGATGGCATTTTATTTTCTATCCTATTTTAGTTTTTGGGAAATCTTTATGATCTTTTTACTTTTTGAATTCCAAAAGTTGGTCAGGTATGACTTTGGATCCCTTTTTATTCCTGTATGGAATACTCAGCCTACTACTTATTCAATCTGGAAATTAATCAATGATTTCTTTATGTTTCTCTCAAGCTAGTATTTTAAATAAGAAATCCAGATTAAATTTAAAAAAATATTCTTAAAATGAAACAGACTCAATGTTCATTCAAACCTACTTTTCATTGTTTGTTGCTGTGGAGACCATGATCAGCACGATTTTGATGGTCACAAAAATTACTGTTAAGTGCCTCTTATCCTAGACCATGTTTCTTACAATTTGCACAGGTTCATCTTTTTTTTTTCACTACACTCATTCAAATTGTACTAGTATAAGAAGGTTCAGTGCATACCCCTTGTCTTTTTGGGAGACTTCTGAGTGTTCTATTTATTTTCCCTTTTTTTCAGTATTCTTGAACCCCACACTTAAGCAATTTTATATATATAGTAGTAGGCAACTGAACTGAACTGAGGCAGAAGGCATTATACTATTTCAGGTAATATTTTTTGAATCTAGGATAGTTCAGTTATTCTGAGTATACTTAAGTAAATATTTCAGAAAGTTTTAAGATAGATTATGATTTTTTTTAAATTTTATTAAAGACTATTTTTTAGGGCAATTGTAGGTTTACAGTAGGAATGAAAGTACAGAGATTTACCATATTCTCCCTGGCCCAACACATGCATGCACTCCTCCATTACCACCAGAATTGCACATTTTTTAAACCAAGGATAAAGTTAAATTGACCTCACAATCACGGAAATTCTTAGTTTAGCTTAGGACTCCCTCTTGGCTTTGTACATTCTATAGGCTTGTAAAAATGACATATATCTATCATTAAATATCATACAGAGTATTTTCACTGTGCTTAAAATCCTCTATTAACTTGCTTATTCACCCACAAGTCCCAGCCATGGATCCTTGGCAGCCTCTGATCTCTTTATTGTCTCCATAGTTTTGCCTTTTACAGAATATTATATACTTGGAATCATATAGCATGAAGCCTTCTCAGACTGGCTTATTTCACCTGGTAATATGCATTTAGGCTTCCCAGGTGGTGCAGTGGTAAAGAATCCACCTGCCAGTGCAGGAGACACATAAGATGCGGGTTCTATCCCTGGGTCAGGAAGATCCCCTGGAGAAGGAAATGATAACCCATTCCAGTATTCTCGTCTGGAAAATTGCACGGATAGAGGAGCCTGGAAGGCTATAGTCCATGAGGTCGCAAAAGAGTCAGACACGACTGAACATTCACACACAATATGTATTTAAGTTTCTCTCATATATCTTAATGGTTTGATAGCTTGTCTCTTTTAGCAGTGAATAGCATTGCATTGCCTTTCTGTAACAGTTTATTTACCCATTTATCTACTGAAGAACATTTTGGTTGCTTCTGTGTTTTGGCAATTATCAATAAAGCTGCCATAAACATCCATGTTCAAGTTTTTGTGTGGTCATAAGTTTTCAACTCTTTGGGGTAAATGCCAAGGAGCACAGTTGCAGGATTGTATTATAGGAGTATATTTAGTTTTATACAAAATCACCAAACTGCTTTCCAAAGTGGCTATACCATTTTGTATTCCCACCAGCAATGTATGAGAGTTCCTATTGCTCCCCAATCTGGCCAGAATTTGATGTAATTATTTTTTTCCTCTCTAATAGCATCTTACTCTTTTTATCTGCATTTTCCTGGTGACATGTGATGTGGAACTTAGTTTTATATGCTTATTTGGCATCTGTATATATTCTCTGGTGGGGTACTTGTTAAAGTCTTTTGTGCCACTGATTAATTCGGTTGTTTGTGTTCTTATTTTTGAGTTTGTTTTTTGCAAATATTTTTTCCCAGTCTACATCTTGCCTTCTCATTCTCTTGATAAGTGCCTTTTGAAGAACAGAAGTTTTTAATTTTGGTGAAATCCAGCTTATCATTTATTTCTGTCATGGATCATGTCTTTCCTATTGTGTTTTAAAAATGTATCAGCATACTCAAGGTCATCCAGGTTTTCTTCTTTGTTCTATGAGTTTTAAAATTTTGCATTTACATTTAGGATTATATTCAGATATTTGTTTCTCATCAGTGTCTAGTCTGCTAATGAGCCTATCAAGAACTCTTCATTTCTGGTACAGTGTTTTTGATCTCTAGCATTTCTTTTTAATTATTTCATAGAATTTCCATCTTCCCATTTACATTATCTGTTCTTGCATGTTGTCTACTTTTCCTGTGAACGCCTTTAGCATACTTATCATAGTTTTTATAAATTACTGCTCTGAAAATTCATATATACCTGTCATGTCTGCCTCTGATTATAGTATTCATTCAGTCTCTTAAAAATTTGTGCTTGCTATTTTATTCAAAGGCAGACATAATGTTTTAGGTTAAAGGAACTGTAACAAATAGTCTTCAGTAGTGTTGTGTGGTGGGGAGGTGAAGCATTCTATGTCCCATGATTAAAGTTCAGGCTTTTGGTGAGCTTATGGCCATAGACTGTGAACATCACCTGGGATCTTCCCAGTATCTCCCCATCTCTCTTAAGTAGGGACAACTAGAGAGACTGGATTGTGTATTTCCCTTCCCCTATGTGGAAGGCTCGAGAGCTTAGAGTTGGGTAGTTCTCTTCCCTCAGGTGAAAAATCGGAGCTGACTAGAGTTGGATATCTGCCCCCTACCTTAGTCTGATAAAAAACCCCAGCAGGCTAGGTTACAGTAAAGTGGTTTCTCCTGAGAGTAAGTCTTGGTAAGAACAGAAATGCTCTGAGGTATTTCAAAGTGATTCCTTTCTTTCCTCCTCCCCCTGCTGGAAGTGAGAGGATATTTTTATCTGATATTCACTGTGAACACCTTTTAGTTCTTACAGAAAAACTCACAAAAGTGTAAAGCCCCCTTTATTAGTAGATTCTCTTGGAACTTTTAACTCTGACTTGTCCCTGCTGAGCCTCCAGCAATTTGTTTTACTCAACATTCAGTTTCCTCACCCTGCCTCTAATTCCTGCAGAAGTTTCTGCTCCTGAGTTTCTGTGCCAGTGAGTTATGATTCTCTGTATTTGCCTGTGTCGCTCAAATACAGAAGCAGCAGTTTTTCTCTGAGACTCCTTCTCTGTCAGATCTAAGAAAACTTGTTGATTTCTCAGTTTATTGAGTTTTTACCTGTTTTTAGCAGAAAGTGGCAACTTTCAAGTTTGCTAGAGTCTATACAAGAAGCCAGAAGCTCATGTATCTTAGTTTTCTCATTTTCATAAAATGTTGAAGATTTTTTTCTAAGATTTTCCAATTGGAATGATCTATAGCAATTTCATTTCTAGTTAAAAAATTACTCCTAACTTTTTAATTCAAAAAATGTAACCACTTTTATGACTTGGAAATAGCCTTTGTAGAGAAAGCAAACAGGTTTTTTTTTTTATGTTAATAAAAGTCTTATTAGAAAATTAAATTCTTACTTGCTCATGATGAATGTAATAAATTTTGCTCCAATGAAAAGAAGCTTAAATCAATTTTGATATTCTCATTGAGCTGCAAACATTGTTATTTTCCCTTCAGCGTAATATGGATACCATATGCCATGCCTAAATGTGTAAAAGACATTTACTTCCATTATTAGGTTTTTCTGAACCTGATTAGACTTTTAAGTGACTATGTTATACCTTATAAATACATTTTCATTTAAATGTATTTTAAAATATAGCTTTAATCTCCTTACTAGCTGACCAAAGTGGTTTAATTTCTAAAGTCATAAAATATTTTAAGAATCTTTTTAGATGCTCTTAGAGTCTTTAAATAGTCTACTTGTATTATGTTTAAGCTTATTTAATTATACTGTAAGCTTGTGAAATTTCAGAGTAGCTGAAAACAGCATATGGTTATAAATTTTCCAGGCCTCATTTCTAGGCTCATTATCAATTGATTTCATAAACAGGTTGGTTTCCAGAGAAAAAACCTTTAAGAGACCAAACAGGAAAAGCTAATATATACAAACATCTGAAAGTTAAGGGACAGAAAGGTAAATTTAATCATATGTAACTACACTGGGGATGTGTGGAGTGAAGCAACAAATGAGAAATTCTAATTTGTATATAGTACATCAGAGTAAAATAAATCTGCTGAGGTTTTATACAAGCTTTTTAATTTTTATATTCAAGATAAACTGTCATTTCCAATGACTTCATTTGAAGGACTGGGTAGTATACTATTAAAAAAGAAGATAATTATTTTCTGGGTACATGCTATATAAATAAAGCATCAGATTTATTGCTCTATCTTATCCTAAGGAAAAGTAAACTGATTAATTCCCTCAAAGTCTGTGCTGAGCAAGGATGTGAGAAGTTCCATTTGGGGAAAAAATCTCTCATCTGAGCATCTTTCAGATGAGAAAACAACTGACTTCTGTGAAATGAAAACATATTCCAAATCTAAATATTCCATTAGAAAAGACAGCAGGGGCATTATCAATAAGGAGAGGATGATGAATGATGAGTATTAACATAGATGCTTAGACTTAGAATGAGTAAAATGAGTAAAAGTCAGGTGAATAATAACACTGTTGTTCAGTCACTAAGTCGTGTCTGACTCTGCAACCCTATGGACTGCATCACACCAGGCTCCCCTGTCCTTCACTATCTCCCAGAGTTTGCTTAAATTCATGACCATTGAGTTGGTGATACTATCTAATTGTCTCTTCATCTGCTGCCACCTTCTCCTTTTGCTCTCAATCTTCCCCAGCATCAGGGTCTTTTCCAATGGGTCAGCTCTTTGTATCATGTGGCCAAATATTGGAGCTTCAGTTTCAACAACAGTCCTTCCACTGTATATTCAGAATTGATTTCCTTTAGGATTGACTGGTTTGACCTCCTTGCAGTCAAAGGGACTCTCAAGAGTCTTCTCCAGCGTCACAATTCAAAAGTATTAGTTCTTCAGTGATCAGCATTCTTTATGGTTCAATTCTCACATCCATATATACTGGAAAAACCATAGCTTTGACTTTATGGACTTTTGTCGTCAAAGTGATGTCTCTGCTTTTTAATAAACTAAGTTTGTCACAGCTTTCCTTCCAAGGAGCAAGCATCTTTTAACTTCATGGTGGCAGTCACGGTCCACATTGATTTTGGAGCCCAAGAAAATAAAATCTGCCACCGTTTTCACTTTTTACCTCTATTTGCCATGAAGTGATGGGACTGGATGCCATGATCTTAGTCTTTTGAATGTTGAGTTCTAAACCAGTTTTTTTACTCTCCTCTTTCACCCTCATCAAGAGGCTCTTTATTTCCTCTCCACTTTCTGCCATTAGGGTGGTATCATCTGCATATCTGAAGTTGTTGATGTTTCTCCTGGCAATCTTGATTCCAGCTTGTGATTCATTTAGTCTGGCATTTCACATTGATGTGCTCTGCATAGAAGTTAAATAAACAGTGTGACAGTATACAGCCTTGATGTACTCCTTTCCTAATTTTGAACCAGTCCATTGTTCCATGTCTGGTTCCATTGCTTCTTGGTCCACATATAGGTTTCTCAGGAGACAGGTAAGGTGATCTGATATTCTTATTACTTTAAGAATTTTCCAGTTTGTTATGCTCCACACAGTCAAAGGCTTTAGGGTAGTCAATGAAGCAGAAGTAGATGTGTTTCTGGAACTCCCTGCTATCTCCATGACCTAATAGATGTTGGCAATTTGATCTCGGGTTCCTCTGCCTCTTTAAATTCAGCTTGTACATCTGGATATTCTTTTTATACTGCTGAAGCTAGTTTGAAGGATTTTGAGCACAACCTTGCTAGCATGTAAAATGGGTGCAATTGTATGGTGGTTTGAACATTCTTTGGCATTGCCCTTCTTTGGGTCTGGAGTGAAAACTGATCTTTTCCAGTCCTGTGACCATTGTTCAGTTTTCCAAATTTGATGATGTATTGCATGCCATACTTAAACAGCATCATCTTTTAGAATTTTGACTAGCTCAGTTGGAATTCCATCAGCTCCACTAGCTTTGTTTATTGTAATTCTTCCTAAGTTTCACTTGACTTCACACTCCAGGATGCCCAACTCTAGGTAAGTGACCACACCATTGTGGTTATCTGGTCATTAAGGCCTTTGTTGTGTAGTTCTTCTGTGTATTCTTGCCACCTCTTCTTAATCTCTTCTGCTAGGTCCATATTATTTCTGTCCTTTATCATGCCCATCCTAGCATGAACTGTCCCCTTGATATCTCCAATTTTCTTGAGAAGATCTCTAGTCTTTCCCATTCTATTGTTTTCCTCTATTTCTTTTCATTGTTCATTTAAGAAAGCCTTCATAGCCCTCCTTGCTATTCTCTAGAACTCTGTATTCAGTTGGGCATTTATTTCCCTTTCTCCCTTGCCTTTCACTTCTCTTCTTTCCCATTTGTAAAGCCTCCTCAGACCACCACTTTGCCTTCTTGCATTTCTTTTTCTTTGAGATGTTTTTTTGTCACTGCTTCCTCTACTGTGTTATGAACCCTAAGTAGCACTTGAAATGTGATAGTGGCTATTCTGTGTTTTATACAAATTAATTTATTTAGTCCTTATAATAGTTCAATGATGTAGAGTCTCTTATGTTTCAAAAGCAAACAAACAAAAATAGAAGAAGTTGGGAAACTGAATTTAAGGGACCTGCTCAGATAGTGCTCAGCTGTGGGGCAAGAAAACAAAGCATATAATCAGGCATGTGAACTATTACCCATCATAGGATACTTTTCACTGTGTTATGGAGTAGGTGTCAAGTAGTTTGATAAAATTATAATTTGCTTCTAAAGTTTTGTTTTTTACTTTGTTCATAACCAAGTCACAGTTGATAGATTTGCTCAGTGATTTTGTTTTTGTTATAGCAGAGTAGTTACCTGTGCATAGTATTTATTGCCAGTCACATATATAGCCAGAAGAGTAAATATCCTGTTTCAATATATTTTTAAAAATTGCCCTGGAAAGTGGGAAGAGTATTTTTCCACAAATTCTTATTGTGTAATTATCTGTGTTAGTCGCTCAGTTGTGTCCAATTCTTCATGGCCCCATGGGCTCTAGCCTGCCAGACTCCTCTGTCCATGGAATTCTCCAGGCATGAATGGTGGAGTGGGTTGCCATTCTCTTCTCCAGGGGATCTTCCTGACCCAGGGATCAAACCCAGGTCTCCTGCATTGCAGGTAGATTCTTTACCATCTGAGCCATCAGAGAGAATTATCTGGGTATCTCTAATCTTGGCATCTTGAGATACTGTTTATGAGATAGAATTGCTGAATTAGACAGAGTAGTTGTTCAGTCACTCAGTGGTGTTTGATTCTTTGTGATGCCATGGACTGCAGCCTGACAGCCTTCCCTGTCCTTCACTGTCTCTTGAAGTTTGCTCAAACTCATGTCCATAGTCAATGATGCCATCCAAACATCTCATCCTCTGTCACCCCTTCTCCTCCTGCCCTCAATCTTTCCCAGCATCAGGGTCTTTACAAATGAGTTGGTTCTTTGCATCAGGTGCCTGAAGTACTGGAGAGAGTAGTCCTTAGTTACAAATAGGCTCTATGTAAGACCTCAGGAAAACTAGGAAGACCCTTCTTAGCTGTCACCAAAGTATTCTTAGGTGCTTTTCTTGGAATAGACCTTAATAATAATTTTAATAATAATTCATTCTTAAACTTTATTTTAGCAACTGATCTTAAATAATCAGTCTCAACGTTTATATACCAAAAAGGTAGTTGCTTTGTTTATTCTTCTGTTTATTGATTTGCTTTTATGTTTAATAACTTTGAAATATTAAATTAGTAATATTGACACTCACCTTGTTTTACCTTATATATTTGTTGTGAGGTTCAGAAATATAGTATGTATGAAAGAATTGTGTACATTTAAAATATCATATGTACATGGTAATACATGCCAAAGTGACAGATACTAGATATTCTAATATGATGAAAGGAAACATTTCAGGTATGAAAATACAAGTTATTTTCTTTTGAAATTCACTTTTAATGCTCCCTCCATACTTGGCATTATATTGGGGCTCAGAATGTGAGACAAAATTGTATATGATTATAGATCAGAGATTACTCATAGAATTCTTTTTGAAACATTGAGAATGTTTGCTTAGAGGTTTATGTTGCTGAAGGTTTTGAGATTTTTTTGGTACTTTACATGAAAGAGTTCTTTAGTATATTAATAATACTTTAGGATAGAAGATAGGAGTACTATGCATTTCCCATTCACATTATAGGTTATATTTGTCCCTTTGATTGTTTATCTTCTTTTCTCATTATTAAATTCTTAATCCTACATTCTTGGTGTTCTGCCCCATATTATTTCATGAGACAGATAGAATCCATCATTTCCAAAATTGTTGATGAGACTAAATTATCAGGCTTTCTCTTGGCACAGAACCTTCTGAGCCTCTTTTAAATTATGGTCAGTGACCAGTCTCCCAGTTAGCCAGTGACTTTTTCTTTATAGTACATGCTTTGCTTGCTATTACAAAAATTTTAGAAACTCACCCAAATTTTTAAATTTACTCAAGTTTGTATCATTTAAGGACTGAATAAATTTTATTACAGTGTTACAAATGCCTCTTTCCTCTCTCCAATACATTTTGAATACAAAGAAAAGATGCTCTGTATAGGGGGCAGGATCTTTTGAGGAGATACTCAGTAGATAAAAGGAGTAAGGTAATCATTGAGCTTCATCTGGGAACAATGACTCGAACATCTTCAGCTCTGTTTTAATCTGTGACTTTCATACCCAGCCCATATGCTCTGCTCATGAAAGGTTTTGCCATTGAGAAAATAGGCAAGGGATGAAGGGAGCACCCCTACATGTCTCCAGTGTATTCTGTAACAAAACAAGCACCTTCCTCCCAAGAGTCAACATTGCAATGCGGGATATATAACAGTGGAAATCAGCAATGTGTGCTTCTGATTTCTTCCAAAGCCTAACAAATCCTGAATCATGGCTATAAAGAAAAAGTGGTGGCAATAGAAGCCCTGTCTCTGTATCGTCCCACTCTGATTGTGATGGATCATGAAGATACTAGACTTACCCTTTCTTTGGAATGAACAGAAAACAGTACTTTCTGTTCTGGAGCAGGAACTGTGAATGATTGGAATAGATACAAAATGGACTCTCTGTTGTACGATGTGTGAATTAAAGAAAGTATTAAACTATTCTAATGATAGATAAGGAAAATACATCTGCTGTTGCTGAAAGAACTGAGACTGTTTCATCATAAATTAAAGTGATCTAAAATATTGCAAGCTCATCTATAGTGCATGGACAACAAAGAAGTACGATTTTATAACTCGTTATGAGGCACCTTAATTTCTTAAAATTTGCGATTTTTTTCTGCTTCATGTCTCTCGGTTTTATTCCCTAAAACTTATGGAAAACACCAATTTTTGTAGACGGTAATAATAAATGTGGGTCAGGCTTTTATCATTTTGAAGAATACTGGGATTTCCCTACTTTATTAGTATGTCGCATTGTTAATTTTTATTTCATTGCTTCTCCTCTAGAGAGCAGCTGTACTCTAAGCTTGAATGATAAGATACTGCTTAAAGATTAAATACATATTTGTAATACATACTTAGATAGATTTTTAAAGTATCACAGCAGGAGTGCTATTCCTTTGTCTTGGTAAACCCCTGTGGAATTTATTGACTCACCAACACAGGGTATTATAGATTATAATTTCATCAATTGTGGGTACTGGGATATTGATTTAACTTCTTTTGTCTATGATGTTATATCATCTCCATAACTGTGGTGACCACTATGGTAACAAGCTTTCTGATGGTGCATCCTCATAGTATCAGGTTGGCCAAAGAGTTTCTTCAGAATTTTCCATCATATGTTACAGAAAAATCCAAATGAACGTATTGGCCAACCCAACACCTTGTTCCAGACCTTGCATTATATATTTCTCACTGCTTGCCGTGGAGCTTCTCCAATGCCAAGATGTAAGATGCTTACAGGACATCATGCATGTTGAATGTATAAATGCTACTTGGAATGACAAGATAATTAGCATACTGCAACTATTCTTCAGTGGCTGCCAAGCATTGGAGCAGTGACTGTGCAGCGCTGGAGTGACTTTGAGGAGATACCCCATGTCCAAGGGCAAAGGAAAAGCCTCAGCAAGATGGTAGGAGGGATGAAATGGCATTTAGAATCAAACCCCAAACCTGCCAGAGATGTTCAGAGGGCTCAAACAAACCTTGTGCACACCAGGACACAGAGACTGAGTCTGTACTGTGTTTGAGTGTCTCCTGTGGAGATATGGGTCAGCAGTGGACTGCTGCAGGGACAGGGGCTCTGGATGCAGTAGACCTGGGTATGGCATAAACCCTCTTGGAGGAGGTCACCATTAACCCCACAATTGAGCCAACCAAACTTACACAGGACTGGGAAACAGACTCTTGGAGGGCACACACACACCAAAAAAAAAAACCTTGTGTGCACCAGGATCCAGAGGAAAGGAGCAGTGACCCCACAAGAGACTGATCCAGACTTGTCCATGAGTGTCCAGGAGTCTCTGGTGGAGGCATGGTTTGGCGATGGCCCGCTACAGGTCAGTGCACTGCCTGCAGTAGTGCATACATGGGACCATTTGAAGGAGGTCACCATTATCTTCATTACTCCACCATAGTTTGAACCCAGGTAAATAACAGGAGGGAACATAGCTCCACCCATCAACAGAAAATTGGATGGAAGATTTACTGAGCATGGCCCTGCCCATTGAACAAGACCAGTTTCCCCCTCAGTCAGTCTCTCCCATCAGGAAGCTTCCATAAGCCTCCTGTCCTTCTCCATTAGAGGGCAGACAGAATGAAAACCACAATCACAGAAAACTAACCAATCTGATCACATGGACCACAGCCTTGTCTAACTCAATGAAACTATGAGCCATGCTGTGTAGGGCCACCCAAGAAGGACGGGTCATGGTGGAGAGTTCTGACAAAACGTGGTTCACTGGAGAAGGGAATGGCAAACCACTTCAGCATTCTTGCCTTGAGAACCCCATGAACAGTATGAAAAGGCAAAAAGATAAGACACTGAAAGATGAAATCCCCAGGTCAGTGGTGCCCAATATGCTACTGGAGAAGAATGGAGAAATAACTCCAGAAAGAATGAAGAGATGCAGTCAAAGCAAAAACAACACCCAGTTGTGGATGTGACTAATGATGGAAGCAAGGTCCGAGGTTGTAAAGAGAAATATTGCATAGGAACCTGGAATGTTAGGTCCATGAATCAAGGCAAATTAGAAGTCATCAAACAGGAAATGGCAGGGGTAAACTTCGACATTTTAGGAATTAACAAACGAAAATGTACTGCAATGGTGAATTTAACTCAGATGACCATTATATCCACTACTGTGGGCAAGAATCCCTTAGAAGAAATGGAGTAGCCATCATAGTCAACAAAAGAGTCCAAAATGTAGTACTTGGGTGCAATCTCAAAAACAACAGAATGATCTCTGTTCATTTCCAAGGCAAACCATTCAGTATCACAATAATCCAAGTCTATGCCCTGAACAGTAATGCTGAAGAAGCTGAAGTTGAATGGTTCTATGAAGATCTACAAGATCTTCTAGAACTAACATGCAAAAAAGATGTCCTTTTCATTATAGGAGGCTGGAATGCAGAAGTAGGAATTCAAGAAACACCTGGAGTAACCGGCAAATATGGCCTTGGAGTACAGAATGAAGCAGGACAAAGGCTAATAGAGTTCTGACAAGAGAACGCACTGGTCGTAGCAAACACCCTCTTCCAACAATACAAGAGAAGACTCTACACATGGACATCACCAAATGATCAATACCGAAATCATATTGATTATATTCTTTTCAGCCAAAGATGGGGAAGCTCTATACATTCAGCCAAAACAAGACCAGGAGCAGACTGTGGCTCATATCATGAACTCATTATGCCAAATTCAGACTTAAATTGAAGAAAATAGGGAAAACCAATAGACCATTCAGATATGACCTAAATCAAATCCCTTACGGTTATACAATAGAAGTGAGAAATAGATTCAAGGGATTAGATTTGATAGAGTCCCTGAAGAACTATGGACAGAGGTTCGGACATTATACAGGAGGCAGGGATCAAGACCATCCCCAAGGGAAAAAAAAATTGAAAAAAGGCAAAATCGTTGTCTGAGGAGGCCTTACAAGTAGCTGAGAAAGAAGAAAAGCAAAAGGTAAAGGAGACAAGGAAAGTTACACCCATTTGAACACAGAGTTCCAAGAATAGCAAGAAGATATAAGAAAGCCTTCCTCAGTGATCAATGCAAAGAAATAGAGGAAAACAATAGAATGGGAAAGACTAGAGATCTCTCCAAGAAAATTAGAGATACCAAGGGAACATTTCATTCAAAGATGGGCACAATAAGGGACAGAAATGGCATGGACCTAACAGAATCAGAATATATTAACAAGAGGTGGCAAGAATACACAGAAGAACTATACAAAAAAGATCTTCATGACCCAGACAATCACGATGATGTGATCACTCACCTAGAGCCAGACATCCTGGAATGTGAAGTCAATGGGGCCTTAGGAAGCATCACTACAAACAAAGCTAGTGGTGGTAATGGAATTCCTGTTGAGCTATTGCAAATCCTAAAAAAATGATGCTGTGAAAGTGCTGCACTCAATATGCCAACAAATTTGGAAAATGCAGCAGTGGCCACAGGACTGGAAAAGGTCAGTTTTCATTCCAATCCCAGAGAAAGGCAATGCCAGAAAATTCTCAAACTACCACACAATTGCACTCATCTCACATGCTAGCAAGCTTTCTTTGTGGCTCAGTTGGTAAAGAATCCGCCTGCAATGTGGGAGACCTGGGTTTGATTCCTGGGTTAGAAAGATTCCCTGGAGAAGGGAAAGGCTACCCATTCCAGTACTCTGGCCTGGAGAATTCCATGGACTGTATAGCCCATGGGTTCCCAAAGAGTCGGAAATGACTGCGTGACTTTCACTTTCACATACTAGCAAAGTAATGCTCAAAATTCTTCAAGCCAGGCTTCAACAGTATGTGAACCGTGAACTTCCAGACGTTCATGTTGGATTTGGGAAAGGCTGAGGAACCAGAGATCAAATTGACAACATCCATTGGATCATTGAAAAAGTGAGAGAGTTCCAGAAAAACATCTACTTCTGCTTTATTGACTATGCCAAAATCTTTGACTGTGTGGATCACAACAAACTGGAAAATTCTTCAAGTGATGGGAATACCATACCACCTGACCTGCCTCTTGGGAAATTTCTATGCATGTGAAGAAGCAACAGTTAGAACTGGACAGGGAACAACAGACTGGTTCCAAACAGGGAAAGGAGTACATCACTGCTGCATATTGTCACCATGCTTATTTAACTTGTATGCAGAGTACATTATGAGAAATGCTGGACTGGATGAAGCATGAGCTGGAATCAAGATTGCTGGGAGAAATGTCAATAACCTCAGATATACAGATGACACCCCTCTTATGGAAGAAAGCTAGAAGAACTAAAGAGCCTCTTGATGAAAGTGAAAGAAGAGAGTGAAAAAGGTGGCTTAAAACTCAACATCCAGACGAGGAAGATCATGGCATCTGGTCCCATCAGTTCATGGCAAATAGATGGGGAAACAATGGAAACAGTGACAGACTCTATTTTCGGGGCTTCAGAATCACTACAGAGGATGACTGCAGCCATGAAATTAAAAGACACTTGCTCTTTAGAAGAAAAGTTATGACCAACCTAGACAGCATGTTAAAAAGCAGAGACATTACTTTGCCAACAAAGGTTCATCTAGTCAAGGCTATCTATGGTTTTTCCCGTAGTCATGTATGGATGTGAGAGTTGGAATATAAGGAAAGCTTAGCACCAAAGAATTGATGGTTTGGGACTGTAATGTTGGAGAAGACTCCTGAGAGTCCCTTGGACTGCAAGGAGATGCAACCAGTCCATCCTAAAGGAAATCAGTCCTGAATATTCATTGGAAGGACTAATGCTGAAGCTGAAGCTGAAATGCCAATTCTTTGACTACCTTATGCAAAGAACTGATTCATTTGAAAAGACCCTGATGCTTGGAATGATTGAAAGAAGGAGGATAAGGGAACAACGGAGGATGAGATGGTTGGATGGCATCACCGACGCAATGGACATGAGTTTGAGTAACTTCCGGGAATTGGTGATGGACAATGTCCATGGAGTCGCAGAGTCAGACATGACTGAGCAACTGAACTGAACTACATATGACAAATTCAGAATGAAAGCTTTTACAAAAATTCTCCCCTCTCTTATCCCTGAGATAATATCCCTCTCAGCCCTTTTTCAGGAAGGCAAGTAAAATATATGTCTCCTAATCCTTAACATTCTCTCATCCTCTGATGAAAGATGAAGTTATTCTTCACAGCATCGCCTCAGAAACTCATGAAAAACTATGTTCTAAGCAGGTATTCTCAACTGATCAAAGTTAGTATCATTGTCCCAGCTCTTTTTTCCTTGTTACCAAAGAAAATTTGTTTCATGGGTTTTCTTTTATTCGTTAATTATGGATTCCTGTTATACCCGAATAACTAAGACTGCCCAGTTGAAATAGACAGTAAATTTACGGCTGCGGCATGGAAGCTGGAGAGCTGGCATGGCTTGCCCATTTACTTACTGATTCCTCTTATACTAATCTCAAATTTGTGTCTCATTGTAATAATAATTACTCAGCATGAAGATAAGTTGAAAACACAGTGTTGATTGTGCAGATTACATAAATCTACCATGTAAAAGATACTCAAGGGTGATCATGGCTAAAGTAAGGCCTGGCTCTATGGATTTTTTCCCTTGAGTGACCAGATCTATTAAATTCAAAATTGCTTTGAACCATTGACTGCTGTCTTTCTCCTGTTTTCACAGTTTTGAGAAAGAAACTCAATAGTGATTGTCCTATGTTTACCCTACCATTGTATATTGAATGTATGGTCAGTAGCTACTGTCTTATTCCACTTTTTGGATGAGCAGTACTGGAAATGTTCCTAGCAGCATTGATGACCAGTGGTCCATGGAAATGGTAAATTTAGTCACACAACTTTAGGTTAACTTTCCCTAATACTCCATTGGAGAAGGCAATGGCACCCCACTCCAGTACTCTTGCCTGGAAAATCCCACGAATGGAGGAGCCTGGTAGGCTGCAGTCCATGGGGTCGCTAAGAGTCAGACATGACTGAGCGACTTCACTTTCACTTTTCACTTTCATGCATTGGAGAAGGAAATGGCAACCCACTCCAGTGTTCTTGCCTAGAGAATCCCAGGGACAGGGGAGCCCAGTGGGCTGCCGTCTATGGGGTCACACAGAGTCGGACACGACTGAAGCAACTTAGCAATACTCCATTACTACCTTGTTGACAAATTAATTTTAATTATTTCCTTAGATAAATTAATTGTATACAAGGCTATACAAGGGTTTTGTTGTTGTTGTTGTTGTTAGATTCTGTATTTTAAGAGAAATTAAGCAACTCATATGCTTAAAAATTTGTGTATATAATGACTATTTTGAGGAATGTCAGTGATAGAAATGAAATCCAATTTCGTTGTTGTTTAGTCCCTAAGTCTTTGTGACCCCATGGACTGCAGCGCTCCAGTCTTCCATGTCCTTCACTCTCCCCCAGAGTTTGCTCAGACTCATGTCCATTGAGTCAGTGATGCCATGAACACAAACTAATTCAAAGCAAAAGTGACCATTTGCTCCTGTATGTTAATAGTGTAGGGGAAATGAATAGGGGTTTGGCAGCTTTATTAGTAATTGCCTTCTCTTCATCTTTTGGATCAGTGCATGTGCACCGATGTGTATGTGTGTGTCCTGGCTTCATTCTTAAACATGGTATCCTCTTAGAGACACAGGTTTATACCTTGCTCATTTCTTTGCCCAGCAGAAAAAATATGTTCCCTTTTCAACATAAGGCATAGAATTAAGTATCATTTTCTATGGTTGCTTATTACTCTATTTACATACTAGGGCCAATAAGATATGATATTCTGGTTAGACATATCTGAGCTACATATAATCTCCATAGCTAATGCCTACCCACATAAGAACACAGTTTGTTCAACAAATAAAATCAGAAGATAATCTCTTAAGAACTGAAGATGTATCTGGGGCAGACACAAATAAAAAATGACACTACGTAATTCAATCATTTCATTCTGATGTCACAGCCTTTTTGAGTCGGGAAGTTTATGAGTTTGTACTTTCCCAACCCTACCTCTATACCATAAAGCCACTCTATAAATGCCCTGCTCATTCTCTTGCCTCATTTACTTGTTTTCCCTAGCTATTCTTTCACGGGCATTTTATTAGCTTTGTTATTTGGCTCAGTGCTTCAGTATATTGAAGAGTTTATTTATGATCAGATGGTATCTTCCAAATGTTCACTGTGACTGTTACTCTCAAAAATGCATTTGTATTATCAATATTATATCTCATGACTGTTTTTATTGTGACATTTAGACACTGATGGGAGCCTACTGAGGTCATCAGAATCTCCTTGATAGTTTCATGTACTAGAGTGTCTTCATAATAAGCAGAAGGGTAGAATATGGCATTCCGAATGTTCAGGTCATCAAGCAACTAACAAGATATATATGATGGGATACTGGTAGAGGCACTGTGGTGAGAGAGAAGGAAAAATTTGTTCAATATCCCAGGACTGTTCTCTTACTCATTATCTCTATGAAAGAATATCAGCGCCTGGTTGGGAACTTATATGATCATTTTAGATTGAAGTCCAAGTTAATAATAAATAAATAAAGCATTCAGGGTCCATTGGGTCACTCTACGTTGATGTAATGGTTGTACTTTCATAGATTCTAGATTGTCTCACATAATTCTTCAGTGACTCAGATCAAGGGAATTGCAAAACAATGTGCCAAAAATGCTATTAAAACTTATGTTGACCATTGATAATGCATATTATGAGATCCTTAGGGATGTATTAAATTCCTGGGTGGCCTAATTAACTTTAGATTTTTCCTTCAAAACAGGATTTTGCTCACATCCTTACCATTTAGATTTAAATCTGGTATGACATTGTCAGCACAGAAATGGAAAAATAGAACACATTGGGCTCAAGGCAATAGGAACTCTTATGGTAGGATAGCTATTCAGTAACTATGCTTTATAGCAGATGAGTTGGAAGAGATATTTTCAAATCTACGTAAATGTAAATAGTAGATTAAGATTCAGTCTGAGTAGGTGGCTAGCTTTGGCCAAGCACTAGCTATTGGCCAGAATGTCACATCCTTTTATGTTATCACACAAGAAGATGGATTTCTAAGTAACTTTGATAGATTATATTCTATGTCTAGTTTCCAAAAAGGCCTCTGTTAATTACCACCAGCAAATATACCACACGTTTTTGGAAATCATCCATGCCTATCACCATCCTCTATTACTCTTTCCAGACTAGCTCTCACTACTTCTAAATAATGAGATGTACATATTGCCAGCCAAGATGTGTCTAGTCATGTCTAGACCTGTACAAAGACTTTCTCTGTCAAATCTTCATAGAAATTGTTGAATCATTCTATGTGTGATTGACTCAACTTGAACTTAGTGCTTACATGTGGTCCAATTATCTGTGGCAGGTTCAGCATCAAAACAGTAGCTTTTTCTATGTCTTCAATCCTGTGGTTTAGGGGGCCATTCTGAGATGGGCAGATATTTTAAGTTATTAATAATAAAAAGTTAACTGTATAGATGTAAGTGACAACAAGCCTACCCTTTTCAGCTATTCAAAGAACTATTGGTGAGTATGTGGCAAGTTATCCCCCTTGTTGACTTGGTACAAATCAAGTGGGTTAAGTTGGAAGCACTGAAAATAGTGAATGTAAACTGGAGAGTCTCATTATCAAAAAGTCACCCAGTACTTTTTTTCCACATTTAATTATGACACAGGATTATAGACCTTTCCATCATTTATACTTCAATTTTTAATTTAAGGACAAGGTATTTTCTCTTCTCCTTGTTTTCAAATCAAAGGCTTTACCCAAGCTACCTAAAATATAGTGTGATTATTTTTGTTCTATAATTATTACATTGAATGTTTATTAATTGCCCATAAATTGTTGAAGAAATGGAGCAACATTTCTCCATATTTTAAAGAAAGATGACAATGCTCACTCTTTGCATTCTTTCTTCCACCACCCAGTAGTAAGATAAATCCTCCTGTCACTTTTACTTCAGCACCTGTATGAATCTAAGTATTTTATTATCCAAGCCTTTACATTGACAAATTTTGAAAATGAGCTAACTTTATGTTCTTACAAATCATCTTGCTGGGATAATAAAGATGAGTGTTCACAACAGGAGCAGCCATAGCAGGTGCTATAGGGGACATTAGTCATTCTTTGTTCTCTTTCTACCCAAATTTGTCATCTTGACTTCATCAAATCCATTACTTCTGAGTCTCATATGCCAGTTCTTATCAATTAATTACGGTTGTGGTAGGCTAAATAATAGCCCCAAAGATATTCATATTCTATTTTCTGCAACGTCTTCCAGTGTTAAATGACAAAACACACTTTGCAAGTGGGAATAAATGATGAGTTTTGAGATGGAGAGATTATCGTGAATTATCTGGATGAGAACTAAATATAATCACAAGTATCCTTAAGCAGGGATACAGAGAGATTTGACTACAGAAGAGGAAATAGGAGACAGGACAATGGAAGCAAGAGTGATAGGGCCACAACCAAGGGATGTCATCAGCCAGTAGAAGCTGGAAGAGGCAAGGAACAAATTCTCCAGTGGACTCTCCATAGATATCAGCTCTGCTGACACCTTGATTTTAACCCCCAAAATCTGAACTTCTTGTCTACAGAACAATAAGAGAAAAAAAAATGTTCCTTTAAGCCAACAATTTTGTGGTAATTTTTTAGAGCAGCTACAGTAAACTAATACAGTCATCATTATGTTGAGAAGTATTCTAAGGACATTCTAGAACTCAGAAATAGTTTTGGGATTTATTGATCTTAATTTGTCATGAGTTAGTAAGTAGTGTAGCAGCATCTTTAATGTTTAATTTCTACTTATTTTGAAAGACACTGCAGGATGGACAATAGTTTAGTATAAACCAATTATAGAAATTATATCATGAAATATAGAGCCTGTTGTCACCATGCTGGCATTTACTACATGAAGAGTTGACCCCTGGCTTCCTGGAGAGATATATTCAGACATTTCTGCAAGTGACTAGCTTGGTAATACTACTCAAAAGCCCATTTTATATAGCATTCAGTATTCTGAATACTTCAAACATGATCTCTCTTTTTTTAAGTATTCAAAGCATGAACTAGGTATAATTACTATAACCCACTTAACCTATAAGAAATCTGAGACTTAGAAGAGTTAAAGTGTTGATGATTAAGCAGGTAGTACCTTGTGAGGCTGGGATTCAAGTCCAGGCAGTCTGACGTCACAAGTCTGCACCCCTATGCTCTAGAGTCTCCAACATTTAGGGGAGCTAAAAGTCATTGAGACAGGAAAGTAGGACCACTGGGCATTACTCATTAGCTACTTAATTTGTCCCCTCACAAGCAGGCTTATGATTGTTTTTATTTATCCTTAGTTGGTCACTCTATTTTTGTACAATATGTTCTTTAATTTCCATATCAGTCTTATAGCTGTGATTTTTTGCCCCCTAAATGTTTACTTTCAGAGTATGTAGAAAATATTAAAAATTCTTAAAGAGTAAACACCAGAAGACTATTGTAGCACCAAGTGCCTTCCACCACATCATTTAAAGATTAAAAGATTAACATTTGACAACAGAGCAGTAAAGACTGATGGGCAAAGTCATGATTATTTCCAATGACAGAAAATTTCAGTAAAAATGAAAAAAGCAGAAGTCAAGATACAGAGAATGTGGATGTATGTTGTAGAGTCACGTTCATCTTTCCTTATCCTCACATAGCAACATGTTCCACTTCACTATACATAACTTGTTTGCATTTACACTACGTTATATGTATCTAATTTCTTTTATGCAAAGTATTTATTGTTTAAAGGATCAAATGATTGAGCAAATTAAAAATGATGAAAATATGGAAAAAGCTGCACAAGGGCTCCAGAGCTAGACTTCTGTGGTAACATATGGGCCTGAGTCACATCATTCTCTCTGTAGAAATATATTGATGTATTTATGGAATATGTAAATACTCCTCCAAGATGCAGTGTGGGCTAATATAGAGGGAAAAAGGGAAGAGGACTACATAAGGGGCAGTAACATTTTTTTAAAGTTTAAATTGTCTCTACATTAACCGAGTTGTCTGATTCATAACTCAAATATTGAACTCAGTTTCAAATTTGTAATTGGATGTAGGCCAGCATAATTTGTTCATTGCTATATTCTGAGATCTAAGCATTAGTCTACTTATTGTGTTGTGTTTTCCTTATTTTTTACACCTCCTCTTTTTTTCAGAGGAAATTTGGAATAATAAATCAATGATCAGGTGATGAGATTTTAATCCTGATTCACTGTTTAGGTTTATAGTTTTATGATCTGGGATGATTTATTTAGTTTTTCTGCTTCAACAACAACAAAGAAAGACTGGAGAGAAGACACTGGCCTTGTCTAATATATATATATATATGTGTGAGTATATATATGTATGTATATATATATATATATATAGAGAGAGAGAGAGAGAGAGAGCGCACGAGTGAGACACAGGCCCAGACAGATTGTAAGCATTTCATGAGATGATGAGATGTCTGTTCCCTATTCTAAACTTATACAAATTATACCTTTCCTTTTTTTCTGTGCCACAAACAGTTTATCATTTTGCCTTTTTTTTTTCTCTATAAGAGCGCATGTTCTTTCGTGCTCCTTTGAGGGAAGGGCAGAATCTTCTTTGTTATATTTTCAGCAGTGCATGTCACATAGTAGGTGATTGATAATTGTGCTTGAAAAAGAGATTTTGCAGTTGTAATTAAGTTGAGGATTATCCTGAAATATCCAGATAGGTACAATGTAATCACAAGGGTGTTTAAAAGGAAGCAAGAGGATAGGAGTCAGAGGTACAATAATGGAATCAGAGGTCTGAGTGATGATGCCAAGAGCCAAGGAAAGTGGGCTGCTCCTAAACGCTGGAAAATGCAAGGCTCCCTAGAGTCCCCAGATAGAACACATATCTGCTGACACATCTTGATTTTAATCTGGAAGACTCATTTGGCTCCCTGACCTCTAGAACCATAAGATTATACATTTATGTTGTTTTAAAGCACAGTTCAGTTCAATCGCTCAGTCGTGTCTGACTCTTTGAGACCCCATGAACCACAGCACACCATTCCTCCCTGTCCATCACCAACTCCCAGAGTCCACCCAAACCCATGTCCATTGAGTCGGTGATGCCATCCAAACATCTCATCCTCTGTCATCCCCTTCTCCTGCCCTCAATCTTTCCCAGCATCAGGGTCTTTTCAAATGAGTCAGCTCTTCCCATCTGGTGGCCAAAGTATTGGAGTTTCAGCTTCAACATCAGTCCTCCCAGTGAACACCCAGGACTGATCTCCTTTAGGATGGACTGGTTGGATCTTCTTGCAGTCCAAGGGACTCTCAAGAGTCTTCTCCAACACCACAGCTCAAAAGCATCATTCTTCGGCACTCAGCTTTCTTAATAGTCCAACTGTCACATCCATACATGACTACTGGAAAAACCATAGTTTAAAGCACAACTTAGTGACAATTTGGTACAGTAGCAATAAGAATATAATACAGGAAGGAATTTATACGTTAGAGAAAAACAGGTATGTGGAGAAAATAAACACACACAAAAGGTGTCATTGTGCTGAAACTGTTTCTTCATCCCCCAATGACCAACTGATAACATTTTTGCTTTGTAGTTTGTACAATGCTGACCTGAGTTTGGCCCTTAAAACTGAATTTCCTTAAGCATGGAATACCACTCAAAAGATTTTCTTAAGCTTGCCATTTCCAGTCTTGATTTTGTGGAGCCACAAAATGATTCCAGATAACCCTGGAATTGTCGGTAGAAAGTTAAATTTCTCTAAAGCTGACAAAGATCTCTTATATTGTTTTTATTATTTATACTAATTTTCTGTTACAAGTATAGTATCAGTTCAGTTCAGTCGCTCAGTCGTGTCCTACTCTTTGCGACGCCCATGGACAGCAGCATGCCAGGCTTCCCTGTCCATCACCAACTCTCAGAGATTGTTCAAACTCATGTCCATCGAGTCAGTGATGCCATCCAACCATCTCATCCTCTTCCGTTCCCTACTCCTTCTGCCTTCAATCTTTCCCAGCATCAGGGTCTTTTCCAATGAGTCAGTTCTTCACATCAGATGGCCAAAGTATTGGAGTTTCGGCTTCAGTATCAGTCCTTCCACTGAATATTCAGGACTGATTTCCTTTAGGATTGACTGGTTTGATCTCCTTGCAGGCCAAGGGACTCTCAAGAGTCTTCTCCAACACCACAGTTCAAAAGCATCAATTATTGGGTGCTCGGCTTTCTTTGTAGTCCAACTCTCACATCGATACATGACTATTGGAAAACCATAGCTTTGACTAGATGGACATTCGTCAGAAAAGTAATGTCTCTGCTTTTTAATATGCTGTCTAGTTTGGTGATAACTTTTCTTCCAAGGAGCAGACGTCTTTTAATTTCATGGCTGCAGTCACCGTCTGCAGTGATTTGGGAGCCCAGAAAAATAAAGTCTGTCACTGTTTTGTTTCCCCTTCTATTTGCGATGAAGTGATGGGACCAGGTGCCATGATCTTAGTTTTTTGGATGTTGAGTTTTAAGCCAACTTTTTCACTTTCCTCTTTCACTTTCATCAAGAGGCTCTTTAGTTCCTCTTTGCTTCCTGCCATAAGGGTGGTGTCATCTGTGTATCTGAGTTATTGATATTTCTCCCGGCAATCTTGATTCCAGCTTGTGCTTCATCCAGCCTGGCATTTCTCGTGATGTACTCTGCATATAAGTTAAATAAGCAGGGTGAGAATATACAGCTTTGTTGTACTCCTTTTCCATTTTGGAACCAGTCTGTTGTTTCATGTCCAGTTCTAATTGTTTCTTCTTGACCTGCATACAGATTTCTTAGGAGTCAGGTGAAGTGTTATGGTATTCCGATCTCTTTAGGAATTTTCCACAGTTTGTTGTGAACCACAGAGTCAAAGGCTTTGGCATAATCAATAAAGCAGAAGTGGATGTATTTTCTGGAATTCTCTTGCTTTTTCAGTGATCCAGGGAACGTTGGCAATTTGATCTCTGGTTCCTCTGACTTTTCTAAATGCATTGAATATCTAGAAGTTCACAATTCATACACTGTTGAAGCCTGGCTTGTGGAATGTTGAGCATTACTTTACTAGCGTGTGAGATGAGTCCAACTGTGTGGTAGTTTGAACATTCTTTGGCATTGCCTTTCTTCGGGATTGGAATGAAAGCTGACCTTTTCCAGTCCTGTGGCCACTGCAGTGTTTTCCAAGTTTGCTGGCATATTGAGTGCAGCACTTTCACAGCATCATCTTTTAGGTTTTGAAAAAGCTGAAATGGAGTTCCATCACCTCCACTAGCTTTGTTCGTAGTGATGCTTCCTAAGGTCCACTTGACTTCACGTTCCAAGTACATATGTATATATACTACACCTATATAGTATAGAAACAAGCATATATCTAATAAGATTACACTTATTGGTGCCCTTGTGCTCTGCAGTAGTCTGCCATGGGATACATTAAGACACAGCATAAATATGATCTATCTTGATGGATACATATGATTTAATAATGTTCTGGGACTGTGTTATATTAAGGCAAACATGAATATATCAGATGCTTGTATATTAATATATTGTATGACAAAACACAATATAAACTCCCCTTAGTTTTTGAAGAAAAAGTAAAAATCTTCAGAGAAATATTATGGTGTCCATATCAATTCAAATGAAGCCTCTACTTCCCCCAACAAATTTTCAAGACTGTTATGGAGGGAGTGATTTCATTTTGAGTAATATATTTTGTTCAAAAAATATTTATCTCCTTATTTATGCAAATATAGGTAAATGTCTGATACTCCACCATCAGATTTGTGTCCCTTTAAGGACTCATTGGAAAAGACCCTGATGCTGGGAAAGATAGGAGGCAGGAGAAGGGGATGACAGAGGATGAGATGGTTGGATGGCATCACCTACTCTATGGACATGAGTTTAAGTAGGCTCCAGCATTTGGTGATGGACAGGGAAGCCTGCCGTGCTGCAGTCCATGGGGTCGCAAAGAGTCGGACATGACTGAGTGACTGAACTGAACTGAACTGAAGGACTTTGTTTACACTACTCCTTTGTACACATTTGATTCATTCAAATTTGCTTATACACTGTTCTTTAAACTCAATCTGCAATTTCCCATCTCAGTACCTTTTATTCATTTTAGTCCATATTCCATGAAATCACTTCTATCCTTTTAGGTCTTGATTTGTATCTGTTCCCTGGTGGCTCATATGGTAAACAATCTGCCTGCAATACAGGTGACCCAGATTCTACTCGTGGGTCAGGAAGACCCCCTGGAGAAAGGAATGGCTAGCCACTCCAGTATTCTAGCCTGGAGAATTTCATGGACAGAGGAGCCTGGCGAGCTACAGACCACAGGGTCACAAAGAGTTGCACATGACTGAGTGACTAATGCTTTCACTTTTCATTCTTTAAAACCAAGCTCAAATTATACTTTTTTCATAAGGCTTTTCTAAACATTCCTTTCTCCTGTTACTGTAAGCAGGGACATTCACTCAACAAGTGTCTATTAATTCCCAGCTTTATGCCAGGTTTCATGTCAGGTATTGGCTATACAAATTTGAACACAGACAATGTTTGAATGATGTCCTTTATGACCTTTTCCCATCTCATATAAATGATTAATTATTTCCCTTGTGTTATACTTATTTGTACATATATGATATAATTGTAAATAATTTGGAGTAAGGCAGATCTGAGTAACAATTAGCTCTATGAGTAATAAGCCTGTGGTATTTAAAAGTCATTCAACTTTTCTCAGCCTCACTCTCATCCTTACAGTTACATCATTGTGGATTTTTAGATAATGTATATTAGTAATCTTTCCTGCTAAGTAGTCATGATCAAAAATATTATCTCCCTTGCTTCCTACCATCTTGAATATTTCTTGAGTTGTTCAGTTACTAGATCATGTCTGACTCTTTGTGACCCCATGGACCCAGCATGCCAGACTTTCTTGTCCTTTACTATGTCCCAGAGTTTTATCAAATTCATGTCCATTGAATTAGTGATGCCATCCAACCATCTCATGCTCTGTCCCCCAGTTCTCCTCCTGACTTCAATCTCCCAGCATCAGGGTCTTTTCCAATGAGTCAGCTTTTCACCTCAGGCCAAAGTATTGGAACTTCAGCTTCAGCATCAGTCCTTCCAATAAAAATTCCTGGTTGCTTTCCTTTAGGATTGACTGGTTTGATCTCCTTGCTGTCTGAGGGACTCTCAAGAGTCTTCTCCAACACCACAACTCAAAAGCATCAATTCTTCAGTGCTCAGCTCACATCCATACCTGTGTACTGGGAAAATCTTAGCTTTGACTATATGGACCTTTGGCACCAAAATTATGTCTCTACTTTTTAATACGCTCTCTAAGTTTGCCATAGCTTTTCTTCCAAGGAGCAAGCATCTTTTTATTTCATGGCTGCAGTCACCACCCTCAGTGATTTTGGAGCCCAAGAAAATAAAGTCTGTCATTGTTTCCATTTTTTCCCCATCTGCTGTGAAGTGATGGGACTCAATGCCATGATCTTCATTTTTTGAATGTTGAGCATTAAGATAGCTTTTTCACTCTCCTTTTTCACCCTCATCCAAAGGCTCTTTAGTTCCTATTTGCTTCCTGACGTCTAGGGTGGTATCATCTGCATATATGAGATTACTGATATTTCTCCCGGCAATCTTGATTCCAGCTTCTGATTCACCCAGCCTGGAATTTCACATGATGTACTGTGCATACAAGTTAAATAAGCAAGGTGACAATACAGAGCATTTACATACTCCTTTCCCAGTTTTGAACCAGTCTGTTGTACCATGTCTGGTTCTGTTGCTTCTTGACCTGTATACAGGTTTCTCAGGAGGCAGGTTGTTGAGGAAGCATTTAAGCATTTAAGAATGATTAATCATCATACATATATACAGCTAAGGATCCAAGCAATTTCTTTAGGAGATGAATCTACATGTGTAGATGCTATCTATACATCAGTGCTTCAAGCACCACTGACCACATTTCCAGAACTCTGTGAATAATGTGTATGTGTGTGTGAAGTCACTTCAGTCATGTCTGACTCTGTGTTACCCTATAGCCTGACAGCCTCCTCTGTCCAATTCTCCAGGCAAGAGTATTTGAGCAGATTGCATGGCCTCCCCCAAGGGATCTTTCCGACCCAGGGATCAAACCCACATCTCTTTCATCTCCTACATTGTCAGGTGGGTTCTTTATCACTAGTGCCACGTGGGAAGTCTCTGTTAATAACGATACTGCCTTAATTAGGAGATGGAAAAAGAAATAGCAGACTCTTTTTTTCTGCTTTTATGAAATAGAAAAAAAGAATAAAATGTATTAATCTTGTGTACCGTTTCCAAGCTATTTAGAATTTAGCACCAAAATCCTGAGAAATTATATAATTCTGCATTTTAGAGTTTATTAAAATGGATGACTTTTCCAATTTCTGTTTTAACAGCATTTTATTGTGTTAAATTTTGTGTGTTAATCTTATTTTACATATATACTCCCACAAAAATGGCCCTCTGATTCCCAGCTAGAGATGAGCAGAGGTAAATGAATCTCTGCTTTCATCTCTGTTCTGCTTTATCACTTTGTCCTGTGCTTAGTGGGGTTTTGATTGCTGTTTCAAGGGCTTCATTCTGTTCTGTCTTTTTCCCACTGCTATAAGTCCAAAGTAGAAATGATCCACTATGATGGAGACTTTTAGGTCAAATATCTTTGTTGCACACTGGGTACTCTGCAAGCTGGATCCAGAGATTTGCATTGCTACAGGCAACTATAGTGCAGTATGAAAGTATTCTTGACATGAGTATTTTTGGAAACAGTACACATATTTTTGTCTATTTATTCCCATTTATTCACTGCTTTGTTTATCATCCCAAAATAACATATAGGAGCATCTCTCTATTCTTCCATATTGTCCATCTCCACATGGAAAATCCTGCCTTATTTTGTTTCTTCTTAATATCTTGACCAGATTTTTAAATGTATCACAAATCATAACACCTTCCTTTCTAGATTATTCTGGTTTATTTTTAGATCTTAATAACTGAATTCAATATGACACATACTGTCTGCATTACCCAGTTTATGACTTAATCATCAGCATCTGCTTCTATTACACATAAAGAGGTTAAGTAAAGAGTACCCTCCTAATATGATTCAATAACTTTGAAGTCCCATTGATGCATAGTAAGATGTATTACTGGAGCAATACCAATAGTGTGTTTCCTCTGTGTGTTTTCTTAAATCTCAAACAGTTCTTAAGTTCTCATAATTAATTGAATTATTGAATTGATTAAATCACTCAGAAATTCTCATAGTTCTATGTGTATAAGTTTCATCAGAGACATATGTTACAAAGGCAGATTCCTGGGTTCTTCTCTCCAGACTGATTTTTTTTCATTGTGAACCTAAAGTATTTCTCTTTCCTTCCCTTCTCTCCCTCTGTTTCTCCTCAGCTCCTTTTTTATTTTTTTTTTATATATGGTGTTATATTTGTTGCTGTATTTACAATTACATCTGGTAATTATGAGGCAGATGAGCCAAGGAACAAACTGTAAAAAGATAATGCTTCTATGCACGCTTAAGACACTTTTATCCATGAAACTCCAGAGGCTTTAAAAAAATATTGTCTCAAAAACAAAACAAGAGAAGGTAAACCTCTGCTCATTGATTCTGAGTCTTCATATACAATATTTGTCATACCACTGTTAATGGTATATTAAAAATTTAGGGTCAAGTGTGTTGACTGAAAGCTGAGTGTTATGGGTGAGAATTTTTAGAACTTCAAGCCCAGGAGGCAGTATATCAAGTAACCCTGAGAGAACTGTTCTAAGGAGGCAAAGGTGGGGAGGGGGGGGTGGGGCGGAGCTCATATGATTACTGTTAATTAAAGAAAACCAGATATGTCAATTTAAGTAATTTAGTGCTTTTCTGTATATGGGAAGATGCAAGTGTCTGGACTCACTGAAATCATGCCTTTGTTATGTACCTCAGCTCTCTGGGGCCAGTGTCCTGTGTTTCCATAACCTGAGTTTCTTCAAGACTCACTTCAGGGAGTGGCTGCAATCTTATGGCTGCTAGATAGCAAGTACTCTTTTCTTCCTGATGTACTCACCAGCTCACAATAGGCTGTGGCTGCAGTTGCTGATGACTGTGACATCCTTTGCTTACTGATATGGCAGGACATATTCCATTTCTCAAGTGCCTAAAACTAGAGAAAGAAGATGGAATACTGAGACTGTGATGTCTGGCTACAAAATCTGGCTACTCCCCTCCCAGCATCAACAACCCCTCTCCCATCATAGGGCTGAGTATTCTGAATTTGGTGTAAATTTCATACATTGCTGATTTTACAGAGGTAAACTGCCCACTTAGATGTCCAATGACTTGTGGAAGACTGTTAGCAACATTGGAAAGGGGATTAAGCTGCACTTCCACAGCCATTGATTTACTTAGTGAAGCATGAAATTTGATTATCCTCTTTTTTATTCTGTAACAATCATGGATAATTGGACATAAAATCATCTAGTCCTATTCAGGATGAAATTAAATATATGACTCAATGAGCCCCACCCACACAGGGCAATCAAGAGTTTCTATATAAAAATCTTTGCAGGTGGATGTGGTTAACACAGAATGTTGCAAACGTTCAGTTGCTCATTAAGTGCTTGGATACTAGACCTTTCAGAATCTCCCCATTCCATAAAACTTTTACTTTGAAAAGTAAAAGAGATTTTACTTTTAGGAACTAGGGAGACACCTAAGAAATGGTAGATGTGAAAAGGGCTGAGAGTAGAAAAAAGTTATACTCTAGAAGTTAGGAGATCTTGATTCCATTTCCTAGCCTACAATAATGTTCAATAATGAATATTTATTAAGCATCTTTTCTAAAAGCTTCTGTCATATTCACTATGCAAATGAGTAAGTAATATCTCAGTTTTTAAGTGACTCTATCAATGTTACCTAAGCTGCTAAACTACTAGGAGTTTTAGATTCCCATAATAAAAGTAATGGTCTTAGGCCTGATTACAATGAGGAGATAAAAACTCTTTGATAAAAATTACATGAGAGACATTTTATGGCATCTCATAAGACAGTGTTCTGTACTTAGAACTCAAAGGAAGGAGTGATTATAATAAAACATTGTGAAATTAAAAGCTGGCCTATATACCAAGAAACAGAAGGGTGAACAACAGATTTTCCCACAGTGGGGTTATATTTGGCAGGCATTTAAGAATCAAGAGGTTGATACTTCAGTGTGGAATTAATCATCCTACAGAGAGAAGACTAAAGGGGGAGTTGTCAGTGTTTTCAAACAACTAGAAGATTTTCAGAGGGAGGAGAAGATAAATTTGATTAAGCTCATATCTGAACAGTCTAGTGGATTCCCATACTTTCTTCAATTTAAGTCTGAATTTTGCAATTGGAAGTTTAGAATCTGAGCCACACTCAGCTCCAGGTCTTGTTTTTGCTGACTGTATAGAGCTTCTCCATCTTTGGCTGCAAGTAATATAATCAATTTCATTTCAGTATTAACCATTGGGTGATGTCCATGTGTAGAGCTGGCTCTGGTTGTTGTTGGAAGAAGGAGTTTGCTATGACCAATGCATTCTCTTGGCAAAACTCTGTTACTCTTTGATCTTCTTCATTTTGTATGCCAAGGCCAAATTTGCCTGTTACTTCCTTACAGTTTAAGTGACAAATATATTCAAGGGAATAGATTTGATATATAGAGTGCCTGAAGAACTATGGATGGAAGTTTGTGACATCATACAGGAGGTGGTGATCAAGACCATCCTTAAGAAAAAGAAATAAAAAAGGCAAAATGGCTGTTTGAGGAGGTCTTACAAATAAAAAGAAAGAAGAGAAGATAAAGGCAGAAGAGAAAAGGAAAGATATACCCACCTGAATGCAGAGTTCCAAAGAATAGCAAAGAGAGATAAGAAAGCCTTCCTCAGTGATCAATGCAAAGAAATAGAGGAAAACAATAGAATGGGAAAGACTAGAGCTCTCTTCAAGAAAATTAGAGATACCAAGGGAACATTTCATGCAAAGATGGGCACATTAAAGGACAGAAATGGTATGGACCTAACAGAAGCAGAAGATGTTAAGAAGAGGTGGCAAGAATACACAGAACTGTACAAAACAGATCTTCATGACCCAGATGATCATGATGGTGTGAACACTCACCTAGAGCCAGACATCCTGGAGTGTGATTTCAAGTAGACCTTAGAAAGCATCACTATGAACAAAGCTAGTGGAGATTATGGAATTCCAGTTGACCTATTTCTAATCCTAAAAGATGATGCTGTGAAAGTGATGCCCTCAATATGCCAGCAAATTTGGAAAACTCAGCAGTGGCCACAGGACTGGAAAATGTCAGCTTTCATTCAAATCCCGAAGAAAGGCAATGCCAAAAAATATTCAAACGACCGCATAATTGCACTCATCTCACATGCTAGCAAATGCTCAAAATTCTTCAAGCCAGGCTTCAACAGTACGTGAACCATGAACTTCCAGATGTTCAAGCTGGATTTAGAAAAGGCAGAGGAACCAGAGATCAAATTGCCAACATCTGTTGGCAAAAAGCATTGGCAAAAAAATTGCCAACATCTGTTGGCAAGAAGCAAGAGAGTTCTAGAAAAAGCAAGAGAGTTCCAGAAAAACATCTACTTCTGCTTTATTGACTATTGACTGTGTAGATCACAACAAATTGTGGAAATTCTTAAAGAGATGGGAATACTACCACCTTACCTGCCTCCTGAGAAATCTGTATGCCGATCAAGGAGCAACAGTTAGAACGGACATGGAACAATGGACTGGTTCCAAACTGGGAAAGGAGTACATCAAGGCTGAATATTGTCACCCTGCTTATTTAACTTATATGCAGAGTACATCATGAGGAATGCCAGCCTGGATGAAGCACAAGCTGGAATCAAGATTGCTGGGAGAAATATCAATAACCTCAGATACACAGATGATGCCACCCTTATGGCAGGAAGCCAAGAGGAACGAACGAGCCTCTTGTGAACGTGAAAGAGGAGAGTGAAAAAAGTTGGCTTAAAACTCAACTTTCAAAAAACTAATTTTTTTTTTGAGCCTTGGCCATATCTCTACTTTCTTTGTGTATCTCATATTGGTTGCTGTTGAAAACTGGACATTTTACCTAATACAATATGGCAACTCTGGAAACCAGATTCTCTTCCCTCTTCAGAACTGTCTTTGTTGTTGTTTGTTGTTTTAGTTGTTATTTAGTGACCTTTATGATCTAAATATGAAAAACACAACTGTAGTTTTGTGTGACCACTGAAACCTCTGTTAGCTTAGTTTTGATGGTCAGCAAATAATTTAACAAATATTCCCTTCAGTGTCTAAAATCAGTAAGTCTCCTAAATGAAAAAAGGTCTGGTGTTGGACATTTCAATTTCTCAAAGGTAGGAGTATCAGACAGCTCTGCTCTGTTCACCTATTTAATTTACTTATTTTTCCAATATTAGAAAATAGTAATGTGAAATCCATTTTTAATGTTAAGGACACCAAATTTTGCTACATGATAAAGGACTTTGAATATATAAAGGTCAGCCTGGCACTTTTTCTTCATTATCAACAAATCAACACAAAAATTTTATTTCTTTCAGCTCTTTTATCAAACAGAGAAGCTTGGAAATGCCATCAGAAGTGATCAATGATGCATATATTATATTATAGAATTGCATATATTTCTGAGGCAAAGTGAATTATGTAGAACTTATACAGATATATAGAGAAGTAAGTATATAGATACATTTGACATGATGCTGTGAATATTATACCATTAAATCTAGAGATAGAATACTTCTAGAAAGAAGATGAACTGTTGTGTTACATAATTCTGCATATTTGAATATTCTACATCCATCAACTACTGCTATATTAAAATCGAAGTAAGTCAGATGGCATGTAAGATAGGGCATATGGTACTTCTTCATTTACCTCAACCTTAGTCTAAGTTGATGTCTTTTTATGTTATAACTTTTATATAGGCTTTCTAGAGATGACAGTGAGAATACTTCCAATAAACATAATCTTTATGACAAAAATAGAAATGAGGCACAAAGCCTGGTAAGGAAATTGTTAAGGTGGAGTAGAAGGAATGGATAGGGTTATATAGGCTTAATGTTGGCCTCAAGTTTGTGTCAGGTTTGTGTCTTGCACCATACTTGACACCCAGTAATCCTAAAATCTTTGCCGAGCTGAAATGAATTTGGCAACTAATTTAATAAATGAGAAGTTAAACCTGGTAGAACAAGAAAAGGTGCAGATTTAGGGTAGGTGGAAACTGTTAAGTTTTGTTTGAAGTTGTTGGCCTGGCCAATAACAACTATTACTGCAAATTGAAGGGGGAAAGAAAGAAAAGATGTGAAAGAAGTCAGAAATTTGTATACTGTGAGCTGTATTTATATAACATGACCTCTGCATTGAGAAATATGGAAATTTTAAAAAATATTTTCATCTATTTTGTTTTTTAGAAAAACATAGAGTTAAAATTTAGTGATAATGGATAATGATTATTATCAAAGTTCACTATATTTTAAGGAAAGTAGAAATGTGTAGGAGAATATTATATGAGTCACAGTCCACTCAGAAAAATAGAAATCATCTTAGTATTTAGCAAAATGAATTTAACATAGGGGATTAATGAAGTTATTGCAAAGAGTCAATCAATACATTGTTAATTTCCTTGGAGATAGGAGGGCAAGCAGTTTTCATTTTCAAGAGAGATACTGAGAGTTTCTAAGGTTTCAAGATATTCAGCTTCTAAATTTATCCAGACGTCTCTATTCCAAGATTCAGGCTCTTCTTTCCATTGCCCTAACATTCACATAACAGGGTTTGTATCTGTAAATCTCATTGCCTAGTAACTATGCAACCTATACAACAAAATTTAGATTTATTTTTCAGAGATATTTTCCTATGGCTAGAAGAAATATTAATTTCCAGTCATCTTTGGAGCTAGAAGCTGTTACTTTTTCATTGAGTTGACCTCAGAAATTAAAGTCTCAAGTTTATTACTTCTTTCAGAAAGTGTTCTGGTGCAAAATGGCACTGGGCATCTTACAGCCCTTACAGTCCTTATTGCCACCATGACTGTCAAGTGCAGTCACTACTTAGTGCTCACGGCATTTGGGCATTTGCTCTAGTAGAATATTTGCCTACAGGTGATAATTCACTTACTTGTGATGAAACTGTATGCTGCAGATTTCCAGTTTCCCTTGTTCCTTTATTAAAGTATTCAACATCACATTCAGTACCAAGTAACTGCCAAACCATTTCCAGAGATCTTAGTTGGGTGGTTCTGCTGCCTTTGAAGAAGCACAGGCAGGATGTTTGGGGGAATAATAAGAGAAACTGGATCCTTTAGCACTGCCTGTCAGAGGGTGAAAGCTTATTGTGGATAAAAGCAATAAACACCAGAGGAAGGAGCAATTCCTTCTCCCTCTTGATTCCTTTGTGCCTTTTCTGATGGGACTTTAATAGGAAGTTATCTGATGAAGCAGAAAGGGAGGTTGTAGTCCCAGGTCCAGCATTTTAAAGCAGAGCAGAGAGGATACATTTTTGTAGGAAATGGAATAACTCAGTGACTGGCAGAGCTTTGTTGGCAGCCATGCAGAGCACTGAATAAGAGCTTTCCGATAGGAAGAGGCTCTTCACTGTTTTGCTTTGTGTACTTTTCGCCATTTACCAAGTGAGATGCTTGTTTTGTTTTGTTTTTCATATCTTACTATGATAAGCACAATAACAGAAAAAATAATGATGACACTCCATGAAAACAGAAAAAAAGGATTCTGTTTTCTCTTCACTCCTGCCCCATCACCTTCTCTCCCTACTCTTCCAAATAAGGTTTATAATCAAAGAGGCTACACTGATTGCCCAGGAATTTATTGGTCCAAGAATCAGAAAATGGGGCCTTAGATTGGCACTCCTACTATGGCCTTGGTTCAGAAGTGTATTTTCTAAATCTTACTTACAAAAAAGATGGGAAGTTGTTTGTCTTAATGAATATTTTGCAATCAAAGTTTTCAAACCCAGAGATGTCAACAAAATAATCAGTTTGGAGCTCATCCCAGTTCCTTTGTGTGTATATGGGAAGAAGGGGGACAGATTTTGAAGAAATTTTCAGACAGTTGCAGGAGGACCCATCAGGCAATGTTTTGAGCATTTGAGCTGGACTAGACTTTAAATTTTGCTGCGATTCTGGCACTATTGTTAGACTCCCAGCATCCTCTGGCCCAGACAACTGATCATTATTTCCTGAAATGGCATAATTGTCTTCCTTCTGGAGGCTGGCACTGATGGAATCCTGCTTGTAATTTCATATTTCCAGGTAGATACTCAGGGTTTATCTTGTTTTACTCTGACTCTCTGTCATTGGTTGGGCTCCCAGAGCTGTCTCCCTTTGGAGTTAATTGCCCATTTCTAGCATATTACTTCATAGTTCTAGGACTATGAGGCAGTCAGAATTATACAATGACCCCCAGTATTTCCTACTTTTTGATATTTATGGCCTTCTGCAGTCACCTCCCCTTAAGTAACTTGGTTTTCACCAAAAGAATACAATAGCATTGAGATGTGTAATTCCATAAGTAGCCTGAAAATACTGGACATCTGTCTTGCTAATGTACTCTTTTCCCTCTTGGCTGGCAAGCTTTAATGAAGACAATTGCCATTTTGAAGAGGAACTGAAGGCAGCCTCCAGCCAACAGCCAGTTGATATCTAAGGCCTCAATCCAACATCCCTTGAGGTACAGATTTGGCAGACAATCATAGGAGCTTGATAGTAAATCCTTCCCTGGTCAGTTCTTCAGATGAGACCCTAGCCCTGGCTGCCACCTTGTTTGAAGCTTTGTGAGAGACCTTAAATGGTAGACCTGGTTAAATCATGTATAAATTACTGGCCCACAGAAACGTAAGGTAATAGGTGTGTGTGTGTGTGTGTGTGTGTGTGTGTGTGTGTGTGTGTGTGCGCGCGTGTGCGCGCACGCGTGTGCATGCATGTGTGCATGCATGTGCATGCGTGTATTGCAGTAAAACATACACAACATAAAACTTACAATTTTGACTATATTAAAATGTAGAATTTCATGGTATTAAGTTATACTCACATTGTGTGTAACCATTACCACCGCCCACCTTCACAACTTTTCAGCTTCCCAAACTGAAACTGTCATTTAACACTAGCTTCCCATTCACCTCTGCTCAGCTGTTGTTCAGTTTTCTGTCTTTAATTTTGACTAGTCTAGATACCTCATACAAATTGAATCATACATTATTTGTTTGAGTTATTTCACTTAGAATTACTTCTTCAAGGCTCATCATGTTGTACCATGTGTCAGAATTTCCTTCCTTCTTAAGACTGAATGGAGTATAGCCCATTATATGTGTATACCATGTTTTGTTTATCCATTCATTCTTGATGGACACTTGGATTGCTTCTGTTTCTGGCTGTTATGATAATGTAGCTATGAACATGACTATACAATATCTGTTCAAGTCCTTGTTTTCAATCATTGTTGGATATATACTTAGAAGAAGTAATTTAATATGTAATTGTTTGGGGTAATTTTTATACTGGTTTTCACTGTCTGTACCATTTTACTAGATATGTGTTGTTTTAGGTCACTAGGTGTTATGGGAATTGGGTGCACAGGGAAAACTAAAAAGGATTGCTGTTAAGATACACAAAAGTGGGGGAAAAAAGCATAGTCCTTGCATTCATGGTGCCTATAGTCTAGTAGAGGAGAAAGAAATAGTCAAATACCCATGATATTGAATGAGTATATTCACAAGTTCTATGTGTTTATTAAATAGAGAAGTGTATGGTATAATAGGATTCTGTAAAAATTAATTTCACTCAGGCTAGGGAATCAGGATATCATCAATTCAAGCAGCATGGGTAGCTTCATGAGCCAGCCTGCTAACAGCCTGTTGCCCAGGTTTAACAAAGAAAACTCCTTGCTTTGAGATTCCATCCTTGCCTTGTGTAAGAGGATTCAAACCATGTAAGAAGAGAGGAAAGCACACTATCAAGGCCTCATCTGGGACCAACTGTAATGCCAACTGTTAACCTTCTCTTCACAGGGGCAGACAGTTATTGTATCTTCACAGAAAATATATTTTCTAGCCTGTGTTTTACTATTTTCTTTGTTTACTTTATTTAAATTTATTTAAAAATGAACAGTATTTTTGCATTGTTAAGGGTTGGGAAGATCCCCTGGAGAAGGCAATGGCTACCCACTCCAGTATCTCCCACTTACCCAGAGAATTCCATGGACAAAGGAGCCTGGAAGTCTACTGTCCATGGGGTTGCAAAAAATTGGACACAACTGAGCAACTAACACACAAGCCTTAATTAACAGACTTGGATCTTAGTAACTCTCAAAGCAAAGACCTAGAAACATTTACTATTGCATGAGTTGAATGTGGAAATGTGAGCAGGCATTATTAGACACTCCTCCTGTTAAGACTACTTGAAGTTTCTGATTTTGTAGCCTGCATTTTCTCAGTATTCCCCAAGACCGTTTCCCTGACACCCAGGAGACAGGTACTCAGTAAGTTTCTGGGGTGCATTTCTCAAAAAATGTCCTTCCACAGAGTAAGTCACAGCAGTGTCTTCTTCATCCAAGTCTGATCTTAGTCTTAGAACTGATAAACTAAGAAGAGAGGGGCAAAAAATATCAGTTTTATTTAGTTACAGGAAGATTAGCACTGATTCTATTGGAGACTCTCTGTGTAGAGAAGTAGGCAGGGATGTACGGCGGTGGAACGGACAGAATGAAGTCCAGAAAATTCTGATAATCAATTTGACTTATTAGAAGAGGGAAGAGAAAGTAAGGAGCTAACTGTTTGTCTTACCACATCATGCAGCTTTACATTTGACTCTACTTTTCTGAGATTTCTACCTCTAGATTCCCTATTCTCTAGGGTTTTCTAAGATCACATCTTAAGATGTCACTGAAGTAGACTGGGGACACACCTCAGGGTATTCACTTTGCTTCTGAGATGCAAGTAAAGCCACTGCAGGAGGCAAATCATCACAGGTCTTAAGTGTCCAGTATCTCCTTGACTCAAAGTCAGGAAACTGCTGAAAGGATTCCAAGTGTAGGAAAATAACATTTGACGATCCCATAAGGAGTTTATTTTTATTAACAAAAGTGCAGTTCTGAGGAGTATCTCAACAAGAACAAATGATACCTCTCTTTACGTAGCCAGCATTCAGCAATAACAAATCCATTTTTGTGGGTAAGCAAGAGTGCCATTCTGTTTTCCTAGATAATCTGACTCATTAACTGAAGCTGTCCACTTCCTTAACATTAACACACTTGATCCTCCAACTTGAAAAATACCAACTGTTTAATACAGTATATATACAAATATATTCCATGTGATTTCCAAACCATGCTTTTCTATTCTTGATTTTATAGAATGAGTTTCATGATGCTAAAAAGTTTGCAAACCTTCACTTGCCACTTTCTCACGGCAGTAATTTAGCAGCTAATGGGTCAAAAATCACAAGCCGGAAAATGCAGAAGCTTGACCAGTGATGATGAGGCACAAATGGGTAAATTTAAAAAAGAGAAAACTGCAGCTCAGAAATGGGATTTATCCTGAAGAAACACACCCCAGTGTATATGGGAAAGAAACAAGGAAGGAGCTTTAAAGGCAGATTACTGATTGATATTGACTATACTAAAAATAGGTGGTTGATGTTTTGATGTCCTACAACTAGTTATAACAATAATGATTATAATGTCGCTGTCTCTGTCAATTGCCATTTACTGTGATGCCATGCATTGTGCCAAGGGCTTTGTAGGATGATGACCTCATCTGTGCAGAGTTCACATTCTGTGTAGACAGTAAACTCTATATACTGCAGAAACTATTTAACTTCCTTGAACATTCGTTTATACATCTTCAAAGTGTCATTAAAGTCACAAAGCTGGTTTAAATTGATAGACATAGACTTTACAGTTAAGTTTAGCAGACTTCTGAGAGCAAACCTTTTGCTGTCTTGCAGGATCTGAATGAATAATAAGGACATCTGTGTCGTTCATATGACTATGAAAGAACTGTGTGATGCAGAATCAGAAAGATAAAGCAAGTTTGCCTTTCATGAAAATTTCTGTAAAATGAGGAGTATGGCCTAGGTGATTTCTCTGCTCTTCTCCAGAGTTAACATTTTACCATTCTCCTCACTGCAAGCTTCTATAGAGAGGCTCCTTGATTACCTTCTGTTGCCGCCAGGCAAATTAAACCCTAAATAGGCTTTCTCTGGTTGTAGACCAGAATGAATACATGAAGGAAAGAATGACTAAGAATCATTGCTCACAGTGCTGTTGCAAATGCCATAAGAATATAGAGATGTATGAGGTGTGGAGTAAGAAACAACCCTTCTCTGATGTTCCTGGCCTCTCGGGTGTCAGTCCCACTATAGGACACTTATTCTGGGAGGAATCCACAGGTGTCAAGAAGAATCAGTCTTCAAATGCTCTTACTGCATGAACCTCCTGGATTGTTTTTTTCTTTCACCTTGATTTTCTAACATCCAATGACTTTGGAGTCCAGAAAACTCACCAGTTTGTGCTCAGGGATAACCAAACTACAGTGGAAGAGGAGGCTGTTAGCAGGTCCTCTTTACCCTTCTTCTACTGCATATGGTCTTGGCTGCTGAGGGAGGTGGGTCAGCTGGTCACAGCAGCAGAGAGTAATGGGCTCTGCAGTCTATTTTCAGCTCACACCCCCTACCAACATGTGAACTCTGTTGTTTCCCAGGCAAACAGTTCCTGCAGGAATACTGAGTGACAGACTGGATGGAAGAGTGGGAATCTGCTAGGACTGATTTATTTACAGTGGCCTGCAACTAGGACAGGAGATAAATAACCCAAAGGATTTTTTTTTTAATTTTATTATTGGAGTATAATTGCTTTACAATGTTGTTAGTTTCTGCTGTACACAACATGAATCAGCTGTATGTATATATATATATCCCTTCCCTCTTGAGCCTCTCTTCCACAACCCCTCCCACTCCTCTAGGTCATCAAAGAGCACCAAGCTGAGAACCCTATTTTATATTGCAACTTCCCACTAACTATTTTTATACATGGTAGTGTATTTATGTCAATGATAATCTCCCAATTTGTCCCACCCTCTCCTTCCCCTCCTCCCCTTTAGTACACATGTCTGTTCTCTTCATTTACATCTCTATTCCTGCCCTGCAAATAAGTTCCCATGTACCATTTTTCTAGATTCCATATATTCTTTGTTCTTTTTATCTATTTATTTTTGGCTATGCTGGGTCTTCGTTGCTGCATGGGCTTTTCTTTAGTTGCAGCAAGAGGGGGCTACTCTCTAGTTGTGGCACACGATTTCTCTTTGTGGTGGTTTCTCTTGTTGCAGAGCATGGCTAGGGCACTCACGCTTCAGTAGCTGTGGCGTGTGGGCTCAGTAGTTATGGCTCCTGGGCCATAGAGCACAGGACCAATAGTTGTTGTGCATGGGCTTAATTGCTCCTCAGCATGTGGGATCTTCCCGGAGCAGGGACCAAACCCATGTCTCTTGCATTGGCAGGTGGATTCTTTACCACTGAGCCAACAAGGAAGCCCTAGATTCCATATATTCTTAGACAGACATAACTTATTTATAGAAAATAGAAATATTATATTTATAGACGATCTTGCACTTTCTACCCAACTCCTCGCTGAAGCCAAACTGTACCACCACATGCATGGTCCTCTCAGAGCTGTACATTTTCTTCAACAAATTAGGCCTGTTCATCTACCTCATTATATCACTATACTATTAAAACATGAGAGTGGTTTGGGGTCCTAGGGGATCTCATTCTGTATGACTATAACTCTGATGCTGCTTGGTTATTTTTTAGGTGTATGCATATCAGATTTACTTTTGAGATGCAGATGAACAAATTTACTTTTTTTCTTTGCATTTTATTGAAATATAGTTGACATATAGCCCTGGATAAGGCTAAGATATACAGCATCATGATTTGACTTACATCATGAAGTTATAATAACAATATAACTAAATATATAGTTACATATGATATAACTAAATAATAATATAATTAAATATAATAATAATTATTACATAAGTTTAGTCAACATCCATCATCTCATATAGATACAAAAAGAAAGAGAAAAATTTTTCTTATGCTGAGAACTCTTGGGATTTACCCTTTTAACAACTTTTATATATAACACACAGCAGTGTTAAATATATTTGCCACATTGTACATTACAACCATAGTACTCATTTATGTTATAATTAGAACTTTGTATCTATTGACTGCCTTTATTCAATTTCCTCCCCTCAAATCTGCCTCTTATAACCACAAATCTGCGTTTGTTTAGTTTTGAAGTATGCTTACTTTCTAGGTCCTGTTACACACAAGAGTCTATATTTCTATAAATCCCAAACAGTTCACCAAACAAAATCTACTTATAGTATGTCAACATCTATTTACTTTTCACAAAATATGTGCATTTTTGATGTGAAGAGTTTATTGACAGTTCCAGGTGCTCACAGTTGCATTTCTATGTGTTATACTGAAGAGACAATTTAGTTTTGATCTTAGAAACAATTTAATTAAGCCAAACATTGACAATTTAATATATTTTTGTGAATTTTATTAACATTAACATCAGCATTTAGGATTTTAAAATAACTCCTATGTTATCTAAATTAATATTTTTCTCAATAAGAACTTTTTTGTTGAAGTTTAGTTGACTTGCAGCACTGTGTTAGTTTCAATTGCACAGCACAGTGATTCAAGTATACATATGTGTCTTTTCAGATTATTTTCCTTTTAGGTTATTATAAAATATTAAATGTTATTCCAGGTCTTAAATAGTAAATACTTGTTGCTTATCTATTTTATATATACTAGTATGTGTCAGTTAATCCCATACTCCTAATCTATCCCTGTCCACATCCCTTTTACATTGCCTCCCAATGTTAACTACAAACTCTCCTCACTGTCCTTCTACTTTGGGTATTTTATTTTATTTTGGCTGTTGCTTACTTTTTTTTTCCTTTTTTTTTTTATTCAAGCCTCTTTTCTATTTGTATAGTTTGCTAGTTGATTGATTTTGATAAACTTTGAATTTTATTTCACTGCTAGTTAAATGAAGTTGCTCAGTTGTGTCCGACTCTGTGACCACATGTACTGTAGCCTACCAGGCTCCTCAGTCCATGAAATTTTACAGGCAAGAGTACTGGAGTGGTTTGCCATTTCCTTCTCCAGGGGATCTTCCCGACCCAGGGATCAAACCCAGGTCTTCAGCATTGCAGGCAGAGGCTTTACCATCTGAGCCACGAGGGAAGCCAAATGGATAACCAATAAAGATCTACTGTGTGAAAGTGAAAGTGAAAGTCACTCAGTCATGGCCGATTCTTTGTGACCCCATGGATTGACACTGGAATGGGAGACCTGAGTTCAATCCCTGGGTTGGGAAGATGCCCTGGAGAAGGGAAAGGCTATCCACTCCAGTATTCTGGCCTAAAGAATGCCATGGACTAATACAGTCCATGGGGTCGCAAAGAGTCAGACACCACTGAGCGACTTCACTTCACTTGCTAGTTAAAGGATGTTCAATTAAACAGGTAGCAAGTTTACTGTTGGTCAAAGGAAGGAATTAGGAACACAGAATATTCAACTACTTTGCAGCCAAAACATCATGTATATTTTCCTCCAGCTCTTAAATATATGTTAAATATTTTTAAATAAAATGAAAGGTATTTTTGTAAATAACTTCCATATATTACAGTTAAGCTAAGCCTGTACAACTTGGCCATTGATGGAGAGGCTGGGATTTGGAAAAGAGTGAACCAAGTTCTCATTGACCATTTTGGCTTAGTTGTTCAATTTTGTAAAAATGTATAACATCATCCTCCTTCCATAGAACCGTGGACCTCATAAGGCCATGGAGAAGTTCACAGCTCTGTATGGCCCTTCTCATCAACTGCCTTTCTCTAGACAGTGCTGGTAATTTCTCACTCTATGAGAGGCTGCTGTGTAGTTGTCCTGGGCAGAGTGGAAGTGGGAGACCTCTCACATTTGCAGGTGGCTTTATTTTCCACACAATTCCTTCTTTTTCCTGTCATTTAAAGTTATTTGTTAGTTTTTTAAATTGAAAAACTTGTTTTTATTAGGTTTTATTCTGACACACTTAGCACAGCAATTTACACTTGCTCATTCTCACAGAACCTATTTACCTCTGCCCTCCCTCCCCTTCACCTACTCACCCCCAGTGCCAACCACCCAAACAACACCATTGCAGATACAGGTACACGCCTGGTAAACCTTTACCAGAAGGTGATGTTTACCTGTCTGCAATCGGAAAGTATTTATAAATTAATATTTTATTTAGAAATTGGACTGGTGAATCTGTATTTTCTTTAGTTTCCTTCTGTAACGAATCAGTGATTTCATAAGCAAGGTACAAGATTTCGGGATTTCTGAAAAGTCAGCTGTGGATTGAATAATTCTTCCCCATCTATTCCCTTTCAGAGATTAATCGATTCTGAAAGGAGGATGATTGGAGCTCTTTAACCTCTCTCCCATTAGGTCTTACTAGATACTGATCTGTAAAATGAGGCTAGAGTTAAAGAATTTAAATCACCTAAGATTCGAGGCTCTGAGAATTTAAGATAATCGACTACCTAAGATCACATGCTGATAGGAACCAAGATTTAAAACCAGGCACTTTGACCCTGGAGACAAGAGGCTTACTGACTCTACCACACTATTTTCCTAGGGCTTATTTGTTTCCCCATAAGATTAGTTGAAAAACCATTTTAAAATGGTAAAAAGAGCATTATGAATGCATAGATATCTGTATATGAGTGTATGCTCTGTACAGCTCTCAGGGACGATGTCCAAACCCCACAATGTGACTCTACAGGAGTGATGTGTTTTTGCCAGTCTGTGGTGGTTTCTCACCTAATACCAATCTATAAAGATTTATCGACAATACAGTGATCTTTTTTTAATTCCTCTATGCTTTTTCTTTCAAGTTTCATCTCTTACTCACTCACTCTCTGAGTTCATCTTATTTGGAGAAAGTAAATACAAATAAAACTGCTTCAAAACCCAGATAATGTAGGCAAGCTCTGTAGAAAAAATATAACTTATAATTGGAATTTATTATAGAGAGGTTGACAGACTGTAAACTGAAGGATTGCTGGGTCTGTTTTCCCAAGAACTGCTGCAGTAAGAGAAAAAATACTTAATGGGCTCTATAGTAAAAATAACTCAGCAAACAGAAACCATGTGTAAGAGACACCATGTTCAATCAGGGGATGGAGTTGGGATATAGTTATTCAGTAGGATAGACTCTCGCTGACCTGCAGACAGGACTACCAGAGTTGGGTAGAGATAGGGAATTTAGATAGACAGGCAGTTAGCAATGGGCAATCTGACAACTGGTCCTGAATCAAGACTTGTCAGAGGGTCAGGGAGCCTTGATTCCTTTTTCTTCCTTAAGGTACTTAGAATAACTTAAGAGCAGAGACTCAGACATAGAAAACAAGACAAGTAGCTGACTAATATAGCAAAATATTTCACTAAGGAAACCAAGGAGAAGCCAGTTAGTAATTTTAAGCATGGGATGAGTGGTAGAGACTGCTCAGCAAACCAAGTTCTTCCTCCACTGGACACAAAGGTAAGTTAAATTTGCTGGCCTCTTCATAGTTCCTCATAGCACATAGGGAAATAATATTATCCACTTGAAGGTCTTCCCAAAAGGCCATCATATACATGATTTTCTACTTTTTTCCCCTAGCAGATGAAATATTGGATAGTTCTTTAATGATAAAAAATTGTAGAGCCACAAGATGAGAGGGGCTTGAACCCCCCTCTTCCTGCTTGGAAGGGAGCCTTCCAGAAGAACTCTATCCAGAGACAATTCCATGGGGGTTAATTATGAAACTTGATTTGGTTAAGATCCTGAATCTTATTTTGTTGCTGCGGTAGTAACCATGGAAACCATGGTCTCCACAGCTAGTTCAGGGTCAGAGTGCAGCTAACAACAAGGCTGAATGTGATAGATGTGAGTTGATTGTGATTGCTTAGTATCACCTTTCACCTATTCTGAAAATCACAGTCCAGTATTCCTAAGAAATCACTCCTGATCTCAGTTCATGTGTCTTACATGGTATTGGCACAGTTCCTCTCCAGATTCAGAACATATGACCCAGACCTAGCTACTTAGCATATTTCACCTCACCTCTACCCAGCAACAATTAGATTTAACCCAATTTGGTCTCATAAGAGTGAATGCTGGTATTTTTATTGGAGTTTCCAGGGAGGAAATAATCACTCTTCATGACCTGTCTCCACAAGATTGCCTCTATAGCTCCTGGGGTCTTGACAGGAGAATATACCTGGAAATAAAATGAAAATAATGGAAATCAGAGTTGAAAACCACAGATAAAGAGGTTTGTGACAGCATTAAATGAACATTAGGATCCAGCAGTGCCTGAAGTGAGGCCATATTTATAGTTTTCAGTTTTGTGTAAAAATATTACTATGTCAATTGGAATTGAAATTCTATAACTTAGACCCAAAGCAGTTTCTGTGATCTCCTAAACCTTTGCTTTTCAAATCATTCAGTCCATGCATCTAGTAAAATCTGAGTAATATGGTTCCATATGAGAGAAGAAAGTTGTGTAGGAGTAAAAAGAGAAGATTATTAGGCAGACAAAAATATGATTGTTGCTTCTATTTTATCCAGAGGCTCTATTACACAGTAAAATTCATAAAATATTTTTGATTAATAGGATTTATGACATTTATAAATAATAACAATAGATTTGGGACATCATTTGTAGTAAAGGATTTGCTTTACTTGGAAGTCTTAAACCTACTCCACTTTGATTCTTTCTACCACCTTAGAGCTAAAAATACCTTATAAGATAATGCCACTAATATGTAAGGCAGGGTAACTGACTTACCTGTAAAATGCCCTGGGTAAACTGAGAACCATGGAGCAAGTGCCAGTTCTTGATACACAGTGAGACCAAATCATCAGAGTTTGGAGCAGAGAAAGCTTTATCACAGAGCCATGCAAGAAGATGCATGGCTCATGCCCAAGAAAAAGTCCCTGAAATTTCTGAAGGCTTTCAGCAAAGCATTTTGCAGGCAAAGTGAGGGAGAGATGTGGTTCAGTTGAGTTCAGTTCAGTCACTCAGGCTCAGTTGTGTCTGACTTTTTGTGACCCCATGGACTGCAGCATTCTAGTCTTCCCTGTCCATCACCAACTCCTGGAGCTTGCTGAAACTCATGTCCATCAAGGTGGTAATGCCAACCAACCATCTCATCCTCCGTTGTCCCCGTCTCCTCCTGCCTTCAATCTTTTTCAGCATCAGAGTCTTTTCCAGTGAGTCAGTTCTTCCCATCAGGTGGCCAAAGGATTGGAGCTTCAGCTTCAGCATCAGTCCTTCCAGTGAATATTCAGGACTGATTTCCTTTAGGATTGACTGGTTGGCTCTCCTTGCAGTCCAAGGGACCTTCAAAGAGTCTTCAACACCACAGTTCAAAAACATCAATTCTTTGGCACTAAGTCTTCTTTATGATCCAACTCTCATATCCATACATGACTACTGGAAAAACCATAGCTTTGGCTATACAGATCTTTGTTGGCAAACAAATGTCTCTGCTTTTTAATATGCTGTCTAGGTTTGTCATAAGGACTTCCTTGTAGCTAAAATGGTAAAGAACTTGCCTGCAATGCAGGAGACCAGGGTTCGATCCCTGGGTTGGGAAGATCCTCTGGAGAAGGGAATGGCAAGCCACTCCAATATTCTTGCCTGGAGAATCCCATGGACCGAGGAGCCTGTTGGGCTACACTCTGTGGGGTTGCAGAGCTGGACACGACTGAGCGACTAACATACAGGTTTGCCATAGCTTTTCTTCCAAGGAACAAGCATCTTTTAATTTCAAGGCTGAGGTGTGGTTAGTTGTTGCAAATTTCTTGGTGTCCGATTTTTGTCCACCTCTGTTCGGGTTACAATGTTCTTGTAAACCTCCAACAACAACAAAAAATGGTATTCTCTGTTCTACAAATTTTTATTTTCATTTGAATGGGCTCTTAGAGGCCATAGCCCTGGTAAAAGGCTATTATGTATATTTCAGGCTGTAGAAAACATTCTTTTACAAAGGTGCAGACCCAGGCTGGGTGGGATCAGTCTGGGGTCACAGAAATGGGCAGTCAGCATGACTACACACAGGTGACAAAGAAAAAAGTTGAAGTAAAAAGGAACATGTCTAATATGGGAGCCTGATTTGTTCTTCCCTATTGCAGTTCTACTAATAACAAATTGTTTTATACAATCCAGTGTCTAAACCAACTTCTTTGAAAACTGAGTTAAATTTCTATTGCTCTGTAACCAGTCACCACAAATGTAGGAGCTTAAAACAATACCCATATATCATCTCACAGTTTCCATGGGTTGAGCATCTGAACACTTTGCTCAAGCTCTCTCTATGCTGAAATCATAGTGTTGGCTGAGGCTGTGAGCTCACCTGAGATTCAGACTCACTGGTTATTGGCAAGTTTAATTCTTTGTAGTATAAGCACTCACTTGGGGGTTACTATCAACTCTTAGAGGTCACCTTCAGGCCTTAGCCAAGTAGTCCTCTCATAGCAGAGGCTTCCTTCTTCAAAATCAACAGAAAATTATCTTCACAGTCTTCTTCATTGAAGCCTTATATAATTTAACATAATCAGGGAAGTGATTCTTCTGTCACTGTTATCATATAATGTACCCAAATCAAAGGAAAGACTATCCCATCATATTCACAGTTCCATCCTAAACTCAAGGGAAAGAGATTATACAAGAACGATACACAAAGGGTCAGGAATCTCAAAGGCCATTTTATACTCCTGTCTACCACAGAAGGGATACACTTAGTCTAAATTATGCTTTGCAAAAAAAAAAAAAAAAACAAAACCACAAACAAAAACTAGGATGTTTGAGTGAGTGTCTAGTGTGCTTTACTCCTCAGAGGAGAATAATTTGGGATTTCTGAAAGATATATTTTAGCTTTTCTTAAAAACTATGACGTTGGGGAAAATAGTTTTTGATGATAAGTCCTTGCTAAGAAATAATTTTTTACTTCATGTGTTAGTTGGTCAGTCATGTCCAACTCTTTGCAACCCCATGGACTGTAGCCGGCCAGGCTCCTCTCTCCGTGAGATTCTCCAGGCAAGAATATTGGAGTGGGTTGCCATTTCCTTCTCCAGGGAATCTTTCTGACCCAGGGATAGGATCAAGGTCTCCTGCATTGCAGGCAGACTCTTTACCATCTGAGCCACAAGAGAAGCCCTTTTTACTTTATGGATCATTAACACTGACAAATTTGGTGTATTCATTCATTTAGTCATTCACTGATTTATTTATTGAGCTTCCCTGGTATCATTTACTGAGCATCAACTGTGTGCCAATCACTAGCTCAGGCAAAAGTTAGACACAAATATTATTCTAATTTATAAAGATAAGCTCAAAATATGTTTTTATGATGTACGGAAATTGGAGTAATGGCTGAGATATGTATTTGATTCTCAGGAGGAAGATAAAGGACACACAACAGCATGAATAGGTACAGACAGGCCTTGTGATAGGCATGGAGAAGGGACATTTATTTTCCTTTAAATGTTGGGTAAACTTGAGGAGTACATCTACAGAGAAAGGTTGAGTTGGGTAAAGATCTTGAAGGATCAAGACTGAGAGGGAGAGAGAAAGAGAGATATGGAGAGAGGGAGGCTGAGTGAGAGGGATCATGTATAGCAGTGGAAGTTGTTATGGGAAAGATGGACAAAGAAGTTTGAAATGTGGATCTTTTTCCCACTTTGCACCCAAGACAGATTCTGTGCTGTGAATATCAAATATATCCTTTTTATTATTATTTTTAATCCTATATTAAAACATCCCAAGACCACATGACTAGAATAAGCTCATTGAATCTTCACATAAAGATGCTGGGGTGAGAATAAGGATCATAGATAGAGTGAAGGAACTGCCTGTGATCACAGGTGAGGGGACCTGAAATAGGGCAAGGGCCACAAGTCACCTCATTCATTTTGTCATTTCACCTCCCAGGCCCTCAACTGCAAGCATTGGTAGAATCATGAAATATCCCTCTGAGATGGAGTATCAGAAGTCTTTTACCTGTTTCCATATCAGTGTAGGAGTTCTCTATACCACATTCGAAGCTGGCAAGCTCATTTCCGTGGAAAGCCCATCCTTAAATATTGCTCTAATTTCTAACATAAATCCAAGTTTAAGTTTTCAAATTAAAATATAAAAAGAAAATTATGAACACATTTTAATTTTCCATTGTCATTATAAGGATTCTGAGGAATAGGATGTAGCATTTGCTGACTGCTTATTGCTGATACGTTTCAGCACAAAATGAGACACTAACCTTGTACCTTCTGAATCTCTTTCAATTTGTGATATTAAACAAAAATAGCCTTGAGGAGTTGTAATAAGTGCTGACAAACTAGGTTGGCATGAAACAACACAAGGTGCCGATCCAATACTAAGTTCGTCCTCTGACCCTTTGATCAAGATTATTGTCAGCCTCTATATGATTTATGTGTGAAATCTTTGATGCTAAAAGGGGAGACTGCTCACCAACCCTGAAGCAGTCATAAAACTAACATTCCTTAACGGATAGTTGTTCTGCACTTCAGTTGATGGGAAAGCTCTTTTGGAACCGTGTACTTTGGGTCTTCCCACTATTACTAGATCATCATTGTTATCTATGTTACTACATCTGGCCAGTACAAGATGACTTTAACCCCTGTTCTCCCATTCCACTGGGATGCAAGCCAGCCTCTTAACAGGGCACATGAGTGACTTTGTAAGTAATGTCATAGATTTAACACCCTTCTGAAAGCAGCCCCTGCATATACATTTTTCATAAAACGTCTGCCATGGTGCAGTTAAAGGAGGAATAATTCTTACCATCTTGATGACAGCCTGTGACACTGAAGCCATGCGGTAGAGATTTCTCTAAGAAAATGGAAACGTGTGTTCTTTGACAGTGTAATTATTACGCCCTGTCAAATTACTTGGCTTTTTTTAATAGAAATCATTTAGTACTTCATGCAGATATTACTTTTGCTATCAAATATCACTTTGGGGAAAGTTAATAATTCAGGAACCTTTATATTTAAAAATGGCAAATCCAGTAGATGGATGAAATGCCATAGTCAGATAGCCCTTAAACCCTGATAGTTTTGTGTGATTGCTTCAGTCTTAAAGTACAATAGGATTCTGGAGAAAGCAGAGGGGGCGGGTGCACATTAAGCAGACTCTGAGTGCCAACAACAGTACTGGGAATAATTTAAGAGGGAGTCATGACTTTTATTTAGAAGAGAGACATTTCTTCTCCAGTAGTCATCTCTTATTTTATGACATTTTAACATAAAGCAAAGGTCTAATTTTTGCAAAGTGTATAGTCTTTGAGTTGACATTCACTGGTAAGTGAATGCATTTTTATTCTTATGACAGCAATTATAGTAATAATGATCATTTTAACTGGCGCTTACTAAATGATTAACACATGCCTGACACTTCTAGGTTCTTTACACATACTATCTTGTTTAATTTCCTTAACAGTGTGAGATAGGTTATGGCATTACCCCATTTTCCAGAAATGAAAGTTCAGCAATATTAAATAACTTTCCCAATGTCACAAAACTAATAAGTGTCCTCATGTGGATTTGTACTCTCATAGTCTGAGTCTGAACCAATCATTGTAATCGTGACTCTTTAATGCTTTCCTGTAACAACTGTCACTGACTGAGTACTTGCTTCTGAACATATGGTAAGTTTTTTTCATTTGAAGCTTATAGTACATTTACGTAAGTCTTTTCGATTCACCTTTATAGATGAGGAAACTAAGGTTTTTTTGCTTTTTTAAGCCATGTTTCCTCAGTCTCTCTGCTAAAATGAATTAATTTTGAAACACACTTTTATATCTCAGTCTCAAAAGTTAGAGGATGTCAAATTGTATTTATTTTTTTTAACATCAACACTATCTTCTTTCCTTGTTGATTTCTTTGTTTCCCATCCATCCCAAGGGGAACACAACTTTTACAGAATGACTTGTTAGACACAAGTAGACTTTTACATTCCAAGATAATGAAGGAGATGTAAAATATATTCAGTAGAAAAAGAGATTTTATCTTTATCTTAACTTTTTCAACACTGATTTTTAAGGGTTGAAAAAATATGCACTCAGAACTAATTACATAGATTTGACATGTAAAAGGAAATAGAATATACATTTTAACATCAAGTTGTCACTTATGATTGCATCTTTTTCCAAAGATGAAGATAAAAATTTGATAATTCTAGATTGCTTATGTTAATGCTTTTCTGTGACCTCTACACAACTGGAAGCATCTACTATCTAGGAGAGACATACAAAGAAAGGATTTGTTTGTTTTTTCAAATGTATTTGTGATAATGATACTTTGACTCTTGTGTCTTTGGTAAAATTCCTCAAAGAATTTTATGTAAGTTTTTCATTAACCCTCACTGTACTAGTACATAGATACTATATCAATTTTATTGAGGCAGGAAATGTAGAAAACAATTGTGAGGCATTAGTGTCAGATCCATGGTGTGATGTGGATAATTTATGATTCATTCTAGTGGAGGTAGGTCTGTGAGAAGACAGAATAAAGAATAACACTTAAGAAATTTTAATGTCTGATGATCTCCCAGAAATAACTAACTTTCACAAGCCCCAGTTGCCAATGGTCAATTTTTTAATGCATTTCCAAATGAGAAAATATCATGATTCTTTTCTCTACCCTACTTCCTGGACTGGAATATGGTCTTCAACAGAACAATATGGTAAGGTATGAAGGAGTTTTCCCATTTCTTAAGGACCCTAAAATTTTCAGTCTGGGCTCAAGCCATTTCCAGGTAGACCCTTAGGTACCTTCAGTTAGATTCACCATACATGTGGCCATCATAGGGTTTTCACACTGGTGTCTTATTCTTGAATAGCTGTTCATTGATCATCTTATTAGGAGGGATGGAGTCAGGAATGATCAAAGTCACCATCTTGGTTTTGTCACTGTTTGTTTTTCATTACAGAAACCAAGCCTTGTTGAGATTTTTTTCAAAACCATGCTTCAGTTTGAAGCTGTTCTTTCCAACCCACTTTCTTCCTTTTTCTGCTTTTTCAGGTTTCATACCTGTATTATGAAAGTTATCTTTGCCAACCCCTGGCTTCTTTCTTTTTACCTCTCCAAATACTAGGACAATTTTGAATCTTGTTAGTTATATGGAGCATGGAGCGTTAAAGTGGACATTGTAGACATATCCAAGTTCCAACGAATCCTGTCTGCTCTCAGAACTTCCCAAACGCTTTACTTTTTAACAGAATTTTATCACAGTAGACTGTTTCAATAATGCATCTCTGTAGGGAGAACTAGATGGCAGAATCTGTGGACATTTGAAGCTTAGAGTAAAAACCAAGAAACCCCCAATTCCAAGCCAGGTTCCAAGGCAACTTTTCAATTACTGAAGGGATTTGATCTCGAAGCATTAATACACAGCCCTCCCTCCAGTTTGCCTTTTCATTCTGAGGACAAAAGAGCTACAAATGACTGAAGTTACTGCCCCTTGATTTTCTTAATCAAGGTTTCCAGGATGACACTAATGAAGGACTGGTATCTACAAAGTGCTGTAAGGAGGCAGAGAAGATTCCTGATTCTCTGCTGGGGAATTTGAGATAGAGGCTAGCATGAATTATCAGGTATGTTCAGCTGGTAAACAAGAGGCAATCTCATCTGCATCTCATCACAGGAAAAACTAACAACTCCACATTGATGCACACTGATCACAGCAATGCCTTGTCTAAACTCTGCTATTAGAGCAGAAAATGAAACAACAATTAAAAAAAAATGTGGCATTGCCTTAATTTTGAGCCATGTCAGCTTACAACCACAAAATATTGAGAAATAAGATTTCTACTTGATAGCAATCACCTTTGCATCAAGCTATGGCTAATTGCTACTATTCCTGGCTCCGCTGTCCAGTCTAGTCAAACCCGTTCCCCTGCTTTGCCTCAACAAGGACCATTTTTTTCCTTGCTCACTGTGAGCCATGTAATACCTTTCTCTTCATCATCATCCTTCAAACCCAGTCTATTCTCTAAACTCAGTGTAGCCTCTACCACTTGCATAGAGAATCCTTTGCCTCCTTTTGGCCTACTCTCATTCAACAAAATACAGTAGAACTTTACCTACTGATCCACATTATCTACCTGATCAATGCAAAGAAATAGAGGAAAACTATACAATGGGAAAGACAAGAAATCTCTACAAGGGAGCATTTCATGGAAATATGGGCACAATAAAGGACAGAAATGGTATGGACCAAACAGAAGCAGAATATATTAAGAAGAGGTGGCAAGAATACAAAGAAAACTGTACAAAACAGATCTTCATGACACAGACAATCAAATGGTGTGATCACTCACCTAGAGCCAGACATCCTAGAATGCGAAGTCAGTGGGCCTTAGGAAGTATCTCTACAAACAAAGCTAGTAGACGTGATGGAATTCCAGTTGAGCTATTTCAAATCCTAAAAGATGATGCTGTGAAAGTGCTGCACTCGATATGCCAGCAAGTTTGGAAAATTCAACAGTGGCCACAGGACTGGAAAAGATCAGTTTTCATTCCAATCGCAAAGAAAGGCAATGCCAAAGAATGTTCAATTTCAGACGGTAGCAAAGTAATGCTAAAAATTTTCCAAGAGAGACTTCAACAGTACGTGAACTGTGAACTTCCAGATTTCAAGCAGGATTTAGAAATGGTAGAAGAACCAGAGATCAAATTGTCAACATCCACTGGATCATAGAACAAGCAAGAGAGTTTCAGAAAAACATCTATTTCTGCTTTATTGACTACGCCAAAGCCTTTGACTGTGTGGATCACAATAAACTGTGGAAAATTCTGAAAGAGATGGGAATACCAGACCACCTGACCCGAGAAATCTGTGTGTAGGTCAAGGAGCAACAATTAGAACCGGACATGGAACAATGGACTTATTCCAAATTGGGAAAGGTGTACTTTAAGGCTGTATATTGTCACCCTGATTATTTAACTTACATGCAGAATACATCATGAGAAATGCCGAGCTGGATGAAGCACAAGCTAGAATCAAGATTGCCAGGAGAAATATCAATAACCTCAGATATGCAGATAACACCACCCTTATGGCAGGAAGCGAAGAGGAACTGAAGAACCTCTTGATGAAAGTGAAAAAGGAGAGTGAAAAAGTTGGCTTAAAACTCAGCATTCAAAAAACTAAGATCATGGCATTTGGTCCCATCACTTCATGACAAATAGATGGGGAAACAGTGACAGACTTTATTTTTGGGGGCTTCCAAATCACTGAAGATGGTGAATGCACCCATGAAATTAAAAGACGCTTGCTCCTTGGAAGAAAAGCTATGACCAACCTAGACAGTATATTAAAAAGCAGAGACATTACTTTGCCAACACAGGTCCATCTACTCAAAGCTACGGTTTTTCCAGTAGTCAGGTGTGGATGTGAGAATTGAACTATAAAGAAAGCTGAGCACTGAAAAATTAATGCTTTTGAACTGTGGTGTTGAAGACAACTCTTGCTAGTCCTTTGGACTGTAAGGTGATCTAACCAGTCCATCCTAAAGGAAATGAGTCCTGAATATTCATTTGAAGGACTGATGCTGAAGCTGAAGCTTCAATACTTTGCCCACTGGAAGAGAAGAACTAACTCATTGGAAAAGACCCTGATGCTGGGAAAGATTGAAGGCAGAAGGAGAAGGGCACAAGAGAGGATGAGATGGTTGTATGGCATTACCCACTCAATGGACATGTGTTTTAGCAAGCTCTTTGAGTTGGTGATGGACAGGGAAGCCTGGTATGCTGCTGTCTATGGGGTTGTAAAGAGTTGGACATGACTGAGCGACTGAACTGAACTGACTAGTTTCTCTTTTTCCTCAAGTGTTATCTACTTAACTAGACTATTACTTATTTGATATCTAAATATCTAACTATTTAAAGCAGAATCTAGCATGGTAGGCTTGATTAATATTTATTTATTCACGTGACTTTTGTATAAATGTATTCAGCAACATTTTAGGAGATTATGACCTTGAGTATAACACAATAAATTAGTGTTTCCTTGGATCTAAAGAATTCAAGATTTCAAAGATAGAGGAAAATTAGGATTTTATTATCTAACTTCCTTGCTTTTTAGGGGAATAACCGGAAGCCCGGAGAGTGAAGTGCCTTGATTAAGACTGCACAGCTGACTGTGACGTAGTGATTTTGTGTTAATTATCTTGATCATGTAACCATTTCATAATATATACATATATCATACCCCCATACTCTTTGTATGGTTTCAACATCAGTAGCTGCAGGGGGGAAGTGGCTAACTCATACTGCTTCTGTGTAAACCACATGCAGGTCAGTGGTAATACAAGGGGATTTTAGACTGTACCATGCTCCATTCATACAAAGCACCATGATCATTGTAACTGGGAACAGTCATAATAGTAATGTCCATGGAATATCATCTAAAATTGCCCTCAAATACACCATAATTTCTCTCCCTTAAATCTGTGTACAAACTTTGTTGCTATTCACAAAAAAAGTTTTATTTAAATTTGAAAGATTATGAAATACGGTCGGAGTAATTTGCTCAGTATTATACAATACATACATATAAAATACAAATGACAGTTGTCAGAATACCAGTAACTTATCAGTGGAGGTCATCTACTTCCGCTTCTATCACTAATGTAACTATAGAAGGCGGTACCCTAGTGTGCTGTTGTTGTGGGGGTTATTAGGACTTAGCACAATTCTCGTATAAACAGACTTCCCACATTTAGATGTGTTGCTCTCTAATGCAGTAAGCACCAGCATCATTATCATCACTATCTCTGAGACTGAGATGAGGGCCTCTAAGGATGTAAGTTTTCTATTGTACATAACAAATTGCCATCAAGTTAGTGGCATAAAATTACAGACATTTATTGTCTCACAGTTTTTGTGGGTCAGAAGTGCAAGCACAGGTTATTTGTGTCCTTTTTTTCAGAGTGTCAAAAATTTAAATTAATGTTTTGACAAAATGAAATTTTCATCTGAGGATCATAGTCTTCTGTCAACTGCATTCAGGTTGACAGAAATCAGTTTCTTGTGAGTATGGGACTGAGGAGCTCAGTTTGTTTGTTTGTTTGTTTGTTTGTTTTTTGCTAACCATTGGCCAGGGGTCATTCCCAGCTCTTAGAGGCCATACTTGGGTCATAGTCATGTGGCCATCTCATAATATGGTAGCATCCTTCCTCAGAGTTGGCAGGAAAGTCTCTCTAGTCTCCTATAAGATCTAATGTAACATGACCAAATTACAGGAGACTGACTATATAATTACAGGCAGAGGTCTCATCTACACTCAAAAGGACGTGATTATAGGGAATGTGCATGAGGAAGCAGGAAGTTTGGGGTGCATCTCAGAATCCTGCCTACCACCAAGGGCTTCTATCCTGATGTGCCATGGATATATTTAGTCATAAGTTAAAGAAGACATACATCCTCAGTTAACTAGGAAAATCAGTTATCAAATCTATCCATGCCCTTGTTCTTTCAGCCCCTTGGGTGAAGATAAATACTGAGAATTGCTTTGCCCAGTAATCAGAAGACCAGAAAGACTTTTAACTTCTGCTTCAGAAGTCCCCAGCTATCTGAGCAGGACACACTTATTCAACCCCCCTGGGTCTTAATTTTCTCATTAAACACCAAGACTTAGTACATCTTCTTCCTCCTCCCACACACACATACACACACAAAATGTTGAGAAAAAAAGAAAAGTGAACTAATAAAAGTGATAATGAACTTGGAAAATTTTAAAACAATGAAACACTATGTAATTATAAAATATATAGAGAAACTAGCCAAAACTGTTATAAAGTCTTTCATTTGGGCCAGATACCCTTTCTTTTTATCACTTTACATAAAAAGTACATTATTGACTAGTTATAACAAGGAAGAGTAAATTTAATAAAAATTTATCTGTATGACTAATCACTTTGTAAAGCCAAAAGGTCAGCATTTTTCACCTCTTGCATGAACCTCTCCATCTCAGTAGCAGGATAGGTTGTAGAATTATTGTTGCCAAGCCTTATATGTTGTGTAGGAAAAGCAGTGCAGAATATTTTACCTCTAAAGAGACTTGAATCAGTGGCTTCTGATCTCTGTAGTCCTCATCAGAATGGATTGTGCAAAGTCTCTAACTTCAGATCCAATGTTCAAGGTGGGCTCTTCTGACTGGCAGAGCTCAGATCAGAAATCTGTAACCTGTAGCAGAAGGTAGGAGCATGAGTATCTTGCATACCCATCTTCTAGAGACAGAGGCAAACTCTGCCTCATTCCAATACTCATACATTAAAGGAAGCTGCTAGGTTGTGGTTGTTCAGTTGCTAAGTAGTGTCCAACTCTTTGTGACCCCATGGGCAGCAGCAGTCCAGGCTGCCCTCTCCTCCTTTATCTCCTGGAATTTGCTCAAATTTATGTCCATTGAGTCAATAATCCAATAATCTCATCTTCTGTCACCCCTTCTCCTCCAGTCCTCAATCTTTCCTAGCAAGAGTCTTTTCCAATGAGTCAGCTCTTTGCATCAGGTGGCCGAAGTATAGGAGCTTCGGCTTTAGCATCAGTCCTTCCAGTGAATATTTAGGGTTGATTTCCTTTAGGATTGACTGATTTGATGTCCTTGCAGTCCAAAGGACTCTCAAGAATCTTCTCCAGCACCACAATTCGAAAGCATCAGTTCTTCTGCTCTCAGCCTTCTTTGGACTTCCCTGGTGGCTCAGATGGTAAAAAAAAAAAAAAAAAAAAAATCTGCCTGCAATGTGGGAGACCCAGTTTAATCCCTGGGTTGGGAAGATCCCCTGGAGAATGGAATGGCAACCCACTCCAGTATTCTTGCCTGGAGAATTCCATGAACAGAGAAGACTGGCAGACTATAGTCTGTGGGGTCGCAAAGAGTCGGACATGATTGAGTGAACCTCTGTCTTTCTGTCAGCCTTCTTTATGGTCCAACTCACATCTGTACATGACTACTGGAAAAACCATAGCTTTGACTATACACACTTTTGTCAGCAAAGGGATATCTCTACTTTTTACTACGCTGTCTAGGTTTCTCAGAGATTTACTTCCAAGGAGTAAGTGTCTTTTAATTTCATGGCTGTAGTCACCATTTACAGTAAATCTGGAACTCAAGAAAATAAAATCTGTCACTGTTGCCACTTTTTACCCATCTGTTTGCCGTGAAGTGGTAGGACTTATGCCATATTCTTAGTTTTTGTAATGTTGAGCTTTAAGCCAGCTTTTTCACTCTCTTCTTTCAGCCTTATCAAGAAGCTCTTTAGTTCCTCTTCACTTTATGCCATTAGAGTGGTATCGTCTGCATATCTGTTGCTGATATTTCTCCCAGCAGTCTTGATTCCATCTTGTGATTCATCCAGCCCAGCATTGTGCATGATGTACTCTGCATAGAAGTTAAATAGGCAGGCTGACCATATAGAGCTTTGTCATATTCCTTTCCCAATTTTGAACAAGTCTGTTTTTCCATGTCCAGTTCTGTTGCTTCCTGACCTGCATACAGGTTTCTCAGGAGGCAGGTCAGGTGGTCTGGTATTCCCATCTCTTTAAGAATTTTCCATAGTTTGTTATGATTCACACAGTTAAAGGCTTTAGTATAGTCTATGAAAAAAAAAATAGATGTTTTTCTGGAATTCTCTTGCTTTTTCTATAATCCAGTGAATGTTGGGAATTTGATCTCTGATTCCTCTGTCTTTTCTAAGTGCAGCTTGTACATCTTAAAGTTCTCAGTTCACGTACTGTTGAAGCCTAGCTTGAAGGATTTTGAGCATTACTTTGCTAGCAATTAAATGAGCGCAATTGTTCCGTAGTTTTAACATTCTTTGGCACTGTCCTTCTTTGGGATTGAAATGAAAACTGACCTTTTCCAGTCCTGTGGCCACTGTTGAGTTTTCCAAATTTGCTGATGTATTGAGTGCAGCACTTTAACAGCATCATCTTTTAAGTTTTAAAATAGCTCTTCTGGAATTCTATGACCTCCACTAACTTTATTCGTAGTAATGCATCATGAGGCCCACTTGACTTCACACTTCAGGATGTCTGGCTCTAGGTGAGTGACCACACCACTGTGGTTATCCAGGACATTGCAACTTTTTTTGTATAGCTCTTCTGTGTATTTGTGGTCAAGCAGGAGATGAAAGGCTTCCCAGGTGGCTCAGATGGTAAAGAATCTGCTTGCAATTCAGGAGACCTGGGTTCAGTTCCTGGTTGGGAAGATCTCCTGGAGAAGGAAATGGCAACCCACTCTTGGTTCATTTCCAAGACCAAATATAGGAAAGAGATGCAGATGTTGGGCGGTGAAAAAGTGGTATGTGTTTACATAGCCAAGAACTAAATCTTTAACACATTTTTATTCCCAGGATGTATCACAGTTTCTGGCTCCCATAAAATACACAATGAATGAATGGAAGACAGAAATATCAATACTTATTTTACTCCAATTTTAATAAGATGTCCCAATAAATGATGAGCACCATATATATAACAGTTTGTAGAGTAGAAGAGGAGAGTACATACTTAACCTTTAATGTTGATACCAAGGATGATGATATCTTCCTAAAATACATAGTTTGAGGGCTTCAGAGTCAGTTATTACTAGTAGTATATTGACATCCCCATCTTAATTAAAAGCCACTGAGAGAGCCAACACAATTTTAATTTATTCATTTATTTTGAAATTCCTTTTATTTATTCATATTATGACTTTTATGCATATTTTATATTTTTACCGCTGTATTAGTTAAAAAGGTGAGCAAAAACAGACCGAACCTGCCCAAGTGCAGTGTACAGTGAAGTTCTGGACACAGTAATCCATGAAAAAGGAAAAAAAAACAATTATTGTCATCTTATAAGCTATCAAAGAGAGCAGCTGGTGCAAAGAGATTATATAATGAAAGACATGACCTAAACACAGGGTTCAAAGCAAGGCCTCTTTGAAGAAGTAATGCTTGAACTCAGATTAAAAGAATTAATAGAACAAAACCAACTAAAATGGGTAGAGGCAAAACATATGCAAATACCTCAGAAGGGCAGAAATATAGTATTCTTCGTATTATTTTACTTGTATCTGAAGGACAAGGGGACTCCTTCGAGGGTTGAATCAGAAGTGAGTTTCCTCTACCCTGGTCAGATTTGGCATTTGGAAAGGTAATCATTCTTGTACTATGAAGAATGATTACAGGGTATAAGACTGGAATATGAGACCAGCTAGCAGACTAGATGAGAGATGAATGGGGGCTTTGGCAAAGACTGTGATGGAATTGAGATGCAAATCCTTGATGACAAACTGAGGGCAGGGCAAAGGGGCAGGTATGGAAGAGGAGGGAAAGGGGAAAGGAAGAAGGACAAACGCCAACTTTGTCCTAGTCCCATTACAACTCTCTATTGAACAAGAATGTTAGTGAAAATCCAACCGCATTAGATTCCCATGAAAATTCATCATGTGACCTTATTGAAAATTAGCACTTACATCCATAATCCAAATCCAATTTGTCGTTATTTTTTTGCCATAAAGCTTGAAACTTTCATTTGACCCAGTTAAACTTTTTATTTTCCTTCTTTTAAAAGCCATTTTATATGTTCAAAGTAAAATAATGACTTCCTAGTAAAAAATGTATTCCTAATTCTACAATTACTTTATTACAAATTGCCAGTTTAAATACTTAAAGTCTGAGATTGGTCTAGGAAATAAATTATTTAATACATATTATAACTTTCTTTCAAATAATTACTTTGAGATTGTGGAGAAAGGGAGTTGGGCTGAGAAGTTCCAATGTCTAATCTTAGATCTGATCTCCCTGACATAAATCAGGCTACACTGTTTGTTATGAAATGAGGGTTGTACTCCTGGTTTCCTCTGAAGTGTGTAATGCATATATTTCAGGCTTCCCAGATGGCTCAGTAGTAGCCTGCCAATGCAGGAGACATAAGAGATGTGGGCTTGATCCCTGGATCAGGAAGATCCCCTGAAATAGGAAACGGCAACCCACTTCAGTATTTTTGCCTGGGAAATCCCATGGACAGAAGACACTGATGGGCTAAAGTCCATGGGGTCACAAAGAGTCAGACACGACTGAGAATACACACATAGTGTGTGTATTCGTGTGTGTGTGTGTGTGTGTGATCACAGTTTATCATGAACAAGGAGGTGTTTAACCAGCAGGAAGCTCCTTTTTAGTCTCAGTCGTCCAAAGATTGTCTATGTAGGGAATTCCTTACCACACCCACCACTAAAAGCTTCCTCTCCATATCTCTATCCCAGCACCTGACATGCATATTTGAAAGCTAAGACTTCCTACACAGGCAACATAGAATACTTTAGTCTGCTATTAATGACCAAAGGGGAGTATAATTACCAAATTATCTGTATTTTCCAACAAATGAGAATAAACACCAGGATTAATGGAAACTTTGATAGAGGGCAGTCTGGAATCATATACTGGGACCTGATTAGTTCTGAGCACCTGATCAACAAATGCAGAGCACTGGGAACTACTCAGGAGGGATTTGGGCAACAGGTAACCAAAAACCAACTTTGCCAAGTGATCAGTATTTCTGGGTACCAGTTATGTCTCCTAAATGAATCACATTTAAATATTATATTTTTTGCTTATGTATTCCATGTTCCTCAAGGCTTAACTTTGCTTACCTCACTTCACAAAAATATGGCTTTCTTGTACCTCAGGCATGAGGCCAATCCTTGGGCACTGTCTATAGAGTGGCATAATTAGGATGCTTAAGAAAGTTCACACATTTCAGTCCAAATGTCCCCTTTTATTGGACTTTTCTATGAAAACCACACTACCCATCTTAGGTGAATTAGGCTATGCTGGAGTGAACTGGGGTGGACTTTGTTCTTTCAGTTCTCTCTTTCTCCATCTTCTCTCTCCTCCTGACTCTTTTTTTTCTCTCTCTCTCCCAATTCTTCTCTTGACTCTGATACATGAAAATATTCACATGTCAAAAGTGTGTCCATTTTTACTCTGTTTATGTCTGTTCATCCTTCTGGCCTCAATATAAATGCTATTTCCTCTGGAAAGTTCTGTCTGCTCTCAGCAACCTACTCCTCTAGCTTCCCATTCCTCAGACTACACTTTATATTATCTGATATAATGCATGTGTTAGACAAGGCTGTGGTCTGTGTGATCAGATCGGCTAATTTTCTGTGATTATGGTTTCAATGTGTCTGCCCTGATGCCCTCTTGCAACACCTACCATCTTACTTGGGTTTCTCTTACCTTGGACGTGGGGTATCTCTTCACGGCTGCTCCAGCAAACTGCAGCTGCTGCTCCTTAACTTGGATGAGGGGTAGCTCCTCACGGTCGCCCCTCCTGACCTTGAACGTGGAGTAGCTCCTCTCGGCCCTCTTGTGCCTGGGCAGCTGCCACTCCTTGAATGTGGGATTGCTCCTCTCCGCCGCCGCCCCTGACCTTGGGCGTGTGATAGCTACTCTCCTTCTGCGCGGTCCAAGGCAGCTGCCGCACTTCCCTGAAGCCATGCTGTGTGGGGCCACCCAAGACAGACGAATCATGGTGGAGAGGTCTGACAGAATGTGGTCCACGGAAGAAGGGGATGGCAAACCGCTTCAGTATTCTTGCCTTGAGAACCCCATGAACAGTATGAAAAGGTAAAAAGATAGGATACTGAAAGAGGAACTCCCCAGATCGGTAGGTGCCCAATATGCTACTGGAGATCAGTGGAGAAATAACTCCAGAAAGAATGAAGGGATGGAGCCAAAGCAAAAACAGTAGCCAGCTGTGGATGTGATTGGTGATAGAAGCAGGGTCCAATGCTGTAAAAAGCAATGTTGCATGGGAACCAGAATGTTAGGTCCATGAATCAAAGCAAATTGGAAGTGGTTAAACAGGAGATGGCAAGAGTGAACATTGACATTCTAGGAATCAGTGAGCTAAAATGGACTGGAATGGGTGAATTTAACTCAGTTCAGTTCAGTCGCTCAGTCGTGTCCGACTCTTTGCGACCCCAGGAATCACAGCACGCAAGGTCTCCCTGTCCACCACCAACTGCCGCAGTTTACCCAAACCCATGTCCATCGAGTTGGTGGTGCCATCAAACCATCTCATCCTCTGTCATCCCCTTCTCCTCCTGCCCCCAATCCTTCCCAGCATCAGGGTCCTTTCCAATGAGTCAACTCTTCGCATAAGGTGGCCAAAGTATTGGAGTTTCAGCTTCAACATCAGACCTTCCAATGAATATCCAAGACTGATCTCCTTTAGGATGGACTAGTTGGATCTCCTTGCAGTCCAAGGGACTCTCAAGAGTCTTCTCCAACACCACAGTTCAAATGCATCAATTCTTGGGCGCTCAGTTTTCTTCACCGTCCAACTCTCACATCCATACATGACTATTAGAAAAACCATAGCCTTGACTAGACGGACCTTTGTTGGCAAAGTAATGTCTCTACCTTTTAATATGCTATCTAGGTTGGTCATAACCTTTCTTCCAAGGAGTAAGCGTCTTTTAATTTCATGGCTGTAATCACCATCAGCAGTGATTTTGGAGCCCCAAAAAATAAAGTCTGACACTGTTTCCACTGTTTCCCCATCTGTTTGCCGTGAAGTGATGGGACCAGATGCCGTGATCTTACTTTTCTGAACGTTGTGCTTTAAGCCAACTTTTTCACTCTCCTCTTTCACTTTCATTAAGAGGCTCTTTAGTTGTTCTTCGCTTTCTGCCATAAGGGTGGTGTCATCTGCATATCTGAGGTTATTGATATTTCTCCCAGCAATCTGGATTCCAGCTTGTGTTTCTTCCAGCCCAGAGTTTCTCATCATGTTCTCTGCATATAAGTTAAATAAGCAGGGTGACAATATACAGCCTTGACGTACTCCTTTTCCTATTTGGAACCAGTCTGTTGTTCCATGTCATCTGCATATCTGAGGTTATTGATATTTCTCCCAGCAATCTGGATTCCAGCTTGTGTTTCTTCCAGCCCAGAGTTTCTCATCATGTACTCTGCATATAAGTTAAATAAGCAGGGTGACAATATACAGCCTTGACGTACTCCTTTTCCTATTTGGAACCAGTCTGTTGTTCCATGTCCAGTTCTGACTGTTGCTTCCTGACCTGCATACAGGTTTCTCAAGAGGCAGGTCAGATGATCTGGTATTCCCATCTCTTTCAGAATTTTCCACAGTTTATTGTGATCCACACATTCAAATGCTTTGGCATAGTCAATAAAGCAGAAATAGATGTTTTTCTGGAATTCTCTTGCTTTTTCGATGATCCAGTGGATATTGGCAATTTGATCTCTGGTTCCTCTGCCTTTTCTAAAACCAGCTTGAACATCTGGAAGTTCATGGTTCACATATTGCTGAAGCCTGGCTTGGAGAATTTTTGAGCATAACTTTACTAGCGTGTGAGATGAGTGCAATTGTGCGGTAGTTTGAACATTCTTTGGCATTGCCTTTCTTTGGGATTGGAACAAAAACTGACCTTTTCCAGTCCTGTGGCCACTGCTGAGTTTTCCAGATTTGCTGAGATGACCAATATATCTTCTACTGTGGGCAGCAATCCCTTAGAAGAAATGGAGTAGCCATCATGGTCAACAAAAGAGTCCGAAATGCAGTACTTGGATGCTAGGAAGTATTTGGGCTTAGGAGAAGGGAACAACAAAGGATGAGATGGCTGGATGGCATCACTGACTCGAGGGACATGAGTTTGGGTAAACTCCGGGCGTTGGTGATGGACAGGGAGGCCCGGTGTGCTGCGATTCATGGGGTCGCAAAGAGTCAGACACGACTGAGCGACTGAACTGAACTGATAATGCATATGTGCTCAGTTGCTAAGTTGTGTCCAGCTCTTTGTGCCGCAATGGACTGTAGCCCGCCAGGCTCCTCTGTCCATGGGATTTCCCAGGCAAGTTACTGGAGTGGGTTGCCATTTCCTTTCCCAGGGGATCTTCCCAACCCAGGGATTGAACCTGTGTCTCCTACATTGGCAGACAGATTCTTTACCACTGAATGATCAGGGAAGCCCATTTTACAGAATACATACTGGTGTTTATTCTACACTAAATTGCTGATCTGCTTGTGTAATGATGTCAGCTAGGGTCAGTCTTGCCTCTTGGAATCTGGATAAAATTGGGTTGAACCCCTTGGTGCCATGCCCTGAGAAAGCACATCCCTCCACAGGTTGACTGCTAATTACAAAGGTGAAGCAAAGGGATTGTGAGTGGCTTAAAGCTGGTAAGAAAGTGAGAGATAACTGTATTGTTACCTGGGCCCAAAGTTGAAACCCATACCAGAGCTCAGTTGTAACATCAACAAAACAGCAAGAAGCATTTATGTGTATATCATGTTTTATTGACTTTCTGAGGGAGATTTTCTGGGAATGGCTTACAGGCAAAGCACATTTCTGCTCATCTCTTGTCTCTTTTATCTGGTCTTAGAAAGTCAAAAGTCAAATTGATCTCTCTAATATTTAAAGCATCTTTCTCCCTGTGAAACTTGGCCATCAGACAGCACTTTTGCAAGTGGGATAGGATTGGGGTGGTCCAATTTCTGAAATTCTTATCCAAATATCTAACAAATTTCTCTCTGCAAGAGAAATCCTAGAATTATTGCTAAAGTAACAGTTTTCTCCAACCCATTCCACTTGCTTATCTTCCTTAGTAGATTATAGGTTACATAAGAAAAGTGACTATGTTCACCTTGCTTATATCTGTGTTCCCAGGAGAATGTCTGGCATGTGGAAGTGGTTAAAAAGAATTTGGTGAGGGAATAAATAAATGGGAGAGACACCATCCACCCATAGAAAGGAATGAAATGATTGAAGCCTCTGACATTCCAGTCTCTTAGTCAAGGAACTATACAATTAAGATTTACTCAATCATCTTTTACTATTAGAATGAAATGAGAATATTTGCAGGGACATATAAATTGATAATGTCTTTGTTCTGAAAAACAGTATGGTGACAAGATGCAGAACAGTAGTAATTAGCCAACTGCTAAGTAAGTATATCTTTGGAGTTGTCTGTAAGACAAAATAAATTGAATGAAGTCGAGAGTGGAAAAGTAGTTGCTGGAGCTGGGGTGGAGAGGAAGAAATGGGGAGTTGTTCAAGGCGTAAAGTTTCAGTTACGCAATATAAGAAAGTTCTCAAGATCTGCTGTGCAACACAGTGTGTGTAGTTAACAATATCATTGTGCACTCTAATTTTGAGAAGTTGATAATTTCATATTAAGTGTTCTGACCATTATAAATAAAATTTTTCAGAGAACATACTTGGGTGCTGGCTGAACTATTTGAGTGGACTTTTATGGAAAAGTAGGAACTTTTTAAAAAGGATATTTATGGAAGTGTAGCTGATTAACAAAGTTGTGTTATTTTCAGATATACAACAAAGTGACTCAGTTATACATACATATCTATGTTTTCAGATTATTTTCCATTATAGATTATTACAATATTGAGTATAGTTCCCTGTGCTGTACAGTAGGTTCTTGTTGGTTATCTGTTTTGTGTCTGTTTATATTTTATGTAGGTGTATGTTAATCCCAATCTCCTAATTTATCCCTCCTTGTGTATTCCCCCTTTGGTAACCATAAATTTGTTTTCTGTGTATCTGTTTCTGTCTTGTATGTAAGTTCATTTGTACCATTATTTTTTTTTTTTAGATTCCACATATAAGTGATGAAAGTGAAAGTGAAAATGTTAGCCACTCAGTCATGTCCCACTCTTTGCGACCCCATAGATAACTGAAGCCCGCCAGGCTCTTCCGTCCATAGGATTTTCAGGCAAGAATACTGGAGTGGGATGCCATTTTCTTCTCCAGACATATAAGTGATATCATATGATATTTGTATTTCTCTGTCTGGCTTACTTCACTTAGTATGATAAAATCTATGTCCATCCATTTTGTGCAAATGACATTATTTAATTTTTTATGGCTGAGTAATATTCTGTTGTATATCTTCTTTACCCATTCCTCTGTCGATGGACACAGGTTGCTTCCATATCTTAGCTCTTGTAAATAGTGGTGCAATGGACTTTGAAGTTCATGTATCTTTTCAAAGTATGGTTTTCTCCAGATTTATGACCAGGAGTGGGATTTGAGGATCATATAGTAGCTATATTGTTAGTTTAAGAACCTCCATAATTTTTCCCATAGTGGCAGTTTGACCAGGGTCTTGAAAGATGGGCAGTATTCAGACCAGAGGTGAGGATAGGGTAGGATGCTTTCCTGTATGGAGGAGATCAGGAGTCAGAATAGTGCCACTGAAATGAGTTTGGAATGTATACTTGACAGTTAGAAGAAATTAGCCTGGGAGGAAGAGTGTATATGGTAGAGAGAAGTGAATCTCAGATAATATAAATATTCTGTGCTTGGAGGCACCAGGAAAAGCCTGGCAGAGACCTTTGAGCTCCATACTTGTAAGTAGTAAAAGCCACTCTAGGATTTTGAGCACAGAAGTGACTCGATTGATGTTTCCTTCAGGTACTTTTTATGTGAAAGACTGTTGCATATTAATCATTTACACCTTATAACTACCCAGTGGGTTGAGACATGTCCATATTTCACAGATAGATAATCTGATACTCAAAGAGGCTGATTAAATTCTCCATGGACCCACATCAAGCTACTGTCAGAGTTTAGATGCATTTCTGATCCTCAGACTCCACATTCAGGCTCTTTTCATTTTGTTTTCCTAACTGTAGAAGGGAGGTTACAGGCAGAAGATTATGAGGAAGTACAAGTTTCAGAGAGAAGAAAGGTAATGGTCTGAGATGGCCCTCTCTTTCCTGAAAGGGAAGGAAATCTGCTCAGAGGAAAATGCTTAGTAGGTGAAGAGTCCACACAGCAAATACTGGGAAATACCTCAGGTTCTCAGCATAGCCTGTACTAACTGAGCCCCAGAGGCAGCTGAAGCACCCAGAAGACAATAGTCAGTGGGGGCCTTTTTGAACTCTTGGAACATGTCCCTTCTCTGGGCTGTGAATTGTGCCCAGAAACACAGCAGGGCTTGCCTAAGCATCAAATGAATATCCCATCTCAGACTCAGTGAGGAAAATGGTGCTTTGTCATTCTAGTCAGTAACTAATGACTTCCTTAAGTATATGTCCATTTGGATGTTTCTTGACTTTCTTTGACCTCTAGCCAGCCTGCTGGTTGTTTGTTACAAGAGTGTAACAAACAGGCTTGTTTGTTACAAGAGTGTAACAAACAGGCTTGTTTGTTACAAGCCTATTACAAGAGTGTAATTGTGAAGTCAGGGAGGCTGCAAGGTGAGGCAAGAACAAGAAAAATTAAGAAGCGGTCTGTGTACAAAATATCTGTGACCAGTGACCTGATTTAGGTGTTTGTTTATATAGACAAACTTCGAAAATTAGACATTGCTATAAGGTCCTGAGGAGAGTGTTGAGGGCCCCAGCATGTCAGGCTTCTACTTGGTATTCAGGTAACTGACCCTTAAACCACTCAGAGCAGAAACTGGACACGGCCTCTGGATGCTCACCAGCCAACCATAGATTTGTTGACAATCCTATGAAGGTGACTCCCTTCCGTGTCTCCAAAGAAATTGCCCATTCATGTTTTAGCTCATATGTGAAAGTCCCCTGCCTTGCCATCAGCTGAACCCTCACCTGGAGATGAGAAACCGTCCTTGCTACCTGCCTGTAGGGCAGTATCATTGCTTATCTAATCCTAGATAATATCATAAAAGATATTGACGCTGAAAATAGAGAATGTTAGCCTTATAGTAAGTTTAGGATGTGAGTTTGAGATGATTGCAAGGGAGATGAGTATTCCCATTCTCGATATCAAATATAGATTTCAAGTGTTGAATGCGTTAAGGCATCAAGCCCTGAGATTACATTCTCAAGAATTCTATTAACAGTGCTCCAAGATCAGTTATATTCTCTTTATTCCACAGATGAGATATAGAATGCAAAATTGTATAAATGCAAAGCTTAATGAGCTAAGGGGTAAGGTAACAAAAGATATATGTAGTTAAATTTGAATTAAGCTGTTCTCCAATATTTCATGCTCATTTGCAAAACAAAATAAGTCACCATTCACTAGAATATTAAGTAACTGACATATGATATTATGAAATAGATTTTTTGGCTTGAAGACAGGGATACTGGTTGACTCGGACATGTCCAAATTTCATCACAGGTCCTGGAAGTTGTTAAGTTTTGGATTATGTAGCTGATGTGTGCTTGATTTCTATTGTAATTTCTCCTCTGCTGTTTGAAAGTACATGTAGCAATGCAGTTCTGGTGCTGAATCTTGTACTCATGTGACCTTGAATAAATTATTTCTTCTGTCTTGGTTTTCCCAATATCATACAATATGAAAGGTTTATTTGATGTACAGTATGCATTTAAAACCCAGATAAATAGTTCATTTGGAGGTTGGAGAGTACCTGGAAAAGAGAACCAGGGAGCCTCTGAAGGTGTGCATACTGTTCTATTTATTGATCTATGCTCTGATTACAAACTATATTGGGAAAATTTTACTGACCTCTATATGTAAGAATTTTTCATTTCTCTTTAGTCATGTTTTATTGAGTAAAAATATTTTCTTTAAAGGCAAATAGATAACAACAAAAAAATCCCATATTTTCACCTAAAATCCTCATTGGTTAAAAAGAAGAGGCGGGTATAAATGCATAGAAACTAAGCAAATAGACAACAAAGATACATAAAATTTTAAATGAACTCTTATTTCTTTTGAGAGGATACTGAGGAGAAGAGTAAGTGTAGGAAGAGAAAGACATTCCAGAAGTGACCACAGCTCTAAATGGGTTGTTGTTCAGTCGTGTCTGACTATTTGTGACCCCATGGACTGCAGCACGCCAGGCCTCCCCGTCCTTCACCAACTCCTGGAGCTCACTCAAACTCATGTCCATCGATTCAGTGATGCCATCCAATCATCTCATCTTCTGTCATTCCCTTCTCCTCCTGCTTTCAATCCTTTCCAGCATCAGGGTCTTTTCTATTGAGTTGGCTCTTCACATCAGGTGGCCAACGTATTGGAGCTTCAGCATCAGTCTTTCCAATGAATATTCAGGGTTGATATCCTTTAGGATTTACTGATTTGACCTCCTTGCAGTCCAAGGGACTCTCAGGAGTCTTCTCCAACAACACCACAGTTCAGCTTAATTAAAAGATTACTAATGCAAGCTTCTCTTTGAAATATGGCCTTTTTTCCCATATATGGAAGGAAATATGGTGATCCTATGAAGGTGACTCCCTTCAGTGTCCATAGGACACTGAAGACAAAAATATTCAAATGAATATTTTAATCTTATTTTTTAATTGGCCTTGTGTCAGAGCTTCTCCATCTTTGGCTGCAAAGAATATAATCAATCTGATTTCGGTGTTGACCATCTGGTGATGTCCACGTGTAGAGTCTTCTCTTGTGTTGTTGGAATAGGGTGTTTGCTATTACCAGTGCATTCTCGTGGCAAAACTCTATTAGCCTTTGCCCTGCTTCATTCTGTACTCCAAGGCCAAACTTGCCTGTTACGCCAGGTGTTTCTTGACTTCCTACTTTTGCATTCCAGTCCCCTATAATGAAAAGGACATCTTTTTTGGGCGTTAGTTCTAGAAGGTCTTGTAGGTCTTCATAGAACCGTTCAACTTCAGCTTCTTTGGCGTTATAGGTCGGGGCATAACCGTGATATTGAATGGTTTGCCTTGGAAACGAACAGAGATAATTTTGTCGTTTTTGAGATTGCATCCAAGTACTGCCTTTTGGACTCTTTTGTTGACCATGATGGCTACTCCATTTCTTCTAAGGGATTCTTGCCCACAGTAGTAGATATAATGGTCATCTGAGTTAAATTCACCCATTCCAGTCCATCTTAGTTCGCTGATTCCTAGAATGTCGACGTTCACTCTTGCCATCTCCTGTTTGACCACTTCCAGTTTGCCTTTATTCATGGACCTAACATTCCAGGTTCCTATGCAATATTGCTCTTTATAGCATCGGACTTTGTGTCTATCACCAGTCACATCCACAGTTGGGTATCGTTTTTGCTTTGGCTCCATCCCATCATTCTTTCTGGAGTTATTTCTCTACTGATCTCCATTAGCATATTGGGCACCTACTGACCTGGGGAGTTCATCTTTCAGTGTCTTATCCTTTTGCCTTTTCATACTGTCCATGGGGTTCTCAAGGCAAGAATACTGAAGTGGTTTGCCATGCCCTTCTCCAGTGGACCACAATCTGTCAGACCTCTCCACCATGACCCATCCGTCTTGGGTGGCCCCACACGGCATGGCTTAGTTTCATTGAGATAGACAAGGCTGTGGTCCGTGTGATCAGATTAGCTAGTTTTCTGTAATTTTAGTTTTAGTGTGTCTGCCCTCTGATGCCCTCTCGCAACACTTACCATCTTACTTGGGTTTCTCTTACCTTGGGCCTTGGGTAATTCCTCTTGCCGCCGCCGCCGCCGCTGGCCCCAGCCCCCGGCCAGGCCTAGGCCCTCTCGGCCGCCGCCCCCGGCCCCCGGCCTGGCCTAGCCCCTCTCGGCCACGGCCACCGCCCCCGGCTCCCAGCCCCCGGCCCGGCCTAGCTCCTCTGGGCCACGCTTCTGCGCCGAGCCGTCACAGCCGCCTCGCTTCTGCGCCGAGCCGTCACAGCCGCCTCGCTTCTACAAGAGAAGACTCTACACGTGGACATCACAAGATGGTCAACAACGAAATCAGATTGATTACATTCTTTGCAGCCAAAGATGGAGAAGCTCTATACAGTCAGCAAAAACAAGACCAGGAGCAGACTGTGGCTCAGATCATGAACTGCTTATTGCCAAATTCAGACTTAAATTGAAGAAAGTAGGAAAAACCACTTGACCATTCAGGTATGACCTAGATCAAATCCCTTATGAGTATACAGTGGAAGTGACAAATAGATTTAAGGGACTAGACCTGATAGACAGAGTGCCTGATGAACTATGGACAGAGGTTCGTGACATTGTACAGGAGACAGGGATCAAGAAAATCCCCATGGAAAAGAAATGCAAAAAAGCAAAATGGCTGTCTGAGGAGGCCTTACAGATAGCTGGGAAGAGAAGAGAAGCGAAAAGCAAAGGAGAAAAGGAAAGATATTCCCATCTCAATGTAGAGTTCCAAAGAATAGCAAGGAGAGATAAGAAAGCCTTCCTCAGCGATCAGTGCAAAGAAATAGAGGAAAACGACAGCTTGGGAAAGACTAGAGATCTTTTCAAGAAAATTAGAGATACCAAAAGAACATTTCATGCAAAGATACGCTCGATAAAGGACAGAAATGGTATGGACCTAACAGAAGCAGAAGATATTAAGAAGAGGTGGCAAGAATACACAGAAGAACTGTACAAAAAAGATCTTCACGACCCAGATAATCACGATGGTGTGATCACTCACTTACAGCCAGACATCCTGGAATGTGAAGTCAAGTGGGTGTTAGAAAGCATCACTACGAACAAAGCTAGTGGAGGTGATGAAATTCCAGTTGAGCTATTTCAAAACCTCAAAGGTGATGCTGTGAAAGTGCTGCACTCGATATGCCAGCAAATTTGGAAAACTCAGCAGTGGCCACAGGACTGGAAAAGGTCAGTTTTCGTTCCAATCCCAAAGAAAGGCAATGCCAAAGAATGCTCAAACTACCGCACAATTGCACTCATCTCACATGCTAGTAAAGTAATGCTCAAAATTCTCCAAGCCAGGCTTCAGCAATACGTGAACCATGAACTTCCAGATGTTCAAGCTGGTTTTAGAAAAAGCAGAGGAACCAGAGATCAAATTGCCAATATCTGCTGGATCATCGAAAAAGCAAGAGAGTTCCAGAAAAATATCTATTTCTGCTTCATTGACTATGCCAAAGCCTTTGACTGTGTGGATCACAATAAACTGTGGAAAATTCTGAAAGAGATGGGAATACCAGACCACCTGACCTGTCTCTTGAGAAACCTGTATGCAGGTCAGGAAGCAACAGTTAGAACTTGACATGGAACAACAGACTGGTTCCAAATAGGAAAAGGAGTACGTCAAGGCTGTATATTGTCACCCTGCTTATTTAACTTCTATGCAGAGTACATGATGAGAAACGCTGGGCTGGAAGAAACACAAGCTGGAATCAAGATTGCTGGGAGAAATATTAATAACCTCAGATATGTGGATGACACCACCCTTATGGCAGAGAGTGAAGAAGAACTAAAGAGCCTCTTGATGAAGGTGAAGGAGGAGAGTGAAAAAGTTGGCTTAAAGCTCAACGTTCAGAAAACTAAGATCATGGCATCTGGTCCCATCACTCCATGGGAAATAGATGGGGAAACAGTGGAAACAGTGTCAGACTTTATTTTTTGGGGCTCCAAAATCACTGCTGATGGTGATTGCAGCCATGAAATTAAAAGAAACTTACTCCTTGGAAGGAAGGTTATGGCCAACCTAGATAGCATATTTAAAAGCAGAGACATTACTTTGCCAACAAAAGTATGTCTAGTCAAGGCTATGGTTTTTCCAGTGGTCATGTATGGATGTGAGAGTTGGACGGTGAAGAAAGCTGAGCGCCGAAAAATTGATGCTTTTGAACAGTGGTGTTGGAGAAGACTCTTGAGAGTCCCTTGGACTGCAAGGAGATCCAATCAATCCATCCTAAAAGAGATCAATCCTGGGTGTTCATTGGAAGATCTGATGTTGAAGCTGAAACTCCAATACTTTGGCCACCTCATGCGAAGGGTTGACTCATTGGAAAAGACCCTCATGCTGGGTAGGATTGGGGGCAGGAGGAGAAGGGGACGACAGAGGATGAGATGGTTTGATGGCATCACCAACTCGATGAACATGGGTTTGGGTAGACTCTGGGAGTTGGTGATGGAAAGAGAGGCCTGGCGTGCTGCAATTCATGGGGTCGCAGAGAGTGGGACACGACTGAGTGACTGAACTGAACTGAACTGTGTCAGAGACATTGTGATGTCTAATAAGTTGAAGATAGAGATAGTAAGTATAGTAAATTGAAACCTGCAGTGACCAAAACCTCAGCAGTCACGTTGTCGCCTTGTGGTGCTATTATCCCACAGCACAATGTGACAGGATACCAAAGCTCTTAGAATGCAGGAAGCTCAGAAATGCAATCAGCTCTGTTAACACGAATCAATTTCGGTAAATGCAAGGCTTTCTTTGTCATTAATGATAAACTTCAATTATGCTGGAAGCTATGTTTACATTAAGGAGGCTGCAAACAGTTGAGGGTAAGGAGGAAAGAAATTTTAGCCTCTGGACACTGAATACCACTGGGTCTTCAAGTCTGAGTTGTCATTAGAACCCATTCAGGGGATGGCAGATCTGATTTCATTTTCTTAAACATGCAGGGATTTCTTAGAAGCTTTGAGACACAGCTACTTGAGAAAGCCTAGGAGCGAAAAATATCTTCTTCGAGAAGTTGGTGCCCCCAAAGCTATAGTGCTGGAAAACTGAAATTTTATAAAATGAGGATTCATAGTATAAATTGAATGAACATTTTGAAGAGATATTTGGAAATCCCTTATATAGTTGAATATGTGTATGCCTATGGCTCAGCAATTCTACTCCTAGGACTATTCCCAAGAGAAACCCACTTATTTGTGTAATCTAAAGTATGTGAATGAGTGTACATAGCAACATATTGTCAAAAGTAAGTTGGGAGGCAAAACCCAAATTTCTATTAGAATGAAATATGCTATGTTTTTACAATAAAATACTATTGAACAGTTAGATGTGTTAGAATCTCTTGAGTAAAAGTAAGCTGCATTTTCTCCCACCCTCTCCTAGATTATATATATATACATTAATATAGATATTTGTTTTTCTCTTTATGACTTACTTTACTCTGTATGACAGATTCTAGGTTCATCCGCTTTAGTATAACTGACTCAACTTCATTCCTTTTTATGGCTGAGTAATATTCCTTTGTATATATGTCCCACAACTTCTTTATCCATTCATCTGTTAATGGACACCTAGGTTGCTTCCATGTCCTGGCTATTATAAATGAATATTATACAATGAATATTGGGGTACATGTGTCTTTTTGAATTATGGCTTTCTCAGGGTGAGAATTGACATATATACACTACCATGTGTAAAATAGATGATAGCTAGTGAAAAGCTGCTGTATAATAGAGAGCTTAGCTTGGTGCTCTATGATGACCTAGTGGAGTGGGATGGGGGGTGGCAGGGAGGTTCAAAAGGGAGAGGACATATGTATATTTATAGCTGATTCATGTTGCTGAACAGCAGAAAGCAATACAACATTGTAAAGCAATTAGCTTCAGTTAAGATAAATTTTTTTAAAAAGTAAGTTGCAGAGGAAAATATATTTTGTAAACATAAAAGCAACACTCATAGGTTTTAGAGATTGATTTATAAGTAGTAAATATGAAATATACATGAATGATGAAATGAAGTTCAGTATGGGGTTACCTCTGAAAAAGTTTGTATATAATTTAAAAAATCACATGATTTTACTTCTGCAGAAATAATACCACTCATGCATTATATACCTGTTAGACATCTGGATTACCCATAAGAACTGAAAATCACTAACATTATCCACAAATAGAAATGTTCTGATGATATTATGCAGGAATGTGTTAATAATACTTCATAGACCCATGGATAGATTCTTGTGATTATGAGGACAGGATCTTTAGCATTATTTAGGCTGACCCTCTCATTTGAGTAAACTAAGGCCCAGGTTGGACAAATAGCCAAGTTAAACACCTGGCTTCTGGTGGCCATGGCCCAATAGGCTGTATTTCCATAACAGTGTTTTCAGTCTTATATAAGCATGTGTAACCATGCCAACTTTCTGAAGATGGCTCATGGAGTACCCCCACTCCATTTACATTTAAATTTCTATTTGTGTTTATAAGATAGAGGGCAATTATGAAATAAACTGATTTATCATTCCTGAGTGAACAGTTCTCCTGTTCAGGTAGAACAAAGTGAGGACATACTTTCCCCTCCAAGAAGGATGAGAGGTGCTTAATACATGCAGGATTCATTGGTGATGCTTTCCCTAGTTTAGGATTGCCTGCCTTATTTATAAATGTGCACTCTTTTCAAGAATAAAAGCCTTTCTTCCTTGTCTATAAATGTCATCTGTGCTGCAAAGCATTAATAAGAGCAGTGAAGGCAAAAAATGTGATCATCTTTCGGGGGGGAAAGAGCTTCCCTATGAAATACATAATGGAAAGAAGAAGGTACACTTGCTATTCTTTTTCCGTTTGTCATTTGGTAGACTCTGTGCCATTACAAATGCTTTGGCATCTCATTACTTATGTCAGAAGCCGCCATTTATTATTTTTCTTTAGACTTAAACATTGTACATCCTGGTTTCCAACTTTGGAGTCCAAGAAACTCCTACCCAGTCATAGAAGTGCCCAACACCTACACATCTAACTCCAAGTTCTTTTCTGTGTGAGGTTCTTCTTGAAGCTTAATATTTCTGTATTGTCTAGTAACCTTAGGTTTGTATCACTCTCCTGTGAACACAGGCCTTGAGCACCGCCTTTTCCTGATGTGCTGGCCCTCAGATTCAGATCATCCTGCCTAGAAGACCTACCTGTGCCTTCTTCCTTGCTTTAATCTTCATTTTCTATTCTCAATTACCTGTTATTCTGTTCCACGTGATCCCTTTGGATTCTCTGAATTGTAGGCTATTGTTTGGAGACTTGCAGCATCTACTGGAAAACCCTAGACCACTTCAATTCTTTGTCTTAGCTCACACGGTTAGCTCTATTCTATTACTGTCATAATTTTTGATGAAACATCCCATCTGGAAGCTGTGGGAAGCTCCAGCTTGTCCGGCATATCAATACAGATAAGTACCTAAATGTTAAAGTTATATTTTTACTGAGGTCGCTTGATCTTGGCAAAACCAATGTTCCTAATCACCAGTTTTTCCAATGAACATCATAGAGATAAGATTTTTTTTTGCTTTCTTATAAATAGAGGCAATATTTAATGAACTTCTGAATTAAAATCAGAGTCTTTGACATCAGCAATAGGTAGGCTACCTTCAAACTCATATCCAGTAGTCACGGCATTGCTGCTATTATTGATGTTTTAATCCCCATAGAGAAGTAAAATAGAATCTTTTCTCAGAAACCAAATCCACCTGGATTTTTTCTTATTTCTCACTCCCAGTCAGATAATTTTGATTCTTAAATATCGAAATGCACCTGAGAATCTGAGGCAGAAGAGGCGAACAAAAAATGATGTGACTTCATGGTTTAGAGCCTCCAATACATATTAGTGTAGGTTTAGTGTTTTTTTTTTTAATTGATTAGATGATTAAAAACTAAGATTTGTGACTCTGGCTTTACTTTCATTTAAAACCCCAATAGAAAGCTGAATATCATGGCTCCACTGGCTGGACCACAGAGTGAGGATTTTTGAAGTCCTCCAAAATTCCTGTGAACATAACTGGTCATCCCTACCACATTGGTGTACAAGGAGCATCCTTATCTCAGGAGAATATAAGGAGCTCCCTTGTCTAAAATAAAAATCAAATTTTTTAACACAAAGAATCGTAACTCATGCCCCTGAATGTTGGTGCTTTGGGATCACCTCAGTCTTAACAAGTGAATGATGACTTGCTGGTGAGTTACACCTCTCGAAAGAAGAAAGGGGCAAGTCTCAGACAATCAGAGCCCTTTTCTAGCTAGCTACCCTATATAAACTAAGTCCCTGATGAAATTTGAGACACAAAAGATGCAACACCTGCTAAAGTAACTCTCTCCTACCAGTCCTTGTAAATCTGAAATTTGGGGATTAACATACATAGATTTTTATTAATAGACATTTTTAGTTAAAATTCAAATTGATTACAGTGGAAAAGGGGTGAGTTACAGAATATAATGGTTTAGCTCAACTAATGTTATTCCACAACAAGTCTTTCTAGCTGTTCATCTTGGGACAAATTCCCCAACTTTATGAAGTTTTATGCCTTACATTTGAACAAAAGACAGTCCCATCTATCACCCAGGATGATTTAAAGATTAGCTACAATAACCCATTTAAAATAGGCCCTGGTTCTAGAATCTCCTCTTGTACCACGCTCATAAGGCAAGCAAAAAAAACACTGAAGTCTGGATTCTCAGCCTTTGTAGCATTTGTACCTTTAAGAATTCTTCTATCCAAAGCACAGAGATGAGTAGTGAGGCAACTTAGTAGAGAGTCTGAATCGAGACTATTAAAATGAAAACAGAAAGGACAAGTTTATTTAGGCCTTAGAAACACAGATAAAGACTTTAGGACAATGTCAGAAGATGTAAGAACATACTGTGGGCTCTCTACTGTCTTTGTAATCCAAAGATATTTTCAGCCTAAGTATTAATACTCCAGAGGGAAAGGACCTGGCCATCCCTCAGCCTCATGATGGCCAGCTGCACCTGCCTTGTAATACTGTGCTAAGCCTTTACGGAAGGCAGGTTGGTGGAGTAAAGCACCCAGTGGATTCAGTCCTGACACAGGAGATGGTGGCTTTTTGTCAAGACAGTTACATGTCTTGTATCTCTTTACAGAAACAGAAACAACTGTGCACACATATGTGTCTGTATTACTTACAGGTTACTGGGTACTTATCATGTGCTTGTCTCTTTAAATTCTTTATTCTATTATCTAATTTAATTCTCATGCTCACTCTGTGATGTATGCACTTAGTATTACCCATTATGCATGGGCTTGAGAAACGTACTACAAAAGGGAAAAGAATGATTACTCAAGACAAGTTGGACTGAAATGACCGTTTTGTTGGGGGCTAGCATTATTGCAGGCCACATAACTTCAAGAGAACTAGCTGGAGAGTCTAACCCTGCCCTGACACACCATCAACATCACCAACAGACACTGAACGGGTACCCACAGAACCACAGGTTGTAAATAGTCAAACGGTTAAATGTGGATATGATTCCTGCTCCCACAGAACATAAGGCCTCTGCACAGGAGGGCAGCCGAGATACAAGAGGTAGGTGCTTAACATAGGTACCAGGCCTTAATGGCCTTTTGCTCTTTCCTCATCAGCTATATGACCTAGGAGAGTTTCATAACTTCCATGAACTTCAGAGTCATCCTTTGTAAAATGGAATAATGAAGTCTCTTGTAGGTCAGTGAAAATTACTTAAGATAACACACACATTTCTTGGGCAATGAAGTAAACTTTAAATTAGATGTTTAATTCATTATTATTACTATTGTAGTTGTAGTAGGGTTGGTATTACTTCTACCAAACTATGATGAATTACCGCCATATATTAAGTGTTACAAGTATTGGTGGATGCTGGATTTTTAAAAGCTTGTATTTCTAAATTCTTACAAAAACAGACACCATAATACAAACCAACTTTTTACATATTTCAGTTTGTTCTCTTGCCCCCTCTGTTTTACAGCATGTAAAAACCAGCATAATTATTTTAGCCTCTGATTATTGGGCATTTTGGAGACACTAAACAGGTTGGCATTGCTTATCTTTGACATCTTTCCAACTTCTCAATGGAGGAGTCAAAACTAGTATCACTTCTCCTCAGTGAATGAAGTTATCTAACCAGTGACGTATTGGAAAAGGAACCAATCCACATATTGATTCCTTGCCACACAAACTCTGGTTACACTATTACCAACAGATTCTATTCTATTATCCACTGCCCCAAAACTTGCGCAAATGTAGTAAGGTCATCTGTAACTACTTTCACCAATCATAATTCATTCTTGAACAAAAGCATTCTGCAGGGCTCAGCATAGTGCTAAGAAAAGTCAAACCTAGTTCAGTCAAAGTATATCCATACTATTAATATGCTTAAAATAAGCTCACATATGATGTTCTGATAGACGTGGAGGGGGTAGATAGACACATGATAAATGGGCTCTGCTTAATTCAATGAAACAATTCTGAAATAAACAAAGTAACAGTGCCTAGAATGTTTGGTAATATTTTTAACTATTTACATGAATTGTTCATAGAACATTTTGGGTTTTGTAGCATGATTAACCCCATTTTATAGATAAGCAATTTTAAGAGAAATGATGTGGTCATGAAGTATGCAGGTAATTTAGGATTTAGGTTTATGGGTGAATAGATAAATATACAGTATATACAAACAGTAGAATATCATTTTAGCCATATAACAGAAGAAAATATTGCCACTTGCAACAACATGGGTAAACCTGGAAGATACTACACTAAGTGAAGCAAGCGAGACACAGAAAGACAAGAATTGAGTGATTTCCTTTATGTGTGGAATCTAAAAGTCTAACTCACAGAAGCAGAGAATATGATGGTGGGGAGGAGAATGAGGAGATGTCAGTGAAATGTTGAGCACTTTCAGGTATTAGTTCTAGAGGTCTAATGTGCAGCATGGTGACTACAGTTAATAATACTGTATTATATACTTGGAATTTGCGAAGAGAGTACATATCAAGTGTTCTCACCAGACAAAGAAGAAATGGAACTGTGTGAGGTAATGGATGTGTTAATTAGCAAGATTGCAGTAAACATTTTACAATGAATACATATATCAAAATACCATATTGTACATTTTAAATAAGTACAATTTTTTTGTTAATTATACTTCAATAAAACCAGAGGAAAAAGAGGCTCAAGGCATTTGATTCAAAGTTCTGGGAACTAATCACTGTGCTATTGGGACTCCTCATCTGTAGCGCGTAATACGTAAGGGATTGAGAGAGCAGTTGTAGAAAGATGATACAGAAGATGAAATGACAATGGTGAATTGAAAAAGCCATTTAACGTCTTGCTTTTCCTGCCAGAATATGAAAGATTATCTGCCAAGGTCTCAATCAGATATGTAAGTGAGGGTAGAACCCTTTGACCCCGAATTTTTATGATCCTCCAGCAGTTTACCAGTTCCTCTCCTCTAAAACAATGTTGCCCTCTTAGGAAAAAAAAAACAAGAAAATGTATTTGTAACTTGCATTTTGAATGAAGGGAAATTGGCAGGTGATATCTTAAAATTCCATTTATTTCAGTTTGCCTTCTCTGAGAGCAGAGACAGTGTTTCTTAACATTGTGGTAATTAATACATGATGTGCAATGTCTCATTTTATTCAGTGTATAGTTATTAAGCTCCTGCCAAGAGGCGATAAAAGAAAATTAAAATGGCCAGGGAGGCATAATATATGGCATTTTTCCCTCTGAAGCGTGCCTTTAAATAACATTCAGTCAGTGCAGTGTCATCCAGGCCATTTGAGGATTGCGCATTGTGTTATTAATAAATTGTTTGACTGAGATGAATTGAACTAGCAGAGCTAATGCAAGTTAGATGTATCTTTCAAAGACCGTGAAGAAACTGTTGCATATGGAAGGGAGTGGCACTCACATCACCTGATGACAAATTAACCCAAGTCAACATGGTGGGTGATAAGAATTGGGAAAAGGTCTATCCTTGTTGCTCACTTTCTTTCTTTCCAGACTTTGTAAATACAAGCAACCTGTTGTAAGGTGCATTCCCTGAAGGCTGCACCCAAAGAGAGTGGGTATAGTGTCTAGATTATACAGGAGAGCCAGTGGTCCTAGGCTTCTGCCTCCAGCAGTAGCTTAGAAGGGTCATGATCTCAAAGAATCTATATGGTCTTTAAATAGGTCTTTTTCCCTATCAGTAACCCCTGCTCCTAAATATTTCCTTATAAATACCTGGGTAGGGTACAGACTTATCCTTCTTGCAAACCCATGTCTTCCTGTGGGGAAATATAGAATAAGTAAAAATAGGAAAATATATAAAGAAACAGAGTTACAAGAACGTTAGATTTTCTCTCAATATTTGCTAGGATGAGGAGAAGGGAAGCACTATGAATGATTTAGGAATGAAGCTTTAAGGCTTAGGCTAGAAAGAAAGGGGCAAAAAGGAAGTATGATCTCCTAGAGAGGTCAGATAATGTGAAAGGCAGTAGGAAAGCTGATGAGCTAGAAGCAGAGGCTTGTAGAGCAGGGGTGTAGTGGGACTACTGCACAAATGTGAAAGTGACCTGAGCAAACATGGGCAGGTTTTGCAAAGCTTTGTGAAGCTATAGTATAAATATGGAAGAGGACATAAAATACACATTTAGAGCACAAAGGGTTTTAGAAACTGAACAATCCTGTACTATCAGCACTCAGCTCAAGAAACTAAAAGTTATCAATTCCCTCAGAAACCCCTATGTTGCTCCACAACAGTCTTCCCCACCAAGAATACCTGTTATCCTGAGGTTTAAGAACACAGACTGGTTTTGTCTGTTTTTTTGCTTTGTGTCTAAAGTTATATTTGTGATTGTTATATATTGTTATAAATCAGTTTGTTTTATTGTATAGTATTTCATCCTGGAGGAGGGCATGCAACCCACTCCACTATTCTTACCTGGAGAATCCCCATGGACAGAGGAGCCTGGTGGGTTACGGTCCATGAGGTCGCAGTGTTGGACTTGACTGAGTGACTAAGCACAACACATAGTATTTTATGTGGCAAAGGCACCACAGTATATTTATCTACCCCACTGCTGAAGGCCGTTTGGGTAATTTCTTACCCATGGATATTACAAATTGTGCTTTCATGAATATTTAATACAAATAGTTTGGTGGACACATACATGCAGTACTCTAGGTAAAACCAAGAGTAAAAAGTCTACTTAAGTTAGTATGGATAAGTTAGGTGTGACATCTATATTAATACTTCCAAATAGCAACAGGGCTGTACTAACTTGCACTCATAATAGTAGTGTATGATTTTAGTAGTGTATATATATATATATGGTTTGCCTACAATTAGAATACAAGTCTTCATCATATTATATTAACATGTGCTTCTGGGGTTTTCCTATGAATGACTTGCTTTTGTCTTCCTTTTTTTTTTTTCTTTTTCTTTTCCATTATAGTTTAGTGCTGCTGCTGCTGCTGCTAAGTCGCTTCAGTCGTGTCCGACTCTGTGCGACCCCATAGACGGCAGCCCACCAGGCTCCGTCGTCCCTGGGATTCTCCAGGCAAGAACACTGGAGTGGGTTGCCATTTCCTTCTCCAGTGCATATAGTAGGACCTTGTTCTTTATCTATTGTATATATAGTAGTTTATATCTGCTAATCCCACACTTAATTTATCCCTCTCCTCCATTTTCCCCTTGGTAGCCATAAATTTGTTTTCTATGTCTGTGAATCTGTTTCTGTTTTGTAAAAAGTTCATTTGTATCAAGCTTTAGATTGCACATAGAAGTGATATATAATATTTGTCTTTTTTATCTGACTTACATCACTTAGTATGATAAACTCTAGGTTGCTGCAAATCAAATTATTTCATTCCCTTTTAAGGCTGAGTAATATTTCTATCTCTCTCTCTCCATACATAGGTCACATTTTCTTTATCCATTCATACGGTAATTGGCATTAGGTTTCTTCCATGCCTTAGCTGTTGTAAATAGCACTCTATGAACATTGGTGTGCATGTATATTTTCAAATTAGAGTTTTCTCTAGATATACACTCAGGAGTGTAATTGCTGGACCATGTAACTCTAGTTTTTAAAAAATACTGTTTTCTATGGTGACTGCACTAATTTACACATCCACCAATAGTGTAAGATGGTTCCCTCTTCTCCATACCCTCTCCAGCATTATTGTTTGTAGAATTTTTGATGATGGCATTCTGACTACTGTGAGGAGATAAATTATTGTCACTTTGATTTGCATTTCTGAATAATTAATGATGTTGAGCATCTTTTCATGTGTCTATTGGTCATACATGTGTCTTCTTTGCATAAATTTTATGTTAGGTCTTCTGCCCATTTCTTGAATGGCTTGTTGAGGTTGTTGTTGTTATTGAGCTGCACGATCTGTTTTTATACTTTGAAAATTAAGTCCTTGTTGGTGTCTCTGAGCCGTAGTTTCTCTTTAAGCTATATGAGCATAAGTAAATATATTGGTGATGCCTTGTGAGTACATTCTATATTTTAAGTTTAATCTTAAGAATATGTAGCTCTGTACACAATGGAATATTACTCAACTATACAAAGGAACAAAATTTGGTCATTTGTAGAGAAATGGATGGACTGAGAGACTGGCATAAAGAGTTAAGTAAGTCAGAGAAAAACAAATACCGTATATTAATACATATATGGGGAATTTGAAAAAATCAGCATAGAAAATCTTATATATAAAGCAGAAATAGAGATACAGCCATAGAGAATGAACAGATTGATAGCAAGGGGGAAAGAAGAGTGGAATAAACTGGGAGATTGGGATTGACATACATACACTGATAGTATGTCTAAAATAGATAACTAATGAGAAAACACTTTATAGTGCAGAGAACTCTACTCAGTGCTCTATGGTGATATAAATGGGAAGGGCATCCAAAAAGAGGGGATATATGCATATGTATAGCTAATACACTTTGAGGTACAGTAGAAACTAACAACTTTATAAAGCTGCTGCTGCTGCTGCTAAGTCGCTTCAGTCGTATCCGACTCTGTGCGACCCCAGAGACGGCAGCCCACCAGGCTCCCCCGTCCCTGGGATTCTCCAGACAAGAATACTGGAGTGGGTTGCCATTTCCTTCTCCAGTGCACGAAAGGGAAAAGTAAAAGTGAAGTCGCTAGTCATGTCCGACTCTTAGCGACCCCATGGACTGTAGCCTACCAGGCTCCTCTGTCCATGGGATTATTCAGGCAAGAGTACTGGAGTGGGGTGCCATTGCCTACTCTAATAAAAATTAAACAATAAATTAAAATAATACACAGCTTGGAACACACCACTCTCTGATGCAAACATCCTTCATGACTCTTCATTGTCCTCAGAATAAAGCACAAACATCTTAGCTTTTACAGTTCCCTATCATTCTTCCCTAAACTTCATATCTAATATCCTTTTCCTACCAAATCATAGGTGGATTCTACATTATAATTTGAATCCCATGCCATCTCCCATTCACTCTTTTTCTGACCTGGCTTTTAAACTTATGCCTTGACCTAATGTGAAATGCTCTATCAGTTCAGTTCAGTTAGGTCGCTCTGTCGTGTCCGACTCTTTGCGACCTCATGGACTGCAGCACTCCAGGCCTCCCTGTCCATCACCAACTTCCGGAGTTTACTTAAACTCATGTGAATTGAGTTGGTGATGCCATCCAATCATCTTATCCTCTGTCATCCCCTTCTCCTGCCTTCAATCTTTCCCAGAATCAGGGTCTTTTCCAATAAGTCTGTTCTTCACATCAAGTGGCCAAAGTATTAGAGTTTCAGCTTCAACATCAGTCCTCCCAATGAATATTCAGGACTGATTTCCTTTAGGACTGACTGGTTGGATCTCCTTGCAGTCCAAGGGAATTCCAAGAGTCTTCTCCAACACCATATTTCAAAAGCATCAATTCTTAGGTGTTCAGATTTCTTTGTAGTCTAACTCTCACATCCATACATGACTACTGGAAAAACCAGAGCTTTTACTAGATGGACTTTCGTTGGCAAAGTAATGTCTCTGCTTTTTAATATGCTGTCTAGGTTGGTCATAACTTTTCTTCCAAAGAGCAAGTGTCTTTTAATTTCATGGCTGCTGTCAATATCTGAAATGATTTTGGAGCTCAAGAAATAAAGTCTGTCACTGTTTCCACTGTTTCCCCATCTATTTGCCATGAAGTGATGGGACCAGAAGCCATGATTTTAGTTTTCTGAATGTTGAGTTTTAAGCCAACTTTTTCACTCTCCTCTCTCACTTTCCTCAAGAGGTTCTTTAGTTCTTCTTCGCTTTCTGCCATACGGGTAGTATCATCTGCATGTCTGAGGTTATTGATATTTCTCCTGGCAATCTTGATTCCAGCTTGTGCTTCCTCCAGCCAAGCATTTCTCATGATGTACTCTGCATATAAGTTAAATAAGCAGTGTGACACTATACAGCCTTGACGTAATCCTTTTCTTATTTGGAACCATTCTTTTGTTCCATATCCAGTTCTAACTGTTGCTTCCTGACCTGCATGCAGGTTTCTCAAAAGGCAGGTCAGGTGGTCTGGAATCCCCATCTCTTTCAGAATTTTCCACAGTTTATTGTGATCCACACAGTCAAAGGCCTTGCCAGAGTCAATAAAGCAGAAGTAGATGTTTTTTCTGGAACTCTCTTGCTTTTTTGATGATCCAACAGATGTTGGCAATTTGATCTCTGGTTCCTCTGCCTCTTGTAAATCCAGCTTGTACATCTGGAAGTTCACAGTTCATGTACTGTTGTTGTAGCCTGGCTTGGAGAATTTTGAGCATTAGTTTGCTAGCATGTGATATGAGTGCAATTGTGCAGTAGTTTGAGCATTCTTTGGCATTGTCTTTCTTTGGGTTTGGAATGAAAACTGATTTTTTCCAGTCCTATGGCTCTAAAGCCAGACCTAACATGGAATGCTTTATAGCCAGAAACCCTGGCTCTAAAGTCAGGATTTCACACCCTAGTTCTATTAATTGTCAGCTAGCTGTGTGCCCTTGGGCAAATGAATTAACCACTCTCTGCCTTTGCACACCTGTTTGTAAAATGAAATAATAATAGAATCGGTGCCATAAGATGAGTATAAAGGTTAAGACAGTTATTAAAGCCCTTAGAATAGTACCTACCAGATGGCCGTATGTTAGTAAATGTTAGTTATTATCACATAGATCCAACTTCTATATCCTTGAAATACTAGCTAAACCAGATTCTTCAGGAAGCCTTTCCTAGTGCCTTCAGCTGGTTATGAACCTCCTCTATTCTGAACTCATCTTTTACTTATATGCAGATCTTGCTATTTATTTTCTATCATATATGATAATTAAATATATACATTACTTCTGCTAAACCATCTACTCCTTAAGAAGAAAAATATCTTTTTAATCTTTCATCAAATATACCACTAAAGTCAAATTTCAATAAATATATAATTAACTAATTTGTCCTATACTCAATTAATAAAAGACCACCAAAAGATAGAGTCAGTTGAATTATTGACACTTAAAATACCATATAAAGTTTCATCAGGGTAGTAGAAAACCCTAACTTCAGAGTTATATTTTATTTTTTAAAAAATAAAAAACATGGTATACAACATCTGTATAAGTTAAATCATCTTAATTTAATTGATCAATCTCAACTAAAGGTCGGAGAAGGCAATGGCACCCCACTCCAGTACTCTTGCCTGGAAAATCCTATGGATGGAGGAGCCGGGTAGGCTACAGTCCATGGGATCGCTAGGAGTCAGACACGACTGAGCGACTTCACTTTCCCTTTGCCCTTTCATGCACTGGAGAAGGAAATGGCAACCCACTCCAGTATTCTTGCCTGGAGAATCCCAGGGACAGCGGAGCCTGATGGGCTGCTGTCTATGGGGTTGCACAGAGTCGGACACGACTGAAGCGACTTAGCAGCAGCAGCAGCAATTAAAGGTCAGACTTGTAAGAAAACAAAGTTTCATTTATAGCACAAGAGAAATAAACCACACAATGTATATACAAAAATGAGAATTTAAGGCCTAAAAACTGGCATTTCTGGTTTTGCCATGTTTGGGTAACACATAGTATATTTAAGGACTTTAAATGCATCAACAAAACATATTATATTTATCCAAACTTTTATCTATCCCAAATTCTTTACCTGCTTTATGACTTAAAAAACTGGTTCAGGGTATCAAGACTATACCATGACAAAAATCACCATTTGTTGAAGAGTCTGTTCTAAGAAACCTTGACACACACATTCCAAGAATGAGTTATCTTATACCATATGGAAAAATTAACTCAAAAGGGATTAAATCTAAGACCAAAAACTATAACACTACTAAAATAAAAAGCAAAAAGTAGGCAAGTGAGACTACATTAAACTCAAATACCTAGCTCATCAAAGGAAACAATTAATGGAATGAAAAGTCATCCTACATAATGGGAGAAAACACTAATCACAAATCTTATAAGGGATTAACATTCAGAACATATAAACAGGAAAATGAAAAGACATTTCTACCAGGAGAACATAAGACTATTCAACAAGTGAATTAAGAGATGCTCAACATCAAAAGTCACTAGAGAGAAATACAAATCAAAATCTCATACCCACGAGGATGGCCACTAATGAAAATACAAGCAAGCAAACCAATCAACAAACAACCCTAGAAAGTGACAAGTGTTGTGGAGGATGGGAGAGGAATGAGAAGCCTGGTGCATTGCTAGTAGGAAAGTAAAATGATACGGCCCTTCGGAAAATAGAACAGAAGTTCCTCAAAAAATTAAAAATAGAATTACCATATGATCTAGCAATCCATTCTGGGTATATACAAATTAATCCAAAGCAGAATCTCAAAGAGATATTTCTATACTCATATTCACAGTAGTCAAGAGGTGGAAGTACCCTAAATGTCTGTGGATGGATAAATGAATAAATAAAACGTGTCATGTTTATAATTCAGTGTGACCTCATGGATTGTAGCCCACTAAGCTCCTCAGTTCATGAGATTTTCTAGGCAAGAATACTGGAGTGGGTTGCTGTTTCCTTTTCCATGTATTTTGTTGTTGTCCGGTCGCTCAGTTGTATCCAACTATTTGCAACCCCATAGACTGCAGCACGCGAGGCTTCTCCATGTATATACAGTGGGATATTATTTATCCTTTAAAGAAGGAAATCCTGTAACATGCTACAACATGGGTTCACCTTGAGGACATTATATTAAGTGAAATAAACCAAATGCAAACAAAAAGGCAAATACTATGAGTTTGCTTATATGATATATCTAAAGTCATCAAATTCACAGAAAGACAAAGTAGGATGGTGACTGCTGGGGACACGGGAGGGCAAATGGGGAGTTGTTGTTCAATGGGTAGAGAATTTCAGCTTTACAAGATGAAAAGTTTTGGATAGCTGTTGTGTGTGTGTGTGCTCAGTCATGTCTGACTCTTTGTGACTCCCTGGACTGGGGCCCACCAGGCTCCTCTGTCCATGGAAATCTGTTGCACAATATGCATATACTTAACATCTTCAAACTATACATTTAAAATGGTTAAGGAGTCAGATTTTCTTTTTTTTTAATTTAAAAAACTTGAAAAAATTTGTTCTGAGTACATAAAAATAATTACCATGTTAAGATGTTGATCTGGAAGTAATTACACAACATACCTGCTTTGTTATCTAAGATTTTGCTGTTTCTCATTCATTTACTCAAAAAAATCAGATCTCTAAGTACAAGTCACTGCCAATTCCTGAGAACAAGCCTACTAGTAGTTCAAAGCAAAATAAGTTTTTTATAACATAAAGGGAGTGGGGTCATACTTTTTAATTTTTTCTTACATTTCTCTTGTCCCTTTTTGGAGGTATAGCTCCTGGCTTCACATTGCCCAGATCACCTGAGCAATCAGTGAATCTGTATGTTGTGGTGTGTGCCAACTACGTGCATGATAGTGCTAAGTTACGTCCTAGCAAGTTACTATGTTTCTTATTAGGATGGGCAGGCCAGTCCTCAAGTCTCTGTGGTGACTGAAAGCTCATTAACAGCAGGGTGAGATATGTTTGCCATCTTTCTATATTTTTTCAAGGGTACATAAAGGGACCAGGATTTGAATCTACAAAATGCCTGACCAGGTGAAAATGTTCTCTATCAGCTTCAGCCAGAAAAAGGCTGCCACTATGTTCCAGAATAAAGGTTGTCTTTCTCTGTAAATGAATCAGTCTCTTGTGAAAAGCCCTGATTCTTATGGGTACCTATGAGGTTGCTTTTGGCTGTAAGGCACAGAAAGGCTATCATAGCTGGCTTAAATAATGGATACATTTATTGTTTTGTATAATAAGAACAACTGTAGGAGAAGGAAATTCCTGGGTCATTAAATACACAGTATAATGACACAGTCTCCCCTAACCTTTAGATCTGCCAGCCTCAGAGTGTTGGCCCCTTCCCTGGCTGTATAATGTGTACTGTAGTTCCATCTGGCACCTGCTGATAATAAACACTGTGCCAAAGAATGAGGCTGTCTCTTCTCATGGGTCTAAAAGCTGAAAAGAAAAACTTTCTCCAGAGCATACCCTTAGTAGCTCTCTCCTCACATTTATGGGCAATCACATTGCTAGACATTCACTGCTAGTGGAAACTGGATTACTTTGTCTTGTAGGCAAATAATAACATTTTCTACACTCTGCTATTAACCAGCTGTAGAATTTAAGATACAGGTATTTTCTTTTTGGGACCTGTTTTGTTGTTTTTGTTGTTGTTGTTTTTCCTATCTAGATGCTTATACACCTGCTTGGGGAATTGAATTTTATTGTTTGCTGAGTGTAAGACTCTATGCTAGACTGCAGGGTGCTCAAAGATGAGAACTGGTACTTGTTGCCTTTGAGGATCTTAAGCAACTAGAAAAATATAAATCCCATGCCATTGGATTCAACCTGAAAATGCATAGATCAAGAGCTTCTGTCAAGCAACATGATACGTGGTGAATCCTGAGACTAAAACTCATGTGAGCTTAGGATCAGGAGTTAGATGGAGAGAGACTAGGTTCTAACGGCATAAAGTAAACCTTGTATTACACTCTTCCTCAAAATGAGCAAGTTCTGGAACTCTCTGTAATTTGGAATAGTAAAATTTCATTCTCTCATTTTTAACAGATCAAACTGGTAAAATTAACAAAAAAACACATGGCATTGGAGAAGCCCTGAATGTTTCAGGAATAACCAAAGAAAATAAAGATTTTCTTAGAAGAAAAGAAAAATGAACAAAGAAAAATATTCTGTAACCTAAGGAATTAGTGTCTGTCAACAACCAATGCATTTGGGCGTTGACATTTTCTTCCAATGTCGACCCTTATTATATATTTCCATGAAAATCAGTCTAAAAGGAAATCAAGTGAGGCCAAGTTGATGAAATGTCATTTTCCCTGAATGCTTGAATTCCTTTAACCCCCTTATTGTTGCTTCCTCCTCTGTGTCACACGTGGTTAAATTGACACAGATGGTTCTCATTAAACATGGTGTTAAATGGTTCTCATTAAATGTGGCACTTCCTGCACACACAGCTTAGGTTATATCATAGATGTAGCATTAAGCCAGGCTGAAATGAGATGTGACGATGATGATGGTAAGACTATGTCAAAGATGTTAACAGCTACAATTTATTGAGCATTTCCTATAGTGCAAACACTGTGATGTTTATATTAGGTACATAATTTCTTTATCTTGTCACATCTACCCTGTTGAGATCTGCTGAAATTCTAAAAGATACTTGCTTGTAAAACTACAGTTTTTAATAATAGAGCCAAAACCAAGTAAAAACTGTGTGACTCCAAGCCATGGCTTCTAATTTAACATGCTATTATTATTCTATACCTTGCCTTAGTTAAACCACAAATTTATAGTGTGCTGAGCTACTGGAGGTGATGAAATTCCAGTTGAGCTATTTCAAATCCTGAAAGATGATGCTGTGAAAGTGCTACACTCAATATGCCAGAAAATTTGGAAAACTCAGCAGTGGCCACAGGACTGGAAAAGGTCAGTTTTCATCCCAATCCCAAAGAAAGGCAATGCCAAAGAATGCTCAAACTACCACACAATTGCACTCATCTCACACGCTAGTAAAGTAATGCTCAAAATTCTCCAAGCCAGGCTTCAGCAATACATGAACCATGAACTTCCAGATGTTCAAGCTGGTTTTAGAAAAGGCAGAGGAACCAGAGATCAAATTGCCAACATCCACTGGATCATTGAAAAAACCAGAGAATTCCAGAAAAACATCTACTTCTGCTTTATTGACTATGCCAAAGCCTTTGACTGTGTGGATCACAATAAACTGTGGAAAATTCTTCAAGAGATGGGAATACCAGATCATCTGACCTGCCTCTTGAGAAACCTGTATGCAGGTCAGGAAGCAACAGTTAGAACTGGACATGGAACAATAGACTGGTTCCAAATAAGAAAAGGAGTACGTCAAGGCTGTATATTGTCACCCTGCTTATTTAACTTATATGCAGAGTACATCATGAGAAACACCGGGCTGGAAGAAGCACAAGCTGGAATCAAGATTGCTGGGAGAAATATCAATAACCTCAGATATGCAGATGACACCACCCTTATGGCAGAAAGTGAAGAGGAACTAAAAAGCCTCTTGATGAAAGTGAAAGAGGAGAGTGAAAAAGTTAGCTTAAAACTCAACATTCAGAAAACAAAGATCATGGCATATGGTCCCATCACTTCATGGGAAATAGAGGGGGAAACAGTGTCAGACTTTATTTTTGAGGGCTCCAAAATCACTGCTGATGGTGATTGCAGCCATAAAATTAAAAGACGCTTACTTCTTGGAAGGAAGGTTATGGCCAACCTAGATAGCATATTTAAAAGCAGAGAAATTACTTTGCCAACAAAAGTCCGTCTAGTCAAGGCTATGGTTTTTCCAGTGGTCATGTATGGATGTAAGAGTTGGACTGTGAAGAAAGCTGAGCGCCGAAGAATTGATGCTTTTGAACTGTGGTGTTGGAGAAGACTCTTGAGAGTCCCTTGGACTGCAAGGAGATCCAATCAATCCATCCTAAAAGAGATCAATCCTGGGTGTTCATTGGAAGGTCTGATGTTGAAGCTGAAACTCCAATACTTTGGGCACCTCATGTGAAGGGTTGACTCATTGGAAAAGACCCTAATGCTGGGTAGGATTGGGGGCGGGAGGAGAAGGGGACGACAGAGGATGAGATGGTTGGATGGCATCACCAACTCGATGGGCATGGGTTTGGGTAGACTCCGGGAGTTGGTGATGGACAGAGAGACCTGGCGTGCTGCAATTCATGGGGTCGCGAGGAGTCAGACACGACAGAGCGACTGAACTGAACTGAACTCACTGAACTTTTAAATATGTCCTTGCTGGCATGGTGCCAGTGTAGACATCATACCAGTAAAACTCAATGCATTATCTACTGCTTGTAGCAGAAAATAGATGGATATATATTCAATGAGCCAACTCATTGTAAAATCTGCCCCGAATGTGGGAAAGACTGAAGACAACAGAAGGGGTTGGCAGGGGTTGAGATGGTTAGATAGCATCACTGACTCAATGCACATGAATGCGAGCAAACTCCAGGAAATCGTGGAGGACAGAGGTGCCTGGCATGCTGCACTCTGTGGGGTTGCAAAGAGTTGTTGGACATGATTTAGTGATTGAACAACAACATATTCATAGAGGTGAAGACGTAAAGTTGGGGAAAATTTGGGACATCATCTCTTCTAGCCCCACCCTTTAATAATACAAAAAAAATAAATAAATAACTGAGGGCCACTGATTTTCACACAGACCAAACCTGAGCTCCTACATGAGTTAGTACTGGAGCTCAGAGCTCCTGACTCCTCTGAGGGTGATGTCATGTAGTGTCTCAGGGAATGGGCCAGTTCTTGTCAATGTTTCTTGAAATGAGTGTTCCAAACATTATTCTTTGGGAAATGTTGGTGTAGACCATTTGGGGGGAGTTCTCATTCAGAACCTATAGCCTTATCAGCAAGACTCATCCCACCCAACCCAACAACAACTCCTAACCTCCAAAAACTCCACTGGAAGCCCAGGTATCTCCCAGGCACTCTGTCATTGCATGGGGCAGGAAGGGAGGATGGGGCTTGTTCATGGTGTTTGAAAGCCCTGACCATTTTCACCACCAGCACCCTCAGGGTTTAACTCTACTTCCACATGTAATTACAGAGAAAATCAAGTCCTTAAGATGACTAACATTGGTAATAAATCACAAATATTTTAAATCTTAAATTCCACAAAGAAAAGTGTGAGTGATACATATTCAAAGAGGTGTCCACATTACCAAAGAATTAGTAGACAATATGACATGGGGATACTCCTTCTGTCTCTTGATTCAGTCTAACACTTAATGAATACCTACCATGTGATGGGCAATGCACTAGGCACATCCCAATGGCATTGCAGTTAGTCCATTTGACAGCCCTCTGAAGCAGGGCTGCTTATACACTTTATGTAAGGTAGCTAAATCTTAGAGGATTCCCTGGTGGCTCAGTCAGTAAAGAATCTGCCTGCAATCCAGGAGATAGGGATTCAATTCCTGGGTTCAGATGATCCCCTGGAGGAGGAAATTGCCACCCACTCCAGTATGCTTGCCTGGGAAATCCCAGGGACAGAGGAGTCTGATGGGATTCAGTCCATCGTGTTATAAGAGTTGGACACAACTTAGTGATTAAACCACCACCACCACCAATGCTTAGAGAAGTTAACTGACACTCAAGGAACAGAGCTAATAAATTGTGAAGCTGGGGTCATAAACTAGGCTTTCTAGTTCCAAACCAATCTCCTCAAGTCTCCCCAACCAAGCTCTAATCAAACTCAGTCAGCCCTTCTTGGTAATTAGAAAACAGGATGACCAGAGTGATATACAAAATAAGAGCCATTTTTTAAAAGGATAAGTAAAGTGCTTCAAGTGCTGGAAATCACATATGCTGGAAAAATATTGGGCAATAAAAATAATTATTTTTGAGTCTTTATTGTTTTTGAAACTAAGTCCCTTAAAACTGAGTCCTTCTGCAGAGTGTATGATTAAAATCTCTACTCAAAACCCAAAAGAGACCCAAAGATCTCTTTTCCTTACTCTCTTTACCTGAATCTGTTCTCCTCAAAATTAGGGAGTATCAAAGATCAGGGGAGATTGAAACAATATACAAGCCCCTATATCTCTGTCCTTTGAAGTAAAAGACTTTTGGTTTAGTCTTCCAGGCCTCCTTTGAGTCTCAAAATGCTGATGCAAGAGTTAATGGTTAGGAAAGGTGAAGATACAGAAACAAAAAATAGCTGGGCAGGAAAACTGTTAATTTAGACTATAAATCCGCCACATAGCAGAGTCCCCACACTCTCAGTTCCCTGAGAGAAACCAGATAAAGGCCTGACACACATTCCTAAGTTGTTTTTACAGGAAGCAGACTACCACTAGATGAAAACTGCTGATCACAAGGACATAGACAATAAACTGATTGAAATCAGAAGGTTGATGATGCTTGAAACTTCACCTTGAGGACAACCCATCCCAGAGTTCTGCAGGAGCTGATTCTGCACCCTGTGGCCCTCTCCCTACACTGTCCTTTAAACCCATCACCTGAAAGCCATTGGGAGAGTTCAGGTCTTTTGAGTATGAGATGCACATTCTCCTTGCTTGACACGCTGCAATAATAAACACTGCACTTCCCTGTACAACCTGGTGTCAGTAGATTGGCTTTACTGAATGTGAGCAAGTGGACCCAAGTTTGGTTCAGTAACATGATCCAGGAACAGGATAAGATCTTTCCTCCCCAAATTATAGCGCTACAAAATCCATGCAGTGATTGTAACAGGTACCACTACTCTCATTTTACAGATAAGAAAGTTAAGAATCATAGATCCTAAATCACACATCTCAGGTTTTACAATTCGGGGCTTAAAGCAAGTAATGTGACAAAATGAAGCTGTTCTTGATTATGGCAAATGTTTACATTTCTGTAGGGGGTTGCCACTGGATAAATCATGGAAAACACTCTTATAATATAAAACATCCTTAAATTGACTTTAAGAGAAGCTAATGTGCTATCCTGACTTCATTGGTGAAAGCTTTGTCAAAGGCCAGAGCTGACTCATTGCCCTGTATTCAGGAACACTGGATTCCAAGACATCAGCAAAATGGAAATTTAAATTCTCACCCTACACTTAACTTTCTAAAACCTTCAAAACAAGAGCATAAGCATGCTAGGTGTTTTTAGGATTCTATTTATATTTCATTCTGCAAATGACCTTCAAACACATATTAAAAATATCTGAATTACATCCCCTCTGCTTCCATTCTGTAATTTTTTTTCCCTGCACTATACTTTTGCTGCTGCATTGGTTGAGCCAATAAACTACCACTATCAAAACTTTGAACTTGAAAATGACCCTCAGGTAAGGAAAGGGTGTTTGCAAGGAATCCAAGGATAAGCTTTTTAAGGATCTGAAAATTCCTAGACATTAATAGCAATGTTTTTTTTTACCAGAATCGGGATATCTGCTGTGGGTATGAGTTGTAAGATACCCAAAAAAACCTAAAGATCACTGCTTTACTCAAAATGTACTGGGTGACCCTGGGAGAGTTACTTGACAGTTTTATCAAATAGAAATAATGTAATGCTTGAAGGATGCACCTTTAAAGTGATGACTATTACATGAAATAAATAGCTATATAAAATTGAACAGTTATGAGCACTCTTTATCTCATTTCCCTGAAGAGAGAGCTTACATAGTTGTATATACAGTTTCATGAGGGGCCTTTAGGACAAGTTCCGTTGTACCAGTATTATTTAGAGCCTCTACTTTGATGCTTTAACTATTTGTCTTCTATGCCAATCTTTTAGCATTCTGTACTCATTGCATTCCATAAATTTCTATTTTATTATGTTCCAAAAATTCAATAAATATGTAGGTTAGGAATAAATGGAAATAGCTGATATTGCATTTCTGCCTATTGATGTCTGGCTGGGAGTTCCAATGAGAAGTTAGCTACCTGCAGTTTTCTAGGTGACACACAATCACCCCCAGGTAGATTAAGGAACTTCAGTATGGATTGTTCTTAAATCAGAAAATCTTACCTGAGTAAAAAGGGAAAGCTATGTACTTGCTCTGGGGAGGTCTTCCAACAGTATTAATGCTATTAAATATCAATTAATAAAATTCATATTGTTACGTGTTCCTTAAGTATTGCTTCTAAGTGTCATCTGAAAGATAAGCATGGCTTTGATGTCTGTATTGTGTGTATATATGCTGTCATTGTAGAAAAATCAACAAAGCTGACAGTGACTGTGTCCTTAGCATCTGTCATCCTTTCAGAAGAGCTTTTTATCTGTGGGACAAACTTACAGTAATTGGATTTTTTTTTTTCCTGTGTGAAATATTTTGAAATTGGAAGACATGTCCAGAAAAGAACATGGGTCCCCCATTTCTACTCAAAAGAGATCTGATTTAAGGACAATCTTGAGGTTCCTTAATCTACCTAGGAGTGATTATGTGTTACCTGGACAATTCCACAGCAAATTTTCTGCAGAAGCCTCATGCTCTGGCATCATTTAGGAAGAAGTTTTCATGAAATTATGCTCTCAAATGAGGCTTCTACTATTGGCCTGAGCAACCTGAATCTTCTGAAATCTAAGTAAGAATTTTGCAGTCAAGATGAAAATGATCTAGAAAGAATAAAGGAGAAGACCTTTAGATTCAGTTCCAATATATTTTAAAAACAATCCCTCCCCTACTTGACTCCAGCAGTACTGGCTTTCCTCCCCTTTGATCACGAAATTATGACGTCTTCTCAGAGAAATAACTTGAATGTAGGAAAGGTAAAACAACTGGGTAAAGAGGTACTTCACAGGCAGGCAAAGCACATGTTCTAATATAACCGAATCTTAGAAGATCAAGGTTGGACTAGACAGAAAGATACACTATGTTAACTAGTTCAACCTCTGTGCATACTCATATGGTATAGTCATTTCAGCAATGATTGAATGCCTACACTGATAGGGAGATCAGTACTTCCATATGGCTAGGCAGCTCTAATCATTATTTATTTATGCATTTGTATCAACACGTATTTAAAGGCTACTTTTTGAAAGACATTCTGCTTATGAAGTGAACCTGGTATACATGGATACACTCAGAGGGCCTATATGTAGCAAGAGATGCCAATAAACCAAGAATCACAATAGCACATTCTTCCTTATATTGGACTGAATTCTCTGCCTAAAACTCACTATTCCTGGATTAATTTCTCAAAGGCAAACATAATATGTCTAACAATACCCCACAGCCCAAGCCCTTTGGTTTTCATAGTTTCATCAGGCCTCTTTTTTTGTGTGTGGATTAAAATCCCCATTTCAATTCATTGGTTCATTGATTTATTCATTCATTCAACAAGTATGTTTTAAATAATTATTTATCATGTAGAAACTGTAGGAAAACTATAGACAAAATACCTGTCTTCAAGAAATTGAGGATCTAATGTTTGTTTCATCTTTCACTATTCTTAGGTAAAAGAATTCCCCTATAAATATCTCTGTTTACCACTTGAAATAAAATCTCGTCTAAAAAGAAGTATGACTGACAGCCCCTGCCTTCACAGACTGTAAGATCTTAAAAAGCCAACTATAATTTCTGTATCCTTATTTGTATCATGGATCTTCAAGCAATTAGTTATATGGCAATACTTTCTTTACAGCATCACTTTTGCAGATATCTAAAATATATGATTACCATTGCAATCTGTGTAATTAATATAATTTTAATATAAAACATATCAAATATTTTATATTAACTGCAGAGACTGTAGACATAGGATTCCTCCTATGTTGGGAAAGTCAGTAAAGCCCATTTACCAAACCCAGAGTAGCTGATATCCTTTCTTTCCATGGGATTATTTTTGAGAACTTGCGATCTCCCAGTATTCCATAGACACTGATATAGGTATTAATATTAAAGGGCACTGGGCAACAGAATAACTCCTGAGCCATGATTCAAATTACTCTCCTCTTCTCTCTGGTGTTGGCTGCATCTCAAGGTACTGTGACTTATTTTTCCATCTGAAAACCAAATGATACGATACAGGGGTCAACTGCCTCCTCTTAATCAAAAGCACAGGGTTTTCAGGAACCTCTCCAGAATACTCAGCTTTGCTGGTGATTGTCATTTTTCTCCCTTTAATTTTTCCTTGGTTATTGTTTGTTTGTTTGTTTTTTCCTCTTTCATGGACAGAGTCCCTTTCTCCATTTGACCTTCTAAAGCACTAAAGTTTACCAAACTTTTCTCTCTCTGTAATATAATTACATGATTTTTACGACTCTTCACCCATGAGGATATTTTGATATGACATATGAAGCATTAAATTTTTAGTCATTTCTTTAATAAGTTATAAGCAAAAAGGGCATTATTAATATTTCTCTGAATCTAACCCCATTGTTACCCTTTATCCCTGGGAAGGGCTTGGACAGTATTAAAGAGATCAGCCATCATTTCAAGATAGGACACATGTTTTTAGCCTCCTCAGGGAAAATTTCCCTGATGATGCAATCCACAACTGCATCCATGGCAAGCCTCTCTCACATGGTCATAGTTTCATTTTCTACAGAGCATATTGCGTGACCTGAATTTGCCTTAGTTATCTATGTATTTCATTGTTTATATCTTTATTCCCCCATAACAGCACCACTCCTATCCCTAACTAAAAAGTCATTTATATAAGGACAGGAATCTGAGGGGTATAATTGATCACTCTATTTCCATCTGGTATAAAATTAACAGTGAAAAAAATATATACACCCACACACGTGTTAAGGAATAAACCAGGAGAGATGTATTTTTTACATTGGCTTATCTCATAAAGAATTTTCATTTGTTCTAAGCAAAGTGTTCATTCTTAAAACTTTACACTAACTGGATATAGCTAGTGTCTGATATCTATTCAACAGTAAAAATTAGCATACTCTTTCATTTAATAACTTGATTTGTCAAGTATATTTGAGACACTGGGTGAAGACAGTGACACAGGAGTTCCTGAATTTCCCTCCTCCCAAAGGTACATCAAATACACAGCTACACACAGAGCAATGCCTTCTGATAGAAAGCAAGAGACTGAGAGAGTGCCTACATAGAAGTAACTCAGTGAGCCTGAGACATTCTCACCATAAGCCCTATCCCTAACACAGTACGATACATTTAGCAGAGAACACCCAAAATCTTAGCATCCCCTAGAGGAGTGAAGGCTATGGACCACACACCTAACACTCCAGCTTTTAAGACTGCTGCCCAAGGGATGAAACCCCAAAGAATCTAGTTCTAAAAGCCAATGGGGCTTGCGTTCATGAGTCTAAAATGACTAGTATAACAAAGGGAGAAGCAGTTGTTAACAGAAGTGTTATCTACTGTTGCTATCCCTACCCAGGGACTAATGCAGAGAAAATTAGTCCCCACCCAGGGACTAAGGTGGAAATAGTCCATCTTCCAGACTCTCCCTGGAAGGGGATACATTTTGCAAACTGCTGCCTCAGTGTCCAGCATCTAATTTGCATACATCTAAACTCTGACTGTGATCCTCCCTCCACACTAAAGAGCCCGTGGGCAATTCCAATACTCTCTCAGGATCATTCCAACATTAAATCAGGTCATCAGCAGCTCTGAAAGGAGATTATCCACTCATCTAGCATCCCCAAATTTTATGGTTGCCACCAGAGTGATGGCCTTCCTAGTCAGCCAGCTCTGATAACCAATGGGGCTTGCAATCTCAAGTCCCGCAGGATAAGGGTAAAAAAATATATATATATTTTTTAATGGGTGCAGAAAGCAACCCCCCATCCCTCACCATGACTATACATCCAAGCTCAACTGCATAACTTCAACACAATAAAAGCCATGTATGACAATCCAGAGCTAATAGTATACTTTGTGGTGAAAACCTAAAAATTTTTTCCTCTGAGAACAGAGACAAGGATACTCACTCTTGCCATTTTTATTCAACACAGTACTGGAAATCTTATCCAGGGAAAATAGGCAAGCAAAATAAATAAATAAATTAGAAAGGAAGAAAGAAGTAAAACTATATGTTTATAGATGATACAATCTTATATACAAAAACACTAAAGACTTGACCATAGCACTGTCTAAACTAATAAAAAAAATTCAGATAAGTTTCAGGGTACAAAATCAATCTATAAAAATCAGTTGTGTTTCTATACACAAACGCTGAACTATCAGAAAAAGAAATTCAGAAAACAAATCTCATTTATTGAGCAACAAAAACAATACAATACTTAGGGATAAATTTAGCCAAGGAGGTAAAATATCTGTACAATGAAAACTATGAAACATTTCTTGTCTCAAGAAGACACAAATAAATGGAAATATATTCTGTGTTCATAGATTAGAAGAATTAACATTATTAAAACTTTCATATTAACCAAAGCAATGTACAGATTCAATGCAATCATTATCAAAATTCTCACAACGTTTTCACAGAAATAGAAGAACCAATCTAAAATTCATATAGAAGTACAAAAACCCTAAATAGCCAAAGCAACCTTGAGAAAAAAGAACAAAGCTATAGGGATCACAATTCCTGATTTCAAACTATTTTATAAAGCTATAGATTCAAAATAGTATCATATTGACATTGAAAACAGACACAAAAACCAATGGAAAAGAAGAATCAAGAGCCCAAAAATAAACCCATGGTCAATTAAGTTTGACCAAAATAATCCAAGAATACACAATAGAAAAAGGATAGTCTTTTAAATAAATAATGCTGGAAAAACTGTTTATCTACATGCAAGAAAATGAAACTAGACTCTTGTCTTACACCATATCCCCAAATCAATTCAAAATATGTTTAAATACTAGATTGCAACACCTGAAACCATAAAGCTACTAGGAGAAAATATAAGAAGTAGGCTACTTGCTGTGCTGTTGACAAAGAATTTTTGGCAAGACAACAACAAAAAAGGCACATCAGGGTAATGCAAATCAAAATCACAATGAGATATTTTCTCACACCTGTTAGCATATCTATCATAAAAGAGACAAAAGATAATAAATTCTGGTGAGAATGTGGGGAAAAGAGCACCCTTGTACATTATTGGTAGGAATGTAAACTGGTAGGTTCAGTCTCTATTGAAAACAGTATGGAGATTCTTTGAAAAATTAGAAATAGAAATACCATAAGATACAAATCCAACAACTGCACTACTACCTGTATATCCAAAAAAATGTAATTACTGTAATTACTATTTTGAAGAGATATCTGTACTCCTGTGTTTATTATAGTTGTATTCATAATATTCAAGGTATAAGGACAATCTTAGTGTCTATCAATGAATAAATGGATAAAGAAAATTTGATTATATACATATATATACACACATGCAATGAAATATACATATATGTGATATTTATATATACACACATATATACAATGAAATATATATATACACACACACACACATTGGAATACATACACACACACAATGAAATATTATTCAGCCTTATAAAAGAAGGAAATGTTGCTATTTGCAACAATATAGATGAACCTGGATTGCACTATGCTAAATGAAATAACCCAGACAGGGGAAGAAAATAGTGTATGGTGTCATTCATATGTATGGAGTCTTAAAAAGTTGAACTTGCAGAAGTAGAGAATAGTGTGGTGGTTTTCAGGAATGGGATGGGTAAAAGAAAATGGGGTGAAAGGGCACAAACATTCTGTTGTAAGATAAATAAGGTCTGAAAATCTAATAGGTAACATAGTGACCCTAGTTAAACACTGTATTGTGTAATATAAATTTGCTGAGAGAGTAGAACTTACATATTTCATACACAAAAAATGCAAATAAATAAGGTATTGGATATGCTAATTAAATCAATGATGAGGCAGTGGTAATTCTTTCATAATATATTAATATATCAAATCATCACTTTGAACCCTTTGGATATGAATTTCATTGGCTGTGACATCCACAAAATGCTTGAATTCCTAAAAACTGGATTTGAAATTAAGGTAGGTGAAGAAAGGGAGAACATTTTTGAGACCAAAGTAACAACCTGGGTATGTCAAACAACCAAACAGCTGTCAGTCTGCAAGTAGTTATCAATTAATTTGTAGGCACAGATTGCTGAGTTGGCAATCTTTTATGGTATGGAAATTCTTCATAGAAGGTTTGCTGAAGGTTGCTGAACAACTGAAGGTTTGCTACGAAAGACTGAGTCATTCTTGTCTATCGCTAGATGAATGGATAAAGGAAATGAGGTATTTTCCATAATAGAATGTTATTCAGCCATAAAAAATAAATGGAATCTTGCCATTTGGTACAACATGGATGGACCTTGAGGGCATTGGTGGTGGTTTAGTCACTGAGTCATGTCCAACTCTTGCAATGTCATGGACTGTAGCCCACCAGGCTCCTTACTCAGTCCATGGGATTCTCCAGGCGAGAATACTGGATTGGGTTGCCATTTCCTGTTCAAGGGGATCTTCCTGACCCAGGAATCAAACCTGAATCTCCTGTACTGCAGGCAGATTCTTTGCAGACTAAGTTACCAGGGAAGCCCTGAGGGCATTATGCTGAATCAAATAAGTCAGACAAAGAAAGACAGACACCATATGATCTTATTTATATGTGAAATATTAAAAAAAAACAAAAAGGAAGCTCATAGATACAGAGAATAGATTGATGCTTGCCAGAGGTGAGGTGTGTGTGTGTGGCAGGTGTGCAAAGTGGGTGAAGGAAATCAAAAGTTACAAAATTCCAATTATAATATCAGTAAGTCAAGAGGGTGTAAATTATAGTATGGAAACTACAATTAATAATACCATATTATATATCTGCAGGCTGCTAAGAATAAATCTTAAAAGCTCTCATCACAAGAAAAAAATTATAATTATGTATGGTAATAGATGCTAACAAGATTCATCATGGTGATCATTTTGCAATATACACAAATATCTAATCATTATCTTGTACACCTGAAACTTGAAATATAGTGGTGGGTGTCAACTATACCTGAATTTAAAAAAAAAAATGAAGAGCTATTGTTGCCAAAGGTAGAAACCAAAGAAGTTAATGAAGAAACTGCTTAAAACTGCACATTGTGAAATTGTTTTCACTGGATTAAGAAGCAATACTATACCCTACCATGTGTAACATAGATAGCTAGCGGGAAGCTGCTGTATAGCAGAGATTGCACAGCTTGGTGTTCTGTGATGACTTAGATGGAGGAGGGCTGGGAGGATGGGAGGGAAACAAGAGAGAGGGGATATGTGTATATATACAACTGATTCACTTTGTTGTACAGCAAAAACTAACACAACATTGTAAAGCAATTATATTCCAATAATAAAATTTTAGAAAGAAGCAATAGAGGAAATGTTAAAACTGACAATTTTGTCACTTAAATCTCAATAAAGCAGAAAAAAAGAATGAATTAAAAAATTACCTATAAAATTACTAAATTTAAACTATTTGCTACTTTGAATGTATTCTATATACTTTCTTACTTTGGTGAATTACATATTGGACACACAGGGGTAGACAAGGGTAGGAAGAGGATATTTGTGCCACCTGTGATCTCTTTTTCAACATTCTAGACTTCAAAAGAAATTCTAAATTATATTTTTAACAGTTCTTCTAGTACCTTTTTTAATATTAAAACATCACTAAACATTTAGTTAATAAACATTTAAAAATGCCTTTGGTAACTAAACCTGATACAGACACTAGCTTTTTTCTAATAGACTTTAAAAATCTTATATTTCAATATAATCCAATTAAAATAATCTTATCAAAACTGAAAAAAAATTGACTTTATAGTTTGGGAGATATTCATAATGGTACAAAGGTAAAAGCTATTTAGTAGAATTTTACAAACATATTAAGAGATTTGCATTTTGTCTAGGAGGGTTTGACATGATCAAGTCAAAACATTCTTTCTTGTGGGATAACATTGTACTGCCATATTAATACACAGAAATAACCAATGACTTGAGATAATGTGGACATTTATAGTTCCCTTCACTGAAAAGTGGTTTTTTTTTTTGAGTAAATATATAATTAAACTTTAGTTGAGGCATTTTACCATTTGAGGGGCATCAGCCAGTGGTCAGAGAAGATACTGGCCGACTTAGATTGGACTATCACATTAATGCATACTTCCCCTTTAGTGTGTTACTATTTACTGGTAGTGTTGGCAATAGTTCTGCTGCTATTGAAGGTAGTTTATTTTTGCTACACATTTCTACTCAGTACAAGATGTGCATTACTGCCTGAAAACGTTGTAACACTGAAAAGTAGGTATTTGCACACTCTCTTAAAAATGAAAAACTTCATCTAGGAACTAGTAGAAGATCTACCCAAAATAACACAGTCAGTCAGTTCAGTTCAGTCACTCAGTCGTGTCCGACTCTTTGCGAACCCATGAATTGCAGCACGCCAGGCCTCTCTGTCCATCACCAACTCCCGGAGTCTACCCAAACTCATGTCCATCGAGTTCATGATGCCATCCAACCATCTCATCCTCTGTCGTCCCCTTCTCCTCCCGCCCCCAATCCTACCCAGCATTAGGGTCTTTTCTAATGAGTCAATTCTTCGCATGAGGTGGCCAAAGTATTGGAGTTTCAGCTTCAACATCAGTCCTTCCAATGAACACCCAGGATTGATCTCTTTTAGGATGGATTGACTGGATCTCCTTGCAATCCAAGGGATTCTCAAGAGTCTTCTCCAACACCACAGTTCAAAAGCATCAATTCTGCAGCGCTCAGCTTTCTTCACCATCCAACTCTCACATCCATACATGACTACTGGAAAAACCATAGCCTTGACTAGACAGACTTTTGTTGGCAAAGTAATGTCTCTGCTTTTAAATATGCTATCTAGGTTGGCCATAACCTTCCTTCCAAGGAGTAAGCGTCTTTTAATTTCATGCTGCAATCACCATTAGCAGTGATTTTGGAGCCCAAAAAAATAAAGTCTGACACTGTTTCCACTGTTTCCCCATCTATTTGCCATGAAGTGATGGGACCAGATGCCATGATCTTAGTTTTCTGAACGTTGAGCTTTAAGCCAACTTTTTCACTCTCTTCTTTCACTTTCATCAAGAGGCTCTTTAGTTCTTCTTCACTTTCTGCCATAAGGGTGGTGTCATCTGCATATCTGAGGTTATTGATATTTCTCCCGGCAATCTTGATTCCAGCTTGTGTTTCTTCCAGCCCAAAGAAAGGCAATGCCAAAGAATGCTCATACTACCGCACAATTGCACTCATCACATGCTAGTAAAGTAATGCTCAAAATTCTCCAAGCTAGGCTTCAGCAATACGTGAACCGTGAACTTCCAGATGTTCAAGCTGGTTTTAGAAAAGGCAGAGGAACCAGGGATCAAATTGCCAATATCTGCTGGATCATCGAAAAAGCAAGAGAGTTCCAGAAAAACATCTATTTCTGCTTTATTGACTATGCCAAAGCCTTTGACTGTGTGGATCACAATAAACTGTGTAACATTCTGAAAGAGATGGGAATACCAGACCATCTGACCTGTCTCTTGAGAAACCTGTATGCAGGTCAGGAAGCAACAGTTAGAACTGGACATGGAACAACAGACTGGTTCCAAATAGGAAAAGGAGTACGTCAAGGCTGTATATTGTCACCCTGCTTATTTAACTTATATGCAGAATACATCATGAGAAACCAGGGCTGGAAGAAACACAAGCTGGAATCAAGATTGCTGGGAGAAATATCAATAACACAGTCAGAGGTAGATTCAAAATTGAACCTCCAGCTGTACTGGGAACATGCGTGTGTGCTAAGTCACTTCAGTCATGTCTGATTCTTTGCAACCCTATGGACTCCTCTCTCCATGGGAGTCTCCAGGCAAGAATACTGGAGTGGGTTGCCAGACCCTCCGCCAGGGGATCTTCCTGAACCAGGGATCGAACCCACATCTTATTATGTCTCCTGCATTGCAGGTGGGTTCTTTACAACTAGCGCCACCTGGGAAGCCCTACTGGGGACATTCTGCTGCTGCTGCTAAGTAGCTTCAGTCGTGTCCAACTCTGTGCAACCCCATAGATGGCTCCCCCGTCTCTGGGATTCTCCAGGCAAGAACACTGGAGTGGGTTGCCATTTCCTTTTCCAATGCATAGCACTAAAATAATTCAACGGTGGAGGCCCATGAGAGAAGGAGATTGTTAGGAGAAATGATAGAACTGGAAGATTAAGAATGATTCCACCTAACTTTGCCTCAAAACAGAGGATACCCAAATACCCATTTTAAATTGATTCATTTATGAGTCAACTCAAATTCTGTAAATGAGCTGTGGCCCATAACCTAGAGTTTGCTACCTGTGAGTTTCCGACTGCATAAATCTCTACCAACACCATCACAGTGGACAAATCAACATAGTTGCTCCCAAGAAACCAGGGTTAGCCATTATTTCATGCCATCCAGTCCTGTGTGCACTTATACACACACCCTTGCAAATATCTGAGTTCTGGGTAAATTCCAGGTGCTTGGGCACATTCTGCCCTGCCCTGGAGGAACATCTCTCACCTTAGCAGGGCAACACTCAAGAGAAGAGACCCAGACAAACACAGAGTTCATATCCCACATGCCTCCAAATGGTATTTAAACATCTTCCGTGCATGAAAGGTCAGTTCCACAAAACCTGAATCTTGGAGAAGATTTGTCTGTAAAATACGAACTCTTGAAAAACTTAGTTCTCTCTCTCACACATTGTTACAACCAACTGAATTATTTAGCCAAGGGTCCACATGATGCATTTCTATATTTTTTAAGCACTGATTAGTCTGTCTCAAAGTCTTTTCTCAGCCAAAAAAAAATTTATGGCATTAATTAAATGAGAAAAATCTATAGGAAACATTTTTGTCCCTTTATATTGATTTACCAGCCATTAAAACTACTTTTCGTCTTACTAAGTGAGAAATAAAAGACCAATTATAAAGCAGAAAGGATTGATTTTTTTAAATTGTAATAAACATTTTGTTTTTTTTAATATATCTTAAACTTTTTAGGTTAACCATAGTTTACATAATATGTCTCCTCAATTCTGAATCTGAACCTGTGAAACCCAATTTTACTATAAATCACAACTCCAGCTTTTCTTTCCTAAAGAGAAGAAAGAATGAATGGAAATTGGTGAATAAGTCATAAAGTGTTAAGTTTTGGGATATTGTTGACAGGTGTTTTTCCTGAGGAAAGCATAAAAATGTGACAATTGTGTAAGACTCCTCAGGATGAGAAACTGGATAAGCTCTTAAATTTATTCACAATCAGGAGAATATACATCATATAAACATAAGCTGACCAATACTTCGGTTTCCCTTTTGCCTCTGGAGATAAAGCAAAACCACACTAGAGACGCCCAGGGGAGAAGAAGTACTTCTCACATCCATATTTCTCTCCTTTCAAAGTCTAGTTAGAAAATCAGCCATCAGTTTTCATCTGGATTCATACCTCCTCTCAACCATTTAGACAGTTAATATAATCTTGGTAACCTTGAAATTATTCCATAAAAAACAGAAAAGCTAACAGAAACCTAAACAAATTAAATAGAACCTAACTTTTGACATGCAAATGTACTTTAGTTTTGCCCCACTAAGGTCTTAGGTTTCATTATTGTTAAAAATGTCAAGTGATATTTTGCCTTCCAGGAGTGTAGGTTTTGTTCCTATGTCTCAATCTTACTCAAAACCCTCTATTGCATAATGTATGAGGTGCAGCAGCCTTTGGTTGTTGCTTTTTTCTTTTTAAATTACAAACTATGAACACCACAGTAGCATTTTGCTAAATAGTTTTGCACATATTGACTTTTGGACATTTATAAAATAAAAATATAAAATGAGAAATCATTTTTGGATGATTATTGTCTAGTGTGCAACTTACAGGAATGAAGATAATCTGTCCTCATTAATGGAGCAAGATGGCCCTTCACCTGCTCAGTTCATGAGCTTTCCTTCTAATTTAGATGGTGCAATACTCAAATTACTTCATCAAATCCTCTCTCTCTCATTTCTCACCAATACCTGACACCCAACCTTTTATTGAGAAACCCACTGATTAGAAGTTATACGGACAGAATTTGCTGAAAGCTTGAGTGGTGTATTGGAGAAGGAAATAGCAACCTGCTTCAGTATTCTTGCCTGGATAATTCCATAGACAGAGGAGCCTGGCAGGCTACAGTCCATGGGGTTGCAAAGAGTCAGACATGACTGAGTGACTGACAACACTGAGCGGTATATAAAAACCTCCTGCTTTCTCCCTGGTATTACCCTCTGGGGTTCTGTGAGCTTATTGAACTTTCTATGTGTGTATACAATGTGCTAAGGCTTTTAGGATGATAATTCCCTTTGTAATAGGAAATATCTGAAGGGCACTCATGGGAGAAATGCAACAACAATTCTGAGAAAAACAAGAATTGGGAACATGAGATTTACAAATGGATTTTAAAATCATTGTGTTTCATTCAACAACTTTTCAGAAACATAGATGATCACAGTCAATTTTTTCCTGTCAGGGTGGACAAGGTAGTTGTGAAGATCTAAGGAGATAATACATGCCTTAGGGCAGGGCCTGGCCCAGGGAGAGGGTTCAGTAAATGTTTGGTGCAATTATTCACGTCAATCTTTTCTTTATATGAGTCACTGTAAACTTGTCAAGAGAAGCTGAAAAATAACTTTTTTAAAAAGAGCGCTGATTGAATCAGAAAACATAGGAAAAACAATGATTTAGATTCTAGGACCATCAGTTAAGTTCAGTTCAGTCGCTCAGTCATGTCCGACTCTTTGCGACCCTAGGACCATAGCTGTGATTAACAGTCAATATGGAAGATAATACTTCATATTCACTAAGACAGCTATCTTCAAGACGACAAAAAATGTATCGATGTGTATATGAGGTTGAAATCATATACATTCCTTCAGTTCAGTTCAGTTCATTTCAGTTGCTCAGTCATGTCCGACTCTTTGCGACCCCTTGGACTGCAGCACACCAGGCTTCCCTGACCATCACCAACTCCCAGAGCTTACTCAAAATCATGTCCATTGAGTCAGTGATGCTATCCACCATCTCATCTTCCGTCGTCCCCTCTCGTCCCGCCTTCAATCTTTCCCATCATCAGGGTTTTTTCAAACGAGTCAGTTCTTCGAATCAGATGGTCAAAGAATTAGTTTCACCTTCAGCATCAGTCCCTCCAATGAATATTCAGGACTGATTTCCTTTAAGATGGACTGACTGGATCTCCTTGCTGTCCAAAGGACTCTCAAGAGTCTTCTACAACACCACAGTTCAAAAGCATCAATTCTTCAGTGCTCAGCTTTCTTTATAGTACAACTCTCACATCCATACATAGCTACTGGAAAAACCATAGCTTTGACTAAATGGGCAAAGTAATGTCTCTGCATTTTACTATGTTGTCTAGGTTGGTCATAACTTTTCTTCCAAGGAGCAAGCATCTTCTAATTTCATGGCTGCAGTCACCATCTCCAGTGATTTTGGAGCCCCCAAAAATAAAGTTTCTCTCACTGTTTCCATTGTTTCTGCATCTACTTGCCATGAACTGATGGGACCAGATGCCATGATTTTAGTTTTTTGAATGTTGAGTTTTAACCCAACTTTTTCACTATCCTCTTTATCTTTCATCAAGAGGCTCTTTAGTTCTTTTTTGCTTTTTGCCATAAGAGTGGTGTCATCTGCATATCTGAGGTTATTTATATTTCTCCCAGCAATCTTGATTCCAGCTTGTCTTCCTCCAGCCCAGCATTTCTCATAATGTACTCTGCATATAAGTTAAATAAGCAGGGTGACAAAATAAAGCCTTGACGTTCTCCTTTCCTGATTTGGAACTGGTCTGTCATTCCACGTCTGGTTCTAGCTGTTGCTTCTTGACCTGCACACAGATTTCTCAGGAAGCAGGTCAGGTGGTCTGGTATTCCCATCTCTTTCAGAATTTTCCACAGTTTGTTGTGGTCCACACAGTCAAAGGCTTTGGCATAGTCAATAAAGCAGAAATAGATGTTCTTCTGGAACTCTCTTGCTTTTTTGATGATCTATCGGATGTTGGCAACTTAATCTCTCGTTCCTCTGCCTTTTCTAAATCCAGCTTGAACATATGGAAGTTCACGATTCACGAACTGTTGAAGCCTGGCTTGGAAATTTTGAGCATTAGTTTGCTAGTGTGTGAGATGAGTGCAAGTGTGTGGTAGTTTGCACATTCTTTGGCATTCCTTTCTTTGGGATTGGAATGAAAACTGACCTTTTCCAGTCCTGTGGCCACTGCTGAGTTTTCCATATTTGCTAGCACTTTCACAGCATCATCTTTTAGGATTTGAAATAGCTCAACTGGAATTCTATCACCTCCACTAGCTTTGTTTGTAGTGATGTTTCCTAAGGCCCACTTGACTTTGCATTCCAGGATGTATGGCTCTAGGTGAGTGATCACACCATCATGATTATTTTGGTCATGCAGATCTTTTTTGTATAGTTCTTCCGTGTATTCTTGCCACCTCTTCTTAATATCTTCTGCTTCTGTTAGGTCCATACCATTTCTGCCCTTTATTGTGCCCATCTTGGCATGATATGTTCCCTTGGTATCTCTAATTTTCTTGAAGAGATCTCTAGTCTTTCCCACTCTATTGTTTCCCTCAATTTCTTTGCATTGATCACTGAGGAAGGCTTTCTTATCTCTCCTTGCTATTCTTTGGAACTCTGTATTCAAATGGGTGTATTTTCCTTTTCTCCTTTGCCTTTTGCTTTTCTTCTTTCTCAGCTATTTGTAAGGTTTCTTCAGACAACCATTTTGCCTTTTTGCATTTCTTTTTCTTGGGTACGGTCTTGATCACTGCCTCCTATACAATGTCACGAACCTCAGTCCATAGTTATTCAGGCACTCTGTACTTCTAGCAGGATTGTAAAGTGGTATAGCTCCTTAGAAAACAATTTGGCAGTTCCTTAAAATGCTAAATAGAGTTACCCCTATGACTCAGCAACTCAGGTTATAGAGAAATGAAGTGAAAGAGAAGTGAAAATATGTCTGCTGTCCGCACAAAAACTTTCACTCTAATACTCATAACCGCATTATTTATAATAGCTTCAAAGTCAGAACAACCCAGATGCTAACCAACTGATAAGTAGATAAACAAAATAGAGTATCTCTATTATGTTGGCATATGAAAGGAGTACAGTATGTATGTATTTTACAACATGAACGAAACTTGGAAATGTTGTAAGTGAAAAGAAGCAAAGAAAGAAGTAAGGGAGAGAGAGAGAGGATAAAGGGAGAGTAGTGATATATAATTGCACATATGCTAATGTGAACTGCACATATACAAATACATAATTACATATATATGGAAAATTGTTTTTGCAGAAAGCAGTACATTGGGCTACAGAAAAAAAAAACAAACAACTTTATGTGGAATTTCAAGAAACAAGGACAAGTAGGTAATGAAAATAATTTAAAAAGAATCTCCTAATAGCCCTCAAATGGGCTCAGCGCAACCACTTTTTCAAGTATTATCTTTCCCCTGCTTGTTCTTGCTCTAAGCACATGTTCTGTTTCTGATTTCATTCTTACTCAGAATTAAAGTGGCATTGGCTGCTGCCATGATCTTGACAGTATAGACTTGCCTTTCTCTTTCAGAAGCTAAGAAATACTCTGGTGTAGCTGGAATCTTGGTTCCTTAGGGCAAGAAAATATGCCAGGACTTCCAGGCTGAAGGCCCCAGAAAACCTGCAGCTCAGACCCAACCCTCTCAACTCCCGCTTTCTCCCACCTCCACCCCAGAAAACCGAGACAGAGCATGTCTGGGGGCCTGTGCTGTCTCCTTCCCAGTCCCTAGTGGACACATCACAGCAGGAGAGGTTGTTGATGGACTTTCTATGTCTCAAGTACAAAAGTGGCTCCCACAGGCTGAGGGCAAAGAAAGAAGGTTGAAGGCTGTTGTAGCAATTGAGGCAGGACATAGAGGAGGTGAGAAACCCTTCACTGTGAGTGTGTGTGTGTTGGGGAAGGAGAGGGCGATGACACATAAAAACAGAGCAACGTGTGACCTGTAGGTGTCAGTGATTAATTTAGAAACAGGGAGGAGGCAAGAAGTCCTCTAGCTTGAATGGCTAATGAGATGGTGATTCCACTAATGAGATAGTGAGGTATGAGGAGGATGTGCTTTCTGGAATCCCATGGCAGGCATATGGAGTCAGAGGAGCCTTCAGGACCTTGGGCAACAAGTTAGCAGACGCAGCTAGAATTTTGAGTGGAGACAACCTTTTGAAACCACTCCTTTTCTTTGAAATAGCAAAAATACATCATTCAAACCAGGAATGTGGAAGGAATGCATGACCTGATATATGAAAAGATGAAATCTTACACAGCAGAGTCAATTAGAAGAGAGTGAGGGAAATTGAAGGGAGGAGAGAGATAACCTCTTAAACAAATGCTTCAGGCCAACTAGAAATTCAAATGTTAAGTAAGCTGCCATGACAGGCTCTAAAACAGCAGCACTGACCAGAGATTGGTAGACAGTCAATGAGATTAGTACTAAAGATACAGTTGAACATCCACACATTGTAGCTACATTTGCATACATAGAGAAAAGCCACCATCAGCACTGGCATCTTGAAAAACAAGATCTTAATGAATCACAAATATTTGACACAGTCAGATGTCAATGACTAAAGTCTGGAACAGAGGAAAATAATGAGCAAATACAAGGTTAGTCATTTATTATCAGTTGGAGAGTCTGCTTACAGCCATAAATGGCCATCATTAAATTTAAAAAAGCTTTATTTTTCTTGTATATTAATTTTATACATTTCACTACAGGAACACAATTAGTTTGTATTTCTATGGTTAATCAAAAAGATGAGACAATTAAAGTAACTTTTGAAAACAGTCTAACCATGTTCTTAATACATTAACTTAATGTTTTTCCCTCACTCAGTTTGTTAATTTACTGTATGTTGTTTTCAGCTATAGACATTAACTGAAGTTTCATATTTATTTGAAACACTTTTAAAGCACTATCTAACATGCTAAGTATTTTTTCCTTAAATCAAGATTTGTTGGATGCTATTCAAATTGCTCAACCCTAAGATGAAAGGGCAAAGTACATCTATGGAGACCAGTCTGTAGCTCTTCTATATCTTTATTAAAATAATGTTCAGATACCATTTTTAGATTTCCAAACAACATACATACTCAAGCCCAATTTGTTCCCTCTTATCATCATATAAAGTTATAAATAATGCATTTAAGACTATTTTTGGATGGTTTTCCTTTGACTTTACCAGTAAATTCATTATCTCCTATAATGTCACTGCCATGCCAGTTCTCTTTCTAAAAATACATTTCTGTTAAGGATAAAGAAAAGACCAGATCTCTCTGGCTTAATGTTAATAGAAGGCAGAGGGTCAGTGCAATCTTGGTAAGAAAAGAAACTCAATTTTCAATGCTCAATAAGAGAAAGTGGGAGATTATTTCCCATTGTAAGTATGATTGTCGTATATTTACTATACAAATCATATCCATTGTGTAATGCACAAATACTGTTAGGAACCACCAGTTTTCCTCTCACTGAGAAACCACAAGTTAATCTTTGGTGCTTTATTTGCTCCCAATCAGACATAATATCAGCATCCGTATTTGGAAGTTGCATCAGAAAAGCCAACTTTGAAACCAATTTATTCAGAAGCTTACCTTTCCAAGGACTTTGTTTTCAAGATTTTTACAAGGGTACAAAGTATTATGAATGGTGCAACATTTACTCAAGTTGGTCCATATCAATCTGCTGTTTGCCAAAAGATAAATGAATGACAAGATGTCCATATGTGGTGAGATAGAAGAAATAGAAATTAAATAAGGATAAGAGACCAAAAGAGAGTGATAGACAAGCAACTAGAAGCTTGACCAAGACATCAACATTTAAGCATATAAGCAGATACCTTAATTGCCTTTTTTATTCTATTTTTAGGTTAGTTCTGTGGGCTTTCCTGGTGGCTCAGATGGTAAAGAATCTGCCTGCAATGTAGGAGACCTGAATTTGATCCCTGGGTTGGGAAGATTCCCTGGAGAAGGAAATGGCAACCCATTCCAGTATTCTTGCCTGGAGAAACTCAGGGAGAAATGACCCTGGCGGGCTACAGTCTATGGGGTCGCCAAGAGTCAGACGTGACTGAAGCAACTTAGCAGACATGTACATGGAGAGTGTTAAGAATTAGAGAGAAAAAAAGAGTTCGATACTGATTGTCACATACTAATTATGTGTGTTTAGGCAAGTTATTTAAGTTCTCTAAGACTCCCCTTCCCCCTTTCTAGAATGGGCACACAAAAAGACTTCTCATAAGATTATTGTGAAAATACATGTAAAACCTATAAATTGTAGCCCAGAATATGAAATAAACAGGACTTGCTCTACTTTATTTCAACAAATATATATTGACACCTTTTCCAATGTAGTCTTTCATGATTACTGTTGGTTGCAACGGTGGTGATCTTTGTTTCTTAGACAGTAGGTACAACATTACTTTCAAAACAATTTATCTCCATGTCTAGACCTTGTCTGCTTCTAAGCTATGCTTGGCCCATCTTCTGTCTGCTTCTCAGTAATAGCTGATTTCTTTTCTGCATATTAATGTCATGATTTTTCAGAATTTCTGGAGGATAAAGTGTTTCTTCTAAGCGGGTAGATGTCTTATTTGAATCAAACAATGAATAACAAAGAAGTGGACTGCCTGGGGTGGTTTATCATTCTTAATATCTGAACATCTCACAGCAATCCCTACATGGTTTGGTACCACCCCCACTGCTTCCCATCTCTTGAAAGTAATAATATTCCACATATCTACAATGACATACATTTGGGGGTCTTAAAGTAACCTTTTGAGTCTTTTTTTAATGAACCATTTTACTCTCTCCTTTTAAGTGTTCTTAAAAATCTCCATACTATGCAAAATGATACAACAAATGCCACAGGGCTTATGGGGGAAGTAGGGTTAGAGGCACAAGATTTATAAACTTCATGAGTGCAAAAACGATGTATACAAAAACATAAGAAACCAGTGGCAGTTTCACATATATTAAATGGTTAAGAAATTCATAGTATTCCCATAAATGTAGCACTTCACCTACAAAGTGTGTGTATATGCTTAGTTGCTCTGTTGTGTCCAACTCTTTATTTGAAAGGGCAGACATTTAAAGATTGCAGCTTGTGAGTTATTGGAAAGTAATATAAGTAGATTTTTTTGCCTGAAATCAGACAAAAGTTATATTACCAGGCATGCCTGGATGCAGGCAAAAATAAATACAGTGAACTGAGGTACCTGTAGGTATTTGGGATGTGTACGTGTGTGTGTGTGTGTGTGTTTGTGTGTGTGTGTATTCCTACACAGCTCTGTGCAGTTTTCTAAGTTTACCTAGTAAAAAAAATATTTCTAAGCAAACACATAGTGTGTGTGATGCTCAAGTAGATCTATAATATATTAATCATGTTAGAAAAAAATCTTGTTTTCAACCATAAATTATAACAGAAGTAAAAGTATGTACTTTGTGTTCAGAATACATGTACACACTATTTTGAATGAAGGATAGAGTTGAAAAAACATTCTCAAGTGAGCCTGGTGGTTTTATATAATTGATCAATACTTATTTTAATAAAACCAGCATTATATTCTTTCCAAGAAGTAGATAGGATTAATGATCCATTGACTCCATGTTTGATCAAGTTTCCTTGGTAGAAAGGACAAATACCAGATAAATCATAATGCTGTCCATGGTTAGTTTCAAATCTCTTTATTTAAAGCAAATATATTATCCCAATTTGAGAATATTTCAGATTATATAAAATTCACTTCCATTTCCATATGACATTTGTGTTACTGAAACAGGGTAAAGTTTGATGAAAAATGATTGGGTGGCCAGGGAGAACTAATCTGGGTATTACATATTCCTTCAAAGAAGAGACAAGGTGAATTCAGCAGCCACATGTCAGGAAAAAAACCCAATCATGAGACATCACTAGATAAGCTCATCAAAGGTCTCTAGACTCATCTCTGGAATGAAATGCTCTTTATTGACCAAATGTTTTGTATCTTCTTCTGGCTAGGTTCCTTATTTACCTCTTGATTTATTGGGATTTTTATTTTTCTATTTTAGTAATACTCAAAATTCTCCAAGCCAGGCTTCAACAGTACGTGAACCATGAACTTCCAGATGCTCAAGTTGGATTTAGAAAAAGCAGAGGAATCAGAGATCAAATTGCCAACATCCATTGGATCATCAAAAAAGCAAGAGAGTTCCAGAAAAACATCTACTTCTGCTTTATTGACTACACCAAAGTCTTTGACTGTGTGGATCACAACAAACTGTATTGTATCAAGAGATGGGTACTGTATCAAGAGATAGGAATACCAGTTAACCTGACCTGCATCCTGAGAACTCTATATGCAGGTCAAGAAGCAACAGTTAGAACTGGACATGGAACAACAGATTGGTTCCAAATTGGGAAAGGAGTATATTGTTACCCTGCTTATTTAACTCATATGCAGAGTACATCACGCAAAATGCCAGGCTGGATGAAGCACAAACTGGAATCAAGATTGCTGGGAGAAATGTCAATAACCTCAGATGACACCACCCTTATGGCGAAAAGCATAGAGGAACTAAAGAGCCTCTTGATAAAAGTGAAAGAGGAGAGTGAAAATGTTGGCTTAAAACTCAACATTCAGAAAACTAAGATCATGGCATCTAGTCCCATCACTTCATGGCAAATAGATAGGGAAAAAATGGAAACGGTGAGAGACTTTATTTTTGTGGGCTGCAAAATCACTGCAGATGGTGACTTCTGACATGAAATTAAAAGATGCTTGCTCCTTGGAAGAAAAGCTATGACCAACCTAGACAGCATATTAAAAAGCAGGCATTACTTTACCAATGAAAGTCCATCTAGTCAAAGCTATTGTTTTTCTGGTAGTCATGTATGGATGTGAAAGCTGGAGTATAAAGAAAGCTGAGCATCAAAGAATTGATGCTTTTGAACTATGGTGTTGGAGAAGACTCTTGAGAATCCCTTGGACTGCAAGGAGATCCAACCAGTCAATTCTAAAGGAAATCAGTGCTGAATAATCATTGGAAGGACTGATGCTGAAGCTGAAATGCTGATAATTTGGCCACCTGATGCAAAGAACCGACTCATTGGAAAAGACCTTGATGCTGGGAAATATTGAAGGCAGGAGGAGAAGGGGATGACAGAGGATGAGATGCTTGGATGGCATCACCAACTCAATGGACATGCGTTTGAGTAGGCTCCAGGAGTTGGTGATGGAGAGGGAAGCCTGGCATGCTACAGCCCATGGGGTTGCAAGGAGTCAGACATGACTGAGTGACTGAACTGAAATCAACTTTAAATACACAGTTAGAAATAGCAAATTGTCCTGAAGGATTTATCAGCACAGCAATGGCCATGACAACAATAGAAACATGAAGACATCAGAAGAATAACTCTACCGCCATCCTACCAAACAGAACCTGCATAACATTCCCTTCTCTCCAATTCTTCAGTCAAGAGCAGAGGCATTCTGAGAGATACCCCCAACTAGTTAAAGAAGAGCCTTACTTCAGCCATTAAATGGAGAAGCAGAAGCCATAGTCTACATCTGGGACAAGCAGCACTGCATCACGCCACTCTTTATTTCCCTCTTGGTTTCATTTCTAGAGTCAACCTGAGGCAAATAATAAAGCAGCTCTTGCACTGCCTTTGTCCTCCACTCTCACTCTCCCCTCCCTCTTACCCTCCACATTCCAGCTGTCTTCCTCTGGACCTCTCACAGTGCCCTTCTTTCTGAGCCCCAGTTCTTTTCTCCTGCTAAATTTTCACTGCTCTTGGCTGCACAAACCTCCCTTTATTTCCCTGTATCTTGACCTCATCTCAAGTTTCATACCAAGGGTCATGACTGACGACGACAACTGTGTCATAAATAGGATCAGTTAGAGGTTAAACCAGTAAAATTGGGTTTCTATCTAGTATTTGCCGTTTTAGTATGTCCCTGGGGAGGCCACTTTACCTCTATAAGCTCCAGTCACACCATCTCCAAAATAAATATAACCACCTTTCAGGGTTGCTTTGAGGATAAAAGAATTTACGTAAAAGCCTGGTACATCACAAGAGCTAAAACAAATGCTTTAATTTTCTCTGTACTTAGAAGTTTTACAGAAACAAAAAGGACTTGGACATTAAAAGGTTATTTCTACCCTCTGTAGGCTTATACAAATATCAAAAGAAAGACAAAGAAAGAAGTTAATTGATGTCTGGGACAGGTTCTGAAACCTCAACTTTAAAGATTTCAGGTTTGCTTTCAGATTAGAGGTGATGTGGCATGTGATTACGGTCGCAGACTTATTAAAACAAACAACAATAACAACAACAAAACACCAGACAATCCTGACTTTGACACTATTAGCTGAGTTGCCTTCAGCAAGTTACTTAAACTCTCTGTTTCATCTGTGTGTGTATGTGTGTGTTGTTCAAAAGAATTAAATGAGATAATATTTAAGTGCTTAGGTCAGTGTGTGGTTTATATGAAATAAATATTTTTATTTTTGCTATTTTATGGTGATAAGGAAGATGGCAATGATGGAGTTGATAATAAGAATGTCACGAAGTATTAAAAAAATAAGTACTAAGATTCCAAGAAGGCTTAAAGGTATTTACAAATATTTTAGCAAAGAAACTTATTTCTGCCATTGCCATGGACATTTATCCAGACCATTGACACAAAATGCTCTGTGTGAATTTACTTCTCTACCACAGGATAACTAGATCATCAGCTAACACAAAATGAGTTAAATCTGGTTAAAGTTATCAGAGTAATTCATTGTGAAGAATACTAAGTGTAATACTTGTTTCAGTGTTGCACATAGTAAATTTAACCATGGGTAACTTCCAAATATTTACTGTGGTCCCCTGAAACTTCACCTGAAATGCAATCCCCAAAAAAATGACAGTACAGAGGACAAAGCAGCTGAACCTTTATAGTAGTTATTTCTAAAACAGTTCATCTTCAGGGAGGGCACAGGGAAGATTTCCAAAACAAACTGATTACTAGAGTAGATGTATATTAACTTCAGGAACATAGTACAGGTCTTCTCCAGTCCATCTTCAGGATCCTGAACATTCTTGTTTCACCCATAAAATATGATGTTGCATCATCGGCTTTTAGAGCTCATAAAAAGTGTACACAAGAGCACATCTAGGTAAGTCACAGCCCAAAACTCCCTACCTCGTGAATTTTTAAATCTGAGTAATATAACTGGAAAAATATGAATTTGTAGAAATATTACATTTCATTTAATTTTATTCCCTCCACCTTAACTAGATATATCTTACCTACTAAATACTTCTCTCTTAAGTTGCATTTCCTAAAGCTGACTTTCTAAATTAGATTTTTCTACTCATGAAAATGTTTACAAATTGAGGAATTATTTATGCTTAAGATTCTCTTCATGTACCTGGCATCTTCCCAAACCTCTAGGAAAATCATCTATTTGAAGTAATGTTCTAGCTTCTGTGGCTCAGAATTACAATCAGCTTGCCTGTTACCACCTAACCCTCCATCTGGCAGATGGTTCAGTATGCCTCAGTATGGCACAGCTGACTTTCAGCCCTCAACCTACATCAGTCAAGTGATGTAAGTCAGCTCTCTGCTTTCCCCTTCCCTTTTGGCAACTGGACATGGCAGAGAGCTTGAATAGGAACCCCACTTTTGCCAGGAAGGTGCTAGTGGATAGAGCTAGGACCTAAATTTCCACCTGATCCATTTAAAATGAAGCAGCACCACACTTTTGCCAGTGGGATGGGGGATGGTGCAGCAGAAGGTTGTGTGCATAAGTTCACCTGCCGTCGTCACACCACACCGCAACAGGGTTAATGTCAAATTCAGAATCTCCTAATATCCAAACTATACATGAAACAATAAAAAAATCACTCATCAAAGTCCAGGAAAATCACAACTTAGGTGAAAACAGGTCATCAACAGATGCCAACATTGAAATGAATCAGATGTTGAAACTATCTGACAATGTTTTTAAAGCAGCCATCATAAAAATGCTTCAGTGAACAACAGTCAATTAACTCAAAATTAATGAATAAGTAGAATATTTCAGTCAAACATTATGTTATAAAAAAAGAACCAAATAGTAGTCCCAGGATTGAAAAATGCAAAAAAATAAAAGAAAAAGAAAAAAAAATAAAACTTGTTGGATGGGCTCAAAATAAAGTAGAAATGATAAAGGACAGAAACAGTGAACTTGAGGCTGGAACAATAGAATTTACCAAGTCAGAGTAAAAAAGTAGAAAGTAGATCATAAAAAATTAACAGAGTAAAAGGACCTATATAGGATAAAGAAATAGCTAATATTCAAATCATCAGTCTTAGTAGTAGAGGAGAGAGAGAGAGAATTAGACCGAAAATGTATTAGAAAAAATAATGACTGAAAACTCCAAATATAGTGAAATACATAAACCTACAGATTCAAGAATGTAAGTGAGCTACAAATAGAATAAACTCAAAGGTAATAAACAAACTCTGAAAGCAAAAGACAAAAAAATTCTTGAAAGAAGTCAGAGAAAACTGGTACATCATGTATGTGTGTGTTGCTCAATCATGTCTGATTCTTTGTGACCCTATGGACTGTAGCCCAGCAGGCTCCTCTGTCCATGGGGATTCTCCATGCAAGAATACTGGAGTGGGTTGACATGCCCTCTTCCAGAGTGTCTTCCCAACCCAAGGAACAAACCCAGGTCTCCTGCATTGCAGGCAGATTCTTTTATCATCTGAGCCACCAGGAAAGCCCAAGAATACTGGTGTGGGCAGCCTATCCCTTCTGAGGGGATCTTCCTGACCCAAGAATTGAACCAGGGTCTCCTGCATTGCAGGCAGATTCTTTACCAGCTGGGTTACCAGGGAAGCCCCCACATCATGTATGCTGTTGCTGCTGCTGCTGCTAAGTCACGTCAGTCGTGTGTGACTCTGTGCGACTCTGTGCGACCCCATAGACGGCAGCCCACCAGGCTCCGCTGTCCCTGGAATCCTCCAGGCAAGAACACTGGAGTGGATTGCCATTTCCTTCTCCAATGCGTGAAAGTGAAGTCACTCAGTTGTGTCCGACTCTTAGCGACCCCATGGAATGCAGCCTACCAGGCTCCTCCGTCCATGAGATTTTCCAGGCAAGAGTACTGGAGTGGGTCGCCAGTGCCTTCTCTGACATCATGTGCAGGGAAACCCTAATTAGAAAAACAGAGGATTTCAGATCTGAAATCACATATGCCAGAATGATAAAGAATATTTTTCAAGTACTGAAAGAATAAAACTATCAGCCATGATTTCTATATCTGGTAAAAATATCCCTCAGAAATGCAGAGAATATTAACACATTCTCAGACAACAGAAGACTAAGAATTTGCTGCTAGCGTAACTACCCTCAGTGAAAGGCTAAAGAAGTTCTCCAAGTAAAGAGGAAGGGACAGAAGAAGGCATGGAATTTCAGAAAGGAAAGAACATTAGGAAGGGCAAAAGTTAGGGTAAACATAATATCCTAATCTACTTCTCATAAGCTTATTGAATAATATTTGATTATTGAAACAAGAATGTAATGTCATATGTCAGCATACGACATATTGCTCAATCTATATAGAGGATATATGATTATAGAATAAATAATATAAAATACTTACATTATTAAAGTGGGGAGAATACAGAGATCCAAAGAAGCGTAATATTTCTACACTTCACTCAAAATTGTAGAAGCACATTTAAACTTTATGAGTAAAGTAAAGCAAAGATTTAATCACTTCCACAGATAAAGTGAGGTTTAAAGATGTTTTATACTTGCCAATGTCAGCTTTTATATATATACAAGGTTCCTGTTTTTCTGAGTTGGCAGTAATAAGTCAGTGAGATCTGAATAGCAGAGTGCTTTTTCCCCCAAGACAAAAAGACAACCCTCAGAATGGGAGAAAATATTTGCAAACAAAGAAACTAACAAAGGATTAATATCCAAAATATACAAACAACTCATGCAGCTCAATATCAACAAAACAAATAACCCAATCAAAAATTGGGTGGATGATCTAAACAGACATTTCTCCAAAGAAGACACACATGGTTAACAAACACATGAAAAGATGCTCAACATCACTAATTATTAGAGAAATGGAAATCAAAACTGCAGTGTGGTATCATACCCCTCAGAATGACCATCATTAAAAAAATCTACAAACAATAAATGCTGGCGGGGGTTTGGAGAAAAGGGACCTCTCTTGCACTGTTGATGGGAATGTAATTTTGATGCAGCCACTATGGAGAACATTATGGAGGTTCCTTAAAAAAAAAATTAAAATGGAACTATCGTATGACCCAATAATCCCATTACAAGGCATATACCTACCCAGAAAAGAACAATTTAAAAAGACACAGGCACCTCAGTGCATGTACATGCAGCACTATTTACAACAGCCAGAACATGGAAGCAACCTAAATGCCCATCAACAGAGGAAGGGACCAAGAAGTACATACAATGCAATATTATTTCAGTCATAAAAAGGAACAAAATTTGGTCATTTGCAGAGTCATGGATGGACCTAGAGACTGTCATATAGAGTGAAGTCAGTCAGAAAGGTAAAAACTATCATATATTAACACATACATGTTGCATCTAGAAAAATAGTATAGTTGACCTTCTTTGCAAGACAGAAATAGAGACACAGATATAGAGAACAAACGTATGGATACCAAGGGAGGTAGGGGGTGGTGGGATAAATTGGGAGATTGGGATTGAGATATATACACTATTAATACTATGTATATAATAGATACAGGGAACCCTACTCAGTACCCCGTGTTGACCTAAATGGAAAGGAAATCCAAAAAAGAAGGGATATATGCATGCATATAGCCGATTCTCTTTGCTGTAAAGTAGAAACTAACACAACATTGTAAAGAAACTATCCTCCAATAAAAATTAATTAGAAAACCAAAAGAGGATTAGAACTTTCTGGAGTGATAGAAACTAAAACAGCATTTTATAATGGTTGCACAGCTGTTTAAATTTACTAAAACTCATAGAACTTTACACTTGAAATGGACATGTTCTGTGGTTATATAGATTATACCTCAATATTACTATTGAAAAAGATGACTAGTGTAACATGCTAGAAAAGTAAAAATTAAAGGGCAAAAGTAAAGTTCTTCTGAATTCATTCCTATAGCTCATAGAGACATGTTCTGTGTTGTAGAGATTCACTGCAAGAAGTCTAGTAAGAATTCACTGTAAGATTCTAGTAAGAATAGAGAGGCCCATTTCTGTAGATTTTTGTCTGGGCTTGATTACAGTGCCAGATTTGTCTTATTAAAAATTCTATTTGCCTCTTTCAATTGGAAAGGAAATGAATATGTACACATATTTTCATTTTAAAATGTGATAGTTTTTCTTCTCCATCTACGTAGAAAGAACAGATAATTAGAATGAAATCATTTTTGAAGTTTCACTCTAGAGTCTATCTTCTTGCTCCTTATTTGCATCACTACTGCAAAGGATTATATGTGAAGGAAATTATATTCACCATTTTCATAAAACACAATTTTTAGCTGACGGCTGTCCAGGTTCAATTAACTCCTCTAATATTAAGGGTAAAATGTGGTTATTGTATTATGCTTATATTCCATTAGAATTGTTATGGTTGAACACTTCCTTCTGTAACTTTATTTAATGTCAATAATACAGTACTGAAAAATATTCCATGTGGTAAGGGGAGTTGTCTGAGTAAAAATTTAAGCAGAAATCTAGGTCATGAAATCAAAGACATAGACTTTATTTTTAGGGGTAAAGGGAAGGTGTCTTTTGCATAAATCAGGACAAAAAGTCAGCATAACACCCTTTAAGGCATATCATTATTATATTTTTATTACTATTACATAATTTTAAAAACTAATATTATTAGTGGAACACAAAATAGCAACAATGGAAGAAATATGCAGTTTAGAAACAGTTGAATGCTGGTGAATCACAAACTTTCTGAACTGGCATTTTTGAGTGTCTTATCTGGATAAAGTGGAATTAGTAACACAATTCCTTTAAGGATTCAATAGACATGATGGATTTAAGGTATGTATTGCAACACGAAGTTGGAACAACAATTATTTCTTTTGAAATTATTTTAAACTCTAACACTATGGACATTAGTTGTGCATAATAAAAGTCTTCCCTGAGTAGTGAGTGATAATAAAAAGCTGCTTTAACCAAGGTACTTGAATATTCTTATAATGGGTAATTAGCCTTCTCATTCCCCTAGACTACTTGTTTTTGCCCATGAATGAGGTTTTATAAAAGGCAATAGGAAAGTTAACATCTTGTGGTAGAAATGCAAATCCTTTTAATGACTGAGTGAATATCAGAAGTAGTACAGAGGTTCTTTTTTTTTTTTAATATTTTTTTGATGTGGGGCATTTGAAAAGTATTTATTGAATTTGTTACAACATTGCTTCTGTCTTGTGTTTTGTTTGTTTGTTTGTTTTGGCCCCGAGTCATGTGGGATCTTAGCTCCATGACCATGGATTGAACCTACACCCCCTGCATTGGAAGGTGAAGTCTTAACCACCAGAATGCCAGTGAAGTCCCAGTATGGAGGTTCTTTAAAGAAACTAAAGCCAAGTGCTAACGGCCAAAGTCTTATAATCACCACTGCTTTCCAGCTATGGCTGAGGGTCAGTTCTGCTTCCACAAAGGTATAGACAGTCAATCTCAAAAATAGTTCATCTCCATTTACAAATGAATAAACTAAGAATTTATTAACTAAGGTTTAAGTAATGTGCCCAAGTCCGTACATGGGCTTCCCAGGTGGTGTTTGTGGTAAAGAACCTGCCTGCCAACGCAGGAGACTTAAGAAATATGAGTTGATCCCTGGGTGGGGGGAAGAAAATCCCCTGGAGGAGGGCATGGCAACCCGCTGTAGCATTCTTGCCTGGAGAATCCCATGGACAGAGCAGCCTGGGAGGCTACTGTCAATAGGGTCACAAAGAGTCGGACACAACTAAAGCAACTTAGCATGCACACACACAAGTCCATACAATTAGTAACTGAAAGATATGTATTTGGTTTAGATTCTGCCGAGGAAGCACTAAATCTATTTTCTTTTCACTCCCTGTACCAAACCTCAAAACCAGACATTATTTCTATACAGCTGAGCCTTCAATGCTAAGAGCTAATTCCTCTCCTTGGACCTCACCAAGGGCTTTGACTGTGTAGATCACAACAAACTATGGAAAATTCTTAAACAGATGGGAATACCAGACCACCTGACCTGCCTCCTGAGAAATCTGTATGTAAGTCAAGAAGCAACAGTTAGAACTGGACATGGCACAATGGACTGTTTACAAATTGGGAAAGGAGTACATCAAGGCTGTATTTTGTCATCCTGTTTATTTAACTTATATGCAGAGTACATCAAGTGAAATGGTGTGCTGGATGAAATACAAGCAGGAATCAAGATTGCTGGGAGAAGTATAAATAACCTCAGATATGCAGATGATACCACACGTATGGCAGAAAGTGAAGAAGAACTAAAGAGCTTCTTGATGAAGGTGAAAGAGGAAAGTGAAAAAACTGGCTTAAAACTCAACATTCAGAAAACTAAGATCATGGCATCTGGTCCCATCACTTCATGGCAAATAGATGGGGAACCAATGGAAACAGTGACAGACTTTATTTTGGGGGGCTCCAAAATCACTGCAGATGGTGATTGCAACCATGAAATTAAAAGACGCTTGCTCCTTGGAAGAAAAGTTATGATCAACCTAGACAGCATATTAAAAACCAGAGACATTACTTTATCAACAAAGGTCCATATTGTCAAAGCTATTGTTTTTCCAGTAGTCATGTATGGATGTGAGACTTGTACTATAAAGAAAGCTGAGCACTGAAGAATTGATGGTTTTGAACTGTGGTGTTGGAGAAGACTCTTGAGAGTGCCTTGGACTGCAAGGAGATCCAACCAGTCAATCCTAAAGGAAATCAGTCCTGAATATTCAGAAGGACTGATGCTGATGAGTTGGTGATGGAAATGGAGGCCTGACATGCTACAGTCCATAGTGAAACAAAGAGTTGGACACAACTGAGTGACTGAACTGAACTGAACTGATGCTGAAGCTGAAACTCCAATATTTTTGCCACCTGAGGCAAAGAACTGACTTGTTGGAAAAGACCATGATGCTGGGAAAGATTGAAGGTGGGAGGAGAAGGGGATGACAGAGGATGAGATGGTTGGATGGCATCACCGACTCAATGGACATGAGTTTGAGTAACTCTGGGAGTTGGTGATGGACATGGAAGTCTGGCATGCTGCAGTCCACGGGGTCTCAAAGAGTCAGACATGACTGAGCGACTAAACAGAACTGAACTGAATTCCTCTCCTGGCCGTCTACCTTGGGCAAAACATCCACTAGATTTCGGTGATGTTCAAAGGAGAGAAGACAAGATAAGTTCCTAAATGGCTTTCATGAACCAGGTGAGGGTAGGACCAGATGACAGTTGGGCATCTTCATTTCTCAGTGATGTGAGAATGTGAAACAGATGTCAGATTACTGAGTGGTTTGGAATGCCAGGCCTCAGAACTGCCAGCTAGCCAACCTTTGGTTGGAAAGTTTGGGGCAAGAGCAAGAAGTAGATATTCATAAACACACACTCCACCATTACCAAGGGCCCACTGACCAGGTCACCAAAGAAGACACTGACTTTCCTTCACACAGAAGAGACCAATCTGGAGACAGCCACTCATAAACACAAAGAACCATCTGCCCCATGATGCCATTTAGAAAATATCTGACACAAAGAAAACCATACCAACTATTTGGAAAAAATAAAGTAAAACACTGACAAAAAAAATAAAACAAAGGGGCATCTATCTGCCAGAGGTGTAATAGTGCCTTTTTGTATAGAAAGCACTTGCCAGGCCTTTTTGCTAGCTCTTGAGACACCTTCTCAAGGCGATATTGAATATTATCCATGATATAGACTTAGTCATTGTAGTATTGTTTGAAACAGCTGAATTTACACATGTTGGTTGTGATAGGTCACATTTTGATGGGGCTTGGGATCCTCAAGTTTTGGTTGCAGACCTATATTACCTGCAAGCTCATGAAGATATTCAGAGGGACTATCTTGGAAAACATTATTATAAATGTGTATGTTGTCCCTTTGTTGTTGTTCAGTCATCCGGCCGTGTCCAACTCTGCAACCCCATGGACTGCAGCACAGCAGGACTCCCTGTCCCTCACCATCTCCTGGAGTTTGCCCAAATTCATGTTCATTGCATTGATGCCATCCTGCCATATCATCCTCTGAGGCTCTCTTCTTCTGCCCTCAATCTTTTCCGGTACCAGGGACTTTTCCAATGAGCTGTCTATTTGCATCAGGTGACCAAAATACTGGAGCTTCAGCTTCAGCATCAATCCTTCCAGTAATATTCATGGTTGATCTCCCTTAAGATTGGCTGGTTCGAGTTCCTTGCTGTCCGAGGGGCTTTTTAGGAGTCTTCTCCAGCACCACAGTTTGAAGGCATCAATTCTTTGGCATTCTGCCTTCTTTATAGTCCAGCACTCACAACTGTACATGACCAGTGGAAAGACCATAGCCTTGACTATACGGACCTTTGTCGGCAGAGTAATGTCTCTTAACCTTAATTTACCCCCAACTCTAGAAAAGACATCCCCATCCTTATGGGAACAGAGCTACAAGAGATATGAGATTGTTGCCAGTTGGTGTAGGCATCTGATGTAAGAGGTTCAATATTCTATAGAAATCAAATTTTGAGAGGAGAAAAAAGCAGAGAGAATAAAGTTGATAGAGAAGAGAAAGGAGCACAAGAACAGAAGCAAAAAAAATGGCTAAAAGGGCATCAGAGACTCAGAGAGCGGGGTGTGTGTGTTCTAAGTTGCTTTAGTCATGCCTAACTCTTTGTGACCCCATGGATTGTAGCCTGCTAGGCTCCTCTTTTCATGGGTTTCTCTGAGCAAAAATACTGTAGTGGGTTTCCATTTCCTACTTCAGGGGATCTTCCCAACCCAGGGATCGAACTCGTGTCTCTTATGTCTACTGTATTGGCCATCGGGTTCTTTACCACTAATGCCACCAGAAAAGTAGAGACTGGTAAACTGGAATTGAAATGAAGACACTTTAGGAGAGATCAGAGACAAACAGAAACAGTCACTACTTTTATCTCCTTATAGTTTTCCACTTTCTAATTCCATACCTGTGAGATTTCCAAGCTCACTATATCCTTAAAATAACCCCCATCCCCATGCCCTAGCCTTTCATGTCCTTTATATCCCAGAGACAAGTGAACGTCCTCTGCTGCACAGAGCCACAAATTCAAGGTCACACCCCTTCCTAGAGAAGTATATTTAATCTTTGCCAAAATTCTTTGGAGTAAATATTAGCATTCTCCCCATTGTTAGGGTACCCATGAAATAAATCTTGCAAACCAAAAATAGTGAACATGGGGATAAACTAAGAATGTCCCTAGCAAAGCAGAGAATGAGGTAACAAGATTCATTATCATTGCAGAAGAGGAGTTTCAGAGGACGTGTGAATCCTTGATGATCTGACCAACTCAAGGTATCAGGAGGTTCAGATCAGATATTTCCATTTTGCTTCTGAAGCTTCTGATTCCTTCTCACAGTCTTGTCTCCATTTTTTAGCACAATTGTTTACAAAATCACAGCCAGAAAGACAAAGCTGATCCATGTTACCCTATGAATAATGACCAAACTCTAAAACCAAAAGGTGAGAAATGCAATTAGGGTCCTTAAAGTAAGAAAATTAGCAACATATGCAAGTTTAAGAAGTGCTCCTTCTGACTCTGGTCTATAAATCACAGACAGGACTGCCTCTGCAGCTATTATTTAGAAGAACACAGTTCTGGAACAAAGGGAAATAGTAAAGCTGACCTAGGCATCCTCCCTATGAGCTCAGGTGCCCAGCAATTGATGTGGACATAGAAGGTGAGCTGCATTGTGCTGCTTTTCTGTCCTTGTGATTCTAGAGACTGGACTGGAACCATTAGGAGGTCAAGTCATCTCTGCTCTAAGGAGAGTGGTGAGATATTTATATGAGCTTCAGTTACATCTTGTGATGTTCAAGGAGTCTCTGGTTGTCTTAGACATAGAAGGGCAGAACTGTAGCTCTTTGCATCTTTAAGAACAATGTAGCCAACTGTCCCTTTCTCTCATGGGTGCCTAGAATGGGATTCGGGGCAGAAAAGAAGGTATGGTCAGTTGGCTCTAAGTTTAAAAAAGTTCCAGTCTATCCACTCTTGTCAGCCACTCTAGTGCTTGTAAGCATAGACACTGGAGTCAGATAGTATTGGGTTTAAATGCTAACTTTATCACTTTAATTGTTGTTTAGTCACTAAGCTATGTCTGACTCTTTTGTGACCTCACTGACTGTAGCCCACCAGGCTCCTCTGTCCTTGGGATTTCCCAGGCAAGAATACTGGAGTGAGTTGTCATTTCCTTTGCCAGGGGATCTTCTCAACCCAGGGACTAAACCCACATCTCCTGCATTGGCAGGTGGATTCTTTACCACGGAGCCACCTGGGAAGCCAACTTTATCACTTACTAGTTGTATGACCAGAATAAGTTATTAACCTTGCTGATCCTCACTATAAATGAGGATATTGACTACTTACTTCATGAGTTTACTGAGGTGAATAAACTAAAAACATGGAAAATGTGCACAAGACATTGTACAAATTCACTTTTGATAAATACTTGCTATAATAAAAAACAATAAACTTAGGACAAACTTAAGAAAACATTCTCCAGGACCAAAATGAGAAGTAACGTAGTCATGCTTTAAAAATTTCTGTGAAGAAGGGCACAGAAAGGGAATAGGTCTGGGATTGGTAGTTTCAATAGTTTTTTCAGGTTTCTACCTAGTGCATATGAAGGAGCAGGTTTACAGCTTTGCTGCAGAATCTAAATGAGAAAAGCCTTGTGTACACATGCACACACACATGCACATACATGTGTGCACTCACACACACACACTCACACACCCCTAGATCCCTCTGTATAAAATGATGCCATCTTGGAGATCTTTTTGTCTTTATAGATACAGGTTTCAAATTTGATATTTGTCTAGATGAATTATAATTATCCACTCCACTTTTGTTGAATTGTTAGTAAAATATCACTTACTGTTGTGTAGATGACAAGAAGCTAGAGAAGGTAAGAAAAGGCTGGACATGTAGCCAAGAGCCTGATCTTTCAGGGCCTTGTAGTTCAATGTAAGAGACTAAACTTTTATGAAAAAAAACATTATGGCAAAATCTAAGGAAGTATATTCATTAATGGCTCTGTTTTGCTAAAACAATGAATCCTACAAAAAACATCTTTCTATACATCTTTAGACACACATGTATATAGGTATTTAAAAACAATTTCTAGAAGTGGAATTACAAAATAAAAACTCTGAATATTTTAAAAGTTGATAGATGTTGACCAATTGCTCAATGAAAATGTTTTGCTGAGACTCTCAGCCAAAGTTTATGAGAGCCCACAGCCAAGTTTATCTAACTCATTATTATCAATAATTCTAAGAATTGTCAATCTTTAGAGGAGAAAAATAACAAAATGGAATTGCTTCTTTTACTAGCATTAGGTCCTATATTCAGCATGTAATATGGAAAATACATGTTGTCAAAATTATTCTGGAATGTCTCTTAAGTCACTCATAATGTGTAATATATGCAGCTGGAAATACACAGCCCTGTACAATAATACATATGTATCCTGAAGTGAAAGGACAACAGAACCCAGTAAAAGGAAGGAACAGAAAGAAAGCACACATGCTGATGTCTGGCAACTCAAACCAGACTGCTCTCAAGAAAACTGTTAAACCCTTTCAATTTTTCCACGAGCAGTGGAAGGTCTCCCACACCCTATCGTTTTTGTCCAGGTGAAAAGTGACCCACATTCTATTTCCACAAGAGCTACCACAGCAGCTGAAAACATCTTTATAAGTTAAAAAGTCTCTGTTAGCTACACCTATATTAGAATCTACACCATCACACTTAATTATGTCCTAACTTAAATATACCCTGCTGCTCTTCATGATGCAGTAAGTCTTTTTTGCTGTTGGCCATCACTGGGATCATAATAAGCCTCTACAACATTAACTTCAACCAAGAGAAATCCATAAAACAGTCCCCTCTCTGAAAGAGATACAGGTCCGTGGGAGGGCCATCAGTCAGCCTGCAGTGTAAGGCTGTCAGAGATGTTCATTCAGCAGAGTCCTGAGGAGGTGGCCCCCTTACAAGGCTGGTGTCAGAGAGACAGGGTGAGGCTGGAAATGCAGTCATTCATGAAAATGTTGTTTAACTTTGCTCCTTCCTGTTCCCAGTGATCAATCCAAGCCTCCTCTTTTAAGGGGGAACTAATCCAAGGTAAAAATGCAGAACTAGACAGTGTCAGTGCTAGAAAGGTTCTTATGCTGAACTACAGCACTCTGTGAAGAAGGCAGCTGAAATGCATGATGTGCCAAATGTAATATTACCCAGAAGAAAAACTGTATCTCCATGACTAATCTACATTTTAATTTCCCATTGCAGATATTCTTGTTGCTGCATTCGTTTTATTTTCATTTTTTCCAAATCTAGGGAGAAGTGAATCCTCACAAGGAAATTACTCCTCTCTCACTTGAACACATGAACGTATTCTTTGATGTGCTATTTGTTTTCTCAATTGTTCCTTAAAACGTCCATGTAAAAATCACTTTTCTGTACTTTATGGTGGTCAAAAATTCAAAGAACAGCAGAAGAATCCGGATGACTGATAAAGAGTTTTACAGTCACACCACTTATAAATTCCATTGAAATATTGCACAGAGTGGGTGGATTGGAGTTAAAAAATTAACAAGAATCTACTGTTACCCAGATATTGTATAGAAGTCTTATTGCACATTCTCCACCTGACAGCAACTCTATGATGCCAGTTCTGGCATCCTTATGACCATTTGACATATGAAACAACTTAATCCCAAGGCATTTAAGGAAATTATTCAAGATTACTTGGCAGAAATTGAGCAGAGATTTAGACCCAAATCCTGCTACTTCTAAAGCACATACTCTCTCAACTCCTACATATCACTCAAAAGGCACAACTTTAGGAATTCTGTCTTCTACAATGCTGTTTATTTGGGTCACAAGAAGGAGCAATCTAGTGTCTCATACAGTTGGATTGTCCTCATAATATAAACAATATGGGGGATACGTGTGTATACCTAGCTCTTTATATATAACACTGTAAAAACTTTTCAAATACATTTCATAATACTCCATAAGGAAAATAGGATGCATTTAATATCCCATTTTTACAGGTGGGAAAACAGAAAAGTCAAATGAACTCCAGAAGATCCCAAGGTGAGTTAATGCAGTGGCCAGCCTGGAAAGCAAGCCTCCTACCCCCAAGTCCAGATCTCTTCTCATCACATTAAGCTACTCAGAGATGTGAACAGTGGGAGCTCCAGGAATTCTGACATTTCTAATGTTAGGTCCTTTCCCCCTCACCCCAAATAAGCTAATTTGTCTCCTCCCACTCAGTATAAGAAGGTGGGAGGTCAAATACTTACTCCACCTCCAGGCTCAGCAGCTGTTGGCTCATCCTGAACTTAGCACCCCCCGCCTCCTGCTCTCACTCCCTCCTGCCCAGAGAAGCTACAGTAGGGAACATCTCCCCAAAGGGCAAGGGTCAGACATAGAGGAGTTCTGATGGGCCTCATGCTAGGAGCTGGCACAAATGCTTGGCTGCTTCCAGATGCTCTGTGGGGACAAATAGCAGCAGGAGAGGTTCCCACTGTGCCCCATTTGAGCATTGATCTGTTTACTGTATGCAAGCTTAGCCTCCAGATGGTCTCTGGGCATTGCAAGTCTTTTTAATAAATAAGCTAACGTTTATAAAGAGCTTTACAAAGTTCTGCCACATCCATAATAATCTAATTAAGTTCTGTACCCAATCCAATGCATATGTATCTGCATTTTTGTCATGTAGGGTAACTGCTTAGTGATGAAATTACTGAGTTGACTTAATTCGTGTTGTTCAGCCTCCAAAAATCTCAGGCTCTTTTTCCCTAAACCATTCTTTCCACTTACTGAATGACATCAGACTAGCTATCTAAAGCTTGGTCATGGTAGTTTCTCTAAGAAAGCGTTCAGAAACCTCACCTCTTTGTATGTCAGGTGTCCAGACAGTGAGCAGCTCTTGAATGCTACATAAGAACCCTTTCATAAGGACATACTTTAAAAGGAAATATAGACTAGATCACTCAGGCATATGTCCCCCTTTCTACTGGGTGGAAATAAGGCGCTAGGTTTTGTGTGTGCTCCTGACTTGAAGTTGTTTTTTGGTTTTTTTATTTTTTTTAATTTTTATTCTATATTGGAGTACAGTTGATTAACAATGTTTTGTTAGTTTCAGGTATACGGCAGAGTGATTCAATTATACATACACATATACATGTATCTGTTCTTCTTAAAATTCTTTCCTAGTTAGGTAATTACAGAGTATTGAGCAGAGTTCCCTGTGCTATACAGTAAGTCCTTGTTGGTTAACTATTTTAAATATAGTAGCATGTATATGTCAATCCCAACCTCTCAATCTATCTCTCCCCCTACCCTTCCTCCCCTAGTAACCGTAAGTTTTTTCTCTAAGTCTCTGAATCTATTTCTGTTTTGTAAATTAGCTTGTTTGCATCTTTTTTTTAAATTCTGAATATAAGCAATATCATATTTGTCTTTCTCCATCTCACTAACTTCACTTAGTATGATAATCTCTAGGTCCATCCTTGTTACTGTGGCATTATTTCATGTTTTAATGGCTAAGTACCAGTCCATTGTATATATTTACCATGTCTCCTTTATCCATTCATCTGTTAGTGGATTTTAGGCTACTTCTACAATCTCCAAAATTTATTAACAGTTCATGCATCTCAATATCAAAACCAAACAAACACCAGTAACAACAACAACAAAAAGAAACAACTCAATCAGAAAATGGACAGAAGACCTAAACAGACATTTCTCTGAAGAAGAAATGCAGATAGCCAACAGACACATGAAAAGATGATCAATATTGCTAATTATCAGAGAAATGCACATCAAAATTACAATGAGGTATCATCTCACACCAGTCAGAAAAACCATCTTCAAAAAATCTACAAACAATAAATGCTGGAGAGGATGTGGGAAAAAGGGAACACTCCTACACTGTTGGTGGTAATATAGACTGGTACAGCCACTATAGAAAAGAGTATGGAGGTTCCTGAAGAAACTAAAAATATTTCTACCATATGATCCAATGATTCCACTCCTGGACATACATCCAGAGGAAACCATGGTTCAAAAGGATACATGTGCCCCAATGTTCACTGTAGCGCTATTTAAATAGCCAAGACAAGACTTGAATTTTCAACCTCCTCTCTTCTCTTCGTTTGTTATGACAGCCCAAAACCACCTCATCACCAAAGCTCCAGTTGTCTTCCTTTATGCTAGTTTATTCTAAAATAAACTTCAAGTTCTTAATTAGTTTCTGAATTTGTTGTTGTAGAGAAAGAAGCCTGTGTATGAGAAGCAGGAGGGAAGAGGGATGGCAGAGGAGTAGATTGGGCTTTGAGTGTAGCTTCCTCTCTCATGCAATTTAACACAGTCTATTAGTAGAAAGGGCTTCCCTGGTGGCTCAGCGGTAAAGAATCTGCTTGCCAATGCAGGAGACACAGGTTCAGTCCCTGAGCTGGAAAGATCTCCTGGACAAGAAAGTGGCAACCCACTCCAGTATTCTTGCCCAGGAAATCCCATGGACAGAGGAGCCTGCCGGGCTACAGTCCATGGGTCACAAAAAGTCAGAAACAACTTGGCGACTATACAATAACAAAATTAGTAGAAAGCCAGGCATATCATGCCATGCCATCTCTTCCGATCAATTGTGCTGTACTGTTTTCTGCCTTGATCCTCTGAACTTTGTTTCTATTACTCTATGCTTTCTGACTCCACTTCTTGGATCCCTATAATATTTCTGATCCTTTACTTTGTAAAAAAAAAAAAAAAAAGCAAAATTTCTCTCTATAGCTTAGTGATTTCACTGTCCTTGTCATTTCTGCAGTCATGACCCTCATTTTTTTTCTGTGTATTTTTATTCCCACTACTCCTTCCTAACAATTGTATATAAAATATTCCTTTGATAAAACTTGATTTCAAAACACCCTAATATACAGCTACCAAGCCAGAGAGGGACAAAAATCATACAACTTTTGAAGAGTTGCTATGCCTCAGTAGAATTTATTTCCATTTATAAAATAAAGGAGCTCTACTACATCATTTCCTGTGAAGAAAGGAAAAAAAGAAAGAAGGTAAAAAGCAAGGAAAGAAGGAACTCAGTGAACACACAAGATAAATAATTAGAATCTGGGAGATGGAGTGAAATTTAGGGAAAATGAAATCTATTGTCTTCAATTAAACCAATGGAGAAACCATTATGTCAGTAGATCTTAGATGGCACTAGTCATGGGTTTCATTGAGAATCACTTAACAGAAGTAATGTATGCACATATAATTAAAGACATATGCATACAATTCCACTGAAGCCTACCCTAACCTTAGCTTAAAAAACCTGCAACCAGCATTCAGCTCAAGTCTCAATGCAGTTGGTATTTGGGCTATACAAGATATTTAACTTGGAAAACATGTTTATATGTCATCTTGAATTTTCTGTAATTATTTCATGTAAATTAGCGTGTTTAACTATGGCACTTGCTGAATATTTTTACATCAAATATGTAGGGGGAAAGGCCAGAATAAAATGTACAAACTTTTAAGTCAAATTAAATAATCAAATTTATGGTAAAGATACCACTGTACAATAAATCTATTGAATTCTATGAAGATATTAAAACTCTTTTAAAGTGAATTTGCCAATCAGCAAACAAAAATTGTTTATCACATGTTTATCTATTTTTAATGTGGGTAATATGACCCACCTATTGAAAGCTTAGATGATTTGAGTTCAAATTCTTATCCTGAGATATATGAAGCTGAATGATTATCAGGTTAGGTTTTATATTAAATTGATACAATGAAAGTTAGAGAAAGAAAGAGGTGTCTGTTTGCATGATAAATGATTGTGTATCTAAAATGTTATTACAACTTCACTGAATTATAAAACATCACTAATATTATTAATCATGAAAACATACCAAATCTGCTAGAGAAAAAACAAAGAAAAAAGGAAGAAAAGAAGGAACTTAGGAAACACATGATCAGAATCTGGGAGATGGAATGAAATTTAGGGAAAATAAAATCTATTGTCTTAGATTATACCAATGTTGAAGCTATTATGTCAGTAGAACTTAGAAAGCATCCATCATGGGCTTCACTAAGAATCATATGAAACCTGTGAACACTTAACAGAAGAAAAGTGTTCTGAAGAGAGGTAATAAAAAAATTAACTCAGCAATATTACAAAGCATAATAAAGGATGTTTAAATTATTTATTTAACCTAAAGTATTTCCAGGTGATTTTATAGTCTTACTTAAAAATAAACATTGTACTAAAAATAGTCATTATACTCCCCAATAAGAATATATAATGTAATTGACTAGGGTTAATAGACTTAACGGTAAAAAACTATAGGAAGTATCTGAAGGTCAAATAAATGAGAATATGTTCAATTGTCAAGAACTCTGGAGCAGACCCATAGATGTGTTTTCTTAACATGTTCAGAAAGAAAGGCCAGTGAACGCTTACTCCTTAAGCATTATCAAACAAGGAGAAGTTGTCCAAATAATACATGTGACAGAATCTAAATTTTAGTATAATCGCTGGTGCAGCAGAATTCAGTTATGAAAATCCACAGATGTCTTTTATCTTCCTACAGTAAGGGAAATGTGACATATACTCACTACACAGGAAAAAAAAAAAATAACACCAGTATCTGAACATGAGTAAGAATTTAAATGGGTTCATATCTAGCCATAAGATGAATAAAATCTGAGCATCTAATATAATATGATGATTTTATAACCTTGTTACACTATAAAATCCAGCTTCCCAGGTAGTGCTAGTGGTAAAGAACTTGCCTGCCAATGCAGCAGATGTAAGAGACACAGGTTTGATCCCCAGATAAGGCAGATCCTCTGGAGGAAGGCAGAGCAACCGACTCCAGTATTCTTGCTTGGAGAATCCCATGGACAGAGGAGCCTGAGGGCTACAGTCCATAGGTTTACAAAGACTCAGACACGACTGAAGTGACTTAACATACATGTATAAAAGCCATTGTCTGATAAATTTTATTTCAGGGAGTCAGAGGAATTTACTTATTAAAATATCAGAAGTACTTTATAAAGTGGACTACCACATAGATGTTCTAGAAAATACACTTCATATTTTAAGTGTCTATTAGTTTGTAGAGAGACTTCCCTCATAGCTCAGTCGGTAAAGAATCTGCCTGCAATGCAGGAGATCTGGGTTTGATTCCTGGGTTGGGAAGATCCCTTGGAGAAGGAAATGGCAGACCACTCCAGTATTCTTGCCTGGAGAATCCCATGGACGGAGGAGCCTGGCAGGCTACAGTCTGTGGGGTTGCAAGAGTTGGACACGACTTAGCGACTAAACCACCACCATTAGTTTGTACAGAACAAAATAGTCTTCAGTGAAAAATATGAAATGCCAATATGAGTTAGGGCTCAGCAGGTAAAGAATCTGCCTGCAATGCAAGAGACACAGGAGACAAGTGTTGATCCCTGGGTCGGGAAGATCCCCTGGAGTAGGAAATGGCAACCCATTCTAGTATTCTTGCATGAAAAAATCCCATGGAAAGAGGAACCTGGTAAGCTATAGTCCAAGGGGTCACAAAGAGCCAGACATGACTGATTGACAAAGCACAGATAAACTATATGCTACCTTCACCAGAATTATTTTTATTTAAATTGAGAAAAATCCAACCCAGAAAAGCTTACGAAGACAAAACAAACAACAGGAGAAAATTTGTTTAATGCCCAACTAAACTAGAAAGTTGAAGGGAATCTGCAGGTATATCTTTGGTTACACCTGAATTCAGGCTCTTAAATAATATCCAGGGGGCTTCCCTTTATTCCTCAGATAGGTATATTACTCCATCAACAACAGCAACATACTTAAGTCCCATAATCTAACAGAAGCAAGATAGCAACTGATCAAATGGTCTCTATAACCCGTTTTCATCTTTAGATTCAGATTTTAAGAATTCTTAGTATACCAATAGTCAGCATCAGAGCATTTGAGAGCCATGCTATTTTGAGTTAATTACTTTATTTCAATTTTAAAAGTATTGTTGAGTCTGACAAACTGTCTCAATTTCTGTACTGAATCCTAAATATTTAGGTACTGGTTCATGTTGAAGTCAGCACAGGAATACTTAGGAGGCACTTTGAGATTTGGAGCTACACAAGCCTGGAAACAGATGCTTCTTTACCAACCTCACGAACTTAGTTAATTCACTTAGCTTTTCAATTTCCTCACTGAAAAATAAGGATAGCAATATCACCCCCTACTTCATAGGCTTATTGCAGCTAATAAAGGACATCATGTATATAAACTTCTAGAGCAGTGCCAAACATACAGGAAAAAAACAAAACAAAACAAAACAAACTACTCTAATTTCAGTCTTTCCCCAAATCTAACCCTAACCCTAACCCTGCAGTTTCTGTTTGTTTAAAACTACTTGTTGAGTGCCTACTATGGACCGGGCACTATGGTAGACATCAGAAATTCAAAGATGAGTAGTATGTGTTCTATATTGTTCAAGCTATTAAAATCTAGTGACATGAAAGGAGAAAAAGTTATCAGAACCCTCATGGATGCATGCTCTAAACCTTCCATGCCATGCTGAGAAACAATCATCTCTTTCCTGATGAGGTTTTATAAGAACTCCAACTCCCTGAGAAGTCTCTCTCAGGATGCAACCTGGTCCCACATACAGATAATTAATTGGCAAGCCATTCCACCAGTCAGCAAACACCCTAACATATAAGGATGTTTGTGGCAAGACAGGACACAAAATCAAGATGATGATCTCATTCCAAAAGAAGATTCAGAATGTGATAAAAGTTTGGGCTGACCCAGCCCTCTAAATTTAGCCCTGGCATATATGGTTTGGGGCCAATTATTTACTCACTTGCTAAGAGGAGGTCAGCAAAATTCTCTAATGGGCCCAGAAAAAGAAGATCAGTATCAAGTGTAGTCAACTTGAATTGCAGTAGTTTCTCCCAAGCAGAAAGTCCTGCAGTTTAGCAGTCAGTTCAGTTCCTGAGGGAATTTTATATGTCACTGTCACTGAAGCTAAAATGTGTATTCAGCCTCCTTGAATATGGACTAATGGAATTTGTATTTGAACCCACAGTTCATGGACTGAGACAGTTGCTGAGGGACTGGGTTTCTAAATATAAATATGATAACTATGGCTAAGAGCTGAAGCATCTCTCAGCCCCTAAAATTGATGTACTCTGCCAATCACAAGGGACATTGGAGAGAATTATTGAGAAGTAACTTTCTAAGTTCACAATTTATTCATTCACTTTACTTGGACATCTGTGTAGAATACAAGACTACCCGATTAGAAATTATAAGAGAACATGGATCAGGTATATCTTTTCACCATTTTGTGTCTAGGCTCTGGGACCATCCCTGGTTAAAAAAAAAATGGTGTGTGATAATGAACTTCCAGTGCAGAACACGACACTCCGTAGAAGAGGTATTTTCTTTTACAGGGGTCTCTGTAGACCACAGTTCACTCTATCACTTGCTTCCCGCTTCACACTCTGAGAAGCCAACTCTATACAAAGTGCTATTCAATACCACCATCTTACAGTTTTGTCTATTGATCTCAGTGGTAGAGCTGAGCAACTCTGGGGTTGAAATTCACATTGCTCAGGAATATGTGGAAGTCTGTTGAGACAGTCAGTGCTGAAAAATTATGATAGCATGGCAGACTAGGGACTTAGAGGTAAATAAAAGCTTCATCACACATAAGTTGAGGCAACAAGAAATTTACAATGAGGAAAAAAGAGAAAGACATGTGTAGGTCAAAGTTGCTACTTCATTCATACAAAAATTTTTCATTATTCTGAAAATTAAATGTGCTAATTTTGAATATGCAAAAAAAAAAAGAAAAAGACTCCATGTACTATGACAAGGAATAGCATTGGTAAAGCATGAATGTCTTTTCAAATGATTTTATCTCTTATTCTGCTTTCTCCTTTGTAAATTGTGGGTAGTAATTGTGCTAATCTCATAGGGCTATTCCAAGAATTAATTCAGAAATTGTCTGGAAATGTACAGCTTAACGGAGTTTTACTAAGTAAAAATGATGTACAGTTTTACTTAGATGACACAACTTCTCAGTTATTAAGCAGGGAAGAGCAATAAGTTGTGATAATCAATGATTTTGGAAACAATAAATTACATTAAGTTGAATAGGTTTATTTTTTGTAGGGCATCTGAGAGCAGTCAATAAAATGCAGTATAATTTTCCAATATGGGGATGTATTAATCTACATTTTCTAAACTCAACTGCTCCCACGTACAGAATCTCACTTTCTAAAGCAGCCAAAATCTCTTGCTCTGTGTGTCCCACTTTGGGAACTTCTAATTAAGGTCAAACTATTCACTGGGAGTCCAGCAGGGCCAGGACTGAGGTAAAGCAAGTTAAGTTCTTAGGGTGCAATTCTCAGAGCCAAGACTGTGCTTTCACAAAAACAACACTGAGAGTGATTATTTTTAAGGGCCTCTTTAAACGTTGTGCCCTAGACATCTTACTTGCTTCACCCTACCCGAGTCCTAGTACTGAGACCCTGAGAAAAAAAGTGTCTGTCCGTGGACCTGAATGCTGTCCAGCCACATCCTGCTTTTCATGCTAATCTCTTCTCGTAACACTACCTTTGAGGATAACTTGAAAATTCCTTAGAAACAACCACATGAAACATCAAACTGTCTGCTTTCTAAGCAGCCAGACTCATAATTGCTATACCAGTAAGCTTTGGGTTCATATCTGGAATTTTTTAAAGAAACTATCAAATATGGATCTGCTTAACTTATATTGGAGTCTAGGAGAAATATCAATAACCTGAGATACGCAGACGACGTCACCCTTATGGCTGAAAGCAAAGAAGAACTAACGAGTCTCTTGATGAAAGTGAAAGAGGAGAGTGAAAAAGTTGGCTTAAAACTCAACATTCAGAAAACTAAGATCATGACATCTGGTCCCATCACTTCATGGCAAATAGATGGGAAAACAATGGAAACAGTGACAGACTTTATTTTGGGGGGCTCCAAAATCACTGCAGATGATGACTGCAGCCATGAAATTAAAAGACGCTTGCTTGCTCCTTGGAAGAAAAGCTATGAACAACCTAGACAGCATATTAAAAAGCAGAGACATTATTTTGTCAACAAAGGTCCATCTAGTCAAAGCTGTGGTTTTTCCAGTAGTCATGTATGGATGTAAGAGTTGGACTATAAAGAAAGCTGAGCACCTAAGAATTGATGCTTTTGAACTGTGGTGTTGGAGAAGACTCTTGAGAGTCCCTTGGACTGCAAGGAGACCCAACCAGTCAATCCTAAAGGAAATTAGTCCTGAATATTCATTGGAAGGACTGATGCTGAAGCTGAAACTCCAATACTTTGGCCACTTGATGCAAAGAACTGACTCATTGGAAAAGACCCCGATGCTGGGAAAGATTGAAGGTTGGAGGATAAGGGGATGACAGAGGATAAGATATCCATCACCGATGTGATGGACATGAGTTTGAGCAGGCTCCGGAAGTTGGTGATGGACAGGGAAGCCTGGGGTGCTGCAGTCCATGGGGTCACAATGAGTCAGACACGACTGAGCAACTGAACTGAACTAACTTATATTAGAATTTAAAATGACACAGAACTGTCAGATGGCATTTAAGAATATTACCCAAAGACTCATGGATGAATTAACATCCTCTGCAATGTCTTATATTCCACTTCTTTCCCAGGCTCACACACTTGCATCAGCTAGTAATTTTATGCTTTCCTCAATAAGTTGAAATTTATGAAAAGTAGCTTATAACATTCATTTACTTACTGCACCCTGGAGGGACATAATAGGAAATTAATGGGAAAAGTTTATGGCCATGTCATTGAGAAGGGACTTTTGGAAAAATCAATAACAGCAACAAGACGTTAGATTTGCAAAAAAGAGCTCCATCACAATGTCCTTTGAGAACTGCGAGACTTATCATGGGTTGGTAGAGGAGGGAAAAGAAGAGAGGGCAAGAGGGAGGGAGAGAACCTCAAACTGCAAAGTTAGTCTTCTTTAGGAGAGCCCAGATCAGATGCTGTGAATCCAGATTCATTAATTTGATAATTCACAGGCAGAGCCCTGAAACTCTCTCTTATGCTTAATATTCAAATTATTAATTCAAATATTATTATTCATTCAAAATATTAATTCAAATTAATATAATTTAATTAAAAACATTTGAGAATCTGTTTCCCAAGTTCATGACAACATTGATACTAGAATCAGAAAGTACCTGCTTGGGACAGGCAAAATCAGAAAACTAGATAAATAACAACCAGAAGTGAAAAATAAATACAGAGAGACTGTAAAAAGTAGACACGAAAGGCACAAATACAGATGTTTAATAGATGGAAAAATAGTCCTAAGCATTCATAATTCTGGAGGACACTGCTAAAATGCTACACTACATAATTAACAGTAGTCATAATATTCATTTGCTGTCTCAACACAGAACACCTGATTATGTGTCAAGCACTGTTCTAGTTGAGAACATATTCTGGAATGATTAAGAGGGCCAAAGTCACCACTCTTGCGAGTTTAAGGTATTATAATCATAATGGAGGCAAATGAGATCCAAGAAAAGTAATATAAAAATAATATCATATACATATGTGCATATCAATTATATTAAGTAATTATATATGTTCATATTAATAGCTCTGTTACCAAAGACAAGATATTCATTTGAAAAATATTTAATTGAAAAGTTATCTTTCAAAAGTCTGACACGTGGAAAAATACACTGTATATTTTACTTTCTGTAGAATTTTAAGTCAGATACACAGAAGCAGAGAGTAAAATGGTGGTTACCAGGGACAGGGAGGTGGGAGGAATGGAGCCATATTAGTCACAGGGTACAAAGTTGCGGTTATGTGGGATGACTAAGCCTGGCAAACTAATGTATAGCATGTGATTATGGGCTTCCCTGGTGGCGCTAATGGTAAAGAACCTGGCTGTCAAAGCAGGGGATGTAAGATATGCAGGTTCAATCCCTGGATAGGGAAAATGCCATGGAGGAGGGCATGGCAACCCACTCCAGTATTCTTGCCTAGAGATTCCATGGACAGAGGAGCTTGGCTGCAGTCCATGGAGTCCCAAAGAGTCGGACACAACTGAATTGACTTAGCACACAGATTAGCGTTTTAGGGGTTTTAAAGAGGATACCTAGTGTATGACCAGATGTACTAAGGACAGACCATGGAAGAAAAGCATTTCCTTTGCATGTGCATTTCTATAGTATATGATTATAGCTAATAAAACTGTACTGATACTGGAAATTTGCTAAATTTCAGCTTTTCTTATGATATACAAAAATGGTAACTATGGGAGGAGATGGTTATATTAATTGGCTTGACTGTAGTAATTGCAGGAGTTGTGAGTTCAATCCCTGGGTCAGGAAATCCCCTGGAGGAGGAAAATGACAACCCACTCCAGTATTCTTGCCTGGAGAATTCCATGAACAGAGGAGCCTGGCAGGCTACAATCCATGGGATTGCAGAGAGTCAGACATGACTGAACAACTGAGCACACACACAGTAATTATTTTACTACGTATATATTATTGAAATATCATATCGACACACAGTAATTATTTTACTACATATACATTATTGAAATATCATATCGTATACCTTAAATATATACAACTTCACTAAAAATGTTTCTCTTTTTCCTTTCTTTTTCTTCGTTCATAATTGGATTTTAAATAAGTGCATACTTCTTCCTTGATCAAAAGCTACCATTATCTGAAATTTGACTATATTTGCCTTATACTTTCTATGCTCGTTTCTCCTTTTATTCAGTGAAAAAAAAAATTAGCAAGTAATAATATGATCTCTAGAAAGTTGGCAAAAGAGAGAAGGAAGATAAGGATCAAACATAATTAATCCATAGACTGGATACCTAAGCTCAGGAAAACACAGTTAATTTTGCACATGGTGATACCAGAGGGTAACGGAACTGTGATTTGTTGCAAAGAGCTTTGGAGTTCTGCAGACCTGACTTTAAATTCTAGTGTAGCTACCTAGTAACTGTATGTACTCTCCAGACCCCGATTTCTTTACCTATAAAACTGGGTTAATAGTAACACCTTTCTGACAGCATTACAGGGAAATTTACTTGAACATGAGGTAAGAGCTTTCACATTCAGTTCTAAAACATTAATAGGAGCAACATAAATGGTAGCTCCCTTTTATTTCTTTCATTCTTCACCTATTCTGCCAAAGTCCTGAATAAAAATCAGATTGATTTTCCAACCACTAGCTCAGATGTATCCAACAAGATATGTGAATTTCTGGCCTGGAACAGGAGAGTACATGGTCTGTGTTCAGGAAACACAGGTTATTATCAATGCAAAAGAACCTACCTGGGAAGTTCTACTCTATAAATCCTAGACTCATTATTCATAATGCTGAGCTCAACAGCTTTGACAACTCAACATGAAGTACCATCTTGGCTTCAGAAGCAAAGGAAATGCTTTTCTTCCATGGTCTGTCCACAGTACCCTTGGTCATATGCCAAGTGCCCTCTTTAAAACCCCTAAAACCCTAATGATCCTGAACATGAAAATGTGTAGTGAGCTGCCATAATCACTAATGATCAAAGGCAAATGAGAGGAAAATGAGAGCACTAAAGAGAATTGACCCAATTTTGGATCCTGGCCAGATGTTCAAGGAGTGCCAACTGCCTTCAGCACAGGTCACACCTCCTTAATTAGCAGTAATAAGAGCTTTTGGAAGATCACAGGTAAACTGAATGGTTACAGATAAATGATCTAACAATTCTATCTCAACCAGAGAAAGGACAGGATGCTATTTAACAACACAGTGGAACTGCAGGTTAATGACCTTGCATTTTATAATTTAATGGGGCACACATAGTACCACACTGAAAGTAAATGGATTGTCAGATACAAATGCATACAATGGCATTTTATAAATAAATTATTATAACAGTAATTGCAATTAAATTGCTGTATTTTAATATGGCCTACTAATTAAGTCATGAGTGGCTTTCTGCCTGGGTCTTGCTTAAACTGGCACCAAATTAAACTATTTGAGTCAGTTAAAGCAGTTTTGAATAGACCCTCAAAATCTGTACAGCAGTAGAAGTACATAGGAATTCCAACTATATAAATAAGAATTATCCGTTTTCCCCCTTGCCTTTTTGATGGGTTTCCACAAAAGAAAACAGTATCACAGTGAACTGGGTAAATCTGAGCCCCTCTTTCATCTCAAGAAATACTGTCAATTTTGAATCAGTATTCTAAAAATTTTTTCCCATAAAGCTCACAATAAATAACAGCCATGTAATTTCATCATCCATCTATTCTTTACTCTTGGAAAGATAAACCCCTTGTCAGAAATGTCAGCCAGTTGTGAGCTCTGGTCCTGTGTGACGGGATTCCTTTGGGTCACCTGCCTCTCGGGTGCTCCCATTGCTCCTGTGTTGGTCACCTCATAGCACTGTTCTTCCCACGTTCCAATCAATCCTTCATTCATGGGTCTGTTTATGTCGTTCTCTAAGGGCAAGGCCACGACTTGCTGTATTTCCACAGAACCTTAAATCTAATACATGCTAAAAATTATTAGAAGGAAAGAAGAAAGGAAAGCAAATTCACAGCTCGTCACAATCACTAAGTGCCTATCTGTAATGACTCTGTTACTGTTGTTCAATTGCTAAGTCCTGCCTGTCTCTTTGCAACCCCATAGACAGCAGCATGCCAGGCTTCCCTGTCCTTCACTATTTCCTAGAATTTGTTCAAATTCATTTCCGTTGAGTTGGTGATGCTATCTAATCATACTCATTTTAGTGTTTGCCAACTGCAAGCATTTTTGTAGATGCAAAGACATACATGTATAATTCCTGCCCTCAAATGAAGTACAGTCCATTTACTAAAATGTGTACCCATAGGTGGCGCTAGTGGTCAAGAACCCACCGGCCCATGCAGGGCACCTAATAGGTTCAATCCTTGGGTCTGAAAAATCCTCTGGAGGAAGAAATGGCAACCCGATCCAGTATTCTTGCCTGGAAAATTCAACAGACAGAAGAGCCAGGTGGGCTACAGTCCATAGGGTCGCAAAGAACCTGCCTGCAAAGCAGGAGACCCAGGTTAGATCCCTGGATTGGAAAGATCCCCTGAAAAGGGAATGTCAAACCACTCAAGTATTCTTGCCTGTAGAATTCCATGGACAGAGCAGCTTGAAGGGCTACAGTCCATGGGGTTGCAAAGAGTTGGACATGACTGGGCAACTAATACACACACATGCTCACATGAAGGTAAAAATCACTTTTTTGCAGACACTACATAAAAAAACAATACGAGCTCTCCAGTCCTCACCAAGATGGCATAAGATAGGTACTATTATTATCTCTACTTTGTATATGAGGAAACTGAGGGAAAGAGATTAAGAAAATTTCCCCAAGTCTCTCTCTTAGTAAGTGACACAATTTTCTGTCCCAAATCAACTGGCTGTACACTTAAATCAATAGCCTGCACACTTAATTCCTGTAAGATGAAACTATCAAAATACTATGATTTAAAGAAAGCAAAGGCCATTTTTCTCTATCCATTAGGGTGTTCAGAGACACTGATAAAGCGGAAGTTGACAATGTCTTAAAGGGTTAGAAGAGTCAGATGGAGAAAGAGTCAGACATGACTTAGTGGCTGAGCACATACACACAGTGTGTCAGTGACAACTACCTTGACTGAGACTCTAGTAAGGGATAAACAAGGAAGGAAAATGTTCATACATTCACCTCATTTGTCATTGTTCTTTTTTTTTTTTTTGGCAGAGCTCAACAAGAGTGAGAACAAAAGTTTCATGTGTCAATATGTTGATTACAAGATAGTTTACTAAATTGGGGTAGTGGGTGATGGGAATGATTTTAGACATTCTCAGTTATAAACCGGAGAAGGCAATGGCACCTCACTCCAGTACTCATGCCAGGAAAATCCCATGGACGGAGGAGCCTGGTAGGCTACAGTCCATGGGGTCGCTAAGAGTCAGACACGACTGAGAGACTTCACTTTCACTTTTCCCTTTCATGCACTGGAGAAGGAAATGGAAACCCACTCCATTGTTCTTGCCTGGAGAATCCCAGGGACAGGGGAGCCTGGTGGGCTGCCTTCTATGGGGTAGCACAGAGTCGGACACGACTAAAGCGACTTAGCAGCAGTAGCAGCAGCAGCAGCAGTTATAAACTGATTGAAGGAAACAAGATGGGCCCTCTCTTGCTGGATATCAGTTAGGTTGCTGTCTCTGCAAGGACTAGATTTCTGGATTAGTCTATAATCAAGTCTATCTTACTGATCCAGGTTCCAGTTTATTGCAGTCATAACACCTTGTGCTTAGTCTGACTCATTGCAGAAGACAGCTTCCTACAGGGCAGGCCCTGACCTTAAAGAAAGCCCTGGAGAAATTGCACTTAAGATCAAATTCTTGGGAAAAAAAATGAATCAGGGAAAGGGTCCTACCGAGCTGTTTGCAAGGCAGAGTTACCTGGGAGTCATGCATATATAAAGATTTTTAAGTATTTCAGGTCACGTGAAGTGAGTGAAAGTCACTCAGTAGTGTCAAACTTTTTATGACCCCAATGGACTATACAGTCCATGGAGTTCTCCAGGCCAGAATTCTGGAGTGGGTAGCCTTTCCCTTCTCCAGGGGGTCTTCCCAACCCAGGGATCAAACCCAAGTCTCCCACACTGCAGGCAGATTTTTTACCAGCTGAGCCACAAGGGAGGCCCATTTCAGATCAATGTTATCAATAATTATAGCTAATAACAGCAAAGGTATTTAATAACCAAATTACCATCATTTTTATCATAATTACTTCCTGACATCATTGGCCCCCTGACTCTGCTTTTGGGAGTATTAGTTCCCATTGCTAAGTTGATTAGCAGAGGATAAGCACAGTTTGATGCCAGAGTGGTTGGAAGGTATTTGAGATGAAATTTAGGTACTTGCTACTCAAGCACTTAGTGGGAGTTCTTCCCACCTATGGTTTCTGCAGAGTGATTATTTTAATATTATGTAACCCCATATGGCTAACTCCCATCGCCTGAATTGGATAAGGGATAAACACCTGAGTCAGGGTGGACTACCCATAAACTGCCTATTCCTTGGCTTCAAAAAATGAACAAAGGCTATTAGACCTACAACTTGGAAATCTGAACCAAAATATACAGAAGGGAATTTCTGATGGTGGAATTTCAAAGTCCTGTGATCTTGATGTTGAGGAAGCTATTATCAGACAACACAGACACACAGCTTGTGGGAGCAGTGTCTAGGAAAAATGGAATGAGCAGAAATGAGCATATGTGCAGAGGGTCTACCAAGAGGAGGCAGAAGAGAAATTAAGAGAGGGTCACATAGCAGAACTGCCCTTCTCGAGAGCTGATCCTTAAACTTCCTGAGGTTTAGCGCTGATCTCCTCAGATTGTCTTGAGAACTAAGGTCACACAATAATGCCTCTTCCTGCTTCCTTTTGTTTGAGCATGTTTGTCTTCCTTAACATAAAAGTAGATCTCATTAGAAGAGAAACCCCATGTTCACTCTGCAAACAAAAAGCTGGACTAACAACTGAACAAAAATTTGGCTTTCCTACATATTCACTTCACAATGGTCAGTGCTGTGAGAATGACCCGGAAAAACTATAAGCAAAAGTACCCATTAACACTTGAGAAAGTTGTGAGGAAGCCAATCTGAATCTAGAAGTGCTCAGGAAAGACCTGGCGCCTTGGTGGGTGCAGTCAAGGTCTCCGCACTCGGAGGAAACAAGCAGAGGCCATGCAGCCCCACAGACAAGATGTGCATCTGACTCCTCCACTGATAAGTTATTCTAGGCTAGCTAGGGGACTTTCCTGAGCCTCAGTTTCTGCATCTGTGAAATGCAGATAGTAAAATCCAACTTTTGCAGGTTGGGGACAGACTAAGTATAATTGTATCTGTGTAGCTTCTAACATAATTCCTCTCATGAGTTTGAAAATTTTAATCCTTTCTCTTGCTGGACGTTTTGTCAAGTAGAAAGTAGAGTGGTGGCTGGTGCACCGAGATGACCCAGAGGGATGGGATGGGGAGGGAGGTGAGAGGGGGGTTCTGGAAGGGGAAAACATGTACACCCATGGTGGATTCATGTCAATGTATGGCAAAACAAATACAATATTGTAAAGTTAAAAAATAGATAAATAAACTAATAAAAAATAAAAAAAATAATAAAACACTTCACTGAATAAAAAAAAAGAAAGTAGAGTGAATTTCAAGTCCCATTTAGACCCTCAGCTCTGTGCTCCTGTGTATGATGCATCTGAAATGTTGGTACATGGTATTTTGGAAATGTCCTGTTGTCGTGGGTCATTTGTACCAGGAAAACAATAGATTCATTTAAGGGATTTAGAACTGATACTACTTTCCTTTAGAGAAAAGGAAATAACTGGTAGAATAGTTGCGATGAAAATTTTAAAAGAATCAGAAAGGTTTTTTAAGCCACTTAGGAAAATCAGTACAGTTCAATAAGCTGTCAAAAGAATCAATTACATCTTATTGGTTATAATGGAAAGTGGTTTGCACTTGTGTATTTCAGATTAATTTTTAACCTGATAAATGACCAATTTGCACCAAATCAGAAATAGGTTGACATGGAAGGAAAATGCATCCCAGATAAGCAACCAGCCAAGAAATAGTTGATCTCTGTATGATACAGAATGTATAATTCAACATGAAGTGGAATGGGGAGGGGGGAAGTTTTGCCTAATTTTATGAACAAGGAGGATAAATGCTGATAGATTTACGGGTTATAACCAGCTGAAGTCCTTTTGTTGAAATGTTTACTTATTTTCTTTGAAACCAAAATCAGTTAATCTTGTGGGCCTTCAGATGATATTTCCCCAGGATTTGATGGACTTTAAATTTGAGTTATACGAAGAGAACTGTCAAAATCAATATGTACTGTTACCATTATCTCTAATAAAAATAATTTGTACATCGTTAAAAAAAAAAATCTGTCTGAGAGGAACTTATCCAATCTGACTCAACACCACAGATGGTAGTGATCTGAGGCCTTGAGTTGTAGTAACTATAAAAGTGATAGAGACCTTCTCAAACAGTGATTGCGTGGAGGACAGAAAATCTGTTATAATTAATACAATCTTTCTTAGCTAGAAATAAATGGGAGCATTATTTATAAACCCTGATTTCCTTTAAGGTGTCCACCGATAAAAGTGCTGAGACTCTGTGAGAACTTGTTAGTTTCACCGTGTTCCTTTTGCACTTTTCAGGAGAAATGAAAATAAAAAAAACATTGAACCATACAATTCTCACCTTCAAAGCAAAGGAACATGACAGGCAAAAAGAAGCAAATACTGAAAATTTGTTAAAAAGCATTATCCAAAAGACAAGTCAGAGGAAATGCTTTTATTTCCTGGGTTGGCAGATCCCATATCTATTTTTAAAAGTTACCAAGTTTAGGAAAAAAAGCTCAGTTTAGCACTGACAGTCATGGAAATAAAAAAAAGCAAGACCTTTAAATGTTCCACTAAACTGAGTTACGTCAGCTTTGTATTTTCTATCTACATTATTTTGCCAACAAAGATCAATCTAGTCAAAGCTATGGTTTTCCCAGTAGTCACGTATGGATATAACAGTTGGACTATAAAGAAAGCTTAACACTGAAGAATTGATGCTTTTGAACTATGGTGTTGGAGAAGACTCTTGAGAGTCCCTTGGACTGCAAGGAGATCCAACCAGTCAATCCTAAAGGAAATCAGTCCTGAATACTCATTAGAAGGACTGGTGTTGAAGCTGAAACTCCAATACGTTGGCCACCTGATGTGAAGGGCTGACTCATTTGAAACGACCCTGATGCTGGGAAAGATTGAGGGCAGGAGGAGAAGGGGACGACAGAGGATGAGATGTTTGGATGGCATCACCGACTCATGGGACATGAGTTTGAGTAAGCTCCGGGAGTTAATGATGGACAGGAAATCCTGGCGTGCTCTAGTCCATGGGGTCACAAAGAGTCAGACATGACTGAGCAACTGAACTGAACTGAACTGAATAATCACACACACACACACACACACACACACACACACACACGGGCTTCCCTGGTGTCTCCGTGGTATAGAATCCACCTGCAATGCAGGAGATGTGGATTTGATCCCTGGGTCAGGACAATCCCCTGGAGAAGGAAATGGCAACCCATTCCAGTATTCTTGCCTGGGAAATCCCATCGACAGAGGAGTCTGGCAGGCTATAGTCCATGGGGTCACAAAGAATCAGACACTACTGAGCATGCATGCACACACACACATACACAAATATATACATATATACAGAATAATATATACTTATAGGTACACAGAATTATAATTTGACATTTGTATATACTACAAAACAATAGTAGTATAGTGGTAGTATTGACTTTTTTTAGTAACATTAACTCTTCTAACCTATGAGCACAAGATATCATTCCATTTATTTGTTTCTTACACTTATTTCAACAATATAGTTTTCAGAATATATATCTTTTACCACCTTAGTTATATGTATTTCTGTTTTAGTGTTTTTGATGCTATTATAAATGGGATCAATCTTTCAACTTATTTTTCATAAAATTTGTTAGCTCAGCAGCAGCAGAAATGCTAGTAGGGTTTATATGTTGATTTTTTACCCTGTTTATTTACTGAATTCATTGATTAAACCTAACAGTTTTTCAATTGAGTCTTAAGGATTTTATATATGTAAAATCATGTCATCTGGGAAGAGAAAATATAACACTTCCTTTTCAATTCTGATGCCTTTTGTTTCTTTTTCTTGCCTGACTATCGCATTAATTTATTCATGCACATTGAACCATCCTTGCATCCCAGGTATAAATCTTACTTGGCCAAGGTGAATGATCCTTTTAATGTGCTTCATAATTTCAATTATTAGTATTTTGTTGAGAACTTTTGCATCTATATTAATCAGGGATATTGGCCTGTGCTTTTCTAGTGGTGTCAGTTTTGGTATCAGGGTATTGCTTGCCTAATAAAATGAAGGTTTTGGTATCAGGGTAATGCTGGCCTCATGAAATTAACTGGAAATGTTTACTCCTCTTCAATTTTTAGAAGAGTTGAGAAGGACTGGTGTTAGTTCTTTCCAAGTTTGATAAAATTAATCAGTGAAATCATCTGGACTTTTCTTGATTGTGAAATTTTAAATTACCAATCAAAGAAAGGCAAAAAAAATAAATAAATAAATAAATTACCAATCAATCTCCTTACTAGTAACTAGTCAATTCAGATTTTCTATTTCCTCCTGATTCAGTCTTAGTTGTATCTTCCTGAGAATTTTTTCCATTTCATCTAGGTTGTTCAGTTTATTCACATATTGCTATTTATAGTAGCCTCTCAATCTTTGTATTTCTGTGATATTTATTGTAATGTCTTTTCTCAGTAATAATTTTGTTGATTTGGGTCCTTTCTCTTTTTTCATTATTAGTCTAGTTAAAGGTTTGCCAATTTTTTCAGGAACTAACTCTTAGTTTGGTTAATCTTTCTGTTTTTTCCTATTCTCTTTCCTTTACTTTTATTCTAATTTTTATTACTTCTACAGAATTAGAGCTTAATTTATTCTTCTCTTTGTTGTTCCTTAAGGTACAGAGATAGTTTCCCTTTGGGGATGGGTCTTTCTTGCTTTGACTTTTTTATGTATCCCTTTGTGTAATTACAATAGAATTTTTTCTTGCGGCTATCATGAGATTTAGATAAAAATAATTTGAATATATAACACCCTATTTTATACTGACAACTTAACTTTGATATAATTAATAAACTATACACTTTTACTGCTTCTCCCTCTCACATTTTAAGTTATTGCTGTTAAAATTTAAGTGTTTTTTAAAATATTGTATAACTAAAATAAATTATTTATTTTAATAAATTTTAATAAAAATTTTAGTTTAGAGTAGTTTTATGTTTACAGAATATTTATGAAGATATTACAGCTATTTCTCATATAAGCCTTTTAAAATATTGACCTTGAGTTTTCACTTTGATGAATTTGGACAACTGTAGACAAAATATATAATTGCAAATCATCCAGATAATTATGACTTTCATCTTACTAGCACTGTCTCTTGCTGGCACACTCCCCATTTCCTCTTGTTTCCTCACTCTGATGAAGCACATTGCCACCTTGTGACATTTCTGTGCAGAGGTCCACAAATACCATGGCTAATACCTTCTGCGAAACTAAATCCTTCCAGCAGTCATTTGCGTGAACTAGGACACAAGGCCTTCCCAGTCAGGCCTTGACCCGACTGTAGCTTCATTAAAGAACCAGAGATATAGAACTCAGAAAACAACACCCAGATCTTGACCCACAGAAAATGTGAAATGATAAATGTTGTCTTCAGCCCCTAAGTTTATGCAGTAGTAGGTAGAAAAACAGTACAGGGAGCCATGTACTGTGCTAACAACTGGGGACACAGTAGTAATTACCATGGCCCCTACCCTCATGGCACTTGCAGTCCAGGGCTGCTACTGACTCTGCAGGACTCCATGGCCCAGGGGTCCCCAGTTTTTTTTTTTAACAATGAGACCCCTAACTGCCCCCAGATCACAAAAAAAAACCTAAATGGAAGGATGGGTATCTTCTTATCAGAAGTTTATGTTTTTCAAATGGGCTAGAATAACTTTCTACATGCACTCACTGCCTATTTGACATTTCCCTCCTGGTTTATATTCATAGAAACTTGCAAGAATCACTGTTAATACCCAGATTTGCAATCTCAGAGCCAAGTGCTATAGCTGTGGGGCCTCATTTGCATTCATGAATATGCAGCAGCACGAGCTCCTTGCTTGGGATTTCTGGCCTACGTTGAGCATCAGTGTTGTGTGTAATGCTGTGAATTTTTCCCTCCTGAACTGAACTCAGAAAAGGAAGTCAGAGCTGCAGAGCACAGAACAGAAGTCCCTTTCCATTTTCTTTGCACCACAAAATTTCATGTTGGCCTCACCAGTCCCTGAACTGTTTTTGCTTTTAAGTTCAGAGAAAATTGATGTGATTTCGCTTCTTCCTCTACCCCTACAGTTAGAAACATGGTGAGTAAGCTATTGTAGTCACGTGTGCGTGCTCAGTCCTTTCCAACTCTTTGTGACCCCATGGACTATAGTTAACCAGGCTCCTCTGTCCGTGGGATTTTCCAGGTAAGAATACTGGAGTGAGTTGTCATTTCCTTCTCCAGGGGATCTTCCCAACCCAGGGATCGAACCTGCATCTCCTGCATTGGTAGGTGGATTCTTTACCACTGAGCCACCTGGGAAGCCCCAACTGCAGTCAGCTGCTCTTCAAATATACTACACAGGAAAAAAAAAACAAATACATAAGAATAAGCCTAAGTATGAACATATGATGATCTTTAAAAGGTAAACAGCTCACTTCCAGAGATTCAAGAGAGAGAGAGAAAGAGTGTAACATCTGATATTTCAAGTAATGTTAATTTCGTTTGATGGGCACTTATGTAGGTGAGAATTCTTTGAAATAAACTAAGAAGAATTCTGGGGATCATTTTGGTTTATGCAAGAAAAACTTCTCGTTTCAAAAAATGTACTGGTCAAAATAGATCTATTGGAATCATAATTATCTTCCTTATTATCAGTATCTTCATATTCCTCTTGGATTTCTTTCTTGGGGCACAAATGACCTCCAGAGTACAATAGGTGACTCCTTGGAGAAAGAGGTAGAACTAATTCTCACGCTAATTTGACGCTGGCTAAGATCTATTACCGGGCCCTAGCTCTCAAAGTGCCACTGCCTGGACTATGTCTGCAACTGGCTGAGAAGGTAAGGTGGGCATTACATCTCAGCTACTTTAGATGCTCAGAACTAAATTTACAGTCAGTGAGTCATTGCTTTTAAAATATCATGGTACCTTTAACAAGACAGTATATCATTAGGTAAACAAGAGGATCACTTCTGTTAGACTAGATGACTGGAGAAAGACTCAATCCAAAAATGGTGTGAAAAGGGGAAAGATAAACAGCATTCATAGAGCACCCACTTTTCACAAATGTATCTTGAATTCAGTCAGCTGTCCTGGGAGATATTTGTTATTATTCCCATTTCATAGTCAAAGAAACGCAGGCCTAGAGGGTAAAGTGACTTGCTAAAGTCACAAAAAATAGAACATTAGAGATGCAGAATTCAGTCATGTCTGCTTGATTTTCATTTCTGGACTCTCTCCACCCTACCCTGATACACAAGAGATGTGCACCTTGGCCTTGGCTCTGTCTCTAGAGGGGTGAAAACTAGGCCTGAAAGATGGGAAGATAAAATAATTACACTGGGGGAATAATTCTAGTTTTCTTTAGAAGAGTCTTTAACTCCAGAAAGAATAATAAGAGGCTCACAAAACCCTGCCTCAAGCATAGAATACTACAGAAACATCTATTGGACTTATTTTTAAATATAATTACTCAGGCCCACCTCAGACTAATTTAATTAGAATCAGAATTTCATGGTTAAGAATTCATAGAAAAGTTAGCTTTCAACTTATTCCCTGAGGGATTATTTGGTCTCCAAACCACATTGTAAGAAATGGTACAGTATCTCCTACTATGCATTGAAGTTCTAAGATACAGCTAGATAATTTTGATGTTTCCATTTAATCTGGGCCCTTTGAAAAACTCTGAATATTTTCCAACACTATATACAAAAATAAACTCAAAAGGGATATAAGATATAAATGTGAGACCATATACTATAAAACTCCTAAAGGTAAACACAGGTAGAATACTCTTTGACATAAATTGCTGCAATATTTTATTGGATCTGTCTCCTAGAGTAATGGAAATAAAAACAAAAGTCAACAAATGGGACCTTATTAAACTTAAAACCTTTTGCACAGCAAAGGAAACTGCAAATAAAATGAAAAGACAACCTAGAAAACCTACAACTGGGAGAAAATATTTGCAAATGATTCTACAGAGGGATTAGTTTCCAAAATATATAAATAGTGCATACAGCTTAATATTAAAAAGAAACAATAAAAAATGGGAAGAAGACCTAGATATTTCTCCAAAGACATACAGATGGCCAATAGGCACAAGAAGAGATGTTCAACTTCTCTTACTATTAAAGAAATGAAATCAAAACTACAATGAGGTATCACCTCACACCACTCAGATGGCCATCATTAAAAAGTTTACAAATGTTAAATGCTAGAGAGAGTGTGGAGAGAAGGGGACCCTCCTCCATAGTTGGTGGGAATGTAAATTGGTACAGTGACTCTGGAGAATAGTATGCAGGTTCCTCAAAAACTAAAAATAGCGCTACCATATGATCCTGCAATCTCATTCCTGAGCATATATACAGAGAAAAAAACTGGAATCCAGAAAGATGCATGCACCTCAATGTTCACAGCAGCACTGTTTACAATACCCAAGACGTGGAAGCAACTTCACTGTCCACTGATAGATGGATGGATAAATCACCACTTATCTATGAAGGTGTGCTCAGTCCTGTCTGATTCTTTGTGACCCCATGGACTGTAGTCCAGTAGGCTTCTCTGTTACTCCTCCTTAGAGTTTTCTGGGCAAGAATACTGTAGTCGGTTGTCATTTCCTACTTCAAGGGATCTTCCCAACTCAGGGACCAAACCTGAATCTCCAGCAATGTCAGGCAGATTCTCTACAACTGAGCCATCTGGGAAATGGACTATTACTCGCCACAAAAGGAATGAAATAATGCCATTTTCAGCAACACGGATGGACCTAGAGATTATCATATTAAGTGAAGTAAGTAGACGGAAAAAGACAAATGTCATACGGTATCACTTATGTGCAGAATTTAAAAATATGATACAAATGAACTTGTTTACAAAACAGAAATAGACACAGACATAGAAAACCAAAGAGGTTACCAAAGGGGTTAGTTGGGGTCATTCAGTTCAGTTCAGTCGCTCAGTCGTGTCCAACTCTTTGTGACCCCATGCACTGCAACACGTCAGGCCTCCCTGTCCAAATTCCGGGAGTTTACACAAATTCATGTCCATTGAGTCAGTGATGCCATCCAACCATCTGATCCTCTGCCATCCCCTTCTCCTTCTGCCTTCAATCTTTCCCAACATCAGGGTCTTTTCAAATGAGTCAGTTATTCGCATCAGGTGGCCAAAGTATTGGAGTTTCAGCTTCAACATCAGTCCTTCCAATGAACACCCAGGACTGATCTCCTTTAGGATGGACTGGTTGGATCTCCTTGCAGTCCAAGGGACTCTCAAGAGTCTTCTCCAACACCACAGTTCAGAAACCATCAATTCTTAGGCATTTAGCTTTCTTTACAGTCCAACTCTCACATCCATACATGACTACTGGAAAAAACATAGCCTTGACTAGGTAGACCTTTGTTGGCAAAGTAATGTCTCTGCTTTTTAATATGCAGTCTAGTTTGGAAATAACTTTCCTTCCAAGGAGCAAGCGCCTTTTAATTTCATGGCTGCAGTCACCATCTGCAGTGATTTTGGAGCCCCTCAAATAAAGTCTCTCACTGTTTCCCTTGTTTCCCCATCTATTTGCATAAAGTTATGGGACTGGATGCCATGATCTTAGTTTCCTGAATGTTGAGTTTTAAGCCAACTTTTTCACCTCCTCTTTCACTTTCATCAAGAGGCTCTTTAGTTCCTCTTTACTTTCTTCCATAAGGGTGGTGTCATCTGTATACCTGAGGTTATTGATATTTCTCCCGGCAATCTTGATTCCAGCTTGTGCTTCCTCCAGCCCAGCATTTCTCATGATGTACTTGACATATAACTTAAATAAGCAGGGTGACAATATACAGCCTTGATGTACTCCTTTTCCTATTTGAAACAAGCCTGTTGTTCCATATTCAGTTCTGACTGTTGCTTCCTGACCTGCATACAGGTTTCTCAAGAGGCAGGTCAGGTGGTTTGATATTCCCATCTCTTGAAGAATTTTCCACAGTTTATTGTGATCCACACAGTCGAATGCTTTGGCATAGTCAATAAAGCAGAAATAGATGTTTTTCTGGAACTCTCTTGCTTTTTCGATGATCCAGCGGATGTTGGCAATTTGATCTCTGGTTCCTCTGCCTTTTCTAAAACCAACTTAAACATCTGGAAGTTCACGCTTCACGTATCGCTGAAGCCTGGCTTATAGAATTTTGAGCATTACTTTACTAGTGTGTGAGATGACTACAATTGTGCAGTAGTATGAGCATTCTTTGGCACTGCCTTTCATTTGGGATTGGAATGAAAACTGACCTTTTCCAGTTCTGTGGCCACTGCTGAGTTTTCCAGATTTGCTGGCATATTGAGTGCAGCACTTTCACAGCATCATCTTTCAGGATTTGAAATAGCTCAACTGGAATTCCATCACCTCCACTAGCTTTGTTCATAGTGATGCTTTCTAAGGCCCACTTGACTTCACATTCCAGGATGTCTGACTCTAGGTGAGTGATCACACCATCGTGATTATCTGGGTCATGAAGATCTTTTTTGTATAGTTCTTCTGTGTATTCTTGCCACCTCTCCTTAACATCTTCTGCTTCTGTTAGGTCCATACCATTTCTGTCCTTTATTGAGCCCATCTTTGCATGAAATGTAATTTAGATTATTTTAATAGGAAAAGTAAGTGGTGGACAACCCTTATCAATATATTTAGTTGCAATGAGGTGGGACAGTGACACCTCCATGAGTTTCATGGAAGTTTTCTTTTTTATATTGATAGGATTAGGTGTTAAACCAAAGGTGTCAACAAATCAGTGATGTCAGCTTTATCCTAATTTGAGCATTTCTTTTCTTTCTAAATATATATCCAATAAAGTGTAATCAGTGATATGACAAGTTCCCTTAATGTGACTGGGAACTAAATGCATGACCCAAAGCTTATGTATGCAGAGCATGCAATTTACATCAACCCCTGTATTAAGGCAAACTAATCCAAGACAAAAGAAGATACTTCCTTGACATTAAGTAACCTGTATCAATGAGCTCTGTTGGGCAGACATCATTTTCCATTTTTATAGGTGAGAAAGAGAGGTTTAGGTAGATAAATTCTCCAGGCATTTAACCAGTAGGTATCAAATTAAAATTTGAAAATAGTTATTTAACTATCATGCAATACTTAATAAACATTAGCACACATTCTTACATCCAATATGAGCCACTTGAGAGAAAGAGAAAGCAAATACCCATCAAGTACAGTCTATAAAAGATAGATTAAGGAGGTGACTTTTGAATCTTTGGCAGTGCTAAATGATGATGTCTTTCTCTTCTCAGTGGTTCCACTAGAACACAAAGAACAGGAAGTTCTTTGATGAGAAATGAGAGAGACTGCTGAGCTCTGGGTACTGACATAGGACTGTCTGCCCCCTTAATCTAGGAGGGCTGGGCATGATCATGAAATGACATCTTCGTCAAGTAAGCACATCCCATTTCACCACTGCCAGATACTCACTGGAGTCATGAGTTCACTTGAGGGAAAACAATTGGCTTCCCTTGATAGTGAGGAGCAGAAACCAGACAGATTATCATGAAGGGATCAACTGGAAGGCATCAGAAAGTTACTCTGTAGTCACATCCATTTTTAACCATCTGTGTTGTTGTGCTAAGTCGCTTCAGTCACATCAAACTCTTTGAAACTGTAGCCTGCCAGCCTCTCTGTCCATGGGAATTCTCCAGGTAAGAATACTGAATTAGGTTGCCATGCCCTCCGCACCAGGGGATCATCGCAATCCAGGGAGCGAACCCAGGTTTCCTGAATTGCTGGTGGATTCTTTACTGTCTGAGCTACCAGGGAAGACCAAGAATACTGGAGTGGGTAGCCTATCCTTTCTCCAGGGGAACTTCCCAACCCAGGAATCGAACTGGGGTCTCCTGCACTACAGGCAGATTCTTAATAATACCTCATGTCAAATAAGAAATAATGAAGATAAAGGCAATGTGAAAATTTATTTAAACTATGCTTTAAAAAAAAAATTGTCTTTCTTTTATTCCTTCAAAGATACTTTAATTATGCTAGAAGAGCCAGTAAAAAGCTGTTGAGAAAGTTGGTTTTTTTTAATTGTGGTATAATTACTCTACAATGTTGTATTGGTTTCTGCTGTAAAAACAAAGTGAATCAGCTATGCATGTGTGCTCAGTCTTGTCCAACTCTGTGTGACCCTGTGGACTGTAGCCCACCAGGCTCCTCTGTCCATGAGATTGTCCAGGCAAGAATACTGGAGTGGGTTTCCATCTCCTTCTCCAGGGGATCTTCCCACCCCAGGAATTGAAACTGCATCTCCTGCTTTGACAGGTATATCAGCTATATCTATACATATATCCCCTCCCTCTTGAGCCTCTCTCCCACCCTCCTGCTACCCAACTCCTCTAGGTCATTACAGAGGACCAAGTGAGCCCCCTGTGCAATACAGCAGCTTCCCACTAGCTACCTGTTTTATGCATGGTTGCATGAATATTTTAAAAAATTAAAAGGGAAAAGAAATGGCATTCTGTCACATCTAAAAAGGAAACAAATAATACATTTATTTGTCTGCCTTATTTGTGTCAATTGACATAATTCAGATTTCAGGAGACTTAAGGGGTGATTTCCTAATTTCACTTCTACGCAGAGATTTTCTTAAACTCTTTCATTTCCACTTCTCATAAAATAATTGATTTCTCACATGTATTGAAGTTTTAAATGTTATAAAGGACTCTATCAAGATTAAGTTAATTATTTCAATGATGAAGAACTTAGTTGCAAATTTATTCTACTTTAACTACTCCTGACTTGGATCAAAGCCAGAGAGTCATTTGAAAGGAATAATTTTATCTTCATCTAAACATTCTTAAAGGAAAGTGTGATGCTCTTACTTTATCTCATACAAAATTATAATTGCCTCATTATAAATATGTGTCTGAGCTTAAGTACTTGCCTCACAAAATCTCAATTATTAGGGAGAGGAAAAAGTGAGTGGCTTGAATGTTCAAAGCAAGAAACGGAACATTACTTTTAAAAGAAAAATAAGTAAAATGGTTGAGAAGTCACTATAAACTGAGCTTTGGGTTTCACATAGATATTTTTATGAAATATTCCACATATGAAACATTATTTTATTCCTAGGAAAAGCTTCATTTTTACAGCCTGAATACTCTGAAAATCCCTGGCCTCTTTAAACTGTCTTCCCTTTACATACTAAAAAAAAAATCCTCTAGTGGCCAGAACTCAGTTAATTTCTAGTAATGTCAGACAACCTTCATTCCCTCACTAGCATAGAAAAGGCAAAAATCATCACTATGACTTTTCTAGGATCCAGTCTCTAAGTGCCTGTCTGCCCTCTAGGAGAGTCTACACTTCAAATCAGCATAGAAAGCATATCTGATGAAAGTAACTGATACAGCATCTGGGAGGAGAAGAAAGGTGATATAACAGAATTTTCTCCCAAGTTCTCAGAGTGACAAGCAGATCTCAGTAGCTATTGACTGGTATCATCCCTAAAAACAGCTGGGCAAACCATGCAAGTGAGATATTATACTGACCCCTAAGAGTCATATGCAGCTAACCAAATCTATTTCTAGGAAGTGACCTCACGTTGAGTGCCAATTGCACCTGCTGCCCCTGCTGTTATTCCCAAGTTTTCTCTCTAATAGTTTTGCATGTCCAGAGATCAACCCATTGGTTTGATGATCTTACTGAGCTTCTTTATCTTTGCTTCTTTCATAGCCCTTAGATGTGATCAGAGACTTTCAAATGATAGACTTCCTCCCCTTGAATGAGTCATGAAATCAGTGGGTCAAAGAGATTGAATCAAGGTGAGAAGCTAAATCTAAACCTAAGAGTCTCATTCATCTCACCAAAATTTACATTGTATTTCAGAAAAAAAGAAAAAAACACTAAAAATGCTGAAAAATAACTTTCATTTCTAAACCAGAAAATAAGAATTGTGAAAGATACATAATAACAAAAGAAATCCGAAAAGGAACTGAGGAAATCAGGCAAAGGAAGATTTCCTTGGAAGTGATCAAAAGAACCAAGATTTAGCAACCACTGAGGACAGTGAATACCAATAAAGAGGAAAAATTAATAGAAAACAAAATGATTTGCTCCAAAAAAGACTACAGAGAACAAACTGTCAGACAGAATAAAATCAATAGCATAAAAATAGGATATTGATTGCATCTAATTAAGTAAGATTAGATCTTAGAGCATATCTTTCTGAGGATCATAAGTAAGAAATTGGGAGATCAATAAGACATAAACATTTAGAACAATAATAAGCCAAAGTTCAAGATATGATTGGTTGGTATCCAAAATCTATGCTTTTTTTTTTTTTGGTCTTAGAGTTGCTAAACAGACAAAATGGAGAGTAAAATACAATTGATTACAAAAGTTATAGAGTTTACAACATAATAAAACAACAGTTGACAAGGAGAAATAGCAGAAGTTCTCAGAAGCTGAGAGAAAACTCTTCAATGGCATTCATAAATATAATATGTTCATCAACACCCCTGTAATGGATATAATAAGTGTATTCATAGGAACGTTTCTTAATATATCCTTCAGGTCAAACACTATTATTATTTTTGAAAGCATCTTCCTTGTCCTTTAATTTTCAGGTGGTTTATTATTCTTGATTTTCCGATAGTTGCTTAGAGGGAGATTTCAGTGGCTTCCCTGGGAAGATGGAGTGTAACTCTACTTAAAAGCCTCATTGGCTCTGAGGTCAGCACATCAGATCCTCTTTAACCCCAGGCTTCCTATAGCAAACATGAGAACCCTTGAACTGTCACCATGGATTTCTGATCTGAGATGATGTCCCCAAGAAACTAACCAGAAGACAGAACACCTGCAGTCTATAATAGAAACAAGGAGTATTGATATAGACAAGAAAGAGAAAGAAATAGTAACACAGCAAGTGAATCCCATGGCCTCTTACCTAGAATTATTTAGACAATTGAAGGGTTGTTTTTAACGTTGTGGTAATATAATAAAATGTAATTGACATTGTTATGATAAAAAATTTGCTATCAAATTATACACAATTTATTTACAAATAAGAGGAAAATCAGGTAAAGAAACACAATACAAACCTGCTACATTTTCGTTTGAATGCTGAAAGCTTTTATTAAAAACAAAATAGAGAACAGACTTTTGAACGCAACCCCATGGACTGGACCACACCAGGCTTCCCTGTCCATCACCAACTCCCGGAGCTTACTCAAACTAATGTGCATCAAACCATCTTACCCTCTGTTGTCCCCTTCTCCTTCTGCCTTCAATCTTTCCACAGCATCAGGGTCTTTTCCAATGAGTCAGTTCATCGAATCATGGGGTGAAAATATCGGAGTTTCAGCTTCAGCATCAGTCCTTTCAATGAATATTCAGGACTGATTTCCTTTAGAATTGACTGGTTGGATCTCATTGCAACCAAGGGACTCCCAAGAGTCTTCTCCAACACCACATTTCAAAAGCATCAATTCTTTGGCTGTCAGCTTTCTTTATAGTCCAACTCTCATATCCATACATGACTACTGGAAAAACCATAGCTTTGACTGGATGGACCTTTGTTGGCAAAGTAATGTCTCTGCTTTTTAATATGCTGTCTAGGTTGGTCATAGCTTTTCTTCCAAGGGAGCAAATGTCTTCTAATTTCATGGCTGCAATCACAATCTGCAGTGATTTTGGAGCCCCTAAAAATAAAGTCTATCACAGTTTCCATTGTTTCCCCATCTATTTGCCATAAAGTGATGGGACCAGATGCCATGATATTAGTTTTCTGAATGTTGAGTTTCAAGCCAGCTTTTTCACTCTTCTCTTTCACCTTCATCAAGAGGCTTTTTATTTTTAGTTCATCTTCGCTTTCTGCCATAAGGGTGGTGTCATCTGCATATCTGAGGTTATTGATATTTCTCCTGGAAATCTTGATTCCAGCTTGTGCTTCATCCAATCCAGCATTTCTCGTGATGTATCTGCATATCAGTTAAATAAGCAGGGTGACAAAATACAGCCTTGACATACTCCTTTCCCGATTTGGAACTAGTTTGTTGTTCCATGTTCTGTTCTAACTGTTGCTTCTTGACCTGCATACAGATTTCTCAGGAGGCAGGTCAGGTGGTCTGGTATTCCCATCTCTTTAAGAATTTCCCACAGTTCGTTATGATCAAGAATAGATATAAAAAGAGAAAAAGTAAAAGATATAGGTAAATTGATACTGTTGGTTTTAATCTCAATAGCTGTTTTATAGATGCCAACTTCCTCAGTTTCTCCCTCTGATTCTATCCGCAAAGTCTTGTTGATAACAAGAAGATATTTCAAAATTCTGTTTTATTGTAATCACTTTGTTTTTTTGTTTAGTCTCTAAATTGTGTCCAACTCTTTTGCAAACCCATGGAGTTTAGCTTACTAAGCTCCTGTGCCCATGGATTTTCACACGCAAGTATACTGGAGTGAGTTGTACTTCCTTCTCCAGGGTATCTTCCCAACCCAGAGGTTGAACCCACATCTCCTGCATTGACAGGTAGATTCTTTATCACTGAGCCATCAGGGAAGCCACATCTTAATCACTACATGTGGGCTTAGATCTAATGCATGCATCTACCACACAACAAACAAGGCTAATATCAGATTTATGGCACCAAGATTCATCCCAGAGCCCATGGTTTTGTGTGCTTGGAAAATGCTGGAAAATATTCTGCTCTGGGAAGGAAAGTAGGCAGGGCATCACTTGAAGGTGGGAAGTGCAGTAATTCTAGCTCCAAGAGAATAGAAATTAGGGCCTGTTTGTTACTCTGCCATATAGTATACTCTAAGACCAGAATAAGCATACCAGGATCTTAAAGGGAAAAAAAAAAATGGGAAATGTGGAGGAAACCAGGTACGCCTGAAGTTGTAACTCTGTCCCTGAATGAAGGCAAGAGAAGTTTGTGTGGAAGTGTTCTGGAGAGTCCTAGGAATGCCCAAGGCCATCTGTGGCTTTTTGAGCCAACGGTCAGCAGTCAGAGGGTCCTGTGTCTCACAGGAGTGAATCTGCTAAGTGTATCTACTGTGTTCTGTCCATGTACCCTCACCACAGAGTGATGGATTTCAGAGGGCAGCAGCCAGGGTCCTTGTCTAATTATGTTGTCAGTAGTAGGAAGTCTTCAGGGATCATTCTTATGGCTGATATATGCTGAAACAACATTTATTTTCATTATATGTTTTAAGCTAATGCAACAGTATCAGCCAGTCTTGCCTAATACCTATCTAGCAAGTTGGATTCATTCAGTTCAGTTAGTTGCTCAGTCATGTCCGACTCTTTGTGACCCCATAAACTGCAGCACACCAGGCCTCCCTGTCCATCGCCAACTCCTGGAGTTGACTCAAACTCATGTCCACTGAGTTGTTGATGCCATCCAACCATCTCATCCTCTGTCATTCCCTTCTCCTACCTTCAATCTTTCCCAGCATCAAGGTCTTTTCAAATGAGTCAGTTCTTCACATCAGGAATCAGTTTGATTCATTATTGGGCTGTATATACAGGAATACACTGGTACTCAGTTGTGTCTGACTCTTTGCGGCCCCATGGACAGAAGCCTGCCAGGTTCCTCTTTTCATGGGATTTCCCAGGCAAGAAGACTGGAGGGGGTTGCCATTTCCTCCTCCAGGGGATCTTCCCAACCCAGGAATAGAACCAGCATCTCTTATATCTCCTGCATTGGCAGGCAGGTTCTTTACCACTAGCGCCACCTGGAAAGCCTCATATTGGGCAGTATAGAGAGATTATATATAATCTCTATTTTAAGATGGTAAAAGACAGGCATAAAATTTCCAAATTCAGCTTTACCCAGCTAGGAAGCTAGCACATTGGGCAGAGCAGCCCAGCTCTGGAGCCTATTTTTTTTAACCACTGTTCCTGAAAAATGCTCACCTCACTTGTTGGGACATCATCTTCAGGAGATAGAACAAAGAACCAGTCCACAGTTTCAAATTCAAAATTATCCCTATTACTATCCATTATTTCAAGTCAGGACACATTTTATCTCTTAAATATTAATGAAGACTCTGATTCATGAATTACAGAAATTGTTTTTCCTAAGAATATTAGACCATTTTGATTCAAAAGGAAAAGTAGAACTGTCTTGGGTATTGGAATTCAGTTAGGAATTCAGGTCAAAAACAAAAGTTCCATCTCCATCATATGAGATTGTTCCTTTCTATTTATCAGTAGATGTAAGACCTAGGGAGGGGGTGTGGCAGTAGTAGATAAAACCAACAACTTTTAAATCAAGAGTTTTAACAAGATATGTTCTAAAATGTTTATAATATCTATTTTGAAAAATACACAAGGAAATATTTAACTGCTGAGCTAAACATTTATGATATGATAATAAGCTACAATCAAGTTTCCTCCAGTGTACTGTTCCCAGAAACGGGGACTCTGATTTGATTTTACTATGCACTGGTTTTTGCAACATTCAAACAAATCTCAGTTCAATAAATTATTTAGTAAGTGCTGGATAACCAATCTAGTACCTCTTCACACAAAGCATTTGTGATTTAAGTAAATGTATTTTTGATAAATGAGTTCTGCCTGAATGATTTATCAACTTAATGTGGAATTGCCCTACAATTGTATAGTATTAGGCCTGTTTTTCTATCTGAACCTTTTATTGCAAGCTGAGAAAATGAAAGCAAATGTATAAGCTATTTCCAGTTGGAGGTTAGGAAAGAATTAGATTTGTGTACGTTGACAGTGTGTGGCTCAAATAACAGAAAATAAAGTAAAAGGAGTAAAGATACAGAAAGTTTACTTAAATCTGTATTTATGGAAGTGATCCATGTGTGCTGAATAAAGGGGAAAAACACCATTAGATTTAACTGAGCTTGTTTAACTAAATATGGCTCTCACATCATAAACTTTTCTCTAAGGGAACACAGTCTGCTTATATTTACTCAGCTTAACATTAAGCAGAGTTGAAAAATGAAAAGACTTTTGGTATAGTTTGAATGGATAGAGAAAGCTATAGCTAAGAAGCACCCTAAGTATATCCCCACGATCAGCTTTGAGAAGACCCAAGTGCAGGGGTTTATAAACTTTAAGAGGCCTTATTGACTCATAGGTCTCTGTGACACATGAAGCGGCGGGGTGAATTGTAATGACTTATATCAGAAGTTCATCAGCATAGATTGTGACATAATTTTAGCTTATGTCAAAGGTAAACGCAGTCAGACATTAGTTAAAGTGGTGAAACCGATATACTTCAGTAACTGAGAGTAGGGGAAAGAGCCAGGCTCCATTAAATTTGTGCAGGGGTGACTGGGCCTTTCAAACAGAGAGTGAGGGGTGGAGTGGCAGTGGCCAGGGGCTAGAGCCAGTGAAGTGAGGAATAACAAAGAGCTGCGCAGCGTAAATGCGAATCTGCAAGCTGTCGATTATCAAGGCTAGGATCCTGTCCTTCTATAGTGACTGGAAACAGAGGCACTATCCTTCGTGATGGTTATATTCCAAAAATGACTTTCAGGTCCTTGAGAAAGACACTCCGGAGATGTAGGAGATATATGTACATCTCCGAGAAGGGGAAGTAGTATTTGTAATCGTAAGTTGTTTTTAGTAAATGTTCTAAGAAAAGGGGATCAAGGGCCTACTGTCAGGTGTTGGCTAGAAAGAACAGTAAATTCCACTGGCTGCCTTGAGCTTTCTCAGGCAAGTGTCTTAATGGAGGGGACTAGGGTCACCCTAGGAACATGGCTTTATGCTGCCAGAAGCTATGCTAGAGTTTGGCCTCTCTTCGTGCAGAGGTTTGGAAGGAGATATACGCCAAGGATTCTGCAATTCACACCTAGCTAAGAAACGGATGAGCACAGGCCTTAATAAGGCAGCACACCAAGATTAGTTTGGAATCCTAAATATATAACAATGCAAGCTATAAGATACATAATTATCAATTTAATTAAATATGTACTGAAAATATTATTTTTGCCTGACACTATGACAGTCATAAGGATTATAATGGCAAACAATACAGAACTATTCCATACACATGTTGAATTTTAATCTAATGGGTGAAACTAGCGCTAAAGCAATAGTGGTACATATAATTAACAAATATTGTGCTTCCAAAAATAGAGTGCCTAGAAATACTTAAGAGTCTATATTTTTTGCCAAAAAAAAATTGAATGTGAATCTGAAAAAAACTCTAAAACTAAATATAATACAGATAAAGAATTTGTTAAATAACACTAAGGGTATGCATTCAGAAAGGTTCAGACTGCCAGAGATTTTACAGAGCAAAAAAGCTAGATCTTTTTAAAATTAATAAATGCATTATAGAGAATCAATATATTAAAAGATAGCATCCATGGACCATATCTTGATCCTGATTAAAACAAGAGAGAAACAAACTACATATTTGATTCTACCAAGAAAATACTGAATATTGTTAATAATTTTAGATTTAAAGATGATTGTGTATTTTTTTTTAAAAAGATGTAAATTAGAGATACATACTGATATGTAGATAAGTGAAATAATATGATGTCTTGAATTTGTTTCAGAATAGTCTGGGGCTCAGGGTTAAATGTGAGTGTTAGTGAATTAAGATTGACAAGCTGACAGTTGTTGATGCTGGGTGATGGGTATATTGGGGATAATTATGCAGGTCTCTTGAAACTAAGAAGCTGAGTTCTACTCTAGATGGCAAATAGAGTATAAAATAAAGGGATTTGTAAGAAGAAGATGGTTATACAACATTCTTAAGGATTTGAGGCATGCTCATAATAAATGGGAAGTCATCAGCATGTATAAGTAGGGAAGTGACAAAATTACATTTTGTTTTGTGAAAGAACAGTCAATCTCCTAAGAGACTGGAGGAACACAAGAATGATGAGACTTCTGCATCACTCCAAGTAAGTGATGATAGTGACAGAAATAAAAATACAGTAAAATGATTCAAGTTAGTTAGATGGTAAAATCATTAGTAATTGGCAATGCACTAGGTAGAGAGAACTGGAAAGAAAGATAGCAAGGAAACTTCTATGATTCTAATTCACACAATTTAATGTTGGTATCATTCTTCATACTATTGTAAAGGATATATTGGAGGGGTAATATTCATGAGATCTATTCTAGACTTAGAAAATTTGAGGTGCTTTTATAGCATGCCAGTCAAAAAGAAAAGTAAAAGGTTTTCTACAACAATCTTTAACATTAAAAAAGACATCTAAGTTGGAAATACACATTTAAGAGTCCCAAGAAGATGAAATAAGAGAAACACTAATGAATACAAAGAGTGCTTAGGTGTGAAAGTGAAGTCGTTCAGTCATGTCCAACTCTTTGCGACCCCATGGACTGTAGCCTACCAGGCTCCGCTGTCCGTGGGATTTTCCAGGCAAGAGTACTGGAGGGGGTTGCCGTTTCCTTCCGCAGGGGATCTTCCCAACCCAAGGATCGAACCCGGGTCTCCTGCATTGCAGGCAAATGCTTTACTGTCTGAGCCACCAGGGAAGTCGTACAAAATTTATTTGTAAATTTTCACAAATTTGTTAAGAAATTTGACTTTGTATAGAATGTCAGCTTTATTAGCACCAAGTTATTATTTCCTTTTACTATCTTTTTAATGACAGTAGAATCTACATTGATGTACCTTTTCATTCCTCTTATACTTTTTTCATTTTTTTGTGTGCTTCAAATTATGATTTTTATGTTACCCAGATTACATTTGTTGCACAATGAATAATGAATGACTTCAGTGGCCTGGAAGCAAATTCGAATTTGAATTGTGCAGCAAATATAATCTGGGTTCAAATTTGAATTTGCTTCCAGGTGACTGAAGTCATTCATTATTCATTGTGCAACAAATGTAATCTGGGTAACATAAAAATCATAATTTGAAGCACAAAAAATAAATGAAAAAGTGTAAGAGGAATGAAAAGGTACATCAATGTAGAGATTCTACTAACATTAAAAAGATAGTAAAGGAAAATAATAGTTTGGTGCTAATAAAGCTGACATTCTATACAAAGTCAAATTTCATAACAAAATTTGTGAAAATTTACAAATAAATATTTTCAAATGGAATAACTCTATGCCTGGTAAAGAAATTAAATTCATAATTTAAAAACTTAAAGTAAATCAACACCACCACCACCACCAACAGTGAAAACAATACAAAAATAAATTCCTAGGCAAGATGGATTTACCGGGAAATGTTAATGAATATTTTTAAAAGAAGAAAAAACACCTATGTTACACTTACACTTTCTAGAATAGAGAGAGAACACTTTTCAGCTTATAAAGGGAAATATCACTGAATTCCAAATCTGGAAATGTTATGAGAATAGACATTTATAGCCAGTATCTCTAATAAACACACATGCAAAAATGCTAAAATAAATAATACCAATTAAAAACAGTCATCCTGCATTATGATCATTTTTATTCTAGATATTTAGGATAATTTTCCAATTTGAAAAATCATTCCCTTTAATTAACTGCATTCCCAAAATTAAGGATAAAGAGTATGATACTGACAAAAAAAACCCAAAAATATCAGGAGTTACTTAGTGAAATTCAGTACTCACTTATATGAAAATGTTTGATGTACTAAGAGTAGAGGAAATTTCCTTCATCTTGTGAAGGAAACTACGAAGGGTCTACACAAAGCATTATACCCAATGGTAAAATATTGAGCACTTCCTCTGACATTGAAAGCAGTATAAGGAAATAAAAGGCACAGACTTTTTTTTTAAGTCAGTTTTGTTCACCACTGGCATGTCTGGAACATGGAACTGTGCCTGGCATATAGCAGATTTTCAATATTTAACCAATTGATGTTCACGCTTCACTTATCTTTGCCTTGAGGATATATAAGAAGAAAATACGGGAAAGATTTCTTTTTTTCCAACAAAATACCAGATGAAATCTTAGAAGCTGTTTCAGTTGCTCCAAAGTTTATTTCACAAATAAGATTAAACCCAAAGGATTACAATTAAGAACCATGAGAAATGCTACAGGGGGTGGAGGAGGTGAAAGTAAGTCTAAAATATAGACTTTTCATATTCTGTGATGACTGTAACTGCATATATACACTTTTAAATAGCTTTAAAACTCCATAGCTGAGGCAGAGAACAAAATTATATCAGAAAATAGTTTTCTAAAGATGGTAGACACCAATTTTCTAGCAACCAGAAAAGAGATATGGAATCATTTCCATAATAACTGCTATTAAACTACTTCAGCATTAATGTTGCTAACAAAAGGCATGTACTATATAGGAGAGACGGCCTCTCCTAAAATTTATTTCATTAAGACATTGACTTAACACTTTTCACAAGTAATATAAAAGAGACCAGAGTACAGTTTGCAGTGATGGTTGCCTGGAGCTCCAGACAAAAAATAAACTTCTGTGACTGGTAATTACTCCAGCCTTCCTTGGGAAAAATCCCAAGTCTAATTTCATCTTTTAGCATGATATATATGATCCAAAACATATTTATGAAAGCCAGTTGGCATTTCCATGTCTTTGACTTGGGGAAATATTTTTATTGCTAAACATTTTATTGCTGTTGTCTTTCACATTAATTTTGGCCATTACTCATAAGACATGTTGATTTTCACTTCCGTGTCTGCCTTGAAACAGGACATTTAGAGGCTGTTCTGGCCATGATCTTTCCCTCAAGAGAAATAACTGCACAAAGAAAAGTATGAAAATGAATGGTTAATTACTGTACAGACTAGACACTCCACAAAGGCTGGCTGGTCACTGGTGTCCTCCAGGCCCAGACTAAAGTGAAAGCCACTCAGTCGTGTCCGACTCTTTGTGACCCCATGGACTATATAGCCCATGGAATTTTCCAGGCCAGAATACTGGAGTGGGTAGCCTTTCCCTTCTCCAGGGGATCTTCCCAACTCAGGGATGGAACCCAGGTCTCCTGCATTGCAGGCAGATTCTTTACCAGCTGAGCCACAAGGGAAGTCCAGGTCCAGACTAAGGAATCTCCCTAAGTGTGGGGGCTTGGAGTTATCAGAGAACTAACTGCTATGACCTCCCTCTCGCTCACTGTAATTAGTTCTCCATTCATCAGCCAGAGTGAGTTTTAAAAAACAAGTTGATTTTATTTGTAATAGCCAAAAGCTGGAAAAAGCCCAAGGGTCCCTCAAAGGGTGAATGGTTAAACAAATGTACATCTACATTATGGAATACTGCTGCCAAGTCGCTTCAGTCGTGTCCGACTCTGTGCGACCCCATAGACGGCAGCTCACCAGGCTCCCCTGTCCCTGGGATTCTCCAGGTAAGAACACTGGAGTGGGTTGCCGTTTCCTTCTCCAATGCGTGAAAGTGAAAAGTGAAAGTGAAGTCGTTCAGTCGTGTCCTACTCTTCGCGACCCCCTGGACTGCAGCCTACCAGGCTCCTCCGTCCATGGGATTTTCCAGGGAAGAGTACTGGAGTGGGGTGCCATTGCCTTACTTAGAAACAAAAGGGAATACGTTGTTGATAAATACAACAAGGTAGATGAATCTCCAGATAATTATGTTGAGTGAAAAATGCCAGTGTAATCAAAATGTCCTCCACTGTAGGGTTCCATTTGTATAGCATTCTTGAGATAACAAAATTATAGAAGTGGAAAACAGATTACTGGTTACTAGATTTTAAGGAGAGAGTAATGTCTTGTACTTTATTGTACTATGGTTTTGCAGGCTATTACCACTGGAAAAATTGAGTAAAGTATGCTTGGAATTTCTTTGTATTATTTCTTAAAAATATATGTGAATCTACCTCAAAATAAAATTGACAAAAAAAATAGTACATTGAAACTAAAATTAAAAGAAAAGCATGGGATAAGATAGAAAAAAGGCAAAACTATAGAAATATCAATGAAATTTGTCTATGGAGAGGTCAAAGCTCTGAGTTCATTTAAGGACTCAGGATGTCGTGTGTATATTTGATTAAAAACTTTTCCTACAGAAATATAAATATTTGGGGGTATAATTTTCAGCTGCATGTCACCTAAAAGATGCTGCTTTTCAGAAACTTGTATCCTGTGGTTTCAGGGAGTGGAAACTCATGTAGAACTTAGAAAACTTAAATTTCCTTGCATGACTTTATGAGTACCTTAATTAGTGTTATCAAATGTGTGATTAAAAGATACAGCATAGAAGGTAGGGAGATTTTCTTAACAAAATTGGAAAATAGATGGCACTATAATCAATGAATATGAATTCCAATTAGCATCACTATTTAAATGAATTTAATAAGAATCCTATTCCAAGCTGGAAATGTTTCATCTTTCAGTTACTCATGAATGTCACCAAACTACATGAAAAGAGTGCTGAAATCACACATAGCTGGAGACACTGGGATTCCTTGGGTTCCATTGCCATACAAGATGTGATTCCTTTTGAATTTGTGACAGTCAAAAATCTTAAAAATATCACCTGGGACAATATAAGCTACTTTGGGGGAAAACTACCTTGTGATTTGCAAGTCATGTGGCTACTCTTCAAGTCTCAGAAATCTTCAGTTGCTGAAACATTTACATGAGGTTTGGTTCAGTCCATGGGGTCGAAAAGAGTCAGACACGACTGAATGACTAAACAGCACATTTTACCTCAACATAACTTTGTTATCTTTAATACTGTCTTAGTTGTGTCTACTTGGGCTGTTTTTTAATTCTCTCAGAGTCTCAAGTACATCATCTCTAAATTGGAGCTAATAGTAGCACTTCATGGGTCTGTTGTGAATAAGAAATGAGGTAAAACATGTAAAGCAAGTAACACAAACTCATAACTTGATGGATGGGAAGTGAAATGTAAATGTTAATGTTCTCTGTCATGATCATCACTGATTATCTACTGTGGTTTCTAATCTACACAGGATTGATTTTTCTGTAGGAGGAAACCTTGACACCTCAGAACATTAGCCCTAATTTGATCTTTCCTACAGCATATGCTTCATGTTTCCAAAGAATGAAGTCACTCCTTCCACTTTTTCCAAATAGTTGCCAGAAACTGAAGCATGAACTAAAGGACATCAAACATGGATTGCACATAAAGGTATCCAACTGCACTCAGAGTGGCTTTGTATGAAAATCTGACCAATGAGTCCATACTCAATTTTGTGCTGTGTGTGTGATTAGTTGCTCAGTCATGTCCAACTCTTTGCAACCCCATGGACTGTAGTCTGCCAGGCTCCTCTGTCCATGGGGATTCTCCAGGCAAGAATACTGGAGTGGGTTGCCATGCCCTCCCCTCCAGGGGATCTTTCCAACTCAGGAATTGAACCCAGGTCTCCTGAATTACAGGTGGATTCTTTACCATCTGAGCTACCAGGGAAGCCCAAGAATACTGGAGTGGGTAGCCTATCCTTTCTCCAGGGGATCTTCCCAACCCAGGGATTGAATCCAGGCCTCCCGCATAGCAGGCAGATTCTTCACTGTCTGAGCCACCAGGGAAACCCTACTCAATTTTAAGAGGTATCAAAACTGTCAAAAAATAATCTCACTAAAGAAACCAATGTGAAGGATTTTACTTGGTATAAGTTATTATATTATAAATGAAGTTCTATTTGAGGTCTTGAAGCCACTAGAAGGTAAATTTTCTGTTAAAATAGCTTTCTTTTATTATACTCTTTATTTCTGAATGCTTTAAGTAGCTCCTCCTTCATTATTAAAGATCAGTTATTCGTTGAAAAGCCTTAGTGCTATTCTACACAAATATTTATTTCTAAGATCATCATGACATCTGATTTCAGCATTCCATTTTGGCTTCCATATTTCACAGAGAAGCCTTCATTACATCCTGATCCCTTCCATGCTATTTTTCTAGTTCATTGACTCACTCTGCCTAATCTCTAGTTCTCCTACTCTAGCACACAGATAAAGACAATTATTAGAATGAAAGCCTGAAATAGGTTTGGATGGGTTTGCACTGGAATTTACAATCTCTTTAGTGAAGTTATCTACCTCTATTCTTTGTGATTTGGATGGAAGTATCAATCATATGGCAGTTATCTTACAATCAGTAACCACCCCCTCCCTCAACAGTGTTTTGTTCAAAGATGGCTTTTAGAGTCATTTTAAGGAATTGTAATGATAGAAATAAATATTTTCACTGAATAATTTAGGACATAATAGCTATATCAGAATATTAGTTTGAGGAATCTGATCTCCAGGTGCACTATGGTTTCTGTTAGATAAGGAAACTTCCCTAGACAGAAAATGATTGGAAAGCATGGCTAAGAGATGCAAGAGACAAAATCTGATGACATAATATGAACTACTGGACCTATGTCTATCTGACATGAAATCCACCACTTCTACCAAATCTAGAGATGTGTCTTCTATGTGTGTGAGTGTGTATGTGCTCGGTCATGTCTGACTCTTTGCAACCCCACAGACTGTAGCCTGCCAGGCTTTGCTGTCCATGGGATTTTCCAGGCAAGAATACTGGAGTGGGTTGCCAGTTCCTACTCCAGGGGTTCTTCCCAACCCAGGGATCAAGCCTGGGTCTCTTGCATCTCCTACATTGGCAGGTGATTTCTTTACTACTAGAGGCACTTGGGAAGTTGTGCCTTCTATTGCTACATCTGAATCCAATCAATCAGCAACAGAACTTTCAACTGTACTTTTTGAAATGTCTCTTGATTCTATTGTCTGCTCTCTTCTCAATTCCATTTAGTTCAGACTCCCTTCACTTCTTACCTACTTATTTCACTAGTCTCACACTTCCAGATTTTTATCCCTCTCCCAGCTTCATCCTGCACAATCTCCTCAATCATCCTTCTGTATCACAAAATATCATTAAGTTATTGATATACCTAAAAGAGATCCATTGTCTATTATACTGATTTTTTGTCTAAAGGCTGAGACTTTTATTTAGGCTATGGAGAGAGAAGATTCACTTTTTCTGTTAGATATAAATCCAAGAGAATATGGCCTTAGGTATGTCTGGTAGCCAACTTGTGACCAGGAAAGAGAGTATTCCAGATAGAATTAACCTGGAAAATACGTTAACAGTGTCAATACTGGAAAGTAGAGAGAGAGAGAGAGAGAGAGAAATAAAAAAATAGACACAGAAAACATCTTTGAGCCCTTTTATCCTACTGGGCATAAACTCATCTCAAACAGTATGAAAGAACTGATCTGATAAGGAGATCTAGATTCTGATTTTGAAGAGGATACAGGTAACTTTCATTGAGGTGTTCTACAGATGACCCTTTAGAATATCATGAGAGATTTCTGTGACTTTACTGACTCACCAGCCTGTCTCTTCTGTTAACTTTCCCTCTCATGTGAGATCCCCATTCATTTGAATTGTAGCCTTTCTAAACAGTTTACCATACAATATTTTTCCTGTCCTATGTGCTTCATTTTAAATTAGATATTTTGTGTAGTATTTAAAAATATCTATGCAAGATCAGTTTTTGTAAAGATGAGTTATGTGTTATCTTACACAAGGAAGTGAATATAAATTTGTATCTCCTTTCTTTGAATTGGTGACTTAAAATGTGTTAAATTTATTTTAGGTACTGAATTTAAATCAGCATGTAATGTTCTGTTTTTTAATCCCTTCTTTGAAATTTTTGGTGAATATCTGCATATTTTCACATTCAAAAATATTCAAAAATGCTTTGAAACAAAGTTTTCCGTTCCAAATATATGTGTCATTGTACACTTTAGCTAAAAGTAATACAATCTGACATCAGTGTTAATGAGAGAAAAGAAGAAAATGAAAGATTTTACTGAGAAAGGAGAATTGAACAGCTAAAATATGTCCTATGGATATGAAAAGAAAGAAGATGAGACTCAGTGAATGACAGATTGATTTAGAGCTAGAACAATCTATGGACCACACAGGTTTTCATATATGGAAGAAATAAAAGTTAGGTTAGAAAAAGAAAGTGTATAAGGGAAGTATCTGTTTAACAGTAAAGTCTATTGATAACAAGATTTGAGCTGTTACTAGAATAAAAGACCTAGGTTCAAAATCTAGGGTTTCTCTCTTCCAAATTGTAATTTTAACCTCAACTTCTGGGATAAGGACAGAAAATGAAATCAGAACAAGGGAAAGACACCAGGCCAGGAGACATGCTGATCCCACCATATTTCTTTTATTTCTTTCTTAATAGCTACAATATCTTTTTTGTTTCTCTGATCTCCCAATTTACTTCACAGAATTGCACTAGGTGGTTGGTTGGCCATGATATATAAGGTGTTGAATTAACCTACTGTGAGCTCAAATCTCAACTCTGCACTAGCGAGTGACTTGAGTTACCTGGAGTAAGTTGCTGCACCTCCTTGAACTTGGTTTCCTCATATGTAAAATAGATATGCCAACAGTATCCCACTTACAAATATACTGTAAGGACTAAATTAGTTAATATATGCAAACACATGTGCCTTCCCTGGATTAACCATTCTATCAATATTGACCATTTGTATTATCATCTTTATCACTGACTTGGCTAGAATCCGTTTTCATTTTTTAATTAGACATCTGACAAGCTTTTAATTACCGAAGTTTCTTAAACCTTAAATTTCTGGCTTTTAACAGTTTCTCCAGGTGTTAGAATGCTCTATTTTCTCACCAGGTTTAGGAAATATCTTTGGCCCTTTTTCTACTTATTTCCTATTTATCTAGTTACTTTCTATTTATATTCTTCTATTTATTATGTCTGTTTTTTTCCTAACTCTGACTTTGGAGAAAGTCATTTCATCGTTCCACCCAACATGCCCAGAGCAGAGCTCAACTCTTAAAATAATTGATTCTATCCATTATCTACATTCTTAAATTAATGAGTATATTGCCACTTCCTCAAAATGCCTGCCAAGAAACAGTAATGGCAAAGACTCTTGGCTGCAACATTGATGTAATTCCAGAGCTTTTTGAAGAGTTTTAGTTGACTGATTAAGAACAGAGCTGCTGAGCTGAAGCAAAAGAATTGGGCTTAAAAATTCACTGAGATTTCAAGATGTGATTTCATATGCCCTCAGTTCAGCTCAGCTCATTCGCTCAGTCGTGTCCGACTGTTTGCGGCCCCATGGACTGCAGCATGCCAGGCTTCCCTGTCCATCACCAACTCTGGGAGCCTACTCAAACTCATGTCCATCGCATCGGTAATGCCATCCAACCATCTCATCCTCTGTCACCCCCTTCTCCTCCTGTCTTCAATCTTTCCCAGCATTTGGATCTTTTCCAATGAGTTGGTTATTCACATCAGGTGGCCAAAGTATTGGAGTTTCAGCTTCAGCATCAGTCCTTTCAATGAATAGTCAGGACTGATTTCCTTTAGGATTGACTGGTTGGATCTCCTTTAGGATTAACTGGTTGGATCACATGCCTTGGCTGGGTAAATCTGTTTGTCTTCTCTGTGAGGTGGGATAAGAATAACAGGTAAACCCATAGGAATATTTCAATTGAAGTTCTTCCCTAACCTCCTCTAGCAGTCTCAAAAGTTGTTTTTTTTTTTTTTTTCTGGAAAAAAAGTGTAGATTTTAAAAGATCCTTTCCTTCCCACAAGGGCCCCCTGTCTTCACAGGTGTTTCATTGCTTCCATCTGCCTGGAAAAATAGTAGTTCTTTGAATTGGCAAGGTTGCTGTTTCGACCATTTTATTTTTCTTTATTTGAGACTTTATTTGAGAAAGTCATTCTCATGACTTTCCCATCCTTGCTCTTCACCAGGGCAGGAAAAAATAGAGGCTTAACTTCACATGACAACCTCACAGGACAGTTTATCAGAATCTGACCCTAAAATCAAGTCAAGGTCTTTCAATGGGATGCCTCGGTGACTTAATGTAAGTTGTTGTTTAGTCCCTAAGTCATGTCTGACTCTTTTGCTACCCCATAGAGTGTAGCCTGCCAGGCTCCTCTGTGCAGGAGATTTCCCAGGCAAGAATACTGGAATGGGTTGTGTTTCCATCTCTAAGGGATCTTCCCAACACAGGGACTGAACCCACAACTCCTGCAATGTAGGTGGGTTCTTTACCACTGAGTCACCTGGGAAGCCCTGACTCAATGTAAGATAGGAGCTCACTGGCACTTTTTTCAAATTTCTCAAGATTCTTAATGATACAACCCTATGAAGATGAAAGGGGAGCAAGCTGGACTATCTGGAATATTCTTATGGAGTAAGAATCAATTTAATCTGATTAGTTTGCAATTCCTCTCCATCATCATTCAATTTTAACATCTGATTTAATGTAGATTTAAAATTCCCTATTAGAATATGTTTCTAAGAATCACACTTATTAGCCATGAATTGTCCTTGAGGTGACATTTCATTGCTTTCTTTTTGCTCTTGAAGCTCCCTGCTTGGCTAACAAGATCCTAAGTAGCAATCATACTTCCACTACAACCTGGGCAATGAGGCATGGTAATAGAACTTGAAGTCAATCAAAGCTATCCAATGTGGCAAGGCAATGTGTGAAGAAAGTATCAGAATTTAAAATACCTAGCTTGTTGTATGGCGGTATGGGTAAGCCATTTACTCATGTTCGGTTCTACAGCGCACTCAGAAGATTTATTACAGGGACTAGAGCTGAACTATGGTGCTTCCCATTTCAGTTTTGCTCTTTGTTCCTTCACTGTCTAATAGCAAAGGTGAAAAGGATTAGAAGCTTTACAGACAAAATTTAGAGGTTTTGTCAATCTCCTGGGTTTTCCGAAGAAAGGAAAAGAATTGTAAGATCATAGAGTTAAAAGATTCAAAGACTCATAGAGCCAAAACTTCTTGCTTGAACCACTATGAAGTTTGAACCACTATTAAGTGACTCAAACAATATTTTAACAATTATTAAGTTTCCTTCACTATGCTGAGGACATTAGGATATCCAAAATTCTATGTTCAAAGAGTATAAAATCTACAGAAGGTAAGGTTAAATTGGAAAAAATCAGGATTCAAGAGGGTGCAATGACATTGAAAGCTGAAATATATAAAAGTATTTGGAGAGGATTACCTGCCAAAATTATATTAATCCAGGTAAGGAAGGTATCCAACCTAAAGTTTATGCAAGTGAAGATACTGCAACTTCATGAAAGTTACCTGAGAAGTTCAAATGACAAGCAGTTACATCAAACATAACACCAACTCCCAGCTACCAGTATGTCTTACTTCTAATTCTCAAGGGGCTTCTGGAAAGAAGTTAATTGCTACCTAATGAGGATGAGTATGTGCTTTGCTTGATACCAGGTCAATTTGTGCTAAGTTTAAGGATCCCCCAATGTTCAACCTTCCTACAAGAGAGCATGTGACACTTGCACGGCTTTGTACATTTACTCAGGTGAGACACTTCACTACAAATGCTGTCATCATTCCCCAGCGCTTCTCAAAATCTGTATCATTCAATGACTACATCAAATTCTGCTTCCTCCAGAAAACTTTCAAAACATTAATATTATTCATTGCTCATTCACATTTCCTATGGTCATCTTGTGTCTCCAAACTGAATCATCAGTGTTTGGAGAGAAAGGGGCAATGTGTGGCAGAGACAACACTAAGTATTCACCAAATCATGTAATTTAAACACACCTGAAGACTCCATTCAAGCTCTTTGTCAGTGTGGCCATTTGATTAACTTTGATCAATGTAATATGCATGGAAATGACACATCCTATTGATACTTTCAAACTTGCCTTGTAAAACTACTTCCTTGTTCTGTTGACTTTCTATCAAAACTAGAAATGTGGTGACCCAGGTAGAATGAGCCTACATTCCTAAATGGGGAAGTGACATCCATAAGAAGTGCTGAACAAGCAACTTCCACTCTGGATTTTGAATAAGTAAATAATAAACTCCTTCATTCAAACTCATTTACAGAAAGCTACTGGAATTTGTTTGTTGTTGTAATTTATGGGAACTAATACTAAGTACTGTCAATACTATAAATCACAAGGCTTATATTATATAGGTCTTACACCAAACTTTTTGTGGTTCAATGAAAAATTTCCAATGAAAATTAAAATGGTCTTGAGAAATCTTACAAAAGGCATGAAACTTAAAATGATATAAAGTACTAGTTATGCTTCCATATTATAGGAATAGACATCTTAGATAGGGTTCATATCATTAAAACAAGCATGGCAAAGAATTATAACACATCATTGACAATGTAATTGAAGAAAGTAAGACAGACTATGGATTAGAACACTAGTAAAAAAAAGAAAGAAGAAAGAAAAGAGACCTAGCAGCCATCTGTCTGGCTAGAGCTAAACCAATGATCTAGAGTCACAGGAAAATGGATTTTTGTTTTATATAAGCCTATTTTTCAGTAATCCAAATTGTCTAGGTCAAAGATGACCACATTGCTCCAATAGATACTGAGTTTCCTGTGTTTGGAAGCATCCAAGCATGTGTTCATCATTGACTTATCAGGAATATTTTAGAGAGACTTAAGGTTAGACTAAATGCTACAAATACCATTATTTTTGAAGCTGTCTAGTGGAGAATGTAACAATATTGAGCATGACATGGGAAAAGTAAAGAAAACTCAATCACCACTTTTACCTGTAACTCTCAGTTCCCACAACCAGCCTTGCTCTTTACCTGAAAATATGAAAAGTTGCAACCAGCCATTCATGCTAATATCAGCAACCCCTCTAGATGCATGACTATAGGAGGGAGAAAACAATTCTCAGAAATATATAAGTTACTACTAATTAGAGGAAACCCATAACTTTCCTCCTGCGAGAAAATGTCAGGACAATATTGTTTTATGCATTACAGAGTACTCTTTGGGATAGTCTCTTTCCTCTTCCAGTTATTTCAATCTCCACAATGGTGGTAGTGAATCTAGTACTACAGTATTTATACACTCACTAATGCCTTAATGTATACTTTGAAAGGACTGATGCTGAAGCTGAAACTCCAATACTTTGGCCACCTGATGCGGAGAACTGACTCAGAAAAGACCGGGATGCTGGGAAAGACTGAAGGTGGGAGGAGAAGGGGACAACAGAGGATAAGATGGTTAGATGGCATCACTGACTCAATGGACATGAGTTTGAGTAGGCTCTGGGAGTTGGTGATGGACAGGGAAGCCTGGCGTGCTCCAGTCCATGGGGTCACAAAGAGTCAGACACGACTGAGCGACTGAACTGAACTGAACTGAATGCCTCCTATATTGTCACTCAAGGCCATTTGTGACTGATGCTGGAAACGCACTGTCTTTTTTCTGTAGCTCCTCATTTGTAAGCCACTCCAAATCCACCCATGCAAAGACCACTGCCCAGAATTAAGCCTCACATCTTATTCCATTTTATTAGTACCTGGTTATTTTCCAGTTTTCATCACTTGCAAATTCTGACAAAGGTATCTGTATTGCACAATTATCCCTATTTTTCCAAGTCTCAGGACTGACCTTTCTGTATGTTAGAGCAAAAGAAAACACTATAGTCTGAAAGAGCATACGTCTCCTTGTTCCTCTCTAATAAGCAGTTTCTATTCTCGATTGCTTCCTTACTTGAATAAATTTTATTGTCTCCACTTACAAAGGATAGATCCATTTTCAAAAACTCTGACTCTTCTCTATTTCAAATTTGTCGCTTTCAACTGACTTTATTCATTTCCATCTCTCATTATTTACAACAAAAGAAACCTCTGCCTCTTCCTAGAGGTGGCATACTCCAAGGGAATAATTCATTTTTCTTCTTTGGAGCTCAACTCCGTTAATGTCACATTACACAGCACAGGTTTATCTAAATATATCAACCCATGATCTTTTGAAGACTCCCTGTTTCTGCTTTCAGGTCTGACTCATCCCCGTTAAAATGAACTAAGGATCATAGCAGAAAAGCATAAATCTTTTCACTTTGACTACAAAATATATATCCCAGAGAAAATACACTGTTTGACAATTTATAAATATCTTAAGATGATGAATTGAAAAAAGCTAATAGGAAGAGAAGTCAAGAGAACAATGAATTTATTGCTCATTCATGAGCTACGTAAACATTTATGTCAGTAGCTTTGCTTATTATTGGATTGTTCATTTGCACTAGCCTCCTTTGTCTTTGTTCAAACAGGAGAGACTAGAGAAACAGCGGATTTAATTTTCATGACCAAAAAAACCACACAAAACTAAATAAAAAATCAGAGGAAAAAGTCTTTTGTTAGCTACTAATTGTAGTTACATTTCACAATGTAAACATGAAGAGAAATCCAACTCATATATTTCTATATTTTTCCTAATGTGAACATAAGACTTTTTATGACTTTTCCCTTAAAAGAGTATAGTGATGTCATTATTAGAGTGGATGGGAATAACTGTCACTTAGTAGCTCTAGGACTTTAGAAACTTAGCATGTCTACATTTTAATCTTCACATCTGTAAATTGAGAATAATTGTACAGTTGCCATGATGGTTAAATGAGATTATACATGCTTAGTTTGTTTGCAACATAAAACTCAGGTATTTGTGTCTTCTTTGGGCAAGCAATGGGAGTCATCAAAGGTTGTTACTCAAGAGAGTCTTCTGGTGAGAGGTAGGCTTTAGAAAAACTAAGTTGGCATTAGGCCAAAGTTAATAAAAAGAGGGGGAAGTTGAAAGAGGCAAAGATCCTGCCTCTAGAGAGGACCAAGTGGGATTGGAAGCACATATGTTAAATGTGAGAGCAAATGGTAAAGGTGAAACCTATAGTAATTCACAATTAATGAAGAATGGAGATTCTCAAAATTTAAGTTTGAAGGGTTAGCAGCATATTCTTGATCTAGGTCCCCATGTTCAGTTGGAAATACAGTTACGGGAGAGATGCATGTGTGCTTAATATCTCAGTCATGTCCGACTCTTTGTGACCCCATGGACTGCAGCCCACAAGGCTCCTCTGTTCATGGTGATTCTCCAGGCAAGAATACTAGAGTGGGTTGCCATGCCCTCCTGCAGGGGATCTTCCCAACCCAGGGATCAAACCCAGGTCTCCCGCATTGCAGGTATATTCTTAACCATCTGAGCCATCATGGAAGCCCACAGGAATTCATTAAAATCAAGCTCTTTTTAGGATAAACTCCTATCATTCTTCATTCCAGGTTGCATCTCACGTCCAGGTAAAGAGACCTGAAAAAAATTTCACCATACTCAGTGGCACCTTAGAATATAATGTGTTATGTTCATGTAAGCTTCTAGTAATTAACTGGGAGTCAAGTTCTGGGTATCAACAGATATTCATGTACTGATAACCAAAGATAATGAAGGGATTGTTGCTATAGTGAATAGTATGTATTAGGATATAATTTTCAAAGTAGGAGCCTGGACCTTGATGATATTTTAATGAAGAGTAGGATGCTTTTATAATTTAGAATTATTCATCTCAAAAGCTCATTACCAATCACATTCTCCAGTGTAACAAAATTTGTCTAAGGAAGAAATATGATGGGTCTAGTTAAACTATAATACCCAGAGTAGATATGGCACTGTTTGTAATTTTCCCATTAAGTTGCTATAGTATTCTTTGTTTTAATTGAAGTATAGTTTACAATACAGATTAACAATACTATGTTAGTTTCAGGTGTACAACACAGTGAATCAATATTTTTGTAGACTATACTTTATTTAAAGTAATTATAGTATCCTTAACCACATTTTTCCTACTGGTAGCATGCTCTCTTTTCACAGGGCTATAAAATGATCACATTTTGCTGAGCCCCCAAAATATGGGAGGATTCAGAATAACTGCAATAATACCTAGGGCAAAATTGCACACTTTTATGTTTAATAAAAAAGAACCAGAAATGGGTTTCTTGCTGTGAGAATTTCAGAAAACTCATCAGGGAGACTAACAGACCTCTGGGCCCACTCGTTTTGACTCAGTATGCAATACAGTCAAAATGATGTTGCAAGTCTAAGGTCCCCCTGTCTGGAAAGTACTTCCAAAATAGTGAATGAGGAACCTGTGAAAAACTTACTCCTCTATAAAAGTACTGGTGAATATTCTATCAAATGTTTCAGGATTATAAAAATTAATAAGTGCTTGTAGGAATTAGAGTTGCATTTATTCAGGAAAAGGCTGAATTATACTAAAAACTGCAAAATTTCATGCCTTAACTTGCCCTGTTCCAAACACTTTCTCTCTAACTGTATACTTGCCTTAAAACAATAACAACAGCAACACACTGGCAGCCGTGAAAACATGAAATGTGAAAATTAGTCTCTAAGGCACTAGGAGCATATCTGGGTTGAAGTTTTATAAAAAATCCTCCTCCCCAAAGTATTGCCACATTGGAAAGACTGATGCTGAAGCTGGAACTCCAATACTGTGGTCACATGATGCAAAGAACAGAATCATTGGAAAAGACCCTGATGCTGGGAAAGATTGAAGGCAGGAGGAGAAGGGGTCAATAGAAGATGAGATGGTTGGATGGCGTCACTGACTCAATGGACATGAGTTTGAGTAAGCTCCAGGAGTTGGTGATGGATAGGGAAGCCTGGTGTTCTTCAGTCCATGGGGTCACAAAGAGTTGGACATGACTGAGGGTCTGAACTGAACTGAACTGAATTAGACAGATGCCTGAAAAAGTCCCACTGAAAGGGCTGGTCATTATTTGACATTACTCAGTGATCACTCAGTAGGAAAAGTCCTATATTCAGAATTTGTTCAAAAAAAGAATAGAAATTTTTTTAACATCATAGTTGTCTGAAGTGGTGATATAAGTTGGGGAAAATAATAGGTTTGCCAAAAATGTTAAAAGAACGATCTGGGACATCAACTGTTAATAGGAAATTTTAAAAGCTTTAAAATATTAAAAATTTGAAGAGTATATACATGTATTTGAATATGTGTGTTCTTAAGGAAAGACTGAGGAACCCTAATCTATCATTTACATCTGATTTGAAGTTCTGCATAAACAGGATGTCAAGGCCAAGACAGAGTTGGGATATACTGGAGCATTGAAGTTCTAGCCCAGCATAACACACAGCCCACAGCCACTTGAAAAGTGTTAGAAACTTTCTGGTTAAATAATTTACAGAATTTGCTGTCTAATTATCAGCTGAATACTAAAGATACTGATGAGATGCTTAAGTACCGCACACAACAGGAAATACAAACTGTACATATAACTAGGCCCGAGAACTCCCTAAACAAAAGATTAGCAAAAACAGATATAATGGCAAGTAGCAACAACAATCAACTCTGAGGGGGGAGGTCTGATTTCCAATATTGCCACACTGTATTATTTAAACTATCCAGTTTCAAAAGAAAATTGTAAGACACATAAAGAAATAGAAAAGGTTGGTAACAGCACAGGGAAGAAAAAGAAGTCAATTGTTGTACAGCAGAAATCAACACAACATTGTAAAAAAATTTTTTTAATTTAAATAAAATATAGGGAAAAAAAAGAGGAAGACCAGATGTGGAATTAAAAGGCTTTAATTTGGCTATTGCAAATATGTTTAAAAAATTAAAGAAAACCCTATCCACATAATTAAAGAATATAAGAGAACCAAGTATCAGAAAATAGACAAAGTCAATAAAGAGAAATTGTTTTTAAAAGAAGCAAATAGAAATTTTGGATCTATTCCCAGATTTTTAAGTAATCTCCACACTGTTCTTCACTGCTGGGCATACACACCAAGGAAACCAGAATTGAAAGAGACATGTGTACCCCAATGTTCATCACAGCACTGTTTATAATAGCCAGGCCATGGAAGCAACCTAGATGTCCATCAGCAGACAAATGGATAAGGAAGCTGTGGTACATATACACAATGGAATATTACTCAGCCATTAAAAAGAATACATTTGAATCAGTTCTATTGAGATGGATGAAACTGGAGCCCATTATACAGAGTGAAGTAAGCCAGAAAGAAAAACACCAATACAGTATACTAATGCATATATATGGAATTTGAAAGATGGTAACAATAACCCTATATGCGAGACAGAATAAGAGACACAGATGCATAGAACAGTCTTATAGACTCTGAGGGAGAAGGTGAGGGTGGGACATTCTGAGAGAATAGTTTTGAAACATGTATATTATCATATGTGAAACAGAACAATTCCAGGTTCGATGCATGAGACAAATGCTCAGGGCTGGGACCATGGGATGACCCAGAGGGATGGGATAGGGAGGGAGGTAGGAGGGAGGTTCAGGATGGGGAACACATGTAAACCCATGGCTGATTCATGTCAATGTATGGCAAAAGCCACTGCAATATTGTAAAGTAATTAGCCCCCAACTAAAATAAATAAATTTATTAAAAATACAAAAAAAAAGAAAGAAATGTTGGATCTAAAGCTACAGCAACTGAAATGAAAAATTCACCATAAGGAATCAACAGCAGATTTGAATTGGCAGAAGAAAGAGCATAATTAAGGACAAGTCCATTGAGATTAGCTTGTTTTTGAAACAGAAAGAGAGAAACAAAGAGAAGGAAAAGGAAAATAGCCTCAAATACCTGTGCAATAACATCAAATGTACCAAAATACTTAATGGTAGTCCTAGAAGGAAAGAAGAAACAAAGTGTGGAAAAATAATACCCAAAGTAACAATGGCCCCAATTTTCCCAAATTTAATGAAAAACATTAGTCTACATCTGCAAGAAGTTTAAAAAGCTACAGGAAAAATTCAAGGAGATCTACATCTAGATACATCATAAACTGTCAAAAGCCATAGACAAAGGGAGAATCTTGAAAACAAGTGACAAAAGAAAAACATAGATAAGTTGGACTTCACCAAATTTAAAAACCTTTGTGTTTCAAAGAAAAGTGGAAAAACAAAACACAATAGAAGAAATTATTTATAATCATATTTTAATAAAGAACCTATGTTTTAGAACACCCAAAAAGCCTTATAATTTGAATTCAAAAGACAAATAATAAAATTTAAAATTGGCAAAGTATTTAAATACTCATTTTTGCAAAGAAATATATAAATAGTCACTAAGCATGTGAAAGGACGATCTACATCATTATTCTATAAGGAAATATAAATCAAAAACAAACTAAGATACCATGTCACACACACCAGGATGGCTAAAATTAAAAATACCAACACTAACAAGTGTTGACAAGGATAATGACAAGTTAAAACTCCTATATTGCTGCTGTGATTGTAAAATAGTACAATCATTTTGATAGTACCTCAAAATGTTATATAGAGAATTTCCACATAACTGAACAATTCTATTCCTAGGTATATTCCCAACAAAAATAAAAACTTCTATCCATATAGTCAGTTGTATACAAATATTCCTGAGAAGTACCCACAATAGCAATAACAACAACAACCAAAAAAAAGTAAACAACCCAAATTTCCACTGACTGATGAATAGGTAAATAAAATGTGATACATCTATACAATGGAATATTATTCAGCAATAAAAATTAATGAAGTATGGATACACACCATAAGACATCTGTAACTTGAACACATGTGAAAACATTGTTTCACAGGAGACCACATAAGAAATGCCTTAGAAAGACAAAAGCATAGAGACAGATAGTAAATTTGTGTCTGTTAAAGGTTGGAGAATAGAGAAATGGGAAGTTTCTTTAATGGATGTAAGATTTCCTTTTTGAAAAGAGGAAAATGTTGTAAGATTAGATAGTGGTGATGGCTGCACAAATCCATGAACATAGTAAAAAATAATTGAGTCAGTTCACTTTAGTCATTCAGTCGTGTCCAACTCTTTGCAATCCCATAGACTGCAGCATGCCAGGATTCTCTATCCATCCCCAACTCCCAGCCCAGAGTGTGCTCAAACTTATGTCAAATCGGTGAGCCATTCAACCATCTCATCCTCTGTCGTCCCCTTCTCCTCCTGCCTTCAATCTTTCCCAGCAACAGGGTCTTTTCCAATGAGTCAGTTCTTTGCATCAGGTGGCCAAAGCATTGGAGTTTCAGATTCAGCATCATTCTTTTCAATGAATATTCAGAACTGATTTCCTTTAGGATGGACTGGTTGGATCTCCTTGCAGTCCAAGGGACTCTCAAGAGTCTTCTCCAACACCACAGTTCAAAAGCATCAATTCTTCAGCACTTAGCTTTCTTTATAATCCAACTCTCACATCTAAACATGACTACCGGAGAAATAAGTGAAAGTGCATTTAAAAATGGTAAACTCACCATTCCATGGGCTTGGCTGGTAATTTTGTAACATATCTGATGTTACAGAAATAACTTATGTTGAATAATACAGGGGAAAGTAGTAGGAGATGTCATCAAGACAAAATTAGGAGGATATTCTTTGTGTGAGTGTGTGTTGAGATGAACATACTTTATTCCAAATATCAAAGTAAAGGAGGGAGGAAAAAGAGGACACACAGGTATTTTGCATTTTGATTAGCTCAAGGACCTCCCCCTTTAACATCAAAAACATTTTGTATTGAGGTATAGCCATTTAACAATATGTTGTGATTGTTCAGTTTCAGGCGAACAGTGAAAGGACTCAGCCATACATACACAGGTATCCATTCTCCCCCAAACCCCCCTCCCAGCCAGGCTGGCAAATAGCATTGAGCAGAGTTCCATGCGCTATGCAATAGGTCCTTGTTGGTTATCCATTTTAAATATAGCAGTGTGTTATGAGGATATTCTTGACGGGACTCCAAATAGTCACCAACGTCTCACAAAAAGTGTTATTAGGCACCTCTACTGTATAGCTCTGCTCTTTTCCAGCTTGCCCATAAAATTTACAGGTATAACTGGATTTTAGAAGTTCATTTGAGGGTACATCTAAGCCTTATAATGAACATATATTTGATTAGTTCAGCTCAGTCACTCAGTTGTGTCCAACTCTTTACAACTCCATGAACTGCAGCAAGCCAGGATTCCGTGTCCATCACTAACTCCAAGAGCTTACTCAAACTCATCTCCATTGAGTAGATGATGCCATCCAACCATTCATCCTCTGTCATCCCCTTCTCCTCCCACCATCAATCTTTCCCAGCAATAGGGTCTTTTCCAATGAGACAGTTCTTCACCTCAGATGGCCAAAGTATTGGAGTTTCAGCTTCAACATCAGTCCTTCCAGTGAATATTCAGGACTGATTTCCTTTAGGGTGGACTGGTTGGATCTCCTTGCAGTCCAAGAGACTCTCAAGAGTCTTCTCCAACACCACAGTTCAAAAGCATCAATTCTTCAGGACTCAGATTTCTTTGTAGTCCAACTCTCACATCCATACATGACTACTGGAAAAACCATAGCTTTGACTAGATGGACCTTTGTTGGCAAAGTAATGTCTCTGCTTTCTAACATGCTGTCTAGGTTGGTCATAGCTTTTCTTCCAAGGAGCAAGCATCTTTTAATTTCATGGCTGCAGTCACCATCTGCAGTGATTCTGGAGCCCGTAAAAACAATGTCTCTCATTGTTTCCACTGTTTCCCCATCTATTTGCCATGAAGTGATGGGACCAGATGCCATGATATTTGTTTTCTGAATGTTGAGTTTTAAGCCAACTTTTTCACTCTCCTCTTTCACTTTCATCAAGAGGCTCTTTAGTTCTTCTTGGCTTTTTGCTATAAGGGTGGTGTCATCTGCATATCTGAGGTTATTGATATTTCTCCCAGCAATCTTGATTCCAGCTTGTGCTTCATCCAGTCCAGCATTTCTTATGATGTACTCTGCATATAAGTTAAATAAGTAAGGTGACAATATACAGCCTTGACATACTCCTTTTCCTTTTTGGAACCAGTCTGTTGTTCCATGTCCAGTTCTAACTGTTGCTTCCTGACCTGCATACAGGTTTCTCAAGAGGCAGGTCAGGTGGTCTGGTATTCCTATCTCTTTCAGAATTTTCCACAGTTTGTTGTGATCAAAGGCTTTGGCATAGTCAGTAAAGCAGTGGTAGATGTTTCTGGAACTCTTGTGCTTTTTTGATGATCCAACGGATGTTGGCAATTTTATCTCTGGTTCCTCTGCCTTTTCTAAATCCAGCTTGAATATCTGGAAGTTCATGGTTCACATGTTGCTGAAGCCTGGCTTGGAGAATGTTAAGCATTACTTTACTAGCATGTGAGATGAGTGCAATTGTGCAGTAGTTTGAGCATTCTTTAGCATTGCCCTTCTTTGGGATTGGAATGAAAACTGACTTTTTCCAGTCCTGTGGCCACTGCTGAATTTCCCAAATTTGCTGACATTTTGAGTGCAGCACTTTCACAGCATCATCTTTTAGGATTTGAAATAGCTCAACTGGAATTCCATCACCTCCACTAGCTTTGTTCATAGTGATGCTTCCTAAGGCCCACTTGACTTCACATTCCAGGATGTCTGGCTCTAGGTGAGTGATCACATCATCATGGTTATCTGGCTCATGAAAATCCAGAATATATATATTTGATATATATTGCTATTTGGCTGCTATTTGTATTTCTCACATATATAATAAAAAGGAAATTTATTGCCCTCCTATTTAACTATTTCAATGTTTCTCGAGCTTCCTAGGTGGTACAGTGGAAAAGAAACTGCCTGCCAATGCAGGAAATACGAGTTTGATCCCTGGGTCCAGAAGATCCCCTGGACAAATAAATGGCAACCCAGCCCAGTATTCTTGGCTGGGAGATCCCATGGACAGAGGAGCCTGGGGGCGGCTACAGTCCACAGGGTCGCAAATAGCTGGACTTGATTTAGCAACTAAACAAGAGCAAATGTTTCTCAAAAACTTATTTGCACATTTGACCTCATACCATAAATAACTTCCCTGATAAGATTCTTTTTTTTTTCTTTTTTATCATGAAAAAACAAAACAAAACCAAGAGTGTATTCTTCATTAGAGAAACATGCAGACTACAACTTAAGCTCATAATATTGGCATGACTTTCTGATATCATGCAATAAGGGGAAATATGCAAGAAATCCTCTTTATCATAATTTACAAGCTCTATAATGGAGATAGATGGCAAAACTTTTCTGAAGGTTATACTTTTAAATGCCCAGATTAGCAGTAGTTATGAGATGACTTTTAAAGTGTGGGTGCATTTGGAAATCATTTGCCAAGCCTATTTCCATCATAATAGGATCTTAGAAGTGAGTACAGGTATAAAAAGGGCCCATTACAGAGAGGTCACCTGATATGGCCCCAGTGACAATACTGTATTGTTCCCTTCAACACTGGCTTCAGGGCTTTGTCCAGACTCATTTGAAATATGTGCAGATTTCACCTTCCCCATTATTTTTAGCTTGAATACCTATTTCCTAATGGCAGTAATGATTAGTCTGCCAACACATTCATCTTCCTTTAAAGATGGAAATAAAAGAGACTTCTTGGTATTCTGGGCAAAGAGCAGAATTGGCTTACAGTTTCTAGGTGACAATAAGTGAATAGTTGAAGTTGCACAACTATTTCTGAGGCTCATACTCCCTGAGATAAGCATTATTTCAAAGGAATGAAGAAAGGAAAGTGGAGATTAAGGAAACTGGAAAGTGTGCTGCTTTGGCTAGTCAGGCGGTGCTGAAGTTACCTTGGAATTACAGGCTCCTGCTTCACTCTGCTGTATTTAGGGGTGGAAAATGTGGAGAAAACCACTTCTCCTTGAGAGGAGACTGGACTCATATTTGTCATGTTTTAAACCATGACTTCAAAATGAAATATCATCTAGTTCTAGATTTCACTACTACATATCAAAAATTTTCAGCTTTTTAACTAATAATTATACATAAGAAAATAAAAGTACAGAAAATAACCAGTAAAATAATAAGGCTTAGTATGATGCCATCCATTATTTCTCCATAATGGTAAGCTATGCCTAAGCCATCTTCTGTGATTGTTATTTCATGTGTCATTTGTTAGTTGCATCTTCCATCCCCTGAAAAGGGCCTTCCAGGTTCTACAGATGCCTTTTGATTTCACACTACCATTTTCTCAGAACTCAAGCAAATACTACCATCTACACTTGCTGATAGATCCCCACTCACCAAAGCTTTGCAGAAGGCACAGGGAGACAGATGAGATGACCTGGGCAGAACCATCAGAGATCACTGAGTCCTTCTCCCCTAATATATTAGAGGAGCTGTCCCAAGAGCAGGGCTTCCTGTTTTAACAGCTACATTCTAATATTCTGAGTATAAACAATTGATTTGATAAATCAAATCCTGTATGAATCAATATTACAGAGAAAAGAATTATTAGAAATGCATAGATGACATAAGTGGTGGACCAAATTGAATACTTCTACAAAAATTAAATAAAATATGGAGATTTTAAAGAAAAACAAGGGAGTGTTGATTTCTAGAATGAAAAGTAGTAAGATCTGACAGATACTGTGAACCCAACATCGAAAGTTTTGGTTATTTTTTTTTTTTTTTAACTTGAGGGCTATGATATCTGGCAGCATACCAGATTACATCTCTCCCCCAAATCATTAAAAGCCCTTTGGTGGAGATTAAGACAGCAGAGTAGGAGGACACAGAACCCATTTTATCCCAGAAACGCATCAAAAATACATCTACATGTGGAAGAGCTTTCACCGAAAACTAACTGGAAATTGGCAGAAAGACTCCCATACAAACAAGGCTGTAAGGAAGATCCACATAGAATCAGGTAGAAAGGTAAGAGAAGCAATTGTTGGGTTGGGACCTGTGACTCTAGAAGGGGCCTCAGAGAAAGGGAACATTACACATGTAGAGTGGGTAGAGATCTCTCCTGGGGAGTGAGTGGTTTGACCCAAATATTGGACACCGCAGCCCTGGGGTTTGACAGAGGGGAAACACACCTCTGGGCCTGGATGGAGGACCAGTGGGAATAATAGGAAGGCTGTGGAAAGCCTGACTCTTCTCAGGAGGGGCATATGCATGTTTGCATAATCCCAAAGCAGGATAAAGAGGATGTCCTGAAACTGAATCAGATGCTGACCAGTTTGCCGCAATCACCCAGGCACGTGCCCCAGCTTGAGCTAGTGAATGCTCCAGCCCTCCTGCAGTGCCACACTGGTGCAAGGGAGTGGCTGTGAGACACAGAAGTAGCTGAGACCCAAAGCAGCATCTGAGCAGGGCAGAGGCAGCCTTTTTTTTTTCCTGATATTTACACATGCAATGCATCAGAAACAGTGTGGGTCATTGACCTAGATTACCAGATTATCCAGATTACTGGATTACCATAGCCTGCAGCCCAACCCATGCTGAGTGCCCACAGGGCCCCTCTTGTTCCAGCGCCGCTCCCCTCTGGGGAAAGGGTGCTGGTGGTGTGAGCAGGGACAGCACACACGGAAAGAGATGGAGCCAGCTTGGACATATACCTCAGAGGTTCTGCCAGCAACGTGGAACTGACACCACACAAAACAGGGCAGTGACCAACACCGAGGAGAAGAAAATCCCTGGCTCACACCCAGTTCAGCCTCTGCCTACCCACACCTAGCCCCACCTCCCACCAAGGTGATGGCTGCAGGTCCATCCTGAGGAAAGACACGATTTGTGTTCATGTCAAGTCCAGCTTTCTCACCAAAGGCACTGAACACATGCAGACCATGTAGGGAATGCTCCCACATCCCCACATATATAAAGACACCCCTACAATAGCACAGTAAGTAACTGTTCCACCTAATTTCATACAGAGAAAGCTGAGCAAAATGAGAAGACAAGGAAATTTGTCTCAATTGAAATAGCAAGAGAATATCCCTGAAAACGCAAATAATGAAACAGAAACAATTTATCAGATAAAGAAATCAAACCATTAGCCTGTCACACAGAATGAAGTCTAAAAGAGAAAAACAAATATCATATATCAATGCATATATATAGTATCTAGAAAAATGATACTGATGAACTTATTTGTAAGATAGCAATAGAGATGCAGATGTAGAGAACAGACTTGTGGACATAGTAGGGGAAGGAGAGGGTGGGATGAATTGAGAGAGTAGCATTGAAATAATGTACATTACTATGTGTAAAACAGACATCTAGTAGGAAGCTCTCTGTTATAATACAGAGAGCTTAGCCTGGTGCTCTGTGATGATTTATAGGGGTAGGATGGTGGGGTGGGGTGGGAGGGAGGCTCAAGAGGGAGGGCATATATATATATACATATACATATATACACACACACTTTTGGCTGAGTCATAATGTTGTACGACAGAAACCAATATAACATTGCAAAGCAATCATTCTCCAATTAAAAATAAGTAAATAAACAGTTTTTAAAGAATAACTAAATTGGGGTAAAGAAGAGATGAATACAGCAAAAATTTTAGCAAGGATCTAGAAAATATAAAAAATAACCAGCCAGAACTGAAGAATATAATAATTGAAATGAAAACACACTAGAAGAATTAATAGCAGACTAGCTGATGCAGAAGTATAAGTAATCTGGAAGACAGAATCACGGAAATCACCCAATTTGAACAATAAAAAGAAAGATAAATCTGAAAAGAACAGTTTAAGGGCTCTTTGGGAAAACATCAAGCACAGCAATGTTCACTTTATAAGGGTCTCAGAAGGAGAGAGACAGATAAGGGGTCCAAAAATATGTTTGATTAAATGATGGTTAAAACTTCTCAGTCTGAAGAAGGAAACAACTATCCCGATATGGGAAGCACAGACAGTCCCCAAAAAGATGAACCCTGACCAAGGTATATCATAATTAAAATCAAAAATGTTAAATATAGAAGGAAAATTCTAAAACCAACAAAAGAAAAACAAAGAGTCCTATACATGAAGACTCCATAAGACTATCAGCTATTTTTTTTTCCACAGAAACTTTGCAGGTTAGAGAGGAGTGACAGGAACAACCAGACAAATATTCTGCGCTGCTGCTGCCCCTAAGTCACTTCAGTCGCGTCCGACTCTGTGTGATGCCATAGATGGCAGCTCACCAAGCTCCTCTGTCCCTGGGATTCTCCAAGCAAGAATACTGGAGTGGGTTGCCATTTCCCTCTCCAATGCATGCTAAGTCGCTTCAGGCGTGTCTGACTCTGTGCGACTCTGTAGACAGCAGCCCACCAGGCTCCTCTGTCCATGGGATTCTCTAGGCAAGAATACTGGAGTGGGTTGCTATTTCCCTCTCCAATGCATGCATGCATGCTAAGTCGCTTCAGGCGTGTCTGACTCTGTGCGACTCTGTAGACAGCAGCCCACCAGGCTCCTCTGTCCATGGGATTCTCTAGGCAAGAATACTGGAAATACTCTATATCATCACATACATGGAATCTAAAAAATAAAAGAAACAGATGTGCATCATCAAAACTTATAGATATAGAGAACAAACTAGTGGTTACCAGTTGGGAGAGAGAAAAAGGAAGGGGAAAGAGGGGTTACAGGGTTAAGAGATTAAAAACTACTATGTATAAAATAAATAAGCAGCAAGGACATATTGTACAGCACAAGGAAAATAGCCATTATGTTGTAGTAACTAAGTGGAGTATAATCTATAAAAATATTGAATTATTAAATTGTACACTTGAAACTAATATAAATCAACTATACATTATTATAATTATTAAAAGACAAAGAACATTTAATAATGTTTAATAATAAATGAATAAATCCCTTAAAAAGCCATAAAAATACTGAATATGTGTGTTCCAAAATACAAAAACAATAATGATTGAAATAAAAGGAGAAATAAAGAATTTGCAATTATATCCAGCTATTTCAACACTCCTCTCAGTAACTGATGAACAACTGGACAAAATAAAAGTGTTTTCTTAAGACAACACTGTCAACCAACTTGATATGTTCATAGAACAGTCTTCCCAACTACAGCAGAATACACATTCAGTACACATAAACATTTACCAGAATAAATTATATTCTGGATCATCATACAAGCCTCAATACATTTAAGAGGGTTACAATAGCTCAGAACATGATTTCAACAACTATGGGATTAAATCTTAAAGTAGCTCTTAAGAATTTGTAAAACGGTAATTATAAATGTATTAGGGGTATGACTGGGAGAATCCAGAAACAATTTTGCTTCAAATGAAAAAAAATGAAAAAACCCTTTAATAGCAAGGATTATGTCTTTTATATCACTGAACCAATCCTAACACAGTGATTACCATACATGAAGCATTTGAAAAAGACTAGCTGAGTGCATAATATCCTAAATATTAACTAAGTCATCACACACACACATTCACATATATTTCAGAGTATCAAAGACTGATTCCTCTCTTCAGTGATATTGTCATAGGCAAAAAATATGGTCAAGATCTTCACTTACAACTACCTTCATTCTATTCTGCTTATAGTTGTTGGAGAAACAGTCTCTCCCACTCCCTGCTCATTGAACTCAAGGAAAAAATATTAAGTTAGGAAGATGGAGAGGTAAAATAATTTATATAAAAGAGGAGGGGAAATGAGACTAGCATAAATGAAAATATGTTAGGATTTAGGTTCATATCCTACAAGAAATTCAGGCACATTCCCTATTGTGCCTCATATAAAAAGCTCTAATACATCCTTGGAGTATTAAAATGTCTTTTGAAAAGGCCAACATAAAAGTAAATATGTACTTCAAGGAGATACTTTATATTTTTGGAAGGTCCATTTAGATAAGTGGGATTTGAGACTTCCAAGAAGCATGTGCAACTAACAGCAGATGTTTCTAAACACCTCTACAAGATAAATGTATGTGCAGGGAGAGATGGAGTGGTCTGAAGAATTAACAGGACAGAGACAAGGCAACTGTGGGAACACAAATAATAGAGACAATGAGACAGATACTTTAGGTTACTACCCTTGACGTGCATCAACTCTGGCTATTTCCGTTTTCAACCTGCCAAAGATTCAAATTCCTAGGAGAGAGCCAGAAAACCTTAGATTTTTCCCCCCAAATGTACCAAGTTGTTCACTTTTCTTAGTGACTTAAAAATATGTAAGCATTTAAATTGAATACACATGAAGTTAATGTTTTATTTCCTTACTATACATCTGATATTATAAGAGAGTTCCACTCAGTTAAAATCTAACAAATATTGTCAATTTTCCCTGGCTTATATTTCTGCACAGAATACATGAACATACAATTTTCTTACCATTTTCAAAATGACTAGAAAAACTCAATATTGCAGTTCACATAGAGCCCTTTAAAAAATCTAATGTCACAAGTTGCAAATGTTAAGGGTAAATGATGACGTAAGAAACCACAATTGTTAGTATCAGAACTGTTGCCAACTTGCATGAAGTTCATGTGCTACACTGCAGGTGGTTTGAATGTCAACATAGGTACCATAACAGAGAATTTAAGGATTAAATCAAGTAAGTGATGGCAGTTAACTATATTCTTAAAATATGGGGCCTGATGTGTTGCTTTATTTCAAATGTGACTATTAAGTGTGACTTTAATATTTAAAGTATAACAAGTTCTGGGACTTCCCTGGTAGTGCAGTGGATAAGAATTTGCCTGCCAAAGCAGGGGACATGGGTCCCAGCCCTGGTCTGGGAAGATTCCACATGCTGTGGTGGAACTAACCCCATGCCCGACAACTATTGAGCCCATACTCTAGAGCCCGTGAGCTGTAACTGCTGAGCCTGTGCGACACAACTACTGAAGCCTGCTTGCCAGGAGTCTGTGCTCAGCAACAAGAGAAGTCACCACAATGAGAAGCCCGTGCACTGTGATGAAGAGTAGCCTCTGCTCGCCACAACTAGAGAAAGCCCTTTCCAAGCAATGAAGACCCAAAACAGTGGAAAAAAGAAAAAAAAAAACAAAACACTATGACATGTCCTGTGGGTTGGGGAGGACATGGTGCTTCAACTGACAGTATAACCAAGACACTAATAGAAGAAAACTGTTTCTAAGAAGGAAAATTTAGATACTCATTAGCAATAAAGAAAGGGGTCAGTCAGTTCAGTTCAGTTGCTCAGTCGTGTCCTACTCTTTGTGTTGTGCCTGACTCTGCGACCTCGTGGACTGCAGCACACCAGGCTTCCCTGTCCATCACCAACTCCCTGAGGTTGCTCAAACTCATGTCTATCGAGTTGGTGATGCCACTCAACCATGTCAAAAAGGGATGCTATGCAGATAAAACATCAGAAGTCCACTATATATGGTTGTGATGGAAAAACAACACTGATCTTATTCACATGTTAAAAGCATTTTGTGCCAGAGCCTGTTCCAAGATTTACTGGTATTAACTCATTTAACCCTCACAACAACCCTCATTACCCCTACCTTAAAGATAAAGAAGCATATGTATAGGGAACATAACAGCTGATCTAAAGTTAGGCATGAACCCGTGTTACCTGACTCCAGAGTTCACCCTCTACTCTATATTGCTCTTCAAACGTGTGCTGCCTATGAAACAGAGCAGCCAATTTTGAGCTAAGAGACACAGTGTATAAAGGTAAAAAAGGAAAAACATAAAGTTGCTAAACTATTTCATTATGCCATTTTATTGCATTTATTGAAAGAGTATTTGAACTTTTATTTTATAAACCAGAATCCAATTCCCAGCCTCAATTTCACTAAAGCTTGAAAGATTTAAAAAAAAAAAAAAAAAAAACTTACTTTCACACATGAAAGTTAACTACTTAACGACTCAGTGCTTATAATTGAGGTTTGGAGATGGAGCTTTTCAAAAGTCCGCTATCTTCTTCAAAATTCAGAGACTTCAGTGCCTAAATGTTATCAAAAGATTCCTTTTGTTACATATTCAAAGATTAGAACTTCTTTCTTGAAGCAGGTGAGGTTCACTAACACCATGTCATTTTGGGTCTCATCACAATAATTGAATCGAGTCACATAATTGGAAGCTTAGTCAAGCATAACGGGCATTAACAGGTGATGGTACAATCTGATACCACCCTTAAATCTTGCTTGCAAACCCAGGCCATTTCACACTAGAAAGGATTTAGAGTCTCAGGAAGGACAAAAAAAGAAGAAACCTCTGAAAAGAGTGTTCACAAAGCAAGAGATACCAATACCATCCAGAGACTGCAGAGATAAAGCAGAGTTTAGTTCACCCAGGGTGCATGCTGTACAAAAAAAAGCAGAAAATGTTAAATATGAAGATTTTACTGGATTGGCCTCCAAACCATGCAAATAGAAAATAGCAGAGCTTATAAAAAATAATTTGCAACTAACCACTAAACATTAAAAACATCAGTATTCTATTAATTCTAATTTAGTAGCCATGAAATTTTGTTATACTGTGAGACCTGTGTTTTGAACATTCTGCCCTCTAATGTGTGTGTTCGTTGCTTAGTCGTATCCGACTTTTTGCAACCCCCATGGATGGTAGCCTGCTGGGCTCCTGGGTCCATGGGATTCTCCAGGCAAGAATACTGGAGTGGGTTGTCATTCCCTTCGCCAAGGGATCAGACTTTAAATAAAGTGTTGCCTTTATACAACACAGTGCTACATGCTGATGCTACCATCTAACATTAACTCAAAACAGATTTGTTCTTTTTTCAAAGACTGTTCAGTATCATGACTTTGTATAATTATTAGATTTTTCTACCATGATATTTATCAATGGACAGAAACTATAGTGGAGACTTAGAAGATCCAGAGTTAGGGAATATCTTAGAAAACCATTTGTGGCAAAACACGTTATTAAAATAATTGCTGTATAAACTAAAGGTGCCTTTCTACACACACTCATAGTCAGAGTCAGCAAATGTCAATGCAAAGAGGTCTGAACAGGAACTGCAAAGGAGAGGGGACAATGGAAGGAGAGAGATAATTTAGTGAAAAGTTAATTATAGTACAATTTTAAAGTAAATGTGTTTGGTTCCATTAAACTGAGGGAAAGATTACAAAATATGTGAATTCACTCTATGTTGTTATTTCTTTTATGGATAAACTTCTCTAGGGTGAGGATTCAGAACAGATCTTGTTTACAAAGGAGAAGGATGGTTTTTGTAGGCAGGTAAAAGATTCTACTGATCTGATAAATGTCAAGGGCACCACTCAACCGCGTGCATTTTCAATTCATTGTTCAGAGGCAAACTTCACCACTGTATTCGCACATCAAATTTCCTGCCAATATACCTAGTTAGTCATCAGAATCTTTATGCAAGAGGTTACAATAGGTCTCATTTTTGAGAAGGCAGGAGAAAGGAAGAATAAAAGTCTTCCTTAAAACTCCTGATTTCTGTATTGGTTGTTATTTGATACTTCTGTATTCATGATTTGGAGCTTAGTTTCCTTCTTCTAGAGTTTGGGCTGGGCTTAGTAACTTGTTTCTAATAAGTAAAGCATAAAAAGAGAAAAATAGTAATTTTACAGTGAGATACCCAGCAGGTACACCATTTGCCAAATGCCGAAGAGCAATAACACCCATATTAAGTAATGTTGATATGAGGTATTCCCTGGTGTGATATAAGTAGGGAACTTCACTTACGTGTTATTCATCCCCCACTTCTATAACCTCAGTCTAATCATGAGCAAAAACCAAAAGACCACATTTGAGGAACACCCTAAAAAAATATGCAGACTTCAATAGCGTCAAGGCCGTGAAAGACAAGAAAAGACATAAAAGGTGTCAATGAATGGAGCAGACTAAGGAGACACAAGGACTAAATATCATGGGGCATCCTAGTTTGGATTCTGGAAAAGAGGAAAACCACTAGAAGAAAATCTGGAGAAATCTCAAAGGAGTTTTTCAGTCAGTTCAGTTCATTCACTCAGTCGTGTCCGACTCTTTGCAACTCCATGGACTGCAGCACGCCAGGCCTCCCTGTCCATCACCAACTCCGGGAGTTTACTCAAACTCATCTCCATTGAGTCGGTGATGCCATCCAAATATTTCATCCTCTGCCGTCCCCTTCTCCTCCAACTTTCAATCTTTCCCAGCATCAGGGTCTTTTCAAATGAGTCAATCTTTCTCACCATCAGGTGGTCAAAGTATTGGAGTTTCAGCTCAACATCAGTCCCTCCAATGAATATTCAGGACTGATCTCCTTTAGGATGGACTGGTTGGATCTCCTTGCAGACCAAGTGACTCTCAACAGTCTTCTCCAACACCACAGTTCAAAAACATCAATTCTTCAGCACTCAGCTTTCTTTGTAGCCCAACTCTCACATCCATACATGACTACTGGAAAAACCATAGCCTTGACTAGATGGGCCTTTGTTGGCATAGTGATGTCTCTGCTTTTTAATATGCTGTCTAGGTTGGTCATAACTTTCCTTCTAAGGAGCAAGTGTCTTTTAATTTCTTGGCTGCAGTCACCATCTGCAGTGATTTTGGAGCCCCCAAAAATAAAGTTTGTCACTGTTTCCACTGTTTTCCCATCTATTTGCCATGAAGTGATGGGACCGGATGCCATGATCTTAGTTTTCTGAATGTTGAGTTTTAGGACAGCTTTTTCATTCTCCTCTTTCACTTTTTAAGTCTGAATTTGGCAATAAGAAGTTCATGATCTGAGCCACAATCAGCTCCAGGTCTTATTTTTGCTGACTCTATAGAGCTTCTCCCAGAGATGGCAATGGCACCTCACTCCAGTACTCTGGCCTGGAAAATCCCATGGACGGAGGAGCCTGGTAGGCTGCAGTCCACGAGGTCACTAAGAGTCAGACAAGACTGAGTGACTTCACTTTCACTTTTCACTTTCATGCATTGGAGAAGGAAATGGCAACCCACTCCAGTGTTCTTGCCTGGAGAATCCCAGGGATGGGGGAGCCTGGTGAGCTGCCATCTATGGGGTCGCACAGAGTCGGACATGACTGAAGCGACTTAGCAGCAGCAGCAGCAGCAGCATAGAGCTTCTCCATCTTTGGCTGCTAAGAATATAATCAATCTGATTTCGGTGTTGACCATCTGGTGATGTCCATGTGTAGAGTCTTCTTTTGTGTTGTTGGAAAAGGGTGTTTGCTATGAGCGGTGCATTCTCTTGGCAAAACTCTATTAGCCTTTGCCCTGCTTCATTCTGTACTCCAAGGCCAAATTTGCCTGTTACTCCAGGTGTTTCTTGACTTCCTACTTTTGCATTCAAGTCCCCTATAATGAAAAGGACATCTTTTTTGAGTGTTAGTTCTAGACGGTTTTGTACATCCTCATAGAAGAGTTCAACTTCAGCATTACTGGTCAGGGCATAGACTTGGATTACTGTGATATTGACTGGTTTTCTTTGAAAACGAACAGAGGTCATTGTGTAATTTTTGAGATTGCATCCAAGTACTGCATTTCAGACTCTTTTGTTGACTATGATGGCTACTCCATTTCTTCTAAGGAATTCTTGCCCACAGTAGTAGATATAATGGTCATCTGAGTTAAATTCACCCATTCCAGTCCATTTTAGTTTGCTGATTCCTAAAATATCAATTTTCACTCTTGCTATCTCCTGTTTGACCACTTCCAATTTGCCTTGATTTGTGGACCTAACATTCCAGGTTCCTATGCGATATTGCTCTTTACAGCATCGGAACTTGCTTCCATCTCTTGTCACATCCACAACTGGGTTGTTTTTGCTTTGGCTCTGTCTCTTCATTCTTTCTGGAGTTATTTCTCCACTGATCTCCAGTAGCATATTGGGCATCTACCGACCTGGGAAGTTCACCTTTCAGTGTCCTATCTTTTTGCCTTTTCATACTGTTCATGAGGTTCTCAAAGCAAGAAGACTGAAGTGGTTTGCCATTCCCTTCTCCAGTGGATCGCATTTTGTCAAAACTCTCCACCAAGGTCCGTCCATCTTGGGTGGCCCTACACGGCATGGCTCATAGTTTCAATGAGTTAGACAAGGCTGTGGTTCATGTGGTTAAATTGGTTAGTGGCTGCTGCGTGGCACTGGAGCAGCGAGCAGCCAAGAGGAGATATCCCAAGTCCAAGGCCAGAGAAACTCCAGTCAGATGGTAGGCACTGGAGCAGCTGTGAGGAGATACCCCACATCCTAGGGCAAAGAAGAAGCCTCAGCAAGATGGTAGGAGGGGCGAATTCACATTTAGAATCAAACCCTATTCCCACCAGAGATGCTCAGAAGGCTCAAACAAACCTTGTGCACACCAGGACCCAGAGATCCCACAGAGACTGAGACAGAACTTTGGTTGAGCATCTCCTGTGGAGGTACGGGTTAGCAGTGGACTACCACAGGGACAGGGGCTCTAGGTGCAACAGACTTGGGTATGGCATAAGCCGTTTTGAAGGAGGTCACTATTAATCCCACCATAGAGCTGCCAGAACTTACACAGGACAGGGAAATAAACTATTGGAGGGCACAAACACAACCTTGTGCACCAGGACCCAGGAGAAAGGAGCAGTGATCCCACAAGAGACTGACCCAGACTCGCCTGTGAGTGTCTAGGAGTCTCCAGTGGAGACGTGGGTCAGTGGTGACCTGCTGCATGGTTGGGGGCACTGAGTGTAGCAGTACATGCATGGGATCTTTTGAAGGAGGTCACCATTATCTTCATTATCTCCACCATGGTTTGGCCCCAGGTAAATAGCAGGGAGGGAACACATCAACAGAAAACTGGATTAAAGATTTACTGAGCATGGCCCCGCCAATCAGAACAAGACCCAGTTTCCCCCTCAGTCAGTCTCTACCATCAGGAAGCTTGTATAAGGAGTTTTTAGTTCCCAGTTAATAGTATTATACTAATGTCTGCATCTTAATTTTGGTAAATGTAACATACTATGTAAAATATTAACAACGGAGGAAGCTGGGTGAAGGGTGTAAGGGAATTCCAAGCTATATGCGCAGTTTTTCCACATATCTAAAAATAATTCAAAGTAAGATGTTAAAAGCGTTGAAATGTCAAAAAGTAAAGAAGTGATCAAGGAGCAAAAGGTTGGCAGCATATCAAAGAAGTACAGGTGCCTAGCTCGAAGAGTATCCATGGGCATAGTGGAACTATAAGCACCAATATATACATAATGCAGTGATGGATCATAGTTCAGTTCAGTTGCTCAGTCGTGTCTGACTCCTGCAAACCCATGAACCACAGCACACCAGGCCTCCCTGTCCATCATCAACTCCCGGAATCCACCCAAAACCATGTCCATCGAGTCAATGATGTCATCCAACCATCTCATCCTCTGTCGTCCCCTTCTCCTCCTGCCCTCAATCTTTCCCAGCATCAGGGTCTTTTCCAATGAGTCAGCTCTTCGCATCAGGTGGCCAAAGTATTGGAATTTCAGCTTCAACATCAGTCCTTCCAATGAACACCCAGGACTGATCTCCTTTAGGATGGACTGGTTGGATCTCCTTGCAGACCAATGAACTCTCAAGAGTCTTCTCCAACACCACAGTTCAAAAGCATCAATTCTTCGGCGCTCAGCTTTCTTCACCATCCAACTCTCACATCCATACATGACCACTGGAAAAACCATAGCCTTGACTAGACAGGCCTTTGTTGGCAAGGTAACGTCTCTGCTTTTTAATATGCTATCTAGCTTGGTCATAACTTTCCTTCCAAGGAGTAAGCATCTTTTAATTTCATTGCTGCAATCACAATCTGCAGTGATTTTGGAGCCCAGAAAAATAAAGTCAGCCACTGTTTCCACTGTTTCCCCATCTATCTGCCATGAAATGATGGAACCGGATGCCATGATCTTAGTTTTCTGAATGTTGAGCTTTAAGCCAACTTTTTCATTCTCCTCTTTCACTTTCATCAATAGGCTCTTTGGGTCCTGTTCACTTTCTTTCATAAGGGTGATGTCATCTGCATATCTGAGGTTATTGATATTTCTCCTGGCAATCTTGATTCCAGCTTGTGCTTCCTCCAGCCCAGCGTTTCTCATGATGTACTCTGCATATTAGTTAAATAAGCAGGGTGACAATATATAGCCTTGACATACTCCTTTTCCTATTTGGAACCAGTCTGTTTTTCCATGGAGAAGGCACTGGCGACCCACTCAAGTACTCTTGCCTGGAAAATCCCGTGGACGGAGGAGCCTGGTAGGCTGCAGTCCATGGAGTCCCTAAGAGTCGGACATGACTGAGCAACTTCACTTTCACACATTGGGGAAGGAAATGTCAACCCACTCCAGTGTTCTTGCCTGGAGAATCCCAGGGACGGAGGAGCCTGGTGGGCTGCCGTCTATGGGGTCGCACAGAGTTGGACACGACTAACGCGACTTAGTAGCAGCAGCAGTAGCTGTTATTACATGTCCAGTTCTAACTGTCGCTTCCTGACCTGTATACAGGTTTCTCAAGAGGCAGGTCAGGTGGTCTGGTATGCCCGTCTCTTTCAGAATTTTCCACAGTTTATTGTGATCCACACAGTCAAAGGCTTTGGCATAGTCAATAAAGCAGAAATAGATGTTTTTCTGGAACTCTCTTGCTTTTTTGATGATCCAGCTGATGTTGGCAATTTGATCTCTAGTTCCTCTGCCTTTTCTAAAATCAGCTTGAACATCTGGAAGTTCATGGTTCACATATTGCTGAAGCTTGGCTTGGAGAATTTTAAGCATTATTTTACTAGCGTGTGAGATAAGTGCAATTGTGCGGTAATTTGAGCATTCTTTGGCATTGCCCTTCTTTGGGATTGGAATGAAAACTGACCTTTTCCAGTCCTGTGGCCACTCCTGAGTTTTCCAGATTTGCTGGCATAGTGAGTGCAGCACTTTCACAGCATCATCTTTCAGCATTTGAAATAGCTCAACTGGAATTCCATCACCTCCACTAGCTTTGTTCGTAATGATGCTTTCTAAGGCCCACTTGACTTCACATTCCAGGATGTCCAGCTCTAGATGAATGATCACACCATCGTGATTATCTGGGTCGTGAAGATCTTTTTTGTACAATTCTTCTGTGTATTCTTGCTACCTCTTCTTAATCTCTTCTGCTTCTGTTAGGTCCATACCATTTCTGTCCTTTATGGAGTCCATCTTTGCATGAAATATTCCCTTGGTATCTCTAATTTTCTTGAAGAGATCTCTGGTCTTTCCCATTCTATTGTTTTCCTCTATTTCTTTGCATTGATAGCTGAGGAAGGCTTTCTTATCTCTCTTTGCTATTCTTTGGAACTCTGCATTCAAATGGGTATATCTTTCCTTTTCTCCTTTGCTTTTCACTTGTCTTCTTTTCACAGCTATTTGTAAGGTCTCCTCAGACAGCCATTTTGATTTTTTGCATTTCTTTTTCTTGGGGATGGTCTTGATTCCTGTCTCCTGTACAATGTCACAAACCTCCATCCATAGTTCATCAGGCATTCTGTCTATCAGATCTAGTCCTTTAAATCTATTTCTCACTTCCACTGTATAGTCATACAAAATTTGATTTAGGTCATGGATCATAGGTTTTGATGGATCATAAACCAATGTATAAAATAAATATCCATGAATCCATATTGTTAACTATTAAATATTAAATAGATGGGAGAAGAGAGGAAAATTTCCCATGCAGAAGACTTCCTAACAATTTATATAAATGCTTTTCTCTCCAATAAGTGTTTCTTAACTCCCAAACCCACAGAAAGGCTGATAAGGGCTATACTGGCAATTTACTTTCAAAGGGTAAATAATGGAAAAAGCAGGAATAATTTTATTGTTTAGAAAAATCTAGCAAACACTTGCCTCAATCATATGATCAAGGTCAGCATCATCAGTGATAAGACATGTTGATAACATTTCCTCTTGATATACAAAAAGAATGGTATCTTACTTCTACTGTCTATCTCCCAGAAACCCATGACCCAGATTAAATTATCAGAAAAATATCAGACAAACCTCAATTAAGGGACATTCTATAAAATACCTGACAACTACACCTGAAAACTCCCAAAGTCATCAAACAAAGACACTCTGAGAAACTGTCACAATCAAGAAGAATTTAAGGTGAAATGAAAGCAAAATATATTATTCTGGATAAGACTCTGCAACAGAAAAAGAATAATAGGAAACTAGTGAAGTTTGAATAAAGTTCTTTCCTTAGTCATGATAAGCATCCCATAAGAAGTTAGAAGCTAACAATCAAAGAGACAGATTAAGGGACATACAGGAATTCTGTACTGACATTTTGCATTTTCAGTAAATGTAAAATCATCATAAAATTAAAGGCCTATTTTTAAGGTTAAAAGTAATTGATGTTTACAATTAATGTTTATATATAAATAAGCATATATAAACATTAAATATTGGATGGATTTTCCTTAGCATCTTTTATGCTGGAATCTTGCAGCCTCCTCCTATGTGCCCATGGATGAAAATAACCACGGGATTCTTTTCTCTAGAAAAGTTTCATTCTTTTATGGAGTTACTTTCATTTAGTTTTATTTACATCCTTGTCTCTCTGGTGGGTTTTTCAAAATCTATGTGGCTCAGTCAGTAAAGAATCTGCCCACAGTGAAGGAGACCTGGGTTTGATCCCTGGGTTGGGAAGATCCCCTGGAGGAGGGCATAGCAACCCACTCCAGTATTCTTGCCTGGAGAATTCCCATGGACAGAGGAGCCTGGTGGGCTACAGTCCACAGGATCACACAGTCAGACACGACTTAGCAACTAAGCACATGTTTTTGAAGCTTATCTGACAAGCAATCATTCTTAAGTTTCTTATGACTTCAAACATCCTAAAGGGATCAGAAGCCACATTTACACTTTTAACTGATATTTTCATTACTAGAGACATTCACAGGTAGATAAAAGCAACCTTTTTGAATGCTTCAGATATATGTCTAAACTAAAAGCTGAAATAGATAACCTCTGGGGATTCCTGTTATTCCTCACTTGTACTAAGGGAAAGGACAACAGATTAAGAAATAACATTGGATCCTTTGCCAGTTCACTGATTTGGATGGCTTCCTCTCCTTGAAATTATTATGGTATTTGATGGCCTCTGCAAACTAAATATCCATTTTAAATATGTGGAAATCTCACAGTACACTTTCCCCTTATTCTTTCACTTTTCTTCAATTTTTTCACCTAAATTGATGAGATGCTGCTATCCATAACATAGGCAGGTAGTTATGAATATGTAACAGCCGTGTTTTATATTTGATGCAACATGGAATATAGGGAAAGATATGCAAGACTTGACATGGAGTTTTTAACTTCTTTCAATTTCATCATCTGCAAAATGGAAGAAATAACACTTATTAGAGAATAAAAAGAAAAATTATATAAAATAATGTATAAAAATACCTGGCATAGCATTTAGAGCAACATATGGCAACCCACTCCAGTACTCTTGCCTGGGAAATCCCATGGATGGAGGAGCCTGGTAGGCTACAGTCCATGGGGTCGGGAAGAGTCAGACAAGACTGAGCGACTTCACTTTCACTTTTCACTTTCATGCACTGGAGAAGGAAATGGCAACCCACTCCAGTATTCTTGCCTGGAGAATCCCAGGGATGGGAGCCTGGTGAGTTGCTGTCTATGGGGTCACACAGAGTCAGACACGACTGACATGTCTTAGCAGCAGCAGCAGCAGCAGACCCTTAACCCTTTTGTGGATCACAATTTTATTGTGGTGAAACAGCATGTGTAACTCATTTTAGCTATGAGCCATGCCACGCAGGGCCACCCAACAAAGGCAGGTCACAGCAAAGAGTTCTGGCAAAACGTGGTTCACTGGAGAATGACACGGCAACCTGCTCCAGTATTCTTGCCATGAGAACCCCATGAACAGTATGAAAAGACAAAAAGACACCAGAAGATGAGCCCTCATGTCAGAAGGTGTCCAATATGCTACTGAAGAAGAGTAGAGGGCCATTACTAACTGCTCCAGAGAGAATAAAGTGACTGGGTCAAAGCAGAAATGATGCTCAGTTGTGGATGTATGGTGATGAAAGTAAAGTTCAATGCTGTTAAGAACAATACTGCATAAGAACATGGAATATTAGGTCCATGAATCAAGGTAAATTGGGCATGGTCAAGCAGGAAATGGAAAGATTAAACATCAAAATCTTTGGAATCAGTGAAGTAAAGTGGATAGGAATGGGATAATTTAATTAAATGACTATTATATCTACTACTGTGAGTAAGAATCCCTTAGAAGAAATGGAGTAGACATCATAGTCAAGAAAAGAGTCTGAAAATCAGTACTTGGGTACAACCTCAAAAACAACAGAATGATCTTGGTTCGTTTCCAAGACACACCATTCAATATCACAGTAATCCAAGTCTATGCCACAAACATTAATGCCAAAAAAACTGACGTTGAATGGTTCTATGAAGACCTACAAGACCTTCTAGAACTAACACAAAAAAAAGATGTCCTTTTCATCATAGGGGACTTGAATGCAAAAGTAGGAAGTCAAGAGATACGTGGAGTAACAGACAAGTTTGGCCTTCGAATACAAAATGAGGCAGGGCAAAGGCTAAGAGACTTTAACAGCATGTCAAGAGAGCCTGCTGGTCATAGCAAAGACCCTTTTCCAACAAACCAAGAGATGACTCTACATGTGGATATCACCAGATTGTCAATATCGAAATCAGACTTATTATATTCTTTGTAGCTAAACACAGAGAGGTTCTATACAGTCAGTAAATATAAGACCTGGTGTTAACTGTGTCTCAGATCTTGAGCCTTATTGCAAAATTCAAGCTTAAATGGAAGAAAGTATGTAAAACCATGAGGATATTCAGGTATGACCTAAATCAAATTCCTTATGATTATACAGTGGAGGTAATCAATAGATTCAAGGGATTTGATATGGTAGACAGAGTGCCTGAAGAACTATGGATGAAGTTATGTAACATTGTACAGGAAGCAGTGACTCAAACCATCCCCAAGAAAAATAAATGCAAGAAGGCAAAGCAATTGTCTGAGGAGACTTTAGAAATAGCTGAGAAAAGATGAAAAGTGAAAGGTGAGAAAGAAAAGGAAAGATATATCCAACTGAACGCAGAATTCCAGAGAATAGCAAGGAGAGATAAGAAGTCCTTCCTAAATGAACAGTGCATAGGAATAGAGGAAAACAATAGAATGGGAAAGAGTAGAATTCTCTTCAAGAAAATCAGAGATATCAAGGAAACATTTCATGCAAGGATGGGCATGATAAAGGACAGAAATGGACCTAAGAGAAGCAGAAGAGATTAAGAAAAAGTGGCAAGAATACACAGAACTATCGAAACAAACGTCTTAATGACCCAGATAACTATTATGGTGTGGTCACTCACCTAGCACTGAACATCCTGGAGTGTAAAGTCAAGTGGGACTTAGGAAGCATTACTACAACCAAAGGTAGTGGTTTGATGTTGTTCAGTTGCTAAGTCATGTCTGACTCTTTGCGACTCCATGAACTGCAGCAAGCCAGGCTTCCCTGTCCTTCACTGTCTTCTTGGGTTTGCTGAAATTCACGTCAACTGAGTCTGAACTCCAGTTGAGCTATTTAAAATCCTAAAAGATGATGCTTTTAAAGTGCTGCACTCAGTAAGTCAGCAAATTTGGAAAACTTAGCAGTTACCACAGAACTGGAAAAGGTCAGTTTTCATTCCAATCCTAAAGAAAGGCAATGCCAAAGAATGTTCAAACTAACATACAGTTGTGCTCATTTCACATGCCAGCAAGGTTATGCTCAAAATCCTTCAAGCCAGGCTTCAGCAGTATGTAAACCAAGAACTTCCAGATGTACAAGATGGATTTCAAAGAGGCAGAAGAACCAGAAATCAAATCGCAAATATTCATTGAATTATGAAGAAAGCAAGGGAGTTCCAGAGAAACATCTCCTTCTGCTTCATTGACTATGCTAAGACCTTTGACTGTGTGGATCACAACAAACTATGGAAAATTCTTAAAGAGATGGGAGTACCAGACTGTCTTACCTGTCTCCTGAGAAACCTAGACAAGAGTCAAAAGCAACAGAACTGGACATGAAACAATAGACTGGTCTAAAACTGGGAAGGGAGTATGATAAGGCTGTATATTATCACTCTGTTTAACTTCTATGCAGAGTTCATCATGTGAAATGCCAATCTGGATGAATCACAAATTGGAATCAAGATTGCTGGAAGAAATATTAACAACTTCATATATGCAGATGACACCACTCTAATGGCAGAAAGGGAAGAGAATTTAAAGAGCCTCTTGATGAGGGTGGAAAAGGAGAGTGAAATAGATGGCTTAAAACTCAACATTCAAAAATCTAAGATCATGGCATCTGGTCCCATCACCTCATGAAAAACAGCAGGGAAAAAAGTGGAAGCAGTGACAAGTTTTATTTTCTTGGCTCCAAAATCACTGCAGATGGTGACTGCGGCCATGGAATTAAAAGATGCTTACTCCTTGGAAGAAAAACTATGACAAACCTAGATAGCATGTTAAAAAGAAGAGACATTACTTTGCTGACAAAGATCCATATAGTCAAACTATGGTTTTTCCAGTAGTCATGTATGGATGTGAGATGTGGATCATAAAGAAAGCTGAGCACCAAAGAATTGATGCTTTCAAATTGTGGTGCTGGAGAAGACTCTTGAGAGTCCCTCAGACAGGAAGGAGATCAAACCAGTCTATCCTAAAAGAAATCATTCCTGAATATTCATTGGAGGAACTGTTGCTAAAGCTCCAATACTTTGGCTACTTGATGTGAAATGCCGACGCATTGAAAAAGACACTGATGCTGGTAAAGATTGAAGGCAAAAGGAGCATGGGAGTGAGAGAGGTTGAGGTGGTTAGTTAGCATTATGACTCAATGAACATAAACTTGAGCAAACTGCAGGAGACATTGGAGGACAGAGGAGGCTGCGCTTGCAAAGAGTTGGACATTACTTAGCAAATGAACAACAATAAAATCTTTAAGCACATTAACTTCAGTGGCTAAAATGTATCACACAATTACTACATTCCACGTGCTTGGTGACTTACATGCCTTACTTCCTCTGTTCAGCAGAACAACCCTGTGGGTAGAAACTAATATTTTTTTTTTTTTCAATATTATTGAGGAAACCAAGACTTTCAGAGGTCGCTTGCTTTCAGGTTACACAGCAGGGAAATACAGCAAAACAAATAACTCCAGCATGGACTTGTAGTCACAGTTCTTTATTGTGCTCTATATAATGTTATTACTGTCTGTCTTATTGTTCTCTGAAGCAAGATGGACTTGCTCTGACATGAATTCTACTCTGAACAGTTCTGTATCATTAGAGGAAGATTCTAGCATATGACTATGAAATTTTCCCCATGTTCTTCTGTCACTAAACAATTATTCCCTACCTTTTGCTTGTACCCTTTTAATGATCAAAGATCTCCTTCTTTCTTATTCTTCAGTACTTTCTTCATCATCTCCTTGGCCCTTTTAACAAAAGTTACCTCTCTGTCTTGGGTCATAATTTTACCTCCACTTTTAATTTTTTCCTTCTCATCAGCTGACAGTTTGTATCTACAGCACTGTCTGAAGAGAAAGCCTTATTCTAGCAAAAGATTCACTGAAATCTTCATTTAGTCTCAAGGACAGAGAGCTAACTAACAATTTCTGAATTCATAATACCCAATTTGCCCAAATAAGAAACAAAACTTTGAGTAACTATGGTGTTACAGTGGTTAAAGCAGTAACTATATTGTATATACAATAGCATGAAATGCAAAGGTATTGATATTTGCAACCTATAGCACATCTCAGGAGGCAAAATAACAGGACAGACTGAAATGCAATGGAAATAGAAATACTGTACAACTTATATTCAGAAATACTTAAATAAAAGTTTCTGGTTGAAAAAAAAATAATAAAAATGTTGATAATGCTGCCCAAGTTAGTTGTCTCAATTCATCTGCATTTCCCAAAGTGAATTTTGAATGAATAAGGAAGCAAAAAAAGCAGCCCTGGCACACAATGCAATGTAAAATCATACTCTTTTCAAATGCTTTGAAGCTACAGATGACACAAAAATAATCAACTCTCTTCTGGCAGGCTGAGCATAAAAAAAAAATCATAAACAATGGCAAATAAAAGAGGAGGAGGAGTGACAGAGCTGTAGTCCAGTCTGAAGAGGATCCTTCAATCTATAATTTACTAAGCTCTGATTAGGTATCAGGCATATATGTGCTTATATACGCATTATCTTATCTAATCCTCACAACAGTATAAGACACAACATTTTAAACACAAGTGCAGATAAAGAAAATGAGTTACAGACTGTTCTATACCAAGCCCTAGATCATTATTCATCTGGGAAATGCTACTTATAGTCATGGTACAATACAGTTTCATACCCAGTAGAGTGGTTAAAATTTAAAAGATGGCAAATACCAAATATTATTGTGGATGTGGAATAACTAGACTTTTTTATGTTGGGAAGTTTCTTTATGAGGTAAAATATATTGCTACCCTAAGACCTTTCATTTGAATTTCTAAATATTTACCTAAAGGAAGTGAAAACATGTGTTCATGAAGAAAATTGTGAAATAATTCTATAGTAGTTTATTTATAGAAGCCCAAACCTCTAAAGAAATGCTTATCAACAAGAGAATTGCTAAATCAATTGTAGTACATTTGCACTGTGAAACATTATTGTAGCAGCTAAAAAAGAACAAGTGACAAATTCTACAATAAAGGTAAACAACAGAAAACATTATTTTTGGCTAAAGATGATGATGTACAATATATGATTCTATTCACATGAATAAGGAAAGCTAATATAAAGTGATAGAAAGTCAGAACAGAATTTGCTTGTAATATGGGGAGTAACTGAAAAGGGGTTTGAGGGAGCTTTCTAGCATGATATATATATATATATATATATATATATATATATATATATATCTTGAGTGGGTAAAGGTTTTAAGCTCATACATTTATCAGAACTTATTGAACTATAAAATTCTTTTCTGTGCCTTTCACTTTCAATTTTGTAAAATTTTCATCCATTGGGAAAAAAATCAACAGCAAGTTCTTGGGATGTAATGTACAACATGGTGACCATAGTTAATAATACTGCATTATATATTTATTGTATATTTAAAAGTTTCTAAGAAAGTAAATAGATATTAAAAGTTCTCACCCAAAATATAAAGTTCTAACTATGTGAGGTGATGGATGTGTTAGCTAACATTATTACAGTAATCATTTCACAATATACACACATTATCAAATCATGCAAAACATTATATGTCAATTATATTTCAGTGAAGCTGGGGGAAAAGTGATAAAGCATGTGAATGATACTCAATAATGGTCAGTCATTGCTAGTCTCATCTAACACTTGATACGGGGTGAGAGAGGAGCTATGTTAAAGATGTTAAAGTAATTCCTCAAGTGAGTTAAGAACAAAACCAGAAGGGACAGCAATTACCACTCCTTCTACAATTTCTTCCATCCATTAAATATAACTGGACTATCCCTATACCCACTGACTCTTATGAGCCCATTGAAACAAATATTTTATCTCTTTCATTGGAAAATAAAGTGTTTCTCTAATTTTGACACTTTATTCAGCCAAAATACACAAAAATAGTTTGAAAATTAATACCAATATTGACATCTCATTTTACTTATTAGGCAATTCTTTCATCAGAAGCATTGTTACTCTCAAACAATACTATATCAAAAATATAGTAACTTCCATTAAGTCAGAAAGTATTTTCAGTCAAAGACATTGATAGAAAACATTTATAAAAGAGGCAAATTTTAAGCCCTATTATTCTCTACATAGTGGGTTTGCTGCAACTATAATCTTGCCAATTTAAAAAGAGATAAAAATGTCACAGACATTACATTTAATAACTGCAAGAAATTTTTTAAAGTGAAGGAAGAAGGAAAGATGGAAGGAAATTAAAACTTTGTGGTCCTACTTAGCTATGCAAAATTGCAAATTAAAGATTATAAAACTAATAGATGAGGGAAAAGATGTCCTGGTCAGTAAAGCCAGATGGATCACTTAAACAAACACTTTGAAAGGTGTAGAAGCACACCACATCTAAATTTCAGTACTGTTTTATAGCACTTTACTATGTATCCAAAGGATATCTGTTTATTATAAAGAATCCAAACAACGTAGAAATATCAATGACCAATGTAAAACAATCTCTTCTCAAGAGGTAAGATCCCCTTGGAGCATATCAAGAGTGTTAGGTAGAAAAAGACATCAAAGAAACTTTCATTTTGAGGAAATAACTATTGGGCTCAAGCTAAAATCTTGGATTAGTGATTCAATTTGAGTCTGTGTGAAAAATTCCAGCCAAGAATTCTCACATGCTGAAAATTCTTGATCATCGAAATATTATCCACTTATCCAGATGTGGTATTGCTAGATTGTTATAAGAGTATTTTAACTTTTTGAAGAATTTCTATCCTGTTTTCCATAATGACTATACCAGTTTACATTCTCACTGATAGTATACTAGGGTTTCATTTTTTCCACATCCTCACTAGCATTGTTATCTCTTGTCATTTCAAAAATAGCCATCCTAATAAGTGTGAGACAATATCTCATTATAGTTTTGACTTGCATTTCTCTGATGATTAGTAATGTTGAGCACCTTTTCTTATACATGTTGTCCATTTGTATATCTTTTGAGAATTGTCTATGCAAGTTTTTTGCCCAGGTCTTTATTGTATCATTTTCTTCTTAGCTACTGAGTCATATGGCTCACTGTATATTTTGAATATTAACACCTTGTTGAATATGTGGCTTGCAAATATTTCCTCCAATTCCACAAACTAACTTTCATTTTGTTGATGCTTTCTTTTGCTATGTGGAAGATTACTTTTGATATAATTCCATTTTAATTCTTTTAAAATTGTTGTCTTTGAGTGTCAAATACAAAAAAATAATTGGAAAAGACCAAAGTCAGTGAGATTATCTACCACTTTCCCCCACTTCCTGCTGGGGTTTTTCAATTCCAGGTCCTACATTTAAGTCCTTAATACATTTGAATTGATTTTTGTGCATGCTGTACATAGAGGGATAGTTTCTCCAATACCATTTACACTCTTATTTCATTTACTGAAAATTAATTGACTACATAGGCATGGGGTTCATTTTCGGGTTTTCTATTCTGTCCCATTGATCTAAGTGTATGTTTTTATGGAATTACCATACTGTTTTGATTACTACAGCTTTGCAATATACAGCTGACCCTTGAACAACATGAGTTTGAACTGTGATGTTCCACTTATACACAGACATTTTTCAATAAAACATTATAATACTATCTGATTTATAGTTGGTTGAATCAGTAGGTGCAGCCTCATGGATGCAAAGGATCATCTGTAGAATTACACTCAGATTTTCAACTGCAAAGATGATTTATTGAATCTGACACCAAAAGCAAAAGAAAATAAAGCAAAAATAAATAAATGGGACTATATCAAACTAAAAACCTTCTGAACAGCAAAGGAAACCATCAACAACATGAAAATACAACCTACTGAATAGGGGGAAATATTTTCAAATTATATATCTGATAAGTGGTTGATACTCAAAGTATATAAAGAACTCAAGCAACTCAATTGCAAAAAACAAACAAACAAACAATCCAATTAAAGATGAGCAATACATCTAAATAGACAGTTTTCCAAAGATGACAGACAGATGGCCAATAGACACCAAAAGATGCTCAACTAATCAAAGAAATGCAGATCAGATCCACAGTAAGGTATCATCTCATACCTATCAGAATGGCTATTAACAAAAAAGGCAAGAAATAAAAAGTGTTGGTGAGGATATGGAGGAAAGGGAATCCTTGGGCACTACTGATGAGAATGTAAATTTGTGCAGTCACCATGGAAAACAGTATGGAGCTTCCTTATAAAATGAAAAATAGAACTACTATATGATTCAGCATTCTACTTTTAAGTATCTGAAGGAAATGAAAACACAAACTTGAAAATATATATGGACCCCATGTTCATTGCATCGTTATTTACAATAGCCATGATACATAACAACCTAAGTATACCCTGGTGGATTAATGGATAAAGAAAAATAAATAAATGTATATAATGGAATATTATTTGGCCATAAAAAATAATAAAATTTGCTATTTGCAACAACATGGATGGACCTCTAGGGCATCATGCTACCTGAAACAATTCAGAGAGAGAAAAGCAAATACCATATTATCTCACTTATATGTGGAATCTAAACAAAGCAAAAGCAAAATTCAAAGAAAACAAGCTCATAGATACAGAATAGATTGGTGGTTTTCAGATGCAGAAGAGTAGAAGTTGGGATGGGTTAAGAGAGCCAAAAGACACACATTTCCAGTTATAAAATAAATGTCACAGGGATGTAATATACAGCATAGTGACTATAGTTAACAAAATTTTGTTGCATATTTGAAAGTTGCTAAGAGTAATCTTAAAAATTCTCATCATAAGAAAAATAAATTTGTAACTATGTAAGTTGATACATGTTAACTAGATTTATTGCGGTGATCATTTTGCAATATATACAAATATTTAATTGTTGTATATCTGAAACCACTGTAATGATATATATCAATTATACCTCAATTAAAAATCAAGATCTGAAATTATATTTAATAACATAAAATGCATGAAGTTTTAAGTGAAAAACCAGTTTAGAAAAGAGTGGAAACTATGGAGCATCAATTTTATAAAACTTAGCTCCAGATAAAGTACACATGCATATGCATTAAAAAAAAAAATTGTATGGGTCTACAGAGAAAACAATTGTTATTTTTCTGCAGTCACATATATATGTATATAATATATATTTTCTTCATTTTTTCATTCTTTATTTTCTATATTTTACAATAAATTACTGATTTCTTCTTTTGTCAGAAAAGTCAGTGAGAATATATTCCAAACCCTGGTTTCTCAAATGGTTATAATATCGGTTTCCTAAATCTGTTCTTAAGTATATTATGGCATAGTCAGGTGCTCCAAATAAGTATCCAGATTCAAGATTTGTTTTCTGTCACCGAAACTACCCATCTTAGTCATCTTTTCTAGTAACAGATCCTCACATTAAAATAGCTGTTCTTTCAAAGATTTCCTTACATGGAACAATGACATCATGCAAAAATACTGAGACGAGAGATTTTAAAGCTTGTAATTTATGTACTAAATTCAGCAGAGGTCTTAACAGGTCTTCAACACTCTGGAAGCTATCTAGCCCTTGTGCTCAGTACAATCCAAATTTCCTTCTTGTGAGCTCATCTTTATCTGTTAATTAAACATGCACTCACCCTCCTAGACTTTACCCAAAAGTGAAGTTAGCTTGACTTCAGATCATAGCACTCCTAATTAGGATTTGTCACATTTCTTATGGTTTTTATCATTATAATATCAATATCAGGGACAGGAGATTCATTAGAGAGGCAGAGTGGGGACATATTCAAGTCACTAGGGGTTGATTCTGCAGATATACTTGGTTGGACTCCTACTGGGTTCTTGTGGCCCTAAGAATGCAGTTATTTTGCAGTGCTACTTTTGTGTCTATTTCCCCATAATTGTTTAATGAGCTAAACATAATTTTCCTAGATACAATACAATTGTGTTATTAACTAACACCAAAATTTGTCCTTGCCAGTACAATAAATTTTATTTGACTGAAACGTTCTAGTTAATCATTTTGTTTGAGGAGGACCAGAGTTCCAAATCACGCTCCCTACATTCATTCCATGTCTCTGTACCAGTTTTTCCATCTCCTTCTATTGCACAAAACAGCAGAACAACTACGAGCATGATGAAATATGAATTCTGGGGCAGCCGTTCCCCAAATGGCCACCTTAAGTAAGTTACAACCCCTCGCACTGTAAAGTCTCACACCTACTTCTAGGCCATTAGCTGAACTTTGAGAAGAGTTATGGCTTGAAAGCCTGGAGAAGGAAATGGCAACTCACTCCAGTATTCTTGCTTGGAAAATCATATGGATGGAGAAGTCTGACAGGCTACAGTCCATGGGGTCGTAAGGAGTTAGACATGACTGAGCGACTAACACATACACACGGCTTGAAATATCTCAAAGAATTTTAAGTTTAGAAAAGGCTGAAAATGATCAGCATGATGAGAAATATGGATACCTTTCCATATGGCAGTTTATTATAGGGTCAAGATACTTTTAGGGAAAATATGAGCTAGCAGAAATAGTATAATGTTATCAAAAATGAAGGTTTAAAAGATTTTTTGAGTCAAAATGAAATATTAAATCAATTAAAAAATTGCCCTGTCACAGAACCAACATATCTATTCACACTCATGTTATGGCAAACCTAAGACCATCACAATTAGAAGGAAACAAATATTGACTTACTTAAGAAAAAAATGTCTTAAACTCAGAAATTTCAAAAAATGGAAATTTATCATCCCATCTTTAGATAAACTTTCTGTCAAAGGTAGGAAATTTATCCTTCAAGAAGAATGTAGGGAAGACTTTTAGCTAGGATGGAACATTGCACTTCATGACTTCTATGACCTATTTCAAACCTTAAAACTAAGGATTTATTTTCCAGTAAAAACTTTCAATAATTTCTTTCATTGAAACAAAGTATTTTGGAGCCAAATTAAAAAAATAAAATAAAATCCATACAAGTCAATCTTTTGTATTCCTACAGACTCGGTGTTGAAAATGGTCCTGTAAAGAAGTGAAACATTTTTAACTTGCATCTATATCAGGGGTTCTGTATAGAAGAGATTCTCTGGTATTGTAATAATGCATAGAGGATTAGGAGTCATACGACTGAATGACACTATAATAAATCACTTTACTTCTCTGAACTTCGGTTTCCTCAACATGGTCCTCAGAACAATAGTTTGTGGCTGGCTGTCTTCCCAGTATGATAGTCAACCACTTTAAAAACCATAGAATCATATAAAAAGGCAAGAAAATGTAATTACATGACTTTTTTTTGAAAATGAAGTTAAAAGAATACTTGATTTATGGCTATTACTAAATTAATTTCAAAGATCCCCACCTCCTGTAAAGCAAAAAGATCAATTTATAGCCCAAATAACTGGCATGCAATTTATAAAATCATAATATGCTTGGCTGATAATCTACTGTGCCTGCAGTTTGATATCAAACATTTTTACTTAATGAATACTCAATGAAAAAGTCCACTTTTATTACCTTCTTTGATGTTTTGTTGGCTTGTACCCTGAAATTTCCCTTACAACATCTGCAAAAATAAATCAATTATGAAATCATCTGGAAGAAAGTGAAGAGAAAATACTATTTTTGAAAACTCTCCTGGCACTGGAATAGATGGCATGTCAGAACTACATCATTAGCAAAGCCATTCTCATTAAGGAAGGAAGGAAGAGATTTGCATAAAGAAAATCATGACTACTTATTATCAGACACAGTGGGGTCACATATTGATCCACAACTGAAATATACTGAGCATTCATTCCCATAAATATTTCAGACAGAGACCGGGGCCATTCAACCCTGTAGAACATCACCCTCTTTAATAAAAATATGGATTTTTAATCATTGACCTATGCCATAGAACCAATGTCTGAGGCTTTAACCAAATCATCCACCTAGTTTGGGAAAATAAATACAAATGAATACAAATAATTCCTCAGGATGGTGACAAAATTTCTCTTCTCTCCTCTTTTGACATCCTCCCTCAAAGTTTGGGTAATTAAATTTAGAAATTTTATAAACATTAGAAAGTAATCAATAATCAATTGTAAGCAAAATAAAGTGAGCAAACACTAAACAATCTACTTATTTTCTCTAGTTAGTGTGAAAATCTCAGGACATAAAGTTTTGATTTTTGTAAACCTGGCTATGCCACTGAATGACTTAATCCTAGTATGATTTACTTAAATTTTTTCAGGTTCACTTTGCTGTCCTCAAATGACACCCACTGGAATCTAAGATCTACAGGAAGAATTCTTATCAATTTAACTAGTCCTATTTAGTGTTCCAAAACTCTCATCTGTAAAATTATTCCTTAAAAAAAAAATTTCCCTAGGAATAATTAAATTAAAAAGCAAGAACACAACAGCAAGGTATCTATGAATGGAAAAAAAATGATAAATTAGACTTCATTAAAATATAAAACTGTGCTCTACAAAAGGCATTGTCGAGAGAATGAAAAGGCATGAACTATAAAAAAAATTTTCAAAATACATATCTGATAAAAAACTTATAAACAAAATATACAAAGAACTCTTAAAATTCAACAATAAAATATCAAACAACCAAATTAAAAATAAGCACAAGATCTGGACACATCACTAAAGAAGATATATAGATGCCAAAGAAACATATGACATGATGCTCAGTATCATGCATGCATGCTCAGTCACATTCAAATCTTTGCCACCCCATGGACTGTAGCTCTCCAGGCTCCTCTGTCCATGGGATTGTCCAGGTAGGAATACTGGAGTGAGTTGCCATTTCCTCCTCTAGGGGATCTTCTCAACCCAGGGATTAAACCCACATCTTCTGCATCTCCTGTATTGGCAGGCAGATTTTTTTACCACTGAGCCACCTGGAAAGCCACTCAATATCACAGGTCATCTTAAAAAAAAAAATGAGACATCCTAATACATCCATTAGAATGGGCTAAAATGGAAAACACTGACAACAACAAATGCAGACAGGATGCGGAAAAGCGGGGATTCTCTTCCATTGTCAGTGGTAATGCAAAATGCTATGACCAGTTTAGAAGATAGTTTGGCCATGTCTTACAAAGCTAAACAGTCTTATCATATGATCTAGAAATTGCACTCAGTGATATTTACCCAAATAAGTTGAAAATATATCTACACAAAAACCACCACACTAATGTTTATAGCAGCTTTGTTCAAAACTTAGAAGCAACCAAAATGTCCTTAATAGGTGAAGGAATAAACTATGGCACATCTATACAATGTAATATTATTCAGTAATTCAAAGAAATTAGTTAACAAGTCACAGAAAGGAGAAACTTAAATACATGTTGCTAAGTGAAGGAAGCCAGTCTGAGAAGAGCATGCACTGTACTATTCCAACTATATGACGTTCTGGAAAAGGCAAAATGTAGAGACAGTAAAAATATCACTGTTTATTTGCGTTCAAGGGAAAGGAAGGAGGGATCCATAGGTTGAGCAAGAGTATTCAGGTCAGTACACTATCCTGTATGATAGTGAGTGAAATCGCTCAGTTGTGTCTGACTCTTTGCGACCCCATGGACTATACAGTCCATGGGATTCTCCAGGCCAGAATACTGGAGTGGGTGGCCTTTTTCTTCTCCAAGGGGATCTTCCCAACCCAGGAAGCAAACCCAGGTCTTCCACATTGCAGGTGGATTCTTTACCAGCAGAGCCACAAGGGAAGCCCAAGAATACCGGAGTGGGTAGCATATCTCTTCTCCAGTGGGTCTTCCTGACCCAGGAATCGAACCAGAGTCTCCTGAATTTCAGGCAGATTCTTTACCAACTGAGCTATCATTGAAGCCCTTATTCTGTATGATAATGTAATGTCAATACATGATATCAAGCATTTCTCAAAACCCATACAACTATACCACATCAAGAATAAACTCCAATAAAACTAGGAGTGTCACTTTATAATAATATATCCATTTTGATTCAGGATTTTTAACAAATCTACGAAAATAATGCAAGATGTTAATAACAGAGGAAACTGAGAGGGACAAGGGTATACTGGGAACTCTGTTATATTTTCTGCTCAATTTTTCTATAAACCTAATATTGCTCTAAACTATAAAGTCTATTAATTTTAATTTAAAAAGAAAACATTTATTCAAAGATAGTTAAGGTGACTTTTCAAACAGTCAGTTCAGTTCAGTCGCTCAGTCATGTCCGACTCTTTGCTATCCTGTGAACTGCAGCACGCCAGGCCTCCCTGTCCATCACCAACTCCTGGAGTCCACCCAAACCCATGTCCATTGAGTCGGTGATGCCATCCAACCATCTCATCCTCTATCGTCCCCTTCTCCTCCTGCCCTCAATCAACTGGAAATAAAATATTCAATGGTTTCTCAAATTTATTTTTGGGTTTTATAATGTAACCACATATTGCTGCTGCTGCTGCTAAGTCGCTTCAGTCGTGTCTGACTCTGTGCGACCCCATAGACGGCAGCCCACCAGGCTCCGCCGTCCCTGGGATTCTCCAGGCAAGAATACTGGAGTGGGTTGCTGTTTCCTTCTCCAGTGCATGAAAGGGAAAAGTGAAAGTGAAGTCGCTCAGTCGTCCGACTCTTGGCGACCCCATGGACTGTAGCCTACCAGGCTCCTCCATCCATGGGATTTTCCAGGCAAGAGTAATGGAGTGGGGTGCCATTGCCTTCTCTGAACCACATATTAGGTTTCCATTAAAAGCAAACTGATAAATATTACTTTTTGAGGAGATTTTAAAAATACAATGCAATTATAAGATAAAAACATTGAACTGCTTTATAATCAATTATAACAACATAATATATACGTGCATTGTCTGGAAGAGATATAAAAAATACCCAGGTCCATTAGGGTTGTAAAATTTTATTCTATAAAGATATTTTTATGCTAGAATGAGTTTCCTTTTAACTTTATTTTATTATTTTAATTAACTATAGACCAGATTTTGCAAAAGTAGTACACAGTGTACTTCCCAGATTTCCTCAATGGTGAAATCTTATATAAATGTAATACAATACCCAAAATAGAAAATTGACATTGGTAGAACATTGTTAACTAAACCACAGATATTCCCCAGTTTTCACGACTTTTCAGATATTATTCATATGTGTATCATTATATGCAGTTTCATCCTATGAACAAACTTGTGCAATCAACACCACACCCAAAATACAGATGGCCCCAATATTACACACACACACAAAAACTGTTGGGCTATCACTACATATTAGCACACCCCGTACCACACTCCTGCCCCGAGCCCTGTCTGTCTCTGTTTGTCATGCCTGAATGTTATAGAGATGGCATCATGCACTATGAAAACTTTTGAGGCAAACTTTTTTCACAAGACATAATGTTTTTGAGATACATGATTTTACATGTATCAATAGTTAATTATTTTTGTTCTGAGATGCCATTGTATCAATGTACTAGAATTTATTTAATCTTTCAGTTCTTGAAGGCCATTGATAGATACATGTATTGTTTCCATATCTTGGGTATTGTGAATGCTGCAATTGAACCTGAGAGTGTAGATGTCCCTTGGAGATCCTGATTTCATTTTATTTGGATATACATGCAGAAATGAGCGGAGAAGGCAATGGCACCCCACTCCAGTACTCTTGCCTGGAAAATCCCATGGACGGAGGAGCCTGGTATGCTGCAGTCCATGGGGTCGCTAAGAGTAGGACACGACTGAGCGACTTCACTTTCACTTTTCCTGTTGATGCACTGGAGAAGGCAATGGCAACCCACTCCAGTATTCTTGCCTGGAGAATCCCAGGGATGGCGGAGCCTGGTGGGCTGCCGTCTATGGGGTCGCACAGAGTCGGACACGACTGAAGTGACTTAGCAGCAGCAGCAGCAGAAATGAGATTGCTGGACCATAGTAACTCTATTTTTAATTCTTTGAGGAGTATCCATTATTGCTTTCAGTAAAAGCTGTATCAACTTAACATTTCTTGCAACAGTGTAGAAGGGCTCCTTTTATCTATATCCTTGCTAAGATTTATCATTTTTTAAATATTTTCTCTAATAGCCATGAGGTGATATCTCATTATGGTTTTGATGTGCATTTTCCAAATGATTAACTGACATTGAGCACTTTTCCACATATCTGAGTACCATCTTTATATCTTCTTTGGAAAAATGTCTATTCAGGTGTTATGCAAATTTTTAATTAGGTTATTTGTTTTTGTGCTATTGAGTTCCCAATATATTTTGGGTATTAACCCCTTATTAGATATATGCTTTTCAAATACTGTTCCCTACTATATAAGTCCCCTGGAGGAGAAAATGGCAACCTAGTCCAGGGGGTTTTTGCCTGGAAAAATCTCATGGACAGAAGAGCCTGGTGGCCTAAAGGCCATGACGTCGCAAAGAGTAGGTCACAACTGAGCAACTGAGTACACACACGTACACCATAGGTTGTGGTTTTGCTTTGTTGATTTTCTTTGCTGTGCAGAAGCCTTTTAGTTTTGTGTAGTCTCATTTATTTAATTTTACTTTTGCTGCCTTTGCTTTGAATGTCAAATGCCCCCAGAAAATCACTACTAAGACAAATGTCCTGAAGGTTTGCCCTCTATGTTTACTTCTAGGAGTTTTATGGTTTCAGATGTTATAATTAAGTTTTTAATCAACTGAGTTGATTTTTGTATATGTTATAATGTAGAAATGGAAAACCTTGTCTTGTTCCTGATATTAGAGAAAAAACTTTTAATTTTTCAACATTGTATATAATGTTAACAGTAGGCTTTTCATACATGGCCTGTATTATCTTGAGGTACAATTCTCCTAAATCTTATTTGTTCATTTTTAAAATGAAAGTCTATTGAATTTTGTCAAATAATTTTTCTGCATTTATTGAGATGACCATATGATTCTTATCTTTCATTCTTTAATGTGGTATATCACATTTAGTGAGTTGTATGTGTTCCATCTTGGCACCCAGGAATTAATCACATTTCATCATGGTACTTAACCTATTTAATATAATGTTAACATCAATTTACTAGGGTTTAGGGTTGTTTTTTAGGATTTTTACGTGTATAAGTAATTGGTCTATCCATTTATTTTCTTGTAGTTCTTTATCTGACTTGGTATGAGAGCAATGCTGGCCTTGTCTTTAAATGTTTGTTAGGATTCAACAGTGAAGTCATCAAGTCCTGAACTTTTATTCTGGGGGAGGCTTTCACTGCTGATTCAATATCCTTTCTCATTATTTGTATGTTTATATTTGCTTTTTCTTTATGTCACTGTTGGTAGGTTGTTTTTTTTTTTCTGGGGATTCATTTCTTATAGGTTGTCCAATTATTTGGCATTATGAATTCATAATAGTTTCTTACGATCTTTGTATTTCTGTGATATCAGTTGTAATGTGCTGTCTTTCATTTTTGAGTTCTCTTTTTGTTAGTATAGCTAATAATTTGTTAATTCTATTCGTCTTTAAAAAAAAAAAAACCTCAAGTTTCTTTGTCTGTTTTATTGTTTTTTAGACTATTTCATTTATTTCTGCTCTGATATTTATTATTCCTTTCCTTCTTCTGAATTTAGGTTTAGTTTGCTCTTTTTTCTAATTTCTTGATATCTGAAGTCAGGTTGAGTTGTTTTGTTTTTTTTCCTTAATGGCTACCCCATTAACTCAGCAGTAAAGAATCTGCCTACAGTGGAGGAGACTCGGGTTTGGGTTTGATTCCTGGGTAGGGAAAATCCCCTGGAGGAGGAAATGGCAACCCACTCCAGTACCCTTGCCTGGAAAATCCAATGGACAGAGGAGCCTGGTGGGCTACAGTCCATAGGGCCACAAAAGGTCGGACATGACTGAAGCCACTGAGCACACGCACAGGTATCTTATTGCTGTAAATTTCCCAGTCAGAACTGTTTTTTGCTCCATGCCTTAAGCTCTGATATGATTGGTTCCATTTTCATTTGTCTCAAGTTATTTTTGATTACCTCTTTTGACCCACTGGTTGTTTAGAAGTAAGTTTCTAAATTTCCACATATTTATGAATTTTCTGTTCTTCCTAATATTCATTCTCAGTTCAGTTCAGTCACTCAGTTGTGTCCAACCATTTGCAAACCCATGGACTGCAGCACGTCAGGCTTCCCTGTCCATCACCAACTCCTGGAGCTTATTCAAACTCATGTCCATTGAGTCGGTGATGCCATCCAACCATCTCATCTTCTGTTGTCCCCTTCTCCCTCCTTCAGTCATTCCCAGCATCAGGGTCTTTTCAAATGAGTCAGTTCTTCACATCAGGTGGCCAAAGTATTGGAGCTTCAGCTTCAGCATCAGTCCTTCCAATGAATATTCAGGACTGATTTCCTTTAGGATGGACTGGTTGGATCTCTGTGCAGTCCAAGGGACTCTCAAGAGTCTTCTCCAACACCACAGTTCAAAAGAATCAATTCTGTGATGCTCAGCTTTCTTTACAGTACAACTCTCACATCCATACATGACTACTGGAAAGCTACTACATAGCTTTGACTAGACAGACAAAGCAATGTCTCTGCTTTTTAATATGCTGTCTAGGTTGGTCATAACTTTTCTTCTAAGGAGCAAGTGTCTTTTAATTTCATGGCTGCATACTAGTACGGTAAGAAAAGGCAGTTGAAATGATATCAATCTTCTTAAATTTGCTAGGACTTGTATTGTAACCTAATATATAATCCAAACTGGAGAATATTCTGTGTGTGTTGGAAATAAATGTGTACTCTATTGCTGTTGGATAGAATATTTGATATATGTCTGTTGGGTTTATTTGATGTATAGTTTTGCTCACTTTCACTGGTTCCTTACTGATTTTCTGTCTAGATCATCTATTCAGTATTGAAAATGGGGCATTGCAATCCCTTATTACCTTAAGGTTGACCAATTTTCCCTTCATTTCTGTTAATGTATGCTTTACATATTTATGTGTTTCAGTGTTGGGTACATATACATTTATAATTATTATATCCTATTGCTGAGTTGATTCTTATCATTAGATAGTGACCTTGGTCTCTTTGGACCTTTTTTACATAAGTTTTGTCTAATTTAAGTATAGCCACTCCTGCTCACTTTTGGTTACCAAATGCATGAAATAATTTTTCTATCCCTCTTACTTTCAGCCTATGCGTGCCCTTCAATCTAATGTGTCTGTCTTAGAATATAGATAGGTCTTGATTTTTTAATCTATTCAGCCACTGTAGGTCTTTTGATTTGAGAATTGATCATTTACACTTAAAATAATTATTATTGTCATTGTATTTACTGTTTTCTAACTGTTTTGTAGTTCCTTTCTTCCTCTCTTGCTGTCTTCCTTTTGTTACTAGATGATATTTTATAATGATAATCTTTGGCTCCTTTATCATTTTGTGTTCTGCTACAAATTTTATATTTGTAGTTACAGAAGGCCTATATAAAACATCTTATAGATGTAATAGTCTAATTTAAAATGATAACTTCAACCACATACAAAAACTCTACACTTTAATTTCTCCCAGCACATTTGATGTCCGTTACAATCTACATCTTATAGTATATCCATTAACACATTATTGTAGCTATAGTTATTTTTTATACTCTTATCCTTTAACACTTATACCAGAGTTAAAAGCGATTTACATACCACCATTGCTGTATTAAAATATTCTGAATTTGACTACATTCTTACCTTTATAGTGAGTTTTGGAATTTTTATATTTTTGTGTTCATGTTCTTTTGTTTCAACATGAGCAACTACCATTAGCATTTCTTGTAATGCCAGTCTAGTTGTGATAAACTCCCTCAGCTTTTTTGGAAGTCTTTCCCTCACCTTCATTTGTAACAGAAAACTCTTCTGAGTAAATTTTTGTTGGTTGGCAGGGTTTTTCTTTTTCTTCAATTTGACTCTATCATCCCAATCTTGCTTGACCTGCAAGTTGTGCACTAAGTAATCGGCTGACGGCCTTATGGCAGTTCCTTTGCAGGTGAGGATATTTTTCTCTGATTATTTAAAAAAATATTCGTGTGTTTGATTTTAAGCAGTTGTATAGGATGTCTTGGAGAACATATTTTTAAATTGTCTTTGTTGGGGGACATATGAGTTTTGGGAACTTGAATGTCTAAGGTTTGCTCTAGATGTTGGAAGTTTTCAATTATTCTTTTCATTTCTTTTTTTTTTTTAAGTGTAATTGATTTACAATATATTAGTTTCAGGTGTATAACATAGTGATACAATATTCCATTTAAAATTGCTATACATATTGGCTATATTGCTGCATCCCCTGTGCTGTACAGTACATCCTTGTATCATATTTATTTTATATTACTTGTATGTATAAAACATACAAACTGTCTGCTACCCCTGTATTGCCTCTCCCCTCATCTCTCCTCCACATTGGTAAATGTGAGTTACTTCTCTGTATCTGAGTATGTTTCTGTTTTGTTATATTCATTTACTTTTTATATTTCACTTATAAGTGATAAAATGTAGTATTTGTATTTATGTGACTCACTTTACTGGTCAGCCATTTTTTTTCTTTGAATAAATTCTCTTCCCCTTTTGCCCTCTCTTCTGTTGGGACTTCAATAATGCATGTATTGCTTCCCTTTGGTAAAATGACTGTTCATGTCTTTTGTCCATTTATAATTGGATTTATTTTTTTTACTGTTGAGTTTTAAGACTTCCTTATTTTATACATAAGAACTTTGTTAGATATGTGGTTTTGTAGATAATTTACCCTGTTGCTGCTAAGTCACTTCAGTCGTGTCTGACTCTGTGTGACTCCATAGAAGGCAGCCCACCAGGCTCCGCCGTGCCTGGGATTCTCCAGGCAAGAACACTGGAGTGGGTTGCAATTTCCTTCTCCAATGCATCAAAGTGAAAAGTGAAAGTGAAGTTGCTCAGTCATGTCCGACTCTTAGCGACCCCATGGACTGCAGCCGACCAAGCTCCTCCATCCATGGGATTTTCCAGGCAAGAGTACTGGAGTGGGTTGCCATTCATTGCCTTCTCCGAATTTACCCTAGTGTATACTTTTCATCTTCTTAATAAGGTCTTTTCAATTAAAATAAAGGTTTAATTTTGATAAAGTCTAATTTATCATTTTTTTAATTTGAGGGATTATACATATCTAGGAACCCTTCATTTAGTCCTATGGCCCAAGGATAAGCATTAGGGATATGGAGTTTATGTTATAAAATATTAACAAATATATATTACAATTTTTAGTTATTGACAAAATAGTAAAAATTAAGATAATATTGGGAAACAACTCTACTAAATTCCAATAAGTAGAGTTCACAAAAGATCTCTTCATAGAAGTCTTTCATATTATCCTCATACAAAACATAGTTTATTGCTCCACAAAGGTGATATATTTCTAAATACCATAAGTGAATGTCAAATTATAAATAAGAATATAATTGAATGTGAGCTGGTGACAAATCTGTCAGGTAAACTCAATAAGTCATCAAGGCTTCAGCCTACATCACTTTATTCCTAGAGTTAGTTCAGTTCAGTCACTCACTTGTGTCCGACTCTTTGCAACCCCATGGACTGCAGCACACCAGGCCTTCCTGTCCATCACGAACTCCCGGAGTTTACTCAAACTTATGTCCATTGAGTCCATGATGCCATCCAACCATCTCATCCTCTGTCGTCCCCTTCTCCTCTTCCCTTCAATCTTTCCCAGCATCAGTGTCTTTTCAGATGAGTCAGTTCTTCGCATCAGGTGGCCAAAGTATTGGAGCTTCAGCTTCAGCATCAATCCTTCCAATGAATATTCAGGACTGATTTCCTTGAGGATGGACTGGTTGGATTTCCTCGAGGATGGACTGGCTGGATCTCCTTGCAGTCCAAGGGACTCTCAAGAGTCTTCTCCAACACCACAGTTCAAAAGCAACAATTCTTCAGTGCTCAGCTTTCTTTCTAGAGTCAGTCACCTCTAATTTGATAAATTTCTCTAAATAAGAAATTTCTGTCTGACATATAGCTTAAAATTAAATCTGTTTCAAATCACAGTGCTTAGATGTCTAGAGTTTTGCCAAGACTTTAAATATTTAATATGCATTGGCATCTGTCTTTGGAGCCTTTTCCAAAACTCATTTTGACTGAATTCTGAACTGCTGTTTGCTTTAATCTCATATATTTCTGCATAATATCTTTGCTTTCAATCCTTTTGCAAAAACACAGTGACCCATACTTTTATTTTGAAAACATGAGTGATAATTCAGGGTTAGAAACCAATTTTATTCCCTACATGGTTGGATTTTCTACTATCTCTGGGGAGGAAATCCCAAAGGGGAAAAAAAGTCAATTGACATTTTTTTCAATTAACATGTATTGAATTTTGATCAACTTGAAAAAATTGATATCTTAACACCGAGTTTTCTGATCCATGAACACAGTATCCATCGATCTATATTTATTTAGCTGTTCTCTAATTCTCTAAACAAGTGCATAGCACTTTCATATAAAGTAGAAACATATAAGATTTTTGTACATTGATTTTATAACCTTGCTAAATTTATGTATTAATTCTGGGAGATTTTACATAATTTTTGAGATTCTGTGTAATGTTCTATAAATAAGGAAAGTTTTAATTCTTCCTTTCTGTTCTAAGTGGCTTTCATTTCATTTTCTTGAATTATTTTTACTATACCTCCATTCTGAGGGCAAGATGGAAACTCTTGCTGTAATTCAGTTTTATAGGAAAACTATGAGATAGCTATCATTTCACATTAGGTTAGCTACAGTTTTCATCCACGCTCTTCATTACTTTGAGTACATTTTCTATTCTTAGTTTGCTGATAACTTTTATTATCTATGAATTTGTCCAAAGCTTTTTTTTTTATACTTATTGAAGTTATCACATGGCTTTTATTGTAAATCTGATAACATGGTGAATTACAACAATTAGTTCTCAAATGTTACACCAACATTGACTTCCTGGTATGAACTCCATTGGTTATGATACATTATCTATGTGACCCTATTTATTCATGGTAATATTCTTTGCTCTAACACTTACTATCTGATATTAATATCTGGCATTATCTGATATTAAGTATAATATTTATGATATTAATTATATTATCACTAATTATCTGATATTAATATAGCTACTACAGATATATTATGATTAGTGTTAGCATGGTTATCATTTCCAACTTACTTTTAAGCTATTGGTGTATTTATATTTAAAGTGGGATTCTACATATATAAACACATGAAAAGATGTTCAACATCGCTAATTATTAGAGAAATGCAAGTCAAAAGTACAATGAGGTGTCACCTCACACCAGTAAGAATGGCCATCATCAAAAAAGTCTATAAACAATATTTGCTGGGGAGGGTGTGAACAAAAAGGGAGTGTGTTGGTGGGAATGTAAATTAACACAGCCATTATGGAGAAAAGTATGGAGATTCCTTAAGAAACTAGGAACAAAACTATCACATGACCCAACAATCCCACTACTGGGCATATACTCTGAATAAACCAAAATTGAAAAGATACATGTACCCCAACATTCACTGCAGCACTATTTACAACAGCTAGGACATGGAAGCCACCTAGATGTCCATCAACAGATGAATAGCTCGAGAAGCTGTGGCACATATATACAATGGATATTTATATAATGTGTATATATATATATATATATATATATATATACACACATACATATATACAATGGATATATATATACGATGGATATCAACCATAAAAAAGAATGGATTTGAGTCAGTGCTAAAGAGGTGGACGAACTTAGAGGCTATTATACAGAGTGAAGTAAGTCAGAAAAATAAAAAACAAATATATATTAACACAAATATATGGAATCTAGAAAGATGGCCCTCATGAACCTATTTGCATGGCAGCAATGGAGGTGCAGATACAGAACAGACTTGCAAACACAGTGGGGGAAGAGAGGGTGGGATGGATTGAGAGAGTAGCATGGAAATATAAACATTTACAGATAGCCAGTGGGAATTTGCTGTATGACACAGGGAACTCAAACCATTCTTCTCTGACAACCTAAAGGGTGGGATGTGGTGGGAGGAGAGAGGGAGGTTCAAGAGAGAGAAGACATATGTATACCTATGGCTGATTCATGTTGATGTATGGCAGAAATCAACACAATATTGTAAAGGAAATATCCTCCAATTAAAAACAAATAATTTTTTTAAAATGTCCAAAAATGTGAGCTTCTTATAAGCAGAACATAAGTGAGTCAATTTTTAAATACGCCTTTTTTGTTTTATGTTAAGCAAAATTCTTTTGAAATTCACCTCGGTTGTCATAGTGCTTTCCTAGGTGGGTTGTGTTTCATAACATCTTATACTATGAATGAACCAGTTACAACTGATTTCTTATCCATTCATCAGTTGCAAATTTACAGCATGAGAAATTTGCTTATTCTCGCTCAAATATTTATTTATTCATTTATTTATATTGTTACAGATTCATGGATACCTTTTGTTTGCTTTGTTTCTGAACACTTCATTACTTTCTGGCACTATGAGATGATTCAACTTTATCTTGTATATTTCCTGCTTCAATCCTAGAATCAAGTCTTTCTTTAAAGGACCCTGGTTGCTTTTAATGAAAAATGGTATTGAAAGTAAAATATAGGTTTTGTGTGTGCTTATTGTTTCTAAGCTCTGTAACTGACACAGTAAGAAAACATTTACTTGTGTATACTAACCATCTAGATATATACCTCTATAAACATTTATATATGTAATTATCTCTATATTAAGGTAATATTAATTCATACTGATGTCTCCAACCCTAATTCATTGCTTTAGGGATTATCCCAGCCTCTTCTAAAAATATATATGTAAACTTTTACCCCAATACTAAGAAAATTGGTTTCTACCATCCACTATTTATTTACTTAATTTTCATGCTTCGTGAAAATAACAATGCAGAAATTTAACAATACAGAATTGTTATCCAATACATGCTAGAAGAGTAATGTTCAAAATTCTCCAAGTCAGGCTTCAACAGTAGATGAACCATGAACTTCTAGATGTTCAAGCTGGATTTAGAAAAGCCAGATGAACCAGGGATCAAATTGCCAACATCCGTTGGATCATTGAAAAAGCAAGAGAGTTCCAGGAAAACATCTACTTCTGCTTTATTGACTACGCCAAAGCCTTTGACTGTGTGGATAACAAACTGTGGAAAATTTTTCAAGAGATGAGAATACCAGTAAACCTGACCTGCCTCCTGAGAAATCTATATGCAGGTCAAGATGCAATAGCTAGAACTGGACATGGGACATACTGGTTCCAAATAGGAAAAGGAGTATGTAGAGCCTGTATATTGTCACCCTGCTTATTTTACTTAAATTCAGAGTACATCATGAGAAATGCCAGGCAGGATGAAGCACAAGCTGGAATCAAGATTGCTGGGAGAAATAGCAATAACCTCAGATATGCAGATGACACCACCCTTATGGCAGAAAGTGAGGAAGAACTAAAGAGCCTCTTGATGAAAGTGGAAGAGGAGAGTGAAAAAGTTGGCTTAAAGCTCAACGTTCAGAAAACTAAGATCATGGCATCTGGTCCCATCACTTCAAGGCAAACAAATGGGGAAACAGTGGAAACAGTGACAGACTTTATTTTGGGGGGCTCCAAAATCACTGCAGATGGTGATTGCAGCCATGAAATTAAAAGACACTTGCTCCTTGGAAGAAAAGCTATGACCAACCTAGATAGCATATTAAAAAGAAGAAACATTAGTTTGCCAACAAAGGTCCATCTAGTCAAAGCTTTGGTTTTTCCAAGTAGTCATGTATGGATGTGAGAGTTGGACTGTAAAGAAAGCTGAGCACCGAAGAATTTATGCTTTTGCACTGTGGTGTTGGAGAAGACTGTTGAGATTCCCTCAGACAGGAAGGAGATCAAACCTGTCAATCCTGAAGGAAATCAGTCCTGAATATTCATTGTAGGGACTGATGCTGAAGCTCCAATACTTTGGCCACCTGATGTGAAGAACTGACTCATTGGGAAAGACCCTGACGCTGGGAAAGATTGAAGGCAGGAGGAGAAGGGGGCGACAGAGGATGAGATGGTTGGATGGCATCACTGACTCGATGGACATGAGTTTAAGCACGCTCCAGGAGTTGGTGATGGACAGGGAAGTCTGGCATGCTGCAGTCCGTGGGGTCACAAAGAGTTGAACATGACTGAGCAACTGAACTGAACTGAATGCTTGTGGAAAACCAACTAAAATACGAACGAAAATACAATCGTTTATATGCTTCACTTTTTCCTAGAGATCCCAATGGATTCCATAGCTACTTAGATCAGCATTCCTTCATCATCACCTTCAATACAGTTATTTCATACATTTGTAATAGAGTTAGGTTGTCTTGGCACATTCTGAATTCTATCTTGGAATTCTATTAAATGATGTTTTTTTAATTTGCATACCTTAATTTTCACTCTTTGAGTTAAAAAGTTCAAAGCATATTGACCATTGTGTTTCAACATTCAGCCTTACCATTCCCCTGAACCACTGGAAACCAGTGACATTTTTACTGCCTCTATAGTTTCCAGATGCTATGTAATAAAATCATAGTCTTTTGCTATTTCAGAGTAGTCTTTTAGCAATATGCATTAAAGATTAATTCATTTTTACTGAATTGACAGATCATAGTATCATATCCTCTTATCATATCCTCTTTTTACATTAGCCAATCCTTTAACCTTCTGCAAAGTTCCTTGACATGTTCAGAAAATTTTGTAGGAATAAAAATAAACAAAATATTCTTATCAATATTTTCATAATTTTCAATTATTTTTTATTTATACTGCCATGTGCCAGGTATTAAAGATAGTATATGTTACTTAGTTCACTTTTTATCACAACCTTACAACATAATGAATTATTCAAAGAACTGTAAGATGTAGAGGAAAGGAACTGAAGATGACCCAAATATGTTCTTGAATTAGAAGAAAATATATTGCCAGAATGGCTGTCCTACCCAAAGCAGTATACAGATTCAATATAATCTCTATAAATTACCAGTGGTATTTTTCACAGAACTAGAACAAAAAAATAAATAAATTTGTGTGGAGATACAAAATACCCCAAATAGCCAAAACAATCTTGAAAAGAACTGAGCTGGACAAATCTGGCTCCCTGACTTCAGACTATACTACAAAGCTACAGTCATCAAAGCAGTATGGTACTGGCATAAAATCAGAAATAAAGATCAAAGAACAGGATTAAGAAAAAAAAAACAGAAACAAACCCATATACCTAAGGTCAATTAATCTACAACAAGGGAGGCAAGACTATACAATGGAGAAAAGACAGTCTCTTCAATAAATTATGCTGGGAACTGGACAGCTAGAGGTAAAAGAATGTAATTACAACATTCTTTAACATAATATCAAAAAACCACACTATTGACCAGGGGGAGTTTTGCAGAAACTAACACATGTGGCTGGTAATTTGTTATGTTATTGAATATTGAACACCCCAGTCAATTATTTTGAGGTAATAAACAACGTATTAATACATCACTGATCAGTAAGTTGTTAAAATGGTTAAAACGCCTAAATGTAAGGTCAGGTACTATAACACTCTGAGAGGGAAACATAGGCAGAACATTCTTTGACAAAAATTTGAGGAATATCTTTATGGATCCACCTGATAGAGTAATAAAAATAAAATAAATAAACAGGTGAGACATAATTAAAGTTAAAAGATTTGCACAGAAAAGGAAAGCATAAACAAAAAGATAGCTCACAGAATGGGAGAAAATATTTGCAAACAAAGCTACCCAACCAACAAGGGATTAATCTCCAAAATTTATGAACAGCTCATGCAGCTCAATATCAAAGAAACAAATAAAACAGGCTATCAAAAAACTTGCAGAAGATCTAAACTGACATTTCTTCAAAGAAAACATACAGATAGCCAAGAAGTAATGCTCAAAATTGCTGATTAGAGATATGCAAGTTAAAACTGCTATTGAAGGTGGCTCAGTCAGTAAAGAATCTGCCTGCAATGCAGAAGTTCAGTTCAGTTCAGTTCAGTCGCTCAGTCGTGTCCGACTCTCTGCGACCCCATGAATTGCAGCATGCCAGGCCTCTCTGTCCATCACCAACTCCCGGAGTCCACGCAAACCCATGTTCATCGAGTTGGTGATGCCATCCAACCATCTCATCCTCTGTCGTCCCCTTCTCCTCCCGCCCCCAATCCTACCCAGCATCAGGGTCTTTTCCAATGAGTCAACCCTTCGCATGAGATGGCCAAAGTATTGGAGCCTCAGCTTCAACATCAGACCTTCCAATGAACACCCAGGATTGATCTCTTTTAGGATGGATTGACTGGATCTCCTTGCAGTCCAAGAAACTCTCAAGAGTCTTCTCCAACACCACAGTTCAAAAGCATCAATTCTGCGGCACTCAGCTTTCTTCACCGTCCAACTCTCACATCCATACATGACGACTGGAAAAACCATAGTCTTGACTAGATGGACTTTTGTTGGCAAAGTAATGTCTCTGCTTTTAAACATGCTATCTAGGTTGGCCATAACCTTCCTTCCAAGTAGTAAGCGTCTTTTAATTTCATGGCTGCAGTCACCATCAGCAGTGATTCTGGAGCCCAAAAAAGTAAAGTCTGACACTGTTTCCACTGTTTCCCCATCTATTTCCCATGGAGTGATGGGACCAGATGCCATGATCTTAGTTTTCTGAACGTTGAGCTTTAAGCCAACTTTTTCACTCTCCTCCTTCACCTTCATCAAGAGGCTCTTTAGTTCTTCTTCACTTTCTGCCATAAGGGTGGTGTCATCCGCATATCTGAGGTTATTGATATTTCTCCCGGCAATCTTGATTCCAGCTTGTGTTTCTTCCAGCCCAGCGTTTCTCATGATGTACTCTGCATATAAGTTAAATAAGCAGGGTGACAATATACAGCCTTGACGTACTCCTTTTCCTATTTGGAACCAGTCTGTTGTTCCATGTCCAGTTCTAACTGTTGCTTCCTGACCTGCATACAGGTTTCTCAAGAGACAGGTCAGATGATCTGGTATTCCCATCTCTTTCAGAATTTTCCACAGTTTATTGTCATCCACACAGTCAAAGGCTTTGGCATAGTCAATAAAGCAGAAATAGATGTTTTTCTGGAACTCTCTTGCTTTTTCGATGATCCAGCGGATATTGGCAATTTGATCTCTGGTTCCTCTGCCTTTTCTAAAACCAGCTTGTACATCTGGAAGTTCACGGTTCACATATTGCTGAAGCCTGGCTTGGAGAATTTTGAGCATTACTTTACTAGCATGTGAGATGAGTGCAATTGTGCTGTAGTTTGAGCATTCTTTGGCATTGCCTTTCTTTGGGATTGGAATGAAGACTGACCTCTTCCAGTCCTGTGGCCACTGCTGAGTTTTCCAAATTTGCTGGCATATCGAGTGCAGCACTTTCACAGCATCACCTTTGAGGATTTGAAATAGCTCAACTGGAATTCCATCACCTCCACTAGCTTTGTTCGTAGTGATGCTTTCTAAGGCCCACTTGACTTCACATTCCAGGATGTCTGGCTCTAGGTGAGTGATCACACCATCGTGATTATCTGGGTCGTGAAGATCTTTTTTGTACAGTTCTTCTGTGTATTCTTGCCACCTCTTCTTAATATCTTCTGCTTCTGTTAGGTCCATACCATTTCTGTCCTTTATCGAGCCTATCTTTGCGTGAAATGTTCCCTTGGTATCTCTAATTTTTTGAAGAGGTCTCTAGTCTTTCCCAATCTGTTGTTTTCCTCTATTTGTTTGCACTGATCGCTGAGGAAGTCTTTCTTATCTCTCCTTGCTATTCTTTGGAACTCTGCATTCAGATGAGAATATCTTTCCTTTTCTCCTTTGCTTTTCGCTTCTCTTCTCTTCCCAGCTATCTGTAAGGCCTCCTTAGATGGCCATTTTGCTTTCTTGCATTTCTTTTCCATGGGGATTTTCTTGATCCCTGTCTCCTGTACAATGTCACGAACCTCTGTCCATAGTTCGTCAGGCATTCTGTCTATCAGGTCTCGTCCCTTAAATCTATTTGTCACTTCCACTGTATACTCATAAGGGATTTGATCTAGGTCATACCTGAATGGTCTAGTGGTTTTCCCTACTTTCTTCAATTTAAGTCTGAATTTGGCAATGCAGAAGACCTGGGTTCAATTTCAGGTTCAGGAAGATCCCCTGCAGAAGAAAATGGCAACCCACTCCAGTCTTCTTTCCTGGAGAATCTCATGGACAGAGGACCCTGGCAGGCTACAGTCCACGGGTTGCAAGAGTTGGACATGACTTAGCAACTAAACCACCACAAATTAAAACTACAGTGAGGTGTCACCTTACGCCAGTCAGAATGACTACAAACAATAAATGTTGGAGAGGGTGTGGAGAAAAGGGAACCCTCCTACACTGTTGGTGGGAATGTAAATTGGTGACATCACTATGGAGAACAGTATAGGGGGTCCTTAAAAAACTAAAAATAAAACTACCATATGATCCAGCAATCTCACTCCTGGGAATATATCTGTAGAAAATCAAAATTTGAAAAGATACATGCACCCAATGTTCTCTGAAGCACTACTTACAGTAGCTAAGACATGGATGTAACCTAAATGTCCATCAAAGGAGGAAAGGGTAAATAAGCGTGGTGCATACACACAATGGAATATTACTCAGCCATAAAAAATAATGTGAAAATGCCATTTGTAGCAACATGGATGGACCTAGAGATTATCAGATTAAGTGAAGTAAGTCAGACAGTGAAAAAAGTATCTATGATATCACTTACAATGTGGAATCTTAAAAATGATACAAATGAACTTATTTACAAAACAGAAACAGATCTACACCCTTTGAAAATAAATTTATGGTTACTAAAGGGAAAGCTGGGAGGGGAAACCAGGAGTTTGGGATTAACATGCACACACTATATATAAAATAGATAACCAACAAGGACCTACTGTATAGCACAAGGAACTCTGTTCAGTATTCTGTAATAACCTATATGGGAAAAGAATCTGAAAGAATGGAGATATATGTCTTAATCACTTTGCTGTACATCTAAAACTAAAACATTGTAAATCAACGACATAATAATATAAAATAAAAATTTAAAAAGTCCCTGAAATGCAACCAAAAGAAGCTGAATCATAGCTATATTAAGTAAAATAATATCATAATAAAGGCAATAAGAAGGCTTTAGTATGTCAATATGCTAGGAAGGGTGGGTGAAATGGATTAGGCTTTTACCTACAGTCCCTACACACTCTTATCTTTCCTCACTTCTCTTTATGTTTTGACCTCATTGTCTCATTGTAAGACCAGTATTCCTCCATGTGACAGAGAAGATGGACACTTAAAACTATAAGGAGACTCTCCCTTGAGTTTTTAAGCAAGAAAGTTCCAAGGAAGTTACTTGATCAAAGTTGCTTGGCTCACATGTCTATCCTTTAGACAATTCTCACAACTGGGAAAATGAAGCTTCCTTGCTGCCCACCTGCAAGGATCAAAAAGTAAGTCATGATTGACAACCCACCAGAAATGAGTGGTAAATGGGAAATTTTCAAAATGTTATGTTAATTATAGGCAGGTATTGTTTTACAGATGAGGCATATAAAGCTTAGAGTTTACATAACCTATAAAACATCATCCATGTAAATTATCAGAATGGGATTTAATTCTAATTGAATCATATATCTAAGCTATCAATACACTGCCTTCTTCTTGCTTTGTGGTGCTAACAGTTATGGAGGAAAACAGGGGAGGAGGTTGGAGGAGGAAGGAGAGTGTGGGGAGGGAGGAGAAGAAAACAAAACTAGATAATCAATATTGAAAACAATGTGCTCCCAGATATCCTTATCAATTACAGATGATATCATGCAGTAAGAGAACTTATAAAGAACTTGGAGAAATGATATGTCAGGCAACTTTGCAGAAGGTTAAAGGATTGGCTAATGTAAAAAAAAGAATGTGATGCTATGTTTTTCCAGCCACAAATGGAGCTTTATTTCTTATAAAAAAAAAATCATAGAAATTAGAGATAAAGAAAAGCGGGTTTGAGTCTATGCTTAGCAGCTGATTCATTTGTGACTATGAACAAATCATTCAGTCTGTGAAACTCAGATTACTCATCTACAAAATACAGACACACATATTTGCCCCATTTCATGGAGTTCTCATGAGATTCAGATTGGAGAGTAAATATGAAGTCATGTTGAAAATAATTTAAAAAAAAAACTATTCAAGTAAAACAGTACTGTTTTTTCACATTATATGCTTCTTCCTCTGCATAAAGCTCTAGTCACACCCTTTATAAAATTCTAGAGAAATTAAGCCCCTAATACAAAAGCAGATTTTAAAAGCCAGCTAAAGGGACAATTTTTATACCTGCTAATGTATCAATTAATATTTTATCCAAAACATTTCTTGCAACTTTATGAAGCTATTTTTGCTAACATTTTCTCTATATCAGAATTCTTATAAATTAAAATATGTGCCTCAAGAATTTTTTTGGTTTCATCCAGGTAAAATATTTCTTTTATTGTGTAATATTCAGTAAATACTTTCTCCACAAGAGTCATTAATTTTTCCTGAAGCTTTTCTTGCTTAATTTAGACATTCCTTTAATTTCTCCATATGAAAAAGGTTTTTTTCCTCCAATTCTTCCAATTCTCTTTAGAGACCCTCTTCTCATGCAATTCCAGATAAAAATCAGGCATTGATTTATGCCAAGTCCTTATTCACAGCTATAAGGAAAACAGTGAAATGCCACATTTTATGAATAATTAGTTTTTAGAAACAAACCAGAGACAACAGGAAAAACAATAGAATTTGTGTTTTGTCTCATTTTTTCTGACAGTTGCAGAAGTTCAAGTCCAAATATGTGTGTTAATATTGATAACTAAAGGTACAAAAATGAAAAAAAGAAATTCAAAGAAGACTCAGATTAACTGAAGCTCAAAAACCACTAAACTGTGACTAATTTAATGAGCAGCACATTTCTTAAATGACTTTGGGATATACTTTTCAGAAGGTTCTGACTGGATTTTCATATTTCGTCTCACAATAGGATAAATAGACAAACCATTGGAGGCATTCTCCCAGAGCACCCAAAGTTACTGAGAGCAGCAGACTGCCTTTTGGTTTCAGAGCAATGCTCTTCCTAGACAGGATCCCTGGATCTCAGAAATAAAAGAAAATGTCCCTATTTCCTTCAGACTCAGTTTGTGTGTGTTTGATATAGGAAGAAGAAGGGCATTTTCAAAAAGGTATATGGGAAAATACAAAATATAAATAGAATGAGTGAATAAAGTTAATCAAGACAGATATAGAAAATTACAGTAATATGATAAATATTAAAAAAAGAAAATGATTAAAATTGTGTTTAGGTAGTGAAATTACAGCTGCAGTTCAGTGAGGTAGGGGGACTTTTTATAACGTACCTTTGTGGCTCAGCTGGTAAAGAATTCGCCTGCAATGTGTGAGACCTTGGTTTGATCCCTGGGTTGGGAAGATCCCCTGGAGAAGGGAAAGGCAATCCACTCCAGTATTCTGGCCTGGAGAATTCCATGGACTGTATAGTTCATAGGGTCACAGAGTCGGACCGACCGAACGACTTTCACTTTGATATTATTGGATTTGTTTTATTATTCACATATTAGTGTTCATAATGATAACAATAATGACAATATCAGCAATGATAATGTAAATATGGCTGTAGATTAAATATGACTATAGACTTCCCTGATGGCTCAGATGGTAAAGAATCCACCTGCAATGTGGGAGACCTGGGTTTGATCCCCGGGTTTGGAAGATCCCTTGGAGGAAAGCATGGCAACCCACTCCAGTATTGTTGCCTGGAGAATCCCCATGGACAGAGGACCCTGGTGGGCTATAGTCCACGGGGTCACAAAGAGTCAGACATGACTGAGCAACTAAGCACAGCACATAGACTAAAAGGATGAAAGTTGAGATGAAACAGCATTCATGTCCATGAAATAATTATCTTTCACAATATTATTCTACTGAGGCATCATAATAATAACATAATCAGGTTTAATGATTCCATGAGTTTCATCAACTAGATTTATTGTCTCACTATTAAGATAAAGATCTTGAAGTTCACAAATGTAGAGATCTCTCCCAAGGTGAGATCTCTCCATCAAGGTGAGGATAGAATAATCGGGAAGCAACTTATCTCTCTCTCTCTTTCTTTGGAGAAGGAAATGGCAACCCACTCCAGTACTCTTGCCTGGAGAATTCCGTGGATGGAGGAGCCTGCTAGGCTATAGTCCATGGGGTCGCGAAGAGTCAGACATGACTGAGCGACTTCACTTTCTTTCTTTCTATAGTTCCTTTTGGAGAAGGAAATGGCAACCCACTCCAGCGTTCTTGCCTAGAGAATCCCATGGACGGAGGGGCCTGGTGGGCTACAGTCTATGGGGTTGCAAAGAGTCAGACACGACTAAGCAACTAACACACACACACACAACTTATCTCTTGAATTACACACTAGAGCTCATTTCTAATCACCAGGTTCAGATACATTCACAAGACAAAATATGTACCCATCTGCCTTTCCTGTGATCTCTGTGTAAAATCAGAATCATGCAAAAATGAGAACACGCTTGTTTTTGTTTTGCAAGAGGATTTCAATCCTGACTCAGAGGAGTTTGGGTTGAATTCATAGATACATTTATCACATGATTCTTATCCAGTGTAAAAACAAAAATCAATAATGCAACACTAATCAATAGGGCTCAAGTACTAAAAGAAGAAAACATGTCTTGCATGTGTTAAATATATAAAAGTGTGAATAGTTATTATGGTGCACCAAAAGTAGGCATCTGCTTGTAAGTAGTAAAGATATTATATTATCCCTATTATCCACCTGTAAAAACCTTATTTTTCACCTACTTTGCAGAACTACTTTCTAAGGCTACTGAAATTCCTGATGACCCAGAGATTAGCGAGTTGGAGGTCTGAAGCTTCTAGAATGCCCTTGATTTTGCTGTTTATCTAGCTTATTTGTTCATAAGCAATGGCCTATTCACCAAAAAGATTTAAAGGACATTTGTTTTATACTAAGGCTGTGTCTTACACTGTCCCAGATCTTTGGGGGAAGATGGAGGTAGTTCTGTTCATCCTACCCAAGGGCACCTGTGTGTGAGGGAGAAGGGAGGAGACAGTAGAGAGGGAGGGTTGTGGTTGCTGTTAAGTCCCTAAGTCATGTCCAGTTCTTTTGTGACCTCATGGACTGTAGCCCACCAGGCACCTCTGTCTGTGGGATTTCCCAGGCAAAAATACTGGAGGGTGTTGCCATTTGCTTCTCCATATACTTCCTGTTACCCAATCTCAAATGAAAGCAATTAAAAAGTAATCTAAAATAAAAGAGTAGGGTCTTATATCTACTTATAATCAAGCCATGAGTGAAAGAGCCTTGCCAAATGGGTGTGCATGCATGTGTGCGTGTGTATACCAATGCATGTGTGATAAATGTTTGGGCAAAGAGATACTGTCTTTTCCTAAGAGAGAGCAGCTCAGATGGTGCTGATCAAAAGCTGGCACCAAACATGCAACCTCAATAATTAAAACTTCCATTTATAGCCTATCTTTTAAGGGAAGACAGGTTGATTATAAGTTTCTCAAGTCAAATGAATTAACTTCATTCTAATTTCCAAGCTCCAGCCCCTCTCCTACCCCTCTTTGAATGTCATTTGGGAAGTTAGTTTGAATTTATCTCTGTGTTGTTCATATGAGGATAAGAATCATGTACTCTCGGTCAAATGGAGCAATGCAGGTCACTTTGTCCCAGGTCCTCAACCATAAATAATTGGCATTAAAACATTGGCATGAACAGAAAATAGCATTTCATAAATTTTAACCCTTATTTCTATATAAACTGAACCAATATATTTAAAAGAGTAATGATTTATGAATATTTATATTTATATTATTTGAGAAGTTTTAAAATGGTTTATAAGCACATTATTTCATTTTATAAAACCCAGTAATTGTCTGTCTGTGGAGCTACAAAATAGAGATCTGATCTATCTCCTACTTAGAGAAAACTAACCAAGAATCCACCTGCAATGCAGGAGACTCTGGTTCGATTCCTGGGTTGGGAAGATACACTGGAGAAGCAATAGGCTACCCACTCCAGTATTCTTGGACTTCCTCTGTGGCTCAGCTGGTAAAGAATCTGCCTGTAATACGTGAGACCCAGGTTCAATCCCTGGGTTGGGAAGATCCCCTGGAGATGGGAAAGGCTACTCATTCCAGTATTCGGGCCTGGAGAATTCGTGGACTGTATAGTCCATGGGGTCACAAAGAGTTGGACACGACTAAGTGACTTTCACTTTCAACCAAACTCTAAAAAAGCAGTGATGCCAAGTATAAAGGTACCAATAATAAATATCTTGAAATATTTAAATGAGTCTATAAAATGCACAGAGAAGGCAATGGCAACCCACTCCATTATTCTTGCCTGGGAAATCCCATGGACTGAGGAGCCTGGCAGGCTATAGTCCATGGGGTCACAAAGAGTCAGACATGAGTGAAAGACAAACATACACACAGACAAAATGAACATATTTTTAAATGACTGCATATTTGAACTATGTAAGATATAAAGAGAAGGAAATGGCAACCCACTCCAGTACTCTTGCCTGGGAAATCCCATGGACGGAGAAGCCTGGTGGGCTGCAATCCATGGGGTCGCGAAGAGTCAGACACGACTGAGTGACTTCACTTTCACTTTTCACTTTCATGCATTGGAGAATGAAATGGCAACCCACTCCAGTGTTCTTGCCTGGAGAATCCCAGGGACAGGGGAGCCTGGTGGGTTGCCGTCCTTGGGGTCGCACAGAGTCGGACACGACTGAAGCGACTTGGCAGCAGCAGCAAGATATAAAACCAACAATGACTGAAATGTTAATATTTATTATAATATGGGATATATTCTAGACACCAAATAAATGATAGTCTTATTTTTCCATTCTCCCTCAGGGTCTAGTATGACCTCCAGTATACAGTGTATGATCTACATGTATATAGTCATGATGGTAAAGACACATCTTATTAAACATCTTCTGAAGAGCAGAGGAACCAGAGATCAAACTGCCAACATCCACTGGATCATCAAAAAAGCAAGAGAGTTTCAGAAAACATCTATTTCTGCATTATTGACTATGCCAAAGCCTTTGACTGTGTGGATCACAATAAACTGTGGGAAATTCTGAAAGAGATGGGAATACCAGACCACCTGACCTGCCTCTTGAGAAACCTGTATGCAGGTCAGGAAGCTACAATTAGAACTGGATATGGAACAACAGACTGGTTCCAAATAGGAAAAGGAGTACGTCAACGCTGTATACTGTCACCCTGCTTATTTAACTTATATGCAGAGTACATCATGAGAAACGCTGGGCTGGAAGAAACACAAGCTGGAATCAAGATTGCCGGGAGAAATATCAATAACCTCAGATATGCAGAAGACATCACCCTTATGGCAGAAAGTGAAGAGGAACTAAAGAGCCCCTTGATGAAAGTGAAAGAGGAGAGTGAAAAAGTTGGCTTAAAGCTCAACATTCAGAAAACTAAGATCATGGCATCCGGTCCCGTCACTTCATGGGAAATAGATGGGGAAACAGTGGAAACAGTGGCTGACTTTATTTTTCTGGGCTCCAAAGTCACTGCAGATGGTGACTGCAGCCATGAAATTAAAAGACAATCCTTGGAAGGAAAGTTACGACCAAGCTAGATAGCATATTAAAAAGCAGAGACATTACTTTGCCAATAAAGGTCCATCTAGTCAAGGCTATGGGTTTTCCAGTAGTCATGTATGGATGTGAGAGTTGGATGGTGAAGAAAGCTGAGCACAGAAGAATTGATGCTTTTGAACTGTGGTGTAGGAAAAGACTTGAGAATACCTTGGACTGCAAGGAGATCCAACCAGTCCATCCTAAAGGAGATCAGTCCTGGGTGTTCATTGGAAGGACTGATGTTGAAGCTGAAATTCCAATACTTTGGCCACCTCATTCAAAGAGTTGACTCATTGGAAGAGACCCCGATGCTGGGAAGGATTGGGGGCAGGAGGAGAAGGGGACGACAGAGGATGAGATGGCTGGATGGCATCACTGACTCTATGGACATGAGTTTGGATAAACTCCAGGAGTTGGTGATGGACAGGGAGGCCTGGCGTGCTGCGATTCATGGGGTCACAGAGAGTTGGACATGAGTGAGCAGCTGAACTGAACTGAACTGAACTGAAGAGTACAGACTTTGTATTAGTTTGGATTCTCCAGAGACACATAATCAATACGATATGCATGTGTGTATGGATAATAATTAGAGGAGCTGGAAATTCTGAAGTCTATAGGTCAGGCCAGTGGATTTGAAACTCTGGCAAGATTTCAATGTTACAGTCTTGAGGCAGAATTCCTTCTTCAAGAAATCTCAGTTTATCTCCTAAGACCTTCAGCTGATTGGATGGGGCTCATCCTTATCATCAGCCATCATCTTAATTAAAGTAAACAGATACAGATATTAAACACATCTATAATATATATAATATACTATATCTTCACAACAATGTATGGAGAAGGAAATGGCAACCCACTCCAGTGTTCTTGCCTGGAGAATCCCAGGGAAGGTGGAGCCTGGTGGGCTGCCATCTATGGGGTCGCAGAGAGTAAGACACGACTGAAGCGACTTAGCAGCAGCAGCAGCACAACAATATATAGACTAATTTTCACTAAAGGCCTGGGTACCATAGTCTAACCCAATCGACACACAAATTTAACCATCACAGTCTTAGAGGGAGAGAAAGTCTCATTTTGAAAACCATTGAGTATAGCAAGTTTCTGTAACAAACATGCTCCCATGATTTAATGAAACAGGTGCTTAATTTTTATCTTTAGTATAGCTCGATGTGATACTGTAAGCACTCTTCCTGCACACGGTTGTTCATAAACTCAGGTTTCTTCCATGTTTTGCATCCAATATTGCCTAGGGCCTCAGCATCCTCTGCAGCCACTCAGCAAGACAGAAAAATATTGAATATGAACAACTACTTCTTCATAGCTTTGCCCAAGAAATTACATTATTTCTCCTCACATTTCAATGGCAAGAAACAGTCACGTGGCCATACTTACAAGTACAGAGGCTTGGAAATTCGATTTCTACATACATAGCCTCTTGTCAGCAAAAATTCTCTACTCTGAAAGGAGGAACACACACTTTGTTGGCCATCTAGACATCTAAAGTGCAAAAGGAATCTCAAGACATCATCTAAATAAAGTCATTTAATTGTTTAAAGATTAGGCTGTGGGTCAGCATATCACTAAGTACATAGAAAATTTCTTCTCAAATACATATTCCCATGGCTCTTGATTCATATATTATGCTTTAGAAAGTCTACAATAGTATCCAGAAATATATATTTTAAAATTTCCCTCAGGTTGTACCCCAGGTTAGAGATATACTCTAACCAGAATACCTTAATTCAAGTCTGTTATCCATGTCTAAGCAGGGCCACAGTCAGACTAAGTTATGAATGAATACCTATCTTGGAATTCAGTGGTTCTCAAAATTAGTGAGCATGTTAATCCTAGTCTGAGCTCCAGGTTTACACATGTTAACAATTCCTAGACTGATAATATTAGCTAATCTTTCCAAGATGTATGAAGAACTGTTATGGTAGCATTCATCAATGATTGCACAGAAACATTAAAAATTAGCTATTAGAGCCAACTTTAGAGATGAGAAAACTGAGGCACAAAAAGATTAAAGTATAAACATAACAGATGATGACAGAGATGGGATTTAAACCTAAGCAGTGTGACTCTCAACCTTTCTCATTGCATTATTTATTATCCAGGTGATTCTGATATACCTTAAGTTCCAAAATGAATCAACTTAAGAATAAACATGAAGAGGCTTCTTATTGTGAAGAAGAAAAGTTAAAATTTTACATAACCTCCTTCTCCTTCTGTCTGTAACTCAGCTTGCCTCTTGCAAAGACTAGATCAGGTAGGTCACATAGTCTCAGAAAGTGGAAACTGGCACTCCCTCACCCTTGTCCTGCTCTTTGCAATCACCCAGCCCCTGCAAACCTGCTTAATCATGCCTGTCCAGTTCAGGCACCCCCCTCCCCATCTTGACTTCTATTCCTGCGCATGTGAAACCCCTTAGTTTAAACCAGTCAATTAATAGCTAGTGTTGCCCACTACAGTCTGTCTATAAAAACTGTAATTCCTTTGTTCAGGGCTCAGATCTTGAAGTGTTAACTCCTCTGGGCCCGCAGGCATAATAAACCTGAGTTCTTCAACTCTCCAAGTGTGGTGCTTGGTTTCTCGAGTACTGGTTTCTGCAACAATTGAGCTTGAGCAGAGTTTGAAAATCTTGCAACAAATAATACACGTTTTTTTACTGTTCCTCTCTCCCTTACATCTCCTTCCAAACAACTTCTCTCAACTTCAAGCCTGTACATCCAACTATTTATTCTGAAGGTCTCAAAGGCAGTCAAAATATTATGCCCTGAAACAAACTGATAATCTTTTTCTGAAAATTTGGTTCTTTCTTGCTGTTATAAATCTCAACCAATGTTGACAGTATTGCAATCCTGTACCTGGGAATTATGCTCAATACATTCTTCACAAACATTTCCTACCATCTCCTTATGACTATAAATTAGTTCTATCATTTTATCCCCCAAATCCCTCTCCAACAAAGTACTCTCCACTTCCACTAAAAATTCCCAAGTCTGCCCTACCACCGTATTGCTTTGGTGACTCCAAGAACCTTCTAAATAGGCTCTGGCACTTGCACCCTCCAATACATCTATTATATAGTAGCAAGAGTGAAACTGAGTCAGACTTTACAGGGCTTCTGGGCACAGAAGCTTTTCTGTGTCCCTCATTTCTTGTTTGTAGGGCATAGGCTTCAGCCTCCATGACTTTCCCTCAGTTCCAAAGGGCAGGTTCAAACAGTTGCTAATCAGGGAAGGGAGGGGATGCAGAGACAAGTGAGGAGCAGCCAAGATACAATAGTGCAGCCTTGGAACAGGATCTTGGTTGTGCCTCAAGGGATATACATAACAATATCTTTGAACTCTTTTGTGGAAGTAAGCCCCCAACAAATGGAAGATGTTAACTGCTTGAGGAAACATTCTTTATTCCAGAGAGAAGCTCATCAGGAGACCACCAGAGGCCAGCTTAATGGTGTATGCTGGGCTTGTATAACTCTGATCCTAATCAAGAACAACCCCACCCTTGAACCACTGCTATAAAACTCACCAAATACCCCCTCCCCAGTTTGGGACACAGAATTTTCAAGGGTATGAGCTCATTGTGTTCCCCAGTGCCTAGAAAAGCAAAAAAGTTTTTCTTTTCTACTTCTCCAAAACTCTGTCTCTGAGATTCGATCTGGCACCAGTGCACAGAGGCTGAGTTTTTGGCATCAAGAATGAACTTTCCAAAATGTAATGCCTGAAGCTCCAAATACTCAGCATTTCCTAGGAAATCCTCCATATTACTAGCCCCGTCTATCTCACGGGCCTCTGCTTGGACCACTTTTTGCATCTTTCCAACTTTCAGCCAGCTCCTTTCTAGGTTAAGTCTTCGCATATATGGGTTTTGATGCCTGCAGTTCTTCTCTTAATCTACTTTGGGTGGTCAGTTAACCACTCCCAACCTTATCTTAGCTATAAAATGGGACTAAAACACCAGTGATTGGCAGTGATAAAATGAAATAAAACAAGTCATTGGCACATAAAGCATTTAACTTTTTCTTCTAAAAATGTTTCAACTGTTAAAATTTTATCCAGTGTCTTAAAAAGATATGTTAGGTAATTAGAATAGGAAAAAGGAGTCCAAAATGGTGGTGGCTTCAAGACAAAGAAAGGGAAAAGCCAGTGAAAACAGAATAAAAGAAAATCCATAGACTGGAATGAGAACTTCAGGTGAAACAAACATGCCCCCTTCTTGACTAGCCCAATTTGCATAGGGCAGGCTCAAGGTCGGGGAGGAGACAAACATATAAAAGGAGGAAGCCAAGAGGGATTGAGGCCTTTCCTTTGGGGTCAGCCTGCCCTCATGCCTCAAGAGTGTACTATCCTTTGCTTGCCAAATAAAACTGAGCTGTAACAGAGCTGTAATACTAGCCCGCTGTTTTAAATCTTTGCTGCAGCAAGACAGAACCAAGGAAATTACACACTCCCAAAAGATATGTCCATTTTCTTGTTCCTCAAATTGTATCAAATCTCTAGTTTGGAAAGAAACTTTAAAGAATTTATTTATCTCAGTTCAGAAAATTATTAAAATCAGAGTGCATCTTCATCTGTAGGAGGCTATAGCAGTTTTAAATTACTGTCGAGTTAATAATATTAATACCTCTATGATGTTGCACCTTTGCCAAAAAGAAGTGTTGAACTGTTATAAATTTTGACACAATTTATTTAACACAATTTTATTGACTGGAGACATATTATGGCCACAGGCATTCTGCAAAAGTCTTGACTTCTGTAGATGTCTTATTTTCTTAACAAGTTTCTTTGAGCCCCAGGACATTTCAATTAAAAAAAAAAAATTAACGAGCCTGAAATGATAGCCCGAGATAGCCTGAACAGATGACACAATTTAATCTCCATCTTTAGTCAATTAAACTAATGGAAAACTGCCCCCCCTTGCCAAACTTATTAGCACCTGATGAAAGTTGTTAACAGAAGTCCAATAGTTGATCATTTTAAGAGAAACTTGCTAACATTTAATGTCTAGGTTGAGTGCTGATTTAACTTTTCACCTGAATTATGACCTTGCAAAACTGAGTTGTTTAAAACTACCAGAAAAGGAAGAGAATTACTTGGTACCAACATATAGACTCATATGAAGGCTGGTTCCATTTAGAGATGAATGTTTGAAGCTGGTGTGGCTCGAGCAAGACAAAAAAGAAAGAAAAGATTGCAACTGAGAAAGCAGTAATGTAGTAGGAGGCTGGCAGCTACTGAAGAAGCTGTCACAAAGAAGGGAGTCCAGGGAGCCCAGTTAAGAGATACGAGCAAAATGTACAGATTCAGTTCACATAGTTAACATCTGATGGACAGTGAATCCTATGGTCTCTAAAGGCCAAGAGGCATAGAACATGAATATTCACCCTAAGGCACTGACACTTTACTCACCATGCCTTCCTTATGCACTGCTGAATAAGTGTGATTGGATAAGACAGGCTTGAATATTTAAAGTTAAATGAAGAACATGTATAGAGTAAGAGCTATTAGCTAAGGCAGGCGTGATCTCAGCTCTTCCTATGGGAGAAAGCACAGCATTGAAGGGAGAGTTAAAAGGTTGGGAATTGAGAGAGACCAGAGCTTAATCCTCAATTTGAAAACTGAGAGCAACTTGAATCTTCTGGAAGTTCCTTAGTATCTATGAGCCTTATACTATTTTCATATATTTCCTGAATATTAATACAAAGAATTTTGTAGAAAATGTGGAAATACAAAAAATTAATAGAAATAAATTTTAAATAGTCCAGAAGACATCCTAGAGATGACCATGACATTTTATATATTTCTGTCTAGTACCCTCATGGAATGATCCTTTATACATAATCTGTAGCTTGATTTATTCCATATATTTTATGTACTATGTATTTTCATATATAATTAAGACTCTAAAAGCACAATTTCTGACAGCTGTACAATGATCCATTACATGAATGTAGCATCATGTATTTAAGAAGTCAGCCTACCTGAGGCTGTCATGTGGAAATACCATATAGAGATAACAGAGAAGAAGGGAAGGAGACAGACTCAAGATTCAGCTGTTCCAAAACCTGAGGATTTCAGTCTCCATCCAGGTACAGATATGTGAGTAAAGGAACCTTTGGGATAAACCATGTTGTATTGTTGAGGACATTTTTTTTTTTTTTAAGTTTTGGAGGCTAAGTACAAAACACATGAATGTAAAAGCAAAATAAGACAAAACATTTCCAGGTAGCTTGTTTCTTTAACTCAGAAGGCTTCAGATTGAGGAGTGTGTTACTTGAAGAGCCATACTCAAGAATTCTGGAAACCATGCTTGAGAAGTTCACCCATCATTCATAAAAGTGGTTTAGATGTTGAGATACTAGACCTTGACCCTGAGTCTGATGCCACAATACATGACACTTTGCAGGGATCCTAGGAGGTACTGAGTATATTTTGTGTTTGGAAAGAATGTAAATAACTTTGGAAAGAGGGTGGCCTCTGGTTCCTTTTAAAACATGTCTGTAAACTACGTTACTCTTCCCATCAAAGATGGAGTCCCTGAAATCTGAGTGGCTTTTGTGACTCCTTTGATTAACAGAATGTGGCAGAAGTGATGTTGCATGATATGAGGCTAGAATAGGAAAATTTCATGTTGTTACTGCTGCTGGTCCACTCACTCTGGGAGTGTTCATCTACCATGCAATTCAGTTTACCCTGAGGCTGCTGTGTGGAAAGTCTACTTGGAAGGGAAAGAACGAAGAGAGGAGAGGGGAAGAAGACCAGCCCCCAGTCATTTGAACTTTTCAACTAAGATGCCATATATGTAACTGAAGAAGCTTTTTTTATGACCCCAGAGCCAGCCTCCAACTCTAGCCTAATTAGAAATCCTGTGCCTGCTGTGCCCAGTCCCCCTCAGATTGCCGAACAAGATAAATGTCATCATTTTAAGATCCACGATAGGTGGTTTGTTATGCAAGAACTAGGATAAAATAAGACAGTGTAGGTAGATGCAGAGGACATGGCACTTGGTACACATTGCAAACGTCAGTTGCCTCTCCCCTCCTTTTGGGGAAAAGCTGTACTTTAAGGGCTAGAAATACTATTAAGAAGTTGTCAATCTCTTTTTCTCCAGATAACAGCCTAGACAAAAATTTGATCAAGTCCCTCAATGTGACCTCTGTAGGAAAATCTACAGTGCCTTCTGGTAAGGGTTTAACCACTCCAGGCTTTATTTTATTTAAATTCAACTTTGGTTTTGATCTGAACTCTACTCCTTTTGTGGTTTTTATTTAGTTGCTAAATCGTGTCCCACTCTTTTGCAACCCCATGGACTGCAGCCCACCAGGCTCCTCTGTCCTTGGGATTTCTCAGGCAAGAATACTGGAGTGGGTTGCTATTTCCTTCTCCAGGGGATCTTCCCAACCCAGGGATCAAACCCATGTCTCCTGCATTGGCAAGTGGAGTCTACCACAGAGCCACTAGGGAAGCCCCTACTCCATTTACCATTGATTTATTTAGCCCCTACTGCTACCCAGGACCATGCTGGATGGACAACGAGATAAATATCAATACACAGTGTCAATTCTCGGGGAATCTGGGAATTATACTGCCACCTTGACAGCACCCTCTCTGAGCCCTTAGCCTACTTTATACAGCCACTGACAAACCCTTTTTCGCTACATGTGTTTGGATGTGTAAATACACTGAGAAACAGAGAGTGAAGAATTTGTTGAGCTTTCTAAGTAGGAGCCAAGTGGAGCCTGTCTTAAGGAGTTTGCATACATCGTGTCATTCAAATGATCTCAATGACCCCATAAGTTAGGTATTATTTCTACCTCATTTTTCTAGAAATTATAAGCGAAGCATGGCAGCCCACTCCCGTATTCATGCCTGGAGAATCCCCATGGACAGAGGAGCCTGGCGGGCTACAGTCCACGGGGTCACAAACAGTCAGACTTGACTGAGCGGCTAAGCACAGCAGACAGGTCTCAAGGGCCTACTTTGGGACATTAAAGAAATGTCCAAGATCACACAACTTTTAAAAGGCAAATTTGGGAGTCAAATCTGAGTCAAAGTGACTTCAACAACCTACATCCCTGATTGGAAAGATAGTCAATCTCCTTAAAGCTCAGTTTGCTCACCTCTATAAGTGAAATAATAATAACAAGGCCTTCACTAGACTTCTCCAGAGTCTGACATTTTAGTGTAAGCAGGCAGACCTGAGTTCAAATCTCAGACCTTCTACTTACCACCCTATCAAACTTGACCCTCTTGAACCGCCATAGCTTCATCAGTGATACAAATGAGGCAGTATTATTTACATTTGTGGTTACTGTAATGCATGAATGAGGAAATAGATAACCTCTTAGCACAGGCTCTGGCACATAGTATATTTTCATAAGTTACAGTGGTGGTAGCAATGTGACTGTTATTTCTGGTAATACTCCTTTTGGTCTATCCATTTCTCCATGAATTAATTACTAGATTCTTTTATTCTTTGAATCACCACATATTAAGCGTTTGTTCTCTTCCAGATATTGAGAACCAAATAGCTTGCAATGCCTCTCCCTTTGCCAAAGGAATGTGAAGCTGAATCTCTGAGCTGGAAGCAGGGGTGCTAAAGAACAGAGCCGGTGCTCTTGGATAATAACTGCCTGCATCTCACTGAGAAACTTAGCTCCCGTGATCTCCCTCCACCAAGTTACACCATTATATCCAGCAGAGAGGCTGCTTCTTATACCTTATTTTTCCCTCACTTTTTTTTCCAGCCACTTATTCAGCAAAATGCTACATCCCTTACCATGAATAGCTTCTCCACACAAGTCACAAAGTCCTTTTTCCAGTTCTTCACAAAAGTAAATTTCCTGATGACTAGGAAAGAAAAACAGCCAAAGACAGGAAAAAATTCTTTCACAAAAAGAGTTAAGATAGGCCCATTTCCTCTGGGCCATCTTCTAGCAGTTTGCGGATCACAGGGAGAGGGACAGTTGGATGAAGGACATGCCAATAAATAAAATGAAAGGGGCTCTAATATCTCCAACCTCCAGTCTGAAATATCCTGGGAAATGACCACAGGCTCACCTATTGAAAACTAACAAAGCCATCCTGGCAGCCTCTGATGTCGTCTATTCAACTTGTGCTGCTGCTGCTGCTAAGTCGCTTCAGTCGTGTCCGACTCTGTGCGACCCCATAGACGGCAGCCCACCAGGCTCCCCCGTCCCTGGGATTCTCCAGGCAAGAATACTGGAGTGGGTCGCCATTTCCTTCTCCAGTGCATGAAAGGGAAAAGTGAAAGCGAAGTCGCTCAGTCGTGTCCCACTCTTAGCGACCCCGTGGACTGCAGCCTACCAGGCTCCTCCATCCATGGGATTTTCCAGGCAAGAGTACTGGAGTGGGGTGCCATTGCCTTCAACTTGTAGAAAATAGTAAATAGCAGACAAGCACAATGACTTTCAGAGAGCTGCACTTTGTAATAATGTTCTGATGAATGAAATGGTCAGAGTACTACAGGTTTCTTGACTGATCATTTTTGCTAACAATATTTTTTTGAAATGCATGACTTTGGGCCAGTTACTTAACAACAAGAATCCTTTGTTTTCTCTTGAAAAGTTGAAATGGCAATCATGGGCAGGCATTGTGGCTTTGAAATTAAATCTCAACACATTTAGTATATATGTGGATCACCTATTGATAGACAAGAGGTGGCCCACATATATACTAGTAGATGATGATGATGATGATAATAAAATCACTTTTCGGTAATCATGAAATGAGCTGTATGTTCAAGGCATGGATATAGACACTGGGGGAGTGGTCAAGCCTCTGCCTTTCAGAAAATATTTTCTGTACTGGAGAGTGGGGAGCTGAGCTAGGAAAATACCAAAAAACAATATGAAACATAGCAAATCAAACAAGTTTTGGTTCAATCCTACCAAAGAGTCGTATTTTAAGAAACCTCAGTGTAACAACCACAAATCACTGAAATTTACTATTTATTTTTCTTGAAGCCTAGTTGTGTATGCCACATAAGGGTCCCATATGTAACTCTCAGCAAACCTCCTTAAATTCTCTCACACTCAGCCTCCCTCACTCATGCATGGCTGCAGGACTTCAAAATTCATCTCTCTACCCCTCCATCCCAAAATCACCTTAAAAATACAAATAAAAACCGTCTTTTTCTAAATCAGCCATAAGCCCCAACAGGCTTTTATGTTATCCTCCCACCTCTGCCTTCTCTCACTTAGTTATTTGTCATTCATATCAACTTAAGCCTATGGCCCTTTTCAAAATTTCTAATCCTCTTTACTTGGATTCTATACCATAAAGAAAAACCTAGGAGCTGACATAGAAATCAACAGTTACTCCTCCATAAAATCAGCAGGGAGGGAGGACAATTGCAAACACTTAGGAATTAATATCATTTTCTTTATCCCTGTCCTAGATACAGAAAAGTGCTAGATATAATAAATTCCTTAAAGGTACAAACAAAATGCTGTGTGCTGAGGCAGTGTTAGGGCAGCTGTATTGGTTTGATTTGGGGATGGGATAAAAGGTGTAAGGTTAAATTTTTGTGTCAGTTTAAAAAAAAAAAAAAAGAGGATGAAGGGCACTCCCCCTCAAGAAAGGCAAGGCTTTTGAATTTCAAAACAGAATACATTTGAATGGATCAAAAGAGTTTAAGAAAGAGGCTGATGACAAGGATGCACTCTGCCCATTTAATTAATGGCAAAACTCATAAATGGTAGGCACAAAAATGCCAAAGGATCTCAAGGGTATTTTTAATGCAATTTTCCAGGTAACTTAAGGAACTACCACATCCCAGACACCTGACAGGTCATGAGAATAAATTATTTTAGCTATTCATTATTTTATTTTTATGTATTATATATGTAACATAGGTGGTATTAAGGCTTCATTAGAAATTTAGAAGACTCAGTGTTTTCTGCATGATACTGTCTAGCTCTGAGAACTTTTGGATCTGCTCCTTAAGATTTGTGAGGACCTGTCAGGAGGCAGAAATCACTACATTTGTTATTTCACCAGAGACAGTTTGGTATACGATCTTATTAACTAAGTATAGGGTTGTGTGTGTGTGCTAAGTTGCTTCAGCCGTGTCCAACTCTTTGCGACCCTATGGACTGTAGCCTGCCAGGCTCCTCTGTCCTTGGGATTCTCTAGGCAAGAATACTGGAGTGGGTTGCCATGCCCTCCTCCAGGGAATCTTCCTGACTCAGGGATCGAACCCATGTCTCCTGTGGCTCCTGCATTGCACACAGATTCTTGACTTCTGAGCCAGCAGGGAAGCCCAAGTATAGGATTATAACTAGGTAACTCACAGTGTTAAAAAAGACACTCAGTTTTAATGAGAAAGCAAGTGAGGAAGCACTTCCATCCCTAGGGATGAGGGAGCAAGGAGTAGAAATTGGAATTATTACAATTTAGAAATAAAGAAGAGAGCTGAAACTCAGTCTAGAGGCACATCATGGGACAAGATCCAGACATCTGAGGAGAGGCTGCCTGCCACCTGATGAAGGATCTTAGAACCTGGAAGACTGATTACATGGACCTGGGACCCAGACTTAAGATGGGTTCCAGGCAGCTAGTACTGGTGTCTAGCAGGGCCATGAGGGTCAAAGTGAGTAAGGCAAGAACCAAGAAGTAGATTCTTTAAGTGTCGAAAAACTTGCAGACAGGATTCAGCTGCTGCCAAAATGGCAAGAAACTGCTGCTACTGGGGCAAAGAAGCACCTTTGGGGTGATGCTTTAAGAATTACAGCAGGCAAAGGGCAACTCACACAATCACTTTCGTTTTGACAGATGGAAACACACAGGTATTTCTGGAACTGGCTCTAGCACTGCTCATCCTACAGTCAATACATTTTGCCATTACGTGCTTATCCTTATATCAGCTGAGCTTCTGTCACATGTAATCCTAACTGAAAGAGAGAAGATACCACCATTAACGCTGAAGTCTGAGGGGTAAGACAGATGGCCCTTGGCTTAGTGCGGGAGATCAGTAAGGATCTTCCTTTTTTTTTCTTCCTCTTCATGGAGGAAGTGGTGTCTCAAAAGTGGGCTGTGGAGCAACCACAGGCAGAGATTGGAGGAAATATTCTAAAAAGAGGAAACAGCATGGGCCAAAGAATAGCTGTCAGGAAGAATAGAACACACTTAGGATACAGCGGCCAGTTAGGTCAGAGTGAAAGAAAGAAATTTGAGACATCAATCCCACCGATGTCTGCATGGCTCCTGGTTCCTCTGTGAGTTCAGCTCAGATGTCATCTTCTCAAAAAGTCCTCCCTGACCACACATACCCATGTCCCCCATCACTCACTGTCACACTTACTCTATTAAACGCCTAGCTTTTGTGCCGTGTGTGGTCACCCATTTGCGGTTCCATTGTTTGCTGTCTGTAGCCCATCTGGAATGAAAGTGCTCTGAGGAAAGCATCCTTGCCCACTTTTGACTCAAGTCCCCACTGCACACAAAGAAGCTGGCACCACACTGGCTCTTAGCGCACACCTGTGGAGCAAGCAGGTAGTGAGACCAGCAAGAGACTGTGAAGCCAGATGTGGGAGAGGGCAGAATCTGGGTATAAACTGAGAGCTGTGCTGTTAAGAGACTCATCTGCTATGAGGGCAGCAGACCGTGGTCAGCCACAAAGGCAGGAAGAGCAGCTGAAGAGGCTGCTGAAAACATCCGAGCGATAGGGAGTGTTTATCTGATTGAGTGAATTATCTTGAGTGAGTTTTTGAACCTGCCCCCCAGGTGAGAGAAGAATGAAAAATGGCTCGTTATTCCTCTTTTATCTCTCAGAGCTGACTGCTCTATAAACACTTTCATCTTTCTTCAGATAATGTTTTGTAACCATACATGAATGGTGTCTTACACATGAATCTGTAACAGCTATTTCCCCCCAGGTAACAGCTTTGAAAAGAAGACAGTGGCAATGGCTGCTTGAGCAGAAAATGAAAGCAGAGTGGTTCTCAAAATACCACAATAGAGCCTGTATTTCTGTCTGTGTCTCTAGTCCTGCCTTTCAAACATGGGGCAGCCGGGGGTGGTGGGAGGGGATGAATTGGAAGACTGACATATATACACTGAGTGAGCGAAAGTTGGTCAGTCATGTCTGACCTTTGCAACCCCATGGATTACAGAGTCCATGGCATTCTCCAGGCCAGAATACTGGAATGGGTAGCCTTTCCCTTCTCCAGGGGATCTTCCCAACCCAGGAATGGAACCTGGGTCTCCTGCATTGCAGGAGCCTCAAGAGAAGCCCATATATACACTACAATGTATAAAATAGAGAGCGAGTGAGAACCTGCTGTACAGCAAAGGGAGCTTAGCTCACTGCTCTGTGATGACCTAGAGGGGTGGGATAGGGAAGCCAGGGAGGTCCAAGAGGGAGGAAATATATGTATATATAAAGCAGATTCACTTGTTGTACAGCAGAAACTAACACAACATTGTAAAGCAACTATACCTCCAATTGAAAAAAAAAAAATAGAGCCTGTGTTTCACAGGCTACCCCATTCCAGGATTCCCTGAGTCTCTGAACCAGATCAGGCCAGTCATATCTAATGTAACAAAAAAATATCTCTAGGCTAAAATATCTCCCCCCAACAGGCTACATTTATTCAGTCTTTTATAGGATTGTTTGCTGTGTATTGCATGTTTTAATATTTGGTGTAAATAGTACACATGATATATATTGTTTGGAACGGATTTTTTTCTCCTAACCTTGATTTTCATTTGGTAAGTTAAACTATGTAGTACTAGCCCATTCATTTTCACTATGGTATAGGTTGTTGTTGTTGTTGTTTTTTTCCCTTGAATGTGTCTGACACCAATTATTGAGCTATCGTCTTGCTGAGGAACATTAAATTCAATTTTGGGTTTTCCCTGCAGTGCTACATTGAATCCAAATGATTCCTTGTGCAAATATGAAATAATTTCTCTAGGAGATTTGTGTATACACACACACGCACACATACACGATTCCTTGTGCAAATGTTTATAATGAATGTCCAATTTTACAAAACATGCAAAAGTACAAAAGGATTTTACCAATTTACATTCCTGCCAGCAGCCTGTAAGAGTTATCATCTTTCCACATCCTATCCTTGCTTACTGTCTGGAATTTTAAAACTACAATTATTACAGAATGACATTTCACTGGTGTTTCAATTTATATAATCCTATTAGTTTAAGTTAGTCACTCAGTCGTCTCTGACTCTTTGCAGCCCATGGACTGTAGCCTGCCAGCCTCCTTTGTCCATGGAATTCTCCAGCAAGAATACTGGAATGGGTAGCCATTCCCTTCTCCAGGGGATCTTCCCAACCCAGGGATCAAACCCAGAGCTCCTGCATTGCAGGCAAATTCCGAGATGGTTGAATGGCATCACTGACTTAATGGACATGAGTTTGGGCAAACTCCTGGAGATAGTGAACGACAGGGAAGCCTGGCATGCTGCAGTTCATGGGGTCACAAAGAGTTGGACACAACTTAGTGACTGAACAACAGCAACATTAGTTTAAGAGATGAGTATGCTTTCATAACTGCACTATTTGTTTCCTTTTCCTTGAATGGTATTTTCATTACTTTGTGCCTCTTCGTTAACTTGCCCTTTTCATATTGATTTGTAGGAATTCTCTGGACATTATATAATTATAAGCCAATTTCACTCAACATAAGGAATCTATTGTATTCTAAATCTCTGATTTATTTTTGGATCAGAATATTTTTTTCCTCAGCACTTACATGTCATTATAGATCAAAATCAGCTACTACATAAGGATATGTATTTGAATTACATAGTTTTGCCCCTCACAGAATCAACTTTACTGAAAGACATTCTAATATTGTTCCCCTTACAGTTTTTTTAAGGGCCATATGATGTGTATATGAAATTTAATATCAAATATTATATGAAAATATAATTTAGGTCTATTATATAAATTCATATCCAACACATAAAAACCCACATAATACACTGGATCAAAAAAAAATTTTTTTTTTTACTTTTAGAAAACATCAAACATAATTTTTTTATTTGTGATTTTTCTGAGTAGAGGAAAAACATCTTTCCAAATTCTGATATCGTCTCCTTAAAGTTTTAAATGTTGATTTCCATTTGGAAAACTTTAATCCATCTGGAACTTAAATTTCATTCAGTTTTTTCTTCATGTTCTCAGGAACTCTGCTCTCAAGGACCCAGCATATATCCCTTCCCTTGTCTAAGTCCTCAAACTTCTACAAGAGGACTTAGCTCCCACTTCCTTGTGAGACCTCCCTTGACTGTTCCAGCCCTCACTGACCTTCTCTTCCCTCAACTCCTAAGACATCAGTCACTGGGTCTGGACTTCATTATTTCTTAATTAGAGATTGTAAACCCATAGACCAGTAGTGCCGGGAAGGTAACCCTAATGGGTGAAGTGGAACCAAACTAAGCCAATAGAAAGTACGGAGACCAGAGCAGTTCCTAACAGTCCTAGCCACATGGGAACATAAACCCTGATGTGCTAATCATTTGAAAGTACTTAAATAAAAATATCATTAGGAATCTGTATTTCTATTCCAAAAATCTTTATTTTTATATGTTGTAAAGTGATTCCATTTAAGACAATTCACTTAAAATAAAATCAATAAAATTTATCTACATTCTGAATCTCTTTAGCCTCAACCTGTCATCTTTGATTTATCTTTGTCTAATCATTCTATAATTTCTAATCACTACTTGTCTCTTAAATAAAAACTGAAGCTATTCGAGCAGAGAGATTCTCATTTGTATCTACCACAGATCCAGTCTCAGAGAAAAGCACACGATAATGGCTCAATACATCCACACTTGCAGGCTGGTTGGCAGAAGTTCTTATAACCAAGCCTTTGAGCACACAGCTATCACCTAGAGTCCAACATAAAGAAGAGATTTAAAAGACAATTCCAAATGTCCATGTGACCAAATGTAGTTGCACATATTTTGGTATGCATTCACCTATTGTTTTCTTAGGCTTCCCTGGTGGTTCAGACAGTAAAGAATCTGCCTGCAATGCAGGAGACTCAGGTTTGATTCCTGGGTCAGGAAGATCCTCTGGAGAAAACAGCTATCCACTCTAGTATTCTTGCCTGGAGAATTCCATGAATAAAGGAACCTGGTGGGCTACTGTCCTTGAGGTCACAAAGAGTTGGACATGACTGAGAGACTAAACACACTATTGTCTTCTAGGGGTTGAAAACTTGATTTTAAGTCGCTGAAGCATGCATACTGATGTTGTATTTCTAGAGCTAGGTTTAGTATCTAAGTTATCTCTCTCCTATTATACCTTATCAAGTTCTATACAGCTCATTGTAATGGTGAAATTGACTCTGAAGTAGGAATTGGGTTTTTCCTGGGATATCCTTGAATAGGGTACTTCATCTCTCTGAACGATATTTTTATCTGTAAGTTGAGAATAATCATAATATCAGTTTCAATCTCAAAGTATAATATGAAGATAATAAATCTACCCATCTAATTGAGTTGCTCAGAAGATTAGGCAAGATTAAAAATCAAACCTATAAAGCTACCTATAAATATAGGTACAATAAAATGAGCTTGAAGGAATGAAAGCAATTGGGTAGTATATGATGCCACTCAAAGATATTGTTAATCATCATTTCGGGGGTTTCTTAGTCTGCTATTCATATGTCCCTTAGCACTCAATACTGTGTGGGACAATTTAATACAATTTTCTTTCTCATTGATATGTTGAGTGTTTTCCTCCTTTGAGGCTACAGTTGCCACCCTAGCTTCTATGACACCCATTTCAGTGAGGGATCCATGAACTTGCAGTGAGTTGGGCCAAATTATATCCAGAGAGAGGCAGCAGATGATCCCTAGTGATATTCCATGACCCTGTTCAGAGCCAACAGGAAAAATCATCCAAGGTCAGTTTGAATGCATCTCTCTATCTATGTTGAGTTTATGGCTTCCTGTCCAGTCTCTCTGTATTTCTATATAGATGATTCTATGTGTGAACACTTGGATATTTTTATTATGGGCAAGTCTATGTGCTTACAGCTGTGTCTACACAAGTCTTCGTATGTGTATCTGTGCTTGTATGTTTGTCTTTGTGTTGTGTATATCTGCATTCCTATATCTATCTGTGTATACTTTTAAGTATGTGTGTGTGCACCTATGTTGTGAGTGTGTATGTGTATCTGTGCACCTATGTTGTGAATATGTATGTCTATTCTCTGTGCCTGTGCCAGTGGGCATCCTGGAATATGACTGTGTATCTCACGGTATTTCTGGGGCTATACATGCATGTCTCCAAGTAAGTCTGTCAGTGAAACTATCTTTGAAACACTATGCATATGCCTGACTTTTTTGTGTGTTTAATAAAGAAAAAGATTGAGAAACTTCTACTCAGTCCAGCAGTGCTCCTAAATTACTGTGTTGCTATCAAACAAATCCTTAGGAAAGCAAGTTTCTTAGGACTTGACTGCAAAGCAGATAACCTGTATACTTTTAAAACCATTCTGATGATAAAACCCTATTTCTACCATTTTTTTTTATTAATCATTCTTTTCTTGTATGAGGCCTAGACAATAATTTTTAACCTTCCCTTATTAAAATCAATAGGTTTCAAACCAGATTTTAAAACCACCCTACCCGTGAAAAGGCTGAATTTCTTCACGGAACCTGGGTTGCTTCAACTATATGAGTCTTTACCTGTATCATGGTTGGGTAGGAAAGAGTAACCATGTAGAAAGGAAGAGATGCCCCCCTTTCTGCTGGAGTGGGGAGGTACTCCACCACACTGGAGCCTAGGAGACAACAACCCTGGAGGACTGACCTACAAAAATAAGTGAAGAGAAACTCATTTCCCAACTCGTCTTCTCTTTCAACCAGCACTTGTTAGCTCTTATATATATATATAGCTCTGTATCATGAAAATGACAAAGTGTTTTCTTAATTTACATATAAACTCTTCATATCCACTACAGGCCATTGGCAAACAAAAAGGGAATTTATTAGTATAATAAAACAAGTAGTACATAAAAATTTAAATGCATGTTTTGGAGCATTCTTTACATAGTAATGAAAAGAAGAAGGGCAGTAAATGGAACATAATTGATAGCCTTGAAGAATGGGGATTTAAGGATAGGAGAGAGAGAGAGGATTAAAAAATTGGGGGGAAAACAGGGATTTAAAATAGGATTTTAAAATGGGGGGGGGGAGCCTGGCAGATGTTTAACCCTAGGAGGCAGGGACCCTTTCATTCTAAAAAATACTTTTGCACAAATCAAAATCTGCCTTTTTCTAGGATTCAGCCCTGTTTACACTTTCAGGTTATATCCTTTTTTTTTAGTGAACATCCCAGAATCCCTGTAAGAGAGGGACAGCCTGTCTAGTGTCCACTTGTCCACATATCCCTTCTCCCATCTCTGATTCTCACACGGTACTGAACATTTGATTTCTGCCACCCATAAACATGAAATCACACAGACAGATTTGCTTTAATTAGGCAAAAGGAAACTGGATTTATAAACATTCCTCAGTTCCACTATTGCTTTAAGCTGTGAGGATCACAGTAAATGCTGAATAAGTATTCGTATCATAAAAGAATATATTACTGTTTATCAACTTGTCAAACTGAAAGAGTAACTCATAGAGCTCTCTTGACTGAAGTCAACACAAAGAATCAAAGGGAAGCTTTGCGGCAGAAGCACAGTTAGTACCATAAGAAGATGTTTTGAAAACAAAATATTCATGAAAAAGCATGAGAAAGATGCTATTTCTATGGATTCTCTCCATTTATATCAACTACCTCATGAGACAGGTATATTAGTTATCCCAATTTCACTGAGAAAACCTAAGCCCAAGAGGGCAAATAACACATCCAAGGTCAGATAATATGTAAATGAAAAACCTGAATTCCAGCTTAGATCGTAGGATTCTAGCACCCGTGTGCTGAACCAATATACCACCCATTCTCCATATACCAAGGACAAGATGATACAGCAGCTGAGTAAGTAGTACAGATGGGGGTACAGTAATACAGTAGTTCAAATTCTCCCTTATCTTGCATCTCCCTTTTATCTCATATCCTAAGCTACTTAGGAATACACAGGCTGCTCACAAACTCCATAAATTGAAGTATGCCTTAATGAAGAAGGTATGAAATTGCCTTGTTTGGGGATTTTTAAGACAAGACAGACAGACACATCATAGAATATCGATCTGGAAAAGACTGAAAACTTTCCAGTCCAGATCTCTCATATAATCCTGAGAAACTAGTTTTCAGTGATAGAAGGTGATTTGGTCACAGAGCTCAGCAATGATGGAGCCAGAACAAGTACTCAGGAATAATTCCCTTATCTGTTATTCTTTTTAGTATAGCATGCTGCTTTCTATTTTCTAAAATGTCTTGACAAAGCCTATTTGGCAACATAAAAAAAGAAGACTTATTGCCCTTGTGTATCTTTTGCTGAATAAACTCTGGTTCTAGATCTACAATAGATTTATCAATAAAAGGATCAAAATAATTTTCTCCTTCCTTGGGAAATAAGGACTCCTCTTCCCTTTTGCTCTCACTTCATAATTTATAGCCTGCAAATGTTTATTGGTATTATTATGCAAATCCAGTCACTAAAAAGAAATTGTGTTCTAGCCTATAGCACTGCTTTGACTTTCAACTTAGTGATGGGTTTATGTGGTGGAGGGGCTAATAAATGGCAGAAGCCCTTATCTTGTGGTGAAGTCGAATCTCTGCTAAGAATTAGGAAGAAAATGAAACAAGCCAAAAATAAATAAGCGTCTCAAGAAACAAAGTTTTAGAAGTTCGAACAATATTGGATTACTTAAATAATGTCATCACTTAAAGTTAGCATCATAAATTGCTAAACAATTCTGCTAGCACATGTATTCAACAGCTTTTTACCTGACCCATGTCTTGTTTATTTCTTGTACTCTTCACGTTCACCACCACCACCACATGTATTTCCACATGTGGCTACTGGCAATAAGAAAGAACAAGCTATGACTTAGTATTGGAAAACTAGCTTTGAGAAGCAACAATGTAGGATATGCAGAGATGAAGGAAAGCAAACGCCAAGTTTTGAAGGAGGTCATCAATGGGTTCGCAAAGAGTTGGTCATGACTGAACAACAACAAGGATCAAGAGGATGTGATCTCTGGTTGACTAAGGGGCTAGACCTGGGCAATTAGAGGCTCTTCACTCCTTCCTCTGTCCTAGGAATATACATTCTGCCCATTGTTCCCACAGAGGGAGCCCTTTTCCAGAATACATTCTTGAGAGAGCAATGTGTTGTTAAAATTATCTGGACGATATGTGTGACTGAACCCAGTTAAGGCCTCTATATGAAGATTCTGGCAGGTAGGAACAGAGATCTTAGTCTTGTGGCCCCCCAGGACAACCCTCATATGTAAGTTTTCTTCCTTATAAGATTTACCACCTAAAAATCTGAAGTGGTCTGTTTGGTCTCTCATTGCCCACTATGTATGAAGGTCAGTTTCAGATTTCATGTGGGAGACTCCAGCGTTTGCAAAACAATACCTTGGCATCATTTAAAAACTTCTAATATGAAAGTAACCACTAACAATGGCAGAAAAATTAAAACAGACAATATCTGTATGCTTTAAGTACTTACTCCCTAAACTGGATATTCTAAATAAATGAATACAATTTCACTGTTTTCTATTATTTAGGCTCTATGAATATTTGTAAGAAGAAAAAATATAATAAGCTCTAAAAAAATAAACTATGATGAATTCTCTGGTATGGATATTTTAGTAGAGAATTTTTTTTTAACTGCAGAGACCTCTGAAAGCCACTAGACATAAATCTCAGAAGAACCAAAGACATGAAATTTCTTGATTTGTTTGTAATTTGGGATATTTAATCATCTATGGCAAACCACGTTTGGTTTAAAATTTTACCTAAGGATATTTATATTTACCAGATATATATATGTTGCTTCATGGAGAATGAACTTTTTGAAATTAAAATAAAGAAGGTTATCACATTAAAGTTGAGTAAAGATGATTCCAAGGTAGCTGAGTGGTAAAGAATCCACCTACCAACACAGGAGATGCAGACTGGATCCTGGGATGGGGACGATCCCCTGGAGAAGGAAATGGCAACCCACTACAGTATTCTTGCCCCCAAAAATCCCCATGGACAGAAGAGTCTGGTGGGCTATAGTTCATGAGTCACAAAGAGTTGGACATGACTGAGCATGCATGCACAGCAAAGCCAAGTACCAAATGGAATTATAGACTATCGAACAAGGATATACAAAGGAAAAATAACTTTATATAGTCATTAACAAATCTGCAGAAGTCAAATCTTGAAAACATAAACTAATGTTTTTATTCAGTGTTATCACACATTTACACACAGATGAAAGCTTTTTTAAAAAATACATTAATGCCATTGCAAAGTATTAATTTCTTTTTACTTTCTGTATTAGTAGTAGTAGTAGTGGTAGTCGCTCAGTCATGTCCGACTCTTTGCGACTCCATGGACTGTGGCCCGCCAGACTCCTCTGTCCATGGGATTCTGCAGGCAAGAATATGGAGAGGATTGCCATTCCCTTCTCCAGAGGATCTCCTGACCCAGGGTTTGAACCTGGGTCTCCTGCATTGCAGGCAGAGTCTTTACTGTCTGATCTATAGGGAAGATCCTTACTTTCTGTACTATAATTTTTTTTTTTTACTATTATGATTATACATATAAAACTTGATAAATGAAGAAATTCACTCTGTATTTGGGTCACTATTTTTATTGCTCATTTTATATAATTATTAATAAAATAATTTTGTTACATAGATGAAGGGCCTACCAAAAATGATGCATTCTGATGTCAAAAACGCTAGATGTACCACTGCATAGAAGGTAGATGGGTAGAAAAAATTTACCCATGTTTCTGCTTCTATTTTCCTAGCTTTTCAAATTCTTATAAAACAGATACGATCACTCCAAGTTCTTTCAAGGTGTACTAATTTAGGATAAGACAATCTTGTGCCAGGTTGAGTGCTGGGAATATGAATGTTACTTAATTTTAGTAGGAGGTGACAAGGGATGCATTATCCACTATGCACAAAATGGCCATAAATTAAGAGATCCTAAGTAGTCTACAATTGCTTTTTAGCTTATCTTAGTTTGCATTCCCTGAATCCTAAATTATACATCATTATGTAGTGATTCCCTCAAGACCTGTGGAAAGTACAACTCCGTTCCTGACAACCCTCTAGCAAACAGGCTGCCCAGCTATTAGGAAAGACAGCAACAGCATAGAGAATAAAGGGCAAACCCCAACCAATTCAGTGGATGTTCCTCAAACGCTCCATGCAAGCTTAGTCTTTGCTATGCAAATTCTATGTGAGGTTCAGGAAGATGCTTACAACTTAATGTAGCAGTAACTACTGTACTGTTATAATATTGTAAAGTGAATATTGGCTCTGGTTAATTAGCTAGACCTGTATAGTGTATGCCATCATATTTTTTTTCTTTTGCCTGTTTCTTGTGAGGGAATGGGACAAAGACCAACCTGAAAAATCTTAGGGAATATAGGGTGGGAGGAGAGTACTCTTAAAACACTCTTCAGTTTGAACTGAATAAAGAAAGCAAATGAAAACAAACCAAACTCAGGCACTTATAAAAACATTTCAAAGAAAGATATTTGCTTCTTTGAAACACTTCCAACCTGAGGAGCATAAATTTAAGAAATGAACTAGAGAGAAGTAGTTACAATTAAGAACAAAAGAAAATTAGTATTAGGGTGTTTTCAAGTAAAAGCCACAGGAAAGTTATTGAGTAGCTCCATAAACCTAAGGACATCCGTCATTTATGTAACAAACCATTTGGAGGACGGTGATTCCAGAATTAGTGCAGTAGTGTTGTGACTATCAACAAACTAGAATTCAGCTTTCTACTCATTGGATTGTTTTTTACCTTCCCAAGATGGCACTTTACACAATGCCAAAGACATTCAAGGCAAGAAGGTGGGGGAAGTGTTGACATCTAAGAGCTCTTCCTTCATATTTGCCTTCCTATTACAAATTGCAATATTTCCCAGAAACTTAATAGATTTGTCATTTCTCTTTCTCCAGAATTAGCTACTTGGATATGCTTAAATGTAAGAAACTTAGAAAATAAATATCTAGCAAAAGGTAAGAGAATTAAAATCACATCCCCTAAAGAAGCCAAAGCCTGTTAGAAAATAATTTGGGGGGAAAAATAAAGAATGACTGTTGGGAAGTAGCTACCTTTGATTCAAAACTCTCTCTGATGGAACCATTAAGATAAAACTGTCACCTTCAAACTATAATGTTTGATCTTATTTTTTAATATTAATACAACAGTAAGGAAAATTCCATCTGAACAAGCTATTTCCAGTGGGTTTCATAGAACAATCATCCTGCAAGATGACCTAGAAAAAATTAAGCAGAGGATTTTTAATGCAAATTACCATATTAAAGCCTTTGGTAATCCTATAGTAATAACAAAAAAAGTCTTAATCCAGTGCTTCCCAAATATATTTATTTATTTATAATTAGTTTATGGGATCTATTGCTTTATGTAACCCCTATGGAACCCACTCTGGGGGTACATTCCTCTTCCCATTAGCACAAACTGTAGAATGGTTTTTGGTTGGATACTGGTATTTCCCTAGGAGAGAGAATCTCAAATTATTGATATCTTTACTTCCTGCTCACTATGATGTCCAAAGTATTTGAAATACCGCCTTTTCTTTTACTTTGAGCAACGTATAAATCAGGAATGAGTCAGCAATCATATAACTCTCATTTAACAAAGAAGTGACAGAAACATGAATGCAATCACACAAAGGCAAAGCAGAATATCAAGCTACTGACCTCAAGAATTATAATATGGAACAAGTAAGTACTATTTAATGGAAAATAAATATTATTTGCCAAGACTTAGATGAATTATATAAGTGGAGACAGCCAATTCCCCTGTTAATTTCAGTGAATGTTTTCACACGCTTTATTTCAGATGCTTTTATTCTGTTCTATGGCACCCTTAGCCACCTCACCACTGTGGTCTCCAGGAGCCCACTAGAGTTGTCATACTAACTGGTAAAATCATATCCACTCAGAAATTTTCTTTTCTTCAGGCTTGTCTGAGATGTTGGTGAGGGGAAGACAGGGGGACTAAGGGGACAAAGGGGAGGATCAGTACAGCCAGGATGCCGAAGTCCACCAGAGAGAAGGCTTACCTGGCGGTGACAACCCAGGTTTGGAACACGCCTTAGGCCGGGAATACCAGAAAGTTAAATTCAAATACCAGTCTAATATAAATGTCAGAAGTTTTGCCACATTGAAAAGTGATAATTTGTCTTCACTGTGTTATGTTCACAGGACAAAATGTCAAATAAAGAGTTTCTCTTGCTTTTGACTCTGGAAAATGACAGGTTCAAATTATGTTCTGGAAATCATGAATAGCTCCTGATAAAAGATAACCCCTTTTCTTCATGAAGGTACTTGGAAAGAACCCAGGATCAGACCATATTTTAAGTCATAGCTGTACTGTCCACTTTCATCTGTTTGTGGTTTCTAGTGGTGCTAATTTTCATGTCTGTGATTAAAAACAGCTGTAGGGAGGATTTTAAAAGGTTTCAGAGAAATGCCATCAGGGCTGTGGTACTGCCATTGCTAATTTATTGACCTAGCAGTGAATTCTTTGAAAATGTTATCCTTCCTCATCTCCCAGCATCACCTCATTTCATTTTCATAAACCTCTACTAATCAATGCATCTAGAAATTTGCCTTCAAATGAAGTGCTCCAAATTCATTTATTTAATAACAACATTTTGGATAAAATGTATATTCTTAAGGTCACATTATAGACTCTTTAATGCTTAGTTTCACAGTTTTCCTGAGCATTTTTTACTGTTCACACTCATACTAACTATATAAAAGGACTTTGGTTCATACTCTCCAGAAGAAATCCCTCATCGCTCTAGATTTTCATGCCTTTTGTATATTATTTTCTTATAGTATTTATAGTTTCTCCAACTGTAGAGTTTTTTATGTTATCTTTTTATCTTCTCTTTTCTGTCAAAAAAGATACACCCTCTTTGAAAATACATTGGGAATTGTTTATCTGTTAGTTTTTACCATATCTATAGCAGAGCCTGACAAGTAGAACTGTTTCTATTCCAGCTCAATCAGAATCCCCAAATACAAAGATTTAATAGTCAGTATCAAGTTGGTGATCAATTATCATTTAAACAACTTAAAGCCATAGAAAAGTAATACAGTTTTAAATGCAAACCATTAAAATGTAAACCTTACTGGCAGCCTTAGGTTTGGGTTTTTGCTTACTTATTGTGAGACTTAATTGAGTGCTTTAACCAAACCATGTTTCAAAATCTTGTTTTGCAAAATGACGCTCTGCATAAGATATGATAAATTAGTTTTGGTATAAATTAAATAATGTGATGCAGCTGAAACTTTCCAACAGCTTAAAATACACATTTAAAGTTGCTTATTTTTCTTCAGTTAAAAACAAATGACCCAAAAGAGGGACTCTAACCTTCCTCCTCCCTCCTCTCTACTTCTCCTTCCATCTTTCTTCTCCCTTACACACACACACACGCCCACACACACATCCCTGTGTGTCTGTGAAAATAAGGACAAGCTAGGTTACACCACAATAAAGACCCGTGTATCTAGGTGGCTCAAAAGACTTAGTTCTCACTCACATTTCCTGTCCACCAGCTGAGACTCTAGTCAATATTATTCTCAGTGTAAGAGTGGATTTCCCCTGGGTAGCCTCCAAAGTTAGACAAGGGACAAGCAATCCTACACTTCAGTTTGAGTGGAGAAAGGAAGACCTGCCAGGACCTTGTCTGCCCCTTTAAATAAGGAACTTTGATATGGAGGAAGCTGTTTCTTCCCTGACTCTTGTTCTTAGCCAATGCAAATTCCTGTTTGAAAAATGAAGGATAAACAGAACAAAGTGACCTACTCCTAACTGCCTGTAGCTTGTCTCCTGGCTCTGCAAAGGATACCCATGCTATTGCTGGACGATTCAAAAGGGACCATGGTTACCATGGCACCAGGATGTTACAGTGTTCTGTTCCCCTACTAACCCAGGACTGGGTAAACAACCAAAGGCTAATGGTCAGGGAAAGGGTTACAATGCCTACTTGTAGCAAAAGAAAAAAAAAACCTAAACTTGCCATGTTTTTCAACTTTATAATATAAGGAATGAGGCTCAAAATTACAAAGTTAACCAAGTTTCTCTCAGGTCCCTCTGTCTTTATTTTTTTTATCTTTATGATGTTCCAAGACCCTAAATTTGCTCTTTTTCCCAACATATCACTGTTATGCATAGTAATGAGTTGTAATCAATTGTTCTCTAATCATAAAATTATGAGAGCAGATTGTTTCAAAGTTCATACCAAAATCTACTATGAAGCTGAGGTATTTGACTTCTTAAGGTAGGGAGGGAGTGGAGTGGGGAAGAAAAAAAGCACAGGAGGGAGGGAAGAAGAGAAAATGAAAGGGGAAGGGATGGCAAATAAAATATTGGGAAGTTCCTAGAAGTCATCATGGAATGAGTTCTTAAAAAATATACACACATACTTAATTGACTGTTGAACTGTAAGAGAAAGAGGAAGATTCAGGAAGAGAAACACCGTATGTAGCTATAGCTATAATAATATCAATATCCATCATACATATATATATATATACAAACACACTACCTTTTAAAATATATACTGGTGCTAGCTTTTCAAAAATCAGAGAAAAGATCCCAACCCAGTTAATGACTCTGATGTGATTCACAAGAACAAATGATTGCTTTGGACAAATATTGGTGACAAGACGATTACTCTGTTGGATGGATTCACATTTGATTAAACTCAAATTGTGGCAACCATAAAAACTGTTTCTAAGATTTACTCTAAGTTTCTTCACTTGACCATGTCTGGTACAACACTCTTTCAGCAACTTCAAAATGCAACAAGCTTTTTGTCCCACTGAGATAATTTAAAAACTAAACCATCGTGTCATAAAAAAAAAAAATTCTAAATATTGATACTTGAAGAATTCAGCAAGAGGTATCCAAAATAAAGTTCAATAAAACTATGCACACCTTCTGATCCAGAGATTCAAATTATACATTACATCCTAAGAAAAATATTAGGCAGGAGTCAATGTTGCAGCACTAAAATTTCTCATTACTGCTTTATGTAAAATAGTAAATTACAGACCCACCATACCCAAGGCTGCAATATTAGTTTTGGCATAACAAATTCATGAAATAAATTTAAAACCACATAAAATATGCTTTAGTGATTCCACAAAATGGCCATGATGTTTTGGTAAGTGGGGGTAGAGTGGGAAGAAGACATAAAATACTTTTGGAGTATGATGCTATTTTTTGTTTAAAACTTACTGGTTAACTAGCCACAATAACACAGCTTATGACCTCATGAACTTTTGTAAGTTGAACCTAATTAATTTAACTGGGAATTAGGTTTGTACTCAAGTAGGGGAGGGTGAAGAGTGATCTGTCGGCTAACATCCATAACGTTCATGAAGCAGCATCTTTATCAAAATAAAAAGGAACTATAATGGAACTGAAACTCAACAGTGGGAAACAAAAGTGAGCAGAGGTGTGAGAGAAAATAAAAACATTTTCCAGTGAAAAATTACCAGGAGAACCAGGAACCTCGGCAACCCAAGGGTGAATAATGTCAGATTCCACCAACAGAGGGAATACACTCATGACAGAACCTGAGTTGGGTGGCCTTTTCTCTCCTTCAGCACTGCTGTTGGAGGAAGCAAAGAAATAAAACAAACAAAAAAAAATGAGACACTGGTGTTGCCTTAAGCATGTTTTAAAACCATGAGTGGAGGTGTTAAATGAGGTGGGGAGTGTGAGGGACATATTTATTTGAAACAAAGATTAAATACAAACATATGGGGTGATGTCTATATTTTGTTTGCATATTTTTTTTAGATCTTAAACACTGAATGGAATTGAATTTTGTCCCATTTGAATCTAATGGGTTATGTGAAGCAAAGCATTATCACGCCCATACTAGAAATGAGAATTATCACTTGCTGCTACCCCCAATGATAAAAAAGCAATGGTAATCTCTCACAGCCCAGGGAGAAACCCTTTCCTGTGAGCTGGCCTGGAAAACCTTTACGGAGGTCACATAATTTGGAAGAGTCCAGATTGGTTGAGCTAGAATGTAAATTCCAGGAGGGTGCAGACTGTAACTGTTTCATGCATTAATGAATCTCCAGCACTGAAATAATGAATACTCAACAAATTCCGAATGAAGGAATAAGTGAAAGACATAATTCATGGATGGAATGCAGCTGACTGTGGCTATCCCGCAGATGTGGACGACTTCTATAGACTAGGGCCCAGCCCTAGCCAGCACTCTGTGACCAGCAGGGAAAGGCTCTCTGCAGGACTCAGGCCACACAGTTTAGTCTCCTCTCACTGACGTGAGGATTGGTGGAAGGGGAATTCATCTTTTTCCATGAGCATATATTTATTGAACACCCACTATGGAACAGACGCTGGCCTGAGTGCTTGCCAAAGTCCTGAGAAAATATGAGAGGGTTCAGGCCCGTTCACAGTTTGTCAGGACCCTGACAAGTGCTTGGTCACCCCTGACAGCCCCCTGTCCACTCAGGCCTCCATCCAGGAGAGGCTGAGGGACTAAGGCCACCCCGTCAGACCCTCAAGAGTACATCAGGGTTCCCTGTCCTGGTGAGTTGGCACATCAACCTTGCCTTTCTCTCCATCTGTACACAGGGGCCTTGAGATGGGGTCTTCCAGTCTCTGCCAGGAAGTAGAGATGAAATCTTAGTTCCTTCCCCACAGAGGCCAGAAGCAGCAGCAATGGAACGTGAGGATGAGAAGCAATGTCACAGTTCCAAACCTCTCCATCAGGAACAGAGGCCTGACAGGGGAAAAGGCTTGCTCTCCAGTAAACAATGGCTCCTACACATATCCTAGTAATGCACTCCCCATCCTCTCCCCCATGAAGAGCAAGTGATGGAGCCGCGCTGGAAGCACGGACCCTTTCAGAGGCAGCCCCCTTCCTCCCCAGGAGCAGAGGACTCCTGACTTCAAATGCTTGCTGGGTCTGGAAGCAGCAGCTCCCAGCCCAGTTCTTCAAGACATAATGGACCCCTTGCTGCTCCCTCAGAGCTGGAGAAGCGTTAAGCACAAAGAAAATGGAATCTTTAAAAAGCTTCCCTGTCAACCGCTATTTTACTATTTATTTCTAAACCCAGTTTAACCACTCCACCCCAATGGCTGCAATCAAAGCAGATAAAATGCCTGCTCCTGTCAACAGGAAAGATGGGCTGTGAGTGGGAGGCACACATGCGAGCCACGTGGCCACATCTTAGCTCTCCCCTTGTTCAGCTGCAGGAGAGTTTCAGTTCAGTTCAGTGGCTCAGTCGTGTCCGACTCTTTGCGACCCCATGAACCGCAGCACGCCAGGCCTCCCTGTCCATCACCAACTCCCGGAGTCTACTCAAACCCATGTCAATCGAGTCGGTGATGCCATCCAGCCATCTCATTCTCTGTCATCACCTTCTTCTCCTGCCCCCAATCCTTCCCAGCATTCGGGTCTTTTCCAATGAGTCAACCCTTCGCATGAGGTGGCCAAATTATTGGAGTTTCAGCTTCAACATCAGTCCTTCCAATGAACACCCAGGACTGATCTCCTTTAGGATGGACTGGTTGGATCTTCTTGCAGTCCAAGGGTCTCTCAAGAGTTTTTTCCAACACCACAGTTCAAAAGCATCAGTTCTTCGGTGCTCAGCTTTCTTCACCGTCCAACTCTCACATCCATACATCACCACTGGAAAAACCATAGCCTTGACTGGACGGACCTTTGTTGGCAAAGTAATGTCTCTGCTTTTAAATATGCTATCTAGGTTGGTCATAACTTTCCTTCCAAGGAGTAAGCGTCTTTTAATTTCATGGCTGCAATCACCATCTGCAGTGATTTTGGAGCCCCCCAAAAATAAAGTCTGACACTATTTCCACTGTTTCCCCATCTATTTCCCATGAAGTGATGGGACTGGATGCTATGATCTTAGTTTTCTGAATGTTGAGCTTTAAACCAACTTTTTCCACTCTCCTCTTTCACTTTCATCAAGAGGCTCTTTAGTTCTTCTTCGCTAGGTACTGGCTATGGGACTTTAAGGAAAAGCTAGTGCTTTCATAGCTAAATTGGGATGTGAGAACAAAGAGTCACCGGAGGAAAGGAAGTGTGCTTCTGACTTTGCGGGGGGCAGGGAGGTGATGAAGACAGGGAGCAGTTTTTCCCATTTACTATGAAATCTTACTCATTAATGCTGAAGTCAAACAATACAAAATCACCTCCTTAGGATTGCATACAGCTTTTAACCACCCCGCCCACCAAATATCCATAGTAATGATCTCATATTATTCTCACCACAACCCAGAGAGCTGGAACAACTTTCATTATTTTCCTTGAAAAGGCAGTACACACGGAGACACACTGTGACATGCCGGAGGTCACGCCTCAGAGAGATAGTGGCAGAGCTGGAATTAACACGTGCATCTCTTGCTTCCCAGATCTATGTGTGCTTCCCAGGTTAGAGGTGACAAAGGACAGCCCTGTGGCAGATCTGGCCCCTAACCTGTATTTGTAAATAAAGCTTTATTGGAATACAGCCACATCCAGATGATAGCTGCTTCCAGGCTACAACAGCAGAGTTGAATAATTGTGACAGAGACCATCTGGACCACAGAGCCTAAAATATTTATTAGCTAGCACTTTACAAAAAAGTTTGCTTCCTCCTTCACACCCATCCACTCCCTCTAGGATCACTACATGTCCCTTTTAATCCAGAGGTCCACCCCTAATTCCACCCCTAATAATGCCTCAAGGGGAGACTGAGACAGAACAATTTGCTGTTACAACAATTTAAAACATCTGTCATGACCCCAGATGTCCTTTGTGAAGTGACTCATTTGCAAACTCATTTGTCTTCAAGGTTCTTTTTTAGCCTCAGCTCATGAATTGAGCCATGTACTCACTATAACCAAGGACAGTTTGTATTACGAACTTGCATTCCATTTCTTCAATAAAAAATTAGGACCCTAAAAGTATACTGAGTGCTGAAGAATTGATACTTTTGCACTGTTGTGTTGGAGAAGACTCTTGAGAGTCTCTTGGACTGCAAGGAGATCCAACCAGTCCATCCTAAAGGAGATCAATCCTGGGTGTTCATTGGAAGGTCTGATGTTGAAGCTGAAACTCCAATACTTTGGCCCCCTGATGTGAAGAGCAGACTCATTTGAAAAGACCCTGATGCTAGGAAAGATTGAGGGCAGGAGGAAAAGAGGACAACAGAGGGTGAGATGGTTGGATGGCATCATCAACTCAATGGACATGAGTTTGGGTGAACTCTGGGAGTTGGTGATGGACAGGGAGGCCTGGCGAGCTGCGGTTCATGGGGTCGCAAAGAGTCAGACATGACTGAGCAACTGAACTGAAAAGCATACTTTTTATATGAAGTACATGACCTCTTATTTCACATCTCTGAATCTAGCATTCTTCCACACACATCCCACACAACCATCTTCCCAGCCTGAGTCTTAGGTTAGTCCATTCCCCCACCCACTATTCATTTCCATCCTTGTTGCTGGTCTCTCACTCAGGACAATTATATTTTCTCTTTCTTGCAAGTTTTGTGAGACTTCCTGGTCCAGTTATATAAAGGGACATATGCATCATTTTATCACAGACTCAGATACTTTCTCTCTAGGAGCCCCAGTTGCACATCCTCATAGGGTGGGGTGGAGGTAGGGTAGGGGTGGGAATCAAGGGAAGCCAGAGGAGGAAGCAGAAAGAGGAGAGTAAAAACAGAGAGAAGGTGGGGAGGGGGAGGGTTGGTTTTTTTTTTTCTGAATTATATTCTGTAATGCCTCCATCCATTTTCCTTCCAGACTGCTAGCTTTATGAAAATGGAGATCATACTTGCTTTGTTTAATATCAGGCACTCAGTAAATGCATGTTAAAAAACAAAGTCAAACAGATTCAAGCCTTGCCCAGGATTGAGACAGATGAATTTTGCCTCAAATACATATTTCTCAGCAATTATGATCATGTTACTAGGAAGTACTACTTTCCTTCTCAAAAAGGAGCTCAGACTGGAATTTAAAACCAGAGACCTGGTTCCAGGCAGTCTCAGCAGAGGAAAGACCCTGGGCACAGAGGGAATAAAGAAACTCCAAAAACAACACCATTTTCAGCCTAACTTTATGCAACGGATATCTCATTTCAAGTAAATCATTTACATGCACCAGCCTTTCAAGAAACCTAAAACCTAAAGTCTAGATACAAATTCCATTCTCCTAAATTTGAGTTTAACACCCTTCCTTTGCATTTCTTTCAGAGGTTTTGTTTGTTTTTAGAGCAGCAGCAAAGAATATTTAAAGAATAAGGCCACATCAGGTCACATTCGCATGCAGTGTCAAGTTTGGTAAGGATGAACAGTCGAATTCAGTATTTTCTCTTACCTTATATCTAGGAGCACAGTGAAGAAGCTAGTATTTCTTTGTCCCATGTCTTGCTTCCTTCGGATCTTCCATGAGATGTCTCTGCCATAAAGCAGGCAACCAAACATCAGATCCATGAGGCAGTAAAGCTGGTGGTGCTATCACGCACGGAGAAGGCGATGGCGCCCCACTCCAGTCCTCTTGCCTGGAAAATCCAATGGACGGAGGAGCCTGGTAGGCTGCAGACCATGGAGTCGCTAAGAGTCGGACACGACTGAGCGACTTCACTTTCACTTTTCACTTTCATGCATTGGAGGAGGAAATGACAACCCACTCCAGTATTCTTGCCTGGAGAATCCCAGGGATGGGGGAGCCTGGTGGGCTGCCGTCTACAGGGTCGCACAGGGTCGGACACGACTGAAGCGACTTAGCAGTAGCAGCTATCACGCAAGTCAAATAGTCAACTGAGTTATTAGAAAAGTCTGAGCACCCAGGTGCCATGGTAATGAGCTTAAATGAGCACAAATCATCAGAGAGTGCTGGCCTTCCTGTAAAGTAACCCGCAGTGTGGCCCTGAGTAGACACACCTGCGCTGGGTCATTACTTGCCTTTTCTGGGATCAACTCTAAGCTCACACGATTTACCATGATTCCTAATGATCAAAACTAGCTTCCATCAGGGTGAACAGGGCCAATAAATGTGTGGTCCTACAATTTGAGGAACATTTCTCCTATCAGTCAGAGGCTGTTGGTCAGACAGTTGCATTAGGATTCAGTGTACATATGCTTACATGGGAGAAAAGATAAATATGCCAGATGCTGTTACACTGAACCTAACCTAAATATCCATCAATGATGTAGAAAAGTATAGTATCTCATGCACATTCAACAATATTTTTTTTTAAAAAAAAGGAGGCATAGTCACATCAATAGTTTCCAAGCCTGGCTACCCATTAGATTCATCTGGAGACTTTTAACCCTCCCCAACTAATTGAATCAGAATCTTACCAGGTGTGGGTGTAGGTGTTGCTTTTAAAGCTCCTAAAAAATGCTTAAAATGTGCCTCCTAGGTTGAGAAACTTGAGACTCAGATATAAAGAATCGATTTGCAGACGCAGCAGGGGAAGGAAAGGAATGGAGAAAGTAGCATCGACATATATACATTACCATGTGATACTTGGTGAGAAGTTGCTATGTAACACTGGGAGTTCAGCTTGGCACTCTGTGATGACCTACAGCAGTGGGACAGGGAAAGGTGATATATGTATAATTATGGCTGATTTGCGTTGTTGTACAGCAGAAGCCAGGCTTCCCTGGTAGCTCAGGTGGTAAAGAATATGCCTGCAAGGCGGGAGAACTGGGTTCGATCTCTGGGTGGGGAAGATCCCCTGTGGAAGGGCCTGGCAATCCACTCCAGTATTCTTGCCTGGAGAATTCCATGGAAAGGAGCTTAGTGGGCTACAGTCCATGGGGTCACAAAGGGTCAGACATGACTGAGTAACACACACGCACACACACACACGCACACACACATACACAGCAGAAGCCAACACAACACTGTAAAGCAATTTTCCACAAATTAAAAATAAATTTTAAAAAATAAAGGGAATTTCTCTTTTAAAAAATCCTGTATATTCAAAAAAGTGAGTTACTATTGAACAAAACACACGTTAAGAACAATATGAACAGCATGATCCAACTTTGTTATAAAATTCAACCAACTCAATTGTAAGTTTATTTTTAATAAGCAAATAAAAAATTGAAATATAACAAAATGTTTCAAAGATGGGTTCTTGAGTGCACTAGCTCATTACATTACCTTATAATAATTTTATATGATAGTATTATTTCATTTTTTAAAGAATATAATGTAAATCTGTTAGAAACACATTAAACTTAACCTGGATACTATTTGGAAGGGGAATAAGTTTTACTTTTTACATACCAGTGTACTCCTTTTTGTAATTTTAAACTTAGTAAAACATTTATTTCTGTTCCCCCTCCGCATCTCTCAAGTAAAGTTCATATAAGACCTGAAAACCAATGAGCACCTATATTCCCTAGTCAAAAAGGAGATAATTGGATTCTCCTCCATCCCTATTGGCTGCCTTGGGCTGAAAACTTTTAGGGGCTTTTTCACTTTTTTTAACTTGCTCTGAATATTGACATAACAGCATTTTCCATACTTATGGAAATAAGATGGAAAGGATGACAGAGAGATTGCTCAGAGAGCATTTTCTTAAAGACAGTCCCTCTCACAGCCCAGGAAAAAGCTCCCAGTGTAGGAACCCTCTTCAAACTTGCATTTAACCCTCTCAGTATATAGCTTCACAATTTTTCATGCCACTGGGATTAAAGATTTGCAGATAAAATTCTATAACCCACTTACTTGGAGGAAGATAGTGGAGAACTTAGCCTAAGAAAAGACAACTAGAACAAAATCTCAAGATTTTGTTATTTGAAGAGGAAAGAATGAAGTTGGATATTAAGTAGAAGTATGCATATAAAGTAATCATCAGTTCTTTCAAGGTAAAAATTTGACTGAAAACTTTCTTTTTACTTCCAGTTGGGGTTTATTGGAACCCAGAGCCGATGCTGGCAATAATATAAACTGACTCAAGTCTTTTAGGGCAGCAATCTGATAACAAGATAACAAGGACCATATCAATCAAATCCCTTTGATTAAATTGATGATATTAATAATAATAATCATTGATACAAAGCAGGGTTCAACTAGGGTTCAAGATGAGATTATTCTAAACTATCCAATCAACAATAATCCTTGATGTTTTCTTAGGATTTGTCTTTTTAGATAGCAGGGAAGCCAGCAGAGAAATTAAGGCTTCAATTGACTCTTTAGAACCCAAACAGGATGATGCCTTAGATAGAAAGCTAGACTTGGATATTTTTGCCAAGCTTAGAAATTAGAACTTGGTTCTATGTTGGGCTAAGCAGGCAAGGTAGAGTTGGAGTCCTGAGATTCACATTTTTTAATTTTTTTTTTAATTTAATTTTTGGCTGCACTGGGTCTTCATTGCTTTGCCTGGCCTTCTTTAGCTGCAGCGAGCAGGGGCTACTCTTTGTTTCGTTGTGGTTCACAGGTTTCCCATTGTGGTGGCCTCTCTTGTTGCACAGCACAGGCTCTAGGCACCTAGGCTTCAGCAGTGGCAGCACTCAGGGTTGGAAGTTGGGGCTCCCAAGCTCTAACCTTTCGGCTCAGTAGTTATGGAGCACGGGGCTTAGTTGCTCTGCAGTATGTAGAATCTTCCCGGATCAGGGGTTGAACCCATGTCCTCTGCATTGGCAGGCAAATTCTTATCTACCACACCACCAGGAAAGTCCTGGGATTCTCATTTTAATACGTGCCTCAGATTTAAAGATAAAATAATCACAGGTTATAATTATCTCTAACCTCTCCCTGATCTGACAATTGATAACCTACTTTTTAAGATTAAAAACACAGGTTCTGTAATGTTTGTTTGTTATGTTTATGGAACAGTCCATTGAACACAACCAACTCCTTTTCATCATTCACATTTCAGCTAAAATATTCCCTTCTTTGAAAACATTTCTTCATCCACCCACTGCAATGTCTCTTCTTCTGTCACTCACTATCACATCACTCTATTAAATTTACATCATTTATGATTTATCATCATCCAAAATTCATTATTCATTTCATGTATTTATGGTTTTATTTCCCCCTTGTCTATCTAATTTATTGCATTAAAAATAATGTTAATATTTGTTGAATGAATGGGTGAATGTATCAAGTATTTTTATACATTGATTAATAATTGCAAATCCCTGTGCCTGAGAAATGAAGAGACTTGCTCAAAACTATTGACTTATTTATTAGCCACATAAATAATAGTAGTGGACTTATTCTCTTTAACCCAAAGTCTATTCTTTTCCCAGTATCTCACACTAACTCTAAGGATTGATACCTATGTATTGCAGCACACATTGCTGTCTCCTATTCAGCCCAGTATGCACAATAGCTGCTGCTACAATAGAGGCTGTCCTTAATATCTATATGCTGTCTTCCTATCATACTTTCTGTGTTTCTCCTTTTCCAGTTTTGTCTCCCATAAAATACTGGGCTTATATCTGGGAATTGGGTCATCTGTTCTTATTACATCTCACAACACAGTGATTGGCATACTGGGTGTGCTCCAAAAGTGCTTGATGAACTCAGCTGCAGTTACTGTGATAGCCAACGCAGCGCAGCGTCTTCACATACAGGATGTTTCATGTGCTGCATCTCCCTTGATTACTGCAATTGCCCTGTATAGACAAAGAAATTGAGTCCTAGTCCTTCCCAACAATAAGTGGTAGAATCTGGGCTGAAACTCAACTTTTTCTTTTATTTTTATTCATTAGTTTTCCAACCTCTAAGTCTCTCATTTATCATTTCTATTTGGTGAGCTGCAGTTTAGTCTCCTAGATCCAACACAAATTTACCATCTCTGTAACAATCCCCTGAAGAGAGTTTATATAGTAGGTTTATTCACAAAACCTGGAAACAACTAATATGGCCTTGAACAGGGTAATGGATAAACAAATTGTAGTATATCCATACAATGGAATAATAGTCAGTAATAATAAGGAATGGGCTATTAATTCATACAAAAACATAGATGAACCTCGAAAGCATTTTTCTAACTGAAAGAAGTCAGACCCAAAAGGCTGTATGTTGCATGACTACATTTATGTTACATTAAGGAAGACATGAAACTAAGAGATGGAATGATGATTCCTCAGCAAGGATCCTATTCTTTCATAAAAAATATTACATAGTAAATTCTTCCTTGTCTCATTTACATCTTTGGAGTGTCTTTCCATCCAAAGTAAACAGAAACATATTTCTCAAAGATGGCCATTAATTTTTCTCATGTTTGTTTCATCCTTACACTCTTGTTCACCATGACTTTTGCTTACAGTAGGAATGCTGTTTGTCCAGTGTTTACCTTTCTGGAAAGACAGAATCTTTGTCTAAGTAGAGAAATAACACAGAAATTAAGATATACAAACAAGTAGAACAGTATTTTCATATTATTTTAGGGGAACAAAATAAGTTCTCTCTTTTCAATGAGTATACACATACTGAAAAAACTACTACCTCTTAAAAGTGTTTGGGTTGTCACTATTGAGCAGAAAGTGAAAGTGAAAGTCGCTCAAGTCGTGTCCGACTCTTTATGACACCATGGACTATAGATACAGTCCATGGAATTCTCCAGGCCAGAATACTAGAGTGGGTAGCCTTTCCCTTCTCCAGGGGAGCTTCCCAATCCAGGGATCGCACCCAGGTCTCCCATATTGCAGGTGGATTCTTTACCAACTGAGCTATATTAAGGCTTCAAAGAAAAGAAATTCCACTAATAAACATGTTTTGAAATTTTATAGCAAATATAATCTACTGCTTATTTCAGGAATTTCATTCTATCACTCTTCCTATGTCCTGAACCAAATAAGCACCACTAGGATTTAGAGCACACATTGAGAGCACATATTTAGATAGGATTTGTTCCATTTCTTACCTGAAGCTTCCGATTTGCCGATGGTTCTTTCCAAGATTTTTATTTCAGTTCAGTTCAGTTCAGTTCAGTCGCTCAGTCGTGTCCGACTCTCTGCGACCCCATGAATTGCAGCATGCCAGGCTTCTCTGTCCATCACCAACTCCCGGAGTCTACCCAAACCCATGTTCATCGAGTCGGTGATGCCATCCAACCATCTCATCCTCTGTCGTCCCCTTCTCCTCCCGCCCCCAATCCTACCCAGCATTAGGGTCTTTTCCAATGAGTCAACCCTTCGCATGAGGTGGCCAAAGTATTGGAGCTTCAGCTTCAACATCAGACCTTCCAATGAACACCCAGGATTGATCTCTTTTAGGATGGATTGATTGGATCTCCTTGCAGTCCAAGAAAATCTCAAGAGTCTTCTCCAACACCACAGTTCAAAAGCATCAATTCTGCGGCGCTCAGCTTTCTTCACCGTCCAACTCTCACATCCATACATGACCACTGGAAAAACCATAGTCTTGACTAGATGGACTTTTGTTGGCAAAGTAATGTCTCTGCTTTTAAACATGCTATCTAGGTTGGCCATAACCTTCCTTCCAAGTAGTAAGCGTCTTTTAATTTCATGGCTGCAGTCACCATCAGCAGTGATTCTGGAGCCCCAAAAAGTAAAGTCTGACACTGTTTCCACTGTTTCCCCATCTATTTCCCATGGAGTGATGGGACCAGATGCCATGATCTTAGTTTTCTGAACGTTGAGCTTTAAGCCAACTTTTTCACTCTCCTCTTTCACCTTCATCAAGAGGCTCTTTAGTTCTTCTTCACTTTCTGCCATAAGGGTGGTGTCATCTGCATATCTGAGGTTGTTGATATTTCTCCCGGCAATCTTGATTCCAGCTTGTGTTTCTTCCAGCCCAGCGTTTCTCATGATGTACTCTGCATAGAAGTTAAATAAGCAGGGTGACAATATACAGCCTTGACGTACTCCTTTTCCTATTTGGAACCAGTCTGTTGTTCCATGTCCAGTTCTAACTGTTGCTTCCTGACCTGCATACAGGTTTCTCAAGAGACAGGTCAGATGGTCTGGTATTCCCATCTCTTTCAGAATTTTCCACAGTTTATTGTGATCCACACAGTCAAAGGCTTTGGCATAGTCAATAAAGCAGAAATAGATGTTTTTCTGGAACTCTCTTGCTTTTTCGATGATCCAGCGGATATTGGCAATTTGATCTCTGGTTCCTCTGCCTTTTCTAAAACCAGCTTGAACATCTGGAAGTTCACGGTTCACGTATTGCTGAAGCCTGGCTTGGAGAATTTTGAGCATTACTTGACTAGCATGTGAGATGAGTGCAATTGTGCGGTAGTTTGAGCATTCTTTGGCATTGCCTTTCTTTGGGATTGGAACGAAGACTGACCTCTTCCAGTCCTGTGGCCACTGCTGAGTTTTCCAAATTTGCTGGCAATCGAGTGCAGCACTTTCACAGCATCACCTTTGAGGATTTGAAATAGCTCAACTGGAATTCCATCACCTCCACTAGCTTTGTTCGTAGTGATGCTTTCTAAGGCCCACTTGACTTCACATTCCAAGATGTCTGGCTCTAGGTGAGTGATCACACCATCGTGATTATCTGGGTCGTGAAGATCTTTTTTGTACAGTTCTTCTGTGTATTCTTGCCACCTCTTCTTAATATCTTCTGCTTCTGTTAGGTCCATACCATTTCTGTCCTTTATCGAGCCTATCTTTGCGTGAAATGTTCCCTTGGTATCTCTAATTTTCTTGAAGAGGTCTCTAGTCTTTCCCAATCTGTTGTTTTCCTCTATTTGTTTGCACTGATCGCTGAGGAAGTCTTTCTTATCTCTCCTTGCTATTCTTTGGAACTCTGCATTCAGATGAGAATATCTTTCCTTTTCTCCTTTGCTCTTCACTTCTCTTCTCTTCCCAGCTATCTGTAAGGCCTCCTCAGACAGCCATTTTGCTTTTTTGCATTTCTTTTCCATGGGGATTTTCTTGATCCCTGTCTCCTGTACAATGTCACGAACCTCTGTCCATAGTTCATCAGGCATTCTGTCTATCAGGTCTAGTCCCTTAAATCTATTTGTCACTTCCACTGTATACTCATAAGGGATTTGATCTAGGTCATACCTGAATGGCCTAGTGGTTTTCCCTACTTTCTTCAATTTAAGTCTGAATTTGGCAATAATTTTATTTCAAAATATGAGCAAATATAGAAGTCAAAGTAATGTTTTCCAACATGGACAGTATTAAAAGACAGAAAGAATTCAAGTCCAAAGTTCTTTGAATTTTGGCTTAACAAGTCTTACATGTTTCAAGAATTTAAACTTTCTGCTTAAATATAGAGCTTTGATCAATTATTTAAAGCAGCAGGAAAGTTATTCAATTAGTATAAAAAGATTCAAGTTCAAGTTGGAGGATTAATTTTCAGGGTTTTGATATGAAAGATATGGTGATTAAGCTATGAAGGGAAGGCAAAAGTCTCTCAAACCCTAATGGAAAGAATATTTGATTCAATTATTTGATTAAACCAATCCTGGGAATGATATAAAATCATGACCTCTGACATAAAGGTTGAATCGGGTAAACCCTGTAGATGATATTATTATAAATGTTATTATCATGCTTTGCCTTAATATAATATATACCTATGTACCAAAAAATAAAGATGAGCAGACTATTATCTTAAATGCATGTGTACAATTTAAGTAAATAAACTTTAAATAAAAAAACTAAAGATGAGTACAACTAAAGTAGCACTGTAAAGGTAAAGGTTTCCTGTAAAGGTTTCTGACAATTACAACTAAAAACAGGGAAAGGTACCAGGCTGGAAAACTGTGCGTTTTCCAGGAAATATATTAGAAATAAGTCTTCTTGCTTAGAAGTTTCCTGGACACTTAACTTTGAAGGAGATGTGGATGATACAGGATGGAGATAGTTTTTTCAACAGATTTTATTATTTTGTAAGGAATATGGGAGTGGGCTCTATTCCATAGCTTCTCCAAAATCCAGAAGCCCTCATCTGACTTCTTCCCTTTTGATTTCTCACCGACTCGAACCCTTTCCACTCTTCATCTCGTGGCTCCCAGCCCATCATGTCTCTATTCACGATGCATTTTTATTTTTTTTAAAGCAGACCATGTGGACCATGGCCGTTGTGGTGGTGAATCTGTTGGAGCAAACCACTGCCGATCAGCCTTAGCTCTCTCCCTGCAAGCTGGAAGTTTTGTCCATGCCCTGCTGTCTCAGTGCAGGGTTTTTACCCCCGGCTCAGGCTCCCTTCCCTCCCCCACTCGCTCCCTCTAGAGGGCGCCCTAGGGGAAGCAGAGGTGTGGTTGGTAGGAGTCCTCCGCAAATAGAAGCCCCATCACCACTCCCTGGAGTCGGGGGCAGAGCAGCTCCGAGCCCGGTGAGCCTGAGGACGAAGAAGCTTCAACTTCCCGCAGCGCAGAGGAACTCGAGCCCACCAGTGATGGAAAGCGCACAGCCCACCTGGACAGGTGGCGCCGCCGCCCCCAACTTTTCCCACCTTTCCCCATCGTTGAAAAGGAGAGAGGTCCCAAACCTGAGTGGCGAAGCAGAGATCGTCCATGAGCCGCCTTCGGGGAGGCCGCTTGGGACCCCTACTCTATTTAAGTTGAAGGGGGCACCAACGCAGGCAGTTTTGGGGCCGGTAGCGCCTCTTGACGGGGACGACCCGCCGCCGCCACGAGGGGTGAAGGTGGACCGAAGCAGCAGCGCAGGGGCTGAGAGCTGGGCCGAAGTGAGGGAGCTGCCGACCTCAGCTGCACAGGGACTGCCGGTGCCGCAGCCCCCAATGCCGCCACCCAGTCCCACACCCTCCCCCACCTCTTCTTTCTTTGCTGCCTCCTGTCCCCGCGGGCAGGGGGACAGGAACTTTGTCAGTGTTATGAGTGTGTGTGCTGGAGGTCTGTATGGCGATGGTGGGATGGTGTCCTGCCTGCTCTTGGTCTCTGGGATGCTCAGAGCACAATCTGAGTGTCCCAGTTTGGAGGACAAGAGGCATCAGGGTGTGTGTGTGTGTGTGTGTGTGTGTGTGTGTGCGTGTTGGACAAGCAAGCATCAGGATGTGTGTGTGTGTGCGCGCACGCATGTGATGGGGGAAGGGTAATGTGAGGTCTGGTGTATGTGTGTTTGCCTGTAGGAAACTGAAATGCCTTTGAATGTCTGCAGTTCTTAATATCCTAATATATTAATATCTCCACTTAATCAGTAAAGAATTTAGCCCTGTACAAATAACAATTACAATAAAGTAATATTACTTCTATATTCTAATATAATGTTTCCTTACACAAAATCTAGTTCCTTTGCCTCTGATGGTAACACCTTGAGAGAGACAGAGTAATTGTTAATCCAAAAAAGTGAAAACTTTTAGGTAATATTTAAGAAAAATTAGTTATGACAGGTTGTATTTTCTGCAAATGACTGCAACAATTTCACTCACCCCACATGCTCTACCTATCATCTGACTTTGACAGCTCCTTCTGTCAAAGCCAAGCGTGGCTAAGAAGGAAGTGACGTTATGCAGACCTCTGAGGTTAGATGCCAGAAGACTACACAAGTTCTGACTGGTTCTCTTCAGACACTTGTTTTGGGACTCAGCCCCCTCGCCCTAAGGGAGAGGAACACAGGCCCCCAGAACCTAGCTCCAGCTGAGCTCCCAGCTGACAGCCAGGGCCAACTTGGCCAGTGATTGAACCCTGTGATAAGCTGTCTCAAACGGGGATGCTCACCTGCGTGAAGCTGCTCAGCAGATGTCAAGAGAAATAGAGAAGAGCTGATCCTGCCAGGCTCTACCCAAAGGCAAAATCCTAAGCAACAAGAATGATTGCTGTTTTAAGCCACTAAGTTTAGAGCTGGTATGTAATACTTATAGAAAATTGATATACTTAATAGTTTTACAGGCCTTCACAAGTGGTGGTGTCCAACAACCCACTTTCCCAAAACTACTACAAATGAAAAAAAAAAAAGTGTCTCAGCCTTTGATAATGGGTGTAATGGGTGGAACGAAGGATGAGAAAGTGTCGTTATTGTCCTCATTGTCCATCAGAGGACGGTGGGAAGTTCATAGGTGAGTGTGCTACCCTCTAGGCTTATTCTTGGAACTCAGGATGGTACCCTAATATAAAATTGGCATCTCCTGACTAGCTGTGGTCTCCAGATAGAAAAGAGAAACAAGAACCTCACCCCATCTCTCCACCAGGACCAACAAAAAAAAGATATCAGTGGATTTACAGGCTAAGAGACGAAGCTGATTTTGAATGAATAGACTTAGTTATCTGATCCTAGATTATCATTAACCTTGCATAAGATAAATCATTTATGAATGTGAAATACTTCCTGCAGAATCTTGGTGAAAATATAGTTGATTTTTTTGTCTCTCCATGAAGATTAAACTTCCCATCTTCCCAAGCAAACTGGCCCCAATTTTCTTAAAGAGGAGTCTTTGAGATCAATTAGATGTCAATTTACTGAGAACTAGAAGGTTTTTTAAAGCCTTATGTTAGTTATTCATCTGAGAAAAAGGCTAATCAGATGTAGATTAATTTGACTTCAATTTTTTTACATTGATATGTTCAATTTTATACATCTCTACCACTCATTGACCTTTGTCAATAAACAGAATAAAAATATCACAAACTCTCCAAATCAACCCCATTTTGAATATCACATCAGAAAATGAACTAGTCTAATTAGAGGAGCTTTTAATACATTAGCTCACTATATTTCCTCAATAGATTTCATTGGTGGAGTTAAAATGAATAAATATTTAATGGCAAAATCATTGATGCTGTAACCCAAGAAGTGGGTATCATCATGGGAATTATGACTGTCATAATGGTCATGGTAATTATGGTGATCCGTCAATTATGTATGAGAAAAAATATATCTTAAAGGCATTGCCTTTTCATTATAAGTATAGTCACCACCCTAGTTGAAGCTGTGCTCAGTTATCACGGGGCCATAGCAGCTACACTGATAACCTGCTGCTTCCACCACTGCTTTGCTCCAATCCTCTCTTTAGTACAATTGTCTCCAGTGCAGATTACATTATCTTAGCAGCACCCCAGGGCAGTGGACTCAGTATAAATATAAAATAAATTTTAGATAATCCTAATGTTATGTAAAAAAGATAGACATTTACTTTTATTAACCTCTAATTACTTAATTACTTCACTTGATGATTTCAGTACCTATATAACTTAAAATTGGAGGATTCAGATTCCCAATCTAGCACTTGGAGTGGAGATGATTGGAAGAAGAAACATACCTCCTGAAATTTTTATAGGGATTGCTCATTCGTAATTTTGACTTACTTCTCAAAACTTACCCAGTTGTTTCTCTAATTGGATGATCCCCACTGAACAAAATTGAAGTTTCTAACATTTTTCCTAACTCTTTATAGTTTTCAAAATAAATTTTTAAAATATTTTCTTTAACTTGTGTTGTCTTCTTAGGAATATATTTGCTATATTATTGCCAATCGGTAATTTTTTTTAAATCGTTCAGATCATAACATCATTATTGTTGAAAAACTGAAAATATAGTTTATAGATCATTACATTTGTAATTATTTTACCCATCACCATTTTTCTTTTTCCTGCATTGAGCTCTTCAGTATTCAAGTGAGTGCTCTAGTGACAGTGATGGGCAAAGATGTTTTGTGCTTTCTCAATTCAAATAAACCCCAAGCAGTAAATGACAAGCTATTTTGTCAGCAAAGATTAACAACGAGCGATGTCTGTATATACACAGTCACAGGCAGTGCTGATAGTATTTTAAACAGTATTCTTTCTAAAAAAAAAAATATGCCATTACTTTGGTATGGTCTGAGCACATCCAGTATCTTTATTCTCCCAAGTTTTCTATCATTTGTTCTATTTGAAACTGATGTAAAATGCAAGACATTTTCTCTGACTGATACCCATTGGGAACCAAGTATTTTGTTAATTATTAATAAAACATTGTTGCAGATACAATGCATATGTGGTTTATTGCAAGAGGAAGAACTCAAGTTATGACTAGGACAGTGTATAATCCTATGGCTAGGACAGAGGGAGAGGGGCTACACAGTAAAAATAATTTTACCTAATGCCCACATCACAGAATTACATGGTTAGGTAGCATGTTATTTCTTTACAGCACAATAGCAAATTGAAATGGTATATACATTTCTTTTTTTTCTTCAAATTCTCTGTACAGTCAAATTTGTTTCTACAAAGTAACTCAAAATGACACAAAGTGTTCATCAGTTACCTAGGTGTAAGGATTATAGAATCAGAAGTAGCATTGCATAGTAGTTAAGCACATGGTTGTGGGGATGACTACTTGGGTTCAAATTCTGCCTCCTCCATTAACTGATTAGCATGCAATGATTTGGAGATAGTTGTCCACAAAGCATCAGAAGAGAGATTTTAAATACAAACTATGTCATGTTGAACCATCGCTTAAAACCTTTCAATGGGTTCCCACTCCACACAATGGAATCCCAAATCCTTACAATGGTCTGTGGGATCTTGAGTGAGATGAACTCTGGCTGTGTATTCAAGGCATGCTCCTCCCCGCCCCCAGCCCCTTACTCACCTGTGCTCCCAGGTCTATCAGTTCTTACATTGTTCCAAACAGTGTTCCCTTCTCATTGTATTTGCCTTTAGCCTGTTTGAATTCTTGTCCTCACATTCTTCACACAGCTGCCCCTCATCTTTTAAACTGGGAGTAGTAAATGTTCCCTTATTAATGATACCATTTCTAACACCATAGCTAACATAGATCCCTCACTAGTTTCATCCCCTTATTGTCTATTCAGTTCAGTTCAGTCGCTCAGTCATGTCTGACTCTTCACAACCCCATGGGCCACAGCACACCAGGCCTCCCTGTCCATCACCAACTCTGGGAGTTTACTTAAACTCATCTCCATTGAGTCGGTGATGCTATCTAACCCTCTTATCCTCTGCCGTCCCCTTCTCCTCCTGACCTCAATCTTTCCCAGCATCAGGATCTTTTCAAATGAGTCAATCTTTCTCAGCATCAGGTGGCCAAAGTATTGGAGTTTCAGCTTCAACATCAGTCCTTCCAATGAACACCCAGGACTGATCTCCTTTAGGATGGACTGGTTGGATCTCCTTGCAGTCCAAGGGACTCTCAAGAGTCTTCTCCAACACCACAGTTCAAAAGCATCAATTCTTCAGCGCTCAGCTTTCTTTTTTATTTTTTTCAGAGGGAGATTGAGTTTATTTTGAGGTTTGTTTGGACAAAGACCATAGAAAAAGTAGAAATGTGAACATTGTAGGAATTCTTAATACATGGGAAAAAAAAATATATATATATATATATAATATTTTCATATTATAAAAGTCCACTCACTTCTATGTGTTAATCACTCAATTCTCACTTTATTTTTATTATTATTAATGGTAACTGTAAGGGCTACCAATGACCTTGTACTTCCTCTATGCCAAATATTTGTACTTTATGAACTGTTTGAGTCAGAGCTCTTAGGTTGCAAGTGCCACAAAACCAACTCAAACCAGCTTGAGTGGAAGGAAAATCTCATAGTTTCTGTAACTGGAAAGGCCACAGACAGACTGGCTGCAGGTACAACAGACCTGAGGGCTCAAAGATTTTTTCAGATTCTTTCCTTTTCTTCATTTCTTTTTTTTTAATTTATCTATTTTTTTACTTTACAATATTGTATTGGTTTTGCCATACATTGACATGAATCCACCGTGGGTATACATGTGTTCCCCTTCCAGAACCCCCCTCTCACCTCCCTCCCCATCCCATCCCTCTGGGTCATCCCGGTGCACCAGCCCCGAGCACCCTGTATCATGCATCGAACCTGGACTGGTGATTTGTTTCACATATGATAATTTACATGCTTCAATGCCATTCTCCCATATCAGCCCACCCTCGCCCTCTCCCATAGAGTCCAAAATACTGTTCTATACATCTGTGTCTCTTTTGCTGTCTTGCATACAGGGCTATCTTTACTGATTTACTAAATTCCATATATATGTGTTAGTATACTGTATTGGTGTTTTTCTTTCTGGCTTACTTCACTTTGTACAATAGGCTCCAGTTTCATCCACCTCATTAGAACTGATTCGAACGTATTCTTTTTAATGGCTGAGTAATATTCCATTGTGTATATGTACCACAGCTTCCTTATCCATTTATCTGCTGATGGGCATCTAGGCTACTTCCATGTCCTGGCTATTATAAACAGTGCTCCGATGAACATTGGGGTACACATGTCTCTTTCAATTCTGGTTTCCTCGGTGTGTATGCCCAGCAGTGGGATTGCTGGGTCATATGGCAGTTCTATTTTCAGTTTCTTGAGGAATCCCCACACTGTTCTCCATAGTGGCTGTACTAGTTTGCATTCCCACCAACAGTGTAAGAGGGTTCCTTTTCTCCACACCCTCTCCAGCATTTATTGCTTGTAGACTTTTGGATAGCAGCCATTCTGACTGGCGTGAAATGGTACCTCATTGTGGTTTTGATTTGCATTTCTCTGATAATGAGTGATGTTGAGCATCTTTTCATGTGTTTGTTAGCCATCTGCATGCCTTCTTTGGAGAAATGTCTGTTTAGTTCTTTGGCCCACTTTTTGATTGGGTCGTTTATTTTTCTGGAATTGAGCTGCAGGAGTTGCTTGTATATTTTTGAGATTAATTCTTTGTCCGTTGCTTCATTTGCTATTATTTTCTCCCATTCTGAAGGTTGTCTTTTCACCTTGCTTATAGTTTCCTTTGTTGTGCAGAAGCTTTTAATTTTAATTAGGTCCCATTTGTTTATTTTTGCTTTTATTTCCAATATTCTGGGAGGTGGGTCATAGAGGATCCTGCTGTGGTTTATGTCAGAGAGTGTTTTACCTATGTTTTCCTCTAGGAGTTTTATAGTTTCTGGTCTTACGTTTAGATCTTTAATCCATTTTGAGTTTATTTTTGTGTATGGTGTTAGAGATTGTTCTAGTTTCATTCTTTTACAAGTGGTTGGCCAGTTTTCCCAGCACCACTTGTTAAAAAGATTGTCTTTTCTCCATTGTATATTCTTGCCTCCTTTGTCGAAGATAAGGTGTCCATAGGTGTGTGGATTTATCTCTGGGCTTTCTATTTTGTTCCATTGATCTATATTTCTGTCCTTGTGCCAGTACCATACTGTCTTGATGACTGTGGCTTTGTAGTAGAGCCTGAAGTCAGGCAGGTTGATTCCTCCAGTTCCATTCTTCTTTCTCAAGATTGCTTTGGCTATTCGAGGTTTTTTGTATTTCCATAAAAATTGTGAAATTATTTGTTCTAGTTCTCTGAAAAATACCATTGGTAGCTTGATAGGGATTGCATTGAATCTATAGATTGATTTGGGTTAGTTAGTTAGTTCAGTCACTCAGTCATGTCCGACTCTTTGCAACCCCATGAATCGCAGCACACAAGGCCTCCTTGTCCATCACCAACTCCCAGAGTTTACACAAACCCATGTCCATCGAGTCGGTGATGCCATCCAACCATCTCATCCTCTGTTGTCCCCTTCTCCTCCTGCCCCCAATCCTTCCCAGCATCAGGGTCTTTTCCAATGAGTCAGCTCTTCGCATGAGGTAGCCAAAGTATTGGAGTTTCAGCTTCAACATCAGTCCTTCCAATGAACATCCAGGATTGATCTCCTTTAGGATGGACTGGTTGGATCTCTTTGCAGTCCAAGGGACTCTCAAGAGTCTTCTCCAACACCACAGTTCAAAAGCATCAATTCTTCAGTGCTCAGCTTTCTTTATAGTCCAACTCTTACATCCCTACATGACCACTGGAAAACCATAGCCTTGACTAGACGGACCTTTGTTGGCAAAGTAATGTCTCTGCTAGTGGAGGTGATGGAATTCCAGTTGAGCTATTTCAAATCCTCAAAGATGATGCTGTGAAAGTGCTGCACTTGATATGCCAGCAAATTTGGAAAACTCAGCAGTGGCCACAGGACTGGAAAAGTCAGTTTTCATTCCAATCCCCAAAAAAGGCAATGCCAAAAATGCTCAAACCACCACACAATTGCACTCATCTCACACGCTAGTAAAGTAATGCTCAAAATTCTCCAAGCCAGGCTTCAGCAATATGTGAACTGTGAACTTCCAGATGTTCAAGCTGGGTTTAGAAAAGGCAGAGGAACCAGAGATCAAATTGCCAACATCTGCTGGATCATCAAAAAAGCAAGAGAGTTGCAGAAAAACATCTATTTCTGCTTTATTGACTATGACAAAACCTTTGACTGTATGGATCACAATAAACTGTGGAAAGTTCTGAAAGAGATGGGAATACCAGACCATCTAACCTGTCTCTTGAGAAATCTGCTTTGGATAGTATACTCATTTTCACTATATTGATTCTTCCGATCTATGAACACGATATATTTCTCCATCTATTTGTGTCCTCTTTGATTTCTTTCACCAGTGTTTTATAGTTTTCTATGTATAGGTCTTTTGTTTCTTTAGGTAGATATATTTCTAAGTATTTTATTCTTTTCTTTGCAATGGTAAATAGAATTGTTTCCTTAATTTCTCTTTCTGTTTTCTGATTGTTAGTGTACAGGAATGCAAGGGATTTCTGTGTGTTGATTTTATATCCTGCAACTTTACTATATTCATTGATTAGCTCTAGTAATTTTCTGGTGGAGTCTTTAGGGTTTTCTATGTCATCTTCAAACAGTGAAAGTTTTACTTCTTCTTTTCCAATCTGGATTCCTTTTATTTCTTTTTCTGCTCTGACTGCTGTGGCCAAAACTTCCAAAACTATGTTGAATAGTAGTGGTGAGAGTGGGCACCCTTGTCTTGTTCCTGACTTTAGGGGAAATGCTTTCAGTTTTTCACCATTTAGGATAATGTTTGCTGTGGGTTTGTCATATATAGCTTTTATTATGTTGAGGTATGTTCCTCTATTCCTGCTTTATGGAGGGTTTTTATCATAAATGGATGTTGAATTTTGTCAAAGGCTTTCTCTGCATCTATTGAAATAATCATATGGTTTTTATTTTTCAATTTGTTAATATGGTGTATTACATTGATTGATTTGCAGATATTGAAGAATCCTTGCATCCCTGAGATAAAGCCCACTTGGTCATGATGTATGATCTTTTTAATATGTTGTTGGATATGTTTGCTAGGATTTTGTTAAGGATTTTTGCATCTATGTTCATCAGTGATATTGGCCTGTAGTTTTCTTTTTTTGTGGTATCTTTGTCAGGTTTTAGTATTAGGGTGATGGTGGCCTCATAGAATGAGTTTGGAAGTTAACCATCCTCTGCAATTTTCTGGAAGAGTTTGAGTAGGATAGGTGTTAGCTCTTCTCTAAATTTTTGGTAGAATTCAGCTGTGAAGCCGTCTGGCCCTTGGCTTTTCTTTGTTGGAAGATTTCTGATTACAGTTTCAATTTCTGTGCTTGTCATGGATCTGTTAAGATTTTGTATTTTTTCCTGGTTCAGTTTTGGAAAGTTGTACTTTTCCAAGAATTTATCCATTTCTTCCAAATTGTCCATTTTATTTGCATATAGTTGCTGATAATAGTCTCTTATGATCCTTTGTATTTCTGTGTTGTCTGTTGTGATCTCTCCATCTTTATTTCTAATTTTGTTGATTTGATTCTTCTCCCTTTGTTTCTTGATAAGTCTGGCTAATGGCTTGTCAACTTTATTTATCTTCTCAAAGAACCAGCTTTTGGCTCTGTTGATTTTTGCTATGGTCTCTTTTGTTTCTTTTGCATTTATTTCTGCCCTATTTTTTTTAAGTTTTCTTTCCTTCTACTAACCCTGGGGTTCTTCATTTCTTCCTTTTCTAGTTGCTTTAGGTGTAGCATTACGTTATTTATTTGACTTTTCTCTTGTTTCTTGAGGTAAGCCTGTATTGCTATGAATCTTCCCCTTAGCACTGCTTTTACAGTGTCCCATAGGTTTTGGGTTGTTGTGTTTTCATTTTCATTCATTTCTATGCATTCAGCTTTCTTTATAGTCCAACTCTCACATCCATACATGACTACTGGAAAAACCATAGCCTTGACTAGATAGACCTTTGTTGGCAAAGTAATGTCTCTGCTTTTAATATGCTGTCTAAGTTGGTCATAACTTTCCTTCCAAGGAGTAAGTGTCTTTTAATTTCATCGCTGCAGTCACCATCTGCAGTGATTTTGGAGCCCAGAAATATAAAGTCAGCCACTGTTTCCACTGTTTCCCCATCTATCTGCCATGAAGTGATGAGACCAGATGCCATGACCTTAGTTTTCTGAATGTTGAGCTTTAAGCCAACTTTTTCACTCTCCTCTTTCACTTTCATCAAGAAGCTCTTTAGTTCTTCTTCACTTTCTGCCATAAGGGTGGTGTCATCTGCATATCTGAGGTTATTGATATTTTTCCCAGCAATCTTGATTCCAGCTTGTGCTTCCTCCAGCCCAGCGTTTCTCATGGTGTACTCTGCATATAAGTTAAATAAGCAGGGTGACAATATACAGCCTTGATGCACTCCTTTTCCTACTTGGAACCAGTCTGTTGTTGTCTATAAAATGTATTGAAATTTGCGATCATTTCCTTTGACTCTGTGTTTTGCCTGTGTTCTATACCAGATGGAAAGCTGTTTAGAACAGAGACTATGAGTGACTACCTGTCAGTCTTCTCTGATCCCAATGCTTCTCTCAGCATCTGGCCCCCTGTGATGGACACTAAATAATGGTGGACTGACTGAGTGGCCTGTACAGCAGTTCAATTTCCAAAAATATCACTACCCTATATAATCAAAAGTTCACTATGTGCCAGGACATGTAACACTTGCTACATGTTCTACATACACTATCTCATTCATTTTTACAAAAGCAGCCTGAGCTAAGTATTGGGCTGGCCAAAATGTTCACTCGGGTTTTTCAGTAACATCTTATCCCAAATGAACGTTTTGTCCAGCCCAATACTATTATTTCAATAAGAATACTACGCAAGTGATTTAAGTAATTGCCCTGGTCACACAACTACTTAATGGAGAAAGCAGAGTTAGAACTCAGGCAGTCCTTCCCACCATCCACGCTTCACTATTACCAGATAACAACAATTGGGCAGTTACTATTTCCAGCCCCCTTTAGTATGCTCAGTAATTTTTAGTTGTTTTGTGTAAATAAATCTGACTACATAAAGTATTTGAAGGAAAAATGTGTCTACTGTTTCAATCTGCTATTGTCTCGGAGGGAAAATGACCCCTGATAGTATACTGCTCCAGTGTGAGCACAGGTCCATCCATCTCATTTTGCTCCCCCTTCTCCCCTTGTAGGTCTCCCCATTCTTGATGGATAAGTTGGCTTTGTCTTGCACCCAATCACATAATAAATCTTATAAAGTGTCTTGTATCTCAAATCAGTTTTAAATACAACCAATGATAGAAAACTGAGAACAAAAATACGAGACATGTTACACATCAACTTGAAGAAATGACGGATCAAAAAAAAAAAAAAGAATTCTCTTTAAAATATTATCAGCACTACTTCTGACTGTGTATAACACAGGTCCTTTTATAAATGTAAATTACTTGCTTTTAATCCTTGCTTTAAAAAATAGCTTGTCATTCCTAGCTTGAATTTTATTTGAACTGACAAAGCACAAAATATGCTTGCCCATCACTGCCACTATAACTCTTTACTTGAGTCTGGGAAAGCATAATGGAATAAGAGGAATAATGATGGAAAACAAGAGTGTAAATACAATGATGTGTAAATTGTATTTGTGGTTCTTATCAATAATGGTGGTATCAAATGGTGGCTTCAAAAAAAGTTCTTTTTTCAAATGGCAAGTAATATGTAAATTACATGTTAATTTGAAGACATCCTTAGTTAAACAAAATAAATATTGCTTTTCAAAATTATATTTTGAAAATTGTAAAGACCAACCATAAGTGCCTTAAATTTTAGTTTGCTTTGGAAGAGGTCACCTGATTGGAAAATTTTAATTATACAAATTTGGGGAGGTAAGTCAAAATCATGACTGAGCAATCCCTATAGAAGATTTTGTGAATATGTTCCCTCTCCCAATCATCTCCATTATAAATGCTAGATTGCTGGCAAGATCCTCCATTTCAGCTCACAAAGGATCAACAGCATGGCTTAATTTGGTTTTATCCATCTGTTTATCATATCAACATCTAATAAACATCTATTTGGCTGCAGGGACTGCTCCTATAAGACTCATATACCTATACCCTTGACTATGAATCATAATGTAAGATATTAAAAGTAAAATTCAACCAGGCACCAATAGTCAATACATGAGAATTTCCAAAATGAGTTTTCAGATCTTTATAAGCAGATGTTAAAAGGCAACTCTTTGAATCAATTCTAGAACCTTTGGATTCCTCAGCTATGTAAAATCTATAGAAAGGGATTGGCAAGTTAAATAAGATAGGCTTTGGTAATAAATATTTGAGAGGAATTTTTTTCAGAAAGAGCTGATGTACTCTGATTTTTTTTCTCACCGCCTTGAAGCACGTTCTCATCTCAATCCTAGTAGGGGTATCCCCACAAAGGACAGAAGGAAGGTCCAAGACACGCTACTTTGTTGGACAAAGAGGAGAGGGCTGCTACTTTGCAATCAGCCTGCTTCTAAGAGTTGGAGAGAACAAGGGATGTACAGGTATTTCCTATAGATAGTTGGAGACTATCTGTAAAAGGGAAGAACCAGCCTGGGTTCATAATGGATCTTGTCCAGTTGTGTCCCCACAAGGGATGTGCATATCCCTGGAGCAAAAGACTAAGTGGGGAGAGGTTTCCATTTCTAGGAATTGCTTAATTTAGAAAAAACCGTCATCCATAAAATGATGCATCTGCTTACCCAGGTCACATGAACTTTAGTTGGAAAGAAAACCCATAAACTATTTAGGAGTCCCTGGCAGCATCACACACTCTCACACAAGAATCAGCTTTAAACATCTTTGAGGCCCAAAGAACATAAAAACAACTTACAACTGTACCATTTAAATATCAGATTTCACTTTCCTTTACTGCTTTACACTCACCCTTCCCCAGCTCTGTAGGTATCAGAATGTGCCCAACATGGTCAGGTAAGTGTAGAAAAGAACCAATAGAGAATTATACAAGAAGCTCCTTATCCTCTCTTTCCTACTGCCAGCTTCCATTCTCCCTAAAGTTCTCAGGGAAGAAGGAGAAGTTATAATGCTCGATAAAATTCAGAGTTCTTATTTATATCTTGGATTGGACATTTTAATCTCTGTGAAAAAGGGAGCATAAAGGCATTGGTGTGGAAGTTTTCATCCAAGGACAGAGAAAGATCGCCCTAACTTGAATACATTTGAAAGGGATACTGGAAAAATAGATATAACGCTGTATTTTTATGATTTCAGTTGTTGCCCTTTATCATCATACTGGTTTCACATGCACTGCCACTTAAGAAATCTGCTTCAATTCCAAGCTGTCTAGAGAGGCAGAGTGAAAGCAGGTCTATGCACTGAAGTCTGTTCCACAGGAAGAACAGATGTGGCTGGAAACACTGACTGAATTGAACTACAAAATCATTTGTAAAATTAAGAAAGTATTGAATTTAGATTTTCTATATTTGACCTAGTCTTTTCTTAAAGCTTCCAGTCTGTTAACTTTTCCATGGAATTTGGCTGTTACATCTGTGTAATTACAGGCTGGATTAACCTATCTATATATAATGTTGGTTATGAGTTTATTAGGGGTTCCCTGTGGCTCAGATGGTAAAGTATCTGCCTGCATTGCAGGAGACCCAAGTTTGATCCCTGGATCAAGAAGATCCCTTGGAGAAGGGAATGGCAACCCACTCCAGTATTCCTGCCTGGAGAATTCCATGGACAGGGGAGCTATAGTCCGTGGAGTCGCAGAGCCAGACATAAATGCTTATCGAAAAGAATTAATGAGTATATGGTAGATTTAGTCCTGGGTCCTGACATTAGCTTGCAGTGTGACCCTTTCAAGCGTCCTAATCTGTCTATCTAATCTTAGTAGTCTAATCTTAGTTCACGTATCTCTCTGTATATGTATGTATCTTCCTTGCACTCCTGTAAGGTGAATGTGCAGCTATAATAATAATAATAATAATAAGGCATTTTAGAAAATTTCAAAACTTTATGCAAACACTGGAAAAATATGGGAATTAAGATGGCTATATAAAATCATGATGAACACTAATTTATTTAAATATTGCAGAAAACAACCAACACTGGAGAGAGAAGTTTAAAACTAGTCACGCACCACTCCCACACTTCATTTTTCTCTTTATCCAGATGGCATATCTTGTACAGAGGTTCAACAAAAATCCTTTGCCAGCAACTCCACAATTTCACAGTTCTTATAATTGTGTGTTGATTTCATTTAATCTACCCAGGTTAATATAAAAACAGATGACAGTATTTTTGATCGTTAACTAACAAAAAGTACTAACGAAAAGAAAATATTTGCTCTAAACGTTGAAAGGGAGACAATTTCATCTTAAGTTAGGAACTGTTGCCCAAGTGTTGTTATATTTTAATTACTCTGGTCTTTTTAAGTGACATCAGCTATTTTCTGGAATTATCATAATATATGAGGCTAAAATACATTATAACATTTATTAGTGGGTTTTTGATCACTGCTTATACAGAAATCAAAATAAGAAAATGTCTTTAAAGAATAAAATTAAATAATTCAGTTTCCAGAGTGGGTGTGGGATTAACATAATATTACATGCACAAAATTTTCTCACTTGACTTATTAAATAGTAATCTTCTAGATTTTTCTTTCATGTATAATTTTCTCTTGTCAATTGACCCGTTTGCAAGTTCAAAATCCCTGCAGTGGCTCACAAACTCAATTACATTTTTATCTGATTTTTTTCACTTTCTAATAAAAGATTCTTAATAAGATAGGAAATTTACATATTATTTCTTCAGAATTTTGACAGATCTGGGTCTAATATTTTCCTCGTATCTGTGAAATGAAAAATTATTTGAACCAATAAACTAATTTTTCTCTCATCTAATTCCTCCTCTTGTAGCTTATAAAATAAGTTTGTGAGATGTATTTCTTTTCTGTGATTTAGGTCAGCTCTCTCTGGAAGTTGTTGATACTTATTACTATTCCAAGAATACTACAGTCTTTTGGGAGAGCTGTGTTATTTAATAATTGGTCAATATTTTAATTAGTTCTGGAGGAGGCATTTGGCATATTTATGTTGCCTGCTATTACTGGAATTTTTGTCTAATACTCTCAATATTGTAAGCTTTGATATATGAAGTTTATTGGTGGTTTCCTACGGTTTATCTTCCTCCATTCTCCTGTAAACCTTGTCCCCTATGAAGAGACTTAATGCAATCCATAAAATGCATGAGCTGGCAGAACTGCTATATCTCCTGAGGTCTTGACCCAGGGGCTAGGCCTTCCATGCTAAGAAGATCACTGGGTTCACGTCTCTGTTTCCTGCAAGCAATAATGACTCTGGCTGCAATTCTCAGAACTAAAACTTGGCATGTGTTAAAGAAAGAAGAAAAAAAAAATTCAGTGACATTTGTTAAAAACGTGGTGAGGCAAATTTGATTCAGGACCACTGTGAGAGGTAAAAGGGACCACTGCATTGAGATTTTGCAGTGGAGGAGATAGACGGGGTTCAACTACAAATACAGTGAGGGTAAGTGGAAATTCATAGCCAGGGAGCAAGGTGGGAGTTGGTGGATGGAAAACTATTAAGAGGAAATGTTAAGAGTAAGGAGTGTTCTGGTTAAACTGACCTCAATAGGATTCTTGCTGAAGGCAGGCCAGAGGAATGAGACATCACCTGGGGAACGTAGAGAGTAAGGAACCTGATCAGCAACAGAGGATGATCAGTTATCAAGGGTGGCCAGGGGGTTCTAGTTAAAATGACTTAGCAGGGGGTGGAGGGGTCTACTAAAACTAAGTTTACAAAGAAATGCACAGATGGGCCTAGGAGAAGGTTGAGGACCCTGACCAAAGTTTGGTGAAGCAAGAAATTATTCTCACACACAGAGATAGTGGTCACCATCCCTGTCTCTTGGTAGTGTCTTTGTGTGGTTTTGATATCACCATGATGGTGGCTTCATAAAATGAATTTGGGAGTGTTCCCTCGTCTTCAGTTTTTCGGTATAGTATGAGAAAGATAGGTGTAAGTTTTTTGTATGTGTGGTAGAATTCCTCAGTGAGGCCATCTGATTCTGAATTTTTGTTTGAAGGAAGGTTTTTTTTTTTAAAAAAAATGTTATTTATCTATTTATCTTGATTATAGATTATGTTTCACTTCTAGTGATTGGTCTGTTCAAATAATCTGTTTCTTCTTAATTCAGGTTTGGCAGGGTGTATGTTTCTAGAAATATGTCCATTTCTTCTAGGTTGTCCAATTTATTGGCATATACTTGTTCAAAATATTCTCGGTTTTTTGTGTTTCTGTGTTATATCTGTGTATTGGTTGTTACTTTTCCTCTTTAATTTTTTATTGCATATATTTGGGTGTTTTCTCTTTTCTCCTTCTGAGGCTGGCCAGAGGTTTGCATTTTTGTTGCCTGTGCTTTTGAGGTCATATTCGAGAAATCATTGGTTATTACAATGTCATGAAGTTTTCCCCCTATATTTTCTTCTAGAATTGTATAGTTTCTCATCTTATGTTTAAATCTTTCATCAATTTTGAGTTAATTTTTGTGTGTGGTATAGATAAGGATCCTCCTTCATTTTGTTGAATGTGGATATCCAGTTTTCCTAGCAGTATTTGTTTAGGAGACTGTCCTTTCTCATTGTGCAGTGTTGGCACCCTTGTTGAAGATTATCTGATCAATATGCAAGGGTTTATTTCCTGGATATCATTTCTATTCCACAGATCTGTACATTTGTCTTTACATTTGATCTGCATATATGACAGCACCATAGTCTTTTTTTATTATTATTATTACAATAGCTTTGTAATATGTTTTTAAATCGGGAAGTTAGAGGCCTCTAGCTTTGTTCTTTTTTCTCAAGATTATTTTGGCTATTTGGGGTCCTTGAGATTCTGTAGAATTTTAAGATGGCTTTTCCTATACAAGCAAAAAGTGCATTAGGATTTTCAAAAGGATTGAATTGAATCTGTAGTTCACTTTGGGCAGTGTGAACATTTTAACAGTGTTAATAAGTAAGTCTGTGGGCTTCCCTAGTAGCTCAGACAGTAAAGAATCTGCCTGCAATGCAGGAGACCCAGGTTCAACCCCGGGGTTGAGAAGGTCCCCTGGAGAAGGAAATGACAACCCCTTTCCAGTATTCTTGACTGGAGTATTCCATAGACAAAGGAGCCTGGTGAGCTACAGTTCATGGGGTCGCAAAGAGTCAAACACGACTGAGCAACTAACACACACACATACCCCTGTCTCAAGAATTCACTTTTAAAGAAGAAGGTGTAAAGTTGAGCCACACTCCTTCCTATATATATATATATATATTTTTTTTTTTTCCTAGACTTGTCTTCAGGGCAAGGAAAAGGACTTTTGTAAAATATAAGGTGCTATTTTTAAAATAGCTGTGTTATTCTAACACCCAAATAGTGGACAAAGAGAATAGCTTCTTTGAGTTTAATGCCAAACTGGTCATTGTTTGATTGTTCATTGTGATCTGCCTTTAGTAATATTAGAAGGGAAAAGTTATTTTATCTCTTGGTCAACATCAATTCTAATGTCATAAGGTGTGTTACCTTCAGTTTTGAGTGGGTCATAATCTAATCACTAATAGTAAAAGTTGTAATTGTAAAATATATACATGAAAAAAAACAAGCTGTGTTAAAAAGCAAGCCAGCCAGAGATAGGTATGTAATCTAAGAAAGTTATTTTCCTCACTTTGCACATAAAGTTCTTTTTCTTAGTTGAAATTACTGGAAGCATATGAATGATTGAGAAGTTTTGATGTATTCAGCTCAATAAAAAGTGGGAAAATAAAATTGTGAACTAATTTAATTGAAGATATCATAATTACTAAGAACCAGAACTCGATTTAATAGCAGAGACAAGAAGCAAGATTTAAAAATTGTCTCCACACCTTACTGTCAAGGACAGAATGTTTAGAAGAGTTTGAATGCTAGATTCTGACCAACCCAGGCCAGAATTTTTGTTTCCTTCTATTCTCACTGTACATAGAATGCAAAACAACAGTTCCTTAATCTCCATGCCTCCGTTTATTCTAGAGGCATCTTGGAAGTCATCAAGGAAAACAGTCATCTGCCCCTAACACATTCCCCCATAGTAATTCCTTTTCAAATATTTTCAAGGTTACTTCTTGATATAACCATTCCTAAGACTGTGATAAAAAGAAGGCCTTGGAGGAGACAATTTACTGCATTGCTGAGGCTGACTGAGAGACCTAAGATTCAAACTGAAGGTCAGTTATAATTCAAATTGAAGGTCAATAATTTAAAGATTTAGGGACGGATGGCAAAAGGATTTCTGCCTGTAAGGAAGGTACAGCCCAGCAGAGATAGGATGATGTTACTGAAGACAAAGTGTCTCATCAATGAGATACAGAAAATTGGGGAAACTCAGGGAAGACAAGAAGATCAATGGCAATTTAGGGACAGTAACTGAAAAGTACAGTGGAAGAGGGTTTGTTAGAGATGTGAACTATGAAGATTATATTGGATTTCAACTAGGAAAAAGGACAATGATTTTGTTTGGATTCATCACTAATGAGTTTTGTGTGTATTCTTTAGTATGGTAGATCTAGCAAAAAATTAAACTACAAATCTTTCTCAACTTATGATAGGATTATCAGTGGTAAGTTGAAAATGTTATAATTGGAAGGTTAATTTAACATCTAACCCACCAAACATCATAGATCAGCCTTGCCTACCTCTTTTTATTTTTTGAATGATAATTGCTTTACAGAATTTTGTTTTCTGTCAAATATCAATATGAATCAACCATAGGTATACATATGTCCTACCTTAAATGTGCTCAGAACACTTACATTAGTCTGATTTTGAGCAAAACTATCTAACATAGAGACTCTTTTATAATAAACTGCTGAATATCTCATGTAATTTATTGATGACTGAAAGTGAGAAACAGCACTGTTGTATGGCTGCAGAATGGTTATAAGTGTATTGGTTGTTTATCCTGATGATCATGTTTCTGACTAGAAGATGCAGCTTTCTGTGGCTCCCAGCACCCCAACAGAGTATCAGGAGAGACGGTATACTATGGCCTATGGCTAGCCTGGGAAAACATCAAAGTCAAAATTTGAAGTGCAGTTTAAACTGAATACATATCATCTCATAAGTCAAACCATCCTAAACTGAGGACTGCCCATACTTCCGCAGGAGATGGTTTATTAGGTTTAATTAGAAAGAGTATCATTTAAAGTATAATAGATTCAGAGCCTTCAGTAGAATGCCCTTGGTACTGAATAGTGCTCATAAATAAATGATAGCTCAAATATATGTTTTGTAACCCATGAAATGAAGATTAAAAGCACAAATTTGATAAGATATTTACAATGCTTTATCACATATGAGGGTATCACATAATCCTACAGTATGAAATAGTGAGAGCTCATTGTCATTAAAACACCCTCAATGTTAAGGAAATAGCTACTCATCTATTACTCTATGTAATATTAATAATTATGCTATTGGCTTAGAATTTAAAAATTACCTTCTTTATCTCTCTATCTCTCTCTATATATATAAATATATATGTGCTTAAATGTAAATAAATTATATACATAAATCATGTGTGTAGGATTACATATATGTAGGATTACATATATATGTATATATACATATATTTTGTATATGTGTGTAATATTTTAGAGTAGAAGCAATACTCTAGTAATGGTTATCTGTGACACAAAGCACTGTCTGGAAACTGAGTGCAACTGACTAGTGACTAGCTCAGACGGGAATGGATCTGGCCACTAGACCGTCTCTAGGTCTCTAAACTACAGCTGAATGAATTTATTAGCCATCAGAAAATATATCATACTTTTAACTAAGAACACCTATCAAAAACTTTATTCTATGTTTTCATTATTTTTACCACAAACAATATTTCTGAAGGTCTAAAATCTAGTGAAGGTAGTTGACTGTCTAGGATCAACTGGGTATTAAATGGACTATTTAGAAATTGACATCTCAATTGAATACGGTGGCTGACAGGCATATAATAAGAGATAAACAAAGGAAATGCATTATCATTACACTCTAATCAAGATTACATATACTTGTTTCAATCCTGTGTAATACATCCTTCAAAATCACTACACTGGTTTTGCTTACTGATTTAATTTTTGCAGTCCTGTCTAGACTGAAAATTCAGTCCTGGCAGGGAATGTGTCTGTCTTTCTTTTAATGTTTTAGCCTTGGTGCCTAATGAAATATGTAACACATAGTTTCATAAGTAAATTTCTAAATATTCAATAGACTTTAATAGAAATGAACTTCTAAAAACTGAATTAATTACCAGTATTTCAATGGGAGGAAAAGAAAGTGAAGAAATGATAGTGAACTCACAAGAAAAAAAGAATCACCTCGGAGAAATCATGGCACAGGTATCAGTATTTTCAGAGTCATACGTTTAGGACAAAAGAAATACAGCAATCTACAAATAGAAGACTCCCATTCTGTGCCTACTTTAAGCCATGCCTAATACCATACAGAATTTTTTACTACTTTTGAGATATAATTCCTATACCATAAAATTCTTTTAAAGTTTAAAAATAAAATTCAGTGGTTTTTAGTATTCACAAACTTATATAAACTCCAACAGTGTGTATTCCCAGAATATTTTTATCACTTACCCAGAACTCTCTTGTGAATCAGCCGTCACTTTTCACACTTTTTTAACTTCAACCTCGAGTAATTGCTAATCTACTTTCTGCTACTATAGTTTTACCTATTCTGGGTATTTCATACAAATAGAACCATACAATAATTGGTCTCTTGTGCCTAGCTTCTTTCACTCTAAGTTTTAGGTTCATCCATGTTGTAGCATGTATCAGTATTTCATTTTTATGGCTAAACAATATTCCATCGTATTGATGTACGGCATTTTATCTACTCATCAACTGAACATTTGACTTGTTTCTACTTTTTGGCTCTTATGAATAACACTTCTATAAACACTCATGTACAAGTTTTTGTGTGAACAATTTGTTTTTATTTCTTTAGACTATATACCTATGAGTGGAACTGCAGGGAAATATGGTAATCTTATGTTTATATTTTTTAAGCATTTCCAAACCAATTTCCAAAGTGGCTGATCTATTTTAAATTCCTACTACCAAAGTGTTGGTCCCAATTTGTTCTTTTCCTGTCCTAGAATGTTAGTCACTCAGTCATGTCTGACTCTTTGCAACCCCATGGACTGTAGCCCGCCAGGATTCTCTGTCCATGGAATTCTCCATGCAAGAACACTGGGGTTGGTAGCCATTCCTTTCCCCAAGGAATCTTCCCGACTCAGAGATTGAACCTGGGCCAGTGATACCTTGTGATGTTAATTTGCATTTCCCCAATGATTAATAATGTTGAGCATTTTCCATACAATTATTGGTCACTTGGATAACTTCTTCAGGTAAACTGATATTTTCAAATACTGTGCCTATCATTTAATTGAGTAGTCTTTTTATAATTGAGTTGTATGAGTTCTTTATATAGTATAGATTGTAGTCCCCTACATATATTTTCAGAGAAGGAAATGGCACCCCACTCCAGTACTCTTGCCTGGAAAAGCCCATGGATGGAGGAGCCTGGTAGGCTGCAGTCCATGGGGTCGCACAGAGTCTGACACGACTGAAGCGACTTAGCAGCAGTAGCAGCAGCATATATTTTATCCCATTATCTGTTGTTTGAAAAATTTTCTTAATAGTACCATTTGAAGGACACACGGCTTGCATTTTTATGAAATCCAATATATCTTTGTTTTTTGCTTGGGCATTTTGGGGTTATATCTAGGAAACCTTTGCTTAATCTATGGTCATAAAAATTAAAATCTATAGTTCATATTTTTAGTAATTGCATTATGTTTTCAATGCATTTTGAATAGAGTGAAACTGATATATTATTTTGCACATGAATATCGAGTTGTCTCGGCACTACTTGCTGAAGAAACAATTCTTTCCTTAAGTTATGATTAAGCTATATTGGCATTTTTGTCAAAAATCAGTTGACCTTAAATGCAAAAGTTTATTTCTGAACTCTAAGTGCTATTTCATTGATCTGTGTGTCTGTGCTTATGCTAGTGCCCCACACTCTTAATCATTGCTGTTTTGTAGTAATTTTTGAAATTAGATAATATTAGTCCCTCAATTTTACTCTTTTTTCCAAGATAGTTATAGATATCTTGGTTCTATTGAAATTACATACAATTTTAGGATCAGGTTGTCAATTTTTGCACACACACAAAAAAGAAACCTGGATTGTGATGTAGGATGTGTTGGTCAATATGGGGAGTAGCACTATCTTAATACTAAATTTTCCAATTCATGAACATGATGTATTTCTCCATTTATTTAGGTTTTTTTTTGAATTTATTTCAATGACACTTTATAGTTTTAAATGCAAAAGTTTTACAAGTTTGTTAAACTTATTCCCAAGTATTTTATTGTTTTATATGCTATTGTAAACATATTTTACTTTTTTTGTTTAAGTAATCAGCAGTTATGTTTAGAAAGACAACTGATATTTATGTGTAGAAAGACAACTGATGTGTGTGATAATATTCATACATTATCTAATATCATGAAACCTTGTTGAGGTAGTTTATCAGCTTTAAGAGTTTTGTGTGTGAATTTCTTAGGATTTCTGTATACAAGATCATTTATTTGTGGACAAAGAAATTTTTACTTCTTTTTCAATCTGATGACTTTTATTTATTTTTCCTGCCTAATTGCCCTACTTAGAACTTTCTATATGATGTTAAATAAAGTCGATATTCTGGTGTTGTATCTGTCCTTCAGAGATAAGCTTTCAGTCTTTCACCATTAAGGACAATCTTGGCTATGGGTTCCTCATAAATTCCTTTTATTAGCTTGAGAAAGTTTCCTTCTGTTTAAAGTTTTGTTGAGGTTGTTTTTAACATAGAAGAGAGTTTGGTTTTTTTCAAATACTTTTTTCCTGAATCGATTGAGAGGATTTTGAATTTTGTCTTTTATTCTGTAAATACAGTATATTGTACTGTTTAATTTTGTATGCCGAAGCATCCTTGTGCTACATATCAGTTGGTTATGGTACATAATCCTTCATATATCTGGCTGGATTTGGTTTGCACAGATTTTATTGAGGAGTTTTGAGTTTACATTCCTAAGGGAACCTGTAGTTTTATTTTCTTGTTACACCTTTGTCTGCTCAAATGTGACTGGCCTCATAAAATAAGTTGGGAAGAATTTTCTCCTCTTCAATTTTGGAAGACTTTGTGAAGGGTTAGTGTTAATTCCCCTTCAAACATGCTGTGGCATTCATCAATAAATCCATTTACTTCTTCTCTTTTTGGGAAAATTGTTATGACCAATTCAGTTTGCGTTTTTTTTTGGGGGGGGGGTTATAGACTAACAGTTTCCTACAGCTGCTGTAATGAAGTAGTACAAACTCTGTAAATTTGAGTAACAGAAATGTATTCTTCACACTTCGGAAGGCCAGATGTTTAAAAGTATGCTGTAGCCAGGGCCATTCTTCCTTGTCTCTTCCTCACCTCTAGAGGTTGGTTGCTGGCCATCTTCGGTGTTCCTCAGCTTGTAGCTTCATCTCTCTAAGGTCTGCCTCCATCTTCACATGACCTTCCTTCCTCCATGTGTCTCAGGGTTCAAATCTCCTTCTACTTTATGAGGACACTGTTTATTGGATTTAGGTTCCATGCTAATCCGTTATGACCACATCTTAACTTTGATTCCATCTGCAAAGATTCTGTTTCTAACTCAGTTCACGTTTACAGGTGGATATAAATCTTGGGATGGACACAGTTCAACCAAGTTTGCCTCTGGCCTCCCTAAATTCACATCCTTCCAGTATACATGTACAAAATACATTCACCACACCCTAACATTCCCCAAAGGCTTATTGCATGTAACATCAACTCTAAGTCTAAAGTCTCACCTGATTATGATAAACTCAGAGTCCAAGTTGTCATCATCTAAATCAAGTGTGGGTGAGATTTGGAGTATGATCCATTCATCCTGAAGCAAAATTCCTCCCCATTTTTGGACCAATGAAATTCAGAAAAAAGTTATCTGTTTACAAAAGCAATGGTGAAACATGCGTAGATAGAACAGACATTCACATTCTGAAAGGAGGAAACTGGAAGGAATAAAGGGTAACATGTCCCAAGCAAGTCTGAAAATCAACAGAGGAAATTCCATTAGATTTCAAGTCCTGAGAATAATTCTCTTTGGGACCCAAGGGGTAGCCCCATGCTCTGGCAATGGCAGCAGCCCACCTCCTTCAACACTCTGAGATGGTACTGCCCTCTCAGCTGTGAAGGTGTTGGTTGCCCCACCTCTTTGCATATGGAAACAACTGGAACCCTGTTCTTGGGATCTACAGAGGCAGACATGACTTCATCCTCTCAACCTGCTTTTTTATTATAGACTTTGGGAAGTTTGATAGCATTCCTTCATTTTGTTCTGTCTCTGTATCCTTCAGTCCAAGTCTGCAGTGTTTCTGTTGACTTATATATCCTTCTCAAAAACTCTGTGAGTCTCCTGTGGATGGAAAGTCAAAAGGATCCACACCAACTCTATGCTGGCTTCTGCTGAGATGGTTGATTAATAGGAAATGATTAATATCTTCAGCAAAATATTTTCTGATCCTATCCTTGGTGTTCTCTCCATAGCAAGCGTTAGTATCTGTAGTAATATGGATAGACTGAGAATTTTCCAAACCACTTTGTTCTGGTTCCTTTTTAAGTAATTGTCCCTCCATCTCTTTCCTCTCACATTTTAATATAAGTAGCAAGGAGAATCGTATGGACAGAGGAGCCTGGGAGGCTGCAGTCCATGGATTCGCTAAGGGTCAGACACGACTGAGCAACTTCACTTTCACTTTTCACTTTCATGCATTGGAGAAGGCTATGGCAACCCACTCCAGTGTTCTTGCCTGGAGAATCCCAGGGACGGGGGAGCCTGGTGGGCTGCCGTCTGTGGGGTCGCACAGAGTCGGACACGGCTGAAGTGACTTAGCAGCAGCAGCAGCAGCAACAAGGAGACACTAGGCTGTATCATACACACTGCTTATAAATATCAAAGTTCATTGTTTACAACTTATATTTTCTGTCCAACAGTAGAACACAGTTTGGTCAAGTTGCCTCCCACTTGTAGCAAGAATCATCTTTCTTTCAGTTTCCAATAATATATTCCTCATTTTCATCTGAGAGCTCAAGAAAAAGCTTTAACCTCCATGTTTTTACCAAAAGTCTCTTCAAGACTATCTCAGCTTTCTCTTCAAAAGTCTTTCAGCCTCAATACATTATTTAATTCCCTTGCCACATAGTAGCATATTCACTTTTGGTGCCAAAATTTGTGTTACTTCCTCAGAGCTGCTGTAACAAAGTATCCACTTATTTTTCTTTTGGTTTCTTACAGTGGAATGTTAGATTATAAATTTGAGCTCTTCCTTTTTTAATATGTCCTCTTATACTACAGACTTCCCTTGAAGCATTGTGTCAGCTGCATTCCATAAGCTCTGGTATATTGTGTTTGTTTTCATTTATATGTAAGAGTATTTTCTAATTTATCTTCTTTGAACCATTGAGTATTAGTGAGAATATGTGTTTAATGGTCCCACATTGTGAATTTCCAAACTTTCCTTCTATAATTGATTTCTAATTTCATTTTGTTTTGCTTAGAGGATATAATGTGTATGATTACAATCCATTTAATTATATGGAAACTTGTTTTATGGTTCAGCATATGGTCTACCCTGGGGAATGACTTTTTTGAACTTGAAGAGAATAGGTATTCTACAAGTGTTGTGCTTGTCTTAGGTTTTTCAGGTGGCTGTAACAAAATGCCACATATTTGGTATTAATAGCTTATAAATGACATAAATTTATTGCTCATAGCCCTGGAGGCTAGAAAGTCCAAGATCAAGGCTCCAGCATGGTTGAGTTTGGGGTGAGAGCTCATTTTCAGTGCAGAGCATGCTCCTTCTTCTCTCTCCTCACATGTGGAAGGGTTAGGAATCCCTGTGAGTTTCTTTTACAAGGTACGAATCTCATTCATCAGGGTTATATCCTCAAATTTAAGCATTTACTAAAGGTCCATCTCATAACACCTTCATCTTTGGGGCTTATAATTTGAGGATATGACTTTAGTGGGAACAAACATTCAGATCATAGCTGTGCTCTATAGATATTTACTCAGTCTAGTTGGTTTTTAGTGTCTTTCTATGTCCTATTACCTTGTTGATCTTCCGTTTTATTTTGCTATCCTTTATTGAAGGTGAAGCATTAAAGCTTCCAACTTTTGATGCTCTTTCCTCAGTCATATATTGTACTCATATTTTTATAGCCAACCATGCATGGATTACTTTAGTTTTTTCAATAGATTTAAAATACAGAGAGAAAACATACATTTGGGAAATAAGAAATGATTCTTATCAAGTCTTTTGCTGTTGCATTCCTGACTTTTTGAGATAAAATCAGAATAGGTAGGCAACAAATACATTTTTTTTTAATAAATTCTGTATCTTAGCTTTATTAAGGATAATTTCTAGTGATTGGTTATTTTTTCCTGTGTATGGGCCATGCTTTCTTGTTTCTTTGTATGTCTTACAATTTTTTGTTAAAAACTGAATATTTTAAATAATATAATGTGAATACTCTGGATATCAGATTTTCCTCCCTTCCTTTAAATATGCTATTTTTGCTGCTTGTTATTTTTATTTTTGTTACTGTTTATTTGCTTAGTGATTTTGCTGATTTAACTTTGTAAAGTCTATGTACTCTGTCTTCTGTGGCCACTCTAGTTTCTGGTCAGATAGCCTGCATGCCTGCTTAGTCACTAAGTCATGTTTGACTCTTTACGACCCCATGGACTGCAGCCCACCAGGCTCCCCTGTCCATGAAGTTTTTCAGGCAAGAATACCAGAGTGGGTTCCCATTTCCTGCTCCAGGGGATCTTCCTGACTTGGGGTTTGAACCCGCATCTCCTGCATTGGCAGATGGATTCTTTATCACTGTGCCACCTGTGAGGTCAGGTAGCTTAGTGTCAGTTAATGATCACCAGATATTTCCCTAAATGCCTAGAATGAATAAGTCCCCAAGATTATTTGCCAGGGGGCTCTGTGTGCACATTGGGACATACCATGAATTCTCAAGGAGGCAGTTTATAACTCTGCCTTCTTGCTTATGCATAACTTTAAGGTCAACCAGAGGTGAGAACTTAGGACCTTCTCAAGTCTTTCTTGAACTTGTGCCTATACCTTTTTTATGTTCATGGACTATTAAATTCTTGGGAATATTTACAAAGTCAGAACTTTACAAAGCTTCTATGGCCATCTCATTTCTCAGATTTCCTTCTCTCTCTCTCTTTGTCTTTTTGTTGTTGCTCCTGCAAAGTTAAATCATTGCTACTGTTTTTGACAATTATTCTAGGAGAAAAAGCTGTTCACATTAGGTAGGCTCTATATCTGGTCAAGTAAAGCACACTCTTGCAGATGGAGCTTTCTGGGGAAATTCTAAATAGGTCAAATAATGACATGTCCCTAGGAACAGAGCTTTGTAAGAGCCTCAACCTAATTTTTTGGAGGAGCTTCAACTCATTTCTCTGAGATGGGGTTTTAGGCTGCTGATTTTCTGTAATTATGGAGCTATTAGTTTTCAAGGCTACCCCTGAGTCAGATAATAGAAGATGTGAATAGAGAAAGTTAAAACACCACAATGCTTATTATTCTTACTGATACACAGCCGTTTTTTCTGGATTAAGTGTTTCATGTATTGTTGTACGTATATGACTAATCTTCAGATTTCTCAAAAAGTAGATATTTACAATTTTTGCCAATGTTCTCTGATTTTATGAAGTAGAGAAATTTTGCAAGTCTTTACTCCATCATTCTGACATTTTCTCCCTACCATGTTATTTTGATTGTACAGGTGTTACTGTTTGATAATGTTGCCAGTATTTTCTTTTAGATGCTGAAAGAGGAGTGGGGAGTTGTTCACAATGCCATGAATGTCATATTTTAAAATATCTCCTTTCTTTAATAAATATGTAATTAGATATATCATCTCACAGACTACTCATTCATTTCATTTAAGAAAGAGCTGGAATGGCCTTATCTATACAGAAATTATATAGGTAAAAGTGGAAAGTACACGAATGCTTTCCAGAACATGCTATGGTCGTGATATATTTATGTATTCTAAAAATTTGTAGAAATAGTGTCTTTCAAAATAAAAATTTTTAAAATAATCTTTTTAAAGGAAAATTTCTTTACACTGAGATGATAACTTGAAAGCATTAATCTGAGTTTTTGTATCTATAATTTATTGGACTGTAAAATGAATATGCCATATGCATCTGTTTTAGAAAACTGCATTATAAATATAACGTGGTTTTCAAATATATCATTATTAAGTTTATTTGTATTATTAAAATAGAGGCTAGTTTAGATGCTATCCTTTATGGTAGCAGGATCTTGGCATAGGTATGCATACCATGGTAGAGGCTGGTGATAAGGGTCAACCTGGCAGTGTACAGGTGCACAGCTGGAGAGGCACACCTCAAGCACACACAGTGGTGGGAGTCGCCGTGGGGATCTAGGCTGGTATCTTGTACCCATGCAGCCACAGAAGCCTGAAATCCATCGGCTCTGACAGCAGTGGCAAGAAGGGAGTGGGGAGGGAATTGGATAGCTGGTGTTGGTGAAAATGAATACATCTAAGGCAAAGCATGGTGAAATCTATGGGGGGTGGCCACTATGGCTTGCTGCCCATTGGTTTCTTCAGTGGAAAAAGCTACTAAAATCACCTATGGAGCTCTTCACTAGAGTTACTCCTGATGCACCGCTGATGCTGGTAGCCTCTGCTCTTCTTTTTTGCTTCTAGACATCTCTATATATGACAGATGTGCTGGTCTCTGAGTGGGCCAAAACCAAAGCAGGTCCTTTGTTCACTGTCCCAAAATATTGGGAAGCTGGTAACTCACTCCTTTCTCTTTCAAGGTCAGAGGAACTCTTTCTGGATAGGGAGTTTCCTCTTGGCACTGAGCCATGCTGGCTTGGGAAATGAAATGGGGTGAACAAAAAGAAGCTGTTCTTTCAAGTTTTGCTTGGTCATTCTCAGAGTTTTTTTCTAGTGTGCAACTGCATATCTTCAGATATGCAGATGATACCACTCTAATGGCAGAAAGCAAAGAGGAACTAAAGAACCTTGTGATGAGGGTGAAAGAGGAGAGTGAAAAATTGGCTTAAAACTCAATATTAAAAACAAAAACAAAAAACTAAGATCGTGGCATCCAGTCACATCATTTCATGACAAATAGAAAGGGAAAATGTGGAAGCAGTGACAGATATCCTCTTCTTGGGCTCTAAAATCACTACAGATGGCGACTGCAGCCATGAAATAAGAAGACAATTGCTTCTTGGAAGGAAAGCTATGACAAACCTAAACAGTGTATTAAAAAGCAAAGACATCACTTTGCCAACAAAGGTCCATATAGTCAAGGCTATGGTCTTTCCAGTAATTATGTACAGATGTGAGAGTTGGACCATAAAGAAGGCAGAGCACTGAAGAATTTGTGCTTTTGAACTGTGGTGCTGAGGAAGATTCTTAAGGATCCCTTGGACAGCAAGGAGATCAAATCAGTGAATCCTAAAGGAAATCAACTCTGAATACTCATTCTAAGGACTGAAATTGAAGTTCCAATACTTTGGCCACCAAATGAAAACATCTGACTCTTTGGAAAAGACCCTGATGCTGGGAAAGATTGAAGGCAGAATGAGAAGAGGGCAACAGAGAATGAGTTGCTTTAATGGCATCATTGGCAAACTCCAGGAGATGGTGAAGGACAGGGATGCCTGGAGTGCTGCAGTTCATGAGGTCGCAGAGTCAGACATGAGTTGGCAACTGAACAACAAAAATGCTCCTGAAGTTTCTGCTGAGCTCTTCCAAAGCTCTTTGTTTTTCATAAATACCAATCGAATTGTCTATCTTTGTTGAGGAACAGAGGCTGGTATCTCCTATTTTGCCACCTTGGCGATGTCACTCTTTATTCAGTTTAAATTGAGTATGTTTTTTGCTTGGAAGGCATTTAGAATTCTATTGTATTTTTCTCATTATATGTTTGTTCTTGAATGCCATAATATTTTAGATTAATCTTTTCCAATTGAAGGTTAGGTGAAAGCTACTCAATTTCATGATTATATTGATTTTGAAATATAGAATTTTTTTCACTTGGTATATAGTTTGAAGCACACTGTCAAAACTATTAATGTAGTTTAAACATGGAAATTTGTATATTGAGTACTGAAAATGTGTGTGATAACAATCATTTTACTTCCTGTTTTAACTGTTGTCAGCATGGGAAAGTTATAAGGCTGTTGACATTACTTTTATTTCAAACATTAGTTTTTATGGAAATGACATTAAACCAATATAAATTTTGTATATAAGTTATGTTTTACCTTGAAATTTTAGATTGATTCACTAAGTATTGTCATCTGCAACAGAAACTTCTTTCTAAAGCCAGTCAGTGTTTAACAATAATGAATGAGGGTAGTTCTTCTTATTCAAGCAAAGTTCAAAAATTTGTCCTGATATCAAAACTCACAACAAAACTCCACCAATGGTAAACCATCAACCTGCTGTGTGGTAAATCCAAGTAGTGATATTCAATTCTTATTTCTGATGAAAAATCATGAAATGACAGTGTTATATCCACTAAAGCAGATGATGTTACCATTGATACTACTGATTCAACACCACACAATAGACCGAAATATTTCCACATAGTGCATGCTGACAATAATGTAATAAATAAACACAACTTTAAATAACTTACACTTTCCCAATGAGTCATTATGCTTCACACATACTTTTACCACCATCAGTTATAACACATCATAGCAGGTTCCACTTCAGGTTTCAATGAATTAGTGTTTTCTCAACTTCTTTGAAAATGTTCTTACCTGTGGTTATTCCACGTAGGCTATTAATAATGGCTAATCCTTTAATCACTTCAAATTCAGTATTGACTCCTGGAAAAAAGCAAAATTTAATAACTCATCAATAGTCACAGAAGACAACTCAAAATATTCCAGCTTATCTTTATTTTTTTTTAAATGTTCCAGCTTATCTTTAATTGACTACTGATTTGCTCCTAATATTCACAGCCCTTCAATTTTTCTTTTCACAGAAAAGCAAATAGCTTTTAACATTTTTGGTTCTTTCCAGACACATCTCTTTTTCTATTGTAATCAAAGATGGTATAATTAATCCATAATTGGTAAACTGTTTTCTTTGCTTGGCTAACAAATGAATCACTTAGACACTTTAGTTGTGGTCTTATTTATATTTTAGTGAAGAAATTCTATTGTGATAAGACATTGTTTTGGATTTTCTAGTTTTTCTAAACATTGCTTTCCAGTATTCCACAATAGGGATATCGTGATGGTTGCTTAGTTTGCTAAAGGCAATGTATATTCAGTTTTTAGAATAGCTATAATGCCATCACATAATAATTGGAATACTTTGACTTCTCATTCAATAACGAAGTAATCTACACTATTGTGCCTTTAAATCACACAATTATTTTCTTCTACTGGTTATGTTGACATTGCTTATTATGCAGTAGTAATAAAGAGTAATAAATAAAATATCTTGATACTTTAAGTGCCATGTATGAGGCACCAAAAGATTGTCAAGTTATAACTGCATCACTCAGGTTGTGGTGTGCTAAACAGCAGTGCAAAGTGATGGCAGCACCACACGTGGTCTCTGTTAAACTCTGCCATTGAAGCAGGAAAATAGACATGGAGAAAACATTTGAGCATAGCTGTAGTGCAATAAAACTTTATTTGTGGACATTTACATTTAAATTTAGTATAACTTTCATCGCTGGGAAAATAGTGTGTATCGTTAGGTTTTTTTTTTTTTTTTTTTTTTTTTTACTATTTAAAAATAGCTGACAAGCCATAAGAAAATAGGTAGTGGGCCACATTTGACCTTCAGCTTAGTTTGCAGATTTCTGGTTCAGAGTATGGATTTTGATGCTGGTACTCTTGTTTCCATTACTTTCTTAAACAACCGAATTCTTGAATGATACATATAAGCCTCGACCCTTTGCGACCCCATGGGCTATACAGTCCATGGAATTCTACAGGCCAGAATATTGGAGTGGGTAGCCATTCCCTTCTCCAGGGGATATTCTCAACCCAGGGAAAGATCCCAGCTGTCTCACATTGCAGGTGGATCCTTTACCAGCTGAGCCACCAGGGAAGCCCAAGAATACTAGAGTGGGTAGACTATCCCTTCTCCAGGGGATCTTCTTGACCCAGAAATCAAACTGGTGTCTCCTGCATTGCAGGTGAATTCTTTACCAGCTGAGCTACCAGAGAAGCTATATGTAAGCTCCAGCTTCCTCACTGATAAAATTAGGATGATATAGGGCCATGGAAAAGAGTCAAATTAGCTTATGTTTGAAAATGCTGAGCTTGGTGCCAGATACATAATAACATATAATGACAGTAATCATTAATTTTGGTTTCTATCTCTGTTGGCCATTGCTTAGCCCAGGTATGAAGGTGTTTTTATTCTGAGGGATCTTCTAGAAAAATGAAATGTCAAATATTTAAACTTCAATTATTATTTCAATTATTACCACTGAAATAACTTCATTATATATTACAATTACATATACACAATTTATTTATTATAATTAAAATAACTATTTCAATTATTATAACTAATCTCTATTAGTTAACATATAGGGACAAAACTTGCTGAAAGTTGATGGAACTAGAGCATACAAGGACATATTTGTGGACAACATATAATTGTTTCACTTTCTTATTTATATCATGAGTCTACAGGGTGGGAAGTCTAGAGTGGTTCATCCTTTCCACTCACAGGGATGGCTTGGTTATGTCAGAGGACACACCCTTTCTCAGAGGCCTCACTTCAGTTCAGTTCAGTCACTCAGTCGTGCCCAACTCTATGCGACCCTGTGGACTGCAGCACGCCAGGCCTCCCGGTCCATTACCAACTCCTGGAGTTTACTCAAACTCATGTCCATTGAGTCGGTGATGCCATCTCATCTTCTATCGTCCCCTTCTCCTGCCTTCAATCTTTCCCAGCATCAGGGTCTTTTCCAAAGAGTCAGTTCTTCACATCAAGTGGCCAAAGTGTTGGAGCTTCAGCTTCAACATCAGTCCTTCCAATGAATATTCAGGACTGACTTCCTTTAGGATGGACTGGTTGGATCTCTTTGCAGTCCAAGGGACTCTCAAGAGTCTTCTCTAACACCACATTTCAAAAGCATCAATTCTTTGGTGCTCAGTTTTCGTTATAGTCCAACTCTCACATCCATTCATGACTACTGGAAAAACCATAGCCTTAACTAGATGAACCTTTGTTGGCAAAGTAATGTCTCCGCTTTTTAATATGCTGTCTCAGAGGCCTATGAGCTTTAATTAGCTTTAACTAAGACCATCTCAATGGGCTTCTCTTATAGCTAAACTGGTAAGGAATCTGCCTGAAATGTGGGAGACTGCAGTTTGATCCCTGTGTTGGGAAGATCCCCTGGAGGAGGGCATGGAACCCACTCCAGTATTCTTGCCTGGAGAAGCTCCAGGAGCCTAGTGGGCTACAGACCATGGGGTCACAAAGAGTTGGACACAGTTGAGTGATTAAGCACAGCACAATACCATCTCAATACTTTTAGCAGTTATATGTAAATATATTCAATAGACAAATTCAAAATTGTTACTGTAATAGCCTCAAGTTGTGTATCTTCACTGTGTTAAATGATTAGACAGAATACTAGTGCCTGCCAAACACATTTTGAAATGTCTAGTAGGTCATACGTGGAAAAGAAATGTAGATGAATTGGATTGATTGTTTTCTATTCAGTGTAATAAAGCTGGAAAGGGGGTGTTGGGTCCTTATTTATTGGTAGAAATTGTCACAGAAGCTGGTGCCAACCCTGGCTTGATCATTTGGAGTATGTTTATACATTCAACTCAATTGCTATTGGAGGGAGGGCAAGGTGGTCTCTAAAACGTGTGACCCCTACAGGGCAGCCTGAGAGAGCTGTAACTGTAACAGGTCACCCCCTGTGCTTCGGTCCCAAACTATCTCAAGTGAATACACAACATGATACAAATAAAATCAGTGTCTTTGATATGCAAATTCTCTTTAATATACATCATGGAGTTCCAATTGCCAAACACATTGTGCCTTTCCTATATAGAAAACTGAACATTTTAGCAGACACTGTCTTCAACTAATATTATAATTTATTGAGCAGCCAAATAGAAACACCACACTTTACAATATACTGTAGTGTTCAGTGAGACTACAGAAAATGCACAGGACAGATGTGCTTTGTTAAATCCAGTTTATTTCACATTTACTAACATTAGTCCAATATAGCTCTGCCAGCGATAATAATTTGAATGCAATTATAATTGCCCATCCTTTATTACCTGAGCCCTAGTGTAATTTGTTTGTAATCAGTCTACAGCAAGTTGATTCTTCTCCCTCCCTTTCAAATGTTCAGAGAGAGAATGTTGAAAGAAAATTTGCCTATACAACTAAATTGCAGAGCTCAGACCATCACAGCATCCAGGGAAACATAAAGGACATTAAATATAAATGCACATCACAATAGCTCATGTCCAGCCTAAATAGGTGCATTTACATTTCAATTGCATTTGATTATTCAAATTATGTTATTATCATGATCATAATGGTTTTAATTTGCCAGTATGGATAAATGGCTTCCCTTAAAAAAACAATGGTAGTTGCCAATAAGTAGTGAAGATAATAATTTGCTCTGAGCACCTATTTGGAGGGCAATTAATCAGGCAAGTATCCCATTCAAGAAGCTTGAAGCAGTGTGTTAGGCAGAACCTGGATACTTACAACCAAGGAAGAAGATGTGGGAAAAAATACTGAACCTGAAAACAAGCTCTGTCACTGAATTCTTGCATGATATTGGACAAGTCACTCCACCTCTGTGCAGTTTTTATCACATGTACTTTTTTCTAATGCTGCCATGAGTTTACTTGTTTCTTCTGCTGGGAAAGCCCATCTTCCTTTTACGCAAGATTCACTTAGCTCTCTATTGTCTGGTCTTCCATTTATTGTATTCCTGAGTTCTAATTAAGTTTGATTCTCTTTGATATACTGTATCACTTTATTTTAAAGGCTTTGCTAATTTCAATGTTTGAGCAATTTGAGAGTCTTTCACTGTAGATGTCAGATTATAAATTCATGAAACAGAAGATGCAATTTTAATCTCAGAATAATGACACAAAAATCTCCAGTCTCCCACTGGTTAACTCATACTGATATTGTTACTCTATTTTAATTATAAAAACAAACAAAAAAAGTCCTTTGAGAGTCCAGGGATGCAAGAAAAATCATCTCAAAATTATTTCAATATAGCTATAGTCTAAGATTCAGAGCTTATTTATCATATTTCAATTTTTTTGTTTGATTTGTTTTGTTTTGATTTTGTCTCTTTCGCTTCTTCCCAAACTGGTTGCAGTTTACATAGCTAGGAATGCAGCACTTGGCTATTTGAAGGCAAAGAGATACACAACAAAAGAAGGCAATCGGCACAATCCAAGAGAATTTTTGGATGTCAGTTTCAGGAATTCTGGACATAAATGAGATGGGAAATGCTCATTAATCAAGCCCAAGCTGCCTGTTTCTCAAAGGACATAGAATCAATATAGGTCAAATTTTCTATTTCTACAAAGCCTACCTCACTAAGCACCTTGAGAAAGACTCTATGGGCAGTTTTCCTATAGATTTAGTATTTGCAATGCAAGAACATCAACCTCTTTAAATGTTGGGCAGAGAGAACTTCAAATTGTGAAACAGGTATGTCTGATTGAAGGGTAAAAACAAACACTGATTCTGTTCTACAGAAATGCAGTCTGTAATAAGATAGTGATATGGGCAAGTGAATTTTGAATTTTCATGTTGTAAATATTAATTTTAGAAAGAATTATTCTATCACTTTCCACCCGTAAAACAAATACATAAACACAATGCCTGTTACCAACGTATGTTAAAATAATCATATAAAAATATTTGAAATACATCAGAAAAGAGTTAATGTACTAAATACACAAAAAGTTCCTACTATCAGTAAGAAAATAAACCTTATACACTGATAAATTAATACTCAAAATATATGAAAAGCATATATATTTAATATATGTTATGCTATGCTTAGTCACACAGTCATGTCCAAATTTTTGCAACCTCATGGACTGTAGCCAGCCAGGCTCCTCTGTACATGGGGATTCTCCAGGCAAGAATACTGGAGTGGGTTGCCATTTCCTTTTCCAGAGGATCTTCCCAACCCAGGGATCAAACCTGGGTCTCCTGCATTGCAGGTGGATTCTTTACCATCTGAACAACCAGGGAAGCTCTCGTTGAAAGTATAGTTATGACAAAGCTAGACAGAGTATTAAAGAGCACAGACATCACTTTGCCAACAAAGATCCATATAGTCAAAGCTGTGACTTTTCCAGTAATCATGTATGGATGTGAGATTTGGAATATACAAAAGGCTGAGCACTGAAGAATTGATTCTTTCGAACTGTGGTGTTGGAGAAGACTCTTGAGAGTCCCTTGGACTGCAAGGAGATCAAGCCAGTCAATCCTAAAGAATATCAACCCTGAATATTCATAGGAAGGACGGGTATGGAAGCTGAAGCTCCAATACTTTGGCCACCTATGGGAAAAGCTGACTCATTGGAAAAGACCCTGATGCTGGGAAAGATAGAAGGCAGGAGGAGAAGGGGACAACAGAGGACAGCATGGTTGGATGGCATCACTTACTCAACGGACATGAGTTTGAACAAGATCCGCGAGATGGTGAAGGACAGGGAAGCCTGGTGTGCTGTAGTCCATGGGGTTGCAAAGAGTCAGACACGACTGAGCAACTGAACAGCAACAAAATATACAAAACCAAAAATATTTACACCACACAGTGTTCACTTTTGTGTGAGGAGGTTTTAAGGAGTTTTACTTCCTTCCTTTCTTGCTTTAGTTATGTAGTTTCCAAACTGTTTAAAGTAAATATCATTGACTTTTATAATTATGCAAAGGCAATTAATGCTGTTTAAAAAATAGAAGAAACCATACTTCCTTCCAAGGTACTTTTCCCCTACTATGGTTCCCTCTCTGTCTCTCTGTCTTAATTAGGCCTGTTGCTCAGTCATGTCCGATTCTTTGCCACCCCATGGACTGTAGCCTACCAGGCTCCTCCGTCCATGGGAATTTCCAGGCAAGAATACTGGAGTGGGTTGCCATTTATTTCTCCAGTCTCTGTCCTAGAGGCAAAGATAATTGTGAGTGCCCTCAGGTTTAAGCAAAGTATAGTCATTTTCTATCACCCAATCTCCAAAGTTCTTCAGACTTCCTTGGGCATGGGATTCTTGTTAGAAGAAAAATGTAGGCTTCTAAGGATGAACTGGGGAAGGCAAGTTCTTGGGTGGGGGCGAAAGCCATTGCCTTCAGAACCAATCCCACTATTAACTGAGCAAGGCTATTCTCTATTTGGGAATGCATGGATCTTATTTATGAAAGAACTTTTGGCTAGATCATCTAGAATATCTGGCAGCTTGATTTCTCATTAATTGTGATTAAACTCAAATCTGGTGAATTTTAAAAGTGCATATGCTATTTGTAAGAAAGTATTTTTTAGCAGTAACAACATAAATTAAGTGACCTATTAATAAAATAGTATTTATAGTGTTTACAAATGCAGGATATATAGAAACATCTCTTATCTGTAGATATTAACCATAGATAATACTTAGAGCTATTCAGTCCTGAGGGCTAGCAAATTGGAAGAGTCAATCAATATTGACAAACAAAAGTTCTGGCAACAGTATTAGCAGTGGTGATAATGTTAATAGTAGTAATTAATTAAATATAGTTGAGAAAACACTCTATTTTACCTCCAGATATTTATAATGTCTGTGATTTTTTGCTTACATCATCTTCCAAATATTCAATATGCAGTGCCAAAGTAAATAGACTGAACTAAATTAATAAAGCTAAATTAGAATGAATTAATAATCCTTGAAGAAGATTTCCTGGCATTAATAAGCAAAGCATTTCTCCCATCCTGTATCCCTCATCATAAGGTCTCTGAAAAATTGCTAGTTTCTGTGTTTTCGGTCTTCATGTTCATTCCGTTCAAGGCACTCTAATCAATACCTCTTATTTTAATTTATTGTTAAAAATATTACGATGGTGTGATCACTCACCTAGAGCCAGACATCCTGGAATCTGAAGTCAAGTGGGCGTTAGAAAGCATAACTACAAACAAAGCTAGTGGAGGTGATGGAGTTCCAGTTGAGCTATGTCAAATCCTCAAAGGTAATGCTGTGAAAGTGCTGCACTCGATATGCCAGCAAATTTGGAAAACTCAGCAGTGGCCACAGGACTGGAAAAGGTCAGTTTTCGTTCCAATCCCAAAGAAAGGCAATGCCAAAGAATGCTCGAACTACCGCACAATTGCACTCATCTCACATGCTAGTAAAGTAATGCTCAAAATTCTCCAAGCCAGGCTTCAGCAATACGTGAACCGTGAACTTCCAGATGTTCAAGCTGGTTTTAGAAAAGGCAGAGGAACCAGAGATCAAATTGCCAATATCCGCTGGGTCATCGAAAAAGCAAGAGAGTTCCAGAAAAATATCTATTTCTGCTTTATTGACTATGCCAAAGCCTTTGACTGTGTGGATCACAATAAACTGTGGACAATTCTGAAAGAGATGGGAATACCAGACCATCTGACCTGTCTCTTGAGAAACCTGTATGCAGGTCAGGAAGCAACAGTTAGAACTGGACATGGAACAACGGACTGGTTCCAAATAGGAAAAGGAGTCCATCAAGGCTGTATATTGTCACCCTGCTTATTTAACTTCTATGCAGAGTACATCATGAGAAACGCTGGGCTGAAAGTAACACAAGCTGGAATCAAGATTGCCAGGAGAAATATCAATAACCTCAGATGTGCGGATGACACCACCCTTATGGCAGAGAGTGAAGAAGAACTAAAGAGCCTCTTGATGAAAGTGAGAGAGGAGAGTGAAAAAGTTGGCTTAAAGCTCAACGTTCAGAAAACTAAGATCATGGCATCCAGGACCATCACTTCATGGCAAATAGATGGGGAAACAGTGGAAACAGTGGCTGACTTTATTTTTGGGGGCTCCAAAATCACTGCTGATGGTGATTGCAGCCATGAAATTAAAAGACTCCTACTCCTTGGATGGAAAGTTATGACCAACCTAGACAGCATATTAAAAAGCAGAGACATTACTTTGCCAACAAACGTCCATCTAGTCAAGGCTATGGTTTTTCTAGTAGTCATGTATGGATGTGAGAATTGAACTGTGAAGAAAGCTGAGAGCCGAAGAATTGATGCTTTTGAACTGTAGTGTTGGAGAAGACTCTTGAAGAGTCCCTTGGACTGCAAGGAGATCCAACCAGTCCATCCTAAAGGAGATCAGTCCTGGGTTTTCATTGGAAGGACTGATATTGAAGCTGAAACTCCCATACTTTGGCCACCTCATGTGAAGGGTTGACTCATTGGAAAAGACCCTGATGCTGGGAAGGATTGGGGGCAGGAGGAGAAGGGGACAACAGAGGATCAGATGGCTTGATGGCATCACCAACTCGATGGACATAAGTTTGGGTAAACTCCAGGAGTTGTTGATGGACAGGGAGGCCTGGCGTGCTGCGATTTCATGGGGTCGTAGAGTCGCACACGACTGAGCAGCTGAACGGAACAGAACTGAACTGAATGTAGGGCTAATCTAGGGTTAAAGAAAATTTACTCCTAAAATGTAGCTTTTCTGGAATTTCAGGAAAATGCCTCGGTTACTTAGTAATGTCTATCCATCCTGGCTAGTTGGAATTTTAATATTACCCAACACTGAAAATTACACAATATTCAATAAGTTCACAACTCCATGGCAGTTCTCTATCCAGCCCCATAGGACCTTGTTTTATGCATGCAAAGCTCAGTACGCAGCTAGAAATGCAAGGGTACCCGAACATAGACAATGAGGCGACTTCTCTGTACAATCTCCTCTGTTCCAATTCCTTTCCCTGCAAAGGTCAGCTAGGATCTCAGTCCGAATTTCTGTTTTCTCTGGCTAGAAAAACCACTACTCTGTGTTTTCACTTCACCTCTCCATGGTTAGAGATTCCTCCTGGCCCAAATTTCACACAATTGTGGAACTCACCTCACATGTTTCTCTTCATTCAAGGATCATATGTTTGGGCTGTTTGTCATCCAATGCCTGAAAGTAAGTTTTTCATGAATTAAATACAGTGTCATATTTGGTGGGAGGTTGATTCTGATAACCATCACTCCATCATTTTCAGAACAACAAAGCCAGGTGCTCATGTCTTAATAGGAAAAGACTCATATATTATTTAGAGGAATGCCTCAAGTTCTGTTCACTATTTGAAGTGTAACTGAATTTCTTAACAGAGTTTCCTAGCAGGTGACCAGTTATAGAGCAGCTTTTAGCATGGGTGTTGGAGCCCTTTCCTTTCTCACTATGACTAGTTACACAAAGTTGAGAGGAGAGTGAAAGGTTGGCTTAAAGCTCAACATTCAGAAAACTAAAATCATGGCATCCGGTCCCATCACTTCATGGCAAATAGATGGGGAAACAGTGGAAACAGTGTCAGACTTTATTTTGAGGGGCTCCAAAATCACTGCAGATGGTGACTGCAGCCATGAAATTAAAAGATGCTTACTCCTTGGAAGGAAATTTATGACCAACTTAGCGTATTGAAAAAGCAGAGATATTACTTTGTCAACAAAGGTCTGGCTAGTCAAGGCTATGGTTTTTCCAGTGGTCATGTATGGATGTGAGAGTTGAACAGTAAAGAAAACTGAGCGCAGAAGAATTGATTCTTTTGAACTGTGGTGTTGGAGAAGACTCTTGAGAGTCCCTTGGACTGCAAGGAGATCCAACCTGTCCATCCTAAAGGAGATCAGTCCTGGGTGTTTATTGGAAGGACTGATGTTGAAGCTGAAACTCCAATACTTTGGCCACCTGATGAGAAGGGCTAACTCATTTGAAAAGACCCTGATGCTGGGAAAGATTGAGGGCAGGAGGAGAAGGGGACGACAGAGGATGAGCTGGCTTGATGGCATCACTGACTCAATGGACATGGTTTTGGGTAGACTCCAGGAGTTGTTGATGGACAGGGAGGCCTGGTGTGCTGCGGTTCATGGGGTCACAAAGAGTCGGACACGACTGAGCAACTGAACTGATGGCTCAAGGTTCTCTGATTAGAGCTGGTTTCTATTTCCACTAGGGGATTTAGGTTGGAGAATTACAGATTTTGGTAAATCTAAGAGTGGATTGATGGTTCTTTATCTCATTTATTTAAGCTTTTTCTATATTATGTTAGTTTCATATTCCTGATAACTAATTACTGCAAATTTAGTGGCTTAAAACATCACACACTTGGAAGTCAAAAGACAGAGGACTTCTACAGGACTGAAGTGTTATCAGGACTGCTTCCATTTGAAGGCTCCAGGGTAGAATCCCTTCCTTGTCTCTTCCAGCTCCTAGAGGCTGTTGGCTTTCCTCATGTAGCCACATCTTTCCTATCTCTGCTTGCATCCTCACACTGCCTCCTTGTCTCTCTTACCTACTGCTTCCTATTCATAAGAACCCTTCTAACTACATGGGGACAAATATATAATTTCCTAACCTCAAAACCCTGCAATTACATACATCAGCAAACTGTCTTTTATATTTATGGTCACATATTCTTGTGTGTGTGCCAAGTCGCTTAAGTCATGTCTGACTCTTTGCAACTCTGTGGATCATAGCCCACCAGACTCCTCAGTCCATGGGATTCTCCAGGCGAGAACACTGGAGTGGTTTGCCATGCCCTCCTCCAGGAGATCTTCCTGACCCAGGGATGGAACCTACATCTCCTGTGTCTCTTGCATTGGCAGGCAGATTCGTTACCACTAGTGCCACCTGGGAAGCCCATGGTCACATAGTCTCAGATTTGGGGAATTAGAACATGGCCATCTTTGGGGTCATTGTTCAGTCTACCATACATATGAAGAGATAAATTTCTCTGAAGTCCAAATTTCAACAAATTAAAATGATTGCATACTTTTTCAAATCTATTTTTATTTAGACTATTTCATTACTTTAAAACATATTGACCAAACACACACAATTTGGAGCAGCTTTAATGACAAAACCCCGTGGACAATTTCCCTTTAATATCTCAGAGATATGGTTGAATAAATCCTATGTTATTACAGGAAGACTTTCTCTCTATGAGATCTACCTGCTGAAATCTCAATGCATTGAGATTGAGATCTGTAATGCATTACAGATTGAATAAAACTTTCATTTAAAATAACACTTTGAAATTGACCTTGGAGGAAAAACCTTATACTTGAGGGTGAGATGGCTGTACATATATTTAGAATGTTCCTCTTTCTAGGAGTTCTTGGTTTCAAATTCTCTCCTCTGTGCATAGCAGCTTACCTTTGTGAACTGACTTCCAACAATTCTTCTCAAGTTCCATTCTCCTTAATGTGGACTGGCCTTTCCTGATATATTGTTATTGTGTGAAATTCTCCATAGTATTCCCCTGGAGGTTTTTCTCTCCCTGCTCTGCAAGATAAAACAGATGTATAGATATTAATCAAAACTCAGTACTTTTTTAACAGATTAAATGTCACTTCTTGGGAAATATGTAATATGCATGCAGCCTAGTTCCAAATAGCTTCCATGTATTTCTATTTCTTTCTGAACCATTACAGAATAATATAAATAATATTACTCTCGCATTCAAGCATCTTTTAAGATGGAGAAATTTCCCCCCTGCTGGGACATGGCATTAACAGGTGAACTATCTCCTTTTTCTTGACAAGGTTCTAGGTCTCAGGAATGAACAAAATGTCCTCTTTGAGGAATTTGAAACTCAAAGAAGGTGAGTGAGTTATACACATTTGAGCAGCTTGCACAAAAACTAGAATTCTAAATTAGGCTTTTAAATGCCCCAGTAGTTCAAAATTATATTTTGTTTTATGTCATTTCCTCTCAGAGTGTTATGCCTGACTCTTAACCTAGGCTGCAAAATCTTTATAGAAGGAAGGATGCCCTCTTCCACTCAGAATCACATGGATCTACTAGTACAGTGCTGAGCAAAATAATAACTCTGTAAGGCAGAATGGATTTATTCCATAATTCTGTCATCAAAGAAGCCATTGTGAAAGTTGCTCTGTCTTGTCCAACCCTTTGCAATCCCATAGACTGTAGCCTGCCAGGCTCCTCTGCCCATGGATTTCTCCAGGCAAGAATACTGGAATGGGTAGCCACTCCCTTCTTCAGGGGATCTTCCTGACCCAGGGATCAAACCCAGGTCTCCTGCATTGCAGGCAGATTCATTACCATCTGAGCCACCAGGGAAGCCATTAAGAGAACATAAAGTCAACTCAGAGAAAGAGAAAGGAGAAATTCTGTGTGTGTGCACAGAATATATGTGCATGTTTGTACATATATTTCATAATTTTCCAAAGTGGAAAAATAAACTTATATCCAGTCCTATGAAAAAAATTGTACCTAGTCCCATACGGTTTATAAAATAATGACATACAACCCAGTAGGGGGATGACAGACAAAAACTCTAACTAAACAAACAAAAACCAACTTATGTAGGCATTTTATTTTATAAAAGATGTTATCTAAATTGCCATTAAAGCTATGAAAATGCATTTCAGTTCAGTTCAGTTCAGTTGCTCAGTTGTGTGCGACTCTTTGTGACCCCATGAATTGCAGCACGCCAGGCCTCCCTGTCCATCACCAACTCCCGGAGTTTACCCAAACTCACGTCCATCGAGTTGGTAATGCCGTCCAGCCATCTCATCCTCTGTCGTCCCCTTCTCCTCCTGCCCCCAATCCTTCCCAGCATCAGGGTCTTTTCCAATGAGTGAACCCTTCACATGAGGTGGCCAAAATATTGGAGTTTCAGCTTCAACATCAGTCCTTCCAATGAACACCCAGGACTGATCTCTTTTAGGATGGATCTCCTTGTAGTCCAAGGGACTCTCAAGAGAAGCATCAATTCTTCAGTGCTCAGCTTTCTTCACAGTCCAATTCTCACATCCATATATGACTACTAGAAAAACCATAGCCTTGACTAGATGGACCTTTGCTGACAAAGTAATGTCTCTGCTTTTTAATATGCTAAGTTGGTCATAACTTTCCTTCCAAGGAGTAAGCGTCTTTTAATTTCATGGCTGCAGTCACCATCTGCAGTGATTTTGGAGCCCAGAAAAATAAAGTCAGCCACTGTTTCTACTGTTTCTCCATCTATTTGCCATGAAGCGATGGGACCAGATGCCATGATCTTAGTTTTCTGAATGTTGAGCTTTAAGCCAACTTTTTCACTCTCCTCTCTCACTTTCATCAAGAGGCTTTTTAGTTCCTCTTCACTTTCTGCCATAAGGGTGGTGTCATCTGCATATCTGAGGTTATTGATATTTCTCCTGGCAATCTTGATTCCAGCTTGTGCTTCCTCCAGCCCAGCATTTCTCATGATGTACTCTGCATATAAGTTAAATGCATTTAGCTTATTTAATTATTAGGCAAATGCAAACAAAACCATGAGGCCAACTATCTATACATTCCCCAGAAGAACTAAGATGATAACAATACTAATAAAAAGGAAAATGTGAAGGAAGACAAAAAGAAGAAGAGGAAAGACAGGAGGGAGAAGAAGAAGAGGAATTTTTAAATAGTGAAAAAAATATCAAGTGTTGGTAAGGAAGAGAAGTAACAGTGATTCTCAAACAATATTGAAGGGATTATAAATTGATAGGCCCATTTTGGAAAATGATTGCAGATCAATGGCATTGCTGGCCTCATGTATTTACCCAACATTTGTTAATGCCCTCTCTCATCAAGAAGCAAAGTATGATCTCTGGCCTTTCAGTTCTGTGTTCGTTTATGTGACTTGTTTTGGACAGATTTAGCAAAAATTACAGAATTAGAATCTTGTAAATGCAGTTGTGGATTTCTACTTGTACCTTTATATTTTTGCCTTTTTGAATGAGAATATGCTTAGATTAGGTGCTGGAGAGTAAGAGGTAAATGGAGGAGTCAGGTCACTTTTGTCCCAGCCAAGGTTACCCTAAATCAACCAATAGCCAATCTGTCTACACACAAAGATTTAAAGGTGTCTTCATGAACAGCAGAATAATATAGCTGAATTCCAGTTGACCCCAGTGGAATATACTACTCAAAACTTCTCAGTGATACTTCATTGCTTTCCAGAAAAAACACATACTCTATAGCTCAGATGATTCCACTTGATGTATTTCCTTCCTACCTTTTCAGTATAGTTAGTATCTTCTTATTTTCTCTACTCTCTTATATATCCATACAACAAAAATGTGAAAAATAGTTATAATGTGTCACCTTATTTGATTCCCCTCCCTCTCTTGCCATATATGAACTTTGGCCCAAAACATAGTGTCTGTAAAGAAGATTGGTTTGAATATCATGTCCATCACTTACAAACCTCCCCAAAGTTTTTACTTTATTTTATCTGTAAAGTGGAAATACTTATAGCAATTTACACATAGGGTGTGTGTTAGTCGCTTAGTCGTGTCCAACTCGCTGTAACTCCCATGGACTGTGGTCTGCTAGGCTCCTCTGTCCATGGAATTCTCCAGGCAAGAATACTGGAGTGGGTTGTCATTTCCCTCTCCAGGGGATCTTCCCAACCCAGGGATCAAACCTGGGTCTTTTGCATTGCAGGCAGATTCTTTACCATCTGAGCCACAAGGGAAGCCCTACATATAGGGTAATAGAGGGTCTCAGTAACTTATGCCTCGTAAGCACTCCACAAGTGTTGGTTACTATTATAAATACTCTTTTTTTTCTCTCTTAGAATCCCCTATTAATTTTTCAACATACAGACCACAGACTCTCAAACACCTTTGGCGGACATTCCTTGCTGCACCGCCCCCACTCCCATGCTCATTCCTCTACCTTGTTCTTCTTATACCCTGGACATGCAATATAGTAGCTCTTACCAATAACATAATAGCTGATCTGTTTGTCTCCCCTCAAAGAACTGTAAGCTTCTTGAAGGCAGGGACAGGACCTAGTTCACTTGTGAATTACAGGTGCCTGCACCTAATCTAGTGAGGATATTCTGTGAACATGTTTCCTTTTGTGAATTTTGGAAACATCAAGGCCCAGCTTTAGCAGAGAAGAGAATGAATAGTCATAGTGGGAAAGGCTGTCAAGCATAAAGAGCTCTTGGCTCAGTTATGGTTATGTACTTTAGTGTCTTTTACATCAATGACTAGAAGGAATATATTGCCAGCCAGCTGAGTTCAAACATAAACAACTGGTAACCCAGGCATCCTACCAGGATCCTGGGTCTAAATAACTGTGATCTAGCCAAGGGGTGGCTCATAACAGAAACAGTTCATTTTTTTATGTAGTTACCAGCTCAGTTTCCCAAAAAAAATTTATATAGCTCTTTGCTTTAAAAGTTCTAATTTATCATTTATTGTGGAAAAAAAACTGTCCCTGAGAAGCCAAAATTTGGATTGAATATGAGAAGCCACCTTCATCAAAATCATGATGGTAAGTAGAAGACCTTGTTTTGATAAAGCTGCCAGTTTTTCTACCTTTCCAAAGGCAACAAATCTGAAAATGATACATATTGTGATTTTCCCATCTGGAATTTCAAAGCTATCTTTCATTAGTTTATCCACATTTCTCTGAAGAAAGATTATTGCATCCAGAATTAGGAATATGATAGTCTTATCATTGAGGGAACCTCTTCCATTTTAAGCCCAGTTTCCACTGTAGAAGAGATTAATTTCCCTTCTTTACAATTTTTTCTCAGTATATGATAAAATTAAGAATCAATTAGAAAATGCATGGGCTTCCCTGATAGCTCAGCTTGTACATACATAGGGGAAATTGAAAATACATAGGGGAGGTTCAAACACACACACAGATTCATATAGATAGGTAGATAATAAATAATTTTCCCAGATTCTCAGCAAAATTCTCTTCATAAATCCCTGCTTTTGCATCTAGAGAATGGCATTTCTCTTTGGATTCTTCGGATTACCTGGCCATAGCTAATGCAATTTTTGTGGACACAAGTAAAACTCAGATATTTTCAGTCAGTTTGCAGTTTGATTAGTGTATGCTAGCACTTTCTCAGTCTTTTCTTCCCTTTTCATCTGACTTAAATCTCTTCCAGAATAATGCCCTTTCCCAAGTTGCTTTGATTTAGAGGATAGGTAATATATAATAATTAACTCTTGTAAAACCTTTCATTTCTTGGACAGAGATAATTGAATTGCTGTTTATTGAAAGGTTTATCACTTCCCCTAGGATATTTTGATGATCCTACATGCTAAAAGCATAAGATATCCAAGTAACAAATTCCAAATTGCTGTATTCACTGATTCATGGGTAAGTTGGATTCTTTATCCATTTGAATTCCAAACATCATGTAGTATAAAAAATAAAAACATTTGGATAGCAAAGCTAGTTATAAATTCAATTAACTCCCAGTAATTCACCATTCCGTGTAATGTTGTGATTTTGTTTCGTAATGTGTTATAGTGAGGCTTACCGGTAATAGAAGTACCTGCTTCCAATTAGGTATTTGAGAACGTGGAACTATTCTATCATGCAAGGATTAAAAAATAGTGTATAATAGGAATGCAGAACATCTTCTCAGTATGAAATAATGTTAAATCAAAGGTCTTAAAAACATTAGATAGTTGGTATTCATTGGCTAGTTGACTAAAAACAGGCAGTATTGAGGGATGTTCCCAGAGGCTCAACTTCAATGCACATTCTCAGGGAAGACTGAATGCTCTCTGGAAAAGTAAGGAAAACACCTGCTATGGGGAATTCCTTTATGACCAGTGTTCCTAATTCTCTTTGATCCATATGTACTCTTTGCATCAAATAACCTGCACTTCTTAGTATCTTTGTAATTGTGATTATGTCCTGTTATGGATGGCTACCAATAAGGGTTTGAAATTGATTTCATAATGTGATCTAATAATTAGGAGACACCGGATGACTAAGTTTGGGATAAGAATGTTCTCCATGCCCAAAACAGGAAACCATACACTCACTTTTGAGAACAGCATGAGAAACTATGCAAAGAGGTGGCCTAACTGTGAATGTGGAGCTATAAACTGAGAATCTAGGAAGGCTGCCTATGTTGGCAGGAATCAAAAATCTCTCCTTTCTGGATCATTACAGTGAACAATAGAATGGATACCATTATATACCCAAAGAAATAAACTAACCAGGAATACTAGAGAAGTGATTTAAAAGAAACATGAGTCCTCTCTTCAAGACTTGTATTCTCTTTTCTTAGACTTTTTCTAGGGGAAAAAAAAGACCAGGAACTAAGTCCAGAGAAAACATTAATGTGATTTTCAATGATGCCAGTTCGGACCACTGAAAGAAGGTCAAATGTGTCTTTCCCCTCAGCATCCATGAAATAGGCTTACCAGTAATCTAGTTTCTTTAAGTAGAAAGTGAAGGCAAGAGACGAAACCATGCTGAGAGACAGAAACAGACATGGTAACCTACAACCTCCATATTTGTGACTGAGGTAGGATTATACTTTTAGGCTTAGAAATCTGGAATAACTATTTAAGATATTAGCTATTAAAAAGGGAGCATTAAATCCCTGATGATCACAAGTATCAATGTGTCTCTATTTTCTCATTAAAATTATTGAAATTCAAGATGCAAAGGACTTTAAATAAATAAGAAGTAAATCAAATATTTTAGCCACCTTTATGTAAATCTATCCGATGATAACATTTCTGAGTTTGTACATTTGGGAAATTTGAGAGTTTTTAAAGGGACGATGACTATGTACGTAGGTAACATGTCAAAAACCTGATAGAATGAAATGCTCACTCAAGTGACAGACATCACCCCAGTAAAATTGACCCCAACTTTAAGATGCATATATATGCTTTCCAACTCTGACTCCTATGTTATTCTTTTTTAAGGACAGAGCATTTCCCTCAAACTGGTGCATTATCCAATGGGTTGTTACAAGCAATAGTGACTTGTGGAAACTAAAACTATTAAAACTAACGCAGAGTAACTCCAAATTCCATTCCCTTGTATACAAGTGCCAACCAGAGGGCCAATTGTTAAAAATCCATATTCCTTAAATGTGGATCATCTTTTTGTTGAAAAACTCACATCTCACAATTTGTTACTTATTATTTCATTTCATGTTTTATCTGAATTTTTGAAGCATTTACAAATGTTGCAAAACCATTCAGTGAAAATTCAAATCACTAGCTTTCACATACTTTCAAATCCTGAATCCTCCTGGGTCCTCTATCATGAACATGTTGGCTTTCAACTTAAAGTCGGCATTAACTTTTCCTTTATCCAATCAGTTGCCAGGTTTAATTCAGTTTCAAAAGAAGCAACATTTATTGGGAGCTTATTACGTGTCTTGCACGGTGACAGGCAGAAATCCTGTCTCTGAATTGAGCCTCAAATCCTAGTCACACTTTCTACTTCCACTACCCTATGGCATCATTCCCACAGTTGTTCTCTCTGTCTTCTTGCTCTCTTCCTTTATATATTATACTTGTTAGCAGGGACTTTTGTTAGTCTATCTGGGAAGCTAATGTCTGTTTTGCACCATAGAGAAGATATCAATATATCCCCATACCTTAGTAAAAAAAAAAAAAAAAGAGAAATATGCTGTGTTTTAGCAGTCACTTGAGTTCTTTGTTAATAACACCTCTAAACTGCAGGCTCTAAACAATCAACCATCAAGTAGCAGAAATGCACAACACAATGGTCCCATTGTTTTTTTTTCTATAAAGATCATTATATTTAAATTTAATGTTATATCATATGCAATACATTTTTAGTGTTCTTAGTCAATGTGACTGTGGTACATGTATGTGTCTGTGAGTATATGTGTGTGCTGAAACTTCCTCAGCTATTTATAATTCTGTAACATATTATATGCATCACTGGCCATTTCTCATGGCATCTTCAAGTACCTCTGTTGAAAGAGTTGAAAGCAACAAAAACTGGACATTGACTTGTTGAGAATAAATAAAACCATTCAAGGCTAAGGCCAAATTTTACAACCTGGAGACTATTTTAATTTAGCAAAATTTGGTCTTCTTGTTATGAATAGAAATGCCTTCACATTTGTCTTGTCCTATCTTGGAGGAATGAATAAATTACAGAAATGAAAACAAATTTTCTTCTTAATCACACAGACATTGTTCTGCCTTGGTGCAACTACGGAGATATTGAAAATTAAAATATATAACACTGTAGGCACTGCACCTGCTCCCCTCTGAAACAGACCCTCTTGCTTGCGTTTGTATTATTTTGTTTCTTCATATTCATTACAGAGTTCTGTGTGGCTCGAAGAGCAGTGTTCATTAAATGCGAGCAGTAAGCCTAGAGCATCAATCAGATAAATAGTATTCCATTTAAAAAATAATGTTTTATTTTGTTGCCTCATTTCATTTCATCTTTGCCCTTGCCCCTTGACTTAATTTATTCATATATAATCACAGATGCCACCTCAGTGATTAGGGGTAAGATAGCAATTGCAATTTATCTGTTCTAGGGAGAAGATTACAGATGCTGATTCTTGGCAAAGGTACTAATCTCTTCCTGAAAGTATCACGCCACTCACTGTCTGACCTGTCTCCAAGAGCAGATTCTAAGGCACAGTAAAAACCATGGACCATATATCTAAGAGTTAAAAGGTTTTGGAGTAAATCTCCAATTTCAAATTTCTGCTGCTTCAATTACCCCGCAATCTCATGATTACCATTTAATTTAACATTTTGAAGGCCCACTTTTATTACCCATAAACCAGTAAGGATGAGTGAGCTTACAATGAAATAAATATAATTCAAGTAGCCAATACCTGGGACAAAGCATTTGCTCTACAGATGTTAATAATCACTTTTTTCTTCTTTTTTGATAATGCTCGGGATATGAGAAGCTTAAGAAAATCTACCTGAGTGTTTCTGCAGACAGGTGGATTCAACAGAATAATTTGGAACTGCCTGATTAAAAATATATATATATGTACATATGCTTTTTTTTTTCATTCTCGACTCCATAGATAGTGAATTCAATACTATGATTTAAAGTGAAAGTGTTAATTGCTCAGTTGTGTCCAATTCTTTGAGACCCCATGGACAGTAGCCGACCAGACTCCTCTGTCCATGGAATTCTCCAGGCAAGAATACTGGAGTGGGTTGCCATTTCCTTCTCCAGGGGATCCTCCTGATTCAGGAACTGAACCTGGGTCTTCTGCATTGCAGGCAGATTCTTTACCATCTGAGCCACCAGGGAAACCCACTCTGTTTAATATATGCCTAATACTCCTTCTCACATCCATACATGTCAGGTATGGATGTGAGAGTTGGACTATAAAGAAAGCTGAGTGCCAAAGAATTGATGCTTTTGAACTGTGGTGTTGGAGAAGACTCTTGAAAGTCCCTTAGATAGCAAGGAGATGAAATTAGTAAGTCCTAAAGGAAATCAGTCTTGAATATTCATTGGAAAGACTGATGTTGAAGCTGAAACTCCAATACTTTGTCCACCTGATGCGAAGAACTGACTCATTAAAAAAGACCCTAATGCTGGGAAAGATTGAAAAGTAGGAGGAGAAGGGGACAACGGAGGATGAGACGGTTGGATGGCATCACTGACTCAATGGACATGAGTTTGAGCAAACTCCGGGAGTTGGTGATGGACAGGGAAGCCTGGTATGCTGCAGTCCATTGGGCCTCAAAGAGTCGGACACGACTGAGCGACTGAACTGAACAAACCTGAATACTCCTTCTAAGTGAGACTGATAGCAGTCATACTTGCAAATCACCATTCTATTAATCTCCCCATAAATTCTGTCACTCAATTCCCTTTTGCAATATTGTTGCCAAATGTGTCTGTAACTTTGGCTTAAACATTTTAAATAACGAACTCAAAATCCCTCTTGAATCATCTGTCTATATATAACAGCTTTAAAATGCTATTTATTCCACCCAAGCAAAGTTTCTCTCCAGCATTCCTCATTTGCTGATGCAAATGCAAACCTAGAGTCATGCAGAAAAATAAAAATCAATACCTCTTTGTGTCTGATAGCCATTCATCTATTTGAAATCATATATCGCTCACCATATTGCCAATTGGCATATGCCATATTGTAGACTCATATATTGCTCACCAAACTGCCAATCTTCATTTCCCAAATTCATTTTGATCTAATCTTTGCCAAATGTATTCTACTGCTAGAGTTCCAGGTGTCTAAATACTTTCTAGGCTCTGACCACTCGGAAACCTTTGGAATTTTACATGTACTTAATCTAATTATCTTCAATTGACAAGAAGAGACCAAAGATGCATGTAGGAGCCCATTTGAAGTTATCTGTCTTCTGCTACAAAAGAATCTTCTAAACATTTTTTTTTTACTCTAAGTATTTTACATCTCCTCAACCATCTTATGAATAATGCAAATTAAGTATCATGAATTTTATGGTAAATATCTGAGATTTTAGAGTTGGGACAGGAGAAGTGTACAGGGTGTTGGGAGAATATAGCTGAGGCAATTAAGGCCCTAGGAGGTCTTATGCCTTACCAAAATTTATATAACTTGTATGTGTGTGTGTGTGTGTGTGTGTGTGTGTGTGCATTTGTTTTCTAGTACAATAACTATTTGTGGAAAAACAAGGTTTCCTACACATATGGTACAGATATCTCAATCCAGCAGTTTCTAGGTAGGTTTTGTTGACCTTCATAACCTCAGTTCTTTTTCATTGTTGTTATTTTAAGCCTATATTTAATAGTTAAAAGTTATCAGTTGAACTAAGGAATCTTGGATTTTCCTTAAAAATTCGAAATCTCACAATTCTGGGCCTACATTCCCACACAGCAGCAATGTGCCATACCTCCCTTTAGTTTAGGTTCATATTTCCTGCCTGGTCTCTGCAGACACTTAAGTTTGCCCTACTCTCCATGGAATAGCATTATATACTTTTACAAGCACTTTCATATCTACCATTCAACATAAAATGTAGCCAATCTTATGAAATAAAAAAGAACTGACACAATTATTTATATATATATATATATATATCTTATGAAATAAAAAAGAACTGACACAATTATATATATATATATGTACATATGTATGTATGTATGTATGTATTTTGGATATGTGTAAAGATATACCTAAGTCAACCTCTGCCAGGAGAATATAATAGTTTAGCATTACTGGAATAAAATTTTCTAGTTTAAAAATCCCCTTTTTGCCACTTACTAGCTATTAACATGGACAAGTCATTTCATTCGATATTTTTTAGACTTTGTATCTTACATCCATAAAATAAAGATGAGATAATACCAGTCTGAAGACATTTCAGGAAAGCTTAAATTAGAGTATATGGGAAGTACTTGACAAACATTTGCCTCTGACAGTCTTATTACTTGAGCACTAAAACCTAGACCTCCCACCATCTAGTGCAGGGATCCTCTCATTGTAGAAAACTTACACTCACTCTGTCCTGTGTGACTCCTTAATTCCCAGTTTCTGAAATCTCTCCAAGTGAATGCCATGACCAAACACTAGCTGCCCCACTCAATTGTATCAAGAGCCTGCTCTAATCCAAGGTCTCTGGTCTTCTGATCCCTTAAAGTTCTGTAAACAGAAGATGTTTAAGGATCTATGAAAACAGTTTTCAGAGTTCAGTATTTGACTCACCTTCCTTAGAATCACAAAGATTCATTTATGAATTCCCCCAAAATCAATTGAATCACATATCTTAATTTGGGGCCCAGGAATCTTGTTCCCAAATGCTACACACAGAAATTGTATATGTATTGCTCAGCTGCATTAAGAAATCAAGGATGAGATACAAGTGAGAACTGGAGAAATGGCCATAGTGACAAAGGAAGAATTAGATTAACTCCAGCAACTGGGTACCATGAAGAATTTAGAGTATTATTCCTAGCCTCTTGTTATGAGTTGTTGACTAAGGCCTTAAGCATATTAAATACTTGTAAGTATGAAACAAGTTAAGTATATTTAAGGATTAACCTGAGTAATGCTAATGACAAGTACTCAAAGCATTTCAAGGATGGGTGAAACATGGGTCGAACCAAATTATCTGAGAAGAGTAACTTGATAGGACTTAAAATATAGATGAATGTGTGGGTGAGGAAAAGGTTTTCTATCTGAGGTAAGGCAAATAGGTGAATCTGAGGAGGTGGTAATGAGTGCAATGTATATGGCTAATGAAAAATTAGATAGACAAATTGAGAATAAAAATTTCATAAAGTCTTCAAAGGGCTTCCACAGTGGCTCAGTGGTAAAGAATCCACCTGTAATGCAGGAGACACAGGAGATATGGGTTTGATAAATAGATCAGGAAGATCCCTTGGAGAAGGGAATGGCAACCCATTCCAGTATTCTTGTCTGGAGAACCCCAAGGACAGAGGAGCCTGGTGGGCTACAGTTGATGGGGTCACAAAGAGCCAGACACAACTGAGCGCGCATGCACACACACACACTCACAGTCTTCACAAAAGCAGCATGGCAACATCTAATACACAGGATTTCAAAGCTTCATTGTGGTGCACTAGGTCAAAAGAAATGACTGGATCCATATTAAAATGCATCTATGTAATTCTAGAACATCATGAATTTAGCTCCAGCACTCTCAGAGTCCTTGTCACCTTACCACAGACTCAGCTGGAAATGTTTAAATTGGTTTCTATAAGGAGATGACAACTGAGGCAGCAACCAAGATCCTTAGAAATCCTGCAAAAAGCTTGAATATAAAGGAAAAAAATATGAAGAAACATGTTGAAGTTCAGAGACTTGCCTCTTTCACCTTGTCTTTCCAGCTGGGTCTCACTGGGCTACAACCCAGCAACAGAAACCCGAGTGGGTTCTCTTCAGTTATCTGTATGTACAGTAGCATCAACCACACAGCTTATTTTTAAATACTATCATACCTAAATGAGAACAAGCAGCCTCACTCATTTTATGTTATTCTAAAATATAATCACATTCTTTCTCAGGGTTTTGGATTGCATTTAATAATTCTTAAACTATAGCCCAGATGACTTAGGAAACCCACAGCAAACTAAACACTTCGTCTGTATTTTTGATCTTGCAATATATGAAAGAAAAACAAGGAATATTCTCTTTCCAATCCTCAGTCTAATTGATCTCATCTTTCATATCACTCCAGGCTCTAGGACTGCATTAGGGGTTGAGACAATGCATGAGACTCCTGTGTGAACTGCTAGATGGAAGTATAAGGATTGTGTTGAGAGTCCTTACTGAATATTCCAGAGGAAACGAGAAGCTTTTTATCATGTTGGTAGAAAAGCTTGTGCCTGTGTCTGTGCTCTACCTAGACTTTGAAGCAAGACGAAGATCCCACCCCACCTCTAATGTAAAAATACTATCAGCATTCTCCTGTATACTGTGTATCACCTAATTATCTAAAAGCTCATACTTTATCCCAAAGCTGAGCATTGTTCTAGCTGACCATAGTGGAACCATAGTGGAAACTTGTATTACTCTTTTTATGTTTCACCACTGGATTCTCAAATCACATCTTTTGGGCGATCCTTTCTCTAGCTTCAGAAATGAGCATTAGAAGTAGGCCTAAGCCAATCAATATAGTGCATTCCTTTAGACACATACAAAAAAATTGTTCATGGCTTGTAATGGAACTCAAATGAAGGCAATTGGAGTTGATTTCAGAACTTGGTTGAATGGACCAAAAGAAAGACATGATTTTACTTTCTCCTGGATTTAATCCATATGTAGGTCAGACATGCCACTGCAGACTCATTACATGTTCAACCTTCTGAGAATGAAACCAATACAAAGGTAAACCCCAATATAGAAAGTACACTGATAGCATCATTTAATCTCCATTTTAGAAGTCAATCTAATCCTAGACTTTTCCATTTTCTAGTCTATAAGAAAAGTGATACTTTATGCTTAACCCATTTTAACAGCTTTATTGATGTATAATTGATATACAGAAGCTGCACAGATCTACTGTGTACAATTTGATGATTTTGGACACAAGTAAACACTGTGATACCATCATTAAAGCCAAAGTGATAGATCATCTACCACCTCCTAAAGTTGCCTTGTATCCTTTGGTATGTATTTGCTAACTTTTTTGGTAAGAACACTTAACACATTATCTATCCTTTTGACAAATTTTGAAGTGCACACCACCACTATTGGTAACCGTAGGAACTATGTTGTAAGTGGCTCTCTAGAACTTACTCATCTAATAAAACTGAAACTTTAAATTCATTGAACAACAATTCCCATTTTCTCTCACCCACTCCAGACCCTGGTAACTACTATTATATTCTCTGCTTCGGTGAATTTGGCTACTTTATATTTCTCATATAAGTAGAATCATGTAGTTTTTTACATTCTATAACTGGCTTATTTCACTTAGCATATTGCCCCCCACATTTCTTCATGCTGTCACAAAAGGCAGAATTAAGGCTAATCAATATTCCATTGCATATATTCTACAATTTCTTTATGTATTATTCTGACACTTGCATTCTTCCAGGTTCGATGCATAATACAGGGTGCTCGGGGCTGGTGCACCGGGATGACCCAGAGGGATGGGATGGGGAGGGAGGTAGGAGGGGGGTTCTGGGAGGGGAACACATGTACACCCATGGCAGATTCATGTCAATGTATGGCAAAATCAATACAATATTGTAAAGTAAAAAAATACATAAATAAATAAATTTTAAAATAATTTAAAAAGAGAATAATATTGCAATAAAAATAAAAACTAACCTCTTCGAGATGCTGATTTCAGTTATTTTGGATAAATACCCAGAAATGGGATTTCTGGGTCATGTGGTACCTCACACTTGTTAGAATTGATATAATTTAAAAAAAAAATAGAGGGAGGGTGAGTGGGGAAAAGGGAGGAAAAGAGAGAGAAAGGGAGAGACAGAGGGAGACAAGTGTTAGTGAAAATGCTGAGAAACTGGAACGCCTGTACTGTTAATGCAAATGTAAAATGATGCCTGTTGTTATTGTTCAGCCACGAAGTCATGTCTGACTCTTTGTGATCCCATGGACGGTAGCACGCCATGCTCCTCTATCCTTCATTATCTCCCAGAGTTTGCTCAAATTCATGTCCATTGAGTTAGTGATGTTGCCACTGAAAACAGTATGGAGGTATCAGAAAAAAGCTGAAAATGCTTAACTCATTGCTTTGTCATTGATTAAGATGGCCTCAACTGATATGCAGAAATTGTTATGAATCAAAAGCATTTTCTACCTTGCTTTTTATCAATTATTTTTAAAATACCACATCTTTGAAATTTATATTCTGTATGCAATAGTTTACTTTATTTTAGCTCAATGCTTTTTACATCTTCATTGGATCCTCCCCTTGACCATGGACTATGAATCAACACTTAAAAAGTTGAAGTTACCACTTAAAGAGACTCCCAGTTTAACTCCATTGTACATCAGATCTTTTTAAAAATTGATAGCCACTCACTAATGCCTCAGCTTTGTGACTCTGCTCTCTGTATCTAGGGTTCCTCAAACAAGGAATCTCCTGTAAGAATTTTGCATCTCTGATCTTTAGATGCTGATTCTCCTAGTCACTCAGTGTACTCTCCAAAATTAAATACATAAAACTCATTTCCAAAATCTTCTGTGATATTTGCAAAATCATAACAATTATACTTCAAATTTACTTTTGTTATGTCAAGCTATATCAAATCAGGCTTTATAACTTCTGAACCCAATGGCCAGGGCCAAAGGCTAGGAAATAAAATGGGGATACAGATAAATGTTCACAACAATAATCTTTTCTCCAACAATGAAATGAGGTTACAATATGACAACATGAAGCACACATCTAAAATAATGTGTTAAATCCAGAATAAATATTAACTTCTCCAATTAAATGAGTAGAGAGTGTAGACTTAGAAGGCCTGAAATCTTTATTGGGCTCTTTACTAATATTACTACGGGGAGAAAGATGCCGAAAGAGTGTATTTTAAAAACAGACTCTTAGAAAGCATGGTCCTACTGGGATAACTAATTCAATGTCCACACGCAGTTTTCTCACTGTAAAGTAAGAGAAGACTCATAGAATTTTTGTAAGGAATCAATGAGAAATACGAGATTAAGTGTGAGACAGAGAGAGGCAATTAGAAGAACAATTAAGTCAAAGGCTTGAGGGTGAAACACTTCTGGGTTTGAAAGTTAACTGACAAACTACTTATACTGAGCCTCAAATTTCATGTTTATCAAATGGGTAAAACACTAGGCTTGGAGGACCCCTAGAAAAGACACCCACCCTCTCCTTCCTCAGCAGTCCTCTGCTGTGCATGCCAGAGCTGCAGTTCCCTATTGCAGTTTATCCCATGTTGCTTTTCATCTGCTTAGGATTCTTCAGAGCTACTCATCCGTTGAAAAATATCCCTCTATATTCAAGAATACTTATAGATTTTCTGAATATCCTTTCTAGCATTTCAAAGGATTTGGAGTAAATTAAGAAGGCTGTATTTTATATTTGGTTCTCTGTATTGAGTCAATTCCAAATGTACGCTTCAAGCAGACATTTATCTTCAATTCATACCCTTTCCTAAGAATGTGGTTTCATTTCTTGTAAAGATTTTCCTCTAATTGCACAAAACAATATCCTTTAAAAAATTTGCATTGTTATCTACACTTGCCCTCTCCTTTCGCTAGAAAGAATTTGTCCATATCCTTATTAACCAACTCCTTTTGAGTGAGCTTCCTAAGGAATTTGAGAAAGATTTTCATCCAACTTCTGATATTTCCAGAGTATAGGACAAGCTCAATTATCACCTATTTGTGAGTTATTATTATAAATTTAGCACCAGAAAGAGTTGTACATAATTACTAAACTGAAAAAAAAAAGCAAGATTAAATTAGGGTGGGTCTCCCTTAAAACAAGTGCCAACTTTGTTAGAGTTGAGCCTCCCTTTCTTGTGAGATGATTAAAGATTGGCAACCACTCACCCATCAACCTAAGCCATCTCAGTTGCTCTTCAGTAAAGCTGAGCTCTGCCACAGCTGCTGCCAATCATGACACACCCAAATCAGCTAAGGTGTAGACTACTAAGCACACAAACACACACACACTTGAGGGACATGGGTTTGGGTAGACTCCGGGAGTTGGTGATGGACAGAGAGGCCTGGCGTGCTGCAATTCATGGGGTCGCAAAGAGTCGGATACGACTGAGTGACTGAACTGAACTGAACTGAATATATATAGAATGCTCTAGAACATACAAATAGAATTATTTATATATGTCTGGTGTAAAAAAACACCCCAGAGGCAACATGATAGAGTTAACCATCCTTTGTTTGCTGGAGCAGGTTTGTGGGTTCTTTTTCTTTCAGTTATTTGAGACTTTTTTCTGAAACTGAATTTTTGAGATGGACAGGTTACTCTCCACTGCTATGAAGAGTATCAGAGCAATAGGAGACTGTGGAGAAGGAGGGAACAAGAAGAAAGAATATCTTCTTTTTTCTTCTCTTTTTTTCACTTTTATTTTGAGGTATCTGGTGGATGTCAAGTAGGCTATGTCAGGCAAACAAGTAGAGACTCAGATGCTGGAAATTCAGGCATGGAAGTTCTCAGCATATAGATGGGAGCAGAAGCAATTATGTGGATGCATTTGCTCAGGGAGATTTTTAAAGTGAGAAGAGATGCTCAGAAAAGTACAATGAGGCAGATTGCATGTCCCCATCAACAGTGGAAAATCAGTCCCTAGGGCGTAGTTAATTTTATCTTTGACACATGGTCAGTGATCAAGTCAAAAGTCTATTTGATTTTAAATCTTTTTACTAAGCTATGCGGTGCCTCAGGTTGACGAGTGTTGGCTGAGTGTCTCCTGCATGTGTGCTGTCACTTGAGTCATGTCTGACTCTTTGCAACTCTAAGGACCACAGCCTGTCAGGCTCCTCTGCCCATGGGCTTCTCCAGGCAAGAATACTGGAGCGGGCTGCCATTTCCTCCTCCAGGGGATCTTCCCAACCCAGAGATTAAACCCCCGTCTCTTGTGTCTCGTGCATTGGCAGGTGGGTTCTTTCCCACTAGCACCACCTGGGAAGCCCCAAGTGTCTCCCATGTGCCCATATAAGCTACACAGAGAGAGCAAAGCAAGGAAAACGCAAAGTCCTTCACCAGTCTGTAATGGTATTGTATACATGCTAGTTGACTAGTTGCTACGGGAATAATAATAACCAGGCTTGAAAGTTCTTATTAAATTTTTTAAACTTTTTATTGGAGTATAGTTGATTAACAGTATTGTGATTTCAGGTGTACAGCAGTTATTCAATTATACATATGCATGTATCTATTCTTCTTTAAATTATTTTCCCATTTAGGTTGTTACACAATATTGAGCTGTATTTCCTGTGCTATACAGTAGGTCCTTGATGGTTATTCATTTTAAATATAGCAGTATGTACATGTCAATCCCAAACTCCCTAACTATCCTTCCTTCCATCTTCCCCTCTGGTAAATATAAAATTGTCTATGTTTTGTAAGTTCATTTGTATCATTTCCTTTTAGGTTCTGTATGTAAGTGATATCATATGACATTTCTCTCTCTGTGTCTTACTTTCTTCATTCAGTATACCAAAATCTTTAGCTCAGTCCTTTCGTGTGCTCAGTCGCTTCTGTCTTGTCTGACTCTTTATGACCCTGTGGACTATAGCCTGCCAGGCTCCTCAGTCCACGGGATTCTCCAGGCAAGAATACTGGAGTGGGTTGCCATGCCATCCTCCAGGGGATCTTCCTGACCCAGGGATCAAATCCACGTCTCTTACGTCTCCTGCATTGCAGGCAGATTTTTTACCACTGTGCCACCAGGGAAGCCCTAGGTCAGTCCATGCTCCTGCAAATGGCATTATTTTATTATTTTTAATGCCTGAGAAATATTCCATTGAATGTATGTGCCACATCTACTTTATCCATTCCTCTGTTGATGGATGTTTAGGTTATTTCCATGTCTTGGCTATTATAAACAACACCTTTATATTCCCTCATCATTTATATCAACTCTCTTAACCATTACTCCCATTAAGAAGACTTCTCATAGCACCACTGGTGATAATTTTAAAGCAGGTATTCTGAAGACAAATTTAACACATGTAATATTAATTACCTTCTTATGTGTCCAGATCTTAATTAAATAGAAGGGTCTTCAAATGTTCTCGGAGAAGGCAATGGCACCCCACTCCAGTACTCTTGCCTGGAAAATCCCATGGATGGAGGAGCCTGGTAGGCTACAGTCCATGGGGTCGCTAAGAGTCGGACATGACTGAGCGACTTCACTTTCCCTTTTCCCTTTCATGCACTGGAGAAGGAAATGGCAACCCACTCCAGTATTCTTGCCTGGAGAATCCCAGGGACGGGCGAGCCTGGTGGGCTGCCGTCTATGGGGTCGCACAGAGTCGGACACGACTGAAGCGATTTAGCAGCAGCAGCAGCAGCAAATGTTCTCAACTAATCTCCTCCAATACAGGTAATTAGGGAAATATTTATTGTAAGAATAAAAGAATAATAGGCAATTTAAGTGTTACAAGTGATAAAGGTAAATAATACAATAGAAGCAGTTATTAATGACTGGACTAATGGGTAAAAATTCTAGTGTGGAGTTCAGAAATTATGAGTTCTAATTCACAAACTGATTAAATAACTAATTATAGCTACCAGGAACTTCAGTTTATACTATTCATAGGATGTAAATAAAATTACATTTCCTGAGCTTTGTGGGAATGAAGGAAGTTAAAATAATGCTAATGGGCTCTTAATAACAGTTCAGTTCAGTTCAGTTCAGTCGCTCAGTTGTGTCCGACTCTTTGAGACCCCATGAATTGCAGCACGCCAGGCCTCCCTGTCCATCACCAACTCCCAGGGTTTACCCAAGCCCATGTCCATCGAGTCAGTGATGCCATCCAACCATCTCATCCTCTGTTGTCCCCTTCTCCTCCTGCCCCTAATCCTACCCAGCATTAGGGTCTTTCCAATGAGTCAACTCTTCGCATGAGGTGGCCAAAGTATTGGAGTTTCAGCTTCAACATCAGTCCTTCCAATGAACACCTAGGACTGGTCTCCTTTAGGATGGACTGGTTGGATCTCCTTGCAGTCCAAGGGACTCTCAAGAGTCTTTCCAACACCACAGATCAAAAGCATCAATTCTTCGGTGCTCAGCTTTCTTCACCGTCCAACTGTCACATCCATACATGACCACTGGAAAAACCATAGCTTTAACAGTGCATCTTCTTAATACTCCATTCTCTGTCAGACTCATTGAAATGTTTCTAGTTTAGACCTTTAACAATTCTGCACTATACCTACGTGACTGTCACTTACAGAGGTCTCTAATTTTTGGCAAATACTCATTAAAATGAAAGGTCACTGGAGCCCCTTGAGGAGGGTTCTGTTCAAAAAGCCAATTAGTTTAGTTCCCACCCATGACCCTGTTTGCTCAGTACTTTAAGGCTACTATCCTATTCTCTTTATATTTTCTCTGTCTGAAGTTAATTTTTATTCAATATAATATCCATGACTACAAGGAGAATTTAGCTGTAATAATCAGTATTATCTAGTCAAAGTTTAATTCTAGGGAAAGAAGGGTGTTTAGAGTACCTCAGGAGAAAATATCCAACTTTTGGGGACATGTCGTTGATTTGAGGATAAAAATGAACCTCCCATTGATGGTGTCTTACAGAGAGCTCCCTCCATCGTAGCTGTGAGACCTTGCTGAAAATAACAATGGGCTCCTAAGAGAAGTGATACTGATATGATGGCTTATGAAAAGCAGCATGGTTTTGGTCATGGTTCTGAATGTATACAACCCTTTCCCCACCTCCAAAGAACAGAGAAGGGCAGATCAGAACCACATTTAAGGATATAGTAGCTAGAACTGGTCTTTGATAAATAGTCAAGTTAGGTCCAGTTTGAACTCAGTTTCTGCATAATAAACCACCTTCAAACCCCACCTCTCAAATACTTCACAATGCTTCTTCCTTATCCCTCTGCTTACTCTCCAAACTTCCATTTGCTGTAAAGTGTCTGTGACTATGTCACCTCTCCCCATAGTGCATCCATCAATATTCATTCTCTGTTATTATTTTGTTTCCAATATCTGGTTATCATTCTGCTAGATTCTATGGGGAATGCAGCCCTCGAGGGCTAAGAAGGTTAGCAGGAGTAAGGTGAAAGCAATATTGGTGGTTCATTGACTATTCAACAGTCTAAGTTACAAAATAAAATTTTTTAAGATTTGATATCAATCGTGATACACATATCATTGTAAATTTTAAGATGCAAGAACCGAGATTCAGAGAGGTTAAATGAGTGTTTAAAGGTCACAGATTTGTTACTGGTAGAGCTTTGATTTTAAAATAACTTTAAAATTTATGCTCTTTCCTTGCATTATGTTTTTAGAAGTAATGGGTAAGGAAGGGTTTAAAATAATAAATAGAAGAAATTTTAGATAAAAGTGGAATAGATCAGAGGAGATGTAACTCAGCTGGTTCCTTTCTTCAGATCTATATCCCTTACATCTGGCAAAACATCCTTATAGAATTGAGACTATAGTTGTTGTTATTCAGTCACTAAGTCACATCCAACTCTTTGCAACCCCATCGGCTGTAGAGTGCCAAGTTTCCCTGTCTTTCGCTATCTTTCTGAATTTGCTCAAACTCATGTCCATTGAGTTGGTGATGCTATCCCACCATCTCATCCTTTGTTGCCCCCTTCCCCTCCTGCCATCAAGTGAGACTTGAAAGGTACTTACTGAGTCTATGCTTTAGTTAAAAATTGTAGGAAGATAGAGTTTTCAAAGAAGTGTGTATCCATGTATACATGAACAACTTAGAATTTGAGGTTGAGCTTAAATAAAGGGGAGGATTTTGGTATGCATACACTAGGAATTAAATGACAGAAAGGGATTTCCTGGCTCATGGGAACAGAATGAGCAAAGATACTGAGGCAGGAAACACTAAAGCATTTTTGAGATTGTGAATAGTCAAGAATGAATTAATCAAATTCTTCAGAAAAACAAAATTCTCATTAAAATTTCAGATCATAGCAGATCATACCTATATATAAGTAAGGAGAGTGATAACTTTAGGATAGCTATCCTATTGTAATTGGAACCTCTCCACCCATGTTGTACCACAGATAAATCTGTCTCTGAGCATTCCCTACACTAGTCATTCCCACTAAATTCCTCTTGGGAGACCTCAGGTAGCCACATGAAATGGCCAAATACAAATAAGGCATGTCTTTGAACGGTGATTTCATCTTAAAAATACCAATGATTTTGCATTTACTTATATTTGGTTTAGTACGAAAATGTTGTTCTGTGATCGTTGAGCAAAAGGATCAGCTCTGGGAAAATGAGCCATATCTCCAGTGACTTCCCGTTTCCTGCGGCAAGCCGCATATACAGCAATGAAGATCCCGTATGCTCAGTGGAGTCTGGTTGTATAGGGATTCAACTTGCTTTCCTGAGAGACATATCTTTTTCTCAGGAAAAAAAAAAACAATACAAGATAGAACATGTGTGATATATATTTGTTATTCATATTTAGAAAAATTAAAATACATTTAAACATTATTGAGATATATTTCACATATAAAAATTGTATATGTTTAAGTTGTACTTGATGTTTTGATACATGTATACACTGTGAAAATATCATCACAGTCAAACTGAATAATTTATCTATTACCTCTGGCGATTTGTGTGTGTGTGTGTTTTGTTGTGAGAAAACTTTATTTAGTATCTATCATCTTGGCAAATTTCAAGAATACAATACAGTATCGCTAACTTTTGTCATCACGCTGTGCATTAGATCTCCAAAACTCATTCATCTGCCACTTTGTACCCTTTCAGAAATTATCTCTTCATTTCTCCCTTGTATCCCATGGCAACTACCAGTTCACTCTCTGCTTTTGAGTTTGACTGTTTTAGATTCCTAACAAAAGTGGAAACTTACAGTTTTGGTCTTTCTGTATTTGACTTATTTCACTTCGCACAGTGCCCTCTATATTCCCCTGGAGAAGAAAAAGGCTACCCACTCCAGTATTCTGGCCTGGAGATTCCATGGACTGTATAGTCCATGAGGGTCAGAAAGAATCAGACACGACTAAGCAACCTTCACTCACTTCACTCTGTACTCATCTATGTTGCTACAAATGGCAGGATTCCCTTCTTTTATAAGACTGAATAATGTATATATACATACAATCACTTTTTTGTTATTCATTTAACTGTTGATGGACATTTAGTTTATTTCCATATCTTGGCCAATTTGAATAAATAGCAATGAATGTGGAAGAACAGATATGCTTTTAAGACTTCGTTTACTTTGGATATAGACCCAGAAATGGGATTTTTAAATCATATGGTACTTCTCTCTTTACTTTTTTGATGGATCTCTTCATAGTACCAGTTTATATTCTTACCAACAATGAATAAGAGTTCCCTTTTTACACACCCTCACCAATACTTGTAACTATCTATCTCTTTGATAATAGCACTTCTCACAGGTATGAGATGATATCTTACTGGTTTTGATTAGTATTCCCCTGATGATTAGTGATATTGAATACCTCTTCATATATCTGTTAACCATCTGAATGTCTTCATTTGAAAAATGCCTATTCAGGTCCTTTGCCCATTTTTTAAGTGGGCTATTTGGTTTTCGGCTATTGAGTTATTTGAGTTCCCTGTGTGTTTGTATACATGCACTTCTTGTCAGATATATGGCTTGCAAATATTTTCTCCCATCTTATAAGTTGCCTTTTCATTTTGTTGCTTAATTCTTTTGCTGTGCAGAAGCTTTTTATTTTGATGCAATCCCATTTATCTATTTTTACTTTTAATACCTAACCTATTAATAGTTTTAATGATTTTGGTGCCGTGACTAAAAAAAAAAAAAAAAAATGCCAAAAACAGTGTCAAGAAGTTTTTCCCTGTATTATTTTCTAGTAGTTTTACAATTTTGGGTCCTACATTTAATTATTATACATTTATTAATTAATTTTGAGTTAATTTTGTATATGGTGCTGAGATAAGGGTAAAGTTTTATTCTTCTTCATGTACCCAACATGTATCCAGTGGCATGTATCCAGTTTCCCCAACATCATTTATTAAAGAAACTATCTTTTCCCAATTGTGTGTTCTTGGCACCCTATTTGAAGATCTGTTGACTGTAAATGTCTATATCTGTTTCCTGACTCTGTTCTATTCCATTGCTCTGTACATCAATTTCTAGGCCAATACTGTTTTTGTTACAATGGCTTTGTAATATATTTTGAAACGAGGAAGTGTAATACCTCCAGGTTTATTCTTATTTCTCAAAAATTTGGGGCCTATTTGATTTCTTTTTGGTTCCATAGGAAATTCCTAATTTTTCCCCCTGTTTTTTGAAAGTATGCCACTGGTATTTGGATAGGGATTCATTGAGTCTATAGACTTATCTCTGGTCATGCTGTGAAGTGACAAAAATTGGGTCTGAAAGCATCAGGCTTCAGGGAAACTTGTCTTTTTGCTCAAGGGAGATGATTTTCAAAATCTTAAGTAATTAGTGGTGTAACCAAATTCTAAAGAAAAGAAGCAAGAAAAGACATAAAATATTGCTCTACAAAGAAAAGCATAAGAGGAAGCACAGTGAGAGATGTCATGTCTATGAAGGAGCCACATCACTATAAACTCAGCTGCACTAATCTATTTTTGTCCTATCTTTTCTCAACGTCTCCAGACAACCTATTCATGAATCCTATTGCTTTAGATCCTCACACATTTTCTAAGCAAAATGGTAGGAGAAATACTCACAGGCTACTTGTCCAGGAAAAGAGCAAACATAATAATAGAAAAACAAAATGCTTTCAATGAAAAGAGCTGAAGTCAGAAGTTCAGTTTCTTTTTGCTAAATATGATAACAATATGACAATTTTATGGCACTTTCTAAGATGAATGGAAGTATGGATTGGTGATTGAATCAGCAAGTATATTCTCGTTACATTCCTTTCTCAATCCCTCCTTATAGATATTTTTGAGCACCTACTATGTAAGAAGTACTGTTAGGAAACAATAAATAAGACACTTCCCTGTCCTCAAGGAGTGTAGTTTCTAATAAAGCAAATAAGACAACAGGGGAAAAGGTATACTATGACATGAACAAAATGGAAGAGGATGATTTGGGGGTAGGGTTTGTTCCAAGACAGGGAAAAATTATTCATGAAATATGCGTAGTATCCTAAAAGAGCCTATCAGTTCAGTTCAGTTCAGTCACTCAGTCATGTCTACTCTTTGCCACCCCATGAATTGCAGCACACTAGGCCTCCCTGTCCATTACCAACTCCCAGGGTTTACCCAAACCCATGTCCATTGAGTCAGTGATGCCATCCAACCATCTCATCCTCTGTTGTCCCCTTCTCCTCCTGCCCCCAATCCTTCCCAGCATTAGGTTCTTTTCCAATGAGTCAATTCTTCGCATGAGGTGGCCAAAGTATTGGAGTTTCAGCTTCAACAACAGTCCCTCCAATGAACACCCAGGACTGATCTCCTTTAGGATGGATTGACTGGATCTCCTTGCAGTCCAAGGGACTCTCAAGAGTCTTCTCCAACACCACAATTCAAAAGCATCAATTCTGCGGCACTCAGCTTTCTTCACCGTCCAACTCTCACATCCGTACATGACCACTGGAAAAATCAGAGCCTTGACTAGATGGACCTTTGTTGACAAAGTGATGTCTCTGCTTTTAAATATGCTGTCTAGGTTGGCCATAACCTTCCTTCCAAGGAGTAAGCGTCTTTTAACTTCATGGCTGCAATCACCATCTGCAGTGATTTTGGAGCCCAAAAAGATAAAGTCCGACACTGTTTCCACTATTTTCCCATCTATTTCCCATGAAGTGATGGGACCAGATGCCATGATCTTAGTTTTCTGAACGTTGAGCTTTAAGCCAACTTTTTCACTCTCCTCTCTCACTTTCATCAAGAGGCTGTTTAGTTCTTCTTCACTTTCTGCCATAAGGGTGGTGTCATCTGCATATCTGAGGTTATTGATATTTCTCCCGGCAATCTTGATTCCAGCTTGTGTTTCTTCCAGCCCAGCGTTTCTCATGATGTACTCTGCATATAAGTTAAATAAGCAGGGTGACAATATACAGCCTTGACGTACTCCTTTTCCTATTTGGAACCAGTCTGTTGTTCCATGTCCAGTTCTAACTGTTGCTTCCTGACCTGCATACAGGTTTCTCAAGAGACAGGTCAGATGGTCTGGTATTCCCATCTCTTTCAGAATTGTCCACAGTTTATTGTGATCCACACAGTCAAAGGCTTTGGCATAGTCAATAAAGCAGAAATAGATGTTTTTCTGGAACTCTCTAAAAGAGCCTATCAGATTATAGAATTTTCTTATACTTGTTTTTAGGTGAAGAAACTGAGGCTTAAAGAAGTTAATGAGCTTGTCCTAGATGACACACCTATCAAAAAAGGTAGTAGATTCAAGACTAAAAGCATCAATTGACCTTCCTTTTCCTCACTTCACACACTGCATCAAAAAAGAAAAAGTGTATTTTAAGATGGCTAATTTTATGTGTATCAGAATATAACGACAAATTATACCTACTCACATCTAATTAAAAGTACTGTTTTAAAATGTAAAAATGCAAGATTGATCAACTCTGATTTGTAAATTTTTAACCAAAATAGTTTATTAATGGAGATATAATCTTAAAATTTAACATCAAATATTAATATTCAACGCAAGCCTCCTTTCTCTTTTTCAGATTCTACCTCATTCCACTTTGCTGCCAGAAGAGACAATAAGCCATTCTGTAAATAAATCAATATTTGGCCACACTGTAGATGATGAGATCCTACTCTGGTCCCCGTCTGCACCTTGGCACCAAGCTTGCCTCATAAGACCAGCTTTGGCATTTTCCTAGTTCTCCATTTCAAAGGCAAGAGAACAGTTTCTGCAATATTCATGAACATGCTTAATCTCAAATAACTGAGAAGTAGATACAAGATTTGAGTAGGCCTTTGTGAGTTTGAAGTTCTTGTTCCTTCAAATTCTATCATAGCTCTTTATATCTGTATGCTAGTATTTTTGCAAGGACTTCTCAGGTGGCTCAGTGGTAAAGAATCTGCCTGCCAATGCAGGAGATGACGGTTCAAATCCTGGGTCAGGAATATCCTCGAGAGGAGGAAATGGCAGCCCTCTCCAGTATTCTTGCCTGGAAAATCCCATGGACAGAGGGAGCTGGCAGGCTAGTCCATGGGGTTGCAAAGAGTCGGACATGACGAGCACACATGCACACACTTGCAGTATTTTTGCAGTTACAGCTAAAGGTTTTATACGCTTTATATCTGCGCATCTGGGCATCACTTTTACCATCATTTCTTTTATATAAACCTCGATTATAAAAGAAAAAATTAACTGAAAATTATTTCATTTTCTGCCCTCTGACACTTTGTCCCTGAACATAACTGTTTTACATGAAGTAACAGTACAGCTATAGTTGAACAGACCCACAGGGGATAAAAGCAATGTTGCTGCTTTTCCAAACAGGACTTATGCAAAGATGTACAGAAGCAATTGGCTGTTACTCATATTTTGGCTTTATTTCCAAGATGTTCTGGTTATAATAATGTCTGAATTTGAAGATTTGCTTACATGACCTGAGCCTACTCATGTGAACTGTTGACCATCTGTATATTAGTTTTCAAGGAATGGGTTGAAAGTGGACATATAATTTTACCACAAGTGTCATAATAAAGAGAGGAATCTTGCAAAGCAAATTTTAATAAAAATAAATCAACTCAACCAATAGTCTGCAGATAATATTTTCTTGGTGAAGGAAACAAGTCAAAAGAAGCCCCCAGCACAACTATTATTTTAATTTCCATGTACTATTGTTAGCACTTAAAATGCACCACAAACAATGTCAGAAGGGAAATGAGATTCATAATGAATTAGGAACACAAATGAGTTCAATAAAATATTTATCTGTAGTGAAGTGGGATTTGACGATATCTGAATGTAAGGAAACTTAAACAGGGCATTCCATTTAACACAGATATTTCTACAATATGATTTTTTTATATTTTTATTTAAAGATCTTATCATGAGTAATGAAAAACATCATAAAAAAGTCTGTACGTTTTTTTCTCCTGTTCAGTTTTCCAAAAGCTAAACTTCAAAATATAGTGATGAGAGGTACTTAGCACTAAACAGTAAGTTTGTGTTTATGCATCTGATATTCATCATTCTGATAACTCAGTAATGATTGCAAGGTTGATTTGTATGAATAATATTTCCCAAGCAGGATTATTATGAAGAATAAATAGTCAAGAAATATATAGCACCTATCCAGTGGCTCTGGTAAGGACAGAAAGGAATAATAATAATCATCACATAATAAGTGATTAGTAAATGTTGAGCATTATTTCCATGATCAAGAGCTGCAGAGTTCTTTGAAAGAATGTGCCAACTATGTTCTTCATGATTTAAGGGCAATATGTGACAGAATGATCTCTGTTTGTTTCCAAGGCAAACCATTCATTATCACAGTAATCCAAGTGTATGCCCCAAATAATAATGCTGAAGAAGCTGAAGTTGAACAGTTCTATGAAGACCTACAAGACTTTCTAGAACTAAATCCCAAAAAAGATGTCCTTTTCATTATAGTGGACAAGAATGCAAAAGTAGGAAGTCAAGAAATACCTGGAGTAACAGGCAAATTTGGCCTTGGAGTACAGAATGAAGCAGGGCAAAGGCTAATAGAGTTTTGCCAAGAGAACGCACTGATCATAGGAAGCACTCTTCCAAGAACACAAGAGAAGACTCTACCCACAGACATCACCAGATGGTCAATACCAAAATCAGATTGATTATATACTTTGTAGCCAAAGATGGAGAAATTCTATATAGTCAGCAAGACCAGAAGCTGACTGTGGCTCAGATCATGAACTCCTTTTTGCCAAATTCAGACTTAAATTGAAGAAAGTAGGGAAAACCACTAGGCCATTCAGGTATAACCTAAATCAAACCCCTTACAACTATACAGTGGAAGTGAGAAATAGAGTCAAGGGATTAGATCTGATAGATAGAGTGCCTGATGAACTATGGACAGAGGTTCATGACATTGTACAGGAGACAGGGATCAAGACCATCCTCAAGAAAAAGAAATGCAAAAAGGCAAGATGGTTGTCTGAGGAGGCCTTACAAATAGCTGTGAAAAGAAGAGAAGTGAAAGGCAAAGGAGAAAAGGAAAGATATACCCATTTGAATGCAGAGTTCCAAAGAATAGCAAGGAGAGATAAGAAAGTCTTCCTCAGTGATCAGTGCAAAGAAATAGAGGAAAACAGTAGAAGGGGAAAGACTAGAGATATCTTCAAGAAGATTAGAGATACCAAGGGAAATTTTCATGCAAAGATGGGCTCAATAAAGGACAGAAATGGTATGGACCTAACAGAAGCAGAAGATATTAAGGAGAGGTGGCAAGAATACACAGAAGAACTATACAAAAAAGATCATCACGTCCCAGATAACCACAATGGTGTGATCACTCACCTAGAGCCAGACATACTGAAATGCGAAGTCAAGTGGGCCTTAAGAAGGATCAGTATGAACAAAGCTAGTGGAGGTGACGGAATTCCAGTTGAGCTATTTCAAATCCTGAAAGATGATGCTGTGAAAGTGCTGCACTCAATATGCCAGCAAATTTGGAAAACTCAGCAGTGGCCACAGGACTGGAAAAGGTCAGTTTTCATTCCAATCCCAAAGAAAGGCAATGCCAAAGAATGCTCAAACTACTGCACAATTGCACTCATCTCACACACTAGCAAAGTAATGCTCAAAATTCTCCAAGCCAGGCTTCAACAGTATGTGAACCGTGAACTTCCAGATGTTCCAGCTGGATTTAGAAAAGGCAGAGGAACCAGAGATCAAATTGCCAACATCCATTGGATCATCAAAAAAGCAAGAGAGTTCCAGAAAAACATCTATTTCTGCTTTATTGACTATGCCAAAGCCTTTGACTGTGTGGATAACCACAAACTGTGGAAAATTCTTAAAGAGATGGGAATACAAGACCACCTGACCTGCCTCTTGAGAAATCTGTATGCAGGTCAGGAAGCAACAGTTAGAACTGGACATAGAACAACAGAATGGTTCCATATAGGGAAAGGAGTACGTCAAGGCTGTATATCTTCACCCTGCATATATGCAGAGTACATCATGAGAAACGCTGGGCTGGATGAAGCACAAGCTGGAATCAAGATTGCCGGGAGAAATATCAATAACCTCAGATATGCAATTGACACCACCCTTATGGCAGAAAGTGAAGAAGAACTAAAGAGCATCTTGATGAAAGTGAAAGATGAGAGTGAAAAAGTTGGTTTAAAACTCAACATTCAGAAAACAAAGATCATGGCACATGGTCCAATCACTTCATGGCAAATAGATGGGGAAACAATGGAAACAGTGACAGACATTATTTTGGGGGGCTCCAAAATCACTGCAGATGGTGACTGCAGCCATGAAATTAAAAGACGCTTTCTCCTTGGAAGAAAAACTATGACCAACCTTGACAGCATATTAAAAAGCAGAGACATTACTTTGTCAACAAAGGTCCATCTGGTCAAGGCTATGGTTTTTCCAGTAGTCACGTATGGATGTGAGAGTTGGACTATAAAGAAAGCTGAGAATTGAAGAATTGATGCTTTCGAACTGTGGTGCTGGAGGAGACTGTTGAGTGTCCCTTGGACAGCAAGGAGATCCAGCCAGTCCATCCTAAAGGAAATCAGTCCTGAATATTCATTGGAATAACTGATGTTGAAGCTGAAACTCCAATATTTTGGCCACTTGTTGTGAAGAACTGACTCATTAGAAAAGACCCTGATGCTGGGAAAGATTGAAGGCCGGAGCAGAAGGGTTCAACAGAGGATGAGATGGTTGGATGGCATCCTTGACTCAATGGACATGAGTTTGAGTAAACTCCAGGAGCTGGTGATGGACAAGGAGGCCTGGCATGCTGCAGTCCATAGGGTCACAAAGAATTGTACTGACTGAGCAACTGAACTAAACTGATGTGACAGTAGGACTCTCCCAGTCTCCAGGGTCTATGGCACCTGATTTCTCTTACAGTTTTTAAAATCTGATGTGTTCCTTGGCCTATATTTTCTTTTTTTTTTTTTTTAAGGCTTTAATTATTAGGGCAGTTTTAGATCCATTGGAAAATATAAAGTGAGGAAATAAGTCCTAAATATTCATTGGAAGGACTGATATTGAAACCGAAGTTCCAATACTTTGGCCTTTGGAAAAGACCCTAATGCAGGGAAAGACTGAAGGCAAAAGAAGTGAGCGGCAGGGGATGAAATGGTTAAACAGCTTTACCAACTCAATGGATGTGAATTTGAGCAAACTCCAGGAGATAGTAGAGGACAGAAGACCCTGTGTGCTCAGTCCATTGGGTTACAAAGAGTCAGACACGACTTAGCGACTGAATGACAACAATCTTTTTATTAACTCCATGGATTTGCTTTTTTCAGAATGACATATACCTGGAGTCACACATTATATAGCGTTTTCAGGTTGATTTCTTGCATGTAAAAATATGCATTTAAGGTTCCTCTACGTCTTTTCAGTTTGATAGTTCATTTCTTTTAAGTGCTGAATAATATTCCATCGTCTGCATGTACCACAGTTATTCACTCACCCACTCAAAGACATCTTGGTTGCTTCTAAGATTTGGCCATTATAAATAAAGCTGCTATAAATATTTGTGTGCAGGTTTTTGTGCGGACATAATCTTTCAGTCTTGGTATATTTTTAAATATCAAGTTGGGAAATTGTACGGCTTATATCCTATCACTCTTCTCTGTGTCCATGATGGTCAGCTGTAATCAAGCCAGAAGTTTCTGGTCTATACAGGTTTCATGATCCTTTTTAATACATACTCTGATCAGCCACTTATACTGATTCCAGTCAGTATATGAGATGTAACCCACTTGCCATTCCTTTCCTAGAAACACAGCTTAATACCATCATTGTAAGCTGTAGTTTGAGAAAGGAGTTAAAATGTACAAGATGGCTAAAGTTTCAGAAAAAGGACAATGACTAATGTCCCTTTTAGTATCTGCTAAGCCCATTCCTTCTCCTGAATACTTACTCTTCATTACTCTAGTGTGGTGATTTACAGGAACATAAATCAGCACATTTCACAAATTTGTCAATATGAGACACCAATAATAAAATATCCAGATTCATGTAGGTACTCCTGTAAACATGACAATATCATTTATTTCCCAAATGGCTGGGAAGGGAAGAATACAGAAAAAGATAGCCAACACTTTCTTTTAATGTGTGGAGAAATATTGCTATGTGTTTGCTTTCACTTATGGGAAGGTCAATTAACTTTAAATGTGGAAATTACAGGGAGAAACAAAAAATGGATCAATGTAGAATTTATGTTGAGATAACTGGAAATTTTCATATGATCTCAGCATCAGGCCCCCTATTTGAGGAGTTAAAGAGAACATTCTCTCCATATATTCTTCTAAGAGAACACATTAAGAAATTAATCTTAATCAATTAAGAAAACAAATTAATTTAGAGTTTTAGACTCCAAGTTAAAACCAGCATGTTTGAAGTGTGAAATGAAAGTATGAAATGAGTGGTGGAATGGTCTACGTTATCCTGAAAACAGATCTAGATTATATCCTTTCTATGATCCTGCTCAGTGAAGCATTTACTCTCCAAGGCACAGCCAGCCCACTCCACATGAACTGAACAAAGGTGAGAAAGGAGGAAAGAGAGGAAGGATAAAGTGATGCCTTATCCAACTGTTGCCAAAGCAGCTCATGTAACTAGTAGACACTAGCTCTCAGCCATGCCCCTGACTTTAAGGAGGATAATAGACAAATTTTAGGAAATACTGACTCTCAGTTTCACTGCCTTCCTGACCTCAGGCTGCAGGTTTCCACTTTGTAGTGTATCTTTCACTTTCTCCTTCAAACTTATTAATGTTGACTACATCTCACATGCATACACACCTGTTTTCTTATCTCTCCTGTTCTGGGTGGAATCCTCAAAACAGCAGCATCAACATCACCAGGGAACTGATAGAAACACAGAATATCAGCCCCAAATCAGAACCCTTAAATCAGAATCTAATGTTTATGTGATCCCCTCATAATACAGTGGACACTGAGGTTTACAGACTGTGCTCAATACCCCCATATTTCTGCTTATCATGCCTCTCATTCATTAACCCTTCTTTCTATTTCTCCTCTCTCTTTCGCTCCTTCTATGCAAAATTTCCTTCTTCAAATTGAGTGGAAATATTAAGGTTTTAATTTTTAAACTTACAACTGAAGGTCACAGGAAAATGTTTGGAATCACATTAAATAAACATATGCAAATAGCATAAACATGCAAATTTTCTCCACAGTCCTCTCTCCACTTCTGGCCTCTGAAAAATCCTTAAAACTTGACTCAAAGTGTATATTACAGTGGGATAAAAAGAGTTGGGCCATACAGTTTGAGATTCCTGGGTAACTGAGAATCTGTCTTCTTTCTCTATGAGTGGTAATGTGGATACATCAAAAACTCATTATTTGTTAGTTTTATAAAAACCTAGTTTTTATAAAAACTTAGTTTTATAAAACTTAGTTTTATAAAACTAAGACACTAAGATAACTGCTTCCATTGTTGAAAATTTGGCAGGAAGAAAATAATGGCAAATTTTCCTTGGACATCAGCACAGAAATCTCTCTATGTTTTAGACTTTAAATTTTAGTATTACTGTGAAAAAATATTTTTAAAATGTAATGAGTCACTGGAATATTCAATTCTGAAAATACATGAGAATAGTTGAACACAGAAGAAGAAATGAAGTTTTACCTAGAAACTAAAAAACGGAGCAATGATGTCTCTCAATAAAACAGACTTAAAGGAGGACCAAAGGGAAGCATTTTGAAGTTTGAAGCCTGACTTTGGGAACCTTATAGTGGACAAATCTGGTTCTTGTTTTCATTGGATAGAGGTAAAATTTAAGAACGGGTATTAATGAATCCTATGAGCATAAACAGTTATAGGGACCAATACATAAAATGGAATAACATGTCCTTGTTCTACTGCTTAATTTGATAATGGGCCTCATAAAGAGTTCAATAATTTATCTCATTAATTGTGTCCATACAGGAGTGATAAAGTAGCAGTGAAGGACATACACTTCAAAGTCAGACCAAACTGATTTTGAAAACTGAGTTCCATCATTTCCTTCTTTTACATCCTTGGGAAAGTTCACTGTAAATCTCATTTTTCTCATATGTGAGATAAGAATAATACTAGTACCTCTTATTATAAAATCACATGTGAAAATACACATAACGTCTTTAGCATTAGGCTTAGAACATAAAATACACTGAAGAAATGTCAGTGGTAATGTAAATGTTGATGGTGATGCTAATAGTGATGATAATTATGATGATGGTGATGGTGATACTGAATTTTGCACATAGAGTAAGTCCTGTGCTCTTAAAAATTTTTTAGAAACTGAGAAACTTTTAGACATGTTCTTTAATAACATAGTGAAGACTTTATATAAAGCCCTCTGGAACCCATCAAATCATTCATAAAAAGTTGTAGAGGCACTGAATTCCAGAACCAACCAATGTTAGGAATAAAAGAAGTGTTAGCTAACACTATACTGTTTGCTCTTTATTTAGTCGTTAAGTTATATCCAACTCTTTGCAACCTCATGGACTGTAAGCCTGCCAGGTTCCTCTGTCTGTGAGATTTCCCAGGCAAGGATACTGGAGTGGGTTGCTAGTTCGTCTCCAGGGAATTTTCCCAACCCAGGGATTGAACCCACATCTCCTGCTTGGCAGGCTGATTCTTTACCACTGAGCTACCTGGGAAGTCCCAGCTTCACTATAGTAGTAATTATACTGCAATATACAAATGTACCAATTCAATATGTTATACACTTTAAACTTTCACAATGTGCTATATTAATTATATCTCAATAAAAAATATTATAAATCTCTAGGGGAAAAAGAGGTAAAGCCAGTCATCTTCTTTTTGTGAGTGTGGAAGTTGAGGGTCACAATCTGGTTAGCAGCATCTGTAACTCTAGGCTCTTAGTTCAATACTGTTTGAACTATAATATAATGAAACCTACACAATGGCCCACCACACTCCCACTGTGACAAACTCTTTCAGAGATGAGTTTAGTAAAGTAAGCATCATAAGGATACAAGTAGAAAAAGCAGTGATAGAAATATGGTGGAAAATGACCATAATTGAATTGGCAAAAAGAATTGGAGTGTGTTCTCTGTCTGGTTCAAAAATGAGAAGCACTCAGCTGCACACATTTGCCACAGGCCTGTAGAGCACATAGGTTTTTTTGGTTATTTATGAAGCATGGCAAATATTTCATGGCATGCTTATATCCATGACAACATATCTCACAATGTACAATTTTAAAATTTACCTCCCAAGTCAATTCTCTGCTATAAAGAAGTGAAAGTGAAAGTCGCTCAGTCGTGTCCAACTATTTGCGACCCAATGGACTATACAGTCCATGGAATTCTCCAGGTCAGAATAATGGAGTGGGTAGCTTTTCCCTTCTTCAGGGGAGTTACCCAACCCAGGGATCAAACCCAGATCTCCCGCATTGCAGGTGGATTCTTTACCAACTAAGCTATCAGGGAATGGTAAATTAGAAAACTAATACCTTTAATCACCAATGGAAAAGGTAAGTCAGGCAAGGATCTTTTTAGGATAGTGAAAGGAGTTGGTGAAAGTCTGAAAAGAAAAAGAAGCATCTATTGTACAGAATCACATACCCTTTCTTTTACAGTCCTCACTGTGATCAAGTGACAAGGGTTGCAAAGGTGACTGTTGAGGATCTGAGTATAGCCTAGAGCTATCCAGGAATTTAAATTCACCACTATGGTCTCTGAGGGCTTTCTAGGTGGCACTAGTAGTCAAGAATCCACCTGCCAATGCAGGAGGCATAAGAGACGCAAGTTCCATCCCTGGATTGGGAGACCCCTTGGAGGAGGCAACCTGTAGGAGACAGGAAAAATAAAAGAAAAGCAGGCCCCGGCAAGGGCCACAAAAGAAATTAATCATTTTTGATAAACTGGATGCTACAAGGCATGAGACTCTTGGAACAAGTCCAGAAGGAAGAGTTCATAGTCTTGAAAACAAGATATGATCCTGAGGGCAGAAAACCGACCCCAGACTGTTTTTCATCTGGCCTCTCAGAGTCACATGTTTTATGTATCTGGTGGAAAATCTATAGATAAGAATATTAGTCTGAGTTACTGATTTGTTATTGATTAATGTTTCTTAGTTACTCAATGGTTAATGATTATTTGTTCTTTGGCCCTGAAGGTCACATGAGTTATAGCTTAACTCCCTGCACATTCTTTCCTTCATGGCTGAAAGTATAATAAAGCTGGCTTGGATTCAGTTTCGGCACCTTCACCCCGGAAAGGTGTTGGTCTCCTGATCCTCACTTTTCATTGAATTCTTGTGTCTTGTTTCTCATTCTCTCTCCATATCATGCTTTCGGAAACCCTGCTTGTCAAGCTGGTCTCAACAGCAACCCACTCCAGTATTCTTGCCTGGAGAATCCCATAGACAAAGGATCCTGGCAAGCTACAGTCCATGGGGGTCGCAAAGACCTGGACATTACCTAGCGTGCTCTCAGATGCGTGCACTAGCCAAGAAAAACTGCATTTACAAGAGCATCTTCCAGATGAATTTTGCCATTCTTATAAGTCTGGGTAGAAATGCCTATACCAGTCAAGGGCACCTGAGAAAGCTGGGAAGCTCTGAAATACACGCCAATACTGTCTTTTCCTGAGGCTCTAGCTAGAGTGGTGGCCACAGTTTCTTATTGTCAGTTTAAAATATCCAAGACTTTATGTTCTGCCAGAGAGATAAAAATGTTAAGACTCTAACCTACATATAGTCAACAACTTGTCCCTCCTTCTCACCTGAGCATCTCCTCCATTACCCTACCTGTTTTGTCCTATTATCCCTGAGATGACAGGAGCAGCCTGTCTGCCTAAGCCTGCTCCTCTGTTTATCATGAAATTTGCCTGGTACTTGACAAAATATGTCAGTGAGATTCCGCTCACCTCATCGGCCTCCCTTCCTGCTTGAATGCACACCCACAAATCCAAACAGTGTTTAAGGATATTGATGAAGTGAATGCCTCTCCAAGAATGATGACCCAGGAGAAAAACAGAAATCACACATAGCAGGCAATCAGGAAATGTCAGCAGAGCTTAGAGAAACCCTTTAAACACACCACAGCACTCAGACAAACATCAAAACTAATGGAGTGTTTGTAAAGAGATGTGCATTTGCCCAGAAAAGGGAGGTAGGAAATACAGTGAGAAGCCAGGTAGAAGGACTGTCTGTGTTATTTGGAGGCTGACAGGATGGTAGAGAAGACTGCAATTCACAAGCTGCCAGTCTGAAAACTAAACCAGAAACAAAGTTGAATATCAGCCATTGAAATGTCATTTAGGAATGACCAATGAAAATGACATCTACACCTGGCCGCAGTGATTGATTTAGAGTTAGTCACGTGACCCAAGCCTGAACCACTTGAATCATTGCTGTACAATTCTAGATTTTTATTTGCAACTCTTCGGAAATAGAACATATCTTTCTGCTTAATGCAAGTAAAGCTTTTCTGGGAAGCAGAGACATGCCAAAAAAAATTGTATTAAGAGAAATAACTGGGAAATCTGAGAGACAGAACACTACATAGGTTGTGCCAGCCTGCTGTGGAGTAATGTAGAGTAAGTTTCTCCTAGAAAACATACAAGCCCCTTCATTTGAGAGGAGCTACCGGGGGAGCAACTTAAACCTTTCAAAGGTTTTAATGAAATGTGTTATAGCTATACCCTTGATGTGCACTTTGATCCAGACTCATTTCACTTGAAAAATTGTTCAATGTCTGGAACATCTAAAGCAAAGAAATACATTACTAACCAGGTAAGCCTTATTCTTTGTATAGCTCCTAAATGTTGCTTAAAACGAAACAGTTCCTTTCTCTTTCCTCCTAACTTTTCATATGGAGTAAAACAAAACCAACTGGTATTTGTAACATTCTGGATGAAAAGCATCTTTCCAAGGCTCACAAGTTCATCATGTAAATTCCCTAGCTTCCAGGTAACCACAGAAGCTAGTTTCCCTTACATAATTTGAGGAGATTCTTCCCTAGCTTGATATCATCTTTTCCTAACTGCCTTTCTTCACTTTATTAAATCATTTGTTCACCATTTTTGCAGATTTGGCAAAAATTTTCACTGGATTTAGTTCAAATCTGGATTTCATTACTGAACAAAGTGGATCATGTTTCTAGTTTGTAAAACAGGGGCTGAAAAAGGGCAATGCCAGAGAAATAAAATTAATTTGCAACATATTAATCAAGTGGAGAAAGCTTAATATTCCCCTAAAAAAAAAGCTATTATTCTGACCCATATTTATTTTTTTTTTCAAATTTTACTGTTTCCCACAAGGATCACATCAATAGTAATGAAGCAGAAAAATTATCCATGTTAAGAAATTAATGTGCTCCATTATGGGTTATAAACTTAACACTTCATTGCTCATGCACTTTTGATAAGCTTGACAAATTTTAGACCTTTTTAATTTAAGATAGAGCAGTTTTAGTTCTTTAAGTTACAGTGGAAATAATTTCCTTATCTATCATTAGAATGGTTCAATACATTCATTAATCTACAAAGTATCATGAAGAAAGTGATTTTTCTCTTATTTACTCCATTCAGTCTGTTTCAGAAAGGAAAGAGGCTATTTCCTATGGATTCTAAATCTAGACTTAAGGCAAATACTTTCATCCTTCATCATCCTTCATCCTTCATCAAGATCTAGGGATAGAACTGCCATTGTCACTATGTCTTCCTTGGCATGAGTAGGGCCATTGCCAAGGGGAGAAACCACACACAGAAAAATCAGAAACACTGAGAAATACAGTAAGATATACAACTCTGCCTTTAGGGTACAAAGAGTTCATTTCTCTTCAACTGGAATTGCCCATCTTCCCCTGTTCCTTCTTTCAATGGTAACTTGAGTATTTATTTGCCAAGCACCTAGGACGGGCTTGGAAATATTTAAATGAAGAACCAGCAAAGGAAGTTATACACACTATTTCTTGTTGCACTCCACCCACAGTCCTGTTTTGTTGCTGCTGCTGCTGCTGCTAAGTCGCTTCAGTCGTGTCCGACTCTGTGCGACCCCATAGACGGCAGCCCACCAGGCTCCCCCATCGCTGGGATTCTCCAGGCAAGAACACTGGAGTGGGTTGCCATTTCCTTCTCCAATGCATGAAAGTGAAAAGTGAAAGTGAAGGCGTTCAATCGTGTCCGACTCTTCGCGACTCCGTGGACTGCAGCCTACCAGGCTCCTCCGTCCATGGGATTTTCCAGGCAAGAGTACTAGAGTGGGGTGCCATTGCCTTCTCCGCCTGTTTTGTTGAGTGATCATTTATTAAGACTAAATGGCAACCCACTCCAATATTCTTGCCTGGAGAATCCCATGGACAGAGGAGTCAGGCGGGCTACAATCAACGGGGTTGCAAAGAGTCAGACATGACTGAGCAACTAACACTTGTACACACTTTTCTATTTCCCCAGCAGGGCATTGGGATTTATATTCAGAATATACCAGAGGTAGGAATCATTTGGAATATACTGTATTAAATTTGTCAGTCCACAAGTTAATGTGGTCCAATGGACCTCATCATGAAGGATTTTCTAACGGTGTCACATTATACAGGAGAGAAAAAACATAGGAACAGACACTGATAGGCTGACAGACTGTCGGTTTCAAACTATAAGGCTCAGAAAACACACACATGTTGTACTAACAGAAGGCTTGATCATTCAACTCCCATCCCTACTAACTGTTCAAAGAAATGCTGTGACTTTCAGCATTATTGGACTAGACTTGTGAACTTGGGAAAGAGGAAAAGGCAGGGGAAAGAATCAAAGGAATGAATATGACAGTGCTAGAAAATGTTATCTTATCTTATCTTCCATCCTTGGCAGACCTCACTAATTAAAACAATTATGGATTTATTGCTATGTAACAAGCCACCACAAAACTCAGTAGCCTGAAGCATTTACTAGTTCACAGTTGTGCATGTAAGCTGGGAAATTCTCCTGGTCTGGGCTGGGTTCACCTGCTCCAGCTAATTCTTACTCACACATTTTATAGTCAGCCCCAGTGCTGGCTCAGGGCTGAATGTTCTAAGCTGGCTCAGTTGGGAGAGCTGGTCTTCGCAGGTACATATCCTCATTCTGCAGGGGATAGTATGAATTTGTTCAAATTAAGGTAGTGGTGAAAATTCTAGAAGCAAAAGCAGAATCATAGAAAGCCTCCTGATATCTAGGTTCAGAACTCAGAACAAAATTGCTTTCACCACATTCTGCTCACTGAATCACATCTCAAAGCAGCCCATATTTAAGGATTGGAGAATTAGGCTCTAAATATGAAAGTGACAAGGTTCAAAAAATGTAGCCACTTATACAAACTCTAATTTAGCACAAAATCCCTCTCTGTTAAGGAATTAGGAATCTTTAATTCCTTAACAGGCCCAGCCTTAAGAGCCCAGCCATCAAAGAAATAATGTCTAGTGTTAGACTACTCACTGACATAACGTAATAGAATGATATGTCCTCATACGATTTGTCCTAGTCATTTGGTAATTTTGGAGTGAGTAGAAATTGACTTTTGTATAAAATACCTAGAATCATTTGTCTCTTCCAGAACATGTATTGTTTAAACCACCTAGTTATCACTTTACCATATACTATCTTAAGTGATTCTCTTTTTTTATTTTTATTTTTTGGCTATGTGACATGTGGGATCTTAGTTCCCCAGCCAGGGATGGAGCCCGCCTTAGAAATGTGGGAGTCTTAACCACTGGACCACCAGGGAAGTTCCTAGTGCTTCTCTTTTGATGTAGCAAAACTATTAAGTGTGTGGGCATAAAATATCATATTTTATAAATTATAGTTTTATATAAGCTAACTTATCTATGATGTAGACAAAGGAGGGATTATCATCATCATTTTAAGATTAAAAGATATTGAAGAGCAGAGAAATTTAATAAACATTGAACTTCTCATATTTAGTAAATGAAGGACATATTGGAGTAAAAATTTAATCTTTCTCAGCTAATTTAGTTTTGTACACTTTACACTGGCAAATGTTCCCTAGAATGTTTTTAATTAGCTGGTAAATAGGTTGAAAATTGGGGAAATAAGTGATAGGTAATTTCCAAGTCCAGCGCCTAAATATCCTGAGGCTGAGGTGAAAGTGTGTTTTCCCAGTTTTTCTGAAGCCTTAGCTATGACATGTTTGGAATCGAAAGCCACCTTGCCAAATCCAGAACCTCTGCCCTCAGAATTAACAATATCTCAAAATTCTAAGATTAGAACAACCAGGAAATAAAACAACAATGCACCCTGGGAAAGGAAATTACTTTCTGGTCCTCCAGGCACTTGTTTTATGCACTGATGTGAGAATATTTGAATATTTTCTTAGCTGTCTCATGGAGAATGGCTACAGATATTATGAGGCACTAGGAAATTACATGACCTTGTTAAAGCTGTAGAAATGATTATCTAGATAATCACATCCTGCAATCATGTATTTTGTATCATTAAAATGAGCTACACCATCAGAGATCATGGTCATGGTCTTAGGGATAATCAAGGTCAAAATTAAAGATTTTTACCTTATCCCACAGCCAGTAGATTGGAATGTGAGCTAATATCAAATCTCAGAAATAAGCAAGAAGTATTTATAAGCTCTGGACAGAAAATTACTAAATTTTTGGTAAAATAAAAAAAAAAATGAAATGCAAGTCTATGGTGGCAGTACTCAGATTTGCAAGGTATTTAAAGAAAAGACATAAAGTCTTCATTGGTCTAAGCTTATAAATAAATGATAGTCTTTTTTCAATTTTTATTTTTTTATTGAAAGATATTTAACATATTAGTTTCAGATCATCAAATTCAAGCATTTCCCAATTTAAGCATTCTATTTTGAAACATGTTGTTAACCTCTAGTGGGCAATTCACAGAAATGACTTAATTTTAAAACATGCACACTGATACATGTAAAATAGATAATCAACAAGGACCTACTCTAAAAGCACAAGGAACCATACTCAATACTCTCCAATGATCTATATGGGAAAAGGAAGAATCTGAAAAAGAATATACAAACATGTATAACTAAATCACTTTTCTGCACACATGCAACGAATACAACATTGTGAATCAACTATACACCAATATAAAATAAAAATTAAAACAAAATATCAAGAGAAATTTAACTTGGACTCAGGAGCTACATCCTGGATACATTCACTTTGCTATCTAAGGGGCCCCTCAAATCTAACATTGCCACAAGAGAAAGCATTATCCTCTCTCTCCATTAATTTATTTTTTCTTTTCTTTCTCAATGTTGAATATAGGAAAATCAGTCTTCATAGTTAGAAACCTTGGACTCGCCCTTAAATCCCTGCTCCTCTTTTACTTCTCATAATAAATCAATCTATAAATGAAGTTGGCTGTAGCTCATAGTGTTCTGGATGCAGGTATTCTTACTATGATATTGCAACATCACTAAAGCAGGCCTTGGTCTCTTACGCTTTCCCAACAGTCCTCTTTCTGGTCTCTCCAATTTCAGTGACTCTCTCTGTTATAATTCATGTAACTAGTTAGGTGAAATCCCCTCCAGAAACAGCTTCTTAAAAGTAAAACCTAGTCCTTACAGTTGCCTGCATAGAAGCTATCTTGGTTTCCCAGTGCCTGAATAAGTCCAGATATTTTAATCTGTCACTTGAGGCTGTTCACACCTTCCGTGTCCCCTCCTCTTCAGTTACTTATCCAGAGAGGACTAAGTGTCCAGAATATTGATCTATAAGGGACACAAAAATATATTTTAAATTAAAAAAAAAGGAGTGCTACATGTGATTCAAAAGCATATTTTCCTAAGTTATTTGGGATGGTAACATTTCCAAAAGGCAAGCTGAGTTATCAAACATGGTAGCTAAACTCCCTTCTTAATATTTGCTGTGCCGAGACATATATCCACAAATAAGATTCAAACAAATTGTGAAGAATAATAGAGATCAAGCATTCCCATAACAGTCCCCTCTCTCTCGGCCATTCTCTTAAAAGATTATCAGTGAATCTCTTTAAATAAATAAATAAAATTCATGTCAGTGAAAAGAAACACCAAGATCTTTACCCTTCTTGACATACTCCTACCCTGTCTAGTCCTGGTGCAGGGCACTGCAAATTTCACTTGACTTTGGAGGAGGTCATCAAGAAGACATGATCAGTAGTTGACCTAATAGCTGGATCTAGACAATTGGAGGCCCCTTGCCTCCTCCCCTGTTTGGGAGATATACATTCTGTTCCACTGTGAGAGCCATTTTAAATGATGAAACCCTGAGGGAGCAATGTGTTGTTGAGACCATCTCAATGGTATATATGATCTAGATAAGACTTGTATTTAAATTTTAAGATTCTAGTGGACAAAAGCAGAGATCCACACATCTCAAGGCCACCCAAGACAAGCCTCATATGTAAGTCCCTTTGCTTATTAATTTTGCCACCTAGCAATCTGACTTTTCCCTTTCTTCAGTCTCTCCTTGCCCTCTGTGTAAGGACAACACTTTATAAGCCAGCTGCTGCTGCTACTGCTAAGTCACTTCAGTCGTGTCCGACTCTGTGTGACCCCATAGACGGCAGCCCACCAGGCTCCGCCATCCCTGGGATTCTCCAGGCAAGAGTACTGGAGTGGGTTGCCATTTCCTTCTCCATATAAGCCAGCACTTGCCCCTAAACAAGCTGAGTCTTTTATCATGCTATGCTTCTGCCAAGCTCTTCCTTTTTTCTGGAAGCATTTCAGCTCTCATATCCTCTAACTCCCACCTTGCTGGTACCCAAATCTAAATTATCTTTCTCATGCTCATAACTGAACTTAAGAAGAAAGCAAAAGCTTTTTCTGCTGACCCTCAGTGAGTTTTACTCCTTCCTCTGCAACCTGAACTTAGTTCATACCTTTATAATATCACTAGCTATGTTGATTTTAGTGTACTTGCTTACAAGTCTATTTCCTGTCATAATATCAGCTACTCAAGGCAAGTAGAATTTCTTATTCATCTTTGAGTTCTCAGTTCTTAGCTCACTAGTCATCACTTGAGCTTGGCTCAGTAAATGTTTGTTGATTTAATTGAATGAGTTCTTTGAGAGAGAATCTGGATTGTACTCTCTCTCCATTTTATGAAATGGGTTCCAGTCCCAACTGAGTCACTAGGCAGGTGTTTAACCTTGGGCAATGACTCTGCTTATGAGGCTCAGTAGTTTATGAAAAAATAAGAATTATATCAAGTGGTCTGTGTAGCTCAAATGGTTACTTCAAGAATAAAATGGAATTATGTGTGGAGAAATGTTGTAAAAAATTGAAAATCCCTCTGCATACTAAATTGTTCTCTTGTATTTAATATCACACCAACATAAATACTTGTTAAAATGAATGATGTGAATTGATCATTGATCAAGGTCCTTGCTAGGGCAGAAGACATTAGTGCAAAAGCCCAAGGCTGTGTCTCCCATCCAAGAAGAAAGTGATGCAAATGCCACATTCCGGAACCTGGACTCATTCAAAAGAACTGCCAGAGAAATGTATCCATTTTCAGTGAGTACCATAGTTTAGTCCAAGAGCAAGTTCTGAAAAATTCTATAAAATGAAATTGAATTTGAAAGGAAAGGTTAAAACTGGGCAATACCAGCAGAGAGAGAAGTAAAGACAAGCATAAATCAATAAGTTTGGGATACATTTGTTATGCAGAATAGATCACTAAAACAAAACAAAACAAAACAAAAATGTAATCTTTGTATCTATACATATTCAACCAAGTGAGACAATGAAGCATTCTAAACCCAGTCATCTGAAAATTATTCATCACTTTGCATAGCCTAAGATTGCCTCGTAATCATTTATTCACTCCTTATTCCTATCCATTCCACGGCTAAGCACCTATCTGGGGGAAGGTCAGTGTATAAGAGATACATCAGTGGTGTAATGTAATCCTTGCCCTTAAAGATCTCAAAGTCCATGATGAGAGAAAGAGAAGTAAATGCACAGTGACCTCAAAGTGTGGAAAGTGTTCTAATAAGTTAAGTGTGTTGTTTTTGAGGGCAATATGTGGGCCACCTAAGTAGTCTTGTTGCCAGGAAATATATCTAATAAAACAGTTTTCTAAACCGTACTAGAACACTTTGCACTGTTTATTAAAAAAATACCAATTTCAGGACTGTGAACTAGACTTTTTAAGTCAGAATTTCTGAAGTCAGGGCTCCAAAACATTCAATTTTAACAAGAGTCTGAGGTAATCTTACTCAAGGAAATCTTTCTCAAGGAAACTTGAGAAATACTATTCTTAATAACTGACACCTATGTTGAGTCTCCACAAAAAGCCAGCTTCATTTCAACTCATTTTATTCTTCATTGTAAATATAATAACTAGAAATACATATCAGAATGTAGGTCAATGGAGAGAGGTGGCTTTGAATTAAACACACAATATCGACTTTGCATTTCAAACCATAATTAGCCAAAATTTACCTGTAACTCAGCACATCACAGAAGGCTAATAGTTCAAACTCTGCCATCAGACCTTCTGGGTTCAAACCTCAAATTTGCAGTTTACCATATGTGTAGTTTTTAGAAAGTCACATAACATCTCTGTGCATCCATTTCCTCATTTGTAAAAGTAGGCATACTTCATTTTATTGTGCTTTGCTGTATTGCTCTTCATGGGTATTGCTTTTGTTTTTTTTTTTTTTTTTTACAAATTAAGGGTTGTGGTGACCCAGGGTCCTCAAGTCAGTCAGCATCATTTTTCCAACAGCATTTGCTCACTTCATATCTGTAAGTCAGGTTTTGATAATTCTCACAGTGTTTCCAATTTTTTCATTATCTTACTTGTTTTGGAAATCTGTGATTAGTGATCTTTGATTTCACTACTACAATGCACTAAATACTCAGAAGGTGGTTAGTATTTTCTAGCAATAAAATATTTTCTAATTAAGGTATGTACCTTTTTTTAGACATAATGATATTTCACACTTAATAGACTGCTATATAGTGTAAGTTCAGTTCAGTTCAGTCGCTCAGTCGTGTCCAACTCTTTGCAACCCCATGAACTGCAGCACGCCAAGCCTCCCCATTCATTACCAACTCCCTGAGTCCACCCAAACCCATGTCCATTGAATTAGTGATGCCATCCCACCATCTCATCCTCTGTCACCCCTTTCTTCTCCTGCCCTCAATCTTTCCCAGCATCAGGGTCTTTTCCAATGAGTCAGCTCTTTGCATCAGGTGGCCAAAGTATTGGAGTTTCAGCTTCAACATCAGTCCTTCCAATGAACACCCAGGACTGATCTCCTTTAGGATGGACTGGTTGGATCTCCTTGCAGTCCAAGGGACTCTCAAGAGTCTTCTCCAACACCACAGTTCAAAAGCATCAATTCTTCAGTGCTCAGCTTTCTTTATAGTTCAACTCTCACATCCATATATGACCACTGGAAAAACCATAGCCTTGACTAGACGGACCTTTGTTGACAATGTCTCTGCTTTTTAATATGCAGTCTAGGTTGGTCATAACTTTCCTTCCAAGGAGTAAGCATCTTTTAATTTCATGGCAGCAATCACCATCAGCAGTGATTTTGGAGCCCCCAAAAATAAAGTCAGTCTCTGTTTCCACTGTTTCCCCATCTATTTGCCCTGAAGTGATGGGACCAGATGCCATGATCTTAGTTTTCTGAATGTTGAGCTTTAAGCCAACTTTTTTACTCTCCTCTTTCACCTTCATCAAGAGGCTCTTTAGTTCTTCTTCACTTTCTGCCATAAGGGTGGTGTCATCTGCGTATCTGAGGTTATTGATATTTCTCCCAGCCATCTTGATTCCAGCTTGTGTTTCTTCCAGCCCAGTGTTTCTCATGAGGTACTCTGCATATAGGTTAAATAAGCAGGGTGACAACATAATGCTTATATACGCTGAAAACAGCCTATGTCCTGTGACTCACTTTATTGTGATATTTGTTTTATTGAGGAGGTCTGGAAGCAAATCTGCAATATCTCCAAGCATGAGTGTATAACAAAATTAGTCCTATCTATCCAGCAGGTAGGTTGAAGTAAATGACATAAGTAACTGAGAACATCATCTAGCACGTACGTGCTATATATGTATCAGGTGTCATGACTATTCTGTTTGCTTCCTCTCTGAGCTTAACCTGGGCTCAATACTCATTCCAGATCATTCCTCATTAATTATCATGTATTTTCCTGCAGTTAATTTTTCCATTGCATTTTCTGGTGGTACATAGTGAACACTAATAATGTCATCTTGAGGCACTAGAAGAGGGATCTTATCTTCACCCAAGAAATGTCCACAGGAGATAATTGTTCCCTGTGGTATTAGTCACATTCTTACTCTGAATGGTCTGTGGGAGGGAATCAGTCAGGTTTGTTCTTGAGATAATATATGTCTAGAAAGCTGATGATTGATTTTATTTTTGTACAACAAAAAAATTTTCCTCCCCTTCAGCTGTCCTTCAAAATAAAGTAATTGGAAGGGACAATTTGCCAGGAATAGGAATATTAGGAAGTTGATATTTTATCTTAACAGAAATCATCCAAATTACTGGGTATAAATTAGCATTTCCTTGTTTCCTCCAGCCCACACCCCAATTACTTCACTGATTACATCAACTTCGCTCTTTTTTTGCTTTCAATAGTTTGTACCCATGACTCTTCATTAGGTAACTTATTGAAGTTATATACATTTTGTAAATTTGCTTTACTTCTGAAAATTCTCTGTTGAAGGTCTTGAAAATGGAACCTGGACAATTTGGAATAACATCTTGTATCTGACTACTCTAAAACTCCATAAAATTAAAGTACAGTTAAATAAGTTTAAAAAAGCATTTAAGAAAAACATTTAAGGATCCTGTCCCAGACCATTGTGGATACATTTTTGTAATATGATTACTTTAAAAATTAAAACATTTTGGTTACTTAGTGAGGAGATATTTTAAAGCTATACTTAAAAGTACATTTAAGTTAAAATGTAGTTAAAAGCTAAAATAGAATCACAAAGTATCATTTGGCTCAAAAACCCAATGGAAATAAATGTCTTCTCTCTACTTAGACATGTTTAATGGCATCCATATTGTTCTCAAAGAATGTAACAAAAATTGTGGCTCAATAAGAACCCTGAAATTGTTTAAGAAGTATTTTCATGAGGATAAATTACTACAATCACCATAAGCATGTAGGGACATAATTTTAGATGAGGTTTTTTGTTTGCTTGCTTTTTAGTCAATCACAAAGTAAACTTCCTTAGTTTGGAAAGTATACATATATTTCATAGGAAAAGTTGAAGCAACCGGTACTATTTTTCCTAGAGAAGAAATGACCACTGAGCATGTCAGCTGAAAGTACCTTGATAAATATCATATTATTTATGAAGCTAAAGTTCTAAATGAAGATTCTGATTACATAACTATCTACAGGATTAACATCATTTTATCTTATGCTGTTTAAGCAATTTGAAGTTTTTTGGAACAGAAGGAAAATAATGAGAAAGTGAGAAAAAGAGAGGGGGACAGAGGGAATCAAGGATGTCAAACACTCAAAACATTCTCAACATCATGCCAGGTAGTAAGGGGATAAAGAGAAACAAAAATTTCATAATGTGTTTCTGAAAATAAAACTAATGGGTCTGACATAATGCATGCCATTATGTCCTAAAGAGCTCATAACTCCTGAGCTGCCATTTAGCAAAAGAACAGAAGAAGCAATATTTAATCTCTGAGCTACCAGGAAAGTTCGTTTAAACATTAGAATATGACAAATCTCATCATACAAATTCTTATACAAATAAAGTTACTTAGAGAAAATTATAAATAATTCAAAAGAGTACTATATATAACACATTATGTAATGTTCTGCAAGTATAAAATACATACTGTATTTTGAAGACTACATATCAAAAATAAATGTAAAATGTCCCATTAATGTTTTTATATTGCTCATAGGTTGAATGATAGTTTTTAAAGATATGTTGAGTTAAATAAAAACATTATTTAAATTATTTTCAACTAATCTTTTTTATGGTGACCACTAGTAAAATTAAATAGCATATTTGACTTGCATTAGATTTCTGTGGGGCAGCACTCATCTGGAACTGCTTGCTTCCATCCATATAATAGAGACAAATAATAAGTGCCAATCTTTAGCAATTCGGGAAGAAAAAGAGAGAGATAATAATACAGATAGAAGAGTAAGAAACCCTCCTAAGGACATGAAACTTGAGTTGGGCCCTGTTGACTAGAAGTAGATAAAGAGAAGGGAAAACATGGGACAAAACTGAGCCAAAACATGAACATGGAAATGAGTTTAACACCAAGTGATGACTAATTAGTTACAATTACGGTGATGCAAAACAATATCTGCAGATAAGCAAGCAAGGAAGAATGGGTTCAAATAATTTTATTTTCCAAATGGGCATAATGGAATGAAAACTTAATGAAAATTTCTAATTTAAAATGATAATGATCAACCAACATTTATCAGAAAGTTTCTCTGAACTGACCAACTTCTGTTCACAGTTTGTTTGGTGGTTCTATTTATGTATTTATGCAAGAACACTTAGAATGAGATTTACCCTGTAAACAGATGTTTAAGTATCTAACATGATATTGTTAATTATAGGCACAATGTTGTATATCACATCTCTAGCGCTAATTCATCATTTGAAATTTTATATATGTTGATTAGCAATTCCTCATTTCCCTCTCCCTCTAGCCCCTGACAACCACTATTCTGTTCTTTATTTCTATGAATTTGATTACCTTAGATGCTTCATACAAGTGTAATCATGCAGTTTTAATTCTTCTGTGACTGGCTTATTTCACTTAGCATAATGTCCTCCAGGTCAATCTAAAATTGTCACATACTGCAGAATTCCCTTCTTCTTCAATGATGAATGATATTCCATTGTGTGCATATGCCACATTTTCTTTATCCATTCATCTATCGATGAAAATTTAGGTTGTTTCTATATCTTGGCTGTTATGAATAGCCTTGCAATAAACACTGGAATGGTAATATCTCTTTGAGATCCAGATTTCATTTTTTTTTTTTTTTGGCTAGACACTGAGAAGTTAGGTTGTTGGCAATTGTAGTTTACATTTTTTGAGGAACTTCTATACTATTTTTCACATTAGATGCATTTTGCAATCCTACCAAAAATGTATAACCAACACTTCACTAAAACTTGTCTTTTGTGTTTTGGAAAAAGCAATTCTAAAAGGTTTGCTGTAATATCATTATGGTTTTGATTTGCATTTTTCTGATAATTACTGATGTGGAGCACTTCTAACATAGCTGTTGGCCATTTTTAAATTTTTTTGGAGAAATGTTTGTGTAAGTCTTTAGCCTGTTTTTAAATTACTAGACTTTTGCTATTGAGTTGTAGGAGTTCCTTATATAATTTTGGAAATTCATCCCTTATCAGAAATATGATATGAAAATGTCTTCTCTTGTTCCATAGGTTGCCTTTTCAGTCAGTTGATTATTTTTATTTGCTGTGCAGAAGCTTCTTAGTCTGATGTAACACCTGCCTAAATTTAATTTTGTTGCTGTGCTTTTAGGGTCATAGACATGAAATCATTGCCAAGATTGACATCAAGGAGCTTTGTCACTGTGCTTTCATCTAGGAGTTTTACGATTCCAAATCTTACATTTAAGTCCTTAATCAAGTTAATTTTTAATTTCAAATTAGTTTTTGTGAATGGTGTGAGATAGAATGAATTAGATAGAAATTTAAATTCATTCTTTTGCATGTGACTATCCAGTTTTCTCAGCGCTGCTTATTGAAGAGACTATTCTTTCCCCACTGAATATTCTTGCTTCCATTGTGTCTATTTTTTTCCGGGTTCTCAATTCTGTTCTATCAGTCTATATGTCATTTTTAATGCCAACAACATACTATTTTCATTACTATAGTTTTGTCATACATCATTTCACTCAAAGATTGAATTTCAAAACTTCATATACTCTCCCCTCTCCCCAAAAAAATCAAAGAAAAAGGAGTACTTCCAAATACATTTTATGAAAACAGAATTACTCTGATATCAAAGCCAAACAAAAACACTACAAGAAAAGAACACTATAGGCCAATAACTCTGATGAAAATAGATGTAAAATTCCTCCACAAAATACTAGCAAAATAAATTCAAGAAAACGAATTCAATAAATTCAACAATTCAGCATATTCATAGGAACATACCCCATGACCAAGTGGGATTTATTCCTGAGATGCAAGTATGATTCAACACATGAAAATCAATTAATGTGAAATACCATATCCGCACAATGAAAGACAAAAAATACCTCTTTCCAGTTTGAAAGAGTCCACCAAGTGCTTAGCATAATAAATGGAATGAGAAAACCAATGTGCCTCTTTGTGTAATTTCAGAATCTCAGTATAATGAGAAATCCTAAAAGCTTTCAGAGAAGCCAAAAGAGTAGGGAAATAGAGTTCATTCTTTTTCAATCACATTATTGGAGACAGAGGTAGACTTTCAATCAACTCCTAAATAACAAAAAATTGTCCCTAAAATTTAGTGACATAAAGAAATAACGACTTGATTACACCTACAAATTTGTGGCCAGGCACAGTAGTGACAGTCCTTGTCTTCCCCAAGAGGCCTCAACCAAGGGACTCAAACAGCCAAAAATAGCTGAGATAGGCTGACTGGGGTCATAAGTCTAGGGCCTCAGTTCTTGTTGCTGGATGGATTATTTTATTTCTCCAGTAATGTCCACTGGGTTTGAAATCTCCAAAATGACTTCTTTGCTCAATATCTGGGGCATGGGCTGGGATGGTTAACCATCTGAAGTCTGCACAAGCATCTCTCATTCCAGGCAGCCTCTTCACATGGTTACCCTGGGTTTCTTCATGACATGGTGGTCTCAGGAGACAGCTTCCCTAGCGCAAGTTTTTCAAGATGTCTGGGTGGAAGCCGCAAGGGTTTTAATGATCTACCTCCACAATTCCCAAAATATTTTTTGCCAATTTCATGGTGGTTCAGATGGTAAAGAATCTGCCTGCAATGCGGAAGACCCAGGTTCAATCCCTGGGTTGGGAAGATCCCCTGGATAAGGAAAATGACAACCCACTTCAGTATTCTTGCCTTGGAGATTCCCATGAACAGAGGAGCTTGGTGGACTACAGTTCGTGGGTAACAAAAAGTCAGACATGACTTAGCAACTAAACAACCGCAAATTTTTCAGGTAAGCCACTAAGGCCAACCCAAATCCAAGGAGAGGGAATTGGACTGCACCTCTCAATTCTCAGTCTCTCAGTCCTGTCTGACTCTTTGTGACCCCGTGGACTGTAGCCTGCCAGGCTCCTCTGTCCATGAGATTTTCCAGGCAAGAATACTGGAGTGGGTTGCCATTTCCTACTCCAAGGGATCTTTCCAACCCAGGGATCGACCCACATCTCTTGTGTCTCCTGCACTGGCAGGTGAATTCTTTACCACTTCACCATCTGGGAAGCCTGTTCCTCTCAACAGAAGGATTAGAAAAGAAATCACAATTGTATTTAACATTGCATTTTCAAGAAAATTATTTTTAACTTAAAATTATATATTCATCTTAGCTTTAAACCAAGTGTGAAATAGACATTTCGTACATTCAATAACTTGGTGTTTTGCTTGAAGACTTTTCTAAGGTATCTACTAAGAACTATTACCTACCAAAACAAAGCCTATAAATAAAGAAGAAGTTATAGAATCTAGGAAACATCAACTGTAAAAAATCTAAAAATCAACCAGTTTAGGTTGCAACAGATGAATTAAGATTCCTAGAGAGAGAGTTCTATGGAAACTTTTTTAAAGATTAAATATTAGATATGTTTGTGTTTCAGGGAAAATTTTGATCAAGAGGCATTTGACATATTCAATGAAACATTAAAATAGGCATATTGAAACTCAAGAAACTGATCAAAATAACAGATATAAATTAAGGAAAAACAAAATATTCCATAAAGAAAAAATATGATTCTGTATCTTCAATGACTAGTATAATAGTCATAATAATACACACAGTGAATATTTATCCCAAGAATATTCAGAATAAATGTACTGGCAGAATGGGAAAAACTAACTGAGGATATGGTGCTGTATAAGAATGATATGGCTTTATTACTATAGCATATTAATAGATACTGTACATTACTGACAAGGCAAGAAAATTTAAAAAGTCATTACAAATATATTATTTAAAAATAAAAACTTAAATAAATAACAAAATAAATAAAAAAAGAGATTACTTCTGGGAAGGATAACTGGGTAGTAAAAACTAGTGTAGAAGGATTTCCTGTATTTTGTTATGAGCATTTTTATTTTAAATACACACACAAACACACACACACAAAGGGAAAATGAGACACACTGAATCTACGATTTGTTTTTCTGTTTTAGGTTTTAAACATTTTTTGACATATTTGCAAATAACTAGAAAGTGAAAAACAGAAGGTTTTGCTAGAAATTGCCTCATAAATGATTTAATATGTCACCTAACCCAAAGAATGTGGTAGATTGCTATACATAATGCTCCTTTGACAGGACTCAGACTCACAAAGTAACAGCTTTTTAAATCCCAGACTTAGTAAAATTTGTATGTGCAATTACAGACATGGAGAGTTATATTTTGTAGCAAGAATTCAATCCTAACAAACATCTCTGATAACTTCAGTGTCCCTTTTGCTAAAAAGACCAATATCTAGGAGATTGGTAAGTGAGAAGAGAAGGTTGTACTTATAAAATAAGGCTCCACAAGACATCTGTGGGAGCTGTATGCTTCTGAGAAAACAGGACTGAAAAAAATCTAATTCGTTGAGAAGTCTTTTCAAATATGTTAGAAAGGAAAGAAGGGAAATGGGAAGAAAGAAGGTATTACAGGTAAGCCATGTGCTATGTTTATTCATTATTTGATTATTTTAATGGTGAATAATATTGCTAATGGCTTAACATAATACAATTAATGCCAAATACAGTAATTATAAGGTGATTATAATTAAACTCAACAATTAAATTTATGAGAAAAAATGAGATAAAGGAAGTAAAATGGATACTTCATCAATGAAAATATTACTTAATGAATAATTAATTACACACTTCAGAAATGATGGCATTTGTAGAAAGTCTTCACACTGCTAATTTTCACAGCAGAAATAAGGATGTCTCCAGAATGCATTTACCAAACAACTGATTTCCTCACTTAATGCAGAGAAATCACTTTGTGGAGCAAGTATACACAGAAGTGAAAATCACGCTTGTCTGGATAATTCCATTATTTATGCAAAACATCTAAGTCATAAGTGGCTTGTTCATAGTTTTGATATTTCATAACAACTGCTACCATTTTGTGATGATGTATATTAAATACTTCGTACACATTTTCTTAAATCATTAGATCCTCTTAGAAATTCTGCAAGAGGTATTATTTCCTCCATATGATTTCTAGAAAGATATGAGGAGCTGATACTCAGAGAGTTTAGGTCATGTGCCCATGGTCTCAGCAGCCAGTGGTGGAGTCTGGATTTGACCCTTAATAACACTGATGCCAAAGCCACCTCCTGCTGCCTTCCTTACAGCCCCAGCCTCAATGGTATTTATAGTGCTTCCCTAACCCGACTTCTAGATTCTCAAAGATATACTTCAAAGGTCTACAGCTTTAAGTAAACAGTTGACAATAAACCACATCCTGAAGACAGGGCTTCTTGACATCTGGCCTCTCTGGATCTGGAGTTGTGGAAGAGGAACAGAGTAGGGTGGTGCTGAGGCAGGAAGTAGGTGATGGAGAAGTCTGTGGGTAGGACAGGACCAGCTGAGGCTGCCAGCACCCTGACTAACTGATCCATCTCTTCTGTCACTGTGGGCATGATGTGCACACACCTCCATGAATAGTGGCCTCTGGACCTGGTTTTTAAAAACTGCTTCAAACCTTCCATAAGAAAAACTTCCCCAGGAGGGGGAACACATGTAAACCCATGGCTGATTCATGTCAATGTATGGCAAAAACTATTGCAATGTTGTGAAGTGATTGGCCCCCAACTAAAATAAATAAATTTATAAATAAAAAAAAAAATAAAAGAAAAGAAAAAAAAAAAGAAAAAAAAAAAAAGAAAAACTTCCGTCTCCAAAACTGCTTTTGCTCAGCACTTTGGCAGTTTCAATTCACACAAAAGGGATTCCTTGAGCTTTCATAGATTCTGGATTGTTTTTGTTTTGGGGAGAGATTTTATCATAGTTCTGAAGTTTTTTGTTAAATTCGCGGATGTGTTCTCATTGTATCTTGGACAGAGAGAAGTCTGGAGTCCCAAGGAACCAAACCAATGAAAGAAATCCTACTGTTACTGTCTTCCTTGTGCCCTCTGGTGGTGGGTGCTCTCTGTTAATCGTTGATATTCAAATTAAAGAGAGGAGAGGCAACAGGTGTGATCCACTCAATCAAAGCCCAGCCACACAGCAACGAACATAGAGGCTTTGGAAGAAGAAGGAGGCAGAGGAGGAGGTGGCTATAGAATGAAGTATACACACACACAGGGAGGAGGAGGAGATTTCAGTTAATTCAAGGGACAGATTCATTTCCTGACTCCACACCACAGTTATGGTTTAGCTGTCAACTATGATATCACACATCTTTGCTGATGAGAGAGATCCATCCCAGGGAGAGAATTTAGTAGACAAGGTGGAGTTCCCGTCCTAAATAATGCAGACATTTGAGTCCGTCTCAAGTCAATAACTGTTTTGCTACCCAAGGTAGGACACTAGTAACCTAGAAACACTCAAATGAGAACTACAGACAAAGACAGGTAGAAACAGTCCATCTGAGAAACAAAGAGTACAAAATAGCAAAAGGATCATTGAGATAACTTGCACCAAACTGACTGAATTGAACTTTGGATGAAGAATCATAAACCATATGGAAAGGAAACAACAGTGATAAGGTCTTTGTATAGGTGATTGTATAAGTACATATTTGCAGAAGCATTGACAACTGATTACACTTTTGAAATGATTTGAGATTCTTAATAAATAGTCTCCACAAAACGTTATAAGGAAATATCTTAAAGAGAGGGAAAGCCCCAAGGTTTATGGAACTCATCCAAATATTCAATGTTGACTTAATGTTGCCAATGTGCCACAAATGAGCTGAGAAGTACTCACACATCTCTCTCTCTCCGGCAGACAATTTGGGTGGCTGATCCATCATTCATTTCCCAATCACTCTCTCTGTTCAATATCTCTAAAATAGAAGCACATTTTTAGCCTTCTTAATAGATTGGGAACAGGGGGAGAGGTGATCGTTCTGGCCAATGGAACAGAAAAAAACTTATTGCTTCTGCCTCTTTCTCGTACTCCCCCTTTTGCTGGAATGTATATGTGAAGACTGGAGACAAAATAGCCATTGGCAACCATGAGGCAACAACCGTGAGGATTGAAAAACTGCACTAAGTAGGATACAGTGGACAGTGAGAATGTTCCTTGATGGGATCACTAAGAGGCTCTACCAGCTCTGTACTGCTGACACCTGGAATCCTTTTTGAGAAAAGAATATTTTAAATGTTTAAGCCATTTTAGGAACAGTGAAGATTTCTGTTTCTTGGACCCAAAATGATTCCTAATCAATGTAACCTTTAAGGTGCTATAACCCACTCTCAGCTCAGCTGGTAAAGAATCTGCCTGCAATGCAGAAGACCTCAGTTGTATTCCTGGGTCAGGAAGATCTGCTGGAGAAGGGATAGGCTACACAATCCAGTATTCTTGGGTTTCCCTGATGCTTCAGACAGTAAAGAATCCACCTGCAATGCAGGAGACCTGGTTTCAATCCCTGGGTTGGGAAGATCCCCTGAGAAGATCCCCTGGAGAAGGGAACAGCTACCCACTCCAGTATTCTGTCCTGGAGAATTCCATGGACAGAGGAGCCTGGCAGGCTACAGTCAGTGGAATCGCAAAGAGTCAGACACAACTGGGCAACTTTCACTTTTACTTTTCACTTTCAACCTACTCTCTGACATTAAGGTGATTTTTCTCTTATTCAAAGAGAGTTGTCAATGAGTTTTTAAAAAGAATTTCAAATATATTTATACTAGAAAAAAGATGCACTTCCCTTTTTTGTTCTTTATTGTCTTGTGGGTTGGCTTCTTGGTGTTGTACTGTTCCTATCTCTAAAAAAAGCTCAAAAGTGTAAGGACTCTGCCACATCTTTAAATAAAATCAAACTCCAACCTTAGAGGCTGTTCAGGGAGGAGAATCCTCACCTGGTGGCAGAGATGAGAGGAGGAAAATTCTTTAAAGATGATAACTATCTTCTGTGGGGTGTTCATGAATCAGTTTAGTGTTCAATCTATCATTTCTCTGAGTAGAGATCCTTCCCCATCACGAGGCCTTTTGGACCTTTAATTTGATAAAGAATGTAAACAGGTTTTTTGATACAAGCTTGTAAGAATCTGAGAAGTAAAAATTCAGACTCCAGATTTCTTGGGGGAAATCCCAAGATACCTACATAAACTTCTAGGAAGGATTATAAAACTAAATACTCAAGAACAAGAAACACAATCAAGAATACTGGTAGTATTTTTCAAACTGGAGACTGAGAACAGCCCAAGATTTGCTGCAGAAGACAAGTTCCAGTTTCCCAGAGCAGAGAGCAGTGAACTGGTCTCCTGCCAGACAGGAAGAATAAGCCCCACTTTGTAAGACTTTGCCAACCCTAGGTAGAAGTCCCTTGAGAACAGGCTTCCATCTCTTTCCAATCCCTTGTCCATACTTTTCTTAGATGTGGTTTATACTCAGAAAACAATTGTTATTAAAGATGATGCAAAAGGAATAAAACATTAACTTATTTAATATAATTTGATTCACACAAAAGAAAACTGATAACTTGATCATTATAAAGGTCTGAGTTTTAAAACCCTTTTTTTGTAGTTCATATTTTTAAAAAACCTATCAGTCTTAAAATATAAATTCTTTATGTGTATGACCAGCAAATGCAAATAACTGCATTCTTCAGCAAGGTAATTTTACTCTTCAACCTCACTGCTGAAAACAAAAATCACAAATACTAGCCTTTCTGTGATAATTATTAACAATTTCATAAATTTCATAGATTAATATTTATCAAAAATAAGCCAAATATTTCCTTTCACTATTTCTTTTTGTCTGACTTAAGAATTCATTTAAAGCAGGTACTTCATTATATGCTTCCTATTTTTTCAAAATACAACTAATCTGATTTATTTATAGAAACTAGTGAGTAGTTGCCACATGCACTGATTTTAAATTTCTCTCAAGGAACCTCTTTTTTTATTTTATTGGTATTAATAAAACCATGGGCTTCCCTGATAGCTCAGTTGGTAAAGAATCTACCTGCAATGCAGGAGACCCCGGTTGGATTCCTGGGTCAGGAAGATCCTCTGGATAAGGGATAGGCTACCCACTCCAGTATTCTTTAGCTTCCCTTGTGGCTCAGCTGGTAAAGAATCTGCCCGCAATGCGGGACACGTGGGTTCAATCCCTGGGTTGGGAAGATCCCCTGGAGAAGGGAAAGGCTACCCAATCCAGTATTCTTGCCTGGAGAATGCCATGAACTATATAGTCCATGGGGTCACAAAGAATTGGACATGACTGAAAGACTTTCAGTTTCAATGAAACCATGGTGCCTTGGATAATTCACTTGGAGAGCCTTAGAGACTTTAGAATTCTTCGAATTTTGGAACATAAGCATTTTCCCATCGAACAGGTTTTTTTTCTTACTGCAGTTTCATAAAATAAATATTCTCAAAAGAGACTTAGGGACAAGGAAATATTATAGTGTCTTCATACCAATTCATTTTGAGGAATAGAAAGTAATGACCTTTTTAAAAAATATTTCATGATGAAATTCATTTGTGAACCACATCTAAAGCTGAATGTGTCTTTGGAAATAATTTTAATATCTGTTGGAGATTAGAAAATATGAGGTTATTTCTTCCTCTCTATCCTCATCAGTGTGACCCATCTCAGTAAACCATATTTTTAATATTATCTCAAAACATTGACATACTGTTTTGTACAGTATTAATAAATGTTTTACATTGCCACAAATAAAAGCTTACTGCAATGCCACTGCATTCATTCAATCTTTTGCCAAATTTTATTAAACATCTGCTATGTTCTAGGCATTGGGCTTCCCTGGTGGCTCAGTGGTAAAGAATCTGCCTGCAATGCAGGAGATGTGGGTTCGATCCTTGGGTCAGGAAGATACCCTGGAGAAGGAAATGGAAACCCACTCCAGTATTCTTGCCTGGAAAATCCCATAGATGGAGGAACCTGGTGGGCTACAGTCCATCGGGTCGCAAAAGACTCTGACATAACTTAGCAGCTAAACACTACAGCCATCTTCTAAGGCAATGTGTCATGTACACAGTTTAGTTTTCCAAACATAATTATGCATAGCTCTTCATCACAGATAGTCATAAAATACATAATTTAAAATGGGTCCAACCCCACAATCTTTCATGTACTGATTGTGTGGGTGGGTAGGTGTGTATGTGCATTGTACTTTGGAGAATTAATATGGCAGTTGGCTTGTCTGTGTGGAATAAGACAAATTCCATTAATAGCAAGCTATTTAATTTACCAGACTTCATTTTCACCCCTGTAAACTGGATAGAAACAGTTATCTTAAAGTATTGCAATGGTTAGAGATAATTCACTTTAAATTCTTGTCACCTAATGGTTAGGCACTCATGAAATGTTAGCTATTTCAACCTTTGATGAGAAATGTTCTCTGACTTCAATTCTGTTGTTTATCCATTGAGTTGGGTGTGGGAAAGTTCACTTGTATTGACTATTCATTGAACTGAATATTTTGTACCAAGTTGCTGTGTAAGAAACCCTTCAGTAATCTCAAACTCAGAAATGAGTCCAATTATTCGATTATGGATGAAAAGTATAAATATGTCTCCATTAGAGACTGATCCTTTTAGGTAGACACTCAATTAAAATGTCTTATAACTGACACTTTGTCTTTCATAAATCTTTCTGGGGATGACATTCAAGTTGCAAGTAATTTTAGCCTCTGGTCCTGATTTTCCAAAATCTCTTAATGAGAAAAATGAGCATATATTATTTTCAAAAAAAATTTTATTTCTGCCTTGAGAGAAAAGTAGTAAGAAGAGTTGCGTGTCTTAAATATTTACAATGACACACACTTATTCCATAACTTTAAACATTGTTATTTTATAAATATTTAAGATAAAGACAATCTAGTTTTTACTTACAAGATTTAAAGCAAATTAATTCCTCATTAGTTATGAAAGAAGACACTTTGAAACAAGTTGTTTATTTTTCAACAGGATAGTGATGTGCCAATGAAAACAATTAAACTAGAGCTGCCACCAAAAATCAGCAGCCCAGTCAGTGGAACGTAATAGCAAATAATCCACTGACTAACTTTCTATTCTGTTTTTCAAGTCCATGTTCTTATAAAAAAGTAAAGCAACAACTATATATATATATGTGTGTGTGTGTGTGTGTGTGTGTGTGTGTGTGTATACATGTCTATAGACATGTATATAGACATGTATACATATATATGTATATATATATACATAGCCCATATTTCATTAAAATAAATCACCAATTGGGTTCAAAGGGTGATCATGCTATTAATATACAACAGTGTGTCTAAAAAGGTTAACTGCAACTATAGAGGATTCACAGATGGTGCAGAGGGTGATGGGTATATGAGGCGAATTCTGAATATAAATACATAGATATCATCCCATGAATACACATACAAAAATCTCCTGACAATAGTAAGTGGCATCCAGTGCACCACTTGTAAATATCAGATGCTGAAAGCATCAGCTGATACCATACATAAACTTATTTGTAGAAAGATATATTTTATATAACAGGGTTTTATTGATAGAGTAAGGAGGTAAAGTCACATGCAAATTACTGTCAAGAATGAAAACAACTACAACCCTTAAGACTATCTCTTAGAACTAAAAACAATTTATCCAAAAGATGATATTTGGGCAAATTTTGAACATGTGGCTAATAATTCTTAAATGTTTTTTCTTTAAGAAAGTGTAATGCTTTCCATATTGAGGCATATCTACCTTACCCACTTCACTCCTACATGACCACCTGTGCCACAGAAATCATAAGTGGCCTGCTTGACATAAAAAGTGGGGATAGATGAGGTTTGCACGTCTTTACCCTTTCTCTGTTCACAGTCTTCTGAAATAGTGTTCTCTGTTCCCTAAAAATGGCAGAGTATTAGATTTCTAGTACAATGACTCCCAGTGCTTAACTATTTCCCTTGACTTATTTCTACTTAATTAAAAGAATAATTATTACAGAGTTACAGAATAAATAAAACACTGATGTATTTTTTTACATTGCTGAGCATTTTGTGTACTTTGACAGTTCAATCTTAAATTCAAATTCCCTTCCCCCACCATAAATTAAGGAGCATATATTGCCATCTAGTGTCCTTCTGAAATAACACTTCTACCAGGATCTTGAAATAAAGTATGTTAAGTTAGACAAAGAGAATGTACAATTTTTGCAAGTAGGTAATTTGGATTTGCATAATATATCAAAAAGCTCTTAGCTAAAACTCATAGAATGATCAAAGTGTCTTAAGATCAGTGCTTTTATCATTTCAACTAAAAGATCCAAACTGTTTTAGATTTGGTTATTTAGGAAGCACAGGGATATAATCTATGACCCAGGTGCTTCCACCTTACCATTCAGTATCTTTAGCATGTTGGTCTTAATCCTCAGGCATAGGTCCTCTTGATCACAAAATGACTGCCACCATTCCATGCATCATATATTTGCCTAACTATGTATGCACAAAGAAAGTGTAAAATCTCCTGTGTATATCTTTGCAAGAGACCTTCTCATCCCCCACAATTATATATATTCTCTCAGGACCCATTGCATGGAACAGATCACATGTACTATCTGTGATTTTCAGCTTTGATATCATAAACTTTTTGCAAAGAACCAGTTATAAATCAACAAAGTTGGAAATAAATCATTAGAAATGAGAGAGAAAAAATAGTTAAAGGAACTGTTTCAGCTTAAATAGTACAAGAAATGAGCTCTGTTTTTCAGATTCCAACAATCTATAGAAGGAGGTCTAGACATATGAACAAGGTATACACACACACACACACACACACACACACACGTATTGGGAAATGAAGGCATTAAGGAAAAAAGAAAGAGATTCTAACTAAGTAGGCCTAGAAAGATCCCAGTGAGAGCTCTTCTATGATTATAATAGATACTGTAATGTTACATTTAGCTAGGAATTGGAAATGACCCTGAAGGATTCAGGGCTTCCCAGGTGGCTCAGTGGGTAAAGAATCTGCCTGCAATGCAGATGCAAGTTCGATCCCCAGGTCAGGAAGATCCCCTGGAGGAGGTCATGGCAACCCACTCCAGTATTCTTGCCTGGAGAATCCCCATGGACAGAGGAGCCTGGCGGGCTACAGTTCATGGGGCCAGAAAGGCTCAGACGTGACTGAAGTGACTGAGCATGCATGCATGCTGAAGGATTCAGAGGACGTGAGTTAGTGAGATTCTGCAAAATGCAGTGGGAACAACCATAAGGTAGTTCACTCACTCTCCATTTCTCATTGGTATGCCCTGATTAAAGTGATCCAAAACTCAGCATTGAATAATGCCCTGAAACGCAGATTGGGATTGACAAGGAGGCTTGGCACCAGAGAGTTCTGGACCCCTCTGGTTTTCTACTGTGTGTGTCACATGTGAGTCATCTAAAGAAAGAGGCTTTGAGCACTGGCGCTCAGGTAGCCAAAGTGTGAATGTGAAAACCAAGGCCTGAAGAAACAACATGATTTCTATTAAAGATTGGCATTAATTTATTTTTCCAAAGTCTGTGCTCTATATTTTAAGTTTTTAGAGTTTTATCCCGATCACTAAATTTAATGCTTATCTAAATTTCTTTTCCTTATTTAGATTAAGCTCTAGGGACTGAGACATATCTTGGAATAATTTAGAATTTGAAAATGTACCCATGTATGTTTTGAGATTAAGAAAAAAATCACAGAATCACACAGTATCATTTTGAATGGAAAGAATTGTAATTAAGCTAAGTTCTCTCATTTAATATAGGAGGAAACATAGGCCCAGAGACAAGTGATGACCTGCCCAGTGCCTCCTAATGATACAACAGAAGACCTAGGTCTAAGATTTAGGTACCTGAATTTCAATCCAGTGCTTTTCCCATTATTTTATCTCTGAAATTGTATAGGATATGTGTTAAGATTTTGGATTTGTGAGATAGACTTGCATATGAATACCAACCCAGTCACTTAGAAATGGTTTGATCTAGAAAGAAAAACTCAATATCTCTAAGCCTTGGCACCATCATGTGTCAAATGATAATAGAAACAGAAACTATCTTGCAGGAAATTTAGGGCTGCCCCAGGTGGCACTAGTGGTAAAGAAATTGGGGAAAATAAAAGGTAGACTCTATAGGATAGTGTTGGAAACCCACATGTAGAGTGCTTCCAAGTGTTAGTTAATCATTAGCTGCGCCAGAACCCTATTTTCAGAGATGTGTGTGGCCCTTTGGGTTTCTGTGGGAATTTAGTGCCTATATAATTTAATATAATATAAAATTGAAATAATGTGGCTCAGTGTAAGAATTTGACCATTGCTAGATCACCTGGGTTCCAACACCAGTGCTGCCATTTTATTTTAACAATACATGTAAGTCAGTTTGAGCAGTTGTCTAACTTCTCTTTGTCCTCAGGTTTTGCAATTATATGTTATAAGCATCTATCTCACAAGGTTGTTGTGGGAATTAAATTAGTTAATATTTGTGAAGATCTTAGAACAATACTTGGAAAATAGTGGGTCCTATACAGGTGTTTATGTGGTTAATATCATAATTAGTTGTGAAACCATCTCATGACATCTTCAGCCTACCTCCAGAACAGACACTCTGAACATAGTTTCTATTAATTCTTTTTTTTTTTACTGAAGTATAATCCTTCCTGGTTGTATGAGCCTCCAGTTCCCACGACAATACACATTGTGTGATAGGGGAAAGTGGTAGGACAGCAAAATCTGTCCTGGGAAATGCCCTTATCAGGAACTTTGACTTTCTGCCCAAAAGCACTGTGAGTCCTGGTTATATCAGACATATTGCTGCCTAGATTCCTACTTCATAACCAGCAGGTTTAGATTGCCCAGATTCTCTTAAAGTCTAGATATCAGCTGGGGAAATGCAAACCATCCTAAGGCAAAAAGAGGCAGGTAATTATCAGATGGTGCAAATAAATATACAAGAAGGTATCAGAGTAAGGCTTAGCCTTGAAGAAATAGAGCCTTTAATCTCTGCCATTTCAGAAGGAGCTAAATATATCACCCTCTCTTTTTTAAAAGCCACACTGTCAGTTCTTCATGACCTATGTGCTCCTTTCTCTTACTCTAAAATGATGTTTAAAATCCATTATAATAAGCTAATCACGTCTATATTAGAGACCAAAACACCACTATAATGTTTTTCCAAGCTCTTCTTTGCCTAAAAGTCAGTGCTTTCAGGAGATATATTGGATGGTGGACCTCATATGACAAGAGTCAAGGCTGCCAGATGAGATAAACAAGTTTCCATCCTTGGCAACTGACCTGTCCCTATCACAATGTATAATTTCTATATACAGGTTATTGTAAAATAAAAATTCATTTCCTCCTGTGTTTTCAGTATTTTGAAACTAAAAATACTTTCTTTCATGATTTTAATAACAAACAAATATGGAACACTACAATTATATGGCATGAAAAATCTAAAATATCTGTCTCCTTAGAGAAAAAACTTACTAACCCCTATTTTAAACTGACAAGTGTGCCTTTTATCCAGGAGTTCCTGCTCATTCTAAGGTTGTATCTTAAGGGAACAAGTGAACAAATAAAGATGCAGGCAGGGATGTCCACTGTAATGGTGTGCAAAATAGCAAGAAGTTTAAAAACAATCTAAAGTACACAAAAGGTAACTTATAAATGTATAATAAAAAGACATATAGATTCAGAAAGTATACCAAAATATTGACTATTAAAAATGGTTGAAAAGGGTGAGATTCAATGTGACACAGAAATGCTTGAACAACAACGATCATGCCGCACTTAACTTTGAGTAATTAACCCGGATCAGCTACTGTGCCATTCCCTTTACATGTAGTATTATCTTCAATTTATAAGTTACAATATTGAGGTTTGGAAAGATTATATATATTCTGAATCAAAGTGGCAGAAAGTGGCAGAGCTGAACAGAGAGCTGCCTGTTTTACCAACGAGAGAGAGAAAGACAAAGCTAATAGATTACAGCTTACAAAAGAGCCACTGGCATTTCAAAAGACTCTCTATAGCCATAAAAATGACTACAAAAGAACATTTTTTTCCCCTTGAGCCTCTTGAGAGTGAGTTGCTGATCTCAGATCCCCACAACACTTTCATGTTATTTCATCAAACAAGGACATTCTCCCACATGACTACAATACAATGATCATCATTAAAGACAGAAATTAACATTGATATATTTCTGCCCTATAATACTCATATGCCAATTGCCCCAAGAATGACTTTATAACAAAAATATCCTACTCAAAACCATTCACTTATTTCTCTGTCATGTCCTTTTTAGCTATGGCTTATTTCCTGCCTTTCCTTGACTTTCAAACTTTGACACATTTGAAGATTGCAGGTCAGGTATTTTGCTAAATGTCCCTCATGGGTTTGTCTGCTATTACCTCATGGTTAGATTATATGCACATTTTGTTCTGTTTTCTTTTTTTGTCATCTTAATGACTTAAATTTGCCCCATTACTGGTAGTGCTCATGTTATTATTATAAATGACGATGTTAAGTGGTGCTTCTCCGCTGCAAAAATAACTCTTTTTTTTCTCCAGGAATTTTTTGGTAATGATTTACTTTGAAACTGTATACAGTTTATTTTTCTCTTCAAAATTATTCATTTACTTATATATAGTTAGATTCATGGTTTCCTGTTTTATGCAATGATTAATAATGATTAATCTGTTACTAGCATTATTGAGGCTTCCCAGGTGGTGCTAGTGGTAAAAAAAACCCGCCTGCCAACGCAGAAGACATAAGAGATCCCCTGAAGGAGGGCATGGCAACCCACTCCAGTATTCTTGCCAGGAAAATCCCATGGACAGAGGAGCCTGGTCCATAGGGTCACAAAGAGCTAGACCCAACTGAAGCAACCTAGTACACAAGCACACTAGCATTATTTACTTTAATGCTCAAATTACATTTAATTTGGCAAAGGGAGTACCCTCCCAACTGACTTTTATGTTGTTTTGACATGGATCATCACTCTTTGTGCATTTTCTTATTTTCTGGCACAAAATATATCACTGGGACCTATTAGTGGATAATATTAATACATTCAGAAAATAAGATATGAGCATAAGGTGTGCTCATTTTTATTGATATCTCACTTTTCCAAGACCTTTTCAGTGGACAAAAAAAAACGAATGAATAAAATTAAACAACACGCACACACACACACACACACACACACACACTTCCATGAAGTCATACTGATACTTCAAATTCCAATCTACCAAAACTGAAGGTATTCCTTTCAGTTTTCTCACTTTTGATATTTGATCTCCTTCTCTGAGAGTATGCAAGCAAGCTCCCATTGTCCTTAATTTTCTTGTTTCTCTATTAATCCCCCTGTTCATAACCAATCTTTCACCTCTTCCAATCCCCATCTTATCCACCTTGGGCTCCAACAATTAATGTGGGGCCATCCCTAACAGGTGAGCCTTTAGTCCTTATCTATTTGTATCCAGCACACCAAGCTGGGCTTCTCCCACCACCCACACATGGAGGCAGACCTTTCTGCCTTGCTTCACATCTGCCTCCCTGTGCCAGGATCACTGTGGCTTCCTTACTTTCTAGCACAGGTTTTCTGTCACTCTGCCCAACATAATGGCTTTAGAATGTAATTATCCATGAGGGAAAAAATAGGGAAAGGAAAAAATTGGGAAGAATAAATCAATCACAAAATTTAATACCACCCAGCATAATACAAAGTTGGGAAGAGAGAGTGGAATAATATGCTCATGGAATATAACATTCTATAGAACATGTCCAAGAGCTGAGAAAATGTGAACTGTCAGAAAAATTAACCTAGAAAGATAATAATGTGGCTGTGTTGTTGACAAATATTCACTAAAAGTGAAGAGATGGTAGGGAAGAAAAAAGTTTCTGGATTTGGGAGAAAGAAAAATATGTCTTCTATGAATGAGGTCTTTGATATCTTTTAATAGAAAGAGAAGTATCTCCTTTATTAAAACTCTGCGTTATAGATAGAGTAGCTGTGCATCTCAGATTTTTTAAGTCAGTCACAATTGTAGATAATTTTATCTTCTCATTCAGTCTTGTTCATACAAGTATAACTAAATCTATTGTAAGGGATTGGTAAGCCGTGTGTGTGTGTGTGTGTGTTTATATATCTGAACAAAATCTTTTGTTAGTTCACAAGATCCTATTTCAGAGGAAAATATGATCACTCTAAACACATAATCCTGATTTGACAATTGACTTTTAAAAAGATTATATGAACATGGGGGGATTCTGATGATCCAGGGTCTTCTAAATTACTTAGCATCCACATCAAAATCTCACCCACTGTTCTATATTCATCTCATGACAGAAACACCAAGAATCCATGCTACTTCCATAACAATCATTTTTGGTATTACAAGATAATGATAATTTATATTAGACTTTGTGCTAAAGTATTTTGCATATTATGTGGTCAAGGAGTACATAGCTATAGAATACAAATCCATCCCCACTTATAAAATAAGAAACTGATTTAGTCACTTACGTAGAATTTTTTAAGAGCACAACTTTTAAACACAGAACAGGAATTCTTAATCTGGTCCTTTTGACATCAGTACACCTGTTAAATACTACCTCACCATGCTGCCAAAAGAAGATGATATGGAACTTATAAACATTTGATGCCATTAGGAGCATGCACTAGAGGAAGGAAAACAAGCCCTCCACATGAAGTCTTCTACAATATCCACTTTTATTTTGAAAAAGCAAACAGGATCTGGAGTTGTTAGGCTGAAAGGCTGAAAGCCCAACTTGGCAACTTCTTGGGGCCTACAGCAAGTTATTTAACTTCCCTGTGCCTCAATTTTTTCACTCATAAATGGTAAAAAAAAAAAATATGTTTCCTTAGGACCAAATGAAATAATGCATAAAGCACTAAATGCAGTATCTGGCACATGGTAAACATAATTAATTTTTATTGTTATTATTGCAATTGATGATGGTATTGTTATTTCATAGCCCCTAGCCATGCTTTTACATCTGCTGCTTATATCCTAAGATTAATTTCATCAGGGTTAAAGGTTGAAACTTGAGGAATGACAATCCTTGACAAGACTAACCCATCCTTAATTATGACAGTTTATAAAGTCCTAGTGCATAGCATCAAGCAAGTCAAGTTAATGTGCAAATACTTTGTAAGCACCACCTGTGTGCCAGATGCTATTCTACACATTAAAGATCCTACAGGAAAATACAAATGGGTTCCTTGCCATCACTGGACTTTCCATCTTGCTGGTTCTTAAGTGTGCTTCATGCCCAGAGTAAAAATAAGAGACTGAGATATAGGGCCTATTCTCTGGCAAACATTCCAGAGACGTAAGAGTAACAGAAGGCACAATTAAAGAGTTGTTTAATGATAAAAATATTGACCCTTAAGTACAATGGTCCAAAGATAAATCAACCCAAAACTGAGAGCATGTTGCCTCTGTGTAGGCTCCTTGAAAGAGAAGCAAAAATAGAAATATTAAATAAAACAGTGTTCAGTCTGAAAACTGGAGGCATTGAGAGGGCTCTCTTTGCTAGCATTACATTTTTGTTTGTAATAATGAAATAGTTCAGATATAAACAGTGTATCAACACACACTGTGAACACCTGTATATATATCTTGCAATCGAAGAAATAAATAAATATTGATTGAAGCTTTCTGTGAATTCCTTCTTACTGTCTATGAATATCACAGATGATTGCATCTGATCAGCTGCCCAATGGCTGTATCTTCACTTTTTCTGTATCGTCATGGTCAAGTACTTCAAGGGTATGAATAGCCAACCACTTATAAAAATGCTTTTTAGTAAAACAAATGCATTTAAATGAGCCAAAACAGTCACTCATTGTCTGCTTTTGAAATGATTCCAAAGTTCAGAGTCAAGCAAAGTCAGCTACCTGATATCGGGCAATGTGCCAGGCCCACTCACTAACTCTGGTTTATTTAATATTCATCATGATCTTAAAATGATCACTGTTTAACAGACAAACCTCTAGGGGATCACTCTTGACCCCACTCAACTTCACCAACCTATCTATGAATGTGTTAAAAGACTTAATGGAACTCCAGGACTGGCTTTATCCCACACTAACTTTAAGCCTTACTTTCCATATCGGCAAAGTAGAGGCAGTAGTAATATCCATGATTAGAATAGTAAATAAAATAATCCATCCATGGTGCTTAGCACAGTGTCTCATAAAGAGTAGCTGCTCGACAAATAGTAACTGCTATTATTCTTTCTCATGAGAAAGACCTGCAAAAGACCATTCATGACATAAAGACATCAGGGCTTCTTTCTTTGTTTAACTGCCATAGTCCAGCTTGTCCTCACTCTTCCCTCCACAGGGAAAACTAGAATTGGCTTGGAAATAACCTCAACTGGAACACTGGTGAAAGGTCTGAGCCTGCAGGAAGTCTGAGTGAAGTGATTGGTGGGCTTCATCAGTGGTTTCGTTCAGTGGTCTGGTCTCCAGGCTGCTGCTGCTGCTGCTGCTAAGTCGCTTCAGTCGTGTACGACTCTGTGCAACCCCATAGACGGCAGCCCGCCAGGCTCCACTGTCCCTGGGATTCTCCAGGCAAGAACACTGGAGTGGGTTGCCATTTCCTTCTCCAATGCATGAAAGTGAAAAGTGAAAGTGAAGTCGCTCAGTCGTGTCCGACTCTTTGCGACCCCATGGACTGCAGCCTACCAGGCTTCTGCGTCCATTGGATTTTCCAGGCAAGAGTACTGGAGTGGGTTGCCATTGCCTTCTCCACTCCAGGCTGCAGACTAAGTTGAAAAATCTTTCTCTACCTCTTATCAAAGAAGCAACACATGTTACACTGTTAAGAGGAGTATATAGGAGTTATTGTTATTTTATGAATGAACGCTTTGGAATTAAAAAAAAAAAAAGACTATTTTACGGGTGCAAGTTGGTGATGCCTCTGTCACCCTAAAACAAAAATTATTACAAAATAAAACTTATAAAACTATTTGAAACTGATATTTTTTAAGTCAAAAGAAAAAGAAGAGGAATAAAATGGATATTTCCTGGCAGGCTAGGGCAGTTTTAGTTGTCTCAGGTTTGCTGTAAAATAATGTGTTTGCAAAGAGGTGTGAGAGGAAATTTCTCTAGATTCAGATTCAAGGACTTTATTTGTTCTTCCCTGGAGGGAGCCTGGTGTGTTCTAAAGAATCCACTTGTACAGCGTCTTTTGCAGACTCACCGGTTCAGGTGCCAATAAAAATATTTTTGGATCAACCCACTGACATTTTTATAAGGAGCATGAAAAATTCTATATTGAAAGAGCCAACTTCCACAAACCCCATAGGCCTTTCCTTCGGCCAAGAACAATATTGAAGTGAACAAGAGTACTTGACAGGACCAGGTTTGAAGTGTTCTTTTCATGTGGGGAATGTGGGAAGACTTCCCAGCTCCTTGTTGACCTTTTCCTCAGACACATTTTGATTTATCTGTTTCCTACTCTGTGTAAGAAAATTGTCTGTATTCTCAAAAAAAAAAAAAAGAAGAAGAAGATGGTAATTTGGTGGTTGATGAAATTGGCCAGAACCATAGGTCATTGCTGAACTCCAAGTTTCCTCCAAGAAAAAACAGTTTTACACTTGCATCTCAGGATGAAGGTTACTTGAGCTTCTGTACACCGTGGCACAGAGGGAACCTCTCAGCATAGGCATCAAGGCCCATTTCTGCACAATAATCCTGTCTGCCAATCCAACCTTAACCTCCCTGCCCTGACTGTAGTCCAGCTACACTGTTACTCTTTCTGGTACTTGAATGTAATCAAGTTCATTGCAACGTGGGTCCTCTGCAAACTCTCTCATTTTCCCTGAATGATCTTTCTCTCAGTTTCCCTCATTTCACCACCAAGCCTTCTTCTACTTTTATTAAACTGGCTTGTCCTAAGCCCTCAGCCAAAATTTCACTTCTTCAATGAGGATATCCTTATATGTCAGTATATTTTAAGCCCTTTGTTATTTTTTGTTGTAGTCTGTTGTAGCCTATAAATTTTTGATAGTTCCTCTACAAATACTCCTATGACTTGTAGCTCACTAGTACAAATTAAGTCTATTTTAAAAGTTTTGACCAGATTTTATCATTAGAAAGTAATTCTTGATTTTTTTAAGAAAAGATCCCTCTGTAAGCTGAGTGTAGGATATGTTAGCTAATTAAAAGTTTTTGTGCTAAATTAGCTAATTGAAAGGAGCATATGCAAAGGCCCTGAGATCAGAGAGACCTCATTACACTGGAAGAATTTGAGGAAGGTTGATATTCTTGGAATAGAGGACAGGAGGCTGGAAAAATTGACAGATACTTATTTTCTGTATTAATTTTTAAACTTAATTCTAGACAAAGAGACCGAAAGAAAATGTTGTGATTTCTAGTACTGTGTAACATGATGGACTGGAAAAGGGCAAGAGTTTGTCAACCCCAGAAACATCCTTCAAATTCCATCTGTGTCTCCAAACCCATTGATACTTCCTTAATTCAGGCTCTGTAACATCTTGACACGTCAAGCATCTGGTCCATGATTCTCTCTTTCATAGCTGGTCTCCCAGCTTCCAATGCATGTGATGTGCACGTGTATCCCTTTCTTCCGATCACCAGCAAAATCATAAGAAGTTTGAGGGTTGATCTGGAGTAAAATCTTGGATGCACTGCCTATAAGCTTTGTGGCCATAGGTGAGTTAATAATCCTCTCTTGCTTTCAAATCCATCATGAGTGAAATGAGAATAATGGTGTCTAGTTTGTAGGGTTATTCTAGGCCATTAACTTCATGGCATCCATGAAGTACCTACTATAGGGCTAAAATATATAAAAGGAACATAATAAGTAGTGGCTCCTATAGTTTGTTTTTTATATTCCGTTATAAAAAGTAGATTGTATAGGTCCTCCAATAAGCAAGATTGTAGAGAATTAACCCTGTTCTTGGAGACAGAAATTATTCCAGAGAGAGGCCATGCATGTCTCTCCAGCCTGCTCTGCTAATAACACCACTTCCTCAACCTGTCTCTGCACTCCAGGCACACCACCATTCTCACCCTCCCTGTATATCTCCAATTCCATGGCTTCTGCACATATTGATCTCTCTGTATATAATGGCCATCCCTATTTATTCACTTGGAAAACTCCAAGTCATCTTTCAGGACCAAATGTACATTTATGCTTATCTCTATAGTCACAAACATTTTTATGCACCTATATGAGTAATTCCCTATGCTTGAGTCAAAGATAGAAATTACACATAGAAAAGAGATACGTTTTTTAGAATAGAGATAAGTTATTTACACTCAGAAGCTCTGAATTATTATTGGCTTTATAAGCATGAAGAAATTTCCTGTCTGAGAGTCAGTTGCTTCATCTTTAAGGCATTAATTACTACAGATTTATGAGATATGTGAGTCATACAAATGAAATGAGATTGTGGTTATGAAACCCTAAAACTTAACTCAGTTATTAGCTGTTTTTAACACATCATCTTATACCTTTATGAAAGGTAGAATTTAACACATAGAAAAAACAAATAAAAACACACATAGAAAACTACGCATTAAAATATGCAGAGAAATATAGACAAGTTTTGATCGCAGATGGTGATGCAACAGGATGCAGACCTCCCAGAAACATACCAAATTCACAGCTATATATGAAACAATGTTCTCTGGGGAAAAAAAAAAAAAAAAAACCTAAAAACTGGCTGAGTGATTTCACATTGGGCAAAAGAGAGAGGCAGGTAGACACAATCACACCATAATCCCCACCCCTGGCACTGTGACCCAGAGTTGGTAGGAAACTCAGTACCCATGTTTTGTGTGGGAAAGGCTCATTTGCATGTCTTGGAACACTGGGCTGAGGGATAGGTGTCTGATTTGACACATCTATGTGGGCCTGCTGCAATATAACATGATACCATATAAATGTAATACACAGAGTTCAATTCACATAGAAAAATATACTTATAGAACATCATATCAATGTTCAGATAATGATAGTAATTCAAGAAAAGTTATGTGTAATGATGTGATTAGTTAATTCTATAACAAATAAGACAAACTGTTCTGTGTCTTATTTGAGTGTCAACATGGAAGAAGTGTGACTTAAAGACCAAATAGGATTCATATATAGCAGAAGGCTGCCTGTGCTCTCTCACAGGGCTCCAGAGCGGGAGTTACAGAGTAGCTGGTATACATTCTCAAGGGTTGCGTAGGGGGGCGGTTTGCTACTTCATTTATATCATCTTGATAACTGATGGAGCTGAGACAAGTTTTATATATTCATTGATCATTTGTAACCTTTTATGAAGTTACTATTCAAATCTTATCCATTTTTCCTTTTAAAAATTGATTCATAAGTGTTTTTTATAAAATCTAGATGTTAACAGATACATATTTCGCAAATGTATTCTCCTATTCTGTGGGTTTTCTTTTGAGAAAATGTTATTTTATAACAGTTTTAGACTCACAGAAAAGTTATAAAGATAATACAGAAAGTTTACAATATGCCCAGTTTCCCTTATTATTAAGATTTTATATAATTATGATATATCTGCATATTAATAAACTGATATGAATAAATTATTATTAAATAAGGACACAGTTATGAGATTTCCTTAGTGTCCTTTTTCTGTTCTGGGATCCAGGATACCAGGAAAGAAAAGGTCAAAGGTTTCTTACTTGATTTTTTAATATTGAAATATAGGATTCTATGTTATACTACTTGAATATTTTAAAATTCAAGGCCAGATGAAATTTTGGAGTCAGGTGGCTCTGTTAGAATCCTAAATCTATCATTGCCTGCCTATAAGGCCTTTGTCCAGTTATTTAACCTCACTGAGCAACATATTCATACCTATAATATAAAGATAATGACAGTACTTATATGCAATTGTTCATTGAATCAACATTCAATAAATTAAGATTGTATGCAAGGTCATTTGCAAAATGCATTTTTATACCGGATCATTTAAATTTCATATAAATCTTCATTCTAATGACTGGGAGAACTAAATATTATAAATCCTTCTCTGAAATGTACAACCATATATATGCTTTGATTTAAAGTAATTTCCAATCAGATTTTTCTTTATCATTTACTGACATCCTGGATAAGGTTGAAATACACATTCATTGCTGCAAAACATACACAGATTTATAAGAATGTTTATCTGGTAAAGGAATTTACCAAATTTTAATAACCCCTATTAAAATGACAACACTGCCCATTTCTGTGACCATACCTTCTATCCTTATACTCAGCTGTTCCTGCCTGAGTAAACATCTCCTCACATGGTTCTGTTTAAGGCATGCATATCATGGGTTAGCATGAGAATTTATTGTTGCACACAAAGTTCTCCATCACTGCCCTAATGAGATAAAATGTTTTATACAAATAAACATAACTTTAAAATGTATCATAAACTATATAATGTGCATATTCCCATACTCAATATTTTATCTCAACTGAAATATACATTATCTTTTTGTTTCACACCTTACTTTTAGGCTTCCCTGGTAGCTCAGAAGGTAAAGAATCTGCCAGCAATGCAGGAGGCCCGAGTTTGATCCCTGGGTCAGGGAAGATCCCCTGGAGAAGGGAATGGATACCCACTTCAGTATTCTTGCCTGGAGAATTCCATGGACAGAGAAGTTTGGTGGCTACAGACCATGGGGTCACAAAGAGTCGGACATGATGAGTGACTAACACTCACTCACTTTCTATTTTCTTCAGTGTCCATGGTATTTAAAAACTGTCATTATAATTTATATTAATTTCTTATGACAAAATTGCAAATAGAAATTTATTAGTCTTATGAAATATTTAATATAATATATTGTTGTCTTTCCAATCCATTCACATATGAGTATGGTCAACTTCTTCTCCTTATTAATCATTTTCATTTTATCATGTCAATAATATTAAATTTTATCTTTATCTGTCTTACAGACAGTGTAAAAAATTATATATAACAAGCAGACCAATAATCTATTATCCTGGTTATAATTCCTAAGGGGAGGGTGAAAAACTAATATTATAAGTAACAATGTGAGATTAAATCTCACTGATAACATTATTCGAGGGGTAATGTAGCTATAACCATCAGCCATTGGAATCCATGAAGTATATACTAGTATAACCAGTATGACTACTTAAGTATGACTTCTGCTTCTACCCCTGCCCACAATAGAGAAACTAACCCTGGCCTTCCCACCAAAAACAACTACAAAACTGGATAAATTATATAAAGCAATTGTTTTCAGACACTGGCCTACAGGTGGCATAGAGCAGAGAAAGGTGTAAAGTGAGTCCCTCAGTTCCTCAAACTTTCTGACTTAGATTACTTTCAAATCTACGGCCTGAGAGAGCCAAGAGTTTAGGCAGAACATGACCATCTTGCCGAAAGAGGATAGAGAATTTGACAACTGAGTTACTAAAAGTGTGAAGTGAAAGTGTTAGTCACTCAGTTGTGACCCCATTGACTGTAGCCTGCCAGGTTCCTCTGTCCATGGGATTCTCCAGGCAAGAATACTGGAGTAGGTAGCCGTTCCCTTCTCCAGGGGATCTTCCCGGCCCAGGGATCAAAGTCTTGCAGGTGGATTATTTACCATCTGAGCTTTGCAGGTAAGCCTTGCACTGCAGGTGGATTATTTACCATCTGAGCCACCAGGGAAACACTGAGTTATTAAAGTATCTGAATTTGTGAAGACACGTACTAAAGTGAAAATGGGCCAGGAAATTTGCACACAGAAAAAGGAGTTTCCAAATTTAAAGATGCCCCACTAGGTTTCTGGCCATATGCTAAGCTGTGCATGTAAAGAACAAGGATCTTGAAGATGGGCAAGGAAAAGTTTCCAGGAGGGATATTGAAGAAGAGTGAAGAAGAAGGTGAAAAATACGGTGGCCTTGACTGGCCGGAGCAGAATGACTTTTTGGGCTTCCCAGCACAAATGCAAGTTATGTATACAGTACAATGCAACCTATTAAGTGTGTAATATGATTATGTAAAACAAAAATGTATATACCATAATTAAAAATATTTTATTGCTAAAAAATGCTAACATTTTGAGCTAACTAACATATGAACCCCCAGGGAGTTATAATCTTTTTGCTAGTGGAAGGTTTCAAACTAGTGTGAGAATTACCAAAATATGACACTGAGACACAACGTGAGGAAATGCTGTTGGAAAAATGGTACTTATAGACCTGACAGGGTGGTCACAAACTTTCAATTTGTAGGGAGAAAAAAGGCAATATCTGTAAAGCATAATAAAGAAGCAGGAGTGTACTTGCTCTTTGCTCTGTATTTCTATCTGGGGTCATGTTGGTATCTGGTTCAAAGTGGAAAGTCACATTCTTGTTGCTGTTCTTCAGTCACTCATTTATGTTCGACTTTTTGCGGCCTCATGGACTGCAGCATGCCAGGCTTCCTTGTCCTTCACCATCTCCTACAGATTGCTTAAACTCATGTCCGTTGAGTCGGTGATGCCATCCAACCTCTGTCGTCCCCTTCTCCTCCTGCCCTCAATCTTTCCCATCATCAGGGTCTTTTCTAATGAGTCAGTTCTTCGCATCAGGTGACCAAAGTGTTGGAGCTTCAGCTTTAGCATTAGTCCTTCCAATGAATATTCAGGACTGATTTCCTTTAGGATTGACTGGTTTGATCTCCTTGCAGTCCAAAGGACTCTCAAGAATCTTCTCCAACACCACTGTTCAAATCATCAAGTGCTCAGCCTTCATTATGGTCCAAATCTGACATACACACATGACTACTTGAAAAATCATAGCTTTGACTATACGGACCTTTGTTGGCAAAGTAATGTCTCTGCTTTTTAATATACTGTCTAGGTTTGTCATACATCCTTTTCTTCACTTTATAACTTCGCTACACATGTAAGTCTTTCCTGGAATCATTTATCAAATTAAATACCTGATTCAAATGCTTGTTTTAGGATTTACTATCAGGAGCCCAATGGATAACTGACTTGCTCAAACTCTGCTGATGGTTTTCAATTACTTTCAGAATAAAACCCAAATTTCTTAGTTTATATGACCTTTGGACATTCACTCTAATTGTCATTTCTAATGTTCTTTCTGAACACATTCTGCAGGGGACAATTTATTACAACCAGATTCAGCCCTGTCTTCTTTCCTGCATCTGCTTCATATTCTCCAGTCCTAATTTTTGCACTCATACTATTACTTATATTTGTAATTTCCCATAGTAGTGATTAAAAACAGACTCTGAAGTCAGGCTGCTTGCATTTAGATCCTGGTTTTGACACTTACTAGCTGTGTGTTCTTCATCAAGTTATTTAGGCTTGTGCCTCCATTTGCTCATCTATTTTATAGGACTTATACTAGCACCTAACTCATGAGGTGAATATGACAATTAAAAAATTAGCACTTAGAAAGGTACCCCATTACTTAGCAAATACTAAATAAATGTCAGTTATTATTATCTCATCTCCAAATCTTACCTTTGAAGCCACTTAACCCTCTACCCCAAGAATGCCTTTTTTTAAAATCCATAGCTATATATAATCATTACATTTCTTAAAATTTCTCTTTACTTATATTTTTTGCATTTAGTTTCTATTATGCATTATACATAAAATTAACTTCCCTAATAAAATTGTAAGTTTCATAAGAAAAAAGATAACTTCCCTTTTTTGTATCCAACTCAATTCTTAGAACATATTACATACTAAATAAATATTTAACAAATGACTTAATTTTCATTACAAAATAGAAAGATATATATAACACACACTAATACTTTTCAATTTATAATATCTTAATGTCAACTCACAAAAGCAGTAGAAAATTCCCAATTCAGAACTTCATTTTACCCTTCAAAAACAAATCACAAGTTAAAACCTGTAGAAGTTAAAAAACAGTTCAACCTCACTTGTTCATTTCTATTATATATGAGGATTGATTCCACTGTGGATTAATTTATATCGTAAGAAAAATAAGGTTCCAAATGAAGAGACTGGGCCTGTTTTGTTGCTGCTGTTGTTATTGTCTGTAGCGCACAAACCTCTAGGCTAAAATATTATTTCTAATTACTCCCCTGGTTTACAAATTACATAAAATCTCTAAGTAGCCCAAACAGTCACACAAAAACATTATTTTTATTCAAACATGTTTCTCCCCAGTCTCTTATCTCCTTCTTGATTTAAGAATCTATTCAGTTCACATTTTAAAAAATCACCATGCTAAGATGGTGATTTGGAAGGCAATTACATGTAATAGCTCCTGCTTTATAATTGAAGAGATGCTCCTCATTTATCTACCACACTGACTCATATCTCTGTATTCAAATTGCTTCCAGTTTCTGAGACCAGGCTTCACAAGATTTCAAATCCAAATTTTAGAACAGTTTCTGCCAAAGGAATAGAGTGGACCTCAGTTTTTGTTTTGTTTTGTTTTGTTTTGTTTAATGCTCTAGTGGAAATACAATTAGCATTTTAGAAACATAGAACTGGAATCTAATTCAGAAAGTATTTACTATACTATATCTCCTGATTGTAAGTCACTGTATTGGTTGCTTTAAAGAATTCCATGACGATGAGATAGAGTCTCTGCCCTTCATGAGCTTTTAGTTAAAACAAATGTTCACACTCATCTAAGTAAGAAAAAGCACATTATAATAAAGTCCACATGAGAAGCACAATGCCATTTGGATTAAATTGAGGAAGGGAACAAATTCACCAGGATAATGACAATTGAGTCCAAATAGTTGCATGTTACGGAATTTATTTTTTCTGTTGCTTCTAAAATTGATTTAGTAAATAAATGCATAGATCTGGAAAATCATGTGTAGAAGGAGTAATATTTCTCTGGCACTAGAAAGGTTTCTGCAATATCTTTTTATCAATAGCTGTCAACACTTTGCACTCTCAGGAACTGACATTTACCTTCAGTGTCAGACATCACCATGTACACTTCAATAAGCTAAATCTCAAAGAGAACAGAAATGAAGCCAAGGCAATGAAGGGTCTTTTAATGTGACTGTCAGATTTCTTTTTTTGCCCACTTCACATCACTTTGCTGACAAATGTTTGTATAGTCAAAGCTATGACTTTTCCAGTAGTCATGTATGGATGTGAGAGTTGAACTAGAAAGAAAACTGAGCACCGAAGAATTGATGTTTTTGAACTGTGGTGTTGGAGAAGACTCTTGAGAGTCCCTTGGACAGCAAGGAGATTCAACCAGTCAATCTTAAAGGAAATCAGTCCTGAATATTCATTAGAAGGATTGATGCTGAAGCTGAAACTCCAACACTTTGGCCACCTGATATGAAGAATTGACTCATTGGAAAAGACCCTGATGCTAGGAAAGATTGAAGGCGGGAGGAGAAGGGGATGATAGAAGATGAGATGGTTGGATGGCATAACTGACTCGATGGACATGAGCTTCAGCAAGCTCCAGGAGTTGATGATGGACATAGAAGCCTAGCGTGCTGCAGTTCATGGGGTCACAAAGAGTACGACGTGGCTGAGCAACTGAACTGAAAAACTTTTAGATAGGGTCAATGGAGGGCTTGCCTACTTGCTTTCACTGGTATGGAGATCAACACGCAACTCTGTTTAGAGTCTAAGATAGTTAGATAGGTGCTCAGCAAAATCCAGGGATGTGGAAAAACAGTCAATTGTAGAGAGATCAGCAATTGCTCTCTACAGCTGTAATTAATAAATAAATGATTACCCTGAAATATGTTATTCTTATTGACCATAGGAATGCAACACAGCTAGGAAGGGTGAAGTCCAGAAAAGTGAGCTATTCTGAGAAATGGACTGAGTCAGGGTGAGAACTTGACCACTCTGGACAGACCCTCTGAGTAGATCCTTGTTTCTCAGGGCAAGTTTTAAATCTGAATCATAACTAAGATCCTGGAGCCGGTGTTAGGTTAAAGAGCGTGGCAGTCAGGTGGTCAAACTACTAGTTCTCATTACTGAATTTTCCTAGGGCAACTGTGTGCCAGAAATTGAGGAAGTGCTGTTTCAGTGAAGGAAATAAATTAGCATCTGTTAAAAACTGTCACAGACAGGTGTTTCTAAGCTTTATCTTTCTCAATCACACAGCAGTATGTGCAACCTTTTTGCGATAAATAGTATTTTCCTTATTTTAGCAAATAAGAGAAGTGAGGTTCAGAACACTACGTAGCATGCCCCAACTTCTCACATTTTCAAAAAGCAGAAATTGTAAGTCTCTTACATGTGTATATATTTCTATCTATATATCTAAATGGAGTTTTAAACGTAACTGCATCACATCACGTATTCACTCCCACTATATGATTTTAAATTATGTCAAACCAGAAATTCATTCCATCAATAAATACATAAGGTTTATTTTTTTAGATGAATTATATTTAAAGTACATTTTATGTGTTGGTATGTTTGTTTTGTTAGAAATTTTATTTTTGGTGTGAAAATTAGTCCAGATAGCCTTTTCTTTAAAGGAAAAAGAGAAACCAGTCTTTATGCCTGATGCTCTAATTTTTGAGTACTGTGGGTTAGAAAGAGTTAACTTTAAAAAGAAAGCAGTCTAACATTCTTTTTTCTTTTCAGTACAGGACAGGATCTTGTATCAACTTCCCAAGTTACTGGGAAGTACAAAGCAAAGTACAAAGTACAAAGTAGCCATCAGTCCTCTCAGTAAGTGTAACTGCAACCTTCCGGAAGAAGAGGACCACTCTCCCCACAAAAAAAAAAAAAAAAAACACCAACCCACAAGATTCGATTTTTAGTCCTCTTTTTTATCAGTTTGACCACATTTACAAAACATTCTAATGGCTGCTTTGTGCATCGCTGTCACCAGCTGTGTGACTTTGAAAAACTCTATATTCTTGGTGTTTTCATCTTACAAACTGTTTATCAGAGATAAAGGGAAGAAAATGTCATCTCGTTAGTTCCCTGATAGTAAATAGGGCTACACCCCATCCATCCCCACTGTTCTCTGAGAATACAGGGAAGAAGAAGCTACAAGAAGTGTTGGAAGTCAAATGTTCCTAAGGCCAGATAGAGTATGTAAACCAGTGATGTGAGCAAACAGGAAGTGGTGTAGCGCTCGGTACCTGGAGGCATCCAGACGGCAGTTTTGCAAAGTGGCTAATACTGGCAGAATTTGGAATAAGAATATCTGGGATTCAATCCTGGCTATTTTTACTAACTGTGTGTGTTTGGACAAGTTATCTAAGCATTTAATGGTTATGTTGCCATAAAATGGAAATAAGACTGACTTTAAACAGTTGCTCTAAAAAATTAAACACTATCTATATAAATTTTTAGCACAAAGCCTGACAAAGAGTTAATGATCAACAGATTTTTTTTTCTCCAAAAAGTACAGGGATACACTTATATTTTTGTATAGTTTTGTTTTTGTAAAGTCTTGATTGGTTTGACTTCAACTGACCAGAGTGGGGTAAAAAGGGATGTCTTGTTAGCCTTGGGTAATGTGAAACACATGTAAATCACTTGCATAACTTATTCCAGGAAGCACTTGCAGCACTTGCTACTTATTCCAGGAAATTAAAGTTTTATTTTATTTCTTGACTATAAATTGTGTTTTACATTTTAACATTCTAGAGTAAACACAGATCTGTCCTTGAAAAGTATAACATTAAAAGCATGAAATAAATAAGAAAGCAAGAGAAAAAACTGCAAATATTTTGCTAAGTAAAATTTTAAAGTCCTATTTTATCTAACTGAACACAGACTGAAACAAGTATTTCTAGGAAGTACATCAAAGGGGCAAAATGTTTTTCTATAAGAACTAACAGAAGCAAATAAAGAACACCCAAGGCCAAACTAAATAGATAGCAAACATAAGCAATCACAAGAGGAAATGCATCAGGAAATTAAGTACGTAGAAGTGTCCAACTTTCAAAGATGTTAATTAAACATAAGATGCTTTTCTCATTTATCACACTGGCCATATTTTTTTAATGAAGATAACCAATGATTAGAAAAATTCAGCAGGCACTCATATATTTGTGTTAAGAGCATACAATGCTATAGGTAATGTTTTAGAAAATGTATATCTGAGCTTTGAAAATGTCAAAAGACAGAGTTCATAATGTCAATTATAAGGGTCTACCCTGTGAAAACAGTACGAAGCCCAGAATAAGCTCTACTTGCAAATATCCAAATATGTTCTTTTCATCCAAGATACTTAAAGGAGATGTTTGAATTTTAAAAACTGACACATAGTAGTCTACAATTTTAAAACAATAGCTAAGCACAAGGAGAAAATATGAAGTGGTATATCAAGAATTTTCCTGTGGTCCCTGTCCTTCAGGAGTCTGCAATATAATTGAAGGGGACAAAGCACATACTGGAAAAATCTTGAGAACAATGTGATATAATATTTAATAAAAACTTGAGAATAATATAAAAAGCAAAAATTGGATGTCACAGAAAAGCAAAGTAAAATAACAGACTAATCTGTGAATTTTTCTTTTATATCTATTTTATAATGCTGAAAGTAATTGAAGGCTACTGCGAAAAATTTGAATAATACAGGATAAAGTAAACCAAAGAATACAAAATTATCTCCATTTCCTTAAATTTTGTTTAATTTCTTCTTTTCTCATTGTGTTTAATTATATATTTTCCTTCTAACAAAAACATTTTTTTTTGTTTTTAAACCTTGACTCAGGTGAGATGAGACCTGGGAGAGAGTGACTAGATACTCATGTAATAACAAGCATAGGATCCTTCTAATGTGCCTGGGATTATGTCATTTACACTCCATTAAAGAACCTAACTGATATTTTTAAAGACAACCCACACTATAAATACACAAGTCCACTACAGACAAATGATTTCCATTGCAAGAGTGTGCTCATAAGTCTAATACATTCGTTAAGTCCAACAAGTTAGCTTAGGTACACAACTAACACAATCAGATATATAGTACTGTACTGTAATAGGTTCATTATACTTTTCACACAAATGATATATTAAAAAACAAAAAAATTAACAAACTAATCTTACAGTACCTTGAAAAGTATGATAGCACCAGCTTCATTGCTGCTGCTTTTACGCTTGCTTCTGGTCATCCTGAGCTTGAAATGAAGAATTTCATTAAATGAAATGAAGAATTATGTTACTGCACCCTATGTAGTATTATACAATAAAGTACACAAAAGTACAACCACCTGTAGAGGATGCATGCACGTGGCAATGCACCCCAGACATGTGAACTAACTTATGTGACTGGACGTGCAAATGCACATTCACATCTTTGAAAGTTCACAACTTGAAGTTTCATATATAGGGAACTTATTGTATGCATTTTCAAGGGCAGAGTCTGTCTAGACATCATCTATTTTAGTCAAACTCTTTGAATTAACCATCAAAAAGTCAAGTGAATTTTAGTTGAGACCGAGTTCCCAAACCTGAGTCTTTGGTGTCTTGAGCACAAGCAGTCAGACCTCCTTATTCCTACTAAGGGTTACATAAAGAGTTGGCTTCTTGGGTTCAAGTCCTAAGTTTTGTGATCTTAGACATGTTATTTAAATCATTAGTGGACTCAGTGTACTCACAGTGTGCATGTAAAAAATGGGATGACAAGGCCATCATGGAGATTAAATGACATAATTTGTAAAAGCACTTTCCAAGGCGCCTGACCCCTAATAAAACATATATTACTGGTTATTATAATGGTTACTTTTAGTCTCATACTTTTCTCCTCCATGATGTTTCACGGCACTCAGAGCAGTTAATTTTCCTTTTAAAAATAGCTAATACTCTGTGTCATTCTGATGTCCCCTCTCCTACCCACTAAGAAGGTCATCTGGGTTTGGTCAGGGAGTGATTGGGGTAGCGGAAGGAGGGTGGTTTAGACTCAGTGCCTTCTTTCACATCCCGGCTTCCCCATTTATAAACTCTTAGGACCTGGTAACATTAACTACTCTGAGCTTCACAAGTCTCATAGAGAGTACCAAGACTGACCTTAGAGGGCTGTCAGGAGGACTGAGACACCCCAAAGATGTCTAGCACATTGCCCACTGTGTAAGAGATGCTCAGGAAATATCACCCTGAATCAGAGGATGGAAGTGGTGCCCCAGAAGTCATAATCTGCTAAGTCTCTGGCAACAGGGATGCTCATTTAAATGTTCTTCATTCTCTACTCTTTTTTTTTTCCTTGGGATTTAAAACCCTGTTTAAAAGATTTTGTGATTTATTAACAGTGCTACTGATGCTTAACGATTGATTCACTCTTCCCTGTAATTAGTCAGGGTGATTAGGGAAAGCATTCCTATTACTGTAAAGTTTGATTTGTAACAATCCTGTTAAACTCGGAGGGAGGGAGTTGAGAGGAGGTCAGTGCCTTCCAATAATGAATACACACTCTCCCATGCAGGAGTAATGTGCCTTTTTTGAGGAAGGTATTTGGAATTTAGACATAATTGACTAGTGACTCTTTGCCAGCAAAGCTTTAACTTTCAAATTCAAAGAGCCAAAATCTATACCAGCATCTCCCCAAATATATTCTGTGGACTGTTCAACACCACCCCCACCATGGAACACTCCATAGAGAAAAAAAAGAAGTGGGTCTTATGTGTTCAAATAACTTGGGAAGAATTACATGAACTAGCACCCTTGAGGATTCACAATGCACAAGATACCCCATTTATTTAACATTAGGAGAATCTGAATAAAGACCATTATTTAAAGAAATGAAGCTTTATCCCTTGCCAATTAATATCTCTTAATTTCATTATAGGGGACTGGAATGCAAAAGTAGGAAGTCAAGAAACACCTGGCGTAACAGGCAAATTTGGCCTGGGAGTATAGAATGAAGCAGGGAAAAGGTTAATAGAGTTTTTCCAAGAGAATGCACTGGTAATAGCAAACACCCTATTCAAACAACACAAGAAAAGACTCCACACGTGGACATCACCAGATGGTCAACACCAAAATCAGACTGATTATATTCTTTGCAGCTAAAGATGGAGAAGCTCTATACAGTCAGTAAAAACAAGACCGGGAGCAGACTGTGGCTCAGATCATGAACTGCTTATTGCCAAATTCAGACTTAAATTGAAAAAAGTAGGGAAAACCACTAGTCCATTCAGGTATGACCTACATCAAATCCCTTATGAGTATACAGTAGAAGTGACAAATAGATTTAAGGGACTAGATCTGATAGACAGAGTGCCTGATGAACTATGGACAGAGGTTCGTGACATTGTAGAGGAGACAGGAATCAAGACCATCCCCATGGAAAAGAAATGTAAAAAAGCAAAATGGCTGTCTGAAGAGGCCTTACAGATAGCTGAGAAGAGAAGAGAAGCGAAAAGCAAAGGAGAAAAGGAAAGCTATTCCCATCTGAATGCAGAGTTCCAAAGAATCACAAGAAGAGATAAGAAAGCCTTCCTCAGCGATCAATGCAAAGAAATAGAGGAAAACAACAGATTGGGAAAGACTAGAGATCTCTTTAAGAAAATTAGAGATACCAAAGGAACATTTCATGTAAAGATAGGCTCGATAAAGGACAGAAATGGTATGGACCTAACAGAAGCAGAAGATATTAAGAAGAGGTGGCAAGAATACACAGAAGAACTGTACAAAAAAGATCTTCACGATCCAGATAATCACGATGGTGTGATCACTCACCTAGAGCCAGACATCCTGGAATGTGAAGTCAAGTGGGCCTTAGAAAGCATCACTACGAACAAAGCTAGTGGAGGTGATGGAATTCCAGTTGAGCTATTTCAAATCCTCAAAGGTGATGCTGTGAAAGTGTTGCACTTAATATGCCAGCAAATTTGGAAAACTCAGCAGTGGCCACAGGACTGGAAAAGGTTAGTTTTCATTCCAATCCCAAAGAAAGGCAATGCCAAAGAATGCTTAAACTACTGCACAATTGCACTCATCTCACATGCTAGTAAAGTAATGCTCAAAATTCTCCAAGCAAGGCTTCAGCAATACGTGAACCATGAACTTCCAGATGATCCAGCTGGATTTAGAAAAGGCAGAGGAACCAGAGATCAAATTGCCAATATCTGCTGGATCATCGAAAAAGCAAGAGAGTTCCAGAAAAACATCTATTTCTGCTTTATTGACTATGCCAAAGCCTTTGACTGTGTGGATCACAATAAACTGTGGAAAATTCTTCAAGAGATGGGAATACCAGACCATCTGACCTGCCTCTTGAGAAACCTGTATGCAGGTCAGGAAGCAATAGTTAGAACTGGACATGGAACAACAGACTGGTTCCAAACAGGAAAAGGAGTCCATCAAGGCTGTATATTGTCACCCTGCTTATTTAATTTATATGCAGTGTACATCATGAGAAATGCTGGGCTGGAAGAAACACAAGCTGGAATCAAGATTGCTGGGAGAAATATCAATAACCTCAGATATGCGGATGACACCACCCTTATGGCAGAAAGTGAAGAAGAACTAAAGAGCCTCTTGATGAAAGTGAAAGAAGGGAGTGAAAAAGTTGGCTTAAAGCTCAACGTTCAGAAAACTAAGATCATGGCATCTGGTCCCATCACTTCATGGGAAATAGATGGGGAAACAGTGGAAACAGTGTCAGACTTTACTTTTTGGGGCTCCAAAATCACTGCTGATGGTGATTGCAGCCATGAAATTAAAAGACACTTACTCCTTGGAAGGAAGGTTATGACCAACCTAGATAGCATATTTAAAACCAGAGACATTACTTTGCCAACAAAAGTCCGTCTAGTCAAGGCTATGGTTTTTCCAGTGGTCATGTATGGATGTGAGAGTTGGACGGTGAAGAAAGCTGAGTGCTGCAGAATTGATGCTTTTGAACTGTGGTGTTGGAGAAGACTCTTGAGAGTCCCTTGGACTGCAAGGAGATCCAATCAATCCATCCTAAAAGAGATCAATCCTGGGTGTTCATTGGAAGGACTGATGTTGAAGCTGAAACTCCAATACTTTGGCCACCTGATGCAAAGAGTTGACTCATTGGAAAAGACCCTAATGCTTTGTAGGATTGGGGGCAGGAGGAGAAGGGGACGACAGAGGATGAGATGGTTGGATGGCATCACCGACTCCATGGACATGGGTTTGAGTATACTCCAGGAGTTGGTGATGGACAGACAGGCCTGGCATGCTGCAATTCATGGGGTCACAAAGAGTCGGACACGACTGAGCGAATGAACTGAACTGAACTGAACTGAACTGAACTGAATGCTATAAAGAATTAAGCCAAAAACTGCCTAGGAATTCTTGTCTGTAGAGATAGAAAGACATACAATATATATATAAACTATATTAAAAGTTTGAGATAGAATGTGCTTATGCTGGTTATAATAAGTGATTACCTTAAGAAGGGTTTTATACTGGAAACATACTCTAAATAATGGTGCAAGTTGTCTTGCTCACTTAACCCACTCTTGCTTTAACTGCCTTCCTCATCCTGCTTGCTCAATGAAGCCATGGTGTCAGCTATTGAATGTATGGTAAATGGACAACCACAGAAGCATTTCTGTCTCTAAACTATGTCTTTTTGCAGTAGTAAAGTATGAATTTTTATTCTCAAGTCCTTTCTCTCTAGTTTCTCTTCATTTTAAGACATTCTGTTTAAGAGGTGAGGGGGGATGGGATCCCTTAATATTTAGAATATTTGCATCAATGATAATCTGAAGTTATTGTCATTGTGTAGAAGAATAGAAGCATGAACAGAACAAAGGAAGATTGATTTTCCAAACTTTATCCTTTCCAACAAGCCTCATTAAATAAATGAATTGGAAATTTGCTTGTTCCTCAGCTCAAATATAAATAGTAGTCACTGTTCAGTCGCTAAGTTGTGTTTGATTCTTTGTGACCCCATGGACTCCAGCATACCACGCTTCCCAGTCTGTCACTGTCTCCCGGAGTTTGCTTCAATTCATGTCCTTTGAGTCAGAGATGTTATCTAACCATGTTTTCTTCTGCTGACCCCTTCTCCTCTTGCCCTCAATCTTCCCCAGCATCAGAGTCTTTTCTAATGAGTCAGCTCTTTGCATCAAGTGGCAAAAGTATCAGAGTTTCAGCTTAAGAATCAGTCCTTTCAATGAATATTCAGGGTTGACTTCCTTCAGGATTGACTAGTTTGAGCTCCTTGCTGTCCAAGGCAGGTAAATTTACTGTGTGCTGAGATAAACAACTACACATTGTTAAGAAACTCAGGACGCTGCTTGGGGAATAGGCCAAGGTGATTTATTCCTTCCTTCTTCTTCCCATCCATCCCTCCTTCTTTTTAAAGCTAAAGTTTATTTGAATTAATATTTTTATTAGCTGTCAAATATAGGTTTGAACCAGGTGAGATATAACTGGCACAAACCCTGTGATTTTGAAGAGCACCGTAGAGAGGCCCTCCACACTGTGAAGGTCTCCAAGCCACCAGAGTAGTTGTCAGGTTGTCTGTGTTGCTGCCTTCAAATATCTTCCTTTTGACATTAGTGAATATAAGATATTTATTTATTCTCTGTTACACACTGAATATAAGACATTTATTTATTCTTCTGATAAAAAAAGAAATGTTCATTTCTGGAAGAGAAAATAATCAGTTATTCTTTTTCATAAGCAGAGAGCTTTAAATCACATGGACTGCTGTGGCTCTCATACTACCAAAGCATGTTCATTCCTCCACTGTCTTAAGTAAGACAAACACCTTTTAATCTTACAGATAGAAGCACCCTGATATTAAAAAGTCAGTTAGCTAATTGCACACAGTTAATTTACTGGTGAGACTGAGAAAACAGCAACAAACAGAAATATTAAATGGATGATTATATAGATATAGAAAGAGAGCATATATATATATATCAGTTCAATTCAGTTGCTTAGTCATGTCCGACTCTTTGTGACCCCATGGACTGCAGCACACCAGGCTTCCCTGTCCATCACCAACTCTTGGAGCTTGCTCAAACTCATGTCTGTCGAGTTGGTGATGCCATCCAACCATCTCATCCTTTCTCGTCCCCTTCTTATCCTGTCTTCAATCTTATCCTGTCTTCAGTCAACATCAGGGTTTTTCCAATGAGTCAGTTCTTCACATCAGGTGGCCAAATTATTGGAGTTTCAGCTTCAGCATCAGTCCTTCCAATGAATTCCAACGAATCTTTTAAGATCGACTCGTTTAATCTCCTTGCAGTCCAAAGGACTCTCAAGAGTCTTCTCCAACACCACACTTCAAAAGCATCAATTCTTTGGTGCTCAGCTTTCTTCATAGTCCAACTCTCACATCCATATATGACCACTGGAAAAATCATAGCTTGGATTAAATGGACCTTTGTTGGCAAAGTAACGTCTCTGCTTTTTAACATACTGTCTAGATTGATCACAGCTTTTCTTCCAAGGAGCAAGCGTCTTTTAATTTCATGGCTGCAGTCACCATCTGCAGTGAATTTGGAGCCCAAAAAAATAAAGTCTCACACTGTTTCCATTGTTTCCCCATCTATTTGCCACAAAGTGATGGGACCAGATGCCATGATCTTTGTTTTTTGAATGTTGAGTTTTAAGCCAACTTTTTCATTTTCCTCTTTCACTTTCATCAAGAGGCTCTTTAGTTCTTCTTTACTTTCTGCCATAAAGGTGGTGTCATCTGCATATCTGAGGTTATTGATATTTCTCCCAGCAATCTTGATTCCAGCTTGTGCTTCAACCAGCCTGCCATTTTGCATGATATACTCTGCATATAAGTTAAATAAGCAGGGTGACAATATACAGCCTTGACGGACTCCTTTCCCTATTTGGAACAGTCTGTTGTTCCATGTCCAGTTCTAACTGTTGCTTCTTGACCTGCATACAGTTTTCTCAGGAGGCAGGTAAGGTGGTCTGGTATTCTCATCTCTTTAAGAATTTTCCACATTTTGTTGTGATCCACGTAGTCAAAGGCTTTGGGGTAGTCAATGAAGCAGAAGTAGATGTTTTTCTGGAACGCTTTTGCTTTTTCAATGATCCAACAGTTGTTGGCAATTTGATCTCGGGTTCCTCTGCCTTTTCTGAATCCAGCTTGAACATCTGGAAGTTCATGGTTCACGTACTGTTAAATCCTGGCTTGGAGTATTTTGAGCATTACTTTGCTAACATTTTGCGGTAGTATGAACATTCTTTGGTATTGCCTTTCTTTGGGATTGGAATTAAAACTGACCTTTTGTTGAGCTATATATATATATGTACATATATGGCTTCCCTGGTAGCTCAGCTGGTAAAGAAACCACCTGCAATGCAGGAGACCCCAGTTTGATTCCTGGGTTGGGAACATCCCCCAGAGAAGGGATAAGCTACCCACTCCAGTATTCTTCGACTTACCTGGTGGCTCAGATGGTAAAGAATCCGCCTGCAATGAGGGAGACGTGGGTTCAATGTACATGAAATGTACCATATACAATACAAAATTTACAGACAAAGGGAAATTTTCAGCCACTTCTCCAGTGATGGCTCCTGGACTGGGTCGGACAGTGGCTGTGCCTTAGCCAGTGTCATGCATGGGCCACAGGAGGACAGAGCACTTGCAATATCAAAATAATTTCATGTCAGAGCCTTTGGTTTCATTGAATTCTCCCTTTTTCATTCAATACATAATTATTGAGTTTCATGACCGTGTGTTGTGAGATAGCAGCAAACAAAAAAGACAAGAGTGATGATTTCAAAGTTGACACTGGAAGGAGGAACAAACACAGAGTAAATTTAATATGAGGGCCTCATATAAAAGGGTCTCTAACGCATTAACGCAACCCAATTTACTTAACCCTCTTCCTGCTACCCCGTTCTAGACAAAGTATTTCTCAGAAAGAACTAAAGAGCTATTTTTATCTTCATTACTCCTTGTTCTTTCTTTCCCTATTCCTCTCCCCCTTTTCCTCCCTTTCACATATTACACATATGAATGTTCATACTGGTATTATTTCTATATAACAATAATAATTTGGAAAATTGACATAGGGTTGCAAATTATTTTGCAATGTTAAGACATGTACTTTTGCAATATTAAGATGTATACATTTTCATTGCCATTCACTCTTAATATTAAAATTTCCTAACTACTTAATCTTCTGTTTTTTTGTCTACTAACTCATTCATTCCACATAACGCCTTATAAGGTAGATACTGCTATTATTCCCATTTTATATGGGAACTAAATTCAAAGCAGTTATGTGTACTATCCAGTCCAACCCCATGGCAGAGCCAGGCTGTGTACTCAGGAAGTTTGGCCCCAGAACTTTTTCTCCTGCCCATTCCATGTAAGGTGGACCCTAATATTCTTAGGGTAAAAAACTCACTTGTCCTTTTAATTTTGTCAATTTCCCTGAAGACTGTTGAAAATTTTGTCAAAGCTCTGCTTTGACTCACTAACCTGTGTCCAGAAACCCCAGTCCCATGATATCAGCCTTATGAAAGTTTTTAATTCTCATCCCAGATTTATGTTACAGATGTTGTAGGAAAAGAGCTTAACTGTGTTTATAAGATGCTGTTTACAATTATTTTGCCAAATGGCTTTCAAAAACTATACATACTACCTGATTTTGAATACCCTCACTGACTTTTGTTGATATTATTTAGTCACTAAGTCATGTCTGACTCTTGTGACCCCATGGACTGTAGCCCACCAGCCTCCTCTGTCCATGAGATTTCCCAGGCAAGAATATTGGAGTGGGTTGCAATTTCCTTCTCCAGGGGATCTTCCAGACCCAGGGATAGAATCCGCATCTCCTGCTTGGGCAGGCAGATTCTTTACCACTGTGCCACCTCTTTTAATAATACATTATTAACCTGGTTGTCAGGAGACTGGGAAATGACCCTCAGGTGATGAAGGGTTCTTATCACAGAGCCCACAGATGGACTTGAGATACCTAGGAATCACCTGAATTCAAATGAAAAATGTATTTAAATGTCGGTAACTCAGTGTGCACGTGTGCACACACACACACACATTCACAATCACACACACACACACACACACACACACATGCTCTGGGGCAAAGATCCACAGGTTTCAGAGGATTCCTGAAAATATCCTTAAGCCGAAAGAACATAAGAACTACTGCTCTATGCCTGAGGGCTAATTTACCATGTGACCTTATGGAAGTAATTTTGCCATATTGTACCTCAGTTTCCACCCTTGTCATATCACAATTTAATTCTACTCTGACAAATATTTTGAAGGGTGAAGACTGAACGATATAAACTGCTGCATATACATTGTGTGCAAGCTCAGCCACTAAGGCATCTCTGACTCTTTGTATCCCTATGGACTGCAGCCCACCAGGCTTCTCTGTGGGATTCCCCAGGCAAGAATTCTGGAGTGCTTGCATTTCCTCCTCCAGGGGATCTTCCCAACCCAGGGATCAAATCTGTCTCTCCGGTGTCTCCTGCATTGGGAGGTGGAATCTTTACCACTGAGCCACCTATACATTAGCTATTATTATTTCTTTAGTCTTTCTCTTTAGAGAGATTTTGTGAAAACTAGTCATGAAAATTCTTTTGGGCAAGTGACTAAATTTCATCTGTGCAATGATTTCTGTATTTTTATTTTTGAAGATATTTTAGTATTCTGTGCTCACTCTTGATGGAAAATTATTCCAATTTGTCCCAATAGCCAAGAAAAAGTTAAATTAAGGATAAGTGAAAACAGTAAGTATGCCCATCAACTCTAGAAATAGAAGATGAAGTGAACAGGTAAACATCAAATTACACAGCATCATTCCCGGCTGATTTTCAAGCCTCAGTAGGGGATTATTTTAAGAGCACAGCAGCTTTTCTAAGGAAATAAGCAGTGCTATGGAGTTGTGCTTCAGCACTGTACTCCAATATCAGGACATCTCCAGAAGAAAAAGAATTGTGCCCCCAAGGAAGCAATTTTGTCCCTAAAAAGAAGGCTCCAGCAAGCACCAATGACATTGCCATGATTTTTCTCATGGTTCTGCTTCTTTGTCCATGAAAAGCATCATATGCTCACACACACACACACACACACACACATACACACACACACACCCCAAAGCAACAAATGGTGCCTAGAGACATTGACGGTACATCTGATAGCTTGAGTTCTTAGGATTATCATCTACCCTGAATTCCCTGCAGAAAATCTGTAATTAGGTGACATTTAGGAACAAGGTTTTATTATGTTGCCCTCCTATGGGTGAGTGGGATGTTTTTAACAGTGGCTGGGGAAACATGCAGCTTCTGAAATCCAGGTAACCAAGAAACAGGGAGAGTTTAATATTAATATATATCATATTGGTTCTGTTTTCCTGGAGAACCCTAACACAGTTTCCACAATTAGAACAATCATTTTGTGTTTCCTAGTTCAGTCTTTTTTTCTTGAATCTTTGCTATAAGGCTTATGTGGCTCAGTGGTAAAGAATGTGCCTGCGAAGCAGGAGACCTGGGTTCTATCCCTGGGTTGGGAAGATCCCCTGGAGAAGGGACCAGCTACCCACTGCAGTATTCTGGCCTAGAGAATTCCATGGACTGTATAGTCCATGGGGTCATAAAGAGTCAGACATGACTGAGTGACTTTCACTGTCTTTCACTTTATGATATATAGTCATGCAGTCCATACTACAACACCTCTAACAGGTAGCTCACTACCTCCATGTAGAAAGCTTTAATCATCATTCATTTATACAATACCTCAAAAATTGATTAAATTTCTACTATCTGCTGGCCCTGTGCTATGAACAAGGAGCACAGCAGTGGACAAGAATCTCTACTACAGGGAGCTATGGATTTAGTGGAGAGACAGTTAGATCAGAAATTACATTATAGCACATCTTGTTACTTTTAACTAAACATTATTATATGTAAATCTCACTCACTGTTCTGGATTAATCTCTTTGCAATACATATAACAAGTCTAATTTATATCCCAGAGACACATCTGTTAGGTATTTGAAGACTATCACAGCTTTGTAAGTGAAAAATCCCTAATTCAATCATTTTTTTGAGCATCTACTATGTGCCATGATGTGGAGATACAGCAAATTATGTATTAACACAACGCCTACAATTCAAGTAGTCATTCTTCCTTTTCTCATAGCTATTTTAAGTCCTCCCCTCTAAATAAAGTGAAAGTGAAAGTGTTCTTTGTGACCCTATAGACTGTAGCCCACCAGGCCCCTATGTCCATGAAATTCTCCAGGCAAGAATACTGGAGTGGGTTGCCATTTTTTTCTCTAGGGGATCTTCCTGACACAGGAATTGAACACATGTCTACTGCATTGCAGACAGATTCTTTACCATCTGAGCCACCAGGGAAGCCCATCTAAATAACTTTCTACATATTCACCAAATTAAATGCTAACAATCAGCATTGTGCTAAAGATTGATTTAGGCACAGAACTAAGTGACAAAGTCTCTGGCATCAAGAAACATACAGGCCTGTGGTAGAAGAAGTGTAGTTACTTCATTCACCTCATTCATCATGAATTCACTGAATTAGATATATAGAATATACCTGGTTAGTCTATTTCCCTTTCCCATCACTATCCAGAGTATCTAAATATATGTGAAAGTAGCAATATAGTGATCTTTACATTTATTAAAAACAACATAAAATGAATGTCAAATACTGAGATTTGAGTGTAGAAATTATGTGTAGTATTTGAAGATTACTAAATCCACAAAACACACTGACCCAACCAATGGTAATTTATGCTTTATTCCTTTTCCTGGATTATTTTCTAAGACTTAGGGCTTCAGTTTATCCTGCAATGTACCACCCGACATTTTGAGACTCTACAGAAACACTAAAACTTGGAACTTGTGAGGAAAACTCTCTCAGCAAATGCTCTAGGTCAGTGCTGCACCACAGGCTCCTCTGGCTTCTGTCTCTAACTCTTGCCTTTAGGAAAGTCAGAGAATACAACTAACTGTTGTTTGTCTTCTTTCCACCAAAACACTACACACTGTTTAATCTGCCTCCAATATATCCAGAGGGATGGGGAACATTTTAATAGTGGTTACGATCTTCTTTAGTCTCTTTTACTTTCTTGGCCTGAATCTCTGACTTTCACTATCGAGTTCCCCAAGAGCCTCTCTGTCCATTTATCCATTGGGTACTCCAAACATTGCCATGTTTCTTTAACGGATTACTTTAATCCAGTGAAAGTCGCTCTGTCATGTCCGACTCTTTGTAACTCCATGGACTACACAGTTCATGGAATTCTCCAGGCCATAATACTGGAGTGGGTAGCCTTTCCCTTCTCTAGGGGATCTTCCCAACCCAGGGATCGAACCCAGGTCTCCCACATTGCAGGCAGATTCTTTACCAGCTGAGCCACCAGGGAAGCCCTCTTTAATATAACCAATTTTAAATGAGGATATATTAACACAGCCTAAGACAGAAAAACTTAAATTTCAGCTTTTTAAATTAACACTTAAGGAATAAGTCCATGCCACTCTATTCTTGTGGCTCTCCCCTGCCATCCACTGCTAACCCTCATCCCTGAGGTAGGGTTTGGAGATGAAGGACAGATCAGAATCACCTAACAGATGAGCACAGATATCCTGTCGGTCCTCAGCAAGGTCCTCCTGGTCCACCCAAACTATAGTAGCAGCCACAGCACTCTTTCATACCACCTTATTCTTTTACTTCATACCATTTTCTAAAATATGAAATTAATATATTCATCTATTTCAGTTTGTTTATGGTTCATACATTATCCATATTAACCCCACTCCTAACTTGCTATAAACTGTAGGAGGAGAAGCCCTGCTCCTCTTCTTTGTCATTATATCACCAGCTGGTACATGATGAGCAGGTAGAAATATTGAATAAAAAATGATTGAACCCAGAAGACCAGAATATATATCTTTCATAGTGGCTCATCTCAGAAAAGAAAAACTATCAATCATTCTAGGCCAAGTGGCTGTACTCAGAATTTACTTGTATGTTACATATATATATATATGTATGTATGTATATCAATCACAGCCTATCTGATTTTTCTCTGACAATAGCTAATGAAACACATGATATTTTTATCAATTAAATGAAATTAATAAATTGGATGCTAAATCACTACGCTTATTCTATTTTCTCTCTTTTTGTTGCTGTTGTTTAATCTCTAAGTCATGTCCAACTCTTTGCAACCCCATGGACTAGAGCAAGCCAAGCTTCTCTGTCCTTCACTATCTCTTTGAAACTCTAGAATTTGGACTCATGCACTTCTGTAGGATTCCTACAGAATGTGTTTAGGTTATATATTTGCAGCAGAGGAGGACAAAGGTATTTGTAGTATGACGCTTATTTACAATTCTAGACTTCAGGAAAAAATTCTCAGTTAACTTTTAAGAGTTAATACAACATACTAAATACTATATAATAATATCATCTTTGACATAATGGGATTTCCTTGTAATGTCTTCAGGGTTAATACAGAGCTAACTGAATTCTAATTGTTTCCTGCTGCCTCACTGAGTACTTCTCAGTTCTTGCTGGTTCTGCTCCTTCTCTCTGACTGGGATCTGCTTCTCTGTCTACTCACTCCTCTTAGATAATATCATCTAATCACATAATAACTGTATGTCCCTCATCATACTTTAACTTTTAGTTCCAGATCAATACATTTAGCTACTTAATTCATATTTCCCCTTGGATATTGCTCAGGCAGCTCTAACTTAATACAAACAAAATAGAGCCCTTGATGTCTTCCCCTAAATATATCCCTCCAACATATCAACCCTTTGTTTCAAACTTGAACGTTCAAGTTACCCTCATACTCTCACCTTCTTCCAGTCTCATCAACTCAACAACTATTCTTGGAAACTGTCATGTTCTCCTTCAGCAGTATATGCATTTGAACTCTTCTAATTTAAAACTAGGCTTCCTTAGTGGCTCAGTGGTAAAGAATCCACCTGCCAATGCAGGAGACATGGGTTTGATCCCTGGGTCGGGAAGATCCCCTGGAGAAGGAAATGGCAATCCACTCCAATATTCTTGCCTGGAGAATTCCATGGACAGAGAAACACGGTGGGCTACAGTCCATAGGTTAGTAAAAGAATGGGACATGATTTAGCAACTAAACAACAACAAAAACAAATTTAAAGCTAGTTTTCTCTGTACCATTGAATTTCAGATTTTCTAATAAAATGTAATGAGTTTGTGGTGACATTTTTCATAGCCCCATGGGTCAATTTTTGATAATCCTGGGCTCCCCCATAGACCATTCTCCATGACAAGCCAAGCAGTGACCAGCATAGGTACCTCCAGAATGACCTATACAGTTGCTTATAAAGTCTCTCTTTAGTAAACAATAGCCACCACTACTAGAGGCAAGAGTGTCAGACAGAGTGTACTCCCAAATCTGATGCATTTCTATGGCTAGTGTTATAGCACAACAAGAAAATTCAGGTGCTTTAGTATCTGTCACCATTTAGGATTCCCTCCCACCATAAATCTTTTCCTGGTGAGTTACTGAGAGCAAAACAAGAAGGAATGCCAGAATAGAGTTTTTACAGGCAAATAAACATGAGCTACTCCTAAGGTGAAGGACAGTGATGAAAGAAAGTTGTCATGATTCAAAATGGTGGAGAGGAGAGGAAACAGGAAATAGATCACTGTACTCTAAATTACAAAGAAGTACTATCAGACATCTTGTGAATTACCCCCAAGCCTGGCAGAGTAAAATAGTACCAAGCAGGTTAGCAACCACCAAAATGGACTCTGATCAAATTGCAGACTTAGACTTTCAAACTAGACAAATCACAGCAGCTATCTCTACCCACATTTGCCTCAACTGGAGCATGCACACATGGTTTATTGGGATAGGAGAGGAAATACTGTTAAAGCGATCAGCAATGACCACAAAGAATGAAGGACAAAAGGCAGCCCATGACACCACAAATCTTAACCTAATTGGCTAGTTACTACTCCACCTTTTCTAGAAAGAACTGCCACAAAGTGCTAAACACTTGTGGGAAACTGACTTTATGTCTCAGTTTCTTTCCATCAGTGCAAAGAGAGAAACTTGTGAGTTTTATAATGTACTGTAATATATGCACTATAATTGCAATTCTTATTGCCTCCAGACAAAACCACTGTGGTGCCAGCAGCAGACCAGAAACAAACACGTTAAATGCATTCTAATAGCTATATATCAGTATCAAGGCATAGTGAAGAATGGTTTAAAGTATAAAGTAACCAAATCTCTTTAACATAAAATTAAGAGTTTTAGGACAGTGGAGTTGGACCATCTAGGAAGGCAAGTGTCAAAGTTGATTATAGCAACAAATTCCAAAGCAGAAATTTTTACCCAAGACTGAAAAACAGTCACTCGATAATAAAGAAAGAACAGTAGAAGACTTGCCAGAATTTGTAGCTGCAAATTTGCACCTACATGTACCACATGTAGGCGATAACCATTCTCAGCAGCATCATCCTCAAATGCAAGACCAGTGACAGAGGCATGAAGTATGTGAGTCGTAGTCAGAGACCAATGATTACATAATGTCTAGAATTCAAAAAAGCACAATAATCAAATACATTAGTCACAGTTCTATTGGCTGGGGTCAGTCATTCATTATCAGTGGAAAAGCTAGTCTTATTCAAAGCTGTTAGTGTTCATCAGTAATTTGAAATGTGTTTTGATACTTCTGTTTTTATTTCATATATCTTGTTCCATTTGACATCAGGAATCCACTTAGATTATATTTCTATGTATAATTCTAAACATAAAAATGTGAATTTTCTTCCACAATAGAATCTAAACAGATTGCAGTTCTTTAGTTTGCAGAATAGTTTTCAATCATAAAATTACTGAGTGTTCATTCTGCATATACATCTTAACCACATCTCTACCTATAGTGTCTTGAAAAGTGAAGTGAAGTTGCTCAGTCGTGTCTGACTCTTTGCGACCCCATGGACTGTAGCCCACCAGGCTTCTCTGTCCATGGGATTTTCCAGGCAAGAATATTGGAGTGGGTTGACATTTCCTTCTCCAGGATGGTGTCTTGGAGCCCCAGCTTAATGTTGAACTGAATGATCTGTTCTTGAGTTAAAATTTTTGCAAGTAAATGAAATTTTCCCATTCTAGAATGCAAAACAAAGTACATCTTGTAGAGAAGATCTTGCATTTCTTCTGTATCATTTAATGTTCAAGTAACAGTTTTAGCATTCCTGGCAACTTATAGAACCAAACACATGAAGAAGTAATGCCTTTATTCATATATCTTCAGAAGCAAAAACCCAAAAATACTATTGGTTGATTTCTTTTATATGCATTAATTATCTTATATATCGTTTCTGCCACCTTTGTGCTCCCTCTCTCTTTTCTGAAGACAAGTAAATATCTTTAGTTTAATCATAGCAGTAGGCAAATTTCAGCAGGTCTGAGGGTCACTGAGATCTTGGTAAACAAAGCTCTTCAGTCCCCAGTACCACTCGCACTTGACCTTCACTGGGTTTTCCTCAATGTCATTATTTGTACATCTTCTGACCGTGAAATTTCTTACCTCTTTTCTTTATAATTAAGCCATTTCTGTCCTAGTGTATTGCATACTAACTGGAGTCAGGCTTACTTGCAAGCACAAAGAGACATCAGACAGTGAGACTGTGCTGTGGGTTAAATCAACCATCAGCCTGGAGACCACTCTACTTCATCCTAACCAAATTCACCACCACCAAGACCCACATTGCTTTGCATATAGATGTTGTGTCTAAACATTCCTAGAAGAAATTCTAGAGAGATACACAAAAGATGTCTTCCTGGAAGCATATATGTTTATTTTTTTCTTGCATTCCCATTGCATAATCTAAAGTATATAAATAAGATCAGAAAAGAAAGAAAAACAAGCATGGAAGTTTTCTCTTGGTCTTACTCTCTTCTGCTTCCCCCCTTATCCTGTCAGAACAGTATACAGCAAACTAGAGCTCTACGTTGTAACAGCTTCATGTTTTCATTTTCCTTCATGAATCTTTCAGTATTTAAACTTCTGTTCAATACACTAAGATGGATGACACTATCACTTAATAGATACAACCTGTTTCCCAGCCACTGATGTGTGTGTTCCTCTTTAATTTTCTGTTACATCTAAATTTCATTTAGCTGCTCATATTTTTAACACACTCATTTTTCAAATATTTATCTTCCAAATCTTATTTTCAAAATAATAATAGCTACGAGATTTTTATTTATTTTTTAGCACACAGCATGGTGTCATAAATGCTGCAACCCACTCAGCTAAGTTTTCTCAGGTTCTGTGTCATAAGAACCCCTCTGTTTAAATAAGCTGAGAAAGGCAATAGACAAGAGAGACAAAGACTAGATATATTTGTGTAAAAAGGAAAAATGAAAACAGAGAGTATCATCTAGAAAGATAAAGCTCCTCCTGGCCACCCCAACTCCACTAATTCTTCTAAGTTATTGGTTCATTTTTTACCACATCTTGCAAGTTCTGAGAAGAAAATGCCCACCTAGAATATAAAACCCAGCACAGATCTCTAAATATTTACCTAAAATTTGATTCTCTAAACAGCTGTAAAGTGCTATAGCAGTGGTAAAGCTAAATGAAAAAGAATCATTCTTTAGGTAACCTATATTAGATTCCGGGCTCTTGTAGAAATGGGAAATCACTAAAACACAGTTTAAGGAGACATAACAGAGAAGAGGTGGCCACAGTGGGCATCAGAGCATTCATCAGTGGACACACACAGCAAGAGAGCACTACAGGCAATTACTATTGAGAAATTGCCAAGTGGTAGGCACTGTGCGGAGCAATTCACATCTATTATCTCTCCTAAATGACTCAGTGGTATTAGAACTATTATTATCCCCATTTTACAAGTGAGGAAATTGAGGCTTATATAATTTAAGTTGTGTACCTAAGGTGAAAACTAAGTCCTAGAGCCTGAATTCAAATGTAGGCAGTAAGACTCTCAACTATTATGAATACAGCAATAGCATTGCATCCTATGGAATTTGCAAATATACCTACTTAAGGAAAGAGGAAAGTTTATGCAAGAGAGAGAGAATACTAGACAATCAGTGAGAGACAGAGCCTCCTGCCATTTTGTTCACTACATATGTTCCTTAGAGGAGCTAAATATGGGAAATATGACTCATATTCCCTTTATCAGGCTCAGTGTCTCTCTAGGACTGAGTAAGAAATTAATTTATGACTGTGTTAGGCACTGAGAAACTTTCATTAAAGATGCTTTAGATGAGAGGTAAGAGTGCAAAATGGTTATAAAATCAGATTCTCCCTCCAGAAGACAGGCATTATTACTCTGTCATTACTATCCAGCTGGGAAGTTACTCAAATCCTTTAAGACTTTAAGGTAAAATGGGAATAACAGGAATACCTCTTACTTTATACAATTTTTGTATAATTTTTAAATGTACATAAAGTGCTTTATCATATATGGTAAATCAAATATTATAATGACATTGAAGATGATGATGATAATGATGTCATGAGATGTCAAGAAATGTCAAGACATCAAGAAGATATTGGTGGAAAAAAACTTATTGGAGAAAACTTTCTTTGGTGGGAACTTGAAAACTTGATTTTTAATCATGGAGCTTACTTTTCCAGTTGGTATGGATAAGTAATCAGGCTATTCGAAGTGATACAAAATGACCTGATTTTTCTGTGATTTAGTCGCTATGTTGTGTCTGACTCTTGCAACCCCATGGAACTGTAGCCCACCAGGATCCTCTGTCCATGGAATTTTCCAGGCAAAATTACTGGAGCGGGTTGCCATTTCCTTCTCCAGGAAATCTTCCCGACCCAGAGATTGAATCCCAATTTCCTACATTGCAGGCAGATTATTTACTGATCAAGCTACCAGGGAAGCCCGTGATTTCTCTACCAGAGCATAATTGGATTTGTCACCCATTAATTATAATTAATTAAATATTTTGAAAGGTCAGGAGAGGTAAATCACTGAAAGAGGCATCTACTGCATTTCTTTGGTATATTTCTGTGGAATGCAGATGGTCATGGCCTCAATATAAAATTCATCATTTGTAACTCAAACTGTGTCTTGCATCCCCTGAAATTCCACCTAAAATGAAATCCAAGGAAAATGATAATACAAAGGACAAAGGACATGAATGTCTGCAGTAAGCTCCTTATAAAAATAGTTCATCTTCAGGTGGTGCACAGGGGAGATTATCAAATCAGGCTTGTTCTTAGAATAGATAAATATAAACTTCAAATACACACTAGAGCTCTTTTCTGTTTGTATTCAAGCTCCTGTCTCTTCCCTTCATCTTATTTATTCAACCATGAAAATGGCTTTACTTACCTCTTGAAGATGAGCAATTATTAAATGAGAATGTCAACTTAAACTTTAACCTATTGCATCTATTTAAGAAAAAAATAAATAAAACTCAACAAACAATAAAGTAGACAGGTGCAAAAAGAATTTAACATTTCAAAGAAAAATCTGCTTTCATTTATGCAGTGGATTCACTTTCATGGGCAAAATAATGAGACAGAAAGGTATTTTGTGACTTTCCCGAGGACAGGTGTGTGTAGTAGGTGAAGCTAGAAATCAGTAGAACCAAGTTGCACCTAATAACTCAGGTAAGCATTGACCAAAATCTACTCATGTAAATCATTAAAGTCGGAATGATTTTTAAAGAGACATATATTGATTCCCAAAAATAAAAATCACCTCTCTGTGTCAACTGTTAAAGTTCTTAGGGACTTGGTATATGAAGTGTTGGAAAGTTGGACAGAGGGGTCCATCTCCCCTGCTTTGTGGGAAATCGAACTGCACTATAAAATTTATTATTTCATTGTTGTTCTAGCCCAATTTAAAAATAAATGTATGCTAAAGTAATAATTTCATCCCTTTCTATTTCTGCCATGAGTAAAATATTGGAGCCAAATTGATCTTTTGAAGTTACACAAGCACCCTTTCCCCTTGATCCTCTGCCTGCACTGTTCCTGTGCAGGAATATTTATAGAGAAAATTAGATTCACTATTTGCTTGAACCAATATATTTTGCTAGTGGCTATACCAATCCAATTAACTCTTTTGACAATACCGTAAAATTAGGATATTGGATTACGCTGCTGCTGCTGCTGCTAAGTCGCTTCAGTCATGTCCGACTTTGTGTGACCCCATAGATGGCAGCCCTCCAGGCTCCCCTGTTCCTGGGATTCTCCAGGCAAAAACACTTGAGTGGGTTGCCATTTCCTTCTCCAATGCATGAAAGTGAAAAGTGAAAGCAAGGACACTCAGTTGTGTCCGCCTCTTAGCAACTCCATGTACTGCAGCCTACCAGGCTCCTCCATCCATGGGATTTTCCAGGCAAGAGTATTAGAGTCGGTTGCCATTGTCTTCTCCGATATTGGATTATGTTTGCAGCCTATTAGAAAAGTCATGGTTGAATACTCATTCTTGTAACATTATCTAAAATTATGAAATCCTAGTACTGAAAAATATTTCATGGAGTAGGAGACAAAATTTGGGAGGAAACTATTCTTTAGATCATGATATGAAAATTATAAGATCTTACATATGTTTAGGAGTAAAGAAGGATTTTTTCCTGTAAGAATCAGAAATATCCAGTGCATAAATTAGCAGAAAGAAGTCTCTTGATTATAATTAATAATATCATTATTACCACATTAAAAGATTAATACTGATGGTAGACAATATGTAAAATGGATGGAATCAGTTCAGTTCAGTTCAGTCGCTCAGTCGTGTCCGACTCTTTGCGACCCCATGAATTGCAGCATGCCAGGCCTCTCTGTCCATCACCAACTCCCGGAGTCTATCCAAACCCATGTCCATCGAGTCGGTGATGCCATCCAACCATCTAATCCTCTGTCGTCCCCTTCTCCTCCCGCCCCCAATCCTACCAAGCATTAGAGTCTTTTCCAATGAGTCAACTCTTTGCATGAGGTGGCCAAAGTATTGGAGTTTCAGCTTCAACATCAGTCCTTCCAATGAACACCCAGGATGGACTGGCCTCATTGTTCAGGAAAAAGTTTGAATAGAATGGAATCCTTTAGGATGGATTGATTGGATCTCCTTGCAGTCCAAGGGACTCTCAAGAGTCTTCTCCAACACCACAGTTCAAAAGCATCAATTCTGCAGCACTCAGCTTTTTTCACCGTCCAACTCTCACATCCATACATGACCACTGGAAAAACCATAGCCTTGACTAGACGGACCTTTGATGATAAAGTAATGTCTCTGCTTTTAAATACGCTATCTAGGTTGGCCATAACCTTCCTTCCAAGGAGTAAGCGTCTTTTAATTTCATGGCTCCAATCACCATCTGCAATTTTGGAGCCCAGAAAAATAAAGTCAGCCACTGTTTCCACTGATTCCCCATCTATCTGCCATGAAATGATGGGACTGGATGCCATGATCATAGTTTTCTGAACGTTGAGCTTTAAGCCAACTTTTTCACTCTCCTCTTTCACTTTCATCAAGAGGTTCTTTAGTTCTTCTTCACTTTCTGCCATAAGGGTGGTGTCATCTGCATATCAGAGGTTATTGATATTCCTCCCAGCAATCTTGATTCCAGCTTGTGCTTCTTCCAGCCCAGCGTTTCTCATGATGTACTCTGCACATAAGCTAAATAAGCAGGGTGACAATATATATACAGCCTTGACATACTCCTTTTCCTATTTGGAACCAGTCTGTTGTTCCATGTACAGTTCTAACTGTTGCTTCTTGACCTGCATACAGGTTTCTCAAGAGACAGGTCAGATGGTCTGGTATTCCCATCTCGTTCAGAATGTTCCACAGTTTATTGAGATCCGCACAGTCAAAGGCTTTGGCATAGTCAATCAAGCAGAAATAGATGTTTTTCTGGAACTCTCTTGCTTTTTCGATGATCCAGCGGATATTGGCAATTTGATCTCTGGTTCCTCTGCCTTTTCTAAAACCAGCTTGAACATCTGGAAGTTCATGGTTCACATATTGCTGAAGCCTGGCTTGGAGAATTTTGAGCATTACTTTACTAGTGTGTGAGATGAGTACAATTGTGCGGTAGTTTAAGCATTCTTTGGCATTGCCTTTCTTTGGGATTGGAATGAAAACTGACCTTTTCCAGTCCTGTGGCCACTGCTGAGTTTTCCAAATTTGCTGGCATATTAAGTACAACACTTTCACAGCATCACCTTTGAGGATTTGAAATAGCTCAACTGGAATTTCATCACCACCACTACCTTTGTTCATAGTGATGCTTTCTAAGGCCCACTTGACTTCACATTCCAGGATGTCTGGCTCTAGGTGAGTGATCACACCATCGTGATTATCTGGGTCGTGAAGATCTTTTTTGTACAGTTCTTCTGTGTATTCTTGCCACCTCTTCTTAATATCTTCTGCTTCTGTTAGGTCCATACCATTTCTGTCCTTTATCGAGCCTATCTTTGCATGAAATATTCCTTTGGTATCTCTAATTTTCTTGAAGAGATCTCTAGTCTTTCCCAATCTGTTGTTTTCCTCTATTTCTTTGCATTGATCGTTGAGGAAGGCTTTCTTATCTCTCCTTGCTGTTCTTTGGAACTCTGCATTCAGATGGGAATAGCTTTCCTTTTCTCCTTTGCTTTTCGCTTCTCTTCTCTTCCCAGCTATCTGTAAGGCCTCCTCAGACAGCCATTTTGCTTTTTTGCATTTCTTTTCCATGGGGATGGTCTTGATCCCTGTCTCCTGTACAATGTCACAAACCTCTGTCCATAGTTCATCAGGCACTCTGTCTATCAGGTCTAGTCCCTTAAATCTATTTGTCTCTTCCACTGTATACTCATAAGGGATTTGATCTTGGTTATACCTGAATGGACTAGGGGTTTTCCCTACTTTCTTCAATTTAAGTCTGAATTTGGCAATAAGCAGTTCATGATCTGAGCCACAGTCTGCTCCCGGTCTTGTTTTTGCTGACTGTATAGAGCTTCTCCATCTTGGCTGCAAAGAATATAATCAATCTGGAGAAGGCAATGGCACCCCACTCCAGTAATCTTGCCTGGAAAATCCCATGGATGGAGGAGCCTGGTAGGCTGCAGTCCATGGGGTCGCAAAGAGGCGGACACGACTGAGTGAAAAAAAAAAAAAAAAGAATATAATCAATCTGATTTTGGTGTTGACCATCTGGTGATGTCCACGTGTACAGAATACTGTGTTAAGAAATCAGTAGACCCAAGTCCCAATTTTATTTCTGCTGCTCCTCCCTGCTCCATAATCTTTCTCATTTAAAAAGTGGAATTAATAATTTTGCTATCATCAAAATCAAATGAAATAATATATGTGACGTGCTTTGAAAAGTATTCATCATAAGGTATAATACATAAAATAAAATAGAATAATATGTAATTCTTCTGAAATTATGTTAAACTCTGATGCAAACAAATCTTATTTTATACATTAGAAATGCACAGAAGGAAATATTTATTTAAAAAACTTGAGAATCAAACTTCACTTTAATTGTGCTAAAGACAAACAAGTGACCTCTCTTCTCACTCCCCTGGTATAAATATTTGTCAACGAGAATGGAGATTGCAATATACCACAGAAAAATTGGAGAGCATATGCCAGAAAAGCAAAAAGTCACCATGAGTGGGCATATCAACAAGAATAGACAGGGATCTTTAGAGAAACTAAAAGCCAAACAAGTGAGCAGTTCTGAGCACCAGGATCAAAATTTTCACCTCAGTTCTCAGTCTCCCATCACCAGTTCTTACCCTCTACAGCCACAGTTTATCCCTGATTCAACAATGGCAATATTAATAGATAATTCTCCCAAGAATACTTCTTGGTCGGTATTGTCATCCACAGTTCAAAAATAAGAAAACTGAGATTCCGAGAGATTATGTAATCTCCTCAAAGTCACACAGCAAATAAGTGAAGAGTTATTTAAGCTTTGCCTGAGAACTCCAAAGCTCATGTATTTTTTATTCCTTTACTCAAGCAAAGAAGTCAGGTATTTCTTCTAAAGTGACAAGTCTGCTTTCATTTTTGTAACCTATGTACACCTAACTCATTTTCCTTCTCTTACTTATCATCATCATCAAAACACCACATGTTCTTGATTACATAGTGAAGAGACAAATATAGACAGTTCCTGGAGGAACCAGATGATGGCAAGAGCAAGTGACAGATGGGGCTCCTCTACTCCACAACAGAGTGAGAAGGCAGAACTAGATAACAAGAGCATTAAATTGCTCAGAACATCCACATGGCTGCCATGAGATGGTAGGGTTCAGGGTCATATGTCTACCCTATCATCATCTGTGATCCACTAACCAGCCTACCAACACAAAGGATTGTTTGTTTTCCCTTTTACACAACGCAAACCAACAGGGAAAAATTCATCATTAATCACAAAAATGTCTCTATCCAGACTGCTTAGAAACTATTTATAACCAGGAAAAGCCTGGTCATGAGTATGAACAGACTCAAAGTGATACAGTATAGTATGAACAGACTCAAAGCTGCTGGGGAGGCTTCTAAAACCAACCGCGAAATAACTTGTCTGGAATTCTCTTACTTGTAGCAATTATTAATCCTTAAGTCTCATAGCAACTTTTTATGTAGAAAGCATCACTTCCCTAATATTTTATATTGGTATAAATGTCTGATCTAACAGTTTAGGTAAAGCTTATGCCCCAATAAAAAAAAAAAAAACAACAACAACTAAGGTTTGTTTAGCAAAGAAGGAAGTAGAAGAAGTAAAGCAGATGGGTTAAAGCAAATGGTGCTTATCTGCAGAGAGAATAATGGGACACATGAATAAACAAAAGCTTAAATGAGGGATAATATGGTCTCAGAGAGAGACACACAGAGACAGAAATAGAAATTGAGACATAATCTGATAGAGTCAGAAACACACTTCAATGTAGAGAAAAATCTGTAATTGTTTTCAGTTATAAAATTTAATTCCCACAAAATCTGTGAGAGTTCTAAATTCTTAAAACAACTTTGTTCTTCTATTTACATAAATTTGCTTAAGTAGGTTTCCTTTTTTTTTTTTGAAAACCAAAGATGCATGGCTTTTATAGTCATAGATTTTTGCTCCAAAGGATGTATTTAGTTTACTTGTGAACTGGATTGGAACATTGGGACTCCCTGAATTCTTTCATCCTGATCCCTATAAGACGTAACTTCAGACACACAAAAAAGTGTGAGTATCCTCATTGGACATATCACTATATCCTCACTGAAATATGTGCTTTGAAATGTTAAAATATACAATGGTGATAGATTGAAAACCTCAGTAAAAATCTCTAAGGTAGATAAACAGAAGAGATTCCTTCAATACATAGAGCAGACCTAGTTCAATACGCCTCAGTCCTTTCTGCAACAGTGATCGTTTCCAACAGAAGCAAAGTTTAGTGTCATCTTGCCTCATCAACCTCATGAAAAAAGAGACAGAAGCATCAAGAGACAGCTCAGAGGTGAGACTTTTAGCATGACTGTGTAAGGAGCTTTACAAATCCTTTCTCCAAAATAGTAGCAATAAACCTAGACAAAATTTCAAAAACAACCATTTAAAATCTCTGACAATTTTCCAGCATTAGGCAAATTAGGAAATAATTATTCAATAACATATAATGAATCTCAGTAAGAAGAATGGAGATATATGGTGTCTGTTAATAAATCAGAGGCTGCATCATTTCCCCAAACTCCATGTTGCAGAAGTTTTATTCTGGACGGGCAAGTCAGGCTATGAGAACTGGCAGCTCCAGTTCCCTCTCTGCTCCAGGTCTAGCTCCAAGGCATAGAGATTCCACTACAGATAGGTGAGTAGAAAGTGAGGGTCAGCAGCTATGTGACCCTTCCTTGAGGATGTTAGCATTATTGGAAGCAGAATGTGGGGAAAAAAACATATCCAGGAACTCTGTTAAGGACAACAGAGGTCTTAGTGATAATCAGAAAGGGCTAAAATCTCTGTGATAGAACAAGAGAAATTACCTAATCCAGAGAATAGAGAGACAATGCAAAATAAACAGCCTCAGAGACCTGTAGTATATTGTTAAATATATAGCTAATTATTGTTTTAATTGTTGCTTTAGGTGTTATAGTATACATCTTTAACTTATCAAAGTCTGCGGTGACAGGCTGAATAATTCTCTCCAAAGATGCTCATGTCCTAATCCCTGGAATTTGTAAATATGTGACCTTAACAGGCACTCTGCAGATGTATCTAAGTTGAGGATCTTGAGATGAGGAAATAATCCGGTCTTAATCAGGTGATCCCAAAGTAATTATAAGAAGTTTTATGAGAGAAAGGTAGAAGATCAGAGTCAGAGGGAAGGAGATATGATGACAAAGCAGAGGAAAGCAAAAGAGAGAAACCTGAAAATGTTACACTCTGGCTTTGAGATAGAGGAAGAAACGATGGCCAAGGAATGCCTATAAAAACTGGAAAAGTCAAGGCAATGGATTCTTCCTGAGAGCCTCCAGGAGGAGCATGAATCCTGCTGACACTTTAAATTGTAGTACAGTGAGAACATTTTGAATTTTTAAGCTCTAGAACAAAAGTAATAAAATTGTGTTCTTTTACATCATTAAGTTGTAGTAATTTGTTACAGTATACATAGGAAACTAACACATTATATTCAAATCATATTGTACCATTTCATATGTAGCAGGTATTCTTAACTGGGGATTATTTTTCCCCCTAGAAGACAATTAACACAATCTGGAGACATTTTTTGTTAGCACAGAAGGAAGCAGGCAAGGGAAGTATGTTAGTTGCTCAGTCGTGTCCAGTTCTTTGAGATACCAGGGACTGTGGCCCACCAAGCTTCTCTGTCCATGGAATTCTCCAGGTAAGGATATTGGAGTGGGTTCCATTTCCTTGGATAGGAAAAGGAAAGAGGCTGCTGGAATCAACTGGATAGAACACAGAGACCAGAGATGCTGCTAAACAATGCAAAGAGGAGACCACAGAGGGAGAGAGAGAAATACCCAGTCCAAAATGATAATAATGCTAAAACTGAATATTCTAATATGTAGTTGATAGACATAATTGTACACTTTGCTTTCTGGACCCCACACTCTGTGATTTTGTTGTCATATATTTTACTAACACGGAATACAGAAATGGAATACAACTTTTCTGGTAGCAGCATTGAAAGTGAGTAACCTAAAGGAGGGCTCCCATGTGGCTCAGTGATAAAGAATATGTCACGAATGTAGGAGATGCGGGTTCAGTCCCTAGGTCCGGAATATCCGCTGGAGAAGAAAATGGCAACCCATCCACTGTTCTTGCCTGGAAAATCCCATGGACAGAGGAACCTGGCAGGCTATAGTTCATGGGGTCGCAAAGAGTCGGACATGACTGAGTGACTGAGCATACATTTTACTAACACAAAAGTTATAAACTATAGAATACATTGCTATTATTTGTATTTAGACATTTTGTGAGCATTTTAGCATGTTAATTGAGCTATAATTCACACATTTAAAGTATAAAATTCATTGTATTTCTGTGGTATCAGTTGTAACATCTTTTTCATTTCTGGCTTGAGCCCTCTCTTTCTCAGTGAGTCTACCTGTCCATTTGTCAATTTTGTTGTTTGTTTGTTTTTCAAAGAATCCACTCTTAGTTTCATTAGTCATTTTAGTTTCTATGTATCTATGTCATTTATTTCTGATTTGACCTTTATTATTTCTCCTACTAAATGTGAACTTTGTTCTTTTTCTAGATTCTTTAGGTATAAAGTTAGATTGTTTAAGATTTTTCCTGTTTCTTGAGGAAGGCCTGTATTGCTCTAAACTTCCCTTTTAGAGACACTTTCGTGCATCTCATATATTTTGGTATGTTGTATTTATGCTCTAATTTGGCTCTAGGTATTTTTTTATTTCTCCTCCGATGTCTTTAATGATCCATTGTTCAACAGCATGCAGTTTAATCTCCAGATTTTCGTAGTTTTTCTAGTTTATCTTGTAACTGATTTCTAGTTTCATATCATCATGGTAAAAAAAAAGGTGACTGATATTATTTTAATCACCTTGAAGTTGTTGAGTACTCAAAGTTCCTTTCCTTTGGAAAATGCCACAGATTTCCACTTAAACATATTTGCTTATTCCTAGCAGAGGCTTCAAACCTTTACAAAATTTGAATAACAAAGGGCATCTGGTTCCCTAATTCACTGTAGCTTTCATATTAGATGCAGCAGATGCTTCCCATTGTCAGACATCTGCTGAAAACACAATAAACAACAGTGGAGTTTTAAGAGCTGACAGTGAAGACTGGGAACTGTAGAAAACAAGTAAGTGAACAATGAACTCAGACCTTTAGGATGAGGAGCAAGTAATCTTACACTTTCTGATATCCTTAAAGGCACATTAGATTAAGTTCAGGATAATACATAATGACCATAATAGGCACTGATTAATCCAACAGTTACTGAGCACAAGCATGTTATCTGCATTGTTGTAGATACAGGGAATGTATAATCAATATTGCCATCAGTGTCACAGCCATTATGGAGTTACAATCCTGTGGTGAGGGCAATTTATAAAAAAATTAACTAATACATTTATAAAATGGTTATGTTTAAAAATGTAAGAAATAAAATACCTCTTAGAAAAAAGCATCAAATAGAACCTTATTTTTAATCTTGAGAGAATAAGTATGGGTGCGCTTTATGAATAAATAAAGAAAACTTGGTTATTCTGAAATAGTCATTCCCCAGGAGTGACCAATAACTGGACTTTTACATATAGTAACTGCCTTGCGCTTTCTCCCCTTTCTGTATGCCTCCTGTGTGAAAGGCTTTGGCAAACAATTATGTAGTAAATACAGGGCTATGTAGAGGAATGGACGACTTACAGAATTAATTCTCAGAAAGAATAGCTAACCCTTGGAAAACTGTAAATAACTATGCGAAAAGGACAAGTGGAGTACAGTACACTGTAGAGAGTTTCAGAGGCCAGGGGAGCTGGGATTGAAGCTTAGCTCAGCTATCTAGTGACTGTGTAATCTTGAACAAGGAATATTCTCTCTGAACCTCAGTTTGGGGGAATATAAAATGAATTTTTTAATAATACCTTCCTTTGAGAGTTCGGAGAAGGCAATGGCACCCCACTCCAGTACTCTTGCCTGGAAAATCCCATGGATGGAGGAGCCTGGTAGGGGGCAGTCCATGGGGTCGCAAAGAGTCTGACACGACTGAACAACTTCACTTTCACTTTTCACTTGCATGCATTGAAGAAGGAAATGGCAACCCACTCCAGTGTTCTTGCCTGGAGAATCCCAGGGACAGCAGAGCCTGGTGGGCTGCCATCTATGGGGTCACACAGAGTCAGGCATGACTGAAGTGACTTAGCAGCAGCAGCTTTGAGAGTTGGGAAACTGGATTGAAATATCAAATTAAAAACACATAACTCATCAGCTTTTGGCCCATTGATTGCTGCTGTTTAGTCGCTGAGTCATATCTGATGACTCTTTGCTACCCCATGGACTGTAATCCACCAGGTTCATCTGTCCATGGGATTTCTCAGGCAAGAATACTGGAGTGGGTTGCCATTTCCTTCTCCAGGGTATATGTCCAACTATCAAACCCATGTCTCCTGCATTGGCAGGCAGAATCTTTACCAATGAGCCACCAGGGAAGCCCTTGGCACATTGATAGTACAGACTTAATAAGTAGTAGTTCCCCTCTATTCATCCATACATTCAGGCCACTCTGCTAGCAGTGGAGACAGATTTGTGTTGATCTAGCCTCACCTTGGAGCCCAAGAGTGCCCAGTGATGGCTACTCTTGACTATATTTATACGTATATTTTGTTAAGTTGGCTTTATCTAGTGGGCGACAGTCTATGGAGTCGCAAAGAGTTGAACAGGACTGAGCATGTGCATACGTGCGCACGTGCGCGCACACACACACACACACACACACACTGAGAGAAAGTATCACCATAGGGATTTCAACTCTACAGCCCTTGACTTGTTACATGTATTAACCAAACTAAATTCACCAAACCAGATCACTCAAAGCTTAGAAATCTGCTGGCTTTAGAATCAGGAGTAGCATTTTGCTTATGGAGTTTATCTGCATTTCACTTTGCAGTGTTTCAAGTGTTCTCTGAAAGATGCCAAGAACTGTTTCAGTACTTGGAAAAATGTATTGGGCTTCCAGAATCACTACCAAACAGGGCCAAACATGAAGAAGGAGAGATAACTGAAGAGCAGAACCCACTCCAGACCCACTCAAGATGTTTAAGAAAAGCCAACTGTTTACAACACAGGTCATACTTGCTTAACTAGCTGTAATCAGAGCCTTATGAGATTCACACAGAAATTAAGTAGTAACAAATAAATGAAGAGAATTTAACAATTTTATACTAAACACAGAACAGAATATAACAAACAAGATGTCAAATGAAGTTGTAGGTTAATGACCTTGTACTTCACAATATAATGAGGCACATACAGTATGAGGCTGGAATAACATGTATTACAGGATATAAATACATATAATGGCAGTTTATAAATAAATTATTCTACACTGATTGCAATTAAATTGGCTTGTTATAATACGATCTTATAATTAAGGTGTAAGCAGCTTGCTGCCTAGTTACTGCCTGATCAGCAACAAATACAAATATTTTTCTCAGCTACAGTAGTTCTAAATAAACACCCAAACTTTTTATATAAGCTATTTTGTCAGATGAACATCCATATGCAAAATCAGATTATCATAAATTAGTTAAACGTGCAAACATTGTCATTTCTGACTCTCCCCAAAGACTATTTCCAATTGTTTTCAATTAAGGAAAATCATTTCCAAGTTAAGGAAACTTTTAAGCCCTCCAATTTTATCATTCATCTATTCCATACCACTGGATAGAAGGCACTCTGGTCAGAAATGCCATGGGAACTATGAGATTGGCTACAGTGGTATGTCATGCCCCATCTCCTCCCTCCCCCTTCTGTCTGACCCAGGGGCACTTCCTTTGCACTGCTGTGTGTAGTTCTGTCTTGGCACAGTATATACCACATTGTAAGCATCCACTCACAGGTCTGTCTATGTTGGTCCTGAACACAAAAGCATGAGGGCTTTGATGTTCTAGATGACACACTCTTTCTGGAATTGAGTTAGAACTCAGAAGTATACAAAGGAAATGAAAACTCCACATCCCTTGCATTTAAGTAAGTAAGTAAGTGTTAGTCGCTTAGTCGTTTCTGACTCTTTGTGACCCCATGGACTGCAGCCCACCAGGCTCCTCTGTCCATGAGATTTTCCAGGCAAGAATACTGGAGTGGGTTGCCATTTCCTTCTCCAAGGGACCTTCCCAAGCTACAAGGGAAGCCCCTCCCCCTGCATTTAAGAGGCTTCAACTTGGCAAGAGGAATAATAACTTACAAACTACTATGTAAGGCACAGTAACATTAGCTTTCAACAATGTTACAAGAAGCAACTTCTGGAAGGTGAATGGAAAGAGCAACTAATTAGCTGGTGAGTAATAGGAAAGTTCATGGAAGTAGCATTTCTTTGCCCTGACACTTTAAGGAAGCAACTTCTGCCAAGGATTTTTTGTGTGTGTCTCTGAAATGGAGCAGAACCCTATGATCCTTCCCCCATGCCCTCTACCTGTCTTTTGTCTGTGAAAAAAACTTTAGCCAAAAAATCAGTTTAATCAAAGAAATGAGAAAACACAGAAACAAAGGAAAACAGTCAAAGGAGATAAAATAATAATAGTTTAGTCATTAATCATAGTCAAGGACCTTTAGTTCATCCTCAAGGGCTATAGATAATATTGAGCCATATCTTGTAAGCTGTGTTATACATACTGACACCATACCAGGTGAAAGAACGTGATGACCAGACTGTAGCCATGTAACAAACTGCCACAATTCCAAGAATTGGCCTCAAGGAATGGGACTGACCTTGGAACTCAAGTTTGTGGGTGTGTGTGCTAAGTCATTTCAGTCGTGTCCAACTCTTTGCATCCCTATGGTCTGTATCCCTCCAGGTTCCTCTGTCCATGGGATTCATTCAGATCTGAATACTGGAGTGGGTTGCTATGCCATCCTCCAGGGGATCTTCCCAACCCTGGGACTGAACCGGCACCTCATATCTCCTGCATTGGCAGGAGGGTTCTTTACCACTAGTGCCACCTGAGAAACCCCAGAACTGAAAATTAACTGTAGTTAAAACAATCAAGATAATGCTGGCCAGATCACCACATGACCAATTTTAAGATGACTCTGCGCGCTGATTGTGCTGTTTCTACCTATAGCCCCCCACCTTGTGTCTATGAAAGCTCTTGCTCACTGATTGTCATTGAAGGCGAGTCGGCCTTTGGACAGGAGTCCACCCTGCCACACCCACTCACCCACCCCACCCCTAGTTGCCAGCAGGCATCAGAAATAAAGCAAACTTTCTTTTCCACCAACTTTGCCTCTTTATTGGGTTTTCAGCAGAAAGCAGGGGAACCTCACTTTCAGTTGTATATCTTTTTACATAAATTAAAGTATTTTTCAAAGTACCATTCAATGAAGGAGGGAAATCTATTCTGCTTGAAGAACAACCTTATCTATACTAAGGAAAACCAAACAAATTTTTAAATAAATAAGTTCTGGATTGAGGGCAGGGAAATATTTTTAGACAAGTGTTGGGGGACAGGGGATTTTCAAGATAAAGATGATTTAGCACAAAAGGGGGACTGTGATTAGAAGAAAGTCACTATCAAATAAAATACTGGATTCTCCAAGCAGAGTGAAGGGCCTGAGGATAGACAGATCAAAGGAAGTTTGCAGATTCAGTGCATTGATTTGTACTAATGAGTCAATTGTAGGTAAATTTAAGTAAGAAAAGGCTTAGCTAAATGGATTATGTTCTCAGGAGATCTAATAAATAACAGCCCTCTGTCCCATCCTGGATTCTGAACAAAAGAGTAAGGTCAATGGGAGTTCAAAATATTACCTGTACTGTGATAAAAATCAAAGGGGTGGGGGAGAAAGAGCTTAGTATAATAACAAACATAAGCAAAACAAAGCAGAATAGGTTTGCCAATTAAACCCCCAAATCAGAAAGACTATCAGTGCACTCAGAAGTATTGGACCAGGGCAAGTACCCCCACACACTCAAGGAGGAAGCAAAGGGAAAAGCCACTTTTGAAAGAACAGCAGAGAACACCACTTACCTGAAGGCAGTTGCCACCTGAGAGCAAAAGCCAAGGAGGACTGACATGTTATTTGCAAATTTACCAGTCCAATAGGTCATTCCAAAGGGGTTTCATAAATCTTCATTTCTAACAAGCAGCCACCACTCCCATCTCATTCTCCTTCCCTCCCTACTCCAAGCCTGCCCCCTACTGTCAGTGATTTTCTTGCAGTTTGTCTGTAAATGCTCTTTGAGGAGCAATGCACTACCTACCTCAATAACTATTCATTGAATACTTATTCTGTTTTCATTTTACTTTTCAAAGTACATATATATTCTTTAAAGAAATTCTCTTTACCTTGTTGGTCCTAAGAAAGTCAAAGATTATTTTCAGTGAAGAGTTGTTTGATGACTTTTCAAGTGTGTTGAAGAGCACACTCCCAAATGGTTCTCCAAACCAGTTCTGAGAAACAGCCTTCAAATTCTTCTGACAATCTTTTTCCAAGAGCTCTCCATCCCAGCAGAAATGTCCTAAGGCCCTGGGCATTCAGACGAATCTAATCCCAGCTTTCTTGGTTAAGTACCCATCGAAACAATCACATCTTTCTACTCCTCAGGTGTTTTAGGTGCTATTTCAAATAAAGGACCAGTAACAAGTAATTAAATGCTATACTTCCTTTTCTATGCTGAGACAAGACACTAAACCTGCAGAAGAATGGAGGTTGTGAGATCAAGCAAGGAGACACAGGCTTTGAGATCTGTCTATTTTGCTCTTGCAAAGGCTTCACTGAGAGTACTTTCTTTGTCTATGTCTGACTTATTTAACTAATTGTGGTGCTACATTTGGTCCATATGACAGCCCTTAGAATCAATAAACATTTTAGAATCAATAGACATTTCAGGCATCACTGTTTTTGTTAACAAACTATTTCATTTATATTAGGTGGTGAATGATGGAGATGTTCTTAGAATGAAGATGGGAGTTACATGGGTGTTCTCATGTATAACGATTTATACATATATAAATATTTTTAATCATTTCAATTTTGTGTTTACTAATTCAACTAATAATTGCAGTAATAAGATGATAATAGCTATAGCTCATGGGGATATATGCCTCCTTGTGTCCTAAGTCACTTCAGTTGTATCCAACTCTTTGTGACCCTATCAACTGTGGCCTGCCAGGCTCCTCTGTCCATGGGATTCTCCAGGCAAGAATACTGGAGTTGATTGCCATGCCCTCCTCCAGGGTATCTTCCTGACCCAGGGATTAAACCCGCATCTCTTATGTCTCCTACATTGGCAGATGGGTTCTTTACCACTAACACCAACTGAGAAGCCCCTTGGGAACGTATAAGTGTAAGATATTGTACTAAGTACTATTCAACTATACCGCATTCAACAATCTTATGAGATAGATTTTATTACTAACACCATTTTTTAGGGGGATGAGAAAAATGCGGTTCACCAAAGAATTTTGTCCAAAGCTATGTGGCTAATGATTGGTGGTTTTAGAGTTAAAGCCCAGATTAATAATATACTGAAGCCCATGGTCTGACCCACAATGTTATAGCCCACCAGTACTCTTATCAACCAATTCAGATTAATGGAAGACAGAAAACTGACGACATGAGTGCTTTGTCAGGTACAAGCACAACGAGCCCCCATTTATTGGTAAGATTTGGGGGGGGCATCAAACTTTACATGTTCAAAAACCCATATGTGCGGTTGGCCAAAGATTCTTCTTGGTCATCAGCAAAGTCTTCTTTTAATTCTAAATATCGTGTGTATAGAGGAATAGGAATGTATCAAGATTCTTTGGAATAGGAATGTATCAAGATTCTTTGGACAATATTCAGGCATCTTGTTTGACTTGAGGAAATGAAAACAGGATAAAGAACAGCATAGAGGAAGAGAGAGCCCAGATACCATGTCATTTAAGAAGATGTCAGAATAATGTTAGGAGGATTTATCTTCCTTTTTTAAAATGTTGTTTTCTAGGAGTCCTAGAAAAAGTCCTAAAAAAGTCCTAGAAAAAAGGTAGGGTTTGCCATAGTTACCAAAGGGAAAAAAATGTATTTCTATATTCTTAATCTATTTACTTGCCAGCACAGTAGATTGAAATAGTAAATGATAATAGTAATACTTGAGATTTGTAATCTCAAAGCAGAGGGCTTTAGTGTTTATTACCCTCTTAGATCCTTACAACAGGCATATAAGAAAATAGGATGGGAATTATTTATCTCCTGTTCTACAGACTTCCCCTGGTGGCTCAGATGGTAAAGAACCTGCCAGCGATGAGGGAGACCCAGGTTTGATCCCTGGGTCAGGAAGATCACCTGCATGAGGGCAAGGCAACCCACTCCAGTATTCTTGCCTGGAGAATCCCATGAACTGAAAAGCCTAGTGGGCTATAGTCCGTAGGTTCGCCAAGAGTCGGCTATAACTAAGTGACTTAGCAGGCATGCACACACACAGTTAATAATTAGCAGAGCCAGCATCAACCCCCGGTCTTCAGCTTCAAAGTTCTCTTCTACTGCAGCTCAGAGACTAGTTAAAATTAAAAATAAAGATTTCAGAGGGTCAGAAGGCAGTTGATGGAGAAATCTGTGAATACTGATTGTATTCTGTCTTTACCATTTCCTATTCTTCCCTGAACGTTGTACTTAAGAGAATAAGCTCCAGTCAGATACACCTGGGACATACTCTAGATGTTGTGCTGGCTTGGATAAGGCGGTTCTTCTCATCAGAACTTCATATTATTATCTATGAAACAGACAGTGATACGAGCTATCTCATAAGATTTTCATGAAATTAAATGAGCTAACACATTAAAAAGGAACACTGATGTTTTGTACATTCTCATACTTGTTAGCTAGAGGTAATAGTAATAGTAGCAGTAGGTACAATAATAATAGCAGTAACAAGCAAAACCTTATAGGAAAGGATCAAAACTGGGTATGTTTAGATGCAGCTCAAGAATGTATATAGGAAACAGCATCTCAAGGAGTGCCACATCAGAGTTTAGAGGATCACTAAAAATGCTATTGCCAATCCAACAGGCTCGTCAGAAAAAGGAGTGATGACCATGGGCTCTACCACCAAAAGGAATAGATAGAGAAAGATGTCTAAAACAGAGAGTGGGAACTAGAGCATGGAGTAACTTCCAAGTCACCTTTTACGGCTGAAGCCCTCCTAAGGCTGCAGCACGGTCCCTGCAGAGAGTGTGGTGCACCACGTGACCACATCACTATTCACCCTCTCCTTCCACTGGGAGTTTGAACAGAGTGAAATTCCAATTCCAGATGTAGAGCAGAGAGATTCTTGAAAGTGGAAGTTGCCAGCCCATGTACACAGTTCTGTCATAAAGAAGGAAAGTTCCAGAGGATGCAGATCAGGGGAAATTAAACAGAGTAAATGTTTAGAGAGAAGCAGAGAGATCACAAGGAATATAGTAGATGTAGAGACCCCATTCCAGCCAATTCCAGATCTGTCCCCCTGGAGGCTTTGTTCCTGGTGTTCTTGAGGCTTTGTGCTCAGCTCTCATAGGATTCTCATGAAATCTCATAGTAGATTTTCCACGGTTCCCACTCCATCCTTTTCATCTGTACCTACTTATTTTCCTTTCTTTCCAAATAGATCAGAACCCCTATATTAATTCTAAAAGCAAAGATTTGAAGGAACCAATTAAGCAAAGTTTTCTTTTCCTAGAGTTTCACTTCATGCTGGCTAATGCTTTGGTATTATCCAGAAAAACCATAAGCAAAACTATCCACAACAACAGCTTCAGAGAGCTGCAGGTAAACCAACTGCTATCCAATCTGACTAATAAAGATACATCTCCTCTCCTTGGAAAGGCATCTCTATGATGCAGTATAGACCCCACAGGGAGGTGGCAGGGATAGATAGGGGGGTGAGGGGGTGGGGGGTGTTGCACAGAGCAGGACTTGAGTCCTCCATTTACTGATTGTCTGACCTTGGATGAGTAACATCACCTTTATAGGGCTCACTCTCTGAAGCTGTAAATCAGGGACAATAGTATCTAGCTTATATGAGTTCCACATAAATTAAATGTGCATTAAAACTTCAGTTTGTGGACCCACAGTAGCAGGCGTTCCACAAACCCATACAACATTTATAGGAATAAGAAAGTTGTGCTTTTTCTTCTGTGCAAACAACTGGCAAGTAGAGTAGGTCTCTGAAGAGCAGTATATGGCACCTCTACTTAACAGTCACTGAGTGGTAACTATTATGCACCAATAATTTATGTCCAAGTTTGCTTCTTTTGGAAAAGCAGCATGGCTGTGTACAACTTGTATTTTATATAATTTTTCCTTTGTGATGGTTCATAACTAATCAAGTAGTTCAGGGTGGGAAAAAATGTCGTCAAGGTTTCAGCCTGATGAGAAAATCAATGCAGCCCAGAGTGCTGTCAATAGCACCAGTTACATCTCATTGGTCATGATGTAAAGCGGTTTACACCTAATACAGATTTTTTTAACTCAATGCCTGATTATATGTCACTCTAAACACTGAATCAGAGCAGGCTGACATGAAAATAAAACATATCCCTGTCTTCCAAGGTTCAGTTAGCTGCCTAGGGAGAGTGTATAATTCAAAATGACAATAAAGGAAAAAAGAAACTTGCATAATTTCATGTACATGGAGGGTAAAGACTGCCAACAGATTTATAGGTTATAACCTACTGAAGACTCTATGTGGAAATGTATCACTCACTCCTCTTTGTAGACAGGCAAACTCTTTCATCTTCAGGCCCTTTGGATAAATTTTCCCCATGAGTTGTTGGACATTAAATTTGTCACATAGAGACCTATTAAATCTGACTCGATGCTATAAATGGTAGCAGCCTGAGGCCCTGAGTTGTAATAGCTCTAAAGATGACACACACCTCCACATGTGGCATTTTATGGCAGAGGTTGTTAGGATCTCCAAGATAGAAATGGGATGGAGCATTTGCAATTCCTGTCCTTCTTAGAAGGGTCCATCTTATAAAACAACCCAGACACCAACCCTGGGCAGCTGTGATAACTGTACAGCAGGACTGAGCTTCATTCTCAGGTCAATGGTTGGGTGGTTGGATGAAAGAACACAGAGCCATGTGATTTTTCTAGAACTGGTTAATGAATACTATCCAAAAGACGGGTAAGTGGTGATGGTTTTGTACTTAAAGATGTCAGCTGCCAGCTATGGATGTTGAAGCATTCTAAAGGTGTCAGATTTGGGAAAATTTCATTCTAACACACTTTGTTGTGTGAATAAGCCATCAAAAGTCCAAGCATAATAATGCTTTAGCAAACTGAGTTCTCTACAGCATGTATTCCATTTGTCTGCTTCCAGAGAACAAAGCTTAGGCACCAGAACATAGTCAAGAAAAAGAGAAATGAGATCTCTGGGTGGAAAGTCAGATGGTGCCAGGCAAAAGCCTAGTGCACAACAGATGTCTGTGAAAGGGTCCTCTTCTCTCACCTATCCAGGACACACTACCCTTCTGACTAGGGGATTTCTTCTTAGCATGGGGGAAGGAAGAATATTAATTCTGTCCAAAGGAGAGCTGGACATGAGGATTCTCATGGTTTATTGAAAATCAGTATATCACAAACAGACAATAAGATTGAATTTGGCATGCTAGATATCTATTAGGGATCAATACCTGTGGGAATGTACTAGAGGAAGTGAGATTGGTAAAGAGAGAAGTCTAATTGCAAAGCAGGTCATGCAAGACCTTGGCCAATCCCATTGGAGGTGTTACAGTATGAATGCCTTGTCTGAGTTGTTCCATGTTGAGCCAAAAAGTCCAGGCTTTTGGTCATGTCCTCAGGGGTGGTGGCTGTCTGCAGTGAAGCGAATCCTGAATGAACTGACAACTGAAATCTGTTCTTTGGAAGCTGGCAGCAAGACCTCCCTTGAAAGGGCCACATTTCACAAGTTCTCAGCAAAGCAGACCTCCTTTAGTTCAGTTTATAATCTCTGGAGCTTAGCCACTCTGGCTCAGTACATGATCCTCAGATTTCTCAGTACTCCTGTTCCCAAAGATGAGAGTCTCTCCATAAGTTACCAAGGATTCCTTCCCTTCTGACTTTCACACTTTAATTTCAATTGCCTCTTTAATCTCCTGGGAATTTTCCGTAACATTTTCTTCCTCAAATGCTGTTACATATGCTATTTATTTGGGGTTAAATACCACCAAGTAGCCTCTATTACTGAGAGTTCTCTGATCCTATTGCTTTCAGTGAGTCTAGTTCCATCCTTCCATTTCTGTAGCTTTCAGATTACATAAGTACCATCCTGGGCCTTATAGCTTCATAATTTGTCCATTTTTAAATTGATATCCTATTCAGAAGGTAAGGTATAGAATATAATATCTACCAGTGAGGACTCCAGAGTCACATAGATCAGGTTTGAATCTCAGCTCAGTCTATAGCTGAGTAACCTTACCCATAATTTGGGTAAATTATTTAACATTTTTGAGTGTACAATTTCCTACTTACAAAAGGGTATAATAGTATTGCCCACATTAGGCTTATGAGAAAGAATATTTAACAGAAGAAAAGAAGAAAGGAAAGATGGGAAAAAAATAAGAGAAGAAACCAAAGAAAACTGTCCAGAGTCAGCTGTATATAATTTATATGAATGTCTATAACAGGACAGGTTGGAGACATCCTTTTTGAAGCATTTCTACCAAAGCCTGTTCTTGTTCTTGAATTTCACCGATATAATTACAAGCCACATGAATTAGAAAGTAAAGGAGAATATAAACATGAAAGAAACATTAGTCATCAGGAGCATGTGTAGAAGCCATCCAAGTGTCAAGCACATTTGGTGGTGAGGAGGGGGGAGTGAGAAGATGCTGAGTCCCCCTGTGGCCACATGGCCTAACAAAGAATATCAGCAGAAAATGGCCTTGCTCTTGTTATGCAATTATAGATACCTTTACAAGAGTAAGTGAAAGCAAAAGCACCTACGGCAGCTTAAATGCCTGTTGTCGGCTCCTCTGCCTGTACACATCCTCAGACTTACTGGGGAGGTACTTGTGCTCCAGTCCTAGTCTGCTGAGATGCTTTCTCATTATCATTTGGCAGCTGATTTTACAGGAGATGTACAGTGGAATATAGTGACCACAATTTGTTCCCAGCAAGATTCTCTGGCCCCAAGACCATGATTCTCATAAACCTAGAAGAGTCTGGATTTGTGAACATATGCTATTGCATATGGAGGGTAACCATGTAATATATCACACAGACTAAGAGACGTATTAAGAGTGAACATGGTGTATTAACAAGTCTCTAGGCAATGGATCTAAATTAGAGCTATCCCACGTAAACTGCCAAGAGTTCATCTAAATATAGACACAAGCCCGATGCAGGACAAGAATTTAGTGCTTCCTGCTTCATAAATCCATTTTAAAAAGCAGCTATGAGATATTAATTGGTTGTCATTCTCCTTTTGGAAACTACTTAGAATGAACTGAATAATGGTCCCCAAAAAGATCAGGACCTAATCCCTAGAACCCGTAAGTATCACTTTGAATGGAAAAGACAGAAGATATTTTAAGCTAAGGATTTTGTGATGAGGAGATCACCCTGGATTATCTGTCTTTACCCTAGGTACAATAACATGCATCATTATCAGCGGAAGACAGAGGGAAATTTGACTACACGTAGAGGAAAAGAAAGTGTGAAGATGGAGCAGAGAGAATTTAAAGATACTGACCTTGAAGATGGAACTGATGCAGCCATAAGCCAAGGAGTACCAGCAGTCATCAGAGCTAAAAAGGCAAGGAACAGATTCTCCATGAAAGCCTCCAAAGAGGGTATGGTCCTGCTGACATCTGCATTTTGGACCAGTAACACTGATTTCAGACTTCTGGATTCAGAACTACAAGAAAATAAATACTAATAGTTGTTTAAGTCACCACATTTGTGGTAATTGTTTACCACAGCCACAAGAAACTAATATGCAAGTTAACTTTATTCTCTAGCAATGATTTCTGAAAATAAAGTATACTGTAAATTTTTAACAAATAAGTAATATAGAACCATACAAAAAGGAGAGTTAAAATAAAATCACTAGATGTTTCACATCTCAGGGAGGCTGAAACAGTATTACCATTTGTTGGACATTGGCTCCACTGTCTTTCTATTCATAAGAATAAATAGATGGATAGAAAAATAGCTGTATTGAATACAGCTATTCAATAATAGCTGAATAATTGGAATCTAATTAAACAGAATCATAACATATTCAATATTATTAATTAAAAGTTTTAAATTTAATTTAGCATGACAAAGGAAAGGAAAATGGAAAAAATAAAAGAAAGTATTTAACTTGAAGTAAATGCTTCTTCACAACAAGGATGTTGAGTTTTTAGTCCCAAACTCTCCAGGACTCTACAGACTATACACCCTAATCTCCTGATCTACCCAAGTCCAATGTCAGTTTAACTTAGGTTAAATAGAAAGTTAGCCACTAGGAGGGCAATAACCTGGTGGTGAAGCCAAAGGAACACCAAAGATATTCCCTGTGCCACAATATCTTCCCTATGGTCCTGGGGTCTGTAATGTCCACCTTCAGATACTGGCTTTTGAAAGTCCTCTGACATAATATGTAACTGTGTCTTGGAAGGGTTGGTGCATTGCAACAGGAAGAATGCTTAATAAAGACAGGACCAAGGCCTTTCATCCTTGCTAGTTTCACTTGCTGCTTTCTAATTATCACTTAAGATTTTGATCCTTTAATGCTATCGTAAAGATCAAAAGTGAGACATTGTTTGATATCCCTGAAACATAAAACTCTAAGGTATGGCTAGTACAGTAACCCATTCATTTGCTCTATGGGTTAAATAGCTGCTGTATGCTGAAATTCAGTGCATTTAAGATTTTGATCCAGGAGTAAAGAACAAATAGAAAAGCAAATGAGCCACATTTCTATGGACTTGATGATCCAGTTTCTTAATTTCCCTGAACCGCAGTTTTCACATCATTAAAATCAGAATAATAAAACTTGCCTTGAAGGTTATTGTGAAAAATACACTATATACCTTATAAAATGATCATAGAGTAGATTCAGCTAGCAAAATACAACAAAACAAATATTCATGAGGACTGGTCAGGGAAACTGCAAGGAAAAGGTCCTTTCTGGGACAGACAGAATTAAATAGAATATGGCAATAGGGATTCATGACCATGAACAGCTCCAGAGGAGCATAATGGCAACCCATAATGAAAACAAGCAGAAAAAGCCATTTTTCCCTTGTCAGATTTTTTTAATCTTACCCAGTGCTGCTGATATGATTTACAGTTAATGCCTACAATGTATAAACTCTCTGCAAAACACTGAATGGAATAGAGAGGAAGTATGAGAAGAATAAAACTCAGCATTCAAAAAACTAAGATCATAGCATCTGGTCCCAACACTTCATGGCAAATACATGGGGAAAAAGTGGAAACAGTGACAGATTTTATTTTCTTGGGCTCCAAAATCACTGTGGATGGTGACTGCAGACATGAAATTAAAAAGACACTTGTTCCTTGGAAGAAAAGCTATGACAAACCTACACAGCATATTCATAAGCAGAGATATCGCTTTGCTGATGAAGGTCCATTTAGTCAAAGCTATGGTTTTTCCAGTAGTCATGTATGGGTGTAAGAGTTAGACCATAAAGCAGGCTGAACATCAAAGAACTGATGCTTTCAAACTGTGGTGCTGGAGAAGACTCTTGAGAGTCCCTCAGATGGCAAGGAGATCAAACCAATCAATCCTAAAGGAGATCAGTCCTGAATATTCATTGGAAGGACTGATGCTGAAGCTGAAGCTCTAATACTTTGGCCATCTGCTGCAAAAAGCTGACTCATTGGACAAAACCCTGATGCTGGGAAAGATTGAGGTCAAGAAGAGAAGGGGAAGACAGAGGATGAGATGGTTGGGTGGTATCACTGACTCAGTGGACATGAGTTTGAGGAAACTCTGGGAGATAATGAAAGACAGGGAAGTCTGGTATGCTGCAGTTCATGGGGTCACAGAGTTGGACATGATTTAGAGACTGAATAACAACATGGGAAGAATATAGGCCTCGGATTCAACCATTGGCTGTACCTTTCACAGACTGTGTGATCAAGGGCAAATTATTTAATCTCCCTATTTCTGCATCTGTCATATGGAAGTAATAATTGACTTAATTCAAAATGTTCACAGTATTCTGTTTGCAGTGTATGTCTGATAGGTCCTGTTACCAGAAGCAGATACTTCAGAAACTGCAGCTAATTTCATGACTAATTTTAGTGGAATTGATGTTTTTGAACTGCAGTGTTGGAGAAGACTCTTGAGAGTCCCTTGGACTGCAAGGAGATCAAGCCAGTCAATCCTAAAGGAAATCAGTCCTGAATATTCACTGGAAGGACTGTTGCTGAAGCTGAAGCTCCAATACTTTGGCCACCTGATGCAAAGAACTGACTCACTGAAAAGACCCTGATGCTGGGAAAGATTGAAGGCGGGAGGAGAAGGGGACAACAGAAGATGAGATGGTTGAATGGCATAACCAACTCACTGGACATGAGTTTGAGCAAGCTCTGGGAGCTGGTGATGGACAGGGAAGCCTGGTGTGCTGCAGTTCATGGGATCACAAAGAGTCGGACACAACTGAGCGACCGACTGAACTGAACTGAACTGAATTTTAGTGGAACCTAAATTTAGTGGAACCTAAACCTAAAACCCTCCTGCCTTTGAGGAGGTTACAGCATAACTAGAGGGACCAGACTAATCAAAATGAAATAAATGAGCCAACAATAGAACATAGCAAACCATTAAGAAGTAAAATTAGAGATTGCTTTCATTAATATATATTAACTATGTATTGTACTAGTAACTGTGTATTACTATGTGCCAGGTACTGTACTATAAGCTACAAAAACAGTAGTGGATAAAGTAGCAACACTCCTTCCCTGGTTTGGTGACCCTGCAGGAGGTGTTTTTCCTCTTGTTTCTGACTAATATTATCCAGAGACCAGTACAGAAATTCCTGTTAATAACCAAATCTAAATTTGAAGAATCAAAGGTTGCTGCTCTGGAGCCTGATGTGCATTCATGAAGAGCAGGATATTGCTTTACAAATGTGGCAGTGGCTAAGAAACAATATATATCTTAATGGTTATAGAGCAAGTTGTCTGGTGCTGGGTTTGACCTGAAAACTGATCTTTGAACCATTATGGAAACTGGGCAAGGAAGCAAAGCATCATTCATTGAAAATCTACCCTGAATTAAGTCAGATGCCTTGAAATGATACCAGTATTTTGAAAAACTGGTCTGTCAGGTTTGTATTATTATCCCCATTTCACAGATAAAGAGATTGAGGCTCACAGGTGTTAAGTGACTTGGCCAAGGTCACAAAGCCAGTGAAGGGCAGAGTAAATTTCAAAGCCTAGTCTATTTGATACCCACACAAGAGCTCATTCCACCCTATTATGGAGCCTCGAGGGGCAGACACACTGGCTCTAGCTCTGTCACTAACTCACTGAGCTGCTATAGAGAGATTATGCATTGCCTCTTGGGCTGTGTTTATGAATAAATGAGTGTTTTGGACTAGAGGATATCTGAGCCCTCTTCATGCTCTCTTCCTAACCTTCTGGATAGGACTTGACCAGGAACATCAAAGACAGAGCTGGGAACATCAAAAGCAGTGTGTGCTACTTGTAGAATAATTTCTCTGGATATGGTGTCATGTTGAGTCTCTTGACTCACTTGAGTACTCAAGATGGCTTTAAATGACCCTTTCCTTAATCCAAGAAATTATAGATGCTGTCTGTTCTGGGAGTTAAAGAATGGCCTTTAAAGAGGTCTCCATCTACTCGAGATAGTTCTGATGGCAATTTAAGGCTATGTCTGGCATAAACAGAGCCAAAATCAATAGTTACAAACCTGATTAATCTAGAAAGCTCATCTAAACTTGCTTAGCCTCAGTTTCTACAGCTGTAAAATAGGAGGATGATACATATTCTCATTTGGATCCCTTGAATTTCAAATAACAAAAATTAGATGTGGAAAATCTTGGAAAATGATAAAATAGTCTCAGTAGGCAATTTAGATATCTATAACTAAGAGAGAGCATAAGGCTGATATCATAAAAGGAATAAATATATTTAAATTTACATATTAAAGTCTATGTTTAATTTGATCATTCATATCTGCTAATATTAATATTCCGTACATTTTAAAAACTAATTTTAAGTACAGAAATGATATTTTCTGACAAAGTCATCTATATTCATCATCATGATCCAAAAAACATAAGTCAGAACACGTATAAAAGAAGATGCTTGTGGCACCAATAAGATCAATTGCCTCAGAATTTTCAGGAGTAGGACCTATGTTAACTAATTACCTACTTTATCAACTGAATCACATATGGATGACCCACAGGATTCTGAGAAAGCTGAGAGTAAGCTGAAAGCTTTTGATGGTGAAGGTTAACAATGAAATATTTTTTTCTGGGATTAATTAAGCAGATAATAATGGGTACCTGGCAGCAGCTGGTGGCAGGTGTGAATGGACCTTTCTTATATTTCAAGGAATGTGGGATCAGTTTAATCAGGGTACCCAAAATCTTGCCAATGAACAGCATTTCTATTATTATATGGCTATAGAACTAGGAGTGTCCCAAGAGCTAACAGCTGACACTTGGACTAGAATCAATAATTCTAATGTTCTGAGAACCTCAGACCATCCACCAAGGAATCACATAGGTATAGTGGTTAAGAATGTGGCCTCTGATATAGGAATAACTATGATGAAATCCCAACTCTACTGATTATTAGCTATGTGATCAGGAAAGTCAGTTTCATTCAGCTCATCTGCAAAATTTGGATAATAACAGTCTATGTTGCCTGGTACATGTAAATATAATATAAAATGACATATTCCTAACACAGTACCTTGCACAGAATGAAGACTTGATAAATGTCAGTTTCCTAGGAAAAGGGATCATATAAGTCATGCATTTTGATTAGTCTGATTTGGGAAACTTGCCAAGTAAGCAATTATAATTTCTAGGATGAATGTTAACACACGCACACACTTGTTTGAACTGAGACAATATTTGGAAGTGTATGAAGGAGCCATCACACCTAAGTTCTAGTTGGGGTAATTCACAAAAAAAACAGAGATGCTCCCAGTGAACTCAAGGCAGTGGCTCTCTCTCCCTTTTTTGAAACTAAATCACACATCTGGATCATGACTGTCCAATTTTTTTCCTACCAAGAACATGCATGTTATTCTATCTCTTGATTCACAACAAGGAGATGAGACTAATAATTATCCACACACTTATTGAGATTCTTTACCATGTTTCAGGACTGTTTTATATTATATGAGGTTACAGTGTGTATTTTTCATAAGAATCCCCATCAGACAAATATTATGATCCCGATTGGATAGGTGAAATACTTATAATTGCTCCAGATTGCAAGGTCTCCTAGACCAGGAGCCATGCTGGAGCTTCTTTGACTGCCCTCTCAGAGTCAGCAGAAGCTGTGCACAGAGAAAGTACTTAATAAATATCTGTGATCACTCACAGCCACTGCTTCCATGAGATTTTAACTGTAACTTTCTTTTTCTTATGCCAAGCAGCTGTAGCAGCAGCTTCCTCCCTGGTTATTACCAGTTACTGTCCTGTGAAGTCCTGAGTGTTTCTCTCCTCACACAACACCTTCAAAACACTATTAGGTTCTGCTGAATCTGAACAGTTTCAGTGGACTTGCTTCCAGAAAGCAGCTAAAGCATAGCCATAATGCAAATCCATTAGTAATGGATGTTATGCTGCAACTGGTCTTTGAATTTACAGGTACACTGCCCCCCTGTCTATTAGATGTCCTCTCCTGTCCCCCAAGGCAGACAAATGCCTACAAATCCAGTTTGGTTTAGGTGAACTCTCATGCCACAAAGGTTGTTTTGATTCATGAGGTAGGAAATTCTGTTTCCAAACTCAGATGACAGACTTAACCACAGATCCAAATCTTCCTCAAAATTCCCAATATTATTCATGAGGACCATTTGCTAATCAAATCCCAGAAGTCGCTTTCTTGCACATATAATTTAATCGAATATACAGACTCTAATAGTGGCTCTGAGATTATACCAGGACTGAGGTTGGCAGGATGGCATTGGGGAAAACCAAAACTATACATTTCTATTTCAGTATTCTCAAACTGTGATGCAAGGTTTATCACATTATAAATATATGGGCTATTTTGACAAAATCTAAGTTGAAAACCACTTAACTAATTATTAGATGTAATTGGTGATCACACAAGAAGAAGAGAAGATGCAGGGCTTTCAATTTCATAAATACCATCTTCCCCAAACAAGCACACAGAATGGTTCACAAAAATTAGATACCTATTATGTATATATACATATATACATATATGTATATATATATATAAAATTTAAGAGGTTAATTACTCACTGTTCAAAGTCCACAAAGCAGCCCTCCTACCTTACCTATGATATAGTTCATGGATCCTTCAGATGAACCTGTGGATGTGCCCAGAGATATACATAAAACCCTCTTGCGTTTACCACAGGTAACAACCAGGTTACTTTGTAAGTGTCAAAGAATACATCTCAAATCACCTTCACCAAAAAATAAATGTATCAACTTCCTTGCATGACAAATTAGTTTAAGGCAGGCTGAATCCAGAGGCTGAAGTGATATTAAAGATTTTCTGTTATTTTCCATTTCTCTGTCTCCATGTGATAGCACTCAAAATCTTCTGTCTTAGACTTTTCTTGCTTTGACTCCACCAAAAGAGAGAGTTTCAGCTTCCTAAAATCTCCAGGCTGAGCCAATTAAAGTAAAGCATTCACTGTGACTAGTAAGGGTATCTCTTACTGCACATACCAAGTCCCAAGGATTGTGAATGGTGGAAGGATATCACCTGCCCCCCACTCCAGACAAAGTCAACCTTCTCTTGCCACAAGTGTGAATGGATATTATACAGGCAAAATAAAAGTTTCACCATGGTTCATAAGTGTGTTAATTTTTACCCCCTGAGAAGAGTGTGCATGCCTTTTATCAGATTGTCAATGTTGTCAAAAACCTCTGAAGCTGCTAATAATTGATAGAGGCTCATATTTCATTAATCTACAATGAAGGCATTTGTGAAATAGAAAAGAAATATTTAAACCAGGATGAAGAGGGTACAGTTTGTAGCTCCTACATCTTCCTAACAAATCCTTAGGAATTTCATTTCCCTCATCTATAGTTATAAAAAGTATAAAGAGAAACCTCAAAGATCCCATGATAGCATTCTTTACACTTGTAATCACTTTTTTAATATGACTTCTTTTTAGACCAATAATTAAATGTTAGCCATATATGTCATTTTAAAATTTCTAGTAGGTTAAGAAAAATGAAAGGAAACTGAAATTAATTTTAATTATAAAGACATTTAAACAACTACATTCAAAATGTTATCATTTCAAATAAACATGAGTATCAGTGAACTATTTTTAAAGCTTCATTGACACATAAAGTAACAAGGGGGTGGTGGTTTAGTCGCTAAGTTGTGTCCAACTCTTGCAACCCCACTGATTATAGCCTGCCAGGCTCCTGTGTCCATGGGATTCTCTAGGCAAGAATATTGGAGTGGGTTGCCATTTCATTCTCCAGGGGAGCTTCCTGACCCAGGGATCAAACCCAGGTCTCACGCATTGCAGGCAAATTCTTTACCAACTGAGCTTCCAGGGGAGCCTAAGGTAACAAATGTGTACTCAAAAAGTGTACAATGAAGTCATTTTTAGTGTATTTGCAGTTTTACAAAAATCACCAAAATCTAATATTAGAATATTTTCATCAACCTGAAAAGAAACTGTATACCAATTAACACTCTCCATCCTGTCCCTCCAGTTTCAGACAATTCCTCATATACTATCCGTATTTATGTGTTTACCTATTCTGTACATTTCATATAATGAGTTGAGAAACTAAATACTCACACACACAAAAAAAGTGGACAGATTACACACAAAAATAGAACTCTGACCCACAACCTGTAGTAATAAAGCCTTGAAGTCAACCTATGTCTTAAAGTAACCAGTCCAGGAAGTTGGATAATAAACCCATGTAACAACAGGCCCTAAATGGCCAGGACTTACAGCTTTCTAAGTTTTTCCCCCATTTCCAAATTAGGGCCACCTGGAAAAAAACAAATATGTACCCTTAATCAATTACTTAGGGTGCCCTGCTTCAAGTTGGCCCATCCTACAACCCCCCTTTGTCAACACCATCCAAACAGGGCATACTTGAAGCTGACCTTCTCTCCTTTCTTTCCTACTTCTCTCCCTGCCTTTGAGTCTCTGTGAAAAGTGAGAGTTGGTGGCTGCCTCACCCAATATAGACAGCTCTGAATAAATCACCTCAGCTTGTTCCCATTAGGGTTGACTTCATTTATAGTCTACAGAATCATACCAAATATGGCCTTTTGTGAAGCTCTTTTCACTTAGCATAATGTTTCAAGGTTCGTCCACATTGTAGACTATATCTGTACTTCATTCCTTACAATGGCCAAATGACATCCTATTGTATGCATATTCCACATTTTATTTCTCTATTCATCAGTTCATGGACATTTGTTGCTAATGTAAATAATACTTCTATGAAAATTTATGTACAAGTGTTTATGCAGACATATGTTTATATTTTCTTGGATATATACAAAGGAGTGGTATTGATGAGTCATATGATAAGTTTATATTTAATATCTTAAAAAGCTAACAGATTTCCAAAATATCTGTACCATTTTAAAATTCTCCTAGCAATATATGAGAATTTAAATATCTTTACATCATTGCCAGTACTTTTTTATTGTCTGTCATTTTTCTATATTAGCCATCCTTGTACATGTGAAGTGGTTTGTATTTTTCATTTTCATTCCTGTAATGTGCTTCCCTGGTGGCTCAGATGGCAAAGAATCTGCCTGCAATGCATGAGACCTGGGTTTGATCCCCGGGTTGGGAAGATCCCCTGGAGGAGGGCATGGCAACCCACTCCAATATTCTTGCCTGGAGAATCCTCATGGAAAGAGAAGCCTGGTGGGCTACAGTATATGGGATAGCAAAGAGTTGGATACGACTGAGAGAATAAGCACAGCACAATGACGAATAATATTGACCATCTTCTCACAAGTTTTTTGGCTATTTGTATATCTAGCATGGTGCTCTTGTTCAGTCACTCAGCTGTGTCCAACTCTTTGAGACTCCATGGACTGCAGCATGCCAGGCCTCTCTGTCCTTCACCATCTCCTGGAGCTTGCTCAAACTCATGTCCATTGAGTCGGTAATGCCATCCAACCATCTCATCCTCTGTTGTCCCCTTCTCCTTATGCCTTCAATCTTACCCAGCATCAGGGTCTTTTCAAATGAGTCAGTTCTTCGCATCAGGTGGCCAAAGCATTGGAGTTTCAGCTTCAGCATCAGTCCTTTCAATGACTATTCAGGACTGATTTCCTTTAGGATTGACTGGTTTGATCTCCTTGCAGTCCAAGGGACTCTCAAGAGTCTTCCCCAACACCACAATTCAAAAGCATCAATTCTTTGGCGCTCAGCCTTCTTTATGATCCAACTCTCACATCCATACATGACTACTGGAAAAACCATAGCTTTGACTATGCAGACCTTTGTTGGAAAAGTAATGTCTCTGTTTTTTTTAATATCCTGTCTAGGTTGGTCATAGCTTTCTTCCAAGGAGTAAGCGTCTTTTAATTTCAAGGCTGCTGTCACCATCTGCAGTGATTTTGGACCCCTAGAAAATAGTCTGTCACTGTTTTCATTGTTTCCCCATCCATTTGCCATGAAGTGATGGGACCAGATTCCATGATCTTTGTTTTTTGAATGATGAGTTTTAAACCAACTTCTTCATTCTCTTCTTTCACCATCATCAAGAAGCTCTTTAGTTCTTTGCTTTCCGCCATAAGGGTGGTGTCATCTGTATAACTGAGGTTATTGACATTTCTCCCGGCAGTCTTGATTCCAGCTTGTGCTTCATTCAGCCCGCCATTTCACATGATGTACTCTGCATAGAAGTTAAATAAGCAGGGCAACAATATACAGCCTTGACATACTCTTTTCCCAATTTGGAACCAGTCCATTGTTCCATGTCTGATTTTAACTGCTGCTTCTTGACCTGCATACATGTTTCTTGACCTGCATACATGTTTCTCAGGCAGGTAAGGTGATCTAGGATTCCCATCTCTTTAAGAATTTTCCACAGTTTGTTGTGATCCACATAGTCAAAGGCTTTAGCATAGTCAATGAAGCAGAAGTGGATGATTTTCTAGAACTCTCTTGCTTTTTCTATGATTCAACGGATGTTGGCAATTTGATCTTTGGTTCCTCTGCCTGTTCTAAATCCAGACTGAACATCTGGAAGTTCTCGGTTCATATACTGTTGAAGCATAGCTTGGAGAATTTTGAGCATTACTTTGCTAGCATGTGAAATGAGTGCAATTGTGCGGTAGTTTGAACATTCTTTGGCATTGCCTTTCTTTGGAATTGGACGTGAAGGCATATCTATTCAAATCCATTGTCTATTTTCCATTTTTAAATTGAGTTCTGTGTCTTTTCATCATTGAGTTATAAAGTGTTCTTTGTATATTCTGGATTCAAGTACTTTATCATGCATATAATGTCTAAATATTTTCTCCCACACTGTTGCTTGTCCTTTCACATTTTATCAATAAAATTGGAGAATAAGTAAATTCTACATATTATTCTATTCTATTAATCTCTAGCCATAGGCTCAAATTACAGTTTTCTGCACCATCAGAAAATAGAGCATTCCTGTGGAACTTTTCATAAGCAGAAATGAATAAAGTGAAAAGTATACACTACATTCTGAAAATTTACCACTTTGCTTTTACAAAAGATCTGCATTAGAACAGTAATGGCTTTTTTCGTAAAATTGAAAATCCTCCTTGGCTTTATTTCAGGTAGCCTAAACAAGTAGTAAAGTATGTATTCCTAAGAGTGAAGCAGCATTAAGTTGTGAACTTTTGGAAAGCAGGAAAATCTGTATTGGTAGAAAAAAATCATCTATCGTGTTGAAGGGAATGTCAGAAAATCTTTGTTCCAATTTCAGTTCTTCTATTATCTGAAAGTGTGACTTTACATGATTAATTTCTCTGAAGCTTTGTTTTCTCATTTGTAACATATGGGGACTAAAGGGAGTGATCCTCAAAATCCCATTCAGATAAAATTATGTTTGCTTCATACGTAGCAGAACAAAGTATGAATTCTGAAACATAGCCATTTCACATACTAAATCCTAATGTAAAATAATTGCTCTAGTGTTGTAGATCATGTGTATGAGTCCTGACACCTGATACCATGCATCGTATACTTTCCTCATCTTCACCTCCACCTCCTTTAGATTCTTTTCTGCATTCACTAGTTACTGAACTTTCTCTGTATGCACCAGCTCTATAGGAGATTTTAAAAATGAATCCAATTTCTTTATTCCTATCTTCAATAACAGACTTTACTCCAGGGCCATAGTATTTGCCTTTTTAGAAGTTTCAAAGCCTAACCATTATAGCATTAACTAGATAAACTATTTCCTGATCTTGAATACACAGCCTATTACATATTATGTAGATAACAGACTTATCTCCCTATAATATAATCCTTTAAGCATAGAACTTTGGACATAATAATACAACTAAATATACACTGAAGAAGAGCTGTTCTCTCTGGTGAATTTCCTCTTCCAATACGGATTGATTTGGCTGTGCTTACTTCCCTGAAAACTTTCCTAGCCCTCAACCATATATTAACACTACCCATGCTAAATTGATTTCCATGATGTATTACACCTAGATGGGAAAAAAAAGTCATTCTTCAGACAATATACTTTATACCACAGGTACTGCAGCTTTCACCAGCTTGTTCATTGGTTCAAGTCCATTAATAAAACAATGAGCAAATAAAAAGGCCTCAGGCATAAACACAACACGAACAAAAATCTAGATGATGGTTTGCACTCATTTGTAATATATTTTTCCAGCATGTTGTAAGATTTTTACCTTAAGGAAGAAGTTGATGATTTTGTAATATAGTTTTCTTTCTAAATTTTTTCCTTTCTGCTTAAAAACTGCCAACTTTCACCGCAGGCTCTCATACAATTACTTGCCAACACACATCTCCAAATTGCAAAGCTAACTCAATAATGCTTGGTTAATTGTATGGGCACTTGGTGATAAGAAAAAGAAACAAATTATTAATTGTAAAAATACAGCATTTGAATGATATTATTCTTCTCAATAAAATCTCATTTCAAAATGTAAATGGTACTTCTTTAATTTCAATTACCTAAAAATAAATCATTTCACACCAATAGTGTCCTAGTTATTCAGAACAATAATTAAGAGCTTTCTGGTCTTACATATTTAGATTCATACTCCATCACTCTCACTCCCATTTTTAATCATGAGACTTTGTTTATGTTACTTAAATTCTTTAAGCCTGGATGCCCTTACCTTTAAAATGGAGAAGTAAAATACATATCTCATAGGGTTATGGTGAAGTTTTCAAGATAGATCCTCAGGTGCTGTACAGGACAGATATAAATAAAAACTTCACAAATTTGTGTATGGTACTTAGAAACAGGATAAGTATAAGCCATGGCTGTGAGAGGTATGGCATGGACAGTTTTGCTGTCCCCTTTATACCTGATCTTTGTAGAATTTTGATTCTAGAAGTGACCCAAATAAAAGACAAAAAAATCTTGTTGTTTAAGATATATATACGATCAGATGAGACTGGGCACATTCAGGGTGGCCATCATCAAAATGTCTACAAATAATAAATGCTTGGGAGGGTATAGAGAAAAGGGAACCCTCCTACACTGTTGGTGGGAATGTAAATTGGTGCAGCCACTATGGAAGACTGGAAGACTGTAGAAAGGTTTCTTAAGAAACTAAAAATAAAGTTATCATGCGCTGTGCTGTGCTTAGTCACTCAGTCGTGTCCAACTCTTTGCAATCCCATGGACAGTGGCCCACCAGGCTCCTCTGTCCATGGGGATTCTCCAGGCAAGAATACTGGAGTGGGTTGCCCTGCCCTCCTCCAGGAGATCCTCCCAACCTAGGTTTCAAACCCAGGTCAAAGATGCAGCAATCCCACTCCTGGGCATATATCCAGAGAAAATCATCATTCAAAAGGATACATGCAGCCCAATGTTCATAGCAGTGCTATTTACAGTAGCCTAGACATGGAAGTATTCTTGCCTGGAGAATCCCAAGGACGGCGGAACCTGGTGGGCTATCCTCTATCAGGTCACACAGAGTTGGATACAACTGAAGTGACTTAGCAGCAGCAGCAGCAGCAGACATGGAAGCAAGCTAAATGTCTATTGACAGATGAATGGATAAAGAAGGGGTACATATATGCAATGAGATGCTACTCAGCATTAAAAAGAATGAAATACTGCTTTTTGCAGCAACATGAATGGACCTGAAAATTATCATACTAAGTGAAGTAAGAGAAAGACAAATAACATATGATATTATTTATATGCAGAATCTAAAGAAAAGTGATATGAATGAACTTATTTACAAAATAAAAACAGGCTCACAGACTTAGAAAGCAAACTTGTATTTACCAGGGGGAAAAGGTTGAGGTGAGGGGTAGATTGGAAGTTTGGAACTGAAATATAAACCTACTGTATTTAAAATAGATAACCAAGAAGGAACTACTATATAGCACAGGGAACTATGCTCAATATTCTGCAATAACCTGAGGGGGGAAAGAATTTTACAAAAAAAAATATATGCATATGTTTAACTGAATCACTTTGCTGTACACCTGAAACTAATACAACATTGTAAATCACCTTAGTCCAATATAAAATAAAAATTAAAAATAAATGAAAATAAGTGAAAAGATATGATGTGATCAGTTTGTTGTCTACGCCCTTCTACTTGATCAGCCTCACACATAAACAGCCTTCTTGTGTTGCTGGGAACTCTCCCCACACCTTCAGGATATTGCTCTTGCTTTCTAACCCAGTTTCCCGTTTCAGCTACTTAATAACCTTCTCTGGTGTCCTCTCTTTTCTACACATAGTCCAATCAAACACAGCCTTCGTCCATCCACTTTTTTGAATCCTGGACAAAATAATTTTTAAAATCCTTTATCTCACCAAAAATAAAAATGCTCGTTTTCACAATAAAAATTATGAGTCACTGCATCACAAATATCAGTTTATTTTCCACCTAAGATTCAAGATGCATACCATGCTTCTGAAGCAGTCTTTGCATCATTTTAAGAATCAAAGTAGAGAAATGGTTGTTATTGTCCAGAGAGAAAAACTTAATTTCTCTAAGAACCAGAGCTAGAGTCTTTTTGGTGTAATGTTAGTTGCAGCAAAAGAGGACTGAGGAATAAAAATAAATCCTTTTCACAAGTCAAAGGGATCAAACAAATAATGTTTACATAAAGATGTGCCTGATTTTCATTTTGTGATGGGGAAAATGAAAATGATGAGAAAGTAGAAAATTATTATAGGTATACTGTTAACTGTTTTCATAAAAACACATGCATTTTCCCAACTCTAGGATAGAACTCTGTCAGGATTTAAAACCAATTGTTTATGGAAAAAAATAGTCTCTAATTCATCTGGAAAAGTTTGCATGTGTTCTTTAAAACCTGAAGTATATAAAACATTTGATAAATACTTTATATATAATAGTAATTTAATTAATCTCAAAGTCATAAAAATGCTCTGAGATGTCAACTAATCCAATTTCCTGACTCCACACCCAACAGTCATCAAATTATTCCAATAATACCTTCCCCTGTGAGTCTACCATAGTGTGTTAGAAAGTAATCAGGATCTTTGAAAGGCTATGCTAAATGATAACTAGGTAAGGTATAGGATGTGTTAATTAACTTGATTGTGATCATGATTTTATACTTGCATATATATATATATATAACATAATAACATAATAATTAACATTATGTTAATAAAATTAACATAATATTACTATATATTAACATAATAACATAATATTAATATATATATCAGCTTCCCTGGTGGCTCAGAAGGTAAGAATCTGCCTGCAATGTGGGAAACCCAGGTTTGATTCCCTGGGTCAGGGAAGATCCCCTGGCTTACCCACTCCAGTGTTCTTGCCTAGAGAATTCTGTGGACAGAGGAGCCTGATGGGCTACAGTCCCTGGGTCACAAAGAGTCAGACATGACTGAGCAACTAACACTTTCACTTTTTCATATATATATCTTAAACCAGTCAATCCTAAAGGAAATCACCTCTGAATATTCATTGGAAAGGCTGATGCTGAAGGTGAAGTTCCATTACTTTGGCCACCTGATGCAAAGAGCTGACACATTGAAAAAGACCCTGATGCTGGGAAACGTTGAAGGCAGGAGGAGAAGGGGGCGACAGAGGATGAGATGGTTAGATATCATCACCAACTCAATGAACATGAATTTGAGCAAACTCTGGGAGATAGATAGTGAAGGACAAGGAAACCTGGTGTGCTGCAGTCCATGGGGTCACAAAGATTCAGACACAACTTAGATACTGAACAACAATATATATGCATATACATACAAATCATCACATTGCATACTTTAAATACACACCATTTTTCTTTGTTAACTATGCCCTCAATAAAGCCATGGAGGGAAGAAAGAAAGAAACAAAGAGACGAAAGAAACAAAGTCAGGAAGGAGAGGCAGGGAAGGGGAGAGGGAGGGAGGAAAGAAGGGAAGGAAAGAGGGAAGGATGGTGGAAGAAATGAAAAGGAAAGGAAAGAGATGAAAAGAAAGAGAAAGAAAATAAGAAGGAAGGGAGGGAAGCATGTTATGCTAACCCTTGACTTCAATCACCTGCATCAAGAGGTTCAGCAATTTTCAGTTTCTATGCTTCTGTGACTTGATTCTTACTTAAATCCTCCTCTGTCTGCTCATATAAACATAACATGGCATTGGTAAAGTCTACTTTCCAAGTACACAAGGGCACTCGTGTTAGAGATGGTCATTTAGAGGATGTGAATATCTGTTGACTAGCAAGCTGGACACAGGGGACTCAAAATTCCTTACATCTTCCCCTGCCTTTGGAATGTGCATTCTGCTCACCATTCCCACAGCAGGAACCATTTCCAAGGACACAGCCTTGAGAGAGCAAAGTGTTGCTGTGACCATCTGGATAGCACACATGACTTAACCTACGTAAGGCGTCTATTTGAACTATTGAGATGCTGGCAGGCAGGGCAGAGAGCTCCTCATATTGTGGCTGCCCAAGAAAAGCCTTGTATGTAAGTTCCCTTCCCTACCTACCCATTTGGGGTGGCCTGCCTCTTTCTTAGGTTCTCCTTGCCCTCTGTGTAAGGAGGCCAGTTTCAGTTTTCACCCAATAAAATCTCAAGGTTTCAAACCAACAACCCAGCACCCTACATACAGATACCTTCCCCCCACACACATACCAGTCCCCCTGTCTGAAGACATTCCTCATCATTTTTTATTCCTCTGCACAGGAAAGTATTGAAATTTGCATTATACTCAAAAGGTGTTGGAAATTTAATTCCCTAAATTTTCAAAATTTCCAATTTTAATGAAAGTTTTAAAACTGGGCTTCCCTCATAGCTCAGTCGGTAAAGAATCTGCCTGCAGTGCAGGAAACCCGGGTTCAATCCCTGGATCAGGAAAATCCCCTGGAGAAGGAAATGGCAACCCATTCCAGCATCCTTGCCTGTAAAATTCCATGGACAGAGGAGCCTGAAAGTTTTAAAACTAGATTGATTTTAAATGAACTGCATCCTTTCTCAGTTTACCCTATTGGGATAAATGTAGTCTATTTTTTTTTTTTTTGTCTTTATTTATGAAATGCTTTTCCCTTTCTCAATGGCTGAATAGAGGTCAGAACTAAAGGAAGGGCTAATACCAACTGTTACTTAAAGGGCTAAGAAAACACATGCCCCATTTCCTTAGGAATGCTATTCTAGTGAATAATGTAGAAAGAAATTAGTAGAGATGCACAGGTGCTACATTAAAATGTCAACTCTGACCTTTGAAGATCAGAATAGTCAAAGACAGCTATGATTAATGGGCAAGGAGGCACATTTATAAATTACAACCCTTGGAATGAAGAGAAAGTCTGTGGTCACTGGACAGGATATAGAAAGCATTTAACGGCCGTGCTCTACCCTCCTATTAATTAATTATGCCCATTTTAAAAAGTTGATTAAAATGTGGCTGGGTCATTTATTCATGTTTTTACCACATTCATTTATTTTTGTTTATTCAGTCTATTAATTTAACATATTTTTCTTCAATGCATTAGTGGTCATAGATCATCCATGTTTCAGAAAGAGAAAGCTAGGCAAGGATCCAGACAAATCAGCATGCACTTCTTGTTTTTACCTGAAAACCTATCAACATCCCTTCCCATCCAATTCCCAAAACAAGTTCAAAGGAACAAGGCAGGTGGTTGTGGACACGCCAAGCACCTCTCCTCCTGTTACTGAGTCCAAGCTCGCTTTGCTTGCAGCACGACAGGCCAGGCCAATGAATCAGGAGACTTGACGTTGAGACAAGGAATAATGACTTTGTTCAGAAAGCTGGCAGATGGAGAAGATGGCTGGCTAGAGTCGGCAAAAAAAAAATCTTATTGGGGTCTGGATGCCACTTTCTTTTATACTGAGGGAGAGGAGGTAAGGAAGTGAAATGTAAAGGCCTTATCTTGTAAAATAAAAGTGGATGTGTTAATTTCTTCTTTTCTGCAGCCATTCACAGGTACACAGGGTCAGATTGTCTCCCTGTGAGCTGAATAAAGCCACTTTTAGCTTAACATTCAGTCAGAGGGTAAGGTTCCCTAAGGCAGGCCCTTATGTAAGATTATAATAACAAAAGCAAAGATTAAAGTAAAAAAAACAAAAACAAAAACATATACATGGAATCAAAATTGGCTCTTCCCTGTTACACTCCAACACACACACATATACACTGGAAGCCAGGGCTTTGGTACAAAGTAAAGGACAACCAATGAGTCCAAGGGTCAAAAGCAAACAAAACAGCAACAGCAAACTTATATCAACCACCAGGCTGATCTCATTTTCTCCTGTTCCTGATGAAAGCTCATAAGCTCATTTCTAAGAAAAGGTAATTAGGATAATATCAATTTCAAAACCACTTTAAATGATGCTTTAAAAAATAAAGAAGACAGTTCTTCATTTGAATAGGCTTCAATGAGCTTTAATTATGCAATGTGAGCAACTGAAAAGAGCTAATTAGAAAGTATATGCTTGTTTAGGTACATTCCCATCAATGTGCTTTCACAGATGGTGTTTCTTTGAACAGAATTTTTAAAATTCTGTATAAGAACTTTATGCACAAGGAATGAACAAAAATAGAGGTGTTAAACAGGAAAGAAGTGAAAGTAAATGTATCAAAGTTTTGAAAAATACAAATTTAATGCTTATCTATCTCAACTGAGTCAGTTGATTGTCACTACTCTGAGCTCTGAAACTGCTGAAAGATGATCTCTTGCTTGACTCCAATTGGGAGATGTTTACAGGCTCTTCAATTTGCATTTATCGAGAAGGAATTGATTTAGTATAGAAGCCCTAAAAGTTGCAAAGGGCTTTACCAGATCATATTAACTTTTGGATGAATACATATAGGAATTCAGTTCTCTACTTAATCATGTCTGAGTTTAAAGCCGAAGCATGTTTTGAAAGGAAGACTATATTTCTATATTAATATTCTTATTCCTAATGTAGTCGATAATTATATTGCTATGTTTTATGAAATTCCTCACCCGGCTGATATGCCTGATTTTTTTTAACTCCAAAATACCCCAGATACTATGGAGAGGTAAGTGACCCATTATGATATTTAAATCAGCTAACAAATTACGAATAACAAAAATAATACTTCCTTATATCTCTTGAACAAAGTGTGTCTGGCTCTGTACTTTGGGCTTTATACAGATTTATTGAAGCATTTCAATGTATGTTAATAATATGGTTTAATTTTATCTCTAACAATATCTCTTTTTTGGCTAACCAGAGCTCTCAAGTCCCTATTCTCTCTTGAGATTAACTCTACTACAAACTGAAAAATTCTCCATGGAGAAAACACCAGGGAAATCTTAGCAATACCAGCCCTGTGGTTTCCTTCTTCAATCACAAACAAAAATCATCAATTTATGCCATTATTTATATGAATCAGACATATCTGATATCTGATCAGAGTTCTTTCCATCCTATAGAGGTAGAGTGAGGCGCATAGTGATGAATTTTTCTGGGTACTCAAAGGTGATCTCCTGGACCAGGAAGCTACAATTTATTCTGGGGCCTGGCTCTCGATGATCATCTAGTCGTTCTTTGCAGGGTACCTCACATATCCCAGATAATATTTCTTTAAGTGTCCCCCCTTATGGCTGAAAGCAAGGAAGAACTAAACAGCCACTTGATGAAAGTGAAAGAGGAGAGTGAAAGAGTTGGGTTAAAACTCAACATTCAGAAAACTAAGATCATGGCATCTGGTCCCATCACTTCATGGGAAATAGACGGGAAAACAATGGAAAGAGTAACAGATTTTTTTTTTGGGGGGGGGGCTCCAAAATCACTGCAGATGGTGACTGCAGCCATGAAATTAAAAGACGCTTACTCCTTGGAAGAAAAGTTATGACCAACCTAGACAGCATATTAAAAAGCAGAGACATTACTTTGCCAATGAAGGTTCGTCTAGTCAAAGCTATGGTTTTCCCAGTAGTCATGTATGGATGTGAGAGTTGGACTATAAAGAAAGCTGAGCGCCAAGGAATTGATGCTTTTGAACTGTGGTGTTGGAGAAGACTCTTGAAGGAAAGGAAACCCAACCAGTCCATCCTAAAGGAAATCAGTCCTGAATGTTCATTGGAAGGACTGATGTTGAAGCTGAAACTCCAATATTTTGGCCACCTGATGTGAAGAACTGACTCATTTGAAAAGACCCTGATGCTGGGAAAGATTGAAGGCGGGAGGAGATGGGGATGACAGAGGATGAGATGGTTGGATGGCATCACCAACTCAATGGATATGAGTTTGGATAAATTCTGAGAGTTGTTGATGGACAGGGAGGCCTGGCATGCTGCAGTCCATGGGGTTGCAAAGAGTCAGACATGATTGAGTGACTGAACTGAACTGAACTGAACTGAACTGAAGCGCCTTCTATGATGCTTGCAAACCCTGTTCATAGTGGTCTAGTCCATGTGGTCAGAAGTCCTATAGCTCTGAGTAATTGGCCTATTGGCATCAATATGCCATTCTGTGGCTGGCTATTAAGGGGCAGCATTCAGTTCCATAAAAGAGGATGATGGTAAGGTCAGGGTAGAGGGTCAGGGATCCAGGGACAAAATTTGCTTTCAACAGGAAACCAGGTATAAGGCAAAGAAAATCCAGGTACAGAAGAAGAAGCAAAGCCTGAATCAACATAGCAACAAGCTGGGTTTGAAAAGGTTGAGACTTTATGGGTACTCAGGGGGTCCAAACTACAAAACAGGTGCAGTTAAACATGCCAGATCAAAGGCAGGCATGACATGGAGGGCGGAGGCTGCTGATGAACTCCATCACCTGGTCAGGACTGACTTAGGAATTAGCTGTAACAGATCTTGAAAGTAGAAAGCATCTAACTTCAGCTGTTTCTCTTGACTAAATATTTTGAGGTAGTAGAATCATAACCTCAGTACCCCTACACTGAGAGCTCATTGAATATCAGACATATGTACTCGGTAATTCAATTATCTCAGAGATTCTAAGCAGTGAGCACTACAACTAATTCTATTTTAAAATAAGACAATGAAGGCAAAATAGGATCAATAAACATGTCCATGGTCACATAGATAGGAAGTGGCAGAACAAGGTTTCAAGTCAACAGCCTGACTCTAGAGCCTACACACTTAACCACGAGGCTATACAGCACTTTTCTATTTTTCTGGACCACATGAGCAAAAACCAACCTACTGGCCCCAGCGCAGAAATATCATGGAAACTGCCCAATATGTCAAATAAAAATATATCTTTGCCCCTGAGTTTTATAATGTTGTTCAGTCACTAAGTCTTGTTTGACTCCTTGCAACCCCATAAACTGAAGCATGCCAAATGTCCCTGTCCTTCACTATCTCTCTGAGTTTGCCTAAACTCATGTCCATTGAGTCGGTGATGCCATCCAACCATGTCATCTTCTGTTGCTCCCTTCTGCCCTGCCCTCAATGTTTCCCAGCATCAGGGTCTTTCCTAAAGAGTCAGCTCTTTGTATCAGGTGGCCAAAGTATTGGAGCTTTAGCTTCAGCATCAGTCCTTCCAATGAATATTCAGGACTGATTTCCTTTAGGAGTGACTGGTTTGATCTCTTTGCTGTCCAAGTGACTTTCAAGAGTCTTCTCCAGCACCACACTTTAAAAGCATCAGTTCTTCTATGCTCAGACTTCTTTATGGTCCAAGTTTCACAGCTGTACACGACTACTTGAAAAACCACACTATTGTGGTTATTTGGGTCATTAAGACCTTTTTTATATAGTTCTGCATATTCTTTCCACTTCTTAATTTCCTCTGCTTCTGTTAGGTCCTTGCCATTTCTGTCCTTTATTGTGCACATCTTTGCAAGAAATTTTCCCTTGATATCTCCAATTTTCTTGAAGAGGAGATCTCTGGTCTTCCCATTCTATTGTTTTCCTCTATTTCTTTGCATTGTTCACTTAAGAAGGCTTTCTTATCTCTCCTTGCTTTTCTCTGGAACTCTGCATTCAGTTGAGTATATCTTTCCCTTTCTCCTTTGCCTTCTGCATCTTTTCTCTTCTCGGCTATTTGTAAGGCCTCTTCAGACAATCATTTTGCCTTATTGCATTTCTTTTTCTTGGGGATGGTTTTGGTCACCACATCCTGTGGAATGTTATGAACATCTGTCATTAGTTCTTCAAGCAATCTGTCTACCAGATCTAATCCCTTGAATCTATTTGTCACCTCCACTGTATAATCATAAGGGGTTTTCAGTTCAGTTCAGTTCAGTCACTCAGTCATGTCCTGCTCTTTGCGACCCCACGGACTACAGCATGCCAGGCCTCCGTGTCCATCACCAACTTTCAGAGTTCACCCAAACTCATATCCATTGAGTTGGTGATGCCATCCAACCATCTCATCCTCTGTCGTCCCCTTCTCCTCCTGCCTTCAATCTTTCCCAGCATCAGGATCTTTTCAAATGAGTCAGCTCTTTCCATCAGGTGGCCAAAGTATTGGAGTTTCAGCTTCAACATCAGTCATAAGGGGTTTGATTTAGGTCATAGCTGAATGGTCTAGTGGTTTCCCTACTAATTTAAGTCTGAATTTGGCAATGAGGAGTTCATGATCCGAGCCACAGTCAGCTCCCGGTCTTGTTTTTGCTGACTGTATAGAGCGTCTTCATCTTCGGCTGCGAAGAATATAATCAATCTGATTTCAGTACTGACTATCTGGTGATGTTCATGTGTAGAGCTGTCTCTTGTGTTGTTGGAAGATGGTGTTTGCTATGCCCAGTGTGTTCTCCTGACAAAACTCGGTTAGCCTTTCCCTGCTTCATTTTGTACTCCAAGGCCAAACTTTCCTGTTACTCCAGATATCTCTTGACTTTCTACTTTTGCATTTCAATCCCCTACAACAAAAAGGACATCTTTTTTTGGTGTTAGTTCTAGGACTTGTAGATCTTCATAGAACCATTCAATTTCAGCTTCTTTAGCATTAGTGATTGAGGCATAGACTTGTATTACTGTGATGTTGAATTGTTTGCCTTCGAAATGAACCAAGATTATACTCTCATTTTTGAGACTGCACCCAAGTACTACATTTTGGACACTTGTTGACTGTGAAGGCTACTTCATTTCTTCTAAGGTCTTCTAAGAGTTTTACAGTAGCAGATACTATATTTTTGTTTGAGTACTGCAGCATTTCAGAGATGTCCTCTGAAGATGTAGTGGTGTCTATGATGCTGGAATTTGGTGAAGATCTCAGAAAAAAAGCAAAGACTCTTTCAAATCAACACACTTCTGAAGGTATTATTTTTTTCTATTTAACTCTCAGAAGCAAGAAAAAAAAAAAACCTAGCAGATGGGGGTAATATATATAGCAGTGGAGAGTGTCAACTGTTCTTTTAAAACATTTTTTGAGATAATTATAGATCCATAAGCAATTGTAAGTAACAATACAGAGAGATCCTCTGTGTCCTTTACCCAGTTTCTCCTAATGGTTTGACCATTTAAAAGCTCATATTTGGAAACAAAAGTGTTATTGAATGGTCTGTATTATGCCCATTTTGAAATAAAGTAGTAAACATTGGTCAATGGGAATCACCATAATGTTTTTTATGGTATGGCAATGAGCTGTAATTATGCTTCCTCCAGTCCATTAGTACTAGATAGATACATTTATTTGATCTAATTAAGGATTACTTTTTAATAATATTTCAAACAAATGAGAGTGTGATAAGTTACTAGTAAACACTAGCTAATAAATCTACCATATACTTTAGTCTAATTTATTCAAGTATATATATGGTAGACAAATGACTCCTGCTTGAATAATTTAGCAACTGAGCATGAAATGTAGTAGTTTACAATGGCCAGCTACTAGACTTGTTTTGGATTTGGGTTTTACATTGAAGGCCGAAAGAAGGATGGCAAAATATATTATTCTTTTTTGAGAGATTAAGATTAAAAAGAAAAGTTTGTGGTAAATGCATGTTAAGTACATGTTAAAGGTGAGTAGATGTTAAGAGAATGTGAATCAATCAAAAAGTTATTTTAAAAAACAATATAAATATACAAAATATTTGAACCAGAAGTCACACAATTAAGTACTTTGTTTCCTGGCCAGTGGGCAGCTGTGGCAAAGCCTCTGGAGATCTGCAGGACACAGCCTGTCCCTGAGCCCCCAGCTCACCATCAGCTCCTAGGATGCAGGGCCTGGAGGTGAGAGGTTGCAGTGCACCTGTCACCTCAGGGATCAAGACCTCTAACCACCATGCTAAGGGTTTCCTGCTAAGGGTTTCCTGCTAAGGGTCCCCTGCTAACAGGGCACCTGTTAATAACCTGCTAATGGTCATGGGCTAATGGTCTGACTCAATTACACAAGTTATTCTCTGAACAGAGCTTTAGATTCTGGATCTATAAAAGGAGGTTAGTGATAATACTGAGTACCTCACAGGATACCTGAGAATTAAAGATGAGGATTTTTGAAGTGAAAATTCCACAGTATCTGGCACAAAGGTGATAGCAATAATGTGATTATTAGGTATAAAGACTTCTGCTTGTTGTTAGGGGATGCTGCAACGATGCTTTATATCAAGAACCTATGAGCAAAATGTTTATATTCAATAAATGTGAGTGCTCAGAATTTGAGAGGAAGGAAAATTTACTTTTTGACTTGGATGTTCAGAGGAAGCCTCATGAAGCAAAAACCAGTGAGGGTGTTGCAAAATGAAGTGGAGGAGATGGATATAGGAGTGCTCACCCTTTGAAGGAGATAGGCATTGACTTCCCCAATAATATTGAGAGAGTCAATTACTAGGTAGTGTGATAAGAAGTCCAGGCTTCCCAAGGAGGAGAATGGGGTCTGGGGCTCTCAAGGAGAAAAGGACAAATGTTCTTTTCTATATTGCTTTGTCTTAGTCAATATAACACAATAAACTGTGGAAAATTCTGAAAGAGATGGAAATACCAGACCACCTGACCTGCCTCTTGAGAAACTTGCATGCAGGTCAGGAAGCAACAGTTTAAACTTGACATGGAACAACAGACTGGTTCCAAATAGAAAAAGGAGTATTGCAAGGCTGTATATTGTCACCATGCTTATTTAACTTATATACAGAATACATCATGAGAAACACTGAGCTGGATGAAGCATAAGCTGGAATCAAGATTGCCGGGAGAAATATTAATAACCTCAGATATGCAGATGATACCACCCTTATGGCAGAAAGTGAAGAAGAACTAAAGAGCCTCTTGATGAAAGTGAAAGAGGAAAGTGAAAAAGTTGGCTTAAAGCTCAACGTTCAGAAAACTAAGATCATGGCATCTGGTCCCATCACTTCATGGCAAATAGATGGGGAAAGAGTGGAAACAGTGGCTGACTTTACTTTTTTGGGCTCCAAAATCACTGCACATGGTGATTGCAGCCATGAAATTAAAAGACACTTACTTCTCCGAAGAAAGTTATAACCAACCTAGACAGCATATTAAAAAGCAGAGACATTACTTTGCCAACAAAGGTCCATCTAGTCAAGGCTATGGTTTTTCCAATAACCATGTATGGATGTGAGAGCTGGACTATAAAGAAAGCTGAGCACCGAAGAATTGATGCTTTTGAACTGTGGTGTTGGAGAAGACTGTTGAGAGTCCCTTGGCCTGCAAGGAGGTCCAACCCATCCATCCTAAAGGAAATTAGTCCTGAATGTTCACTGGAAGGACTGATGTTGAAGCTGAAACTCCAATACTTTGGCCACCTGATGCGAAGAACTGACTCATTTGAAAAGACCCTGATGCTGGGAAAAATTGAGGGCAGGAGGAGAAGGGGATGACAGAGGATGAGATGGTTGGATGGCATCACCAACTCAATGGGCATGAGTTTGAGTAAACTCTGGGAGTTGGTGATGGACAGGGAGGCCTGGAGTGCTGCAGTCCATGGGGTTGCAAAGAGTCGGACACGACTGAGCTATTGAACTGAACTGAACTGAGTCATCGCCGCCCCTCTTGACCTTGGACATAGGGTATCTCCTCTCAGCCACCGCTCCTGACCTTGGACGTGGGGTATCTCCTCTTGGCAGCTCTTGCAGCGTGCAGCCTTGTTACGAATTGCTGGTGGGTGTGTTTCGAGTTACCAAATGCCCTCTTTCTGATCCTCCAAAAGTAATGCTTTCCTGGAGTGGATGTGTGGGCCAATGCAGAGAAGGGAAAACGAAGGTGTCCTCAAGACAAAGAAAGGCTGGGGAGCTGCTAGGGCAACCTCTCCCCTATTCTCCACACCAGCCTTGGAGTTCCGCAGCCAAGATGGTGGACGGCGTGTGATCAAGGCCCAACCCTACAGCAGGGGAACACTGATGATCTGACCTCAGAGAAATCCCGCAACCTTCTATTTCTACCAGTCCATCCCGAAGGAGATCAGTCCTGAGTCTTCATTGAAAGGACTGATGTTGAAGCTGAAACTCCAATACTTTGGCCACCTGATGCGAAGAGCTGAGTCATTGGAAAAGACCCTGATGTTGGGAAAGATTGAGGGCAGGAGAAGGGAACGACAGAGGATGCAATGGTTAGATGGCATCACCAACTCGATGGACATGGGTTTGGGTGTACTCCGGGAGTTGGTGATGGACAGCGAGGGCTGGCGTGCTGCGGTTCATGGGGTCGCAAAGAGTCGGACACAACTGAGCGACTGAACTGAACTGTCATTAATAGTTGCACAGCACCTATTACAGCTCCTGCACATAATAGGTGGGGCTTAATAGTTATAGAATGAATGAGTGAATATACATAATGAGCTGGATTGACTCTAAAGACAGATATAGAAGAGGCATATAAAAGGAATTGTACAGGTATTTCTTCTCTAAAACACAAGATAGGTCCTTAGATGTTGCTCAAGTTGCTTCAGCTTTTCTTTTACATGTTTAAAAAAAAAAAAGGCCAAAAGGCTTATAATAAAGGATAATGAAGAATACCAAGAGAAAATGTAATTCTGGAACTTAGTCCTTTAATATCTCATAATGAATGTAACAGTAAAAATGCTTTTTGCCCTAGTCTTTAAAGCTTTACAGGGCTGGAAAAAAATGTCAGAAATTCATTTCCCTAGATGGAAGCCACTAATTTTCTAATAATCAAAAGCAGATGCAGAATTAGCTCCATAATATCTGCTATTCAATAGTGTCAGCCTGATATAACCAAGATACCTGCAGACATAGGAGACAGCACCTCACCCAATGCATTTCATAGATCCATTGACCTGGCTCATGCTTCTCACATTAGATCATAGGTTGAGGTGACCGCTGCCTAGTGCCTGAGAGAAAATGAATTAATTTGGTGAAAATTACATATAACCTTCCCACTGAAATGTCATTTCTCACGTTCAAATTTAACATGATTTACATGATGCATAACACATTTATGAGAGCCAGCCAGCACTTTCATGTCTTTGATTTGGGGTAATTATTTTTATGCTGAAAGATTGTCCTCCTATTACTTTTGCCCACAAGTGTGCCAAATTATTCTTTTCTGTTCTCTTTCTGTTTAAAATATAGAAATTTCTCAAGAAATTATTTTCAGCGGCAAATTGCCCAAAAACTGACCAGAAAAGGGAGTGGTCTGTTACTGCAGCCTAGGGAGGACTCTCTAATCTGACTGAGCCTAGCTCAGTGACTGAGGCAGAGTCACATGGATGTCTGAGTTCTACTTAAATCACCTTCCAGTGTGCTGGCCAGCAGCTTTCACCAAGACTATTGCCACTGCTCCCCACTCATCTTCCTACTTCTCCTTTTGGCTCTTTTTAATTAACTCTCTATAGCCAGAGTGAGGGTACTTAGCATAAATTAGATCTTGACATTTCTCTGCTTAAATTGTTTCAGTGGCTTCTCCTGATTTAAAATCAAAGCCATGTCCTTAGGGGTTTCCCATGTGGCACTACTGATAAATAACCTGCCTGCCAATGCAGGAGAGACATAAGAATTCTGGGTTCAATCCCTGGGTCAGAAAGATCCCCTGGAGGAGGGCATGGCAATCCACTCCAGTATTTTAGCCTGGAGAATCCCATGGACACAGGAGCCTGGTGGGCTATGGTCCACAGGGTTGCAAAGAGTCAGACACAACTGAAGTGACTTAGCACACACCGTGTCCTTAGTGATACTTATGATCTGATTTGAACTCTTAGACTGGGACAACCTTGTGAAAGTTCTGAGGGAACAACTGAAAGAAAGCGAAGCTGACATTTATCTACATGATTATGACCTAAGAGAGTTTTTCCTTTAAAGTGACTGTCAGCTCTCCCAACACATGTCTCCCATCCCTCTTGAATCAGTCCCCTCTCTGCCCATATGCTTCTGCCCCATATTTTAGATAAGCTTATTGCTTGTAACAATTTGTCTTTGGCACTGGACTAAGAACAAAGAATATGGAACTGAAGTGGAACTTCCATCTGAGACTTTTGGGAAAAGTATAATTTTCACTCTAATGATCCTTGTGTTTGATCCTTTTGTAGCTTTTAATTTAGTAGCAGAAATGGACAGCCTACGCCAACATTCAAAATCATCCTGGCCCATTAGAGGCACATAATAGGAAGCAGAAGAAAGCTCTTTATGTGCCTAAGTAATGCATTTAGTGGAGAGGGAACAGTTCGTTTGCTGCAATTTCCACAAGTTTTCTTGCTCTCAGTTCCTTATCTGCAAGTGCCTATTTCCACTGCTGAGGGGCAAACATGTTTTAGTGTGTATGGTGAGCAGGTAAAACTGGCACTGTTTTACTCCCCATCTGATTCCCATGGTAACCAACAGAGTGAAAATCTTAGAAACTCTCCATAGTTACTGTACTTACATTAGGAACTGGGAGATAAGAGAATCTATGAGAATCCTTTGTGTACCACAGGAAATTCAAGAAAGGGAGGACCTTGTTCAAAAACAGTAGTGGCTACAATGAAACTGAAGGAGCTGGAGCTGCTCCTCAGAGTCCAAACATAAGAAAGAAGATGTAGGGAGCAAAGATGAAGCCCAATGACCAAGAACACTGCTCTCCAAGATCCTCACAGATCCCTATGGAAGCTTCTATCCTTTCTTAGTTACTTACTCACCAAATAGCAAACATATGGACAAAATTAGTGATTTATTCAGCTACAGAACACCAGGTACTCTAGCTCTGTTGTGTACAATTATTTGTGATCATTTAAAAATATATAATATTGTAATTAGTTATTAATTGATATATGAGAACTTGAATTATTCTCCTTCTGACTCCTGTGAAAAGTCATTTTTCAGTCAGCTAACATTTTCAAAGCTAGCAAAATAAAGACACTTTATCGGATTCATCAGATATGTTGGATGGTATCAATATTGCCAGATCTCACTAACTCACTATCTATAGTAATATGAAGGTATTACATGTATTGTTGTGTGATTAACCTAGCTATGAAATAAGTGATGGAGATAGTGATTTCAATAGTTTTGGAAATACGAGTTGATGGAAACTTCTATCACCTGAAGGGAGATGTTGCTCAAGCATAATTCTTATTTGGTTGCAGAAGAACAAAAACTTTGAAACTATATTTTTTTAAAAGCTATAACTTCTCAAAAGATACATATGCAGTGTCAACAAATGAGCAATTTATACTGCTGAGTAAGGAAGGTGGGTGTTCTTATACACTTCTCAAGCAAAAGTAAGAAAGTGAACACTTTCATAAGAGAAAGGAAACCCCAAACTCATCACCCTTATGGTTAAGCTAGTGGTTCCTACAGTCTTGAGTTTGAAATGTTTCATCTTAAGTGAACGGTGAAAGCCACTCAGCACAATCTCAGAAGCAGGAGAGTTTTGGAATCTCAGCCTTCAGCTCTGGGACTCCCTACAACTCCCTCTCTCTTTGCAGGATGTAATCCTTTCTTGAATTCAAAATGGTGTGCTTCCTAAAAAATAATCCTTGGGCAACTTCTGAAGTACTTTTGGGGAAAACACCAAAGAAATTATCATGGTCCATTGAGCCTATTCATCAAAGCCAAAGCACTTTTTAGAACTAGGCTTCTGATTACAGTACTGTTTTGCCTTCTTCGATACTTACTAATATTGAAGAGTAGGGCAACCTATTTAAACTCTGCTTATTTTCCATGTCCTTGGAATTTATTAATACTACTACTTTCTTTGTAGAGTCGTTTGGGAGATTAAATGAGTAAATAAAATACACACTTAACGAGAAATTTTAGTGATAACTATCACATCATCATCATCATAACCATCATTATCATTGTAATGATCGTTCATCATACTCTATGGATTCTGAGCTATTCAGTTTGATGTCGTGGTGGAGGAATCCTTGATGAGTCAGAAAAGTAGCACTAATTTTAATTCCTAGATGTTTTGCTATGGTGTATGTTTCATGTTCTGAGTAAATAAAACCATCTCTACAACAATCACATACGGCTGGACCACGGGTTGGCCGTGAGCTGAAAGCTCATCCAATCAGTTAAATACCTACATAGAACAAACGGTTACCTTCCCTCACATAAGAGCAAGTCCTGCCAGCAGACAGCCTGCAGTCTCCATCTGCAGCATCTGCTCTTCCTGGTTTGCCAGCATTCTGCCTTCGATCTCAAACTGCAACTCTTTCCTGCATCTCCGAACTGCCAACCTCCCTTTTACTTTCCAAGCCTCTACAATCACATGAACCAATGTCTTAAAAAAAATCTCTTTCTACATACGTGGATCCTATTGCTTCTGTTTCTCTGGGGAACCTGACTAAAAGAGGCCCTTACCTATGACCTCATTTAATCTTAATTTGTCTTTAATGGCCCTATTTCAAAATACAGTCACATTTTGAGGTACGGCAGCTAGGACTTCAATGTGTGACTTGGGGGAGAGGGAAATACAATGCAGCACATAACAGGCAGTATTCCAAATGTGGACCAATCAGAATTCTTTCTTTCCTGTGCATGGGTACTGGGAGACAAATATTTGAACTCTGACACTGGAATGATGAGCTTTATGAATCCTGTGAACCTGGACCTGCTGCCTGATGGGGGTGCCTATTAAGAAGGAATCTGGCTCAAAGGGAATCAAGTCAAAGTACAGAGAAAAACCCTCACAACATTACAGGGAAAATGGGGTCTAGTTACATCTAAAGTTAAATACTGGACATGCGGATATGAGCGCTAAAGCTGGAAACAGAGCTCTTTCTTTGATACTCCTAATTCTAATCAACCAAACATAAAAATCATTTCAATTATACTTCCAAAATACCTTTTGACTATCACTATTTCCTCTTCATCTCAGTTTGGCTTCCTTAGTTTATATTTTTTATTGTCCCTTGACTGGACAATTGTAACAGCCACTTGTCTCTAGTCCTCTTCTCTCCCCAAGATCTACCTTCTGTACAAAACTTCTGATAACATGTCTATTTTTATTTGGGAATCCACTCCCTTCCTTTGCCTCCCATTTCTAGAATTTTTACCAAGCTTTTCCTATTTCCCCCACATACCATCCCCTGACAAACATTCTCTATTTTCTGTTTCTATGAGTTTGATTTTATTTAAGATTCCACATTTAAGTGATACTAAGAGAGGAAAAAAAAAAAAAAGCTTTGTATAGGTTTTCAAATTTAGTCCTATAAAGATAGCATAGACATTACTATCATGAGCATTTTATATATGAGGGAAACCAAGGATCAAGGAGATGCAGTAACTTGCCTAATGTAACACAGGAAGTGCTCAGATAAGACTTAAATTCAGCTTTGTTTGATAACATAGTAGGTGCTTTCATTCACTTCTCTTTTTTAAAAACTACTGTAGCAAATGCTGCTGGTGTCCCCCAGATCTCCTTTATCAACTCTGCAGGTAAATCCTGCATTTCTGTGAGCTTCTCCTAAGGGTTTGCACCTGCCAACTGTTTAGAGGCCCACCTTTGGGCTTTTAGAATTACTTTGATCACACAAGAAGTCAGAAATACCTGGGAGTTTAATTCCAAAGGGAGAATCGTGAGGCTCTCCTGAAGGGGTATGAAAGCCAAGTTACAAACTTTGCAAGTTAATTGTGCACCAGTGCTCCTGTAGCACCAGACCAAAGACTAATTCAAGCCTAAAACCCAGCTTAGCTCCTTCCCCTTATCTTTCCTGCTTCTATAACTCCCTTCTCAGCTTCTCCTGGGAGCATCCCCTTAAAAAATCACACATAAATCCTTGTCTTTGTACCCACTTCTGGGGAATCTAAACAAAGACAATTATGCTTTGGTATTAGTCTAAGCTTGACACCACAAATCAGCCCACTTTAAGGGAAGGCTACAAGAAATCATAATTGAACACAACTAATGAAGAAACCAGAGAGAGCTGTGGAATCCAAAACTAATGGATATTGTCAGTTACCCACAATCTGAAAATTAATGGGATTATCTCCAGCAACTTGAAAGTCCTGTTAGAAAGCAAAAGTAACAAAGCCTTCTGGTGGCAACAAGGCTGGGATGATCAGGCTTTCTTAAAGGGTAGAGAGTGGCAAAGCAGAACATTCAAGGCTCACAACCCCCAAGGGTCTTGAGTACCTGTAGAATCTTTGAGGCGTGATTTCAAATGTCTTTGATCAGTTGTTAAGTCATACCTGACTCTTTTGCAACCCCATGGACTGTAGCCCACCAGACTGCTTTGTCCACGGGATTTCCTAAGCAAGAATACTGGAGTGTGTTGCCATTCCCTTCTTCATCAAGTGTCTTAGACGTCCATTAATTTCTGATTCATGTAAGAAGGAATGAGAAGACCAGTGTGTTTTCAGGGGAAATCATCCTTGGCATTTCCAGTACTGAGCAAACTGGAAACAGAAAGCTTGAACTTTCAAAATTCCCACAAGACTCTCAGGCTTGTCATTAGCCTTATCTGAAAAAGTTGGGAAAACAACCTGTCTTTGTTGTTGTTGTTGTTTGGAAAATCAAGAATGTCCGCATTTAACACCTGAAAACCATTCCTTGGGTTTTCTGTCCTTGTCCCTAATCATAGGAGGGCCTGAGCTGTAATTATGAATGTTATGCTTAATTAGGGCTTCCCTGATAGCTCACTTGGTAAAGAATCTGCCTGTAATGCAGGAGACCCCAGATTGATTCCTGGGTCAGGAAGATTCACTGGAGAAGGGATAGGCTAACCACTTCAGTATTCTTGGTCTTCCCTTGGGGCTCAGCTGGTAAAGAATCTGCCTGCAATGTGGGAGACCTTGGTATGCTTAAATTATGGAGTGTGGAGTGTATGCTCAGTCATGTCCAACTCTTTTCAACTTCTTGGACTGTAGCCCACCAGGCACCTCTTCCATGAGATTCTCCAGGCAAAAATACTAGAGTGGGTTGCCATTCCTTCTGCAGAGGATCTTCCTGATCCAGGGATCAAAACCTCATCTCTTGCACCTCCTACACTGGCAGGTGGATTCTTTACCACTAGTGCCATCTGGGAAGCCCTCCTAATTCAGATGCTTATCTTGTATTCAGTTTTTCAGTTTTCAAAAGTCATTCATATATTTTAGTTAAAAATCTACTGTAAGATACATGGAAGTATGTGACAAGTACGACAGATTCTCAGCACCTAGCCCCAGCATTTAAGTCAAGGATTCCAGTGAGGAACAGGGATGACTCAGCAGGGAAAACATAGCTTTTCCACGTTTGTCATTGTTGTTGCCAAGATGGCTAATGATGCAATAATTTGAAGATAATGGGAATGAAAACCAAATTATTCACATCTGTAGAGAGATCATGTTTCACAGTAGAAAGCAAAAATTAGTTTGTTCTGTTTTTGTCTCATTCAATTGATCTATTTAACAGAATCACCAGTTAACCTAAAATGCCAATTAAACATAGACTAAAGATTCTTTGTTGAGAAAGTCTTCTTGGAAATATGTCAATTGAATATGTATTGGGTTTTATGTGACATTTTATTGCTACTTCTTTGCTCGTCTAAGATTCCAACTTGGCAAAAGAGATCCCAGGAAATAATCACACTTACACCAAACTGCCTTAAGTCTTGAAAGTGATAGCACTAGAACTTGAAGCCCGTCTTGAATGTACATACAGGCACATGGCTCCAACCAGTAAATGTGGGAGAGCATTAAATGGATAATGCATAACAGCACAAAATAGTCAGCATACTGTGGATTATTTGTGGCCTTGTGAAGCAATCAGGGTGAGAGGCATCCTCCATTTCATAAAATTTAGCTCTATACCTCATCTCACAAGATGAGAAACCAGTGTAGCTTCACGATGGTAAACACTACAACCTAACCTTTGGCTTTCTCACTGACTAAATGCAAAGAGGAAATGGATACGAAGATTTAAATGAATGATACTGATGTTTTGTTGTTCTTGTATAAAATCTGATAAGAGAAATTAATAAAAGAAAAAGAAACTATAATGCCAGTTATTTTCCAAGACCAACGAATCAAGGAACCAAAATGTCTTCATTTTTTTATAACTATTATGCCTCCCACACTGTGCTTAGTGTAACAGGACAAAACTGTTTTCAAAGGGGAATAGTCTAGCAGAGAAGGCAAAACTATAATATATGCAAGACAGAAAAAAAAAGACTCACAATAGTGGAAAAGAACACAAGACATGCTGAAGTCATCAGAAAACATCTTGAATGGAAGAAGATACAAAGCAAACCACTCTTAGATCAGTAAACACAATCGTCTGAAACAATGTTATACAAAAGATGATTACATTTCTGATAGGAAAATTTGATTGTGCTAGTACCTAGGTAAAATAGAAGCAATCCCAACTTTTAACTCCCACATTTTTAAATTTCAAGTGGTCCTCTAGAAAATGGAGGATAAATACATCAGTTTCTACCTAGCAGTGATGTTGCTGTGCTGCTCTTTGTGTAGATTTATCTATATTGCACTTTGAGTTTTGAAAGTCACTTATATATTTTGGTTAAAAATCTAGTGTGAGATACATGGAAGTATCTGACAAGTACAATAGATTCTCAGAACCTGGCCCCAGCATTTAAGTCAAGGATCCCAGTGAGGAATGATGGATGCCTCACACCCTGCCTGTTTCACACGGTCACAAATTATCCACAGAGTGCCAAATATTTTGTGCACTGTGCTAGTGAGTGGGTGTTGCCCAAGTGAAAAGTGAGACTGCTACTTCCAAGAAAAGCTCAGCAATCTCAACTGCCCTTCTGCTGCTGCTAAGTCGCGTCAGTCGTGTCCGACTCTGTGCGACCCCATAGACGGCAGCCCACCAGGCTCCCCCATCCCTGAGATTCTCCAGGCAAGAGTACTGGAGTGGGTTGCCATTTCCTTCTCCAGGGCATGAAAGTGAAAAGTGAAAGTGGAGTCGCTCAGTTGTGTCCAACTCAGTGACCCCATGGACTGCAGCCCGCCAGGCTCCTCCGTCCATGGGATTTTCCAGGCAAGAGTACTGGAGTGGGGTGCCATTGCCTTCTCCAACTGCCCTTCATTCTTGCCCAAAACCCTAATCTCAGTTCCTTACTACCTAAATGAGATAAGGTGAAGGCCAGGAAGAATAAACCATGGGAAAAAAATGGGAAAATTTAAAATGTAGTAGCACATAGAGGTCAAGTATACAAACACTGGAGTTAAGGCAGAATTAGATATGAAAAATTACTTCATCATTTGTTCAATTTGTAAACTAAGACTCTGATTCATGAGTTTTTAGTATCTGCACATTATTTTAGAGTGCAGCTGTTCTGTAATTAAGTTGTTATGCCATTGGGATAAGTGGCTGACTATAAAGTGGGTATCACAAGGGAGTGTTTTGGGAGAGCTCCATTTATAGACACTCACTGTGTTCAGTCATTTACCACTAAGTACAATGCTATAATAAACATCCTTGTACAGATACCTTCAAAACCCTGAAGCTCTTATTTTTGTGGAAGAGATTCAAATAGTGGGTCTTCTGGGAGAAAAAGTTTATGTAGTTTCAAGTTCTAACAGCTGTTACAAGATTGTTTAAAAAAAAAACAAACTCCATGACAATTTATATGTTTATCAGCAATTTAAGAGCATCTATTTTTACTCAAATTCCTGCCAGCAATAGGTGTTGGCCTCCTTGGTTTTTGTTTGCTTTCTACTTTTTGAATATATGCAAAACAAAGAAGATTATGTATCAAGTCCTCAAATGCCCATTGCTTGGTTTCATCATTGGTAATATCATATCACCTCTGTAACCTTATATGTTAATTCAAATTATTGATATATCATTTACATCTAGAAAATGCATCTGTTTTAGTGTATGGTTCTATAAACCTTAATGAATGAGTATTGCTGTAACCATCAGCACAGTCACACACAGAGCTTTCCATCACATTGCCAAGTTCCCTTTGCTCTTCTATAATCAAACTTTGCCCTCACACCCTGAAAGAAAGTGAAGGTGAAAGTCACTTAGTCCTGTCTGGCTCTTTGCAACCCCATGGACTTATACAGTCCATGAAATTTTCCAGGCCAGAATACTGGCGTGGGTAGCCTTTCCATTCTCCAGGGGATCTTCCCAACCCAGAGATGGAACCCAGGGCTCACGCATTGCAGGCGGATTCTTTACCAGCTGAGCCACAAGGGAAGACCAAGAATACTGGAGTGGGTAGCCTATCCCTTCTCCAGGGGGATCTTCCTGACCCAGGGATCGAACCGGTGTCTCCTGAATTGCAGGTGGATTCTTTACCAACCTCACACCTTAGTCCCTAGCAAGCACTGCCATATTTTTCCCCTATATGTTTGTTTTTTTCAGAATATCATATAAATGCAATCATACAGAATGTAGTAGCCTTTTGAATCTGACTTTTGCATTTAGCCTAATACATTTGAGATTTATCCATATCATTATTTGTATCAGTAGCACGCTCCTTTTTATTGCTGAACAGTATCCAGTTGCAAGGGTGTGCCCGAGCTTATTTACCCATTCACAAGTTGCAATTTGAGGTGGTTATTAACATACCTGAATGAAACATTGATGCTCGAGTGTTCTTGCGAACATAAGTTTTCATATTTAATTTCATTTTTTCAGAACATACTTTTCAGATTAAAAATTTAGGAATGGAACTACTGGGTTATATTGGTTACTATATATTTATCTTTATAAAAAAATTACAAACCTATTTTCCAGAATGACTAAAACATTTTATATTCCCATCAGCAGTGTATGAGAGGTCTAAATTCTCTGCATTGTCATAAGTATGCGGTACTGTGAGTTTTTATTAAGCCATTCAAATAGAAATTTTCTAATCATGAATGATGTTGAGTACATTTTCATGTGCACATTTGTATTCTTTGTTGAAATATTGCTCAATCTTATTTTTAAATTGGGTGGACTATTTTCATATTATAAATTTTGAGAAGTGTTATATATTCTAGATACATACTCATTATTAGGCATGTGTTTTGAAAATATTTTCTTTCAGTTTATGCCTAGTCTTATCTTTCTTTAACAATCTCTTTATTTCAGTTTTTTAAATTTATACAAGAAAATTGACTTGGCAGCATACAGTTCAGTGAATTTTAACACATTTATAGGTCCATGTAAAAACCACAATAATCAGTGCATAGAAAGCTCATGCATAGAAAGTTTTTTATATTCATCTAATTTTCTCAGTAATAACTCCTAGAAACAACTGGTATATTTTCCATACCTACAGCTTTATCATTTTTGGATATTATATAAGTGTAATCACTCAGCAGTAACCTTTGGATACCAGGTTCTTTCACTCAGTACAATGCCTTCAAGATTCATACAAGTTGTATGTATCACAATTTTTATCTGCTATACTGTTGTATACATGGCTTGGCTGTCATAAACAACACACATTTACTGCAGATGACTATTCATAATAATAATAGTTAACATTTATATGGTACTCATCTTGTGCCAGGCATTGTTCTAAACAGTTGTATCTTGTTCTTGCACATTAAGTCATTTTGCCTTCAAAACAACATTATGAGAAAAGTAATATTGTTATCCGTTTTTTACAGCTAAATAAAAGCACAGAAAATAACCGACTTACTCAAGGTCATATAACAACTAAAGGACAGAACTGAGACTTGAACCCAGGTCACGTGGCACCAGGGTCTTCATCCTTAAACTCTATTATTGATTTTTAAGTCTGGAGTCCATGCTCAATGGAGAAGTAAACCAGATAATTTAAAGTAAAGAGAGGAAAAGACCTCAAGGCACTAAGTTCTTTCACTCTACTGTTTTATTTTATATACTACGGTTTTCAAATCATCATTTGACACATCAGAAGAAAATATATGGTCTAACTTTTACTGAAGGCTTGAAGATAAACCCACATACATGTACAAACAGAAACACAATATTCTTTAATGATTCAGAAAATGAAATTGGAATTTTGAAGTCTGATTTCTAGAAGTCCATAATCTTCTCCAAAATTCCGAGACTTTGATGCTGGTACTATCAAAAGATTTCTTCTCTTTTTATTAAAAAGGTTGAAATCGGTAAGATCAGTAACATTGTGTCAATTGAAGTCTCTAATGAAAATGTTGAATACAGTCACATAATTGAGGTCTTAGCAAAGCAGAATAAGCATTAGACAGTGACAGTAAAACCAAATACTACCATTTTCTCAGTGCCTGCAAACCCAGGCATTTCATGCTAGAATTGTTTTTATCAATCTCAAGAGGGAAGAAGAAAAAGAAGTCTCAGACAGTGTGTCTGTGTGTCTGCAATAGCTGGGATGTCAGTTCCCTTGAGGATGTGCCACATTAGTTAGGGTTCATTCCACCTACAGCATGTGCCAAGGGCACACATGCAAAAAAAAATAATAAAGTCAAATAAGAAAAGTTTATTGGGTTGGCCTTTTTAGGCAGATGTCCAATAGCAGAGCTGATACAAAAATATAAACAATAAACTTGTATCTTTCTAGCAGCAAGTATTCATTATAAGTATGACCCTAATTTTGTAAATGCTATTCAAATTAAAAGTTGTATTTACATGTGGATAGCAATTATACTCTTACCCCTGATCCCAAAGCTTAAGAATAATTGTTCTTTTCTTTAAAAGCTGTTTATCTTCATGGCATTTCAAGTCATTATATAATGCATCATTATATTCAACTTATTTTATAATGATTTCCTTTATAATAGAACGAAAGCAAAATCTCCAAAGACCTTAAGTAATCAGCTTGAGATGAAATACTTTAAAAACTCTTAGTGCTAAAAGATCTTCTCAAAGTCATTTCCATATCCACGTAAATCTTTTCACTTATACCCACCTCTATGAGTTTTGGAGGGCAAAGTCAGCAAATGTTTAGACAATAAATGTTAGAAAACTGCAGTACAGATGGAGATAGAATGATGAAGGAGGACAGTATTATGTTGAAAGCTGCATTTTAATAAGAGATTATAAAAAATTTATCTAGCACAAAAAAAGATAAGAACAGTTGCAAAGTAACCTTGATTTTTATTTCTCTAATATTGTTTCACACATAGGAATAATTTCTACAGGATGGGGAGCAAGAAAAGACCTCATTTTTGAAGGAAAGAACAGACAACTTGTGCAGGAAGTTTATTCCTTGCACAGAATACACACTTAGGTTGTATTATCATACCTTGGAGTTCTTATCAAAGTAATTCCATTGGCATTTAAATCTATTTGAAGGAATGAAGGAAAGAAGCAAAGAAGGAAGGGAGGGAGCAAGAGAAAAAAAGGGAGAAAAGGAGGGAAGGAAGGAGGAAAACATTAAATGAGTCTCTAGTCTTAAGATGTCAGCAAACAAAAAGAGAAAAGTTTTTACAATAAATTATATTTATAGCAAATATATATTAATTAAAAATGTGCTAAAAAAAATAATTCTAAAATTTATACAGAAACGTAAAAGACTCAGAATTGCTGAAGCAATCCTGAGGAAAAAGAACAAAGCTAGAGGCAAAACCCTCCCAGACTTGAGACAATACTAAAAAGCTACAGTAATCAGAACAGCATGATATTGGCACAAAAACATACATATGGATCAATGGAACAGAATAAAGAGATCAGAAATAAATCAACACACCTAAGGTCAATTCAGTTCAGTTCAGCTCAGTTCAGTCTCAGTCATGTCTGACTCTTTGCGACCCCATGAATCGCAGCATGCCAGGCCTCCCTGTCCATCACCAACTCCCGGAGCCTACCCAAACTCATGTCCATCGAGTCGGTGATGCCATCCAGCCATCTCATCCTCTGTCATCCCCTTCTCCTCCTGCCGCCAATCCTTCCCAGCATCAGGGTCTTTTCCAATGAGTCAACCCTTTGCATCAGGTGGCCAAAGTATTGGAGTTTCAGCTTCAACATCAGTCCTTCCAATGAACACCCAGGACTGATCTCCTTTAGGATGGACTGGTTGGATTTCCTTGCAGTCCAAGGGACTCTCAAGAGTCTTCTCCAACACCACAGTTCAAAAGCATCAATTCTTTGGCACTCAGCTTTCTTCACAGTCCAACTCTCTCCAGCAAAGGAAGCAAGAACATATAATGGAATGGAGACTCAGATATACCAAACGGACTTGTGGACACAGTGGGGGAAAGATAGAGTGGGACAAACGGAGAAATTCGCATCAACATATATACATTACCATGTGTAAAACAGATAGCTGATGAGAAGTTGCTATACAGCACAGGGAACCTAGCCTGGCACTCTGATGAATTAGAGGGGTGGGCTGGAGGGGAGGAAAGGAAGCTTAAGAGGAGATATGGCTGATTGGTGGTGTTGTATGGCAGAAACCAACACAACATTGTAAAGCAATTTTCCTCCAGTTAAAAATAAAAAATAAACAAATACATAAAAAGACACACACACACAAAGAATATATAACAGAGAAAATTTTTTTCTCTTCAAAAAGGTGGTCCTTGTAAAACACAGGAGAATTTTCTGTATCTAGATGGTTCAGTTAAATACTGAAAAGATGTAGGAAAAACAATGAGGTGAGAAAAAGCTGCATAACAAAGTCCATTGTGAATATAGTTGCTCAGAAGGTCCTCTGAGGAATAAATCAAATCATGTCATTTCTCTGCTCCAAAATCTCCAATGAGCTCCCCAATTTGTCAGAGAGAAAAAAATGTCCTTGAAGTCTTTAAAATGGGCAACAATGCTCCACACAATCAGATCTTCTGTTAGCTCCTGGTGGCAGTTCTTAACTAGTTTTCTCTCTGCTCATTCAGTTCCAACCAAGCTGGACAGAATACACACCACTGCCACCTGTTCCCTCTGGCTAGAATGTTCCTCCTACAGACATCCTTGAAGCTCACTCCTTGGCCTTCCTCAGGTCTTAGCTTAAATATCACATCTCAACATGGCATTTCCTGACTCACTTATAATAAATGCGACACCGTCACAAACCAGCATTGCTGATTTCTTTTTACTTTTCCATTTCACATTATACACATTGTATAATGCACATATTTATTGTGTTCCCATCATTTATCTGTCTCCTGTCACTGGAACATAAGCTGCAGGAGAGCGGGGGGGCGGGGGGGGGGGTTGTATGTTTTATTTTTTATTCGCTGTTTTGTCTGCAGCACTTAGAACAGTTACTGAAACAGATCATGCATTTACTAAATATTTGTTGAAACAACGAATGAACATGAAAAGAATCGACATATATGAAAAGTCTTTTTAAGGTATTTCACATTGAGAGACCAATTATAGATTTGTATCCTAAGTAAACACCATTTATAAGAGTTAAGTGATATTTCACCCCTAAAGATTTACAGAGATAAGAATACAGGCTGTTCCGAGTCATATATATGAGCATCTGCACCCCACTCCAGTACTCTTGCCTGGAGAATCCTGAGGACGGCGGAGCCTGGTGGGCTGCCGTCTATGGGGTCGCACAGAGTCGGACACCACTGAAGCGACTTAGCAGCAGCAGCAGCCTACAAAAAGCATAAACAGAGAATTTTTAGGATCCTTTCACTATTCTTCTGCCTTAGAGAAATGCGTGTGCTCAGTCATGTTCAACTCTTTGTAACCCCATGGACTATAGCCAGCCAGGTTCCTCTGTCCATGGAATTTTCCAGGCAAGAATACTGGAGTGGGTTGCCATTTTCTTCTCCAGGCTTAAGAGAAAGGACAATTGCAAAATAAGTGGATATTGAATACTTCAGTGATTATACTTTTTGAAGAGGGTATCTTTGTGCACTAGTATGCAAAGAGATGTCATTAGAGATTGTTTCACTTATATATGTCCAACAGTTACAATGCTATACTGTTTTCTTGCATTATTTAAATTTTCTACCTATATTAATGACATACTCTATTTAGAAAACAGGCATAATTGAAGTTATCAGTATAATATAAACTTAATTACTTTATATTGAGGTCAGTATGATGTAGTAGAAAAGAAAAAACAGGATTTGGAGGCCTACAGACTAGAGATGAAGTTTCAGCTCTACTATCTACTGTTCATTTGGTCTTGAATGAAAAAATCATTGAACTTCTTTATGTCTTCCATTTTCCTTTCTATAAAATGGGGAAGGCTAGCAATAACACCTACTTTCCTGTGGTGGGAATTAAATAAGCTAATGTATGTAAAGCATTATCAGAGTATTTGGGGCAGAAGGTCATTAAAACAATAATAACTATAATTAATTAAAGATGCTCTATAATCCAAGCATTCAGGTGCCAAGTGCCCTCTGTGCATAATCTCCTTCCATCACAATCTTGTGAGATAGAAACTATTAGGATCCCCATTTCACAGATGAGAAAACCAATTCTAGTTAGGATTAACTTGCCCACAGGTTACTCAGGAAGAAAGCAGGAGAATTAGTTCTAGACTAGACTAGATGTCATCTCTAGTCTTTCTGAGTCCAGAAATAGAAAATATAAACACAAATCTATTCTATATTCATACACTAGTATACTAATTCCCTTACCATTGGATTTAAGAAAAACTTACTCTGTCTTGAATTTGCTCCATAAGAGATTTTGTTACAGTAAGACTCCAAAATATCATCCATCTACTAACTTGCTGCATTTTCAAATTTCTCCTAATCATTCTCACTAAACAATTTCTCTCAGGCTTTTGGCACCTTTTTTTTTTTTTTTTTGGTGGAGCAGGGGACAGGGTAAGATATTCAGAGAGCTCTTTCTTATGCCAATTTTTCTTTACCATCCTTTTCCCCAAGCCATCAATATTTAATGGCTTTACCCAGAGGGGTCACCCCTCTGACCTGGTTCATCATTTCACTTCCTCCTTCCTTAGTCAGTTTTCACTCCATTTGTTGACAGCTTCCAGGTACAAGGATGCTCAGATATAAAGTTATGTTCTAAAGAGAGGCTCATAGGACCTCCATTTCTACCCAAGCATAGTCAATGATTTCTAAATCCGGCCTCCTGGTGCTTTCCACAACAGGAACAAAATGTTCTAAAACTGAGTTCTGTAGTTATAGTGATGATCACAGATGTAAGCTTGCTTGCGCTCCAAACAAAGCAGGATAAGGCGAGGGCCTGAGGCATTTTTCAGATGAGAAGCAAAGAACAAACAAACCAAAGGGCTGCAGATATCTAACACTCCCATTATTAGCTGCAGAAGACAAATATTTGAATCATGACTGTTGGATAGAAAATACATATACACACATTCCCCTCACATAATCCATAAAGCTGAAAATACCCAAAAAATTGCGCTGAGCATTCAAAATGAGACACCAAATGAAAAAATAAAAGCAGAGAGGCTACGTTAGCCCACAGTGTATAAACACTGTCTTTTTCAAAGAGCTCCATTATTCTTTGAAACTACACACAGCAAAAAAAAAAAAAAAAAAAAAACTATAGGTAGCCAAGACATGAACATCAGAAAGTAAAAGGAAAAGCTAAGAGGAAGGACAGGGGTAACAGAGGGACATAGCCTCAAACCAAAGAATGTCCTAAGTACAGAGCTAATTAAGCTCCTACTAGCTGTCAGATGGGCTTCCCAGGGTGCTCAGTGATAAAGGGTCAGTAGAAGGAAAGAAATCTTAAAAATTAGGGCAGAAATAAATGCAAAAGAAACAAAAGAGATCATAGCAAAAATCAACAAAACTAAAAGCTGGTTTTTCGAGAAGATAAACAAAATTGATAAGCCATTAGCCAGACTCATCAAGAAACAAAGGGAGAAGAATCAGATCAACAAAATTAGAAATGAAAATGGAGAGATCACAACAGATTCCACAGAAATACAAAGGATCATAAGAGAATACTACCAACAGCTATATGCCAATAAAATGGACAACTTGGAAGAAATGGACAAATTCTTAGAAAAGTATAACTTTCCAAAACTGAACCAGGAAGAAATAGAAGATCTTAACAGACCCATCACAAACACGGAAATCGAAACTGTAATCAGAAATCTTCCAGCAAACAAAAGCCCAGGACCAGACGGCTTCACAGCGGAATTCTACCAAAAATTTAGAGAAGAGCTAACACCTATCCTACTCAAACTCTTCCAGAACATTGCAGAAGATGGTAAACTTCCAAACTCATTCTATGAGGCCACCATCACCCTAATTCCAAAACTAGACAAAGATGTCACAAAAAAGGAAAACTACAGGCCAATATCACTGATGAACATAGATGCAAAAATCCTTAATAAAATTCTAGCAAACAGAATCCAACATCATATTAAAAAGATCATACATCATGACCAAGTGGGCTTTATCCCAGGAATGCAAGGTTTTTTTAACATCCGCAAATCAATCAATGTAATACACCACATTAACAAATTGAAAGAAAAAAACCATATGGTTATCTCAATAGATGCAGAAAAAGCCTTTGACAAAATCCAGCATCCATTTATGATTAAAACCCTCCAGAAAGCAGGAATAGAAGGAACATATCTCAACATAATAAAAGCTATATATGACAAACCCACAGCAAACATTATCCTCAATGGTGAAAAATTGAAAGCATTTCCCCTAAAGTCAGGAACAAGGCAAGGATGCCCACTTTCACCACTACTATTCAACATAGTTTTGGAAGTTTTGGCCACAGCAATCAGAGCTGAAAAAGAAATAAAAGGAATACAGATAGGAAAAGAAGAAGTAAAACTCTCACTGTTTGCAGATGACATGATCCTCTACATAGAAAACCCTAAAGACTCTACTAGAAAATTACTAGAGTTGATCAATGAATATAGTAAAGTTGCAGGATATAAAATTAACACACAGAAATCCCTTGCATTCCTATACTCCAATAATGAGAAAACAGAAAGAGAAATTAAGGAAACAATACCATTCACCATTGCATCAAAAAGAATAAAATACTTAGGAATATATCTACCTAAAGAAACAAAAGACTTATATATAGAAAACTATAAAACACTGATGAAAGAAATCAAAGAGGACACAAACAGATGGAGAAATATACCGTGTTCATGGATTGGAAGAATTAATATAGTGAAAATGAGTATTCTACCCAAAGCAATCTACAGATTCAATGCAATCCCTATCAAGCTACCAATGGTATTTTTCACAGAACTAGAACAAATCATCTCACAATTTGTATGGAAATATAAGAAACCTCGAATAGCCAAAGCAATCTTGAGGAAGAAGAATGGAACTGGAGGAATCAACCTGCCTGACTTCAGGCTCTACTACAAAGCCACAGTCATCAAGACAGTATGGTACTGGCACAAAGATAGAAATATAGATCAATGGAACAAAATAGAAAGCCCAGAGATAAACCCACGCACATATGGACACCTTATCTTCGACAAAGGAGGCAAGAATATACAATGGAGAAAAGACAATCTCTTTAACAAGTGGTGCTGGGAAAACTGGTCAACCACTTGTAAAAGAATGAAACTAGAACACTTCCTAACACCGTACACAAAAATAAACTCAAAATGGATTAAAGATCTAAACGTAAGACCAGAAACAATAAAACTCCTAGAGGAAAACATAGGCAAAACACTCTCCGACATAAATCACAGCAGGATCCTCCATGACCCACCTCCCAGAATATTGGAAATAAAAGCAAAAATAAACAAATGGGACCTAATTAAAATTAAAAGCTTTTGCACAACAAAGGAAACTATAAACAAGGTGAAAAGACAGCCTTCAGAATGGGAGAAAATAATAGCAAATGAAGCAACAGACAAACAATTAATCTCAAAAATATACAAGCAACTTCTGCAGCTGAATTCCCGAAAAATAAACGACCCAATGAAAAAATGGGCCAAAGAACTAAACAGACATTTCTCCAAAGAAGACATACAGATGGCTAACAAACACATGAAAAGATGCTCAACATCACTCATTATTAGAGAAATGCAAATCAAAACCACAATGAGGTATCATTTCACACCAGTCAGAATGGCTGCTATCCAAAAGTCTACAAGCAATAAATGCTGGAGAGGGTGTGGAGAAAAGGGAACCCTCTTACACTGTTGGTGGGAATGCAAACTAGTACAGCCACTATGGAGAAGAGTGTGGAGATTCCTTAAAAAACTGGGAATAGAACTGCCATATGACCCAGCAATCCCACTGCTGGGCATATACACCGAGGAAACCAGAATTGAAAGAGACGCGTGTACCCCAATGTTCATCGCAGCACTGTTTACAATAGCCAGGACATGGAAGCAACCTAGATGTCCATCAGCAGATGAATGGATAAGGAAGCTGTGGTACATATACACAATGGAATATTACTCAGCCATTAAAAAAAATACATTTGAACCGGTTCTACTGAGATGGATGAAACTGGAGCCCATTATACAGAGTGAAGTAAGCCAGAAAGAAAAACAACAATACAGTATACTAATGCATATATATGGAATCTGAAAGATGGTAATGATAACCCTATATGCGAGACAGAATAAGAGACACAGATGCATGGAACAATTTTATGGACTCTGAGGGAGAAGGTGAGGGTGGGACGTTCTGGGAGAATGGCATTGAGACATGTGTATTGTCATATGTGAAACAGAGCACCATTCCATGTTCGATGCATGTGACAAGGGCTCAGGGCCGGGGCAATGGGATGATCCAGAAGGATGAGAGGGGGAGGGAGGTGGGTGGGGGGTTCGGGAAGGGGAACACATGTAAACCCATGGCTGATTCTTGTCAATGTATGGCAAAAACTATTACAATATTGTAAAGTAATTAGCCCCCAACTAAAATAAATAAATTTATAAAAAAAAAAAAAAAAAAAAAAGAAAAAAAGGTAACCCCAGTGCAAGCTTTCCCATCTCTTTGATTGTTTTAATAAGCCTAAGAACTGTGCATAAAAAATGAAACAAGTGGGTTACCTACGTGAACATACTTCAGACACATGGAAAAGACCCACTGAGCTGAAGCACATAAGTCATCCTTCTCTGATATTTAAAATAGCTAAACCAAGTAGTCAAAACTTTCATTCAACTTTGAGATTGAAGACTTAAAACTAATACACCTAAGAAGAGGAAAACATTTACTGAATTTTGTCAAATAATAATCTCTATCATGTCTGCAAAGAATAAACAGCTTTAATTTGGATCTTAAGAACTCCAGTTCAGGAGACAGTTTCAGGTCAAACCAAAAGAGTGTTCTAGGGAAGAGGAAGATGCAGTGACTTACAAAGACAAAAGCCACAAATTTGTTAAAGTTGCCTGGCAAGAATTATGATTGACTCTAACACAAGAAAAGAATTATTTGTCTTTATGGAGTAACCTAACACCAGTCACTTAGGGTAAGGATCCAGTAAGCATCTTAAGAGTCTGGAATACTGTGCACATGCTCTTTCTGGAGCCTGTGTTAAGACAGTAAATGGTTAAAAGTCAGATTTTATCAGAGCTGAGAAGAACATGCCACACTTCCTTCATGGCCTCCAGCTCCATTTTGGAGAGCTCTCTTATCAATATCGACTCCATTTTGACTTTCACAATTGCATGATTGGATATAAACATCTGAGACAATGTCTCTTCTGAAAAGAAATTTTAATTGTGGGAGTGTCATGAAAAAAGAAAGTATACAATGTGGACAAAACACAGACTTTATGATTAGGCAGAAAATAATAGAGATTTGGGGCTGGCTCCGAAATAGCTGTGTAATCTAGGGAAGTCTCTTAAACCTTTCTTAGCTGGGAAGAGAGGATGATTACAATGCATCCAGTAGAGTTCAAGGTATATAGTGGTGATAATTCCTGGGAGAAAGCAGCAGGATCCTGAGGGCTGAGGGGAGAAGGGACATAGAAATGGGAAGGAGGCACAGGAGAGGGAGGGAGAGTCTAGGAATACTGTACAATCAATTTTTTTATCCCAGTCTTTGCCAAGTCCAGCCCTGGATGGGGCGCTAGACCCCTTAACAAGCCTTAGAGCTCTTGGTGGTCTCAAAGTTTGGCTGAAAGAAACTTTATCCAATTAAAATTGTCTTAGTCGGCTTCATTGTCACTCTATGACAGCCATCTTCCTTTCCTCCTGTTGGGTTTCTAATATTTATCTTCATTAACTTTATCCTGAATGCACACACAAGGTGTTCTTGGTTGAAGACGGATTTTTTATTAATTACTTCACAGTAAGTAATATGTGCTGCCTCTCCCTTCCCCACTTCTTACCCCAGTCCTTATACCTGGGGTGACAAAATGAGAGCCAGTGAATGTTTTTTCCTACATAAGTAGTCAGACACTCCACAGGAGAAGGAGAAGAAACAAATGATTTTTTCTTGATTTATGAGAGAGGATGAAGTTGTAACCCTCCCCTCCTGAAAGGGTCTAATTGGAAATGTAATGGGTTTGATTTCTAATTCTAACTCTTTCTAATGCAAAGAAATACTCTCTAGGAGACAGACAGCCACAAAACTCTTGGATTTTGTCAACTAAAGATGTCTCCAAATCCCCAGGCCTCATACTTTCTTAAAATGTAGTACCTAGGAAGAAAGGTCTCCAGCTTGCCCTATACCTGAAGAAATAACCTAGGTGCCTGTATGTGAATGAAATCTTCTGGATTTTGGCTCCATAAGAAAAGTTTTAAATGAATAGCTACAGATGTAATCATTATGATATAAGAAAATGTTTAAAGGAAAAGTGAAGGCAAACATTTTCTAATTTCATAGTATATATGTTTCTGTGGCTCAGGAGGCCTTAGAGAGAAACACATAAATTCAGGGAAATTCTATTTCCCAACACCTCCTTTCTTTACACTTTAATTATTTGCCAGTATTAGAGTCTTCCTCTGGCAGACCCAGTACTCTGGTACTAATCCAAACCCAGGGATGGACAAATTAGTTGTCTTCCATTGCCATGGAAGACAAATTAGAAGATCAGTTGTCTGTGAAATCAAAGATAAAGTTGGGTTCAAGAGTGGATAAAATAGCTGTTTAGGAAAGACTCTTAACGGTCAAATGTAGAGCAAAGCATAAATTCTATCACAAAGTAATCAAGGGGCATATGCAATCTTATCCTCATTTCTTACAATGGTTCTATGTCATTCCAGAGAATTCTAAAACAGCTTTCATTATAATGATGATACAATATTTAAGAATTTGTGTTTTGGAGTCAGAGAATTCAAGTTCAAAGTAGAATGTCAACCACTTCCTAGCTGAATGATACTGAACAAATCACTAAACTTCTGTAACAATTGGCAAAATACCCTTTAAAAAGTGAAATCACAATTTTTTATAGTGAGGACTAAGCCAGATACTGAGTGAAAACAATTTAGCACACTATGTGGAGCATATTAAGAATACAATTTTTGTCATTCTCATTAACATTTTTGATATGTAGGGGTTAAAAGTCAAGGGGAGTGAATGTAGATGAATGATACTTATCTAGTGAACACAGACTAGAACCAAAAAAAGAAAAAAAATTTCCCCCTAATTTCTGAATTGTATTCATCTTGCCTCCATTAAAGAAAATTTAAACCATTTGTGTGCCTAGTCATTCTACAGGATCTTCTTAAAACAACATTTAAATAGCTCAACTCTTCCCCTTACCTTTGAAAAATAAAGAGTTTGGCTTCTGGTTTCATCTTTGACATGTAAAGAGTTTGGAAGCTCTCATACTTGTCAGACGGTGAACAAACAAAATCAACCAGTTTTCTTAGCTCCATCAAAATACTAAAGTCATAAGGCAAATGGCCACCCTAGAAAATCTCGAGAGACACAGCTTCTGGGATCCACTTACCTGGAGCACAAACTTCTGAAGCCATAAACTGGTAAGAATACGTAAGTGGTAACTTTGACAAAATGCAGGAACCTAAGAATGGACTAATTTGAAAATGAGAAACTCTTTGTGGATTCAGTCTTAGGGGAGTTCATAGGCTTTTCCACCAGGAACCTCACAGAGTTCTCACAGTGAGGATCTAAGAAAGATTCCTTCTTGACTCAGGCAAGAGACAGGAAAGTGTAACCATTATGCAATACATGCAGGACCTTCTTCATAACAAAACTTAATGTCCAGGAAAAAAGATTTTGCCACAGTGTGCAATTCTGAAAACCAATCTCAAGTGGGGGAAAGGAATCCCTCCCAATGTAAATTTCTTACACTCTTTTTATCTCACATAAAACAGGGAAAAACTTAATCAACAGGAAAAATACATTCAAATAAGTATGGAAACACTACAGCCAGAGGCTATACCACTGGATACCAGCATAGAAGCCTTTGGAACGTCACAGCCCTGAGACATCCATCCACTAAAAGGCTGAGAATTAACCTGAGGCTATACACTGTCAGTTCAGTTCAGTTCAGTCACTCAGTTGTGTCCCACTCTTTGTGATCCCATGAACCGCAGGACACCAGGCCTCCTTGTCCATGACCAACTCCCAGAGTTTACCTAAACCCAGGTCCATTGAGTCAGTGATGCCATCCAACCAATTCATCCTGTCGTCTCCTACTCTTCCTGCCCTCAGTGTTTCCCAGCATCAGGGTCTTTTCAAAAGAGTCAGCTCTTTGTATCAGGTGGCCAAAGAATTGTTTAGAGTTTCAGCCTCAACATCAGTCCTTCCAATGAACACCCAGGACTGATTTCCTTTAGAGTGGACTGCTTGGAACTCCTTGCAGTCCAAGGGACTATCAAGAGTCTTCTCCAACACCACAGTTCAAAAGCATCAATTCTTCTGGCTCATCTTTCTTTATACCCCAACTCTCACATGCATACATGACCACTGAAAAAACCATAGCCTTGACTAGACAGACCTTTGTTGGCAAAGTAATGTCTCTGCTTTTTAATATGCTATCTAGGTTGGTCAAAACTTTCCTTCTAACGAGGAAGCGTCTTTTAATTTCATGGCTGCTATCACCATCTGCAGTGATTTTGGAGCCCCAAAAAGTAAAGTCAGCCACTGTTTCCCCATCTATTTGCCATGAAGTGATATGACCAGATGCCGTGAGCTTTGTTTTCTGAATGTTGAGTTTTAAGCCAACTTTTTCACTCTCCTCTTTCACTTTCATCAAGAGGCTCTTTAGTTCTTCTTCACTTTCTGCCATAAGGGTGGTGTCATCTGCATATCTGAGGTTATTGAGACTTCTCCCGGCAATCTTGATTCCAGCTTGTGCTTCTTCCAGCCCAGCGTTTCTCATGATGTACTCTGCATATAAGTTAAATAAGCAGGGTGACAATATACAGCCTTGACGTACTCCTTTTCCTATTTGGAACCAGTCTGTTGTTCCATGTCCAGTTCTAACTGTTGCTTCCTGATCTGCATACAGGTTTCTCAAGAGGCAGGTCAGATGGTCTGGTATTCCCATCACTTTCAGAATTTTCCACAGTTTATTGTGATCCACACAGTCAAAGGCTTTGGCATAGTCAATAAAGCAGAAATAGATGTTTTTCTGGAACTCTCATGCTTTTTTGATGATCCAACAGATGTTGGCAATTTGATCTCTGGCTCCTCTGCCTTTTCTAAAACCAGCTTGAACATCTGGAAGTTCACGGTTCACGTATTGCTGAAGCCTGGCTTGGAGAACTTTAAGCATTACTTTACTAGCGTGTGAGATGAGTGCAATTGTGCGGCAGTTCAAGCATTCTTTGGCATTGCCTTTCTTTGGGATTGGAATGAATACTGACCTTTTCCAGTCCTGTGGCCACTGCTGAGTTTTCCAAATTTGCTGACATATTGAGTGCAGCACTTTCACAGCGTCATCTTTGAGGATTTGAAATAGCTCAACTGGAATTCCATCACCTCCACTAGCTTTGTTCGTAGTGATGCTTCCTAAGGCCCACTTGACTTCACACTCCAGGATATCTGGCTCTAGGTGAGTGATCACACCATCATGATTATCCGGGTTGTGAAGATTTTTATTGTACAGTTCTTCTGTGTATTCTTGCCACCTCTTCTTAATATCTTCTGCTTCTGTTAGGTCCATACCATTTCTGTCCTTTATTGTGCCCATCTTTGCATGAAATGTTCCCTTGGTATCTCTAATTTTCTTGAAGATATCTCTAGTCTTTCCCATTCTGTTGTTTTCCTCTATTTCTTTCCATTGATCGCTGAGGAAGGCTTTCTTATCTCTCCTTGCTATTCTCTGGAACTCCCCATTCAAATAGGTATATCTTCCCTTTTCTCCTTTGCCTTTAGCTTCTCTTCTTTTTTCAGCTATTTTAAGATCTCCTCAGACGACCATTTTGCCTTTTTGCATTTCTTTTTCTAGGAGATGGTCTTGGTCCATGCCTCCTGTACAATGTCATGAACCTCTGTCCATAGTTCATTAGGCACACTGTCTATGTCTATCTAATCTAATCCCATGAATCTATTTGTCACTTCCACTGTATAATCGTAAGGGATTTTATATAGGTCATACCTGATTGGTCTGGTGGTTTTCCCTACTTTCTTCAATTTAAGTGTGAATTTGACAATAAGGAGTTCATGATCTGAGCCACAGTCAGATCCTGGTCTTGTTTTTGCTGACTGTATAGAGCTTCTCTATAGAGAAGAATGTATATTCTCTATCCAGAAGAATATAAAGCCTCTGGCAATCACAGTTTCAAGAAGCATTAAATACTCATAGCCAGATTAAAGTAAAGATCTCACGTTAGAGGCCTATTTACGTCATACTGTGTTACCAAAGTCAAAGTGTTCGGATACCAACAAAAAGCACAAGTCATGCAAAAGTAAGAAAGAACACACTCTTAAGTGGGCATTGTCAGTATATTCAACACAGCCAAGGAAAGGATCAGCGAGCTTGCAGCTAGGTCAGTAGAAACTTAACTATCTGAAATGTAAAGGGGAAAGAAAAAAAGCAAACAAAATGTGCAAGACCTTTGGACAATACTTAAGGAGTTTACATGTGTGTAATGATGCCATGGCCACCACTGAAACAAGGACTCCTTGGAAAATTGGCTGATTCTAGAGCTGGGGAAGGAAATGCATGGGATAAGACTGAAGCATTGTGTAAAAAGTAAGGAACACACAGGACAGGGACATTTCAAAGAGACATAGAGCCAACTAAAAAAGCTCCCAATGGTCAAAGTTCAAACAGTTTGAGCACAAAATTAAGTAGCATTGGATTATAACCCACAGTATAAAATAAATACTCTTAAGTCCATACTTACATAAATGAATGATTAAATAAACAATGGATAAAACAGACAAATCTCCCATCAAAAGAACGCCAAATAATTCTTCCTGACACTTTACCCTAAAGAAGACAGAACATATTTCCCATCTCCTTAAATGTGGGCAGTATATAGCCACTCCCTTCTAAAGCATACAACATGGAGAAAGGAGGGAAAAATTACTTTGACAGTAGAGAAACCTAATCAATACTACTTTGTTAGGTGATCATGACTAACATCAAGAGTGATAAGGTATACTAATGGAATATATCTTTGATGTGATATAATGAGAGTGGCAGGCTCCCAAGTGGCAGTGGTAAAGAACCCTCCTGCCAACACAGGAGACATATGAGATGCAGGTTCAATCCCCAGGTCAGGAAGATCCCCTGGAGGAGGGCATGGCAATCCACTCGAGTCTTCTTGCCTGGAAAATCCCATGAACAGAGGAGCCTGGTGCGCTACAGTCCTTGGGGTTACAAAGAGTCAGATACAACTGAAGTGACTTTGCATGCATGTAAAGCTCAACGTTCAGAAAACTAAGATCGTGGCATCTGGTCCCATCACTTCATGGGAAATAGATGGGGAAACAGTGGAAACAGTGTCAGACTTTATTTTGGGGGGCTCCAAAATCACTGCTGATGGTGATTGCAACCAAGAAATTAAAAGACGCTTACTCCTTGGAAGGAAAGTTATGACCAACCTAGATAGCATATTTAAAAGCAGAGACATTACTTTGCCAACAAAGATCTGTCTAGTCAAGGCTATGGTTTTTCCAGTGGTCATGTATGGATGTGAGAGTTGGATAGTGAAGAAAGCTGAGCGCTGAAGAATTGATGCTTTTGAACTGTGGTGTTGGAGAAGACTCTTGAGAGTCCCTTGGACTGCAAGGAAATCCAACCAGTCCATCCTAAAGGAGATCAGTCCTGGGTGTTCATTGGAAGGACTGATGTTGAAGCTGACACTCCAATACTTTGGCCACCTCATGCGAAGAGTTGACTCATTGGAAAAGACCCTAATGCTGGGAAGGATTAGGGGCAGGAGGAGAAGGGGATGACAGAGGATGAGATGGTTGGATGGCATCACCGACTCGATGGACATGGGTTTGAGTAAACTTCAGGAGTTGGTGATGGACAGGGAGGCCTGGCGTGCTGTGATTCATGGGGTCGCAAAGAGTGGGACACAACTGAGTGACTGAACTGAACTGAACTGATCACAGTGAGAGTGGCATTTTACATTTATGGTTTCCTCCCCAAACCCACATCCGTAAGTTTATCCTAAGAAGAGTATCAGATAAGCCTCAGTTCAGGGACATTTTACAAAATTTTGATGTTTAATCTCTAGGTTGTATGTGATCCTTTTGCAACCCCATGGACTGTAGCCTACCAGGCTCCTCTGTCCATGGGATTTCCCAAGCAAAAATACTAGAGTGAGTTTCCCTTTCCTTCTCCAGGGGATCTTCCTGACCTAGAGATTGAACCCATGTCTCCTGCTTTGGCAGGCAGATTCTTACTACTGAGCCATCAGGGAAGCTCTATTTTTACAAAATGCCTGACTAGTATGCTGCAAAGTTTTCAAAGTCTTAAAAAGTTTCATCAAGTATTAGAGCCAAGAGGAACCTCATTCAGGCAACATGACTAAATGCAATATGGGGGTCCTAGGTCGATCCTGAAAAGAAAAAGAACATTAATTAAAAACTAAGGAACTCTGAATAACATGCAGAATTCAATTATAATAATGTAAAAATATTGGTGCATTAATTGGGACAAATTTGCCATACTAATATGAGTTGTAACAGGGGACACTTGGTATGAGTATATGAGAAGTCTGCCCTCTCCTTGTAAACTTTCTATAGATCTAGAACTATTCTAAAATTAAAAGTTAATTAAAAATGTAATGTTTCTTAACATTGACATCTTATTCCTAAACATACACACAATGGAAATGTGTTGAAAATTAACATTCACATTAAGACATCATTTTCCTTGCTGAATAGCCTATCAATTGTGGTTGTTTCTTGGGAAGCATGATTACTCCCCCGTCATTCACACATTTAAACAGGCAATCAGTGCCACTAAATCAGAGAGCAACTCAGTCAAGAATATAAACTTTAAGTTTATCTGAAGGGAGTATAAAATGCCAAATTTGATTCCCTGTTGTACAGCTAGTATGCTGTGAAATTAAGACAATGTCCTCTAACCTTATGTTTAACTGCAATGATGGATAAGATAACTCCAGGGTTCTACTTACCTAGAAACTAAGGTAAGATGCAGAACTAACAAATGAAGTCAAAGAATACCAGGCCAGGTCTGCCAGAAACTATACACAGAGGTCTGAGAGAGAGAAAGACCAGGCAGAGTATTCCAAAAACAAACAAAACCAATTTATATAGTCAAAGGAAACACATAGAATCAAAATCTTTATCTTTTAAAGTACATTGCTTTGAGTTTTTTAATATCAATATATACTTATTGAAAGAATTCAAACCATAATCCCTTGTCCCAGAATATTAAGAAAAAGAAAAAACATGATACTCAATACCACAACTCAGTGGTAATTATTGTTAACTCTGAATATCCTTAGACATTTCTCTGTAGTTAGAAGTACAAATGGAACATTATATAGTACAAGCTATTTATTCTATCTGCTTTGTAAAGTATCAATTATCCATGAATATCTTTCCAGATCAATAAATAAAATTCTAAATTATTTTAATGGATTCATAATATTTCATTACTTTACATACTGTACTTTATATTTGAAATCTTATGCTAGGAAATGTTTGTTTGACATTAAAATCTACACTAAGCACTGTTAAAAAACAGAATTCAATGAGTGAATTTGAAAACCTAATCAGTTTTATTCAACAATTCAGGAACTTAAACATGTTCTCTTACTCTCTTTTTTTCTGACAGAGCTTATAAAATGTTCATATTATTTTTTCTTTAAATATTTGATAGAATTCAATCAGAGAAGTCCTCTAAACCTGGGCTTTGCTTTGTGGGAGGATTTTATAATTATTAATTCATGTCCTTGTTATAGGCCAACTCAGATCTTTTTTTCTTCTTTTGGCAATTTATATCTGCTTAGACACTTGTTTATTTCATCTAAGTTGTCTAATTTTTGGTGTAATGTTGTTCAAACAATTTCCTTATTATCTTTTTAATTTTTATGGTATTGGTAAGGACATCTCTTTATTGATTTGAGTATTTTTTTTATGTCTTCCCTGTTTTTCTTTGTCTGTCTAGGTAAAGTTTTGTCAATATTGTTGGTTCTTTTCAACTCTCTCAAATTTCTTCCCAGTCTTCTCCCAATGTGAAGCTAGCTAGAATAAGAGTTTCACTAACCCAAGTCATGTTATTGATGTTTGGACATGGCTTTGCTTATTTGCCAGTGAGAGATAACTGAGCATAACAGAGAGTGGGACATATGCAGTTTATCATGAATCAGACCCTTAGATTATTTGGTTGTGCTCCAGCTATGACCAACCTAGAGCTCTTCTTTGTTCCACTCTTATGGTACCAAGAAGGGTTAATTATGAAATCTTATTTTGTCAATTTCTTATATGATCATTATACAGTTTATGTGACTTTTTCCCTAAATTTAATAATATAAGTTTATTTCTTTCTAGTTATCACCTTTGACCTGTTTCTCTCAACTGGGATAATGCATTTTATTTTTGATCCACATAGCCTATGAATTTTTTTTTGAGAGGTAAAACACAATTTCTCATCATTCTTTTTACATGTCCTCCACATCTATGTACCTACTTTAAGTTCTACTTTTATCACACAAATGATCTTTCAATTTAACCTTCTAAAGTATGAAGAACTTTGTAATAATTTTCCAAATAGATGCTTCAAACACGTTTACATCTCTTCATCATAACAATGAAACATTTATTCACTTAGCAGATATATTGAGAAGATCTTTTGATTGCACATTTTGAAAAATATTAAAGGTGCTGACAAGCAAAATTGGCCAACATTACAGTATATAGTGTATGATGATATAATAGTGTGTCAAGGTTTATGTGAAAATAGCAAAAATAAAATGATAAATTTCTAATATAAGAACTATTTTTAGTTAAAAATTTTGAGACAAACTTTAAATCATCTAATCAAAAATGTTTTGACACCTGCAAGCATATGAAATGAAAACACAGATGTTTATCCTAAGACCAGTTTAAAGCCATGAGAGACCTATTTTAATTCATTATAATAACTGAGAAGTGAAAACAAAGTGAAACAAATCAGTTTATCACTAGAAACACTTTATCAGAGACTGGAAGGCTTCAGTAACAGATGCTATAGGAAAGATTCCTCTGCTAGATAGACAGTGACATTTTAGGCTATCTCATATCATAGAAGGGAGAATACTGTAGTGAAAAGCTGAGTTGCCTCCTGCTTCCTTCCCTGAAACTTAGAAGTGTGAGAATCATCTCCTATTGGAGGTACAATATCTATCGTATGATATTCAATTAAGGCTCCTGAATACTAGTGTATGATATGGCAATAGTGAAAAGCAAAGAGGACTAGGCCAAGAACCAGAAGACCTGAATTATTCTACCACTGGAAAGCTATATGACCTTGAGTACCCATCTCACATCTGTGTACCTCAGCTGTCCCTCAGGAATATGGGAATAATCGCAGTAGTTATAATTAAACCTGCCTAGCTTTCTTTTCAGTGCTATTGCTGAAACCCTCTTAAAACTATATAGGGGGATTTTAAAGTATAAAAGACTATAATTTCATAATTTCTTCAAAAGTCAATTCAATGAAAAATATGATTTTTCCTACTAAATTTATTTTCAGAAAGCCAGTCTTCCCAGAAGCAACAAGATCACCTTCCCATACCAGATGATAAGTCTTTACTTCCAAAAACTCATAATTTTTGAGTTTAGGGAGCAAAATGCCTCAGTTGATATACAGACTATATTTGTTTCCAAACAGAATAATCAACAGCAAAAGGCCACTTTCACTAGCTGCTGCAATCCATTGTTGGCTTATTTTCTGTATTTCTCTATAACAGCTGCAAAAGTAATAAGCCAATTATGGAAGCCATCTGGAACAAAGCAGAGAGGAAGATTTATCCTTAGAAGATTCTACTCTGAATAACTGGCACTTAATTGATAACACGTGAGAAGAACAAAGATATTAAGAATCTCATAATCATTAAGGGAGGGAGGAGAGAGATTTGCATAAAGAAAATCATGATTGCCCATTACCAACTATGATGGAGTCACATGACAATCCCACTGATAAAACAGGCTGAGCATCCATCTCCATTGCTTCCTGAGCCACAAGCCAGGGCTCTCAGTTCATTCATCCTAGGAAACTGGTAACTGTAATGGCCTCAATAGAGCCAGCAGGCTCATTCAGACACCTTGGGCAAAATACACCTGCCCTTGAGACACTGGAATCTTTAATAAAAATAGGGATTTTTACCATCAACTCACACCACAGAGCCACAGATTATGCAAGGAGCATAGTGAGAGGATTGCTTCAGTGCTGAATCAACTAACCCCAGCCAGTTCCAACCTAACCTCACATATCCAGAGGCACGACTGATCCAGGAAAGAAACAAAACTCAAAGCTGAACCTCATCATCCCCCTGAGGTTGAGAAAAATAAAATAAATGTAAAATCTACAACCCATAGTCTGCCCGCTTTAATTTCTTGGCTGTATCTAGCCTTATGCATTGTTTTTTTTCAATCAAGATGTAATGGTTGTTTTGGAGCGATGTCAGCAAGATGGCAGATTAAGACATCACTTGTTCATATTAACAGCAATAATTTGGCACCCTTTCATAGGCAGAAGTGCCTCCGTGGGAGCTTTGAGATCCTGGTAGGAGATTATGAAAACCAGTGGACTCTAAGACTGTGGAGAGATGTCTGAGAAGGCAGCCTTGCACTCCAGTAACTGACTAGTCAAACAGGTCCTGGCTTCAGACACATAAACAACTCTGTACTCCTGGGGACTCAGCTACAGCCCAGTTTGACTTTGGGTCTGTTGCCAGTACCATATGCCAGGGTTTGTGGGAAGAGTCACTGCTACATGTGTGTTGGGTAATATGTGCACAGACTTCTGTCCCACCTGGGGATGCTGGAGGGGCCTGTGAACTGACTGCATCCCCTTAAATGTGGTCCATGAGCCCACGGAGGTAGGCCCACCAAACTGAGGCTAGATTCTGAAAGGGCCCAGTAACTGGGCTCTAGCCTATCCCAGCCACAGGCCATGAACAGTTCTACTGACATAGGGACCGTGAAAACTCTCCTGTCTGTGCCCCAAGAATTCTGAAAGGGCCCTATTCTTGGCTCCAGCTCCCCCACAGATGTATTAATGGCTCAGAAGAATTAATGTTGTTAAAATATCCAATCTTCCTAAAGTTACCTATAGATTCCAAGCAATCCTTATCAAAATTTCAATAGTATCTTTCACAGAAATAGAAAAAACAATCCTAAAATATATCCCCAAATAGCCAGCTTGATCTTAAAAATTAAGAACAAAGCTGGAGGCATCCTTCTTCTTTTTTTTCCCCTCCTTCTCCTTCTTATAAATGAACAGCAGTATTATTACTTAGTAAGTTTGTTCCATTGTTGCCTGATGATGTTTACCTAAATTCACTGAAACAAAAGTACCAATCATTCCTCCTTTGCTCTCTTTCCTCTCATATGAGGAAATAAATACTGAATTATTAATAATATAAAATACAAAGTAATCAATAAAAGTGAAAAAGAAAAAGAAAAAAAAAGACAGAAACAAGCTCCTTATCTTCCCCAGGCTGAGAAAATCCCTAGGCCAGCAAAAAGTTATACAACTGACTCTGCTTCTTGTATTCTATCTGATCTTAAACAGCCATTGAATCATCTTAGCCTCAGTTTTTCTATCTATAAACTGAAGGAACTATGTGTTTTCACCTTTAGGACATTTTGAGTGTTAACCTCTAAAACTTAGATAACATTCTTCGTCGATTTAACATGTTTTATTTATGTTCATAATGTTTGAAGCAGAAATCTTTTCTTCCCTAATGATTTTTTTAAAAAAAGGGATTTACCCTAATGATATTAAAAATAAAAGCATGAATCCATGAATTGAAAGATATACAGTGACTATTTAAAATAACAGATAATTATAATCAAACAAAATGTATAATAATTTTATTAATCTCTTAAATAAAGCGTGTTTTCACATACATCATATACTTTAATAATCACAACAACCTGGAGGGAGATGAGGGTAGGTATTTTATTTACCAATGAGAACACTGAGTCTTAGAGTGACTGTGTGACTTACAGAAGATCACGGGCTTCTCTGGTGGCTCAGTGGTAAAGAATCTGCCTGCAGTGAAGGAGACCTGGGTTCAATCGCTGGATTGGGAAGATCGTGGAAGAGCACATGGCAACCCTCTCCAGTACTCTTGCCTAGAGAATCCCATGGACAGAGGAGCCTGGCTGGCTGCAGTCCATAGGGTTGTAAAGTCAGACACGACTGAAGTGACTAAGAAGCAGTGGCAGCAGAGATCACACAGCTATTAGCACCTCCATCCAGTATTCACATCATTGCACTACTCTGATCTGGCCACTCTGACACACTGTAACTTTGTGGTTTCCTGTGAGTTAAAATGGAAAATCAACAATTCACAGAGCATCTAATTGAGTAGGGAAAAGAGTGAAAACCAATCACTTCCCAGGGAGCACTCCTAAAGCTCTTAAGAGAGAGGCAACCCAACTAGTACTGTTACAGTCAACCTCCAAATAAAATATTCAGACTTGAAATGTATGTCCATTAGTTTCTTGTATAATATGGATAAACACATTTCTTCCCAAGATACTTCCAAAGCAGCTACTTCCAAAGCACCTTAATATGCATTTTCCCCAAATGTAATGAGTGACATACTTAGACCATTAGCAGGTGAAGACATCAGTAGAAGCCATTCAAGTGCAGAAAACCAATGAATTAGCTAGTAGCTTTTGACATATCTTTACTATGTGGTATAGATTTCATCATGTATTTTCAGAATAAATGACTTCAGTGAGGCAACTATGCAGAAGATAACAGAGCAGAGTGAAGAGTCAAAAATAAGTGCCTGGTAGTCCTTTCAAGAAACAGCAGAATTTTACTGGTGATCTGAGGTCCTTGGCTTTAATTTGCAGAGGAAAATGATCTTTTGAAATGAGAGAAGCCCAGTACTGTCAGTCACTCTTGCAGAATCACTGTAATATCCAAGAAAACAACTGGGTGTGAAGGCCAGTTCCTCTTTGAATGGGGTGGCAGAGAAGCTCATTCCTCTTCTTGGCCTTTCGTTGGTAACTTGTTCTTTCTGAAAATCCTCTGGAAAACATGGATGGCATCTAAGGATACTCAAGAAAGTCTTTTGAACTGGGGAATGTGGACAGTGGTAACTGGGGAGTGAGGAAGAGGAAAAGAACATGTTTCTAAATTATTAAGATGGATTTTTAAACACTAAAAAATGAATCAAGACAAACTGGAAGTGGTCAAACAGGAGATGGCAAGAGTAAACATCAACATTCTAGGAATCAGCAAACTAAAATGGACTGGAATGGGTGAATTTAACTCAGATGACCATTATATCTACTACTGTGGGCAAGAATCCCTTAGAAAAAATGGAGTAGCCATCACAGTCAACAAAAGAGGCTGAGTGCAGTACTTGGATGCAATCTCAAAAATGACAGAATGATCTCTGTTCATTTCCAAGGCAAGACATTCAATATCACAGTAATCCAAGACTATGCACTGACCAGTAATGTTGAAGAAGCTGAAGTTGAATGGTCCTATGAAGACCTACAAGACCTTTTAGAACTAACACCCAAAAAAGATGTCCTTTTCATTATAGGGGACTGGAATGCAAAAGTAAGAAGTCAAGAAACACCTGGAGTAACAGGCAAATTTGCCCTTGGAGTACAGAATGAAGCAGGGCAAAGGCTAATAGAGTTCTGCCAAGAGAACGCACTGGTCATAGCAAACACCCTCTTCCAACAAAACAAGAGAAGACTCTACACATGGACATCACCAGATGGCTAACACTGAAATCAGATTGATTATATTCTTTGCAGCCAAAGATGGAAAAGCTGTGTACAGTCAGCAAAAACAAGACCGGGAGCAGACTGTGGCTCAGATCATGAAATCCTTATTGCCAAATTCACACTTAAATTGAAGAAAGTGGAGAAAACCACTAGACATACAGGTATGACCTATATCAAATCCCTTGTGATTATACAGTGGAAGTGACAAATAGATTTAAGAGACTAGATCTGATAGACAGAGTTCCTGATGAACTATGGACAGAGGTTCATGACATTGTACAGGAGACGGGGATCAAGACCATCTCCAAGAAAAAGAAATGCAAAAAGGCAAAATGGCTGTCTGGGGAGGGCTTACAAATAGCTGTGAAAAGAAGAGAAGTGAAAAGCAAAGGAGAAAAGGAAAGATGTAAGCATCTGAATGCAGAGTTGCAAAGAATAGCAAGCAGAGATAAGAAAGCCTTCGTCAGTGATCAATGCAAAGAAATAGAGGAAAACAATAGAATGGGAAAGACTAGAGATCTCTTCAGGAAAATTAGAGATACCAAGGGAACATTTCATGCAAAGATGGGTTCGATAAAGGACAGAAATGGTAGGGACCTAACAGAAGCAGAAGATATTCAGAAGGGATGGCAAGAATACACAGAACAACTGTACAAAAAAGATCTTCATGACCCAGATAATCACGATGGTGTGATCGCTCACCTAAAGGCAGACATCCTGGAATGTGAAGTCAAGTGGGACTTAGGAAGCATCACTATGAACAAAGCCAGAAGAGGTGATGGAATTCCAGTTTAGTATTTCAAATCCTAAAAGAGGATGCTGTGAAAGTGCTGCACTCAATATGCTAGCAAATTTGGAAAACTCAGCAGTGGCCACAGGACTGGAAAAGGTCAGTTTTCATTCCAATCCCAAAGAAAGGCAATGCCAAAGAACGCTCAAATGACCGCACAATTGCACTTATCTCACACGCTAGTAAAGTAATGCTCAAAATTCTCCAAGCCAGGCTTCAGCAATATGTGAACCGTGAACTTCCAGATGTTCAAGCTTGTTTTAGGAAAGGCAGAGGAACCAGAGATCAAATTGCCAACATCTGTTGGATCATCGAAAAAGCAAAAGAGTTCCAGAAAAACATCTCCCTCTGTTTTATTGACTATGCCAAAGCCTTTGACTGGGTGGATCACAATAAATGGTGGAAAATTCTGAAGGAGATGGGCATAACAGACCACCTGACCTGCCTCTTGAGAAACCTGTATGCAGGTCAGGAAGCAACAGTTAGAACTGGACATGGAACAACAGACTGGTTCCAAATAGGAAAAGGAGTACGTCAAGGCTGTATAATGCCACCTTCCTTATTTAACTTATATGCAGAGTACATCATGAGAAACGCTGGGCTGGAAGAAAAGCACAAGCTGGAATCAAGATTGCCAGGAGAAATATCAATAACCTCAGATATGCAGATGACAACACCCTTATGGCAGAAAGTGAAGAAGAACTAAAGAGCCTCTTGATGAAAATGAAAGAGGAGAGTGAAAAAGTTGGCTTAAAGCTCAACATTCAGAAAACTAAGATCATGACATCCGGTCCCATCATTTCATGGCAAATAGGTGGGGAAACAATGGCTGCCTTTATTTTTCTTGGCTCCAAAATCACTGCAGATGGTGATTGCAGCCATGAAATTAAAAGACGCTTACTCCTTGGAAGGAAAGTCATGACCAACCTAGATAGCATATTAAAAAGCAGAGACATTACTTTGTCAACAAAGATCCATCTAGTCGAGGCTATCCTTTTTCCAGTAGTCGTGTATGGATGTGAGAGTTGGACTATAAAGAAAGCTGAACACTGAAGAATTGATGCTTCTGAACTATGGTGTTGGAAAAGACTCTTTAGAGTCCCTTGCACTGCAAGGAGATCCAACTAGTCCATCCTAAAAGAGATCAGTCCTGGGTGTTCACTGGAAGGACTGATGTTGAAGCTGAAACTCCAAACAATACTTTGGCCACCTGATGTGAAGAGCTGACTCATTTGAAAAGACCCTGATGCTGGGAAAGATTGAGGGCAGGAGGAGAAGGGGATGACAGAGGATGAGATGGTTGGATGGCATCACCCACTCAATGGACATGGGTTTCGGTGAACTCCGGGAGTTGGTGATGGACAACGAGGTCTGGTGTGCTGCGGTTCATGGGGTTGCAAGGAGTCGGATATGACTGAGCGACTGAACTGAACTGAACTGCACTGAAAAAATGTGAAATGAAAAAAGCTTTAACCTTCTAAAATATTAATTAGATAAACTGCATTTTATGCTTCAGAGCAGTTTTATGTATCTCACTCTTCAAAATAAGTATGTGCTCTGAGCTAAGTTGTTTCAGTCATGTCTGACACTTGGTGACCCCATGGACTATAGCCCACCAGGCTCTTTTGCCCATGGGATTCTCTAGGCAAGAATACTGGAGTGGGTTGCCATGCTCTTCTCCAGGGGATCTTCCCAACCCAGGGATTAAACCCACATCTCTTTTGTCTCCTGCATTGGCAGGTGGGTTCTTTATTACTAGAGCCACCTATTTACAGATAATATACAGATATGAGTTCAAATCCCTATAGGTACTTAATAGTTGTGTGTATGCATATATATGTATATATGTATGTGTTTGTGTATGAATACATGTATGTGTGCATAAACATATATGTATATTTTTTAAAAGGTTCTTTTTTTCTCAAGTAATAGTATTCATTTCAAACAAATAGGAAAAGTTCTTCCCACCTGGAGATGTGATATCAAGATGTGTTAGCTTTTATTGATGGACACAGAAGAATTTATATGAAGGGCATACTTACATGCTCAGCTCCCTGAGGACAGACTTGTTGAGCTGATGTGTGTGAGGCTCACACACCCAGAAGTGCTAAATGGACAACTTCATCACCTTGGGGCATTTGCTAGTTCCATGGGTTTGTAGGACACTTGGGCTGTAGTAGATGTGTCAATATTTTCTACACCTCTGTTAACATATTCTTTCAATTATAATGTCTTCACTTAAGCTAATGTGTGTGAGCTCAAACATCTGCATTCACTCTCAGATAGGCATTACCAACTTGCAGTACCTGAGTGTTTTGACTCAAATTATGAAATTCCCAAGAGAAACTATATCCTTGGCCTAGCTAGAAACAAACATCCTCTTCTGTCCCAATCCACAGTGGCCAGGTATAATACATAGACTACAAATACAGCCTCTGTCCTGTCTTTCCTTGAATATTCTAGTGATAAACAAGAGAGATTATTAGGACCTGGGCAAATGCCCTAAAAAGAAGCATGATTACAATGAATAACTTTCTCTCTCTGTGCTAGTTTCCCTACAGAAATGGAGAAAATATGATCTGTCACCCACCATTTCTGCTTTATTATTTTTTCATAGCCTCTTAATATGATATTTTATTTTATTAAAACAAAAAAATTGTTTTTTCTCCAATGAAATGTAAGCTTTGTGAGAGGACAGCTTTTTGTCTGATGACTTCACTGCTGAATGTCTAGTGCTTTGAGGGATGTCTGTTATAAAATAGATGCTAAATAAATATATTGAATAACAATGGAGTGGCTTAGTGCTATGAGGACAAAATGAAATAAACTAAGCAATGTATTTGCCATTGCATGGGATGAGCAATAAATAGTGGTTATTAAAATTCTTACATTTAACATTTTCCAACCTCTTAAACCCCTGACAATAACAAAAATAGTTAACTTGTAATAAGTTATAATAGATCTTATTGAATAATTGGGGCTTCCCAGGTGGTGCAGTGGTAAAGAATTTGCCTGCCAATGCCGGATAAGCAAGAGATATGGGTTCAATTCCTGGGTTTGAAATGACAACCCACTCCAGTATTCTTGCCTGGAAAATTTCATGGACAGAGGATCCTGACAGGCTACAGTACATGGGGTCACAAAGAGTTGGACACAACTGAGCAACTGAGCATGATGATGACTGAATAATTGAATCGAGTAATTGAATAACAAAATCTATTATATATCATATGCACTGTTCAAAATACGTTATATGAATTAATTCATTGAATCTCCACCACAACCTCATGTGGTAGGCAAACTATTTTTTTTTTATTACTGCCACTGCATAAATGAGGAAATTTCAGCTCCATAATTTGCCCAAAGTCACTCAACTACTAAGTGGCAATGCTGGGATTTAAATCAGATAGTCTAGATCTGGGTCCATACTGCTTTCCCAAGTCCCAAATCATAGGAAGTAGATGGAAAAAGGACAGACAACACATAATCAGTGAAACTTTTAGGGTAGAAAAGGAAGGATTCTATAACCAAAATAACAATAATTTTTAAAGACAATAGGAAACAGAATAAACATCAGACTTCATTTCTTTCAAGAAGAAAAGATTGAAAGAACAGTACATGTTGTTACTGTTTACTGTTAATGAAGAAAACATGACTCAGAGTATTGTATATAATATGATCCCATTTAATTGCTAGACTTTTAAAAGGCTCATTAACATCATTTTGATTCGAAAGACCTACAAGTCAATTAGAATCCAAGTCAGTTTTATCTTTTCCTGCTTGTTACCACTGACCCCCTCATCAGCATTCTGACTCAAGTATCCAAGCCAATATACTGAAACTTCAGCCCTCATAGATACTGAATAAGAAAGAGACAGACCGAGTATTATACTAGGAGGTAGGGGTGGTGGGAGAGGACTGTAGAAAACTGAGAAATTCATACCCATGTGAGCTTTTCAACTTCAGGTAAACATTAGAGGAATTCAAGCCCAATAATGTCAGATCTCCCATTCTCCAAGGTATGATAGCAATCAACATTTTTAATAAAATGCTGATCTTTTTAAAATGAGTAACGAATTACAATAATGCAAACACTACCCAGGCCCAAAAAAAATGCTATCAGTCAAATTTATCCAAGTTCTTTTAGGTTTTGCTTCAATGAGGCATAGACTTTTGAAAACAGGAGATTGTCTTCTGCTTTGTCTTTTCCTACAGCCCCCAAAAACATGTGGGGTTCACTGTAGGTTCCAAAGAAAACTGACTGACCTGACAAGCTCAGAGACTGGCTGCCTCTGTCCTATACAGAGCAAAGCCATTACAGCCACCACATGAGAATAAACCACTGTGCTGCATCCCTGCATTCTGCCCTTGGTCAGAGGACCAATTGGCACTTGATCTTATTTCCCTCCTTGTGATATGACTACTGAGCAGAAAATTATTTTGTTCCCACACTTCACTCACTAGCTGAATCTCCACTACTGTGCACACATTTACCTGCTTGACTAGACTCAGACTGCTAACAATTCAGGAAAACATTGCTTTTCCATAGGTGATGGTGTTTTAAAACTGGTAGACATTAATTCGGAGGTGGGGGAAGAACCACTTTAAAAAGTCTTAAGTATTGATGAAAACAATGGGAAGTAAATTAGCTCATAAACTCCGGTGAGAGCATATATTGGATATGCCACAGAGGAGCACAGTCTGGCACCACATATTAAAATGTAATATATGCATTCTTCCTAATGCAGGGAAGTAAAAAATCAGGAAAGGGAAAAAGTCTCTGAAAATGAATGAGACATTTAGATATAATGTTAAGAGAATGACTCTGGTCCTTTACAAGAATAGATTTAGATAGGAAGATTAGAAATGACAGCTATTGAGGGCCGAGGTAGTTTTAATCGAATAAGTAAACTGGGGCAACCCGTGGTTCAAAAAAGCAAATATAATCAACTGAGTACTAGATGCTGGACTTTGAGAATTGTCCTCACGATCACACTAAGATGTTCTTCTTCAGATGAGAAAACTGAGCTCAAAGTTTATGGTTCTCAACCATTTTTCTGGCAAAAATATCACTACATGATTAAAAATTCACATCTCAGAACAGATGAATTGCTAGCAGTGAGTCTCCATGGATGCAGGTGGTTGTTAGACAAGACCCCCTTAGAGGAATCTCATCAGGATTCCAAGATTCTAATGAAACAGAGTTTGGAAAATGCTCCCATGAATTAGGAATTAGCAACCCCCTTTCCTTCTATAAGAATGCCTAAATTTTATTTACCTTTAATTCTGATCATTCTGAGTCCAATGTCAGTGTTCTAGCATTAGGAATAGTTATTGACTGTACATGTGAAAACTCAGCATTTAATTTAATAATGCAAATATTTATACATTTTCATTAGTATATCCAATAACCATGGGCAAGAAATAGTAAACATGAGTATAATTTATTACTTTGTCAGTTTCAACAAACACCATACTAAAGTGCTAACAATCTCTAATGAAGATGTAAAATATCATTAATTATTAGATTCATGAATGAATGATCTGAAAAGTACACACTTATGAGTTTGTTTGTTGCATGTTTCTCAGCCAGTGCAAAATCAAAAGTTCAAAATGTAGGAGTCAATGAGACTATAATGCTAAGACAGAATTGTGCTGAAACATGTATACTGAAGTACTTGTTTATGTTCCCATATGGGGAACATAAACAAGTACTTCAATTATGGCTATTGGCTTGGAACTAATAAGGAGATTATATCATTAGCCAACAAAAATATTTTATTTCACACTTGCTCTGTGGCATTGGCACTATTCCAGGGGCTATTTGCAAGGTTGGCCACATATTTGTGATTTGTGAGTTTCCCCACTGACTACTCTTGGATTTGAAGACTGGAGTCCTATAGCTGACTGTAAAGTGCTTTTGTTGTTTCCCCTTTTCAAATGTTTATTTGTAAGCTAGCACCTGCCTTCTTACAAAGAAGAATCTGAAGTTATTTAAGCACACTTGCTTCTGTACTCTGGCTGTGTTCTACAAATGACCCAGGCAGGGAGAATCAGAGCTGGTCTGTTCATTCCATCCCAGTGCAGCTATGGGGCTGTGGCATGAGGGTGGGATGGCAGGTGGGGAACAAGGATGGCAAGTATCAGTTCTATATTAAAACTAAAAACTCATTATAGGTAATTGTTGAGTTTTCTGCTTATTATCAGTCTTTCAAAGCTATCTAAAGCTGCACACATACTCAACCAGGAATTCTCAGGATCATCTGAGAATTTTATTGAAATAGCAGCTTTCCAGACCCCAGCTCCAAGAATGAGTCAAGGGGATTGGCCAATTATACAACCCTTAACAACAGACAGGCTATTCTATGCATTAGTCAGGGCTCTTCAGAGAAACAGAATACATACATATATATATATATATATATATATATATATATATATATATATATATATATAACACTCCATGGACTGCAGCAAGCCAGGCTTCTCTGTCCATCACCAACTCCCTAAGCTTGCTCAAACTCATGTCCATCGAGTCAGTGATGCCATGCAACCATCCCATCCTCTGTCATACCCTTCTCCTCCTGCCTTCAATCTTTCCCAGCATCAGGGTCTTTTCAAATGAGTCTGTTCTTCACATCAGGTGACCAAAGTACTGGGGTTTCAGCTTCAGCATCAGTCCTTCCAATATTCATTCAGGACTGATTTCCTTTAGGATGGACTGGTTTGATCTCCTTGCTGTCCAAAGGACTCTCAAGAGTCTTCTCCAACACCACAGTTCAAAAGTATCAATTCTTCAGCACTCTACTTTCTTTATAGTCCAACTCTCACATTCATACATGACTACTGGAAAAACTATAGCTTTGACTAGATGAACCTTTGTTGGCAAAGTAATGTCTCTGCTTTTCAATATGCTGTCTAGGTTGGTCATAGCTTTTCTTCCAAGGAGCAAGTGCCTTTTAATTTCATGGCTGCAGTCACCATCTGCAGTGATTTTGGAGCCCCCCCCAAAAAATAAAGTCTGTCACGGTTTCCATTGTTTCCCCATCTATTTGCTGTGAAGAGATGGGACCGGATGCCATGATCTTAGTTTCCTGAATGTTAAGTTTTAGGACAACTTTTTCACTTTCCTCTTTCACTTTCATAGAGGCTCTTTATTACAAGGAATTGGACCATGCCAATTCCTGTAGAATAATGGAGGCTGACAAATTTCAAGAAATACTTGTCTTTCCCAGGCAAAGATAAAGATGAGATCATGTCATGCTAATCAAAAGTTGGTACCAAATATAAAGCGTTGATTATCACCAACTGTCTCCCCAACACATCTATAAACTTCTTTCTGAGAGGAGCTAGAGGACAGGGTTACTGTGAGTTCCTCAAGCCCCATAAATCAATTCACCTCATTCTGATTCTCACTCATCAATCTCTCTCCAACACACTCTTTCCCTGCCTTCTTAGAAGCAATTTGAAGATTAACCATGTCAGTTCTGCCCAGGGCTAGGGCTCTCACATCTCCAGTTACATGGAAAGACCAGGGGTACTTTGTCCCTGGAACTGCAACCATTAAAAATGAGTCAGGTTAAGCCATCAGGATGAAAGAAAATAATATTTCATACATTTCAAATATAATCTATATGTAAATTTAACCAGCTTGCTTAAAAATAATTTTTGAATATTTACATTTACATTGTTAATTGGTGAGAGGTTCATGCTTTTAATTAATGGTTTAGAAGCAGCATTTTTGCATCTTATAAATCTAGGTGATTGTCTGAAAAGATGCAGAATACAGACCCATCTCCTATTTAGAGATAAACAAAACCACTAAACCACATCTAAGCTAATAGAGAAGGAGGTGAGGCTGATCTGAAAGATGCTGACTTTCAATAATTTATGTTCAAAGAGTATTTGGAAATCAAGAAATGTCTTTCAAAAACACAATTTTGTAATTACTAAGTACTCAATCAACATAAAATATAAAAGAGGAATAGCAACTCAAATGTTGCCATTATTTAGACGTGGTTTTATGTTACAAGAACCAGATGATAGACACTTATTGTTTGTATCCTCAGGGTCTATCTAGTGGATTGATGCTGAAGGTGTTGCGTTTCCTCACAGGGCTTCATATGCTAATCCCTGGAGGAAAAATTCATGTAGAAGAGCAGTTAGGGCAACCTTACCAGATGTTCAAGCTGGTTTTAGAAAAAGCAGAGGAACCAGAGATCAAATTGCCAACATGCGCTGGATCACTGAAAAAGCAAGAGAGCCTCAGAAAAACATCTATTTTCGCTTTATTGACTATGCCAAAGCCTTTGACTGTGTAGATCACAATAAACTGTGGAAAATTCTGAAAGAGATGGGCATACCAGACCACCTGACCTGCCTCTTGAGAAACCTGTATGCAGGTCAGGAAGCAACAGTTAGAACTGGACATGGAACAACAGACTGGTTCCAAATAGGAAAAGGAATACATCAAGGCTGTATATAGTCACTCTGCTTATTTAACTTACATGCAGAATACATCATGAGAAACGCTGGGCTGGATGAAGCACAAGCTGGAATCAAGATTGCCGGGAGAAATATCAATAACCTCAGACATGCAGATGACACCACCCTTATGACAGAAAGTGAAGAAGAACTAAAGAGCCTCTTGATGAAAGTGAAAGAGGAGAGTGAAAAAGTTGGCTTAAAGCTCAACGTTCAGAAAACTAAGATCATGGCATCCAGTCCCATCACTTCATGGCAAATAGATGGGGAAACAGTGGAAACAGTGGCTGACTTTATTTTCCTGGGCTCCAAAATCACTGCAGATGGTGATTGCAGCCATGAAATTAAAAGACGCTTACTCCTTGGAAGGAAAGTTATGACCAAACTAAACTGCATATTAAAAAGCAGAGACATTACTTTGTCAACAAAGGCATGGCTAGTCAAAGCTATTGTTTTTCCAGTGGTCATATATGGATGTGAGAGTTGGACTATAAAGAAAGCTGAGTGCCGAAGAATTGATGCTTTTGAACTGTGGTGTTGGAGAAGACTTGAGAGTCCCTTGGACTTCAAGGAGATCCAACCAGTCCACCCTAAAGGAGATCAGTCCTGGGTGTTCATTGGAAGGACTGATGTTGAAGCTGAAACTCTAATATTTTGGCTACCTGATGGGAAGAGCTGACTCATTTGAAAAGACTGTGATGTTAGGAAAGATTGAAGGCAGGAGGAGAAGGGGATGACAGAGGATTAGATTGTTGGATGGCATCACCCACTCAATGGACATGAGTTTGGGTAAACTCTGGGAGTTGGTGATGGACAGGGAGGCCTGGTGTGCTGCGATTCATGGGATCGCAAAGAATCGGACACGACTGAGCGACTGAACTGAACTGAACTGTATTTAAGCTTACATTTTAAGTGTATCCTATTACTCTTCATAACAAAATGAAGTAACCATCTCTATTATTTTTCTAGCTATTTTTCAAAGAATATCAAATTAAATAGAACCTGTAAAAGAATTCTCTATCACAGTTCATAAATTCATGAAAATCAGAATCTCACTGAAGTCAGTTTTTAATTACTGTCAAGTTAGTAATATCCCTCAGAGAAGGCAATGGAAACCCTCTCCAGTACTATTGCCTGGAAAATCCCATGGACGGAGGAGCCTGGTAGGCTGCAGTCCATGGGGTCGCGAAGAGTCAGACACGACTGAGCGACTTCACTTTCACTTTTCATTTTCGTGCATTGGAGAAGGAAATGGCAACCCACTCCAGTGTTCTTGCCTGGAGAATCCCAGGGACGGGGAGCCTGGTGGACTGCTGTCTTTGGGGTCGCACAGAGTCAGACACGACTGAAGCAACTTAGCAGCAGCAGCAGCAGTAATATCCCTTAGAAGACAGCATCTTGTAGGTATTGGACTGTTATAATTGTCAAAACTGCTGCTTTTTTTCTTTAAAGCATCTAATGAATGAGGAAAAATGAATAATAAAATTTACACACTTTCATAAACTCTAACATGTGAAAAAGAACCCAAATAAATGAGCAGATCAAAGAGCATTAATTAGCATTTAATTTGTAAGAGCAGCATGAAACACTCAGTAATTGGACTATGACCTTTACATGTTATATAAAGTGGAAGCATATTTATGTATGATATATAGAAGATTAGTGTCACCCTAATGTGAATACTGTTAAGGAAACTGGTTTGCTGAAAGAACAAAGGCTTGTTATTTTATAGATATAAACAGCAGATTTCCTGTCTAGTACTATATGAAGAAAAGACAGAGCTAAACTATCATCTACTTAAGAAAAATTTGGAAGCAGCTATAAAGTCTCTCATTTGGCAGAGCTCTTTCTACTTCTAGACTGGATGCTGCCTGATTCAAATAGAATTTCGCTCAAATAAACTCTTAAAAATATTAGCACGCCTTGATTTATCTCTCTTAACACTTGAAATAGTGTTAAGTTAAATAGTGTGTGCTTCCCAGCAAGTGGAAAGGTATGACCCTTTAAGCTGAGGGAAATGGGACGGCATGAAACAACTAGAAACGTATGTGATTCCTCTGATCCTCAGTTTTCTCACGTTCCCCAGTGGGACCCTAGAGCAGAGTTTTCATGTGTCAGACAGACCTGGCTTCACCACTTACTAGCTGTATGAACAGAACCAGCAAATTCACGCCTTTGGAGTTTTGATCTGCTTTTAAAATTGCCAACATTCCACTTCATAGCACATCCTAATCCCCCCCACAGCTTTATTTTTCTATCACTTTCTAATCTACCACCTATATTACTTATTTATTTATCTTAGTCCCACCAGAATGTAAGATAAAGGAGAGCAGAATTATCTGCCCCCCCAAATGCCTCTTTGATAGAAGGAGAGTTTTAAATTGATTATTTTTAAGAAGCAGCAGACACAGGAGAAACTCTGAAAACCAAGTAGAAGTTACTGTTTTGTAAGAGACATTTACATTTATAAGAGAAATGTCCATTTGTGAGGATGTCTGTCTATCTGGCAGGATGACTACTTCTCTAGAAACTCTTAGCAATATGGAAGGCAAGTACCATGTAACAACCATACCTTTGTTCACTGCACTTTTCCTGGTAGCATCTCATAACTGGCTCCCCCACCCCTACAACAACTTCTTTTGTTTTTAGCTGGAGATTATATTTAAGGTTGTTACTTAGGCCATTTCAGAGAGATACTCAGTTTTACAGGTCTCTCCCATGTATTCAAGAGGAATATATGTTATCAAACTTCTGTTTTGCTCCTGTTAATCTGTTGTTTATTATAGGGTGGTCTCTGTAACCTAGAATGGTAGGGGAAAAATTATTTTTCCTCCTCAAAGGCAGAAGTATGTCATTCTTGTTTTCTGTTGAATCACAATCATCTAGAATAATTGCTATTTATTCAAAGAAAGATTGAATGAATAAATTAATTAAATACAAACTGGGAAGAATAATATTAGCTTTTTCATGTCTTGTCATAGAAGTCATGCAATGTGTAAAGCACTTAGCACAACATGTGGTACACAGTGAATGTTCATCAAAGTCAGTTATTACTATTAAGTAATAAGTATAGTAAGAGTTCACAGTATGAAGTAATTAAGAGTTCACAGTATGAAGTAGTAAGAGTTCACAATACAAAGTAGTAAGAGTTTGGGCTGAGGGAAGGCAAATGACCAGAGCATAGAAGTACTCATGGGTCACATTAAGGATTTTTGTACTAATTCCAAAGTATTAAGTAAGGGTGGGACAGAGTAAGCTTCATATTATATGTACTTCAAACCAGCAGCTGTAAGGAGGATGATTAGAAATGGAATGCAAGTCATTTAATCCTCTGACACTCAGTTTTTCATCTTGAAAATGGATGGAATAAAATGTGCACAACATGCTCACCAAGGGAAAATGGCATAATAATTTATAAGGGTGTTGATAACTATGAAGTGATGTGAGAATGTCATAATGCATTTATCACATCCAGATTTGGAATAGTAATGCTCACTAGAGTGTTTTTCATAAACAAGCAGCTTGAATCTCAAGGCAAATATGCTCAATACAAATCACCCATCCTCCTCTGGAGAGAATTTCCCACCAAGGCTTCATTTTAATGTGCAATTGTATCCATTAATCAAGTACAGGCATACTTTAGGGATATTGAGGGCTATGTTCCAACCACCACAATAAAGCAAGTATCACAATAAAGTAAGTCACATGATTTTTTGTTTGTTTGTTTCCCATTGTATATAAAAGTTATGTTTACACTCTACTAGCCTGTTAGACTTCCCTAATGGCTCAGACTATAAAAAAATCTGCCTGCAATGCAGGAGACACAGGTTCAATACCTGTGTCGGGAAGATTCCCTGGAGAAGGAAATAAAAACCCATTCCAGTATTCTTGCCTGGAAAATTGCAAGGATACAGGAGCCTGGTGGGCTACAGTACATGGGGTCACAAAGAGTCAGACACAACTGAAGTAACTAACACTTTCACTTTCATAGTCTATTAGAAGTTACTTTTGCTGAAATTTAGATTCCGCTCCTGTAAAAACTGGGGATGACAATAGCTCCTATCTTGGGTTGTTCAGAGGATTCTCATGAGATCACACTTTTAAAATACTACAGAAATAAAACTTCTACCTACAAAGAAAAACACCATCACATCAATATGGAAATTAAAAAAAAATACCAATGTATTTTTAGTAAGCATTACAGGATACATGCATATATGTATCTTGCAAGAAGCTACAAAGCCAGAATAAAACTTCGTACAATTTAAACAGCAAAGCAATATAAAATTCACTTGGGGTTTGAGGTAGCTATTTGTTTAGTTAATTGACCTCCTTTGTAAGAATAATAAAATTTCTCTTACCTCCTGGAAAAAACAAATGATTACACCTTGAGAGAGGCTCCCATAGACATCTTTCCACATTTCAAGAGGGAATGAAGCTCATGACCTTGAACACAACTCTGCATTATGAAACTGAATACTGGACTTTCTTGGTCCCTGGAGAAATTATTCTTTGCAGCAAAGCTTAGAGAAAGACTCAACTTAGGCCCAAAATGGCCCCAAAAGAGACATTCTAAGAAGGAGAAGGGAGGAAAATGGTTTCTCTCTCTTTTATTTGTCCTTATCACCCTAGTGCATGTTGGTGGCACCGTGGTGAACATAGCTGTCTTCCATCTTTATCACCCTTACAAAAGCCCCCCCCCTAAATTATAGATATGAGAAATGAATTAGTAGGTATGAAAACTTCTGGAAAATGTGTGTATATATTTGTCCTTATCACTCTAGTGCATGTTGGTGGCACAGTGGTGAACATAGCTGTCTTCCATCTTTATCACCCTTACAAAAGCCCCCCCCTAAATTATAGATATGAGAAATGAATTAGTAGGTATGAAAACTTCTGGAAAATGTGTGTATATATTTTAATTAAATATTATTATTTGATTATTGTATTCTGCCACTTTTGTTTCCTCCAAGGTTACAGGATCACATGAAGAAAATTTCATGATCCTAGAAAGTAGGATCTATATTCTACTGAAAAGGGATATAGTACCCTCCTCCAAGACTACCACAGCTATTTTGCCTCCCATGCTGCCCACTAAGAGCATGAGTCTAGGCAAAGTCACAACTATGAAGAGGCAGCAAATAAGTCCACAATGTCAGGCTAATTTCTGAACCCAATTGAGACCTAAAAGTTACAGTATAAATGGACATATATGTATAAATGGACATATATGTATATATGTAATATATACTTACATGCTAAACATACTTACACATGTTATAAAAATTATATGTTATAAATATGTGCATATGTGTGTATGTATATGGTTGCTTATGTGTGTGTCACACACATATGCATCTAATTAAAAAAAAAAAGATGTAGCTGACAATTTCCATATAAACTTCTCACATCAGCTACAGGTGTAGAAAGTTTATGTATGTCAATAGTTTTCTCATCAAAGAAATATTCTTGGGAAACAAAGTAAGATACAGGTAGGAAACATCAGTCTTTGTATGTTAGCCAGACTTTCTGATATTCCCCCTAGTAGAAAGAAAAATTTTTTTTTAATTTCTTAATATTTCCATTCCTCTAGATGTTTCTATAAGTGCAGCTCCTTATGGGTTTTTATGGAGAACTATACTGACTGTTCTGCATTCCCACTATATATTATATATGTGGCTTGTCATATTTGATTTTCTAAACTAACTGATGAGGTTGATATTATCATAATCCTTGCTTTATCATCGACAGGAAAGAAGTCTCAAGAGGTTAACTTAACTAATATATAATACGGTAAGGAAATAAAAGTCCATCTCAGGTCACATGATTAAGAACCCAATTCAGGTCATATGATTCAGGCTAAACAGTACAACATGTAGGTATTAACTTATCATTAACAAGAGAGTTAGTTACCACCCATACACCTACTCATTAAGTATGAGGAAAACATAACAACTGCCAACAATGGTAGAGAATCAGAGATAGTTTACGCTTTAAAACCTTCCGATCCCCCTCTTTTGCATCCCATAACATGAGCTGCTTGCTTGGGTACAACACAAATGTATCTTTAGCCACGTCTGAGGAAAGATTTAATGAGGAAAATGTGAGATTCCTATTTCTAAAGAATTTAAGACAGGAAAATGGCTGCCTTGCTGAATTTTAGGGAGGGCATTGTTTTCCTATAGACTATCCATTTGAGCTCAGACATAAAGAAGTATGTATAGTCACTCAGCAAGCCAGTAATAGATCCAGAATGGGAGCTCAGATATATTTATACTCTTGATCTTCTGTTCCCTTCATGATATCAGGCTACTAGATTTCCATTTAGAATGGCTTGACCAAAGCCTATTTGAAGCAGAATACCCTTGATGACTGCTGGATGGACATGTGCACACATAAAAATTCTGTTTGATCTTCTAATGTTTTTTGACAGAAAAATCTAAGTATCTTTTCCTATGAGGACTAAGAGGGATATGTCCTCAGTTATCTCAATTCAATAATTAATAACATGGGGAAAGTGATTAGTAGCATCATACAGCCTAGTTCTTCATGTGAAGGATTTTAGATTGAATCCTGTTATTAGCTTGACATTTGGTTCAGAATGATGGCTTCCTGGAAACAAACAAACAAACAACAACAACAGAAAACATATTAAATGCCTCTCTTCCTTGATGCTATCAAATCTATATGAGAAGTTAGAAAATCAAAGTATTTTTCATTTTGTGATGACCCAAATATTTCCCAGAAATAATTATAATGTTAGAGTTCCCATGCAGTATGTGGTCTTTCTTATCAGGTCATCACAGGCTGTTAGTCAAGTAAACTGCAAAAATGACCCTGCCTTCCAATAGTTCCCAGTGCCTTCATCTGCCCCAGTTTGGGTTATCTCTCACACAACCTATTTCTCAGATACACACATCTCTTCTTGTGCTACCTGCTTTCAAAAGAAACAGGGTTCCACTCACTGATGAAAATTCAGTTCTGAGAACCACAAAGTTGGATCTTGAGACTTTAGACAGGGGAAAAAGCAAACACCAGTTTAAAATTTGGTAGTCCTTAAAAAGTGGTAATTGGAAAGTAAAGAAATGTTATCAAGATCTAATCTTTGGGGAGGGGAGGAAAAAAAAAAGGATAAGAAAAAAAAATCAAATGAATTGATTTGAGGAAACACAAAAAACTTAAATTTCATCATTGATTCTTCTACTCTGAATTTAGCACTTGAATAAATAGCATGTTTCAGTGTTTTCTTTATCTCCAGCTAAATTCATAGAAATCCCAGAATTTAAAAACTTAAAGGATATATACTCTAACTAACTCTCTTGAAATTCATCTATCAAATCACTGAGCATTTATTCTACCAGATGAATAATTCCAGAGATGTTGATATATAGATATATATAATTAGACAGGCAGAGATAGACAGTTAGATAGATAGATAGAGCTCAACCAACACAGGTATAATTTTTCACCTAGAATACTAACAAAACTATTTTTTCATTGATGATACTCAAAGTTCATAAAAATGCAATAAAACTGTAATTCCCATACACTTTTGGCGACATAATAAATTATTAACTTTCAAGAATATGCTATAATAAGGCAAATAATATGATATTTCTTATTATTAATAATTTTTTAAAGTTATAAACACAATACCAAGTACCTGATTGTTTTTAAATGAGTTACTTTTCTAATAGTATGATAATAGCTACATTTATCAGTAAATGTTAACATATTGTCTATGATACAGTAATTCTAAACCATGGTCAGAAATATGTAGCATCAAGGAGTTTGCTGATAATATAATATTAATTTAAAAGAGTGGAACACTGTATTAGCCAGGATGTTACCTGCAATCAATAATACAAACTCTGGCTAGTTTCTGCAATATGAGGAATTTATTTAAACAACTTTAGTCACTGGGGACTGGGAAAACAAGGTTGGAAATTACACAGTCAGGAATATGACAGATTTAGTCCAAGGAAGACACTAGGCTATTTTCACTGGGCACAAATATCTCACCTGTAGTGCTGGCAGTACTAATGCTGGAGTCTTGACAGAAGCCTGGAATCACTTCTGCTGCTCCTCTGGAAACTAGATGTAACTATATGCCACTTCCACCACCACCCCACTGGGTGAAACCTTGCACAGACCCTGTAACCTCAAGTCACCAGTTTCTGATTCAGTCTGAGGTAAGGGTGCCTGATTGTTCCTAGGCAGTGCTTTGGGTTCAGAGGATGTCATGAAAGCAAGGATGTGGCAATTTCAACTATAATAATGGGAGGAGGATCCAATCTGTTTTAAAATTCATCAAAGTAAGACAAGTGTTGGATATCTTATGTCCAAAAACTATAACAAAAGTCCACCAGAGATGCAAAATTACATTTTGCTATGGTAACAACTAGTAAAACTATTATCACTGGAGAAGGGCTGGAAGGAATTCAGTCCTGGGTTCACACATTGAATAGCACTTAGGTTTGTACATTGAAGTTTGGGTGAGTAATTTCCTCTTTACCAATATTGTATATTTTCTCTAGATGCTATAAAAATATACAAAATTTTGGGGGGTATTTTTTTTCTGTTAAGTGCAACATTAATTTTCTCATGTCAGGATGTGTTCTTCTTCGGAATATGAGTATACCTTCTCTTATAGCAACTTAAGTAGATTTCAGTAGATATTAAGCATTTAATAAATATTCGATAAGTGATACAGAAAGAGACAATCAGTTCAACTGATGTGTGCCTCAATGGCTGTGGGCTACCTTGTTTTTATGGCTAAAATTCTATGTGAAATGCTCCCAGGATGATCAGTTTAACCCAGCAGTAATTACTTTTGGATAAATGAATAATGGCCCTATTTTTTTTAACCTATCATTAAAGCAAGAGAGTTCCAGAAAAACATCTATTTCTGCTTTATTGACTATGCCAAAGCCTTTGACTGTGTGGATCACAATAAACTGTGGACAATTCTGAAAGAGATGGGAATACCAGACCATCTGACCTGTCTCTTGAGAAACCTGTATGCAGGTCAGGAAGCAACAGTTAGAACTGGACATGGAACAACAGACTGGTTCCAAATAGGAAAAGGAGTACGTCAAGGCTGTATATTGTCACCCTGCTTATTTAACTTATATGCAGAGTACATCATGAGAAACGCTGGGCTGGAAGAAACACAAGCTGGAATCAAGATTGCCGGGAGAAATATCAATAACCTCAGATATGCAGATGACACCACCCTTATGGCAGAAAGTGAAGAAGAACTAAAGAGCCTCTTGATGAAGGTGAAAGAGGAGAGTGAAAAAGTTGGCTTAAAGCTCAACGTTCAGAAAACTAAGATCATGGCATCTGGTCCCATCACTTCATGGGAAATAGATGGGGAAACAGTGGAAACAGTGTCAGACTTTATTTTTTTGGGCTCCAAAATCACTGCTGATGGTGATTGCAGCCATGAAATTAAAAGACGCTTACTCCTTGGAAGGAAGGTTATGGCCAACCTAGATAGCATATTTAAAAGCAGAGACATTACTTTGCCAACAAAAGTACGTCTAGTCAAGGCTATGGTTTTTCCAGTGGTCATGTATGGATGTGAGAGTTGGACGGTGAAGAAAGCTGAGCGCCGAAGAATTGATGCTTTTGAACTGTGGTGTTGGAGAAGACTCTTGAGAGTCCCTTGGACTGCAAGGAGATCCAATCAATCCATCCTAAAAGAGATCAATCCTGGGTGTTCATTGGAAGGTCTGATGTTGAAGCTGAAACTCCAATACTTTGGGCACCTCATGCGAAGGGTTGACTCATTGGAAAAGACCCTAATGCTGGGTAGGATTGGGGGCAGGAGGAGAAGGGGACGACAGAGGATGAGATGGTTGGATGGCATCACCGACTCGATGGACATGGGTTTGGGTAGACTCCGGGAGTTGGTGATGGACAGAGAGGCCTGGCGTGCTGCAATTCATGGGGTCGCAAAGAGTCGGACACGACTGAGCGACTGAACTGAACTGAACTATGAACTGAATGCTTATGTCTCCCCAAAATTCACATGTTTAAGTCCTAATCCTCAGAGTGATGGCAGTAGGAAGTGGGACTTTGGTGAGGTACTTATGTTTAGATGAGGGATGAGGGTGGAGTCTCTAATGGGATTAGCTCCCTAATAAGAAGAAAGAAAGATACCAGCCTGTCCTCTCTTCTCTGTGTAAAGATGCGGCAAGAAGGCAGCCATCTACAAGTCAGTAAGGGACTTCTCATTAGGAACTGAATCTGCCAGCCCCAAGTCTTAGGTTTTTCAGACTCCATAAACGTGAGAAATTAACTGCTGCTTAAGCCACCTAGTCTATGGGGTTTCATTATAGTGGCCCAAGCTAAGATACCTATATATGTATACTTTATACTATTAGGATTTGTTGTTGTTGCTTTAAACAAACAAACAAAAAAAACAACTTAGGTCCACTTCACATGCTATAAAAATGTTCCTGAAAGTTAAGAAAAAGAAAAAAAAGTAATCTAATATAAAGCAACATTTTTTTTTGAAGTCGCCCTTCACCATGGCAATTTGCAAAGGAGATGTACTTGAACGTTGCTGTAAATCTTTTGAGATAAACTGTTTGGAGATTTAACCACCTCTCTGATGGGGGACCAACTCTATGGAAATTGTAAATAAGTTTTATTTATAAACCTGGCACTGTATTCAATAAACATTTCTGCAGCCTTTCATCTCAAAAAAAAAAAAATAAAGCAACATTTTTCTATTATCAGTAAAAAGATATGTTCAGATGTTGTTCAAAACATTTAGAAAGGACATCTCTCCCCTTGAGGAAGGTGCATTGAAGTGTGGGTTTGGAGAAAGACAGCAAAGTGAAGGGGTGTATTAGATACAGAAGTTTTTGAGTCTGGAAGTGGTCCAGTGGACACATGTCAGAAGTGGAAACACTAGAAATATAACAATTTGGTTCTCACTGCCAAAGTGACCAATTATCCCACATGATACTCACTCTCTTAGAATATCAGTCAACCAAATTCATCTATACATTGATGATCAAACACAAGTACCCATATATTAAGTGAGAGATAGGTAGAAATTGTTAGGCAGTCAATGTTGAGTCAATGTAGGCCTCAGTTCTTTTTCTAATTTCAATTTCAACTTATTCCCTCACATAAACGTTTTGCTCCATTATCCTAAAGCTGTATTTGTTGCTCCAGTTTCTAGGCATTCAGAGGACTGCCTCCCTGGTCTGGAGGGTCATAAAACATTCAGACTCTGCACAAGACAATCATTAACTGCTGTTCAGTTTATCAAGGAGAAAAACTCCAGGTGGACCATTAACTCTTAAACATACATTTGGTCCTTAAATAATGGTCTGGGGTCTTGAGAAAGAGTCAGGGGATGGTTGCAATGTCTGGGGAAACTGAGAAACTGGGAACCAAAAGAAAGCCATAAAAAGGACAAATTGAACATCACAACTTTTAAACTGATTGGTGAGAAATTACACGTATCTGGTACCAGACCAACCAAAGACAAACAGATCAATTCTAATAAAAATATAAACAGCTATTATTCCCACCTTTTGGGGCTCTTCACCTGCTCTGTGTCTATGCTGAGAGCTTTGTATCTCTATCCTTTAAAATAAACTTTGCCTGTGTGAGTGTTTGCGAGTTTGCAGAGTTCATTTCTTGATTCCTCGAACAGAACTCGATTTTCCCATTTCAAGAGAACTGAGGTTTGAACACAAACTTCTCCGCCTGACTCCAAAGCCAACTTATCCCTTTCACCGTCTCAAATAACAGTGTGGTTCACTCTTGAAGGAGGTAACATGGGGTTTTTAACCCAGGAATTTTGAGCTCAGAGTTTCACTAATATTACTCAAGGAGTGGAGAAAAATCACATCCACTGAAACACAATCACCCTTTTTCAGACTTAAAGTATTAAGATGTAATAAGGTGAGAGAAGGGTCACTAGAGAAGAGATGGAAACAAATAATACAATTGGGACCCCAAGGAGTAACATTTCCATCAAACAGAAGGCCAACTAATGGCTTCATTGGCAGTTCCAAATCTATATCTCAGACTTGCCCAGGCAAGAGATTACTAGCAAATTATATCCAAAACACAATCAAAGCAATGAGTCAAAAGTATTATCTTCATCAAAATATAAAATCTCATCTTCTAGAAATGTCAGATTCTCTTACTTAGCATTCTGAATAATTATAGATTCTTAACTGCTACTGCTGCTAAGTCGCGTCAGTCGTGTCCGACTCTGTGCGACCCCATAGACGGCAGCCCACCAGGCTCCCCCATCCCTGGGATTCTCCAGGCAAGAGTACTGGAGTGGGTTGCCATTTCCTTCTCCAGGGCATGAAAGTGAAAAGTGAAAGTGGAGTCGCTCAGTCGTGTCCGACTCAGTGACCCCATGGACTGCAGCCCGCCAGGCTCCTCCGTTCATGGGATTTTCCAGGCAAGAGTACTGGAGTGGGGTGCCATTGCCTTCTCCAATAGATTCTTAACAGGAGCTGGTTATTTTCTAGAAGACACCAGATGATAGAAATGCCCTGTCTAAGGGAAATCCAGGTCCTTTCCTGTGTGTGTGTTGCGGGGGAAGGGGGAAGTGTTGAAGTCATTAGGCAACTAACTAGGGTGAGATTACATTTTAAATCATATACTGCAGAGGCCATTTGCCTCTCTGTGTACTATCTAGAGATGCTATATTCTATATCTATGTATTAAAAATAGCCACCAGGAGAACTTAAACATCTTCCTCAAAAATGTCGTCAGGGATTCAGATCTATCACAGCCATCTCATTTAGTCATCCCATAGGATATTGATCTAGCATGGTACACTTTGCACTGTACTTAATTTCTTGTCATCTCTCCAGCACCAGCTCATTTCATCTTCACAATGCTTTTAACTATCATGCACCCAAAAATTAAATTTTATAAATTACGCTGAGTTCATTTTTAAAGACTGTCTTACGGACCAAACCTAATTGCAAAGTATTATATTGAAGATTCTGCCTGGAGTCTGTTTCACAATTATACTGTTGCCTTTTTTTCATCATTTCAAATCCCATACACTATACAAGCTCAATTAAAAGTTTCTCTTCCACCACCAGGAAGAATCCTTTCCTCCTCTAGACTCTCATAGTCCTTTGTTTTCCTTTTTTTTACATTATTAATAATCTGCCTCATTTAGAGTTACTTACTTATAAATATCTCATCTCTACAAAATGTAAACTCCTTAAAAAATATTCTGAGTTGCAGTCATCTTTTTGAACTCCCCTGTGTCTAGACCAATGTATATAAAATTAATTCAATCATTCCTGATAAATAAAATTATGTTTTAAAAAAACAATAATTTAGCAACAAACTAGGTACAGAGAATTAGAGAAAAGCAATTTGGAATGAGTATTAAAAGCATGAACTTTAGTATGAAACACTTTTGCAACTTGGTGGTGGTGGTTTAGTCGCTAAGTCAAGTCTGACTCTTGTGGCCCCATGGACTGTAACCTGCCAGGCTCCTCTGTCCATGGGATTCTCCAGGCAAGAATACTGGAATGGGTTGCCATTTCCTTCTCCAGGGGATCTTCCTGACCCAGGAATTGAACTCGGATCTCCTGCATTGCAGGCAGATTCTTTACCAACTGAACTCAACTTACTAATGTGAAAACTTGTTAAAAGAATTTAAATATTCTAGGTCTTGGTTTCTTTAGACCTATACAATGAAGATACTTTTGGGACATGTATCATAGAGTTTTTATCAGAATTTAATTAGATGATGCCCTTTAAGCACTTCATTGTTGTAAATGGCTAACAAACGTTGCTATTACTTCTCAGTTTACCAAGTACCAAGACATACAAGATATATTATTTCTCTGTCTCTCTCTTTCTCTCACTCTCAAAATACGGGCTTCCAAGGTGGTTCAGTGGTAAAGAATCTGCCTGCTAATGAAAGAGATGCAGGTTTGATCCCTGGGTCCAGAGGATCCCCTGAAGAAGGAAATGGCAACCCACTCTAGCTTTCTTGCCTGGAAAATCCCATGGACAGAGGAACCCAGCAGGCTACAATCAATGAAGTTGTAAAGAGTCAGAAATAACTGAGAACACACACCACCATCAATAAAAATAACATAGTGTTACTAAAGGATAAATTATCACTTGTATTTTATCATTCCTTGACTGAAAACATCTACCTGGAAGTTACTGTCAAAAAAACCAAACAAACAAACAAATCCAGGCGTAACTGAGGCGAGAATTTTTTCAAGATGACTGTTGCAGTAGAGAATTCTCTGCTCCAACCTCAGAATCTGTGTTTCAGAATCAAGTGGAAAAGGCTTTTCTTTCATAGAGAGGTAAAGCAGAGTAAATAGGAACATCACTGGGAAAGGGAGAAACCAGTGGGGACCAGCAAACAGCATGATTGTGGTGGTTCAACAGGAAATGTTCTTCCCTCTTGCGGATTGATTCTTGAAAAAGGGCATTAAGAGGGTAGAGGAGAGCGGTGGGTGTATTGAGTACCCTCAGTTCAGTTCAGTTGCTCAGGTGTTTCAGACTCTTTCGACACCATGGCCTGCAACATGCCAGGCTTCCCTGTCCATCAGCAACTCCCAGAACATGCTCAAACTCAAGTCCATCAAGTCAGTGATGCCATCCAACCATCTCTTCCTTTGTCGTCCCCTTCTCCTACTGCCTTCTATCTTTCCAGCATCAGGGTCTTTTCCAGTGAGTCAGTTCTTCCCATTAGGTGGCCAAAGTATTGGAGCTTCAGCTTCAGCATCAATTCTTCCAAAGAATATTCAGGACTGATTTCCTTTAGGATTGACTGGTTGGATCTCCTTGCTGTTCAAGGGACTCTCAAGAGCCTTAGAGAGCCTTGGACTCTCAAGGGTCCAACACCACAATTCAAAAGCACCAGTTCTGCAGTTCTCAGCTTTCTTTATGGTCCAATTCTCACATCCATACATGACTACTGGAAAAACCATAGCTTTGACTAGATGGACATTTGTTGGGAAAGTAATATCTCTGCTTTTTAATACACTGTCTAGGTTGGTCATAGCTTTTGTTCCAAGGAGCAAACATCTTATAATTTCATGGCTACAGCCACCATCTGCAGTGATTTTGGAGCCCAAGGAAAGACAGTCTCTCACTGTTTCCATTGTTTCTCCATCTATTTGCCATGAAGTGATGGGACCAGATGCCATGATCTTACTTTTCTGTAAGTTGACTTTTAAGCCAGGTTTTACACTCTCTTTCACTTTCATCAAGAGGCTCTTTAGTTCCTCTTTGCTTCCTGCATTAGGGTGGTGTCATCTGCATATGTGAGGTTACTGATATTTCTCCCTGCAATCCTGCTCCAGCTTTGCTTCATCCACCCCAGTATTTCTCATGATGTACTCCGCATATAAGTTAAATAAGCAAGGTGACAATATACAACCTTGACATACTCCTTTCAAAATAAGGAATCAGTCCATTGTTCCTTGTCTGGTTCTAACTGTTGCTTCTTGATCTGCATACAGATTTCTCAGGAGGCAGGTCAGGTGGTCAGGTATTCCCATCTCTTTAAGAATTTTCCACAGTTTGTTGTGATCCACACAGTCAAAAATGATCCACAGGGTCATTGGAAAAGACCCTGATGATGGGAAAGATTGAAGGCAGAAGGAGAAGGGGACAACAGAGGATGAGATGGTTGGATGGCATCACTGAAATGATGGACATGAATTTGAGCAAGCTCCGTGAGTTGCTGATGGACAAGGAAGCCTGGCATGCTGTAGTTTGTGGGGTTAAAAAGGTTGGACATGACTGAGTGACTGAACTGAAATGAACACAGTCAAAGGTTTTGGCATAGTCAATAAAGCAGAAGTAGATTTCTTTTCTTGAACTCTCTTGCTTTTTCTATGACCCAACAGATGTTGGCAATTTGAATTCTGGTTCCTCTGATTTTTCTAAATCCAGCTTGAACATCTGGAAGTTCATAGTTCAAGTACTGTTGAAGTCTCACTAGGACAATTTTAAGAATTAGTTTGCAAGTGTGTGAGATGAGTGCAATTGTGCGGTAGTTTCAACATTCTTTGGCATTGCCTTTCTTGGGATTGGAATGAAAATTGAACTTTTTCAGGCCTGTGGCCACTGCCGAGTTTTCCAAATATACTGTCATATTGAGTGCAGCATTTTCACAGCATCATCTTTTAGGATTTGAAATAGCTCAGCTGGAATTCCATCACTTCCATTAGCTTTGAACTAAGGCCCACTTGACTTCACATTCCAGGATGTCTGGCTCTAGGTGAGTGATCACACTATTGTGGTTATCTGGGTCATTAAGATCTTTTTATGTGTAGTGCTTCTGTGTATTCTTGCCAACTCTTCTTAATACCTTTTGCTTCTTTTCTGTCCATAACATTTCTGTCCTTTATTGTGCCCATCATTACATTAAATGTTCCCTTGGTAGCTCTCATTTTCTTGTGTGTTTTTTTTCTTTCAATGTATTGAACTTGGACTGGTCATCTATTTCACATATGGTAATATACATGTTTCAATGCTATTCTCTCAAATCATCCCACCCTCGCCTTCTCACACAGAGTCCAAAAGTCTGTTCTTTTTATCTGTGTCTCTTTTGCTGTCTCACATATAGGGTCATCATTACCATCTTTCTAAATCCCATATATATGTGTTAATATACTGTATTGGTGTTTTTCTTTCTAACTTACTTCACTCTGTATAATAGGCTCCAGTTTTATCCGCCTCATTAGAACTGATTCAAATGCATTCTTTTCAATAACTCCGTAATATTCCATTGTGTATATGTACCACAACTTTATTATCCATTCATCTGCCAATGGACATCTAGGTTGTTTCCATGTCCTAGCTATTGTAAACAGTGCTGTGATGAACATTGGGGTACACGTGTCTCTTTCAATTCTGGTTTCCTCAGTGTGTATGCTCAGCAGTGGGACTGTTGGTTTGTATGGCAGTTCTATTTCCAGTTTTTTAAGGAATCTCCATACTGTTCTCCATAGTGGCTGTTCAGTTCAGTTCAGTTCAGTAGATTAGTCATGTCCGACTTTTGCAACTCCATGGACTGCAGCATGCCAGGCCTCCCTGTCTATCACTAACTCCCAGAGTTTACTCAGACTCATGTCCATTGAGTCATTGATGCCATCCAACCATCTCATCCCGTTGAAGGTCTTTTCAAATGAGTCAGTTCTTCACATCATGTGGCCACAGTATTGGAGTTTCAGCTTCAGCATCAGTCATTCCAATGAATATTCAGGACTGATTTCCTTTAGGATGGACTGGTTGGACTTCCTTGCTGTCCAAGGGACTCTCAAGAGTCTTCTCCAACACCACAGTTCAAAAGCATCAATTCTTCAGTGCTCAGCTTTCTTTATAGTCCAACTCTCACATCCATATATGACTACTGGAAAACCATAGCTTTGACAAGATGGACGTTTGTTGGCAAAGTAACATTTCTGCTTTTTAATATGCTATCTAGGTTGGTCATAACTTTTTTCCAAGGAGTAAGTATCTTTTAATTTCATGGGTGCAGTCACCATCTGCAGTGATTTTGGAGCACAAAAAAACAAAGCCTGTCTCTGTTTCCACTATTTTCCCATCTATTTGCCATGAAGTGATGGGACCAGATGCCGTGATCTTAGTTTTCTGAATGCTGAGCATTAAGCCAGATTTTTCACTCTTCTCTTTCACTTTTATCAAGAGGTTCTTAAGTTCCTCTTCACTTTCTGCCATAAGGGTGGTGTCATCTGCATATCTGAGGTTACTGATATTTCTGTGATATTGATATTGAGAGTAGCTGCACTAGTTTGCATTCCCACCAACAGTGTAAGAGGGTTCCCTTTTCTCCACACCCTCTCCAGCATTAATTGTTTATAAATTTTTTGAGAGCAGCCATTCTGACTGTCATGAGATGGTACCTCTTTGTGGTTTTGATTTATATTTCTCTGATAATGAGTGATGTTGAGCATCTTTTCATATGTTTGTTAGCCATCTGCATGCCTTCTTTGGAGAAATGTCTGTTAGTTCTTTGGCCAATTTTTTTGATTTGGTTGTTTATTTTTCTGGTGTTGAGCTGCACGAGCTGCTTGTATATTTTTGAGATTAATTCTCTGTCAGTTGCTTCATTTGCTATTATTTTCTCCCATTCTGAAGGCTGTCTCTCCACCTTGCTTAGAATTTCCTTCATTGTGCAAAACCTTTTAAATTTAATTAGGTCTCATTTGCTTATTTTTGCTTTTATTTCCATTACTCTGTGAGGTGGGTCATAGAGGATCTTGCTGTGATTTATGTCAAAGGGTGTTTTGCCTATGATTTCCTCTAGGAGATTAATAGTTTCTGGTCTTACATTTAATTCTTTAATTCATTTTGAATTTATTTTTGTGTATGTTGTTAGAAAGTGTTCTAGTTTCATTCGTTTACAAGTGGTAGACCAGTTTTCCCAGCACCACTTGTTAAAGGGGTTGTCTTTTCTGCATTTTATATTTCTGCCTCCTTTGTCAAAGATAAGGTGTCCATGGGTGTGTAGATTTATCTCTGCGCTTTCTATTTTGTTCCATTGATCTGTATTTCTTCCTTTGTGCCAATACCATACTGTCTTGATGACTGTAACTTTGTAGTATAGTCTGAAATCAGGCAGGTTGATTCCTCCAGTTCCATTCTTCCTTCTCAAGATTGTGTTGGCTATTCGAGGTTTTTTTGTATTTCCATACAAATTGCGAAATTATTTGTCCTAGTTCTGTGAAAAATGCTGTTGGTATCTTGATCAGGATTGCACTGCATCTGTAGATTGCCTTGGAAAGTATACTCATTTTCACTATATTGATTCTTCCGATCCTTGAACATGGTATATTTCTCCATCTATTTGTGTCATCTTTGATTTCTTTCATCAGTGTTTAATAGTTTTCTATATGTAGGTCTTTGTTTCTTTAGATAGATTTATTCCTAAGTATTTTATTCTTTTCATCAAAATGGTGAATGGGATTGTTTCCTTAATTTCTCTTTCTGTTTTCTCATTGTTAGTGTATAGGAATGCAAGGGATTTCTGTGTGTTAATTTCATATCCTGCAACTTTGCTATATTCATTGATTAGCTCTCGTAATGTTCTGGTGGTGTCTTTAGGGTTTTCTATGTAAAGGATCATGTCATCTGCAAACAGTGAGAGTTTTACTTCTTCTTTTCCAGTCTGGATTACTTTTATTTCTTTTTCTTTCCAATTGCTGTGGCTAAAACTTCCAAAACTATGTTGAATAGTAGTGGTGAGATTCAGCACCCTCATCTTGTTCCTGACTTTAGGGGAAATGTTTTCAATTTTTTGCCATTGAGGATGATGTTTGCTGTGGCTTTATCATACATGGCTTTTATTTTGTTGAGGTATGATTCTTCTATGCCTGCTTTCTGAAAGGCTTTCTCCCTAACTCTACTGAGATAATCATATGGTTTTTATCTTTCAGTTTGTTAATGTGGTGCGTCGCAATGACTGATTTGTGACTATTGAAGAATCCTTGCATCCTTGGGATAAAGCCCACTTGGTCATGATGCATGATCTTTTTAATATGTTGTTAGATTCTGTTTGCTAGGATTTTGTTGATGATTTTTGCATCTATGTTCATCAGTGATATTGGTCTGTTGTTTTCTTTTTTTGTGGCTTCTTTGTCTGGTTTTGGTATTAGGGTGATGGTGGCCTCATAGAATGAGTTTGGGAGTTTACCTTCCTCTGCAAATTTCTGGAAGAGTTTGAGTAGGATAGATGTTAGCTCTTCACTAAATTTTTGGTAGAATTCACCTGTGAAGCCATCCAGTTCTGGGCTTTTGTTGTTGATAGATATTTGATTACAGTTTTGATTTCTGTGGTTGTGATGGGTCTGTTAAGATTTTCTATTTTTTCCTGGTTCAGTTTTGGAAGGTTATACTTTTCTAAGAATTTGTCCATTTTTTCCAAGTTGTCCATTTTATTGTTATGTAGCTGCTGATAGTAGTCTTTTATGATTTTGGATCATCTGTGTTATCATTATTCTGAATTCTTTTTCAGATAGAATTCCTATCTCCTCCTCCTTTGTTTGGTTTGATGGGCATTTATCATGTTCATTTACCTGCTGAGTATTTCTCTGCCTTTTCATTTTGTTTATATTGCTGTATTTGGGGTGCCCTTTCTGTAGGCTGGAAGTTCATGGTTTCTCTTTACTGTGGAGCCTGCTTCCTATGGGTGGGGTTGGGCTAGTGGCTTGTCAAGGTTTGCTGTTTAGGGGAGCTTGCATCTGTGTTCTGGTGGTGGATCTGGATCTCTTCTCTCTGGAGTGCAATGAAGTATCCAGTAGTGAGTTTTAGGATGTCTATGGGTTCAGCCTGGCTTTGGGCAGCCTGTCTTTTAATGCTCAGGGCTGTGTTCCTGCTTTGCTGGAGAATTAGCATGGTATGTCTTGCTCTTAAACTTGTTGGCTCTTGGGTGGAGCTTGGTTTCAGTGTAGGTATGGAGGCTTTTTGGTGAGCTCTTGTCTATTAATGTTCCCTGGAATCAGGAGTTCTCTGATGTTCTCAAGTTTTACAGTTAAGCCTCCTGCCTCTAGCTTTAAGTCTTATTCTTACAGTAGCCTCAAGACTTCTCCATCCATACAGCACAGATGATAAAATATCTAGGTTAATGGTGAAACAATTCTCCACAGTGAGGGACACCCAGAGAGGTTCACAGAGTTACATGGAGAAGAGAAGGCGGGAGAGGGAGATAGAGGTGACCAGGAAAAGAAGAGGGGGAGTCAAAAGGGGAGAGACCAATATAGCCAGTAATCAGTTCCCTAAGTGTTCTCCACAGCCCATAACACTCAGAGAGATTCACAGAGTTAAGTAGAGAAGAGAAAGGGGAGAGAGGAGATAGAGGTGACCTCCTTTCGAAGAGAATGGGCTGCCTTTCTGGGTGCCTGGTGTTCTCTGCCAGCTTTCAGAAGTTGTTTTGTGGAAGTTGCTTAGCATTCAAATGATCTTTTGATGAATTTGTAGGCAAGAAAGTGGTCTCCCCATCCTATTCCTCCCCCATCTTGGAACTGCACCCAGTAGCTTTTGTTTTCTTGAAGAAATCTCTAGTCTTTCCCATTCTATTGTTCTCCTCTATTTCTTTGCATTGATCACTGAGGAAGGCTTTCTTATTTCTCCTTGATATTCTTTGGAACTCTGCATTCAGATGGATATATCTTTCCTTTTCTCCTTTGCCTTTGGTGTCTCTTTTTTTCTCAGCTATTTGTAAAGCCTCCTCAGACAACCATTTTGCCTTTTTGCATTTCTTTTTCTTGGGGATTTTTTTGATCACCGCCTCCTGTATAATGTTGCAAACCTCCATCCATAGTTCTTCAGGAACTCTATCAGATCTAATCCCTTGAATCTATTTGTCACTTCCACTGTATAATCATAAGGGATTTGATCTAGGTCATACCTGAATGGTCTAGTGGTTTTCCCTACTTTCTTCCATTTAAGTCTGAATTTGGCAATAAGGAGTTCATGATCTGAGCCACAGTCAGCTCCTGGTCTTGTTTTTGCTGATTGTATAGAGCTTTTCCATCTCCGGCTACAAAGAATATAATTAGTCTGATTTTGGTATTGACCATCTGGTGATGTCCATGTGTAGAGTTATCTCTTTTGTTGTTGGAGGGGGTGTTTGTCATGACCAGTGCGTTCTCTACCTTCAGTACCTTAGAACTTGCTTCTTAAGCTTATGATCAAATCACAGTTCAGGGGTTGTGGGATGAAAGAACCCTAACTAAAGTTTGGTCAACTCCAGTCAATGGTAAGTTATGAGCAATTATGAGCACTTGGCTATCACACATCATTTAACTTATATCTCATTGGTCAAAGAAATTTACAAGGCTACACTCATTTTAGAGGCAGGAGGGAAGTATAATCCTGGCCTGTGCTGAATGGAAGAATAACATAGTATTTATGAACAGACCAAGTGACTACTATAGTAGGTCCCAACCCTTCCCTTCCTCTTCATGGAGGAATCTTCTCTTGCCGGAAGGCAACTTCTCCCAGTGTGACCTCATCTTACACTGGGAAGTTTGAAAGTGTCATTCATTCCAGAGCTTGATCAAAAGGTTTCACATTTAAACATTGAAAAAATAATGTGCTTTCCCAATTTTCATTAAGAAATTAAGATAACAGATTGAATTATTTGCAATGATTTATTTTTCTTTCACAGATGTTTAACTTCAAAGGCTGCTTTAACCTATATACATTAGAAACTAAATAAGAGAACTTATTTAGCCTCAAGGCATTCTGCAGGGACCATCTTGTTCTATGGGCTTTGCCATGTGAATAGATTTGAGTAGCTTTCCTGTGTCTCACAGGACTTGGGGAACCTCTATCAACTTCTCCAGCTGGTGGATCAAAAGCTCTGGATTGCAAATCTAGATAAATCAGCTAAATGAACATTCCATTCATGAACCACATGGGCAAAAGAGATAAGAATATCTGCTAGCTGAAGGGGTTGTTGTGAGGATAAAATGATGTGCTATGAGTATGCTCTGTAATTTAAAAGAGGTAAATAAATGGAGGGGATTTTTATTTATGTATCAGATTCTGTTCATTATAGAGTTTGACCGTATGCCATGGGCACTTTATACACTTATTTCACTTAATCACTCCTAAAATCTAATGGGGTATTATCTCCATGCTACAGATGAGGAACGCACTAAATCTTACTTTGGGAACAGGGGATGCCTTGACGGGATAATAGGCTCCATCCCCCAAAACTAGAATGGAAAGGAGTCAGCCTTTAAATACACTGGGTGGGCTCTGTATTTTAAATTCTGTAATGTCTTGAGCAAATTACTTGTCCACTTTAAGCTGTGGCTTCCACATCTATTAAACAAAGATAGAAGTATCTTTCTGTGGGGTAGTTGTATAGCTTCAATTCAATAAGATAATGCATATAAGAACATTTAGCTCAGTGCCTTGCATATAGTCTTCCCTTGTAGCTCAGTCAGTAAAGAATCTGCCTGCAGTGCAGGAGACCCAGATTGATCCCTGGATCGGGAAGATCCCCTGGAGAAGGAAATGGCAACTCACTCCAGTATTCTTGCCTGGAAAATCCCATGGACAGAGTAGTCTGGTGGACTATAGTCAATGGGGTCACAAGAGTCAGACACAACTTAGCAACTAAACCACCACCACTTGCATATAATGAGCACTCAGCAAATGTTCTGTAAACTGTGTAAATTCTTTGGACAAAAACTTGCAAACTGACTTGCAAAGAAAGGGACATGGAAAAAAACAACAACAACTGGGATTTGCATTCAAGAAGCAAATGTATTGACAAGTATCAGGTTACAAGTCCTGGATCTCAAACAGAGATCACTGAAACAAGCTTTTGGACAGTGTTTGGACTAAGAAGCTGCCTGCAATACAGGAGACCTGAGATCAATCCCTGGGTTAAGAAGATCTCCAGGAGAACAGAATGGCTATCCACTCCAGTATTCTTCCCTGGAGAATTCCATGGACATAGGAGCCTGGTGAGCAAAGAGATGAACACTGATTAAGTGACTAAGCACGCACTCATGCATGGGCAAGCAGATACAGCAAATGCTGCCCAAACGAGGGCCTTGCCTCTAAATGTTTATGAATTTCTAAAGGTAAAATTCAAAAGGATGAATTTCAATTACATAGCCTTTCAGTCAATGGCATTTTCCAAACAGAACAGCAGCAGCATAGACAGACTTAGCATTGATATTTGCTTTCCATTTAATTCTGCAATCCAAATGACTACTTATCTAGCTCTTGGTTGTCACCAGTGAGCAAGTTTGTCACTGAGGGCTTCCTATCTACATTTCTAGGTCTTCTCTAATCCCACTTTGTTCTGCTTTCTCACCACAAAATTTCTCCGAGTGTACCCAGGAACGCTATAGCTGCCAGTCATTCATTTCTCCACATAATCACATAAGAGTTGGTGCAGTTGTTCTCAAAATGTAGGGTTTTTCTGTTGTTGTTTTTGGTTTTTTTCCGGCAGCATCTGAGGGTTTTCTAGAAATATAGATTTTTCAGGCCCCAGTTCAGACCTTTTGAACCAAATACTCTGAAATGGCACAACCCTAAAGGCCAACATTTTTGGCATCAGAGACTGATTTCATGGGAGACAGTTTTTCCATGCATGAGTGGGGAGAATGGTTTCTGGGTGATTCAAGTGCATCACATTTATTGTGTACTTTATTTCTAATCTAATGCTGCTGGTGATCTGACAGGAGGTACCAGTCCATGGCCTGGAGGTTGGGGACCCCTGCTCTTCGTGATTCTGATACTTGTTAAGATATCCTCGAAAACTGTGATTTTAGAGGAAAGCAATCTGACTGTACTTATTCATCTGGAAGTGTGAATAACAGAGTTAGATTTATTGAGTCATTGACTCCTTAAAAGAGGAGCTTCAAAACAAGTTTGGTATCTTCAACTTCCAACCAGATTGACAAGATTCCTATACACAGAATCAGTGGTAGAGAGTATTTCCATACAAGAGTATGAATGTTACCAGACCTGCCAGAATGAGACCAACTACATGCATGCTAAGTCGCTTCAATCACATTGGACTCTTTGTGACTCCCCATGGACTGCAGCCCACTAGGCTCCTCAGTCCATGGGATTCTCCAGGCCAAGATACTGGAGTGGGTTGTCATGCCCTCCACCAGGGGATCTTCTGGACCCACAGCCTGAACCCACATCTCATGTCTCCTGCACTGGCAGACCAGTTCTTTACTACTAGCACCACCTTGGAAGCCTAGCCTCAGGAGAAGGATAAAAGGACTAAGTTGCTGGGCTAATTGCTGCATGAAGCTGATTTACAAAAATCCAGTCTGGGCCCACCAGGGGAAATGGTTTGAATGTAATTATAAATTCATCATCCTTCATAACCTTGGCCCTAGCTTAGTTCAAACAGGCTCATATTACAGCAACTGTGCTCATAGAAATACACAATTCTATAGCAGACAAGAATCTTAGAGATCTTCTAGTTCCCTTGTGTGTAATATAAGGAAATTGCCAGATAGGAAGTGAAGTGCCTTGCTTAAGATCACATGACATGCTGGAATAACAAAGGTCAAGTGTTACCAAATCCCAAATCCTATTTCATTCCACACTACTTCTAACTATGGAAATAGAGAATCTACAGGCAATGAGTATGATGTAGCAAACTAGAAGAGGACAAATATCACTGGGTGGCACACTGAAGAAAAAGAATAGTTGTGGGTGTAAGTGTCAGGGGAGGGCTAAGTTCTAGGTGGGGAAGTTTGAGTTGGGAAATCCATCCCCTCGGAATGGACTTAAGGAGGTGGCAGCAGTAAATTCCTTTCCTAACCCTTCCTTCTTTCTGTGCCTCAAGACACTAACCTCAAGAATCACTATGGATTTGGTCAGTTCTCTGGTTGTTACCATCAAATTGATGTTTAATCCATTTAAAACTCCATCCATAGCTACCCATGTTAACCTGTGTAGGAAAGTGAGAACACCAGTCCTGAGGAGAGATGGGGAGGGGAGGCGAGGGGCAGCTTAACTTCCCCCGACATGTAAAATAGCTGTTGCTTTTCCACAGACTCCTGCGCTATGCTGTGCTTAGTCACTCAGTCAGGTCCGAGTCTTTGTGACCCCACCAGGCTCCTCTCTCCGTAGGAATTCTCCAGCAATAATACTGGAGTGGGTTGCCATGCCCTTCTCCAGGATCTTCCCAACCCAGGGATCAAACCCAGGTCTCCTGCATTGCAGGTGGATTCTTTACCATCTGAGCCACCAGGGAAGCCCCCACAGACCCTTACTAGCTGCCATATTTGAATTTCACATTCTTCCCCATCACCCACATCTATCCATTTCTGAACTTTGGGTTCTCAAAGAAATAAATATGTGAGCAAATTAACAAAAGGACAGGGAGTAGCTCACCAGGTGGTTCTACAGTCTCTAGAGCCAAAGTACAGCCAGACTCTTTCCATCCTACTTGTCTGAGTGGTTAAGATTAGAGTTTCCAGGTTAATGCCATAAAGCTTTAATGTCTTAGGGTTTTGTTGTTAAAAAAAAAATACAGAAATAGGATCACTATTCATATAGGTTTTCCTTTATTTTGCCAAAAGTGGGTATACTTTCATCAAAATAAATCCTGCTTTATTTAGTATAGATTTAATGTCATAATTTCCAGACCCCCAACAACACCTCTAATCATGGCAATCTCCTGTTTAACTCCACACTCCCCAAAATTACTATTCTAGTTCTTGGGGCAAAATTCAAAATCCTCAGTACCATTCACTAGATCCTGCCTGATCTGGTTTCTGTTTCTCTCTCTCCAGCCTTATCTTTGGCTAGTCTTCCCTGCATTCTGTCTACACTGGCTGTCATCAGCTTTGTAAAACATTGCATACCTCCATGCTTCACAACACCTCTCATTCCATTGCTTAATTAGTCTATCTTTAGGGAAACGTGGGCTTCTCTTGTGACTCAGCTGGTAAAGAATCCACCTGCAATGCGGGAGACTTGGGTTCGATCCCTAGGTTGGGAAGATCCCCTGGAGAAGGTAAAGGCTACCCACTCCAGTATTCCGGCCTGGAGAATCCTGTGGACTGTATAGTCATGGGGTTGCAAAGAGTCAGACACGACTGAGTGACTTTCACTTTCCACTTTCCACTTAAGGAAGCATTCTTCAATCATCTCTCTTCCCAGACTAGCTTGGATCCCTGTTGTGACTTTGTCTCTAGAGCAGGTATAGTTAGACACATAATCACACATGTATACATGTAAGTAAACTCCATGAGGACAGAGACTTTGTCTGCTTTGATAACCACTTTATCTTTGGGGCCTGCTAATGGCTTCTGTACACTGTAAACTTACTCCTTTCTGTAGGAAATATGGCTGTGTAGGTCACAGCCTATGCCCAGAAACCATATAGCAATGTATATCCTATCTGGATGGTCAGAGATTAACCACCAGAATACAGGGACCTGTGAGTGGTTTCTCAAAATGATTAGAACAATTAACTAGAGCAATTTAACTGAGTGAAAGAAACCTTTTTCAACTGAAAACTAGTTTGTTGCCAGTTTAAATCATCAAAGCATCACTCAGTGGGTCCCTAAGTTAATTAACCTCATGATCAGAGACATATACCTCTCCAAAATAACTACCTACATCCTAGGTGTTTTGTCCAATTTCTATACTTTCTTTGCTTTCTAAGAATATGTTATTTTTCTGATTCAAATTGTTGATCTACTGAGAAAAGAACACATCTTTGTTTTTCACTGGAGACTGCAGAGTGTTAAATAACACTTAGAAAATACTTAAGCATAACAAACACAACATATGTCTTGGGAAAATTAAGAGGTGCTTAAAGTACCTTTTTTATCTTACACAGAATATAGTACTGTGACTTTGAATCCAAAGTACATATGGCTAATAAAGGTAAAAAGGTGCAGCGGTGTTCCTAACAGGCACAAGTCATTGATAACCCATAAGCTGTATTATTTAAAGATACAAGTAAAGGGAACTGGTGAATAGAAATCCCAGTGGTTGCAGGATTCCCTAGGCACATAAATAAGCCAGTAATTTTATGGAAAAGGAGGCTCTAGCTATGTTGTTGTGTAAAGAAATCATGAAGATTTAGAGAAATGAGAGTGAATAGTGTTCACTGAGAGGAAGATACGGATCCTGAAGAGTGTAAAACCAAGACCATGACACCACATCATCTTCTTGTGTTAAGGTTGAGTTAATAGCTTCCCAATGCAAAGAAATAGAGGAAAACAATAGAATGGGAAAGACTAGAGATCTCTTCAAGAAAATTAGAGATACCAAGGGAATATTTCATGCAAAGATGGGCTCAAAAAAGGACAGAAATGGTAGGGACCTAACAGAAGCAGATGATATTAAGAAGAGGTGGCAAGAATACACAGAAGAACTGTACAAAAAAGATCTTCACAACCCAGATATTCATGACGGTGTGATCACTCACCTAGAGTCAGACATCCTGGAATGTGAAGTCAAGTGGGCCTTAGGAAGCATCACTATGAACAAAGCTAGTGGAGGTGATGTAATTCCCATTGAGCTATTTCAAATACTAAAACGTGATGCTGTGAAAGTGCTGCACTCAACATGACAGCAAATTTGGAAAACTCAGCAGTGGCCACAGGACTGGAAAAGGTCAGCTTTCATTCCAAAACCAAAGAAAGACAATGCCAAAGAATGCTCAAACTACCACACAATTGCACTCATCTCACACACTAGTAAAGTAATGCTCAAAATTCTCCAAGCCAGGCTTCAGCAATACGTGAACCGTGAACTTCCAGATGTTCAAGCTGGTTTTAGAAAAGGCAGAGGAACCAGAGATCAAATTGCCAACAGCCAATGGATCACCGAAAAAGCAAGAGAGTTCCAGAAAAACATTTATTTCTGCTTTATTGACTATGCCAAAGCCTTTGACTGTGTGGATCACAATAAACTGTGGAAAATTCTGAAGGAGATGGGAATACCAGATCACCTGACCTGCCTCTTGAGAAACCTGTATGCAGGTCAGGAAGCAACAGTTAGAACTGGACATGGAACAACAGACTGGTTCCAAATAGGAAAAGGAGTATGTCAAGGCTGTATATTGTCACCCTACTTATTTAACTTATATGCAGAGTACATCATGAGAAACGATGGGCTGGAGGAAGCACAAACTGTAATCAAGATTGCAGGGAGAAATATCAATAACCTCAGATGTGGAGATAACACCATCCTTACGGCAGAAAGTGAAGAAGAACTAAAGAGTCTCTTATTGAAAGTGAAAGAGGAGAGTGAAAAAGTTGGCTTAAAGCTCAACATTCAGAAAACTAAAATCATGGCCTCCAGTCCCATCACTTTATGGCAAATAGATGAGAAAACAGTGGAAACAGTGGCTGACTTTATTTTTGGAGGCTACAAAATCACTGTAGATGGTGATTGCAGTCATGAAATTAAAAGACACTCCTTGGAAGAAAAGTTATGACCAACCTAGACAGCACATTAAAAAGCAGAGACATTACTTTGTCAACAAAGGTCTGTCTAGTCAAGGCGATGGTTTTTCCAGTAGTCATGTATGGATGTGAGAGTTGGACTATAAAGAAAGCTGAGCGCCAAAGAAGTGATGCTTTTGAACTGTGGTGTTGGAGAAGACTCTTGAGAGTCCTTGGACAGCAAGGAGTTCCAACAAATCCATCCTAAAGCAGATCAGTCCTGATTGTTCATTGGAAGGACTGATGTTGAAGCTGAAACTCCAATACTTTGACCACCTCATGCGAAGTGTTGACTCATTGGAAAAGAACCTGATGCTGGGAAGGATTGAGGGTAGGAGGAGAAGCGGACGACAGAGGATGAGATGGTTGGATGGCATCACCGACTCAATAGACATGGCTTTGGGTAAACTCTGGGAGTTGGTGATAGACAGGGAGGCCTGGCGTGCTGTGGTTCAGTTCAGTTCAGTTCAGTTGCTCAGTCGTGTCCGACTCTTTGCAACCCCATGAATTGCAGCACAGCACGCCAGGCCTCTCTGTCCAACACCAACTCCCGGAATCTGTGGTTCATGGGGTCACAAAGAGTTGGACACGACTGAGCGACTGAACTGAACTGAATATGCAGCCTTGGCCAATGTTGGGAACACAAGCTGGTGGCACAGAAGCAGGAGCTCATGGTTCCTAAAGTTTTAGAAGTCTGAGCAGGAACATGATGAAGCCAGTACTGGATGATACTATAATGGTCTCAAATAATCTCTCAAGGCTAATAAGACTCATAGGCCAAAGAAGAAGTGATCAGGAAGGAGAGAGAGTCAGGATCTTTTCTTTTCTACCAAGTAATGTTTCCTTCACGTCCACCTCCAGAAATCTCTTCCCAGCTGGACTCTTCCTGTTTTCACCACTGTTTCAGTCATAGGGCACTGAAGTCTGATGTTTCTAGTGTCTAGTATCATTAGTGTGGGACAGTCTTGCCTCTCTAGCTCAATTAAGGAGACCAGGGTCCATCTTCCACCATCTGTCTTGGCCACTTCAGTGCATGGTACAGAGATGGTTGCTGAACACTTGAAAATGATCTTGCTCTGCATTCAAGTCACACATGTAGAAATCATCTGGTCCATATCTCCTGATATCATTTGGTCCTAATGCTGACCCCCAACTGAATAGCTCTGCATTTCAGGCCTGACTTCTTGTTGCAGATCTCCTCTGGTGGGACATCAAAGAGATAAAACCAGGCTTCTTTTGGAACCAGCTACAATCGTGGAATTTTCTCTCCTTGTTCTTTCCTCTGATTTAAACAAACACTCACTATATATTGGCAATGCAGGTAGCCCAGCTTCATTCCCTGCTGTGTGCTTTAATTAGCCGCTTTTCTAGGTCCTGTTGTCAGCATCCTGCTGTGTGTTCTTGGCCATGTGAGTGGTCTGGGAGGGCTCTTATATTTCTTTACTGGAACCTGGCTGGACTCTTCAAAGAAGGTTGTTTTTTAAAGAATGTTTGGGTCATATGGTATTGGTTAGGTCCTGCTGCTCTCTAAAATATGAACATAATTTGACCTGTTCTGCTCTCCCGTGACTTAAAACTTGAGTGTATGATACTGGACCAAGATGAAGTGGGAAAGAAAAATCAGGTCCTTTTATATTTTGTTAATTTAAAATTTAGCAGTAAGATAATCCAGGAAAAAAATCATGATATTTTTAATTTCAGCTGTTAAGTAGGATTACAGAATGGAAGATGACTTTGAATAGATTCAAATTATTGCTCTATTACAACTCAGCCAAATGACCTTGAACAATCATCTCACCTTTTGAGATTACAATTTCTTCTATAAAATAAAGGAATTACACTAAATCAACCACCTGAAAGGATTTTGTAACTCAAACATTCTATGAAAACATGGCACACTCATTTCAAAGGCTTAAAAAGCTATGTTACTCACTGCTCTAATCTAGTGGGAGATGTAGACAGGACTAATACAAAAATCAAATTGGAAAGTCATGAAGTAATGCCCTTATTTCCTACTATACATATTTACTCCATATAGTAAGTAGTTTTAAGCACTCTGCACTATCATTTTGCTGTAATCCTCAGGACATCTCTACCATAAGCTTTATTTCCACTTAACAGCTGAGAAAACTGATGCCTAGAGATGTAAATAAATTGCTAGTTATATGACTAGTAATTGTGTATCTCAGATTAGATCCAAATCTTTCTGATTTCATGGTTCTGTTCCTACATCTATGCAGACTCCACCAAAACAAAGACAAATAATAACCAAAAAAAAAAAAAAAACCCCACTTAGCTTTACCACAAACATACAAATGCTTCTGCAAAGAATTATTAAAGAAGGGTAAGAGAAGAGAACTGTTGACCATATTTGAGGTAGGGAAGATTTCTAGAGACAACTTTTTTTAAAGAGTGTTTTTCTAGTCTTCCTGGAATACTTGCCTCATTCTAATTGAAGATTTTACCTTCCTTTGGGAAAAGCTCTTCTTTCTCCTCCTCCTCATCACATGTAAAGTAGGTATATGAGCACAGGTGACCTGCATGCTGTAAAATTGCCTCCCTTTGACTCTTTGGCAAATACAGATAACACCAACCTTCTGACATTTAGTTCCAGGACAAGAGTTTTCAATGAATTATGAAGAGACTATGATAGGAGCCTCAGTTTAGATGAAATTAAGTATAAAATGTGGTTCCTTTTATTCTAAGAAAGCATATATGCTCCCACTGATGCCCTGCAATCTTGCCAGAAGTGCCTTTTATAGCTGACATTGACTTCACAACCCCTACATTGGGTCTAGTCTCTTCAGAAAGAGCACAAAAGCTAAACTATAAAAATCCTCACCCTCTACAGAAGACAGTAGACTATGGGACATTGTATATTTTCCAGGAAGGGGTTATGTATAGTCTGATGGATGTTCAGTGGAGAATTCCTTTGCCCACCTGGCAAGATATGTGTCTGGTATACTGATATATTTGATTTAGTCATAAGTCCTTAGTTTTATTGTTGTTTTCACTCATCTCTTAAATAAGAAATTTGTTGTTGTTAGTCGCTCAGTTGTGTCTGACTCGTTGCAACCTCATGGACTGCAGCACACCAGGCTTCTCTGTCCTTCACCATCTCCTGGAGCTTGCTCAAACTCATGTCCGTTGAGTCAGTGATACCATCCAACCATCGCATCCTCTGGCATAGCCTTCTCCTCCTACCTTCTATGTTTCCCAGCATCAGGGTCTTTTCCAGTGAGTCAGCTCTTCGCATCATGTGGCCAAAGTATTAGAGCTTCAGCTTCAGCATCAGTCCTTCCAATGAATATTCAGGACTAATTGACTTTAGGATTGACGGGTTGGATCTCCTTGCAGCCCCAGGGACTCTCAAGAGTCTTCTCCAATGCCACAGTTCAAAAGCATCAATTCTTCATTGCTCAGCCTTCTTTGTGGTCCAACTCTTACATACATACATGACTACTGGAAAAACCATAGCTTTGACTAGACAGACTTTGTTGGCAAAGTAACATCTCTGCTCTTTAAAATGCTGTCTAGGTTTGTCATAGCTTTTCTTCCAAAGAGCAAGTATCTTTTATTTTATTTTATTTTATTTTTTGTATCTTTTAATTTAGTGGCTACAGTCACCATCCCAGTGATTTTGGAACCCAAGAAAATAAAGTATGTCACTTTGTCTATGTTTCCCCATCTATTTGCCATGAAGTGATGGGACCAGATGCCATGATCTTCCTTTTCTGAATGTTGAGTTTTAAGCCAGCTTTTTCACTCTCCTCCTTCACTTTTATCAAGAGGCTCTTTAAAGTCTCTTCACTTTCTGCCATAAGAGTGGTATCATCTGCACATCTGAGGTTACTGATATTTTTCCTGGATACCTTGATTCCAGCTTGTACTTCATCCAGCCCAGCATTTCACATGATGTACTCTATATATAAGTTAAATAAGCAAAGTGACAATATACAGCCTTGACATACTCCTTTCCCAATTTGGAACAGTCCATTGTTCCATGTCCAGTTCTAAATGCTCCTTCTTGACGTGCAAACTGGTTTCTCAGGAGGTTGGTAAGGTGGTCGGGTATTCTCATCTCTTTAGGAATTTTTGACAGTTTGTTATGATCCCCACAGTCAAAGACTTTAGCGTAGTCAATGAAGCAGAAGTAGGTTTTTTTTTCTGGAATTATCTTGCTTTTTCTATGATCCAATGGATGTTAGCAATTTGATCTCTGGTTTCTCTGCCTTTCTGAAATCCAGCTTGAACATCTGGAAGCTCTTGGTCCACGTACTGCTGAAGCCTAGCTTGGATGATTTTGCCCATGACCTTGCTAGCATGTGAAATGAGTTCTATTGTGCAGTGATTTAAACATTCTTTGGCATTGCCCTTCTTTGGGATTGGAATGAAAACTGACCTTTTCCAGTCCTGTGGCCACTGCTGAGTTTTCCACATTTTCCGGCATATTGAGTGAAGCACTTTAACAGCATCATCTCTTAGGATTTGAAATAACTCAACTGAAATTCCATCACCTCCACTAGCTTTGTTCCTAGTGATGCTTCCTAAGGCCCACTTGACTTCACATTCCAGGATGTCTGGCTCTAGGTGAGTGACAATACCATCGTGATTATCCAGATCATTAAGATCTTTTTTGTATAGTTCTTCTGTGTATTCTTGCCACTTCTTCTTAATATCTTCTGCTTCTGTTAGATCCATACCGTTTTAGTCCATTATTGTGCCCATCTTTGCATGAAACGTTCCCTTGGTATCTCTCATTTTGTTGAAGATATTTCTAGTCTTTCCCATTCTAATAATGACCAGTAAAACCAAATACATTAAGATTTATACAAGTAAGTTATTTTTCCCCTTTTTCCTCTTCTAATCACTTCATTATCTATCACTCACTATCTCATGTCTTATTCTGGCCATGAAATTTGCTTTGTTGTCAGTGCTTGGCCTTTTTGAGTGTCCATTTAAATACAAAACAAGGCACGTTCCAAACATTAGCGAGTAATTGATCCCATAGTCAACTTTTTAAGGGGAAACCTGAGAGTTCTTTGGAGGGAGACAGTATGGTTTTCATTGCATCTTTCTCAGGAAAGCAATCGACCACATAGACACCCTCTTCCCCTAAAGACCTTGCTTTTCCTATTTAAGAAAGCAATCTTAAAAGAACAGCTAGCAAAATACCCAAACCACTGGGAACTCCAAGGGGGAAATTTGAAGGCAAAGTTAACCTATTTTAAGTGATAAGATAAGACAAGGGAGGAATAGCTTTCTGATGTCTGGTGAGATGTGATTATTTATGTTGGAAGCATATCCTCCTCAAAATGTTTCATCCTAATCAAGCTTTCCATAAAAATGACTGAACTCAAAGCAAGTATCCACTGAAGCCCACTACTGACTCCTTGATCTATAATTGATTTGCACCCAAATCTGCCTCATATTGTTATTTCGTTAACCATTTGGCAGAAGGTAGCTGTTTACTTCCCCAGGCATAAATCATACAATTCCAGAATACCTGAAGAAAAAGTAGCCTGCACCCCAAATCTTTACTATAATATATTTTGCATCTCCACACATTTGTATGCTTCTTTATAAATATTCCAGAATATTTTCTGGGCTTATGTTTGATTCTTAATATATATCTAGATGATATATGGGAAAACATTGAGCACTCTATTTTTTATAAACCTCAAAGATTCAATTCAATAAATTTTTGTGATTACTTTTTATTTAAGTAACTAAGTACTTGTGTCTAAGTATTACTTATTGTTATATTTAACCATTATGTATCTGTAATGTTATTTAACTGTTCACATATGTATGCTCTATCTTCAAAACAAGTCAGTTCTTTAATAACACATATTTGTAAAGATCTTTTGGAGACCAGGCACTTCCAGAGATGGAGAGTTTAGTAAGATCCATCAATGTCTTCACAGGGCTTTTAGTAAAGGCTGTACCATAATCACACATAAGTTAATAACCTATGAACAGTTACTGATATTTCACCCACTTTCAAAAGCAAATTTAAGGCTAGCTACAAAGTGCTCAAATAGATATGTGAGAAATTAAGTGCAAGAACTTAATATTTATCATCTTTCTATTTTCAGATCAAGGATGGTGACTGGCACAAGCAATGAGGTTCGCAGAAAGGTTTTTCTGTGGACTATCATAGGACTTAGTCTGTATCTACACAGTACACAGTGAGGAATCTAAAAATATACCAATACAACCACTGCCTCATGGAGGAGATGCCATAATTAGGAATTCTAAAAGATTCTGTTCACACCAGTTTCTTAAGAAATACTGAGGTATGAGATGGTTAGATAGCATCACTGACTCAGTGGACATGAATTTGAGCAAACTCCAGGAGATAGTGAAGGGCAGGGAAGCCTGGCATGCTGTAATCCATGGAGTTACAAAGAGTCAGACATGACGTAGCAACTGAACAACAACAACCTCTCTTAATAATCCTTTGACCTGTGTCACAAGATCCAATGATCTAACTAAAATAATTCTCAATCATTCAAAACTTTGATGAGAAAGCAGAACTTAAAATAGTGGGTTAACACTATTCTAGAAGGTCAATGGTGACTTGGACTAGTGATTGTGACTTACTTTTAAGATACTATTAAATTATTTTGATTCATGTCAATGTATGGCAAAAACTATCACAATATTGTAAAGTAATTAGCCCCCAACTAAAATAAATAAATTTATTTAAAAAAAATTTGTATGCACATAGAAACCTTTACTTCATGGGACATGGATAAAAATTAATATAAAACTCATAGATAACACCCTTTCATTCATTTCCTCTGATATCAGTACAGTTCAGTTCAGTTCAGTCACTCAGTTGTGTCCGACCCTTTGTGACCCCATGAAACACAGCACACCAGGCCTCCCTGTCCATCACCAACTTCCTGAGTCCACCCAAACCCATGTCCATCGAGTCAGTGATGCCATCCAGCCATCTCATCCTCTGTCATCCCCTTCTCCTCCCGCCCTCAATCTTTCCCAGCATCAGGGTCTTTTCAAATGAGTCAGCTCTTCGATATATTTGCTATAATTTGGATGAGTACTGAAGAAGTTCCAAATGTTACTTGGTACTGAAGATGTATCACAATTCAGCTCACAGAACCTCAGCCACTGTCATTATAGCAAGGAAGAGGAGTTATTACTGCTTCAAACACCTTAGGTCTTCTTCTGAATCAGGACCCAAAAGCTTTTTTATAAGTTATTTACCATCCTAAAACAATGTACCATTCCATTCAAGCTAAACAGGAAAACAGGGAATCTTTGTGCACTGCTGATGCTGATAAACCCTATGGAGTTTATGCAGATGAACCTTTTAAAAAGAACTGTATATGTTCCAGAGCTACTTGTAAAAAATTTTCCCAGATTCATTCTTTCCTGCTATTGCCCTTCTTGAATTCTGACCTCACTTTGCTTCTGTACTCTTATTCTGAATCCTGGCTCATCATCCACACAAGATCATGGCTGCCACAATATAATTCTCTTAAGTAGTCACTATGTTCTAGGCAGTTCCTTCCTTTGGAGGGTAAATTTAACAGTCATGGATGCTTTCTAATCCTTTCCTCATACCAGGAAGACTCAGTAGAGGTGCCACCTCAGTAGATATTTAACTGTTGGTGAAAATGTATATTGGTGTATCCACTGTGGAAAACAGAATGGAGGTTCTTAAAAGATTGAAAATAGAACTATCATATGATCCAGCAGTCTCACTTCTGAGTACATATCTAAAGGAATTGAAATCAAGATCTTAAAAAGACAACTTTCCCTTCTTACCCTGTTTGATTCCACGGTTCCTCACATTCACTCATTAGCAAACACCACTGATGCCAACCCTTTCTTCCATTGTATTCAGGTGCCAACCCCAACTCTGCATAGACCTACCTATATCTTGCCAACAATTGTTTAATACCTATTTGACCATGAGCCTGAATGTGAAACCATATGGAAGTTGAAAGCTATGAAGGGGGAAATGGAGAGACATTAAGGTCAATAGTAGCTGTCTTCTGGAGGCCAGAGCTAAGGACAGGAGATGCTATTACAGAAATAATTTCACTTATGTCATTGAAAATGTAAGGTTCTAAAAGAGTAAAGGTCAGCTTATGGTATTTAACTATCAGAATAAAGTGGGAATGATTATAATGAGCTTAGTAGCAACATAAGAATAGAAGCCAAGTGAGCTTGACCTGCAGAGAGTTTTGTAGATAGTTCCTATAACATAGCCTCTGTAATATCAAAGTAGATAGATATGCTCCCAAGAAACCATGGATGAATAACTATGAGGCTAAAGGAAATTTCCAGACCTGAGCTAGTTCTCAGAACCAGAATGAACTGACTGAAGAAGAGGCCTACTACCCACAAGAAATGACCTACAATATGAGAGTAAGTATGTATGATGACAATACTCCTACTTCTTCCCCAAAAGGACCTATGATTGTCACCATATACTGGGAAAAGGAGACTATTTAAATACTTCAAAAACTCCTGGATACATGGCCTAATTGACATTAGTAACTAGGGACACACAGTGTTATTATGCATCATATAATTAGAGTAAGCTACAATTAATAAATGGAGTCATGACCCAGGTCCATCTCACAGAGAATTCACTCAGTCCAGAGATACAAAAGGTCATTTCCCTAGACTCAGAGTTTATAATTAGAATGCACATGTTTGATAGTGTGCAGAATCCCCACACTGATTCATTGGTCTATGTAGTAAGAGCTATCGAATGGAGAAATGGAGAAAACCAAGTGAAAGCATCTGAAACTCTATTAGGGAGAAGATCAGAGATTAGTATCACCTTAAAAACCTAAATGATGAAGTGTTGGTTGGTAGTACTGATCATATTCCCATTTAGAATACCAGTCTAGTCACTAGAAAAATCAGCTGAAAGCAAAAAGCTGACAGTGAACTAATACAAACACAACCTGATAACAGCTCCAATTGCAGCTGCTATGTCAAATCTGATTCCTTGCTTAAGCAAATTAACACGATGTTTAGGTACACAGTATGTGGCTACTGATCTGGCAAATCCATTATTTTCTATTCCCAAGATGATAGGATTTTATGTTTACTTGGCACAGATAAGGGCACACAGCTATAGCATCAATCTTCTTTGCTCAGTTCAGTCGCTCAGTCGTGTCTGACTCTTTGCGACCCCATGAACCGCAGCACACCAGGCCTCGCTGTCCATCACCAATTCCCCGAGTCCACTCAAACCCATGTCAATCAAGTCAATGATGCCATCCAGCCATCTCATCCTCTGTCGTCCCTTTCTCCTCCTGCCCTCAATCTTTCCCAGCATCAGGGTCTTTTCCAATGAGTCAGCTCTTCGCATCAGGTGGCCAAAGTATTGGAGTTTCAGCTTCAACATCAGTCCTTCCAATGAACACCCAGGACTGATCTCCTTTAGGATGGACTGGTTGTATCTCCGACAGTCCAAGGGACTCTCAAGAGTCTTCTCCAACACCACAGTTCAAAAGCATCAATTCTTCAGCACTCAGCTTTCTTTATAGTCCAACTCTCATATCCATACATGACCACTGGAAAAACCATAGCCTTGACTACATGGACCTTTGTTGGCAAAGTAATGTCTCTGCTTTTAAATATGCTATCTAGATTGCTCATAACTTTCCTTCCAAGGAGTAAGCGTCTTTTAATTTCATGGCTGCAACCACCATCTGCAGTAATTTTGGAGCCCCAAAAAATAAAGTCTGACACTGTTTCCACTGTTTCCCCATCTGTTTCCCATGAAGTGATGGGACTAGATACCATGACCTTAGTTTTCTGAACGTTGAGCTTTAAGCCAACTTTTTCACTCTCCTCTTCCACTTTCATCAAGAGGCTCTTTAGTTCTTCTTCACTTTCTGCCATGAGGGTGGTGTCATCCGCATATTTGAGGTTATTGATATTTTTCCTGGCAATCTTGATTCCAGCTTGTGTTTCTTCCAGCCCAGCGTTTCTCATGATGTACTCTGCATATAAGTTAAATAAGCAGGGTGACAATATACAGCCTCGACATACTCCTTTTCCTATTTGGAACCAGTCTGTTGTTCCATGTCCAGTTCTAACTGTGGCTTCCTGACCTGCATACGGGTTTCTCAAGAGACAAGTCAGATGGTCTGGTATTCCCATCTCTTTCAGAATTTTCCACAGTTTATTGTCATCCACACAGTCAAAGGCTTTGGCATAGTCAATAAAGCAGAATAGATGTTTTTCTGGAACTCTCTTGCTTTTTCGATGATCCAGTGGATGTTGGCAACTTGATCTCTGGTTGCTCTGCCTTTTCTAAAACCAGCTTGAACATCTGGAAGTTCATGGTTCACGTATTGCTGAAGCCTGGCTTGGAGAATTTTGAGCATTACTTTACTAACGTGTGAGATGAGTGCAATTGTGCGGTAGTTTGAGCATTCTTTGGCATTGCCTTTCTTTGGGATACCATATGGTATATTTCTTTGTCTGGTTTACTTCACTTAGTATGATCATCTCTAGGTCAATCCATGTTGCTGCAAATGGCATTCTTTCATTCTTTTTTATGACTGAGTAGCTTCCGGAGAAGGCAATGGCACCCCACTCCAGTACTCTTGCCTGGAAAATCCCATGGACGGAGGAGCCTGGTAGGCTACAGTCCAAGGGGTCGCCAAGAGTCAGACACGACTGAGCGACTTCACTTTCACTTTTCCCTTTCATGCACTGGAGACGGAAATGGCAACCCACTCCAGTACTCTTGCCTGGAGAAACCCAGGGATGGCAGAGCCTGGTGGGCTGCCGTCTATGGGGTCGCACAGAGTCGGACACGACTGAAGCGACTTAGCAGCAGCAGCAGCAGCAGCTTCCATTGTATATATGTACCACAAAATCTTTATCCATTCATTTGTCAATGGACAGTTAAGTTGCTTCCATGTCTTAGTTATTGCACTATTTAGCGCTGCTATGAACAAGTGGTGCCTTTTCAAATTAGAGTTTTCTCCAGATATATGCCCAGTACTGGAATTGCTGGATCATATGAAAACTCTGTTTTTAGTTTTTAAAGGAACCTCCATACTGTTTTTCATAGTGGCTGCAGCAATCTACATTCCCACCAAAAGTGCAGGAGGACTGCCTTTTGTCCACACGTTCTTCAGCTTTTGTTATTTATAGACTTTTTAATGATAGCCAAGGAATGGATTCAATCTTAAATTTGCAATAGGATTAAATATTTTTCCTTGTATCCCAGACTGGTCACCTCCAACTGATGGTACTCTTGTATTTTGAATAGATAAGAATCAAGTCATCTGGTACAGTAGAGATTCAATAAAAAGAACTTAAAAGACATTTAGAGATAGCTGTGGGCTAAATGCCAAAACATCTTTTTATTTATGTTAATTTTATGGTTGTTTATGTTTCTTTTTTGTTTGTCTCTATGCCTGATAATTCTTTTGGTCATTTTTCCAACCTGTCTGCTGTCTGCATTAGATACAAGAAGTAAAAAGATCTCACAACCTGAAAAAGTACTTTATTTATTTCCTCTGGGAAAAGTATTAGAGTTTTCAGAAGTAAACTGCAGAGACATTGGGTATAAATGATGTGGGAAATGTCCATCAATCAAAACTCAACTGCTGATTTCTCAAAGAATTTCAAAACAATATAGCTGAAATTTTTTCTTTACGCCAAAGTCTACACCACTAAACATCTTGAAAGCGGCTTTATGGGCAGTTTCCCTGTAGATTTATTGTTTGCATGCAAGAACATCAATCTTCTTAACTGCTGGGCAGAGAGAACATAGGCTGTGAATTAGGTGTGCCTCTTGTCCAGAAACATGGCAAAGATAAAGAATCAAATGCCATACACATTATTCTGTGGAAACCAATTTTGTAATAACACATTTTATGTCAACATGTGAACTTTGAAATTTCAAGCGGCAAATAGCTATTTTAGAAAAAAAAATACTTTTTTCCTTTTCTTCTCACTTGTAAAATAGTTACTTAGACAAAAATACACATCATCTTTAAGCAAGTAGAAAGCAAACAAAAAACTGGAAGAAGTTTTGTAGGATACAAGGGAAGAAATAGCTAAAGTATTCTCAAAACAATAGTAATTGCTATATTTCAGTATAGAAAAAAGTGCCCAATGGATCTTGTAGTAAAAAAAAAAAAAAAAAAAAGGCCACACAAAATTATGAAACCAAAATAAACTCCACTTTTGTTGTTAAAAATCCAGTCAGTTAGCTAGCTAGAAAAGTCACAATTTATTTTATGTCATATAAAATATACATATTACATATAACAACTGTTTTATATATGCATATGTGAAGAACCAAAAAGATAACAAGAGAATTTATTCATCCTTTTCTGGTGGGATTTTTTGGTATTTATTTTTACCTGAGTCCTTTTCTTTCTGTACTTTGTGAATATTATGTACTAAATATCTACCACATTAATGATTATATTCTGATAATAAACATTACTTTAAAATGAAATTAAACTTCCCTCCAGGCCATAACTACATACTCTCTTTTCCATTATTTCTGTCTTTCTTCAAGTTGAAAGGCAAAGAGAATACTACCATGAATTGATTTGGAATACACAGAGGCATCTGCCATAACCCAAGCTATTGTAACCCATAATCTCCAAGTTCTTGAGGGTGCTCTGGGCCCATCAACCACAAGTGGTCTAACTCTGGAATCATCAGGGCTGTGAAGGAAAAACAGCCAAATATTCTGATAAAAATCTGATGCCTTGTTCTATCAATTAAATATTGAATAAATCTGGCCAGTTCCCCCAAAGTTTCCCAGCCAACCTCTCCATCAGGATCCCGTAATGCTCATCTCACTGGGACATAAACATGAGGGGCATCCCTAGGAGATACAGATCCTCAATGCACAGGGAGCCACACCATACTTTCTCAGCCAAAGACAAAGTTTCTTAGAGAAACAGGGGGACATTCAGATGGATTTCTATTCTGTTACAAATATCTATTTAGACTCACATATGGAGATGGAGAAACCTGTAAAAGCATTGCTGCTGTAACAATTTGGACCTAAGCTGTCAAGTACCCTAGATACTTCAAAACTTACTACTGCCTCTGACACTAATCTTACTACAGAACACATAAAATGCTGCTTCCATTTTTTCAGGAGAGAAGAAGCATCCATCTCTACAGTGCACAGAGACAAAATCTCTGCTTAAGAATATTAGAAGTACCAAGAATCAGCACCTCCAGGGACAGCATCACAATTGACAATCAAGTACTTAAGTCCTTAGAGTATGCCCCTAATCAACTGAAATCCTCCAGGCTTCCACACAGAACATTGCTTCAGAACTTTAACTGTGACAGAATGCGGCATTGGGTCCCATCACTTCATGGCAGATAGATGGAGAAACAGTAGAAACGTGGCTGACTTTATTTTGGGGGGCTCCAAAATCACTGCAGATGGTGACTGCAGCCATGAAACTAAAAGACGCTTACTCCTTGGAAGGAAAGTTATGACCAACCTAGATAGCATATTAAAAAGCAGAGACACTACTTTGCCAACAAAGGTCCATCTAGTCAAGGCTATGGTTTTTCCAGTGGTCATGTATGGATGTGAGAGTTCGACTATACAGAAAGCTGAGCGTCGAAGAATTGATGCTTTTGAATTGTGGTATTGGAGAAGACTCTTGAGAGTCCCTTGGACTGTAGGAGATCCAACCAGTCCATCCTAAAGGAGATCAGTCCTGGGTGTTCATTGGAAGGACTGATGTTGAAGCTGAAACTCCAATACTTTGGCCACCTGATGCGAAGAGCTGACTCATTGGAAAAGACCCTGATGCTGGGAAAGATTGAGGGCAGGAGAAGAAGGGGACGACAGAGGATGAGATGGCTGGATGGCATCACTGACTCGATGGACATGGGTTTGGGTGGACTCGGGGAGTTAGTGATGGACAGGGAGGCCTGGCGTGCTGTGGTTCATGGGGTCGCAAAGAGTCGGACATGACTGAGCGACTGAACTGAACTGAACTGAATGAGGCTGGCCAAGTATGGGAAGACATAGAGTTGAAGGAGCCAGCAGGTAGCTGGTACTTATTACAAGTGTCTAGGAAAATTAGAGGCCAAAAGTAGGAGATAGGAAAGAAACTAGCTCCAAAGAAACAAAATAAGGAAGAAAGCACAGAGTAACCTTGATGATCCAGACAAGAGGAACTAAAGTCTGGGGATCAGTGTCTCATAAACACAAGCCCAGCCCAAGTCAAAGGAGAACACTCTAGGCTAACTGGGGCCATAATCAGAGGCTGTGGAGCCAGACCTGTGATTAATGCCTACTGAATAAAATGACCTGTTTTTAGAGCCAGACAGGCAGTCAGATACCTGTAAGGGAAACTATGCAGACTGTGACAAGACAGAAATGGCGGGCCCCTAGGAAGTCCTCACACAGAGAACTTGGGTCTGATACGCAGGGAGCAAGCATTTCTGACCAAGTAGGGGTTGCTTAGATTCGAAGAAATCAGACACACCAGAGCAATTCCAGCATCAGCACTAGTGCTCAGACATAACAAGGACCAACTAAAGGATCTGCTTCCAGGGAGAAAGAGGAAGTGATGGCAAAGCACTTGTGATGACACCAAACATGCTTGGAGATACATGCTCCAGGTCTGAGGAAGAGTGATATTAGATCTCCTTTTCCTCTACAGTCAAAAAAGGACACAAATACATCCCAGTATTTGTCTCTACTATGTGTTATGAAGAGCCGTTGCTCTTTTGTTCTGAGCTACACAACCTTTATGTTTACTCTTTGCTCTTTTTTATGTTTTGCAACCAAGACGGCATTTATATATGAAAAAGAAAGAGCCTTCCCTCCCCCTTGACAATGAGTGGATATGAAATATCTCTAAACAAGGGAGTTCATGACTAATGAATCCTGCGTTCCACAAACAGTTACTTCTCATCCATCATGCTGCTTACAGGGCTAATAGTCCCCATTCTCTGGCTTAAGTGAACAAGAGATACAGTCTTCTGGGAACAGCAAATGATTTTATTTCACTATTATACTTTATTCTGCAAAAACAAATGAAATTCTAAATGAGAATAAAGTATAGTAGTACATGATCTAACTCCAATAATTTGGCACTGCAACAAACAGTAGGATTGGAAACACTGTGCTATGAGAATAGGGAGAACCAGATTCCCATCCCAGGTCTTTTACAAACAAATTGCATAACCGTATTGTTTAATTCATTTGGTCTTCATTTGCCTCATCTAAAAGCTGAAAGGATTAAATTTAATTTAACAATCTTGAAGGTTCATCCTTCTTTTACTAAACCATTAAGCTATAAAAAATATACATTAGCACATGTGTGTTTATCTCTAAAGCATTTAGATATGGGTGGATAATGATGTTAGTTTTGTTAAACTGCCTATTCTCATTATCCTGGATGTCATAATAAGTATTTAATACAAGAATATTTGTCACTGCTATAAACTATTTCTGGTTGTCTATATGCATTTAATAATGAGGGGCAGCTTTGGTAATATGACTCAATAATATGTATGGTAAAGCACTCCTTGTTTAGTTCAAAGGCAAGTACATCTCTGTCATTAGCATTATACATATTGTAAGCATTCAATGCCTACTGTCCACATCTATTTGGAAAAATGTTGTACAGTGAAGTCTCCCCTCCCTCTTCCCCTGCTCAATTTCAACACTAAGCAATTGTATTTTAGTAAATTGCTGTAATATTTTTATGCCTTCATTTTTGTTAGGTGAACTAATAACATTGGGTTAGATCTGTGTTCCCCAAAACATTTTCCATAAACACCAGCATACAAACAATGACAAAAAATAATTCTGCGAACAAGAATTTTCAGAAAATGCTGCAAACCCCTATCCCCTCTCAGAAACTTGCCATCACATTAGCATCATGAAGGCTCTGATAAGTCCTACAGAATAGAAGCCTGACTGTTTCACCCAGTTTATCCTTTCAATAGGCTTCCCAGGTGGCAGAGTGGTAAAGAATCTGACTGCCAATACAGGAGATCCAAGAGATGCAGGCGTGATCCCTGGATCAGGAAGATCCCCTAGAGAAGGAAATGACAACCCACTCCAGTATTCTTGCCTGGAAAATTCCATGGACATTCTTGACTGGAAAATTCCATGGACAGAGGATCCTGGTGGGCTATAGTCCACAGAGTTGCAAAGAGTTGAACGCAACTGCGCAGGTAAGCAAGGTCCTTGAAACAATTGACCATGGAATCCTTTATTTCTAAATAAAAGCAATTTATAATAGCATCTCAGCAGTAACAATCCCTGGATTCACTTTAGGAAACCTCAACATGATACTCTCCAAGATTTCTTTTTACCTTAAGTATTTTATGAACTCTTGGCAGACAGATATTCCCATAGATTAAGAACATGGTGAAGATGCAATAAATGGCTTTCTAAGTTATGACTCACAATTAGTAAATCCTGATTTTGGTTTTCTTCCCCAATCCCTCTGCCATAATCCACGACAAGATAAAACTGAAGTGGTATAGCATACAATCTAAATCCCTTAATGTTCCCATATAAAGCTACATAAACACAAACAAATCAATAGAATATGTCCTGTTTAATTTTAAGAATACTATAAATTTTTAAAATAAAATATGAAAAATATGGAAGAAATTTAATAGCTTCTCATTCTAGAAAAGTAAAGAAAGAATGAAGAGCTAAGTTTCAAGTCTGTAAAAAGCATGGAAAATCTAAATGAGGCAAGCTTAATTTGGTTCACTATTTATTAAATACTTGAGGTTCCCTTCACATCTCAAAAGAGAATTTCAGGGAGAGATAAAAATAAGCCATCAAGGAAAATAATGTTATGGAGTTTGCTATTTTCAAGACCAATAGTATAGTAACTAAAGAAATGCAAGTTAAAAAAGGAGGTTTAGAGGCATCTATGTACTCAAGGATCCCATACTTGGGAAACTGAAGCAGGAAATATCACAGCTGATAAGAACCTCCCAAAAGATCTATCTTTTCCCATAATATCTCTCACTCAGTCCCACATAAAATGGTTGTCAGCAAGGACAACTGAGCCCTCCTATACTTCATCCCTTGGGTCTCTTATAAGAGGGGTATGAAGCTGCTCTGGTCCAATACAATGTATTCTTCTATATTCTTTGGGTAAAACAGAGTTCTGTTGATACAAGACATCTAAATGACTAATGGATATAGCCCTGCCATTGTTACACCTCCAGGAGGAGAGCTGTGACACTTACATTGACAAACCACACACAACATAGGAGGAAAATTATCCTTGGTGCAGAGCTTCAGCAATTGTAAGTTTGAAACAACAAAGGGCTGAGTGGAAGCATTTGTAAAGTATATGGATTCTACTGCCCTGGCAAAAGCCTGGGGTCCAATGAGTGGATTTTTACCCTATTAAATGATTTTGTCTTAATTCATGATATCCCTTACCTTTCACCAGATTCCTGGGAACAGGCTCTGTGTGGACCAATGCTTCAAGTTGTGTCTTTCTTTTAGATTCCTCTTTTATCCCAGTATTGCCTAAATTTCCTTATGTCCTGTCTTCCCTACTAGACTATCAGCACTTTGTGGGGCGTAAGCTATGCCTTTTATGTCCCAGCTTTCTCTCTCAGCTCCTAGGGGAGCATCTACCTAAAACATTTCAGTTACTATTTACTGGGTGCAAAATAGATTCATACATAGATGAGCAAATGAATTCTAAGTTTAGGGGTCACAGAGTTGGACACAACTGAGCAACTGAACAACAACAATTTTATTTTCAGATTAATTTTCTGAAATTGTATTGTAAGTTATTTCAGTCATTCAAAAAGCTTAATTGCTAATATAAGGAATAACTATGAAACCGCTACAAACATCCAATAATGAATTCCAGTGAACCCCTCCCTGTTCACATCCCCCTCATTCCTCAGAAGTAAACTTGTCATTTCTCATTCCCATGCATCTCTTCCACCTTTACTAATTATGTATAGGTACCTAAGTGTCTTTTCATCTTATTTTTGCATGTTTGTAAGTTTTATAAAATATTATTATATTGTACTCTTCTGTTTCCTCTGAAAACTGCATTTATAATCAAGAATATAATGAGATAAATTCATGTTGATATAAATTATTCTAGCTCAATTATTTTCAGTGCTGGATTGTATTTCATTGTATGAATATCCATAATTAGTTTATCCTCCATTGATGGAAGTTGATTTGTTTCAAATTTTTCACTCTTATACACTAAGCTGTTATGAACACTCTTACCCATGTCTCTGTGAGCACATATGAGTAGATTTTACTGGGCACATCGTTGGGGTAGACTTTGGGGGTTATATAAAATACACATTCTCATTCTCAATTGTACTAGGAATCACTGGATAAACTTCCAAAAGGACTATACCAATTTACTCTCTCGCCAATTTTCATTCTGTAAGATTTCAGTTTTATAACACCAGTTTCTGGCCATTTGGGCACTGACTTCAAGAGAAGATACTCTTTGCCACTGAGCTTGCCAAGAACTGTGTCTCAAGGCTTCTGAGATAAAAAGATATCTGTTCAAAGGCAAGGATACCAGCCTACTGGGCTGTAAATTGATCCCATTTCTCCATCACAACTTCCTGACCACAAGCCACAGTATTCAAGGTATAAGAGTTTTTTCTTTCCAACCCTCACTTGCTTAAGCCCTTTTATTTTAAATACTGATTCTGACAATAATCAAAAGTTACCTTTAATGGCAAAGGAAAAGATGCATTTGTCTAAATGTGATCTGTGTTAGTAAGAATGACTGTGATCCTATTCATAAAAACCTGGTTTCCCTGTGTCCTGATTACATTAACATGCCATTACATTCCATATAAGCAAAACTCATTAAAAGTTGATAATGACCACTGCAAAACTGTCAAATTAGAAAGCTGGTCTTTGATTACTGTTTCCCCAACCATCAGACTCATTGGTTCTTCAGAAATTCTCCAAAGTGCCTTCCACCCTCGATTTATGACTTCAGCATGCTTTCTATCAAAACCTCTATGGTCCCAATAATTTACTCTCAGCTACTGTAGAATGTAAAAGGTCTGATAATCATTCTATTGTGTTTTTAATAGCTGGTGAGAGTGTCCCTCCTCGCCTCTCTATATTTGTCTTTAACATTTAGGGATAATAGCCCCTGCTCTAAAGATGTTGGGCTTCCCAGGTGATGCTAGTGGTAAAGAACCCATCTGCCAATGCAGGAGACATAAGAGAATCAGGTTCGATACCTGGGTCGGGAAGATCCCCTGGAGAAAGGTATGGCAACCCACTCCAGTATTCTTGCCTGGAGAATCCCATGGACTGAGGAGCCTAGTTAACTACAGTTCATAGGGTCACACAGAGTTGGACACGACTGAAATGACTGAGCACATAAAGATGTTGAGAGGAATATTTGAGAGGTTGGGTTGGGAAGGTATTCATACATCACAGAAAAACATTTTCAAGTTCTCAACACTAAGATGCAAAACGAAGTCACTTAGTGGCAATAGCACTTTCTCTTGCTGCATTAGGCACATCTACACTCATATACCTACACACATATGCAGACCCATGCACACATGTGAACACCTGCAAACATGTAGAGGTACGTTCACATTTGACAGCAAGTAAGAACCCAGCCAGGGACTCTAATCAATTCCACCTCTTTTCATTACCATATCTGATTTCTGTCAGGCATATCAGTTTTAAATTTACACACTAGAGCTTTTCAGCCCAACTCATTTTCTCCCACAAACCTTAAGTAATTATTTGAGAGGAAATTACATTACACATTAAATAAAATAATTTCTTCCCAGACAGATCTCAGACTTCAGACATTTATAAGATGATACTATATAATAAAGTAATTGTGTAATTAGGAATGAATTTTTCAAGTAGATAATTATTATGCTTAGAACATGTAAAAATGGCTTTTTAAAGAGAGAGATAAAAAGGTGGTATTAAGAATTTTACTGGATCAAATGAAAGCTTCAAGTATTATTGGAAAGGAATAAATGGCCCTAACCAGAACTGATTTTATGAGTCCTTAAGTCCATTTTTAAAAGGGTCAGACAATGAGTTTGGGGGAAAGTCTGATCTGGCTGAATTTTCATTAATATACCTTTGCAGCATTAAATTGGCTACAAACCACATCAAAGCTCATGACTGTTGGTGTCTGTCCTCCTCCCCTCCTTCCTCTGATAGTAACCCTAGTTTCAGTTTGTCAATTGATATTTTGCCTCTCCCCATCTTCATCTCCGCGCTAGTCAAAGATACTATCTCCTGTAGCCTCCTAGACAGTTCCCTCATCCAATCTTTTATCATGTTTGTTTCATTTGCTTTTTCAGTTCCGTTCAGTTCAGTTGCTCAGTCATGTCCAACTCTTTGCAACCTCATGGACTGCAGCATGGCATGCTTCTCTGTCCATCAGCAATGCCCAGAGTTTGCTCAAACTCATGTACATTGAGTTGGTGATGCCATCCAAGCATCTCATCTTCTGTCATCCCCTTCTCCTCAAGCCTTCAATCTTTCCCGGCATTAGGGTCTTTTCCAATGAATCAGTTCTTCGCATCAGGTGGCCAAAGTATTGGAGTTTCAGCTTCAGCATCAGTCCTTCCAATGAATATTCATGACTGACTTACTTTAGGATGGACTGGCTGTATCTTCTTGTTGTCCAAGGGACTCTCAGGAGTCTTTTCTAACACCACGGTTCAAAAGAATTAATTCTTTGGCACTCAGCTTTCTTTATGGTCCAACTCTCACATCTATACATGACTACTGGAAAAACCATACCCTTGACTAGACAGAACTTTCTTGGCAAAGTAATGCCTCTGCTTTTTAATATGCTGTCTAGGTTGTTCATAGTTGTCCTTCCAAGGAGCAAGTATCTTTTAATTTCATGACTGCAGTCACCATCTGCAGTGATTTTGGAGCCCAAGAAAATAAAGTCTGTCACTGTTTCCATTGTTTCCCAACCTATTTGCCATGAAGTGATGGGACCAGATGCCATGATCTTAGTTTTTTGAATGCTGAGTTTTAAGCCAACTTTTTCATTCTTCTCTTTCACTTTCATCAAGAGGCTAATTAGTTCCTCTTCACTTTCTGCACAAGGGTGGTGTCATCTGCATATCTGAGGTTATTGACATTTCTTCCAGCAGTCTTAATTCCAACTTGTGCTTCATTCAGCCAGGTATTTTGCATGATGTACTCTGCATATAACTTAAATAAGCAAGGTGACAATATACAGCCTTGATGTACTCCTTTCCAAAACTGGAACCAGTCTGTTGTTCCATGTCTGCTTCTAACTGTTGTTTCTTGACCTGCATACAGATTCTCGGGAGGCAGGTAAGGTGGTTTGGTATTTCCATCTCTTTAAGAATTTTCCAGTTTGTTGTGATCCACACAGTGAAAGGCTTTAGCATACTCAATGAAGCAGATGTTTTCTGGAATTCCATTGCTTTCTCTATGATCCAACAGATGTAGGCAATTTGATCTCTGGTTCCTCTGCCTTTTCTAAATCCAACTTGAACATCTGGAAGTTCTTGGTTCATGTACTGTCGAAGCCTGGCATGGAGAATTTTTTGTGTTACTTTGCTAGCGTGTGAGATGAGTGCAATTGTGTAGTTAAATTCACATAACATGAAACAAACCATTTTAAAGGGCACAGTTCAGAAGCAGCATTGGGCCACTTATACTGCAAAACTACCACCTGCAGCAAGTTCCAGAACATTTTCATCACTCCAAACAAAAACCCCATACCCATTAAGCAATTAGTCCCATTCTCTGGCAACTACCGATCTGCTTTCTGTCTCTATGGATTTACCTATTCTGGATATTGAATATAAATGGAATCATACAATATATGATTTTTGGTGTCTAGATTCTTTATTTAATATAACATATTCGAGGTTTATCTATGTCATAGCACATTTAAGTACTCCATTTATTTTTATGGGTGAAGAATATTGTATACTATGTATATACCAAAACTGATTTACCCATTAATCTGTTGATGGACATTTGGGTTGCAAGGGTACCACATTCTGACTATTATAAATAGTGTTTCTACGAGCATTCTTGCTTGAATATGTGCTTTCAATTCTTTTGTACATATACCTAGGATTTTCTTGGGCTCCAAAATCACTGAGAATGGTGACAGCAGCCAAAATTAAAAGACACTTTCTCCTTGAAAGGAAGATATAACAAACCTAGACAGTGTATTAAAAACAGGGACATCACTTTGCTGACAGTGGTCTGCTATGACAAGCGCATTCTCTTGACAAAACTCTATTAGCCTTTGACTTGCTTCATTCTGTACTCCAGGGCAAAATTTGCCTGTTACTCTAGGTGTTTCTTGACTTCCTACTTTTGCATTCCAGTCCCCTATAATGAAAAGGACATCTTTTTTGGATGTTAGTTCTAGAAGGTCTTATAGGTCTTCATAAAACTGTTCAACTTCAGCTTCTTCAGTATTACTGGTCATATGGGGCCACCCAAGACAGACAGGTCATGGTGGAGAGGTCTAACAGAATGTGGTCTACTGGAGAAGGGCATGGCAAACCACTTCAGTATTCTTGCCTTGAGAATCCCATGAACAGCATGAAAAGGTAAAAAGATAGGACACTGAAATATGAACTCCCCAGGTCGGTAGTTGCCCAATATGCTACAGGAGATCAGTGGAGAAATAACTCCAGAAATACTGAAGGGATGGAGACAAAGCAAAAACAACACCCATTTGTGGATGGGACTGGTGATAGAAGCAAGGTTCGATGCTGTAAAGAGCAATATTGCATAGGAACCTGGAATGCTAGGTCCATGAATCAAGGCAAATTGGAAGTGGTCAAACAGGAGATGACAAGAGTGAACGTTGACATTGTAGGTATCAGTGAACTAAGATGGACTGGAAGGGGTGAATTTAACTCAGATGACCATTATATCCAGTGACAGAAAACTCACCAATTCTCAAAGAAAACTGTCTCGTTTTGGTCAGTCCTCACTGAAACTAGGCATGTCATTAAGTTAAAATTTGTTTCTATTCTCCAGTACTACAAAAGAATATTTAATTCCTGTTCCACTTTAGTGCATTTACATATTTGACAATCGCTATTCTGCTTTTCTGACATTTTTAAAACAAATTTTACTTGGAACAATGTAACAATTTTAACAGATTTATCAAAGGTCTTATCCACATTTTCCCATTAACATCTTACAGTGACACTAAGGGGACCATATTGTCATCCATATTAGACAACTTTTCCAGTCCAAACTCACACTGGTAAGTGATACAGCTGAGCTTCACATGGTTTTCCATTATGGCAAACAACATGTTGATTTGTCTCATGAGCTATTCATTTGGCAAACCACATTTTATACCTTTAAAAGCTCTCCTTTTCCATGGTTCCTTCCCTCTCTTACCATTTGCTTTCTAAGATATCCCCATTCTCTCTACATACACACTCACACAACTACCTTGTTTCTATTAACATTACGTCCTCATAGAACAACTAGAAAATCCTGTCTTCTACCTACTGTTTCCATTCCCAGCATGTTCTTTGAGTTACCCCTCCCACATCACTTTAATTTTAATGATGTCATTGCTATGCCCAGTAAGCAGTGCCTATTGTATCAATGGTTTTGTCCCTTACTGTTTGATGTTCGGCAGTTATATTTCAGGCCATATGACCTCTTGATTGCTTCTCACCTTCTGAGTCTTAATAAAATGGATACAATATCTATGCTCTGAGTACAGTGAGAGTTAATTAAAATACTTACATAAAGTGCTAATGAATGAGACAAGAACATTATTACTATAAATACACTTGAAAAATACAACCAAATCTTTCCCATAGACATCTCTGCTGGAAGAAAAGTTTATAATTCTACAGTGATCAAGATAAGGCATTAACATAAGCAATCTAGCACCAAAATTTATTTTTATCTACTATTGGAACAAAGATTTAAACTCTTGAAAAATAGATTGAAGATGAAACGCATTAAAAATTGCGCTTAACACATCAATTCTATGCAATTAGATTCAGGGCAGGAGATTTTTTTTCATTATAAAGATAAGCCAAGATACAGACAAAGTCTTTTCTGTATCAAATTTATGTCTTTAATCCTAAAGATTGGGAAATTCTCCACCGGAGTCCAAAAAACCCTTTTAACTGCACAAGGCCATGCTAAGATAATTTGAAATGCTGTGTCACTAGAGACATTAAGAAAAATATGACAACCAGAGAAATGACCAGAACTAAATACTTTGTTAAACTGAGACTTAGATTTTACCAGTAGATTGAAAATTAGGTAACACTAAAAGGATGACTATAGGAAATGTGTTTAATTTCTATAAATCTCAGTTATATTATCTATAAAATTAAGAGATCTAGCTCAATTGTTGTAAAAGTTAAATAAAAAAATTAAAACTTACATGACATGCAAGAGCAAGTACTCATTAACTGGTACCTCTAAATGGGAATCGGAGAAGGCAATGGCACCCCACTCCAGTCCTCTTGCCTGGAAAATCCCATGGACGGCGGAGCCTGGTAGGCTGCAGTCCATGGGGTCGCTAAGAGTCAGACACGACTGAGCAACTTCACTTTCACTTTTCACTTTCATACATTGGAGAAGGAAATGGCAACCCACTCCAGTGTTCTTGCCTGGAGAATCCCAGGGATGGGGGAGCCTGGTGGGCTGCCATCTATGGGGTCGCACAGAGTCGGACACGACTGAGGTGACTTAGCAGCTTAGCAGCTAAATGGGAAGTGGTAAAATGCAGTGGTCACAGAGGTTATATGTCTTATAGCTGTGTGACCTTAATCAAGTTACTTGCCTTGACCAACCTATGCCTTAGTTTTCACATGTGCAAAATAAGAATACTACTGCTTATCTCATATGGTAGTTAAGGGAATTAAACTAGGCAGTATAAGTAAAATACCTAGGGTAGTGCCTGGTGCATTGTGAGCATTCAATATCAGTTATTGTTATATCATCATCATCATCATCATCATCATCACTGCATCAAAAATACATTTTTCCTTTATCAGGGCACATCAGTCAAATACCTGAGTTTCTGCAAAATAAGATTTTTGATTTAAGCTTTCAAAAGACAGGAAGCAGAAGTTAAAACTATTGCTGAATACAGATGGCTAACAAACACATGAAAAGATGCTCAACATCACTCATTATTAGAGAAATGCAAATCAAAACCACAATGAGGTATCATTTCACACCAGTCAGAATGGCTGCTATCCAAAAGTCTACAAGCAATAAATGCTGGAGAGGGTGTGGAGAAAAGGGAACCCTCTTACACTGTTGGTGGGAATGCAAACTAGTACAGCCACTATGGAGAACAGTGTGGAGATTCCTTAAAAAACTGGGAATAGAACTGCCATATGACCCAGCAATCCCACTGCTGGGCATATACACCGAGGAAACCAGAAATGAAAGAGACACGTGTACCCCAATGTTCATCGCAGTACTGTTTACAATAGCCAGGACATGGAAGCAACCTAGATGTCCATCAGCAGATGAATGGATAAGGAAGCTGTGGTACATATACACAATGGAATATTACTCAGCCATTAAAAAAAATACATTTGAATCGGTTCTATTGAGATGGATGAAACTGGAGCCCATTATACAGAGTGAAGTAAGCCAGAAAGAAAAACAACAATACAGTATACTAATGCATATATATGGAATTTGAAAGATGGTAACGATAACCCTATATGCGAGACAGAATAAGAGACACAGATGCATAGAACAGTCTTATGGACTCTGAGGGAGAAGGTGAGGGTGGGACGTTCTGGGAGAATAGCATTGAAACATGTGTATTATCATATGTGAAACAGAACACCATTCCATGTTTGATGCATGAGACAAATGCTCAGGGCCGGGGCAATGGGATGACCCAGAGGGATGGGATGGGGAGGGAGGTGGGTGGGGGGTCCAGGAAGGGGAACACATGTAAACCCATGGCTGATTCATGTCAATGTATGGCAAAAACTATTACAATATTGTAAAGTAATTAGCCCCCAACTAAAATAAATAAATTTATTAAAAAAAAAAAAAACTATTGCTGGGATAAAAATTCTCTCTCTCAGAGAAAAGTCACAGTGCCCTCATAAACCATTTCCAATGCTACTGTTAATATCCTCGCTTCCAAACCCCAGACACTGCCTTATTAGTTGGATCCCATATTTTCTTTGATGCCCTACATTGAGACTGAAGCAGTCATATAAATCTCTCAGAATGAGAAGGCTATACAGTAATGGCATCTCTTGTATTTGTTGAAATAGTCATTTTAGCCAATTTTAATGTAAGATCCTAAATTGTTAATGTTTTCCTAAGTGATATTTGATGGCAAGATTGACATCTGCATGAACTGTAAGAAGTGATTGTATGTGTGGGGAAAAAAAATACAAGTTGACAGAGGGTAATAATCAGTGTCAAAGACCACAAAGTTTCATTTTCTCAAGGCTATCTATATGCCCTGGTTTCAGTTATAAAGGTTTTCATCAAGATGCTGGGATTTATTTCTTCTCTAATTGCACTATGGCAGCCAGTTTTATAGGATATATAGCTATATATAGTTTTATAGGATATATATCCACTTTTTGCAAGAGTGCAAGATCCACGGCATTCTATATAGGGAGTTACATGCATGATGAAGGGAATGCTAAAGAAACTCAACTAAAAGCTTATAGAAGAAACTTGGGGTGCAATTCAGATGTCTAAAAAGGTATAACAATCAGTGATTTATCTTTTCAGGGGAAGATCCAAAACAGTTTGCTTATGACCTCAATGCCAAAGGAACTGCCCATCACACAATGCAAGTTTGACTTTCTTTGTGCAATTTTCTATAGTTTGCTTTCTTGTGCACTGAAATATGGAGCATGCATTAAAAATCCCTCATGCTTGTTTCAAGATCTTTGTTTGATTTCCCCTGGAAACCTCTCCCAATTCACACATAATTCATTAGAGGTGAATACTGGTCTTGAGTTCAGGAAGAGGAATTATATACAGTACTGGCTTTTCTCCTTCTGCCACTAGTGTCACCATAGGACTAGCTGGTTGGTTTTCATTTACTCTAACTCCTCAAATAATCATTTATATTCAAAATCATGTTCCCTGAGTGGTATCTTGTTTTATGCCCTGAAGCCATGTGCAGGAAGCACATCACATGCCCCAGTACTTATAGTGCATGCATTTGAAAACTATGGCTTGCATTTGTGAAAAAATAACTCTGTACTATCAGGTATGAATTAAATATAATTATATATGCTGGTGAATGGCTAGAAGAGATGGGTTACTATAAGCACAGGCTTTAGCATCGGCTTTTCTAGGTATAAATCCCAACTACTACAAACCAGCTGTATGATCTCTGTAGCTATGAGTCTGTATCCTAGTCTGGACAGTAAACCGGAATAGAAAACCCGGTCTGGGCATTCAAAGAAACTTCAAAATGGATGAGTAGTCTGATAGATGAAAAGTGGGGAGCAGAGAGAGAAGCATCTGAAAAGATAGTAAGGAGAGAAAGAGGATGTGGCAAATTCAAGAGCACAGAAAGGAGACTTATGAATAAACATAGGAAGTACAAGTATAGCTGGAATTGGGGCCATAGACTGTGGATGGCTTTGCAAGCATATTCAGGGTTTGTTTGTTTGTTTTCCTTGAAAACTACTGATGGTGAATGATTGCTTAATGGGTACAGGATATCTTTTGGGGGTGATGAAAATGTTTAAGAACTAGATAGATAGTTGTACAACACTGTGAATATACTCATTGTCACTTAATTGTACACTTTAAAATTGTTGGTTTTATATTATATGAATGTTATCTAACCACAAAATAAATTTCAAATCTATTATTTTTTTTTAAATAAATTTATTTATTTTAGTTGGGGGCTAATTACTTTACAATATTGTAGTAGTTTTTGCCATACATTGACATGAATCAGCCATGGGTTTACATATGTTCCCCTTCCTGGACCCTCCTCCCACCTCCCTCCCCATCCTATCCCTCTGGGTCATCCCATTGCCCCAGTCCTGAGCATTTGTCTCATGCATCGAACATGGAATGGTGTCAAATCTATTATTTTAAAATTAATACATGCACAGATAGTACAGAATTCAAAAAGTATTAAAAATTATTCAGTAAATAGTTTCCCTCCTACTACTGGACCATAAGTTAGACCATAGAGTTGGACCATAAAGAAGGCTGAGCACTGAAAAATTGATACTTTTGTACTATGGTGCTGGAGAAGACTCGAGAATTCCTTGGACAGCAAGGAAATCAAACCAGTCAATCATAAAGGAAGTCAACCCTGAATATTCATTGGAAAGACTGATGTCGAAGCTGAAACTCCAATACTTTGGCCACCTGATACGAAGAGCTGACTCATTGGAAAAGACCCTGATGCTGGGAAAGAGTGAGGGAAAGAGGAGAAGGGTGTGACAGAGGATAAGATGGCTGGATGGCATCATCGAATCAATGGACATGAGCTTGAGCAAATTCTGGAAGATAGTGAAGGACAGGTAAGCTTGGCATGCTACAGTTCATGGGCCACAAAGAGTCAGAAATGACTGAGTGACTGAACAACAACTTTTTTTGACAAAATACAGTTTATAATACATTCATACAGGCATAAACACATATATAAATTTATTGGCAATAGACATGCCTCTGATTCATATGCTTTAATTAAGTCCCACATTTTCCTGAAGTATGGTTGTTGCTTAATTGCTAAGTTGTGTCTGACTCTTTTGTGACCACATGGACTGTAGCCTGCCAGGGTCCTCTGTCCTAAAGCATACTGAGTTGAAAATTGTTATTCAGAGAAGTGATATCAGGAATCTAGGGACATGGGCTATTCCCAACTTCAGTCCCCTTCACAAGAAGACCAACTAGCAACTCTCCATAGATGAGACACTACTGGGGAAATGTCAGGTGCTGAGGGTGAAGCTGAAGGACTCCCGGACCACAGGTACTGAGAAGGTTGGCATTAGAAGGGTAAGAGGAGCAGGCTACACACTGACCACTTTGCCTTTCCCCCAGGCTGGCATAGCAACACAGCAAGAGGGTTCCCTGGGCCTAGCATCTCTCCAGTGCGAAAAAGAGACCCAAAGGTAGACATCAAACTCTCCTAACATTGCCAAGTGATCCACTCAGGTCTTATCTCTCAGGAATCACAGGAGGAGTCTGTGGAACTTGACTACAGGCTAATCACACTTACACACGTAAATATGCTTATATTATAGCTCTATTACTTGATCCACCAACTTGAAAAAAAAACTTTTATTTTCCACCTATACTGGTTTCTATCTACCTTTGATTTTTTATCTGCTCCTTGTCTTCCAAATTATATTCCATCATTTCCATTTTTTCAGGAATTATAGATTATTTATATGCTATTCTGTAACTATAACACCCACCACCCACCTTTATTTTAAACTCTCTCTGAATCAAATTAAGTTTGGCCACATTTTCACCAGACATTTCTTCATCCACCGGTTTGCCCTTTAAAATCTTCTAGAAAGTCACATTCTAGAAAGATTCATTGGAATTGTATATATCTATTTTTTTTGCATGTGGATATCCACTTGTTTCACCTTTCTTTGTTGAAAACAACATCCTTTCCTTACTGACGTATCTTTTTAAATGTATCTTTTTAGTTTGTCAGCCTACCAGTCTCTTGAAAATGATTGTTTTACCTAGGTTGCCTGCTGCTCTTGGTCATTTCAGGTCAGAGAGTGAGTACATTTCAGGTCAGAGAGTGAGTACTCATTCTATGAGTAGGTTCTGGCTACGTTATTGTAACTGAAAATCTGCACTTAATTTCCAATTTTTTTTCACTCTAAACTGGCTTTATGAACTTAGTCATCATCATTGTTTCCATGTTGCTGGTTTATAAACTGACATTCAGATAAGCTAATTTGCCCAATTCACAGAGTTACTGCATGATAAGTAATAATGAGGTAAGTCTTCAAAACAACTAGTGCAGCATATGATATCATAATTGTGCAGCAATTGATAAATAAGGGTTTTTAATCAATTTAAGATAATTTATCAAATTAACTCTCCTACCGTAACAAATGCCCCTCAGCAGTGTATTCAACACCCATAAATATTTTTCCTTGAAAAGTCTCTACTTTTATTTCCCTACCCAGGACACTTTGAAGAGTGTTTTCTCAGCCAGATCAGGACCCATTTGTAAACCTAGCATCAGCTGCTGATCTACACTTATTAGCAACCGTGAACTTCATTCATTAGATGCTAAATTACTGCTTCCAGAAAGGAACAGATGACTACAACATTTCACTGACCTAAGGCTCACTCAATAAAAATAAAAGAAGCCTTGGAGAATAAGGATTTTGAAGAATCATAAATAAGTATGCATTTTAGACAGGCTTTTTTTATCCTAATGTCAGGAGCAGTGAGTTAATGCTAAGAAATAAACATATTTAGTTATTACACAGGCTATTAGCAGAACTGAACTGTTCTCATCACTCTCCACATAAGGGAGTGAACCTATTACTTTTGAATGCAGCTGTATTAGAAAAAAAATTGTTCATATTAAAAGAGTTCCCAAAGCTCTATTTTTGTTTATAAAAATAAAGCTCTATGTGGGTTATACAATTTTATCTTTTCCTCTTTGAAGCCCTTCCAATGGCTTATTTAATGAAATGGTTTATGTGGTTTTCACTGGCTTTTTAGAACCAGAGATTATGTTCTGAGCTGAACACCAAGATGTCTCTAACAACTGAAGTGTGTGATTTTGTGAAGCAGGAAATATAGGAGTAGGAATCTAGAATCTCATTGTCAAAAGTGAGGATGCTTATTTTGGTAGTGGGAATTTCATACAGCTATCCCCTCTGTCACCTGATCTCTTCACACCCAAAACTTTTCAAAAAAGAGTTTTTCCCTTCCTTGCCTCTTCATCACTTCTCAGACCACTCATGCTACCACTCCATCACTCCACACTAATTCTCTCCTCAAAGTCATCAGCAATCTCCATGTAACTAAACCAAGGGTTATATATTTTATTCATCCTGTAACTTGCTTAACGAGCCTCTTGATGAAAGTGAAAGAGGAGAGTGAAAAAGCTGGCTTAAAACTCAACATTCAAAAAGCGAAGATTGTGGAATCTGGTCCCATCACTTCACGGCAAATGGATGGGGGAAACAATGAAAACAGTGACAGACTTTATTTTCTTGGGCTCTAAAATCACTGCAGATGGTGACTGCAGCCATGACATAAAAAGACGCTTGCTTAACACCTATCCTACTCAAACTCTTCTAGAAAATTGCAGAGGAAGGTAAACTGCCATACTCATTCTATGAGGCCACCATTACCCTAATACCAAAACCAGACAAAGATGCCACAAAAAAGAAAACTACAGGTCAATATCACTGATGAACATAGATGCAAAAATCATCAATAAAATTCTAGCAAATAGAATCCAACAACATATGAAAAAGATCATACATCATGACCAAGTGGGCTTTATCCCAAGGATGCAAGGATTCTTCAATATTCACAAATCAATAAATGTGATTCACCACATTAACAAATTGAAAGATAAAAACCATATGATTATCTCAATAGATACAGAGAAAGCCTTTGACAAAACTCAACGTCCATTTATGATAAAAAAAAAAAAAAAACCTCCAGAAAGCAGGCACAGAACAAACATACCTCAACATAATAAAAGCCATATGTTATAAACCCACAGCAAACATTATCCTCAATGGTGAAAAATTGAAAGCATTTCTCCTAAAGTCAGGAACAAGACAAGGGTGCTGACTCCCACCACTACTATTCAACATAGTTTTGGAAGTTTTAGCCACAGCAATCAGAAAGAAAAAGAAATAAAAGTAATCCAGACTGGAAAAGAATAAGTAAAACTCTCACTGTTTGCAGATGACATGATCCTCTACATAGAAAACCCTAAAGACACCACCAGAACAGTACAAGAGCTAATCAGTCAAGATAGTAAAGTGGCAGGATATAAAATTAATACATGGAAATCCCTTGCATTCCTATATACTAACAATGAGAAAACAGAAAAAGAAATTAAGGAAAAAATTCCATTCACCATTGCAACAAAAGAAATAAAATACTTAGGAATAAATCTACCTAAAGAAACAAAAGACCTATATACAGAAAACTATAAAACACTGATGAAAGAAATCAAAGATGACACATACAGATGGAGAACCATACCATGTTCATGGATTGGAAGAATCAATATAGTGAAAATGAGTATACTACCCAAAGCAATCTATAGATTCAATGTAACCCCTATCAAGCTACCAATGGTATTTTTCACAGAACTAGAACAAATAATTTCACAATTTTTATGGAAATACAAAAACCTCGAATAGCCAAAGGAATCTCGAGAAAGAAGAATGGAACTGGAGGAATCAATCTGCCTGATTTCAGACTCGACTACAAAGTCACAGTCATCAAGACAGTATGGTACTGGCACAAAGACAAAAATATAGAGCAATGGAACAAAATAAAAAGCTCAGAGATAAATCCATGCACCTTTGGACACCTTATCTTTGACAAAGGAGGCAAAAATATACAATGCAGAAAAGACAATCTCTTTAACAGGTGGTGCTGGGAAAACTGGTCAATCACCTGTAAAAGAATGAAACTAGAACACTTTCTAACACCATACACAAAAATCAACTCAAAATGGATTAAAGGTCTAAACGTAAGACCAGAAACTATTAAACTCCTAGAGGAAAACATAGGCAACACACTCTCTGACAAAATCACACCAGGATCCTTTATGACCCACCTCCCAGAGTAATGGAAATAAAAGCAAAAGTAAACAAATGAGACCTAACTAAACTTAAAAGCTTTTGCACAATGAAGGAAACTCTAGGCAAGGTGAAAAGACAGCCTTCAGGATGGGAGAAAGTAATCGCAAACGAAGCAACTGACAAAGAATTAATCTCAAAAATATACAAGCAGCTCATGCACCTCAATACCAGAAAAATAAATGACCCAATCAAAAAATGGGCCAAAGAGCTAAACAGACATTTCTCCAAAGAAGACATACAGATGGCTAACAAACACATGAAAAGATGCTCAACATCACTCATTATCAGTGAAATGCACACGAAAATCACAATGAGATAGCATTCCACGCTGATCAGAATGGCTGCTATCAAAAAGTCTACAAACAGTAAATTCTGGAGAGGGTTTGGATAAAGGGAACCCTCTTACACTGTTGGTGGGAATGCAAACTAGTACAGCCACTATGGAGAACAATGTGGAGATTCCTTTAAAAACTGGAAATAGAACTGCCATATGACCCAGGAATCTCACTGCTGGGCGTATACACTGAGGAAACCAGAATTGAAAGAGATATTTGTACCCCAATGTTCATCGCAGCACTGTTTACAATAGCTAGGACATGGAAGCCACCTATATGTCCATCGGCAGAGGAATGGATAAGAAAGCTGTGGTACGTATACACAATGGAATATTACTCAGCTGTTAAAAAGAATGCATTTGAATCAGTTCTAATGAGGTGGATGAAACTGGAGCCTATTATACAGAGTGAAGTAAGTCAGAAAGAAAAACACCAATACAGTATATTAACTCATATATATGGAATTTAGAAAGATGGTATCAACAACCCTATATGCAAGACAGAAAAAGAGACACAGATATAAAGAACAGACTTTTGTACTCTGTGGGAGAAGGCAAGGGATGATTTGAGTGAATAGCATTGAAACATGTATATTACCATATGTGGAATAGATCACCAGTCCAAGTTTGATGCATGAAACAGGGCATTCAAAGCTGGTGCACTGGGACAACCTTGAGGGATGGGATGGGGAGGGAGTTGGGAGGGAGTTCAGGATGTGGGACGCATGTACACCCATGGCTGATTCATGTCAAAGTATGGCAAAAACCACTACAATACTGTAAAGTAATTAGCCTCCAATTAAAATAAAATAATTAATTAATTTAAAAAATTAAAATAAAAGACACTTGCTCTTTGGAAGAAAAGCTATGACCAACCTAGACAGCATATTAAAAAGCAGAGACAGTGCTTTGCCAACAAAGGTCCATCTAGTCAAAGCTATGGTTTTTCCAGTAGTCATGTATGGATGTGAGAGTTGGACCGTAAAAAAGCTGAGTGCTGATGAATTGTTGCTTTTGAACTGTGGTGTTGGAGAAGACTCTTGAGAGTCCCTTGGACTGTAAGGAGATCCAGCCAGTCAATCCCAAAGGAAATCAGTCCTGAATATTCACTGGAAGGACTGATGTTGAAGCTGAAACTCCAATACTTTGGCCACCTGATGCGAAGAACTGACTCACTGGGAAAGACCCTGATGCTGGGAAAGATTGAAGGCAGGAGGAGAAGGGGATGACAGAGGATGAGATGATTGGATGGCATCACTGACTCAATGAACATAAGTTTGAGCAAGCTCTGGGAATTGTTAATGGACAGGGAATCCTGGCATTCTGCAGTCTGTGGGGTCGCAAAGAGTCAGACACGACGGAGCAGCTGAACTGAACTGAATTGAACTTGCCTCATCAAAAGAATATTCCACTACAACTGTCTCTACTTTGCAGAACATTCTGTTCCATATTATCCATGACCCACATTGCACTTTCCTTCTTTAATTTTTTTTTTCCTGGTATTCTTTATCGGATTCCATTTCAGATTTGTGTTTCTATAAATTAAGTCCTTAAATGCTGGTGATGATCATCCTCGGGTATCCTTCTTTTCTCATACTTTGCCCCCCCCACCTCCCTCGAGGGTACTCATCACTCCCATGCTTTCAAATGACATATATGTAGGTGACTCACATGCCTCCTCTCTAAGTTGTGGACTTCCTTAATCAGGTGTCCCATTGACATCCCCACATATCTCAAAGGAATTCCATACATATCATGTCCAGGTCCACAGCAAAAGAAAAGAATTTTTCTTTTTAAAGAAAATCTAATATGTTATCTCCATTTTCCCAGCTTAAAATTTACATAATTCACAAGAGCCTGAATAATCTAGCCACTACTTTTCTCTCCAGCCTCATCTCATCTCACACTCTACCTTCTCTCTTTGCTTCAAGAACACCAACCATATCACTCTGCTTTTTGCCTCTCATACTCCCTCCCACCATGGGAACTCCTACCTGATCCACTTTTGCTCCTCTTCCCGGTTACCTCTAGTTAACTGGTACTCATCCTCCAGATCCCAGGCCACAAGTCTCCCCTCAGAGCCATCCAACCTCCCAGACAAAGTTATGATCTTCCATTTTGCAATCTCATGACGCCATATATCTCTGAGTTTTATAATTTAATTTTTATGTATCATTTCTTGATTAATGTAAATCTCCTCCCCAGTGAGAGCTCCACGATGATAGGTCAAATCCTGCCAAGCTCTCCAATGTATCCTCAGAATAAACACTGGTGGTGATCAGTAAAATTTATTGGATTTACAGAATAATTGTAAACGAGAAGGCCTGGATCCCTCTCCTAGCTCTGTCTTTGCTGAGCTTAATGATTCCCAGCATGAAAGACTGCTGCCTAAATCAAAGAGATGTCTATCCTGGTCACTGAATGCTATTAATACTCCATACAAATCCTGCCCACTGGAAGGACCCAGTCCATTTTCTGGTTAATCATTTAAGCATGCTTTCACATTCAAGAAGCTTAGATAGAGGAAATCAATACTACTTTCCTATTTCATCTAACTCACAAGTTTCCTAACTAATTTGTTGAGTGTCTGCAAGTGCCCCAAGGTACAGTTTCCTGTAACTGAGCCTTACAACTGTTTTGATAGGGGAAGATGCCTGCATTTTCCTGGGGATTCAGTGTAAAGAGTGCACAGCTGATTCTCATGTAAGGATGCTCATAGCTTGCCCCAATTGTTCTATGTCTTGGAAAACTTGAAGGAACACATTAGCGGAGGAAAATATGGGAAAACAGTTGACACAACAATGAAAGAGAAAAAATGAACCTCTGGTTAGTATCTTCCCAAATTTCAAGGCTTCTGTGGCAACTCTACTGCCTTCCTCTGCTGAGTATGTTACTCGTATACCATGCACTTTAAAAAGAGTTTCCATCCTAAAGGAGATCAGTCCTGGGTGTTCATTGGAAGGACTGATGTTGAAGCTGAAACCCCAATATTTTGGCCACCTCATGTGAAGAGTTGACTCATTGGAAAAGACCGTAATGCTGGGAAGGATTGGGGGCAGGAGGAGAAGGGGACAACAGAGGATGAGATGGCTGGATGGCATCACTGACTCGATGGACATGGGTTTGGGTAGACTCCAGGAGTTGGTGATGGACAGGGAGACCTGGAGTGCTGTGATTCATGGGGTCGCAAAAGTCGGACACGAGTGAGCGACTGAACTGAACTGAAGAATGACACAACAGTTTCATGTGCATAGAAGCATTTTATCTTCATTAAACCCTGTAACATGAAAGAATAATAAAAAAAAGAAAAGGATATTTAGAATAACTGTCTCTTCTGATTTATTGTACATGTATAAAATTCAAATATACTTGTAAAGCAAATTTCAAAACAAAGAAGGTTTTTTTCTATAAATTTTATTCTAGAATGTTGTTGCCATACATATAGGATTTATACTAAAATGGGCCTGATTTCTGAAGCCCACTGTGAGGGATATGAAGGGCCCATTATAAAAAATGTCTAGTAACTTTAATAGAATGAGAGTTCTCATTCAACTTAAGTAATATGAATTTTCCTAAGTTTTCACTTTGAGGAAATGTTCTGAAGCTATTAAGGTTCCCATTAGTCAGTGCAGGCTGAACAAATCAGAAAATATTGCCTATTTCTAAAACCTAATATATGGTCAGACATATTATCTGTCTCAGAGATACAAAGAATTTCTGTCAATGCTAACACAAGAAGAGAAGATTAGGCAGTTGCATTGGAGTCAGCTGTAGATGTGCCTTCCTCTCTCCATTCATCGTTTGCATTATCAACTGCAAGGGAAGGATGACACCTTGAAGAGTCTTTCTTTGAGACACAGGCATTACTGAGCTTTCTCCACTGAAGCTATCCTTGCTTCTTGAACTGACATGAGCCTTCCTGACTCCCTAACCTTTCAGTGGGTGAAATCCTCGCTGTACAAGCTTTCATAAAACTGTTGCCCTTTGTAACAAAAATAACAGTTATGAATGTATATTTAATGCCATGGTAATTTGCTAATTCTATCTCCATCACTAGTCTATAAGCCCCAGGACTGCAGGGACCGTGTATGCTTCATTATCTTTATCCCTCTCATCAACTAGGCCTGGAAATGTGAAAGTAAATTCTGGAAACAAGCAGTGCCAACAGGACTCTGATGGTTATTGCTCTTGCTAAGTGACAATAGCTTTAAATTTCAGCAAACAGCTTACTAATTATCCGTAATTAGAGAAACTAGAAATGGAATTCTTTTCTCTGCATTTGTCATTGTTGCTGTTCAGTGACTAAGTCATGCCTGACTGTTTGCAACACCATGGACTGTACCACGCCATGCTTCCCTGTCCTTCACTATCTCCCAGAGTTTCCTCAGATTCATGTCCATTGAGTTGGTGACGCTATCTAACCAACTCATCTTCTGAAACCCTCTTCTCCTTTTGCCTCCAATCTTTCCCAGCATCAGGGTCTTTTCCAATGAGTCAGTTCTTTGCATCATGTGGCCAAAGTATTGGAGCTTCAGCTTCAGCATCAGTCCTTCCAATGAATATTCAGGGTTGATTTCCTTTACGATTGATTGGTTTGATCTCCTTGCAGTCCAAAGGACTCCCAAGAGTCTTCTCCAGCACCACAATTCAAAGGCATCAATTCACTGGCACTCAGCTTTCTTTATGGTCCAACTCTCCCATCTGTACTTGACTACTGGAAAAATCATAGCTTTGACTATATGGACCTTTCTCGGCAAAGTGATGTCTTTGCCTTTTATACACTGTCTAGTTTTGTCATAGCTTTCCTTCCAAGGAGCAAATGTCTTTTAATTTCATGGCTGCAGTCACTGCCCACAGTGATTTTAGAGCCCAAGAAAATAAAATCTGTCACTGCTTCCACTTTTTCCTTATCTGTTTGCCATGAAAGTGATGGGACCAGAGGCTATGATGTTAGTTTTTTTCATGTTGAGTTTTAAGCCGCTTTTTCACTCTCCTCTTTCACCTTCATCAAGAGGCTCTTTAATTTCTCTTCACTCTTTGCCATTAGAGTGGTATCATCTATGTATCTGAGGTTGTTGATATTTCTCCTGGATACCTTGATTCCAGCTTGTGATTCATCCAGCCTGGCATTTCACATGATGTACTCTGCACATAAATTAAATAAGTAGGGTGACAATATACAGCCTTGACGTACTCCTTTCCCAGTTTTGAACCATCAGTTGTTCCATGTAAGGTTATAATTTTTGCTCCTTGGCCTGTATACTGGTTTCTCAGAAGATAGGTAAGGTGGTCTGATATTCCCATCTCTTTAAGAATTTTCAAATCAATAATTTGATTTGATTTTCTAAATCAAAGCCAGATTAATTAATATGTACTTCAAAAATATTTATATGCATAATAATACATAAAACTGCCAGGTTTTAAAATTAATATATTATTTAAAATCCTAAAAATGTCTAACATCTTATTTTCTTGTGATTTTTTGTTCACTGAATTCTTTTGGCACGCTCAACACAGCATGGATTTGAAAAAGTAAGCATTGTTCACTTTCTCATGCATTACCACTATCATAATGTAAAATAATAATAAGCTCTATTATTCCAACATACTACTGAGCCCTTAGAATATACACAGGAAATATTTATGGCCTCTAAGATAGAAACCCAACTGATGACAAAATCCCCTCCCCAATATCTCTAACAAAAAAATATGGCTAAAGTAAAAAACTTCACTATTTCCTGTAAACTCCATTTTCTCTCTCACTTGAATTCCAGCCCATGTACTCTGTTGGGGATCTCTATTTGCAGCCCTGCCAAATCTGGTTTTGCCTGTTTTTGTAAAAAGAAAAATTTTATTAGAGTACTACCCCATTCACTCATTTATATATTGTCTCAGGACTGCTTTCATGCTATAATGGCAGAACTCAGTAATTGTCACAGAGGTCCCCCAAGTATATGACCCCCAAGTATAATACATAGCTATCACCTGGCCTTTCACAGGAAAAGTTTGAATAATCTGCTCACTACTTACACCCTCAATTTCCATTTTCTTATCCATAAAATGAGGATAATAATAATAATGTCACCTCATAATGATAAGATATTAAATATGGTACTGCTCACAAACCACTTAGCAGCCTCCTGGAACATAATAAGCACTCACACTTGTTGGTGCTTCACCTTCATATTAATCCTATTCCTCCCCCTCTGTCTATCTCCCAAGCTCCTATTCATATTTTAAGATTCAGACCACACGTCTTCAAGAATATTCTCTGATGGGGTGGGAGGTAGGAGGGAGGTTCAAGAGGGAGGGGAAAAAAAGAATATACTCTAACTTGCCTTCCCCCATCCCATTCCCTCCTCAGTCCTCCACTGTGCTCCCCCATCACCTGAGGATACATTTATCTTAGCTCTTACTTAATTACACAGCCTTCTGCCTGTCATCAGAAGACTGTGCATGTCCTGAGGGCAGGGGTTGTGCTTCACTAATTTGGAATCAACAGAGCCAGCGTCCAGTCCACTGCAGTCCTTCAGTGCACATGAGTCCCTTGGGAGAGGTTACAGAATGTCAACATCCAGAGGATGTGTATTCATAGACAGGGAGGTTGCCAGGCATTGGCATTTTGGGCTTGCTGGAGGTCACTCACTAAACTGACTCCCAAATCAGTAGCTGGAAGTTATATTTTGGCAACTAAGCTCTGATCAGCATGAGAACTCATAAAGTAGATGCCCACTGAGGACTCTGGATGCTAATAAGTGTGATATGTGTGATGCACCCAAGCCCCAAATCACACCATCAGCAGCTGACTTTGATTTTAATTCCTTTGTGTGGTTTCGCATCCATTCTTTCTCAGTGAATCATAAATGGGCAGAAAAGTGTCAACTGCTGACTTGTTCATTTAAAAAAAAATCTTATATATAGCAGTGTATATATGTCATACTCGGAGAAGTCAATGGCACCCCACTCCAGTGTTCTTGCCTGGAGAATCCCAGGGACGGCGGAGCCTGGTGGGCTGCCGTCTGTGAGGTCGCACAGAGTCAGACACGACTGAAGCGACCCAGCAGCAGCAGCAGCAGCAGCAGCAGCATATGTCATACTGTAAAATAGGTCATTAATAAGAACCTACCATATAACACAGGGAACTCTACTTAATACTCTGTAATGACCTATATGGGAACATAATTTTTAAAAGTATGGATGTATGTATATACAATATTGTAAGTCAACTATACTCCAATAAAATTAATTTTAAAAAATCTTGCCACCAAGAAACTGGCATTCAGGGCTAATCTGAGAAGTACCCACACTAAAGTCAAGATAAAAATATGAAGACTCCCTTTTAGCTTGTTTGTTTGGTTTTGAATCCACCAGTTTTTTCAAATTTCCAAGAATGACAAACATAAAGTGGGGCTCATTTCCCATCTTTCCATCTAGAATTTCAAAATAAATTCTCACAATTTTGGCCACTTTGCTCTTTCTAGGAAGATCATTATCTCCAGGGTTAAAAAATATGCTGCTGCTGCTAAGTCGCTTCAGTCGTGTCCGACTCTGTGCAACCCCATAGACGGCAGCCCACCAGGCTCCGCCGTCCCTGGGATTCTCCAGGCAAGAATACTGGAGTGGGTTGCCATTTCTTTCTCCAGTGCATGAAAGGGAAAAGTGAAAGTGAAGTCGCTCAGTCATGTCCGACTCTTAGCGACCCCATGGACTGTAGCCTACCAGGCTCCTCCGTCCATGGGATTTTCCAGGCAAGAGTACTGGAGTGGGGTGCCATTGCCTTCTCCAAAAATATGCTATTTAACCTCAAAAAGCTACTGCCATTTTAAAGTTCAGTTCTCTTATAGAGAAGGTTGTTTTCCTTTCTCTGTTATGTCTTGTCAGGATGCCCTGACCTTGATCATCATTCAGAGAATTCTCTTGAAGGGCTAAATTTTAAAAGATGTACATAGCCTCCAAATGTTCTAGCAGAAAATTTTCAGTCTACAAAAGATCATTTGCAAAATGCTGTGCTTTTACATACAGATAACTTCAATGGCCCTTTCTCCCAACTACTCAGGACTACTTGGCAATAATAGGAGCAACTATTTATCACTAGACACTACAATTTGAGCAAACCTCAGAATCAGTTCTGTTGATTTCCAGTTAAAACTCAACTTAGCTTTCCTCATTCCTTGCTTCCATTCATCTTCCTTAAGTCATGTCCAAAATGACCCTCAACCACCTTTTACTTGATATACAACACTTCCCTCAAGCAAGACTTCTCTATTTCCTTCCATTTTCTCTTCAGAGAGAATAGAACCACTGTTTATGCAAGAAGCTTTTACCTTTACCTGGAATTTTTTGATGATCCCACACTCCATGTGTAAATACTTCATGTTAGAAATTCCAAATACCTCTCCTCTCTTATTCTTGCAAAGACAAATTGAAAGGCTTATTACATTTGGGTTCTAATATACTGTTTTATTATAAATGATGAATCCTCCTAAGAAAAGGTAAAGCTGTCATAAGAATTTCTCTATAAGCTCTCATTACCTCATAGTTTATGTTTTATGTCTATATTGGATTTGATATCTTCTTTTTATGGTGACTTGCTGTATTACAGTACAGTGAACTTAATAAAAGTGACTTTCAAAAAATCTTGGATAGAAGTAATTTAAGGTAACTATAGGTTGACTTTTCTATTTAAACTCAAGTCCTAATTATTGAAAGTAATGAAAGCCTAGACACACACTACACACTTATACACACACATACATTTTCCTTAATAAGTTTCATAGAATGTTCTGACACATAATTTTTGCCTCTATCTTGCAGATAAATATAGTATATTAATGTCTTATGGTCCTCCTTTCTCTTCCTCACATCCCAACTTTATTCATTCTTTATGCCTTTTCCTGAGCTTGAACTAACTCCTTTTTAATATACAAATATTACTTAACAGCTAAATTAAGTTTATTTTAAACTATATCACTCATATTTAAATCAACCCATCTATAGTTGCCTTTGCAATGATATGGTTGGAATACTGAAACCTCTATTTCTCAGATTTTTTGATGGCTTCCTCTTAAGTTCCACTAATATAGGGTGCTGTGTTGAACTGGAAAGCTGGAAGAAAATGAAAAGGCTTGTCCCTTCCTATTTTCCTGCCAGCATCACTTCAGCTTCACTCCAGCAATGAGTCTCAGTCAGCCCCAGTCGCCAGTAATTTTGGTCCTCTAGGAACCAACATCACTGTGTTTCTTCAGGGGGACTAACACTTACTGGGAAACAGCCCATTCACAGAGATCTGGACCCAGACCCTGTGATGTTCAACCTCTGATATCCTGATGGCCCAAGAGTAGCCAAGCATTACCTCCTCTCCAGATTCTGGAGCCTAGCTCTCCAATACCCCTTCTCCAAGCTCCTGTGCTACTAGCTGCAGCTGCATAGCACTCTTTTTTTCAGAACACTGAATCTCATTTCTCCAGGGCATCTTCTCTAAGTTTCCAGACTTTGGAAATTCCAATCCCTTTTCTTCAGGCCTCAAGCCTTAGACATATAACTCTGTTGTACTTTAATGCACTATTTGATCTTTTCATTTGCTAACACTTCTTTCTCCAGCTCAATATATTAATTGTTTCTGTTGCCATATTTAATATGATTTCTCTGTTCCTAACTGGACCCTGAGCCTGACACTATATTGGTACCAAACATAGTTCCAGGCTACAAAACTGCCAAATGAGATGCATGGATAGATTTCATTGTATCCTTGACCTTGAATAATGTGCTGAGCTCCTTGCTAAGGGGAAAAAAAGAAATCAGTAATTCTTGGCACGCTGTGCCTTGTGATTAATTAAATTGTCATCTATGGTTAATTGTGATAAAGTATCTTAAAGACACTTGTGGAACCAAGGGCCTGCTCTTGATGCATGTTAGATAGCATATCTTCTCACTGTGCAGGACAACATGTGGAAACAAGTGACTAGCTCAAGGCTTTAAACCCTTAGCTCAACTGATGGACAAAGAAAGGGAAAGCTTTCATCTTCTATATATTCCTAAAAGATTTTAATTCACTGAAAATCACACTCAAAATTCAATTGTTGAGAGGTAGAATTAAAAACTACGTTGAATTCATAGCTCCAAGCACTTTGGAAAAACCTAAGGCTTGAAAAAGTAAGAAGTATTACCGCATGCTTGGAGGCCACCTTATTTCTCCAATTAATACTCTTATACCTGCTAGTCACAAAACTTCACAGTAAGTGAAAATGTGCAACATAATGATTTCATTGTACTTTCCAGAAAGGTAATGATATCTTGGAGTATCTGCATAGAGATGGTAGGAGATACATTGGGAATTGATACAATATGCAGGGAGAGTTCATTACATGAGAAGAGATTCTCCCAGCAACCCTAGGTAGCAGACAGTATGTCCATTTCAGTGATATAAGACAATAAGTGGTAAATTTTGTGAATGGTGCTAAAGTCCTTTGAACAGTTAAAAGGAGGCTGAGGCTACTGCAGCTTATAGCCCGGTATGTAGCTTTTAAGTTCCTTTTAGTCTCAGTCTCCTCACTGATGCTGTTCACTGTTTATTACTCTGACCATTTGGCCACAGTGGACTGGCTGTTACCTTATTCAACAGGACAGATTTCAGAAATAAGCTTATTTTATATTCTTCCAAATCACCAGCTTAGTGGGTCTTGACATTGTGTCTTACACTTAATAAAACATTATTATTTCATCATTTCCAGCCTCCAGATATTAATCCCACTTCTCAAAAAACAACATTCTTCACATTTAATAACTACTCCAGACAGGTTTACATACCATCTGATTTGGAGGTTAACACCTGTAATGATATTCCCTTTCTGGACCAAAATGTCATCACCCCAATCTTTTCTGCCAAAGTCAAGAGGTAGCATGAGATGCTCAAGGGTAGTCAGTTCATTTCAGTTCAGTCACTCAGTCATGTCCGACTCTTTGCGACCCCATGCACCACAGCATGCCAGGTTTCCCTGTCCATCACCAACTCCTGGAGCTTTCTCAAACCCATGTCCATCGAGTCAGTGATGCCATTCAATCATCCCATCCTCTGTTGTCCAATTCTCCTCCCACCTTCAACCTTTCCCAGCATCAGAGTCTTTTCCAAGGAGTCACTTCTTCGCATCAGGTGGCCAAAGTATTGGAGTTTCAGCTTCAGCATTAATCCTTCCAATGAATATTCTGGACTGATTTCCTTAGGATTGACTGGTTGGATCTCCTTGCAGTCCAAGGGACTCTCAAGAGTCTTCTCCAACACCACAGTTCAAAAGTATCAATTCTTTACTGTTCAGCTTTCTTTATGGTCCAACTCTCATATCCATACATGACTATTGGAAAAACCATAGCTTTGACTAGATGAACATGTGATGGCAAAGTAATGTCTCTGCTTTTTAATATGCTAAGTTGGTCATATCTTTTCTTCCAAGGAGCAAGTGTCTTTTAATTTCATCACTGCAGTCACCATCTCCAGTGATTCTGAAGCCCAAGAAAATAAAGTCTGTCACTGTTTCCACTATTTCCCCATCTAGTTGCCATGAAGTGATGGGACCAGATGCCATGATCTTAGTTTTTTGAATGCTGAGTTTTAAGCCAACTTTTTCACTCTCCTCTTTCACTGTCATCAAGAGGCTTATTAGTTCTTCGCTTTCTGCTATGAGTGTTGTGTCATCTGCATATCTCAGGTTATTGATATTTCTCCGAGCAATCTTGATTCCAGCTTGTGCTTCATCCAGTCCAGTATTTCTCGTGATGTACTCTGCATATAAATTAAATAAGCAGGGTGACAACATACAGCCTTGAAGTACTCCTTTCCCAGTTTGTAAACAGTCCATTGTTCCATGTTTGGTTCTAACTGTTGTTTCTTGACCTGCATACAGATTTCTCAGGAGGCAGGTAAGGTGGTCTGGGATTTCCACCTCTTGAAGAATTTTCCACAGTATGTTGTGATCCACACACTCAAAGACTTTGGTGTAGTCAACAAAGCACAATGCTTTCCTGGAACTCTCTTGTTTTATGTATGATTCAGTGGATGTTGGCAATTGGATCTCTGGTTCCACTGCCTTTTCTAAATCCAGCTTGAACACCTGGAAGTTCTCAGTTTATGTACTGTTTAAGCCTGGCTTGGAGAATTTTGAGCATTACTTGCTAGTGTGTGAGATGAGTGCAATTGTGTGGTAGTTTGAACATTCTTTGGCATTGCCTTTGATATTGGAATGAAAACTGACCTTTTCCAGTCCTGTGGCCACTGCTGAGTTTTCCAAATTTGCTGGCATATTGAGTGGAGAAATTTTACAGTATCATCTTTAAGGGCTTGAAATAGTTCAGCCGGAAATCCATCACCTCCACTAGCTTTGTTCGTAGTGATGCTTCCTAAGGCCCACTTGACTTCACACTCCAGGATGTCTGGCTCTAGTGAGTGACCACACCATTGTGGTTATCTGGGTCATTAAGATCTCCTTAATGAGATCTTTTGTATAGTTTTTCTTGGTATTCTTGACACCCTTTCTTAATATCTTCTGCTTCTGTTAGGTCCATACAATTTCTGTCCTTTATTGTGCCCATCGTTTCATGAAATGTTCCCTTGGTATCTCTGATTTTCTTGAAGAGATCTCTAGTCTTCCCCATTCTATTTTTTTCCTCTATTTCTTTCCATTGATCTCTGAGAAATGCTTTCTTATCTCTTCTTGCTTTTCTTTGGAACTCTGCATTCAGATGGGTATAGCTTTCCTTTTCTCCTTTGCCTTTAGCTTCTATTCTTTTCTCAGCTATTTGTAAGGCTTCCTCAGACAACCATTTTCCCTTTTTGCATTTCTTTTTTTGTGCATGGTCTTGATCACTGCCTCCTGTACATAATTACCTCTGTCCATAGCTCTTCAGATACTCAGTCTATCAGGTCTAATCCCTTGAATCTATTTCTCACTTCCACTGTATAATCGTAAGGGATTTGATCTAGGTCATACCTGAATGGTCTAGTGGTTTTCCCTAGTTTCTTCAATTTAAGTCTGAATTTGCAATAAGGAGTTCATGATCTGAGCCACAGTCAGCTCTTGGTGTTGTTTTTGCTGACTGTAGAGCATCTCCTTCTTCAGCTGCAAAGAATATAATCAATGTGATTTTGGTACTGACCATCTGGTGATGTCCATGTGTACAGTCATCTCTTATGTTGTTGGAAGAGGGTGTGTGCTATGACCAGTGCATTCTCTGGCAAAACTCCGTTAGCTGTTGCCCAGTTTCATTTTGTACTTCAAGGCCAAACTTGCCTGTTACTTCAGATATCTCTTGACTTCTGACTATTGCATTCAAGTCCCCTATGATGAAAAGGACATCTTTTTTTGGTGTTAGTTCTACAAGGTCTTGTAGGTCATCATCGAACCATTCAACTTCAGCATCTTCAGCATTAGTGGTTGGCCACCATAGAACCACCAAGCAGATGACCCACGAACTACAGAACAATTATACCAATGAAATTCTCTCACTGTTAAGAAAGTTCTAGGACCCACAACAGATTTCCAAACCTGGGATCCGGCAAAGGAACTGAGAATCCCCAGAAAATTTGACTTTGGAGGCCAGTGGGATTTGATTACAGAACTTCCACAGGACTGGGGAAACAGACTCTTGGAGGGCACAAACAAAACCTTGTGTGCACCAGGAGCCAGGAGCAGTGTCCCTACAAGAAACTGAGTTAACTTGCCTGTGAGTGTCCAGGAATCTCTGGTGTAGGTGTGGTGGACAATTTGGCCTCTGGCCAAACAACAAGGAAGGAACACAGCCCCTCCCATCAACATAAAATTGGATTAAAAATTTACTGAGCATGGACTCACCCATCAGAACAAGACCCAGTTTCCCCCACAGTCAGTCTCTCCCATCAGGAAGCTTCCATAAGCCTCTTATCCTTATTCATCAGAGGGCAGACAGCATGAAAACCACAATCATAGAAAACTAACCAAACTGATCACATGGATACAACCTGTCTAACTCAATGAAACTATGAGCCATGCCATGTAGGGCCACCCACGACGGACGGGTCATGGTGGAGAGTGCTGACAAAACGTGGTCCACTAGAGAAGGGAATGGCAAACCACTTCATTATTCTTGCCTTGAGAACCCCATGAACAGTATGAAAAGGCAAAAAGATATGACACTGAAAGGTAAACTCCCCAGGTCAATAGGTACCCAATATGCTACTGGATAAGAGTGAAGAAACAGCTCCAGAAAGAATGAAGAGGCTGAGCCAAAGCAAAAACAACACCAGTTGTGGATGTGACTGGTGATGGGAGTAAAATCCGATGCTATAAAGAACAATATTGCAGAGGAACCTGGAATGTTAGGTCCATGAATCAAGGAAAATTGGAAGTGGTCAAACAGGGGATGGCAAGAGTGAACACTGACATTTTAGGAATCAGTGAACTAAAATGGACTGGAATGGGCAAATTTAATTCAGATGACCATTATATCTAATACTGTGGGCAAGAATTCCTTAGAAAAGATGGAGTAGCCCTCACAGTCAACAAAAGACAAATGAAGTACTTGGGTGCAGTCTCAAAAATGACAGAATGATCTCTGTTCGCTTTCAAGGCAAACCATTCAATATCACAATAATCCAAGTCTATGCCCCAACCACTAATGCTGAAGAAGGGTAGTCAAGCACATTGTAAACTATAAAGCATTATACTGCTACCCTTAGAAATAATTTATATGTAGTTTCTACCAGCCACTCATTCAGATTACACGGTTCTCTTCATTTCAGTCACTCAGTACATAGTCATTAAGGGATAAGAAAAACATTTGGAATATAACAGGGAGAAATGAAAATCCAGCGCTGCCTTTATGCTACATGGATATCTAACAGGGAAAATAGACACTATTAAATAACTACAGAAACAGCACAGCTTTCTAAATTATGACAAGTACTATGATCAGAAGTAGAGGTGGGAAACTGAAGTCTGGTCTTCCTGTCCTGGTTAAGGTAGGCTGTTTTATACCAGCAGCTGTCTCAAAGACACAAACATTTTTAAGAAATACAACCACGGAAGGGAAGTAACAACAGTCTGAAATCCACTCTCTGTTGCAATCTCTGTGACTTAAGTTTGTAAACTAAGCTAGGAATGCAAATTCCTGAGGATGTTTCCTCATTTATCTTGTCCATTATTGCCTGTTATGGACTGAATCTTGGTGTCTCTCCAGGTTCATGTATTAAAACCCTAACCCTCAATGTGATCATATTATGAGTTTGGGTCTTGGGAAGGTAATTAAGATTATATGAGATTATAAGGGTATGTTGTTGTTGTTCAGTCGTAAAATCATGCCCAACTCTTTTGCCACCCCATGGATATAGCCCACCAGGCTCCGCTGTCCATGGGATTTCCCAGGCAAGAATACTGGGAGTTGGTTGCCATTTCCTTCTCCAAGGGATCTTCCTGACCAGGGATCGAACCCATTTCTCTCTGCACTGGAAGGTGGATTCTTTTCCACTGAGCCACCAGGGAAGCCCTTCTAAGAGTATAACCCTCACTAATGGAATTAGTGCCCTTATAACAGTCACAGGGAGAAGGCAATGGCACCCCACTCCAGTACTTTTGCCTGGAAAATCCCATGGATGGAGGAGCCTGGTAGGCTGAAGACCATGGGGTCGCTAAGAGTTGGAAACCACTGAGCAACTTGACTTTCACTTTTCACTTTCATGCATTGGAGAAGGAAATGGCAACCCACTCCAGTACTCTTGCCTGGAGAATCCCAGGGACGAGGGAGCCTGGTGGGCTGCCGTCTATGGGGTAGCACAGAGTTGGACATGACTGAAGTGACTTAGCAGCAGCAGCAGCAGCAGCATAACAGTCACAAGAGAGCTTGCTTCCTCTGATTTCTGCTAGGTGAGGCTACAATGAAAAGTTTGCAGTCTGCCACCTGGAAGAGGGCTCTCATCAGAGCTTGACAATGCTGGCACTCTTATCTTAGACTTTCAGTCTCTAAGACTAGGAGAAATAAAATTCTGCTATTTATAAGCCACGCTGTCAATTGTACTCTGTCAGAGTAGCTTGAATTGACCAACACACTCAATGCCTACCAAGGATGATATTGGCTACCAATACCACCAGGGCATCTTCAAAGGAATTTATACACCCCTTCACTGTCCTCCAACCAGTCTTTCCTTCTACCACCATCACTCACCTAGTCACTTACTGAGCACAGATCTAGGCACTGATGCACTATGCAAACTCATCAATATGTTGATCTCTGAGCCCAGGGCTTGTACAAGCTGTACTTCTAAGAATCTTAGAGTGAGAGGATTTTCTCTCTGCATAATTAACTGGCGCTTGCAGGAGTACAAAGCCCTCCGTGATATTTCTGAGAATACCCAGGTACTGTCGTTTCTGTAGCCTCCTTTTCCTCTTGAGCTTCAGATTCCTCACTCAAGGTTCTTGTTTGCTCATCACACCGACCCAGACTTAAATTCAAGCCCTTCAATGATTTCTCATCCACTTTTCACCCATATTCCCAATGCACATGAAATATATATGACTTCATAAAAGTGGATATCACACATCATAGAGTGAACCAAGTGGTCTATTTTTCCTTTCCAAAGAACTTTCTGGCAATCTCATCACCCAGGACCCACCCAATATCCATTTTTCCCTTTAATCTCTTCTATCTCTTCTTTTGTTCCTCCCTAGAACCTCAAGTCCCCTCTGTATCAAAGCAGAAGCATTGGACCTTACTTCTGAAGACCTCATGTCCCATACCTTGCACCAAACACTTGATTTTTTATACATGTATTTCCCTCCCTAAATGGAATCCCAGTCCCTATTGTTAGAATAAAGCATGTTCCCCAAACACCAGCACTGCTTCAGAGAGGGGCTTAAAAACCACTTCACAGCCCCTGTGATAATTCCAAACTGGATTTGCCACCTTCACTGCTGAGTGAACAATGGATTTGTCACAGTAGAGGCACAGCAAGCCCTGAGTCATCCTTGTATGTGCCTCGTCACACACAAGCAGGGACCTGATCTTAGCCCAGGATGAATCGCAACTTCAGAGTCTCATACTTTGAGCAGTGCCTACCTTCCACTCAGAGAGTCACCAGTGTTATAGTGATGAATGGTGACACACTGAGGTGACTGGTTGCTTTTCTTCAAACTCTGAGAGACTAAGGATGTGTGAACACAGGTCACTCATAGACGGAGTAGTGCAAACATTCCTGGAACAGATACAAATGAGTGGAAAACCATGTTCAAACCACTAAAATCCAGCAATTAGGTTATTCAAATATCTAAATCTGACATATGTTTTAGAGTCAGACAGATCTGGGTTCTTCAAGTTATTCATTTGCTTACTAAGGATCCTCAGGTAAATGGTTTGATTCTTCCTACTTTATACAATGAGGCTAATGTATCTCATCCCACAGGTTCAGAATGAGATAATAATTTAGTAAATGTTCAATAAATGGCAGTTGTCACAAAGAGAAGTCACATGAGGAATGAGTCAGTACATACACTGAATCTTCTGTGGATCCTTCCGTCATAGACAGTTATTAATTTGCAAGCAAAGCAATTAAAAAATTTAGTACCCAAAACCCTATCATTTAACTAAACTGAATCTTTCTTGCTTTCTTTGAAATTCTTTTAAACAGAATAGAACAGATTCAAATTTTCAATCGGCAGCCTGTTTTATGTGGTCAATGACACTTGTTTCCTTCCTATTTTGCTTAGAATCAATATCCTCTTTTTTTTTTTGACTCTTTGCCAGTGTCATACAGGTAACAAGCTAGGGAAAACTGTTGTTGCTGTTTAGTCACTAAGTCTTGTCCAACTCTTTTGCGACCCCATGGACTGTAGCCCCACGAAGCTCCTCTGTCCATGAAATTTCCCAGGAAAGTATCCTGGAGTGTGTTGCCACTTCCTACTCCAGGGGATCTTCCTGACCCAGGGATTGAACCTGTGTCTATTGCATTGCAAGCAGATTCTTTACCACTGAGCCACCAGGGAATCCCAGGGAAAATAGTACATATTAAATTAATACATGCTAATTGATTGATTGACCCAATCTAGGTCCACCAGCATAAAACTGTTGTTAGAACTTAACCAGGGCAGGTGTTTGCTTGAGAATCAGGGTCACTTTTCTCTAACCCAGAGGCTAGAGCTTTTAAGACTTTAATAACAGCACCAGGGGTTGGCTCAGATCTCTCCTCCTTAGCCTCTACGGCACTATGAATTGAGGTGAGTGTGTAAAAGGGATGCAATAAACATATTACTCATCCACAATGTGAAAGGTATTTTGTCAACACCTTTGTTGCTGGGAAACCACCACACATTTCTAAATAGCTATATTATTAGAAAGACTCAGGAAAACAAAACAAAACAAAAAAATTTTTGCAATCATTTTTAGCCCCTCAGTAAAAACACTTTGCTTTTTGCTATGAAAGTGCTGCACTCAAAATGCCAGCAAATTTGGAAAACTCAAAAGTGGCCACAGGACTGGAAAAGGTCAGTTTTCATTACAATCCCAAAGAAAGGCAATGCCAAAGAATGCTCAAACTGCCGCACAATTGCACTCATCTCACATGCTAGTAAAGTAATGCTTAAAATTCTCCAAGCCAGGCTTCAGCAATACGTGAACTGTGAAATTCCAGATGTTCAAGCTGGTTTTACAAAAGGCAGAGGAACCAGAGATCAAATTGCCAATATCTGCTGAATCATCGAAAAAGCAAGAGAGTTGCAGAAAAACATCTATTTCTGCTTTATTGACTATGCCAAAGCCTTTGACTGTGTGGATCACAATAAACTGTGGAAAATTCTGAAAGAGATGGGAATACCGGACCATCTGACCTGTCTCTTGAGAAACCTGTATGCAGGTCAGGAAGCAACAGTTAGAACTGGACATGGAACAACAGACTGGTTCCAAACAGGAAAAGGAGTACGTCAAGGCTGTATATTGTCACCCGGCTTATTTAACTTATATGCAGAGTACATCATGAGAAACGCTGGGCTGGAAGAAACACAAGCTGGAATCAAGATTGCTGGGAGAAATATCAATAACCTCAAATATGCGGATGACACCACCCTTATGGCAGAAAGAGAAGAAGAACTAAAGAGCCTCTTGATGAAAGTGAAAGAGGAGAGTGAAAAAGTTGGCTTAAAGCTCAACGTTCAGAAAACTAAGATCATGGCATCTGGTCCCATCACTTCATGGCAAATATATGGGGAAACAGTGGAAACAGTGTCAGCCTTTATTTTTGGGGGCTCCAAAATCACTGCAGATGGTGGTTGCAGCCATGAAATTAAAAGACGCTTACTCCTTGGAAGGAAGATTTTGACCAACCTAGATAGCATATTTAAAAGCAGAGACATTACTTTGCCAACAAAAGTCCATCTAGTCAAGGCTATGGTTTTTCCAGTGGTGATATATGGATGTGAGAGTTGGACGGTGAAGAAAGCTGAGTACCGAAGAATTGATGCTTTTGAACTGTGGTGTTGGAGAAGACTCTTGAGAGTCCCTTGGACTGCAAGGAGATCCAATCAATCCATCCTAAAGGAGATCAGTCCTGGGTGTTCATTGGAAGGACTGATGTTGAAGCTGAAACTCCAATACTTTGGCCACCTCATGAGAAGAGTTGACTCATTGGAAAAGACCCCAATGCTGGGTAGGATTGGGGGCAGGAGGAGAAGGGGACAACAGAGGATGTGATGGTTGGATGACATCACTGAGTCGATGGACATGGGTTTGGGTAGACTCCAGGAGTTGGTGATGGACAGAGAGGCCTGGCGTGCTGCGATTCATGGGGTCACAAAGAGTAGAACACGACTGAGCGACTGAACTGAACTGAACTGAACTGAACTGATGACCTCATAATGCCCACAGACTCCACCCCACAAGGCCTCTCCTTCAGTTTCATTGGGTTTAATAAATCTTCTCGGGGTTCCATTTGGGGAATGCATGTTGTGAATGGATATGAAAAACTTGTGTTGTTATAGCTATGAAACTGCTGCCCTAATGAGATAATATATTTATTTATTACAACAATAAATGCAGTTGCAAAATGAACCATAAAAAAAACTAATGAGCTACAGATTTCTCTACCCAAAGTGTCAGCTTTAACTGAGAAATAAATTAAACAATCCATCTTCTCCCATCATCTATCCCTTGATCTTCTTGTGTACTTATGGTATTCAAGAGCAGTCAATATTACTTACACTAATTATATAATAGAATCACAAAACTCCACACAGAAATTGATCAGTGATGTAACACAATTTTGAAAACACAACATATTGTGGCTCTTCCAAAAAACTCAAATCTCATGACTAAATAGAACTATATCTATATGTTAATAGTTTTTGCTTTACCATGTCGATACTATCTAGATTTCTCTCTATTACAGTCCTACAGGCAATGATGAAAGTGATACATCATATAATAAAGGAAATAATCTAATCTGTATGCTAAATGGTGATTCCCGGATGTGTGTGAGTGGGGGGAGAAACTATTTCATGTAAATTATACCATGAGACTAATTTTTCCTGCTAATAGTATTCAGGGGTGAAGGCTGAAATAACCAACAGACGCTGGAAAGATTTAAACATAATTGTTCCAATTTGTTTTTCCCCAATACATGTTTTAATAATCCTAAAATGATATAGCATATGTCACTACAGAAAAGTCACAGTAATTTCATTTATGCTTGCAAATATTTTAGTTTTACTCCTTCCCTACTCTGAAACTTTCAGTCTTTTTTTAAATATCTTGGCCCATCCATGAATCAGGTTAAAAGAATGTTTTAAAATATTTGGGGAGAGATAGGGAACATGATTCTTCATTTAGACATTTTTATTAGTAAGATTTAATTATTTAGATTTACATAAATAATTCTCAGTCATTGAAAAATTAAAGAAAGTCAAATACAAAATAATCAAAAAAGAAAACATCTACATTACAGTCAGTTCAGTTCAGTCATTCAGTCGTGTCCGACTCTTTGCAACCCCATGAACCACAGAACGCCAGGCCTCCCTGTCCATCACCAACTCCAGGAGTTTACCCAAACTCATGTCCATTGAGTCAGATGTGCCATCCAACCATCTCATCCTCCATCATCCCCTTCACCTCCTGACCTCAATCTTTCCCAGCATCAGGTTCTTTCCAATGAGTCAGCTCTTCACATCAGGTGGCCAAAGTATTGGAGTTTCAACTTCAACATCAGTCCTTCCAGTGAACACCCAGGACTGATCTCCTTTAGGATGGACTGGTTGGATCTCCTTGCAGTCCAAGGGACTCTCAAGAGTCTTCTCCAACACCACACTTCAAAAGCGTCAATTCTTCAGCACTCAGCTTTCTTTATAGTCCAACTCTCACATCCATACATGACTACTGGAAAAACCATAGCCTTGACTAGACAGACCTTTGTTGGCAAAGTAATGTCTCTGCTTTTTAATATGCTGTCTAGGTTGGTCATAACTTTTCTTCCAAGGAGCAAGCGTCTTTTAATCTCATGGCTGCAATCACCATCTGCAGTGATTTTGGAGCCCAAAAAAATTAAGTGTGACACTGTTTCCACTGTTTTCCCATTTATTTGTCATGAAGTGATGGGACCAGATGCCATGATCTTAGTTTTCTGAATGTTGAGCTTTAAGCCAGTTTTTTCACTCTCCTCTTTCACCTTCATCAAGCCCAGCGTTTCTCATGATGTACTCTGCATATAAGTTAAATAAGCAGGGTGACAATATACAGCCTTGACGTACTCCTTTTCCTACTTGGAACCAGTCTGTTGTTCCATGTCCTGTTCTAACTGTTGCTTCCTGACCTGCATACAGGTTTCTCAAGAGGCAGGTCAGGTGGTCTGGTACGCCCATCTCTTTCAGAATTTATTCTGAAAGTTTATTGTGATCCACACAGTCAAAGGCTTTGGCATAGTCAATAAAGCAGAAATAGATGTTTTTCTGGGACTATCTTGCTTTTTCGATGATCCAGTGGATATTGGCAATTTGATCTCTGGTTCCTCTGCCTTTTCTAAAACCAGCTTGAACATCTGGAAGTTCACGGTTCACGTATTGCTGAAGCCTGGCTTGGATAATTTTGAGCATTACTTTACTAGCATGTGAGATGAGTGCAATTGTGCGGTAGTTTGAGCATTCTTTGGCATTGCCTTTCTTTGGGATTGGAATGAAAACTGACATTTTCCAGTCTTGTGGCCACTTTTGAGTTTTCCAAATATGCTGACATATTGAGTGTGGCATTTTCACAGCATCATCTTTTTGGATTCCTATCATCCAGAAGTAATTGCTGCTAATATTTTATATTGTATAATTCCAGTTTTCTTTTCAAAACATAATGACCCTTTTTGTTAATTTTGTTTTGAAAGATATCATATAGCCACTTTATTTTTCCCAGCTTATTGTGATATAATTGACAAATAAAAATTGTATAATTTTAAGACATATAACATGATATTTTATATACATATACATTGCAAAATGATTAACAAGCTAAATTAACACATCTATCAACTTCGTCACCATTGTGTGTGTGTGTATTGCAAACACTTAAGATTTTTTTCCCCTCTAGGAATTTTCAACTATACAATACAGCATTATTATCTATAGTCAGTATGCCATACATTAACTTCCCAGAAATTATTCATCTTATAGATGAAAGTTTGTACTCTCCTATGTTCCAATACGTGCCTGTTAAGGACTGGAGGATGGAATCAAGACCTTCCTTAATGTGACCCTTATCTGTGCATCTCAGAATGAAGCAGACTCTCAACAGGGGAAAGACTACATCCTGTGAGAAATATGGGCCTATAAAATGGTCACTGTGGAAAAGCAATCACTAAGGGGGCGGGGCGGGGAGATTCAGTAGCACATTGAGGTCCACACTCCTGAGAACAGGTTGTTCACCAGAACTCTTTGTGTGTTTTTTCTTAACTATACCAACAGTTTATTTGTCATTTTTTAAAAAATTGTATTGTTGGAGTGTAATTTCTTTACAATGCTGTACAACAAAGTGAATCAGCTGTATGTATACATATACCCCTCCCTCTTGAACCTCCCTCTCATCCCACCCTCTCACCTCTCTCTGCTCAGAGAACCAGGCTGAGCGACCTATGCTGTTGTATAGCAGCTTCCCACTAGCTATCTATTTTACACATGGTAGTGTATATATGTCAGTGCTCCTCTCCTACTTTGTTCCCCCTCTCCTTCCCTTCTGTGTCCACATGTCTGTTCTCCACGTCTGCATCTCTAAATATCTCTGCTGCAATTGCTGCCTACACCTTTGTTGCAACAAAGATTCTGATTCTCAAGGTTATAGGACAAAATTACCTAACGTACTCCTGAGGCACCACAAAGGGGTTAGTTCACACAGAGTATAAGCTAAGGGTCCTTAAATCCTATAAATCAACCATTTCATGAAGGAGGTCTCTAGCCAGAGGATAATGATTTGAGGTTCTTTGGAAGAAGAAATTTATGAATATGCGTTGGGTAGCCCACCCCAAGAAAAGTATACCCGTTGACCAAAAAAAGGGAAAAAAGGAAAAAATAAAAATCTGAGTACCAGAACAGGAAATAATAACAACAAAAAAATGAAGGAAAGGTCCACAATATGACCCAATTTAAAACACAAAATTTCCCAAAAGAATTAACACCATACAAGACAAAAAGTTACCACTGGCTTTGTGTCTCTACAATATAGGTTCTGAACTATCTTTAACATCTGATGAAATGAAGTAATTGGCAAACATTCGTGGCCTTAATCAATAAGGGGGATCAAATTATACTTTGACATTCCATTAAATTTAATCAAGGTGCTTCCTACAATATTACAGGACTTCCTAAATGTAAAATAGATAAAGTGAGATGCCTTATCCTAACCATTAGAACTATTGCCTGGCCTAAATTTCCCATGGACATATCACTCCTTACCCTATTATATTCCATAGTGAGCATGGACACTCTGACTCAATGAGTAATAAATTAAAATTAAATTAAGTCTTAGGCACCTATAAATTGGCTTGACAAAATGAGATCCTATAGCCCATCTCTCCTGTTTAAAGAATTAGTATGGCCCAATCTAAATTAAAACAGAGTCTTCAGGGGTTGAACTCTATTATGCCAGAGCTATCTAGAGAAGGGAGGCCCTAAACCTGCAGTCTTCTTTACCCAACTACCTATTATGTCTTGGAGCATGGACACAGCATCCTAAAAACCTAGTACATCTACTGAAGCTTCTTTGCTACAAGATGGAGCCAAATCTGAACGCTCTGTTCCACCTGTGACCTCCTCTGTCTTAGGTTCCTTGCCAGATGGCTTGGTACTTGATGAGATCCCTCCCCTCTCTCAGACCCCTTGACACCTGGGAAGCCCTCTGCAATATATTGGGTGAAGAGCAACTGAAGATCACTCACTTTGTGGACAATATCATCACCATCAACATGATGGAACTCAGTAAAATGTTGCTGATCTTCATCCCCTAAGCATGACATCTCTGATAAAGGATGGCACCCAAGGGGTGCCACTAGTCAAAATTTACTAGTTTGACTAGTCCAGCCGTCTCAGCACTGTACACACACTAGCCAACAATAAACATCATCATTACCATGTTATTTTTTTTCTGCAAACTGTTGAGCTGTTGCTAATGGTCTGGCATCTGGTCTTGCCAAAGGCCAAGGCTTCCCACTTGGGCTGTAAAACTGAAAACTTCTTGCCTCACAAATACCAAAATATAAATCAACATGCCAATCCTTCACAGTTTAGAAAGTCACAATGCACTTTAGCTGATACAGATTCCAAAAACTCCTGCTATGAACCACATTTACTTAACAAAAGAAAATATATAGGCTCAACAAACTTATTGAAAGCTGAAATTATATTTGAGTAACATTCATTAATATGTAAATAATTTATATATATTAGAAGATATAAATTTCAATCTGTATTAATAATACATAATAAGAGCTTCAGATTGAATGAAATACCTCTGCACTTGTTAAGTGACTTGATTAAAGGGGGAAACCACATGCTGAAGGAAAGAAGAAAGCTGATTGGCTTTTCTATCTCCCTCCCTGAACATATGAACGTCCCTTCTTCCCTCCCCATTGTGAACAACCTCTGTCACATATAAAGTGGATGTTGAAAGGAAGCCTGAAAATGAGTTAAAATCTCTACCTATTCATATATGCTTTTATTGTAATAATTAAATGAAATTTGATTTTCAAGTTCTTATTCTCTAGCCTAATGACGAAAGATCTTATTCTGAAAGCCAGCAGGGAGGGCTAACAATGGTTTTCGCAGATTTCAATATTTCAAAATGTGCCATTATTCTAGGAAAAATAGTAGTGTTTACCAAGTACATTGTTCTGGGGGGAGTGCCCTTTGTTAGCACACTCAATAGATAAAATACGTATTTTCTATTTTGTCTTGTATATCTATATTCTACCCTCCTATTCCTACATACACAAGCAGTAGAGATTCAAGCTAACTAGCTATAGGCTCTGATTAATAGCTCTTGTGGTTAAGAAGTTCAGCATCTTATTGGTTTGGGGTTAAAATCTAGGTAATATCTTTTCTTCATATTGTTTTAGGTAGCTGTTTGTGTGAACCTTGGCTTTGGCTCTTTAAAATCAGCTTGCATCAGGTAAGAATTGGCAATAGGCACAAACTCCATCAGTGTGAAAAACTCCTAGATGCAGGTCCTGTGGGATGCACTCAGCTGACATGCTATGCTCTTCAACTCTGATGACACTCATTATATTTGTTACTCATTACATTTGTTCAGTTTATAGTGTATGGATACTGCCCATTACCCTAGAGAATATCTTAAGACATAGATGCATTTTCCTTCATGATAATAAAAGAAATATAATCTCCACATACCCAGCACACTTCTCATTAAAAAGCAGTTTGTCCTTGAAGTGAGCATGATATTATTCTTTTTCATAAACACATTTATTTTAAGCCACAGCCGATAGCTGTGTCTCTCGTCTTACTATTATATATTCATCCAAGGTAAAGATTTTCTCTCCACTTGAATAAAGACAAATATCTTTTTATATTTAGTTGGCAGCTATCTGACATTAAAAAAACAATCATAGCTAGTTACCTGTGGCTGGTGAATTATCGGATTAGGTCATCCTGGAAGCTGAATTTCTTCTAAGAGAGTGGGAGAGGTGACTGGAACTGTCCCTTGTGCTGTTACAGCCAGGCTAAGGGCAGGGTGCTAACTGTTTCCAAACAGTGATGGCTTCAGACTGGCTTGGGAGAGACTATGCTAATCTTGTGGGTCCTTTGGGGACGCTTGGTGCCAAGGGAGGACAGAGAGCCTCCATGCTTAACACAAATCCATCATTTAATATGATTCATTAACTTTGATTCATTCATCAAATTTGGATACCTACTCTGTCCCATGCACTGTTCCAAATATTGAAGATGAAGCAGCAAGCAAAACCAATTCTAGTCTATTGTTTGGTAAAGCTGGTATCCCAGTTAGGAGACAGAAAATTAACACCAAGGAAATTAAATCTGAAGTCCAGTGCAACTAAAACTACCTGTTCCTGCCCCTTCACCCCTCGTAAAAGAAAAGAAGCTATTTTGGGGGAAGACCAGGTTACTTCTTTTTATTCTCATTCTGCTTTTTTCTCTCCTTCTCTTTCTTTCCACCCCCCCCTTTTTTTTTCAGAGTAGAACAATAATATTTAGATTTAAGAGAATTTGGGGGATCTACACAGGATTTTCAAACCATTTTGCCATTAAATAATATTTATATATCATGCATATATATAGTCAAGCACTGTAATTATTAGCCAGCTTTTCCTGGGTACTTAATATATTTAGAAATTTTTGAGTGTCTTAAATATCTTATTTTATAAGCACTATAGCCTTAACCTGGGTCCCATTATTATTTCCATTTTAAAGATAAAGAACCTCAATTTAAAAGAGATAATATCCAGTGTATTCAGTTAATAAGTGATAGAACCTGTCCATGAATCTGGCATCAGAGTTTGCATTTCTGACACTGCCTTGCTATGCACCATGACCATGATAGTAAAAAAAAGATGTATCTATTTATTACTGAAAAGAAAACTTGCACAAGGACATAACATCTGAGTACAGTTATTTTTATGATGAATTCACCTGACCTTCAGTTCAGTTCAGTTCAGTCGCTCAGTCGTGTCCAACTCTGCGACCCCATGGACTGCAGCATGCTAGGCCTCCCTGTCCATTACCAACTCCCGGAGTTTACTCAAACTTATGTCCATTGAGTCGGTGATGCCATCTAACCATCTCATCCTCTGTAGTCCCCTTCTCCACCTGCCTTCAATCTTTCCCAGCATCAGGGTCTTTTCAAATGAGTCAGTTCTTCGCATTAGGTGGCCAAAGTATTGGAGTTTCAGCTTCAACATCAGTCTTTCCAATGAATATTCAGGACTGATTTCCTTTAGGATTGACTGGTTGGATCTCCTTACAGTGCAAGGGACTCTCAAGAGTCTTCTCCAACACCACAGTTCAAAAGCATAATTCTTCAGCACTCAGCTTTCTTTATAGCCCAACTCTCACATTCATACATGACTACTGGAAAAACCAGACAGAGCCTTGACTTGACGGACCTTTGTTGGCAAAGTAATGTCTCTGCTTTTTAATATCTAGGTTGGTCATAACTTTTCTTCCAAGGAGTAAGCATCTTTTAATTTCATGACTGCAGTCACCATTTGCAGTGATTTGGGAGCCCCAAAAAATAAAGTCTGCTTATGGTTTTTAATTTACTCTATATTGGTAGATGTTTTGTCAAAAACTACTGTTAAATCCAACACTATGCATTCAGGAGCCCAGGACCAAGACATCAGCAATATGGTGGTCTCCAGTTCTTATTCCAGATTTACACTCCAGACATTCAAGAGCTTACCTATGTCAGTCATTGTTAGGAAGTTGTTCATAAGCCATTTTACAACTAGCCTTCAAACACCTCTACAAAATAAATAAATTTAATTCCCTTTCTACCTTTTAATAGCACACAGGTGGGTTCTGAAACCACCACCCCCTGAAGCTTGGTGGAGTGAAGAGTTTGGAAAACGACCATCAAGTAAGAAAGGGTCCTTAACATGGATTCCAAGATCTTGAGTGATTTGAGAATCCCCTGAAATGAACCACAGAAATCTGCCAACTTGTGCAATGCCTGCTACAGAAAGATCTATAGCTTTCAAATTATCTTTAAAGGGTATATCTCCCATAAGATATATCTCACAGATTTTGGCTCAGTGTCTAAGTTACTAACATTTAGGAGAAATTAACTTGACCACTCTACACATTAGTTTTCCCAAATATCATATTGGAATAATATAATTCCCACCTAACATTCTTTCAAAAGAATGAAAATCAAATAAGGATGTATAATCACGAGCTCTTATTACTGCTCCCAACTCCCCTCTGTGAAGCTTCTGAGAGTTCAGTGAGGGTGCTTCAGGGGGTAAACTCTGTTCTGTCTTTTAAAGGTCCTATTTTAATATGTTCCATATACCCATCTCTGTAGATATTTTAGTATTTTGTACTTAAGATTTTCTGAAAATTGTTGTATCTGTTCCCAAAAGCCAATAAAATTTTAAATTGAGAATAAGTGTAAACAACAAGTACTGCACTTTAGCCCCTCAACTTTTAGAAGGGATTTAGAGTGAAAAGGCAAATTCTCTAAGGACAAATGACAAATAGTAAATTCCAACCAGATTAAAATATGCCTATAAGGGTTACCTTAAACCAAAGTAGCTCTTCTATGGAAACAAGCAATGCTTGGTGGCTTCTGGGAAATATCTTCTAATACTATTTTTTTTAATCCAGGAAATGAAATTTAAAATAATGTGCTTTTACTTTCCTCCCTCTCTGTCTAACGAAAGTGATAATAATTAAGAGAAATTCTTCTGGACTCCAGCAGGCACTAAGTACACTGTATCATCATCATTCCCTTCCAGCCTCACTATGTGTTCATACACATAGGACAATTTTAAAATTTTACTTTAAAAGCTTTTAAAAACACTATCAAAACTGCATCACCTTGAGGTCAATTTAAGTTCAAGCAATGGTGTGTCTCTTCAAGTGTAAAGCTTGCCCTGTGGAGGGTGACTTCACTAGAAACCCCAGCCCTGCCTCACCATCTCTCTGAATAAGGATAATCAACAATTAGGATAATCAGATTTAGCTAATGAGAAGACATGATACCCAGTTAAATTTTAATTTCAAATAAGCAGCAAATAATTTTTTGGTATAAGTATTACCCAGCTGGGCTTTCCTGGTAGCTCATCTGGTAAAGAATCCGCCAGCAATGCAGGAGACCCCAGTTCAATTCCTGGGTTGGGATGATCCCCTGGAGAAGGGATAGGCTACTCACTCCAGTATTCTTGGGTTTCCATGGTGGCTCAGTTGGTAAAGAATCTGTCCGCCAATGCAGGAGATGTAAGAGACTCGGATTAAATCCCTGGATCGGGAAGATCCCTTGGAAGAGGGCCTGGCAACCCGCTCCAGTATTCTTGCCTGGAGAATTCCATGGACCAAGGAGCCTGGTGGGCTACAGTCCATGGGGCTGCAAAGAGTTGGACATGACTGAACGACTAAGCACAGCACAGCATGATAACTATTGCAAGGGACATAGTTACACTGAAAAAGTATACGTAGCTATATCTAAAATTCAAATTTTAACTCGGATATTGTATTTTACCAGCAACCCTACCAATAATGTGTGAGTACACCATAAAGTACTCAACATTAGGGGATCCATGTCCTGACATATTTCCTGAGAAAAGGCCAGAAATGTGAACATTACATAAACTGTAAAACATGAAGGCCAGAAACAGAAATACCCCTTTACATTCATGCATACCTCGCAGAATAGAGATGATATAGGAGGAAGTTGTTTTGCTATTGAATTAGGTGACACAGTGGTAAAGAATCAGCCTGCCAATGCAGGAGGAGCAAGAGACGCAGATTCGATCCCTGGGTCAGCAACCCTCTCCAGTATCTTTGCCTGGAAAATTTCACGGACAGAGGAGCTTGGTGGTTACAGTCCATGGGGTCACAAAGAGTCGGACAAAACTGAGCACACACACACAGCTTGTGAACATTAAGCTAAATTCTTACAGCAAAGGGGAAAAATCATTTATTGCATTAACACCTAAACCTTCCAAAATCTGATTGAGAAAGTCAGTTCTCTGTACCCTGCTTCCCCTCAACCATTTAGATACTAGTAACACTGGTCATAACCTTGAGCTGATTTAATAAGAAACACAATACGGACAAAGAAACCTAAACAAATTAAATGGATCTATTCTTTCACTGCACAGTGGATTTTAGTTTTGCCCCAAGTAGGAATTATACTTCATTATTATTAAATATGTCAGCAATATATTCCCTCCAAAAAGCAAAAATATTTCCTCTTATTTTTCTATCTTACTCAAAATCCCTTACCACTTATTTTATGACTCATAGGAGGCCTAATTGCTGCTTTTCATTGTTGCAAATTTGGAAACCCAAGGTAGCATTTTGCTAAATGGATTTTGTACATGTAGAGTTGTTAAGCATTTAACACAGAAACACATGCACACACATACATATATGCACATTGAGGAAAAAACATTCCTGGCCTGATTCTTCTCTTGTGAGTAATGCTCAGAAGTAGAACTAAAAGGGCTTTATGAAAGGAGCCATCCAAGTTTCTGCTCCTATTAGCTTCATGCTCTTTCACATTGAATGGCATAGTTGACAAGCTGACTTATTATTCTGTCTTCCTTTCCTCCCTCTCACATAACTCTCAGTTTTGAGAAGCATATTAATAAATGTAATACAGAGAAAAATTATGAGATGGAAGATGGGGTGAGTGTTTTGAAACTTCTTGCTTACTCCTTTTCCTTACTCACTGGGGTATTTGGGTCATAATCACTTTTCACTCTATCATTCATGTGCTAAATTTTCTTTTTGAATTTAGGGAGAACTAAGAGGCTGTCTTGGGAAAACTGAACAAAACGGTTGCAGAGAACAGTTGAATTTGAGGACCTGGGATTTTGGAAATTATTTGTCAAAGCAGGGTTTTCTATAATACATTCTCAGACTGATTTGAGAGGAGGATTATGAGAATTAAATGTGATAAGACATGTGAAATACTACACACTATAAACATGGTAGCCATAAAATGCTTTATAAATTCTAGATATTATTAAGGGCAAGTCCATCCCTCTTGTATATGAAGCTCTGTAAATTCTGCAAGGGGAGAAAGAAGGGACACAAACTCTTCAGGAGAGATCTTAACTTCAACAGCAAATTTACAGAGAAGAACATCTTGTACAATCTCATGGGATACATTGCAATGCTAAAGAATCGAAAATGGTGGGCCAGATGAGAGTGTATAGTAAAAAAGGAATGTGAATTTGATGAGGCTTTCGCTCCTTCCTATCTGCTATATCTCTAGACAACACTGCTCAAGAGTACTTTGTCACAGGTGAGGCAAATAATCCTCCTGGCAACAAGTGAGGCAAATAATCCTCCTGGCAATGTTGGCTTTGGAATTTCCTGAACAGATCACCTTAAGGAAATGGCAGCTCTCTATAAGTGGTCAGGCTTGTGGATTTTCAAGGTGATGAACACTGAGAGCCACAACTCAAGTTTGTGTATCTTCTCTTTCCCTCTTCCCTTAGAGCCACATCCCAGCTACCTGATAGTCAAAAAAAAAGTTCACTATCTCACTTGAAAACACTGTTGCATTTAGGCAATCACATCAGCCACCTTCTTTCGAGTTTCAGACCTCAGCAAAACTGGAGTATGTTTTCTATTCACTGTCAGCCCTCATTCCTTCCATCACCATCTTTGTTCCCCCTGAGATTCCTGAATCCAATACCTTCATGTCACCTAGAACCCACTGCTGGAGGTACCACTTAGGTCTGTACCCATTACATCTCTGCAACAGCAACCTGTACCTTTATCCTCCACTCACTACCAGTTATCATGTATTTTATTCCTTTGGATATGCAACAGAAGTGTTTTGTACCAAATTCTGAAATATTAATAAGAGGTGATTTGGGATGGTACAGAATATAATAATAAAAGTTAAAGCAAGTGTTCTCTAAGTATTAATATATAAGTGACATATATAATTTTTATGCTTATAATTTACTAAACAGCTCTGTGGGATACTGAGTTTATTCACATTTCATAGGTGATAAAATCTGAGGCTGTCAGGAATTAAACAACTTCCCCAGACCAATATTTTTAAAAACTAGTAGAGCAGAAATTTAAGTCCAGTGTGCTTGAATACAAAGTCTGAGCTATTAGCCATATCTTCATTTTAGGTAACTTGTGAATCACGTGGGAATTTTCAAAGTAAACATGAAGGAATAACTCCTTATAGAAGAGAAAGGCAAACCACTTCACTATTCTTGCCTTGAGAACCCTATGAACAGTACAAAAAGACAAAAAATATGACACTGAAAGATGAACTCTGCAGGTCGATAGGTGCCCAATATGCTACTGGAGAAGAGTGGAGAAACAGCTCCAGAAAGAATGAAGAGGCTGAGCCAAAGCAAAAACAATGCCCAGTTGTGGATGTGACTGATGATGGGAGTAAAATCCGATGCTATAAAGAACAACATTGCATAGGAACCTGGAATGTTAGGTCCATGAATCAAGGAAAATTGGAAGTGGTCAAACAGGAGATGGCAAGAGTGAACACTGATATTTTAGGAATCAGTGAGTGAAAATGGACCAAAATGGGTGAATTTAATTTAGATGACCATTATATCTACTACTGTGGGCAAGAATTCCTTAGAAGAAATGGAGTAGCCCTCATAGTCAAGAAAAGAGTCTGAAATGCGGTACTTGGGTGCAGTCTCAAAAATGACAGAATGATCTCCGTTCGCTTTCAAGGCAAACCATTCAACATCACAGTAATCCAACACTATGCACCAACCACTAATGCCAAAGAAGCTGAGGTTGAATGGTTCTATGAAGACTTCCAAGACCTTCTAGAACTAACAACAACAACAAAAATAAAAGATGTCCTTTTCATCATAGGCGACTGAAATGCAAAACTAGGAACTCAAGAGATCAGTTCAGTTCAGTCACTAAGTCGTGTCCAACCCTTTGCAACCCCAAGGACTGTAGCATGCTAGGCTTCCCTGTCCATCACCAACTCCCAGAGCTTGCTCAAACTTATGTCTATCAAGTCAGTGATGCCATCCAACCATCTCATCCTAGATTGTCCCCTTTTCCTCCTGCCTTCAATCTTTCCCAGCATCAGGGTCTTTACCAAGGAGTCAGCTCTTCATACCAGGTGGTAAAAGTATTATACTTTCAGCTTCAGCATCAGTCCTTCCAATGAATATTCAGGACTGAGTTCCATTAGGATGGACTGGTTGGATCTCCTTGCAGTCAAAGGGACTCTCAAGTCTTCTCCAACACCATAGTTCAAAAGCATCAATTCTTTGCACTCAGCTTTCTTTATGGTTCAACTCTCACATTTATGCATGACTAGTGGAAAAGCCATAGCCTTGACGAGGCAGAACTTTGTTGGCAAAGTAATATCTCTGCTTTTTAATATGCTGTCTAGGTTGGTCATAGCTTTTCTTCCAAGGAGCAAGCAAGCGTCTTTTAATTGCATCGCTAAAATCACCATCTGCAGTGATTTTGGAGCCCAAGAAAATAAAGTCTGTCACTGTTTCCATTACTTCCCCATCTATTTGCATGAAGTGAAGGGACTGGCTACCATGATTCATTTTTTGAATGTTGAGTTTAAGCCAACTTTTTCACTCTCCTCTTTCACTTTCAAAAGTCTCTTTAGTTCTTTGCTTTCTTCCATAAGGGTGGTGTCATCTGTGTATCTGAGGTTATTGATATTTCTCCCAGCAATCTTGATTCCAGCTTGTGCTATGTCCAGCCAAGCATTTCACATGATGTACTCTGCATATAACTTAAATAAGAGGGTGACAATATACAGCTTTGACATATTCCATTCCCAACTATGAACCAGTCTGTTGTTCCATGTCCTGTTCTAACTGTTGCTTCTTGACCAGCATACAGATTTCTCAGCAGGCAGGTCAGGTGGTCTTGTATTCCCATCTCTTGAAGAATTTTTCACAGTTTGTTGTGATCTACACATTTAAAGGCTTTCATATAGTCAATAAAGCATAGGTAGAACTTTTTCTGGAACTCTCTTGCTTTTTCTATGATCCAATGGATGTTGACAGTTGGCCTCTGCTTCCTCTGCCTTTTCTAAATCCAACTTGTACATCTGGAAGTTCATGGTTCATGTATTGCTTAAGCCTGGATTGGAGAATTTTGAGTATTACTTTACTAGTGTGGGAGATGAGTGCAGCTGTGCAGTAGTTTGAATATTCTTTGGCATTGCCCTTCTTTGAGATCAGAAAACTGATCTTTTCCAGTTCTGCTGCCAATGCTGAGTTGTCCAAATTTGCTGGCATGTTGAGTGCAGCACTTTAATAGCATCATCTTTTAAGATTTAAATAGCTCAACTGGAATTCCATCACCTCCACTAGCTTTGTTCATAATGATGCTTCCTAAGGCCCATGTGACTTCGCACTCCAGGATATCTGACTCTAGGTGAGTGATCAGACCATCGTGTTTATCTGGATCATTAATATCTTTTTTATATAGTTCTTCTGTGTATTGTTGCCACCTCTTCTTAATATCTTCTGCTTCTGTTAGGTCCATACCATTTCTGTCCTTTACTGTGCCCATCTTTGCATGAATTGTTCCCCTGGTATCTCTAATTTTCTTGAAGAGCTCTCTAGTCTTTCCCATTCTATTGTTTTCCTCTATTTCTTTGCATTGATCACGTAGGAAGGCTTTCTTATCTCTCTGTGCTATTCTTTGGAACTCTGCATTCAAATAGGTATATCTTTTCTTTTCTCCTTTGTCTTCTGCTTCTCTTCTTTTCTCAGTTATTTGTAAGGCCTCCTCAGAAAACCATTTTGCCTTTTTGCATTTCTTTTTCTAGGGAATGATTTTGATCTCAGCCTCCTTTACAAAGAAAGTGGAGAAAACCACTAGACCATTCAGGTATGACCTAAATCAAATCCCTTATGACTATACAGTAGAAGTGACAAATAGATTTTAAGGACTAGATCTGATAGACAGAATGCCTGATGAACTATGGATGGAGGTTCGTGACATTGTACAGGAGACAGGAATCAAGACCATCCCCAAGAAGAAGAAACACAAAAAAGCAAAACGGCTGTCTGAGGAGGCCTTACAAATAGCTGTGAAAAGAAGAGAAGCAAAAAGCAAAGCAGAAAAGGAAAGATATACTCATTTGAATGCAGAGTTCCAAAGAATAGCAAGGAGAGATAAGAAACCCTTCCTCAATGATCAATGCAAAGAAATAGAGGAAAACAATATAATGGGAAAGACTAGAGATCTTTTCAAGAAAATTAGAGATACCAAGGGAACATTTCATGCAAAGATGGGCACAATAAAGGAAGAAATGGTATGGACCTGACAGAAGCAGAGGATATTAAGAAGAGGTGGCATGAATACACAGAAGAACTGTACAAAAAATTTCTTCATGACCTAGACAATCACAATGGTGTGATCGCTCACCTAGAGCCAGACATTCTGGAATGTGAAGTCAAGTGGGCCTTAGGAAGCATCACTACGAACAAAGCTAGTGAAGGTGATGGAATTTCCGTTGAGCTATTTCAAATCCTGAAAGATGACGCTGTGAAAGTGCTGCACTCAATATGCCAGCAAATATGGAAAACACAGCAGTGGCCACAGGACTGGAAAAGGTCCGTTTTCATTCCAATGCCAAAGAATGCTCAAACTATCACACAATTACACTCATCTCACATGCTAGTAAAGTGATGCTCAAAATTCTCCAAGCCAGGCTTCAGCAATACGTGAACTGTGAACTTCCAGATGTTCAAGCTGGTTTTACAAAAGGCAGAGGAACCAGAGATCAAATTGCTAACATTCGCTGGATCATCGAAAAATCAAGAGAGTTCCAGAAAAACATCTATTTCTGCTTTATTGACTATGCCAAAGCCTTTGACTGTGTGGATCACAATAAACTGTGGAAAATCATGAAAGAGATGGGCATACCAGAACACCTGACCTGCCTCTTGAGAAATATGTATGCAGGTCAGGAAGCAACAGTTAGAACTGGACATGGAACAACAGACTGGTTCCAAATAGGAAAAGGAGTACATCAAGGCTGTATATTGTCACCCTGCTTATTTAACTTATATGCAGAGTACATCATGAGAAACACTGGGCTGGATGAAGCACAAGCTGGAATCAAGATTGCCGGGAGAAATGTCAATAACCTCAGATATGCAGATGACACCACCCTTATGGCAGAAAGTGAAGAAGAACTAAAGAGCCTCTAGATGAAAGTGAAAGAGAAGAGTGAAAAAGTTGGCTTAAAGCCCAACATTCAGAAAACTAAGATCATGGCATCCAGTCCCATCACTTCATGGCAGATAGATGGGGAAACAGTGGAAACAGTGGCTGACTTTATTTTTCTGGGCTCCAAAATCACTGCAGATGGTAACTGCAGCCATGAAATTAAAAGACGCTTACTCCATGGAAGGAAAGTTATGACCAAGCTGGATAGCATATTAAAAAGCAGAGACATTACTTTGCCAACAAAGGTCCGTCTAGTCAAGGCTATGGTTTTTCCAGTGGTCATGTGTGGATGTGAGAGTTGGACTATAAAGAAAGCTGAGCGCGAAGAATTGATGCTTTTGAACTGTGGTGTTGGAGAAGACTCTTGAGAGTCCCTTGGACTGCAAGGGGATCCAACCAGTCCATCCTAAAGGAGATCAGTCCTGGGTGTTCATTGGAAGGACTGATGCTGAAGCTGAAACCCCAATACTTTGGCCACCTGATGCAAAGAGCTGACTCATTGGAAAAGACCCTGATGCTGGGAAAGATTGAGGGCAGGAGTAGGAGGGGACGACAGAGGATGAGATGGCTGGATGGCATCACTGACTCGATGGAGATGGGTTTGGGTGGACTCAGGTAGTCGGTGATGGAGAGGGAGGCCTGGCGTGCTGAGATTCATGGGGTTGCAAAGAGTCAGACACGACTGAGCAAATGAACTGAACTGAACTACTTTACAGTGCTATGAACCTCTGTCCATAGTTCTTCAGGCAGTGAAGGCAGAGGAACCAGAGATCAAGTTGCCAACATCCATCAGATCACAGAAGAAGCAAGAGAGTTCCAGAAAAGCATCTACTTCTGCTTTATTGACTATGCCTTTGACTGTGTGGATCACCACAAACTATGGAAAATACTTAACAAATTGGGAAAGGAGTATGTCATGTTGTCACCCTGCTTATTTAACTTATATGCAGAGTACATGATGCCGGGCTAGATTAAGCACAGGTTGGAATCAAGTTTGCTGAGATAAATGTCAATAACCTCAGAAATACAGATTACCCCACCCTTATGGCAGAAAGTAAAGAACTAAAGAGCCTCTTGATGAAAGTGAAAGAGGAGAGTGAAAAAGTTGGCTTAAAACTGAACATTCAGAAAACTAAGTTCACGGCATCCAGTTCCATCACTTCATGGCAAATTGATGGGGAAACAATGGAAACAGTGACACCTAGGGAAACTATATTCAAACTTTTGATAATCAAAAATATTGAGAAATTCTTAAAGACAGTGAGAAATAAAAGACATGATGTAAAGAGAAGAACAAATCAGCAATCATGGCAACCAGAAGACACTGGAAGTGCATATTTAATGTAACGAATGAGGAAAAAATAAAAAGTCAACTTAAAATTATATATGCCTTCAAAGAATGAAGGCAAAACGAAGATTCTTTTGGACAAAACCAAGGAAATATGTCAGCAGTGGATCCATTCTACAAGAAATGCTAAAGAAATTTCTTCAAGCAGAAGAAAAATGACAGTAGAGTGACACTGAGATCTTCAGGAAGGAATGAAGAATGTTTAAGATGATAAATATCTTTATAACTATTAGATTTTTTATCTTTAATTTCTTTAAAATGCATATGACTGTTTAAAACAAAATCATAATATTTTCTTATAGGTTTCTGGGGGAAATATTTTTGAATCATATATTCAACAAGACGTTTGTTAAGTGGAGAAGACAAGATTTTTATATTTACAGGGAGCATTAAAATGTTAATTCTAAACATACTGCTAAAATAAAGGACATGGCAGCAGTTTTATCCCAAGAAAAGCACTACAAATACAAAAAGCATTTTTTTTTGTAATAAGAGTTAAAAAACCAATAGCTTATCAGGATGGCATTCTTAAAAGTTTCCAAATAATCCAAAAGAAGTCAAAAGGGATGGGGGATTTTAAAGAAAAAAAAAAAAATTACAGACTTGACACCAAAAGCACAATCCATAAAATTAAAAGTTGACAAATTGGAGTTCATCATAATTAAACATTTTTACAAGGTAAAAGATCCTGTTAAGAGGGTGAGAGACAAGTAACAAATTGGGGGAAAATATTTTGAATCACATATTCAACAAGTATGTATCTTATATTAAAATCTCTCAAAATTCAACAGTAATAAAACAAAAAACCCAATTAGAAAACAAACATGAAGACACATTTTACTGAGAAGCTATACAGGTGGCAAATAAGCACATGGAAAAATGTTTAACATCATAAGCCATTAGGGAAATGAAAATTGAAACCACAATGATATACTACTACATGAGTATATACTGATATAAATAAATGTGGAATAAACAAATAAGGGATGACTCCTAATAGAAGCCTAATTAGGAAACGTAGAAGGAATGAGGGAAATAGAAACTCACTGCTAGAACATCACAGTAATAATTACTATAGGCAATATCTACCAATTATTACTAAAATTAGTGAGTAAAGTTTGAGAAGAAATAGGATATTTGGGAAATCTCAAAGTATTTCTTTCCAAAATATTTATTAATTTCAAGGGAAAAAACAGTACCTTTGCAGTAAGTAAATCTGAAGACACTGTCTTAACCAAGTGATAAATATTGGGCTTCCCTGTTAGCTCAGACAGTAAAGGAACCACCTGCCATGCAGGAGACATGAATTTGATCCCTGAGTTGGGAAGATATCCTGAAGAAAGGAATGACTACTCACTCCAATATTCTTGCCTGGAGAATTCCATGGACAGAGGAGCCTGGTGGGCGACAGTCCATCGGGTCAAAGATTTGGATTAACATTTTCACTTTTTCATTTTCCAAAGGTTAACATTATCAGTGAAATCATGAAAATATCTTAGGTAGTCTAAAATTATTTCAAATTAGCAGTTTTTGAAAAGGGAAAGGTGGAAAGGGCAAAATTATGAACAGGCAATTTATAAAAGAACAAGTTTGCCAACTACATGTGAAAATATGCCCAGTACAACTAATAATCAGAGAAATGCAAGTTCTTAAATTTATGAGGTACTATTTTAGATCGGTCAAACTGGCAAAATCTTAAACAGAATGGAAACAGCTACTAATTGTGAGAATATCGATGTAAAGCACCCCCAAAATTTTCTTTTTCATTGTAAGTATAAATGTTAAAAGTAAAAACAAATCAATTTTACCCTGTCTTTTAAAATTAAAAGCCCATGTATTGTTTTACTCATCAGTACCTGTGCTTGAAATCCATCTGATGGAAACAGAAGCAATAGGTTGTAGGAATGTAATGGTCATATCTTCAGCGATATTCATGGCAGGAGTGATTCAAGAGGTCAACCAAAATCACCACCAAAATCTAAACAAACAAAAACACAACAAATTACTAAAGAATAAACTAACAAAGAAGGAATTAGGCTTCCCTGGTGGTTCAGATGGTAAAGCGTCTGCCTGTAATGCAGGAGACCCAGGTTCAATCCCTGGGTTGGGATGATCCCCTGGAGAAGGAAAGGGCTACCCATTCCAGTATTCTTACTTGGGAAATCCCATAGACAAGAGGGCTGCAGTCCATAGGGTCACAAAGTCAGACATAACTGAGCAACTAATGCTTTCACTTTCAGGAAACTAGGAGAAATCCCTAGACTATTTTTTTAAACAATACCATTTTATCCATTCATTCCTGCTCACCTGTACTGCAACAGGACCTAGATCATAGGTGGTTATCAGGGGTTATCTGGACTGGAAAGAATGGTTGATACAGATCAACTGAAACAGGGAAATAAAATAACAATAGAATGCATTTAAAAATATTCCCAAAGAAATAAAACATGCCTGAAATAATCAAATATATGTAGAAAAATATATGTGTATGAATATGTACCTAAAATGGTTGTAAAAATGTCAACAAATGACTATTAGGATCATCTCTGGATGAAAGGATTTTAAGCGAGTTTTTAGGATCTTACACTTTTGCGCATTATTCAAATTATTCTAAAGAGCATGTGCTAATTATATAAATAGAAAAAATAATGTTGTTTTCACAGTAAGAGGAAAAAGAGTCCCAACGGAGGAGAGTGAATTTCAGAGGTGGATGATTCTTATCTACACAGTCATCCTTCCACCTCTTAAGTCCAGAAATAGGACACTTTTTTCTGATTGAACAGTGGTATGTGAGACTATGATTTCCAAGGGAAAATTACTAAAACCAGTGTTAGACCCTCTGATTCTATTCTGTTTTACCTTTAAGGAAGTACTTAGTTTTTAATGTCTTTTATGCCACAGAGAAATTCTAGACTCTTCTAAACCTTTAAGTAATAAAGTTCATGGAAAAATCAGTTGCTGAGTAAATATGAAAATAAAAGAAATGAAAACAAGAAATATTTGACAATTCAGTAAGTTTATTAAAAGATTTTTTATGTTTCTTCATTAATTCATTTATTCATCCACTCAAACATATTGTATACCAACTATGTACCAGGCACTAAGCTAGTCCCCAAGGAAAAATAGGGCACAAAAAGATGACCTCAGAGTCCTATGCAAATATGAAGAAATTCCAATTATCTTATAGTAATTTTAATGTAGTATAATCTATAAGACACTGAATCACTATGCTGTATATCTGAAACAAATATAATATTGTAAATCAACTATACTTATATTAAAAATAAAATTAAAATGCTGTTAAGAATTCCAGATTATAAAAGTAAAAACTAACACATAGAGGAGGTGTAGTTAATTCAACTTGAGTGAAAAGAGGAGGAAGAAAAGAAGGTGATGCTTGACCTAAATATTTAAGCCTGAATATGGGTTTGCTGGATGAAGAAATGAGAAAGAAGCACTCCAGGCCAAAGGAACAGCACATGCAAAGGTATAGAGCTTGATGAAACATACTACTCTGGGAAAATATAAGTGACTCAAGAAGGTGAAAACAAAGATTATAAAGTGGATCCATTGACAGATGAATAGATGAAGTTACAGTACATTATACAGTGGAATATTATTCAGTCATAAAATGGAACAAATTTGAGTTAGTTGAAATGAGGTGGATAAATCTAGAGCCTGTTATAAAGGGTGAAGTCAGAAAGAGAAAAAACAAATGCCATGTTAATGCATATATATGGAATCTAGAAAACTGTTACTGATGAACCTATTTGCAGGGCAGAAATAGAGATGCAGACATGGAGGACAGTCCTGTGGACACAGTGGGGGAAGAAGAGGGTGAGATGAATCGAGTAGCACTGACATATATCCCACCATGTGTAAAATTGATAGCTAATGGGAAGATGCTGTATAACACAGGGAGCCCAGCCCAGTGCTCTGTGATGACCTAGAGGTATGGAATGGGAGCAGGTGGGAGGGAGGCTCAAGAGAGAGGGGAAATAGATATACTTAACAGCTGATTCATGTTGTTATATGGCAGAAACCAATACAACATTGTAAAGCAAAGCAGAAATGGTATACCAGATGTAAGAACACCTAGAGTTTGCATAGAATGTTTCTATATTTGATTACTGAAAATAAAGTAATAAATGCTTTTGAAAGAAAATTACACAAGTAAAGTGATATAACATGAAGACAGAAAGCAGACTTTCTGCTTGGAAAGTATTGATCTCAATGGATCATTAAGAGATCACTGGATGCCAACTTAGGGAGTTTGAGTTTTAGCCTGTGAAAGTCAAAGAACTGATAAAGGAGTTTTTTTTAAGGAGAGGCACAAATACATGCGCATTTTAGGAAAATCACTAAAATTGTGGAAGATGAATTAGAAATTGGCAAAGCTAGAGCAGAGAGGCCAGCTAGCAAACCATTGTATTATTTCTGACAAAAAAAAAAAAAAAAATAGAGGGAGAGGGGACTTAAGCAGTGAATGGAGGAAGGGACTATCTGCAAAAGGGAGAGAGTGTCATTAGAGTCTAAAATTGATGTAATTTCATGATCAATAAGATGTGGGAGCTGAAAAAGAGAGTGAGATTGAAAAGAAAATCTCTGGCATAAATGATCTAGGAGAAAGTGTTGTCAATCACTGAAATGAGAAATATGGAAGAAGAAGCAATTTTGAGAGAGAAGTTTAGTAGGACATGTTCAGTCTCCCAAAGTTTTCTCTGAAGATGCAGCAGCAATTAGAAACGCCAAGCAAAGTTTCCTTTTAGATCACAAACCAGCTATTGCTTCCTGGGAAGCAAAGGTGTGTAATACAAATCAAGAATGAGGGATATAAGGGGACTTCCAGGTAAAGTGAGATTGGGAAGGATCACTGAAAGAAAAATTAGGAAGAAGAGATGGATGGGGATAAGGTAGAGGGGAGGGAGAGGAGACATGAGTGACAAATGAAGCAATTAAACTTTTCACTAGCCTCTCTCCAAGCTATGAAGTTGTGAAGTTTTCAAAGTGTTATTTGTAAGAATTCTGTACTTTGGAGGCAGAATGAGTTATTAACCCTCTCGAACTGAAATCTGATTTTCTCTAGAATTCTGTATTTAGCCTAACGGGGTTTCACAGAAGAGTGCAATTAAGTTTGGGACAACTGTTTTAATGCTACATGAATAATAATCCGGGTCCCACTCCCACCCCTCCTCTATCTCTACTCTATCTAAACCACATAGTCCCAGAGCAGAGTCTAGCTTGTAGGCCCCTGAAGTTGTCCATAAAGTCTTCCTAAGCAAATAACAGTACTACAAACTGAATGTTAAAGTCCCTCCAAAATTTTTCTGTTGCAGCCTTGAACCAAAAATGTGATCATGCTTGGAGATGGAGCCTTTGGGAGGCAATTAGCTTTAGATGAAGTCTTAAAGGTAGGGCCCTCAGGATGGGATTGGTAGCCTAATGAGAAGAGATTCAAGAGCTGGTTCACTCTCCTCACATGTGCACAAGAAGTCAGGTGAGCACACAGTGAGATGGTGACCACCTAGAGAGAACAGGAGAAACCAAGAGAACAGGCCCCAGGATGAAATTTACCTTGCTGGCAACTTTATCTTGGACTTCCCAGCCTCCACAACTGTAAGAAATAAATTTTTGTTGTTTAAGCCACTTTGCCTATGATATTGCTATGATGATACATGGGTATCACAGATGCAAAGTTTGCCTCACAGAGAATCTGTCCCAATCTGATACATGTCCATGATCAGCATCACACCCAATAGGAACATTTAATTGCCTTAATCAAATGTCCTATCCTGGTCCTGAGTCTCCAATAAACCTTCCTGGGCCAAGGTTTTAGGAGGGAGGCCAAAAGACATGCCAGAACAGATTTTGTTAGGAAACAAGCACATCCTCATAAGAGACCAGCTTCTCTCAAAGCCAAAGAGAACGAAAGAACAAGGACGATAATATAAGTTGGGAAAGAAGAGAAAATGGGAATCAGATTCCCCGGTTCTTGGCCATATCTGTGTGCAGTTAACCACCTTATGGCATTCCCATAAAACCTACTGGGCATCCACAGCATTTTGGTAGGTATGTCACCACCAAATGGTATGTGAATAAAATTTCAACCAAAGTAGACAAGCCCCATCTGCCAGATACACATGTGTCTTGTTGACTTGTAATGTGTCAGGGGTGATGTGGGAAATGCTGTGTTGCCAAAACGCTATGCAATAACCAAAAGGCATAAAGGACATGATGATATAATTCGTGGGACCATGGAACTTATCCATTTATTTATTCTTAATACGCAGCTTTATTCCGTACAGAACTGTCATCTATATACACATACTCTAGATAGGTAGTCTACAGTTTGATTTTAGTCTTCTCCTAAGTAGTGAAGGGAAAACACTTGTTGGGTGACATGTCAGCATGGTTGAACCTTGCTTTCTTCTCTCATTTCACTGAAATGCAAACAGTTGGGTTGTGGATGACAGCCAAATAAGAATAAATACCTTAAAAATACCTTGATGCAGCATGCCAATATAGAAGCATGAGGGAAAACAGGTGGGTGTGGGAGTGCACAGCAACAAGCTAATCAATAAGCTGGTCAAGATGTTTGAAGCTATTGAGTCTAAACAATCATATACCAATCAAGAATCTAAGCATCAATGTCAACTATAATCATAGACCCTAAAATAGCATTTTTGACCACAGAAGAGGATAGTCACATGACAATAATATGGAAAAAAATGTCTGACACCCAGCAGCATACTCACACACCTATACACATCCTCAATAGCTGAATCCTCAAACACAAGGAATGGTGACAAATGCATCACAAATATGTGTCACAGCAATAATCCCCATGACTCTCTTAAGTCTAGAGCAGAGAGAACTAGGAGCAAATGCATTAGTCACAACACAATTGGTCAAAGTCAGCCATTAACATCAGTGCATAGACTGCTTTAATTAAATCTTAAGTGTAGCATATTAAGTTTAAAATGTTGATTTTCCCATTTGTCCTTTAACTCCATATACTTTATCATTTCACAATAGGAGTCCACTAAGGTCATGTTTCTATAATTAATCCAAAACAGAGATGAACAAATTACCTTTCGCAACAGAAGTCAAAGCAGAATGTAATTCATTAATACATTTTATCTTCCTCAACTCAATTTACTGAATACCATTCCTTCCTATAGACAGAATTTCAACTTTAGCTACATTTTGTAAGCAGCAGACTAACACTGAAATGGACAGTTTGCTGTTGAATCAAAATTTGCTGAAAGTAACTCAAATTGTCCAGCAACTAGAATATGGTTTTAAAAGTAAATCTGGAGAAGAAGCTTGACTATTCCGCGTATCTTTGTCAAGTAGCATTTAAATCAGATAATCTAAATACCAAACACAGCAGGGGTTTCTCTTTGTTTATCTCCAAAAGCAAAGTTTCCTGTCACATTGGTGACTGGAACTCCTTTGAAGCATAGTACATTTACCATCTACTGTATAGTTATGTCACCTTCACTTTTTCTGGGGATGTATTTTTTTAGGGACAAGAGAAAAGTAAATCTCCTTAACTAAGTCAAAATGCATTGAGAGAGGGAGGCTCTCAGCATGATAAAAGTCCACCAGGCCACTTTTCATTTCTCCTAGCACCCACTTTATTTTTAGCCGAAGTTTCCAGTTTAGGAAGAAATATGTCCACCCTAGCACAGAAACATACAATTTACCTGAAATCCCAGCCTGTAGACACTGGAGCAAAAGTTAATGAAATATACTGTCAGTTGCTATTGTTGTTGTTCCGTCAATAACTTTGTGCAACTCTTTGGGACCCCAGGAACTGCAGCGCACCAGGCCTCCCTGTCCTTCACTATCTCCCAGAGTTTGCTCAAACTCAGTGATACCATCCAACCGTCTCATCCTCTGTCATCCCCTTCTCCTCTTGACCTCAGTAATCCAAGCTAAATGAAAGAAAATTATTTATTACTCAGCCTGCCGACTCTCAGGCATTGGTAGCCAAAGTGAATAATTGAAACAAATATCTACAGTGATGTAAGAAAGAAGAGAAAATCCTAGAGAAAAGTTCAGGGAAAGGGTGCTATCACACCAATTATGAGAAAATATTAGTGGTTAGTCTTTATCAGGTGTTAAATAAATGCATGGCACTTGCTAGTTAGTTTACATTCATACTAAATTCTTGTAACAGAGATGCTCAGTAACATGATTCCCTTTTGACATATGAGTAAACTGAAGCTTGGGAGAAGGCAATGGCACCCCACTCCAGTCCTCTTGCCTGGAAAATCCCATGGACAGAGGAGCCTGGTAGGCTGCAGTCCATGGGGTCGCGAAGAGTCGGACACGACTGAGCAACGTCACCTTCACTTTTCACTTTCGTGCATTGGAGAAGGAAATGGCAACCCACTCCAGTGTTCTTGCCTGGAGAATCCCAGGGATGGGGGAGCCTGGTGGGCTGCCGTCTATGGGGTCGCACAGAGTCGGACACGACTGAAGCGACTTAGCAGCAGCAGCAGCAGCAAACTGAAGCTTAGAGAGTTTAAGTAGCTTGATTAGGTGGCAAATAAGTCACACGTGTCTAAACACAAGTGCAATCATTATGACTGTTAACCATGATATGTAGAATATGAGTTAGTCTGATCCTTATTTTCAAACCATACTCATTTAAGGAATTTGGGTATGGTGAGAAAGGGGCAGAGGAGTGAGGTAGGGGAGAGAGAGAAAGAGAAGAAACCAGGTCACTGTTCAGTGAAAGGACTGCTCTCTGCTGTCCTGCTCAGGGGCCATGTGTCAGGAGAGAGCAGAAGGGACCTGGCAGTGCTGTTCCCGTCCTCCCAGTAGGAGCACCAAAGATGCAACTCTGTATCAGTGTTCAAAGATTTAAATTTTCATAAAAAACAGTCCCTAAAATTAAGCCATTTCAGTGGATTCTAAAAACAGCTAAATAAATAAAGCCATCAGTCCCAACCCAAGAAGAAAATTGGCCCACACTGAAATAATTAAAGAAGGCATGTTGGTCTCCACCAGAGTGTCTTCCTAAGGTGTTTCCAAAAGCAGGCTGCTTTATTTGTAAAACTGAAGTGTAGCTATTTATAATCAAACTTTAATGGTTATCAAAGGGGAAAGGGAGAAGGGTGAGAGGGCTAAATTATGAGTATGGGATTAATAGATATATACCACTTTACATAAAACAGATAAGGAACAAAGATTTACTGTATGACACAAGCAACAGTATTCAATATCCTTTAGTGGAAAATAATCCAAAAGCAGTTTTAACCTTCATGCACACACCACCTGGAGAGCTTACCTTCCCAGTGAATGGCAGCTCCTCTCTGCTTCCAGGCCCTGAACATGCTGTTCTATTTTAGAAGTGACAGGCTCATCTCAGGTGTTGTCTTAGCTTGGGTTCCCCCAGAAACAGATCCTGAAGAGAGAATAAACTAGTGAACATAGTTGTTTAGGAGGTGACCCCAGAAAATACAAAGTGAGAACTAGAAAAATGAGGCAAGGAAGGGGAGGAGGCTGATAAAGGGTGACTCTTCAAACAAGTTCCCACCATGTGTAACTGGTGGTAAATTCCAGAGAAAAGCACTGGAGCCAAAGTAAAAACTATTTTTTGAGAGTCATCCCCACAAGAGGTGAAGGGGTTAAGAAGTCACCTATACACAAACACTTTAAGCACAATTTGCCAAAAATAATTACCTGAAGACTGAAATGGTGGTTACCAGGAAACTGGAATGTAAACTAATTACCAGGAGAAGGAAAAGGTAATTTACCAGGGACTTCAGGGAGGTGGACATGGGCAATATTAATCAATAAGCATAAAGTCTCAGTTGAGTAATAGAATAAGTTTTAGAGATCTGTCATACAAAATTGTACATATAGTCAACAGTAATGTATTATGCACTTATAATTTAAGAGAATAATTTTCAGGTGAAGCAATTTTACCATAATAAAATAAAAATAAACTGAATTACCTGGACAACTTTGTAAAAAAATGAAATTACCATATATGTGAGGATCTACTTCTGGACCCTTAATTCAATTCCATGGATCTATATATGTTCATGCCTAAGCCAATAACACACCCTCTTGATTACTATAGCTTTATATTAAGACTAAAAATTAAGTAGTTTAGGTTCTCTTGTTTTCTTATTTTTACAAATTATTTAGCAATTCAAAGTCCTGTTTGTTTCTAATATAAACACTTTAGAAACAGTTTCTGACTTCCAGCAAAAAAACTACTGGGATTTTAATTGGAATTGCATTGACTCATTAGGTCAACTTGGAAAGAACTGACATCAAAAATATCATCTTCCAGTTCATGAAGATGGTATATTCCTCCATTTATTTAGCTCTTTGTAAATCTTTCTTCCCCTTTCTTGACTATTTCTCAAGCTTCTAATTGAATTTGCATATTTAATTAAATTAGTTAATACTTCTAAAACAATGATGAATAGAGATAATGGACATCTGTACATCTTAAATAAGATGCTGGCTTTGGTACTAATAAATAAATATATATATATATATATTTTATCACATTAAGAAAGTATCCATCAAAGTTTTTTTAATCAGAAAAGTGTAGTATGTACTATTGAATGCTTTTTTCAGGAAGATAACCACATGATTTTTTTTCCTTAGCTCTACTTATAAGGGGTATTTTATTAATACTATTTGTATTTTGATACTGAGCAAACCATGCACTCATTGAATAAATCTCTACTGATCATGGTTTGCTATTTTCTTATGTGCTGTAAGATTCTGTTTGTGCTGTGTGTGTGTGTTCAGTCATGTCTGACTCTTCATGACCCTTTGGACTTACTTCCAGACTCCTCTGTCCATAGGATTTTTCAGGCAAGAATACTGGAGTGGGTTGCCGTTTCCTCCTCCAGAGGATCTTCCTGACCCAGGGACTGAACCTGCATTTCCTGCGTCTCCTGCATTGCAAGCAGATTCTTTACCTGCTGAGCCACTGAGGAAGCTCTAAGATCCTGTTGCTAATATTCTCTTTAGTACTTTTGTATCAATATTCATAAATAACATTGGTTTACAGTTTGTTTTACTCTACTTATTAAATTTTCCTTTAGATAAATTCTTGTTTAAATCACAAGGCAAAATGTAAACCAGCCACTTTCCCTTCTCACCCAGTAGTATTTTATCCTTACAAATAATTTTTACCCCTTCCCATTTATTCCCGTGCCTCACAAAAGTTTGCACATCTCTGGGTTATTACAGAAGCTATTATGAACAGAAGTGATCAAAAACCATTTGCTGAGAATCAGAAAGCTTGATTTAAAGATAAATTATCTTGGTGAGCAACCCAAGAGACCTTGGATAATTACAAAGTCTGACATTCTTTCTGTTTCTGTGTCCAGATTCCTGGGCAGGAGATTTATTGGTCCAGCCTGGGTCAGAAAGCCATGGTATCTATCCCTGGACTGATCAAGTATGGTCAGAGGGCAGGTTCATATGAAAAAAACAGATGACTATTTAGAAGACATATTTATGAAGTGGGCTTTACCTTCTGAAAAGCCTTTAAGAAGGAAAGAAATGACTTTTCCCAAAGAAAGGCAAACTGATAGTCAAATACAACAGTAAGCCTACTAAAAATACATAAAAAGGGAAGGCTCTACATCATTTATATTGAATTGAATGTGCTTCCTGAACATGCATAGTCAAACAAGGGTGTCATCCTACAAGAACTTGGGCAAAAAAAATTAACAATTTTATTCGTGCACTCAGTATTGGGTACAGACCTTGGGAAGATGAGATTTAGCATTACTTACACAAAGCACACCAATAGTGCCACAGCAAGCAGATCATATGAGGGGCAGGGTGAGTTTCTTTCCTGAGACATATACTAGATAATATACCAACAAAAAATTTCAAGCCACCAAATGATATGCAAAGAAGAGATCTCAAGTATTTGTAAAATATGTGATAGTATTCTTTACCAGCTGAGCTACCAGGGAAGCCCACTCAGCACCCTATAAATGCTATACCAATAATGAGCCAGGAGTGAGGACACAATTACCCCACCTTTGTTTTTCTCTGCTTAAAGACACTCCTAATAAAAAGGAAGTTTTGAAGATATACAGAAAGGAACATTCTGTCTATAAGGCAATGGAAGTTTATAATTCTTCCTATTCAAAAGTCTGAAACTTGTTGACTAAGGTGAAGAAAGGGATGTAATCTGGGCTCACAATCTGGCTCACGAATTTACATAACTAACTGCCATCATTTAGACTTTGTGAAAGGTAAAACTTACGAGGCATATTTGAAAGGCACAAGAACTGGAATCTGATTAAATGTTAAAGGAAAATACTCCACAGAGAGTACCTTATTTAGTGAATTCATTATGAAAATTCTATATTAGCATATTTATTGTTAGGTTGTAAACAATGCTCCCAGACTGGCTGAAAACAGCCATTTATTAAAGAGTAAGGCAAATTTCCCCTTTCACACTTGTCTAAATTATTGTTTCTGAAATTTAATTTCCTACATTCTTTTCTCACATTTGTCCAATACGTAACAGTTCAGCAGCACATTCTCAGGCAAACTTTACGTGACTTTTCACCCCTTTCGTGGGTTTTAAAAAATGAAGCTTTAAAAAGGTTTGCTGACTTGCCAAAGGTAGATCAAGTAACTAATCTGAACTGCACAAATTCTAAATCAGTGAAGTCTAAATAGGTATGATTTTTTCTTTGTTTTTGTTTTGTTCCTGAGAGACATGTATTCCCTTAAGGCAAAAATTACAAAGGAGAAAAAGAAAAGAAAAAAATCTTTTCACTTCTGGATTAATTCTCTAAACTCTTAAAGACTAACTTATGAAGGAACAGGGGGAAAAGGCAGTGGGGCTGGGGAAGGGTAGTGGAGTCCATCCCTAATTTTGCTAAACTCAAATGCAATGGAAAATTTATTACCTTTTTTGTTGTTTTTGTTCTTCTAATTTGAAAAGAATTGTGTATGTGTGCATATTTATTATATTTTTTCACTTAAGTAGAGCAATGACTTTTTTTTCAAGTTTATCTAGCAAGAGCAGATAATTGACACCAAATTGGTCTTTTGAAGTTGCACCCAGAATCTTCACTCCTTCAACTGCTCCTGCAGAAGGATGATTTTGGAGTCAATCAAATTCACTGTCTGCATAAACCAATGTATTTAGCTGCTGGTTCTGCAGGCCCAATTAACTCTTCTGCTGCTGCTGCTGCTGCTGCTGCTAAGTCGCTTCAGTCGTGTCCGACTCTGTGCGACCCCATAGACGGCAGCCCACTAGGCTCCACCGTCCCTGGGATTCTCCAGGCAAGAACACTGGAGTGGGTTGCCATTTCCTTCTCCAATTAACTCTTCTAACATGTGTAAAATGAGGTTATGGTTATGTTTGTAGCCAATTAGAATTGTTTTGATTAAACACTCCCTCTGGTATCTTATTTAAAGAAAGAAAACATGGCCCTGAAATGTATTTCATGGGATGGGAGAGGATACCTAGGGTGGGGTAGGGGTGGAAGTGGAGAAGAAAATTACCTAGGTCATGCTATGAAATGTATGACCTCTCATTTATGTGAGAAGTCTTATTTGCACAATTTTTTAAAAAATAGTGTGCTTAACACACTTTGAAGACATCTTTAATATGACCATCAGTATTGTTACTATTGTATTATGGAAACAGTATTATCAATGTCAGACAAAATAGTAAAAGTTGAAGGAGTACAGAGCTGGAGAACTAGCAGACCTGTATCTTAATGTCAGCTCCAACCCAAGTGAGTCACTACCTTTCTGAACTTACATTTCCCCTTCTGAAAAGAGAAACAATACTCATTTTGTTTCTGCCTCTGAGAATACAACAAAATATAAGACAAAATTGCTGTTCTCAAAGAGTTTGTAATACATTTGGCAAAACAAAGTAATTCATGTAAAAGATAAAAATAACCACTTGCTAGGAACTGTTCCAAAAGCAGTATCATCTGGTTGAGCTTCATAACAATCCAAAGAGGTAGGCATTATTATTGTTTCTATTTTACACACAAGAAAACTGAGGCATAGAGTGATTCGGAAATATTAGAAGCCTCTCTGTGCTTAAGTTAACAGTAAGGTTTCAAACCCAGTCAATCTCAGAGCATGTACACTTAGCTACTGTATCATATAATAACAAAGAATCCTATGTGTTCATAGAAGAGAAAGACAGATAATTAATCAGGAAGATAATATACAAACAATAGTTAATTGGAGTGATGAGAGAGAGTTCCAATTATAAGAGTATGATGAGCCAAACCTTAAAATGTTAGGAGTATTTGAATGGACGGAAGAGAAAACAATGGAAGTAAAGTGAGAAAACTCAATATGAAGATGACAGCAGGTGTGGGATGAGAGTGGGGAAGAACCCAGATGAACAGCAGTGAAAGGTAAGGATGGGGAGGTCCGTTGTGGAGAATTTTGACTACAGAGTTTAAATCCTTCCAACTTCACCAAACTGACAGCTGTTTTCCTGACCCTCTATAGGCTAGTGTCTGTAGTTGAGCTTTGCTGCTTGCAGAAAGCAGCATTTGAAGAGCAAGCAAAGATTCCAATTGTTCTAAGAGCCCAATCATAGCCCCAGCTGGCCTACAGGGAGCCTTTGAACTAGTTAGGCAAAACTACCTTCAACAGATGAGCCTGTGGCTTGGTGAGCAGACCATGTGCATGCATGCTAAATCACTTCAGCGTGTCTTACTCTTTACAACCCTATGAACTGTAGCCCACCAGGTTCTCTGTCCATGGGGTTCTCCAGGCAAGAATACTGGAGTGGGTTGCCATGCCCTCCTCCAGGGTATCTTCCCAACCCAGGGATAGAACCTGCATCTCTTATGTCTCCTGCATTGGTAGGCGGGTTCTTTACCACTAGTGCCACCTGGGAAGCCCTGAGCAGAGCAAATCTTTCTGTAATTTAGAGGAGGCCCCTGGGTAGATGCAGCTCCAAGTGTGGAGCTTGGCTAATCAACCCAGACTGATCTCAGTTCCGACCACCTCTAAAAGCAGGAGCACACAAACTACTTAAAAGTATACCTACCAGCCCCATTCCCAAAACACAGCCACATTTGCTGGAATCACCCTTCATATTTACAGAAGTTTATACAAGCACAAAGATCATTACTTAATTACTATAAGTAATTACTTAAAGGTGACAATAATCACTCTTTTATGCTGTTCAGGGGAAAGTTGGTAAATGTAAAATAACCACATGATACATAATATGTCAAAATTCAGTTATTCCTCGTATGGTAATCAGTATTAAAGGTTGTGTTTATTTCAGAAAAATACACAACTATGTTTTTAGTTTACAATGAAATAAAGTTAGAATCCATATGGTAACTGGGCATATCATTAGAAGATTATAAAACAGAGATTCAAATGTTTACATCTAATGTTCCTAATTCCATGGAAGAAATAGTTTATACTAGAATTTTTTACCGGCTAAAATATAGTCATTATCTTAATGAAACTGGTTCTTTTTATTTTTTAAGTATGAAATTCTACATAGAATTTGATTAGTGAAGTGTGTTTATTGCAATAAGGCTTCCCTGGCGGCTCAGACAGTAAAGAATCCACCTGCAATGTGGGAGACCTGGGTTCAAGCCCTAGGTTGGGAAGATCCCCTGGAGGAGGGCATGGCAACTCACTCCAGTATTCTTGCCTGGAGAGTCCACATGGACAGAGGAGTCTTGGTGGGCTACAGTCCATGAGGTCACAAAGAGTCAGACATGACTGAGCCACTAAGCACATACACATTTATGGAAATATGATTTAAATAAGCACAAGGGAACTTATGGGGGTGAGGGATGTGTCCTAAAACTCAATTGTGGTGATAGTTGCAAAACTATACATTTAATGAAATTCACTGAACTCTGCACATACTCTTTTTACTGTGTAAGGGCTTCCCAGGAGGCACTAGTGGTAAAGAATCTACCTGCCAATGCAGGAGATATAAGAGATGTGGGTTTGATCCCTGGGTCGGGAAGATCCCTGGAGGAGGAAAAGGCAATGCACTCCAGTATTTTTTCCTGGGAAATTCCACAGACAGAGAAACCTGGAAGGAGGACTGGCCATGGGGTCACAAAGAGTTGGACACGACTGAGTGTCTGAGCAAGTTATTACATATTCTTTTTACTGTATATTAGCTTAGTAAAGCTTTTTTTTTAAGATTAAAATTGCTGGGGTTTGGTGAATGTATTACAAATTCTTTTCATTTACCTCTCATACTTCAAAATTTTCCTATTTTTACAATAGCACATGTTACCTACATAGCTGAAAAATAATTTCAAGACAGTTTAGTTTAACATACACATTTATCTACCACACATTCTGTGCTTAGTATCATGATAGAATCTAGAGCTGTACAAAATAAAAAATAACATGTTGTCTCTTTCTTAAGAAGCTTACAATGGTGTAAGAGTAGGAAACAATGCAAAAACTACTTATCTATGGCAGAATGAAATTACCTTTCAAGCAAGTTGCAAGTAACAGATGTTGGTCGCTGAAGGAAAGAAACAATTAATGACTGGCCAAAGGGACAGGGCAAAGGAAGAGTGGTTGGCAAGAGAGTTTTGAGTCACCTGGAGGCTGATGCACATGGTCACATCCTTAATTGGAATAAACAAATGAATATTCATTGGAAAGTAAGGTTAGTAGCAAAAGTAAGCAATCTCCATGCTTACTACACGTATTTATCAGTTTAGTTCAGTAACTCAGTTGTGTCCAACTGTTTGCGACTCCATGGATCACATCACGCCAGGCCTCCCTGTCCATCACCCACTCCTGGAGTCTACCCAAACTCATATCCATTGAGTCGGTGATGCCATCCAACCATCTCATCCTCTGTCATCCACTTCTCCTCCTGCCTTCAATCTTTCCCAGCATCAGGGTCTTTTCAAATGAGTCAGCTCTTTGCATCAGGTGGCCAAAGCATTGGAGTTTCAGCTTCAGCATCAGTCCTTCCAATGAACACTCAGGACTGATCTCCTTGCAGTCCAAGGGACTCTCAAGAGTCTTCTCCAACCCATATTTATATCTGCTAGGAAATAAAATTAACATTGAGGAGACAAAGATTTGATAGCAAGTAGGCACAAAGAGGAAGAATGGACCGAGGAAAGAAAGTTTTCTACCCTATGGGAAAGCAAAAATTACGTCAGCTTGCACTTTATCATTGAAAAAGAAAACAAAAATAAAAACAAGATTTGTTTAAAAAAATAGCTGGTTCTCTAACCAGAGTTAATGAGGCAGGGTAGTTACCTCCCCACATTGCAGGAAGGAGTAAAGAGCCTCTTTTCTTAAAGCAGTTACCTCTCCAGAGATAAGAAAATGGAAGCCAGTCATGCCCAGATTATTCTTTACACATTTACCAATCAGGCTTATTATTCCACCTCTCTTTGACTGCAGTCAGTAAAATGGTGGAGAAAAATTAGCACCTATACCAAATGAGCTCTTTCCAGTAACAGAATCATCAGCAATACTCTGTCATCACATTTCAGTTCAGTCGCTCAGTCGTGTCCGACTCTTTGCGACCCCATGAACTGCAGCACGCCAGGCCTCTCTGTCCATCACCAACTCCCGGAGTCTACCCAAACCCATGTCCATCGAGTCGGTGATGCCATCCAACCATCTCATCCTCTGTTGTCCCCTTCTCCTCCCGCCCCCAATCCTACCCAGCATTAGGGTCTTTTCCAATGAGTCAACCCTTCGCATGAGGTGCCCAAAGTACTGGAGTTTCACCTTCAACATCAGACCTTCCAATGAACACCCAGGATTGATCTCTTTTAGGATGGATTGATTGGATCTCCTTGCAGTCCAAGGGACTCTCAAGAGTCTTCTCCAACACCACAGTTCAAAAGCATCAATTCTTCGCGCTCAGCTTTCTTCACCGTCCAACTCTCACATCCATACATGACCACTGGAAAAACCATAGCCTTGACTAGACGGACTTTTGTAGGCAAAGTAATGTCTCTGCTTTTAAATATGCTATCTAGGTTGGCCATAACCTTCCTTCCAAGGAGTAAGCGTCTTTTAATTTCATGGCTGCAGTCACCATCAGCAGTGATTTTGGAGCCCAAAAAAATAAAATCTGACACTGTTTCCACTGTTTCCCCATCTATTTCCCATGAAGTGATGGGACCAGATGCCATGATCTTAGTTTTCTGAACGTTGAGCTTTAAGCCAACTTTTTCACTCTCCTCTTTCACCTTCATCAAGAGGCTCTTTAGCTCTTCTTCACTTTCTTCCATAAGGGTGGTGTCATCCCCATATCTGAGGTTATTGATATTTCTCCCGGCAATCTTGATTCCAGCTTGTGTTTCTTCCAGCCCAGCGTTTCTCATGATGTACTCTGCATATAAGTTAAATAAGCAGGGTGACAATATACAGCCTTGACGGACTCCTTTTCCTACTTGGAACCAGTCTGTTGTTCCATGTCCAGTTCTAACTGTTGCTTCCTGACCTGCATACAGGTTTCTCAAGAGACAGGTCAGATGGTCTGGTATTCCCATCTCTTTCAGAATTGTCCACAGTTTATTGTGATCCACACAGTCAAAGGCTTTGGCATAGTCAATAAAGTAGAAATAGATGTTTTTCTGGAACTCCCTCGCTTTTTCGATGATCCAGCGGATATTGGCAATTTGATCTCTGGTTCCTCTGCCTTTTCTAAAACCAGCTTGAACATCTGGAAGTTCACAGTTCACGTATTGCTGAAGCCTGGCTTGGAGAATTTTGAGCATTATTTTACTAGCATGTGAGATGAGTGCAATTGTGCGGTAGTTTGAGCATTCTTTGGCATTGCCTTTCTTTGGGATTGGAATGAAGACTGACCTCTTCCAGTCCTGTGGCCACTGCTGAGTTTTCCAAATTTGCTGGCATATCGAGTGCAGCACTTTCACAGCATCACCTTTGAGGATTTGAAATAGCTCAACTGGAATTCCATCACCTCCACTAGCTTTGTTCGTAGTGATGCTTTCTAAGGCCCACTTGACTTCACATTCCAGGATGTCTGGCTCTAGATGAGTGATCACATCATCGTGATTATCTGGGTCGTGAAGATCTTTTTTGTACAGTTCTTCTGGGTATTCTTGCCACCTCTTCTTAATATCTTCTGCTTCTGTTAGGTCCATACCATTTCTGTCCTTTATCGAGCCTATCTTTGCATGAAATGTTCCTTTGGTATCTCTAATTTTCTTGAAGAGATCTCTAGTCTTTCCCAATCTGTTGTTTTCCTCTATTTCTTTGCACTTATCGCTGAGGAAGGCTTTCTTATCTCTCCTTGCTAGTCTCTGGAACTCTGCATCATCACAAGTGGTACATAAAATCATGTGTTACACTGCTAAAAATGTGGATTCCCAATCTAAACACTTTGGATTCTGAGAGAGACTCCTGTATTTAAAATATGCATGCACTCTCCCTCCATCTTCAGTCTGCAGAATCTATTGCAGAAGGTCTGCAGACCACACTATTAAAACACAACAGCATCTTAGAGGTTTGTGTATAGGAAGCTAACAAAATAATGTACACTGATACATAAAATCAAATTAATTATTTATTATTACCGGTACTATCAATCACTAAATTAAGATTCTAGTGCATACTATTTTAAGAATAATACTATATATAGAAGAAATTTTCTTCTTTTGATTTGATGCAAAGAAAAATATAAGGGAGATAGTGAATACACCCAGGTACTTAATAATTTCTAATGATTTCTCAGTGATCTAAAATCCATTTCCTTAGCCAATTCCCAAAATTGTATTTCTCAGGAGAACTGGCCAAAAAGAAGTATCCATCCCATCAGAGATGACTATAGGGCCTTACAATACCAGCTCTTGTCCCAGATTTCTTACATAAATAATATTTTGCTTCTCCCCAGTCTGTCAGCTGTAGGTAAACAACTTGACCCTTCCCTTTTCATGTTTAGCCAGACATTTGGTCTGAAGAGTTTGGGAGGATGTGGTTTCCAACAAGGACCACAACTTTGATAGCCACCTGTAGTTCTTTTTGCAGAGGCTTCCCTGGGAAACTTTTCTGGACAGGTTACCATTTAAAATGCCATGATCTGACTGCTTTGATTAATTGTGGTATCATTTTCTCCATAAACTAGGTAGGGAGAGGTTCGTCTCATTTTAAAAGTGGCCTGTCATGCTCAGAAGAAATTAGTTTGCCCCAAGTGAAAGACCTTGACACTATCAGCCAGTTCAGATACCACAGGTCATTTTACTAAAGTGGCAGATTTTGGAGGTGTTCTTTAGATTTATCATTTATTAAAAGCTATTATTTGAAGAAAAAGAGATGGGCCATGTTCTGGCAGAGCTCAACCAGGCTATGGCTTTGTTGGTCAGTCTTTCTGAGTTTTTCTGAGATTAGATTCACCCTTATTCATCCAGGTTTCCATCCAACAGCATCACAATTGCCTGTGCTCAGTTTGACTCACTGCAGAGAAAGTGCACCCTGTGGAAATCTCATCTTGACTTTGATGACTATATTTAATCCCAGAGCCCAGGGAGAAACTAAAGCAGAGAAGGATCATGAGGAGCTGCCTGAAAGATGGGCATCACATGAATGTCCTATGAAAAACTTTTTTGCAACAATTTTAATTCAAAAATTGGTATAATGATAGCAGTATTAGTACTCTGATAACTACAGTTTGGGGTGTGCACTATGTGTTAAGCATGGTAGCATGTTATATCCTATTTAAAATCTCTTAATAACTTTGTGAAGTGATATTAATATTACTCTACATTATCCTCTTACAGGTGAAGAAAACTGAGGCTCACATTGGTAAAATTATTTGAGGCCATATGTCAATGGTGCTAAGAACCAAGATTGTCTGAATCTAAAGCCCACCCTGGTGTGTGTTAATGTATCTGTACATCAATCCACCAGTGCAAGATTAATAGGGTCCAGGAAACTTGTGTCAGAAAACCTGGGTTCTTTGTTGAATGACCATCCCATTACATGCACAGGAGCACCAAGAGTTCACTGGTCCAAAAACATTCCTGCATATTTTACACGAACCTAAGATTCTTTTGAGTAACATCAAAATGTCGGGTTAGCATTATGACCATTCCATTTTAAAAACAAAGAAATTGAGATTAAGAAGGAAAATAATTTAGGTCTTAGCTGGTAATTAGCAGAGCCAGATCCGACACTTATACCTTTTGCTCTAAATGCTTTTTCCACCATACATTAGAAAAATAGGAATATAGAAAAGAGACACATTAAAGACAGTATGTTGGAAAAAGCAGAAAATACTGACCCCTTTCTCTGAGTCATTTCTTTTTCTAACTCAAATGTTGATAAGAAAATGTTTGGACTTTTCAAGAGCGTGAACATTTGTGCATGCATGTACACACCTATGTGAATGTGATAGATGGGAGATGTAGATGAGCCTCATGCTCCTGCCCAGACCAAAGTCATGGCACGTAGGTGTAGAGACAGAGAAGCTTCATGTATTCAAAATGGGGATCAGCCATCTCCCTTTTCATGTCATCTATTTTGGCAGCACTGGAACAGAGTGACCTGACTTGAGAAGGGAGGAAGGGGAAGAAGTAGTCAGAAATAAAGGGTTTCGTATAATTCACTCAGCCAAAATTGTGAAAATCTGTTCTTGAGGGTTTTTTCCATTGAAAAACTTTAATAGAACAGATTTTGTACTTTGACAAATAGAAGATACCATTTTTTTTCCTCACTACAAAGTACTGTTTTGGCCAGGAGAGTGGAAGTATGAATACAGGGATGCAAAGATGTCAGCCAAGTCAATTATATTTTTAACCCTTATCAAATTTCCTCAAGCAAACTGATTGCCAGAAAAGACCAGTGAGCCATATAGTTATCTTTTTAATTAACTTTTATTGGATTATAGTTGATTTACGTGGGTCCTATAGTTATATTTTACTCTTCTAAAGGGGTCAATTTTTCAGAATTTATGTTAGGCATATCATGCTGCCCATCATTTCCAATAGAAATTTAGAGATCAGAGTAGAGAAGAAAGACACCAAATATTCTTTTTTCTTGAAAACCAGACTGGAGCTGAGATGGGGAAAAAAAACAAAATTTCAGCTTATTTTTGATGTGGCTAAGAACTGGAGTACAATGAAGGTCCAGGCAGAGGATAATACTCAACAGCTGCCTTTTTGCTCCCAACTAGGTTTGAGTCTGAAGACTCAAGACATGGATACCCTTAGGTAGCCGAGGTGGGGAGACCAACCTTAGACAAACATCACAACTGGAACACCAGGCACAGAAAGTGCGATCTTTGCTGCTGACAAGTATATTGCAAGGCAGATTTATTGATTCAGCCAATTACATGTGGCTGCATGAATCTTAAGATTCAGAGCTGCTGCTGCTGCTGCTGCTGCTGCTAAGTCACTTCAGTCATGTCCGACTCTGTGCGACCCCATAGACGGCAGCCCACCAGGTTCCTCTCTCCATGGGATTTTCCAGACAGGAGTACTGGAGTGGGTTGCCACTGCCTTCTCCAATGCATGAAAGTGAAAAGTGAAAGTGAAGTCGCCCAGTCGTGTCCGACTCTCAGCGACCCCATGGACTGCAGCCTACCAGGCTTCTCTGTCCATGGGATTTTCCAAGCAGGAGTACTGGAATGGGTTGCCACTGCCTTCTCCGAAGATTCAAAGCTAGAGATTGGCTAAGATGGAAGAGTAGAAAGAAGCTCACCTCCTCTCATGAGCACACTCATGTCTGTTTTCAGAACCATCGATGAAAAAGACCAGAACCTACCAGAAAAGATATACAACTAAAGACATAAGGAACCACAATGAGATGGTTAGGAGCATCAGACTTGTGATATAATGAAGTCCCATACCCCACAGTGGGTAATTCACAAACTGGAGAATAATTATATTGCAGAGGTTTTCCCACAGGAGTAACAGTTCTGAGTCCTACATCAAGTTCCCCAGTCCAGGGGTCCTGCACCAGGAAGACAAGTCCCTAGACATTTGGCTTTGAAGGCCAGCAGTGCTTAATTTCAGAAACCTTATGGGTCTAAGAGAAACAGACTTCACTCTTAAATAGTGCACACAAAATCTCACACATACCAGGACCCAGGACAAAATCAAGAATTTGATAGGCACTTGGGCCAGACCTACCTGCTAGTCTTGAGGACATTCTCTGGATTTTAGCTCTGTTTATATAGGCAATTTGAGTGCACAGAAGGTCCCTAGAGAACCTACATGTTGAACTAACCTATAGACAACTGTTTTCAAATCTAGCACAGAACTATTCTGTCACAGACTGTGACATTCAATAGATTTAAGGTGCAGTGTGCCGACAAGTAGAATCTGCCTGCAATACAGGAGACGTGGGTTCAATCCCTAGGTCAGAAAGATCCCCTGGAGAAGGAAATGGCAACCCCCTCCAGTATTCTTTCCTAGGAAATCCCATGGACAGAGGAGCCTGGCAGGCTACAGTGCATGGGGTCGCAAAGAGTTGTACATGACTGAGCACACGTGTATATGCACGCACGTGGCAACAAGTGGAGTTAGCTAGTTTTGAATTGTCAGCTCCATCCTGTATAAGATGGCAATAAAATAGGATCTATTTCATAGTGTTCCCATGAGGGGTAAATGTGATAATGCATTTATGATATTTAGATAAGTTTTTGACATTTCGGTATTCCATAAATGTCTTGTTGTTATTGTTGTTGTTGTTGTTATTATTGTCCTCTAACTTGTTATGACCTTACAATGAAAAAGAGTGGGAAACATCATCAACAGCAAACCAGTATCTACCCTGAGTTGCCCCAGCTGAACTCTGTGACTGTGGTCAGTTAAAAATCAAATACTCACAAGATCCAGCAATCCTACTTCTGGGCATCTATCTGGACAAAACTATAATTCAAAAGGAAATGTGCACCCCTATGTTCATAGCAGCACCATTCTCAATTGTCAAGACATAGATACAACCTAAATGTCCATCAGCAGATGAACAAATAAAGATTATGTGGTACATCAATATAATGGAACACTATTCGTCCATGAAAAAGAATGAAATAATGCCATTTGCAGCAACATGGATGGCCCTAGAGGTTATCAAACTAAGTGAAGTAAGTCAGAAATAGAAAGACAACTATCATATGATATCACTTATATGCGGAATCTAAAATATTAAATATGACACAAGTGAACTTTTCTATGAAACAGAAATAGATTCATAGACATAGAGAATAGACTTGTGGTTGCCAAGGGGAAAGGGGATTAAGGGAGGGATGGACTGGGACTTTGGAATTAGTAGATGCAAACTATTATACATAGAATGGATAAACAAGTTCCCATTGTATAGCACAGGGAACTATATTCAATATACTATGACAAATCATAATGGAAAAGAATATGAAAAATAATTATATATATATAACTGAATCACTTTGTACAGTAGAAATTAACAAATTGTAAGTCAACTATACTTCAATAAAATAAATTTGAAAAAATCAAATACTCAAAAGAGAGCCTAAACCTATTTTGATGCATTAAAAATCTATAGAAATATGGCAAAAATAGTATTTAAAATTTTGTAACTAGAAATAAAGGTCACCTCCTGCTGAGCTCTCATTTCCTGCTGCGTGGAGGGGAAGCTGTCCACATACAAGGCCACTTAGGTAGCCAGAAAATGCATATTAAACACTCTACCAACAGAAAACAACTGATTCTAGGGTCCCTGAACCCGCATATCCCTTAAGAGGCCTTTGGAGGTAGAGGAGACTTGATGAGGATTCTCAGCAGGGAAGGCAAGGGGTCAACGCACCACACAGAACAGGCAGTTGCAGGCTTCCATGGACATGTCCTTAGTATCACAAAATTTCAGTGTTCAAATATATACAAGCATGACAAATGAGGGAGAACCAAATGACCCTTAGGATTATAATATGTGTGAATAAGCCATTGGAATAATTTCTGCAAATAAAGGGCCATATAACTGCTAATATTCCCATCTTTTTCTAGCAATAATAATGCATCATCTGGCCGAAACAGTTCCTTAAGTATCTTATGTTCTCTGCTGGAACCAAGTCATTAATCCCATTTATAAGCTAATGGGGAAGCCCTGAGTCCAAATTAAGGTCCTGAAGAAACGTACTGGAATTAATGACAAAGGGGAATCATTTTTCTCTACAGCTATAAGGTTGCTTTGCCAAAGAGCACTTTTTTGCTCCTGAACTTTACTTTGAATACTGAATAATCCTACCCAGAAATAGTTAATACACTGACATCAACAGTTTCACTTTCATGCACTGGAGAAGGAAATGGCAACCCACTCCAGTATTCTTGCCTGGAGAATCCCAGGGACGGAGGAGCCTGGTGGGCTGCCGTCTATGGGGTCACACAGAGTTGGACACAACTGATGCGACTTAGCAGCAGCAGCAGCAGCAGCTACCCAGAAATAGTTAATACACTGACATCAATAGTTTCGCAAACAGTCAACCCAACATTGCTAGGACCACACAGCAACCCTGGTCCTTTACTGCATCTCTCTCCTAGAGTATCTTTATTGCCATCAGCCTGCAAAAACCGAGTCAGCTTTTATAGAGAGGGCCAGTGAACTAAGACAAAGACCCCCACATCATGCATGCTCGCCCTAAACTCTGCAAGGTGATGCAGTTTTAGTCTGTGACTGTCTCCACATGAGAAATAGTAGTACATAACAGTCAAATGTTTTAGTGCACTCCAGGGTCAGGCAGACCTGGTTTATATCCCAGCTCTATGAGCATCTGAAGTTCCCAAGTCAGTTAACATCACTTAGGCTAGTTTTCCCTGTCTCTAAAGGAAATGAAGTGGATGGGAAAGGAAGAAGTACTCTTAAGATTATTTGGACAATTGTTTATTAATATTAGTAGTGAATGACTATAAAAAAGGAAAGGAGAAAGGGAGGGATGAAGGAAGGGTGTAAGGAAGGAAGGAAGGGAAGAAGGAAAGCAAAAAGAGAAGACTTCATGAAGAGCCACAGTTTTACTCAAGAGACCTGTGAAAGAACAGGTTAGAGGGTCCCTCCCCAGAGCCCAGGGTGCCTCTTCCCAGAATCTGTCCTTGTTCTCTGTCACTGAAGGTTTCAAGAACAGGAAAGCTCCTTCTAGGAGCCAGATCTGAGCTCCCTTAGAGAAGAAGACAGCTCTTGCTTTCCAATTCAGGTGGTGGGGTATGTGCTGTGAACATGTTTAAACAAACAGAGGGAGATATCAGTCAGTCATTTCAGTCACTCAGTCATGTCCAACTCTTTGCAACCCCATGGACTGCAGCACGCCAGGCCTCCCTGTCCATCACCAACTCCCGAAGTTTACTCAGACTCGTGTCCATTCAGTCAGTGATGCCATCCAACCATCTCATCCTCTTTCATCCCCTTCTCCTCCCACCTTCAATCTTTCCCAGCATCGGGGTCTTTTCCAATGAGTCAGTTCTTTGCATCAGGTGGCCAAATTATTGGAGTTTCAGCTTCAGCATCAGTCCTGCCAATGAATATTCAGGACTGATTTCCTTTAGGATGGACTAGTTGGATCTTGTTGCAGTCCAAGGGACTCTCAAGAGTCTTCTCCAACACCACAGTTCAAAAGCATCAATTCTTTGGTGCTCAGCTTTCTTTATAGTCCAACTCTCACAACAAAGAGAGGGAGATATGAGTCTATCTTATTGTCGTGCTCCTGAGGGAACATCTCTGCAGAACCACTGCACTCTTACACTGCAGTTACACTCCTAGTTACAGGGGGAGGTTACAACAGAGAGCTAACACAGTTGAGTGACACTCATTCGCCATTCTGCCTACATGTAACCACTGGGGGAAGCACTGCATGATTCCTTCTCAGCATCAATAGGCAACTGGATTTAGAAGAAGCTTCTCTCCCATTTTGTGCCCAAGATTTGAATGCGAGGGGCTTGCCTTATGCCCAGAGAGACTCTCAGGCTCCTTAAACATAAAATAGGAGGCCTGAGCCCCTGCTTTGGAGACACATGCTTTGGTGTAAGTAGAATGACCATGTGATTTATTGTCCAAGACAATACATTGTTGAGAGTGAAAGAAAACACTGGTACTAATTACCAGACAGACAAGAGGCATAAACTGGAACTGTCCTAAGCAAACAAGGATACAGGATCATTCTAAGTGTGAGACGGGCTGCTGAGTCAGGGAGTGATTCAGGTTAGGTTTCACACCTTGGGAACCCTCTTAAGAAGCAAGAAGCCTCTCTGCTAGTTAGCCTTCTCCCCCTGAAAAAATCTTAATCTTTTTTCCTCTTTCAATAAATTAATAAAAAGAATTATAACATTTTAAAATAAAATATACTAAAACTATTAATAGAAAAGTAAGAAAAACAGAAAAGTATAAGAAAAAAGCACAAAGATTACGGAAAATACCACATGTGTAGTGGGGGGAAGAAGAGAGTGTATCATTTGGTGGCAATCATTTTTCCCACACTTTCATAGTTGAAGAATAAATAAATAAAAGGTTGGGTAGAAAGACAAAATAATTTTATGAAGAAGAAATCATACTACACTAGATACTTTTAATAAAAGGAGTTTAATTTACACAACACACACACACACAAAAATGACAGTGAAATGAAACTAAGGAAAATGTTAAACCTCACACAAATACTTCATTGCAAGAACAGAGGAGCTGCTATATCCAAGCTCCCTAGGTCCCCATAACACTGAACATTTAACCTGCTTCTGACAAGACTCCAGTCTCCTATCAAAACAATGTGGATGAAAGAGAAGTTAGTGTCCAGCTAAAGAAAGAAGACAGCCTTGGCAGCAAACCTGGGGAACACAAAGATAGTCTGTGAGCCTCACAGAAGCCCCTTACAATCCCACAATGGGGTCTTCCACTTCCACCTTTACTCACGGCTCTGGTTCAGAGTAAATATGTTGCCTGGAGAGATAGGTCGGTTGTAGTAAAAAGAGAGCACGCCCTAAGGAGTCAGAGGATAAAGTCCCTTCATCAAGGCTTGCATCAGAAAGTTGTCACTGGAGCTCTTTGAGTCTTAGGGTTCTGCTTTCTGCAAACAGTTGACATGAGGAACAGTAAGAGAGACAGTGGTGGTGAGGGGGAAAGTATGGCTTTGAAAGTCAGGACAGGAAGGTCTGGGTGGGCTAGCAGCCCATTTAGTCACTGCCTAAAGAGCACAGAGCAAGTGGATGAACACAGTGGGATAGGTCATATTCCATGACCTTGGCCATGCTACCTGTTACTTAATCTTCCTGAGGCTCAGTTTCCACATGTTTAAAATTAGGATATTAACAGGATCTAACTCATAGGGTCATTGTCAGGATTACAAGAAAGTCTATAAAAAGAGCTCAGCATGTCATCTGCTCATCAAAAGCATTCAAAAATACAAGCTAACAAAATAAACTAAAACAAGTAGATTTTCATGATGAGGTCTGGGAAAGTCCAAGGATGGGACATTTACTGGGATGGACAGACTTGAATGGAGTTTGGCAGTACGGAGACAGGGCTGCCCTAGAGTCAGGTCTTTGCCTAAGCCAGCTGTACCAAGTTTGGCTCATGTCTAAAATTTACAGTGTGTTTAATTCTGTGTAAACCTCTACATGTGCTGGAGAAGATTCATCAGCGAGGCTTGGAAATTATGAACCTGCACTTCGAACTCAATCATCCACAGATATGAATACAAGTTCTGCCTTGGATGAGCTGTGTAAACATGGCAAGTTACTTAACCTCTCTGAGCCTGAATATTCATCCACCAAATGGTGATAAGGATCAGTTTCTTGGAGTTGTGGAGAGGAGTAAATGAAATTAGATGTATGCTATGTCTCTCATAGGGCCTGTTACCAGGGGTATGTACCCAATAATGGTAATTCCTATTATTAATATTTCTATTTGTCCCTGTCTTTGAGAAGTTTAAGACACTCTTTGGTAGCTCAGACGGTAAAGCATCTGCCTGCAATGCGGGAGACCCAGGTTTGATCCCTGGTTCGGGAGATCCCCTGGAGAAGGAAATGGCAACCCACTCCAGTACTCTTGGCTGGAAAATCCCATGGACAGAGGAGCCTGGTGGGCTACAGTCCATGGGGTCGCAAAGAGTCGGACACGACTGAGCCACTTCACTTTCACTTGAGAAGTTCATAGTATAGTTGTAGGGACAAAGCTAATACACTAATAGAGGAGCCCAGAGTAAATGACAGAAAACCATTAAGCACTAAAACTAGTGAAACATTCAGTCAATATGTATTTACTGAGCATTTAGTGTGTGCCAGGCACTGTTTTAGTAGCTGGAGATATATTAATGAATAAGATGAGCATACTCCAGCTCTTACTATCCAAGGGTACCTGTGACTCGCTGAGAGCCTGTACCATGCAGCTTCCATCCACCGCTGAAACCCAGACCAAAAAGGCTGCATGTGGGGACTTCTGTCTCAGAAATATCCATCTCTCAAACAAGCAGGGAGAAAGGTCACAAAACCAGATGCAGAATGCAAAGGTGCTTACCATCTGTTTGCAGTCTCCTTCTTAGCTAATATAACCTGCAGAAACTTGCAGGAAGCTCAAAATATCAGAGTCAAGAGCTATAATCCTGAGGCCTGATTTGCATCTATGAATACACAGCAGCACAAGCCTCTTGCTTGGGATTTCTGCCCTTTGACAAGTGGCGTGGGTGGTTTATGGCTGTAGATTGTCCCTTTCTGAAGAGCAGTCAGGAAATGCCAGCCTCAGAGCTACAGGGTGGGAGAAGCCACCTCTAATCTTCAGGCCCTGCCCTTTTTCTGCAACTGAATCCCACAGTAGCCTTTCTTGTCTTGGAACTTTTGTTCCAAAACAGAACTTCTGTCAATTCAGTTTTGAAACAGAACAAATGATACAATGTTTTTATTTCCTCCAGCCCTATTTTTGAGTGATGGGAAGTAAATGATTTAACTGTAAAGTGCTTCTACTAATAACCTTCTTAGACTCAAAAAGCCCCAAGAAAGCACTCACAGAAATACTGTAATCTATGCTGATCTTAAAAGCAGAGCCAAATAGCTTTTATATCACAGATTCAAGAGAGATGGAGTTTAATCTTAAACATTAGCAGCCAGTTCTACTTTCATTGTAAGGACACTTGTGCCATAAGAGGGTTCCTGAAATACAATTAGAAGAATACTTGCCCTTCTTCTTTGATTTTGGCCATGAAAAGGCTCAGCATCCCAAGCCAGCCTTGCGGACTTTGCACCACCACCATCATCTCCCTCACCAACTGAGAAATTCTCTTTGGTGCAGCATCGACACCCTCTTGGATTTTGTTGGTAGGACCCCTAAGCCTCCTCCTCCTTTTGTTGGTAAGACCCCTAAGCCTCCCCCTAAGCCTCCACCCCTAGGCACCTTATTGGGTAGAGGCACTTTCTTCTTGGAGGAAAAAGCCAGTCTTTGAGGCCCAGCCTGGACTTGGCCCTGGATAAGCACCATCCCAGGAGACAGTACAGAAGGTTTCTAGACCTGGGCTTCTGAGGGGTGAGGCTTAGACCACTAGGGACAGTGAGGGAGATGGTCAGGACCAAAGGTGGTGTCTGGACATGATATCTACTATTTCTTTGGGTGTTCAGAAAGGTATTTCAGAAGAATTCTTACTGACTTCATAGATGTCTTTAAAATTAAAATAGAATTACCTGCTAATGTCAAAGACTAAAGATGCCACTTTACAGCTGTTAAACCATCTCTAAGGAGATATTATATAAAAGTGGTTGTAGAGAAAGGGTCTTTGCTCCCAGATAAGACCTGAAGAGGGAAAAGCCATGCCCCAAAGGAGATAGAGCAAGGGAACCAGCATTCCCTGAACATCCACTCTGATCAACAAGGCCCACTGCTGCTTCATAACATATACCTCTAATATGAACAACTGCCCTATGAATTATGTACAATAATCCTCATTTCATAGATGAAGAAACCAAAGTTCACAGAGGTTAAGTCTAAGGTCACAAAAGCACATGCAGAATGCAAAGTTGGGTCTTCTGATTCTTGCTAGGGTGTTTTTTTCCAACCCACAAGGTACCTCAAAAGATGTACATCCTAGACCCAGCTCTATCAACAATTGGCCATAAGTATGACCTTGTACCCAGCAGAGGGGTGAAAATCAAGGCCAACCTTCACAGGGGAAAGGAGAAATTTTATTACCCACATGTGAAGAAATCTAGTTACTCTAGAAGGACCTCAGAGAAACCTAACCCTGAGCTGCCTTGGATTTGGCTGGAGATGTCAGAGAACAGGCTGGTCACCTGCAGAGGCATGCTCTGGAGACCACCTGAATGTAAGGCCCTGTCTCAAGGAGCCTAAAAGTTACATCCTACTTTAGCTGAATTGTTTTAGATGCCCTGGGAGCATGAGAAAGTTCAAGTGGCTTCTAAAGGTCTCTGTCCACCATAGACAAATATGACCAAGATTTAAGGGAGATAGTGTGTCAAAGCAGATACACAAAGTACATCTGGAAGCAGAACTGAGGTCCATTGCTCTGACCATAAGTCACTTAGACAAGTTACCCAATGTCTCTGTGTTTCCACAGCCTCAGCTGAAAATGAGCTCTCCTAGATAGGATATTGTGAAGATCCAATAATAAACAGAGGCCATGCAAGATATGTGCAACTGCAAGGAGGATAAAATGTTCAAGGCGTAAGACCAAAACTAGAAGGTAAAATGAGACTTTTAAAAAGGATAAAAATGAATAGAATGGTTGTAAGTCCATATAAGTTCAGTTTGATAATTTACATACCATGATAACATCTTCTCTGTATATTTTTTTTAAACGTGAACATTTATGAAAAGGTCACCATGTTTATGGTGAATTTATCTGTAAGTACCAGTGTTTCTCAAGATGCAGTATCAAAATGTCTGAATCAGAAGTCCCTGGGGCACTTATTTTAAAATGATTCCTGCATCTCACCCCTGACCTGTTGAATCAAAATCTCTGCGGGTGAAGCCCAGGAACTTGCACTTTGATAAAGTGCCTGAATGGGATTTACACAGGTGGTTGACAGACTCCACTCTGAGGAAACCCTGTAGTAGCACTTCCTAGTTACATGATTCCCCCAGGAGAAGCATGGCCACCACAATGAATGAATGATGGGAAAGGGGTTATGTTTTTATGTATTTAAATGATGTTAAATAGGCAGTGCTTGTGTTTTCTGGTAAACTGAGGCCCCCAGGAAAGCTTGCCATATCAAAGTGGAGGACGCTGATGCTTGTAGTGGGATATGAGAGTATTACACCCAATTTACGAAGATGTGGGGAGAGGGTTGGAGGATAGGAAAATAATCCAGAGCTTAGTCCTTATGTGAGGCTTCCACATATTCAGATGGGAGGAATAAAGCTTGATAAATTAATCAGACAGCCAAACACTCAGCCTGGTCAAAGCCTTTGGTTACTGAATGTCTAGAGAAGCAGGCTGCACTCTGGAAGTAAGAGCTGACCACCTGGTACAGAATCTGTGGTCCAAGAGTACCCAGTCTCTCAGATCTATAATGGAGGCAACTATAAAGGCCTGAATGCCAGCCCTCAGCTCCCTCAATTAGCAGCTGTGTGAATGTGAACACATAGATAACTTCTCTGATTCTCATTCTCCCTCATCTGTAAAACAGTGATAGAAAGAGCACACATCTCCTATCATTTCTATCAATAATAAGTGAAATGATGCATACGAACTTGCCTAATGTATACCTGGCACAGAGTAAAGTCTTGATTAATATATGTTTAATGTAAGAAAATGCAACTTTAGTCATGCATTTGCTCATATATGGAGAACTTGTGAAGTGAGTAACTATAATTTATTGAAGAAATTCCTACAATTTATATAGGGAACATTCATTTAAATTTGGAGCAGACTTAGAAATACATGAAGGAGCATTCCCTTTTAAACAGCTATTGGACCTACTCAAAGCTGTGCAGTTATAATGAGAGTCCAATAATAATTTATACTGTGTTGCAACCGGTTTTTCCCAATTCTGGTTTTAGGCCCACTGCCATCTGCTCCCTCAATTCCTGTCTCCTGTGCTCCCAACAGGGACACAGGATCTTGTCTACCTTGGTTTGATTGAGTTCTCAGACCAGTAAGAAAGGACCTATCCCTATATTCTTGGGGTTGCAGAGACTTCTTTAAATATTCTGACAGCTTCCAACCTCTAATAACAGTCTTAGTGACAGTCCCAAATCACTCCTCATGAGTCCCCATGTGAAGGAAAGTGACACCTCTCCAAGCCACCTAGCAGAAGTCGCTCTGCTGAGCACAGACTTTTACTAGATGGGCAAATTAAATTATAACTGCTGCTCTGAGACTAAGGAGGAAGTAGGGGAATCAAAATGATGTGATTTGATTTCAGTGTCTTCAAAATATGGTTCAAAGACCATCCATCAGAATCACCTGGAGGATTTTGAGACTCAGTTATCTAGTTATTGGAGGTGATTGATGATAAGAATCTCAGGAAAGGAAAGGGGAATAGAAAATATGATCCATAATCCTTCTTCCACTACCCAAAGATTTACACATGATTATCTTTGAAGAAGATATCTCTGTCAGCTCAATTAAGTGTGTGCTGGATAAACCTGACCCCAAAACTCTACTGACTTACAAATATGCACTCTGGAGAGGGGCTTCCCTTTGGAAACCTCTCCTCTTTTGTACTTTTCATCTTCTAAATTGGATTCATGGGCACATTTACCTTCTTGACAGTATTCCTCATCCTCAACTATAAATCTCTTTTCTGCCAGATTGACTTAGATGATGTAGTATGCATGAGAAACAAAGAAAAAAATCTCTAGACCCAACTTACCTCTCTCTCTTTTTAAATTTACATCTTCAGGTATTGTAGCTCTCAATCCTATCCATTTATTTAAGGCCATTAAAAGGAAAATGATCAAATATTAAATCCCCAGGCATAATATAAAAAAAAGCAAGTGGATGACTACTGAGAGTCATTTGTAATGTTATAGTGTTCTGGCATACTATAAGTTTTTAAACCATAAGCAAGAGACATTTTGATGTCTTTAATAGAGTTATCTTTATAAACTTTCTTCTCCCTTTCAAAACTGCTGATTTTTAAAAAATCCATGGCTCTCTCACTATTGCACACATCTCTAAATTTTAAAGCCAAGGTTCACCTGAAGGATGCTCAGTTTATCGTGCGGGTACTCTCAGCTGATGGCAAGCAGAGGCTCTCAAAGACTAAAACATTGCTTTTTTGCTCCCTGCAGAAAGCCTTCACCCTATAAAGGTCAAAAGGCACTGAGGAGTTCCAACTCCAAGCATTTAGCTCAATAATAATAAACTCTTAGATATACATCATAAGAATTAAGGTCTTTCTAATCACATAAACCAAACCTCACCCCTGCCATTGTGGAGATGTGAAATTGATGCACTGACAATTTCTCTAAGCTTCAGTTTCTTCATCTATAGGGTATAGGTGACAACAGTACCCACCTCCTAGGGTGGTGGGAATATTAAAAAACACTAGACTTGAATAAGGCTTAGCAGGGGCCTGGGACACACCATGTGCTTTGTAAACAGTAGTTATAGATGTGTGGATGTCCATGTTCTTGTTCTCCCACCCCTGCCTCTTGTCACTGTGTAAGCAAAGAAATGCCTTTAGCTCTAGATGCAAACCCAATGGATGCAAGAGTCTCCTGCTGTTTGACTAATGTGGCCTCCTCCTGAAACTCTCCCTCTGGGTCATAACCAGTTTCCTAATGTTCCTGAAGCCTCTTCATCTTACCCCTCCATTCAATGGACAGATGCATTTTCTTTCTGACTCATCTTTATTTCTATTACTCTGTGATCCCTATGATAAAAGCCCATTCAGAAAATAATAGTGTTTAAAAATTCCTTACCACAAAAAAAGTGTAAGACTGTACAACACAAAGAAACTGCAGAATGACCAGCCTAGGAGTATTGGTCTGTTTAAGGAACTGAAGAAAAATTAAACAGTCTTTTCAAATGGCCAAAGGAGCAAAAATCATACCATTGAAGGAAAGGTATAAGAAATTTGTTTTAGAGATGAGGAAAGAAAAGGAACTATGAATATAAAACTGACTACAGCATGTAGATCAATATTTCCATAAAAACATAAACATTTACTACCTATATGATGTGTGCCTTATTCAGGATCTATAAAAATGTTTCTATATAAAAACTTCTCTGATTTCATCTGAAGAGGGCTTATATATTAATTATAATATTGAGTAAATATCACATTTTTTAAAATACATTGTCATAATAATACTTAATTGTAAAAATCGTTAGAAAGTGCTTTTATATATAAGTTAAGACAGCCCACTCTGTACACACATAATAGTACATGAACTATTCCATCAATCACACCCCTTATGAACATAAATATCTCCATGTGGCCTGGGACAAGTCGTGTCCAAAAGGCAATGTGAAACACAACTAACAGACTTCAATCACCAGCTTCAGGATGATCCATGGTTAGTTTCTGAGCTTCTGTGACTTGATTATGACATCAAGTCTTCTCTATCTGCTAATCAATACTACCCAGAAAAAATTATCTGCTTGTGCAGAAAAATGTGTCCCACATCACTTATTCTCTTTTTCTCTCTTTATTTCTTCCCTATCACTTTTTCGTCCACTCTGACAAGAAGCTCTTGTATTTGCATGACACTGGGAAGAGAGTGGTACTTGGATGTAATCTCAAAAACGATAGAATGATCTCTGTTCATTTCCAAGGCAAACCATTCAATATCACGGCAATCCAAGTCTATGCTCCGACCAGTAATGCCGAAGAAGCTGAAGTTGAACGGTTCTATGAAGACCTACAAGACCTTCTAAAACTAACACCCCAAAAAGATGTCCTTTTCATTATAGGGGACTGGAATGCAAAAGTAGGAAGTCAAGAAACACCTGGCGTAACAGGCAAGTTTGGCCTTGGGGTACAGAATGAAGCAGGGCAAAGGCTAATAGAGTTTTGCCACGAGAACGCACTGGTAATAGCAAACACCCTATTCCAACAACACAAGAGAAGACTCTACACGCGGACATCACCAGATGGTTAACACCGAAATCAGATTGATTATATTCTTTGCAGCCAAAGATGGAGAAGCTCTATACAGTCAGCAAAAACAAGACTGGGAGCAGACTGTGGCTCAGATCATGAACTGCTTATTGCCAAATTCAGACTTAAATTGAAGAAAGTAGGGAAAACCACTAGACCATTCAGGTATGACCTAGATCAAATCCCTTATGAGTATACAGTGGAAGTGACAAATAGATTTAAGGGACTAGACCTGATAGACAGAGTGCCTGATGAACTATGGACAGAGATTCGTGACATTGTACAGGAGACAGGGATCAAGAAAATCCCCATGGAAAAGAAATGCAAAAAAGCAAAATGGCTGTCTGAGGAGGCCTTACAGATAGCTGGAAAGAGAAGAGAAGCGAAAAGCAAGGGAGAAAAGGAAAGATAATCCCATCTGAATGCAGAGTTCCAAAGAATAGCAAGGAGAGATAAGAAAGCCTTCCTCAGCGATCAGTGCAAAGAAATAGAGGAAAACAACAGATTGGGAAAGACTAGAGATCTCTTCAAGAAAATTAGAGATACCCAAGGAACATTTCATGCAAAGATAGGCTCGACAAAGGACAGAAATGGTATGGACCTAACAGAAGCAGAAGATATTAAGAAGAGGTGGCAAGAATACACAGAAGAACTGTACAAAAAAGATTTTCACGACCCAGATAATCACGATGATGTGATCACTCACCTAGAGCCAAACATCCTGGAATGTGAAGTCAAGTGGGCCTTAGAAAGCATCACTACGAACAAAGCTAGTAGAGGTGATGAAATTCCAGTTGAGCTATTTCAAATCCTCAAAGGTGATGCTGTGAAAGTGCTGCACTCAATATGCCAGCAAATCTGGAAAACTCAGCAGTGGCCACAGGACTGGAAAAGGTCAGTCTTCATTCCAATCCCAAAGACAGACAATGCCAAATAATGTTCAAACTACCGCACAATTGCACTCATCTCACATGCTAGTAAAATAATGCTCAAAATTCTCCAAGCCAGGCTTCAGCCATACGTGAACCATGAACTTCCAGATGTTCAAGCTGGTTTTAGAAAAGGCAGAGGAACCAGAGACCAAATTGCCAATATCCGCTGGATCATCGAAAAAGCAAAAGAGTTCCAGAAAAACATCTGTTTCTGCTTTATTGACTATGCCAAAGCCTTTGACTGTGTGGATCACAATAAACTGTGGACAATTCTGAAAGAGATGGGCATACCAGACCATCTGACCTGTCTCTTGAGAACCTGTATGCAGGTCAGGAAGCCACAGTTAGAACTGGACATGGAACAACAGACTGGTTCCAAATAGGAAAAGGAGTCCATCAAGGCTGTATATTGTCCCCCTGCTTATTTAACTTATATGCAGAGTACATCATGAGAAATGCTGGGCTGGAAGAAGCACAAGCTGGAATCAAGATTGCCGGGAGAAATATCAATAACCTCAGATATGCGGATGACACCACCCTTATGGCAGAAATTGAAGGAGAACTAAAGAGCCTCTTGATGAAGGTGAAAGAGGAGAGTGAAAAAGTTGGCTTAAAGCTCAACATTCAGAAAACTAAGATCATGGCATCTGGTCCCATCACTTCATGGGAAATAGATGGGGAAACAGTGGAAACAGTGTCAGACTTTATTTTTTTGGGCTCCAGAATCACTGCTGATGCCTGGCGTGCTGCAATTCATAGGGTTGCAAAGAGTTGGACACGACTGAGTGACTGAACTGAGGAAGGGAGTGGAAATTTAATATACATGCATCTTGGAGAGTTCAAAACGTAAGATCAGCATGCGCAAGGGCAGTAGTACCTGAAGGCAGAAGCCTAGATTCTGTAGATTTAGCTTCTCAAACTTTTCTGTCACTGTACCCATAATGGGAGAGAAGAGTAAACTTTTAACTGTGAGGGTAAGAGGGGCAGAGTTCTAAGTACTTTTGAAAGTAAGATATTTCTTTGAATAGTTGTACTTTAAAATTATAAGAATATTATATGAATATAGATTTCTTTTTAAGAATGTCTGTTTTAATAAAAATACTGCTTTTGATTACTTAATTAAGTCACTTGAATCTTTCCCTGCCCCTAAAGTCTTTGAGTAATAGTGAAGTCCCAGGAATTTGTTCCAGGATATGCGCCAAATCTTGTCACACACTGCTGAATCTCCCCACACTATTGGTACACTAGTTTGTGATGCACAATATACAGTGGCTCCTTTACTGAATACAAGATCATCCAGTAGGACTTGGAAATCCTTTTCATATGGAATCCTTTATAATTGTATTTGTATATAAGAGCATTTGTTTATACATGAAAGTTCAAAGCTAAAAGCCCCAATGAATTAGGGATGTGATTAGTAACATTATAAAATGCCTTCCCATATCCCTCAATTTCTCATTTTGTTTCTTTAAATATTATATTCTCTTGGTATATTTGTATGTTTACAGAGTACTAACAGCTTGGAGGAGAAATCTTAGTAAAATAAAAATTTAAGAGGTAAATAATCAGCAGTGATGACTACTCAAAGATGGATACAAAACATGTTACAAATGGTCATATTTGTTTGTGGAAAGATACAGCCGGTTATACAGAAATGTCATTTGTACCCACCTTTTGGGAACCTAGTCTGCTGTAAAGTGAGGCTCACCCTTCCTGTGAGAGCTTCATTTCATACTGTACAGAATAAGTGTTCTCATTCTTATTTACAAAACAACTTTGCAAAGGAAGTGATGAACTACCATGACCAAATATGCCAAATTGCTACTTAGGCTTTTGACTTCTTTGGCCTTCTGCGAAATAGCCAATGCCATACAAGCAAATATATATGTGTACAAGGAGACCTTGTGACTCAGTGTACACCCTTCTTTTTGCAAATTTGCTTGAAGTGGTTTTCAAACCTTTATCTATATTCAGAAGGCTGCAGCTGCCCTGAGTGAAGTCGGAGTTGGGGAGTCCCGAGTCTTTCCTCCTTAACACTCCCGCACCTCTGGCATCCTTTTGCCCTCTCCTATAGTCATCTTTTAGGCAGTTCAATGAAGCACAGTTTGACTAACACTTCTCAAATACATATCCAGGAATTTGATGTATAAAATGTTTAAAATGTATAAAATGTTTATAACCGTGTCATATATCCAAAAAAATAATAAATGAGCACCATATACCTACCAGCTAGCTAAAGAAATACAGCATTATCAGTGCACTTGAAAACTACTGCACCCTCATGATAGGAAGGAACTGCACCAAATTGTGTCTTCACCGTCCTCTTGCTCTTTTCAGTTTTAAAAATCACGTACATATGTATGTGTGTATATATTTATATATATATATATTTATAAAAAATATTGTTTATATTTTCATGTTTTTCACTTCATAGGGATGGAATAATACTGTGACTTTCTTTATTCCATTAACAGTATATTTCTAAGATACTTTTATGTCATTGCATGTATTTTATTCATTTTCAGTATTCTATCCCATTGTATGCAATTTTATAATTTAAATTTTTCCTATTGATGAATAAGTGGTTTGTTCTCAGGTTTTGGCATTATAAATGCTGCTGTGAAACATTTTCCTTCTTTATTTACATTTATTTTTAATTGGAGGATAATTGCTTTACAATATTGTGTTGGTTTCTGACATATATCAACATGAGGCAGCCATGGGTATACCTATGTCTCCTTCCTCTTGAGTTTCCCTCCCTGAAACATTCTTGTAGATGTTTCTTGTACATGTTCAAGAATTTTTCTAGGGTATGTGTATAGGAGAGGAAGTTACCTGATGATAGAGAATAAGCATATTCAGCTTTTCCAAAAGAGTTCATATCAATGTATCAGCAGAGTGTAAAAGTTTTGTTACTCCTCATCTTCACCAATATTTATTAACAGACTTTTAATTTATTACAAATTTGGTTGTAAAATTCATATCATTATGTTTTTATTTTGTGTTTTTCTGATTAAAATTGGTTTGCAGCTTAAAAAAAACAACAACATAAAATCACTCACATATTCACTGTTCTTTTGTTCTAAAGCCATAAATCTCTAGCCCAGGTGTGATTTACTGATTTTTTTCAACGTTGGTTCTCTTTTAAATCACTTGCTTTCTCTCTAGGGTTTCTTTATTCCAAAATATGTAGCCATTCACGTCTATTTTACGTCTTGCTATCTCTCATGTCATGAGCTAGGAGATAACACAGCAAAAATTCAAATGTGGCTCCCTCTGTCACTGAAGGGAAGAGGTCGGAGCTTCAGCTACATTAGTCTAAAGGTGATATAGCCCAAATTCTATTTGTCACTCTAAGGGCCCTGTTACTGCATGTCCCAATTCCTCTGGGTATGCTATTTGTTCACAGTAAATAAAAGGAAATGTATATGAGTGTCTGGGCTGATTTTCAGAAGTCAAAGCACCAAAGTCAGCATCATCAGTGGGGCCAGCAGCCCTCATGTGTAAAGGGCATGGGTTTATAAGTCAGAACCTGCTGAAGGAAAGGAGGAAGGCATGTGATTGCTGAGTGGAGTGATCACGTCACAGTCCTTCATCCTCTTTCTAGTCAGGACACCACTGATGGTGGTCACCTCACTTGCATGTCCTGTGCTTAGTCATGTCCAGCTCTTTGTGTCCCTTTGGACTGTAGCCCACCAGGCTCCTCTATCATAGGGGTTTTTCAAGCCCCTCGCAAATCTGCCTGATGGGACAGTGGAACCCCAGTGCCTTTGGCATGGTGTTGCTTTGTTATATGAGGTATTAAATCAAATTAAAAGAGCCACATCGACCAATCGCTGATTCTTTAATGCTACAACACTCTTAGAGTCCACTTCTTTCCAGGAGCTAGGGTGAGGGCTCCAGTATCACTTTCATTAAATAGACTCTCTATCCCAAACACCTAGATATACACATGCATACATCTGGGTTCCAAAGTCATGGTGGCAGGGAGCTCTCATAGCAATGAGTACTCTGGTCTCCTAGCATGCCATATAACATCCACAGTAAACTTTAAACCACAGTTAATGTAGTCTCAGCTTCCCTGACTTGGGATGAAGACAAAATTTCATGCTGTGCCCTGTACATACCTCATGATCTGTCTGCTCGCTCTCAGAACAAAGGTAAGTGAATTTGTTATCTGCCTACATGGCCCTGGTCTGACAGGTTTCTCCTGGAAAGTGTTCAGTAAGCCTTCAAGCATTAAACTCTCCATTAACCTCTCCTCTCTTGCTGCCCATTTGTGCTACTTATTCACATCTAGAATAAACCTAATTCTTTCTTTTTCCTAACTTAACCTGGCAATGACATCTGGAAAATGAGCAATATCTCTGGGACTGAAATAAAATTTAGTTCACACCTGAATGGAACATAATTTCTTTCTCCAGAAGATGCATAATTTCACTCTGATAATCTAAGCATTTGATATTCTGCATCTTTTATCCAAGTATCCAAATTTTTAACCAGCCTGGACCAGAGAGACACATGACAAGGAAGCAAAGCAAGCTGGTTACGGACCTAAACAGCCATGCTGTGCACAGGGCAGTGCTGGATCCAAGACCTTGGTGCTGATACAGCTCTGTTCCTCACAACCTGGCTCATGAGCGCCCAGTACCACAAGCTCTCTGGCACTTAGTTTCTTCTTTTATAAGTGCCTTGGTCTTCTAATGGGAAACACAGATATTTTGTAGGTCTTGTGAAAGGAGGATTAGAAAGAGAACTCACAAATGGTACAGTGCAGCCCATCCAAGCTCTGAGAATACAAGATACCAGAGAAGATGCCAAGGGGTGATTTTAATACTGGGATAAGACTGAATCCTTCCAAGGAAGTCACAGTAGTGATTTCTGGATAATCAGGGCTCAGTGAACATTACATGGCATCTGCCCAGACCTGTTCTTGAGCACATGAGACTCTCTTAGGGACACCAAAAATACATTCAGTTCAGTTCAGTCGCTCAGTCGTGTCCGATTCTTTGCGAACCCATGAACTGCAGCACGCCAGGCCTCCCTGTCCATCACCAACTCCCGGAGTCTACCCAAACCCATGTTCATTGAGTCGGTGATGCCATCCAACCATCTCATCCTCTGTCGTCCCCTTCTCCTCCCGCCCCCATCCTACCCAGCATTAGGGTCTTTTCCAATGAGTCAACCCTTTGCATGAGGTGCCCAAAGTATTGGAGTTTCAGCTTCAACATCAGACCTTCCAATGAACACCCAGGATTGATCTCTTTTAGGATGGATTGATTGGATCTCCTTGCAGTCCAAGGGACTCTCAAGAGTCTTCTCCAACACCACAGCTCAAAAGCATCAATTCTGCGGCGCTCAGCTTTCTTCACCGTCCAACTCTCACATCCATACATGACCACTGGAAAAACCATAGCCTTGACTAGACGGACTTTTGTTGGCAAAGTAATGTCTCTGCTTTTAAATATGCCATCTAGGTTGGCCATAACCTTCCTTCCAAGGAGTAAGCGTCTCTTAATTTCATGGCTGCAGTCACCATCAGCAGTGATTCTGGAGCCCAAAAAATAAAGTCTAACACTGTTTCCACTGTTTCCCCATCTATTTCCCATGAAGTGATGGGACAAGATGCCATGATCTTAGTTTTCTGAACGTTGAGCTTTAAGCCAACTTTTTCACTCTCCTCCTTCACCTTCATCAAGAGGCTCTTTAGTTCTTCTTCACTCTCTGCCATAAGGGTGGTGTCATCTGCATATCTGAGGTTATTGATATTTCTCCCGGCAATCTTGATTCCAGCTTGTGCTTCTTCCAGCCCAGTGTTTCTCATGATGTACTCTGCATATAAGTTAAATAAGCAGGGTGACAATATACAGCCTTGACGGACTCCTTTTCCTGTTTGGAACCAGTCTGTTGTTCCATGTCCAGTTCTAACTGTGGCTTCCTGACCTGCATACAGGTTTCTCAAGAGACAGGTCAGATGGTCTGGTATTCCCATCTCTTTCAGAATTGTCCAGTTTATTGTGATCCACACAGTCAAAGGCTTTGGCATAGTCAATAAAGCAGAAATAGATGTTTTTCTGGAACTCTCTTGCTTTTTCGATGATCCAGCGGATATTGGCAATTTGATCTCTGGTTCCTCTGCCTTTCCTAAAACCAGCTTGAACATCTGGAAGTTCACAGTTCACGTATTGCTGAAGCCTGGCTTGGAGAATTTTGAGCATTACTTTACTAGCATGTGAGATGAGTGCAATTGTGCGGTAGTTTGAGCATTCTTTGGCATTGCCTTTCTTTGGGATTGGAACGAAAACTGACCTTTTCCAGTCCTGTGGCCACTGCTGAGTTTTCCAAATTTGCTGACATATCGAGTGCAGCACTTTCACAGCATCACCTTTGAGGATTTGAAATAGCTCAACTGGAATTCCATCACCTCCACTAGCTTTGTTCGTAGTGATGCTTTTCAAGGCCCACTTGACTTCACATTCCAGGATGTCTGGCTCTAGGTGAGTGATCACATCATTGTGATTATCTGGGTCGTGAAGATCTTTTTTGTACAGTTCTTCTGTGTATTCTTGCCACCTCTTCTTAATATCTTCTGCTTCTGTTAGGTCCATACCATTTCTGTCCTTTATCGAGCCTATCTTTGCATGAAATGTTCCTTGGGTATCTCTAATTTTCTTGAAGAGATCTCTAGTCTTTCCCAATCTGTTGTTTTCCTCTATTTCTTTGCACTGATCGCTGAGGAAGGCTTTCTTATCTCTCCTTGCTATTCTTTGGAACTCTGCATTCAGATGGGAATATCTTTCCTTTTCTCCTTTGCCTTTTGCTTCTCTTCTCTTCCCAGCTATCTGTAAGGCCTCCTCAGACAGCCATTTTGCTTTCTTGCATTTCTTTTCCATGGGGATTTTCTTGATCCCTGTCTCCTGTACAATGTCACGAATCTCTGTCCATAGTTCATCAGGCACTCTGTCTATCAGGTCTAGTCCCTTAAATCTATTTGTCACTTCCACTGTATACTCATAAGGGATTTGATCTAGGTCATACCTGAATGGTCTAGTGATTTTCCCTACTTTCTTCAATTGAAGTCTGAATTTGGCAATAAGGAGTTCATGATCTGAGCCACAGTCTGCTCCTGGTCTTGTTTTTGCTGACTGTATAGAGCTTCTCCATCTTTGGCTGCAAAGAATATAATCAATCTGATTTCGGTGTTGACCATCTGGTGATGTCCACGTGTAGAGTCTTCTCTTGTGTTGTTGGAATAGGGTGTTTGCTATTACCAGTGCGTTCTCATGGCAAAACTCTATTAGCCTTTGCCCTGCTTCATTCTGTACTCCAAGGCCAAACTTGTCTGTTACGCCAGGTGTTTCTTGACTTCCTACTTTTGCATTCCAGTCCCCTATAATGAAAAGGACATCTTTTTTGGGTGTTAGTTCTAGGAGGTCTTGTAGGTCTTCATAGAACCGTTCAACTTCAGCTTCTTCAGTGTTACTGGTCGCAGCATAAAAATACATTAGGGAACTTTGAGAAATTTTAATTCTTATGAGAGAAGCAGGGGTGAGAGACTGATATATGTGGTTGTAACCCAACTCAACCTGTAGACTGGGGAGCCTGGGCTACATGCAAGGTAGATTCTAACTGTCTGAGATACAGAATGTCTTGAGCAATGTTTGTAAAACTGCAAATGTCCAATACCCAACTTCAAAGATTATGATTCAATAGGTCCAGAAAGGATCCAAGCATCTGTATTTTTATCAAGTTCCATAAATGGTTATAAAAGATGCTTAGGAGTTGAATTCACTGGACTAGAAATGGTCTCAAAAGAATAACCCTGATATAGATTGAAGGATTTTTAAAAATATTTTACAAAATCATTTCTTTATTTTCAGTTGTTGCTTGCATTTTTTGTCTATATTGAATCATTTTCTGTGATCTAGTATCCATATTCAGGGCTCACCCTGCTCACTTTCATCTTTCAACCTCACATCCATTTTTGGAAAGTCCCTTAAAAGAGTCAAAGCCCATATCCTCTTGATGAAAGTGAAAGAGGAGAATGAAAAAGTTGGCTTAAAGCTCAACATTCAGAAAACTAAGATCATGGCATTTGGCCCCATCACTTCATGGGAAATAGATGGGGAAACAGTGGAAACAGTGTCAGACTTTATTTGGGGGAGCTCCAAAACCACTGCAGATGGTGATTGCAGCCATGAAATTAAAAGACACTTACTCCTTGGAAGGAAGGTTATGACCAACCTAGATAGCATATTTAAAAGCAGAGACATTACTTTGTCAACAAAGGTCCATCTAGTCAAGGCTATGGTTTTTCCAGTGGTCATGTATGGATGTGAGAGTTGGACTATAAAGAAAGCTGAGCACCGAAGAATTGATGCTTTTAAACTGTGGTGTTGGAGAAGACTCTTGAGAGTCCCTTGGATGGCAAGGAAATCCAACCAGTCTATCCTAAAGGAGATCAGTCCTGGGTGTTCATTGGAAGGACTGATGTTGAGGCTGAAACTCCAATACTTTGGCCACCTCATGTGAAGAGTTGACTCATTGGAAAAGACCCTAATGCTGGAAAGGATTGGGGGCAGGAGGAGAAGGGGATGACAGAGGATGAGATGGCTGGATGGCATCACTGACTCGATGGACACGGGTTTGGGTAGACTCCGGGAGTTGGTGATGGACAGGGAAGCCTGGTGTGCTGTGATTCATGGGGTCGCAGGATTGAACTACAAGTGTAAACTCCATATGTTTCCCTGGTAGCTCAGATGGTAAAGAATCTGCCTGTGATGCAGGAGACCCAGGTTCAATCCCTGGGTTGGGAAGATCTCCTGGAGAAGGGAATGGTAACTCACTCCAGTATTCTTGTCTGGAGAACTCCATGGACAGAGGAGCCTGGCAGGCTACAGTCTATGGGGTCACAAAGAGTCAGACATGACAGAGTGACTTTCCCATAAACTCCATGTCTCCTATCTGTCAGAGAAGAGACTGTTTGGGTGAGACTGAGGGCAGCAAGAGATAAGAAGGCAACCATGAGGCCACCCCTCTATGGGGTTCCACCCTGTCCTTCCCCTCCCCTACAGCCCAACAACAAAGGTTCTGGTCATCACTTCAGCTCTCACATGAAAGTGAAAGTGAAAGCAGCTCAGTCATGTTTGACTCTTTGCGACTCCATGGACTATACATTCCATGGAATTCTCCAGGCCAGATTACTGGAGTGGGTAGCCTTTCTCTTCTCCAAGGGATCTTTCCAACCTATGAATCGAATCCAGGTCTCCCGTATTGCAGGCAGATTCTTTACCAGCTGAGCCACAAGGGAAGCCTACTCCAGTATTAGGTAGCCTATCCCTTCTCCATGGGATCTTCCCGACCCAGGAATTGAACCAGGGTCTCCTGCATTGCAGGTGGATTCTTTACCAACTGAGTTATCAGGGAAACCATCACATGGAAATGCCCAAAAGGGAATAGATTCTAATTTTCCTCTGAAACTGAGAACCATTCAGTCCTCCCTAAATTCAAGAGCTCTCCATTGGCACTTATTTATGTCATTCTCTAGCCTTACAGGGATTATGTGAAAATGAGGGAAAGTGGAGTGTATAAAATAGAGCCATCACATCCCACCAGTGTCTCACTAGCAGTGTAAAAGTTTAAACACCCTTTAATAACATCCAGAGGTAACGGGAAAGATAAACCTTTCTCATTCAGTAATTGGTCCTGGTGTGCACATGACCCAAGCAGGGTCCATAAGAGTCCCTTAGTTGGATTGACATGGATTCTGGGTGGCAAATAGTTGTACTGTTCCACTGAAATAATAAACGTGTAAGTCTATATATTCTAGGCATCACCTCACTGCATAGTAGGAAGGCTTCTCAAGAAGGAAACAGGCTTAGAAGGATGAAAATTCAAGAGATGAAGAAAGATAAGAACCTAAAGGCATCATCTAAAATGGCCTGTGCCTGAAGACAAATCTATTCATTGGACTTCCCAGTTATGACAGCCAAAACTAAAAATGACAGCCTTCCATTGCTGGCCCTAAATCTAGTCAATTTGTTATAAAATCATATCTGTACTACCTCTCAAATGCCTCTTGACTCATATTACTCTCCATTCTAACTTTCAAAGCCTTAGTTCAGGTCTGTATCCTGCCTGGCCAGACTCTTTCAACAACCTCCCTCCTGCCCATCTAGTTCCTTCTTTCTTCTACCAGGGTATCCTTCATCCCATCACCAGTGTTACCTTCTAAAACCCAAATTAAATCATTAATTTCCCCTAGAAATACTTAGGGTTCATATCTTTTGCCAAAGGTTATAATTTTACCTCTTTCTGGGAGCAGGGATCTTTTAATTTTTTTCAAAGCAAATGTGTAGACCTTCAGTGTTTAAAACTGAACTATCATGTAAATCTCAGGACATAAAACTGAATGTAGAAAAAGAGAAAGGAGAAGGCAATAGAAAAGAGAGCAATAAAACTGCATTCATTCAACCTCCCCTTTCCCATATAGTGAGCTCAGATATACCTCTAAAATTCTGTGGTTCTCTAAAGAATACAATTTCAAAACATAAAAACAAATAAATATTTTAAACTTTGCAAAAAAAAAAAATACAGCATACTCTTTACCCCAAAGCTTTCCCAAATCACACATACATACCTTCTCAACTTCACTGACCATATTTTAAATTGACCCTCATTGATCTTTCCTTAGGTGTGTCATATTGGCACAGTGGGTGCTAGACTCAGGCCCTAGGAAGTTGTTGTGCACCTGAGAAACATCTACTCCAGAAAGACAGAAGACTAAAGCCAAAACAGGAAATAAATACCAAAATTAAACCTGGGAAGGAAGGGGAAAAAAATAAGCCTCTAAACTGAAAGAGCAAATCAGATAGGAAACTGAATAAATGTGATGAAGAACATATCTGGATAGCCAACAATGAGATCTCTGTACCAGGAAACTGAACTCCAGTTTGAGAGCTCACTTCTTGATCACAACCTTCTGCAGAATCCTTCCTCTCATGATGCCTTCTTAAGACAGCCAAATTATAACAAACTATACCAGACACCATACCTTGTTCCCAAATGTACTCCAAGTTCTTAACCAATGAAAGTTCATTGTGCATCCATAGAGATGTTATTGCCTCTGCCTAAAATTTCATACCTCTTTCTCAGTAAATTCCCAGTCATTCTTTAAGATCTATTTACAAGGTAAAAGCTTCCTGAATTCTTCAGGCAACTACAGGTTTCCTCCTTTCTGAATATTGTACGCAATTTTCTTAACATTCATCCATCATTGTAGTGATTATTATAATGTGCCCTTTCTCTTGATCTAAAGGCCTTTAGCAGTGCTGACAAGGACTCCTGGCAGCAAGTGTTGCCACAAAATGTCCTTAGTGAAGGAAAGCAGAACCAGACTGCAAGCTGAGGCAAGGGACAAAGGACTTAGGAAGTCCTGGGAACTTTAGGATGTGATTCCATATCTTAGATGTGTAAACTCATTTTTATCTGGGTGGGATAAAAAGATAATATCTAGGGTGAATTTAAGGAGAATTGTTACTCATAAGCTTTTCAGCAGACTCACCAAGTTTTCACTCACCAAGAAATCTTGACTTTTTAAAGAGGTCTGCTTCTCATTAGCCTCATCTCTTAGGCTGCTCCTCATATATTTCTCTTTGGAAAGGCAAGGCTGCTCCATTTGACCAATTTCTTGATTGCCATTTTGGGGCATCATTCATGCCAAGCAAAAGAGACCTCAGCCTCACATAACAGCTTCTCAGAACCAGGTTTTTCTTTGCCCAGAATGTAACGTAAAGACCTCCAAAGAGCTACCTATATGATTCAGCAGGAGAAATACTGGCCTTTGACTTTATTTTTTTGCTATCAAGATGTCTAATGATAAGATTCCTTGAAGATGAAATAAATACCAATGAAATATTGAATCTGAGCACATGTTTTCAGTTAAAGAGTGAAAATTATTTTGAGTCAATTCTTGTCTTATTTATATTGATACATGGTCTCCATTTTCATTTTCTTAAATGCAAAATTTAACATAGATTAGAAATTCATTAGCAGAAGGCAATGGCACCCCACTCCAGTACTCTTGCCTGGAAAATCCCATGGACAGAGGAGCCTGGTAGGCTACAGTCCATGGGGTTGCTAAGAGTCGGACACGACTGAGCGACTTCACTTCCACTTTTCCCTTTCATGCACTGGAGAAGGAAATGGCAACCCACTCCAGTATTCTTGCCTGGAGAATCCCAGGGACGGCGGAGCCTGGTGGGCTGCCATCTATGGGGTCACACAGAGTTGGACATGACTGAAGCGACTTAGCAGCAGCAGCAGCAGAAATTCATTGCTGAAAGATGGTTCTAGGAGGCATGCTAAGTAGGCCCAAAATTGTTTTTTTTTTTACATGACAGCTCATTTTTATTTATTTGCTTACCGATGCTTCTCAATTAGCAGATTAGGTCCTAGGTACAGTTTGCTTTCTCCCCAAATCCTCAGATCTTAGGTGACGGTTCTAGAACAAGAGCTGGAACCAGAACAATAAACCATTCTTAGTTACTCAGTTAGGCACAGCAGCACTCAGCCTTCAATAGCGTCAAATCAGTGAGTGGAAATGTAGAAAAGTTCAACACAACTTGTGTTACCAGTGGTAATGCAAACAAGCAAGATGGGAAGCATCCTTCAATTATGAATGTTCAACTCTGAGGACACCTATAGGGAGAGATTGATTGTGGGGTCAAAGAAGGTCCATGACTTGAAGCATCATATCTCAGCCCCTTGCTCCTTTACTAGTGAATAACAAAGATGAAAAGAATAAAAAGAGTTATAGATATAATTCAAGAGGTTTTTTCTTTTTGTATAAAATGTCTGAGCACATATAATGGAAAGAGCTGCAACGTCAGATACCTCTGAGAACTGATGAATCAAAAAACCGAGAAACCATGTTTGAAAAACTATTATGTCCTCTAAATTGTACTTATGACCAGGGGGATCCAGGACTCTATTTTCAACTAATATGAAATCTAGCTGATATGACAAGACTAATCTGCATGAAAATATCAGGACTGAGAGTTTGCTGCAATAAATAGAGAACAGACTGAGCTTATCAAAAAAGATGCTGCAGCTGGCAGGAGTGTTGATAACTGACAAAATCCTGCAAAATGGCTCAATAAATCATCTTGTTTGAAGGGTATTTCATAAAATACAAAAAAGCTTGCATCCTGATAGAGGCCCCATGTTTCATATAGAAGATCTACAATACAGCAACCTGAATTAGACTTGATATGAGCAAGAAATTAAGCTGTCAGGGAGTATTTGTTTCTGCAGCAGAGTCCAGTCTATTCTGATTGCTGAAAACACTACTTTCCTGGTTGTTTTTCTTTTAAGCACAAATCTCAGGCTTAATTCTAATTCTACTGGTTTGAGTCATGTACTTACTACAGAACCATTCCCCAAGAGGACCAACATAGGAGAAACCAATAGGTTGCATTACACATTCCATGGCCTTAGTGATATTTTCATAAATAAATTATTATATAATGCTGCCAAATTCCTGGATTATTTGGTATAACATATGTCCACAGTCTATCAGTGGCTGCAAGAATAACCATTCTAAAAACAAGAGTTTGTCTCTTGCTAATGTAGAATCACTGAATATTTTGTAGTTCAGTAGCCACATATTCCGTCAAAAATTTTTTTTCTCCTTCACATCACCTTTCAGGACTGGGAGTTAGCACTATTCAATTCAGTGCAGTGTGCTCAGTGGCTAAGTCATGTCCAACTCTTTGCAACCCCATGGACTGTAGCCTGCCAGGCTCCTCTGCCCATGGAAGTTTCCAGGCAGGAGTACTGGAGTGGGTTGTCATTTCCTACTCCAAGGGATCTTCCCAACCCAGGGATTGAATTCACATCTCTTGCATCTCCTACATTGGCAGTTGGATTCTTTACCTCTATCATCACCTGGGAAGCCCATTAATCCCATTGAGGGACAATTTTCATTTTAGAAAAGCTTTTTTTTCTCTCTCTTAGTAAATAGAGCAAGAAATGTTCCTATTCTGAAGCCACAAAGAAAACATATACTAGGTATTTTGCAATGATATTAGAGAGATCTTTAAAAGTATATTGTTCCTCTCATTTTGAAATTTCACATTTCTTAGAAAATTTCTGCTTTCACAATTGGGCATAATCTTAAAGAACAGCTCCTGTCATTCCTCCAGTTCTTCCAAATGCCTGTAGCCAACATTTTCTTTATGATTTAAATTTTATGGAATGGAGACTCTTATGGTGCCCTAAATAATATATGTATACATATATATAAGACCTGGAAGGTAGATATGCAGAATTGTATGCCCTGATTAGTGCTACAGATGATAAGATAGTACTGAAATTGCTCATGTTCACAACAAAATTAAATATATATACTTAATCTTAAGAGTCTTTTTCAGTTTCCTTTCCATTATTATTATCAGATATTGAATATAGTACCCCATGATATACAGTAGGTCCTTGTTTATCTTCATATATAGTAGTGTGTGGGGCTTCCCTGGCGGCTCAGAGGGTAAAGCATCTGCCTGCAATGTGGGAGACCTGGGTTCGATCCCCAGGTCGGGAAGATTCCCTGGAGAAGGAAATGGCAACCCATTCCAGTACTCTAGCCTGGAAAATGCCATGGACAGAAGAGCCCGCTGGCTACAGTCAATGAGATCACAGAGTTTTACATGACTGAGCAGCTTCACTTTTCTCATAGTAGTGTGTGTAGGTTAATCCCAAATTCCTAATTTATCTCCCCCCACCATCCATCCCCTGCTACCCTCTTCAGTAACTACATTTGTTTTCTATGTCTGTGAGTCTATTTCTTATTTTATAAATAAGGTCATTTGTATCACTTTTTTAGATTCCATATGTAAGTGATATCATATGCTATTTGTCTTTGTCAGACTTACTTCACTAAGTATAGTACTCTCTTGGTTCATCCATATTGCTGCAAATGGCATTATTTCAATTTTTTTATGACTGAGTAACATTTTATTGTGTTCATGTACCACATTTTCTTTATCCACTCCTCTGTCAATGGATATTTAGGTAGCTTCTGTGTCTTGGCTATTGTAAATAGTGCTGCTATGAACATTAGGGTTGGACTGTTTCCTTAATTTCTCCTTCTGACATTTCATTATTAGTGTATAGAGATACAACATATTCTGAATATTAATTTTATATCCAGCATCTTTACCAAATTTGTTGATGAGTTCTAGTTGTTTTCTGGTAGTGTATTTAGGATTTTCTATGTATAGTATCATGTCATCTGCAAACAGTGACAGTTTCACTTCTTTTCCAATTTGGATTCCTTTTATTTCTTTTTCTTCTCTAACTACTGTGGTTAGGACTTCCAAAACTATATTGAATAACAGTGGCAAGGGTGGGCATCCTTGTCTTGCCATTGACCTTTTAGGAACTGCTTTCAGTTTTACACTGTTAGTTTTCAGCTAATAGTAATGATGTTAGCTATGGGTTTGTCATATATGGCCTTTATTATGTTGAAGTATGTTCCCTCTACACCCACACTCTGAAGAGTTTTTATCATAAATGGATGTTTAATTTTATCAAAGGCTTTTTCTACATCTGTTGATTATATGGTTTTTATTTTTCAATTTGTTAACATGGTATGTCATATTGATTGATTTATGGATGCTGAAAAATCCTTGCATCTCTGGAGTAAATCCCATTTGGTGATGGTGTACAATCCTTTTAACATGCTGTTGGAATTGGTTTGCTAGCATTTTGTTGAGGATGCAACCAATTCTTAATATATTGATATGAATTTCCACCCCCATTAAGTTTTTGAGTACCTCCTTTTTTTCTGTTTCAACAAGATGTTCCAGGCTTGTTTTCTACTCCCTGCCTCAAACCCGTAATAAGCCATTCCAAAGAGACATAATTTATTTTAACGAGGACTAATATATAGAAATAAATATCTAGGTACCACAGAGACTAAGTACTAACAGTATTATTTAATGTTACATAGTAAAAATTTAAGATGTATTTCTTTTTCACTTCTAGAGCAACCAATAAAATAATTAATTTATTATTTATTTATTATTAAATAAATTAGGGAAAGTTATAAAAGAGATAAAGTGAATTACAAAAATAATGATCAACATAAAAGAAGTTAGGAAAGAAAGATCAAATAACCAATGAGACAAACAAAAAAGTAATAGCAAGATGGTACAATTAACTCCAAATATGTTTTAAGTATAAATGAAACAGTCAAATTTAAAGACAGAGATTGTCAGGCTAGTATTAATCAGATCCAACTCTACTACTTATAAGAAATATACTTTAATATAAAGACAGACAGGTTGAAAGAAAAATGATAGGATAAATTTACCATATAAACACTATGTGAAATATTCTATCTCCATTAATATCAGCAAACTAGACTCTAAGGTAAGAAATATTACAAGAGATGAACAAGAATATTTATTGTTGAAAGAGAATTTGATAAATATTATCATGCATTTATGATAAAAGCTTTCAGCACACTAGAATAAGGTAGGAATATTTAACCTGATAAAGAGTATCTACAACAGACCTATAATTAACATCATACTCAAAGGTAAACTTGCCATCATTTTCCCCTAATGTCTGGAATAAGACAAAGATGTCCACTATAATCACTACCATTCAATATTTTATTGAAACTTTTAGCCTGTGCAATAAAGCAAGATTAAAAAAAAGATAAGCATAAGAATTAGAAGGAAAGAAGTAACATAGTCTCTATCACAGAGGACATGATGTTGGAGGTAGAAAACCTAAAATAAATGAATTTAGAAAGGTGCTAGATAAAAGATGAATATTCCACAATCGATTTCTTTATTCTTAGGGCTTTTTCTTGGATCTCAAGTGAACGTTTGGGGTGTTAATAAGGCCTCTTCACTCTGGCTAGGCTCAGAATCAACAGCTATCAGCACTGTATTGTCTCTGAAATCATATTGAAATAAACTGAAAATTAAATTAGAAAAGCAAGATGATTTACAACAGCATCAAAAACTGTTAGTATATCTAACAATGAATCTAACAAAAGATGTGAAAGGCCATAGCACACACACAAAAAAAATTACTATAAATTATTGCTTAGAGAAATTTTAAAGCATCTAGATAGAATGAGATTCCAAGTTCAGATTCCAATGAATTTCTGGATATGATACCATTAAGTTATCAATGCATCCCAATTTCACATAGATCTCTAAAATAAAAGCAACTGCAACAACAAAATCTTAGCTTTGTTTAAAATTGGAGATCTAGTCTAAAATGTACTTAGAAATGCAATGGACCTCAAAGAAAGATGTTACTTTGGCAAGCTGCTGAGCATGAGGGAAGACAGACAAAAGAGAGAGTTCCAAGCTTCTAGGAATCAAAGGAGGCTTGGTCAGCTTCATGTGATCAAAGAGGGTCAACAATTCAAGTACAGATTTCCAGCATCAAAATGGACCAGAAAGAATGTCCTCATGCCTCAGATTGTCCTATATAAAGAGCCAAGAAGCTTTGTCTCCTATGGGAATAGTTTGATACAGTCTTGACTCTCAAGACTGGCTAGCATGCTAGGTCTATTTATCTGCACACAATTAACCTAGCCATTCCTCCAAATTATATTACAAGAGACTGAACCCACTGTCATACTTCAAACTCATCACCTGCACCAAAATTAAAATTATTGCATCATAACAAGGTATCATGAGTCTATTTATATCCTAGGACCTACAATTTTCAACTAATTTAGCGGACAGTTTAGTGAGAAAATAAAATCTCTTTACAAGGTGGCATTTGTTTGATGAAGTACCTACAAAAATGTACCATTCTGGGGCACCAAATAAAATAATGAGAAAATGCATGTGACTTTATTATTTAGCACAATGACTTATAAATACTTATGTTAACTCCTAGTATTGACAATATAATTTTGATTATAATTACTTCCATATGATATTATGTTTCTTCCTTTAGCTAAAGCTAAGGAGCTTCCCCTGATGGCTCAGCGAGTAAAGAATCCGCCTGCAATACAGGAGGCACAGGAGACATGGGTTCAATCTCTGGGTCAGAAGGATCCCCTGGAGAAGAAATGGCAACCCACTTCAATATTCTTGTCTGAAAAATCTCATGGACAGAAGAGACTGGCAGGCCACAGTCCAAAGTTCACAAAGAATCGGACATGGACATGACTGAGTGACTAAACACAACAAGAAACCAGAGCAACATTTAGATTTATTCAAATATAATGATCATAATGCTTTTAAAAGTGAGACTCATTAGAAAACTTTAAAAATAGGATTCAACTTGCATTGTGGTTATTCACGAAATAACCTTGCTGTGTCAAGTACACTTATAAATGAATTGCAGGAGTTTTAAACTACAGTGTCAGATGAAGCATGCCTAGTACCTAGATTTCACAAACCAATTTGGAATCAGCACATTGAAGAATGCACAGTTGTCAAGCATGATTTTTATTCCAAAGAGCAATCAACCTCTGCCACTATAGGGCTACACTTCTCAGTCTCCAAAACCAGCCCTGCTCTTGTTCTTAAGAGATCCTTGGAAAATATTTCAGAAGCACTTGTCAGGTGGCAGCTTTTGGCGAGGTATGTTTAAAGGAGAGAAGCAGAAGTTCTCTATGGAGTATTTATTGAAGAAATCGCTCAGTCCTCCTCCTGGCTGGATATCAGCAACAACAAATTTTTGCTATGATAAGCCAGCTCTTAAGTTCTTCATTCTCTTTTAACTCAATCTTTCAGTTCCAACAATGAAGATGTGACGGCCAGTACCATTCTCCTAGCCCAGTCACCCATAAGCAGGTATTCACTTATAAAAAGCTTTGACAAAGATTCTTTGCTTGACCAGACTTTTACAGACCCATCTGTATACTCATAAAATTCTGTTTTAGCAATAACCTTGCTAAGTTGGTTTAGTAAGAATCCCTAATCCTCTCTGTCTGATCATGCTTGATATATAATTAGGTACATCATCTTCCAACATCCCCCAGGTGATATCTGATCATACTGGTCTCTCTTCAGCAAGAATCCTATTAGATCCCTTTAGCCAGAATTCTCTCCTTACCCTTGATATTTCCTTTTAGCAATTTTCCATTCACTAACCCTCACCTTACTCCTTGGCTATAAATTCCCACTTGTGCATGCTATATTTGGACGTGAGCTGGTTCTATACTGAGGTCTCATTTCCCCAGTTGTAGATGTCCTGAATAAAATCTGTTTTTACCACTTTACTATTCACTCCTGGTTTTGTTTTGTTTTGGCTTCCCTGATAGCTCAGTTGGTAAAGAATCCACCTACAATGCAGGAGACCCCAGTTTGATTCCTGCTTTGGGAAGATCTGCTGGAGAAGGAATAGGCTACCTACTCCAGTAATCTTGGGCTTCCCTGGTGGCTCGGCTGGTAAAGAATCCCCCTGCAATGTCGGAGACCTGGGTTCAATCCCTAGGTAGGGAAGATCCCCTGGAGAAGGGAAAGGCTACCCACTCAGTATTCTGGCCTGGAGAATTCCATGGACTTTCACTTTCACTTTCTGGTTTTTCTTCGACAGCTTTCTATGAAGGTCACTGCTAAGTGGCTTCAGTCGTGTCCGACTCTGTGCGACCCCATAGACGGCAGCCCACCAGGCTCTGCCGTCCTCGGGATTCTCCAGGCAAGAATACTGGAGTGGGTTGCCATTTCCTTCTCCAGTGCATGAAAGGGAAAAGTGAAAGTGAAATCACTCAGTCATGTCCGACTCTTAGCGACCCCGTGGACTGTAGCTTACCAGGCTCCTCCATCCATGGGATTTTCCAGGCAAGAGTACTGGAGTGGGGTGCCATTGCCTTCTCTGATGAAGGTCACTAGAAACCACTGAATGCCTACTTGTAGTTGTGTTAGTCACTCAGTTGTATCCAACTCTTAGAATATAGAATATATATGTCCAACCCCATAGAATATAGCCCACCAGGCTCCTCTGTCCATGGGATTCTCCAGGCAAGAATACTGGAGTGGATTGCCATTTCCTTCTCCAGGGGATCTTCCTGACCCAGGGATCAAAGAATCTCATTTTTTTTTTTTTCTCTGTGACTGCCCCTTCCTGAGCTCCTTCCCTCCACTCTACTCAACAACTCACACTACTCAGAATTCAGCCCAACCAGCATACCCATTTATTTACTAGGTGTGATTTCCCCTCTTCATCATTAAATTCAGCAAGAGCCCTATTTTACAATTATCTCCCCATCACCAAGTCACGGGTCTGAATTTCTTTTGAAAGAGGAGAAAACACTAGACTCTGAGAAAGCACAAGTCTCCTTGCTCTTTAACTAACATGCAAGGTCTTAATTTTTATTCCTGAATTCTTTTCCCATTTGACTTTTTTAATTTTCAGCCTTATAATGGTTAAATCCCTATTCAGAAACAATGTTTAGCTCTCATTCAAACATTTCAATTATAGGTCTCTCTTTTCATTCTATTTACAACAAAAGAAATTTCTGCCTTTCACCAGAGGCAGCTTCCTCTAAGAGAACAACTTACTTAGCTTCTTAAGAGCCCAACTTGATGAATACCATATTTGCACAACACGGTTCATACCAGCTTTCATGATATATATATATTTTTTTAATAAATTTATTTATTTTAGTTGGGGGCTAATTACTTTACAATATTGTAATAGTTTTTGCCATACATTGACATGAATCAGCCATGGGTTTACTTGATATTTTAAGATTCCCGCTTCTCTTAGAGCTGACTAAATCCCACTAGAGTAAAGTGAGGATGGTCCCAGGAAAACTCAAGCCCTCATTTTGACTGTAAAGTATATATTCCTGAGAGAAGGAACAATACTGCCTGTTATTTCACAAGTATCTTTAAAGACAAAAATTAGAGTGAACAAATGGGGAAGAAATTGAACAGGAAAAAAAACATATTTATTATCCATATTCTATTTACATTTCCCTTGCTAACTCTTTGGTTATTTGTCTAAAACTTAAGTCTTTTGTTTTTTATGGTAATCTGAGAGAACAGTGAATGATAATGCACTAGGTTTTTGTAGGTATCCTGAGTGATTCAATAAAAACATGAAGGGGGTGACCTTGCTTAAGCTAGCAGTTGCAGATGTATTTCACAGAGTAACTGTAAACAGAAAAGCTGAAGAAGTCCCTCATTCTTCTCTAAGCCATTCTGAGGTTTCTCTTTCTAGCTGAGTAACCACTGGAAAATACCAAGTCTTCTGTTTTCTACTATAGCAGAAGCACTAGAGACAAGTGATATGTGATAAGCTATTACTGTGATACACGGAAGGAATCTTGCCTCACCTTGGGTCATGCTTTGTTACAGGGACACCCAAAGAATGTTCCAATACACAAAGCCCTTTCAGAGTTTCCTTCTGTTTTCTACCACCCATGTGCTATACTATAAATAACTCCTTCAGGAGATTGCTGGATCAAGAGACAAAGCTAAGCAATAAACTCCACCTAAGTACAGAATTCTCACTCACCGCCAACAACAGAAGCTTTCTTCATCAAAAGACGATTCTTCCCTTAGAGTTCGCTCTCAGGCCCTGCTTCAGGCCCTAAGCAGATAAACTCTTGACAGGGCATGCCATACGGCTTTCACAAGTAAACTTGTGCCATCCCCGGCTCTCTACTCTTTTTCAGCATCCCCACTCAAAACTATAAAATGAAACAACAATTGTGTGAAGCAAACGCTTTGCTATTTTTATACCAAATTAGCTTTGCTTAATAAGCATTATGTCTATGAATTTTTTAACCTTTAATGACCTTAAGCCTCTTATTCTATAGTCCAAGTGCTTTAACAAAGCTGAGGAAAATCATAGTTTGTTTTAATATACTCTTAATTTAGCCATCCAATAAACTTACTAGTAAGTTGCAAGAATAAGTTATTTTTTTGGACTAAAACCAACAGCCTAATTAGCCTGGTGTACCCATGGACTCTTAATCACCCAGCAGTCACCTTCAAAAGGGGTGACAGTGTTTAATATTTTAACAACTGTAGCAGAGTTTCTGTTGAGGAAGAGAAGTTTTTCAACGAACTTCACTTTGACATTTTTTTGTGGAAGGGGAGAAAGGAAAAAAGCAGTCTGGCTTTTGGAGAGGCAAAAGTTCTAGACTTACATAGCTATGAAAGATATTGGAGTTTCTTTCATTAATTTTACACTTATGTTGTTTTCATTTACTATCTAGATAATGGTAACATAAAGTATAGTGAATTTAATGGCCTCTCATTATTCAATCACCATGGTCTTTAACAATTGGTTTGTTTTACTTAAGAGGGAAGTAAAAATTACAGAAACAAAGTTAAAAGAAAATATACTAAAAAGCAACTAACTTTTATTCACGACATCAGCTTTAATTTCAAAGCACCACAATAGAAGAGAATGAAATCTACTGAATAAACTGTCCATAAAATCATCAACAGAGATGGATTCTCTCTAATATGCAAAATTGGGAATCATCAGACAAGTTTGAAAATGAACTGAGATTTCATCCCATAAATATTTGGAGGTTTCTTGTGTTTGCTACTTAACCTCTTCCCTCACAATCTTAGAAAAAAATCCTTATAAAATCCCCTGTCATATTTACCATAGATTATCAGTTGATTTCCTTTAATAATAATATTTTTTAAACTTTAATAAGAATATTTTAACTTTTAGTGACCTTAAACACCTTATTGTATAGCCCAAGTGCTTTGGTAAAGCTATGAAAATCACAGTTGGTTTTAATATACTCTTGATTTAGCAATTCAATAAACATACTAATAAACTGCAAGAGCAAGTCATTTCTTGAAGTGAAACCAACAAGCTAATTAGCCCGGTGTACCATTGGGCTACCAAAGTGTAGCACTTGATAGCACTTCAAAGCATGTGGGCTACAGAATAAGGATATTAAAGCTTAAAAACAATAAGCTATCATTTATTGAATACTCACCAGATCAGACTCTGTGATAAGCACTTGACATATTTAATCTCAGCATCTCACAATAACCCTGGGAGTGTATACTATTATGTTTTCTCACTGTACAGATGAGAAAACCAAGGTTTAGAGAGGTTTAAATGTCTACTACCACATAGCTGGTGAATTGCAGAGCCAGGATACAAAACTTCATTATCTTGAATGGGTTTATGAAGTGCTCCACTTTGAAACATGGTCTAAAGACTAGCATTCAGAATTCTTATTCCCCTCACTCATTGCCTTCTGAAATCCTGAGTCTTGTGAGAATGAATACCTATCTGATAGGATACCTATAAGTTCCTTGAAATCAGTTGCTACATTGTATTTACTTTTGTGTCTCCTACACAAAGTCCTGGGCAGCCTCATTCAGCAAATCTCTAACTCTTGTTTTTAGTCTGACCCAAGAGAGCTGCTGAAGAAATGATAGAATCCTATTGAAACTGAGCAGAACCGTGCAGACCACCCCCTCCAAGTACAAAAGCCCCTCATGGCCCCTGCTCGTGTTTGTAGAAAAGCCAGTCTTTCAGGCTTCCCAGAGTCACAAAAGAGCAGGCTCAGGCAGTTAATGATTAGGACAAGAGGATCACAGAAACTTTCAGTGTCTGTTGCACATTCCTGAATTGTTTTACAGAAAGTATAACTGTCATCAGAGAGGAAAAGCTAACTGCATGATGATCAAACTGTAGCCATGATATAAGCTGCTCCATTTCAAGTAGTACTGAATCTATGGCTAGCCAAGAACTGGTCTCAAGAGAATGGGATTAACACTATTGCACATAATAATCTGTATCTTTGTGGGCATCGAAATAATTGTAACTGGCTCTGCCCATATATGGAAGCAGGCAACTAAAACTGTCAGTAAAAATATGCCATGGACCCATGTCGACACCTTCCACTCTAAGAATATGGCACTCTATCTCAACAAGAAGTTACAGAAGCTGAACCTTTGCCCATAATTCCATAGAAACGAAATGATGTCTGACAGTGGGGAATTGTAAGCAAATCTTTGAAGGCAGCTCTTTGCAGAAAACAGATCTTTGCAGGAAGCAGCTCTCTGCATGGGCCCTTTTGTCTTGTCACATTAGCAAAGCTATATTTTAACTAACCTCAGGCCTAAACACATCTTTCAAATCTCTTGATCGCAAAATGCCCCCTGTAACCTGTTGATTGTTTTTTTTAGATTAAAGAAGTAGAAATAAAGAATAAGTAATTAACAGATGAAGAGATCTTTTCCTCCACTTCCCCTTCAGTAATTTCTCAAGCAAATGTGTGAATGAAATAGCATCTAAAGAAAGATCACAAGGAGTCAACAAGCCTGCACACAGTGGGAAATAGTGAAGAATCCTATCCCCTGCTTTGATGATTAACTCAGATTATTTCCCCCTTTTTCCATTAAAAACTCTCATGGCTGAGAAGAATCTTCAGAGTCGGTTCTGGGACATGAGTCTGCCTTCTTCCCAGGTTGCCAGCTTCCTGAATAAAGCAACCTTTTCATTTCTACCAGCACTCATCTCTAGAGTATTGGCTTTCATGTGGGCAAGCAGCAGAATCCGAATTCAGTAACACTATGTGCACTTGGTAAAGTCAGTGCTCCCTGAAGAGAAACACCCTGAAGGTTCTTGTATGTCAGGTGAATCCCTCAACTCTGATAAGCCTTTGGAGACCCAGCAAATTCTACATCAGAGGAGGGACCAACCTGTTAAGACTGAGTTGCCTAGGATGAAGGACCTTATTTGGCAGAGAAACCTCATTGATCCTCTAATTCTGTAACTTTGCCATGGCCCAGACAACCTAATTTCTTACCTGCACCTCACTAATCCCCCATAATATCTACTTTGATCCAAACAGAACTCACTGTCTCCTGAACCAAAGATGCACAGACATTCCTATAGCTTACCAATTAAGCTATTAAAAGTTATTTATATATCTCCCTGTGTTTCCATAGACTATAGAAATATTTGCTTCCCTGGTGGCTAAGGGGCAAAGAATCCACCTGCCAGTGCAGGTGACAAGGGTTCGATCCCTGGGTCTGGATGATCCCCTGGAGAAGGAAATGGCAACCCACTACAGTATTCTTGCCTGGGAAATCCATAGACAGAGGAGTCTGGTGGGGTTGCACTCCATGGGGTGGCAAAGTGTTGGACGTGACTTAACAAATAAACAACAACAACACAGAAACATTTATGTCTTGGTACTTGTCATATAGAAATCATTTTTCATGTCACTTTCTCTCATTAAATAATGAAGTCCTTAAGGTCAAAAGCCAATATTTATTCAACCCTATAACTTTGCTTTACTAACAGGCATACCACATGGTTGACATTTATTAATAATATGTGAATAGTCCCAAACACTGAAGACTCTACCAAGTGCTTTAAGTGTATCTTTTACTTACTACTCACTATATCATTCTGAGATATTATTATTCTCTTTTATATATGGATGAAGGAAACTAAGTTAGAGAAACATTAAGTAGTTTGCCCCAAGTCACACTGCTACTAAGTGCCTAAGATGATTCAGAAGTTTGTCTGACTTCAGAATGTTTAATGACAAAACCAAAATTTCCACTTATAATCCCAAAACCATTCACAGCTCTCAGTCCCAACACTTACTTAGCACATATAGGTGTTTATAGCTTGATCGATCAAACACAGATCAGGACTCAGGAATAGCAGTTGTGACCAGCATCAGAAATTATAGCATCAGAAATTAGATGTTTCTATTACAGGGGGATTTAGCTCAATCTTTAGAGCTCCTTCAGTGGTGGTGATAGAAAAAGATGGATGAGTTGTTCTCTTCTGCTCCCCGATTTTTAGAGCCTTTCCTACCATCTTATGTCACCATTCTCTGTAGTAGATGATGGTGATGCCAAGACTTGAAACCCAGGTGATGAGTTTCCAAGTCTCTCAGCAGTGAACCCTGGGGCCAAGGTGATAACAATTACCAGGACTGCGTCCACCCTCAGTGCTCTACAATTGTTTTTTCTTACATTATTAGCAACTAATCGTGCATTTCATTATCTCTGGTTTTCCTGTACCAGTTGTCTGCCTGAGTCAGTTCAGACAATTAGAAAGAACTACAAGTGCAGCAATCGTTTGCATCATAGGGAAATGTAGTTCCAACATTAGCAAAAGATTACAGAAAATGTCATTCTTAGAGGATCTGGAAATCTAGGTTTTGTTTTGCTCTCACCCTACAGTCTGGAAAAAACATATGCACTTCTTGGTCCAAGAAGTCCAGGCAAAGTGGCATTTATGAATATCAGTTCAGTTCAGTTCAGTCATGTCCAAACCTTTGCAATCCCATGAACTGCAGCACACCAGGCCTCCTTGTCCATCACCAACTCCAAGAGCTTTCTCAAACTCATGTCCATTGAGTTGGTGATGCCATCCAACCATCTCATCCTCTGTCGTCCCCTTCTCCTCTTGCCTTCAATCTTTCCCAGCATCAGGATCTTTTCCAATGAGTCAGTTCTTCGCATCAGGTGACGAAAGTATTGGTGCTTCAGCTTCAGCATTAGTCCTTCCAATGAATATTCAGGACTGATTTCCTTTAGGATGGACTGGTTGGATTTCCTTGCAGTCTAAGGGACTCTCAAAACCCTTCTCCAACACCACAGTTCGAAAGCATCAATTCTTCGGCACTCAGCTTTCTTTATGGTCCAACTCTCACATCCATACATGACTACTGGAAAAACCAAAGCCTTGACTAGTAGGACATTTGTTGGCAAAGTAACATCTCTACTTTTTAATATGCTGTCTAGGTTGGTCATAGCTTTCCTTCCAAGAGGCAAGTGTCTTTTCATTTCATGGCTGCAGTCACCATCTGCAGTGATTTTGGAGCCCAAGAAAATAAACTCTGTTGCTGCTTCCACTGTTTCCCCATCTATTTGCTATGAAGTGATGGGACCAGCTGCCTTGATCTTAGTTTTCTAAATGTTGACTTTTAAGCCAGCTTCTTAATTCTCCTTTTTCACTTTCATCAAGAGGCTCTTCAGTTCTTCTTCACTTTCTTCCATAAGGGTGGTGTCATCTGCATATCTGAGGTTATTGATATTTCTCCCAGCAATTTTGATTCCACCTTGTGCTTCATCCAGCTTGGCATTTTGCATGGTGTACTCTGCATAGAAGTTAAATAAGTAGGGTGACAACATAAAGCTTTAATGTACTCCTTTTCCAATTTGGAACCAGTCCATCGTTGCATGTCCAGTTCTAACTGTTGCTTCTTGACCTGCATACACATTTCTCAGGAGGCAGGTAAGGTGTCCAGGTATTCCTATCTCTTAAAGAATTTTCCACAGTTTGCTGTGATCCATACAGTCAAAGGCTTTGGCAGAGTCAATAAAGAAGAAGTCGATGTTTTTCTGGGACTCTCTTGCTTTTTTGATGATCCAACAGATGTTGGCAATTTGATCTCTGGTTCCTCTGCCTTTTCTAAATCCAGCTTGAACATCTGGAAGTTCATGGTTCATGTACTGTTGAAGCCTGGCTTGGGGAATTTTGAGCATTACTTTGCTAGCATGTGAGATGAGTGCAATTGTGCAGTAGTTTGAACATTCTTTGGCATTGCCTTTATGAATATCAGGTGTCATGAAACATTTGTAAAAATTACAAATGAGTAAGCTACAAAGGAGGAGAAGAGGACGACAAGGGACGAGATGGTTGGATGGCATCACCAACTCAATAGACGTGAGTTTGAACAAGCTCCAGGAGAGAGTGAAGGAGAGGGAAGCCTGGCATGCTTCAGTCCATGAGGTCGCAAAGAGGAAGACATGACTGCGTGACTGAACAACAACAACAAATCTTTTGAAGACTATCCTCAATTCATCACTTGAAATTGGCCTAATAAAGTCTTTGATTTTAATAGTATTAGACAAATTTCACATCATATGGAAAGATGTGGCTTTATGCTGCTAACACAAAAAAACAGAGAAAGGGAGGAAGGGAGGAAGGAGAAAGAGGGGAGGGAAGGAGCCAGGAAAGGAAGAAAAGAAGGAAGGGCAGTACAGTTATATAGAGACAATGGAAAAGACCCTATCTGATACCAAAAAACAGCTCTCAATTTATCCACTTAATGCTATTTATTATATTTAATCACATTACCATGAAACTCAGCATAACTGAAATCCAGGAAAACTAGTAAGGAGAAAAATACATAAATGCAGTTTTTTTAAATGCATTATTTCCTTTGTCCAAAGAAATGCCAGCCTGTGCTCTCCTATACTAATACAGAAAGCCAAAATCAGTTTTTTGGGAAAGGATGTACCATTAAGTCATCATTATCTTTTCATATTTTATTCCTTTCTGACTCTTACTACTTATCTAAACTAATTTTATCTGCTTGTTCCCTTAGTGTCTACTTAGAGAAGAGCTGATTTTGAACATGTATTAGCTTCTGGTAATTCATTGAGAAATTCAAATTGTTATGACAGTGTGTACACAGTCTTCAGAGAAATATTCAATCTGCCTATAGAACTAGACTTGTAGAAGTAAGCTAGAGGACACTCTCAAAGCAATTACCAACAAATGCAAAATAAGATACTTTCTATTATGTAGTTACATATTTATGCTGTCTTTGTAGTTTTGTTCTAGCATCCTGTTATTCCATTCAGAGTTTACAGAAACTTTTAATGAACATTGTTACAAATAACATCCCTCAGAGACACATATGACTTACCTTGATAATGATGGTGTCATTGCTTCTCTTATTTTATTTGTGCAGCAGATGATCATTAAAATTAAGTTCTTGATTAAAATTATCCAGGGTAATTTATATCAGACTGCCTTCCCACTTAACAAGTAAAGAGATTCATAAGTACTGATGGGAATGAAGTTTTCACTATGCTTAAGGAATTCCTTGGAATAGACAGTGTTATGTTAGCATAAAATCACAATAATTAACTAGAATAATCCAACCCCTGGGTATCAACAGATAATTCATAGAGTCATTGGAAAATGTAATGAAGAAATTGTCACTATTATGTATATTTGATCTAAGGTTTAATTATCAAAATATGAGCCTGGGTTTTAAAAGATTTCTTAATAGAAGGTAGGACCTTTCCTTATTTAGCATTTTTCATCTAAAATGTTCATTAGCAGCAATACTCCATAGTGTAACAAAACTCTCCCATCTAAGAAAAGCAGTAGAGATAATCAAACTACAGTTTCAAGAGTAAACATGATGATAATTTGCTAAACATTCCCTGGACTCCTCTATTGCTTTCATCAAAGAGATAGAACCCAGTGCTACTTTGCCCTGTTCTCATTACTCTGTAAAATAATAAAATAATAACCCTTCATCAAAAGGGAGGACTCTACATGGTACTGTACATGCTACTGCATGCTGCTCTACATGATACCAGAGCTAGTTTGGATGCTGCCAACATGGAAGATCATGCTCAGCTGAGAAAGAGTCGGAACCAGATTGATTGCTTCAAGGACTCCAGAGACTTCATTACCTGGCTTAACATATTTCTAAGGCCATTGTACTGGAGAAGGGAATGGCAATCCACTCCAGTTTTCTTGCTTGGGGAATTCCATGGACAGAGAAGCCTTGCAAGCTACAGTCCACAGAGCCACAAAGAGTCAGACACAACTGAATGACTAACACACACACACACAAGGCCACTGAAACTTGACATGGTGACCCAGATGGTCAAAGATAAATGGCTCTCTCCAAAATCAAGAGTCTCATAGACACTTCAGTGGAGGTAGCTGTGGAGTGATATTTTCAAAGACTCACTATTTTACAGAAATAATATATATATTAATTCTAGTAGAGAAGTAGGATCTTGATCTCTGCAAATTCTAAAAGAAGAAAAAAAGCTTTCATATGAGCTGATGGTCTAATTGCACGTGTCTTACAGAGCCCAGGTCCTCTCCTAAACTACGGCTCTCCTATCCATCCTTCTTAGGAAATGTACAGCAACACTAAATTTCAGAATTACATTAGAGTGGAATTCCATTATTCATGGTGAAATCATTAAGAACGTGTGCTTTTGAACCTTTTCATCATATGCATTGAAAAAGAAATAAATTTCCACCCTACTAGAGATGTTTAATGTTATCTAAGCACATTATCTGCACATTTGATTGTAAGTCATCAATAAGTCTTTTCCAAAAGATTTTTTTCTCAGCAGGGAGAAAGGAGGCAGAAGTGTATTTGCAATATGGAAACATGCACAATGTAGTTGAAAAGCCCAAGGGAGGTATAACTTCAAAATGCCAAATGATGAGAGATACATTGAAGTAATTATCTCTTCCTTACTAATAGTTGCTACTTCTATAAAGGAAATAGATGGAGAAATTCATCTGGAGGTTATACCTTTAAATAGCTATATTAAAAGCAGCTATGAAATGACTTTTGGAGTTTGGATGCAATTGAAGCAGAATTGGCCAGGTCATTTCCATCACAATAGGATTTCTGAAGTGACCACAGAGGGAGAAAAGCACCCATTGCAGACAGGTCACCTGATTCAGCCCTAGAGATAATGTGAAATTGTTCCATACAGCAATGTCTGCTCTTTATCCAGACTAGTCTGAAATGGATAATGGGGAAAATGCACAGTTCCAAAACTCTCCCTCTTTTATTTTCAGCTTGAAAGCCTATTTCCTAATGGCAGTAATAAGTACTCTGTCTACCCATTCATCTTCCATTGAAGATGTAAATGAAAACAGTGTTTTGCAACGTCCTAGGCACAAGGGAGAGTTGCTCACAGGACCTTGGTGATAAAAAGGTGGGAGCTGTGGTTACATCATGTGCTTTTTAAGTCCCAACTCATCTGGCATTTGGTAGAATAAACTTTATCCCTAAGAGAGTCTGAGGAATAAAGAGGATCCTGAAGAACATGGGAGAGAATTCCATGGGCTATTTCAAGGTGGTGGGGGTTTAAAGGTGAAGTATTATTGAATTGCTGAGATACTGAGTCTCATCTATAGAGAACACTACTGCTACTTGAGCAGGAATCAAATCCATGTTCTGCACCATAACATCCAGATGTCAAATTAATCAGTCAATATTCAGTGTCATAAATCATAGCCTAATTGTTCCACTACTGCATGGGCAATTAAGTCACGGGGAAAATGAAACTCAGATGGCACTATGAAAAACATAATTGAGGTCTGATACAATGTCTTCCATCAGGGCCCGTATGGTCAAGGCATTTTTCTTGACATATTTATGTTATTTAACACTTGGTGCTGCCACTTCCAGGGAAGATTAATGGGGTTCCCTTGATTCCATGGACTCCTATTGACTTCATACTCTGTGTTTTCAAAATCCAGGGACCCCCACCCTTTGTATGAAATAAATAGACCCTGCCCTCCCCAGAACTTCATCAGACACTTAAGGAAAACAGAAACAAATTTGAAAGGAGTGAGATGCAGGCAGAAGTACTAAGAATCTTTGTAGTAAACAGGTTAGACAGCATCCATCATGAGTGTCCTTATTTGCAAACAATGTATCCTACATTCTGAGTATAAATTGTTTGGATAAAACAAGAAAGCACTGTCTGAATTGGGGCTCTGGTTCAGTGGTGTGTGTAGTTAGAAATGCAGAAATACGTAGATGCACATGATTTCTTGGCCTCCAAAATCAATGCAGGTGGTCGCTGTGGTCATGAAATTAAAAGATTGCTCCTTGAAAGAAAAGCTATGACACACCTAGACAGCATATTAACAAGCAGAAACATCACTTTGCCAACAAAAGTCTGTATAGTCAAAGCTATGATTTTTCCAGTAATCATGTAGTAGGGAAAACCTCTAGACCATTCAGGTATGATCTAAATCAAATCCCTAATGATTATACAGTGGAAGTGAGAAATAGATTTAAGAGACTAGATCTGATAGACAGAGTGCCTGATGAACTATGGACGGATGTTCAAGACATTGTACAGGAGACAGGGAGCAAGATCATCCCCAAGAAAAAAGAAATGCAAAAAAGCAAAATGGCTGTCTGAGGAGGCCTTACAAATAGCTATGAAAAGAAGAGAAACCAAAGCAGAGGAGAAAAGGAAAGATATACCCATTTGAAAGTAGAATTCCAAAGAATAGCAAGGAGAGATAAGAAAGCCTTCTTCAGCGATCAATGCAAAGAAATAGAGCAAAACAATAGAATGGGAAAGACTAGAGATCTCTTCAAGAAAATTGGAGATACCAAGGGAACATTTCATGCAAAGATGGGCTCAATAAAGGACAGAAATGGTATGTACCTAACAGAAGCAGAAGATATTAAGAAGAGGTGGCAAGACTACACAGAAGAAGTGTACAAAAAAGATCTTCAGGACCCAGATAATCACGATGGTGTGATCACTCACCTAGAGCCAGACATCCTGGAATGTGAAGTCAAGTGGGCTTTAGGAAGCATCACTATGAACAAAGCTAGTAGAGGTGATGGAATTCCATTTGAGCTGTCAATCTGGGGGGTAGGTTATGCTTACTTACATGAGGACAGGGGGTATATGGGAACTCTCTATATTTTCCATTCAATTTTGCTGTGAAACTAAATCTGTTTTAAAAGTAAAGTGTATTATTTTTTTTAAGTAAATGTTAGTCTGGAAATAATAAAAACACATAATTCTAGAACCAAAGCCAGGCGTTTTCCAAAATACTATTCATCCAGACAGTGTTTTAAACATTTTACATACTTTACCTCATTTAATTCTCTAAAAATTCAATGAAGAAAATGCAACTAATATTCTTTTTTTTTTTTTTTTCAGAAGAGAGCACAGAGCCAAAGTTATCTTTGGTATCTTTTTCAAAGTTTCATAGCTACTTGTTGGTAAAGGGAATTTGAACCCAGACCACCTGGCTACAGGATATAGACTTTCAACCTCTGCTCTTTGCTGCTTCACCTATGTGCTGAATATCCATAGGACGTGAAGCAGACTACATATCTTTATTGTATTTACTAAAAAAAAATTTTCCATTCTTTGTTAAAGCCTGGAAAAGTAAACACAAACACACATACTTCACGTGTAATTTGGAGTTTGATGTCTGTCCTTTCTTAAGCCTAGCCTCTTCTTCTAAACTTAGAGACTACAGGACCTCAATGCTATCACAATTTTCCTTTTGTTGTTATTTAAATATTAGAACTACTTGGACACCAGAGAGATAACTAGCAACACATTATTTCAAGTTCCTCATTGCAATATTGAATAAAGTCCCATATAATAGGAACTTCAGTGGAGTGGAGCGGGTGTTAGCAGTGGGTGATATGATCAGATTCTACCCTTATCTCAGTGCCTGCAAGCCCAAGCCTTTTTACACTAGAAAGGGTTTACCAGTCTCTTGAGAGACAAAGCAAAGTAAACCTCAGAAAAGAAAATGCTCACAATGGCAGGAATATCAATGCCCCAGGGTGACTGTACCAATAAACAGGGTTTAGTGCATTAAAGGCATATGCTACTCGACACTAGAAAGTAATATCAAATGAAAGATTTTTATTGAATTGGCCTCTAAAACAGACAAATTCCCAATTGCCATAGCTGATGAAAAAATTAGCTTGCTACTAAACATTAAATGGATCAATAATCTATTAACTCTAACCTTGTTAGCAGGAGCTTGCAGTACACTACGTGACCTGCCTTGTTAAACAAGCTGTCTTCAAAGTCTGCCTTTGACTAAAATAATTTTTTTTTGCTGTATTCAGCAGTGATGTACTTAATACTCCATATTAACTCAAAATGACTTTTTCCCTTTTTTTCAAAGGCTGTTCACCTTCAAGGCCTTTCAAGATCATTGCATATATACCATTTTATTCAACTAAACAGCAATGATTTTTATTTTATGGGCAGAAACTACGGCAGAGACTCAGACAATAGTAAATCTCCATTGTCGTGATGAGATGTTATGAAGTTCTTGATGACAAATTATCTTCACAAAGTCATCATCTCATCAGTGTAAATATTCTCCTCCACACTCACCTGTAGGCAAGGGTGAGAAGAGATCAGAAAATGCCCATGCATAAAAAGCTCTGATGGGAAACTGCAGGAAGAATGGGAATAGTTTGTTGGAGTGAGTATAGTTGAAGTGTGAAATCCTCATATTTATACAAGTCCTAAGAAAGCTATCTTGTAAAGTAAAAGTGTGTTTGGGGGTGGGGAGCTGTTAAGTAGCTTTCATTCTTTCATTTTCTGTTATTATTTTCCTCCTGTGACAAACTTCTCCAAGAGGAGAGTAATTACAAGTGTAATGCATGAATGAAAGAGCATATTGTGTAAGCAAGTATACTATTCCGCAGAAGCAAGCCTTGGTTTCTCTCCTGAGTAAACCCAAGTTTCTACTACGACCCAAATGTACTTCACAGAAGATGGGAGAAGATTTCAGTACCTCCAATCTTGAAAAAGTAGGAGAAGGAAAAACAATAGTTCTGAAACAAAGTATATTCCTGTGAAATCATGTAAACAGAAGCAAATGCTACAATAAAAGCCAGAAAAAAAGTGAGGAGCAGTAGTAACTTCAGGCTGGAAACAAGGAAGTACTCCCTAGCATTTAGAGTGAACAAATTTTGAAAAGACTGTTCAAGGAGTCTTCATAAACCCATTGAGTTAGGTAGCAAATATTATAGAAAGGAAAATGCAGGCTATCATCAGCCAAATGTTTGTGGGGCTTTTTGGAAAGTAAAGGAAGAAGAAGCAAAGAGTTACCATAGGAGTTTTAAGACTTTCCAGTCAAGGGAAATTCCTGGGCAACACCATTCCAGCTGGTGTTGAACACCTATCTTCTCCAGTGCTATAGTAGTAAAGGCAGGACAATGAAAAGTCACCATTTCTACTCTCAAATGTCTAAAATGTTTGAAGAGAAATGATCCAGCTTCTAGATGGACATAGCTACCTGTGGCAAAAGAGTAGGAAAACTATCCCAAGTGGCTTAGACTGTCAAAGTCAAGGCAAAAACAAAATCTAAGAATTATCAGTATCTTTGTGGCATCTTTAAAAAAAGAAAATTGGAAGAGATGTGAATATTAAACTCTTCTATAAACTCTGTTGGAAAATTAAGTCTTCCTGAGTTTGTGTGTGTGTGTGTGTGTGTGCACGCATGCACAAGCACTGGTGCAATGTCACATTTGGAGACTGAATTAAATCTATTCAATTGCCACATTCTTGTTCTGCCTAGATAATCAAATTTCTATAATATACCAGTTTCTATTTATAAAATAGGCATAATCTGAGTTGTAAATACAGAATTACTTATTTTATTTTAGATTCAGTATAACATATAATTAAAAAATAAATAAATAAACAAAATAGGTTTTGGAATCAGACAGACCATTTAATTAATTTCTGTTATTTACTCAGTAAGTGATCTTGAACAAGTACAATTTCTATGAATCTTCAGCTCCCTCATCTATAAGAATGGACATAATTAGTCTCACAATGATATCAGGAAGATTAAGATAGTGTAGGCAAGTGCTGGAATAGTTTTTAAGATAGAAAATGCACTCAAATATTGGTGATACTGGCCACCTTTTACTAAGAAACCACCATATGCAAAGCATTTTCTACTTTATTCCTCAGAAAATGTAGTGAGGCAGGGTAAATTACTATCCTGTATTTTCAAATTAGGAAACCAAGGCTTGCAAAGTTTCAATGACTTTCCCTTAGCAGCCAAATCTCTTTCTGAAGGACCTCAAGCATTCTTGTTTGCTTTAGGTTCTTTGAAATTATATGGGAGAATGGGCTGACAGTTTTTGGGTTATGTATAATAGGGCCTTACATTTTATCATTCTCCTCTCTTTCTTTGAAATCCTTTCTCCAAAATCTTGTAACCAAATATGGAAAAACTATGAATCGGGGCAATCATAAAGAAAATTTTAAACCCATAATAGAACAAAGCTGAACACGCAAAAGCTTTTGATATCCCTTATTTAAAAGGAAAAATCAAGAATCAGAGGTCACTTTTATTAGAATGGTTCTGCCAGTTACTGACTGTTTGAAATTGGAAAAATCACTTGACTTTCTTAGCCTGCTTCTCAGCTGTAAAATTGGGGAAATAATAAGCAATTTGCTAACAACACTGAAGTTGTATTAAAACCTGAAACATAAAAAATTAAGATATTTCATATTTTTAACCATTGATCTAGTAATATAATGAAAAAATAATTCAGACAAAAAAAGAAACCTCTTTATAATATCAAACAATAGGAAACCACTGATATGTTCTTTATTTTACTTAGTCTTTTTTAAGCAAATTATGCTAATAAAATTACTTTTTAAAGTAAATATGCAATTGAATACTATGATTAAAGATTATTTCATATAGACTATGTTTCTCTGTAAGAGATGTTAATGACAAAATAATAAGGAAGTTGGTTAAAAAAACTATTATAAACTATTATTATTTTAAGTACAATAATGTATAATTATGATGCATTTGAACAAGAATGATAAAGAAATGCAAAAGCATGAGCCATTTATGTTAAATTCATGGGAATTTTTTCTATAAAAATCATAACAAAGAAAAACTAAACATTCAAAATATATTTGGAAAATGCTAAATTTTTTTTTTTTTTAATTGAAGGTATAGTTGATTGAGCTTCCCTTGTGGCTCAGCTGGTAAAGAATCTGCCTGCAATGTGGGAGACCTAGGTTCAATCCCTGGATTGGGAAGATCCACTGGAGAAGGGAAAGGCTACCCACACCAATATTCTGGCCTGGAGAATTCCAGGGACTGTACAATCCATGGGGTTGCAAAGAGTCAGACATGACTGAGTGACCTTCACTTTCACTTTCACATTCATAGTTGATTTATAATACTGTGTTAGTTTCAGGTATACAGCAAAGTGATTTGGTATATATATATATATATATGTTTATATGCATATTCTTTTTATGATTCTTTGCCATCATAGGTTATTATAAGATACTGAATATAGTTCCCTATTCAGCTCAGTTGCTCAGTCGTGTCCAACTCTTTGCGACCCCATGAACCGCAGCACACCAGGCCTCCCTGTCCATCACCAACTCCCAGAGTCCACCCAAACCCATGTCCATTGAGTCGGTGATGCCATCCAACCATCTCATCCTCTGTCGGCCCCTCCTCCTCCTGCCCTCAATCTTTCCCAGCATCAGGGTCTTTTCAAATGAGTCAGCTCTTCACATCAGGTGGCCAAAGTATTGGAGTTTCAGCTTCAACATTAGTCCCTCCAATGAACACCCAGGACTGATCTCCTTTAGGATGGACTGGTTGGATCTTCTTGCAGTCCAAGGGACTCTCAAGAGTCTTCTCCAATACCATAGCTCAAAAGCATCAATTCTTCGGCGCTCAGCTTTCTTTATTGTCCAACCCTCACATCAATACATGACTACTGGAAAAATCATAGCCTTGACTAGATGGATCTTTGTTGGCAAAGTAATGTCTCTGCTTTTTAATATGCTGTCTAGATTGGTCATAACTTCCTTCCAAGGAGTAAGCGTCTTTTAATTTCATGGCTGCAATCACTATCTGCAGTGGTTTTGGAGCCCAACAAAATAAAGTCTCTCACTGTTTCCACTGTTTCCCCATCTATTTGCCATGAAGTGATGGGACTGGATGGCATGATCTTAGTTTACTGAATGTGGAGCTTTAAGCCAACTTTTTCACTCTCCTCTTTCACTTTCATCAAGTACAGTAGAACTACATAAAACTAAAAAGCTTATGCACAACAAAGAAAATAATTAACAAAATGAACAGACAACCTACAGAATGGAGAAAAATTTTGCAAACTATATTTGCTAAGGAGTTAGAAACCAAAATACATAAAGAAATCATGCAACCCCAGCAAAAAAACCCCCACAAAACTCCATTTAAAAATGAGGAAAAGACCTGAATAGACATTTTTCAAAGAAGACATACAAAAGGTCAATTGGCATATGAAAAGGTGTTCAGTATCACTAATCAGGGAGATAAAAATCAAAACCACAATGAGATATCACTTCACATCTCTTTTAATGGCTATTACCAAAAAGGTAAGAGACAGCAAGTATTGGCAGATGTAAGAGACAAGGATATCCTTGTACATTGTTGGTGGGAATGCAAATCGGTCAGCCATTAAGAAAAGAGTATGGAGTTTCCTCAAAAAATTTAAAATAGAACTACCATATGATCCAGCAATCCCATTTCTGGGTATACAGCCAAAGAAAATGAAATCGGTATCTCAGATATTTGTACCCCTCATGTCTGTTGCATCATTATTTGCAAGAGCCAAGACACAGAAGCAATATAAATGTCTAATGATGGATAAATAGATATAGGAAATGTGACACATATGTCACTTTGTGACAACATGTTTGAACTTGGAGGACATTGTGCTAAGTGAAATAAGCCAGACAGAGAAAGACAAATACCATATGATATCATTTATATGTGAAATCCAAAAAAGTTGAACTCATAAAACTGAAAGTAGAACTGTGGTTTCCAGGGAGTAAGGAAAATGCAGAGCTGTCAGCCAAAGTGTACAAACTTCCAGTTCTAAGATGAATAGGTTTAGGGGATGTAATATACAGTATGATAACTATAATTAGTAGTCCTGTATTGTATACTTGAAATGAGAGTAAATATTAAGTGTAATCACACAGACACATACAAGGTAACTATGAAAGCTGATGGATAAGCCAATTGTTAGCTTGATTGTGGTAATAATTTCACAATGGATATCAAATCATCACCCTGTATACCTTAAATATATATAATTTTACTTGGTCATTTATACCTCAGTAAAGCTAGAAAAAGATAAAGTACAATAAAATAAAAACAAAGACCTGGAAAAACTCTTGCCTGGTTGCATTGCTATTTAAAGCACTGCACTAATTTTCCATCTCTGCATAATAAACTGCCACTAATTTAGCATCTTAAAGCAACACACATGTATTATATCATACAAAGTATCTGTGGTCAGGGGTCTGAGCGTGGTTTATTTGGGTCCTCTACTCAGAGTCTCGGAGAAGGCAATGGCACCCCACTCCAGTACTCTTGCCTGGAAAATCCCATGGACAGAGGAGCCTGGTGGGTTACAGTCCACGGGGTCGCTAGGAGTCGGACACGACTGAGCGACTTCACTTTCACTTTTCCCTTTCATGCACTGGAGAAGGAAATGGCAACCCACTCCAGTATTCTTGCCTGGAGAATCCCAGGGACGGGGGAGCCTGGTGGGCTGCCGTCTATAAGGTCGCACAGAGTCGGACACGACTGAAGCGACTTAGCAGCAGCAACTCAGAGTCTCATAAGACTTCAGGAGAGATGTCCACAAGGCTGAATTATCAAGTGCAGGATTAACTGGAGAAAAGTCTGCTCTTTCAGATTTATTTTCTTGCAACCCTATAAGCTTGCTTTTTGCCATCTCCTGACTGGAAACCGGCCTCAGATCTTCAAGGCTGCCCATACCTCTTGGCCATGTGGGCCTCTCCAACATAATCACTTACTTTGTCAAACTCATGAGGACAGCCTCTCACCTCAGGAAGAACACAGTTTCTCTTTTAAGAGCTTTCACTCCAGATCCACTCACAATCGATCAGAATAAATCACTCTGTTAAAATAAAAATCAACTGGCTTGGATTCTTAAATACATTTGCAAAATCCCTTGCCACTTTGTCTAGAAGCAAATCACAAGTCATGCTCACACTCAAGGGGAAGAGAGTATACTTATGGGATATTATGGGACAGAAATCATGAGGCCACCCTAGGATCTAGCTGGCACAAACACTGTTGTGCTATTTAAAAGAATAATATAATACATGCCTATGAGCCTCCAATCTGCCCTCACTCTTGCCTGCTTCCCAGTTCAGTGGAGATAATAGCAGGGGAGCTCATCCAGGAGTGAAGTAATATCAGTGGGGAAAGGAGTTCAGCCCCTCTGCCTGACCTTCCTTGCTTTTCATCTCTCCAGTGCATGCCCATTGAGGCCACCGGCCTCCCATCTATCAGTTCAATTCTGCTCTACTTCTAAGATAAATCCAGGCTTAGAGCACAAAAGCCTGTGTATTTTCATCCTTTCTCCTTACTCTCCTCCCAAAATTCAGTGATCCTTAACTAAGGCCAAACCACTCTTCTTTGGGAGCTCCAGAAAGATAAGATGTCAGTGCTGATGTTAGACATGTCACTCCCCGGGGGGCAGGCATTCTTTGTTATTCTGATACCGTCGAATGACTTCCGATTCCCAAGCTGTGTCCCAGTCCTGTTCTCTGTGCTCAGACACCACTCCCCTGATACTTTCTACCATACTACCTCAGTATCTCCAATTGATAAAACATGGCATCTGCATTAGTCCTTTCAGAAATGACATGCAGGCACTGTCCTCAAAATTTGGGCACAGCTTGCTTCTTGTAGTCCAGTATAGCCTAGAATGACTCGGAACAATCTCCAAATGGAATTTCTAAACTGATGGGCTTCACAGACTGATTATTGAAAAATGTCTCTGTAGCCAAGACACAAATGCACAAATGCTCTTAGGATCTTATTGAAATTTGTGGTTATTCTGCCAGAATACAATTTTGCTGTTTATAAATGCATTTGACAAAGCTTCAGTTGATTTATAATTTCAGTTCTGTCAAAAAATCAATCAAAAAGTAGTTTTTATGAACCTATCTGTTAAATGCTCAGCACTATACTAGAAGCTATAGAGGATTAAAAAGAAAAGTAAACCACAATTTATGACCTCAAAGACTTTACAGTCCAGTTGTGAATCCATATACACACACACACACACACACACACACCATTCATAAAACAATAGTACACAGTAAACGATGAAAATAAATAATAATAGTTGCCATGTGGAGAGGATCTATGAAACTAGACACTTTACAAAAGTGATTTTTGGCCTCAGAACAATTTCAAAAGTTCTCACTTATTTTCACAGCAAAACGGACAGGGCCAAGTCTGTCTGATGCCAAAGTTGATGCTATTTTCACTTAAAATGAGATCAAGCAAAACAAACAAATGCAAGATCCTCAGTTCCTCTTCAGATTCTTACTCAGTTGCAATCTGGCATTTAATAGCTTTTCAGCTTTTTAGGATGTCACCCAGTGTATTGTACAGCCAAGGAGTATAACTGAACTGAAATGATAATTCATTACATGGCCCAAGGTCTAAAGAATATACATATTAGAAAAGTTTAGTGAGTGAAAATTTCTAACAGCTATGTTGGGAAGAAACAATGTGCCCTATAACAGGTGTTCCCTAGCCATCTGGGACTTAATTGTTAATCAATATAGTCATAGCTTGACTTCAGGTCTGCTGCTGCTGCTAAGTCGCTTCAGTCGTGTCCGACTCTGTGCGACCCCATAGATGGCAGCCCACCAGGCTCCCCCGTCCCTGGGATTCTCCAGGCAGGAACACTGGAGTGGGTTGCCATTTCCTTCTCCAATGCATGAAAGGGAAAAGTGAAAGTGAAGTCGCTCAGTCGTGTCCGACTCTTAGTGACCCCATGGACTGTAGCCTACCAGGCTCCTCCATCCATGGGATTTTCCAGGCAAGAGTACTGGAGTGGGGTGCCACTGCCTTCTCCGTGACTTCAGGTCTAAGAAAAAGTAAATGAAGGTATTAGACGTCCCTGAAGGCTCAGTGGTAAAGAACTCACTTGCAATGTAACAGACGTGGGTTCGATTCCTGGGTTGGGAAGATCCCCTGGAGAAGAAAATGGCAACTCACTCCACTATTCTTGCCTGAGAAATTCTATGGACAGGTGAGCCTAGTGGGCTACCAGTTCACAGGGTCGCAAAAGAGTCGGACATGACTTAGTGATTAACCAACAACAACAAATGGATATATAATACTAATATTAATACATACATATTATTCATGAACACTTACATTGTATCTTCACAAGCATTATTTCACATATCAAAAGAATTTGGGAGTAAGTAAGGATAGTTATTTTATTTATTTCTTTCCTATTGAGAAAACCAAGGACCAAACTTGCTTCAGGTCATCCAGTAACCAAGCTCTGTGCTCACCTCATTACCTGATTCTGACTAGCCCACCCTCATGTTCCTGTAGCTTGATGACATCTGGGATTGGATACATATCTGTGGGGCCCAATGCAAAATGAAAACCCAGAGTTCAAAGTGTATTAATAATTTCAAAGTGTGTTAGGAATTTCAAAACAGCAACTGCAGGGTATTAAAGCAGCATGGGCCCTTCTAAGTAACTGCACAGGTGGCATGCCCATGAAGCTGGCCCTGATGACATCACTGCAAATTAAACTGTGAAATCAATAATTCAAAGAGTGACTAATTGAATAAGGCAAAGGGTATGGATGTACTAAAAATAATCACTTCTCCAGGAAGCACTGCAAAAGTACCTGTGATAGATGCAATCCAACAGTCCATGCTGTATGATCATAATCACCCTCCTCTAAGTAAATTATTCAGATTAGGAAATGCATGCCCATCAGCTTTTGCTGGAATGAGATAAACACATTTCTTCCCAAGTTACTTACTGAACACATTAATATGTATATCCCCAAATGTAATGAACTGATATGCTTCAGACTATGACAAGGTAAAGGCATCAGAAAGTTCATTTAAGAGCAGGAAAACCATCAAATTAACTTGTAGCTTTCAGCAAACTTACTCTATTTGGCCTATGCTTCTAGCATGCCATTTCAGAATAAACATTTTCAGGAAGGCAGCTATACAGATGAATTCACAACAGAGTGAAGAGCTGAAATGAGAGCCTGACCATGTTATCAACGAACAGCAGATGTTTGCAGGCCAGCTGGAATCTGCAATTTGAATTTCCAGAGTACATGAGCTTCTGGAATGTATTTTTTAAAAAAAAGCCTACTGTTGTCAGTCACCTCTGTTAGAATCCCTGAACACCACACCACAAAACTATTTGGCTGTGAGAACCAACTCCGTTCCTTATGAGGGAAAAGTGAGGAACAAGCACATTGCCTTCCTGTCCTGTTACCTGTATTTTGATCTTATTAGAAAACTTCTGAAAACTGGAATTCTTGTCAAGAAAACTTCAGAAAGATTTTTGAATGTGGAAATGTGCATTTGTGGAGTGCAGAAGGAGAGAAGGAAACATTCCTACATAAGCAGGATGCTTCTTTCTTTTTATTTTTTTCATTAAAAATAAGCTAAATGTAATCTAGGAAATAGCATTTAAATCAAATATGATTGAGGAGAAAGTTATACAAATGTTGATTTTGTTCTTCAAGACAAGTGTGTACAGATTACAATTTATTTTTGGACAGCACTTACCATCTATTGCATTTGAACATGAATATAAACAGTTGCTCCTTCTGGATTTCAACCAATCGCTATTTAAATCCCCAATACCTATTTAATATCTGGGCGAGCTTGATTAGGAATATTGGATTCTTTTGATTTGGAGTAACAAAAACCTACTTATGCAAGTAGGAAAAGATACCAAGTTACTTACTGAAACCAATAAATAGTTGAATAACCAGGTCATAGGAAGAGGGAGAATCAGGACAGCTTCAAAGACCTCCTCAAATAAATGTGGTAGATCTTTCCTCTTGTTCTCTGCCATCACAGAAACATGATTTCTGCTGAAAGATTCAGTTAAGTTCATACATCCATTCTCTGATCTTTTGATACAGGCATGCTAACTTCAGTTCAGTTCAGTTCAGTTCAGTCGCTCAGTCATGTCTGACTCTTTGCAACCACATGAACTGTGGCATGCCAGGCCTCTCTGTCCATCACCAACTCCCAGAGTCCACCCAAACCCATGTCCATTGAGTCAATGATGCCACCCAGTCATCTCATCCTCTGTTGTCCCCTTCTCCTCCTGCCGTCAATCCTTCCCATCATCAGGGTCTTTTCCAATGAGTCAACTCTTCGCATCAGGTGGCCAAAGTATTGGAGTTTCAGCTTCAACATCAGTCCCTCCAATGAACACCCCAGACTGATCTCCTTTAGGATGGACTGGTTGGATCTACTTGCAGTCCAAGGGACTCTCAAGAGTCTTCTCCAACACCACAGTTCAAAAGCATCAATTCTTCGGTGCTCAGCTTTCTTTATTGTCCAACTCTCACATCCATACATGACTACTGGAAAAACCATAGCCTTGACTAGATGGACCTTTGTTGGCAAAGTAGTGTCTCTGCTTTTTAATACGCGTCTAGGTTGGTAATAACTTTCCTTCCAAGGAGTAAGCATCTTTTATTTTCATTGCTGCAATCACCATCTGCAGTGATTTTGGAGCCAAGAAAAATAAAGTCAGCCACTGTTTCCACTGTTTCCCCATCTATCTGCCATGAAGTGATGGGACCGGATGCCGTGATCTTAGTTTTCTGAATGTTGAGCTTTAAGCCAACTTTTTCACTCTCCTCTTTCACTTTCATCAAGAGGCTCTTTAGTTCTTCTTCACTTTCTGTCATAAGGGTGGTGTCATCTGCATATCTGAGGTTATTGATATTTCTCCTGGCCATCTTGATTCCAGCTTGTGCTTCCTCCAGCCCAGCGTTTCTCATGATGTACTCTGCATATAAGTTAAATAAGCACGGTGACAATATACAGCCTTGACGTACTCCTTTTCCTATTTGGAACCAGTCTGTTGTTCCATGTCCAGTTCTAATTGTTGCTTCCTGACCTGCATATAGATTTCTCAAGAAGCAGGTCAGGTGGTCTGGTATGCCCATCTCTTTCAGAATTTTCCACAGTTTATTGTGATCCACACAGTCAAAGGCTTTGGCATAGTGAATAAAGCAGAAATAGATGTTTTTCTGGAACTCTCTCGCTTTCTCAATGATCCAGCGGATGTTGGCAATTTGATCTCTGGTTCCTCTGCCTTTTCTAAAACCAGCTTGAACATCTGGAAGTTCATGGTTCATGTATTGCTGAAGCGTGGCTTGGATAATTTTAAGCATTACTTTACTAGCGTGTGAGATGAGTGCAATTGTGCGGTAGTTTGAGCATTCTTTGGCATTGCCTTTCTTTGGGATTGGAACGAAAACTGACCTTTTCCAGTCCTGTGGCCACTGCTGAGTTTTCCAGATTTGCTGGCATATTGAGTGCAGCACTTTCACAGCATCATCTTTCAGGATTTGAAATAGCTCAACTGGAATTCCATCACCTCCACTAGCTTTGTTCCTAGTGATGCTTCCTAAGGCCCACTTGACTTCACATTCCAGAATGTCTGGCTCTAGATGAGTGATCATACCATTGTGATTTTCTGGGTTGTGAAGATTTTTCTTGTACAGTTCTTCTGTGTATTCTTGCCACCTCTTCTTAATATCCTTGGCTTCTGTTAGGTCCCTACCATTTCTGTCCTTTATTGAGCCCATCTTTGCATGAAATGTTCCCTTGGTATCCCTAATTTTCTTGAAGAGATTGCTAGTCTTTCCCATTCTATTGTTTTCCTCTATTTCTTTGCATTGATCATTGAGCAAGGTTTTCTTATCTCTCCTTGGTATTCTTTGAAATTCTGCATTCAAATGGGTATATCTTTCCTTTTCTCCTTGGCTTTTCGCTTCTCTTCTTTTCATAGCTATTTGTAAGGCCTCCTCAGACAGCCATTTTGCTTTTCATGCTAACTTGAATGGGTTTTATCGATAAGTATCAGGTGAGGCTCACGAAACCAGAAGTACTCATGTTCACAAATGTCCAAAAGATGTGGAACGTGAATTCTAATTCTAAAACAGAAGAGTTTTACTCTAGGTTTCCTTTCACTTGCTCTGCTCATTGTGGATGGACATGAGAGTGTGCTTGCTAAGTCGCTTCAATTGTGTCTTATTCTTTGTGAACCTATGAACTGTAGCCCACCAGGCTTCTCTGTCCGTGGGATTCTCTAGGCAAGAATACTGGAATGGGTTGGCATGCCCTCCTCCAGGGGATCTTCCTGACCTAGGAATCAACTTGTGTCTCTTAAATCTCCTGCATTGGCTGGCAGGTTCTTTACCACTAGTACCACCTGGGAAGCCCAAGTGGATGGATCTGAGATAACATATTTGAGTGCTCCAGCACAAGAAAAACTGTGTACTATGGGTGTGCTTAACTAAGACAAGTATTTGCCCAGAGATTATGACAGAGAAACAGCACAACATAGAGATAGCGACATGAGCTGTTCTTTGTAAAATTAATTAATTAATTTAAATTGGAGTATAATTATTTTACAGTATTGTGATTGTTTTTGCCATATATCAACATGAATCAGCCATAGGTATACATGTGTTCCCCCAACCCTGAACCCCCCTTTCACATCCCTCCCCACCTTATCCCTCTGGGTTGTCCCAGAGCCTTGGCTTTGGGTGCCCTGCTTCATGCATCAAACTTGCACTGGTCATCTATTTTACATATGGTAATGTACATGTTTCAGTGGTTTTCTCTCAAATCATCCCACCCTCACCTCCCACTGAGTACAAAAGTCTGTTCTTTATATATGTGTCTCCTTTGCTGCCCTGCATGTAGGATCAGCATCGTTGGTACCATCTTTCTAAATTCCACATATATGCTTTACTATAAAGTATTTGTCTTTCTCTTTCTGACTTACTTCACTCTGTATAATAGGCTCCAGGTTCATCTACAACATGAGAACTTATTCACATGCATTCCTTTTTATAGCTGAGTAATACTCCATTGTGTATATGTATCACAACCTCCTTATCTATTCATCTGCTGATGGACATCTAGGTTGCTTCCATATCATAGTTATTGCAAATAGTGCTGCAATGAACATTGGGGTACATGTGCCTCTTTCAGTTCAGGTCTCTTTGGGTTTTATGCCCTGCAGTGGGATTGCTTGGTCATATGGCAGTTCTATTCCCAGGTTTTTAAGGAATTTCCACACTGTTCTCCAGAATGGCTGTACCAGTTTGCATTCCCACTAACACTGTAAGAGGGTTCTCTTTTCTTCAGGACATGAGTTTTCTGAGACACAGCTGGAATCAAATCTGAAATGACTCACTCCCTAGTCAGCTGTTTGAGATTGGGAAAGTTACAAAATATCTTTGAATGTCAATTTTTTTATTACCATTATTTTCTCTGAATATTAAGATAATGGAAGGTCTTTGTGGAAAACTGGAAATGATGGCAAGTCGCAAGACATACATTGTAATTGCCCTGTAATCTAAACCCCTGGGCCTGAGTTAACATTGTGATATAATTCTTGTAAATTTTCAATCTGTATATATACATACATTCTCCACAGTCACTGCTTCACATGCCACAGTTTTGAAGTTTTGTTTCATTTTCATTTAATTCAAACCATTTTCTCTTGTGATTTCTTCTTGAATCTATTAATTTTTTAGAAGTATGTTCTTTCATTCTTATTTTCATGGATTTCCAAGATATCCTGTTATTGGTTTCTAATTCTGTTGTGGTCACAGAACATACTCTGTATGAGTTCAGTCTTCATAATTTATTGAAAATTGTTTGTGGCTCACTCAGTATGTGGTCTGTCTTAAATATCCCATATGAAAGGATTGTTTTCTGCTCTTATTTGAGTGCTGTGTTCTATAAACATCTATTAGTTCGAGCTGGATAATGGCACTATTCAAGTCTTCTACATCATTACTGTTTTTCGGTGGCAATTATTAAATCAGATTTTAGAGAAATGTTTTGAAATATCCAATCATAATTATAGGTTTATCTATTTCTCCTTTCAATATGCCAAATTTTGCTTTATGCATTGTGAAACTATGTTATTGCGCTTACACATTTAGGATTGTTATATTTTGTTGATAAGTTAACTCTTTCATCCATTATGAAATTTTCCTTTACACCTGGAAATATTCCTTGTTATGAAGACTATTTTTTTTTTATATTGCATAGCTATTCTCTCTCATGATTGTTGTTGTTGTTGTTCAGATGCTAAGTCATGTCCAACTCTCTGGGACCCCATCAACAAAAGTATGCCAGGCTTCCCTGTCCTTCACTATCTCCTGGAGTTTGCTCAAACTCATGTCTGTTGAGTCAGTGATGCTGTCCAACCATCTCATCCTCTGCTTCCCTCTTCTCCTCCCACCCTCAGTGTTTCCCAGCAACAGGGTCTTTTCCAATGAGTGAACTCTTCACATCAGGTGGCCAAAGTATTGGAGCTTCAGCTTTAGCATCAGCCCTTCACATGAATATTCAGGGGTGATTTCCTTTAGGATTGACTGGTTTGATCTCCCTGCTGTCCAAGGAACTCTCAAGAGTCTTCTCCAGCAGCACAACTCAAAAGCGTAAATTTTTTGGGACTCAGCCTTCTCTACGGTTCAACTTTCACAACCATACGTGACCAATGGAAAAACCATAGCTTTGATTATATGGACCTTTTTAAACAAAGTGATATCTCTACTTTTTAATACACTGTCTAGGTTTGTTTGTCATAGCTTTCCTCTCAAGATTACTCATTATATTCAATATATTTAAATATATTTTAGTCCTTTTCAGTTAAACTTCTCTTTTTATTAATATGTGTTTCTTATAAAGTCAATATAACTGGATCTTCTTTTTAAATCCAGTTTTACAATCTTTACTTTCAATTATGTTTTTAGGTCACTTAGTTATCAATAGTGTTATGTTTAAATTTAACATCTTGCTTTTTATTTTCTACACTTCCCAGTTTTCCTTAGTCCATTTTCCCTTTCATTTTCAAGTAAACCAGTGTAACATTGTGGAGAAATTTTCCCCCAATAAAAAAAAAAATATTATTTCATTCTAGCTCCATTTTGGGTCCTTTTAAAAAAAAGTTGTATTGGAGTATAGTTGATTTACAATGCTGTGTTAGGTTTAGGAGTACAACAAAGTGAATCAGTTATATATATATGGATATATATGTATATATACATATTATATATAAATATATATCCATTCTTTTTTTAGATTCTTTTTCCATATAGGTCATTACAGAGTATTGAGTAGAGTTCCCTGTGTTATACAGTAGGTTCTTGTTAGTTATCTATTTTATATATAGGAGTATTTTATATATAGGAGTATGTATACGTTGGGCTTCCCAGGTGGCCCTAGTGGTAAAGAACCTGCCTGCCAATGCAGGAGACATAAGAGACCTGAGTTCGATCCCTGGGTTGGGAAGAGTCCCTGAAGGAGGGCATGGCAACCCATTCCAGTATTCTTGCCTCGAGAATCCCATGGATAGAAGAGCCTGACAGGCTACAGTCCATAGGGTTGCAAAGAGCTGGACATGATTGAAGCAATTTAGCATGCACACACATTCTGTTTTGTTAGTGATTGCTCTGGGCTTAAAACATACACCTTTAACATCACTGTCTATCTTCAAATAATGTATAATGTAAGAACTTTGGAACAGTATGCCTCCATTTTTTCCTTAGTCCTTCATGTTGTTGTTTTTATACATTTTAACAACTTAATATAAACTATATCCTCCTCAGTTTTTATACCAAGGCTATCTCCTCTAAGCAGTACATAAAGGTACCAGTTTTCAACATCTTACAAATAGGTTAGAACTCTCATATTTAAAATTTTATGCCAGTGTGATATTTATGAAATGATACACCATTATTATTATTTTCATTTCCCACAGAAAATGTTTGAGATAGAGCACCTTTTTATTGCTGTTCAGTTGCTAAATTGGGTCCAACTTTTTGTGATCCCATGAACTGCAGCACTCCAGACTTAACTGTCCTTCATATCTCCTGGAGTTTGCTCAGACTCATGTCCACTGAGTCACTGATGCCATCCAACCATCTTATCCTCTGTCATCCCCTTCTCCTCTCGCCCTCAGTCTTACCAGCATCAGGGTCTTTTCATGTGAGACAGCTTTTCACTTCAGTTGGCCCAAGTATTGGAGCTCCAACTTCAGCATCAGTCCTTCCAATGAATATTCAGGGCTGATTTCCTTTAGGATTGACTAGTTTGATATCTTTGCTGTCCAAGGGACTCTCAAGAGTCTTCACCACCACAGCTTGAAAGCATCAATTCTTTGGCGCTCAGCCTTCTTTATGATCCAACTCTCACATCCATACATGACTACTGGAAAAACCATAGCTTTGACTATACGAACCTTTGTCAGCAAAATGATGTATCTGCTTTTTAATACACTGTCTAGGTTTGTCATAGATTTTCTTCATTATTTATTGGCTATTGTGTTTCCTTTCTGTCAATCGGATGTTCGTAAGTTTTTTACATTTCTCTATTGAGTTGTTTTTCTTGTTGATTTGTGGGAATTTTTATTTAACAAATTTTGGATATTTCTCTCTTATTTTATGCATTGCAAATATTATTCTTCAACTCATTTTTTAACTTTGTTTTTTTCATTTTTAGATAATTTTTTTTTAATTTAGTGAAGTCAAATTTCTGAATATTTTCTTTTGTGGCTTGGGCTTTTTATATCATTAAAATAAATTATTCCCAGTTCTGATAAAATAAATTGTCTTATTATTTTCTTCCTAATGTCCAAAAATTTTGCTTTTACATTTAGGGTTTTCATCCATTCAGAATTTAACTTTGTACTCCCCTTTTGTCCCTCTTTTTATGTATCCTACACACAAGTACATCCCAGTTCTCCATCCCCTTCTCTAAGCTCTAACTTCCTTATAGTCTAGCTTAGTTACCACTTCCTTCATGAAGTCTTCCTTGACTGCACCATTCCTTAATGACTTTCCCTCCTCAGCTTTCTAAGATATTTATCACTGAACTTTGATAGCAATTGACCATATGCATGACAGTGAATTAGCAAGATTAAATGATTAAATGATCATACCCATGACAGATCATCTTAATGAATAAAAGAAGGCCAGAATAAAAAAGACTATCATGAGAGTGGGGAATGGAATAGAACATGTCTTGTCTCAAGGGCAGCTGCTACTCAGCTCTAGCCAATGACTCCAATGTGGTACCAAAGCTCAGAGTTGCCAGATCTACTTTCTTTTTCCAACAAAACTCAGGAATCAAAAATTTTTATGTGAACTATTCTGAGATTTAAATATTGCCAACTTGTTCAAATATATTTTTTAAGCATTACATATGTGTGTTGGGGAAGGGAGGTAAAGGGAGTTATCCCCTGCTCAGATTCAATCATCCCACCTCTAATCTCTAACCTCTGGTTTGATTGTTGCTAATCAGTTGATCAATTTAGTTTTCTCTCTAAATAAATCATAAACCCCTGGAGCATAGGAATACCCACTTTGTAACTACAACAGAAGCTGTCACAAAGAAAGCAAATGACAAATGTTCAACAAATCAATGATCGACTGTTGATGTACAGGTGACATCATATGTATACCCTGAGTCACAGTCCTCTCCACAATGGAGTCCTAGGGAGAGGACTAGAGGGGATCCCTCAGTGGAACACTATGACTAAGATGATACCCATCCAGTTAGACACACGTGCACAGAAAACAGATCCTCCCAAAATCAAAATCATCCTTTCACAAGGGATGGGATGCCAGGTCACATTCTGGATGCTTCTGCCAGGATAAATTCAAACTCAAGAGCTTTTAAGTTCCAGTGGTCTGTGTAGTACAAAGAAAAGACTTCCAGTTCTCAGAGAGGCAAATAGAGTTGTAGAGAGAAACAGAAAAGGCTTGCAATCTCTCTGTCTTTTAGGAAAATAAAATACTGATGCTTACTGAAGTTGTGACGCGGCCATCACCATTAATTCATAGTTCTGGGTCCTCACCCTCAAAATGTATCAAGTTCACAAAAAGCCTCAGAAATGAACCAAGGGTCTGTCTCTGTAGTAAAGGCAGGCTCATATCAGGAACCAAACCAAACAGTGTTTGTCTCTCAAGAGGGACAAGGTGCCTAGCCTCTCTGACCCTCTATCTTCTCATCTGAAAAGTTAAGATCAGTCACATTGCCACCCCCTCTCTGTGGAATAAGAAGAAGTGTCAGGAGTGGTAAGGAGCACAGCTTCAAGTCAGACATGAATTTGAGTGTGACCCAGGGAAAGTTACTAAACTAATCTCTCTGTGCCTGAGTTTTCCTACCTACAAAATGAAGGCAAAAATTTGAACTTAGCCCACTTAAGTTCTTCAAAAGATCAAATAACATCACACCTGTAAAGTTTGCTACAAATGATAGATTTGAGTTCAAAGGTGGGAGGAAACTTGGCATACTATAAGGAATTATTATCACAAGATCTTTTGTTATAGTCTCCAGAGCTGCCATCATCCAACAGGAGTCATTTCATTGTTGTGTTGTTGTTGTTCCTGCCCCAGGATTGCAGGTTCCTGTGAAGGATGACTCTCAGCAGGATCTATTTCCATTGAAAGTTAGTATGTTCACTTCTCTGAGCCTACACAACTTTTGTGCCTCATGTCCACTTGGAAACAGATCTAGACAAAAGCACTTCTTTGCTTCCGCATCTTACATAAAAACGTCCTAACGTTGCCTGAGAATGCATCTCTTAGCATGTGTCTCTTCATTGCAGGGTGTTGGAATGTGCCTTTATGTGCCTTTCATACCTTTGTGAATGTAGGTCTCTGTGTGTCTCTGTGTATCTTGGGCTACATCTGTAGTCAATATGTGAATTCATGTGTGTGTGTGTGTGTCTTTCTGTGTACAACAGTGTGTCTCTATGAAACTATATGTCTGCCTATTTTTGTGTGAATGTTTCTATCTACATTCTGAATGTGTGTGAGTATGTGTCTGCACCTGTGTCCCTTTTAATGTTCTAGGATTGTGTCTCTGTACCAGGATATATGTCTATATGTGTATCAAGAGCCACATTCTCTAACTATGGACCACATGTGTGTGTGTATGTGTGTGTCTCTGTGATGTGTGAGTCTTCCATCAGGGTTGTATATGTACCTATGTTCTCTTTGTGTTGTCTCTGTCAGTGAAACTTCTAGTTTACATCCCTTATCAAATGGATTGTGTTGTGTGTTTCTATGACAGAAGACCAAAGTGAACAATTTCAGTTTGGTCCATCAAAACTCCTTAATTAGTCTGTGCTATTGTCAAACATTTAGGAAACACGGGCCACTGGTTCTTAACCTATCTGCACAGCTTCTGGGGAGCCTTTAAACAAATGTGTCTGTGTGCTAAGTTGCTTAGTCATGTCCGACTCTTTGCAACCCTGTGGACTATAGCTCACCAGGCTCCTCTGTCCACAGAATTTTCCAGGAAAGAATACTAGAGTGGGTTGCCATTTCCTACTCCAGGAGATCTTCCCGACCCAGGTATTAAACCCATATCTTCTGCATCTCCGGCATTGGTGGTGTATTCTTTTTTTTCTTTTTTAATTAGTTTATTTATCTATTTTTTAACTTTACAATATTATATTTGTTTTGCCATACATTGACATGAATCCACCATAGGTGTACATGTTTTCCCCTTCCAGAACCCCCCCTCTCACCTCCCTCCCCATCCCATCCCTCTGGGTCATCCTGGTGCACCAGCCCCGAGCACCCTGTATCATGCATCGAACCTGGACTGGCAATTCTTTACTACCGAGCCAAATGAGAAGCCTTTTAAAGAAATACTGATGCCCAATCTCCACTTGCAGAGATTATAATCAGCATTTATTACTCTGCAGGAGAGTCCAACTATGAGTTTGTTGTGAAGCACTCAGGCAATTCTAATGTGCAGACATGGTTCAGAAAGACTATATCAGGCAAAGGGACAGGCCTCTTCCATTCTCCCTAGAAAGATGCAGATTGCTTTCCTTGCCTGTGACGTCAATAATATCAGGGGGAGAAGGAGGAAGAAAAGAACAGAACTTCCCTCTTTCTAAGGAGGAGGCACTACCACAGTGGACCCTGTGAGTCAAGAGTCTGCAAGTTAACATGTGAAAATAACTGAGGAGAAACTCTCCTCCAAGCCCAATCCTTCTTCCTTTCCAGCAGAAAATTGTTTCCTTTCACATATGTCTGTTTAATTCAAAAGATGTAATACTACCTAAATTTCTATATAAAGTCATTATGTTTACTGTAAATCTTCCACAAGTCAAAACAGGATTTATTAGTAGAGTGAACCAAATACTTCATAGAAATTTAAATGCATTTTTGAGCATTTTTTACCAAGGAAAAGTATTGAAAGAGGAAGGTTTCAGAATGGGACAAAAATCTCTCATTTGTGGGAGTGGAGATCTAAAGATGAACATGAAAAAGAATCTACGAAGAGGAAGGGAAGGAATAAAACCTCAGATGTTTAGATCCTGGAAGTAGACCCATCACATGTCATTAGATGCTTTTGTACAAATTAGAAAAAGTTTACCTTTGCCCAGGATTCAGCCCCACTCACTTTCAGAGAAGGGTGCTTTATGATTTAAATCTTGCTTAATGATGGTGGCAGGCTTCCCTGGCGGCTCAGACAGTAAAGAATCCACCTGCAATGCAGGAGACCTGGGTTCAATCCCTAGGTCAGGAAGACCCCCTGAAGAAGAGAATGGCTACCCACTCAAATATTCTTGCTGGAGAATTCCATGGACAGAGGAGCCTGGTGGGCTATAGCCCATGTGGTTGAAACAGTCGGACACAACTAAGAAACTAAGCATACAATGATGGTGGGAGTCTATGGGGAAGGTTCTATGGAGGAACTGGCTATATCTTCACTTGCAACTCCTGTCTCTAGACAAGTTCTGAGAGGCATGTAGACAGACTCATATTTAGGCAAAAGAATGACAGACTCTTAGAAGAGTCCTTGGGAAGCACTACTGCAGCTGGCAGAGTACCTGCAACTTAGTAAGTCTCACTGAATATTTGTTAAATGGATGACTGAATGAATGAATTGCTCTTTAGCAATCTAATGGACCTGACAGGCAATTCAGAGGGCTCTCTCAGCCAACTAAAGGACACACAAAATATTGACAATACTGAGCTCACTAACTTTCTCACCAGGAGAATCTTCCTGTGTGGAAAATATTCAATAGAGAAGTAAGAAATATGCTTTTGTTCCCAGTGTGGAAAATATGAAGAAAACATTCAACCCATTATGTATTCAAAGTCCATTTTAAAGAAATATTCATTTTAAAAGATGGGATTGGATTGCTTGAAGAAGTTTATGACAGGATAGATGGAAGCCTCACAGAATTTTAGAGCAGGAATTGGCCCTGGAGACTGTCCAGCACAGTCCTCACTTGCTGTAGTTGAAAGCCTGGTGCCCAGGCAAAGACATGAAAGTGTCCATTCAACCCCTTAGCTAACTGGTGGTGGATTGAAATCAAGAACCCCAGCTGAGTTAATCCTCATTTACTGCTCTTCCCATGCTTTCCAGCTCCTTACTTTCCTGGAGAATGGCTTGAGCAATGTCGTTTGGAGGTGCAAAGACAAACTGGCTGACCTCACTAACCAGTGTAGGCACCATTTTAGCCCTGGAGTTTCTGCTTCCTTGATTCACCCAACAAAATGAACAAAATTTCTTCTCCTTTAGGAATTAAGGAAAGCTCCTCTTTTTTCTCCCAAGCCCACTATTTGGCACATGGATGAAATGGTCATCAGAATAATGCAAACCTTATCTGTAGCAAGAGAAGTTTTCCCTGTTACTATTTATCCTGACTCAGGGTGGTAAACTCCCTGGGGAGGTAGCAGGGAGGGCCAGGTGCCTATATTTTTTGATGAAATCAAATCTCTTTGTGACAGTTTGGAAGCAGAAAAAATATATATCAAACAAACATTTTCCTCTGAAGGGTGCCCCCCAAAACTTCCCAAGAGTAATCCTAAAGCTTATACAATATGTGCTTGTACAAATCGGTCATCATTAAAAGATTTTCAAGCAAATGTCCAAATTGATTCTATTATCAAATAGATTCAACAGCCTTTTATCTGCCCCCAAATTCTGGTTATTTCTTGCACACCATACTCCTTGCACCCCCAACACACCCCCACACACAAAAGTTTGTAACTGCTTCTCTTGAAAGCAACAGGCTGCCACCCACTGAGGAGAAATCATCTTGGAGAAACCACAAGGTTGGACCTTATGACCTTTGAAGTGAAGGAAAGAAAATGTGAGGTTAAAACTTATCAGTTATTAAAAGATACTAATTAGAAAATGACCATTAGAGAAATGTTGCCAAGAACTAGTTTCCTAGGATAGGAAAAAGAAAATATATAAGAAAAGAAATGAGAACACTGAGTAAGAACTTATGAGAGAAAGAATTTTTCCTTGGTGATTTTTCCACTATGAATTCAGTACTTGTAGGCACAGATGCTTCCACATTTTCTTCCTCCCAAGAATTAAAAAAAAAATCTCAGGATTGAAAGATGTTATTGCCTCTCAGCCTCTTGAATCCCCTGCCTCCCCTCATTACAACTTCATCAGTTTGCCCATTCTGCTCAAATAGGTGTAACAGTTTGGGATTTTTAACTCTGTTAAGATGAACATTACAATTTTATATATGCTTATTTTACCTTCCTGCTTTGTGTGAACATGGACTTCCCAGGTGGCACTAGTGGTAAAGAACCTGCCTGCCAATGCAAGAGACATAAGAGATGTGGGTTCCATCCCTTGGGTTGGGAAGATCCCCTGGAGGAAGGCATGGAAACCCACTCCAGTATTCTTGCCTGGAGAATCCCATGGACAGAGGGTCCTGACAGGCTACAGTTCATAGGGGCGCAAAGAGTTGGACTTGATGAAGCGACTTACACATGCCTTGTGAACAGAAAAACCAGTTGGAAATCTCAAATAGTAAACAAAATAAGGGGACAATGTTATTCTCACTAGTAATCAGAGAAGTGAAAATTGAAACATTCAGTTACTGTTTTTCACCCAGGAAGAGAGTAGAAATATTTGTCACTGATATCAACCATGTAAATAAAGATGTAATCAAATTAGCACTTTTACACACTGCTGGAAGGAGTATAAATGGTTACCACTTTTCATGAAGGCACAGTGACATACAGAATGCACACTGTTTGATCCAGTGTGCATATTTCTTGCAATTTTCACATAAAAAATAATGCAAGGAAAAAATAAGTAGTAGGCACAAATATATTCAAAATCATTAACTTTTCTAACAGGCTAGAGATGTGTAACACTGCATAGTTTGCTTATGATACAAAGTTAAATTTAAAAATGGGAAAACCAGAATTTTCCTTAAAACAGTAGGAATCCATGCTGGTTAGTTTCACCCCTCAAATTAAATTAAAACATTACAAAAGTGTTCCTGCAAATGTGCTTCATCTTCAAAGAGATTCATGGAAAGAACTCTGACAAAAACAAAAGAATATAGGTTTCTGAGAATTTTTTCAGACCATACCACCAAACTAGGTAAGAATTCACAGAACTCTAATGAAAATACTGATGGTTTTGCAAAATGTCTAACAAAAGATCAAAACCAACAAGAATTAATTGGATGGGACTAAATGAACTGAGGAGAATAATTATAATATGACTTTTTAATCTGAAACATGGCTGAATTTTTTTTAACATTTTAGTTTTCCAGATTTAAGGGAACTTTTTCTCTTAGGCTATCTATGACTCACAGCAATTTGATAAAGTGTACCTTTGTAAACAAAAACAAAGAATTTACTTTTTCCCTCTGTCTGATCTCTCCAGAATTTGGAAACTCTCATTGAGTATTCTTATTTTCATGGTAGTATAGTCATTTGCATGAGTTCAATAAGAACTTGTTCTCCTTGTAACAGGATACAACACAATCAGATATATTGGTTACAATACCAAGAATTTGACTAGAATGTCATACTGGAGAGAGATACAAAGACTCAGACATGATCAAACAATTTTAAGGAAGTGCTGGGAAAAATCAGCATAGTATCTTGCTTCTAAGGGGCTTCCCTGGTGGTTCAGTGGTAAAGAATGCATCTGCCAATGCAGGAGACATGGGTTCAACCCCTGGATAGGGAAAATCCCCTGGAAAAGGAAACGGCAACTCCTCCCCACCTCCCCCAGCCCAGAGTATTCTTACCTTGGAAATCCCAAGGACAGAGGAGCCTGGCATGCTGCAGTCCATGGGGTCACAAGAGTCAGACACAACTTAGCAAGTAAACAACAAGAATAAATCTTGCTTATAAAGATCCAGCAAAGTAATCTTATAAAGAGCTTATACAGTTCAGTTCAGTCGCTCAGTCGTGTCCGACTCTTTGCGACCCCATGAACTGCAGCACGCCAGGCCTCTCTGTCCATCACCAACTCCCGGAGTCCGCCCAAACCCATGTTCATCGAGTCGGTGATGCCATCCAACCATCTCATCTGCTGTCGTCCCCTTCTCCTCCCGCCCCCAATCCTACCCAGCATCAGGGTCTTTTCCAATGAGTCAACCCTTCGCATGAGGTGGCCAAAGTATTGGAGTTTCAGCTTCAACATCCGTCCTTCCAATGAACACCCAGGATTGATCTCTTATACAGTCAGTCATTATTCTTAACACATTTATGTAAATAATCAGGCCACTCTAAAGCAAACCAATTAGTTTTACTACAATCATCTTTGATTAAAAAAAAAAAGGTGGGGGTAATTATGGAGCGAGAACTTAGTTTTGCAACTTTGTATCCTATTAATTGGGCTTCCTGGTTTGCTCAGGGGATAAAGATTCTGCCTGCAATGCAGGAGATCCCAGTTCAATTCCTGGGTTAGCAAGTTCCCCTGTAGAAGGGATAGGCTACCTATTTCAGTATTCTTGAGCTTCCCTTGTGGCTCAGACACCTGCAATGCAGGAGACATGGGTTCGATCCCGGGGTTGGAAAGATCCCCTGGAGGAGGGCATGGCAAACCCACTCCAGTATTCTTGCCTGGAGAATCCCCATGGACAGAGGAGCCTTGTGGGCCACAAAGAGTTGGACACGACTGAGAGACTAAGCACAGCACAGCACAGCATCCTATTAATTGTCTTTAAGGTTCTGTTATACACCTGAAAGCTGGACTTGATACTAAACTCTTCAAGTTTCCTTAAATATCTGACTAGAAATCTCCAAACTAAATGTTTCCAATTTTCTCTCACCCTTTTGATTTGGAATCAATAAGAACAAAGACTTCCCTTAAATTTCTTTGGAAGGGACTATACCACGTGCTGGGGAGGGAAATGGCAACTCACTCCACTACCCTTGCCTAGAGAATCCCATGGACAGAGGAGCCTGATGGGCTACAGTCCATGGGGTCACAAACAGTCAGAGAGGACTGAGCAACACACACACACACACACACACACACACACACACACACAGGCAGGCAGTTGTATGGTGAAGGAAATGGCAACCCACTCCAGTACACTCTTGCCTGGAGAATCCCATGAATAGAGGAGCCTGGCGGGCTACAGTCTGTGGGTTCACAAGGAGTTGGACCCAACTGAGCGACTAACACACACACATATACCATGTCCTCCTCACTTTACCTAGATGGCAGCCAAACTTAAGAGACTCAAGCCTTAGGTGCACATCTTACAATTAAAGAAGGTTCCACCTGACGTGTAGTCCAGTATAAGCACTGGAGACTTCACAAATAAGATTCCCCAGGAATTGAAGCAGAAGACAAATGAAGGAGACAGCTTTCTCAAGATGTGAGGACCAGGCCTGTATATCTTTTTCCCAGTTACTTCTTACCTTATCCTCTCCTTCTTTTTCCTGGAAGGAACATTCTTATCGGCATTTCTCAGCTATTACAAAAGGGGAAACTTACCAAATTGCTGGGCTTGCCACCAGGAACTTCCACCCATTCTTGACAATGGTGACTGTGGAGTACAACTTGTAACAGTTTTTTTCACTTGTCAAAAGTATTACTAATTCCACATGTCACACCGACATCAGATACAAAGTAGGACATTTGAAGCCTCCTATGGTCCATGTCTCCTTGGCCACCTTCAGTTGAGTTCAGTCTCTCAGTCATATCTAACTCTTTGCGAACCCATGGACTGCAGCATGCCAGGCTTCCCTGTCCATCATCAACTCTCAGAGATTGTCTAAACTCATGTCCATTGAGTCGGTGATGCCATCCAACCATCTCATCCCCTGTCATCCCCTTCTCCTCCTGCCCTCAATCCTTCCCAGCATCAGGGTCTTTTCCAATGAGTCAACTCTTCGCATGAGGTGGCCAAAGTATTGGAGTTTCAGCTTCAACATCAGTCCCTCCAATGAACACCCAGGACTGATCTCCTTTAGGATAGACTGGTTGGATCTCCTTGTAGTCCAAGGGACTCTCAAGACTCTTCTTCAACACCACATTTCAAAGCATCAATTCTTCGGTGCTCAGCTTTCTTTATTGTCCAACTCTCACATCCATGCATGACTACTGGAAAAACCATAGCCTTGACTAGATGGACCTTTGTTGGCAAAGTAATGTCTCTGCTTTTTAATATGCTGTCTAAGTTGGTCATAACTTTCCTTCTAAGCAGTAAGCATATTTTAATTTCATTGCTGCAATCACCATCTGCAGTGATTTTGGAGCCCCCCAAAATAAAGTCAGCCACTGTTTCCACTGTTTCCCCATCTATCTGCCATGAAGTGATGGGACCGGATGCCATGATCTTAGTTTTCTGAATGTTGAGCTTTAAGCCAACTTTTTCACTCTCCTCTTCCACTTTCATCAAGAGGCTCTTTAGTTCTTATTCGCTTTCTGCCAAAACGGTGGTGTCATCTGCATATCTGAGGTTATTGATATTTCTCCTGGCCATCTTGATTCCAGCTTGTGCTTCCTCCAGCCCAGCGTTTCTCATGATGTACTCTGCATATAAGTTTAATAAGCAGGGTGACAATACACAGCCTTGACATACTCCTTTCCCAATTTGGAACCAGTCTGTTGTTCCATGTCCAGTTCTAACTGTTGCTTCCTGACTGGCATATAGATTTCTCAAGAGGCAGGTCAGGTGGTCTGGTATGCCTATCTCTTTCAGAATTTTCCACAGTTTATTGTGATCCACACAGTCAAAGGCTTTGGCATGGTCAATAAAGCAGAAATAGATGTTTTTCTGGAACTCTCTAACTTTTTCGATGATCCATCGGCTGTTGGCAATTTGATCTCTGGTTCCTCTGCCTTTTCTAAAACCAGCTTGAACATCTGGAAGTTCACGGTTCATGTATTGCTGAAGCCTGGCTTGGAGAATTTTAAGCATTACTTTACTAGCGTGTGAGATGAGCGCAATTATGCGGTAGTTTGAGCATTCTTTGGCACTGCCTTTCTTTGGGATTGGAATGAAAACTGACCTTTTCCAGTCCTGTGGCCACTGCTGAGTTTTACATATTTGCTGGCAAATTGAGTGCAGCACTTTCACAGCATCATCTTTCAGGATTTGAAATAGCTCAACTGGAATTCCATCACCTCCATTAGCTTTGTTTGTAGTGATGCTTCCTAAGGCCCACTTGAGTTCACATTTCAAGATGTCTGGCTCTAGGTGAGTGATTATACCATCGTGGTTATTTGGGTCATGAAGATCTTTTTTGAATAGTTCTCCTGTGTATACCTGCCACCTCTTCTTAATTTCTTCTGCTTCTGTTAGGTCCATACCATTTCTGTCCTTTACTGTGCCCATCTTTGCATGAAATGTTCCCTTAATGTCTATTTTTCTGGAAGAGATCTCTAGTCTTTCCCATTCTATTGTTTCCTCTATTTCTTTGCTCTGATCACTGAGGAAGGCTTTCTTATCTCCCCTTGCTATTCTTTGGAACTCTGCATTCAAATAAGTATATCTTTCCTTTTCTCCTTTGCCTTTCGCTTCTCTTCTTTTCACAGCTATTTGTAAGGCCTCTTCAGACAACCATTTTCCCTTTTTGCATTTCTTTTTCTTGGGGATGGTTTTGATCACTGCCTCCTGTACAATGTCAGATACCTCCACCCATAGTTCTTCAGGCACTCTGTCTATCAGATCTAACCCTTTGAATCTATTTCTGTGAATAGATTTCTCAGAATCTATACAATATACTTCCACTGTAAAATCATAAGGAATTTGATTTAGGTCATACCTGAATGGTCTAGTGGTTTTCCCTACTTTCTTCAATTTAAGTCTGAATTTGGCAATAAGGAGTTCATGATCTGAACCACAGTCAGCTCCCAGTCTTGTTTTTGCTGACTGTATAGAGCTTCTCCATCTTTGGCTGTGAAGAATATCATCAATCTGATTTCAGTATTGACCATCTGGTAATGTCCATGTGTAGAGTCTTCTCTTGTGTTTTTGGAAGAGGGTGTTTGCTATGACCAGTGTGTTCTCTTGGAAAAACTGTTAGCCTTTGTCCTGCTTCATTTTGTACTCCAAGGCCAAATTTGCCTGTTACTCCAAGTATCTCTTGACTTCCTACTTTTGCATGCCAGTCCCCTATAATGAAAAGGACATCTTTTGGGGGTGTTAGTTCTAGAAGGTCTTGTAGGTCTTCATGGAGCTGTTCAACTTCAGCTTCTTCACCACTACTGGTTGGGGCATAGACTTGGATTACTGTGATATTGAATGGTTTGCCTTGGAAACAAACAGAGATCATTCTGTCATTTTTGAGATTGCATCCAAGTACTGCATCTCAGACTCTTTTGTTGACTGTGATGGCTACTCCAATTCTTCTAAGGGATTCTTGCCCACAGTAGTAGATATAATGGCCATCTGAATTAAATTTGCTTATTCCAGTCCATTTTAGTTCACTGATTCCTAAAATGTCGATGTTCACTCTTGCCATCTCCTGCTTGAGATGGCCATGGCCACCTTACACAAGTACTACCCAGGGGCATACATGATTCTAAGTTTGCCTCTGTAAAAAGAGCCTTTCTCCTTAGGACCAGAATAAGTGCCAGTGAACACATGATCAGAAATCTCTACTTAACATTAGCAGAGCAAGCCAATTCACAGCCAAAGCAGTAGCAGGCCAACAATGATCATTTCGTTAAAGTAGTTTTAAACAATAGCATGGTCCTTAATTATCTACTTTCTGAGCAAGGAGGCATTTGTGTAATAGCAAATACCACCTGTGGCACTTAGATAAATACCTCTGGAGAGGTAGAAATTCAATAATAGAAGATCAGGGAGCAAGCACACTGGTTACAACAAATTTCCCCTGATGCTCCATGGTCTTTTGATCTATCTAGCTTGCTACCATCATACAAACTGGACTTGTCATATTACTTTTAACTCTGCTTTGCATAATACTATTATTAAGCTCTGTACCTGTTCTCTCAAATCTTGGTAGAAAGGACATGGCCAATAGAGTGATGCTAGCTCAGGGCTTCAAAATGATCTCTAATGCTTACAACCTAGATAGGATATAGACTTTAAGTGAGAAATTCCTGAATGTTCTTCCTGATGCCTTTCCTTTTTACTTAAATGTAAATATAACTTCAATGATTTCCATTTGCTTTTCCCTCTGATGTGCGACATGAGAACCAGGAAAGGTCTTTCCTGGTACTGAGGGACAGAGGGACAAAATCACTAAATATGGAGAAACTGATTCTTGATCAGCGATGCTTTGGAGGAAAGATCTTGATCAAAAGAGAAAAATGTGAAAATAATAAAAGAAAACTTCATTTAAAATAGAATCAGGAAGCCCTGAAGGGAAAGCTCTCATGCATGCACCACTCGTGGGTGCCAGCATAACCAGCAGGAAGAATAATAAAAATTATTTTAATGAGATCTCTTTTGGATAGAATTCTTTGGGTAAAATTCTGGCTCAACTTCTTATCCATGATGATAAGAATGTTACTTTTCTTCTGGTAGGAGAACATTTTGCACTTGGGAATTTCATCTCTTGCTTTTAAGCATCTTCCTGCCTCAGCAACAATGTATTAGCCACCAGTTTCAGCCAGTAAGAAACTGCTACAATTTCAAATGCCTGTTTCTCTCTAAGAAAATTTTATCCAAAATAACCCTCCCCAAATTCCTCCTAAACTCTAATATGAGCTGACCATCCTGAGATAATAGGTGGGCCCCTGGGCTGGACAGCTGGTGTTTGTCAAGTAGAACAAAACTGACACTCCAAGGACAAAGCTAGTGATGGAAGCTAAGCTCTGCTTGAGTAAAGAGATAAAGATGCACTTCCCTGGTGGCTCAGACAGTAAAGAATCTGTCTGCAACGCAGGAGACCTGGGTTTGATGCCGGGGTCAGGAAGATCCTCTGGAGAAGGGAATGGCTACCCACTCTAGTATTCTTGCTTGGAGAATTCCATGGCCAGAGGAGCCCAGGAGGCGAAAGCCCATGGGGTTGCAAAAGACTCAGACACAACTGAGTGACTAACATTTTCACTTTCAAAGTCAAGGAAAACTTCCCTGTCTGCACATGGGCAAGAAGGCTCTCTGGGGGGTCAAAAAGGGAGGAGACACCACCCCATAATAAATGTGGACATGCACCCACAGGTCTCTGTGTTGGAAGCTATCTTTGTAAAAAGCTGCGCACCCATCTTGAGGAGGGTCCCAGGACTAGTCAAGTGTGAAGAAAGAAACAAGATAATTGGCCAAAGAAAAACGAAGAATGGAGAGGACTGTCATATGTAAGTGATTTAAATCACCTCCTTACAGCGCTCCTCATTCAGAACGCCCACCCTCCTCTCTGAGTGTGTATTTCTGCTTAGTTTCCAACATATTGCCTGCCTCTTCATTAGAGAGAATGCCCATATCCTTTCTCTTTAGGTTTGGGTGTGTGTTTTTGCCTTGCTTCAATCTTAAATAAGCAAAATATTTCTCTGTGTGCTCTCTCATACTTCGTGCTGTGACTCTAATAAACTTTGTACCTATTTTTATAGTTTTTGCCTCCTTGGAACATCTTTGCTTTCAAACGGAGTAAAGAGCTGGGATCATTTTGCTTCTAGCCTCTAGCCCCTGGTGGTCTGGTAGCTAGGATTCCTGGTTTTCATCCAGGAGCCCAAGTTCAATTCCTGTCAGGGAACTAAGATCTCTCTTCAGGACCACTCACCTTTTTCCCTCTAAGATCAATCTCTTTGTCTATTCAGATTTGCCTATGATTCACCATAGCTTGCCTGTCCCAAATTGCAATTCTCTGCCATTCCCAAGTAAACTTATTTTGCTGGTAAAACAACTAGCTATTTTATTTTTTTAAGTTGACAACTTCTATATTCACCACACTTTCTTGGTGATTTCCTCATTTTTGCAGCTACTTCTCACACAAACTACCAGGTTTTCAGGGGATCTTGTAAAAAGCATAACAAAAATATACCCATGGTGGGAGAGCTACATCTTCCTTTTTAAAATATTTAGTTGGCTGCACTGGGTCTTAGTCATGGCATGCACGATCTTTAGTGTAGCTTGCCAACTCTTAGTTGTGGCATATGGGATCTAGTTCCCTTACCAGGGCTCGAACCCTGTCCCCTGCATTGGGAGTGCAGAGTCTTAGCAACTGGACCACCAGGGAAGTCCCTACATAGTCTATTCTTGATTCCATCATCAGAGTAGTTCCTGGCACATGGGTTGTGTTCAATAATTATTGATGAATCCATTTGTAGTTAATGATGATGGCTATCTTTATACAGCACTCTTAGCATGAGAAGTGTTCATAGCAATTCCTTAGATCTCACCTAGAGGTCTGTGAGTGTGAATAGTGCAGAACATCTCACTATGCCAGAGAAGGAATCTGGATTCAGAGACCATATCTGGCTGACAAAGCCAAACTGAGACAGATTTTCCTATAACAACCTCCAAGTTTCCATCTCAAGTTTCTACTTGGTGAGCTGTTACTTGTCCTTCAGTAACTAGCAGATATTCACCTCTTCTGTGACAATGCTCACCCCCTCTGTGACAATGCCGGGGAGAATGTGACCCTCAATCAGCTCACTTTTGCACATACGTTCTGCAATTTGTCAGCTACTGCACCCACGATTTCTTTTTCAGGAAGTTCAAGTTTCCAGGACCAGCTTAAATTGTAACAGCTCTTTTAGGTTGAAAAGATCCAGAGTTTTCTCAAAAACAAGTCCTTCCCTGAAAAGACTCAAGATCGCTGGCTTGCCTGCTGTGTCTAGCCCAAGCCCACTCATGCCACTCTCCCAAGTTTCAGCTTCCAGGAATCTAGCCATCCCTTTTCTCCTTCCAAAAGCAGAGAGCAGGGCTATGATTTGCTCTCTTCCCTAGAAGGGGTGAAGCAATGGGACAACAGGGGGTTGCTGTCACTGGGATCTTTCGCTAGGACTGATCACACCAGCTATCAGTGGCTCACTCACAGGCTGAACAGTCTGACCAATAGCTCTATGCGATGAGAAGATGCCACAGAGTTCCCGCCCACTAACGCCTGTGGTGTGTTCCCACAGACAGGGAATCTCCGAGGGCACTCAGACAGGGAATCTCAGACTGTCCACCGACATTCTCCTCTTCTCTGAGGGAAGAAGGGGTGGGGACTCCTCATCTAAATCAGCCTTTTTGGTCTAACCTGAGTCCACAAGAAAGCCTAGCAAGTGAAGTCCCTGGAAGGAATGTCCACCTGCAGAATTTTAACTCTTTCGTCTACAGAGCCCTGACACTCTATGGCTCCGAATTCTTTGCCTGGTCTTCACATCCGTGGGCAGGGTGACAAGTCACACTGTTAAGTTTCTGTCAGGGCTGGGCTTTGGAAAAGAACATAGGGACTGGGTGTGATGGAGGTGGTTCTTGCAGAAGGAGTTATCACTTCTGTGGAAGATAGGCAAAAGCTCTAAGTTTGCAGCAACTCGGGAGTCAGAAGCCCCATCTACTCACATTCTCCAGGAGCTCCCCTAGAGGGCTTTAACCCTGTCCACCCTTCAAGAGTCTGTCTCCAACCACACCACCCCTCCTCTCCTCAGGCTGCTGTGGTGGCCTCAACAGTGGACCAAGGCTTAGACGCCCACGGCGTCTCCTGTCGAGGGCCCGTGCGATGCTGACTGGCCACAGCTCCCCAGCTCCAGGCGGTTGGTTCCGCCTGGGAACCACGTTTCTCCATTCCGGTTGGCAGGATCACAGACCGCGTCCTCGCCTTGGCCCCCTCAGTATAGGGAGCGCACGGAGCGAGCAAGGCAAAAAAGTGGCAGGAGCCGGGTTTCATGGCCTCTGGTGAGGGGGGGAGGTCCGCTGGGGCGGGGACCCTAGGAACGAGGGACCCAAGAGGAGCCGCCGCTTCAGGCGCCGGTACCTGGAGGTCTGAGAGCCCCGCGCCTCAGAACAGCTGAGGAGCCGTCGCTCCGCCAAATTTTCCTGTCGCGGGAGCGGAGAGGAACGGAGACGGGATCGCGAACAGTAGGTGGCGGCGCGGGGCTCTCCACTAGCGGACTGTGGGGCAGAGGCTTTCAGGACCCCAATTCCAGACAAGTTAGGCTGCGGTGGGGGGCGGACGGAAGCGTAGCATGCAGATGGCGGCCGCCGGCGAGGAGCCTGGCGCCACCAAGCGGGCTGGAACTGTAGTCTCGCGACACAACCGCAGCGCGGCCACCTGCGGGGCGCATGCGCAGAGCCTGGAGCTGCTAGAGGCCCTGCTCTGCCCACTGCGCCTGAGCGAGCTGTGGACACACTGGGTGCACCACTAGCGCCAAGAGCCCCGCTCCGCTAGGTGGCACCCAGCTCGCCGGCTGCTCTAACGCCGTGGACTGTAGGTTCTCAAAGCTGGCACGTGGAGGCTTCCTGCTGTCTGTTTGGGGGCATCTTGACCTGACTTGGAGCACAGACTGTTTCCTGGCGTGGGCAAAAAATGATGTTAATCACTGATCTTGTGTGTGCTCTTGTTGGCATTCTGCAACTTCCTATTTAAAAGAACGCTTGACTACTGGCCACATTCTACAGATCTATGGGTGTGTGTTTTGGCTTCTGCAAAACACTACAAACTTCTTGAAGACAGAAAGACTAAACCGCCAGTTCCAGGAAGAAAGCCCTCTGTTGGATTTTGCTCAACTTTGCTGCCCTACTTAGAAATGTGCTGAAGGCCAAGGATGAGACATATCTCACGCAGGTACCCAGCGGTATTGGTCTTGTTTTCACCTTCAGGCGGAGGGCGATATATGCCTTTTAGAGTCTCCGAATGAGCCTAAATGAAGTTAAGCCAGCTTCAGTTCCAGTACTGGATATCCTGTTACTTGTTTGTTAGCTGCCGCTCAGCTAAGTGAGCCTTAAAATGAAAGGGTTGTATTGGATGACCAAAGTCCTCTCCAATATCTAAAACTGTGAATTGTTTAATGATGTCAGCCCAGAACCTCAATTGTTATTTTAAAAGTTTAGATGAAGATCTTTCGTGGGTGAATTTTAAAATAAGTTTTAAATTACTGTTTTTATTTAAAAGTTAATATTTTTTAAAACAGGGCTAAAATATCTTCACATTTCTAGGTCCTCACAGACTTTGTAACAATGCTACTTGTGCATAAGAATTAGACAATAGATATCATGACTAAATTAATGAATACCATGATGATTAATGCCTGTTACAAAAACGATAATACAAACTCCAATGTGTGTGTGTGTGTTTTCCATGGTAACATCACAGAAAATTTGGCTCTTGTGTCTGTGACAGGCCTACCTTGAAGACAACGTAAGAATAGATGCTCATCAATGTTTCCAATACGTTCAAGAAAATTTGTCTTACACAGACTTTCCCAAGGCAGGATTATGACAAAGTTCCCAGAGTCGTAATTCTTAAGATCGCTCCAAGGTAAGTAGAAACAGGAGAGCAGCCTTCTCAGCCAATGAAGTTGAATGTGTTGTTATTTAATGGAGGGATGTCTGACATTAAAACCATCTGCAATTTCCTAACAAATTTCCCTTTTGTGGCCCTTGACTAATGGCTCATTCTTGGAACCTAGCTCCATAACCCTTCCTTAAAGGTAGCAACATCTGGTGGGCTGCAGCCTCTAGATTGGAGAGAGGACAGAGGAAATATTCCCTCGCCCCAGATTACAAGTGTTCTTTGTGAAATCCAGACCAGCCATTCCCTTGTACTCAGAAAAACTTTGCAGAATCATTTGCTTAATGCCATCTCTTCATGCCCACCTTACCTCCTTTCCAACCTGGGTAAGTAAAGCTGGAGTTCCTCCAAGAGAGGAAAAGCAGATGAAAAAGTAGAACCCAGATAGATCCCTAGCCAAACACAGGACTGGGAAAAGCAAATATAAAGAAGGTAGGAGAGAAGAAATCAGAATGTTTGAAGGTTATGAGTCAATACTTATTTTGCCTTAATATGCTTACATTTGGGCTTCCCTGGTGGCTAAAGAATCCACCTGCAATTCAGGAGACTTGGGTTTGATCCCTGGGTTGGGAAGATCCCTTGGAGGAGGGCAAGGCAACACACTCAAGTATTCTTGCCTGGAGAATCCCCATGGACAGAGGAGCCTGGTGGGCTGAAGTCCAGGGGGTCACAAAGAGTTGGACACGACTGACTGACTAAGCATATGATGCTTACATTTTAACTTAGGACCGTTATTGCTTTAAATCGTTTTTTTAAAATGAAGTACTGCATGCAGAAACTGTGTGAAAATTCAGCTGATTTATCTACGCATAAAGGTTACATTTCCTTTCTTCCTGTACTGCTGCTGCTGCTGCTGCTAAGTTGCTTCAGTCATGTCTGACTCTGTGCGACCCCACAGACGGCAGCCCAACAGGCTCCCCCGTCCCTGGGATTCTCCAGGCAAGAACACTGGAGTGGGTTGTCATTTCCTTCTCCAATGCATGAAAGTGAAAAGTGAAAGTGAAGTCGCTCAGTTGTGTCTTACTCTCCGCGACCCCATGGACTGCAGCCTACCAGGCTCCTCCATCCGTGGGATTCTCCAGGCAAGAGTACTGGAGTGGGTTGCCTTCTCCTACTAACCTCTCCCAAAAATCTGCTTGGAGAGGAGATGTTTGAGATCCACTTGAAAGGAATTCACTGAGGCTTCATTATTTTTTTCATCCCCAATTTTAGTTTTTTCCATTTGAAGTAAGATTTAATCAGAAAGATCTAGATTAAATTAGGTCCTAAATTGGTGGTTGTCTGTTTTTCTTTTGCTTTTTCAGGGAGAGTTTTTTACGGTTGCTACTGTTACATTACCTTTAAATTCATAGATCTCTGCTCCCGTCTGCCCTCTGTCAACAGGGAGTGGTTGAAAAATACCACCAATTCCCCAAACATATATCCTTAAATAATACTACCACAGAAATAGCCTAATCAGGTAGAGAAGTGAACTAATCTAATTAAGTAGTTTCTAATACAGCATTCCCTTAAGATTTTTGAACAGATTTCCTTGACAGGATACTAGAAGGATGAGCTACCCAGTGGGTACAGAAGGGGAGAGTTGATGTCAAGAGCCAGGGAGTGGGTATAGACGAGTGGTTCCTACAAGAAATCTGAAGACTCTATACATGAAAAATATATCTCAACTCTTTCTCCTTCTCATCACATCTACACTAGCAGCTTCCACACTCCAGTCACTGTTTCCTGATATTCCTTCTCTATCTCTTCAGTACAAAATTCATAGTCAAGAGTGGGAATCCCAGCAGGACCAGACAATGACACAGTTGGGGGAGAAGAATGAAATAATTTGCTTTTCTATATCCTTAATTTTTATATTCGAAAGCTAGCATGTGTGTACTATACTTTAAATACTCCCTTTGTAGCTATAACAAGTGTTTTCTTTTATGTTCCTTATATAATTATAATTTTGTTATTTCAATAATTCTGCTTTCTTTATAGTATTTTAATAAACTTTTTAAGGGCAACTTTAAGTTCACCACAAAATTGAATGGAAGGTACCGAGATTTCCCAGATAGCTCCTGCCCCTGCACAGGCTTGGCCCATTATCAATATCCCCCAGCAGAGTGGTACATTTGTGACAGCTGATAAACCTACACTGACACATCATAATCACCCAAAGTCCATAGTTGACATTACAGTTCACTCCTGGTATTATACATTCTATGGGCTTGGATAAATGTATAATGATATGTATCTATCATTATAGTATCGTACAGAGTAGTTTCATTACCTTAAAAGCATTCTGTGTTCAGCCTATTTATCCCTCCCCTCCCCCAACTTGATAGTATTTTTGTTGAAATTATTTACCCTTAGTGGGAATGTCACTGTGCTGCCACCTTATACAGTTGACCCTTTTTTTTTCTTCTGATTTTATGTATTTTTTTAAATTGAAGGATAATTGCTTTACAGAATTTTATTGTTTTCTGCCAAATATCAACATGAATTAGCCATAGGTATACATATGTCCCCTCTCTCTTGAACCTCCCTCCCATCTCACTCCCATCCCACCCAACGTTGACTCTTGAATATCACGGCTTTGAACCATGTGGGTCCACTTACACAAGAATTTTTTTCGATAGTGAATGCTATAGTACTGTATGATCCACAGTTGATTAAATCTGCCAATTTGGAACTAAGGATGCAGAAAAATCATGTACGTGGTGCTTAGTTGCTCAGTCATTTCTGACTCTTTGCGACCCCATGGACTGCAGCCCATCAGGCTCCTCTGTCAGTGAGGATTCTCCAGGCAAGAATACTGGAGTGGGTTGCCGTGCATCCTCCAGGGCATCTTCCCAACCCAGGGATTGAACCCAGGTCTCCTGCATTGCAGGCGGATTCTTTACCAACTGATCCCTCAGGGAAGCCCCAAGAATACTGGAGTGGGTATCCATTCCCTTCTCCAGGGGATCTTCCCAACCCAGGGATCGAACAGGGGTCTCTGCATTGCAGACAGATTCTTTACCAGCTGAGCTACGAGGGAAGCCCATGCTTCATTGTTCAGTTGAGTCCGACTCTTTGCAACCCTATGGACTGCAGCCTGCCAGACTCCTCTGTCTATGAGAATTCTCCATGTGGAGGGCCGACCATAAATTACAAGCAAATTTTAAACTTCATGAAGTGTTAGCTCCCCTAATCCCCACGTTGTTCAGGGATCAACTGTATATTAACAAAAAGATTCAATTCATTTACCAGTTATCAAGGATTATAATCTATGATTGCAAATTAGATATTAATTTATTTTCTTTATTTGCTCATTATTTGAAATCCTTTTTCATGTCATTACCTCTAAAGATGTATACTTTTCATGGATTATTTTTGCTGATGGATTATAGAACAAAGCAGTAATTTTGAAAATTATAACCTTCTAATGCTGCTGCTGCTAAGTTGCTTCAGTCATGTCCGACTCTGTGTGACCCCATAGAGCCCACCAGGCTCCACCGTCGCTGGGATTCTCCAGGCAAGAATACTGGAGTGGGTTGCCGTTTCCTTCTCCAGTGCATGAAAGGGAAAAGTGAAAGTGAAGTTGCTCAGTCGTGTCCAACTCTTAGCGACCCCATGGACTGTAGCCTACCAGGCTCCTCCGTCCATGGGATTTTCCAAGCAAGAGTACTGAAGTGGGGTGCCATTGCCTTCTCCGTAGCCTTCTAATACCTACCTTTAACCAATTCTCCACGCTCTCGGGCATGTTATTAACTTGACAACAATTAAAAACTACACTGCAAACACTTCACTGAAAAGATGCGTTATGATTTTAATAAATTTCTAAAATGAGAAAAACAAATCTTGAAAGGTTCTTTCCTACTTTGAATTTTTATAAATCACAATTAGAGAACAAGTTTAAATGAATTTATCTTTATATGAAGATTATTGGGGAAAGTTTAAGATTCTGGGATATTTTTAGGGAAACAAATTTTGTGAACATCTGTTTTGTGCCAGGAATATTATGTCTTTTTTATTTTCTATTTTTAATAACTCTGAACTATAGCACTTTAACTCCCATTTGACAGATGAGATGACTGAGACTTTGAGTGATTTTCCTGAGCCAGGTGGAGGGGTCCTTCCAGGCAAAGGGACCAGCTTGTGTTGTGTGGAAGCTGAAGTCGAAAAAACATGGGCAGATGGAGGAATTAAAGGAAGGCCATGTGATTGGAGCATGGGGATAAGCAAGAGTGGTCCAAGCTGAGGCCCTGGAGGCAGGTAGGGCAGCTCAGGAAGGGTGTGATGGAAAATGTTAAAGATTTGAGACTTCACGTCTTCTTCACATTCCCTATAGTGTGAGGAATGGATTTGAAGGACAGTTAAAATAGCCAAGGAGAAAACATGTGGTTTTGTGATTTAGTAGGGAAGAGTGACAGATGCCAGTTTTTGACTACAGAGTAAGAGGGAATGGAGATGTGGGAGTGATTCCCAAGTTTCTGACTTGCTTACCTGTGTGAAAGGTAATACTCTTCCTTGGGAGGAGTACCAAGAGAAAAACCCCTCTCAGGATTTTGTAAGTTTGTTCTAAGATATGATGAGGTGCATTTGAAATGTATGTAATAGGTTGTACAATATAGAGGTATGGAGTTCAATGGAAATATCTGGGCCAGAGGTCTCAGTTTAGGAGAAAAAGTAAAGACCATTAAATGTTTAGAGCAGTGTTTCCAAAGTTGGGCCTTGGACCTTCTACATCAGGAGCCCTCACAAATCCATCTTGTCACTCAATGTTTTCAGACTTTCCTGTGCATTGGGAATCACCTGGGTGTAGCTGAGTGGACAAATGCAGAATGGCAGCTGAGTGCCTGGGATTGAATCCTGTCTCTGGAGCTAGTGGTGTCCACTTGAGCAAATAATCCATTTATTTAACTCTATTACTCAGCCTCATCCTGTGTGAAATGGGAACAATAGTGTCTACTTCACAATGTTTCTTGAAGATTAAATATGTTAATATACATAAAGCTCTAAAAATGATACTTGATACATCATAAGAATTCAATATCGTTTGGTTATCATTATTTTTCTGAGATTTCTAAAATGGGGATTCATGGATCCCAACCAGTTTTCTGGGATTTAGTTCACACTCTATCTCAACTTCTGTCCTTTCAATCTTTCCCATACTTATACTATGGCTCATTAGTTATTTATATCAAAGTAATACATGCTGATGGTTAAATTAAAATTCAATATGGGTTTATCATAAAAAGCAACAGCTTTCAATCTGACTGCTCCTCACCTGAAATCCCACTTGCTAGAATTAATCATTTTTAATCATTTTCCTGGTTTCAGTTTCCTGCTGGAGAAGGAAATGGAAACCCATTCCAGTATTCTTGCCTGGAAAATCCCATGGACAGAGGAGCCTGGTAGGCTGCAGTCCATGAGGTCGCTAAGAGTCAGACACGACTGAGCGACTTCACTTTCACTTTTCATTTTCATGCATTGGAGAAGGAAATGGCAACCCACTCCAGTGTTTTTGCCTAGAGGATCCCAGGGACGGGGGAGCCTGGTGGGCTGCCGTCTGTGGGGTCACACAGAGTTGGACACGACTGAAGCGACTTGACAGCAGCAGCATCTGATTGTTATAGCCATAGTTCTTAAGTATTAAATTCATGCCAGTGTATCATCATTTATCCCCTTTATATATACTTTGCTTTAGCTTTCTGTATTTTTTTGCATCTCTTCTTTTCACAATTCTCCTAGTTGTTATTCTGTCCCAGCCTTGTACCCAAAAGAAACACAGTGAAAGGAAAAGGAAGCTCTTTCTGCCTCCTCTTCTCAAGTCCCAGGGCTCCACAGGATCAGTGACGTCTGAGAGAGAGATGCAGTGACGCCGGAGTCAGAGTCCCTCACCAGCAGGAGACCAAACCTGAGATTTCCTATGTGACTGCTTTTTCTAAATCTCATTGTAGGATGAGATTTAGAAAAGATTGCCAGTACTGTGCATTACCAAAAATTTGGAAGAACACACAAAGTAGCTTGGTGCTCATCTCAGGCAAAATTTGATGAACTTTCGAGCTATAGTAAGACTTTTTTTGGCAAAAAAAGGAAAGTGTCTTTCCTCTTCACCAATATGCTGCCTGCCACTTTACCTACATGAGCATGCATAACTTCACCTCTTAAAATAAATGAGACAAAACATGAATTTCATTTCTTTAGCCTGACACGTTTGGGGTTTGTTCTTTGATTCAGTCATTCACAAAATGAAACATTTTACCTGTTTCCTTAGAGCAGTGAATGACAATTTAGTTTAAAGCAATGCCTCAGTCTCATTTGGAGTTACAAAAAAGGGACCTCTTAGAATATTTGAAGTGTTTGCTAGGAGGAATTTCTGCTCAGCTTACAGAAGAAAAGATTCAGGTGAATGCATAAGACAATGAATTAATTTTTCAGTAGTAGGAAGGAGGCATCCACAAGACATCTCTGCTTACCAAACACAGGTAAACATAATGAGACACTTATCATTTGATTGCAAGAAAAACTTTTTGTTGGATACACAATTTATCTTACATTGTCCTGCTATAGGACAATGCAAAAAGACAAAAAATGCAAAAAGACAAAATAGTTCTCTGAGGAGGCCTTACAAATAGCTGTGAAAAGAAGAGAAGCGAAAGGCAAAGGAGAAAAGGAAAGATATACCCATTTGAATGCAGAGTTCCAAAGAATAGCAAGGAGAGATAAGAAAGCCTTCTTCAGTGATCAATGCAAAGAAATAGAGGAAAACAATAAAATGGGAAGGACTGGAGAGCTCTTCAAGAAAATTAAAGATACCGAGGGAACATTTCATGCAAAATGGGCACAATAAAGGAAAGAAATAGTATGGACCTAACAGAAACAGAAGATATTAAGAAGAGGTGGCAACAATACACAGAACTATATAAAAAGGATCTTCATGACCCAAATAACCACGATGGTGTGAACACTCACCTAGAGCCAAACATCTTGGAATGTGAACTCAAGTGGGCCTTAGGAAGTATCACTACAAACAAAGCTAGTGGAGGTGATGGAATTCCAGTTGAGCTATTTCAAATCCTAGAAGATGATGCTGTGAAAGTGCTGCACTCAGTATGCCAGCAAATTTGGAAAACTCAGCAGTGCCCACAGGACTGGAAAAGGTCAGTTTTCATTCCAATCCCAAAGAAAGGCAATGCCAAAGAATGTTCAAACTACTGCACAATTGCATTCATCTCACATGCTAGCAAAGTAATGCTCAAAATTCTCCAAGCTAAACTTCAACAGTATGTGAACCGTGAACGTCCAGATGTCCAAGCTAGATTTAGAAAAGGCAGAGGAACCAGAGATCAAATTGCCAACATCTATTGGATCACCAAAAAAGCAAGAGAATTCCAGAAAAACATCTACTTCTGTTTTATTCACTATGCCAAAGCCTTTGACTGTGTGGATCACAACAAACAGTGGAAAATTCTGAAAGAGATGGGAATATCAGACCACCAGACCTGCCTCTTGCAAAATCTGTATGCAGGTCAAGAAGCAACAGTTAGAAATTGACATAGAACAACAGACTGGCTCCAAATCGGGAAAGGAGTATATCAAGGCTGTATATTGTCACCGTGCTTATTTAAATTCTATGCAGAGTACATCATGCAAAATGTCAGGCTGGTTGAAGCACAAACTGGAATCAAGATTGCTGGGAGAAATATCAATAACCTCAGATAAGCAGATGACACCATCCTAATGACAGAAAGCAAAGAACTAAAGAGCCTCTTGATGAAAGTGAAAGAAGAGAGTGAAAAAGTTGGCTTTAAACTCAACATTCAGAAAACTAAGATCATGGCATCTGGTCCCATCACTTCATGGCAAATAGATGGGGAAACAATGGAAACAGTGACAGACTTTATTTTGGGGGGCTCCAAAATCACTGCAGATGGTGACTGAAGCCATGAAATTAAAAGACACTTGCTCTTTGGAAGAAAAGCTATGACCAACCTGGACAGCATATGAAAAAGCAGAGACATTTCTTTGCCAATGAATGTTTGTTTAGTCAAAGCTATGGTTTTTCCAGTAGTCATGTATGGATGTGAGAGTTGGACTATAAAGAAAGCTGAGCATTGTAGAATTGATGCTTTTGAACTGTGGTGTCAGAAAAGACTCTTGAGAGTCCATTGGACTGCAAGGAGATCAAACCAGTTAGTCCTGAATATCCATTGGAAGGACTGATGCTGAAGCTGAAACTCCAATACCTTGGCCACCTTATGCGAAGAGGTGACTCATTAAAAAAGACCCTGATGCTGGGAAAGATTGAAGGCGGGAGGGGAAGGGGATGACAGAGGATGAGATCATTGGATGGCATCACCGATTCGATGGACATGAGTTTGAGTAAGCTCCGGGAGTTGATGATGGACAGGGAAGCCTGGCATGCTGCAGTCCATGAGGTAGCAAAGAGTCAGACACGACTGATCGACTGAACTGAACTGTACTGTCCTACTACACAGTTGGCAAAAACGGCATCCAAATGTAAAAGTCTTATTTTAGAACAGGATAGAAATACAAGGATAAATTATTTCTTGTAAATTTTGCCTCTTCAGTTACCTGTTTATAAAACTGCTATTGTGACTTTCCCTCTAACTTCAGAAAGTCTGTCAGAAAAATGAAATCTGTTCATTTTACGTCTAGGAGGAAGCACATAATAAGAAATAATGATGTGATCTCCCATTTGGAGAATTCTTTTAGTTTTTCAAAACACTTTTCTCTCTTATTTGGATCTCACAAGAGCTCTGTGAAATTGTGGGGCAGGTATAAGTCTGTATTTTACAGATGAAGAAACAGGCCAGAATGTGAATGATGTGTCCTTATTGTCTTACATAGGGCCTGCACCAATTTATATTAACATTCACAGTGTACAATGATTCCCTTTTCCTCACACCATCACCAGCGTTTGTTTTTTTTTTTTTTAATAAATTTATTTATTTTAGTTGGAGGCTAATTACTTTACAATATTACACATGTAAACCCATGGCTGATTCATGTCAATGTATGGCAAAAACTAAAACCAGCGTTTGTTTTGTGTCCTACAACTTTACTAAATTTATTTATTAGTTCTAATAGTTTTCTTGGCACTCTTTAGATTTTTCTATGTGTAAGATCATGTCATTTGCAAACAGAGACAACTTCACTTCTGCCTTTCTGGTTTGGATCCTTTCTTTTTCTTTTTCTTGCCCGATTACTCTGGCTATAACTTCCAGGACCGTGTTGAATAGCAGTGGTTAAGTGTGGGCATCCTTGTCTTATTCTCGATCTCAGAGGAAAGCTTTCAGTCTTTCTCCTTTCACCACATGTGTAATATTAGATCTGGGCTTGTCCTATATAGCTTTATTTTTTTAAGGGATGTGTTCCTTCTGTGCCAAATTTGTTGAGAGTTTTTACCATGAATGGATGTTTAATTTTGTCAGGTGATTTTTTTGTATCATTGAAATGATCATATTTTTTTCTTTCACTCTATGAAAAGAATATGTCACATTTCTTGGGGCTTCCCAGGTGGCACAGTGGTAAAGAATCCACCTGCCAATGCAGGAGATGCAGGTTTGATCCCTGGGTTGGGAAGATTCCCCTAGAGGAGGAAATGGCAACCCACTGGGAAAATACTATGGACAGAGTAGCCTAGTGGGTTACAATCCATGGGGTCAAAAAGAGTCTGACATGACTGGGCATCTGAGCATACACATCACATTTATTGATTGCATATATTGAACCATCCTTGCATCCTGGGGATAAATCCTACTTAACCATGGTGTATAATCCTTTCAAAGAGCTGTTGAATTCAGTTTGTTAGCATTTGTTGATAATCTTTGCATCTTTATTCATCAGAAATATTGGTCTATAGTTTTCTTTACTTGTAGAGTCATTATCTGGCTTTCATATAGTAATGTTCCCTCCTCTTGAGTTTTTTGGAAGACTTTGAGAAAGATTGGTACTAATTCTTTTTTAAACGTTTGGTAGAATTCACCAATGAAAACATCCGGCCCTAGGGTTTTCTATATTGGGAGGTTTTCTTATTACTGATTCAATATCCTTATTCAACATTGGTCATACTCATATTTTCAGTTTCTTCTTAATTCCATTTTGGTACACTCTGTTTCCAGAAATTTGTCCATTACTTCTAGGTTATTGAGTTTGTTGGTGCATAATTTTTCATGGTAATCTCTATGAACCTTTATATTTCTGTGATATCAGTTATAATGTCTTCTATTTAAAATTTTTTTGGGGGGTGTTTTCTCTTTTTTCTTGGTTAGTCTAACTAAAGATATGCTAATTTCATTTATCTTTTCAAGTAACCAACTCAATGTTGTTCATCTTCTCTATTTTGTTATTCTCTATTTTATTTATTTCTGCTCCGATGTTCAATATTTACTTCCTCTGCCAACTTTGGGCTATGTTTATTTTACTTTTACTAGTTCCTTGAGCTGTGAAGTTAGGTTGTTTATTTGAGAGTTTTCTTTTTTCTTGATGTGTACATTTATTCATCAAATCTGTCTTCATTCTCCCTTGCCATTGTTATGATATCCTCAGTTTGGCTCAGGATGGTGAAAAATAGTTTAGTCCCTACTTAGTCGTTTTATCTTCAGAGGAATAAGTTGTTTCTTTGCTTTGTTTTTTTTCTCTTTTCTTTATAAAGAAAGCTCAGTATCTGGATAGTACTGATGGCAGGTGACAGTCATATGGACTTAAAGCCCCAAGGCAGGCTATCCCTCAAGAGCTTCCTACATCAACTTACTTGCGAATCAGAATTCCAAGAGAGTTTAGGGACGTGTTTGTACACAATGGGGGCTATGAAATAAACCCAAGGGCAATGGTGTATCTAATTCCTGTGTCTCTAGATAGAAATGATGCAAAGATGAGGAAAACAGAAGAACTTGAAAAGAAAAATATGAAAGATGTGACTAAATCATAGAATGAGTAATTATTGATCGCAATTATTGGTGATAATTTTCATCATCTATACCCATGTTATCCATTATAATGCTGTACTGACCCCTAATCTCTCCCATATCAAGGGTATTTGCAGCAGGCTTGTGGACTTTCATTTTTAGGAGCAGGGCTTAGTGAACAGAAGTTTATGTAAGAGCAGAGGGATGGGATGGGGAGGGAGGTGGGAGGGGGGTTCAGGATAGGGAACACATGTAAACCCATGGCTGATTCATGTCAATGTATGGCAAAAACCACTACAATATTGTAAAGTAATTAGCCTCCAACTAAAATAAATAAATTAATAATAAAAAAAAAGAACTGTAAGCAAGAAAGAAGCCCTGTTCAAACCTATTCCCAGAAACTATCAAAATCATCCATTTACAATCAAGTCAGAATGTCAGTCATTGTCACAGCTTTCTGTTATCTGACTTGCTTTCCCTGTATCCTTCCTTTTAGAAACTGCCCCTCTCAGATTCCCTTTGAGGGGAATTGTAGGGGAGCGTTGACAATACCCGTATCTCATTCCAGTCTAGGAAAGTATGGTAGTACAAAAATCAGGAATTACATGCAGTACCTTTTCCACCAGAAGAGTAGAAAGGTACAACAAAGATGAACCAGAGGCCATTTTTAGAGGTTAGATTTGGATGCTAGGTGAGAAAGAGTTTCTTTCCTTACAAGATCACATGAGGTTAATGACCATTAAGCTAGGATCTTACTCTTTTAGAAAAAGAGGAGGGAGATGGTCAGAGAATGGAACAATCAAAGGAAGGAGAGACAGGGAAGAATTAATTCTGTATTTTTGATAAATATTAATAGAGTCCCTAGATCCATCTGTCCTGATGGGGTTTATCTAATAAACCTGATGGGGTTTATCTAATAAATTCCTTTTTTCTATAAAAACTTTTGAGTTGGGTTTTTTCACTTGGAAACAAAGGTCCTGTGTGTGGCTAATATATTAGTCTTTCTTGTTATGTTGTATTTCAGCCCTTGTCTCTGATAAAGTATAAACTTGGTTGCCCCTCTGAGTGTTATTAACCTAAAGTGGTTCACATTTAAGTGAAAAAATAGCTGGCTGAGTGTGTGTGTGTGTGTGTGTGTGTGTGTGTGTGTGCGCGCACGCGCACGCGCACACACACACTTCTGAATAGCATTTAGCCTTTAACCAGAAAGCCCCCGTGTAACCTAACTTAAATGGCTTAACTGCTCTGAGTCACTAATCTTCTACCTTGCCAAAATAAAGATTTAAATATATCTAAATATAGATCTGTGAAGGTCAGTAACTCAGATGTCTACACAAAATAAAAAAGGAAAGAACTTCAGAAACTTCACAAAAGATTAACTTTTAGATAATTTCTAAGTTACTGGCCACTCCAAAATTTCTAACAACTTGAATCCTTTCACCATCTTTGTCAGTTTTGTTCGTGATTGTGCTCTGAAGCACTGCAAAAACGTGAAATGATTTCGGAACCATCTATGGTAAGTGTATATGCACATGTATTTGTCCTGGAAGGCGGGAAGACTGCCCATCTGTCTGGCCCCCTTATTTTAAAAATGAAAATACAAGTCTGTTAAAGATAAAGGGTTTTACAGAAAAATGGAGAGTGGCTTGAAGAAGAGTGCAGAGCTTTTCCGAAGGCAGGAAGCAATTCCCCCATGCTGGGGAGGAGAAAGAACTCCAGATCCCTGGGCAGGCAGGTGTAGGAGGTGCTGAGACAGCTCTAGGCAGCCTCCAGAGAAGATGAGATGAGAGCGTTACTAGGATAATAGCACCAGCACCAGGGACCTAGCCTCACCCCAGTCTCTCATCCCCTAGAAGGAATCAGTAAGGAGAGTGCCCCCTACAGGCATGGACAATGGAGATGTCAGCAGCCAGTGTGCAGGAAGAGGGGTTCTGCCTCTCTCTTCTGGACAGTACCTACACCTCCAGATGCTAGACTAGTTCTGTGGATGGAAGAGGCCCAATAAAGACTGAAACTGATTTTCTGTCTAGTCCAGCTAGATGATACATGGGGCTAAATTATGTTGATTTAAATGAATGAAAATAATATTTCTTGCATTTCTGAGCTAATAGGCTACCATGCACAGCCATTTTGAGCACTACATGTAATTTCTACAGTCCCAACCTTTGATAATTAGCAATCTATGTGTGACCATTATTGTGTCACTTGTATCATCGCAGATGTCTACTGTAGGCCAAGAAATACCCACGATACCCATGCCTTGTAACAGCCTAGGAAATTACAGTATTCCAAAAATTAGGAATTAAATGTGCATATTTTCTGGCACCTTTCTATTAAAGGATAAGAGACATGAATGAAAGGGAAATTGATTTTTCAAATTTAGATTATGTTTAGGTATGCATGACAGGACCCATTTCCCATAAGCCTTGCCAACACTTGAAATTTGGGGATTATTTAATATTTACTGACATCTGCCAGTTGATTATGGGTTACCACTTCTAGAAAGGATTTTTCTGGCCCTTACAGTCTGAGTCTGGGCAAACAATTAAAGGCTGTGTGAGGGCGGAGAAGGGAGATACCTTGAGAGAGGAGTTGGAAGAATTATTTTCTCCTTAGGCCTCCTCTCTCCAGTAGGAGAAGGACAAGTGTCAATCAAATCCTCACTAGATACTGGCGCAGGACACAGTATTGATTTATTTCTCTTTGGTGAATGTGATGACTTTGACCTGTCCCAGGATGGGAGGTGCCAGCCTCTCCTGCTTATCAGTCTTTCCTGAAGGGTCAGGATTTCCTGTGATGTGTTTCTGGTTTAATGCTTATTTAATAAGAAAACTGTTTTATTTCTCTACCATTTTTGTAGACAAAACTTATGGATTTGGAATTTTAATTTTTAATTATATTTCTTCTGACACATTTCACATGCAGTCAGTGATTGTCACTTTGGAAAGATGTGTTGGAAGTGGGGAAAGGTATATCCTTAGTCACATTTTTCTCTGTGGATATAAATGAAGTGGTTTTATGAGCCAGAGGAAAGTATCCCTGTGCTCCCCTCATTCTGTCTCCTACCTTTCCTTTGTCTGCATGTTGAGGAGGAGCTGTCTGTTAGACATGCCTCACATTTCATAAAAGGTGGTAGGACTCTTCAAGGTTGATGATAGCTAGAGAGGATAGAGCTCACAAACCAGGACATCTTCAGAAAGACATAAACTGTTGTGCTTATCTGCTCACACTTGAGTAATGAGGAGCCATGGGAAACTCTTTGGACACATGCTGTGTCGTAAGTGCATGAGGCTTGCTGGCCTCCTTCTGCCTGAGTTTCACACAGCTTCCATCTTAATAGGATTTCCAAGCTGCATTCTAGTCACTTCCAACTCCTTGGGAGAAGAAGGACTGTCATGTCTGCTTTTCAAGGCCCAGTCATGTGGCTCTTTTTTGGACCCATTCATTTGCTATTCAATATGCTATTTGTTACTTGAAAGCAATACAGCATAATATGTATCCTTGAATTGCTGATAGAATTTAAACTCTGATCTGGTAACCTCAAGATGGGAACTCTGTGTTCTCACATGTAAATGATATTAATGATGATAATTTTTCATTGACCAGCCCCCTATAGTAATGAAAATAAAAATAAGTAAACAAATGGGACCTAGTTAAACTTGAAATCTTCACAGCAAAGAAAACTACAAACAAGATGAAAATACAATCCTCAGAATAGGAAAAAATATTCGAGAACTAAGCAACTGACAAGGGGTTAAACTCTAAATATACGAACAGTTCATGCAACTCAATATCAAAACATCAAACAACCCAATCAAAAATTGAGCAGAAGACCTAAACAGACATTTCTCCAAAGAAGACATACAGATGGTCAAGAGGCACATGAAAAGATGTTTAGCATCACTAATTATTAGGAAAATGCAAATCAAAACTACAATGAGGTATCACCTCACACCAGTCAGAATGGCCATTATTAAAATCTACAAACAATAAATGCTGGTTCCTGACCCAGGTGGCACAGTGGTAAAGAACCCGCCTCCCAATGCAAACACAGATTTGATCCCTGGGTCAGGAAGACCCCCTGGAGAAGGGCATGGCAACCCACTCCAGTGTTCTTGCCTGGGAAATCCCATGGACAGAGGAGCCTGGTAGGCAGGGAGTCACAAAGAGTCAGACATGACTGAGTGACTGAGTATGCACACTTGTACTTTCAATGGGAATGTAATTGATATGGCCACTATGGGGAACAATAATAGAGGCTCCTTAAAAAGTTAAAAATAGAACTACCATATGACCCAGCAATCCCACTACTGGGCTTATATGCTGAGAAAAAACATAATTCTAAAAGACACATGTACCCTCAACGTTCACTGTAGAACTGTTTACAATAGCCAGGACACAGATGCAACCTAAATGTCCATTGACTGATGAATGGATAAAGAAGATGTGGTACATATATACAATGGAATATTACTCATCCATATAAAGGAACAAACTTGGATCATTTGAAGTGATGTGGATGGACCTAGAGTCTGTCACACAGAGTGAAGTTAGTCATAAACAGAAAAGCAAATGTCATACATCAATGCATATATGTGAAATCTATAAAAATGGAACAGATGAACCTATTTTCAGGCCTGGAATAGAGGTGCAGACATAGAAAAGAGACATGTGGGCACAGGAGAGGAAGGGGAGAATAGGATGAAATAGGCAATTAGAATTGACATATAGACACTACTATGTGTGAAATAGATAACTATGGGAACATGCTGTATAGCGCAGGGAGCTCACCCCAGTGCTCTGTGATGATCTAGAGGGACAGAATGAGAGAAGAAATTGCAGGGAAGATCCAAAAGGGAGTACATATATGTGTACATATAGCTGATTCACTTCATTGTACACCATAAACTAACACAATATTGTAAAGCAATTGTACTACAATAGAAAAAAAATTGTCAGAAATAATTCTTTACAAAATATTTGCAGTAGGTACATTTTTGAATAATTAAGTATTCATATTGGTTTTATTTATTTTTAGTTGTCTTTAATATCATTTTATTTAATAGACAATGTTGGTAGCTCAGACGGTAAAGAATCTGCCTGCAATGCGGGAGACCCGGGTTTGATCCCTGGGTCAGGAAGATCCCCTGGAGAAGGGAATGGATACCCACTCCAGTATTCTTGCCTGGAGAATTCCATGGACAGAGGAGCCTGGTGGGCTACAGTCCATAAGGTCGCACAGAGGCAGACACAACTGAGCGCACACACACACACACACACACACACACACTCAGTAGACACCACCCTCATTGCTCAAACGCATGGTGGAGGTTTCCATGGTTGTCATTTCTGCTAGGGGGAAAAAACAGTATGGTATCACCCACCACAAGCTGCGTGGCTAACACTTTCACTTTTTTTCACATCTTAATCATTTAGTAAGTTTTTCTTCTTTCCTTTGTTATTCTGTAATTACCAGTGAACAGATTTCTTGAGTGTTCTAGGACCAGAAGTCTTCATTTTCTTTAAATCTTCTAGAAAAGTGAAATGGCCCACAAGAGGCCAAGACGAACGCACTGGCCTCTGTCTGCTACCTGACACATAATGAGCTGGGTCTACAGCTCTGGAAAGTTCCACATGTACAAAGATTCCACAAAGGGGACCCATAACAGGGGCTCTTCTCTGTTTTAGAAAATTCTTTTACTCTGGGAATTTAAAGCCAAGATCCCAGCTCACTGACAAACATCTGCTGTTCAGTGATAGTACCATCTGGTATTTCAGCTCTTGCTGTATTATAGAAGCTCTTTGTAGCTGCCTTCTCAAATTAATTATTCTATAACAACTTGTTTTCTGGAAGCACAGGCCAAATAGCATAGTTTTGCTGAAAGCTCTTAATTCAATGCTTTGCCCCGTGTCGAATGGGCATTTCGAAGCCTTCCCCTGGTCATGGTCTGAAGTGTTTCAAGCCATTGTATTTGGAGGAATGTGGGGCGGAGGCAAATGCATACTAATACCTGGAGCAAGTGGCTTGGGAAAACATGTGTTTATCTGCATCTCACAAGCTCATGAACATGCACGGCCTAATTTAAATAATTTATTTAGAGGGATGATTATGATAATACACGCTGAGCTATATCTGTCATAGGAGCTTAAAAAGTACTTCCTAGAGTAGTGATTGCTTTTAATATAGCTATACCACCCAACTCGATTACCAGCTTCTTCAATGATTGATCCCACCATTCAGTTTACAGCAGGGCCACGAAGTTCCGTACTGTGGGAGCAGCTAAGTCTGGGTGATACAATGAAATGAGCACTGGACAGAGTCACTAACGAACCAAGGGAAGTTCAGTAAGTCACTTGGTCACTCTAGGCCTGTTTTCTCATTGGTGCATAAATTGTATGACCTATCACACCCCAAGCTGTTGTGAAGCTCAAATGAGAAAAGAGTATCAAGACATAGTGCAATCAGAAATGAGCGATATGCACATATTCCAAATTTCATCATTTATCTTTTTTTTACAGATCAGATTCTAATGAAGTAAAGTACCTGTTGCTGCAACTCTGGAGCAAGATGCTTACCCTGTAAGTCTGTGGTTTGGGGACCAATTGTCTCATCCCACACCAAACTCTCTCTTCAGAATACTGTATCCTTGGTTTGAGGATTTGGCTACTCAATGGCAGTATGACTTGGTACAATGATTCTTCACCTTGGTGGTATATTAGAACTATGTAGGATTCTTTTTTCTAATTGAAGTATAGTTAATTTACAATGTTGTGTTCATTTCTGATATACAGAAAATTGATTCAGTTATAGATATGCATGCATGTTTGTTCAGTCGCTTCAGCCATGTCTGACTCTTTGTGATCCTGTGGACTCTAGCCCGCCAGGCTCCTCTGTCCATGGGATTCTCCAGGCAAGAATACTGGAGTAGGTTGCCATGCCCTCCTCCAGGGAATCTTCCTGATCGAGGGATCAAAACCACATCTCCTGCATTGCAGGTGGATTCTTTACCATTATCACCATCTGGGAAGCCTGTGTGTGTGTGTGTGTGTGTGTGTGTGTGTGTGTGTGTGTGTGTGTGTGTGTGTGTGTGTGTGTGTGTGTGTGTGTGTGTGTGTGTGTGTGTGTGTGTGTGTGTGTGTGTGTGTGTGTGTGTGTGTGTGTGTGTGTATTATTTTCTAATATAGTTTATTATAAGACAGTAAATATAGTTCCCTGTGCTATACAGTAGTACCTTTTTGTTTATCTATTTTATACATAGTGAAAGTGAAAATCGCTCAGTCACGTCTGACTCTTCTGACCCCATGGACTATGCAGTCCATGGAATTCTCCAGGCCAGAATACTGGAGTGGGTAGCCTTTCCCCTCTCCAGGGAATCTTCCCAACCCAAGGATCGAACCCAGGCCTCCCGCATTGCAGGCGAATTCTTTACTAGCTGAGCTACAAGGGAAGCCCAAGAATACTGGAGTGGGTGGCCTATCCCTTCTCCAGTGGATCTTTCTGACCCGGGAATGGAACCAGTGTCTCCTGCATTGCAGGTGGATTCTTTACCAATTGAGCTATATAGTAGTATCTGCTAATCCCAAACTCCTAATTTATGCTCCTGTCTGTGAGTCTGTTTGTTTTGTAAATAAGTTCATTTGTATCATATTTGGGGTTCAACATATGAATGATAATCATATAATATTTGTCTTTCTCTGTCTGATTTACTTCACTTAGTATTATAATCTCTAGGTCCATCCATGTTGCTGCAAATGACATTATTTGATTTTTTTGCCTGAGTAGTATTCCATTGTGTATATATATTAATAGCACATCTTCTTTATTATCTTCTTTATTCATTTTGTGATAGACACTTGTCACCTAGGATTCTTTAAATATGCCACACCCAGGCCTCAAATAATCAGAATTTCTGATGACATGGCCTAGGCATCTGTATATTTTTAAGTACATCAGTTGATTCAAATGCACAGAGAAGAATGAGAACCATTCATTCAGAGGAAAGAGCAGCAACCTGGAGTCAGACATACATGGTTGCACCAATCTGCTGACAATGTGACTTTGAGTTGAGATCTCTGAACCTCAGTTTATAACGTGTAGAATGGGAAGGGAGGACTGACAACTTTCAGAGTTTTGTGAGGGTACAGGATACCTTATGTGAATTGCTCAGCTCAGTAGTTTTTAGCTGTTATTATTATATACTGACTTTTATTGTGTACTCTTTTCTGAATGTGATTGCAGGGGATTGTGGGGGTCCACATCTGAAGCATAAACTTTTTGAGGACAAAGACTGCGGCTTACTTTTCCTCTCAATCCCTTATGCTCCTAGCACAGCACTGAGCATATAGTAAAGAGGTATAACAACTATAATATCTATTCTAATTAATTTACTGACAGGAAACTCAAAATCATCTTTAGCTCTGTCAAATATATTTTAAAAAATCAGAATTGCATTCTAGCAACTCACTTCAGCTTTTGATAAAATCCATAGGCGTTTGATCATCTAAGCCACAAAACTTTTCTATAATCAAACAGTGAGTGCATCAGCTTAGTTATTATATTTAGAGGACTGTCAGGTTTGTCCCAAAGTATTTTATTTGACACAAGGCCACAGGAAGAAAGTTGCATCTGTTGTGAAGGCAGGACCTGGCTTTTGTTTCTGAAAGAACTAATGTAGGTATCATGTTCTAGAGACTGAGGCAATTGGAAGGCAGTCAGTATAGCCCAGGTGCTTGGATGCGTGAACCTAGGAATTGATTGGGCTTGTGAAGGTGGGATGGACAGAGACCCTGGGAAAAAGGTGGGGAACCAGAAGGTATTCATTACTATGTCAAAGCAGAGAGGAGCTGTTTACACATCCTTTCTGGCTTAAGCTCAGATTGTCTTAGATGTAGAGCAGAGGTCACACTCTCTCAGCTAAATATGGTCCATCACCACAGGAGCATCCCTGCTACTCTCTACACTATGTTGGGGAGCAGGCATGAGGTTGAGCAGAAAAGCAGTCTGTAGACATGTTCTGTGCAGTCAGTGTTTTCAGCTCACACAATATTTTAAAACATAACACAACTAGCAAGGTGCTACTCTGGATTGTAACAGAATTCAGCACCGTCATCACCTTCTGTGCCGTCTGCCTGCCCCTGTATGAGTCTGAGTTTGCAAACTCAAGTTAAACTCTGTTGATAACCACAGAGAACAGCTGTTGTTTCTGTCAAGTGTTGTCAATAAAATGCTCTTCATTTTCTTGCTCATTCCAAGTTTCATTCCGGTGTTCTTTGAGATTCTCCCCACCCCACCCCCACAAGGTAATGGTGATTCAGACCTATGAGAGAATAGCAATATGGTTCTTATTCTGAATCATTCATTACAGGGCCTCCAGGGAGCCCTGGAATATGTGCCATAGGTATGCCTGGGATTTGGGGATCTGGGGTGTTGTACCAAAGCATATGGTTGAAAGAAGTCAGCCGCAAGCTGGAGGTCAAGGAAGACTAAGGGCCCAGAGACGTGGCTTACAATATATCAAGTCAAAACTCAAGTGCTCTGAGCACCACGATGTGGACCAGAATGGGAGGCAAGGTCTGTCTCCCTCAGAAGTCTCCAATGTACCATGCTGTCTCATAGGGTTGACGACCATGGGCATGAAACAGTGTATGTGACAGTGTATGTATTGATATGTGTTTTACCTAGAAAAGAACGGCTATCACCAGCTCAAATATCAAATATATTTCTAGTTCTAAAAAGTTGCCACTCTTTACATTTTCTCTCAGGTCTCAGGAAAAGCACCTTTGTTGGAGTAATTAGCCAAATAACTAGGCCTGATATGGGAAAAAATATGGAGGGTCATTTTGAAAGAGATGATTCTCTGGGCTGATGTCTTTTTACTTATTGGATTTCCATTAATACATTATTACCCTGTATCTATTTTCATAAAGGGTTTTTTAAATTTTGATTTTTACTCATGACTTTTATAGCATGAAATCCATGGTTGTAATGCCACAGTTTTGTCCTTTTTGCATTCCTTTCCCATTTTTTCCCAAATGTACCATATATTGCATTATGTCTGCAATATAATACAGTTGTGACTGTGCCATGTAATCTGTCATAAAATTTTTCTGTTAGAAAAGTACTGTTTTTATATTTATGAAGACAATATTTTTCTATGGCAAAGTTATCTTTTATTAACATTAAAATGATATTAGCATAATATGCATATACCATTTGCATAAAACTCATTTACACTAACCTAACATTCCATTGCATTTACCTAAGATAAATTACCTAAAACAGGTTAAATACATTCATGCACATTTTAGTTGTTTCCAATTGTTTGGTTTTTTTAAAAGGCTGTGTGCGTGTGTGTGTGTGTGTGTGTGTGTGTGTGTGTGTGTACCCATGTCTCTCCATTTCCTGGATTGACAGGCGGATTCTTTACCATTGTGCCACCTGGGAAGCCCAAAAGGCTTATTACGTCTTTATGATTACAGCCATCCCTTGGTATCTGCAGAGAATTGGTTCCAGGACCCTCACAGATACCAAAATCTGTGGATATTATGATGTAACACAGTAGGCCTTCCATACTCAGGGCTGAGGAATCTGGATACAGGAAACAGCTGACTTAGAATACATCCCACAAGTTGGATTACTGAATCAATGATTTTGAATATGAAACAAGACTTGTTAAGTTTATAAAGAATTTCCAACTTAAGTTTCAGATTTTAATACTCAAACTTTCCAGTAAAGTAGGCAAAGCACAAATTATTTCACCCATTTTACAGGCAGAAATACTGAGCCAAAGAGAGATTAAATGACTTACCCGAAACAGATGAATCACAGTGGCAGAATAAGGCCTGAAACAAAAGTCTTCTAATTTTTGGCTTTTCCTTCTAAATAAGAAACATCAAGAGACTTTTTGTTGGGCCTTATTTTTTAATTGTCATTATTTCCCAAGTTTATAATTTTTCTTTCTTTTGTTATATTTTAGAGGAAAGGTAGCAAGGAAGGAGAGAAGGCAAATTTTGTTTAGTAAATCTCAGTAATAATAAAATTCAAAAGAAGATAATGAGGAAATTTATGTTGTGTTTTTCAGTTGTTCAGTCCTACCTGACTCTTTGCAACCCAATGGACTGCAGCATGCCAGGCTTCCCTGTCCATCACCAACTCCCAGAGCTTGCTCAAACTCATGTCTATTGAGTCGGTGATGCCATCCAACCATCTCATGCTTTGTTGCCCCCTTCTCCTCCTGCCCTCAGTCTTTCCCAGCATCAGGGTATTTTCCAGTGAGCCAGCTCTTCCCATCAGGTAGCCAAAGGATTGGAGCTTCAGCATCAGCATCAGTCCTTCCAATGAATATTCAGGATTGATTTCCTTTAGGATTGACTGGTTTGATCCCCTTGCAGTCAAAGGGACCCTCAAGAGTCTTCTCCAGCACTAATAACTGAGCCCTTTAATATTCCAGACTGGAGAAGAGACTGGCTGCACATTCCACTGTTCATGCCTGGAGAATCCCATGGACAGAGGAGTCTGGTGGGCTACAGTCCATAGGGTCGCAAAGAGTTGGACACGACTGAGCGACTAACACACTTTAATTTTCCAGGCACAGTGCTAAGTGATTTACATCAGTGGTGTGTGCTGGGGCAGCAAGCTGATTGCATGGAAATCTTCCCACCTTGAAATGGCCCTGGCAGAAGCATTTACACCATGGAAATCAGTACATGTTGACCTTTCCATCTCAACTGGAAAAGCTGGTTGTTAAGCATTCAGTGGCACATCCCATGAAATGAATTGTTTCATTTAATTGCTCCAAACAAGCCTATTTTACAATGGTAATCCTCATTCTCAGGTGAAAAGACTGAGGCCAGAGAGGGTAAATAATTTCCTGGCATTAAACAGCTATGCAGTAGCAGATTTGGAATCTACACCAGGCAGTCTGATTCCAAAAATTAAACACTTAACCACCAAGCGACACTGTTTCCTATTCATCCAAACAAATACAGATAGTTAGAAAATACTCTAAGATGACTGGGGGCAGATTCTAGGATATAGATTTTTAGTTTGCTTTATTTTCCAAACTCAAGTGGATGATGACAGTCCAACTGTAACCCTTTGAGATGGGTTGATGGTAAACACAAAAAACAACAACAAAAAAAAGAGTCTCCACTTTTCATGAATGAGTCATGTGTTCCAAGGGCATGAGTATCTTGCCCAAGGTGACTAGAATGAGTCAACAGCCCACACAGCCAACTCAGTCCATTAGCCTCCACTGATTCCCACAATGAGTGAGCTAAAAGCCTCAGGCTTGTGACAATGGAGATGGATGATCAGCCTATTTCAGCAGTGAAATGCCATGTAACTTGACTGTTGTATCTAGTACTGAACAACCATAATTTCCTTTATGTAAATCATTCCCTATTCCCTTAAAGGTAGTAGACTTTCTTGTTAATATTGTTGTTCTTCATGCATGCCAGCTATGCCAGAACTAGTTATTCAATGGCTTTTCTTTGCATAATTATTCTGCTTTGCTCTTACTCTAGATGATTTACATAAAATCAGTTTATTACTTTTGCAGATGTAGAGAAATCAAGATGAAAGCCAACAATGGATAATAGCAGCTAATAAAAGGAAGTTATTTCAGGCAATTATTTACAGTGTAAAACCAAATACATTTGGTGTGTCAACTGCAGGCAAAAAAAAAAAAAAAAAGAACCCAGCATTTCTGGGGGCTTAGAAACTACCTATCAGCCATATGAGCTGTGTGATTGGTCTTTTTGTTACTTAGAAAACTGAGATTTGGAAAAGAGTTTATTAACTATAAATGAGAATTGCCATTGAAATAACTTCTATAAAATGTATGTAAGTAAAATTACTCAATATTTGTAAAATATTTTACAGCTTTTGGAAGGCTTTGGATACCCAAAGCCTTGGAATACAACTTTAGAGAGATAATAGTACTCAAGGTCATACAGCTCTCCCGTCAATAGGGAACTTAGGCTTTCTTACCTGCAGGCCAGTTCACTTTTCATTCTACCAGTACCGCTTTGTATCTCTGGATTCAGGAGTCACATTTAAGGTGCATAAAATAGACATTCAGTTGCCAAATCAATGATCTTTAAGAGATGGGCATACTTATTGAATTTTTTCTTATTTACTCTCATTGGCTTCAAGGGACACCTTTTCACTGAAATATTCTCAGATGCATGATTTGGTGTGAAACAGAGATCATTAACCCAACTCCTACCCAACATCTCCTAAACTTCTCTAACAAATTCTCACCAGTCTCTTACTTAATGTTTTTGCAGGTAAATTGTTTAACTGTATCTTTGGGAAAGTGTCTAAGACACTTTTTCTTAATGTGAGTCAAAATTGGTCTTTGACCTCAGTTTAGGACAGTCTTCTGAAGTTACACAAAGATATACTTATATATACAGAGAGAATGATAGATTCAGTGATTTTAACATTCACTCCAGCACTAAAAGTTCTACTTGAAAACTCTTCAGCTTTTGAAATTCCTTTATGTAATCCCTACTACATATTTTTTTTCTATAAGTATATCTAAATGCTTTTCTTCCTATAGAGTCCAGAGGACAATTGTATGATATGGAGTCCAGGTTCTTCACTAGACCAGACATCTTTAGTTTGTCACTTAATTAGTCAATAAAGTAAAGAACTTCAGAATTCTTTATGATGTATCACACCACAACTCCATCTAAAATATTGGCTCTTGTTCTCAATTGCTCATTTCATACGTATTCCATATTTTTGACCAATTTTCCATTCTCTCTCCACTAAACAAATCACCACAACCTTTAAACAAGGTGAAACACATGCTCCCAGCAATCATCTTCCCAAAACAGATTATCTAAAATAAGTCTCTGTCCTCTCACCATTGAAACTTACCTGGATTCTTTCTCCCTATGCTGGGAAGGATTGGGGGCAGGAGGAGAAGAGGACAACAAAGCATGAGATGGCTGGATGGCATCACCGATTCGATGGACATGAGTTTGAGTAGGCTCCGGGAGTTGGTGATGTACAGGGAGGCCTGGCGTGCTGCGATTCATGGGGTCACAAGGAGTCGGACACGACTGAGCGACTGAACTGAACTGAGTGGAGAAAGCAGCCAGGCAAGTTTCAATGGTGAGAGGACAGAGACTTATTTTAGATAATCTGTTTTGGGAAGATGATTGCTGGGAGCACGTGTTTCACCTTGTTTAATGGTTGTGGTGATTTGTTTAGTGGAGAGAGAATGGAAAATTGGTCAAAAATATGGAATACGTGTGAAATGAGCAATTAAGAACTCTGGCAGACAGACTTGGGCAATATCAGTAAGTAAACGGAGAAGGCAATGGCACCCCACTCCAGTACTCTTGCCTGGAAAATCCCGTGAACGGAGGAGCCGGGTAGGCTACAGTCTCAGTTCAGTTCAGTCGCTCAGTCGTGTCCGACTCTTTGCGACCCCATGGACCGCAGCACGCCAGGCCTCTCTGTCCATCACCAACTCCCGGAATCTACCCAAACCCATGTTCATCGAGTCGGTGATGCCATCCAATCATCTCATCCTCTGTCGTCCCCTTCTCCTCCCGCCCCCAATCCTACCCAGCATTAGGGTCTTTTCCAATGAGTCAACCCTTCGCATGAGGTAGCCAAAGTATTAGAGTTTCAGCTTCAACATCAGACCTTCCAATGAACACCCAGGATTGATCTCTTTTAGGATGGATTGATTGGATCTCCTTGCAGTCCAAGGGACTCTCAAGAGTCTTCTCCAACACCACAGTTCAAAAGCATCAATTCTTCGGCGCTCAGCTTTCTTCACCGTCCAACTCTCACATCCATACATGACCACTGGAAAAACCATAGCCTTGACTAGACGGACTTTTGTTGGCAAAGTAATGTCTCTGCTTTTAAATATGCTATCTAGGTTGGCCATAACCTTCCTTCCAAGGAGAAAGTGTCTTTTAATTTCATGGCTGCAGTCACCATCAGCAGTGATTCTGGAGCCCAAAAAAACAAAGTCTGACACTGTTTCCACTGTTTCCCCATCTATTTCCCATGGAGTGATGGGACCAGATGCCATGATCTTAGTTTTCTGAACATTGAGCTACAGTCTAGGGGGTCGCTAAGAGTCGGACATGCCTGAGTGACTTCACTTTCACTTTTCCCTTTCATGCACTGGAGAAGGAAATGGCAACCCACCCCAGTATTCTTGCCTGGAGAATCCCAGGGACGGAGGAGCCTGGTGGGCTGCCGTCTATGGGGTCGCACAGAGTTGGACACGACTGAAGCGACTTAGCAGCAGCAGCAGCAGCAGCAGCAGCAGCAGCAAGTAAAGGAATCACTGTACTTTAAAATGTAAAGGGTTTCAAGTAGAACAAAATAAATGAATTTAATAAGTGTAGAAAAAAATCTGTACAGGTCAGGATACTATGAGAAAACATACAACATAGAAAAATGTTACAAAATTCCTGCACTGGGGTCATCAAAGAGTGGTACAAATTAAACAGCCATAGATTTGATTTATCAGCTGAACTACTTTTCTTCTCCATGACTCTCAGAGACTCCCTACCTCTGAAAGTAGTAGTATAATGATCAAAACCATGTGAATATATAACAACAGAAAGCATGCACTGATAAAGTCCAAATCTCAGTTTGCTTCCTTGAAGAAATATGTTGAGAGAGTTTGGGAAGGATTCCTGCAGTAGAAAAAGGAAGTAGTAACACAGTGGGTAGATTTTGGTTTGTGATAAATTCATTGCTCTGAGCTTTGTTGGGGAACTTCTTGGACATTGCAGATCTATTGTATCTTTCATAGATTTTCCCTCATGCTCAGTGTAGATAAAAATAAAATATCTTATGCTCCACATTGTCTCCCCAGTCATCTGATTCCACTGCTGCATGGAGAAACTCCCCAGGTGGAGAAGCCTTTTAAATTTGAAGGTCCATAAAGGGGGATGACTAGGAAGAGCAATTTTTTTATCACTGCTAATTTTAAGAACACTTGGGCCTGAAATTATTTACTAAGGAGAGGTACCTCAGTACTTAGTCTTAGTGCAGGTGATTATATTGGGATAATCCAGTGGAGATCTTTTTAAGATGCAGAAAAAATTACTTAGCTATTCTTCATTCCAAAGGCAAAGTATATAAATTTTCCTGTAAGCCCTTCCAAGTTTTCATAGCTGCGTGTTTTCGTTTAGCTGTATTTTGCAGAATGGAGCATATTCTGCACCTACTATTTTGTAACTTACTTTCTCATTTAATATATGATGAATATTTTTCATGCCATTAAGTATTCCTTTAAAATTTGATATTGTATGGCCACATTATTTCTGCAATTTGTTTAGTCAGTGTCCTATTATTAGATTTTATGCTATTTCCTATTGTTCCCAATATACTTGTTCATAAATATTTGTGTGCCTATGACTCATTTGTTAGGATAAATCCCTTTGTGAAGAAATACTGGATAAAACAGAATGAACAGATTTAGCTTTTAATACTTACTGCCAAATGGCTATTTCCATGGTCTATTGCCAAGACTGAGTATTAACATTTTTAAAAAATATAAATTTGATAGGTCAAGCACAACATTTCATATGGTTTTTCTCTGATTAATAGTGAGAATGATTATATAATTTGTCCATTTGGACATTTTCTAAGCTGCTCATTCATGCTCCATAGAATAATAATAATTTGTCACTTGCCTAGAGCACTCAGACATCGCTGACTCCAGTGTTTCTCCTGAGTCAGTAGTGAGACTGGTGACTGAAACTTAGGCCGAAAAGAGAAAGTCAACCACAGCTGTAATAGTGGCTTGCCACAGCATTTGGGCAAGTTAATTCTTGCCTGTACCCTATCTTCCCCATCTGAGAAATAATAACCTAAACCTGTACTCTGTAATCTTGTGGGATAGAATGACCCTATCCTAGTCTAAGGGCTTCCTTGGTGGGTCAACATTAAAGAATCTGCCTTCAATGTGGGAGACGGAGGAGAAACATGTTTGATCCCTGGGTCAGGAAGATCCCCTGGGGGAGGAAATGGCAACCAACTCCAGTATTCTTGCCTGGGAAATCCCATGGACAGAGGACCTGGCAGGCTACAGTCCATGGGGTCACAAAGAGTTGGACACAACTGAGCAAACACACACACACACACACACACACACACATATCTTCATCTTAATCCTATATTCTACATCTACAGAGTGAATTTAGAGGAAATGAGTAATGATACAGATCTCCTGAAGCCTCAACTGCTTTCACATTCTCATCATGTTTTTTACCCATGGTATCTGGACATTTTTATTTGTCCTCAAAGCTTCCAAAGTAGAAAGAGGTTTACAATCCTAGAAAATACAATAAATGCTGAAAAGTTGCTGAGAATTTTATACACGCCAAGCATTGCACTCAGGACTTCAAATAGCACACACCATTTCCTACAAACTCTGAAGATCATTATTTTTTTAGATGAAGAATGTGAGGCTAAAGGACTTTTTCATAACCTATCCAAATTCCCATTGTTACAGAACTAGGCCTAAAACCTTGGTTTTCTGATGCCAGCTCATACTTGCTATGAGTATTTTGGGACCGAAGCCTGATTGAAAACCTATAATTTCCCAATGCCAGTATCTAATGCCCAGTTAAATTCCTTCTGGCTCCTAGATTTCCCTATGCCATCTTTTTTCACTGACAAGTTGATGCGAACTCAAAAAGTACAAATAACATTTAATATTAGATTAAATTAATATAGTTAGCAGAGTTAATCATTGATTGAAAAACAAGGCAAGCTTCACAAATGCATCATGATATCAAATTTGATATACAATTCATTATTTTCATTGAAAGTTTGAAACTTGAAACAGTGGGGTGCCTTAAAGATGATTTTCAAACTTCTCATCCATGAATATGCAAACTGAGATAGCAATGGAGAAGTAAGTGGAAACCAAACCTAGAATTAGAATCTAGATCTTTTGATTCCTAGTCCAGTGCTTTTTCTGTTAAAACATTGTGCAACTTGTGACAAGTGACGAATATTCTTGGATTCAGAATATAACTACACAGGCTGCTGCTGCTGCTGCTGCTGCACAAGGAGACATATCACAAAAGAGTTCCACTTCGAGATTATAATAGCATCAAATCGAAAATAACCAACATTTCAAACAATAGAACACTTGATTAAAAAAAAAAGAGTACATTAAAAACCATGAATCCTACCTAGCCTTTCGAAATCATAACATAGAGTTCTATTTATTGTCCTAGATAGAGGAGCACGATGTATTATTTGAGAAAAAAAAGCTGTATTTACAAAATAGCTTCTATAGCATGGCCTGGTACACATGAAATTGCACACTTACATTAATAGATAATGTGATTTTTGCTAGATGATGGGATTATGATTATTTTTTTACTTTTGTCTATGTCCTTGATTCAATATCATTTCAATTGCCTCTAAGAATTTGTTATATAAAACAAAATGCTTTAAAACAAGAAAACAGTTTTTATTCTGTGTACCTTTTAAGATGACCTACACTAGTGCTTTCTTAAACTTAATCACCTGGAAACCTTGATAAAATGCAGATTCTGATCTACTCACTGTTCAGGGTCTGAGATGGGGCCAGAGTCTGCATTTAAGCAAGCTCCCAGGTGATACCAATGCTGCTGAATGAAGAACAACACCTTGCATTACAAGGATCTAACAGTTTTTGTTAATTACCTCAGCAGATCTTTCCATCATTCATTCCATATGTAGTTTCTGGCAATCCTGGTCTGGAATTGTTTCCCCTTGTTTGTTAGTGCTGTAGTGATTTCTAGGTAATAGAACCCTGGAGCTTTCTTATTTTTCTTTCAGTTAATAAACATAAACACTGGGGGACACTATTTTAAATTGCTGCACACCCATTATACAACTGAAAATAGTACTCAATATTGCTTCTCCCATCACATAATTTTTATCTTGATATCCTTGGCTGAGAATGTTCTCTGATTTAATGGCATTGGTTGTTTAAACGTATGAACAATTGGGGAGTAATTGTGATTAAAAAAAGAAAACAGCAATTGACAGGCTGCTCAGCAAGTTAAATTGGGTCATAATATGAATGCTTAATTCTCAACACACTTCTTAATGTATGATCATGAAGAAGATTAAAGCATGTTAAGAATGACTGAGTATGAGAATGGCCCAAGATTTCTTTTATGAAAGCAAAGTGTCAAAATTCTGTACTTTGGAAAAAAGTTAAATGAAATAGTATCTGTTAGAAATAATAATGTTATCAACAGTTACGTAAAATATGGCTGATACTATCACTATGTTTATTATTCATTGAGTGCTTACTAGGTAGTACTAGGCTGATCAAGTTGATTTGTATGCATTATTTTATTTAATATCTTATTTATGATTTGTAAAAGTTCAATAAGTTGTCCAGAGTAACATATCTAGTAGGTGTTAGTCAATATTTCAATTCATATCTGTGTGATTCAAAACTCAAGATCTTAATCACTATGTATACTTTAAGACTCATTCAAAGAATAGAGTGTCTGCCTGATGTGTATCAGGCATTGTTCTAGGTAATAGGGAACATATACTAAATGAACGGAACCATGCCTTCATGGAGCTTACGTTCTGGAAAAGAGAAAGGTAAATGTTCTTACAGATTTGTATGAGATCTTAATCATTTATCTGTATAATCCTGAGTGGGAAATAGAAAAGTTACTTCTCTCAGCCTTCATTTCTTCAAATATAGAGCATGGATTTTACATTCTTAGGTTTGCTTTAAGCTCTCAAACCTCTATGTCCATGAAATTCAAATCATTAATTTATCTTTACATTTCCTGCTTCAAACTGTCACTAGGCCATCTTATCCATGCCTCTTAATTTCATGTTTTAATGATGTTTTCCTTTTCTAATCACTATTGTTATTGATATTATTATTATCATTACTAATGACTGTGAATGCCAGGTCAGGCTCCTATGAAATGACTTGGCGGCTTTCCACTTCAGTGTTTATGCCAACTGCACTCCACCAAGCCACCTCTTCCTACTTGAGCCAGACTGCTGATCTTGCCTGTGGGCTCTTTGCCATTGCCACAGATGGGATCAATACCCTTGACTGAGGACCTCATGTATGAGATTCAAATGCACTCATTGGAAATTACTATGGGATGCTCTTCAGTCATTGCCATGAAATGAAACTGTGAATGCATTTTGGGTTCCAAAAGTCTTTGAGTCTTAACTCAATCCTCTCCTTTAGGAATTTCACAACTAATTATTTCCTGATCCTTATAGAAAAACACTGGTGAGTACTAGAACCAGCACAAAAGAAATCTGGGTATGGATTTGCCCTCTAACAGGTCTGCAGAAAATAGGTGTCAGTAAGGCAGTTCATGCCTCTTGATTTGCTAGTGTTTCTCTCAATCATTCATTTACTTACTCTGATAATAATATGTATGATTGCCTAGTGTGTATTAGGTACTCTGGAATTATTATAGAAACTATGATTAAAATAAGGCCTTCTCTTCCAAGAGCCTTACTTTTGAAAACATGGCTCCTTAGACAGGCAGAACTGGAAGACTAATGTTGGATATTTTAGGTGATTTTTGGTATGAAAAAGTAATACCAAGAATCTAAATGTTTCAGGCACTGATTCATAGAAAAGAATAGAGAGGAAGTCAGAATATTTGTATTTGGTAGCCAAAATATTTTGAAGTGTATAAACATGACTAGTTTATCAGGCAAAGATATAATGATCACTTCCAAAAGTGGAGTAATGATGGGGAGGGGTGTATTACTCCTTTGAATTTGGAAAAACCTGTCAGACTGAAATTTCAGAAAAGCAGTAAGTGAAGAAGAGAATGTTACAAATGTTGTCTTTTGTGTAGCGTAAGAATTACTTGAGTCATCTGCTATGGAATTATGCACATTTCAAATAGGAACAGTCTACCAATGTCAGAGAAATCACTTTGCTGACAAAGGTCCTTATAGTCAAAGCTGTGGTTTTTCCAGTAATCATGTATGGATGTGAAAGTTGAACCATAAAGAAGGCTGAGCACCAGAGAATTGTTGCTTTCGAATTGTGGTGCTGGAGAAGACTCTTGAGACTACCTTGAACAGCACAGACATCAATCAATCCTAAAGGAAATCAACACTGAATATTCATTGGAAGGACTGATGCTGAAGCTGAAGTTCCAATACTTTGACCACCTGATGTGAAGAGCCAACTCACTGGAAAAGACTCTGATGATGGAGACAATTGAGGGCAGGAGGAGAAGAGGATGACAGAGGATGAAGTGGTTGGATGACATCACTAACTCAATGGACATAGTTTGAGCAAACTCCAGAAGATAATGAATGAAGGACAGGGAAGCCTGGCATGCTGCAGTCCATGGGGTCGCAAAGAGTCGGACATGACTTAGCAACTGAACCACAACAAATGTCAAGTTTGATTGGATTTTGCACATATTATCATCCCTTTTGAGATTTCCAGTGCCTCCTGGGCACGCATGAGTTCCCAGTCTCTCAGTTGCATCCGACTCTTTTGCAACCCTGTGGACTGTATAGCCCCCAGGCTCTTCTGTCCATGGGATTTTCCAGGCAAGAATCCTGGAGTGGGTTGCATTTCCTGCTCCCAGAGATCTTCCCAACCCAAGGGTTGAGCCCACGTCTCCTGTGTCTCCTGAATTGGCAGGTGGATTCTTTACCACTGCACCACCTGGGAAGCCCGTATCTCATGTTAATTTCAACTAAAAATTCTGGGACAATACAAAAAGCAACTACTTGAGAACCCAGAGAAGTTAATAATAAGAAAATTGAGGAATAGAGACAAAACTTTAGGGACAACTGGGAAGAGGTAAGTTTCTCAAGTTTTTCCTCTGTTCCTCGGGTTAGCCTAAGGACCACTTCAGTGCTTAACTGTGTTGTGAAGGAGCAAAGCAAAATCTCTGAGAGAAACTCTGTCTTTCTGGACAGAGGACCAGGAAAAGGAGCCCCTGTAAACCTTAGAGTATGGGGGGGAACTAGTATTTTTATTTCGTTTCTCTCTTTTTTCTCCCATCACTTGTCCAGATGCAGCCCTAGACATAACAAGAGCTCTGGAAGCAGAATAGTCACCTAAAACCCCAAGAGAAAAGCCTATTTCTCTCTACCCAGAAGAATTTAGAAAAAGAGACCTGTGGTTCAAAGAGTGTGGAGAAATCCCATTCTTTTTCTCTCCTTTTTCTCTCTCTGCCTTGACTCCAGGGTAACCCCAACCACATGGAACAATGTAGAAATAAGGGTGGGTAAAATTCCAAAAATGAGTCCTGTATTTCTAGTAAGATGACTAGGAAACAAAAGAAATGATTAGGAAACTAGGAGCAAGAGAATGCGAGGGAAATCCTAGAAAAGAAAACTGGAAAAGAGGATTCCCTGTTTCTGTCATGAACAAATTCCAGGCTCAACCCCCAAGATACACATGCTTAGGATAGACCCCAAGGAGCATGGAAAAGGCTTTGAAAACTGAACTGACATTGGAATCTCCACACACAACGTTAAGCAGAACTCATGGGCTGACCGTAATTGAATTATTTCCTTATAAAACAAATAAGGAGCTCCCTGGTGGTCACGTGGTTGGGACTCAGTCTTTCACTGCTGTGGCCCAGGTTCAATACATGGTCAGGAAACTAAAATCCCACAAGTCACAGAGTGAAGCCTAAATAAATAAATAAACAAACAAAATCAGCAGTCTTCAGGTGGATTTATATAATACTAAGAATCTAACATAATAGTCACAATGCCCAGAATATAATCCAAAATTACTTTTTAAAGAACCCCCAGGATGCTCAATTCTCGAGAGAGAAGACAATCAACAGATGCTAATCCATGATGCCCCAGATGTTGAAATTATCAAAGACTTTTAAAAGCAGTTACTATAATCAGCTTCAGAAATAAAAGTAAAAATGCTTGAAATTACTGGAAAGATATATGAGTTCTCTGAAAATAAACAGAAACTAAAAAAGAACCAAATTGGAATTTCAGTACTGAAAATAACAGTATCTGACATAAAATATTAACTGAATGGGTGTAACTGAATAATGAAGATTACAGAGGAAAGAGTTATTGAACTTTAAGATGTAACAATAGGAATTTTCTAATCTAAAATACAGAGAAAAAGGTTGAAAAAATTGAACAGAGCCTTTGGAAGTTGTGGAACATAAAAAGAGATTCTAATGTTCATTTGAGAATATGAGAAAGGAAAAAATAAAAACACTGGGATAGAAAAAAAATTGAAGAAATGAGTCAAAAACTTAAATTTGATAGGAGTGTGAAGAATTAGACTGTTTGGGACTCTTGTGTAGCAAAAACACAAGAAAATGTGCGTTTCATTGATGGACCTTAACTGAAAGCTTTCTTGATAAATTGAAAACTGCAGAAGGTACTTTTCCTGGGTTTACTTAACTCTAAACCACCATTCAAGGACTAAGAATGGTTAATCTCTTCAATGCACTTTTTTGGACTTTAGACCCTCTTTTTAAGAACTGGAAACAACTGTCGAGTATCTTCTTTGCCCTCAACTTCCTTGTTTATCATTCCCATTCCTCCTATTTCCCCTTCAGAATTCTTACTGTCAGAAGTCTAAAGCAATCAGAGTTTTCGTTCGTTTGTTTTAATGTATTTGGTTGTGCCAGGTCTTAGTTGCAGCATGCAGGATCTTTCATTGAGGCATGTAAACTCTTGGTTGCGGCATGTGGGATCTAGTTCCCTGCACTGGGAGTGTGGCATCTTAGCCACTGGACCACCAGGGAAGTCCCACAATCAGAGTTTTGGATGGTCTTTCTTACTATAGCAGAAATAAAGCTTTCTCTTCTCTCATTTACTGGTGGGAATCTTAATCTAGAATCCCAAAAATCAGTATGTACCAATTTCTTGTTTATAAGAAGGAGCTAAAAATACATACTAGATTTTCTCCTGGTTCTAACTACATTCAAAGCCTTCAGAGAATTTTTCATATGAAACTGCCACTTACTAGGCCCTCATCACCAACCACTTCAGTGTCCTACATGCCCCGTGTTTCTAGGTCTATTTCCTTACAACTTACCAATCATAGCTAACCAAGAGACACTTTAAGATGAAAATATGACCATGTCACTCTACAGTTAAAAATTCTTTCTGTACATTTTGTTGATACAAGTTCTTTTTTAGATCTGTTTCTACAGACATTCTCAGCCAAAATGCAGCCTACCTTTTCATCTTCTGATGACTAGAATTTTTTTTTAGTTAAATTGAATTTATTGTTTCTCTTCTTATGTTTTATTGCCTTTTGTGTTCTAAGAAATCTTTCCTATTCTAAATCCATGAAAATATTCTACTTGTATTCTAGAAGTCTAATGGTTCTGGTGATAGTGTTTAAGTGATCCATCTCAAATTAAGTTTTCGTGTAAAATGGGAGACAAGGTTCATTTTTTTCTGTCCAGCTTTCTAGATACTCCAGAACCATTTGTCAAAAAGACTTTTATTTCCATGTTAAATGTATTTGTGATCATTTCTAGGCACTTTTGTTCCATTTGTCTACTTGTCTCTGCTTATGCCAGTGTGTTATGATTTATAACAGTGAATCTTAGCACTAATTTGCTTGACATCTGGAAGTCATAATGGATAATATAGCAAACACAATTTCACTTCCTACTCAAAGATCAGTGGTCTTCTCCACAAGTAACATCCAAGGAGAGATACACACCTCTGCAACTCCAGGATAACTTCATCACTCACAAAACTGTCCATAAAACTCATCATCCAAGTTTCTCAGGGTCTGACTTATTTTCCCAGCCCCCTTTTAGAATAATGTGTATAACATCAGAGCCTCCAGAACATTGTTGAAACCTCAGCTACCATCCGGTTATCACCTAGGATCAGTGAGTAACTCTCCTCTGTTGCATGGTAGTCCCAAGATATTGCTTCTTTTCCATCTTAATGGATGATTAGTAGGCTGGAAAACTAGTCATTAGTCATTAGTCTAGGTAGTAATGGTCATTACTACCATTATAAAATAGCTTTGCAAGCTAAAAGTAAGATGAGAAGATCTGTGCATTTTCCTGAGTATTCATTTCAGATTGGTCTGAACAAATTGTATAGAGATTATTCTAGGGAACAATTCCACATTGTCTCTAGGACTGAATCAGGTGACCTGTCTGTAATGGAGCCTATTATTCTTCTGCATTCACTTCTAAAATCTTATTATGATAGAAAAAGCCTAGCCAAATCACCTTCAATTGCATCCAGACTTCAAACATAATTTCATATCTGCTTTTAATCCAGCATATAGCCTCCAGATAAATTTCTCTGTCTTTCTTGTAAAAATAGTGATTATTCATAAGAAATAGATGATTATGCCAACATTTCTCTTACCACATAGATTAAAAGCATGCATCTCTTCAGTGTAAAAAATGTAGGGTATATGTTTCCATAATTACAAATATACTCCTACTTCTTTTCTTCCTGCTGAGAACAATCTTTCTGGAAAGCTCTTGTTGACGGCTTACAATCACTGTGCAAATGATAGGTTTAGAAAATTAAAATAGCTCTAGTACAGTGGTAGTGGATTTTTCAATGTATATGATGAGAAACTACACTAGCAGCTTCCCTTAATGCTTTTGCCAGAAAATATCCACTAATGTTATTCTAAAATTTAGTGTTACTTGTAAATTTCATAGCCAAGTTGGAAACGACTGAGCTTGCAAAGACACTGGACAGTACTGTGAGTGAAGGACCAATAGAAAGACCATCACTACATGTTAAATATTTTCTTCTCTCTTATCTTGGCAGTAACATTAGCTCTGCCTTCTCTGCTATATATACTATAATTTACTTCTACAAACTTATGAAATGGACTAGGAGTTTTAGAGTCTTACATTCTATGGGAGGTACATGGAAGTCTCCATCTGTCACTGTTTCTACTGCAGCTCATGCTGATCGGTCCCATCTCTCAACAACTAAAGCACCGGCAGAGAGTTCTGGGCTTCAATATATCTGATCTCAGATTGTTCTATTAATAATTAATCTTTACTCTTTCACAGAAGGTTTAACTCCTTGAAAATTGGAACCATGTCTCTTGTTTCTTTGCCAATGATCTTAGCTTTATGTTAGCCATTAAGTGGATGTCCAATAACTCTTCATATATTGATTAAAAAATAATAATTTTAGCTAACATACATTCAGCTCTGATATGTGTCAAGCTTAACTAATCCTCATGACAATTGAATTATATTATTATCTACTTCTACAGATAAAAAGACTAATATTTAGTGAGAGTAAATGGCTTACTGAAAACTGCTTAGCTTGCAATAAGAGTGAAAGAACTATATTTTATGGCAATAGACAAAGAGGCTACCGTCCATAGACAGTAAACACTGTTAGGAAAATTTGGGGTCATAATTTCTTTTTATATTTACCTTCAGAAATGTAGCTGTAAATACTGAATTAGGCTAGATTTGTTGGATTTTTGTCAAATAATAGAACAATCTAGACATTATCATTCATGGCTCTCTCAAATTGCTATAAAGAAAAAGACTTCAACTTAAACAACTAGTGAGGATTAGTGATTAAAGTATAATGGAGCCTACAGATAATAAGTTAATTATTCTTCCCAGCCCCATTTCCCCTTAGCTTCATCCTAACTTCTAGTTCTTGAAGAGGTTTATAAAGCAGTGCAGTTCCTTCTCTTGGGAATTTATGTCCACTGTCAAAATGAAGGATTAAGTTTGCCTGGTGTCATCTTCAGTTGACTCTGGCAGGGCTTAGCTATCTCTAAAAGAAGAAGTGAGAATCTTAAAATATTATTAGCTGGTATGTTTACATAAACTATATTGTGTATATATCCCATTCATGGAGTTGAGCTCTTGGGAAGCAAAATAAATTGTTTCCTTAGAGGAAGTTCTTCTGGTGGAAAGCAGACGTCTCTATTGGTGTAAACAGCAAAATTCAGACTTAAGTTGAAGAAAGTAGAGAAAACCACGAGGTCATTCATGTAAGACCTAAGTCAGATCCCTTACAATTATACAGTATAAGTGACAAATAGATTCAAGGGATTAGATCTGATTGACAGAGTGCCATAAAAACTATGGATGGAGGTTTATAACACTGTACAGGAGGTGATCAAAACCATCCCCAAGAAAAAGAAATGTAAAAAGGCAAAAATGTTGTCTGAGGAGGCCTTACAAATAGCTGAGAAAAGAAGAGAAATGAAAGGCAAAGGAGAAAGGAAAGGTATACCCATCTGAATGTAGAGTTCCAAAGAATAGCAAGGAGAGATAAGAAAGCCTTCCTCAGTGAACAATGCAAAGAAATAGAGGAAAACAATAGAATGGGAAAGACTAGAGATCTCTTCAAGAAAATTAGAGATACCAAGGGAACATTTCATGCAAAATGGGCACAATAAAGGATAGAAATGGTATGGACCTAACCGGAGCAGAAGATATTAAGAAGAGGTGGCAAGAATACACAGAAGAGCTATACAAAAAAGATCTTAATGACACAGAAAACCACAATGATGTGATCACTCACTTATAGCCATACATCTTGGAGTGCAAAGTCAAGTAGGCCTTAGGACAAATTACTACGAACAAAGCTAGTGGAGATAATGGAATTCCAGCTGAGCTATTTCAAATCCTAAAAGATGATGCTGTGAAAGTGCTACACTCAACATGCCAGCAAATATGGAAAACTCAGCAGTGGCCACAGGACTGGAAAAGTTCCATTTGCATTCCAGCTCCAAAAAAGGCAATGCCAAAGAATGTTCAAACTACTGCACAATTGCACTCATTTCACATGTGAGCAGAATAATGTTGAAAATTCTCAAAACTAGGCTTCAACAGTGCATGAACTGAGAACTTCCAGATGTTCAAGCTGGATTTAGAAAACACAGAGGAATCAGAGATCAAATTGCCAACATCTGCTGGATCATCGAAAAAGCAAGAGAATTCCAGAAAAACATCTACTTCTGCTTCATTGACTATGCCTTTGACTGTGTGGATCCAACAAACTGTGGAAAATTCTTCAAGAGATGGGAATACCAGACCACCTTACCTGCCTCCTGAGAAATCTGTATGCAGGCCAAGAAGCAACAGTTAGAACTGGACATGGAACAACGGACTGGTTCCAAATAGGAAAAGGAGTCCGTCAAGGCTGTATATTGTCACCCTGCTTATTTAACTGCTGTGCAGCGTATATCAAGCGAAATGCTGGCTGGATGAAGCACAAGCTGAAATCAAGATTGGCGGTAAAATATCAATAACCTCAGTTATGCAGATGACACCACCCTTATGGCAGAAAGCGAAGAGGCACTGAAGAGCCTCTTGATGAAAGTGAAAGAGGAGAGTGAAAAAGCTGGCTTAAACCTCAACATTCCAAAAATGAAGATCATGACATCCAGTCCCATCGCTTCTTGGCAAATAGATGGGGAAACAATAGAAACAGTGACAGATGTTATTTCTTGGGATCCCAAATCACTGCAGATGGTGATGAAATTACCATGAAATTAAAAGACGCTTGCTCCTTGGAAGAAAAGCTATGAGCAACCCAGACAGCATATTAAAAAGCAGAGACATTACTTTGCCAACAAAGGTCCGTCTAGTCACTGCTATGGTTTTTCCAGTAGTCGTGTATGGATGTGAGAGTTGAACTAGTATGAAAGCTGAGTGCTGAAAAATTGATGCTTTTGAACTGTAGTGTTGGAGAAGACTCTTGAGAGTCCCTTGGACTGCAGGGAGATCAAACCAGTCAATCCTAAAGGAAATCAGTCCTGAATATCCATTGGTAGGACTGATGCTGAAGCTGACACTCCAATACTGGCCTCCTGATGTGTAGAGCCGTTTCATTAGAAAAAACCCTGATGCTGGGAAAGATTGAAGGCAGGAGAAGGGGACAACAGAGGACAAGACGGTTGGATGGCATCACCAATTCAATAGACATGAGTTCGAGCAAGCTCTGGGGGATGGTGAGGGACAGGGATGCCTGGCGTGCTGCAGTCCATGGGGTAGCAAATAGTTCAATACGACTGAGCGACTGAACAACAACAACAAACAAACAGCAAGAGAAATGAGAATGAAAAGAGAGAGTTGATGATTAAGATGTTTGAATTAAAGCTAAACATTGTTTCTGACCTTAAATGTATCCATTATGAGCCTGGCAAATTTTTTTAATTCAAATGAGAAAAGAATTCAGAAATATAAATGAAGCCCTTGCATATTAAAGAACAAAGAGTCTTGAGTTTTTTCAAAGTATGGTATTTTTTCCCTGTCCAGCAAGAGAAAAATCAGACTTGAGATTTGGTGATGTGAAAATAACCCTGTAATGGGAACATTTGCTGGAATGTCTAAGTGGTGAAGTGAGGGAAATCACAGGGTAGTAGAGAAAGGAATGTGCTGGTCAGGCTAAACTCTGAGCTGTGTGCATTATATATATGGTAGGGGGAAGGGGTAGAGGCTTTAAAAGAGCTTTTTTCTTCCATGAGAAGGACTGTCACAGAGGAAAAACTGAAATGCCTTGCATATCATTATCATATGTACACCTAACAACAGAGCAAGGTTGGTTTAACATCTGAAAAGCTGTTAATTGAATACACTATATTAATAAATGAATAGTAAATAAAATGTGGGCTATCCATATAATGAATATTATGAAGCACTGATACAACATACATGAACCTTGATGTTAAGTGAAAGAAGCCATCATGAAAGACTACATATATCCTATCATTTACATGAATGTCTAAATAGGTTATGCTTGTATAGACCGAAAATGAGATTGGCGATGACCTAGGGCTGAGGGGATTAGGCGTTGAAGTAGAGAGACGATCTCTGCTGATGAGCACAGGGTTTTTTGCTAAGTTCCTTCAGTCTTGTCCGACTCTTTGCGACACTATGGACTGTAGCCCGTCAGGCTCCTCTGTCCATAGGATTCTCCAGGCAATAATGCTGGAGTGGGTTGTTGTGTCCTCCTCCAGGGGGTCTTCCTGACCCAGGGAATGAACCCACAAATCTTAGGTCTTCTTCACTGGCAGGTGGGTTCTTTAACAGGGTTCTTTAGGGGAGGACCAGAATATTCTATAATTAGATTGTGGTGATGGTTGTGTAGCACTGTGAATACCCTTAATTGAACTGCACACTCTAAATGGGTAAATTGTATAGGAATTATATCTCAATAAATAGCTTTTGTTTTTTGTTTTGAATTTTGGTTTTTCTTAAATTTGGGGGAGATATGGCTGAGTCCATGGCTTAGCAGGAAGGCTACTGTAAGCACTGAATATATTGTTGGACCAAAAAGCAAGTAAGTGCTCAAATATTAATGTGTTCGTATCAAATAAATGCAGAATTGGCTTGAAGGGGTGACCACTGACCGAATTTAAAACAATTTGAACAAGAACAATAAAAGCATACTGAATAGGAAATACTATATTTAAATAATCTATAAGTCTATAGTAATATTAAACATGAATGTTACATTAATATATATATATATATATAATGCATGGAAAGAAAAGATAAATCAAAGAAAAACTCTTCTTTATAAAAGAATTCAGATAGTAAAAGCAGAAGGAATGATGGAATTGGAAAACTGATATTCTGTTACCCCCGTTATAATAATGATTCAAGCAGGAATCATCAATAAATGTAAAAGCCATTGGATTAAAGGCATTAGAGGACACATTCACGTAATCTCAAAGTATCACCCAACAGATTGCTAATCACAAAGGGAAAATTGTAAAACTGAGTGAAATGACAGTTGCCACCTTAACCAAGTTATCAAGCTTGCCATCACCAATACTAGGATGTCCAGATATTCTGTCCCCTGACATGAATGTTGTGATTTACTCATCACCTTTGTTGGGCTCTTGCTGGAATTGTGTGGTCTGAATTTAACCAAGATATAGCAGTCAGACAAATCCAAAAGGTGTCATGTTCCACAGGACATGTGGCCAGGAAGGATGCAATATCTTAAAGAAAAAGGATGAGAAGAAAGGGATTCAACAACAAATGTTATGTAATATCTTAATAGGATTCTTATTTTCAAAATAAAGCCATAATGGATGTTTGGGGGACAATATTGAAAAATGGTACATGGACTTCATGTTTGATGACGTTATTGAGTTAGTTGATTTTCCCAGGTGTGGCAATGATATTGCATGGGGGGTGGGGGTTGCTTGTTCTTGGATTATCTGTGACCAAGAAGTATTTAGTGGAGAACTGTTAATATATATTTATGCTACTTTTAGAAGATTTGAGAAAAGAGAGTTATTAAGTTATATGTATCCACACAGAGATGTATTTGTGTTTACACACACATGAACACACACAGAGAGATAGAGCTATTTGGAAAGGTTAAGTGTAGGAAATCTACATAAGAGGTGTACAAGTATCTATTATATTCTTTTCTAAAATTCCTATGAGTTTGATATTTTCAATATGAGCTTATTGCCCATATTACTCATGTGGGCATTTAATTCTGCAGACTTGTGTTTCATGTTTTTTGTATTCTTTGCAGCGCTGGTAAGGTACCCACACCATAATAAAAGTACATAATTGCTAACAAAAGTAATCATCTATACAGAGACTGTTTTAGATTTTGTGCAATAGTGGAAGTAGAATGTTCCAGAGAGATCTGAAATTCATAAGTAGATAAAATCTATGTCATTAAAGATCTCTCAGTTTGTACCATAAAAACTCTCGTATGCAGAGTGAATGGGTTTGCCTGTGTTCTGAATATGCCAACATTCCCTGACCTACTTCCTCAGTGCAAGAAAGATTTTCTATAATGAAACTTGCTCCAAGAATAGGATTAATACAGATGAGACTGCCCAAATGCAATACCAACCATAATCTCTGGAGTTTAACTTTCCAATTCTGCAGGATTTGCAAGAGAAAAAAAAGTAAATTTTCCCCAAGATAAATGTATTAATATTTAATAAAAACAAAGTCAGATTACAGGGTTAGTGAAAAATAAGGAATTTATATAAAGTCACTTTATATTTGAACAAATACACTAAATTGAGTAGCATGATGTTGCAGACATGAAAAAGGAATGAATAAGAGGAAAAGTCAGAGGCTGAAAAATATTTAGTTACTGGAGTAAAAAAGTTCCAATGAATGTGTGTTAGCAAAAGTGACCAAATTCTTACACTCAGAATGATTATCCTTGCAGCTCTTGGTGGACTTGTAAGCATGTGTTGTAGCAATGGTCCAAGAAATTGGCCATGATATACAGTATTTCTGTTCCAAGAGATCCATAATGGTCATGGGAAAATATAGTACAATTTTTGTCTTTTGCCATCTCCTTATGAAAAACGACTCTCCTTCACATGGGATTAGCTCTGCTGGAGCTATTCTAAAGATGGTTATAAGAGCCAGATGAACAGACTAAGAGTGGGAATTGGGAAAGTAGTCTTCGCATTAATCTGGACAGGCTAGACCATGCTGTGGGAACAAATAAACCTGACGTATCAGTGGTTTAAGGTAACAACGTTTTGTTTCTTCTTCATGAAATGTCCAGTTCATGTCGGGCAGCCCTTCACTTTGTTGTAGCTCCTCCATCAGACGCATGGGACCTCTCAGGCTCTGTGACAAAGGGAAGAGAGAGATCTAGAAGATACTGAGAGTTGTGTCCAAGAGCCAGGTCTTGAATTGTCTGTAATCCCTCCAACCCATTCTTCTCGACTAAAACTCAGCCATCTGGCTTCAACTTAACCTGGAGTGGGGCATGGCAACCCGCTCCAGTATTCTTGCCTGGAGAATCCTCATGGACAGAGGAGCCTGGCAGGCTACCGTCCATGGGGTCGCAAAGAGTCAGACATGACTGAGTGACTAAGCAACAGCAGCAGCAGCTATAATAGAGGCTGGGAAATGCAGTCTTACTGGGAGCCCAGAAAGAGGAAATGATGCAGGGGTGCCTGCCATTACTTCTGCTGCAACATTTTCTCTATGGGGTGGCTACTCTCATAGGATGAGGTCCTGGTGGTCAGTTTTTTACAAATGTCCCAAAAGCCTGGCTAAGAATGAAGCCATCACAGAAGAAAACAAAGAAGAGCCAAAGAACTTTTGTCTATCACACTGTTATAGTCTATGGATTCTGCCATTAAGGTGAGCTGATGAATAATGCCTACTTCCTTTGTGTTCAGTAATTCCATTTGTATTTGCCTGTTTTAACCCAGAGTAATTACTAACTCAGGATCCTTGAAAACTGAGCCACATGTTCAATAATCAATAATTCCATTGATGCATTCATTGGCAAATGTCATTGATATTTTCTGTACTATAGCTGGTAAACTTCCATTCTTCTATCAGACTTTGTCTCAATATCATCCCTTCTATGAAATCTGTGCCTGGTTCTATCAATTCTTAGAGTTTTAATAGGCAGAGACAGTGTAGTGTAGTAGACAAATGCATAGCCACTTGAGTTAGTTTGCATTGGCATTAAATCTAGTTGCTACTTAAAGCTGCGTGAACTTGGGCATACAATGTGTCTTAGTTTTATTAACCATAAAATAGAGATAATATAATGCTATCAGGCATATTTTAAAAGTTAATACATATAAAGGACTTGAATAGTACATGCATGCGTGCTCAGTTGTGTCCTACTCTTTGCAACTCTATGGACTGTAGCCCATCAGGCTCCTCTGTCCATGGGAATTTCCAGGCAAGAACACTAGAGTGGGTCGCCATTTTCTCCTGCAGGAGAGCTTCCTAACCCAGAGATCAAACCCATGTCTCCTGAGTTTCCTGCACTGCAGGCAGATTCTTTATTGCTGAGCCATCTGGGAAGCCCCAGAATAGTACATGGCAATAGGTAATTATTCAATAAATATTAACAAGTATCATTACTAATAGACTATCAGCCTTCCAAGGACAAGGATAGTGACACTGTACTAATTTCTTTCTTTCAATACTTGGTACACCACCTGGTGTTAATAGGTGGTCAAGCAATACCATCCATGTTATTGGTGAAATCAGCACACTTTTCCATAAAAGCAAGAAGTCACCCATGTTCATCTCCTCACCTCCATCTGTCACTACCCACCCAGCCTTGAAAGCTTTGTCTCCATAAGGCTTTTCATGAGTCTAGGAGACTCATGTGTTCTCAACCACAGAACATGCAGAATTATTGAATATATGATTCATGAGCACAGTATCCCCACCCAACATACCTTCACAGTCACCCACATATCACTTAGCACAGTACACATAAGAAACATTTTTTGGATGACATTGAGGGGCTGGCCCTTTGTCAGACTATGTGCTATTAGCTTTATACCAACTCTCTTATTTATAGCACATAGCCCTCTAAGGATTACCATCAACCTTGTTTTACACATCAGGAAACTAAGACTTAGGAGATTGCTTGCCCAGAGCACAATTTGTCCTAAAACACACAAAAAGCTAAGATTAAAACTCAAACTGTCTGATTTTAAAGTCCAGAGACTTAATCGCTATACAGTACTGAGTGAATGAATCCATCTGTCGTCTGTCATCTCTGGAAACTTGGCTTACAAGGACTGACAACATTCTCACTTGGGTACCCACGGTGAGCAAATTTGCCATTGCCTTCTCCAAAATTTGTAACAGGTATTATTAAAGCATTAAAAATAGACTGGTTCCTGATTCAGGGCAACTTGTGCTTTTCTGAAGTTTCTGGAGTATAGTGGTGGTAGCAGAGGTGGTCAGGGTAGCACTTTATGATTTTGGGGGGTACAGGTGTGAGGCAGTGGAAAAAATTATCCAGTCGAAGGTGACAGAACCCTGCGTTCTGCCCTAGATGATGCTACTGGTCTAAGGTTCTTAGATATATATGTAATGTATGCAAGGCAGAAGGATGGTCTCCAAAGATAACTACATCCTAATCCCCAGAACCTTTGAACATTACTTTACATGGCAAGAATCTTTGCAGAGAAGTTAAGGTTAAGGACCTGATATTAGATTATTCTGAATTATCCAAGTCAGCCCAATCTAATCACATGAATCATCAAAAGTGAAGAATTTTTCCCAACTGCAGCCAGATGGAAGACAGAAGATCTGAAGACGGCAGTGTGAAAAAAGATTCTTTATCCCTTTGTTGGTTCTGAGATGTAAGCGGCTATGTGCAAGGACTAGAGGAAAGTTTCTAGGAATTAGACGTGGCCCCCAGCTGACAACCAACAATGAAACAGAAACCTTAGTCCTACAACCAGATAGAGCTAAATTCTAACACCTGAATGAGCAAGGAAATATATTTTCCCCTTGATCCCTAGAGAGGAACACAGCCCTGCCAATATCTTGATTTTAGTCAGGTGAGAGCTGTACCAGACTTCTGACTTCAAAAATTTAAATGATAAATGTGTATTGTTTTAAGCCACTAAGTTTTTGGTTACTTTTTATGGCAGGATAGAAAACTAATATAGCAGGCATTTAGGAGATAATTTAATCTATACATTCATTTTATTACTAAACACACTGAGGCCAAAGAAATTAAATTACTGTCTAAGGTCTCATCTTGATTAGTCTAGTCCACAGAGCCTCGACTGTGCAAAGAAAGCTGAGCGCTGAAGAATTGATGCTTTTGAACTGTGGTGTTGGAGAAGACTCTTGAGAGTCCCTTGGACTGCAAGGAGATCCAACCAGTCAATCCTAAAGGAGATCAGTCCTGAACATTCATTGGAAGGACTGATGCTGAAGCTGAAACTCCAATCCTTTGGCCACCTGATGTGAAGAACTAATTCATTGGAAAAGACCCTGATGCTGGGAAAGATTGAGGGCAGGAGGAGAAAGGGACAACAGAGGATGAGATGGTTGGATGGCATCACTGACTTGATGGACATGAGTTTGAGCAAGCTCCAGGAGTTGATGATGGACTGGGAAGCCTGTCGTGCTGCAGTCCATGGGGTCGCAAAGAATTGTACACGACTGAGCAACTAGATCGGACAGAGACTCAAGTCTATAATGAGAGTAAATTATAATAATAAACACAAATTGGCTGTCACAAATTGGGTATTGCCACAGTTTCTTGTAAATTTGGGAAAATAGATACAGATATATGATTCTTGATAAAAGGATAAAATTGGTTAGTTCAGTGATTCTTTGCAAAACAGGCTACACATTACTATCATTCGAGAGATTTTTTAATATTGGCCAATTTCCAGGACCAATATATAGAATTTCTTATTTCATAGGTTTGTGGTGTAGTCCTCACGTTGGTATTATTTTTGAAAGTTTCCCAAGGTGACTTAATGTATAAGCAGATTTGCAAAACACTGCTCTAACAAGTATTCAGCTTGCTGAGCTTCCTTATAACAACTATAATGTCTTCATATATAATCACTTACTTTGTTTCTAGACTAACACTAAAAAAGCCAATGTGTTATATCTCCTGGCTATCATTTGATACTTTTAGACTTATTGTGCTACCCCATCATTAACAAGCCTTTTTCCTTCAATTACTCCTTATTCAACTGTTTCTTAAATATATTGCCTTTCTATTGCTGCATCGCAAATTACTCTAAAACTTGACATTTTAAAACAATATTTATTACCTCACATTCTATGGATCAAATATCTGGGTGCATCTTGTTCACAGTCTTTCACAAGTCATGAACTATCAGCCAGGTCCCTTCGAGGCTCAACCTAGAAAGATCCTCTTCCAAAATCATTCCCATGGTTATTGGCAGCCTTAGGTCCTTGCTGGTTGGTTGTTAGCTGACTCTTTGTGACCCCATGGACTATACAGTCCATGGAATTCTCCAGGCCAGAATACTGGAGTGTGTAGCCTTTCCCTTCTCCAGGGAATCTTCCCAACCCAGGGATCGAACTCAGGTCTCCCACAGTGCAGGCAGATTCTTTACCAGCTGAGCCACAAGGGAAGCCCAAGATTACTGGAGTGGATAGCCTATCCCTTCTCCAGGGGGATCTTCCTGACCCAGGGGTTGAACCCAGGTCTTCCACATTGCAGGCAGATTCTTTACCAGCTGAGCCACCAGGGAAACCCAATAGCAGAGACACCAGACCCTTTCCACACAGGCTTTTCCATAGAGCTTCTCACCATATGGCAGCTTGCTTCCCTAAAACAAGCATAGAAAGAGCCACATAGAGACAGAAAAACAGAGAGAGAGAGAGAGAAATAGGAGAAGGAGGCAGGGAGGTGTCAAGCAAACTAGAAATCACAGTCTTTTAGTAACTAAATCTGTGAAGTAATATCCCATCATTTTTGCCACATTTTGTTAGTATAAATTGACTCAATAAGTCCAATACACAATCCAAAGGAGGGAATCCATACAATAACACTTTGGGGCCAGCACGTGTGAGTGCTCAGTTGCTCAGTTGTGTCTGACCCTCTGCGATCCCATGGAGCATGCATGGTATTATTTTATAACAAATTCATTTACATTAATTAAGCACACAGATCTATGAGATGCCAAAGCCCACACTTCTAACCATCTGCACTGCAAGTTTCCATGGGTTCTACTCTCCAGTTATTCTAGAACCAAATTCAAAAAATTTTAATAACATGCTCTATCTTTCTTTCTCAGTCACTATCTGGATGTTATAGAATTTCCTGACCTTGAAAGAGGAGACCTATCTGTTCCACCTCATCATAAAGGCATCTTGCATCAAGATCCTATATTTTAAGAACCATCTAATCATATATTTTCTCTTTGATCACCTTTACCCTGAGGGATTCTCTTTTTACTTTTTGTCATTATACAAATTGAAATGATCTTCATCATTACTCTATACTAGTGTTATGAATTTTATTGTATTTTTGAGTAAACAATACACATATCTGACACAAAGTTTAAAAAAATATATTAAAAAAACTATTGTGCCTTTGTGCAATATTTGTCCTCCTCCCCTGCACCCTGAATTCTAGCACCTTTTGCCTTATTAAGATCTTGAGATATAAGTATCTCCTCTCCTATATCTGTAACTTCTCCTCTCCCCAACATTTCTCAGTACCATTCAAATATGCTGAAATCACTTCTATCTTTAAAACAAATAAAATTTAAAATAACTTACATGAATCACATATTCTCCTCCAGCTACTGCTCAAACCGTTTATCTCAAAAGAGGATCCAACCTGTGCATCCTCATCTTGGGTAGCGAAATTTCCATCTAGTTGGGCAAAGAAGACACACCACTGTCTCCACTTCTTCGCCTACCATTCATTACTCCCTTTACTCTGATATGACTCTGACTTGTTCTGCTTCATCAGAATGCTCTTAGGTCAACAGTGACCTTCTCTTTATATCCAGTGAGCACTTCTAGGTCCTCATTTTACTTGACTTCTCAGAAACATTTGACACTGTGGAGAATTCCCTCCTTTCCGAAACTCTTATCTCCCTTGGTTTCTCTTCTCCTACACACCCCCTCTTACTATTTCTTCTCTTTTGACAGCTGCTCCTTCTACATGTTTTCCAGCTCTTCCTTACCTGAAAAAGTGAAAGTGAAGTCGCTCAGTCGTGCCCGACTCTTTGCAACCCCATGGACTGTAGCCTACCATGCTCCTCCATCCAAGGGATTTTCCAGGCAAGAGTACTGGAGTGGGTTGCTGTTGCCTTCTCCAGAAGATCCTCCCAACCCGGGTATCCAACCTGGGTCTCCTGCATTGTAGGCAGACGCTTTACCGTCTGAGCCACCAGGGAAGTCCTTACCTATCTGCCTTTTAAAGACTAGAGCTTTCCACGGCTCATCCTAGGCTGTCTTTATAGTCTATATTTTTCTGCAGGTAATTTTATCTTCATAACACTCTGAGATTTATATTCCCAACCCAAAACCCTCTTCCAAGTTCTAAATTGGCATAACCCCCTACCAAGTATTTATACTTAAATGTTTAAAATGCTTATCAAATCCATGAAAGATGAGAAATAAAATCAAGGTTATTTACCCCCAAACAGTCCCTCTTCCATACCTTGAGGAATGACACATTCTATTTGGCAAACTAGAAACCCAGATGTCATCCTTAACCCTGATCTGTCCTTTACCACCTTTATCTAGTCTACCATGAGATTTATATTTTACCACTTAGTTACTACTTGTTTGTGGTTTCAGATACATTACTCCGTGTTATTTTTGGCTATCTTTCCTACTTCCCAAACCACACTGAAGTCTGTTAATATGTGGTCATTGAGAAAGAATTTATAATATGAGAAGCCTTTTGTGATTTATAGTTTAAGGCACTTAGTTAACTCTAAAGATTTCCTGTCATTTCTTCACTGGACAGAGTTAATTTCCACAATTTCAAGTTTAAGTAAAATTGTTGTGTCTTTATTGCCTTTTATGATTTTTAGTTTACCTTTTTAAATCACACACTACTGACTTAAAACAAACCCATTTTTTCCCTTAACCTCTTCTTGGAAATAAAATATACTCCCTTAAACTCTCCTCTCAGCCTAAGTGGAAAAATCTTTAAAAATTGTGAAACAGGGCCAGTACCTTGCTGTTGTAGAACTGTCTCACACTAAGTTAATAAATCATTGCAATCAGAAGTTATTTATCAAACAAATATATTTATTTATTTGAAATAAGTTCAGTTTAGATGCATGGTGTATGGGATTAGTTATCTAGCTCTTTCTAATGCCTGAACTTTGACCTCTGTTGCCAGAGCTTTACACTTAAAGGATTAGAATGCCAGCAGTGCATTTGGTTGAACACAGTAGGGCCTGGTCAGTTTCTTTGTATAGAGTTAAACCTCCTCTCCTGCCTTGGATTGATGATTCAGCCTCCAGCAGGCACTTAGCCGAGTGACAGAATGTTTTTAAATTATTTTTTATGTATGTATGAGTGTGTTTTTTTCTTTGTTTTTAATTAAAGTATAGTTGATATACAATATTGTGTTTCAGGTGTACAGCAGAGCATACAGGTGTACAGCAATATATGATATAATTTGATATATGTGTGTGTGTGGTGTGTGTATGTGGTTCTTTTCCCTGATAGGTTAAAAACTATTAAGTATAATTCCCTGTGCTGTACAGTTGGCCCTTGTTGGTTATCTGTTTTATGTATAGTAATGTGTATATGTTAATCCCAAACTCCTAATTGATCTCATCCCTACCTTTCCCCTTTGGCAACCATAAGTTTGTTTTCTATGTCTGTGGGTCTATTTCTGTTTGGTATATAAGTTTATTTGTATTCTTTTTAAAGATCCCACATAGAAGCAATATCATGTGATATCATATGTTATTTATCTTTTTCTGTCCAGCTTACTTCACTTAGTATGACAATCTCTTAAGTCCATCCATGTTGCTGTAAATGGCATTATATCATTCTTTTTAAAACTGAGTAGTATTCCACTGTATATGTGTACGACATCTTCTTTATCCATTCAGCTATCAATAGACATTTAGGTTGCGTCCATGTCTTGGGTATTGTAAATACTGCTGAGGTGAATAATGAGCTGCGTATATATTTTCAAGTTACACTTTGAGCGACAGAATTAATAGAGGATGTTAAATCATCATTTGGCTGTTAATAATGTTTTTTGATGATCGAAGTCAGAAATGTGGTTATTTCAGTAGAGGTTACTGACTGAAAAGAGGCACAAGGAAGCTCCTTAGATGCTGGAAATATGCTCTTTCTTGATCTGAGTGAAAAATGTTCAGTATTTACATATTAACATTTGCCAAGCTGCACACTTAAGATTAATGTACTTTATGAACTTTATATATGTTATCCCTAAATAGAAAAAGGGTACTGTTTAATATTGAGGAACATGATAGCAGTAAGTCCTATTAAAATAGTTGTATGTACTATAGAAGTATTCGTGAACATATTTGCTTTATGAAGATTTACTAAAGAAACATCTCTTCAATTTTGTTATGAACCTTGCTTCTATTTCTCCAGAACATATATTGATTTCATTTTATAATTATAGCTCTTATTTCCCTCTTCACTTTGGCTTCCAGGCAGCTCTAAATCCAATATGCAGTCAATCTAAGCATGTGTATAATATTTTTTCATGTGCTCTTCAAGTTAATTTCAACCTTACCACTGATTTTGGCTTATTTTTTCCAACTTTATGTACTTTCTCCATAAATTTCCTCACTTACTAATTTTGGCAGACAAAACCGTAGATACCAATATACCAAGATTTCTACTTGGTTTTACCAAGATCTTTACTTGGTTTAAATGATATAATTAACGACCTTTTAAGTACTTTCTGAGACTATAATGATATTATTTACATACTTCATCCATTGATTCTACTGTGTTTGTTTCCCTGGAGAATAATTCTTCTGTTTAATATTACTGGTACTTCTCTGAACTGATTCTAACTTCCCTTGATGTTTGATGATTTCTGAACAGTGCTCTTTTGCACACTTCTCTTTTTTATTATGAGGGCCGGTAATAGGAGTAGGGGGAGATTGAAGCTAGACGTGATGTCATTTGGTTTCTGATTTTCAGAAATTCTTTCATTTTCCAACTACTGGTAGCAATTCTTTTATTTTACAGTGCCATTGAAATGTTTTTGGAAAAAAAAAAAAACCTTTTATTTCATGGGATTTAGAATGATAAGGAAAGTAGAGCCGTGGGCTCAGTCTGCCATCCTGAGATCTCTTGAGAACATGAAAGATCTCAGCAACAGGGGAGCCTATGAACTGAAAGATATGGAAATAAGTTCACCATGGTCACCAGAATTCAGTGGGCCAAACTCTGGGAGCATGAGCTCCGAGTCAGAAAGGCATGGAGGCAAGATGATGGGTACCAGGTGATGCTGGCAAGCACTGCTGGGTACCTATCGGGAAGTAGACTTTATAATCTGGAACTGTCTCTTCCCAGTCATTATAGCACAGTTTATGGGCAGGCTAGCCATTTGTAAAGGAGCAGGGACATAGTAGACAATAGCAACCTAGTCCTAAGAATTCAGAAAACTGTCTTGATCACTGCCCTTCCCCTACTGATTAGGAGCTCTCTGATCAGATATGCTTCCTGTTACTGAGGGCAGGCATAAACCTCCAAGCAGCAAGCAGGCAAGCATATGGAGACCAGGACCCCTGTGGATAGACTAGTGCTTTTTTAGCCTGAGGAGGAAATGCTTTGGGTCAGTTATTTTTGGCAACTGCCTGGGGGTAGCCCCATGGAAGGATTTGTCAGTATTCTTGATGAAGACACTTTCCAAGAAAAGAATAGAGTTTTGAGAGTTTCAGTTCTAATCAAAATAAAGATTTTGTTAGTGATAATATTTTTTCCTAGTGCAGTAGAAATGATTTAACAAAATATTCTATGTAAATCCCAGTGCACAGTGTTTCGCATGTATTGAATACTTAATAAATGTTAGAGGCAATTATTTCTACTATATGTGCTTTGTTATCAACTTTGACAATTGTATTGGGTCACTGTCAGTCACTCCTCTAAATACCTAACATACCTAGAATGTGTTGAAGTTCATGTTTAAACCCAAGCTATATTTATAATATAGAATCTCTTTAGAGTCTGAAGTGAGGTGGCTGTGATTGTATGAGACAAAACAGCTGCAGCCACCCTGAAATGTTAAGGTGGAAACAAAATTATTCCTTTCAAATGGTTTTTTGCTTCAAATTCAGTTAAACAGGTTTATAATAGAGAGACTCTGGAGTCATATACTCAGTTGTGAGAAGAATATCATATCCATACCAAGTCCTTTATAGCTTCTAGGGTTATTCCAGTGAAAATGCAATTCTTTCCTGGTAAATAGAAACTGATGAGTTTGAAAACATCCCCTAGCAGGAAGAGCAGGTAGGGACCATCCTGACAGCTTTTAGACAAATCTGAATTTTGTCAGTTTACTGACACAATTAAGACTGATGATGTTTTATTTGTATTTTTGAGGCTTTGCCATAAAACATTTACTTTCATTTTTTTCTTCTCCACACCCCTCCATTACTGTTCACTCTATTAACAAAGATTAAAGCTGCAATTCAAGCCAAAATATGATCTTCTTAACACAACTTATGAAAGTGCATTGATGGGAATGTGTTTAAATACATCAATATACTTCCTGATTAGTTGTTTGGTGGCTCCCAATTCATGATTAAAGCTTATTCAAGCAAATTCCAAAGAGCTTCCTTCTTTTTTTTACAGTATCCCTAAAAATATTTAACTGTTGTTGTAGTTACTTCTTTTTACATATGTGCTGTGGATTTTTAAAAGGCAAAGGAGGGGACTGTGGAGGCCACATAATTTACCCTAGCTGCTGCTGCTGCTGCTAAGTCGCTTCAGTTGTGTCCGACTCTGTGCAACCCCATAGATGGCAGCGTGCCAGGCTCCCCCATCCCTGGGATTCTCCAGGTAAGAATACTGGAGTGGGTTGCCATTTCCTTCTCCAATGCATGAAAGTGAAAAGTGAAAGTGAAGTCGCTCAGTCGTGTCCGACTCCTAACAACCCCATGGACTGCAGCCTACCAGGCTCCTCCGTCCATGGGATTTTCCAGGCAAGAGTACTGGAGTGGGTTGCCATTGCCTTCTCTGATTTACCCTAGTGTTTGATGCAAAACTTTTTCTTATTTTCCTCTAAATTTCCTGCTAATCTCTACTTACCTGGGGCTCTACTGATTTGCATGAATTTACCTTAGATCCTTCAAGACAACAAAATCTAGGCTGCTGGGAGTTAAGGAATCTTCCCTAAGAGAAAAGAAAATCAGTGAAGGGCATTTCTTCAAATCCATACCAAGCCATAAAGCAAAACTGCTGGTTTTTCAAACTTTTCAAAGACCACAGTTTCACCAATCACTACTTGTAACAAAAACAGAAAAAGGCTCATCTGAGGATTAAGCCAAACACCATCTCTGGCTGAGGCAGAAGCACAGGTTACAAGAAAATGAGAAATCTAGGCCAATTAGTAGATGTGAGCTCTCTTGGGACACTTTCTAGGAACACATTCTGTCCCAGCTGACCTTTGGCCTCTAAGCTGCAGTGGAGAAGTTCCCAGAAGCGAATTCTGTAAGTTTCTGAGAATAAGTCCTCCTCTCTCCTTCCGGGACTGGCTGGAAATATCAGCAGTGTTCTTTGCTCCTGCCTTTTTACTGACTCATCTGGGACATAACTGTAGGTCCCACTTAGAGAAGAATTGTTCTAAAAGAGAGATGAAAACAAAATATTATTTAATTATAATTGTATGTACTTAGTTCAAATTTCTCATGTTTTACTCAAACATGAGTTTGAGTAAACTCCGGGAGTTGGTGATGAACAGTGAGGCCTGGCATGCTGCAGTCCATGGGGTCACAAAGAGTCAGACACTACACTGAACTGAGTTCAAATTTCAAAAGGTACACACTGTTTGGTAAAAATGCTGCTCCTAATCCCAATAACCAGCCACCCCATCTCCTCCCCAGAGGCAAACAACTTGGTCATTTTCTTGTGTTTTGTTTCAAAATATTCTGTGCAAAATCAAAAAATATATAAATATATATTTCCTTTTACTCATCTTTAAACAAGTAAGCTTTGGTTTCTATCTTGCTTTATTCAGTAAGATATATTAACAAAACAGATTATTCTTTATATTTTAGAGAACAAACAATATCAGGTCATAGAGAGTTGTATCATTCTTTTGAGAATTTTATCATAATTTAACCAATCTTATATTGGTAGACATTTGGTTTGTGTCTAATGATTTGCTGTTACAAATAGTGATACAAGATAAAGTTGTGTACTTGTATCATTTCACACATGTGGGAAAGTATCTCTAGGCTAAAGTGAAATTCCTAGGTCAAAAGGTAAATGTACTTTAAATTTTGACAAATATTGATTTGGTCAAAAAGTTCATTCACCTTCACATCTTACAGAAAACCTGAATGAACTTTTGGCCAACCCAATGTTACAACTTTTCTCCTTTAAAAACTGCTGTCTGTAATACATGAGTGTTTCTTTCATCTGACCATTTTCAAACTGTACGTTTGACTTTGTTATATTTTTCCAACCTGATATATAAAAATAGTACTCAATATAGGTTTAAATTGCATTTTTATTCTATCTTCAACTAACCAGCTTTATATATATATATATGATTTGTTTTCTGTAAACAGTCTTTTCCCAAATTTTTACTAGACTGTTGGTATGTTATCTTATTGATTTGTAGGGTTCTTTACATATTAGGAAAATCACCTATTTCCAATATGTTACAATTTAATTTTTAGTTTGACAGTTATCTTTTGATTTTGATTTTATGTAAAATAAATTCATACTTAGAGGGCCTCTTCCACATCAAGATTTTATGTCGTGTGTATATATATATATATAAAGACTGCTATTTTCTGAGACTGAATAAAACATCAGAAGTTGATAGAGACAGGGTAGTTTTGAATGGACCCTGGGTGCAGAGGAAAGGGGCCAGGGAAGATCACAGAAGAAAAGAAACAGAAGTTTTGCTTAACAAGCAAATGCAGGAGTCCCCTGAAAGGACATGTGGTGAGAAGATATTAGCAGTATAAAGAAGATGGTTATGCAACAGACTGATCAGGGAAGGGCTGGAAGTGGTCACAGAGCCTATCATATAGTATTCAGCAGGATTCCCCTGATTCAACTGGGTTTGCCTCTAGAGCTAAAGGCATGTCTTTGCTTATACAGTGACAAGAGGCAGGCATGAGGAGGAGAACAAAAACAGACATCCACACATCCATAACCACCATTTACAGAGTATGTGGTGTGTCCCAGGCCCCTACTAAGTCTTATACAAACCCAGTGTTATTTAATAGTCACCACGGACCTGTGACATAAGTACTGTTGTCATTTACATCCTACAGATGAATAAACTGAAACTTAGAGAAGTGAAGTCAGTGCCTCAGATTTCAATCTATAGAGTGGTTTCTAGATGACTAGAAATCTCTTGATTCTTTGCTGTACATCTAAGAGAGTATTTTTATTAAGCTAAATGCTTAAATAGTTGGAGCCAATCAGTGTCTCTTGCGTGAAACTTCTGCAGGAAGCAGGGAGCAGCATTCCAATTCTGTGCTTCATCAAGTCTCTAAGAGCCTCTGCTTGCCTGCCATAAGCTGGGAGCACCCATACAATGAACACATCCTCCCAGCAGGTCCTGGTTTTGAAATTTAGAGACCTGAACTACAAAACAATTGTAAGAGAGCTAAGGAGAAAATAAATTATATATATATTAGCTGTTTTGAAGCAGAAAGGAAATGGTTTATGAAGAAAACTCTATTAAACTTACCAAGTTTCTCTTGCTTCAGGTCAAAAACTTACAGCATACTGGAATACTATTTATTATGTTGTGAATGAGTGCCAGTAGTCATCTGTTTCCTTGCCTCTGCCATGTTTCTGCCTGGGGTATTTATATTTGATCATTGTTCTCTTAATAGATTGAACTAATAAGCGCGTGAAAGCTACAGTACCTGCAGATCTACAGTAAAAAGGAGATGTAAAGTATATACTCATCTCAAGATTTGCAATGTCCTTTCCCAGAGTGTCTTCAGGGAAGTCAGTTTGGCAAGAATGGCACTGATATATGGTTGAGGACTAGAGAATCTATTGGGAAACTAAATACCACCCTCTTAATTCATCTTGGAAAAGGGAAGTCACAAAGTAGAGGAGGGTAGTGTAGGAAAATCCCTCTCCCATATGGACTTGGCTATGCTTTGAGACCCAAGTTGTATTCTCTGAAGATTATACTTCAGGGGGAATTAGCCCTTGTCATTTCCACAAAGCACCAAGTTTAGAAAAGAATGTCTCTTAATCACTTTATGGAATTAAACATGGTAGATCTTTGATGGTTAGACTTTGATCGTCATCAAAGACAGAACCTTCAGGGCACAAGTGGGGGTGCCTTATTAGGTGGAGATGTAGATTGATGAAATTAATTTTAATCATCAACAGAGCCAGAATACACAAAACAAGTGCTTAATAATTATTTGAATGTGTGACAAAATAGAAAGAAAAGGAAGGGAGGATGAAATTGGTAGTCGCTGTGGTCGGAGCTCATACCCATGCCCTATGATTCTAGTTTAGAGCAATTGTTTTACATTAAGATTTTAAATTAAATATAAATAAATTTTAAATTAAGTATAAATTAATTATATCTAGGGGCTCATACTCTGCTTTGCCAGCTATCTTAACTACAGAACTTGGTTGTGGTGAAGCAATTTTAACTTCCCATATATTCAGCTCCCCTATTTAGCATATTTAACAGAGTCAAAAATTGAGGCTCAGAGAGATTTGATGGTCATCTAAGGTCATAGCCCTAATTAACAGCAGAGCTGGAGTTAGAATCTGAGTTTCCTGACATTCTCTTCTACACAAATCTGATTTTCTATTAGGAAAATAGGAACCTAGAGATCAAGACCCATAACATTCTGATTTATCAACTTTTCCTCCAATTCTATTTTTGCATGCATGCATGAAGTCGCTCAGTCATTTCTGACTCTTTGTGACCCCGTGGACTGTGGCCTGCCAGGCCCCTCCATCCATGGAATTGCCATTTCCTTCTCCAGGGGATCTTCCCGACCCAGGGATTGAACCCCGGTCTCCCGCAGGCAGACTCTTTACAGTCTGAGCCACCAGGGAAGCACCATGTATTAACTCATTTAATTTGTATTTTAAATGTTTATTGAACATCTATTGAATGTCAAGTTCTGAGGGCCCCTGAGAATACAGCACTGAATGAGACAACCATGGGCTCAGCCCTGTGGGTTTTACAATCTAATGGAAGCCATAGACAAATGAAAGTGGAGCTCTTTAGGGCAACCATTACTTCTTTCTGAGCAAGAAAATGGAATGCTCCTAAGAGGCCCTTAGACAAATAAATGTAGGAGCAAGAATTTGTCCCTTTGACTCTAAAGTTAGGATTCTTACAAAACCACAATTACCTTTAAAGTATATGAAGCACCACAGCCTTACATTGGTTATCAATCAGTTTGTTGTTTTTTAATGAATGGACTATGGTGCAAGTTATTGCTTTGCCTGCACAGTATCCGTTTATGTTTTGAGTAATGGCAACAAGAATTTTCATTACAAAATCTATTTCTCTCCTGTTTTCTGTCTCAGCCTTTGTGTGTGTCTGTTTTGTGTGTAGGAATAGCATAAACTCTGGCCAGAGTGGTTCAGAACTGAACACTCAACCCCAGTTGGCCCAGCTAAAGCTTCTGTAAAGGGGATACCATCTCTTATGCTGGACGTGAAGTGGGGAGAGTCTGAGACTAGGGCCATGAGGCTGTGATGAGAAAAAGTCTGCCTGGTATTGAAGCTGGCACCCAGGAATGCAACGCCACCCTAGCCTCTAGACACAGCTCTGCCTATATTGTGAAACCTTCATTTACAGGAGTAAAAAAAACAAAAAAAACCTTTTTTTTGCTTAAACCAGATTTAGTTGGTATTTTGGATACTTTCAAAGGGAAGAATCCTGACTGATACTCCAATCACACAAAACAACTGAGGGTTTTACAGACACATTTTAATATATCCACATATCCCCAAAGCAGGGACTTCCCTACTTGTAGCTCAGTCAGTATAGAATCTGATTGCAGTGCAGGAGACCCAGGGTTCGATTCCTGGGTTCGATTTTCTTCCCTGGAGAAGGAAATGCCAACCCACTCCAATGTTCTTGCCTAGAAAATCCCATGGGCAGAGGAGACTGGCAGGCTATATAGTCCATGGGTTCACAAGAGTCGGACACAACTTAGTGACTAAATCACCACCCTCAAGTTAGGGCCCTTGGTTTACATAGTTTATAAACTGGAGAAATTTCCTGGACTCAGTTTCTGTAGTGCAAATGACTGATAACTGATGGAGTTCCCACTGAATAATCCAAAATTGGTGTGTCTAAGAGGCGGGGAATGACTTGTAGATCATGAATCTTAGTTCCTTTCCTTTTCCTGGGTTTTTCATCAATCATCTCCAAAAATCAGATCAAATTTTCTCAAATTTTAATCAGCATCAGAATCACCACGATGGTCCTGACACAATGGAGCTTGGACCACACTTCGAGGATATTGATAAAGGACCAAAGGGATCGAATCACCTCCTCCCTGCTTAACATCGGAGCCATTGTTAGAATTCGCTGTGCATCTCTGACAAAGTCAGCTCCGGGCTTAATAAGTGGTTCCTGAGACTTCATTTCCAGTTTCCTCCCTGCAAATGGGAAGTTTTGGAGCTTCACCCCAAAGATACTGAGCACTGACTGTGTGCAAAGCTGTTAACAAGTTACTGGTGTGAAAGGGCTGCCTGGAGAATGTAGAACAACTCCTGTACCAGAAGATCTCATGTCTGGAAGGAGACGTATGTACCCAGCACACAGTGCACCCTGAATGAGCAACAAAGGGGACAAATGAGACGTGGTGTCAGAGGGGAGGAGGAGCGGGGACCTGTGCCTGTAGGTGGACAGGCAAGTAGCACAGAGCTCACAGAGGTGCGGTGGAGATGTCCCCGGAGTCTGAGAGTGAAAGGCCTGGATTTCCAGACTGTGGTCACTGGGGACTTGCTTGAAGATACCTGAACAGGGAAATGTGATGGGCAGAGCCAGGTCCTAGAGGATTAATCTGGCCAGAAATGGGATAGGTCAACACCCACAGCTTGGAAACGACCTTCAGCTGAAAAGGTCCCTCCCCTAAAAAATGAAGAAGACATATGTGATCTAGTGCACTCCAAGTCACCTCTCAAGGATGAGTTTTAAAGTTTGGACTCAGATTCTCAGAATACCCTTTGAATGACAATATTTTTCAAAATGATAAATGCACATACCCTTGACAGAGCAACCGACCTCCGGAAATTTCACCTCCAGAAGTACATGTATAAGATGACGTGTGTGCACATTGTTCCCTGCAGCATCCTTTGAAATAACAAAAAAAATTGGAAAAAACCCCAGTGTCTGATAGGAAATTGATGAAATCAATTACTGTATATCCACGCCATGAGACATTATGCGTGTATAAAAAGAATGAGGAATCTTTTTATGTTCTTTGAAAAAACAGAAGACTGCTCATTGGGAAAAATGGTGCAGTAGAGTCTGCTGCTTTCTGTATAAAGAAAGAACAAAGAACTCTATCTATTCATATTTTATTTGCATTTTTTAAAAGAGGGATGCATTTTTAAAAATCTACTGAAAAGTAGTTATCCAAGGGAGGTGGGTGTAAATTTGAGGGAGGAAAGACAAGAGTGGAATGAATCTCTTCATTCTGATCTTTAATTATATTTTAAATACTTGAGGGCATTACCTAGTCAACATGTTAAGTATTTTATCAGATGCCAGTGAGCAGAACACATTCATCACGGGCTTCCATTGTTCGTGAGGCTGGGCTCTGATTCCCAGCTCAACGTGAGACTCCTGGGGGAGAAGAGTGCAGACCAGGAGCTCCCATGCAGAGCAGGGCTGCTTGCCAGGGTTTATTTGTTCAGATCCCCTCTGGAGAATCTAATCCCTGCTCTCCACGATCAGGCAGAGCTGCCTGTTCTCCTGCAATAGAACTTGTACCTCAAGGGAGCCTCTGGGATGTGCTCAGTGACTGAGACACTATGTCTGTGATGGCCTGTGCCCTGTGCCCAGCCCTCCTGGCAGGAAGGAACGGGAATCTAGCGCTGGCTAGTACCTAGAGTCCAGTGGGCACTTGCCTAGAGAGCCAAGGGCTCCCCCTTTCTAACAAATCTTCCGTTTTCTGTCAAATCATGTCTAACTAGAAGATGACAATTGTCATTAGCATCACCATCAGCAATTCAGGAGTTGCCTCTTTCATCCCTTCTAGACATCACCAAGACCTCTGTCTTCCTATCAGCCTTCTCAGAGTAGAGGTCAGTAAGTGTGTATGTGTGTGTGTGTGTGCACGCGTGCATTCTTGCTTGTAAAACAAAATAGAACATACTGCTTTAAAAGTACAAGACTTAAAGTTGCATAAACATGGGTTCAAATCAGAGTTTGGTATTTATCAACATGGCCTTGAAAGATTACTTGATATATCTAGTCCAGTTTGAAAGTGTTAGTCACTCAGTTGCTTCTGACTCTTTGTGACCGTATAGACTGTAGCTCGCCAGGCTCCTCTGTCCATGGAATTCTTCAGGCAAGAATACTCGAGTAGGTAGCCATTCCCTTCTCCAGGAGATCTTCCCAACCCAGGGATCGAACACGATTTCCCACATTGCAGACAGATTCTTTATTGTCTGAGCCACCAGGGAAACCCAGTTTACTTACCAAAAAGTGAGATTAAATATATTTAAATATTTAAATTATATTTAACACCTGTACCTGGCATTTAGAAAAGACTGAATAATTATGTTGTTGTGTCTATGTGCTTAGTTGTGTCTGACTCTGCAGCCCCATGGACTGTAGCCCTCCAGGCTCTTCTGCCCATGGAATTTTCCAGGCAAGAACACTGGAGTGGGTTGGCATTTCCTACCCCAGGGGATCTTCCCAACCCAGGGATTGAACCTGTGGTTCTTGAGGCTCCTGCATTTGCAGGAGTGGCATTCTTTACCACTGAGGCACCTGGGAGGCCCAAATGTGTTGTTGTTGATGTATAATGACCTTCTCCTGGTTTTGAAACCTCTCATATAGTATAATCTGGAAGCATTTGATAGGAAACATATTGAATAACCCAATTGGCTTGTTTAGATCAGTTTCTGTAAAGAGACTTGGAATCTCTTCCAAGAGTCCCATGGAAACTTCTGTTATTTTCCTGAAATGATCTATCTGCCTGAAACCAAAGATGATACCTCCTTCATGTAGCTTTGAATGTATTCCCAGCTGGGACTACATATTTGTTTATATTTGTAGCCAGAGTGGTTGACAGTCATTTAAGCTGCATTAGGCTTCTTGGCTGTAACCTCCTTCTCTAATTAGGCTTGTAATTGCAGAGCAAGGACAAATTGATTCAGCCAAGACATCCTCTACTGGGAGCCCAGCCATAAGATGGACTCGGCACCTCCCTCTGTTGTATTCTTTAAACATGCTCCTGGGACATATCCCACCACACCCGGCAGAAAGCAAAACCTCATGGCTACTCACAAGCTCCTTGAGGGAGGCTGCTGCTCCATTCAGGTTCACAACTTTCTTGTTCCTGACCCTTTCAGTAACAGAAAACAAGGACAGACTCTGTGGGGAGAGACCCTGGGCTTGAGGAGGGTCCCTCTAGCCTGTCCTCTCCCAAGTCTCTTGAGTGAAGCCATGACTTGTCAAGGAGACCCCTCTCTCGGCGTTCCTTCCTCCCTCCCTCCCTTCCTTCCTATTTTCCTTCTTTCCTTCCTTTTCTAATACAAACAAATATAATAAAACTAAAGGATTTGCTACTACTGTACCCATTTTAAAGGCTAAATTTTTTTAAATAGAGGAGACAAATTGATCTGAGAGACTTTAAATAATTTAACCAGTGATGATTCAGATAATGGTGAGTTGGGGTAGGAAGCAGGTCAGTATGACTCTGGAGCCCACACTCTCAGCCATCTTGCTCTACTGCTCCTTGTTTTGAAAGAGGGTCCTGAGCTAATTGCCTTGCAGAACCTGAGAGGGCCCATCACTGGGAATTCTCCCTCTCCGTCTTATTTTAACGGCACACAGAGAAACCTGATTGCTTGGGCCGATTGGAACATGAGTGCTGGAGAGGAGGCTTATTAATGGAACAGGGTTATTCTGAGGTCCTAGGAAAGCGTGGGTCATCTCCAACTCAAAGCCATCATGAGCATAATAGCCACTTCTTTCCAGGATGTTATTCAATATTCAAAGTTGAGTTAAAGGGTTAAAAAAAAAAGCAACACTACATTTTCAGAGAGGGATAAAAAGGATAAAAGATCTCTTCTCGCCTGTAATACTAGTACATCTTCTCAGGAACCTAATTTGGACTCAGGGCTTCCCCATTAACTATACAAATGGAATTAAAGACTTGATTCCATCAGGGAACATAAAATACTTAAGAAATTGCTTCAGCCAGATGACACATTATTCATAGTAATAAGGGGTGGAATTATACAGTATTTAGATGGCCCTTTATTTGCAGAGAGTGTTTGATGGCTTTCTCACCCACATATTATAATCCTAATATTTTGTGCATTCCCATTTGTCATGCCTTTGCAGCATTTAAACATTTGTGATTAAATCAGTGCTCATGGAAGCCCAAGGTGGATGGATGCTTCATCCATTCATAGAACACATACCTTCCCAGTCAAGGACCCAACACCCAAATCTTCTTGACCATCAAAGTCTTCTGCAGGCTGTTTGGGGTCATGAGCCCTAGAACCAGTTGTCTCCTGTCAGTGGAGACTTTATTGATATCCTCACTCACTGAAATATCTTCTGCTTGAGACTTTCTGTTTCTACTAGCTGCAGATCCTTTTCTTGACTCTGTTTCTGTAGTTCAGTGCCTTTAAGTAAGTTCAGTCTTAAGATATTTGAGCTTTCATTCACCAAATCCTGACTACAGGCTGACCTTGGATTAATGCAGAGTAAAGTATGATTTGCTATAGGTAATATTTATCCACTACTTTCCACTGGAGGTCCATATCTGATACTGCTTCTCCTGTTTTACAAATGAGATGATGATGGTGATGATGATAATCAAAAAGAGAATTCGTTGAGTACTTAGATATCAAGTGCTTAATTAAATACTTCACTTACACATTCACATTTACCCCTCACAAGAAACCTGTGAGGTATTATTACTATTACTATTATTATCATTCCCATTTTATAGAGGCAGGAGCTGAGGCCCGGTTCGCATAACCAGCCAGTGAACCTGATGTTCACACCCACATCACTTGACTCTTACCCATGCATGGAAACCATGATAATGCTTGTACAACCCTCATTTGCTCCAGATCTCTTGAGCCATGCTAACTGAGAGTGCAATGCTGTTTTTTTTTTTTTAACTGTTGTCTATCTTAGTGTCACCTATGGCTTGTTTAGGAATCTTTTGTGTACTCACATTGTCTTGATGTTGAAAGCTCAAAGTCAGAGAATTATTCTCAGCCCTTCCGGCTCTTCTGTGTTCCCTCTCTTCTTCATCTATTTTTCCCCTTCTAGAATGATGGTCTGAGTCTCAGCTCTGTGGTTCTCTTTTTTATAATATAATTGAATTTTCTTCATTTTACAACTGAACTCCTACACCATGTCCTAACAGCAGTATCATGGGCTGTAGGGATTGTTATTGGTCCACAAGTTGGTTACAATAAATTAGCATATGGCCAAGAGACCCAGTTTTTCTTCTTAAGAAATATAAATCTCTGAGGCCAGGGAAATTCTGCAAAATATAACAAAGTTTACTTATACTTCTTGTGTCCTCTCACCTCTGGCCTTTCCAGTGTCCCCAGATCATTCCTCTCATGTAGGAAAGTGACCAGGGATATTGGCCCACACTGGGTGTTGGTAACATGATGTGGTCCCTCAGCACTAAAATATATGACTGTAATGTTTCTCAAGTGGTAAAATTTGAAGTTGAAACAACAACAGCTAACAGGTATCATGTTCTTACTTAGTTCTACCATGATCTTCCCATTTCATTCGTATGTCAGTGTATGACACATGACTCCACCTTACTAGTGGAGCTAGTGAGTTTGCCTTCTGTGTCACAGCTAGTAAATGGGAGAAATGAATTCAAATGCTGGTCTGTTTCATTCTAAAACCACACCTAACCTCTGTGATCCACCCAGGTGAAGGCCATAGTTGTGAGCAGGAGACCCTTCCCTATGATGCTCAGATAGAAGCACCAGCCATTCTGCCTGCACACAGGCTGATCCTGACAAAGGACTAGCTGGGATCCCCTCTCACACCCACAGAGATGCTGTTTCCCTCCCATCTGTTGTGGGCGTTTATCAGGTGACAGTGAGAATGACAGTGAGCGTGATTCCTGAATCCTGGCTGTGACTGAGGAATCAGCCCAGGGAAACCTCAGACACGGCTCTCCTTTGGACAGAATTAACCCCTTTCCTTCTTCCATCCTCAGTAGCAGAGGAGGGGATCTTGCACAAGGAAGGCAAGAGGACTCATTTATTGACCACCTACTGGATGCACACTCTGTGCTTGGCTCTTTCAGATTTTGTTGGTTTTTATATGCTAGCTTGGCTGAGATATAATACCATTAAGTCAAACACCATCAGATGTTGCACTGAAGGTATTTTGTAGATGTGATTAACATTTACACTAAGTTGATTTTGAGTAAACTAACCTTAATAATGTGGGTGGGCCTTGTCCAATCAGTTGAAGGCATTAAAAACAAAAGCTGAGATTTCCCAGAGAAGAAATTCTGCCTCAAGACTTCAGTATCAACTCCTGCTTGAGTTTTCCAGCCTGCCCTATAGATTTCAGCTTCCACAATAACTTGGGCTAATGCATTATAAACAAATTATTTATCCATTTAATCTATATCTATAATGTGTTACCTGTTTCAGCTTGAGAATTTTGCAACTTTCAAAAGCTCTCAAATGGGAGCTGCCAACCCTGGAAGCAACAGTGCTTCCTCTGCTTTGTCTCTGGGGTGTCATTCTTTAATTCCTAGCACCCCCTGGGCACTTGTTAGTTGTCACTGCCACCCTGCTCTGGAAGTGAGACGCTGGATGGTTCTGAGTTCTTCCACCTGTCAGTTCAGTTCAGTTCAGTTGCTCAGTCATGTCTGACTCTTTGCAACCTCATGGACTGCAGCACACCAGACTTCCCTGTCCATCACCAACTCCTGGAGCTTGTTCAAACTCATGTCCATCGAGTCAGTGATGCCATCCAACCATCTCATCCACTGTCATCCCCTTTTATTCCTGCCTTCAATCTTTCCCAGCATCAGGGCCTTTTCCAATGAGTCAGTTCTTCGCATCAGGTGGCCAAAGGATTGGAGTTTCAGCATCAGCATCAGTCCTTCCAATGAATATTCAGGGTTGATTTCCTTTAGGTTTGACTGGTTTGATCTCCTTGCTGTCCAAGGGACTCTCAAGAGTCTTCTCCAACATTGCAGTTCAAAAGCATTAATTCTTTGATGCTCAGCCTTCTTTGTGGTTCAACTCTCACATCCATGCATGACTACTGGAAAAACCATAGCTTTGACTATATGGACCTTTGCAGATAAAGTTATGTCTGTGCTTTTTAACAAATAGCAGTTAGTTTCTGCTTCCAACTATACCCCCTCTAAATACTTAAGAACACAGTGTGACTGAGCAAGTGCCACAGAAGCCTGGAGTTTGTGTCACCGTAACACTATGCAGTGTGGATCCTTGAAGAAGAATGGGACTGCTCACATTGTCTGCACCCTATCCTTAGTGCAGATGGGATCATCATAGGCAAGTTGCTGTCCTTCATGGAAAACACCAGTTAGGGAAGTCTGCGATACTTTCAGAGCCTCCATCTCAGGGCCTCAGATTTTTGTAGCATCAGACATTTGTAGCAGGGAGTCAAATTTAATCGGTTTTCCCTGTGACAGATTTAAAGTCCATCAGGTCCTGGGGAAAGATCATCCGAAGAGCCGGAAGATGAGCTCATTTGCCTCTCCTCAAAGACAAGTTAGTGAAAAAATTCAACAGAGGAGTGTTTAGCAGGTGGAAGCTCATAAATCTGTCAGCAAACTTTACTGACCATATACAGGAAATTAGGTGAGGCTTTTTTCCCCCTTGCCTCCAGTGTCATTTTGAATTATGTACTCTGCATTATGGAGAGACCAGCTTCTTCTTGGCTGCAAGCCAGGCTTTTGGAAGACAGGGATAGGTTTTATTTTTCTATCAACCTGTTTCTGATTCAGATTTTAGGGTGACATAGAGTCAGGTATCAGGTTAAAAAAATAATCTGTTGTAGGTCAGCCAACCCACTTTCAGTTATACTCAACAGCATATAATTGGTGATATTGACAACCCACTGGATTGCATTGATTTTCCCATCAGAACGGAAAACCTTGGGACACTTTTCTTTTTCATCCCACTACCTTGGTAGTTATGAAAAATTCTCCAAAGTAAAAATGATTTTATTCATAAGTTCTTTAAATCTATCTATGCCATTTTCTTGAAAGACTTGACCATAAGTGTAAATAATTTGCCACATTGCATGCTGACTGTGCAAGACCTCCACACCATCTTATTCTCTCTGGTTCTGTAGTGACACAGAGATGCTCAGCTGAGGGGTGAGTAGGAACTAGAATCCCACACACACACTCCACTTGCCAAGTTGTCCACCTTGGAAAGGGGGCATGTGTGCATGCTAAGTCTCTTCAGTCATGTCCAACTTTGTGCGACCCTATGGACTGTAGCCCGCCAGGCTCCTGTGTCCATGGGATTCTCCAGGCAAAAATACTGGAGTGAGTTGCCTTGCCCTCCTCCAGGAGATCTTCCCAACCCAGAGATCGAACCTGCGTCTCTTATGCCTCCTGCATTGGCAAGTGGGTTCTTTACCACTAGCACCAGCTGGGAAGCCCCCAAGGAAGGGACATCTTTCTCCAATTTACATGAGTCACTGTTGGTAGTGTTACATACACCGTTATATTTAATCTGCATGAATGTTGCACAAGGTGGAGTTATGAATGTGGAGAGAGGGAAGATTAGCATGTACCCTGTGCTGTAGGGTTGGAATTGTTGGTATCAGTATATCAGGACACATGCTATTTAACAGACAGATAGACATAGTCATAAATAAATGTAAGAGTGTGTGTGTGTGTACTTGCATGCAATTTTTTTACCTAAAATAAAGACAAACTAGGGCTTAAATCTTACTACCTTGCCCATGTGTTTTATAGCTTTGATCAAACCGCTTACAAATTGTAACCCTTATCTCCCTCATCCAAAAAAAAAAAAAGCAGAAATATAAACAAAAAAAAGGAAGATGGGGGCTGGGGATGGTAGTAATATCTACCTAACAAGGTTAATATGAAGATTAAATGAGATACAGCATACTCACCACAAAGTCTGGCACATGGTATATAACCCCAACTACGGCTCTGTGTATGTGTGTGTGTGTGTGTGTGTGTGTGTGTGTGTGTGTGTGTGCTCAGTCACTCAGTGACCAACTCTTTGCGACTCCATGGACTGTAGCCCACTAGTCTCCTTTGTCCATGGAATTTTCCAGGCAACAATACTGGAGCGGGTTGTCATTTCCTTCTCCAGGGAATCTTCCTGACCTGGGTATCGAATCCACGTCTCTTGTGTCTCCTGCATTGGCAGGCAGATTCTTTACTACTTTGCCGCCTGGGAAGCCCCAAACTATGGCTAATATAATCATATTATTACTAATTCATTATTATGATATATGTTTATCTAAAATAGTTAAAAATAGATGTCTGTCCAGGATGGGTAGCTTCCACCATGACCGTTGCTTACCCTATTTTTTTTCTTCTGGGTTGCCTAATTTAATATAAGTAGAACCACCAAAATCGAGCCAAGATTTCCCCACCTGTCCTTAGGAAAGCTGTTCTTTTCAATGAGTCAGACAGAGCCCAAGTGATTGTGACAGTGTTAGACCAGAGCCTGGATCAGCAGAGCAAATCTGATCATGAAATAACCCACAGTGTCTGTTCCCGCTGAGGCCCTGTATGGCTGATTTCTGCAAAAGAGGACCCATCTTATTTCCTCCAGTCAATCACTCATTTGTAGTCATAAGCATCCCCATCATCCACCAACCTAATTTCATGAAATATATTGAAATGACTTTTGTTCCTGAGGCCTTTCATCAGGGAGGGTAGGACTAATTTCACCTGAATAGGGAGGATCACGATGACAAAGCACAATGAACCTCTGACCTCCTTGGTTCAACCAAAGTGCTGGTGTCCATCACAAGGCAATGACATCTTAAGTCCCAGGAGGAAAAAAAAATCCAGATGAAACTTCTGCAAAGGAAAGTGACCAGCTATCAAACGTGGTGGTTCTTAGTTGAAATCCACATCCTCTCACCCACGGTAGACAACATAAACAACTATGTTTAAAAGGGGACTTTTTAAAGACTTTCCTTATCTGCTGCTGGGTCTTTAACTGAAAGGGTACCTGACAAGAAGCCTGGGATAGGCCTCACACAAATGCCAGAGTTCCGTGGCCTCTCTGATGCAGAGAGCACTTAAAGAAGACCATCAAGAGGGCTTTGCATGTTCTTGACAAGTGCAATCCGGAGACTTATTTAAAGTAATGTTCTTGGATCACTTGACGAGTCTTTGAGCACTTGGTACACTGATTACACTCTTTAGGTTTTATTTGAACCAAATTACAGCTTAAGAATTTCCTTCATAAACATATAATTACTTCGGGGGGAAAATCACAACTGAGGAAATAATAGTAAATTATATAATGGGCTTTCCACATGGTGCTAGTGGTAAAGAACCCACCTGCAAATGCAGGAGACATAAGAGACACGGGTTCAATCCCTGGGTGGGAAAGATGCCCTGGTTAAATATACAGTGAGTCTAATTTACTCCAAAAACATTCTCCTTGCAGAAGCAGTGCAAATGGAAGGGAGGGAGGGAGAATTCTGAGTAGAACTTTATCAGTTTAGTAATCTGTTCTTGCTAGATAAACACAACAGAACATAATAATTTACTTAAATATATCTGTGGGTACGTCTGTTTGTAAGATGGATAAAGAGATGGATAGATAGACACTTTTCCAATTGAAACAGTCAAAGTTAAAGATATTACAAATTTTACCTCAGAGTTGAACTAAGCCAAAATCAGGTTGGGATCACTGTTTCTTGTCCCCAGCTGCTCATAAACATTGTCCCTAAGAGCCTAAATCGCATGGAAAGGTTATTTTCCTTGTAACTTTTTCCCTATAGCAAAAAAAAAAAAAAAAAAAAAAAAAAAAAAACCCTTAAAATTTAGTGATTTAGAACTTGTCAAATTTAAATCTGTGGTTACTAGTTGCCTGGTGTATTAGAAATCAAGTATATTGGTTTTTAATTCATCCCACCACTCCATGATCTCCCAACCTTTGTCTGACAAGCCTGGAAACCTGCTTACCTCATGAAGTCAAGACAGTTAAATGAGAATGGACTTTTAGACTGAAAGTATCACTAAGATGTCAGCAACTCATGTGGGGTTTAATTCAACAAGAACATGTAGAAAACACATATATCCAAAAATGAAAAGTTTTCAAGATTCTTTCACTAAAGGAGATGCTCTTAATGGGGCATTTTTTTATAACACTTTGTTAATCAGTGTTTTGCCTTTTAATTACACCAGTAAATCACATACATGTGATCCTTTTCACAAATTCAAATTAATCGTCATTCAGTTGGCAAGCCACAGATTTGGAAATCTGTATTAAGCAAATGTTTCTACCCCCTTTTAGAAAGAACACTCTCTATATACATCTTCTGAACTTCTTTTTTTCTGGAGACTTCTCTAAGTAGAGAAGGCTGGGATAACTGTGTCTTTACTCGTGAGTTCACTGCTTTTCATAGCAAAATGCATTGTCACGTATTCTACACTTTGGATTTGCGCTTTCATCTAGAGATCTTTCATTAACAATTACTCAATGTCTGGATGCTTAATTATGTGTCAGGAAAAGAATCAGTAACCCTGCCACACATCCAGTCTTCTTCCTGTATAAATATCCAGTGTACTTCATTTAAGTCATATGAAACCTCATCTTCTAAAATCTCTTCCCAAACATGTAATTACTTAAAGTGTATGTGGGATTGGATTGGAAGTTGCAGGGGACAGAAGAAAGGTAACCGTCAATTATTCATGCTAATAATAAGTTATAATAAAGATATTTTTGAAGCTTAGAATATAGAAGGAGAGATGAGATATACATACAAAACCAGTAAAAAAAAAAATAAGACAGTATATAATCAGGAAATGCAGTGGGAGGGAAAAATTGATCAGAGAAGAACATGACACTTGGGGAAAGTGAGACAAGAAGTAAGCCCTCTAAGGTGAGTAGGATTTAAATACAATAAAATATAAAAAGAACACTGTTTAGATTGGGCTTGAGGAAGGTAACTACAGGAACAAATTTTGTTGATGACTTTGTCTGAGTATATGTAGTTTGCTACTCTTTTTTTATTTTTTCTTTGCTTGGAGGTGAACTCAATTATGTAAGTAGTGTAGGTCCTTCTCGTTTTTATGTTGTTGTAATCAGCACTTATTGTTTGGTCTGATTCCAAACTACTTTCTCCAAGGAGAAGTCTATTATTGAAGCCTTTCTCTCTCCACATCCTTAAATTCATGTTTTGTAAACAGATACCATTTGCTAAACAGATACCCAATACCCTGTCCTCCTGGCCACATTCACTGGTCCAGAAATGAGTGCCTGGCCCAAGCTGGCTCAATGAGTCTTTCCTCCTGGATATCTGGGCTTGGAAGCAGGAGGAATATTTGGCCAGTTTCTCTCTGGTACTGAATCCATATGGTGTAAATCTGGGGAGATCTTGGTAGACATGTTTTTGGCCACATGGAGCAAGTTACTCTGCAATAGAAGAAAAGAGGCTGACAGGACACAAAGAGGAAAATGAGAGGAAGAATATCCCAATGGTTCTATTATTATGGAGGTCCGATCATAGCCTTTTTCTTGGGTTCTTGATCCAGTATTTTCTGATGGAAGCATCACAATTTGCTGTGGCTTTGTCATCATATTCCAAAGCATCCTAATATCTTGTGGCCATCCTAATGGATGACCACAAGGAAACGGTTCCTCCTGACCTCTATAATAACCGAAAAGGGGAGAACTTTTGTGGGATGGGGTACTACTGGATGTGGTGATTTTTGCAGGAGTGAAATAGTGAATGCTAAGTGCAAGCTGCCTGTTTATCTCTGGTTCTGTGACTTGAATCGTCAGAGCAGGGAAAGATAAGTTGGCAACCAAATTGTGAAAAGATAAGTTGACCACCAAATTGTGAATACATTTTTGGATCACACTACCTTAGGCTAGCGGGGCTTCCCTGATAGCTCAGTTAGTAAAGAATCTGTCTGCAATGCAGGAGACCCCGGTTTGATTCCTGGATCGGGAAGATCCGCTGGAGAAGGGCTAGGCTACCCACTCCAGTATTCTTGGGCTTCCCTTGTGGCTCAGCTAGGAAAGAATTCGCCCGCAATGCGGGAGACCTGGGCTCAATCCCTGAGTTGGGAAGATCCCCTGGAGAAGAGAAAAGCTACCCACTCCAATATTCTGGCCTGGAGAATTCCATGGACTGTATAGTCCAGGGGTCGCAAAGAGTCGGACGCGACTAAGTGACTTTCACTTTCACACTTAGACACCAAATAATGTTCCCAGGGATGCTGCAATTTGGTATTTACACATGATACTGTGAACGCTACAAATAGATGAGTGAGTGAGTGAAAGTCGCTCAGTCCGACTCTTTGCGACCCCATAGACTGTATAGTCCATGGAATTCTCCAGGCTAGAATACTGGAGTGGGTAGCCTTTCCCTTCTCCAGGGGATCTTGATCTTCCCAACCCAGGGATCAAACCCAGGTCTCCCACATTGCGGGCGGATTCTTTACCAACTGAGCCACAAGGAAAGCCCAAGAATACTGGAGGGGGTAGCTTAGCCTTTCTCCAGCCGATCTTCCCGATCCAGGAATCAAACCAAGGTCTCCTGCATTGCAGGCGGATTCTTTACCAACTGAGCTATGAGGGAAGCCCTATAGATAATGCCTCCCCAAAAGACCAGGCATAGGTTTATGGAAGCATGAAACAGAATCATTATAACTCACTACAGATGACCAGAAAATGGCAACCCAGGAAGAGGGATGGTGGAGAGAAACTTCAGCATAAATAATTGCCCATCTTTATAAACCTTTATAAGCCTTTCCAAAAGATAGATATAATTCAGAGGTCAGTCCAGGCATTGAGGAATATACGTTATTTATGGAGGTCAACAAGGGACGTTTGGGACTACAGGGAGGGGAGGAGTAGAAAATAAAAACACAGTAGTACTCTTATACTTTCATTTTTGTTGCAAAATCATAATGAGATGATGCATATAGTTATAAAGATTTCTCGAAATAAATGAGAGATGTTTGGTAAATAACTTTGCACTTATTAACCACATGGCCCATGGTATACTATTAAACATTATTTTTATTAACCATTTATGTTAAAAGCATTCTTTTTTTAAATATAAATCTTTAAAATATGCCATACCTTTCTAACTCCTTTTAGTATTGTCACTATATTTTTTTCATATCCTGGTACCCGCAGGAAAAAAAAAAGATATGCCAAGCTTCTCAATTTCTGAGCAGCATAATTCTTTTAGCTGGAGCCCCAGCACCTCTTAGGGCCATGAATGTTCTGAGTGTGATTATTTGTTGAGAGTAGTTTAAGGTAGATGTCACCCAGGTGCTCTGGGATTATGCAGTTAGATGCCTATGAGTCTCCTGTGAGCTGGACACATAGATTGTATAAACCAGGTGCCGGAGTCCCGCTCCAGCTGGTCCAGGGGTCCCCAAGGGATGAACAGCGTCGGCGAAAGGAAAAGAGACAGAGTTTTTTTTTTGATGGCCTAAAGACCACACTCTTTATTGCTTTAGTCTCTATTTATATAGCATATGATCTTCTACGTAATGATTCTTACAATATTTTTCCATTTAGATCAACATCCCCTGATTCTAAGATGTGTTAAAAGTTTTTTCCTAGTCTATTGTCACATTTTGGTTACATGTTTACCCCGAAACCTATTTTTATTTTACTAAAACATAATCTATAAATCATATTATTCCATCTGTTTATTTTGTACAGCCTGCTACTACAGTGAGTACAGCGTCTTGCTTCAGTGACTAAAAACTATAGTGATGGCTAAGGGCAAAGTTTTTCATAGTACAGCCATTGTCAGTGGTGGCTTGTTTACCATCTACCCACATACCACAAGACTATTTTTGGCAAGGGGAAATCTTTTGCAGTTTACCTAGATACTATTTACAATACAATTTATATATATCTTTTCTGTTTGTGCTTAGATTTTGAGGGGAAAAGGCAATTGGCTTAGTTTCTGTAGCTTTCCCTGATACATGACCCAAGTTTTCCAGTCACCAATAACAATTTCCTCATGAGGCCAGGTCACAATAGGCTTAGGGCTTGTTTTCCAAATGATCATGACCTTATTCCCTGGCTGAAGTTAGGGACCCACCAGTCAGGGGCCTCAGTAGGTTTAATCATTTTTAGAATGCTTCTCTGGGGCAAGGGATCATTTTTCTTTTTATTGAACTCTCATGATCTCATCATGGAAGCCCCTACAACTCCAGCCATCAAAGAATGAAACAGAGTTAGCCACAACAAAAGCATAGAAACAGGAAGGAGGGAAGGTTCCGATCCTGGAGAGAAACTGCTTTGCAGTTTCTTCTTGATTGGTGCCGTGACTTTGTCATCTGGCAATAGATCCAGAACGGCTCCCAACAGAAAGAAAGAAACACAGCTAGCTACAACAGAGGCATAGAAACAGGAAGGAGCAAAGGTTCCGATCCTGGAGAGAAACCGCTTTGCAGTTTCTTCTTGATTGGTGCCGTGACTTGTCACCCGGCAGTAGTTCCAGAACGGCTCCCAACAACCAGGTTCACATAAAGATTATATAAACCAGGTTCAGAGAGGACACAGGCTCTGAGAGTTGGTGATTAGTCTAAGTCATGCTTTGTGGGCATATAACATTGCGAGGGCAAAGAAAAATACACTGTATCATTCAAATACTTTGGAATGTATTGACATTTTTATGGGACAAAATGTGGTCCATCTTGGCAAATGTTCCATGTACACTTAAAGAATCAGTGTGTACTCTGCTACACATTGTTAAGTGAAGTGTTCTATAAATATCACTCAGGTGAAGTAGGTTGATGCTGTCCATCAAGTCTACTATATCCTTCATGACTTTCTGCCAATTTTTGTGTGAATTATTGAGCTAGGGATATTAAAATCTCCAAATACCATTGTGCCTGTTTATCCTTGCCTTTCTAACAGTTTTTGCTTCATGTATTTTGAATCTCTGTTATTAGCTGCATAAATGTTTAGAATTGGAATGTCTTCTTGATAAATTGACCCTATTACCATTATGAAACCAACTTCCTTATCCCTGGTATTCTTTGCTGTGAAATCTATTTTTGTCTATATTAATATAGATGTTCCAACTTTCTTTTGATTCATGGCATGACAGGCCACAGACTGGAAGAAAATATTTGCAATGCATATGTCTGATAAAGGACTTGTATCTAAAATTTATAAAGAATTCTCAAAATTCAATACGCAGAAAGCAGACAACCTAATTTTTTTAATGGGAAAAGTTTTAACAGATACTTCACCAGAGAAGACACACAGATGGCAAATATGCACATGAAACAATATTCAGCATCATTAGTCATTAGGGAAATGCAAATTAAAACCACAGTGCAATCCCAGTTCACACATGTTAGAATGTCTAAAAAGTAAAAAGACTGACCATATCAAGGTGGCAAGAATCTGCAGGAACAGAAATTCTCAGTGCACTGCTAGTGGGAATGTAAAATAAGACAACCACTTTGGAAAATGATTTGGCAATGTCCTACAAAGTTAATCATATGCCTACAATATAATGAAGGTGTTTCATTCCTGAAACTTTACCCAAAAGAAAAGAAAGTATATGTTCATACAAATGTTCAAAGTAGCTTTGTTGTAATAGCAAAAAAATGGAAACAACCCAAATACCTATCAGCAGATGAATGATAAACTGAGGTATATGCAGATAAACTATTGCTCAACAATTTAAAGAAAGAGATGAGCTATTGATATATACAGCAACATGGAAAAATAACAAAATAATTATGCTGAGTGAATGGAGTAAGACAAAAATAGTACATGCTTTATAATTCCACTTATATAAAATCTAGAAAATGAAAGCTAATCTAAAAGGACGGAAAGCAAGTTAGTGGTTGTCAGAGGATGAGAGTTGGTGGGGAAGGATAAGCAAGAGGATTCCAAAGCAACATGATGGATTATTTGGGGTTGAAGAATATGTTCATTACCTTGATTGTGGTGATGGCTTGACAGGTGTACACATACATCAGAAGAGGTTAAACTATATACTTTAATTATATTCAGTTTATTGTTTGCCAGTTATACTGCAGTAAAGCTGTTCTTCAAAAAGTGCCGTATCTACCCAAGAAAAATTAAAAGTTATGTCCACACAAAGGCTTGTAAATAAATGTTCTTAACATTATTCATAATCAGCATTATTCATAATCACTAAGTAATTTGGGAAAAACCAAAATGTTTATCAATTGGCAAATAAACAAAATGTTGTATGTCCATACAATAGAATACAATTCAGCAATTAAAAGGAATGAACTATACAGATACATGTTATGACATGGATGAACCTCAAAAACATGATGCTCAGGATTTCCCTAGTGGTTCAGTGGTAAAGAATCCACCTGCTAGTGTAGGAGAGATGGGTTCAAATCCCTGATCCGGGAAGATCCCACATGCACCAGAGCAACTAAGCCCATGAGCCGCAACTGCTAAGCCCGTGTGCTGCAGCTACTGAAACCTCAATCCCATGCTCCCAACAAGAGAAGCCACCACAGTGAGAAACCTGCGCACTGCCGCTAGAGAGTAGCCTCTGTTCACCTCAGTTAGAGAAAAGCCCACACAGCAACGAAAACCCAGCACAGCCATAAATAAATAAAATTATAAAGAAAGAAATGATGCATTATTTTTAAAAAGCCATTTATGTTTTAAAAAATGATGCTTAGTGAAAGAAGTCCGACACAACAGAATACATATTGTACAATTCCATTTATTTGAAATAAGAAATAAGATATGAAATGAAATAAGAAAAGGCAAAACTGTGAGAGACAGAAAGTAGATTAGTAGTTGCCCGGGGAGAGGGTGTGGGAATGGGGATTAATTATAGATGTTTGTTAACTATCTTTCATGGCATGGGGTAAAGACCTTGATGCTGGGAAAGATTGAAGGCAAAGGAGAAGAGAGACGTAGAGGATGAGATGGTTAGATAGCATCACCAACTCAATGGACATGAACTTGAGCAAACTCCGGGAGACAGTGGAGAACAGGGAAGCCTGGCATGCTGCAGTCCATGGAGTCGCAAAGAGTTGGACATGACTTAACAGCTGAACGACAACAACAACATTAGCTATTATTGAGGTGGTGAAAATGTTCTGAAACTGACTTATGGTGATAGTTGCACGACATGGCAAGTTGACTAAAATAGTTCCAAATTATGGCCTACCCTGTCTCAGTTCTTTCTCCACTTATGGTGAGCTTTCAGAATGGATCTATGTAACCAGAAGCAAAACTTGAGGAAACTTAACAGAAAGAGCTGCAGAAGTTGAGATAACTGCCTTGAGCCCTAATCTAATAACTCCTCTGAGTAATACTGTTACCTTGAAAATGTGATCTTGGAAGATAGCTGTTTGAACAATGAGCACATTATAAGATTATGGCCATGAAAATGAACTGTAGGCATTTTAGAAAATTAAAGGGGAGAACAAACATCTCAGTGGTTTCATATGCCAGGTCGGTATCTATCAGAGGATTGTACTACCATCTTAGTATATTAAGAAATCTAAGTTTTAAAAAAATCATAAGGGCAATGAAAGCCAAGAAATTATAGTATAACCTAGGGCTTAATTTTTATGCATGCCATGAAGCTGTGAAAGAGAAAAAGAAAAAGGGAAATTTTTTTTTGTTCTGGAAGTTTTTCTTCTCTCTCTGACAGTGAATATAAATTTCACCCTTAAAATGGAAAGGCAGGGATATAGAAATATAATTTTATACACTTTTGCATTGTCCCATTGGAAAGTTTATAGCTAGGCAGAGATTACATCGTATCTTACTGGGATTTCTGTCCCACAGAAATAGCGAGGTATTACATTTGTATGCAAAGCAGTGGAGGTCCTGCTGGCAGTGAGTTCAGTGAGGGTGAGAGTAGTTTCCTCCACAATGATGGTTGAGTTTAACCTCAGCACAGCCTCACTATCCAATGACAGTGATTGACTCCTTGTATCTGCATGTGAGCCAGAACTCAGTCATCAGCACTATACCTAGATAATATTCGCCTCATGAAGGCAGATGAGAAGTTTCACTCACAGAATATGTGACAACAATGCTAAGGGGAAAGCCTGGTGAGGTGACAGTCTTCAGCGTCCTCAGGAACAAAGCTCTATCCTTATCAAGATCTCTGTGATCCTCTCCACTTTGATAATGCTACTGCTCAACTAAGGATATGCAGTTGTGTTTGCCTCTGAAAAGAAATGCCTCTCCACAAAGAGTGGAGATGACAGCCGTTATGTAAGAGATAGTGAACACCTTGTTTGTGCTTCAAAGGAATTCCAGCCTGCAATGCAACTGGAGCCTTTACTTTTGAAAATACAAAGAAGTACCAGTGGGCTTAGGTGTGAACATTGCTTGAAGCACTTTAAAATTCTACTTAATAAGGATGTAGAATATATCTAAGCATCTCCAGGGCTTCCCTTGTGGTTCAGCTGGTAAAGAATCCACCTGCAATGTAGGAGACCTGGGTTTGATCCCTGGGCTGGGAAGATCCCCTGGAGAAGGGAAAGGCTACCCACTCCAGCGTTTTTCTGGGGATGGACAGTTTGAGTTACTTTCAAGAGTCTGATTCAAAGATAGATTATCCTGTTCAACATTGATCTGGAGCTCACAAAAATGTTGTAGCTAATGATGAAATGGTGACTGATTAATAATATCTATACAAGGCTTCCCAGGTGGCACTAGTGGTAAAGAACCTGCTTGCCAATGCAAGAGACATAATGAGATGTGGGTTCAGTCCCTGGGTTGGGAAGATCCCCTGGAGGAGGTCATGGCAACCCACTCCAGTATTCTTGTCTGGAGAATCCCATGGACAGAGGAGCCTCTGGTAGGCTACAGTCCATAAGGTCACAAAGAGTCAGATACAACTGAAGCAACTTAGCACACACACGGCACATATAAGGAACATACAGCAAACTGATAAACTGAGGAGGAGAAAACACTGAGTAAATTCATGAATGAATGGTCTGCTTTGACTTCTGCCATGAAGCGTAATTCATTCATCTGTGTTTGGGTTAACTATAGAAATATAACCTAAGTGGGATCCTGCTGTAAAATGATAAAATGTATGAGGCTAATACACAAATACAGGAACACGCACACATTTTAATTCAATAATACAAACTTGCAGCTTTAATTAATAGTAGACACTGATTTTAAAAGGATGATTTTGACCAATTAAAGTGTGACCAGTAAATCTGCCCATCATTGTTCTCTGCTCTGAATGTGAGAGCCATCAGTCTCTTCTTATAATTCTCATTTGTGATGCATTTGTCACCGGCCTTCCTGTCTTGTCACTGGCCTTCCTGTTAAAGGATGATACTGCTGATGTGGTTGCCATCTGTGTGAGCAGATGTAGCTGTGATGTATGGTGGGTGTTCACCTGATCTTTTCATATCGTTCTCTGTAGCCAGAGCCGCTGCTAAAAAGGCTTTGTTGTAACCAGCTTTGACATTTAGACTCCTGGAGGGCCCAGAACACATGTTCAGATTCAGCTTACTTACTTCCTACCTCTTACTTCCGATTGTATTGGCCTGATTACTGCTCTGATTTCTCACGTTGTCTCCAGCTTGGCCTCCACATCATAGGCAAGGGGATATCTTTAAGATGTTGCTTCTCTTTTGCCTGCTGCTCACCCTTCATCTGTTTAAATAGAAATGCAATGAGTCAAGTAACCATAGTCCATTCTGTTAGACTGTAGGCATTTCAGGAAAGAAAGAATCAGAGAGAAGAGCAAACATCACAATGGTTCAGTATAATCCTGATAAGTGGCTCCGGATCTCCTTTTTTTAAAATTGAAGCATAATTGATTTATAATATTGTGTTCATTTCAGGTATCTATTTTATGCATCTGTTAACTCCATACTCCTCATTTGTCCCTTCCTCTCACCTACTTTGGTAATAATAAGTGTGTTTTCTGTCTGTAAGTCTGTTTCTGCTTTGTATATAGATTGATTTGTATTATTTTTCAGATTACACATATAAGTGATATCACATAGCGTTTGTCTTTCCCTATCTGCCTTATTTCACTAACATAGTATTCTCTCATTCCATCCATATTGCTGTAAATGGCAATATTTCATTCTTTTTAATGGCTGAGTAATATTCCACTGTGTGTGAGTGTGAGTAAGCCAGTCATCTGCTGATGGGCAGTTGTCTCAGTATCTCTTTATAGTATCAAGAAGAAGGCTGAAAATTAAGCCTGTATTTCACCTCTCATGAGTAGGAATGACCTTTATGTCACTCCTTCCTGCAATGAGGTATAATATTAAATTATTGTTATATTAAATATTATGTTTATATTTATTAAATATATCTATATTAAATAAATATTAGGGTTTGTATGAGAATTAAATGGGATAAACACATAGAAAACATCAAGAACCATGTCCAGTATACAGTAGATACTCAGTGAATAATTGCTATTGTCTTTGTATAAAATAGATACTTGGCTAGACTATAGCACTGGGATGTGATCCTGAGGGATAAGGGAAAAATAAAGATACAGACACTGTTAAAACAACATTTTAGCCCTCCCTCTTGACCCTGAAGTTTCACTACTCTGACCCCCATAGAGATGTATCAGTTTCCCTGTGGTGTTCTGTTTGCTGCTAAGTTGCTTCAGTCGTGTCCGACTCTGTGCAACCCCATAGATGGCAGCCCACCAGGCTCTGCCGTCCCTGGGATTCTCCAGGCAAGAACACTGGAGTGGGTTGCCATTTCCTTCTCCAATGCAAGAAAGTGAAAAGTGAAAGTGAAGTCGCTCAGTCGTGTCTGACTCTTAGCTACCCCGTGGACTGCAGCCTACCAGGCTCCTCCATCCATGGGATTTTCCAGGCAAGAGTACTGGAGTGGGGTGCCATTGCCTTCTCCAGGTATTCTATTTAGGGGAGGCCAAAACCAAATTGACTTAGAGAGGTCATGAGGCTTACTGGCCTCCAAAATTCATTTTTGAGCAGGACTGTCTCAAGATACAATAGGGAGTGGTCATATCCTCATGGAACACACATTCCTTTCTACTGTCTACAACATCACCGGCTTACCTTGGTCCACCACTGTTTGTTCTTCCTTTATTGTTGGTCCTGGATCCTAAATGCAGGCCATACAAGGTGTTCTTTCCTGACACAATTAAAGCCCCTTTAAACAGTTGTTTTCCAAATCCTGTTAAGGGGTTTACAATGAACCAGATACAAGATGAGTGTGTCCACAACTTAATAACAAAAACAAAGCAACAACAACAATAATAAACATTTATTGAGTACTTTTCAGGTGCCATACTCTGTGTTCATCTCTTCCTAGGTCTTATGCCATTTAATTTTCATAATCACTCCCCTTTAGTCTTTCTAGAAATATCTTTTGAAAAAAAAAAACTAAAATTTCACTCCTAAAATCCCAAAGTCCCGCAGGTTAACTACTTCTCATAACTGTTTTGTTCCATTTTCCATGAATGCACTCAATTCTCTCCAACTGCAAGGGGAACTGTTCACACCGCAGACATGCCATGAAAGTTCAAGAAGCTCACAGTACCCCAGCAGGCAAGGCAAGGAGAAAATAAGAGGCTTCAAGGCACCCAGCCTAGCTGTCAGCTCTGTACATGGCCCTAACTGTAGATTTCCCAAAATTGTCGAGGGGAGAGGAAGAGTGAGAGGATCATAAACTAGCCTGTGACCTAAACCACTCAAGTTGGAAGAAGGTCTCATGTATTGGTAAGTGGAAAAACTCAGCTTGCTCCCTCAATATAGCCCTATTTCTGTTTATAAAGAGACACAACTCTTTACAAGTATATGTTCATCCCACTAATGTTTCTGTTACTACATTTCTCTCTGTAAATTCCCAACAACACATATATGCAAAGCCCATTAGCAGAATGCCAACATAGGCTTTCAAGTTTGTAATTTTAAAAAGCAACAACTAAAGCTGCTATAACTCATAAAATATGCAATAAGGGATTTTGAGGAAGATTGAAAAACAGGAAGAAAATCTGTGCTCCCAGCAGGCAAAATATTCATGACATTTTTAATAATAATGAAACATAAGACCTTCATAAGGCAAAACTAAAATCTGTTTTGCTTGTGAAAAAAACTAGCTCCATTTAATTTGTTTAGGTTTCTTTGTTAGATTTTATGTTTCTTATTGAAAAGTTTGAGGATATAAAAAGTATAATAGATGATTGAGGGGAGGTATGGAAGAGGGAGCCAAATGCTCCAAGAAGACTGGAGGAGGTAAGAAGCTTTTATACAAGAGGAACTTCACCCTCTCACTTCATGAATTCAGTTTTGTTTTACTTTAAGAAGGCCAAAAAAGGAAAACAAATATTGGCTGCTATGCCTTTATTTATATAATCTGTAATATCCTGGCAAAGCATACACTGAAGAGTGTAGTTTGTGTTACTCATCCTAACTTACAAGGTTCATCAAGTTCACCTTAGAGACAGAGGAAGGGACAGAGGAAGGAAGATGAGCATTTTTAGTTCTTCAAAGGAATTATGATCATTGTCTTCAAATACTAGATGGGTTAGTTGTATGGAAGATGGATTAGACTTACCTTATGTGCTTAAACAGTGAGTGGTGTCTGCAGGCATGAGCGGTCAACAAGGAAGAATCCAATATTGTAGCTGCTGGTTTCATTTTATCTTGCATTCAGTTCTAAGGTCCCTGAAGTTGGGATCACATTTTTTTTTAATTCACTACTGTGTTTCCTCTGCCTAAAAAGTGATGTAATAAGCATCTGAGTAGGAGTATAATTTCATGATGGTTAGAGCTGTGCAGTCATGGAAGCAGTGAACGCTCCGTCACAAGTGATGGTGCAGCATTGCTGACACATGTGGGATTAGAGCAAAAATCTGAGCATGAGGGAGGTCTGCTCATGCTCAGTCGTGTCCAGCTCTGCGACCCTATGGATTGTAGCCCACCAGGCTCCTCTGTCCATAGGATTTTCCTGACAAGGATACTGGAGTGAGTTGCCATTTCCTCTTCCAGGGAATCTTCCTGACCTAGGGATCAAACCCATATCTCCTGTGTCTCCTGCATTGCAGGCAGATTCTTCCCCTGCTGAGCCATCAGGAAGCCCATGAGAGAGGGGTTGGACTAAAGAGTATATGTTGCTTGATTTAATTCTGGTCTTCTAAGATCCCATTGGTTTAGAATATCTGTTTTGCCTCTATGCCTTTGTTCACAGTTTTAGAGAAATCTTTTTCCCTGTCTACAAAACATTCCTCAAAGAAAAAAATGTAATTCCATGGCCCATGGTGAGGATGGGGAGCTTTTTCCTAGGTCCTTGTTATATTTCCAGGAAATCTGATGACACTCTCCTTCATTCCCTTTATCACATCACCACCTTCCTGACCAAACCTTCCTCTGTTACCTGTATTCCAGAAGGTGCTGGTTATTGAGGCCATGAGAGAAGCCTCACTACTTGGGAGGTTATTGTACTTCCTATGTGGTACCTAATTGTGAGACTTCCTTAGGAAATTCACCAAGGAGATTGGAACTCAAAAGCGTCATGTTACTGAACATTCCTTGAGCCTCACTCCTTAGAACCATCTGACCTCTGCATGTCCTGCAATGCATATATGTGTGTGTGTCTGTGTGTGTGCTTGCACACTAAGTTGCTTCAGTCATGTCTGACTCTTTGCAGCCCTGTGGATGGTAGCCCTCCAAGCTTCTCTATCCATGGGATTCTCCAGGCAAGAATACTGGAGTGGATTGCCATGCCACCTCCAGAGGATCTTCCTAACCCAGGGATTGAACCCACATCTTTTATGTCTCCTGCATTGGGGCAAGTTCTTTACCTCTAGTGCCACCTGTGAAGCCCATGTGGCTCCTGATGCTCCTCCCATGAATCAGTAAAATCAAGAGAAAGCATGAATAACAGCAAGTACCTCAGTGCATTCTCAGAGTTGGGCTCCCAGCTCTCCCTCTTTAAGAGACATTCGTGCCATTTGGGATTTCTAAGAGATGTTTTGGTATTGGAAGATATGCCCCAATCAGCCCCCTAGAATTGTCTGTCTTCCTCAGAGTGACTCTGATTTAAAACAACCCCTGCTGCAGTTTCCTAATCTACTTGGAAACAATTGTGTGTCATTTCGGGTGTTCATTTGCTGTCTTCTTCTCCCATCCACATGTTGATTGGCAAAAGTGCAATATTTGCTGTTTTCGTTTACTCTTAATTTAAAATTTTACTGGCTTTGGGGAGCAAACAGAAATAACAATTTTCAGGAAACAGTGAGTATAGAATGTTAAATATTTGAGAAGGGGGAAACACACAAGGCATCAGAAGAGAATATCTAATGACACAGGGAAACGGAGCTGGTCCAGAGGAATGCCTATGAGTCTGCAGACTAAACTGCAGAAACTCTCTCAGAAAGGGAAAAGGGGAGGGACTACACATACTTCATCTCATCTAATACCCTTTCTAAGGTGTGTCAGACAGGGATTAAATTATTCTGATTTGACAGATGGAAAAACTGAGGTACTAAATAATCAAGCAATTTGCTCAAGATCATCACTCAGTCACTGAATTTAGAGCATTGATTTTTTTAAGCCCTTTGGGGTCATGGAAATAATTAAGAATTCTTAGAAAGACTTTCTCTCCAAGGTGTAGTGTTGCTCAAACTAGTAAAATTTTGTGGTTTATTTCTGGGGATTCCCATATAGTAAGACCTTGCTGTTTATCCATTTTCTAATAATAGTTTGCATCTTCTAATCTTAAACTCCCAATCCATCCCTTCCTCACCCTCTCCCTTGGCAGCCACAAGTCTGTTCACTATGTCTGTGATTCTGTTTCCATTTTGTAGATGTTCATTTGTGTCATATTTTAGATTGTAAATATAAGAGATATCATATTTGTCTTTCTCTGACATACTTCACTTCGTATGATAATCTCTAGTTCCATCCATGTTGCTGCAAATGGCATTATTTCATTATTTCTTAATGGCTGAGCAGTGTTCCATTGTATATATGTACCACATCTTCTTTATCCATTCATCAATTGATAAACACTTAGGTTGTTTCCATATCTTGGTTATTGTGAATAGAGCTGCTATGAATTTTTGAATTGCAGTTAGGCTTCCCTCATAGCTCAGTTGGTGAAGAATCCACCTTCAATGCAGGAGACCCCAGTTCAATTCCTGGGTTGAGAGGATCCACTGGAGAAGGGATAGGCTACCTACTCCAGTATTCTTGGGCTTCAGTTGTGGCTCAGCTGGTGAAGAATCCGCCTGCAATGCAGGAGACCTGGGTTTGACCCCTGGGTTGGGAAGATCCCCTGGAGAAGGGAAAGGCTACCCACTCCAGTATTCTTGCCTGGAGAATTCCATGGACTGTACAGTTCATGGGGTTGCAAAGAGTCGGAAACAACTGAGAGACTTTCACTTTCACCTTTGTCTGGATATATGCCCAAGAGTGAGAGTGCTGGATCATATGGTTGCTCTACTTTTAGATTTTTTTGAGGACCCTCCATACTGTTCTCCAATAGTGGCTGCACCAATTTACATTTCCACCAACAGTGTAGAAGGGTTTCCTTTTCTCCACATCCTCTCCAGCACTTATTGTTTGTACACTTTTTGATAATGGTCATCCTGACCTGTGTGAGGTGGTTTCTCATTGTAGGTGATATCTCATTGGACTTTTGGTTTGCATTTCTCTAATAATTAGCGAAGTTGAGCATCTTTTCATGTACCTGTTGGCAATCTATGTGTCTTCTTTGGAGAAAGGTCTATTTAGTTCTTTTGCCATTTTTAGATTGGGTTGTTGGGTTTTTGTCATTGAGTCATATGAGCTGTTTGTATATTTTGGAGATTAAGTTGGGCATGGAAATTGTCTTAATGTTGTAGGTGCTCTGTTCTCCCCTGGTCACACATCACACTGGCTAAGGCATCAGTTCAGTTCAGTTCAGTCGCTCAGTTGTGTCCAACTCTTTGTGACCCCATGGACTGCAGCACGCCAGGCCTCCCTGTCCATCACCAACTCCCAGAGTTTACTCAAACTCATGGCCATTGAGTCGGTGATGCCATCCAACCATCTCATCCTCTGTTGTCCCCTTTTCCTCCTGCCTTCAATCTTTCCCAGCATCAGGGTCTTTTCAAATGAGTCAGCTCTTTGCATCAGGTGGCCAAAGTATTGGAGTTTCAGCTTCAACATCAGTCCTTCCAATGAATATTAGCCTCTGCCCAACTCATTCCAGGAGTTGGGACTGGTGGGGTGGCTTAAATCTTCTCTCCCTCTGTGCTACAACATGGGACCCAAATGCCACCAGGCAGCTAGTCTCTCTCTCTTCCTCTCTCTCCCTCTCCTTTTTATAATTTTAATGCATTTCAGCATCTAAGATGATCTACCCCCACCATTTTATCAGCCACAAGCAACTGGTTAGAATTGGTTTTTAATGTCAGGTAGCTGCCAGTTGTAAAGTTAAATCATGTTTGTCTTATTTAAGTAGGGAGAAAGCCTTTACCTGGGGTGAAAGATAATGCTGATGTGAGAGACACAGCTATCCGTTGTGATTTAAAGTAGCTGCATTTATGAATGAGAGTAAGGACATGCCTGCTTCAAGGACTGACCTGCTCTTTAGTGGAGAGTGTGCTAAGAACAAGAGCAATGGTTATATTTCTTTTGTTAGGCATTTCAGAGAGTGAGCAAATGTCATCACAGTCACTGAAGGCAACAGGCACTCAAACGCCATAAACATGAATTACTCGGACAAGTGGTCAGGTGTGTTCCTACTAGCACCCATCCCCCATAGGCCAGGTGCATTCCCCACCAGCATCCACATGTTCTGCAAAGTCACAGAGTTTGTGCCAATTCTATTCCCACCTGACTCGACCTGATTTTAGAGAGCTATTGCCAAGGTAAACACAAACTAATTAACATGGCCCAAAACATAGGCAAAAACAAAAAACTTAGACTTTAACCTCCAACCAACAAAATACTGATCAAGAAACAATCTGTAATTATAAAATATAGCCTGTGATGAATTAATTTAGGTCTATAATTATTTATATATTGAAAGAGAAAGAATATCAGGTTACCATTTTAAATAAACTGAGACTGAGGGCATTAAGTGAGGAGAAAGGTTCAGTAATTCCTATTGCTTGTCTATGAAATGAGTTGGATTTCTAAATATGATGAAATTTTCAAATAATCTGATTAATATTCTCCCCTCCTACCCCTCTGAAATAGAATGTTTCGATCAGCAGGGACTAGAGAGGCAGGATATTAAAATGAAAATTTATGCTTGACTACTGCAAGAAAGGCATACACACACACACACACACACACACACACACACATATGTATATATAAAAGTAGATTTAGAGAGAGATGCTAACTCTTCTTTAGGGAGTCCATTTAACATCTATTTTATAGATGATCAACTTCTTCACAGTGGAAAGGGGAGGGAGAAAGTGGATGAGCTAGGGGAGTGGAGTGGAACAGGATTGGCAAATAATTTCTCTCTTTCTATTAGAGTGTAGTTTCTCTAGTGACAACCAGGTTGAAATTAAACATTTATCATCACCAAGTATAGACATATTTTTTTCAATCTAAAGTTTTTGATCTGTATTAGCACAGGTCAGCACTTCCCAAGAATTTGCTGCCATAAAAGCTCCATAAGAAGATCTTTTTAGTTATTTATTATGTATCCTCTACTTCAAAAAATTTCTATATTTGAAAATTTGGGCTGGAAATATATCTGTACTTAAGAATATACTAGACTTAGGGTTTTTTAAAATAGATGTCTTAATTAGCGAACAATCAAGTTAAAGGCTTTGGATACTTTGAACACTTCGATTCAAATTGTCTAACAGCTTCCTTGAAGAGGTGTACACTGCCAGCAATGTATGAGTGTCAACTGCATCCTTACAAGCACTGCCCATTCTCATTTTTTAAAAAATCTTGCCCAGTTTGACAGTGATATCTTCCTGATTGCTTCAATTAGTATGTCTAAAAAATTGAACATTCTTTCACATGGTTATTTTACAATTTAATATCCTTTCTCTAATTTTTTAATCATTCTATCAGTTTGTGTGAGCTTTCATGATAAAAGTATAATAATATTTTAACATACTTACTGGAAATATTTTTCCCAGTCTACTTTGTAATTAAATGAAATAAGATTATAAATTTTATGAAGATTTTTTCAATTACTTCTAATAGCTATTACTCCCTATTTTCATTTAATTTTATTTTCTTGCTCCTTTTTCATGATTTTCATATTTTCAGTAATGACTCTGTGCTTACAACAAATGTTAAAGTGAAAAGCACAACTTGTAAACAACAACAAAAGTCAATTAGTTAGACTAGCTGGGGAATGACGAGGGAATGGAGCAGATGTTGTTTTTCTAAGGATTAACTAGTACCCCTCCACTTTCCTGCTCACTGAGTGTGAATGTCTTTGTCCTGGATTCCACAGTTTTTCAGAATTTCAGTTTGGTATCCAACCTCCATCAGTGGCTCAGTGGTAAAGAACCTGCCTATCAATATAGGAGACTAGAGTTCCATTCCTAGGTCAGGAAGATCCTCTGGAGAAGGAAATGGCAATCCACTCCAGTATTCTTACCTGGGAAATCCCATGGACAGAGAAGCCTGGCAGACTACAATCCATGGTGCTGCAAAAGAATCGATATGACTTAACAACTAAAACAAAACAAATCCAACCTCCATAGGCAAAGAAAGAGAAGACAGATAAAGAAGAGAATTCTTTAGTGATGATGTTCTCTAAGGGCTCCCTCTTTCCCTTCACACCATTGTTTCTTGGCTCTTTCCTCTGACTCTCCAACAAAGAATGTGTAAACTATGTTCATTCCCTTCTTCTAAAAAGATTCCTTGGCCTCCTCCTTACTGAGGTTAGATGCCCCCACTGTGTACTCCAGGACAGTATTTGCCTCCACATAGTCATACCCTCTTACTGCACTCTCTTTTTATTATTTTCCTTCAAATCACAGCTGCATATAAGTTCTTTGAAGGAAAGGCCTATTCAAATGAATAAAGAGAGCAGTGCCTTAATATAAAAACTCAAGAGTAAAGTCTGCGGAGAAATAGAAACATGTTAGATCGTCTCTCCCAAATCCCACATTCATTTCTTGGGGTCTCATAGTCATCTTAAGGCAGATGATTTAAATTCATAGCCATCAGTATGTCCATTATCCTGTCTAGCATTCTGACTGATTATTTTAGGACCTTCCTGCAATGGCACCCCACTCCAGTACTCTTACCTGGAAAATCCCATGGACGAAGGAGCCTGGTAGGCTGCATTCCATGGGGTCGCTAAGAGTCGGACATGACTAAGCGACTTCACTTTCACTTTTCACTTTCATCGTTGGAGAAGGAAATGGCAACCCACTCCAGTGTTCTTGCCTGGAGAATCCCAGGGACGGGGGAGCCTGGTGGGCTGCCGTCTATGGGGTCGCACAGAGTCGGACACGACTGAAGCGACTTAGCAGCAGCAGCAGCTAGCCACTAGTATGCTTCTTGCCTGTAGATTTCTATGACTCTGGTGGGGACCTGGATTACTCTCTGTCTATAAGACCTAAGAAACTCAAGGCCCCCAAAAGATCATGACTGCAGCTACTTTCCGATATGTTAATTGCTTCATGGCAATTTGGGCGAGTTACTTAACTCTTCTGAATGTCAACTGCCTTCTTTGCAACTACAGGAATAACAACTACCTCAAACCTTTTTGGGTGCTCTTAAACTTTATTATATGAGGTAGCTGTACTTAGTTACTCAGTCATGTCTGACTCTTTGTGACCCCATGGACTGTAGCCCGCCAGGCTCCTCTGTCCATGGGGATTCTCCAGGCAAGAATACTGGAGTGGGTTGCCATGCTCTCCTCCAGGGGATCTTCCCAACCCAGGGATAGAACTCAGATCTCCTGCATTTCAGGCAGATTCTTTACTGTCTGAGCCACCAGGGAAGCCCAAGTATTATATGAGATAAAGTATATGAAAAAGTCTGACCTGTAACTGGTTCTCAATAAATGCTGTTTCATTTTCCTCCATGAACTTGCACTTGCTACCCTTCCAGCAGATAGCTGTCCTAGAATAATCCACTGATGAAAATTTATAGCCAGACCAATGGTTGACCACACCCTTTATCTTACTCCTAGCTACAGGCCCTTTATCTTACTCCGAGCTACAGGCAGATATAAACTTGCCCTTAGAAGCAGGGATCTGCTTGAAGGACCAATCTGGATTGAACAGATTCTAATCTTGGCACAATCTGGTGCCCAGAGTAGTTTAAACTCTCATGTGGCTTTTATTATAATAAACTTTGTCTCGTATCATATGAATTATCTTACTCTCCCCATGAGCTCATAAGTAACCTAAAGACTGGGAGTGTCTTAGTCATCTCTTTACACCTTATGGCATCTAGCACAGTGTTCAATAACCAGAGAAGCATAGTCATACCTGTTGAATTAGATTTCCCAGTCACCACATATTTAGAGGAAAGGTATTATTCCTCAGTTGGAAAAGTAGTAAAACTGAGTCCCAAAGAATCATCAGCATGGTTGTCTGCCAACCCAAGAATTGGTCTTGAATGTTCATCCCTTCCACATGTGACTCAGGGAGCCCATACTAGTTATCTTCAGCCAAATAGCATAACCATAATCCTTCTTTCCAACATTCAGAAAACTAAGATCATGGCATCCGGTCCCATCACTTCATGGCAGATAGATGGGGAAACAGTGGAAACAGTGGCTGACTTTATTTTTCTGGGCTCCAAAATCACTGCAGATGGTGATTGCAGCCATGAAATTAAAAGACGCTTACTCCTTGGAAGGAAAGTTATGACCAACCTAGACAGCATATTAAAAAGCAGAGACATGATTTTGTCAACAAAGGTCCATCTAGTCAAGGCTATGGTTTTTCCAGTGGTCATGTATGGATGTGAGAGTTGGACGGTGAAGAAAGCTGAGCACTGAAGAATTGATGTTTTTGAACTGTGGTGTTGGAGAAGACTCTTGAGAGTCCCTTGGACTGCAAGGAGATCCAACCAATCCATCCTAAAGAGAATCAGTCCTGGGTGTTCATTGGAAGGACTGATGTTGAAGCTGAAACTCCAATACTTTGGCCATCTGATGCGAAGAGCTGACTCATTTGAAAAGACCCTGATGCTGGGAAAGATTGAGGGTAGGAGGAGAAGTGGACGACAGAAGATGAGATCATTGGATGGTATCACCGACTCAATGGACATGGGTTTGGGTGGACTCTGGGAGTTGGTGATGGACAGGGAGGCCTGGCGTGTTGCGGTTCAAGGGGTCGCAAAGAGTCGGACATGACTGAGCAACTGAACTGAACTGAATCCTTCTTTCCAGGAATTGATGTTCAGTTCAGTTCTGTCTCTCAGGGGTTACAATCAGTCAGTCGCTACAGGGGTTGCTGTGGCATTGATCAAAGAGACACAAGATGAGTGTCCTGAAGAAAGCATCTACTGTTGAAAAGAAATGCATGAGAAGAGAGAATCTGACTTCCTTGGAAAGATGCTATCCTATCAGTGTGGAGAACAGCCTGAGGGACCAGGCCCTGTGTCAGGAAGAGAAAGCATGAAATTGTGCAGCTGGCATGATGGGAGGCAGCTGTGGCTTAAGGACACTGGAACCAGTAACCTCTGACTTCTTGCTATATAAGATAGGAGATGTGCTCATTGTTCAAGTCAGGCAGTTTTTTGTAGCAACCCTAATCCCAAGCACCTCCAGGAGATCACAGGGATAAACCTTTTCCTGGAGCAAGGTGCAGCAAAGGTTTTGGGGCTGACCTAAGCTGAGGGAGCACATTGGTCACTTGGTCAGTCTTTGTCTTGATTTAACGTTTGCGCAGAGCACAATGTTCTCTGTGAAATCCTTGCCGTAATGCAGCAATAGAATAAGATTCAAAACATCATGCTCTAAGTATCCATATACTCACCTCCCTTTTGAGTCTCCCTGCTACACTCCATCCCACCCCTCCAGGTCATCAGAGAGCACAGAGCTGAGCTCCCTGTGTTATACAGTGGCTTCCCACTAGCCATCTGTTTTACACATGGTAGTGTATATATGGCAACGCTACTCTCTCAAGTTCGTCCCACCCTCTCCTTCCCCTGCTGTATCCACAGGTTCGTTCTCTATATTTGTGTCTCTATTCCTGCCCTGCAACATTGTAAATCAACTATATTTCAATAACAATACCTAAGAACAAAAAACATGCTTGCCCTTAAGGAAATGTAAGTCTCCCTGAGAGGTCTGAGATGTGATCTGCCAGCCTGATCCTTAGGTGGGAGCAGACCCTTCCATCTCCTATCTGTGCAGCGCTGGGTGCACAGTAGGTCCTCAGGCAACATATGCATATTGCCTGACTGATCTAGTAACACTGAGAAATGTGCTTCCAGGGAGCATGATCCCCAGAAGCGGAGGAGAGAAGGGAAAATGCAGGAATGAGAGGAATATTTGTAAGCCCACTTCATTTCTGTGCTAAAAAATTCATCCTAGCTTTTGCTTTTAAGCATTACCAGACCTCCTCTCAGAAGCTGGTAGTGGCTTGCACTAGGAGCTCTGAGACCCCCACGTGTATGTATGAGAAGAAGCATCTCTTCAATTATACAGCCAAGGCTGTTCCGTGGAACTCCTTCCAAATTACCCTCTTAACGTGGTGATTTTTTTGTGTGTGTGTATGTGTGCCCTGAACAGATTCTTAAATCTGCAAGCAGAGAAGAAACTAGGAGAAACGTGTGTTCGGATGACGAAAATACTTCTTTGTGAGAGTTTGAATTTCTTTCAGCTGCTATGTGTTTCATAAACATTGTGCAGAATTGGCAGACACTCTGACTCAGGCGTTTGTGGAAATTTTTTATTTTTTTAAGGACAAAGTGAGGCCTTGTCTTCTCATTTATTATGTTTTCTTTTTCTGGTGTTATATATGAAGCTCCACAGTGGAATCTCTCCTGACTTTTAACAGGAAGGATCAAGTGTTAGTTGCTCAGTCGTGTCTGACTCTTTTTGATCCCATGGACTGTAGCTTGCCAGGCTCCTCTGTCTATGGAATTCTCCAGACAGGAATACTGGAGTGGGTTGCCATGCCCTCCTCCAGGAGATCTTGCCAACCAAGGGATTGAACCTAGGTCTTCTGCCTTGCAGGCAGATTCTTAACCATCTGAGCCACCGGATAACTGAGACTAAACTCTTGTTTAAGTTATTGAACTTTCATAGTACTAACTTGTGTTTCACTTCCTGTAAATAGAATAAAGCCCTAAATTCAGGGTTTTCTCTTGCTCTTCTCTGCCCCTAGGTTCTATGCTTCTCATGCCCTACTATAGGGTCTTCCAGGTCAGAAGGAAAGGAGAGAGCTTGCCCTGGTGCAGAAATAAGAGAAGATGTGGAGGGAGGACAGGAGGGACTTAATCTGGCTGTGACCAATAGCCCCCTGAGGGATGTAGTGAAAAGGACCCTTAGAAATGAAGGTTAGGAGCCGTTACTCACAGTGGACTGTAAGTAAGAAGAGGTTTGGGTTTTATTCTGCAGATAATGGAGATCCAGAAAGTATATGTGAGCCAAAGGGTAGTCTTGGTTGTGTTTCCCAGAAGTAGACACTGCGAGGAGGATTTGAATCCAAGGAATTTGTTTGGGAGGCAATCTGGCAATGGGAGGTTAGTGGGAAAGTGACCCAGAGACAAGGAACAGCCAGCAAACCAGAGTTGTTGGTTAAACATACCCCAGAGGAATACCTTTAGAGCAGAGGTGTTTAACCCCTGTGGTTCACAGCTGAGGCTCTGAATCTCAGTTTTATTCTACCCCACTGCTGAGGGATGAAACCTCAGAGAAAAAAGAACTCCACAGCAGCAGGTAAGTGAAGCATGAAGTCCAGAAAGTTCAAGAAAACATTTCCATTGTGATCTGGAACATTGAAGGGGATTCATGATGTATTTAAGTCCAGGTGTGTAATCAAAGCAACAGGAACCAGAGACACAGGCCATAGTGAAGCAGGGAAAGAGATGAAAATTCTGGAAGAAGATAGGACCGACACTTGCCTGTTGGTCACTGCCAGGTTTTGAGAGAGCGTATTCTCAGAAGTGAGCTATAAAGTAAGGGCCTTGTTGAAAACATAGCCAAGTCCCCAGCCTCAGAGGTGAAGTTCATTTTCAGAGCTGGCCACCAGGCCCAGGTTCATGTTCCCATGTGAGCTGATGAATTTGAGACTCTCGCCTTCCTTCTGAAGAAGGTCAGGGTTGGTCCAGGAAGCCGGACCACTTAAGTGGAAAGATGGAGGAACTGTGGGGAGCTCTGCACATCCTCACTGATGGGGAGTCTCCAGGCTCATTTCTGGGGGATCAAGTGGAGCATCCAAGCATAGGCAAGTCCACTTAGCCCTCTAACTGCAGATGACCAGCCAATGTGGGGGAATTTAATCAAACTACCTAGTCTTGCCTTTTTTTTCCCCCCAAGAATTCTTAAAGGGAGAGAAGGAAGACAGAGATGAGAGATTCAAGCTTTCAGTGTGATTTTCTATCATATTCTTAAGAAGAAAATGAACTATTTTAGATACCTAGTATAAGTGGAACCACACAGTACTTGTCCTTGTGTAACTGACTTACTGAGTATAATATCCTCAAGATACATTCATGTTGTCTCATATGGCAGAATTTTCTTATTTTTAAAGCTGGATAATATGTCATTGTATGATTATATCACTTTTTGTATAAATCCTTTATAGGGGAAAGGGAAGTGGTTCAACATTTGTTAAGTTTCATTTATGTAAGATGAGTAAGTTCTAAAGATCTGAGTTCACAGTTAACATTAGAGTGATGTACACTTAGAATGTCATGAAAAGGATAGATGTCATGCTAAATGTTCTTACCACAATGAAAAGAAGGAGAAAGAGTAAATGGAATTCCTTTTGTTATTAAGATTTGGTTTGTTTGTTTTCCCCCCAAGCTATGAAATAACAAGAGTGGTTAAAACGGGCCACTGTATGCTGAGTCAGCCACAAATAACAGAAGATGTACCATGAAAGAGAGAGAGCTGCTTTAATTTCTGAGCCAGCTGCTCCAATCACTGGGGCCACTTTGAGATAAAAGGTTCAGAAATAGCCCCAATGTCAAGGTCTTTATATGCAACGATGGCAAACGCAGAGCACAGAGGGAAGGAAGCTGAACTCAAGCTAGAAACTCATAAGCCTTAGCTAAATCTCAGGCTTTTTTTTCTATGTAAAATAAAGTGACTTACAGAAATAGAGAAAGCAATTGTGCCCCAGGGTCTCATTACAGGTAAGGATGACCTGCTCATACATGTCTGCCCTCTAGGCTTCAGGGAAGCGCTCAGAAATAAACTGAACATGAATCTAAAGTTCTGGCGATACTGGAATAATGTAGATGTCAACAATATGGTCTAGTAAAATAACCGATGGACATTCTCCCTCTAGAAATGACAGTGATGATTTATGTTTTTGACATAGAGAGATGCTGCATTCCATATAGTGTTGAGAAAACAAGAAGTCAGAAATAAAATAAACAGTGTTATGACATGGCATTGGTTTAAAATGCATGACACTGAATTGCTATAATGCATATTTTAAAAATCTGATAGAAAAAACAAAGTGTTACTGATGTTTAGGTGATGAATGTAGTGATTTTTAATCTATGTGTTATATTTAACTGTAAAAACTGATATGTAATTTTTAAAAGGATAATCAATAAAGAAATTTTTTTTTAATGTTATCCTTCCCCTTCCCAAAGTGTTGAAGTATTGTCCTGGATCAGGGGATTGAATAACTGCCAAATAGTGCTGAGCAGGATTAAAATACAAATTCTTGAAAAATAAAAATTAAGCTTTTCTCTGCAATGACATGTGTTATCTCATGGTGGGATAATTACAAGTCATGGAGAGAAATTGGTACAATTATATTTAATTGGTTCCAAAGATTATTGTCTATTTCAACCTGTACCTCTGAATAAAATTAGCAGACAGATGTAACCTATGTGAACTTTTGGTCTTCTTATCAAGAATACTACAGGGAAAATAGATTAGATAATGGTTCCACCTATTATATGATATATTATTTTCAGCAGTGTCTACTAACTAAATAGCATTGGCATGATAAAATGAAAATCATTAGTAAGAAGAAAGTTCAGCATTGTCAGACTTAAATCTATTAAAAAAAGAACAACAGTATGTTAAGTGTTGGCAAAATTATACTGCAAGGTCAATCAATTTCTCTACAGAGTTTTTCTTAGTGACTAATTAGTACAAAAAAATGCCAATTATTCTTAAATATCACAGATAGCGAAGAAAATTGAGGCATGCATGACAGGAAGCAGATGGATCATCTAATTATTTTTCAATTACAGGTGACACATTGGGTACAAAAATCTGTGAGTCATCCATCTGCCCAGCTGTTTCTTATAATAAATAAATACATTATTTCATTAGGGAAGCATGTTATAAAAACCAAAAATAAAAAATAGAAACAGGCCACATACAATGTATATGCCCTGAATGAAACCCTAGGAAGGAAGACTATTGGCCCAGCTTGGGCAAGCCTGTGTGGGTGGAGGCTATAAACACCAGAAGGTGGGTACGCAGAGGATGGTTAGTCTGCTATAGACAGGGACTATTAATGGATGAGAAGCTTTCTTTTTTCAGAGAGATGAAGTAAACCTTAGTGATCTGGGTGTTTTCTAGCAACAAATATGTATGGCAAACTATCATCCAAGTTGCTGATGTATAATAAAGCTTTAGAATCTGTGTAACCTTACAGTGCCATAGAGCTAAAGGAACCAACCTCCAGGGCTGTCATTAAAATTTTTTTATCTGAAACCTTCATTGAAATAACTGTAAATTCACATGTAGCTCTCAGACATGATACAGAGATTCTTACACACTTTGCCTAGCTTCCCCAAGGGTAATGTGCAAAAGTATAGCATAATAACACACCAGGATAATGACATCAGTCCTATTCAAGTATTTTATTGACTGATTTTTCAGGTTTCCCCGGTGTTTTTGTACTCATGGGTGTATGTGAGTGTGCTTAAATTTTGAAAATCTTTATCCATTGAATTATAAAAGAAAAAGAAAAGAAAGAAAATTAAGTCACTCAGTCGTGTCGGACTCTTTGCGACTCCATGGACTGTAGCCCACTAGGCTCCTCTGTACATGGAATTTTCCAGGCAAGAGTACTGGAGTGGGTTTCCATTTCCTTCTCCAGGGGATCTTCCTGACCCAGGGCTCAAACCCTAGTCTCCCACATTGCAGGCAGACGCTTTACCGTCTGAGCCACCAGGAAAGCCTCTCGGTCTTGAAGCCACCATTGAATTATAAGAAGGTCTTTATTCTCAGGACTAACAGCTGAACAATTTTTTTTTATGGGTATAATGATTCTTTAATAATCTTAGAACTTCAGCAATTAATATAGGTATTCCACAGAAGACAATAAACTAGATTTTTTTTCTGAAGTTATGCACACCCTAAAACTTTTTGTACCATTAATATTAGGAATACTATGGTTAATTAAATAGGAATAGCTAGTCACAGGGCTTCCCAGGTGGCGCAGTGGTAAAGAATCCGCCTGCCAGTGCAGGAGACGGCAGAAGACAGGTTTGATCCATGGGTTGGGAAGATCCCTCGTGGAGGAAATGGCAACCCACTCCAGTATTCTTGCCTGGAAAATCTCATGGACAGAGGAGCCTGGAGGGCTATAGTCCATGGGGTCGCAAAGAGTTGGTCACGACTGAGCAACTGGGCATGCTCGAGCACGCAGGCAGCTAATAATAAGTCATCACTAATGAACATATTGTTAAGAAGAATTGCCCCTCTGAATAGAAAGGTTTAAGTGTTATACAATTACCAGGCTTTGATACCTTAACAAACCCATTTTGGAGTAGAGCTAATGTTTATTGTTTTGATTAAGATGACTTCACCTATTTAATACAAAAAACTTTCAAAAGATCGGCTTTACTTCTGTTGCCCTTTTTAAAATATAGAAGCCTGTCAGGAATGGTTTGTCTGTTAGTGCTAGACTTCCAATATTTAGCAAAGATATAGGCAGAGTTTTAAATGATCGTCCTATTTTTTTGCAGATCTTCCTCATCATTTAAATTACGAATAATGAACACAAAGCATAAGACTAACCCACTGAAGTGGTCACCATTTTCTCCTCCAGGGGATCTTCTCGACCCAGGGATCGAGCCAGAATCTCTTGCATCTCCTACACCCCAGGATTTTTTTTAAATTAATTAATTTATTTTAATTGGAGGCTAATTACTTTACAATATTGTGGTGGTTTTTGCCATACATTGACATGAATCAACCATGGGTGTACATGCGTCCCCCATCCTGAATCCCCCTCCCACCTCCCTCCCCATCCCATCCCTCTGGGTCATCCCAGTGCACCAGCCCTGAGCACCCTGTCTCATGCATCAAACCTGGACTGGCGATCTGTTTCACATATGATAATATACATGTTTCAATGCTATTCTCTCAGATCATCCCACCCTCGCCTTCTCCCACAGAGTCCAAAAGACTGTTTTATACATCTGTATCTCTTCTGCTGTCTCACATATAGGGTCACTATTACCATCTTTCTAAATTCCATATATATGCGTTACTATATTGTATTGGTGTTTTTCTTTCTGACTTACTTCACTCTGTATAATAGGCTCCAGTTTCATCCACCTTATTAGAACTGATTCAAATGCATTCTTTTTAATGGCTGAGTAATATTCCATTGTGTATATGTACCACAGCTTTCTTATCCATTCGTCTGCTGATGGACATCTAGGTTGCTTCCATGTCCTGGCTATTGTAAACAGTGCTGTGATGAACATTGGGGTACACGCGTCTCTTTCAATTCTGGTTTCCTCGGTGTGTATGCCCAGCAGTGGGATTGCTGGGTCATATGGCAGTTCTATTTCCAGTTTTTTAAGGAATCTCCACACTGTTCTCCATAGTGGCTGTACCAGTTTGCATTCCCACCAACAGTGTAAGAGGGTTCCCTTTTCTCCACACCCTCTCCAACATTTATTGTTTGTAGACTTTTGGATAGCAGCCATTCTGACCGGTGTGAGGTGGTACCTCATTGTGGTTTTGATTTGCATTTCTCTGATAATGAGTGATGTTGAGCATCTTTTCATGTGTTTGTTAGCCATCTGTATATCTTCTTTGGAGAAATGTCTAGTTCTTTGGCCCATTTTTTGATTGGGTCATTTATTTTTCTGGAATTGAGCTGCATAAGCTGCTTGTATATTTTTGAGATTAATTCTTTGTCAGTTGCTTCGTTTGCTATTATTTTCTCCCATTCTGAAGGCTGTCTTTTCACCTTGCTTATAGTTTCCTTAGTTGTGCAAAAGCTTTTAAGTTTAATTAGATCCCATTTGTTTATTTTTGCTTTTATTTCCATTACTCTGGGAGGTGAGTCATAGAAGATCCTGCTGTGATTTATGTCAGAGAGTGTTTTGCCTATGTTTTCCTCTGGGAGTTTTATAAAACAGCTGAACTATTATATATTCTTATAGTTATCCCCCTGTCAGAGTGGGAAGGGGTAAGGGAGGTGGGGAACACACTGAATCAATTCATCAAGTAGCATATATTCATTGACTGCTGACTGTTTTCTCAGCTAAATCTTAGAAATTTGTTTTGTCTTTAAGTATTACATGCTAACAAGGATTTATGGGGAGGGAAGTGCTGCTTGCTTTCTCATATATTATGGAGAAGGAAGTTCTACTTGCTCATATATCTGCTCCACACCCTCCATATATCCCTAAGCTGGTGTATCCTTCACTCTCTGTCCAGTGGCCGCCTTTATTCAAAAGCTCTGTCCTTGAAAAATCCAAAATCCTTTGGATTTTATGCACTGCTAAGGGCTTAGAATCTGGCCTCAGACAGATCTAGGTTCAAATGCCAAATCTTTACCTCCCTGGCTTTGGACAATTTATCTAAACTCTTCTAGGAATCAGCTTCTACATCTGAAATACGGGGCTAATAAGAGCTCTTAGATCATGAGTTTGGGATAGTAAATGAAACACTTCTTGCAAAGTACTTCCAAGGAGTTTAACACATAATATGTCTAAATACATTACTGTCTGCACATTATATTAATGTTACATGGCTACGGAGTCAAATAGCTATATTGCATCTTGTTATGATCTCTAATAAACACAAGAAAATTTTATTTTGAGAAAAAAAGGAGCAAAGTCTTTTATAGAGAGAAGAAATTTTCCATCATCTGAATACATTGTTTTCTCAATGCCATTGTCTTGGTAGTTTGACAGAAGCTTTCCTGAGAGCAGGACATCTGCACTCGTGATTTGTGTGTGGGAAGAGGGCTGACATGACCGTGATGTGCATTTAAGCACATTTGAGTGCTCAGATCCCCGGATTTCAACAATACAAATATTCCTTTCTGCTCATTTGTGTCTGCTCTAAGAAGGTCCATACTACCTCATCTGTGCATGGCTGGTTTTCACACATTCCTAGTCTCTCAATGTTTGAGGAAAAGCAGCCAGTCACTACAGTGTGTCCCCATTTACCACTAATGGCTCTGGTGTCTCTCTGAATGGAAGGACAGTGCTGCCTGTGATGTATGAGACTGAAAGGTTGTTGCTGAACCACGAAAGATGCCAGGATTCTTGGCCTCTGGAGGAGAGGAATTCAATCCGGGGTCAGAGACAAGGCTTGATTGCTCAGAGCTTTTGTGTAATAAAGTTTTATTAAAGTGTAAAAGAGATAGAGAAAGCTTCTGACAGAGACATCAGAAGGGATAGAAAGAGTACCCCCCTGCTAGTCTTTAGCTGGATGTTATATAGCTACTGCTGCTACTGCAGCTAAGTCGCTTCAGTCGTGTCCGACTCTGTGCGACCCCATGGACGGCAGCTCACCAGGCTCCGCCGTCCCTAGGATTCTCCAGGCAAGAATACTAGAGTGGGTTGCCATTTCCTTCTCCAGTGCATGAAAGGGAAAAGTGAAAGTGAAGTCGCTCAGTCGTGTCCGACTCTTAGCGACCCCATGGACTGCAGCCTACCAGGCTCCTCCATCCATGGGATTTTCCAGGCAAGAGTACTGGAGTGGGTTGCCATTTCCTTCTCCAGTGCGTGAAAGGGAAGTCGCTCTAGCAGTCTGCTAATTAAAGAAAGGAAATGTTCCCAAAACTCAGAGAATGGCACCAGGCCCCTCACCCACAACATGCATTTTGAGATAACATTGGCACCAGGTGAGTTATACCCAGGCCATAAAACGATTGACATGAATCTTGAAGAAAGGCAGATTTACATACAAATATATAGTTTCATTAACATAGATTAGGAGAACAATGTATGAGTATAACATACTGGTTTGTCAAGTTGGTTCTGAGCCTTTAGGAGGAACCAACTTGAAAACAGAGTTTAGGGTAAATACATAGTACAGTAACATAACTTAAGACAAACATTTCCATAAGAAAAATGCATTGGTTAGCTCAAGGTTTGAGAAAAGTTAAGTTCAGGTGGAACCAGATATCATTATGGCAACGCAAAATTTTAAGAGAAACCTCTGTTTAAATTTGTATGCTGCTGCTAAGTAGCTTCAGTTGTGTCCGACTCTGTGCGACCCCATAGACGGCAGCCCACCAGGCTCCCCCGTCCCTGGGATTCTCCCGGCAAGAACACTGGAGTGGGTTGCCATTTCCTTCTCCAATGATGAAAGTGAAAAGTGAAAGTGAAGTCGCTCAGTCGTGTCTGACTCTTAGCGACCCCATGGACTGCAGCCTACCAGGCTCCTCCATCCATGGGATTTTCCAGGCAAGAGTACTGGAGTGGGTTGCCATTGCCTTCTCCGATATCTATAAATTTGTATAGAGAAGGGGAAAAAATGTATCACTAGTTTGTTTCCTCCTGCTGCTTAAGAGAGAGATAAAAAAATGTCTGACACTTGCAGCCTATTTCCTTCATTTGGAGACCCCTAGCCTTCCTGACTATTACTCTCTCAAGACTCTAAAGGTATGATTCATCTTGGACTAAAATCAGATCCCTGCTGGCATGTGACAAGACAACAGCACAACTCGGGACTTGCTGTGCCTCTCATGTGGCAAGTCCTTCCTTTAGTCAGGGGTGAAGCATGGTGGTAAATCCAGTTTGGAATTATGACAGGGGCTGTGAGGTGGCTCCTAATCCCCTCTGTGTAGCAGTGCTGGTGTGAAACATGGGGAATATGTTTTATTCTAACAGGAACCAGGATTCCATTTAGGGAGGGAAATACATACGTGGAAAATCAAGTGTTTGGTGCAAAGTGGGACTCAAGGACCTGGGCATCAGGTGGCAACAAGAATTTCAAAGAAAAGACTCATGTGCCTCTAGACTCAGGCGGGAAGAGGATGAACAAAAGAAGAAATTAGAGGAAAAAATGGATTTGGGGCTGGGAGCATTCCTGGTGGCTTAGATGGTAAAGAATCTGCTTGCAATGTAGGAGACCCAACTTCAATCCCTGGGCCAGGAAGATCCCCTGGAGAAGGAAATGGCAACCCACTCCAGTATACTTGCCTGGAGAATTCCATGGACTGAGGAGCCTGGTGGGCTACAGTCCATGAGGTCACAAAGAGTCGGATACTACTGAGTGACTAATTCTTTCATTTTCACCTATGTGCAAGGTTGCCAAAAAGTTCTTCGGAGAGGAGAAATCTCCATTTTGTTTGCTCTGTGATGTGAATGTGGGTGGGACACCCACTCTGTGAAGCCATGCATGTGTCATGTGAGTTGTAAGTGGGAAGTAGATGAGGACTCAATGAAGGAATTGCATTTTAAGTCTGGGTCAGACTGAGGAACAAGAATATCGAATGATGAATCTAGAGTCCATGATATAGAGGAGGTTACAAGATTATCTCCTGAGTGTTCTTAGAAATAGCAATAAGAAATTTGGACTTCCACAAGTCATGGAATTTTATATGTGTATGGTTGCAAATATTTTTCTCAGTCTATGACTTGTCTTCTCCTTATTATATGTGTTTTTCAAGGGAGGGCACATGTTCAAAGCCATCTACCTAGATATCCATGGACAAGGGGCTCTAGCTAACATCTTGTTTACATTTTTTTCTCACACACCTTTAGTTAGGGATCTGGAATATATCATTTGGTTATAAGTATGAGCTTTCTAGACATAGATGGGGAATTCTGAGGAAAGAGAATTGGTTTGCTTACAGGGACCACCCAGGCAAGTTAGTCACACCAGTATCCATCTCTGGCTATGTCATGCACAAATGACATCTTTATCTCCTGCCAAGCAATATGCAGAGAGAAAGGCCACACACTTGAAGATTCTCAGAAGTACTACCTGTGCAAATTCTGGGCTCTCAATCCCTGAGAAGCCCACTTGTCTTGAGTTTAGAGCTTAACTTTTTGGTGAATTTTTATACCAACTTTACTGAATTCAGTCAAGAAGAGAAGTGCACAAACCTATGATATATGATTCTAACTATACCCAAGTAGTGATTTAGTTTACAGTTTTTCTTTGAGACGTAGCTTCTCTTTAAAGTACACATTTATTCATTTATTCAGGTCTCTGGGCAGGTGATTGCCAAGGCCAAGGCCTCTGCAGGGAAGAACATTACTGGAAGAAGAAAAAAAATCTGAAGAGTTTTGGAAACACTTGTTAGGTATGCAGAGTGTGGGTTTTCTGAATGAAAAATTGCAATGTCACGCCAACAAACTAGCAGTAGAAAGCACTTCTGTGCCTGTAATTGGAGGATGGTGGACTGGAGGGATTCAGGAGCAGTCTAAATGTGCATCGGTCAGTTGCTATAGAAGGAGACTCAGAGGAACTCCACATGTTCAGTAAAAGCGCCCCACAAAAATCACGCTCGGTTCCTAGTCATGAGACCTGATCCTAGCCCCAAATTTACTTTCATTACATTTGGTCATCGGGAAACTCACTTTAACACTAACAGTTCTGTCAAGGCAGCTTTGGCTTGCTATGCATGCAAATACCTGGCTAAATTGCTCAGCAAATCCATCACTATTCAGAATGGGTAGGAACACTCCTGAGGAAGAAGGGAGAGTAGAATCAATGTAGCTCTCCCTGGTGAGTCAACAAAATCAAGAGTCAGAAACAGCCTTTTAAGAGAAAGCACAGGTGGGAAGGAGAGCACTCTGGAGTTAGAGAGCAGGGCTTGTTACCCAGAAGACAACCCTGGCTCCATTTCAGGGCTCCGTGTCTCCAGCACCCACCTCCTCTCATCTCCGCATCCTCACCCCAAAGGTCTCAACTGCATTTCCGCTTGTTTAATAATGCAAATGACTGTCATTTTCTGAAAGCAGTCCTGTTTTTATTTTTCACTTCCAGCAACCTTTCTGCCCTCATCACTGTGCATGCATTGGTCAGGGCACCAATTGAGATGGTAACCCAAGTGCGCTGTGAATTCAGATTGCACTGCAGGACCCGGTAGCCTCCTCTCTGTATGTTTGAATCCCACCTGTTACTTAAGGTGCATTTATTCCAGGTAGACTCCTCTGAATACCTCACCTCACAGGAATTGTGCCTGTCTGATTTCTTAGAGAATAAATAATGGTACCTTTCTTAAGACACATCTTAAATTGCCTTATGTTATGGTTATCATTTTATGTGTCTATATACTTGTCATCTCAGGATATATGTTCTTTCTTATTAATTACAACCTTCATAGAGGCATCAAACCTTGTCTTAAAAAAAAAAAAAAAAAAAACTCCACCTGCATAATGCTGTGCAGTTCCAAAGCCACGTCCCTTTGGCCTCCTTGAGGTCAGTTTTAATCCCCTTAAAAATCCCATCAGGAAATGTGCTGTGTTTACCCAACCCAATGAAAAATTCCAAGAAGTCTTTTGGAAAAGCAAAATATAAAACATAAAATCATAATGTGTCCATGGAGAAGCTCAGACATACACTTATAAATCTTCCAGGACTTCCAACGTGAAAGAATGTTTAATCTGTTTCACTCCAAAAGCTCTCAATCACTTCAGTATTGTTCACAGGAAAAGAAAAGCCTGTGAGGTTTGTAAAGTTGGCTTTTGCAATATTCAATTTTTCAGGCTCCATGTAAAAATGTCCCAGAGTTGATTCAAAGTTACTTTTACAGGGCAGAGACTGGAAAATCAGTTAGGAGTTTACATGTGTTAGTTCATTAAAGAACCTGGCAGGCCTCCCTATAGAAAAGACCAAAAAAAAAATCCTAGCATCAGAATCTTGAGAACTTTCCTGCAGGAGTTCTTTGCAAAGAAGTCATTATATTTTATAAAGCTTTAGAGTACCATAATTGCCCTGGTCTACCTGGGAATGAAAGGTTTTGCCAAAGTGTCTTTTGGAATAGCTTTAAAATCTCATTTCTAAGTTGAGTTTATTGGCTCTGCATTGGGAACATTTTGTTTTGGGGGGACAAAGGTGCCATCTGCTTGCACTTGAATTTGTTCTGACCTGAGCTGTTAATGACATCCCTTCCTGAGAATATGTGAAGACCATGATTTATCACGATTAGCTATGCAGGTGACTGATTTTAGTTCAAATACTGTATTAGCAACCTGTGTACAAGCAAAGAAAGCCCTGGGTTGTTCATTTAATTCCAAACAAAGGGAAGATGCATTTAATGAATTCACTTGGCCACACCAATGAAACTTTTACTAAATGGGCACAGCTTCTTCTGTGTTTAGGTAGAAGCCATTTCAAGCCCTAGGAAGGTTGAACTCTTGGAGGAAAGAGAAGAACATACTGTGCTGTGGAAGAGAGATCAGGAGCCAAGTCTCCTGAAGAATTCTTGTCTGTAATTGCAGAAGCTAATAACTCAGGTCAGACACCCATGGCAATTATTTCAGCCCAGTTCCTACAGGAATTTGGTGCCCTCTGACCTTTATTCATACCCAAATCCTATACTATTCACCACCCAGGCTATACTCACCCAATTCCCTGACAAATTTCATATGTCAGAGTTGGGTAGATCTTTAAGAAAAAAAAAAAGACAGTGATCATCATAATTTTTAGCATTTGCTGTTATCAGGAACTCCACCAAGCGTATTACATGAATTCTTTCATTTAACCTCGTGGCAGCTACTGTAGTCCACCACCCAGATGACCGAGCTGCCAGAACTTGGTGTTGGTTACTGATGACCCTCCAGAAACTGATCTCAGACGACGTGAGCTGCCTCACCAAGAAGCAACCCTCAACCGATAACTGTGGTAATGGGGGAGAGGTAACAAAAGCCAGCCCCATTGCTTTGAAGAGGGCAGCTCTGAAAGGACAACCAGATTCACATATCCTTACAGAATCAGTACTCTGTGGTCACAGTGTACATTTCAACTTGTCCCTCTGCCCGTTCTTGTTTCCCCTCCCTACCAAAGTGTTGTTCCTGAAAGCATTCCCCAATAATACTAGCACATGTGAATATGAGAATCTTAACATCTATATCCTGGGTTACCTAACCTACCACAGTTGAAAGCAGAAATAATCCACATGAACAGATTCTAGAATGAAATGCTGATGCTGGATTACGAACAGAACAGTAGGGTAGCCATGAGGACTCTGTCGTTGGTGATGGGCAGAGTCGTGAAATCCCCTGGCATGTCAATGCAGTCATTGTGAAGCACGCTTGAAAGGAATGCGCTGGTGGGAGCAGTGTCTCACATACTCAAAAGTTTCACAGGAAGGAGTAATTATAAGGACTTTGGATCTAGAGAGCTGTTGGTGGGAACCACAAATATGAGGAAAGAGAAAAACAGCTAAAGACGAAAAGGAGGAGCATAAAAGCCAGAAGACTTTCTTGGCAATGTGTTAAGATGCTCTCCTCTTCTACAACCTGAGGGCAGAAAGAGCAAAGGATCAGGCATGGGACTTAAAATTAAGAATAGCCCAGCTCCCAAAAGTAAAGGAAGACCAGGTAGAAGTCCCTAACATTACATTCCTGCCCCATCCAAAACAGTAAACCAAAGCCTGTATCCCATCATGGAAGGAGTAACAAAGATTAACCGTTTCTCTCTTTCTATCATTTAAAAACATAGAAGGTGCTGTCCACAAGCCGGAGAGCTTTCACCAGTAACTAAACTGGCTGGTACCTTGATCTTGGAATTCCCAGCCTCCAGAAATAAATGTCTGTTGTGTAAGCCACTCAGTCTGTGGCATTTTGTTACAGCAGTCTAAGCTAGAACAGAGCATATGATCTCACAAAGGATATTTTTCTAATTGTTAGTATCTATGTGTAAAGGCTTGCTAACTATTAAAAACAAAAATAGATAGGGCTCTTGGTAATAATGTTTCTTCACAGCATAGTTTTTTGGAACCATTTTAACTGAAAAGTGTGCACACACACACACACACAATGGGTCTTGTTTTGGAACTTCCAGGGCCTCCAGTCACCATCTCTATAGAGCACAGTCTGTAGAGTCTAAAGCACTCAAGTCCTGTTTTCTGTGAAATGCATTCTTCTTTGCTTTAAGCTCAGAAACACCATCCTCCCTTCTCCCATGCTGCTAAGTCGCTTCAGTCGTGTCCAACTCTGTGCGACCCCATAGACGGCAGCTCACCAGGCTCCGCTGTCCCTAGGATTCTCCAGGCAAGAATACTGGAGTGGGTTGCCATTTCCTTCTCCAGTACATGAAAGGGTAAAGTGAAAGTGAAGTCGCTCAGTCGTGTCCGACTCTTAGTGACCCCATGGACTGTAGCCTACTAGGCTCCTCCATCCATGGGATTTTCCAGGCAAGAGTACTGGAGTGGGGTGCCATTGCCTTCTCCTCTCCCATAGTTCCACTCTTAATTACTGCTCCTTCTACCAACCACTATGCTCCCTGTGTTATTTTTCTGGCTAGTGCTTTCAGTAGCCACCCAGGAAACGGCCATGTCAGGGCCTTATTTATTGCCCATGTATTAATTTCTTCCCCACCCTTGGTTGCTCTATGGTGGTTATACATTTTGATTCTTTTGAAGTAACCTTCATCACTGCTCCTGCACTGGAGGCAGTAGTTTCTGAGGCAGTGGAGACTGTTTTGAACTGGCCAGAGACTCTGGCAGAAGCTGTTATGGGAAACTTAACAACTCCCTAGTGACCCAGCTGATAAAGAATCTGCCTGCAATGCAGGAGACCGGGAAAGATCCCCTGGAGAAGGGAATGACTACCCACTCCAGTATTCTGGCCTGGAGAATTGCATGTACTGTATAGTCCATGGGGTCGCAAAGAGTCAGACACGAATGAGTGACTGTCACTTCATTTCTGGGGGTAGGCTAATCAGAGCTCGAAGCTTGGCTTCACCTTTTTGAGAGTGTTTGGCTTTGAACAAGTCATCTTTATGAACCTCAGTAAATCCTTCTGTGAACCGATAATAATAAAATAATAATGCCTACTTGATAGGGCATTTGTGAGGGTTAAGTGTGTTGACCTATAAAGAACTTAGTACAGTCCCTGACACTGGGTATGCAGTCAACAGGGGTTAGCTTTTGCTAAGATTATCATGGATAACACGCTGGTCCTTCTAAATAGATATACCTTTTCCCTGTTAAATATTATGAAAGTTATTTTCCTTTCCTTCTTGCTACTGTTACCAGCACTGCAATGAACACCTCTGAGTGTATGTTTCTACTTATACTTATCCAATTATTTCCTTTTATGCATTCTTAGAACTAGACTTTCTGAATCAAAGAACATGAAGTTCTCGCTCTCTCTCAAGATACATATATATATATATATATATATATATATATATACACACAATATATTAAATCATTACCAGAGTCTAAGAGGAATATATTATCTAGCTAAGTATACATTCAAAATATTGAAAATCTGTAGAAAATTGATTGTTAACTGGAAATTGACCTAAATATGGAAAAATCTAAAGCTTGATAGAAAATGTTGGTGGTCTCAGAAGGAAGCTTATTAGCTCCAGCCTGGAAGATGTGCTGTCTCTGTGGCTTCTAAGCCTGACTCTGGTCACAGGAGACAGCTCGCTCTCAGCCAGACTGACCTTTAGGAAGAGAAACCCTGTGTCCCACTGTGCAATATAGAGATAAATGAGGTCATAGTATTTGGCAAAACTAAAGGAGGAAAGAGAGGAAGCAGCAGGAACTATGGCTAGTGTGGCTTAACGCAAGACTAGGAATGTATTCTAGGTTCCCCTTTTAATTTACAGTGTTACACTTCTTAGTTTCTCTGGGCTAAGATCTGTCACAGAACTTTCTTTCCTGTGTTTACTCATCCCTTAACATGGGCTGTCTGATAATTGTTTATTCTGTAAGTCGTGTCTGACTCTTCGCAACCCCATGGACTGTAGCCTGCCAGGCTCCTCTGTCCATGGGATTTCCCAGGGATGATTACTAGAGTGGATTGCCATTTCCTTCTCCAGGGCATTTTGCTGACCCAGAAATCAAACCCATGTCTCCTGCATTGGCAGACGGGTTCTTAAACACTGAGCGACCAGGGAGGCCCCAATTCAATGATTACCTGCATTCTTTTTTTTTTTTTTAATGTTTTACATTGCTCTAATGGAGATATGGGTTTGTTAGCATAGGTAATTGTCTGATTGAAGGCTGACAGACATGAAGGAGGGACCTAAAGACTGATATCCTAATAGGGCCCAAATTCTAGAGGCTAATGGTCACAACTAAGAACTAAAGAGCCTCTTGATGAAAGTGAAAGAAGACAGTGAAAAAGTTGGCTTAAAACTCAACATTCAGAAAACTAAGATCAGAGCATCTGGTCCCATCACTTCATGGCAAATAGATGGGGAAACAATGGAAAGAGTGAGAGGCTTTATTTTTATGGACTCCAAAATCACCGCAGATGGTGACTGCAGCCATGAAATTAAAAGGCGCTTGCTCCTTGGAAGAAAAGCTATGACCAACCTAGACAGCATCTTAAAAAGCAGAGACATCACTTTGCCAACAAAGATCTGTCTAGTCAAAGCTATGGTTTTTCCAGTAGTCATGTATGGATGTGAGAGTTGGACTATAAAGAAAGCTGAGTGCCAAAGAATTGATGCTTTTGAACTGTGGTGTTGGAGAAGACTCTTGAGAGTCCCTTGGACAGCAAGGAGATCAAACCAGTTAGTCCTAAAGGAAATTAGTCCTGAATATTCATTGGAAGGACTGATGCTGAAGCTGAAACTCCAATCCTTTGGCCACCTGATGCAAAGAACTGACTCATTTGAAAAGACCCTGATGTTGGGAAAGATTGAAGGCAGAAGGAAAAGGGGACGACAGAGGATGAGATGGTTGGATGGCATCACAAACACGATTGACATGAGTTTGAGTAGGCTCCAGGATGGACAGGGAAGCCTGGCATGCTTCAGTCCATGCTGTCACAAAGAGTCAGACATGACTGAGCAACTGAACTGAATGATCACAAGATGGTGAGAGCTCCAAGAAAGAAAACTCCTAGGAAAGATGTCTCTGAGTTAATACTCTCCTACTATACAATATGAATCCTTACATAGATTAAAGAGATTAGACTAAAAATGATGGTATGGTAGTGAAGAGCATTTTCTCCTCGTTCTTACAGAAGCCATATTCAGAAGGTCCATTCTGGAACTAGACTAAAGATATCAACAAATGACCTGGCTGGTCTAACCAGTACAAATAATAACAACCACACTCAAATAAGATTTAATAATGCCGACACTGTACTGAGAACTTTAGAAATATAAACTTCTCAATCCTGAGGATAATCCTATAAAATGAATAAGATTATAATTCACATTTCAAAGTTGCAGATACTTAAAGCACAGAAAGAAGTCACCCAGTTGGTAAGTGATGAAGCAGTTCTAACTCTACACTTTTATACAGGGCACCATCATCTCAGTAAAGCCTTATTAAAAGGTTTTATTAGTCTGGCTGGTCTTCCAACAACCACCCATATGTCCTTGAAATGGAGTCCTGGCACTAGTAATAACAAATATCTGTGACCACCAACTAAATTCTGTGCCTTGTAGACTTTGTTTTACAACTTCCCTGCCAAACAGGTCCTCAGTCCTTTCATCTATCAAATGTTTTTATTTACATTTGGTAGATGAAGAGACCAATGCTCAGAAAAATTAAGCTCCTTGTTCAAGGTTATGCTGCCAGTGAAGGGCAGGGCTGTCTTCATCACCTAAGTCTTTTTATCCTCAAAGCTCAAGGCATTAGGTGTAAAATAGATAGCTAATGGGAAGTTGCCATATAGCGTATAGTGCAAGGAGCTCAGCCTGGCAGTCTATGACAACCTAGAGAGATGGGAAGGGGTGGGAGGTGAGAGAGAGGTTCAAGAGAGAGGGGACATGTGTGTATCTATGGCTGATTCATGTTGTTGTATGGCAGGAACCAACACAACACTGTAAAGCAATTATCCTCCAATAAAAAATAAATAAATTTTAATAGAAACCTCCAGGTATTAACTACCCCCCTATACTGTTTTAGACAGAAATGTTGGGAAAAGCACACCCTGGGAGTTAATAGATGTGGGGTAAATGGGAGCCTAGCTCTCCTGCCCCATTTTAAAGTAAGTGCTATCACGACCAAGGTCAGCAGCATTGCCCACACCCCTCCCCTACCCCCCCAATTCTTGAGTCAGGCAGTGACTTGCCTGCAAATAGCTGTCAAGGTGGGCTATGGGTAAGATAGACACACTGGAAAACGTTACTCTCATTCTTGGCTCTCTCCACCAGAGCACAAAGAGCTAATTAAAGCATTATTAGTTATTATTCAAATTATGGCTTGAGTTCTGGTTTATTTACCTTTCTGCTTAAAACTTATTCCTTGAAGGCTGTATTCATGTCTCAAAGATTGGCTGAAAGATAGTAACTGTTTTTCTTCTTGGCATGAATCTAAACACACTTTTGCAGCATGCTTAAATTTTCAAGAAAATGCTATAGTGAATAAGTTATCTACCTCTGAATAAGTTCAAAAACGGCACCATGACACCAGTTGCTGCGTATGAAATCTGCCTTTAAAAATGGCACGTCAGTTTATCATGTATCACTATGAGCAGATGTTCAGTCTGTGAAAGAATGTGTATTTTTAAATTTCCTCATTTGTGTCACTCTCCTGTCCCCATTATCCATCTGGTCCCTTTCTATGAATCCCCTGGAAGCCATAGGGCATATTTTGGGACATGCAGTTGGGATCATTAGATTGATAACTTTTCAAGGCAAAAGATAATTTTCTTTAGTAAAATGATGTAACTTAAAGAGTGATGTTTCCCTGAAAACATAACCAGATGAAGGGCAAAGCAGTGGAATGTAGGAGTCGGTTGTTCTCCACAGGTGCCTGAGAATCCCACGGGCTGGGCTGCATCCTGCCAGCAGCTCTATCACATGTCAGATGTGCAGTGAGGGTGTGTCAGACTGGGGTTTCCAAAATCAATAGCTTATTACAAACTGTCTCATCTTAATTAATGAAGACAGATTAGTATGTGCTTCAGATCTCAATACTGAGTCACCACGGACATCAACACTGGGTAATATTTTTTCTTAGTTTTAAGAATGATGATGTTTTAAAGTCATAGAATGAATGTGTATAACCTTGTACAATTTAAAAATTAAGGAAGGCAACTGTTATTGTTGACATTTTAATACTCTTATTCTGTCATTAATGAATTATGAAGAAGGAAATCTAAATGCTGGAATTGTATGGATGCTTTGAAAATAGCTGGGATGTCTTCTCCCCAGGAAAAGACAAGAAAAACGGGATATCAGGGTGGGACACAGGATTTGAGCATGTTCTGGAAAGGAGTGGTCTTGAGTGGGGGCATGCTTTCTATATTCATCAGTAATTGAAAACAAATTGGATTTATTTTTGATATGGAGGATACTGAAGGATTCCTTACAGAGAAATTGAACCAAGGGATTCAATTCAACATATATTCATCATGGATGTTCTGGGTTTATAAGAACCCCTCATCCACACTCTCCCTTCTCCCCCACCATAAATTGCCGCAAAGCTGAGGCTAAAGATCGTTTCTAATTGAAGGATTAAAAATACCTACTATTTAATAAGAGACTATTTTGTAAAAGATGCTTAAAATATATTCTTTTTAATCTTCACAATAATCCTATAGAGTAGATTTTTAAACCCCATCATGTGAAAGGTGAGGTCAGAGAAGTTCAGTAACTTGCTAAATAACACCCTCTAGAAGTGATGGATTCAGACATAGGCCTTCTTATTCCACACCATGATCCCAAAACTGTGTGCTTCTACGTATACCACATACACACACACACACACACATGCACAAACAATACCAGAAAAACAATGATATTATTCAGACCAAGTGCTCCAGAGCTGTAGAAAAGGAAAGATGAATTCCAAATAAAGATAAATCCTGGATTGTGTCACTTGACTTTTTCAAAGTACAATTTTTAGACTGTAAATTTTGACAATTTTGAGAAAATAAACTCCAAATAGCAATGGGTAAAACTACTGTATTGCAATAAATTTATTGTGACCAGACAGAAATGTATTCAGAAACAAACTGAATAAATTCCCTTTAGACAGTTCCAGGATACTGATCTTATTTGGTGAAAGAATATTCATTTACTTACTATCATTAAAGACAAATGTTACATTTTACTTAGTGTCCACAGGTCACATTTTCTACTAGATTTCAGAATTTTGGTGGTAAAGCAGGAATTATTGTAGCTACTCATTTATGATATGTTATAAGCATGCAAAAGAGTATGATCCCATTTTATGGTTGAGGACTAATTAAAGGGACCACCAGCCAGGTTGAGGAATAGACTAACTTTCGTTTGGTTTAAAATAGCAGGTTATAAAAATAAACATGAGTGTAAAGGTAAATGACATATAGAATAGTACCTAGCACATACTATGGACTTTACAAATATTTGATGAAAATTGATCGAAAGGCAAATGTTGTATCTCAATCTATTGCTGTGTGGTATGTGGCACACGTTTTTCTTCCAGTTTTATTGAGATGTAATTGGTATATAGCACTGTATGTTTAAGATGTACAGCCTCGCATTTGACGTACATACATCACAAAGTGATTACCACAGTAAGTATAATGAACATCCATCAACTCACATAGGTACACAACAAAAGAAAAAGAAAAAATTTTCCTTGTGATGAGAACTCAAAATTTACTCTCATAACAACTTTCACATATAACATACAGCAGTGTTAATTATATTAACCATGTACATTATATCTAAGCACTTATTTATCTTATAATTGGACATTTGTTTTGAAACACTTTTAAGTCTCTAAAGTTCATTGTGTGTAAGCAAAATTTAATTATCTTGGGATTTTATTTAAAAACAAATATGATCTACAAAGAAGTTCCTATAAAATGTGCAGAAGAAAAAATTCACAATTATTCTTATAACTTTGTTCCATTTTACAGTAGATTTGAATACCCTCCCAAAAAAAGTCCTTTAAGAAGGACTTTAAGAAGTCCTTTAAGAGAAGCCAAGTAGTCCTTTAAGAGAAGCCATTATTGTCTGTTTACTAGGAGAGTTTATATGGCAGGAATTAATGCAGCCCTATTTTCAAGATGCTTTTCATAATATTTATTTTACAAAATTATGATAGAAAAGAATCCTCATTCTAATCCTGTGTTGTAAAATTGAATGGACTATTAATTGTTTAAAATTTTTCATGTGAACAATAATCTTAAACTGAATGTAACAGGACACTGTGGTTTTACTGACATTGATTGTTTTAAAAGGAAAGGTTCAGAACTTGTCTTATGTTAGTGATGACTACACTGTGAAAGAAAGTGAAAGTCACTCAGTGGTGTCTGACTCTTTGTGACACCATGGACTGTAGCCTGGCAGGCTCCTCTGTCCATGGAATTCTCCAGACCAAAATACCGGAGTAGGTAACCATTCCATTCTCCAGGGAATCTTCCCAACTCAGGAATCAAACCCAGGTCTCCTACATTACAGGCAGATTCTTTACCAACTGAGCCACCAGGGAAGCCCAGGAATATTGGAGTGGGTAGCCTATCCCTTCTCCAGGGGATCTTCCCCACCCAGGAACTGAACCAAGGTTTCCTGCATTGCAGGCGGATTCTTTACCAACTGAGCTATCGGGAAAGCCCATGACTGCTCTGTGGTTTACATAAAGTCAGTATTCTTTTAGAACAGAAAGTACACATTATAAAATAAGGTTAAGAGATGGATGAACTTACAGCCTATTTTACAGAGTGAAATAAGTCAGAAAGAGAAAAATAAATATCATATATTAATGCATATATATGGAATCTAGAAAGATGGTACTGATGAACCTATTTGTGGGGCAGCAATGGAGATGCAGACATAGAGAACATACTTGTGGACACAGGGAGGGAAGGAGAGGGAGAGATGAATCGAAAGAATAACATTGAAACATACACATTACCGCATGTAAGATAAGTAGGCAGTGGGAATTTGCTGTATGATGCAGGGAGCTCAAATCTGGTGCTCTGTGACAACCTAGAGGGATGGGATGGGAAGGAGGTGGGAGGGAGGTTCAAGAGGGAGGGGACACATAACCTATGGCTGATGCCTGTTGATGTATGGCAGAAACTAACACAATATTGTAAATCAATTATCCTCCAATTAAAAATAACAAATTAAAAAATAAAATAAAGATTGATTTTAAAGTAAGACAGTGCTGCTGCCTAGTGGGAAATAACAAAAGAAAATATTCAGCTCTTTTTTTCTAAATCATTACTCTAGAAAACATTTTGTTTACAATAGGTTGCTTATAATCCAAGTAAATGATTTACTTCTCATTATATGGCTGTTTCTAATGAAATATATGAAAAAGGTATTAAATAACTAGCATTTGTTTCCTGTTTCTTTACAGCTCCAAAATCACTAGAGTTTTTGCAGAATGAGTCAGAATTCATTAAAGAAGCTGTGTTCTATTTCACTTGCCTCATAGTTGACAAGAGCTGTTTACTGAGAATTTACAAAATTCCAGGCACCATGTAGACTAGAAATAAGATAGATAATAGTAAGATAGATAATTAGAGAGATAATAAGTGGAATCCTTGCCCTCAAGGGATGTCTAGCTGGGGGAAAGAGACACATACTTAGAAGATAAATAATAGTTTCGAGTTTGTTTCAGAGACCTGGTCATTTTCTAAGACCTGCGAGAAAACAAAAACCCCAACTTCTACTCCAGGAATTGAGTGGAGGGCTCTCGTTAGAGGACTGTTACCCAAATTTATATTTATATCAGGGTGCTATGCTCCTTGCTACTGTTCTCTATTTTAAAATCTCTCTTAGAACTTTATTTTGGCATCCTGGTTCTTCCTAAATAATCTGAAGTTTGGCTATTAATTCACAAGATCCTCGGTTTCTCCTGAAAGAAAAAAAGTGTTAATCGTTCAGTCGTGTCCAACTCTTTGTGACCCCATGGACTGTAGCCCACCAGGCTCCTCTGTCGATGGGATTTCCCAAGCAAGAATACTGGAGTGGGTTGCCATTTCCTCTTCCAGGGGATCTTCCTGATCCAGGGATCAAACCCATGTCTCCTGCATTGGTGGGAGGATTCTTTACCACTCAGCCACTAGGGAAGGTCACGTTTCTCCTACTTCAGTACATATAACGGCAAATTTACCTCATAGCCTATGTGAAAATAATGTGTGTGGTTTTGGTTTTTTTTTTTTGGCTCCTGAAAGTAACAAAGAATGGTAATAAAATAAGAAAATACACAATTAGCCAGAACAGAGTTTCTCACTCTTGACATTTGGGGACAGATAATCCTTTGCTAGGAATTGGGAAGGCAACACTGAACAATGAAGGATGTTAAGCAGCATCCTTAGCCTTTACTTGTTAGATGCCAGCAGGTTCCCATGCCAGTTGTTTACAACTAAAAAGACTTCCAGACATGGCCAAGTGTCCAGGGCTAGGGGATGGGGAGAGGGGGTAAAAATCATCCCCAATTCAGACCACTGCCAAAGAGTGATCAGTTACACCTCAGAAAATGAGAATTATGTGTGTGTATTTATGTGTGTGTGTGCGCATGTGCGTGTGTGTGCTAAGTTGCCTCAGTTTTGTCCGACTCTTTGCAACTCTATGGACCGTAGCCCACCAGGTTCCTCTGTCCATGGGTTTCTCCATGCAGGAATGCTGGAATATATGCCCTCGTCCAGGGGATCTTTCCAACCCCAGGGGTCAAACCCACATCTCTTATGTCTCCTGCATTGGCAGGCAGGTTCTTTACCCCTAGCGCCACCTGGGAAACCTCTATATGTATATGTATATGTATATATATATGTGTATGTGTGTGTATGTGTATATATATGTACATATATATGTATATATACACTCACACACACATATATATGCATTTGGAAGATCCTAGCCAGTCTCAAGAGTGAAGCAAAAAACAATACTGAGAGATTTCACTCAGACAAACCAATCATCAGGATGCAAATGCCCGCAATGGCATCTTTTATTAGAATGAATAATTTCAATAATATTTACAAGCTTTGTTAACAGCTGCTGTATTCTTAATTATTGAACTCACACCCTGACCTGCAGGGTGAATTGTGAGGGAGAATCTCCATGTAGAGCAGAGGGACACGTTGAACACAAATCTAATTCTAGCTGCCAAGCTGGAAGCTCACTTTCTACCTCATTTTCACAAACACCTTGGTTTGTGAAGTTTTGGTTATTCCTCCACATTTCCATTGCTGAATTTTGCATCTCATTTTCTACAGATTCTTTTCATCCATAAAGTTTCTTGTTGAAATTTAATTATAGTTACTTTATAATTTCTGTATTAACTTTTATACTGCATTTTACTCTTTTATGCTATTACAGGGCACTGATATCACCTGCAGTCATTAGAAGTTTTCTTCTCCATAAAACTCATCAAGTCGGTCATGAACACATTCTCTGTATCCGGCCTCTAGGAGCCTACCTCTCTGTTATTTTCCTTATCTTCCTAATACTGTCAAAAGGGCATTTTCATGACCCAAGACGTTTGTGAGTCCCATTCTATCAGCAATACCTTCTGGAGCCTTCTTTCTAAGACAGCCGTCTCTGTCTCTCTCCTGCCAACAGTCTGGAGTCATTATTAATCTGTCCAACCAAAGGAGGCACAAGAGGACAGGGGACCGCAGAGCGACAGTGCTTTGTTGGGACCTCCCTCAGGACTGGCCTCTCGTATGAAAAGAGGAATTTCTCTTCTGTTATTTCTGTTTTGTAGCCTTGCTATCTGAGTCTGATGCCTCAAATCCTAATTCCAATCCAGGTTTACCCAGAGAGCCAGTGTCAGTTCTTCTGTCATTTCTTTTCATTTATTTATTTGTGGTTGCACTGGCTTTCTCTCATTGCAGTGAGCAGGGGGCTACTCTCTGTTATGGTGCAAAGGCTTCTGACTGCAGTGGCTTCTCTTGTTGTGCAGCGCAGGCCCTAGATGCACCGTCTTCGGTAGGTGCAGCACGCAGGCTCAGTAGTTGGAGCTTAGTTGCTCGGAGGCATGTGGAATCTTCCTGGACTAACGATCGAACCCATGTCCCCTGCATTGGCAGGCAGATTCTTATCCACTGTACCACCAAGGAAGACCCTTCCATCTTTTCTGAGCCTTACATTTCCTAGCTTTAAAACGAGGGAATTCCCTGAGCTATGCAATATATCCTTGTTCCTTACCCATTTTATACATATTGGTTTGTATCTGTTAATCCCATACCTCTAATTTGCCCCTCCGCCCTTGCCTTTTCCCTTTGGTAACCACAAGCTTATTTTCTATATCTGTGAGTCTGTTTCCATTTTGCATATGCATTCACTTGCTTTATTTTTTTAGAGTCACTATAATTAATATAATACTGTAAATCAATGGACTTCAATTTTTAAAAAAAATGAAGTGGGATGATATAAAAGTCCCTTACCATTCAAATGATCTATAATCAAATCAAAAATTAAACACCATTACCCCTTCATCCATTACAGACTAAAACATTGCTAGCTTAGTGTACATTTTAAAACATCTTCTGTTCCTGAACTGCTAGAAAATGGTTAGAAAGGATAGATCAATGTTGATTACAAATGTAAATGGCGCCCCCTGGAGTTTTTCACAACTTATGCAACCACCTGTGGTGGCCTGTTCTAAATCCCATTCATTAGCTGAGGTGTACTCTTGCCTGGAAAATCCCATGGACAGAAGAGCCTGATAGACTACAGTCCATGGGGTTGCTAAGAGTCGGACACGACTGAGCGACTTCACTTTCACTTTTCCCTTTCATGCACTGGAGAAGGAAATGCAACCCACTCCAGTATTCTTGCCTGGAGAATCCCAAGCACAGCGGAGCCTGGTGGGCTGCCGTCTATGCGGTCGCACAGAGTCGGACACGACTGAAGCGACTTAGCAGCAGCAACAGCAGCACAACAGAATTGGGCTCCCCTGGTAGCTTAGATGGTAAAGAATTTGCCTGCAATGTAAGAGACCTGGCTGCAAAGAATATAATCAATCTGATTTCGGTGTTGACCATCTGGTGATGTCCACATGTAGAGTCTTCTCTTGTGTTGTTGGAATAGGGTGTTTGCTATTACCAGTGCGTTCTCGTGGCAAAACTCTATCAGCCTTTGCCCTGCCTCATTCTGTACTCCAAGGCCAAACTTGCCTGTTACGCCAGGTGTTTCTTGACTTCCTACTTTTGCATTCCAGTCCCCTATAATGAAAAGGACATCTTTTTTGGGTGTTCGTTCTAGAAGGTCTTGTAGGTTTTCATAGAACCGTTCAACTTCAGCTTCTTCGGCGTTACTGGTCAGGGCATAGACTTGGATTACCGTGATATTGAATGGTTTGCCTTGGAAATGAACAGAGATCATTCTATCGTTTTTGAGATTGCATCCAAGTACTGCATTTTGGACTCTTTTGTTGACCATGATGGCTACTCCATTTCTTCTAAGGGATTCTTGCCCACAGTAGTAGATATAATGGTCATCTAAGTTAAATTCACCTATTCCAGTCCATCTTAGTTCGCTGATTCCTAGAATGTCGCTGTTCACTCTTGCCATCTCCTGTTTGACCACTTCCAATTTGCCTTGATTCATGGACCTAACATTTCAGGTTCCTATGCAATATTGCTCTTTACAGCATCGGACTTTGCGTCTATCACCAGTCACATCCACAGCTGGGTATCGTTTTTGCTTTGGCTCCATCCCATCATTCTTTCTGGAGTTATGTCTCCACTGCTCTCCATTAGCATATTGGGCACCTACTGACCTGTGGAGTTCATCTTTCAGTGTCCTATCTTTTTGCCTTTTCATACTGTTCATGGGGTTCTCAAGGCAAGAATACTGAAGTGATTTGCCATGCCCTTCTCCAGTGGACCACATTCTGTCAGACCTCTCCATCATGAACTGCTTATTGCCAAATTCAGACTTAAATTGAAGAAAGTAGGGAAAACCACTAGTCCATTCAGGTATGACCTAGATCAAATCCCTTATGAGTATACAGTGGAAGTGACAAATAGATTTAAGGGACTAGACCTGATAGACAGAGTGCCTGATGAACTATGGACAGAGGTTCATGACATAGTACAGGAGATAGGGATCAAGAAAATCCCCATGGAAAAGAAATGCAAAAAAGCAAAATGGCTGTCTGAGGAGGGCTTACAGATAGCTGGGAAGAGAAGAGAAGCGAAAAGCAAAGGAGAAAAGGAAAGATATTCCCATCTGAATGCAGAGTTCCAAAGAATAGCAAGGAGAGATAAGAAAGCCTTCCTCACCGATCAGTGCAAAGAAATAGAGGAAAACAACAGATTGGGAAAGACTAGAGATCTCTTCAAGAAAATTAGAGATACCAAAGGAACATTTCATGCAAAGATAGGCTCGATAAAGGACAGAAATGGTATGGACCTAACAGAAGCAGAAGATATTAAGAAGAGATGGCAAGAATACACAGAAGAACTGTACAAAAAAGATCTTCATGACCCAGATAATCACGATGGTGTGATCACTCACCTAGAGCCAGACATCCTGGAATGTGAAGTCAAGTGGGCCTTAGAAAGCATCACTATGAGCAAAGCTAGTGGAGGTGATGGAATTCCAGTTGAGCTATTTCAAATCCTCAAAGGTGATGCTGTGAAAGTGCTGCACTCGATATGCCAGCAAATTTGGAAAACTCAGCAGTGGCCACAGGACTGGAAAAGGTCAGTTTTCGTTCCAATCCCAAAGAAAGGCAATGCCAAAGAATGCTCAAACTACCACACAATTGCACTCATCTCACATGCTAGTAAAGTAATGCTCAAAATTCTCCAAGCCAGGCTTCAGCAATACGTGAACCGTGAACTTCCAGATGTTCAAGCTGGTTTTAGAAAAGGCAGAAGAACCAGAGATCAAATTGCCAATATCCACTGGATCAACGAAAAAGCAAGAGAGTTCCAGAAAAACATCTATTTCTACTTTATTGACTATGCCAAAGCCTTTGACTGTGTGGATCACAATAAACTGTGGAAAATTCTGAAAGAGATAGGAATACCAGACCATCTGACCTGTCTCTTGAGAAACCTGTATGCAGGTCAGGAAGCCACAGTTAGAACTGGACATGGAACAACAGACTGGTTCCAAATAGGAAAAGGAGTACGTCAAGGCTGTATACTGTCATCCTGCTTATTTAACTTATATGCAGTGTACATCATGAGAAACGCTGGGCTGGAAGAAACACAAGCTGGAATCAAGATTACCAGGAGAAATATCAATAACCTCAGATATGCAGATGATACCACCCTTATGGCAGAAAGTGAAGAAGAACTAAAGAGCCTCTTGATGAAGGTGAAAGAGGAGAGTGAAAAAGTTGGCTTAAAGCTCAACGTTCAGAAAACTAAGATCATGGCATCTGGTTCCATCACTTCATGGGAAATAGATGGGGAAACAGTGGAAACAGTGTCAGACTTTATTTTTTGGGGCTCCAGAATCACTGCTGATGGTGACTGCTGCCATGAAATTAAAAAACGCTTACTCCTTGGAAGGAAGGTTATGGCCAACCTAGATAGCATATTTAAAAGCAGAGACATTACTTTGCCAACAAAAGTCCGTCTAGTCAAGGCTATGGTTTTTCCAGTGGTCATGTATGGATGTGAGAGTTGGACGGTGAAGAAAGCTGAGCGCCGCAGAATTGATGCTTTTGAACTGTGGTGTTGGAGAAGACTCTTGAGAGTCCCTTGGACTGCAAGGAGATCCAATCAATCCATCCTAAAAGAGATCAATCCTGGGTGTTCATTGGAAGGTCTGATGTTGAAGCTGAAACTCCAATACTTTGGCCACCTCGTGCGAAGGGTTGACTCGTTGGAAAAGACCCTAATGCTGGGTAGGATTGGGGGCGGGAGGAGAAGGGCACGACAGAGGATGAGATGGTTGGATGGCATCACCGACTCGATGGACATGGGTTTGGGTAGACTCCAGGAGTTGGTGATGGACAGAGAGGCCAGGCGTGCTGCAATTCATGGGGTCGCAAAGAGTCGGACATGACTGAGCGACTGAACTGAACTGAAGAGACCTGGGTTCTCTCCCTGAGTCAGGAAGATCCCCTGGAGAAGGAAATGGCAACCCACTCCAGTATTCTTGCCTGGAGAATCTCCATGGACAGAGGAGCCTGCTGGGCTACAGGTCATGGGGTTGCAAAGAACCAGACACAACTGAGAGACTAAGCGCACGCGCGCGCGCGCGCACACACACACACACACACACACACACACACACACACACACACACACACACACACACACACACACACACACACACACACACACACACACACACACACACACACACACACACACACACACACACACACAGAATTAGCAGAGTTACAGGATCACCAGTGAGAGAAGGGAAGAAGATAGACAGTAGTACTAACAAGATGTAGCAAAAGGGTACAGTCCAGACACAAAAATCAGGGACTTCCCCGGTGGTCCAGTGGTTAAGACTGCACTCCCAATGCAGGGGGGCAGATTCGATCCCTCATCAGGGAACTAGATCCCGCCTGCTGCAGTTAAGACCCGACATAGCCAAATAAAAGAGAGAGACAAAAATCAGGTATTTGAAGAGGGATATTAAAGAATTTTTACGTAGATATAAAACTGAAGGTAACAAAAAAGGCAGAAAGAGACAAGTATCACAGAAGTGGCAATTGTAGGAAGAACTGTCACCCCTAGTGTTGGGGACTAAAAGGAAAGGGGTGGAATAATTAATACTTAGAAGCTAGAGGCTTCTCAGGTGGTGCAGTGGTAAAGAATCTGCCTGCCAATGCAGGAGAGGCAAAAGACGTGGGTTCAATCCCTGGGTCGGGAAGATCCCCTGGAGAAGGAAATAGCAACCCACTCCAGAATTTTTGCCTGGAAAATTCCATGGACAGAGGAGTCTGGCTGGCTACAGTCCATGGAGTTGCAAAAAGTCAGACACAACTAAGCATGCACAGCTGAGCACCAACTGAGAAGCTGGAGGACGGGCCTGTATTCAGACCTCTGAAGAAGGCACTGGGCTGGAAGGAGCTGTCATTCCTGAGGAAGACACCACATGGCTGCTTCCAACAGTGATGGAAAACCTGCCAACTGGATTCAGCTGCTACCACGGAAAGGCAGCAGAAAGCCACAGAATATGTGAAAGTCCTGGCTTCTTCCAGCCTCTCAGTGTCCATCTAGACTAACAGTGTCCCAGCTGATAAGGAAAAAACATAACTGCAGAATCCCAACACAAGTATCATCAAGAGGAACACAGCTCTTGGGAACTAAGGAAATAAACAGCACACCAAGTTTGTTCTAAAGCAGAGGTGACAAGTAGATTTTATCTATTAATGGCAGTATATTGTGTTGAGAAAGGTTCTGAGGTTATACTTAATGCAACAAAAGAGAGTCTTGATCACTGAGAATATCTTCTGTGGGCAGAAGGAGAGCACGGTGGTTTACAGTTGCCATTTCTGACCAAGGGCCACCTAATTGTCCTATACATCTTTGGAATGTCAGTCTCTGGAGACTCAGCAGTATTAGATGACCCATCTTTCTCCATCTGGCAGAACGTGCAATGGGAGCAAAATAAATTAGAGGTCTTGACACAGTCATATGTTTCTTGACTGTGCTTGAGCAACTCCAGGGATGGAGAATACATCATCTTCATCTTCAGGGAGGTCTGATCCCAAGAAATGTCTTCCTCATAAAGAATTTTGATCAACCTCAATGAAACTCCTGCCCTCTGGCCCTGTATCTACCCCTTTCTGAAAGATGGCAGTAAGTCAAATTCTTTCTCTGCATGCCTTCTTTCAGATGTTTGAATCCAGCCGTCATATCCACCAGATCTTTCTTCTCAAGATGAAGTAACCTTAATGCCTCCAGTGCTTCCTTTCCTGGATGGTATAGAGATACTCTTGTCCTGTCTTCTGAATGCATTTTGACACATCTTAGCCCCTCATCAAAGGGGGCCTGAAATTAACACTCCAGATGTGGTTAGAAGAGCACCAAAGAATAAAACAGAAAATGCAGTTCATTCTTTTAAAGATACCATCAGCATTTCTGATGATCATATCACACAGAATTTTCTTTCATCTTAAATAATCCTCAGCCCTTCCACCCACAATTAAACAATTTCCAGTCGCTTCACAACTTTCCCAAGGAAAAACGTGTTGTGGCCAATGCAAACCACTGGGAAGTCTCCTTGGAGGAGAAGGCCAACAGCTTTGTGAATGCTTAACGAAGTTAGAAAATTAAGCTCTTTCTTGCTGATGGTGGTTGTCATAAATGTATGCTCCAATGAAAAGCAGCTTAAATCAATTTCCATGTTTTCACTGAGCTGCAAACTTTGTTATTGTTCCTCCTGCACAATATAGATGCCATAAACCATATCCAAGTATGCAGAAAACAGTTACTTCCACTGGGGTTTTCCAGTCAGTTGAGATTTTTATAAGTGATTCTATTCTACCTTTTAACTACATTTTAATTTAAATATATTTTTAATTGTAACTTTAAAATTATCTTCACTATGTAACCAAAGTTTAAAATGATGGCATATTTTTAAAATACATGCAAAAATCTCTTAGTCAGGGTCTTTAACTATTCCACTTGCATTATTTCTTTTAGGCTCATCTAATTGAACTATAATTTTATGGGGTTTTAGAGTGGTGGGGCATATGATGTGATTGCTGATTACCGAGACCATATTTCTGGGCACATTACCAGAAAAATCTTTGAAATAGCAGAGAGTTTAACAAGAACAAAAGTCTTCAAGAAATTACTTGATGAAAATTACTCAGATACAAGTTCCTAAAGGTTAAGGAAAGAGAGATAAATATAGTTAAATACAGAGAAGTTGGGAGTGTGATATAGAGAACGGTAGGAGAAGTTCTGATTTGTATACGGCAACATGGAGGATGGATGATCTGCTGAAGTTAAACATCAGGCTTCACATTCTTAAATTTGAGGCTGATCTTCACTTCCAATGATTTCATTTTGAAGGACTAGGGAGTGTGCCACTAAAATTCAAAGTAATTATTTTCTGGATATAAAAGATAAAATTGAAAGGTCAGATATAGATTTCTATGGCAAAAACTGATGTCTAAAGATTGTGAATATTAATTTTCTCTTGTCACTGTAACAAATTACCACAAACCCAGTGGCTTAAACAATGCAAATTTATTATCTTGCAGCTCTATAAATCAGAATTCTGACATGGATCTCATGGGTCTGAAATCCACATGTTGGCAGGACTTTGTTCTCTCCTGGAACTTCTAGGTAAGGATCCATTTTGCTGCATTTTCCAGCCTCCATAGGCTGCCTTCATTTCTTAGCTCATAGTTCCTTCTGCCATCTTCAAAACTAGCATATTACATCTCCGTCTGACCTCAGCTTGGAAAGGTTCTCCACTTAAAAAGACTCACATGACTACATTGAGTTTACCTAGGTGTTCCAGGATAGTCTCCCCATCTCAAGGCCCTTAACTTAATTACATCTGGAAAAATCCCATTTGCCATGCAAGGTAAGAGTCACAGGTTCTGGAGATTAGGGCAGGGACATCTTTGGGGGCCATTTTTCTGCCTATTATACTGTGTAAAGCAAAGATGTGACAACACTCCAGAAAGCAAATTGTTTGCGGGGAACTTCCTCAGAGGAAGATCATTTCCTTCCATCTCATGTACTTTTTTAGGACAAAATTCACAATTTAATATGCCCCCCCTAAGAAAAGGGAATTCCCAGATGGCACCAATGGTAAAGAATCCATCTGCCAATGCAGGAGACACAAGAAACACAGGTTCAATCCCTGGGTTGGGAAGATCCCCTGGAGGAAGAAATGACAACCCACTCCAGTATTCTTTCCTGGAAAATCTCAAGGACAGAGGAGCCTTGTGGGCTACAGTCTATGGGGTCACAAAGAGTCAGACATGACTGCTCATGCACACCCTAGAAAATATAAGAAGGCAGCTACCTACAAGAAAAGGGATAGGAACTGATGGGAACTGATCTAGAATCGTGGCTGAGTCCAGATGAGGTGCAGAGTGGATATGCCAGGGACTCTTCTTAATACTTTATGTAGATGAATTTATTTAGTCTGGCCAGTTAATAGGTGGGTTGCAAGCGCTGTGGTTAGTCACTCAGTCATGTCCAACTCTTTGTGACCTCATGAACTGTAGCCCACCAGGCTCCTCTGTCCATGGGGATTCACCAAGCAAGAATACCAGAGTGGGTAGCCATTCTCTTCTCCAGGGGATCTTCCTGACCCATGGATTGAACCCAGTTCTCCCGCATTGCACTCAGATTCATCTGAGTCACCAGGGACACTAACAATGCTTTTACCAAAAATCAGTGATTTACATTTGAGTCAAGATTATCTCTATGATAGCACTCTTGCTGTTACATTATGATATGGCTTCCTGGTTATTGCATAGATGTTGGAGAAGGAACAAGCATTGAACTAAGTCGGTGGTTCTCACGCTTCATTGAGCATAAGGATCACCAGGAGTACTTTGTGAAAATGCAGATTACTCAGCCCTAACCCCAGAGAGTCTTTTAGATCTTGGAATCTATATTTCTTTGAAAAAAAAATTCTGAGAGTTTCTCTTTTTTTAATAATTTTATTTTTTTATTTTTGGCTGTGCTGGGTCTTCTTTGCTGTGTGGGCTTTTCTCTAGTTGCTGTGCCCGGGCTTCTTACTGCAGTGGCTTCTCTTGTTGGGGCTTCCCTAGTGGCTCAGATGGTAGAGAGTCTGCCTGCAGTGTGGGAGACCTGGGTTCAATCCCTGGATCAGGAAGATCCCCTGGAGAACGAAATGGCAACCCACTCCAGTATTCTTGTCTGGAAAATCCCATGGATTAAGGAGCCTGGTCAGCTACAGTCAATGGGGTCGCAAAGAGTCAGACACGACCGAGCAACTTCTCTTTTTTTCTCTTGTTGCAGAGCACAGGCTCTAGGGGACGCAGGCTTTAGTAGTTGCAGCATGTGGACTCCACAGTTGTGGTTCTCGGGCTCTAAAGCATAGGCTCCATAGTTCTGGCAGACGGGCTTAGTTGCTCTGCAGCATGTGAGATCTTCCCAGACCAGAAATCAAGCCCATGTCTCCTACACTGGCAGGTGGATTCTTTACCACTGAGCCACCAGGGAAGCTCCTAAGCATTTGTGATAGAGGCTTCCCTGCACATATTAAGTGCAATCTAGAATGTTTGAAAAAACTGCCATTGGATGACCTCCCTGGGGCATCCCACTAAGTCCTGATAAGGCGCTCACAAAGAACCCCACATTTATCCCATTAAAGCACATACCACATTATATGGTAATTGCCCATTTGTTTATCTGTCTCCCCCTCTAGGCTTTAAGGTCAAGGCTCTGCCTCTCTCAGTACCTTATCTCTATTGCCCACCCCACAGTCCACGGGTATAGGTGCTCAGTTAGCCATTTGTTTTCAAATGCATGGGCAAATGAACAAATCAATGATGAAGTGGTCTAAGATCACACAGAAACACATTCGGATGGGTGCCTTGAGAGCCCCACATGCCTCATTTAGTTGAAAATATGCAGATAGTAGGGGGAAAAAATGAAAAAAATAATACCATAAGCTCACTGTTGAAGGGCAGAACATAAGCCTATGAACCGAAGCCCTCATAGAGTAGTAGAAATAGGCTGCAGTCTCAGCATTGTTAGGTGAGGACTTCTACCAGCAAGAGACAGTCAGCAGCCTCAGGGGCAGACAATGTGTGAGCTCTTTTCACAATATTGTACTGACTTCAGATTTATTTTGCATTTTGGAAAGAGAGTGATATTCTACAAATAAACCAATAAACAAGGAAAAACATTTGTGATCTTTCAAAGCAATTGTGTTGTAGAAGGACTGACCTGAACCACCTAACATGACTATATAGTAGGGTGATTATAAATATCTCCAGATCATTTATACAAACTATCTAGCACCAAGCTAGGCACGGAGCAGATACTCAATAAGTTCTTGTTGGATAATCAAGTCTCAGGAAGCTTTGGTAAGCAAACACCTGTCTCAGCATGACTCTGTTTCTGCCATGACAAGCTAAAGGGACCTACGTTTATCATTCCAGGAGGACCCACTGCACTATTTCCCTTGGCCCCTCCTCCACTAAATTTTAAGATTTTTTTTCTCCTGGAATATTTTTCCTCTTGTAAGAAAAACGTTTCCTAATGAAGATGAAGATATTGCTTTCATCTGCCAAGAAATTTAAACACAAAATTTGAGGAGTAAGCTGTGACTCTGAGGACAGACTGCAGCTTATAAATTTTAACCCCATTGTCTTCCTGGACTAAGACCCAGTAGAGTGACTGTCAGCGACATGGTGCCTTTCAGTGATACAAAATGCTTGCTCACAGGCCATGTTTTCATGAAACTTGTTCCCACAGTTAGATCAAGGCCAGGTGACCCCCGATGCATATTAGCATTTATAGTCATTCCCCATAAGACAGCTAAGAGAGTGATCAAAAATGATGTTCTCAAAATAAAAAGTCTAAAATTTGGTATGCTCCTCACAGAATATGGACAAAAAGAAATACACGGTAGAGCACCAAAATTTCTTAATACCTATTAATTTTATGCTTCACTAGTGTTAATGTGTTTCTCAAAAGCTTGTGGGGAATATTAATTTTCACCGAAATAATGATTAATATGGGTCAGGCTACTATTGTATGGTGAATGATGAGAATTTTTTATTTTCTTAGTATATTACACTATAAATTTTTTTCATTGAAACTGTTACCTCTATAGCAGCTGTGTTCTAAGGCTGGGCAGCATGATTCACTGTGTTTAGTGAATAAATTTGAATCTGAAGTAAGTGGTTAGATGTGAATCCAGGCAATATGGTTTCTGAGATCAGAGCTTGAATGTATTCTTCCTTGATTGGGTGATGTTCTGTGGAGTTTTGTTCCACAACTGAGCATATGGAATTATGAGAATAAGACCTGAAAGAGTGGACATAGGGAAGCTGTATTGGGTAATTCCCTGGTGGCCCAGTGGTTAGAATTCTGTGCTTTCACTACCAAGGGCTTGGGTTCAATCCCTGGTTGGGGAACTAAGATCTCGCAAACCGCATGGCGTGGGCAAGAGAAAAAAAAAGTTAACTGTAGTTGACACACCTTTTAAGCATGATTTCATCTCCTTCTGTTCCCACCTGTGCCTCTAGTCACTGCTGTGGTGACTTTGATCAGCCTTGCATAGGGGCAGCCTGACAGCCTGACAGCACTTCACTTCCAGGCCTGTTCATGCCTCCTGCCCTGGGGCTCCTCTGAAACTGGCAGCTGGTTTCCCCAGGACCCACTTGGGTCTGCAGTTTGGAAATGCAAAGGAGTTAGTGTCTCTGAGCCTCCCTTGACTGACAGGTGCGTGCTAAATAGCTTCAGTCATGTCTGACTCTTTTTGATCCAATGGACTGTAGCCCGCCAGGCTCCTCTGTACATGGGTTTCTCCAGGCAAGAATACTGGAGTGGGCTGCCATGCCCTCCTCCAGGGGATCTTGCTGACCCAGGGATCAAACCCATGTCTCTTATGTTTTCCTGCATTGGCAGGCATGTTCTTTACCACTAGCGCCACCTGGAAGCCAAATATTAATAATTTTTTCTTTTATTCCAGAGGCAAGTAATTGTGTGATACATTTCCTAAGATTCCCCAGAAGGTACTCTGGAATAAAGTATAGTGAGCATCACTTAGCACAATAGCCAACTCAATAGTGCATTCTTGCTTTGGTTTTCCCACATTCCCTGTTCACTCTCTTTGCCCAACAGTTGCCCTCTGGGATCACATTCCCCAAAATCCCCTTAATGCAGCCTTTATTTAAGGGTTAAGAAAATCCCCCTCCTACTATTTTAAGTATTAATATTTATAAGGCTTGTGTGCTGACATTCTTAATTATTCATTAGTCAGTCATGGAATTTTTCTATAAATACAAGCTCAGAATCCCTCTGAACACAAGATTCCAGGGAGACATTGTCAGTTCATTAGCTCCCTGTTCTCTTATTCTCATTCTGTAATCAGTTGGAATCTATAAATGCTTGGAGATCTAAGCTGCCCCTGCTAACTAGGCAGTATGGTCATTTGTTGTAATGTGGATATTGAGAAGTAGACTAGCCTTATTCATTAGCTTAGTAACTCTTATCTTTTTAATCTAGAAGAGTTCCACCATCCTTTTTTGTCTTTCATAGCATTTTCATCACATCAAGAGTTACATAACTAACGTCCACTCCAAAAAAAAGATTACATAACATCAGTTATTTCACTGTTCGATGATGTCAAGTTTGATCATTTATTTAAACCCATGTTGGCTAGAATACTTTAAGAATCTCTCCCTTTGAAATTATTTCTCCCTTTAAAATTGATAAGTGATCTATGAACTGGTATATTGAGGTTTCGTGAACATCTTGTTTCCCAATATATTTCCACTTAATTGTTTTGGCAGCATCTGGTGATTCTTGGCTGAATAATTATTATATTGATCATTTCAAGATGGTGATTTTCTAATTTCATAATTGCTTTTATCTAGTGTCCTTCAGCAAAGAGGAACTTCCCCTTGAGAAGGTGAATTTTTCAAATGGTATGTACTGAAATTTTCTTGTAAACTTTGGTGTATAAAGTGTTTAGTAGCCCATAAAATATCCTGCCTGGTTCTCAAACAACTCTGAAATAAAACTATGGTGTTAACTCTTATGAATTTTCCAGACTATCAGTGTCCCAGTGACTCATAAAAGCATGAAAATACATAACCAGAAATGGGTTTCCCAGGAGGCACAGGTGGTAAAGAAGCTGCCTGCCAATCAGTTCAGGAGACGTAAGAGACACGGGTTCGATTCCTGGGTCAGGAAAATTCTCTGGAGTAGGAAATGGCAACTCACTGCAGTCTTCTTGCCTGGAGAAACCCATGGACAGAGGATCTTGATGAGCTACAGTCCATAGAGTTGCAAAGAGTCAAATACAACTGAAGTGACTTAGCATTCTTACATGCTAGCCTAATTACCTGTGTGCTGATGTCCTTAGTTTGAAAACTAAAAGTGAAATGGGGCATATTAGCTTTCACTGTATTTCTTTAACAAAACTGGAGATGGTCATTTTTCCAATCACCGTGACAGAGGGAAGAAAGGAAAATTGTTCATCAAAGAGTTGCCAGAAGATCCTGGACTTCCTGTCACTCCCGTTTCCCACTCCAGTCCTTTTCTTTGCACTAGTTTGCAAAAGCTTCATAGACCAGGGCCACAAGGAGGACTTCTGGGAAGAATCCACATGCGCCCAGCTACTTGCATATGTTTGTGTTTTGTGCTTTCAGGTGTTTCCCTATGACCAGAGGGAAATTCTGAAAGTGTATATAATGATGCAGCAGTCATTTTCCTTAGCATGACATCATGTAGGAGATGACAAAATAAGAATCTGAGTGTTAGAACCAGATGGTCACAGATTCACGTGGAGTGTCTGTGCTATGCTGCCTCAGGCAAGACAAGAAAGAAAAAGAAGAGACATGGGCTCTGTCCTTAGGAAATTTATCGTCTAGATTATACATTCATATGTATATATATATGTGTGTGTATATCCATTATTTATTGCATACATATGTGGATAAATAATAGATACATTATTATTATTTTATACTTTATTGTATACAATAAATACAGTACAATAAATGTACAATAAATTATACAATAATGTATAATTGTATACATTATTATTATTGAATACTTACTGTGTGATAAGCATCTCAAAGATACCGTCATATACTTCATATGTGCCCTGTGTGACTGGCATTATCGTCTTCATTTTACTAATGATTAAACTAGACAATGGGCTTCCAAGGTGTTGCAGTGGTAAAGAATCCTCCTGCCAGTGCAGGAGACACAAGTGATATGAGTTCGATCCCTGGGTCAGGAAGATCCCCTGGGGTAGGAAATGGCAGCCCACTCTAGTATTCTTGCCTGGAAAATTCCATGGACACAGGAGCCTGGTGGGCTAAATCCATGGAGTCCCAAAGAGTGGGACACAACAGAGCGAATGAGCATAGCATGCAAACTAAACAACAGGTGTAAAATGTGTAACTCTGAATACCCAGCCCTAGTACTGAGTATACACCATGTGCCAGGCAATACATGAAGCCATATGTGTTCCTTATGGTTCTTTACAGTCTGATTGGGAAATGAGGGCTAACACAAATGAAATTTCAGAAAAGACCACAAGGATGGCTTCTATTAAGCATCAGGTTGAGTGATGTAAACTATTGTGGAAGGTTAAGAGGAGATCACCAAGAGGGCATCAGGAAGGATAAAAGCAAACTGAAGAGTGGGTTTTCTAGCAGGGGAACAACAAAAGAACAGAAACTTAATGTGGGAAACAGAAACATTCACATTGCAATTAGCGCTTTTTATCCAATATGGATATTAGGATAAGATAGAACCCAAAGGGTCTAAGTCTATGAAAACTTTCTATGGTATTGAATGTGCAGTTGGCATCTGTTATATTTTTGGTCTATTTCTTCCTAATGGAAACCTCTGTCCTACTCTCCATGTGATTCAGGTACAGTGGCCAGTCAAGGGGTTTCAAGGGGCTCACTATTCATACCTGAGAAATGAGTGAGAATATATGTGGGTCAGCCAAACAGAATCTTTCCTAGAGACTAACATGAGCCTTCTTTCTGGGGAATAGTGAGTTCTAGGGACCATTTCAGGCCACAGCTCCAGAGATCAGCTAGTCACTGGCAGGAGAGAGTCTTGACAGAAAATAACCCAAGTCAGGCTCGTGTAGCCAGTGGTCAGAGATGACAGTCCTGATGAGGTTGTTAGAATGTATGGATTGAATCTGACCTGAAGGCAATCACTGGGCTTCCTAGGTTTGTCTGTTTGCTTATTTGCTTTTATTAAATTATTTTGATTTAGGTTTTTGATACTTATCAACCAACACAATCCTGATTAATACAAAATGGAACAATGGATGGAATAAGATGTAGAACCATGAGTCATAGGCAGGGGGCCTTCAGCAGAAGGACTGGAAAAACTGCTGAGAAGTAGTCTCTTGGTCCTGTATCATTTTTTGAGGGACAAAAATTTTCACTATCCAATCAATAAAACAAAGTTGTCTTTACCCCCATAAAGAATTTGCAAAGTTCTAACTAAGCCAAGAAAAGACTTTGAGATCTCTAAACCAAAGATAAAATAGTAAAAGACTAATATTTATCATTAAGCATCCTAAATAAGTATTGTTCCATTTCTTCTTATTTAGACACATTTGAGTGTGTTAGTAAGAGGAAATGCACTTTTCAAGAACAAAACATCATTTATTTAACTTGGACCATCTGTTTTATGATTTCTTTTTAGGAGACATTTCACACCCTGCTGCTTTCAAGAGAACTGCTGTCTTCCTGGTCTATAACCCTCTCATTTCTTCTGTGTCTTCATCACTTAATTAGTCCGTCTGTCAGCCAATCCATCTTTCTCTCTTTTCTTTCCCCTCATTTTCCACCTCAGAAAGAAACCTCTAACTGATTGAGGCAAACGACTCCTAGATAATTATCTTCTAAAAGGAATATAATGCATTTTTTATGTATCCACCAAATGACACACTCTCCATTCCTCCTCCTACTCTCATCCAGAAAGCAGTGACTTGCCTGCCTTCACATCTTAAATGAAAGTAAACTTTATTCTTTAGCTCTGGCTCCTAACAGCCATAACTTATAGCAATAAAGGTTAATGTATTGGGTGGAAAGGAAGTAAATTTAAGGTAATAATGAGAATGATTCTTTATCATTCCTGACAGATCTTGAGCTCTGTGTAGGCAGTAATTAAAGAAGAGCTTTAGAGACCATAAATACATAAAGAAGATTTCTAGTAAAAGTCTTTATTGTAGCTAGGACTTTTTTTTTTATTATAGTCTGGGCTGAGTTGAGAATATCCTCATAGGCTTTGTTAAGCTTTTTCACCCAGAGGGAAAAGAGGCAGTACAACGGTGGGTTCCCTGTCAATGGGCAGGTCTGCCCTCCAGTAGGCAGAAAAATGGAGAGGATGTAGAGGGAGCTACCAAAGCTCTTTAAAGTTTGACCAGGGACTTCCCTAGTGGACTGTTGGTTAAGACTTCACCTTCCAATGCAGGTGGTGTGGGTTTGACCCCCAGTCAGGCAGCTAAGATCCCACGTGCCTTGTGGCCAAAAAAAACCAAGCCAAAACAAAAACAGTATCATAACAAACTCAATAAAGGCTTTAAAAATGGTCCACATCAAAAAATTTTTTAAGGAAATGAAATTAAAAGATAAAGTTTGGCCAGAATTGATCCCTGAAAAAAGCCATAGACACCAGGATCACCTGGGCCAGTTCAAGGTGACAGCATGTCAGTCTAGGAGAAAAATATCAACTCAGTTGCCAGCACCCAACGTGCCTTGACTTGTTTGTTTTTAGAAATATGATTGACATATAGCATTATGTTAGTTTCAAGTGCATAACATAATAGTTTTTGTGATGAGAACTTTTAAGATCTATTCTCTTCAGTTCAGTTCAGTCGCTCAGTCGTGTCTGACTCTTTGCGACCCCATGAATCGCAGCACGCCAGGCCTCCCTGTCCATCACCAACTCCCAGAGTCTACCCAAACCCATGTCCATCGAGTCGGTGATGCCATCCAACCATCTCATCCTCTGTCGTCCCCTTCTCCTCCTGCCCCCAATCCTACCCAGCATTAGGGTCTTTTCCAATGAGTCAACTCTTTGCATGAGGTGGCCAAAGTATTGGAGGTTCAGCTTCAACATCAGTCCTTCCAATGAACACCCAGGACTGATCTCCTTTAGAATGGACTGGTTGGATCTTCTTGCAGTCCAAGGGACTCTCAAGAGTCTTCTCCAACACCACAGTTCAAAAGCATCAATTCTGCGGCACTCAGCTTTCTTTATAGTCCAACTCTCATATCCATACATGACCATTGGAAAAATCATAGCCTTGACTAGACGGACCTTTGTTGGCAAAGTAATGTCTCTGCTTTTAAATATGCTATCTAGGTTGGCCATAACCTTCCTTCCAAGGAGTAGGCGTCTTTTAATTTCATGGCTACAATCACCATCAGCAGTGATTTTGGAGCCCCCAAAAATTAAGTCTGACGCTGTTTCCACTGTTTCCCCATCTATTTCCCATGAAGTGATGAGACCAGATGCCGTGATCTTAGTTTTCTGAACGTTGAGCTTCAAGCCAACTTTTTCACTCTCCTCTTTCACTTTCATCAAGAGGCTCTTTAGTTTTTCTTCACTTTCTGCCATAAGGGTGGTGTCATCTGCATATCTGAGGTTATTGCTATTTCTCCCAGCAATCTTGATTCCAGCTTGTGCTTCCTCCAGCCCAGTGTTTCTCATGATGTACTCTACATATAAGTTAAATAAGCAGGGTGACAATATACAGCCTTGATGTACTCCTTTTCCTATTTGGAACCAGTCTGTTGTTCCATGTCCAGTTCTAACTGTTGCTTCCTGAGCTAAGCAACTTTCAAATATGCAATTCAGTATTATTAACTATAGCTATCAAACTGTACATTACATCCCCATGACTTATTTATTTTATAACTAGATATTTGTATCTTTTGACCATTTTCATCCATTTTACCCACCCCACCCCACCCCCCACCTCTGGCAACCACTAATCTGTTCTCTGTATCTATGTTCAGTTTTTCTGTTTTGTTTTTAGATTCTACATATAAATGACATCATATGGTATTTGTCTTTGCCTGGCTTATTTTATTCAGCATAATCCCCTCAAGGTTCATCCATATTGTCACAAATGCAAGATTTCTTCTTTATTGTGGCTGAATTATATATGCTGTGTATATATATATATATATATATATATACACAGCATATATATCACATTTTCTTTATCCATTTACCCATTAATGAACACTTAGGTTGCTTCCATGTCTTGGTCATTGTAAATAATGCTTCATTGAACATTGAGGAGGGATATATATTTTTTAATTAATGTGTTTACTTCCTTTGAATAAATACCTAGAAGTAAAACTACTGGATCATATGATAATTATATTTTTAATTTTTTGAGGAGCTTCCATACTATTTTCCACAGTGGCTACAACAATTTATATTCCCACCAATAGTGCATAAGCGTTCCCTTTTCTCCACATCCCCACTAACATTTGTTATCACCTGTCTTTTGAATAATAAGGATTCTAACACACATGAAGTGATATCTTATTGTGGTTTCAATTTGTGTATCCCTAATGATTTGTGATACTGAGCCCCTTTTCATGTACCTATTGGCTATCTTTATGTCTTCTTTGGGAAAATGTGTATTCAGATTTTCTGCCCATTTTTTAATTGGATCATTTGGGGGGTGCTATTGAGTTTTATGGGTTCTTTATATATTTTGTATATTAACCCCTTATCAGATACATGATTTGCAAATATTTTCTTCCATTTGGTAAATTGTGTTTTCATTGTGTTGATGGTTTCCTTTGCTGTGCAAAACCCTTTTTCTTTGAGGTAACCCCACTTGTTTATTTTTGCCTTCGTTGCATTTGTTTTTGGTGTCAAATTAAAAAGATCATCACCAGTATTGATGTGGAGGAGCTTACTGCCTGTGTTTATCTAGAATTTTTATGGTTTCAGATCTCATGTTCAACTCTTTAATCCATTTTGAGTTGATTCTTATGCAACATTTAAGATATTGGTCCAGTTTTATTCCCTTGCATGTAGCTATCCATGCCTTAACCTGTCAGTCAAGGTGGGAGGAACATCTTTCATTATGATATGAAGGCTGGAGATGATGAGGTGTTTTATTAAGAATAAGGAACCATGCTAAGACCTACCAACACAGTGGGCATAGAAAGGTGAGAAGGACTTGAAGAGAAGAGAGCTAGAAAAATAATGGCCTCAGCAGGCTGTGGTTCCCTTGGCCAGCTTCATTTAACCCACCTTGCTGACCCAGAATATAGCCAGTCCCCAGAAGTAGGCTAGATCTGGTGAACAAAACTATGAAGGAACCCAGGATATAGCACTTAAGGCATTTTTTGTTGCTCCTCACTATTTCTCTCTGTTTCTGCCTCTCTCTCTCCCCCTACCTCCTTCTCCAAGATCTCTTCAGTGCTACTGAGCCCACATGGTAGTAGAAGACAGTGGTTCCTCAACTCTGATATTATTATTCCATAAGTAAAAACACAGGCAAAGACTGGCTCTATACAAATCTCTAAATTCCAAGTCCAGATTCCTAGGAGATAGAAAGTAATTGACTCAAACTGAATCAAGGAGCAGCCGGTGCACTGTGGCCAGAGTATCAAGGTCACACACAGTTACCAGCTCACCCTTGTGCATCAGGAAGCCAATGTGAGTGAAGACCCAACAAAATGAAATGAAATAGAAGGAACTATTCCTGGGTCAAGTGGAATGGGGTCAAGGTGGCAATGCTGGACATAGGAAAAGTTAAACAGGAAGCAATTAAAGGAAGGTAATGTCAGGACCATGCTCCACTCACCATTAGGCCAGTGGAGACTCTTCCATCTCTCATTCCATATTCATTTATGGAATGAATAGATTCCATAAATGCTTCCTTAAAGCATTCTATTTTTAATTCGGGTAAGTATGTTACTAAGCACAGTCCATGCACCAATTTTATGACCCAGAATACAATGCTGTAAAGGTAAATCATGCTTAAATTAATAAATCTTTTCTCTCTGTAACCTCTGTAATGAGTTTATCAACCTTCCTATAACTGAAGTAATGAATGCAAAAATATTTCTCCTCACATAAAGCAGACTGCCAACTGACACTCTCTGCAGCATCCACCCCCACCCAGTTGCACAGATAAATTCTACTGTCATTTTTATAGCACCTCTTGTATAAATCTGGATATTTTATTATTTGAGATTTTGCATTGACAAATTTTCAAAATTAGCTCATTTTATGTTTCTACAAATCATCACTCTGAGGTAATGAAGAATGAGTGTTCATGACAGGGAATGACTTAGCAGATGCCTCAGGGAACATCAGTCATTTCTTTTTCCTCTTCCTGACTGCCTTAGCTCCCTCCTCCACTCAGTTTCCTTCCTGAAGGGTGGTAAAAGAATTAGATTAAGTTTCTAGAATAAAGATTGCAAATAGGTTACCTCTTGTGAGCTCACTCTAGTTAACAGTGTTGCCCAGGCTCTGCGTTGAGAAGAGTTCTGAGGTCTGGTCTGGGCTCAGCTGGAGAGAGTACTTGGGTTGATTAGCAATGACTGCCATGGGTGTGGGAGGGAAAGGTATCAGCGCACCTGCCAGATATTTCCTGTTCCTGTATCTTTCAAAAGAGACAAGGGGCCAATAAAAGCTCATAAGCCAAAATAGAGATCAAATTTCATGGAACCTGGTATCTGGGAGAGTGCCGTTGCTACTATGCTGGCATTAAATTCTGTGGAATATGGTTCAACATTGATATTCTTGAGAGAGATCATTAGAGTATATTTCAAACCCACCATCTCAGAACTAATCACAGTATTTATTAAACATATAGTGGGACTTCCCTGATGTTCCAGTGGTTAAGACTCTGTGCTTCCACTGGAGGGAGTGCATGTTTGATCCCTGGTCAGGAAACTAGGATCTCACAAGTTACTCCATATGGCCAGAAAACAAACAAAAAGCATATAGTGTGAGCCACACATTATCCTACATGCTTTGCACGTGTTATTCTTTATAATTTTCACACTCGTATGAAGTAGGCACTATTATGTCCCTGTTTCAGAAGAGGAAACAGATGTAGAGAAGTGAAGTAATACGCCCATGATTTCAGACCTAGGGAAGGTGGGGCTGGCAACCCACGTCAGGGAGTCTGAGTCCAGTGCTCTTAACCTCTGTATTGTGTGGACTCCAGAGTGTGTGGAACTAACTTTAGCTGAGGCGTGGATGCCAGTTGTCGAGTAGGGACTCTCAGTAGCTGCATAATGTACTCCTTCACACCAGCCTCACAGCTAATTTGATTTAATCTTGTCTAGGCACTTTGCAGGCACTGCCTCATCCAAAGAACCTGTAGGATTGCTATGATTATTCCTAAACATGCCCCTGCAAGGTTGCAAGCAAGTGGCCAAAACTGAATATTGTAGACAGAAGCACCAAGAGGCTATAATGCCAACTAACTCTTACCATTACATTTAGAAGATCAGTATCTGGAACACAACACTAGAGAGACAAGTAGAAAACACATGTAGGTCACTATTCATTCTCAATGATGAAACCATCCAATAAAAATGCAAAATTGTGGCATCCTAAAGAAAATCTGGATGCAGTGGTAAACTTACGTTGGTTCTTTCTGTTCAGATAGCATCGAATTCCACTTCATTACAAGTAAATATTTTATGGAAATCATTTGCCTTTATAATTCACTGTGTATCTCATTTCTTTTCTGCTCATTTATCTCTGGTTTATTTTAAAGTGTGTCCCTTAGGAACCCCATTTCAAAGGAGCTGGTTAATCAGGACATTGTTGTTGTCCAGTCACTAAGTTGTGTCTGACTCTCTGAGATCCCATGGACTGCACCTTGCCAGGCTTCCCTGTCCTTCACTATCTTGCAGAGCTTGGTCACGTTCATGTCCATTGAGTTAGTGATGCTATCTAATCTCTCATCCTCTTCCACTCCCTTCTCCTTTTGCCTTCAGTCTTTCCCAACATCAGGGTCTTTTCCAAAGAGTCGGCCCTTTGTATCAGGTGGCCAAAGTATTGGAGCTTCAGCTTCAGCATCAGTCCTTCCAATAGATATTCAGGGTTGATTTCCTATAGGATTGATTGTTTTGATCTCCTTGCATACAAGGGACTCTAAAAAGTCCTCTCCAGCACCACAATTCAGAAGCATCAATTCTTTAGTGCTCAGCCTTCTTTATGGTCCAGCTCTCCCATCTGTACGTGACTACTGGAAAAACCATAGCTTTGACTATATGGATCTTTGTAGGCAAAGTAATGTCTCTGCTTTTTATTACACTGTCTAGGTTTGTCATAGCTTTTCTTTCAAGAAGAAAGTGTCTTTTAATTTCATGACTATAGTCCCCATCCACAGTGATTTTAAAGCCCAAGAAAACAAAATCTGTCATTGTTTTTCTTTGCCTCCTTCTATTTGCCATGAAGTGATGGAACCAGATGCCATGATCTTAGTTTTTTGAATGTTGAGTTTTAAACCAGCTTTTTCACTCTCTTCCACCCTCATCAAGAAGCTCTTTAGTTCCTCTTCACTCTCTGTCATTAGAGTGGTATCATCTGCATATCTGATGTTGTTGATATTTCTCCTGGCAGTCTTGATTCCAGCTTGTGATTCATCCAGCCAGGATGAATCAGGACATTGGGTCTTAATAAAAAGATGAGAGCCTCTTCCTAGTGGGGCGGGGGGCTGGGGTGGGGTGGGGAATCGCCAAAGACACTTATACATGAGGCACTTTATGAGACAGCAGTGAAGCCATTTTAGAAGCAAATGCTGAGTAAAATCACCTTCTTAAAAGGTGTTTGAGCTAAAAGACGTGGAGCCATTCAAGGACGGCATTTGAGATTACATAAACAAAAGATAAACATAAACTATAGCCTCTTTCTTTTATTCCAAGTCCCTAACCATTCCTGAAATTATATTTAAGAAAATTGCAATTCTTAAATATAAGAAAAAGGGAGCCCCCTTGGATGAGAAACTGTTAGGCATCCCAAAACTGTGGAAAGCAAAGGGAATGGATTGAAGAGGGAAACAGCCCAGCTGACTAGTGCAGGAGGTGGAGCTACACCCAAAGCTTTCCATCCCTGGAAGTGGATACTGGAAACTGACCCAGGAGAACTGACCTCACAGACATTTTTATTGAAATGAAATGCACATAACATAAAATTAGCTGTCTTAAAGTGAGCACTTCAGTGATATTTAGAACAATATCGTTTACCTGTTACACAACAAACCTGCTGTGTTACAGTGTGGTTAATAAATTAAAAGAGTACACCCTGATTTAATAAGATGGGATTTAACTGTGAGGCTCTTTAAACGGGCAGCTTTCCTTGTGTCTCTACGTGTTTATTAATAACACATTAGCTAGAGAAGAATCTGAGAGAGCTGGAAAGAGCTTAAAACTAATGTGGAGTTATAATGATCCACTGAGAATCAATATAAAATAAAGAGTGTGTATTTCTAAAGTGTTGATTAATGTCAAAAGAAGCAAATGCTTTCGGCTTGTAAGAACTCAGCTTGCAACCCAAACATAAATGACTTAAGCATAATAAAACTTTATTTTCTTATGAAAATAAAAAGTTCAAGAGTAACATTCATCTCTCCATATGCCTTGACTGTAGGTTCCAGTGACATCCTTGCATCCTCTTCTCCATGTTGGCCCCTTTATCATCTTGTCATGGCTGGTGAGAGTTCCAGGCAGCATCTGTTTATTCCAGGAGAAAAGAAACAGCATATCTCTCTCCTGGTCACCTCAGTCAGTCCTAAGATTAGTTCTTATTGGTTCAGACTAGTTCCATGTCTGTCTCTGCATCCACTTCTTTTTTGTGGCCAAGAGAACGGAGTGTGCTGATTGGCTCAGGTCTGAGGTCACATGCCCACCTCTGGAGCTGGAGGTGAGGTTAGCTTCATCCTAAACACATGCACTGAGATTAGGGCTGCTTGGGATCTCTAGAGGTAAATGGAGGTATTCTTTACCAAAAGAATGAAAAATGAAAGTTGGGGAAGAATTAAAAAAAAAAAAATGAACAAGGGTTCAGTATGCGCAGTTCATACATACATGAACTTACTGGGTTACAGTTTGGGTGTAAAGCCAGAACCAAGCAGGATTCTCACACCCACACCTGGGACAGGAGCTTTTGTGCCTTTGGCTGGGTGGAGTGTTTGGCCTTGATCTATGACAACCATCAGGAGATTCTCGTTTATAGGACATGCCTCCAGTTGCCGTGGGCATTGTCCACTGAGAATTCCAAGCAAATTCTTTACAGGCTAAACCTATATATCTACACATACCTGCCTACAGCAGTACCTTGCCATCTAGTGCCATCCCTGAGCAGTTGTTGTTATTGTTTAGTCACTAAGTTGTGTCCAACTCTTTTGTGACCCCATGGACTGTAGCCCTGTCAGGCTCCTCTGTCCATGGGATTTCCCAGGCAAGAATACTGGAGTGGGTTGCCATTTTCTTCTCCAGGGGATCTTTCTAACCCAGGGATCAAACCTGTATCCGCTACATTGGCAGGCAGATTTCTTACTACTGAGCCTCCTGGGAAGCCCATCCTTGAGCAATACAAATGAACAATATTGACCTACTTTAAAAAGTCTAAAGAGGAAATGCAAACTTTTTTTTTTTAATGTTCCAAAATAGAGTGAAGAAAGAGCATAAATCAGTCGTGCATTAATTTTCCAAGTGATCTGGGATTTAGCATAAGTAATCTAGTTCTGTAATTCAGCATAACCAGGAAAAAGAACATGATCCTGTTTAAGTCTTATTTAAAGTGAATGCAGTCCATGGGGTCACAGAGAGTTGGACACGACTGAGTGACTAACACACACACACAGTGAATGAGGCTGCCAGTTCCCATATCAACAGCAGTATTTTAGGAAGCTAAGTTTTGCATGTGAGTCCTGCTGCACAGGTGGCTTCCTCCAGAGGTACAACTTGGACTTCCAGAACAGGAGAGTGACCTCTTGAGAACAGAAAAGAAACATAGGTGGAGTCATGAAGATCTCTTGCTTTTGTCTTCCCTCCTTTCCATGTCTTCGTTCTCTTTGTACAGAGTTTTAGTTGTTCTCACAAGTGCTGCATTCAGTATCAGCTCAGCTGATCATCTTCTTCTCCTCAAAGTAGAGCCCATTCCACATACTCCCAGGCCAAAGTCTTTGATGCAAAGAAGAGACTCAGTGCCAAATATCCAGTAAACCCCACCATTATAGAAAGACCTAGGTGCCCCTGAAGATGGATCAAGAAATCTTTATCTAACACGTAATGGAGTCTTGACACTTGAGATCTCAGGTCCTACCTTGACTACTCTTAGAAGCAGCAACACAGAATTATAAATTCTTTATCTCAAATTCATCCATCTAATTCTGCACAAGCAATATTCGTATCTCCTCACATTTATCCCTGTTGCCCTCAATCAAGAAAATGTTCTTTTTATTCTCTACTATTATTAAAATTCTGGGCCTATCATCTCTTTCTCAATCATAGCACCTCTTTCCAAGATCATTACTTTCTATACTAGTCACCTGTTTCCTGAAACCTTACTTCTTTTATCACCAGGACCCATATTAATGCCTAATCATACAGTTGCTTGTTTTGCTATATGTTTCTTATGCTTTCACCTGTTTAGAGTCTAAATTGCACACTCCTAAAGGACTGGATCCATTATTTAGTATCCCCCACCCCGACACCTGGTTCATACTAATTCCCATTGCCAGAATGACCTCATTTCTTCTCTCAACCCTACAACAGTTCTCAAGTTGTCATATTTCTCCAAACATCAATTTCTGGATCCATTTGTTTGCTAATCCCCAAACTTCAGGGTCATCAAGGAGGCTTATGAAAAGGGAGACTTCTGGGTGCCACACCCAAGATATTGTATTTCAGTAGATCCTTTATAGACTCAGCAATCTGCCTTTGTATAAATTGGCCCATGTGATTCTAAGGCAGGTGAGCCAAGGACCAAATTCCGACAAAGGCTTCCAGCGAAGCTTCCTACTTCCATCCAAGGGCTCCTCAGACATCAGGAAGCATTATCTCAAAGAATGAGTTCTGCCACACCTGAATGCTTCTGCCTCTGGGGGTGGTTTATTGGCCTAAGTTTCTGGCACTGATAGAACTTTCAGTTTGATGATTCAACAGAAGTAAAGGCACAATTTCAGTAGCCAAACTGTACAAGGCTCTCAGCAGCATGTAAAAGGAAATCAGCTGGAGTCCCATAGGCATTGATTTATCTAGTAAAGCATGAAATGTGATTACCTTCCTTCTGTTGGGGCAGAATGCTGAGAGGTTCAGTGGTTCATCAAGGGCTCATCAGCAGCCCCATGACACAACCCTCATCAGTGTCCACATGAGACCTTCAGTTTGTGACACTCCAGGAACTGGCGACAGAGAAGGCACATGAACCAGGGAGCCCGTGGCAATGTAATACAATGGGAAGAGCCTCAAATTCATTGTCTGAATGACTAGATTCTTTTTCCTAGTCTGCAAGGAATATCAATAGCTAACATTTATTAACGTGAGTGCGTACATGTGTGTGTGCTAAGTCTCTTCAGTCGTGTCCAATTCTTTGCAATGCTATGGACTATAGCCCGCCAGGCTCCTCTGTCATGGAATTCTCCAGGCAAGAATACTGGAGTGGATTGCCATGCCCTCCTCCAGGGGATCTTCTGACCCAGGAATCAAATCCACATCTCTTATGTCTTCTGCATTGACAGGAGGCATTACGGCATTACTACTAGTGCCACCTGGGAATCCCAATCTTTGTTAAGTATGCTGCCAAAAGTTGTCTTACTTTTTCCCAGTTACTCTGATCTGGGCTTTTCTGGTGGCTCAGATGGTAAAGAGTCTGCCTGTGGTGTGGGAGACCAGGGTTCGATCCCTGGGTCAGGGTTATCCCCTGGAGAAGGAAATAGCAACCCACTCCAATATTCTTGCCTGGAAAATCCCTTGGGTGGAGGAGCCTGGCAGGCTACAGTCCACAGGGTCGCAAAGAGTCAGACATGACTGAGCAACTTCACTTTCACTTTTCTTTCATTTTCTGACCAACAATGCTATGAGGTAAATACTGCCAGTATCAACCTCTTCATTTTAAGTTAAAGAAATCAAGTCTCATGTTTCTTGCCCATTAAGTGACAGAATTGAGATTTTGAAGCCAAGGAGTTTTATTCCAGAAATCCAGAAAGTACCTTGCTACCTTTTTTTTTTTTTTTTTTTTGCTTCTCTTCTATTACTTGGCCTTAAGTCCTTTCCAGAGAAATCCTGTGGAAAGCCCCTGTCCAAGGCATGTTATGAATGCAGGCTTCCCTTCTCTGTGCATCTAAGATATATAAGTAGGATTATACCAGATCTGTTTATTACATAGGATTAATTTAAGGGTTCAAGTAAAAAGGTAGAGATGCAAGTGCTTATAAAGTATGTGTTTCTAGGCCAATGGTATCATGGAAAATGCAAATATCTATAGAGGAAAATCTGACAATGTGAAGAATATGAGCCTATCTAAAGGGTACCAGGCACCTTGGAGATCAGTTCCATTGTTGCCATGCAGCAAAGCAAGATTTCCAATGTTCTAAGGGCAGCCCTAAATCCATATATTTATTTGAAAACTTTTGACTTTTAAAATACTGGTCCATTAAAAGAAAGCCTTTGCAGATCAATGAAATAGGTCTGGAAGACCCTGACTTGAGACATATTAATATACAAATAGAAAGTCTTATTGTTGAAACAATGCCTTGTGTGAGGAGATAAAAGCTAGAAATAAATATATATCTCAAATCATGATGTTCTACCATAAAATGAATGTTGCATGTCAATTATACCTCAATAAAAATACCTCAATTGTATTTTTTATAATAATAGTTTAACTTAAAAAAACCTTTATGTAGTGATAAAATATTTTTACGTAAATAACAGTTTAGTTTCTCAAATAGCAAATAAGGGGAATTAGAAAGTGACAAAAACCAGGTACCTTATTGCATGAGTTAACTACTATAGGTTACCTGTGTTCTTCAGGAATCCAGACCAAGTAGAAAAGAGGATTTCTCTGGAAAGGACATAAGGCAAAGTAATAGAAAAGAAGCAAAAAAGTGATGGGAAAAAAACGTGAATTTTCAGAACTAAACTGAACACTGATAGCAGAAAATCTGGTTTCATTTAAACTTTGTTGACAAATAATTATACCAAGAGTTTCCAAATGATCCTGAACAATTAGAAATGAGTGAGCCATTAAAAATATTTGGGTGTAAAAGCAAAATATTGGCTTAAAAATTCTGATTAAATATTTGGTGGCTGTGTGTATTTTAAAAGTTTAGTTCCTCAAGTAAATTCTCTGACTGATGATCAAGTGTAGGGATTTTGGAAAAAAAGAAGCAACAAAACAACCTTCTCAGCAAGAGAAATAAGGCTTCAAAACTGCAGATACTTCCTCCAGGTTAAATAATGTATTCTTAAAGCTTGGAGATAGTGATCTTTCTAGAAAGAGCAATGTGTCCAAACCAGTGAGGGCTGTTCTGAAATCCTAAGTGGGAAAATGAAAACTTGGAAATGGGTCTCACTTTCCTTATTTGTCAGTCTTAGAAAGGCAGAAAATTTTGCTGCAAACGTACATACTAATTAGAGATGTTGTTAATAGAAGATACTAGATATGAAATATATGGGAACTTGCCACACAATCTTTGCAATATTTTTCTGTTAGTCTAAAGTAACTCAAACTACTGAACAGTTGCACTCATCTCACATGCTAACAAAGTAATGCTCAAAATTCTCCAAGTCAGGCTTCAACAGTACATGAACTTCCAGATGTTCAAGGTGGATTTAGAAAAGGCAGAGGAACCAGAGATCAAATTTCCAACATCCACTGGATCATCAAAAAAGCAAGAGAGTTGCAGAAGAACATCTATTTATGCTTTATTGACTATGCCAAAGCCTTTGACTGTGTGGATCACAACAAACTGTGGAAAATTCTTCAACAGATGGGAATACCAGACCACCTGATCTGCCTCCTGAGAAATCTGTATGCAGGTCAAGAAACAACAGTTAGAACTGGACATGGAACAACTGACTGGTTGCAAATCGGGAAAGGAGTACATCAAGGCTGTATATTGTTACCCTGCTTATTTAACTGATATTCAAAGTACATCATGAGAAATGCTGGGCTGGATGAAGCACAAGCTGCAATCAAGATTGCCGGGAAAAACATCAGTAACCTCAGATATGCAGATGATACCATCCTTATGTCAGAAAGTGAAGAAGAACTAAAGAGCCTCTTGATGAAAGTGAAAAAGTTGGCTTAAAACTCGACATTCAGAAAACTAAGATCATGGTATCTGGTCCCATCACTTCATGGCAAATAGATGGAGAAGCAATGGAAACACTGGTAGACTTTATTTTGGGGGTCTCCAAAATCACTGCAGATGGTGACTGCAGCCATGAAATTAAAAGACGCTTGCTCCTTGGAAGAAATGCTATGAAAAACCTAGACAGCATATTAAAAAGCAGAGACATTACTTTGCCAACAAAGGTCTGTCTAGTCAAAGCTTTGGTTTTTCCCCTAGTCATGTATGAATGTGAGAGCTGGACTATAAAGAAAGCTGAGCACCAAAGAATTGATGCTTTTGAACTGTGGTGTTGGAGAAGACTCTTGAGAGTCCCTTGGACAGCAAGGAGATACAATTAGTCCATCCTAAAGGAAATCAGTCCTGAATATTCATTGGAAGGACTGATACTGAAGCTGAAACTCCAATCCTTTGGCCACCTGATGTGAAGAACTGACGCATTTGAAAAGACCCTGATGCTGGGAATGATTGAATGTGGGAGGTGAAGGGGTAGACAGAGGATGAGATGGTTGGATGGCATCACTGACTCAGTGGACATGAGTTTGAGTAAACTCCAGGAGTTGGTGATGGACAGGGAAGCCTGGCATACTGAGGTCCATGGGGTCGCAAAGAGTTGGGCACGACTGAGTGACTGAATTGAACTGAACTGAAAGCTGTTCTAAAAAACAAAGAATATTTTCTTAATATTTAAGCACCCTTGATTTCATAAGAATGCTGGTGATTATCCTCTGCAAACCTGGAGAGAATAGGGGGAATGATAGTGCCACCTGTGACCCAGTCAGCTTTCATCTCTAAGAAAAGTCCCGTAGACCGGTGGTGAAGGTGAAAGTCTTGGTCGCTTAGTCATGTCCGACTCTTTAGGACTCCATGGACTATAGCCCACCAGGCCCCTCTGTCCATGGGATTCTCCAGGCAAGAATACTGGAGTGGGTTGCCATTTCCTTCTCCAGGGGATCTTCCCAACCCAAGGATCAAACTCGAAGTCTTATAGGCAGATTCTTCACTGTCTGAGCCACCCAGGAAGCCCCATAGATCTATAAGCATTATTTTACTCACAGGCCTTTGTGATGTGAGGCTAATGTGTAGCCCAGGAATGATTGCCTTTCAGTTCCTCCCAGGGAGTCAGTCTTTTATAGCTGCTGTTTCACCTGTGATGGCTCTTGACAGAGGTGAAATTGGTGAACACAGCAAATACAATCCAAAGCAGCCCCAAAGCCAGGAAAGGGCTTCCACTCGCCCACGGGTGTGTTCTCCGAGTCTTCTCAAGATGTATTTTCTTTATTTGACTGCCATTCCCTGGAAATGATGGAGGATGTTGCTCATCAGAGACTGCACAACCTTCAGGCCACTGTCTGGAAAGACAGGGTGCTCCTGCTAGCAGAGTGAGAGAGGAGGAGGCCAGGGATGTCAGGGCGGCTGTCACGGCCCCGCCTCCTGCTGCTCAAATACACGGCTGACAACCCATCTTCTAATCTCTATTCATGCAGATGAAGAGTCAAAAGATCGTTCTGTTGCATTTCCGAGGAAAGATTGGTTTCAGTTAATACTATGATTTTTCAATAGCAGCTTTTAGCTTTACTACTTTATTATGATTCATTCCCGTTTAATTATGTCTCATATTTTATTTAGGACCACCAGTGCTGGGTGGGGCCAGGGAAGGGGATGCAGAGCACAGGGAGTTTTAGTGGTCCAGAAACCTGACTGCATCCTGGAGTCAGTTAACTCCTGTGAGCCCAGAGCCACTGCACCCAGGAATGAATAAACCATCTCTGTTGGGAAATAAGAGGCAAGTCCATGTTCTATGATCACTGTCTGGGGTTGTCTCGCCTAAAACATGGAGCATTTGGGTCCATTGTCTTATCACCAGCTTTATACCAACTTGACCTTCTTGTGCAGTAGTCTGACTTGACTTGTATCTGAGTCAGCGTGGGCTGCTATAATAAAATACCACATATTGTGTGACTTAAACTACAGATCTTTATTTTCTCACACTCCTGGAGGTCGTGAGCCCAAGGTGCCGTCAGTCTTGATACCGGTGAGGTCTCTCTTTTTGACTTGAAGATGGCCACCTTCTTGCTGTATTCTCATACAGCCTTTTCTCTGATCCTGCACGGGGAGAAAGAGAGAGACCTCTGGTGTTCCTTCCTCCTAGAAGGACACCAGTCCTATTGGATTCAAATCCCACTCTTAAGACCGCAGTTAACCTTAATCACCTCCTTATAGACCTTATCTCCAAATATAGAAACATTAAGGATTAGAGCTTCAACATATGAATTTTAGAAGGACACAATTTAGTCCATAACAATGTAAAAACATAGCACAAATAATTTAAATAAAGTAGTAGAAAAACCACGAGCATTGGAGAGGAAAAAAGCTAAGTTTGGAATTAGGGTTACTAAAGGGGTCACGAAAAAATAAGAAGTCATTTGGCTTCTCTAATTTGTTTCTTAATATAAAAAATGAGAATAAAAACAATGCCTATAAATTAGAGTTGTCATAAAGCTAAAAATGTGACAAAGCATGTGAAAATGCATTATAATGGTTAATAGCCTCCAATTATATTAAATTGTGGGCCCACTGGTTCTGGAAGTGAGTGCTGCAAAAGTAAAGGATTCAAAACAAGGAGGCAGCAGACTCCAGTAGTGCCTCAGTCCATAGAGCAGCCAGGGCAAGCTTGGGGCAGGCCAACGTGTAGCCAGCCATGCACTTCCTATATCTCTGCAGCCCCCAAAAGAACACAGGCTGTTTCCTCTAGTCAAACAAGTTCTCAATACAAAGCTCAGTCAGGTAAAATTTACACCCCATGGCATTTACTACTGCTGATGGAAGGAATTTTGGAAATTAGATTGAGGTAGTTGAGTGCTGCCAATTGCCTGGGCCCAAGCTCCTTATAACTGATACCTCCATTTAAAGGACTGATCAATGAATGGATCTGATCTCCCAGGGCAGGACTTTTACCTTGAAGAAATAAATTTCGTTAACAAAGGACAGAATTTCTTTGATCCATGTGTTAAGTTGCTTCTATCGTGTCTGACTCTTTGCAACCCTGTGGATTGTAGCCTGCCAGGCTCTTCTGTCCATGGGATTCTCCAGGCAAGAATACTAGAGTGGGTTGCCATACCCTCCTCCAGAGGATCTTCCTGACCCAGGGATTAAACGCAAGTCTCTTGCATTGGCAGGCGGGTCCTTTGCCACTAGCGCCACCTGGGATCCATACAAGTCCTTTATCTCCAAGGCCATGCATCGATCCAAGGCAAGGCAGGTGCAGGTCCTACCCCCAGGCCTTCTGGTTTACAGCTGTTTAGTGTATCTAGTAAATATTGGATTGGCCAAAAAGTTCATTCAAGTGTTTCTCAAAGGTAACACTCAAACAAACTTTTTGGCCAACCCAAGAGTATTGAGCACCAGCTGTGATGGGTTCCAAAAATATAGCAAGAACATAGGTAGATACTGTTCCTGTCATCATGGAGCTTGTACTTGTAGAAGAGACTGATATTAATCAAGTAGTTACACACATTTCTAATGAAATATTTACTTTCAAAGGTAAATGGTGTCATGGGAGTTTGAGGTGGGTGACCCTAATGACATAATTGACATGTGAGGATGAGTACCAGTTAACTAAGAAATCATTAGGAAAGAGAAAGAAAAGTGAGTCAGGTAGAAGTTCCTATGATGGAGGGGTCATGGCAGGTGTGAGGGGTGGTAGCAGAGTGGTGTGGTTGGTGTGCTTGAAGCAAAGAAAGAGGGTGGCTTGTGGTATGAGATAAGGCTGGAGAAATAGGCAGTAGAAAAACTACAGAGACCCTTATAAGTCAAGTTATACATTTTTTATTTTATCCTATAAGCAATGAGAAACCATTAACATGTTTTAATCTGGGCAAAAAAGATGATGTAGTAAGATTTGCTTTCTTGGATGGATCCCTTTGTTTGTGGTATGGAACACTGTTTATTGAGAAAATATAGATAAGTGAGGCCCCTGTTGGGAAGCTCTAGTAGCTGTTCTGGCCAGAGACCACAGTAGCCTGGAGCAGGTGCCATTGTGGAGATTCATTTATTCATCAGATGTTTATTGAGTGCTTCTGATTGCCATTCCTGTGTCGGGGCTAGAGACTATTTGAACAATAGTTAAGTGATAAAATAGAAAAAGACATGCTGATGACTTGTATGTAGAATGCAAGAAGAGAGAGCTGTTGAAAATAATGTCTAAGTCTTTGACTCATCAGATACAGAATGGATAGTGGAGCTGGAGGGGACCCATGTTTAGGAAAGAATAATGAACACTTGGACCTAGACATTTTGGGTTTTCAGTACCTTTGAGAGGACTTAAGGAGATATCGGGAGGGACAGCAGATTAAGAGTCCACAGCACAGAGGGGAGGTGTGTGAGTCACCACATAAGGATGGGAGAGGAAGCCACAGGTGCAGTGAGATCCGTCAGGGCCAGTGCAAAGTGTGAGTGAAAAAGAGCACTTAGGGCTGGCCCTCAAAGGGCAACTAACTCTTTACAGCTGAGATTAGAGGAAAATGAAACCTGGAAGGGAGTCCAAAAAAAGAATAAGAAGAGAGATAAAAGAAAAACCTAGGGCAGTGTCAAGTCATGAAAACCAAGGGCAGTAGGAATTGGCCAATGGTGGAAAATTCCACTGATGGGTCAAGTGAGAAGACTGAAAAATATTCATTTGATCCATAACACAGAGATCATTGGTTATATTAGTGAGAACAGTTAGAGTGAAGGGACAGTCGCCAAATGGGAGCCTGAAGAGAAGTGAAGGAGAGGTGAGAATGTGGAGAAAATTCTCTAGAGACCTTTGGCTCTGAAGCAGCTGAGGTGGGGGGAAGAGAGAAGACGCGAGTGGGTACCTGGATGGTTTCCTACAACGCACTGTTCTGCTTTGCCTCTGATAGTGTAAGATTTCCACCTCTATATTCTCTGTTTCACAAAAAGCACATGCACTCGGACCTCAAGTGTCATAGGGGAATACCTAGGGCTCAGCTCAGAGCATCCACTCTGGCTCTAAATATAGGTGAACACACTGCATTTGTCAAATCATCCCACGAAATAAGGCCCCAGGAAAGCCATGGCCCACAGTCAGGAAGCTATTTGGAAGGATTCCAAGTGTGAGAAGAAAACATTTGACAGCCTGTATCTGTATTAAGAAAATTGCCGCTCTGGGTAAGGTTTCAATAGGAGCAAATGTTTCTGCTAATGCAGTACATTTGCCAGTAACAAATCCACTGTTTGACATGGCAAGCAATGGTGACAGATCTGTGTTCCTAAATACTCCATTTCATTAACTGAAGCTGTCTCCTTCCTTAAGCGTTAACTCACTGAATTCTGCCACTCAGATAAACTGCCTGAAGCAGACAGGTATTCCTTGTGATCTCACAAGCAGCACTTCTCTATAGCTCCTTTTTGTTTTAATGCATGAGCTTTAAGGTGGTTAAAAGTTGCAAACTGTCACTTGTCACTTTTTGGTGGCAATAATTTAGCATCTAATGAGCAAAACTTGCAAGTCCTGCCCCAGGCAGTGCAAAAGCTCAGGAACTAATGCTAGGGGTACAAATGGGAGACTTTACAAAGGAAATAAATGTGGCTCAGAGATGGAAATCAGGCTAAGAAAACAAGCGCTTGAGTGTGTCTGGGAAGCAAATACGAGAAGGAAACTTTAAAGGCAGGTGACTGATACATATTAAACTTAAAACGGGCAGCTAATGCCACAGGAGTGATAAGAATAAAGCAATAATCATAATATTGATATATCCCTCATTTATCAAGTGCCACATACTGTGTCTCATGCACTGTGCCAAGGGCTTTGCCAGATGATCTCTTTGGGTCATTACAGTAATCTCAGGAACTGTTCAAAGAATCCAACAGCTCTGAACTTCAGTTTAGAAATCCTCAAAACAGAAATTATAATGATGACAGGTCACAAAGCTAACAAGCTTTAGAGACAGATTTTGAACCCAAGTGCGTCTGACTCAGGAGAACAAAGCTTTTAAACATTGTGTCAGAGACTGGACAAGAAATAAAGAGATCTGGAATTTTTACCGCAGTGCGTGCATGCTAAGTCGCTTCAGTTGCGTCCAACTCTGTGCAACCCTATGGACTGTAGCCCGCCAGGCTCCTCTGTCCATGGGATTCTCCAGGCAAGAGTACTGGAGTGGGTTGCCATGCCCTCATCCAGTGAATCTTCCCCTCCCAGGGATCAAACCCCATCTCCTGTGGCCCCTGCATTGCAGACAAATTCTCTATCACTGAGCCACTACGGAAGCCAATTTTTATCACACCTGGCTACAAATGAACTGTGTGACTCAGGATCAGAAAAGTACAGTAATTTTTTCTGAGTTTCACATCTGCAAAATGAAGAGTTTCGTTTTTCTGTGAAAAAAATACCATTGGAATTTTTATGAGGATTGCATTGAATCTATAGATTTCTTTGGTTGATGTGGACATTTTAATAATATTAACTCTTTCAATCTATGAGCACAAAATGTCTTTCCTTTTATTTCTGTCTTCAGTTTCTTTCATCACTGTCTAATAGTTTTCAGTGTAAAAGTCTTTCACATCCTTGTTAAATTTATCCCTACGTATTTTATTCTTTTTGATGCAATTGTAAATGAGATTGTTTTCTTAATTTCTCTTTCTGATAGGGCATAATAAGTGACAAAAATGCAACAGATTTTTGTATATGGATTTTTTATCCTACAACTTCACTGAATTTATTTATTAGTCCTAACATTTCTCTTTTTTCCTATTTGCTCTGGCTAGTATTTTCAGTACTGAGTCAAATAAAAGTAATGAGTGCATGCATCTTTGTCTTGTTCCTGATCTTAGAGGAAAGGCTTTCAGCTTTTCACCGTTGAGTATGATGTTAACTTGACTTTACTGTCTGTATTGTCTTGAGGTACATTCCCTCTATATCCACTTTACCCACTTCGTTAATCCTCTGGCTACTTTTAAGATTTTTCTCTTTGTCATTGGTTTTGAGAAATGTGATTATAATGTGCCATGGTATTGTTTTCTTCATATCATTTGCACTTGGGATTTATTGAACTTGTATCTGTTGATATCCAGTTTTATCAAATTTGGGAAAAATTAGTCATTATTTCTTTAAATATTTTTTGTCCATTTCTCCCCTTATTTCAAAGAATGCAATTACATGTATTTTCTGCCACTTGAAGTTATCACACAGCTCACTCATGCTCTTTTTATTTGCTTTAAAATGCTTCTCTGTATTTTATTTTGGATACTTTCCTGTGTCTTCCAGTTTACAAATCATCATTTCTGAGGTATACAATCAACTTGCCCAGTGTATTTTTCATCTCAGATATTGTAGTTTTCATCTCTAGAAATTTGATTTAGATCTTTTTCTATCTTTTCCATCATGATATAACATGATTAATCTTTTCTCTGGCTTCTTGGAGAGTACAGTTACAATAACTGTTTTAATGATCTTGACTGCTGATTCCTTCATCTAGTCATTTCTAAGTTGGTTTTGATAGATTGGATTTTATCCTCACTCTGAGTTTTATTTGCCGTCTTCTTCGTATATCTAGTAGTGTTTGGCTGCATACTGACCTTATGAATGTCACCTTGCTGGGTGCTAGATAGTTTTATATTCCTAGAAATATTCCTGAGCTTTGTTCTGAGATAACAGTTACATTACTTGTAATCACTTTGAGCCTTTTGGATCTTGCTATTAATCTTTGTTAGGTACGACCACGGCAATGTTTAATCTGGGGCTCATTTTGTCCTGCTACTAGGGCAAAACTCCTGAGTACACTAACCATTGCCCTATAAATTATAATGTTTTTCCATTTGGCTGATAAGAGCGAGAACTATTCCTGGCTCTGCATGAGCTGTGGACAGTATTACCTCTAATCTTTTTGAACACTTTTTGCCCTGGTCTCTAGTAGTTTCTTTACACACATGCTGATTGCGGCTCAGATGAAGAAGCCAGGGGTCTCTAGAGTTCCCTACAAAACTCTAGAATTCCTGGAATTCCTTCTCTGGAATTCCTTCTCTGTGAAGCTCCCTCTAACCTAGCTCTCTGCTCTGTGAACTTGTCACCTTGGCCCTCCTGATTTCTCAACTCTGTCTTCTAAATTCAGGCCACAGTGCCCCATCTGGGGGTCTCCTCTGCCTACAATGCTGGCAATCACAGGACTCATCTTACTTGTTTCCTGTCTCTCAGGGATCATTCTTCTTCCCTGTCCAGTGTCCAGTGTCTTGAAAACTACTGCCTTAAATATTGTGCTCAGTCTTTTTGTTTTCGTAAATCCAGTCCCTGTTATCCTCTCCAAGCTGAAAGTGACTACTTTTAATATAGCATAGTTAGTAATAGCTGTATTACAGTAGAGCAAAATGTGAGTGGTGGAATTCTTAACACATTTTTGTAATTCCTAAACTTGACATGAAAACGCTGCTTATATCATATGTATGTGAATATCTGCTCTAGGTCAGCCATGATGGTAGACCAAATATGTGTTATATTGTACTTTAAATATCCATTATCATACATTTGTAAATTAAAAATGACAGCTTTAAATAATAAAAAATAAAATACAAAAAATATATGACATCCAGTTAGTGAATAGCAGAGAAATGATGGAATAAACTCAGACCTATCTAACTTCAAATCTTGCCACCCTTTCAGAAAGACATGCTACCACCATTGTGTTCATTTGATGAGCTGGTTGAAATGATTATAATGTGTCCAGTCTGTGGCAGACTTTGTGATAACAGAGATGATATGAAAAGAGGGCATTGTCCTGGCACTCAAGTTGCTTATAGGCTGTTATAGAATGGGAAACAAATGTGAAATAACTGGAGAAAAAGGAGTTGCTCGACTGTGTTCTATACTTCTGAATGAAAGCCAGTGAAGGAAAGACAAAAGAAATAAAAATTATAAATTGGTACCTTCTCACCCTTTCTCTCCCATCGTGATACGTGCAGTTGACTCTCTTCCTCGTCATCTTCTACAGGACTTTTAGGATCAAGCAATTCCTGGCCAAGATGCAAAAGCATAATTGTCCCATTCTCAGATGGATTCAGATGAAACTAATAATAAAATCAGGTTCCATTCCAAGAAGAGACATTGAAGAAGAACCAAGCTGGGTCTATGAGGAATTGCATATGCAATAGCATGCATATTTATGCTGCATCAAATTCACTAATGTCTTACCATATCAAGCTGAAAATGTCACCACTATCTGGAAATTTGCACGTTTTGTTAGGAAAATGATTTTTCTCTTTCTTTTTTTGCTTTTTCGCGAGTTTGGTTCCATAATAATACATGAAAACATTTGTTTGGAAAAAAAGAAATTGATGTCTTTCCCTTTTTGCCTTTCAGCTGTGATTTTTGGCCTGAAGTTGTACAACTCTCTGATGAAGAGTTATGTCCTCCTCATTAAAACAAATGTCTTCTTTTTTATTAGAAAACTATGTTCACTACATCTGACTCATTTGGGGGACCACTCAGTGTCTCTGGGAAAAATAAAAGTGTACAGTGACCTTGCAGATGGAGCAACCATTGGGTATATCAAAAGGAAAGAATAAAGGGAAGACAGGGACCGGAAGAAACAAGTAAAAGATAGAAGTTCACTCAGCAGATTAATGCTACCATGGATCAAACTTAGAACATTTTAATAAGCATATTGCCTGGAGTTTAGAATATAAAAGCAATTGTTCAATAAAAACTCAAAACAGAGAGCTAAAAGAGCTCATGGAAGATGAGACCACAGAAAGAGCTGAAATGCTGTCCTCAAGAGAGAAGTAGAGAGAAATAGCGCACCATTACAAAATGAAGGTCGTGTTGGGAGCAGCACAAAGGAGACTAGACATGGCTGAAAGTTCACTAGAAACATGGGCAATAGACTTAAGGAAAAAACAAGCAAATGTAAATAGAAATCCACAAAAAAAAATTAACAAGATAGGGATACAATTTAAAATGGAAAGATTAAATAAATCCAACATATTTAAAATTAGTGCTCCTAAAGAATCGAGAGTGACTAAAATTATTCTTACACGTGTGACATACAAATAATATTTAAATAGATACAGGTATGTGTACACAAATTTTTTACAAACAGAAGAAGCATTGCATGTATAGATCAAAAAGTTATCCCACGTCCCTGGAAATTTTGATGCAGAGTGGTCATCACCAAAATGAAATTCAAACAAGTGTCTGCCAAGGTGTGAATGGATAAAGATGTGTGATACGTGTGTGTGTGTGTGTACATACCCACAAATGGAATATTATCCATGAGAAAGAAGGAAATCCTGCCATGTGTGATAATAGGGATGGACCTTGAGGGCATTATGCTAAGTGAGATGTCAGACATGCTTGTGTGCTAAGTCACTTCAGTCATGTTAGACTCTGTGCGACCCTATGGGCTGTAGCCCACCTGGCTCCCCTGTCCATGGGATTCTCCAGGCAAGAATACTGGAGTGGATTGCCATGCCCTCCTCCAGGGGATCTTCCCAACCCAGGGATCTAACCCGAGTCTCTTACGTCGCCTGCATTGGCAGGCAGATTCTTTACTGCTAGCACCATCTGAGAAGCCCGAGAGGTCAAAGACAAATACTGTGTAATATACCTTTTATGTGGAATCCTAAAAAGCTGAACTCATAAAAACAGAGTAAGATGGTCATTACCAGAGGCTGGGAGCAGGAGAAACTGGGGAAATGTTGTTTGATGGTTCAAACTTACAACTAGTCGATAAATAAGTTCTAGAAATGTAATGCACAGCAAGTGGTTATAGTCAACAATACTATATTAGAAACTTCAAAGTTGCTAAGAGATTAGATCTTAATTATTCTCACCACAAAAAAGAAATACTTCTATGTGATGTGATAGAAGTGCTAGCTAATGCTACCATGGTAATTATACTATGGTTTATAAATGCATCAAATCAACACATTGTACACCTTAAACTTATATGTCAGTTATAAAATATGAAATTCAAACGAAGTACTGGATTTTAAAAATAAAGAGTTCTCTGTGCAACCAGGCAAAATGATTATATAAATCAACTCATCTCAGACTCTCTTCCGCAGTGAGAGTCAATCTAGAAAACAATAGAACAAAGCCTCAAAGTCTCCACAGGAATAAAGAATAAGACCAAAATTTTATTCCCAGCCAAATCGACATTCTAGTATAAAGACAACAAACATCTCTGAGCATGCAAGAACTGTGGGAATGTAACCCCATGAGACTTCTAGAACTTTCTAGAAGATTCTCAAGAGCAAAATTCAACCAAGTAAGAGCTGAATAGAGAAACTCTGGCTAAACTTTATCTGATTAAGTAAGGGTGTAAAACTGAAATAAATATGGGGTTATAGTTACAGAACATAATGTAAATGTTTAATACACCCTGACAAAGTGGAAATGATAGAACAAAGTTGGGATAGAAAAGAGGAGGAAAAAATGGGAAATAGTGTAAACACCTTCACAGCAAGTAAACCAAGTTACAGAATTGTATATCAAGAACTGTGAAGAATGAGCTTTTACTTTGCATGGAAGCTAACAAGTTATTCTTCCATGGTTCCACTGATGCTTACAGAAAGCCTGAGACTCCTGGGTCGGAGGCAAAGCAACATGAATCTCATGCCCACTTTAGTTCTCCTTCCTCCCAAACTCTATGGGGACAATGCAGAGCAGCCTGAATCGATGCTGTGCATGCAGTGGGTCTGTCTGCATCACAGCTGAGGAACCCAGGGTTTAGGGAACCCCAATCTTTTATGAGGGGTCCACTGGAAAACCTGCCCAAAATTTGCCCCAGAGGGAGATATTATCTTTAGTGTCATGGGCAGCAAATAAATCTTTCCCCTGCCTATAATCATTATAATCAGGAAGTGGATGAAAAAGGGGCAAGCTGAGAGGAAAGATGAAGTGTACTGATTTCACTGCAGTTCATAATAAGGAGTAAATGGTACTAGCTAAAAATTGTGAGAATAAATATAAAGAAACAGCCTAGATATACTCACAGCATAAGAGGGAAGGCATGCAGCATCATTTGTAAAAGCAAAAACCCCTATTTAACCTTGAAGTTTCAGCTGAAATATCACTTCTCTACAGAGGCCTCTCCTGAACACCAGGCCAAGTTTGCTGTCCTTGGTATCATCTCTCATAGCTGCCAGGGTCACAGCTAGTGAGTGGTGGAGCTGAGATTCAGGCCTAAAATTGTTCATGCTAAAAGTCTGCACTCTTAGTAACTCATCTCTGCAGGCCACTCACTGATGCATCTAATTTTCCATTCTAGTGCATCTAATATTCCATTCTCACCTGATAGCACAGAATTTTGTCTAGTCCTCTCAGCTTTCATACATACAAGGCTTAATTCTCCAATGCCTTGTAGTATTTGAGACATATCTTATGTGTCCTGAGCATGGCCCCCAGGACCTAGCAGAAAACAAGTACCCTTTAAAATCATTCAATACATAATATGGAACACAAATGAACATTTGGGGAACCCAACTAAATAACTATTGATCACCTTGCTTTGCAGCACACCAGTAGCAGTTTGAAGGAGAAAAGCCAGGACCAACTCTATCTCCTGGTCCTAAGGACTAGATCATTATCTGTCTCTAATGAATTATGTGTGAAATTCCTGAGGTTATTAGGGGAAATCACACACAGTCCTTGAAATAGCTTTCAAGGGTGAATAATGAATGCTCTATACTTAGTGCATGAGAATGCAACATGCAGAAAATTGCACAAGAGGTCAAACTCCCATTCCTTGCAACAAGAGATCTGTCTTCCCAGCAATAAATGAATCACTGATCATTAAATATTTTAAAACATCTAAACAGAATCCATAAAGCCTGGGTTTCTCTGATCTCTTTGCTTCAAGCCTTCTCCTAACCATGGGCATCATCACCTAATTAAATGATGCCACGGATTTTTTGCCTTTCTGAGAAGTGGGCACCACAGCTCTACTCCCTATAAAACTGGCTGCTGCTGCTGCTGCTGCTAAGTCGCTTCAGTCATGTCCAACTCTGTGCAACCCCATAGACAGCAGCCCACCAGGCTCCCCCATCCCTAGGCTACTGTGTTACAATTTGAGAAAAAGTAAATTTCACCATCATGATGATAGAATGTGCAGTTGAAGCCAGGATAGGGATAGCTCTGAGAAAATGGAATCTTTGACAGCATAATTTTAATGCTGTCAAATTATTCAGCTTTTTTTCTTAAAAGTCACATAATATTCCACACAGATATTACTTTTGCCCTCAAATATCACTTTGGTAAAAGTTAATAATTTAGGAACTTTTACATATCTTTTATAAAGGGCTCATACAACAAATGCATGAGATGCATAACCAGAGAGCCCTCTCACCCTGTGAGTTTTGTGTGATTGTGTCAGTCGGCATTATTAACATAGGGGATGTAGAGGCTGGGTGAGACTATAGCATTATGGGTGTCTTCACTGGGGCTCCAGTTTTTCCACGTAGTTGCCCAGTTTACAGCTATGTGTAGAGGGAGAGAGGACCAAGCGTACCTTGACACAGTCAATAAAGCCTTTGGGTTTTTTTTGAAACCTCAGAGTGATAACTCTGTGCTATATTCCATCTCTCTCCTCCAGTACATCTCTCACTCTTGGGATTATCTCCATGGCAACCAGGAATGCATCCACAACCTTGAGGGTATGTTTATCTGCCTTTCTACCTTTCTTAGGGTTAACTTTGTTAACCTAAGTGTGTCAAAACATGATGGTTTCCAGCACACTATTGAATTAACTTAGTGATGCATCATGAAATCCTGGGAAGCAAACTGCCCTTTTTCACACCCATGAGATGCAGTTTGTTAACTGTGAGCAAGTTAGCCTCAATGAGACTCAGCCTCCTTTCTCATGTGTACAATGAGGGTAGAAATATAAGAATATTAGGAGGATTGGATGGATTTTTCGTAATATATGAAAATAAAACCTAGGATCATAATTGGTTTTTAGGAGTGCTCCAAAAATGCCAGCTCCATCATTGGAGAGCATCCCTTTAGCTGTTTAATGTATTGATTAAATGGACATGGCAGGTGTGTCCCAGGCTTTTAGTCTCAAAGGTTTCCAAATCCTCTTCCTTTTGAGGATACTGATAGCACCTCCCACAGTGCAATAAGTCAATTACATTTCCCAGTTGAAATGAGTCTGTGGCTCATCTCAGAAGCCTGGTGGAGAAAAATTGGGGACATTCAGATTAGAGAAACTTGTGGTGAAACATTGGTTAGGAAACAGCCAGCCTCACACACTTAAATCCAAATACATTGATGGTTGAAGAGAATTGGCTTTAATTACCAAAATACTCTTGTCTAAATTGCCTCTCTGTTTGAGAAAATGAGCTTGAAAGGGATTGAAGAAAACCACTTCTTTCCTATCTTCACATCTTCAGAGGTGGAAGGAATAAAGCCCACCCCTCACCACACCACCCAACAGGAAGCTGGAATGGCCAGTTTTCTTCTGGGAATTTGACAAAGGAGACCTGAGTGAATGGTTCTGAATGGTCAGCTGTTCCACAAGAGATGCCTCACGATGAGACTCAAAATACAATTAAAGCCAGTCCAGCTTCCCAGATGTCCACTAACTGGAGCAAAACCTTTTCTGTAACAAATGGCAGAGCTAAAGTTTGTGTGCTGTATTCTTTTAAATGCTTCTATATTCCAAGTAATAACAAAACTAGTAGTAATTCCTACCTTTCCCCCGTGCACACCATCTAACCTAATCAAACCCGTTAACTTGCTGCAACCACACAAGAAGTTTGTATACACAGGTCTTCATACCTTTGTACACACACAGAATGCTTCTATTCACTTCCACCCCACTATTCATCCTCTAAACACAGAGCATCCTCTATCCCTTCCACGTGGTTTTCTCTGCCACCTGCTGCTCTCACTGATGTCTGTCTTCAGAAACCCAAAGGAACTTACCATCCCTTCTAAACAGCATTTCTTATACACTGATTATTTACTCATATTCTGTAAATGCTAAGAATTGCTTTTCTTCACAACTAGTAATTATTTAAGGACAAAAACTATGTCAGTTGTTTTTTCCATCTTTTCACAGCATAATAGGCTCAGTAAATATTTGTTGGTTGGTTGATAATGACTTCTATGTAAACAAATGCTGCCAAATTTGTAACAAATGATCAATTCAAATACTTCACAGTAAAATATTTTTTCCCCAGCTCTCATCTTAAGAATATAGCATTTTAAAGCCAGAGATAATAATCTCAATCCATCTCCTCATTCTTTAGATGAATCAACTGAAGCTAAGGAAGGTGAAATGACTTGATCAAGGTCACACATCTAAATAGAAGCCAATTAGGCCCACAGCCCAAATCTGCAGACTTCTAGAGATGTACGTTTTCTGATACACAGCACAATGTCCCAGGGTTACACTCTACTTGTAAAATTTTTTGAACTTTTTATTTTATATAAAGATATCGGAAAGATCCCCTGGAGTAGGAAGTGGCAACCCACTCCAATATTCTTCCCTGGGAAATTCCACGGGCAGAGGAGCTTGGTGGGATATAGTCCATGGACCTGCAAAGAGTCAGACACAACTGAGAAACTGAGCATGATAGCTGATTACCAATGTTGTAATAGTTTCAGGTAGACAGCAATCTACTTGTAAATTGACCATCACAGTTCAGTAAAGAAAGACTGGGAGCTAGCTGACATGGGGCCACATCCTTATTCCTTCACTAATTCATTCTGTGGCTTTGGGAAAATCATTTTTAACCCTTTGACCTCAGGCTCCACACCTGCAAGATGAAGGATGATAATTCTGCACGATCATACCTCAAAGTTCAGCATACTACAGCCTACAAGCCAAATCCAGTACACACCTGTTTTGGCAAATAAAATTTTACTGGCTTACCCACTTATTTACCTATTGTAAATGCCTGTAATGGCAAAGTTGAGTAATAGTAAACACAGAGGCCATATGATCCACAAGACCATATTTACTGTTTGGCCCTTTGCAGAGAAAACAATGTTGGCTCTCAATCTAACCTGTTATATAGTACAGTTGTATGAAATTAATACAGTTTAATAGTGTATACAAAGATTATTTTCACCTGCAAAGGGCTAAAATCATTGTTATTGACAACAATAGTAGTAATAGCAATAGTAAATTGTGAAATATCAATATCAAAAAAGTCTCTTTGTTTAATAGGTGTCATCTAATGACAGTATTGCTTGATTTGAGGTTGCCTCACCTCCCTATTGTTCATTGTAATGAGTTTTTGTAGAACCAAGTGACAACTTAAACAGATCCAGAAATATTTCAGAAATAATTAGAATGCTTGTATATAAAATATGAAACAAGTGTTTTCAGAAGAATAGCAGGTCATCCATGGAGGGCATCTGCCCTCATTTTCATCATTAATCTGGCTCACTGGGTGAGCACCATCCTGTGTCACAAGTACCATATAACAAAATTAACGTTCACCTGGAAATACTGATGACACACACTGACCTTTGACAATTGACTCTGTTACTTTAAATATATTAAGCTTTTTCATTGGCAGGGTTGTTTTTTTGGAGTCTAATTGCTTTACAATGTTGTGTTAGTTTCTGCTGTACAACGAAGTGAATCAGCTATATGTATACATATATCCCCTCCCTCTTGAGGCTCCTTCCCACATCTCCATTCCACCCATTTAGGTCATCACAGAGCACTGAGCTGAGCTCCCTGTGCTATGCAGAAGCTTCCCACTAGATATCTATGTTACATATTTTTTTGTTTAGTCACTTCAGTCGTGTCTGACTCTTTGTGACCCCATGGGCTGTAGCCCGCTAGGCTCCTCTGTCCATGGGATTTTCCAGGCATAAATACTGGAGTGGGTTGCCATTTCCTTCTCCAGTTTTACATAGGATAGTATATATATATATCAATACTACTCTCTCAATTCGTCCCACCCTCCACTACCCTTCATTGGCATTTTTGAGAGGGAAATTAGTGGCTCTCAGTGGTTTTCCCCTGCCGTGTACTCTGGGCGTGGACATTAGCCAAGGAAGACAAATTGTTTTCAGGCAAGTGCGAGATTAATTATTGGCCACGTCCAACCTGGGGGCTTCCTGGTGGCTCAGAAGGTAAAGAATCTGCCTGCAATGTAGAAGACCGGGATTCAATCCCCTGAAGAATGGAATGGCCACCCATTCCAGTATTCTTGCCTGCAGAATTCCATGAACAGAGGAGCTTGGAGAGCTACAGTCCATGGGGTTGCAAAGAGTCGGACACAACTAAGCAACTAACACACACACATACACACATCCATAGTAATGACATGAGATTTGATCCAAAGAAATATGGCAGTCATTGAAAGGCCTTAGAAGAACTCTTTCTCTGATGGAACCACAGTGTGGAGAATGAGTCGGGTGGTACAAGAGCAGGTATGGGAACTGGCACAGAGGCTGGAGGACTAGCCCAAGCAGGAGACGGGAGTGGCTTTGACTAGAGTTGACATGGAGATTCCCAGGTGGCACTAGTGGTAAACAATCCACCTGCCAATGCAGGAGACATAAGAGACCAGATTTGATCCCTGGGTCAGGAAGATCCCCTGGAGGAGGACATGGCAACCCACTCCAGTGTTCTTGCCTGGAGAATCCCATGGACAGAGAAGCCTGGCAGGCTACAGCCCAGAGGGTCGCACAGAGTCAGACACGACTGAAGTGACTTAGCACGCACTCACGACTTGGAGATGGGTATTTGCAAACCATCAAGGACAAGCTGAAGCCAGGGGGTGCTGTGGGAAGAGTCGGGGGAGGCAAGACAGGCGCTGACCCAACTCAATGCTGCACGAGGGCAGATAGTGAAAAACCAGCAAGATTACCTTACCTCAAATCCATCTCTGGCCCCTATTTCAATTGGACTGAGAGGCCCATAAAACCAATTCCTGTTAGGGCTCTTTATTCTTCACCAATAAAACTTAAAACTTTCATTTGATTCAGTAAAATTCTTAACAACATCTTTTTATTTCCTTCTTTAAAACGCCATTTTTACATGGTCTAAATATAACAGTTATTTAGTAGTGACAGATACATTCTAATTAAATAACTATTTTCTTACACATTTTCAGCCTAAAAATGTTTAAAGCCTGAGATCTGTCAGGGAAATATATTATTTTATTTATAGGAATTGATATGAGAGACCTGATCTTCCTGGTATAAATGAGTCAGAAATGACCAGGATAAGATGAGGCAGGATTTATTAGATTCTATGGCTGGGGTTCCTGTTTTCTTTGAAGTATTACTCTGCCTGCCTATATTTGTATGTGAGCGATTGTTCATACGTGTGTGTGTGTGTTAGTCGCTCAGTCATGTCCAACTCTTCAACACTCTGGACTGTAGCCTGCCAGGCTCCTCTCTCCATGGAATTCTCCAGGCAACAGGGTATGAATGGGTAGCTTTTCCCTTCTCCAGAGGATCTTCCCAACCCAGGGACCTAACCCAGGTCTCCTGCATTATAGGTGGATCCTTTACCATCTGAGCCACCAGGGAAACCTATATGTGTGTGTATACAGGGCAGTTTCCCATGAAAGATAAGAAATGTCTATGTGATATGAATCCTCTCTCCTACCTCCATCACTAAAACATTCCTCTGAAATGTCTATGTCAAAAAAGGGCCTGACAGCTTCCCTCATGGCTCAGTGGTAAAGAATCCACCTCCAAATGCAGGGGACACGGATTCAATCCCTGGTCCAGGAAAATCCCACATGCCGCAGAGCAACTAAGCACATACTCCACAACCATTGACCCTGTGCTCTTGAACCTGGGAGCCCCAGCTACTGAGCCTTCATGCAGCAACTTCTTAAGCCCAAATGGTCTAGGGCCCATGCTCAACAACAAGAGGAGCCACAGCAGTGAGAAGTCTGAGCACTTGCAACAAAGGGTAGCCTCTGCTCTCTCCTCTGCCCACGCAGCAACGAAGACCCAGCGCGGCCAAAAATAAATAAATAAATAATTTTTTTTTAAAGTCTGGAACTTCTAAATGTTAAAGGCATATACCCCTCAGAGAGGTAAAATAGGAGACTTTGATCAGCTGTTAATGACTCAATGGAAACAGTATGTATCTTCTCCAATAGCTAAGAATAAAGCATTGAGGCCCTGGGAGTTTTGATGGAAGGTAGGTTGAAACCATAAATTTGGGACCTGGCACTTTTAGACACCACGATAGAAGTATCTTGGATACTAGACACTGTTATGCTATTTCTTGAGAACAGCAACCAAAGACCAGATTTTCAGTTTTACAACTTTGCAGAGGCCAGCCCTCACTCCTAACCAAACCATATATTAAACTTGGGCTTTATTTCTGCCCACTTGTATAGGCTTCTCCAAGGCTTGTCTTGACCCACCCCACTGTTGCAGAAGGTGATTTTCTTCATGTTATGAGAACGAGGTTTCTAATAATATGGAACATTCACCCAGCCTTGTGAGTTAGTTTTTTGAATGACAAGAATGGGTGTATATAAACCTAGCCACACTCTATTTTTTGGAACACTTCAACATCAAAGTCCACATAAAGAGGCTGGAATAGGGACTGAAGTATAGGCCATCTGTGCCCACGTAATAAGAAGAATGATCTAAATTGTGCATCCTTCTGTGCAACCATTTTTTTCATCAGTGCATTTGTTTATTCAACTATTCAACAGTTATTTCCTCAATATCCACCTATTCTGGACCCTGGGCTAGAGACTAGGGATATAGGAGCGAGAAAAACAGTCCAGACCCTGGAATCATGAAGATAAGAGCTGGTAGTAGGCCAAGACTGAACTTCATTGGAAAATGTCATCCATCCTAGAAGGACAGTGGATAAAGTCACCAACTCTGTCTCTGTTTTACCACATGACCTTGGGGAAACTCTCTTGCCCTCTGAGACTCAGGTTCCTTATCTAGGCTTTAGACCAGATGGTCTCCAGGATCTAAATCATTGTTTCTTGTGGCCTCCAAACAAACATGACCTGCTGATTGGCAGCCATGCTTCTCAGCAACGTATATGTATGTGTATGTATATGTATATATATATATATATATATATATATATGGATATATATATATATATATATATATGGATTTCTAGGAAACACCTCTGGGGAGTTTGGAAGTGGGTAAGACTGTGTCATTGGGGGTGGTTTCACTAAGCATCCTGGCTTTTATTTTTCCATTCTCCCTTCACTTTTCTAAATCTCTGCTATATACTAGTTAGAGAAAAGAAGGCACGTGCCTGGCACTCTCAGTGTGTTTTTTCTGCAAGTGAGAGTGATGAGACTGGAGGAGGAGGGTGCATCTTAGGGATTCTTTATCCAACCTCTTCACTTTTCAGGGAAATAACCTAAAATCCAGGCAGCAAAGTAACTTGATTAAGACCCCACAGCAAAAAGGAGTCAGTCTAGGGCCAAGACATACCCCACTAGCCTTGCAGTAGCATGCATCTTCTGACACCTGCACGCTGCCACAGTGTCCACCATCCAGGTCACTTGGTCTTCATGGTCCAGTGGGGAGTCCGTGCTCTCTCCCCAGTCCACTGTGCAGCCAAATCACTTAATTCCTGTGGCCTCAGTGCCCGCAGCTGCAAGAGGCCAGATCTCTAATGTATAATACTGTCGTACAAACAGAATGCAGGTCACTGGTCAGACAAAGGAGCTTTTCAACTCAACAGTGCTACATCCTTGCAAACCACTAGAGTCATTGTAGAAATAATAGCCATAGTAAATCATGAAAGACACACTTCACCCAAGTCCATCAGGATCTTTGTCCATTAAATGTGTGGTAGCCAAATCGCCTCTGTGGTATCTGTAAAAAAAAATGTTTTATAAAACTAAATTATACCTTAGAAGATTTGTGAATAATTCTAGAAGCAATTGATATAAAGATTTGTGTACAAAACACAAGTGTATGTTGTCAGATCATCAGCTCACCCCTGGAAGGCATCAGCCACCACTGCCATCACTAATGTGACCCACCGAGGGCTCCTTTATGAGCCATAAGTGTGTCGTTAGAGCTCCCACCTGGGACCCTGACTTTGGAGCAAATTGACTTTTTATGTTCAGATGCTGTTGTTGTTGAGTCTCCAAATCATGTATGACTCTTTGCAACCCCATGGGCTGCAGCACACCAGGCTTCTCTAATGCATTAGATTTATTATTATTATTTTGTTAGAATCATTATTAGCATAGAATTAGCATTGCATTTTTGAGAGAGGTTTGTGCCACCAAATGGTTGATTTCCTGGTCTGATGTGGACATGCTGTTTCCTTAATTGAGGAAAATACTATTCTCAGAAAAATAGGAAAATTAATCATTGAACCCATCCAGCCCCCTATTCTTCCAGCTCTTGGGGAAGGATTTATTTATGGAAAGCGCCAGCTTCAAAATCAGAAAGCCAGTTTCTGCTTTATGTTCCAAATTCCCCAAATACCTTTCTGGGTTTGTTTCCTCCTGAAATACATGGAGCCAATATCTTTTTTTTTTTCCTCCTTATGAAGGGTTTTGAGAAGAAAATGAAAAACAAAATAACACTTATGATCAACGTGGAATGTTTAAAAAGAATAAAGTACATCCCAGGTAATTGTATAATATAGAGAGAAACTAGCCAATATGTAAAAGTATTTTGTGCCAGACACCATTCTAAGCACTTTACATAAAATAAACGCTATTGACTAGTAATAGCAATAAACAGTACATTTAATAGAAATTTATCCATATGGATATTCATATGGATAAAGCAGAGTATCAACACTTTTCAGCTCTATCCACATGCACAGCTGTGTCTCAGTTACAGGACAGGAAGTAGAAGAGTCAAGGAGCCTCCTGCAATCTGTAGGAAAATCTGTGCAGACCATTCCACCCCTACAGAGCCTTGAGTGACTGGCTCCTGACCTAAAGTCCTCAGTTTAGTGGATGGAAAAATAGCCTTTCCCACAGGGAAAGGGGAAGAGAGTGAAACTGTTTGCTCTCCTTCTGATATAATGCCCATGCCAGGATTATGGTGTGAGCCTCAATTGTAAACCCCATGGATAAAAAAATAACTTAAAATGCACATTTCATCCCATTTGTGGGTATTTCAAAGGACTTCAGAGTTGATCAGGAGACAGGAGGGTAATAACATGGTAGTTATTTTAAAGACCCAGAGGACTGGATGACTTTGTTCAACTACTGCTGAACTGTTGTTGTTCAGTCGCTCAATCGTGATCCACTCTTTTGAGACCCCATGCACTGTAGCCCAGGCTCCTCTGTGACTGCTGAACTGATGTGTCCACAGATAGATTTAAAATGCTGACTTCCAGCTGCAGGAGCTAAGTAAACCCTCTTTGTTGTAGCTATCACTGTTGTCATTGTTTTCTTTTTCCAGAAGGTAATATTTGCCGTGTAATAATTGGACGTTTCTCCAAGACAAACACCCGTTAACAACTTCTAAAAGGGATGGAGCATGGCTGGGGCCAATAGAATGTGCAGTCTTGTTGATCATTGGTGGGAACCACTTCAGAACTAAACGAAAAAGGAGACTGCCTAGCAGATGAAGTCCTGTGAGAAGCAGCAGGGCACCTGGCATGAGGAGCAGAAGGAGCTGTGGCTGTGTGTATATAGTGAAATATTACTTAGCCTGAAAAAGGAATGAAATATTTTCATTTGCACCAACATGCTTGGACCTAGATTATCATACTAAGTGAAATAAGTCAGATGAAGATACATCACTTGTATGTGGGATCTGAAAAATAATACAAATGATTTATTTAAAAACAGAAACAGACTCACAGTCATAGAAAGAAAACTTATGGATACCAAAGGGTAAAGGGAGGTGGTGAGAGATGAATTAGGAGTATGGGATTAACAGATACAATTTACTATACCTAAAATAGATATTTGACAAGGGTTTACTGTCCAGCACAGGAAACTGTATATGTTGAATACTGTATATTCAACATCTTGTAATACCTGTAATGGAAAAAAATCTGAAAAAATATATACATAACTGAACCACTTTGTTGTACACCTGAAACTAACTCATTATTTTAAATCAACTGTATTTTAGTTTTTGAAATGAGGTAGATGCTGTCATTATCACTACTGTACATATGAGGAAACTGAGACACAGAGAGGTTAAGTAACTTACTCAGAGTCACTGGCTAGTGACTGGAGTTGCTGGGCTTTGAGTCCCAGCAATCTGGATTCCTAGACACCATATTAAAAAGCAGAGACATTACTTTGCCAACAAAAGTTCATCTAGTCAAGGCTATGGTTTTTCCAGTAGTCATGTATGGATGTGAGAGTTGGACTATAAAGAAAGCTGAGCATGGAAGAATTGATGCTTTTGAACTGTGGTGTTCGAGAAGACTCTTGAGAGTCCCTTGGACTGCAAGGAGATCCAACCAGTCCATCCTAAAGGAGATCAGCCCTGAGTGTTCATTGGAAGGACTGATGTTGAAGCTGAAACTCCAATACCTTGGCCACCTGATGCAGAGAACTGACTCATTGGAAAAGACCTTGATGCTGGGAAAGATTGAAGGCAGGAAGAGAAGGGGACAACAGAGGATAAGATGGTTGGATGGCATCACCAACTCATTGGACATGAGTTTGAGTAAGCTCCTGGAGTTGGTGATGGACAGGGAAGCCTGGCGTGCTGCAATCCATGGGGTCGCAAAGAGTCGGGCACGACTAAGCAACTGAACTGAATCTGGATTCAGTGTTCATGAGACCAACGACTGCATTCCACCACCTCTCCTGTGGCAGAGAGGACAGGACAGGCATAGGCATGATCACACCTTTTGCTGAGTGTTACCCAAGTGCTTTGTAATGAAGTGCTTCAGAAAAGGGACATGGCTGATCAAAGAAGCCTTCATGGAGGCAGAAGGCTGTACTAGTCTTCTCTCTTTCCTTTTTGTTATGAAGCATGTAGAGCTCCACAGGCAGGTACGGCTGGAGGCCACCTGCAGCTACTGAGAATGGCATGAGCCAAGTCATCTTGGTATAAAACGCTGCTTCTCAAACTCTAATGTGAGTACAAGTCACCTGTTTATTGTTGAAAGGCAGTTCAAACACAAGTTGGTGAGATTCCAACTAGATGAGGCTTTTCTCCAAATTCATTCTCTGCCCCTGTTTAAAATGAACATGCAGGTACATAAAACCAAGTCCTATTAGAGTCTTTATTTTTCTCCAACAACCTTGAAAAATTCATTTGATCCAGTAAAATTCTTAATAACCTCTTTTTATGTCCCTCTTTTAAAATCAATGTTATATGTTCTAAGTAAAAATAATTACTGACTAGTGAGACTGTTTCCCTGATTCCACAGTTACTTTCTTAAAATTCCCTACTTAAAAATGCTTCAAGCCTGAGATGTGCCTAGAAAATAAATTATTTACTTAATGTGTATTATAATCTTCTCTTAAATAATTATCTAAGGGTTGGAAAGAAAACAAATTGGGCTGAAAAGCTCAAGTGTGTAACGTTAGACCTGATCTACCTGAAAGAAATCAAGAGAATTTGTTACCGTGAAATGAGGATTGATGAGCCTCTGTGATTGAGGCCCTGGTTTCCTGTGGGAAGTGTGTGTGTGTTTTCACATAAGTGCATTGCCTGTGCACATGCATATGTGTGTACCCATGAATGATCATTAAGGAATAGGTGTCTTTAAACAAGAGGCTCATTTTCAGCCCCAGTGGCTAGAAGTTGAAATAACTGCCTATGTGGCAAATCTCCGCCCACTCTCCTGAAAGATTCCTCTCTTTCTCTAGGACAGTACTTGAAATGTGTGTTTTGTAGCTAACTCCCTAGAAAGGTGGTAGAGGATATTTCAGTTAGCTACTTAATGAGTCCATGGAAGTATAATTATAAAATACTCTGTGCTGCAGGAAGGGGGTTCCCTTCCAGGGTCTGAGAGTCGGCTCTTGTCTAACACTTGGAAATAACTTGTCAGAGGAGACACACATGCTGACAAATCAAGAGACTTTGTTGGGAAGGGGTGCCCGGGCAGACAGCAGCAGAGTAAGGGAACCCAGGAGAGCTGCTCTGCCACATGGCTCACAGTCTGGGATTTTATGGAAATGGAGTTAGTTTCCACATTGTCTCTGGCCAATCATTCTGACTCCAAGTCCTTCCTGGTAACACCCACATTGCTCAGCCAAGATGGATTCCAGCAAGAAGGATTCTGGGAGGTTGGTAGGACATATGAACTGGTGTTTCCTCTTTCCTTTTGACTTTTCCCAAATTCTTCTGGTTGATGGTATCTTGTTAGTTCCGCATTCCTTACCAGGACCGCTTGTCTTAAGGTAACTCATACAAGTGTTACTATCTTGCCTGGCCAGGGTGGGCAGCTTCTGCCTGTGCTCTTCAGGTCATCTGATGAAACAAATACAGAGCCCTGGGCACTAATAGTAACTCTCATTGACTGAAAAAAAAATATGTGACCTAAAAATTTAGAGTTATGTTTTTTTAGTGGACATTCTGAGGACTTCAAGATTGGGAGACAGAAATCTCAGATTGCTCTCAGGAACTGCTCCAAAGAGGCAAAGGGGCAGGAGCAGGCAGAGGGGCTAGGATATATAGGAGTTTTTGCAACAAAGACTGGGTAGTTGAAACAGCAAAAGATTACTGTTAATTAAAGAAAACCAGACATCTCAAGTTAATAAAATTAGCACTTTTCTTTGTATGGAAAGATGCAAAGTCTGGGCTCATAGAAATCATGCCTTTGACATGCACCACAGCAATCTGGGGCCAGTGTCTGGTGTTTCCTCATCCTGAGTCTCCTCAGCATGCACTGTTGAGGGGTGACTGCAGCAGTTGACTGCTAGATGGCAGGCGTTCTGTTTCCATCTCAAGTTCCCTCAGGGCTCACCTTCTATTTTGGTGCAGCCTGAGTTTGCAGTGGATGGGGTGCAGACAGTTGAGGGTTCGGTTCACTTCAGCCGCTCAGTCGTGTCCACTCTTTGCGACCCCATGGACCGCAGCTCACCAGGCCTCCCTGTCCATCACCAACTTCCAGAGTTTACTCAAACTCGTGTCCATTGAGTCAGTGATACCATCCAACCATCTCATCCCCTTATCCTCCCGCCTTCGATCTTTCCCATCATCAGGGTCTTTTCCAACGAGTCAGTTCTTCGCATCAGGTGGCCAAAGTATTGGAATTTCAGCTTCAACATCAGTCCTTCTAATGAACACTAAGGACTGATCTCCTTTAGGACTGACTGGTTCGACCTCCTTGCAGTCCAAGGGACTCTCAAGAGTCCTCTCCAACACCACAGTTCAAAAGCATCAATTCTTCAGCATTCAGCTTTCTTTATAGTCCAACTCTCACATCCATACATGACCACTGGAAAAACCATAGCTTTGACTAGACAGACCTTTGTTGACAAAGTCATGTCTCTGCTTTTTAATATGCTATCCAGGTTGGTCATAACTTTCATTCCAAGGAGTATGCGTCATTTTATTTCATGGCTGCAATCACCATCTGCAGTGATTTTGGAGCCCCAAAAAATAAAGTCAGCCACTGTTTCCACTGTTTCCCCATCTATTTGCCATAAAGTGATGGGACTGGATGCCATGATCTTAGTTTTCTGAATGTTGAGCTTTAAGCCAACTTTTTCAGCCTCTTCTTTCACTTTCATCAAGAGGCTCTTTAGTTCTTCTTCACTTTCTGCAGCTGCACTTTGCTGGAGCAGCCATGAAGAGATACCCCACTAAGATGGTAAACACTGAGACAGGGCATCAGAGGGTAGACAGACTGAAACCACAATCACAGAAAACTATCCAATCTGAGCACATGGACCACAGCCTTGTCTAACTCAATGAAACTAAGTTGTAATGCATTCGCACAAAAGAGAAGATGCCTGGACAAAAAAAAAGATGTGTATCAACATGCATTTGTCTCACAGATCTACTTTTGATTATAAATACAAGTTTCAGAAGAACACAGTATGGTAATATCTTGTAAATTTTTAAAACAGGTCAAAAAATACCGTAATTTTTGCTAGAGATCCATGCATATGTAGTAAAGATATAAATGATGAACACCAAGTTCAGTAGCCTCCCTGAGAAGGATGGGGGCAGATTTGTACAGGGAACCACATGAGACATTCCTGGTGTGAATCACTATAATATAGTTTATCCTATTAGTCTTTATATCTTTTTGCATATCCAGTATTTTATGCAGTTTTTTAAAAATTTAATCTAAAAACTAAGAGTAAGATTTACTTGTTCATTCATCCATCTGTATGTTCATTTACTCAGTATGTATTTATGAACATCAACTTTGTGCCAGGCATCTCTGTAGAGCCAAAGAGGAAAATGAGGAAAATAAAAAGGATAAGTCACTGACCTCAAAGGTCTCTTCAGGATCAAGAGACACAAGGAAAATTAGACAACAGTGTAAGCATTCACAGTGAAGGAATCTGTGTCAAAAAGGAAGACACAGCTTGGGGCAAAAGTACACACAGAACCTGGCTTCCAGAAGTGTGGCTAAAGATGAAGGAGGGAAGCCACCCCAGCTCCAGAGACACGGGACACAGAGCTCCCATTGGCTCCTCGCCTCTCCCTCCCAGGATGCATTGCTTCCCATCATCCTGGAAGGTGCACTGATTCAGGCCTAGGCTGTTTCAGACAGTTTGCACAACCACTGAAATTCTGCACAGAGGGTGATTTCATGCTGTGTTGTGCTTCTTTTTCAGTATAAGTGTCACGATCCTTGGCATAGAGGTGTGACAATGATAGCAGTACATTCATCAGTCATTCTAATGCCTTGTGTTGGAAGAGCACTTTGAAGCTATTTTTGCCCCAAAGAGTACTTTATATCGGAACATATTGGTTCAGACTACAGCCCTCTTTTCTGTTGTCCCTCACAAACAAACCAAGGAATGCACTGAAGGAAGGCTCTGTCGTCTTTGTTACAACTATTTGTGGAGAGCTGGTGGGGATGTTACTGGTCATTACATGTTATCAGAAACGGAGCAAGTCAGGAGGATGGGGCAGTGTTCTATCACATCCAAGAAAAAAATAACTTTCAATCTTTTTTTACAACCTGTATGATGCTGATGATGGCAATAAACTAAATAGGAAATGATATACATACCTACTATTTGAGTCATAATTCCAAGGATATCCATTATCATTAAATGACATACAGAAAGTCCAGAAGTAGTTAGTGGTAGAAATAATATTACTCTTGCATTCAGAGCCTATTAGACATCTGTAATGAAAAAATGGTGGCTAAATATTACTAACATTTTCAACATCCGCAGTTCTAAATGCTTTGAAAATATGCCTGTGTGTTATAGCTTTACAGCCTTTTGCAGGAGGATTAACTCTCTCACACACACACTTGTGCAGATAGGTTAAACAGTAAAATCCAATGATTTGTGAGAGCTGAAACAAGAAACGGATAATTCTGAAATAACTTGGCCTTTATTCCTGGGCAGCTAGGGGCTGTAAACAATGAAGATTGTTTTCCCTTTTGAGTAGGGGGAGAGGAGGGGAGTAGCTGCTTGCTGTATGCAGGATTCATTAGCCGTAAGGCTCCCTTGTTTAGAAATATTTAATAAAGATGACATCTCTCCTCTGTCAAGGGTGGCATCTATGCTGCCAAGAAATCAGAGTGTTGAGTGCAAGAAACATGAAGTGTATCAAGCCCAAAATAAAAAGCAAGGGCTTTAACTTTCTTTGAAATATAAGGTGGAGTGAATCACTGGGTGTAGCTTGGTTGGTTTGTTCGTGTTTACTTTTAGCTCTAGGGGGAAAGGAGATGTAAGATTTTCCCTGGGCCTGGACTGTGTGTCTGTGGGCAAACTTTGGTGTCACCACAGAAGCCCTGGCATCTTACCACTCACATTGGAAGCAAGCCATTCATTTTATTAATACTTTCCATTAGTTCCTTCAGGTCTGAGCGCTGATGTCTGAATTGCTCTGGGGTATAAAACTCTTTGGAGTCCAAGAGAGGTCCATGCAGTCATAGAAATGCCCGCCACTTGCATATCTAACCTGAGTTCTCCATGTGAGGGCCTTTTGGGGGTCCAGCTTTTTCCTAATCAGAGATAGGGTGTCACCTACATGCCCCTGACTGCCTCATTTTACCCAATAAGCAATAATCAGAGGGCTCATTTGGCAGCCTCTCAAGATGGCTCTGGATTTAGCACAAGTGCCCTCTGTTGACCACGCAGTACTTATTTTCCCAATGCACTGATCTCCAGACTTCCGATTCTCCTGTGTTCGTCTTGTTACTCTGGATCTAATCACCTTACCATCCGTGGTTTACAGTCTCTGGGAATTGGCTAAAAGGTAGTATCAATCTTGAACTTCCTGTTTTTCCCAGGGTTAGGCGCATCTCAAGCCATGCATCTTTCAGAGAACTAGCAGCAGGGTCAAACCCTGCCCTGATCTGATACACCATGAGCTTCACCAACAGGGCCTCTGAACTGGTACCCATAGCACCACATGCTGTAAAGAACCAAATGGTTCGATGTGGAAATGACCCCTTGTCACATAAACCACAAAGCCACCAGAACAGGAAAGCAGCCAAGATGTCACAGAGGCAGGTGTTGATCCCTTGTGACTTTGGCTCTTGTTGTCCCTTATAAGCTGGATGGTGCAGGGCAGTTACTTCCTTCAGCCTTCCTTTCATCATTTGTAAAATGAGAATAACAATACTAACTCAATTCAGTGGGGATTACACCTAGTGTTTCCTGCTGGGGGGAGTGGCTGGTACTTAAAGAACTTTTAATAAATGGTGGCTCTTATCATTATTATTCTGGTTAGTGGAACATGTGAAATATAGTGCCTGGAATATAGTAGTTGACAAACAGGTATTTGTAGAAGGATGTTGGGTTATTTCAAGGCATTTAAAAAAAAATCTCCTTACAGATATGGAAAAGCAGATGCCCATCAATCCTTTCACTGACTCCTACCTTTACTTGTCTTTGCTTTCCTACACCATGCAATTATCCCTATGGTTTTCTAGAGCCCGAGAAAGTACAGCATCATGTCAATAGTGATGCTTCGGTATTTGCATGGCACTGAACAGTGTTTTCATACACATCTCTTGCATCCTTACAACAGCCAGGTGGTGCATTTGAACAGATGTTGTCCCCTTTCAGTCGACGAGGTCATCAAACAGCATCTAACCAGCTAAGTATCAGAAAAGAAACCAAAGCCCAGATTTTAAGATTTCTCACCACAAACTGTGGTTCCATATTACAGACTGAGTCTATTATATGTTCCACATCTCCCCAAAACCTGAATCAGAGAGTTAAAGTAACTATGTCACCTGTAACCCCTTTCATCTGTCGTAAGTCTGTATTGAACAAAGCCGTTCTTCAGGGCATCAAACATTAACTCTGTGTAGGGGACAGGGTGACCCTGAATCACCTCTGTTCATACTATGTCTGTCGTCTCTTTGGAGGGGACAGAATGACTGTGGTGACAGCAGCCTAGGCCAGATATCATTTTGTAGCCACTATGTTAAGAAACATTAGAAGACTTGTATTAGAACATAATCCATGTAGATCAGGTGCTTGATTTTGTATAATTCATTTGTATTCTCTGGTAGTAAGTTACTCACAAAAGGGTTTTGGCTATTCCTGTCCTAGAAGAGACCTAAAAACGAGGTGAGCAAAAGGAACTCTTGGGCAAACAGAGATGAATAGGATTGCCAACTGAAAATCTGCCCTAGGTTGGAGAAAAAGTTTCTCTCTCTCTCTCTCTCTCTCTCACACACACACACACACACACACACACACCCCAAGAGTGTTGGCATGATAGAGCTAGAAGCAAAAGGTATTCCATTATTTTTATTTTTATTTTTTACTGGTTTCCTGAATCTTTTTTTTTTAATTTTTTTATTTATTTATTTTAGTTGGAGGCTAATTACTTTACAATATTATAGTGGTTTTTGCCATACATTGACATGAATCAGCCATGGGTTTACATGTGTTCCCCATCCTGAACCCCCCTCCCACCTCCCTCTCCATCCCATCCCTCTAGGTCATCCCATTGCACCAGCCCTGAGCACTTGTCTTATGCATCGAACCTGGACCGGCGTTCTGTTTCACATATGATAATATACATGTTTCAATGTTATTCTCTCAGATCGTCCCACCCTCACCTTCTCCCACAGAGCCCAAAGGTATTCCATTATTTTTAAACCTGTCTAGGCCTGGGAGGCATCACTTTACTTCTGATTACAACATCCTAGGAGCTGCCATTGGGCTTGTCAAAGTGCCTTAGCTTCCTGATGAACATCTTCACATCTTCACGTAGATCAGAAGGAAATAAAGCTCTGGGTAAATAGAGTTAAGACACTGCAGGATGGTGACCCATTAAGAAAGCCAGCCCACATTAAGGGGAATGAAACGTGGGAAGAATTGTTGAAGCCACCTATGTCATTAGATTCCTTTGCAAAACATGTTGCTGTGCACGGAAAAGAGATATTTGTAACACAAGACTTCCTGGAAAGTGGGCAGTTCTAAATATATTCACAGCTGACTTCCCTCAGGGTTTGAGTTTTGCTCCAGAGCCAGTTTCAAAGACTTATTTCAATTGAAAACTTTTACCCAATCTGATATGTATTAAGATTCCATCAGGTAGAATCCATTGAGGGAAATTGCTTCCTGCAATGATATACGATTCATTCATTCACATCTCCGAGCTATTTTAGAGGAAATTATCCATGGATTGTATCATTAGTTTAAAAGCCACTGCAGTTGTTTTTCTGTCAGTATAATTTAAGCCATGTAAGATCATTAGTTGGGAAAACATATACGAAAAGAGTATATAACTTGTTCTCTCCCTGGAACAGTATGATTTATGTCAGAGAAACCAAGTATTGGAAATTAAACTTGTAAGTATAAATCATTCTGGGGAATGACATCTGAGCCCCTCTTCTCCCTTGAAGTGCCCCACTGCAAAGGTGTCCCAAAAGTACAAGGATATTTCTAGGGGTCCAGAACACTATTGTGAAGATATCCACGTTGCAGCTGCAAAATTGCTGTGATGACAAAATCCATCTCCATTGGCTCACTCAGCAAAAAGCCAAGAAGTTTATTTGCCATTATTCTGTTGTACCATTCATCAGCCTGAGCTTCCTTTCTCAGCTTGGTGGCCTCCTTGAGGGTTATCAGTGTCTGGCTGCCGACAGCTTCCTTAGGTATGAATTAGGAGGCAGAAGTGCCAATAACCTCTCTGCCCATATTGCTGACACTACCATCTTATTTAGAGACCTGTTCTTGACTTTTAGATCACCTCTTCCTCTCTCTTCTATATGAGAGTAAAATTCAGCATGAGATGAAATTTAGTATGAGATTCATAAATGTCATGTTGTGGTTTTACCATCCAGAAACATCAGGACAGAAATGTGCTCAGAATCTTAGCTTTTGTTCTCACTGTTCTTAACTATCCAGCACCAGCTAAGTCATTCAAATCTTTCTTAGGAATGAAATATAGTCTAAAACATTTCCATAAGCTACATAAGAAGAGAGACAATAGAAAAGGCAAGGGTGAGTGCAGCCAAACAAGTTTAATAGAAGAAAAAAATGACGGTTTGCTTGGCCATTCTCTGGGCTGCCATCAGAACTTGATTTTGATGGTATGTGCTAAATATTAGGAGCTACAGAGGGGTATTCAGTGACATTGATTCTCAGGGAACAGAGTTTGGAGTCAGTTCCATGGCATTCCCCTGATTCCTCTGTTACGAAAGGGCTGGAGTTCAGTCTCAGCTTTGTCACCTTAATAGTTTTGTGACGTTAGAATTATTCAACCATGCCAAGATTATAATCTTCATATGTAAATCTAGGGCCATAATAATAAGCATAATTTTGAAAACTATGTAACGGAATGTATGCAAAGCACTTAATACAGTACCTGGTTTATATCAAGCAAGTAAAGAATAGTCATCACTGTTAAATAATAATAATGCTACTATTATATTTCTTCCTAATGAACTTTTTATAGTCATTTTAAAAATCAGTTTATCACCCCAGTGTGAAAATAAAGGGGAAAAAGTATTCCCCAAATCTCAGTTCACATGATTTTATAATAGTCAAAGCCTTTTAAAACAGCCCACTCTTTCCAAAGTACATGTTTATGGAAGGTAAACCAGTATAAACCAGCATAGCACTGGTGGAATTTGTAGGGTCTATCTTTCAAGGAAGGATAGGCAAAACTTGAAAATGGAAAGCAATGTGAATAGTTGCTGCTAAGAGCTTATTTTTTCTTTATATCAGAAAATATTTATGTGTACCTATTCAAGGTTTATAAATACCTGTCATTACAATAATATCATTCAGTTATACATGATGCACAAATCAGAATCATGTATTGCATTTTAATGTCATGTCATATTTGGCTTTCCTTGTGACTCAGTGGTAAAGAATCTGCCTGCCAATGTAGGAGATGCACGTTTGACTCCTTTCGGGAAGATTCCGTGGAGAAGGAAATGGCAACCCATCCCAGTATTCTTGTCTGGGAAATCACATGGGCAGAGGAGTGTGATGGGGCTACAATCCATGGGGTCACAAAAGAGTCAGATTTGACTTAGCAGCTAAACAACAACATATCTCTTTGGTCTCTGTGTGTTCCTCAGTTTTTCCTTGCCTCTCATGAAAGTCCTTTACGTTTTTCTACTGTTCCGTCATGATTTTTCCATCTTAAACAGGAATCCCATACAAATTATGCTTTGCTTGTCTCAGTGCATCATATCAAGAGGTACATAGCGGGGTCATCATATCCATGAGCCTTGTAATGAGAGCTGTGAACTGTCATCCCTTGGTCTGGTGCCGGCCAGGTCTCTCCTTTGTAGAGTTAATTGATAAATATGTTGTACTTACTTGAAGTCATGTCTCAGGAATCTTCAGTTCTGAAATCATGATATGTCTTCTTATCTGGAGGAAAAAAGTGTTCCTTAATTCTCAGGAGATGGCTGACTGTCATAGTTTTAAACAAAGAGTGAGGATTATTTAAATAATTTAAAGAGATTAATAGAAGAGTCTGACTTACCTCATTACCTTGTCATTAAAATCAATGGATAGATCTTTATCTTCATCTTATTTGACATTTTAGTAGCAGTTGACATTTTGACCCTTCCTTATGTGAGACTCGCTTCTGTGTTTTCTGTGATGTCAGTCTCTAGTGCTTCTCTTTCTAAACAGCTGGCCAGACTTGCTCCTCTGACTATTTCTATAAACTTTTGTTTCTTTATTTTTGTAATGATATATAACAATAATAATATTTTAATAGCAAGGAGAGATAAGAAAGCCTTCCTCAGTGATCAACGCAAAGAAATAGAGGAAAACAATCGAATGGGAAAGACTAGAGATTTCTTCAAGAAAATAAGATACCAAGGGAATATTTCATGCAAAGATGGGCACAATAAAGGACAGAAATGGTAGGGACCTAACAGAAGCAGAAGATATTAAGAAGAGGTGGCAACAATACACAGAAGAACTATACAAAAAATATCTTCATGACCCAGATAACCACAATGGTGTGATAACTCACGTAGAGCCAGACATCCTGGAATACAAACTTAAGGGGGCCTTAGGAAGCATCACTACAAACAAAGCTAGTGGAGGTGATGGAATTCCAGTTGAGCTATTTCAAATCCTAAAAGATGATACTGTTAAAGTGCTTTACTCAATATGCCAGCAAATCTGGAAAACTCAGCAGTGGCCACAGGACTGGAAGACGTCAGTTTTCATTCCAATCCCAAAGAAAGGCAATGCCAAAGAATGTCAAACTACCACACAATTGCACTCATCTCACACGCTAGTAAAGTAACGCTTAAAATTCTCCAAGCCAGGCTTCAGCAATACGTGAACTTCCAGATGTTCAAGCTGGTTTTCGAAAAGGCAGAGGAACCAGAGATCAAATTGCCAATATCTGTTGGATCACTGAAAAAGCAAGAGAGTTCCAGAAAAACATCTACTACTTTATTGACTACACCAAAGCCTTTGACTGTGTGGATCACAGCAAACTGTGAAAAATTCTTAAAGAGTTGGGAATACCAGACCACCTGACCTGCCTCCTGAGAAATCTGTATGCAGGTCAAGAAGCAACAGTTAGAACTGGACATGGAACAACAGACTGGTTCCAAATTGGGAAAGGAGTACATCAAGGCTGTATATTGTCACCCTGCTTATTTAACTTCTATGCAGACAGAGTACATCATGCAAAATGCCAGGTGAAGCACAGGCTGGAATCGAGATTACTGGGAGAAATATCATCAACCTCAGATATGCAGATGACACCACCCTAATGGCAGAAAGTGAAGACGAACTAAAGAGCCTCTTGATGAAAGTGAAAGAGGAGACTGAAAAAGTTGGCTTAAAACTCAACATTCATGTTACTCTTTCCATACATCTCACCCTCTCCCCATGTCCATAAGTCTATTCTCTATGTCTGTTTCTTTATTGCTGCCCTGTAAATAAATTCGACAGAAAACAACAAAATTCTGTAAAGCAATTATCCTTCAATAAAAAATTAATAATTAAAAAAACTCAACATTCAGAAAACTAAAATCATGGCATCCAGTCCCATCACTTTATGGCAAATAGATGAGGAAACAATGGAAACAGTGACAGATTTTATTTTGGGGACTCCAAAATCACTGCAAATGCTGACTACAGCTATGAAATTAAAAGATACTCCCTGGAAGAAAAGCTATGACCAACCTAGATAGCATATTAAAAAGCAGAGACATTACTTTGCCAACAAAGGTCTGTCTAGTCAAAGCTATGGTTTTTCCAGTAGCCATGTATGGATGTGAGAGTTGGACTATAAAGAAAGCTGAGCACCACAGAATTGATGCTTTTGAACTGTGGTGTTGGAGAAGACTCTTGAGAGTCCCTTGGACTGCAAGGAGATCCAACCAATCCATCCTAAAGGAAATCAGTCCTGAATATTCTTTGAAAGGACTGATGCTAACGCTGAAACTCCAATACTTTGGCCATCTGATGCAAAGAACTGACTCATTGGAAAAGATCCTGATGCTGGGGAAGATTGTAGGCAGGAGGAGAAGGGGACAACAGGATAAGATGGTTGGATGGCATCACTGACTTGGACATGAGTTTGAATAAGCTCCTGGAGTTGGTGATGGGCAGGGAAGCCTGACATGCTGCAGTCCGTGGGGTTTCAAAGAGTTGGACATGACTGAGCAACTGAACTGAACTGATGTTCAAAAAAAAAAAATGAGCAACGACATTGCAAACGGTTTACAACAGGCAGAGCTTAACCCTTTCCCAGCCTCGACACAAGCCAGCCTCGACACAAGCCAGCCTCAACACAAGCCAGCCTCAAACAATGCACATTAAATTGCAAAGCAATTAAGCTGGAAGGCCTAAAAGACCCAAATTTGTTTTATAGTGAGAACCAGGAGGTTCCAAATTGTGAAGTGACTTCCCAAGTGTCTCTCTTGAGTCAGTGATTAAATTACAAGGAGAGAGCTTTTTTAGTGCCCAGCACAGTAGAGTTTCCCACACCATCCTGCCACCCGGCCAGGTGCCTTACCAGAGCCACGTCTCTCTTCTGCCAAGAACAGTCATTGGTTGACCCAGAGTATCCTTGAAAGTTTTGTTCAATGCCTCTGTTTATCCCAAACTAAACCTTGACTGTGCTCTGCCTTTCACCTTGACAAAAGAAAGAGATTGGGAAACGGGCTAGGAAAAGCTGGCCTGGAAAAGTAGTTTGTATGTTTAACAACTCTCATTACTTTATCATGATTAGCAAGGGAATAGATATTTAGGGGAGAATATTTAGAAAGTACATGAGCAAAAAAGCTCTCAAATGAAAATAAAACTGAGCTGTAATCCTGCCACAAAAGCCTAAGTATTTGCTCTTCTAAATCTAGCTCTCTGTATATGCATATGTAACAATAGATAATAATTTTTTTTCTAGCTGCTAATCTGCTGCTTTTTTAACAGAACAAATGGAGCTTCTTAGAGTTTCATAATTGTATGTATACTTTTTTACTAATTTATATCCTGGCAACTTTTTTCTATATCATTAATATTCACATAAATAATATTAGTGCTTGCTTAATGCAAGCATTAGTGTGTCCCATAATGCATCATTATTTACTTAACCAATTATGAAAACTTTAGAGCATTTACTGTAGAAAAAAAATTGTTTCAGTACATTTCTTAATAGAATAGACTATGAGTGTAACTATGATCAGGCAATCCCAAAGAAAGGCAATGCCAAAGAATGTTCAAACTACCACACAATTGCACTCATCTTACATGAGTGCAAGCAATAGCCAAGTAATGCTCAAAATTCTCCAAGCCAACCTTCAACAGTACATGAACCATGAACTTCCAGATGTTCAAGCTTGATTTAGAAAAGACAGAGGAACCAGAGATCAAATTGCCAATATCTGTTGGATCACTGAAAAAGCAAGAGAGTTCCAGAACAACATCTACTCCTGCTTTATTGACTATGACAAAGCCTTTGACTGTGTGGATCACAACAAACTGTGGAAAACTCTTAAAGAGATGGGAATACCAGACCACCTGACCTGCCTCCTGAGAAATCTGTATGCAGGTCAAGAAGCAACAGTTAGAACTGGACATGGAACAACAGACCGGATCCAAATAGGGAAAGGAGTATGTCAAGGCTGTATATTGTCACCCTGCTTTTTTACTTCTATGCAGAGTACATCATGAGAAATGCTGGGCTGGATGAAGCACAGGCTGGAATCAAGATTGCCAGGAGAAATATCAATACCTCAGATATGCAGATGACACCACCCTCATGGCAGAAAGTGAAGAAGAACTAAAGAGCCTCTTGATGAAAGTGAAAGAGGAGGCTGAAAAAGTTGGCTTTTTAAAGCTCAACATTCAGAAAACTAAGATCATGGCATCTGGTCCCATCACTTCATGGCAAATAGATGGGGAAACAATGGAAACAGTGACAGACTTTATTGTGGAGGCTCCAAAATCACTGCAGATGGTGACTGCAGCCATGAAATTAAAAGATGCTTGCTCTTTGGAAGGAAAGCTATGACCAATCTACACAACATATTAAAAAGCAGAGACATTACTATGCCAACAAAGGTCTGTCTAGTCAAAGCTATCGTTTTTTCAGTAGCTATGTATGGATGTGAGAGTTGGACTATAAAGAAAGCTGAGCACTGAAGAACTGATGCTTTTGAACTGTGGTGTTGGAGAAGACTCTTGAGAGTCCCTTGGACTGAAAGGAGATCCAACCAGTCAATCCTAAAGGAAATCAGTCCTGAATATTCATTGGGAGGACTGATGCCGAGCTGAAACTCCAATACTTTGGCCTCTTGATGGGAAGAACTGACTCACTAGAAAAGACCCTGATGCTGGGAAAGATTGAAGGTGGGAGGAGGAGGGGACGACAGAGGATGAGATGGTTGGATGGCATCACCGACTCGATGGACATGAGTTTTTGTAAGCTCCTGGTGTTGGTGATGGTCACGGAAGCCTGGCATGCTGCAGTCTATGGGGTCTCAAAGAGTCAGACACAACTGAGCAACTGAACTGACTGATAACTATGATAATCTCCTAGGAGAGAAAATTAGGCCATTGTATATATATAAATCCTAGAGGAAGAAATGGCAACCCACTCCAGTATTCTTGCCTGAAAAATTCCATGGACAGAGGAGTCTGGAAGTCTACAGTCCATGGGGTCGCAAAGATTCAGACACAACTGAGCGAATGGACAAACACACACACACACACAGAGACACATTTTAAGGACCACTGCTTTCTCAAAAGATTGCACCAACTTATTGTCCTGTCAGAAGTACATTAGCACACTCACAGTGTGTTATCATTGGGTGGGGAAAGCAACTTTGCTAATATAAGTGAAAACTTTTTTTTAATTGTGGTAAAATATACATAACATAAAACTTATTTCAATTATTTTTAATTGCACTATTCAGAGGTCTTAAAGACATTCACTTTGTACAAGCATTACCACCATCCATCTCCAGAATGTTCTTCATCTTCCCAAAGGAAACTTCATACCTATGAAACACTCACTACCCTTTCCCTTCCCTGTCAGTTTCTGTCAACCACCATTCTATTTTCTATCTCCATGAATTTGACTATGTTACTTACCTTATATAAATAGAGTCAAACATTGTCTTTTTGTGACTGATTTCACTTAGCATAACATCTTCCAGTTTCGTTCATGTTATGGCATGTCAGAATTTCTTTCCTCTTTTTTTTTTGACCACGCAGTGTGGCATGAAGGATCTTAATTCCCTGATCAGGGACCAAACCCATGCCCCCTGTATTGGCAGCATGGAGTCTTACCACTAGACCACCAAGGAAGTCCCTTTTTTGATAACATTATTTTAATTTAGTTCCTCATATTGTTGATCTGAATTGCTAGTAAGTAATGTAGAATTTTGAACCAAAGTATAACAAATAAATTTTTCTAAACCTCTAAATTATATATTTGAAGACACTATAAAGGAGTCGTCAGGCTTTTACATTTGTATGAAGGAAATTTGGTGCACATTACTGTGTATGATTGTGCGTTATGGTGGTAGTTAAACAAGGCTGGATTGCTGAAGAAGACTCACAGAACCTAAAATGATGATGCTTGAAGATCCCCAGTTCGCTACAGAAAATGCACACTCAGGATAGCAAGGGCATTGAATAAAGATATGCATCACAGCCAGAGTCTGGAGCACCCAGGTGAAACTTGCTCCTGCCCTCACCGTAAGGCCCCGGCAGAATATACTTTCTCAGAAAGATCAGTAACCACCAATGTGTGCAGAGAACGCCCCAGAGCCAGGAAATCTAAAGTGAAGTCTCAGCTGGGAACTTTCATATTTTCCTGGTCACATAGACATCTTTCTGCTAAGTAACCAGCCTCCACAGCAGAGCCCTCCAGGGGGCTCACTGAGACCAGTTGCAACTCATCAGTCTCACTGTTAAAATAAAGAGCACTGGCGCTCAGCCCTGAAACTCCTCAGACCCAAGATTGCAAAGCACCACTATTAATCATGCCTTGATCAAGGGTTAGTGCCATGCAAAACAGCTCAGCCTGATTCCAGATCTGCTGAAATTAACCCTCATGGCACAGAGTGTAGCATTTCAGGGCATGCGTGAATTACCTGGTTCTATTTCCATTTACTGTCAAGGTAGCTTCAGGTTTTCACAAATACTAGTTACTAATACAACATGGCTATGGAATGGTGTTATGAAAGAATCATGTATTTACTCTTTATCTTATCCCATCATTCTTTAAACAAAGAGGTAAGTCTTCTCACACCAGATACTGCCAGGAGGTATCTATTAAACTGCTGCTGCTGCTAAGTCACTTCAGTCGTGTCCAACTCTGTGTGACCCCACAGACAGAAGCCCACCAGCCTCCTCCATCCCTGGGATTCTCCAGGCAAGAATACTGGAGTGGGTTGCCATTTCCTTCTCCAATGCATGCATGCATGCTAAGTCGCTTCAGTCGTGTCCAACTGTGCGACCCCATGGACAGCAGCCCACCAGGCTCCTCTGTCCGTGAAATTCTCTAGGCAAGAATACTGGAGTGGGTTGCCATGTCCTTCTCCACTATTAAACTGCATATATCCAGTTTATGTATATATAAAGTGTTGCATCTTCTCTTAGAGCAGATGACCCTATGGTTTACTGAAAAATTCTATCCTGAAATGTCTTTCAAAGTAAATATTATTGTTTGCCTCTTGTACTTTTCCTTTTATTACTTATATTTTTAGGTTAGCCATACACTGGACTCTGCTGGAAAGAAAACATAACAAACAAACTGGAAAAGATTTAAATCTTTTCCATATTTAAAAGAAAATTCATAAAGTTAGTGTGCTTTTTTTTTAACTTTTCATGATTTAATAGCTGAAATTGGAAGCTTATTTTTTTTCCTCCTGTTCTCTTTATTTTTGTGTATGTGAAAAAAACATTTAACATGAGATCCATACTCTTAGCAAATTATTAGGTATACAGTACAGTATTGTTGACTATAGGCTCTATCCTGTACCATCACTCTCTAGGACTTATTCGTCTTATATACCTGAAACTTTGAATCCTTTGATTAATACTTCACCACTTACCCTTTCCTCCAGCCTCTGGAAACCACCACTCTGTTCTCAGCTTCTATGAGTTTAAATACTTCAGATTCTTCATGGTGGTATCACACAGCATTTTCCCTCCAATGGACGGCTTATTTCACTTAGTATAATGTACTCCAGTCCAGATTCAACCATCTTGTCCCAAATGGCAAGATTTTCAGCTTTCCAGGCTGAGTAGCATCTCACTGTACATCTATACCATATTTTCTTTATTCATCCAGCCACTCATTGATGGACATTTAGGTTGCCTCCATGTCTTGGCTAATCTGATGCTGCAGTGAATGTGGAGGGTGCAGATATCTCTTCAAGATGCTGATTACAATTCCTCTGGATATATATTCAGAGGTAGAATTGCTGGATCATATGGTAGTTATTTTCTTAATTTTTTGAAGAACCACCATACTGTTTTCCAGCTGACTGCACCAATTTACATTCCCACCATCTGTGCATAAGGGTTCCTTTTTCCCAACATCCTCACCAGTATTTGTTATCTCTTATCTTTTTTATAAATCTGTGTTTTATTTTATTTACAATTCATAACAACCCTGTACTCCTTTTTTACTTTTGCATTTTTTATTGTGTATTGGGTTTTAACCAATTAACAATGTTGTAAAAGTTTCAGGTGTACAGCAAAGGGACTCAACCATACACATACATGCATCCATTCTCCCCCAAACTCCCCTCAACATCCAGGCTGCCACGTAACATTGCGCAGAGTTCCCTGTTGATGACAACCATTCTGACAGATGTGGGGCAGTATCTCAATGGATCTAGACTCCCCTAATTATTAGTGATGTTAAGCACTTTTTTTTGTAAAACTATTGGTTATTTGTACATCTTCTTTAGGAAAATATCTATTCAGTTCTTTTGCTCATTTCTAATTGGATTATTTTGGTAGTTAGTTCTTGAATTTTTTGAAGCAGTTTTTGAGTTCTTTTTTGCTTTTGATTCCTGTGAGTCCCTTATGTATTTATTTAGCATCATTGACATACAAAGAAGTACACATGTTTAATGTGTACAGTCCATTGTAAGCATTTACCACATTTTGTTTATCCATTCATCCAACAGTGAACACTTGGTAGCTTTTATTTCTTGGCTGTGGTAAATAACGCTGCTATGAACATGGATATACATATACCTGTTTAAGCCCCTGCTATCAACTCGTTTGGGAATACTCCAACAAGTAGAATTGCTATATTGCATAGTAATTCTGTTTTTAACTTTTTGAGTGAATGAATAGTTGAATACATTTTAATTTTTCAATTTATATGTCTTAAATTTTTTAGTGAGGAGTGACATTTAGAATAATTTTATAGGTCTTAGCATTTCTTTGGTTGTGATTTATGAGTCCATATTTTTGAACATTTATAATTTTTATGAACATTAATAATAGTAACTATTTCCTCTATATAAAAGTTGCAAATATTTTTCCATTTATTACTTACTTTTTACTTCATTAAAGGTGGTGTGTGTATTTGTGCATGCATTAATTTTAGAAGTGGGATGAGAGGAATGGAAACATTCTAAAATAAATATGTGCACTGTGAAAATTCAGAGTTCATATGCTGACATGAAGCATAGTCTGACCAAAGTGGTTCCCAGAGAACAACACATCTGGCATTTGATTCTGCCTTTGCCACAATCCTTGACAAGCAGGCACAGCTGTTCACAGAATAAGTTCCCTCTGCCCAGCATTTAAGGAGGAAGATGTTCTTGCAGGAAAAGCAGTAAATCTACAGGAGAGATGCCCATAAAGTCTCATTCAAGATGCTTTGTGTGAGAGACTCTGGTGGAAAAAGAAAATTCTGACTATATTGTCACTGAACTGTTTGAAAAATAGGCAATCAGGTCTTGATTAATGAGCATTTCCTGCATCATCTATGCTCAACCTCTCTGCAGCTCGCTTCTGTAAACTCGAATACGTGGTCCCAGAGGAAGTACTATTTTCTCTGGTTTTGAGGTCTCTTTGCTTGCTATGTCCACTCCTGCTTTCTTGATCACACGGATGGCAATCAGGTTACAAAAAGAGCAGAAGAATGATCAGGCTTAAAAAACAAACAAGACAAAGAAAAACCAAACAATTCTCAAATATGAAGAGTCTAGTTTAAACGTTCACCCACAGATATATTTAGATTTCTTAAGGCTCTTCTTCTTGATCTCTAGACTATCAGTTAGCTCTGTTTTTCTTTCTCACAACTCAGTGTGGCATCTGTATGAATTAGTCAAACTGAAAGGCAAGTGGGAAATCTATATCTTTGCTCTAATCCTAAGCTCAAACCTACTTCCTTTACAACAGTGTTTTCAAACATTTTTTCCATTATTATCTCCCCAAAGAGCCCTTTCATACAATTTTTACTAATTATCCTCCTCTAATGAAATTCACTGGAAGGACTGATGCTGAAGCTGAAGCTCCAATACTTTGGCCACCTGATGCAAAGAGCCAACTCATTGGAAAAGACCATGATGCTGGGAAAGATTGAAGGCAAAAGGAGAAGAGGGCAGCAGAGGATGAGATGGTTAGATAGTGCCATCGACTCAATGGACATGAGTTTGAGCAAACTCCAGGAGGTAGTGGAGGACAGGAAAGCCTGGCATGCTGAAGTCCATAAGGTTGCAAAGAGTCGGACAAGACTAAGTGACTGAACAACAACAACAAATGAAATTTTAATATCACGGATATGTTTATGAGCTGATGGGATTTACTTGCTCTGTGCAATAAATTCCAGAAACATCTCCTTCAGAGTTCTGGTTGAGCTCTTTTCCTAGGACAGAGTCATACTCCTAGAGCCTTTTGTGATAAATTCTTTGACCCTAGGACTATTTCCTTGTGAAGCTCCTGATTTCATTGAGTGGTATCTGCATATCTCCTCTGTAGTAAAACCTCATTGACTTGTATAAGAAAACTAATAAGAGAATAGGAAGATATGGAAAGAGAGGAAAAATGGGATCCACAGAGAATTTATCCACTTGATAAATTCATGCAGCTGGATAAAGTCAATGAGGCGTGAGTCAGGCATAGAATGTAGAGAAGGTCAGTGGTTGAGAAAAGGGAAGGTGACCTCTGAGGAGGGTGAGGATGGAATACTGAGAGAGGAGGTGATGGGCTTCAAGGAGTGTGACCTGGAGAGAGGGTGCCCCAGTGTGAGATCTGCTCAACCATTCATGGGAGATTTTAAATCAAATGATTGTGTGTCTGCACGTCTTTGGTATGAAATCTGGACTGGCCTAGGGGGAGATGTTGACTTCGTAAGAGAAATGAATGAGGTTGGTCCTATGGAGCTTTGCGGGGGAACAGGCAGATTGCTCTGGTGGATGAAACAGAGACCATCCTGGCCGTTCTCTTCCATTGTCCCTTCTCTGGGTGGGGCAGGAGGCATTCCGTTCCCTCTGATACATTCTCTTTCTCTTCCTGTATCAGCTCACAAATAGATATCCTTTTGCCTCCAGATAACAACAATGAACCCAAAGCCATGCATTTTTTTTAAGAATTTGTATTTTCTTTATTTGTGGCTGCACTGGGTCTTCGTTGGTGTGCAGGGGCTTTTCTCTAGTCATGGCGAGTGGGGACTGTTCTCTAGTTGTAGCGTGTGGGCATCTCATTGCGGTGGCTTCTCTTGCTGGGCACACAGGCTTCAATAGCTGCGGCACAGCAACTTAGTTGCTCCACAGCATGTGGGACCTTCCCAGACCAGGGATCAAACCCAAGCCATGTGTTTTGATTCCTACCAATCTGTGCCCTGCTTCCAGCCAGGCCTCCTTACTAAGTGAGAACAGAGGCAAACAAGACTCTCCAGACTCAGGTTGTGCATCTTCCCCCAAAATTTCCCTGATGAGGCTTTAACAAGTGAAAATTTGCTTTTTAAAAAAGTGCCCTGCAAAGGGCAGCCCTGTATTTCTCTGTGACTTGAGCAATGTCATTACTGCCCAGAGGATGGAAGGAGATAGGATTTACTGCTTAAAGGGCCCCTCCATAAGTCACCAGCCTCAGCAGAGATGCATATCCATAATTTATGGAGGAAGTGATCAATCACTAAAAAATACATCCTGCCCGTTAAAGTGAGCTGCTGGCTCGGGACTCCTGTCAGCCCATCACGCTGAACTGAAGGGTCTGGGCCAAGGACCTGGTACTGCCTTTCTCTGCCACTGGTGTTTAGGGCACAGACAGGAATTTTGTCATTGTCTCAGAGGCTTCAGGGGCTTCCCAAGTGGCTCAGACAGTAAAGAATCTACATGCAATGTGGGAGACCCAGGGTTCTATCCTTGGGTTGGGAAGATCCCCTGGAGAAGGGAATGGCTACCCACTCCAGTATTCTTGCCTGGAGAATTCCGTAGATAGAGGAGCCTGGCAGGCTACAGTCCATGGGATCACAAAGAGTCAGACACAACTGAGCAACTAACATTTTCACTTTTCAGAGGCTTAACGACCTCTGATGGAGTCCAGGTTTGGAAAATAGGTTCATATAAGGGAAACTGGGAGAGGCAGAGGGATCTATACTTCATCAGGTCTACCTTAAAGGGAGAAAGAAAGTGAAAGTGAGGTCACTCAGTCATGTCCAACTCTTTGTGACCCTATAGACTGTGTAGCCTAGCAGGCTCCTCCATCCATGGGATTTTCCAGGCAAGAGTACTGGAGGGGGTTGCCATTTCATTCTCCAGGGGATCTTCCCCACCCAGGTATCGAACCCGGGTCTCGCGCATTGTAGACAGATGCTTTACCGTCTGAGCCACGAGGTTCAGCTATTCCTGCAGGTGATGGGGAAGCATGCAGGAATCAAGTCTTCTATGTGTAGCCAGAAATGAGATTTGGAGATTGAAGGCTGGTGGTCAAGCTGAGGATACAGAGACACACAATGAGCATTCGCTTATCTAATCCACTTGCAAAATAAGAGGAAGGGGCAAGAGGGACACTGAAGGGAAAGCAAGGGAACAAGTGAAAGACAGAAATAACCACAGAAGAAAAATGAAAATGAACTCTTTATTCATTAAAGAACCAAAGGGAGCAAGAAGTTGAAACCTAGAACCATAATATGTCCAGAATTGCTCAACAGTGTGGCAAACTTGGCCCAAATCTAATATTATTCTCGTTTTCAAAAGCTCAGGAACTTTAAGAGGTACCTGTTTTGGGTCCCTACAATTTACCAAAATGGAAAAACCCAGACACCAGAGCAATTCAGCAGACTTTCACATCCCACTGGCCTGAGCTCCTGCTGTTTCTTCAGACCACACAGAACTTCTGCCCCATGGGTCCCATCAGGCCCTCTGGAGAGGAGGAGGCTTTGACCAATAGGAGCAGCTGGGAGATATTTTCCTCCTGGTTCCATTGAGGCAGTGCTGTAAGGGCCTCTATGGGCAGAAGTGAGAAGCAACACCCCACCTCCCATGTTCTTTGTTCTTCCGTTCAGGACTCCCACTCCTCCCCTAATACAGCCTGCTCACAGAGACATCATTTATACCAAGATATCAGTGGAATTTCCTCTTCTCTGTGTTTTCACATTTTAATGGAGACCAAGTCCTAAATCTAAATGAATGAATTGCTAAGAATCGGATTTTAGTAATAGCCAGCCTTATGAGTAGGCTGTGCATGCGTGCATGCTCTTGCTCAGTCATGTCCAACTCTTTGCAATCCCATGGACTGCAGCCTGCCAGGCTCCTCTGTCCATGGGATTTCCCAGGCAAGAATACTGAAGTGGGTTGCCAGTTCCTCCTCCAGGGGATCTTCCCAACCCAGAGGTTGAACATACTCCGCCTGAGTCTCTTGCATTGGCAGGTGGATTCTTTACCACTGCATCACTTGGGAAGCCCCCATGAGTAGGCTGGGCCCAGGCAAATCACTCTTGATATGGCCTGTTAGACACTGAAGGATCCAGCCTCTGCCCAGGTTGACTGCTGTCCACCTGTGATACTTGTCTCCCTTCTCAAACACACCACCCTGTCATCAGCCCCAGGGCCTTTGCACTTGCTCTTGTATCTCTCTGCAGCTCTCTTCCTCAGCCCTTCACATAGTTAATAGTCCAGGACTATTTATCCCAGGACAATGTCACTCCTTCAGAGAAATCCTCCCTGCCTCCCAAGACAAGGGCCTGCTCCCTAGTAGAGGCTCCCCACGACCGTGCAACACACCTCCATTCCTTCTTTGTCCTAAAGGCCTCGAATCACAACAAGCTTGACAGTTTCCAGATACCTATAAAATATCAGTGTGACTAGGGTATAGTGGGCAGGAGGGCTCAGTAGGTCAGAGAGGCAAATTAGCCAGGCCGGGAAGGCTTAATTCAGGATTTTATTCTAAGGACAATCAGAAAACACTGGGGTTTTAGGGCAGTGGAGTGGATTTATATTGTAAATAATTGCTCCAGCTACTGTGTGGAAATGGATGGAGGTAGGAGACAGCCTTAGAAGCAGGGAGGTTGGTTGGAACACTGTTGTGCTATGTGCTAAGTCACTTCAGTCGTGTCTGACTCTTTGCGACCCTATGGACTATAGCCCGCCAGGCTCTCTTCATGGGATTTTCTAGGCAAGAATACTGGAGTGGGTTGCCATCTCCTGCATTTCAGGCAGATTCTTTACTACTGAGCCACCAGGGAAGCCAGTGCATTGTACCAGAGGTATTTAGTGGAGCTGCAGAGGAGTGAATGGATTCAGTGCATGTTTGGGAAGAAGATACCAAAGATGTATTCACAGATTGAATGTGGTGTTTGAGGGAAAGAGAACAACTAGTTTTTGACTTGAGTAACTAGTAAATGCAGCATTGTTTATTGACATGAGGAAGATTGATAGGAGTAGGAAAGTGAGGGAAATCGATGATGTTTCAGAAAGTTAAATTTCAAGTCTCTTAGACGTCCAAGTGGAAATGTCAAGAAAGCAAATGGAATTGCTAGGAAAGGTCAGAGCAGGAAAAAGATATTGTGCAATTATTGATCTATAGATTGGTTTACCAGGGCCAAGGTTCCTACTTAAGTACAATGGAGGAAGGGACTGACGTCAATGTTTGCAAGTTAGAACCCTGGAGCCTGACTGTGTGAGAAGGGAAGAAAGGACCCAAGAGCAGTGAGAACAGGGAAAACGTTAATAGCATAAGAGAACTGAAAGCATCAGTGAGGGACTTCTCTGGCGGTCCAGAGGTTAAGACTCCATCTGCCAATGCAGGGGTCATGGGCCAGGAAGATTCCACATGCTGCAGGGCAACTAAGCCCCTGCACCACAACTACTGAGCCCACATTCTAGGGCCCTTGAGCAACTACTGAGCCTGCGTGCCACAACTACTGAAACCCACACCTAGAGCCCATGCTCTGAAATAAGAGAAGCCACTTTAAGAAGCTTGTGCACCATGCCTAGAGAGTAGCCCCCACTCTCTGCAACTAGAAAAAACCTACCCTACATACAGCAACAAAGACCCCAGTGCAAAAAAAAGAAAGAAATCAAAAAGCAACAATGAGGTTATGTAATTGCTCATGTAGCAGATCCAGAGTAATGGAAGCACAGATGGAAGCACAGAAGATGGTTGTCAGAGAGTGGATTTAAGAGACAGAGACCGTACACTATTCCAGATCCCAAGCCTTTGCTATGCTGGTGGTGTTGCTATGCTCCAAAACATCTTCTCTCCTTTTTCAGCACCAGTCCCTCCTGGATGTTGTTACCCACTCTGTAGCTTTAAACCAGCTTGATGCCCTTGTGCCTACATATTGACCATGAAGTAGGCACTGGACAGGCTCCATCAGTGACCACCTTCCCGCATCACTCCTGCTGCTGTGGCTCTGCCTGATTCCTCACCCTGCGGAACTCTGCGGGGCTCTTATCCTCTTTGCTCTGGTCTAGAGCCTCGGTTCCTTTATCCACTCGACATCATGCCTCCAGCTCTGGATTCTCTCGGATGGTAACTACTGCTGCAGTTCGCTTTTTGGAACTCCGCCTCTGGCTGACAAGGCATCCCCACCGGCTCCGCCTGGTTCTCCATGAGGGAGACGATGAGAAAACACCCACGACTTCCTTCACCCTCCCTTCCCACAGCCTTCCCTCGCAGATGCCACGCTGATGAGCTCCTCTTCCAGTTTTCTCTCTACTCCTGAGAATATGTTCCTATCAGCTGTGTAAACATATTCCTCTGGCCTGCTTTGACTGTCTGTAGGAATCGTATGCTGCTCCTTATTCCCTTTTTTTTTTTAACACCTTTATATGAAATTTGATCTTGATCTTTTTGTCATTCATTTTTACGTGGAATTGGTTGTTTTCCTTCCTCGCTTCATGGCTCTCGAGCTCCCTCTTCTGCTGTTTTTGTGAAATGTTCACAACATATTCTTTCTGAAAATTTCACCCTGGTCTCTCCTCCTTCCCTCTGAACTTCCTTCCTTGTCTCTGTTGACCCCGCGCTGCTCACTTTGAATCTTATTCTCGGCAGTTTCAATTCAGTGAGGGGTGTCATCTTAGAAGGAACTTCATCTGGTTAGCATTGAAAGTTCATCGGGTCCTGAATGCCAGGACCCTTGGGAACTCAGCAGGGGCACGCAGGCTGGCAGAGTCTGAAAACCTCCTGGTTTCAGCAGCTGTTCTCAGGTTGGCCTCCAACCTCCAGTGCACACCTGTCTGCTTGTGGTACCCATCAGATGCCCGCTGCTTTCCTTCACTTTCCCAACTCACGTGTGGCTATAATTCCAGTCTTGGAATTCTGATGGTTTGACTCTACCTACTCATATTTACTATTCATGCAGATACTTTGTCAACTAGCTTTTTTGTAGATGTTGACTATAAATTTGGAGGAGTTGGGATTTTTCCTACCTAATTGATCTGTTTAACTTTATAGGTATACTTGTGTTCAGTCGCTCAGTCATGTCCAACTCTTTGCGACCCCATGGATTGTAGCCCACCAGGCTCCTCTGTCCATGGGATTTTCCAGGCAAGAATACTGGAGTGGGTTGCCATTTCCTTCCAGAGAAATGACAAAATTATGCCACCACTGCCGTTTTCCCAGACTCCCTTGGGTTACCTGTTTAAGCCTTTTAACAATCCTCTTAAGTACTTACCATCATTACTCTCATTATATAGATGAGGAGACCAGAGCCTAGAGAGGTTAAGCAGATTTCCTAAGGTCAAGTACTGTAAGCAATAGAAATCAGATAGGAAAGTGCCATTACTCCACCAGAAGAATAAGTAGAAATTGGACAGATGATCAATAGGGAGAAACCTGTTCTGAGTTGAAAGAATAGAATAGACAAAAGCCCTGAGGTTTTCCTGCTTCTGAGGAATTAGAAGCCAGTGTGACTATAGACTTCTGAGACATGAGGTGGTGCATGAACAGGAATCAATGTAGATTATTCAGGACACTGCAAGACAGGAAGAGATTTTGGATTTTATTCTATATGCAATGCAAAGTCATTAATAAGGCTGCCTGCAGCATTCCAAAAGAGCTTGGAGGAAGGATCACTCTGCTCCACTTGAAGAACAGAGTTAGGTATCTTTGCTGTTTTATCCTTCCAGTTTTACTGATGTATAATTGACATACAGCACTGTGTAAGTTTAAGGTGTACAACATAATGATTTGACTTACATACATCAAGAAATGGTTACCACAGTAAGCCTAGTGAACATTCATCACCTCATATAGATAGAAAAGAAAAAGGAAAAATATTTTTCCTTGTGATGAGAACTTTAGGACTCATTCTCTTAACAACTTTCATATATAACATATAGCAACATTAATTTCATTAACCATGTTATATGTTATATCCCTAGTACTTATAACTGGAAGTTTGTATCCGCTGGCTGCCTTCATCACCAAAGAGATTACATAATTGTGGACTATATTCCTCACACTGTACCTTTCATCCCCATGACTCATTTATTTTGTAACTGGAAGTTTGTGCCTCTTAATTCCCTCATCTATTCACTCATCCTCTCACACCCACACCTCTAAATTAGGTATATTTGAACCTAAAAAATGATTAGGCCACAGAGAAGTGAATTTTGTTGTTGTTCAGTCAGTAAGTTGTGTCCAGCAGCACACCAGGCTTCCCTGTCCTTCACTGTCTCCTGGAGTTTGCTCAAACTCATGTCCATCGAGTTGGCAATGCCATCCAACCATCTCACCCTCTGTCATCCCCTTCTCCTCCTGCCTTCAATCTTTCCCAGCCTCAGATCTTTTCCAGTGAGTCAGCTCTTCAAATCAGGTGGCCAAAGTACTGGAGCTTCAGTTTCAGCATCAGTCCTTCCAATGAATATTCAAGGTTAATTTCCTTTGAGATTGGCTGGTTTGATCTCCTTGCTGTCCAAGGGACTCTCAAGAGTCTTCTCCAGCACCACAGTTCAAAATCGTCATTTCTTTAGGGCTCAGCCTTCTTTATGGTCCAACTCTCACATCCATACATGACTACTGCTGCTGCTGCTGCTAAGTCGCTGCAGTCATGTGCGACTCTGTGTGACCCCATAGACGGCAGCCCACCAGGCTCCCCCGTCCCTGGGATTCTCCAGGCAAGAACACTGGAGTGGGTTGCCATTTCCTTCTCCAATGCATGAAAGGGAAAAGTGAAAGTGAAGTCGCTCAGTCGTGTCCGACTCTTCGCGACTCCATGGACTGCAGCCTACCAGGCTCCTCTGTCCATGGGATTTTCCAGGCAAGAGTACTGGAGTGGGGTGCCATCGCCTTCTCCAAGAAGGGGAAACACCACGAGAAAGGAGTCTAGAATACAGCAGCGCATTTTTTCAGGAGGCTGCTTCTACTTTTACAGCCTTCAGGACTCTGCCTCAGAAGGTCAGCCACACTCCCCTGTTGAGATATTTTGGGTAGTAATGACTCCCTTTCTTGCTGTTCACATCAGTTGCCTTTTGTTACAGTCACCGAGGCTTTGTGAGCTGCCTTTGTGGGAAGTGTTCTGTATGATATTTGGCATTTTCCTATTCTTTAAATCTCACAAAAGTATCCGGGAAAATGGGGAAAAAAGGAAAAAAAAAGGATGATGCCTGTGACACAGGTATTATTTTTATCTACATCTCATGGAGGAAAGATGCTTAAATGCAATGGGATTATCTTCCTGGGATGTCACTATGCAGTAAACAGATAAAGCAGACTCCCTTTTCCACACTCGTGCTGATGAGTTTACTTCTAGAGCTGCTCCAGGTTTCTACTTGAAACTCTGCCTTCTTGTTTTCAGTCTGCAGTCATTGGGAATTCTCTGTGGAAAAGCCACTGAATGAAGAGACAAAGGCCATAAGCTGAAGGAAGACTGAGACAGGTCTAGTCAGCCAGGGGTTATCAGGTGGAAGAGAGTGCAAGTATGAATCACTAGCAGCAGCGGGGGGATGTCACCAACCCGACCGAGGGAATCTGGTTGGGGCACCAGGAGCACCTGCCACCTGGGCTTAGGTGGCACCACTGCCTTAATACTTCCAAAAACACTTTGGTCTGGTTATAAAAGGATCTACCCAGTAATCAGTCAGCTCAGTCGCTCAGTTGTGTTCGACTCTTTGTGACCCCATGGACTGCAGCACCCCAGGCCTCCCTGACCATCATCAACTCCTGGAGCTTGCTCAAGCTCATGCCCATCGAGTCGGTGATGCCATCCAACCATCTCATCCTCTGTCGTCCCCTTCTCCTTCTGCCTGCAATCTTTCCCAGCATCAGGGTCTTTTCTAGTGAGTCAGTTCTTCGCATCAGGTAACCAAAGGATTGGAGTTTCAGCTTCAACCTCAGTCCTCCCAATGAATATTCAGGACTGATTTCCTTTAGGATTGACTGGTTGGATCTCCTTGCAGTCCAAGGGACTCTCAAGAGTCTTCTCCAACACCACGTTGAAAAGCATCATTTCTTTGGTGCTCAGCTTTCGTTATAGTCCAACTCCCACAGCCACACATGACCACTGGAAAAACCATAGCTTTGACTAGACAGACCTTTGTTGGCAAAGTAATGTCTCTGCTTTTTAATATGCTGTCTAGGTTTTTCATAACTTTTCTTCCAAGGAGCAAGGGTCTTTTGATTTCATGACTGCAGTCACCATCTGCAGTGATTTTGCAGCCTACTCAGTAATATCTTAGTCTTTTCGGAAATGTTAACAAAGACTGTGACACTTTTTGCTCTGAGATTTTGTCTTGGGGTCAGTCTCTGGCTTTGGTCTTGGTGCTAAGCATGGTTGTGGGGGTGGAGGTAGGGGACTGCTCTCCTACACCCCACTTCATATGAGATGATGGTGCTGCTGTTTATGATGGTGATGGTGATGATGATGGTGACAGATTTGTCCTTCTAAAATAATGAGATGGATGTGCTGTGGAGGGTTGCAGAAGGGCTTAAAAGACCATCTCCTCCAAGAATCTTCCATACTAAGAAAAGGAGGCAACATTTTTCTCCTCTTGCCCATCACTCAAAATCCCTTGTAGAATCACTGGCATAAATGTTTGAAATAAATCTAAGCTGGAGGCACGGATTTTGTTCTTATTGTCATATAGTATTCTTTTTTAAATAACATTTTGAAGTAGAAACTTTGAAATCAGAAAAATTTGAGCTTCAATCTGAGGTAACTTACTTATTGTATATCTTGTTATCTTAAGCAATTGACTTAACTTTACTTAACCCTTCTAAATTTTTTCATCTGTTTAGTGGAGATAATAACATCTGCCTTATAGACTTATTGTGAAAATTATAATACAATTATTTATGCTTACTCATAGAGTAAGTACTTTTTTGTCTCTTCTTCTTTTACCTCTTTTGGGGCTTCCCTGATAGCTCAGTTGGTAAAGAATCCTCCTGCAATGCAGGAGACCCCGGTTCGATCCCAGGTCAGGAAGATCTGCTGGAGAAGGAATAAGCTACCCACTCCAGTACTCTTGGGCTTCCCTTGTGGCTCAGCTGGTAAAGAATCTGCCTGCAATGGGGGAGACCTGGGTTCGATCCCTGGGTTGGGAAGATCTCCTGGAGAAGGGAAAGGCTACCCACTCCAGTATTCTGGCCTGGAGAATTCCACAGGCTGTACAGTCCATGGGGTCGCAAAGAGTCGAGCATGACTGAGTGACTTTCACTTTCTCTTATCTCTTTTACTTGCCTTGTGTAATATAACTGCACACAGGAACCCCAAGGGTGGGATTCATTTTCACAGGGGAAAATGAAAGGCATAACCCTGTGACTTTCCAGTTTCCAATACTCCTTATATTAGTAATGATCAAATCCCCCACTGAACAGATACAGTTCTTAAGCCTTCGAGGTTTGTGTACCATCTCTCTAGAATGTTAGAACCAGAAAGGGTCTTCAAATTGGTCTGCTTAATGAAAGCTCTTTATTTTTTAGATGAAAAAAATTGTGTCCACAAAAGTTGAGATAACTAATTCAAAGTCATTTGGCTAGGTGGGAGCAAAGCACAGATTACAATTTATTCTAGTTCATCTTCCTCTCTGTTATCCTAATAGCTGAAATGAAGACACCAGGATTTTCTCCTGCTAAATTTTTAGCTTATAAAAAAGGAAAAGAATCTGATTTCTCTTCCCACTTCATCTTGGCTCCAGATCATGCACCTAAGTTTTTAAATCAGAGGACAATGGAATAGACATGATTATGGATGTATTCGGAGAGCAGCAAGAGCAAAACAATTCCATGGAACTCAAATACCTTTAAAAAAAGATAATCTTTGCAGAATCCAGTAAGGAAACACAAGAGCTCTCCCAGACCACCCACATAGTTGTGCATCCAGAAACATCCAGAAGGAGGCCAACAATGTGACCCAGAGAGGAGGCAAATTAAAGTGCACAGCAGGGAATGAAGCTGGCACACCTGCATCATCAATAACTAGGGTTTGTTTGAACAACTGTAGCCCTGAGAGAAGAAAAAGAAAGAAAATTCCACTATTGTAGTTGATTCAGAGAGAGGCATGCCACAGTTTCTTTGATGCTCTACCCGAGCGGATCTCCAACAAGCAGCCAGGCTTGAGAATACAGAGCTCTTCTGTGGGAAGCTTAGCATTAAGACCAAACGATGTCAGGAAAGCTCAATGGGAGGGACCCAGTGATTTCTACACATGTGACTTGGATGCAGGGCAAGACTGTTTACCCCTGTTAGACTTGTATGGCATCCATCTCTGTACCATGCCCTAAGGGGGCCACGACAGTGGCAGGAGGTAGACCATGGTCTCCTTGATCTAACTGGAGAGAGACAAGGCAGCCCCACACTAATGATACTAACTGCCAGGAACATCAAACCGCAGTGCCCGGTGAGTGAAACAGCAGTGACAGCAGGAGGAATTGGGCTGAGCAAACACCCCCTGGGGGTGGAGCTGAAGGAGGACTTTAATTAGACAGGAGGTCCTGACTCTCTCACCTTCCTGGCCACCTGCTCCTGGGCCTGTGGAACTTCACCTTGATAGTTCATTTAGGGCCACTGTAGTATCATCCACTACTGCCCTCCTTGTGTTCCTACTCAGGACTGATGGAAAAGTTGGGAACATAAGCTCCTGCTCCTCTGCCACCTCCTCATGTTCCCAACACTGGCCAAGGCTGCCTGGGAGGCTCTTCACCAGCTCAACCTTAACACCATATGGTGATGATGGTATTGTGGTCCTGCTAACACACTCTTCAAGCCCCATGTCTTCCTCGCAAGGCCCCTAACATTTTTCATCCCCACTTCTCCAAATCTTCATGACCCCTTTCCCCAAAACATCTCTGGAACAATCTCCTTCCTCCCCCAAATTATTAGCTTATTGATGTGCTTTATGGACTCCTACAACCACTTGGGGGTTCTTACTTACTAGTTCCCTTTGTTCATATCTTTGAATGATGCAGCTTCTGGATAATTGATGATTTGTGCTTATCTGTATAACATCAGTGAATCTTTTTACTCTTCTAATACAGATTTAACTTGGACTTAAAAATCCCAGTGAGCTACCCACAATATAAGAAAAATTAAATGTTATCTAAAAGCCTCTGAATTTTCCCAAGACATACTCCAAGGTTGTTATCCTTAAGTATTATTGTATTATTTAACAGTGCTCTGGCTTCTGGGAAGAAACAAAGATGTGTTTCAATGAGTTAACTATTTAAATCAGAGAAAGAAAATACACATACATATATTTATATACATGTATGTATTTCTAAGAAGTCAGGGAAAGTAGAACAAGAAAGGAAATAAAATACTAAGAGAATTTTAATTACTTTGTAGGAATGATTGAGATGCGTGGAGGGGCATGTGCTTCTCAGCATGTGTTTAATAAACCTGGGAACCCACCAGAAGGTACTTTTGAGACTCTTGGAGTGTTGCTTTGATGACTTGAACCAGCAGCAAACTAGTTCCCAAATGGAAAAGGTTTCCTTTACTCAGTTTAAACAGTTGGTGTTAATTGTTCTAATCACTTTGACCAGTCCACCCACAGGTCTCTGGATGCTGGTGGTTAATCTCTGGCCATTTCCAGAAGGGTCATACCTTTCTACAAGTGGGCTTGTCACTGAGCATGGGCTGTAACCTACACATCCTTCCTACAGAAAGGAGTAAGATTCCAGAAAGGACAGAAATTCAAAGGTCCAGGGGATGCAGTGGTGAGCAAAACAGACAAGGTCGCTGTCTTCTTTGAGTTTACAGTGCAGTGGACATGCTCACCTGTGTACCTGTGTGATTGTGTGTCAAATTATACCTGCTCTGGAGGTAGAGTCCTGTGAGAGCTCAGATGAGGGACAGGGATACAAACTAGTCCAGGAATGGCAGTGGTCAGAGTTTTCTTTGAAAATGGGTGATTAAGCCATGGTGTGGGAGGGGGAGATGGGGAGACGGCATCTGGACGTCCGTTAGCACAGGAAAGGTGACACATTTGAAAAAACTGGACAATGCTGATCAGTGTAACTAGAATGCAGACGAGACTGGTCAGATACGGGTCCCAGGAGCCAAACCAGGACCAGATCAGGCAGGTCTTGTGGCTTACGTGGACAATCTTGAATTTTATCTCAGGAACAATGGTGAGTCACTGGGGTGTGTGAAATGATTGGATTTGTGGTGCAGTATCTCTGAAGAGTGGAGTAAGGCATGAATGTTTAACGCAGGCTTGTCTCTGACCGATACGAAATAGTTCTTTGAATATCTCTCAAAGGTGTGCATGCCTTTCTACAGAAGAACCTTAAAACTGTCAGGGGAGGCTTTTATACTCTCAACTCTTCATGGAATCTCTGCTCTTGACTGCCCAGACGGGGAGAATCTGGTTCTGCTTTGGCCCTGGAGAAAGTAGAGCCCTCTTGGGTGCTGTACATCTACCCTCCCATGTTTCCTTCAGAAATCTACCCCTTTGTAAGCTGGAGCTCGATCATGGAGTAGCCGGGGAGGTGACCTAGGGAGCAGGGTGTGGGTCAGGTCTGTGGGAAAGCCAGCATCTAGTCCCCACATGGAGGAGGGTAACTGGAACTTCCTTACCCTCACTCCCAGCCCTCCCGGGACAGGTGTTCGAAACTTGGGTTACGCCAGCTAACATGGATAGCTATGGAGTTGGGGCAATAATTCAGTGTCAGTTTAAAGTTAGCAACCTAAAAATTGAGCAGATCCAAAAAGATGACTGAAATCAGTGTCTTGAGGCACACCTCAGCTTAGAGAGAGCTCAAAATTAAGAAGGAAACTTTGCTGCTGCTTCTGAACCCCTGCTGCCTTTTTTGGTTCATCCCCGAGAACAGTCTCCCTCCTCTCGCCCTTTCTTCAGGCACCTCCTGGCACAACCCACTTCCTCTCCTCCTCTTACCAGCCAGCAACTCCTGCTCACCTACCCAGTCTGTCTCCTAACTACTTTCTTTTCTCTCTCTCTTTTTTTTTAACTCTCATTGGTTTCCTTACAGAATGGAACTGAAAAAGGGAAAATGTATGAAAAAACTGTACACAACAATATTATGTCAAGAAGAACTTCCTCAGCATCAGGTCCAGTACATGGTAGATTGAGTTCCCAAGAAAAATAATGAGACCAATCACCCAAGTTATTTAAAAATCAACTGGACAAAGACACAGAGGATGTGCTGGCAGGAAGGCCCCAGTCTTAGCCGCACTGGAATGAAGAAAATGATCCTAGTTGGATTCTTCCCTCTTCATCTTACTTTTTCTCTAGGCTGAATTCTTTAACTCTTGCTGAAATCAGTTCTATCCAAAGACAGCAAGATACACTACTTTCCTGTGGCCAAATTCATCGGTAACTAGAACAAAAGCAAGGAGGGGGGGATATTAAAGAATCCCTTTTTCTTTTATTTTCTTTTACCTTGGCCACACTGCACAACATCAAATATCCTAGTTCCCCAACTAGGGATCAAATCCATGAAATTCCCTTTCATTGGAAGCATGGAATCTTAACCATTGGACCTCCAGGGAAGTCCCAAGAATCCCTTTTTCAACTATCAAGAAACACCGTGGTCCCATGGGAGAAAATCAGTAGAGCTCTCATTCTTGGCCTGTCTTGCCTCTGTGATCAAAGGAAAAACATTCTGGAAACAGGAGGGTAAATTCTGCTAACATTTCATGGTTAAAAACTTGTGTGTCATACATAGCTTCCTGCAGTGTCTGCATATAATTTTTATCCATCAACAAGTAAAATTTTATCCCCCAAACAGCATGTGTTCTTCCATTACATGTTTATGGCAATTTCTCTGAAATCCATTTATTTTTTTATATAGCTTTGCAGAGCATTGCAGAAAACTTTCAGACCTAAAATGTATGAAATATGAGCATTTCTATATTGGGGCAGATCAATGTCCTTACCATCTAGCACTCTACGGTCCAAGCAAAGATGTTATGGTTTTCTAGCTTAGCATCAATAGATAAACATATCCCTTTACTTGACCCAAGACATCAATGAAAAATCTACCATGATTTGATAATCAGATAGTACCTCATACTTGAAGCACTTGTACTTTATAAACTCTTTCACTAGTATCCACTCTTTTGGTCTTCAATTCGAATGTTATTAAGTCCAGTTTACAAATGAAGGATCTGAAGCTTGAAAATGGGGAAATAATTTGCTCAATGAATGATACAGAGATAGCAAGGGCAGACTGGAACACAATCCTGGATCTGTCTCCAAAACCCTGGGTTCTTCCCATTCTACCATCTTGCCCTTCTTGGGTAACTAAGGGAGCCTCAGCTTAGAAACATGTGGATAATGAGTTTTAGATGCTGAATGCATCCTTTCTACACGTCAAACCAAAAACCTACACCCTCCAATAGACAGGCTGTATCAATAAAAACAATGTTCTAATCGCTGACCCAGATGAAATAGCTGCTTATCTACTTTCAAGTATTTTTCATTCATGGGGAATCAAGTATGCAAATTAATTTGAACTTTGTGTCTCTGGGTTGAAGGAACTCACCTGGTCCCTGAAAACAGGATCCATTCTGCCTGTTGCCTTTCCAGGACCCTCTCCTCCTGGCCTCTTTATACCCCCAGGGCACCTACAAGTGTTCCCCTAGTACTGAGAACACTGTGTGTTGGAGTAACAATAGCTCACTGCTGATTAGATTTAAAGGGGAGATCAAGAAATGTAAACCCACACAATGTCTTGAGCAGGAACTTCCTGTCTCCTGCAGCTGACTGGTTCTCTGCCATTTCCAGGGACCATCAAAAACTGCCAAAACTTGACCCTAAGTGTTGCAAAGAGTAAAGGAAGCAACTTTATGAATGTGGAATTAATGCCTTACTGAAGGGAATGTTAGTCACTCAGTCATGTCCAACTCTGTGCAACCCCATGAACTATAGCCTTTCAGGCTCCTCTGTCCCTGGGATTCTCCAGGCAAGAATATTGAGTGGGTTGCCATTCCCTTCTCCAGGGGATTTTCCCAACCCAGGGATCGAACCAGGGCCTCCTGCATTGCAGACAGATTCTTTACCGCCTGAGCTACCAGGGAAGCCCTACTGAAGGGAACCTCAGTAAAAATTTTAACAAGGTTCACCACTATCCCTGAGTGTAGGCAGGTCCTGACACCTGCTTCTAACTAATAGAATATTGCAAAGGTGGTGGGATACTATTCCCAGCTGGACTTGGTGAAGTAAACATCCATGTTCACAGAGCTCATCTCTTAAGATTAAGATGATGGTGTGGGGCATTGTTTTTTAGTTTTCTGTTGCTCGCAACAGGAGTTATCCTCACTGATATTATACCAGTGACAAACTCAGAAGTCTGGTTTCCCAGGTTGATCTCCACAGCAACATAGATCAGTCAGAATTATAGATTTTTAAAGGCTGAAAAGAACCCATTGAGTTTTAGTCCAGCACACTTTCTTTATGAATTAATAAAGTCTACAGTGTTTGGAAAAGAACCCTCAAGTAGGTGACAAACTATATATCAAGAACAAATTTCATGACTTGAAGTCAAATGAATTTTTTTGACTGCTCCACACTACTTCAATAATACATTAAGAATTTTTTAGATAGAGATATTTGATAATCAACTATGTGCTCAGATTTCTTCTCTCACTTAAAAAAAGACAATATTGAGAAATACTGCCCTTTGGAAAAATAAAAAAAAAAGCATAAGAACATCTGTGCAACCAACAAAATAACAAAAATTCTGTGCCCCCTCCAAACACTCTAATATAGATTTTGTAGGACTTATATTTACCCACATCTAATTTTCTCAATCTTCAAAATAGCCTATTTTTTCTAATTTTTTACTGTGGTAAAATACATATAGCATGGTATTCATAATAAAAGTAGTGAGTAGAAATCTAGTTGAACTATACTTGTTAAGGACCTCTTAACTTTGTATTTAACTCCAATGCTTTGGCCACCTGATGCAAAGAACTGACTCATTGGAAAAGATCCTGATGCTAGAAAAGATTGAAGGCAGAAGGAGAAGGGGACAACGGAGGATGAAATGGTTGGATGGCATCACCAACTTTATGGACATGACTTTGAGTAAGCTCTGGGAGCTGGCGATGGACAGGAAAGCCTGGCATGCTGCAGTCCATGAGGTCACAAAGAGTCAGACAGGACTGAGCAACTGAACTGAGCTATGTATTTGCAATTATTCCCTCATTTCCTTCATGTTATCATTATCATGTATTTTAATTTTATGTGTGCTATAAACACACAAAATATTGTTACTATATTTGCTTTAAACAAGCATGTATCATTTAGAGCAGTTAAACTTAAGTAACTTTTTACTGAAAAAGACTGAATAGGTTATTATCCTCTATCTCCTCTTTCTCTTCTTCCCTTTTCTCAGCCACCGTATCGTTTATAGCAAAATATATTTTAGTCAATGAACTTGATCACAGTCTAATTTAATTGACAGGTTCTTAAAATCTATTTTAATAGAGCTATTTTTAATGGGATTCTGGAGGTAAGAAACTCCTTATTTGACCATAATTTTCAATTCCTTTGTCATGTAATAAGTAATTTTTGAATTATAGCTATTAATAAAATTAAATTATCTAGCCAAAAAATGTAATATTATCTAGAAATTGTAAACTTTTCTTTGGTCATTTTTTTAAAAATACACAGTTCTACATGGTGCTGAAGCCAGAAGTGATAATTTGGACCTCCAATTTTACTTGCTTTCAGTGGGAAAAAAATTATGTTGATACCAAGAAGCTATTCTTTTTAGAAAGGAACCAGCTGAAAGCACTGGATCAGGAATGATCTCTAAATATGGATTAGTGTTACATCTGCTTCAAGAGGGCTTTGGGGACCTGTTTCAATCTGGTTTAATTATGGAATGTACATTCATATGTAAAGGAAAGAGATTTTGCTCCTGGCCATAACAGAATAGCTATAGCATCTATCTTTTATTCTGTTCTTTAGCCAGCTTGTCCTAATGGATATCTACAGAACATCCTACCCCAAACTGCAGAATGCACGTTGTTTTCAATTTCACATCTGATACTCACCATAATAGATCAGATGCTAGGCCATAAAATAAGAATCAACACATTTGAAAAATTGAAATCAAGGAAAATATATTCTATGACCAAAATACAATTAAATTAGATATTAATAGCAAAAAGATATCTTTAAAAATCTCCACGTATTTATAAATTAAATAACATAATCTAAATAGCCTATGTGTCAAAGAAATCACAACAGAAATGAGAAACGTGCTGCATTCATGAAAATTAAAATAGCATATCAAAATATGTATGATGTAATTAAACAAGTGTATGCAATGTATCCATGTACAGCACAAGGAATATAACCAATATTTTGTAATAACTATAAATGGAGTGTGTATGTGTTAGTTGCTCAGTCATGTCCAACTCTTTGCAACCCCATAGACTGTAGCCCACCAGGCTCCTCAGTCCAAGGAATTAATACTGGAGTGGGTAGCCATTCCCTCCTCCAGAGGATCTTCCCAACCCAGGGATCGAACCTGCGTCTCCTGCATTGCAGGCAGATTCTTTACCATCTTAGCCACCAGGGAATCCTATAAATGGAGTACAACCTTTAAAAATTGTGAATCACTATGTTGTACACCTGAAACATGTAGTGTTGTATCTCAACTATACTTCAATTTAAATAAGTAATAAAATAAAAATAAGTGTCTATAGGAAAACTTATAACTTTGAATGATTGCGTTTTTAAATGATAAACATGTAAAAATCAGTGTATAACAAAGATATTATAAGAAAAGACAACTATAGGCGGACATCCCTTCTGAACATGGTTTTTTTTTAATTATTTTTTTTATTTAGAAGGTAAATCCAGCAATATATTAAGAAGCCAAGAAATGATGATCAAGTGGAAGCAGACATTTCACAAAACAAGATACATGAATGGGCAATAAGCATATGAAAAGATGCTCAACATTATTAGTCACCAGGAAAATAGAAACACAATTACCACTTCACATACACTAAAATGACTAAAGTTAAAAGGCTAATGATACCATGTGTTGGTGAGGATACAGAGCAACTGGAACTATTGTGTGTTGCTAATGGAAACATAAATTAGTATAATTGCTTTAGAGATCATGTGGCAATTTGTTAAAAATTTAAATCTACACTTACCATATGATCTTGTAGTTCTTCTCCTAGATACTCACCTAGGAGAAATGAAAATGTATGTCTACAAAAAAGACATTTGTTCACAGAAACTTCATCCATAGTAGTCCAAACCTGAAAACAATGCAAATGTCCCTCAACAGGTAAATGGATACATTGTGGTATATTTATACAATGGAATACCACTCAGAAACAAAAGGAAAAGACTACTGAAATGCACAACAACATGGAAGAATCTCAGGAACCACAGGCGGAATAAAAGAAGCCAGAAACAAAAGAGTGTAAGGCATATTGTTCCATTCATTTACAAATTTGAGTAGGTACACCTAATCCGTAGTAACAAAACACAGAAGTTTCCTGGAGCTAAGAGTGAGGGGCATTGAGTGGAAAGGGACATGAAACCATTTGGGAGGGTGATAAAAATGTTCTGTATCTTGATCATGGTGATGGTTACATGGATGCATATATTTGCCAAAATGTTAAACCATACACTTAAAACAAGTACATTTGATTGTAGATAAATCACAATTAAGTTGATTTTTAAAAGAAAAAACAACAACAAAAAAGACGAGTCAGCTGCAGGGGCAAAAATACTCTTCCTCGTTCAGATTACTCCCCAGATTATTTCTCCAATTACTCAGATTTTTCACATGGTACTGGTCCTTCCAAAGGACAGAGTGCTGAATGTGCTGATGAGCCCATGTGCTGAACTGACAGCTTCCTTTTAGTGACATCCAACTGTCATAAGCAGTGCCTGAGAGATGTCTTTGAGATGTCCTTGAAATGGGTCTTATGTCTATGAACAGTGGAAGGATGGCAGCTCTGCTTTCCTGTCCCGGGGGATGAAAATGGTGTTCTGATTTAAGAACTGAGTAACTTCCTTGTCAGCATAACCAATGTGTTCTCCCAATGGCTGTAATTAAGGGAGACTTGCTCTCTGGCCCCTAGCAGTGAGCAGACCTTCTCCCAGTTTGTTAGGATGGAGCAGGAAGAGCTGGCCGATTATGCAGAGGGAAACCAGGGGTGTTATATATCACCATTGCCACATAATTCTCACACTTGTCAACCTCTAGTCATCTCTACAGCTCAGCCATGCTTTAAAATGGCAAGCAGTTGTTTACTGGAGCCAACAGAGGTCTAGCAATTATAAAACTAATTACTAAGATGTCCCTGCAAAAAAAAAAAAAAAAAAGCAGTAGTGAATAAGTATTCTCCTTGCAGTTTTTTTTTACTAAGTTGTTATCAAGAAGCAAGTAACTTAGCTGGCATCCCCAGAGAGGGTCATGATACGATTTTAGAGAAGACACATAGCTGAAAGGACTTTTTCATGAGTATTTTCCACTTAAATGTACCAGGGATGTTGAGAAGCATAGTGCCAGGAAGAAATAAACCAGACGATGAAGGATACCTTACTGAACTCAAGGATATACTAAATAAAGTGGCTCAGCCAGTAAAGAATCTGTCTGCAATGCAGGAGACCCAGGTTTGATCCTGGGGGCCAGGAAGATCCCCTGGAGAAGGGAATGGCTAGCCACTCCAGTATTCTTGCCTGGAGAATTCCATGGACAGAGGAGCCTGGTGGGTCACAATCCATGGGGTCACAAAGAGTTGGACATGACTGAGTGACTAACATTTTCACTACTTTCACTTAACTTCTGCATCAAAAACTGACATTCAGATCAGAATACAGTGAAACAAGGAAAAGGAATGTGGGTTTGGGGAGACGGCACTCTCAAAGGAGCCATCCGCTTCAATTCCGTTTCAAAAATTGTAAAGTTTGGTAGCTAGAGGGACCTAGAGCCATCTAGTTCTGAGGTTCTAACCCTAGAGGAATGAGGTGGTAATGCCTGTGGGGACTAGGAGTCCAAGGCAAATATGCCTCCGCTTCCAAGATAATTCTGTGCATGGAGATTTTCTGCAAACACATTCTGTATTAAATAGTACACACACAGTTGTACTAACTCAAGTGAGCGATTTGCCTGACATTTTTTAAGCGACATTGTCAAAGTCATCCAAGCCTGAGTCCACGATTGCCTCTTCTGTCCCTTGCTAAGCCAGGCCCCACCTCTCACTGACTGCCCACCTCTACATGCTGCGACTTGGCCTCCCTGTCTAGACCCACTGGTCCAGCCCCACCTTGGGCCAGTCTGCCTCTCTGCTCCTTCATACACATCATGCCCTTTCTGCCCCTAGCTCACCCACAGTACCTTTGCTGAGAATGTCCCCAATCCCCTCTGCTCCCCCTCTTTAAGTCACGCTGGCCTTCCCTGATCACTGTCTTCGCTGAAAACCTCCTCTAGCTACTGCACTCCATAAGATCCCGACATCAACACATTTCATTTCTCAGCAGTCAGCACTGTAGTGGTTGACTTAATTGTTTTCTCTCTTGACTTGCTATGTCTGTGCTGCTCTCATCTTTCCACAGGAGATACGTCCTCTGAGGGTGAGGTTTGTGTCTTGTGTGGCTCTCCTGCTCCCCTGGGTGTCTTTCTCTGTCCTTCCTGATGCCCTGTGTTTCCCTCCATCCTGTTGAAGGAGCTAGCGCCAGGGAGCAACTGTGCTCATCCCCTGGACCTTCCCAGAAGGAGGAGACCCTAGATTTCAGAGGCCAGTCAGCCAAGTAACATCTAATAGTGTGGCAGAACCAATGCCGACAAACAATTTTTGACAAGTAGGTTTTGTCTCAAAGCATCACTCTATCTTGCCATTCACTACATCTCTCCATGCTTTGCTTTTTTAATGGCAACACCTTTCCCTTTCTGACTCATAAGATGGGATTTTTTTTTCTGCTAATCCAGTGAAGCAGGAGCTCTGGATTCTCAAAGACTAGGATTGACAGACACCAGCTGGGTTTGTGAGCAGTGTCGTGATTTCTCATCCAGATTCTTCTTATCCAGTTAGGAGATTACAGAAATGTTTACTTTATGTATACTTCATTCAGTTCAGTTCAGTCGCTCAGTCATGTCTGACTCTTTGCAACCCCATGAATCGCAGCATGCCAGGCCTCCCTGTCCATCACCAATTCCAGGAGTTTACCCAAACTCATGTCCATTGAGTCAGTGATGCCATCCAGCCATCTCATCCTCTGTCGTCCCCTTCTCCTCCTGCCTCCAATCCTTCCCAGCATCAGAGTCTTTTCCAATGAGTCAACTCTTCACATGAGGTGACCAAAGTATTGGAGGTTCAGCTTCAACATCAGTCCTTCCAGTGAACACCCAGGACTGATCTCCTTTGGGATGGACTGGTTGGATCACCTTCCAGTCCAAAGGACTCTCAAGAGTCTTCTGCAACACCAGAGTTCAAAAGCATCAGTTCTTCGGCACTCAGCTTTCTTCACAGTCAAACTCTCACATTCATACATGACTACTGGAAAAACCATAGCCTTAACTAGATGGACCTTTGCTAGCAAAGTAATGTCTTTGCTTTTTAATATGCTATCTAGGTTGGTCATAACCTTCCTTCCAAGGAGGAAGCGTCTTTTAATTTCATGGCTGCAATCACCATCTGCAGTGATTTTGGAGCCCAGAAAAATAAAGCCTGCCACTGTTTCCACTGTTTCCCCATCTATTTGCCATGAAGTGATGGGACCAGATGCCATGATCTTAGTTTTCTGAATGTTGAGCTTTAAGCCAACTTTTTCACTCTCCTCTCTCACTTTCATCAAGCGGCCCTTTAGTTCTTCTTCACTTTCTGCCACAAGGGTGGTGTCGTCTGCATATCGGAGGTTATTGATATTTCTCCCTGCAATTTTAATTCCAGCTTGTGCTTCCTCCAGCCCAGCATTTCTCATGATGTACTCTGCATATAAGTTAAATAAGCAGGGTGACAATATACAGCCTTGACGTACTCCTTTTCCTATTTGGAACCAGTCAGTTGTTCCATGTCCAGTTCTAACTGTTGCTTCCTGACCTGCATACAGGTTTCTCAAGAGGCAGGTCAGATGGTCTGGTATTCCCATCTCTTGAAGAATTTTCCACAGTTTATTGTGATCCACACAGTCAAAGGCTTTGGCATAGTCAATAAAGCAGAAATAGATGTTTTTCTGGAACTCTCTTGCTTTTTCGATGATCCAGCAGATGTTGGCAATTTGACCTCTGGTTCCACTGCCTTTTCTAAAACCAGCTTGAACATCTGGAATTTCATGGTTCACGTATTGCTGAAGCCTGGCTTGGAGAATTTTGAGCATTACTTTACTAGCGTGTTAGATGAGTGCAATTGTGCAGTAGTTTGAACATTCTTTGGCATTGCCTTTCTTTGGGATTGGAATGAAAACTGACCTCTTCCAGTCCTGTGGCCACTGCTGAGTTTTCCAAATTTGCTGGCATATTGAGTGCAGCACTTTCACAGCATCATCTTTCAGGATTTGAAATAGCTCAACTGGAATTCCATCACCTCCACTAGCTTTGTTCGTAGTGATGCTACCTAAGGCCCACTTGACTTGACATTCAAGGATGTCTGGCTCTAGGTGAGTGATCACACCATCGTGATTATCTGGGTCATGAAGATCTTTTTTGTACAGTTCTTCTGTGTATTCTTGCCACCTCTTCTTAATATCTTCTGCTTCTGTTAGGTCCATACCATTTCTGTCCTTTATTGTGCCCATCTTTGCATGAAATGTTCCCTTGGTATCTCTAATTTTCTTGAAGAGATCTCTAGTCTTTCCCATTCTGTTGTTTTCCTCTATTTCTTTGCACTGATTGCTGAGGAAGGCTTTCTTATCCTTGCTATTCTTTGGAACTCTGCATTCAAATGGGTATATCTTTCCTTTTCTCCTTTGCTTTTCACTTCTTTTCTTTTCCCAGCTATTTGTAAGGCCTCCTCAGACAGCCATTTTGCTATTTTGCATTTCTTTTCCATGGAGATGGTCTTGATCCCTGTCTCCTGTGCAATGTCACGAACTTCCGTCCATAGTTCATCTGGCACTCTGTCTATCAGATCTAGTCCCTTAAATCTATTTCTCACTTCTACTGTATAATCATAAGGGATTTGATTTAGGTCATATCTGAATGGTCTAGTGGTTTTCCCTACTTTCTTCAATTTAAGTCTGAATTTGGCAATAAGCAGTTCATGACCTGAGCCACAGTCTGCTCCCGGTCTTGTTTTTGCTGACTGTATAGAGCTTCTCCATCTTTGGCTGCAAAGAATATAATCAGTCTGATTACAGTGCTGACCATCTGGTGAAATCCATGTGTAGAGTCTTCTCTTGTGTTGTTGGAAGAGGATGTTTGCTATGACCAGTGCGTTCTCTTGGCAGAGCTCTATTAACCTTTGCCCTGCTTCATTCTGTACTCCAAGGCCAAATTTGCCTGTTACTCCAGATGTTTCTTGACTTCCTACTTTTGCATTCCAGTCCCTATATACTTCATTTCCAGAATTTTAATACTTACAATTTTGCTTGATCCTTGCCACAAAGTTATGAGGATTTTTATCATACCGAGGAAGAAACTTATTCAACCAGTATTTACCAAGTGTCCTCATGGGCCAACACTATGTGGTGGATATGAAATGGAACCACACAAACCTCTTGTTTTTTTTAAATAAATGTATTCATTTATTTATTTGGCTGCTCTGAGAGTTGCAGCACACAGACTCTCTAGTTGTGACATGTGGGCTCAGTAGTTGTGGCTCGGGCTTAGTTACTCCTCAGCATGTGAGATCTTAATTCCTTGACCAGGGATTGAACCTGTGTCCCCTGCATTGCAAAATAGATTCTTCACCATTGGACCACCAGGGAAGTCCAGTTTTGTTTTGATTTGAATAGTTGTTATTTATTAATCAGACACAAATTTAATCAGCAATGGACTTCAATTGTGTCTCTCCCTGAACAGAAAGATGAGCACACGTGCTTCTACTCTGCCATTTTAGAAAATCACCAGTTTCCTGTTCACTGTCTTGTGTTGTATCCAAAGAAAAGGCATCTGAGAGTTCAGTTGAGCTGGACTCAGATTCCTCTGCTGGAAGGGCCTGGGTTCCCAGGGAGCCACCAACACTTTCCTTTGGCCTCCTTCCTCCTGAGAAATCTGTATGCAGGTCAAGAAGCAACAGTTAGAACTGGACATGGAACAACAGACTGGTTCCAAATCGGGAAAGGAGTACCTCAAGGCTGTATATTATCACCCTGCTTATTTAACTTATATGCAAAATACATTATGAGAAATGCTGGAGTGGATGAAGCAGAAGCTGGAATCAAGTTTGCTGGGAGAAATATCAATAACCTCAGATATGCAGATGACCACACCCTTATGGCAGAAAGTGAAGAAGAACCAAAGAACCTCTTGATGAAAGTGAAAGAGGAGAGTTAAAAAGTTGGCTTAAAACCCAACATTCAGAAAACTAAGATCATGGCATTAGGTCCCATCAGTTCATGGGAAATAGATGGGGAAACAATGGAAACAGTGAGAGACTTTATTTTAGGGTGCTCCAAAATCACTGCAGATGGTGACTGCAGCCATGAAATTAAAAGATGCTTGCTCCTTGGAAGAAAAGCTATAACCAACCTAGACAGCAAATTAAAAAGCAGAGATATTACTTTGCCAACAAAGGTCAGTCTAGTCAAAGCTTTGGTTTTTCCAGTAGTCATGTATGGATGTGAGAGTTGGACTATAAAGATAGCTAAGTGCCGAAGAATTGAGGCTTTTGAAATGTGGTGTTGGAGAAGACTCTTGAAAGTCCCATGGACTGCAAGGAGATCCAACCAGTCAATCCTAAAGGAAATCAACCCTGAATATTCATTGGAAGGACTGATGCTGAAGCTGAAACTCCAATACTTTGGCCACATGATGTGAAGATCTGACTCCTTGGAAAAGACCCTGATGCTGGGAAAGATTGAAGGCCAGAGGAGAAGGGGAAGACAGAGGTTGAGATGGTTGGATGGCATCACTGACTTGATGGACATGAGTTTGAGTTGGTGATGTACAGGGAAGCCTGGTGTGCTGAAGTCCATGGGGTCACAGAGTTAGACACGACTGAACAACTGAACTGAACTGAACTGAACTGAAAGTTTTGTGGGAAAGCATGCTGGAAAAAAAATATCAGTAAGAAATATCTGGTAACAACAAAGAAATCAACCACTCTCGTCTCAGAAATGCTATTATGGCTTTCCCCTGAAACAGTAGCAACAAAAATGATTCCAGGCAGCTTGAAGAGGTGATTATTTTCCATCCAACCTGAAACACTGTGCCTGACCCAAGGGATGATGATGTCCCAGTGGATTGTACAGCTGCCATGGTGCAGACTCAGTCTCGGAGCAGAGGGAATGTGACAGGTTGTTCTGGATACACTGGAAACCCCATGTCCAGCTCCAGGTCTAAATGGAGAACTGTTGCCATGTCTTCTATCTCCTGTCTCCTGAGGTCCTGGGGAAGACCCCTCATCATCACCACAAGTTTCTGCTATCTCATACTTGGAACCAAACTTCTTTTTTTTTAATGTTGTTTTTACTCACATCTCCTGAAGGTGTGAAAAAACAAAAAACAAAAAAAAGTTTTGGTCATCAAATAGACAAATAGAGCTTCCCTGGAGGCTCAGATGTAAAGAATCCGCCTGCAATGCAGGAGACTCAGGTTCAATCCCTGGGTCAGGAAGATCCCCTGGAGAAGAGAATGGCAACCCACTCCAGTATTCTTGCCTGGAGAATTCCATGGACAGAGGAGTCTGGCAACAAGTTACACTCCAAGTGGTTGCAAAGGATCAGACATGACTGAGAGACTAACACACACACACAGATAGGTAAATCATTCTGTGATAAGTGAACCCTGCTACCACCAGACTACCTTAATGTGTGGCATTAATAAATGTGGATGGTTGTCCTTAGTCATCTGCTCTACCCAGAGAGACCAGGGGAAAGTCTAATGATGGGATGCTCTTTTTTGAAGGAAGATAGTTCACCAAGTGGACAAAACTTTAGAGAGAAAGAAGAGGGCTTTCTCTACAGAACAGGGTATGCAGAGATCTGGCAGCACTGGTTTGATGAACAGTGTTCAAAAACTTCATCCTGGGGGCTGGACTAAGTTTCTTGGATCCAAGATCCTGCTGCTGTTCAAGGCTTGACTTTAAGAATGATTCTCTTTCCATGGCATCTTTATCCCTAGTGGGAAGTGCCAAGCTCTCCCAAACACACTGGGTAAGCTTACTGAAATGGAATGCTGCTGGCCCATTTGCCCTCCAAATGGGTGCTCACAGCAAATCATCTCTGTTATTCTTGATTTCAAGCTGCCTCTCTCTGGACAAGTCGTCACTATATACTGACAAATTGCAACAGCTATGATCATAGTAATAACATCACAAGAATAATCAAATGCTATTGAAACAAAATACACCAATTTAGGCCAGGCTTCAGCTACTGTAATGCGCATTTAAGTTCGTGCGTATTTGTGATTTATGATAAAGACGGTGCCCTTTATGATTCCCTGGAAGTTGTGATAGACTACACTCTGCAGTCCAGTTTTGTTTGGCCATTTATCTCCCCTTCCCCCCATCCTCAAGCTTGAAAGGGAGGGAAACCAACCACTTGCTGCTACCTGAGCCCAGGCATACCGAGGTGAAGCTGAAGCCACGTGCGTGTGCGCATCCCAAGCCGCTTCAGTCATGTCTGATGCTCTGCGACCCCATGGACTATAGCCTACCAGGCTCCTCTGTCCATGGAATTCTCCAGGCAAGAATACTGGAGTAGCTTGCCATGCCCTCCTCCGGGGATCTTCCTGACCCAGGGATTGAAACTGCGTCTCTTCACAGATGCATGGAACAATTTTATGGACTCTGAGGGAGAAGGTGAGGGTGGGACGTTCTGGGAGAATAGCATTGAAACATGTATATTATCATATGTGAAACAGAACACCATTCCATGTTCGATGCATGTGACAAGGGCTCAGGGCCGGGGCAATGGGATGATCCAGAGGGATGGGATGGGGAGGGAGATGGGTGGGGGGTCCAGGAAGGGGAACACATGTAAACCCATGGCTGATTCATGTCAATGTATGGCAAAAACTATTACAATATTGTAAAGTAATTAGCCCCCAACTAAAATAAATAAATTTATAAAAAAATAAATAAATAAAAAAATAAAAATAAAAGACGCTTGTAGAAAAAAAAAAAAAGAAACTGCGTCTCTTATGTCTTCTACATTGGCAGGTGGGTTCTTTTTTTTTTTTTTAATAAATTTATTAATTTTAGTTGGGGGCTAATTATTTTACAATATTGTAGTGGTTTTTGCCATACAGTGACATGAATCAGCCATGGGTTTACATGTGTTCCCCATCCTGAACCCCCCTCCCACCTCCCTCCCCATCCCATCCCTCTGGGTCATCCCATTGCCCCAGCCCTGAGCATTTGTCTCATGCATCGAACCTGGAATGGTGTTCTGTTTCACATATGATAATATACATGTTTCAATGCTATTCTCCCAGGACGTCCCACCCTCCCCTTCTCCCTCAGAGTCCATAAGACTGTTCTATGCATCTGTGTCTCTTATTCTGTCTCGCATATAGGGTTATCATTACCATCTTTCAAATTCCGTATATATGCATTAGTATACTGTATTGGTGTTTTTCTTTCTGGCTTCACTCTGTATAATGGGCTCCAGTTTCATCCATCTCAATAGAACTGGTTCAAATGTATTCTTTTTAATGGCTGAGTAATATTCCATTGTGTATATGTATCACAGCTTCCTTATCCATTCGTCTGCTGATGGACATCTAGGTTGCTTCCATGTCCTGGCTATTATAAACAGTGCTGCGATGAACATTGGGGTACACGTGTCTCTTTCAATTCTGGTTTCCTTGGTGTGTATGCCCAGCAGTGGGATTGCTGGGTCATATGGAAGTTCTATTCCCAGTTTTTTAGGGAATCTCCACGCTGTTCTCCATAGTGGCTGTACTAGTTTGCATTCCCACCAACAGTGTAAGAGGGTTCCCTTTTCTCCACACCCTCTCCAGCATTTATTGCTTGTAGACTTTTGGATAGCAGCCATTCTGACTGGCATGAAATGGTACCTCTTTGTGGTTTTGATTTGCATTTCTCTAATAATGAGTGATGTTGAGCATCTTTTCATGTGTTTGTTAGCCATCTGAATGTCTTCTTTGGAGAAATGTCTGTTTAGTTCTTCGGCCCATTTTTTGATTGGGTGGTTTATTTTTCTGGAATTCAGCTGCAGAAGTTGCTTGTATATTTTTGAGATTAATTGTTTGTCTGTTGCTTCGTTTGCTATTATTTTCTCCCATTCTGAAGGCTGTCTTTTCACCTTGCTTATAGTTTCCTTTGTTGTGCAAAAGCTCTTAATTTTAATTAGGTCCCATTTGTTTATTTTTGCTTTTATTTCCAATATTCTGGGAGGTGGGTCGTGGAGGATCCTGCTGTGATTTACGTCGGAGAGTGTTTTGCCTATGTTTTCCTCGAGGAGTTTTATAGTTTCTGGTCTTATGTTTAGATCTTTAATCCATTTTGAGTTTATTTTTGTGTATGGTGTTAGAAAGTGTTCTAGTTTCATTCTTTTACAAGTGGTTGACCAGTTTTCCCAGCACCACTTGTTAAAGAGATTGTCTTTTCTCCATTGTATATTCTTGCCTCCTTTGTCAAAGATAAGGTGTCCATAGGTGCGTGGATTTATCTCTGGGCTGGCAGGTGAGTTCTTGACCACTACCACCACCTGGGAAGCCCAGGTTGAAGCCATGATGAAACACTAATTGATAATTCCATTCAATCCACTTTCCACCAGCAGGACCAGACTGGATTTGTGTAAATTACCTTCCCTCAGTCCATTTATCACTTCTCTGAGGCTGGGTGGACACTATGTTCCCCATGTCAGCTGGTTTCATGCTGCCTGCTCTGGTAGCTTTCAGACTCTTGAAAGAAGACAGCATCTGCCACTAATTTGCCCTATGGAAAGAAGCAATCTGGTTGGAATAGGGGCCAGAAGACTTTTTTTGAAGCTATCATATTTGCATATCAAAGACACTAGGTTTGCTCCAGTCATGTGTTTACTTGGGGTGACTTGGGAAAAGCTGATGCAAGGTGGAATTAGAACTCTCCCAGCTCAGGGGAGGAGGGTATGGCAACCCACTCCAGTATTCTTGTCTGGAGAATCCCATGGACAGAGGAGCCTGACAGGCTACAGTCCATTGGATCACAAAGAGTTGGACACAACTAAAGTGACTCAGCACAGACACAGACAGCTCAGGGACTTCCCTGGTGGTCTAGTGGTTAAAACTCTGCACTTTCAATGCAGAGGACATGAGTTCAATCCCTGGCCAGGGAACTAAGATTCCACATGCTGCATGGTGTGGCCAAAAAAAAATTTTTTTTTAATAATAATAAAAGAGAACTCTCCCAGTTCAGGCCTCAGTATGGCTAGCAGTAGGCCCCATTGCTCTTCCACACCCATTTTAAATTTCATATTCCCTAGGTATAAGTCCTCTTTCCATCTGTACAGTTACCTGGGTACTCTTCACCTAGCTGAGCGCTTTTTACCATCTGCCAGATACAAGGATTCCTTAGATTCATGGATCTTTTCTCAATTCCATGGTGAGATCTGAGAGAAGAGAGTCATAGTTATCTCTGCTTCCCCCATCCCCACAAGTATATTAGAGGTTCAGTAAAGCCTGGGCAGCTTGTCAAAGACAAGAAACAGTCAATCATATCTCAAAAAAGCTGGGGGAGGAAAACAAATGAATATGAAGACTGATTGTATTCAGGCTGTTGAAATAAAAAGATCCCACGATCAGAATGTCTCCACAGGAGGGTTTTGTTTTGCCCTTTAATGGGAAGCAAAGGAGAATAAATAAGTTGCAGATGAGGTGATTTACAGTCAGGTTGTTTTGCAAGCAGGGCAAGTTTCAATCAGTTGTCAGACCAGGAAATGTTTTTCTCTGTGGTTAGCTAGTTTCGGGGGACAAACAGTTCTAACCTCAGCTGATCAATCATGAGACAAAGACCAGGAAGTTGGAGGGGCTGTGACCAGCCTTGTCAGCAGGCTCAGACAAAGGGGGCAAGGTCTGTGCTTGGCCTTGTCACAGGTAAATAAGGCAGCCACCCACAAGTCTGGTGAAAGTCCTGAGAAAGCATGCACTGTCGGCTTCATCTAAGCCACGTGGGGAAGGCTAATTCTTTGTGATAAACTGTCTATAGGGATGCAAAGGTTGGGGGAACTTTTTAACTGTCACTCTTTCCAGGAGCCCAGGGCTCAGGTAAAGTTCAACATTGTCAAACTGAATGAAAGAAAACATGCAACATAGATAAATAGACAGACAGATAGATAGGCCAGTGGTCTCTTCAAAGAAAGATTATTCCTGCTCTCTGTCCCTGATTCAGCTCGCTATTTATGAACTACTAAACTGGAAAACGAGAGAAACAGGAACTTCCAAATGGAAGAATTACCTTTAAGGTTACTGGACATTAAAACTTGCAGTATAAATGTCACACTGGTAATTCTGCACCAGGGTTGAAGATGTGAGAAGCAATGAGTGTAAAGGATGCTTCTGCACATGTATTCAGGAGAAGATGGTGGTCACAAGAACTGTGATCTGAGGCGCTTTAGTCAAGGAAGTCATTGTCATTTAGATTTTGTTTGTTTCTTTGTTTTTTAACTTATTTTATTGAAGTACAGTTGATGTACATTGTTTTGTTAAATTCTACTGTACAAAAAGTGATTCAGTTATACATTCTTTATACATGCCATGCTAAGTCGCTTCAGTCATGTCCAACTCTTTGTGACCATATGGACTGTAGCCCTCCAGGCTCCTCTGTCCATGGGATCCTCCAGGCAAGAATACTGGAGTGGGTTGCCATGCCCTCCGCCTGGGGATTTTCCCAACCCAGGGATCAAACCAGTGTCTCTTAAGCCTCCTTCACTGGCAGGCTGATTCTTTACCACTAGCACCACCTGGGAAGCCCTCTTTATACATATATACATTCTTTTTTATATTCTCGTTACAGTTTGGTTGGATCCTTGCTTACTCAGCAGAGATCCATTACTCACCACCCCTGCAGTTTGAAACTCCATATACATCTTGTTTCTGCAACCGCCAACCTGTACCTGAGGCTCACTGGGTTAGGGTCCCAAGGAAAGAATGCAGCTCACTCAGAAATCAAGCATTCTTCCTCCCGACACATTTTTGCCTATGTTTCTAGTCCAGGCTTGAGAGGAGAGAGTAAGGAGGCTTGAGCCAGAAGGAAAAGAGTTGTAAGCTGAGGAAGTCCTTTGAAAAACAAGCTTTGTTTGAAGTCTGGGCAGAAGTGCTAGTTGCCTCTCCTCTTTTATTTTTAATCACTTTGTTTATCCCTAACAGCAGACAAGCCATGCTGGGAATTTTCTGTTGTTCAGTCACTAAGTTCTGTCTGATTCTTTGTGACCCCATGGACTGTAGCAGGCCAGGCTCCTCTGTCTTCCACTATCTCCTGGAGTTTGCTCAAATTTATGTTCATTGAGTTGGTGATGCTATCTAGCCATCTCATCATCTGCTATTCCCCTTTTCCTTCTCCCTGTCTTCATTTTTTCCCAGCATCAGGGTCTTTTCCAAGAGTCGGCTCTTCGCACCAGGTAGCCAAAGTATTGGAGCTTCAGCTGCGGCTTCAGTCCTTCTAAAGAATATTCAGAGTTGATTTCCTTTAGGACTGACTGGTTTGATCTCCTTGCAGTCCAAGGGACTCCCAAGAGTCTTCTCCAGCACCACAATTCAGAAGCATCAATTCTTTGGTGCTCAACTTTCTTTATGGTCCAAGTCTCACATCCATTCATGACTACTAGAAAAACTATAGCTTTGACTATACGGACCTTTGTTGACAAAGTGATGTCTTTGCTTTTTAATACACTATCTAGGTTTGTCGGGGCTTCCCTAGGTGCCTCAGACAGTGAAGAATCTGCCCGCAAAGAAGGAGACAAAGGAGACTCAGGTTCAGTCCCTGATTGGGAAGATCCCCTAGAGAAGGGAATGGCAACCCACTCCAGTATTCTTGCCTGGAGAATTCCATGGACAGAGGAGACTGGCATGACCAGTATCCAAGAGAGAAATCAATCAATAGAAACAAATACAGAAATGAAAGGCATAATGGGAGAAGCAGAAAGGGCTTTAAAATAACTATTACAGGAGATAGAATAACACCCTAAGTAATTTTCAATTAATCTTAAAGAATGCAGGAAAGGAGGTAAAAGAATCAATGGCCCAAATAGAAAACAAACAGCAAGCAAGATGCTAGACTCAAACCCAGCTGAAAGTTAGTAGATCAAACACTCCAATTAAAGGGCAGAGGGTGTTTGACTGGATAAAAGTAAAACTGGAAATAATCATGTGGGTCTACTTCTTTTTTTGTTATATTCACTATGCTTTTGTATTTTTTTAATGGTTCCCAGTGAGGGGGGAGGGCACTATAGGAGTAGGGGACTAAGAAGCACAAATTATTATTTATAAAATAAGCTACAAGGATATATTGTACAATAGAGGGAATATAGCCAATGTTTTGTCATAACTATACATGGAACATAACTTTTAAAAATTGTAAATCACTATATTGTATTCCTGTAATTTATATAATATGAATCAACTATACTTCAATTTAAATAAAGATACAGGAGGGGAAAAAAATCAAAAAGCAAAATAAAATTAAAAATGTCTTCTTGTAAAACTAAAAAAGAAAAGATTCACGTGGGAAATGCCAAATGTCCAGTTTAAGCAACTCATCAGATTTGGAAAGGTTAGAAATGAGAGATAAGCCTGGGAAGTTGGATGAAGCCAGATTATGTTGCGTCATAGATGTCAAAAACCTATACTTGCACCTTCTGTGTGCAAGTAAATAGTCCACCTTGTGAAATGAAATGACCTTCTGGGAGAACAGATATAAAGCTGACTTACTTTCCAGAATAATTTATTTCATAAGAAAAGCAAATATTTCTCCTGTCTCCTGGTTTTCCGTTTCCTCATGAGAAAACAGGGTGGCTATGGTAACGCATTTCAGCTGCCCGAGCCCCCACCTTGCATAAATAGGCCAGGTGACAAACAGAACGTTCACCTTTAAACTACATGCAATGAGCCTTCTTTTAAAGTGAAATGTACTTGGGAACTGAGGAAAACAGTAAGTCTAATCTTCCCTTGTCATTAAATCAATAAAGAAATTAAAGACAACATGACTCGAAACTGTAGTTCTTAAAAGACATCACTTTTTTTTATTATTGTCATTATTATTATTGCTATTTCATTTTTCAGTGGCCACCAAGTATGAAGGTTTCTGAAGTTAAAGGCATAGCAAGATATAGAAAAGATATTGCTTCTGCCTGAGTTTCATGAAGCTGATATCAATCTTTTATTTCATAAACTTCAGGCTGGTTATTGCTTTAAACACGTGCTTCGCTGCATTAAATGTGGCACTGAGAGGAATACAAATAAGAGAATTCCCAATGATACTAAGCAGGGGTGGGGATGTTGAGGAAGAACTGACTTCCCTCCCACGCCTGGAGAATGGAATTCAAGAAAGGTCACAAAACAGCCAGACTTCGGGGATAAATCTGAGCTAAACTGACTCAATGAACAACACAGAGGGACAGTTTTCGCTGTTGTTTTTTCCCAGTAAGAAGAGAAAGGACAAAGGATTTGATTGAGCCTCCAAAAGACGTCTGACTGTGTTGAGGCTGAAGGGGCCCAGACCTCAGCGTCAGACGGTCTGGAGTTTACCCCTAACTTAGCCCCTAAATAACCCACCCCTCTGAGCCTCAGTTAGATCTGTGAGATGACAGCATTTTGCAGCAGTTAATCTCTAAATGTCCTTTCTGACTTGAAATTTTAAGGCCCTAGTACATACCTCCATGGAGCAATCATTCATATTTGGGAAATACTTTCTAAAACACCAGTGGTCTTGATACAATCACAGCCTTGAGAGGAATAAAGTGTTGAGGTGAGTGAACTGAGGTTTAGCTAAGCTAAAGGACACACTGCCGCAGAACTGATGCTTTTGAACTGTGGTGTTGGAGAAGACTCTTGAGAGTCCCTTGGACTGCAAGGAGATCCAATCAATCCATCCTAAAGGAGATCAATCCTGGGTGTTCATTGGAAGGATTGATGTTGAAGCTGAAACTCCGATACTTTGGTCACCTCATGCGAAGAGTTGACTCATTGGAAAAGACCCTAATGCTGGGTAGGCTTGGGGGCGGGAGGAGAAGGGGACGACAGAGGATGAGATGGTTGGATGGCATCACTGACTCGATGGACATGGGTTTGGGTAGACTCCAGGAGATGGTGATGGACAGAGAGGCCTGGCGTGCTGCAATTCATGGGGTCACAAAGAGTCAGACGCGACTGAACTGAACTGAACTGAAAGGACACACAGGTAGCTAAACATTGATGGGTCTGGTCCTGGGCTGCAGGTCTCCTGGCTTCTGATCACGTGTCCCTTATCCCATCCCACACTGCCTCTCAACAAAGAGAAGATGAGTCTTATTTAAAGGGAACATTCAAGCCAAACAGGGAAATGGCACTTTTGAGTTGCTCAGGAAGGATGGATATGGGATCAAACTGTGAAAATGGAATGGGATTGTCCATCAGATCAGGATGAAGAAGGGAGCTTGCCCACTTCTGGATTTTTGCACAAAAGAATTGAAAATAGGTGTTCAAATCATCTATGAATGTCTTTAACATCAGAAGATATGAACAGGACATCTGGATAATTTCTTCTCAGACTACAAGTTAAAGGGCAAAGTCCTTAACTTCCAAAATCCCCCCAGTCTGGCCTTCTCTTGCCTCCCTAGTCTAACCTTCACTTCTCCCCTTCATGTACCACAGCACCTGCCTACGCGTTCCTCTGCCATGTCCTTGCTCACACTAAATCCTCGGTCCAAAGTTGTATCCTTTTTGTTCATCTAAACCCATCTCCATTGTTCCAAGTGTTCTCTGATTCTTTCAGCTGTAAGAATTTCTCTCTTTCTCCTAAACACTTGCCTCTTTCTCCTCTACAGACCCCTCTCCTATATTATAATTATTCCTGAACCTGCCTTATTTCCCCTCTTAAATGATACATTCCTTTAAGGCTAGAGGAATATGGACTTTCACGGGACATGGATTTAGGGATTCAAATCCATCTTAACTTGATCTCTGAGGTGCCAGGAGCTGCTAAGTGTAATCTCAAACTGGATAATAAACAGCTCAATACATACTTCGTGCTCAATAAAATTTGTTGAACATTATTTGGTTTTTTCATTTTATTTCAAGGCCACTTCAACATTTAAACCTTGTCTCCCATCTTTATTGGTTAATTTATTTTAAAACTGGCTTTTGGAGTAATATTAGCTAATATGAAAACAAATTTGTGAAATAGCTGAGAACGTCTGTGAACATTTTAGGGAATTTTCTTTTGTAAAAGAAAAATAAGAACCTAAAGTCCAAGACTCAGGATCTCTCTGCCGTCATCAATTGTGCTATCACCAGGAGAAACTCAGATTGTTTTTCCTTTTCGGCTGTGCCCAGTCCTAGTTGCAGCATGAGTTGCAATTTAGTTGAGTTTCCTGATCAGGGACTAAACCCTGAGCCCCCTGCACTGGGAGCATGGAGTTAGTCACTGGACAACCAGGGAAGTCCCAGGAGAACCTCAGCTTTGAAGATAGAATTTTTTCTGTGACATATTCTTAAAGCCCTCAGATGAAAATATGCTGAACTTAAAGGAAATACTTTCATTTCATTGCTTTAAACCCGTATTCATTTAACTACCAAAACACACACCTAATCAGGGCATATATTTAAAGCCGTGAAGTATTTACAGTGCAATGCCTAAGGCAGATGATGTATAGTGTATTCATTCTATGCTTCAGTAAATTCTGGGTACAAAGACTCAAATTGATGTTCTCAAGTGACTGTGTCAGTGCAAACAAGCTTCCCTTGAAAGACAGTTCTTCCTCACCAGGATTTGATTTCCTTTCTGAAATATGTTCTTCTCTAGATACATCTTAGCTGACAAGCAAAGCTAGGCTCTAGCTCTTTCCTACAGTCATCAGAGTCCATTCTGCCTTGTGACTGAAAATCTGAACAGCTAAGACTCTTCCCATTGCTCGTAATATGTAAGAGCTACCCCATCAAAGACTCTGCCTAGGTACATATTTACTAACAAAAATTCTCCGTTGAATTTCCCAGAGTTCAACCCCCCACTACTTACCCAGACCTCTTGCTAAAACTTCTCAAGGCAAGTTTCCCAGCTTCTTCACCTTCCTGGTCTGCCTTCTCTGACCGCTAGATCAAGGTGGCTTTATCTCCCTAATCAGTCTATAAGCCCAGTGAGAATGGGGACCTTCGTCATAATTGTGTCTATAATGCTCATACATCCTGGTATCTTGCATCACTTGCATGACCTATCATCTTGCTTTGGGATGTAACTTGTGATTTAATTAAGCACTGCGTGCCCAGCCCTTACAGAGCCTAGCTTGCAACATCCCCCAGAGACGGCAAAGAGCTTGAGGCTCTGGAATTGCATCCTCGGCTGAATTGGGCATTTATATGATCACCTGGCACTCCAGCTCATTCTGCTTCCACCACTCTGGCAGGCTGAGAAAACTGAGGCACACATGACTTTCCCAAAGCCACTCGGTCAATAATGAGGAGATCCAGGATTTAAACCTAAGTCACTCTGACAAGCAAACCTGTGATTGTGGTCTCTAGGCCATGATATAGGCAGATAAGGAAACAGAGACTCAGAGAGGTCTCATAGCTGGGACAGGAACTGTCCCTCTGACCAATGAGGAAACAGATCCGACTGCCCCCTGCCAGGGTCCCACCTCCTGCCAGCCAGTCCCCCATGTCTCCCGGCCTTCCGGTCTCTGTGCAAACCGCTTGTTCTGCAGAGGCTCCTGGTAACCCATGAGGTAAGCCTTTCCCGCTCTGCAGCCTCTCAGAACTCATCAGTTCTTTTGGGTGCTGCCTCAGCTGCCCGAGAGTATATGATGGGCTGCTCTGAGAATGTTCCTAAGTTGTGTGTGTGTGTGTGTGTGTGTGTGTGTGTGTGTGCACGCGCACATGCGCACAGGTGCACATGTTCTTTCCCCAACAGCTTTCTGTTCCCTTTCGGCAGAGAGACTTGGATGGTCTTCACAGCACCGATCTTGGAGCCTGCACACAGGCCCTGCACACCGTGGCATTAAACAGCTTCTGTCCTGGACACGCCGAGGGAGACAGCAGGGCTAATGACTACAGGCAGGAGACAAGAAGACACAGGAACAGTGGCAAGTGACCTGTGGTGGATAAATTATATTCAGACGTAAGTAAGTAAGAAGTGCAGTAGCCATTGAAGAGATTCAGAGTTCCAGAGAAAACTTCCAGTTTGGGTTGTGGGAAAAATCTGAGCAGGCTACAAAGGAGAGGGTGACGTTCCCTCTGGGCTTTGAAGGATGGTAGAAGTTGGGCATCTGGGAGGGTATGGGTATCTCAGAGGGCAGCGGGGACAAATCTCTGAGGTGGGTATCACAGGGAGGATGTGAGAGAGAAAGATCAAGTCCAATGAGCTGGTTCATCCAGCCCAGGCAGGGCGCAGTGGCGGAATGAAGTTGGTTAGGCAGGTGGGGTCAAGGTGGTAGAGCTGTAACAGCTAAACTGGAGATTTGAGATCTAGTCTGTGGACCATAGGAAGTTTTAGAGCGGAAGAGTGATGCAGTCGGAAATGTGCTTCAGAAAATATTCAACTGCTATTCACATGGAACGGAGAAGGCAATGGCAACCCACCCCAGTACTCTTGCCTGGAAAATCCCGTGGACGGAAGAGCCTGGTAGGCTGCAGTCCATGCGGTCTCAAAGAGTCAGACACGACTGAGCAACTTCACTTTCGCTTTTCACTTTCATGCATTGGAGAAGGCAATGGCAACCCACTCCAGTACTCTTGCCTGGAAAATCCCATGGACGGAGGAGCCTGGCGGGCTGCCGTCCGTGGAGTCATGAAGAGTAGGACACAACTTAAGCGACTTAGCAGCAGCAGCAGCAGCATTCACGTGGAAAATGGACTGGAAAGGGAGGGGACTTGCAGCAGAGGTATTGGTATGAATAGGTCAAGAAGAAACAAGGCTCTGGAACAATTAAGGCAGTGGCAGTGGGAAGGGAGAGGAGAGGGTTTTGGGGGGCCCCAGGAGCAGAATGGATATGATGGGGTAAGGGAGAGGAGGGAACCCATCAGGATCCCTGAGAGGCTGGGAATAGCACAGCACTTATTGGAGGTTCACCAGAGGTAGGCACTTGGTGTAAGGCTCAGCCCACAGGATCCTCACTACCACCCTAGAGGGAGGCAGCCCCATTTCACAGGTGTAGTCACTGAGATACCAAGAGGTTAAACAACGTGCCTAAGCACACTCAGCTGGTTAAATGGCTCAAGGATTTGAACTGGAACATCTGTTGCCACAGCTGACACTCTTCATCACAAGACTGGACTGAATCACAGAAATTGGGAAGCTGAGAATTCAAGCAAGTTAGGGCAGGAGAGGCTGAAAAGCCAGAGAAGAACCTAGAAAGCATCAGACAGCTGGAGGAGACCCTGGGGAGTCCAGGCGTAGAGGGAAGAGGGAGCTTCGGGAAGCTACTTACCAAGCACTTACTCATGCCCAGAGCCACACCAGGTACTTTAAGCACTGCCCTCTCTGAAGCCAGCAGCTGCCCTATGAAGTAGGTACAATTACTCTTATTCCTCTGATTACTGATAAAAACACTGAAGCTCAGGGCTTGTGTATAGATGAGGTTCTGGGATTTAAAGTCACAACTGTTTTTTATCAAAGCCTGAGCTCTTAATCAACACTTGGCCAAAACTGACACAAAGTTAACACAAATGAGCAAAAGAGGCCACTGTACATGACTACCAAGAGGCAGTGTGACCAGACAGCTGAACATCCAAGTCAGAACACTTCAGAGAGCGAAACGGGGTGCTAGTCTTAATTGTGCTAAGAGAACATGGGTGAGATGGGACCGTCCCAGGCAACCTACGTGTGTGTTCATCTGGCTCAAAGGACGCTGGCTTTAAAAAACGAATTAAATAAACAACAAAGTAAAATGGTAGTGAGGGTGGAGTCAGATAACAGTGAGTGGAAGAGAAATAGGGACATGAGGAGCTGGAAAGAGTGCAGAGGGATTCAGCTTCCTCAGAAAGTCTGAAAACATTGAAAATAACTTGAGAGGCAGCAGGATCTGCCTGTCTGTGACCGGGGACACTGTTCTTCCAGTCCTTGTACAGGGTCCAGCATAGGCACTTCCCACATGCATACTGATTCATTAATCAGGACCAGGAAAGGGGTTGCTTGTTGGAGAGAAAAATACTGAATATATTTGTAGTCAGAAGGATAAGACTCTATGGGGGGGGGAGATAAAAGATGCAAATACAAAAGAATTTAATAACAATTTGATTATCATAAATGAATAATACCCTCAGGTGTATAAGTGGGCAAAGAATTTGCCTTGAAAAGGAGAACTTCCTTCTCTAAAGAAATAATAAAATGAAGCTGTTGTGAGCAAAGGACTTGCTGGTTGAAGTAGACAGCTCTTCAGCAGAGGGAATTGAAGAGCCGCGGGGTAAGGACAGCTCCCATGGTGAGGGTATCAGCAACACCCACTCCACACTTCAACCATCAACTGAGTCCCACCAGCTGAGCCCCTTCACCTTCCTTGAGCCCCACTCACCACCCCAGACAGCCAGGACCCTTCCTGCACTAGCGTAGCCTCCAGCTCCATGCTTCCTAAAGAACAAGGAAGCTAAAAACAGCAAGGGGTCCCGGAGGTAAGCTTCACTGAAATGTACAGTTAAATATGGTTAAAATTATTTTATAATATATGATGTTTACTACAATTAAAAAAAATTTTTTTTAAGTTTGTGGGGATACATGTCCCATATACTTGGTATAGATCTCATCCATGAGTTTTAGTGTGCTATCCCTGCTTCTCTGTGTTTTTAGGGAATGATTTGAAGAGATTCAAAACCTATGACACAACGGCCATCACCTCGCCAGAATCTGAATTTTTGTTTTCAAATTCTGAGCCTATGAGTTTCTCATTCTTCATACTCCATCTGCTTTCAGGAACCAGCCACCACAGTACTAGCATTAAAATTGCCAAGCACCCCTCCTGTCTTCTCCCAGCCCTCTGACTGCCTGCTTCTGTCTCTCCCTAGGAGCCAGCAGGGCTCAAGGTGAAAGGTGTCACCAAAGGCAGCCTGTGAGTCTTTGTGTCATTGTTGGTATGAATCCCCAGCTGCCAGGAAAAACCAACAGCTTGTGAGTACGTGAATACCTGCTTCGACCTGACGATAAATGGTTGTTACTGCGGGGCGGCTAGATGCTGGCACCGGCTTTAGGCTGGATAGGTGCTGAGTGTGAGGATGGTGGGGCAGGCCCCTCTCACAGCATAAGCAACACAGATTTTTTGTTGTTGTTTTTTTTTTGGCTGAACTGGGTCTTCGTCATGATGCTCAGGCTTCTCACTGTGGTGGCTTCTCTTGTTGCAGAGCACAGACTCTAGGGCGTACGAGATCAATAGTTGTGCAGCAGCTATTGATTGCTCCATGGCATGTGGGATCTTTCTGGACCAGGATCAAATCCATGTCCCTGGCATTGGCAGGCAGATGCCTAACCACTGGACCACCAGGGAAGCCCCCCACAGATGGATTTTTAACCAGAGGGTGAGCAAGCTTCCAGAAGGCAGCCTCTGGGCTATTCACAGCAGAGGCCCCGTATCATACCCATTTTTGAATCCCATCTTGTCCCCAAAACTTCAAGAGAAGGTAAAGGAAGCAAGACAAAGACAGAGTAGCTTCCCTGCAATTCTTCCACAAATTTAGCATAATGCCTGCTTTTGCACCCAAACTTTTGTTTATCATTTAAAGTGAAGAAGAGTGATTCATTTGATCCTCATTTTTACCTCCCCATCATCTCCTCTGAGCTCTTGCACCACACAGTTTTATTTTGGTCCTCGGTCTTTTTGGGGCCATCTTGCCTAGTTTATGGCTCTTAAACTTGATGCCAAGACACGCAGGTCCGGGCAGGAAGCTCTTGGCACCGTGAAATTTTTGTTTCTTGGGCTTGAGCCAATTAAATCAAACTCTGCTCTGAGGCTGCCTTGGGAAGTGACAGGCTTAACAGCCTGGTGAACGAACAGTGGAGTTGCCATCACACTTGAGTTACAGTCTGTTTAAACTCCAAAACAGCTGCAATTCACAGCTCCCATTTCCTGAGAAAGGGGAAGTTTCAGGGTGTCACAGAGGAGAAGATGGTCTGAGTCCTCAAGGGGGTGGGGGTGGGGCTCCAATTTTCAGAGGGATGGTGGATGAGTGGCTGATTAGTAAGTTCTATCATCAGAGGGAAAATGTCTGTTTTAAGTCTAATCTTATGGAACATAGTAAAAATATAAGCAAGGGTGAACCAAAGGCGTTCAGGAATTGATCTCTGGCTGACCAAAATATATCTGTTACTGTGTGGCACTGCCTCTGTGTTTTCCTAGCTTTGTTACAAATGTAGCCTGAGAACTGGCTGTCTATCTTGCTTCCTCCCACACAGCAAGTTGGAATCAATGATCCTTGGGAGGAAAGAAGGCAGGAGGGGTGGTGTAAATGTTGACAAGTCCATTTGTAGGTATTCTGTCAATTTAGGTTCACCCTATCAGTCAAGTTTTCTTTGCTGTCACCCTGGTTCAATACAGACTGAAAGTTTATGTGTTAGTTGCTCAGTTGTTTCCAACTCTTTGTGACCCCATGAACTATAGCCCACCAAGCTCCTGTGTCCATGGAATTCTTCAGGCAAGAGTACGGAAGTGGGTAGCCATTCCCTTTTCCAGGGGATCTTCCCGACCCAGGAATGGAACCTGGGTCTCCCACATTGCAGGAAGATTCTTTACCATCTGAGCCACCAGGGAAGCGCTAATAAATATAGATTACTTCATTTTCTGCTCCCCAGCTGGAGAAAGTAATGGGCACTGGCTCGTGCCAACTGTGCTTTGGTGAAAAGCCAATGTATGCTTCTACTTACCTTTCACAAATCAAAGATGATTTGATTTACCATCCAAATCAAAGATGTAATTTAAGATTCAATAAGACTGGTTTTAAAAAGATATTGCCATGCAACAGAATAGTCATTAAAAACAATTGGATCTACATGTACCAATATGGAAAAATAACTTGGTATATATATTGCCAAGTTAAAAAAGGAAATTGCACATGTGGAGAATGGCCCAATGTCTGTGCATATGATGTGCGTGTGTGCAGAAAGATTCTATTATCTGTGCACACACATTCTACATACTACTGAATACTAAATACAAAGAAAGAAATTGGCAAAAATATGCCACAAATAGTGGTTATACGTACAGGGTATGTCTTGGGTTCCTAAAGAAGCAGACCCAAAGACAAGGATTTGCATGGAAACGGCCTCTTGGGAGATGACTCCAGGAAACACTGAGGGGAGAAAAGGAAAATGAGCCCCAGGAGGGAAGGAAGAAAATAAAGGGTGTGTCATTGAACAAGATCCCACATCAGTAAGAAGGGCTCAATCCCACTGAGAAACCCCAGGAAACAGTGTAGACCACACCTCGGACATCCCAGCTAAGGGCTGAGGGGTTCATTTTCCCAGCCCAGTCCTCACAGTCTGAGGCCTCAGAGTCATGAGCTCTGCCAGCCCTTCAGGCTGCCACACGTGTGCAAGCCCAGGGAAGGCCCAAGGACAGGAAGTCGCAGGCACCAGCCAAAGACCACTTCCTACAAGCAGTGAGACAATGGGACGTCCACACTGTCCACTGTAGACTGAATCATGGAAGGCTGTCACTGTCGACATGATTTTTTGTTGGGTTTTTTTTTGTATATCAATGACATTTTAAAACCAGAGGCAGGGAAGGAAAATAAAAATACTCAACAAAAACATTGGGCTTTCTAGAGAAAAGAAAAAGAGGCTGAAAATTAAGTCAGAAGAGATACAGGGAGGCCAAGGATGTCTCCCCAAAGAGCCTCTCCCACCTAGAACATGTGCCCTAAAGAGGAGCCTGCCCCACACACAGTAGGGTAGACGGTGCCGGGAGGACAGAAACAGTGGAGACGAAGCCCATTCTGACATTTTAATCTCAGGTCATAAATACAGTCTCGTGTGCATGAAGGGGATCATGAATGAGGGACTAGCACCGGGAACGTGGCCGTCACAGAGCACTGCCTGCTTCACCAGCGCCGGCCAGAGGGCTCCCTGGGGCTGCTCGGGGCACCCACCCGATCGAGCACTCGACTTGTAGGAACCCTCCTGCTGGGGCAGCAATTTATTCTTGGCTCATTCAATTAAAAAAAAAAAAATCATAAAAGATTGAGTGTCTGCAAGAAAATATCAAAGAGGATAAGAACATTCTCAGTTCTTCTCAGAGTCTAAAAGTAAAAACAGGCAGTAAGGAAGAAGGAGGGGACATGGGGGAGATGTCAGGGGTGTGCCGGGCTTCTTCCTTTCCCCAGAGCGTTTTTGTTTGGTTTTTTTGTTGTTGTTGTTTTTTGTTGTTTATAAAAACCAAGGAGGTATTAAGGCTGTTTGGAGATGGGCTGCGTCTCTCTGATGAGCCACTCGAGGGCTTCCTGGCGGCCCTGCTTTTGCAGTTCCTTCCCGATCACGTCCCTGCAGGTCAGGTGGTAGTTGTTGAGCCAGTCGCACTGCAAGAGGGAAGGAAGACAGACGCATTTTCACCATCACACCTGCACCAGAGCCTGCCCAGCGAGCAGCGGGGCCCCACGTGCAGAGTTCACAGGTTGAGAGTAAAGGAGCACAGCACCCTCTCTCCCTGCCCAGGGACAGCGACTTCCTTGTGTTCTGTCTCCCTCCCTGGAAACGGGCAGGACGAGCCACAGGGCTGATGGTGAAAACGTTCCCAGAACCGTCTGCCGCACACGGGCTTCAGTGACTCTGAGGGAACAGTGAACACCTGAAGGCAGACTGTGGCTCTGGGCTCCCCTGAGTCCTGGGAAACTTGTAATCAGAGTTTCCCTCGACACCACTCCTGCCTGGACACCATGATGAGAGAGAGAGGGGCAGGGGCTCTTGTGGCTCCTGCACCCACCCTTACTGCCTCAACCGCTGTGAAGACACGCCTGAGGCTGTCCTACCGAGGCACTGAATTTCCTATTCCGTATCCACCTACAAAGCTGAATAAAGGAGGATCAGCTAGGTCCATGAGAGTCTTGCCAGTGTGGCCGTGCAGATGCACCCAAAGCCTCTGGTGGTCAAGGGCTGTGCTGCAGAGTGGGGTGGGGAGTAAGCTTGACTTTCAGACGCTCAACTGAATGAGGCCACCACACCAGGAGATAAAAAAGGAGGCAAAAAGGAAGGACTTGGGGTGTGTGTGGTGGGGGAGGGCGTGTTGATGTGCTGAACCTGATGACAGAGGTTGTGCATGTGTAGAAGGTTAGATCTCCTCCTCGTGGGGAGGGAGAAAGGATGAAGTATGGGAGAAAGCAAGTTCTACCTAGAGCAGAACCCAATCTCTATTGTCCATGAAGGGGGCCTACCCACTTCACATCAGACAGATGGGGTGATGCTGCCAATAGCTTTGACCCAACTGGGACTCCAACTCCCACTGATAAGAGTCACTAGTCTGTCTGGGAGGTGGGGACATGGGGCGGGGTTGGGGGGGGTGCGGTACCAAAAACAAGCAAGCTGCTACACGTCAGCAGCAAGGCCAGGCAGGGCTGTAAGGCAGCTCAACAGTGCAAGAGACAGGAGCAACAAGGGGCCACAGAGAAACTCCCAAGACCTTTTTAGTTGGGGGAAAAGGGGGTCCCTGTCACCAGCCAAAGCATCACCATAAAGGACCTGGCAAGCCTAGTGTCCACACTCATGTCCAAAGTCCTCTGCTGCCACCTGGTGACAGGTGGATGGGAATGCAGACCCAACCCCAAAACTGCTAAGACTAGGAGTTTCAAAGCCCAGTGGGCAGTATCTTGTTGTGGGGTATCTCTATGCCTTAAGACAGAATGAAGTCCCAGATTTATTGAGTGGTATATGGGAAATGAACCATTTTGCTAAAAAGATAATAAATATATTCTGCTTGGTATATTAAATACTGTCCTCTACTTGTTATTTGTGGAATCTTGCTAATGATTCCAAGGTAAGAAGGTATTCCCTGTCCTACAAAAACTGACTGACCAAAAGAATAGTTCAGTGATTTGAGTCCATAAGATATAGTAATGAACACTGGACCAGACAGAGTGTACCGGTCTTTGCCAATGTCATGGGGGAGTCACCGGTTAACAAAACTCTCCCTCAAGGAAAAACTGGCCTCGCTTAACTTTCCTCAAGTGCTGTTTCCCTGGACAAAATGGAAAGCCACATGGGAGAAATGTCTCCTGGCCGGTACAGCTCACATGGACAGCAAGGCCTCTCTGACAGGATTACTTGGCAGACAACATAGCCTTCGGCTTCCAAGAGTGCAAAGCACCTTATTAGTAGAGACTCTTTTGCTAAGACCCTGGGAGCTGTGCTTGGGGGCCATGAGAAGAGACTAGTTCCTTGGGGCCGAGGGTTGTAAGCAGGGGGGCTCCCACGCTCACTTCTGTGTTCTCATCCGCTCCCACCTAAGCTAACCCCTGTGAGGACCAGGGAAGAGCCCCGGGACTGCAGGAGAGAGTCTTCCTGCCGAAGAGACACAGCTGGTGCTGCTTCCTGTTCCATCTCTAACCTGAATAAAGCAGCATCAGGGGCCTGTGTGGGTCCTATGAGCAGAAACGTTTGGCTGAACCAAGGGCACTGAAGGTCAAGAAGAGGTGCCCACGCATGGAGGGCATCAGAGTGAGAAGTGGATGACCTTCCTGTTAGCTGTCTGTGCACTGGATGAGGCAGAAGAAGGGGCCTCTGGCGGGGAGAGCCCCATCCCACAGGCCTGTAGCAGGGGCTCCTCAGCCCGCAGAGGCACCTTCCTCTGGTGGCAAGCACAAGGCCCACGCAGGCTGCACTGACGATACAGTCCCGCCTCACAGCCCCTGGGATGAGGCCAGTGGCTGCCCGTGGTAGCAACAACCTCTTATTCCCACCACGCTGTCCTGCCTTTGGCTCCTGCTAGTCTGCTTTTTGCTGGACTTCTGGGCACCTGCCTTGCTCTGGAATTGGTATCCTTCTGGCTTCTGTCTTCCTGGCTCAAGCCTGACCACTTCACAGCAGATAGCTGGGGTGGTGTTGTTTCTACCATTTTTGACCCTCATCCCTGCTCTGACCTTGATCGCCGCCTGCCTGACCCTTCTAGTCTGCCTCCAGAGTTCTGGACCTGAGCCTGGGGACCCATCTGAGGGCCTGAAGGGGTTTCAAGACCTGTCACCCTCTAAGCTTGACAGGTGAGCACGGCCGTGCTTCTGCTCTGTGAAGGGTTTCAGAGCCCAGAGCAACCACCTGCCTCCTTGTCTGTGCGAAAACCACGCATATGATCCTAGATTGTGCTTCTCAGTTCCTTAGTGTTTCACACAACACGAGAAAACAATCTGGTGTGTGCAACAGCCAACAGCCCCCCTGCCCACCTGGCTTTTTGTGGGAAGACACATGATCCATGTTTGCTAAACATGCCTCCCAGCAGTTATGGCTCCTGCCCTCCCGAGAGGCAAGGGCACACTGTTCCTTCCCACCTGTGAACACTACAGCCTCCGAGGGTCGGGCAACCAGGGCTGTTATCTACCTCGAAACCCAACAACTACAGGAAAAGCACCTATAGTCCTTGGGGCACCTAGGATGTTCCAACTCAACTGGCCTAGACTCTGACTTCAAAGTGAGGATGGACGGGAGGACTCAGGGCGGCTCTCCACCCCCCACCCCACACAACACTTCTGCCCCCTTCCCCAGGACTCCCTTGTTACCTCTTTGTCTGTTAGAGAATCCACATCTATCATTTTGGTCTGTATTGGAACCAAAGTCAGAGGTTCAAAGGTCAGGCTTCCCCGGTTGTTGAAGTTATACTATGGGAGAGGGAAGACAATAGGAGCGTTTACTCCTCTTCACCACGATGACCCACCCTGAGGTCACTCCCCCCAGACATGACCACCCCTCAGCCAGGTGTAGCGAGAAATCAAGAGTGGTTAGCCGGTCACCATTTCTAACAGATGAAGGAGACACGAACAGGGCAGGGCCACTTTCCAAGAGCTGTTCTGCTGTGCAGACCACAGCCTGCGCCTTCAGGAAAGGCCAGACAGAGTGCTGAGGACCTGGTCAGCAGGTGCACAAGGCTCCTGTCTGCTGTGATGGGGAGAAGGCATGGCAGGGGGCAGGGCATCTAGAAGGGCGCATCTCTGGTTTGGTTCTCAAGCCTCTGCTAAGCTGTAAGCCCCCAGCAGATCTTTCTTTTTTTTAACATCAAGTATGTGGCCTGCCTTGCCCCAGCCAGGCCCCTGAGGTGATGTTAAGAGGTCCATCCACTGCATGAGGCATGGAACAGCAGGGCACACGGGCCATGCTGGGTCTCTCTTCCTGGCAGGGCCTGTGGGATGGGGAGAGGCGAGGCTGCTCCAGTGACGTCAGTGTGCAAGCAGAGAGCAGACCCCGGCGGCCAGCCTCCCTGCAGGCATAGGAAGTCACTTCCCTCCAGCTGTGGAGGAGGAGCAAGGAGCAAACAGGTCTCGTGGGTAAAGCCCAACACCTAAAACCTGCCTCCTCTTGGTAATGTGATGGGGAGAGGGCACCACACCTATCTTACTGTCCACCTGTGGTACCTGACCCAGCGGCTAACTCAGGCTTCCTCAGCTTTACCTGATAAAAATCATCTGGGGCATTTGTTGAAAACAGTTCCCAGGCCCCAGTCATGGAGATTCAGTTTCAACATCTGGAGGGAGCTTTTAAACAATCACCCCCCCACCCACCAGCGCGCGGCGCGTGCGCGCACGCACGCACGCACGCACGCACGCACACACGCACACACACACACGCACACACACACGCACGCACACGCGCACACACACGCACACACACGCACACACACGCACACACACGCACACACACACACACACACACACACACACACACACACACACACACACAGTGAAGGTTTCATGAGGAGACCCTGCCTCCAGTAAACTCAGAGCCCCAAGTTACATGAAGCAGGGGCCTGTCTGAGGCTCCCTGAGGTCCCATTTAGGGTCCCCGTTCACTCAGGATTTTCTTTCTAGCTTTGCAGAAGAGAATGAATTCCAGGAAAGACCCCAATATCAAGGGAAGGAGACTCTACTTTGGCCCCAGAATGGCATGCTCTTGGTTTGAAGGACAAAAGTCCTCATCTTCCCCCATTAAGGAATAAGGGAATTTTTAAAACAAAATAAATACATCATTACTCACCTTGGTCTTAACAGGTACCACCAGGACAACATTCTCAATGCGAATTCCAAAAGCCCCGTCTTCATAATACCCTGGCTCTAAAACAAACCAAATCCCAGAATGAGGAGCAGCCCGTGACGAAGACACACGCAGAGAAGCTCTCACTCCTGGGATGACTACACTTCTCCAAAGGAGAAACAGAGGAAGGGCCACTCAATCCAGTGCAAGAGCCCAGATACACCTCTTCCCATGAAGCACTTTTATCTACAGGTCCAGAGAGAGAAAGGCTTGGAATTCCTGAGAACTGGCTGCAGGGTAGGGAGTAAAAGAACAGAAAATCCTCCTAACGAAGTATGGGGCAGAGCCGTAAGACACAGTGATGCAGGCGTTAAACTATATTCACCAAGATTTGGTAACGACATAGGGACATATTAGGTAAGAAAGCAGAATACAGACCATATATCCAGTGTAATTTCAAAGATACTAAAACAGGTATGCAAATATATAAAGAAACAAGAAGTTAACATATCCAAATGTTAAGTCATGTTTCCCCTGGGTGGCTGGATTACAAATGATTTTCATTTTCTTCTTTATATCATTCCACAGTCTCACATTTTCTACAATGAATATTTACCACTTTTATAATCAAAAAATGTTGCTGTTGTCTAATTCAAAGTGACGGGAAGTCAAAGTGTTAGTCATTCAGTTGGGTCTGATTCTTTGTGACCCCGGGGACTGTAGCCCACCACGCTCCTCTGTTCACGGAATTCTCCAGGCAAGAATCCTAGAGAGGGTTGCTATTCCCTTCTCCAGGGCATCTTCCCGACCCAGGTATAGAACCCAGGTCTCCTGCACTGCAGGCAGATTCTTTACCATCTCAGCCACGAGGGAAGCCCAAAGTGATGGAAGGGGCAAATTTTTTCCAATTGACTTTATAATAATTAAAATATAAGAAACAACACAGAGCTTTCAAAAAGGCAGAGGATCCACACGCAGCGTCTCGGTGAGGGACACCTACCGTCAGTGACGATCATGCCGGCCTCCAAGGGCTCATCAGAGAATGTTTTATAACTGATGCCACATGGACCTTCATGAACATTCAGAAAAGACCCGACACCATGCCCCGTTCCGTGCAGGTAATCCAGGCCAGAATCCCATAACGCTGAGCGGGCAAAGGAGTCAAGGAGGTGGCCTGAAAGATACATAAAGGACCACTTGGTGATATCTGTACAGTACTTTCCAACTTGCAAAGCACTTCAGAGATTAGATCTGTTAGGTTTGGCTCCGGAAGATGAAACAGAAACGAGCGGGTAAAAGTTCCTGGAGGATTCAGGTTTCAGTCCAGCACAAAGACGAACTTTCTGACAACCAGAGCTCCTGAGCAGGACGGCTCCCCCACCAGTTGGAGCTCAGTCTCCAGCTGGAGGATGCTGGTCGGAGACATCACCCGCAGGGGTAAGGGCTGCAGTAGATGACACAAACGTTCCCTTCCCAGTGCTGGAACCCTACAGTTTCGGAACTACAAGATGAGATCCTAACCAGACTGCAAGCATGAGGAAAGTGCTGCCCAGAGAGATAAGCGCCAGGGCAGTCTAAGCAGATTCGAGGCCCGGGTCTTGTCAACTTCCCATGCAATGGCCCACCCACCAGTCCTCAGACAACAAGGTCTAGTTCTCAAGTCTGGCTCCCAGTAAAATAAATCCCAACACGAGTCCTAAACGGAGCGCTGGCCCAACACCTGGGGCAGACAGGAGGCTGCACCAGCTTCCCCCGGGGCCTTCATGCCTTGCTGCCCTCTCCTGAGAGCACCCACCCAAGGTCACCCGACACAAGTGGTCAGGAGGGAGGTACAGCTGACCCTGGGCCCGATCCTAAGTCTGGCTCCCCGGAGGTCCTCTCTGCTCAGTCCAGCAGCACCCCCACTTGCCCAGGCTGGGCCTGGTGTAGTCTGGGGGCTGTTATGGCAAGGGGAGGACATGTGTTTCCACCCAAATTTAGACATGCTTGATGCCTGAACAAGAAAAAGCCCACCATGTGACAGAAGGTACCACCTACCTTTGGTTCCAGTCGGGAAAACAGCTGCGCTCACAGCTATGTGGCCCTTGAGAACGTATGTGAAGCATTCCTGCCAAAGAAAACCAGGAGGCACGTTCAAGATGAGCACAGATGCTTTCATCTTGCAGTTTTCAGGTAGTTCTGAAAACCTTGCCTCTTAAGGTTTTATAGCAATACCATAGAGAAAATCAGGGGAACAGGAAAAAAACTGGTGGAAAAAAAAACTTGGCCTTGGGACCAATTTTCTAGAAAATCTTGAAATTCGATTTAGTAAACGAGAACTGTCCAAGAGATGACCCCACTAGTCTTTCCCTTGAAATGAACTCTCTGCCATCAGAGCCTCAGAAAGACTGAGAAAAAGTAGTAAGAAGTACTGATGACACTAGCTAACACTATCAAGCTACTCCTCGGTGCCAGGCACAATACTAAGCACTGTATGTCTAACCCCCACTTGATGATGGAGGCACTCCTGCCATCCTCACTTTACAGCGGAATGAAGTAATTAACATGCCAGGTCACACAGTTCATAAATGGCAGCATCTGGCCTTGGAGCCAGGCGGTCTTGCTACTCCTCTGTGCGCTTCGCCACCATCTATACTCAGCATTTAGTCCTTACCGCCCAGACAAGAAAAGTGCTGTTTGGATGGGTAGCAGCTTGCCAGGAAGGTGCAGAGTCAGCACTAAACCGCACACTGTTCAATCTGGTCCAGACTGAACACAGCATAGGAAGGAATATGTGTACTAGTCACTCAGTCGTGTCTGACTCTTTGCGACTCCATGGCTCCTCTGTCCATGGAATTTTCCAAGCAAGAATGCTGGAGTGGGTAGCCATTCCCTTCTCCAGGGGATGTTACTGACCCAGGGAACGAACCCAGGTCTCCTGCACTGCAGGCAGATTCTTTACCGTCTAAGCCACCAAGGAAGCCCCAGACTAAAGGTATCTGGACCCAAGTCAAACTCATCCAAGGTGCTGGTGCCAACTAATGAAGGACACGAAGGACCAGCACTAGGAAATCTGCCCTGCTACAGCCCACAGAGTCCTCCTCCCTGGACAAGCTTCCTGAAGGAGCTCCCAGGGAAAAGAGAGAGACTCGGAGATTCAGCCAGTATTTGCCAAGCAGTGGCTATGATCCAGGAACCAGCTGGGCTCACAGAACCTTCCCAGCCAGACTTGGAGGTGAGTACTCTGCCCCCATTTTTATGGATGGTCTGAGTGTCAAGTATCAAGGTCATGGGGCCTGTGAACATCAGAGAAGATATGAAGCCTAGTGTCTAGACTCCTAGCACACATCTCTCTACCTTACAGCTGTATGCTGGACCGCCCAGACACCGAGCAGGGCGTGTCATTTCAGAGGGTTCCTAGAGGGCTGAGCCTATAAATACGAACACCAAAATTGAAAAAAGAAGGGGGATAGCTTTCAGAATCAAATCTAGACACTGTTCATAAAAAAAAATTTAAAAACCACATATTCACTACCCTGCTCCCCTCCCCAAAGGCCAAAGTTGTTTAAACTTGAATCTGAGCCTGACCTTAGCAGGCACAATGCTCTTAAAAATCTCTCCAACAATTAGTTTAATGGATGTCATAAAGCAGATAAGCCTGACTCCACAGTAATGAGCTCTTTTACTTTCCCACTTATAACTTTTCCTTATTTATGCAATCCCTTTTCACGAGAGAGAACGGTCAGAGAAAGCAGAGGGCCTCTCGAGTGTCCTCGTACCTTCTCATAAGCCGTAGGAGTTCCAAAATGCATGGTGCGAGTGACGTCTGTGGTTCCATCCCTGCCCAAAAGAAAGGACAAGTCAGTGTTCACTCCAAAGAAGCTCCTCCTCAAATACGTGACAGGTGAAGAGGTGGAGAAAACTGAACCCTCATACACTGACTGGTGGACGTGTAAAATAGTACAGCCACTTTGGAAAACAGTTTGCTGGTTCGTAAAAGGTTTCTTAAACATGGAGTGACCTTATGACCCAGCACTTCTACTCCCCCAGGTAAACCCCCGAGAGAACTGAGAATGTCCACACAAACACATGTACACTAATGTTCACGGCAGCATTACTCTTCATATCCCAAACATGCAAACAACCTAAATGTCCAACAACTGATGAGTAAACAAAATGCAGTATATACACACAATGAAACAGTATTCAGCAATAAAAAGGAATGAAGTACTGATGCATGCTACAGCGTGGATGAACCTTGAACGCATTATGCTAAGTGACAGAAGTCAGACACTGACACCATATATTAATATTATATAATTCCATTTATATGAAATGTCCAGAACAGGCAAGTACATACAGACTACAGTACATTCGTGGTTCCCTGGCTAGGGGAAGATGGAAAGTGACTGCCAACAGGAATAGTGTTTCTTTTTTGGAGGTGATGAAAATACTCTAAAATTGATGGTGGTGATAGTTGCACAACTCTATGAACAAACTAAAAATCATCAATTGTACACTTTAATAAGTTGAATTATATTTCAATAAAGTTATTATAGGAAATAAAATGAGACACAGTGTGAAAGCAAGGATGGCCCAGTGCAGTGGGAGTGAACTCAGTCAGACCTTGACACACACACACTCATAGTCTACAATGTGACAACTGTTTCATGGAAGACACCATTCCTGGGGTTATGAATGAAAGGGAAGTGAACCTTCTGGCAAAAGAAGGTCAAACTCTAATTCCTCCTGTCAGGATGGCAAGCAGTTTACTAGAACCTAAAAATACCCAAATGCATCTTTTAGAACACCCTAATCCACCCCCAACAGAGAAAGGATAACTTCTAGAATCCTGCTAAAATGTAGAAGTGACCCAAAGTTACACCATTATCCAAGTAATCTCAATACTCTTAGCTCTAGGCTGTTATTAACACCAACCCATACTTCCCAGGCTAGATTGTGGCTTTCACATACTTGGCTGAGCTCATTTAATAACAAGGTTCTCCACCAGGCAAAGTCCCAGCTGCAGTGGAAAATGGAGCATTAAAAGGCCTGGCTCATGCTCTCTCAATGCAGACAACACCTATTCCAGCTCCTCCTCGTGGGTTCCACCTCAAGACCCAATCAAATCTTGGGTTCTCTGAGAAACTATTCTAGATGATGACTGTGAAAACAGCAAGGCATGAAGAAAGAAATTCAGAAACTCAGGGATGACCCTCATTTCTCATTCATTCTTTCAAAATTAAGCCCTCACTTCCCAAGGCCCTGAGGCCACTGCAGGCTGAGGAGCTGACAGGTGGTTTATGGGCTGGGGCAGAAGACTTCCCAATGGTTCTGAAAGCCTACTTTCAGTTATTTGTTTAGCATTTAACAGCTTCCAACCAAGGACTAAACATTTCTAACAAACAGTCTTTTGTGGGAACAGAATCACAACTGGGCTATTTCAACAAGGGGTGAAGAAAAGGACAAGACATGGGAACAATTCCATCAGTGGCTGGCTCAGAATGAGATGACCCGCTGAGAGATCTCAGCTGGAGCCTGGCCTGTCCACCTACTCAACTGCCCTGACTTAGCGGAGTCAGGCTCTACAGTAGCCCCGATTCACTTACTTGTATTGAGCACCCGAGTCAATGAGGTACACCTCATCCAGAGACAAGGTCCTATTCGTCTCAGGGACCGGCCTAAGAAAGTTAATTACAAGTTAATTATTCCACAAATGTAAATGCTTCCTGAATCTGGGAGGAGGGAATGCAAGAGTTCTTTGTACTATTCTAACAACTTATGTAAGCCTGAAATTATATCAAACCCAAGTTACCCAATAGGTTAATTATTGCAAGTAATATTAACCTTCTACTCAAGACTAGTCAACCTATCTCCCCAACTAGATAAGGAGCTCAGGAGAAGGAAGAATAATGTATTTCTTTATATCTACCTCCATTTGTGACTAGAACAAAATAAGTGTTCATGAGATAACTGTAAAAACTACAAAAATAATAATCAATAGAAGCAAGAGGACCAAGCTGGGAAATGAGAAGACAGCAGTCTGGACTCATTTGTCTTTATTTGGGGAGTGGGGGACGGTTCAGTCCCCTGCCTCAAGCCTCCACTTTCCTCCCTCAGTCCTAACCCCACCAGGAGCCTCCCCACTTGCTTCCTAGACCACCAGATGGGCAGAAGGCGAGTGTCTCACTTTGGGAGAAAAACTAAAGGGACTTTTGCTGGGAAAAGCAGTAGATCATGATGCTCTTATACTAGAGCACTATTTTCAAATGAACGTGAGGTAGTTTTTAAAGTAGTCTGATTCTTCCGTATCGCCTTCCAGACAATACGCTGCACTGGGAAAAGCTAGACAGGACGTGAGCATTCCAAGCCACCACCCTGCAGTGCAGAGAGGGTCTCACAGAGGTTCTCCTTCCTCCACAGGCAGTAAGGGGACCAGTAGGCACTCGATCCCAGTGACTAGAAAAGACCACCAGATATGGGCCCAGCACCCTACTTATCAACAGGCTTCCAACAGCCACAATGAAGAAACACAAAGGAAAAGTGAGATTATCCCCACTTGGACTGAAATTTTTTTTTTTAAGTTCTAGGGTCATATCCAGCCAGGAAATTCATCACCTGTGCTAAATATAAGACAAGAACTCAAGTCCTTTTGAAAGTTTAATGTTGGAACAGAAGCATTAATATGAGAGAACTGTACAGTCACATCCATGACTATCTCCCACACAGTAGCCTCAAAATTTGTCCCAAGACTAAAAACTCTAAAAGCAATTAGTAAAAAGGGTGGAGGGGGGACTTGTGCCCAAGTACAGCACAGTGAGACAGCCAGAGTGCTTGCTCCATCACGATGCACGTCACAGATGGGAAGCAAAGAACTCAAGATACCCAACACGAGGCAAAACCATGTGAGCCAGGCAAAGCTGAAGCTGGAGCCCATGCAAGAAGCCTAGTTCCATTTCCCACCACCTCCACAGGTGGGTCTAGCTCTCCCAAATTCATCAGTGCCCTCCTGGTCTCACAGTGGAAGGAAGCTTGGCTCTGTGGGTCCATGGGCTCATGTAGTACAAATCCCCATAGGCTGGGGAGGAAAGAGAGGGTACAGATTATCTCCTTAAACATAACAGGGTGCTCCACAACCTAGTGGTAAGTTTGTTTGGTATGGAGGTCATGGAGCTCACAAGATGTTTGGACTAGTGCGTCAAGAAGGCTGCCACCGTCAGAAAAGAAAAACACTAAAACTTCTAACTATTAAGATTCAGGGATTATGATGACAGATACTGCAGTCTCAGAAGGAAAGAGGGATGACCCGTTTGACTACATCATGGATAATGTTGATGGGCAACATCGGTGCCAGAGTCGCTCCCAAAAGGCAGAGGCTTTGGACTGAGAGACAAGACCTCAAAGATCTTATTTCACACATAAGAACAATCTCAACAGACACATGGAGGTGGGTGCCAGGGCCTTTGATAAAACAATGTCTCTCCCCTGCTCAGGCTCCTGTGCAGAAGCAGCAGCAAAGCCAGGCAGCGTGCTCTTCCGCATGCCTTACGCGTAGTGAATGATGGCGCCATTGGGTCCCGTACTGGAAATGGTTGGGAAGCTCAGGTCCACAAAGTCGGCCTGCTGCCTGGAACAGAAAGACACACAAAGAGCAGAGCGGCCTCAAGGTTCTCACTGTGCCAGGAACCAGGGCCCCACCCAGCTTCGTTGAATTTGCCAAGGACAGGAGCACAAGACTCACAGGGACCCCCCAGAGTGATCCTTACCTGCGGAATTCCTCAGCTTTGTTGGCAGCTGAGATCTCTGTCACACCTCCTTTGGGTACCTACGAGGAAGTTGCTTATAAACCACTGGGGTGTGATAAATTCATGGGTCTCCCATATAGTATGAAAAGTGTTAGTCGCTTGGTCGTGTCTGACTCCTTGTGACCCCACAGACTGTAGGCTGCTAGGCTTCTCTGTTATAGGGAGTACATTAAAAGCTTACTTTTTCCTCAATCCCCATGTTCCAACTGTCCAACCTATAGGACACAGCTTACGTCTCATCTTCAACAAGGAGGGAATTCCCAAAGGCTCCTACCAAAGCTATCTAAAAGTAAAAGGACTTCTATCCATTTAATTTTTCACTCAACTATTTACCTCAGTATTATATCCTAAAACTTCCCCAAATTTAATACACCTAAATTTAAAAATTCAAAAGCATTCCCACTTATAACATCCTAAGAAAAAGATCCTAAATAAAGATAAATGCAAAGATATTATTACAAGGTGCTTGGTAATTGCAAAAAAAAAAAAAAAATTCAAAAAACACTCTTAACATTTGAAAATAAGAGGAATGGATATATAAAACAGCCTAGCCACTAAACACAGTCTCCATTTGGATCATTTTTTTAAAATCTCAAAGAAAATGGGAAATACACTATGATACTAAGTGAATAAAACAGAATACAAAATGATAGCGTTACAGTGAGAGACATGTAAAAATGACCTATGCTGAGAAAAAAAAAATGACATACACAGATGAACAATTGCCAGAGGGGAAAAATTTGTGGGAATCAAGCTATTTTCTTCTCCCAATGTAAGCTACTTTCAAAGAGTTGCTTTGATATTTTTTATAATATTTGATAAAAATATCAAAAATATATTGATATTTTTGATAATATTTAAAGGGACTATGATACCATTTAATAAGAGCACACAGGAATCACCTTCCTATCAGCTACAAGGAGTGAAACGGCAAGAAACTAATGACCAAGAATTGATTTAATATAAAAAGTTTTATGGCTTAAAGTTCAGAATATACACAAAGATCTTTTTTCTCTTAATACAGTCAGCTTGCCTGTAAGTCATTTTTCCTTATAATGAAAGTCCACTTCATTACAAGACAATTCCTTAACCCAGAAAGGATCCATTCTGTTAAGGAATTTCTTTCTTTATCTTTGTTACTATTTACTACAGTTTTAAATAAACACACAACAAATTTCCACAAAGAACTCTTAAAAGAGAGTACTAAAATTAGATCAAGATCTTAGACCTCATGGTCAACCAGAGTCACAGTTAGAATCACATGTAGATCATTTCTGAATAATCTATGTCCACGTGTTAAACAAAGACTGAGAACCAACCTCTTTTTCCAGCCAGTTAAAGAGTTCACATAAGGCAACGGCATCTTTAATCTGTGCAAATAATAGAGACATTTTTTTAAGTTACGACTGAAAATCAGATGGGTAGATCCAAGGCCCAGCCCTAATGTGGCACTGAGAGGGCTACACCTAGAGGGCCACACACCACCAGGAGTCAGGCCTTTCCATGCCGGCGATTCCCAGGACCCATCCAGTATTTTATTTCATTCTCTCATGAACTCTGGAAGGCTCAGAGAGGTTCCCACCTGCGCCAGGGTCAAAGCCACACAGCAGGTAAGGGAGCTGGGCCTTCTGACCACCACACACCCCCTCTTCTGCACAGGCTGCTTTACTCACATGAGCTCGCCTCATGCCTTCTGATTCAGCAGAATTCTTCACAGCTTTGGCGATGCAGATGGGGGTGTAAGGCATACAGCAGCGATGATCCTGGGGCAGGAGGCAGTAGTGTGGGAATCACTCACCCCAGACCAAGATCACCCCTCCAGCCAGGACTCCTCACTTTAGACAAATCACAGAGAGCTCCCACTCAGACCCTCCCTGCTGTCCCCTGGGGCCCAAAGACCTGCCCTTTTTGGGTGGTGACTCTGAGCACTGGTGAAAGGGGCTTGAGCACATCCAAAAAGATAAAGTACATCAAACAAGCTATTTCTCGTCTCTCCCCCACCCCCTTAGCTCTCTGAGACAGCTGGCTGCCAGCCAGCAGCAAGATGCTGCTTTTCAAACCTTCATGGTCATGGTCAGGGTTCACTAACGGATCAAAGCTTGACCGAAATAACCCCTTTCTGGCTGCACAAAGAAGGCCTTTTCCCACTGTCTGGGGATGCATGTGACCGATGAGGGGGCAGGGAGCTCCTGTTCCTTCCCACCTCATGCTCAGGGATAAGCTACCATTAACAGTCCGGTCCTAAAGGGCTGGGGAAGAGCCTTCCCAACTGAGAGCAAGTCAGAATCCAGCCCTGTGTTACAGGGAGTAGGGAGTAATTTTGTATCAACTTGCACAGAGCTTCTCAAAGGGCTCTCCTCTCTCCACACTCCTTGTTCTCTCTCTCTCTCTCTTGCATACCTGTCCCTCATGAAACAAAGGCAGGCATGACCCTCATGGAAGTAAAGCTCTGAGTAACTCCATCACACAGTGTGATAGTGACAGGGGTGCAATGGGAAAACAGGACTAGAAGGCCAGGGCTGGACTCCTCCCAGGATGGCCCCTGCTTAGTGGAGAAGACAGGATATTGCTGGCTTTGCCAAAGGCCACTCCGCAGCCAGAGGCCCAGAGTAGGACAATCAAAAAGGCTCAACTAAGGCGGCATGGACTCCTGCCCCAGGCCTCAGTGAAAATGAGGGGGCACATGTCAGCTGCTTAGCACCACCCAGCAAGGGTTCAGTCAAGGGCATCACTATCACTATCATTTGACCTTTGATAAATCCCCAACTCTCTAAGCCTCCCTGGACCTCAGGTCTCCTTAACTATAAAATATGGTGGGGGAGGCAGATATATAGAGTAGTGTTTCCCAAACTTCAGACACTCTCATACCATCTGCACAGGGCTTACCTGGGTTGCCTACTCACTGGACCCTTATTTATTTAAGACTCTTCTTTAGATGATCTTTGAATCAACAGTCTATTGAAATCAACTCTCTCTTAAGAAATAATTTTTATAATACATGGTCTCGTATGCTAATTATATTTTTTTCAACTACACACTTAAAATGCTTTTTTTAATTGAAGTATAGTTGATATACAATATATTATATGTCTTAGATGTATAACACAGTGATTCACAATTTTTAAAGGTCAAACTCCATTTAAAGTTATTATAAAATATTGGCTAAATTCCCTGTGCTGTACAATATATCCTTGTAGCTCGTTTTTTTTATACATAGTAGTTTGTACCTCTGAATCTGGTACCCCAATCTTGCCCCACCTCCTTTCCCTCTCCCCATTGGTAACCACTGGTTGATTCTCTAAATCTGTTAAAATGCTTTTAAGATAGATACATTTAAATAAACCTAAGTATGAATGTGTACCACCTAAAATCATCTTTCATGCCACATTTTGGAAAACACAGGACTCACTGGGTTCTAAGAGCCCAAAGGGCTCATTGGGGGGACGACACCTCTGATATGACACCCAGTCCTGGAAACCTGCCTGAACAACCAACCTCTGCTTCAGAGAGAAGCCGCCTGATGCCAGGAATGGGAAGGGCCTGGTGGCCAGAGTGGCAGGTTTTGATCGGCTCCGGGGCTACCAACCTTGGGGATGGCCTCGCTCACAGCATAGCTGGCCTTGTCACTGACCCACACCTTCTCCCTTGGGGAAAGGCTGGCACACAGGATCTTGAGCTCGCTCAAGATGGACTTGTACGGAAGCACCTGGATTCTGTGCTCGGCTTCCAGGCCCAAGTCAAGCAGCAGGTGTTCCTTCACAATGGGGGCATCTATGCGGTCACCGTCAATGAAGAGCCTGCAGAGGGGCCAGAGGAGAGGTGATAGGAAAGGTGGGCACAAGAATCAGAGGATGAGAACACAGACCCACACACAAGAGACAGGCTCTACCTTCCAGCATCCCAAATAAGCAGCTTCTCTTCCCCCCATGCCCCTCCCAAACCCTGCTCCCCAAACTGTGCTCCCTGCCCCGTGCATGCTACCTTCCACCCTGTCTCCCAAGCCAGGACCTGGGCACTATCCTCCTTGATGCCCCTCTTTCCCTCCTTCATGGAGATCTTTGAACTTATGGCCTAAGCACCCCTCTCCAGCTTTCACTGTCGCCTTGCCCACTTGCTGCCCAGGTTAGGGTTAAGGTTAACCACTACCATCTCTCATGGATTAGTGCCACGGCCTCCTAACTGGCCTCCCTGCCACCGATCTTCTCTATCCACCCCATTTTTCAGTAATCATAATCCACCCCATAATTTCACTCCAATCATAAATTCTCTATGATTTACAAGCCTGACCATGTGGTTCCCTGTGGAAACTCACAGCATCCTCAGGACAAGGGCCCAAGCTCCTGAAGCTGACTCACAAGGCCTTGCTTATGTGGCCCTGCCTACCTGCGGGTCTCCCACTCCAGGTTCTAACCACACTGGACTACTCTGGGTCCTTCACCTGCACTTCACTCTCTCCTGCCCAAAGCCTCTGAGAATGCTGCTCCCCAGCTTAGATCACCTGTTTCTCTTCCTCCTCACTCCCTACTCACCAAGCTAACTCCCAAGTACCCTGAATCTCTGTCTCAATATTACTGTCTCCTCTGATCAGGTCAGGCCTCTCCAATAACATCCATACCTGCCCCACTGACAAGTGAGTGCCAGCTATGCATCGGAATCCCCAACTCTAACCTAGGACCCTGTCTGCCTCATTCACCCCAACATCTAGTGGAGACTCTAGCGCCTAACAGGCACTCAATAAACATGTCTGAATGCAGAAAGCCACTCAAACAAGAAGAGCAATGGCAGGAAGGCTGCAAGCAGCAGTTTAAAAGATAATTCAACAAGGCACGACTCAGGGGTTTTTCCTGCGTCACTTCTGACCTTCTGAATGATGAGGTCTATTTGCATTGTGGACCCAGGACTGTATAACAAAGCCCATATCCCCCTCTGCCTTGGCTGCTAGGAGTCCAATGCACGGCCTGAACAAGTCTTTGCAGCAGGAATTCTGTGAACTAAGCTCACTCTCTCCGGTTTTGTTCTGATGTCCTCAACACTTATTTTTTTTATCTTCTAGTACTACCAATCATTTTCAGGATTATAAGAGAGGCAGGATATAAATTAATACCTATTGTTAAGGAAGGCAGAAGGGAAAGGGAGGCAGGAGAAAAGCAGGACCCTGGAGCACGTGAGGCCAAGACCGGTGGGCCCGGGCCAGGGGGGTCAACTGGGGCTCCGAGGAGCTGTGGGGAAGACTTTCAGGTGCGGGGCCAACACTCACATGATCGTCTCTAGTCCTAAGATTGCATAGGAGAAAAATACAGGATTGTGCTCTACGTCTGATCCTCGGAGATTGAATAGCCCTGGAAAAAAAAAAAATTCCTGTCACCCGCCCGACTGCGAGTTAAGGGGCAGCTGGGAGGATGCAGAGAGTGCTTCCACTGGCCGGGAAGGGCCAGGTGGACCTCTCAGAGAGGCCAGGGGCCTCCCTTCCCTGTCTCGCCTCTGAGCTGCAGTTGCGCATATCCACCAAATGAGGGCACCAGAACTGTGTCTTTCGCTGCCACATCACCATCCCGGGAAGGGAATGGAAAGAGTTATTAGTCAGAACACCCGAGAATTGCCCTCCAGACAAAGAGTTGAAATGGTCCACCCGGCGGTGACCCGCCAGGCCTGGTCTTGCCGCAGAAAAACCTCTGGCACTCCCAAGTACAGGGGCGGGAGCCAAGCACTCGCTCCCTTCTGAGGCAAGAGACTGAGGGTAGAAAAACGGAGACTCACCCACCAGGGAGGCCAGATGAGGCCCTCAGTGTGAGGGTCAGGAGCCCCAGGGAGGTGGAGCTTCCCAGCAGAGGAACAAAAGCAGTGAGTCAGTGGGGCTCCAGGCCCATGAATGAAACCCGAGCCGGCGGCCCACCCGGAACCTCGGCTGGGTGGAGGACCTGCCTGGCCAGTGTCAGGGCCCTGGTGAGGTCACTGCGTGCTGGAGAAACTAGAGGGACCGGTGCTGAGCCCAGCTCTCGTCCCAGGGCCTCCTGCAGCCTAACACTTGCTCTCCTGAGAATCAGAGTGCAAAAAAGACCCTGGTATAAAACGCACTGCCTCTATTTTAAAACCATGGCTTCTTCAAGTACAGCATGGAGGCAACATGTTTTACCCATCAAACCCAACTAGCATTCTTTTTAAATGGTAGTACCTGGAGTCAGTGAGAGTGTGGCAAGAGGGGTGTATTCATACATGCTGTGCAACCTCTCTGGCAGGTACATGGCAATACAGTCAAACACACCCTACCATGCACACACCCTCCAGCCCATAACACCACCTCCAAAGTCAACCAAAAGCTGAAAGAAAATTATCAGAAACTAAGACACAGATTGTGATGCACCAAGACTTTGATGGCAGTCCTGTAATACAATCATGAGAAAAAGTGGAAATAACTCAAAGGTCATCCTGAGAGGAATGGTTAAGTAAATTGCACTATAACCGTATGATGGGATATTTAATATTCTCTTAAAATTATGTTTATACATGCTTAGAGTAAATACAGTGGAAAAAATCAAGTTACAAAATTATATATGCACAGAAATGTTAACTGATTCTGTGCAAGAAGATTATAGGTGACTTTTTTTTTTCCTTCTACTTGCTCTGCACTACCCAGATTTTCCACAATGAAAACGGGGGGTATTTAAATAATCAAAGGGAGAAATTAGCTTCATATGTTATTTTCTCTGATGTTGATGTTAATAAGTTAATTAGGGATATAAATCACTGATGGACGTGACAAAGTTTGGGGGCTAGGGATTAGAGATTGTGCAGTAAGCCATCTTTCTCTAGTGAGAAAATAAAAAGATAAGGCAGTGCCTCTTCTCAGGTACCTTGGGTCAAATCCAGTCAGAAAACAGAAAAAGAAGGTTCAACCTTATTCATTCAGGTTCTAGAAGGCATTGAACGATTCCATGAGGATAGTTTAAGATCTAAAGATTAAAAAACTGCTATTGTACCAAAAGGTTTGGTGAACTTTCAGCTGCTGAGTTTTCTGAAGTAGAAATATTTCTAGAACATCCTCATTGTGAAGAATCTGGGAAATACAGGAGCATAAAGACAAAAATATCTCCTATGAGCTCACTTCCATACCTATAGAGACAAACGAATGTTGACAGACACAAAAAGTTTGGAGAAAGCACCCCTCCTCGGAGGTGTCACAGTACTGAGTAGACAGGCCAGAGGGGGATACCACCACAGATTTAACATCAGTGCCTGGCTGTAATACTGCCCCAGACCAACCACAATCTCCTCCCCAACTCCCTGTAATTCTCCATCCAATAATCCCTTCTCCATCCCACTTGGCATGCCATATACCCACTGGTGACGGTCTTTTGCTTATTCTCTGACCACACAGAAAATTGAATTCTGTGAACACACAGATTCCCAGAGAACCAACTAACAGACTGGGTAACACATCCCAGCAATGAAACCAGAGCACTCACACGCAATCTCATCCAGGGCAGTGACCACAAACCACACGACGTTCCTCTCAGCCATTTTCAACCGAAGGTCTGCAACCTTGTCCTTCCAGGAGATGCCTGCAAGAAACAAACATAGTTGCCACTCCAGCCCCTGGTCTGGTCCCAGGGACCGGTGAGAGCCAAGTGAAAAAACCCATTCCAAACATTCTTAACCAGCACCACATCCCAGGGAGCATGTTATCTGAGCAGACAGAATCCCTGGATACCAATCCCATACAAGAGAAGTGACTCCGTCTAAGCTAGTTGACTGTCCAGAGCCCAGACTGCCTCACAACAAAATTAATCCATCTGTTCATCCAACAAATGTCTATGAAACATCTCTCCTGCCCAGGTGTCAATATCTGCAGATGCTATGCTGGTCACTGCAGTTACAGTTCTGAGCTACACGCAGTCCCTGCCCTCATGGGGCTTACATGGAAGGGAAGACAGACAATTAAACCAGCAATTAGTTACACTTCTGCATAAAGACTGCTGCCATAGAGGAAGCACAGGGAGCTTTGAGAAGACACTAATCAGAAGAGAGAACTCACCGAATCTTTAGAGGTCAGGCAAATATCACCCTCTACCTTACATTTCTAGAGCTTAGCCTTTCAGTGCTAAGATCTAGGAACTCTCCACAGCCTGTTTCAGTGTGACTAACACTTCCAAACCACACATGCACTGTCAGACACAGCCGGCGACTCCCTGCTACTCCTGCGGGCCCCAGAGACACTCACCCCAGAGAAGCTCACCACCACCTGACATGAGACAGCACCTGTACCGCACGGTACAGCCACCTGTGAACGGGGCAGGCATCTGTCTCGTGCACACAGCACCTGGCAGTGCCCTGCACATGGTAGGCACTCAAGTGTCCATTGACCCGAAGTCTCACCAGCCAAACCTGCTCTCCCTGCTCTGTAAAGAACAGGTCAGAGCCTCTCTTTCAGTCCAACAGAATCCAAAGCATGCTGATGGACAATGTTTAGCTGACCCAGGGCCCCTCACTGGGCCCATCCACCTCCCCAGTCTGCAATACCCTCTGGTGAGAGTGTCACAAGGAAGCAAGCTAGGGGTGTCCCCACAACCAAATGCTGCTGTGAAGATCAGCTCGGGAATTCTGCTTAAAACTTGGCTGAGAGTCTGGGTTGTAATGCTTTCTTCCCAGGACCCCTCTGGGCAATGTGCCTGCATTCCAGACATCCCTGCTCCACCTCTCCTCTGCTGTTTCTACAGCAAGATTCACTCCCCTCTGCCCCACCTCCAGGCCTTTCCCTCGGCACTCCTCACTCTTCCATAAATCCACACTTTCATCTCCCACAGACTGTTCACAGAACTTGCTCCTCACTCACCACTATCATGCAAGCCAAAGAAACCCACCCACTCCCCAAAGCCTCTACGGCAGAGGACAGATAGAGGGCAGGGGGCCTGGGAAGGTAAACCTACAAGTGCTGGCAGAAGAAAAGGACATGGAATCTAGAAACCTCTAGACTCTGTGTCCAATATCAGACGTGTTAGAGGGGCAGTGAGCAACTGAGTGGTAGGAAAAAAGCCATCTCAGCAGCACCCATGGGTCTGCCCAGAAGAGCTCTGCGAGAGTAAACTATGCCCAAGCAGATGCCAACAGTGGAAACAAACTGAACTCCTGCTGCACCCAATGCCCCGTGTGCCAGAGCAGGACCAAATCCTCCCATTGGCTCAATGACCTGGCTCCAGAGGACTTCCATTCAGGTGGAGGGGACGATAGCCAGGGCCTGCTGGGTGCAGCCGTGGTTCTGACCTGTGTAATCCAGGCCCAGTGTGATGAGTGGTTTGCAGGGACGCTCGGGGCGATCTGTCCAGATCTTGTCCACAAGGTTGTCCTTGACAGGAATGAGGTGGTGGCCAGCACTTCTCAGAACCTTGGCCATCTTCTTCCAGTAATCTGAGGAGAAACACTGGTGGTCTAGCTGTGAACTGAACACCCTCTACAGGCAGCAGGGCTCTGAGAGCCTGGCACCTTCTGATAGGCGATCCTGCGGCCCTCTGCCAACTCTTCTCCTTACCCTGACCTCCGCTGTGACCTCATGTCATGCTGAGCCCCCAAAGGTTCCACCACCCACAAGCAAATGAGGAGGGTGGGGAGGCATCTAGAACCCCAGTCCTCACCCAAGCTGGCAGGGCCTCGGCTTACTCACCTGTAGGAATGATCAGTGGGTCTACACCAACCCTGGATCCTTCAGGAAGTACACTCACCAGCCAGTCTTCCTGAGTTGGTGTGTCCTTCAGACCTACAGAGGAAAGAACTGATGAGAAACAATTCCCAGGAAGCCTGAGCTCACTATCCTACCCAGAAGGGTGCAATTCACCAATAGCATGAGAATAGGGTCTTTATCAAGCACCTTCTTTAAAAAGGATTTACAGCACTTGGAAAATCTGAACTTCTCTTCATCCTGGAAGGCTAGAAGAAGGGTTAGATGCTATAAAAGGAAAGTATAAAGTAAGATGGTATGTAAGGGGAGGGTGAAACAGAAGAAGAAGAAGCAGGATTTTCCCTAGACCCCTGGTAAAAGGCATCCAGGGAATCATTGCAACACAGGTGCACGATATCATCCTGAAGATCGTCTCATCGGCCTTCGGTGACTTGCCCACTAATGTTGATGAGAGCATGAGTGGTGAGATGATACAGGCAGAAGCTCAGAGTCTCCCTTACGTCCCACCCAGGTAAGGCAAACACACACTCAGGGCTCTCGCCTCAACTGGAGGGCATCATTGCAGAGGAAAGGCCCTGCCAGGCAATCAGCCCTGACTGGAGGGCTGAGCTCAAGTCTCAGCAACAGAAACCTATTCAAAGACTGTAGGAGGAACACACAGGAACCCAACATCGTGTCTTTAACTGGCTCCCTGGGCTTCCCAATTACCAAGAGTACACAGCCCTTTCTGTTTCTAAAAGACTAGTCATAGGACACCAAGTAAGCTTCACAAAAGGAACTAAAATTGCTTTTGATATCCCAGTTTTTCTTTAATCCAACCCAGTATCTTGTACATTTCAGATGTATACTTTTTCAACAGATTTTTGCTAAACAATTAAGAAACATTTCGGTAAAATATCAAAGAGTGAAAGTTCACATATTCCAAAATAGTACTGATTTTTACTACCTTCCCTGAGTACTGATAACCACATAACCACAGAAGGGACGTTCAAAGTCTTATAAAGAAATGAGCTCATGAATCTCAGTTCTAAAAGCCTGCCTAGAAACTGTCACTGAGTGATTTTCCTATCTGATTCTTTCCTATTTTTTTCCTCCAACCGCTTAACAAGCCAATTATTAAGGAAGTTTCTTGAATTCCCCTAGTATAACTTTCACAGGGTGAAGTCACGTCATCTCCTAGCAGACAGATGTTGGGCAAAACCCCAGGGATGAATCACTCCCCAGCCACACCCACCAGAACCTCCCTACACAGGAGAGCCAGTGAGGAGGTGGGCTGCTGGCAGAGGCAGATAGTATTCCCTCCCCTGACACTCTGACCCCCAAAGCACTGATATACATCTAACAGCTGTAGTTTAGGCCCCAAAGAGAGATGCTCACATCCCAGGAGCACACTAAATGAGCCCCTGGGGTGCAAGCAGAAAGTATCAGAACTTCCATTTGTACTTCTTCTTAAGAAATAAGATAGTAAACTTTGCTTGTATCTGAAATACACATGGACATAGCACATGCATCTAACATATAAACAAATATACATATATGCTAAGGGCGCATGAACCAGCAACAGAGAGGCATGTAATCAGAAAGTACAAAGGCCTAGAGGCCTATCCACTTCTAACAGCCCCACAATCCCAAAGGCCTGTGTTTGTGTGTGTGAGAGAGAACACAATTGGGACAACACCAACCTGTAGTGTTGATGTTTCTATGTTTTAAAAGAATTTTGAGAAACCCAAGTTTAAAATAAATCCATTGCCAGGATAAAAACATTCTTAATTCCTCTCTAAGCCAAACATTGATACATGTATATGGAGAGTGTGTGGAGCATGCACGTGCGTGCGCGCACACACACACACACACACACACACACCCTCAGTAATAGATTCTGGGGTCAACTCAACTCAGTATCAACATCCCTCTGTTCCCTGAACTGTGAGTCTGGTAACAACCCGATTTCCTCATAACTTCCAACAACAAACAAGAAACATCACGGATTTGGCCTTTTCTCCTCTTCCTCACTCAGCCCTGGCAGCTGCTTTCCCCTCCTTCGATTGTCCAAGTTCAAAGTGCAGCAGGCTGTACCTTTGTACAATCACTGAAATCATGTTTCGAAAGACTACTCTGATGACAAGGAAAAACACAGCACACAATTAAATGAAAAACCCGTGTACACACACACACACATTATCATTATCCAATAAACACTGAGCTCCATGCTTTCCATATATTACTTCTTTAATCCTCACCATTTTATGGTACTATTATCATTCCACCTTACAGATGAGGAACTGAAGATGAAGTAACTTGCCCAGGAGAGCTGCAGACCCATGCTCTCTCCCTGTGGCTGAACTGCCAGAAGCGAGTCAGGATCCTCAGAGGGGGGGCTTCCTAGCTCGGCTTCCAGGGACCCCTTACCGTCACCTCATTTGAAATCATGAGGCAGCAGAGAGCAGTGGGAAGGCCCCCAGGATGTGAGTCAAAGGCACAGGGTCCTCCCTGGGCCTCAGCTACTCCTCACTGAAACAAGGGTTCTAAGCCAGGATCTTCCAAAATTGAGTGCATGATGGTTTGTATATAGAAGCCTGTCACTTTCTTGTTCTTCCTTGTACCATCAACTGTAATGTGTTCCCTCAAACTTCATACACTGAAGCCCTACCTCACAATGTGACCTATGTTTGGAGACACGGGCTTAGGAGATACTGAAGGTTAAATGAAGTCATAGGGTAGAATTCTAATCCAGTAGGATTGGTAGCCTTCTAAGAGGAGGAAGAGAGAGAAAGAACCATGTAAAGATAAGCGAGAAGATGGCTGTCTGCACGCCAGGAAGACAGCTCTCACCGGATCCTGACCACACTGGCACCCCTGATTTCAGATTTCCAGCCACCAGCCATGAAAAAATAAATTTCTGTTGGAAAAAAAAAATTTTCCCCCAAAACTTTAGACTTTTAGATTTCCAGCCACCAGCCATGAAAAAATAAATTTCTGTTGGAAAAAAAAAATTTTCCCCCCAAAACTTTAGACTTTTTATTTTGTATTGGGGTACAGCTGCAGTCCATGGGGTCACAAAGAGTTGGGTACGACTGGGCAACTGAACAACAACAGCCGATTAACAATGTTTTGGTAGCTTCAGGTGAACAGCGAAGGTACTCAGCCATACATAAACACGTATGCATTCTCTAAATTTCTGTTGTTTGAGCCACCCAGTCTATGGTAGTTTGTTACTAAGACACCTTGGATTCTAAAAAGGGTCCCTGACCCCATAAAAGGATTAAGATCCAGAGACCCTGAGGAACTCGAGGGTCTCCTCCCGAGCCGGCCAGCTGAACTCGAGACAGCTGTGCCTCTACGCACCCATCTTCATGAGCGTCCAGTTGCTGTCCATCTGCTTGGCGGCCTGGAGAAAGTAGCGCCCGTCAGTCCACATGGCCGCATGTTCTTCTGTGACGATGGCTGTGCCTGGAGTACAGGAGCAAAGGAATGAGAGAGGTTCCTGACAAACACCTAGAAGCTGCACAAAATGGCAGCAGGCAGGTGAGCACGGCGAGAGACACCAGACTCCGTGTGGACCCACCACCCACCACCGCTTTGGCGGGGCAGGTGGGCCTCTGACTCCAAGGAAACCTCCAGGCAAGAGAAGACAGCACCACTGACAACCAGCTGTGGGCCGACCGCTGAAAGCAGCAGTCTGGAGGCAGCCTGGGTACTGGTCCCATAGGACCAGTAGAAAGGACCCCATGTGCATAACGTGAGTCAAAGCCAGGAGGACAGAGGTCTGTGGACAGAGGGCCACAGGGGCTTCTAGTCAACAGGACTGAGGTGGAAATGGTTCCTGCTCAGCAATCACAGTCACCTGCTCCAACAGACACCCCAAGGGAGGTGTTTTGCCTTTCCCAAGAGAGACCGCCTGGGCGCTGTGAGCATTCAGGGAGACGCAGGGAGTTTATGCCTCCACCTCTGCCTGCTCTCAGCTCCCACAGGCCCAGAACTCAGGGCTTTCAGCACAGGTGTCAGCCTAAACAACTTGGAATGTGCCAACCAACACATGCACCTACATCAATGGAAGCAGTGTGCTAATTATGAGGAGAGGGGCTCCCGTCAAGCCTAGCCACTTAAGAGGATGGGAGCCTGAAGGGGAAACCCACCCTGAAACTCAAGGGTGCAACAGCTCTTGGAAAATTAATGCGGGGCGCCAGTGTAGCTCAACATTAATCTTTATTATTCGAGTTGAAAGGGAAAAGGGAGAAACCAAAAGTTACAGGGGACCAGAAAGCTAAGGAAGGGGTCCTGAGGATGCCATTCATGTCCCATTTCTTATCTGCAGTGCCAGTTACACAGGAGTATTCATGATATACTTATCTGTGTGTATGTTATATTTAATAAAAAGTTCAACAATATTTTTTTTGGCTGTACTGGGTCTTCATTGTGGCAGGCAGGCTCAAGAGCCTGCAGGCTTCCCTAGTTGTAGCAGGAGGGTTTGGCTGCCCCAGGCACGTGGGATTTTAGTTTTCCCACCAGGGATCAAACACGCATCTCCTGCTTTGGAAGGCAAATTCTTTTCCACTAGATAACCACGGAAGTCCCACAAAACTGTTTTTAAAATAAAATTTTTTGACTTGAAAAGCAAAGAGTCATTAAAAAGAAGCATCATTAACACATGAGAGAAGAGAGTCACTAAAACGTAAGCTTAGGAGCTGCAGGCACAGGGACCATGCCCCCTCTGCAGAGAGTCAATGGGGACGTCTGGTCTGCATTTTCTTTTTGGTTCTGTAGCACAGACTGAAACTGGGTCCAGTTATTTTAAGGAGGTGAACACAAGTGCCACAAGAACAAAGAGAGAATTTAGTGACTCACCTGCAGAGCCATCAAATCCAGAGACAAAGGCGCGCCGACAATCACACGGAGCAATGTACTCACTCTGGAAAACAGAGAGGTCAAGGAAGTGGACCTTGATCAGTCACAGCCCAGCAGGACCACAGAGGCTGGCAAAAGCTGGGCACCTGCCTTCAAGGAACTGACAATCTAACCGAAAAGGCAAGCTGAACATTAAAAAAAAAAAAAATTAGTGCACGCTATAGATGACCCTAATTAATTAAGGGCTAAAAGGGCTGCTCCCTTGAGCCTCAATTTTTTCCCCTGGAAAACAAAGCAAGAGAAATAGATCAAAACTGCTCTTTCCTCGCTGAGATCTTACTCAAAAACAATCTGATAGCCTTCTCCCTTCCTTGCCACTGACATTTAGGCATCTGTTATTTTTCTGAAAAGGCTGAATTTCTGTTTTATGTGCCAATAACTCTCTAACTTAACTCTCTTTAGCTATCAGCTTATTTCTGAACTTCCTGTCTGTATCCCCCATCCAAGGCAGTGTCACCAATCTCTCCCACGCAGACCCTGTCCCTTCCTGTTAGGGAACAAATGCTTCCTCCAACCCAGAAGGCTTCAGCAGAATAAAACGTAATGTTCAAATCCAGGTCCTCCCCAGCCTCTGAATGGAATGGGATCAGGGAGAAAAAAGTAAGAGGTTCCATTCCTGGGGAGAGGGTACAAGGCCACAGTGTGTACTTTTGTGCCAGTGAGGCACAGAGACTCGAGGAACTTGTCCAAAATCACACAGCTCAAAAGTAGCAGAGTCAGGATTTGAACCTGGGCAGTCAACTCCAGAGCCTCAACTCAAACCCTATGCCACACTGCCCCACTAAACACATCATCTTCCATCCTCAAAATGACTCTACAGGATAAGACCAATAGCAAATTAGAAAATTGAGGTTCAAAGACAGAATCTTTAAGTAACTAACAGGTCAGCAGCAGGGCCAGGATCTGTCTGATCTGCTTGAGCCCAGAGCGGCTGTTCCTTCTCCTGTCAGCAGGTTGTTCCTGAGCTAAAGGACCTGGCAGGGTTAAGAATGCTTAGGATAGGGACTTCCCCAGTGGTCCAGAGGCTAAGATTCTGTGCTTCAAATGGAGGCGGCTCAGGTTTGATCCCAGGTGGGAAAATTAAGATCCCCAGTGGTGCAGCCAGAATGCTCAGGATAGAGGGCACTGGCTGGACCCGAGGGCATTTGGGGTCAGTCAACACAACACAGGGGAAAAACTGGCTCCCAGGTTTCATTCCTGCCATGTGGAAGAAAGCCTCCCCTTTCACCAAGGCAGTCATAATTGCACCCTCAGGCCAGTCACAAGACCACGACCCACAGAGGTGCTGGAAGGGCCACAGAGAATCACAATGGTGGCAGGAAGGAGCTCTGTGATCTCTGAGCCACAGCTGCCCTCCAGCAGGCCCAGTTACGTGCTCTGTGACGCATCGCCCCTGCTCTCTCAGCCTCCGTCCTCACTTCTACAATGGGTCGTTTCAGATGGTTGACTGCCACGGCAAGCAAATGTTCGATCCCCAAAACACAAAGGAACATTGACCAGATAGCACTAAGGACACAGAAGAAAATGGCCACCAGCATCACTGATGAACTGTAGAGTCCTTTGTTTATTAACCCAGCAAATATTGAGTGCAAGACTGAAAAAAAAAAAAAAGGCCAAGATGGGGGAGTGGGTTCCCACCCTTCTCCAAGTTCTGTTATGAGGAATAGTAAGTACATGTTCCACACAGCTCACCAGAAACTTGAGAGCGCTGCACAGACACAAGAGGAGAGATGACACTCCTGTCTCCTTCCTGAGTGGTGAAGCATCTGAGAGGCTGGGAAAACTAAGCCCTTGTGCTAACAATCACAGTACACAAGAGGACACAGTACACAAGAGGGAAGACACGGAGTGGACACTCGAGGGACAAGGAGGTCCCCTTGGCTTGGGGCTTTCCCACTTGACACACAGTGAGGACTGGAATGAGGGGCTGGCAGAGAAGAACAGCTGACCTTGATCCGGCCTGGCTCTGGCACACAGGGACACTCTTGAAGAGTGCCTGCTCCCAACCTGGGGAAGCCTGGAAGGAGGCACGTGGGCCCCCAGGGGTTTACCTAGAGTTTCTCTGAAGAGAGGTGGAATTAACAGCAGATGAGGGCTGGGGTAAGAATGTCTAGACATGACCTAAGTGGTCAACAAGCCAGAAAGACATAGCTGACCAAAGCTGTCACCTCCACACCAACAGGCTAAGCAGACGCCAGACAAGCACTGGCCCAGGGCTCCCTCTCTTCCCCTAGCCATGAGGCTGGCGAAGCCAGGGAACATTCTCCCTAGAGAGTAGCAAAAGGCCTAAAATAAGCCAAAGCCTTAGCGTACTAGGGAAAAGGCTCAAAGAAACAAAGCCATGGGCTTTTTCTCCAGAACTGTGATGTCTCTCCATCTCTAATGCAACCCCATCCAAGCCTCCCTCATTTCTACCTGGACCACTGCCCCTGCAATCCACTCTTCACACACACTCACAGCGAGCTTTTCAAACTGCGTGTTTGTATATATCATATTAGCATGTGTGTATATATGTGTGTGTATCATATTAGCATGTGTATGTATGTGTGTGTGTATCATGATAGCATGTGTGTGTATATATGTTATGTTTTTCAAGGGGATACATGCTTAGTCATGTCCGACTCTGTGACCCTATGGACTGTAGCCCGCCAGGCTCCTCTGTCCGTGGGATTCTCCAGGCAAGAATACTTGAGAGGGTTGCCATTCCCTACTCCAGCGGATCTCCCTGACCCAGGTATCAAACTCATGTCTCTTGCATCTCCTGCATTGGCAGGCGGACTCTTTACCACTGGCACCACCTGGGAAGTCACATTACGTTAGCAGCATACTTACAACCCATCAGTGACTTCCCATCACACTTAGGGTAAAATCCAAACCCCAGCACAGTCCCCAAGGCATGGCTGGATCAAGCCCTGCTCTCCTCCCAGAACGGTCCTCTCATAACCTGCCCAGTCATAGCACTCCAGCCACACCACCTGCTTCTTGCTCTGTGCACTTTCCTATCTCATTCCTCCTTCAGGGCCTCTGCACATGCTCTTCCTTGCACCTGTAAAAGCCTCCCTCTCATCATGGCATGGCTCCTTATATTTCAGGTCAGATGTCACCTCCACAGAGAAGCTTGACTGGACTATCCAGCTCCAGTAGCCACACAGCCTCTTCTACTTCTCCGTTTAGCACGTGCTAAACCAAGCACATGACTCTTTTATGCTGTTACTGTATTGTCCTGCCCACCAGAATGTAGGTACCAGGAGATCAGGGTGTTTGTCTGTCTTCTTTGTCACTGACCCTGAACAGGGCACAGGCCCACAACCAATACTTGTGGAATAAAGAAACAATCAGGAAGAAAGGTGAACCTTTCTTCATACTTAAGACTTTAGCCACCTCTTTGAAAAATGGAGAAAGGGCTCCAAGGCAAGAAATGGAGGTGGCCTCTAGAAACTGGAGAACACAAGGAAATGGATTGTCCCCAGAGCCTCCAGAAGTCACCAACCCCTGCTGATTCCAGCCTTCCACAGCTGGATAATAAATGTGTGTCACAGTAAGTCACTAAATTTGCTACAGCAGCAACAGGAAGCTAATGCTTTGTCCAACAGGAAGAAGACCAGAGGGGATTATAACTGGGGTTTCGAACTCACTAGCCCTAGGGTACAGCAGGTAAACTCAAAGAGTAAAGCAGGACAATGAGCTGCCTTTTCTAGAGAGCAGCTCCTACTCAGCTCTGATTCCCGTCATGCTGCAGTGTGGGCTCCACCTTCAGTATTTCAGGAGAGGCTAAATAGATGTGCGTTCATGAGATACCATCCCATTTTTAAATGTTGGCATCTAATTCAAACAATGAAATAACACACAGCCAAATAAAGCATATCAGTAAGCTACAGGAGGAAAAAAAAAAAAAAGAAAGAAAGCCTCAGCCAAATCTCATAATCCAGCTCACACTTGCCCCTTTCCACAAGCTTTCTGACCCACCCAGCTTTCAGAGACCTCCCACATCTCTGAATTTCACAGAATGATCCACATTGGCATTGATCCATGCCCCCCACCTTGGGTGATGATAACAAATAATATTGGCTAAGACTGACTAGTTGCCAGTAACTATCTTCATTCCCCCTAATTCTAATCTTAACAACAGCTCTGGAAGGTATCATCCAACCCACTTATAGGTTAAAAAAAAAAGAAAGGAAACAGCAGCTCAGAGAAGTAAATTACTTACTTACCTGCCCAAGACAATATTGCTCTAAAAGCAGAGCTGAGATCTGATCTCAGGTCTGACATTCCAAAGTCCATACCCTTGCCACATTGCCAAGCAACATCTTTTATTCTGTATAGAGACTAAGCATCTGGTCTGCACAATTGGATTATAAACTCTGAGGGAACAAGGAACACAGGTATGCCCCCCCATTCACCTCTACTTTCATCAACCACGTGACAGCTGACTCCCACACCCAGGAATCAAACCTGTGTTCAAGCCTGGCTCCCGCACTTACTGGCTGGGTAAACCTTAAGGTTCAATTTTTCATCTGTAAGGCAGAGATGATTAAAAAAACCCACGTGGGAGGGTTGAGGTGTGACATAAAGCAACTAGCACATGCTAAGCTTTTGATAAACTATAGCACTTACTATTATGTACCAGATGATGAACTAGACTCTATGGGAAACATAAGAAAATATCTTCTCAGAGTGGACAGTCCAGCAAACAAAATAAGACAAGTGTCAGTGAAACGTCAGCCCTAATAATCAGCACATAAACTATGTTGCATATGCAGTATGGGATCTGCTATAGTTTCAAGCTCAGATGTGCTTTGAATCCTTCAGGCCAAGCTCAGAGGTTAGACCTGGCCTATCACAGACAGGTGAGGAGAAGCAGGAAGGTAACGCGGGGAAGGGGGAAAGTTCAAGGAGGCCCAGAAGCAGAGGTTTGTGGCAGGACAGCGAATGATTAGCCTGACTGCTGAGGCAGAACATTCTAGGGAGTGGCAGCAAAGATTCCTGGAAAGGCAGGCTGAAGACAATGGTCAAGGACCTCAAACACCACACTTAGAGGCTTGAACTTTCTCCTACAAGTTCTAGATAGAGAATAAAAGTTCAAGAGGGGGTAGTGACGTGACCAGAGCTGGGTTTTAAGAAGAGTGAGCAACGTGGACACATGCAGACTGAACAGGGCAAGCAAGGCGATGGCCGGGCGCCATGGTAAGCATGACTAAAGTTACGTGAGCCTGTGCGGGGTGACATCTGTGCCCCCTACTGGCCCTTCACCTCCATAAGCCATAAGCCTGGCACAATGCCTCAGATATATGAGGTTTTCAAAAAAAAAATGAAACCGAAAGACTAAATGGCTGTGTGTGCTACAGGAAGTCCCGGAGTTCAGGCTGTGAACAGAGACGAGAACTACCAAACCCCGAATACTGAGGTAACATCCAGTCCTCAGCATTTTCATCTCTTTTAAATGAAACCAAGTCAAGGTAACAGGAAAAACACTGGATAGCTGTCCAAAGAGTCAAAGATACCCTTTCCCTACTATACAGTCACTGAAAGTGGTTGGTTTCCCATCTAGGACTTCATTTCCCAGACCCCCTTACAGCTAGGTGGGTCACGTGACTAGTTCTCACCAATGCAAAGTGGGTGGGAAGTGCTGTCTGGGTCAGGGCAAGGCAAGACGGATGTGCCCTCTCCATACTACTCCCCTTCCACCAACTGGAATGGTGGCATCATAGGATGGAAAGTGCCTGGATCCCTGAATCACCCCTCTTCCTAGTGGAAGAAAGTCACCCACCAACCAGGAGCACCCACTCTGGACTGCTACAGGAACAAGAAATAAGGCTCTATAGCACCGAGTCACTGCAACTTTGAGATGTGTTCCCACAGCAAACATTACTCCAATTAATACAGTGGCTGAAATCACTGTGGAATAAAAATCACTACCTCCACCCCAGGAGAGAGCCTATTTAAAAAATAAAAAACAGGAAGCCAACTCTGGGAGGAATAGGAGTAGAATCCAAAGAGTTTAGGAAAATCTGATTCATGTCTTCCAGAAGGAGGAACCATAAACACAGCCAAAAACTCAAGTTGGCAAAGTCAGCCCCACCAGAACGTGATCTTTTGACTAAGCTGTGCCCAAAAGCAGAATGAGGGGCCTTACAGAAAGAGAGGATGCAGAGTTCAGATTTCTCAAAGGTGATGCCAGTGCAGTTCTGGCCCCAACCAATGATTCTCCTGGTTTGGAGCCAGCAGTGCCCACAAATCCCAACATTTGACTTGACAGTACATGAAAACACCCAGATTACAAGAGAGAATGGACACATCCTCACTGTAAAAGTCCCTCAGGGCCCAAACTCATTAACCATAACCCTTGTTCTGAGTTTAAAAGAAAAAGCCTTAGAGTTGCAGAGGACAGAAAGAGCAGACCCCTGGAGCGCCAAGACCTTGCACAATCATGCATTTGGGGTGCATATTCTCTCCAGCACGCAACAGTGTGTGGGTGTATGCATTTCTGGTTTGGAAAGTACACAAAGGACAGAATTCAAGATTCGTCTTCCTTTCTCCAACACCCTCCCTCGCCCTCCCAGAGGAGAAATTCCATCAACCCAGAATCTAGCCTGAAAGAAAACAGCTAGAGACAAGAGCCCCAGAGAACAGCAGCCTCTCTATTACTGAGGAGGCTGCTGTGGCAGGTCACAGGCAAAGCCAGCCCTCCTTTCTGTCCTCACAGTCCTGGCGCAGACCCAGGCCCCACTTCACAGTCATCCCAGCTTTGCCCCTCCTCTTCACGGACCCGAAACAAGAATGTGGGGCTTCTCATTTCTTGCTGTGGATGGCACCACAAACCCTCCCAGTCTCCGAACTTCCCCATTCCCTCATTCAGCTGCCTGCAAGGTTCATGCTCAGTCTATCTATTGCTGCTGCTGCTGCTGCTAAGTCGCTTCAGTCGTATCCAACTCTGTGCAACCCCATAGACAGCAGCCCACCAGGCTTCCCCGTCCCTGAGATTCTCCAGGCAAGAACACTGGAGTAGGGTGCCATTGCCTTCTCCGAGTCTATCTACTGCTTCTCCTCTAAATCCTTCCCTCTTCCCTGCTCCTAAGGATAGCACCCAAGTCCAGGCCCTCTGCACCCTCACTCCGGGATCCTGCAATGACCTCCAAATAGGGCTCTCAGTTCCCAGTGTATCCCTTCTCCAATCTACACTGAACACTGTTCCCACTGACTGATCGCATCATCCTCTTGTCCAAAGACCCACAGTGGGTCCCTACTGCATTTAAATAGGAATGTGAACATGATGCAATTCTATCATGCAGCCTTCCTTACCCTGCCAGCTTCAAATACTCTCTCACCAATGAGCTCAGTCTGCACTTTACCTAAATCTGTGCTGACCATTACAGTAGCCCCCAGACACATGTAGCTACCAAGCAGCTGAAATGTGGCTAATGTGACTGAGAAACTAAATGTTTAATTTTATTTCATTTCAATTAACTTAAATTTTAAAACTGATGCTCAAGACTCCATTATTATAAATTTTTTTAAGTATGTTTGAAACAACTTTGGCACCTAAGTCCACTTTTTCAACTGCAGATCTTATGAAATCTAAATACAGATCAAATATTTCCAATGAACAATCCACACTTAAGTTGAGATGTTCTGTAATAAAATCGATACCAGAATTTAAGACCTAGTATAAAAAAAGGAATGTAAATTATATTATTAATGATTTTTTATACTGATGATGTGATGAAATGACAATATTTTGGACATACGGGGGTAAAAAAAATTGTTACACTGTTTCTTTTTACTTTTTCCCCACCATAAATATTAGCATTGTTAAACTACATACATGCCTCACATATTTCTATTGGACTGACTGAGTTCTTCCCTATGATATTTACTAGTTGAACTTTGCGTTAGATTTGTGACAGGGGCTATCTACTCTGTAATCTCTTTAAGGAAATATTTCCCTTCATTCATCGCTATAATAGTAATAATAGCAACAACAATAATAGCAACAAATATAAAGAGACTTATTAAGCAACAGATACACTTTAAGCATTTATATCTGTTAACTCATTTAATCCTAGTAACAGCGGTAAGAGATAGGTATGTCACTATCCCTTTTTTGCTGATGGGGAAACTGAGACCCAGAGAGTTTAACTAACACTTAGGAATTTGAGGTAACTAACTTGAGATCAAGCAGCTAGTTAAGTGACAAATCTGGCACTAGAACCCAGTTTCTAGAGCCCATACACATACCAATATTGGGTACTTAGCCAGTACCCAATACTTAGCCCTGTTATGGCAATCAGGAAACATGCATCAAACAAACAAAACACAACTTTCTCCTGCCTGGCAAGGCCAATGGCTAGGCTACAGCAATAGAAATGATAGCCAAAGAATATAAAAGAAAAATGGGGGTGGGTTGGGGACAGGTGTGGTGAAAGAGAAGAGGACAGCAAGAGTCCAAGCATATAAGTTTATGAGCCTAAAAGGTAACTTCTGCAACGAAAGTGACAGCTAATATCAAGCAAGCTTAACTTTCTGTTTTCAGGACGTTGCTGGACAACACATTTTTCCAGGATTAGAGATTCAGCTTTCTTATCCGTGGAGGGACCATCCAATTCTGAAATTCCAGACCCACTATAGGAGATGAAACACTGAGCGGAAACCTGGAACATCACCTGGGGTTTGGCCAGCGTCGCCACCATTCCCAAAGTTGAATAAGAAATTGCTTTGGGCCTATTTGTTGTTGTTTAGTCACTAAGTGGTGTCCAGCTCTTTGCTACCCTATGGACTGTAGCCTGCCAGGCTCCTCTGTCCATAAACAGACAGATTTTATCCTAGCTTCAGGCAAAAGAAAACTGAAACTGAAATACCAACACTACAAAATTTCCATACACTCTTAAGTGGAAAAAACCTTCAAAGGTTAAAGCAAGTAATACTCACAGGTCACATCTTTCCATACAATGAGCCCTCACCTGGAGGTGAAGGTTCATAAATAAAGCAAAACTATTAGGAGTTTGGCTGGGGCTCCAAGACAGCCTGTGAGACTCTTTGAAAGGAGAGACCCAATTGCAGACAACAGTGTGCGAGGCTGTGAGGGTTAATATTAGGTGGCAACTTGACTGAGTGAAGGGGTTCCCAGATAGCAAGCTGGTAAAACATTATTTCTGGGTGTGTCTAAGAGGTTGTTTCTGGAAAAGATTAACATTTGAGTTGGCAAACCCAATAAAGATCGCCCTCACCGATATACAAGGGCAGCATCCAATCCGTGGAGAGTCTGAAGAGAACAAAAAGGTACAGGAAGGGCAAATTCACTCTCTCCTGTTTGAGATGAGACATCCGTCTTTTCCTGCTCTCAGACTTCAGCATTCCTGGTTCTCAGGCCTTTGATGTGAAAACATCCCTGGTACCCTCTGCAAGCTGAAGAACCAGGAAAGCCAGAGGTGCAATGCCAGTTCAAAACGAAGCCTGAGAACCAAGGGAGCTGATGTTGTGTGAGCCACCACTCATAATATCACAATATCTCTCTCTTTCTCTCCCTCTCTCCCCCCATGCATATGGTTCTGTCTCTCTGGAGAACGTTACCAATACAGTGACTTACAGAAGACCCTAAACCAACTGCTACATGATGTGCTCCACCATCCCGTCCAATACTGAGATAGGACAGTTACAGTCAAATCAGTCCAGGGCAACTGCCTGATGCTTGAAAGGCAAGAGAATGAAAAACACCACTGATGAATCCAGCACAGAATCCATGTGACCTGAAGCCCAAGTCCAAAGGCTGAAGTCTGGGACAGACAGGAAGCAGGTAAGGGCCCATCAGAAATACCCAGGCAGGGGAAGAAAAAAGGAGTTCCCTGAGGATAAAGCCTTCTTTAATTGTGGGATGCCCACCTCCTCTGCTATCTACACTCCTCAGGCCCAACTTGTGCTGGAGATGCTACCTACTCACGTTCAGTCCTCAGTCAAGATGAAACTCAGGTTCCTAAGAAGTTAGTGAATCCTGTTCATCTAAACAACAGAGGCGAATGGAAGAATTCCATTACTAAACCCCCACCCTAAATCCCACGTCTCTCTCTATCTCCCCACTACCTACTAAACTTAACATTAATGTACCCGGCCACCACATCTTCCCAAATCCAGCAGCCCCCTATCCTGCTTGATCTTCTGCTTCTACACTTACACTTGCTCTCCCACCTCCTCCTTCAAACTTTCAACCACAAATCCTCCTCTTCAGCGGCCTCTCCTCTTTACATACTATTCCCCCCTTTCTCTCCTCTTCAAGGAGCAAGTTCGAACCCATTATTGTACAGAAACTGCTACTGAAGATCAACAGACAAAGGAATTCCCTGGAACACTGAGTCCCCTACTCCACTCTGAGATGACTGGAAATTCCACAGACGTTTAATCTGGAAAATGCTGAATATTTCATCTGCTTCTTAGAGTTACACAGTGCACCCTAGTATATCAAAGGCTCTGAGAAATCCTATAGTTAAGAAACTGTTCAAATGGACACAGGTCCCTGTGCCGAGCCCTGGAGGACACACTTAGACATGGTTTAACAACTGGAATCCTAGTGTACACACACACTGAGGGGGAAAAGAGGAAACAAAGGAGGGGCTGATGAGTCCCATCCCCAGCCCATCTCCCCTCAGTACCTGGTGGGCGTCTCCCGATGGGATGATGTAGGCCTGGATTGGTTCTGTCACATATTCCAAGTTCCTCATGGCTTGTCTCAGCTGCCGAAGCAGCTCTGAAGTTACCTTTGGAGCCATTCTGCCGTCTGCAATGACAGGAGAGTTTGTTCCAAAACCAGTCAGACTGCCCCATGTAACTCAATGACTAGCTGAGTTCCAGAGAGGTACGTTGTATAAAAACTGATGATCTACACTGAAACACCATGATCCTCCAAAGCCCATAGTTTACACTGGAGTTCACTGTTGGTGCTGTACATTCTATGGGTCTTGACAAATGTATAATGACGTGTACCTATCATTATGATTTAAGAGTTTAATAGTTTTCATTGCCCTAAAATCCTCTCTGCTCAGTCTATTCATCCTTCCTTTCTCTCCTCCAATCCCTTGGTATGACTAATCTTTTTACTGCCTGCATAGTTTTGCCATTTCCAGGAAGTCACTTTGTTGTAATCATACAGTATAAAGCCTTTTCAGATTGGCTTCTTTCACTTAGCAATGTGGATTTAAGGTTCCTCCATGTCTTTTCATGACTTAATAGTTCATCTCCTTTTATTGCTGACTATTATTCCATTGTCTGGATGTAGCACAGCTTATTAATATTTATCCATTCACAAACTGGAGGACATCTTGGTTGTTTCCAAGTTTGGGCAATTTTGAATAAAGCTGCTATAAACATCCATGTTGCAGGTTTTTGTACGGATGTAAATTTTCAATTCCTTTGGCTAAATACCAAGGAGCATGACTGCTGGATCATATGGTAAGAGTATATTTGGTTTGTAAGAAACTACCAAATGTCTGCTAACATGGCTGTACCATTTTGCATTGCCGCCATTAATAAATTCAAGTTCCTGCTGATCCACATCTCAGCCAGCATTTGGTGTTTTCAGACTTTTGGATTTTACCAACCAATTTTTCAAACAAACAAAAAATACTGGCTTAACCAAAAACATCCTAATGTACCATGCTGTAAGTAATATATTAAGGCCATTGTATTACAGCTTATCTTTAAGAATTTACACCCTGGGGCTTCCCTGGTGGTCTAGTGGTTAAGAATCCACTTGCCAATGCAGGAGATATGAATTCGAGCCCTGGTTCCAGAGGCTCCCACACGTCCCAGATCAGCTAACCCCATGTGCCACAACTATTGAGCCTGGAAGCCACAATGACTGAGCCCATATGCTGCAACTACTGAAGCTCACGCACCCTAGAGCCAATGCTCTGCAACAAGAGAAACCACCGCTATGAGAACCCCACGCACTGCAGTGAAGAGTAGCTAAAGAAAGCCCAAGAGCAGCAAGGAAGACTCAGCACAGCCAAAAATAAAATAAATAAATAAATCTTTTTAAAAAAGTTTATACCCTGACTCATTGTAGCTTATAGTCTGCTAAGTATGGATCTTTTTTTTTTTTTGGTTCTTTTTCTTTAACAGTTTTATCTGGTGCTTCTCCATCACCACCACCACCTTAGGCTATAAAAGCCTCAGTCTTTATGGTTATCTCCAATAGGTTCCCCTACAGGGTATGATACTAATCTTGGGACTCACTGGGAAAGTGCCCCATCTTATTCATAACCTGCAAGGGCAGCTTCAGTTACTGGCCTCAGGGCTCCCACTCAGAAGTTCCTATTCATGAATCAAACATATCCATGATCCCTGCATTACAGTCGATTCTGAATACTTTTCAGAGGGACATCCTTTCCTTTTGTCTGTCCTACTGAGCCTATAATTTCTTAAGTACATGAAAAAGAGGGATCAGAAGTATCTAACAACCTAAATTTATATGTTAATACCTCTACTGGGTTCAAAATAAAGCCTATTGTGAATTCACAAGCTTGCTAGCATCCGAAAACTTTATTATGATGTCTTTTGGGGTTTCAGAATAAATCTGTGCTTCCAAATCATATTTCTGAGCAATTTAATATTTTTAAAAGTCAAGCAAAAACATAGACATCCTTTGGAGCAGTATTCCAACCTTGGTGGCACATGAGAGCTACCTAGGGAGGAGTAAAGCCTGAGCATCTGGAATTTTAAAAAGCAACTATATAATAGAAACCAGTGTATTTTCTTTTGAGATCATTAATTTCCTCTGTTCTTCCAAACAGAAGAATTTGACTTCTATTTGGACACATCCTGACTTAAGGATTTTGCTGGCACTGACTGGGTGTTTATAGTGCTGATTGTAGTACGGATCAATATTATCAGTTACTGACTTCATCAGTAAAGTCAACAGACCCAATGGCAAGCACAAAATCTTCAGTTACAGGTGACACTAGTGGTAAAGAACCTGACTGCCAACGTAGGAGACATAAGAGACATGGGCTCAATCCCTGGGTCGAGAAGATCCCCTGGAGGAGGGAATGGCAACCCACTCCAGTGTTTATGCCTGGAGAATCCCATGGACAAAGGAGCCTGGCTACAGTCCACAGGGTCACAAAGAGTCAGACATGACTGACATGACTTAGTACAGCAAGCACACACTGAAAATTATCACAGGCAAGATGGAGCCAGGCAAGGACATCTCTGCTTCCTGGTCAGCATACACTCTGACTTTCATCACCATCTCTTGCCTCATCAATACATTCCTCCTTTAGACTGGCCTCCCTCAGGATCACCAGCATCCTCAGTTTCACTCCATTACAGGGGCATCTTCACACTTCCCTCCACAATGCCACCTGCCACCCTCACCACTATTAACATCTCCCCTGAGCCAGCCTTCCTCATCCTTCATGCCCTTCACATTTGGTCAGTGTCCTCGGTCTGATGCAGACATATCTTTGTCACCTATATGAGACTCAATGAAACGATTCCCAATACCACAGCCAAAAGATAGGATGGCTGTGGCTGAGGCAACAAATGGGCTGTGGCCATGGAGGCAGCTATCATGGAGATGGAGTCAATGAGAAAAGGTGGCTGCCGGACAACAGGCCTTACAAGTGAGTGACTGGGTGAGCAGCTAGAGTTGAGGAGAAGACAAAGCAGGTACCCGACCACTGAGGCGGCAGCAGCTGAAATAACAGTCATGATGGAGGAGATGAAAATCATGGCTGGTGATCCTCATAGGCTAGTTTTTATGAGGATTAAATGGACTACCACATGGAAAGCGTTTAGAAACAGCGCCTAGCACATAGTAAATGTTGTGTTTGCAATTACTAGAGGTAGATACATAATTAACTACAATAACTATGAAAGCCATGTGAGAAATGGTGAGAAGTGGTGGATATATCGCTTCTCCTTAAGGCAGAGGCCATGTCATCTTCATCCCTGAATCCATGTACCTAGCCCAGCATCTAATACACGCATAAGCTCACTCGAAGATGGCTGAATGAGTATCACAGCTCTGTGCCTATCTTTTCAGACTCAACATAACAGTGATGAATCTTCTGTGAAAGAAAGCTAGGATCCTAGAAGATGCCGTATTTTAGCATCTGCTCATTCCACATCCCATTACTTTTCAGAAACGTTAGAAGCAGCCAAGAGCTAATCAGGGTGTGCAGAGACGTGGGGAGCCAAGAACAACAAACCTAGTGCATGATGTAAAATTAGCCCATACATTGCCAGGTATTTTTAAATCATGCTCTAAAAAGAATGACTCATTTGAAAGTCTCTTGCATATGTGGGTCTGCTTTTAGAAATAAGTTCCTAAGCCTTCAACCTTTATCACAAACAAAAGACTTTTCACTGCTTGGAATTACATGAAGCACACCCTACTTACCTCACTGGGTGGCTAGAAGAATTTAACATGACAGCCTGTGTTAAAGCACCATGCACGGCAACTGATACACTGTAGAAGCTCAAGAAATATTCCTTCAATCTGAATCTGAAGCACCAGCTGGGATTCCTACATGCCTTGCTACGAGAATAGAAGGGGCTGGTTTACTCCAATTTCAGCATCTTAACATTTTCACAGATGCCAAGCTGCTCCTCCAGCACCCAGAGCTTTAGAATTTGTTGCTGTGTCCCACTGCTGGACAAGGGCCAAGAGCTTTACACACATTAGTGGTTAATCCTCATAATAATCCCCACCCAGGGAGGTTCGACTGTTCCTGTTTTACAGATAAACAAACAGGAGTCAAATACTCGATGACCCAAGTCAAGTGGGTCATCAGGACGAGGGCCCAAGCAAAGCCTATCCAACTCCCAAGCCCAGGCACTGATACATCATATTATCTAGAGAACATAACAGAGGCAGCTCTCTTAAAGCAATTCTAAGACCAAAGGAGTCAAAACAAGGGGGCTCCAGTTTCCAGCTGGAATTTACAACCTGAGACAACTGAAGCTCCCTGAACCTCTATTTCTTCATATGTAATAAAAAGAAAGAGAAATTCTCACCAAACTCTAAATCCAATGGTTCTATCACTTTTCCCTTTCCTACTTCCTCTTCTTCTCACTCCTTCCTCTCCTTCCTCCTAACATGGCCCAAAATGTGTTGGATACAGCTACATTTTTAAGAAAAAGGACCTAAAACTGCATAGAGTTACAGCATTGATCTTCCAAAGAGAGATCAGTTATGGTTTCTAATGTGCTTCGTGGGACTGATCTTTTTCAGTCAACTAGAAGGAAACACTGTAGTTCTCCCGGGTAGTCTGTAGAAAAGGGATTGGAAATATAGAAATATACCACTTTTTTTCAGAATTTGGGTTTCTGGCAACCCAACAATATAACTAATCAGTTCTGGGAAGAGGATATGGTTCCAGAAATTTTTCCCCAAAGGATTTTCCTGAATGCCTGTTCAATTTATAAAGCACAATAATACACTATAAACTTATTTCATAGTTTTAAGATGAAAACTGAAAGCCAGTCTCTAAGGATGTCAATAAAAGATTATATTAGAAATTAGAAAAATCAGACTAGAACTTTTTCAATAACAACCTATCTCTACCATTACCGCCACCATCACCACCATGTCAAGAACAATGAATTCAAAAACCATATCTCTCTACTTTCTACTGAAAAAAAGTAACATATACATACATGTATATATATATATATATATATATATAAACACACACATATATAATACACACATACACACAATAACCAACAACCCAGGAAGCCAAAAGGCAAAATGGCTTTTAATTTCCAGACATACATTCCCCATTCCTAGTCATGATCAATTATTAATCCCTTACCCTCCCTTCTCTTTCAACTTGGTGCTTAAGTAGAGGAACCTAAAATCCTTCCGAGATGTTCCATCTAAAGTAAGAGGCAAAATTATTACCTGTTTCCACACCTGGGTCTCCTGAGTAAGTCAACTCGTTAGGTTCAATTATTCTTAAATTTTTCAGCTGAAAATCCTGGTAATTTGCCCTAAGGAAGAGAAAGAATAGGCTATTGCAGACTTTGACCTCAGTAAACGTGGCAAGGTTTAGTCAGAGAGGAACATCAACTTGACTTAGCAATTTTCCTTTATGAGATGAAAAAACTCTCACCCCAGTATCAGTGATGAAATACATAAGTTTCCAATAAAACATCACCAAGGCAGGTAAACCTCAGTCTCAGTCTCTAATTCATGAATTTTCTTCAACTGTAAGCAGATCCTAAATTCATACAGAAATGCAAAGAACCCGAAATAACCAAAACAATCATGAAAAAGAACAAAGTTGAAGGATTCAACCCTTCCTGATTTCAAAATTAATAAAACTACAGTAATCAAGACAGTGTGGTACTGGCATAAAGATAGACTTTTATATCAATGAGGGCTTTCCTGGTGGCTCAGTGGTAAAGAATCTGCCTGCCAATATAGGAGACATGTGTTCAATCACTGGGTCAGGAAGATCCCCTGGAGAAGGAAATAGCAACCCGCCACAGTATTCTTGCCTGGGAAATCTCATGGACAGAGAAACCTGGTGGGTTACAGTCCATGGAGTCGCAAATGAGTTGGACACAACTTAGCGACTAAACAACAACAACCAGATCTACCTCCTAAGAAATCTGTATGCATGTCAAGAAGCAACAATTTGCATGAGACATGGAACAATGGACTGGTTCAAAATTGGGAAAGGAGTATGGCTGTATACTGTAACCCTGCTTATTCAACTTACATGCAGAGTACATCATAGGAAATGCTGGGCTAGATGAATCAAGCTGGAATCAATACTGCCGGGAGAAATATCAACAACCTCAGATATGTAGATGATACCACCCTAATGGCAGAAAGCAGAGAAGAACTCAAGAGCCTCTTGATGAGGATGAAAAAGGAGTGAAAAAACTGGCTTAAAACTCAACATTCAAAAAACAAAGATCATGGCATACAGTCCCACTGCTTCATAGCAAATAGATGGGGGGGGGGGGGCAGGGAATGGAAACAGTGGCAGACTTTATTTTCTTGGGCTCCAAAATCACTGCTGATGGTGACTGCAGCCACAAAATTAAAAAACACTTGCTCCTTGGAAGAAAAGCTATGACAAACATAGACAGCATATTAAAAAGCAGAAAAATCACTTTGCCGACAAAGGTTCATATAGTCAAAGCTATGGTTTCTCCAGTAGTCATGTATGGATGAGACAGTTGGACCATAAAGAAGGTGAGTGCCAAAGAATTGACGTTTCTGAATTGTGGTGCTGGAGAAGACTCTTGAGAGTCAGAGACCCTTGGACTGCAAGGAGATCAAACCAGTCAATCCTAAAGGAAATCAACCCTGAATATTCATTCAAAGGACTGACGCTGAAGCTTAAGATCCAATACTTTGGCCACCTGGTGCAAACAGCGGACTCATTGGAAAAGACCCTGATGCTGGGAAAGACTGAGGGGAAGAGGAGAAGGGGGAACAGAGAATGAGATGATTGGAAGGTATCACCAACTCAATGAACATGAGTTTGAGCAAACTCTGGGAGATGGTGAAGGACAGGGAAGCCTGGCACGCTGCACCCCATGGGGTTGCAAAGAGTCAGACACAACTTAGCAACTGAACAACAACAACAACATTGAATGGAGAAAAATATAGTCTCTTCAACAAATGATGATGGGACAAATGGATATCCACATGTAAAAGAAGGAAGCTGAACTTCCACCTTCACACCATATACAAAAATTAACTCAAAATGGATCACAGACATAAATGTTTTCTTAGAAGAAAACACAGACATAAATCTGCCTGACTTTGAATTAGGCAATGATTTCTTAGATATGACATCAAAAGCATATGCAGCAAAAGAAAAACAGACAGGACTTCATTAAAGACTTTAATGCTTCAAAGGATACCATAAAGAAAGTGAAAAGACAACCCATAAAATAAAATATTTGCAACTCAAATATATGATAAGATTCTGGCATCCAGAGTATATAAAGAACTACTATAGGGACTTCCCTGGTAGTCCAGGGGTTAAGCAACCACCTGCCAATACAGGGCATATGGGTTCAGTCACTGGTCTGGGAAGATCCCACAAGCCACAGGGCAACTAACCCCGCGAGCTGCAACTCCTGAAGCCCACACGCCCTAGAGCCTGAAATGAGAAGCCCATACATTGCAACTAGAATGTAGCCTCTGCTCACTGCAACTAGAGAAGGCCTGCACCCAGCAACAAAGACCCAGCACAGCCAAAAATAAAACTCTTTTCAAAAAGGACTATTCAGTTCAGTTCAGTTTAGTTGTTCAGTCGTGTCCGGCTCTTTGTGACCCCATGAACCGCAGCACACCAGGCCTCCCTGTCCATCAACAACTCCCGGAGTCCACACAAACCCATGTCCATTGAGTCGGTGATGCCATCCAACCATCTCATCCTCTGTCGTCCCCTTCTTCTCCTGCCTTCAATCTTTCCCAGCATCAGGGTCTTTTCCAATGAGTCACCTCTTTGCATCAGGTGGCCAAAGTATTGGAGTTTCAGCTTCAACATCAGTCCTTCCAATGAACACCCAGGACTGATCTCCTTTAGGATGGACTGGTTAAGAAGAAGCTGAGGTTGAATGGTTCTATGAAGACCTACAAGACCTTCTAGAACTAACACCCCCCCCCAAAAAAAAGGACTATTACAACTCAACAATAAAAAGACAAATATTACAATTTTTAAATGGTCAAAGGTTCCAAATAGACATTTCTCCTAAGAAGATACACAAGCGGCCAATAATCAACATGAAAAGATTTTCAGCATTATTATTCATAAGGGAAATGCAAATGCAAACAATGAGATACCACTTCACACCCACTAGGAAGATTATAATTAAAAAAAAAAAGACAGTAACAAGTATGGGCAAGGATGTGGAAAAATTGGAACAACCAGAAAATCACTGGTGGGAATGTAAAATAGTACAGTAGCTTTGGAAAACAGTCCAGCATTCCTCAAAAGATTAAATACAGTCTTAGCCTATGACCCAGCAATTTCACTCCTAGGTACATACCAAAGGAGACTGAAAACACAAGTCCACATAAAAACTTACACACAAAGTTCATAGAAGCATTATTCATGATACTCAAAAAGTAGAAACAACCCAAACACCCATCAATTGATGGATAAATAAAAGTGGTCTAAACATACAATGGAACATTATTTGGCAATAAAAAGGAATAATTACTGATATATGCTACAACATAGTAAAGCTGGAAAACATTTTATGCTAAGTGAAAAAAGCCAAAGACGATCATATATTGTATGATTCCATATGCAGTGTCCAAAAGAAACAAATCCATAGAGAGAGAGAGTAGGCAGTGGTTGCTTAGACCTAGGGTGGAGCTGGAAATAAGGAGTGACTGCAATGTGTACAGGGCTTCTTCTGGGGAGGACTAAAATGTCCTAAAAACTGATCATGGTAATGGTTGTACAACTCTGGGAATATTCTCAAAACCACTGAATTGTACTTTTTAATAGATGAATTGTGTGGCACATGAATTATATCTCAATAAAGTTGTTATGATATTTTACAAAGTAAAAAACCTCTTTTCCTTGGACAGAAAACAAGTCACATTCTCACCTGGTTTCCCTTGACTTCATATACTCATTTAACAGATGGTGAGCCAAGGAAGTCAATTTCTCTACATACTCAAGTTTAACTGGTGCCAGGGACTGGTTCACACACAGGACAAGAGCGCTGGAGGGAAACTATTCAAACGCAGCCCTATTCACTTTAAGGAGAAGAAACAACTCGCCACAGGCCATAAACATTAGGAGCTGCAAAGACCAGACCAGAAATCAGTCTGACAGGTGATATTCCCAGAGAACTTGAGTTCAAGCACTCTCTGTCAACATCACCAACTCCATCTTCCTGTAAGGATCAAAGGTGCCACAAAGCAGCTAAACGTTAAAACAGTCATGCTCCTGTCATATCCTGGTCTCTGCAGAGTCCAAGATCCATCCACCCTTCACTTACTTGGACGGACACGTTCTCCAGCTCTCAAAGTAAGGTTATCATCAAATGTTAGAGCTAGAATATACCTGAGGGATGATCCATCTCAGCTCCCACCTCTAGAAAGAAACTGAGAAACAGAGATCAAAAAATTGCTCAAGGCCTCAGAGTTATTTGATGACACAGCTAGTCTAGAACTGGAGTCTAGGCCTCCCAAGTTTCACTTCAGTGCTCTTCTCCTGCCCAGGACTTCTTCAGACTGTGGCTGTTGTTGTTTAGTCACTATCATGTCTGACTCTTGCAACCCCACGGACTGCAGCCTGCCAGGCTCCTCTGTTCATGGGATTTCCCAGGCAAGAATACTGGAGTGGGTTGCCATTTCCTTCTCCAGGCGATCTTACCCACCCAGGGATAGAACCCGTGTCTCCTGCTAGGCAGGAGATTCTTTACCACTGAGCCACCTGAGAAGCCCCTTCTCCAGCCAACACCTTCTCAATGTCATGATGCGCCATGAGATGAGTAAGAGGAAAGAAGCATGCAGAGAACTTCCTATTCAATCTATTTATAAGATGGTTATGGCACATTTTTCACCCTCTCTCTTTTTAAAGAAACCCCAAGTGTTATTACCCTCCCCATGCCCCTAGTCCATGATGAGAATCACACATGTATATCACCCACGGTGGGGCAAACAAGGACCAAGATGCTCAGTCATGCCCTGTAAGGTGAGACAAGGGTAGAATGGAACAGGTTCTAGGGTGAAGAAGTGGGCAATGTTATTTTTGCCTACCCAGAATCCAACCCTCCTTCTTTTGATCAGAGCACCTTAGTTTTCCTTCTGAAAATGTCTCTTCTCCACTTTCAGCCCACAGAGTTGGAATGAGTCTCACCTGTTCACCCACCAAGTTCTGGGACCCAGGCCTGCTCAATCCATCCTTCCAAACCAGTGATGGACATAAGATCAAATCAGTCCGGTGAGGATCAGATTTGGAATTTCTGCTCCAACCATTAGGTAAAAGGACCCTATTTCTGCTGGGGCTTTCAGACTACAACTGTCATAACCTGCCAAAGGAGAAAGTCTGCCTGACAATGAAGCCAACACTAAAGAAATCAGAGCCAAGAAGTACAAGAGAGAAACCAAGTCTGAAGCTGGTGTGGTCACCTGGACTCAGCTGCACTAGAAGCTGGCTCAATCCCTTAACTAAGTCAATTTGAGTTTAGTTTCCATCATCTAAACCAAGTCATGTTTACAGTGATAGCACTCAAATTCTGCCATTAGAGGAAGTACCTGGGGCAAATGGCCCCCCTTCTCTCAGCTCTCAGTGGCCTCCTGTGTGAGGTAAGGAGGCTCTCTCAGTTGATGCCTAAAGACCCTTCTACCCCTAAAATGTTGTGATTCTATGAAACCAGCAAAGACCAACTTGGTCCTCAAAGGCTACTTCTCAGCCTAGGGCCCTAACTCAGGATCCACTTGTCTAACCCCACCTCCAGCACTTAACACACAGGCAGCTCCTTCCCCGTGCAGGTTAGCCACACATCAGACACCCTTTCACAGGGTGGGCAGGTTCTCTTCTCATCCCTAACATGCTGTGGCAAGGCCAAGTTCAACTCAAGATCGGCTTGGGATCCATCTACTCACAAACACCAGCACAAGCCTTGGTCTGTGTTCAGCAACTGAGTCTGCCCAGGCTGCGAAGCCTATTCATTCAAGTTTCAGCGGGTTAGAGGATGGCTGATCTCCTGTGGATTGCCAGGGTGCCTGGCTTCTGACCTTTGTGACCCTCAACGTCTCTCTCAGCCTCCTCCCATTTTGTTAGCTGCTCTGATAAGTATTCCCTGGTTATGGGGGAAGCACAGGCTGCAACCTGTTAATGTGAGACCAGGGGATTATCCTTCTCACTTCCCTGAATCCAGGGAGAACCAAGGGCAGGTTACTGGTGGGACTTTCCTGGAGATTATGCCCAAGTATTATTCCCTAGCCTCTGAAAACACGTGGGTGGGGAAGGGCCCGTGGGTGCCTATCCTTGTGGCGGTGACAGATCAGTAAGGCGAATTGCAGGTGTCATACTGTCAGGGTTGTAATTTGAGGATTAGATTCCCAGGGTAGAGGAGCGAGGGCGGGGGCTCGCCCGCCTCCCTGAACCCCGAGAGGAGACAGTAGGGGTCAACTTCCTGCCAGAGCGGGGCCTTCTCACCGGGCCGTGGAAGGGGCGGCGATGGCCACCGTGCCCTCTGGCCGATCGCCGCAGCTCCACACACACACACGTCTGGGGGCCCGGTTCGGGCTGCCAGGGGGTGCCCGCGACCGCTGGAAACCAACCGGAACTTGCCCGGCTGCACGGTTGCCTCCCCTGTGGCCTCGCTCGGGGGGCTCCAGCCAGCCCCGGCCGGTGCCCGACTGCGGTGGGCCGCCCGCAGCTCCTCACCCGCTGGTCCCTGCCCTCCAGGGTGCAACACGCGTGCCCAAGCCCGGGGGTCCGAGCGCTGCCCGGAAGCCGGATCCCCGGCAGAGCACCCTCACCTTACTCGCGGTGCCTTTCTGGAGGCTGCCATTCGGCGGTGACGTGCCCGGGCCCACGTCAGTGGAGCGCAGACCAGCTGATCGCCGGCGGACCTGCTGGAGCAAAGGAGGCCGGCGCGCGCGCCGGGCCGGCCACGCCCCACTCTGTGGCGTGCGCCCGCGCCGCGGCCCCGCCTACCCCAGGCCCCGCCCCCTCACCCGCCGGACAGCCCCACCCGGCTGAACCCATACGCGTTCCCGTCCCAATCCCCAAGCTTCTTTCCTCGCTGCTTGTGAGGGAATGGAGGCCGTGCCGTGGCGTTTGGTTTCGGTTCATTTTTCTCGCCATTCCCCAAAGAGGAAAAAGAAGGGCTTTGTCGGCCGAAGGGGCTGCAGCGGCGCGATGAGTTGCCCTTCAGGGATGTTCTAGCTTTTAGGAGGACGTGCCCAGTTCTGAAAGTGCCTCCACACGATCTCACTTCCTGAAGCGTAAGCATATTCCCAAAATCAATTATACAGGAAAAAGCCAGCTACTCACTCCACTTGGATAGCTAATAAGCATCTCAAACTTATGTCCAAACGGCACTCCTGGCCCAACGTACCAAAACAGAACCGTGCTCCTGCAGTCAGCGGATAGATCTCGGAGGCATCCTTGTCTCCTCTTTCACACCCTACATCCAATCTGTCAGAAAATCGTATTGGTCCTGTCTTCAATACAAATCCTTAATCCAACCTCTTCTCACTACCCCGACCTGTCCCCCTCTCCAGGTCTGTGTCACTACCTTCTCACCCTTGTGATTGATTATTTTGGCTTCCCTAATACCACCGGCACCTGCACAGCCTAGCCTAAACTTGGCAGCCAGGTCAGTCCTTTCACGTCTGAGATCATGTCCCTGCTCTGCTTAGCACTTTCTGTTGGTTCGTCATTTCATTCAGAGTAAAAGCTCTGCTTGATTTGTCCCTAACCATTTCATTCTGTTCTCACATTGCTCACTCAGCTCCAGCAAAACTGACCTCCTTGCTTTCTTTGAAAAAGTTGTATGCACTCATACCCCAGAGCCCGTGGACTTGCTCTTCCCCCAAATATCCAGGCTCCCTTCCTCACCTCTCCCTCCTCTTGCCTTCAAGTCTTTGCTCAAGCATCACCTTCTCAACAGACCTACCATGCTCACCCTATTTAAAATTGTAAAACCTCCCCCAATTCCTAATCGCCTTACCCTGCTCTGTTTTTTTCCACAGCCCTTACTACCTTTTAACATGGTAAAAAATATATATATGGATGTGTATATTGTATTCTGCCCCCATCTTATACACACACACAAGCACACACACACATCATAACCATTAGTGCAGAAATGGGGCCTGTGTTGTTTAACGATGAACAATACCTGACATGTACTAAGTTCTCATTACATGTTTTCTGCTTGAATGAATGTCCCCAGAATGTGCAGTACTCAAGGGTAGGGACGGTGGCTCTCTTGTTCGTTGTTATGAGCCTGGTGATTAAACCAACACTCAGAACAAAGTCAGCACTTCAGAAATATTTGCTAAATGAAAGCAATCTACAACTCTTCCTTTGACCTTGGTGAAGCCCTGATACATCTGTAGCAAGCAGTTATGCTGCATGCAAGAGCTTGGAGTCCTAGTTGTTATTCAGTCAGCATCTAGACACGCTAAATTAGGGCCTGTAGAAAAAGTATAAAAGAACTAAAAGATGTGGCGCCTTGGAAAGTAGCAGATGTCTGTTTCATCTCCCCAAATTTATGAAGCCAAAAAAAAGACTGTAAATAAAATGACTGGTTCCAGCCCACATCTGAAAGATGGTGGGAAAGATCAAGTTGTAAGGGAAAAAAAAAAAAAAATAGATGTCAGAGAGACAGATTAAGTGGAACCTAAAGGGAGCAGGTATTTCGTAATCACATCGTCCAGAGTCCGCTCAGGATTTATCGCATCTGGCTTTAGGGAAGAAAGAGAAATACTTTGTGTTCTCTGAACTGGATTTGAATTTCTGTTTGCAGGATAACAAAGCATCCCTCCCCATCTTGAATTTCTTTCAGGAGAACCTCGGGGAGAAATTGTTGAGCCGAATCATCAGCAGAGGGTGAGAACACTGGGGTTATCTCAGGCCCTCCTCCCGTCTCTGAAGTCCGCACATGTCTGAAGAGACGAAACAGTCGCACTGACTAATACTTTGTGCCTCGACCACAACAACCCAAGGAGTAAAAGACTGTCATCCTCATTTCACTGTTGAGGAGACAGATTTGCAGAGGTTAAGTCACTTGTCCAAAGTCCGAAAGCTGGTAAGTGGTTGGACTGAGGTGTACATTCAGGCAACAGGATGGATTCCTTGCCCTCAGACACTGAATCATCACTAGGCTATATGGAAGGAACCCGAGAGGTCACCTCATACAATCTCGTAGTCCTCATGCAATCTCTTAGTCTCACATCATGTATGGATGTGAGAGTTGGACCATAAAGAAAGCTGAATGCCAAAGAATTGATGCTTTTGAACTGTGGTGTTGGAGAAGACTTCTGAGAGTCCCTTGGACTGCAAGGAGATCATACCAGTCAATCCTAAAGGAAATAAATCCTTAATATTCATTGGAAGGACTGATGCTGAAGCTGAAGCTCCAATACTTTGGCCACATGACGTGAAGAACTGACTCATTAGAAAAGACCTTGATGCAGGAGGAGAAGGGAAATGATTGAAGACAGGGGACAACGGAGGTTGAGATGGTGGATGGCATCACCAACTCGATGGACATGAGTTTGAGCAAGCTTAGGGAGTTGGTGATGGACAGGGAAGCCTGGTGTGCTACTGTCCGTGGGGTCACAAAGAGTCAGACACAAGTGAATGACTGAACTAACTGACTAGGGTTCACCTCATACAATCTCTTAGTCCACACAGTGGAAAGCAGGAAGCAACTGGATTCATCATTCCAACTCAGACTGGATGGGTTTTAAATGTAACCAGAAACATTGTTAGTCGCTCAGTTGTATCCAATTCTTTGCAACCTTATGGACTGTAGTACACCAGGCTCCTCTGTCCATGAAATTCTTCAGGCAAGAATACTCGAGTGGGTTGCCATTCCCTTCTCCAGGGGATCTTTCTGACCCAGGGACTGAGCCTGAGTCTCCTGCATTGCAGGCAGATTCTTTACTATCTGACCCACCAAAGAAAGACCCTGATGCTGGGAAAGATCAAAGGCAAAAGGAGAAGAGGGCAGTAGAGTATGAGTTGGTTAAATAGCATCACTGCATCAATGGATGTGAATTTGAGCAAACTCTGGGAGATAGTGAAGGACAGGGAAGCCTAGCATTCTGCAGTCCTTGGGATTGCAGAGAGTCTGACACAACTTAGTGACTGGACAACAACAACAAAGAAACATTGAATGGATATATGTTATGGCTTGAATTGTGTCCTACCAAAATTCGTATGTTACAGCCTCAACCCCCAAATGTCAAAGGTGACATTATTTGGAAGTAGAGCAGTGTAGATATAGTTAGTTAGAATAAGATTGTACTCAAGTAGAGTGGACCCCTAATCAAAATTACTGATGTCCTTATAAGAGAATTTGAACACAGAGAAAATGCCATGTGAAGGTGAGAAGAGAAATCAGAGCAATGCCTCTATAAGTCAAAGAACTCCAAAGACTGCCAGCAAGCCAGCAGAAGCTAGGAGAGAGGCTTCGAACAGATTTTCCATCATGGTCCTCAGAAGGAGCCAACACTGAGGGCACCTTGATCTTGGACTTCCAGCCTCCAGAGCCATGAGATAATAAATTTCTGTTTGAGCCACCCAGTCTGTGTGGTATTTTGTTACGAAAGCCCTCGGAAACAATACAAAGTGAGTATATGAACTGTGGAACTGTTATTTTGGCCACACAACACTCATCCGTTATCCTTCTGTAACCGTTCTTCTATCCATCTTTGCTTCCATCCCTCCCTCTCTTACTCTCAGTCCAAGTTATTTGGTGAAACACTTGGATTCCAGCACAAGCCACAGGGATAGGCTCAGAAATAGGACCAATGCAACGAAATTTCCGTGGCAATTGCTGGAAGAGAGCCTTGTTCTCCTTTGCCAGGCAAGAACCCAAAAGCACCTACTCTGGAGCTGCTGCCTCTCCATGCAACACGTGAATGGCACTAAAGCAGCAGAAGGCAGAGCAGAGAGAGAGAAAGAGAAGCAGAAACCTTATGATATTATTTGTGTTCTGTATCCTGCAAGCCTGAAACTAGATCTCCCTCTGGACTTTTTGGATGTCAGCCAAAAAATTTCATTTTGTGTTTAGGTCAGTTTGACATAATTTTCTGTCACTTGCAATCAAAGAGCCCTCACTGAATCATTTAAGTAAGTTATGTTCTAGCTATACAACTGGATTTTATGTATGAAATGGGTATAATTATATTAATATTAACAATTGTGAATTAAGATATTGGGCTTCCCAGGTGGCACTAGCAGTAAAAAAAAAAAAAAAAAAAAAAGCCTGCCAATGCAGGAGACATAAGAGATGCAGTTTCAATCCCTGGGTCAGAAAGATCCCCTGGAGGAGGGCATGGCAACCCACTCCAGTATTCTTGCTTGGAGAATCCCATGGACAGAGGAGCCTGCCAGGCTACAGTCCATGGGGTCACAAAGAGTAGGACATGACTCAAGTGACTTAGCATGCACGCCTGTTTAATACCGATATAGATTTATTTTTTACAATAAAAAGTAATCGGGGACTTCCCTGGTGGTTCAATGGTTGGTACTCATGCTTCCACTGCCAGGGGTTAAGTGTTCGATCCCTGGTCAGGGATCTAGGATCCCACATGCTGCTCAGTGTGGCCAAAATTTTTTAAAATAAATAAATTATCAAGAATAAAAAGAAAGCGATCCACAGAATATTAATAATGCTTATCTCAAAGTAGCAGAATTTGGGATGATCTTAATTTTGCTTTGCTTTTTTGGTTCTTTTGAGATTTTTCTTAATCTAAAAGAAATGTGAAGTATTAATATTGATCATTTCTCTGATCCTTTCACCTTTGAAGAGAGAAGGTGAAAGAAGGGAAGTTGTTCCATCCCTCAAATATGAGCATCACAAGTTATAGTAGTCCTTCAGTGTTCAACTTGATAACTGGTTGATGGCCTGACCATTGATTGGGTAGGTGGGACATCCCTGTTGGTAAACCCCCAAATGAGAGGACTGAAAAGATAGAGATTCCTGTAGGCTATTAAACAAAATTACGACTTCAGTGGATGGTTTTAACCTTTTCAAACATTTCAATTTGTTCTAATAAAATTGATAGTTATAGCAACAGTGATGAGTGAGGCTCTCATAAATTGTTTTAATATGGTCTTAGTTTCTGTAAAGTTAACTAAAAGATAGGCCTGTGGTTACACCCTAGAAAGGAATCAGAGAAGAAAAGCCAACTTTCAGGATCTTAGAGTCTGCCAAAACAATGTACTGTAAATTAAGGGTAGGAGAATGCATTTGGCTCGGATCAGAATCCACTCACCCTTTGTATTCAATGAAAACTGAACTCAGACCTTTGATATCTGAGTTCCATTTACTCTTGGCAAAGCTCTGTTTTCTGGTTTAAAAAAAAAAAAAACAACCCTCAGGAGGCCCAGAAGATTTCTTGGACATCAAAAGTTTCTTGCACAAACAACATATTGATGAGCTAAGTGTAAATGAATCAGAAACATACTAAGTGACTCTAAAATACACACACCCTCCCATGCTATACAAAAAAAAAAAAAAGGCTCAGGGAAGTGCAATGTTTGTCTCTTCCCTTAAGGAGGATTCCTTTTAACTGTATTTTATCCCTTTCTCAAGAAGTCTTGGAGTGTGGGGAGGGGGGGACCTTTGTAAGATGCAGCAAAAGAAAGCATATATTTCGCTGCTCCTGACATTGACTTCTCACATTCCCTTCCTGGCTGTGCCCTGCAAGAGGGGCTTTGGATAGAAGGGCTTCCCTGGTAGCTTAGCTGGTAAAGAATCCACCTACACTGCAGTAGACCCCAGTTCGATTCCGGAGTCGGGAAGATCCCCTGGAGAAGGGACAGGCTACCCACTCCAGTATTCTTGGATTTCCCTGGTGGCTCAGTTGGTAAAGAATCCTCCTGCAATGTGGGAGACCTGAGTTCTCTCCCTGGGTTGGGAAGATCCCCTGTAGAAGGGAAAGGCTACCCACTTCAGTATTCTTGTCTGGAGAATTCCATTCAGTCCATGGAGTCGAAGAGAGTGGGACATGACTGAGCGACTTGCACCTTCACTTTCACTTTCAGCATGGCCTAAAGGTCAAAGTCAAAAGACAAACTCCGGTCCTGGCTCTGCCTCTAAAAAGGCACGTGACTTTAGAACTGACAGAGCAACTTCTTCCCTGGTTTCCTAAAAATTTAGATGGGACCAGCCCCTTCCAGACCTGTTGTTCATTTGATCAAGTCCTAGTAAGAGAACCTGAAGTTGGCAGCCTAGCAGGTATGTTTTATGTGGCCCTCACTGTATTCTTTTTTAGTGACAGCTTTATGGGTGTATAATCCACATACCATACAATCCACCTATTTAAAGTATGCAATCCAGAGGTATTTTAGTATATTCACAGAGCTGTGCAGCCATCACCACTATCAATTTTAGAACATTTTCATCACACCAACAAAAAATCTGCACCCTTTAGCATCACTCCTCAATTCCCTTCATCCTCCCCATTCTAGGCAACCACTAAGCCACTTTCTGTCTGTATAGTTTTGCCCCTTCTGGACATGTATGAATGGGATCATAATATATGTTGTTGTTTTCTTTTGTCATTGGCCTCTTTAGCTTAGCATAATGTTTTCAAGGTTTATCTATGGTGTCATGTGTATCAGTACTTGATTCCTTTTTATTGCCAAATAATATTCCCTATAGTGTTTACCTGTTTTTTAGTTGATGAACATGTGGGTTGTTTCCACTTTGGGGATATGGTGAATAATACTTCTATGAACTTCATACTTCTATGAACTTCTGTGATAAATATGACTTCTATGAAGTCATGTTTAAGTTTTTTTGTAGACATATGTTTTCATTTCTCATGATTATATACCTATGTGTGGAAATATTGAGTCATATGATCGCTCTGTGTTTAACCATTTGGGGAACTGCAGAAATATTTTCCAAAGTGGCTACACATTTTGCATTCCCAACATCAGTGTATGAGGAATTCAGTTCTCCATATCCCCACCAACATGCATTATTATTTTTCCTATTGATTCTGGCCATCTAACGGGATGTGAAATCGTACCTCACTGTTTTGATTTGCATTTTCCCAGTAGCTAATGATGTTGAGTTTCTTTTCACGTGCTTTTTGGTCATTTGTATTTCTTCACTGGAGAAATATCTGTTCAATGCTTTGCCCATTTTTAAATTGGATTATTTCTTTCTTTTATTATTGAGTTGTAAGCATTCTTTATATATTCTAGAGGTAATTCCCTCATCAGATATATGACTTAGAAATATCAATTTTTTCTCCCATTCTATGGGTCATGGCATTGTTTATTCTAGTTGGATAGCAATGCTTTAAAAGGAGACATTCTCTATTTAAACACACACACACATCTTGGAAATTCCCTGGCTATTCAGTGGTTAGGACTCCAAGCTTTCATTGCCAGGGGCATGGGACCAGGGATCTAAGATCCCACAGGTCACATGGCATAGCCAAAAGAGAAAAAAGAGGGTGGGAAGAAAGGATGTAAGTTCATTAAATAAATAAATAAAAATTTAAAAGTTACATCTTCATCTTTTTGAAGATCAGAAGTTTGGTTTACCAACACTAGTCCTTCCTCCTATGTAGCAGCAACCAGCAAGAGAAGGGCTACTCCCTTGGGATAGGATCACGTGATCTTTTCTATTTTACCTGCTAGGCCCCTGTATACATCTTAGTTTGTAATTCCTTCTCTTAGAGAATTTGACAAAGCATGAGCTGAATTTACACTCCACTGAAATAATCCTTGCAATTAATCAAGCACTTCCTGCTAGGCTTCCCTGGTGGCTCAGATGGTAAAGAGTTCACCTGCAATACGGGAGACCCAGGTTCAATCCCTGGGTTGGGAAGAGCCCCTGGAGAAGGGGATGGCTACCCACTCGAGTACTCTTGCCTGGAGAATTCCATGGACAGAGGAGCCTGGCGGGCTATAGTCCATGAGGTCGCAGAGAATCAGACACAACTGAGTGACTAACACACATACATCTTGCTAGAATGTTTCTCACCTTTAGCACTTAAACACCAACTCCCCCAAACATAGCACAATTCAGCAAATTCCCCCATTCCTCCTGTTTTGTGATTTGGATTTTGTAAGGCATGGGGCTTGGCAAGGACTCCAGAGTTTTGGCAGCCCTATTGGTACTGATGTCATGAGTGTCCCTTGCCATAATGCATACTCATCACTAACTCAAATCAGCCAAACTCAAACAAATGTAGTTGAAAAATAAAGTAACAGGCTGCCTGAGCTTCAAAACACTGCATAAAAATACCAGCAAAACAACTTTGTGCTTAAAACAATTGCCAAGAGGAAAATCACAATTTCTGATTGCTAACCATCCTTTTCCCTTATCATAATTTGCCTGTCAAAAAAAAAAAAAAAAAAACAGTCCTCTCTTAGAATAAAATGAAAATCTCTAAAAAGATATATTAGTAATTTAACCTGGTCATAGAACATTTTTTCCCCCTGTTTCTCATTGATTTTTGTTTAACTCTTTACTCATCCATTCCTTCATTTAAATATTTTTATTCTTACTCTTCTTTTTTTTTTTAATTTATTTTTGGCTGTGCTGGGTCTTCATTGCTGCACACGGTCTTGCAGTGACCAGGGGCTATTCTCCAGTTGTGGTGCATGGGCTTCTCACTGGGGCTGGTTGCAGAGAACGGGCTCTAGAGCACAGAATCAGTAATTGTGGCACACAGGCATAGTTGCTCCACAGCAGGTAGGATCTTCCCAGACCAGGGACTGCACCCGTGTCCCCTGCATTGGCAGGTGTATTCTTAACCACTGGACCACCAGAGAAGTCCTCTTACTCTTCTTTTTTAAAAACAGCTTTATTGAGATATAATTCACATACCAAACAGATCTCCCTTTAAAGTGGACAAGTAAGTAGTTTTCAGTATATTCACAGAGCTGGGCAACCATCAACACTGTTTAATTTCAAAACATTTTCATCACCCCCCCAAAAAAGCTCTTACCTTTCATCATCACTCCTCATTTCTCCCATTTTTTCCTCAGCCTTGGGCAACCACTAATCTGTTTTCTGTCTCAGTAGAGTTGTCTCTTCTGAGCATTCCATATAAATGAAATCATACAATATGGCATCTTTTGTGACTGGCTTCTTTCATTTAGCACAGTGCTTTCAAGGTTCATCCATGTTGTAGCATGTATTAGTGCCTCATTCCCTTTTATTGCAGAATAATATTTCATTGTATTCCCTGGTGGCTCAGATGGTAAAGCGTTTGCCTGCAATGTGGGAGACCAGGGTTCGATCCCTGGGTCAGGAAGATCCCCTGGAGGAGGAAATGGCAACCCACTCCCGTACTCTTGCCTGGAAAATTCCATGGACAGAGGAGCCTGATGGGCTACAGTCCATGGGGTTGCAAAGAGTTGAACACGACAGAGCAACTTCACTTTCTTTCTTTCTTTATGGGTATATCACATTTTATTTATCTGTCCAAATAGACATTTGGGAGATATAAGGAACTCATACAAACTAGTAGCAATAATAATAATAATCCAGTTTAAAAGTGGACAAAGTACCTGAATAGAGATTTTCCCAAAGAAGACTTACAAATAGCCAATAGGTATATCAAAAAGTATTCAATATGACTAATCATCAGGAAAATACAAAACAAAACCACAATGAAATATCATCTCACACCTCTTATGATGGCTATGATTTCAAAAAATTAAAAATATAACAAATGTTGGCAAGGATGTAGAGAAAAGGAAGCACTTCTACCCAGTTGGTAGGAATGTAAATTGGTACAGCCATTTGGAAAATAGTGTGGAGATTCCTCTAAAAATTAAAAATAGAACTACCACGTGATTCAGTGATCTCACTTCTGGGTATATTGCCAAAAATAAAATAAAATCACAATCTCAAAGAAAAATCTGCACTCCCATGTTTATTATAGCATTGTGTACAATTGCCAAGATATGGAAAAAATCTAAGTGTCCATCAGTGAATGAATGGATCAAGAAAATGTGGTATACATACAAAATGGAATATCATCCAGTCTTCAAAAAAAAGGAAAGACTCTCATTTGAGATATGGATGAGTCTAAAGGACATTATATGATGTGAAATAAACCAGACACAGGAAAAACAAATATCACATGATCTCACTAATGTATGAAATATTAAAGTCAATTTCTTAGTAACAGAGTAGAACAGTGATTACCAGGAGCTGGTGGATAGAGAAAAGAGGATATATTGATCAAAGGGTTATCTTAGTTATAAGATAAATGAGTTCTAGAGGCCTAAGGTACAGCATGGTGAATAGAGCTAATAATAATGTATTATATAGCTGAAATTTGCTGAAAAGGTAGATCTCAAGTGTTTTTACCACCAAAAATATAACCATGGGAGGTGACAGACATGTTAGTTTGATTGTTGTAATCATTTCACAATGTATACATATATCAAAACATCACATTGTACATCTAAATATATATAATTTTTACTAGTCAAAAATTAATTAATTTGATTTTTAACCAATAGTTGAGTTGTTTTCACTTTGGGACTATCATGAATATTGCTGCTATGAGCATTCATGTATAAGTTGTTTTGAGTAGATATAAGTTTTCCTTTATCTTGGATATATGCTTAGGACTAAACTGCTGGGTCAACTGGGTCATATGGTGACTCTATGGTTAATATTTTGAGGAACTGTTTCTTAAAGTGGCTGCACCATTTTATATGCCCACCAGTGATGAATATGGGTTGCAATTCCTTCACATCCTTGTCTGTTCTTACTATTCTTTCATATATGTATGTATATATATATATACATTAATGTTTATTTGGCTGCATTGGGTCCTAGTTGTGGCACACGAGGTCTTCGTTGCAGCATGCAGGCTCAGTAGTTGTGACACGCAGGCTCTCTAGTTGTGGCACATGGGTTTGGTTGCCCCACAACATACAGGATCTTAGTTCCCCAACTAAGGCTGGAATCCACATCCTGTCCATTGCAAAGCAGATTCTTAACCACTGGACCACCAGGAAAATCCCTGTTCTTACTATTCCTGATTGAAATGTTTGCCCTTCTTCTCCATTAACCCTCCCCAGATTTCACTGAAATTCCAAATGGTTTTTGCCACTGTGGAAGTGAAGAGGCTCTTCATTTGAGAGAATCCACTCAATTTGGCCTCTCTTTTCAGGGAAGTCATTGGAAAAATTATACTTCAAAGGTCCCCATTACTCTAGTAAATCAAATGTGTAAGTACCAGTGTCTGTAAGTACCTAGTCTAGATATTTTAGATACAAACAAAGGAAAGTAATTCAATTATGTAAATTAAAGCTATAGATTTATGAAATTAGGAACTGGAAGGAACCCTAGCAGTCCCTCAACCAGTGATTTCATTTTTATCAATGAGAGTCCTCGACCCAGGAGATTCATGTGAGCAAGGCCACACAGCTGGTTTCTTGCAGAATAAGCCTGGATCCCAGCACTGCTGGTTCTCTACTATCACTCACTGATCTGAGCAAACCCAGCTCAGCAAACACCAGGACAGTTATAATTTCAAGAGCAAGGACTGCATCCATACACACACCAAGCAAAGAATGAGATGATTCTCTGGATAATTCCTACCACAAAACCCACTCAAGTCAAAACCTAGATCAAAGATTGTGAATTGGGTACCGAAGAACTGAGCCTAACTCATAGGTATGTTTAGCTTAGGCTACGTGGTATTTGGGGCTTCCCAGGTGGTGCTAGTGGTAAAGAACCCGATTGTCAATGCAGGAGACATAAGAGACATCGGTTTAATTACTGAGTCAGGAAGATCTCCTCCTGGAGGAGGGCATGGCAACCCACTCCAGTATTCTTGCCTGGAGAATCCCATGGACAGAGAAGCCTGGTGAGCTACAGTTCATGGGATTGCACACAGTCAGACACAACTGAAGTAACTTAGCACACACACACATGGTATTTTAAGATTTTTTAAAAATAGTTGCCAACTCATAAAAATGAGATTTCACCTCCCCGCCCCCCCCTAAATCTACTAATATTGGGTATGTGGTTCCTGCAACAGGCTGGAGTTGAGCAGTACCACCCAACGCCCATCCCAGTGGGCTCCATTCATCATGCAGCCTGCCTTGTTCCTGAAAGTACTTGAATTTAGGGCTCTTAGTCCAAGTAACTGAGATCTATGTGAGGCCTCGGTGCTTTTGCTGTCTGCAGGAGTACTCCCACTCTGCATGGGACCCTGGTTAAAGAGAAAAGATGCACACCAGCCAGCCAGCCAAATACTGGCGGGCAGCTGAGATCTTTGCAGGACTTTCCAGGGGAGCAGACAATCAAATGGGGAACACCAGAGTGCTGGGAGAAGCAGAGTGGGGGTGGGGGTGCTGCGGGGCCTCCTTTTTGCCTCGGTTCATAAAATAAGCAGCAGATGCTGCAAGGCCGCCACAGATTTCAAAGAGAAATGGAGACAGTATGTAGCCTCAGAGCAAGAGAAACTCTTGGGAACAGCAGGTCATCTCGTGAGCTGAGGCCCTTCACCAACCCCCGTGCCCTAGGTTTGAGGCACTGGGCTTTGCTTGTTTCCAGAAAGTGCCATCTAGTTTGCTCTGCAGTGCAGCACTATCAGCTCTTCTAATCAATTGCTAACTGGTGACCCAGGAAGAAGAATATGCAGGACCCTAAAGGCGATTCCGAAGACTAAACAAAAGAACGCCGGACAAGCACTTTGTACTGTGTCTGGAGCCCAGAAAGAACACAGGCAGTGTTGGTTCTGTTATTACTGCTGAACTCCCACAGTACATTTTAAAAAACTGATATCGATACATCTTCATAAAATCACAACTGTCAAAACCCGAGGAGCGGGTGGAGACCATCCATTTCCCTAAACTTACAGGGAAAGCAGTTTCCTCCTCCCTCAGATGAGGCGGTGGCCCGGATCCGTGTGTGGTCCCCTCAGTCTAGGGTTCTGTCAATGCCCCTATTGTGTAAAGCCAGGTGCACCTGTAGACTCCGGGGTCGACTTGCCCGCGGGGTAGGCCCCACTGTTATGCTAAAGAGTCACCTTTCCTGGCAATTTTGGCTCACCGCTTAATAGTCAGAACTTAAGAGGCCCCTGGGTGAGGCTCAGAGACAAATGAGCCAGGAACACATGTGGGAGAGCGTGATTTACATCCGTCCCGTCTTCGCTGGGGTAGCCCAAGTGTGTGAGCAGTGGGATGGACAGCTCGGGTGGGAGTTCAGCACAGCTGTGAAAACAGCCCGTCCCCTTGGCGGCCCCCAGCTCTCTGGCACAAAGAAGCCATGCAGTGGCTTCAGGAAGTAGGAGCATAGGAGGAACAGCTCTTCAATGGAGAGAGGAAAACAAAGTATTCAATGATATGACCTCATCACCAACCAGGTCTTTCTTCCTTCCTTTGAAGTTAGGTGGAATTGGAATCATGTGGGTGTTAAGTAATAAAAAATAAATGTAATAGATTGAAACTGTCTAAAGAAGATTTTGTTGCGCTGTTACCAAGTCCAAGCTCGCTCTACTCGCTGCACAACAGGCCAATGAACCGAGAAACGAGGTCTTGAGGCAAGGAAGAGAATTTAACTGGGCAGCCGGCAGACTGAGAAGGTGGCAGGCTAGTGCCTCAAAATAACCATCTTCTTGGGGTCTGGATTCCAGGTTCTTTTATAGATCAGAGAGAAAGAAGCAATGAGGAACCAAAGTCAAAAGGCAGAATAGAGAGGGAGATGCAGTGGGGAAGTAAAGTGAAAGGGTCTTGAGTCTTGCAAAACATCTCCAAGGGAAAGGACAGCCTTCAGAAGGGGTGTGCAATCTCTTTAATCTCTTCTATTCACAGGCGCCAGGGACAAACTATATCTCCATGAGCTGAACAAATGCACTTTCAGTTCAGTTTAGTTCAGTCGCTCAGTCATGTCCGACTCTTTGCGACCCCATGAATCGCAGCACACCAGGCCTCCCTGTCCATCACCAACTCGCGGAGTCCACCCAAACCCATGTCCATCGAGTCGGTGATGCCATCCAACCATCTCATCCTCTGTCGTCAATCCTCCTTCTCCTCCTGCCCCCAATCCTTCCCAGCATCAGGATCTTTTCCAATGAGTCAGCTCTTCACATGTGGTGGCCAAAGTATTGGAGTTTCAGCTTCAACATCAGACCTTCCAATGAACACCCAGGACTGATCTCCTTTAGGATGGACTGGTTGGATCTTCTTGCAGTCCAAGAGACTCTCAAGAGTCTTCTCCAACACCACAGTTCAAAAGCATCAATTCTTTGGCGCTCAGCTTTCTTCACCATCCAACTCTCACATCCATACATGACCACTGGAAAAACCATAGCCTTGACTAGACGGACCTGTGTTGGCAAAGTAATGTTGCTGCTTTTTAATATGTTATCTAGGTTGGTTATAACCTTCTTTCCAAGGAGTAAGTGTCTTTTTATTTCATGGCTGCAATCACCATCAGCAGCGATTTTGGAGCCCAGAAAAATAAAGCCTGACACTGTTTCCACTGTTTCCCCATCTATTTGCCATGAAGTGATGGGACCAGAGGCCATGATCTTAGTTTTCTGAATGTTGAGCTTTAAGCCAACTTTTTCACTCTCCTCTTTCACTTTCATCAACAGGCTCCTAGTTCGCTTTCTGCCATAAGAGTGGTGTCATCTGCATATCTGAGGTTATTGATATTTCTCCCGGGAATCTTGATTCCAGCTTGTGTTTCTTCCAGCCCAAAATGCACTTTAGTTTACAGTTAAGCAGAGGGGCAGGGTCCTCCTGGCAAGCCATTGAGTATGATTATACTAATAAAAGTAAGTCAAACAGTTTCCAACATGAAGTCAAAATTGGCTTCCTCTCTGCAACAGTGTGACATGATCACCTGTGTACTGCAAATAGGATTTGAAAGTCTAAAAACCTTAAGTTGCTGCTGCGCTGGACAAGGCTCTGTCCAACCCTCCACCTCACTCTGTGCTCCAGCCTCCCCATCAAGTTCCTCAGTGGGACCTTCCCTTATGCCTCAGGACCTTTGCACATGGTGAATGCTCTAAAAGGCTGTAAATTCCCTGGAGCAGCAGCTGTGCTTACAGGTGTGTGTGTGTGTGTTTGGGGGCAGCAGAGGGTGGGGGACTGGCATGACACTTAAGGAAAAGGAGATCCAACTGATCTCTTAGAGAAGCAGAGGAAGAATTGGAAGGAGAAAGTGTCTTTGGAGACCTGCTTCTGTCAATTGCTGAACTGTGTGGCCTCAGGGGTCACTGTCCCCACTGGGTCAAATTCCCCACTCTATAATATGGAAGATCAGATGCTCTTCAAGCTCTGCCCCTGCTCTAGCATTTGGTGACTCTAATATCAAGTGAAGAATGACGAAGATATTCCTCTCCTAAGTCTGCATAGCCTACGGACAGACAGACATAGGTTTACCAAGAGGCACATACAAATGCAGCACTGTTTATTGTAGCCCCAAATCAGGAACTGCCCAAGTGTCTATAGACAGTAAAATGGATAAATTGTGGTGTATCCATACAATCGATAGAATAAAGCCATGAGAAAGAGCAAACTACTGCTCATGCACAACATGGATGATTCTCACAAATAGGACCCAAACATCCTAGAGGTATTGTATGAATCTGCCTTTATAAAGTTCAGTAAGAGGAAAAACTTATTTGTAACATTAGAAGTCAGGTTAGTAGTTACCCTAGCAGGAGAGCAATGGGGATGAAATGTGGCTTCCAGGGAATGGATGATGTTATTTCTTGATCTAGGTTTTTGTTCACGGATGTGTTGACTTTGTGAAAATTCATAGAGATGCACTATTACACTCACACAATTGCCTATAAGCAAATTAGTGAAAATTTTACTTAAAGTCACTTTCAGAATAAAATCCAAAAGACTCTCTTTAAGATCTTAGGGTAGGGACAGTTTCTAAAATAAAACACAAAGAACACAAATCTCTAAGGAAAAATGATTAATCAATTACACAAAAATTATCTAAAGAGGGAAACAGAAACAACAGCAATGAATGCAAACAGCTTCAGTCTAAGGAATAACATCATGAATGGGTAGCATTTATTTTGTTATAAACTATGCCACATCTTTTGAAAACATTATCCATTGAATATCCATTATACATATAATTACCCTACGAAAGAAAGTGAAGTCGCTCAGTCGTGTCCAGCTCTTTGTGATCTCATAGACTATAGCCTGCTAGGCTCCTCCGTCCATGGAACTTTCCAGGCAAGAACACTGGAGTGGGTTGCCATTTCCTTTTCCAGGGCACCTTTCTGACCCAGGGATCGAACCCGGGTCTCTCGCACTGCAAGCAGACTCTTTACCATCTGAGCCACCAGGGAAACCCATTACCCTATGAGGTCAGTGCTATTATCACCCCTATTTTGCAGATGCTTAAACTGAGGCCTGGGACTTCCCTAACAGTTCAGTTGGTAAAGAATCCGCTTGCAATGCAGGAGACTTGGGTTTCATTCCTGGGTCGGGAAGATCTCCTGGAGAAGGGATAGGCTATCCACTCCAGTATTCTTGGGCTTCCCTTGTGGCTCAGCTGGTAAAGAATCCACCTGCAATGCAGGAGACCTGGGTTTGATTCCTGGGTTGGGAAGATCCCCTGGAGAAGGGAAAGGCTACCCACTCCAGTATTCTGGCCTGGAGAATTCCATGGACTATATAGTCCATGGAGTCGTAAAGAGTTGGACACGACTGAGCAACTTTCACTTTCACTTCAAACTGAGGCTTGAAGTTAAATTATGTGGCTACTGAGCCAGTAATTGAACTCAGGTGGGCCTGACTTCTAGGCTTACTCCACTCCCTACTCAGCCAAGGAGATTGAGAAGTCAGCTCATCAGACATCCGGGTTGCAGAGAGAGGGAGGTCACAGGTCCAGATTCCCATCCTAGTCCATTCTCAGCAGTGTTTTTGAAAAGAGCAGATGACTGCAGTTATGATGCCAAGATGCCACTCCCCTGAGATCAGGAGCTAGGGTCCAGTCAGAACCCTCTCTTCCTGAGGGGGTAGAGTGAGTGTGAAGGATGGCATCTGGGGCTGAGAACTGAGAGGAGGCGGAAGGCCTTGTCCCTTTCATTCTCACACTGGGAATCGGTGCTGATGGCTTCCGCAGTTCCTCAAGAGGAATTCTGTGTTCCAGCTCGTTCTCTCTCCCCAGGTGTAGCTCCAAACTGTCAGGTCCATTCCAACCTCTGAGCACAGTTTCACAGTTTCTCCCACTTGAAAGACCCTTCCCCTTCTCTTGTACTTAATTCTGCTATCTGTCCCAGCCCAGCCCAAGCCATACCTATTGAATGAAGTTGGTCTCTATTACTGAAGGCTAGCCCTACCAAGTAGAACTTTCTGGAGAGGAAAAATATTCATTTTGCTCAGTCCAATATGGTGGTCACTAGCCACATGTGGTTACAGAGTACCTAATCTGGCTCTTACAGAGTAGTAGTACTTACCGAGTACCTACTCTTTTAATAAGTAATAACTCCAGAAAAGCAGCCTGTATATATTCCTAACACTTTGCTCACTTGCATTTGAGTTTAGAATAAGACCCAAGTAAAACAATGGACCAGATGGATGGGTCATAGTGGAGGGTTCTGACAAAATGTGGTCCACTGGAGAAGGGAATGGCAAACCTCTTCAGTATTCTTGCCTTGAGAACCCCATGAATAGTACTCTGGCTGGTATGACTTAAAAACTGAGCTAATTTTATTTAGTTTTATTTTACATGTAAATAGCCACATGTGACTAGTGGCTGCCGTATTTGATAGTATTGCCTGGACTTAAGGCTTCCCATGTAGCTCAGCAGGTAAAGAATCTGCCTGCAATGCAGGAGACTCCGCTTCGATTCCTGGGTCAGGAAGATCCCCTGGAGAAGGGAATGGCTACCCACTCCAGTATTCTGGCCTGGAGAATTCCATGGACTCTATAGTCCATGGGGTTGAAAAGAGTCAGACATGACTGAATGACTTTTACTTTCACTGTTTTATTCCTCAAAGAACAGAATACAAAGTTGATTATTTCTCTGAAGATTGTATTTGCCCAAGTCTTGCCTTTGAACCATTAGCATGAAGAGGGAATTAAAAATAGAAAAAAATCTACTTTAATGGCCCTACTATGCCATGGGGTCACAAAGAGTCAGACACAACAGAGTGACTAACACTTCCATTTTCATTCTCAAGCTAAGCACAGATCAGATTGGTCTCTTGCTAAAATAAGTTGTTGTCAGAACAGGCAGAGGTAGAATGCAAGGCTGGAGCACTTGGAACCCAGAGTAGCTGATGCTCCACTACAGGGGGAGGTGCAGGGTGGGGGCCATTCCAGGAAAGAAGCTAATAGCTCCCCTGTCACAGAAGCAGCGCCCAGTGTCCAGATGAGGGAAGCTTTGGTGCCGGCCAAGGACTTCAACTCCTCTGAGGCTTCCTGAATTTCCTGGAATCCTCTTCTTACACCTCAAGAGTGGCTCATGCTTCCAGGAACCACCCAGGTCTGAGGCCAAGTGCAGACATGATTGCAATGCAATGGGACAGCAGGCCCTTCAAAGAGCTTGGTAGCAGATTATGTGCAGGATCCCCTCTGGTTGCTAATTAAAGGTGTTAAGCATAGCATTCCATGAACTCCCCTTCCCTTCTCCAAGTCTCAGAAACACCCTGGGGAAATTTTCTCTCTGACTCTCTGAAGTGCTGACTGACCAGCATGTCCCAGGCCCTGTAGCTTGAACTTACGTTTTGCCCACCTGCCTAGGGTGTCTTCATGGGGACAAGCAGGAAGGAAGGGGGTCACAGGGGCATCAATAGCAAGATAGAAAGGAGAAGGGCCTGTGAGTCCCATGAGACTGGAAGATGGAAGACACACGGGGGCTAATGCCTATTAAAGAATGTTGGTCAGGTGCTGTATCCCAAGGCCCAAGTGCTCCCACAGCTCAAACAGGAATTGTAAAACAGATGAAGTTTGAGTAGCAAGATGGAGACAGAAATGAAAGGGAGAGGATTGGGGAAACTTGGACATCCTGGCAAGTAGTCTCCACATCAATCTGGGAGGTCTTTTTGTGGAGTTGGAGGAGCCTCAGGACTTCCTTTGGTGGCTTCCCTGGTGGCTCAGATGGTAAAGAATCCGCCTGCAATGCAGAAGACATGGGTTCAATCCCTGGATCGGAAAGATTCCCTGGGAAGAAAGTGGCAACCCACTCCAGTATTCTTGCCTGGAAAATCCCATGGACAGAGGAGCCTGGTGGGCTGCAGTCCATAGGGTTGCAAAGATTCGGACAAGACTGAGCAACAAATACTTTCACTTTTACTTCAGTACTTCCTTTAAGGGGAGGTCGAGAGGAGTACAGATACCTTCTACCACCTAGGATGCCCAAGCTACCACTTGAAGATGCCCTTGAGCTGCTCCAGGTGGAGAGGAAGAGCAGGAAGTTACCTGGGTTCCTGGACGCATTAGAGATCACCCTGGGGCACCATCAGTCCTTACCTAGTCTAGAAGGAAGGATTTGGGGTCTGCCATCTGTAGAAGACCCCAGTCCCACCTCCTATGGCCCACACATGCCCTCCCGTCAGAAAGAGGAGCATCAAAAGGTTAAATGACCTGATACAAAAAGCACTAACCTGTTTAAGACCCTGTCAGGTAAAACATAGTCTTCTCTGAGATTTGCCCTCACTTCCTTTGACCTTCTGAGACAGGTTTATAGGGTGAGGAGCCCTGTCATTGCCTTTGTCCCCTCACTTGCCCCTCTCTCCTCACTGACTCTCTTCCACCCTCTGCAGACTTCCCAGCCGCCAAACTGAACAGACACTGCGGAGGCCTCATCTAACTTGGCCTCTGAGATGACCCCTCCCTCCTTCATGAACTGCTCTCCTCCAGGCCTTCTTGAAACAGTGTTCTCACTTTCTCCAGCCCCTTGGGTCCCCTTTCCTTTTCCCACTTCTATAGGTATCAGGGTTCCTTCTCACTCACCCTGTACTGCCCTAGATGTTGGTCCTGAACCTACTTGCCTCCACTGTCATGTCCTTAACCACCTTATCTAAATCTCTAGCCCAGACCTGATTTTCTGGTTTTGTTGTTATTTGGTTGCTAAGTTGTATCTGACTCTTTTTCGATCCCATGTACTGTAGCCCGCCAAGCTCTTCTGTCCATGGGATTTCCCAGGCAAGAATACTGGAGAGGCCATTTCCTTCTCCAGAGGATCTTCCCAACCCAGGGACCGAACCCGCATCTCCTGCATTGGCAGATTAATTCTTTACCACTGAGCAACCAGGGAAGCCCTGATTTTCCGGGTACTGGGTCCTTATTAACTCTCTATCAACAGTATTGCCCAAATATTCTGCAGGCACTTATAACTCAATATGCTCAAGATTAAAATTATTCTCTCCTCTCTCCTTGAAAATTGATTCCCCTGTTGTATTTACAAATGTTCAATACCTTTCTATTCATTAACAAAAAGCCAGCCTGTAATGAGATGCATTTTATTCCCCTTACTTCTATTGACAGTACATGGAGTTCCATTCAGGTAAGAACCCTGCCCACTCTCACCCTCAACCCAGCCCATGTTATCTTTCCTAGTGTCTGGGGAAGAAGGTGTCAGGCATGGACCTTGCTTACCAGCATATCCCATCCTCTTGGTCACAGAGTTTGTTTTGGTTCAGGAATAGACAGTACATGTCCCAGTTTGAAACAGTGAGATGTGAAGAGACTCTCTGGGGGGAAAAATGCCTCACCCTTATAAATTCCTTGGACAACTGGTTTTCTTTCTGATACAAGTAAATAAGGAAGCATGTAGCTCTCAGAACATTCTGGCAACCATCCTTAGGGTGAAGCAGACAGCCTGGAAGTCTGAGAAGCAACTGGGTCTTTGGTGAAGTTCTGAATCAAGCCTCACCTAAAAGGCACCTTAGCACTGGGCTTAACAATAATTTTTTAAATAATTTTTTAATACTGTTGGAACTGGATTTTCTGTTCCTTGCAAGCAAAAGCACCCTAAGCAATACAGCTAGTAATAAGTCCTCAATAACGATCTGTTGAATTAAACTGATCCCTTACAGCGTATGAATTATGCATTGGCCTCCAGGCAGGATAATGCCTTGATGCTGTTCAACTACACACATCTTATTAAGAGAGCATTTCAATGACACCAAGTGTTTGTTTTAGAGATTTCCAGAAATAGGGGGCCTTGAGAAGTACCTCAATCTTAACTTTGGGAGTAGCTAGTCACGTTGCCTACACATAAACCTGGTTTTCTCTCTCTGTTTCAATTTCCTGGCCTCTAAATTCAGATGATAAAACTTGTGCTTCCTTCTATGGCTCCTGGGTATGAAATAGTTGGGAAATCAGAGGTATTAAACTTTGTAAGATCTTCTTCCCACAGAAGTACAGGTGCTATCTATATACAGGAGACCTTAGCCATCTTCTCACCTTTGGAGGGACAATTTCTTTCTTGGAAATGTGGGAAGAGTCTTTAGGTTGGCTCCTTACGTTGAGAAAATCTTTAATGAGGTGTCAAAATCACACATAAAACTTCATCTCTTTATGTTCGAAACAAACTTGTTAAGATACAAGAAAATCTGGAAAATGAGAGGATCGAACTAGATCAGAGGTTTTCAATCACACTGTTCTAACACACTGGTAAATCACAACCGATTTGTATTGTGTGTTGTAATTTCTTACAACATGATATCATGTTTACCATAGTGAACCTCTATTGGTTTTGCCCACCCAGTTCTGTTCTCCTCGATTCTAACAGCAGCCCCTCAATTTTCCTTTAGGAAATACCATACACCCGCTCTTAGTCTACATGGTTTGGCAAGACTGACCCCACCTCCATCCCCCATCCTGCCACAGTAGAGAGAGAGGGAGGCAATATAGTCCCAGCCAATCAGCACATCCCACTGGCCAGAACCCAGTGGGTGATTCGGGGCAGTGGGAAGTGCTTCCAAATCAACCCAAAGCATCTTAATCCTAGGATTTGTGATAGGACTACAGCACTGAGAAAATAAAGCTCTCTTTTCACAGAGGGTGCTAAGCTTTGAGAATACAAACCTAAGGCTGCCAACAGCCATTTATCACTCATGAAGAGATTCTGTCTGAAAATGTCCATACAAACGAAAGTAGAACCTAGAGATGGATAAATAGTTTAAGCCCTGACTAAACCGCTGTGTCTCTGAATGCAGCTATGACCGAAGCCTCTGCCCCTGCATATTCTTTTTCTTTTTTTAATATCTGTTTATTTATTTGGCTGCTCTCGGTCTTAGTTGCAACATGCAGACTCTTAGTTGCTGTATGTGGAATCTAGTTCCCTGACCAGGGATGGAACCCGGATCCTCTGCATTTGGGAGCAGGGAGTCTTAGCCACTGGAACACCAGGGAAGTTCCCTCGCATATTCTTATATGATACAAGTCAGTGCATTTTGTCTTTTGCTTAAGTCAGTCTGGGTTAGGGTTCTTTTACTTATAAGAATCACGAGTTTGCATCTATGGAAAATAAATGGAAAAAAATAAATTGAGTGAAATCAAGGTTACTCTCATAATAATATCTCTCTTGCTTGCATTCTGATATGCTTTCCTGAGTGAGAGAGAATGAGGTGGAGAAAGAGCCAACACAGACAAAGGCATTTGACCTATGGTTTAGGTATCACTTGAAGTGAGAGAGCAAACATCTGTATCTACAAAAGAAATGTATCCTGCTCATGACTACCATTCATCTGTGGGTCTTCACAAGACAAAGGTTGAAAACCCCTCATTGTTTTATTTCTAAAGTTCTTTCGAATGTGTAAATGACTTTTATCATGACAGCATATTTCTGTCTGTAAGAGATATTTCGGATTTGGTTCTAGACCATGGCAATAAGGTGAATATCACAATAAACAGAGCCACGGATTTTTTGGTTTCCTACATAGAAATATTATAGTTGTAGTATATTATAGTCTATTAAGTGTGCGATATCGTTATGTCTAAAAAATGCACATACCTTAATTTAAAACTATCCTACTGCTAAAAAAAAAAATGCTAACCATCATCTGACAACACAGGGGTTGCCACAAATCTTCAGTTTGTAAAAAAAAAATGCAGCATCTGTGAAGCATAATAAAGTGAAGCACAAGAAAATGAGATAAACCTGCAGAGCTTTTTGGAGTTTTCCAAAGCACTTCCCCATTCAGACCATGGGCACGTTTGCGCTTATCCAACCCCAAGAACCCAATAGCTATTATGGTACCACTTTACAGATGGGAAAACTGAACCCGAGAGAGGGAAAGTGACTTGCCTAGACTCAGAGCAGGAGAAACTCAGGTTTGCTAGTCCCAACCAACTCCTTTTCTTCCTCCTGTGAGGGCAAAATGAGGTCATAAATAGGAAAGCACTTGGAAAGAAGGAAACTCTATCGATGCCAGATGTATTATTATAAAGCCAGACCTAAGTACAGAATGACCTTGTTATCACCCCTACAGTGGGGATGCTTACAGATCAGGCCTGCTTAATCTCCTGGTACCCTGGGGAGAGCATCTGGGGCTTTCTCCAACAGGGTTAAGTCTTGCATGTTTCTGACATTATTTTCTGCAGTGGAAACCCATTGGGAAGAAAAGAGTGACATCCACTTTGTTCCTTAAAAACGTCACCCCCAAATTATGCCCAAGTCAGTCCAATCCAAACGTCAGAGAATTATAACATCAGGATTCAAAATTTATAGACACTGTGGACATGCATGATGGTTTGTTTGGGGAAATGGATTCTTCATGTGCAAGATATATGGCATCAGATAAAACATCCTGACAAGATTACACACTTGGGGGAAGTGGAGGGTGCACAAGCATACGATTTTGCAAGTACACTGTTATGACATTTAAAAAATTCCAGAGTGAAGGCTGAGCAGATCCAGAGGTTAATGCAATGCGGGAACATGCAGCTGTGCGGGACCATGAAGAATCTTTCATTTTGAATCACAATGTGCATTTTTCATCTTCTTCTCTCTCAAATCATGGAGTTCAGTGTATTTTAAGCAAATTTGATTGGAGTATATTTAAAAGTGCATAATGTGAAAGTAACAATAAAGACTCATTTTTTAAAAATACCCTAAAATTTAAAGTCTGTTCAAAATTGCAAAATTTTTAACTCAAGAGCCCAGTGAATTGGAAATTCTGCTTATTCTCTTGCCAGCTGGCCATCGTGATGGCTACTATCCTCTGCCAGGAAGAGTCTTGCATCATGAGACTTGTTTGTTTTTCACTTACATGAGGTCTTAAAAAGTACAACTCTCATATAAAATGCAACTTCCTTATACTCAGATAACTAAATGTTTTTAGAGGGCTTATTAAGTACAGGCATTTAATGCATCTGTTACTTTAAACTTCACAACAGCCTAAGAAGTAAATAAGATCACCCTCACTTTACAGAGAAGAAAATGGAGGCTTAAGGATACCAGTAACTTGCCTAAGTTTACACCGACAGGAAGAGGCAAAGCCAGAACTCACAGGCAGGGTGTCTAACTCCTCCTACCACAGTCACCTCAACCCAGAAGGGATAGAGAACATTCATGTGTGCGTCCACTGAACTCTAGCCTTGTACCAGGCGCTGAGCTAGGCATTAGGTCAATGGATGCAGGATGATGCAGGACCAAGATTTCAGAGGGCGCAAGATGTGGGGTGCAAAGTTCCAGGCTGGTTCCAGCGGGTTTCAGTATCTGGAGATTCACATGGCAGTAAGACCTGAGGGGTGGTGGTAGGAGGCTGTTCCCCCTACCAACTGACTCAACCTTCTCTTATTGAGTTCAAGCAGGTTTAGTCGCGAAGTCGTGTCCAACTCTTGGGACCCTGTGGACTGTAACCCACCAGGCTCCTCTGTCCATGGGATTTCCCAGGCAAGAATACTGAAGTGGGTTGCCATTTCCTTCTCCAGGGAATCTTTCTGACTCAGGTATCAAACTCGTATCTCCTGCATTGCAGGCAGATTCTTTACTGACTGAGCTACCAGGGAAGCCCTGAGAACTCAATAAGAGAGAACATCTGGTTTGTTTACTTAATCACTGTCAATCTTCTTGTGCAAAACTTTTGTACTAGGCTACCTTAGTGACCATGGGCTGGGAACCCGTCATTTACAAATATAAGTTGGTGCCAATACATCAGAGTAGGAGGTAAACCACACTGCTTGAGACAAAAGGAAAGATTTCTTGGTTTTTCTCCTAGAATGGAGGCAGCTGAGCAATGCTGTCTTAGGAGGAAGCTGGTAGGCCCCTGCCTGGAATGCCAACCTAAAAACAGCAGTGAAACCTCATTATAAAAACGACCCTGGAAATACGAAGGGAAAGAGAAATTTGAGGGTACCAAAACTTCTCTCAGATATAGAAAGGTAAGTTTATAACAGATACTCTGATAAGCCACGTGGGTTGGAAAGAGCCACCAGGACCATGATTGTATAAAAACAGATAACTGGTTTTAAAACAACTTTTTAGGAGGATGGGTCAAGTTACACACAATACATTTATTTTACTCAGTGAGCTGTGCATCTTTGGGACCAGAGTGGAATTGCTCAGGATGACGAACCAGAGGCTGAGTGTCCTGCTCCTCCTTTGCCCTCCTTTCTTGCACCCAGGCAAGTCATTGCCTCCCCTCCAGATATCCATTTGAAAAGGCATCCAATTCTTTTTATTTTATTGTTGGAGTATAATTGCTTTACAATGTTGTGTTAGTTTCTGATGGACAACAAAGTCAGCTATGTATATACATATATCCCCTCTCTCTAAAACCTGCCTCCACCCCTCCCATCCCGCCCTTCTAGGTCATCACAGAGCATCGAGGTAAGCTCCCTGTGCTACACAGAAGTTTCTTACTAGTATCTATTTTATACGCGGTAGTGTATACATGTCAATACTACTCTCCCAATTTGTCTCACCCTCCCCTTCCCTCTCTGTGTCCACGTGTCCATTTTCTACTTCTGTGTCTCTATTCCTGCCCTGCAAATAAGTTAATCTATATCATTTTTCTAGATTCCATGTATATGTGTTAATATACAACATTTGTTTTTCTCTTTCTGACCTACTTCACTTTGTATGACAGGCTCTGGGTCAATCCACACTATTACAAATGATCCCATTTTGTTCCTTTTCATGGCTGAGTAATATTCCACTGTGTGTGTGTATGTATGTGTGTATATATATATATATGGTATATGTGTGTGTGTGTGTGTGTGTGTGTATACATCCTCGTTATTCATTCATCTGTCTATGGATATTTAGGTTGCTTCATGTCCTGGCTATTGTTAATAGTGTTACAATGAACATTGGGGTGCATATGGAAAAGACATCTAATTATCAGTCTTCCCAGGGTGCCAAACTGTTAATCTGTCCATTGTATCCAAGAGCTTTTGTCTGGTTCTTGGTATAAATAAAGGGGAAAGAGAAAGAGGGAGGGAGAAGAGAGAAAACTAAAGAGGAAAGTTCAGGCTAGGTGAAAACTAAAGAGGAAAGTTCAGGCTAGGTGAAGTGAAGGGCTAGTGAGGCTCACCAGGGGTGGGTAGTTTAAGAATAGTGACACCTACCGTTTCATTTAAGGTTTACACTTTGTGGTTGTAAGCTCTTCCTCCATTCTTCCTCACCAATTTCTCTGTAAAGTGTCTCATGCTCATAAAGAATTTGTGTGAATGAGAGGTGTGTGTGATGTATACGTGTGTGTGTAAGTCAGAAAAGGGTTGAGTTTCATGTCTGGTCACTGTGGAACAGAACAAAGATTATTTGAGCTGCAGAGCTTCACAGGGAAAGGAATCCGTAAGAACAGCAGTTTCACTGGGAATTTAGAGCTATCTTGGGAAAGTCTTTGGGTACTGATAGAACAAGAAACTGAGGGTCCATTCCAGTTTCACCTAGAATTCAAGGAGAAGAGAAGCTTCAGCTAACATCTGAGTTATGTACAGAGGTGCAACGAAAGCCTGTCTTCAGAGAGAGAAAGGGTTAAGCAGACACAGAGACCATTTTGCTTCTTGTATTAGTTAAGTAATCTAAGCTGGAGTGACAAATTCACAAAATTTTAGGATTGCTCAAAAACAATAGGAGGTTTATTTTTTTGCTTACTCGACAGTCTAAAGACAGCTCGTTTCCATGTGATGATTAAGAAACCCAGGCTCTTTCTAGCTTGTGGCTTCATTATTCTCCAGGGTCTAGGAGCTCATCATTATCTATATCCAGGCAACAGAAAAGGAATGAAGCAAGAATGGGACATATGACCTTCTTGGCCTTGAAATGGCTTACATCACTTTCACTCACATTGTTGTGGCTAGAACTCACTCATGTAACTGTTCTACTACATATGTAGCCCGGGAAGTATGGTCTAGCTGTGCATTCAAGAAGAAATGGATTTTTAGTAGATAGCTTCGATCTATCATGGTCCACCCTTCCAGACACTAACTATCCATTTGTACCCTTCTTTCCACATAAAGAGCCTACACTTGTGCCCTCCTCAACAAAGACAACCAAAGCTCCATGTAGTCACTACATTCACCTCAAAGTATGGGATTCCTGAGGAGGCAATGTTTTCTCAATCATATCTGCGGGTGGCTCCTCATAGTCCCATGATATATTAACTATCAATAAAAGACAAGTTATCTGGCCTGTAACACACGTCCACTATAACATGATGGAATAGGACTTGATAACTTCGGCAAGACCCCAGTTCAGAAAAAGGAACAATAGGAAAAACAGAGTCCTTGGTTAACAGCATGATGGAACCTTGCTAGGTGGATGGTATGGAGACCCTTTGTCTGGCAAGAAGGAATAAATTTCCTGCTTAGTCCTTTAATCTGCTCTTTGGGATGAATTCACTCTCTATTTTTCTCTAGGGCCCCTTTCTCCATCCTCTCAATATCCTTCCTTGCTCACTATTCTTTTGGGCCACTTCTGAAGTGCCCTCTTTGAAGACTCCAAGGTGTTCATAGTCCACTTCCTACTCATGCAAATTTAGGACAAAAGGGTAAGTTAAGGTTTGACCAATCAAAGATTATTTAATCCAGGTTTGTGACTCTTTTAGTAATACAATCCCCTCAAAAATTTTAGTCAGTTTGTCATTTATTTGCTTCTAGTAAATTCCCAAGGCCAATAACCACACCCCAAATTCTTTCCTAAACATAGTTCTGAGTCTCTGTAGATTTCTCCCAGCTTAGGGACAGATACAGCGAGGCCATCTGAAAACCTGACTCAAGTGGAAAGGCTTGAGTGGAAACCCTTGTGTGTTAGTCACTCAGTCATGTCTGACCCTTTGTGACCCCATGGACCGTAGCCCACGAGGCTCCTTTCTCCATAGGATTCTCCAGGCAAGAATACTGGAGTGGGTTGCCATTTCCTTCTCCAAAAAGGCTGATGAAAGTGTGTAAAATCAAGATGATAACTGTACTTAGTCTGATATTAACTGCAGAGACTGAACTGCTATATTTAACTGAGAATTCTTAATGGGCTTTTGTCCTTTTTCCAAGTCTGGGGTTTTAATTTTTTCTTCTAATCTTATTTCTTACTGTTTGAGATCCAGAATCAAGAGGCTTTTCAGACTTGGAGGCCTTCTTCGGTCCTTTCTATTTCTGCTTATAAACTAGTCAAGTATTGCCAGGGCTCATATTTTTCTAGTAGTAACTTGTTTTAAGTAGCAAGGAACTCAACTCTAACATACACTAACATTCTGTATCTTTCTAATAGCTTTCCCTAGAGATACAGGTTCATATTGATCTGTATTCCAAATGACTGCTGGCAACAGTTGAATAAATATTCTGCCACTGCACTACACAGGTCATCATTTTTGCAGCTCCCTCTGTTTTCTTGTCTCTCACTGCACAACTGCTAAATGAGTACCACATAATGTAGGTGCTTCTTACTTAGCAGTCCTTTTCAAACACCAGTTTCTGCACTATTTAAGGTAGGTAAGCTCTGTCTGCTAAGTTGCTTCAGTCGTGTCAGACTCTTTGCGATCCCATGGACTGTAGCCTTCCAGGTTTCTCTGTCCATGGGATTCTCCAGGCAAGAATACTTAAGTGGTTGCCATTTTCTTCTCCAGGGGTTCTTCCCAAACCCCTGTCTCTTACATCTCCTGTGTTGACAAGCGGGGTCTTTACCACTAGCGCCACCTGGGAAGCCCAAAGGTAAAATGATTTGAGCAAAATAGAAATTGATTTCCCGCTCACCTAATAGTCTAAGGCAGGTGTTCGTAGCCATTGAATGTCTCCCCTCCACACAGTGATTCAGGAATCAGACTCCTTTATCTTGTGGTTCTGCCACTTCTGGAACTTTCTCATTGTCTGTGTCCAGTCCCAGAGTGAGACAGGCTGGGACCCCAGTATCCTCTACCAGCGTTCTCTGCACCTGGACAAACGTTTCCTTGAGCAGTAAGATATAAATGAACTTTAAGAGACTAAAAATAACTGCATGCATGTGCAGTCGCGAAAATCATGAGCAATAAAATATAAAAATACCACAACAAGCAAACTTTCACTTTTGAGATGCTGGGAGCAAAAGCAGGGTGCTGTGCATGATCGCTACACACAGAACCACCAAGAGGTGGACAGACCACCTAAGTCACGACTCCGCAGATACACCCTTGTTGTTACCCCATTTAAGGACCCAAGTGTCTCCTGTTACGAAGCGGGCAAGGGGACCTGTTTCTTGCTTTCGCTCCCTTGAGCTGCAGCATGAGCCCTAATAAAGACTTGCCTGATCTCTGTGACAGTGGGGGAGGGAGAGGGTGGGACGAGTTGAGAGAGCATCATTGAAACATATACATTGCTTAGTCACTCAGTCGCTCGTTCATGTCAGACCCCATGGACTGTAGCCCGCCAGGCTCCTCTATCCATGGTATTCTCCAGGCAAGAATACTGGAGTGGGTTGCCATTTCCTTCTTCAGGGGATCTTCCCATCCCAAGAGTTGAACCCACATCTCTTGCGTCTCCTGCATTGTCAAGCGAATTCTTTACCACTATGCCGCCTGGGGAGCCCACGAAGGGGTATACTTGCTTATTAAAAGCTTTGACCCAGAAGTGGTCTACATAGCTTCTGCTTGTGTTGCACTGGCTAGAACTCAGTCATGTGGCCACACGCAATTATAAGGAAGGCTAGGAGATTAGCCCCTGGCTGGGCAGCTGTTTTTCCGATAGCAACTCTAGTTTCAGGGATCTGCAAACTATAGACCACAGACCAAATCCAGTTCACTGTATGTTTTTAAATAAAGTTTTATTGGAACACAGTTATACTCATTCATTTACATACTATCTATTTTGCTGCTTTTACATTCTAAAAGAAGAATTGAATAGCTGCAACAGAAACTGTGTGGCCCACAATGCCTAAAATATTTCCCATCTGTCACGTTTAAAGAAACATCTTGCTGACCCCTGACTTAATACTAAAGAGGCTAGAACTATCGCAGCCACCTTGCCACCACGAGGGGGAGTCTGGAACTGCTGGGGCCCACCACCTGACCACTAAAAATGAAGCCAATCAAACAGAAGGCAGAACCTAGAGATGGAGAGAAACCAAATCTTGCTGACCTCATTCAAGCCGTGAAGCCAGCCATCCCAGAAGCCAAGCTAGCCTTGGGCTTTTTAGTTACTTGATCCAATTCATGTCTTGCTTCATTTAAACCAATTTGAACTGAGTTTCTATCTCAACAGAAAGGGCCCTATCTCATAACCTCTTCTACCCCAGAGTGGCAGACCATGGGGAAGAGAGTGATGCTTCCCTTACAACTAAGAACAGTGATGAAACTTCAGTCTGATTTAGCACACCGATGGGTCAGGCTTGAACTGTGGGCAACAATTACGTGTTGTAACCAACAAGTGACACATCTCCAATTTAAACCCTGCAAGCTGTTGAGACATTGATTGCTGGAGCTTCCTTTGAATATTTCATGTCTCTGTCTGAGTTGATCAAATTTCTCAAAACAGGTGAAGTGAAAGTCAAGGGTTCAGTGAGGCAGTTGCTTAGTGATACCTCAGCCCGAGGAGACCTTGGATAAACCCTGGCCAAGAAACAAAGCAGAGATTTTTCTTAGTCCAGCCTGTCTTGTAAAGGCCCTGTGTCATCTACACAATGAAACATAATAAGCAGCCTCTCTTCCAGGCCGAGCCCTCAGAGCTCTCTGCAGGTGCACTGGCAGAGCACGGAGGGGTTGGCAAAGGGCAGGTGGCTTTGATCCCCCTGCTGCCTCCTCCTCAGAAATTGCTCATTACAGAGTGAGATGAGGGTGTTATATAACGCTAACTTGGCGTAATTCCACCAGAGTCCAAAGGAATGCAAAATATATAATGTCTAAAGGACACAGCATACTGAGAGACCATAGAGAGGGCCCTTCAGACTCCGACAGACAGGCGATGCATTGAAGTCAGAATCTGCCCTAGACTTCCTGTGAGGTGCCGCTTAGGAAGGCAAACACTTGTTGTATCATAAGAGTCTTCTAGAGCAGAGTCAACAACAGCAAAGCCTGTGTTTCTAATAATTCTTGGCCTTGGCCAAGCAATCTCTTCATGGATCTCCAAGAGCTTTGCAAATTACTGTCAAATAACTTTACACACATGCATGCAACTATGTTCACTTTTTAAAATCTCTCTTGTGAGTAAACAAAAACTAACTGTACACACTCCCTTTTAATTAACAAATATGTCCTTCTAGAACCACATATTTCCTGTGACATGAATAAGAAATACAACCTCCAGGATATGGAAATGAGTTGGGCTGCATTTTAACCTTTTGTTAAATTATGGGGGCATTGTGGAAAGAATGTGGCTTCTGAGCTTCTGTATGTAGGTCAAGAACGCCATAAGCCACTGAAGCACAAAAAGGTAGAAGCCCTGGAGACTGTGAGCATGGGCACAATGGTGCGTGTATTGAGCTGATTTCAGTCATACCTGTTCAGGTCTCTCGGGGTCAATCTGTGAGGTCTCAGAGTTGGAGGCAGATCAGAGGAAGTTTTATTGAAGGAAATGAACAGTAACTGTGCCAAAAAGAAAGTTTAAATCTTGGTCATCTAGGAGAAAAACACAAGGATAGAACTAGAAATGTAGAGGTGAAAGGTGAAGCAAGTTCATGTGTAGAAAAACAAGCCCCAAACTGAGACGGTCACATAGGGAAGTCAGGTGCAAGGTGAGTCAGTGCAAATGGTCCAGTAGGAAATAATTCATATCAAGAGAAAGAGGAGATAAAGAGGTTTATTTTCAGAAATTGACTCATACATTTGTAGGGCCTGGCAACTCCAAAATCTATAGAGAGAGCCAGCAGGCTGGAAATCCAAGTAAGAGCCAGTGTTGCAGGCTTCAGTACTAAATATGCGTGGCTGGTCAGTAAAATTTCAATTCAGGCAAGATTTTGCTATCATAATCTTGAGACAGAATTCCTTCTTATCCAAGAAACCTGAGTTTTTGCTCTTAAAATCTTCAACTGATTAGATGAGGCCCACCCATATTATAAAGTGTAATCACTTACTTGCCATGCCCTCATCCAGGGAATCTTCCCAACCCAGGGATTGAATCCATGTCTCCTACACTGGCAAGTAGGTTCTTTACCACTAGCGCCACCTGGGAAGCCTTACTTAAAGTGAACTGATTGTAAATCTTGACAGCAATATCTAGATTAGTGTTTGACCAAACAACTGGACACTGTAGCCTAGTCAGTTGGTACATAAAATTAACGGCCATGTGTTGTTTAAAGGTACCCAGCAGAAGGACTTCCCTGGTGGCCCAGAGGCTAAGACTCCTCGCTCCTATGCAGGGGGCCTGGGTTCAATCCTTGATCAGAGAGCTAGATCCCATATGCTACAACTAAGAGATTGCATGCCACAACTAAAAAGATCCTGTGTGCCACAAGTAAGACTCAGCACAGCCAAATAAACAAATAAAAATACTTCTAAAAAAATAATAATTAAAAAATAAAGGTATCCAGCAGAACCGAGTTCCTTACATCAAAAAGATACAGGGGTAGGAGAAACACTATAGATGAGAAATCTAAGAACCAGAGAATGGTGAAGAGTGACCTTGGGCCCAAAATAGAGGCTTGGATTGATGTCTGTTAAAGCCAAGTCATTGCTTTTTCTCAAACTCTGGAGTGAAGCATCCTAAGTGAGCCCTGGTGCCAACTCCCACGCAGTTTCTTTTTTTTGATCAAACTCCGTTGGGTGTAAAAACAGACGTGTGCCTTTAAATGAATGCCAGCTAGATCACATTCTAATCATCCAAATATCTATTTCTTCAATAACTTCAGGAGGAAGTTAGGGATCGCAGAAGGCTAAGGACAACAACAAAATGCAAGAGTTTCCAAGAGTCTGGAAAACATATGTGGACTTGGAGTCTTGCCCTTACGGGTTTTAATTTTGAGTCAACTACATCTAAGCAGTATTTACTTTGGGAATTCTCATTTGCACTTACGTTCATCTATTTGCAAAAATGAGTTGCTTCAACATGGGCCTGGCTTATCAAGATAGAGTTGTTCACTTTTCCATTTGCTAGGTCTAAAAGGGAAAAGTCAGCTTATTTCTGACTTTTGTGAATGAAATAACAGTGCTTGCTGTGTAGAGCCATCTGGCCCAGGCAGAGCATGGATTGTTTGCATCAAATCCTGCCTGGCAACCCTCAGAGGTCAAAACCCTCCTGTGACTGGGGTGCCTCCAGGAAGCACTTAGAGCAACACAAATTTGGCAAAAAATAATCCACAAGAGCATCATGAATACAAAACCTCTCCCCACAAAAGAACAATTACCAGACAAGCCAAGTACTTGTCTGTGGGAACCAGGGTGTACTTGAAGAAACAAAAACCAAGGCAGAGAGAAGTGATCTGTTACCATTCTCCTAATTTGGCCTGCTTCTATTTCTCTGAAATCATAGTTTGCAGTGTGTGGGTGTTACCATGCTGTTTTTTAACCCTAGCAGAAATGACAACCATGAAAAACTCTACCCTATATTTGAGAAAGTATCTATCAATTAAAGTGGTGTGTATTGTGTGTGTGTGTGTGCGCGCGCACGCGTGTGCGCACACACGCTCTGTCGCTCAGCCGTGTCTGACTCTTTGCGACCCCATGACTGCAGGCCACCAGGCTCCTCTGTCCATGGAATTTTCCAGGCAAGAATACTGGAGTGGGTTGCCATTTCATACTCCGGGGGATCTTCCCGACCCAGGGATCGAACCCGCGACTCTTTCGTCTGCTACATTGGCAGGAGGAGTCTTTACCGCTGAGACACCTGGGAAGCCTGTATATTGAATATAGTAATAGCTAATTCAGTGCTTCTTATGCGTCAAGGAATGGTCTGAGCATTTTAAGTGAACCAGCATTTTAAGTGATTCAGCATTATCACTGAATCCTCACAACAATCCTAGGAGGTAGGTACCATTATTATTTTTATCTTTTAAGTGGGAAGATGAAACAGAGAGAGGTTAAGTGAGAAAGATTAAATTTCCTAAACAAGTGCCATAGTTCATCAATTCTAAGACAAATTTTTGTCATATTTTAACATCACTGTAATAAAGTATGCCCTACAATTGATGGCATATTAGCACTGTGTCATAATTTAGTTGGCAGCTCTTTTTCTTAGTGATGCTTAAAATAATGGTGTGCCCCCTGGAGAAGGGAAAAGCTACCCACTCCAGTATTCTGGCCTGGAGAATTTTGTGGACTGTATAGTCCATGGGGTTGCAAAGAGTCAGATTCGACTGAGTGACTTTCACTTTCACTTTTACAGCCAATGGCTCTTAAATGTAATAAGATGGGGAAGGTGAGAGAGCCAGCATAAAGTCCAAGCAGTTTGGTTCTGGCATCTGTGTTGTCAGGCCGTACAGTGAGAGATTCCTACTGCCCCAGGGAGGGGAAGGGGAGAAATATTCGATTTCGACTGGGAGTTCTGAAAGTGCTCTGAGAACCATTTCTAAGAAGACCACACCATTTCCCTAATTCTTCAATTGGTCATTAAAAAGCTAAATTTTACTTAAATGGTTTTAAAATGGGGGAAAAAAAGCCAAAGTAGTCTAAACCAATTTCTCAGTCTTTTTTATTTCTTTTAATCCTCACCACTTTTTGATAAACACAAACCTCATATCGGTTCCCTCCCTCTGACACCCCCCAGGAATTCTGATATGCTGATCCTGCCATCACCCCACACAGAGTAGGAGTCTGTGGCCTGAAGATTACCCCAAAATGTTCTTGCTCTGTGTACCATTATGCATGGGATTTGACCTACCTTTCTCCTTCCCTTCTTGAGCAGACTAATATTCACACAGCACTAAACTTAAATTTTTAGAGTGAGGCTGAGTCAAGGGATGTGAGGGAAAGTTAAGTTTATATGAGTTTGTGTGTGGGTGCTGTGTGGGTTGTTTAAATTTTTTGTTTGCTTTTTGTTTTGTTTTATATTTTGGTTGTTGGGGAGGAAGTCCCTATTTTAAACAAAAGAAGAAATCTGCAACGTAAACCAATTTATTGTTCCTAGTTTTTCTATTAACAACACATTGATTTTGTTGCCCCGGAAACTAGAGGGAGTTTCTGGAGAATTAATTACCTCATTCCAAACCAAGGGCTTGCTAAACACGCTCTTTTCAAAACTCTTGTTTTCCTAGGAAACAAAGCCCATTCCTTGTAGCTCACCTGAGTCTCTCTTGAGTCTGAAACCTGAGCCTCTAACTCATTCCTGGGATTTTGCACTTCCTGCTGCAAACCATATGTTAGGTTATGACAGGAAAACCCTATAGTTACAGTTTAGGACCAGGCGGGGGGAGGGGGAGGGGAAGAGAAAAGATGAGGTCACAAATCCCTGTAGGGAGGCAATCACAGCTCTAACCCAAAGCTCCTAGAAAAACATGTTCCAATAAATTAGATATATTGTTTTCATAGCCCTTCAACTTCAATGTTCAGCTCTTTGTGGTTGAAAGTGCCTTTCCTTCTGCTCCTCGTCACAAGTGGGATCTTTCTAGGCATTTGTAAAACCTAGTGGTTAAAACCCACCCTGGCCTGTAATCAGCCTGGATTTTGGTCTTGCACCTGGAAAGTTATTTTAATTAGATGCATTTTTATTCCTCACCTTCCTTTGGTGGCGGCACCATATACAGAGGATCTGGGAAGAGGTGGGGTCTCTAGAGTCACTAAGCCAGATGGAAGCCTTTTAGGGGGCTTCCATGGTGCCAAGAACCCCCCTCGGATTCTAGAAAAAGATGCCTGAGGGATCCAGATCAAAGAGCCATGGAAGAATTTGTCCTCCCAAGCACACAAGGATGGGTGTAAAGACATACAGACATGCCGCATTATCAAAAGGAAGACTTGAATACCCGGGAGTAATCTAGTTACCAATCTAAGCCAAAGACTTCATTCACTAGGAGTGAGAACAGAGTCATTGTCCTGGAAGTGAAGGATGAGAGATGGCAGGTGTGTTTCCTTTAAAATGACTGGCAGAGAACTGACTCATATCCAGGTGGTAGAGGAGAGAGGAAACAGGATTGGAAATCTGGCAGACTTAAATCTGCAACCTGGCTCTGCCACTTGCTAGCTGGGTGAACTGCAGTGAAATATCTGAGCTCTCTGAACCTCCGTTTCTTCTTCCATAAAGTGAGGATTACAATAGAAAATAGCATTCCTATGAGAATTAAACTATGCCTTGTATTCCACATGCATGCCTGCTCAGTTGTGTCCGACTCTTTGCAACCCCATGGACTGTAGCCTGCCAGGCTCCTCTGTCCTTGGGATTTTCCCAATAAGAATCTGGAGTGGGTTGCCACTTTCCTCCTTCAGGGGATCTTACCAAGTCAGGGATCAAACCTGCATCTCCTGTATTGCAAGCAGGCTCTTTACCCGGAGCCAGTGGGTCGTATTCCACAGGCACTGACTAAATGCTCTGCCCTATGCAATGCATCGTGGGATCTATATGTGGAAGGTCCTCACTCTCCACAGGAGGGAATTAAGGCAGCACTTTTGCTTGTGAGGGAGCATCTTTCCGAGATAGTGGTTATTCTCTCCCCACCCCCTTTGCCCCCAACAAAAGTCAGATTGCTCCTGCTCTTCAGCACATCTCAACTCCTTTTCTCTGGGGCCGAGTGGGGCTCCAAGGTTAGGCCTGTGTTTATTCCATTTCTTCTAACCAGAGACTGGGAAGGTAGACTCCTCTGGCCTCACAGAAACTCTGTTGTTTGAACCAATCTGGATCAATGTCATGGACAGCTGTCTTGTGCACTTTCCAAAACAACTTAAAGGGGCCACTCTCTTTCTTTCAATTCTATTCTGTGAATTTATTTCCAAACAGAGGATGAGATGGTTAGATGGCATCACCGACTCAGTGGGCATGAGTTTGAGCAAGCTCCAGGAGATGGTGAAGACGTCAGACATGAAGAGTCGGACATGACTCAGCGATTGAACAAGGGAAGCACATTTTAGAAGCCTCTTGGTCTATTGCTGCTTCCATTCATCCTTTCTTTGGCCTATAAGTCTTTTAAAATGCGCATCCTGCCTGATTTGGGAGCCCCACCTCCTCTGTGAAGCACTCTCTGGTTGCCCAATACCAAATCTGTCCTCCTTTCTCAGGACTCCTGCAACACTACTAATCAACACCATATGTCTGGGCAGAGAGCACGCCTCCTCCTCTGTAGTGCCGTGGTCATCTCTCTTGATTGCTGTTCAGTCCCTCGACAAAAGCTGCCAGATAAAAAACAGGATGCCCAGTTAAATCTGAATTTCAGAGAAGCAACAAATACCTTCCCAGTATACGTGCGCTCCATGTATTGCATCTCATATTTTTATTTGCTCCATCTGGCAACAATAAGGTCAGTCTCTTATGCTTCCACATCCACCACTGCACTCAGCATCATAGTAAGACTGTTCTGGGCTAGACAATACATAATTGCTGGTAACAAAAACAACAATCATAATATCCAACATTTATTGAGTATCCAGCAGCTGTATTTGCCAGACACTGCACTATGTTAAGGAGAGGACACATGTACGTAAACATGTTGTTGACACACAAATTAGAGTATGATGTCTTTAAGGCAACACAGCTTAAAAATTGAGGGAAGGTTCTCTGAGCCCTGTAACCAGCTCTGTACTTACTGTCCCTGGTCCCTGTGCCCTTGGTTGTTTACTCACTCTCTCATTTTTCCCCTCATCTCTTGAGTGATGGGCTTTTTTCTTTCTTTCTTTCTGAGTTGTCTAGTTGAGATAATACACTAAAAGTAAGTGATATACACTAAGCATGATGCACAATGCCCAGCACATAGTAAGTTCTCAGAAACTGTCAAAGACATCCTGGGGGTGCAGATGGTGTCACTCTTGTCGGAATTTAGAGAGGGAAGCTCTTTGGCCTGAGTGATCAATAGAAGCCTCAAGGATAGGTAAATCTGACAAAATCCTGTGAATCTCAGGACAGCAGGAAAATGGGGGGCAATTTTAAGAAATGTCAAATAGACATGCTTCAGTTTGCATGGGATAGATTAAAATTTTTCTTTACCATCCAAAGTGCTCTGTTAAACCTGAAGTCCTTATAGCTAAAAATTCTGCTATCCTCAACTAGAGCAATTTACAGGTCTAAGGATGCAAGTTGAATATTCAGTTACATGAAGGATTTTTTAAAAAAGAAAAACCACTAGATACGGTTCTACACTTGATTTCTAAGCTTATCACAACGTGATAATATTCACCAAGGCACTGAGATATTTATTGACTATAAATCTATCAACTGGCAATAGAGTTGTAGTCTTTGGTAATGAAGCTTGAAAACACTCTCCAAAATGTCCTTTTGGCCCCCCTCTTTTCTACAGGAAAACTAGGGTACCAAAACATAGGCCCAGCACTTAGGACCTTTGCAAGATCTGGGCTTCCGCTGAGGTTTCTACTCAGAACTAGGGCTGTGGGAATGAAACCAGAGAGGGTGCCAGATGGCAGAGTGTGGGAAGTCTCAGGCTGGAAAGGGATGGCCAAGATAAACAAGCGACTGGAGGTCTGAAAAATGAATGGATAAACATCCAGACCAAAGTCAACAGTGCTGGGGAATCCAACCCGGTCTCCGCAGCCGGCGAGGTTTGGACACATGAATTCAGCCTCAAGTCCTTGAAAGAACTTTTGTGCATCTGATTCTTAAGCATCCTTGCCCTGGGGTGTTGGGGGTGAGGGACAATCACACAGTTCCTGTAGCAGTGCAGGAATTGTTAGATTTTCATCAGCATGACTTTCTGTAATATTTGTGCATAAAAATCAATAGATGACTGGATACTGGTTGATGTTAAAGAGATAATGTTAATTTTGATAGTATGATAATGGCATTGTGTTTATGTTTTTAGAAGAAACTTTATCTTTTAGGACTACATACTGAACATTTATAGAGGAATGATATGATGTGAATTTGCTTCAAAATAATCTGGGAGTGGAGGCTGGGGACTGGTCATAAACTTAGAGATCATTAAAATAGTCTCTCTACTATTGTATATGATGCTTAAAATTTTCCATAATACAAAGGTTTAAATCAAAGTTATCACAGATACATTTATTTTATATTGCAAAAATAATACAAACTAGGATCTAATAGAATATATGTTTTGTTTTTGTTTTTTTTTTTTATCATAAAGGACATTGATCTCAGGTATACACAGAACAAAATGAAATGGCACACTGGCAAAATTAAACATTTAGAGCTACAGATTAAGCATCTTATATCTCACAATATTTCATGACAGAATGCCTACGTTTTCCTGTAAATTCACAGATAAAGTGTTTATATTACCGTTGGTGTTCTCACTTTCTGGGATAATTGGATGGTGTAGACCTAATTTGGGGTAACAATAAATTCAAGGAGTAGGATTTACGGTGTGGACCTAAGAGATGCTTCAAACCAGCAGTTATTCCTTGGTTGACTGGTTGTCCTGCTTGCCATTCAGCGAGGTCTTGACACAAACCGGGACAAAAAGGGGAAACAGCTACATGAAAGTAAGAAGTCTAACACACCGACCAAAAAGTCCCTGCTGGAATTCTTCTCTGACTCAACTCATTTCCTCCCAGCCTTCTGGTATGATGGGTTATTTTTTTTGTGTTGTTTATTTGGTTTGTCTTTTCAATCTCTGATAAATTAGAATTATAGTCACTCTATGATGTGTGTTATGGAAAAAAACCAAAAGGCAAACTGTTTAGAATCCTTGTTTAAACTGGAATAGCTGATTCAACTTTGAAAAGTAATACAAGATCATTTCCTGACCAGCAAAAGACCCCAAATCCTGTGTGACCAGAGTCAGTATTGATGCAACTGCAGTGTCTGAAATTTGCTGTCATTGGGGGCTGGGTAGAAATGCCCTGCTGCTCCTCTAAAGTATAATTGGCACAGTCATTGACTATATAATCTTACTTAGTTTGTGAATGTTGTTAGGAAACCAGCACATGTCATATCACATTGTTTTTAATGCAGTGAAGAGTCAGGTGATCCTGCACAGCTTGCACTGTGCGGGAAGGCCATGTGCAGGCCTGCCTGCTCTGCTCGCCGAGTCCAAATCAATTATGCTCTAATCAGGACTGTTTCCGGAACTGGTCGGATGGAGGTTCAGAATGAAAAGGAAAAATTGCTGTTTCTCTCCAGATCCTGTTTGTATCAATGGACTCCATCTGAGACACATCCTGTTTGACCTCTGGTGTAGCAGGGGAGGGGAATTGTTCTGTTTGACTTTTGACTGTCACTGATCCCAGGGCCTCCACTTTTTTGGCTTTTTTCTTTTTTTTTTTTCCAGGAAAAAGTTTGAATTGTACTAAAACTCATTCATCATCCTGAGTTTGGTGCAGATACATAGCCTGAACTATTCATGCTTCTCAAATAGCAATCGATCACAATCCCCAGGATGCTTATTTAAAGTTCAGATGTCTAGACCTACCTCGAGACACAGTCTCTAAGAAGATGCTAGTCTAACAAACTACCCAGTTGATTCTGAAAGGCAGTCAGGTTCAAGAATTTGCGACAGGATGAGAACTGCTCAAATCTAGCTTCCTCATCTCAGACCACTGACTCCAGCAAGGCTCAGTTTCCCTATTTTTGCTCTAATGTGGGGGAAATTGTTTTGAATTTGGGGTACCTAGAAGGGGCCACCAAAAGAGATGCCTTCACTTGTGGGTCAGTTCAGTTCAATCGCTCAATTGTGTCCAACTCTTTGCGACCCCATGGACTGCAGCATGCCAGGCCTCCCTGTCCATCAAGAACTCCCAGAGCCTTCTCAAACTCATGTCCATCGTGTCGGTGATGCCATCCAACCATCTCATCCTCTGCCATTCCCCTTCTCCTTCTCCTTGCCTTCAATCTTTCCCAGCATCAGAGTCTTTTCCAATGAGTCGGCTCTTCGCATCAGGTGGCCAAAGGATTGGAGTTTCAGCTTCAGCATCAGTCCTTCCAATGAATATTCAGGACTGATTTCCTTTAGGACGGACTGGTTGGATCTCCTTGTGGTTCAAGGGACTCTCAAGAGCATTCTCCAACACCACAGTTCAAAAGCACCAATTCTTCGGCACTCAGCTTTCTTTATAGTCGAATTCTCACATCTATACATGACTACAAATAGTAGCTTTGACTAGACGGACCTTTGTCAGCAAAGTAATGTCTCTGCTTTTTAATATGCTGTCTAGGTTGGTCACAATTTTCCTTCCAGCACATGTCATATCACATTGTTTTTAATGCAGTGAAGAGTCAGATGATAAAAGTGTCTTTTAATTTCATGGCTGCAGTCACCATCTGCAGTGATTTTGGAGCCCCCCAAAATAAAGTCTGCCGCTGTTTCCCCATCTATTTGCCATGAAGTGATGGGACCAGATGCCATGATCTTAGTTTTCTGAATGTTGAGCTTTAAGCTAACTTTTTCACTCTCCTCTTTCACTTTCATTGAGAGGCTCTTTAGTTCTTTTTCACTTTCTGCCATAAGGGTGGTGTCATCTGCATATATGAGTTTATTGATATTTCTCCCAGCAATCTTGATTCCGTCTTGTGCTTCATCCAGCCTGGCATGTCTCATGATGTACTCTGCATATAAGTTAAATAAGCAGGGTGACAATATACAGCCTTGACGTACTCCTTTCTCAATTTGGAACCAGTCTGTTGTTCCTTTCCAATTCTAACTGTTGCTTCTTGAGCTGCGTACAGATTTCTCGGGAAGCAGGTCAGGTGGTCTGGTATTCCCATCTCTTGAAGAATTGTGTGTCCACACAGTCAAAGGCTTTGACGTAGTCAATAAAGCAGAAGTAGATTTTTTCAGGAAGACTTAAAGACAACAACTCCGTATATGATGTGTACAAAGTGATCAGTGAGAAATGGAGGGTCAGTTAGAAGGCTACTGTTAGACCCTAACCAAGTTTTCACCAAGGCATATCAAAAAGAGAAAAATAGGGCTTCCCTGGTGTCTCAGTGGTAAAGAATCAGCCTGCCAATGCAGGAGGCACAGGTTCAATCCCTGATCCAGGAAATCCCACATGCCAAGGAGCAACAAAGCCGGTGTTTTTGTTTTGTTGCAAAGCAACAAAGCCATAACTATTGAGCCGGAGCTTTAGAGCCCAGGAGTTGCAACTACTGAGCCTGCATGCTACAGCTACTGAAGCCCAGGTGCTCTAGAGCCCGTGTTCCACAAAAAGAGAAGCCACCCACCACAATGAGAAGCCTGGACACTGCAACTAGAGAAAAGTCTGCACAGCAGCAAAGACCCAGCATAGCCAAAAATAAATAAATAAAAATATTTTTTAAAAAAGAGAAAAATAAGGATAAAGTTAAATTTCAAATTATTATTCAAATTATTCTGTGATTGTGTTAGCCACATCTTTCTGAAGATGTTAAAATACCTGTCTTAGTCTATTTTGGGCTACTATAACAAAATACTACAGACTAGGTAGCTTATAAGCAACAGAAATGTATTGTTCACAGTTCTGGAGGCTGGCAACTGTAAGATCAAGGTACCAGCATGGTTGGTTTCTGCTGAGAGCTCCCTTCCTAATTCATAGCCTGCACCTTCTTGCTAGGTCCTTACATGGTGAAAGGAGCTAGGGAACCTCTTTTATAAAGCCCTGGTCTGGGGACTCCCTTGGTGATCCAGTGGCTAAGACTCCATGCTCCCAATGCAGGGGGCCTGGGTTCAATCTGAGGTCGGGGAACTAGATCCTCCATGCTACATGATGCAACTAGAAGATTCCACATGTCACAACTAAAACGTAGTGCAGCCAAATAAATAAATATATAATTTTAAAAAAAAACAAACCTTTGCCCCATTCATGAGGGGTCTACTTTCACGACCTAACCACCTCCCAAAGGTCCTACTTCCTAATACCATCGCCTTTAAGGGTCAGGATCTCAAAATACGAACTTTGGAGGGACATAAACATTCAGACCATAGAAATGTATTTTCTTTTAGGGATTTATTTTGCATTTATTTACTTATTTTTGGAATAGTTAATGCGTGATGCCCCTTGCACAAAATTCAAAATGTACAAAAGCCTCTAATATTGATTATGTAGGCCATTTCCCTCCTACCCCAAACCCAGAAGCAGCCACCATTACTGATTTCTTATTCTTCAAGAAATGCTGTATGCATACACTAGCAGATACATTTGTAGAAATTCACTTCTAATTAGCAGGCAGCATACTACATCTTGCTTTTTTTTTTTCACTTAGTAACAGATTGTGGAGATATATCCATATCAACACAGTTAAGAAGATGTTTTTAAATTAAATGACAGTGATGATACATTGTGATTGAGTATTTTTCAAATGTCCTAAAGAGTACACACACACATACACACATGGCAGACCCAAAGAAGCTGAAAATTTTCTTCTAGGCCACAAAATCTGAAAGCTGAAACCATTGGCATGATAACAATAAATATGTACTATATAGCACTAACATAATAATTATGGTATTATAATACTTTATAATAGAATATTTTATAGTAATGGTTTATTAAACTATTTACTAAGTAATAATAATATACATTTCAGAATCAAACAGTTCTAGGCTTAAGTCTTAGTTCTGTCATTTTCTAGTTCTAAGAACTTAAATTACTAATGTCTCTGAGCCAGTTTCCTTATTTTAGCAAAACTGAGGGTGAGGTGGGAAATAAAACCTCTTTCCTGAATTAACTGTGAGGATTAAACAAATAATAAATAGGAAGTGCCTGGAACCTTAAACTGAGGATTCTCCATATGTGGGACACGGCTATCAAGAACTGGCAACAGACAAATACTGCAGAGGTTACGTAAGTAAAAGCTGAAAAGTGTGCATTGACTTTGGCAGTTATTAATATAAGATCAATGAAGATTCAGGCAGGGCTCAGTGGAGTGCTGAGGACAAGAAAACAGAGCTGGCAAGAGGGGAGTGGCAGCTCGTGGTGAGAGCAAGAGGTTGGTGGTGAGTAAATGCATTGTTGCTAAAGCTGGATGCTGTGTGGTCCAGGAGCAGGCAGGGTCCTGGTCAAAGAAATACTGTCTGACAAATAAAAAGAAAATTCAACTCTCTTGGTCCTTTATCTGCATTTTATGAACACTTAGAAGGGAAAAATAGTATAGAGTGGTAGTTCTTTCCTTTTTCTCCCCCACCCAAATCGTATTTGTAAATGGGAAGAAATGGAGAGTGGGTCTCTTCTGTAACTCCCTGGAAAGAGAAAAAATTGGATAGGTGCTATTGAAATAAGTTTTAAGAAGTGACTTATATCATCTTGAAAAAGAGACATTGTAAGCTTTTTTTTCAAACAGTGATGACAGGAGTGATACATCACCTTCTCCTGGGTTTTGTTGTTGTTGGTTTTGCTTTTTTGTTTCGTTGGATTTTTTTTTTTAAGGAGAATTTCCAACATATATTAAAGTAGAAAGGCAACATAATGAACCCTGTGATGATCTTCAACAATTATCAACTCTTGGAATTTCCCTAACATATTCCTCTCACTCCTGCCCAGGAGTTTTATGTTTCCTAAAAATTGAAAATTACCTCTGAAGCCTTGACGAGATTCAGGTTCGATTTTTTTAAAGATGATTTCATAGTGTTTGTTTTAATCAGAAGGGACTTAAAGTGTAGTTTTTTTTTTCTTTTTTCTGCTGTTAGTAGTCATTGCTGTTCGATGTCAAGTCTCTTCATGTTTTTGGTTTTTCCATCTATTTTGCTCACTGTCAATTTGGGAAGCTGTTGCTTCTGGGCAAGATTGAGTCATAAGTTGAGGTCTCCCAGCTTGGACCATTAACAATTTTCAGAGACCCATTATTTCAAAGTTAGACTTCTCCAGAATGATTTTTTTCCGGTTATATTGAAATACAATTGACATACAACATCGTGTTCATTTTAAGACACAACTCAATTATTTGGTATATGTATGTATTATGAGGGCTTCCCTCATAGCTCAGTCAGTAAAGAATCCGCCTGCAATACAGGAGACCTCAGTTCGATTCCTGGGTTGGGAAGATCCCCCAGAGAAGAGAAAGGCTGCCCACTCCAGTATTCTGGCCTGGAGAATTCCATGGACTGTATAGTCCATGGGGTCACAAAGAGTCAAACACAACTGAGCGACTTTCACTTTCACTTTTATATATTATGAAATGATCACCACAATAAACGTAGTTAACATCCATCACCTAGCATAGTTAAAGTTCTTTTTCTTATGATGAGAATTTTTAAGATCTACTCTGTTAGCAATTTGCAATACAATATTGTTAACTACAATCATCACGCTGTACATTACATTCCCAGAGCTTGTTTATCTTATAATGGAGATTTGTACCTTTTGACCACCTTCATTCATTTCCCCCACCGCCCCTCCCTGTCTCTGGTAACTACCAATCTGTTCTATTTTTCTGAGTTTAGTTTTCTTTAGATCCTACATGTAAGTGGGATTATAGTTTTTTGTCTTTCTTTCTTTGATTTATCTCACTGAGAATAATGCCCTGAATGTCCATCCATGTTATTCATGGATGACAGAATTTCCTTCTTTTTTATGGCCAAATAATGTCTATACAATAACATTATATATTTTTTTTATATATTATATAAATATATAAATTTATATGTGTGTGATATATATATTACATATTTATATATCTCACATTTTCTTATTCGTTCATCAGTTGATGAACATAGGTTGTTTCTCTCTCTTGGCTACTGTAAATAATCCTGCAATTAACGTGAGGGTGCAGATGTCTTTTCTAGACAGTGATTTCATTTCTGTCAGATATATACCCAGAAGTAGAATTACTGGGTCAAATGATAGTCCTGTTTTTAATTTTTTGAGGAACTTCCATACTGTTTTCCACAGTGGCTGCACCAATTTACGTTCCCATCAACAGTGCACAAGGGTTCCCTTATCCCCACATTCTCACCAACACTTGTTATCCCTTCCCTTTTGAGGACAGCCATTCTGACAGATGTGAAATGATATCTCCTTGTGGTTTTGATTTGCATTTCCCTGATGATTTGTGATGTTGAGCAACTTTTCATGTACTTGTTGGCCATTGTGCATCTTCTTCAGAAAAATATCTAGTTCCTCAGCCCATTTTTAAATTAGGCTTTTTTTTTTTCTTTTTGCTAGTGAGGTATATGAGTACTTTATATATTCTGTATATTAACCCCTCATTAGATATATGATTTGCAAATGTTTTTCTCCCATTTTGTAAGTTGTCTTTTCATTTTGTTGATGGTTTCCTTTATTGCGCAGAAGCTTTTTTTAATTTAAAGTAGCTCCACTTGTTTATTTTTGCTTTTTCTTATGGTGTCAAATCCAAAAAGAAAAAAACATTGCCAAGATCAATGTCAAGTAGCTTACCACCTATGTTTTCTTCTAATTTTATGGTTTCAGGTCTTATATCCAAGACTTTAATCCATTTAAGACTGGGCTTTAATTTGTATTTTTCTGAACACCAAGAATGGAAAAAGAGTGTAGATGATATTTCTTTAAGCCCCAATTCTTTCTTAAGGGGCTTAAAGACTGTTACTGTGTTTTGTTCACTAAAACTGCCCCACTCTGCAGTCTTCTTCAAAAAGCTTTTCTTGCTGGTTAATGTGCCTCTTCCTACTCTTCCCCTTTCTTTCTGATTCTGTATCTAGAAAGGCCAAAGAACCATTTATCTGGCAATGACAGCATCCTTCTCAAAGGGCTGAACGATTCACAATTACACAATCCTCTGTGGCTGTCAAGATAGGGGAAAGGGTGGGAACTCTGCTGTGTAATAATTTTCATTTCTTCACAAATGAATGAGTGATAGATGAAATTGGCCAGACTCCAATGGGATGCACAGACCCATGGAATGTGTCAAGGGATGCACCTGAGCAAAATAGTAAGATGCTGTGAGAAGAATGTGTGCCATGACAGCGTGCTGCACTTAACATGAATTAATTGATCACAGGCATCTTGCTGGAGCAGTGGGAGTGATACTTGGGGATAAAGACAATTCTATGGCTTCTCCAATAGCTGTGTTAAGCAAGCCAGTTCTTCCCTCTCTGCATACAGAACTGGCATTCTTGCCCCAGGACCACGTGTCATACTGTAGCAGGCTAACTTTTTCCATTTCTGAGTAAACCATCCATGGCCAAAGCCTGACTGAAAAGTGCAAGGAGAACCTTGGGCATCAGGCCCAGCATCTGAAAGTGAGCACATGATGGACATGAGAGGAACCAAGGAGAAAGGACCCATTGCTTAGATCTGTGAGCATCCCAAGCTCCCTGAGATAGATGCCTCACTCAGTCCCTTCTCCCAGTCCCTCCTCTGGGAAAATCAGAGCCCAATTTAACAAAGCAGAAAGGTGGACAACTTTATTGTGTGTTAAATTTGGTTACTTTCAAAATGATACTCTGGTTTGCTTAAAAGTTCAGTGCAAATAATTGGGTTCACATTTCACCAACTCAAATGAAAGATGAGTGTCCATGTGAATAAGTGACAGCTTTCCTTTACACAGAGAAATTCAAACTAAGACAGGCAAAACAGTGGACTGCTGGAGCTGCTGAGAGCACAGGCTTCAGGGTTAGACAGCACTTGTTACGTGCTGACTCCATCAGTTTTTGACACACACAGTTTGTGTGTCTTTGGGCAAGTTTCTAGAAAATAAAGATAACCAACTCTACCTACTTCATAGCATTTTGTGAAACCATGGGAGGGGCACTTTGCAATATGCCGACTGTTGTATGGGTTCAATAAACAGTTTCTGTTGTTGCTACTAGGAATTCTTGGGGAATCAGACTTCATGAATGTACAATATTTTTTTAAATGAACTTTAAAATCCTGCAATAATTCTATATTTATAGAAAAGTTGCAAAGATAGTCTAGAGAATTCCCAAGTACACTTCGCTCAGATTTTTCTGTGTTAACATTTTAATGTGGTACATTTGCCAATACTAAGAAGCCAACATTGGCACATTACTATTTACTATTACTATTAGCATATCTATTACTATTAAACTCAATGCTTTATTCGGATTTCACAGTTTTTTTATCCCAAGATATAATCTAGAATATTACATAGCATTTATAAGAATGTTTTTAATTGGCACAACAATCAACATAATTAATTCATCAACTAGCGACTCCATGGTCAATACCTAAATGTGCTTTTCTAGAACACTTGAGAAGTTCACTAAGTGATGCTGGGAAAACTGGATAGCTATTTGTAAAAGAATGAAGTGAGAACAATTTCTCACAGTATACCCAAAAATAAACTCAAAGCGGTTTAAAGGCCTAAATGTAAGACCGAAAACCATGAAGCTCCTAGAAGAAAACATAGGCAGAATGCTCTTTGACACAAGTCGTAGCAATACTTTTTTGGATTTGTCTCCTAAAGCAAAGGAAATAAAAGTAAAAATAAACAAGTGTGGCCTAATCAGGCTTAAGACCTTTTGCACAGCAAAGGAAATCATTGACAAAACAAAAAGACAACCTACTGAATGACAGAAAATATTTGCTAATGATATGATAGATGAGAGGTCAAAATCCCAAAAAATACAAACAGTTCAACATCAAAAAAACAAACAACTTGATTAAAAAGTCTTGAAAATCATTTATTCTCTTCAGTAGCATTTTTGCAAACTTATTGACCTATTATTGACAAAGTAAATCCTTTCACATAGTTAGTAAAATAATCCAATGCAGGTTAGCATCTGCCCAAATTGTTACAGTATCCAATTTATTCAAATTTGAAGTTAGTAAGATTTTACTGTGCACATAATCATGGCCTGCAAAGTGTCTGGCACTTAGTAGGTGCTCAAAAAGTGTCTGTTGTTAAGCTACATATAAAAAGGACCTCAGATCTCCTGACAGCTTGATTTGTTTATGGGCACAGTTAGGTATATTTTGCCTTGAGCTGTGCCCTGTTTTGAATGATCTCTTAGAGCATGACCTTACCTTTGTGCATAGAACCTGTTTGTACAAGACTGTGCATGATCTGAGCAAATAAGAATTACTGTTTGGCAAACCATGAACTTCTTTAGCATCTCTCATTCAGCGAGGATTGTCCCTTGAGGGGATCAGAGCTGATGTAGAAAGTATGTATTTTACTTTTATCTGTGAAGAAAAAAGTATTCATGTGTGTGAATTCAATTTCTTGGAGGTTGGTTGTGGCAGTTGCTATTTTTTATAAACAGTATTAACCAGAGATGATCAGAATCAATAGGATAGCTTTGGCAATGAGGAGAACAAAGATAAGGATGTCCAGCCAGTTGTGAGCTGCCAGATGTGACCAGGTGGGTCTGCTGTAACCACACAGGGACCTCAGGGGTAAGTGATTAGAAGATAGGTGTGATGAGGGCATGACTTCCTCCCCCAGTGTCAACAGATGCAGCATTGCATCCAAGCTGTTCGTCTAATCATTCTTATATTCAACTTAAAATACCTATCGAATGACAACAATAACCAATTACTAGATTTCTGCTACTGAAAGTGTGGCTTCTGGAGGATTCATTTACTCAAGGACTTGTTAGAGATGCAGAATTTCAAGGTTCACCCCAGTTCTCTGAATAAGAATCTGCCTTTTAACAAGATCTGTGAGTGATTCCCATGTGAGAAGCACTGGACCAGATGACAGAATTAAGAGCCAGGATTCTGTCAAGAGACAAATGATGTATTTATTGGAAGGTCTATTAATAATATCTCAGTCGGAAGACTTAAATAGATATTTCTCCAAAGAAGACATACAGATGGCCAGCAGACACAAGAAAAGATTCTCAATATTGCCAATTATTAGAGAGAAATGCAAATCAAAACTGCAATGAGGTATCACCTCACACAAGTCAGTATGGCGATCATGAAAAAGTCTACAAATAAATGCTGGAGAGGGTGTGGAGAAAAAGAAACCCTCCTGCACTCTTGGTGGGAATGTAAATTGGTGCTGCCACTATGCAGAACAATATGGAAGTTCCTTATAGAAATTAAAATATAATTACCATCTGATCCTGAAATCCCACTCCTGGACATACATCTGGAGAAAACTCTAATTTGAAAAGATTCACACACCCTGATGTTCACTGAAACACTATTTACAATACCCAAGACATGGAAGCCACCTAAGTGTTCACTGACAGATGAATGGCTAAAGAAGATGTGGTATATTTATACATGGAATATTACTCAGCCATAAAAAGAATGAAATAATGCCATTTGCAGCAACAAGGATAAACCTAGAGATTATCATGTTAAGTGAAGTAGACAGAGAAAGGCAGATATCATGTATCACTTATACATGGAATCTAAAAAGAATGATACAAATGAACTTCTTTACAAGACAAACTCATACTCACAGATTTAGAAAACAAACTTATTGTTACCAGCAGGGAAGGGTGGAGGGAAGGGATAGTTAGGGAATTTGGGACTGACATGTACACACTGCTATATATAAAATAAGTAAGCAACAACAAGGACCTACTGTATAGCACAAGGAACTATACTCAATATCTTGTAATGACCTATAATGGAAAAGAATCTGAAAAGAGTATATATACATATACATATGTATATATATATGTGTGCATATAACTGAATTACTTTGCTATATACTTGAAACTAACACATCATTGTAAATTAACTATACTTCAATTTTTAAAACATTTTTTTTAAAAAGTCACATGCTCTGGGGAGAGAACACAGAAGGGAAAGGTGGAAAGTGTCTGGTGGGGCCAAGAAACACACCATGTTTAATGTTAAACACACCATGTTTTCCCAGTGGTCATGTATGGACGTGAGAGTTGGACTATAAAGAAAGCTGAGCACCGAAGAATTGATGCTTTTGAACTGTGGTGTTGGAGAAGACTCTTGAGAGTCCCTTGGAGGGCAGGGAGATCCAACCAGTCTATCCTGAAGGAAATCAGTCCTGAATATTCATTGGAAGGACTGATGTTGAAGCTGAAACTCCAATACTTTGGCCACCTGATGCAAAGAGCTGACTCATTTGAAAAGACTCTGATCCTGGGAAAGATTGGGGGCAGGAGGAGAAGGGGACGACAGAGGATGAGATGGTTGGATGGCATCACCGACTCAATGGACATGAGTTTGTGTAAACTCCAGGAGTTGGTGATGGACAGGGAGGCCTGGTGTGCTGCAGTCCATGGGGTCGCAGAGTTGGACACAACTGAGTGACTGAACTGAACTGAACTGAACACCATGTTTAAACACACCAACACACCATGAAACACAGCTGCTGTTCTCAATGAGTTTGGTCTGTAGAAGGCCTATGGGTTGGGGGTGATGATAGTCCCTATTGTTACAACTTAAAATTATTTTCAAAGTGACCTTGAATTTTATATTCTATTCTAGGATTCTCCTATTAACAGATCAATCTTTACCAAGCTAACCATATTTCTGAGTAACTATTATGTACTGTGCTGTGCTTAGTCGCTCAGTCACGTCTGACTCTTTGTGACCTCATTGGCTATAGCCCACCAGACTCCCCTGTCCGTGGGGATTCTCCAGGCAAGAATACTGGAGAGAGTTGCCATGTCCTCCTCCAAGGGATCATCCCAACCCAGGGATCGAACCCAGGTCTCCTGCATTGCGGGCGGATTCTTTACCATCTGAGCCACCAGGGCAGCCCAAAGGCACCCAACTAGAAACTAAGAAAGACATAGAAGTGTTAGATTTGTTCTGCCTTCAAGGAGTTTGCGATTTTAGATAACCGATGCTTCTTACATAAGATCTTGCAAAGGGGCTCAGTTAGCCAGAATCCAATAAAGCAGTACACAAAGCTGAGACTCGAACCACACTGCCAGGTTTGGGCCTCAGTCCTGACACTTACAAGCCAGGGCGCTATGGACACACTGCTTAAATTCTGTGTTTCCGTTCCTCACTCTGTGAGGTTGGGATGATAAAAAGAGTTGTCTGCCTGAAGAGACTTTCTAAGGGGACAGCTTCCTACAAAGCTTTCTGGCTTAGAGGAAAATAAAATGTAGATATGAAAATAGGAGTTCTTTTAAGAAACTGAATTTGGTTCATACTCAAAACTTATCAAAAGAGTTCAGAACACGTATAGGGGTGCAGCTACTCTGGCTATTGAATGTGCTGTGCAGCTGTGCAGATGGAGTCCCTTACATACTAAAGGCAGAAGTCAGCTCTTGAGATTTTGTTTAGTTACCTCTTTGTCAAAATTTCCCAAACTGTAGTCTCCTTATGTTAGAGCCAGCACTGGTTTTTCTTTGCTTTTTGATGAACTTTTGACCTAAATTGCTTTTCCAATCTCCAGTCATTTAGTGGAAGACCATTAGTGACGGGTTAAATACACAGGTACCCCCCCGCGCACGCACACACACACACACTCATATATTACATTTCAGGCCAAATTGAATTACAGAAGGAACCAATTTGAAAAGTTATTGAATTAAAACCCTACAAGAGAGAGATGGATTTTATGTTAGTGGTTGGCATGACAACTTAATATGCTGGAGAGTAATATGTGCTGAGTTCACATCGTTGGAGACTCTGACAAGTTCAAGGCCAGGATTGTGCCTCTAAATCTTGTTGCCACGGTAATACAGCATACGGCCAGAGTCCACTGAAATGAATACCTCTGACAGCTCATGCCAGCATGAGCTATCTGATTAAAAGGGATCTTTTCATTAAAAAAAAGAGAGAGAAAGAAAGAAACAGTATTTTAACAAGAGCAGGAGCAAAATGCAAAGCCAGGATATTGAAATTTGGGCAACAGAAAATCTAAAAGGAAAGCAGCCAGTGGATGCCAAGAAGTAACTAATAAAGATCTGTTTTATTTACAAGGGGTTGGTGATGTGTGAAGGTCTGCACGCAGGGAGTCCAGCCTGCAAGGCCATTTTGTAAGTGGAATGATACTGCCCCAGTTTGATTCCCTGGCTCAAGCTCAGCAGAATGATTTCATTTGACTGGTGGCCACCCCTTTCCCATGGCAGATTTTAATTTGACAGATTTTCTTCTCTGATAATACATGGAAGAAAATGGTTTCTGAGCGACTTTATAGGTCACATATATGTCCCAAGATGAAACGGCAGCCCATAAAAACCTCATCCCAGAGTTGAGGCCACCAAAATGCCACTGCCTTTAGCCGCTAGAATCATCTTTCAATTATTCTCCTGATTCATGTCCCAGGGACTTGTTAACAGGATAACAGTCTTAAGATCATGATCTTAGAGGCTCCTCATTTCCTCATTTTACATGCCATTTATCTTGGATTAACCCATGACGAAGCTGTGGTTCTTGAAGTTTTTTAAGCTCTTCAAGTGGAGAAGAAGAAAGAATCCTCAAGTTCATGATCATATTTCCCATAGGGATTTGACCCAGTCTCCGTGGGAGCCAGCTCTCTTTTATGTGTCCAGGGATGTAATGGGGATAATCAGTAAATGGGGACACACAGGTAAGAAGGTAAAAGGTGCAATCTAAAAGGAATTCAGAATCCTAGATCATCAGTTCTGATTTAAAGATCAGGGTCTTCCCTGGTGGTCCAGGGGTTAAGACTTCGCCTCGCAATGCAAAGAATAGGGGTTTAATCCCTGGTCAGGGAGCTAAGAACCCACATGCTTTACAGCCAAAAAACCAAAAAAGAAAACTGAAGCAATATTGTAACAAATTCAATAAAGACTTTAAAAAATGGTCCACATTAAAACAATAATAAAGTCCAGATCAGAGCATATCATTTCATAAGCAAATGAAAAATTACTGTGTTTATTCCTCCCTGCACAAATAGCCCCTACAGTATGAACTGTAGTGGAGAGAATATTGACCTTAAAATTACTGACCAAAATCCAACTCTTGCCTCTGCAAATAATTTGCTGAGTAACCTTGGCAAAGTATTTAACTTTGGTCTATTTCTTAAGATATAAAACAAGGTAGATTATTCTAGCCATCACCTGTAACAGTAATTTGGAATGTATAGCCAAACTACAGAGAGCTTTTAGAAATTCAGATTTCCTAGGCCCGCCCCCCACCCCCAATCTCTACTGAGTCAAAATTTGTAATTTTCAAGAGCTCTACACATGATTCTGATTTGCATCTATGTTTAAGAATCACCAAAGGGGGCTTCCCTGGTGGTTCAGTGGTAGAGAATCCGCTTATCAATGCAGGAGATACAGGTTCGATCCTTGGTCTAGGAAGATCCCACATGCCACAGAGCAACTCAGCCCCTGCACCACACGGCTGAGCAGGTGCTCTAGACTCTAGGAGCTGAAACCAGTGAGCCCACACTCTAGAGTCCGTGGTCCACAAGAAGAGAAGCCACTGCAATGAGAAGCTCTTGTGCCATAACTAGAGAGGAGCCCTCACTCACCACAAGTAGGGAAAAGCTTGTGCAGTAATGAAGATCCAGCACAGCCATAAATAAATACATGAATCAAATTATTTTTTAAAAAATGAATCACCAAAATTATGTACAACTTGTAAATATGAACAAGCTAATATATGAGCTGTCTTAAACTTCTTAATCAGTCAAGGAAAGGCACTTCTAATGTCAGCTTTATTTTTTTCCAGCTTACATGTTTAATATTGAAAACAGGGTAAAGAAATCAGGAATGCTGGAAAGTTGGCAAGCATAAGGTGGTTATAGTTTCTCTACCATTTGAAATATTTGGAGATGTCCAAGCTTGAAATGAAAAGCTCTTTGAAGTAACTCTTTTTGTTCACAGTTTGCAATATTCCCCTCAGTCTTTATTGATCTGGACAGAATGATACTTGATGTTTATCTAATGCTTACTGGCACTGTTCTGAGTGCCTTCTAAGTGTTAGCTTATTTGATCTTACCCCTCTTACACACATGATGTGGAGAGATTAAGTAAGTTGTCTGAGACCTCATGGATAAAAATAGGTAGAGGTGGACTTTGAACTCAGGAACCTTGCTCCAGAGCCCCATTCTTAATCACAGGGTTATTCAAACACTTTGTAGGTCAAATATTTTCAAAGTAAAATGTTAAACTTTCTGAAGTAAAAGCAAAAACCTAAAAATAAAAGTTTTCTAGGCTTTAGATCATCATTTCTTAACGTGTGGTTCTTAGACTTCTTACATTTGAATCATCCAAGGTACTTTTTAAAAATGTAGCTTTTGAGCATGTGGAGTAAAGGGAACCCTAGTATGCTGTTGGTGGGGATGTAAATCAGGGCAATCACTATGGAAAACAATAAGAAGGTTCTTCAAAAAACTAAAAATGGAATACCATATGATCCGTCAATTCTGCTCCTGGGTATATATCTCTGAAGAAAACAAAAACACTAATTTGAAAAGACACACACACTTCAGTGTTCACCTAAGATATGAGAGCAACCCAAGTGTCCATAGACAGATGAATAAATAAAGGAAATGTGAGACACACACACAAACACACACACACTGGAATATCACTGAGCCGTAAAAAAGAATGAAATTCTACCATTTGCAACAACATCAGTCAGTTCAGTCGTTCAGTCGTATCCGACTCTTTGCGACCCCATGAACCGCAGCACGCCAGGCCTCCACATGGGTGGACCTAAAGGGTATTATGCTTAGTGAAATAAATTAAACAGAAGAATACAAATACTCTGTGCTATCACTTATATGTGGAATCTAAAAAATAAAACGAATGAATATAACAAAACAGAAAGAGACTCACAGATATGGAGAACAAACTAGTTGTTACCAGTGGGAAGAGGACCAGGGTAGGAGGTTAAGAGATAAAAATTACTTTGTACAAAATAAATAAGAAGCAAGGATATATTGTACAGCACAGGGAAATATAGCCATTATTTCATAATAACTTTAAATGGAGTATAAGCAATAAAACTACTGAATCACTATGTTGCACACCTGAGACTCATATTCAATTTTATTTTGTTTTATTTTTAATAAATTTATTTATTTTAGTTGGGAGCTAATTACTTTACAATATTCTAGTGGTTTTTGCCATACAGTGACATGAATTAGCCATGGGTTTACATGTGTTCCCCATCCTGAACCCCCCTCCCACCTCCCTCCCCATCCCATCCCTCTGGGTCATCCCATTGCCCCAGCCCTGAGCATTTGTCTCATGCATCCAACATGGAATGGTGTTCTGTTTCACATATGATAATATACATGTTTCAATGCTATTCTCTCAGAACGTCCCACCCTCACCTTCTCCCTCAGAGTCCATAAGACTGTTCTATGCATCTGTGTCTCTTATTCTATCTCGCATATAGGGTTATCGTTACCATCTTTCAAATTCCATATATATGCATTAGTATACTGGATTGGTGTTTTTCTTTCTGGCTTACTTCACTCTGTATAATGGGCTCCAGTTTCATCCATCTCAATAGAACTGATTCAAATGTATTCTTTTTAATGGCTGAGTAATATTCCAATGTGTATATGTACCACAGCCTCCTTATCCATTTGTCTGCTGATGGACATCTAGGTTGCTTCCATGTCCTGGCTATTATAAAACAGTGCTGTGATGAACATTGGGGTACACGCGTCTCTTTCAATTCTGGTTTCCTGGGTGTGTATGCCCAGCAGTGGGATTGCTGGGTCATATGGCAGTTCTATTCCCAGTTTTTTAAGGAATCTCCACACTGTTCTCCATAGTGGCTGTACTAGTTTGCATTCCCACCAACAGTGTAAGAGGGTTCCCTTTTCTCCACACCCTCTCCAGAATTTATTGCTTGTAGACTTTTGGATAGCAGCCATTCTGACTGGCATGAAATGGTACCTCATTGTGGTTTTGATTTGCATTTCTCTAATAATGAGTGATGTTGAGCATCTTTTCATGTGTTTGTTAGCCATCTGTATGTCTTCTTTGGAGAAATGTCTGTTTAGTTCTTTGGCCCATTTTTTGATTGGGTGGTTTATTTTTCTGGAATTCAGCTGCAGAAGTTGCTTGTATATTTTTGAGATCAATTGTTTGTCTGTTGCTTCGTTTGCTATTATTTTCTCCCATTCCGAAAATGCATTTTCCAGGGACTACTCTGAGACCTACTGTGCTGGAACCTCAGGTATGGGTGGGTGCAGGGAACCGTTATTTTTTTTTTTTTTCACTCAGTCGTGTCCGACTCTTTGCGACCCCATGGACTATACAGTCCATGGAATTCTCCAGGCCAGAATACTGGAGTGGGTAGCCTTTCCCTTCTCCAGGGGATCTTCCCAACCCAGGGATCAAACCCAGGTCTCCCACATTGCAGGCAGATTCTTTACCAGCTGAGCCACAAGTGAAGCCCAGGAAATGTTATTCAGAAAATATACTCCTTGGTCGATTATTACTTTTTTTTTGAGCTTCATTGAAGTGTAATTGACAAGTAAAAAATTGGATATATTTAGGTTGTACAATGTGATTTTTAAAAAGTATACATCGTGATGATTTAATGTAAATGTATACACTGTGAAATGATTACTATAATTGAACTAATTAACACATCCATCACCTCACATAGTTACTTTCATGTGTGGGTGTGATGAGAACATACAAGAATTAGGTCTTAGCAAGGTAGGGGATAATTGAGCCCAGAAAAGTTTAAGAACACTGGCCTGGATTAACATTTATGGGTCACCATTGTTGGGCATAAGGGTGGGTAGAACATTTGAGATTCACTGAATCAAAGCTGTTTGCTTTAGAATCAGATGTTGGGCGCTGCCTGGGGCGGAACATTCAGTCTTGTGACTAATGGATGGTCTGCACAAGGCACGGCTTCTGGCTGTTATCTGCCAAGGAGGGAAGCCAGCAAACTGACAGCACGAATTTGCCTTCAGGGCCCAGATCTCCTTTCCCCTCAATGGGTTCCCACTTGTTGGTAACAGAGTTAGTTAGCACCGGCCTGGAACTTTGAAGTTTTCCTTTTCAATATCTAAATGCCAGGGAGGCTCCCTGTCACTGCACACTCCTTCTCAGGCACAATGGCAGAGTCAGGGAGCAGACTGCTTGGAATGCAGTCTGGCCCCACTGGGGCTTTAAAATGGATTGGAACTTGCAGACTCATAAGAGTTCATCCTGGTGTCTTTTACAGATGGGCAAAGAAATGGAGGCCAAGAGTTTGTTAACCCAGAAGGGTTTGGGATTTGTAGATTGGAAGAAGTCCATGGTGATTCTTTTAGGAACTGAAAATTTTTATGTGAGGCTTACTGAGGTATAGTTTATATTATACTGAGGTATAATTTAATTTATGCAGTAAATTTCACCTTTTTTGAGTGTATGGTTTGATGAATTCTGGAAGCTAAGCTCAGTGTCATACCACCAATGCCAGTTCTGAGTTTAACACAGTCAGGTGCGTGCTAAGTTGCTTCAGTTGTGTCCAACTCTTTGTGACCCTACAGACTGTAGCCCACCAGGGTCCTCTGTCCATGAGATTTCTCAGGCAAGAATACTGGAGTGGGTTGCCAGGCCCTCCTCCAGGGGATCCTCCTGACCCAGGGATTGAACCCGAGCCTCATTAAGTCTCTTGCATTGCAGGTGGGCTCTTTACCACTAGCGCCACCTGGGAAGCCAGGAGTAGGTACTTATTGAACATGCTATATGCATGTTAGACTCTGAAAAATGAGGTAGGTAGTTTATGCTTACAGCTTCTGATAAAAAATAATCATCACACTGGAAGTTCTAACAACACCTAAAGAAGAAGGAGCTTTCTCTGTGGCCCTGGAAACAAATGGGAAGGAAGACAACGTCATTCAACAGTGTTGGAGTGACTCAGAAGAGCATTTTTTGCGTTTTGAAAGCCCCAAAATGATATTACCATACTGAGACACATGAGGGCGCTCTAACAAGCCAGGGTTACAAACACTTCTTTTTCATTCTAACAAAGGTTGTTTGTTTTTTAATTTATTGGAACGCTCTGTTGAAAAACCCTGGTGAATTCCCACTCCCACCCTTGGTCTCGTTGGCCACTCTTGGATGAGACAAAAGAATTTGGCATCAAGTGAATCTGTCTTTGACCAAGTCCTCCGGGGTTTATTGTACCCAACCACAGTTTTATGGTGAGGCTCCAGACAGCTTCCCTATTTAAACTCACGTGGAGAGGCTTCCAAACAAACCCAAGATTAGAATACTTTGTAAATCACAAAGAGACCCCAGATTAGCCCTAAAATTCTTTTTTAAATTGTTGTTTTCAGGTCTTCCTGGAACAGAGCACACAAGTGTTAAAAAATGATTGCTGGGCCACATTTTACAAAGACTTGTGAGGCGTTTCTTTCACCTAATCAACAGTTTGGCTGGTTCCTTGTTAGCAGAAGCATGGTGATCGATTTAAAGGAAAGCTCTCTTTACAGCAAAGCAGCAGGGAGACAGAACAGGGTTACTGGTTTTGGCGTCTAAGTGGCTGTTCAAAACAAAAACCAAAAAAAAAAAGGGGTTCTGGATACATTTAAAATTTTTTGAAAATCAGTGACTCATTTGTTACAGAAGAACCAAGTACAAAATAAAAGACACTTCATAAAAATTGCATTAGAATGCTCTGATGGGACTCTAATGAATTTAATGCTAGGGGTGCACGATTTCCGTGTAAGGTCTGGGAATTCTTAGGGATCACTCTCATAGGGGAAGTGTTAGATTCCATCATTTGCAAAAATGTCTCTGCAAAGACTTTCAACAATTAACAGAATAAAATGCTCACTTGGAGAAAGAGGTCTTGTACTTAGTCAAACCTATCCAATAAAAAATACAATTGTTTCAAGCAGAAAGTTATCTCTGGCTGTTATGTCCGAATTATGTAATAGCATGGACTTAAAACTATGAAGAAGATAGAAAAGAGATGACTCTAAGGACAGGGTGTGGCCCTGGCCTGGATTTATGGATGCTTGGCACCAGCGAGGAGGACCACCCCAGGGTACTCTGTCTCCATATAGAAGTAAAATCCTGAACCACTCAGCCAGTCCGAGACACCTTCACATAGTCCCACTATAGACTTTCTCAATCACCCCCTTCAAAAGTCATTCTCTCATTTTATCTTCACCTTAAACCTTGGACCCAAAGTTCACCATCATCATCACCATCATCCATATTTGTAGTTTCTTCCCTCTCAGCTATGACCTGAACTCTCCATCCTGCCAATCCATCTTCAGACAAACGTGGAAAGAATCTTCTTAATCAACCAAGCCCTTAGCCTCTTCCTCCCCTGCATCCCTTCCAGGAATGTCCTTCCCTCTCACCAGGGCTCACAAACAAAATACAGCCAATGCCAATAATCTATCTGGTCCCATCACCTATCAGAGTTGTGTTAAGAATGCCAGGAATGTCAAGTGGCCATCCATTAGCTAACCATCAATTTGGGATGGGTTTACCTTCAAGATGACGAACACTCCATTTTATTATAAACCTCTACACTGTCCATTCAGGGCAGAAATGTGACTTCAAGAGCTATTCTGTACATCAGCAATAATCTTCTTACAAGTGAGATGCATGAAGAATACAATGAGAGAGGAAAGGTGTTCTGTTTATGGAGAGGAAATGGTATCATTTAACATTTCAGTTATGTCCCCAGCAAGCAATAGAGTTAAGGGCCAAGCTGACAATTATAACTCCAAGTTTCTCAAGAAATGGAATGGAGGAAAAGGAAATCCAAAGAGACAGTGACCTGAGTTGGTGACCAAGTTCTGCAAAAGATGAATGAGGACAAGCAAAGTGCCTCAAAATAGATCTGTTAACATTTTTTTTGAAGACTGGGAGGGGGAGTTTCCCACATGCAGTTCAAAATAACTTAGAGACAAATTGTATTTTAAACAAGTTTTCTTGATTAAATGAGGTAGTGTTTAGGAGTGTAGATTCTGGATCTGTCTAGCTGGGCTGAAATTCTTCCCTGCCCCTTAAACTCCAGAATCCTTGGTGTCCTCACATGTAAGATGGGGATAACACCATTGTCCATCCCATAGCATTGCCGTTAGAATTACATATTAATACAATAGTCTATTTACACCACCAAACACAGTGCTAGAAATGAGAAAGGGGATAGGAGATGAAGGAGAAGAAATAGAGTGAGATTAAACAGAGAAGGGCCTTGTCCAGACTAACAATTGAAACACTAGCGATGTCTAGACTAACCATCAAAGACGAGTCGACCCTTGAGGATGGTCAGCTCAACTCTGTGCACCTGAGGTCCCAGGAAAGCAATAAGGTGAAGGAGCTTTAGCTTTGATGTTGTGCTTGTCCATTCAGCACCTTTCGGCTTATTTCTTCATTTTCCACTGTGTCTGCTTAAGTGAATTTGCTTAATAGCCAAGTTCCAGAGAAAATAAGTGGCAAAAAGAAGCTGAAGCAATTATAGATATGGATAGAAGTAAATCCACAAACTAAAGGGATTTTAGAGGCTCTTTAGGTCAACCCTCAAAGGCTGGAGAGTTTAAGAGGTCTGCTCAACTCACAGGGCTGCCAAGGTATAACCAAACCAGGACTAGACGCTGAAGGTATCTCCCTAGCACACCGGACTGCAAGAGAGATGGAGATAATAATAATAATGTTACCTTATTTCATATCATCTGTCCAACAAAAAATGAAAGAGGAACTTTTATACAGGCATATTTTGAAGTTCAACCCACAATAGGCCTTACACTCTAAATGGGTCACTCCCCATCACCATGGTGATTCTTCCAAGTTTTCCTGGAATCATCAGCTGTTTTCTAATGAGAGCACTCCCCAGAACTTGCAGCTCTACCAAACGGATAAATATTTCCCAGCAGAAAATACTTAGACCCTTAAGCAACTTAGTCAGCAATTGCTTTCCCTTCTCTTCTCAGGGAAACAGTCTGGAGCATACTCTTACATTTGCTGTAGGATCGGAGATCTTTTAAAAAAATCTTCTCGATTTTACTGATGGCAAGGCTACTTCCCTGGATGTTGTGTGGTTTATATGTTGAAAAACAGCCACCTTCTTGCCTTCTATATTTTGAACCAAGCAGTAAGTATAGAACAATTTAAAAGCCTTGTATCAGTATGGCTGCTCCTCAAAAAAGATTTACACGTGATCCAGCAATTTCATTTCTGGCTATATCTCCAAAAGAGTTGAAAGCAGAGTCTTGAAGAGATATTTGTAAACTCATATTTGTTCATAGTAGTATTTTTCACAATAGTCAAAAGCTGGAAGTAACCTAAATGTCTACCAATGGATGAATGGATAAATAAAATGTGATTTACATATATATGTATACACAAACACACACACACACAATGGAATATTATTCAGCCTTAAAACGGAAGGAAATTCTGACACAGATTACAACATGGATAACTCTTAAAGATGCTATACTAAGTAAAATCAGCCAGGCACAAAATGACAAATATTGTATGAGTTCACTTATATGAGGTATCTAGAGTATTCAGATTCATAAAGACAAAAAGTAGAATGGTGGTTGCCAGGGCCTTGGGGAACTGGAAAATGGGGAGCTGTTGTTTAATGGATAGTAGAGAGTTTCAGTTTTGCAAGGTAAAAAAGTTCTGGAGGCTGGTTGCAAACAATGAGGGTACTGAACAGTACTAAACTGTATACTTTAAAATGATTAGGATGGTTATTGTTATGTGCATTTTACACAGTTAATTTTTTAATTTGAAAAATTAAGAAAGAAGAGAGGAGAGTGAGAGAGAAAGAGAGACGTGGTAAGTGTCTAAGTCCTTAACAAACTGTACACAGTTTGTTACAAGCAGACATACAGTTATAGTCTCATTATCAATCAGTCAGTTCAGTTGTTCAGTCATGTCTGACTCTTTGCGACCCCATGGACTGCAGCATGCCAGGCTTCCCTGTCCTTCACCCACTCCTGGAGCTTGCTCAAACTCATGTCCATCGAGTCGGTGATGCCATCCAACCATCTCATCCTCTGTTGTCCCCTTTTCCTCCTGCCTTCAATCTTTCCCAACATCAGGGTCTTTTCCAATGAGTCAGTTCTTCATATCAGGTGGACAAAGTATTGGAGTTTCAACTTCAGCATCAGTTCTTCCAATGAATATTCAGGACTGATTTCCTTTAGGATGGACTGGTTGGATCTCCTTGCAGTCCAAGGGACTCTCAAGAGTCTTCTCCAACACCACAGTTCAAAATGCGAACACAGTTCAAAATGTGACCATAGTCTCATTATACTGCAGTGTAGTTGTGAGATTCACTGGTAAAATCTGAGAGCAGTGAGGCAGGAAAAAGCATCCACTTTAAAACAGGGTAAGTCAACAACAAATGAAAGAAATCCAAGACCAAGTATTTACATATTGTTCCTCTGAATTTCTCAAGCTTGCACTCAGCTCTTAGTTATCTTCGATCAGCCAGAGATAATTGTTTTTCCCATTTTGTCAATATTCCCAGAGTTCCCTTGCATAAAATATGATTTTGACCAAAACATGAAAACTAGTATGTTGATTATTTCACAGAAAAATTTGGTTTATCTCTAAAACGGAGAAATACAAAATCTTAAAGTTCAAATATTTGCACATGACACAGTTCATAAATATGTTTATATCTGTGTGTGTCAACTACAAACTGACACTTACCAAGAGCATTGCCAACAACTGAACAGCAAAAGCATTTGCCATCTGCCTCTGCGGAGATTGAACCCCATGCTGCTATAGCTGTTGACCTTCAACAACCCCTGAGGGAGTTCAGGGTAGAGTGAGGTACTCTGTGCTCCAGGGAATGTGGTGGGATGGGTCTTTAGATAGTTGGATGTTTATAGGAACAGATTTTATGATCTCAATCCTTGCATCTCCTCATATCTAGAGAAGCACTAAATCCCTTCACGGTGACATCAGATCCTCTTGACTAACAAAAATCTTGTGTAAAATGAGTGCTTCATGGCATTGAACTCCCCCTTCACCAAAACCTTATATATTGACTTTCCCCCACTGCTACTTTAGAGCAGTCTCTCAGAGCTGAGAGTCTCCCCGCCTCCCCCCGGGCTGCAGTCCTCATTTTGCTCCAAATAAAACTTAACTCACAACTCTCAAGTTGTACCCTTTTTTTAGTCGACATCTGCTTTCATGGGTTGAATTGTGTGTCCTCCCTCCTGGCTGAAACATGTATCTGTTGAAGCCCTAACTAACTCCCATGACCTCAGATGTGACCCTTATTTAGGAATAGAGCCCTTACAGATGCAATTAGTTAAGGTGAGGTCACACTAGAGTAAGATGGGTCCGCAATTCAATATGACTAGTGTTTCTATAAAAAGAGGAAATTTGAACACAGGCACACACCCAAGGAGAATACCATGTGAACATGAAGGCAGAGATCTTCCAGCCAAAGAATACGAAAGATTGCCAGAAGCTAGGGAAGAATCATAGAATAACTTCTTCCTCCAAGCCCCAAGAAGGAACTGACCCTGCTGACACCTTGATCTTGGACTAGTAGTTCCCAGAACCATGACACATTAGATTTCTATTGATTGAGCCAATAAAAAGTAAAAAACAAAAGCCTTGGCATGAGCTTCGTTAATGCTACCATTTTCCCTTTCCTTGATTCTTTTCTTTTTTTTTTTTTCCTTGATTTTTTGCCGCTTAGCTCTGTCTGCTTTATTTTAACTCTCTTCCCAACAGCTTCCCTGTCCCCGGAACTTTTACTTATCCATGTGTCATGATATATTAAAAAGGCTTTACTTTTATTTAATTTACTAACTTGTTTCCTTTTATTATGAAAGTAATACACAGTCATGTTTTAAAATTTACTTTCATATAGTTTGTAAAGAAAATAAAGTGGGAAAAAAAAAAAAAAGAGACCTCTCTCTTCATTCCCACCTGAGCAGAATTTCACATAACCTCCTCAGAGGTAGTGTCTGTTGGTGATTGCCTCCAGAATTTTTGGTGCCTATATATGCAAGCATATATCATTTGTGCATTTGCTTTTTTAAAAAAGTAAAATGTAATCAAATAATATATGCTGTTCTACACTTGCTTTTCTTTAACTACTGATATATCCTGAAAAGTTTTCCATATAAGTATACACAGCTATGCTTCTTAAATCATTCAACCAAATCACCAATAAAGAATATTTAGATAATTTTCAGTATAGTGTTATTGTAATCAGCATTGAAATAAACATTCTTGTATTTATATCTTTAACCACTTATTTCAGAATATCTACAGGATTAACAGTTCTAAACCCAATTTACAATGTGGAGGAGGGTAGGTGTTCACCATTCCACGGAGCAGTTCTTTGACACTAATCAAATTCCCTACAATTTGACTCAATTCTGACACCTTCTGCCTAGAGACAGCATCAAATTCTACAGGTTAAAGGGCTCAGTCCTCTACCTCAGACACCAATCACAATTTCAAATGCTTCTGACCTATGCTTCTGACTGACCACTGTAGATTCAAAGTTACAATGACTCCCTCCTTGGGTTCAATTTATTTGCTAGAGCAGCCTCACAGAACTTAGAGAAACATTTTACTTACTAGAATGTGAAGTGAAAGTCACTCAGTCATGTCTGACTCTTTGCAACCCCACGGACTATACAGTCCGTGGAATTCTCCAGGCCAGAATACTGCAGTGGGTAGCCTTTCCCTTCTCCAGGGGATCTTCCCAACCCAGGAATCAAACCAGGGTCTCCTGCATTGCAGGTCGATTCTTTACCAACTGAGCTATCAGGGAAGCCCACTTTCTAGAATACTGGTTTATTATAAAAGGATACAGATCACTAACAGCCAGATAGAAGAGGTGCATAGGGCAAGGTATGCGGAAAGGGCACAGAGCTTCTGTGTCCTCTGAAATCTCCAAATATCTACATGTTCACCAGCCAGGAAGCCCGCTGAACCCCATCCTTCTTGAGTTTTTAGGGAGGCTTCTTTACAGAGGCATGAAGATCACTGTTCTCTAGTGATTAAGCTCAAGGCAGGGAGAGGAAAGTGGCTGTGACTCACAGGCCTCTCATCACATGGTCTCCTTCACTGGCACCCAGACTGCATTAGTAGGTGTGGTACAGGAGTCACCTCATTAACATAACAAGAGACATCTTTATTTCTCCCAGCACTGAGATAATTCCAAGAGTTTCAGGAGCTATGTGCCAGAAATGGGATGCAGACCAAATATATGTTTCTTATTATACATCACAGTATCAGGAGGATAAATTCCTCTAGAAGTAGAATTACTGGGTCAAAGGGTATATGCGTTTTATACGTCCATAAATGTTCTCCATAGACTTTAGCATCAGACAAAGCTGAGATTGAATCTGTGCTCTGTCACTAGCTGTATTACTTCAAACAAGTTACGCTATTCATTCTCAACCTCAATTTCCTTGGCCATAAAATGGATATAATGTATAGTCTATCTCAGAGTAATTCATAGGTGAAACAATATGTGTAATTCATAATGGTTAGCAGTTAGTTCACACACGCTTATCCCACTTTCTCTCCTTTATTGTCTCTCTCCTAATTCCTCCTCAGATTTTTGCAAAGATCCCATTTCATTTCAGGTCCACAAACAGAACATCTGATATATGCAAGATTTGACAGATGTTAAGGGGACGCTAAGTTTGTTTGTTTATTTTAAGGCACAGTCCTTTTTGGAGCTTATGATAGTATACAGGAGAAAAACATCTCTCAGCTCCTGGTGTGTGGTAAGCTCTTACTTAATATTGTTGGAATGAATGAGTAAAGGAAGGAATGTTGTTGAATGAGTAGCAACACCCAGTCTGGAAAAGAGCTCAGTGGAGGTCCTAGCATCGTCGAGTACAGCATGGAGCTGGGAGTGAAGGAGATGAAGCTTTTTTTTTGCTGCTGCTGAGATGAGCCTTCTTAACACTTCTCTAAATTTCATGTACTGAATGGAAAGGGGAACATTGGGGCTGATTGTGAAAATATTTTGGCTAAACAATTATTTAAAGTCTGGTGTTTTATTTTGATACTTCACATAAAATTTATATTCTACTCCATAACATGTTGTTTACTTTTATATACATGGCATCCTTCTCCTCAACCCTGGGGACACTCCAGCAAGATGTACCATATTTATCAGGTGACTCAAGTTCCTCCTGACATATTGTCAGGGTTATGCATTCCTGAGTTTGAGAAGCATGATCAGTAAGACAGAGGCTCTCACATCATGCTTTGCCAACTATCTCTCCATCTCTTCATCCTGCACACCCATTTCATACCCTCAGCAGTCTCATTTCTCCCAACATTCTGCTGAAATTCTCCCCTATTCCTGTTGTCTCTCCAATTTTGATTTTATTTTTCTAACTAATCTAGATTTTATATTGAAGCTCCGCCACTCAACAGAAATTTAAGAAAAATAGCTCAACTGCAAAACTCCTCCAATATCATTTGAGGTCACTAACATCTCAAGGGACAGTCTTCATTTATCCACATTGTTTTGGCTTTTGGTCTGTCTCATTCTTGTCATCTATGACAACAGACTCTTAGAGGGATATAGCTTGTTTCATTTAAGTCTTGACAAGCACCCAAACTAATGTCATGGTCAATTAACGTTGATCTGATTCTGAGCACTCTCCTCTGTGTTTGAAGGACACTGTATGGAACATATGTTTTGAATTGCTTCTCCGGAGCTCAGGGTGACTGTGATCTGTCCGCCTCTTGTTCTTTCCCACTGCCTAAGCGCTGGGTCAAGCCCTCATCATCTCTCACTTAGATTATTGCTCTAGATCCCTGCATGGGACTTGTCTCTTATCTTACCACCCTACCCTCCTCCAAGTTGCTAGAGTGATTTTTCTAAAATAGAAGTCAGGTCAAGCCATTCCCCTGCTTAAACTTAGATGGCAATGATCCATGACTACATACAATGATGTTACATTTCACTTACTAACATGAGTAAAAGAGCCAGACACAAGATAGTACATATGTTAAATAAAGCACAAAACCCAGCGAAATCAATCTATGGTGTTAGAAGTCACACTGATGGCCAACAGGTACGTGAAAAGGTGTTCAACATCACTAATCTTGAGAGAATGCAAATCAAAAGCACGAGATGTCACCTCACACTTGTTAGGATGGCTATTACTCAAAAAAAAACAAAACCCCAAAGATAACACGTGTTAGTGAGAAAATGGAGATAAGGGAACCTTAATACACTGCTGGTGGGAATGTAAATTGGTGCAGCCACTATGGAAAACAGTATGGCAATTCCTCAAAAAGTTAAAAATAGAACTACAGTATGGTACTGCAATCTCACTTTGGGTATTTATCCAAAAAAAAAAAAAAAAATTGAAATCAGGATTTCAAAGAGTTCCTGAGCTTCCATGTTCATTGTACTATTATTCTCAATAACCAAGATAAGGAAATAACCTAAGTGTCTGTCAAAAGATGAATGTATAAAGAAACTGTGATATATACATATAATCAAATATTATCCAGCCTTAAAAAAAAAGTAAATGTTGCCTTTTGTGACAACATGAATAGACCTGGAGAACATTAGTTAAACAAAACAAGCCAGACACACAAAGACAAATACTACACAACTTCACTTATATGCGGAAGCTAAAATAGTGACACTCATAGAAGCATAGAGTAGAATGGTGGTTGCCAAGGAAGGGTGAAATGAGGATATGATAATCAAAGGGTACAAAGTTTCAGTTCTGCAAGGTTAAATAAGTTCTAGAGATCCACTATGGGGCTTCCCAGGTGGCTCAGTGGTAAAGAATCTGCCTGCCAAGCAGGAGTCATAAGACATGCAGGTTTGATCCCTGGGTCAGGAAGATCCTCTGCAGAAGGAAATAGCAACCCACTCCAGTATTCTTGCCAGGAAAATCCAGTGGACGGAGGAACTTGGTGGTTGTCCATGGGGTTGCAAAGAGATGGACACAACTGAGCAACTAAACCACCATCAGAAATCTACTATATACGTAGTTTCTAGAGCTAACAATGCTGTTTCGTACACTTAAAATTTGCTAAGGGAGTATGCCATGTTAAATTTTCTCACAACACACAAAGATAATTATAATAAAAGGAGTGGGAGGAAACTTTGGGAGGCAACGGATATGTTTATGGCTTTGATAGTGGTGTATACTTACATCTCCAAACTCATCGAGTCACATTCATTAAATATTTTAGCTTTTTACATGTCAATCATGTCTCAGTAAAGTTGGGAACCATTGTTGGGACTAGTAGGGATCACAAAGAGGCTTTTGGGATGTAGTTAATGTCCTATCTCATGATCTGGGTGCTAGTAAAACAGATGTGATCAGTTTGTGAAAATATATCAAGCTGCTCACTTATATTTTAGGCACCTTCTTTATGTCTTTTCTGTCAATACAAAGCAAAAAGAAATAGCCCCTTGGTTGCTTCCCCTTAGCATGATACACAGTCTGTCATATATCTCCCAGTTTCCCCTCCCCCCACCATTCCCAATTATCTTCCCCAGGATCCAGCCACACCAGATGACTCAATGTTCTCCAAACAGCATGCTTCCTATTTTTTTTCCTGATGCTGCTCCCTTTGACAGGAAGTCCTTCAGTTGAAAGTCAACTTATCCTTTGAGGCTCCACTAAAATATCACCCACTCCATGAGACTCCTTCCTGAGCACTCTCGGCAAAATTAATGGTTCCCTTCTCTGTGCTTTCACAGTACTTTGTGGTTCCTTTCCTACAGTTGCAGTGGCTACCCTTTCTGTACAAAAATATTGGATTCTTGGTCCAAAAAGCATGAATTATAGATCCATAGAATACAGGGATCAGGAAAGATCTGGAACATCCAGGGTGTGTGTGAAACCTTGTATTACAGTAATTTCTCTGGATTTGTGTCTCCACCTAGACCAGAGGTTCTTAATTTTTTCTGTGTCATGAATCCCTTTGGTAGCCTGGTGAAGTGTATGGTAGCCCGGTGAAGTCTATGGACCCCTCCTTTTATTTTGTCTTTTATTTTCTAAAAGATTTTTTTTTATTTGGACCATTTTTAAAGTGCTTATTGAATTTGCTACAATATTACTTCTGTTTTATGTTTTGGTTTTTTGGACCCAAGGCATGTGGGATCTTAGCTCCCCACAAGGGATTGAACCCAAACCTCCTGCGTTGGAAGGCAAAGTCTTAACCACTGGACCACCAGGGAAATCCCTGGACGTCTCTTCTTCAAGCAAATGTTTATCAAAGTACAATAACTATAAATAAGTGTACTGACATTGCTAACATCTGGGCCAATAAATAATCCCAAAGCCCCACACACCATCCCAACCATCACCCCACAAAAGGATAAACACTATCTTTGATGTCTAACTCCAGATATTAGTTAGCCTGCTTTTCAGCTTCATATAAATTGAGTCATACAGTATGTTCCATTTTATGTCTGGTTTCTTTTTCTCCAATCATGTTTGTGAAATTCACCCATGTTGCTGAATGTAGCAATTGTGTATTCAGTCTTACTGCTGGGTGGTATCTCATTGTATGAATATACCACAACTGGCTTATTCATTCTTCTATTGATGAAGATGTAGTTTGTTCTCAGTTTTCTGAATAGTGCTTTTATGGACATCTTCATACATTTACCATGTACTCATATATAGTAAATGTATGTTATATATGCATTTGAAAACTGTTTTAAAATGCATAAGATAAAATATGTAGGACCACAAAATAAACTAATATATAGCTGTCAAGTTATAAAATTTGAGATATAGTTATGTATATGCTTCTTTATTAACACAATTCCCAGAGCCAGCAGTGAGTCTAATAAATATTATAATTTTGAACCAATGATACATTGTATATAAAATTTCAAAATCTCTGCAAAATTACAACGTGTTATGAAAATATCCATGATTTCTGTGGATGACAAAGTCACATACATTGTGAATACCTCTGTAATTTGTTGTATAAATTTATGATTGTTGTTGTTTAGTGGCTAAGTCGTGTTCTACTCTTTTGCGACCACGTGAACTCTATAGCCTGCTGCTGCTGCTAAGTCGCTTCAGTCGTGTCTGGCTCTGTGCGACCCCATAGACGGAAGCCCACCAGGCTCCCCCGTCCCTGGGATTCTCCAGGCAAGAACACTGGAGTGGGTTGCCATTTCCTTCTCCAATGCATGAAAGTGAAAAGTGAAAGTGAAGTCGCTCAGTCGTGCCTGACTCTTAGTGATCCCATGGACGGAAAATCCTCTGTCCATGGGATTTCCCAGGCAAGAGTACTGGAGTGGGGTGCCATTGCCTTCTCCGTATAGCCTGCTAGGCTCCTCTATAAAGAAAGCTGAGCGCCGAAGAATTGATGTTTTTGAGCTGGGTGTTGGAGAAGAATCTTGAGAGTCCCTTGGACTGCAAGGAGATCAAACCAGTCAATCCTAAAGGAAATCAGTCCTGAATATTCATTGGAAGGACTGATGCTGAAGCTGAAACTCCAATACTTTGACCACCTGATGTAAAAACTGACTCACTGGAAAAGACCCTGATGCTGGGAAAGATTGAAGGCAGGAGGAGAAGGAGATGACAGAGGATGAGATGGTTGGATGGCCTCACCGACTTGATGGATGTGAGTTTGAGCAAGCTCCAGGAGTTGGTGTTGGACAGGGAAGCCTGGTGTGCTGCAGTCCATGGGGTCGCAAAGAGCTGGTCTGACTGAGAGACTGAACTGAACTGAGGCTCCTTTGTCCATGGGATTTCCTAGGCAAGTATACTGAAGTAGATGGCCATTTCCTTCTCCAGGGGATCTTCCTGACCCAGAGATGGAACCTGCATTTCCTGCATTGGCAGGCAGATTCTTTATCACCGAGCCACCACGGAAGCCCAAATTCATAATCAAAAGGATGTTAAACTTCAGTTGGAAGTTAGTGAAAAATAAATATGGGTTGTTTTTTTTTTTCTATCCAAGTTCATGAAACCTCTGAATTCACCTTTGATCTAAACTTAATCCTCTTAAAAGCAAAGGTCAACTCCTAACCATATTAAAAATTCAAATTCTGACACAAAATTTGGCATATCATAGGTGCTCAATAAATATATATATATATATATATATTTTAATGACAAACTCATGAATGACAGTTGTAAACTTTGGTTATGCATATAATATGTAACAGGTACTGTGTGTGAGTACTCAGTTGCTTCGGTCTTTTCCTATGGACTGCAGCCCACCAGGCGCCTCTGTCCATGAGATTTTTCAGGCAAGAATACTAGAGCAGGTTGCCAAGATACAGGGAATCTTCCTGACCCAGGCATCTAACCCGAATCTCCTGCATTGCAGGTAGATTCATTACCCACTGAGCCACCTGGGAAGCCCCACCAGGTACTATGCTAGGCTCTTTAAATGTTCTAAAAGTCCTCACAGCAGCTTTTTGATAACTGCCCCTATTTTATAGATGAGGAATGGAGGCTTAGATAGTTATGTCATTTGCCAAGATTCTAAAACCAGTGTCAGGCCAGGAATTCAAACCCAAGAATTTATGACTCCAAAGCCACCAGCTGACTGCTAACTACTATGTTTTACTGCTGACAATGAAGAGATATATGAATAAGTGAATGAACAAACTGATAAATGTAACCAATCACAGCCTCTAGTTCCCTAACTCTTACAACTAGTGGAGTAATTTCAAGATGCAACCAACTGGAATTAGTGATAAAGTCTGGTTGTTGAAGAATATTTTTTGTGTGGAAGGCAATTTGGTCCATTGGAAAAAAAAATCAACCCAAGTGTTCATTAACATTGTTCTTTAATCAACTGAACTGTCATCTGGAAAATGGTAGATGTTTCCAATGCTGACCTTTAGAAAGCAAGTTCCTGGGCCACAGCTTTACTCATAGCAGCACTTAACCCCAAGTACACACATCAGGTTGTGGAAAGCTATCTGATAACCAAATCTCATTTCCTTTCAAGGAAAGCACTCACATTCTAGTTAAATTTTTTGCCTTATCTGAGGTCCAAAAGAAGCAGTGGAGAGGTGTGAAGAAACCCTGGGATGTCAGGGGTTCCAGACCCCTCCTTTGTCTGCAGCGCTTAGATAGGAGAGTGTATTTCGAGAGAAATAAACACGATGGGTTTTCAATTCTGAGACTCTGTTCATTTTCATCAAAGGGAAACAGATTAACTTTATCAATTTCCCTTGAAAACATGTTCTCTGAGTGAGGACTCCTAAAACTTAGGAAAAGGTAACTAAGAGCTTAACTATATGTTTCTGAATTTAGCTATTCTCATCTCATTGTTTTTTTCAAAATGATGCAAACAGTATGTACCCATGTAAAAGCATTGAATATATAAACATTAATAATAAAAAATTGAAGTCTCTCACCCTCCTAGTCCCACCCCTCAAAAGTAACTGCAAATTCTAATATTAACAGTTTCGTGTATATATTCCAAACTTTTTTCTAAAACATATAACCTATGGGGTTTTCCTGGTGGCTAAGCTGGTAAAGAATCCGCCTGCAATGTGGGAGACCTGGGTTCAACCCCTGGGTTGGGAAGATCCCCTGGAGAAGGGAACGGCTACCCACTCCAGTATTTTGGCCTGGAGAATTCCATGGACTGTACAATCCATGGGGTTGCAAAGAGTCAGACACGACTGAGCAACTTTCATTTACCTTTTCCTGGTAGCTCAGCTGGTATAGAATCCACCTTAAATGCAGGAGACCCCGGTTCAATTCCTGGGTTGGGAAGATCCCCTGGAGAAGGAATAGGGTATCCACTCCAGTATTCTTGGTCTTCCCTGGTGGCTGAGACAGCAAAGAAACTGCCTGCAATGCTGGAGACCTGGTTTTGATATCTGGGTTGGGTAGATCCCCTGGAGGAGGGCCTAGAAACCCACTCCAGTATTCTTGCCTGGAGAATCCCCAAGGACAGATGAGCCTAGTGGGCTACAGTCTATGAGGTCACTAAGAGTTGGATACAACTGAGCGACTAAGCAGCCATAACTATTTGCACATGCAAATATGAATTCATTCACATACATATGTATGTATATATACAAATATGACATTACTCTCAGCCCATTATTCTACAGCCTACTTTTTCCCTCAACAATATATCATGGGCATCATGCCAGATTAGTATAACAAGATCAACATCATGCTTCTTCAATCCTACAGAGTATTGTTTTATGGATCCATTATAACTGGTTTTACTGTTCTCCTATTTAAAGATTTAGATTGTTGTTTCTTCTGTTTGCTATTGGAAACCACATGGCAGTGGACATCCTTGTAACTATCTCATTAAAATGCTCATACAGGATTTCTGTAGGGTAGTGTCTATTAGGGCTTCCCAGGTGGTGCTAGTAGTAAAGAACCCACCTGACAATGCAGGGGACATAAAAAATGTGGGTTCAGTCTCTGGGTGGGGAAGATCCCCTGGAGAAGGGCATGGCAACCCACTCCAATATTCCTGCCTAGAGAATCCCATGGACATAGGGGCCTGGCATGTTACAATTCATAGGGTTGCAAAGAGTCGGACACAACTGAAGCAACTTAACACAACACACATAGTGTATTTTAAGTGGATTTACTTGGTCAAAAAGTCACATGTTTTAATTTTTGACAGTTAAATGGCCAAATTCAAGAGGAGACACTTTGAAGCATCTGTTCCGAAGGAAACTTTCTAGAGGTTTTGATTGACTGTGGGATCTACAACTCTGGGTAACTCACTCCTAAATTCACAGAAGACCTTTCACCCCAGAAAAGTGACCATGTTCTCTGTTTTGCCACAATCTCTCCTTCTGGTGCACATTTTAGCAACTTTGCTTTATTTCAGAAGCAAATGATTTCTTTACAGCTCGAAACTCAAAGGCCTGTTATGTTTCAGAGTAAAGATTAAACGCTACCTCTACTGTGGATTTTTTTTCCTAATTGGTCAGCATACACGCACATACACTTTCAATTTCATCAAGGCCACATTCAAGCTCCTTCCTCCTTTTCTAATTGTACATGGAAGAGAAGATTTATTGGGAAGGGAAATGCATTGAAACATATAGGAAGTGGTTGCTTATTTATGAATGGAACAAGGGGAAAAGCTAAGAAAATTTCAGAACAAACCATTGTAACAAGGACATGAAATCATGCCACAAACTCCTCAGGCTTCAGTGAATATTGATTTTATTATATTCTAAGAAAATAATCCTTTTAACAGCCTTTTTATAAAGTACTCTCAATGTGAAGGCATTTTACATAAATTATTTCTAATTCCCCCGACAACCTTGTAGGGTAGGTTGCAATTTCTCCATTAGACTGGAGTTCCTCATAGAATAAGATAAATTTGGTCAAGATTTCAGCGCTAGGTAAGTGCTTGAGATGGGGTCCAGGCTCAGGCTCACTTGATTCTCTTTCCACAGTACTGTATTATCTCTATTGCCATCAAACTTGTCAATTCAGAACTTCATAGAAAAGAACCACCACCAGTGAATGGAGGTCCTGATGTACCTCCTGAGGTATACAGAACTTAGCTCAGTATAAGGAGAATAAAGAGGTTACAAGTGCCCTTTTGTGGGAGGTTGGGTGATTGGTTTTCTGTCAAAAATACTGTAGAAAAAATTCTTACAGTGGATCAGAAGCTGGATCAAATGACCTCTGAGTCCCTTTTGAAGTCTGCAAATGTATAATTTGATTCCCATACCCATTTTAAGGGCAGGAAACAGAAGCTGAGATTTCTTAAACTAGTGTAGAACCCAAGCAGCACGGTGACCCTTCTACTGACCTTTCCATTGAACACAGCTACTTCCATGACTGTAGCCTTTTGAGCACTTTTTCTACATAATTTTGAATCCCTTTACAGACATACTTTGCTTTATTGCACTTTCCTGATACTGAGTTTTCTTTGTTTTTTTCACAAATTGAAGTTTGTGGCAGTCCGGCACAAGCATGCCTATTGGTGCCATTCTTCCAACAGCATTTGTTCACTTCATGTCTCAGTGACACATTTTGGTAAGTCTTCCAATATTTCAAGCTTTCTCAGTATTATTATATTTGGTATGGTGATCTTTGGTCAGTGACCTTTGATGTTACTTTTGTAAAAAGATTACTACTGAGGTTCAGATGATGGTTGGCATTTTTTTTAGCAATATAGTAACTTTAAATTAAGGTATGTACTCTTTTTTTTTTAAGACATAATACTATTGCATACTTAATAGATGGAGGTATAAGGTAAACACACTTTTATAGGTATTGGGAAACCAAAAAATCCGTGTGACTTGCTTTATTGTGGTATTTGCTTTATCTTGGTGGTCTGGTACAGAATCTGCAATATCTCTGAGGTATGTCTGCACTCCTTTATTTGTGCCTTTGATATTCCACAACAAATACAAGATTAGAGGCAGGGAGTTAGTCATGCCTTTCTTTTCTGCTCCCATCTCTTCCTTTTTTCCCCCTCCTTCCATCTCTTCAAAGAGCAAGGGCACAAAGGGCAGGACCATTTGCTGTCACCCTACATTCTCTCTCTTTTTTAATGCCTTGGATTGCTAATCCAGTAGTAAAAGTACTACTGTTGTATGTAACGAAAGTAATAATATGAGAAGAGGGGCTGGCATACTCCCAGAAAAAAACAAAAGCCATGCCCAATTAGAGATACATCCTGTTAAAATTCTGGCACTCTTTTAAGAAATTGAATTATTTTTTTATTGATCCAGGATTAGATCAATTCATTTCAAGGAAAAGAAAAAACAAAAAATGAGAAGGATATGAGAAAAACTACCCACCTTCTGGGCTTAAGCATGCTGTGTCACGGTCAGACTGCTGAGAGACCAGCTCAGGAAATTACACTGTATCTGTCGAGTCCCTGAATGTCTGAGAATAAGCTGTTTAGTGTTCTTCACTCCGTACCCAGGTTGCCCGGAGATGCAAGCCCCAGTCTGGTCTCTCAATTATCTCTCTGGTAAAGAAGTAAAACTCACACATCTGAGAAAGGACCCCTTTCTGTGAGAGCTCACCACCTATTCCCCCATCCCAAATCGGCTCTAACAACTTAGAAACCCCTCGAGAGAATTTAAAAACTGAAGACCTTGCTTATGCATTGGAGACTTGACTTGGTTTAGAGCTTTAAATTTATACTATTTTACTTAATGTAAAATCTGAGTTAATTTCTGTTCAGGCTGCTGGAAAGGCTTCAGTTCAGTTCAGTCACTCAGTGTTGTCCGACTCTTTGCGACACCATGGACTGCAACACGCCATGCTTCCCTGTCCATTACCAACTTCCAGAGCTTACTCAAACTCATGCCCATCGAGTCAGTGATGCCATCCAACCATCTCATCCTCTGTCATCCCCTTCTCCTCCTGCCTTCAATCTTTCCCAGCATCAGGGTCTTTTCCAGGGAATCAGATCTTCACATCAGGTGGCCAAAGTATTGGAGTTTCAGCTTCAGCATCAGTCCTTCCAATGAATATTCAGGACTGATTTCCTTTAGGATGGACTGGTTGGATCTCCTTGCGGTCCAAGGGACTCTCAAGAGTTCTCCAACACCACAGTTCAAAAGCATCAGTTCTTCAACACTCATCTTTCTTTATCAGTGCAGTTCAGTTCAGTTCAGTCGCTCAGTCGTGTCCGACTCTTTGTGACCCCATGAATCGCAGCACTCCAGGCCTCCCTGTCCATCGCCAACTTCCGGAGTGTACCCAAACCCATGTCCATCGAGTCAGTGATGCCATCCAGCCATCTCATCCTCTGTCGTCCCCTTCTCCTCCTGCCCCCAATCCTTCCCAGCATTAGAGTCTTTTCCAATGAGTCAACTCTTCGCTTTCTTTATAGTCCAGCTCTAACATCCATACATGACTACTGGAAAAACCACAGCTTTGACTAGATGGACCTTTGTTGGTAAAGTAGTGTCTCTGCTTTTTAACATGCTGTCTAGGTTGATCATAACTTCCTTCCAAGGAGCAAGTGTCTTTTAATTTCATGGCTGCAGTCACTGTCTGCAGTGATTTTGGAGCCCCAAAAATTAGTCTCTCACTTTCCATTGTTTCCCCATCTATTTGTCATGAAGTGATGGGACCGGATGCCATGATCTTGATTTTCTGAATGTTGAGTTTTAAGCCAACTTTTTCACTCTCCTCTTTCACTTGAAAAAGCTCACCATTCAGTTAATTAACACCCAAAACAAATTGGCATCTGGAAAGTCTATTTATTTTCGTTACCTGGTTCAGGTGGTTCTCAAAATGAAGTTTTAAACATTCAAAATGAGGGCTAGAAGGGCCTCAAGTACAGGCAGAAGGAGAGACCAGGTGCTGTTTCACTAACTTGCCAAGTAGTGTTGGAAGCTGGTGAGAGATGGGATTGAGAATCCAGATTTTGGAGTCATTTTATTGCTTGGATTTCCAACCTAACGTCTATCATTTACCAGTTATTTGATCTTAGGCAACTTACTTAATTTCTCAGTTCCCTTGTTTCTAAACAGGAAAATAATAGGATAATTTCTCATGGGGTTGTTGTAAAGATTAAATGAGATATCTGTATTATAGAGCACTTTGAATAGTACATGGAATATAGTCAGTGTTCAGCAAATGCTTGTAATACTGTTTTATGTTTTAATAATGAAAGGGGCAATCCACCTCCTCCCATTTGAGAGGAAAATGATTGGCCATGCAGATTCTGTACAGATTTATAGCCATATATTGTCATAACTGCTTTTCACAAACAGCAATCAGTGTTAAAATTAAAAATGCTTAAATTAACAAGACTGTTCTTTACGTTTGAGCCCCACTTATACCGCATGTGGGCTTCCTCGGTGGCTCAAACAGTAAAGAATCTGTCTGCAAGGTTGGAGACCCAGGTATGATCCCTGGGTCAGAAAGATCCCTTGGAGAAGGGAATGGGAACCTACTCCAGTATTCCTGCCTGGGAAATCCTATGGATAGGGGAGCCTGGAGGGCTACAGTTTATGGTGTCTCAAAGAGTCGCACACCACACATGACTGAGCAACTAACACTCTGTACCGCATATAGTCTGCAAGTGATTAGATTTCATTTGTATTAGTCCTGTTACACTATAATGTGCTTTGTAAAAACTTTTTATTTTATATTGGAGTGTAACCAGTTAACAATGTTGTGATATTTTCAGGTGCACAGCAGAAGAACTCAGCCATATATATAAGTATCCATTTTCCCACAAAACTCCCTCCCACCCAGGCTGCCACATAACATGAAGCAAAGTTCCCTGTGCTATGCAGTAGGTCCTTGTTGGTTACCCATTTTAACTTACCCTCCCTGGGTGTGGTTCACACTCAGCATGCGCTTGGCTTTCTTCAGCATCCTATCTGTTATGACTTAATCCCAACAGTCACTAAGAATGAGGTTTGAGAAACTTTGTTCAAAAAAAAATTGCTTACGATACAAAAGTTATTCATTTTGTCAGCGTCTTAAAGAGTTGTAGGTCTTTTTTTAAATGTGGGGAGGGGAGAGGTCAACAAATGACTAGGATTTAACCCAAATGATTAAAAGGACAGGATGTTCTTTCTTCCCCCTAGAGGGCCACAGAAGGAAATGAGAACTAAATTTAATATCATGAGTTCTCATGTTCATAAATTGATGTCTTAGGTTTATGTGTCCCAGTAATTGTGGCCTGCTTTGGAAAGAATCACTCTGAAAGTTTAGTTCGAAGACAGAAATTCAGGAGCTGGTAGAGCTGAGTAGAAATCATGAAATAAAAATGTTGAGAGTTTCCAGCAAGGTATTTACCTCATGTGTAAATTCAGGGCAAATTTGTAAAGTGGAGTTAATGTGTCACGTCCCTGCCATCCTTTTCTTTCTTACTTCAGGGGTAGAACTGATGTCAAGCCGCAGAGCGCTTTCACTCTCATCTGCTTGTTCAGACTCTGCTATCAGGCATTTAGATTCTGGTGAAAACTTAGGTCAATGTGTTACTGTTTTCAGGAAGGATTTGGTTTGAAAGCTTTACCTCGAATTATAGATCGCAAGGTTTTTAATTGCCATGTCATGTGTTATATTGCAAGCAACTGAGACCAGTCTAATTAACTTAGGCAAAAGGAATTTATTGGAAGAGTAAGCTCACGGCTCATAAAATTGAAGAAAAGCTGAAGAATCAGGTCTTGGGAAGGACAGGAGCCAAGTCAAGCAAGATCTGTGCAGCCGTATCTAATCACATTCTCCTCAGGGACCTCCTTCAAGATGAACTCTGATCTCCTTAAGTTTTTGTGTCATTCTACTCAATATTTAAATTCGAGGGAAAGAACATCTGGTTGGTCCAGCTTGAGGCCAACTCTTTGCTCAGGGAAAGGAAAGGGTGCCAAGACTGCAGCCATGGGGTGAAACAAGATTCCACAGAGGACTGAGGCATTCTTGGAAAAGGGAACAGATGCTGTGCAGACAAAAACATACATTTACTATAATCACCAAGTAAAGGCATTTCACAAGCCCGTAAATGGGTGTGGGACATGCCCTTTGGAGATGTGGTAGAAGAGGACTGTCCCCCCATTCAGGTCACCATCTTTCTTCACATGAAGGACCCTCCAAGGAGACCCTTTCCTGGTCTCCAATGAGAGCATATAAGTCAAGTGAGATAAGAGAGACTCCACGATTCTTTCAATGGTTTTCTCTCAAAAGCTTTTAAAGTTTAACTGCACTTGAGAAAACTATTGAATTCTTAAAGCTATACTTTCAGTCTTTTGCAATGGTGCTGAAATGTGGTTTCTAAGGTAAATATTTGAATGCATGCTAATATATCTCAACCACTGGTTTAGACTGTAGATCACTGCCCATCTGTTCAGTTCAGTTCAGTTCAGTCGCTCAGTCGTGTCTGACTCTTTGCGACCCCATGAATTGCAGCACGCCAGGCCTCCCTGTCGATCACCAGCTCCCGGAGTCCACCCAAACCCATGTCCATCGAGTCAGTGATGCCATCCAACCATCTCATCCTCTGTCGTCCCCTTCTCCTCCTGCCCCCAATCCTACCCAGCATTAGGGTCTTTTCCAATGAGTCAACCCTTCACATGAGGTGGCCAAAGTATTGGAGTTTCAGCTTCAACATCATTCCTTCCAATGAACACCCAGGGTTGATCTCTTTTAGGATGGATTGATTGGATCTCCTTGCAGTCCAAGGGGCTCTCAAGAGTCTTCTCCAACACCACAGTTCTAAAGCATCAATTCTTCGGCACTCAGCTTTCTTCACCGTCCAACTCTCACATCCATACATGACCACTGGAAAAACCATAGCCTTGACTGGACGGACTTTTGTTGGCAAAGTAATGTCTCTGCTTTTAAATATGCTATCTAGGTTGGCCATAACCTTCCTTCCAAGGAGTAAGCGTCTTTTAATTTCATGGCTGCAGTCACCATCAGCAGTGATTCTGGAGCCCAAAAAAATAAAGTCTGACACTGTTTCCACTGTTTCCCCATCTATTTCCCATGAAGTGATGGGACCAGATGCCATAATATTAGTTTTCTGAATGTTGAGCTTTAAGCCAACTTTTTCACTCTCCTCTTTCACTTTCATCAAGAGGCTCTTTAGTTCTTCTTCACTTTCTGCCATAAGGGTGGTGTCATCTGCATATCTGAGGTTATTGATATTTCTCCCGGCAATCTTGATTCCAGCTTGTGTTTCTTCCAGCCCAGCGTTTCTCATGATGTACTCTGCATGTAAGTTAAATAAGCAGGGTGACAATATACAGCCTTGACGTACTCCTTTTCCTCTTTGGAACCAGTCTGTTGTTCCAGGTCCAGTTCTAACTGTTGCTTCCTGACCTGCATACAGGTTTCTCAAGAGACAGGTCGGATGGTCTGGTATTCCCATCTCTTTCAGAATTTTCCACAGTTTATTGTGATCCACACAGTCAAAGGCTTTGGCATAGTCAATAAAGCAGAAATAGATGTTTTTCTGGAACTCTCTTGCTTTTTCGATGATCCAGCAGATATTGGCAATTTGATCTCTGGTTCCTCTGCCTTTTCTAAAACCAGCTTGAACATCTGGAAGTTCACAGTTCACTTATTGCTGAAGCCTGGCTTGGAGAATTTTGAGCATTACTTTACTAGCATGTGAGATGAGTGCAATTGTGCGGTAGTTTGAGCATTCTTTGGCATTGCCTTTCTTTGGGATTGGAACAAAAACTGACCTTTTTCAGTCCTGTGGCCACTGCTGAGTTTTCCAAATTTGCTGGCATATCAAGTGCAGCACTTTCGCAGCATCACCTTTGAGTGAATATGCAGTTTCCTGAGTGCAATCCCAGAGTTCTGGTGGGGAGAGGTTCAGGTGGAGACTGATACTAAACGTTTTCTAAGCTTCCCACATGGTTTTAGTGAATGTTTTAGAACCATTCAACCAGAGTCAACAAATCCCAATAGCTGTTGAGCATCTACTCTGGGTCAGTCAGTGTTCTGGACTCTAGAGATCCAACAATGAACAAGAAGTTCTTGCTCTTTGGAAGATTCTTATGAAGAAGGAGAAGTGGGCATCAGAGGATGAGATGGCTGGAGGGCATCACAGATGCAATGGACATGAACTTGGGCAAACTCCAGTAGATGGTGAGGGACAGGGAGGCCTGGCATGCTGCAGTCTGTAGGGTCTCAAAGGGTTGGACACAACTGGGTGACCAAACAACAATGGAGATGAAATTAATGATGAACAAACAGAAAGAATAAATGAACAAGAAAATTTTAGATCTCAAGCTTAACATGACCAAACAGAAGTGTTCACGTTTCGCCTGTCATTTTCTTTCTTCTCATGTCTCCTCTGTCTTAAATATGGTGCCCTTCTCCACCCAGATTCTCAGGTGAAAGGTTTGGAGATTATTCTGGGTTGATTTCTCTCTTTTCCTCCCTTCCCTTACCTGCCACATGCACTCTGGCCTCAAGTCATGTCAGCTTTACTACCAAGTAGTAGTAAGTAGTGTTAGTCACTCAGTCATATCTGACTCTTAGTGACTCCATGGACTGTAGCCCACCAGGCTCCTCTGTCCATGGGATTCTCCAGGCAAGAATACTGTAGTGGGTAGCCATTCCTTGCTTCAGGTGATCTTCCCGACCCAGGGATCAAACCCAGGTCTCCTGCATTGCTGGCGGATTCTTTACCATCTAGGCCACCAGGGAGGCCCCTCCTTAGCTTGAAACCTCCTAAAAGTCAAACTTACCCTATCTACCAAAACTACAAGATTCAGCCGCCCTCCCCACCCAAGCATTCCCACCACCTGTGGGGTGCCTTGTCCTTTGTTCTCAGTCTCCCAGGCATACCAAGATTGTCCGGCCTCATAACCTTTGAACTGGTTTTTTCCCCAGCTGACAGCTTCAGATCATTTGGACCTCAGCTCAAATTTTACCTCCTCAAAGAGGCTTTCTTCATCCTTCGAACAAGTCATTGTCAATGGTCTGTTTTATTTCCTTTATAGTCTTTAGCATCTGAAATAATCTGACTTGTCAACTTGTTTACACGTTAACAACTGTGTTTTCTCAGTACAATAAAAGCTTCCTGAGTGCAAAGATTTTTGTCTGCTTTATTCATTGCTCTAACCCTAGCATCGGGTGTCTGGCACATAATAGGAGTTAATAAATGCTATTGTCTCAATGAATGAAAATAAGTGAGTGTATTAATGGAAAGTAACTGGAGGTGTGTACGTGAGTGCTAAGTTACTTCGGTCGTGTCCAACTCTATGTGACCCTATGGACCATAGCCCACCAGGATCCTCTGTCCATGGGATTCTCCAGGCAAGAATACTGGAATCAGTTGCTGTCCCCTCTTACAGGGGATCTTCTGGATCCCAACTGGAGGTGGGGCTTCTTAAACCGGTTATCTGTAAACAAAGGCTGAGTTTTCAGGGTCACGTTGGAGACTACATAAATTCTAACTTTGCCCCACACAGACTTCTCATTCCAGGCAGACAGGTTTACTTGCTGTTTGCCCAACATTCCTCATACTCTCCTGTCTGCTCAGTGAAGAGACCCAAGTTCGTGCCATCACCATGAGCATGGCTTCAGCAAAGTATTGGGTGACCTGCGTCAGGAAACTCACGTACACACCTGTGCTCCTTCCACCTCCATCACCAAAGGCCCATCCTTCCCCCAACACAATTGTCGCTGTTCATACTCCCTGTTTTCTCCAGCAGAAATTGATCTCTCTGTTCCCTGACTCTTTGTGGATTCTCTGAGTGCACTATTTACTTTGACTCTGGAGGTGGCGCTAGTGGGAAAGAACCCACCTGCCAGTGCAGGAGACATGAAATCCCTGAGTCTGGAAGATCCGCTGGAGGAGGGCATGACAACCCATTCCAGTATTCTTGTCTGTAGAATCCCATGGACAGAAGAGCCTGGCGGGCTACAGTCCATGGAGTTAAAAAGACACGGACACGACTAAAGCAACTTAGAACGTTCGCATGCACTGAAGTACATATCAAATGTGTGCCTTTGGCAAGTTATTTAACCTTTCTCAGTCTCAGTTTCCTCATTTAAAAAATATAATTCATGGTACTGATTTGGCAGGATTGATAAGATGCTTAAATATATATGTATATGGCACCAAGCACAACACTTGGCACATAATCACTCACTAAATGGCAGCTGTAACAATTACTGGGCTTCCCTGGTGGCTCAGACAGTAAAGAATCTGCCTGCTTAGCAGAAGGCCCAGGTTTGACCCCTGGGTCGGGAAGATTCCCTGGAGAAGAGAATGGCTACCCACTTCAGTAGTCTTGACTGGAGAATTCCATGGAAAAAGGAGCCTGGCGGGCTACAGTCCATGGGGTCTCAAAGAGTCGGACACAACTGAGCAACTTATACTACTACTACTGTAACAATTATTATTTCTTCTTATTGTTAATAAATAATAGCAATTAGGCCAATAATTATTGAAATAGAAAATAATATTATGGATAATAATTGATAATATAGTATTGGTGATATTATTGATTGTTTACTATTTTCTAGTAGCTTCACATTTATTATCTCATATGTGGTGATTTTACAATCTGGTTGCTTCACGCATTTGTGTTTTATTTCTCAGCTAGATGTTTAGGGTATAGGCTAGCTATGTCTCAAGGTTGTTTTTTTTTTAATAATCCTCTAAGTGCCAAATTGGTGCATAGTTCATCACAAGTACATTTGTTTGTTGCAAAAGATAAGATTATCTGTAGCTCTGAAATTTAGTGACTTGCATTATGTCAGAATATAAGCTGATCTAGAAATTCTGGAAAATTTGAAACTTGGGCTTAAATATGTCAGCTTCTTAAATAGTGTGCTGATGAAAGGTCTGTGTGCGTGTGTGTGTGTTACTTGCTTCAGTCATGTCCAACTCTTTATGACACTATGAATTGTAGCCTGCCAGACTCCTCTGTCCATGAGTTTCTCCAGGCAAGAATACTGGAGTGGGTTGCCATGCCCTCCTCCAGGGGATTTTCCCAACCCAGGGATTGAGCTTTCATCTCTTATGTCTTCTGCATTGGCAGGTGGGTTCTTTACCACTAGCACCACCTGGGAAGCCCAATGAAAGGTCTGCCTTACATCTATTTAACACTTCTGAACACCTACTAGGTGCCATGCTCTGGTATAGGCAACTGGCAAAGGCTTCTAAGATAGGCAAAGAATGACATTCGTTTGTCTGTATTTCTGGGAGGTTTACAAACTCCATTTTTGCAGTTGCTTATTCCTTCCAAGAGACTGGCTCCTATTTTGGATTCTAAGCCACTTAGAGAATATACAAAACATACAGCATAATGAACAGTTAGGCTCTAGAGTCAGAATGCCTGGGTTTGAATCCTAGCTCTGCTACTTCGTTGCTCTGAGATTCTGGGCATGTTACTTGTCCTCTATCAGCCTCTGTTGCTTTAACTGAAAACAATAATAGTCCTTATCTTTAAGGATTACTATGGATACGAAATGAAGTAATGCATATAAAGTATTTAGCACTGGCACACTATCAGTACTGGAAATACTAGCTCTCATTAAACTATTAGTTCATATTACCCTACCAAGCATACTAAAACACTGGACAAAAAGAACCACTTGGAAACTCATTTTTGAACAAAGAGAGAAGGAATGAACATATATATATACATGTAAGTTCCATTATGGGTCAGGCTCTAGAGTAGAAACTCTGCCTGTGTTATGTCAATCCTCACATCAACATGGTCAAATAGGAATAATTTCACAGATGAGGACTAGGATCTAGAGAGATTAAAATTTTTGCCCAAGTTTACAGTGTAGAAAGAGTGGAGCCAGGGTTAGTCCTTCTCTGAATCCTTCTCACATAATAAAAAAGGAGCCACCTGTGTTTCACTCATCCTGTCTCAGGGATTTTACAAATATTGTCTTGTTTCTACAGGATAGCAGTACTCAAATTTGGTGTACACAGGAATCACCTGGGATGCTTGGAAAAACCCTCAATCCAGGGCCACAGCCTAAAAGATTCTTATTCAAGGATAGAATCCAGGAACCAGCATTTTAGGAAACACTCTAAGTCATTCTGTTGCATATGGTTCCTGATCACATTCTAGAAATAGTGCCGTAAGGATTAAAACACCCCATTTTTTAAAAATTAATTTATTTGTTTTAATTGGAGGCTAATTACTTTACAACATTGTACTTTATAACATTTTTGCCATACATTGACATGAATCAGCCATGGGTGTACATGTGTCCCCCATCCTGAAACCCCATCCACCTCCCTTCCCAACCCACCCCTCAAGGTCGTCCCAGTGCACCGGCTTTGAGTGCCCTGCTTCATGCATCGAACTTGGACTGGTCATCTGTGTCACATATGGTAATATAAATGTTTCAATGCTATTCTCTCAAATCATCCCACCCTCGCCTTCTCCCACAGAGTCCAAAAGTCTGTTCTTTATATCTGTGTCTCTTTTGCCGTCTCACATATAGGGTCATCATTACTATCTATCTAAATTCTATATATATGTGTTAATATACTGTATTGGTGTTTTTCTTTCTGACTTACTTCACTCTGTATAATATGCTCCAGTTTCTTCCACCTCATTAGAACTGATTCAAATATGTTCTTTTTAATAGCTGAGTAATATTCCACTGTGTATCTGTACCACAGCTTTCTTATCCATTTGTCTGCTGATGGACATCTAGGTTGCTTCCATGTCCTAGCTATTGTAAACAGTGCTGCGATGAACGTTGGGGTACATATGTCTCTTTCAATTCTGGTTTCCTCGGTAAAATACCCAGTTTTAAGATCATGTAATTCAGACATATATATATTAAAGACTGGTCCTGAAATCTTAAGGCATGTGATGATAATAAACAATGTATTTTAGGTTTAACATAGCAATTGCATACTTTGTGCTAATTTTTAAAAAATATTTATTAATTTTTGGCTGTGCTGGGTCTTTGTTGCTGCATGGGCGGTGGCTACTCTTGGTTGCAGTACCTGGGCTTCTCATTGCAGTGGCTTCTCTTGTTGCTGAGCACTGGCTCTAGGGTGCATGGGCTTCAGTAGTTGCAGTTCCCAGGCTTGAGCACACCTTCAATAGTTGTGGCATAAGGGCTTAGTTGCTCTGAGACATGTGCGATCTTCCCAGACCAGGGATGGAACCCATGTCTCTCTCATTGGAAGGCAGATTACTGAACCACCAGGGAAGCCCATATTTTGTATTCATTTTGTGTTTCTCTACACAGAAACTGGTAAGTTGATTTTTTGTGTAGGTTGATTTTTTTTTAACCTAACTATATATGGGGCTCTTATTTGGAATATCTTATTTACAGCAGTTGTTTATTAGTTTTTTTGTGTATTAGCAGTTATTTGTTTAGCCATTGTGTGTTAGCAGTTATTTGTTTAGTCATGATGACTCCCTGGTAGCTCAGTCAGTAAAGAATCTGCCTGCAACTCAGGAGATCAGGGTTCGATCCTTGGGTTGGGAAGATCCCCTGGAGAAGGAAATGGCAACCCACTCCAGTATTCTTGCCTGGAAAATCTCATAGACAGAGGAGCCTGGCAGGCTACAGTCCATGAGGTCTCAAGGGTCGGACACAACTTAGCGATAAACCGCATGATAATCTTAAAAGACTCATCAAGTGGAGAATGAATAAATGACAATAAATACCTTTTGGGGAAAAAGGGAAGACTGTGAGGGTGATATTTTATAAACGTTGCAGAGATGTATCAGGCCTGGTTACTTGCTGCTGCTGCTGCTAAATTGCTTCAGTCGTGTCCGACTCTGTGCGACCCCATTGATGGCAGCCCACCAGGCTCCCCCATCCCTGGGATTCTCCAGGCAATAACACTGGAGTGGGTTGCCATTTCCTTCTCCAATGCATGAAAGTGAAAAGTGGAAGTGAAGTCACTCAGTCATGTTTGACTTTTAGCGGCCCCATGGACTGCAGCCTACCAGGCTCCTCCATCCATGGGATTTTCCAGGCAAGAGTACTGGAGTGGGTTGCCATTGCCTTCTCCGCCTGGTTACTTAAACAGTTGTATAAGAAACTGTCAGGCATTTAACTGAGGCAATTCCTTTAAAATAAACCATATGGTCACATAGTACTATTAAAATATGTTGATACATCCTTGAGTATCACTCTGATTATGTCTCCTTGGGGAGTGGGGAACTCATTAGCGTGAGTTCCATGTCAGTATTTCCTCCTCTGTTCCCCAAATACTTTCCACACTCACTTGGCACAAACGGGTTATCAAAACGTATGTAGCATGGCCAAGTTTCCAAATGAATGGTTCATCTAACCCCACTGATTGAATACATGACATTAAGAAGTATGAAAAGACTGTTGTGCTTCTCTGAGTTTACTTTTCTGTCTGAGAGCTTTAAAAATGTAAATTTGGGGGGAAATGATGGTGGAGGGCCCTCTATACAAATTCTTAGCTCTTCATTTTACAGATGCTATTTCCCAGCCCAAGGGTAAAGCTGAGAAGCTGAGAAGCTGTTAAACTGGGAGCAGCAGGGTGCATACGTGTGTGTGCGTGTGTGTGTGTGTGTGTGTGTGTATGTGTGCGCACGCACACACACAGGGAGAGATAAACCTGTTTGCTTTCCGAACCGGTAAAGTAGTAAAACAGGTTGTTTAGGGTAAAGTCCCTTCAACTAGATAATTGATTTTAAATACATCTGCCTATAATAATACCTTTTCTTTACAAAGTGCTTTGAACAGTTCAAAGCATTTTTTCTTTATCATTTGAACTCTATAACCACCCTACAAAGTAGGGATGGCAGGTCTTATCATCCTCCACCACCATTTAAAAGATGGCTCAACTTGAGGCACAAGCATGTCCAGAAACCTGTCTGAGATCACATAACCAGTTGGTTTCACAACTAGAACTAGAGCACTGGAATTCTGAAACTTAATCCTCTGTTCTCTTGGCAGAGAGTGTCTCGGCTACTGCTTGATCTACCCAGAGTTCATGCGGTGATTTGTGGCTACAATTTAATTGGAGAATACAAATCAAGCATGCCTAAAGAGCTCTACAGAAAGGAGATTGTTTCTCTTAGATCATGACTGTGTTAGAGAAAAAGGAGGTAGAGAATGGAGTCAGTTGTTTTAGACAATGCAAATTACAAACATACAAAAACACTTTGCAATCAGTTTCTGGATATTTGGGGGGGCTATTCATTTCATTAATTTGTGTATTCATTTTTTAAAGTATCTATTAAGTGCCTTTATATAAGAGACTATGCTCAGTACTTTGGGGAAGATACAAAGAAATGTATTTAACTTTGAGGGGTTGCTTTGAATTATACAAATAACAGCCATTTTATTCAATGTCCATTAGTACCTGATAGACGAACTGCCTTCCTTGCAGAAGAGCAAGATAAAAAGAGACGAAGAAACTGGGCAACTAATTTCCTTCAATTCTCTCCCTATGTTGTTGTTTAGTTGCTAAGTCACGTCTGACTCTTTGCAACCGCATGTAGCCCACCAGGCTCCTCAGTCCACGGGACTTCCCAGGCAAGAATACTGGAGTGGGTTGCCATTTCCTTCTCTATCTCTCCCTATGGGAGGCTTAAAAAAAAAATGTAAGGGATAAATTGTCTTGCCAGGTACACAAAACACCAAGTTTGCTCTGTCAGCTAATCTAAGGTAATGCCCCCTTGAAACTAGAGAGGTATGGCAGGTTCCTTATGAGGAACATCAGATCAGGATTTAAGGGAAAAAATGCTAGACCCTAGCCCCAAAAGCAACTTCCAAAAAGCATCTCTGAAGGTCAGAACTAAATCTCTACAATACTTTCCCCTCCCTGGCTCCAAAATGAACTTTTCCTCTTCACAGGCATTCTTGAGGATCTAGACAAAAGGGAACTGAGGCACCAAAGGGTGCAAGAAAAGAAGTGCAGGGACCTGTCATTTGGGTGGAAGATGAGTAAGAGTTTGCAAATAATTTCGGATTTCCTTAGAGGTCACTTAAAAAAAATTCCCTGGGGACAAATTTCTTTACTTTCCAGCATAAACACCTCCAAGCCTGAAGGCAAAATTTGTGTTAATATTTACACACATTACGAGCACTTGTTTGGTATTTCTTTAGTTTATACTACATGAACACAAAATGAGTGAAAGACTTTTTTGTTGTTGTGACAGGTCTTGGGCAGGCCCCAGTGTGGGTCTGTGAAACAGTGTGTATGTTCATACATGTTGTTTATTTGCTGTGTGTGTAAAGGCGCTTCCCTGGTGGTTCAGGTGGTAAAGAATCTGCCTGTAGTGTAAGAGACCCAGGTTTGATCCCTGGGTCAGGAAGATCCCCTGGAGAATTCTTGACTGGAGAATTCCATGGACAGAGGATCCTCATGGGATACAGTCTGTGGGGTCATGTATGTAAAGAGTAGAGACTGAGTTAACTTCCCTGAGCCCCCATTTTGCTTCTCTGGGTTTCCATTTTTTCCACTTGTGAAATTACAGTGTTGGAGTCGGTGAGCTCTAAACTCTGTTCCAACTCTACCATCTGATGATGTACCAGTTCTTTTTAATGATGTTCCAATTGCTATTAAACCTATATTTTGTATTCCAGTCAGTCAGTATTTTTAGCAATATTGTAGGATTCTGCTGCAGGAAAATTGGTCATAATTGGGTACACAATCATAAGTCAGATAAAATTAAGTTTTTTCACTTTACAAAAACAATATGTGATTTGCAAAATAGTTTTGGAATAGTTGTAAATAATAAGCTCTGCTTATACATTTAAAATAAAGACATTTTTAATCCAAGTTTTCAGGAGAAGCAGAGTGTAGAGTGAAAGACACACGCGTCAAATAACAAAAATATAAATATTTAGTTGTCATAAAAATCATAGTATTTTGGAATGCTAAAGGAAAATTTCAATGCAACATCCTTATTTTAAAAAATAGGGGACTATGGAACAAAAAAGTTTACTTACCTGCTCAAGATCACTGGTAGTTAACAAAAGCTGTGTAAAACCATCAATCACAGGATATTTTCCATGTTTTTCTCTATTCATATTTTGGGACCACACCTCCTCATTTACCACTGAAGACAAAAAATTTCAGATGTTCAGTGCTTAAATTGAGGAATATTATTTGAGATAAAAATTAAAGTTATAAAGCAGACTCATTTTCCTCCTATGTGGACACATCACATTCTAATAGTGTAAATAGTAAATTTGGATGTATTTAAAGTAATCAACCTATGAGTTCCTTAATTTTGCTGAACTTTGAATTGCCACTGAAATAGCATAATAGCCAGCTATTATTTTCTTAAATTAGTTTAGATTTTTGTTTTTTCTATATTATAATTTTTACAAGTACAGATTGATCTGTCAATAGTATATTTTCTTTTTTAATTGAAGTACAGTTGATTTACAATATTTTCTAATACTGATATTCACTGAAATACCAGATATGCTTGTATTAGTAAGACTTGACTCTTGTTCCCAATTGTGTTTTATTTTATTATTCTTTTCGTGTTCTTGTATTAAATATGAAATAACCTCCCCTTGTAGAGTTATCAGTTTAAAGCAATGATTCAAAATTATTAACACAAAGTACTAGTCAGTTTCAAGGCACATCACTTTATTTTTGCCATGGACCCCACAGCTTGAAGTTAGCAGGGCTCTTTAAAACCAATGCTTCTAGCATTTCATTGACTCACACTAAATCGGTCCCTCGATCACACAGTTAATTTTAACCTTGACCTCCCACAGCTGTACTGCCCTACTCAGTCCAAAAAAACTCCCTGCTTCCACTCTTTCAGCCTCTCATGAAGCAACAGTGGAGAGGAAAAACACTACCCATTCCTTTAAGAAAGATTCCGCCTCCTCTCTCATAAGCAAGCGCCTAATGGTAATTGTGGAGTCTCTACCAGAGTCACACACTTTACTACTCCGCGTTGGGAGAAGCCGCCGCTGCCGCCGGTCTGAGGCTGCAGTGGGTTTCTGTGCAGCACTGCAGAATCCACACCTAGAAGACACACACGTCTACTGCCCTGGACACAAGAAAGCCTTGCATCCTAAGCGGGTAAGCAAATCTTTTATCCATTTTGTCCAGAAACTGTGGGAAATGGAGTGATCACGGGAAGGATTGCTCATCAGACATGCTTAAAATGGATTATGTTAATTTGTCTTCCTTTGGGGCGGGGGGAGGTCTAGATCTGTGACAGGCAAACGTCCTGTGCAGCAGTGGAGACTATTGTCTGATATGTACCCCTAACACACTTTTGGGGGGGCTATTCATAAACCGGCTAACCTTGATGCGTGCCAAGCTTTTTTTCCCATTTTTTGCTTTCTAAATGCAAAAAAACATCCAGCCACTCCCAATATCTCTCTCAAATACTGCAGATATTTTAAAATGCCAAATAAAATGACAGGCCAAGCATTTTCTAAATATTTTCTCCCCAAAGCCAGGAAGCCTTCCCCACGATCCTTTAGGGGTATTTAAAAACCATGAGGCATGGTTAGATTTTGAGCATATGGGAGATGGTGGTAGACAAAAATTTCTATAGCTTTGGTCCAGTGGAGAGAGAAAGCGAGGATAAATGAATCACAGTTTGTGCCAAGGCAAGATTCATTTTCCACACTTCATATGTGGGAAGAGGAAACTACATTTTAATTAGCACATTTTTAGAGAAGAGGGAGGGGATGAAGATGAGGGGGATGGCGCGAAGTATTTGAGGGGGAAGCGAAGAGTCTGCTGAGGAGGAAGGAAATGAAGTGGACTGTCGCCAATGCCTTGGAAACGAAGGGAGATAAGGGTGGGGAATGAAGTTTGTTGTTGTGTGTTAGGGTGGGGTTGACCCAAGAGAACATGAATAACCAGAATGCCGCTCAGAGGGTGGGCTTGGGAGTGGATTTGTGCCCGTGCAGGACACGTATGAGGAGGGGTGTGTAAGTCGTGGGTGGTAGAGAAAGGTGTGCGTTGCTGGGAGGTCTATTTCTAGGGTAGGTCTTATCTGGGCGGCGGGGAGTGGGTGGCCCAGTGTCACCTGTGGATGGATCCACATCCCTGCAAAGTTTACCCGGCCCCGAATTCATTTTCAAGGCTGGCAGTGCCTTTTCACCTCCAAGAGATGAGCTCTCATAAGGTCTCAAGGCCAGGGGCCAAATTCGGGGTGAAGCTCCCCAAGTGGAGCTGAGAGAACCCCTGCCCCTCTGTGGAGGTGAGTAGGAGAAAGAGGCGCCCCCACAGGCAACTATGCTGAGAACACCCAGGCCCCTCCTGTGAGGGGCGTGAGGAGGTTGAACCTTAGCAGTGGCCTCCCGCTGAAGACCCAGCAGCCAGTGTAGGCGGCCGAGGTTGACTCTGAAAGCTGTGGCTCAGCCTCAGGAGTGTGGCCGGCGGGGGTGGGGGGCGGGAGCTCGCTCAGGTTTGGGCGGGCGGCATTTCCAAGGCGCCCCTCCTATCCCTTGTAGTCGAGCTTCCGTCGGGGTGTTTTACTCCTTCGACCCTCCCGCAAGGCACGCAACGGATCGAAGCTGTAAAGCTGGAGGAGGACGCTGAAGAGATGCCAGAGAGCTGCCCCGCACCAGGCCCCCCCTGAGGCCAGGCCTGTAGGGCCCCGCGGCCGCGGCTTTAGAGACTGGGTGCGGGCAGGAGAGGAGGGGGCCGTAGGGGGCGGTACCAAGGCTCTGGAGGGGCCCGAGGGGCCGCGTTGGGGGCGGAGCCCTGGGAGGCGGGGTCAGGAACATCCTGTGATTCCGAGGGGCGGGGTCAGGACGCTCGGGGATCCGAGGGGTGGGACCAGGGGCGTTCGGGGGCTGCGAGGGGCGGGCTTGTGGGGGTGGAGCCAGAGGCGCCTGGGGGCCTAAGGGCGGAGCCTTAGGGGCGGGGCTAGGGGACGCTCGAGGGGCTCTCGGCCAGTCCCGCCAGAGCGTGAGCCGCCTGCCGGTAACGGTCGCGGGGGCGCGGGGCGGGAGGGGAAAGAGAGGGGTTTAAATTGTATTTTTAAAAACGGAGAGCGAGAGCTAAAAGCATCGCGACCCAGGTGTCGCCGCTTCCTGCCTCTCAGGGCTCGGCGCCCAGGTCCCTCCCTCCTCACGCCCCCTCCTCTTCTGCCCTCCCCTCTGGAGCCTTGCGGCGCTTAAGAGGCGGCGGTGGAGGATCGCGCGGCCGCTGCAGTCCCGGCGGCCGCGGAGAAGGAGGGAGGGAAGCACAAAGCCGGCTGCGCGCTGCGAGGTAATCCTGAGGGGAGAGAAGGCGCGGCCTTTCCGCCGCTTCTCGCGGCGGGGACTGCAGGCGCCCGCGCGGGCTGGGCTGCGGGGACCCTTCCAAGGGGGTCGCGCGGGGGTTGGATTGCGGCGACTTGCAGGGCCGAGGGGACTTTCCTATTGGCTGCCCCTGCGGCCTCAGGTGAACCCTTCTCCCTCCGGGACCGGAACGGGAGCCTCGGGCGAGGAAGGTGGACCTGCAGGGGAGGATCTCGGGGCGCCGCGGGGTGGGCCCGAGTCTTCCGGGCGTCCTCTGATTTTTCCCAGAGGACAGGGAGTTCTAAAAACCAAGAACTGGCCGAAGCTTCGGGATCCGAGGGACCTTAAGCTCTGAAGGTGCGCTCCAGGAGGGTTGGGAGGTTCCCGCGCTTGGAAAAAGGTGGAGGTAAGGGAGGAAGTGTTGGTTTGTTTTCCTCGTTAAAAAAAACTTCTGTTACCAAGTTGAGAGTATTCAACCAAACCTTTCTCCTGTAATCTGTGTCCCCATCCCCCCGACACACACCCACCCACCCCACCCCTACAAATGTATACATGTTAGGTTGTACTTCCTGCCTGGGGTGACAGGCAAGAGTTGGCTGCAGGTCCGGTTAGCTGGTGTTTGGGGGCGTCCAGGCTGTTTGGAGGTATGCCATTATAGCTGAGGGAAGACCACAGAGACAGGTAGAATAAGCTAGGCCTCTAGTAAAATAGCAAGAATAGCCTCAGGTAAACTTTTTTTGTTGCAGAGATTTAATTGCAAGTAGGTGCCCGTTTAAAATGGGAGCGTGAGTAAAACCACTAATTTCTTTGGCACATGTGCTGTTGTAATTGACCTGCTGGAGTGGTGTGGAGAGAAATGGAATTTAAATCAACCAAGAGGCTTTGAGTGGGGATTTCTATGCAAGTTTGGTGAGGGAGTTGATAAGATTTAGGGGGTAGGAATCAGCTACATTTTAAAGGTGCATGAACTTTTTTATATTATGACACTTTAGATTTAGCACTATGAAATGGTTGCTTTTCTTGGAATGGAGTGCATCAGCACCATGCTGGGTACATCCTACTTTGGGCTTTGGAGGACTTCTAATTAGATTGTTAAAGGGAGTAAAATAAGAATACCTAGTAATTTGTTGTTTTTAAATAAGATGCTTGACTGTTTTGTAAAAAAATGTGTAAGATATGGGACCCATTCATTTATAGGGTTAAGCTACTTTTGGAGCGTATGTGTAAAGTTTTATATATCTAAAAGTCTCCATTGCATTGTAATTGCACTGTAACTCATTTTCCTCTGCTTAAATTGAGCAGATTACCTTTGCAGAGGGAAGACCAGGGGGAAAAAAGGCCACTTTTGCCACATTTAAGTGTTCCTTTTTCCAAAGAGTTCAGTCTCTGCTCTTAAAACTCTAAATTGACCGAAAAATGTTGGCAATAGTTGCTTTTAAAGAAAAAAATTTGTGTGTCTATTTTGAATGTTAAACATAATTTTGAGCTCTTGAGATAGTTGGTTATGAGGCATTCAGTAAGTTGCAGCTTTTTTACGTATATGTTATAAGGACATGTTTGTTGGTAGATATATGACACAGGTGATCATAAGACATCTAGGAACTATTTTGCATGATAGAAAGATTGTATTTTCAGAATATGTTTATATGTTTTACATTCTGAAAATGAATGAGAAAATGATATTGCACACTTTGCTATTTCTAACCCCCTTTTCAATAATGTTAACACCGGTATGAATGCGGGTTCTGCTCAGTGATGTTAAAAGTGTGGATGTGGTCTTTGTAAAACCAGAATGTCTTTTGAGACTAAGAGGACATAGCATCAGCCCACCTCTTACACACAATCCTGAAACCTAAATGCAAGGTAGGGCCCAACCTCTGAGGTTGTGAGCCCTCCTGAAGTAGGTCTCTTGTGCCTGAGTGTTTTTGTTACACTTAAGCCTATACAGGTTGTTAGCTATTTAATCTCTGCCATCTCAAACTAGTTGGTTAACAGTACTGGGCAGCACTTACGTATGTCATCAGAGTACAAGAAATTTTATTTCTATTCAAGAAAGAAATCATAAAAACCCAACTCTGAACAAATTGGGTTTGTAAAATGTTGGGAATGATAATATCAGAATCTTATGAGTTCTTTTGTGTAAAGTGCTTAAAATATAGCCTGGTACTCAGTGTTTTATGTGTTTATCAGCATCACTATAAAGTTACTGTTTTTGAAGGTGGTTATATCACGCGACCCAGCAAGTGAAGACTCAGCAAATACTTGTAACAGCCAATATTATTTGTTCTACCTCTGTGCCAGGCACAGACTTTTATATGATTTAATTTACTTAATCCTCATAACAACCCAATGCCTAAACAGACATAAAGGTTTAAGTATTTTGTATAGCTCCTAGGCACAGACTGGCCGGTTCTGAACCCAGAGCCTGATTTGAAAGTGAGTCCGCACAACCAGTAACCCCTGCTGCTATTAAACTTGGGGTAATACCTGCAAATGAATGAAGTATCTTCACAGGGTCTCCAAGACTACAACTGTGAGTATGCCTTGTTTAGCAACACCCTCCTGTATTAATATCACCAAGATGTGTTTAAATCTGAAGGGCGGTAGTCAATCTGCATTAAGTAGAATCACCTTTTGACTTTGGAAGAGGATTCTCTTTTCGCATGACATATGTGTAGCTCGAATGCTAGAATGTGGGCTGTACTATGTTATCTTTTTAATTACTGAAGATTCAAGTCTTTTTTTGTTGTTCTTTAAGCTTGCCAGATGTGTAGGGCCCCAGCTGGTCCACCAGGCTCTTTGTTGATTCTAGTTCTGCACTAAGTCAGTAGGCTTGATCTTCTGATTATCAACACTGCATCAACCTGAGGTGAATATTAACTTCAGTTTGTTCAAAATTCTACCTGAGTGACCTTTTACAATTAGCTATAAGTGGCTTTTACTTTGTCACTCCCATTCCTCAAGGACCTCTGTGTTGCTGCTTCACCAGTGTCGTTGATAGGTCAAGCCAGTTAATTATAACCTAAATTAGTAGCTGTTTGAACTAATGTTTAGGATTACTACTGTAGAGATCAAATATGTCCTTTGTTGGCAATTTAGTGAAAGGTAATATTAGGGATCAGTGTTTAAAAACAGCATCAGTTGAATTAAGAAAACTCAAACTATATTGAAAACACAGGTTACTAATATGTTTCTCACACTAAATATTCATTTTTCTGATATTAAAATTCAGTGCTGTTTCAGATTCCTTTGGAAATATTAAACATGTAGAATTTGAATAGAAAATATTTAAGATGTTTAATCAAGAGTACTTTCTTTTAGACATAAACACCCTGTTTGAAATTAATTGAGCAGTCGTAGACTGCAGCTGGTCATTGAGATTCAAAATGGGTGCCCTAATACTTTATTTCATGTCTTCTGTTAATGCTTTATCATTTGATCTTGGGGTATGTGCCCTCGTATTTCTAGATGAGATTGTTATGAAGTATTTCAGGTCTTGCTAGTGACTAAATTCTTTTGGCCAAAAGCCAAGACAGTCTCAAATTTTTACTGCAGTGGGTTGTGTATATTAAGAATCCTCTCTAAATCATACAGGTTAGCAGTGTTTCATTGACTATGGCTTGAAAGAAAAAGTTTGTTATCCCTTGTATATCCCTTATGCCTAATAAGTTACATGAATTTGATTAGTTTTTTTTCTAGCGGTAGCTAGGTATGGACACACATGTGTGACCATACTACTTGGAGGATGCTCTTCCTTTCAGGTTAATTACAAAATGATTCACCTGGCATTCATGTAGTGATTATTTGAATATCAACGGCATGCATAGAACCGTTTTAACTGAAATTAACTGAAAGTGTTAAAATGTTAGAGAAAAAGAGGTGTGTGGGTTTTTTGTTTCATGTGTAGTTTAATGTTGATCTCTTATATGTGGACTAATCACAAAATCAAGCTCAAAAGTAAGTTAATTACACAATTGAAAACATACTTGAACCTTAAAGTACCATTTAACTTAACTGTAAAGTCTTAGACGATAGCATAGATAATGAGAATCAGAGTCTTTTGTTTTCTTTAAATTATTTTCTTGCTGGGTATCTTTGAAAAGCTGCATTAATAGTAGCTTTCAGGTTTCTAGGACATGACTTACTGCACTGAAGGAGCAATTTTAAAAAAGAGTATCCTAGAAACCTTAAAGAATAAATGTGGCTTTCATAATTGTCTAGCATAACTTAAAAAGTAGTTGTATGATCACCAAAAAGTATAAAGATGGATGAAACTCATCCTTGATGTTTAAAGGCTTTTTGTTTTTGTAAATTTCCTTCTTAGGAAGATTGTATAGACTGGTTTTTAACTATGCCAGAGCTGAATTATTATTATAAAATATGTTTGCTAAGTCACTTCAGTCGTGTCCGACTCTGTGCGACCCTATGGACTGCAGCCTGCCAGGCTCCTTTGTCCGTGGGATTCTCCAGGCAAGAAGACTGGAGTGGGTTGCCATTTCCTTCTCCAATAAAATGTGTTTAGTCTTTGACATATAGTTATATCTTTATAATGAGGCGAGATCTAAGTTGATTTTACCTAATGTCAGGCTGATCTGTCTCACCACAGTTTATACTTTACAATTACTTGTTTTAAAAGTTGGTTTTAGTTAAAGCTTAATTGGAAATGGTAAGACTCCCTGATATAAAATGAACTTTGAAACCTCTTGTTTTAAATTGCCTGAAACTGGACCTGAGGATATTGGTATGTAGCAGTACATTAACTAGCATTTCAGACTGCTACTGACTCAAACAAGACTAGAGTTTGAAGATTGGGTTATGAAGCTCACTTTTTCTGCCGTAGACATACTGATCTCCATAAGATAAAAACTTCCCACAGCCAGCCAGCCAGCCAGGGGGTGAAACACTTTTTAGAAACTTAAGGGCAGTGATAACAACTTACATTCTTAAAACCAGTGTTTCAAGAAGTACACTGTATATATTAATAAAACAATTTTCAAAATTTAATGCTCACAACGTTCATTAAGGGAAATAATATGAAAACTTAACTCTAAGTAACATGCATGGAATTCTTACTTTATTCTTTTTGCTAATTCTCATACCTCTTTGAATTTGTTCTTGTAATTTTTTACTCCCCCATCCCCCACCAAAGAAGTGCTTACTTCGGATGGAAGAGGAAAGGACAGTGCAGGTGTGAGTTCAGGAGCCTGTTTAATTCAGCTCCCAGGGCTATTGTTGGTTGCTTGCTAGGGGAGCTGGAATTTCAACAATGTAGAAAGCGGTCAGGTTGGAGCAGTGCTGAGTTTTATCAGTATCTTGGGGACTTAGTCTGTGCCTTTCATTTGTCACCGTCAGCAATGTTTCTGTGAAGTTGTTCCGCAGTGGCTCAGCTCATCCTGTGCGAGAACAGCATTTCCTTTCCCTTTTCCATACAATATTCTTGTCCTGTCATCTTTTGATCCGCTGGAATGACTCCATGCCATAGCAAAGAGGTAGGTTTCCTCTGTAGCCTCGTGGAGAAGGTAATTAGGCTTATTTGGTACATCTAAAGAAGTATATTTTGGGATCAAGGCCTCCCCTGGGATCCCTTTTTTAATCCTTCAGAAATTAGAGCCAGCAACTGTTAGCTGCATTGTTACTTCTAATCTCATTTGTCTTATTAGTACATAAGGAAAAGATTCTGTAAGGTCAGCCTTTTATTATCTGAGGAAGTGTTTGGGGAAGAGTGATGATGGTCAGAGCTCAAGTGGAGTTGTGAATGGGCTGGAAGTGGTGAAATAGGGTGAAAGTGGACAGGGGAAAGATATGGTTACTGAAATTGATATGTTTTTCCCATTTCTTATCCCCATTCCCAGTGCTTTTTTTTTTTCCTTTTTAAAATTTTAAAACCATGTTCCTTTTACCTTGCCTTTCAAGTAAAAGACAGATTAATGAATCAGAAATACATATTTGTTTTTTGGAAAACTAGATGTACAGTAATTTTGTATTAGGATGTTTGATTCTTTTTAAGTGGGTATCAAAAATTATATGAATTTTTTTCGACCAAAAATGTTGAAAGTAATATGAAAGTGATACATCTTTCATTAGTCTTAGTAAATGTTGATAATGACAAAATCATAGTTTTCCAAACACTGTGCTATCTTGAATACCTTAATGAGATTTGATAGACAAGATTTGATCAGTAGCCACTGAAAGGCCGTTACCTCTGTATTAGGGAAGGAACATTTTATGCCTGAATAAACAAGTATAGAAAAGGCTCTGAGAAACTGATTACTTGGTTATCACTTGTTAGGTGATTTTATTAATATATTGTGTTTGATGTTTTATAATCTGAATTTCCCTGGGCTCTTTAAAAGGGTCTGGTTGGACCATCAACTTTTGATGAATGAGTTTCTGGAGGGATTGTGACAGCCAGTTAGGAGCTTTGAAGAGAGAATCCCTGCTTTGTATCACACCTGAGTGTCATAGAACATGCTTCTTGGCGCTTTTGTAATTTGGGCTCAAAGGGAAGAGTGCCATCTACTGAATGAATGGCCAGCATCACGTTGAGCAACCCCAAGTTTTTGTTGCAGAACTTTCAACTGGCTCCTGGAGAAACCAGACTCAGATTCATCAAAGAATTTGACAGGATCTTAACACCAAGTGGAATTGTTGGTCGGTTAATTTTAATTATGCTTGCGAGCAGGAGGCCTGAACACATGATGAAGAACTAATTCACTGCCTGTTGAAATGCATGGGGAAAGGAGAAACTTCAAGAAGTTGTTGGGACATCATCTTAAAAAATAGTCTAGCAATGGTTAAATCATTGTTAAATTAAAAATGGTAAAGAATTGTTTTAGTGAGGCATGTTTCATTAGTAGCACTGGTTATTGATGGCTTCTGCAGACAATGATGCTGTTGTTTAAAATTTAGGCTTCAAATCTTCAGTCGTTTGTTTAACTGGAGGTAAGGGTTTTAGAAGTATCTGAATAATTTGGTGAGTTTTTCTCTCTTGCCTTTTTCTTTGTCTGTGGTTCTAAGGCAGATTCCTGCTTGAGTGAATTCAGTGGTTCGAAGTGGATTTTGTTGCTGTTTTAGCTTACTCAAGTGGCCTCCTGTTTTGTTTTTTTGTCGTGTGTTCCCTCCAGAAACTGCTTATGGTCGTAGCCAAGGGTAGAACTGGAGGTAGCAGAACCAGGTATAGGTCAGGGGTGGAGGTTTATGATACCTGGGACAGACCTGTCAGAGCCAGACAAGAGGGAATTGAAAGGAAGCTTTGAAATTGTTATGTTAAGGATATCTTTGTTATGTATCTATTATATATAATTACTTAATCAGTAACCACTTTTCTCAGCCCTTAAAACCTGCCAAGGACCCTGTTAAGCACTTTACATAAATTATCTGAAGTTTAGTTAAGTAACTTGCTCAAGATCATACAGTTAATAAGTGACAGAGCCAAGACTTGAGCCCAGGGCTAATTCCTTTAAACGCTCTGCTCACCTGCTATTGATTTAAGCTCATTCTTATTGATAACTGCACACAAGACTAGAACTGAGATCACAATGATATTTCTACCTTTGCTGGAAAATATTGGTGGTTTTTGCTTGTTTGTTTGAAGAAGGTGGTAAAATGGGTAAATAGGATTGAGATTTCAGTAGAATCAGGAAATACACGAGAGATGGACTTTCAAATATTTGGCTTGTCTATGATGTTCATTTTTTTGTTCCTTTTGCTATAATATTAACTGAAAACCACAAGAAAAGTTCATTGTTGAAGCACTGAAGTGAATTGTTTCATGTTGCTTAAAATCTGCTGCTTCTTGGAAAGAAAAGTTGAGTTAATGAAGGACTTTATGTTCGATTTGGGAGAGGGAGTGGGATGGGGATAGGTAGGGATTTGTTAGTCTTTCTGTATTTTCAGTTCAGTCACCCAGTTGTGTCTGACTCTTTGCGACCCCACGGACTGCAGCACGCCAGGCTTCCCTATCCATCACCAGCTCCCGGAGCCTACCCAAACTCCTGTCCATTGAGTCAGTGATGCCATCCAACCATTTCATTCTTTGTCATCCCCTTCTCCTCCTGCTTTCAGTCTCAGCGTCAGGGTCTTTTCAGATGAGTTAGTTGTTTGCATCAGGTGGTCAAAGTATTGGACTTTCAGCTTCAGCATCAGTCCTTCTGCGTTTTGCTTGCTCCTAAATAGTTTTAGGTTGTAGTACTTTTTGATATGGGGGTAATATTGCATGTCCACAGCACAATGAAGTTCAACCATGTGCAGTCTGAGGCCCTGGGGTAACCTCAGCTTCATGTGCACATCAGGTAAGCTCTGTAGACCAGATAAGTACCATCTTACGTATCATTGTGTAGTTAGACTTTTGAATGCGTGTGTTCTCTGTTAAAAGATATTTAACACCTGGCTAATACTGCGTATGTTTTTGGTACACGAAATATATTTTAACCTTAAAATATGTTTTGACCTTAAAAGGCATCCTTATTACTTTAAAAGCATGGGAATCATTATTTTGGTATAATACAAAGCTTCTGAAATTACAGTTCAGTGATGGTTGTGCTGTGTATTCTAAAACCCAGTTGCTCTTTTAGAATTTCTGACTCTTTCCCTTCATATGTAGCAACATTATGCTTTATTGTCTGGAAAATCCCCTTAGGAATATCAATTATGTAACTTTTGAGATTCTGACTCTTTATCCAGTCAAGCATAAAAAAAAAGCCAGCAACAACTAAGATGACTATACAAAAAATGTTACTTACCAGTGTGTGATGAATGCTACAGGTACAGATAACAAATGCTATAGGTCATCTGATCAAGAAAAGAGCACCATGGATAGAACAGTCAGAAAAAGGTCCCCAGGAAAGAAGAATAAGGGTGGTCCTTTAAAGGCATGGTAGAGTTTCACTAGATGCAGACCATGGAAAGTATTTTGGCAAGAAATTTCTGACCATGAAAAGAGTAATCCTTTTGGACTTCCCTGGTGGTCCAGTGGCTAAGACTCTGTGCTCCCAAAGCAGGGAGCCTAGGTTTGATCCCTGGTCAGGGAACTGGATCCCACATGCCATAACTAAAATCCTGCATGTGGCAACTAAGACCCGGTGCAGCCAAATAAATAAATATTTTAAAAAATAGTAATCCTTTTTCCTGTAGCACGCTAGAGATAGTTTATAATCATGGTTCACAATCTTGTCTCATTGTAAGGCTCTTGAAGGCTATCACATACTCTATCAGAAACAGTACCGAGGACACACAGCCGAGGAAGTGTGTTAGAATATTGCAGGGCAAGAAAGAGAGGGTGGTAGGCGTGGTGAAAATCATGTACCTTTTAAAAATTGTTCCCTCTGGACCTCATGTGAAAATGATTGATTAACAGAAACATCTTTATACTGCTATTTGAAGCCAGTAATGGTTAGGAAAGTTGGTACTTGCAAAAAGACCAGAAGTCCTCATCATTCCCAACACTGAACAATGAAAGCCTCCTCTGGGGACAAAGTGTATATTTTTCTTAAATCTAAATTCATCCATCATTTTGTTTGCTGAATACTGGAGTATAGTTTTGCTGATGGCTCTGTTACAACTTTTGAATCTAATGTGTGGATAGATGGAGTTGTTGATCTTATGAGATAGAATAATTTTGACTTAATTTTTGTGACTATCTTGTTTTGGATACTAGAGAATTTGTTCCAATTGTCTGAATTCTTTTAGATTTGGTAACATTTATCACTTATTATTTGAAAAATACTTAGTATAATTAACTATTCAAGTTATTTTGAGCAAATCACTGTTTTTCACTGTAGTTTTTTAAATAAAATATGTGAGGGCTTGATGCTGGGAAAGGTTGAGGGCAGGAGGAGAAGGGGACAACAGAGGACGAGATGGCTGGATGGCATCATCGAACTGATGGACATGGGTTTGAGTGGACTCCGAGAGTTGGTGATAGACAGGGAGGCCTGGTGTGCTGCGGTTCATGGGGTTGCAAAGAGTCGAACACGACTGAGCGACTGAACTGAACTGAACTGTGAGGGCTTGAAATCATTTTAAGATCCATTTTGGTTTGAAGAGGCTGTGATTGTAGTTCTTAGAAAGGTGAGTTTACCAGCTAGTGGTTTTAGTTGAAAGGTGGCTAAGAAACATATGGTTGTACTGTGTGAAGGTCCTGGGACTAGGTCTGATAGAAGGCTAAGACGACCCCTTGTCTCTTTGTGTATGTGATAGCTGAGAAAAGGACATCATCATTCTAGGAACTTGTCCATTCCCAGAGTTTCTTTCAGTTCTTCAGAAGCTAAGGGCCCTTGGCAATGGACAGTAGATAGATCCTCTCTGAAAACAATGAAATAGGCAAGGATAGTAACTTTTCCTAAAGCCAGCGATAGAAACATTGAACCTTTTTTTTTTTTTTTTAGAAATGTACTTTCCTTTCCCATTACAACTTTATTATGTTTTGGTATATTAGTTCCTCATAAATATTTCTCTGACTCTCTTTAGCTTTTCTGAACAGCTTTATGCTTTCCTTTTGCTTGTTCATTTATGCATTCAATAAATATTTATTGAGCACTTACTATGTGCTAGACCCTCTTCTAAGTGCTGGGAATACAGCAGTGAGCAAAACAGATAAACTCTCTTGCCCTAATGGAGTTTATATTCTTGGGGGTAAAGAAAAATAAATAAGTAAAATATATATTGTGTTGATATAAGTATTTTGGAGAAATATAGAAGAGGGAAGGGAGATAAAGGAAGTGTTTGGGGGCAATGACAAATTTAAGTGGCCAGGTGAAGTCCTTACTAAGAAGTTGACATATATGCAAAAATCTAAAGAAGCTAAGGGAGTGGATACAATTTGTACTCTGTGGGTTCTGCAGATTAAATCAACCACGGACCAAAAATATTTGGGAGAAACAATTCCAGAAAGTTCCAAAAAACAAAACTTGAATTTGCCGTGTGCCAGGGCTTCCCTCCCTGGTGGTACAGATGGTAAAGAATCTCAGATGGCAATGCAGGAGACCTGGGTTCAATCCCTGGGTTGGGAAGATCCCCTGGAGAAGGAAATGGCAACCCACTCCAGTATTATTGCCTGGAGAATCCCATGGACAGAGGAGACTTGTGGGCTACAGTAGTTCAGGGAGTTACAAAGAGTCAGACAGGACTCAATGAGTAACACTTTTCACTTTCAGGGCCTATTTACATATTATTTACATAGTATTTATAACAATTTACATAGCATTTACATTGGATTAGGCATTATAAGTAATCTAGAGGTGATTTAACGGAGAAGGCAATGGCACCCCACTACAGTACTCTTGCCTGGAAAATCCCATGGATGGAGGAGCCTGGTAGGCTGCAGTCCATGGGGTCGCTAAGAGTCGGACATGACTGAGCGACTTCACTTTCACTTTTCACTTTCATGCATTGGAGAAGGAAATGGCAACCCACTCCAGTGTTGTTGCCTGGAGAATCTCAGGGACGGGGGTGCCTGGTGGGCTGCTGTCTATGGGGTTGCACAGAGTTGGACACGACTGAAGCGACTTAGCAGCAGCAGCAGAGATGATTTAAAGTGTATAGGAGGATGTGCTGGGCTATATGCAAATATTAGGCCATTTTATATAAAGGACTTGAGCATCCACAGATTTTGATATCACCAGGATCCTGGAACAAATCCCCCTTGAGTACCAAGAGGACTGTGTGTGATACCAAGGGGAAGGTCATGGCAGGCAGAGGGAACGCCTTGAGGCCCAAGGGTGTCTGGTATGGATGAAACAAAATGGGGGATGGATGTTGGGAAGCCACTGATGACTGTTAGAAGTGGGACATAATCTGACATATATTTTACAAGGATTATTTTGGTTGTGTTTTGACACTCCATCATAGTGGTACAGTAATCTTGGTGAGAGATTGCTCTGGTAGAGGTGGTGAGATTTGAGTGGATTCTGAATATAGTATTTAGACAATAGAACCAATAGGATTTACTGACTGGGATATGGAGTGTACATGAGAGAAAGAAGTCAAACTTGACACCAAGGTTTGGGGTGTAGGCAGAAGCTTGCAGGAGGAATAATTTTGGCCAGGAGGAATAATTTGGGGGAGTAGAAATTCAGTTTGAGACATAGTAAGATTGAAATGTCTATGAGAGATGTTGGAGTAGAAGATTCTGTGAGTGGAGATCAGTTCATAGTTATTGACTGTATAAAATTGGGAGTTATTATTTTCCTCTTTCATTTAAAATATTTGCATATTTAATCCTTTTGATGACTAGACTTTGCTGTAGTAAGGGTTTGATTTGTTGCTATACATCTTTATTCTTTGAAGGGGTTTAATCTGTTTTGTAAAACCTTGGATTTGCTCTAACTTCTGCTGCTGCTGCTGCTGCTGCTAAGTCGCTTCAGTCATGTCCGACTCTGTGTGACCCCATAGACGGCAGCCCACCAGGCTCCGCCGTCCCTGGGACTCTCCAGGCAAGAATACTGGAGGGGGTTGCCATTTCCTTCTCCAGTGCATGAAAGGGAAAAGTGAAAGTGAAGTTGCTCAGTCGTGTCCGACTCTTAGCGACCCCATGGACTGTAGCCTACTAGGCTCCTCCGTCCATGGGATTTTCCAGGCAAGAGTAGTGGAGTAGGGTGCCATTGCCTTCTCCGGCTCTAACTTCTAAGGACCCTGAATCCCAAAGGAAATCTTATCCTCTAGGGTAGAACAATTTACTTTTAAACAAAAAGTGAAAATAAAAATTGTTGTTACAACCCTTAAAAACATGTATGTGAATGTAAAATGAACAATTTGTTCCTCCGAAAGTTAATATGGTTTAATGGTTAAAAATAGTAACTTATAGGTTCCATTATGACCCAGTGGTTCTATTCTTACACTATATACTTAATTGAAAACACATGTTCCCACAAAAACTTGTACACTGACGTTCATGGCAGCATTACTCATAATAGCTAAGAAGTGGAAACAGCCTAAATGTCTGTCAGCTGATTAATGGCTAAATAAATATGGTATATCCACACAAAGGAATATTATTTGGTTATAAAAAGGAATGAAATCTTTCTAGTACATGAGTGAACCTTGGAAACATTATGCTAAGTGAAAGAATCCAGACACAAAAATACCACATATTGTATGGTTCCAATTGGTGTGAAATGCGCAAAACAGGCATATCCATGGTGACTGAAAGCAAATTGATTAGTGGTTGCTGGAGGAAGGGGATAAAGGAAATAGGGAGTATTTGCTTAATGAGTACTGGGTTTCCCTTTGGGGTGATGAAAAAGTTCTAGAACAGATAGTGTTGATGATTGCACAACATTGTGAATATGCTAAAAACCACTGAATCGTACAGTTTGAAAAATAGTGAATTTTATGGTGTGTGAGGGGCTTCCCAGGTGGCTCAGTAGTAAAGAATTCCCTGGCCAATGCAGGAGACTCAAGAGACCCAGGTTTGAGCCCTGGGTTGGGAAGATCCCCTGGAGGAGAAAATGGCAACCCACTCCAGTATTTTTGCCTGGAGAATTCCATGGGCAGAGGAGCCTGGCAGGCTACAGTCCATGAGATTGCAAAGAGTTGGACACGACTTACAGACTGCACAACAACAACAAATTGTCCCTTCTGCAGTAATAATTTCTATTATGCTGTGTGAATTATATCTCAATTTTTGAAGAAAGATACCAGGGAAAAAGTGTTTGTGTGCATTCATATGTACACAAGAATAACTGAAAAAAACTTAATAGATCTTACTTCCAAAATCGAACTAGTTTCCCCAGTTGATGAAGCAGGAATTACCATGCTAAACTTGATTTAACTTGGTTTGCTTAAAGAGGCAGAGTGAAGATACTTAGATCATTCAGGTGGAAATCAGGAAGCAGTTTGTAATCCTGTCTTTGTCAAGTCATGGATGAATTTAAATGTTTTTAAATGCCGAGTTTCATGGAGATGACCTAGATAAGCAAAAGAAGGCTCTGTAATAATCAGTTTTGTGGGCTTCAGAAAGCAGGAACTAGTTTATAAATAACTTTATTAGGTCTTAAGTCAGTAAGATGGCTTATTTTTTCCTCCATACTTATAATTAAAAAGTATGGCGAACTCAATTCCCAGTAATTGTTTTAGCCAACCCAAGATGATATTTACCTTCTTAAGAATATTATTACCATCAAAGAGTTGCCTGTTGAGGAAGTACATGAAAGGATTGTCTTCTTTAACTTTCACGTACCACCCACCCTAATGTTTTTTTTTTTAATTCACCCCCTAATTTTATTAGCAACATAAATAAACACATATGTATTTTCATGACCTTTCCTGGTGGCTTAGAGGTAAAGAATCTGCCTGCCAATGCAGGAGACTCAGGTTCGATTCCTGGGTTGGATCTCCCTGGAGAAGGAAATGGCAACTCACTCCAGTGTTCTTGCCTGGGAAATCCCATGGACAGAGGAGCCTGGCAGACTACAGTCCATGTCTCAAAAGAGTCACACACGAATGACTTCGTTCTAAACAAAAGCAACAATATATATAGTCATATATTCCTGTATTAGAATAATATTTTTGGTGGCTTGATACGTTTTCAGCATTTTAAGGAAGGCATATGTGAACCAGACAAGAGCTATAGTGGGGAAAATAGATCCTTATGTAACTAACTGACTCCAACACCAACCTGAGAGCAATGCTATAGCAACAATTTACAGGAAGTGCAGATGGGCACAGAAAAGGGAAATGTTTATCCCAATGGAGAGCAATAATTCGTAGAGGAGATGACATTTGAGTTGGGCTTTAGAAGATCTCTTAAATGTTGAAGACGAGAGTGAGTTACTGACCGAAATAATAGGCTATGCAACAGGCGTGTGGGTTTGTGGATGGATGTGATGGAAGAGAAAACAGGAAAGATAAGGTTGAGAGCACTAGGTCATGAAGGCCTTGGGTGCTATTTTAAGAAATTTAGGTTTTACACTTTGTCACTTATTTTAGCTAATGAGAGGCATAATCAGATGTGTCTGAGATTTGGTGTTGTGAAGAATGGGGTGATAAAGAGTGTTGGCAGAGAGACAAGTTAGAAGGCATTTAGAGATAAGCCGATGAACTAAGGCAATGGCTTTGAGATAGAAAGGGAGGAATGGGACATTTTGGAGACAGAAATCCATACAACTTGCTGAACAATGAGGATGTTGAGGGAACATTTGATCACCAGATGTAGAAATTTAAATGTTGTATTTTACTCCATTTCTGATACTCTGATTTATGACAGAGGGAAGATACACCTGTTAAACTAGAAATTAGGTAGATTCAGTAAGGCTTGAATGTATCTTTTCCTTACTATACATAAAAGACTTTAGAAATGTGACTGTTTCATAATCTTCTTTCATTTTTAGTGCATGTCAGTGATTAGTCAATTTTCCAGTCTTTGGCAATGTTTTCATTTGTGCATTTGGAAATGGTTGAATAATCATCATTTTGGCAAAAGAATAGTATTGTTGTTTCCAAATGAAACTGCCTTCCTATGCTGTGCTTTTGTGTTTCATTTTATACTTCTGTGTAGTGGAATAATAAAAAAGAAAGAACTGAAAGTGGTATTGGGCATTGCAATTGCTGTCGCTACAGGAAGTCATTGTGCCATCTTGAATTTCCCCTTTATTTCATTTAGTGGTTTATCTTGTAACATATAAAGTAACACATGGTAAACACCTGTAAGAAACAATTAGAAATGTCAAAAGCAGCTTGCAAAATCATTTGTTATTTCTGTGTAAATGTAGTGGCAGATCCAATCCAGTAAGACTTTTTTGCATTTTTGCTTAGTGAAACAATTAAGATTTGGCTCCTCTGATGTTTCTCATCGCTTATTTACAGGCACGACTGACCATTTTTGTTTGTAGCTCCCTTTAATAAAATGTGCAAAGAGGGTGTTATATTAGGACACAGTGATTTTATAAATGGGTAGAAGAAAATACCAAATTTGACAGAACTGACTACTAAATTAGTGTAGTGTATAACTTGCTTTCGTGCTTAAAAATTCTAAGTGTTAAATGTTTAAAATAACTTATTCAAAAGCAACTCAATAAAATTAAAAATACTTTATGGACATACAATACAATGAAAGTTTAAAAATCAGAAACATAAGGGCACTCTCACTGATTTTTTTTTTTTAAAGCAAGATTGATTTTATTAACTTGATTTCTAAGGTAAACTTACTGTTTGAGTCACATTTTTATAAAATCAACTTCATTTTAAAATATTTGAAATTAACTTTTGAGTATGAAATATGAGATCATGAAGCAAGATCCAAAAGGCACAAAAGAGTATACAGTGAAAAGTAAGTTGTCGCCCCATCCCTGAACTATTCTACTCTCTCTCTTTATTGTATATTATTCTAGAGATATTTTTCACTGTTTATTTTTAGATTCCTGAATCAAGACTTTGCCTACATACACCTGGTAGATGAATTGCTGTATAATATTGCTGCATAAAATACAATTTTAGGCTCAAAACAATTTGAGGAAATAGCCAGCCCTATTCTTTTCCTTGGTGTGTTTTCTAGATTCATTGTCTCTTAATTAAAGAATGTGCTTTCCTAGCTTCCCCTCCCCTTCATACAAAGCTATGGAAAGTGGAAGGTGGTCATTGTAATCATCTTTCACTCATATTTCACCCTAGGCAGTGACAGGTAACTTTTATGAAATGATACATGCTAGCAAAGCAAATTCCAGCTGAGAAGTGCTCCCATGGAAAAACATCCTCAAGTAGGGAGGGAAAAAAATGGTCAGCCTTTCCCATCGTGTGCATCTGCTCTGTTAGGCCAGCTGGACTGGACTGCTTCTAAAACTTTACTTTTAATTTTTTAGTACTTGGCATTATTTTGTTGATTCTACCTTTAGCTACCCACCAAGTCATAAGATTTTTCTCCCAAGCCTTGTGATTACCTGACTCAAAACTTTTCGATACTAGACTTGGTTTCTTTTCTTCTTTGGATGGTATTTAGTAGAACATCATTCCTGTGCAGATACTGTAAGTAATAGTCTCATATTTGTGTATATGTGGAGGGGTCCTTTAAAAAAGTTTTCCAATGTGTTTTTTCATTTTTGTACTGGTTATCTTTTATTGGTCATTGTTGCAAATTAGGATATTCAGCAGTGATCATGTTGCTCAAGGAGGAGTGTCGGACAAAAGTCATGGTCAGGGAAGCAGAGTGTGTCCCCTGCACTGGGCCCTCTTCAGTGGTACTTGCTTAGCTGCTCGTGTTTGAGTTCCTTCTAAGAAAGGTGGTAGTTGAAAAGTTCGTAAGCTGCCAGCATGGTAGAAACTCCAGCAGTGCTTCCTTTCTTCACATTGACATACTTGTTGTCATACCACTAGTAACCTCTTTGAAACACTCCAGCAGTGCCTTTAGGGGCAAAATCCTACCTCATATCCAGGTTGGCAGCTCCCCTCTTTTAACATCCATGAGTTTCTTCTTCACTGGTGCAAGTGATGCCATCTTGGAGTCCTAGGTATCTGCTGTCTTCCAGTACTTTTTATTGTGGTAAAATACCCAATATAAAATTTACCATTTTCAAGTGTACAGTTCAATGGTATTAAATACATTCATAATGTTGGGCAACCATCACTAACATCCATTCCCAGAGCTCTTTTTATCATGTAACTCTGAAATCCTATACCCATTTAACAATAACTTCCCATTCCCCTCCTATGTTCCTGGATCAAAAAAATTATTTTAAGATCAAAATTTGGGGTGATACAAAGATCTATGATTCTTATTCCTAATCAAGATTGTAATTTGAAATCCCTATGCAGGTCTGTATTATGCAGCAAAGATTATGATCGACATTCAGGACCCTGGAAGATTGAGACAAGGGTCACAGAACCTGTGGCCTTTGATACATATTTCAAAGTGAAGAATTATATAGCCTCATTATAATTAGAAGAGACCTTACCCCTCAGCTGTGCAAATTATATGTTAGTGGATAGGAGAGGGAGGTTGTTAATTATGGGAGAGGCAGAGATCAGCAAACTGGTGCTAGCCAACCTCTGCCCCATGACCTAATAAAAAGGAAGTTTCCCAGTAATAGATTCAGAGACTCCACAGATTTGCACATTTCATTGGATGCTAAAACTCTGCCTTTGTTGACTCATTCAGACCTTCTATTATGAGTTGAAGTGTGAATTCTCTGTTAGCTTTAACATTTGGAGAAGCAGAGCTTGGTAGACTGAGGAGGAGGATGAAATCTAGACTCATAGAATTTTGGAAACCTTCACTTCATTTTTATGGATCAATGACCTTGTTTGATTAAGTGAAGTGACATCTTCAAAATGGCTGGTCTAGACTCAAAACTGTTACCCCTGACTCTCAGGCCAGTGCTTTTTCTATTTTATTACATTCTCAGCCATCTTAACCCATTCACACAATTCTGGGGTGAGGGAGTTCACCAGAATTCCACTTGGCCTTGGATGGGAGACCTTTATCTCTTAGGGATTTGAAGCTGCTTTTCAAGAAAGAGATGGTACCTGTCTTTGTTTGTTTTAATCTCTCAATGAATTGGGGAGTGTTTTGTAAAGCTTTTTTCTAAAAATCTGGACTTTGTCATGAACTTTCTTGTTATCTTAACAAAGCTTCGCTGACCTTCTGTATATTGTTCCTGTTTAAGCATGCTCCCCACTGAAACAAGTCATGTACATGGTAAATGTTTCTGACATGTTTAGGAACATTATATTGAAAATTCAAACTAGATGTATTTGGCTGCCTTGACTTTTTTTTTCTTTTGGAAAAGAACATGTTTAAATGAGAAACAGTTCCATCCTCCAATGAAAAGGAAAAGTTTTAGGTCATTCGTTTGAGTGAAATACATTATAGAACTTCTGGCCTCAATTTTCTGTTATTTTCAACTAAGTGGCACATAAGGCATAGTGCCTTACATAAGGCACAGTGAAGGAAGAAATTGGACTTATTAGAAATGTTAATGTTATAGTATAATTTTGTGATTAAACTCTTTATCAAATAAGGTTTTTAGTCACCATTTGTTGCATCATACAAGAACTTTGGATGGATTCTGTCAGATTTTTTTCCCAATGTTTTTCTGTGACATTTGATTTCATGACAACAGTTTTAGTAGGCATTAAGATAACCAGGTCTGTGTGTGAAAATAGCTAGTGGGAAGGTGCTGTATAACACAGGGAGCCCAGCCTTGCACCTAGATGGGTTGGGAGGGAGGGGAGATATAGATAGATAGATAGATAGATGTGTTGGGAGGGAGGGGAGATATATATATATATAGATAGATAGATATAGATATATATACATACATACATACACAAACACACACACTTATGGCTGATTTGTGTTGTTTTATGGCAGAAACTAACACAACATTGTAAAGCAGTTATTCTCCAATTAAAAATTTAAAAAGATAACTGGCTTTTTTCAAAATACTTCATATGGCCTTCTGTAATACATCCTTCTGAGGAACTGAAAGAATTCATTCTTATGGTGGGGGGAATAAATAAAATAGAATTGCTTTTGATTTTACTGTGAATATAAAAGATGTATTTTGATCTATTTTTAAACCAATTTTAAGGAATAGGTACAAAGTCAAAGTACTTGGACATGAATCTGAGCAAACTCTGGGAGACAGTGAAGGCCAGGGGAGTCTGCAGTTCTCAGGGTCTCAAAGAGTCTGACACGACTTAGCAACTAAACAACAGCAACAAAAATACTTACTGGAGAACTTTGAGTTCAGTGTTTTATTAAGTTGATTTAAACCACTTGGGGGCTAGCAGTGTTTCATGGTAACTATAGGCCTAGAAATTCCTTGGTAGTCCAGTGGTTAAGACTCCACACTTCCATTGCAGGCACAGGTGCCATCCCTGGTCAGGGGACTAATATCCTGCGTGCCACACAGCCAAAAAAACCCAAAACCTTTGTAGATCAATTATTGTGAAAACCATATCATATCTCTTTTAATTATGATTTTTTTAGAAAAGCTTCTATTGGTGCTTTCCCCTGAGATTTTGGTCTATAGAAGATAAAATGCCTTTTAAATAGAAATCTCAATTACCTGAAATTCCCTGGATCCTTTAATGGGAAAAAACCAAATGATTAAGCGTACAAAAGGGTGTCAGGGATGTATTGGAAGCAGTGACTTGTAAGTGGGTGTATTTTGACTCCTGTTTCTTGTGTGGTCTACTGTACTTAGAATGATCATTCAGAGGGAAGACCCTAATATTTGCACAAGTCTTGAGCAATAAAGACAAATGTGTTCACAGATGTATATGAAACCAGAAGTTGGAATGATGCCTTTTTAGATTTTGGAGGAGTGTGGATGAGAAGGCTACATGTTTGGCTTGTTACTATAAGAATTGACAATTATTTACCATTTATGATCAGATTATATAGGTTTCTCCAAAATGTTTTGATAGCCTACTACCTTTTCTTTTAAGAATTTAATCATAAGGGTTTGGGCCTTCTGTTCAAGAATGGCTTTTGTACAAAGTTTGATTTTGAAGCCTCATATGGAGGCCCTAGGCTAATGCTGTTTCCTTCCTCAAAATACAAGTGTAGTTTAAAATTTTCTCCTATCCATGTTGAAAAAACTACAAAGAAACATGTGAATTTTATTGAACACAGTTTAAAAATATCTTTCAATATGTAATCAGTATTAATGAATTGTTGATGCATTGAAGTATTGATTCAGTGAAAAATTAATGAAATAGTTTGCTCTTTTTTATATACCAAGTCTTTGAAATCCTGTGTCTATTTTACACTGTAGTACCTCTCAGTTCACACTAGCCACGTTTCAGGTACTCATGGTCACATGTGGCTGTTGGCTACCAAATTGGACAACACAGCTCTAGAACATCTTTCTCTTTTGTCCCATATCAGTGTTGCAGAGTCTTCCACTAGAAATTTATTCCAGGGGGCTAAAGTTTTGCCATCTATCTGTGTATATGATCTTCTGTAACAAAAAGTTCTCAATCATATTTGTTTTGATCATTTTTTGCCTTATAATGTGATAACCAAAAACTAGTATTGCTAAAAAACTGTCAGTGTAACTGAATGAGAACTTTAGAGGGCAAGTTCAGTTGGTTGTGGGCAAGTGAAGAGAGCTGGGATCCAAAAGGGAGGGTCAGCACTGGGTAGCACAAATTGAACAGAATCCTGCTGTCCTTGAGCAAGTTACTTCACTTCTCTGAGCCTTTTTACTTTATTCATATGTGAAATCAGGATAAAAATACCCATCTCTTGAGTTGCAGTGAAGATTAAACAAGGTAACACATGTGAAGTGTGTACCTATGAGTTGCTCAGTAAATTTGTGTTAAGTGATTGTTGCTTGCTTACGTCTCCCACTCCCAAATCCTTGCTTGTGAGAGGAATAAGGAAGAGGAGGTATACCTAAAATAAATGTTGTAATATAGTCAAGAAACCTATCCATTTACTAAACTGACTAGGATTCAGTGTTTGTCCAGAATAAACTAATCCCTAAGCATTGTGATTGAGATTTTAATTTAGGACCATTATCTGGAAGGTTCACAAAGTAATAATGTGAAATAGTTCATACTCCACATTGTTGAAATAGAAATGAATAGTATCAATTTTATTTCAGTAATCAGTAAAAATAGCACCGGCAGATGTTGCTAATTATTTAAGAGAAAAATCTCAATTATTAAAATACCTTTTTTTATCTTTTTCTAGATATGGTAGAAATGCATCATTATCCATTTCTTTAAAAGTTTTATCACAAAGGTTATTGCAACTTGGAATTTAAATTCATTTGCATCTACAGAAGGCTAGTCTTCAGAGTAATAGTATACTGATGATTTAAACTTGTATAGTACCTGGAACTAAGGAAATCTCTTCTAAATGAAAGGAAAGCTGTCACTTAGTGACTAAGCTTTACGTTACAATGCAAGTGACCTATTGTTCTTGCTCAGACATTACCGTCAATTTGTATTTTTAGATAGGAAAGGGACTTTCAGTGTCACTAGCCCGGGTAGCATGTTCTGAATCTATTTGGAAGAAGGGAGGTTTCAATCATACGTGTATTTCTGATTCTCTGTGCATTTTGAGAAATTTATTTATAAATTTGAAACACCATTGAAATGTAGGAAAGCGTAGAGTGTTTTGAATAGATGATTAGATTAGATATGAACTTTTCAAAGCTTTGTATGCACCCAATGTGTAGGCCACATTACTGGTAACGTTCTTGGAAATTGGTCACATCTAAAGAGTCAGTTCTTTGCCAATAGCATCTGGTTACATTTTACATACTTTGAAAGTACTTTTTGAATTGTAAAAGAACAAACCACATGACATATTTTCTTACCTGATTGAAAGTTGTTTACAGTTATAGTTGAACTTTAACAAACAAAGTCATAATTGTCCAAATGTATGGATTCTTAACACTGATACCTGAAATTCTTATAGTTACCAGCTTTTCAAATTGTCCAGACTTTTACATTATTTTAGTGACCCTGTACAGAGGTCATCTTTTTGAAAGTTCTTTCAAGTTTATGGAATTTTGAAAGTACTGACCTGATTGGAATACACTGTGCTGATTGGCATCAAGAAATAGTTTTAATTGACGTGATTGGCATTCCTCTATCCATTGCTTACAGCTCCCTACAGGTGTTACTTGTTACATACTTATATAGATCTTTGTCATACCTGATTGTGTGAGCTTTTGAGGTAATAAGAGTAATCTAGGGCTTGGCCACCTAGAAAAGATTTGTGAGATGTATTAAGTGGCCTGAATCTAGGCTAACCTGTGAACCGGGCAAAATATGTTCTTGGTTTCCTTAAGATCCACTTCTCAGCACCCCTTTTTTGCTTTCTTCCTCTTGACTTTCCAGGTGCTAACCTGTCTCAGATAATCTCTGTTGAAATGTTAGCTGATTAGTTCACTGCTTTTCCAGAGATGTTTACATTTTAAAAGTGAGGTTCTTTAATAACAAGGCTTTCAAGGTCCCAAGTGGAATAGTGAGGCTTCCCAGGTGGTGCTAATGGTAAGAACCCGCCTGCCAGTAAAGGAGACATAAGGGGTGGGGGTTCAGTCCCTGGGTCAGGAAGGTCCACTGGAGGAGGGCGTGGCAACCCACTCCAGTGTTCTTGCCTGAAGAATCCCATGGACAAAGAGGAGCATGGAAAGTCACAGTCCATAGGATTGCAAAGAGTTGGTCACGACCGAGGTGACCTAGCATGCATGCACACAGTGGGATGGTGAACAATGAGTTTTAAAAGGGTAGAGTCTTTGGACTGGGCCCAGGCTTGGGGTCAGGATTAGAGAGCCCCACTGCCCCGTAATTCAGGCACTAGCTGTGTATAGCTACTGACTGCTTGAAATGTAACTAAGACTTAATTGAGATGTAGTGTTAAGTGGAAAATACATGCTAGATTTCTGAGACTTTGCACACAAAAAAGACTGTAAAGGAACTCAATTTTTAATATTTATTACATGTTGAAATGATATTTTGATATATTGAGTTAAATAAAATATATTGTTAAAATTTATTTCACCTGTTTCTTTTTACATTTTTAATGTGACTGCTGGAAAATATAAAAGCAGTGTGGCTCACATTTTATTTCTGTTGGACAATGCTGTTGTAAAGAGTTTACGTTGTGTTCTTACTGTTGGGAGCTTGCAGAGGTTCAGGGAAATGCCCCCTCAGGACGCCTCAACTACAGCTCTTCCAGCTTACTTGGCTGAGCCACTTCCTATTACGTGCTGTTCTAAGAGCCATTGCCCACAAGCAGCCACCCTCTCCCCACTTCTTCTCTAACTCTCCCAATGAGAGAGTTACTCTGCCCACCACTCCAAATGATTGCTAGTTCCTGACCAGCTTCTTGAAGCTCAGTTCAGTTCAGTTCAGTCGCTCAGTCGTGTCCAACTCTTTGCGACCCCATGGATTACAGCATGCCAAGCCTTCCTGTCCATCACCAACTCCCGGAGTTTACTCAAACTCATGTCCATTGAGTCGGTGATGCCATCCAACCATCTCATCCTCTGTCGTCCCCTTCTCCTGCCTTCAGTCTTTCCCAGCATCAGGGTCTTTTCCAATGAGTCAGTTCTTCACATCAGTGGCCAAAGTGTTGGAGTTTCAGCTTCAGCTTCAGTCCTTCCAATGAATATTCAGGACTCATTTCCTTTAGGAAATTTCTTGAAGCTAGATGATTAAAAAGATAGATTTATAAGTACCATGTATTGAGTACCTGCCCATATATTGAGTACCTGTCATGTATCAGAGAGTGTGCTAGGTACTTTACATAAAATCTTGAATCTTCCCATCAGTTCTTCAAGATCGATATTACAAGTGTCAAAAGATATCCATGTACATTGTTCTTTCCCCTGGGTCAGCTAATGGCAGCTATGTGGCAAAATCAAGATTCGGTCCCAAATCTGTCTGATCCCAGAGCCATTGTTCTTTCTCCTTTATTATGCTCTACTTATGTTTTCCAGTAACTGTGTGTGTGTACTTTAGTCTGAAAAAGAATGCTCAATATAAAGGAGGCTCTGGCCAAATAGTGTTGACTGATCTTTGGTTCCCTTTGTCTTGGTGAATGACCTCAGTGCTCATCACTCCAGGTTGCCTGCCTTCCCTGTCTAGTACCTAGCAGTAGCCCAGACTTTAATGGAGAGACTTAAGTTTATTGACAGCCTGTGGAGCAGGATAGATAATCTTGAGGCCTCCTGCGAAAGAGCATCCCTTCCACCTTGAAAATTAGTCAACAAGAATGTTTCAGATGCCTTCAGGAAGAGACACAAGAGGAGAATTTCTCTGAATTCCAGGGCTATCAAATCTTAGACTTCAGAGACTGGCCATATAAGGAAGGGTTTTTGTTTTTGTTTTTAATAAACAAAGGGTTCTTTTTGTTTGCTTTTTGTTTTTTTAATAAACGGGGTTGAAATGAAACAATGGGATAGAATAAACGTATTGAGCTGGATAAGTCTTGTATAATCCTAGGTCAACTCTTAACGGCTGTGTCCTTGACATTATTGCATGAAGAATGAGAACGAGAGAGAAATAGTCCATGTGTTGGCCTGTTTGTCTATAAATTGGAGTAGATGTAGTCATAATTCATGAATGCTCTGGAAGGCTGGATGTGGCATTTACTCTGCTGCTTTCACTTGGCTCAAGCAAGCGGTAGTGACTTTGAAAAAAATAAAGGGAGAAAAGGAAGATCAAAGAGGTTCAAGAAGTGAAACTAGACTGGAGGTGGGCCACAGGGAGGTTTGGGCAAGTTCAAAATGCAAAGCCCTTTTATTCATGTATACACATTATGTTTATAATACTAGAAGCCATGTAAATGTAAAATACTGTTATTTCAGGGAAGGAACTGTGATATACTAGAAAGAAAACGAAATTTCTAACTGGGTGATGTAGATTCAATTCTCCCAGCTCTACCATCCTAATCGTGTAACCCTAGGAAACTACAGAATCTGAGATAATCATTGTCTTTCTCCCTCTCTGACTTTACCTTCATGTTTTAATAACATGAAGTTTGAAAACACTTTGGATAGGCTCACGTGCTGTATTCACGTTATTAGTGTTTTTTATACTGTTATTTACCCTGCATCTGAAGTGTTGCTTACCTGAAACACCATTGATAGAAAAAAATGTGTACCCAAGAACACTCACATGATTAAGGGAAGTTAGAGTTAAATGGCCAGCAAGTCAGACTAATTTGGCTCTCATCCCTAGGCTTTATAAAAAGGACAGTGGCAGCCTTGTGGGTGAAGGGAATGTAGACCTAATTGCTTATTTAATTCAATCATTCATCCTTTTAACCCCTTTTAAAACTTGACTTTTGTAGGTCGATTATATAATGCATGAGTGTGCAAGCACACACAATGTTCTCTTTAAGTGAAAAGCCTGAGTCAATGACTTTTTTTTTTAAAAAAAGATTTTTATATATTCATAGTAATAAACCTGGTTTGCATTTCTTTGAGGCTCATGGTCTTCAACTTCTGATCACGTTAGTAAAGGGTTGCTATAACTACCAGATGGCAGTCTTTCTTAATCCAGTGTTAGACACCAACAGACTTGTAAGCAGAATTCAAGCACAGAATTTGAAGTATTATTTAAACTGCTCATCTTGCACATTTGGCATAAAGAGGATAATATATTAGCATGAAGACGATATCTATTGAATATATTCATGTTACCATGCAATTTTTTGGTTCTCAGGGCAATCCCGGAATGCATCTTTAATTTGTATTCCATGTAAAATGCTGGGTACAGGGATATTTTGCCAAATGCCAGTTTGAACTTTACTTGAGATCCATCCAGCTGGCAGATCAGTTGTGCTAATCAGATGAGCCCATTTCTGGGGAATGGAATTTCATAGCGGGAGCAGTGTTCCTGAAGTATACTTATTTTAAAAATAAGTAAATTTTTAATTTTAAAGTCTCATGTGCTCTATTGAAATGTATGTATAAACATTGTAATATATGTAGTGCAAATACTTCATGCATTTTTGTAAATAATAAATAGCAGGAACAATAAGTTCATTGTATTGTACTCATTTGTTTTTCATTTCTATTTTGAGTTCTTAGGATCATATCTTGTTTCCTCCTTAATCTCTATGAACAGGAAAGATACTGAAGTGCAGATGGGTTAACCCTAGAAACTGTAGGCAGCTAACTTTCTATGTAGAATAAGCTCTACACTAATACTCTGCTTGAAAGGTGAACTGGTAGAGAGGCTTAGTCAAAGATCGCTTGGTATAAATGAAAAGGAATTCAAACACCGTAGATAGGGATTAGACCTGAAGAACTAATATGGATCCTTTTGAACTCCAAAGTTACCCTGCGTATAAGTGTTAATTTACACTTTCATGATCATGTTAGAAACCTCATGCCACAGAGTGTAGCATTTCCCACAGCATATTCTGTAGATCGTTAGTTCTAAAATATTTCCCAGGAAAAATAGTTCCAAATATGTTTAGGAAACTGTTTTCTGCACTCTCTCTTAAAGGCTCATAATGCATATTAGCATAAGTAAAGACTGAAAAGTATTGCTAAGTATGGGGATTACCTTTTTAAAAAAAGTCAGTGTATTGCAAATTGAATATGTCACATAGACCAGGGAAAGCAGTCTCTCTAGTAAAATGTATTAATAGCCGATGGAACTCTTGTTTTATAGACTATACTGGGGGGAAATAATGCCTTAAATTATATATTAGCAGATCTCAGAGCTTGTTTTTGTGATCATTCCCCTTTTTTAAAATTATGTTTGGCAGTTACAGATATCTTAGCCTAGGGGAGACATGGTTGTGCTTAACTTTTGTTTTAAAATAATCTTACAAGACAACTTTACATAGAAATTTTGTAATTTTACATAGAAATGTTCATTCCTATGCGGTATGTCTTTACATTGATGTTGACATTATCTTTTGGGGGCATTTTGATGTTTTTTATAAATATAATTTTTCTTATACTTTAAAATTTACATATACTTTCGGTAGGTCAGATAATTTAACATGCTATTTTCCAATTATATATTTTTTTCAAGAATAAAATAAAATATAATTGTCTTAAATTCAACTATTAGGTAAAGAGATGTTTTAGTAGCAGTTAGTCTGTGGGCTTTCCTGGTGACTCAATGGTAAAGAATCCACCTGCAGTGCAGGAGATGTGGGTTCGATCCCTGGGTCAGAAAGATCCCTTGGGGAAGAAAATGGCAACCCACGCCAGTATTCTTGCCTGGGAAGTCCCCTGGACAGAGGAGCCTGGCGGGCTACAGTCCATGGGGCTGCAAAGAGTCGAACACAACTTAGCGACTAAACAACAGACTAGTCTGTAATTGTTTTTATTTGAACTGGGGGGAGAGCCAAAGATTTCAGTAACCCAAGATACTGCCATGTAATTAGTTCTATGAAATGAAGTTTTGAGACTGTCAATCTAGACAATGACACTCTAAGCATAAACAAATTACCTGCTATTTCAAAGCCTACTATTTATATTCTCTAACCAGAATATACATCAGGGATTTTAAGCATTTTTTGCTTTTCATGAATTTCTTAAATGACATCTGAGAATTTTTTAAAATGTTATAGCTAAATGTGGATCTTGAATCATCCCCAGGTTGGAAAACTGGAAAGTTGTGTCATATCGTGAGTAATAGAAAATACTAAATATATTCAAGCTTCCCAGTGTGAGCTAGTGCATACGTTAAATTAAACCAAAAAAGCTTAGGCAGCCATGTTTCAGGTTTTGGAATATGAAATGTAGAAATATAACCTCCTACAAGAAAAGCTCTTACCATCAACCACCAAACCAAACCATGAGACAGTATTTTATTTTCAGTTGTATTTGGAAGACCATGTATCTGTTAGCTTTGGCTTGCCATTTGCTGAATAACTAAAAATGGCATGTTTAATGCTAAGTAGCATTTATGACTAGACCATCAAACCCCAAATGGAATTGAGGGAGAGATTCTTTTACTGAAATATAAAAAAAGAAATTTCCCTTTAGTATTATGTTAGTACAAGATCTTTAAACTAGCTCTCTTGTGGAACATAAGGTAATTAATTGTCTTATCCACAGTTTCCTTTCACCCATAAGATACTGCTTGGTGAGAAAGCCAAAAGATTAGAGTGATAACTAACTCCACCAGAAAGGAACTGCTCAGCAACCAAAACAGGATGGAAAATTTTCAAGCCAAACTAGATAAGCTGACTAAAAGAGAGACTCACTTGTGGAACTAACCATTCTAGCTACCTGGAGAGGGACTCACTCTCTTACCACCAGTGATACTGGGAAGCCTTTTTGGCTAGTGGTTCTCAGATGTTAGCCTGCGTTGGAAGCAGCTGGTGGGCTTGTTAAACCATAGCTTGCTGGGCCACACCCCCACACTTTCTGATTCAGCAGTTTGGAGTAAGGCCCAATAATTTGCATTTCTAACACATTTTCAGGTGATGCTGCTGTTTTGAGACCAAATTTGAGAACCACTGTTATTTTTTTCTAAACTAGGGAATCTTTTTGACTCTTTCTTTTCCTTTCCTTCCTTTTCCTCCCTCAGGCCACCCGCTGTCCCCATCAAAGCCAGCCATCTTCTGTTATGGAACTCTTCCAGAAGCCTTCTTTTCTTATTAGCTTTTCCTACGTTGGTTTCCTTCATTTTTTAAAACCATGTACAGTGAGACAGCTTTATACAATGGAGTCAGTTTATAACTGTACAGTATTTTTACCAGTCTTGGAATTCTTTATACTTTCTCCAAGCTTTGATATTTCTCATGTATACATCCCCTCTCATAATTTAGAAAATACATCTTTTAACATTGTCTTGTTTAGGGTTTTTTTTTGTTTGTTTGTTTTGAGGTATTGGATGTGTTTATTAGCTGGATTGTGGTGCTGGTAAAATGAATGTATGCATACATCCAAACTCACCTAATTCATTAATTATGTGCAGTTTTTAAATAACAATTATACCTCAATAAAACTGGGAGAAAAATAAGTCAGATATCAAAAATGGGATCAGACCCTTTATTTCAGGGGAAGGTTAAAACTCCTGTGTCCTTTCTTAACTCAAAGAAGGCTCTGGCCGCTCCTCAGTGTCGACTCTACCAGAAAGCCTTTTGGCAGAAGTCATGTAAGTAGCCTTCCTGAGTCATGTATATGTAGCATCAACAGTTCTTTGTGGCTTAAGATGCTTTACCCCCACTTGAGAAAAAGTGAAAAAATTAGTTGTTGAGAAGTGGGTCGGAGCTTCTAGGTCTGTCAGGTGGTTGACACAGAAGTAGATGCTGCTCAGCCTCCAGGGTTGGGCCATGCTTGGAAGCATGACTGTGTGTGCAACAAAAAGGTAATTCCATCGAGCTGTAGTAAGAGCTGTGGTAATGACTTGTTAGGGAGTTGCCACTGAGTGTGTCCAAGGAGCTTGGTGTTTCCTCCATTGCTAGGGAAGGGCTCTGTGTAGCACCCACATGGAGCCTTAGCTTCCACTGCCATGCCCAGGCATTAAGCTTCAGGGACAGCCTTGTCATTCTTACCTTCTACCATGGACTTCACGAGATTCATGAGCAGCTTCAGATCACCTGTGTGACTTAAACTCATTACTCCTTGTTCATTCTAGAGAAACCTAGATTTCTTTTTTTGTTGTATATTTCAGGTGTATGACATAATTTGACATCTGTATATACTACGAATTGATCACCACCACAAGTCTAGTTAACATTTATTTCAGCTTTTAAATAGATGATTCCCACTCTCTGGGGTACTGTCGTGTACATGATCGTCTCAATTCATGCTGGCATTTTAGAGCAGGAGGATACTGTGCCATAGCAGGGTGTGTAGATTACTGCCTAGCAGTCAAAAGTAGTGTCACGACTAGCCTGCTGGAGTTAGAAGTTAGGCGAAGAGAATCAGACTATCCCTCTTCAAGGAACTGTTCTTTTGTTATCTCAGTCCCTTCCTGGCTTGTGGTTAATCAGACTAGTGCTTTCTTGCTTTCCAGAAATAGCCAGGTATGGAGTTCTGTGAATGAGCAGGTGGATTTCTGGAGGATGGACAGTTATAGGAGCATTGGGTACATCATAATAAAAAAGTGAGAAAATGCTAAATATAACGAACTGTTCATAAACGTTAGAGGTCATCTAGTCCACCTTTCTCATTTCACACGGTAAAAATGGAACATTTCCCAGACTTGCCCAAGGTCACAGAGCCAGCCATTTACAGGTCACTTGACCACTGGTTCCGTCTTGCCTCAGGGCTCTTGCTATTCTTTGACACTGGCACTAGGGAAATTTTGTAGCACATTGGGGTAGTAACTAGCCACATAGTTCAACTTCTTAAAAATTAATGGTACACAATATTTATTTTTGGAATTGTAATGTTTTTGGTGATTTAAAAATCTATGTAAATCCAAAGAAATTACTGCCATTTTATGGCATATATTGTGTGCATGTGTGTGTTTCATTTTTTAAAAATGTTTGTTTCTGACTGTAAGAATAATACAAGCCCATTATAAAATGTTTAGGAAATATAGATACAAGTTAGTAAACAAAAACCAAGAATAAATCATCCCCCAGAGAGAGCCTAATACATTACAGTCACTTTGGTACTTTGTTGTTGTTCAGTCGCTCAGTCATGTCTGACTCTTCGAGACCCCATGGACTGCAGCACGCCAGGCTTCCCTGTCCTTAACTATCTCCCAGAGCTTGCTTAAACACATATCCATTGAATCAGTGATGCCGTCCAACCATCTCGTCCTCCGTCACCCCCTTCTTTTTATAGTCACAATCCAGACCAAAAAAGACCATTGTAGGGATCCATTCTAATCCCAGCCCTGCTTGAGATTACATAGATAGAAGTACCAGGACTTCTCTGTGACTTTGAAGAAATCACTTTGAATCTCTGAGCTTGTTTCTTCATCATTAAAATAAGGAGGTTGTTTCAGATCAGTGGTTCTCAGGGTTTTTTTCCTGCAGGGTAATGTGTGATGTTCACATGCATAGCACATTTCCACTTGTGTGCTCAGAATTATGGGCAAATTCATTGCTCTGATTCTCTCTGTCATACAATTTTAGGTCGGTTCCATTACATATTTCAAGAAGCAAATATTTTGCAAACTTGAATATTTAAATCAGCAAGAAGCTACTTGTAACAGATAACCTCACAGTTGATAGGCATGTGCCAAAGAAACCATACTTAAAACTCACAATCTAGTTAGGTCACTTCCTAAACTCTTTTGGGGTCACAGGCCACTCTGAGAATCTGATGAAAGCTATGGACTCTCCCCAGAAAAGAATACATATAATTTTTGTATTTGATTTGAGGGAATCCAAATTAATTTTTCTGAAGTTATTCATTCCAGGAAGCTCTTGGAATCCATGAGTCCTGCATTAAATTCCTTATCTTAGAAAAATCTTCTCCTGGAAGATTTTATGACTTTATATGTTGTAAAAGGAGTCCTCATTCTTCCAAAATATACTTTGTGATTAGATAATTATAGGTAAGGAATTCTGTAGTTGTTCTCAAATAATGTGTCTTAAAGGCATTGCTTATATCAGAACTTGTCATAATTAGAAAACAGTTACTTACCTGGGGGCAAAATAGAAACCATATTAACTTTAAGAAGAATAAGGTGATTTAAAACACAACTATAATGAAATGTGCTGTGTGCTTAGATGTTCAGTCGTGTCTGACTCTGCAACCCCATGGACTATACCCCGCCAGGCTTCTCTGTCTGTGGGAATTCTCCAGGCAAGAATACTGGAGTGGGTTGCAATGCCCTCCTCCAGGGGATCTTCCCAACCCAGAGATCGAACATAGGTTCCCCGTGTTGCAGGCGAATTCTTTACTGTCTGAGCCACCAAGGAAGCCCATTTTATACTAACATTCTATATTATCTTCTCAGGAGGAGGGCAGTGAGGGCAGTGGTGGTTAAGGCAGCCAGAAGGTTACAGAGAGCCCAGGCCTTCAGGAGGTTTGACGAGTACACAAGGGTTTTGCCTGTTTATGACAACATGTTTGTCAAATCCAGTCTTGCCCAAGTGACTTGGAAATGTTTAGGAGTATATGATAGGTGAACTAGAAAAAAAATTCTTTAAATAAAATAATCCTATAAGAACAATCCTATGTGAGAAATAATCCTGCAGATAGTTTTACCAAAAAGCCTCAAACTTTTAAAAGAGAAAAAATAATTCATTTCAATTAATGCTATTTTTAATCAAGGAATATTCTGGAATTACATATAATATGGATTTCAGTTTAGCTTTAGTTTAGCTTTAGCTTTATTATATGATACTAATAATCTTACTCATAACTGATTGTGTCTGGTACTTTTTTCCATCAAGTTTTTCACATCTTAAACTCAGGAACCAAATCTAATTATCCTAGTAATTACAAATAAGTATGTCTTCAACAGTTTCCATCATACAGTTATTTCATAAAAAGGTTTCCACTAATGGTAAAACAATTTGATTTTGTTCTTTGTCTAAAAATAAATACCTACCAAAGAAAATTTAAATTAATTTTGATCTAAATTAATATTTAAAACTTTTAGAAAAAGTCGAATGCATGTTTTTTCACTTCAGAATTTTAATGGGTTACCTTTTGTTTTGTTTTTCATGAATCATTATGTATTTCAGCTTTTTGGCAAATTGCATGCACTGGGCCAGTAATGATTAATCCTGGTTCAGTGGTCAAGAATGTTGATTTAAAAAACTTATTTCCAGGCTGTGAAACAGCCTAGGGAGGACACAGTGATTTTGTTTGCATTTCAAGTGTGCTGGAGACCTTGGTCTATATGGTTGTTGGACCAGACCAATTTGAGTCAATCTGCTTGCTCTTTACAGGTGGACATCTCTTTCTGCTCTGGTAGTAACTGTAACTTTACTTGAGGTTGTCTTAGTCCTTAAAGCCAGATGAATTTTTTTCCTGAAATAAACTTTAAGCACTAATAAAATAAGATTAATATATTTATCAAGTTTTTTGGTATTTTAAAATCATAATAGAAACATTTCAAATCCAGGCATGTATATTTTTGAAAGAAGTAGAATTTATTTTCAGGTGTACCCGAATAATGTTTTCAGAGAAAGCTCTCAACATTATCATGTAAAGAAATTGATCCCCGCCTTAGTATTTTCTAGCAATTCTGAAGTATAGCTAGTCTTCCTTGGTGCTTCCCTAATAGCCCAGTTGGTAGAGAATCTGCCTGCAATGCAGGAGGCCCTGGTTCAATTCCTGGGTTGGGGAGATCCTCTGGAGAAGGGATAGGCTACCTACTCCAGTATATTCTTGGGCTTCCCTTGTGGCTCAGCTGGTAAAGAATCTGCCTGCAATGCGGGAGGCCCTGGTTCAATCCCTGGGTTGGGAAGATCTCCTGGAGAAGGGAAAGGCTACCCACTCCAGTATTCTGGCCTGGAGAGTTCCATGGATGGTTCTTATGACTTTCTACCTTTACTATGTAAGTTCCATTTGGATATTTTTAGATATTTTACTTACCCATTTGCTGTTACTCCATTTTTATGGTTAAATTCAGTTCAGTTCAGTCGCTCAGTAGTGTCTGACTCTTTGCGACCCCATGGACTGCAGCACACCAGGCCTCCCTGTCCATCACCAACTCCCGGAGTTTACCCAAACTCATGTCCATTGAGTCGGTGATGCCATCCAACCATCTCGTCCTCTGTCATTCCCTTCTCCTCTTGCCCTCAATCTTTCCCAGCATCAGGGTCTTTTCAAATGAGTCAGCTCTTCGCATGAGGTGGCCAAAGTATTGGAGTTTCAGCTTCAACATCAGTCCTTCCAATGAACACCCAGGACTGATCTCCTTTAGGATGGACTGGTTGGATCTCCTTGCAGTCCAAGGGACTCTCAAGAGTCTTCTCCGACACCACAGTTCAAAAGCATCAATTTTTTGGCGCTCAGCTTTCTTTACAGTCCAACTCTCACATTGTTAAATTACTCAGTCCAATTTTTAATTCTTATGTTTCAACCAAGGATGAATAGCTTGGGAAGAATAACATGATGAAAAGAACCTATCTTTCTTTGAGGGGAAAGAAAATATCACTATTGGAAGCTACATTTTTCCACTGAGTAAGTTCTCTCAAGACAGACTGGGAATTTTTAAAAGCTATATTAATCCCTTGAAACTAAGATGTTATTTTCAAATTACTTCATGGGGTTCTAAAATCTTCATTCAATAAATATTTTAATTCTTGCTGTTGCTAAACAGGATAAAGGATGCAAAGATAAACCAGAAATAGATCCTTTCCTTAAGGAATATCAAATTGCTTCAAGAGAACCTGCTGTATACTTATATGTATAAAGTGGTGAAGAGTTACACATCAATGACTGTGGTAGTTCAAAGGAAGGATTGATTTTTTGCATTTGGAAAGAATGAGAATCAGGGATGGTATTCTTATGAATCTTTTATAAGAAAATTCGCTAAATACTTAGTAGAAAAACAAAACTTATGGTTGTATTAATTGGACTTCATAGGTATGAGTATGGGAGACGTGAGAATTTAATCACTGTAATATTGTGTCTCTGGCCTATTAGATCGTTGGCTCCTTGACAGTAAGAATCATGTATTTTTATGTTTTTGTTTTTGGAACTTCATACATATAATGCTTGATGAAGCATTATAAAATTCTGGTTTGAAAATACTGGTTTAAAATTGGAAAAGAGAAAAAACTGAAATGCTGTCATAATGCAGCACAATTTGTTCCTTTTGTTTGTTTGTTTTATGTGCTGACATCCAGTATGATTCTGAAGTAATATTTACAATGTGCCTTAAGGTTTATCCATGTGTGACAGATTCTACTAAGATGAAGTATTTGTCTTCTTAAAGACAGTGGAATTTGGGGTGTTTATCCAAAGACAATGAAAACACTAATTCAAAATATATATACAGCCCTATGCTCATTGCAGCATTATTTATAGTAGCCAATATAGATGCAGCCTAAGTGCCCATCAATAGATGAATAAATAAAGAAGGTGTGATTGATAAGTTGATATACATATCATTATATATAATATGACTAAATTATTATATATATTTATATATTATATGTTATATATTTCTTGTTCAGTTGCTCAGTCGTGTCTGACTTTTTGCGACCCCATGAACTGTAGCACTCTAAGCTTTCCTGTCCTTCACTATCTCCTAGAGTTTGCTCAAACTCATGTCCATTGAGTCGATGATTCCCTCCAACTATCTCATCCTCTGTCACCACCTTCTCCTGCCCTCAATCTTCCCTAGCATCAAGGTCTTTTTCAATGAGTTCACATCACATATAATATTCATGAATTATATATGTAATATATAATGTTTATATAATGGAGTATTACTCAGTCATATAAAAGGATGAACTCTTGCCTTTGTAACAATATGAATGGACCTAGAGGATATTATCAATAGATAGAGAAAGACAAATGCCAATAATTTCACTTATATGTGGAATCTAAAAATACAAAACAAATGAGCAAAAGAGAAACAGTCATAGATATAGGAATAGAGTCTTATAGCAGGAGCAGCAGTGTTCTTGAAGTATAGTTATTTTAGTTAATTTTTACTTTTAACACATTATTGACTGGAGGATTTTTGTAGAAACTAACACCAGTAGCATTAATACATCTCCAGTCAATAATGTGTTTAAATCCTCAGGGGAGCTCATGGTGTAAATCTCAGTCTGACAGCAGGAGAAGAGATGTCCCAGCTCAAACAGGAAGGCAGAATGGCTTGAAAGCGAGTTCCTCCTTCCTCCACCGTTTGTTCTATTCAGGCCGAAGAATTGATGCTCTTGAACTGTGGTGGTGGTGAAGACTTGAGAGTCCCTTGGACTGCAAGGAGATCCAAGAAGTCAATCCTAAAGTAAATCAATCCTGAATATTCACTGGAAGGACTGATGCTGAAGCTGAAACTCCAATACTTTGGCCACCTGAAGCAAAGAACTGACTCATTTGAAAAGACCCTGATGCTGGGAAAGAGTGAAGGCAGAAGAAGGGGACGACAGAGGATGCGATGGTTGGATGGCATCACTGATTCGATGGACATGAGTTTGAGCAGGCTATGGGAGTTGGTGATAGACAGGGAAGCCTGGCGTGCTGCAGTCCATGGGGTCGCAAAGAGTTGGATACAACTGAGCGACTGAATTGAACTGAGGCCTTCAGAGGATTAGATGATGCCCATCCACATGGACATCCCCTGTAAACCCACTGATTGAAATACTATCTTATCCAGAAACACTCTCACAGACATACCCAGAAATAACGTTTACTCTGGACATCTGTGGCCAGTCAAGCTGACACATGAAATTAACTATCACAAGCACTAAGACCCTTTCAGCAACAGGGTTGCTAAAGAAGTTGAAGAGAGGAATTTCCTTACAGCTTAAAGAAATTGATGTTCAACTGTCGTGCAGAAACAACCATACTATAAAGAGGATAGTATATTCTGTTAATAAATAATAATGAAACCTTCAAGAATCTATTCTGAGGTGATCAAAATACTTGGTCTAGCACATGGGAATAACTGCAAACACAATAGGAAAGATAGAGCTTTTACTTTTGTTAGTGAGCAAATACAACTTCCCAGTAGTAGAGTAAATATAATCCAGATGGCTGAGAGCATAAAATCATAGCAGAAGGGGGGAAATATGCTCAACGATTTACCATTAGTCATCTTTCTACATTTTCACATTTAATTCAATAGTAATAAAAAGGCTGCTGTTAGATTCACTCTAAAGTAGGTGAATGTAAATAATGCCAGCTTCTGTTTGGACTTAATGTGAAAATTTCTTTTTTGTGGCAGATGATAATGGTGTATGAAAGCTTTTCACTTCTCAGTGAGCATTCCTCAATATATTATCTTTTGGGTTATTGCTGTTAGAAGCTGTCTAACTGGATTCTATGAGGTCACTGTTGGGTGTTTAGATATGATAGTGTTTAGATAGATAGTCAGCATTTCTAGTAATACTCATGCTGAATAATAGAATAGCATATGTACAATAGAATCAAGTACATATGCTCTAATACCCAATACTATTCTTCTTCTGTGAACTTAAAGTGGCAAGGTTTATTTCACAGAATGTACTTGAGTTATTTTTTTTTTAACTTAAAAACAGTAAATGGAACCTTCACTGATAATTAGTAGTCTAATCTTACAGGGAAGTTAATAGAACCGCTGATTCCTTTTCCTTGATCATTAATGTTTTCACTGAGTAAACAAATGAGTAAGAGTCTCCTGGAACAGAAATTGTAAATGAAAATTTAATTATAATGTATATACTGATTAACATGATGTCAAGCTGGAAAAAATACCAGAAAGAAACAGGAGAAAGCTGTAGTGATAAAACATTGAGACAGATGTATTTACAATATTTGATTGAACTGTTGAACTTCTTACCCAAGTGTTCTGAATTATTTTGGCGATGTGTGGATATAGAATATAGTGGTAAATCACCATCTTTACATAGACTACTCAGCTAATTATCACTCTTACCCTTAATTTCAGAAATACTACATGTGGTACACTTCCTGAACGTTACTTTGCTTTAAAATATGCATATTTTGGGCTATGTGCTGAGTACAGTGCTCCATATTTGGCAGAGTTAATAAAAAATCTGGTTTGCTCCTAGGTGAAGGAAGTGGGCTTCCCTGGTGGCTCAGCTGGTAAAGAATCTGCCTGCATTGTGGGAGACCTAGATTCGATCTCTGGGTTGGGAAGATCCCCTGAAGAAGGGAACGGCTACCCCCTCCAGTATTCTGGCCTGGAGAATTCCATGGACTACAGTCCGTGGGGTCGCAAAGTCGGACAGGACTGAGCGACTTTCACTTTCATGCTTTCAAGTGTGCATCTGTGGATGAATGGATAAACTTGCTATGACATAGAAATACAATGGAATATTATTCAGCCTTTTATTTTATTTTATTTTTTTTATTCAGCCTTTTAAAGGAAGAAAATTCTGACATATGCTACAACATGGATGAATCTTAGGGACATTATGCTAAGTGAAATAAGCCAGTTAAAAAAGGCAAATACTTTATGACTCCATTTATGTGAGAATCTAAGATTTTGACTACTTGAAGTGACAGAAAATACAATGGTGGTTCACCAGGGGATGGGGAGGGGAAATAAGTTATTTCTTAATAGGGTTGGCGTTTCAGTTTTATAAGACAAAGAGCTATGGGGGTGGATGGTGGCAATGGTTGCACAGCGTTATGAATATATTGAATACCAGTAAACTCTACACTTCAACATGGTTAGGATGGTGAATTCTATGTTGTGTGTATTTTATCACAATAGAGTTGAAAACTTTCACATATTAACTATTGAGGTGATGGAATTATCTAAAGTTCACGTCTTTATAAATGCTTACAATGTTAATAACTTATTATTTTTACTTGATTGTTCATATTATAAGTCTAAGAAAACCCTAATGAAAAAAACTGATATGCTGAAAGTTTGTTTCTAAAGTATACCTGAGAATAAAGACACAGGTGTCAGAAGACTTGGATTCCAGTCCTAATCCTGCCATTTATTAACTCTGTGTCCTTGATAGGTTTTTGTCTGTTTAATGGAGGTATAATTTTTCAGAGTTGTTTTAAGCATAAAGTGAAACAATAGTTATGAAAGTGTATTGTAAACTAGAAGGCACTGTGCACATAGAAGGGGTACGTAATCTTTTTGCAATCTGGACTTTCTTTGCACAGTATGTTTTATTAGATGACATAAAAGCCCATCATGCCAATTTTCTTGATGGAATTAGACAGTAATGGTAAAATGGAACACTTATTGTAAATTCAGGCTAACCACTATGAAATCTTTTGGCCTAGCTAAACATTCAGACTATTATAGTGCCTGTGGTAGCATATGAGCTTATGACCTGAAGGCTGTTGAATTACAAACAGATTTTTATAAATCAGCAAAGACATTAATCCAAAATCACATCACAATCCCAAGTGTTCTTAATGAAATAACTAGCTGCATAACTGTCACCCTCCTTCATCTCCGAGGCTTAGACTTGGAGGGGAAACCTTAATCCCTGAGCTGACATAATTCGGAAAGGTTCTGATGAGCCTCAAATATATAATTAGTTTCATGAATAAATTACGGATCAGAGTGACTTCCATTTTTGCATTTGCAAAATGTCCCTGGATTGAATGGTATGTCTTCTAGTCAGCTGGTTCCTTTAATGATCAATTTCAGGAGCAAACTTGTATATACTTGTGTGTGTGTGTGTGTGTGTGTGTATGCACGTGCATGTATACTTGTGTGTGTGTGTGTGTGTGTGTGTGTGTGCACGTGCATGTATACTTATGGGCTTCCCTAGTGGCTTAGGTGGTAAAGAATATGCCTGCAATGTGGGAGACTGGATTCAATCCCTGGGTTGGGAAGACCCCTAGAGAAGAGAATGGCTACCCACTTCAGTATTCTTGCCTGGAGAATTCCATGGACAGAGGAACCTGGGCGGGCTACAGTCCACCCAGTCACAGAGTCAGACACGACTCAGTAACTAACACTTTAATATGTACTTATATATACATATACTTTAATATTTATAAAAAACAGGAGAGTGCAAGTAAGAACTACCAAGGATTTAAAAAGTTAGTCTTGACCTCTTTATATTGAGAATTAAAATTAATTTGAAGATTACAGCTCAGCTGAAGTTGAGAGTTTCCCCCCTTCACAAACAATAGTAGATATAATTTTTAGAAATAGGGGAATACCTTTCCTTATGCTTTGGGAAGAAATGGAATTTTTTGTTAAATAACTTCAGATTTGGGATAGAAAGTGAAAAATGAACTTCATGGTTTAGGGTGTTAATTTGTTCTGACCAAGAGTTAACAGAGGCAGTGGGAAATGGACAAATCAGATTTTTCGTCTAGTCAACACTGAATAGATTCACTGAAGTATTGAACTTAAAACCACTGGCATAGATTTAAGATACAAGATCCTTATCTCCAGTCCCTCCCAAGTGAAACTTGATGAAGTTACTTTATAGCCCATCTTCCTCAGAGGTACCCTCATCATATATCTAGAACAAATGGAGAACTCGTGATAGGTTTTCTTCAGCTTCCAAAGGGACTGTTTGGACAGTGGCTATACTAGTGGGAAGATGGAATTATAATTAGATTACTTTGGTTCTTTCCAGAGCCATGTCTGTATTAGAAAGTTGTTTGGATTCCTGTGGTCAGTGTTATAAGGAAACACTAGGTTATTAACAATTTCCAATGGTTTCCTCAAGAGTTCCTTTGGTTGCAAAATCGTTTGATGCCTTTGCTGATAAGAGGTGGGGTGAGGGTAGTTACTCAGTGACACAGATTCTTAAGAAATCTGTGATACTTGCATGTTCTTTTCTCATAGATCCAGTTCTCCTCTTTACTACCCCTCCTACTCAACACTTCTAACTGCTTATTATGTGACAACTAACTTTACTGTATATTGAACATATTGCATTGTTGTTATGTGTCCAAAAATAATTGCCAGTAATTTTTCTTAATAGTTTGCCCTGGAAACTTCTTCCTTTGAAAAGATGTGGGAAAGCATTTTGACTTAATCAAGAGTGACTTTGTTTTTAGCCACTTGATAGCTTTATCTCTATTCATAGATGAGAGAAAGATGTTTTCAACTTGGAATACATTCTTTGTAACATGGGGTAAACTTTGTACATAAACATGTCAAAAGATATTAAATGGATTGTTTGGTATAATGAATGGTTCTACCATCTTAGAAATGGTGATTTTGTGGTGTCTGTGTACGATGTTCCTTTTCCAATGTGTTATTTTAAAATCATGGACTATTACCAAGTGCATTCTTGGGACATACTAGTCGGACATGCTTAAAGCATTTAGAATATTTACTTCAAAGAGAAAAGATATATACTAAAAACTGATTATAGTGGATATTACAACACATGGTATAAATACTGAGAAATGCCTGTGACTCACATGTGAGATGAAAATAATCAGGAAGGGATCAGTGACTTGCCTGAAGGATTTGGCTGTAAAATCTAATGGGAGGCTGGCTTTTGGATACAGTGAACTAGAAAAGCACAAGGATTTATAAAATGGGTAATGACTTACAGTTAAAAGATGTAACTTTTGTGATATCACGAAGCATATTCTCTAAAAAGTTCTGTGTAGGTCTAGAATGCGAATGCTATAGAATTTTATAAATCAGTTTTTAATTTTTTTAAATCAACTTGGTTTTTAATGAGATAGTTAAGTACAAGGAATGACCTTTCATGGGGAAAAATTTAATTCCATCTTGCTCTTACTAGTTAAATTGCTATTTAAATAAACACATAAAAATATGAAAATTGAAGGGACTATATTTTGCTTTATAAAGGACTTTAATTTTGTCTGTCTTTTCTTCCCTTTAATTTTGTAACATTGTTAATAACACCTACTTTTGGATTTGGGCAGTTCCTAATGATTTTGCATGTATTCTTCTCACTGAGAACCAAAACATCTTGATTTTGGGTTATTTTAATTTTCCCCTGAACATATATTCGCATTAATGGTGCTTAACCCCTTCCTGCTAATTTGAACCCCCATGTGCCTTTTTGATCCTAAGATTTACAAAAACAATCCAGGAACTTCCCTGGTGGTCCAGTGGCTAGGACTCCACACTCCGAATGCAGGGGGGCAGGCAGGTTTGTTCCCAGGTCAGGGAACTAGATAGATCCCACAGGCCACAACTCAAGATCCTGTGTGCCACAACCAAGATGGACACAGCCAAATAAATAAAAGGAAATAATAAAAAAATAAAAATTAAGGAAAACAAAAATCCAATTAGCAGAATTTTTACACAATTACATGTTATGCTACGATTATTGCATTACAGAAGCACCCCTATATGCTTCCTGTGTGTCAGCATATCCAGGATGACTGGTCTGTCCCCAGTCATCCCAGGTGTCCTAGCAGTAGGCAGAAATAGCAGGTTCAATAGCCGCCCCCTGCAGGGATTATATCTTGACTAGGGTGAGGGGTAGAAGAGTTGCTGATGTAGATGGAAAGTAGATTTCACCTTCTCACTAAGAAAATTGTCTTGTACTCTAAATAAACCTCCTTAACTTTGGGTTGGTAGGATTGGGAGAAGAACATGGGAAGAATCTATTTCTAGGCATCCTTTATTTTTATCTTCATTTCTTCAGAGACTCAAAGTTGAGAACTAATGCACTAGTTCACTAGTACTCAAATATGACTGTTCTTTGAAGTTATCTAAGAAGCTTAAAAAAATACTGATATTTGGGTCTCACCCCCAAGATTCTGATTTAAATGGTATGGGATGCAGCCTGGGTATTGGGATTTTTTAGAACTCATGTAATTCTGTTTTGCGGTAAAGTTTTAAAACTTAAAAAAAAAAAGGCTTTTTAAAGTTTTAAAGCACAGCTGCTATTGAGTACAACAAAACTAGACAAAGCAATTTTTAAAATGTGTCCTTTACAGTTGTGAGTAGTGTAATTTCATGGAAGGCAGGAAGCTTGTGCTCCACTGTGTATCAGGGAGGTAAACAGGTATTGGTGCACAGAAGGCACTCAGAATATTTTTTTGTTGAATGAAAGAATATGCTTCCTAAGAATTAGAATGATTTATTTAAAGAATAAACCATTCAAACACCAGTTCTTTGAAATCTGAACTATAAGAACTACTGATAAGTTAGTGATGAAATATGGGTCCTTTGTGTGTGTGTGTGTGTGTGTGTGTGTAGAAAAAAACAAACGAAGTTAATTTTTTAAAAAACATATAAAAATTCCTGCATGAATATAAAGTGCAAATATGTTCTTATTCCACTGAAGCATATTTGCACTTGAGATAAACCCATTGGGACAAAATGATTATTCCACTAAGGCTAACTCCTCTCATAGGAAATATTTCCTTGATTTAGTTGTTTTCTCCTTTATCTCTTGAAAAAGATTTTTTTCTGCTTACTGTTTTCATGTATTTTGCTTTTCCTGTGTGTGTGTGTGTGTGCATGAGTGTGTGTTTGTTTTAATAAAGGCAGTGCTCTGTCTCCTTTCTTCAGGAAACACCTTTTTTTCTGTGTGATAGTCATTTTTTTTTTCATTGCCACTTTCATGTGAACTAAGAAGTCATCCTTTTCCTGTGAAAAGGAGATTTCCCAGCTGTTCATAAATTGTGGAGCCTGCTGTGACAGAGAGCAAAATCTCAGAAAGAGTTCCTTCTCTTCATTCCACATGTTCTTTTATTACTTTTTCCATACAGCTGACCTTTTTATATCTAATGTGTACCATCAATTGACAACATGTTGACTTCCTGTTTGAGAGTGAGCTCTGTTTTTGTGTGTCAGACCCTGTGGTAACACTTTTAAGGATTGTGGCAACACTGGTGTACCCTCCTCTGATTGATTTAAAAGGTAAGCTGAGAAAATCAAGTGAGTAAAAGGAGTATTCTTTGAAAGTAATTCTATAGTGTTTTCTTGGTTAAGATGCTCACTACTTCCTCCCTTCTCTAGACACACCCATTTGAGTATATCACTATTTCCTTTGTTTTGAGCCTCTCTTATTTATGTGGGCTTCCCTCATAGCTCAGTCTGTAAAGAATCTGCCTGCAATGCAGGAGACCTGGGTTCGTTTTCTGGGTTGAGAAGATCCCCTGGAGAAGGAAATGGCAACCCACTCCAGTATTCTTGCCTGGAGAATCCCATGGACAAAGGAGCCTAGCAGGCCACAGTCCATGGATTTGCAAGAATAGGACACGACTTAGTGACTAAACCCCAGAACTGCCATTTGGAATATGATCTCCTGTTGATTCACCTGAGCACCTCTAATCAGCATTCAAATACCCAGCTAACTGACTTCTTCAGTAACAAACCCATCCTGAAGTGGAGCTATAGGAAGAATGTGCTGTATTTCTGTTAAATTATCATTGGTCCCAGACATACCGTTGCTTTTGCTCAAGCTGCTGCTATTGCCTAGAACATTCTCTCTCGCTGCTTCTTTGCTTGACTAATAACTCTTATTCTTTTAAATTATAATTTATAAATCTAATATATGCAATTTATAAGTCTCATACACATTGTATACATTATAATCACATGTTAGCTCCATTATGAAATGCTCCCTTTCCACTTCTGTTGTGCTGGGCCTGGGTGAGGTAGTCTTGTTTGTGAGCTCACATAGTTTCCTCCTGCAAAGGATATAAAAGGAATTTCTATTTTTTTGGTTATATTTTGGTGCCATGGAAACAACTTTCAGAAATGGGAAACTAAAGATCATTCATACAAGTATGAATTTGTTAAGAGCCAAGACTGGTTTTGTCATTCTTACTACAACCTCTTTCCTCAGAAAAGTACAACCCACATAGGTGGGTTTTTTTTGGAGCTGTCACGATTAAAGGTTATTCTTGTGAACTCTCAAAGTGCTTGTCATCCATAGACCACTGACACTTCATCAAGGCTATTTGAATGGGTGTGTTCAGCACAGGCCTGGTCAAAGGGTGAGTGTGTACTGAATATGTGAAGGGAAAGGAATAGAATTGAGGCTTGGGAACATTTGTACGTTTTAGATTACTACTTCCTGTTGGACTAAGGAGACTCCTGTAACTTTGCTGTTAGCTAAGGAGATAGTCCCGTAAGCTTGACAGATCACAGCTGTATCCTGTACTTCGTGTGAAAATGTATTTGCTTTCCCTCCTGTTCATTTTTCTAATTTCCTAATACATCAAAGTTTATTCCAGTGTTTTATGGAGCAAGGGGTTGGATATATGCCCAGATTACAATGTGAACAATAGTTAAATACTAGGTTAGAGGCAGAGTGAATTAAATATGGGATATGTGTGCTGCAAAAACTGAATGACAAGGAGAAACCCCATCTGAATAAATTTTTAAAAGATGGTCCCAAGAACATAAACCACTCAATTCCTTTACAAAGAACTAAATACTTGCTCTGTATTGTAACCATTCTACCACGTTATTCTCTCTCAAAGTTTTAGAACAACCTCAGGATGTTACTTCTTTCATCTTACCATCTTTGTTTGCAGCTGGAACAATGTTAATTACCCAGAGCTCTTTCCTTCTTTGGGATTTCATTTTCTAATGTCTACACTGGTAAAATGCTTTCATTAGTGCCATTTCATTTCTTCACGTGAGACAGGTAGCTTGGAAATGTTTTTCAGTATCTCATCTCAGTCGGGATGGAATGTTTCATTGATGATTCTGCGGAATAACAATCAACAATTCCATAGGAGAGAGGATTCCAATTTGAGTATTCTTTCCTGAATGGCAACTTTAACTTTTATGGTAAGAGTGGAAAGAGTACTGGCCTGAAGTCAAGAGATAAGTACTCTGTGCGCCCTTAGGTAGCAGCCTTAGGGAACAGAGTTCTCACAGTTGAGAAGAGAGAATTGGACTAGATGAGCTTAAACATCCTTTCAGCTGTATTTGACATTTTGGGAGCATGAGTTCTCCGCTTGAACAAAATTCAGTTGTCTCGCTCGTTATATTAATGGCTGTTTCTCCAAACACCCACTCTATAGTGTGAAAGATGAAAAAGAAGGTAAGCCAGTTGAACTTTTTGATTTAGAAGGATGAAGCCACAGTGTTGCAGATGGTGAGACTCATCCAGCAGAGCCACAAACAACAGCCAAAGTAGCCACAGGTAACGCTGATGGCCTCCTGACAGTGCAGGTAGTGGACTGATGGTAGGCGCTAACGGATTGACTTATTTACTGACACTCACTTTTATTGGTAAAGCACAGTCTAGAAACAGATTGTCTTTTTTTTTCCCTCTTACTGCTAGTGGGCTTGGGGAAGTCTAAGTGACAAAACTGACTGGAGTTAAGCCTTCCTTTGGGAACACAGAATAAGAGCATCTTCAAGAAATATTTTTGTTACAAGTGAAGCAAATGGGTGCTATACTTCACACAGAGTAAACTTCCTGTAGTGTGCTGTGATGCACAGATGAAATCCAGGTGCTTGTAGAGGAATGAGGAATATCCATTTGTGTGGAAATCTACCATAAAAAAAAATGGACTGGCTAATGAAAGACTATTTGCTTTTAAAAATATTTGTATATTTATTTTAATGAGGTATAATTGACATACAACAGTATATGTATTTTATTGATAATTTATTTGTATTTGTATTTTATTGATAATTGATATACAACAGTATGTTAGTTTTAGGTATACAACATAGTGATTCAATATTTGTATATGCTTTTTTTTTGCTACAGAGAGGAGGCTTTTCTCTTTTAAATTGTTTTAATTTTTTTTCAGGTAAACCTTTAAATATGTTTAACATAATGCATAGGAAAGTGCACAAATCATAAGGTATGGCTTGGTGAATATACACAGCATGAACACCCTGTGTACCTCACCTCAATCAAGAAATGGAACACTGGGAGCACAGGGATGTGCTGCCTCAGGCATCTCCTCCAACTGGCTTCTGAGTTTTGTATAAATGGCATCATTCAATATCTACTGGCTTCTTTTGCTCAACATTTTCCCCCCAAGTTGTTGCATGTAATGGTAGTTCGTTTTCATTGTGTGTATTCCATTTTATGAATACCCAATAATCTACCCATTTTGTTGCTGGACATTCAGATTTTGTTTCCAGTATTTGGTGTTCATATGTATGCATTTCTGTTGAATGTGTTCCTGGGAGAGGAATGGCTGGATTGCAGGGCTGGTGTGTGTCTGGCTTTTGTAGATAATGCCAAAAAATTTTCCAACATATTTATACTAAATGCACAAGGACTTGTAGTGTTCCAGATGCTCCACACCTTTGCCAGTACTTGATATTCACAGTTTTTTGTGTTTTTTTGTTTTTTACATTTTAACCTTATCAGTAGATAGCCATATCCCATTATGATTTTAATTTGTATTTCCTTGATGGCTAATGGTGTGGACAATTTTTATGTATTTATTGGTCATTTAGATAGTCTCTTTTGTGAAGTGCCAGTGGGCAGAATTAGGTTGTCTTGTTTTATTTTTTTGATTTTAGTGGTTTTGAGAATATTCTAGACAAAGGTAATAGCTCTGTTTCTCTCCCCTTCTGACCAATATAAAGATCTTAAAACAGTTTAACTTTTGTTCTTATTCCCATCTTATGTGATTGCATTTTAGTTCTACCTTGTTTTTAACCCCCCCTACATTTGTTATTGCAATCATTTTATATAGCATTTTAGAAACTACTCATGTACCAATATCTATGTTCACTCCTTCCATCTTGGCTCTTCCTTCCAGTTTTCTTTCTGAAATTAATTCTTTGAAAGTTCCTTTAAGTTCATAGAACATTTTAGTGAGACTGTTTTACTTTACTTGCTCTTGACAGTTTTGTTCAGTGTATAGTTCTAGACTGACAGCTATCTTCTCTCAGCACTTTGGAAATGTTTCGGTGTCATAGAACTATTTTTTCTTTCAAGTCCACTGCAAATTTAATTGTCAGTCCTTTACAGGTGATTTGTCTCTGGGCATTTCTGGGAAACTTCTAGACGTGATCTCTTCAAACATGATCTCTTCCCTATTCCATTTCCTCTTTAGGAATTCCAATGTGTTGAACTTCTTTATTGTCTGTGTCTCTCAGCCTCTCTTTACATGTATATATTTTTTTTTCAGCCTTTCTGTGCTTCAGTCTGACTAGTTTTTCCAAATCTGTATTCCAGCTTATTCTCTTTCCACTTGGGTCTTTACAATATCTTGTTTCTGTCTCATACTTTTAATTCTGTCTTTAAGGATTTTGAACATGGTTCTTATTCATGTTGTAGTCTGTGTCTCAGTATCCCATTGTCTGAAGTTCTGGGGGTGGAAGAGATATCAAATTCTACTCTGTTGTTTTCTGCTGACTTTTGTTTAATGTGGTTTGTTTGCTCATGTGCTTTGTAATTTTGAATTTTGAACTTGGCAGGATTTTATCTGTGGGAATCCTTAGGTAGTCTGTTTTGAGAGTAACGTTCTCCAAACCTATGTTTCTTTTCTGCCAAGTATCTGGTGGGGATGGGGTAGGGGCTACCAACCTAAGATCACTTTAGGTTACTCTCTTGGAGTAAGGTTTTGTGGACCATTCTGGTGTGTAAATTCAGATCCCGAGTTCTTGGGAGGATAGACCTGTTGTTACAGATTCTCAGGAGAGATTTTCTTTTGCCACTCAGTGCTCTGGAAAAGACAGATAAGACTGTGTGTGTGTGTGTTTTAAATTCCCTCTGTTTGTGGACATGTTTTTTCTTTTTCTTGGTCTGCCTTTTAACTGAGGGTATTACCCTTCAGGATTCTGGCTTTTTGAGGAGAGGTCTAATAACAACTCCCTACTTTCTGGAAGGAACTCTATCTACCTCTAAGTTGTGACTTAAAAGAAGATCTGATTTCTAATTGAGCAATTTTTTTTTTTCACAACATTGAGCTCATCATTTTCAGAAGATCAGGCAACTTCTATTTTTTACTTTTGATCCTACTCAACCCTCGTAAATTGATTGGAAATTCTTTCATAAGTTTTAAGCTGTTTATACTGCTTTGTATTTGTAATTAAATGTTCAGTTTTGTTTTGTTTTAATTATTGAAATAAGAGTTTATTTCCCTGAGTGTTTCTTCATAGTGGTATGATCTATATAATGACTTGTTTTGAGAGAGGTTTGCTCCTTGGAGCACTAGCTACACATTTTTGTTGTTAAACTGATGAAGATGCAACTCCTCAAACTGTTCTCACTGTACTGAAACACTGGCCTCCGTGCACTGATGGCTTAGGATTTGTCTGGTATATCCTCTGTGTCATGGCAAAGACAAATGCTTAACTACACAGTATCCTTTTTCTAGTTCCTGTAGGAAGGTAGCCATTAATGCCTAGAAGAAGGAACAGATGTGATTAATGTAGTAAATCATCTGCAGAAAGCTTGAAATATCTCTTATCGGGGGGCATTGTTTCACCTTTCATTTTTGGGAGTGTAGCAAATGTAAAAATAACTGTTAACCTTGAAGTTGAAGCAGCTGATTTGCTTCGGGTAGAAGGCCTAACCAAAATCCTTGCTGTAATTTCTAGACACATGATTGAAAAATATAGTAGTAAATGTGTGTTACCTTATTGCTCCCCACTTCTAGTTATTTTTTTAACTTAACAGGAACTCCAGAGGTACTAGTTTGGGCCTTCTTTCCCCTTTCCTTCTCCCCTTTTTATTTAAAACATATCATTTATTACATTGGAGCAGCGGGAATCAGTTTAAAGGACTTGAGAGCTGTGTTAGATGAATGATTTGGCAACTTGGAAATAGCCCAGTGGAGTCACAATCCTGCTTATCTTGGAGTAGCTTTTTAAAACTCAACCATTGAGGATTGTTTCTATAAGCTGCCAAATTGGAAGTTGAATTGAAAAAAAAAAAAAAGCTACACTGATCCACAACCCCCCAGATTCTTGTCAGTACGCTTTGTCAGGATCTTGTTTGAAAGATGATGTAGTCCGCAGGGTAAAAAACTGTATCATGACAGTCAATAAATATTGCAGCTCTGTATTTACGTGGACTTTAGAGTGGTTTTCCTCAAAGGTCTCAATTTTTCATTTTCATATATAAGGTATTTACTTCTCTTTTTTGTTTGATAGTTTTAAAAATGATAGTGTTATTATATCCTAACGTCTTCTATAAAATTGCCAGTATTCACTGGATTATAGAGAAAGCAAGGGAATTTCAGAAAATCATCTATCTCTGTTTCATCCACTCCATTGAAGCCTTTGACTGTGTGGGTCATGACAAACTGTGGAAAGCTCTTAGAGAGATGGGAATACCAGACCATCTCACCTGTCTCCTGAGAAACCTGTATGCAGGCCAAGAAGCAACAGTTAGAACCCTGTATGGAACAACTGATTGGTTCAAGATCGAGAAAGGAATACGACAGGGCTGTCTGCTGTCACCCTGTTTGTTTAACCTAAACACTCAGCGCATCATGAGAAATGCGAGCTGGATGAGTTACAAGCCGGAATCAAGATAGGTGGGAGAAATATCAACAACCTCAGATATGCAGATGATACCACTCTAATGGCAGAAAGCGAAGAGGAACTAAAGAGCCTCTTGAGTGTGAAGGAGAGTGAAAGAGCCGGCTTAAGACTAAATATTAAAAAAAACTAAGGTCATGGCATCTGGTTCCATGACTGCATGGCAAATAGAAGGGAAAAAGGTGGAAGTAGTGACATTTTCTCTTCTTGGGCTCCAAAATCACTGCAGATAGTGATTGCAACCATGAAATCAGAAGATGATTGCTTCTTGGCAGGACAGCGATGACAAACCTAGATAGTGTGTTGAAAAGCAGAGACATTACTCTGCCAACAAAGGTCTGTATAGTCAAGGCTATGGTCTTCCCAGTGGTCACACAGAGCTGTGAGAGCTGGACTGTAAAGAAGGCAGAACGCCAAAGAATTGATGCCTTTGAACTGTGGTGCTGGAGAAGATCCCTGAAAGTCCCTTGGACAGCAAGGAGATCAAACCAGTCAATCTTCAGGGAGATAAACCCTGATATTCACTGGAAGGACTGGTGCTGAAGCTGAAACTCCAATGTTTTGGTCATCTGATGTGAACAGATGATTCATTGGAAAAGTCCCTGATTTTGGAAAGGATTGAGGGCACAAGGAGAACAGGGCATCAGAGGATGAGATGGTTGGACGGCATCACCGATGCAGTGAACATGAACTTGGGCAACGTCTGGGAGATGGTGAGGGACAGGAGGCCTGGCGTGCTGCAGTCCAGGGGGCGTGCAAAGAATTGGACACGACTGGGAGATTGAACAACAACATTTTCTATATTAGAAAAACACCCCTTCTTTTTCCTGCTGCCACTTGTAGGATTGCTCAACCTTTCAGTTAAACAAAACCAAAATTGTTCACTTCTCAGTGTTCCACCCCCTTGAAATAAGCCACATAGCTTTCTGTGGGTGTGCCAGCCTCAGACTGCTGCCACAGTTACTCGATCCTCTTATCTGGCGTCACTCTTGGCTCCTTAGTTGTCTCTTCATCTACTATCTTAGCTCCTCCTTTTTCCTCTTCCACCCAGTTTTTTTCTACTGCTCTAGTCACACCCTTATGGCAGAAAGTGAAGAAGAACTAAAGAGCCTCTTGATGAAGGTGAAAGAGGAGAGTGAAAAAGTTGGCTTAAAGCTCAATGTTCAGAAAACTAAGATCATGGCATCTGGTCCCATCACTTCATGGGAAATAGATGGGGAAACAGTGGAAACAGTGTCAGACTTTATTTTTTGGGGCTCGAGAATCACTGCTGATGGTGACTGCAGCCATGAAATTAAAAGACGCTTACTCCTTGGAAGGAAGTTTATGGCCAACCTAGATAGCATATTTAAAAGCAGAGACATTACTTTGCCAACAAAAGTCCGTCTAGTCAAGGCTATGGTTTTTCCAGTGGTCATGTATGGATGTGAGAGCTGGACGGTGAAGAAAGCTGAGCGCCGCAGAATTGATGCTTTTGAACTGTGGTGTTGGAGAAGACTCTTGAGAGTCCCTTGGACTGCAAGGAGATCCAATCAATCCATCCTAAAAGAGATCAATCCTGGGTGTTCATTGGAAGGTCTGATGTTGAAGCTGAAACTCCAATACTTTGGCCACCTCATGTGAAGGGTCGACTCACTGGAAAAGACCCTGATGCTGGGTAGGATTGGGGGCAGGAGGAGAAGGGGACGACAGAGGATGAGATGGTTGGATGGCATCACCGACTCGATGGACATGGGTTTGGGTGGACTCCGGGAGTTGGTGATGGACAGAGAGGCCTGGCGTGCTGCAATTCATGGGGTCGCAAAGAGTCGGACACGACAGCGACTGAACTGAACTGAGTCACCTCCCTTCTCAGAGGCTCAAGAGCTGTTCTCAGGAGGATTTTTTTGGTTTTGTTTTTCCTTTTCTCAAAATATTCTAAGGAAGTTACTTATACACCATCCAAAGATACATGTTTCATTGACAAATTTCTGTACTAGGGTTAAATTTCTCAGTTTGAACTTTTTTGTAAGAGGGGTTTTTTTTGTTTGTTTTTTGGGGTTTTTTTTTGCTTTTTTGTCAGTGCTTAGATATTATAGCTGTGAATTCATGAATATAAAATACAGATAATGCTTGCTTTATGTAAAATATATGCTCTAAAAAATTGGCTGTGTCCTAATATAATGGGCATCCCAGGTAGTTCAGTGATAAAGAATCCACCTGCCAATGCAGGAGAAGCAAGAGACGCAGTTTTGGTCCCTGGGTCAGAAAGATCCCCTGGAGGAGGAAATGGCAACCCACTCCAGTATTCTTGCCTGGGAAATCCTGGGGACAGAGGAGCCTGCAGGCTCCATGTGGTTGAGAAGGAGTCAGAGACAGCTCCGTGACTAAGCAACAACAGTAGTTGTAACTTGGTCAAAATGGGAGGTCTGTTCTCAGCAATTTAACATGGTGTTCTTTTCACCTTTCATCAGATTAGCCAAATTTTCCAATTCATAAAAATAATCTTTCTCCTGTATATAAGCATCTTTCTGGGTCAGTGAGCTTGAGCATTTAGGTGCCTTTCAAACACAATGCTTGTGATCAGTTGTGGCTTTCTTTTTTTTTTTTCTTCAGAGTGTTATTCACTCAGTCGTGTCCAACTCTTTTCTACCTCATGGACTGCAGCCCACCAGGCTTCTATGTCCATGGGATTTCCGAGGCAAGAATATTGGAGTGGGTTGCCATTTCCTTCTCCAGGTGATCTTCCCAACCCAGGGGTTGAACCCGGGTCTCCTGCATTGCAGGCAGATTCTTTACTGTCTGAGCCATAAAATCTACCATACTTGTACTAGATACCATTAAGGCTTTAAGCCCATAGGGTGTGGTATATCTGGGCCAGGTTGACCAAATTATTGTTTACTGACCTTTGTATTAACCTAGAGCATTCTTAAGTCTCCTTTCATGGTGATATGGTGGCAGATTGCAGTTTGACTGGCTCTAAGATAATTTGTCTTAATTATTCTTAAGTCTTTGGTTAATGCAGTGTAAGAAAAGCATTGTTCCAAGAACGGATATAAATGGCTTTTGAGTTTCTTTTCTTAGCATGCAAGTCAAAAGATTAGGGTGAAAGCAAAAGCACATGACACAAAAGTGTATGGTTTGCTAGCAGATTATAGGGTTCCTCTGGCTTAAATTATACAAACCACTGTAAGCTGTTAACTAGTGACAATTTTTATCTCCTTTTTCTATTGGTCTCTATTTTCTGTTAGTTTTCTATTCTATTAATTTTATTTAGAATAAAACCATGTGATAAATTATAGGTTTATTAGGTATGTTGCTTTACGTGTCTTTCTGCTCCCCCCACCCCCAATACCTACTCATCCTTTTAAGATCCAACTCCAATGTAGCTTCTCAAGAACTTTTCACATTGGCTCCTTTCTCTGAGTTTGTAATGCATCTCTAATAACAGAGTGTGCTGTATAATTTTTAAAGAAACTGTCTCCTTTCTTCCTCCCCCGACCCACTAAGTTGCTGGTATGTTAGAATCAGAGATTATATCTCATTCATTTCTTCATTTTCTAATTGTACTGCCAACTCAGATGTGTAGGACATGATAGGTGTTGAATGAGTTGTTAAAAGAATGAATGAATTTAAGCTGCCGCAAGTGGAGAAAACCTACCTGAATCCACGCCCATCGTGAGATGAGACCCTTTTCCCATGCAGGGCGTGGAGACCAAAGCCCTGGCACCTGTCCCGGCTCGGACCAGGGCTTGACTCGTTGCGGGAGACCCCAGGTGTCCCCCGAGATACCCGTACCAACCTGAGAAGGCCTGGCTTCCCGCCACAACCTGAGAGCGTCCACGGGATCCCCCCCCTCCACCCGAGACGGGGCCCTTTGCACCTGCAGTGCCTCGAGAGCCATCCTGAGTTCCCTCTGGCACTTGAAAGGAGGCTGGACTCCCTCTAGGCGGCCCCAGAGGCTCCCCAAGATAACCGTGTCCCCACGCGAGCGGAACCCCGAGTCTCCAGGCGCGGCCCGACAGCGACCCCGCCTCCCCTACGCCACCTCTTCTTGAGAGGGGGGCCGCCGGCTTTGCCTGCACTCGACGGGAATCCCTACTTTCCTTCGCACCTCAAGAGGAGGCCTGTCACTTCTACTGACACTCGAGAGGAGGCCCCAAGACACCAGTTCCGGCCCCAAGACGAAAGGTCACCAAGGAACCCCACAACGGCACACGGGGCCCAATTCCATTGCAGCGACTCGAGGGGAAGCCCGGCTGCCCCTGGCAATGGCAAAGGAGGCCGGGACTTCCCAGAGGCAACAAGAGAGGCTCCCCGAGGCGCCACGCATAAGAAAAAAAAAAAAAAACAGAAAAGTAGAAAAATTAGTTGATACTAGTTGATGAATTGACTGACCACGTTAGAATTTAAAGATAATTTTTTGAAATATAAATTCAGAGCAGATTAAAAATCAATACAGCTATAAATTTGGCACAGAACAAGTGCCAAGTTGGATATTCTCCAACTTTAATAATATTTAGGGGCAGAGAGTATGATGCAGTAAACTGAAGTGCCTCTAAATGCGAAGAAGAAATGTGTTTATGGGCTATTTTTGTTTCTGTTTGTTTTAATTTGAATTAAACCTGTCATGCTGTCTGTTTGGCTGAGGAAAGGTTGGCACATCTACCAACCACAGGAGATACTTTCCTGAAGTCACACGGAACTGGAGGGATTGAGGAATGGGAGTGAAGATGGGGAGAAAATTCCCAAAACTGTGTCCTGCTCTGTCTTGGATACAACTTATGATGTATTTGGTGATTAGAAGCTGTTTTTAGTTCTAAAGGATGGGATGTGGTTCTTGTCATGAGTAGGCAGCACGTGTTCTAGAGCTTGATCTTGGAGAAGTAAGATTGTTAGTCCTCTAAGTCCTATGATTTGTCAGCTTGGCACTCACCTAGCTAATTAGCACTCTTTGAAGGTAAATACTTGAATTCGGGGGAAGATAATTTTTTTTTTAAATTGGTATGGCTTTTTTCCACTGGGTAAATTATTTGAAATATGACACATTTTTCCAACTAAATAGATTTTTAATTCTGTTTTGGACTTTCCTCCAAAGCAAAAATTATTTGTGAATTCAGGTTTCTTAATAGCATATGAATATCATGAATATTATTATTCACTTTTTTTATGTAGGGTTTTTTTTTTCCATGCAGGCGTCTCATCATTTGTTCTTGTTCAGTTGCTAAGTCGTGTCCCATTCTTTGCAACCTCATGGACTGCAGCACTCCAGACTTCTCTTTCACTCTTTCCCACAGTTTGCTCAAACTCAGTAGTCAGTGATGCCATCCAACCATCTCATCCTGTCGCCCTCCTCTCCTCTTACTCTCAGTCTTTCCCAGCATCAGAGTCTTTTCCAATGAGTCAACTCTTCGCATCAGGTAACCAAAGTATTGGAGCTTCAACTTCAGCATCAGTCCTTCCAATGAATATTCAGAGATGATATCCTTTAGGATTAATTGGTTTCATCTCCTTGCTGTCCAAGCAACTCTCAAGAGTCTTCCCTAGCACCACAATTTGAAACCATCAATTCTGCAGCACTCAGCCTTCTTTATGGTCCAACTCTCACATCCGAACGTTGATTACTGGAAAAACCATAGCTTTGATTAGACAGACCTTTGTCAGCAAAGTGGTATCTCTGTCTAGGTTTGTCATAGTTTTTCTTCCAAGGAGCAAGCATCTTTTAATTTCATGGCTGCAGTCACCGTCCACAGTGATGTTGGAGCCCAAGAAAATAAAATCTGTCACTGTTTCCAGTTTTCCCCCATCTATTTGCCATGAAGTGATGGGACCAGATGCTATGATCTTAAGTTTTTTGAGTTGAGTTCTAAGCCAGCTTTTTCACTCTCCTCTTTCACCCTCATCAAGAGGCTCTTTAGTTCCTCTTTGCTTTCTGCCCTTAGAGTGGTATCATCTACATACCTGAAGGTGTTGTTATTTCTCTCAACAGTCTTGATTCCAGCTTGTGCTTCATCCAGCCCAGCATTTCACATGATGTATTCTGCATATAAGTTAAATAAGCAGGGTAAATATACAGCCTTGATGTACTCCTTTCCCAATTTGGAACTAACCCATTGTTCCATGTCTGGTACTGACTGTTGTTCTTATCCTGCGTACAGGTTTCTCAGGTGCCAGATAATATGGTCTGACATTCTGTCTCTTTAAGAATTTTATAGTTTGTTGTGATCCACACAGTCAAAGGCTTTAGTGTAGTCAATGAAGCAGAAGTAGATGTTTTTCTAGAATACCTTTGTTTTTTCTGTGATCCAACGGATGTTAGCAGTTTTATCTTTGGTTCCTCTGCCATTTCTGAATTCAGCTTATACATCTGAAAGTTCTTGGTGCACATACTGCTGAAACCTAGCTTGAAGGATTTTGAGTGTAACCTTGCTAGCGTGTGAAATGAGTGCTCTTCTGCGGTACTTTGAAAATTCTTTGGCATTGCCTTTCTTTGGGATTGGAATGAAAACTGACCTTTTCCAGTCCTGTAGCCACTGCTGAGTTTTCCAGATTTGCTGGCATTTGTACTTTAACAGCATCATCTTTTAGGATTTGAAATAGCTCAACTGGAATTCCATCACCTCCACTAGCTTTGTTGGTAGTAACGCTTCCTAAGGCCCACTTGACTTCACACTCCAAAATGTGTGGATCTGAGTGAGTGACACATACCCATCTCTGCATGAAATGTTCCCTTAGTATCTCCAGTTTTCTTGAAGAGATCTCTAGTCTTTCCCATTCTATTGTTTTCCTCTATTTCTTTGTATTGTTCACTTAAGAAGGCTTTCTTATCTCTCCTTGCTATTCACTAGAACTCTGCATTCAAATGGTTATATCTTTGCCTTTCTCCTTTGCCTTTCAGTTCTCTTCTTTTCTCAGCGATCAATTTGTAAGACTTCCTCAAACAACCACTTTGTCTTCTTGCATTTATTTTTCTTGGAAATGGTTTTGGTTACCGCCTCCTGTACAATGTTATGAACCACTGTCCATAGTTCTTCAGGCACTCTGTCTACCAGATCTATTCCCTTGAATCTATTCATCTTTTAAGAGATGGTTAATAAAATGCATTGTTTTTGGAAGTATTATGCCATGGTTGAGTCAAAGTCACTTTCTTTTTTCTCCACTTGAAGTTTGATAGCCTTCAGATACAATACAGACTCATAAGTTTGATTATTTTTTGTTTTAAATTGGGATAGTGCCTAATCTTTAGACCTACTGTTGTGCCGAATTTCAGCCTCAAGCTCTGTTAGGCTTGACTCATCAATCATTGTATATTATGTTGAATATATTTTTTTAATCCAGAAAAGGCTATTTTGAGTATTAACCACATCTCACTTATCTTCAACCTTTTCTATAATATGACTTTTCTATAATTGCTTCCTCTTTAAATCCTGTATTACTTCTTTTAACAAATAACCATCTCAGTTCAGTTCAGTCTCTCAGTCGTGTCCTACTCTTTGCAACCCCATGAACCACAGCACGCCAGGCCTCCCTGTCCATCACCAACTCCCGGAGTCCACGCAAACCCATGTCCATTGTGTTGATGATGCCATCCAACCATCTCATCCTCTGTCATCCCCTTCTCCTCCTGCCCTCAATCTTTCCCAGCATCAAGGTCTTTTCAAATGAGTCAGCTCCTCCCATCAGGTGGCCAAAGTATTGGAGTTTCATCTTAACATCAGTCCTTCCAATGAACACCCAGGACTGATCTGCTTTAGGATGGACTGCTTGGATCTCCTTGCAGTCCAAGGGACTCTCAAGAGTCTTTGAACACCACAGTTCAAAAGCATCAATTCTTTGGCGCTCAGCTTTCTTCACAGTCCAACTCTCACATCCATACACGACCACTGGAAAAACCATAGCCTTGACTAGACGGACCTTTGTTGACAAAGTAATGTCTCTGCTTGTTAATATGCTGTCTAGGTTGGTCATAACTTTCCTTCCAAGGAGTAAGCGTATTTTAATTTCATGGCTGCAGTCACCATCTGCAGTGATTTTGGAGCCCAGGAAAATAAAGTCAGCCACTGTTTCCACTGTTTCCCCATCTATTTGCCATGAAGTGATGGGACCAGATGCCATGATCTTAGTTTTCTGAATGTTGAGCTTTAAGCCAACTTTTTTTACTCTCCTCTTTCACTTTCATCAAGAGGCTCCTTAGTTCTTCACTTTCTGCCATAAGGGTGGTGTCATCTGCATATCTGAGGTTATTGATATTTCTCCCGGCAATCTTGATTCCAGCTTGTGCTTCTTCCAGCCCAGCGTTTCTCATGATGTACTCTGCATATAAGTTAAATAAGCAGGGTGACAATATACAGCCTTGACGTACTCCTTTCCCAATTTGGAACCAGTCTGTTGTTCCATGTCCAGTTCTAACTGTTGATTCTTGATCTGCATACAGGTTTCTCAAGAGACAGGTCAGATGGTCTGGTATTCCCATCTCTTTCAGAATTTTCCACAGTTTATTGTGATCCACACAGTCAAAGGCTTTGGCATAGTCAATAAAGCAGAAATAGATGTTTTTCTGGAACTCTCTTGCTTTTTCAATGATCCATCGGATGTTGGCAATTTGATCTCTGGTTCCTCTGCCTTTTCTAAAACCAGCTTGAACATCTGGAAGTTCACGGTTCACGTATTGCTGAAGCCTGGCTTGGAGAATTTTGAGCATTACTTTACTAACGTGTGAGATGAGTGCAATTGTGCGGTAGTTTGAGCATTCTTTGGCATTGCCTTTCTTTGGGACTGGAATGAAAACTGACCCTTTCCAGTCCTGTGGCCACTGCTGAGTTTTCCAAGTTTGCTGACATATTGAGTGCAGCACTTTCACAGCATCATCCTTCAGGATTTGAAATAGCTCATCTATCAAGTATTAAAGAGGTGAAGGACATTATTCATTTATCATTCATATTTTTTTAATTTGCCTGTGCTAGGTCCTGAGGCACCCTGCCTTGCTGTTTCTCACAGCACATGTGAGAACTATGTCAGTGAACAGACAATTGTGAGTCAGTGTAATGAGTGCTATATTGGAGGTGAACCAGAGGGACTTGTGGCTTTAAACTTTAGGCTGGAGGCTTCTAGGAGGCTTTCCTTCATAAATCCATCTTTGAAAGGGAGGCAAAACTGCTGCTGCTGCTGCTGCTGCTGCTAAGTCGCTTCAGTCGTGTCCGACTCTGTGCGACCCCATAGATGGCAGCCCACCAGGCTCCGCCGTCCCTGGGATTCTCCAGGCAAGAATACTGGAGTGGGTTGCCATTTCCTTCTCCAGTGCATAAAAGGGTAAAGTGAAAGTGAAGTCGCTCAGTTGTGTCTGACTCTTAGCGACCCCATGGACTGTAGCCTACTAGGCTCCTCCGTCCATGGGATTTTCCAGGCAAGAGTACTGGAGTGGGGTGCCATTGCCTTCTCCGGAGGCAAAACTAGGGTATTCCTAAAGGAGGAATTAAGGAATGTAGTCAGAAATGCCCGCAGATAAGAGTTCATTTCACCAACTTGATGAGGCCATCATTATCTTTTTTAAAAAATTGGAGTATAGTTGATGTACAATGTTGTGTTAGTTTCATGTGTACAGCAGAGTAAATCAGTTATACATATATTTATATCTATTCTTTTTCAGATTCTTTTCCCTTATAGATTATTATAAAATATTGAGTATAGTCCCCTGTGCTATAGTAGGTCCTTGTTGTGTACCTGTTTTATATATTGTCAAAGTCAAAAGTCTGTTTTCCCTCCCCCAACCCCTCTAGTTTACTATATATTGTAGTATGTATGTTTTAATCCCAAACTCCTGATTCATATTTGTTGAACAGAATATGTGTTGAACTACCCCCCATATTTCAACCCTCAAGCTGTTTCTAATATTATAAGGAACCTGTCTAGTCAGTACCCTTTTCCTGACTCAAAGCATTTTAAATTCTCAGAAGGAGGTAGGATGTTGAGTCAAAGTGAATAAACAATTTTGATTCTTGATACATGAACACCGTGGTCACCATTTTAATCAAGGAGTTATCCATGCTGTATTATCACTTCTGAGAACAATTAGTTTGTGGACAAAAGGCCATGCTGAGAGTAAGAGCTCCTCTTAAGCACTCCCACACATTCCAGGGCCATCTCTGACTTATGTTTTGTAACTCCGGGTGGCGGACTGTTCTGTGACGATAACTCCTACACAGAACTCACACACCTCTTATTGCCTCAGCTTTGGTATGTTTTTTGTCTAGGCCTTTTTTTCTCCGTTTGACTTTTTCTCCTTCTGTTGAATCTCTTGTACTGTTTGGTTGCCCCTCAACATCTGGGGTTTCTTTATCGCAGAGCCTCCCCACACTGTGTGTAAAACTGCCTTATGTGAAAATGACTTGTAATGAAAAATCACCACTCTGCTTTTTATCTCCATTGCCACTGGTTGTATGACTTTATTTGCTTAACCTCCTTGAGTCTCAATATTCTCATCTATAAAAGGAGCCTGATAGGGTTGTTGTGGGTGATATATAAGTATATAGAGCACACAACAGTCTGAATTATTCTAGTGGCACTTCAACTGCTTGGTGGCAGTCACTTTTTTTTTTTTTTTATTTTTTATTTGGGGGCTAATCACTTTACAGAATTGTAGTGGTTTTTGCCGTACATTGACATGAATCAGCCATGGGTTTACATGTGTTCCCACTTTTCTTAAAACGCAAAAGTTTACACATGCTTGGCTTTTAATCTTTTTAAAATTTTGTGCCTTTTCATATGCCCTGTGATTATCTCCCTGCCCCACCCCCCCATTCTTCTGTCACTTTGCTTTCCTTTTTTGGTGAATGTTCAGCCTTAGTTGTTTTGCTTCTTTGATCATACCAAGTACACATTTACCCAGGCATGTCCATTCGGCAGATACTCATGGATGCTTTCAGTGTGCTAAGCTCTGTGCTAGGTTTTGGGATAGAGAGGTGCTCTCATTCAAGGAGGGGAAAACACAGGGAAGCAGCCAGCTGGTAGGGGGAGTTCTGTAATGCTATTACTTAAAGCGTTATGGAAACCCAAACCTACATGAAGGAATTTTAAATTTGTTTGATAAGATCGGAAAAGTAGGTTAGCTTTTAGCTGGACCTCTCATTTGGTGGATAAAAGAAAGATCATTCCAGGCAAAAGGAGCTGTTTATACAAAGACAGGTAAAAATGTAAGGTACATATAGTCACTAGGAAGTCAAAAGTCTGTTTTCCCTCCCCCAACCCCTCTAGTTTACTCCAGTTCTGTCATAAAGGCAAATAGAAAAGGAAGAGGCTTTTTTTCAGATATGACAAATTGCTTGCGTCGGTGCTTGCGTTATTTTCTTTGCATATATTTGCAAAATGAGAGCAAATGTAGGGCTGGGGTAGCACACGTGCTTAGAAACAATATGTGGAAAGTGCATATTGTTGAACTGAACTTCGTACTGTCAATTTTCCCTCCACTTGCTGTGTTTCTTCCCTCTAATCATTTACTGTATTCCAGGCACTTTACGATGGGTGTCTCTTTTAATCCACACAACTTTATGAACTAAGATTTTCCTTATTTAGCAGATGAGATAACAGGCTCAAAGTTGTTTAAAAAAAACTGAAACTAAAAAACTTATTTAAGATGTATAGCCTTTAAGTGGTTGAACTCTTCCTCCGAACCAGTGTTATCTCCAAAGTTTCTGTTCTCTTCACCCTTAAAATGTGGAGCTGCAGCCAAAGCCCCTTAGACTAGGTCCACCCAGTAAATTGCTCAGCAGTTGGATGACTGGTACAGGCAGCCAAAGCTTTCTAAGTTTTATTTCCTTCACCCAAGAAATTGAGTAATTGGAGCAGATGAATCTACACTTCCTTTTAACCTTATGATTTCTTCTTAGGCTCCTTCCATCTGTTTGGTTCATATCTGATCATTTTGTTCAGCCAAGTATAAGTTACATGATGTAGTAGAGAATGTTCTGATCTCCAGGTTGCAAAGACATGACTACTTGGAGTTGTTTAAAATCACTTTTGAAATCAAAACAGTGATTGCCTCTGGGAATGTGGGAGAAGGGGATTGCCTAGGAAGAGATATGACAGAGATTTTCTGGGGTAAAGAAAATGTTCTATATCTAGACAGGAGTTGGGGTTATACAGGTATACACTTAACATGTTTCTTCAGCTTCATTGTATGTACATTTTGTACCAAAAGAAAAAAAGTGATAAACAAACACTGAACTCTAGCTAATGATATGCCTGCTGAAGTATTTGGAGAAAGTATACAGTTCAGTTCAGTCGCTCAGTCGTTTCCAACCCTTTGTGACCCCATGGACTGCAGTACACTAGGCCTCCCTGTCCATCACCAACTCCCAGAGTTTACTCAAACTCATGTCCATTGAGTCGGTGAGGCCATCCAACCATCTCATCCTCTGTCGTCCCCTTCTCCTCCCGCCTTCGATCTTTCCCAGCATCAGGGTCTTTTCAGATGAGTCAGTTCTTCGCATCAGGAGGCCAAAGGATTGCAGTGTCAGCTTCAGCATCAGTCCTTCCAATGAATATTCAGCACTGATTTTCTTTAGGATGGACTGGTTGGATCTCCTTGCAGTCCAAGGGACTCTCAAGAGTCTTCTCCAACACCACAGTTCAAAAGCATCCATTCTTCAGTGCTCAGCTTTCTTTATAGTCCAACTCGCACATCCATACATGACTACTGGGAAAACCATAGCTTTGACTAGACGGAGCTTTGTTGGCAAAGTAATCTCTCTGCTTTTTAAGAAGCTGTCTAGGTCGGTCATAACTTTTCTTCCAAGGAACAAGCGTCTTTTAATTTCATGGCTGCAGTCACCATCTGCAATGATTTTGGAGCCCCAAAAAATACTCTGTCACTGTTTCCACTGTTTCCCCATCTATTTGCCATGAAGTGATGGGACCGGATGCCTTGATCTTAGTTTTCTGAATGTTGAGCTTTAAGCCAACTTTTTCACTCGCCTCTTTCACTTTCATCAAGAGGCTCTTTACTTCCTCTTCACTTTCTGCCATAGGGTGGTGTCATCTGCATATCTGAGGTTACTGATATTTCTCCTGGCAATCTTGATTCCAATTTGTGCTTCATCTGTACACTTCATTTGTACAGAAAGTGTACAATTGCCTGTAATTTACTTTAAAATGCATGAAAGGTAAGCTAGATTAATGGATGGGTAGTTGAAGACGTGATAAAGTATAGGACAGTGTTAATGATAGAATCTAGCTAGTGCATGTATGGCGCTCACTGTAAAGTTCTAATTTGCTGTATATGTAAAAGTTTTAAGAATAAATATATATTAGTATTAAATACAATAAATTCTTGCAGAGAAAAATCACTTTAAAAATGAGCTGACACAATTTCATATCTCCAGCCTCCTCATTTGAGTGGTCTTTGTTAGTACCACCCAAGGCTCTAGTTAGACTGTCATGAGTTTAAGTGACCTGATTTAAACAACTCAGGGAGATCTTTGCTTTCCTTAGCCAATCTTGTAGGTGGGGTAGGTTCCTTCCCTTAGACATTTCAAACTAGTCTAAGTGTCCTCAGAGCTTAAGCTTGCCAAGCAAAGCTCATCTCTGTGGCTGTTTGAGTCAGTAATAGTTATACCATATTTCTAGAAGCTAGTGTCACCAGCAGCCAAAGGTTAAACTTTCCTTCTCCTCCCCTTTCCTACCCCAGATATATCCTCAATCAGATGAGGTTTGTTAAGGTAAAAAACGTTCTTTGTTTTTTGTTTTGTTTTGTTTTATTAATTATTTTAGTTGGAGGCTAATTACTTTACAATATTGTAGTGGTTTTTGCCATACACTGACATGAATCAGCCATGGGTTTACATGTGTTCCCCATCCTGAACCCTCCTCCCACCTCCCTCTCCATCCCATCCCTCTGGGTCATCCTAGTGCACCAGCCCCGAGCACCCTGTATCATGCATCAAACCTGGACTGGCAATTCGTTTCACATATGATAATTTACATGCTTCAATGCCATTCTCCCCTATCCTCCCACCCTTGCCCTCTCCCATAGAGTCCGTAATACTGTTCTATTTGTCTGTGTCTCTTGATGTCTCGCATACAGGGTTATCTTTACCGATTAACTAAATACCATATATATGTGTTAGTATACCGTATTGGTGTTTTTTTTCTGGCTTACTTCACTCTGTATAATGGGCTCCAGTTTCATCCACCTCATTAGAACTGATTCAAATGTATTCTTTTTAATGGCTGAATAATATTCCATTGTGTATCTGTACCACAGCTTCCTTATCCATTCGTCTGCTGATGTACATCTAGGTTGCTTCCATGTCCTGGCTATTGTAAACAGTGCTGCGATGAACATTGGGGAATATGTGTCTCTTTCAATTCTGGTTTCCTCGGTGTGTATGCCCAGCAGTGGGATTGCTGGGTCATATGGAAGTTCTATTTCCAGTTTTTTAAGGAATCTCCACACTGTTCTCCATAGTGGCTGTACTAGTTTGCATTCCCACCAGCAGTGTAAGAGGGTTCCCTTTTCTCCACACCCTCTCCAGCATTTATTGCTTGTAGACGTTTGGATAGCAGCCGTTCTGACGGACGTGAAATGGTACCTCATTGTGGTTTTGATTTGCATTTCTCTGATAATGAGTGATGTTGACATCTTTTCATGTGTTTGTTAGCCATCTGAATGTCTTCTTTGGAGAAATGTTGGTTTAGTTCTTTGGCCCATTTTTTGATTGGGTGGTTTATTTTTCTGGAATTGAGCTGCAGGAGTTGCTGGTATATTTTTGAGATTAATTCTTTGCCCATTGCTTCGTTTGCTATTATTTTCTCCCATTCTGAAGGCTGTCTTTTCACCTTGCTTATAGTTTCCCTTGTTGTGCAAAAGCTTTTAAGTTTAATTAGGTCCCATTTGTTTGGTTTTGTGCTTTGTTTTCAGTCTACCACTTGTTTGAGTTGCCTTATATTTCTTTCACGAATCACACTTCGTGCTTTCACAGCACTTTAGTTGGAGACAGCTTCTCATTGTGCTGGTTTGAGTTCTGGCACTTCAGAGCATCTTCATTCTGAAGACTGTTTGGAGCAGAGAGCTTTTCTTCTCTTCATTGGTTAAGCCTTAGCCCCTCCCTGTGTGTTCAGTCACTCAGTTGTGTCCAACTCTTTGTGACCCCATGGACTGTAGCCGGCCAGGCTCCTCTGCCCATGGGATTTCCCAAGCAAGAATACCACAGTGGGTTGCCATTTCCTACTCCAGGGGATTTTCCAGACCCGGGATCCAACCCACATCTCCTGTGTCTCCTGCATTTGCAGATGGACTCTTTACCATTGTGCCACCTGGGAAGCCCTAGCCCCTAGTGGTACCCGGATTGAGTATACCATCCAAGTTGTGTTTGAAAATACTGGCATTAGGAGTGTATGAACTCTTGTGCAGCAGAAGAAGAGAGGGGAGGTGCTTGGAACAATGAATTCAATCATGGGATACCTAGTTTATTTTTTAAAAATACAGTTAAATAGGTAAAATATGTTTTGAATTATTTTGTTCTAAAAACATCTTTTTCTTTCTTTTCTATAACTCTCATGACAGTAATTAATCACAATTTATTTTACATACTGAAAACACAAGTTACTGACATGCTGTATGTTTGAAAATACAGTATAACAAAATGCCATTTTACAAAATTTAAGTAAAACAGACATTTGAGATAAAATTGGAGTTGGAGGGCAAGGGAGAGAAGGGGATAGAATACTTCTTGAGTTTCACGTGAGTCTCTGGCACTCAATAGCGAGTATTTGTATTTAAAACCCACAAAACTGATGGGCAGAGGAAAGGAGAAATTTGATTACTTGAGAGTTATCCTAGAAGATTGGATCTGTAAATTTACATGAATCCCTGAAACGGGCAGGTGTATGTGGGTGCCAAATAATGTCTGAACTAACCCAGAAAAACTCACTTTTCTGCATGACTGTGGTGAAAGCATTGGTTCCCAACAACTTTCACATTTATAAGGATTTTTTCTATTTTTGAGGACTAACTACACATTGGGCAGGCAGCTCTGTAGTCCAAAAAGTATTGGCTGGATTTAATGTACTGGGGGCATGTGGATTCTGAAAAATGTCACACCTTGTCTATGCCAATAAATCAAAGTGTCTATTCTTGATACTAAATCTGATGTCATTGGCAAATCTTTCTCCTTATTGGTAGGGTGATACTCAGAAGGGAGAAACTTTTTCCCTGTATTTTGCTCTCTCTCTGAGGTGTTCTTATGGTTTCTTTTTCTTTACTTTTCTTTTTTTTCTTTTTTAAGCTATGAAATAATACTGGCAAGTCCCAAGAAAACTAGCTCTGGATTTCATTTTGTCTCTTCAACTCTGTGTGATCTTGTGCACATTCCTGACATGTTACAAACAGCTTGTGTCTCTGCATGTGTAGTATCCATTTTCAGTGGTGAAAGCCCCAAAAGGAAACAGACTGATTCTTCCATGCACAAACAGCTGGGCAGTTGTGGATGGAATTAATTGCTGATATGTATTGGCTGTGTTTTTCTTCTCTTGTCATTTCCTTTGCAGCTGTGAAAGTGAAATGTGACTTGAAAACAGACATTTCCAACAGTGCAAATCCAAAAATTGTCAAGATGGGACTCTTCAAATAGAATATCCAACTGCTACCTTTGAGTTGTTCAGTTTGGGGGTTAGATGGGGAAGAGCAAGGGATGGTAGCAGGTGATTCATAATTACATATACGGATGAAAAAATAATTATATCAGGCAGTTGGACTATGAAAGGAAGATTTTAGAATGGGTTGACTTATCATATGGCAAGAGTGACCTTATAATACAGCAAAAGGTTAGATCAGTCAGCACCTACCTCCTGAAAGAGGGTGTTCTAGGCCATCTCTCAAAATATTGAAATTTCAGTACTCCAGACTGATTTATTGTTCCAGTGTGAGGGAGTAGCAGTTGGAGAGGGTAATGTGACAACATGTATTATTAAAAATATTTTCCCAGTCTTCTCCCAGAGCTTTTTCCATTGTTTGTTTTAAATTCTATATAAATGATTATATAGCTTATTTTTTACATGCTTAGGTATTTTACTGAGAAACCTATTTTTTTATTTCATCGATTATAGGAGTTCAGTTAATAATAACTGGTTGTGTCTCTGAATGTGCATACAGAAAGTAGTATTGATTAAAATCATTTTGAACAATAATCATGTTTAATAACAGTTTCAGTAACTGAAATTTTAAGCACTGTTAAAGGTTTTTAGACAGTACATATACATCCTATGGAATATCTTATTTGGAAATAAATCAGAAAAAATTAAAGCATGGAGTTATTTGAAAAAGTGAGTGATTGCAACTTTTTTTAAAGCCCAGTGTGCATATTAATGATTTTCATCAAAATAATTTCCCCTTTTATGTGTTTATTTCAATATCATATCAAAGCATAAATCAAATCCCTTGTTTTTGAAGGCAACTCTTGCTAATTAGTTGATAAGAAAATGCTTTTGTTGTTTCTGCATTGCCAGGAGAACTGGAGCATTGGTAGAAAAGGATAGGTAATGCTTGAACGTTTTCAGGTCCCCTGTCTTAGCCAAATAGGCCAAAGTCAACTTCTAGAGCAGTATTGCTGACACCTTGAGATATGCAGAAGCTGCTGTTGCTAAACTTAGAAGTTGGCATGGTTGGACTTCCTTTATAGTAGTCCACTTCCACCTAACATTCTGTTGGCTGAACTGCATGATATACCTTGCATTTTATCTTTACTTTCTTCAGGAAAAAGAAATGTCTGTATTTTATCCTGTGGCAGGAAAGCTGATATACAAACCTGAACTTTTCCCCCATTTCTTTGAAGACAGGTAACCAATTAATTTTGACTGAAGCACTGCAGAGTGTCATGGCAACACTAACGTGCCGTTTGCCCTCACTGAAGTCGGTCTGGGTGTGGTGTTTCCCCTAGAGTGGGCTCCACCCTTGCTCTAACCGCACGGTGTGGATATCTCACTGTTTAAAACAAAGTTCATTTTTAGGGCAGCGTTGCATCAGAGTTGCCACACAAAACCCGGCTTAAGAAAATTACAGCAGCTTCCATTCTTTTTAATAAGTAAGTACAAAATTGTCCATTGTAATCCTGAGAGCTCACAGCTTTAGGGGGAAGCAGAGATAAGATAGATGGTTAATTTTGTGCCAGTTGCTACCAATGTGCAATATTCTTCCTGGGGAGGAGCCTGTGGCTTTATCAGTCAACTAAATTTTTTCCTGTTAGTTTGCTTGTCTGCTTTTTGGCCCTCTTGAACAGTTTACTGAATTGTTCTTAATTGTTTGGGGGGATGACATTGACTGTTTAAGGAAAATACTGATAGTCTCTCATGTACTAATTGTGTAAGAGCAAAATGTTTAAGAGCAAAATGCTTAGTCGTGTTTTACACTGAATGTATTGGACTCATTAATAGTATAATCTGGCCATACTGTATTTCAAGGCATTATGGCATGAACTTTGTGTGTAAGAGTGGGTTCATTGAATTAAAAAAAGGCAGCATCTAAAGAGCCTTTATTTCTGTCATAATGATGCTTTGTCCTCCTGCTATTGGGTGTTTGTCAGAAGAGTTGGGGAAGGCTGAAGCCCAAAGTTCTGCTCCGTGCCTTGTCTGTGCCTCTGTGTTCTTTCTAGAGTTTGTGACGTGAACGGTAAGTTGAACTATAGGAGATTTATTGTTATTCAGTGAGGGCCACATTCAGCAATAATTCTTTGCAAATGGGGGCTAACTTTCTCACATATTGGAGTTCTGTTTGGAGTTGGGTTTTAAATGCCTGTGAGTATATAATTATGCACTGACCTAGAAGGGCACAATGGAAGAGAGGCTGTGCTGTGTGATGTCTGTACTGTTGTCTTCCTCTCCTGCAGGTTCAGTGTGTCCCCTTGTGGGGCAGACACACCCATTTGATACAAGCAAGTTGAATCATTTGCCATAGTTGAAATCTAAAGCTGTGTGTTGAAAACAGCTGATTTTCTGTAAAGCTTGCAGGGGTGACATTGTGCCATCCTTTTTGGACTTGGATTTCCTAGCATTTCCGTGCTTCAGCTTCCTCTTGGTTGAATTACTACTCTTTGGTAGTAGTAATGTATTTAGCTATTTTCTAATATCACAGGGATATAAGAATAAAGTAAAAGCATGGTATCATAGAAAGAAACCCTAGCCTGGAAACCAAGAGGCTTTTACTTTGGACACTAGTTTCTTTATCTCTGAAATTAGGAATTTGGGTTAGCGCTCTAAGACCTTTTCCAGCTTAGAATACTCTTGTTCTCTTGGTAAAAGAATCATGCCTATTCCAGAGATGCTAAAGGGAATGCATTAGATTTGAGAAAAAAAAATGTTTAGATGCTAATCCAGAAACATTCTTAGAAATGACGTGAGAACTAAAGCTTTGCTTTAAATAAACTATGTTCAGAAATTTGGGGAATTTGCTATTTAGTATTTGAGCAGTAGAATTAAGATATATAAATCATCTGCTCAACAAGAAGGTAAATTTTCAAGCTGTAACTCGGTGACTCTCTTGCCACAGGTATTGTGTAGACATTTTATTAAATGTTGCCTATACTCAATGTGGGCTTCCCTCGTGGCTCAAATGGTAAAGAATCCGCCTGCCATGTGGTAGCTGGGTTTGATCCCTGGGTTGGGAAGATCCCCTGGAGGAGGTCATACAACCCACTCCAGTATTCTTGCCTGGAGAATCCCATAGACAGAGGAGCCTGGCAGGCTGTAATTCATGGGGTCGCATAGAGTTGGACTGCAGTGACTAAGCAGCATATTCAATGTACCGTTATTAGTTCTATAGCCTTGGGTGAGTGGCTTTCAATCTTTTTAAAAAATACATATTTTGCATCATGACCCAATACATGTACTACATACATACCACTTAATCTCCAAAATAAATTTTTCTTAGCACAAAAACACACTGCTGTATTTTCTGTTCTGATTCATTAAAAAAAAAAAAACAACTGTGTTTCAATCCGCTGAGCTAGATGACCTCTGCTGTCCCTTTGAACTCTAGGAGAATATAGTTACTCTTGGACTTTCATAGTTGCTTCAGAGCAAAACTTGCCAACTAGTTTGCCGTTAAATATTGAAGTTAAAAGCTTTTCTAGATAGATTTTATTTAGAACTGTTGCTGAAAGTCATAGGTGATATCTCATACTGTATCTATTTTTTTCTTGTAATTATTATGTAGTGTAGAGAAAATGTTTTTTTTTTTTTGTTAGCCCTCCTATATAGCTTCCTCTTTACGTCCAGTGTGCTGTACAGATTTTATTTATGCCTACCGTATTAGTGAAAACTAACATACCATGACATGAAAAGAGTTAGAAAGTCTTTTCCAGAGAAATAAATTGTGTGTCATGTAGATTAGATACAGAGTATCATATTAGCCTTGATAGACACTATCTTTGTTTTCCTCAGAGTTTTCCCAGGGCTCAATATAAGTTACCTTCTCTGATTTAATGGACTTCTAAAAAGTATTAATTTTGTACCTTAAAAAATGCACATGAAAAAAGATGAGACAATATAAAGGATATATGACAAAATGTCTCTTTCTCACCCTAATGTTTGAGCCCTGTGCCCCGGTGGGTATTTTTTTCTCTGTTTTTTCCAGAAAATTTCTATAAATATGAGTGGATATCTTTTTAAAAAATCCAAATAAGATTATATTACACATAAACCATTGTGTATCTACCTCATTCTTTTTAATGGTCATGTGGTACTTCAGTTTATGGATGGATATACTATGATTTATTTAAGCATTCATCTTTTGATAGATACCTGGATTATTTCCATTTCTCCCTTATCAGATATACTTAGTCTATCAGTCTTCTCTCCTACTTCCATTTTGGGACAGAACCTAAAACCTAGGTAGGTGCTATTGGAAAGGGGTGAGAGTGCTGTGTGGAAATGGAAAAACCCCTCACTACCTTTTGTTCCTCTGAGTAGAACACCAAAGTAGGCCCCACTGTCCCGACTATCATGAGTGTCTAAGACTGCCCTGGGAGTCATTTTTCAGCAGATTAACGTTGGGTTCAAAGTCTGGTAACTAGAGTGTGAGATGGTAAGTAGTTCACTTAACCCCCTTGATCTTCAGTTTTACCATCTATAAAATGACAGATTGAAATAGATGAGTTTTAATGTCCCTTCCAATTGTAATAGTTACGTAGTATTTTTTAATATTGGCTTAAGCTCTATAACTCAAATTGTATGAAGTTTCTGTTATTTAAATTAAAAACATCTTTTGTGTATATTGTGTGGTCTGTAATTTGTTTGACCTGCCATATGGTCTAAGCTATTTGAAAGTTTAAGAATGTTAAAAAAAAAAAGAGAGAGAGAGAGAAGTTGAATAATATACTGTATTTTATGTAAACTGTCCTTTTCTAAAAAAAAAAAATCACTTTCAGAAGTATAAAACCCTTTCCAGAAGTAAAAGCAAATCTTTTTATGAAGCTTTTGAATACTTGAGGAGAAGATTCTGAGTGAGGTGATGTTTGTTTTTAAAATGGATCTTTGTAATTTTCAATGAATCCAGCCATTCAGAGTTAATCCTAAGGGCTTTGAAACTTGGCTTCAGTCCGCTTGTTTAAATTGTTTTCACATTCTAGCCCTCTAATCCATCTCCTTGTTTCATTGAATGCTAAAATTGATGTTGCTTGACATAGCTGAAGTTGTCTGATTTGGTGCTGAGGAAGCAGCCTTAGAGGTGAACTGTGCACTCCCATCCTGCCAGCAGAGTTATCAAGTTACACAGCGAAGTTACAAAGTAACAGAAGCAGGAGTTTTTGCTGTATCACATGTAGGATGTTTAGCATTGCCTATTTCACAACTCTTATTATTCTGTCAAATAACAGCTATCCTGAAAGCAAAATGGAATAAGAATGTCTTCGTTTGATTTATATCATTACAACAGGGAGATAGATAAGAAAGACATTTTCTTGGCATGGAAGTAGAGGAGAGAGAGAGAGAGAGAGAGTGTGTGTGTGTGTGTGTGTGTGTGTGTGTTGGTGACCCTAGCTTCTTAGCAGATTGACATACCTTGAATAAGTGTGCTTTCCTGAAATCTGAGAGATTGTTATCCAAATAATGCTTGTATTCCATGTTAGTTTTTGTATCAATTGTTTGACAAAGTCCAGTTTAGCAAAATGGATTGAGGACCTTCTAGGAGCCAAGGACTGCATTAAATAGTGGGAGTGCCAGGTGACAGAGACAGGCTCACCAGGATCTACTAAAATGACAACTGTTATTTCTTCCATTGTTGCAGTTTTCCAATATCCACTGGTAAGTAGAACTGGGCAGAGAAAGTCCTTCAAGTTTGAGAAAATAAATGAAAACAAAGTATATTTCTGGTATTTAATAAGGGATATTAATGTCTTCTTAGGGTAGTGTCAGTTACTCTTCTGTGTGTGGGTCTGCTGGTGACATCAGTGTCCCACTAATCAAATTGTAAATGAAAGAAACACATTTGTGACACATGGATTAATTGAGCCCTCATTTTTGCCTATTGTTGCACTTATTGTACCTTGTATTTTATAATGGCTTAAACAATTGCTTGTATGAAACTAACCTAGAAAATGGTCACACCATGTCTTGATGACATATCGCAATATCCTTGTCAAGTTACTTCATCCATTGTGGCATTTACAACTAAGGAAATGCTCCAGAGTTAGAAATATACAGGATACTTCTGCCTACAGGATGTTGAACAAACTTTGTCTAAAACATTTGAAACCATTGTAGAAAAATAGTCCCAGGATAGCAAAATCAGTCAAGTAGATTGTCGTTTGAGCTGAAGCAGAAAGCTTTTTAAACAAGGGAGAAATAGTCTAATCATTACTCTGGTCTGTTATGTATGCAATCCCAGAAGGGACTGCTTTTTCTCCTTTGGAGCGCAGCTTTTGACCAGGGTCCTGTGACACACAGTGGGAATTCACTTCCTATCAGGAAACACTGTTTTTCAATGTATTATCTTGTTGAGACAACCACAGTGGACAATAGGCTATTAATGTATTAGAACAACAGGTGTCATAACTAAGCCAATATTTGCTTTGTTTTGAGTGTTGCCCTAAAAAAAACAAAAAACAAAAAAACTTTGGCCAGGCTTCAGAATATGTTTGACCATCAGTAACTGCTGGGAACAAAAGCCATGACAGTTAAAAAGAGCAAAGAAGAAAAAAGTGCTTTAATAATAGAGATGAACTTTTGCAGGTTTACTCTATTCACTTCCTATCAACAGAGAAAGAAGAATAAATTATTTCAGCTATGTTTTGGGGGCTATGAAAAATGTCCATTTAAAAGTCTGTTTTGAATTTTGGAAGCCATACCAAGAAACTGGTATAAAGAAAAAAGCCTCCAACTCAAGCTCTCTTACAAAATACCAAGCTTTCAAAAGCTGTTACTTTTATAATGAATGATTAAGAAGAAAACTCCATTCAGGGGGTGGTTAGTTAATATCAAGTCACTACTATAATTATGTGATAAGACTACAATAAAATTTCAGATTTAGAAGGTTGGCCCGGAGGTCATCTGTTTCAAACCACCTCACTTTTATACATCATGAAATTCAGACCTTACCTCTTCACTGAAACCTTCCCTTACTATCTTAATCCAGAAATCTGTTTATCAGCGGTCCTCAACAACTCTTAGATATCTTATTTATTTTTGCATTTTGCAAAACAGTTTAAAAAAGGTGAAGAATCAGAAAAAATTAGGGGGTGGGGAACCCAAAAGAGCATACCACGTGAGTCCACTGGCTCAGTCACAAAGAAATACCATCATCAAACAAGATATTTAAGTTTAATACAAATTTTAGACAAAGAAAATGTGAAAAAAAATGCTTCCATATGCTAAAAGCAGTTATGCTTCACAAATAAGGCCAGCTAGGCTAATTGTTTTTTTTGACAACTGCAATTCACATGTTCTTTCCTGTTTCCTTATAGTACTGTCTTTTTTTATTTCTTCTCTAATATGGGTACCTAGCTGGAAACAGTACAGTTCGCATCCTCTTATCAATATTGAAGAGAAAGGAAACAAGACTAAAATGTACAACAGAATGTACTGGAATGATATCGTACAATTAATTTTTCTCATATACATACATCACCTTTTTTGTTCAAAGCTGCTTGTTTTACACAACATACAAAATGGTCCTACGGCATACGTAGTGTAACAGCACGGCGGTGTCGTGTTTCCCCTCACATTGCCTTTGTTTCATGCTGACATAAAAACATAAAATGCCATCATATAAATATTACATACATGCTTCAGCTCAGCCCTTAGATATCTTATTTTTATTTATCCTTCATTTGGCATTTGTCATAAACTGGCTTGTACTGTCAGTTATCTTTCCATGTAGTCGACACAGAATTTTAGTTCCCGATAGTTAAACTAAGAAAGTCTTCAAGGGCAGGACTTAGATCTGTGCTTTATATCTCTTTATACTCTTTATCTAACAGCTGGATTAGTAGATAAATAGTTTTTTTGGTTATTTTAAGATGATATTTTGTAGCATTATTTGTATCTGGTCTCAGAACACAGTGGTTAAGTATAGATTTTTTTAAATTGATCTTTTTATACCTTCACATTTTTTTGTGATTACTTTTCAGCCTGCTATAGACGTTTCACACACGGGTCACAATACTCATTACCTCAGCCATCTTGGGTGCCTGGCCATTCGGATCAAACTGTGATTAGCCCAGTTTTCAAGAGTTGCTCTAGATTCTCTGCCCTAGTTTACTGGAGAATGGGATATTATAAGTCAATAGCCCTACTCACCTCACTCAGTTTAATAAACCCTTATCGAGTAAATGTAAGTGGACAGTGAAGAAAGGAAAAAGATGTCGGCCCAGTTACTGGAGCAGACAGACAAACAATTCAAAAGCAACACAGACTATGATCAAGTGCTTTGGGAATACTATGAGGAGAGGGGGAATGGGGAGGCTGATTCTGATGGAGGAGACTGGGGAAGCCATCATGGAAGGAGTTGGTTTTCTAATAGACCATAAGGTGTAGATTAAGATTTGACTGGATGGAGATGAGCAGGGAAAACTTTCCAAGTGTGTGAGAAATAAGGTGATCAGAGCATCAGTTAGGGAAACGGCTTTTGTTTGGGAGAGTAACCCTTTTCCTCTAAATCTGTGAGGGATCCTAAAGCTTTTTCCATCCTGTTTTCAGAGCCTGAATTTTAGAAACTCCCAGCCTGATTCTGAATAATTTCTTTTTTATAGATGGTACTTAAAAAAGAAGTGCTTAAAAAAAAAAAAAAAAAAAAACAACTTGAGGGAATGACTAAAAATGGTGTGTTTGGAAAATTATGGTAGGTCAGTTCAGTTCAGTCGCTCAGTCGTGTCCTACTCTTTGCGATCCCATGAACCGCAGTACGCCAGGCCTCCCTGTCCATCACCAACTCCCGGAGGCCACCCAAACCCATGTCCATCGAGTCGATGATGCCATCCAGCCATCTCATCCTCTGTCATCCCCTTCTCCTCCTGCCTTCAAGCTTTCCTAACATCAGGGTCTTTTCCAAGGAGTCAGATCTTCACATCAGGTGGCCAAAGTATTGGACTTTCAGCTTCAACATCATTCCTTCCAATGAACACCCAGGACTGATCTCCTTTGGGATGGACTGGTTGGATCTCCTTGCAGTCCAAGGAACTCTCAAGAGTCTTCTCCAACACCACAGTTCAAATGCATCAATTCTTCGGTGCTCAGCTTTCTTTATAGTCCAACTCTCACATCCATACGTGACCACTGGGAAAACCATAGCCTTGACTAGACGGACCTTCGTTGGCAAACTAATTTCTCTGCTTTTCAATATGCTGTCTAGGTTGGTCATAACTTTCCTTCCAAGGAGTAAGCGTCTTTTAATTTCATGGCTGCAATCACCATCTGCAGTGATTTTGGAGCCCAGAAAAATAAAGTCAGCCACTATTTCCACTGTTTCTCCATCTATCTGCCATGAAGTGATGGGACCGGATGCCATGATCTTAGTTTTCTGAATGTTGAGCTTTAAGCCAACTTTTTCACTCTCCTCTTTCACTTTCATTAAGAGGCTCTTTAGTTCTTCACTTTCTGCCATAAGGGTGGTGTCATCTGCATATCTGAGGTTATTGATATTTCTCCCGGCAATCTTTGATTCCAGCTTGTGCTTCTTCCAGCCCAGCGTTTCTCATGATGTACTCTGCATATCAGTTAGATAAGCAGGGTGACAATACACAGCCTTGACGTACTCCTTTTCCTATTTGGAACCAGTCTGTTGTTCCAGGTCCAGTTCTAACTGTTGCTTCCTGACCTGCATACAGGTTTCTCAAGAGGCAGGTCAGGTGGTCTGGTATTCCCATCTCTTTCAGAATTTTCCACAGTTTATTGTGATCCACACAGTCAAAGGCTTTGGCATAGTCAATAAAGCAGAAATAGATGTTTTTCTGGAACTCTCTTGCTTTTTCGATGATCCAGCGGATGTTGGCAGTTTGATCTCGGGTTCCTCTGCCTTTTCTAAAACCAACTTGAACATCTGGAAATTCATGGTTCACGTATTGCTGAAGCCTGGCTTGGAGAATTTTAAGCATTACTTTACTCATCGTGTGAGATGAGTGCAATTGTGCGGTAGTTTGAGCATTCTTCGGCATTGCCTTTCTTTGGGACTGGAATGAAAACTGACCTTTTCCAGTCCTGTGGCCACTGCTGAGTTTTCCGTTTGCTGGCATATTGAGTGCAGCACTTTCACAACATCATCTTTCAGGATTTGAAATAGCTCAACGGGAATTCCATCACCTCCACTAGCTTTGTTCTAAGTGATGCTTCCTAAGGCCCACTTGACTTCACATTCCAGGATCTCTGGCTCTAGGTGAGTGATCACACCATCGTGATTATCTGGGTCGTGAAGATCTTTTTTGTACAGTTCTTCTGTGTATTCTTGCCACCTCTTCTTAGTATCTTCTGCTTCTGTTAGGTCCCTACCATTTCTGTCCTTTATTGACCCCATCTTTGCATGAAATGTTCCTTTGGTATCTCTAATTTTCTTGAAGAGATCTCTAGTCTTTCCCATTCTATTGTTTTCCTCTATTTCTTTGCATTGATAACTGAGAAAGGCTTTCTTATCTCTCCTTACTATTCTTTGGAACTCTGCATTCAAATGGGTGTATCTTTCCTTTTCTCCTTTGCTTTTCGCTTCCCATCTTTTCACAGCTATTTATAAGCCCTCCTCAGACAGCCATTTTGCTTTTTTGCATTTATTTTTCTTGGGGGTGATCTTGATTTCTGTCTCCTGGACAATGTCACGAACCTCCATCCATAGCTCATCAGTCATTCTTTCTATCAGATCTAGCCTTTAAATCTATTTCTCACTTCCACTGTATAGTGAAAAGGGATTTGATTTAGGTCATACCTGAATTGTCTAGTGGTTTTCTCCACTTTCTTCAATTTCAGTCTGAATTTGGCAACAAGGAGTTCATGATCTGAGCCACAGTCAGCTCCTGGTCTTGTTTTTGCTGACTGTATAGAGCTACTCCATCTTTGGCTGCAAAGAATATAATCAATCTGATTTCGGTGTTGACCATCTGGTAATGTCCACGTGTAGAGTCTTCTCTTGTGTTGTTGGAAGAGGGTGTTTGCTATGACCAGTGCGTTCTCTCGGCAGAACTCTATTAGCCTTTTGCCTGCTTCATTCTGTACTCCAAGGCCAAATTTTCCTTTACTCCAGGTGTTTCTTGACTTCCTACTTTTGCATTCCAGTCCCCTATAATGAAAAGGACTTCTTTTTTGGGTGTTAGTTCTAGAAGGCCTTGTAGGTCTTCATAGAACTGTTCAACTTCAGCTTCTTCAGCGTTACTGGTCAGGGCATAGACTTGAATTACCATGATATTGAATGGTTTACCTTGGAAATGAACAGAGATCATTCTGTCGTTTTTGAGATTGCATCCAAGTACTGCATTTCGGACTCTTGTTGACCATGATGGCTACTCCATTTCTTCTAAGGGATTCGTGCCCTCAGTAGTAGATATAATGGTCATCTGAGTTAAATTCACCCATTCCAGTCAATCTTAGTTCACTGATTCCTAGAATGTCAGTGTTCACTCTTGTCATCTCCTGTTTGACCACTTCCAATTTGCCTTGATTCATACACCTAACATTCCAGGTTCCTATGCAATATTGCTCTTTACAGCATCGAATCTTGCTTCTATCACCAGTCCCATTCACAACTGGGTGGTGTTTTTGCTTTGGCTCCATCCCATCTTTCTTTCTGGAGTTATTTCTTCACTGATTGTGGTAGGTAACTTTGTGTTACTCAGATGTAACCATGAACCCAAAGGATTGTAGTATCCACATTACCTTTTAGATGTTTAAAATAATACTTTACAACTTTATAGAATACCCTTCCCTGACTGTAGAGATAAAAAGTAGACACAAAGTATTTACCAAACTCTGGAGAACTACTTAAGTTACTAAGCTCCATGAAGATTGCTTTTTATTTGACAATGAAGTCCTGATGTAGGTTTTAAATCCAGCTAAATAGGCTCTATAGAACTCAACTGTGAGTCTAGTCTTTGTGAGCTTCAGAAAAACAAGAATCCTACTCCAAGCTTGAATGTAAAATATAGTGAGCAATTTAAGTGGACCCTTCAGGCAAGTATGAGTGGGTACAAAAAGCTGAGTCATAAATTATAGTCTCCCTAGTGAATTAGCTTGAAAGTTTAAAAGAGAAGTGTTCTCATTATCTAAAAATGGTATAAATGACTCTAAATTCTTATGTAAGCACACACCAAGAAAGTCAGTTTTGTGTGTTTTTAACCCTGGATACATACCTACAAACCCCTTAAACTCAAGAAACTGGTGATTGAGGCACTAGGTGATTTTTCTTTTTCATGAAAGTTAAAATTTAATGTACAGTTAGCTTTTAAAATTAGTTTATTGCCAAAACCTTTAGTTAAAGGAATTTTTTAAATGTCATTCATATTTAAATCTTCTCTTACATTGAGAGATTGTGTGATCAGCATTCTTTATATCATATGCTGCTCTAGATAAGGTGAAAATCTTGAGTAAGATAAATTGAGGGACTTGGGCAAGTTACAGTCTCTCCTGGGACCTGTTTCTTCCTATGGAGACATGAGGGGGTAGTACTTTGTAATAATACTCTTAACACCTTTAAATTCTAGAGATGCTCTTCCTCTTTTGGTTGTAATTAGATAGTACCAGGGAAGGCAGTATTTATTTCTTGGAGGAGTTGTCATTTAGATTTATAAATGCTGGTTGTTTCGCTGTTATCCTTATAAAGGTATTTTTCAGCCTCTTGTTTTTAATAAGCTTGCCTCCATAAATTAAAGGTGTTATTTTAATGTTTCCTCTTTTCCTCTGAATTTGACATTAGATTTTTTAGATCTTTCACTTTTTTTTTAACTTTTTATTAAGACTCTGTTTCCAGCTGTGGATTCGAGGTTTCAGTGGTAGTCTCTCTATCTTCCCATCATCTTCAGTCTTCTCAATGTTCATGTCTGAAAAGAATCTCAGTCTCTTTTCTCTTCTATGAATTGTCATAAAATACCAAAATGTGTGCACACACATGTTCAAGATTCTTACTCATACTGACTAGGCTTACTTCTCAATGCTAAATCTTATTTTATACCAGGTGAGAGTCTAGACCTCTTTAAATGAATCTACAAGCCTATATAGCAGTAAATGTCTAACACAGTTCTAGATGAAATAATGAAGCGTATGTAATCTAGACATTAGGATCCAAAGGACTCCCCTCACCTCTTTATAAAGCTCACAGTTACAGTTTTAGATTATACTTTGCAGAAAATAAAATTAAGTTAATTGACCAAGGGATTTTACTTATTTATTATTGACTTGATAATCAAATTCCTGAGAGTCACACTCTGTACTTCATGCTTTTACATTCAGGTAAACTTGATTGTAAGAAAATACAATCTATGAAAACATATATCTTATCAAAGAGTTCACACTAGACTAGAGGTGGGGACTTGGATTTGGAGCTGAGTAGATAGAGGAGGAGTTGGAAACATTTACCAAAGGAGCTTAACCAGGTATAAATTTGAAATGACTCAAAATCTGAAAACCCTGAAGTTTAGTGATGGGGACAGGTATAGTAGAAGGTCAAGATGCAACATAGTGTAGGTTCTGGAGCCCATATGCTTGAGTTTATATCATAGCTACACACACACTGGTGTATGACCTTGGACATGTAACTTCAATATGCTGTTTCTTTGTTTGTAAACTGAGTATGGTAATAGCACCATAAGGTTATTACGAGGATTAAATGAGTTAAAACATTCCACCTTCTTAAATCAATGTTAGGTAATATTAGATGCTCAGGAAATGTTGACTACTGGCCATTACCCCTGTCCTCCTCATAAAAACCTTCAAAAATTGTGGTTTTAAAAATTCTAGTGTAATTTGTTTAATGGGAAAATACAAAAGCTAAATTACTAAGAAAGATGGTGTTAGTAACAGAGTTGGAATGGCTGAATGCCTGACAGAGATTTGGAATCCAGGCAAGACCCTTGAAGATAGGACAGGTTCCTCGCAACAGGCAGTAGGAAAAAGCCCAGGTGTAAGATTTTTAGTGTAAGGGAGGTTGGACAGTAGGTTTCAAACCCTGGCCTGTAGGCAGAGCATGGGAACAGGGTGATTTGGAAAGAGTTGCCATTGGTAGAAGTCTGGATGGGAATTAAAACCAGGGAAGTCTGCATGGCATCAGCAATCCCCTGCTAAAAGTCAAGATTTGTGCTATTAGGTTACCTCAGGGAACAGTAGAAACTGATGGAAGGGTCTAAGACTAAAATCTGGGAAAGGGGGTCTTTAGAAATACTTTCAATACTTTTGAAAATATTTTGGAGTTACCTGATAGAAAAACAAGAAAGGAATTCTCTGGTGGTTCAGATGGTAAACAATCTGCCTGCAGTGCAGGTGAACCCAGGTTCAGTCCCTGAGTCAGGAAGATCCCCTGGAGAGGAGAATGGCAACCCACTCCAGTATTCTTGCCTGGAGTATTCCACAGACAGGGGAGCCTGGCGAGCTACAGTCTGTGGGGTGGCAAAGAGTTGGACACAAGTGAGCAACTAACACTTTCACTTTTGAGTGGGTGGAATGCCTAAGAGAGAACAGAGTTTGATTATTAATAATCAGATAAAAGTATTGCTAAAGTGAAAGTCAAACATCAGAGTGAGAGCAGCAGCAGCAGGCCTAACCTGATGCTGAGCTGCTAAACTAGTTTCTTAAGATTTCTTGTAATCCTGGGGTCCCCAGAGCCTGGCATGAGGCTGAATCTGCAGGTTAGGGTTTAGTGATCCCTAATGTGGGGAGAAGGGCAGAAATGGCAGCTTGTATGTACACATGACAGGAAACCTGATAAACTGAGTGAGTGCCTTTTTAAATTCACTCTTGCTTAATGAAAAGACATTCCATCAGACTGGAATGTTTCATAATTTGATAACTGCCTTGACTGTTTCAGCTGTGATGGAACCAGTAGAGCCCACTGCATCTTTCATTTGTGGTTGGTTGTTGTGAATCTTCATGGAGTTTTACAAAGAGATTTCTGTTCAGAATCTGATATAACAGGAACAGTCATATCTTTTTGCTTCAGATTTTCTTGGGAACAGTGTTTCTCAGTCTAACATTGTGATAGTTTGCGAAAATCGTTACATCGTGGAAGACATTTATGTTGCATTGCCCTTACTTACATCAAATGGTGTATCAAATGTCATTTGGCTTGCTATTTTGATTTCTGTCATTCCTAGAGAGCTGACTTTGATTTTGCAAAGGTGTGCTATCCTCCCCCACTGTTGTGATGGTAAAATACCTCCTAAAATAGGTGTTATTAGGATGGAAATTCCATTGGAACAGTATGTATATTAGTTTCCTAAGGCTACCGTAACAAAGGACCACAAAATGAGTGACTGAAAACAACAGAAATTTATTCTCATACAGTTCTTGAGTCCAGAAGTCCAAAATTAGGGTATCAGCAGGGTTGGTTTCTTGTGGTGGCTCTGAGGGAAAATCCGTTTTGTGACTCTCTTCTAGCCTGTGGTAGTTGCTAGCAGTCTTTAGTGTTCCTAGGCTTGTGGCTGCATCAGTTCAGTCTGTGCCCCCATCATCACATGGCTTTTTCCCTTGTGTATCTTTGTGTCCACATCTCAGTTTTTTCTTATAAAGACGCTAATCTTTATGACCTCATTTTAATTTGATTACAAATTAAGACCTTATTTTCAAATAAGGTCACAGTCTTAGGTAATGATATGAATTTTAGGGGATACTATTCAACCCAGTACTGCTGCTGCTGCTGCTGCTGCTAAGTCGCTTCAGTCGTGTCCGACTCTGTGCGACCCCACGGACGGCAGCTCACCAGGCTCTGCCGTCCTTAGGATTCTCCAGGCAAGAATACTGGAGTGGGTTGCCATGTCCTTCTCCAGTGCATGAAAGGGAAAAGTGAAAGTGAAGTTGCTCAGTCGTGTCCGACTCGTAGCGACCCCATGGACTGTAGCCTACCAGGCTCCTCCATCCATGGGATTTTCTAGGCAAGAGTACTGGAGTGGGGTGCCATTGCCTTCTCCACAACCCAGTACAGTATGTAGTAAAAAATTTTAGATTTAAAGGATAATTCATTTGAAAATAATAGCTCCACAAAAATAGATTTAAAAAATAAAAAAACATTTTTGTGGTTGATAAACATCTCTTTTCATGGACTTCCACTTAAAACCATTATCAGAGTTCTAAATGACAGGTTATGACCAGTATTTTTGGAAATGATTTTCAAGTACTATTACCTGTGTGTGTTTGTGTGTGCTCAGTCGCTCCAGTCATGTCTGACTCTTTGCAACCCCATGGACTGCAACCCACCAGGCTTCCCTGTCCATGGGATTTCCCAGGCAAGAATACTGCTGTGGGTTGCCATTTCCTCCTCCAGGGGAATCTTCTTGACCCAGGGATTGAACCCGATCGAACCGAATGCATCTCCTACATTGGCAGGCGGGTTCCTTACCACTTAGCCACCTGGGAAGCCCCACTATTACCTGTGCTTAATAAATTACATTTTCATGACTCAGTCTTAGACTTTCCATAGAAAGAAACAGATGAGGTTGTGATGATCTTGAAATCCTACTTACCATCCAAAATCTGGTGGGAGGAACTTCTTCAAATCAGATTTCTTTGCAGCAGCTATGTATTGAGTTATACCTACAGCTTTTGGATTGACTTTTTACAGCTGTATTTTATAATTTATAATCATAAAATCCAGAAATCCTTAGTTGAGATACCTGAAATAGTAGATCAAAATGAATTCTTGGAACTAACTCATACCTTGTGTTCTTTAACATTTTCTGTATATTTTCCTTTCAATTTTTAAAATAAGAAACTTTACCTCATATTTTCTGTATCAGCCTTCCTCCTGTCCTTCACTGGTCACAATGATGACATTAGGAATGGACATTAGAAGCACCATCTACAGTAACAACTCAGTTTTCTAGATCATCAGCCTTTTGGGTGAAAGTTTTATTTTGCAAATTCAGCTTGTTTTTAATACTGTAATGAACTTTTGTAGGATCATTTGCATTTCTTCAGAATGAGGAACTAGTATTTCTTGAGTTCAGAATTTTTAAAAAAATAGGTATATGTAAAGTTGGAATTTGAGAGAGTTAAGTTTTATATATTACTTGTATTCTGATACTCACTTTGGAAAAATTTTCCTGAGGTTTCAGAGGAGATACGCAGTAATAGGTAAGAGTGAATTTTCCTTAAACATTCCTCTCAAGAAAATGTCAAAAGTGGCAACTTTAAATTTTTCAAGCTCAGTGCTGCAGGAATAAATTTTTTTTTAAAAGCTTTTTTCCAGGACTAAATAGTGAAGAGCCAAAGATTTAAGGTATCTCCAGAAACTGAGAGCAGTGCCTCTTTCTTTAAAAATCATAATCTCCAGTGATTCCACTTTTTAAAACCTCTCATTTATCATGAGCTGTCAGGTTTTGGATAGTTTCCTGGATTTCAATTTAAAAATTTTCACTGATACCAGGGGACTTAATAACAGAAACTAAATGTCTTAGAGGCACATTTGAGTAATCAATCCACTAGTCTCTGTCAACTTTCTCTTAAGGAAAAAAAAAATCCACCTTTTGGTTTTTTCCTAACCATTTCCAATTACACTCCATGTTGAAGACAAATGATGACTGAAGGGATATATACAGAATGTTCATCATATTTTATAGAAAGGAGGGTATAGGCACCAAGGCCATGTGTTTTTGAATTCTGTAAGATACTTGAGAGAGTTCCTCTCTCTTTGGTTGTTTTACTCATCATTTTACAGGAATATATGTATATATATATTTAAAAATCAGTTTTATATTTGCTTTTTCAAATGATTCATGTTGGGAGCAATTTGAGCTAAGCCTAAAAAGTGATTTAAGTTTAGGCTTCAAGAAATTACACTTCTGAACCTTTGGTTCATGTCTTCAAGTTTGTAACTCTTTCCCTTGCATGCCCATTAGAACTGGTCGATTTGACCTGTCTATAATGAGAGTTTTTTCAGTTTACTGATGAACATTTTTTCCAGTCCTAGCAATGTCTAAGCAAGTGACTTTCTCTCTTTTCCACAGCCCCTACTCTTCAAATACAGAAGACCAGCTCACTGTTCCTTGAAACAGGTAATGTTGATCAATGAAATATTCTTCATCAACTGTTAATACCTTAGTAAAAAGGAAATTAGATTCATTTTGTTTGTCCAACAGTGAATGTCTTTAGTCTTTGAATCACCCTGCTCAGTGTAACCCAGCAAGGACCTACTTGAACAACATGTATTATGGTTATATAGAACTACTACCGTGTTCCAGTTATACAAGCACAGGATGTATTTTTCATGTTTGCTAAAATAGTTTATCTTAATTAGAAGTATTACATTTATTTATAAAACATTTGAAGCCAAAATACTCCCATAGCTGTGCTCTCCAATTGATATGTTTCTTTTGTCAGTTTTTTTAATGTATGCTGAGCCAGCTATCAGTTTCCATTAAGTACAAGACCCTTAGAAACATGAAGGGTTGTTGTTACTGTTATTAGTTTGTTTTATTATTGTTGGCATTGTTTTCCTTGACTTTAAGACAGATTTTTATTTTAATTGAAGTATAGTTGATTTACAATGTTAACTTCAGGTGTGCAACATAGTGATTCCCCTATTTTTACAGATTATACCCCATTAAAAGTTATTATAAGATATGACTGTAATTTCCTGTTATACAATATACCCTTGTTGTTTATCTATTTTATACATAGTAGATTGTATCTCTTAACTCCATTCCCCTAATTTGCTCCCCTCCTCCCCTCTCCCCGCTTTGGTAACCACTGGTTTGTTTTCTACACCTATAAGTCTGTTTCTGTTTTGCATGTACTTTTTTTTTTTTAGATTGCACATATAAGTGATGTCATACAGTAGTTGTCTTTCTCTGACTTATTTCACTAAGCATAATATTCTCTAGATCCATCCATATTGCTGCAAATGGTAGAATTTCATTTTTTTTTCTCATGACTGAGTAATATTTCATTGTATATATATATATACATCTTTATTCATTTGTCTGGCACTTGGGTTGCTTCTGAATCTTGTGTATATAAATAGTGCTGCTTTGAACCTTGCAGTGCATGTATCTCTTCAATTAGTGTTTTTGTTTTTCTGGATATATACCCAGAACTGGAATTGCTGGATCATATGGTGTTCTATTTTAGTTTTTTTAGTTAAGTTGAATTTTTAACTCAGGCCCAAATCAATAGTATCTTTTGCTGATCAACCGTAGACTCATTGTTTCCTAGACTTGTGTTGAAGCTTAGAGTTTATAGTTTAATTTTAAAGGTGTACTCAACAGAAGTAAGGTTTCCCAGGTGGCTCACTGATGAGGAATCTGCCTGCCAATGCAGGAGATGCCAGTTCAGTCCCTGGGTCAGGAAGATCCCCTGGAGAAGGGAATGGAAACCCACACTAGTATTCTTGCCTGGAAAATCCCATGGACAGAGGAGCCTGGCAGGCTACAGTCCATGGGGTCTTGAAGGAGTCAGACACAACTTAGCGACTAAACAACGGCAATAGAAGTCATTTCAGAAGAACAGAAAAAGGATTCAGAAATTTAAGAATGATCTGGATCAATTTTAGGATTCTGGCAATAGGCCACAGAGAACTAAATTTATACCAGTTTGGTAGCCATACAAGACTTTTTTACTTTACTACTTTGAGAATATTTATCATTTCTGTTTTGGAGCTGAGTATTGTAATTCTAGAATGTATTTTCAGGTGCCCAGTAAAGAAAGACACTAATTAAGTTTGTAATAGCTGTATGTACTTCTAGGAAATAAAGCCCTTTGAGCTGTTCCATCTTTTTTGGTCCACTCTTCCACAGCTAATTAAGATCTGTAACTGTGAGTTAATTCCTTGTTTGGTAGTCCAAGGGAAATTGCTAAATATCAGGGTTTTTTTTTAATCTATACAGTGGAATTACTGCCAACGTAATTTTTTTCCATGGGTGGATTTGTTTCATTATACATGAGACGAGATGGTTGGATGGCATCACCAACTCAGTGGACGTGAGTTCAAGTAAATTCCAAGAGTTGGTGATGGACAAGGGGAGGCCTGGCGTGCTGCAATCCATGGGATCGCAGAGTCAGACATAACTGAGCGACTGAACTGAACATAGTTAAAGGCCCTCAACTCTTTTTCAAGTGATGCTAAATTAACTTTAGAGATAAAAATGTAAACCTGAACATAATTTGTTGTTAACCCAGGGCACAGTCAATGTCATTCTGATAATTCTAATTAAGACATAACAGTTATCTGCTAGGTAACAATTACAACTTCCAAAATACTAATCATTGCCCGGATGGTGGTATTTTCATATGGACTTGAGCCAGTTTAAGGACCCTTAACCCACATGTGTTACTTAGTTCCTCTTTGTTTGAAAATCAAAATTGTGTGGAATGTTCTGTGATATTTTATGATAATTCTCATCTTTGCCTATCTTATTAAACTTCTTAGTCTGCCCGTCTCCTAATACTCCTTGTTCTTATGTATCTTATTTATCTGGGTTGCTGAGTACTGATAGAAAAGAAGGCCAACTAATGAGGAAGCAATATTGTGCTGCATAAAGAGCTAGGAGAACTTAGATCACCCTGATGGTGTTAGGTGTATAATCGTGGCCATGTCTCTGAACGAGGACCTCTTTCATTAGTTATCTAATCTAGAAAACTAGAGATTTGGACTGATTGTTCTCTTAATTTTTGCTTCAAAGCCTTCAAAGAATTAAAGTGAAAAGACAGATCCTTAATTTACTGGTAATACGTTAGCAGATACTTCTTAATTTTTAAAAGTCTAATTACTTAAAGAAAACGTGTTAGATCGTTTCAGTCACGCAAAGCACCACTATGCAGCTACCTCATTTATGTCCATCTACTTTTCTGTGCATGCTAGACAGACAATCATAACATTAAGTCCATTTACAAGTGTTAGGATTTTTAAGCTTTCTTTATAGCCTATTCCTCTCAGTCAATAGTATTTATAAAATACTTGTGTATGGTGGGCCTTGTTTCCTTCTTATATTTCATTTGAGGCATAAATTTTGACCATGGGGCTATCTGTGATTGATATGTTAATACTAATAAAATACTAATAAAATTAGCATTACTAATGTTAATATAATTTTATAGCAGTGTCTGATACTTCCGCATTGTAGCTTTAGAAAAATTGCTCAACACCTCTGCGTGTAGTTTCCCCTTATCAGTAAAATGTGTTCCTTGATTCTAGTCTGAAATACTCCGAGAGAGCTCTCAGAATCAGTAGCCATTATAGCAATAAGATCACAATGCTTCATGGGCTAATTAAATCTTCTTCCATTTGGGCATTTAGAAAGTACCATCTGTATTACTCAGTGCCACTCAATAGCTTTTTTTATTTTTTTTCTTTTTTCTTGGCTTTTATCTACTTCTAGTTCAGTTTTCCATATCTATCAATTTCCATGTCATTTGTGTATAAAATTTTGGCTAGCAGTTGAAAGTAGTTCATGTATTTTACAGGGTAAAATGAATAAAAACTTAACTGGTGGATCTGATGTGGCTTGTCGTAGTTTATGCAGAGTCTAAGTTTTTTTCTAGAACTTTAAACACGTTCACAATTTTATAGTAACTTTCATCAAGAAAAACTAAATAAACCAGCATTTGTTATTGTTGTTGTTAACCAAATATGCTGCTTTGAAGTCTTGGCATATATTTGATTGTTGTTTTAAATATGAAACAATGGGCCTGGTACTTGAAAAGTACACCCATCTTTTTGCTTATGTTATGGAGAAAGCTGTTAAAAGTACCAAGAATTTAAAGTTTGGAAAGACTTTTTATAAGTAATAACTTTTCATAGGATTGTTTTTACCGTTCCCAGCCTAGAAGTAACACAAACCAGATTGATTTGGAACGAGTTGTGATATAGTAAAATAATTCAATTCAGCCGCTGCTGTGGAGTACTCTGTCCTTGTGGAGACTACAAACATAAGCAGAGAGATCTCAAAAAGTGAAGTGGAAGTAGCTGTGAGTCAAGAAAAAATGAAGGGAAAAAAAAAACCCTATTATTAAATAACACAGATGATATTTTCTAAGCGTTCAAATGCAGGAAAATTTAGTTATCCCTCAAAGCACTGGTATCTCATTGCTTTAATCTGCCATAAATATTATTGTTAAAAAAATCAAGGAATCACTTCTTATTCCCTTCCATCTCTCTAGCACATATTCATCCCCCCATCTCCCTCCCTCCCTCCCTCCTCTCTCTCACACACACTTTTCCTTTCTATTTCTTATTCGACCATGATTTAAAGTGCCTAGGACAGTGTTTTTCAAACTGTAGATTACAACTTAATAGTAGATCATGAGTAAATTTGACCAGCATTTTTTTTAAAGGAAGAGATTAAGTTAGAAAATATCAGAATATACTACATAGTAAAGGAAAGTATTAGTATCATGTCCTAAATTTGTTTCAGTTATACATCTCATGTATTTGTATGTGATTACAATATAAAAATCACTGCAGATGGTGATTGCAGCCATGAAATTAAAAGACGCTTACTCCTTGGAAGGAAAGTTATGACCAACCTAGAGAGCATATTAAAAAGCAGAGACATTACTTTGCCAACAAAGGTCCATCTACTCAAGGCTATGGTTTTTCCAGTGGTCATGTATGGATGTGAGAGTTGGACTAGAAAGAAAGCTGAGCGCTGAAGAATTGATGCTTTTGAACTGTGGTGTTCAAAGAGAAGATTCCTGAGAGTCCCTTGGACAGTGAGGAGATCCAACCAGTCCATCCCAAAGGAGATCAGTCCTGAATATTCATTGGAAGGATGATGCTGAAGCTGAAACTCCAATACTTTGGCCACCTGATGCAAAAAACTGACTCTTCTGAAAAGACCCTGATGCTGGGAAAGATTGAAGGCGGGAGGAGAAGGGGACGACCGAGGATGAGATGATTGGATGGCATTGTCGACTCAATGGACTTGAGTTTGGGTAAATTCCAGGAGTTGGTGATGGACAGGGAAGCCTGGCGTGCTGCAGTCCATGGGTTCGCAAAGAGTTGGACACAACTGAGCGACTGAACTGAATCAACAAAGTAGATTTAAATCCCAGATCTGCCACTTGCTATTCCTTGGACCTGAAATGAGCTACTTCTCAGTGACTTTATTTCTCCTAGAAAACAATAATATTAAAGTGATCTGACCACAGCAAGATTTTTTACATTTCCTTAACAGAATCAACAGTTGAGTTAGTATTTCCACTCGCTATGTCCCCTGGTTTATAAAGACTAGTAGTGAAATCTGAACAGTATCCATTAAATGCTTTTTACAATGTTTTATTTTCTGCAGGGGGCTTCATATTCTGACTGTCCTTAATTTGAGCAAATTACTATGTAACCAGATAGTAAGTTTCAAAGTTACTCTAATCATCATGGGAAGTATTTTTCAGTGACCAGTTGATGCTAATAGAATGTATGTGTCTTTATTCAGATTCAGTTTAGTTGTATTGACTTTTAAAATACATTCTGGTACAGAAAATATCCAAAAAGTAACTACAATGTAAGCTTTATTCTGCTGTCGAGTTGATCACATTTTTATGTGAAATAGAAACTAGCAATTTGACTTTTTCCATCATTATGGAATGGCCTTTTTTAAACTTAAATTTTCAAAGTTTGAGATAATCATAGATTTGCATGCAATTATAAGAATTAATACAGAGAGACCCTGTGTACCCTTCATCTTGAAGTAGTATTAATCGCTCAGTCATGTCCAACTCTTTGTGACCCCATGGACTGTAGCCCTTCAGGCTCCTCTGTCCATGGAATTCTCCAGGCAGGAATACTGCAGTGGATAGACATTCCCTTTTCCAGAGGATCTTCCTGACCAAGGGATTGAATGCAGGATTTCTTGCATTGCAGGCAGATTCTTTACCTTCTGAGCCACCAGGGAAGCCCCACCCTTCATCTGCTTTCCCTCGATGGTGACATCTTATAAAACCATAGTGTAATATCATAGTCAGTATATTGACATTGTGGTAATCCACTGGTCTTATTCAGATTTTCACAGTTTTGCTTGTAAGTCACTTGTATGTATGTTTGTGAGTTTAGTTCTGTGCGGTTTTATCTCATGTGTATGTTCATGTATCCACCACTGTAGTCAGGACATAAAAGAGTTCCATCACCACAAGGATCTCTCCTTTTATAACCCTGCATGCCTTCCTTCCTCCTGTGTACTCCTCTCTCCCTCCGGAGCATACTCCTTCCCCACGCCTGGCAACCACTGATCTATCCCCCACTCCTATAATTTTGTCATTCAAAGAATATGATATAAATGAAATCATGCAGTATGTAATCTTTTGGAATTGGCTGTTTTTTTAAACCCAATTGTGATTCACTAGAGATTTATTCAGGCTATTATGTGTATCAGTAATTCATTCCATTTTACATTTATTTATACATTTATTATACATTTATTTACATGTATAATATTTTCTAGTATAGACATACCACAGTTTGTTTCATCATTCACATGTTGAAGGATATCTAGATTACTTCTAGTCTTTGATTGTTACAACTAAAACTACTGTGAACATTTGTATACAGATTGTGACATTGTGTGAACATATGTTCTCCTTTTTTTTTTTTGATTAAATGACCAGGAGATCAATTGTTGAATCATTTCTTAGTTGCATGTTTTGTTTTTTAAAATGCCAAACATTTGCTGAAATTGCTTACCATTTTATGCTCCCACTAGCAAGGTGCAAGGGATCCAGTTTCTCTGTACCCTCCCCAGCATTTAAGGTTATCATTAGTTTTTGTTTGTTTTAGCCTTTCTGGGACCAGGACCTGTGTAGTATACCTTGTGATTTTAATTTGTGTTTCCCTAATAACTAATGGCTTTTCAGGTGGCTCAGTGGTAAAGAGTCTACCTGCCAATGTAGGAGACATGGGTTCAGTCCGTGAGTCTGGAAGGTCCCCTGGAGAAGGAAATGGCAACCCACTCCAGTATTCTTGCCCACGACAGAAGAGCCTGGCAGGCTGTAGTCCATGGGGTCACATAAGAGTTGGACACGACTGAGCACACATTTCTCACTCAGTCCTTTATGTGGTCTACTACCAATAATAACTAATGATGTTAAACATCTTTGCATGTGCTTTTCTACCATGTATCCTTTTCAGTGAAATGGCTGTTCCTGTCTTTTTGCCCATTTTCTAATTGAATTGTTTGATTTCTTTTTACTTCTGAGTTTTGAGAGTTCGTTATATATTATACATTCTAGTCCTTTGTCAGATGTGTGGTTTGCAAATATTTTGTCATGGCCTTAAAATTGAGGGCAAGCTCCATTTGTCAGTTTTCCTCTTACGGATCATGCTTTGGTGTCAAATCTGTGAATATTGCCTGGGCCTAGATCCTGAAGATTTTTTTTCCTAAATGATTTATAGTTCCTGTTTTGAGTTAATTTTTTATTGTGGTAAAATATATATAACATAAAATTTGCCATTCAAAGTGTATAATTCAGTGGCACAAAGTACATTCACGATACTGTACAGCCATCCCCACTATCTAGATCCAGAACTTTTTCATCATCTCAAACAGAAACCCAGTACCCATTAAGCAGTCACTCCCCATTTCTTCCCCCACTCCCACCCCTGCCAATCATGAGTCTGCTTTCCGTACCATGGATTTGCCCAGTCTGTATATTTCATATAAGTGAAATTGTATAACATGTGGCCTTTTGTGTCTGGCTTCTTTCACTTAGCTAATGTTTTTGAGGTTCATTCATATTGTAGATGTATCAATAATTCATTTCTTTTATGGATAAATATTCCATTATGTGGCTACACTACAGTTATTGTTTATCCATTCATCAGTTAATGGACATTTGGAGTGTTTTCACATTTTGGCTATTGTGAGTAATACAGCTTTGAACATTTCATGCACAAGTTTTTATTTGAATACCTGTCTTCAATTCTTTTGGGTAGATTCTTAGAAGTGAGTTAATTTTTTACTAAGATATAAGACATAGGTTGCTATGTCTTACACTATGACAAATCTAGACAGCATATTGAAAAGCAGAAACATAAAAAAGAAAAAAAAGCAGAGACATCACTTTGCCAACAAAGGTCCGTACAGTCAAAGCTATGGTTTTTCTAGTAGTCATGCATGGATTTGAGAGTTGGACCATAAAGAAGGCTGAGCACCAAAGAATTGATGCTTTGGAACTGTGGTGCTAGAGAAGACTCTTGAGAGTCCCTTGGACAGTAAGGAGATCAAACCAGTCAATCCTAAAGGAAATCAACCCTGAATATTCATTGGAAGGACTGGTTCTGAAGCTGAAGCTCCAATCCTTTGGTCACCTCACTCCTAATTAGCGAGGAGCCGACTCATTAGAAAAGATCCTGATTCTGGGAAAGACTGAGGGCAAGAGGAGAAGAGGGCGACAGAGGATAAGATGGTTGAGTGACATCACTGACTGAATGGACATGAGTTTCAACAAACTCAAGGAGATAGTGAAGGACAGAGAAGCCTGGCGTGCTGCAGTTCATGGGGTTGCAAAGAAGTCAGACAAGACTGAGCGACTGGACAACAACAAGACTCAAGTTGAGGTTTTCTTTTTCTTTTTCTTCCTTTGCCTATGGATGTACAGTTTCTTCACTAGTGTTTGAAAAGGCTATCTTGCAAGGGCCATTTTAAAGAATTATTTTAAAGCTTTCAGAGAATCCCTATCCCTAGAATTTCGGTATATACACATTAATTTTGCAAAAGAATTTGTAATGCGAGCCTGTAAGGATAGTCTGGTGGGTTTTACTGGGATTTTCTTTATATTTGTGAAAGTTTAGGCTTGGATATTTCTGTTACAGACGAAGCAATTGTATTTTCTATGAAAGAAACATAGAGGTGATGTGGGAAAGATAAAACACGTAAGCCATAAAGGGTTTTATCCCATGGATGACAGGAGGCCATTTAAGGTTCTAAGAAAGATAGATATAATCAGATCAAATTAAAAGATGATGTTAACTACAGGCATCCTACTGTACCTTAGATCCCTGGAACTTATAACTGAATGTTTGTACTTTGACCTGTACTTCCCCATTTCCCCCACCCCTCAGCTGCTAGCAACCACCATTCTACTCTCTGTAAGTCTGATGTTTTTAGATTCTTCATATAAGTGAGATCATATCATATTTGTCTTTATCTGACTTATTTCACTTAGCATAAGGCCATAAAGGCCCATCCATGTTGTTGCAAGTGGCAGAATTGCCTTCTTTTTATTGCTGAATAATTTCACTGTGTGTGTGTGTGTCTCACATTTTCTCTATTCATCCATCTCTCTGGATGGACACTAAGGTTGTTTCCATGTCTTGGCTGTTGAATATGATGCTGAAAGCTTCTCTCTCTCTTTTTTTTTTTTTCTGAATTCTGTTTATTTCAGATGATCTTGTGGATCCTAGGTTTTTTCCAGGCTTGAAATAGCTGTTCTGTCTGTAGTCTGTAAAATTGCAAATAATCAGTTATTGCTTATGATTGGTTTAAAAATCTGTGTAAAACTTTTACTGTTGAGCATCCAGGTATAGAAGAGCACCTGAATGACAAACTACTGCCCTTATTCTTTATTTCTATATCCTTCTTGTTAATTCCCAATACTTACTCCAAGTACGTAAAACTTTGAAACTTCTTTTATTAAAAAGCCGTGGTAAATAAGGAACTTTTTAAAAAAAAAATTTATCTTGTTGAAGTGTAGTTGATTTACAGTGTATGTTAATTTCTACTGTTCAGCAAAGTGATTCAGTTATACATGTATATACATTCTTTTTCATATTCTTTCTCATTATGGTTCCTCATAGGATACTGTATATAGTTCCCTGTGCTATACAGCAGGATCTTATTGTTTGTCCATTCTGCATAGAATAGTTTGCATCTGCTAATCCCAAAGTCCTAATCCATCACTCCGCTGCCCCTCTCCCCCTTGGCAACCACAAGTCTCTGAGCTTTTGAAGTTGTAAAAAGATCAGAGTGTTTTGAGTCATTTCTAATTTTATTTCCCCTTTTTGGTGTCATTTCCTTAATTCTGACAGATTCTGTATATTCTCAGTTGCCTAATATTTAGGCCAGAATGTAGACTAAAAGTCTCAAAATTTTAGCCATCTTGTGTTTTATGATATGTTTCATTGTAAAGTGGACTAGGAGATGGAAACTGGCTTTGAATATTGTCTGACATAAACAGTGGGATTTTTGACAGGATATTTAATCCGTGGAATCTCTAGATTATTAATCTCTATCTCATTGTGTAGTTGCAAAGATGGAATAAGATAGAAAGATGTAAGAGCATAGTATAAACTATATAAAGTGTTAACACATATATAATATGTTCTTTTATTACTAAAATGAGTGGTTAGATGTATTTTCCTTTTTACCTCACTTATCTAAAAATGTGTTCATCAGGAGTTCTTTAAACTCTTAAGCTTTTACTTATCAGTGTTTCTATTATCAGTTTCTTAAACCAATGCTGGGACAACAAAATAAATATACTACCACAGTTCCTTACTTTTTGCTGTGTTTTTAGTAAAATTAGTTTATAAGCATCAGCAAATTGAGTTAGACATAGGCTTATTATCTAACTCTGTTCCTGCATTAGGCTAAATAGTGCTTTAGGGGCTGAGGAATAGGTTAAAATCCAACTAAAGGCAACATTTATGGGATTTCTTTTTAAAAAATGGCTTATTCATAATCAGTGACCTAGTGTGGTAAACTAAAGAGAACTGATTTCTTTGTTAATTGATGTCGCATTTATTAGTACCCACTTAGTCTGTGCTTGGCCAAGGCAGCATGACATTTACTAATATATGTGAGTTTGTTTGTTTCTCTAAATACTTTCTCCTTGGAATTTTTATCTGCTAGCTATAAACTATTTTAAGAAATTCAAATGGCCTTGCTATAAACAGCTTCTAAGAAAACTAGGTTCCAGAGATTGGTTAGACCTTTAGACTGCTGATAACTCAAACGGGTATGAAAAAGTTTCTTGCAGTAGGTGCTCTGTGCACCACATTTTTGGATAATAGCAAGATGATGAAAAATACTATAGGTTAACGTCAATCTGATAACAGAGTAGCAAAAGCTAATTTTTGGAAGAGTATAATATGGCCAGGGTCATTCCATTAGTAGTGAATATTATATTAAAAAGAATAAAAAAAAACCCTATTTTTCCTGTAGAGCACACATATAATGAACAGATATCCATTCTTTAGTGTTTTCTTCCAATTTTTAAATTAATGAGTTAGGATGTGGAAGACTCAATTATAGAAAAGCTTATTTTTTACATTTCTTTCACTGATATTAATAAGTTGCTTTCTAGTAATCAGATCAGAATTTCATTAAAGCCATATGGTGTAAAGTGTGTTAACCATATTTCATGAATTTGAGGGGTTGTATACTAAAACAATTCAGGTAGCTTGTAGAATGTTGTACATGAGATTGATGTTTTCAAGTAAAAGAAATCAGTTTTAGCATGTTTTGCAAAAATTTATTTTTAACAAAATAAGTTTACATTTCCAGGACCAGAATTAATGCAAGAGTTTTTAATGTCTTACAGTGAGTTTACTTGGGCTAAGTCAGGTCAAGGAAGCTTTAGAAATGAATTCTATCAGAGAAGGCTATTAGTAGAGACAAGTACAGAAACCTCACTAGCTGTTAATTGTATTCAGAAGATGAGATCAAATATCTTTGGTCTTTATCAGGGATTCAGATCGCTAAGAAAAAGGTAGCCCTTGCCTTTTCCCTTCTGGATCTATCTAGAAACTGTTCTGCATTTAACTTCCCTTATTATGAAGTGATTCTTCTTACAGGCAAATAATCAGTTAAATAAATACCATTTGTAGTGAGAATGTTTTTTTTCTGTTACCCAATCATTTATATTGAACAGATTGCATATGTTACCACCTGCAGAGAAAATTGTGCTACACAAAACTGTCTTTACAATTTCTTTTTTAAAATTGTTTCCTTTTCTTCTTCCTTGTTGCAAGTTTTTGCACTTTCTATATTCAGTTCAAAAGAACAGCTAGGTAAAGGGATACACTAATCAGTGGTGTTCTCTTCTCATGGTTAGCCTTGTGCTGCATCACATCTAAAAGTGAGAGGAAGCATCCTTTAGTGTGCAGTGACTGTTTCTCTCTGCTAGGTCAGTGATGTTCTAAGTGTGGTCCAGGACCCGGTGCCAGTCTGCAGACAGAATATGATAGTAAGCATTTAGAAACTTCTTGTAGTTTGACATTGCCATGACATCTGAGTGCATTATTTTGTATTTTACAAAAATACTAGTCCACAGCAAATTGGAGAAAGTTCTTCACCATGGACAATTTGAGAAGCACCAGGTTAGATGGCTTCCTCAACTTCTAATACAAGCCATCACAGCCTGGGGCTGGGGGATGGATGTTAAATGACTGTCCTATTAGTCTATCTACTGTTGATTGATTACGTGCTCAATTGTAGCAAAGCCCAAATGAATTGTTTCCCTGGCATAAAACCAAGGATTATCCTGTCAGTAATAATTAAATGAATCAGCTGTTCCTGTGGTTTGTGAATAGCTTTTTATTGTTTCTCACTGGATTTAAAGTACTATCTGTTGAAGTTATATAGTCTGGCAGCCTTAATAATTCCTGCATTTTCCCTGAAATTTAATGAATCATTTGAAAAACTTATAGCTGTTTCTCTCTCATATGTTAATAAGCTACATTCACTATAAAATACAGTGGTTGTTAAATATGGCCTGAGTTTGGTCTAACATAAAAGCATGAGTAAGAGAGAAAAGAGAAGAATTTCCACTAACAGTAATCACTAATGATGAAATTTTGCTGTCTTAGATGTGGCATTTTACTTTTGGATATTTTGATTATTGCTCCTTTAAAAAATCTGTTTGGCAGTTGATGGCATTATTGTAATTGAACCACAAGTTTCTACTAGCTCCGAAAATATTCAGTCTACAATTTAGCATTGTAATCTATTTTTACCCTAATAAAAAAGTGTCCTAATATTTTTTGAAAAGCTGCTTTTTAAAGAAAATAGCCACTGTTACAGGGTAACAGTTCTGCATCAGCAATGTAAAATTCAAATTTACTAACCCTAACCCTAACCCTATTATTAATATGATTGTCCTACTTTGTGTTTATTAATGCAGATAACAAGAAGAATCGGCAGACCTGAAGCATGAGTTCAGATGCTAGCCAAGGTGTGGTCACTACTCCTCCTCCTCCCAGCATGCCTCACAAAGAGAGGTATTTTGACCGCATCAATGAAAATGACCCAGAATACATACGGGAGAGGAACATGTCTCCTGATCTGCGACAAGACTTCAATATGATGGAGCAGAGGAAACGAGTTACTCAGATCTTGCAAAGTCCGGTGAGTCAAAATGATTCAGAAGTATTAATTTTTTTTATTCTTTGGAAACCATGATACAGTGAGGTAGGAGGTATCTGCTTTTGGGTTAGAAGAGTGGTATAGCAAAGGGGACTGGTTGTCCCCAATCTTTGAGAGGCAAAATAAGCACCTAGTTTATAAATTTAATTGCAACACTTTAATAATAAACTAGCATCATCTTGGTGGTAACTTTTCTTGTGTGATTTCTGAGTGTAATATTTCATTACAGGGAAACAAAAGATGCTACTAAATTCAAGGATTCCCATTTCAGACTGAGCATCTGTGAAGAAAAGAAAGGCATGAGTGAAGAGTGAGGAACCAAGAAATGAGTTAGATATACCCCACGCACGTATTTTCTTCCTTTGGGTATCTTGACAATCAGAGCAGCATAGGAAGACTTAAGGTTTATGAAGATGTCTGTCATTTGGCAGCTTAATATTCCATGCACCTAATGTAGGTACACATTTGTGCACGCACACCAAACTAGCTAGATTAAACATAGTTCTAACCTTAACTCAAGCTGAAAATTCTGTCTGCACAGTAATATCCAGACTTTGTAAATCATGTTCAAATGATTTAAGTTTCCTACACACCTTTAGTGGAATTGTAAAGGTCACATATAAGTGTTGGAAAATGAGTGAACAACTTGATTTAACATGCAAATTGAATTCATAACTATATGTATAATGAAGATCATGGGCCCCTTAAGATAGAGTTCATCATACATAGACACACGATGCCCAGGATAGGGTTGTATTAGATTTCCAACTTAGGTACTAAAATAAGCACCAAGACATAGAACTGCCTGAGGTGGCCCTGGTAAATCATTTTTGTTGTGCCCTTGTGGATTTAATCACAGAGATTGAGTACAAAGCCAAAGGGGAATTCCATTCCTGACTAATTCTCCTGTGTCAGTGGCCTAGATAAAAGCAAATAGAAGTTATAAAAGCAGTGCAGGCTTTCAGGAATTTAAGTATAGCTTAAATAGAAAGCTATCCTTTAAATAAACTCTTAAAGAAACCTTTTCCCAATGGAAAGGAGATTAACCAGAAAATTTATCACGAGAGTAAATGTTCAGTGCCTTATTTTATGCAAACAAGTTTCTGTGTTTATAAATACTTGAAGGGCATGTTAATTATTTGGCACAAAATCAATAAAATTCCTTCTCTAAAGAAACTCCACTTCGAAGAACTAACTAATTAGCCAAAGAATTATGGTAATATATAGGATAAAGTAACTGAAAGAATGAGATGAAGTTCAGATTTTGTTCAAGATTAAATACCAAGATTTCTTTGGGTAGTGCTCCAAAGAGAATCATTCAATTTTAAGTAAAGCTTTAAAGGAAAAAGTACCAAACTACACTTTTATGCCAAGGTTTTTTAAAAATAATTTTTCCATTAAACTAAGACAACATAACTGAGATTACCTAATTTTTTTTTTTTACTTGTGTATTGCCACTATAAGATTGACTTTAAAATACCAATTTTACTTATGCCTTGGGGAACTTAATGAAAGAATGGTAAAAGGCAGAATATATAGATTGTCATTTCCATGTTTATATGGCAAGAGTGATAATTTTCAGCCCAGAAGGAAACAAAAGAATTTTAATTCTTTTTGTACAAAAGATGATTTAAAAGAATTGTGGATAGGTCATTTTTTCCCTAGTTCTTTGCTAGTGAATTTAAAATCTTGTTTGTGAAAGACTTGGAAAAGTATATACATTTTGTCTTTCTGCCATGTTTTAGGACATGGCTTTCAAATTTCTTTCAATAGAACAAAGCTTTTCACCAAAGGAAATGATATATGGTGGCCTGTGTTACTAAAAAACAAAACTTAGCAGCTTAAAACAACAAGCTTTTATTATCTCATCATTTCTGTGAGTCAGGAATTCAGGAGCAGCTTAGCTGAGTGGATCTAGCTTAAGGTCTCTCATGAGGTATCTGTCAGGGCTGCTGCATCTGAAGGCTTGACTGGGGTGGAGGTTTCCACTCTTTTAAGATGGGCCACTCAGCTGGCTGTTGGCAAAAGGCTGCAGTTTTTTGCCACATGGACCTTAACCTGAGGCTGAGTTTTCTCCCCGTGAGGAAGTATCTCAGAGCAAAGAGGAGCCTGCAGTGCCTTTTATGACCTAATCTCAGACATTACACACAATACTTCTGCCATATTTGTTAGTGAAGAAGTGAGTCACTAAGTTCAGCTCATACTCGAGAGGAATGACGCTCTTCTACCTTTGGAGGGGAGGATTGTCCACTCTCTGATCACAATTTATTTTAAAAGGACCACAATCTGCCATAATTTATCTACCTTCCTCCCACATGCAAAATGCACTCACCATCTCCTACTACCCCTGCAAAACTTTCTTCCCATTACAACATTAGCCTGAATCCAAAATATTGGCTTCTAAATCCGGTCCAGGTATAGGTGATCCACCTCAAGTGAAATTCCTTAAATATAGTTCCTCTCAATCTATAGACCTGAGAACTGCCCTCACACACATTCAGTGGTGGGACACACCCAAAGCTAACTGCTATGGACGTTCCTGTTCAAAAAGGGAGAAAATTGAGGGTACAGAGGAGTCACTGGTTCATAGCAATTCTAAAATCCATCTGAGCCAATGTTTGAAAGTTCCCTTGATAAGAACTCAGTCCTTCTACTTAGTAGAAATGAGTCTCCCTGGCTCTTGGCTCTGCCCTCTGGGTTTTTGGTTCCATTCTCGGAATTACTCTTCCTTTTCCTTAAAAAGTAGCCTGTGTTTGCAGCTGTGTATTTTTCTCACCCTCCTTCCTTCTTGTAGAAGTTTTGGAGTTCAAAGACCTCTTTTCTTTTTGTACTCTCTTTGTTTCTTTAAGTCCAAGCTTGTAATGTTTCTGTGAATATGATTTTCTTAAAAACTTTATGTGTCTCCTGTGAATATTGAGGTTCATTCTGTTAGACAAAACCCATAACCAATGAAGATCAAAATCAAAGGTATTACTAGTACATGTTTGTAAGAAGCAAATTTATAAGCTTTCTATTTAAAATGCTGAGTTCATTTGGGAAGAAAGTAAATCAGGAAAGAAACTAATAAAAGCAAAGTATAATACTTTTTTTTTTAATAACTGCTTACTGTGTACCAGGCAACTATTAAGTATCGAATCCTATTTAATCCTCAAAACAACTCAGTCAAAGAAGTATTACTGTCACCTAGTTTCCAGATGAATAAACTGAAACTTAGAGCCACTAAATAACTTGCAGAAGTTTTTATACCCTTAGTTAAGTAGCGGGGTCTGAATTTAAGCTTCAAACTCACACCCTTTCCTGCTAGGCTTAAAGCATTCAATAACTATGAAAAAGTTCCACCCGTGTTTTATTCTTCTTCAAATTCTCTTGCTCAAGAGGAGTTTCAAATCATAAGACATTTTGGTGTCTGTAAATTTGGATGACAAACAGCCTTATTGCCTTGAGCTGAGAAAATAGGAGAAGAGCAATTTGTCTCATCTCAACTCCAAATACTATTTCTTTCTAGAAATTTCATGGCCTTTTGACATTTTTTTTTAATTTTAATAAAGTATTTGTCTTAGAAACTAAGTGCTGGTAAATAAACTTATTTAGAGATTTTGTTAATGCACTTGAGAGAATCTACAAGTTTTCTTTGTCCAATATACTCCTTGTATATATGTCTTTGGAGACATATATTTGATTGCCCTTGTCTTAGAATGAAGTATCCAGGGCAGACGGTTAGAATTTAATGATGGACCTCATCAAAGTTAAAGAAACGTGTAAGTTGAAAACTTCAGAACGTTGTAGATATTTAGTAAATTCTGAATACTTGGATGGATGGATATATGAATGGCTGAATGGGCTTTGAGTCATTAAACACTTGAATGTTGTCCAATAAGTTCCTACTGAACTGTACTGCTTAAATGAAAAACAGTTGGCAAGTTTCAGAAAAAGAATGAAAGTTCTTAAAATCATATCACTATCAAAGCAATTAGACTTGTTGAGAGAAGTGTGTAATGTTACTCTGAAAGATAGGACAACAGCAGTGTAGATGTTGGTTGGTCAGGCTCATGACACACTAGCACCTTTTTTTTTTTAACTTTTTATTTTGTGTTGGGATATAGCTGATTAACCTGAAGTGACTTAGCAGCAGCATAGTCAATTAATAATGCTGTGATAGTTTCAGGTGTACAGCAAAGGGACTCAGCCATATATATACATGTATCCATTCTCCCTCAAACTCCCACCCAGGCTACCACATAACATTGAGCAGAGAATTCCATGTCCTATACAGTAGTTCCTTGTGACACACTAATGTTTCTTAATAACAGGGCAGCGTGTAATGCTTCAAACTTATTTTAAAGATAGGAGAAACTTCAAAGTCATGTTCATGTTAAAATTTCCTATCACTATAATTAAGGCCTAAAATTTTAACAGATCACCTTAGTTAGAATAGGTCAGAATTACCATGATTTGTCTGGTCACTTTGGAAGTTTCAAATGGGAATATTCTTTATTAACTTTGTTTGTAATTTTATTAAAATGACAGCTTTAAGAAAAGATATTATTCTAACCTTTAGCTTTATATTAATTACACGTAGATACAGGAGAAAGATCATCCAGAAGAAAATTTGGTTTATGTGTTTTTTCTCCTTTCAACAGGACCAGTGGTAATCTATTTCCAAATGAATACATTTCTTAATGGAGAAATTCTAAGTAAGTTTGTTATGCTCCTAATTCCACTTGAGGAGAGGTCTAATAACATAATTGCAGGGTGCCCTGGGAGCAGCAAGTCTGTAATCTGTTTTTCTTTTTGCTCCAGTTTTTCTTTCTAGTAATTATTATGAGGTACAACACCCAGATGTGGGTATTTAAAATCCAGCTCTGAGATTTATCAGTATCTGTTAACCTGATTTTTGTAAGTTAGACATTACTTATAGGTCAGTCTGTATAATTTTTTTAGCCTTAACCAAAACCATCGCATCATCAGTTTCTTTTTCTGTGATTTAAAAATAAAAATTCTTTCATTTATTACCACTTTCTTCTGAAAGTTCTGATTTTAGCTGCAGAAGCCTTAAGATCTGATATTTTAAATTACTCCTACTTTTGGCTTATAATATACATGAATATGTGTATACCTGGTAGCTCAGTCAGTAAAGAAACTGCCTGCAGTGCAGGAGACCCGGGTTCAATCCCTGGGTCTGGAAGATCCGCTGGAGAAGGAAATGGCCACCCACTCCAGTATTCTTGCCTGGAGCACCCCATGGACAGAGGAACCTAGCGGGCTACATACAGTGCGTGGGGTCGCAAGAGTCAAACATAACTGAGTGACTGAACCACCACCACGTGTGTATACTCAAAGTATACTCTCACCTCACGTGAATCTCAAATCTGAATCCTTTATGTTTTTACAAGTTTATTTTTGAATTTATGAATTCAGACATTTATGAATTTATTTATTCATTTATGAATTCAGAGTTACAGGATCACTCCCTTAACTGACAGGAGATGTACCAAATAAAACAGTATGAGATTCATAGACGCCTTTAAAGCCACCCTCTCTCTAACTTAAACATTCTGTTTTTCACCTAGTGATTTTTTTTTTTTTTTAACCACACTTTTTTGGACATGTGTTTGCTGAGAGAGCTATCCCAACTATAATGTTCTGGGGACAAACTAAGTTTTCAAGTAGGATTTTGTTTGAGTTGAATAATTAAATGACTTTTCAAAAATTTATAACTTTCTGTGAAGATTCACTTCTTAGTTTAAAAAAAATGAATTTCTTCCCTAGATGATGGACAGGCCTAATTACACAGGAGGAATTTCTCATTCAAGTGACAGACTGATAAGACTGTTTTCTAGAGCTTCAGATTCCAGTGCTAGTCACCAGTGAAATGGATCTTTCCTATCACTAACTCTTAAGATGAGATCATATTCTTTGCTTTCTTTCCTTATATCTAGGAAAATACAAAGAAAAGAAGCTCTAACTTATCGACTATAATAATTCAGCACTGAACTAGCCACTCAGGGATTCTCTAGAAATGTGAAAAACACAGTCCCAGCCATCAGATATTTAACTGTATAGTTGAGTAAGAAAAATAAATCACAGTCCTGATAAGTACCCTAAATGCAGTATCAGTTCAGTTCAGTTCAGTCGCTCAGTCGTGTCCAACTCCTTGCGACCCCATGAATCGCAGCACGCCAGGCCTCCCTGTCCATCACCAACTCCCAGAGTCTACCCAAACCCGTGTCCATCGAGTCAGTGATGCCATCCAGCCATCTCATCCTCTGTCGTCCCCTTCTCCTCCTGCCCCCAATCCTTCCCAGCATTAGGGTCTTTTCCAGTGAGTCAACTCTTCGCATGAGGTGGCCAGAGTATTGGAGTTTCAGCTTCAACATCAGTCCTTCCAATGAACACCCAAGACTGATCTCCTTTAGGATGGACTGGTTGGATCTTCTTGCAGTCCAAGGGACTCTCAAGAGTCTTCTCCAACACTAGAGTTCAAAAGCATCAATTCTTTGGCACTCAGCTTTCTTTATAGTCCAACTCTCACATCCATACATGACTACTGGAAAAAGCATAGCCTTGACTAGACGGACCTTTGTTGGAAAAGTAATGTCTCTGCTTTTTAATACGCTATCTAGGTTGGTCATAACTTTCCTTCCAAGGAGTAAGCGTCTTAATTTCATGGCTGCAATCACCATCTGCAGTGATTTTGGAGCCCAAAAAAATAAAGTCTGACACTGTTTCCACTCTTTCCCCATCTATTTCCCATGAAGTGATGGGACCAGATGCCATGATCTTAGTTTTCTGAATGCAGTATAGGCAAATGTAAAAAGAATTCAAAGTGGAATGGGAAGAGAAGAAATATGGAGATCCCTCCTAACTGTGGTGATTAAAGGAGAGACTTCAAGGAGAATGTGGCATTTAAAATGAGTGTTGAGTATAAAGGGTAAGAATTCATCTGGTAGAGGAACAGTAGAAGCCAGCTTTTCCATTTGATGAAATACAATGAGCTAGGATAGAAAAGTACACGTTGTGGATCAGAGCATGAGGTAGTAATGGGAGATAGAGCCAAAAACTGACCTAACAGATTGTAGGGATCCTGGAGTACCAGACTGTTGTGACCTAAGTTAGAAGTCAGCCCATTTTCTCATCATTTCTAGTTTTAATCTGTTGGTATCAATTTTTTGTACATGCATATAGTGCTTGTTTTGGATCTGGGCTCACCACCACTTAATCGCACTGTGACATTAGGAAACTCACTTAACTTGAGCTTCTTTCCTTATTGGCAAACATGGACCTCGCATGGTGACTCTGACAGGTAACTAACATAAAGCGCATCGTGCGGTGCCTGTAGCACAGAGTGGACAACTGGTTATGGAAATGTATGTACATGGGGTTAAACACAATACTGCTAATGGAAAGCCGTTTTAGCCTTTCATGACAACACTTTGAAAATTATAATCATCATTCATTAGACTATATTTTGGCATTTAAAGGCCTTAAAGAATCTATCACTCCGTTGGCATTCTGCCTTATTCGTGTTCATGTCTTCAGGGTGTAACAACCCCCAATACCTCCTCTTCTCTGTTCTTCTCCATGTGAGAAGGAAGATGGTTTATGCTGTAAAACCACATATGTGTGTGTGTCGTTTGATCTTTTAACCTGACTCCTCTAGCAGAGACCCAAGGGAATTGTTGGTTTAATCTGACTTCAGAAGCCCAGCATGTGATCTTGCTGCCCTACTTAAAAGTGAGTTTCTCATTCTGCTTTGATGGGAGAATTCCTAGCTGTAAGAGGGCAAGTTTTGGTACTCCAAGATCTGCTATATAATTTTTCTTGCTTTATCTATCATTATAACCTAATGCTCTAATCTAGCCTGAGAGGTTTGCTCATGCTTCTGATCACAGCAAACCTGCTGCCTTATTAGCTGTACAGACATACCTAAGAGATATTTCAGCTTCAGTTGCAGACCACCATAGTAAAACAAACATTGCAATAAAGTGAATCACACAGATTTTGTTTCCCAGTGCATGCAAAAGTTATGTTTATGTTATACTATAGTCTATTAAGTGTCCAAGAGCATTGTGTCTTAAAAAAAAAAAACCTTAATTTTAAAATAATGCTGTTGGATAGATGGCACTGTGAGACTTGCTCTGCACAGGGTGGCCACAAACTTTCAGTTTATTTAGAAGAAAAAAACATGGTTATCTACAAAGCACAATAGCGTGAAGTGCAGTAAAACAAGGTGTACCTGTAACTGGATTCAGTGATACAACTCATCTCTGATACAATTAGGCAGATATCCTATACCCAACTGAGAGTTTGAGATTTGAATCACTATTCTATTTACTTATTAGCTATGCAACCATAAGCAAGTAATTGCCTGTTTCAGGACTTTATTGTGAGATTCAAATGAATCAGCTGTAAAGGATTATTTTATTAATGTTGAATTTTAGTAGGAATATGCACCTTACTAGATGCATAGATTTAACTATCCACCATAAAGACAAACAAAATTTTTATTTTTTGACATTTTAATGAAAGCTTAATATGTTTATTGATAAAATTTTAAAGCCAGCTGAAACAGTTTTATATCATTAGTAAGTTTTATACTAACAGTTTTATGACTGAGGTAATTATCTGAACAATATTTCAAAAATATTTGAAACATTAAGAACTGAGTTATAAATGTTTATGACAAAAAATATTAAATCTTCTGGAATAAAAGAATTCATATCTGTTGAAGCACTGTCAACTATATAAAAAGGCTGGGAACATTTCATTTACTTTGAAAATTATTTTCTTCTCCTCTACTGCATGCACAGAAGCTATTCGCTAGCCTTAAAGGGGAAATTCATATATTTATCTTAATTTCAGAAGGGCTTATGCATTCCTCTGTGACACCATGGATCATCTCAGAGCTTCAGGATGGTACTCACTGTCTTATGGGATAAATGGAAGTTTTTTAAAAAGGCATTTTCACTGATGAATAAAGCATTTGACCTGAGTCCTTGTCTCTGACATTTACTAGCTCTGTGACCTTGAACAAACTTTTCAACCTTTCTTATTTAGCTTTCTCAATACACCCAGCAGAAATTTCTCATCAGGATCGTAAATAATTATGATTCTCTTGAGCAACTACTTGGTTTTGTTTTTTTTCTTAAAACCATTGTAAATCAGCATACTGAGCAATTGTCTTGATTCATGTTGGCTGCTGGAAACTTTAGATAAAAATTGGCCCATCTCTAGCAACTGATACAATTTTATAGTGTGCTCTTTGTATCTCAACCTCATTCCTGGCTCAGTCTAACCTCCATATGCTTATTTTCTCTTTAGCTTGATTTTTTTTTACCGGTATTTATTTTTGTGTCATTTTAATCTATGGAATCTGCCTTAAATTCTTGCTGGAACAACGTAAGGTGCAGTATTCAATAAAATAAATAATGCCTACTTCTCTGAGCTATTGTGATACATATAGTAAGTATAATTTTTTTTCTCACTGAATCAAAGAATATTGGTTATAGCTTCTTTGAATTGAAGGAGGTTTTAAATAGCGTTTGATTTTGAAGGGAAGATAAAGTTTCAGAAGAACAGATTGGCCCATTGCCAGATGTCTAGAAGTTTTTTGTAGTTTATATAAAGATAAATGAGTATGTCTGGAAGATTCTTTTCAGCCTTAAACATGCTAAAACACTCATGTTAGTCATCAGTATGAAGGTGTCCATCCATCTTATATATAGCTCACAACCGTTTTATGTTCACAAGGTCTTAGAAATATATTAATGGAGTTTTCTGATAAGTGGAATGTGTCTGTGTCAAGGATATTTTATATGATAGTATCTCTGGTTTAAATCACATACTTAAATGAACTAGATAAAAAATGGAATTAGATGGTTAGAATTTTTTTATAATTATGCCTAGGATTTGTGTTTAACAAGCCTTGTATTTGTAAAAGGAAAACCATGTTTAACTGGTATAAACTGCACTATGAACTCAGAATTCAAATATGGTCACAACTAGTATTTTTTAAATTAATCATTCAAGCAGCATCTTTCTCTTGGAATTTCTACTTTCCCCTAAATTGTCCCAAGAACTTAAAGTGGTTTACATACTCCAAAAAGGTTCATCAGTGGTTTCCAAGCTGTGGTGTGTACACGTGTCTGTGTCTATGAAAGAGTCACACCAGAGTCTGTTCAGTCCACCACTGACTGCCATTGCCCCTGCCTCTCCCTGCCACATGGTGGCGCTGTTGAAACCCTTGCCCAACAGGAGATGCAGGTTCACTGCTGACCCAGATGCCTCTGCAGGCCACCACAGTGCAACGGGGAAGAAGGACCTCCTACTCTCTTCCCGCGCTAAGCTCAGTTAAGGTGGTCTTTGGTGCTCCCTGGTTGAGCTCCCAAGATTACAGCTATTAACACTCAGTTCTTTCAATTCACATCACAGATGCCTTTCAACTGTGTTCTAAAAGCAACGCAAGCATGAGTCAGGACTGGTTCTACTATGTACTACCACCTCATAGCCTTACAGCCACGTTTCCCCTTTCACCATGCTGTTACCTAAATTTTTAAAAAACGTTCTTCCTTCTGAAAACCTCTGAGGTGTATTCAGCCATCTCTAAGCAAGGCTCCATCTAAGCAGCCACTCCAGGAAATTGTATTCCCAGCCTTACAAGGAAGACTACTCACAGGGACTCAAAGGAGAGTCACTCTTCTCGGGAGAATTTCCCAGTGATCTCCCCAGTGTTTATACTTGCTCTCTTGGAGGAAGTGATTACAAAGCAGAATATTCTGCCTTCTCCCTCTTAAGTGAAGTGGGAACAAACTGAATATGCTTTCCGGCAGGGCATTCTGCTATACATGTAACTAATCTCAAATGGAAGAGCAAGGTCTGGATAATTTATATTGCAAGAGCCTTCATGTTTAAGGTGAATGAATATAGACATGAGCAAGAGAATAGATGGTTAATAAGCTAAGTGTTGGTTGAGTGTGATAGAAATACAAAGCCAGCTAATTCAACTAATGTGAAGGATTGGGGAATTTTTCAAATGATGAATTATATTAGCAACTCAAAGCTTACCGGAATAGAAATTGTTCTTTTAATATTCAGTATTTTTATTTGTATAAATACTATCTGCCACACTTACATCCCCCTTCCCAAAAGGAAGAAAAGCAGAGCTCCAAAACAGGAACATTTAGTACCCCGAGTTGGGAGAAAAGTTCTTTCTTTAGCACAGTGTTGCAGAGGGGAGTAATCAGCTCTCTGCTCTTTATGAGTTTGCTTTCAGAGTTTATAGAGCTAAGGAATTGCCATGGAAATCATAAAATGGAAGCCTTGATTTACTATATCTTAGTGAAGACTTTTGCTGGGAGTTGCTATAGTCAGAGGCATGTTGCATTCAGATAAGGAGTCTATCCTAACCTAGATAATGAGCTGCTGGGCAAGGAATGTCTCTTCTTACATCAGGCTATACTGGGTGCTCTAGTTGCATATTATTAACAGAGTTGCCTTTACCCATGCCTTTCTATTGTGGATGTTGTAATAGCTCATTTTCTTAGAGATTACAAATGCCTAATGATTTTCCATCCCCTGAAAGCAAGCTTCTTGCAGCTGCTTCCAGTGTTTTAGTTTTCTTATTTTGTGTTTTATATATTTTTTTAAATAGTGTAGACGAAAGTTATTCCAGAGAGGGATGGGGGAAAGATTGATCATATCAGACCAAGTTATATTGGGATCGTTCTGCTCCACGTGACATGCATGTGCTCAGTGATTACTTTTGTGTATTACAGGCCTTTCGGGAAGACTTGGAATGCCTTATTCAAGAACAGATGAAGAAAGGCCACAATCCAACTGGATTACTAGCATTACAACAGATTGCAGATTACATCATGACCAGTTCTTTCTCGGGCTTTACTTCACCTCCCCTCAGTACGTCAGTTTTGTTAAGTTTTTGAAAAATTGTAGTTTCATCTCCACTTTGACAGTGTACATTTCTAGCAGCATGTTCTGATCTGGTTCAGTACTTCAGTTTATAACATCTAATACTGAGAGTATAACATAGTGTTAGGGTCTCTTACTTTTTCATACCAACCAGACATTTACCAGACTTCGTGAGGATTGCAAAATAGTTATAAAATGTGGTCCCTGCCCCAGATAAACTCCTATTTGAGTTGAGGAGACATACACTGAATTCACAAAAGATTAAAACTGCAAGATAACTGTAGAGGAAAAAAATTACAAAGCAACTTAAAAGAAATTGTCTACTGACTTTTTCTAAGTCATCTTGCTATGAACTCAGAGTTGGAATTGATTATGGGGTGAAGTGGACCAAAAGAACTTTATGAAAGAAGAGAGACCTCAGCTAACCAGACTTTAAAACGATGGAGCAGTAGCAATTAGAACTTGATGTAAAAGAGGTGTTAGCACATTTTATCCATTCAACAGGCCTTTACGGAGAGCACCAGTTTGGTGGACTGAACACTGTAAGGATGCCAAGAGTCAACTCGTTGAGTACAAGCACTTTACATCTCAGAGAGAGACATGCACAGAACTAACTGGTGTACCTGGGCAGGTACAGAATCCCAGACCTCAGGGACTTTTCCTTCTATTTCTTTCTTTGTTACTTCCTTTTTTCTTTTTTGTTAAAGATTTACGAGTAGGAATTCGATGAATTCAAGTACTTCCCAAATAGAGGAATAGCATGCAGAGAGACATGATGGTGGGAACATGCAAGGTGTGGGTAGAACTCAAGTGGATCAGTATCTTGGCACACACATACTGGTTAAAGAATCTTTGAAAGAGTCCCAGAGTGAGTTATAAGTGCTTGAACTAGAGTGGTGGTTGTGGGAATGAGAACAAAGAGATCAGTGAGAAGGGCATAGCCAAGGAAGGGGAGAGAAGACTTATCAACAGGTTTGAATGTGGTGATGGCGGGGGTGGCAGATCAGTGGTGAGAAGAATGATGAGTTCCAGCATCACTCACTCTTCCCACTTGGGAGAAACTGGAAAACTGAAAGGTTGAGCTAGTTGGGTTCACTTTTTCTATAATACTGATTATCTGACATGCGCCATGCACCCTAACAAGAGTATGTAGGGCTAAGGGCCAAGAGGCCGACAATAGTACCACACAGGCCTGGAGGAGAAGTCTAGGAAAGAGGTGGGTAAGGGTAGCCAGGAGAATGAAGACAGCAAAAGTTGAATTTAGCAATTGGGTCATTAGAGATGAAGACTAGTTCTTGTTGCTTGGTGCGGGCAGAAACCAGACTACTGTTTGATTGCATCCTTAAATATTTTTTGTTTAAATAAAAGTCAAAAGAGGTAAGGTAGCTAATTTTTAGATCTTATCAGCTGTTACCATTGGGATCATGTGACCATATTCCCCCAGTGATATGAGCCTAACTCCCTAACATCACTCCCTACCAAGTACCAGATGAAACATCAAGGCGATAGCTGATAAGTATTTTCACTCTGGGTGTACTTCCCTGGAGGAAGATAAGCTAATGCAACGTTGTGTGGGCTGGTAAGTTTCAGATCATCATTTACAGGCTGGGACACTCCCAGACTCAGGCCGCTTTCTGGCAACTAATTTTCAGGTAAGGAATTATTTGACCTGAATCTCTCTCCCCAATTTTTCCTCTTAGGTCTTGGCATGGTCACACCTATCAATGACCTTCCTGGAGCAGATACATCCTCGTACGTGAAGGGAGAAAAGCTTACTCGTTGTAAACTTGCCAGCCTGTACAGACTTGCAGACTTGTTTGGATGGGCCCACCTGGCAAATACATACATCTCAGTGAGTCCTTCGGCTTTCAATTCCTTTGTTTAAAATCCCAACTTGAAGGCAACTATGCTCTCCTCACCTTTACTCAGAAGTCCAGTTTTCAGACCTTGTTTCCTGAACATAGCATGCTGGACCACAACCTCATCCTGATTTAAACCTTATCTTTGAGAGGCTACAGTTAACACCAACTTTCTTCACCATTTATTACCTGTGTTGTTTCTTTAATTCAGACCAGTTGCAGAACCTATCTGAAAAGAAATCCTCCTGGCAGGATTTTATCTCTGTGTATTAATTATATCTGAGAGTCAGTGATTTTTTTTTTTTTAAATGCTTTGAAAAGCATTTGGGGCAGGGAAAGTAGAGGAGACAAAGGAGATTGCCTCCTTGGTCTTTATTTTTTAAATATATTTTCCCCTTTCTTCATCGTTATCTTGTTTTCATGTTGCCACACTTGGAAACAAGACAATATTTGGAAGCAAAAGGTATGGAAATAATGTGTGATGAAAATGGCACAGATACGAGGTACAATCTTCCTACAACTTTTCATTCCTTCCTCCAGCTGTTCCTTGGTTTCCCCTTTCTTTTCAACCTTAATTCCTTCCTAGGAAGAGACTTTTTTTCTCTTTCCTTTGCCTATTTCCCTTAATTTTCATAATGTAAATCAAAGTTACAGTCATATCTCAATGGGTTGAATAATATTGGCATTCATTTATCCTGAGATGAGCTGACCCTAAACAACCTTAGAACTCCCAAAATAACACTTTAGGTAAGTCCAGTAAATGAAGACCTAATGTCAGAATTTTTTAGCAAGTATTGAAGCCTTGAGGGAAGAAAACTTTTCAAGGCAAGTTTGATGTTGCACGCCTTTAATTTCTGCTTTTTCCACCCCCCCACCCAGATATCTTACAGTACTCATTATGAGTATATTCTTAGTCATGTTTATACTGTGAAATATAAACACCTCATAGTAATTCTATTTTGTTTTGTTTTGTTTCTCCCAGGTAAGAATAAGTAAGGAGCAAGACCACATAATAATAATTCCCAGAGGCCTGTCTTTTTCTGAAGCCACAGCCTCCAATTTGGTACAATTTTCATTCCTATGTTACTTTTTCTGTGCTTCCTTGTACTTTTCTGACAGCTTTTTAGCTTTTAGTACTGGACAGAACAAGAAGAGGTATGGATGGAAAAACATTTACTAGTGAACAGGGAAGAATTTGGAAAGTTAATGTTGATTTTTTTAAGAAGAGCTTTAGGGTTCGAGAAAAACAGGTAGTTGAAGAGTCTAATAAATGAATTGGCCTAATCAGTAAACCTATTCATGTTTTGAAGAGAATCTTTTGATTTTTTTTTTTCTGTACTCTGTAATTTGTTTAAACACACGCACACACAGTCTATATGTTTTATAGGTAGATTTAAACAAAGTTCAATTGGTGTGAGTATAGGGTGTGACATTCTAGCATTTCTTTTTTCATGATTGTACTCGGGAGCACTGTCCCTGGCCTCTACTAGAGCAGTAGGAATTTTGTTGATTCTAGTGCTATAGTGTTAATTAGCAAATGGACGTTTTCCAGCAAGTTCAGTAAACGCCAGACCTTCAGTGAAGAGCTTAAGTTATTCAGTTTCTTAAAAACTGTACTTCTTGCTAAATGCTGTTTTGTTGCAGACTACATGTTGTAAATAAAATTCGATGGGAACAAAGCCACACCCATTCTTTCACAGTAGTTTGTGGCAGCTTTTCTACTATAGTGGCAGAGTTGAGTAGTTGTAACAGAGGCCCACAAAATCTAAAATATTTGCCTTCTGACTTTTGACAAAGTTTGCCATTCCTTCCACCCCAACCCCCGCCCACCCCCCGTTTAGGTTGTGGAACATGGGAAACTTTGATGCGTGTGTACCAATTAAGTATGTCTTTCTGATTTTTCCAGGTGAAAGTCAATATAATAGGAGAAGTGGTTGATCAGGGAAGTACTAATTTGAAAATTGACCATGCAGGCTTCAGTCCCCATGCCGCGATATATTCAACACGTCCTGATGTTAAGTGTGTGATACACATCCATACCCTTGCAACGGCAGCTGTAAGTCACTGAAGGGCCAAAACCAACAATGACCCTGGGAAGTGTGTTATTTCCATGGCTTTCCTTCCATGATACTTTATAATCTTCATTCTTTCAGACCCCACCATTTGAAGTCATTTTCAGAGTATTAATCTTCTGCATAAGAAAGCAAAAGGCCCTTTGGACTAAATGCTACTGTTCTAGGGAAAAAACTGGAGAGAGAGCATTTGCATTTTTTAATGAATCAGTTTAATAATTGCATTATTGAGTTCTTTAGAGCAAAGCTTCTTTCCTAATATCTGGCACAGCATGTAAATAGAATCCCCAAGTTCTTTTCTTTCTCTTGAAGAAGCAAAGAACTAAGCTGGGAGGAGTCTGGAGTGCTGAGCACAGTGAATAGGCCAGTGCTACCTGAGCTGACTGAAGAATCCAGTTCCTGTGAAGGTGTAATCAGTAACCAAATGTGTTATCTTGGCATGAACCTGATCAAATAGGTGTCCTCCATGAAGTGCGGGATCCTTCCAATTTCTCAAGAGTCCCTGATCCTGGGAGATGTCGCCTATTATGACTACCAAGGGTCACTTGATGAACAGGAGGAGAGAATTCAACTGCAGAAAGTTCTGGGGCCAAGTTGTAAGGTGTGTAGTAGAGTCTCTATCGAAGGAGCTATTTTTGTTGCTGTTACTGTTGATGAAAGCAGTGTGAGCTATGCCAGTTATTTAAAGTGATTGCTTTGGGATTCTATTTTAGGTGCTGGTACTCAGAAATCATGGTGTGGTAGCACTTGGAGAAACAGTTGAGGAGGCTTTTCATTACATTTTTAATGTGCAGATAGCCTGTGAGACTCAAGTAAGAAAAACTTTTACCCCTCCCCCCGCCTTTTTTTGCTTTATTATTTGTTGGGTTGGGTATTGTGTTTACTTATTTCCAGAGTTCTGTCAGTTGGTGGCTTTTTGTTTTGTTTTGTCTTTTAAGAGAAGTTGTGCTTCACTTGAGTAAAAAGGGTCAACTGAGTATCTCTTAAATTGAAAACAGGAAGAAAGAAAGTTAAAATTCATGTACAGACACATACGCCAAATCTAAGAGCTTCATAAACATCATTTTCCTACTTTTCAAGACGGTATAGTTGCACATTTCTCCCTTGTCACCCTCTAGCGGTGTGGTGCTAATTGAGGAACAAAGATGACTGTTAGTTATCAAAGATCAGCTGTGTTGTGGTCACTTTTATAAAAGGGGTAAGAGCAGCGCCCGGAGAAGGCAATGGCAACCCACTCCAGTCCTCATGCCTGGAAAATCCCATGGACGGAGGAGCCTGGTGGGCTGCAGTCCATGGGGTCGCTAGGAGTCGGACACGACTGAGCGACTTCACTTTCACTTTTCCCTTTCATGCCTTGGAGAAGGAAATGGCAACCCACTCCAGTACTCTTGCCTGGAGAATCCCAGGGACGGGGGAGCCTGGTGGGCGGCCGTCTCTGGGGTCGCACAGAGTCGGACACGACTGAAGCGACTTAGCAGCAAGAGCAGCGCCAGAAGTTTTAGGAACTCATGCAATTTCCAGAGGTTCCACAGCCTCAGCCTCATTATTATAATGGATTAGATATTTATTAACCCCAGAGAAGCTGGGTGTATTTAACAGCTCTGATTTACCCCCTTTAAGAAAAACCAAGCAGATTCTCTTGAAGCAAATGGTAAGAATCTGAATTTATTGGAAAGGCTGCAAAAAGGAGGGGAGAGAAGGGGTGTGCTTTTCCTACCAACTTTAACTTAACAACCAACTTTTTTTTTTTTTTGCTTTAATGGTCAGTCTTCTCAAATGAGGCTATGAAAAGCTTCATTATATTGAAATAATGAGCTAACTTCTGCTTCAGTATTCTTAAATTCACAGTATGGTGTTTTCCTTTAAAATCATAACTTTCAACAAAAGTTTAAACTGGACGGCCATGGGAAAACTGCAAGGAAAGAACTTTAAAATTTGGCAAGAGAATTCAGTTTCTTGAAATATATTAAAGGGTATGGCTCTAAATGTATTTTCCATCAGGGAGGGTCCGAGTCCTGGAAGGTAGAGATGGATGGAAAAGCTCCTAAAGCTGCCTGCTTTCGCAAGTTTCTTTGTTGGTAGCCTGAAGACGTGTTACAGATACTTGCAGAATCAAACTTGTGCCTTTTGCAAAGTGAAGTGCTCGTTCCAGTCTTTGCAGTCCTGCGCCTCTAATACTGTGCCGTCAATTACAGGTGCGGGCACTGGCGGGGGCAGGTGGGGCAGACAATCTGCTTGTGCTGGACCTTCAGAAGTACAAAGCTTCCACTCACACTGTAGCGGCATCTGGAGGAGGAGGAGTGAATATGGGTTCCCATCAAAAGTGGAAGGTCGGCGAGATTGAGTTTGAAGGGCTGATGAGGACTCTGGACAACTTGGTAGGTAAAAAATTGACCATGAACTTGATTTCATGTTTCCAGATTTAGGACCAGATGTCCCCTTTTCCCCATGGTTTGGGAACATGCTCCTTACTCCTCTGGGAGCAGAGTGTGACCCTAGGAAGGAACTTGGTGTATTTTAAGAATTGGTGAAACAGGCAACTGTCATCTTATCTCAGATTTTTACTCTCTTCCACTAAGAGTCAGAAAGCAGATTGCCTTCAGACCCAAGAACAAAGACTTAAATGAGCACTGAGATTTGGCCTCCAGAAAACCAGTTTATATCTTGGAAAGTGTTTCTGGTCAGCAGTTTTGAAATTACCTTTGTCAGAAATAGTTGTGTGAGTGGAAATTGCTTTGTCAGCTGAAATCAATTTTAACTAGATCTTGAAATTTGCTTAACTTCAACTCTAGTGTTATGTGGCAGTTATGTGGAGTTTGGAAGAATTTCCCCTTTTTGTTTTTCAGTGAAAGAATCATTTGTTTAAAGAATTAGCCTCTAAATGCTGTGTTTGGGACAAGTTTGATTGCTTCAAATGTGGCTTCTCCCTCCCCCAGGGATATAGAACAGGCTATGCTTACAGGCACCCTCTCATTCGAGAAAAGCCGAGACACAAGAGTGATGTAGAGATCCCAGCCACTGTGACTGCCTTTTCCTTCGAAGATGATACAGTGCCCCTCTCACCCCTCAAATACATGGCGCAGAGGCAGCAGCGTGAAAAAACCAGATGGTTGAACTCACCAAACACCTACATGAAAGTGAACGTGCCTGAGGAGTCTCGGAATGGGGAGACCAGCCCCAGGACCAAAATCACAGTATGTCCCTGCTGAACGTGGTTTGCCTTTACTAAAGATTTTGCCTAGTTACTGATGAATTGAATGGTCTGTGTTGAAGATATTGGGAAAGTAGGATATACTATTAATGATATGACTATAACTTATTAGATAACATTTGTTATCTAACAAAGTACAAGGCACTTTGTTCCACATGCCGTACATAAATTATCTCATTTATTTCTCCTACTATGGAGAGGATGCTGTTTTTCTCCTCCATTTTATAGATGAGAAAACTGAAGCACAGAGGGATTAACTAATCATCTGTGAGGTGGAATCGGGGTTTGGAAGAGGCAGTCTGACTCTGGTGCCCAGTTCTGTCCATTGCATGATGCTGCTTTGTAGTGTATAGTGTACTCGGGAATCAGAGCTATAAAAGTTGTCAACTCCTAATGGTGCCAAGTTTTGTGAATTACTGCACATAGCTACCCTTAAGCAAGATCTTGTAGATAAAGAAACAGGTAATCTTAAAGTTTTCAGCATTTTGTCTCAGATTTGGTTTAATTTTGGAGTGCTTATCATTATCATTAAATATTCTCTAGGTGCTCAAAATTAGTTCATCCTATCATATAAATCTCAGGAGTATTCAGTATGGAAATACCTAGGCATCGGTGCTTTTTCTCTAGTCCATATGATTTATTATCTCCTAGTAAAAGAACATATGTTTCCTGGAATTAATTTTCTTGAAAGAAACTAATGGCTAGTCATCATTAATCTTGATGAATATTATCCTTCTTTGAGGGATATGATGGATAAATGAGAATTATATAAGGCTCTTCCACCTCTATAGTGCCATTATACTGTAGATTACTACCAGATTATCCCCTTTGCAAAATGCTAGTCAGGGGCTTGGCCCATTCTGTCAGCCAAAATTTAAAAATGCAATCTGAAAAACTAAATCCTAAAAGATTTCTTGAGTCCTTTTTGATGATTTCTTAGCCATCATCACATGAGAAAACTCCAGTGCAGGTGGCCGCTCTAAATGTGAGTTAGTGTGAGATCAAGCTCTATATGCTTGAAATATTTTCACCAACATGTTTAAAATGCCCAAAGGAGAAAATTTAAATAACTGCATAATTTAGTGTTCTTCATGGTACCAACATTTGTTTGATTTTAAGTGAATGCTAATTCTAACTAGTATGGGAGATATACTAATTTACCACAAAAAACTGCTTAGTGAAATTCTTTAACATATTGGCAGTGTATGCCCCCACCCCCTTGAGTCAATAAACAGTTGTCAAGAACCTACCATATTTCCTTAATACAAAGCTTCATTCTAGAAAATTTTTGATTTTTTAGTGGATGAAAGCAGAGGACTCTTCTAAAGTTAGTAGCGGAACACCTATCAAGATTGAAGATCCAAATCAGTTTGTTCCTTTAAACACCAACCCGAATGAGGTACTAGAAAAGAGAAATAAGGTAAGACACGGTCTTCTGTGGCTGGAGAAGGCATTTTTATGCTGTTTTATGTTTAAATCACTAGTGACTGAATCTGCTTAATGCTAAGTTTAGAGGTTTGAATACAGAAGAATTTGCAATTTAATTCTGTATAATTTCAGCTTGTATGGAATACCTCCAGCTCTTTTCTGGTTTCTGATAAGAGGGCTATATGGGGAAGAAGTATTAGACATATTTCTGCTGTATTAGTGAAAAATGTAGCTCTCTTACACTGAAAGACAATAGGAAATCTCATGTCAAGAGGAGTGGAGGATATCATGTGAGTTGTTAGGATGGTAAAAGAGAGCTTTATGGAGGGGGAATTAAAGCAGCCCTTACCCGGGGTGGTCAAATAGTAAGCCAAAGGTCACCTGCAGAGTTGCCCCCAAGAACTTCTTACTGTTTTTCAATTCAGATTCGAGAGCAAAATCGATATGACTTGAAAACAGCAGGACCACAATCTCAGTTGCTTGCTGGAATTGTTGTGGATAAGCCTCCTTCTGTAAGTCCGTGAAGCAGTATGATCTTTGTTTTCCCAGTAATTTCTACTTTTTAAATATGAGTAATTGTTTTTACTAAAGTTAATAAGTTAAAAGTCAAATCCACAAGACTTAAAATGTCACCTTCAATTCCCAATTTCTAGGGGTTAAGGACTTTATTCTAGCATTTACTTTTGTTTCTAAAGAGCGTCTTTATTCTCCTTCTTGATTTATCAGTTTTAGACTTCAGTTTTATTTCATCAAATCTACTTCATCAGCTATTAGAAGTACCATTGTTTTATATATCACTAAAAGAGATACAAACGCTGACATTTATAATTGTTAAGAAACCAATGATAAGATGAATTCCAATTTCAGAGATGAGAAATTGTGAGAGAGAAGCACGTCTTAGAATTAATGAAAAATAATAGTGACTTCTTTTATGGATGACGAGGATTTAGCCTATTTACACAAGGCTCCCTTTTGCATTCTCCCAGTAAGGTTGTATCATGTTATTTTGTCTAGGTAGCTTTCAATGTTTATATTTTTAAACGCTTACTGCTGAGCCAGGTAGTATTCCAAGATGACGTTTCCTTTCTTAGACAACTTTTCTGCCCCCGGAGGAAAAGCTGCCTCCTTTTTTCATTGGCTTAGTATTTGGGATACATTAGGCTTAGTTCTTCCCAAACTTTTCTTAATATTATTTTCCATAGAGTCAAAGGTAACAGGTAATCTCTCAGGTCCAGCTCTTTGTCATTGTCATTAGGGTCCAGATCTGGGCTAGCTGCTCTTTAGGCCAGATATACTGGCTCATCCTGAGGTTCCTGAGCTTCTCGCTATGTGGTTCTGTTTCCTGCATGTCTCCCACTTTCTTGATTTATTCCTTTATCATTTAGCACATCCTCTAATAGCTTTCTGAGAAAGGATACATAGGAGGTAACAGTCTGAAAACCTGTATTCTACCTTCAAATGTGCATGTAATAGATACAGAATTCTATTTTACAAATAATATGAGAAACATCACAATATTGTCCCCTAACTCCCATTATTGTTGAAAGCAGGAGAGTATTGTGATTCATGTACCCTTGTGTAGGCCTCTTTTTTTAAGACCTTTTCTACATTCCTGCTATTCTGAAATTTTATGATGGTGTGCTTTGTAGTAGATTTCTTTTTTTTTTCCATTTTTAGCATTTAGTGATCCTTTTCAATCTGCAAAGTCTTGTCCTTCAGTTCTGGGAGTTTTTTAAAGTATTTCTTCAGTTAAGTCGTCTTTTTTCCCCTTCAGTTTCTTTTTCTGTCAGGTTATATATTGTTGTTGTTGTTGTTCAGTCACTAAGTCATGTCCCACTCTTTGCCACCCCTGAGCTGCAGCACGCCAGGCTTCCCTGTCCTTCACTATCTCCCAGAGTTTGCTCAAATTCATGTCCATCGAGTCGGTGATGCCATCCAACCATCTCATATGCTATCACCCCCTTTTCTTCCTGCTCTCAATCTTTCCCAGCATCAGGGTCTTTTCCAATGAGTCAGTTCTTCGCATCAGGTGGCCAAAGTATTGAAGCTTCAGCTTCAGCATCAGGCCTTCCAGTGAATATTCAGGACTGATTTCCTTTAGGATGGACTGGTTTGATCTCCTTGCAGTCCAAGGGACTCTCAAGAGTCTTCTCCAGTACCACGGTTTGAAAGCCTCAGTTCATCACTCAGCGTTCTTTATGGTCCACCTCTCACATCATACATGACTATTGGAAAAACCATAGCTTTGACTAGATGGACCTTTGTTAGTGAAGTGATGTCTTTGCTTTTTAATATGCTGTCCAGGCTTGTCATATCTTTTCTTCCAAGGAGCAAGAGTCTTTTAATACCAGGGCTGCAGTCACTGTCCACAGTGATTTTGGAGTCCAAGAAAATAAAATGTGTCACTATTTCCACTTTTTCCCCTTCTACTTGCCGTGAAGTGATGGGACCAGATGCCATGATCTTAGTTTTTTGAAAGTTGAGCTTTTTCACTCTCTTCTTTCACCCTTATCAAGAGGCTTTTCAGTTCCTTTTCACAGGATATATATTAATATACTGTTAGCTGGATCTCTGACTAAGCCTCTGATTTTTTTCTTTGCTGTTTTCTTTTTGTCTTTTAATCCTACTTTCTGGAAGATTTGCTTGACTCTATTTTCTAAGCCTTCTATTTAGTTTTCTATTTTGATTTTTAAAAAAATTTTAAGACTTCTTATTCCCTGAGTGTTCCTTTTTTTTCTTATAATATCTTGGAATATTTTCTCATACAGTATTTCCTATTTTCCCTCTTATTCTGAGGATATCAACTTGAATTTTTCTTCGGCTGCCTTTATTGTCTGTTTCTTCTGAGTTCCCTTTTTCTTCTTAATTCTGGTCTCCTCCATGTTGGAAACTTTTCCTCCAGCGTCTGGAAGTCCGTGGTAGTCTGTCTGTATTTAAGAATGAGGCAGTGAAAGCCAGTCAGAGCCCAGGTGTGTGCAGAGTCTGGGAACTGGGGAGCTCCTCTGCAGGGTGCCTGGATATGGACCAGGTTGTTTCTTTCAGGAATGCCCAAGTGCTGGTATCTGTAGTTCTTTCATCTGGGGTCATTTAATTTATCCGGAGAGTTCTCTAGTCTCTTGCCAGTCTGCCTCCGTCATCCTGGGAGCCCTTAACTGTGTTTTGTGTCCCCAAATCAGTCATTCGGAAGAATAAGCCCCTGATCTTCTGCAGAGATGAGAGAGAGAGCAGTGCGCATGTGTGTGGAACAGGAAAGGGGACCTGAGAATCTATCTGATCCTTCTTCACACTTCTAAGTTGTCCCTTTTCAGCTTTTCTTCACCGCCACTTTCTGTGGTACTTGACCCTTATCAGACCTCTACAAGGCACACAGGCAGGCTCCTTTTTAGCATCCTTCTTTGCAGGGCTAAGGCTTCAATTTTCTCATATCTGCCACCTACTCTTGAACCTGCTTTCCATCTTCCAACCATGCGTTATCATTTCTCATCCTGTGTTGTCTCCTCTTCCATTCTCTTGTCCTTAAAAGTTTATACCATTTTTGCTACTGTTCCCTTACTATCATTTTAGTAAGGTTTTGGGATGAGTTGTCTTTTAATGCATGGGTTCAATCTGCCAGGTTTACCTCAAAGTCTCATTAATTTCTTTCCTAGAGCAAATAGGTACAAGTTTATTTTCATAGCAGATTTTAAAAGTTCTCTTGGTACAGTTTCATTTTTCTAAACCTTTTTTTTACAAAGGCTTTTTGGCATTCTTGGTTTTTAAGATATTTCTTACGTGGAAGTTTCTAGAACTTGGTTTAGTTTTCTTTTATTTTAAGAGTTACTAAAATTGACCTATGCAGGCTTGAGGGAGCATCATTGGCAATTTTAGTCTATTGGATCAGTAGTCTAAAATCACTAATCTGGATATGAATATTTTAAAGCGTGTTACTTTATCATTTCTTATGGGTGTTGTGAGTTGGGGTGTCACATACATCATATATAGATTTAAGTGGGTATATATGAAGTTGTGGGTATATATATATGTAAATATATATAAATAAATATATGTATATGAGTAAAACTCTTGGTAACAAGTCAGTGTTTTTCTTCGCAAGACCATGCAGTTTGAAGATGATGATCATGCCCCACCAGCTCCTCCCAACCCCTTCAGTCATCTCACAGAAGGAGAACTTGAAGAGTATAGGAGGACAATCGAACGTAAACAGCAAGGCCTGGAAGGTTAGTACACTTTGAAGTTAAGCCCCAGCTAACTACACTGCTAACAGAGCCCCTTGAGTTGGATGATAGAAGGTAGTCAGGATTTTTTTTTTTAATGTTTCTTTACCATCAGTTGTTCCATGTGCTCTCTCTGAGTCTTTACTTGAGTGTAAGTAGGATTAAAATGTGAAGAGCTACCACATACCATGTGTGTTAACATGTAGAGAAGGCTGTTTTCCTTAGAAAGCAATCTGATTGCTAGCAGAAAGTCTATAGTAAAGTGAAATCCCCAGATGAGTAAAGAATCACTAGCTAAAGTAAATGTAGATAAATTAATAGATTTAAACATTTCAGAAAATATGGCTTTTTAAAAAATTTTGTTTTACTTTGACATAATTGTACATTCACAGGTATGTGGCTTTAATGTTTTGTAAAATCTCTGTTGTTCCTGGATGTCTCAAGATGTCAGTACTGTAATTTCCAAATCTAAAATAAAGTGGGATGCTAGAATTTTTATGTGACTTTTCTTAAGCACATGGGCACTCTAGTGAGGTTTCTTTTTTCTGACTTCAGAACCCTAAGTAAGGGTTGCATTTAAGAACTGTTTATGAAAACGCCAATTAAATACTAGCTCACTTTTACTCGAGAATAAGAGATTCTTTATAGAGAGGGTTCTCAGTCTTGGGTCTTTGGATAAGCTTCAGACAATCTATGAGCCATCCGAAAAATATCTTAAATATAATATAAAACTTAAATATAATATAAAATATAATTAATATTTGCTTAATTTTATATTTGAGGAAGTTAGGGGTGCCAGGTAGAGGACAAGAAGTCTATGACCCCAAAAGAGGGTAAGAGCCTCTGCTTTAGAGCATTTTCAACACACAGTTGAAATTTTTACCAAAAACGAAATAGAGCCACTAGTTAAAGAATCTTTGTGCCTGTTTGATGATATCATGTAGAAAGAACTAATGACATCTGGATCATCCAGGAAACAGTTCTCATCTCATCAATGTGATAGTGTCTTTGTCACAAAAGGGAGTCATCCTGACTCATTAATATAATCACATTAAATGTTTTAAGTGGTATTCTTCAACTTATGTTCATTCTAACATAAGGTTGGAAACTTTATTTTTGTATTTTGTAAAATGTCCCTCTTTAATCTCTTATTTTTTGAAAGCCTAAAGATGCCAGGTAACAAATATAGCACAATAGAACCATCTCCTTTTATATATAATTTTATAAGTAGTTTCTTCCACCTTCACTGTGACCTGAATCAGCTCACTAATATTGCTCTGATAGGAATCACTAATTGGAAATTGTTCAAAAATTCAGTGAGGCATTTTGCCTCATTAATATAGCATCATTGGTGAGGCTTTCAGATTTCCTTTCATTTGGCTGCTCAATGTATTTTTGGTTTTCTAACACTAGCAAAAGCTAAATGCTTACATATTATTTGCCTGGGCTGCCAGTAGCCATGCTTCCTTAAAGCATGTATGTCAAGTTAGCAGTAGCAGCCGGAGTGTTAACACGTTAACTTCCTCTTTCCACACAATGATCGATGTGTGGGATAACTGTGAGCCTGCTCAGCTCATGGCTGAAGCGTTTATCATGCCTGTGTATGTAGGTATTTGATGTATGCACTAACCTTCCTGAAACCTTAATGCTTTTTTGTTTCGCATGGCTTTTAACTAAACTCTTATCCAACAGATGCTGAGCAGGAATTACTGTCAGATGACGCTTCATCTGTTTCACAAATTCAGTCTCAAACTCAGTCACCGCAAAATATCCCTGAAAAATTAGAAGGTATTCAATGTAATTCCCCACAGCCTTCACCCAGTTAATCTTTAGAGTCTGTCCCTCTGTCATTTGTCTTCATATAAAGAAATTGAACACCTGATACAGTAAGTTTCTTACCATGCATTTTACTTACAGCTCCCAATGATTTTATTTTCTTTTATTATTATGGGGTGCTACTTTTGTTCAGCATTTATACTGACTTACCTTAATCTGGATTTTGGCAACCTAATAGTTCTTAAGAATTTGTGAAATTAAAATTGGTTTGTTGTATATCTTCCAATCAGAAGCATGAAATCTTTTTCAACTTTGATTGCCAGATGACCCCAAAATTAAAGAAAAATATATGTATGTTGTCTTCCTCATTTATACTGACTTGATTTACAATGAAACTGTCAATTCATCAAACTGGACTTATCTAGCCTTCATTCTTTGTTCTAACAACTTTGTTCCGTTTAAACCATTTAAGAGCATTAGCTTCATGCTAATAGGCCCATAGTCTATTAAAATAATCATCTGTTTTTATTGGGATCAAAGTAATGCCTTAGTACATTGCTTAAGCATTTCAGTTTTATAAAGCAAAGATGTTGACTATATAAAATAACAAAAAAATCTTCCCCTTTTGTAGAAAACCATGAGCTATTTTCCAAAAGCTTCATCTCCATGGACGTACCTGTCCTGATAGTGAATGGCAAGGATGATGTGCATGGTGTTGAAGACGAGCTTGCTCAGCGAGTAAGCAGGTTAACCACAAGCACCACCATAGAAAGCATTGAGATAACCATCAAGTCTCCAGAAAAAATTGAAGAAGTCCTGTCACCTGAAGGCTCACCTTCAAAATCACCATCCAAGAAAAAGAAGAAATTCCGCACTCCTTCTTTTCTGAAAAAGAACAAAAAAAAGGAGAAAGTTGAAGCCTAAATAGAGTCTTTTTATAATTGTTATTACAATGTGACGTTGCACATTTAAAAACCACATATAAGTTGATCATTAACATGCAGTGGTAGATCAGATTGGGGGTCTGTAGCAAACTGGACTTTTAAGAACTGGAAAGAGTTTTACTAAAAGAAAAACATATTATGAAAAACACTTTCAAAGTCATCTCTCATTTTCTATGTCCAAAAAAGGTTTTGAATTTTTAAACAATTGCTAGTTTTGATTAGCTTTGCCCTCATGAAGTATTATTATAATCCCCACAAACAGATATCTGTCTGAATTACTTCAGGCCTTCTACATAATATCTGTTGGAAAGAAATTACCAGTGAACGAGTGAGAGAATTTTTGTTTCTCAAAACCTGCTTCACTTGGTAATGAGATTATAGTTTTTTATCATGATTATTGACTGTAACTTTTGGGTTCCCATTGTTTCAATGGGCATTAACAGAATGCTTTAAAAGCTTCTAAGATAAGAATCTATAGCATTAGTATACACTGGCACATAATTGTTTTTTTTAAATTTAAGAAAAGATTCATTTGGAATTTTATTCATAGTATGAAATTTCCTCACCTGAAGTAACTTTGTTTGCAAAAAAAAAAAAGGTCATTTTAGTAAACTATAATTTTTGAAAAGTTCCTTTTTTATTAGTTTAGAAACCCCCTTATTTTTCAATGAAGGGGATTTTATACGCATAACATGGGTTATTTAGTTTAACTCTGGCAAAAACGATTTTTGTATGTTGAGACGTTTGTATACCATTCAGTATAAAAATGTCATAAGCATATTAGCCAATCATTTAACAGTAGAGCGCATTTGAGGCTGCTTGGTACTAAGTATACTTTAAATATAATTAAAGAATCCAGGGACTTAGTATCAAAAGGGGATTAGAGCATTTAAAGACATAACAAGATTCATATTTGAACCTTATAATGTATTTTTCTCTTAGTATTGCTAATGAATGAAAAAGCCCTCATATGGTAACCAAATGGAAAGAAAGAGACTGAGAGAGGAAGTGAGCAGTGACGGGAATAAGAGAGGTGTTATGAGAAGAGTTCTGGGTTGATGCTGCACGGTCATGATAGGATTTGAAGTGTAATTTACTTACAGCATGTCCCCAATTGCTAAAATTCTGTTTCTCTGCCAAAACCATTGTATTTCTTAGTTGACATTCAAGTTTTAAAAGGGTGAAATCCTTTTAACGTTACGTATTTTCAGAAGGCGGCACAAGAAGGAAACAGTGGGTCTAATCCCCGCCCCCCACCATGAGAAAACTACCACTTCTTAATTTTTACCAATTTTTCTTATCTTTTCAGTTAACTTTCTTCTAATGTAAATACAAATTTAAACCTAGGCTTAATATAGTTTTTTTTTTTCTTTCACCCAAGTAATGTCACAAATCAATGTAAAATCAGTGATCCAAAATAGTCAATGAGTAAAAATAATCCAAAATATTTCTGGAGGGTGAGTGATGTGTAAAAAAAATTCCATGGATTATAGTGTGTTGCGGGGCTGGTTCTGTTTGACTGTGAGTGTTTGATGATGCAAAGTTGAAACGGAGCCTGGAAAGTTCATTCTAGATCTCACTAACTACTGGAATCAGTGTTTTAATCTTAGTGGAAACCTTCAGTTGCTTAATTCTGTGTTTGAGGATTCTTTTTGTTCTACATCATTTATGTTGTATTACAACGTATGTAGAAACAGTAACCTGTGAACTATACTTTTCCATAACTTTTTAAAAATATATATATCTTAAATGAATGCAATGTGCATAAGTATTTTTTAAATGCAACAGTGAACTATTTGCACCTTTTGCTAATGCCTCTATTTACTTGCTTTGGCATAAAGAATGAGCCAATGAACCTCTGTGTCCTGTGGAAAATGTATAAATGTTATCTGATATTGCTCTTAGATGTAATGCTAATTAATGTAAAATCACAAATAAACAGTATTTTAAATAGATAGACTTGGTATCATTAGCTTTCTATTCAGGAGTGGTCACTTATCCTGTGGACTGTTGAGTTTTGTACTGCAGTGAGATTTTGAGTAAGACTGACACTTCTGAATAAGGAATGTCCTGATACATTTATTTTCAAATTAGTTGAAAATTAACTAATAAGCCCTTCTTGTTTCAGCTCATTTTGAAGGAAATATTCCCCAAGTGACCTATTTTTCTTTCTTGATAGGATGTGACAGTCTTAAATATTTTTCTGACTATCTATAGAGATCTTTGAAGGATTTAAGATTCTGATTCTCAGACTCAGTGCTACATGGATGTAGAATAGAAAATGTTGCAGTATATATGTTGAGTTTATACATTACTTCTCTTTGATTTTTAATTATGTAACAACGTAACATTAAAAAGATAGTAAAATAGAAAGGTTACCATTATACCACAATATTCAGCAAAATAATTTATTGTCTTCCAGCTCTTGTTATGTATGTATTTCCTGTGTATTGGTTATCATAGTATGGATGTAGTTTTATTCAAGATTTTTTCTGCTTACTATAGCATATTCTATCCTAAAAGATTTTCAAACTAAATCACTCACATGAATGATGTCTTATGATTTTTTTCCACCACTTTGTCCTAAAAATAGAGTGCAAGAGGGGAAATCATGTTAATTGAGGGTTCTGGTTAATTGAAGTTTTTACTATAATTACCCATTATAAAAATGAAGGGTTTGGGCTGAGAATAGATTCATAGTCTTGGGCATGTTTAATTATTACCTTGTCTTGTAAATAACCCTTTGGTGAAAAAATTGCTGTTTTAGAAAGATGCTCATTTGAAAATTCCCTTTCATAAAGCAACAAAGGCAATTATCTTCAGTCCTCACTTGAGAGTCCATAGAGCATGAAAGGTAGCATTGCCTGTGCCTTTTCCTCTATTGATTAGTATTTTCATTCAGCAGGGAATAAAGAGAACCAAATGGATCAAATTGTGACAGCATTGGCTTTTATTAATATTAGGTTTTGTTTTGACATAGGCAGAGAACACATAAAGGCAAATTGGTTATTTTTTAAATTCAAGAGTGATGTATAATATGCATCAATATTGCAATTTCGACCAAACTAGGATTTTACACATGCAGTCTTCTCTGTGGCCACTAGAGGGTGCAGTAGACCTAACAATCCTGTGTATTTCTAGTCCTTGAACTTTCCTTTTCTTAAAGGCTAAGCACCACCATGTTCATTGTCAAATACCCAGAACTTAGAAGAGTTTGTTGCTTATCATTCTCTTCAATAGACTGTTCTCAACTTTGTTGTCTCAGCAGGTCCATTTCCCCAATGCAAATACCACCAGCAGGACCTCTAATGCCTGTGGAGAACCCACTGAAAATTGTTGAGGTGTGGTCCCAGAAAGTAACCATGGTAGAAAATAACTCCTCGGAGGAGTTTTCATGCCTGTGAGTGGCAATACAATGCCTGCTTCCAAAAAATAACTGACATTTTTTTGACTGGGGAGGTAACTGATAATATCTGTCATTTTTTGATGCCTTCTGTGTTATCAAGAACTATGCTAAATGCTTTTCATGTATTAACCTCCTCTGGCCTTTCCAACATCCTAAGAAAGTAGATGATATTATCCTCATTTTGTAGATAAAGACTAAGGCTTGCAGACAACAAAAAGGAGGTGCTAGTGTTTCGCTTTGAGATACAAATTTTTACAATTCTAGTGCTGTGTGTGTGCCAGGTCCTATATGTATGGTTCCTGGAGGGAGAGGTAGCTTTCTTAGTGTGACCTCTTAAGTCCACCCATGCTGAACTCATGTTTTGATATAAGATGGGCTGTAGATTTGGGATAAAACATTAACTTTTGATTTGGAAGACTTAAGTTTGCCCCAAGAATTAAGAAATCGATAAATACCTGAAAAGTGGGAACAACCTGTGGTAATACGATCCTTTAGGATAAAGAACCAGCTCTTGAACCTTCATCATGACACCCAGAAGACAAGATATCTGTACTTTGGCATAAGATGCAAAAAAGAGTTGGGCAGAAGCTCTTTATCTTTGCTCTTTTAAAAAAAAAATTTTCCAAAGTTGGGGGCAAGGAGAGACAGTCTAAGGAAAATTATTTTTAAAACCTGGAAAGACGGCTTAATCTAGTTATAGAAGTATTTTTAAAGATAAATAAACTGTACCAACTTAAATCTTATTTAAATGGACATACTTGGAGATGATCTTCCTTGGAGAAAAATTCTAGCATACATGCTAGAGATCAGAAGAAGCAGCAGCCAGCCTTTGGGAGTTTTCCGAGATTTCATTTCTAAGAGATGACCATTAGGGGGCAATCCTGGGTCTAAATTTAGTTTTAGTTGATAGAGGCCAATTACTTCAAAATGTCTATTTTGGACTTGGATTTGCATCTGTTTTCTGATTATGCATTACTAGATACAGAATCAGTTCAGTTCAGTTGCTCAGTTGTGTCGGACACTTTGCGACCCCATGAACTGCAGCATGCCAGGCCTCCCTGTCCATCACCAACTCCCCGAGCTTGCTCAAACTCAACATCCATCAACTTGGTGATGCCATCCCACCATCTCATCCTCTGTCATCCCCTTCTCCTCCTGCCTTCAATCTTTCCCAGCATCGGGTCTTTTCCAATGAGTCAGTTCTTTGCATCAGGTGGCGAAAGTACTGGAGTTTCAGATTCAGCATCAGTCTTTCCAGTGAACATTCAGGACTGATTTCCTTTAGGATTGATTGGTTGGATCTCCTTGCAGTTCAGGGGACTCTCAAGAATCTTCAACACCACAGTTTAAAAGCATCAATTCTTCAGAACTTAGCTTTCCTTATGGTCCAACTTTCACATCCATACATGACTACTAGAAAAGCCATAGCTTTGACTAGATGGACCTTTGTCAGAATAAGGTTGAGGAAAGTTTATAACCACTGAATTACTTCATGCATTCCTTACAGCCTAGTTATCTTGTTCTGACTTAGGAAGAATTAGTCCTCCAGAGAAGTGCTTGCCTAATAGTAGTCGTTCAGAGACGACTAAGCCAGGATCCAAGCACAGATCTTCAAGTCTGTGTCACACTTGTCTGCTATACCACAGTCTCCGTTGGAAGCCCATTGGATCATAACCTAGGAACAGATAAATAAACAGTTATCTAAAATTCCCTACAAATTAATGTTTAGGACTTTATTATAGGAATAGTTAAGAGAAACATATTGCAGAACAGAGCTAGTGTATTATTTATCAATAATTGTTTTTCCTAAAATTTCAAGTCAGACGCTCTGTGGCACTCTTCTCTGTTCCTTCTCAAGTGAATTAAGATACTGATTGCTTTCCTACTACAACCTGTGATATTTAAATGCCATTTATACATTAAATAACAAACTGATATGTTTTAATATTCCTCCCATAGCAAATGTTATATGTCTTATCTAGCAGACAGGTGGACATGTCTCCAGTTAACAGTTATTTTTAAGGCCTGTATAATTTATAGTTGGTTAAGTCCTGATAATGAAGCAATGGTGAAAGTTACTGATTATTTCTGCACAAACTACCTTAGGTTCAGTCATTCTTGGGCCAGTGCTGACCTTGCTTGTAATAGTAAAAAAAAAAAAAAGAAAATTCCTTATTTTCAGTCCCCAGTAACTCCTATCTCTAGGCAAAATACTAGTTCCTGGCTAATCTCTATACCTTAAAATCAATAGCATTGATTATATTCATCCAGTTTGGATGTTCACAGAAAAATTATTTTTCTAAGAAATCATTCAGGCTCTCACCTTCTGAATCTGACTGGATTCTGCCTGTGGAATGTGTATTTCTCTAAATAAACTTGCTTTTAAACACACAAAAGTAATAATAAATTTCTAAGAAATGATTCTAAAATTTTTAATATGCTTTTAAAACAGTAAATAAACTGAGTAAAAAGTATTGTCTATAAGAGTCTGTACTACATATTATTTCAAACTCTCACAGACAAGGTTTTTCCTCACTGTCCATTTATATTTGACTTTCACTCCAAAGGGTCAGTAGAATGAGCCCTGTGGAAGGACCAATTTGGAGTGTTAATTATTGGACTTCTTAGATCAAAGAATGTCCTACTGGGCTGATATTTAGACTTGAGATTTTTCAAGAAAGAAAAAATTTCCAAAGCAGTAATATCCTAACAGACGGGGATGGAAATGAGGAAGTGGTGTGGTTATAAGAGGCAGACTGTTCTGTGGATTTCCCCCTGGTCCTCTTGACTTAAATGATATTTCCTGGGTTAAAAAAAAAAACCCTGACAGTCCCAGCCTGGACCTCGGACTGCAGTGCTGCCAGACGCTTTCCAGTGAGTTGCCAGACTATCGTGTGTCCTTACTTCATGTAAGGGCACTTTGTTTTATAAGCAGAATCTAAACTAATTGTCTTTCCCAAGAGCAATAGCTTCAGAAGATTCTTACTGAGCAGGAGCTATGAAGGAAGTTGTTGCAGCACTCTATAACTCACCCCTTTCCTGTTGAGTAATGCTCTGGGGGCTGGATTTCAGTGGTGGCTGGTTGGGCAGACTTTGACTTTAGAGTAGGTGACCTCCTCGGTTTTATGAGAGAACATGTAGATACAGCCAAGTTGCTGGCAGGCACAGGCCTACTCTTCCAAAGGTGTTTACTGGACTAACAAAGTTAAACATTACTTCTTACCTGATTTCTATTTTGGAAATGTTGGCTTCAATTGTTTCAACTGAAATGAAGGTCATTTGAGGCTATTAAGACAAACCAAAACGTATTCCAAATATTATCCACCAGGCCGTGGTGCTGGGAGGAGGAGGGGGGAAGAGGGGAGGGGTGAAGCTCCCACTGCACTTGAATGTTTGGGTCTGTTGGTGTGTTAGTCACTCAGCTGTGTCCAACTCTGCAACCCCATAGACTGCAGCCCACCAGGCTCCTCTGTCCATGGGATTCTCCAGGCAAGAATACCGGAGTGGGTAGCCATTCCCTTCTCCAGGGGATCTTCCCAACCCAGGGATCAAACCCAGGTCTCTTGCATTGCAGGCTGATTGTTTACTGTCTGAGCCACCAGGGAAGCCCATTAAGCCCTTTAAAATATGTTTTGTGTGATAATTGAGGTGTTTCATTTTTAAAATAATGTTTTAGGTAATTTTATATTATAGAACCATGTATGTGAAATAACTTCGCGTAGGTATGGTCTCCTGTCTCCATTTTGACTTTTGGGTCAACATTGAGCAAGAGTACATGCACATACCCTTGCTGAAGTCAGGCTGAGCACGGCTCAGTTAACTGCAGAAGAACAGGGCAGACGGGGTGGGGCAAGCTCTGGAATTCTACCCACTCACTGAGCAAAGCCGGGCATTGGGGCAGCAGCTTGAGCTGAAGCAGGTAGTAGGAAGTCCAGCCCAGCGGGTGAAGCATTGAATCCGGAGGACGAGGCAGTCGACCAAAAGCACAATCTGGTACAGTGGTCCGTATCCAAGAAGTTAAGTCCCAGTCAGGAACCTGGAGCATGAGAACAGGACTGCAGGAACCGTGTAGCTCGCCTAGGAGCCCCAGCCCAGGGCTGAGCTTTAAGAGCAGTGCTTCCTCCACTTCCTGTGGGGCAATGGCAAGATCGGGGAAGGACCTTCGGCTTAGGGGTCTGAGTCTAGTTCCTCAGAACGGAAACTCAGATGGAAGGAGAATGACAGGGATCCTGTGATCAGAGCTGAGGTACACGGTAATGCCTAGGGTACCAGGAGCCAAGACACGAGGTCTCGACTGGCCTGCAAACGGGCGTGGCTTCTTGCTGAGTGAGTCCCAGAACCTCCTTAGTTCTTCCTGTCTCATCAGGACCAGTCCGGAAGCCCACACCCTGGTGAGGGGGTCAAGGGGCTCCAGCCAATGGGGGCGAGGAGTGCTGCAGAGACAGGAAGGGGCCTGGCCTGACGCTCACGATGGAAGCAGCCTCACGTGATAACAGACTCAGCGGGGCAGCCAGGATGGGTTATTAATATTTTACCCTAGAACCCACCTGGGGGGCCAAGGGCCAAGCACTACCAAAACACTAGCTGTCAGAACGGCCCTGTGTTCCTCGGGAACTCATTTTCTCTAAGAAAATACAGAGTTTACCCCAGAAAATGAGCCCTAGTGACAAATCTGGCCCCCCCTTCTGGAAGTCAGTATAAGATGCTCCTCAAGAGTGCTGGTAATTGGGGATTTCCCTGGTGGTCCAGTGGCTAAGACTCCGTCCTCCCAAAGCAGATCCCTGATCAGGGAACTAGATCCCACATGCTACAATGAAGATCAAAGTTTCCATGAGCTGCAAATAAGACCTGGCTCGGACAAATACATAAATATATATACTTTGAAAAGAGTACTAGTAATTGGATAGAAGAGAATCAGAGGGTGGTCTGTATTTCTCCTCCTCCTAGAGTAAATGAGGCTATGATTTTAGGTGAGCAAAAGAACCTTGATTCTACGTGGTGTGTCTCCAGACCCTTGGGTGATGGGTAGCAACCTTCTGCCCTGGGGCAGGAGGCCTCACCAATTTTTCTTGCCACACTTGCCCAAAGAATGACCTCTCAGTCCACTCCTCCAGCCTGCTGCCAAGAGGAAGACTTCTTGAGCCCTTACCTGTCAAACCTCAGGTCTGTCATCATCCTCTGTTTAAATCATTCTGTCCTCTAATCCAGGAGCTGTCCATAGAACACCTGTTCCTACTCCCTGGCAAACAGAATCTCTTCACACCCATCTCCCTTAACCTGCTTACCTAGCAGAAGGCTTGCAGCCTGTCCAGTGTCTTCCTAGCTTTCCACCTGGCCCCGTGGATGAAGCATGTTACTCTCATCAAAATAACTTCCTTCTTTATCAGACTCCAATGGTACTTCAGGGCCATACTTATCTCAGTTTGTCTTAAATTAACATTGTTATATACTCCCCCCTACAAGATTATGAACTATGGGAAAGCAGAGGTTATACCTTGTTCTTCTTTTTGTCCTCCACCGTGCTTCATCAAACGTAGAGGCTGGATTTTTGTTGCTTATAATGGACACTACTGTTCATGTTGATGTCATCTTAACAATATGTACATAGCAAAAGGAAGGGGCTTGAGGTGAAAACCATGATTGGAGTCACTAGTTTGATCTGCACAGCAAATGATTGCTACAGTTTACCAAGTGCCTGCCCACCACTCCTACGGCATGTTTTATAACATTATCTTAATTCCCTTTCCTGCCGCTGAAGGGAACCTGAGGTTTAGAGAGAAGCTAATACATTGTTTCATATCGCTACATAGTAAATGGTAGATCCAGGATTCAAACTCCAAGTCTGTTTCTTACTCTCTGCCAGGTTATTCACCAAATGCAGCCCTCTTGTCAGTTGGTAGAAAAATCAAGTGTTAGAACTTGCAGCAATGACAGAGAAGCCTTCCCCAGCCTGTCTCTCTCGTGGCTAAATTGGCTTCTAGGTGAGGAAGAGTTAACCCAGGACAGACTGCCTGGGCAGCCCCACTGCAAATCACTAACTCAGAGTAGGAGAGAACGTCCTATGCACATATGCAATATAGTTTTGTTTAGGAACCCAAGGACAACTTAGAGTATCTGTATAGAATAGAAGACTGGGTGTTGGTCTTTTCTTAGCAAACACTACTACAGGTGTGCTACTAAATTAACAGTGATACGGTCACTGCGTCCTGATCAGCAGCGTGGTTTTTTTAATGCATGTATTGCCCAATATTGCCCATTGAATCTCTGCAGATTGTTTAACTGAAGGCTGCTGTCATTGATAGAAGCTGTTGGCACATTATAACTCCCTGGGTAAAGTGTAATAGCTAGGATTTACTGAGCATCATGTGCTTTAAATGGAGCATTAATTTACTACTGCAAACCTCCAGATAAATACTATTATCCCCCATTTTACAGATGAGAAAACTGGCTTTAAAGAAGATGCCTAAGGTGGCAAAAGCCGGGGTTGAAACCTACATAATCAAATTTGAGAGCGTATTCTTTCACTGTCTTTGATTCCCAAGGATAATTGCTGTTTTATTCATCTTTTTCACTTACATGGATCTCTGGGGACAGCAGACATTAATTAATAAGCTATTACATTATACAGGGTTCAGGGTTCAAGTTTTCTTTCACTTTCACTTTTGTGCTAGAATACTCTCTTGTTCTAGAGTGCTAGCTATGGCACATGATACATTACATAGTACCTAATTCCAACTGTTGTACCAATAATACTCTGAAATTTCCACATTTGAAATCATTGTAGCCTTTTTTCCGTTGTCCAGTAGTGGAACATTATAGTCTAGAGCTTACGCTCTGGAGTCGTAGAGACCTGAGTTTGACTCCTGGTTCTTTACTTTTCTATAAAATGGGTAGAATATTGTACTAACCTCTTAGAATGGTTATAAGAATTAAGTGAAACTGTAATATGCACAAAACTTCACATGAAGCTCAGAATCAATAAACCCTCAATTAATGTTGGTATCATTAGTATTATCACTTTCTTTGGTCTCCTTTATCTCCCAGGAGAGAATGCATATTAGAAAAAAGATTAAACTATAAATGGCTTATCCCTTTCAATGTTATCTATCTGAAATGTTGTCATTCCTGTTCTTTTCAAAATTCTCTGTACAATTATGACTAGATTTCCAGTCTTTGAAAGAGGTCAGGCACTTCCCCGGGCATCCAGTGGTTAAGATTTCACCTTCCAATGCAAGGAGTGCTGGTTCGATCCCCAGTAAGGGAACTAAGATCCCACATGCCCTGGGGCCAAGAAATCAAAATATAAGACAGAAGCTATATTGTAACAAATTCAATGAAGACTTTAAAAAATGGTCCACATCAAAAAAAAAATCTTGAAAAAGAAGGGCAGATGCTGACAAGGGATGAACATATAAGTTATAACTGGCCCTTTTCCAGTAAGAAAAAAATTTGTTGTTAGGAGATAAGGTTTGTAGTCTGGGAAGGTGATGGATAAAGGAATTACTGTGTTGATTACTCCCAGACAGGAATACCCCATAGCAGCAACTTCAAGACCAGAGGGGATGCCTAGACCTAAGGCAGCTAGCTCCATGGAGAAGCCCATAGGTGCTAAGGTGTGTTTGTGGAAACAACCACCTTTGGGGCTCTTGTTGGAAAGGATTTTCCTGGCTCTCTTTGTTCCCTTGAAAATTGAGTGTTATCATGTAGGGGGTTGGCCATCTGCAGCCTTTGTGGCCCTAACTATCTGATCTTGGCAATCTAAGAAAGTCCTTTATGAGTAAGCGTAAATGATGCTTCACAATTTTGGTTTTCCCTCTGGGGGATGCTCTGGTGACAGAGGTTAACCAAAACTGTTCTCCGAGCAGCATGAAAAAGTCCCAGAAAAGGCAGGTTCTTGTCAATCCTGGGCTGGGCAGAACACTAGTAAGAAAACAAATATGCTTCATAAGAAAAACCTGCGTATGCTCAAAACCTGATTAAAGGCAAGGGAGAGGAAAAGGGGTTGTGTAAAAGTAAATGGGAAGGGGGCACAGAATGTAAAATGCTTTTGACAGTCTGAATAATTAAGCACATTATACAGTTTCATATTCATAGGGGAAAAACAGGAAAGAGTACACTCAAACAGACTGTGTTTAACAGTGGTGATATCTTTTTTTAAAATTTATTTTATTGACGTAAGTTGATTTACAACGTTGTGTTCATTTCTGCTGTACAGCAAAATGATTCAGTTATACATATCCATTCTCTTTCATATTCTTTTCCATTATGGTTTACCACAGGATATGGAATATAGTTCCCTGTACTATACAGTGGGACCTTATTGTTTACCCATTCCCTATGTAATAGTTTGCATCTGCTAATCCCAAACTCCCAATCCATCCCTCTTTATTCACCCTCCCCCCTGGCAACCACGAGTTTGTTCTCTATGTTCTCTATGTCTGAGTCTAACAGTGGTAGTATCTTGGTAGTGGGATTACATGTGCTTTTTATTTATTTCTGATTCTTTTAGATTGCCAAATTTTGAATAATGAAATATTAAAAACAGAGTATCAAAAATTATGATAATTAGGGGCAATGCTATTTTTAAGTCATATGTCAATACTGAATGACAAGCACAGAGCAGAATGGTGCCAATTATATGCTACCACTCATGTAATAAAGGGGGCAAAATATATATATTATTTATATGTGATAAAATATGCCAGGAAAATTAAACCAGAAATCAGTTGCATAGGACTAACCATGGGAAATGGAAGTGCCCTGTAGGAGATGTTTCACTATAAATGCTTTGATACTCTACTTCTTTAATTGAGTGCCTGTATTAAAAGTTTTTAAAATGCAGTATATTTTCCCCATTGTAACGTCGAGAGTTCCTGAAAATTGTACAAAGCATATCATTATAAATGAACTATACATATATTTCAAGCACACTCTGTATGATCTACAGTAGGTAGAATGTCTGCAAGATACCATGATAACTTACACCACGTTGTGTGGTGCTATTTATCTCAAGGCCCACATGTCAAATGCGATCCTCATTTAGAACCAAAAGAAAAAAAAAAAAAAAAACTAGCCTTAATATGAGTCATCAAGTTTCCATTTTGCCTTGGCTTCCAAGAAGCCTAGAGCTATGTTTTGCCTTCAACCAGATTTTCTGGTTGAGGGGGACAGTCAGACTCTTACTGAGACACACCCCATTTATTACTCCACTCTCATCTTTCAAATCTTGTTCTAATAGCTTTCCGTTTGGTTAGAGCTATGCCTTCCCCTAGTTGCAGTTTCAAAACTTCTTTGAAAGACAATGGATATGTATTGGTTATCTACTGCTAGGTAACACGCGTATGTGTCACTGCAGTTGTGTCTGACTCTTTGCGAACCTATGGACTGTAGCCCACCAGGCTCTTCAGCCCATTCTCCAGGCGGGAATACTGGAGTGGGTTGCATGCCCTCCTCCAGGGGATCTTCCCAACCCAGGGATCAAGCCTGAATGTCCTGTGTCTCCTTAATTGCAGGCAAATTCTTTATCCACTGAGCCGTCTGGGAAGCCTCTGATAGGTAACAAGTCACTCTAAGATGTAGAAGCATAAAACAACAACATGCATTTATTGTATCTCACAAACATATTTCTTTGAGTCAGAAATTCAGAAGCATTCTAGCTTGGGATCTTTCAAGAGACTGCTGCTGAAACATTAGCCAGAGCTGTGGTCATCTGAGGGCTCAACTGGGGCTGGAGACCCTGATTCTGGGAAGGTCAGCAAGCTGGTGCTGACTGTTGGTGGGAGGCCTTCAATCCTCCCAACACGGGCCTCTGCACGTGCTGCCTGAGTGTCCTCAGGGCAGGGTGGCCCACAGGGCAGACAACCCAAGAGAGAACAAAGCGGAAGCCACATCCTCTTAGGATCTTGCTGCGGAAGTCACACACCTTCACTGCTGCCACAGCCTCTTCATAAATGAGTCACCTAGTCCAGCCAGTCTTCAAGAGGAAGGAAGGCTGTTTGGCTTCTTGTCTTCACCTTTTGAAAAGAGGAATGTCAAAGAATTTGTGGTCATATTTAAAAACTACCACAGGGTATAATAAAAAATCCAAATAAATCAAGTTAGTTAAACGAGATGGTGAGAACCAAAAGAAGTAACGGAAGGTCACTTTTAGAAGGAGGACACACCCATTGAGCACCCACTCTATCCTGAGCTCTGTCCTTCACAAACGAGATTGTGTTTAATTTTTACAGATGAGGAAAGCGAGACTCAAGGAGGTTGTACAACTTGTCCAAGATCACGTAGCTAGTAAGTATCAGAGGTGCCTGTCAAGCACACATCAGCCTGAGGTCACAGCTGAGCCATCACCCATCCCAGCGGGAAATGGAAAGCATTCTCAATTATTTGCCACCTTGATTTCCCTAAGCCATGGCCACTGGGTCACCAGAGAGAAATGTCATAAATACTCCAAGTTGAATGAATTCTAATAAAGTTGTTTAATTCATCTCTAAGTCCTCTGGAATCAAATGTGTTAATTCTCCTTCAGGAGCACCTCCCCTGCCTTCTGCCATTGCCAGTATATGCCCAGGCAGGGCAGGGCCCTGCCTCTCCTCACCCCTGACTTTGAAAGTCAGCCAGCTTCTCTTCCCATTGCAGCTGGCTGTAACACGGAGGCCACTGGGGTCAATGGAGTAGGGTGACACAGCACCGTGGTGCGTGAGGACAAGGCCCTCCTTCTGATGGGGACTGAACCAAGCCCAATAGGGTGGAGATCGAACAGGCCATCTGCCCTGGTGCTACGCTGGACTGTGGGGCAGTGATAAGGCCAGGGCATCGCCCACCCAGTTCAGCATCCTCTTCCACATATAGACTTCTCTTGACGCTGCCCTCCCAGCCATTGATTGTCACATGGATACTTCTCTCTGCAGGTAACTGGCAGCCTCTTTGCTGCTATGAGGTGGGACCTGATCCAGGGCAAGACCAGCTCCTGGGGATGCCAGGTTCTCTGCTTAGGGGGCAGTGGAGAAACACTGAATCTTTATCTCTCCTCCTCCTCCCACTTTTTTTTTTATGTGGACCATTTTTCAAATCTTTACTGAATTTGTTACAATATTGCTTCTGCTTTGTATTTTGGTTTTCTGGCCACATGTGGTATCCCACAAACAATCTTCTGATAGGTTCTCTGGTCAATAGTCCTTTCTGAGGAGAACTCACGCCTGGGGAATCCCTGGACTTCTGCTCCACTGCTATCTCAGTTCCTAAGTCACATTTCCTCAGAGAATTCTCCTTGGGTTTGGAAGCCGAGGAACCGGTGCTGTGGTTAGAGGCAGAGCTGGAGTAAGAAGTAGGTCAGTTGGGCTGTGAACCGAGGCTCTAGTCTAGAAGGGCACTGAAAACCATCCTTGTAGATAAAAAGGATGAAGAATGTCAACTTCTTAGGAGGTATCTTTCAACCGTTTGTGACTGAAAGAATACTATGATGAAATACTCCAAGGCAGGGGAAGGCGCTGAGACCTCTCACATCAGTTAATTGCCAAAGGTGAAGATCTGGTGAACAGCAGGGCTTTCCCTCTGGGTGTGGTCTGTGCACTTGAAGCCCATTGCTGCTCCCACCCCACCGCGCTTGGTCCTCCACCCTTCTGTCTGTGCTCAGCCTCCTCTCCAAGAAAAGGGGCAACAGATATTGAGAGGTTATCAGCAGAGAACCACCACCAAGCTGTCAGTGCATGGGCAAGGGCCCAGGACTTGTCTGCCCTGGTTGGAGCAGTGTGCACGAGGGGGCAGCCAGGGCCTCTGGGCTGGATCAGAGCTGTCTATTCACTGGCACAGAGGGAGACTCTGGGAGGAAGTGAACCCACACACTAGCTGCTGGCTGTCCACCTTGGTCACAATCAGGTTGAATTTTCCCTTTCTTTATAGCTAAGGCAGATCCCTCACTTGGAAGCCCCCGGGACATCTGACATTGATGAAAGAAGCAGGGTGAGCCCACAACGGTGCCAGGAGGGCAGCTTCAAGTTAGGGCCAGACCATGTTACGAGCAGGTGAACAGAACTCCTGCCATGTTGTCCTGAGAGCCCAAGTGAAAATGTTACTCGTTCAGTCGTGTCCGACTCTTTGTGACCCCGTGAACTGAAATCCACCAGCTCCAGAATACTGGAGTGGGAAGCCATTCTCTTCTTCAGGGGATCTTCCCAACCCAGGAATCGAACCCAGGTCTCCTGTACTGCAGGCAGATTCTTTACCATCTGAGCTCCTAGGGAAGACAAGAGTGTGTGGTTGGGCCCTGGGAGAGGTCGGTCCAGGCTAAAAAGCACAGGAATGAAACTCTGCTAGTATGCGTGGTGCTTCTGACCTGTCCAAGACAGTGCTCTGGGCACTTTGCAAAGATGGTTGCGTTCCTGAGGATGCCCCTTGGGACAGGCTTCACTATTACTCACCCTATTCTGAGTGAGGAACCTCAGGCCCATAGAGGCTACACTACCTGCCCAAGACAGAAGTCAATGAATGGGCGTCAGGATTCAAAGGCTGGTATCTCTGACTCACAAGCCCCCCCCAAGCCACTGCGTCTCTCCTGAGAGAAGTCACCGCTTGGATGCTTGGGACCCCCAACTCTTGCCTCTTTGAAGCCTCTGCTCTGCTCTGCCCTCCTCTGAGGATGCAGGTCGGGCCCTCTCACCCTGGGAAGTGCCCATGACCCTTGCTGTGAGACTGGCTTTTCCAGGACAGATCTGGGCCCTGAAACCGGGCCAAGCGTGTTCCTGGAGAAGGCAGGGCCCAGCCTGGCAAGGATCTGCTGGGTCGTGGCTGTGGGCTCCACTCCAGGGGTGGAGGGCAGAGGCTGAGCCGCTAAGAAGGAAGCAAACACATAAACTCCGGAGTCGGAGTCTCTGCTGAGGATCAGCTGAGTGAACTTCACAGATTTCTTCTCTGAGCTCAATTTTCCCAGCTGTAAAGTGAAAACAAGCATACGTGCCTTATGGGGTTGATATTAGGGATGAAACGAGTGGGAGCCCAGCGTCCACCCTGGAGCTGACCGCTCCAGGATCCAGGTGTCTCCGAAGGGCTTGTGAGGCCCCCCTGGACCCCCCGCCCCACCCCACTGCACCTCTCCCCTCTTCCTGTCTCCTTCCTCTTTCTCCTCCTCCATCCTCTGTCTCCCTCTTCCTTCTTTGTGGCTGGAGGCCTCTGTGTGGCCCGAGAGATGTGGCCGAGTGGCCAGTGACACCAGAAGGGGTCTCTGGACACACCTGTTGATGGCCTAGAACCTTCCAACGGGAAGGGTTAACTGAGCCAGGCCTGAGTCAACCAGAGATCACGTGACCTGTGCAGCCACACCCCGTGCCCCTGAGCCCCCCACCCACACGCCCCTCACTCACAGGCACCTGCTGGCCACCATCCCTCCTCACCCCGACCTCCACCCCAGGAGTTCCAGCTATGGTCCAGGGGAAACCATTGACTGCAGAGAGACAATGCCCATGGTCACTTTTAGCTGGAGGGGAGACTGACTTCCTCCCCACCCCATGCTCCCCCAACCCAAAGGAAAAGAGAGACAGGGGAGGGGACCCCGGGTCTCCACGCTTGGCTGGCTGGCTTTCTATGTACAAGGTATTGAGGCCACATAATTGACAAACGGTAAACACGGATAAAGACCCGGGGGTCAGAGAAGAAGGGGGTGATTGGGGTGAGACAGGTGAGGCACTGGGCGTGGGGTTTGAGGGTCTTGGGAGAAGACCAGATGGTTCCCTGCCATGTCCTCATCTGGGCCTTGGGGACAAAGGCTGATGCCCACGTGAAGGGGGCCTGGGTAAAAGTAGGAAGCAAAGGGCTCCCCCTCGTGTGTGAGGCTCAGCAGCTCGGGACGCCCCTCCAGGTGCCCCTCCCTCATCCTCAGCTCAGGAGGGGGCATCTCATGTCGCATCTACACTGCTCCTCCTCTCATCCATTCCTAGGAGGCAGGCTTGGGACAGCGCCACTCTCTGTGAGTGTGCACATTTTCTGCAGAGTGGTGGTGGGGGTCTCTGCACCCCTGCTGTCAGGAAGAGGCCCCAGGCTATCTGGGAGAGCCTGGCCTCAGCCGCCAGCCCTGTGACCCCCAAGATGGCCCCAAGCCCAGGGGATCTCGTCTCACTCTGGGATGGCGTTCTGGGCGGAGGAGGTAAGGTGTTCACCTCCAGACCCATGTGTCACCCTTACTCCACGCTTGGGGGAACTGGATCATGGTCTACGTTGAACACACTTCTTTCCTTTCTGAGGTTTCATGTTGTGGGCAGCCCCTGGGGGAAGAGAGAGGATCAGAACCACCTCAACTCCTTTGGAGCAAATTCTTTTATTTCCCGCTCTGTCTTGCTCCTCGGAGAGGCCTTCCAGTCCTCAGCCTGCCCCACCTGAGCTCTGAGTTGCCCATCAAGCCCTTGCTGAGAAGCACTGTCCTCCCCCCACTCTCCCCACCCATCCAGTGCAGCCCAGGTTTTGCTGTACAGCTAAGTGTCACCCAGGAAGACACCAAGACAAAGAAAGCAGGCAGACCTGGGTTCAGATTGAGCCCTGTGCTAGGACTTTGAGCAAATGACTTACTTTCTTCCAGGCTGTTTCCTAATCTGTCGCTGGGAAAGTGGGTACCTCCTTGAAGACTCGTGATGGTTTAGTAGGCAAGGCCTATATGTAGAATATTCTGCCATAACAGAGGCCTCATGGCCATGCTGTCCACTGGGGTGTTGTGCTTAGTCACTCAGTCATGACCAACTCTTTGTAACCCCATGGACTGCAGCCCACCAGGCTCCTCTGTCCATGAGGATTCTCCAGACAAGAATACTGGAATGGGTGGCCATGCCCTCCTCCAGGGGATCTTCCCAACCCAGGAATCGAACCCAGGTCTTCCGCATTGCAGGTGGATTCTTTACCTACTGAACCACCAGGAAATCTCTTCCCCTTTTGGCCACTCTTTTGATTCCCATTGCTGTGGCTCTAGCCTAGGCTCCTCATTTTTCACCTACATTTCTTTAAATAGCCCCCTCACTGGTCTCTCTGCTCCAGCCTCACACTGCTGGACAGGGAGCTCCTTCAAATGCAGATAGTGGTCCTGTCACAATCTACCCAGAATCAATGACTTACAGGAAGGATGAAATCCAGCTTTCTTTGCACTCAAGGAGCCCACTGTGGAATTGGGCAGCTTTATTTCCACTCTCCAGCCACTCACCTGTCTCCAGCCACTTGCTCTCACACATGTGTCACTGCACATACTCTTTCCTCATTGTGGTGTGTCCTTCCCCACCTCACCTGAGAGCCAGCTCCTCCTCCTCCTAGGGAGAAGGGGTCTCCCCCAACCTGCTATCTGCCAGGCACTGTGCTGAGCATTTGATTTGCATTATCTCATGTTCAGTTCAGTTCAGTTCAGTTCAGTCGCTCAGCTGTGTCCAACTCTTTGTGACCCCATGAATGGCAGCACACCAGGCTTCCCTATCCATTACCAACTCCCGGAGTTTACTCAAACTCACGTCTATTGAGTTGGTGATGCCATCCAACCATCTCATCCTCTGTCGTCCCCTTCTCCTCCCACCTTCAATCTTTCCCAGCATCAGGGTCTTTTTCAATGAGTCAGTTCTTCGCATCAGGTGGCCAAAGGATTGGAGTTTCAGCTTCAGCATCAGTCCTTCCGATGAATATTCAGGACTGATTTCCTTTAGTATTGACTGGTTGGATCTCCTTGCAGTCCAAGGGACTCTCAAGAGGCTTCTCCAACACCACAATTCAAAAGCATCAATTCTTTGGTGCTCAGCTTTCTTTATAGTCCAACTCTCACATCCACACATGACTACTGGAAAAACCATAGATTTGACTAGACGGACCTTTGTTGGCAAAGTAATGTCTCTGCTTTTTAACATGCTGTCTAGGTTGGTCATAGCTTTTCTTCCAAGGAGCGGGCATCTTTTAATTTCATGGCTGCAGTCACCATCTGCAGTGATTTTGGAGCTCAAGATATAAAGACTCTTACTGTTTCCATTATTTCCCCATTTATTTGCCATGAAGTGATGGGACCAGATGCCATGATCTTAGTTTTCTGAATGTTGAGTTTTAAGCCAACTTTTTCACCCTCCTCTTTCACTTTCATCGAGAGGCTCTTTAGTTCTTCTTCACTTCCTGCCATAAGGGTGGTGTCATCTGCATATCTGAGGTTATTGATATTTCTCCCAGCAATCTTGATTCCAGCTTGTGCTTCATCCAGCCCAGCATTTCACATGATGTACTCTGCATGGAAGTAAATAAGCAGGGTGACACTATGCAGCCTTGACGTACTCCTTTCCTGATTTGGAACCAGTCTGTTGTTCCATGTCCAATTCTAACTGATGCTTCTTGACTTGCCTACAGATTTCTCAAGAGGCAGGTCAGGTTGTCTGGTATTCCCATCTCTTTCAGAATTTTCCAGTTTGTTGTGATCCACACAGTCAAAGGCTTTGGCATAGTCAATAAACCAGAAGTAGATGCTTTTCTGGAACTCTCTTGCATTTTCAATGATCCAACAGAGTTGGCAATTTGATCTCTGGCTTCTCTGCCTTTTATAAATCCAGTTTGAACATCTGGAAGTTCATGGTTCATGTACTGTTGAAGCCTGGCTTGGAGAATTTTGAGAATTACTTTGTTAACGTGAGAGATGAGTGCAATTGTGCAGTAGTTTGAACAGTCTTTGGCATTGTCTTTCTTTGGGATTGAAATGAAAACTGACCTTTTCCAGTCCGGTGGCCACTGCTGAGTTTTCCAAATTTGCTGGCATATTGAGTACAGCACTTTTCCAGCATCATCTTTTAAGATTTGAAATAGCTCAACTGGAATTCCATCACCTCCACTAGCTTTGTTCATGGTGATGCTTCTTAAGACCCACTTGACTTCTCATTCCAGGATGTCCGGCTCTAGGTAAGTGATCACACCGTCATGGTTATCTGGGTCATGAAGATCTTTTTTGTATAGTTCTTCTGTGTATTCTTGCCATCCCTTCTTAATATCTTCTACTTCTGTTAGTTCCATGCGATTTCTGTCCTTTATTATGCCCATCTTTGCATGAAATATTCCCTTGATATCTCTAACTTTCTTGAAGAGATCTCTAGTCTTCCCCATTCTATTGTTTTCCTCTACTTCTTTGCACTGATCACTGAGGAAGGCTTTCTTATCTCTCCTTGCTATTCTTTGGAACTCTGCATTCAAATGGGTATATCTTTCCTTTTCTCCTTTGCCTTTCGCTTCTCTTCTTTTCTCAGATATTTGCAAGGCCTCCTAGACAAGGATTTTGCCTTTTTACATTTCTTTTTCTTGGGGATGGTCTTGATCACTGCCTTCTGTACAATGTCACAAACCTCCGTTCATAGTTCTTCAGGAACTCTATCGGATCTAATTCCTTGAATCTACTTGTCACTTTCACTGTATCATCGTAAGGGATTTGATTAGGTCATACCTGAATGGTCTAGTGGTTTTCCCTACTTTCTTCAATTTAAGTCTGAATTCGGCAATAAGGAGTTCATGATCTGAGCCACAGTCAGCTCCCAGTCTTGTTTTTGCTGACTGTATAGAGCTTCTCCATCTTTGGCTGCAAAGAACATAATCAGTCTTATTTTGGTATTGACCATCTGTGATGTCCATGTGTAGAGTCTTCTCTTGTGTTGTTGGAAGAGGGTGTTTGCTATGACCAGTGCATTCTCTTGGCAAAACTCTACTAGCCTTTACCCTGCTTCATTCTGTACTCCGAGGCCAAATTTGCCTGTTACTCCAGGTATCTCTTTACTTCTTACTTTTGCATTCCAGTCCCCTATAATGAAAAGGACATCTTTTTTTGGATGCTAGTTATAGAAGGTCTTGTAGGTCTTCCTAGAACCATTAAACTTCAGTTTCTTCAGTACTAGTGGTTGGGGCATAGACTTGGATTACTGTGATATTGAATGGTTTGCCTTGGAAACGACAAAAGATCATTCTGTTATGCTTGAGATTGCATCCAAGTACTGCATTTTGGACTCTTTTGTTGACTATGAGGGCTACTCCATTTCTTCTAAGGACTTCTTGCCTACAGTAGTAGATATAATGGTCATCTGAGTTAAATTCACCCATTCTGGTCCAGTTTAGTTCACTGATTCCTAAAATTTCGATGTTCACTTTTGCCATCTCCTGCTTGACCACTTCCAATTTATCTTGATTCATGGACCTAACAGTCCAGGTTCCTATGCAATATTGTTCTTTACAGCATCAGAATTTACTTCCATCACCAGTCACATCCACAACTGGGTGTTGTTTTTGCTTTGGTTCCATCTCTTCATTCTTTCTAGAGTTATTTCTCCACGGTTCTCCAGTAGCATATTGGGCACTTACTGTCCTGAGGAGTTCATCTTTCAGTGTCATATCAATGATAGACCCAAGATGGCAGAATAGAAGGACATGCACTCATCTTCTCCTGCGAGAACTCCAAAATTATAACTCATTGCTGAACAACCATCCACAGGAGAATGTTGGATCCCACCAAAAAAGATACACCACATCCAAGGGCAAAGGAGAAGCCCCAGAAAGATGGCAGGAGGGGTGAAATTGCATTTAGAATCAAACCCCATACCCGCCAGAGATGCTCGGAGGGCTCAAACAAAATCTTGTGCTCACCAAGAGACCCCACAGAGTCTGAGCCAGACCTGCCTTTGAGTGTTTGAGTGTCTCCTGAGGAGGTACAAAACAGCAGTGGACTGCTGCAGGGGCAGGGGCTCTGGGTGCAGCAGACCTGGCTATGGCATAAACCTTCTTGGAGGAAGTTGCCATTAACCCCACCATAGAGCCGCATACAGGACTGGGGAAACAGACTCTTGGAGGGCACAAGCAGAACCTTGTGTGCACCAGGACCCAGGAGAAAGAAGCAGTGACCCCACAAGAGACTGACCCAGACTTGCCCATGAGTGTCCAGGAGTCTCCAGCGGAGGCGTGGGTCAGCAGTGGCCTGCTGCAGGGTCGGGGGCACTGAGTGCAGCAGTGCATGCATGGGACCTTTTGAAGGAGGTTGCTATTATCTTCATTACCTCCACCATAGTTATCATTTCCTGCTTAACAGGTGGTTGAACTAAAGTCTCAAGTGGTTAATCCTATCCCAAATCTATGCTCTTTGATATAATAGTCTTGCAGCTTCAACATCTCCTCCTCCACAGAGCCTTCCCCAACTCCAAGCATGGAGGCTGAGTCTGGCTTGGTGTTTTGAGGACAGAGTGGGTAGATGAGTTTCGAAGAAACAAAAGGTTTGTTCAGGAAAACCACATGATCAGCCTAGTAAATATGGATTCAGCAGTTCTTCTATTCAAGGGTCAAGTCTTATCCCATAAACCAAAAATTCCACTCCTCAGTTTATCTCCCAAATAATTGAAAAATATGTCTCCATAAAAACTTGTACACAAATGTTCATAGCAGCATTATTCATAATAGCCAAGAAGTATAACAATCAAATGTCCATCAACTGATGAATACATAAGCAAAATGTGCTATTACCCATACAATGGGTTAAGATTCAGCAACTGAAAGACAGTGCTGATACACTATACAACACAGATGAAACTTGGAAACACTATGCTAACTGAAGGAAGCCACATATTGTGTGAATCCATTTATAGGAAATGTCAAGAATAGTCAAATCCATGAAGAAAGAATGTAAATTAGAAGTTCCAGGGTCTAGGGGTACAGTGACTGCTAATGGCTATGGAGTTTCTTTTGGGAGTGATGAGCATGTTCAAAATTAGACAGTGGTAATGGTTGCAGAATTCTGTAAGTATACTAAAACCATTGAATCGTTCATCTTAAAAGGATGAATTTTATGGTATATGGATTATATCTCAATTAAACTATTAAAAAAAAAAAAAAACTAGATACAACTTAAATGCCCAGCCATAGAAGACCAGTTGAGAAAATTGTGGTACAACTCTCAGATAGAACACTCTGCCATGATTGACAATAATATAAAATGTTGATAGGAAAATGTCTTAAGACTACTGAACAGGCATAAAAGGAGTTATAGAACTCAAAATAGAATATGTGGTTCCACTCTAAGTAAATGTGTAATGTGTGTGTGTTGCGCTGAGGGCGGGGATCTGCACAGGAAAATGGAAAGGTCACTGATAGGTTACAAGGCTCTATAGATAAATCTTATCTTTTTTTTTTTGTTTTGGAGGGGAAGGCTCTCTGGATTTTCCAGTATTTTCACACAATAAACATATGTTAGTTGTGTAATTTCTAAAAAGAGTGACTAAGAGGTTACCCATGCCCTTCCACCAGCTCATAGTCCAGCAGGAAAGACAGATATGAGCGTTGCAAAGGGAGCTAAGAGACTAGGGGAGGGTGGAGTTGAGACTCATCTCCTGAAAAGGTTGGACTTTGAAATTATGACTGGAAGAAGCATTTGGGGGTAAATCAAATAACTGGGCCAATGATCTCCAGTTTTCCAGGGGATGAAAGGAGAGGAGTAAAGGGCGTTTCTCATCAACTCTCCCAAAGACCCTATGACCTGTGGCCCAGTCCTCCCCTAAGCTCCTTGGAAAACATAATTCCAGCCAGCCTTCCATGTGTCCATAACATTCATGGGACCGTGGGGACATTGTCAAAACTAGTGGCCAAGATTCATCTAGGTTGACCCTGGAAGCCTTTCAGTTAGGTCTGGACCAGAATTCCCAAGAGCAGCCACACTCATGGGTGGGAGGGAGGTTTGCACTTTTCCCAGCAAAATGGAAGAACAGAGGCCGGGCCTTGACAAACGCTACCCTGCTGTTTCTCACCTTCCACCTTCTCTCGGTCTTGCTTTTTTAAATGCGGTTTCCTCTTAAGCTGGGGAAGTGCCCAGTGGACTGAGAACAGAAGTCAAAGGCTGTGATATAAAACTAGCTTCAAGATCAACAGAAAGCAGGGAGATAAACCACAAGGAGAATGACTTGGGAAGGGTGGGATTTGGGTTTGGTTTCGTTTTTAGTGGTCATGGTGGTAACGGTGGTGGGGAATTGAAGCCAGAAGCAGGAAGCCGGTTTCATAGCCTCAGCTTTTGATGGTTTCCGGGTCTCCTTGGGTCTGTGAAGAAGGGACTCATCTCTGTGATGAGCCAGATCTTTCAAGTTGCCTTTGTCTTTGAGAGGTGTTAATATGTTCTTGTGAAACTGCTGCTCCTGGGAGGGGTCCCTAAGAGCATGAGCAAAGCACATCATGTTAGCTAGGATCTGGGTATTGCCCTAGAATTGAAACATTGTGAATGAGCCCCCAGTGCATACATTCACACGGGATGATCACTCACAACATGGGAGAAATAGCTTTATTCAGGATCTCCAAGGGACCTGAAATAAAACACTCAGGAGTAAGTTTAACAGAAGGAGTACAAGATTTGTACATTGAAACTGCAGCACACTGCTGAAAGAAATTAAAGAAGACCTAAACAAATGGAAAGACAGCTTATACTCATGAATCAGAAGACTTAAAGTTGTTAAGACAGCAATATTCCGAAACTGATCTACAGATGCAGTACATTCCTATCAGAATTCCATATGGTTTCTTTACAGAAGTTGATAAGCTGATCCTAAAATTCACATGGAAATGCAAGAGATTCAGAATTGCCAAAACAGTTTTAAAAAGAAAAACAGGGGCTTTCATGGTGGTCCAGTGGCTAAGACTCCATGCTGCCAATGCAGGAGGACTAGTTGCTTGCTGCGACTAAGATCCAGTGCAGCCAAAGAAATAAATATTTTTTTTAAAGAAAAAAGAAAAACCAACTTGGAGGACTCACACATGCCAATTTCAAAACTTGCTACAAAACTACAGTAATGAAGACAATGTGGTATTGGCCTAAAAATAGGCATATAGATCAATGGAATAGAATTAAGAGTCCAAAAAGAAACCCTCACACTTATGGTCAATTCACTCAACAATGGTGCCAAGACCATTCAGTGGTGAAAAGAAGTCTTTTCAACAAATGGTGCTGATACAAATAGAGACTCACATGCAAAAGAATGAACCTGTCCTCTAACCTTACATCATCTATAAAATCTGACTCAAAGATGGACAAAAGAGCTAAATGTAAGAGCTAAAACTACAAGAGCCTTCAAAAGAAACCATAGCAATAAATCTTTGTGATCTTGGATTTGGTAGTACTTTCTTATATAGGGCACCAAAAGCACAAAACACAAAGCAACAAAAACACAAGCAACAAAAGAAAAGTAGATAAACTAGACATCATCAAAATTAAAACCTGTTTTGCTACAGAGGACACTATCAAGAAAGTGAAAAGACGACTTACAAATGGGAGAAATATTTTGCAAATTATATATCTTATCGATCAGGAACTTGTCTCTAAATATATGTAAAGAACTATCACAACTCGATAACAAAAGATAAGTAACCCATTTTTAAAATGAGCGAAGGATCTGAACAGAAGTTATCCAAAGAAGATAGACAAATGCCAACAAACACATTAAAAGATGCTCAACATCATTAACCATCAGGGAGATACAATCAAACCACAATGTGACACCACTTCACGCTGGTAGAATGACTGTTTAAAAAAATAAAAAGCTGGTGAGTGTTGACAAGGTTATGGAGAAGTTCCTATACTGAGGGTGGTGGCAATATAACACATTGAAGCCACTTTGGAAAACAGTATGGCAGTTCCTCAAAAAAGTAAACATAATTACCATACGATCCAACAATTTCACTTCTAGGTATACACCTAAGAGAAAGGAAAGCATATAAAATCTATGGAAACAGAAAGTAAATTAAAAGTTGCTGGGGCACTGAGGAGAGGGAGAGTTGGAGAGCAACTATCTATCTGCTCATTGATACAGAATTTCAAACCTTTTGGGGATGATGAAAATGTTCTAGAATTACAAAGGGGTGATGGCTACACAACCTTTTGAATATACTAAAAACCACTGAATTGAACCCTCAAAAGGAATGAATTTTATGTTACGTGAATTATTTCTCAATTTTAATGGAAACGTATATACATGGCTCACATTTTTAATAGACTTTAGTTTTAGAGAAGTTTTAGGTTCACAGTAAAACTGAACAGAAGGTCCAGAGAGTTCCCATATACTCTGTGTCCCCACACACTCACAGCCACTCCCACTACAAATATCCCACATCAGAATGGTGCATTTGTTAAAACTGATGAACTCTGACAAATCACTGTTGCTGCTGTTTTTCAGTTGTTAAGTCACATCCGACTCTTCGTGACCCCAAGGACTGCAGTACTCCAGGCTTCCCTGTCCTTCACTATCTCCTGGCGTTTGCTCAGACTCATGTCCTTTGAATCGGTGATGTCATGCAACCATCTCATTCTTTGTTGCCCCCTTCTCCTCTTGCCCTCAATCATTCCTGGCATCAGGGTTTTTTTCCAGTGAATTGGCTCTTCACATCAGGTGGCCAAAGTATTGGAGCTTCAGGTTCAGCATCACTCCTTCCAATGAGTTTTCAGGACTGATATCCTTTCGTATTGACTGGTGTGATCTCCTTGCAGTCTGAGGGACTCTCAAGAGTCTTCTCCAGCACCACAGTTCAAAAGCATCAATTCTTTGCCCTCAGCCGTCCTTATGGTCCAACTCCCACATCCGGACATGTCTACTGGAAAAACCATAGCTTTGACTGACCTTTGTCACCCCAAATCCATAGTTTCCAGGTAGGTTTAGTTCACTCTTGGTGTGGTACATTCTATCAGCTTTGACAAATGCATAATGACATGTATCCCCCTTATGGTATTATACTGAATGGTTTCACTGCCCTAAAAGTCCTCTGTGCTTCACCTAGTCATCCTTCCCACCCCTTCACCTGTGGAAACCACTGATCTTTCTACTGCCTCCATATTTTGCCTTTTCCAGAATGTCATACAGTTGAAATCATACAGTAACCTTTTCAAATTGTCTTCTTCCACTAAATGATATGCATTTAAATATCCTCCATGTCTTTTCATGGCTCGCTAGTTCATTTCTTGTTAGCACTGAATAATATTCCATTGTCTGGATGTCCTGCTATTTACATATCCGTTTACCTACTAAAGGACATCTTAGTTGCTTCCAAGATTTGGCAATTATGAATAAAGCTGCTATAAATATCCTTATGAAAGTTTTCATGTTGACTGAAGCTTTCACTTCCTTTGAGTAAATACTAAGGAGCATGATTGCTGGATCATATGGTGTGAGTATGTTTAGTTTTGTAAGAAACTGCCAAACTGTCTTCCAAAGTGGCTGCACCATTTTGCATTCCCAACAGCAATGTATGAGCATTCCTATTGGTCCACATCCTCACCAGCATCTGGTGTTTCAGTTTCATATTTTCACCATTCTAATAGATGTGTCATGTTATGTCTTCCACCAGACTTCCCTGGTGGCTCAGATGGTAAAGCGTCTGCCTACAATGCGGGAGACCTGGGTTCAGTCCCTGGGTTGGGAAGATCTCCTGGAGAAGGAAATGGCAAGCCACTCCAGCATTCTTGCCTGGAAAATCCCATGGATGGAGGAGCCTGGTAGGCTACAGTCCATGGGGTTGCAAAGAGTTAGACATGACTGAACGACTTCACTTTCACTTTCTTTCTTTCTTTCATGGTATGTCAATGTTGTCTTTTCACATTATATTTTTATTGAACAGTGTTGCTCTAGACATTAGGATTCAGCAGTGAGTGAAATCTACATCCCCGGGACATGAAGATCCCATTTTTGTGGAAAGATGTAACAGAGACAAGCCACACAGCCTTTCCTAAAGAATAAGACCAAAAGACTTGATCCTAACCAGTCATTTCATAAATGCGAAATGTGTTTAGAATGGAGGTAAGACAAGGGGGTAAGAACAGTTCATTGCTGCCTTGACACATCCCTGAGAAATTCAGCAAGAACACCTACCAAAGTCACAAAGAATAAGGAGCTGGTAGATCTTCATATCGGCTTCCCTGGTGGCTCAGATGGTAAAAGCGTCTGCCTACAATGCAGGAGACCCGGGTTCAATCCCTGGGTGGGGAAGATCCCTGGAGAAGGAAATGGCAACCCACTCCAGTACTCTTGCCTGGAAAATCCCATAGACGGAGGAGCCTGATAGGCCATGGGGTCGCGAAGAGTCAGACATGACTGAGCAACTTCACTTCACTTCAGATCTTCCTATCATGTGTTCTAATACCTTGATTTTACAAGAGAAGGGAAAGAGTTGGGTGAGGCATGTGACTGATCTAAGATCATACACCTGGTTTAAGACAGGGAGAAATTACCCCTGTTTCCCTAGTCCAGTCTCAATACCTGAAATCAGCCAAGATGAAACAACAAATGAGAAAGGGAACCCCCAAGTCTTCCCCTGGGATCCCCCTGCCAGAGCTGTGTCTCAAGGCAGCCCCCAACACCACCTAAGGAAGCGAATGTGCCTTGACCCAGCAGTTTCACTCCTAGGACTCATCCTACACACACACTCACAGGTGTGCACAACTTAGGTCTATGATGATCCACTGCAATATTGTTTCTCATAGGAAGCACTGGAAGTGATCCGTGTTCATCAGTGGGAGGCTAGTTAAATACATTATGATGCATCTATGCAGGGCCATAATATACAGAGAGTACAAAAGAGTCAGAAAACTCTTTGTGCTCTAAAAGGGAGCAATTTCCAAGATCCATCATTAAGTTAAAAAGTAAGGTGCAGACGGGGTACAGAGTATGTTCATTTTACCCTGGAAACTAAAAAGGGATGGGGGCCTCGTCATTGCCTTCCCTCCACCCCTGAGTAGGGGTTAACAAACTCACATACCAATTATGAAGACAAAATAGCCACCCACTGCCCTGACTTTTGGGCTTCCCTGGTGGCTCAGTGGTGAAGAATCTGCCTGCCAATGCAGGAGACCTGGGTTTGACATCTGGGTCAGGAAGACCCCCTGGAGAAGGGAATGGCTACTCACTCCAGTATTCTTGCCTGGAAAATCCCATGGATGGAGGAGACTGGCTGGCTACAGTCCATGGGGTCGCAAAGAGTCAGGCATAATGGAGTGACTAACTGCCCTGACGTTCAGCTCCTGTTGCTCAGGGAATCTGAGCAGCTCAAGGTTCTTCAGAATGAGCTTTGAATTCCTGGGACACTCGGCACCCTTCCACTGGCCCTGGATGCAGCTCACGGTGACCCCTCGGGAAAGTGGCCCCTCAGGAGCCGTGGGGCCGTCCGAGGGCTCCCCCATCTGATTGTGTCAGGAGGTCTGGCTTTGGCCCAGCTCCACACCAACTTGATATGGGTAATCAGGCAAGTAGGTGAACTGCCTGTTCCAACAGCATCCCAATAATACTGGTTTCCCAGGGACAGAGTGAGGTCACAAAGGAGAATGTGATGTCCCCAGACCCTGACTGGTTTCTGAGGACACCAGCACTCCAGGAAAACATATGGGCTCTTTGTGGTTAAAGAAAAAGGTCTAGGGGAGGCCTGGTAAATAAAAGTAATCAAGTCTTTCACTGCAGACCTTCTCAGAGCCTTGAAGATGCTAACTGCATTGTGACATTTGGGTGTGGCTACAGTGTGTATCATGTCCCAAACTCTTCTGACCATAGCACCACTTTGGAGGAAAACAACTATTAAAACCTCCTGGAATAAAGATAATTCTTGGAACACAGTTTGACAAACTCTGTTTAGATAAAAGCAGGGTAAACACAAAACATTATTCGTAGACACAATGGTAGAGATAATGACCACAATATCAATTCTTGTCAGTAACACCCCCTATTCAGTTGCCCTGGCCCTGCTCACAGTATGAAGTAGTTTTATTTTTTCAAACTGTGGATCATAAACCATTAGTGGGCAGTGAAATCAATTTAGCCAGTTGCAATCCCTGGGTCAGGAAGATCCCCTTGAGGAGGGCATGGCATCCCACTCCAGTATTTTTGCCTGGAGAATTCCATAGGAGCCCGGCGGGCTACAGTCCGTGGGGATGCAAAGAGTCAGACACAACTGAAGTGACTTAGCACTTGTACACAACCAGCTTAAAACAAACAAATTTGACTAGAATGGAAAATAAGAACACACTGCATTTAAGACAGATTTTTTTTTTTTTTTCCTGAAACACATGTACACATATGTCCATGCTGGGTCATGCCAGCAAATGTGTTTCTCACTGTGGGTTGTGGTAGGAAAGTTTGAAAAATACTGCCATAGAGCAGATGAAGGGAAAAATCAGGTGAGGGGTGCCCTCATCTTCTGACTCAGCCTGTGTGACTCTGGTGAAGGCTGCGGGGACAGCGGCCTCGCACTAGAGGAGTGATTGTGGAATAGATTTGAGGATTAGCAGTGTCACCTTGCCGGACCTGGAGAATGACAGAGGCCCTCTTTGTTATTCACCAGGCTCCAGAAATGCAACCATTCTTTCATTCCTTTTTCAAATGCTGCTTATCGTCCCCGACCAGAAAGCACCTTTCTGTCTGGGAAAACAGGTTTATTGAACCTCTCGCTTCTTGCTTCAACTTAGACATTCAGAATGCAGCTTAAACTCCGAAGACTCACTTTGATGTCTCTAGCTATTGGACTGTCCTTTTTTAAAACTGCAGTGAGTTGGCCCAAGTCTTTTCTTTTCTCTGGTTCTATGTGACGGGTGAGTATTGTTTAAAACGTTGAGGTGTTTTGCACTGGCCAATTAGAGCAAACATCCTGTGGATCTTTATTTATTCCTCAATTAAGGTGTGCTTTTTCCAAGTCCCAACTCAGCACTTAACCAGCTGTGTGGCTTTGAGCAGGATCTGCTCTTTGTGCCTCTTTCTTCCCATCTGTCTAATGGGGGTAATGAAATCTGCCTCACCAGGAAGTTATGGGGATTAAATGAGACAGTCTCTATTAGACCCTTATCACAGTCCTGACGCATGGTAAGAGCTCAATTAAGAACTAATTTAGTCACTGCTCCTCCTCCTGCTTCTTGGACTGTAACTCATCTGTTTACTTGAAACTTGAGGTGAACTAGTTCAGCCTCTAAGTCTTTCAAGGGATGTTTCAAGGTAAAAAAAGCCTGGAACATTCAGACATAGGTTCCCAAATCTCCAGATACCCCAGCTTTCTTTCACCTCCTCCCTGGATGGGGAGAGCCTAGTGTCCTGAAAAATTCAGGTAGGCTCTTGTGCACCTTGGGGAAGCACTTGGGACCTTCTGAAGGTGACCTCAACCTACCTTCCCTATAGGGTCTTCCCAGGACTTTGAAGGTGGCTCAGTGGTAGAGAATCCACCTGCAATACAGGAGACATAATGAGACTCGAGTTTGATCCCTGAGTGGGGAAGATCCGGAGGAAGGCCTGGCAACCCACTCCAGTATTCTTGCCTGGAGAATCCCCTGGACAGAGGAGCCTGGCAGACTACAGTCCATGGGGTCTCAAAGAATCAGACACAACTGAGCAAGCACTTGCAGGACTTTCCGCTGAAAGTTCTGCATCCTGGGAACTGCCTCTCTCCCCAGAAAACACGAGTCAGTTACCCTACTTCCCAGGTCCCCTGACGTTCACCTCTACACCCTCAATCAGCCTTCACTGTAGCCTCTCACTGGGCATCACCTCCCTTCTCCAACACTCAGCTGTCTTGCCCCTGGGCTGGTCTCTGGCTCCCAGAGTCCCTTGATTTCAAATGCCCCAGGTTCACTGACATTTCTCACTTGACTTATTCACCTTCTCAATTAGACTCCAGTCCCTTGAGGCCAGAAACTATGTCTCGTCTTATCAAATTCAGCCTTGTATCCCTCAGTAACTTTCAGAGCAGAGACCTGGAAGGAGGCCTGGTGAAGTCCAACGACTGGAAGCAGGTGGGGAGGGAGGACCGGTGAGTGACCGATGTTGGGCAGCCCATGGGGGAGTCAGGGAGACAGCACCAGGAAGAAGATCCGGGACTGCCCCTTCCTTCCTTCACCGCTCGGTGTACAAACCCAGAAGCTCCCAGCCTGCCCCAAGCGTGAGTAGAGTTAACTGACAGTCCTCTCAACTACAGCTTCCAACAGCAGGGATAATGTGGTCTCTGACCTTGATCGGAGTCTTGGTCACTGGGCCCTCTCATCAGAAATACTCAAGGCCTTTATTGAAAACATCTCTGGTGGACTCAATCAGAATCTTGGGTGGAGTCCAGGAATCTGCTTTTGAATAGTTGATTCTGCTATAAACTAAAATTTAAGACACCTGTGATCTAGTTGTAGCACTTCCTTACTTGCCCCACCCTCCTGGACTTGACCACTGGCTCTTACCCTCCCAGGAACGCAAATGTATGCCCAGTAGTTTCAGGACAAGGGGACAGGTGTGAGATGGAGTTGCCCAATAGTATGGGCTCTCAGAAGACGGCGTAGTTAGAGCCGACCTTTTCACCAGCCTTGGGGTAGATGCCAGGATCTGGGATTGGTGAAGGGGAAAGAGAGCTGCAGGGCAGCCTGGACAAAGACACCAGGCCTGTGCTTCCTGGCTCCAGCACGTGGTCTTCCTGGCTGGGTAAAGGCGCATCTTTGTTTTGAGCTTTGAGTTTTTTTTTTTTTAGTTCATCCATAGTCATTGTTAACCTAGAATTTGCCCCCAAAAGAGGATTTCAGAAGAGCCTTATCTTATATTCCCTAAAATTAAGTACACAGTTCAGTTCAGTTCAGTTCAGTCGCTCAGTCGTGTCTGACTCTTTGTGACCCCATGAATTGCAGCACGCCAGGCCTCCCTGTCCATCACCAACTCCCGGAGGCCACCCAAACCCATGTCTATTGAGTCAGTGATGCCATCCAACCATCTCATCCTCTGTCATCCCCTTCTCCTCCTGCCCCCAATCCTTCCCAGCATCAGGGTCTTTTCCAATGAGTCAACTCTTCTCATGAGGTAGTCAAAGTATTGGAGTTTCAGCTTCAACATCAGTCCTTCCAATGAACACCCAGGACTGATCTCCTTTAGGATGGACTGGTTGGATCTCCTTGCAGTCAAAGGGACTCTCAAGAGTCTTCTCCAACACCACAGTCTTACGTGTATTGAGTGGGGAAGGGTGCGTGCTTCTCTGGAGTAAGGCAGAATAGAATAATAGTTAATGATGTAGACTTCGGGGTCAAACTCACTGAATTTGAAGTCTGGCTATCCCCGTTTACAAGCAATGACACAGTTACTCAACCTGAGGCTCTGTTTTCTCATCTGTTAAATGGGTATACCCTATAGAGTTGTTGCTAGGATGAAATGAATCAGCACATGCAAAGCACCTAGAAGAGTACTCGGGCCATGGACAATATTACTGATCATTAGCTGTGATGAGAAAATAATAACTTTTTGGCACATCTTCCAAAGTCAGTGATCCAAAAGCAGGTTAAGAAACACTGAAGTTCTCTGGGGGCTTGAGAGGCAGCATGTGGCATGGCTGTTGTGTTAGTCGCTCAGCTGTGTCCGACTCTTTGTGACCCCATGGACTGTAGTCCAGCAGGCTCCTCTGTCCAAGGAATTCTCCAGGCCAGAACACTGGAGTGGGTAGCCATTTCCTTCTCCAGGGAATCTTCCCCACTCAGGGATCAAACCTGGGTCTCCTGCATTGCAGGCAGATTCTTTACTGTCTGAGCCACCAGGAAAGTACAGTACCCACATCAGTGAGATCTGAAGGCTCTGTCAGCTATTGTAGCGCTGGGGACAAGTAATCTCACTCCCCAAGCTTATTAACTGGTCTGTAAAATTCGAGCAGTCATGGTACTTACTTCCTGAGATTCTCATGAGGGTTAACAGAGGCTGCCTATGGGGAGACTTGGCAAGCATCCCCATCCACCATTTTGGTCACGCAGAGGCTCCTAGAAACAGGACTTCTCTAACATTGTCCCTTCTATTCATCTCCCCAAAGCCATCTTCCATCCCACCAAAGTAGTTGGGAAAACAGTCCAAGGAAAACTCTCTCCCTCCCTCCACGCTTTCAGATAAGGCATAACTTGTCTGCAAGGGAGCCGTTACAGGGAGAACAGGCTCCTAACTGTTGGCCTCAGGGTGGAAAGAATCAAGAATCCCCCTTGGAGCTGGAAATGAAAGGATGTCTCTCCCTCACCTCCCTCACCCACCTCCCACTTGGCAAATGTGGCTTCCCTCTGCTTTCTGCTGGCTCCCAGGGTTCCTCCCAGCCCTGTTCCTCGTATCTCTGGGGCATCAGGGCGACTCTGAAGACAGCTCAGGTGCCCTGGAGCCATTAGAAGGTGCCAGAAAGTCTGACACTTTGATTCAGGAAAGACTTGCCTAAAAATAGAATCACAAAATCTCAGTCCACACAGGAGTTGGAAGCCCTGAGATGCATCTGGTCCAGCTTCCTCAGTGCTTGCTTAGTGTCTGCTGAAAACAAACTCTGGGGCCCTCCCTGGAGGTTCAACTGTGGTTCTGCGGTGAGGCCTGGGAAGCTGGGTATGAAGGAACATCTAGGGTGATTGCTGTGATCAGGCAGGTTATTTACAGCATCTCTGGAACACCTCTGAGAATGGGGAGCACACCATCACCTCTAGGAGGTAGGGGAGAGGATGGGTCTTAATGGTTAAAAGTGTGGACGTGGAGCCAGGTGTGGGTAGGGACCTTTCCCACTTGCTAACTCAGCCACATTCCACTAGTTACTGAACTTCACTGAGCTTAATTCCTCATCCGTGCTGTAAGGACACTAATTAATTACAGGCATCTACTTCCCAGACGGTCAGGAAGCTTATTTAAGGCAGCGTAGATATGAGTCCTTAGCATAAAGCTCAACACTGCTGATGTCTTCAGTAAACAGCAGCTGTGAGAGTAATAATAGCAATAACAAAAAAGCAGTCTTACCCTCTTTCTTATGTTAAGCTGACACTGCCCCCTTAAGATGCACACCCACCGCACTCTTTCTGCCCTCTGTAGTCCAACTTCCTGATCTCTTCTCGTATTGGGTTTTCAGGTATCCAAAAGAAGCAGATGCCACACGCCACTTTTTCTTTTCCTTTCTGTTTTACTGAGGTCTGATTGACAACTATAAATCGTATATAAAGTGGACAACATGATGTTTTGATATATATGGACATGGTGAAATGATTACAACAATCAAGCTCATTAACACACAGTTATCTTTGTATGCATGTGTGTGTGCGGGTGAACACTTAAGGTCTACTCTCAGCAAATTTCAGGTACACAAGACAAATTTCAAGCATCCGTATTCACCATGCTGCACTTTAGGTCTCCAGAACTTATTCATCTTACAACTGAAAGATGGACCCTTTGACCAAAATCTCCCCCATCCCTCCCATCATCCAGCTCCTGGTAACTGTCATTCTACTCTCTGTTACTGTGTTTGACTATTTTTTAGATTCCATGTATAAGTGAGATCATGCAGCATTTGTCTTTCTATGTCTGGCTTATTTCACTTAGCATAATATCCTCCAGGTTCATCCATGCTGTCAGAAAAGGCAGAATTTCCTTTTTATTTATTTATTTTGGTTGCTCTGTGCCCTCATTGCTGCATACAGACTTTCTCTACTTGCAGCAAGTGGGGGCTACTCTTCATTGCCGTGCATGGGCGTCTTCTCATTTTTTGTGGCTTCCCTTGTTGCAGAGCACAGGCTCTAGATACACAGGCTTCCGTAGCTGCAGTACATGGGCTCAGTAATTGTGACACATGGGCTTCGCTGCTCCACAGTATGTGGAATCTTCCCAGATCAGGGATCAAACCTGTGTCCCCTGCACTGGCAGGCAGATTCTTATCCACTGTATCCCCAGGGAAGTCCCCCTTTTTTAACCTGAATAATATTTCATTGTGTATATGTATGTGTGTATATATATATACATAAACATAGTGTGTGTGTGTATGTATATGTATACACACTACCCACCATATTTTCTTTATCTATTCATCTGTTGACAATGCTTAGATTGTTTCCACATCATGGCCACACCCTACTTAATCACTCCCACCCTTGCAAGATTTTTTTCTGCCCTTGAATGTGAGGACCTCAAGGCAAGGTGATTAATTGGAGGAAAAGGTAGAGATCTCCCCCGCAGACTTCCTGTGGTGTCACAAAACTCCAACACTTCCCTTTTTACCTTCGAAAGGCAGTTTGTAAAAATTTCTGTGACTCAGAGGAGGAACAGGTGACTTTGGCAGCCAATAAATAGCCCACTAGCTCAATTTAGCTGTAGAATATGCTTCGGGAGAGTCAGGTGCTGAGGAAAAGGGCTGCCGGGCCTCAGCCTGGGATCAGAGGCGGGCCTGCAGCAGCTGGCAAGCCAAGGTGGCCAACCCCAGGTGCCTTGAGCAGCATCCTCCCCACTCCCCACCCACGGCACTCCCCCTCCCAAAGAGAACAAGTGCCCCCGGACGTCGGAAATAAGAGCTCCTTCTTTTCTCAGGAGGGAGAGGTGCCTTTAAAAACTTCCCGTTAACTGGTTATCTTGGAATGGAGAACAAGATGGGTTTTTTCCAACCCTGAGAGGAATCCAGAGTTTCCCTTCGTATAGTGGTTAAGAGCTTAGGCTCTGGAACCAGACTGTCTTGTCTCTACCTCTTACCATTTCCAAGCCTCTATTCGTTGATCTGCAAAATAAATAAGTAATCAGTGATCACTTCACCTGGCTACTTGGGACATAAATATGTGTGCGTGTGCGTACTTAGTCATGTCTGACTCTTTGCGATCCCATGGACTATAGTCCACCTAGCTCCTCTGTCCATGGAATTTTCCAGGCAAGAATACTGGAGCGGGTTGCCACTTCCTCCTCCAGGGGATCTTCCCGACCCAGGGATCCAATCTGTGTCTCCTGCATTGGTAGGCATATTCTTCCCCACTGGGAAGCCCTTGAGACATAAATAAGATCACCCATATAAAAGTATATAGCAAGGCTTTGCTACTGTTACTAGTAGAAGAAGCTAAAGCTACTCTCCAGCTGTGTGGGGAATAGTCCAAATGTGAGGTGTCTTTTGCTTTGCTCCCCATGGTTTGATCATCCACAGCTGCTCTGCCTGTTTCCACAGCTGGGAAATGTTTGGTGTTAAGGTTCTGGGTGTCAAAGCATCATATGGGGTCCCCGCGAGCGGCTGTTTGTCCACAGAAAGAGGGAAATAATCTGGACCAAGGGGGTGGGGCTCACATCCCTGAGCAGCTGCAGGGTGAGGCCGCTGAAGAGATGACGCCCAGGGCTGTTCCTCTAGCTGCCCTGGAGCCCTTTGTGACCGGACTCTGGCCACGGCTGCTGCCCCAGGAAGGGGAGGACCAGTCTCCGTGTCCTTTTCTCTGAGCTTGTGGTAGGCACTTTGGGGGCCCATGTACAAGCCTCTTGCTGGGGGCAGGAATGGGTGTGAGTTAAAGAGTCTTTCTGGTGACCTAGGAGGTTTGCTTGGAGAGGAGGGAGCAGTTGCAGTAGGGGTGGGGTTGAGGTGGGGAATCTCTCTTTTTCCTAACAGCCTCAAGCCAGAGGTTTGAAGCCACCCAGGGCTGATTTTTCCTTCTGTTTGCCTTTGATCTCCAGGAGGCTAAGCCTGATGGGTGGTCCTTCCCAGAGAGGATCCCCGCCTTTCTGCCTTCCTCCTAGCCCACTTATTGTGTAGCCACCGAGGGCTGCTGAAGCCACCAGTGGCCAAAAATGTTTTTTTTTTTTTCAACTACTAACAAAGAAGACTTCCTCTATCCTCTACTGCACTGAGGATCAGTAAACTTTCGAACAGAGATGAGAGATTAGGATCAAAATATGAAACCAGAAAAAAAAATCTCATCCTGTTTCCTTGGGAGTTTTGCTGCAACTTGATGAAATATTCCTGGCTCTGGAGCTCGTCCATACTCACCTCTCACCCAGGTCTAAGAGCAATTGCCCTAAAGTCTGGCAGGGGGTGGAGGTAGGGCCAGCGTCCTGTCTCATGATGACTCCTCTTTGGAAGGCAAAGATCCCTCTTGGAGAGCAAGCTCTTCCTTTTCTTTCAGGTCCAGTGGTTTTCCACTTGACGTCTTGGTAGGTTCCTCAGGGCTCTGAGCTGGGAGGACCTCAGGGTTACACAAGGAGCCCGACCCTGTTGTCATGATAAGGAACCTGAGAGGAAATGACTCACCCAAGACCACAGCCAAATGAATCCTAGGGGGAGATCACACCTCACATTTCAGGGTTCAACAGACTTGCGTACAAATCACCACTGTACTATGCTGTATATACAGCCGATCTTCCTGAGAAATACATTCATCCACATAAAACAATACCTCCTTTTGCAGGGTGGTTGTGAGTATGAAATTACGGCCTTATACAGTGCCTGACCCTTAATAGACCATGAACTAATCATCCATGAGCCCCAACCCCGGCCCCACACAAAGTTATTAGTCATGCCCTTCTCTGCCCCAGTTCCCGCAATACTTTATTACTCTCTTGGGGTATTTTTAAAGTTATTTCAAAATAATTATTTAAGTCAGTGTCTATCTGTGAGCACCTTGAGAAAGTTAGAAGATCCGAGAGGCAACAACCACAACCCCCATTCCACTCTTGTGCCTGCCCCAGCCTGAGCTCCAAAACTCACACACCCCAATCCATTCACAACAAGATGGTAGACATCATACATCATTGGCCAATGGTGGCAGAGATGGCATCAGGAAAGTAGGGTGCAAGGGCCTTGGCTTTCTGGTCTCTGTAGGGAGACCTACACCCTCTTTGTCAGCGTCCTGTGCCCTTGGGGTCTTTCTTCTCCCTCCTCATTAAAATGTGAAAATGCCATATGGCTTCAAGGAGGCAAGAGGGGTGGTAAGTCTGGGTTAGGATTTGCATTTTAAAATAAATTTTTTTCTGTTCAGTTCAGTTCATTTCAGTTGCTCTTTTCGACCCCATGAACTGTAGCACAGGCCTCCCTGTCCATCATCAACTCCTAGAGTCCACCCAAACCCTTGTCCATTGAGTCGGTGATGCCATCTAACCATCTCATCCTCTGTCGTCCCCTTCTCCTTCTGCCCTCAATCTTTCCCAGCATCAGGGTCTTTTCAAATGAGTCAGCTCTTTGCATCAGGTGGCTAAAGTATTGGAGTTTCAGCTTCAGCATCAGTCCTTCCAATTAACACCCAGGACTGATCTGCTTTAGGATGGACTAGTTGGATCTCCTTGCAGTCGAAGGGACTCTCAAGAGTCTTCTCTTAACACCACAGTTGAAAAGCATCAATTCTCAGCTTTCTTTCTAGTCCAACTCGCACATCAATACATGACTACTGGAAAAACCATAGTCTTGACTAGACGGAACTTTGTCTTTTAGCTCCATGCTTTTTGAAGTATAGCCCTAGGACCACTTGTATTAGCATCACTTGACAGGCTTGTTGACAAATACTGAAGTCTGTAGTCTGAATCAGGAAGGTGGGGCCCTGGAATCTGTATACTTATCAAGCAAAACTGTGCAATTTGGGGCGCTAACCAGTGGGTTAGAGAAGGTATTTAGAGGGGATACATGCACTGACCTCCCTTTGACCCCCAGAAACATCCTGCAGTGAGCACTCTGATAGTAAAAAGTAGCTTCTTCGAATCAGACTGGATGCACAGCTCACCTTTTCACTGCTTATCTTTGTTCTTTCTTATCCTTATGCAGTGCTTGCTTTTTATACTAAAAAACAGAACAAAAAAACTCGAATGCGGTTGAGGTTGATCCTCCAAGTGATGGATGAGAAGCAAAGTTATTGATGTTATTTGAAGGGCACTAAATAAACCTCCCTGAATTCCAAAACTCTCCCCCAGCACGTTGGCCTTGTATCTGAAATCCCATTTTAGGTATTTCTATGTGGTATGGCTTTGAATTTTTGAGGTCTGTGTGTTGGGAACACCAACTCACTGGGGATCCATCATTAAGCCACTCAAAATTCACAGTAATTCTCCCACTGCTATGTGTTTCTTTAATTCTAATCTTCACAATTGGTGTTTCGCACAGTGTTCTAAAAGCCAGATAACGTATGTCTCTCTTGCTACTTTCTAGACTTCTCACTTAATATTTAACTTCCATGACCAAACAACTACCATCATGCCCATTTACCTTAAAACAACTGCTATTTTTATTTTATGACATCTTCCTGCAGTCATTGTCACTGTGCATATATGATTTTACACAAGCGTGATTGCTCAGAAACTGTTTTGCATTTTTTGTTTTACGAGCATTATTTTACGCATACTTTTCCATGGATCTACTTAAACTTCATCATCGTCCTTATTAATGGTAATCAATTTGATAACACAAAGTTTGCTTAACCAGTTCTCTTTTGTTGGGCATTTGGGCAATTTCTAGACTCACTCTGCTATAAATATCTTTGCCCAAATAACATTTTAATTTTGACAAACTTCCTGGAGTTGGCTTCCCTAGAAGGTCATTTCCCAGGACCCATTTGGATTTCGAGCTCCTGGAAGGCAGAAACTGATCTTATAGTTTCACTGACATTTCCTATCCCCTGTGCCCACCTCCCAACCTCTGATCTCACTGAACATAGAAATCTGCCTCTGGGGAGGGCGGGCTCTGTGCCTGCACTGACTGACACTGCAAGGGGGTAGCCCTGTCTTTCCTACTGTCCTTCTAGAAACGAGCTGATGGTCTTTATTCAAGAAATACTCGAACCCTTGAAGGTTTCAGCTGCCGGAACACATTGTCCACTGGTGCTGGAGAGGATGCTCCAGTGATGATGGAGGAAGGGCCCTCGGTGCAATCGGCTGGCCACCTACACGTCAGCTGCAGAGTTTGACTTGGGTGGTTCTTGAGAACTGCTGTGGGTCCTTTTATTTCCTGGCAGTGAGTGATGAGGACAATGAGAGGTTCTTTGCCCTAGAAAAAAGGCTTCTCGACTAAAAAACCCAAAACCTTGGTGCTGAGCCGAAGTGAGTTCTGAGCTGTGTTTTCAGGAGATGAGGAACATTTCATTTTAAGTTATCTGCATTCAGTAAACAGGAAAGCAGAGGTTAACATCCTATTAGCAGGAACCTTCATGGGCCCTCAGTGCTGCAACAAACTGGTTTACTAGGGGCAGTGTGGGCCCTGGGAGTCCCAGTCCTGCCACTTTTGGGCTGTGTATCAAAGGGCAAAGCACTGACTCCAGTGATATTCTTGGAGGCTGTACGATGGGGACAATGTTGATCCTCAGGGGCTCTGCAGAGTGATTAGGAAATTCAACAATGTAATATATGTGAAAGTGCTTTGTAAGCTCTAAGCAAATGCCATGTATTTCTGTTATTATTGGTATTTGGATTGTCATCATTGGCTAATGGGAGAAGACTCCTGTTATGCTTTCAAGTGGGGCTATGACCTGTGCCTTCTCTTTGAGCATCAGGTAACTGAGCTTATCAGCTCAAGCTTGTCTAGAAAATTATGACTTCGATCATCATGTATTGAATGTTATTTTATGTGCAAGACATTGAGCTTCCTGTGGAAAGAGAAGGAAAGTCCAGGTGCCAGCATCTTTCCCATCTACTGCTTGATTCAACCCCTACTAGAACCTCATATGATAGATGCTATTATTCCCGTGTAATAGCTAAAAATTTACTTGCCACAAGTGCTATCTCTGACAATGCCAGACCTGGGATTTGAACTCTGTCCAACGCCAGGGTCTATGCTCTTGCCCTAGGAACTTGTTAGTTCTCTGTCCCTGGGGACTTTAATCTAGATGGGCAAAAAGATCAAGATATATAGACAGGGAGTAAGACAGGAGGGAGAAAGTACACTAATAGCTTGCTATGGGTATTAGTTAGCTATGGCTGCATAACACACCACATCCAACTTCAGTGGCTTAAAATAAAAAACCAAAAAGTTTCGCTCAAGTCTGTGTCTTGACTAGGTGATTCTTCTGGTCTAAGGTGGCCACACTCATGCTCCTGCGGACAGTTGTGGGTCATCTATGGGCTGATCATGGCAGGGCTTTCTCCCATGCCTGGGGCCTCAGCTGGGAGGAGAAGGTGAAATCAGCTCTGAGTCTCTTAACGCCCAGCAGGCTGGCCTGAGCTTGTTCTCATGGCAGAAGCAGGGCTCTGACAAAACAGAAGTGGGTAAGACCTCTTGGGGCCCAGAACGGGCCCACTGTGACTTCTCAAAGTCGCATAGCCAAGGGCTTAATTGAGGCCATCTGTGCAAGCAATCTACAGCACAATAGTTCTGTTCTACATGCTTTATCTGTATTAAGGCATTTCATCCTCATAACACCTCTATGAGATGGACACTGTGGGTTGCCCCACTTTACAGATGGAGACATTGAGGTATGGATGGATTAAGCAAATTTGGACAAAATGGGCTTCCCAGGTGGTGCTAGTGATGAAGAACCCATCTGCCAATGCAGGAGACATAAGAGACACAAGTTCAATCCCAGGGTTGAGAAGATCTCCTGGAGAAGGTCATGGCAACCCACTCCAGTATTCTTGTCTGGAGAATCCCATGAACAGAGGATCCTGGTGGGCTACAGTCCATGAGGTGACAAAGAGTCAGACACGGCTGGAGTGACTTAGCACTCATACATGGTGCATCTGCTAAGTGACAGAGGGAAGAGACTGCAAGGTGTCTTCAGAGGGAAGAAACAGTAAGGTGTCTTCACAGCACACTGCTCCCCTGGGGAAGGGCAGACACCAAGGCCACGGAGGGAGATGAGACAGGCTACAAGGTGGTCAATTTAACCAACTTACTTGACCTCCTTCTCTTGAGAAGCACTGAGGGAAGAGAGGGAAGGTGTTCCGGAGGGTGTCAGAGTGCAGCCACAATGGCCGGCCCCTGTATCCCTGAAAATGTTTGTTTTGTTGCATTTAATTTTTTAGAAAGGTCCCCTGGCTGGAACTTCCCGTGTCTGGCCCGGTCTGTTTGTCTGGGAAGAGCTGGGAAGCCCTTGGACGTCGGAGGCCCCAGCTGCTGCGTCAACTCAGCATTGTCACAAAAATAGCCCTTCTCAGGGAAGGCAGGTACTTCCTCTGGCTGGCTTCCCCTCTCAGCCTGGCCCTCAGAAGAAAAGAGAGAACCGACTGCACGCAGGATCGGGATGTGGCTGGTAAGAGGGCTTTACCGGGACTCAACAGTAACAAAGGGAGGAAATGAATATGCAGTATTAGTAATTATACTGTACACATCCCAATTTGTATTTCAATATGTCATTTCCATAATAAAACTGCCAAAGAGAGTAACTAATGACACGGACTCACGTCAGGGAGTTGGAGGAGGATTGGTGGGGGCGGTGGGGGTGGGGCGGGGGGGCGCACAGAGGCTTTTTTTCTCCTAATAACAAAATTGCCTTCAGTGAGAAACTCCTGGCAGGCTGGCTTTTTACAAGGCAAATGTATTCCAGGAGATGAAGCTGCGACCCAAGGCTTCTGCAGAAAAGAAGTCAAGGTTGACTGGCCAGCTGAGAGCTCCTGGAGTTCCATAACTGGGGTAGTTGTTCCAGGGCAGAAAGGCAGCCTACAGGATGGTCAGGACAGAGCAGAACAAACTGAGATGGGCTTTGGGCTTTGGAAAGTCCATAAGATAAAATCATGAGCTGGCAGCAGCCTTGTGAATTAGGCTGTCCTACAAAGGCTCCTAAAGCTGAAGCTTCAATACTTTGGCCACCTGAAGCAAAGAGTCAACCTACAAGAAAAGATCCTGATGCTGGAAAAGATTGAGGGCAGGAAGAGTAGGGGACAGCAGAGGATGAGATGGCTAGATAGCATTACTGACTCAGTAGACATGAATCTAAGCAAACTCTGGAAGATAGTGAAGGACAGGGAAGCTGGGCGTGCCGCAGTCCGTGGGGGTCACAAAGAGTGGGACAAGACCTAGCGACTGAACAGCAACAAGAAACAAAGGCTCCTGAAACTATTACATTGCTGAAAACCATCATGCCTTTGCACATTCTATTTCTCCCACTTGGAATGCACTTTCCCCATCCTTTGCTTACCTGTTTGTCTGTTTGAACCCAGAATATGATCACCTCCCTAGAAGACATTCCTGACCACCAGTCCCCAGCATCAGATTTCATATTCTGGGAGAATCTGTTTTCCAAAGATTCGGATAACATCCGCAACACTTCCAAACAGGTGGTAATTGTCACTTCACTTCTCCCCTCCCTGCCTGGACTGTAAGCCCCTATCCCCTGAGGACACAGAACTCTATGAGCCCCTTCTGGAAAAGAGGAACAAGAGCAAATGACACATCCCTCTCCATCTCCCCTACGGACAGGTGAGACTGGATTTGTGCAAAGCTCCTTCCCCTACTTACAGATGGACTAGAATGTAATCTTCAGGAAAAATGACAGAGTAAATATCCAGACATTAAAAAGTAATAATAGGGCCAGTGAATTATATGGTGTTCCCTGGTGGTTCAGACAGTTAAGAATCTGCCTGTAATCTGCCTGGGAGACCCGGGTTTGATCCCTGAGTTGGGAAGATCCTCTGAAGAAGGGAATAGCTACCCACTCTAGTATTCTTGTCTGGAGAATTCCATGGACAGAGGAGCCTGGTGGGATATAGTCCATGCAAAGAGCTGGACACGACTGAGTGACTAACACTGTTCCTTTCACTTTACCAATTACAGTGCTCTTTGTGGACTATCGCAACTGATTTTCTCATAACAACACAATGAAGTAAGTGGACAGGTATCATCATTATTCTCATTTCATAGAAAAGAAGCAAGAATAAGTGACTTGTCCAAGGTCACATAGATCCATGGAGCTGAGACTTGAACCCACGTCTTCAATTCCAATTCCAGAGCTCTTCCCATTAACATGGAAAGTGTCAAAGGTGGTTTCATAAAGTAAACTGCTCATTAGGCTCCAAAGTCATCATAGCCCTGAAAGTGGACAGCTGGAGTTACCATTAGCTGAAATTTTTTAAAGTAGCTAATACAAAAAGGTTTAAAATGTATATATACAGGAAGAGCTTGCCTCTTCTGACATTGACATTGGGTGAATGTTCTTTAGAAATATCCTCTAGTGAATTTCTATCTCAGACCCAGAAGTTTTGGGCAGAATGAAAGAAAATGAAGGTGGTTCCCCAACTGAGAGACCCAGCAAACACAAGTTTTCAAGTTAAAATTTACATACTATTTAGTTTGATCTTAAATTTCTCAAAATCTCCCTTTTCATTCATTGCCTGATGCCCAAAGCAAAAATATTACACTTAGGCATTTCATTTTATCTTAAAAGATAAAACAATACCAACCAACAATCAAATACAAGAAACATCTTTCCTCAGCTCTGTCTTCCTTTTCTGTCCTGCACTAGGCTTCTAGGAAGATCTTTCCCAAGTTCTCCACATCTCCTCTCAAGTCCGCTATCCACTCCACTTGCTTCATTTGGAGCCCCTTTCTTTCTCCTGGACCATCGATTCAGCCTCTTGACCTAGGTTTATCCTCCCCACTGCCCACCAACACGAGCTCTCCAAAACCCCAGTGTTACAAACAGGGCTCCGTCTATGACTCAGCCAGGTCCTAGGCTCTGACATGGTTTCATTCAAAGGCCTGGGGTGGGCAGAATGTAGGACTCATCCTACAGTGTCCACCTCCTAGTCCCTGGGACCTGTGATAAGTTACCCATACATGGAGAAAGGAACTCTGCAGCTATGATGAAGCTGGGGATCCAGTGATGAGGAGAGTAGCCTAGATTATCCAACTGGGCCCAATATAATCACAGGGCTCCTTATATGTGGAAAAGAGAGGCGAGAGAGAGTAAAAGAGAAAGTGATTTGGAGATGCTACACTGCCATCTTTGAAGATGGAGAGGAGTTGACAGGCTAAAAAATGTAGGCAGCCTCTAGAGGCTCAAAGCGTCAAGGAAATGGATTGTCCCCTAGAGCCCCCAGAAGAAATAGAGTCCTGTGTGCACCTTGATTTTAGCCCAGTAAGATCCATTTTAGAGTTCTGACCTCAAGATCCTTGAGATAATAAATCTGTATTATTTTAAGCCGCTAAGTGCAAGGAGAGTAATACAGGGCCATGGTCTTTCCTGACCTACTTTGCCAACTTCCTCTCATGGTCATGCCCCCTTCACCTGCCCAGCCTGTCAGTCCCCCAGCCAGTCAGACATTCCTCAGACACGCCATACTCTTTCACACCTCTGTGCCTTTGCGAAGGCTCTTCCCCCTGACTCAAATGCTCTTCCCCTTTGGGCTGCTTGTGAATTTCCCCTTGTCCTTCAAGACTGAACTCAAGTGTTGTCTCTATGTGCAGCTTCAGGCTAACCTAGATGCCTCCTCTCCCAGGCACTGTGTGTCTATCTCCCTTTACTTGAGCTTCTAAGGTAGCTTCTATGCATTTTTGTCTGTTTTGCTCACTGCTGCATCCTTTATACTGGAGTAGGCTCTCAAGAAACAAATGTTTGAAAGGCTGTGTCTTTCTTTCCTAATAGAACCAGGGATCCTGCCACCTAAACTTTTCCTTCTTTATATCTCAAGCATCTAGGGCAATGCCCGGTGCCTGGTAACTCCTCAAATATAGTCTTAATTGACTAATTAATGGCAGTAAACCATGGTTTAAAAATAGATTGCTCTAACGGCTCATGTGATTTCAGAGAAGTAAAACTTTGACTTCTCCCCTACTTCCTGGAAAAACTGGACTCCTCCACATCAGGGCAGGACACAGAACAGCTCGCTCGACATCCTGTCACCTGTTCCAGCTGGTTGTGTGCTGACCGTGTGTCTGTGGCTTTCACACACACTCCCTCATGGCTTCTGCAGAACAACCCTGTGTGGTCCTTGTGGTTATCCCTCCTCTACCCCTGAAGCAACTATGAAGTCAGCCTCGGAGGCTGGCCTCCAATCTACGTTCTTAACACCAAAGCCACGACCCCTTCCACCCAATCTCTTATGTGTGGGATGACCAGCACACACCAGCACTCACATGGGCTGTTATTTCTCTCCCTCAAAGCCCTGCCCTCTGCTAATTTTCATGGAGATAGGAGAGAAGAAAGGGAGCAGTGAGGGACTGCTTGTGAATTTCCCCTTGTGGTTTAAATCACAGTCTTGGCAAGTACTCTTGTGTGTGTGCACAGAATATCTTCAGAAGGACACACAAGAAACCAAGAGACTTGGGGGGGGGGTCCAGAAGTAGGGGGGGAGACGCCATTCGTTGAGTGTCAAATAACGTTTTTGGTGTCGGGTATATTTCAGTGGACAAGATAGGCACCACATACATCTCTTTGAACTGTTTGAATTTATCCATGTATGTATTCCCCTTTCAAAAGAAAAATAACCATTTAATTATGAAATAAAATAGAGGGGGTGGAGATCATATCCGTATCATTGAATACTACATAAGTATTCAAAAGGATGGGCTTCCCTGGTGGCTCAGCAGCAAAGATTCTGCCTGCAAAGCAGGAGACATGGATTCGATCCCTGGGTGGGGAAGATCCTCTGAAGGAGGAAATGACAACCCACTCCAGTATTCTTGCCAGGAAAATTCCATGGACAGAGGAACCCAGCAGGTTACAGTCCAGAGGGTTGTAAAGAGTCAGACACGACTGAGCGACTGAACACATACACACATTCAAAAGGATGGAAAGAACAAGATATATTTTTATGTGAAGAAGAATCACAACTTATATATTATTTTGTGCACGAAAAGTATACATCTATAAAATGTAATATATTTATGTTTGTACAGATAAATGCAAAAGTATGAAGAAAAACCTGGAAAGATTGTGGTAAGTGATGGGGGATATGATAGGATGAATGAGTATTGTATTGTTACACTACTTACTTCTTTATCATTTCAAATGTGTTTGAAATATATAACTTTTATGCATAGAAACATATAATTTTAGATTAAAAAAGGACGGTGAGACCCCCAAGGCTGGTCTCAGAACATAGATCCCAGTGGGGGGAAATTCCATCGGTCCTTGAAGGCTACTTCAGTTGCAAGTTTGGACTGGCATCCCAAACAGAGCCAGGGCCCAAGTGTGCTCCCTTCTCTTCTCTGCAAATATAGCAAGCCTGCTGGCCTTGAAAACTGAGGCTACACCTGCAGATAAGCCCAGAGCCCTTAGGAAGGCTGGAGAGGGTGGGAAGGCCATGGGCTGAGGTGTCGCCTCGGCCCCCACTCCAGGAAACAACAATGAAAAGATATTGGCAACTTTGACATGGAGGAAATTGCTTTCTTCTGTCGGAAAGAGGAGCTCTGTTTTGAGGACAAAACACCACTTGCCCTGACAAAATGCTTAATTAGGAGATAAGCCAGGGAGCAGTGGGAGTGGTGTTGTTTGCCAGGGGTCCTGGGGAGCGAGTACACAGATGCTGTCCTGGCGTGCCACAGTCATTGCTGATCATGGCTCTGCGGGCCACTGCAGAAGCGGTGTGGGATTATGGTCAGGGCTCTCCTGGCCCTGGGACAAGCCGTCAGATCTGTCAGGACCTCAGTTTATTCATCTGTAGACCAGGGACTGTCATCCCCACTTCACCAAGGGTGGAAGAGATTAAGTGAGACTCTGTGTTTCAAGTTCTCAGCACCATGCCAGACACCCAGTGCATCCGCTCAGAGGCTGGTGGCAGTGTGATGACTGTACGGGCAGTTCCGCCTGGTGGCTAAGAACGTGGGCTCTGGGGTCACACCACCTGGGTCAGATTTCCAGCTCCCTCACTTACCAGCTGTGGGACTTGGGCAGCCTCTTGACCTCTACAGGCCTTATCAGTAAAATGGGGATAATGCTGGTACTTACTTACCTCTCAGGGTTTGTTAAGATTAAATGAGCTAAGTATCTGTTAAGCTGTAAGTGTCTGGCCCATGGTGGGCAGCACTTGGTATCAGTTAGGGACTATTAACGATAACAATGATAATAAACACAAAACGAGCATGTCCCGAGGGCTCCAAGTCTGCTTTCTCACCAGACATTTTCCCATTGTCCAGTCCTGCTAGGTTGCAAGAGACGTGAAACAGGACATCCCTTCTCCTAGTTATCAGGATGGATGACATAGAGGGAAGAGGTTTTTATTCCTGATCCCCACCTTCCCTACTGGAGAGTTGGGACCCAATACTCTCATTTCCTTGGTTTCAGAACCAATGCTCTGGGACTTCCCTGGTGGTCCGGTAGGTAAGAAGCCACCTGCCAATGCAGGGGGTATGGGTTCAATCCCTAGTCCAGGAAGATCCCACCTGCCATGAGGCAACTAAGCCCATGCTCCGCAACTACTGGGTCCACTCTCTAGAGCCCGTACTCCACAACAGGGGGAGCTACTGCAAGGAGAAGCCCACACCTGGCAACTAGTGAGGTGCCCCCACTTGCTGCAGATAGAGAAAGCCTGTGAGCAGTAACAAAGACCCAGCGCAGCAAAAAAAAAATGAATACATAAATAAATTTTTTTTAAAAAGAACCAATGCTCTTTTCTTGACACATGGCTCACAGGCAGCCTGATCAGACTCTCAGGGACGTGGACTGAGTGCCCACTTGCAGGAAGGATGGCAAGCTGAAGATGATTCTGTGCGGAATTTAAAACCAGACCAGTGTTACAAGCCGGTGCTGCCATTCCTGAAGCTGATAATCCTGGAAGTAGAGACAATATGTGCCTGTCCTGGTCTCAAGGTACCCACCTTGAGAGATTTAGGTTCTGCTGGTTTTGAGTGGACTCACTCTTCCCCAAAAGGGGAGGGACAGAGGGGTGCTCACAGCAAACTGCCCTCCAGTATGGTGAGTAATAGTCAGGGATAGCCCAGAGGTACCTCCTCTGATCTCTGAGCACCAGAGCAGGTGTTACAGAGGTGGGTCCATGAAAAGAGCCACACTACCCACCTCAATTTGCATCTAAAATGCAAATTGCCGTGGAAAGGTCTGAACTTTGTCATCAGCCTAAACCTTTGGCATCAGTTAAGAACTGAGCAGGAAATTGTTGGCAGCTCCTTGAAAATCAGAATGGCACCCAAGTGATAGTGATGCTGCGTGTGTATTGGGGAGAGGGGGTGGGATATTTTTGTATGCAGAGAAAGGGAGCAAATTAACTGCAAGACAGTTTGACAAAACCTTTTATAACCTTAAAAACGTACAAACATATACCCAGCTATTCCCTTCCAGGAATGTATCCTAAGGAAATAATTAAGGACTAAGATTTTGTTCCAGGATGTTTATTGCAACATTGTTTACAGCAGCAAAAAATATTTGGAAATAATTTAAATGCCTGCAATTGGGAAGCTGGTTAAATAAATTATGGTACAGTCATACAATGGAATATTGTGTAGCCATTAAAATATTGTAAAAGCATATTTATTGACCTGGAAAGATGTTCATGATTCATTATTGAGTGAAAAAGAGGTTACAAAACAGCCTGTACAGTATGATCTCATTTTTTATTAAAAAAAAAAAGTGTATATATATTTATATAAGGTAGCTTGGGAGAATATTCTTTTAGGGACAATCTTGCTAGAGGCATATATAATATAGGACCTTATGCAGGATGTTTCTGCATTATGATAATATAGCTTTATCACTTAACATGCCCGAGAGGGAAGGGTAGTACAAATTAAGGGCCTGAAGTGGATAAAGTAGGTGTATTTGTGTGTATATATCAACCAAGACTGGAGATGGAAATGGCAACCGACTCCAATATTCTTGCCTGGAAAATTCCAAGGACAGAGAAGCCTGGGGGGCTACAGTCCATGGGGTCACAAAGAGGCGAACACAACTGAGTGACTGAACACACAGCACATCAGCCAAGATATTGTAAGTAGCAGCTGGGATTTTGATGGGGTTTATTATCTTATTTTTTTCTTCTCTGCATTTTGTGTTATTTACTTTAAGTTTTTTAAGTTGATGGGGGAAAAAAGACTAAAAGCAATCCAAGCTAGATGGCTGGAGGACCGAGAGAGCTAGGAGGGAGGAGAGGCAAGTTAAGAGGGCAACCTGGCAAGCTCCACTTGCTTCTGAATCTCATCTGCAATCTGATCTCCCAACGACAATGCCCATGACCTTACCTGGGCCCCGGGACACACGTTACCAATTGCCAGGCCATCTTTTCTATAATCATGTCTCCTTCGGGCAATTGTCTGGACATGTGCTAGATTCTGATTCTGGGCAGACAATGTCTCCTCAGCCAGACTGCCATGTGGCCCCCACATTTGACATACATATCTTCTGTATTTAAGAATGGGGGACACGCTGTATCTTCTAAGGCTAACTCTAATCCCTTCCCCCCTACTTTTTAATTAAATATTTTATTTTAATACAATTATGGATCCTGTCTACTCGTTACCTGGTTTTCCCCAATGGTAACATCTTAAAAAGAAACTTGTCAGTGTGTCTGTTTATGGTTCTCTTTTCCCAGTTTTATGGAGATACAATTGACATATAAGACTGTGTAAATTTAAGGCATGTAATGTGATGATTTCATACACATGTAATGTGAAATGGTTGCCACAATCAGGTTAACTACCTCATCATCACCTCACATAGTTACCTTTTTATATGTATGTTTGGTAAGTACTTCTAAGATCTGTTCTCTTGGCAACTTTCAAGTGTGTAATACAGTATTATTAACTATAGTCACCCTGCTGTAATCAGATCCCTGGAACTTATTCATTTTATAACTGGAAGCTTGCACTCTTTGATCACCTTCACCCATTTTCCCCAACCTTGCCTCTGGCAACCACTGATCTACTCTGTTTCTGTGGGTTCAGATGTTCTTGGTTTGTTTTAGATCCCACATGTAAGAGAGATCAGACAGTATTTGTCTTTCTCTGTCTGATTTATTTCACTTAGCATAATGCCCTCAAGTTTCGCCAACGTGGCTGCAGATGGCAGGATTCCCTTCTTTTTATGACTGAATAATATTCCATTGTGTGTGTGTGTGTGTGTGTGTGTGTGTGTGTGTGTGTATCACATTTTCTTGATCCATTCATCTGTTGATAAACACCTAGGTTGTTTTCATGTCTTGGCTATTGTAAATAATGCTGCAGTGAACAGCACAGTACAGGTTATCTCTTTGAGACAGTGATTTCATTTCCTCCAGATATATACCCAGGAATGGAATTGCTGGAATGTATGATAATTCTATTTTTAATTTCTTAAGGAACTTTCATACCATTATGGTGGCTGCACCAATTTACATTCCCCATCAACAGTGCACATGGATTCTCTATTTTTCACATCCTCACCAGCACTTGTTATCTTTTTGGTAATAGCCATTCTAAAAGGTGACAGTAGTGAAGAACCTGCCTGCCAATGCAGGAGACTTAAGAGATCCCTGAGTCAGAAAGATGCCCTGGAGAAGGGCATGGCAACCCACTCCAGTATTCTTGCCTGGAGAATCCCGTGGACAGAGGAGCCTGGCTGTCTACAGTCCATGGGGTCACAAAAAGTTGAACACCACTGAAACGACATAGTATGTACATGTATTCTAAGAAGTATGAGATAAGATCTCATCGTAGTTTTGATTTGCATTTCCCTGATGATTAGTGATGCTGAGCACTTTTTCTGTATCTATTGGCTATCTTCATTGAAAAAAATGTTTATTTAGCACATTTGCACATTTTAAAATTAGATTCTTTTTTTCTTTGCTATTGAGATATGAGTTCTTTATATATTTTGAATATTAACACCTTATGGATGTACAATTTGCCAAATATTTTCTCCCACTCTGTAGGTTGCCTTTTCATTTTGTTTATTGTTTCCTTTGTTATGCAAAAGCTTTTTAGTTTGATGTGCTTGTTTATTTTTGCTTTTGTTACTTGCACTTTCAGTGCCAAATCAAAAAATCATTGTCAAGGTCAAAGTCAAGGAGCATTTTCCTTATGTTTTCTTCTAGAGTTTTTATGTTTTCAGCTTTTATGCTTGAGTCTTCAATCCATTTCAATTTAATTTTTGTGAGTGGTCTAAGAGAGAGTTTATACTAAGTCTTGATATCAAGCAGATGGAGTCAAAATTGTTTTAGTTATTCTAATTCACTTGCCTTTCCATGCAAATTTTAGAATAATCTTGTTTACATCTACACTTTTTTTTCTGGCCGTTTTCAGGATTTTTCCTTTGTTTTTAGTTGTCAGAAATTTAATTATGGTATGTCTTGTCATGGATTTCTTTGAATTTATCCTGTCTGGGATTCACTCAGCTTCTTGAATCAGTGTTTTTGTCTCAACAAACTTGGGGAGTTCTCAATCATTGTTTCTTCAAGTTGGTTTTTTTTCAGGCTTGCCGTCTCTCTCCTCAGGCTTGCCGTCTCTCTCCTCAGGCTTGCCGTCTCTCTCCTCTCCTTCTGGGATCCCATTGGCTTTAATCTTAGATGATTTGCTCTAGTCCCATGTTCTGAGTCTCTGTTCTTTTTTTCCATCCTATTTTCTTTCAGTTGTTCGGACAGGATAATCTCTACTGTTTCATCTTCTAAATCACTGATTATTTCTCCTGTCCCCTCCATTCCGCTGTTGAGCCCATCTACTAAGCTTTCTATTTTACTGTGATTTTAGTTCTAAAACTTCTGTTTGGTTCTTTTGTAGATATTTGATTTCTGTGCGGAGCCTTTCCATTGTTTAATTTGTTTCAAGTATTTTGTAAACGTTCCTTGAGCTACTTTCATCATGGCTGTTTCTCTGTTATCTGGTTATTGGCATCCTTGCATTGTCTTTTTCCACTTGATGTGAGATCTTCCTGATTAGGAGATCTTCCTGATCTGCCATAGAATGATGAATGTTTTTCTGTTGAAGCTTGGTCATCTTGATATTATAAGACCCTGCATCTTATTTAAACCTCTGTTTCATTTGACTTCTTTTGACACCGCTGTGGCAGAAGAGAAGGAGGCGGGCCACTGCCTTGTTACTACTCTGCGGGGACTGGAGTCCAGATTCCCCTCTCAGCCCATTTGAAGCCTGATGAGGATGCCCTTTTGTTAAGCTGTGCAGACAGGAATTCCCCATGTGATCTGCACTGACATTGCAGGAGAGGGGTCCTTTTCACCAGCTGGTAGGGGTGAAAGTCCTGGCTCTCTGTTCTGCCTTTTCCGGGACCATTTTGGCAGGGAATGTCAGGGAGCCTTGTTACAGCCTAGCTAGGATGGAAGTCTATTCTCCCCAGTTGACCTTTACTGGTGTGAGTGTGGGTGGGGTCACAGTTTTTCTGTGGTGTTTTGCTAAAGCAGAATGGTTATTATCCAGAAATTTTTTGTCTTATTAGGCTACCCTTTCCTGATCATTTGGCTGGAGAGGACAGACTTTTGTTTGTCTCTCTCTCTCTCTTTTTTTTGTCTGCACTAGCTTCTTCAACTCCAAGTCTGGGATAAATGAGGCAACACAGAGATTTCACCACTGTGTTGTTCCTTGGGTCCTGAGATCCCTAGCTGGTCTGCTTCTCTCTCTGTACCTCTAAGAATTTTCTTATATTTGCTATATACATAATGCCCAAGGATTTTAATTGCGTTTAGTAGGAAGAATAGAGAAGATTTATGTCTACCTCATCTTCTTAGAAGTGGAAATTCTTTCCACACTGTGTTTACTTACATCTCTTAACAAAAGCAAAAAACCCACTGAAATTTAAGTATCATGCTAACTTTTAGCATAATTTACCAACACTTTTAAGTGATCAAAATCTTTTGCTATATCTTCATGAGATATTTCGTGACTGTCTTTTCAAAGAGATAATCAGTCTTGAACTATGCAAGGATCCTCTCTGGGTAAGTCTGTAATCAGAGTGAAATTAACCCCATCAAAGGATGTTACATTTTGATAGTTCAAAGGGAGGAGGTGGATATAGCTACATACCCAGGATGGCTGTCTTAAAAATACCAACATGACCAGCTATTGAGACTTGCTTCACTATGCCAAAACTGCAAGGTTGCTGACAAAGTCCCCCCAGATTAATTATATACAACCCCTCCCAACCTTTTGGGTTGGATTTCCCAGAAATAGTGCCCCAGTTCTTAATTTGTTTCTTTCAGCACAGCAAGTTACCAAAACCAAATCAGGAAAAAAATCTCTGAATATTATTAATAAAGGAGGAGTTTCCTTTGAACTAGAGTCTTTTAAACGGTGTTTCCCAGAGATTTCCTGTGCAGCTTCAAAAGAAGTTCATGACTACTTTGATTAGGACTTTATCTCAAGAGCTAATGGAGATAGGCCTGTTCTCAGACTATCCATCAGCATGGATGTTAGCCAATTATGTCCCCTTGTAAAAAAGTAACACAACCACTTCTTGGGATCCACACTAATAAAATGATCTTCTTCACCAGAGATGAGAGTCTACTGTTTCTCTATCTCTGAGCCAGGAAAACTTGGGGAAATCAAAGAAGAACTTTTCTATTGTAACTCGGTATATTTGTAGGTCCACACTGTATTGAACATACATGGACAAAATGCTGTCTGTTGCAACCAGATTCTTTTATTGCACTATTATTTCAGTTATTTAGGGGTTGGAGAAAGATGGTGGGTGGGGGATGGCTAATGGAGACAGATGGCCAGTGCAATTATCACTTGAAAAACAGGTTTGTCCTTTAAAAATGACAACAGCAGTGGACTCTCAGTGGCAGGTGAAATTTGAAAAAGGATTAGTAAGGGATTACCTAAGAGAAAAAGGACAGGTGTATCTAGGGTGCTCCAGTTGGAGGGGGCACTTTAGCTTTTGAATGACACCCTTAAAATCGCCCCTTCACATTTCAGTTCCATTTGTACCCGTGGACTTTGGCAATGCCAGTGGTGGTGAGTCTGGAGTCATCTTTAAGGACAAAAGACAGAATAAATACTGAAGTTTCCCTCCATTATTTGAAGGGAAAATATAAAGAAGAGTATATATTGGACCTTTTAGCAGAGTATGTATGTACCTAAAGAGAAGGCAGGAAGCCCACAACTCAGAGCTCTCTGTCCTGCTTGAACCCTGAAGCTCTACTTCAGAAGCCTGGGAACAGGTAAAAAAAGAATCTTAACTCTCTGAGGAGAGTGGCTAGGGACTCAGGGCCAGAATTTCTATAAGCGAGCTGATCACAGGGCACTATGGCTAGATGTGACCATCTAACCTATATCCATTTGATAGATGAAGAAACTTAGAAGTGCAATGACCTGCCCAAGATCATGACTGGTCAGTGACAAAGTCATAAGTGGAATTCAGGGAGTCAGGTCCTTTTTGTGCAATCTGCCCTTTCCCTTTGGCATGAGTAATCCTATCTTACAAGGCTTGGTTAAGGGCTCACAGCCAGAAGGCTGAGAACAAGAGGGTCTGAGCTCGTGTGCTGGACTCCTTGGGGAGCTCTAGGTCAGACAGGACTTTAGCCCCACCTGTAAGATTTTTTGCTGCCAAGCTTTGGAAGAGGAAGCTCTACAGGGCCATCCAGGAAAGGTAGAAGCAATGAAACAACAGCTACCTCGTAGCTCAGATGGTAAAGAATCTGTTTGCAACGCAGGAGACCAGGGTTCGATCCCTGGGTCAGGAAGATCCCCTGGAGGTGGAAATGGCAACCCATGCCAGTATTCTTGCCTGGAGAATCCCATGGACAGAGGAGCTTGGCAGGCTACAGTCCATGGGGTCACAAGAGTCGCACACGACTTAGCAACTAAACCACCACTTATTGGATGTTCCTCCATACTAGGCATTGGGCACTTTACAGGCCTTATCTCAGTTGAGCCTCATAGTGAACTTGTGAGGTAAGTATAATTGTCACTTCCATCTGCAGGTGAAAAACTGAGATTCAGAGAGGTTATGTAACTTGCCCAAACATATATATATGAGAAAATGACAGAAACAGAATTCGAATCCATCTCTACTTAGCATTAAACCCCAAGCTTTTAACCCATGTGCTGTGTCACTTCTCAAAGGCAGATTATACTCTGAGTTCCTCAAGTCATAGTCGAAATTTGGGTGCCTGCTTAATTCAGATACACACAGGAAATAAAATTTGATGCCTGCTAGCTCTGCTGCATCAGGGTGGAGGTGGTAGAGGGAAGACTGGTGACTCTGGAGGGCACCAAGCTCCTTGGAAATGGTGCTGGGCACCCCTGTGTGGCTCTGGAGACATGATACTGGCTGCACAATCCAGTGCTTGGTAGCTGGAATGTGGCCTGGAAGTAGACCCTTGGGTAAGTGAAGTTTGTCACATGTCTCTACCACTTTCTTCTCAGGGGTTACACACCCTAAGCCAAACCCAACCCCCCTTCCTTTGCCTTCCACCATATTAGGTCCCTTCTATCAGTGATTCTCAAGCCCAGTTGCACAGAAGAATCACCTAGGAAATCTTTTAAACTATTGGTATCTGAACCCTATTTCCAGAGACCTAATTTAGTTGACTAGGTTAAGCTCTCCAGTTAAGTTGCTGGATAAAACACGAGACACTCAGTTAAATTTGAATTTCAGATGAACAACAAATAGCATAAGCATGTCTCCCAAACTGGGGCTTCTCAGGCAGCGCTAGTGGTAAAGAACCCACCTGACAATGCAGGAGATGTAAGAGATGCGGGTTCCATCAGGAAGATTCCCTGGAGAAAGGCATGGCAACCCACACCAGTATTCTTGCCTGGAGAACCCCATGGACAGAGGAGTCTGGTGGGCTACAGTCCATAGGGTCGCAGAGTCAGACACGACCAAGCAACTTAGCACACACACACACTTGTCCCCCAAATTGCATGGGTCATACTTATACTAAAATATCATTTGCTGTTTATCTGAAATTCAAATTAAAATGTGCATCCCTGTGTTTTCATTGCATAAAACTGGCAATCCTATCTCTAGGTCATTCTAAGGCACAAGCCCAGGCCGAGAACCTCTTCCCTACGTGACTAACAATCCTTCTAAGTGCACTTGTGTGTTGCACTCAGCTTTGCAACCTCTGGGGTGGGTGGCCAATATGTTTTCTTAGGACCTTCTGTGGCATAGTGTCTGTCCTCTAGCCTAGCAGTGAAGCTAATTGTGGTAATGGGTGGACAGATCATGAGAAATTAGCTTGGCCGCCAATGGAAGATTGACAATGTCTGATAAATAACACTAAAGCTGCTGCCTGCACCTGATTTGATCTGGAACAAAGTTCCTAGTAATTGTGTGTGGCTTTTTTTGGGGGGAGGGGTGCCACATGGAATGTGGGATCTTAACTCCCAAACGAGGGATGGAACCCATGCCCTCTGCATTGGAAGCGTGGAGTCTTAGCCCCTGGACCACCAGAAAATACACCTTGTCCCTGAACAAGGTGTATTGCACAGTTGTTTTATGAGTGATAGTTGCTCAGTCATGTCTGACTCTTTGTGATCCCATGAACTGTAACCTGCCAGGCTCCTTTGTCCACAGAATTCTATTTTATTATTTTATGCAAGGCACTTATTAGGCACTGCAGGGGAGGCCGTGGAAGCTGTGGAAGAACTCACAACCTAGGAAGGGAGAATCCAGGTTTCCTTTCCTGGAGAAATGTTCAGTCTACAATCTAATGATTTGCCACAAGCTCCCTTTTTATGTACATAAACCCAGCTAGTGAGGCTACGTAAACTTATACCCAACCCACGTGCCTGGACAGAACTGGATGAAAGTAAGTGGGTTATAAACAGGAAGAAGGAACATCCTGCTGTGTTCGGCTGGAGACCAGGGAGCGCCCCAGCCCTGTCGCTTGCTCACTGTGCCATCTGAGACAAGGCACTTGCTTTTCCTCAGTCTCCATTTCTTCATCTGTAAAATGAGGGTGATGACAATAGCTTCTGGAGTTGTTTTGAGGATGAAATAAAATTATGCATGGAGAACAGGGCTTGAAGTATTATAAGCATTCCATGAATACTAGCTGTTATACTTACAGTGTCTCTAACAAAATATGGGACCACATTACATATATGTACAGTGCACTTACAAGTGCTCACGTCCAAAGTATGAAAAACTAACAAGACGAGAAGAGATGTCCTTAACATTCAGTCAGACTAAGATCTGACAGAGTCCAGTTCTCCAGGACTTTGACAATTGAACCAGGAAATGGAGAAAAATGTCCGAATTCTAGCCTCTGTATTTGGGATTTTCTACTCAATTTTACATTAACAATGATGCAACTAAGAATCAAAAGTCTAGGGCAGATTCTTGTGACTATATGCCAACATGTTATTCTCATGTGCCTGCCTGTCTGGGATGGGTGTTTTTAGGGTGTAGTTATTGGAAATAGCCTCTGATTACGTTTCTGACTTTTCCAGGTAACTTATAATTTTAGACAGTTGTTTTGACGTGACTCTTTGGCAGGCTACACACGCCTGTGCGGTTTTTTAGAACTCTGTGAATTAGAATAACATGAATATTTTTAAAAAATTTAAGTATTCTGATACATAATATAGTGTGCCTTACTATGGGGAACCACACAAAAGGTCAGTGTATGCAAACAAAAGTCAATTTCCCATGTAAGCAAGAGAGAAAGGGTTTCCATTGAAGGCAAACCCTTCCAGAGTCTCTCATGATATTTCTGTGATACATAACAGAATGTAACAGCCCCGCTGTATGAATCCCTATTACTCTGGCTCCAGCTTGGAGTTTACCTTTCATTTTCTGAAAGGCACAGGAGTAAAGGGTTTTTGTGTGCTTGTATGTGCCTATATGTATACCTGCATGCACACCCACTGGTCCTACGTCATGTGTATACCTGGATAAGAAATAAGTCCTGAGAGGGTAGGAGTTTGGACCCTTTGCTCACTGCTGTGTCCCGACACCTTGGAGAAGACTGACGTGTGGGAGACTATGTCTTCTGATGGAATGAAGTCATCTGTCGAGTACATATGTTGATTACACGCTCACACGTCTGTTATCCCCAATAAATACACGCTTCCGTGCCCATCAGCCTTTTCACCCAAGAGAATTGAGCTCTTGGTTAGGAAGGGGAGAGGGCAAACTGCAGGCCTCAGGCAGGAGAGATGAAAAAAGAAGAGAGAGAAAGAAAAGGTTTCAGAGGGGAGAAGAGCATGGGTGGTGGACAGGCGTCCAGGCAAAAGGTCAGGAACTAGAAGCAGCACCATTCCAGGCTGCTTCCTCCCTGGAGATTTTGTGTAGCCCCCAATGTGGGGGCTGCTTCCCAGACTGCTGAGTCCAATGGTTCACAGACAGGGCTCCTGTTCGCCCAGACCTCTTTGAAGACAGGAATGGGTCTCTTCCAAGTGTTTCTTGTTTGTTTTCCAAAAAAGAGAATCAAAGGGAGGAAAGTTTTTCCCAGACCTGAGATTGCCAGTTTCTTTACTTTTGGCTAGAATTTTACCCGCTCAGTGCGGTCATCTGGTTCTCCCAAGTTGATCCCAAATCCCCATGGACAGTGACATCCCTGTCTGTGATTAATGAACATGGGAGAGATGAATTGACGATGCCTTTCAGACTGGGGGAGAGAGGCAGACTGAGTGCCAATGACACTCTCCCATCGTCGGGGAGAGCCCTGACCCTGCAGATGGTGAGATTATTTCTCCAAAATGACAGAGCCGTGCAATGGCCCCAAATTCTCACATCTTTTTGCCATTGTTTAGATTTTCCCTGAAAATCTTCCAGGACTCTCTTAGCCCAATACTATCCCAACATGTGCACAATACTTCACAGTTTCCAAAGTTCCTTTATAGATACCCCTTCGGCAAGGCAAAGATTGTTCTTCCCACTTTGTAGATGAGACGACTGAGACTTTGAGTGACTTATACAATCAACCAGCTCATCATCAGGGGGAAGCTCCTTTGCCACATGCATACTGCTTTCCCCGTCCATCTTCTAAAGCCTAACATTTCACCATTAGAGCTGTTTTCCTTTAGCTCAAGGCATTGGCCATCTTTTAATTCCAAATGTCTCTGGAAAAGATCGTATTTGAGCTAGTGTCAGTCACTGGTACCTTAAAGTACCTGAATTTGGAATCTTTGTTGAATTCGTTTTAAAAAATATGGAGACGTTAAAGAAAATAGATTGCTGTAGGAATGCCCCCCACCCCCACCCCCACCCCAGCCCCAGGATACATGAGAGAATAAGAAGATGTGACGAAAGTAAGCTCTGTATGATTCTCACTTTGGTCGCAGGGCACCGACTTTCATTGCCTGGTGATTCTGGAAGATTCTCCTTTAGAGGCAATTTATGGTTTTGGAGACTCATCTTGTCCCCAGATATGTACAACAGTAAGAACGGGGAAAGAGTGGCTGGGCCGCTGCACTTTTGAGGAAGGGAACTTCCACCATCTGGCTCAATGGGTTTCTGGCTTCTCTACAGAAGCAGCATTTTGATATTTAAACTTTAATGTGAGTGACTCAGGAATAGTTTTGCAGACAGTGTCCAATGCCTCTTCTTACCATGCTGGAGCAAGGAAGCCAGGAAAAGCCAGCACCAAGGTTCAGCCAGGCAAGGAAAGATCATTCATCTCTTTGACCTTCATGGCCTAAGCCTCTCTTCTGAGCCATGCTTGTGCCAGGCTAGGTGCTAGGGGCTGGGGATTGTGGGGGAGCAAGTCATGCTCCCTGCCTTTCATGAGCTCATAGTCTAGCAAACCCTTTGAGGACTGGGCATTGCATGGGAGAAGCCCAGGAGCTGCCTGAGACAGGAAGGGCCTGCCAACCTCAGAGGTCCAGGAGAAGGGAGGGCAGAGTCCAGAAGAGCAGAGATAATGCCCAGGAGTAGGTGACATCCAGTTGAGCTCCAATGTAGGGTGGAGGCTCTTTATCCTCTGCCCATGTCTACACCCACTGGTGAGTGTGTAGGTGAGGATAGGGGAATGGAGAGTGGTTGAAGGAGGCCTAGTCAGCACTTATAAGCCTGTGCAGGAGCCAGTGAGAGAAGCAGAGTCCCACAGTTCTAGTTCCTGCCATTAAAGCAGAATGCCTCACAGTCCCTAACTGCTCCGCCACCCCAACTCCTGGGCTTTCCTTGAAGCCACTTCTAATAGATAAAGACAAGATAAAGGCTCCCAAGGAGAGAAGGAGTCCTGAGCCAGCTCATCAGATCATTGCCAGCAATTCCTTTCCACAGGGAAAGGTGCCCAGGAAAAACTTGGCTAGGGAAGCTCTGAGGATTAGGACTCAAGAGACAATGCAGGGGACAGATCTCCTGATGGTGTTTACCAAGCCCAAGTGCAAAGACCACAGGTCAAAGAGCGGAGAGGAACCTGACTGGTTGTGCTGACAAGGTCCAAGGAAAAGCTAGATGTTGGAGGGAGCTTCAGGCAGAAAGGGCTAGTGAGGGGAGCACAGGTGAGGAGGAAGGGCAGGGTTAAGGAGTCCAGGAGAGCCAAAGTGGTCCAGGCTGGGGAAGGGCATCCCATCCAAATGCAGGGTGGGGAGGTCTGGGGGCAGCTCTCATATCACAGCCTCAGTAATTAACCAGCCTCTGTGTACCTGAAGACATAATTACAGGCAAAACAACTTCTTTGATGTAAGAGTGTAGTGTAGTCTGGGGGGAAAGAAGGGCAAATAAAAGAAAGAATGATTTTGCTTTAATATGCAAATAAGGTGGTTGGAAAAATATTGCCAAATAGGCCAACGAAGAAACAGAAAGTTGAGAAAATGTGACCCAGGCTGAGTGGGCACCCAAGACATTTAGGGTCCTTGGGAACATCATGGCTGGCCTGACTGGGCACCGCAAAAATTCACTGCTTTCCTTTAACATAGTTCACATGTTCCTACAGGCTGATTGCCTTCTCATCCCCTCCCATTCTCTGCAGATACTCTCAGCAAGTTTCCAAAGAGGCCTGTTTATTTATAGAATCAAGGCTCCAGAGAGGGACTTCCCTGGTGGTCCAGTGGTTAAGAATCTGCCTTTCAATGCAGAGGATGCGAGTTCAATCCCTGGTCAGGGAACTAAGATCCCATATGCCACAGGGCAACTAAACCCACGCGCTGCAACTAGAGAGAAGCCTGCATGCCGCAACTTCTGAGCCTGCACGCTCTGGACCCCGTGTGCCACAATTAGAGAAGCCAGCGCTCTGCAATGAAGATTCAGTGCAGATGAAGAAAAAAGGCCCAAGAGAAAGAGGTACAAAGGGTATGAACAGATCCTCCTAGGAAGCAAAAGTAATCAGGAATGGAGCTGAGCTTGTGACCCTGCTCAGTCTGCCCTGTGATATAACTTTTGAAACACCCCTCTTTACGTTTGGAGCCAACTTTATTAGAGAAATCTATTAATTGGGGGATGGTTAGGGAGGAGGGATGCTCACATGATTTAACACTTGATGGACTCTGAAAAAAAATAAGGAAGAGCCTTTGAGCTTTAGCACATTCATCGTTTCAAAGACACGTTACCAAACTGAATGTATGCAACTCTACTGTATGTGAGACTCTGGGGCACAATAGCCTAGATTCTGTGAAACAAAAAGGCATTTCTCCTGCCTCCACTGTGTCTCTTGTGGTGCCATTGTCTGACTCTAAGAACTCACATAATAACAAAAAACAATGCCCCTATGATGGGAGGGAAGACTTGATTTGGCACCAGCAGTGGTGTTTTCCATGGGAATGATGGTGGGGGCTGTGGCTGACTGTGGGAATAGTGCAAATCAGCACTTTTTTGTAGATTTTCTTCAAGCCATTGTTTATTTTGGCTTTGGTCAGATCCGTGGCCCAGCTTGAAGATTCCCACTGGGCTTTCTGAAGCTCACAGACCTATGAGAGATGAAACAGGGATAAATAAATAATGACAAAACACTCTACCCCTGCCCTGGCACTCATGTGTGGGGTGTGCCTATCTTGCTGGGTGTGTATACATGCAGATTGAAGTACTGTGTATGTACACATTTGGCCCACACCTCCATCAGGGAATCAGAAACCAAGGTTTTCTCCGGGCTTAGACGGTTCTTTGTCTCACTTTCATCGGGGGCAAGGGAGATCAATTTTTGCAAAATGGTATTGGATAAAACTTGTTTATACTTCCTATAGCACTTAGATATTTACAGACTTTAAAATATGAGTAACGCAGATTGTGGTTCCAACAGAACAAAAAGTAAATAGCTGTTGTGAAGATGGAAAAAAAGTGAAGTGAAAGTGTTAATCGCTCAGTCATGTCCAACTCTTTGCGACCCCATGGACTATAGCCCACCAGGCTCCTCTGTCCATGGAATTCTCCAGCCAAGAATACTGGAGTGAGTTGCCATTCCCTTCTCCAGGGAATCTTCCCAACCCAGGGATTGAACCCAGGTGTCCTGCCTTGCAGGCAAATTCCTTACCAGGGAGTGAGCCACCAGTGAAGGTGAACTTTTATATCACAGCTTTTAGGAGCTTCTTCTCTACCCTAGCTAAAGGATGCAGAGATCAATCAAGATGGAAAATGAGCAGGGAATATGTGTAGTATGATTATATTATGGTCCAAAACGTGAATATATCGGCTTTAAAATGCCGAACACTGATTCAGCAGCAGGTTATTGCAGTCTAAAAATACACAAGACTTCAGTGAGGGTGCATGTATTTATTTTACATACATACAAAGTGGTTTTTTTTTTTTTTTTTTTTTACAAAGAAACACACTTTCTCTCCTTTTTCCCAAAAGTTTCCATTTCCAGGAAAAGTCTTCTTGACAAGTGTGTGTGAAGCTGTCTCTAAGCAGGGTGGCTGGGTTGCACAACTCCAGGGGGTAGCATTCACTGTGTCTTCTATATAAATGGTTTCCCTAGAGGAAACCTCCAGGAGACCTTGCAAGGCAACAATATTTAGATGGGCTTATTGCACAGATGTTTTTCAACAAAGTGCAGAAGAGTCTTGTTTCCTGTAACTTATTTCTCGTTTTAGCTGCCAAGTAGGAGTCTCAGGTTCTTATCTGGGTCTATATTGGAAGAAAAAGATCATACTATGAGCCAGGCAGTGTGCTGACTGCAGATATAATTTAATCAACTCATGAATCTTATCAGAGGTTTCATGGATGGGGAAACAGGCTGAGAGAGGTTAGGGGACTTGCCCAGGCACACACGCAGTCCAGTCTGTGTGCAGCAGAGCTAGGGCTTGAATGCCTCTCTATGGCACTTCCCAAGGGCCCTGACTCCCACCACACTTCCCAGTCCTGGAAAGCATCCATGGTTCCCGCAGACCCTCAGTGGGTCTGCACTGGTAGTGGGACAGTGTCGACTAGGGTAGGGGTCTTCAGAACCAAAAGGTGGAGTTCAGCCAGGGTAAGGGTGGGAAGTTCCTGGGCTGCCACGTCCGCCTTTCTGCCAAATAAAATAAAAGAGAGCCAGGTGTGGAGGCTCCCTACTGTGAGCTTTGCACAGCTGGACTAAAGCTGGGAAGAGAAGTTTGGGGAGAGACGCTTCCATCTCCTCCCCCTTCCTGGAAAATAACTGCATTTAAAGGGAGAAAGAAAGAGTGAGTAAATTTGTAACTGGGATTTGGTGGCCTGGGGATTTCATTTAGCCCTATGAAGGCAGATGCCTGTGCCTGTGTGTGTGTGCGTGCGCGCGCGCGCGCGCGCGCGTGTGTGTAGAAGAGTGTCCATTGCGGGGAGAGAACTTGCGGTAACGTGTATGATTTTTTGGATTGGACTTTTATTTTTTGTCATAGCAGCTACCGTTGGAATCTAGTATGTGGTCCCAGGCATTGGTATTATTTTCACATGAAGTAAAAGAACAACAGTTTAATAGTTTGCTTTTCTGAGGGTACGCTCAGAGCCTTCGAGTATTTTTCCCATTTGGGTTTAAATACTACTCTCTACAGTGTGATAAGATTGGGGAGAGGCGGGGTAGTGTGCCGGGACTGGCAGGGGGCGGTCCCTGCCTTGCTTGTCTCCGCCTTTCATTTTGACCAGTCCGATGGAGTCAGGCTCGCATTAGGACCCAGGCGCCAGAGCGCCTCCGTCTGTCCTGTAGGTTCATTCAATCTCCCATACACACAGACCCACTGCGAGACCGACACACACTCACACACACTCAAACACACAACAGCACGCAGCGAGGCTCGGGAAGTCAGGTCGCCTTCTCGCCTCGGCGCCTTCTTCGCTCCAGCCAGCCAGCTCTCCCCCGGGGCCCGGAGCTCGGCCGGGCCGCGCAGCCCCGAAAGAGGACGAGCTCGGAGGACCCCGCGGTCCCTCCATGGGCAAACGCGGGCGGCCGCGCAAGGAGGCGCGCTGCGAGGGCGCGGGGCTGACCCCCGCCGCGCCCCCGGCCGTGACCGCGCCCCAGCCCCCGGCCCAGCCGGAGGACCCCACGGGGGCCAAGCTCAGGTGCCCCTTCTCGGACATTTTCAACACCAGCGAGAACTCGACGGAGAAGCACATCAACACTTTTCTGCAGAACGTGCAGATTCTGCTCAAGGCCGCCAGCTACCTGGAGCAGATCGAGAAAGAAAACAAAAGTAAGTTTGGGGGCCCTGGCTCCTCTTCGGCGCTGGGCTCTTTCTTCCTTGCCCACTTGGGCGACTCCTGTCTCCTGCTTAGCCCCCCTCTCCCCAACACACTCACATCCAGCCCTCGGCAGTAAAGCCGATGACACCGGAGAAAGGACACGCACGCACAAAGCTGCTAAAGATGTAACAAAGACGAGTGGGGGGTAGGCGGGGGGGGGGGCTGTCGGTGCGTCCGTCTGTCCGTCTCCGGGAGGCTGGGGGAACCGCTGGGCCGAGGAGCGGGGGAGTGTTGTTGTTTGCTGACAACTGAGCCGAGAGCTCATCTCTCCGAGGTCGCCTTTCTTACTTTTTTTTTTTCCCTTTTCTTTTTTTTTTTTTCCGGAGCCTTCTCGGGCAGACAAGTGTTGTTTTTCTGTCGCTCGTTCCTGGGTGGGGTGGGGATTACAAGACGAAAGTTGGAAACTGTAGGCAGAGCTCGGCAGTTCCAGAAAGAAAACACATAGACACACACGACAACGATAACAACAAGCAAACAGCCCTGCACGGCGTGGGCTCGGGCTGGCTCGGCTCTGCTTCTTCCTCCTGTCTACTTTGCTTTTTCCTCTCCTCTTGCTGCAAGGCTGGGCTCAGGCCATCGCGTCCACGGAGACAGTCCCCCTGCCCCCCGCACCGCCCCCCCCCCAAAGAAACAGGCCGGCAAAACCAAGCACCGCCAGCAGCTCGCCCGGGACCCGCGGTGCTGCGCCCGGGAAACTTGGCGAGGGGGACGCAGAGAGAAGGAAACTTTGGGATCTCGCAGGAAACAATAGTTGTGGAAGAAGGTGTGGGCTGTTATGAGCTGTTTCTTTATTTTCCGGGATACGGCTCCCGAGTGAGCGCGCTGGGCGAGGAAGGCAGATGCCTTCCTGGTGGATTTCTACTGATCCCCCCACCCCCACCCCAGATTCAGGTGGAGAGAGATGGTTGCCGGGGCGGGGGGGGGGGCGGTGCTGGGAGCCCCACCCCGGCCTGGCCTCCTTTTTTGTATTTGTTTGTTTCATTTTTGCCTGGGTCCCCCAATCCTCCCCAGGCCGTCGCCTCAGCGCCCTAACGGGGGCACGCGTGTGCGGCGTCTCCAGCACGGTCCTCACAAATAATAGCTGTGAGAAGGGGGAAGGGGCCGAGGTGGACAGACCGACAGATTAGAGAAAAGCTAGCTGTTTAATCTTTCCGAACAAGTAGGAAGATCAATGAGATGGGGGGGGAGAGAAAGGGGGGGAAATGGTCCGATTGCAACGTGTCAGGTCTTGCAACCTACTGGCCCCCCCAAACACAACAACAACCCTCAAACACAAAAACACCCTAGCTGACCGACACCCCAGGCCTTCGGGGTTAAAGTAACCGCGTGATGGCAGCGAAATCGTGCAGTAGCTTCAGGCAAAAACAAGGATTTGTGTTGGGAGGTCGGTGGTGCGTTCTTTTCTTTTCTTCTCTCCCTGTTTTCTCGGAGTGCCTGGGTTACGAGAAAGGCGCATCGCCGGCGGTTGCAGCCGAATCAGTTTGCGATTTTTCGGGGTGTGGGGTGGGGGGCAGTGTGTCTTCGCCAGTATGGTCAGAGCTGGTGGGGAGGTGGGTGAAGACGTGGTTTTGTTTGGTTTGTTTGCTTTTGTTGGAGGGGGGAGGGGCGTGATTTCTTACTCTACCCCCTCCCCGCCCAGGTCCCCCATTCCTCCGAGTCTGTCCCGTGGCCCCGGCTTTGGCTGGGGATGCACCCAAAGAGGGCACCTTGGCAGTGAGTGGCAAACCTGGCTTGCCCCCGCCCCGTCTCCTCCACAGAGGGGTGTACGAGGGAGGCTGCTGGAGCTTCCTCCGCGTCCCGCGCCCCCCGCCCCTTGCACTCGCAGACAATCGGAGACCTCAGTTCCCCACCTCGCCGCCCCCACCCTCGCTCCCCGACGGCCTCGGCCGCCGCCACCTCCCTGTTTACCCGGTGCCGGGGCTCCGGCGTGGCCACCAGTCACGTAAGCAGAGGGCCAGGCGCGCCGGGCCGGACTGCCCCGCACGGGGCGGGCCAGAGATGTTGGAGCCGGGCTCCGGAGACCGTGGAAGCCAAGGGGCTCCCCCCCGGTCCCCTTCCCGAGGCGTCCGCACTCCCACCCCCTCGAGAGGGGCTCGGGAACCTGGACGCCCTCAAGTTCGCGTGCGTAGTCAGCCCCTCGGCCCGGCTGCCCTCCTCCTCCGGCCGGCTCCCCGCTGGAGTATTTTTAGCTCTCTTGCCTCCTTTCGCAGTCGCTGTTTGGCTCATCATGACGTGATGCCAGCGGCCCCCAGATTTCCCCGAGAGCGGGGACCCTGTTCTAGGCCCTCGCCCCCTCCCCACGAGCTCACGCAGGCGAGGGGGACCTGCAGCAAACTATGGGGCAACCGTCCACAGGGCCTTCTATTATCTCCTCTGCAAACTGGAGCGGCCCACGGGGGCCACTTTATTTTCCCCACTCTCGCCCCCGCTCCGGCCCGGTCTAGGTCTTCTGGTACGGAAAACAACGGGCCCTACATCTGCCTCATTCAATCGGGGGTGCTTCTTCGCGCTGGCGGCGCTCGCCGTTGTTTTCTGCTCGATGCACACAATGCCCGCGCGTCACGGCGGTCCGCGTGTGCACAGCAATAACGCGAGTGTGGGGGCGGGTCGTGCGTGCGCCGAGCTCGGGCACTGAGGGTCCCTCCGCGCGCGCGGGGCTTGTTTTGCTTCAGAGCCCCGCTTTCCGAAACGCTTACATCATTCAGTCTTTAGGGGAGGGAGGGGAATCTAGGCGTTCCGATAGGATTCCAGCATTTCTGAGGTCCCTCCCTGGTTTTTGGAAGGAAGCAAGGGCCCTAGCTGTTTAATTATTTTTATGATGGGGGGGGGACTCAAGTTTTGTTTGTTGGGTAAGGTTTGCTTCTGGTTTTAGGTCACTACTGCAAACGACAATACTGGCCGGCTCAGGTGCACAACCTCCTCGCTTTCATTTCAGCCAGTTCTCCTGTAATCACTTGATCTCAGTTTCTCCGCCTCCACCGCTTCCCCCTCCCAGCTAGAGACACATGGTTTCCACATGGAGACAAACTTCTTTCCTCTGACTGGACTTGACCTAGCAGCGTCGCTCAGCCAATCGGCAGCCTCAGCTTCCTCTGACGTCACGCGTTGCTGAGGCCAGAGACTGGGGGGTGGAGCCTGGAGGCAAGCCAGAAAATCTCTGGGAGCTATAGTGCGGCCAGCTGGTACAATCCCTTCTTAAAGGGACGCTCTTCACCCCGAGAAGGGTATTGAGCCTCAGCTCTCCATTTCGGGTTCTGTGAGACATTCTCGAAATGCACCGATAGGCCCTGGTCACGAGTTCACACGTTCCGCTTTTACTGTGTGCAAAGTACTTACTTGGCAGGAGCTTGCCTTATTTTCCATTGTCACCAAAACTGCTTTTCATTGCCTTGTTGAGGTTTCCGTACTAGGAGAGCTCACCAAGTGTGTCCACAGTGCTGAGTTATATGATGCGTTTTCTTGGGGTGTTCAAATTGAGTCACTCAGCATTGACTGCTCTGTGCAACGCAAGGATTCCCTAGAAGATGCAAGTACATTCTCCCGAAGTTCCAACTGATGTGAATCCCTAAGAATTTCAAATTAAAGGCCTCCAGAAATATTAATTATGGATACTGTGACTCTGTTATCACAAATTTAGAAATTATATATAAATGCTGCTGCTGCTGCTAAGTCGCTTTAGTCGTGTCCGACTCTGTGCGACCCCATAGACGGCAGCCCACCAGGCTCCTTCGTCCCTGGGATTCTCCAGGCAAGAATACTGGAGTGGGTTGCCATTTCCTTCTCCAGTGCATGAAAGTGAAAAGTGAAAGTGAAGTCGCTCAGTCATGTCTGACTCTTCGTGACCCCATGGGCTGTCTGACATTATCACCTATCCATTCAGGGTCCAGTGAAGGGGTAGCAATTTAGGACTGACTGGTTAGTTGAAAAAAAAATTTTACTTCCTGTTTTGGAAAAGGTTAAAAACGGAAGAGAAAAAGAAGTTAATTCACAAAGGGGTGTTCTGTGCATAAAAGTGTTGAGCAGGCAAGTGGAATCTACAGGACACAAGAGGGCTTCCCAGTGTCTAGGGAAGGTGGCTTGGGGGCAATGCTTAAGATAGAAAAGAATGATTAAATGGGAGTAGAAGCCTTGGGTGGCTCTCTGGAGTGCATTACCTGGGTTGGAAGGTGAGGTGCTTTCCTAGGGGCATGGACAGGCCAAAGAGCAGCCTCTGCCTGCTGACAGAGTAAGCTGTGGCTGTATGGTGTCATTTGGCCCCACCCTGCCTTCCCAACTTAATCTCCTCTACTCCTGTCCAGCAGGTCCACCAGCAAACAGCCTTTACAGTGATCCCTCTGTGCTTGACTCAGACTCTTCCCTCTGTCTAGCATGCCCTCATTCTCTTACTCCTCTGGGATTATCTGTGTCTAACCTAGCTTCAAAGCCTAGGTCAGATCCTACCTCCTCCAGGAAGCCTCCCCTGGATATTTCTCTTAAGTCAGAGAATGAATGAGAGAATGAAAGCTTTACAGTCACCCAGAGCAGGGCCCAAGTTACCCCTTCACTGCTTACTGGCTGTGTGGCCTTGGTCACAAGTTGCCTAACCTCTCTGAGGTTTCATTTCTTTTTTTTTTATCAAATGAGGATAACTATAGCATCAGCCTCCTGCCATTGCTGAACAACTAACTGAGGCACTTCATTTAAAGTACCTGGAATATAGTAGGTGCTCAATAAATAGTCACTTCTCTGAGCTTTGATAATCAGCAATGCTTTACTTGCTTGCTGTACATTAGCTTTATCCTCACAGGGAGAAGATTAGCATCTTAAGGGAAAAGATCACTCAACAGTATTTCAGTATATGTCACCATTGTGTAACATTGGACATACACGAGACAATTAATATACATCCCTTGATTGCTTAGATTTGTCATTTACTGGCTATGGCACAGTGATCAGGTTTGAAGGCAGAAGGAACACATGACAGATTTTTTGAAGACTTGGAGTTGGAAATAACTGATCTCTTCCAAGGAGGGAAGATGTCTCCCATAATCAATGCAGACTGCTCCTGGGCTTGAAAGATCAGGGCCTATACAGAGATGGTAGGTCAAGCCCGGAGAGCTGAAACTGCATCAGCTGTGACCCTGCAGATGGATCAGTTATTGGTTTACAGAGCAATTTGTGCTAAAATTGAGGGCTTTGATAACAACTTGTGTTTATGCAGATCACATTTCTGCATATACGATTCATTCATTCATTCATTCCACAAATTATGTATTGAGCATTTATGATGTGCAATTGCTTTTTTTTCCCCCTGAAAACTCGGTGAGTTGATTTGTAATGGGACTGGAGTGAGGTATTTGATTTTGGTGAAGTTGTATAAAGAGCATTCTTAACTCAGGCTTCTATTTCCTCTATATCCTAAATTATGCTCCCCAGATTCAACTCTTTTTTCCAGTTTTAAATATGATCTCTGCCCATTGCTAAATGCCAGAAGTGGACTTTTGGGGATACTGTTGAGGCTTTCAGAGACCCAGAGCTTCCAGGGACTGAGTACCCTGTGGAGGGGACCCAGGAAAAGCATCTGGACCTTACGAAGTTAGAGAAGCTGAATTGAGTCATTCATGGTTTGGTGGGGAAAAAGAAGCTCCATCAGACCCAAGACAGAACAAGAGCTGCTCACCTACCTGCCCTCTTTGACCAAAACACTCTCCTATTTGGCACACTTAGAAATGTGTGCCATTTTCATCTGAGAATGGCCAGCAAAATCTGGAGGTAGAACTGAAGGAATTGAAGAGGGTGCCAGCATTGCAGCAGCAGCAACTAATTGCACTGCGTAACACCAACACTGGCAACCATTTACTGAGCACTGACTATATTTGGTAAAGTATGGAGCTAAAGACGTGTTATCTCCTCCCAAACTTCACAACAACCACATGGCATGTGTACTTTAATTGGTCCCATTTTACAGAGGGGGTAACTGAGTAACTTGCCCAAAGGTCACATAGTAATGGTGGAGCTGAGTTTTGAACCTAGACCTCTGATTGGACTGAGCCTGCAGTTTTATATAACCATATATGCGTGTATGCATTTTCTAGTCAAGGAATGAAGTCCAGAGAGGTGAAATGACTTGCTCAAGGTCGCCCAACAACCTGAAGCAGAGCGGGTATTTGTAACACCTTGTTGATTGTCCAAGGTCTTCCTAAACACACCCTGCTTAGAAAAGGTTTAGAAACGAAGCTGGAGACAGAAGAGCCAACCAGAGAGGTTTTTTTTTCTTTTTTGTCTTTGTTTTTCAGAGTTGTTCAACTCTCCTGGCCCTAACTCAAGTTTAGGCTCCTAGGAAACACCACCCTCTTCGTGCTGCCGTTCCCAAGTCTGTCCTCTGGACATATTAGAGGACTTGGGGCTGTTGCTATGGTACTGGGGCCAACAGCAGGTTCACCAAAAGCCAGTCTTTTGCCTTTTAAAAAAAAAGCCTGGCCCTGCAGAAATGAATTGGCCACAAAGATTTGCATCAGTCATTGTGGCTTGTTCTGTTTTAGATCCCCCTGCCTCCCTACCCCACCCCCTCTTCCCTACCACTACCACTTACTATAAATACAGTTGGATAAATATTGATTTAAACTGTGTTTCTGGAGGAGAAGCACATGGTTGCCCTGGCCTGGTCCTCACTTAGATACCACCAGTATGCCAGGCATGACACACCTAACCCCTGACAGCTCTGGCTTCCAGATGACCTGTTTTGGGGAGGTGAGTTGTGGTTTTGTGGCTTCTGAGTTAAAAAAGAGAGAGAGACAGAAAGAAAAAAAGTGTAAAAGGCAATAACCCAGCAAAAAGTGGGACTCTTCCTGCAGAATGAAGAAAGCCATTTTCAGCAGGCAGAAATGAGGGGAGGTTTACGGTAGCCTGGCCTTCTGAACCAGTAATTCTCTTCCCTTTCCCATTCTTCCTTCCATCCCCTTTCAGTTATGTTTTTGAAGGAGGCAGGTGGTAAGACAGAACATCAGCGCCAGAAAAAGCCCCAGAGGTCACAGAGCTTCCATCATCCTCACTATACAGATGGGGAGGCTGAGGCCCAGAAAAGGACAGTGGCTTGCCCAAGACGACACAGCAGAGGCAGAATCAAGTCCATCTGGGCTGTGTTCCGTCCTGCCTGATGTGAGAATGGGTCCCAGGCAGAGCCCCAAACTGGGCTTTTGTTTTACAGGTCAGGGCAATGGCAACCCACTCCAGTGTTCTTGCCTGGAGAATCCCAGAGATGGGGGAGCCTGGTGGGCTTCCGTCTATGGGGTCGCACAGAGTTGGACACGACTGAAGCGACTTAGCAGCAGCAGCAGTTCATAAAGTCAGCAATTCTCAACCCTGGTTTACTGATCGCAGGGTGTGTCCGGTTATTGCAAAGGTCATTGCAACATTCTCAATAGTCTTTCAAAATGAAGATAATTGGAATTCACCATTTAGAAAAAATATTTTCTTATACGTCTATGGTAGGGAGAGTGGGTGGAACCCAAAGGTGATGACAGTGATAAGACAGCTCTCCAGCCTTAACTGAGGAGGAGGCATTCAGGTCTTCCCAGAGGGGCCTCCCTCTGGGGGTGGAGGGTGGAGCTCTGGCTCCACTGGCGAGAAGAAGCTTTGATTCCAACGGGAGCGACACCTGCTCTCTGACTCTTCTGCTAAACTAAAGGGAAGTCATTTTCTTTGATACTGTTGTCCCTGAGTGGCCTGGCTGGAGGTGTTAAAGCTGTCAGCAGCTGACTTGATCTCTCTGGCCAAAACGAATGGGCATTTGCCACTACCCATCCGAGCTGGAGGTTCCTTCTTTGCTTCCTCATCTTGGCAGAATGCTCTACTGGGCCCCTTGCTTGTGAAACATTTTGAAAGTTCAGGTGACCCTCATTTTGAGCAATACATCTCCGGGAAATATATGTAAATAGGATCTCTCTCTCTCTTTTTTTTTAATTTAGGTTAGTGAACCTCTCTTTAAAAGGCCCCCATGGCAAATAATTTTATAAAATGTGGAATTATGTTGCGTGCCAGGAGTTCTCCCTACATGTGTTCTGTGAGTCTGCTCATCCATTCATTCATCAAGCTGGTATTTAAGGCGTACACACTGCTTTATGTCAGGCTTTGTGCTAGGGCCCAGAGATACAGTCCCTGCCATCATGCACTTAAACTCTATTCCAGTGCCAGATTTTAGAAATTCACTTGTCTTAAAGTAAACCTCAAAAATGTGGATTGCGTCTGACTTGGGCTTTGTGTCTTTGGTTCTAGCCATCATTACAGATAGAACAAAAATTTATACTGGGCTTCAAAAAAAAAAAGAGAGAGAGAGAATAGTCCCTCTCCTCCCTCCATGTACCCTGCCATCCCCCAGCCTGATGTTTAAAATCCTTTGTGTTTTGTGTTTATCCTTATAATTTTTACAGATCTGACTCTCCCCCACCCCCTTTTTTAAGGTGCCCGAGCCTAGGAAATCCAAGTACTGTGTAAGCAACCTTGTAAATAAACACATTCCATTCTTAGTTCCTTACAGATTGGGGCACTCTGCACTTGGAGGATTGTCCATACCAATGTTTCTACCATGCCTGCTGTCCCATCGAACATGCCTTTGGCCTCATCTCTCTAATATCCAACTACAGTGTCTGCTGAGGATATTTAAACATAGAAAAATTAGAAAGGTAAACACAGTGTCCTGAGGGAGAGAAAGATTGGGACATTTAAAGCTAATAAAAGGGGGATTTGGATTACCTGTTATTTGAGGTATTTTACCCTGTATCTTTATTGCCATTAGCAAGTATACTTGAATAAAGATGGTTTGGGACTGTTTTAATACCACTGTATTAAAATGGAGGGCATGACCAGGGCTGCCCTGTTTCTGGTCAAGTGTGGCCAGTGTGAGCCTTTGTTTTGATTTCTATAGGGGCCCAGAACTACTGTACAGTCCTGTGTTATCTCCTTTTTACTTCAACCATACCTGACCATCTCTACTATATTTCTTGACTCCCAAGATTCTGAGTGCCTTGCATACAACTTTATTTCCTTTTTTCCACCAGCTGTAAAGTTTAGCTCAATGCAACACGTGATTTCTAACACCTGTGAGGAGCCAAGCACCATGTTTGGTGCTTCCAAAGTGCAATGTGTATGATCTCCAGGTCGAGTTCTATATTCCAGTGCAAGTGACAGACAAATAGAAATCAATAAATAATACTTGCCTGTTTCCTGGGAGTCTGATAGCCTGTCCCTGGGGTGGGGGCGGGTTGCTGCTGACAAGTGTATTGTTGTCTCAGTTTTCCAAAGGAACAGTGATAATGGTGCCTTTTTAATGAGCAGTTACTATGCACTAGCACAATGCTAAGTGCTTTATATTAAATCCTGACATTCATCCAATAGGAGAGTGCTATCATTATCCTCATTTTACAGATGAGAAAAGCCTTAGCCTTAGCAAGGCAAGCTAACTTTCCCAAGGCCACCTGCTAACAAAGAGTGGGGCTGAGACTCAAAACCAGGTTTTCTTCCTAGGAGACTTCAGGGCTCTTAGAGAAGTGTCAGAGAGGAAGAGGCAAGACATGGAATGTGGAATATTTGAAGACCAGGCTGAGGGTCCCCTTGGGGAAGCCTCCCTGGAGTGACTCCCTTTACTTCCCATTCATCCTAGGGCAGAGAGAGGACAGCCAGAGCCTTCTGGGATTCTTCAGGCATTGACACCAAAGCAGACAGGGCCCTTGTTCTGCAAGGCACTGGCCTAGGGTGTTCTACTTGCCCTTGCAGTACCACCTGGCCTAGCACCCCCTGGGGAACTCACCCAACCAGTAGGGCTCCTGAGGCTCTGCACGCTCGGGTGTCGGGGTGTGAATCCACACCCTGTCAGGCTTCACGAGGTTTCCCGAAGGCGCCTGAGCTTGTAGGGCAACTGGTCTGGCCCGAGCTTGGCAAGTGTGAGCCACACAGATGAGCTTTAGGCCCTGGCTGCCACCTTGCTAGTGTGGGCCAGCTGGTTCTGGTCGAACGGCCTTGGTCCAACCTCTTCCTCTCCTCCATCGAGATCGAGGAAGCCAGGGTGATCTTAAATAGAACTGGGTTCATATAATTTACTTGGTGAAAGCCCTTCAATAGTTTCCTTCCTGTCTCACTTAGAATAAAGCCCCAATTCCCTGCATGGCCATCACCCCTACTGTTTGGCGTGAGTGTGGTCTGAAGATGGATAGCCTTGGTGTCTCCTAGGACCTTGTCAGAAATGGGTTTTCCAGGTCCCACCCCAGAACTGCTGAATCCAAAACTCCATTTTAGCATGATTCCCAGGTGATCTATGTGCTTATGAAAGTCTGAGGAGCTGGCCAAACACCCTTGTGATTGCCCTGATCCCTCCACCCACCTAAAGCTATCCTCTCCCTCCTTTATTATTTATCCCTTATTCCTACTTATCACAATTTACAATGCTCTTACTTACTTATCATCAGTCTGTTGGGCTAGAATGCAAGCACTTTGAGGACAGAGACCACAAGTAGTTTTGTTCTTTGTTCTCTTTGGCATCTAAGCTAGTGTACAGCAAATAACAGAGGCTTATGGAATATTTGTTGAACAAATGTTGAGTTCTCTGCCTTTAACCCTCTGACCTAGTGCTTATCAACAAGGGGACTATTGATGAGACAGTTCCTCTTGAGCAGATTAATCTGGAATACTGCAGGATTTAACATCCTTGGTTCCTACTCACTGAATGTCAGTAGAACTCCCAAGTCATGGTGACACTCAAGAAAGACTCCTACACATTTCCAAAGCCTCCAGGTGGATGGTATTATCCTGATTGAGGCCATTGCCTTAACCAACTTTGTCTGACCTTGTCTGACAGAGCATACCCTGATGTACTCTACGGGATCCAAGAGTTAGGAAATCCAGGTTTGAATCGTTCGCTACCTGTATGACTTTGGGCAAATCACTTAACCTTTCTGGGCCTTGAATGGGAAACAGGAATCTCAGAATATGTTGAGGATTAAATGAATTGACTGTACGAGTGGCACCACACACATAGTTGGCTCTCATTATGTAGCAGCTATAGGCAAATGGAGGCATGTCATTCTTGCATCTCTAGAGAATCTCAGAAGCCTGGGATCAGCACGCTGGAGTTGGAAGAGATGGTGAGATCACACACGTCCTTGGGCAAGCAAGGGCCTGGTATTTTATTCTAACTATTGTACCTGAGGCTGAAAACTCAGCCACAAGGTAGCAAGGCTGGGTGTGTGACTCAGTGTCCAGGGTCTGGCTGGGCCCTAAGAGTGACCGCCACAAGTTTCTGCTGCTTGGAAGGGAGTGGTGATGCCAAGGGGTGGAGGCAGGGCCACTGTAGGCAGGGTTCTGCCAAGGGAGGGAGAGTTACCCAGGGCTGTGTAAGAATGTGGGCCATCCTCTTAACAGCAAGGGAAGGCCTCTGGTAATCTTTTTTTCTTTAAGGCTTTAAAATCAAGTTGTATCTAACTTTGAAAGATTAGGTCATTACCTCCAAAACCTGATAAATGCAACAAAAAATTACAGTTCATTCTGGCTTTTGAATGTGGAGGCAAACATTCTAAATAAAATATTCACTCATGAAATGAGCAGTGTTTTAAAGAACAACATACAATGGCTGACCAGGATATATATGCCAGAGATGGCTGAAAGTCACAAAATCTATCAGTATAAAGGATTGTAATAACAAATTAAGAATAATACATGACCACAGCAACACAAGATGAAATGTCATTTGAAAAAAGTATTCAGGAGACATTCCTAATGAAGGAAGCTACTTCCATACAACAAAGATCATTTACCTGTGCTGGTCTTCTAATTAAAATGAGGTAGCGTGGCTGGGCCCATGGCTTGTGGTCATCACCAGCAGAGGAGTTGATTTTTCCTTTTCCTAAGACCCTTGAACAGAAAACAAAACAGAACAAGCTTTGGATCCCTTTGAGGGATATCAAGATAACTCGATCTTGATATTGAGAGGACTAATCCTTGGGGCTCCATAAAATTTAAAAGACCATAAAATGTATTCTACTTTATTTATCTATTTATTTTTAAAACCATGGATCAACTAGAAAAAGAATTAGGGGGATGGGTAGACAGCACTGGATGAGAGTCTGTAGGCCTGAGTCCTAACCCTTGCTCTATCAGTTTGATAGCTGTGTGGCCTTGGTATGTTACCATACCTCTCTGAGCCTCAGGTTTTTCATCTGAAAAATGGAGGCTGGATTGCAGAATAAGCTTAATGATACTAACTTCTATGAAAAGAAACCATGAAATGTTATTTGGAGGAATATTCACTTGGGATGGCCAAAGCAAGATCTTCCATCAGTTGCACCCTCAAGTGAAGTGCTCCAGGGTAAGCAAGAATCTTATGTGTGCATATTAATTAAGTCCTGCAATGCAGATCTCTTCTTGGACCCACATTAATGCAAAAAAAGAAGGAAAAGGACATTCGAGAGATTAACACATTCATTATAATCACCTAAATAGGCTGCTGTTGTAAGGGCCATTTAATAAAATGTAAGAAGCCCTTTTCTAAGAAAGAAGACATAGGCCAGGATGGAAGTCAAGTGCAGCTGTTTGAGCCTCTGCCAGTGGCCTGATCTCACCAGAAAACCAAAGTTAAAAAACAACAAACTTCCAGATTCAGCGATCTCAGAGTACCGCTGCCTCCCCCTGCTATTTCCTCCCACCCCCATGTCCTTTCTTTCCCTTTCTCCCCAGCTCAGGCACCTGGGACGTGGTGCTTTTCCGTGTGGTTGGGATGTCAGCCGGCAGCCCTGGCGACTGGAGCCCTGGGAGGCGGCAACCACCTCTCGGGTTTAGCATTACGTCATCCCTTCTAGACCCAAATTTATCTCGGCTGCACACAGACCTGCAGCTCTGAGCTGCCGCGGACTCGAGGAGAGCTTACGCATGAAGTTAGGCGAGGCTGACTCACTCGGCAGAAGAAAAGGTTTTCTGCTGCTCTTCACGTTTCTGGGCTCCGAGGGGAGAGGCAAGGAGGACGCTGCGGTTGTCACTCTGGGGTGAGGGATGGAAAGATGTATAACTGTTACGGTTCTTGTTTAGGAGCTCAGGACTCTCCCTGTTCCCAACCTTGATTATTTGAAGACACCCCCCCCCCCCCGAAAAATAATTTCGGGAAACAGTGCCCCGCACAGTAAGCACTTTGTAGTTTCAAGGAAGTTCTCTTAAGCACCAGGTGTCACTAATAGTGACTTTGGACTTGTACCTTAACCTCAGGGCCCCTTCCCCTCTTTTCCTCTTTTCTGTCTGCAGAAGTGATGTAACACAGACCAGGCTCCTCCTCTGTTCATGAATCTGCAATAAGGCATTTGAAATTTTACGTTGAGTAAACTGTTCAGGGAAAGGACCCCTAAGAATGGAGAGCTTTGCCTACTTCCTCCAGAAAGCAGACTGTCCCCATCCAGGCTGTGTTTGTTATAGGGCTGGGGGACTCTGGAGGACTTTTCCCACCATCAAATGAGACTCCCCCGAGTGAGATACTCCCTTGAGGGAGAGGACAGAAGAACCAGAGCCTGAGTAAGATTCCAGGTTCTTTTGTCAGTAGACTTTAGAAGCCCTGCTTTCCCTCAGCTTCCCCATTTGCATTTGTAGTGCAATTTGGATTTATCAGCAAAAGAAAAGCCATGGTTGCCTCTGGGTTCCCACAGGCTGGGCAGGTGCTTAGGATGGTTTGTGAGTGACATCCTTTTTCTCGGCTACAGCCCCAAGCTTTGTGCTGTAGGAGGCCCTTGTGGCCAGTATCCACGCAAGAACTCTGGGAGTCAGCTGGAGCACGGAGAAGGAAGTGGCACCTTCAACTGCTGTTAGAAGAGGCTGGATATTTCTGTACAGAAACCAGTGCTTAACACTGCCCACCATCACCATCATCTCATCTCTTCTTCAACATATGCAGGTGGCTTTTTGGAGATTCTCACACTACTTTCCATCTCCTCCACTCCCTCTTGGCCATAGCTTTAAAAGAAGGGTTGGTTAATTCATCTGGAGGTCAACTGTGAAAGGTCAGGCATGTGCACCAAGCATCCTGCTTTCTGTTAATAACCTGCTAGGGCTTATGATGTGTGGATTTAAACCCATCTTGAATCCATGTGTATTTTCAGTCTGTACTTTTTTCCTTGATTGCATGTCACAAGGTTTACCTCCCATGGGGTAGAATTTTATTTGTTATAAAACTACCTCTTTTAAGTTCCTAGGGTAGCCCTTAGCAGTTTAGGATCTAAAGCTTAAAGTGGTTTTGCAAGTGGTAGAAACTTTTCACCTAATAATTTCTACCCTCAACTTACAGATGTTCTGAGTGAATAGGTATTTTCTTTTAAATAATTCCTTTCTCCCCCTACCCAACATGTCCCTTGTTAAATGTGGAGGGTGGTTGTTACCAACACCCAATGGGAAAGCCCAGATCTGAAGCAACCTACCTAACAGCTGAAAAAGCACAGTTCCTGTTTCAACGCCTTTAAAAAACGTTCTCTTGTGGCTTGTGAACATCTCTCATTTTGGGTCTCCCTGTATTTGATGGAACATCTATTTGGTTCTTAAATGTGGTGCCAAGTGTAATATTTTAAAAGGTTGGCAGAATTTTGCAGCTTTTGTCCTCACTGGAAATCTTGTTCACTTCGGGGGGAAAAAAGGGGGAGAGTATATTAGAATGCAGCATGAAGCCCATGACATTTTTGAGAATAACATTTTCATTCTTAGATGATATTTTCTGCAGTAGCCACTGGAATGACCACAGGGAAGGGGAAATTCTCCCCTCATCAAGAGCTTCCTGTTACTCTGGATGTCCACCAGCAGGGTAAAATAATCAGGGTGGGGAACGTTATGGATGTTTACACAATTTCTAGCTTGCTCCTAGAGCTTTCAACAGTTATGATCTTCTTGCCTTTCCTTGCCCTAGACCAGAGATTATCAATCAGAGGTGATTTGTGCCCCAAGAGGCTTTTGGCAATGTCTGGAGACATTTTTGGTTGTCATACCTGAGTTGGTGGTGTGCTACTGGCATCTAGTGGGTAGAGGCCAGGGATGCTGCTGAATATCCTTCAATGCACAGGTCTCCACCAACCCCCCCCACCCCATCCCTCACCCAATTAGGAATCATTCACCCAAAATATCGGTAATGCTGAGGTTGAGAAACTCTGGTCTAGACTCTGAGGACTCGGAAAGACGATGTGTGGGGGTGGGGCTGGGGGGAGGGCAGTCATTGGCAGTCTTTCAATGTGGTTTTGCAGTCTTTAGCCTCTGCTTTCAGTTCCCTCTCTGTGGAGGAGAACATGAGAGAAACGATCATCATAGCTTCCATTTATTGAGCGCCACGTACTAACTTCTGGTATTATTTCCTTTAATCTTCACAATAAGCCCTACTGATTATACACTCCTTGAGAGCAAGGCCCATGTCTGTTTCATCTGTTACTGTACACGTTATGCCTAGTACAGTGCCTGGTACATGGCAGGCCCTCAGTATTTGGATAAATGGAGTCATTACATCCGGTATAGACGTGAGGCACATGAGGTCTGAAAAGTCCACATAATTAGTGTAAGTAGAAGGGTCAGGATTTTAACTGAGCCCTGTGTGACTCCAGCACCAAATCACTTAGCGACCGAACTGTATCTCTCAGTTGCAGCACCAGGGAGGTTTGCTAGTCTCTAAAATCACGAATGAGAGGCTGAAGGAGGGGAAAGGAATTTTTAAAAATAAGGTTAAAAAACAAAACACTACCTCTTTGTGAACTATGAAGTGAAGAAAAGCCTTATGGGAGCTCTGTCTGGCTCTGATGGGATCATCTCTTGTTCCTCAGCTGGGATTTTTGGCTTTTCAAGTATCTATTCTGCAGATAGGGAAACCAAGGCGCGGAAGTTCCAGGAGAAAGTAGTAGATGGAGAACTGGAGCGGCGCACAGTGGAACTACATGCTCCAGCTCCTGGGCACCTTCCAGGAGTCATTGAGAAAAGGGCTCCCCGGGAGTAGACCCACAGTCGTTCAAATCCTTCCCTCCAAGAAGCAAAGCCCAGAAAACCTCTTAGACTTTACACCTGGGAGGCAGAAATCAAATGGACTACGTTTCCCGGCGGCCATTGCGCAATTTGGCAAGGCGCAGGCGCACTAAAGCGTCGTGCATACTACGAGTCCCGGCGTGCAGTGGGCAGGGCGGGACTACATTTCCCAGGAGGCAGGAGAAGGGGCGGGAGGGGGCGGGTCGCGGTACTGCTCCCGCCCCTCCCCCGTGCTCGCGCGGAGAGGTAAACAAACCCCGCGCGGGTTGCCAGCGGAGCCGCGGGGGCGGCGGGGACGGCGGGGGCTGCGGGGGCTGCGGGGGCGGCGGGGGCTGCGGGGGCGGCGAAGAGCGCGCTGAGCCGCGGCGGGGCTGGCCCGCCCGCTCGCCGCACATGTCCCGGGGCGGCGCCGGACTGTAGCTGCTTGTGGCGCCTCCTGTTGGCCGGGGAAGGGAGCGCGGAGAGGCCCGGGTTGCCGCCCGCGGTGCCCATGGAGCAGGTGCGGATGATCAACGTGCAGCGCCTGCTGGAGGCTGCCGAGTTTTTGGAGCGCCGGGACCGAGGTAACGGCTGGACGCCGCCGCCTCTTCCACTGCCTGAACCCGCGCACTCCTCTTCCGCGCGGGGAGTGCGGTGCGGCTGGTGTGAGGGGGGTGTGTGTAAGGAGAGGTGTCTGTGAAGAGGGGGTGCTTGTGTGGGACGGGGGTGCTCTGCGAGGAGGGGGGGTGCGTGTGTGAGGGGGTTGCGTGTTTGAGAAAGGGACGCGTGTGAAGAGGAGTGTGCGTGTGTGAAGAGGGAGTGCATGTGTGAGAAGGGGGTGCGTGTGAGAAGAGGGTGCGTGTGAGGAAGGGGTGCGTGTGTGAGAAGGGGGTGCGTGTGAGGAGGGGGTGCGTGTGTGAGAAGGGGGTGCGTGTGTGAGGAGGGGTGTGTGTGTGAGGGAAGTGCGTGTGAGGAGGAGTTACATGTGAGCTAAGTGCGTGTGTGAGGAGGGGTGCGTGTGTCAGGGGGGTGGGGTAAGGGAGGTGAGTGTGTGAGAATTGTGCCTGTGTGAGGGGGGAGCATGTGAGAGGGAGTGAGCATGTGAATGAAGGGGTACATGAGGCAGTACGTGTGCGTGCGTGTGAGGGGCACCTGTGGGTGTGTGTGTGTTCAGGAAGGGGAGCAGGGAGGACACTGTCTCCTGGGGGGACTGAGGGAGGCGTCAGGCTGGAACCTGGGGCTGCCCTGAGCGGAGGCGGACGGGAGGAGAAGGAAGGGGAGGGGTGCTGAGAGCGGAGGTGATTTGAGGACCTGGGAGGAAAGAAGACGCAAAGAACCAGAGGAGGGGGCGCGAGTAGTGCCTGTCGGGGTGGAGGAGACAGGACCCAGAGCCCAGGCAGGGAATGCCTGCTGAAGGGCAGGGAGGTGGACAGATACTTGTGAAGAAGTGACCTCTGCACATCCAAATACGGTGCACTGGGATTCCCTTAGCAATAGAGACTAAGGGCGATGTAAAGAGATTGGGGTGCTGAGTGCAACCCCTGGAAATTTCGGTGTCGTGAGAAAATGTCTTCCTAGAACGAGGTGATTGAATTGTTTGAAGTACACAAAAATGTGGGGCTTAGAGAGACACCTTGAAGGGCGATAGTTATACGAAAAGGGATTTTGAAACAAATGAAATAATTTAGGTGAATGGTAACTGGTCTCAGAAATGAGGGTGTTGGAGTCAAGAATTCTTGGAGAAAAGGATTTTGAAGAGGAGAGAGAAGTTCCTTGGTTTAGAGGAGATGTTAGTACATCTTCCAAGCGTGAGTTGGGTCTGTGTATAATGTCACAGGATTGATGCCCAGGCAAGGACTGGGAATCTTACTTTCCAATGAGAAAGAATGGAAAAAATTTACCTCTTTTTTTTCTGTTTTCGATAAGCTGTTACTGAAAGGATCTGTAGATCCAGGAATTTGGGTGTATTCCTCTTATCCTCTTACCTCTTCCTCTTTTTTTTTCTTGCCATTTGTTTAGAGTGTGAACATGGCTACGCCTCAACGTTCCCGTCGGTGCCGAGCCCCCGGCTGCAGCATTCAAAGCCCCCACGGAGGTTGAGCCGGGCACAGAAACACAGCAGCGGGAGCAGCAACACCAGCACTGCCAACAGGTATTGAGCTGCAGAGGTTTAGAAAGGGCAGCTGAAGGGAAGGAGCACATACTCAGGCAGAAGTGCTGACCCAGCTGACCTCTAATATCAAGTCTAGAGCAACTCTATCAGCCAAGCAGGTGCCTTTATCACTATCTCTCAGAATTTGGCCCTTTTAAAATAATTAAGTCTAGGAATCGTAACCTGACTTTGTGTAGAAGGGAAAGAATTGAATCTGGCAAAACAACCAAAGAAGTTCTTGCTGGGGATTATCAAGTGGAGATGTCTGTGACTGAGAGGGATAGTAAGTTTAGAGATTCGGCAGCATGTGTCCATGCATGCAGCCATATGCTAAAAGTAATCTTGGGCCAGCTTTAAACTTGAGAGATGCAAGAATTTTTAAAAATCAGAAATAAGGAGGATATAAAGCAGAATTAAGGGTTTTGTTAAAGGAATGAAAATAGATGCAGTAGGAAGTTGGTCACGGTCAATTTTTTTTAAGGATGATAAGGTAATTGATAAGGGAGCTCTTAAAGCCAAAAAAAAAGGAAAGATATTTGTCCTTCAATCAAAACAGATACTAGAAAATGCTTACTTGGATATATATTCAGACATAGTTGACTTCTATTTTTGAAAATTTTTGGTCGTGTCTGGCTGTCTTTTCAGTGTTTTTGTTCTAGAGGGCCTATGCATTCTAAAGATTCATCTCATATGAAATTTTCAAAAAGCCTGTCTTAAAACCAGCTGGTGCTTGCCTTTTCCATGATGAAAGGATTTAAATGAGATGTTTTTTCCAAAGTTTTTTCTAGAGAATGTAAGCATTCATTTTGGAGGGGCACAGAGCATTCTCTGAGTAACTAAGTTTGCTGGAAGACTTTGGAGAACTCCAGACAGAAAGTTGGGTAGCACTTGAAGATATGGGTTGGGAGGGAGCAGGAGTAGGGGCTCTTACTCCTTGATGCAGAAAACCTGAGGTTCCTGTCGATAACAGTACTCAAAACGTTGAATCTTTCCACTCTGCCTTTCTAACATTACTGTGGCAAATCACTAATATCTTTAAACCTGTGTCTCCTTTTTTGGCTTCTTTTCTTCACTAAGACTATTCTGTACATTTTAAATAGTTTTTAAAATTATAAAATTATTTAGCCATAAGTGTAATATGCTGTATTTATGTTTATGTGTGGGTCTACAGTGTTTGTTGTGGTATGGCAGGTTTGGGATGAAAATATGTAGGCATATTAAACAAAATAGGCAGCATTAAACAAGAATTACTTATAAATTTTCCTGCCCTTCACAGTTTCTCTGGTTAAAGTATCAGCAATTAAAACCTGTATTCAGGAATTTATGAGTTTTCCAATCCATGCATAGATTAAATTTTTTTTTTTTTACTTTGAGGCATGGGAAGAGTACCAGATAGGAAATCAAATCTGGGTTCTGCCATGGTATAAGTATATATTGATTGTTTCCTATTTTCTAGAAATCAAGTATATGATCTCACTACATTTTTTTCTCTGTCCTTAACTGTTGTCATAGTTTGAGGGGATTAACTACATACTCACCAAGGTCTTTCCTTCCCCTGAAGTTCTATGACACTGATTTATTGACAGTTTTAGAGATCAGTTACTATATTGGTTATTCAGTACACCATCCCATCATTGCAGATGTGACATTTTTACTGACAACTCAAGAATTACAAAGGCATAAATTAGATGTGTATTTCTAGATTTTACCAGTTATGTTACAGGTCATTAAAGTGTTTGTCATCTGTTGACTTACACTTTGCTTTAGCTTGGAATTTCTCTTTCACGCTAGTGTTCTTTTTAGGAGTCTACTATTGTGTGTTGGACCACATTCTAATTACTGTGTATTTCAGCACGGCATGTCAGAAAATTTATAAGACTACAAGTATGCCACTTTATTCTTAGTACTCAAGAGAAAATAATTACAATGTACATTGGACCACCTAAGACTAAGTAGAGTAATTTTTCATGGAAATATAAATAGTAAGAAAGACAAAAAGAGAGAAAGAAAAAAAGATTTTAGGATATATTATCTAGAGGTCTACCCATATGTGGGATTTAGGGTGGAGCCTTTAGGTGAGAACTGGTATGTTAAAGGGGAACACTAGAAATTATTTCTCTTTACCTTTTAAGATTTCTGCTTCATAGAGTAGGGAGCAAAGTATCAAATTCTAGTACTGGGGTATTGGGGAGATAGTGTTGTTATTTCATTTGTAAGCGAACACTATAGACACCCTGTTATTACTATATTGAATAAAGATTTTATTATACTGGTTACATAAAACTGGTAAAATTTTTCATATGTTAGTCATCTGAAACAAGGAAAGAAATAGAGTTGATGAGTGTATATGTCTTATTTTCCTATCAAAAATGTACCTATATGGAAGTTGCTGTTCCTGTTAAGCATCTTGAAAGTATATCATAAGGTAACATTTGTTTCCCTGACATTGTAGCATACTTAAGATACAATGTTGATTGACTCCCCCTCCCAATATTCTCAGGTATAATATGATATTCCTGATATAAAATGTTACTTTATAAACTTGTGCTGAGAGTTGACTCGTAATATTATAAATTCCTATTCTTTCTTTCTCCCAAGTCTTGAAACCTTTCATAGAGTTACAAAGGAGAGAAAATGAGTGATACAATGTGATATAAAAGAATGTACCATGAAAATTTAATTTTATCATTTGGGATCCTTTTTACAGTTAGGCGGTGGGATATATAGTACATAATTTTTTAAATTCATGGTTGACTTTACTGTAGTCTTGGTTCATGGCCTTCTGGCACACTTCCTAAAATCACCCTTGCTAAGGTGTTACTGCTATTAAAGAACTGGCTGCAATTGCTCTCTGGCTTATTGAGTAGTATCAGATAAATTCCCAGCTTCTTTACTGTTTGGTTTCACAACTGAAAAATACCAAGATCTCTCATCTTTAAAACTCTACTAACACTGCTCTATATGGCTTCAGTGTAACACCAATTTTCTCCTAAATATTTCTTGAATCTGCCTTTTCTCTTAGCTTCGTTACTACCTTATTGGCTAGCCTTCCTTCAGTTCCTTTAATACACCACGTTTCCGCCTACCTCAGGGTCTTTGCACATACTCGTTCTTTTCTGAGAATCGTTTTTCTTCCCCTTTTGCCAAGTTATTGCTAATCACATGCTTGCTTCAGGTCAGTAATAACTTCTTCAGGAAAGCATTTTCTCATCTACCAAAGTGGATCAGGTAGTCACATACCTCATGGCATCCATACTTTTCCTTCAGTGTTTATCACAGTTTCTAAGAAATGTAGTTATCTGATTGATAAATTCACGTCTCATTTATTGGACTAAAAACCCTATGGAGCAAGAATTGAATCTCTTCTGCTTAAAGATTTACCCCCAGTAACTATCACAGTGCTCTTTAAACAGTAGATTTTTGAAGAATGGAAGGTTTTTCAAACTCCAAGTAGACTGTCTGAAATTGGAACTGAGTTTTTCTTTTGTGCTAAGTATTATATTAGACTCTGAGTAGAAATAATGGAAGAATCTGCAACTTCTGCTTTGGCAAACTGATTGCTTTGTATTTGGAAGGATATTACTGACAACACATTTGGAAAGGAAATATTTGGAGAATAAAAATCTTCAGTCTGCCAGTTCTTTTAAATACATATGTTAGACTACACGTATAAAATACTACAATTAATATTAAAGAATACCGTTATCATCCTGTGTAAAATGATACCAAAACTTGTCTGTGCAAAGAACCAGAAATCTGTCAAATATTGGCAGTAAATTCTGGTATGAGATTGTGACACACATACAGTAATTTTCTTTATTTTAAGGTCATCTATAAAGTAGAAAATACAGGCATGCCTTATTTTATTGGACTTCCCTCTATTGTTGATCACAGATACTGTTTTGTGTTTTTTTTTTTTTAACAAATTGAAGGTTTGTGGCAACCCTGCATTGTCAGGCGATGGTAAGCATTTTTAAATAATAAAATATTCTTGAGTTAAGGTATGCACATTGCTTTTTTTAGACATAATATGGTCTCACATTTAATAGACTATAATGTAGTGTAAACCTAAATTTTATGTGCACTGAGAAACCAAAAAATTTGTGACTCATTTTATTGTGATATTCACTTTATTGCAGTGGTCTGGAACCAAACCCACACTATCTCCAAGGTATACCTTTACCAATTTATTGTTGAATTTCAAGTTATTTCTTTAGTATTCTTTGGATACTAAAGAATCTTATAACGGCAGCAGTATTTCAGTAGTGTCTGCTAAGATTGAGGACATAAAAAACAAAACAACTTTCCTTTTGCTTTTAAGACTTTAGTTTAACTTTTTTAAACTACAAAATAATGAAATGTTTTAGCCTTATTTTAGAGGGAATGATGTATTGTTACATTTTCAGCTTTATATACTTTTTGTCTGTCATCTTCATGGATTTTTAGAGTTTTTGGTTTTGTTTTGCAGGAGTAGGGTGAATTCTTTTTCTAGGATAGTTGTAGAGGATTTTTTTTCTAGTGGAAGTAGTTTGACATATAACTTCTATTTTTATTCTTAAACATGTACCTATTTGTTCACAGGATAATTGAATGAAGCCCTATTTTTTATTTTTGGGAAATTTATTACTAGTCTTTATTTTTCAGTTTTTCTGTCTTAAAGAACTAGTTGCTGAATCTTTGTCCAATAGAGAACTCTCAAAGTTTCAAGACCAAAAGTAGAAATTAGTAGTAGTTAAACTCTTAATGATATTAGTATTGTTCTTCAAGTACTTTCCATATGTTGAACGATGTGATCTGATGTGTTCTGTGATATTTTGTCTTCCACTAAAACCAAGTTTAAATGAAAACTTCTGAAGAATTATTTATATACTTTTAACAAACTCAGACTTATTGAAGCATAAGTTTGTGGTTGCTGGATTTCTAAAAAATATATCCCTCTATGGAAGTATAATTGAAGGAGACTTTCATGATCATGGCTTGTAAGTTGGTACAACAACTGCTGTTCCTATTTGATAAAAGGCTTTTTGGTAGAATAGTCATTTGATGCTAAAGTATAAAAAATCACAAATCACGGAAAGGGAATTCTGGATTTCATCTGGTATAGCTCTCTGCCTTACGAAGGTAAGATATTATCATATATTTTATGGTTAAAACTCATACTAGGGATGGTAGGTGATTTGTCCAAGCCTTATAGCTGTAAGTGACTGAGTTGAATATCAAGCATGATTTTAAGCAGTATATGCATAATTCTAACCAGGCAGGACTTCTGGCCTGAAGAAAGGGTTCTCTTCTGGATTTCTCCTTACAAATGAAACAGCATTGCCTCCTTTTGGATATATTGTAGCATGATTCTTTGTTTTTTCTTAAGTGAAGACAGTTTCCCACATACTAATCTAATCAAAGAGGTTCTGTGGTGTGGTTTTGACAAAATACGTATCCAGATCCCATTTCTATTCAATAGTGCTGATGTAATTTAAGCTTGTATATTTTTATTTTCAGTTTGGCTTCTGACATTTTAAAATACTGGCAGACTTTTTTCCCCCTCTGTGTGTGTGTGTGTATGTATCTGTACACACATATGTATTAATATACCTTCTTCATTATTGTCTAACACATGTTATCAAGTAAACATACAAATATATTATTTCAGACTATGATGAGCTTAATAGAAGAAAGCTGGAGGATCCTATGAAGGTCATAATAGAGGACCTGATCAAGTTTGAAAGATGAAAGAAGGCATCTTGGGATTGTGAACCTTTGCAATCCTGCTTTCACTTATCCTGAACATTTTTTTAAGTTCATACATGTCTATTAAATCATTTTTGATTACAACATAATACTCTACTTCATGTGTGTACCATAATTTGTTAAGTCAGTTATCTGTTAAGGACATTTAAAATGTCAATTTTTCATTCCATACAGGGCTACTGTGAACATCTTTATATAGATACTTTCGTGCATTCGTCCACCTAGATCCTTAGGATAGACCTGAAGAAGTAGAATTGCTGGATCAAAGGGTGGAATCCATTTTCAATAATAGTAACAGTAACACTTTGCATTTAATATACTACTGTGTACAGAGCCCTTTAATGTACATTATTATTTCTTTTGAATTTCAGAACATTTCTGTGAGGTAAAGTGGAATTTATTTATTAATAAGGAAACTGGACTGATATGCAAAGTAACTTTTACAGGTACAACTAGAAGATGAGTGAAATCCCTGGGATTTGTTTCTCCGGAATCAGCAAACAGTCCTTAGTGATAATCTCAGTGATTAGATAGACTCAGTGATTACAACCTGAATTTTATGTGTTTTCGTGTTCTCCTTGTTGGCTCTGGGAAATGCCTGAAGTGTGTGGTCTGTACCTCCTGCTTTCCCACCAGAGCTCTTTTTTACCCATTGCAATTTGCTTCCTTATTTGCTAGCTATTGAAACTGTTCTCTTAAAGTAATTTGTAACCAAATTTATTGAACTTATACATATGGCCAGATGAGGGCCCTTTTCTGAGTTGCAGACTTCTCTTCTATAGGAAGTCTCCTGCATATGAACCAGTTCCATTCTGAGAGTGTGCTTGTTGTTTAGTTTTTTACAATAGGTTACAATAAAAAGATTACAATAGGTTACTGTGAAAATGCTATAGATTCACAGTATATACTTGTTCACTGATTAAACTTAATGTGCATTCACGGAAATATAGGGATTCCATAACATAGTGTTAGGGTGAAATTTCTTATGTTATGTCTGCTGCTACTGCTGCTGCTAAGTCGCTTCAGTCGTGTCCGACTCTGTGCGACCCCATAGACAGCAGCCCACCAGGCTCTGCCGTCCCTGGGATTCTCCAGGCAAGAATACTGGAGTGGGTTGCCATTTCCTTCTCCAGTGTATGAAAGAGAAAAGTGAAAGTGAAGTCGCTCAGTCATGTCCGACTCTTAGCGACCCCATGGACTACAGCCTACCAGGCGCCTCTGTCCATGGGATTTTCCAGGCAAGAGTACTGGAGTGGGGTGCCATTGCCTTCTCCGATGTTATGTCTAAGTAATGAATTTATTGTAAGAGAAATTATTTGGTTTAGTAGACAATTTTGTTATTAATATTACGGCATACATTTCAGGGAAAAGTGTTATGGATTTTCTTTTTATTTAGTTTTATGACATTGTATAAAAGGATTTCCATGTGGTATTTATTTCCTTGTCTTTGTTTATCATGGGACATACTTTTGATAGTCTTTTGAGAACACTATGTAAACACCATTTGTGGAGGCCACATAATGAGAGCTTTGAAGCCATTTGAAATGAGCATTTTTAAATTATAGAAGAACATAATTTTAGTCTTTAGTCAGTCATATATTTTGATAAAGCAACTGATTTTCCTTTACTCTCATTTTGATTAATTAGGGGCAATTTAGGATTCTTTTTGAGGAACTTTAAGGAACTTTTCCTTTTATGTAATAAAAGAGACTGGAGAGTAAAATGTGGTAAGTTTGCTTTGGTATTAGAAGAAGTAAATTTTTAGGTTTTTAATTTTGATCACCATAATCCTATGTCTTCTGTGTGAATAACAGGATAAGTGATCTTCAATCTTCACAAAAACTCTAGATAATATACTGTCATTAATACTTAGTCTGTTGGATTGATTTTTATAGTCTTTGTTGGTAACAGTAAATGCATGTAAGTTACAATTTAAAATGTAGATTTCTAGGCCTGGCTCTAAAGGTTTAGTGTACCTCATTTTATCATTTTAACATGTTACCCACTCAGTTGTCCTTTGGAAGGCAGGTTACATTCTTATAAATTGAGCTATATGTCGAAGTTTTTGAATTTCATTTTTCTGTAGAATCATTGTTTATTGGACAGGAAGGGGTGTTTTCCTGCAGCTCAGTCTATATTTTAATGAAATTTACCAAACACTGTATGTAGTCCACTGACTATTTAAAGAAACAGAAGGATTTATTTGTATAAAATTTAAACACTTTTTAAAAACTTTTATTTTATCGTGAAGTATGGCCAATTAACAGTGTTGTGATAATTTAAGGTGGACAGCAAAAGGACAGCCATACATATGTGTGTAGCTTTAAAGAGTTACATGGTGGTTATCTAACATTGTAAGAATATAGTGCCCCAGGTATGGTGTATAGGTGCAATTTTCTTAATAAATCCTGCCTTATTTGTTTACTTTTAACAACAACAAAAAAATGGATGATAGAATGTGAGCTACATGAGAGAAGAGACTGAAATTTTAGAGTATTTATATTTCCAGTGTAGGTGCTCAGTAAATGCTATGTAAATGAATGACTGAATACTTTGATCATGATTATGTAGACCTGAAGGTAGCATTTAAACCAAATGTTGACATAATTTTGAGAAGACTTTTAGAAAAACTTAGGCTTAATTGATTGCTTTGTATTAAATGGATCTAGGGATGTTTAGTAGCTTTATTCTCATTGTCAGTTTATTTGTAATAGGTATACTCATTGGAGACAAAATTATTTTTTTTTTAACATTTTAAGACGCATATTATCAGAAATAGCTGAGTAACATGTTTCTTTTATTCTTTTAACAAACATTTTAAATATCAGTAGGAATTTAATATTTATTAAGTATCATTATGTGCTTCATATTGTTGGCCATTTTACAAACGTGAAAAATAACTTGGATGTTAATGATAAAGTGTAACAAGTGTAAGGCAACTGTCCTGTAAGATGAAGATCTCCTGTTCTACAGGAGTCCACAGGAAGACTTGAACATGTATGGTCATGGCATTAATTCATAGTCACCAAAATTTGGAAACAGTTGAAATGTCCATCAGCTAGTGAGTGAATAAACAAAATATAGTACATTATACAATGGAGTACTACCCAGTAATTTTTTAAAAAAAGTGCTCATACGTATGACAGAATAGATGAATCACAAAAAAAGTATGTAAACAAAGTCAGATATATAAGAGTACATATTTGCATTATTCCATTATATGAAATTTGTATTTATAAAGCAGAACTATAGAGACAGAAAACAGATTAGTGGTAGATGAGGGATGGGAATGGAGATTGTCTGCAAATGGACGTTAGGGAATTTTGGGGGTGATGAAAGTGTTCTAAAAGTGGAATGTGGTAATGGTTACACAAATATGTAAGTTTACAAAAACTCATTGGATTTTTTACAAAAACACTTAACATGGGTGAATTTTATAATAAAAAAGATTACCTGTCTTATTTATTGCAGTAAAATAGTGAAGGATCTTGAACATATGACCGATGCTAAGAAGAACTAAAGATGGAATGGATGGATGAATATTAAGCAAGGATTCCTTTTTTATTTCTTTCAGTTTTATTGAGATATGATAGACATACAGCACTATATAGATTTAAGGTGTACAACTTAATAATTTGACTTACATACATCATAAAGTAATTATCCCAGTAAGTTTAGGGAACATCCATCTCATATAGATACAAAATGAAACAAAAAAATTTTTGTTTTCTTGTGATGAGGACTCTTAGAATTTACTGTCTTAACAACTTTCAGGTATGTTGTACATTACATCCCTGATACTTACCTTCTAACTGGAAATTTATACCTTTGACTGCCTTCATTCAATTATCCCTCCCCTCATGCCTGGCCTCGGGTAACCACAAATCTGATCTCCTTTTCTATGAGCTTGATTGTTTTTTGAAGTATAATTAACTAACAATACTGTATTAGTTCCTAGTGTACAAAATAATGATTTACTATTTCCATGCATTACAAAGAGCTCCCCAGTTGGCACAGTGGTAAAGAATCCACCTGTCAGTGAAAGAGATGCAGGAGTTCAATCCTTGGGTCGGGAGGATCCTCTGAGGTAGGAAATGGCAGCCCACACCAATATTCTTGCCTGGAAAATTCCATGGACAGAAAAGCCTGGCGGGCTACAGTCCATGGGGTCACAAAGAGTTGGATGCGACTGAGCACACAGGCACGCATACATTACAAAATGATCTCCACAGCAGTGATTCCTTTAAAACTTGAAATAAACCAGTAAGGAGTGGGGAGTGTCACCTCCGCTCTCCTATTGCAACCAGAGCAAGAATTCAGCTCTCCTGCCAACCTCTCCTCCCTTACTCCCTTTGAGAATCACTTTTTTATGTGATGTATTTCCTTTAGACAGTAAGGTTCTTTGAAATAGATACACGTATAACATCTATGCGTCTAGTACTATAGCAAAGAATGGAGTATATTAACAATGGAAATTAGGATCTATGGGCTTTCTGTTATGAGTAGTGCTATTAATTATAGTACCACTTGGTTTTTTTTCCTTCAACAAGTATCTACCAAATATTTATTTCATGCCTGAGTCCTTCCTAAAATACTGAATTACAATTTGGAAGTCAAATGATTTAGGAAATGACTGATGTTTTTTCCATTTTTAAGGATTTGTAGAATGTTGAAGCAGTCTAGATGATTAGTGGTTTGTTTTTTTAAGTGTCTTGTTTGAACTTTTGAAAATACGTTTAAGAGCGTTATTTTTAATCTTCACAATTCTCTGTGGTTTCCATTATTGCTTTTTTTAACCTAAGAAGTGATTATTTCACAAATATTGTATAACTTTAGTATGTCTTACATGCATGTTAATTTCTGGCACTAAGAATAGAGAGCTGTTACCTTTTATTTTACATTTATTTTTAATATTTAAAAAAGAGTATATGTATATAGTTCTAAAAGTTAATACTAATTGGCTTATAAAGAAAAATAACATTCCTCTGCCTCATCTCTCCTCATCCAATTTTTGCTTCTTAGAGGCTGCCACTTCCAATAATTTAACAGTTTCTTCTGATGTTTGCTTTCATATTTCTAAGTTACAAACTTATCCTGCTTGTTATGTGTTGACTTCCTGTTGTGAAGATGAAGATTTGACTGTCTGTACTCTTGACTGACAGCAGATTAATCATATGCCAGAAGTGAAAAAAAATTAAGTAGACGAAAAGTCCAGCTATTCTCCAAATCACTTATGTTTTAAAAATATGCACTTTCTAGTAATTTTTATTATTAGTTTTCTGGAATAAGAAAATGATGTCTTAGTGTCATTCTTGAGTACTTTGTGGTAGATTAGAATATTGCCCCAATTGCAGGATGAGATTTATAACTTTAAAAAAATATTTTGTTGCAGTTTAATTTCTATACAATAAAATTCCTCAATTTTTAGGTTATGATTCAGTGACTTGACGTGTATAAAGTCATAAAACCCCCAAGATAGTTATGATACAGAACTTTTTTTTTATCACCTCAAGCATTATTATCTCATGCTCCTATAGTCAGTTTCCTATCTCTGCTTTTTGATCTGTTTTCTGTCACTATAGTTTTTCCATTTCTAGAATTTCATATAAGTGGAATCATATATATACTGTTTTGTGTCTGACTTCTTTCACTTGGTGTAACATTGTCTGAAATTCATTCATGTTGTCCTGTGACTCAGTGGTTAAGTCCTTTATATTGCTGAATCTGTTTTATGAATCTACCACAGTTTAATCATTTACCAGTTGATAGACATTAGGTTGTGTATAGTTTTTAGCTATCATAAGAAAAGATGCTGTATACATTTATGAACAGATCTTTCTGTGGAAATGTGTTTTCATTTTTCTGGGTCTCAGAGTAACTGTGTATGTAACTTTATAAAGAAACTACCAAACTATTCTCCAAAGTGGCTGGACCATGTTCCATTCTGACTAGCAGTGTAGGGTACTTACAGTAACTCCGAATTCTGGATAGCACTTGGTATTGTCAGTCTTTTAAATTTTAGCCATTCTAGTGGGTGTGTCATAGTATCTCACAATTTTACTTCGCACTTTCCCAGTAATTTTGAACATTTTGTTGTGTGTTTATTTGCCACTGATACATCTTCTTTGGTGAGGTATCTGTTCATATCTTTTGCTTTTTATTATTTGAGTTGTTTGTTTTCTTATTAAGTTGTGAGATTTCTTTGTAAATTCTGGATACAAGTTCTTTATTACATATGTGGTCTGCAGATGTTTTCTCCTCAGTGGTTTGCCTTTGTCATTTTCCTAATAGTGTCTTTTGAAAAACAGAAGTTGTATTTTTTGATGAAGTTCAGTTTACATGTTTATCTTATAAAGTTCATGCTTGTTATGTCCCAGGAAATCTTTGCGTAGTTCAAGATCATAAAACTTTTCTCTTAATGTTTTTATTCTAGCAGTTTTATAATATTAGTGTTACATTTAGATCTAAGATTAATTTAGAGTTAAATTTTTATAGAAGGTGTAAGGTAAGAGTTGAAGTTCATTTTTTGGCAAATGGCCATCCAGTTGTTTCAGTATCATTTATTGGAAAGGCATTTCTACATTTAATTGCCTTGGCATCGTCATAAAAAATGAATTTACCACATATATGTGAATCTGTTTCTGGACTCTCTATTCTGTCTCATTGATCTAAATATTTATGTTTACTACAATACCACACTATCTTAATTGCTGTAGTCTTTCTAATAAGTCATGAAATAAGGTAGTGTAAGTCTTCCAAATTGGTTCTCCTTTTTCAAAAGTTCCTTTTACTGTGGTAGGTCTTTTGCATTTTCACATATATTATCAGATCTGCTTTTCAGTTTCTACAACAAAGCCTACTGGAGTTTTGATTGAGATTGCATTGAATCTATAGATTAATTTGGGGGAACTTGACACATCTGAACAACATTGAATCTTTTGTTGTGTGGACATGGTGTGTCTTCCCATTTATTCAGTTATTTAGGGTGTTTTTTTTTTAATTCAACAGTATTTTGTAGTTTTTTATAGTATGGGTAATGCACATATTTTGTTGAGTTAATATTTGTTACCATAGTTAATATTCTTTGATGCTGTTGTAAATGGCAATTGAATTTGGTATATTGACTTTATAAACTGACTTTGCTGAACTCACTTATTATTTCTAGTAATTTGCATATTCCTTAGAATTTTCTAAATATACACTAAATAATGTTGTTTACTCCAGTATTCTTCCATGGAAAATCCCACGGATAGAAGAGCCTGGAGGGCTACAGTCCATAGGGTCACAAAGAGCTGGACATGACTGAAGTGACCTGCATACAGGTTTCTCAAGAGACAGGTCAGATGGTCTGGTATTCCCATCTCTTTCAGAATTTTCCACAGTTTATTGTGATCCACACAGTCAAAGGCTTTGGCATAGTCAATAAAGCAGAAATAGATGTTTTTCTGGAACTCTCTTGCTTTTTCTTTTTTTTTTTTTTTTTTTTCTCTCTTGCTTTTTCGATGATCCAGCAGATATTGGCAATTTGATCTCTGGTTCCTCTGCCTTTTCTAAAACCAGCTTGAACATCTGGAAGTTCACAGTTCACTTATTGCTGAAGCCTGGCTTGGAGAATTTTGAGCATTACTTTACTAGCATGTGAGATGAGTGCAATTGTGCGGTAGTTTGAGCATTCTTTGGTATTGTCTTTCTTTGGGATTGGAACGAAAACTGACCTTTTTCAGTCCTGTGGCCACTGCTGAGTTTTCCAAATTTGCTGGCATATTGAGTGCAGCACTTTCACAGCATCATCTTTCAGGATTTGAAATAGCTCAACTGGAATTCCATCACCTCCACTAGCTTTGTTCGTAGTGATGCTTTCTAAGGCCCACTTGACTTCACATTCCAGGATGTCTGCGGGTCAGGAAGCAACAGTTAGAACTGGACATGGAACAACAGACTGGTTCCAAATAGGAAAAGGAGTACGTCAAGGCTGTATATTGTCACCCTGCTTATTTAACTTATATGCAGAGTACATCATGAGAAATGCTGGGCTGGAAGAAACACAAGCTGGAATCAAGATTGCCGGGAGAAATATCAATAACCTCAGATAGGCAGATGACACCACCCTTATGGCAGAAAGTGAAGAAGAAGAGCCTCTTGATGAAAGTGAAAGAGGGGAGTGAAAAAGTTGGCTTAAAGCTCAATGTTCAGAAAACTAAGATCATGGCATCTGATCCCATCACTTCATTGCAAATAGATGGGGAAACAGTGGAAACAGTGTCAGACTTTATTTTTTGGGGCTCCAAAATCACTGCTGATGGTGATTGCAGCCATGAAATTAAAAGACGCTTACTCCTTGCAAGGAAGGTTATGGCCAACCTAGATAGCATATTTAAAAGCAGAGACATTACTTTACCAACAAAAGTCCGTCTAGTCAATGCTATGGTTTTTCCAGTAGTCATGTATGGATGTGAGAGTTGGACGGTGAAGAAAGCTGAGCACCGCAGAATCGATGCTTTTGAACTGTGGTATTGGAGAAGACTCTTGAGAGTCCCTTGAACTGCAAGGAGATCCAATCAATCCATCCTAAAGGAGATCAATCCTGGGTGTTCATTGGAAGGTCTGATGTTGAAGCTGAAACTCCAATACTTTGGCCACCTCATGCGAAGAGTTGGCTCATTGGAAAAGACCCTAATGCTGGGTAGGATTGGGAGCGGGAGGAGAAAGGGACGACAGAGGATGAGATGGTTGGATGGCATCACTGACTTGATGGACATAGGTTTGGGTAGACTCCGGCAGTTGGTGATGGACAGAGAGGCCTGGCGTGCTGAAATTCATGGGGTCGCAAAGAGTCGGACACGACTGAGCGACTGAACTGAACTGAACTGAACTGAAGTGGCAGCACAGCACAATAAAGCTACTTTTACTTCTTCCTTGTCGTTCTGTATGATATTTATTTTTCTTGCCTTATTTCATTGGCTAGGACTTCTAGTACTGAATAGAAGCTGATGAGGAGAAACATCCTTGCTTTGCTTCTGATAATGGGAAAACATGGATTCTTCCACCACTGAGTATAACTGTAGTTTTTTTGTAAATGCCTTTTAGCAAGTTGAGGAAATTGCTTTCTTTCCTAATTTGCCGAAAGTTTTTATCATGAATGGATGTATGAATTTTGTCAAATGCTTTTTCTTCATCTATTAAGATTATACTGTGGGTTTTCTTTTTTATTCTGTTAATATGGTTAATTACGTTGATTGAGTTTTTTGAATCTTAAACTAATCTTACATTCCTAGAATAAACCCTACTTGATCATGGTGTATTTTGCAATACTGCTGCTAACCATCTCTAGTTAACAGACTCTACAAGTTTAAGGGTGCAGTCCCCAACATGAGTGACCTCACTACACATGCCAGACATGAGTTCAAGAGTTCCCAGCCACCCAAACTTCTGACCAATTGGCTACAAATTTAGGGGTTCCCACAGTCCCCTCAGGTTCAGTAGTTTACTAGAACTACTTATGAAAGTACTATACTTATGATTTCAAGTTTTATTATAAATAATATGAATCAGGACCAGCCAAATGAAGAAATGCATAGGGTGAGGTCCGAGAGAGTCCTGGGCATGGAACTTTTGTGTCCTCTTCCTAGTAAATCAGAATGCCCTACCCTTCTGGCAGATTGATGTATTCCTCAGCCAGTAAGCTCATCTGAACCTTGGATTCTAGAGGTTTGTTTTTTTTTTTTTCCCATATTATTATGTAGTCACAGTTGATTGAATCCTTGACCATGTGATTGAACTCCATCTCTGCTGACTCTCTTCTCCCCAGAGGTTGGCTGCTATCAGTTGCTTAAAGCCCAAATCTTCTAATTACATGATCGATTATTCTGGCATAACTAGCACCTGATTTAAAGTCATTTCCTTAGCACAAACTCAGTTGTGGTCTAAGGGCTCTAACTGAGGAAATTTGTATAACTGAGGAAATTTCAAGTGTTCAGAAGCTCTGTCCTTGGAAGTTGAGACAAAGACCAGGCAAGTTTTTTTTTTTTTTAATTGTAAAACTGATAGTTTCTATAAATTGGCTAGTATTTTGTTAAGAATTTTTGTGTCTGTGTTCACAAAGGAATGGTAATCTGTGGGTTTGTTTTTCAGTGTAATTTGTCAGGTTTTGATATCAGGGTAATATAATCCTCAAGATGATTTGGGAGATGTTCCCATTTCCTTTATCTTTTGATATACTTCCTGTAGAATTAGTATGATTTATTCCATGCTGCTGAGTTGCTTCAGTCGTGTCCGACTCTGTGCAACCCCATAGACGGCCGCCCACCAGGCTCTGCTGTCCCTGGGATCCTCCAGGCAAGAATACTGGAGTGGGTTGCCATTTTCTTCTCCAGTGCATGAAAGTGAAAAGTGAAAGTGAAGTTGCTCAGTCGTGTCCGACTCTTGGCGACCCCATGGACTGCAGCCTACCAGGCTCCTCTGTCCATGGGATTTTCCAGGCAAGAGTACTGGAGTGGGGTCCCATCGCCTTCTCCAGATTTATTCCATAAATGCTTGGTAAAATTTGCCAATGAATACTTCTGGGCTTGGAGGGTTTTTTTTCTGTGGGTGGGGGCAGGTTTTTGTTTTTTTTTATAAATTCAATTTCTTTAATAGATGCAAGACTATTCATGGTTTCTGTTTTTTCTTGAGTTTCGATAATTTTTATCTTTCAAGAAATTTGTCCATTTCATCTCAATGTGGAATTTATTGGTATAAAGCTGTCATAATAGTATCTTATTATTATTTATTGTGTGTTGGATCTGTAGTGATGTGCTCTCTTTCATCCCTGATGATTAATTTGTTTGGGGGTTTTTTGTATTGGTAATTTTTGCCTTTTTTTTCATCAATCTCTGAAGAGGTTCATCGGTTTTACTGTTTTTTTTAAATCAACTCCTGGCTTTATCGATACTCTCTCTTGTTTCCTGTCTTCTATTTTGTTAGTTCTGTTCTTGGCTTTCTTATTTCTTCCTCTACTTGAGAGTTTTTCATCCCCAGTACTATTGACATTATGGACCTTATAATAATTCTGTTTTGAGCATCATTGGATGTTTAGCAGCATCCCTGGCCTCTCCTCACAGAATACAGTAGTATCTCCCCAGTATGATAACCAAAAATATCTCTGTACATGCATGCATGCTAAGTCACTTCAGTCGTGTCTGACTCTTTGCGACCCTGTGGACTGTAGCCCACTAGGCTCCTCTGTCCATGGGATTCTCCAGGCAAGAATACTGGAGTGGGTTTCCATGCCTTCTTCCTAGGGATCTTCTCAACCCAGGGATTGAACCTGCATCTCCTGCAACTCCTGCATTGCACACTGATTGTTTACCGCTGAGCCACCAGGGAAGCCCAAAAATGTCTCCAGACAAGACCAGATATCTTCTGGTGGGAAAAATAGCCCCCAGTTGAGATCCATTGCTCACCTTCTGTAGGCTTAGTTTGGTTCTTTCCTACCTTTTAAAGGGGGAAGAATCAGTTTTGTACTCCACCCCTGCCTCCTACCCCAAAGGATTTAAAGCTAGAAACATTTTTTTCTAAACACTGCTTTAGCTACACTGCAAATTTTGAAATATTGTATTTCTTTATTATCCAACTAAAGATACTTTGTTTTCTTTGTGATTTTTTTTTTAACCTGCAACTTCTTATTTCCTTCCTGTATTTCATTGGGTTTAATTTGCTCTTCTTTTTGTAGCTTCTTAAGGTTGAAGTTAGACCATTGATTTTTAGCCTTTTTTTTTTTTTAACTAATAGAAGAATTTAATGCTAAATATGTAAAAGTACTGCTTTGGATACATCCAACAAATTTTGGTATGTTGTGTTTTCATTATTCAGTTCAGAATATCTTCTAATTTCTCTGTCATTTCTTTGATTTGTCACTTATTTTCTAAGTATTGATATTTTCCTAGTTATCTTATTACTGATTTCTACTTAGAGAACTTACTCTGTATAATTTTAGTACTTATAACTGACTTTTACTCAATTTGATTCATGTGTTATTTTTTAAATTTTTTCATCTTTTTTTAAAATGTACATACAGAAAAGTATATAAATCCTAAGTGTATAGCTTGATGAATTTTCACAAAGGTGAAGAAATAAGATATTATAGACTTACTGTCAGCCCTACCCGAGGTAACCACCAATCGTCTTTTGATACCATTAGTTTTGCCAGTTTTTTACTTTATTTGAATGGAGTTATGCAGTATGTATTTTTGTGTCTGCCTCTCTTCATTCAGCATAGTGTTGAAATTATGAAAATTCATCCATGTTATTGCATGATAGTTGTTCATTATCAGTGCTCTATAGTATTACATTATATGAATGTTCCACAATTTATTCATCCTTTCTGTTAGGTTGGTGCAAAAGTAATTGCAGTTTTGCATTGTTGAGATTTGCCATTTGATATTGGAATACATTCTTAAATAAATGTCATTATGTTATGCATCATTTTAATGTGCATTTCTTCATGTATTTTGCTAATGACATTGCTGTTTATTTTATATTTATTTTAGACTATGGAAATTATGTTAGGCAAAAAGCAAATTTGAGTGATTTTCTTATTTGAGTTCAAAATGGGTTGTAAAGCAGAGGTGACAACTCGCAATATCAACAACATGTTTGGCACAGGAACTGCTAACGAACATCGAGTGCAGTGGTGGTTCAAGAAGTTTTGTAAAGGAAAAGCGAGCCTTGAAGATGAGGAGTGCAGTGGCTGGCCATCAGAAGTAGAAATGACCAACTGAGAGCCATCATTGAAGCTGATCCTTTTATAGCTATATGAGAAGTTGCCAAAGAACTCAGCGTCAATCATTCTACCGTCATTTGGCATTTGAAGCAAATTGGAAAGGTGAAAAAGCTCAATAAGTGGGTGTCTCATGAGCTGACCACAAACCAAGAAAATCGTTTTTTTGCAGTGTTGTCGTCTCTTACTTTACACAACAACAATGAAGCATTTCTCAACCAGATTGTGATGTGCAAAGAAAAATGGATTTTATATGACAACTGTCAAAGACCAACTTAGTGGTTGGACTGAGAAGAAGCTCTAAAACACTTCCCAAAGCCAAGCTTACACCAAAAAATAGTTATGGTCACTGTTTTGTGGTCTGCTGCCAGTCTGATCCACTGCAGCTTTCTGAATTCCTGCGAAACCATTACATCTGAGAAGTATGCTCAGCAAATCGATGAGATGCACTGGAAACTAAAACGCCTCCAGCTGGCACTGGTCAACTGAAAGGGCCCGATTCTTCTCCACTACAAGGCCTGAATGCAAGTTGCACAACCAGCACTTCAAATGTTGAATGAATTGAGCTACGAAGTTTTGCCTCATCCACCTTACTCACCTGACCTCTCGCCAATCAACTACTGCTTCTTCAAGCATCTCGAGAACTTTTTGCAGGAAAACTGCTTTCATAACCAGAAGGATGCAGAAAACGCTTTCCAAGAGTTTGTCAAATCCTGAGGCACGATTCTGATGCTACAGGAATAAACAAACTTATTTCTCATTAGCAAAAATGTGTTGATGGTATTGGTTCCTATTTTTATTAATAAAGATGTGTTTGAGCCTAGTTATAATGATTTAAAATTTATGGTCAGAAACCGTAATTACATTTGTACCAACCTAATACTGTTAATGGACATTTGAGTTTCCAGTTTTTGGCTAGTATGAAAAGAATGAGTATTCTCTTGTGTCCTTTAATGAATATATGTGTATATGTGTGTATATATTAGATTGGTGTATGCTTGCAAGGGGAAATGCTGAGTCATAAGATATTCAACTTTGATATGTAAGTTTTAAGAAAAAGTTATTAATTGTAGTTATTTCTGTGCATCCTTTTTAGGCATTTGCTTTTTTATGGTCTTAGTTATTGTGGTTGTTTTTGTTACTGTTATGAAAGAAGTAGTACATTTCTTATGAGGCATTTTCCCTAAAAATCTACAGTATTCAAGTTTTACTGTCTTTAATGGTTTTTTAAGAATATGTATTTAAAACATTTTTAAAAAATATGATAGAAACAAATGTATAAAACTACTTCTTTGAAAGAATTACTTTATTGGCAGTAAGCATGATTTTCTTCTATTGTAGTGTTCTTCAAACTTGATCGACCACCTATATACCACTAGCAGCAAAAAATTCTATGTACTTAATATATTTGTATGTATTCGTAATTTTATACCTGTATTGCTGTACTAATATTTTATAAATACCAGAGTATTAAGGTTACGTATAAAAGTTAAGAAGAATAATAAACAGAAATAGAAGTTTTACTATTCAGCTAATTCTTTTTCAACCCTCTTCAGGTATATACTTCGGAGATCTCTGCTCTAACAGAGCTGAAGTATAAGCTTTAGGATACAGTTAGAAAATACTCACTTAGCTTTGTAGAATGTGTTTTTTTCATTGTGTGGAGGACACCATCCCTTAGGCACTTCGGGATTGGAAAGTAAGTGAAATGAGAATGTTAACAAATTAGGGGTTGGCTCATTAATCCAACAAAGATAGAGGTCTTTTCTTTTGTTGGAAGAGAATATTAATTCTGGGAATGGGGTCTTTTATTTTCCTTCTGTGGTGGTATTAGTCTTGAGCCAAACAGTACCATTTTGTGCAATTTCAATTCTATGCTTCATTTCATTGACTGCCACCAAACTGCACCCTAAAGAATTAAAAGTTTATGTATTAGAGCAGTGTTGTAGTCAATGAAAAATCACAGATCTGGTTGAGATAATGACTCCCATTCAAATAGGGAATGTGTTACCATGTCTCTTAAAGGGATGTGATTTGTGAAAAAGATTATCTGTGATTTGATGATAAATGATAGAAATGCCTTTATCCCGGTCCTTGGAAGTTGTTAAGCATTCAGAGGAAGGGTGTCTGAAAGGAAGACAGATCATAGTGTTTACTCTCAGAGGTGCATTTTTGTTAGGAGAAGAAAAGTGTGCTAACCAGATGGATTATTCAGAACATTCCAGCTTTATAGGGAATTTATCATAATGGACTATTTTAATGGCATATTATTGGAAAGGCTTGGTTGGACACACAGGCTAAGGGAAGCAACCTCAGGAAGGTTGCTTGTGCGCGCGCTAGGATGTGATGCGTTCAGCTACTCTGTTTGCCAGCACTATTTGGATCATTATTTTCTCCATGTGTGTATAGTTAGACATCTTCCTCTCTATCGCACTTTCAGTTTTCTAGTGTCCTCACAGTCAACTAAATGATCAAAACACTTATATTTTCCTTTAGTTTCTTTTTTAATCATTATTGTTGTTTGTTTGTTTCCAGGCTAATTCCAAGTGTTACTGAGAACTCTCAATTTGTTGCCCCATGTAATATGTTTAGCATTGTTTTAGGTAGTGTATTTTCAGTCTTGTTAAAAATAATAATAATATTTGCAGTGGCTAGCATTTGCTGAATACTTACTATATGCTGATGCTTTTACATTACTCTCTAATTTTCAGAGTAACCCAGTCAAGGCATGTGGTGTTACTCCAGTTTTACAAATGAGAAAACTGTTAATTGAAAAAGTTTAATAATTTGTTCAAAGTTCTACAGCTAATGTGAGTGATAGGGCTAATATTTAAACTCAGAACTTTTTTTCCATTTTTATTCTGTGGTTTTGCTTCGGACTTCACAACTCAGCTTGTTTTGCTTGTGCTATATCCTTTCTACACTTGAAACGTCTGCTCCCTGCCAGGTCTAGTTTCTGGTAGTAGCAAATGTACTCATCATGTAAGCCCCAGACCAAGTGCTCCCTTTTCTAAAGCCCCATTTTCTGAGAGCCCCATTTGTAAGTAAACACTGCCTTCTTTAAACTCCCAGAATACTTTGTACATTTCTTCGTATATTTATTTTGCCTAATTTATTTTACATAATTATTCCTGTATATATGTTAATCTAGCAGCTAGAGACTGTTTTTGATTCCTTGCAGCCTAAGATAGTTTTGAACATTGAAAATGTGCAGTATTTGTTGACCTGATATTAGAGGCAAAAATGTCATCAAAATAGGAGTAAACACTACTGATGGATTTTTTTAAAAGTTGAAGGAACATGGCAATATGATAAAGGTTAGTATATATATATATGATCATTTTTGCCTCTTGGTATGTGGAAATCTTGTTAAGTTTTACTAGTGGTGTAACTAGATATGGCATGTGTTTTCTGCTTTTGTGAAAAAGTTCATATTCTTAGCTATCATTCAATATTTTTTAGGAAGAAAAATAATAAAGAAAAATCTGAGAGAGGTGGGAAGAACCTGCTGTTTTAATTTTGTTCACAGCAGTGGTTCAGATAACATTCTTTTGGTGCTAGCTTTGATAATAGTTTTAATAAAATACTGGAATTCAGCAATTGGTTATCTTTGGGTATATGTCTTTTGCATTTAATGCCATATGTGGGATGCCATACTGTTTGGAAAAAGTATATGGTAAATACTTTTCTCTAAATAGATTGTTTCATTTATTACTTTAGCATTTCATTGTTTTTGTGTTACTTGTTCTGAGTTTTCTTAGTAAAAGGCAGTTAAACCAAAATTACTCACCAAGGGGGGATGTCTTACTTTGGGGAAATTTTATTATTGATGAGCCTTTCAAATTTTGAACAATGTTTTTTCTTTTAAATCTCTTTAAAATATACCTATTACCTCTTCCAACTTACTTAGTTTGACATTTCATTCAAACGAGAAAGAACTTAAACCTTTTTATAAATACTTATATGTGGTAGAGATTTCAATGTAATTTATTTATTGAGTTTTGAAGTCTGAGTTTGTGTTATACTAAGAAGTGTGTGTTTTTATAGTTTCTTCTGAATCGTACGTATCCTTGCCATTAATTTGGCTGAACTCTTAGAGCATCCCGAGATTTTTTTTAAAATTTCTCTCTTTTGAGAGAGGTGTTTTCTTATTAGGATAATCTGTTGAAAATGAAGATCAGTCTTTTTCATCATGTGTCACTTGGACCTTACGATAATGCTAAGAAAGCAAAAGGTTGACAGTAGACAGTAACTCAAAGAAGCCTTTTGGCTCTTGAACTAAGACAGTGAGTAAAATTTCCACAAATTATGAGACTGATAAAAATATTGTTGAAGTTTAGGAATTTGATTATTAAATATCCATTAGAATAATAAATCAGATTAAAGTAATCAGTAATGAAATATTCTGAAGGCTTTTGACATTAATCAGAATTACTAAATGATTGAAGTTTCAGTTTTGATGACAGGAACTTAAAATTTTTCTTTATAAAATTTTGTTGTTAATGCTAAATTGTTATAAAAATAATATGTTTGTTCAGGAGAACTTAGCATAACATTCTAATAGTAGTTAACTTTAGATCGAGTTATATTGTGTTGTTCAGTGTAAACATGTATATTTCTCATAACAATCTTATGAGGCAAATACTGTTATTTTCTTATTTCATAGATGATAAAGCTGAGCACAGAGAAATGAAGAGATTTTTAAAAGGCCACACAATATTTGATCCAAGGCAGTCTGGCCTTAGAGTCCGTGCTCTTACTCTCTTTTCAGTATTGCTTGTCCCTAACTGGTTAAGAAATTGGGGTTTGAAATAAATAAATTAATTTACAAAAAAGGAAGTTGGGGTTTGGAGTAAAAAAGACATAGGCTTAAATCATGGCTGCAGCTTAAAACTCTTAGGACAAGATCATGTCTCTTTACCTCTCAGAGTCTCAGTATTCTTGTTTATAAAACAAGGGTTGTTTGGAGGATAAAATGAGATAATGTATGTTAACTGTTCAGCAGACACTCAACTTGTTCAATAGATGGTAAGTAATATTATTATAACAAATAGTTGTAAGTAAAATGAAAAAAGTCACGAAGACAACCATTGTTAGCATTTTGAGGTATATCCTCACAGTCTTTTAAAACTGTGTTTTTTTAATATTAGTAATATATCTTTTCTGTTGATGTTGCTTTTTCCTTGTATGACGTTTTTGGTTTATGTTTCACACACAAAGAGGCTTGAATTTGTCTGTATTGCTTAGCAATAAGGCAAGTCTGTTTCAGCTTCTGTGCTGGCCAAAACTTTTTCTCTCCCAATGTTTAAGAGTGGGTAAGTGGAGATAGAAGACACGGAAGTACATACACTATTTTTTTAAAAAACAAAAGAATGGGATTATGTTTGAATTAAATTTTCTAATATAATATCTACAGATCAGTAAAATGTAGGACCCTAGAAGTGGGGAAGAGAACATGTGCTCATTTTAATTTTATTAAAAATAACAGTGAGATCCTAATTTCAAAATATTTAGTTGTTAACTGAAAACACTCTATTTGAAGTCTTAATGAACATAGACTACTACTTCTTGATGAGTGAGATAGCTAGAAGTCTGTCTGTATACTGCACTGTTAAGTTCACTCAGTGAATTTATTTAGCAATACCTAAACTAACCCCCCTTTTTATAGCCTTAGCAACATAACATGGCTAACGCTCTTTTTCCCCCTTTTTTCCCTCCCTTTTAGGTCTACACACAATGAGCTGGAAAAGAATCGGTGAGTCAGTGATGAGGTGTAGCTTTCATATATGTTAAAAAGCAAACTCAACACTTGACCTGTGAAAATATAATATTGCATATGTAGTTACAACTTTTTTACATGTGTAACATGTCATAATTCTGATACATGTGAATTATCTCCCAAAAGTAGACAGTTTATGCTGTCTAAACTGGAAGACATAAACACACTTCAAGTTCATTTGAATTTTGGGTTTATGTTGAGCCTTCTTTATTTCTGTCTTTGGAAACAGGTTAATTGTGATAGGCTCATGGCCTAAATATGGTCTTGCTAAAAGATTAGGTTTCTGTAATGTTGCTAATAACTGTTATGGCAAGTTGTAGGACACTGAATGTCTCTTTCTTTGCAGTTTGTTCTTTTATTCATTTATTCATGCATTCAACAAATCTTTATCTGCTGCTGCTAAGTCGCTTCAGTTGTGTCCGACTCTTAGCGACCCCATGGACTGTGGCCTACCAGGCTCCTCCGTCCATGGGATTTTCCAGGCAAGAGTACTGGAGTGGGGTGCCATTGCCTTCTCCGAATCTTTATCTAGTACCATCTATATGTCAGTGCCAGACAGGTGTAATGCTTACATGAGAAAGACAAGAATGTGTAAGGCAGTTTCTGACCTTAAGGAATTTATAGCTTCCTTCGAAGACAGATAAGTAGTTAAAATACTGTATAGTGTGGTAAATATGGTGATACAGAAGCAGATGATCCTGAAAGATCATTTTTGAAGGTCACCTGATTCTTGAAGGAATCTTGGAATGCTTTTGAGAGGATAGTGAGTGAGTGAAGTCGCTCAGTCGTGTCCGACTCTTTGCGACCCCATGGACTGTAGCCCACCAGGCTCCTCCATCCATGGGATTCTCCAGGCAAGAATACTGGAGTGGGTTGCCATTTCCTTCTCCAGGGGATCTTCCCAACCCAGGGATTGAACCCAGGTCTCCTGCATTGAAGGCAGATGCTTTAACCTCTGAGCCACCAGGGAAGCCCAGAGGATAGTGAGCTTTGTTTATTGAGGAAACTGCTTCCCAGGTGATGCTAGTGGTAAAGAGCCTGTCTGCCAATCAGTGCGGGAGATGTAAGAGATGTGGGTTTCATCCCTGGGTCAGGGAGATCCCCTGGAGGAGGGCATGGCAACACACTCCAGTATTCTTGCCTGAAGAATTCCTTGGACAGAGCAGGCTGGCATGCTGCAATCCATAGGGCTGCAAAAAGTTAGACACCACTGAAGCGACTTGAAGCATGCACACATGCAAGAAGTTCAATATGAGTTTAAAAGACTGTAGCATGAGGCAAGCCAGGCCAGATGTTGGCAGTTACACTGAAGAGTTTGGACTTTTTCTGGGAACAATAGAAGTAGTTGTATGATTTTAAGGTAAATTGTCATATGATCAGATTTGTGTTTTGGAAGAATAACTTTGGCTACCATGTAAAGAATTGGTTGATTGGCAGAAGAGATCTCAGAGACAAGAAAACTCTTTTGGAGGCCATAAGAAGCCTCCACTGTAAGAGATAGTGGTAGCGATTGGAAATAGACAGAATATAGAAATAGTATGGAATATAATCAGTAGAAATTGGTGATTAGTTGGCTATAGAAGCTTAAGTTTTAGATGGTATTAACTATTTACCAAGAAAAGGAATATAGTAAGAGGACAAGTTTGGGAGAGATGATGAGGATTGTACAAGTAAAATATTCTCTTTTGGATACAGAGGTTAATTAAATTAATAAAGCAACAAACTGGAATTATTTACATCAATTGTTCTTTAAATTATGTTAGTTTCAAGTGTACAGCCGGAGAAGGCAATGGCACCCCACTCCAGTACTCTTGCCTGGGAAATCCCATGGGTGGAGGAGCCTGGTAGGCTGCAGACCCATGGGGTCGCTAGGAGTCGGACATGACTGAGCGACTTCACTTTCACTTTTCCCTTTCATGCACTGGAGAAGGAAATGGCAACCCACTCCAGTATTCTTGCCTGGAGAATCCCAGGGACGGCGGAGCCTGGTGAGCTGCCGTCTATGGGGTCGCACAGAGTCGGACACGACTGAAGCGACTTAGCAGCAGCAGCAGCAGCAGCAAGTGTACAGCACTATATTTTGAACCTGTATGCACTAAAAAGTGATCACCATATAGTTGACCCCCTTCATCCATTTCACCCTGTGCCACAACCTCCTTCCCATCTGATAATCACTAATCTGTTCTCTGTATCTGTAGGTTTGTTTTTGTTTTATTTTTTTAGATTCCACATGTGTGAAATCATAGTTATTTGTCTTTCTCTGGCTTATTTCACTTAGCATAATACCTTCAAGGTTCATTACTGTTGTCACAGATGGCAGATTTCATTCTTTTTTATGACTGAGTAGTTTTCCATCATGTGCACATGTGTGTGTGCACACACACGTATGAATGTGTGTATGTATATATATATGTACACACACACACACACACACACACACACACACACACACACACACACACACACACTGTGCTGTGCTTAGTTGTTTAGTTGTGTCTAACTCTTTGTGACCCTGTGGACTGTAGCCTGCCAGGCTCCTCTGTCCATGGGGATTCTCCAGGCAATAATACTGGAGTGCATTGCTCTGCTCTCCTCCAGGGGATCTTGCCAAACCAGGGATCGAACCCAGGTCTCCCACACTGCAGGCAGATTCTTTACCGTCTGAACCACCACACACATCATATCATCCATTCATCTATCCGTGTGCACTTAGGTTGTTTCCATATCTTTGCTACTGTAGATAATGCTCCGGTGAACATAGGGGTGCATATATCTTCTCAAATTAGTGTTTTCCTGTCCTTTGGATGTGTGGGTGTTAGTCGCTTAATCGTGTTTGACTCTTTGCGACCCCGCGGACTGTGGCCTGCCAGGTTCTCTGTTTATGGGATTCTCCAGGCAATAATACTGGAGTGGATTTGCCATTCCCTTCTCCAGAGGAACCCAGGGATTGAACCCTGGTCTCCTGCATCGCAGGCAGGTTCTTTACCATTTGAGCTACAGGGAAGTCCTTCAGATAAATACCCAGAAGTAGAATAGCTGGGTACACCAGCCACTTTTGACAAACAAGATCTCTATGACCTTCAACTTTTTGTCCTGCCCTTTTTTAAATAGAAGGGTCCTTACAGATTGACTAACCCAACTGCCTCATTGCAGATGATTTAAATGTCAAATTCTCTTGAAGAGGCTTAGCATAGTTCTCCAGGCTGATTTAGTGGCTTTTACTACTTTATTTGCACGATGCTCTGTTCATATCTCCTATTATGAAACTTAATCAGATAGTCTTATAATTATTTGTTTATATGTCTCTTTCTGTCAAATGATTCTGACTACCTCAAAGGTAGGGATTCTGTTTTGTTCAGTTTGTAACCTTGGTGTCTAGCATTTGACATGTATCAGAAGATGTTAGCTTTAATATTAAGTGAAGGATAAAACCGAAGCATAGTTCAGTGATCTAGTCAAAGATGTTTTGCTAGTTTGAGGCAAAGCAGCTTGGCAGGAAATGCTTTATTTTAAAGAATCTCTTTTCTGCCTTATATTTCTATCATATTAAAAGAAGTATCTGGCTAGCTTAAACATGGCAAAAAGACCAAGAAATGACAGCTTTGAAGATTCTAAAAATAAAACCTTATTTTGACCTTTAGAGCACAGAATGTATTTTGAGCCATATGTTTTAAATACTAATAAACATGAGGCTTTTATAATTATTTCACCTACTTGAATGTGGTCCTTGGGAGACCCTCATTGTAAATCTAGCAAAAACATTTAAAGAGACTCTTTCTTTAAGTAAACTATTTGGAATGGAGCTTTTAAAATCTTTGTGTAAACTTTGTTTAATGCATTCTGTGTATCAATTCTGACTTATTGATAACCTTATCACCCATAGTATTACTTTGATATGCCTTGTAAATTGTTTAATCTAGTACTCATTTGTCTATAGTGCTGGTGTAACATACATAGCTTTTATCACCTTAACTGTACATAATCTCTGCTGTGTCCAGTGAAGGCTTTTTGTTTCCATTTTACTTACTTAGGTCTAAGGCTTTCTGGCTGGTTTCCTAGTCTACCTCTCTTACTACATGGTTCACTCATCCTTTTCTGTCCTCTTCTGGTAGTTGTAATGTCTTTTTTCCTCAGATTAGGTCTTCTTCTTTCTGCCTTCTCTCCTATTCTTTTTCCCTCCCTCCTTCTCTTCCTTGAGGTTGAAAGGTAATATAGAGTTAACCTTTTTTTCCCGCAAGATATATTCATTTTTAAAAGGGGTATTTATCAATATAAATAAATCTCTAATTTAGTGGAATGTGTCAGAGGATGAGTACTAAAGGAAGAATCCAGTTTAATAACCTGTACTCCACTTCTGAAAAGTGGATCTAACAAAAAAAAACAAAAATATTGGTAGACAGGATGATTTAAAGGTGGAGGAGGGAGATGTTATAGCCAAATAGCAAGAAAGCAGCACAAGAATATTGTTAATATTTAAACCTGTATTGTTATTATACTTTTTAAGGCCCTGCCAAGTTCTATTTAATAGCTCTTTTTTCTAAGACGCTGTTTTTATTTGATATGTTAAAAAAATTTAACCTAGACTTGACATCTTTTAAAATAAATAGAATTTTGGCTTTACCTTTCATTTGCTTTTCAGTTTAATGAGGAGAGTAATTCACTGTCAAAAGAGTGATTCGATTTTGTTTTCATTCTGAAAAAATATTCCTGAAGCAGTTCATATTTTTGAAATTTTGCCATTCTAGATATAATACTTTCATGTCAAAAGTTTTGGTTTTTTGAGGGGGGGGAGCTTAGTTCTAAAATCTTGCATATAAAGTTTCTCTGAGTTAGTGTTTTTTACTGGAGCAATGCAGGGAGAATTCGAGTTGATGATTTTAAATTGTTAGTGAATGATAGAGTAATTCCAGATGGCTGTCTTAAACAAAGCCCTAATGTTGCTGAAGCCCTGGGTCTGGCCTTGAGGAGACAATTGCCAACAAATGCTGAGGTTCATACTTCCAGATTTCAGAGGGTCTGGAGCACAGAGTAGTTTGCTCTGGCCCACAGTTACCCCAGGATGCCTGCAGCCTTTAGGTAGTTTCAGACTTGATAACGGAGAAGGCAATGGCACCCCACTCCAGTACTCTTGCCTGGAAAATCCCATGGATGGAGGAGCCTGGTAGGCTACAGTCCATGGGGTCGCTAAGAGTCGGACACGACTAAGCGACTTCACTTTCACTTTTCCCTTTCATGCACTGGAGAAGGAAATGGCAACCCACTCCAGTATTCTTGCCTGGAGAATCCTAGGGACGGCTGAGCCTGGTGAGCTGCCGTCCATGGGGTCACACAGAGTCGGACACGACTGAAGCGACTTAGCAGCAGCAGCAGCAGCAGCAGACTTGATAAAGAAATTCAGATTCTTTCTTGGATAGGTCCTGGAGGCTTATTTCTGCCTAAAAGCCCGAGCCTGGTCTAGGTGGTATAGAGCATTTGTTACTTGTATATTTGCCTTGTTTCCCTAGACCTGCAGTGGGTCATAACAGACTCAGGAGGTGGAAGTAAAGGGAAGTAAAATACCTATAGATGTTTTGCATTCCTCAGGAGCCTATGGGAATCATCGCATGGTAAAATTAACTTTACCTTTGAGTCTTTGAGATTTGAGAATTAGGAATTTACATTGCCCCATTGGCTTATCTTAAAAGTTGGGTCCTTTGCCAGAGAAGAAACCATTCAGTGCAGATTTTAGATCACTTCATTGCTTTTTCATTTTCTTAATTCAAATTACTGAAGATGTTTTTGAAAGAGTCAACAACTTTAATAGAACTTTAATGGTCAACTACCTTAGTGCTGACAGCAGGAGAGGCCATTCAACCTTAATAACTGTCATTCCATTGAAACAAAGGCTTACTCTTATCCCAGCTTTGGCAAATCTGAAAGGACCACATGAGGACACTGGACTTATAATGCCTTCCTAGGCAGAGCAGAAGTACCCGAGTATCTGTGATAAAAGAGAAGCATGCCCAATGAATGGTAGTAGGTGTCCTTCATATAGAGATTTTCTCATACCTCTGAAGAAAAGGTGAAAATGAGTGTGTGCTGAATACTTACTATGTTCTCTCACCTTGCAAAACCATTATTTAATCCTGTAAGGTAGGAAAGCAGAAAGAATAGATCAAAGTGTTGTTGAAAACTAACCATTTTGACCATCATAACTACAGTTTGAAACAAGATGATGGGAACACAAAACATTCTTACTCATGATCCTGTCTGATTGTAAATAGTCTTTCCCTTCAGTAAGGATTAATAAATACTGTGTTTGGCATTGTGGTAGATAAAGTGATATATAAAATACCCTGTCTTACCATTAAGATTGGGCTTCCCAGGTGGCACTAGTGGTTAAAAAAAAAAAATTTTTTTTAAACCTGCCTGCCAATGCAGGAGACATAAGAGATGCAGGTTTGATCCCTGGGTTGGGAAAAATCTCCTGGAGGAGAGAGTGGCAACTCACATCAGCATTCTTGCCTGGAGAATCCCATGGTCGGGGGAAACCTGGTGGGCTACCGTCCATGGGGTCACACAGAGTTGGACATGACTGAAGTGACTTAGCATGTATGCACGTACCATCAAGATTAAGGCTATTGTAGTTTGATAGTTATAAGTTTCCTCTTTCAATACTAGGATTTGTTTAAGTTATCAATGCATGTCTAGATGCTATGCTAAGTCACTTCAGTCGTGTCCGACTCTGTGCGACCCTATGGGCAGCAGCCCACCAGACTCCTCTGTCCACGGGATTCTCCAGGCAAGAATACTGGAGTGGGTTGCCATTTCCTTCTCCATCTCATTTGACAACAAAACCCACACTTCACTGTGCCTTTATAGTCTGACATTCAGAGTCTATTTTTCCTTTCCCCTCTCCTGTTTTGCCATGATAGATAAACAATGGTTAAAAAAGCAAATTGGCAGCAAAGTGGATACACCTAAAGAATGTTATACTTAGTAAAATAAGTCAGATAGAGAAAGACAAATACTGTATGATATCACCTATATGTAGAATATAAAAAACAATACAAACGAATGTACATGCAAACCAGAAACAGACTCACGGATATAGAAAACAAACTAGTGGTGACCTAAGGAGAGAGGGAAGTGGGTGGGGCAAATTAGGGGTAAGAGACTAAGAGATGCAAACTGTTTTGTGTAAAACAGGTGAGGATATATTGTATAGCACAGGGGAATTATAGCCATTATCTTGTAATAACTTTTAGTGGTATATAAGTTATAAAAAATGAATCACAATGTTGTATACCTGAAAGTTATATAATGCTGTATATCAACTACAGCATGTCTAGAAAGATGCATTAAAAGTGTTTTTTAAACTGAAGATTGAACCTGTTAAGTAGTCTGTGCAGTCATTTTAGTGAGTCATTTGAAAAAGAAATGGAATAGAATAGGAAACACCAAAGAGCATTGCTTGAAGTAAGGGTAAATGTAGATTTGTGAAACTTGTATATTCTGGGTCATGATGTAAAATGCTATGGTTATAGTCAAACAGAACAGCTACTGCCTGGATAGTCAAGGAGAATGTATCTTGAGCCATGAAGAAAAGAGAGACTTCGAATTTAAGGAAAGAATAAGGAAAGGGATCAGTGCCATGGAAGCAGGAAGTCATAAGCTGTGTCCAGGAAAAACGGAGTAGACCTTACAGAGTGAAAGAGTAGAGTAGTGGTGGCCATAGGACTGCAGAAAGTCCGTTTTCATTCCAGTTCCAAAGAAAGGCAAAGCCAAAGAATGTTCAAACTACCTTACAATTGCGTTCATTTCACATGCTAACAAGATTAGCATAGTTATAGTACTAAGTTAAATATCAACAACCTCAGATATGCAAATGATACCACTCTAATGGCAGAAAGAGAAGAGGAACTAAAAACCTTTTCATGAGGGTCAAGAGGAGATTCATGAAATAGGTGGCTTAAAACTCAACATTCAAAAAACGAAGATCATGGCATCCAGCCCCATCACTTCATGGCAAATAGATGGAGAAAAAGTGGAAACAGTCTTATACTTTATTTTCTTGGGCTCCAGAATCACTGCAGATGGTGACTGCAGTCATGAATTAAAAGAGACTTGCTCCGTGGAAGAAAAGCTATGACAGACCTAGACAGCATATTAAAAAGCGGAGCCATCACTTTGCTGACAAAGGTCTATATAGTCAAAGTTATCAGTTTTCCAGTAGTCATGTATGGATGTGAAAATTGGACCGTAGAGAAGGCTGAGCACTGAAGAACTGATGCTTTTGCACCATGGTGTTGGAGAAGACTCTTGAGAGTCTCTTGGACTCTATGGAGATCAGACCAGTCAATTGTAAAGGCAATCAACCCTGAATATTCATTGGAAGGATTGATGTTGAAGCTGAAGCTCCAATACTTTGGCCACCTGATGTGAAGAGCCAACTCACTGGAAAAGATCCTGGTGCTGGGAAAGATTGAGGGCAGGAGGAGAAGAAGGTGACAAAGGATGAGGTGGTTGGATGGCATCACTGACTCCATGGACATGAGTTTGAGCAAGCTTTGGGAGATGGTGAAGGACAGGGAAGCCTGGCGTGCTGTAGTCCATGGGGTTGCAAAGAGTCAGACACAACTGAGCGACTGAGCAACAACAACAACATAGTCTATCACATTAGTAGTGGGAAGTGAGGCCAGATAGGTGGTTTGATATTAGGCTGCAATGTTACTGAATGTCAAGCAAGGAATTTGGATTTTATTTTGTTGGTAGTAGTGAGTTTTTGAGGCTTTTGATCAAAGCATACAAATATACATGCACACACGTGCATGCATGCACATGTGTGCACACTTACACACACATACTCTAGCTGTGGAAGCAGGGAGACTAGTTTGGATATTTTTTAAATAGTCCAGGTAGGAGAAGGGTATAAGAACCAGTATTCAGTTGATGGAATTAGGAATAGAAAGGGGGAGAGAAGACTAAGAAATGATACAAAGAAAAAAGATTATTATTTTCTGTTAACTGCTACTGTTCATTCCTCCTTACAGTTCATTCTTTACATACCAGCAAGAGTGATCTTCTTAAAGTATATGTCAGGTCATGCCATTTCTGTTTACAGTCTTCCACTGGCTTCCTGTTGCAAATAGATAAAATCTATGGCGACAAAGTCCTACCACTCCATCCCTCATCTCGTATGGTCTGGGATGACAGTTTTCTTTCTTTTCCTCAAATACATTATGTTGTTTCTTTCCATCTTATTAGAACTTTTGTACCTGCTGTTTCTTTTGCTTGTAAAACCCTTGCTCTAGTCCTTTATCATTATTTAGTTCCCAGTTTTCACGTCATCTTCTTAGAGAATAGTATTTGCCCACCAGTCACTCTATCCCATTTTGCCTTCTCTCTCACCTTACATTTATCTCTGTATAAATTATTTATTTGTTTGAGTTATTTGACTTCTTTTGCTAGAATGTAAGTTTCAGGAAGACAGGGACTTGGTCTTTTTTACCCTTAGCACATAGCAGTCATTTAGTAAATGTTCATTGAATGAAAACATGACTATATGTGCTATATATTGAGCATTACCTATAATCAATAATATTGCATACTGAATTATGATGACTCAGTAATGAATATTCATGGCAAGCACAGATGCTGAAGCTGAAACTCCAATACTTTGGCCACCTGATGCGAAAAACTGACTCATTTGAAAAGACCCTGATGCTGGGAAAGATTGAAGGTGGGAGAGAAGGGGACGACAGAGGATGAGATGGTTGGATGGCATTACCAACTCAATGGACATGAGTTTGAGTAAACTCCGGGAGTTGGTGATGGACAGGGGGGCCTTGGCGTGCTGCAGTCCATGGAGTTGCAGAGTCGGACACGACTGAGCAACTGAACTGAAGTGAAAAATGACAATACATAAAATGCTCTTTTATTTAGCTCAAAAGGCATATTATTATAATAAAACAGTATCAAAGGAGGTAAATAGAAAACTTAATGAATTCTTAAAGTGTAAATAAATTACATGAAAAAAACTTGATAACTTGTGACATACTAAAGAATTTTTACTGTGCAGAACTTTATTTTGCTCATAAGAAGAGAATCAATGCTCTTTTAAAGAGGCTAATTGACTCTTTCAGTTCATTAAGATATACTGCACACTAAGAAAAAGACAAGTAATTTTGTAAAGAGTAAACAGTTGACAGAGTTCAAGCTCAACTTGTGAGGTCTTTATGCTTTTCTCACTCCAAGAGTTGAAAATCGTTAAGCATTTTTTGAAGTAAAGATTTATATATACTTGGAGACTAGACTATCATAAATAATTTCAACTTTTTTGTTAAAAGTTTTGATGTATTAGTTATGTTTATCCCAGTGGTTTGGACATGATAATGAATACAATATATTTTTTAGACTATGTACATGTCCTCATTTGGCATGGATATTTTGACAGAGTGATTGTTTTGGTCTACTTTATCTTGAAACAGGATATAAGAGTAAACCTTTGACCATTGGATAGGCAATTGTTTCTTAGTATATCACCTGACTGTTTAGGATTCTATGGCAGAAAGAGCATATCTGAACTGGTTTTAGCTGCATATTTGGGGTGCTTGAATGACACTTGTTTAAAAAGAACATATACTTGTTTGTACAGTGTACACATTCTAGAAAAAATGTATATTTGTTAGGAAAAAAACAAGTTGCAAGATTGGTTTGCCATAACTTTCATTAAAACTCTTACCTCAACTAATAGTACCTAAAGAATATTTGCTTGTGCTAAAAACAAGTTATGGAGTTAAGGAAACTAAACCTTTACTGTCAGTTTGAAATATGTAACTGCAGCTGGATCAAACATCTACAGTTTTAGATTAGGTCCAATAATTCTGGAACCCTCAGTTTAAATTTTTTTTAGCCTTAGTTTATTACTAAGATAGAAATTTTATTATGAAAATACCTTATAATAACTTCCTTAGCCTGATAAAAGGCATTTATGAAAAACCCACAGCTAACATTGTACTTAATGGTGAAAAACTAAATTTTTTCCCCTAAGATCAGGAGTAAGACAAGTATGTCTGCTCTTTTGGCTTCTACTCAGCATTGTACTAGAGGTTCTGTCCAAGACATATAGGTGAGAGCATTCAGATAGGAGAGGAAGAAGTAAAACCATTTCTATTTGGAGATATCATAGTCTTATGTATAGAAAATACTAAGGAATACACATAAAAACTACAGCTCATTAAAAAATTTAGCAAAGTTGCAGGGCAGGATTGATACACACAAACTAATTGAATTTCTATAGATAACCAGTGAACAATCTGAAAATGAATTTAAGAAAACAGTTCTATTAACAATAGCATCTAAAAGAATAAAATACCTAGGAATAAACTTAACAAGGGAGGTGAAAGATTTGTACACGGAAAACTACAAAACACTGTTCAAAGAAATTAAAACCTAAATGGATGGAGAGAGACCCTGTGTTTATGGATTGGAAGACTTAATATTGTGGTACGCCTTCTACTGATCTGCAGATTCAATGCAAGCCTTGTCAAAATCCCTGCTTCTTTTTTAGCAGGGATTTACAACTAATCCTAAAGTTCATACGGAAATGCATAGTACCCAGAGTGGCCAAAGCTATCTTGAAAAGAACAAAGTGGAAGGCTCATGCTTCCCAATTTCAGAACTTACAACAAAACTATGAAACCAGGCAGTGTGGTATTGGCCTAAGTATGCTTATACTTGTAGATAAGCATATGCTTATAGATAAGACTTATAGATCAATGGAATAGATTCCAGAAATAATCTCTCACATTTATGGTCAGTTAATTTTCAACAAGGGTGCCAAGACAATTCAGTGTCTTTTCAACAAATGGCGCTGACACAACTGAATAGCTACATATGGAATAATGAAGTTAGATCCCTGTCTCACACTATATACACAGGTGAACTCTGAATGGATCATAGACCTGAATCTAGGTCTAAAACTATAAAATTCTTAAAACTTGAGAACAATCTTTGTGACTTTGACCTAGGCAGTAGTTTCTTACATAAGACACCAGCAGTACAAGAAACACAAGAAAAACAGATACATTGGGCTTTATCAAAATTTAAAACATTTGTTCTTCAAAAGGCACCATCAGCAAAATAAAGACAAATTACAGAATGGGAGAAAATACTTGCAAAACATATATCTGATAAGAGACTTATATCCAGAATATATAAAGAACTCTTAAAATTAAACAATAAAAAGACAACCCAATATAAAAATTGGCAAAGGATTTGAACTGATATACAAATGGTCAGTAAGTACATGAAAAGGTGCTCAGCATCAAAATCACTAGGGCAATACAAATCAAAGCTATAAGATACCACTTCACACTCACTGAAGTGGCTAACTGCTCACCAACTTTGCAGTCATCCATTCATCAAACCAGTAACCATCGGCTGGGGAAAAGGTCTGAAAAAGTCCACTGACCTCACGGTTTGGCACTTAAAAAGTGCTGATTTCATCACTGTCTGATGGCATTGTACAAATGACTCAATGCTTTACAGTCATTTAAGACATGTTATTAACTACAGATAAGTTTCCAATATATTGTATGCTGCTACTACCTAATGTGCTTTGAGTACTTGGTAATGAGGAAAGATTGAGTTTGGCATATAAAAAGGGAATAAAGATTTTTAAGAGCCCCTAATTAACAATGAAGTCTAACAAAATTAAAATCATATGTTGAAAGAATATATTAATTGTTTCAGTTTCACTTAAGGATACTAAAATATAACTTGATTGTTTTTGTTAGACTTTGAACTACAAAATTTTTAAAGTGTAGCTGTGGAGGGAAGGAGAAACAGCATTGTCCACAGACCAGGAAATAGCTAGTGATCTAGTTTTCTAATAGGCAAATAAAAATGATGACTATTTCCTCTTTTTAGTCTACAGATGGAAAACTGACACCCTTGTTTTTTAAATTCATGTGTAAGTCCTAAAGAAGTTAATTTTATTCTTTGTACTTTTTAGACGGTAGGAGTCCAGTTATAGTACTAAGTTAAAAAAAGTAGGGGACACATATTCAATAGAATTCAACTGTTTATGAAACTATAGAACCAGATAAATATAGAAATTAACATCAAACACTGTACAGAGTAACATCATTTTTCAGAAAGACATGTAATTGATTCCTTTATTGTTTTAACTTTAGTTTTATAGGGGTAGGAATGCTGAAAACTAGAAAAACTAAAAATAGCTGTCAAAGTGCAGAGATAGGCACCTGTTAGAGTTAGAATTGAATGTTATATGAGATAGAGATGAAGTAATGGGTGGGTTTTTGAGATAAAATTTATGGTTAATAGAGGAGGCATATCCAGGATAAAATTACACATCTAAAATGCAGCCTATGCAGTGAAGTCATTGCAGCAGTGTCTAGATAGATTCACAGTTTCTATATTGACCTTTGTCAGAAATAGCTTATTAAGGCTAAGCTGACACAGGCTGCAAGGTAACAGAGGCTGACTCAGACAAGGATTGCATTCTAGAAACTAAGTGTTCTCAGAACTTTAGTTATCCAATTCCTAAAGTTTAAATGAATTCTACAGTGGATAAGTGGGAAGAGATGAGATCATCTCTTGGTTTCAGAAATAAGCAAGAAATATTAACTTGAAACTCAGGTTCTAAAATTATGTATATAAATATCAGACTTTAGATAATTGACATGGTATTATAATGAAGGTGTAGTAGCTTTTTATCCAAGTGATTGCAGATTGTGTATCTCAGTGCAACTGTAACTTGTTTAGGAAAACACTTCCTCTAAAACTATGAATTTTTCAGTTAAAAATAATAGTTTAATAGATTTTCCTGATATATTTTGGGTGATACAGTATACAAAAATCTATTTTATATCAACTTTAAAGAATGTTTTTGATCCATAAAATTGACTATACCTTTTATACTAATGTTCATAGTAATTAAACAGCAACAGAATTTCACTAGATTTAAGGCAGTGTGTTAGTTTGCTAAATTATTTTGTTGTGTACAGTAATTAATGCTGTGTAAATGCTCTGATAAGTATTGATTTAATAATTGCAATTCAAGTAGTTTTCTTGAACTGTCATGTTCTTTATGTAAAGAAATTTCAATTTTGGTACAAATTTCGGCACTTAAAGCATGCCAAGAGGTACATCAGTAAGAAATCTTTTTATTACATGAGATACTTCTTGTAGTATCTTCCATTTATTTACTTCTAAAAATGAAGAGATTCAGATCCTTTGATATGCTTCAGCTATTGGAGAGAAGAGGATAGTTATTGTACATGCTTATCTTTTTCTGTGCTTAATTATAGTGAATAATGCCATTTGCAAGTCCCATGGGTCTTAGGACTGAAAAGCTACAGGTCTAAAGAAGAATTCAGTAAGAAGAATAGAATTTTCTAATATGGTTACTTGCTAACCAGTTGGTGAAGACAAATTTGCTTGGAAAATAATTAATTCAGCCCTGAGACATTATTGCTTATATTCATAGCTTCTAAATCAAGAAAAGTTGAAACTTTATGAACTAATAAATATAAATAATTTCCTTATTTTGTTTTATTTAGGGGAAAGCCAATAGAGGAAGGTAGATTTTAATACTAAATGTGATTTAGGAGCTAAATTGTCAAAAAGAATACCTGTAGTCTAACACAGATGACTTCTTTGGGAATATGTAATACATTGGTTAGAAGATAATAATTTACATGTAGAAATTGAACATTTCTAAGACCTTCTAGAACTAACACCCAAGCAAGATGTCCTTTTCATCATAGAGGATTGGAATGCAAAAGTAGAAAGTCAAGAAATACCTGGAGTAACAGGCAAATTTGGCCTTGGAGTACAAAATGAAGCAGGGCAAAGGATAACAGAGTTTTGCCAAGAGAACACACTGGTCATAGCAAACACTGTCTTCCAACAACACAAGAGAAGACACTACATGTGGACATCACCAGATGGTCAATACCAAAATCAGATTGATTATATTCTTTGCAGCCAAAGATGGAGAAGCTCTATACAGTCAGCAAAAATAAGACTGAGAGCTGACTGTGGCTCAGATCATGAACTCCTTATTGCCAAATTCAGGCTTAAATTGAAGAAAGTAGGGAAAACCACTAGACCATTCAGGTATGACCTAATCAAATCCCTTACGATGATACGGTGAAAGTGATAAGTAGATTCAAGGGATTAGATCTGACAGAATTCCTGAAGAACTATGGACGGAGGTTTGTGACATTGTACAGAAGGCAGTGATCAAGACCATCCCCAAGAAAAAGAAATGTAAAAAGGCAAAATCCTTGTCTAGGAGGCCTTACAAATAGCTGAGAAGAGAAGAGAAGCTAAACGGAAAGGAGAAAAGGAAAGATATACCCATTTGAATGCAGAGTTCCAAAGAATAGCAAGGAGTGATATGAAAGCCTTCCTCAGTGATCAGTGCAAAGAAATAGAGGAAAACAATATACTGGCGATCTCGTCAATAGACTAGAGATCTCTTCAAGAAAGTTAGAGATACCAAGGGAACATCTTATGCAAAGATGAGCGCAATAAAGGACAGAAGTGGTATGGACCTAACAGAAGCAGAAGGTATTAAGAGGTGGCAAGAATACACAGAAGAACTATACAAAAAAGATCTTCATGACCCAGATAACCACAATGGTGTAATCACTCATCTAGAGCCAGACATCCTGGAATGCGAAGTCAAGTGTGCCTTAGGAAGCATCACTATGAACAAAGCTAGTGGAGGTGATGGAATTCCAGTTGAGCTATTTCAGTCGTGAAAGATGATGCTGTGCAAGTTCTGCACTCAATATGCCAGCAAATTTGGAAAACTCAGCAGTGGCCACAGGACTGGAAAAGGTCAGTGTTCATTCCAATCCCAAAGAAAGGCAATGCCAAAGAATGCTCGAACTACCACACAATTGCACTCATCTCACACGCTAGTAAAGTAATGCTCAAAATTCTCCAAGCCAGGCTTCAGCAATACGTGCACCATGAACTTCCAGATATTCAAGCTGTATTTAGAAAAGGCAGAGGAACCAGAGATAAATTGCCAGTATCCACTGGATCATCGAAAAAGCAAGAGAGTTCCAGAAAAACATCTACTTCTGCTTTATTGACTATGCCAAAGCCTTTGACTATGTGTATCACAAAAAACTGTGGAAGATTCTTAAAGAGGTGGGAATACAAGACCACCTGACCTGCCTCCTGAGAAATCTGTATGCAGGTCAAGAATCAACAATTAGAACCAGACATGGAACAACAGACTGGTTCTAAATTGGGAAAGGAATACATCAAGGCTGTATGTTGTCACCTTGCTCATTTAACTTCTATGCAGAGTGCATCATGTGAAATGCTGAGCCAGATGAAGCACAAGCTGGAATCAAGATTGCCGGGAGAAATATCGATAACCTCAGATATGCAGATAACACCACCCTTATGGCAGAAAGCGAAGAAGATCTAAAGATATCTTGATGAAAGTGAAAGAGGAGAGTGAAAACATTGGCTTAAAACTGAACATTCCAAAAACTAAGATCATGGCATCCAGTCCCATCACTTCATGGGAAGTAGATGGGGAAACAATGGAAACAGTGATAGACTTTATTCTGGGGGAATCCAGAATCACTGCAGATGGTGACTGCAGCCATGAAATTAAAAGATGCTTGCTCCTTGGAAGAAAAGCTATGACCAACCTAGACAGCATATTAGAAAGCAGAGACGTTACTTTGCCGACAAAGGTCCATCTAGTCAAAGCTATGGTTTTTCCAGTAGTCATGTATGGATATGAGAGTTAGCCTGTGAAGAAAGCTGAGCACTGAAGAATTGATGCTTTTGAACTGTGGTGCTGGAGAAACCTGTTGAGAGTCCCTTGGACTGCAAGGAGATCCAACTAGTCCATCCTAAAGGAAATCAGTCCTGAATATTCATCGGAAGGACTGATGCTGAAGCTGCAACTCCAATCCTTTGGCCACCTGATGCAAAGAAGTGACTTACTGGAGAAGACCCTGAGGCTGGGAAAGATTGAAGGCAAGAGGAGAAGGGGACGACAGAGGATGAGATGATTGGATGGCATCACTGACTCGATGGACATGAGTTTGAGCAAGTTTTGGGTGGGAGTTGGTGATGGACAGGGAATCCTGGCATGGTGCAGTCCTTGGGGTCACAAGAGTTGGACACGACTGAGTGACTGAACTGAACTGAGAATTTTCCTTAAGAAGCATATGTGTTTTTTTATGTGTAAATAATATAAACACATTCCTCAAAGCTCTATACACACACAAATAAATACTAATGGATATTACTGGAGAAAGAAATGCAACTCACTCCAGTATTCTTGCTCAGAGAATCCTATGGACAGAAGAGCCTGGCGGGCTATAGTCCATTGGGTTGCAAAGAGTCAGACACGACTAAGCGACTAACACTACTACTACTAATGAATATTAGGACCTTGTCCCTTTTGAAAAAATACCATTGACTCACTAAGGAAATGTAACAAGTTAATCTGTAAACATTGATGTGCTAAATCCTGGTTATATATAATTTTTATATTCTCTTGATACATTTAAGTTTACATTTGCTCATGCTCCAGAAATCTGGTTTTATGATTACAACTGTATTGTATTGCTGTATCTAATCAGTCATTTTAATAGGCCCCAGTGATCATTAAATGAGGGTGCCGTACCAGGAGGAAAACGCACACTGTTGTTAGTAGACTCCAGAGGACAGCTTAGTTTATATGTTTTAAATATCTCTAAACAATCTGAAGTAGGTCGGTATATTGGGACCTTTCTTCCTTACCGTTTGGACAAAGTAGCTTTTTAATAATGTCGTCACTGCTTTGATAGTCTGCCAAACCCATCCCTAATTTTGGGACATCTCCACAGTTTATTTTTTCCTCTTCAGAGTGATCAGGTTTGCTGGAACTCAGAGCTGTGCTGACTGAGTCCAATAGAAATATATACTGTCTTTAAATGTAACATTCTCACTTCTTACTGTGTCTCCATAGCATTTACCAGTGACTATTCAAACCCTTTTTAAAAAATCCTTTCAGCAGAGTGGGGGGTAAAAACTCAAAGCCGAGGGTCATCAAAATCATATTCTAATTTTCAGATAAACGACTTTCGTTTCTCCAAAATGTGGTAATGTATGTGAATGATCTTGAAGATCCCTTCTAGTCCGAAAATACCCAGTTCCACTTTTTACTGTCAGATCTAGTTTGTGAACCAAGGGCTAGGACCCATGTCTCTCAATACTAGTCTAAAGATACTTCTAGTAAATTTTTTGACTCCCATTTCCTCCTTTTCTGAAAATAAGAATGCCTGTTTTGAACTTCTTCATCTTCCTCTTTATTTTCTACCTTTGTGTTTTTAGCTTAAATTCCTTACTCTATCCCCGCCCGCCCCTTTTGAACGTCTAATGCACAGTGAAGTATGAATAAGAATAACAAAAATGTTTATAATAACCCCAAATTAGAAGTAATGTGAATTCCAATCAAAGGGGAAATGGCTAAATAAATGATAACACATGTGTACTTTGTATTGGGTGAAAAGAATGCTACAGATTTCTATGTGTATATGTGGAGAGATTTCAAAGACATATTAAATGAAAAAAAAGCAAATTGAAAAATGGTATTTCCAGTATCTCATTTATGTTCAGTTCAATTTCTCAGTCTTGTCCAGCTCTTTGTGACCCCATGGACTGCAGCACGCCAGGCCTCCCTGTCCATCACCAACTCCCAGAGTTTACTCAAACTCATGTCCATTGAGTCTGTGATGCCATCCAACCATCTCATCCTCCGTCGTCCCCTTCTCCTCCCGCCTTCAGTCTTTCCCAGCATCAGGGTCTCTTCAAATGAGTCAGTTCTTCACATCAGGTGGCTAAGTATTGGAGTTTCAGCTTGTGCATTAGTCCTTCCAGTGAATATTCAGGACTGATTTCCTTTAGGTTGGACTGATGTTAATAACAATTAAATGTATAAATACATAGGAAAGATACATGTCGAACTGAAACATTTGTTGCCTGTGGAGAAGGGAGTGACAGTCAAGGAGAAGCTATCTTGTTGATTTTGTTAGAATTTTGATGGTAAGAGTTATTACTTGTGAACTGAAAGGTTTTTATAAAAGGTGATAAATGTAATTCTGTCTATACATTTCCATAGATAATAAAGCTGGAAGGATCCTTAAAAATCATCTAGTCTAGTATTCTCTTTTAATGGATAAGGAAAACTAAGTTCCTCCAAGTTTTATGCTCCACCAAGCCAATAACAAAATCTGGATGAGAGTCTAGATTTTCCGATTCCCAGAGTAGAACTTTTTCACACACTTTAAAGGTACAGCTAAGTTACATTTTTCACAGTGTCTTTTCTGTTTGTCTAAAATGGTATGTCTTCTAAATTCCCATCTGTTCATTGTTTGTGTCGCTTATGTGAACTTTAATCCATAAATGCTGTAATGTCCTTCCTTTCTGGATCACATATAGCGCATGTGGAGATGGACTGTACCTCAGTGCCTTTATATCTGCTAGGGTCTTGCATGTAACAGGTGCCTAGTGAATTAGTAATTTCCATTTTTTGTTTGATTTTTATAGCTGGTTATGCACATTGTGTTAGATTAAGAGGAAAAAAAGTTAAATGCCAAGTCAAATAAATAGCTGGGTTTTTTTTTTTTGAAACCTGCCCCTTCAAGATAGAAAATATTTTAGGAAGGCACATAGGGAGATATTTGCTGCCCTGAAAATATCTTCCCTTTCCAAGGAAAATACTTTTGTTCTCCACTCCTGCTTCAGAGAGAACAGTTTGTCCTCATAGGATATTCTAGGTAATATGACCCACTTAGGAAATATGTGATGATTGTGCTTCATAATGGGCCCTCTGCTAAAGTTGTACCATGGGAAAATGCTTCTTGAGTGTGATGTTCTTACAGATGCACGTACATGTCTGTATACCTGAATTGGGTATAGCAGACCAAAAAACTCAATTATGACTTAAAATTTTCCTATAAGTAGCTAGAAGCTGTGACAGACTGTTCTTTTATTGTTGTTATTATGAAAACATTACCTCGAAGTGTTTATACAAGTGTCTTGCCATTGATGTGTTGTTACCTTACTTTCTGTCTACATAGCTCTAAGATATTAACATCTTTTACATATTAGCTTGCTTTTTGTGATATACACTCTTCCCTATAACGTTTATCTACAGTTGTGTTAGTCCTCTTTTGCTTCTGAGTTTTTGGTAACTTGATTTATTCTGATAGCTGTTTAATTTTACATCATTAAAAGCCTGTAGAATTATCTAAATAGATTACATGGAAGTTCCCATGATCGTTCAGAACATTGTTCTTGGGTGGCACCTTGGGAAGACATTCTTTTTTTTTTTTTTAATTTTATTGGCGTATAGTTGATTTACAATGTTGTGTTAGTTTCATGTGTACAGCAGAGTGAGTCAGTTATACATATATCATTCTTTTTTTAGATTCTTTTCTCTTAAAGTTTATCACAGAATATTGAGTAGAGTTCCCTGTGACGTGTTGGTTATCTGTCTTATATTTAGTATTATATTTATATTCATTCCAAGCTCCTGATTTATCCCTCCTCCCTCCACCCATATTTCCCCTTTGGTAACCATAAGTTTGTTTTCGATATCTGTAAGTCTGTTTGTAAATAAGTCCATTTGTATTACTTTTTAAAAATTAGATTCCACATATGAGTGATATATATTTGTCTTTGTCTGACTTTACTTCATTTAGTATGTGAAGTATAATCTCTAGATCCATCCATGTTCCTGTAAATGGCATTATTTCATTCTTTTTTATCGTCAAGTAATAGTTCATTGTACATATGTACATCTTTATCCATTCCTCTGCTGAGGGACATTTAGGCTGCTTCCAAAGACATTCTTTTTTGGAAGGCTAATGTCTCTCTTAGTTTAGAATTAATAGCTTTAGAAAAACATCACAGAATGCTGAGAATTTCCATAAATGCTTCTAGCCAAATATGGCCATTTGGTGCTGTATTTGCTAAGTCTCTTTGGTTGTGTCTGACTCTTTGCGACCCTATGGACTGTAGCCCACCAGGCTTCTGTCCATGGGATTCTCCAGGCAAGAATACTGGAGTGGGTTGCCAGGGGATCTTTCCAACCCAGGGATCAAACCCGCATCTATTCTATTCTTCCAGGCAAGAATACTGGAGTGTATTCATCTAGAGCCATTTCTATTATGTGAGAATTTAAAAGTATATATGTATATGTGTGTCTGTATGTGTAGATTTGTTTAAAAACTAGCTATGAATTTGGCTCGTTTGAAAGTTGTGAAGTAATTAAAAGTAGAGATAACAAGTTTATTAAATAGAAAGTGATCTGTAACTAGTGAATTTCAAATATGGTGTGTTAAAAACTTGTTCTTGCTCTGTTGAGCACTTTTTTTAGAAATTTTAAAAATAATCAGGTTTATCACACTTGGATCTGTTCATCTTGGAAGGGAAGATATTAGGTGTTAGTTATCCCCTATTCTTGAGATCCTAGATTTTTTATTTTCATACAAAGATATGTAGATTAATTTACTTGTGATAAAGTTAGTAGATATCTGCTATTTTCTAAACTTTTAATTTGTCTTACAGTTTGCTACAATAAAATTCATTTTATTTTAAAATTATAGTCATACTTAGTAATATTTGAATGGAACAAGAAAAATGGATTTTTAAACATTAACTTCAGGTTATTTTCTGGTTAGTACTTTAAAATTAATTTTTTTTTCAGATAGTAGTCCTCTATGGAGAAATTTATTTAGAAATAATATAAACAACCATATTTTACTTCTATCTAGGATTTCTTGATTTAGAGTTAGCAAGCCGAAGCTCAGATATATGTTTAAACTTGGCAGCTTCAATTTGCAAGACGGCCTACCTCTGCTGAGAAGGTGAAAGCTAATTGGAGGTTTCTCAGCATTTTTGGTAGAGCTTTGAGTACTTTGAAGAGTTGGGTGGATGCTAGTACAGGTCCAACAAACAGTTGTTAGGAATAAACAATTTTTGTCTTTTAGCAGCAGGTTTACTGTTTCCAACAAGATAGAGTTTGACCTCTCTCTCTCCCCTTCTCTACCCTTTGCACTTTAAACTCAGAAGTATGTTGAAAATTTAGGTTTAGGATTTGTTTCAGACTTCCATGATCTTGAAAATTAGAATTTGTTTTGATCTTCCTTTGAATATCAATCTAGGATGACAGAAGTTATTGGTAATAGTCAGATGTCTATGATAATGTCTCTTTAACAGTCTTACATACTATTAACCCCAAGGTCATGTTTTCTAATTAAAAATATTTGTGTGGAAATGGGAGATCATTTGTGAAAGTGTGAAAGTGTTAGTTGCTCAGTCGTGTCCAACTCTTTGCAACCCCATAGATTGTAGCCTGCCAGGCTCCTCTGTCAATGGGGTTCTCTAGGCTAGAATACTGGAGTGGGTAGACATTCCCTTCTCCAGGGGATCTTCCCAACCCTGGGAATGAACCTGCTCTCCTGCATGGCAAGTGGACTCTTTTACCAAGTAAGCCACCAGAGAAGCCCGGGAGTTCATTTGAAGTGGCTTAATTCCTGGCACTGAAAGTGGACTCTTAAAGATAATAAAGATAATTACAAATCAACTGACAAGCATTTATTAGTCTTTGTGTGCTTGGTACTGGGGATAGGATAAAAGAAGGAGAAATTCCAGGCCCTGCTTTTAAGGATTTTTAGTCCAATTAGGTAGAAGACAAAAGATTTTATAAAGCCCCTACAAATAATATGTAATTAATTGCTAAGTTATGTGTGTCCCAGATGGGAGTTGAGGTAAACTCAAAGCAGGGGGTTATCATGGGCTGAAGTTGGTATGAACATCGTAGGAGTGATTATTTCTGTGACTTGCGTGATTCTCTGTAGGAGTTTGCCAGAATTGGTTTTAAAACATTGTCATTATGTTTGAAAGGGTTTTCAAGAGAAATCCTGCATCTGAAACTTTCTTGTTTTTTAGTCACTAAAGTATAATTTGTCACCTATTCTGGGGTGAAAGTAGACTTTTTTAGCTATTTAGCATGGATAAGATAGATATGACCCTGCTGCTGCTAAGTTGCTTCAGTCTTGTCCGACTCTGTGTAACCCCATAGACGGCAGCCTGCCAGGCTCCGCTCTCCCTAGGATTCTCCAGGCAAGAATACTGGAGTCGGTTGCCATTTCCTTCTCCAGTGCATGCATGCACGCTAAGTTGCTTCAGTCGTGTCCAACTCTGTGCAACCCCATAGAGGGCAGCCCACCAGGCTCCCCTGTCCCTGGGATTCTCCAGGCAAGAATACTGGAGTGGGTTGCTGTTTCCTTCTCCACAGATATGAGCCTGGGACCACATTTAGAGAATATGATAAGGCCTCCTTACTCTCTTAATCTATAGTTGCTCTCTTGGTATGTCTCTAATATGAGCTAAAATACAGTGTCATTGTTAATGCTGTGTTTTCCCTGTGAAGGGATGTCTACTTGGGCTCTCCCTCTTATGTAGTGCAGTGTAGGTGAAGGCCCAAGTGTCTGTGAAAACAGCCAAGACCTTCAACTGGAGAAGATACATCTGCTATAGCTTCGGGGAAATAAGGATAACACCAAAGGCCTGTTTTCTTAGCTCTCTAGAATCTCTTAGATGTCATTTTGTTTTGGAGTACTGTTGAAGTACTCACTTTATTCTAGTAAGCCCTTTATGATGAAGAGCCAAGTAACTTTTGCAATCCTGTATTTACCCTTGTAACTTATATTTCATCTGAATGCTTCTCAATTTATCCTTTAACAGAGAACCCTGAACAGGATATATCTGTGAGAAATCCTGTGCCTTTGTAAACTTTATGCCTGCTCTAGTACATCAACTGTAGATCGCTGACTTTTAAAAATTTCAACATACAACCTGTCGCTTTTAAGTATGCCTGAAAACTGATTGGGAGGTTGATATAGGATTTTATGCCACTACCAAAAAATCTGTTTTTATAGACTCCTTTATCTCTTCTAGTACTTTTATCCTGAAGTAAGAACAATGCTGAGCCTTCAAATAATCTAAAATGAGAGAAATTATCTTTTTAATCTGGAAATGCAATACCTAAATTAGAACAAGGGAGAAATCTGGAAATTAAGGAGTACAGCTAAGATTTTTTTCACCAAAATCACAATGGAATAGAATTAGAAAGTATACTCCTTTGAAGTTTTGAAACCTTAAAGGAGGAATTTTCAGATTAAAGAAAAACAAGAACAGTCCCGTTTTACCCAGTGAATGCTAACTATTTATTACCCTAATAAAAAATGAAAATAAAATCAAACCAGTTTAGATCAGTTCTTTGAAAGAACATTGCTACTGGACTTTAGTAGGAAGATGTTAGGGATGTGTCTCTAATACATAGGTATTGTCATGGAGAACAACCATTACATTTAAGTTTTGCCAAGCCTATTGGCGTCACTGACAAAAACTTAACTTTTTGGCATTTGAACCATTGGTGTGACCAATTATTGAATTTTTCTCTAGGGCTGTAATGTCTGTATGGTTTTTCTGTCTTGATTCACTTTATTCCAGGCTGATTCACAATTATTTCTTTACAGAACAGCTTGTATTTGGCATAGCTGTAAAAAAAATTCAGGCTTTTCTAAGTAAGGTTCTTTTTCAATGGGAAATTCCATCTTTGCAGTTAAAACATTTGTAAACATAACACAATTTAGATAGAGCTGAACAACTTTGCAAGACTGCTATTTTTGAAATGGAGGAGGGTTTTCCTAAAGAACAATTTGGTGATACTGGGCTCTTAGAACTCCCTTGAAAGCATTTGGCATTTATTGCTGCGTGTATTGGGTCAGATGAAGGAAGAAGCATGTGTTTTTTGGCTTGCAATATTCAGGAAATATTGGTATGTTTAGAAGAATGCTGAATACAATTGGGGTCTTATTTTCCTTTATTTCAAAGGATCCGTCATCTATCTTTTGTTTCCTGAGATGAGAGATGTTGGTGATCCTGAAAGGTGTTCCCAGACTTTCACCTTGTATATTTCTAATACCTGAAAGGAATTATAACCATGTTGGGCAAACTTAACCTCCAAATTCTACCACCTTGTTTGGTTGAATCAACAGTTTTGATGTTGTTGTTGGAGTATACTTCGGCGAGAGAGCCACACAGTCTCCCCTGATGAACAGTCAGGATTTTGACTGGCAGTGTTAACAAAATGGAACATGTTCGCTCAGCCTGACTTTTCCTTCTCAAATCCACTGAACAATATAGATTTTTCAGCTGTGTTCTCCAGAATCAAAGTGTAATGGCACTTCTTGTAGTAGTTCTTCTTGAACAGAAAACTATAATGGTGTTGAGTTGTGGCTGGAATCATACAAAATAAATATTAGCTCTCTGATTCTTCTCTCATTTAATTTTTTTCTGGGCTTATCCAGAGGAGAGTCAAACTAACATTTAGACAAATAGAAACAAGTCACAAAGTGTAGTGTTGCCACCCAGTCTTAATTTGAACCCAGTCTTTTACTGGTAAAAGTTTGTCTAAAAGAGACTACTGTAATTGTTGTTAATTCTTTGAATACCTTTCTTTTTCAGAAGGGTTTTTAAAAGTAGTTTTAAAAGCATGTTCATTTTCTACCTGCTTAAAAATGCTCATCTGTCAGTGCCCTAATACAGCAATAAAAAAAAATTTCTGTTTTATCAGAAGAGAGCATGCCCAAGATTGGTGCCCGGTGTAACGTGAAGCTGCCTCCAAAAGCAGCTCTCAAAAACTACTCTTCAGTTGGGCCCTTTGTGGTCAGAAAAAAAAAAATGTGATATAGTATAATGAAAGAGAAAGCTCAGAAGAGTTAAGTAACTTTGAAATAAAAACATTAATTCTCTGTCATTGTCAAGAATGTGGCATGTTTAAAATTCTGTGTATCTTTATTTTTCTAGAGATTCCAAATGTACTACAAATACTTTAGGATTAATATTTTAAAAATTATACACTGACCAACAATTGCTCTTTGTTACCCTTTTCCTGCCCCAAATTTTACCTCCCCAAAACCAAAACAAAATCAGAAACCCCTGCATTTTGATTTTGGGGAAATTTTGCTAAAATGGGTCTTTAAAAATAGTCCCTAGCTGGACTGACTAAATTGGCAGATGTCCAGCAATATCAAACCATTGTGCCGTCTGCCAGGGGCAAGCATGGTCACCAGTTTTAATCATTCAGTGCTCTATTTCAGGTCACTTATATTCAGTACAAATTGTGAATATTCATCTTCCAGGGATGCATTAATTCTTAGACCAGAGTGTTTCTGTTCCATTTAAGAAAAGGTGTCTTTCCTCTTAAGTGAATACACCTCCTTAAAGTGAACTATTACACTAATCACATCTTAATAGTGGGGCTATTTTTAAAGGTGTTATGCTGTTTTCATTTTCTGCTTCCAAGAGAACATTTACATAACAAAGCATTCTGGGAGTGTGCTGTTTGCACTAAATAGGATCACCATTTTATTAGAGATCAGTAACAATATTTCTTCATTTCCCTCTTCCATCCTGGACTATGATTTGATAAATTGTACTGGACAATGGGTATGAATGCAGCTGTGAGAGACTTCAGCTTTTGTAGAATAGTAGACTAATGCTTGTTGTGTGCGTTTTTGTATATAAAACTAGGACACTTGTCTTAAAGAACGTTATCTCCGTGTCTCAAATCTGACTTACCAGCACGTAGGAAGTTTGTTTTGGTTTCAAAATGTACTTTACCCCATGGTGGCTGGCAGGGTACAATGCTATTGACATCACTGTGTTTCAAATAGAAAATTAACAAGTAGCTACTGTTGTGATTGCAGATTGCCTTCCCAGTCCCTGTGAGAGAATGCTTTTTCCTTTGGACAGCAACACTTCTCAGCCCCTTGGTACCATTAAATCAGCCAATGGGGGCTGCCAGAATAGGGATGAACACCAACAAAAGACTGGAGAGTAGAAAAACCGTTAATAATGCAAAAATCTTTAATCAGTTTCCAAACTGATGTGAAAGATAAATAATTAAAAAAAATTTCTTTCCCACCCACAGCCAAGTTTTGACAGGAGGCCAGGTTCAGAGCCTGCTCTCTCCAGAGAGAAGTATCCTTTCCCTCCACCCAAAACTCTGGAGAGTTGCCAAAGGAAAATAAGCTATTTTGTATTTAGAACAAATTGCCACTGTTTTCACCAGTGATGTAGCCCTATTTCCCAGACTTTGAAACTTGGAATACAGAAAGTTCTTGTGTGACCAAAGAAATATGGTGAATGAGTGATCGTTTTTTGTTTTTTTTTTTTTAAAGAAAAAACCAAATCCTCGTAAACAGATAAGAGAGGGAATGAGATGTATGTGTGGAAGCTAAGTTGAGCGTAGAATGGACATCAAGTGAGTAATATCTGTTAAATCACTTTGGAGATTGGGTTCCTTGTGGGAGTTTCAGTAGAGAACATATGCCTCTGGAACCAGATTCTAATTAATTTTTTTCAAATGCTGTCTGTCAATAGTCGTCTCCCTTAGAGATGAATGCCATTCAGTAAAAAAATTTATGTGTTCTATGCTATAGGCTTCAAGTGATCAGCAACCTGGGATCTTGTAAACCTATGCAAACATGAGTTTCTCATGTTATCAAATGAGATTAAAAAACATTCATTTAATTTTTCCCCCTTTGCAGTGTGGAGTATTTCTTTTCAGACTTGTCCCTCTCATACTTGGGTTTTCTTACCTTTTTTTTTTTTCTCTTTTCTCTTTAATAATTGCCTTCCTGTCATCATAGTTGTCATTACCACCATTTCTGGAACAACAGCTGAAACAGAGGCCAAACTTAAATTAGTCAGATTACCTGCATGCTAGGAGGCCTGTCAGTAAGGTCAGAAAGTTGATATTGGTGACCAGAAAAATTGGATTTTAAAAAATTATCTGTGGATTTGACATTGTTGTCCTGAAGTCCCCCATCATTGTCAATACTTTAATAAGTTACTGTGTTGTAATGACTGCAATTCCTAACCCTTTGCTTCACTATTAAGAGAGATGTCAACCCTAAACAAGAGTTGGTTGGAGAATTGTCAGTTACTCTCCATGTAGTTGTCTTTGGTGGTGACCTCAGCTGCACACCAAAGTATTGAGTTCCAACATCTGTAAGCAGGTCACTCGTGAATGTTGGCCTGCCATCTGATTATACTGTTTGGAGGCGCCTGTATTACTATATCAACTTTGGTGAGTTAGAAAGGCCCAGAAATATCCACTGGAAATTGTTACATCTCTTCTCCCCACCATGGGCCATTTTTCTATTTGGTTATTGGAAGAACTGAAATGACTAAAAAGTATGGATTGACTCTAATCTGGAAGATAATTAGAATATATTGTGATTAGTGTAAAAATCAAGTGTTTATTATCTGAGAAAGGTGATATGGCAAAGAAGCCCTCATGGAAGAAACAGTAGTTTGTGGATTGATGAATGAGTTAGATGCCCAGTGGACAGTGGAGGAAAGGGTATTCCAGATAGAGAAATCAGAAAATAGAAACCTTTGGTTTGTGGAAGAGTTTTGCAGAAGGGAATGGATAATGACAAGTGGGGCTGGAAGGGTGGTAGGCAGGTCAGATTATAGCATCTTCAGACAGATAAAGATTACTACTGGCATCTTTAAAAATTTTTTACAGCATGTAATTCAGTGGCATAGTAGGGTGTAGCTTGTTGTTCGCTGATGGTCATTGTTATTGACTGACTGGCAGTTCATTGTCTTCATATCTCTGAGTTGTAAAGAGTAAACGAAATTTCAGCCTATATAGAATCTGTGTAGCTTAAGAAAGAATATGCCACTATTTGTCATCATTAATTTATTGAGTACTCACATTTCTCCCCCATTCACTTGCCCCCCCCCCACAACTTTTTCTCTCTCTCTAAACCTTTGAAAAACATAATCCCAACAGTAATCCAGAATTGATGTTCTGAAGTCCCAAGCTCTTACAGTGATCTGTGGTAATTTGCTTTAATAGTTTAACATAGATTCCTGGAGGTCCTAGGTTGTAGTGTGAAATAATGAGAGATTTGTTTGAAGTTTTTTATTTTAAAAATACTGTGTTTGTTTCTGTATAAAAGAGTGTTCTTTTCCCAAATCTTTCAGGAAAACTATGACTTCTGGAAGGCATACTGTGTTTAACTTTCTGGCTTTAAATACTGTCTGGCTCCCTAAGCCAGAGTAGAACTACTTTGATTTTATTGAGAGAAAGTGATTTTTAAAAAATCTTTGAAGAATGAGTGATATGTATCTCAACCTTACTGATTTTATTTCTTATCTTGTCTATAGATGAGCCCTTTAGTGGTGAGGTGGATAATGTGACTGTAGAATAATTTATATTATTATAATATTATGTAGTTTATATGATTTACAACTTCATTATAGCACTTGTTGATATTCCTATCTGGTTGTTTTATAAGATACCAAATGAATTAAGGGGAATATTAATGAAAGCAGCTTTTTTTTTTTTTGAAGAGTGAGAAGAGGGTCCTAGCTATTCTCCTAAGTTTTAATTTTGTTGTCATTAAACCCCATTACACCACAGTCAATTCTGATGCTAGGGAAATGCCACTTACCATGTTACTCACTGGGAGTTAATAGTCTGTTTATTTTTTTTTATGAAGTAGATAATATATAAACTGTAAATGAAACATAATTATCATGTGCCATTTTATGGGAATAGCGTGTCTAAAGCTTATTTCACAAATAGGATAAGCTGAACAGCATATGATATCAGTTTTTGTAAATAAAATTCACGAGTAGCATGGTCATGCTTGGATTCTGGATCTATAATATCTTTAATGTCATTTTTTAATAAGAAAAGGGAGCAGGCATGTTTTTGTTTTTTGGGTTTTTTTTATTGGTAACTTTGAAGATTTTCAGAAAGTTCTCAACATGTTACATTTTAGAGAAATGCTGGAATATGAAATGTATAGGATAAGCAGCTAGCTGCTGTCATGTACAAAAGTGTTGTGTTGTTGGGAAACCTGGCCACGAGCCACTGCAGCTTTGAAGAATGTCCTCAAGGGAGGACTCAGCCTGTTGCATAACGTTCAACAGAGAGGAAAATACAAGTACTGTCCCTATCACTTGACTTGTTTTCCATTTTTATTTAGTTACTTGGCAAAGTCTTGGTATCCCGTAGTGGAGGAATGAAAGACAAGCAAGTTCCAGTGAAGGACCGTGCCTCCAAGGGCATCAGCCAACGGATGGTTTGTGAGGCTGGGCAGGTGTTAAATTTCTTATTGTTGTTGGGCAGAGGGATAAGAGTTTCAAGAGACAACTTGAAAAACATCATCATATGATACTTGCAATTTTTTTCTGAAAGGGAATTCTTTCCTCTCTCTTCCCTCAACGCTCTGTGTGCCTCTTCTGGTTGATATACCTATGCTTTAAAATATCATAGCTACTAGCAGGGGCCATTTTATAGCAAAATCATTTCCCCTCATGTTCTGTGGTATTTCAGTTTGGCAGTAAAGTTTACAAGGTTTGAAATCAAAAGCAGCATTGGTTCCTTTAGGGAAAAATGATCCAAATCTACCAAAATAAAAGCCAAACAGACTGTAATTGTTCCTTTTCCCACAAGGGGCTTGCCCTTTTGGAAGGTGTGGGTAATTTTGATAGGACCTTCTCTCTAACAGGGTTAGTCACTGGGAATTGCCTCTTCCCCTGGGAAAAACCCACTTTTATATCTCATTTTAAAACAGACCTCAAAGTGTCTTTGAAAATAAAATTACTTTGCTATCTTTTCATTGTCTTGCTGCCTCACTCTCTACAAGGAGACTCCAGTTTTCTCATCTCCTGCTACAATATCTAATCCTAATTTTGCTTTACAGTCACACATGCTAAATTAGGAAAGATTTTAGTTGTATAGTTTTTATTGAGCTATCAATGTGTTGTGAAAAGTTAAGTAAATGCTAACCAGGGTGCTAAATTTTTTTCCATCAAGTTTAACTGTGTAAATTTACAGTGTTAGTTTTTCCCTATTGGTTGTTGGTCTAGTGTTCATCAGAATATTCAGAACAACAGCCTTAAGTTTCCCCAACCTTATACTTTGACTATCGGTGCAGGACCATGCCTTTCATGAATTCTTCTCTATGTCAGTTCCTCCACTCCTTGACGACTTGAAAAACATCATCTTATGATACTTGCAAATTTCTTCTCAGTACATAAAGATTTTCAAATCAAACCACGCTTTTTTTTCTTCTCTGTCTCTTGTCCTCTTTTCTTCTGCCAGCATCTTACAGTTCATGATTTGGCAACTCCGTACAGGCGACTCCAGAGCCACCAGTCACATGAGAATGAAGGCAAGAAAAGAAAGGACCAGATGGCATCAAAAGATATGCCTTTCTAGGTCACTGGTGGTTAAGCTTGCAATCTGGTTACCAGCAGGGAGACTGGGGAAAAGGGTGGAGAGCAGCACAGCACCATTGTAAGGGAAGAAGAATTTTGTCATACAATTCGTTTCGTAATTTGCTGGAGAGAAAAAACTTACATATGGAAGATAATGGATTTTCTGATTTAACTTTCCAGTTTACAGTCACAGGAAATCCATTGCATTTACTTAAAGGGGCATATAAGCACATGGAAAAACTGTGTATAATATTTGAATGGCCACTTTGAAAAGTGTGGCTCCACCTTGGTCAGCTGCTATCCTTTCAACTTCCATTAACCCTTTGTTATTCTATTCTCCTAATGCCTGATTCACTTACAAGTATTAAAACAAAAACTGGAGGAAATAACATTTGGCTCCCCCAAATATACCTGTCCTCTTAGAAGAGCTGAGGACATCATTCACCACTGATCCTTCATGAGGACCCTACTTACAAAATATGGACAATGGCATCACTGGCCTTTGTGAGACATATCTCAGGGTGTGTTTTCTTGGTATAAGCTGTATCTTGGAACACATTTAAAACTATTTGACTGAAGAAATGTTCAGTAGTGGAACCCTCCTACCCTATTGGTGGGAATGTAAATTGGTCCAGGGACTATGGAGAACAGCATGCGTGCCTGCTAAGTCACTTCAGTCATATCTGACTCTTTGTGACTCTATGGACTGTAGCCCATCAGTCTCCCTGTCCATGGGATTCTCCAGACAATACTGGAGTGGGTTGTCATGCCCCCATCCAGGGGATCTTCCTGACCTAGTGATCGAACCCACGTCTCTTAGATCTCCTGCATTGGCAGGCAGGCTCTTTACCACTAGCACCACCTGGAGAACAGTATAGAGGGTCCTTAAAAAACTGAAAACAGAGTTACCAGATAATTCTGCAGTTCTACTCCTAGAGCATATATCCAGAGAAAACTCTAATTCAAAAAGACATATACACCCCAGTGTTTATTGCAGCACTATTTATAATAGCCAAGACATGGAAGCAACCTAAATGTTCACCAAAAGATGAATGATAAAAGAGATGTGGTGTATATAGACACACACACACACACACACACACACATATATATAATGAAATATTACCCAGCCATAAAAAAGAATGAAATGCCATTTGCAGCAACATGGATAAACCTAGAGATTATCAGATTAAGTGAAGTAAGTCAGATATAGAGAAAGATGTCATATGATATCACTTATTTGTGGAACCTAAAAAAATTATATAAATGAATTTATTTATGAAACAGACTCACAGACATAGAAAATAAAATTATGGTGGGGAGATAAATTAGGAGTTTGGAATTAACATATACACACTTCTATATATAAAACAAACAAGGACCTACTGTATAGCACAGGGAATTATATTCAGTATCTTGTAGTAGCCTATAATGGAAAAGAATCTGAAAAAAACTTGTGTGTGTGTGTATATATATATATATATATATACACACATATATATATATAAAACCAAATCACTTTGCTGTACACCTGAAACTAATGCAACATTGTAAGTTAACTACACTTCAGTTTTAAAGAATGGTCTAAAAAACTGACTTGACTGAAGAAATGTTCAGTAGTGACTAACAATATTTTGGAGGGGCAGTCTGCCTTCCTGGTTCATTTAGACATTACTAACACCTTGATTCCTTTGGCCTGGGCAATTCCTGATTTGACAGTGCTTTATAGATCACCAGACTGCTGAACTTGGTTGATATTTCCTTATAGAATTCCAACTCAGTTGTTTTGTTGTGAATGAAAAAATCTAAAGTATTTTTAATTTTAGGTTTAAACTTGGTCCCAATATTTGAATTTTAAATTCTTTACTGTTTAAACTACCATGCTTTTTTCATAAACAAATTCAGTATCCTTTAACTTTCAACCTCTTTTATTAGGCTATCTTCTTCAATTATAATCTCTTCTTTCATTTAGATTCTGTCACCCTTGATATCTGTATGACTCATTTCGTTGTGAAACAACTGAAACAAAATGTTTCATTCTGTAGTCTAGATTATAAACTGTTAAAATTTACCTTTCTTTTTTTACTTCTCCCACTCAAGCATCTAGAACATTGCTGAGTACACAAAAGTCATGTAATAAATATACAACTGAATGATTTTTTAAAAGGAAAAAACCAACATTTTAATATTGTTAGTTGATTTCTGCCTAGAATTTTTCACATTAAAGCATAGTTCATTTTATTCATCTTTTTTATCATTAGCATTTTTTATTTATCTAGTTGATTTACACTGATGTGCCAATCTCTGCTGTACAGCAAAGTGACTGTTATACATACATATATATATATATTCTTTTTTTAAAATATTCTTTTCCATTATGGTTTATCCCAGGAGATTGGAAATAGTTCCCTGTACTATACCTGGGACCTTGTTGTTCATACATTCTAAATGTAATATTTGCATCTACCAACCCCAGACTCCCAGTCTATCCCTCTCCCACCCCCCTACCCCCCACCTTGGGAACCACAAGTCTGATCTCTGTGTCTGTGAGTCTGTTTTATATGTAGATATATTAATTTGTGACGTATTTTAGATTCCTCATGTGAGTGATATCATATGGTATTTGTCTTTTCTCTTTCTGACTTACTTCATTTAGTATGATAATCTCTACTTTTATCCATGTTGCTGTACATTCTGCTTAGATTTTAATATGACTTTAACTTAGATTTTACCAAACAGGAAATTGACCCACCCATTTTTTTCTGCGCCCCCCCCCCCTATTTTTTCTTGATATGCAACTGTAGTAAGGAGTCATCTGAAACTTCTTAAACTAAAAGTTCTATATATGTACAGAATTTCTGGGGTTAAATATGACAAGTTATTCCTTTGGCAAAATACTTGTTAACTTTGCATTTTTTTTTTTTTTGATGATTGAATTCAAAGCCCTCTTGGGAGCCTCTAATTATTGCAAGAGAACCACCAGTCTCTCTCCACCCTCCAGTCATATCATATGAGTTCAGTTATTAGGCATATGCTATAATAATCCTAATGAAGAGTTTAAAGACCCTTTTTACTGTGGACCTTATTTTGTTTAGTTTTAGTCTGTGATCATCTGAGAGGCCTCACCTAAGAAATTTTCCAATTAAAAATTAAAATTCTGTGATTGTGGTTTGCACATCAGGGGAGGAGAGTGACTTTAAAATTGTTAAATCTCATTAAGCAGGAATCCATTGATAAACTTTTAAGGAAAATTTTTAAAAAATTATTTTTCTTTATCCACATCAGGTATGTCAGGTTTCAGCCTGGAGCCAATTACTAGATTTGAGTTATTGAACTCAATAAAGAGATTTGGAATGGAAATGCTAACAGACCTCTAACTATGCTGGGCTAGTACGTACTAGAAGAATCTTGACAATTCATCAGCCAAACCTCACTTCACTACCCTTAACATCCTTGTCTGTCAGTGACATAATTGGCTGCCTTCTGCTATGCCTCCTTGAACTTGCTAGCATGTGAGATTTCTCTTGACATTATTTCTTATGTATTAAGACAGAGAAAGCATAGTTTGATGGGTGAGCTAGTAAACCATCTGTCTTTGAGGAGAAAATGGAGAATGTGTTTTGTTCTGCGGCAGTTGACACAGTTGCTAAATGTTCAATTATAGTTCTTTAAGGAATAGGGCTATCTGTGAACACATTTGTGGGTTTTCTTTTCAGATATACTACTAACTTCTGGATTAAGTTATACATTATGAACCGCAGAACCAGATATGTAAACTGTTTCAGGGTGAAATTATGTATCCAGAATTTTCATCATAGTAATCATAGTTCCTGTAGGGTACATGGGCTTCTCTGGTAGCTCAGCTAGTAAAGAATCTGCCTGCAATGGAGGAGACCTGCATTCGATCCCTGGGTCGGGAAGATCCCCTGGAGGAGGGCATGGCCACCCACTCCAGTATTCTTGCCTGGAGAATCCCCATGGACAGAGGAGCCTGGCAGGCTATGGTCCAGGGGCTCACAAAGAGTCAGACACGACTGAGCAACCTCAGCACAGCAGAGCACACAGGGTACCTGGGATGTAAATTCGTGAGGCTCTCTGCTAGCATATACAGGAAACATTTCCCTAACCTGCCCGCAAGATGAGTGTGTTAAAGAATACAGTGACTTTTGGTGAAGAATTCTGTCACCTGGCGTTTTTCCAGATGTAGAATATTGGAGGTGGGTAGTACGAGATGGGAGAGGGAGACAAGAGAAATAAAAAGGAAAAGCTAATGATAGCTAATACACTTAGATATTAGGAAGCAGGGGACTATTTTATAGGTTGTTGATTCAGTGCCTGGAATTGACCTTAGAGCCATGTATTTTGTCTCACCGTATCCTCACTGGCCACAGAATTTTGCTGTTTTTGTTGTATTGGATATGAAGTTGTCATAAGTGAGAAATGGCTGAGTATCAGAAATTTTATATGGTTTAAATTCATTTCAATCCCAAAGAAAGGCAATGCCAAAAAATGCTCAAACTTCCACACAGTTGCACTCATCTCACATGCTAGTAAAGTAATGCTCAAAATTCTCCAAGCCAGGCTTCAGCAATACGCGAACCGTGAACTTCCAGATGTTCAAACTGGTTTTAGAAAAGGCAGAGGAACAAAAGATCAAACTGCCAACATCCACTGGATCATCGAAAAAGCAAGAGAGTTCAGAAAAACATCTATTTCTGCTTTGTTGACTATGCCAAAGCCTTTGTGTGGATCACAATAAACTGTGGAAAATTCTGAAAGAGATGGGAATATCAGACCATCTGACCTGTCTCTTGAGAACCTGTATGCAGGTCAGGAAGTAACAGTTAGAACTGGACATGGAACAACAGACTGGTTCCAAATAGGAAAAGGAGTACGTCAAGGCTGTATATTGTCACCCTGCTTATTTAACTTATATGCAGAGTACATCATGAGAAACTCTGGGCTGGAAGAAGCACAAGCTGGAATCAAGATTGCCGGGAGAAATATCAATAACCTCAGATAGGCAGATGACACCACCCTTATGGCAGAAAGTGAAGAAGTAAAGAGCCTCTTGATGAAAGTGAAAGAGGAGAGTGAAAAAGTTGGCTTAAAGCTCAATGTTCAGAAAACTAAGATCATGGCATCTGGTCCCATCACTTCATTGCAAATAGATGGGGAAACAGTGGAAACAGTGTCAGACTTTATTTTTGGGGGGCTCCAGAATCACTGCTGATGGTGATTGCAGCCATGAAATTAAAAGACACTTACTCCTTGGAAGGAAGGTTATGACCAACCTAGATAGCATATTTAAAAGCAGAGACATTACTTTGCCAACAAAGGTCTGTCTAGTCAAGGTTCTGGTTTTTCCAGTGGTCATGTATGGATGTGAGAGTTGGACGGTGAAGAAAGCTGAGCGCCGCAGAATTGATGCTTTTGAACTGTGGTGTTGGAGAACTCTTGAGAGTCCCTTGGACTGCAAGGAGATCCAACCAGTCCATCCTAAAGGAGATCAGTCCTGGGTGCTCATTGGAAGGACTGATGTTGAAGCTGAAACTCCAGTACTTTTGCCACTTCATGCAAAGAGTTGACTCACTGGAAAAGACTCTAATGCTGGGAAGGATTGGGGGCAGGAGGAGAAGGGGACGACAGAGGATGAGATGGTTGGATGGCATCACTGACTTGATGGACATGGGTTTGGGTAAACTCTGGGAGTTGGTGATGGACAGGGAGGCCTGGTATGCTGCGATTCATGGGGTCGCGAAGAGTCGAACACGACTGAGCGACTGAACTGAACTGAATGCATAATAATATAAACACTGTAGGATAGCTACAGTTGTGGAGAGGAGTGTATGTGTATGTGTGAGTGTGTGTATGTGAATGAAAGGTGGAAGGGAGGAAATGGAAATTATGAGCCTTTTCAGGTAGTGAAGCTGAAAACCTCTAACCTAGCCTTTGGTTTTATACATTCAAAATCAAATACAGTTGCCCAATGTTTTCCTACTTGTACATTAATACAGTTGAGAAAGTTTATGGGACTGGTTAAAATTAAATCACCTGTGACAGAGATTACCATTGGGGATAATAATCTGAAGTGACCAGTGTCTGCAGTGTATAATAAAAGTGGCAGAAAACTGAAAACCAGTAGGCACACCTGCACTTAAATACAGATACTTTTTTGAAACTGAATAATGTGCAAGTTCTTATTTGCCTTAAAATAGGCTTTAAGATGTTTTTAGTGGAATATTCAGACTGCTGATTTGACTTACCTTTGTCTTTCTTAGACGAGCTCATCTTCGCCTGTGTTTAGAACGCTTAAAAGTTCTGATTCCACTAGGACCAGATTGCACCAGGCACACAACACTTGGTTTGCTCAACAAAGCCAAAGCACACATCAAGGTAGGAATTTTTTTTATCATATTTTCACATTACTCTCTGTCCTACTCTCTTTTTAGTAGTGATTTCTGTTCACATATATCAGCTAGCTCACAATGCTCTCCTTTAATAACTGACCTCAGAAATTTTCTGAAAATTTAATGCTAATCTGATAGGAGCAACATAACCTGATAACACTAAATTGTTTTGACAGCATGGCCATTTGAATAGTTGGGAATACTAGGAAAATAACAGTTACTCTGCTGATAGCTGAAGGAAGGCAGTTGTGCCCTCTGGTGGAGATGACTTCATCTGGCTATGTCCCTCAGTGTTTCCATCAAACTATACTGCAGAGCAGGTTTCTCTTTTATGGCAATAACTTGACAGACTTTGAAAATTCCATATTGTTCTAGTAATGTAGCATTCGTTATACACACACACACACACACTGAAGAAAGAACTATTTTTGATGTTTAAAAATACATATTTGTCTATGTTTTTATACAGATACATATACTTGTATAGTCATTCATGTTTTCTCTGTCAAAGAAGAAATCTTCTGAAATGTTAGGGAGGAATCAATTTTACTGTTTGTACTGTACAACACACAAACTTAAATATCACTGTATCATTTCAGAAACTTGAAGAAGCTGAAAGGAAGAGCCAGCACCAGCTAGAGAATTTGGAACGAGAACAGAGATTTTTAAAGCGGCGACTGGAACAGCTGCAGGGTCCTCAAGAGATGGAACGAATACGAATGGACAGCATTGGATCCACTATTTCTTCAGATCGTTCTGATTCAGAGCGAGGTAGGCAGTGAGCTTCCTCCCTAATGGAACACAAAGCATCCCTGTCTCTGAATTTAGAGAGGGCAGGGTGGGTGGCGTTGTGTTTGCTTCCTTCTACACCAACACTGTACGTAGCATTCGAGATTTCATGCAGTCACAACATTGTCTAGCAATGCCTGTAGAAACTACAGAACATTTTTTTCTTGATTATATATATATATACACATATATATATATCAAGTATTCCACTTTGAAAAAATTTTAGACTTAAAGTTGTAAATTTTCTGTAGAAAATTGTTGGGTTCTCATATACCCTTCACCCAGGTTCCTCTAATGTTAATATCTTATGTAACCATAATACAGCTATTGAAACCAAGAAATTAACATTCATACAATACTATTAATCTATTAACCTTATTCAGATTTCACTACTTTTCCTAATAATGTTCTGTGTCTGATCCAGGATCTGGTGTAAGATCTCCATTGCCTTAGAAATATTTCTTCAGTCTTTCTTTCATGACCATGACAGATTTGAAGAATATTGGTCAGTTATTTTATACAGTGTTCCTCAATTTGGGTTTATCTGATGTTTTCTATTAGACTGAGGTGTTACACATTTGAGGGAAGAAATACCACAGAAGTGATGTTGTGCCTTTCTTAGTTCATTGTATCAGGAAAGATACATAATGTTGATATGTTTTATTACTGGTGATGTTAATTTTTGTATCTGTATTTTAAAGTACCGCACCCTCCATTTCTTGTTACATCTGTCCCAGAACATTTGTCTTTGGCAGAATTAAAGAACAAAAAACAATCAGAAAAGAAATTGTAATTGTTTGAATTTTACTGATCTGTTCATCTATAGCTCCCACCACATCAGGCGTCACACCACAATAAAAGATCCCAGAGGTGAACTCTGGTCACTTCATATTTGGAAAACTGGAGCTCACAAGATTTTGAGGATTCTGAAACAAAAAAAGAGAAAATTTTGTAAAATTTCTTCTTTTTATTATGGAAATTTGAAAAAAAAAATTTATTATTATTTTTGGTTGCTGTGCAAGGACTTTCCTCTAGTTGTAGTCTAGAGGTTCCTCTAGGCTACTCTTCATTGTAATGTACAAGCTTCTCATTGCAGTAACTTCTCTTGTTGGCCTCTAGAGCCCAGACTCAGTAGTTGTGGTATATGGGCTTAGTTGCCCTGAGGCATGTGGAATCCTTCTGAACCAGGGATTGAACCCATGTCCCCTGCATTGGCACTGGACTACCAGGGAAGTCGTATTATGGAAAATTTAAAACATATACTAAAGTAAATAGAATAATGAACTCTCATGTATCCATCATCCAGCTTGTACAGCTGTCAACATTTTGTCATTCTTTTTTCACCTGTTCTCTACCACCCGTATGCCCTGACCATTTCTTCTGAAATTTTTAAAATCAAATCTCAGGTGACATTTCATTTTGTTCCTAAATACTTCAGTATGTATATTTAATAAATAGGACTTTAAAAAATACTTAATACTGTTATAATGTCCCATAAAATTAATATTGAGTTGGCCAAAAGTTCATTTGATTTTTTTCCTTAAGATGGGTCTAGTATTGCTTAGCTGTCTTTAATTTCATTCACAACAATTTTATTAGATTGTATTGTGATAGCTCTCATATCAGTGTGCATATTTTTAAAAACTTTAGTGAATTTTCATGTAGCCATTTTAATATTGAAGATGAAAGAAAAAACATTTTCGGAATATTATATTATTTCAAGAAAAGTAAAAATACAACTGAAACACAAAGATTTATGCAGTGTATGGAGAAGTTGCCATGACTAATCAAATATGTCAAAAGTAGTTTGTGAAGTTTCATGCTGGAGATTTCTTGCTGGACAATGCTTTACAGTTAGGTACACCAGTTGAAGTTGATAATAATCAGATTGAGACATTAATTAAGAACAATAAACGTTATACCCCATAGGAGACAGTCGACATACTCAGAATATCCAAATCAAGCATTGAAAATCATTTGCATCAACTTGATTATGTTAATCGCTTTGTTTGGGTTCCACATAAGTTAAGTGAAAAAAAACCTTCTTGACTATATTTCTGCATGCGATTCTCTGCTGAAACATAACAAAACATTCTGTTTTTAAATCAAATTGTGACGGTCAATGAAAAGTGGATACTGTACAATAATGTGGAATGGAAGACATCAAGGAGCAAGCAAAATGATCCACCAGCAACCACATCATCCAAAGGTTACCTTGTATATATGGTGGCACTGGAAGGGAGTCCTCTATTATGAGCTCCTTCTGGAAAACCAAAGGATTAATTACAACAAGTACTGCTCCCAGTTAGACCAACTGAGAGCAGCACTCAATGAAAAGCATCTGTAATTAGTCAACAGAAAACGCATTATCTTCCATCAAGGTACCACAAGACTGCTTGTTTCTTTGATGACCAGGCAAAAACTGTTACAGCTTGACTGGGAAGTTCTGATTCATCCGCTATATCCACAAAACATTCCACCTTCTGATTTCCATTTATTTCAGCCTTTACAAAATTTTCTTAATGGAAAAAATCTTAGTTCTCTGGAAGACTGTAAAAGGCACCTGGAACAGTTCTTTACTCAAAAACACCAAGTTTTAGGAAGATGGAATTATGAAGTTGCCTGAAAAATGGCAGAAGGTAGTGGAACAAAACAATTTGTTGTTCAGTAAACTGCTTGGTGAAAGTGAAAAATCTGTCTTGTATTTTTACTTAAAAACCAAAGAAACTTTATGGCCAACCCAATAAAATCAGATAATCCTATTTAATGTCATCTAACACCCAGTCTCTGATAGATTCTCAAAAAAGGCATCTTACCATTGGTGTGTTTGAATCAGAATCCAAAGTCTACATTTTTTTGTACCTTTTAAGGTACAGTTTGCCCTTGAACAGCACAAGTGTGAACTGCACAGGTACATTTATATGTGGATATTTTTCATTAAATATGTGCTACAGTACTACATGATCCATGGTTGGTTGAATCTGCAGATAGGGAGGGCTGACTATAACAGCAGACTCAGATTTTTGTCTGTGTGGAGGGTTGGCATCCTTAACCCCCCGTGCTGTTCAAGGGTCAACTATACTTCTGTAGTTTTCCCTTTCCCACTTTTTTTTTCAATGCCATTTATTTGTTGTAGAACCTGGGAAACTGGATAATTTTTCTTACAGTTTCCCACATTCTAGATGTGGCTGAATGAATCTTCATGGGGTCATTTAACATGTTCTGCCCTCATATTTCTTGTAAACTGGTTGATAGGTCTAGGGGTTTGATTATATTCAAGTTTTTTTTTTTTTGGAGGCACGGATACTTCATGGGTGGTGCTGTGTACTTCCTGTTGCATCAGTAGTTTTAATTGTCCCACGCTAGTGATAACATTGGTCACTGGGTTCAGAAGATGTCATCTTGATACATTAATGCAAATGTATCTTTTACTTAATAGTTTAACAGTTATTGATGATTGTTGCCCTGGTCATTATTTCATTAGGTGTTCCAGAATAGTGATTTTCTATCATTGTTGCATTTATTAACTTTTTCTTCTTTAAAGAACATTTTTTCATCAACTTTATGGTTACTGTCAAATAAAGTCTTTACTGGAAAGATGGGATAAATGCTTGTTTTTGCTTTATCAATTTTCTGAGTAATGAATTGGCACCATAGCAACCTCCAGAGGTAACTTTTTTGTTTAGCTCTTTGTTTTTGATTATCTTGTAAACTCATATTTTTTCATGTACTGAATATGTTCCAATCCCCTGTAGTCATTCTTGTTAATTCTAATACCCAACTTTCCCATATCCTGTGGGAACCTTTCAAATAGGTTTTTAATACAACCCTAGTTTTTAACACAACCCTAGGAGTTCTTGGATTTGTTGTCGTTATGTAAAAGCTTACTTTTTTTGTGTGGCACTTGGTTTTGAAGAACAGTAGTTCACCAGAAGCAGCAGCAAGAGCTTCAAGGTCATAACGCATTTATGAGTGGCAGGCATAGCAGAAATAACCTTGCGTAAGGAGGTAGACCTTGGTTCTCGTCTTTCTTGCTGGCTACTAAGCTGTGTGATCTTGTTGAGCCTTCAGGCTTTAGCTGCCCTTGCTGCTATTATCTCCTCCTTGTTCCCACCTCCAAATTTCAGCCAGGTAGTATGTCTTCATCATATCATTCTTGTTCTTACCTGGCAGCTCTCCTTCCCAGTGTTAGGGGCTTTTAAATTCAGCATGTTCTGTTGGATAGGGTGTTTTGATTTTGTTTCCCAAGTGTAGGTTGGATGAGTGTTCTGTGATCTAGGAAACACTAAATAGCCTGTGAAGGATTAATGGATATGAAGCAAATAGTTATGCATTCATAGGATTATTTGTACAGTTTGTTTGGATAACTGAGTGCATTTTAAAAAGATTGCTAAAACTTTTTGAAGCAATAAGCCGTCTTGAAAATTATATTCTTCAAAATAACTTACTCTGTCTTCTTGTGCTCTGCTAGAATCCACTTTTCTAAGGCAACTGTGATCAGTGTGAATGATTAAAATCAGTGCCAATATGAAACATCAGGCTTTTGAATTTAAGAGAATTGAAGGGAGAAAATAGTCTTTCAGCTCCATTTTTTTTAAAAAAATAATATATTGCTTTTTATGTATTATTGCTGATTGCATATGTAGTATTTAACAATTAAAATACAGTATGTATAGATAGCTGGGTCACATACGTATTTAGATTTTATCATGTTTTGTTTTTGAAGTAAAGTTAAATACCACCAGTATTTAAAGTCAAATGCCTTTACTATAATCTTTACTATAGATCTGACTATAATCCAGAGACTCTTAAGCCTCATGCCCTCATTTCAAGCTACATTTGATAAAAGAAAATTAATTTGAAGACAAATCTGTGTTCTATTTGCACTTTATAATGATTGCTTATTTTCGTTACTGAATAGCCAGAGATCTTTATGATGAATCCTGGAAGTCTCTAGAATTATACCACCAAAGGCCTGGATGGATACATATTCTAGTTCATCTATATTAAGTTTATGCTCCCCCCACCCCAACCCCCATGAAGGGAGTTCTGCTTAAACATCACTGAGAATTAGTTTCTAGTTTAAGGCAAAACAGATGTTGTTAAACCACTCAGGGTTGGGATCTTTTAATATTAAACACTAATTCCCAAATAGGTCAAGTGCTTTTGGTGGGAGGTCTAGACAGACTGGTGTCAAAAGCTTTAGTAAACTTGCTGTGTAAATTGAGACCACCACTGTATACCAGACATTTCTTTGCAAATAAATCCCTGTTTCTCACCTTTGGTTCCTTCTGTTCTTAAGAGATTGTTGATAACAGTTTGTATAATAATTCCTTTATACTACAAAAAGTAATTACTTTTCCTCATGCCCTGTTAGTTCTTGCAAGTGCACATATACTAGATTACTAATGTTCCTCCTTTTTTCCCTTTGGCAGAGGAGATTGAAGTGGATGTTGAAAGCACAGAGTTCTCCCATGGAGAAGTGGACAATATCAGTACCACCAGCATCAGTGACATTGATGACCACAGCAGCCTGCAGAGTATTGGGAGTGACGAGGGTTACTCCAGTGCCAGTGTCAAACTTTCGTTCACTTCCTAGAACCCAGCATGACATGACAGTGCAGGGCAAAATATTCACTGGGCCAATTCAATCCAAACAATCTCTTAAATTGGGTTCATGATGCAGTCTCCTCTTTAAAGCTAAGCAAAACTATACTTGAACAAAAGAGTTGAGAGAACTCTATTTAAGCAAATACTTAGCAAAAAGTGGGGCAGAGCCTCCCCAGCAGAACAAATATTCGTAATATTCATATTTGAAAATCAGTTTCTAATGGCAGCAGAAAATGTGCGTGAAATTTTCTCAATTTGATTTAGTTGATTTGAAAGAGGACACTGGAGATTACATCCTCTTTTTCTTTTCTAGTTTGCTCCTATCACATTGATTGAGTAGACACATTTAAGGATGGGATTATGAACCCTTCCCGAGCTCTTTGGTCCTAAAAACAAACAAAATCAAACCTATAGTAATGACAAGATAATCAGGCATTAATCTTGGATAACTAAAATCTGTTAAAACAGCCTAGGACAGCTTATCATGAAGCCTGTGGATGATCAATTCTTTATAAAAAGGAAAAAAAAAAGCTCATTTCATGCTCTGCAAAAGGAGAGACTCCCATGAAGCCTTTTGAGAGGGATCATCATGCAGCTCAGCTTTCTGTTGGATTCCATGCTAAGCAAGCTAACCTTATCCTGCATTGTTAGCACTAGGGCACCCAATCGCCAGCTCTGCAGTCAGCCGCCCTTAGGCCCTTGGGCACATGGGGCAGTCCCTGTGCGTGACAGCCTCTACCACGCAGGGCCTGATTTCGGATTGAGGGGCCAGAAGGAAAAAGCTCCACGTGCCTCTGTGTCTGCGTGGGCCAGAAGAGTTGTGCACGCAGATTAGCAGGCCAAGGTCTGAGCCACGGCAGCATTTTTATTTCAGATTTTGATAACTGTTTGTATCTGTTGAAAACCAAAATGACATCTTTTTAAAGCTTGTCCATAAAAAACATAGACGTCTTTTATAGTGTAAAACACATGGGAAAAAATCATCTATTTTGATGCAGCATTTGATAATGATAAAACACCTCACACCTCACTCTTTATAGTGCACAAAATGAATGAGGTCTGGGCTAAGTAGAAAAAAGGTCAGTGCTGTTTTTTGTTTTCTTTTAGAATCATTACCTTTTATCATCTCTTTAACTGTCTGATATCTATAGTAGACACACTATCATAGTTAACATAGTTAAGTTTGGCACTTGTCTCATTTTAATGTAAAGATTTGCTTCCGTTTTCCTACAGGCAGTCTCTCTCCTTCCTCACAGCCCCATTGTGCAGGTGCTATTGTTGCTCTTGTCAATATTTTCAGAAATGTTATTTTAAGTGAAATTTCTAGCCTGCACTTTGATGTCATGTGTTCCCTTTGTCTTTCAAGCTCCAAGGTTCTCCCTGGCCTGCCCCCTTATCCTGGGAAGCCTTGGAGACCTTACCCTGACTCTTTGGACTTTGTATACTTTAAATAATTTAACTACCCTTAATTACTTAAAAAAGGAAAAAAAAAAGCTTTATGATTTTCATAACTTATTGCTGATTTTAATGGGTTAATTTCAGTCCTGTAGTTTTATTTTGTTTAGATAGGGCTGGGCAAGGAAAAAGAAAATAAAGACAACCATATTTAGCAGTGCAGTTGTGTGTATAATGTTCAACTGTCCTTTGTAAGTAGCGCTTTTAACAGCTCTCACTGCTTCTCTATATGAAGTAAACTATCTTGGTCATACACAAGGCCTCATCATATACTTACTTGTTCCTGTGCTCTTCCTGTGCCTCCAGAAATATTTTATCCTTGACTGTGGTATGTTTGAGTGAAAGAAATTCTTTGAAGTAGATGTGTGAAAAACTGCATGCCTTTAGAAGCCCATTAATAGAACTTGCTACTTCAGGTGCTGGGGACTTAATGCAAAACATGGCAAAAGAAATTTGTTTCTGTGGCCCAGGTAAATTATTTCTGGTTTCATTTATAATTACTCCTGGCCAAGTCAAAATATTCCTCGGTATGCTTACTTTTGACTTTCCCAAGGGAGACAGTTTGAAGACTCTGCTAACTACCATGAAAAGTAAATGGAAGCCAGTGACAGTGTTTCTGTTTTGTTATTCCCATGGCATTCACTTGAATCACTTGCCTAGGGCTGGAATTTGGGACTTCATTTAGGTGAAAACTTGAGGCGCTGCCATTTTGCTGTATATGTACAGGATGGTGGGCTGGGAAGCCTTTGTCACAAACCTATAGGACCTATTTCAACTGCCCCCTAAATTACTCCTTCCCTGAATTTGTTTTCCTTGGGGGAAGGGGATGGATTGTATGATGAGTAAGTATTAATTTTTTAAAAGACAAACTGACTTTGAAGATACAAAAAGTTAACTGCAAGAAATAAAAATTGTGAATGAAGAATACCCGAGTGCTTTTTGTACCACCCTTCTCTATGAAGGAAAAAATACGAATGAACAGCCACACGTTGAGGCAACTATCTCCTTCAGTGTCCATGTTGATACTACTTTAGTGGTCGGAATTAATGGCTGTTTAAAATCATTGCCATTTCCTGTTCTGTAATTTTACAACAGGTGCCTTCCTGACGGATAATTCCATGTATCCTAACTGCAGATGGTTTAATGTACCAAATAATCTTAATTTCTTCAGGCAGGACACAAAGCCATTTATCATCATCTGTTCTCCAAAAAACTTTTTAGGGAATCCCTTTGGCTATATACTATTATTCAAATTGAAAACCAGTCTGGAGGGTCCCATTTAATCCTCACTAACCTGAGTTAACATTGCCCCCTACATAAAAGATCTGCGTGCTATGATGTGTGCTAGTTCCTCAGTCATGGCTGACTCTTTGCCACCCTAAGTACTGTTGCCCGCTAGGCTCCTCTGTCCTTGAGATTTCCCAGGCAAGAATACTGGAGTAGGTTGCCATTTCCTCCTCCAGGGGATCTTCCTGACCCAGGGATTGAACCCGTTTCTCTTGCGTCTCCCACATTTTCAGATGGCTTCTTTACCACTAGTGCCACCTGGGAAGCAACAACAGTTTTTACTACTATGAAGGTATTTTAAAAGGCAGTGAGAATATTGAGGCAAAGCTTCTAAACCTAAGGCCACACGGTTTCCTGGGTCATGTCTCTTGATAACTGTTTACCCTCTTAAGTAAAGATTTACCAACTGTTTACTCTCTTGGTAAAGGTTTTTTTGAGGGTTTGTTTTCTTCCACTTAGTCCTTTCTCTTTCTCCTATTATCCTTCCACCTCAAAATATTCCATAGCCCCTTCCAAAAATTGCATAACAGAACAAGGGTTTTGGCTACATTTAAATAGTTCTAACATTTGCTAAGGATGCTGGGCAAGTTAACTAAATTTCTTCTTGGAGACTGTTTTCCTCCTGAAAAAATTGTTAAAAATACTACCTCTATTTTGAAAGACTGTTAAGGATTAAAACCGATACAGGTAATTCAACCTCACCCCCACGATCTAGGGGCGTGTAGCACCTAGATAAAGAGGTATATACTCCTCTACTTTCTCGGGACGAATGCAACCTTCTAATCTCTTTATCTTTAATCTTGGAACTTTAGTTATTCTGATTCTGGGTCTTCCCAAAAAAGACTATTAATAAAATGATTTTCACAAAATTCTGTGGCAGGTTATACATTGTTAAGACGTAAATTCTGACATCCCATAGAGATTTTTAAATAAAGGCTTTATAAGAGTCATGTATCATTGGTTTTAGGGATTACCTGGTCTTCCTAAAAAAAGAAAAGGACCTGAGATTGAGTATGTTATACACTGATAGTAACTGCTGCATAATAAATTGAGTGCCCCAGTTAATATTTTAGTGCTGGCCTCACCATGAAAAAGAATCTTATTGGCCTATGTACTAGATCTAACAGGAAACTAGTTTTCTTATGGAATACATCTGATTCTTTTAAATAATAAGTATAGTTCAAAACAGAGTACTGGTTGGCAGCTTCAGTTCTTCCTTGTTTCACCTTTGTGCTCAGTAATCCAGTTGTGTCCGACTGTTTGCAGCCTCATGGACTGTAGCCCGCCAGGCTCCTACTGTCAGTGGAATTTTCCAGGCAAGAATGCTGGAGCAGGTTGCCATGTCCTTCTCCAGACAATCTGACCCAGGGGGCTGAACCAGAGTCTCTCTCATCTCCTGCACTGGCAGGCGGATTCTTTACCACTAGTGCCACCTGGGAAGCCCTTTTACCTTTTCATACAGTAATCAATTATTAGGGGAAATGACTTAAAATGAAAATAAAGTTCTTTTAAAGTTCTGCCAACTTCCTATAATTTTGGAATTTTCTATTTTCTCAAGCTCTTAGCTATGGAGGAATGCTTTTAAAAATCTTTACCAGTAGGACAATAATTGGGATGCTCTAGATTTTCACACCAGGGCACAGAATAGCACTGTAAAAACACAAAAGTCATAAAATACCTCTAAAATGTATATAATACAAATTTAAGAAGTCAGTTGTTTCTAAATTAGCAGCTTCATCACACTCACTCGGAAAGCTAGGTCAACTAAACTTGACAGTGCTTTTGGAGGGAAAAACTGGGCAAAAGAGCCAAAGGGATACTTACTCCTCCTTCCCACATACTTCTAGGCAATGAACAACTGGACACTGGACAATTACCATCTATTAAAGACTAGCCTAGCTGTGGATCTCAGACTTCAACACTAGTTTTCCAAAGCCAAGTGTTTGCTCCTGAGTCAAGTGTTTCCTCTAAGCCTAAATTGTTTCTGTGGTCAGAAATTCACTGCATATTGCTAAAGTGAGTTACAGGGCTTAAAAGGGGGAAAAAACAAATGCACATCAGTTCCATAAAAAAAATGCAAGTCATGAGCCAGCAAAATAATAATAATAATGATTTTAGGACCTCAAGTTGAGAAAGCTCTTCAAACATTAAAAAAAAAAAAAAAGAAAACTTTTCTTCTAATGAGCAAAACCATGGCTTCTTTAGCTGTGCTCTTTAAAATTAACTGGGGAAACAAATTACAATTTTAATAATTCCAGTAACAAGTCTGTACTGGTTCTGTAAAAATGAACTGGTCAAGTGGTTGGTGGAAGTAAACTGCCAGTTTTTCTTTTTTTACCCCGGCAACTAAAAGATTACTTAAGTATCCAAAATTTGGTCTTTTTAGTAAGTTCAGCTGTCAATTAGCAGAACCCCAGGATTATTCTCAGATCTGCTTTTCCCTGCTCAAGGCACACACAAACATGAAGAAACTTAGGTTGGTGCAGAAGTAATTGCGATTCTGCCTTGTGGACCTTTTTTGACATTGGAATACATTCTTAAATCATTTTAATATGCATTTCATGCTTTTGTTTTTTTGCTAGTGACTTATTACTTGCTGTTTGTATTTTAGACTATGGAAATAATACTAAGACGGAGTAATTTGAGCTGATTTTCTTATTTGAGTTCAAAATGGGTTGGTTGTAAAGTAGCAGAGACAACTCAAAACAGCACATTTGGCCCAGGAACTTCTAATGAACGTACAGTGCAATGGTGGTTTAAGAAGTTTTGCAAAGGAGGAGAGAGCCTTGAACATGAGGAGCGCGGTGGCCAGCCATCAGAAGTTGACAACGGCCAACTGAGAGCCATCATTGAAACGGATCCTCTTACAAGTACATGAGAAACTGCCAAGGAACTCCATGTCGACCATCCTATGGTCAGTCAGCATTTGAAGCAAATTGGAAAGGTGAGAAAGCTTGGTAAATGGGTGCCTCATGCACTACCCACAAAATCACAAGTATTGTTTTGAAGTATTGTCTTCTCTTAATTCTATGCAACAACAAACCATTTCTCAAAATGGTGACATGATGAAAAGTGGATTTTATATGACAACCAGTGATGACCAGCTCAGTGGTTGGACTGAGAACCCCAGAGCTAAACCTGCACCCAAAAAAGGTCACAGTCACTGTTTGGTGGTCTGCTGCCAGTCTGATCCACTACAGCTTTCTGAATCCTGGCGAAATGATTACATTTGAGAAGTATGCTCAGCAAATTGATGAGATGCACCAAAAACTGCAACTCCTACGCTAGCATTGGTCAACAGCAAGGGCCTAATTCTTCACTACAAGGCCTAACTGCAAGTCGCACAACCGCTTTACAAGTTGAATGAATTAGGCTATGAAGTTTTGCCTCATTTATTAACCTGACCTCTAGTCAACCAGATACCACTTTGAGAATCTTGACAATTTTTTTTGCAGGGAAAACGCTTCCACGACCAGCAGGAGGCAGAAAATGCTTTCCAAGAACTCACTGAATCCCAAGGCATAGATTTTTATGCTAATAACAACTTATTTCTCGTTGGCAAAAATGTGTTCATTGTAATGGTTCCTATTTTGATTAATAAAGATGTGTTTGACCCTAGTTATTACTTAAAATTTACAGCCCGAAACCACAATTACATTTGCACCAACTTAATATATACGTAAGCTGAAAGGTAAGTGAAGACCCTCACAGAAATCCAACACTTTCATGTGTGGTTTTTTTTTTTAAATACTTACTCTGGCTAGGCCAAAACAAATTCATAGAAAGGCAATATTGGTTTCTGAACCTCTTGAGATGTTTCTTAAGAGGACATTTATACAGATATGCTTTAAAAAAAAAAGATCATAGTATAAGGGAATTGAGTAACTTTGGTTTTGTTTAAACTATGGTATTACCTGTTATTTTACCTTCTATGCTCTTCCTCTCCACTGCAGTAAAAATTCAGTTTAACTTGCAACTCAAAAATCCTAGATATAAAGAATGTTTACATTTACTACTGAACTTGTAAATTATCATTTATACTACTTGGTGGTTTCATAGTATAATACAAATACTTAATACAATCCAGTGCATGTTTATTGAACTCTAAGTATTTTAACAAATACAAAACCTTATCGGTTTTAATAGATTTTCTTCCTTCTTTTATATTTCAGTTAATACCAAGTTGAAGCAAAAATTCAAATCAAAGCTTTAAAAATACTTGGCTTAATTTGTAAGTGGTATTTTTCACCTTATATAATCACAATCTACAGACATCACACAACTTAAAAACTATGAATTTCCTTAGTCACTTAATGGTTTTCCCTTGCTATTTTAAAGGCAGACACAGCATTAAAACTGCACTGCAATGGAAAACCACACACATATGCACACCCTTCACTGTGAAAAAAACAAGCATTTTAAAAAATGAGTTGTTACATTAAACAGATACATTTCATTTTGGTTTGATGCCTAAGTCTTCATAATTGGGCTCAGAAAATTACCACAACTAAAATTTAAAATTGTTTTTTTTTGGCGGGTGTTAGGACTGTCCTTTCCTTGAAACAGTCAATAACAAAGTTAAATGGAAAGTCAAATGTTAAGTTCTGAAAAGACAAATGCAACCATAGCGACATGGGGGTCATTAAGTATGGTTCAGTCCATCAGTTTCAGAGCTTCAAGTCCCCTTTCTTGACAAGCAGGGAAACTCTACATTAAGTTTTGTTAACAAACCTGCATAAGACCAAGCATCACATTTGATTTTAGAACACTGAGAGGTTAACCACCTGCATTTGTAAAATACTATTGGTATCATGCTTATTACTAAGCATTTCTCAACTTCAGCTTCACACTGAGACAGGTCTCCCCAGGATTCCTAATTTTTAAGTTTAGTCCAGAGATGCTATCATGATCCTGAAAACAGGATTTCTCAAAGGGTCACATCTAGATCTTTTGGCACAAGAGCTCATTTCATGCTATATGCCTATTTGTAAAAGGAAGGCCCATAGGGCCAAAGGAAGCACAGGTTTACCAAAAAAAATTAAAATTCATGAAATAAAAAATTTTATTTTCCCCTTCTACCAAAAATTTACAAACATCTCTATTAAACACAGCCTTTAAAATAAAAAGAAAACTAGTTTGTCCTTTAGGATCCAATTTCTTATGTCCAATATAAGGAGTACATAAAGATTTACCGAAACCTTTATTACTTACTCAATATTCTTTTCTGTGGAAATGATGTATGCTTAATCACTGTATCAATGCTGGCAGCTAAGACTTTACCTATCGGTTAACACACCCTGGAGATTTTAAAAACACTTTATTTAATAAAAGTTAAACATACAAAAACTGAAATTAACACACATCTTAAAAATCATCTTCTTCCACTAATAGAAAGACCCTTTTCTATGCATATATTTGGCTTCAACTCAACTCAGGATAATTGTGAAGTTCACTTACCAACAAATGCTGACAACTTGATCTAGTTAACAAAAATTATAAACTCAGCTACATGAACATAATATACAGGGAAATTATGGTCAGATTAATGCACAAGAAATACAGTAAATTTTTAATGATGAAACATTCAGTACTCTTGTTCATTAATTTAGCCTTGGTTTTTTTTTTTTTACAAAAATAGTATCTACATTGTATACAGGGCTATACATCAGCTTTTTGTTTTCTCATATAAACATTACACATCCAAAAAATGTCACCACTACCGTAAGTGAAAATCAACACAGGAGGAAAGCAAACGTACAAAAAAAAGAACATTAGAAAAGGTAGCTGGTCCTAAACATGGTTTCTTACATAAAACTAAAATTCAATGAAAATAATAAAGAGCTGGATCAATTTTAGAGATGGCCTAATAGGCTTAGGAAGCAAGTCATTGAGAAAAACCTCAAAAAAGAAAACTTTGCCATTTACCAAATAACCTAGTTTTAGGTTAACTGGGCAACAGCTAAATTTAAGCTGAAGAAAAGAAAAACAATGAAGACAAATTCTTTTTAGCACATTGGTATTTTGCCTTGATGTTCCAGGGAATTGCTAGAATATGTGGCAAGTTCAAAGCATCTGAAAATTCCCAGTTAGAACTTTACAAAATGTATTTACCATCCATTAAGTGGGTACCTGATACTAGGAAGATGAATAATTCATTTAAGTGCTGTATTTATGCAGCATTTATCTAGAAAAGTTGCTTTATTCAATAAACTTTGAGGAAACTGGTAGTAGTAATGAAAAAAATGTTTGAATGAGTAGCAGTTATTAAATGCAATTTCAAGTTTCATTCTATTGAAGTCAAACAATGACAACAATGGTATCTTCCTTACTCATCTAACAAATAATTTACCTTTAGAAAAATATAAGGATAAAAAGGTAAATGTAAAGCCCTGCAGAGATGAATTCCAACAGTTTTTCTGATTATTGAGGCATCAAATGCCTAACATTGTATTTAGAGGTATCTTGATACTGTGTCATAGGTTTATCAGCAATTCCACAAGTTCCTACTCCAACTTTGCCAGTTACACTCTCGGGCGAAGCAAAAATACTCCTCTTTACCTAGAGGAAACAAAACAAAAAGAATTCTTGGTTGGTTTTGGAAAAAAACAAGGAAAAGTACATCAAGAAAACGAGTGGTCAAAAAATCCTCCAGTGATACCCAACATAAGTAAGGTTCAATACACTGTAAGTGGTATATAAGACAGCAAACAGCTTTTCAAATTTTAGTTTATAAAAGAAAATAACCTAGATCTTTTGTAATTCCTAATATAAACTCACTCACAGTGCTTCCACTGCAGAGAAAGTGGCTAATGGGGATATTTTATATTCATTAAGTCAAAAAGAAGATTAAAGAGGATTCTGAATTCAAGATCCAGTTGTGTTTTTTTAAATCTCACTGAACCTCCTTTTTCATTTTAAAGTTATTTTAATGATAGCCACGCTCTGCAAATTTACAAAGTATGTATGATGAAAGGATTTACTAACCTGGCCTTTTTTGTTTTTAGAATAGGCTCTGTTGTTGAACTGTTGCCATTTCACCTTCTGGTCCTCTCTTTCTTGTTCAAGTTCTTTTATTCTCTGTGCTTTTTTCAAAGCCTTCTTCTTTTTATATTCACGCTGCTGGGCAATCATTTCTTTTCTGTGTGGACAGAACAGGTAAATGTCAACTCAAAATGACTTCAACTAAAAGAAGACTTCAATGCAACCACTCTCCCGCCAAAGAAACCCCAAAATCTAATAAGCTTACACACTTTTCCCTCCACAAAGAAACAACAAACACAAAATAACATCAATGCCAATCACTCAGGACTAGTAATAAATAAATGTTATTTGGAATATACAGTATCTGTGGAAGCTTTTTAACACAACTGTAGTGATCTATTACCTATTTAAATCCCATATTTCAACTGACTTTTGTCATTTACATAGCTTTTACAAGTTTTGTTTCAAGAAAAAGATGAGTTTCAACATGAAAAGCTAACTAAACCTTTATCAATTTTTAAATGGGCAGTTAGCAAGTATGATATGCTGCATTTGGAAAATGCAAAGATTCAATGCAGACAAAACTATTTCATCTAGATTGGAAGAGCTCAGCAGCACAAAGGGAAATCATAGCTAGCAATTCTTAAAAACAACTAGGGTTTTCCAATCAGAGCCTAAAGTTCTCTCAGTAATTCCTGCTAAGTTAACACTGACTTATCACCAAAGGAATGAATATAGAGGTCTTCAAAATGAGGTAATACGATTCAGACTTCTCTGTATCATATAATCACTTCCATGAAGTATGGTTTTTACACAATGTCAAAGACTAAAAATAGAAATGTCATGTTGTTCTACAATCTATTTTTCTTATTGGGATGCTTAAATCAAATGTTATTGTTAACAGAGGATATATTTTCCCAAATTCAAATATATTTATGTAGCGAATTAAGTTCTGAAAACACCTAGACAAATCCAAAAGACAGTAAACTGTGACAAATATGCAGAAGTTAACTGAAAACTGTTAATTCCATCTCCTAAATAACTCTCAAACCATACATGCTCCATCCTTACTGCTACTCCCTGGGTTCAGGTCACCATCATCTTATACCTGGATGATAGCAGTAGCTGCCTTCTCTCTGCTGCCAATAATCACTCAAAAGTTCAAACATGAACATAGCAAATCCTCTCCACTTGAAATGCATCAGTGGCTTTCTAGCTCTTTATGATCTGGCCTCTACCTTTCTAACCTCTTTCTTTTGTTAAGCCACCCATCCTCAAGCCCCAAGTTTTTAGCCAAAGGATTTCTTTCTGTTACTTCTATGGCCCCCCCACCATTTTTTGGTTTTAAATGTAAATCTTACTTCTTAACTTACTTACTTGTTAAGTCATGTCTGACTCTTTGCAACCCCACAAACTATAGTCCGCCAGGCTCCTTTGTCCATGGAATTTCCCAGGCAAGAATACTGGTGGCCATTTCCTTCTTCAGGGGATCTTCCTGACCCAGGGAATGAACCCACATCTCCTGCATTGGCAGGCGGGTCTTTATCACTGAACCACCAGGGAAGCCTATGTGTCAAGAACTGTGCCACATGTTTTACTCAAGCTATCAGTGAATCCTTACGACCCCGTAACGGAGATACTACTATCCCTGTTTTACAGATGAGGAATCAGAAGGTAAGCAGCTTGCTCAAGATCATACCTTCTAGTTCATTAACTGGCCAACATCTGTCCTTTTCAAATCTCAGTTTACACGTCATTTCCTCCAAGAAATTTGCCCTCATGACAAAAATGCAGCTTGTTACTTCTTTGTTCTCTAAAATCTGCTGTGTTCCCTCTACTACTTCTACACTAAAGTTCTTCTTAATTATGTGTCTATTCTTTAGATTGTAAACACAGCTAGGACGAGGCCTAATTTGGTCTTTTTGCTGTGGTGGAACCCAGAACCTGGTTTAGCGAGACACACATAGTATTCTGTTAATAAATATGTATTAAATGCCTAAGCAGGAACCCCAAAATGTCTTCACTAGGTATACGTACTAACAGACATTGTTAACCATACACTGCTAATCTTCAAAACAATTATAAACAGTATTGTAACTTTCTTACCCTAATCTAGCCTGCAAAGATTCTGCAGACAACCTCAAATACCCAAATGGGGAAGATTACATTTAAAATGCTAAAGTTAAAGTCACTTACTTTGACATGGGTTTGTTGCCACTGTCCTCCTTTGCCTTCCTTCCTTCTTCTACAGGCTTGAGGTTCAACAGTGGAGTCACTTCAGCATTGCCATAGCCAGCAAAAGTGATTGCAGCGGTGCCGTTTTCTTCATCTATCTCCTCAATCTCCGCTTCATAACACCTGTAAAGATATCATGGCTGTAAGCAGGTGAGTAAAGGTTTAGTACTCAGCCTATAAGACTTATACTGCAGTGATTCAACTATTAAATGTGTCTAAAATGAAACTTATACAATCAAATGTCCCTTTGGCAAAGATAATACAAAAGAGCAGCTAGAGTTAGCCACTGGCTTTTAAGGAAGGAAGTCCCAATCTAAATATTGCCTGGAAAATCTGACACATCTACTAAATGTGTTTTAGTCAATTTCTGTGAGAAAACATACTTCTTATATGAATCATTTCAGTATATGTGCTTCACAGACATCTAAGAGAGCCAACCATTACTCAATTTTCAATCCAAGGAAAAAAGAACTTATAGACTATATTAAAATAAAGAAAATCCATTCATTTTCCTCTATTTCATGTCTATTTCCTCTAGCATCCAAGCCATTCTTCTGCCCTAAAACTTACTCTAAAGCGAAACACTAAACTATAGTAATGGTAACCACCCAAGAATCAAATTGGTTGTGTAAGTCGTATCAGCCATATAAAGACTAATATCGAGTAGTTCAAGCTGAATAAAAATCACCTTACCATTGTACTTTACTAGTTCATGTTATAGTTACAGTTTTTTTTCTACACTTACTGTCCATCTTCACTCCAGATTGCCATACACTTGTCTCCTACTTTCCATGAATGAGTGGGCTGAGTAGAAGCAAAGTTGTCTGAACTTGCCAGAGTTTCAGAAGGCTGAGTTGACAGAAGGTCTTTGGTTAGTTCAATAACCTCCTAAAAAGGAAAAACAAAAACCATTATCTTTATAATTCACATTGTCACCTACTTTCAACAAGCAAGTTCTTTCAGTTTTTGATAACAGCTCTCATATCAAGTAGCACTCATTAACTACTCTCCACATATTTATTTCAGTTCATAACGATACTATGATATAGATACTGTGATTATCCCCATGTAGAAACTAAGATAAAACATTTTATACAGTGGTGGTGGGACTTAAACCTAGGCAATTGCCTTTCAATTTAATTAACCTCTAATACTAACAGAAATACAGTGGACTTGAATTTACACTGTACATTATTTTTAAGCACCAATTTTAGCTAAAGAGATCTAAAGGTGAGAAACAGTCAACTCTAAGGCATTGAACTAGATTCAAGATCCCTTTTATCTCATCATCACTGTCACACGTATTTAATTCCAATGAACATTTTACAGGGCATTGCTTGGCAGTAGTATTAACTGCCTAGCCAACAGGGATGATCTCCCTGCAAAAATAAATAAATAAATAAACCCAAAAAAACTTGAAGGAGCATTATCAGTAATAAAAATGTTCCTGCTCATATGTATTTCTACTAAAATACTATAGGCATACATAAAAAAACAGTAGTTTTTCTATTCATTTATTATAATACTTAACCCATCTGGGTAAGCAAATTACCAAGTCAGATTTAAAATATCCCAATACTATAATGTTAAACACATTAGCACAGCTTCAACTAAAAGGAAAAAGTAAAATAAATATAACACACAGGTAGGCAAAGCCTTTCTGTGTGACAGATACATTTTCTAACTCAGGCTTACACTTACTGACTTCATTCAAAGGTGTTTGGTAGAGTTGGTTAAAAAACTTACTAAAAACAAACTGATCGATTCTGCTACCAATCTGCTATATTTTTACCCTGATGAAGACTCATCCTTTGCTGTTGCATATAAAATACCTTAAACATCACACTGTATGTTTTGGGAGAAAAATTAGCAAAGTTACACTCTGTATTCAGTTTCTCCTGGCTCCCACTGAAGTTTAATAATAGCTAAGCAAGTGAAATATTACTTCTCTCCTAGAGATTTTAAATCTTTCCGGCTAGTTCTTAAAAATTTATATTTGAGCCTTAAGGGAAAAAAAAAAGGATTATTAAAGTCCTTGGAGAAAGATCAGTTTTATGAATAAAAAAATTTTATGAATAAAAATACTAGAAGATTCAGATTTAAGTTAAAAATTCAGTAGATTAATATCTTTAATGAAGTTTTATTAGGTGCCAAATAGCCATTCAAATACCTTTTAATTAGACAATCCTTTGCAAATAAGCAAGGGATGTCCAAATAAATAGATGATGTACTACACAAAGGAGAGTAAATTATCCAGTCTTGTTTTTAATTAACCACTTTTAGCACTAGGAATGTAATCCAGTAAGTCTGACTCAAGAGCCTATGCAATTCCTATCATTAAATAATTCCATTTAACTAGGGATCATTGGACTACTAATCCACAGACATGAAGTCTGTGTTTTTAGATCTCAAGATTTAGAACTCTACTTCTCTTAGAATAAAACATCTTTCCACTATGTTTTCATATGAAAATACATTTTCACCAAAGAGAAGGGTCCTGAAAAGCTGTGCAGTTATAATTTCCAGGGCCCTGCACTGAAAAGACACTTTAAAAAATCCAGAGCATTTATTTCTAGCTGTCTTTTCACTTTGCCATGTTGTACATACCCCTCCCAACAACTATGAAGACCCTTCTAAATGTCTTTTTTTTATTCACATGTGCATATGGACCAAAGTATTATAAATATGATTTCATGTATGAGGGAGTTCTTAAAGGTACATACCATTAATTACTTTTCCTCCCCCAAGTCTGAGTTCTGAAACTGCTCCTTCATTGACAGATGGGCAGCAGTTACAGTAATCGGCAATTCCAGGAAGCATCAGATGTTGTGATCTACATATCAGCAGGTCAAAGGGGGTGCACTCAAGCACTCTGCTTACTGAAGGAAGGCGTTTCGGGGATGCAGAGAGCCACTGTAATATATGAGACAAGTGACTTGACCCCTGCCTCCTTTAGAACCAGTTTATTCAGCAAAACAGCCTAATAAATTGACTATTTTTGTGATTAGCACAGACTGCCTAGGGAGCTAGTCAACTAGCTAGCCTGGATTTTACTAAACTCACTTCTTTAAAGTGAAAAAGAAAACAAATTAGGATTTCAGAAGATTGATTTGCTGCCTATTGAGTAACTTTATATGAAAGACAGTGTGTTAAGAGATAAACACAGAAGCCTTACTGGCAAAATGAAAGTCACTGGAAAAAATGCAGAAAAAGGATTCTGCACAAATGAAAGTGCAAACAAATTCTTAACCAGAGTAAGGATATTCCATAAAAGGAACACACAAAAAATAAAGGAGACTACAAACTCAGTCATCAGTCTGAGAAGACTTTTCAGCAAATATAAAAGGGAGAATTAAATACCAATGGCAGAAGGCATATTCCAGAAAGCAAGGAAGGAAAAGATTTTTTAAAAAACAAAAGCCTACTGACAAAATAGAAGCTGTAGCTATAGTCAATGGAGATAACAATTACTAGACAGAAGCAGATAGCAAAATATTTTTCAGAATTTTATCTAATCTTAAACGATGTGCTCCATCTTTGAGTAGTTTTCAGTTCAAAAACAAACCTATATCTAGTAACCAAAATGATTGCTTTTTTTCCATGAGAGGAAAAGAATTTGAGGTCAAGATTGGTCAGGAAAAACATTCTCTGTTATTGCTAACTGAAGTGTTATAACGTACACTTCTAAATCTGTGCCATCTAACATGGTAGCCACATACGGTTACTTAAATAAAATTAAAAATTCAGTTTTTCAGTCATCCTAGTCTTATTCCAAATATTTGATAGCCCCATGTACCTAGCAGCTATAATATTGCACAGCAGATACAGAACATTTCCATCGTCACAGAAAGTTCTATTGGACAATGTTTTTCAAAATGGTTATTTAAAAAAGAATATTTTACAGAACGACCTCCAGGTCATTATTAACTGAACCCTAAGTAAGCCATTTACCTGGTTACTACAATGCCTACAACAATGGTCTCCCTCCCTATAGTACTTCCACTATAGATCATATCCTAACACAATTCTACCCAGACTCTGAAATGTGTTCTAGAAATACTAAAATACCAAGACTCATAATAATGCTGTCTTCACTCCCAACTCCCTCCTCCACCAGTTCCACATATACCCCTCCCTCTTACTGCCAATTAAATACAGGAAGCAATGTATACAACATTGGCACAATGTTTTATTTTCTTCAAAGGAAAAAAGGACTGCTTTTAAGATTTTTAATAAAAGAGAGAGAGAGAGAGAGATGGAGGTAGGTAAGGCTCTCTAAGGCAAGCAGAAAGTTGGCCTGAGATGGGAGAAACTGCCCCCAAAACATCTTTTTCTTACTGACTGGCTCCCTGAAATCCACTGGCCTGACTTCTACATACTGAAGAGAGGCCTTGGTTTCTGTGTGTGTGTGTTTTTAAAAATAACATACTATTGCAACTTCATGCATGTCTCATGGACGTCTACCCTAAATCCAGAAATTGAACCTGAAAATATTCAACTCATTTAAATTATGCCCAGGTAAGCTCTTTTAGAATTGTGAATCTAGACCCCATTTCAAGTAAGTTTTGTTTGTTTGCAGTTCTACTATCCCTAAAATATTGATAACTTTAATTGGCAAGAGGATGATAGAGAGAAATGATATGTAGCATGAAGATGATTTGAGTTGTTTTGAATCAGTGAGATAAGTCATCTAATCAAAACACCCTTTAAAACTCTCCAAAAAATCAGATTCAGAATTAGATGAAAAGCCATAGATATTTACAAATATTATATATGGTGTTTTTATTAATCAACCTACTGTTGTGAGAAATAACAGATTATTTACTTCTATGGCTTTATGTTTGTCTTGAAACCCTAGAGCAAGTTTTAAAAGGCCGGTTTCATACTTACTGCTCTTCCAGGACAAAAAGAACAGATTAAATTAAGATCTCCTTTTTACATAGACTCAGTTTAATTTCAAGTTGCTAACAAGTGTCAACAATAAGACCTAACCTTAAGTTCAAACATTATGTAACATTTATGCAGAAAACAAACATCTCTTTAGGTATTTTTATAATGTGTTTTCAACAAAGGCACTAGAGCTAGCTTTGTTACACTTACACACACACAGGATCTCTGGCATGGGTGCTCTATTTCGTTTTCAAAGAAATCTTGTGGCTTGAAAAGAATCTGATATAACCTGATTAGGTTATATTTTCCTCCTTTAATTTTAGTTACCCTTTGAAGTAAAATTCCTTTTCCAGGTCTTTAAAAACAGAAATGTTATCCACTGTCAAGTTTTATGTATCTTTTTCTCTAGAGTGATAGTGACTTATAAAATTAACTCTTACTTTAAAAATTACAAGAGCATATAAGGGTGACACAACAAAAAACAGTGTTTCAACTGTTTTGATGTACACAAACTGAGGAAGCAACCCTTCTCCTAGAAGCCATGTATGCCTCTGTGGGTGCACACACATACACACAAGGGGTGTCAAGGGGAGAAATACTCCCTCCAAAGGTATTTTGGGTACCCATAGATTCTAGGTAATAAGCCACTTATAGGCCACAGAAATACTCTTTTCAAGCAATCAAACTATTAAGTATCGCCCCATACTTACTTGTAAATCTTTCTTTAATTTTAGTAAATCTTCATTTTCTCCATTTCCAGACAGCGCAGCCTCAACTTGCTGAAGTTGAGCTTTGTAGCTTGCCAGCTGCTTTGCCAGATCCTCTGACATCTGGTGAAAATAAAGAGTAAAGTCATGAAAACAGAACCAAAAAACCAAAACATAAAAAAATTTTTTTTTCTGTCAGCCTGAATTAACCCTTACCAATTCTGCTCCCAACTCCTTATTATAATTCACTGCAGCATTATTTATTACTACTACCTTTACTTTCAGTTCAGAAAAAAGCAAGATTATAAACATGTAAGATATATTCCATATAGAAACAGAAAACGTGATAAGAGAAAAAAGGAGAATAATTTCTAATTTTCTTTAAACTATTAACAGGGAAGAGACATTGTGTTAGGCTCAAGGAACAGGATTGTTATATCGTCACCAAAAAATAAAACAGAAGGCACTAAACTGTTGACAGAGTTGAAAAAATAAAATAGAAGGCACTACACTGTTGAAAGAGTTGCGGCTTCCGATTTTTAAGCGCTCAAAAGTACTTCGAAAGCCAAATATAAATGGCTTTTGGATTAACTACACAAATAACTTTCTCCACAAGACCTATAATACAAGTGTGTTTAGAAACTTCTCCACAGTGCAGAAATCTTTCACCCAGTCACTTAAATACTGCCAATGCATTTTTCTGCAGTAAAAGAAACATCACAGAAACTCTCCAATTTAGGCAATCTAAGGTACGAGCTTTTCACCAAATCCAGCTCGTACTTCTCCTGAAAATAATACCGGAGAGAATTCTTTCTCACTTTATTAGCAAACGTACAGGGTTTCCGAGACCCGTCTGTGTTACAAACCCCGGTCAACCACAGCCCGGAGCCTGGAAGGACTTCAAAAGGGTTGGAGCAAGCCAGGCTGCTCCCCTTCAGTCACCCTCCACCTCAAAGCCCGCCACAACTAGCTCAACAATTTCAGACCTCGAAATTCCAACAGCTTCCAAGGAAACCGAAAACAAGAACGGAGCTGAGACCCCAGGAGCCGGAGCCCCACCCGCAAACAGGCTCCCCACGGAAAGGCCGAGTGCGTCCTTAAGATGCCTCCCGCGCTCCAACCCCACCCGTCAGGTTTCCGCGGCTAGCCCAACCCCGTTCAGGGACGCTCAGGGCTCAACTCTGCGTGGAAGAGGAGGCCGGCGCCCGGGCGTCTCCATCGCGGCCTCGGCCTCTGGCCTCCGATTCAACTCGTGAGAGGTCGAGGCCCAGCGAGGCCTCACTGTCTCCCTCATCGCGTTACCTTGTGTGGGGTTGGGAGAGTGGCGGCGGGAAGGGATGGGGGCAAATGAGCCCAGCGGTGGCAGCAACAGCAACAGCAGCAGCAGCAGCAACAAAAAAGTCCGCGTCGACAACTAGGTAACCTGGGCTACAAATTCGGGTCTCAACCGGGAGTGAACTGGAGAGGACTAAAGCCGGGGACTGGAAGGAGTTATAGAAGAGGCGGGTGAAGTCTCGCGAGAGATTAAAAATCCTCGCGAGATGTCTCTAGATTCACGTGATTCCTAGCGCCCTCTAGGCCGCCGGTCCTTAATCACGTCGGAGACGTGAAGCGGACGGTGGGGGCGGGTGTCATAGGTAGGAAATGACGTACTGGGATGCGCCAGGCGCCGGATGTAGGTTCGTCTCATCTTAGTTCCGGCTCGGAATGGGGAATCTGTTTGGTTATTTTAGGTGAGGGTGCAGTTGGTTTTGGAAAAAAATAAAATTTCAAAATACTGGGTGGCGGAAAGAACCGGGTTTAATACAGTATTCATCCTAGAGGTTGGTTCTCAGAATGTGGTCCCAGCACCATCAGCATTACCTGGTATTTATTTTTTACAGTAATTTATAATTTATTGCAAAAATAATGCACTATAAATACATACTTTCAACACCCACCTCAGACCTTTGAATCAGAAACGTTGAAGATGGGCTCAGCAGCCTGTTTCAGTAAGCCTTCTAGGGGATACCAATGTCCGCCCAAGCGTGGGAACCACTGCTTCATATTAATAGAATAGTAAAAGTCTTAATGGCAACACAGAGCTGATTAGATTGTGGCAGAACCTGTTGGACAGTAGATTAGATTATTTAAAGCCTATTTTGACTTTTCCAGGGCGGTTACCCAGGCTGTGGACCGCCCCAGGAGCAGGAGCTGTGTATCCTCCCCTCTTCTGTTTACCGTTGTAAACAAAGGCCTTTCGTACCATTAAAAAAAAAAAAAAAAAAAAAAAACTTTTGTAAGCACTTACTGGTTTTAATTAAGTAATATAGGTTAATGCCACCCGCAAGGGAACAGTCTCCAAGTTATAATCTTGAATATAAGCAGTTTGTGTAAGCTCTTAATGTTTAGAAAGAGATGTGTATTAAGTGTAATAATATATACTTATTTATGGACTGATACACAAATCTATCTAGAGATTTGGAGTGGAATCCAAATGTTTTCACTGATTATCCTTCCTACTTTTAATCTTTACCCCATACGCAGTAATTTTTTCCAATTGAAAAAAAAAAAAGACCTGAGACACGAAGAGGCTCTATGAATGCCAGGAAAGAAAGTTCCCTGTTTTGTTTTGTACAAACACATACATCCCTCATTGAGTCAGAGAACCTGTAAAGATGAAACCAGGTCAGGTTTGTGGCAGTCAACTTATAAGAATTGAAAATGCTGCAGAGGGCAGCCACGTGTAACTAGAATTAAGAAGGAAGACAAACCAGAGGGGATGTACTTTATTAGAAATATGTTAAAAACACGGTGTAGTTTTTGACAGTTGCTCTTATTTTAATTGTATATTTTAAGAACTAACGCCAGGAGGATCTTCCTTGAAAACAAACTTTGCAGCTGTGTACATTTGTCACATAAGAACTCTTCATGAACCTCCTAGATCAGAGAATAGGAAAATACGTATAAGCTCCAGTAAATTTTTTTGATAACTTTTTGTTTTTAGGATTGCTTTTAATCGCTCCTTCTGTGCAACATAGAGTATATTTGGAAAGAAAAGTTATATTGAATGTTATTAGTTCTCACAAAGAGATAACAGTTGTGTGTGCCAGGCAGCATTATAAACTCTACATGTATTCATTTATTTTTCACTGTGATTTGGTGTGTGTTTAAAGACAAAACTGAAGCAAGTATAAGCTTTGACTAAGCCTGCTACTTCAAATAGATGTTCTGACTTACCACCTCCTTTGAAGTGTCAAAATCCTCTTTAGTGTCGGATTTTTCTTAAAACATTCTGACTAAAAATTTAATCATGTTTATTCTTCAAAAAGAATAGTATCTAAAACCTCTAGTTCTTGAAACCTGGTATTTATTTTATTGAACTCAGTAAGTAAATAAAATTTAAAGATGCCACAGCTATTTCCTTTCACTCCTAAAGAAAATTAAAGCATAGCCATGCCTTTGGAAATACACAAACTCTTTGCAGAGCGTAAAACTATGCAGTAAATTCATACATTAATACATGTTGGTTAAATGGGAGGTTGCATTCTTTAGCTTAGCTTTTATTATATCCCTTCACTAAAGTAGCCCCAGATTTTCCTACATTTTCTGTACAGATGCCTAATGTGATGAGAGATGTGCACATAGTAATAATAACTATACCCTTTGCCCTTTTTAATCATAATAGGTGTTTTGAATGTTTACATGGGTATTTGTTGCAGGGAAAGCTACTGGCGCTTTCTGCCTATTGAGTATTTTGGGGGGTACAGTGCATTCAGAACATATCCTGGGATGACTCTTGGTGGTATCATCCATTTAAGTTTGATGGATAAACAACCTTGCTGATGAATACAGTTACTCACCTGTCATAGCAATCCTGATTTGTTCAGTGAAATCTGCATTGTCTTGCTAGTCTTAGGATGTACATTTTCAGCCATTCTGTATTTCATGTGTACCACCAGAGAACAGAAAGCATGCCACTAAAAACAGAAAACAAGGATTCGTTCAGTTTGAAAAGATGATAGTCTAAGGCTTTAAAAGGATCAGAAATAACAGTCACCAAAGTTTTTCAGATCTATTTGAAAGTGATGTTTAACTGTACTCCTATTTTCTCAAATTAACTGTGCTCCTATTTTCTCAGGAATATATTCTGAGGGTAGAAAGAACACAAACAAAAAAGTCTCAAACATCACAGATTTATTGCTAATAGTAGTATTGGTAAGGTAAGATAATTTTAAAACTTTTATGTCTACTCTAGATAAAGTGAATAATTAGTAAGTTGTGTTAGTTAAAACTCTAATAACAGGGAACAAATATTAAATAAATAAGAGGGAAAATATTAAATAAGGCTTTTTTCCTGAAAAGTCCTCTGGTGTTAAATTTGAATTTTGAATATATATTTATATATCTTAGAAGTAATGTTACCCTAGTGGAAGGGGCCCATATCTTGATATCTAAATACCATTCCCCATGAAAGAAACAGTATTTTTTGGAGAAATGATGGATTTAGGGTCTCAGGCCAGAAAAGTACAACAGTACAAATGTGAGCCTGGAAAATCTTGCCAGAAAATAAGGAAGTGCCCCAAAACTACTAGGATCAAGTCAAAAACTCAAAGAACCCAGCTTTAGGGGACTGCACTGGCCAAAAATGAGTCAGTCTTGACATTAAAAAAATGACTGTGATCAATTGTCAAACCATTCAGTCAGTTCAGTTCAGTCGCTAAGTTGTGTTGTACTCTTTGCAACCCCATGGACTGCAGCATGCCAGGCCTCCATGTCCATCACCAACTCCTTGAGTTTACTCAAACTCATTTCCATTGACTCGGTGATGCCATCTAACAATCTCATCCTCTGTCATCTCCTACTCCCACCTTCAATCTTTCCCAGCATCAAGGTCTTTTCAAATGAGTCAGTTCTTTGCATCAGGTGGCCAAAGTATTGGAGTTGCAGCTTCAGCATCAGTCCTTCCAATGAATATTCAGGACTGATGTCCTTTAGGATGGACTAGTTGGATCTCCTTGCTGTCCAAGGGACTCTCAAGAGTATTCTCTTAACACCACAGTTCAAAAGCATCAATTCTTTGGCGCTCAGCTTACTTTATACTCCAACTCTCACATTCTTACACGACTACTGGAAAAACCATAGCTTTGACTAGATAGACCTTTGTTGGCAAGATAATGTCTCTGCTTTTTAATATGCTGTGTAGGTTGGTCATAACTTTTCTTCTAAGGAGCAAGCGTCTTTTACTTTTATGTCACTATCTGCAGTGATTCTGGAGCCCCCGCAAATAAAGTCTGTCACTGTTTCCACTGTTTCCCCATCTATTTGCCATGAGGTGATGAGACCAGATGCCATGATCTTCATTTTCTGAATGTTGAGTTTTAAGCCAACTTTTTCACTCGCCTCATTCACTTTTATCAAGAGGCTCTTTAGTTCTTCACTTTCTGCTGTAAGTATGGTGTCATCTGCATATCTGAGGTTATTGATATTTCTCCCAGCAATCTTGATTCCAGTTTGTGCTTCATCCAGTCCAGCATTTCTCATGATGTACTCTGCATATAAGTTAAATAAGCAGGGTGACAGTATACCACCTTGACGTACTCCTTTCCTGATTTATAGCCAGTCTGTTGTTCCATGTCCAGTTCTAACTGTTGCTTCTCGGGAGATTTCTCAGGAGGCAGGTCAGGTGGTCTGGTATTCCGATCGCCTGAAGAATTTTCCACAGTTTGTTGTGATCCACACAGTCAAAGGCTTTGGCATAGTCAATAAAGCAGAAATAGATGTTTTTCTGTAACTCTCTTGCTTTTTCAGTGATCCAGTGGGTGTTGGCAATTTGATCTCTGGCTCCTCTGCCTTTCCTAAATCCAGCTTGAACATCTGGAAGTTCTCGGTTCATGTACTATTGAAGCCTGGCTTGGAGAATTTTGAGCATTACTTTGCTAGCAAGTGAGATGAATGCAATCGTGCGGTAGTTTGAGCATTCTTTGGCATTGCCTTTCTTTGGGATTGGAATGAAGACTGACCTTTTCCAGTCCTGTGGACAATGCTGAGTTGTCCAAATTTGCTGGCATATAGAGTACAGCACTTTCACAGCATCATCTTTTAGGATTTGAAATAGCTCAACTGGATATCCATCACCTCCACTAGCTTTGTTCATAGTGAAGCTTCCTAAGGCCCATTGACTTCCCACTCCAGGATGTCTGGCTCTAGGTGAGTGATCACACCATCATGGTTATCTGGGTCCTAAAGGTCTTTTTTGTGTAGTTCTTCTGTAGTTATTCTTGTCACCTCTTCTTAATATCTTCTGCTTCTGTTAGGTCCATGCCATTTCTGTCCTTTATTGTGCCCATCTTTGCTTGAAATGTTCCCTTGGTATCTCTAATTTTCTTGAAGAGATCTCTAGTCTTTCCCATTCTATTGTTTTCCTCTATTTCTTTGCATTGATCACTGAGGGAGGCTTTCATATCACTCCTTGCTATTCTTTGGAAAGAAGATATATTCAGATGGATATATCTTTCCTTTTCTCCTTTGCCTTCAGCTTCTCTTCTTTTCATAGCTATTTGTAAGGCCTCCTCAGACAACCATGTTGCCTTTTTGCATTTATTTTTCTTGGGGATGGTCTTGATCACTGCCTCCTGTACAATGTCACAAACCTCCGTCCATAGTTCTTCAGGCACTCTGTCTATCAGATCTAATCCCTTGAATCTGTTTGTCACTTCCGCTGTATCATCGTAAGGGATTTGATTTAGGTCATACCTGAATAGTCTAGTGGTTTTTCCTAGTTTCTTCAATTTAAGTATGAATTTGGCAATAAGGGGTTCATGATCTGGGCCACAGTCAGCTCCCAGTCTTGTTTTTACTGTATAGAGCTTCTCCATTTTTGGCTGCAGACAATATAACCACTCTGATTTCAGTATTGACCATCTGGTGATGTCCATGTGTAGAGTCATCTCTTGTGTTGTTGAAAGAGGATGTTTGCTATGACCAGTGCATTCTCTTGGCAAAACTCTATTAGCCTTTGCCCTACTTCATTCTGTACTCCAAGGCCAAATTTGCCTGTTACTTCAGGTATTTCTTGACTTCCTCCTTTTGCATTCCAGTCCCCTATAATGAAAAGGACATCTTTTTTGGGTGTAGTTCTAGAAGATCTTGTAGGTCTTCATAGAACTGTTCAACTTCAGCTTCTTCAGCATTACTGGTAGGGGCATAGACTTGGATTACTGTGATGTTGAATAGTTTGCCTTGGAAATGAACAATAAATCATTCTGTCATTTTTGAGATTGCACCCAAGTACTGCATTTTGGACTCTTTTATTGACTATGATGGCTACTCCATAGGAGATTCTTGCCCACAGTAGTAGATATAATGGTCATTTGAATTAAATTCACCCATTCCAGTCCATTTTAGTTCACTGATTCCTAAAATGTCAGTGTTCACTCTTGCTATCTCCTGTTTGACCACTTCCAATTTGCCTTGATTCATGGACCTAACATTCCAGGTTCCTATGCAGTATTGTTCTTTACAGCATCAGACTTTACTTCCATCACCAGTCACATCCACAGCTGGGTGTTGTTTTTGCTTTGGCTCCATCTCTTCATTCTTTCTGGAGTTATTTCTCCACTGATCTCCAGTAGCATATTGGGCACCTACCGACCTGGGGAGTTCATCTTTCAGTGTCCTGTCATTTTAACCTTTTCATACTGTTCATGGGGTTCTCAAGGCAAGAATACTGAAGTGGTTTGCCATTCCCTTCTCCAGTGGACCACGTTTTGTCAGAACTCTCCACCATGACCTGTCCGTCTTGAGTGGCCCTAAACGGCATGGTTCATAGTTTCATTGAGTTAGACAAGGCTCTGGTCTATGTGATCAGTTGGGTTAGTTTTCTGTGACTGTAGTTTTCAGTCTGCCCTCTGATGGATAAGGATAAGAGGCTTATGGGGGCTTCCTGATGAGAGAGACTGACTGAAGGGGAAACTGGGGGTCTTGTTCTGATGGTTGGGGCCATGCACAGTAAATCTTTAATCCAATTTTTTGTTGAAGGGCGGGGCTGTGTTTCCCTCCCTGTTATTTGACCTGAGGCCAAACTATGGTGGAGGTAATGAAGATAATCAAATCATTAAAGACATTACAAAAAAACCACCCTAAGTCTGGAGTGATACTCAAAATTAAGGGTTGGGGAAGGCATTTTTATTTCTTTTTTTAAAAATTATGTGGTTTGTGTGAATCACTCGGTTGTGTCCGACTTTTTGTGACCCCATGGACTACAGCTCGCCAGGTTCCTCTGTCCGTGGAATTCTCCAAGCAAGAATACTGTAGTGGGTAGCCATTCCTCTCTCCAGGGGAACTTCCCAACCCAGGTCTCCCACATTGCAGGCAGATACTTTACCATCTGAGCCACCAGTGATGCCCGTGTGTTTGTGTATATCACATCTTTTTAAAAATTTTATTTATTTTGGCTGTGCTGGGTCTTCAGTGCTACTCAAGCTTTCCTCTAGTTGCAGCAGGCAGGGTCTACTCTCCAGTTGTGGTGCATGGGCTTCTCATTGCAGTGTCTTGTGGAACACGGGCTCTAGGGTGTGAGGGCTTCAGTAGCTGTGGGACGTAGGCTCAGTAGTTGTGACTCCCCAGGCTCTAGAGCACCGGCTCAAGAGTTGTGGTGCATGGGCTTAGTGGCTCCATGGCATCTGGGGTCTTCCTGGATCAGGGATCAAACCTGTGTCTCCTACAATGGCAGGCAGATTCTTTACCACTGAGCCATCAGGGAACCCTTACTTTTTTCTGTATAGAAGAATGCAACCAATAAACATAGATGAAATTATGGAATTGGAAAAATAGCCCTGTGCAGTCCCCAGTGATTCAGGCAAAGATCATAAAGAGAAGCTAAAACCCATCTTGTGACAGGATTTAAGGGAAAGGAGGATGCTTGCACAGTGTCAGAATATCATTCCACATTTTACTTAATAAAGAGGAAATATATAGCTTACAATGAAGAAATTCAGCAGTCAGCAACTTAGCCTGGTGATCACACTTAGCACCACTAATGGTGAAACAACCTGACTTTCTTGATTTGATGCAATGTGAAGGATACAGCCTTTTCATACTGTTCATGGGGTTCTCAAGGCAAAAATACTGAAGTGGTTTGCCATTCCCTTCTCCAGTGGACCACGTTTTGTCAGAACGCTCCACCATGACCTGTCCATCTTGGGTGGCCCTAAACGGCATGGTTCATAGTTTCATTGAGTTAGACAAGGCTCTGGGCCATGTGATCAGTTTGGTTAGTTTTCTGTGCTTAATTGTCTGTGATTCAGTTACTGTTCTGTGAACAGTATGAAAAGGCACTGACACTGAAAGATGAACGCCCCAGGTTGGTAGGTGCCCAATATGCTACTGGAGGTCAGTGGAGAAATAACTCCAGAAAGAATGAAGAATGAAGAGATAGAGCCAAATCGAAAACAACACCCAGTTGTGGCTGTGACTGGTGATAGAAGTAAAGTCTGATGCTGTAAAGAACAATATTGCATAGGAACCTGGAATGTTAGGTCCATGAATCAAGGCAAATTGGAAGTGGTCAAACAGGAGATGGAAAGGGTGAACACTGACATTTTAGGAATCAGTGAACTAAAATGGACTGGAATGGGTGAATTTATTCAAATGACCATTATATCTACTACTGTGGGCAAGAGTCTCCTATGGAGTAGCCATCATAGTCAATAAAAGAGTCCGAAATGCAGTACTTGGGTGCAATCTCAAAAATGACAGAATGATTTCTAGCTCCTTTCCAAAACAAGCCATTCAATATCACAGTAATCCAAGTCTGTGCCCCAGCCATTAATGCTGAAGAAGCTGAAGTTGAACGGTGCTATGAAGACCTACAAGACCTTATAGAATTAACACCGAAAAATGATGTCCTTTTCATCATAGGGGACTGGAATGCAAAAGTAAGAAGTCAAGAGATACCTGAAGTAACAGGCAAGTTTGGCCTTGGAGTACAAAATGAAGCAGGGCAATGGCTAACAAGAGTGGCTGGAAAAGGTCAGTTTTCATTCCAATCCCAAAGAAAGGCAATGCCAAAGAATGTTCAAACTACTACACAATTGCATTCATCTTACATGCTAGCAAAGTAATGCTCAAAGTTCTCCAAGCCAGGCTTCAACAGTACATGAACTGAGAACTTCCAGATGTTCAAGCTGGATTTAGAAAAGGCAGAGGAGCTAGAGATCAAATTGCCAACATCTGTTGAATCATGGAAAAAGGAAGAGAGTTCCAGAAAAATATCTACTTCTGTTTTATTGACTATGCCAAAGCCTTTGACTGTGTGGATCACAACAAACTGTGGAAAATTCTTCAAGAGATGGGGATAGCAAACCACCCTAGCTGTCTCCTCAAAAATCTGTATGCAGGTCAAGAAGCAACAGTTCGAACAAGACATGGAACAATGGACTGGTTCCAAATTGGGAAGGGAGTACGTCAAGGCTGTATATTGTCACCCCGCTTATTTAACTTATGTGCAGAGTACATCATGCAAAATGCCAAGCTAGATGAATCACAAGCTGGAATCAAGATTGCCAGGAGAAATATCAGTAACCTCAGATATGCAGATGATACCATCCTTATGGCAGAAAGTGAAGAGGAACTGAAGAGCCTCTTGATGAAAGTGAAAGAGGAGAGTGAAAAAGCTGGCTTAAAACTCAACATTCAGAACTTCCCTGGTAGTCCAGTGGTTAAGAATCTCCTGCCAATGTAGGGGACATGGGTTCCATCCCTGGTCCAGGAAGATCCCACATGCTGCAGGGCAACGAAGCCCTTGCGCCACAACTACAGAGCCTGCGCCCTAGAGCCTGTGATCTGCAGCAAGAGAAGCCCTCCCATCGCAACTGGAGAGTAGACCCCACTCGCTGCAACTAGAGAAAGCCCGTGCGCAGCAATGAAGACCCAGCTCAGCTGGAAATAAATAAATTAATGCGTTAAAAAAAAAAAAAAAAACCTCAACATTCAAAAAACCACGATCATGGCATCCGGTTTCATCACTTCACAGCAAATAGATGGAGAAACAATGGAAACAGTGACAGGCTTTTATTTTGGGGGGCTCCAGAATCACTGCAGATGGTGACTGCAGCCATGAAATTAAAAGACGCTTGCTCCTTGGAAGAAAAGTTATGACCAACCTAGACAGCATATTAAAAAGCAAAGACATTACTTTGCCGACAAAGGTCCATCTAGTCAAAGCTATGGTTTTTCCAGTAGTCATGTATGGATGTGAGAGTTGGACCATAAAGAAAGTTGAGTGCTGAAGAATTGATGCTTTTGAACTGTGGTGTTGGAGAAGACTCCTGAGAGTCCCTTGGACTGCAAGGAGATCAAACCAGTCAATCGTAAAGGAAATCAGTCCTGAATATTCACTGGAAGGACTGATGCTGAAACTGAAACTCCAATATTTTGGCCACCTGATGCAAAGAACTGACTCATTTGAAAAGACCCTGATGCTGGGAAAGATTGAGGGCAGGAGAAGAAGGGGACGACAGAGGATGAGATGGTTGGATGGCATCAATGACTAAATGGACATGAGTTTGAGCAAGCTCCAGGAGTTGGTGATGGACAGGGAAGCCTGGAGTGCTGCAGTCCATGGAGTCCCAAAGAGTCGGGCATGACTGAGTGACTGAACTGAACTGAAGTAAACAGCGTTACCTGTGAAGGAACTTTGCCCAAGATGCTTAACTTAAATATAATGAAGGCTTTTGACCCAACTTCTAGTTTATAGGAAATACAGGGAGAGAAAAACAAGTAAAATGACCATGATGGAAGACTCAGATTCAGAATGTGTAACATACAAAAACTGGCCTAAATCCTTCAGAAAGTACTGTCATTAAGAAGAGTGGAATACTGCTCTAGATTTTGAGACAAAAGATGTAAAAATTAAATGCAGTGAGTAAATCTTGATTGAGTTTTGGTGTGGAAAAATGAAGCTATAAAAGAATATTTGAGGACACTTCAGGAAATTTCTTTATAGACTGGATATCAGATGATACTGAATTATGGTTCATTTTATTACTGTGGAATTAAGTTACTTAGGAGAATGTCCTATTCAGGTAATTAGGGACCGAGTACCATTGGGGGCAGGAGGAGAAGGGGACGGCAGAGGATGAAATGGTTGGATGGCATCACCGATTCAATGGACATGAGTTTGGGTAAACTCCGGGAGTTGGTGATAGACAGGGAGGCCTGGCGTGCTGCGATTCACGGGGTCGCAAAGAGTTGGACACGACTGAGCAACTGAACTGAACTGTTACATCTATGACTTACCTTCAAATAGTTCCATCAAAAGATTATATAAAATGTTTGGAAATTCATTTTGTGTATACACACACACATACACACATGGACAGATAAAGAATTAAAACATGGCAAAACATTTAACAGTCATCGTGGAGGATGTATGTGTCTGCTCATGGTACTAGTCTTTCAGATTTTGTTGAAAAATTGTGTTTCAAAATTTTCAAAAGATGGAAAACAGTGTTCATAGACTAGTTAGAATAGTTTTGGTGTGTGTTGTGTGTGTTGGAGGGGGATGGTGGGGAAAAGCATCAGATAGGATAGGTGAGGGGAAATCTAGGAGCTGGCAGTAGTTTAGCAACCTTGGAAGTAATATACGAGAATTCAAAAGCTTATGTGGTTGTCAGAAACAGAAGGCCACAGAAAGCTGGATGGGTCAAAGCTTAGCAGAAAGGTGTGGGCAGTGGAGGCTGAAGCAGTCACCGGAGCCCTTTGAAGGTCAGGAAGGAAAACTTGAGAAAGAATTGCTTTGACTTCCCCACAGGCAGGAGAGAGTCCAGTGGGCCTTGCCCTCTGATCTGGTGACAGGAGCTTTTTAAATTTTTTTGATTCTGTTTGGCTTTCTTATATATAGCCTCCATCAGTGGTCTTAAGGTGGTCTTTTAAACTCAGAGTTAATGGGATTCATCTGCATCACAGCCCCTGAAGGTACCCTCATTATCTGGGTGTTTCCCACTCCCAGATTCATGTTGCCTGTTTATTTATCTATCTTAGAAAAAACTTATCGCAAAAAAGGCAGGAAAAACCTGGTACAGTCCACTTCACTTTAATCGCACAGTGGATAATAAAACAATCTTTTTTTTTTTTTTAAAAAGGATACTTAGACCAAACAACAATGGGCGGTAGGTGGGTATACATTCCCAGATGTAAACAGGAAAACAGCGACAGCATGACTTTTTCCAGAAGCCAGAATGAACCCCAGAGTTTAGCCACAGTAAGACTAGTGGTCTGTAGTTTGATAATGGTCACATTTAGCCATTTTATTGGTATAGTGTCAGCAGTCGAAAAAAAAAAAACCCTACACAATGGAGATGGTAATGCTCAGAGAACCATTAGGTGGCAGTAGGGACACACATATCTTTTTGTTTTGGCCGCGGGGCATGTAGGATCTTAGTCCCCAGACCAGGGATCAAATCCATGCCCCCTGCCTTGGAACCATATTAACCACTGGATTACCAGGGAAGTCTCAGACACAAACATCTTTTGATATCTGATTTTCTCCCCTCCTCCCCCAATGATGGAGCCTTAGTGAAAGAACATTGCCAAACAGCTTTGTCAGGGAAAAATAAACAGCCAAAAAACCCCAGCAACTTTGGTTTATAGCATCCAAGTGATTAAGGCCTGCTAGTCATCTGTACTCAACTCCTGTTCTTGGTTTTAATATACACATTTTTATGTGTACTTGCTATAATTTTTTAATAAAATAGCTTTATATCCAAAGTCCTTTAGATCACTTGTGTGCTGTTTACAACATCTCTCTGTTGTCAGCTTTAGAACATAAGCTGAAATATAAGTAGGAAGTGTGGCTCATGTTGTTCGAGATTCAGGACATTTAATACATGGCTTTTATAGGGACACTTTCATTCTCTGTGATTAGTGATCACGAAGAGCTCTCTGTAGTCCTCACAGGTGTCATGTGTTAGGGTCCCCGGGAAAAGAACTCAGATTTCTGTGCGGGAGGTTTACTGGGGTCTACCCTTGGGAACATCACCTGTGAGAGGTGACAGGAGCAGTATGGGGCAGAAGGAGAAAGGAGGAGCTGCAAAACAGTTGCAACAAAGGCATCAAACAGTCCTGTAGGAGCTCTGGAGCTAGAGTGACCCTGCAGAGATGCTCCCCACCTTAAGTCAAGGGAGCCAGAACTTTATACCCACCCAATCCCAAATAATCAGCCATAGATATGGGCTGCCCTGTGAAGGGGGCTAAGAGCCATTCAGCTGAAAGCTGTCAACCACTAACACTCCCTGCCTCTGGGAGGAGGAGCTCCTCAGTTCTGAAGAGGGAATCTGGGCAGCACACCGCAGCATCCACATTAGGGAAGAAGGCGTGCTCTCCCCATGGCACCCTTATTTTTGGCACCTCTGAGGCTGCCTCTCTTGCAGAAGCTACTCATTTTAGAAGCCATGAAACCACCTTCTCATCTTGTTTTCTTTGTGTTAAAAGCTCATGGAACAATGCCTTGGCTCTTCCTGCAGATGATGTTTGTGTTGAATTGATTTCTAGTGTATGTGTGTGTATGTGTGTGTGCGCGCACACACACGCGCACTGTAGGAGAGGTTGCTCATGCTTAAGCATCTCAGGTACAAAGATTAAGGATTTCCATTGTGGAAGGATGCTCCAAAAGTTTTTGGCACGATTGGTGATAATTTACTCTGGCACACCAAAAACCAATAGGGCAAATTTTATAAAAAGAAAAGCCTTTAGGGTAAGTTTTGTTTTGTTTTTTTAAAAAGGAGGAATAAATGATATGTCCTGAAAATAGCCTTTTTGCAGGCAGAAAATACATGATCAACTGTTTATGAAGAAGTTTTTAAAATTTTCTATTTCGCCTGACTTTGCCTTCTTTTGTATTCTGTGATACTGTTGTCCTTATTTTTTTTTCCAGTTTCAGCAGAAGGAATCACTCCTCCCACCCTTATAGTAATTTGGTTAATTCTACCCTCTCAGTGTCTTTTTGGGTGTATTTCTTCTCTGTGCTAGTGCTGCAGACCAAGCTGTCATCACCTAGGCTGATGCAGTCGCCTAAGATTGGGAATCCTTCCCCAAGGAGCATCTTCCACACTTGGCTCCCAGATTGATCTTCCGCGTGCCCACCCTTCTGCATCTTCCAAACATACTCACACCTACTTGTCAACATCCCATTTGTTAGCCCAGCATATAAGGCCATGGGCAATATGGTCACAGCCTGCTTCTCAGCCTGAGCATGGACCGTACTCACCATGTATGAACCTACCCTTTCCTTTCATGCATTGCTGCTTTGTCCCTAGCGTCTGTTTTATGCACATGCCTTTCCCACTTTCCCGCCTGGAAAAATGTCTTTAATAACCCAGTTCAGATGGGACTTTGGTGACTGTTCACCAGCTTTCACAGAACTCCCTGTTTCCCATGTCTGCTCCCTTAGTGTTTTACGTCCAATAGCAAACACCCTGGGCTCTTGGTGTTTAGAATGGAGCGACTCTTGGGCCTCAGGCTTCCCAGGTGGCATTAGTGGTAAAGAAACCGCCCGCCATTGTTGGAGATATAAGAGACATGGGTTCAATCCCTGGATCAAGAAGATCCCCTGGTGGAGGGCATGGCAACCCACTCTAGTATTCTTGCCTGGAGAATCCTATGGTCAGAGGAGCCTGCCAGGCTACTCTATAGGGTCACAAAGAGTCAAACATGAAAGAAGCAACTCACCATGCACTCACACAGGACATCATGGCTAAAGGGCAGTGGTTAATCTTGTTCTTTGCATTGTCTACATTTGGCAAGGTGTATCTGGCGCAAGTAGAATTCGGTCTCCTTGAGAAACATGGAGTTTGATATCAAAAGCAAACTTTTGATAGCAGTGAACATTATATTTGACTTTGCAGAACATCCTAAAGATTTCTTGTAATTAACATGGTATTTCTCTGACACATAGACCCATAATATCAGTTGCCACATATGGTTATTACTACAGTAAGATATAAGGAATTAATATTTTGAGGCATTTTCTTGATGGAGAGAAACTTCTGGTTGATCCTAATTAATGATGTGTCTCTGCAGGGAGTTGAAAGTGATTTTTACTTTTGTGTTTGCTGCTAAGTCTCTAGGTAGGAAAAACCTGACTATAATTGCTTGATTATGAGCAATCAGTGTATCTCTCTTTCTTTGTTGTTGTTTTCAGTGTTACTGAGTTGGTGCCTAATTTGATACTTTCTCCACAGATGGAGTGAATAGAACAAATTAACCTGACAGTGGAAGAGCAAAACTCATGCAACTGAGACAAGAAAGGGACTACAGTTTATAGATATATGTGGCCATTTGTTTTATGGTTTATGAAGAGAAAAATATTGAACACAGAGCACAAGGTGTATTTACTCTTATTTTTGCTGTGACTTGTAAAGTGGCCCAGGTTAGGCCACTTTACTTTTTTCTGTCCCATCTAAAAAAAAAAAGATAACATATTTCCTGTATCGTCATAAGACAATCAAGTTGATGTGAATATAACAGCTACTTCTAGCAGTTTGCGAGCCCAGAGTAAATGGTTGTGGGCTGTTTTTGGTTGTAATTGATGCTCTGTCTTGTTTTACTTCGTTTTTCTTTTGCGTTGCTCTTGGATCTCTGTTTTATGATCAAAGGAAAACATGACAGCTTGCTTCATTGGCAGGTGAAACAGCACACTGGACCTAGGATCTGTAGTTCTAGTGTGGATTCTGCCTCTCACTAGCTATGAGGCCTTCAGCAGGAAGGCCTTAACTTTGTCCAGCCTCCATTTCCTTATCTGTTTTTCCTTTCAGTGCTGAGATTCTGCGATTCTTAGTTTATGGAGAAGGAAATGACAACCCACTCCAGTATTCATGCCTGGAGAATTCCATGGACAGAGGAGCCTGGTGGGCTACAGTCCGTGGGGTCGCAGAGAGTCAGACATGACTGAGCAACTAAACCACCACCACCATCAGGAAGTCAAGAAAGCGGACATATGATCTTTCCTGCGAAATCCAGTCCATATACAATCACTCAATCTTCTCGACATTTCTCCTTCCTCCGAGGTTCTACTGAAGTATATCAAAGCTACACAATCTAACACACATTAGTCCCCTGATGATAAGCTCTAGGAAGGCAGGGTTCCATGTATGAAATCCCATCTCATCCCCTGCCTCCATGCCCCCAACCTAGTCAACTCCCAGGTCTAGGCATCTGTTGTAGACTCAATTCATATATGTTGGCTGAAGGAGGAAGCTTAAGGACTCTGCAGCTATCTATTAAGAGTTGATTCTATTTATTTTACAGAGAAAAGAAAGGTGATTTGACAAGAATTTTCTTTGATAACTTCCTCCTCCAGCACATATACCTAAAAATAATCTGTGTTGATTCATCCTTGAAAAGATTGAAAAAGTATGACTGTATTAAAATTTAAATCATGCGTACAACCAAAAGTAGCATTATAAAGTTAAAGACAAGCCACAGGCCACAAGAAAATATTTGCAGATATTAAAAATATCTGTGTATATTTTAAATATTATATTTTATTTTTAAACATTAAAAATCCTGTGTATCGCTTCCTTTGTGGCTCAGCTGGTAAAGAATCTGCCTTCTATGCGGGAGACCTGGGTTTGATCCCTGGGTTGGGAATATCCCCTGGAGAAGGGAAAGGCTACTCACTGAAGTATTCTGACCTGGAGAATTCCATGGACTATACAGTCCATGGGGTTGCAAAGAGTTGGACGTGACTTAAAAATAAAATCCTGTGTATCATGAATAAAACGGATAAATAACCCAACAGAAAAATGAAAACACTGGGGAAGAGGAAGAAGAAGAATATTCATGCCCATCATTCATATTCCTTGGGTCTTTGCTTCTAACCTAGATTTAGTAGACCCCCGTACGGGTCTATCTAGAGTGGGTTGGGTTTAAGCAACTCATCTGCCAAAACAAGGTCCAAATGTCTTCAAAACATTGTATTTTGCTTGCAGTCATTTCCAGCTCATCAGCATTATTGATTTCAGATTCACCATGAAGAGAAAACGGTAAAACTGACACTAGGAAAGTGATTCTCTGAACTTAGAGACCAACTCAAACCAGGAAAGATGGAACCTGTGGAAAGATTTGGCTCACTGCGCTGAACAGGTGTGAGTCATGATTAACTTTGAAGGGTGCCTCTGTGTCACCCCCACCTGAGCTGCCCTCTTGCACATCTCTGCTCTTGCTGCCACTCCACCTTCTATCTTCCAAAGCTGGGTGGGTACAGAGCTGGAGTCAGGTGAGCCAGCTCTCACCACTGCCCTCACTGGCTTACGCCAGTCCTGCCCTCTGTGGCCTGGTGTTCTCTTCCTAGGAGCTCCCAGACAATAACTATTCTCTTATAAAGTTTATAGTATGACCCCTACTTGAAAAGTGTACACATATTCTGTTTTTTCCATTGCCGAAGCTGATTGCCACATTAAGACTATCCTATAAATACCTCTAGACCTACTCTGAGTTCTCACACTGAACCCATTTAATAATAACATAGAAAGAGCCCTTGAACCCTGGGAGAGGCAATATTCCTCAAGAGCATCCAGCTCAAGACACATATGGCAAGTCTGTTGCCAAGTCTCTATTTCTGAGAAACTCCTTTAGCATGAAGGAGACTCCTGTAGGGTTCACTAAAACACAATTTAGATGCAGCAGAAGTAGGAACAGCAAAAGTATACAAAGTAGGAAAATAGGTTGTTAAAAGCAGTGAGTAATGATAGCGTGTTGTTTTTTTTTTTTGTAAATCAATATCTGTCCTCATGTTTCTATGCACAAGGTGCATCCATCAAAGTGAGTCAGTGACGCTTGCCTGAGTCCTGCTGAGCGAGCCAGTGCTGTGTGACTCACCTTCCGTGATAGCAGTAAACCTCCAAGCCTCTTGCCTGGGACTTGACAAAGGAAACTCTATTCTGAATATGTCACTATTTGAATCTTTAAATGTAATCCAATTACCAGTCAACTTATAAACGTTCTCCATATTCTTCAGGTTGTTTCTAATCTTTCTCCTAATCACTTTTGCAGCCTGGCTGCATTTTATTGGGTTTATGTGTGTTAGCTTTGAGAAGGAATGGAAATGCCTGCTTCTCTGAGATGATCATTATGTACCATCCCCTCCCTCGTCCCCCACCACAGGTCGGGTAGAGCAGAAAGGTGATCTCATAGGGTTTTTCCAGACAATTATTCTGATTTTTAAAACACAAGTATGTGAAAGCCCCAATCATTGCCTCTTAAAATCCCCTTTGTGTTCAAAGAGGAAGCTTGGTGAATAGTTTCAGCAAAGTATCAGGAATATCAGATAGCACTGATTCACCCAGTTCTGGAAACAAACCTCAGTTTCTTCAATCATTGGTTCAAGATGAGAAAACTCTAAAAATGTGAAAACTTCCCTTTGTCGTGTACTAATTTGGCAACAAACCAAAGATCAGCCTGTCCTCTGACAAAAGTGACACATGAATTTGACAAGTGTTCCATCTTCTACCCCCCCGGCTCATGTTGCGCCCTTCTGGCTACATTGCTCCCTGGGTTCTCTATTCAAATCTTACTCATCTTTGTAGGTCCCACTCTCTCCCGGTAACCTTCCCCAACTTACTGGATTAGAGGGAGCTTTTCCTCCCCTGAACTCCTCTGGCACATATATCAGAATCTCTCAATTGACATTTAGTCAATTTCCAGGGTAGAGATTGTGCTGAATTCTTACTCCCACACCTATGGGAGTGCTGGTGCTTTGCCTACACTGCTGATGTGTAGTGTTGGCTGGGCATCAGGATTACCTGTGCAGTTTTTAGGAATTACACATGTCCCAGTCTCACATCACACCTTCTGAATCAGGCTCACTACTTGGGTGATTCTGATTTACCCCTGGAGTGAGAACTACCACTTTGCCATTATTGTAGGGATTACATGAGCTAATATGTTGAAGTGAAGTGAAGTATTAGTCACTCAGAGGTGTCCAACTCTTTGCGACCCCATGGACTGGGGCTCTCCAGGCTCTTCTGTCCATGGGATTCTCCAGACAAGAATACTGGAGTGGGTTGCCATTTCCTTTTCCAGGAGATCTTCCCAACCCAGGGATCGAACCCAGGTCTCCTGCATTGCAGGCAGACTCTTTACTGTGTGAGCCACCAGCGAAGCTCTCAATAGAGATATGTTGACAAGGCACTTTTTCTTTTTTTATTAAACTCTAGACTTTCATTATAAATTACAACTTGAATGCTATGGCTGCTTCCGTGCTCCACCTTCAGCCCTTAGCTCCTACTCCCTTCCTTTCCAACAGAACCTCTATATGTTTAGAGGGCTGCCCCTCCTCAACACAGTCTGCTTGCTTCAGGGGAAGCCCTCCCCACCCTCAGTGTGAGGTGGGGGGCTGAACAGTCTATGAGGTTAAATCCATGGTTCAGGAACAGGTGTGTGACCCAGTTATGGCCACTGAGAAGCGAGAAGAGTGCTGAAGGCTTCTGGGAAGGGTCTTCCTCTTTACTCTTTCTCCTGCTATTATCTTTGTAACTGGCAGCCACCCTGTGGTCTTTCTCTCTCTCCCTCCCCTTTCTCCCTTTTCCAGAAGGGAGAAAGAAGGTTTAGGATGAATCTGTGAAAAATCCTGGATCATTAATTTTGAGCAAAACAAACGTGAGTTGATCTCAATTTGGACTTCCACATATGTGCACCAATAAATGCCTAATTGTTTAAAACAGTTCTGTTATTGTGGCTGAAATATCCTCCTAGACATACTTGTGTTTATTCCCTTTGATCCCAAGTATCACCTGGCATAATGCCCTCTTTAGTAAATTGTCAATAAGCATTTGTTGAATGAATGAATGAATGAATGCATATGAGTGCCTATATATGCAAGTGCTGGAGACATAGTAGCCTAACAAAATCCCAGTCTTCATGGATTTTATATTCTAGTGGGAATAAAACTGCATTTGTGGACCAGGTTAGCAGCTTCTCTATAGAATCAAGTTTTATGTTTCCACTGCTTTAAGTATGGGTTCAACACTCTTGAGTTAGAAGAGGAACACTTGTCCCAAAGAGTCACTGCTCAGGAATTCACCTGACCACCAGAGTGACTTTTTGATGCTAAAGAAAAAGGAAATGACAAGTGACATCAAGAAGAATACTTTGTTCCCAAGTTTGTGACTCAGAGGAAAAACTACAGTGCTCTTACTACTATACTCAGCTCTAGAACATAAGACAGGAAATTGCAGAGGACCAGATGGGGAGTAACCATCTGAAAGGGCTAGGCAATCATGATTTTAATAAACGAATGGAATTTGGGGAAGGGAAAACCAATGACCTACTGAGTGTCGATCTGTGAGTGTGTGAAAGGTAACCACAGGAGGTAGTGATCAGCTCATCTCCAGATCTTCCCTCTGTGTACCACAGGCAAAGGGAGGGTGTCTTCCCCTTAGAGATTGCCCTTCATGCTCACGCTCAGTTGCTAACTCATGCCCAACCCTTTGGTGACCCCATGGACTATAGCCCGCCAGGCTCCTCTGACCATGGGATTTTCTCAGGCAAGAATACTGGAGTGGGTTGCCACTCCCTTCTCCAGGGAATCTTCCCAACCCAGGGATTGAACCCACATCTCCTGCATTGGCAGGCAGATTCTTTACCACTGAGCCACCAGGGCGCCATGATAAACTGGGGACTGGCCTTCATTAGAGATATTTTAGTATGGGATAGACCGGTTTAGATGTATTATTTGTGTATGCAATAGGATGATCTCATTCCTTTTCTGGGGTAGCAAACGCTGGTGAGAGTGAGTGCAGCCATCCCTGAAGACTGGTGAGGGAAATGACTGACAGGAGGGCAGACTTTGTGCAGCAGCAGGCCTAATGACCCAGCTGGCTGATCAGAAAACAAATTCAGGGACTTCTCTGATAGTCCGTTGGCTAAGACTCCATGCTCCCAATGCAGGGGGCCCAGGTTTGATCCCTGGTCAGGTCACTAGATCCCACATGCTGCAACTAAAAGTTCACATGCCACAAATGAAAGAACCATATACTGCAACAAAGACAGAAGATCATGTGTGCCACAGCTAAGACCCAGCACAGCTAAACAAAAAATAACTATTAAAAAAAATAAATACCACCTCCAATCCACTGCCCTCAACTCCCATCAAATATATTTAAAAAAAAGAAAAAAGAAAGCAAATTCAGAAAAGTAGGGTAGGAAGGAGCAGTCTAGCAAAATGAGTTGAGGCACAAAATCATTACTGGGCTTCACTGGTGGCTCAGTCAGTAAAGAATCTGCCTCCAACACAGGAGACCACCTGCAGCGCAGGAGCCCGAGTTTGGTTTCCTTGGTTAGGAAGATGGCCTGGAGAAGGAAATGGCAACCCACTCCAGTATTCTTGCCTGGGAAATTCCACGGACAGAGGAGCCTGGTGGGCTACAGTCCATGAGGTAGCTAGGGTCGGACACGACTTAGCGACTAAATCATCAAAGCAAAGGTAAACACTCTAGACCTAGGAAGATGAGGGCTTCAGGGAGCAGGTGTCATTGAAACCTGACACTAGAGAAGTAAGTCAAGGACATTCACTAAGGTCCTGAGATCAGGTCTGAGTAATTAAATTCAGCACCAGCTCACAGACAGGAGACAAACAAAGCATGACCCACACCAGGATAGGAGGTGTCACGTAGACTTGGTGATAAGCTAATGGTCTGTGTGTGTAAATGTTCAGTGGGTCAATGAGCTCATCAGGCTGTCCTATGAGATGGCACCAGTCAGACAGTTCTATATCCTTAAGCTCTAAATGGGCTTCCTTGGTGGCTCAGACAAGAATCTGTCTGCAATGTGGGAGACCTGGGTTCAATCCTTGGGTCAGGAAGATCCTCTAGAGAAGGACATGGCAACTCACTCCAATATTCTTGCCTGGAGAATCCCATGGACAGAGGAGCCTGGCAGGCTACAGTCCATGGGGTTGCAAAGAGTTGGACACAGGACACAACTAAGCCACTAATACTCTCACTTTAAAGCTCTAAACATACAGGTTCTTATGGAACTGGCAAAAATTTAAGTTCTGTGAAACAGAAAGGCAATTGTAATGGAAATCTATCCCCCCCCCCCAAATTTGCATCTCATAGCACTGCAGTTTCTTTTGGGAAACCACTCCTCCCTGGCTGGCAAACCACGTGACTTCAGATGATGCCAGCTCCCAAACACCAGCCCATCTAGGATTGGGTGAGTGACTTGATTTGACTAATTAACATATTCCTTCCCTCTGGACACAGTGATTGGTTCAGGGAGGGCATGTGATCTAAGTTGGTCCAATGAAAGTCAATTCTGAATTTTTTGTTTTTTTGTTTTGCTGGAAATACTGGGAAGGGGCCATTCTTTTTCTGCTGGCAGAAATGTACAATGTAGGAAGTAAGCACAGACCTGGCAGGAGCCACTGCACGGAGAGGACTTTCCCACAAATGGAACCAACCCAGAGAAGTAGAGCCAATAGAGAGATGGAGGGAGAGATTAAAAGGCAATTATTCTGATGGTATCATTGGAACCAGCTGTGCCTGAAGACAGACCTAGGTTTTTGTGTTACTATTAAGACATCCTGAATTGTGTTTCTGTTACTTGTGACTTGTAGTCCTGAAGTTATCAATAATGGAGGCTATATTATGATAAATAACTTTGCTTTCCCATCTTTTCAGATGAGTTGATAAGATTCAGCCCATCAACTTATGTTGTGCCTTCTATTGGCAAAAACTGTTCTGAGCATTAGGATATTTCTATGAATAAAATAGAATCCTTGCCCTCAAGGAACTTACCTTCTAGCAGAAGGAGATAGCCTTTAAAAAAGTTAACAACAAAGATATAAGAAAAATTTAGGTATAGATAGAGTTATCAAGAAGATTACATAGGATCAGGGTAGGAGAGGCTGTTTTTAGTGAGGATAGCCAGGAAAGGTCTCTTGGAGGAGATGATAATGTTTGAATTGAGGCTATAATGTTAAGAAGACGCTGCTGTTCAAAGACTAGGGGAGAATGCTCCCAGCAGAAAGAAGAGTAAATATAGAGGCCCTCATACAGGAACAATACTGACCTATTCAGGGAACAGAGAGAAGGTGAGGGTGGCTGGAGTATCCCTAGTGATGGGACAAATGGAGGGAGCTAAGACTAGAAAGGGACTAGTTGGGCCACACCCCTTGACCTTGGGAGAGTTTGGGTTTTATTTTGGAAGCAATGAGAACTCATGGAAGTGTTACTAGGACCTGACTTACCTTTTAAAATCATTATTCTTATTGTTGGGTGAAGGTTAGACTAAAGGAAGGCAAAAGGGAAGTAAGAAAGACCTACCTACAAGGAGATAATGCAGTGGTCCAGACTGGAGGGGCTGGGAACGGGGGTTGGAACAACAGAGATGGAAATGGAGAAAGGTAATTGTATTTAGGATACATTTTGGAGGCACAGGCAATAGGGTATTCAAATGGGTTAGAAGTGAGTTTTGAGGAAAAGAGATGATTCAACATGATGACTAAGTTTTACCCTGAGCAGCTAGGTAGATGATGGTGCCATTTACAAAAATGAGCCAGCCACCCTGGGGAGCAGATTTGGGATAGGAAAGGATCCATAGTTCTGTCTCAGCTGTGTGAGACATCCAAGTGGAGGTATCAAGTGAGCAATTGGTTAGCCGTATCTGGAGTTCAGGGGAGATGTTTAGGCTGGAGATACTTATTTGTAAGTCATAGACATAGATGGGTTTCCCATCTGTGTCTGAGAAGAGAAGAGAGATGTTCAAACACAGAGCCCTGGGATCTGCACCATTCAGAGGAGGAGATAAAGAGCAAAGAAGGAAGAAAGGCCAGGCAAACACGATGTTACAGAAGCCTAGATAACAAATGTTTCGAGAACAAGACAGATGTCATCTAAATTGAATACTGCCCAGAGGTTGAGTAAAATGAGGAAGGAGAACCAACTATTGGCTTTGGCAAGACAACCCTGATAAGGGACCTTTCAGGGGAGGGTTAAGGGCAAAAGCAATGAGAAGAGAGTTAGAGGAAGACACCCAGGTGCTGCTTTCAGGCTTGCTGGTCAGTTCTAGATGTATGGCATTTATTGACAAGCCATCCTAAAGGAGATCAGTCCTGGGTGTTCATTAGAAGGACTGATGTTGAAGCTGAAACTCCAATACTTTGGCCAGAACTGACTCATTGGAAAAGACCCTGATGCTGGGAAAGATTGAGGGCAGGAGGAGAAGGGGATGACAGAGGATGAGATGGCTGGATGGCATTGCCGACTCGATGGACATGGGGTTGGGTGGACTCAGGGAGTTGGTGATGGACAGGGAGGCCTGGCGTGCTGCGGTTCATGGGGTCGCAAAGAGTTGGACACGACTGAGCGGCTGAACTGAACTGAACTGAACTTGGTAGGGATATGCCATCTTATTTTTTCAAGAGTCTAATGTTTTTAAATTTTATTTTTAATTTAAATTTATATACAATGAAGTATGCATAGCTTAAGTGATGAGTTTCTTTTACTGAGATAAAATTCACATAACATCAAGTGAACCATTTTGGAGTGAACCATTCAGTGGCATTTAGTACATCACAATGTTGGGAAACCATCACCTCTATTTAATTCCCTAACACTTCTCTCACTCCCAAGGGAGACCCCATACTCCTTAATGGGTATAGGTGTGTCCTTTTGGGGTATGCTTTCTTAATACCCTTCATTTAATGCACTCCAAGAAAACAAATTTTTCTCTTTTTAGCTCTGAACAGCTAAAATCCACTTAAGACAGTTCTTTATTGAAAGAACACAGGTCAAGCCAAAGTAAGCTGTTGTGTAAGAAATCAGGTTCGTGGTTACCCTTGAGGAGCAGTTTGTAGTGAATGGAGGGATAGCTTCAGGGAGCTTGTGGGGCGCTAGAGACAGTCTGTTTCTTGACTTGTCTGCTGGTTGTGAAACCGAGCAGGACCCTGTAGGCTCCTGGGTACGGAAGCCTTTCTGTGTCCCCTGTTCCTTGTCTGTAAGGAACAGACTCCAGCCTCCCTGACCTTCCCCGAGTTCCAAAGGGAAGATTTGAACAGTTGCTAATCAGGGAAGGGAGAGGATGCAGGGACAAGGGAGAAACAGCCAAGGAACAACAGTGCAGGCTTGGGGCAGCATCCTGATTCCTCCTCAAGGGATACGTGTAACTTCAAGTTATTTATAGAACTAAACCCCCAACAAATGGAAGATGCCAGCATTCTTCAGAAAAACCACCTAAGGCCAGATTAAAGGAACCAGAGAAGCTCATCAAAAGGTTACCTAAGACCAGATTAAAGGAGTGCAGGCCCTGCACACACTAACTTATCAGCAACCCTACCCTTGGCATCACTGACTCAATGGACATGAGTTTGAGCGAGCTCTGGGAGATGGTGAAGCCCGGCGAAGCCTGGCATGCTGTAGTCCATGGGGTTGCAAAGAGTCGGACATGACTGAGCGCCTAAACAACAACAACAACCCTTGAACTATTGCTATGAAACCAAATCCTTCCAGGTTGGGACACAGTCTTCGAGGGCAGAAGCCCACTGGCTCCCTTTTTGCTGGACAAAGTAATAAAGCTATTCTTTTCTACTTCATCCCAGACTCTCTGTCTCTGAGATTCAATTCAGCACTGGTGCCCGGAGACGGAGTTGTCAGCATCAGTTGCATGGATGTTATTCAGTTAACAATAATTATTTAAGCTTTATAGTTATGATATGTACACTTTGCTGTATGTATGCTTCAAGTTAATTTTTTTAAAAAAATAGCTAACGAATCAGGAGACCTGGGCTTCAGTTCCAGCCTGGAGGTAACTAGCTTTGTGATCCTAGACAAGTCACTTAACCTCTCTGGTCCTCGGGTTGCCTCACCTGTAAATGAAGAGGATTGAGCTAGATGCCCTCCAAGGTCCCTTCCACCCAGTGTGGTTCCAAATGTGGTTCCCCCTGTTTGAAGTCGGGCACCTGCGCTGCTGAAATCAGCCTAAAGCCCTCGCTGACCTTGGCATGGGGCAGGGTGGGAGCAGGCCTTTTTCATCTTCCTTCTTTCAGAAGCTAACAGTTGCTGCTGACGTCTCTGTGGTACCACTTGTCACCGGGCAAGGCAGCTGTGAAGTTAATGATAGTACAAATAAAAAGCTGCTAGTAATTAGGCGGCTGGATGTTCAAGCATTATTGTTATTTTAAAAAAATCAATTAGCTGAATAAGAAAATGCCATTGAGACAAGCGTTTATTTTTCTCCCTAGCGTGATTCCAGCTGGGTATGAGGATAATATGGTCAGTTCCAGAAAGGGAAAATATGTTTCTGATATATTGGAACTAATATATTTTAAAAAACTGCATAGGGAAAGATGGAAGCTTTTAATTTTTTTTTTTTTAATCCTATAAGGGAAGAAGAGTCACATAATTACTTGTGATTTGTACCTGCTACTGTCTCATTAGCAACCCATTGGCTCTGGCAATGACCACATCCTCATTTCCTCCTTTTATTTGTTTATTTAGGTCACACTGTGTGGCATGTGGGATCTTAACTCCTCAACCAGGGATTGAACCCATACCCCTTGCATTGCAAGGCCAAGTCTTAACCACTGGACCACCACGGAAGTTCTCCCATTGTCTCCTTTCAGAAAAACTTCAATTAAAAAAAAACTGCTTCTAGAACATCTGGAATGTTATCGATCAGTATTCCTATCTCTGGGTTTAGACCTAGAGAGTCTATGAAGCAAATTAAATGAAATAACAACAGCATTTTTTTCCCTATACTCCTCTTGTTCATTATTCAAATAACTGTACCTAGCCAAGTAGATAATACAACTGGGTTTGTTTAAAGCTTTCTCCTAAAGATTACTCGGGTCTGTGCCCTGCATTAACCATTAACTCTACACCAGTTATTGAAATTTCCTGAGCCTTAGTCTTCTTACCCGTGAAAAGGAGATACTGTTAGTACCCACCGCAGGGTGTGTGTGTGTGTGTACACATGTGTGTATGTATACGTGTGTGTGCATATTCACACAGACAAATTAGTTTGCATGATCCATGGCAAATGCTTTGCTCAGTGCCTGACATGTAACAGGCACTCGGTAAATATTAGGTCTTTTTACTCTGGGGAAGAAGAGGATGTTCTTATGCCCATGGGGAAAGAGGATGGCAGGGTCAGGCAGCAGAAAGTCGATCTGACTGTTTTCCTTTTGTGCGGACCTGGGGACGCCACCACCCATGGGCTCTTAACCACTGAGGTTCTCCCAAGACCCCAACAGGGCTTCTAGACTTCTCTGAGCCTGTCAGTTTTTGGTCCCTGCTTGTTGCACTTTAGAACCACAAATAGCCTTGGAGAGAGGGAGTCAGAGGTTCTGACTCTTCCTCATGATGGATGGTGACCACACCCCCTGCCGCCACAGCTGGTGACACAGGCCTTTAGCATAATGGAAGGCATTTGGGGATCTATTTTTCTCTCCCTGCGCAGAGCATTACTCACCTCACTCCTCTGTGTCACAAGGAAGGAGGGGGACATGAGAAACTCTCAAGGATGAGTCAAGTTTCAGTGGAGCATCTCTACTCAGAAGGCAGTGACTGCTGTTTCTTTTGGATTCCTGAAATTCAAATTACAAAGCAAGCCCCAAACTCGTCTCTTTCTTCTTTTTTTACCTCCCAGGGAAGGGCGGCAACTGGAGCTGTAAACATTTTGATTGTGTTTTTTCTAGGTTAGAGGCTGAAGGAAAATATTAGCCTCAGAGTGGGCCTCCTTAGGGCCTCTGTGATTCTTTTTTCTTGGGGGAGGGGGGCGCTGTGCTGGGTCTTCACTGTGGTGGGTGGGCTTCTCTAGTTGGTCCTTGTGGGCTTAGTTGCTCTACAGCATGTGGGGTCTAAGTTCCCCCACCAGGGATGGAACTCGAGTATCCTGCATTGGAAGGCGGATTCTTAATCACTGGACCACCAGGACATCCCAGAAGCTCTGTGATTCTTGATCATGAATGTAGCCTGGTTCCTTGCCGTCTCAGCCTCTCACCTTCTCCTAAGACATCAATCCCCACCAGAGCTCTTCTACCCTTTCTTTCCCTCCTAGGAGGGCCACGGTCACCCAGTGGTTTCTCAACTGACTCTAGATTACAGATGAGTGTGGAGAGCTTCTCTTTTGTGAACACTGTGGGGCCTCCTCTGCAGGTATACCCCCTAATCATTGCTACATTCATGTCAGTTAAGAGATTGGCCAGACCCTACATGGCTGTATCTCTCCCTATGACTCTGATGTCCTTGTAAAGCTCTCTTCTCAGGGTAGCATGAGGTCTTCCCCAGGAGGTGTCAATAGAGAGGAATACCAAAGGAAAGAAGATATCCAACCAGTTTTATGATTATTTGGTTTTTAAGCTAAAGGATTTTTATTATATGTTTGTATTTGCATATATTTTCTTATTTCTGTCAGGTTGGTTTCTCTCTCTTCCTCAGTTCTTGTCTCATTGCAACGAATATTTGGAACAACAGACCAAAGAGGTTAAAACAACAGAGAAGTTATAGCTCAGTACAGATCTTTTATTAAACAGACAGTCCCAACACATGGAAGCCGGCCAAACCCAAAGGCATCATCTTCCTCATCCATCTTGGCTTCCTCCTTTGTATACTTCCCATCTCCTTCTTTTGGTTGTGCTTTGTGCAAAATAGGGCTTGTACCCACCACCTGTCAATGAAAGGGAATGCAAATGGGCATATGCTCAAGGCCAGTTGACAATTGCAAGTTATATAACAGCAGGCTCTGTTGTGTATATCTTCCCATAATTCAGTCTGTTATAATCAGATGTATACATGTGTAGAATATTTATGAACCCTTAATGGGCTCCTAGCTGCCTAAGGTTACTTGGAGAAGCCCCTGTGTTTAGTTTATATCCACTGTGTGCCTAGGGCACAGGTGCAGGAGTTGGAAAAGTCTCTGTGGTTATGCTGTGGCATACCTGCAAGCTCTCCTCGGTGGGTCTGGGATGGGATTTACAGATCAGCTTGCATCCCTTTCAGCGAGGCCACTCCTCCTTAGTCATGCCTAACTTCCCACTTAACGATCCCATGGTACAAAGCAATGGAAGATGAGAAGGAAGGTTAAGGATAGGGTCAAGTTCAGGGTGTAGGGCAGGAAAGGGAAGGTATAGCACTGTTGAAGTAATCAGCCTTCTGTCTGGCATAAGGTATATTTTGAGCATCTCCAAAGGCCACAGGAAACAACACTTAAGAAAACATTAACCGAACTGGCGTACCTGAAGCCTGCGGTTCCCAAGTTTGGCTGAGTGTTAGAGTCATGGGGAGCTTGTTGATGATATAAGCTCTGGGCCCTGTGCCAGGGAATTGTAAGCCCCTGGTCTAGGGTGAGACCCTTTATTCTAGAAGTTTCCCCAGGTGGTTCTGATGACAAGTCAGGTTTGGGAACTACTAAGTTGGGCCACACTTTCAGGGGAGATGGTCACATAGTATCTACCATTAACAAGGCAATTCAGGTTTATTTTTAAACCTTTTGTTGTTCAGAAAAACACACAAATCGAAAATGTGGCTTAGAGCAAACACCCCAGTGTTCACTTCTCAGTTGAGAAACAGATCTTTGCCAACATATACATTTTTGGGCAATTCAAAATCTGGAACATTTTTCTATTTATAAATCACTGGAGCTATTCCATTTCTCTAGCACCTGAATTGTGACCCTTGGTTTTTAGGTGTGTATCTCTGATATGCCCAGGCTTTTCCATGATTCAAGGAGCTAAGTTTTCATCCTTCATAATCTTGTACTTGAAGTATTAGCTGCTCAGTCGTGTCCGACTCTTTGGGACCCCAGGGATTGTAGCCCACCAGACTTCTCTGTCCATGAAATTCTCCAGGCAAGAATGCTGGAGTGGGTAGCCATTCCGTTCTCCAGGGGATTTTCCCAACCCAGGGATCGAACCAAGGTCTCCTGCATTTCAGGCGGATTCTTTACCATCTGAGCCACCAGGGAAGCTGATCCTGTAATTAATCAGGAGTCAGAATTTCACTTCAAACTCCAATTACTCTGCTTGTCTGCAGCATGATCTTGGGAAGTTACTTTATATCTCTGGCCCTTAGACTCCTCACCTATAAAATAAGAAGAATAACAATATACACCTCCCAGGATTTTGCAAGCATTAAATTTACTGAGCAAACTCAATATTACCCAGAAATCTACAATTTTTCTTTCAGAACCTGTTTTCACTTTGCTCCTCTCCAAAGCATCTCTTCCCAGAAATTACCTCCCTTCTCCCTTGCATCTGGGCCCTGTGCCAGAGGCTTGTGTCATCTCCATCCATACAGAGACCGGCTCTCTTCTATCCTGACTTAAAAGGAAACAAGCAAACAAACAAAAAAAGCCTCCTTGACCCCCATCTTTGTCTCCTGACATCACCTTATTCTTCTGCTTCCCTTCATGGCAAAGGTTTCGTGATTACCACTCTTCACTCTGTGTTGTCTCCTTTAGGCTTGAATTTGAGCTTCTGTCATCCCTGAGCCACTGAGAACCACACCGGTCCAGATGGCCTGTATTGTCTGCATTGCCCCGGTCCAGTGATGGCAGCTGTGTTCTGAACTCAGTTGGCCTTTCTGCAGCATCAGACAGAGTTGATCCTGCTGAGAGATGGAGGCAGAACTTTTTAGGCAAGGGAAATTGCAAGTGCAAAGGCCCTGAGGTAGGGGAAAGTTTAGTGGGTTCAAGAAACAGTTTTTTTGCTTGTTTTTCAAAAAGGCTTATGTGGCTGGAGCATAGAGAGGGAAGAGTGGGAGCTGAGAAGGCAGAGGTGTGCAGGGGCCCAATCATGTGTCAGCGGAAGTGAAGCTTCAGCCCCCAGCCTAGCACAGAACAGGTGCCCCATGTTTATCATTGTTATCATTAAGAGCTTAATAGTTCCGGGGCATCTCTGGTGGTCTAGTGGTTAAGAATCCACCTCGCAGTGCAGGGGACTTGGGTTCGATCCCCAGTCAGGGAACTATCAATAAGATCCCTCATGCCGAGGAGGAACTAAGCCCTCGAACCGCAGCTAGGGAGTCTGCACCAAAATGAAAGAGTCTGCCTGCCACAACTTAAGACCCAAGGCAGCCAGATAAATTTAAAATAAAAATAAAAAAGAGATTAACAGTGCCAAGTGAGGGAGTGGGAAGGGCGCTGGGCAGGGAAATGAAAAGAAACTCCCAGGTCTTGAAGAGCATTCCACCAAGCTGACGGTCTTGACTATACTTGTCACATAGGTAATGGGACAAGCGAGCCCGTGAGCTGATTTCTTAAAGGTCAATCTGTTGTCATTGCACTCCCTCCAGTCCCCACCTCTCACACACTTTCTTGGTGAACTGTGTCCCACCAAGTGATTCTCTCTGGATAACGAAGGTTTCGTTTTTCACTTGAAAGGGAGCAAAAGTGGGCTAGGTATGAGTCCCAGTGAAGAAAGAGATGACTAAGAAGATATCAGCCGTGAGACCACAGTGTGGACTGGAGACAGAGACCAGCCCTATGGTCCTCTCTGCTTTTGCAGACTACTCAAAGTCATCCCCTCCAGATAAATAATAGTTGGTCTCTGCTGTTTCATTTGGGCCCAGTTTCAGATTACACACAAGGAATCAGACTCTGCAAGCAGCTGTTTGGACTCCAGATACAGCACATGTGACCTAAAATGGGTGTGTCTTTATCTTCCTGGTGTCCTTGCCACATGCTTCCCTACCACAGGCACATCTGCAAGCACACACATACACTCACATACATACACACTTACACACAGAATCCACACAGCTATACCCTCAACACCCAGACATCTAATACACACAGACACTCAACATACACAACATACAAACACAACACGCATACTCAGTATGCACTCAACAGATGCACACATTTGATATAATGCACATACTCAATAGATTGCTGTTGCTGTTTAGTAGCTGAGTCATGTCCAACTCTTTTGCGACACCGCCAGGCTCCTCTGTCCATGGGATTTCCCAGGGAAGAATACTGGAGTGGGTTGCCATTTCCTTCTCCAGGGCATCTTCCTGGCCCAGGGATCAAACCTGCATCTCCTGCATTGGCAGATGGATTCTTTACCGCTGAGCTACGAGGGCAGCCCTACTGAACAGATATACACAGGCAACATACACACACTCAGCACACACACATTTAAATACTCATGCAGACATTCATGCACTATTGGAACATTCATGATCCTAATGGACTATGAAATAATTCCTACTCCTATACCTTTCTTCTTGCCAGCAACTGAAAGTGGGCCTGTGTGGAAAATTAAAGGAAGTCAGGAAAGATTTTAAGTTATGATTTTATGCCACCTATCTGCCAGATCAGACTCTGGTGGAAAGAAGATCAAGAAAGATGAGCAGGTAATTCTTGCATGTGAAGACACAAGTGCACTCTCTTTGTCTCTGTCTTTCTGTCTCTTTCTCTGTCTCTGATCATGGAAAAGTTGGCCCAGAAGGATAATCCATTTAGCTCAACAAAAGTGTATGGGTACCATGGCTTTTAAAGGGGATGTGTTTGAAAGAGGCCACCTGAGTTTACTCTCACAAAGCTTGTAGGTTTAGAGAATATTCCAGATAGCATACAGGCAAATTAATTGACATCAGATGATGTGAAACCAAAACTTTAGCAAAGAATCCTATGAACAAGTGGAATAGATGATTTTGCCTTATCTAACATGAATTTGCTTTCATTTCCACACTCTGACGCTAGCAGAATTCTTCCTCAAAATGATAAGCCCATAGAGCATTCTCAGTTATTGCGTGTGAATGAGTCACATCGCTGTGTTCCCTGGTTTTGATTCTGGTAGACCACTCATATGGCAAGAAGTATGCTAGGGAAGAAAGAATTCCACTCTTAATCAGATTGTTTTCAGACTTTTCTGCCTGAGAACATTTTGTCATTACACTAGCTTTCTAGTGTTCCTCTTTTTCAAGTCTGATAGCTCTCTTTTTTTTTTTTATCATGCTCGATTTTCAGCATTCCAGGACAGTATGATATCTTTATCTTCTCTATTTCTGACTCTAAAGCATCTGTCAAGTGCTTTAATGTGTCTGGCTTAGCACAGGTGCTTTACTGAGGAAAATCTAACAGAGTATTAAAAGTCAAAGTGACAAAGAAGGACTCAGAAAGATTTCCCTGACAACTGTCTTAGTACTTTTAATGCTTAAATTTTTTTTAATTATATTAATCTTATTTTACTTTAGAGCTTATCATATCTATCTGCCACTGATGGTAAACAACACAAAACTGTTTCATCACTGATAGGTAGTCTGAGAAGCAATGAAATAGGCAACATTAAAACCAAGACATTCAGTTCAGGAAAAGACACATAGGAAGAAACAAGCCCCAGAATGCAGAAAAAATTGTTTGCAACACATTAATGGGCAGTTATAAGACTCAACTGAAATAAAAATGGGCTGAACATGTGAACACGTATTTACAGATATTTAGGATGAGAAGTCCAAATGCCCAGTGAGCCCGTGAGGAGTGGTCAACCTCACTGTCACCAGGAAAGAGAATATTAAAACTACAACATAAGCCACAGAGCCACCAGATCAACAGAAACAAAGCCTCATAATTCCAAATGTTGGTGAGGATGCTGAGCAGCAGGAGCTCTCTGGCAGGAGAATAAACCAGCCAAAGCCTTCGGAACACTCCTTGGCAGCGTTCATTAAATCTGAGCATAAAAAGCTGGGTTTGAGAGCTGCAGTTTCACTCCAAGTTCTAGTCCTAGGACCTAACGACATGCGCACCATCCCAACGACGAAAGCAGCATAATTTGCAATGGTTACAAAGTGGAAAGAAGCCCAATGACCACCAACAGTGGACCGGATAAAGAGATGCTGTGCTCTTCACAGCATGAAACAGTAAACAGCAGCAAAGCCCATCAAGCCGAAGCTTCAGACAATGACGTCAACAAAGCTCATAGGATGCACCACCCTCCATCTGGACATATCAGGATATTTCAGGGTCAGACGCTCCTATGCATTCAGTAACATCCTCATGCTGGAGACATTCCCGTCTTCAGAGCAACTGCTTGGTACCCAGACGCCGTGGGGGTGAGAAAATGTCCTTGAAAGGGTCTTGGGAGAGAAGAATCCACTGCTATGGTGGTTGTGTCACTCCTGTTGAGGCATCTGACCTACTGGTTCTTGAACCACAGGGGCGGGTTCAGATTGAGTTGTTAGCCCTCCTGCTCCTCACAGACTGGCTTCCTGCCCTTCTCAGTGTTTTCCCCAGCTCCTGCTGCGATTCTCTGCCGAGGGCCCTGAGTTACTGGGGCCACCTGATGGTGAGGGGCCCATAAGACTCTTAGGTTCTTATATCCTTCATTCCTCTGTTTACTCCCTTTGAGCTTAGCACATTTTAAGTTTAGTACATTTTTAAATGATTTTCCCAATTCTATCTCAAGCCATATACTTGTACAGAATAAGGTCCCCCAGAAGCATTAGAGAGTGAAGCCGTCATGGCCCTAAACTCTGCAGACAGAGCCCAGATAGATGATGGGGAAGAAGGCACACAGGGCTTCCCAGGTGGCTCAATGGTAAAAAATCCGCCTGCCAATTCAGGAGAAGCAAGAGAAGCAGTTTCGATCCCTGGGTCAGGAAGATCTCCTGGAGGAGAAAATGGCAACTCACTCCAGTAGTCTTGCCTGAGAAATCCCATGGACAGAGGAGTCTGGTGGGCTGCATTTCATGGGGTAGCAAAGAGTTGGACACAACTGAGCACGCATGGGGAGGACACACAAGGAGATGCTAAGACACTGCCCAGAGGACTCAGGACTTACCTATTCCTCCTCTCTTCCTTCCCAGCTGCAGGTCTCTGCGGATCCACTCCTTAATCTCATCTGTCAGCCTCACTCCAAAGATCTCATTTTAATTTTGCCCAATAGCTCTGGTGGGTTTTTTCCCTTCCAAGAGCTCTCAAAACTGACTCCCACCCCTACTCCTCACCCCTAATCATCATCCCAGCAGAGCAAGCCTCAGCCTCAGCTTTTGGAAGGAACCAAGCCTCAGATCAGCTCGGAACCCTATGGTGACTTCATATTGAAATGGGTGTGTGTTTTTGTATTTAAATGTTGTATTGCTTTTTTTTCCCTCAAGTTAGTTGATCTACTTAAAATATATACAAAAGGTAAAGCATGTACATTGTACAAAATTCAAAAAGTAGAAAGGGTGGTGCAAAGTGAGAGAAAAGTCTATCCCTTTCTTTCCTGTCTCCAGCCTCCCCAGCCCTCTCTCCAGGTCCAATACTGTCACTGGTTTCTGCCAAAGACAGCCTCTGTATGCAAGATCACATGTGCGTATAGCCTTTGTTGTTGTTGTTCAGTCACTCAGTTTTGTCTGACTCTTTGTGACCCCATGGACTGCAACATCCCAGGCTTCCCTGTCCTTCACAGTCTCCCAGAGTTTGCTCAAACTCATGTCTTGAGTCACTGATGCCATCCAACCGTCTCATCCTCTGCCACCCTCTTCTCCTCCTACCTTCAATCTTTCCCAGCATCAGGGTCTTTTCCAATGAGTCGGCTTTTCACATCAGGTAGCCAAAGTATAGGAGCTTCAGCTCCAGCACGAGTCCTTCCAGTGAATATTCAGGGTTGATTTCCTTCAGGATCGACTGGTTTGATCTCTTTGCTGTCCAATATATAGCCTCGGTCTTCTTCAAAACCTCAAACAATAGCATGCTACCTACAGTGTTTGCCTTTTTACTTGAGAGTTCTTGGCAACTGGACACTCAGCTTGGCCTTATTAAAGGTGTCATACTCCTCCACTGTCTGGAGATTCCAATTGCTAGACACTAGGGGTTTTTTGATTTTTGTCTATTATGACGCTGCAATGAATAAGAACCTCTCTGTTTCAACCGTCTTTCTCTGGACTAAGTTTCCTCGGGTAGTTATTAACATGCTTAACTTTCCTTGAAAAAGAAGAGGATGTAGGAAGGGAGGGGTCTTCTTCAGGCCTGCCAGGAAGACTGGGCTCTTCTGTCCACTACCATGTCCCCGTGAGAGAGCTGCTTGTCACGTGGAGGTGATGAGGGAAAACTCCCAGAAGGATCTGGATGCAATGCAATAACACATTGGTCAAGGTACTTTATGAAGCTGAAAACATTGAAAAGATTTTTTAAATTAAAAAAATAAGTTTAAAAAATTTTAAATAAACATTAAGGACTTCCTTGGTGGTCCAGTGATTAAGACTCCACTGGTTAAGACTCCCAATGCAGAGGTCTGAGTTCAATCTCTAGTTGGGGAACTAAGATCCCACATGCCTCACACCATGGCCTAAACCAATTTTTTTTCATCAAATAAATATTTAAAATTAAAAAAAATTGAAAACACCACTTAGATATAATGTGGTGTGACTACAAAGTAATGGATCAGATTCTACTGGAATCATACACTGGAACCAGCCACATTGCTTTATGCTTGGATAGGTGATACTCAGATTGAGAACACCTAATTCATAATGACTCAGGGGAAACCTGGAAATATATCGTCTCACGTACCAGTCCATAGTATAGTCTTAGCTTTAGGAACCACTAGGCTTGAGTGCTCGGATGATGTCACAGGACTCAGTTTCTTGACCTTGGCTCCGTCTTCTGGTGTGTTGTCTCCAATCCAGAGGTCTCCCCCTTATGGGGACAAGATGGTCACAGCACCATAAGCCTCAGGTCCCTTCCAGCTCTCACCCTACAGGAAAGAATCCTCTTTCCTTGCAGCCGAACTTGAGTCTCCTTGACCCTGACTGGCCAGTCTTTGGTCAGGTGGCTGCCCCTGAACCAACCAAAGAATGTCCTCCAACTGCCCCCACCCAGATGGAATGCCTTTTCTGCGACTCAAGGCAATGTCAGCTCCACCGGAATCCCTTGGACTGAAAGAAAAAGAGTGGATATCTGAGCAAAAACCCTGTGCTATTTTGGCATTTTACTGTCCATGACTCTGGCTCAGAGAGCTGAGTTCCCTTCAAGGGTTATCTTCGCATTTTGTTTTTGGTGGTGGTAGAAACAGCAATGGGCTTCCCTGATGGCTCAGAAGGTAAAGAATCTGCCTGCAGATTCAGTCCCTGGGTCGGAAAGACTCCCTGGAGAAACGCAGGGTAACCCACTCCAGTATTCTTGCCTGGAAAATCCCATGGACAGAGGAGACTGGTGGGCTTACAATTCATGAGGTTGCACAGAGTCAGATGTGACCAAGCGACTGACACTTTAACTTTCAGAAACAGCAATTCGATGCATGTATGGGGCAAGAGGAGGTTTACATATTGAAATGATCTTTAAAAATGTTTCTTCCCTTATGAGACACAAGAAAAATTCTTCTTCCTGTCAAGTGAAGAGTTTTGCCCCATAAACAATGAATTTAGTTCTTAATCAGAGGTGCAGGGAGAGCAAACACACAAGACTGAGATGAGATTCAGAAAGCCCTGCAGTACACAGGCCATTTAAATCAAAGGAAAATAAGAGCGATAATTGTTCTCTGTATGGCTGGATTTAAGCAGAACTCAGGCATGCCTTTACTGTCACAAAGAGAAAACGAAGGAGATCCCCAAACAAGCTCCCCTACCTTCAAGCTTTGAAAGAACAAATAATGGGATGCAAATCACCCAAAATTGTGCTAAGAAGTTAATGCTGAAATAACCAGTGAATGGGGACTCTCTGGTAAAGACAGTAAAGAATCCACCTGCAATTCAGGAGATCCAGGTATGATCCCTGGGTCAGGAAGATCCACTGGAGGAGGCCACGGCAACTCACTCCAGTATTCTTGCCTGGAGAATCCCATGGACAGAGGAGCCTGGCAGGCTACTGTCTGCGGGGGTGCAAAGAGTCAGACATGACACAGTGACTAAACAACAACAAACAAATGAGTGTGTCAATTCTCTCATCTTATTTTCTTGGCTTAGGCATTGATTTTAACTCCTTTCTACACCTTCCTTCTGCTTATTTACCCAGCTCTGTCCTACCCTCATGTCTTCACATCATGGGTGCTCACCAGTCTCGCTGAGCACAGTGGAGTTTGCCACCTGTGGACAGGTTCAGCTAAGGATGGTTGCTCAGGGTCTCACCTTTCATGCAAGTCAGCAGTTACCATCCTGCCCTCTCTTCTGTTTTTAGGGAGAGTGCAGTGACTCTGGGGGCAGATGAGCCCCACTAGGCAAGCTGGCAGGGGCCACAAAGAGTGCAGGTGTAGAGCAAGCAATCTGACAGCCACAGGGAGGAACCAGGTCCAGACGGGTGGGTGCCCTTGGCTCTTTTTCTGGCTCTGTGCCCAAGTGGCTCCCAGCTCCCTCCCCCACATTCAGTGTTCCCCTACAATCAAGTACCCCAAGCTGTGTCGACTCAGATTTTACTTTGGCCAGTAACAGGGTGTAACATTTTAAATTTAAATGCCTTTGGGTAGAATATGTATATATGTGTATCTCCTGTAGTTTTTCATGCCCCCCACCCCCACCTCCCTGTGCCTTGCACAGTCCTGCTCCATTATACTTCATCTGACTCTGACCTTCAGCTTGCGGGTGACACATTAACTTTTCATTTTTTATCACCTTAATCCTCTCGCTCCTTTCTCTCTCTGAAGTAAACAGCCTCAAGAAGCGACTCTCAAATTCGAGTGTATACTCCCTCCCATACCTCCACTGCTTCTCTGGGCCCCACCGGGCCCGCTCTCCACGTGTATCTTTGTGTCCTCAAACAAACCACCCCCTCGGATCCGCACACATTCTGGCCCCACTTCCTGCCATGCCCTCAGCCTCCTCCTAATTAATTCACACTCAGTCTCCAGAGCTGCACCCACAGGTCATTTCCCCAGGAAAGCCCTTCCTAACCGCCCCAGGCTGGATCCCATCACATGCTGAGTGCCCCGCACTTCTGCTTCATTGCACCTACCTCAATTGACCTGTAATAATTGCCCGTGCAATTAGCTATTAACTGAGGTCTGCCTTCCTCCTTCCCCTCCTCCTTCCCCACCCCGACCTCTACCATCTCCCAAACAGGACCTACCGGAGGGCGTTGACTCTTTGTCTTGTTCACAGTTGTGTCTCCAGCTCCTGGCACAATCTGAATGCTCATTGATTAGTGAAAGAGGAAGGGAGTGAGTGAATGAAAGGACGGTAAGGACGTCATCAGGCTGAGATGGCATCTCAGGGGAAAGACAGCATGAACAAAGGGCTCGCAGTCGTGCAGCCTGGGGCCCTGTGGGGTCTAGTGTACTCATGAATTCCAGCCTATGTGAATGAGCTGGACTTCCCAGAGGCCCCTCAGGGAGCGGGTTCCTTTGTACCATCATTCTTTCCTCCACTTGAGGAAGTGAGTGAAGGATTCTACGTGCCCACCAGGTGTAGACAAAGGAGGATTTCTCAGCTTCCGTGGGCTCTCTCACTCGTCCTCACTCAGTCCCCTTTGGCAGCCCCTCTGGTAACCTTTCCTCTTCTCCCCACTCTGTTTGAACTCCTTATTCTGCTTCCTCTTAAGATAAAGTCCATTTGGTGAGATGGTCCTTGGTTTCTTTATCTCCCATCTCAACTCTGACCCTTGACAGGAACAGTCTTCCCAGGACAAGGTTTTCTAAACATTTGTGGGTTTACTTGAATAGTTTTTGTTTGAGATTTAAATGGATCCATTGATTTTGCTGACCCATTCAAGTGCTTTGCTATTTTTAAATAAAAGAGAGAGATGTGCTAAGTAAAAGCAAGCCAAAACCACCTCCATTGGTGAAAATCACCTTCAAGAAGGACAGACCACCTCTCAGAGGCCTGGTCAAGCAGTGGAGGGGCTCCAATCTGGGCACAGGAGATGGTGGGGGGAGACCCTGCTGGTGGTCCTGCTCATCACCTGCCCTCTCTGCTTTGTGAGAGGGCTGGTCAGGGGATGGATCTCAAGCCCCATCTGACTCTGATGACTCACCTGGGTCCCTGAGCTCAGGGTCAGTGATGTCATTCTTTCCCCTTCACTGAAGCCCAGAAAAGCCCCAGAGCATGGGTCACTCGGTGGCAGCCTTGGTGGCTTTGCCTGTATCCTTGGACAATCATCTTACCCATCAGGGTAAGCAGTACATTATGAGGTCCAGTTTATAGGAGAGGATTCTTGCCTGGAGAATCCCATGGACAGAGGAGCCTGTCAGGCTACAGTCCATGGGATTGCCAAGAGCTGGACATGACTGAGTGACCGAGCATAAGGAGATTAGAAAAGTGGCTCTTGGGACTTTTCTGGCAGTTCAGTGGTTAAGACTCTACCTTTCAATGCAAGGGGTGCGGGTTCAGTCCATGGTTGGGGAACTCAGATCCCACATGCCACGTGGTGTGGCTTAAAAAAAAAAAGAAAGAAAAATGGCTCTTTCTGAGTTCTGTGAAGACTCTAAATGAACCAACCTCTCACTTCCACCTAATGGGCCTGTGACTCAGAAATGGGCCATGTGATTGATGTTACGGATTGCAATGGATTGTATGTTAATGTCCCCTCTAACAGCCATATGTTGCAATCCTAACCCCATAGTGTGATGGTTTTGGGGAGGTGGAGCTTTGGGGTAGTAATCAGGCCATGAGAGTAGACCTCTCCTGAATGAGACCAGTGTCCTTATAAAAGAGACCCCAGAGAGCTGACTCCCTCTCTTTCCACTGTGTAAGGACACACGAGAAGTTGGCAATCTGCAGCCCAGAGGAGGGTCCTCACCAGAACCGCACCAGGTAGGCACCCCTGATCTCGAGCTGTTGGCCTCCAGAACTGTAAGAAACAAATGTGTGTTGTTTAAACCTCCCAATCTCCAGTAATGTGCTATAGCAGCCTGAGCCAAGTTCAGTTGGAAGAAGGATTCTCTGCATCCATGGGGTCTCCTCATAGTCCCTTCAGGGGTCCCCACATCTTATCCCTTCTCCAGCTCTGGAACATGCTGATCTGGTCAGGTGGAGAGTGGAAGGAGGCCTCCTCTTCCTCTGCACCCCTATTCTAACCAGAAAGGCGTAATAATCACCAGAAAGGTCACAGGTCTGGTCAGTCATTAGGTGTTCATTCTCCCCTGGGGAACACATTGTAGTGAAACAGAAGAAATTCCTGGAAAAATCACTGGTTCAGGAATACATGGCCTGGACGTATTAATAATAAAACACTAGGTTAATGCATCCCAGGACCAGAGCAGCTAGGAGCCGTTTATCCCAAGGGCCCAAGAAGCAATGGCAACTGCTCAAAAAATCTAGTGGGTCATATCAGAACTTGCTGAGCTTGCTGAGGGGGTCAGTGTTGGGCAGCAGGAAGAGAAAGTGGATGGAGGAGGACATAAACAAGCTCTGGACTCCACATGCCAGGTAGCATAAGCCCTGCCACCAAGTCAGGTTGCCATGCCTCGTCTGTGAAATGTGATGAGATTTACAGTTCCAAGCATGGCTGGCCTTCTGGCTGCAGGTGTGACCCATCTAGAATCTTCTGCTCTTCTTAAGTGACTCTCATTGGCCTTTCCCTGCTCATAAAATTTTATGAGTCTTGGGTTTTCCAAAGCAAAACAAATACGACCTCCTCTGTCAGGTCAGTACTCAAGGCTGTCCTGATCTTTCATGATGGAGCCCACCAGCCCTTTCACTTCTGCCCTCCATAAGGCTCCCCCTGTGGCTCAGTGGTAAAGAGTCCACCTGCAATGCAGGAGACGTGGGTTCAATCCCAGGTTGGAAGATCCCCTGGAGGAGGGCATGAAAATCCACTCCAGTATTGTTGCTGGGAAAATTCCATGGACAGAAGAGCCCGGCGGGCTATAGTCCGCAGGGTCTCAGAGAGTCAGACACGATTAAGCATTCTATAAGACAGCTGGTGGCAGTGAGGCACAAGCCTCCATGCCCACCCACTCATTTTCCTCTAGCCCTCACTCCTTTTTCAAGGTCCATTTCCAGGTTATCTTCCTTAGACCCTTGTGAAGCTGGTCTCTGCGGGCCTCTTCTCTCTCTGAACTTCATTATAGCAAGAAAATGCTGCATCCAGCTCTGATATGACCCACCAGATTATAAGCTGCATGACAGCAAGGTCTTCTGTGTTGTTCACCAGTGTATAATTTCCATCATTTAGGACAGTAGCTGGCACATAATAGGTGCTCAATAAACTTTTGCTGATTTAATAATTTCCATTTTTTAGTGTTTGTTTTGTTTTGTGGATACAATTTGGTTGCCCCAAGTGTACTGCAGGCTGCTCAAAGCTTAATCCTGGTTCCATAACAGATACCTGGAATATTCTTGACCGTTGATGAAGGCGGCCATCAGAGCCCAGAGAGAGTAGTTACCAAGTAGGATTGGGTAAGATTGAACATCTTTGCCAATGCTTTTTCTGGAATGCAATTTGAAATATGAATCAAGAGCCTTAAAACTATCCCCATCCCTGGATTTGGGAATAGTACTTCTAGTAATTCACCCTAAGAAAATTAACTGAGATGTAATCCATATTAATAAAACAAGAGTGACTGTAACTTATTAAGTACTTTCATGTGCTGAACAGTCCTCTGCTAGCCAGTTTTCACCTGTCCTTTTATCTGATCCTATGAGTCACTTTGAGATAAGTATTATGATTCTCATTTTACAAATGAGAAAACTGAGGCTCAGAAAAGTTTACAAAACTTGACTGTGATCACACTCGGTAAATGGAAGAGCCAGAATTCAGTCTGGGGATATCTGACCCCCAAATCCACGCATTACATCCTTATCACAGTAGTAGAAAATCATGAGCAATCTAAATGCCTAGCAAGAGGAAACAAATTGAGTTAATTACAGTGTATCTACAATATGGAAAGTTAATAGCCATCAAAATAGTTCTTGGGGGACTTCTTTGGTGGTCCAGTGGCTAAGAATACATGCTCCTAATGCAAGGAGCCGTGGTTTCGATCTCTGGTTAGGGAACTAGATTTCACATGCTGCAACTAAAGATCCTGCATGCCACAACTAAGATTCAGAACAGCCAAATAAATAAGGGAAGAAGGGACAGTTAGGGAGTTTGTGATGGACATGTATACACTGCTATATTTAAAACAGATAACCAACAAGGACCTACTGCATAGCACGTGGAACTCTGCTCAATGTTATGTGCCAGGATGGGATGGGAGTTTGGGGGAGAATGGATACATGTATATGGCTGAGTCCCTTCGCTGTTCACATGAAACCGGCACAACGTTGTTAACTGGCTATACCCCAATACAAAATAAAAAGTTTAAAATAAAAACTGTATAAGTATATAAATGTTTTTAAAAAGTTCTTGGAAGACTATTCAATGCATAGGAAATACTTTAGATAAAAAGTTAAGTGACATTAGGATACTGTGGTGGGTGGAATGATGGTCCCTAAAAGGTATGTCCACATCTAAATCCTTGGAGCCTGTGATAGAGACCTTATTTCGGAAGTCTTTTCAGGTGTAATTAAGGATTTTAAGATCATTCTAGATTAACCAAGCAGGTCTTAAATCAAAGGACAAGCATCCTTATATGAGACAGAAGAGACAAAGACACAAAGGAATGTAGACTGTGATGTGCAAGAAGATGGAGCCAAAGATTGGAGTAACGTGGCTATAAGCCAAGGAATGCCAACAGTCACAAGAAGGTAGAAGAGGCAAGGAAAAAAGTCATTCCCCGCAACCTTTGTATGGAGGGCGGCCCTGCTGACACCCTGATTTCAGACTTCTTGCCTTCAGGACTGAGAGAATACATTTCTGTTGCTTTAAGTCACCAAATTTGTGGTGACTTTTTGTATCAGCCCCAGGAAACTAATACAGATTTCAAGTCATATGTGCCTTTGGAAGCCTTTCTCTCTGTCATGACAATCCAGACCTGCTACACTGTGACTGCCACCTAGATCTGAAGTCAACAAGCATTCTGTTGATTCTGCCCCAGGAAATGCTGTCCTTTCTCTCCTGGGCCTGTATCCTTTGACACAGGGACATCTGGCCACAGAGATCAGTACACATATAGACATGTACCATACACCTGATATAAAAATCTGTACTGAATATCACCCCTGGGATTTGGTGCAGTCAACACTGAACAAGCGCTGAGCACTGAGCAGAGCACCAGCGATACCACGGAGACCCTTTTCCATTGGGTGGTGCTTTGGAGTTCGCAGGTCACATCCCTGTGCCTTGGGCTATTTGATCTTCACATCACCCTAAAGGCAAAACATTTTATACCTGTTTTGCAGATGAGTAAACTGAGGCTACAGAGATATTAAATGCCTTGCTCAAAGTTACGTAGCAAGACAGAGCTTAAACACAGATTGTCTGCCTATCCTTTGTAGAATACTTATCTCCCCACCAAACTCAGTGTTTTGGAAGTCCAGGGAGAGAAAAGTGAAATATCATAGCAGAGTGACAGGCAGAGTTCTTAGAAGAGGTAGAATCAGAGGAGAGTCTTATAAGATAGTAGAATCCCGATACATCAGGGGCAGGCAAATTACGGCCAGCAGACTAAATACGCCCAACCTCCTGTTTTTATAAAGTCTTATTAGAACACAGCTTAATTCATTTGTTTACATAATTGTCTATGCTACAATAGCAGATGTGAGTATTTGTAACAAAGACTGTGTGACCAGCAGTCACTAAAATATTTACTATTTGGCTCTTAATAGAAAAATCATTCTGACCTCTGCAATATATGATTCCATGTGTGTGAGATGAGCTTCTAGGGGTGGAGGTGAATGCCTCCAAGATAAGGAAACTCACAGTTTTTGGTTAAAAGTGATTTTAATTCCTTCGAGTAACTATCTTTCAGGCTGTAATTATAACAGACACTGGTGGTGCCTATTATGTGCCAGGCAGTCTTTTAACTGCTTTACATATAGCAACTCTTCACTATTATGAGTTGTTGTTGTTCAGTTGTTAAGTTGTGTCCTGCTTTTTGCCACCCTATGAACTGCAGCTCGTCAGGCTTCCCTTCCTTCACTATCTCCCAGAGCTTGCTCAAACTCATGTTCATTGAATCAGTGATGTTGTCCAACCATCTCACCCTCTGTCATCTCCTTCTCCTGCCTTCAATCTTTCCCAGCATCAGGGTCTTTTCCCGTGAATCTTCACATCAGGTGGCCAAAGTATTGGAGCTACAGCTTCAGCCTCAGTCCCTCCAGTGAAGATTCAGGGTTGATCCCCTTTAGGATTGACTGATTTGATTGTTATTATTATGCCCATCTTATAGATGAGGAAACAGAGACCAAGAGATCAAGCAGCAGGCCCCAGCTTGCACAGCTAGCAAGTGGCAGAGCCTTTGTTCAAAGCTGGGCAGTACCTGCCGGAGGCTGTGTGCGGAATCACCTGTATATTACTTCTCACGCCCTTAGGAATCCTGGGCATTCATTAATTCACCCAGCAAGAATGCACAGGGTCCTGTTGGGATGCAGGCCCGATGCTCAATGCTGTAAGGAGAGCCAGCTCTTTGTTTCTGCTCAGGCATTTCCTACCATTTTCCTGACAGCCCCCCGCACCCTGCCACTCACCTGGGAGCAGACACACCATTGCCAGGATGGTGACTCTGTTTTGATGCACTGGCCTTGGGAGGTCAGGGAAGCTATGACAGAGTGGGTGCAAAGGCTTTTCTGGAACAGAGACAAAATACAAAAGCCATGATGCTGTGATCAAAGACGGAGTCACTGACTGAGTAAGGAAGGGAGGGAAGCTGTGGCGGGGGGAGGAAGGGTGGCTGTCATGACGCCCAGAGACTAGTCACCTGGCCTCAAGGGTGTCTTACGTCCACTGAGGCTGCGGGACTCTGCCGAAAGCTGCCCTGTGATTGACTGGAGAGGATAAGGGTGATGGGCGAGTCAGCAGCTCCAGCCCTGTCAGCACCCATCATCTTTGTTTGTCTTTGTTTTTCTGCCTAAAGAGCCTATCGTGGTTTATTTCTCATCCCTCTGCAAAGGTGACCGGTGCAAGAAAATGAAGTATCCGGCATCTTGTCCGGAGACACAAAACTTCATACTGATGATTGCATCTGAGCTTGCGGAAGGGAGGGGGGAGGAGGAGGCTGCTCTGTGGGAGCATGGTTGAGGGGAGATGAGCACAGCGGCAGGCACCCACCTGCGGAGGTGAATTCACCTGTCCCTGGCCTCCTGCCACTCCACCCCGGGCTGCTGCGGAGACAGGAGGGGGAAGAGAAACCCACGGCTGAGGGGAGTTCGTTTCCAGTCTTTATCAGCCCTCTCCACCCACACCGTTGCTCCCCAGCCAGAGAGCCTGGCAGGAGAAAAAGAGGCTGTACTTCAGAGCTTCTCTGTCACATACGCCTTTCCCCTACCCACCTCACCAGCCCAACACCGAGAAGAAGAAAGAAGAATTGATCAAGGCTCCCTGGCCCTTGGGAGGTATCACACACAGCATCAGTCATGCAGTCGTGGGCGTTAAGTTGAAAAAAAAAGAATACTCTCCACCCCAAAATAAATGGAATGAAAGAAGGAAATACTTGGGTATGAATAGCAGGCTGCCCTCTCAAGATAGCTCCACCATCTGGAGGCGAGCCCAGGAGGCAGGAGAGGGAACTGTTCCTGAGTTTCTTAATCACAGCTCTCAGGGGGCATCCGCTGCAGCCAGCTGCCCACGACCTCAGCACACAGCCCCTGGCACAACTGCTGGTAATCAAGGACCCAGAGGCTGCTCAAATGGAGCTTAATATCTGCTGAGGGGTGTGGGGGCATAGAGCTGAAACAAATACAGAACCATAAACAACGCTGTGCTCCTAAAAAGAAGAGCCAGGTGCTGAGAGTGGGGAGGTAGCTGGAGACCTAAGTTAGTTGGGGGCTCAGGGGAAGTGTGGAGGCCGCTTTGCGATGGGTGGGATGCAGCTAAGACTGGGAGTGGGGGAGGCAAGCTGTGTGGGCAGAAGAAACCACACCTGATAAACCCATGGCTTTAGGCCAAGCAACAACCCAAGCTGGGTCCAAGGGGAGAGGGTGGCATGATAGGAAAATCAGGGGCTTGGGTAGGCCCCGATCAGATGTGACTTGTACTGGGATTTCCCCGGGGCTTGGGTCTCCAGGTACCAAACACCACAGTCCCTAGTTCTTTCTCAGAAGATTTGCATGTTGTTTGCTTGGTATCCCTCAACTTTGTATTTTTCATTGCTTTTAAACCCAAACCCTGCAGCCTTTTTTCCCCTGTCTGTGTTCATGTTTCAGTACCATCATTTCTTCTTTCTCTGAGTCATGTTAGGCAGAAGTATATGTCTAGGGAGGACGCCAGAAGACATAAGAAAGACCCTCAGAGGGACCCTAACTTGCAGTCTCCTTCGCTGGAGACCCCATTCTCTGTCCAGTGCCAAAGGACACATTCCCAACTCTTCTCCCAGCAGATTGTGTGACCTTGAACAAGTCACTCACCCCTCTGGGTATCTGTTGCCTCATCTGTGAAACGAATGCATCACTTCAGGTCACAGGTACCCCACCTGGGATGCACAGGTAGGCTTTAAGAGGGTCCAAGACTCCTTGGAATTGTATGTAAAATTTAGTGGACAAAAGAGTTGTGCACTTTTCCTGCAGAGAGTCCAAGCTGCTCTCACTCAATTCGCAAATAGGATCAGGAACCCCCCCACCCCAAATTTAAGATTCCCTGCCCTGAGTGATGTCTGTGCAACCGCAGCTTTCACGATCATTCAGTTGTCAACTCGGAAGTCTCATTAGACATGGACTTACCGTAAAGCCCGTGAGATGTGAGCTTCTGGGGCCCCATGAGAGCAGGGAGATGCTGAGAGTGTTCTAGGCAGGGAGGGAAGCCCGTTATAAACAGGAAATATTTCTACACGTGCATTTCTGATAAACCACCTAAGGAGATCACTGAAGAAACAGACCCGAATCTTCAGGGCATCAGCAATTTGCTGTGAGCTCTGTCCCCCACCCCCAAGCTAAAGAAATATTCACTTGGTACTTAACTTTGTTCTCAGTTTTATATTCTTTTTATCAAGGAGTGCTCCTGAATTATTAAGTCTTTGGACATCATATAACCTGAATTCATTCCTGCGTCTGGAATGTAACCAAGGCTGTGATGACCCAGTGAGCTCAAGCACTGGCCAGGCCAGTGGCAGTCAGACACCCAGGGTGGGAGTGGGGATCCCACACCATGTGCTGCTACAACTGGCCGGCTCTCCTCTTACTTGGGAGCTTAGCCATCCTGGTTTCTGCTTCTTTTTCTTTCCTTTCCTTTTCCCTTTAATATGGATTCCAGAGAGTGGGTTGGAAATGACCCGAGCGAGGGGCCAACCTCCCTGGGACAAAGGCCCGGTATTTTTGACGTGGGAGTGGCGTCGGCAGTGACTCAACCCCATACTGGCCCAGGGACAACACCTCCTTCAGAGTAGCCACTGCGTTTCGTTTCAGGCAGCCCAGCTGTGTTCTGCATGACTGAATCGGACACCTCTCACTTCCTCTGCGAACGGAACTTGGTGTTTGGATGACGTGCGGGCAAGTCGTTTGTGCAAAATAGCACATCTCTATCGTCGGTCTCCCACCCCAACCCCCAGGCCTAAAGAAAGACAAGAAACAGAAAAAAAGCAACACCTGAGAGGAACCAGGCTTCCAATGAGTACAGACATTCATAAGAGCCCTGAATGTTGCCTGCAGGACTGGAGAGTGACCATGATCACTCCTGATTGCTGCTCAAATCTCAGGTCTACGTCTTCCAGGCTGTGTGACCCAGGCCAGAAGGTCACTGAAATAACACTGGGCTTAATTGACCCAGCAAGGAGCACTTCCTCTGAGCCTTCATCTTCTTCCTCTTCTTGGGACAACACGAGGCATACCGACCGGGGTGGCACAGGTGGCATTCAGCACCCAGCAGGTACCTCCTCCAGGGCAGCAAGAAGAGCTGGCCCTGCTGGAGGGTGAGATGATAAAGCACCTCCCCCCTTGACAGTCTGTCCTGCCCACCCCTTCTCCCACCCTGCCTGCAGGGAGGACACCACAGTCTAGGCTTTGGGCCATTCGAGGGGTGGCCCCACCCTCCAAGTTGGAGGGAAGCCTGGTCTCCACGTGGGTTGCAGGCGTCCCAGTGCCCCGACCTGACACAACACACTCGGGACAGGTATGTGATCTCTGAACCTGCCCGTTTCCTTCCTGCTTGTAGGCTCAGTGGCTGGACTGTGACCCACACTGATGAATGAATCCTCCAGGAATGAGACTCCTTTGGAGTTCTTGGCTGGTGAAAATAAGCAAAGGACTGCAAAGATCCACGGGTCATGTGAGGCAGTCTGGTCTGCGGCAGCTGACAGCAGAGATTCCGGGAGGCCGAGGAAGGCACCCGCTCTCCTCCCACGGGTCTGGTGGGTCTGATTTGCCTGAAGCCAGTGGAAGATAAACAGGCAGTGGGTATGGTGTGTGAAGCCAGAGGCCCACAGCCTGAGAACTGGGGCGTCACTGACACTCTCTGGGCCTCCCCTTCCTGTCTGGGGACGACTTTAACACCCACCTCAGAGTGATGTTTGGAGGATTAAAGGAACATGACTTAGCACAGTGCCTGGCACGCAATGGGTGCTCAGGGCATGTTCATGCCCCCCCCCTTCCTCTGAGCCCCTTCCCCTTCCTCTGGCTGCACTTCCTCCAGGGTGAGGCTGTCACCTCAGGGACTCTCCAGCACTTGAGGCCTCGCTCTCCCTCCCCACCTTCCTGAGCAGTCACAGAGTGCTGCAGATGCTCCTGCCCTTGCATCTGGCTTCCTTGCTTCTTCCCCAAGCACGCTGCTGTGCCAGGTCTCTTGTTTCTGGTCTGGATTCCAGCAGCCACTGCTCGCCTGCCTTAGGATGGTTCTGTGCTCTCAGGCAAGATGCTCTTCTGCCAGCTCATGGGCTTTGTCTCCTATGGATATATGTCTGCCCTCCTCCCTCCCACTCGGACCTCACCTGGGGTCCTTCCCAGCTCAGGACTACAGACCTTGCAAGGGATCAGGTCCATGTGACAGTGGCCACCAAGAGTCCCCAGCTGAAGGGTCCAGCCTCTGCCCACCTGCCCATCAAACATGGAGGCTCCAGGAATTGTCATCACAGGAAAGGCCAAGAGTCAGAAAGATCAGCTGAGCCCCACTCCCACCCCAGGCAGCTTCCTCATAAGGAAGAAGAGGAGGAGCAGGAGGATGAAGTCATGGCTTCTAGAGGCCCGTCCCTAGGATGTCCAAGTGGAAGAAGCCAGAGTTCTGTCTCCAGGGGCTTTGTCCAAGACCTAGGGTCACCACCAGCCCCTATCCCTGACCCCTCCCTCTCCCCCTAACCCCCTCTGCCTCGAGGTGGCCAGGAGCACAGTCTGTAAGTCTTGTGACACTCCATATTATCATCAGGTTGAGTTTGCAACATAAGCCTCAGGTTTGCTGTTCTGGAATGCCTTCTGAATCTGCCTGAGTAACGTCTTCCTCTGGTTTTAACGTTTCTTCCAAGGAGGAATGTCACGGTATGCATCTTCTACTGATACCCAGGCTACTGGTCCTCAGCCGTGAGGCTGACCAAGCTGCCTTACCCATTGGATAATACGCTTTGCCAGGTATGGGTCAGGGACCCTCTGATGAACCAGCCACATTCTTCCAATGAACATGTCTCCAAGACAAGCAGCACAGTTAGGGACACAGTCTGTGGCCAGAATGATTACAACAGAAATGAACAAGTAGCTAGTTTCTTAAAGCATTTCCCATATACTCAGCTCTGAGCCAATGGAAACCCATGCAGGATCTTATCTCATCATCTCAGGCAAACCAATTAGTTACCAATATTCTCATTTTACAGATGAGAAAATGAAAGCTCTAAAACTGAGAAAACTTGAAGGAGAACAAGATGGTAGAGGAGTAGGTGGACGTGGAGTACATGTCTCTGCACAGATACATCAGGAATACACCTTCAGACACAGAAGTGCATGCAGAACACCAGCTGAGAGCAGACAGGAGTACCTGACCAGAGGAAAAGAATATATAGAACCACTCCAAACCTGAGATCAAGCCCTGAGCCCTTGGAGTGGGAGCACTGACTCCAAGACCCTAGACTACCAGAGAACTAACCCTAGAGAGTAGCAAATAGTGAGAACTCACACAAAGGAAACCACTTGAATACAAGACCCAGCATCACCCAACCACCAGTAGCACCCTGTGCAGGAAGCCTCATCTAAACAACAAACAAAGCAAAAGTACAAACCCAGTCATCAGCAGACAGGATTACCACCTCATTCAGCCTTGCCCATCAGAGAAAACAAATAAACAAACAAAAACTCAGCACAAATCTCACCCTAACAAAGCTTACACAAACCACTGGACCAATCTTAGGAGGGCAGAAACCAAAGAGGAAAAAGAATTCAACCTTGAAGCCTGGGAAAAGGAGACCTCAAGCACAATAAGTTAAAAAAAAAATAATGAAAAGGCAGAGAAATACTACACAAATGAAGGAACAAACTAGAAACACAGAAGTCCAAATAAATGAAGAGGAAATAGGCAAGCTCCATGAAAAAGAATTCAGAATAATGGTAGTAAAGATGATCAAAAATCTTGAAAACAAAATGGAGAAAATGTAAGAATCAATTAACAAAGACCTAGAAGAATTAAAAAATAAACATACAGAGACAAACAACACAATTACTGAAATTTAAAATACTCTAGAAGAAATCAATAGCAGAATATTTGAAGCAGAAGAACGAATCAGCGAGTTGAAAGATACAATGGTGGAAATAACTTCTGAGGAGCAGAATAAAGTAAAAAGAATAGAAAAAACTAAGGAGAGTCTCAGAGACCTCTGGGGCAATATCAAACACACCAACATTAGAATTATAGGGATCCCAGAAGAAGAAGAGAAAAAGAAAGGGTATGAGAAAATTTTTGAAGAGATTATAGTTGAAAATTTCCCCAACATGGAAAAGGAAATAGTCAATCAAGTCCAAGAGGTGCAAAGAGTCCCATACAGAATAAACCCAAGGAGAAACACACCAAGACACATACTAATCAAACTAACAAAGACTAAACACAAAGAAAAAATATAAAAAGCAGCAAGGGAGAAGCAACAAGTTACATACAAGGGAAATCCCATATGCTTAACAACTGATCTTTCAGCAGAAACTCTGCAGGCCAGAAGGGAATGGCAGGATATATTTAAAGTACTGAAAGGGAAAAATCTACAACCAAGATTACTGTACCCAGCAAGGATCTCATTCAAAATTGATGGAGAAATAAAAAGATTTTCAGACAAGCAAAAGTTAAGAGAATTCAGTACCACCAAACCAGCTTTACAACAAATGTTAAATGGACTTATATAGTCAAGAAATACAAGAGAAGAAAAAAGATCTACAAAATCAACCCCAAACAATTAAGAAAATGGCAATAGGGACATATATATCAATAATTACTTTAAATGTAAATGGATTAAATGCTCCAACCAAAAGACACAGACTGGCTGAATGGTTACAAAAACAAGACCCATATATATGCTGTCTACAAGAAACCCACTTCAGACCTCAAGACACATATCGACTGAAAGTGACAGGGTAGAAAAATATATTCCATGCAAATGGGAAGCAAAATAAAGCTGAAGCAGCAATCCTCAGACAAAATAGACCTTAAAATAAAGAATATTACAAGAGATAAGGAAGGACACTACACAATGATCAAAGGATCAATCCAAGAGGAAGACATAACAATTGTAAGCATCTATGTACCCAACATAGGAGCACCTCAATACATAAGACTAACACTAACCGACATAAAAGGAGAAATTGACAGTAACACAATAACAGTAGGAGACTTTAACACCCCACTCACACCAATGGGCAGATCATCAAAACAGAAAATTAATAAGGACACACAAGTCTTAAATGATACACTAGATGAGATGGATCTCACTGATATCTTCAGGACATGCCATCCAAATGTAGAAGAATACACCTTCTTCTCAAGTGCACGTGGAACATTCTCCAGGATAGACCACATATTGGATCACAAATCAAACCTCAGTAAATTTAAGAAAATTGAAATCATATCAAGCATCTTCTCTGACCACAATGCTATGAGACTAGATATCAACTACAAGAAAAAAACTGTAAGAAACACAAACTCATGGTGATTAAACAACACATTTCTAAATAACCAACAGGTTACTGAAGAAATCAAAAGGGAAATCAAAAAATTTCTAGAAACAAATGACAATGAAAACACGACAACTCAAAACCTATGGGATGCAGCAAAAGCAGTTCTAAAAGGGAAGTTTATAGCAATACAATCCTACCTCAAGAAACAAAAAAAGCATCAAAAAGACAACCTAACTTTATACCTAAAACAACTGGAAAAAGAAGAACAAAAACACCCCAAAATTAATAGAAGGAAAGAAATCATAAAGATCTGAGAAGAAATAAATGAAAAAGAAATGAAAGAAACAATAGTAAAGATTAATAAAACTAAAAACTGGTTCTTTGAGAAGATAAACAAAATTGACAAGCCTTTAGGCAGATTCATCAAGGAAAAAAGAGAGAAGAATCACATCAACAAAATTAGAAATAAAAAAGGAGAGGCTACAACAGACAATGCAGAAATACAAAGGATTATAAGAGACTATTATGAACAACTATATGGCAATAAAATGGATAACCTGGAGGAAATGGACAGATTCTTAGAAAAGTTCAATCTTCCGAGACTGAACCAGGAAGAAATAGAAATTATGAACAATCCAATTACAAGCACTGAAATTGAAGCTGTGATTAAACAAATCACCCAAAAAACAAAAGCCCAGGGCACAGATGGCTTCACAGGAGAATCCTATCAAACATTTAGAGAAGATCTAATGCCTATCCTTCTAAAACTCTTTCAAAAAATTGCAGAGGAAGAAACACTTCCAAACCCATTCTATGTGGCCACCATCACCCTGATACCTAAACCAAACAAAAACAACAAAAAAAGAGAAAACCACAGGCCAGTATCACTGACGAACATAGATGCAAAAATGCTCAACAAAATTTTAGCACACAGAATTCAGCAACACACATCAAAAAGCTCATACACCATGATCAAGTTGAGTTTATTCCAGGAATGCAAGGATTCTTCAATACATGCAAATCAATCAATGTAATTCACCATATTAACAAACTGAAAGATAAAAACCATATGGTAATCTCAATAGATGCAGAAAAGGCCTTTGACAAAATTCAGCACCCATTTATGTTTAAAACTTTTCAAAAAATGGGCATAAAAGGAACCTACCTCAACATAATAAAGGCCATATATGATAAGCCTACAACAAACATTATTCTCAGTGGTGAAAAACTGAAAGCATTCCCCCTAAGATCAGAAACCAGACAAGGGTGTCCACTTTCACCACTATTATTCAACATAGTTCTGGAAGTCCTAGCTACAGCAATCAAAGAAGAAAAAGAAATAAAAGGAATCCAGATCAGAAAAGAAGAAGTAAAGCTCTCACTATTTACAGATGACATGATACTGTACATAGAAAACCCTAAAGATAGTATCATAAAATTACTAGAGCTAATCGGTAACTTTAGCAAATGCAGGGTACAAAGTCAATACACAGAAATCACTTGCATTTCTATATACTAACAATGAAAAATCAGAAAGAGAAATTAAGGAATCAATCCCATTCACCATTGCAACAAAAAGAATTAAATATTCAGGAATAAACTTACCTAAGGAGACAAAAGAACTGTACACAGAAAATTATAAGACACTAATGAAAGAAATCAAAGATGACATAAACAGATGAAGAGATATTCCATGTTCCTGGGTAGGAAGAATCAATATTGTGAAAATGACTATACTACCAAATGCAATCTACAGATTCAATGTGATCCCTATCAAATTACCAATACTATTTTTCACAGGACTAGAACAAAAAATTTCACAATACATATGGAAACACAAAAGACCCCAAATAGCCAAAGAAGTCTTGAGAAAGAAGAATGGAGCTGAAGAAATCAATCTTCCTGACTTTAGCTTATACTACAAAGCTACAGTCATCCAGACAGTATGGTACAGGCACAAAAACAGAAATACAGACCAATGGAACAAGATAGCCCAGAAATAAACCCATGCTCCTATGGGTAACTTATTTTTGACAAAGGAGTCAAGAAGATACAATGGGGCAAAGATAGCCTCTTCAATAAATGGTGCTGGGAAAACTGTACAGCTAGGTGTGAAAGAATGAAGTTAGAACACTCCCTAACACCATACACAAAGATAAACTCAAAATGGATTAAAGACTTAAATGTAAGACCAGAAACTATAAACCTCTTAGAGAAAAACATATGCAGAACACTCAATGATATAAATCAAAGCAAGATCCTCTACAGCCCACTTCCTAGAGTAATGGAAATAAAAACAAAAGTAAACAAGTGGGACCTGATTAAACTTAACAGCTTTGGCACAGTAAAGGAAACTATAAGCAAGGTGAAAAGACAACCCCCAGAATGGGAGAAAATAATAGCAAATGAAACAACTGACAAAGGATTAATTTCCAAAATATACAAGCAGCTCAAACAACTCACTGCCAGGAAAACAAACAATCCAATAAAATTGGGAAAAAGACCTGAACAGACATTTCTCCAAAGAAGACATACAGATGGCTAACAAACACATGAAAAGATGCTCAACGTTGCTCGTTATTAGAGAAATGCAAATCAAAACCACAATGAGATATCACCTCACATCAGTTAGAATGGCCATCATCAAAAAGTCTACAAACAATAAATGCTGGAGAGGGTGTGGAAAAAAGGGAACGCTCTTGCACTGTTGGTGGGAATGTAAATTGATACAGCCACTATGGAAGAGGGTATGGAATTTCCTTAAAAGACTAGGAATAAAACCACCATATGACCCAGCAATCCCATTCCTAGGCGTATACCCTGAGGAAACCAAAACTGAAAAACACACATGTATCCTTTGTTCATTGCAGCACTATTTACAATAGCTAGAATATGGAAGCAACCTAGATGTCCATCGACAGATGAAAGGACAGAGAATTTGTACACATATACACAATGGAAAAGGAGAAAGCAATGGCACCCCACTCCAGTACTCTTGCCTGGAAAATCCCATGGATGGAGGAGCCCGGTAGGCTGCAGTCCATGGGGTCGCTAAGAGTCAGACATGACTGAGCGACTTCACTTTCACTTTTCACTTTCATGCATTGGAGAAGGAAATGGCAACCCACTCCAGTGTTCTTGCCTGGAGAATCCCAGGGACGGCGGAGCCTGCTGGGCTGCCATCTATGGGGTTGCACAGAGTCGGACACGACTGAGGTGATTTAACAGTAGCAGTAGCACACAATGGAATATTACTCGGCCATAGAAAGGAACTCATTTGAGTCAGTTCTGATGAGGTGGATGAACCTAGAACCTATTCTACAGAGTGAGGTGAGTCAGAAAGAGAAAGATAAACAGCGTATTCTAATGCATATATATGGAATCTAGAAAAATGGTACTGAAGAATATATTTACAGGGCAGCAACGGAGAGACAGACATAGAGAATAGACTTATGGACATGGGGAGAGGAGAGGAGAGGGTGAGATGTATGGAAAGAGTAACATGGAAACTTACATTACCATATGTAAAAGAGATAGCCAATGGGAATTTGCTGTATGGCTCAGGAAACTCAAACAGGGGCTCTGTACTAATCTAGAGGGATGAGATGGGGTGGGAAATGGGAGGGAGATTCAAAAGGGAGAGGATTAAAAAAAAAAAAAGGGAGAGGATAAGTGTATACCGATGGCTGATTCATGTTGAGGTTTGACAGAAAACAACCAAATTCTGTAAAGCAATTATCCTTCAATAAAAAAATAAATTGATTAATTAAAAAGAAAAAAATTAAAAGGGGAAAAAAAAGCACTTAGAAAAAAACAAAATAAAATAAAATTGGGAAAACTTGTCCAAGGCCACGCTTGTGTGCCAGACAGCCCAGAGCCTGTTCTAACCATTATGCTTTGATGCCTCATGGAAATGGAGTTTCTTGCTGATTCTGAGCCCACACAGAGGTTTAGGACAGCAAGTTTCATCAGCACAAATGACTGAAGGTGTTTGAGCAAGGCTGCCAGCAACCAGCCGAGGGATTCCCCTTCACCAGGGTGCCAGGTGGAAAAACAAAACGGGGAAGGACTGGACCACTCCTTGCCTGCGCCTCCCAGCCTCTCCATTCCAGCATACTTTCCTCTCCCACATTTCCCGCCCACCCACCCACCATCTTCCAAAATCTACCAGGAAGAAGGGAGAGCTATCTGAACACCTACAGCAAGCATGTCAGTTTCTCTTAATTGCTTGTTTAGTCCTTTTCCAGCTCTTTGAGATTGGGTATCATTTCTGCTCATTTTATAGATGAAGAAACTGAAGCTTTGAGAAGGCAAGAGACTTGCTCAAGATCATTTTGTTGGCAGAACAGGGCTTGAGACAAAGCTAATCTGATCTAGAGCTTGTGCTTGGTCGGCCACATCAGGAAAAAAGAGACTCCCTCTGAAGTAGCAAAAATGACTTCAGAAGTTTGGAGAGCGGAGCCAAGCCTGACTGGGAAGGAGGGGATGGCCGAGGACAGATGGGACCCTTCCCTGCTCACTCCAGCTCATCCACTCTCTGCCAAAGAGGAAGATGCTGGCTTCCCAGCATCAGACATCTGCAGGTAAGTCACCTGTCACCACCTCCCCTGTGATACACTTAGCACAAGGCATCAATTCAGTTCAGTCACTCAGTTGTGTCTGACTCTTTGCAACCCCATGGACTGCAGCATGCCAGGCTTCCCTGTCCATCACCAACACCTGGAGCCTGCTCAAACTCATGTCCATTGCATCAGTGATGCCATCCAACCATCTCATCCTCTGTCGTCCCCTTCTCTTCCCACCTTCAATCTTTCCCAGCAACAGGATCTTTTCAAATGAGTCAGTTCTTCACATCAGGTGGCCAAAGAATTGGAGTTTCAGCTTCAGCATCATTCTTCCTATGAATATTCAGGACTGATCTCCTTTAGAGAGACTGGTTGGATGCTTGCAGTCCAAGGAACTCTCAAGAGTCTTCTCCAACACCACAGCTCAAAAGCATCAATTCTTCGGCACTCAACTTTCTTTATGGTCCAACTCTCACATCCATACATGACTACTGGAAAAGCCATAGCTTTGACTAGATGGACCTTTGTTGGCAAAGTAATGTCTCTGCTTTTAAATATGCTGTCTAGTTTGGTCATAGCTTTTCTTCCAAGGAGCAAGCATCTTTTAATTTCATGGCTACAGTCACTACCATCTGTGGTGATTTTGGAGCCCAAAAACATAAAGTCTGTCACTGTTTCCATTGTTTTCCCATCTATTTGCCATGAAGTGATGGGACTGGATGCCATGATCTTAGTTTTCTGAATGTTGAGTTTTAAGCCAGCCTTTTCACTCTCCTCTTTCACTTTCATCAAGAGGCTCCTCAATTCTTCTTCACTTTCTGCCAAATGGGTGGTGTCATCTGCGTATTTGAGGTTATTGATATTTCTCGCATCAATCTTGATTCCAGCTTGTGCTTCATCCAGCCCAGCATTTCTCATGATGTACTCTGCATATAAGTTAAATAAGCAGGGTGACAATATACAGCCTTGACGTACTCTTTTCCTGATTTGGAAAAGTCTGTTGTTCCATGTTCAATTCTAACTGTTGCTTCTTGACCTGCATACAGATTTCTCAGGGGGCAGGTTAGGTGGTCTGGTATTCCCATCTCTTTAAGAATTTTCCCCAGTTGAGTAGCAAAGACCAAGGGGCTAGACTTCTGGTGCTCATTAAGCCAGGGAGCGCTCAGCATTCTATGACCTCGGATTGTACACTGCCGTCCACCTGACTCCCTGGCAGCTCACCCAGCTGGCCAGAGTTTCCATGCCAGGGAGCTGGGTTGGGTTCTGTGACTTCCCTACAGGGAGATGCCTTATTTGGGGCCACCTAGATCACAGGCACCGATACACTGGCCTGCTGCCTCTCACTGCACAGAGGTAGGCAGGGGCAGGCCTATTGCACAGGGTTTGAGAAACTCCAAGGAGGTGCACGTAACCGTGGATCCAGGGGGTGGCTTAAATCCCACACCTCTCATCCTTCGGGTGACCTTGAGTAAGCTTCCAGGCCTTGCTAAGCCTCAATGTTCACGTTGGAAAAAGGCATCAACAACACCTGTCCACAGTTTTGGTTGAATCAGGAAATTTATATAAGCATCTATCCCAATGCCTGGCACGTAGTAGGTGCTCTTTAAGTTAAAGCTTTTAACTTTTTTATTATTAAATGTCTCCAAGATTCATGTCATCAGAAAAAAGAGTTTGAGGGTAATCCCAAATAATGAAGCATAAAAGGCCACAGACTGAAATGTCCTCTGTGACTAAGAGCGAAGGATGGTCATTTAGTCTGAAAGTAAGAGGACGGTGATGAACAGGCATATTTTAGGTGCTGTGCTTAAACTACTCAGTGTGTGTGTGTGTGTGTGTGTCTTTGTGACTGAGCCAGAAGGGGAGGGGACACACAAGCAACAGACTAAAACTTGGTCCCCACTCTCAAGCCATTTGCACAGAACTGGAATACAAAGAAGAAAAGAAAAAATACTGAAATTGACATTCGTAAGATACAAAGTGCTGTAGGAATACAGAGATGGAAGAGTTCACATCCTACTCAGGTGGAGGTCCTGAGTGATTTACCATGCTTCCTGGAGGAGGTGCACTTTGGAGGGGTTTTGAAGACTGGATAATATTTCAACAGGTGGCAAGGCAGGTGAGGGAAGGGGCAAAGAGGATTGTTGAGAAAAGTCATGGAACAGGGAAAAGCAGAGTATGCTCAAAGAACCTGTGATAAGGAAAAATACCAAATAATAAAATATTGTTACTAGTTACCTCCATGTGGTGGAGTTTTTATTTTTTATTTTTGTACCTTTCTGTATATTTTAAAGTCTCTAAAGTAAGCATGGATGATTTCTATATTCAAGAAAAAAAATCATTTTAGACTTCAGCATCAATAACAAAATTAGCAGAAAGACATCGTTTCAGGCTACAGGTAAAGAAATGAGAAGTTCTGAAATTCCATGAACGATGACAGTAGACAAGGGGACTGGTGTCTGACTGAGACCCCAATCTCAGCAGTACTGATATTTCAGCCCGCCTCACTGGGTCCTGTACTTGTGGCATCCTGGCCTCTACCCACTACATGCCCTCTGCCTTTCCTCCTGCCCCAGATACAACAACCAAAAATGTGTCCAGACATTTGCCCAATGTCCCCAAGGGGCAAAATGGCCCTGGGTGAGAGCCCTCACTCTAATCCCTGGAATCTTGCATGTCAAGGACGAGTCATTCTCCCAGAGTTCCCCACAGGCACAGGGAGTGGGCTTTCTCTCACAGTGTCTTTCTCTCCTGAAATGCTTCTTTCTTTCATCAATACCACCCCAGACCAGGAGGCAGAAAGCCTGAACTGAGGTCTCAAGTCTTGACACGACCTAGCTACATGAACTTGGGTGAGTTGAGTGGCCACTCTGTGCCCCAGCTTATCTGTGAAATGGGTAGACTTGATGAGCTCTAAGATTTCAGGAACCCGTGTGTCAATGCCAACTCCGTTATTTTGTAAGTGAAGAAAATGACATTCACGTGAGTTGTTTTGCTCAAGGTCACACACCTAACCATGGGCAGGGCTGTTAACTAAAATGCAGCTCTCCTGATTTCTACACGTGCCGTCTTCCACTCCTATACTCCTCCTTCCGAGCCATCGATGGATTAGAAGCATGGTTTCCCTGTGCTGAAAAAGAAAACTGGAGAGTGAATGGGCCAGCTAACATGTATGTGCCATTCAGTGCGCAAGGCCACAGAGAGGCTTCCTCTCTGTAAATAACAACAGTGCCAGTGATGTGACTTTCTGAATGAGCCAGTGCCACACGCAGAAACACGGCTAATTGGCCCTTGCGAGGCAGTGGAGAATCTGGGGGCGAGGCATTGCGTGCTATTCAACAGCGGGTTGCTGTGACAGAGGGCTGCAAATGCCACTCTGGGGATGTGTTAATGAAGGTTCGGCATGCACAACACGAGAGGCAGTTATTCTGTTCTCCCTGGCGCTGGCTTCTCCTGGCAGGAGTGCTGCCGACCGGGTTGGAAGGAGTTCAGCGGAAAGTTCACCGAGAAAGCCAGATGGAGAAGGAACAGGACTTGCCGTCTGGACCAGCCATTGCCAAACAGATGGAGTGCTTGTCCATCTGTGTTGCCCTTCTCCTGGAGGACATGAGGAGGAGGTGGCTTGGCGGGAGGAAGACAGGAGACTCAGCTGGTGGAAGGAAAGAGATCCAGGCTGCTTCCGGCTGCGTAGAAGCCTCCATCCCTGATAATTCTACAGCCTCTGGGGCTGGCCTTCCATCCTGGCCTGAGGTGCTATCCAGATGGGGTGCTGGGAGCCATCCCAGGAGAAAACATGGCCAGGCAGGTGAGTCAAAAGAAGAGGGTGCGAACACGGATCAGTCTGCTGGTGGGCTGCATGACACTCATTTGCAGAGCAGACTCCTTTCTCCCACCCTCATGCAGGGGAAGGCTGTCCAGGGAAGAGGCTCTCCGCGGTGCTGGAAGGGGGAGTTTGTCACCTTCCTCTCCTGCTTGGGACCCCAGCTCTATTAGTAGAACTGTCTGTGCAAATGTGGTCCCCACCCTGTGCGGGTGAAGTCAGTTTAAAAATAATATTGAAGGCAGCTGTGAAGGCCAGTTGAGCCACCAGGGCTTAGGGTAAGAGAGTCCCACACCTTTCCTGGGGTGACATTGGGGGCAGGGCAGGTTTTGGAGTCTGTGGGGTGCAGATGAGCCCCAGGTCTTAGCACCAGCCTCTCCCTACCCTGTGTGTGCATACTCAGTCGTGTCCGACTCTTTGCAACCCCAAGGACTATAGCCTGACAGATTTCTCTGTCCAGGAGCTTCTCTAGGCAAGAATACTAGAGTGGGTTGCTGTGCACTTCACCAGGGGATCTCCCTGACCCTATGTGCTGGCATTTCTAGGCTGGGAGTGATCATTCTGCTCCACTATGTCCCAAAGGCTGCCTGCCTCTGCCTTACGGAGTCAGGAAGGCCTGCCCGCCTTGTCCTGTGTCACTTGGCATCAGCCACATGCCTCCCTTCTCTATTTCTAAGTGTGCTTCAGAAGATGGCTATACCATCTAGCCCCTCCACCCAGGAAGTCACCATCACCAACTCTAGGGAAGAATCATCTCAGGCTACTGACCTGGCTGGAGGGGCAGTGCAGAGGGTGTGGACAGGTCAAGATGAGGTTCACAGAAAAGGAGAGAAAGGAACCTTCTCGGGACAGCGTCTCAGTGATGGAAGGATTGGGGAAGATGGGGGCTGAGGGGTCCTTGGGATGAGCTAGCCACCATGCTGGCAAGAACTTGGGCTGAAATAATAGAAACACCAGCCCAGGCCTCCTGAGGACTCTCCTATGGGCCTAGACAGCTCAGGCGTGGGGCTGAGAGCTAACTATTGAGCTGTAGCTAACAGCCAGAGCGAGAGGATAGCTGGCAGGGGCTGGGGAGCCTCCAAGGGAAGCCCCTGCTACCTGAAGCAACTGCAAACCTCCTGATGCATCACACACTGCCACCCCAGGTCTCCTCAATTCATGTCCCATGCACCCCAACTCTTACCCTGCTCCCCCCTCCCCATGAGGTGAAGCATGATGCTGGGGTTTCACTCTACATGCATCAGAGCCACCTGAAGAGATGGTCAAAATCGTAGCTTCTAGGCCTCTTTATTTCCCAAGGTTCTGATCCCGTGACCCTGGGCAGGACCCAAGACAGCATTTTTATCAGGTATCCTAGGAAGTCTCCAGGCAGGTGGTTTCTGGACTCCATGGTGAGAACCCTGGTCTCAAGGCTTAAGAGATCAGATTTTGAAGCCAGACCTGAATGCAAACCCCAGCTCTGCCACTCATCAGCTGTAAGACCCCTGAGCCTTGGTGTCCTCACCTGTACAATGGGAATGATAACATTATTGTCCTCTTGCTGTAAGGATTAAACAAGGTGATTGATATAAAGGCCCAACAGATCGCATAGAAGGCAGGGAGCATGTAATAAACTTAGTTCCTATTCCTGGTGGATCCCAGCTCTTCCCTGCTCCCCCTCAACACACAAAGTCCCCCAACCAAAGGTGCTCAACACACAGTGACAGATGTCTGTGGCTCTGACTCAAAGCTGTTCTGTTCTTTATGGAAAATGATGCCAGGGCTTTGGGGGGTGACTTGTTCCCCGTTTGGAAAGCTAAGCCTCTTTATAATTCCTGAGGGTGGACCCCATTTTCCCACTCCAAAGGTGAATTAAATCCTAAGTTTGGCCATTTCCACATGGGAAAGTGAAAGTGTTAGTCACTCAGTCGTGTCCAACTTTTTGTGACCCCTTGGACTGTAGTCCATCAGGCTCCTCTGTATGGAATTCTCCAGGCAAGTTTACTGGAGTGGGTTGCCATTCGCTTACCCAGGGAATATTCCCAACTCAGGGATTGAACCTGGGTCTCTTGCATTACAGGCAGATTCTTTACCATCTGAGCCACCAGGGAAGCCCTGGTGGGGCAAGAGCAAGAGAAAAAAGACTCTCTCTTAGCACCTCCTCCCAGCAGGAGCCATGTTGGCAAAGTCTCTTTGACAACTTGATGACTTTTTTGGCTTTGAAAAGAAAACAGAAGTCATCTTGTGAGTGGTCCCACCACGGCCCTCAGTGGAGCCTGCGGGAGTGGGCAGGGCCAGGCCGAGCAGACACTAGTGCAGGAAACTTGAGAGAAGACTAAGGCTCTCCATGCAGAGGCCGTTGGCAGCCAAGCCCTCTCCAAACCCTGGCCTTTCAGGCTGGGGTCCCTTCAGATGAATGTTCCCTTTTCTCTAGGGCACAGCCCAGGCATCGATCCACGGGGTTCCCCTCTCCCAGCTGTGCTCACCTCCTCCTCTCCGGCTGCTCCTTGCCTCCATACTTCAAAAGCCTGTGTTCTGGACTTTTCTTTTCCTTTAAAGCCACTCACTCTTTGATAATCATGAACCCAGGTCCAGAAGCAGCATCTCATCCATACCCCAGGGCTCCCTGGCCCTCTCCAGGGGCCAGGCCTGGCAGAGGTCAGCAGACCAAGGCCCCCAGAGCTGGAAGCCCTAGAAGTAGACCATTCCCTCAAGGACCAGAACATCAGGAAAGGCCACTGGACAGGGCAGGGGCCAAAGCAACCCAGGAAGTGGGGGTCAGCTTACAAAGCTGCTCAGAACTGCCGTTTGGCAGCCAGACCTGCCAGTTTAGTTCTGTTCAGTTCAGTTCAGTCACTCAGTCATGTCCAACTCTGCGACCCCATGGACTGCAGCACATCAGGCTTCCCTGTCCATCACCAATTCCCAGAGTTTACTCAAACTCATGTCCATTGAGTCAGTGATGCCATCCAACCATCTCATCCTCTGTTGTCCCCTTCTCTTCCTGCCTTCAATCTTTCCCAGCATCAGGGTCTTTTCAAATGAGTCAGTTCTTCACATCACGTGTCCAGACCTGCCAAGTTTTCTCAAAAGCCTCCCCCAGATTTCTCCCCTGGGTCCATCCAATTGAGTCTGAACTGTAAGACATAGACACAGTTAGTTACAAGAAGGGGAAAACCCCAGGGCTCAAAAGCAACCATCCCATCTGATGCCTGAAACTGTACGGCTGGAGCTCTTCACATCTCAGAGCTTTCGGACATCCTTTACCTCCGTATGATAACACTGTAAATTCTTACTAGTGCATGTGCTGACACCTGTATGCCTTGCATACAATAAGCACTTAATAGTTGATAGCTAATGGCAGAAGCAGTGAGTGGTAGTTATCATAATGGTCTTTAACCCTTTAGTATCACCAAATTTCCATTTTATACATACACACATAATGGCGAGGAGGGTTGATGCTTGAAACTTCTGTTGGTGTCAGCACCCTGATTCTGTCATGGTCTCCACAGCCCATGGACACTGAGGAATGCTGTGCGTGAACACCAGCTGAACTCTAGCTACACATAGGGGGCAGAGAGTCTCTGTCCAGATTCTATGTCCTGCTCACAAGTCCCAGCTCCTGCCAGGGGCTGATGTCACACTCCTCCTGCAAAGCTGGAAGAGAAACCATGGAGTGGAGCCTCCGACGGGCATTGTGGCAGGTGGTTAAGAGCACAGGCCCTGGGGTCAGGTTTCAACTCCACCACTTAGCTGTGGTGTGACCTTGGGCAAGTTCCTTACCATCTCGGAGCCTCAGCTTCCTCCTCTGTCAACTGCGCACCCGGGCTGGGCTGTGGTGGAATTCAGCCCAGGCCTGCCTGGGAAGTGCTTTGCTCAGACCTGACATGATGGGAGGAAAAACCACATAGTTCAGTACTTCCCCATCTGCCTCCTGCCTCCAGTTCAATGTTCATTCGAGATATTTTTACTTATTCCTTTATGAGAAGAGAGGGGAGAACGCTTCTAAAAGATATTTGGGGAAAGAGACTCGATCTCTCAGCATTTCATGGAGACACTGAGAAGCTCCTGGAGGCAGGAAGAGCTGGCCTTTGCCCTGCAGGAAGCATGAGAGTGTTTCTCCTTTGAAGGCTGCCCATGGTGTTTGCTTGTCCCCGAAGGCCCTAGGGAAGTGGCGTGAAGCAGTTCCTGGGAGAATCCAAGCCCGTGTCATCAGTGGTCCTGCTGTGTTGCGTGCTCCTCCTGACCCTGGGCTGACTCACGTCCCCAGCAGGAGCTGTGCCCCTGAGATTGCTGTCCTTTCAGAGAAAACCCCCTCCTGGGGATGGGAAAAGGGAAATAGAAACTCCCTGACCTTTACCTAGAAACTCCCTGTCTACTGCATCGTTAGTTATTTAAGGTCTCTCTTCCCTCTGGGCTCCTGAGTTTCCCCTTGCTCAGCCCTTAGTGCTTAGGACAGTAGGCATTGCAGTAAGTACGTGTTGAAAAAAACTAAATGAACTGATGGATCAATACTTGAATGGATGAAGGAAGAATTACGGTGCCGCCCTTGCCCTGAGCAGCTCACAGGCCAGGTGACAGGTCAAGATACACAAAACAATTTGCAAGCGCAGAAAACAATCTTTGCTTAAGCGTCTAATGGAGGGTGTCATTTATAGAGTTCAGTGCTTTGGAGAGGCCCTTGAGAATGAGCCTCTCAGACCTCCGGCTACAGAGGGTATACTTAGCTGCGGGCTTCAGCGCCTGTGTGCTGAAATGCATGGCTCCTATTGAAAGGGTAACAGGCAGGAAGGCCAGGGGTCTCCAAACAGAGGAAATAGGCTGCAAATGTCAGACATTTTTTAATCTGTCCTTAAGTGGCAGAAGGAAACAAACTACAAGTGTCAGATTTTTTTCCTTCTCCATACAAAATTAAAAGAAGGTTTCTCTATGGAAAAGTTTTTCTTAAGCTATGTTAATGAAACTATGTATTTGCTTTGGAATTTGCCTTTCTTCAAAATGGTTCCACCTAAGACTAAATTTTTTCTTTTCTCAAACCTTGGGCTGATCATAACTCAACAAACCAGTATTCATATCAATTGTTTTATGGCTGGGGGATGACACACCTCATGCCACCCTATCTCAAAAATGCATATTGTGGGAGAGGGGCCTGGTTAAACTCCGTCAGCCTTGAGGTGTCTCTCTTATCTGACTAATAGCTTTCTAACAGACATAAAACAGCTTGCTAAAGACTAGCAGGGGGACACTCTCTGTCCCCCTTCTGATGTTTATGTCAGAAGCTTTCTCTGTCCCTTTTTATACTTTAATAAAACTCTGCTATACAAAAGCTCTTGGGTGATCAAACCTGGTCCCTGGTCCCGAAGTTAAATCTTCTTTGGAGATCACAAATCCAACACCATTCACCGTTAACTATCACTGTGGACTGCACTCAGCCAGTGATGGGGCATCAGGGATGCTGTGCAGACCGTTCCTGGGAGACAATGGACTCCTGTGCGTGCTGGTTTTGGCTGAGCACCCCCGGCACCCTTGCCAGGCTTTTCTTAAACAGTCAGGGTTGTTTTCACCCCATCTCCCTTCCCTCTATCCTTCACTTGGAGTAAGACTTGCATTGAGGTTGGACTGACTTCTGTTCAAACAAAAGAAAGAGCGGACCTCCTCCATAGCACCAGAATGCCTTGTGCTTGCCTGTGTTCTTGAAGCCATCACATTTGACTGCTGCTGCTGCTAAGTCGCTTCAGTCATGTCTAACTCTGTGCGACCCCATAGATGGCAGCCCACCAGGCTCCCCCGTCCCTGGGACTCTCCAGGCGAGAACACTGGAGTGGGTTGCCATTTCCTTCTCCAGTGCATGAAAGTGAAAAGTGAAAGTGAAGTTGCTCAGTCATGTTCGACTCTTCACAACCCCATTTTCCAGGCAAGAGTACTGGAGTGGGGTGCCATTGCCTTCTCTAGAAATAGTTACTCGTTTATCTCCACTGCTTGCTTCTTGAAGGCAAGAAGGTCTTATTCTGGAGACCCAAAGACCCAGTTAATAGTTGGTGTGTCTGGGGGTGGGTTGAGGGGTGGGACGGGAAGGAGGCTCAAGGGGGAGGGGATGTATGTACACTTATAGCCGATGCACCTTGTTGTACAGCAGAAACTAACACAACACTGTAAAGCAATTATCCTCCAGTTAAAAATTTAAAAACTAAAAGCATAAAGCCCCTAAAAAATAGTTGGTGTTCAAAAGAAGAGATTGATAGAATGAAGACTCGTGGGTGAGGAAGAGGCAGATCACAAGGAAATGACTCGATTAATTTTAACAACTGAGAGGTGGTTCCTGGTTAAGGGTGGGGATGAGAATTTGCAGTTTGTAAAGTGCTCAGAGGAAGATCTGGCTGCATCCGGGCACCACAGCCAGCTCCTTTCTTACTTGCTACCATTTCATGGACTCACTAGAAACTTCTATCTGAGGGTATCTCCTAGGTTTCTAAGTCCCACCACATTCATGATTTTGTGCGTGCCTCTCAAGTCCATGGCATAAAGATGTTAGTAATTTTTTCCCAATTTTACTGCCTGTGGTTTTAGGCTGCCCTCATCCACCTACACTTCCGGTGATAATGGCATCTTGGTTTTGCTTTGAGGAATACCCCCCTCCACGGGATTGTCTTGTAGCACTGTCCACCAAAGTGCTCCACCCTTTCCTGGACAAAGGATGTTCATGTAATTTGAAAAGGCCATCCTGACACTCTTCCTAACATTTGACTCTTGCATGAAGAGACACCATAATTAAAAGCAGGTGGGGCTAACTATAGGACCCAGAAATTCCACTGCCCCCTTGGGTCTGATTCCTGGAGATCACACAGGGATCTACCTGTCGCTTCAGCCAATAGAACCTAATTTCAGAAGATGCTCTAAGCTAAGAATAGGTAGAGGGGTGGGCAACAGGGAAGACACCCCCTAGCCCCATAGAGGGACAGTCAGGAGACTAGTGTTGTCAGCTAGAGACTCCAGCCCTGGCAGGGTCACTTGGTTTCTGCACCCTTAATGTCTTGGTCATTCCACATGTACTCAGCACTTGCCAAGAACAGTAAGATGAGCAGAACATGGCTCTACCCTCCCAGGGGTCTGCAGGGCTATCCCTGGGGCCCATCCCACACCCCCTGAACCCTCTCTGCTTTCAGCCGTGGCTGTGTTGGGCAGTACCCGGCAAACCCAACCACATCCCAGCTTACCTCCCTGGTGCCTGCCCCAGGGCTCCCTGCCACCTGCGGGCACCTGCTGGGTCTGCAAGAGGGTGTAGGCCTGCAGCGTGCATGGGGTCATTCCCCCAGAGCAACTAACTGTCAGTGGGGGGCAGAGCTAGTGGGTGAATACAGGGCCTCCTTCCCTGGGACAGACAGGCCTTCTGAAGCCTTCTCGGGTGCTTCTAGGGAGCTGAACCACCAGTTCCCACAGAGGACCACCTTGATCACTTACCCCCTAAGGCTTCCCTCCTTCCCCATCCCTTGCCTGCAGTATCACCTCTGGCATAAATTACCCGCGCCCAAGTCCTTACTCAGGCTCCATTTGGGGGGAATCTAAGGTAGTCTCTTTGTGTATTATCCAAGTGATAAGTCCTGAAATCAAGATAGAAATAGGGTTCAGGGGAGCATGAGGAGGAAGCACCAGCCACCAAGAGATAGGAAAGGCCCCCAGAGGTGGTTTGGTCTGAGTCTTGAGGAAGAGTTGGTCAGCAGACAATGGCTAGAAGGTTTTATTCCAGACAAGGGGCAGCCCACACAGAGACTCAGAAGTGAGAGAGAACCTGAGAAGCCTTGGAAATTTACAACCTGCTGGAATCCAAGGTGCCAGTGAGGGTGGGGCCGGAACCAGGAGACACCACAGTGGTTGTGGACCAGCAGCGTTCATGTAGTGGCCATGGGTACGTGAGGGCCTGCAGCCAGGCCTTTCTAGTCCACTGGGGCCCCTGGAGCTGGCAGGAGGAGGTGTCCCATTGATGTGTTTGGAAGGACAAGGGGGAGGAGCAGACACCAGTGGCACGGGGCTGGCAGTTAGCCATACCTTGGATCCTGTAGTCAAGACACAGGGCAGCCTTCCTGATTTCGGCAGCGATGAGGAAGGCATGACTTGAACCCCCAGGGCAGCTTCACTCTGCAAAGCTCTCCTGGGTAATCATCACAAGGTCCCCTTGCCCAGCAACCCCCAGTGGCCCAGATCTCTTCCTTCACTCCCTCCCCAGCCAGATGGGCCCAGCTGGCCACCCTCCCCAACCTCCACCTGCCAACTCACCACTGCAGGTTTCTTGGAAGGCATCCCTTCCCTTAAAGAGAACAGTCTCCAGTGCCCTTCTTCCTCAAAGGACAACTGGCCTGATGTGTAGCCCCATTTCATTGATGTCTGTCTGGGTTTTTAGATGGCCTTTTTGTATTTTTATAAGAAACTGCTTAAAAGATGCTCAACATCCGATGATTATCAGGGAAATGCAGATCAAAACCGCAGTGAGATATCACCTCACACCTCTCAGAATGTCTATTATTGAGAAGAACACAGGTACCAAATGATGGCGAGAATGTGGAGAAAAGGAAACCACTGTTTGTGGGGATGTAAACTGATGCAGTCACTGTAGAAAACCGTATGGAGGATTCTCAGAAGACTAAAAATAGAACTACCATATGACCCAGCAAGTTAACTTGTGGTTACATGTTGAAAAAAAGAAACAAACACTGATTCGAAAAGAAATGTGCACCTCAGTGTTCACAGCATCGTTATTGACAATTGCCAGGATGTGGAAGCAACTCAAGCACCCATGAATAGATGAGTGGGTAAAGATGTGATGTGTGCATACCGTGGAATACTCAGTTCAGTTCAGTCGCTCAGTCGTGTCCGACTCTTTGCGACCCCATGAATCGCAGCACGCCAGGCCTCCCTGTCCATCACCAACTCCTGGAGTCCACCCAAACCCATGTCCATTGAGTCGGTGATGCCATCCAACCATCTCATCCTCTGTCGTCCCCTTCTCTTGTCCCCAATCTTACCCAGCATCAGGGTCTTTTCCAATGAGTCAGCTCTTCGCATCAGGTGGCCAAAGTATTGGAGTTTCAACATCAGTCCTTCCAATGAACACCCAGGACTGATCTCCTTTAGGATGGACTGGTTGGATCTCCTTGCAATCCAAGGGACTCTCGAGAGTCTTCTCCAACACCACAGTTCAAAAGCATCAATTCTTCGGCGCTCAGCTTTCTTTATAGTCCAACTCTCACATCCATACTTGACCACTGGAAAAACCATAGCCTTGACTAGACGGACCTTTGTTGGCAAAGTAATGTCTCTGCTTTTTAATGTGCTGTCTAGGTTGGTCATAACTTTCCTTCCAAGAAGTAAGCATCGTTTAATTTCATGGCTGCAATCACCATCTGCAGTGATTTTGGAGCCCCCAAAAATAAAGTCAGCCACTGTTTCTCCATCTATTTGCCATGAAGTGATGGGACCGGATGCCATGATCTTAGTTTTCTGAATGTTGAGCTTTAAGCCAACTTTTTCACTCTCCTCTTTCACTTTCATCAAGAGGCTCTTTAGTTCTTCTTCACTTTGTGCCGTAAGGGTGGTGTCATCTGCATATCTGAGATTATTGATATTTCTCCCGGCCATCTTGATTCCAGCTTGTGCTTCCTCCAGCTCAGCGTTTCTCATGATGTACTCTGCATATAAGTTAAATAAGCAGGGTGACAATATACAGCTTTGAAATACTCCTTTTCCTATTTGGAACCACTCTGTTCCAAATAGAAACCATGGAATACTATTCAGCTATAAAAAAAATATTGCCATTGACAGCAACATGGATGGATTTGGAGGGCATTATGCTAAGTGAAACAAGTCAGAGAAAGACAAATGTATGATATCACTGACATGTGGAGTCTAAAAAATACAACAAGCCAGTGAATATAACAAAAAAAGAAGCAGGCTCACGAATATAGAGAACAAACTAGTGATAACCAGTGGTTGGGGGCAGGGGCAACAGAGGATACAAGTAGGTATGGGCCAATAAGAGATACAAACTATTAGGTATAAAATAATCTACAAGCATGGATTCTCCAGCAATCCAGTGGTTAGGACTCCATGCTTCCACAGCAGGGAGCATGAACTCCAACCCTAGTTGGGAAACTAAGATCCCACAAGACAAGAGGCATGGCAAAAAAAAAGAAATCTACAAGGATATATTGTACACAAGGAATATAGCCAATATTTTAAAATAACTGTAAATGGAATACAACCTTTAAGAATTGGGACTCACTATATTGTACACCTGTAATTTATGTAATATTGTATAGCAACTGTACTTCAGTTAAGAAAAAGAAACTGCTTTATGGGTCAGGAAGCATGGCCAGGGGCCACGCTATCTGAAGAGGTCACCTGGCTTGACCTTTAATGGACAAATAGGGATCTGCTATGGAGGTCAGGAAGGACTGAGAAAGCTGCAGGCCTCCGCTTCCCACCACATCAACCCAGAGCTGGGACACAGGATCCACCCTTGTGGGGACTGGTCATGTAGGTCTGCCTGCAGGTTCCATGGGAGCTGGTGTTACCTCCACTCTAGACCCCACAGGCTGCCTGTGGCTCGAGGGCCCCCACCCGACAGATCTGCACATGTCTCCTTGGAGCAAATACCCACAACGCAGCAGCTCTAACCTTCATTGGGCTTCCCTGGTGGCTCAGATGGTAAAGAATCTGCCTGCAATGCAGGAGAACTGGGTTTGATCCCTAGATCAGGAAGATCCCCTGGAGAAGGGAATGGGCACTAACTCCAGTATTTTTGCCTGGAGAATTCCACAGACAGAGGAGCCTGGCCGGCTACAGTCCATGGTGTCACAAAGAGTCGGACACAACTGAGCAGCTAACACTTTCACTTTCCTTCTCCTTTCTAGGCCAGGCCCTGTGCTAAGCATTCTATATGTGTTAGATTGTTTCATCCTTGTAACACTGTATGTTACCATTATTATCCTCCTTTTGCAAATGAAGAAGCTGAGGCACAAAGAAGTTAAGTAGAGAGCTCAAGCTCACACAGCTAGCAAGTGGTGGAAAGGGGTCCTTGGGTCCCATGAACCCAGAAGAGCAAGTTGGATGTTCCCATAATTGGTGGTTCTACAACCTGTGTGGAGGGGGGAAAGGGAGGGTGGGGGGAGGGAGGGAGGAGGCACACAAGAGTGAAGCTGGGCGAGGAAAAATGGAGAGGGTGGCCATTCCCTTCTCCAGGGGATCTTCCTGACCCAGGGATAGAACATGGGTCTGCTGCATTGCAGGCAGATTCTTTACCATCTGAGCCACCAGGGAAGCCCATAGTCTGATAACACCAGGGGCCTCCACTGAGCACTTAGTGTGTCTTGGGCCAGGGGCTTTACCTGTACTTTCTCACCAACACCTTGACAAGGTGGGTACCACTGATGCCATCATTGGGAGAGATCCTTCCTCTTTGCTTCCCTCCATTCCTTCCTTTCTTCCCTCATCACTCCTCAAGTTCTCACAGGGCAGTGGTCCCCAAACTGTGGTCCAGATTCCCAGCAAGAATGACCCTGCTCTGTCCTGAGTCCACTATAAAGAGATTTCTTGCCATCTGCGCTCCAGGGAGACCTCAGGTGCCAGGCAGCCCCTCCTCCATACACACTCCTCCCTCTTTCTGGACCAGCTGCCCTCCCAGCCCCCACAGCACCTGATGGCTTCCCTGTTCCTCCCAGGCCAGCTCTCAAGCCTGTGCACCGCTCACCCCTCACCCGTATCACCTCCTACTCTACCTGCCGGGCCTGCCTACCAGTGGAGGCAGGCCCACACCCCTCCCTTCCCCAGGCTAGCTAAACAGAGTTGAAAGCAGCTGGGAAGTTACTGAGTGACAGCTCAGCCTCACCTCCAGCACATATCCTTTGGGGCGCATGCTTGGTTCAGGCTTTGTTCAAGGTCTCAGCCAAGAGACCCCACTATCTTAACAACACTATAGCCCCCATCTCTGCCCTCCTCCCCAGGGCTCGGCATCGGGGGGCCCATCCAGGAAGTTTGCCCTTCCTTTCTGGGCAACCTGGCCTTGGCCAGGGAGCATCCCGCGGTGTGATTTCCGTCCAGCTTTGTCCCATGACTGGTGCGCCATGGCAACGCTCCCCTCTGCACCCCTCCTGGCCCTGGCGCCACCTCAAGGCTACTTCCCTTGTGACCTTCCTGCTCCTGGGATCAGTCATTCCCACTCTGTCTAGGGCCCGGCCACCCCCTTCTGTCTCTTCCTCCCTCTCTGCTCTGTCCCTCCCACTCTCCGGAGGGGAAGAAGGTCTGTCACCAAGTCCCACAACTGATTAATAGGCCAGCTTTCACTGATAACTCCACCCCTGAGGGCTGAAGCCCAAAGCTTTGAGTAAACAGAGTGATTTTCCTTAAATAAACATCCTCCCTACAAAGCAAAGTTGGTGACCAGGTCAGCTGACCCCACCACTGTTTTCACCTCTGCGTCCTGATTCCCTCTGCTTTCCCCCACCAGCCATCACCCACCTGTGGGAACACCTTGGGGATGGATTCCCAGTGGGCCCCGGGCCCACCCTCTGCTTCAGCTACAGCCTTCTAGACCCTCTTTTGCACCCGAGGGAGCTCCCCCTCCCCAAGGCCACACCCCCACCTGCTGCTTGCAAATCCTAGCTGTCAGTTCCATAGGCTGACAGCTCCTGTCCCTGCAACTGCTGACCCTATAAATGGCTTCCAACCACCCAACCCATCAAGGGACAGTGGAACCCAGACCAGCCTCCTGCTCCACTTTCCTCTGCTCTTCCTGGCTGTCCTCTTAGCTCTCTCGGGCTTAGGAGGCCAAACATTCCTGCTTCTCATCTCCTCCCCTACCCCGTCCCACCCCCACCTTGTCTCTAGAATGTGTCTGGACCCACCTTCCTGCCTCCACCTCCATGGCCCTGGTTTTGCAACCTTGCCTTGAAATTCATGCCCTGCTTCAGGGGTGGGTGGAGGCCTGGGCCCCCACCCCCACCCCCCCGCACCAGCACACTCTGCAGGATTGAAGGCCTAGGGGGCAGAGACTTGCAGAGCATGGGGTGTCGGGGGGAGAGGAGGGGTATGAGTCCTGTGCCAACTAGTGGAAGATCTGTGATTGAGGGTCACACAGTGAAGAGTGGAGCAACCTCAGGCTGAGCTCCTCACAGGGACTCTTCTCCCTGTGGCCTTACTGAACCCATCTCATCAGATGCTGTGGTTACTTAAAAAGCTACGTATTTTGGAATATTATTTTTTTCCTCTATGCAGTATCTCCTTTTCCTTCCTCTTATTCAAGGGGGAGTAGTTTGACAGTAATGCTGGATCTTGGTTCAAAAACCGAGGGCTGTTTAGGAAGTTTGCAGAGGTGATAAACAAATAAGATTGAGCAGAATGGACAGAGGTCCTAGGGGAGCAGACAAGAGCAGGTTTCCCTACATCACCTGCTCCAGGGCCTGGAAAACAATTCTTCCCGTGGGAGACAGGGAGGCCGCCAGCAGCAGGAGCCCCACCAGTGGGTATGGAAACAGCAAGGCCCTGGAGAGGAGTCCCCCCATGCTCAGCCCCTCTCCCCAGGGCATCAGGCTTGTGGAACCATCTGCCCTGGGTTCCTGACCTTGACCAAGACTCTTGTGAAGCATGGAGGCGGAGAAGTCAAAGACAAGGACAGTGGCAACTCCAGGCTAAGCCATGGAGACTGGTGGCTGATCCCATGTCTTGGCACAGAATAGGATCTTGAACATCTCACAAACCTAGAAATGCTGAAAATGATGGGGATGACATTTTCTGCAGTCTGGAGGAATGGAGCTCGGAGTCAGAAATTAATTCCTCTTCTAAAACAAATGACTTCTGTTTGTGCCCCAAGGTTTACGTCCATAATGACTAGAGGACTTGAAGGTAGCAGGGTAACCTACAATGTTTACTGTTTTCATGCTGGGCCTTTGCATTTGCTGTTCTCTGCCTGAAAAGACCTTCCTTCCCACTTAGTCTGTTTGATGAACCTCAGTGGTCCTTTGAAACCAGGCTTGGATGGTACTTTTACCCTGGGAAACCTCCCCACAAAGCCCTAGCTATTCAGGGTGTGTGTGTGTGTGTGTGTGTGTGTGTGTGCACTCAGTTGCTCAGTCATGTCTGACTCTTTTGCAACTCCATGAACTGTAGCCCACCAGGCTTCCCTGTCCATAGATTTTCCAGGCAAACATACTGGAGTGGGTTGCCACGCCCTCCTACAGGGGATCTTCCTAATCCAGGGACTGAACCCACATCTCCTGCAGCTCTTGCACTGGCAGGCGGGTTCTTTACCACTGAGCCACCTGAAGTGAAGGCGCTCAGTCGTGTCCGACTCTGCAACCCCATGGACTGTAGCCTACCAGGCTCCTCTGTCCATGGGATTTTCCAGGCAAGAGTACTGGAGTAGGTTGCCATTTCCTTCTCCAGGGGATCTTCCCGACCCAAGGATCAAACCCGGGTCTCCCACATTGTAGGCAGACGCTTTACCATCTGAGCCACCTGGGAAGCCCTTATAACTATCCATATCCTTATCCTTTCTGTGGGTTGCTTACCTTCATACTGTTGTATATTTCTCTTTATTTCTTTTCATTGAGATATAATTCACATACCGTAACAGTCACTCTTTTAAAATGTACAATTCAGTGTTTTTATCATATTTGCAAAACTGTACAACCATCTCCACTAATTCTAGAACATTTTCATCATCCCCCAAACAAACTCCACACCCACTAGCAATCACTTTCCTTTCCCTTCTATTCCTAGTCCCTGGCAATCATTAATCTACTTTCTCTCCCTGTGGACTCACCTATTCTGGACATTTCATACAAATGGAATCAAGCAATATGTGGCCTTTTGCGTCTAGCTTCTTTCACTTAGCATAATGTTTTCAAGGTTTGTCTGTGTTGTAGCATATATCCAGCACTTCATTTTTTTAAGCTAACAATATATTTTATTGTTTGACCAAGCTATTTTCCTGAATAAGATAGTTATTACACAATCGGAAAACAGTAGCTTCTTATTCAAAATGAATTACTCTAGATTTATTTAGCAAGTCACATGTATATCCTAAACAAATTAAGCGTTAAGTTTAAATAAATTTTATACCCATCTCACACTTTTTCATCCATTCCTACTGAGATGATTCAATCAGTTTCCATATAATTTTTTGCACTGCATGTAAAGATTGGTAAAAATACAATTAAGTGTTACAATTTTAATTCACAGAAAATATTTATAATGTCTATAGTAAGAGACTAGAATCTGTTTCAAATATGTGCTCTTGTTTTTGTAAATATTAGTTCACCATCACATTTCCCCATGTGTTGCTGTGCCCACCGTTTCTTAGCAGGGCGGGAAATGAGAGAAGGAGGCAGGACAAAGACACTTCAAAGATTTTTTTTTAAAAAGACTGCATTTCTTGAACTAATAAGATGGATGACGTCATAAGAGAAATAAGATGACTAATAAATTCTCAGCATACTTATCAACCTCACCTAACACCATCGGGATGAAGGGTTTATATGAAAGATTCAGTTAAAAAAAATAAAATGTCATCTTCCTAGATAATCCTCTAGTAGTCCCAGTGCTCTTATTTATTTACCTGTGTGGGTTATTTTTTCTTTTAAATTAACTGGAAGTATATAAAAAAGAATCCAATGGAAACGTGATATGTGTTAAAAATAAATATTGGATAAACAGAAATTCCTTGGCAGTTCTGCTGTTAGGACTCTGTGTTTCCACTACAGGAGGCGTGAGTTCCATCCCTGGTTGGGAAACTAGGATCCTGCATGCCCCACAGTGTGGCCAAAAACAAAAACTCAAAACAAACAAAAATTAAATTGGATAAACAGATTAAAAATTAGTTAAAAACAGATTAAAAATTAAATATTAAATCCCATTTTTATGGAGGAAAAGAGAATACATTTTCAATTTGAAATCTTGGGGTTTGTTTCTTTTCAGAAATTTCCCTTGTTCTTAATGTCCATTTCAAACTTTTATAACTTTCATTTTTAAGATATTAATTGCTTTACATTCCCTCACATGGAAAAAGATGAAAACTTACTACACTGAAATAGCTTCACTACTATCAGTTGAGTGTACTCCATTCATTTTTATGGGTGAATAATATTCTATTGTATGAATATACCATGTTACTTATTCATTTATCATTCAATCAGTGTTTGGGTTGTTTTCAATTTGGAGCTATTGTAGACAATACTGCTAAAAGCATTTGTGTACAAGGTTTTGTGTGAACATATGTTTTCAATTTTTGGGGTATATACCTAAGAGTGGAATTGCTGGATTACATGATAATTCTATGCTAACATTTTGTGGAACTGCCAAACTCTTCCACAGTGCATTTTGCATTCCCACCAACAGTGTATGAGGGTTCCAACTTCTTTACACCTTTCCAGCACTTGTTATTATCTGCCTTTTAGATTATAGTCATCCCAGTGGGTGTGAAATGGTATCTCATTGTGGTTTTGATTTGCATTTCTCTAATGACTAATGGTGTTGAACATGTTTTTCTGAGTTTATAGGCCATTTATACATCTTTGGAGAAATGTCTATTCAAGTCCTTTGCTTATTTTTTTTGAGTTTATTGTCTTTTTATTTTTGAGTTGTATGTGTACACACTTCTACCAGTACATTTACCATGGTGTTCTCTAATTTATGTTTTATGTGTCTGAGTTTCCTACTAGAGTGTGCCAAACATGGGCAGGGCCTGGGTCTGATTCAAATGTATGCCCTCCTCACGGGTACAGTGCAGGGCACATGTGATGCATTCTTAGTAAAGGCTTCAGGACTGGTGACCTGAGCTCTTTAGGGAGTTGTTGTGGTCTCATCCAAGGTTCTTCCTTCGCAAAGTACTTACGTTTCTAGGTGGAGGCTCATGGTGGGTCTGGGGTCCTTTTTTGGAAAGGAAGGTGGAACTGAGTGGTCTGAGTTCTGGGGTACACTGCCACCCTGCCTAGGAAGGGCCCCACCCAACATTTAGCCTTCCATCCGCCTGTTTCCTTCAGTAGAGGTGATGGGGAGGAGAAACAGTTGCTTTTGAGACAAGGTTAATGCAGATGAGGTTGAATTTTAAATAAAGGAAGAAAATCTCCACCTCTGTTTGTGACACATAGATCCCAAGATATACTGGTCTTTCAGCCACAACTTCCGAGTCTGTAAATCCTGCCAGATTAGTCAGCGTGCTGGGGACCTTCTGACTACTGCCCTCCCTCCCCCATCCACTCTCTAACGCTCCTCTGTGCCCCGAAGCTGACCTCTGTGGATTATAGCAGGGCCTTTCTTGCTCCCTGGCTTCCAAATAGATTTGTCCAGTGGGACACTGACTGAAGATTGGATGGAAGGAGGAAAAGAGGCATGAGTAAGTTGGGAATATTCAGTCCCTCCTTGGAGGGTTGCTGCCTATGTCCCTTCACTGAAGACCACGTCTCCTGCCAGGGGGTGCCCCTCTACATAGCCTCTATGCTCAGGTTCCCATAACCATCCCCTCCTATTTGTGCTGGCTCCAGCCAGGGGTACCATGATCTCGTTTGTGACTCTCCTAACTCTGCTCACACCTTTGCGTAGGGTCCCTTTATTCATCCTCCTTAATAACCTAACTTGAGTGTGCCATTTCCTACTGGAGCCTGGCTGAGACAGCTGGAGAATATCAAGTGTAATGGCCACGAGGCAAGGTTTTGATCTCAGACTGTCATACCTTAGCTGCATTACTATGGGTAAGTTACTCCAGAGCCTCCACTTCCTGTCCTTTCTTCTTGGAGCTGATGTGAGCAGGAAATGAGGCAATGGCTATTCGGACAGTGCCTGCCACAGATGAAGGCTCCCAGCAATGGAAGATGCTGCTGTTGGGAAGACCAGGATTTTGGGTATTACACAGGGAACTGATGATTTTCCTCGCCTGCTTGACCCCATTTAATTTGGGATCAACAGCTGAAGAGCAAGTGACCGAAACAGGAGTAAAAGAAACGTTCAATCAGTGTCTATTCAGGTCGGGAGCTAGCAGGAGGACCCAGAAGTCTAAGAGAAGACCTTGCTCTTAGGGAGCTGACTACAGAGAGGAGAAGTCGAGTCAGAGCCCCAGGGAACCAGGAGATGAGAGGTCCACTGAACCTGGATGACGACCATCTCAGTCCCTCGGGCGCTTGAACCATCTGCCACACACCCGGGGTTGGGATTAATTCCGTGTAGTTCTGGGGGCAGAGCTGGTATCAGGAAGCAAATGTTTCTTCCAGCTCTAGATCCTGTGCAACTCCCATTTGATAAGAAGTGAGCCTTTTTCAGGTTTATCTCGGAAGCTGCCAGAGTGTGACAGGAAGGGCATTGACCGTGGAGGCCGCCAAGACCTGGGTCTGCTGCCCGCTGCCATCCGCTGCCCTCTGCCCAGGATGCTGGGCAAGTCACATGGCCTCTCTGTACCTGAGCTTCTTCATCTGTATGGGACACACTGAGAAGCATTTTCAAAGGGGATAATGGCCATTCTAACTTTAAACAAGAAAGCATCTAAGGGCAGGAGGATAAGCACTCTGGGAGCCCCTGAGGGTTCAGAGCCTGCGCTGGGCTGAGTGTTGAAGGCCCAGTGGGTCCGGTCAGGTGACTGGAGATGGCGACTGTAACGGGGCAGGGGGTCCGGGGCGCCAGGTCAATAATTCACCCTTCGGTGAATGGAGTTGAGGGAAATGCTGTGGGGTGGCTGAGAGTGAGAGTGAGAGACTGGTGGTGTCTGAGCCGGGTTTCCTGATGGGGCCAGGGGCCGGGTCAGTGGGCAGGATGAGTGGACAGTCAGGGCTGTGGACAAACACTGGCCACAGGCTGCCCACAGCTGCAGGAGGGCTCCATACACCCAGCCACCGCTTCATTTGCTCAGTCATATTCAAGGAGTGTTTGTTGGTGCCGGTGACATTCCAGACCAACCACAGATTCAGGGACACAGCAGGAAAGAGCCCCAAGGCCTTGTCTTTAGGAGATCACAGACTGAGAGGCCTTTCACGGTTGGCCCAGGGTCCTTTGTGAGCTCTGTGATCCGGGCAAATGACTCACATTTTCTGGACTTTTACCTCATCGGTGGGGACAGTGATTGGACTTCCTCATGGGGTTAACTGGAGGAGTAACGATGTGTGAGATTATGATGGAAAATATTTAGCCATCCCTGAGCACTAATAAATGGCAAATTTTTACCGACATTCATTCATGTAAGCTTGTAACCTTAATAAGTAAATAGATGTTTTCTTAAAGAAACTCTTCTGCATGTGCAAAAAGAGGAACTTATGCTGAATTATCTGTTATAGCCAAATACTGAGAATAGCCCAAGTGTCCAACAGTAGGGGAACATTCGACTGTTCAACTTGCATTCTCTGACACACGACACAGCAATGTAGATGAATGAATTGGCTCACATGAACTGACCTGGAAAGAGCTCCAAGAAATGGCATCAAGTATAAAGGGCAAGTTGCAAAATAAGCACAGAATGGTTCCATTTCTGTGCACCTGCCAAAATAGATCTAGAAGAATCCACACAAAGTGATTTCACCATTGTTACCCCCTAGGGAGGGGATGTGGCGAAGAAGGTGGCCCAAAGCAGTTTCACATTATCTGTATCGTTTAAATTCAAGAATACTTGTTACACTTCAGGTATCAAAAATTATGTTAAAGGAATGACTCTTTCCCCACCTCTCTGAGCCTCAATCTATTTCTCCGTAGAATGAGCAAGCTGTTCTCTACACTCAGAGATATTTAATAGTCCTTGCATTAGATTTTTCCTATTTTGGTAAAGTATGCGTAAAACTTACCATTTTAACCATTTTTAACTGCACGGTCCAGTGACATTAGTACATCTTCAGAACTTTCTCATCACCCCAAACTGAAACTCCATACCCAATAAACAGTAACTCCAGTCTCCCATCTCTCCCAGCTCCTGGTAACAGCTATTCTACTTTCTGTCTCTATAAATTTGTCTATTCCAGGTATCCCTTAAAAATGCTGCTGTGCCGCTGCTGCTAAGGCGCTTCAGTCGTGTCCGACTCTGTGCGACTCCATAGACGGCAGCCCACCAGGCTCCGCCGTCCCTGGGATTCTCCAGGCAAGAACACTGGAGTGGGTTGCCATTTCCTTCTCCAATGCATGAAAGGGAAAAGTGAAAGTGAAGCTGCTCAGTCGTATCCGACTCTTAGGGACCCCATGGACTGCAGCCTATCAAGCTCCTTCATCCATGGGATTTTCCAAGCAAGAGTACTGGAGTGGGTTGCTATTGCCTTCTCCACCCCTTATAAATAGAAGCCTTATAAAGGAATCATATTTGTCCTTTTTTTGTCTGACTTATTTCACTTAATGTGTTTTTGAGGTTTATGTTGTAGCATCTGCTAGAATTTCTTAAGATAGTGGGTTGGCCCAAAAGTTCATTTGGTTAGCAAAGTGAAGTGAAGTGAAAGTTGTTCAGTTGAATACACTGTTTAATGAAATTCTTTGTGAAAATGAAAAATGTGTCTTTTATTTTTGAAAAGTTAAAGTCACCCAGTCGTGTCCGACTCTTTGTGACCCCATGGACTGTAGCCCTCCAGGCTCCTCTGTCCATGGGATTTTCCAGGCAAGAATATTGGAGTGGGTTGCCATTTCCTTCTCCAGCGAATCTTCCCAACCCAGGGATCAAACTTAGGTCTACCTGAATTGCAGGTGGATTCTTTACTGTCTGGGGACTTTCCTGGTAGCTCAGCTGGTGAAGAATCTGCTTGCAACGCAGGAGCCCCTGGTTCGATTCCTGGGTCGGCAAGATCCGCTGGAGAGGCAATAGGTTACCCACTCCAGTATTATTGGGCTTCCCTGGTAGCTCACCTAGTAAAGAATTTGTCTGCAATTCAGGAGACCTGGGTTTGATCCCTGAGTTGGAAAGATCCCCTGGAGAAGGGAATAACTACCCACAACAGTATTTTGGCCTAGAGAATTCCATGGACACGACTGAGCCACTTTTACTTTTCTTTACCATCTGAGCCATCGGGGAAGGCTTAAAACCAAATGAACTTTTTGGCCAGCCCAATAGAATACTGGGGTCTTCCCTGGTGGTCCAGTGGTTAAGACTCCATGCTTCCAATGCAAGGGGCACGGGTGAAATCCCTGGTCAGAGAACTAAGATCCCACATGCCACGCAGTCAAAAAAGAAGGGAAGAAAGAATACCATTCCACTGTTTGTATACAGCACCTTTGCTTATCTATTTATCTGTCAGTTAACATTTGAATTGTTTCCACTTTGACTACTGTGAAGAGTGCTGCTGTGAATGATGGTGTACAGACATTTATTTGAGTCCTTGCTTTCATTTCTTTTGTATATATGCTCGGAAGTGGAATTTCTGGATACATAATTCTTTGATGAATTTTTTGAGGAACCTCCATACTGTTTTCCATAGAGGCTGCACACTTCCCATTCCCACCAGCAATGCACATGGTTTCTCCACATCCCTGCCAAACACTTGTCTTCTGTTTTTTTGATGATAGCTACCATAACAGATGTGAAGTGATATCTCCTTGTGGTTTTGACTTGCATTTTCCTAACAATTTGTGATGTTGAACATCTTTTCATGTGCTCACTGGCCATTGCTTTTTCATCTTAGGGAAAACGTCTCTTCAGGTTCTTTTCTCATCTTTGAATTGGGTTGTTTTATTGTTGTTAAGTTTTAGGAATTCTTTATATATTCTGGATATGAATCCCTCCTCAGATATTTATTTGTAAATATCTCATCCCATTCTGTGGGTTGCCTTGTTACCCTGTCCATTGTGTCCTTGATGCACAAAGTCTTAAATTTTGATGAAGCCCAATTTACCTAAGGGCTTTCCTAGAGGCTCAGTGGTAAAGAATTCACCTGTAATGCAGCAGCCACAGGAGACTCAGGTTTGATCCCTGGGTTGGGAAGATCCTAGAGGAGGAAATGGCAACTCACTCCATTATTCTTACCTAGAGAATCCTATGGACAGAGGAGCCCATTGGGCTATAGTTCATGGGGTCTCGAAGAGTCGAACACTGAAGTCATTTAGCACGGGATTTACCTAAAGGAAAGACCTTAAAATATTTACAGTAAAAAAGAAGACAATATCATAAAGCAACTATACTCAAATAAAAATTAATTTAAAATAATATTGTAATATATGAAAAAGAAACAAAGTACAGGAAGATGAGGCAAAGCCACGTGGAACAAAACACAGATGCTGTGGTCCCTGGCCTTTGTTCCTTACCCGACATCAGCCTCATGTCAGAGGCCCCAGCCCAAGGGCATGGGGTGAGAGAAGCGGGCGGAGGGCAAGGTGGGGTGGGCTCTGGTAAACCCCAACCCCAGCCCTGTCAGCCTGCTTGCTGGGAGTGGGCGTGCGTGCGCAAGGGCTTGTTAGCCTGGGGTTTCCCTGAGATATGTACACGGGGGACCGGTGGGTGGGCTCAAAGGCAGGAAATTCTTAATAAGGAAACCCGTGGGTTTGCCCACATGACTCTCTCTCAACCTTGTTAACTGCAGGTTAAATTCCAGGCCCAGAGCCACAGTTTCTAAAGAGCGTCTGTCTCTCTGCCCTTTGCTCCCTGTGTATCACTTGTCACCTATCACTCTTCATCTCTCCTTTGTTTCATGAGGTTTTCTCTTTTCTTTTTTTTTTTGATTCTAAAAATAAGACATCTAGCAAACTGACCAGAATATAATAGGAAAAAACTAACCACAAGGTCACCATCCTGCAGTGATAACAGTCGTTGAGTGCAAACTCTGCCGGGAACCACACTTCAAGGACACCCCCCACCCCACCAGTCTCCACACCAGCCCCTGCCCCCTGACTCTTCACATCGATATGAGCCCCGTTTTATGACCATAGAAACTGAGCCCTAACGAAGAGCTGGTGTGAGTAGAACAGGGCTCAGCTCAGGTTTGTCTGGTTCTAAAACCCATTTCTATCTTAGCCTCTATCTTGCTACTGTTAATATTTGGACTTATTTTTCCTAGCCTTAAAAATAATCGTTTTACATTTCAAAACATTTCTTAGAAATGTAGAGTTGTTTGGTTATTTTAGGAATAATAAGACATGCTATTTATAACATAGGTTACTCATGAAATGATCATGTTGGGCGTTGTTTAAACTTGTTTTAAAAAGAATCAGGCTTATCACTGCTGTCCTGCTTGCTGTCCATTCCCACCCCAACCCCTGCCCTGCTGGGGCCGCCTGGATAGCCTTCTCCCCACAACACATCTCAAGGGGGCAGCTCTGCCAGGGTGAAATCTTACTTATTCTTTAGGTGCTAATCACTGGATGAAGTGTCCTTGACCCACCACCTTCTGAAAAGAGGCAAAGGGTACGGATTTACCAGAGGCTGCTGGGAAAGCACCCCACTGGCCTCTGGTGGGATCTCTTCTCACCTCCACTTGCTGTTGGTGAATCAGTAAATCACTATGGATTGGCAACATGCCAAACAATTATAAAGGCTTGTACTGTTTGATTTGTTAATTCTGCTTCTAGGAATTTATCCTACAGACCAAAAGTGTATTGTTTATCATGGCAGATGACAACTTAAATGTCCCTTAAGGCGTGAAAAAATAAAAATGTTTGTCTCTCAGTTGTGTCTGACTCTTTGCAACCCTATGGACTGTAACCCGCCAAGCTCCTCTGTCCATGTAATTCTCTAGGCAAGAATATTGGAATGGGTTGCTATTTCCTTCTCTGGGAGATCTTCCTGACCAGGGATGGAACCCAGGCCTCCCGCATTGCAGGTGGATTTTTTACCATCTGAGCCACCAGGGAAGCCCCCACTAAGATGGGATTGGCTAGTAAATTACGGAATGTCCACGGACAGAATACTCTGCAGCTGGGGAAAAGTTCAGGAGGCTCTCTGTGTACTAATGAGGCAAAATCTCAAGATATCAAGAGAAAAAATGGTGCCGGAGTCTTTTCCACCATCATCCATGGGGCTGGCCAGCTCTTCCTCCAAAGACCCATCCTGGAGATTACAGTTCCCCTGAGGTCTTCCATCCCCAGCGTGCTCTCCAGCCCAGCTCAGACTCCAGAATTGGCTAGAACACTGGCTTTGCCTACTGAGCTAGGGACACCTGGAGCATCAGAGACAGGGGCCGGGGGCTGCTCCAGGGTCTCACTCTCTGGCCAGTCCCAGGCCCTGGACGCTCACTGCTCAGGACTACTGGTCCTTCCTTGCTCTTTATCCTGACTTGTACTCAGGGGCCAAGCCAAGTCTTCAGTCCTTCCCTCCAGGTGTATGTCCGCTGTGTCCTGCTTTTCCTACTGTTTCAGGGAGCCAACTCTGGGGCTGGGGTCCTTTCCAGAAACACTCGCCCTGTGACTCAGCTTCCCTGTAATGATCTGCCTCTGTCCCCGCCCCTTCTCCCCTCTCAGGCTGCATTTGACAAATCCGCCTTCTCTTAAGAATCAGCAAAAGAGACACAAATATATAGAACAGTATTATGGACTCTGTGGGAGAGGGCGAGGGCAGGATGATATGGGAGAATGGCACTGAAGCATGTAAATTATCATATGTGAATCGAATCGCCAGTTCAGGTTTGATGCATGATACAGGGTGCTCGGGGCTGGTGCACCGGGATGACCTGGAGAGATGGGATGGGGAGGGAGATGGGAGAGGGGTTCAGGATGGGGAACACATGTAAACCCATGGTGGGTTCATGTCAATGTATGGCAAAACAAATACAATATTGTAAATTTAAAAAATAGATAAATAAACTAATTTAAAATAAAAAAAATAAAAAGAATCACCGTAGCCTGGTGGATACATACAAAGGCTCTGATGGTGAACTCCTGGGCTTCAGTCTTGGCTCTAGATTTGCTGTATATGTGAGCTTGGCAGAGTCACCTGCTGTAGCTCTTTTAAGGAACAAAACTGCTCATAGCTTCTCCCTTCAAGATCTACTTCAAAGCCCTTGGCATGAAGTACCCAATAAATGTTGCTATCATTTTCTGTGCCACGGGGAAGCTAGCTGGAACCAATCCACAGAATACTGGGAAGAAATTTATTTCCTCACAATTTCCCTCAACGAAGCTCAAGAGGAGGAGAAAGTCACATGGCAACTCTCTGCCCAACAGCCCAACAATTCTGTTGGGAGAGGCAGCCCTGTCTGCCCTGTGGGGCTCTGTTTGTGTCTTAAGAGGTGGAGCTGGAATCAAGATAAGGCCCCAGGGTACACACCTTCCCCAGTGTCAGCCAGCAACCCTCCCTGGATGAGCAGCAGTGGGAGACCTTTCTCTGCTGGAGCCTAACTTTGGCTGAGGATGAAGGTAACTCAGATGGTAAAGAATCTGCCTGCAATGTGGGAGACCAGGGTTCGATCCCTGGGTCAGGAAGACCCCCTGGAGAAGGGAATGGTAACCCACTGCAGTATTCTTGCCTGGAGAATCCCAGGGACAGAGGAGCCTGGTGAGCTACAGTATGTGGGGTCACAAAGAGTCAGACGCGACTGAGTAACTAAGCACACAAGCACAAGAAACCATCAGGAGTGGGTGCAGCTGAAGGGCCGAAGTAGCTGATGTCATCCAGTATGACCTTTCTTTTAACAAGTAAGGAATGAATTTATAACTGAAGTCTTTGGAGGAGGTGGGTTACGGGATCTGAGAGATAGTATGAGAAGAGGGGGAGGGAAGGAATGTCTTTCCTGTGAAGTCATTGAGACGACAGTTGGTGGGCCGTTTAATTCCAGTTTTACGATTGCCATACAGGTGGGAGGACCTAGAGTCATAAGGGATGTGGGTGCAAGACACCCCCTCCCTTGCACTCTCCCGCTGTGGCTCCCTCACTGAGCATAGAGACACGCCCCTCCCCTCCTCGCCCCCCAGGTCCAGAGCATATCCCTGCAGGTGCTACTGTCAGACCTGCCCTGGAGCCTCAGAAGCCCGCCAGGTCACCCTGTTTCTGGGCAGGAAGCCCCTCTCAGAGGGCCCCTCGTAGTCTCCAGCCTCCCCCACCCACTGCCTCCTGCTGCCTCACTTCCTCTCTGCCTCACACAAAGGCCCAGGCATTTTCTTCCACCTTGCACAATGGGGTGCATGGCTCTATTATACTAATGGCCCCCAGATTCCTGACAGCACGGATGAGGGAGAATCGTCAGGTGCTCCTCGTCGCCAGCCTAGCATGATGGCACAGCTGCGCCAAAAGCCACTCTCTGGAAATGGGGGACAGAAACGTCACCAGCAATTTTCCTTTAAAAATGTGACCTAGAGGCTTTGTGCAGTTTGTAGCTTCCTCAGCTTTTCCAGTAGTCATGTGTGGATGTAAGAGTTGGACCATAAAGAAGGCTGAATGCCAAAGAATCGATGCTTCTGAGCTGCGGTGTTGGAGAAGACTCTTGAGAGTCCCTTGGATAGCAGGATCAAACCAGTCAACCCTAAAGGAAATCAGTCCTGAATATTCATTAGAAGGACTGATGCTGAAGCTCCAAGACTTTGGCCACCTGATGGGAAGAGCCAACTCCTTGGGAAAGACCCTGATGCTGGGAAAGATAGAAGGCAGGAGAAGGGGATGACAGAGGATGAGATGGTTGGATGGCATCACTGACTCAATGGATATGAGTTTGAGCAAGCTGAGGGAGATGGTGAAGGACAGAAAACGTGCTGCCGTCCATGGGGTTGCAAAGAGTTGAACATGACTTTGCAACTGAACAATAACAGCTAAACTCTGAGAAGGGTGATGGGATTAGGGAGAGACCCAAAGGGGCACATGCAACTTCCCCAGGCTGGGGTATTAGCCAGGCATTAACCAGAAATTAATAGAGGGCAATTTGAGCCCTGGGATGGGAACTCCTGCCCTTGGGACAGTAATGGGAGCTGGCTAAATACACAGCCTGACCCTAGATGGACACACTTTGCCCATCCACTCAGTGGGTTCACACTCTCTCACATCACCACGGGGACTCGCTTGTCCAACCGGAGGGACGTCGACACATATGTGGACTCACACATCTGGCAGATAGCTCATGCCCACATCCAGCCATGACACACAAAGCAGACTTGCCAAGACAGCCTTGCTCCCCACTGGCAAACCCTACAACTGACAGAGCCGCATAAAATTTACAGACAAAATGGCTCCTACACTCATACTTCCCAACTGTTTCACTTCCACCCACCATATGCACACACCACAGGTTCACAGACATTAAGAGAACTCCCAATTCTGACCAGGTAGGGAGCAGACCATTCTCACAGCTCTCACTCCTCCACGGGCAGCCCGGAGTCCCACCTTCCCTCCTCTCAGCATGGCCAGGTACACGTGCTGCAGGGTGAGGATGCTCTGGGCTTCTAGGAAAGCAACCTGGCAGGCAGCCTCCACCCTCTGTGGAGGCAGGGAGATCCTGATTGAGGTCTTGCCCACAATACCATCTCCACCACCCCTGACAGCCCTGTGTGAGCTCTTAGGGAAACCTAGGGAATAGGGGGACCTACTCAGCCTGAACCCCTTCAATCCTGAGCAACCCCATCCCCGCATATTGATCACCACCTCGAGGAGGTAGGGGCCTGGCTGGGTAAAAGAAACCCCTACCTCAGTCTGGAGGCAACTCATTTCCCCTGAGTTTGTCCTCCGTTTACAGCTCTACAAAATTGAGCCTGACTTTTTCTCAGCAAGTGGTCTTGGGCCCTAGGGGTTGGTCTCCACCCCTGGCCACTGTTCCCTCTCTCCCGAGGCCTCCAGCGTGCAGGTAGGGATGTGCTCAGGCAATCTGATGCAAGAACGTGCCCTGGTTAATGGCCCCAGAGTTCCAGCAGGAATCCCGGAGGCAGAGCAGGGAAAGTTTTACGGCACGCCTGGTTCTAGGAGTAGAGACTGCTCCACAGGTATCTGTGGAGGCGAGGCTCAGGTTGGACCCCCTGCCCGAAGTGTCACTCACCACCCATCCTTCCACCATTGAAGCTCCAGTCCTTAGGGTTTTGAGGAATTGTCTGTCACCTGTCTGTCACCCCCACCTCCCTCCCTCAGAGGACATCCAGCCCGGCTGCCTCCATCCCATTCTTCAGGCCCAGGGAGTGTGAAATGGGGTGGGGGGTGGGGAAAGGAGGGGCAGAGGAAGCCAAAAAGTCAACCCTCCCTCCAATGGGTATTGCTGAAGGTGGAGCATCCCCACAGGCTGCCCTGTGTGTGGCTTGGAAGGCAGAGGGAGGCTTTCAAGGAGACCCACCCAGCTCTGCATCCTGTCTTACCACTTGGTAGCTGTGGGACCCCAGGCAAGTGTCTTGACCTCTCTGAGCCATTCTTTACCCTTAAAATGGGTTTGCTATAGGATGGAGAATGAATCAGGGGAATATATCAGTTAGCGTGAGTCATCGTTCAGTCTGGTGGCTGGCTCACACAGGAAGTGCTCCATAGGTGGCACCTGTGGTTCTAAGCTTCGGGCTCCGGAGTGGGAAGCCCCTGAGCTTTTCTTCTCCCAGAGTTTCAGTGATGCTAATTTTCTGCCCAGGGCCCAGGGTGGGAGCGCCCGTGGCCGGCACTATCTCATAATCGAAGGCCTGAGGACAGCACCGTTGGAATTAGCCATGTAGGGCCAGGTGGAGGCTTGGAGCAAGGCCCCTGGAATGGCCCCTCTGATGGAGACAGGGTGTTCCTGAGTAGGGGCAGGAAGGCACAAAAGCTATGGGTCAGCAGAGAGAAAACTTCCTGTACACTCCTCTCAAGGACTTGGCCTACAGTCTCCTCCTTTCCCCTTTCTAGACTGTAGGCTGGCTTGCTTTGTGGATTTAAACTGTTTATTTTTTAAAAAATCATACGTGTGTGCTAAGTTGCTTCAGTTGTGTCTGACTCTTTGTGACCCCATGGACTGTCACCTGCCAGGCTCCTCCATCCATGGGATACTCCGGGCAAGAATACTGGAGTGGGTTGCCATGCTCTCCTCCAGAGGATCTTCCTGACCCAGGGATTGAATCTGTGTCTCTTATGTCTCCTGCATTGTTGCAGACATGTTCACTCACTCCCGCGGGCGTGTTCTTTACCACTAGCACCATCTGGGAAGTCCTTTTAAATCATAATCTCAGCCCATTCTCACCATTGCCCTTTAGAGGTAGGAATTCTGAATTTCCATTTTTACAAGATGAGAACCAGAAAAGTGAAGGGACCCGCAGGGCTCACACAACTCTTAGTGGCAGAACTGAGAGTTCAAGCTGGATCTTCCCACTGTGATGCCAACTCCCTGCCCATGGCCCCAGGGTGCCCCTCAGGTTTCCAAGAGCAGGTATGATTTGTTCCTCAGGAATGTCAGCCTTGAGTGTTGACTTTATTCATTAGTGAGACCCTCCTCCTCCTGATGCCCCCTCCCCATCCCCGCCACCATCAGTTTCTTTGGGAACACCCCAGGAGGTGACCGTAGAAAGAGTCCCAGCTCCATACCACTGCAGCCCACCAAGTTCTCACCTCTCTTCCTGACCTGGCTTCTCCCTGTGCCTCAGGGCCACCCTGAGAACTGTAGGACCCTGAGCGCCTCATGCTGCCTCCTGTCTCCATGACAGGGCTCACACAGCTCCCCCTTCCTGGAAGGCTCTCACCTGCGTTGCCGACCCAGCTAACTCCATTTGTCTTCACAGTCAGCTCAGGTGCCATGTTTTCTGGGGAACCCTCCTGACCCTTCTCCCTGAGAAGCTTGGCTACATGCTCACCTTTGTACTGTTCTCTATCTGGGCACTGGAGGAGACTCTTAAGAGTCCCTTGAACAGCAAGGAGATCCTAAAGGAAATCAACCCTGAATATTCATTGGAAGGACTGATGTTGAAGCTGAAGCTCCAATACTTTGGCCACCTGTTGAGAAGAGTCAACTCCCTGGGAAAGATCCTGATGAAAGATTGAGGGCAGGAGGAGGAGGGAGTGGCAGAGGGTGAGATGGTTGGATGGTATCATTGGCTCAATGGACATGAGTTTGAGCAAATTCCAGGAGACAGATAAGGACAAGGAAGCCTGGCGTGTTGCAGTCCACGGGGTCACAAAGAGTCGGACACAACTTAGTGACTGAACAACAATAACTATCTGGGCACCACACATTCATCACCATAAAGACCCTTTCTTGTCTTCCCCTGGAGTAGTCAGTGTTGAACTCTGCAGGGCTGAAAACCTTGCCTTATTCTCTTGGGTCAGCAGCATGGTAGAGAGGAGGTTCTTTCTCTGCAAGTGTAAGAAATCCATCTCACACTGGCTTAGGTAAAGGGAATTGGTTGGCTTATATGGACTGAAAAACCAAAAGCATCTATTTGACTTTAGACAAAGGGGGAAGCTGAAAAGATATGATCAGGAATCTACCTCTCTCTGTCTCTTACACACACACACACACACACACACACACACACACACACACACATTGCTGCTCCAGGCTTCCATCCTACAGCTGCATACAGACAGCTCCTCTTACCCAACTCTTCCAGCCAAAGTTCCGGGCCTGGTTCCGATTGGCCAGGACCAGCTTTCATGCCCCCCTGGATGCAGAGCGGATAAACCCCACAGAAACACATCAAACTAGAGTGGGAGTAGGGGCATGATTCTTGCAAAGAAAGATCACTTGAGCCAGAAGAAGCGGGAACAGACCCGGGGCAAACAAAAGCTATGCCTATGAAAGTGGCCCTGTTCAAATTTCAGTGAGCACACAGATCTCTCAGAGATCTTAAGATGCAGATTCTGACTCAGCAGGTCTGGGGTGGGGCCTCTGAGTCTGCATTTCTGACAAGCTCCCAGATGATGTTATTGCTGCTCTCCTGGGAACCAGTCTTTGAGTGGTGAGGGTCCTAATGCACTTAACACCCGGCCCTAAACGGATTTAATGCACAACAAGAGAGGGGATCAAGATGCTGATGAAACTGGGTGCCTACTTTGGTTCTTCCTGAACCCCTGGGCCCAGCTGTGCCTCTTAGATTGCTCCTCACTGTAACTGTTGAGGGAGGCAGGGCAAGCTTTCTTATTTCTGTCTTGTAGATTAGAAAATAGCAGCTCCAATAGACTCTGTGACTTTCCCAAGTCATGCCAATGCAAGGAGTGTAGCTGGTCCTGGGTACCTACCTTCTCTGAAGGAATGCAGAGATCTCTCAAGGCAACCCCCTCCTCTTACAGGAACAGAGATCCCCACCCCAGCTTCTCCCATTCTTAGGAAGCAGTTGAAGGGCTGCCAGGACAAACAGAAAGAGAAGTGGTCTACCTTGTTATGGTCATATTTCCCCAGGATTGGAAATTCCCAGACCAGTGAACAGAAAGCTATATCAGCTGACGAGGTGATGAGGTTTTTACACTCCAGGTGACCTCCCGGCAGAGCTATTTGTAAATCAAAGTTGTAAAGGGCTAAGGTCATCCTGGCAGCCTCTGCACCCTGGGTTATTTTTAACCTTGTCTCTCTTATCAGTTTTCTCTGTCCAGCACTCCAGTTGTCTGTTATCTTGAACAGAGGTAGTCTCACCATGGGTGGGGCCAGTCACACCTGGGCTTCCAGGAACAAAATGTGGGTGTTTCCAGCCCCTGACCCCACCTCGCAGGGGTGCCATGGGCACCTGCAAGCAATTTGAAGAAGGAATCCTTAGCGGATCTATAGGCTAGCACAAGAGGAAGATGGTTGTTGCCATGGTTGCGGTTTAGTCACTAAGTTGTGTCGAACTCTTTGCGACCCCATGGACTGTAGCCCTCCAGGCTCCTCTGTCCATGGGATTTTTCAGGCAAGAATACTGGAGTGGGTTGCCATTTCCTTCTCCAGGGGATCTTCCCATCCTAGGATTGAACCTGCATCTCCTACATTGGCAAGTGGATTTTTCAAAATTGAGACACCTGGGAATACAAATATGGAATGAGCTGCTGGAGAGGGAGGGAGTTCCCCTTCTGTTATGTGTTGAATTGTGTGCCCCCAAAATTTATATATTGAAGCCCTAATCTATAGTGCCTCAGAATGTGACCTTATTTGGAAATAGGGCCTGTGTAGATGTACTTAGTTAAAATGAAGTCATCCCGGAGTAGGGTGAGCCCCTAATCCAGTATGAATAGTGTCCTTATGAAGAGGGTAAATTTGGACACTGAGAAACACACAGGGAGGTCAGATGCCATGTGAAGATGAACAGGGATGGGGCTGATGCATCAGAAGACAAAGAACAGAAGGGATTGCCAGCAAAGCTCCAGGATAGGGGTGTGAAGGAGTCTCCCTCCGTCTCAGAAGGAACCAGCCCTGCTGCCACTTTGATTTCAAACTTTCAGCCTCCAGAACTTCGAGATAAGGACTTTCTCTTGATTAAGCCACCAAGTTTGTGGCATTTTGTTATGGCAGCCCTAGGAAACAAACACATCGACATCATGTTGAGGCTGACAGCCACTTGGAAGGATGTCATCCAGCGGAAATATGATGCAAGCCACCCACGTCGTGTGTGATTTTCTAGTTCAGTTCAGTTCAGTTCAGTCGCTCAGTCGTGTCCGACTCTTTGCGACCCCATGAATTGCAGCACGCCAGGCCTCTCTGTCCATCACCAACTCCCGGAGCCTACCCAAACCCATGTCCATCGAGTTGGTGATGCCATCCAACCATCTCATCCTCTGTCGTCCCCTTCTCCTCCTGCCCCCAATCCCACTCAGCATCAAGGTCTTTTCCAATGAGTCAACTCTTCGCATGAGGTGGCCAAAGTATTGGAGTTTCAGCTTCAACATCAGTCCTTCCAATGAACACCCAGGACTGATCTCCTTTAGGATGGACTGGTTGGATCTCCTTGCAGTCCAAGGGACTCTCAAGAGTCTTCTCCAACAAAAAAGTTAAAAGAAACAGATGAAGTTAATTTTAATAATATATTTTGTTTCACCTAGTAAATCCAAATTATCATTTCAACATGTAGTAAATACCAAAAAGAGTTTTATTTGATGTGGACTATTTCTAAAGTCTTTATTAAATTTGTTGCAATTTGCTTCTGCTATGTTTTTTGGGGTCTTTTTTTTTTTTTGGTCAGGAGGAACGTGAGATCTTAGCTCCCTGATCGAACCTGCACCCCCTGCATTGGAAAGCAAAGGCTTAACCATGACTGCCAGAGAAGTCCCCTAAAAAGAGCTTTTAATGAGATGTTTTATATTCTTTTGTTTGTTTCATAGTAAGTCTTTGAAACTTGGTCTGTGATTTTCCACAACAGCACAGCTCATTAAGGATCAGCCATGTTTCAAGAGTTCATTAGTCATACAGAGCTAGTGGCCACCATACTGGACAAGGTAGGTCCAGTTCCTGTATAGGCAATTTACTGAGCACAGAGCCTCAGTTTGTTCACCTGCAAAATGGGGACAATAATAATACCTCCACCACAGGGTTGGCATGAAGACTAAGTAAAAAGGATGTGCCTGGCCTGAGAGTGTCCCTGGCACAGAGTGAACCTTCATAATCAAGAACTGTTTACGATAAGGCCATCAGACTGGATATTTAAGGACCTTCCCATTCCAAAGGCTCGTACATCACCACATTTCTCACTAGACTCATCTTGACACTTCTCCACACTCAGACCCACCTCCGGGCTCCCTACTCAGACCAACTTGACTACATTTCCTTCAGGAAGCTTGCTGAAGGGCCCCAGCCCCCATTTTAAATCCTCAGAGCACCTTGAGAGAGCCTCACAATTTAACACTTAATTGTTAATTGTGTTATTACTGGGGAGTGAGGTTTTAAATCCCTGGAGGGCTGGGGTGTGCCTCTTCTGTTTTCTTCTCTAGCCTCTGAGCTCTGAGCCTGTTCAATCACACAGTTGGGCAATAAACCTTTATTGAGCACCCAATCCGAGTCAGCCATTGGGTCCTGCAGGACTTAGAGTAGGTATCAGTTAACAATATGCGGGTCACCTTACCCACAACATCACTCAGAAGCCCCCAAACAGATGGTGTGTGACCACCAAGGCCCAGAGCTCAGGAGAAAGGAGCCATAGCTTGGACCAGCCCAGAGCAGCAGACATCCTGGAACCTTCCAGGAAAAAAAGGTCAGAAGTGATGCTACACCCCAGGCAGGGAAAGGTTTCCTGCGTGGGCTGTGGACCTCATGCAGGAGCCCCAAATGCCAGGCCCCAGATGCCCCACCTGGATGAGACTTGGGTCTGGCAGAGACCCTTTGAGCCACCCCCTACCCCCCCGCCATCTCCCCCTAGCTTGGATGGCATCTAGGAGCTTATTTACTAGAAGTTATGGCACCCCACTCCAGTACTCTTGCCTGGAAAATCCCATGGACAGAGGAGCCTGGTAGGCTACAGTCCGTGGGGTCGCTAAGAGTCGGACACGACTGAGCGACTTCACTTTCACTTTTCCCATTCATGCGTTGGAGAAGGAAATGGCAACCCACTCCAGTATTTTTGCCTGGAGAATCCCAGGGATGGCGGAGCCTGATGGGCTGCCGTCTATGGGGTCGCACAGAGTCGGACATGACTGAAGCAACTTAGCAGCAGCAGCAGCACCCTAATAGAGGCCGAACTGGCTGTGAAAGGTATTAATACATAGATCCCAAGCACTTCCATGAGAGTCTTAATCACACCAGCTGGGCCCGGCCTCTCCTCGTCCACTGCCCTCCACCCCTACCCAACACACAGTATTTATATGGGTGTTGTCACTAGGGTTGAGCCTGGCACAGGACAGAGAAAGGCCAGCTGAAAAGACATGTCCTGTGGGCAGACAAGGTCTCACCCACCCCTGCTTCTGCACCCATCTCTTCCCTGTCAGCACTCTAACCTGACCATCCTCCATACAGGTTCCTGGGTGGGGGCGCACATTTGTTCCCCCCAAAGCCTGTCCTGTGGTCTAGAGGTCCCCAACCATTTTAGCACCAGGGACCAGTTTGGTGGGAGCTTCCCAGGTGGCTCAGAGGTAAAGAATCTGCCTGCCAGCGCAGGAGACAGGAATTCAATCCCTGGGTGGGGAAGATCCCCTGGAGAAGGAAATGGCAACCCACTCCAGTATTCTTGCCCAGAAAATCCCATGGACAGAGGATCCATAGCTACAGTCCATGGAGTCTCAGAGTCGGACACGACTGAGCAACTGAGCACCCACACAGCAGTTTCGTGGAAGACAATTTTTCCATGGACCAGGAGGCGGGGATGGTTTTGGAATGACTCAAGTGCATTACATGTATTGTGCACTTTATTTCTATTATTATTACATCAGCTCCACCTCAGAGCATCAGGCATTAGATCCTGGGGACCCCTGCTGTAGACCCATCCCAGTCTTCCTGTCATCTCCTCTCTTATTCCCTAAAGACAAAACACCTAGGTTTGTATCACCCTATGCCCCTTTCTAGCTGTGTGACCTTAATAAAATTGTTTAACCTCTCTGAGCCCCAGATTCCTCAACCACAAAATGAGGAGAGCAATAACATCTACCTCGTCAGGTTGCCATGACGTTTAAATGAGACACTTTCCATCACGGGCTTATTGTAGTGAGTAGCATGTTAACAAGTGTGCACGTTAACTGTCCTTTTATGATCACAGTGATGACTATCATTTGCTTGTAAAGCATGACAGGAGGCTTATTCTGCTACCCAAACGCACATTCCGAGCCACTGCAAAGCTAGGAAATATGACGTCAACTTTACCTGCTGTTTTTGGGATTTTGTAGCCTATGACTTTTTGTTGAGGAATTTGTACTGACAAGGCAACTCATTCATTCCACAAATATGTACAGAGCACCTGCTAAGGAGATGACGTATTCTTGGCGGTCCCTAGAGCAGAACTGGGCGATGTAGACAAGAGGTTTTCCTGGCAGCTGCCCAGACCCACATCTTGAAAGTTCCTTTCATGCTCTGCTGAGGTGATGGCAGGTTCTTTGTCTGTGTCCTTATACCAGACCTAGCATGGCCTGGAGGTGATAACCAAGGAGGGGTGCAGAAGGGGCCTGTGCCCAGGAATTTGGACCAGGCTTGGGGTTTGGGTTCCAACTTCTATCTCTTGTGACTCTGGGAAAGTCAGTTAGTCTTATAGAGTTTCAGTTTTTCTTCTCTTAAATGGGCACAATAACACCTAGCCTATAACCTCACAGGCTTGCTGTCAGCATGTGTGTGAAAGCTCTTTAATAACTGTATTTTTCCTTCCTTCCTTCCCTTACTCTCTTCCTCGCTCATTCATCCACTCAGCCATTCAACACTTTTTTCATTACCTACTCTTTCAGCTAGAAGTAGAAGGGACCTAGACAGACCCAGGGAAGTAGTCCCCACCAGGATTCTCAGCCCTTCTCCCCATCTCTGGATGTCCATGTTGGGGCAGGACGACAGGAGCCATCAGACACATTCTTGGGAGGGGCTGATCCTTCCTCAGTCCAGCCAGGTGACTGGTGGCCCCTCTGAGCCAACCTGGTCTGGGTGAGAGCAGTTCAGGTTCCCAGGCAGATGCCCAGCGTGGAACTCCCCTCTTCTTGGACCCCAGCCAGTCCTTTAACTGGACTTTTGACCTTGTGTTTTCCCATCCTCAGCAGGAAATGAACCCTGAAGGAAAAAGACTGAGTAAGTGTCAGACATACCCATGCTTCAGGCAGGAAGTAGGAAGAAAGGGAGGTTCCAGCCATATCTGTCGCCTTCTCTCAGAAAAGCAATGCTTTTAGACAAATATCCACAATAGACTTAAAGCTTAGTTGTTTTTGGAAAGGACTGGAACCTGTGGCCACTATCCGCTGCAAGAAAGGCTGGGGGAAAGGGAGCAGGGTGATTATGATGGGCTTACACCAAGGTCGGCAAACTTCTTTGAACGGTTTTGTTCTTGTTTAGTCACTAAGTCGTGTCCGATTCTTTTGCGACCCCACGGACTGTAGCCCACCAGGCTCATCTGTCCAAGGGATTTCCCAGGCAAGAATACTGGAGTAGATTGCCATTTCCCTCTCCAGGGAATCTTCCCAACTCAGGGATTGAATCTGAGTCTCCTGCTTTGGCAGGCGGACTCTTTATCACTGAGCCATCAGGGAAGCCCCTGTGAAGGGCCAGGGGGTAAATATTTTAGGGTTTGTGCACCAGATCCATCTCTTTCGCAACCACTCAACTCAGCCTTTGTAGAGTGAAATCAGCCTTAACTACTACATAAACAGATGGGTGTGGTGTGCGCCAACAAAACTTTATTTATGAACACAAATTTGAATTTTGTATAATTTCCATGGGTCACAGAATATTATTTTTCTTTTGATTTTTTTCAACCATTTTGAAAGTGTTTAAAAAAAGCCATTTGAGTTTGTGGGACATACAAAAACAGGGGCAGTCAGATTTGGCCTCGGGCCATGGTTTGCCAACCCTTGGCTTGGGCCAATCATATGCTATTCCTTGGGGCTGAGCACTCCAAGGAAAAGTGTGTGTGTGTGTGTGTGTGTTTACTAACAGACACTGGGGACAGGGGAGATGTGGTGGGTACATCGTGTGAGTGACTAACAGCCTTCACCACAGGCTGTGCTACCGCACAGGAAAGACAGCAGGACTTGAACACAAACCATCCAAATTCCAGAGCTCGGAGCCCCCATGCGAACATTCTCTTCTCAGCTGTGAAGGGTGTATACCATGGGGGGTTAGGGGGTGGAGCTGGCATATCAGAACGCAGGGATACAGGCCTACGTACTCCTGGAACCCTCCAGTAGCCCATTTTCTGGCAAGGACTTGGAGAGATCATCACAAGACCGGCTGTGGGCGGGGCAGAGGAGGGGAAGCTCCGCCTCCCTCTCTCCTCTTATCCGACTCTGCAACACGATGGACTGTAGTCTGCCAGGTTCCTCTGTCCATGGGATTTTCCGGGCAAGAATAGTGGAATGGGTTGCCATTTCTTACCCCAGGAGCTCTTCCCATTTTCCTGAGCCAGGGATTGAACCCGCGTCTCCTGTGTCTCCTGCAGTAGCAGACAGATTCTTTACCACTGAGCCACTGAGGAAGCCCTACCCTCTCCTCCGTCTGCGGACGAGTACATATGCCGAGGCTGGGGGGTGGGGTGGGGGCTTCCCTCCAGCCCTGGAGCAGGATTTCCTTTTCCGTTGACATTAATAGACGGGAAATTGGGTCTTATTCTCATGGGTGAGGAGAAGCCCTCCCTCTCCCCACCCGACTCCCGTCTTTCTTCTGCCCTTCTCTTCCTGCCCCACCCCACCCCACCCCACCCCACCCCACCCCACCCCACCGCCCACCCTCCCTGCACGAAGGAGATTCAGGGAAGCATTTAACAGCTGAGGGAGCCTGAGAGAATTTGAAAACTCAGAAATGTCACCCTTTCAGCCATTACCAAATCTTTTCTTTAGCTCCTCTTCTGTGATTTATTATTTTTAAAGTTCATTCGGTTCCCACTGAGCGCAAGCTAGGCGTTACATTCATGTAATCCTCCCCAAACTCCTGCGAGGTAGGTGCCCTTTGACCCATCTCACAAAGGTGAAACTGAAACCCAGAGATTTTACAAAGTCAAGGGCAGATTCTAGATATAACCCTGGCCCGTTTGGCTCCTTTTTGCTGGTAAGTCTGCTTCTGCCCAAAGGGGTGCCCTGGGAGGAAAGGGTCCATGACGTATCTGAGTTCAGAGCTCAGGCACTGAAGTCAAAGAGACTTGAGTTCAGATCCTTGGTACAGATGTACACTAGCTGCTTCCTTGGGGAAGGTCATTTAATATCCGCGAACCTCAGTTTCCCCCTCTATTAAAAAAAAAAATTGATTCTCTCTTCCTCCAGCCCATGACTTCTTCTTGGGAAACCACTATTCCCCAAATCTTCTTTCCTATGGTTTTCCTAGCAATGACCCCGCTTGCCGACAGTAAGAGTCAACATATGCCCTACGCCCAGCCAATCAGAGCATCTTGTTCTCTCAGACTAAGTGATGTATTTGGGGATAAGTACATGTGACTAAATCCAGCCAATGAGAATTAGGTTTGGGATTTTTGCTGGACCCATTAAGAATGAAAGGCTCTCTTCTGGCTTATATGGACGTAAACCTAGAGCTTGGAGTGGTTGTGTTGTCACTGAACAGAAAGAGCCTGCCTGAGAGTAAAGCAAAGGAAGAAAACAAAAGAGGCAGAACTAAGAAAGTCTAAGAGGAAGAAGAGTCCCAGTGAGATGACTTAACCTGAGCTTTGGCTCCCAGCATGCCTAAGACATATCCTCTGTTTCCTTGGTTATATAAGGCCCCATGTGTCCCCTCTAGGCCAGTCTGAGATGTTTCTTTGACACATGCAATCAATCAATAGAATAAAAGCCCTTCAAGGGCTAAATTAATGCATCATCTCCAGTGGCTGGAACAGTGCCTGTCACATAGGAGGTCCTCAATCAATATTTGTTAAACAAATATAACACTGCATCTCATAAGATGGTGTGACGATAAAGTGGACAGATGAATGTTTAAGTTGTCCCTGATGCATGGCCTGGTGAACCTTAATAACCATGGCTCTAAGCCAGAACCCCTGCTCTCCAGCAGCTTCTAGTCTGGTGGACTGTCCTCTCCACTGGCCCTAGGCAGGTCAGGGCAGGAGTGGCTTTTTTTTTTTAAGTTTATTTATTTATTTGTCCATGCCAGGTGTTGCATCAGACAGCATCTTTAGTTTAGGCTTACAAACTCTCAGTGCAACAAGCGGGATCTAGTTCCCTGACCAGGGTTTGAACTTGGGCCCCTTGTGTTGGGAGCAAGAGGTCTTACCCATTGGACCACTAGGGAAGTCCCAGGGCAGGAGCAGTTTAAGTAAGGAGCAGTGATCAAAGACCATGAGTGGAAAATGCATTACTCAAAGCTGTAGGAACATAAATGATGCTGCAGACCTGATCCCTTCCCTCCTGGACTCTACTTGGCACCCTTCAGTCTCTGTGGCCCCCTCACAACTCTTTGGCTGGGATGGCATCACCTACCCACACCTCCACCTGTCTCTAGTAAGAGCAACGGGCCCGTGGCATTTCCACGTGGTAGAGGGAAGAGTACCCACCTCCAGTCAGGAAGGGGGAATGTCATGGGGGGCAGCCTTGTCTCCTCCCAGCTGGCATGAGAAAACGCAAAAAAAGAGTGATTTTTGGATTTGAACAGATAGGATGGTGTAGCAAAATAGAGCGCTGGGTTGAGTGAATTGAAGGGCAGATTTCATTCCACTATTAAGGACCTGGGGCCAGAAGGTCTTGTGTTGGGTCCTAGTTCTGTTTTTTGTGTGTAGGGGAGACTCTCTCCAAACCAAGCTCGGGTTTCTCAAGGGACCATATGTTCTACTTCCTCTCACCTCAACCCTGCCTACCGCAGAGCCGGGTGTGCGGTGTGCTCACAGATAGACAGCTCTAGCTGAAGAGTCAGGATATTTGTCCTCACCTTCCCTGGTGGCTCAAATGGTAAAGAATCTGCCTGCTATGCAGGAGACCCAGGTTTGATCCCTTGATCGGAAAGATCCTCTGGAGAAGGGAATGGCAACCCATTCCAGCATTTTTGCCTGGAGAATTCCATGGACAGAGGAGCCTGGCAGGCTACAGTCCACGGGGTCACAGAGTTGGACACGAATGAGTGACTAACACTTGGGACTTGTACTCCCCACCTTCAGCCTTCTGGAGACAAACCTGTTCCTGTTCCCGAGAAGCAACCCCCAAAATTCTTGTCGTTCTCAGTCTGGGTAATTAAACTCAATACCTCCAGGGTGATTAAAAATTAATTCAGTGTTCAACAGGCCTGGAAATGAAATGCAGTGGGAAACACACTTGGCATGCCTGGTTAGATGTAATTAGAAAATCATCCTGCTGGGGAAAGTAACTGAGGGGACGTTGCAGCCACAGAAGTGTTGGTTGGTGGGGAAGGCAACTGCCCCGCTTACACAGTAACAGGCCACTTCTCAGGCCTCTGTTTTCCCTTACTCAACTGTTGCTGACCATTATATCGTACAAGCAGCTGGTTTATGATAAGAGTTTTCACTTCTAAGTTGGTGAGGGTCCACAGGCACTGCCTCTGCCCAGGCCTGTTTGAGTCTCCACTCCTTGGTCCATGCGTCCCTCCCTCCCCTCCCCGCTGCTGATGGTCACTGCCATCCCTTCCCTCCCCCCTCAACCACACCATCTGCAGGGCTCCTTCCTGGCCCTTCTACATCCTGGCTCCATCCCAACATTTCCTCACCTTCTCCTCCTGATGCCCTCTCCCCGCCCAATTTGGGCCTCTCCTTGCCCTTCCCTTTGCTTCCAGCTACTGTCCTCCAGGAGTGGGCCCAGCTGGAGGCTAGCTGCCCTCTGGGAGATCTGCCAGGCAGCAGCCTCATTGCTTAGGATGCCAGTCCAGAGGCTGGTATTCTAGGATGCTGCAGAAGGACATTTCATATTCCCATCTCAGAAGCCATCAGGGGCCTTCGCAGCTCCCAAACCATCCAACTTTCCCATCTGGTACCTCTGAACACCACATGCACCAGGGAATGCCTTGTTAACTCTTGAGGGCTAGAATGCCTTACTATTTTGAGTTGCTCTAGGGGCCTGTAGCAGCAATTGTTGTGCTCAAGATGATTCCTGTTCCTTACTGTGAACCAAATAACTGCAACAAGGCAAGAGAAGAAGTTCTGGGTATTTCCTGGGCCTCCTGGAAAATCTAGGACAGCACTGTCCAGTACAGTAGCCACTAGCCTCATATGGCCATTAAATTTAATTGAAATTGGATAAAATTAAAATTCAGTTCCTCAGCTATTCTTGTGGGTAGTGGCTACCATATAGACTGCAGATATAGCATTCCATCATCACAGAAAGTTCTATTGGAGAGCACAGCCCTAGAACATAAACGTTAATAGCACAGGGTCAAGGTTGGGAAGACCCTCTACTATTTACTCTATGACTCACTTGACTTCCTGAAGCCTTACTCCATTTCTTCATCTATAATAACAGCTATCTTGGAGAGTCATGACGTCCAGTGAGGGAATCCAGATAGACACTCCGCAGTGTTTGATAATAGGAAGAGCTGATAAATGGAAGCAATTGGGTTTTGGAGTAGAGTCAGTAACTCCCAATCTAAGGCTCCCAGAGAATTCCAAAGGGGAACAGATATTTAAAATGGAGAAATCTGATGGATACTGCCAAGGATGCAAATTTAGCAGCATCAGTAATGGAACAAACTGGCATCATGAGCTTCCTGATATGATGCAATGAGATCATCATCTCATCTATGCAGTATTCTTGCCCCCCAAAATGTCTAAGCACAAGGAGACAATCAAACAGATTCGAATTATATGATATTCCATAGAACAACTGGCAGTAACTCCTTAAAAATGTCACAACCATAAAAGAAAGAAAAGGCAGAGGATGACTAATCACCTGCATGACCCTTGTTAAGAGCCTCGAGTAAAAAGGACATCATTGGGACACTTGAAGAGAATTTAATATGGAGCATATGCCAGATAATATTATTGCATCAATTTAAATTTACAGAATATGATAATACTGATGGATAATGTCCTTGTTCTCCAGGAGATAATAGCTGATGTATCAAGAGGTAAATGGTCATCATGCTTGCAACTTACCTTGTAAAGGAGAGAGAAAGCAAACATGGTAAAATGTCAATGACTTGTGAATTCAGGTGAAAAGTAGAGAGATACTCATTGTACTGATCTTTCAACTTTTCTGTAAGTTGAAATTTTCCAAAATAAAAAGTCAGGAGGGGAAAAGGCTTAACAGAAATCGTATCTGTGATAAGGCTGCTTTGAGTTAATCACTAAGAATTAAAGCAAACATCTACTGAGCTTTGAAACACACACCAGACACCATCAAGAGTTTTATGTGAATAATTTCTCTTAATCTTTACATCAGTCTTATGAGGTGGGTCTATTAATACAAAAGAGCCTCAGGCACAGAGAGGTAAAGTAACTTGCTCAGGCTCACACAGCCTGCAAGCGTCTGAGCCCGGATACTGTGGCTCCAAGCCTGTTCCCTTAACTATTTCATCTTAGATTAAGTCTTTCAAAACATGGATTCTCTGAGGTGAAAATAATATCCAGTCATAAATCACTCCTCTTTGGAATAGCTAGAGTGTTTCTATTCTAAGTTGGATGAACTGAGTTCAGAATAGTTAGTTGATTGAAAAGCATATCATTGGCACCCAATATTGTCCAGGTGCTTTACAAAGACCTCAAGGTCACACAAAGAGTCCTCACCTTCAAGGAGTTTACTGCCTAGCAGAGATGTCCACCAGAAGAGCAGGAATGCAGGAATTCAAAACAGGGGGAAAGTATCAATAGCTTGTGGATTTGTTTCACTATCCATATCCAGGTGCCTGCCCCCTGATAAGTTACCTCAATTTCTCTCTAGAAGCGAGTGAAGCCTACCCCTCTGCACCTCTGAAGGTACAGGTGATTCAGGTCTAAGCTAACCCAAGGACTCCAGCCCCCGGAACATATTGACTGATCTCAGAATGGGCTCTTGACCCATGTCACACTGATCAGAGACAACATGTCTCAATTTCAGACTAAGTTTGAGCTGTGGAGAAATTGACTCATTCTTTCCACTATGTCTGAAACTCGTAAGAATGTAAAAGCTGGACTGCTGTGCCTTTTTGCTACCATATGAAGCCTGAAGCTTCAGCCTTCAGAAAAGAAGGGAAAACCAAGATGTAGGAAGAAAGAAAATACGGAAAATACTGATGACATTATTTGAGCTCTAAATCCAACCTTACTTACTGGGCTTTTGGGTTACTTGTGCCCCAAACTTCTATTTATTTGCTTAAGCCTCTTTGGGATGGAATTTTCTATCACTTGCAATGAAAGGTGTCCTCAGTGATTCAGAAGGTATCCTGGAGGAGATGGAGGGAATGAGACTCTGAATGACCAATGGAATCCAGAAAGGAAAGGAGGTGGAAGGATATTCTAGGCAGAGAAATTGTTCATGGAAACCAGCAGACTAGGGTTCCCATAGTTCTTAAAGACCTGGCATCAAATCCTGGCTCTACCTCCTAGTAGCCTTCTAGCTCTTAACCTCTCTCTGAGCCACAATAGCCTCTCAAACAAGCTTAATGGCATCACCTCCCAGAGCTGCGGAGATGAAAATGATAGTGACTTGTTCATGCTTGCTGAACAAACAAGCCAATCATTTTGACTGGAGACGAGAACAGGTTAGAAAAGTGATACCTGGTAATAAGATGTGGAAGGATAATGGATACGGAAGGATGGGAAGGTTCACCTACCAAACCCCATTGAGCTTTGTACCAATGCCCTCCAGTCCTCACAACGACCCTTTCTTATCCTGTTTCCAAATAAGAAAATTGAGGCTCAGAGGAGTGGAGCAGCCAAAGTCACACAGCTGACGCACAGGAGCTATGATCCAAACCGTATCTAGTTGACTCCACACCCAACGCCTTTCTCACCATAATGACCATTCCCTGTGCGTAGGGGCTGAGACCCCTGGGGGCCTCCAGTGCTGGCCAAAGAGAATGACCTTTCCCTTGTAAGTAAGACCAAGTCTCCCTGCCTGGGGCAAATAGTCAAAGAGATGTTTCCATTGAAGGCTAATTGGTTAACAAGTGGACTAGATCAAGCCCGGCAGAAAGAAGACCAGTCAGATTTCTGGGCCAGGCCCTGGGAGTGAGAAAGGATGGTGCGGAATGAGCTCAGAGAAATCCCAGCGTTTGGGGAGTGGCTGGTCTGAGTGCCTCAAGCCTCAGGAACGGGGGTCCCTGTGACCAGCTTCATTCCCGGAAACATGCAATCCCCACCCAGAGGGCCCTGCTATTTGGGCTCTGAGGAGAGGCTGGGAGGAAGGGCAGACGGAGCCTGGGAACACTCCCCCGGCTCTGAGGAGGAAGATTTGCATCTAGGTTGTAGGAGGAGGTTGTTTGTGGAGGGATGGGTGTGTTGGTTGTTTGTGTCTGTTGTTCCTTCTGCTGGTAGCCTTCTTCCCCTGCTGACAACTGGTAGAACCTGCAGGGCTGATGCCCAGCCTGGGGCCCTTCCTCTGACTCAGTGGGAGGGAAGGGGAGTGTCCCAGAGAGCAGCCCACATCCCTGACCGCGGCCTTGCCCCGGGGCCTCTTTGTCCACCAACTTCCACCTGATACACGTGGGGCTTGTTCCTCTTTCCGCTTTTCCTTCTGCGTGAAGGCCTCCGGGCACAGATGTGTGGCTCCATCCGGCCACCAGCAATCAAGATAAAGAGGGTAACAGGGCCTGACCCTCGGGCAGCCCTTTAGTCTTTTCCCAGTTCATCTGCTGCTGCCTTCATCTGATCCCTACATCAACTTTTGAGGTGAGAGGCATCAGTCCCATTTTACAAAGGAGTAAACTGAGGCCAGGAATGGGAAAGGGACTTGCCCAAATGGCTAAGAAGTGGTCTAGCAATGGCCAGATCCAAATCCTAGACTCTAAGCCTGAAGTTGTTTCCATCACACACATCTAAGGCACCCACACCAGGGGTGCTATCCCTCGGTCCACTGTGAGACCTTGGTGGGCTTGCCCCCCAGTCATCTCTGGAGGTTCCTTGGGTGTCCCACAGATGCCCAGGGCCAGTTTCTCCTGCTTCACCTCCTTGCTGAGACCCACAAGGTTCCTGCTTCTCAAGCTGAGGCTGTAACCCTGGCACTCTCCCAGGGGGCAGGTCCTCAGTCACCACAGCAAACTATTCTGTGCTCTGAGCCCAAATAGGAAGATGGCTCCTCTCTCTAACTTGTGTCCCAGACTGCAACCTAGGTAAGAAGACTCTCAGCTTTTCCCTGCAGCCCTCTCTCTAAAGGGAGTGAGGGGGTCAGTGTTTCTTGGCAGCCTGTCCCCATCTACTCACTTGCAGCAACAGCTGAGTTGCTGCTGAACTCAGCTGAGTTCATGTCATTACAGTGAAACTTCCCCCATCACCACAGTGATCAACCCCCTTATCCATCCTTGTCCCACACTCAGATCCAGGTGGAGAGTGTCAAACTACCCCTCCCCCAACTAGGATCCTTCACCCCCCTGGCCACACTCATTGTTTAAAGTCAGGCCAGTCATAGCCAGCGAAATTCAGTTCTAGAACATTGAGCTGTCAGAGAAGTAGTCTGGTTCTCAGTCCTGGCACAAAGGTGTGAGGCTTGGAGCTTCTGCAGCCACTTTGTGCCAATGGTATGGAAACTGTCTGTGCTTCAGCTGCTACCCGAAGAGCTGAGTCAAAAGACCACAGGTTTTTCGAGCACCAGGTCACAGTGTGACACTGTTTAGAGTCCCTGATCAAGCTTCATCTAAACCAACCACACCCTTGGACTTCAGTTCCCAGGCCCACGCATTCTGGTTTCACATTAAGCAAAAAGTTGGGTTTTCTTTCATGTGCAACCAAAATTTATGGTGACACAGAAGGTCACATCTGGGCCCCTTGTTTCTCTCCCTGCTCTACCCGTACTGCCTCATCAAGTTCCTTCTCAGAGGCCTACCTCACCCCATGCAAACTGACTCATACAAATAGATACCCAGGGTCACCCGCTGCTAGCCCATTAGTATACCATTTAGAACCCTTTGTGCTACATAGAAAAAGTGGTCCCAGACACTCTGCCTTCCTGGCTTGGTGAGGTGGCGGTGGGTGGGGAGTGGAGGCGCCAGCCCAGAGCACAAGGCATGCTGGCAAACGCCGGCCCTGCCCAATGGGTGCAGGATGCAAGTCCGTCCTGTCTCCTGAGGGATGGTCCCCACAGCTGCACCATTAGCCCAGGGCTCAAGAAAGTCTGCCGGCCTCATGTGACCTTCGGGGCCTCCTACTATAGCTTCCAGTGAGAAGGATGGATCAGAAGAGAGAAGAGACCACCAATGGATTATTATTTATTTTTTTTTTTAAACCAGCCCCTTCCCAGGATGATTTAACCCTGAGCAAGAGGCCTCGTTTCTCATTTCTCACTGTACCCTCTGGCCTGGCTTCCTCCCAGCCACACCCCCAAACGTCCTTTTCTTCTTAGAGCAGGAGCCTCAGGGTGAGTCAGTGCCTCATTCCCTTCATTCCTTCCCCACAGGTCAGGCCTCACCCCTTTGCCCTGCTGGCCCCTCCTCTGGGCAGCCGTCTGCACCATGTACAGAGCAGGCTGTACTCACTGAGCTGCTCACAGGTCTCTGCAGTGAGGAGAGGCAGGCGGGGCTGACCTCTTAGCTCCTGAGATTTTCCGAGAGATCTGGGGCCTCCAGGGATGGGCCACAGCGACCCGGGTCTGTCCCAGGCCCTAAAGAAGGACTTTCTCTGGGGTCTCTCCCAACAGGCCTTGTCTTCCTCCACAGTGTCAAGTCCATTTCTGTGTCTGTCTCAAAGAAGGGGGATGGAAATGCCTTTAGAGAGTGCCTACAGAGTCCCAGGCCCTGCCTTGAACTTTGAGTTCTCGTCACAACCCTCAGTGTGGTGGCACAACCGACCACATGGCAGAACTTAGCTCTGGGTGGCAGAGTTCACCCCGGCTGCCAGCACACCACCCCTGCCTGCCAGGGCCTGGTGGTACCACTCCCCAGGGGCCACTGCTGTCCTGGGTTTGTCCGTTCTCTCTCTGCCCTCACCTCCAGCAAACTTTCTTCCGGCCCAAGGCTGGCAGGCCCCACGCCAAGAACAGTTTCTTTCATCCTCTCTGGTCTAAATCAAGCTGCATCGGGAGCAACCCCCAGGGGCCCTCCTGCCTTATTTGGAAGAAGAGCAGGAAACCAGACCAGAAATTGTCTACACACAAGCACACCTCTCATCGTGACCACACAGCCAACGCTGTCATTCTCCAGAGTGCAGGGAATCTGTGCTCCAGAGGGCCCTGAGCTGGGGTGTCAGAGAATTAGCAGAGGGGCTGCCTTGTACGGCCCTAGAGGAAGGCAGATGTTTGTGGGTGGTAGTCATGAAAGGAGTGCTCAACTCTAAAGCAAATAAAAGTTAAAGGTGACTCGGAAGCCATGGGGAGCCCCCCGGGGCCCCTGGCAGGGTTATCTGGTTGGGGGTGGTCTGTGAGGAGGGGTTGGTTCAATCAGAGACAAGTCTATGAGCAAGGGTTTACCTCAGGCTCCACTCTGGTCCTGCTTCCACAGTATTGCATCACTAAAAGTGTGGTTTAATCAGCACTGGGTAACCCTGGTATCTCAAAAGCGATCAAGAAAAGCAGGCTGGGACCCTGCAGAATCTTCTAGAATCACTTCTCAGCTGGTGGCACTGTATAATCACCTGAGGAGCTTTTTAAAATACTGATTCCTGGCCTCACCCCAGACACATTGGATCAAAATCTCAGAATGAGGGCTGGGCAGCCATAGTTTTCAGTCCCCTCGGGTGACACTACTAAGCTGTGTTTCTCAATTTTCCCTGATAATAAAAATCACCCAGAGGGTACATTTAAAAAAAAAAAAAAAAAAGATGCCCAGGCTCCCAACTTCCTAATCAGTCAGGCCCACCAAATCAGAATCTCTGGGAACTGAGGCCCAGGAATCTGCATTTCTCACAGTCACCTTGGCTGACTGAAGCTAGGAAAGTTAAGTTTCCACTGCAAATGCCTGAGGTGCCCCAGGCTCACTCAGCCCCTCCCCCCTCCACCTGATCCTCAGCGCTCCACAGAGGACTTCCCTGTAAGTAGACACAGCACCCATTTCCTTCATAGCACATATCACTGTTTGAACACTGTGTATATTTATCTCCGTCTTTGCTTCACACCCATCCCCCCACTAGCCTGTAAACTCCACGAGGGAAAGAACGTCTGTCTGGTTCCACGGAGTGAGCTCTGAAGTTTGGCCTCAAACCCCAGCTCCCTGGCTCACCGGTTCTTTGCTTTGAGTCAAGTTACTTCTCTATCTGGTGGCCCAGTGCTCTCATCTGTAACATGGAAATTAGAACAACAACCCTTGCCTCAGGTAGGCGATGTGAGGAATAAATGAGATGATATATGTAAAACACTCAGCATGGTTTCTGGCACAGAGGCAGCGGTCAATAAACGTTCATTACATGCGTGTTGTACTGTGCTCAGTTGCTTCAGTCGTGTCCGACTCCTTACAACCCTATGGACTCCTCGGCCTATGGGATTCCCCGGGCAATCATACTGGAATGGGTAGCCATGCCCGCCTCCAGGAGATCTTCCCCACCCAGGGACTGAACCCTCTTCTCTTGCATCTCCTACATTGTAGGCAGATTCTTTACTGCTGTGCCGCAGGTGAAGCTCAAATGTTTCTTATATTGATTACCTTTTGCTACATAACAAACCACTCCAAAACAATAGCTTAAAACTGCAACCGTTTTGGGACTTCCCCAGAAGTCCAGTGGTTAAGACTCTGCCCCCCAGTGCGTGGGGCCACAGGTTCGATCCCTGGTTGGGGAACTAAGATCCCACATGCAGGGGGCAGTAGGGCCAAAAAAGTCACACATAAAAACTACAACCATTTCATGCCTTAGAGTTCTCTCAGTTGGGCTGGCTTGTCTCTACTCCAAGGGGTCTTGGCTGAGCTCCCGCTGTTGTTTGTAGCCAGTCTGCTGAGAGTTAGGGACTCCACATTGGCTAACTCACAGGACTGGCATTGGTGAGGGCACCTCACTTCTCCTCGGGGTGACCTCTCCAGCGGACTAGCTTGGGCTTCCTCACGTGACAGCTGGGTTCCAGGAAGCTGAGAATGAGAGTCACGTGTCACTTTCTTGACATTCCGTTAGCTAAAGCGAGTTACAAAGTCAGTCCTGAGTCAAGGGATGGAGAAATAGTGCCAGTTTTCCATAGGGGGAGGTGCAAAGACTTCCTGGGCATTTTTTATCCTCCATAGATGTTATTTTCCTGTATCTAGCACGGTATGCACAGCTGTCTGGCCCAGTGGGCATTTACTATGCATTGCTGAAGAAATACATAAATGGATAAAGAGAAAAGAAACTTGAAACCAGAGAGGAAAATGAACTTGCTTAAAGTCACACAGTAAGTGAGTGGCAGAGCCAGGACTCCCATGTGCTTGGTCCCTCCTCTTCCCATTACATCAGTCTACTCAGGCAGCAGCCTGAGGTGGGGCCGAATTCATCAGATAATTGCCTCACTGCTCAGCTTCTGCTGAGCCTCTAGAGATGTATATAGAAGGCCCCGACTTTGCTGGCTTCCTGAAGAGTCTGGAACGGGGAGAAAGGAGCATTTTTCATTTCCCTGGGCACAGAGCATCCCAGAGAATGGTCAGGAAATCAGCAGTCCTCCTCCAAACCCACCGTGTGTGTGTAAGGGGCCAGGGGGAGTCAGAGACAAAGGCAGACCACAGTCTAGTCCTTCTGTGACCTGTTTATCCTCCCACCAACCAGGTGTGGATGCATGCATGCGTGCGCACGCACAGACCACACACACGCACACATCTTTCTCTCTCCTCTGCCTTCAGGTCCTGGGAGAAAACTGCCATAATTTGGGGGTCTGGACTCTAATTTGGCCTGGACCAGCAACTGATGGCTTTGAGCAGTGAGTTTGAGGGAGGGAAACTGAGAGAAGAGTTGCAAAATGTGGACCACGTTCCTGTCCCTGTCTGTCAGCCCCTTGCTATCACCTAGGGAAAATCAGGGCCCCTGGGTGCCACCTTTCATCCAGTAGGAGCGTTCCTTGTACTTGCTTAGTCACCCACCTGCTGCAGGCGAGACACCTATTTTTAGCCTTCAGTGAATGAGCTCTGCAGTCACCCAGACCACGTTCCCTTGTGTCTGTTCGTCACGGCTGGTGTGACTGGATGGGAATCACATCACCAGGGACCCCTCCAACCTCACCCCCAACCAACTGACCTCCATCTCCTTCCTCTGAGATGCCTCACTGCCTGGCCATTACCCACGTAACCCAGGCGGCAGAGCAGCGGTGGGTAGCACCAATGCGCCTGCTGTGAGAGCAACCCAGCTCTCAGGAGTGAGTATTTTAACCACTGACATTGTTGAGCATGCCTGTGCATCACTTTTGGTCAGTGTTGTTTTTGTTTTTAGCTTCTCTATAGACAGCACCCCCCTCCTTGTGCTCGCGTGGACCACTCTCATGGCCCCAGCTTTGAAGATGCCACAGCTTGGAAGCTGAGGCACTGTGGCCCTGGAAGTCAACAGACTAAGGAAGCCAAGCTTCACTGATGACTCGCTGTCTGACTTGAGCAAGACCCTTAGCCATTGCAACCACTGACCCCTTGCAGGTCACCCAGGCTGGTGATCAGTTTTCAGGATGTCGGCACAAGAAGGGCACCTAGATACCATGAAGTCCACTGCCACTTTATTGACGGGGAAATGGAAACAAAGGAAAGAGCAGAGGCCTGCCTGTGCAGGTGCCAGAGACCTCTCTGTGATATCATTCCATCAGGGCCACCTCATGGATAAAAAGCCAGTAAGAAGCGGTGCTGATGAGGCCTCTCTGCTGGACAGAACCATCTGCTCTTCAGCCCAGTATCCCCACACTTGGTACCCAGCACAAGGTAGGGCATCCTTGGTGGCTCAGCGATAAAGAATCTGCCTGCCAATGCAGGAGCTGCAGGTTCAATCCCTGGGTCAGGAAGATTCCCCTGGAGAAGGAAATGGCAACCCTCTCCAGTATTCTTGCCTGGGAAATCCCATGGACAGGGGAATCTGGTGGGCTACAGTCCATGTGGTCACAAAAGAGTCAGACAGGGACTTAGCAACTAAACAACAACAAGGTAGTGAAGAATTCCTCTACAGACCACTTGCATCAGAAGCCTCTGAGTCACCTGGGCACTTATCAAAAGTTCAGGTCACTTGGCTCTACTATGGCTTGAGATTTGATCCCCAGCGGTACATTTATGTCCTGCAGGACTTGAGGGGTGTCACACCATCTCTGCCTCAGGTTCCTCGCCTTTAAAATGAGACTGAACCTCCCTGTGTAAATGCGAGGAACAACGCAGTCACGTGGGGGCTGTATCAGCACAGTGCCTGGCACATAGGAACCTCATAGCATGTGACTAGACCTAGTGTTGGTTTCTGGTCCCAAGCAGCTCCTAGGAGGCTCAGCTCCCTCTGCCAGGCTGCTGAAAGCAGACACTCCCTCTTTCAGATCAGTCTGAAACTATCACGTGCTGGTGACTTCCAGAAGTGACCCTGCAAACCTCTGCCAGGCAGTGGCACTTTTCAGACAAGGGCTCAGATCTCAAGATGTTCACCACCTCCACCCTCCCTATCACAGTGCTGTCCACAGTCATCCCCTGGCAGAAAAGCACTGTCCTATCCCTCTCCTGGTCTCTCCCTCTGGTGACAGAGCCCAACCCCTGTCACACCTTTAGGAAGGCAAATGAAGTGAAGTGAAGTGAAAGTCGCTCAGTCATGTCTGACTCTTTGTGACCCCATGGACTATACAGTCCATGGAATTCTCCAGGCCAGAATACTGGAGTGGGTAGCCCTTCCCTTCTCCAGGGGATCTTCCCAACCCAGGGATTGAACCCAGGTCTCCCGCATTGTAGGTGGATTCTTTACCAGCTGAGCCACCAGGGAAGCCCAAGAATACTGGAGTGGGTAGCCTATCACTTCTCCAGCGGATCTTCCCAACCCAGGGATCGAACCCAGGTCTCCTGAATTGCAGGCAGATTCTCCACCAACTGAACTATCAGAGGAGCCCCTTTAGAAAGCAAACCCTTCTCCAAACAAAATTTGACAGAGCATGAGCCCCCCATGTATACAACTAATAGAGTTATATTAGTTTGAATTTCTTCTCTAAATTGCCAACATGTTACTATGTCACTTATAAAATCCCTGTGAACACAAGTGGGATCCAACGTGTGAAAATCACATATTCCTTCTAAATGTGCATGTTGATGCTTATTATAAATTTTCACGTGGCATCAAGTATATGTTGGAAACTGTCTGCACTGATCATTGGTAAAAGCCATGAAGCTCTCCTGAATATTGCCAGGATTTTGTTTAGCATGGTTTACAAGCCCTGGAGAAGTCCAAAGCCCTTTTAATGGTTGAGGAGACTGAGGCTCAGGTGGGAGAAGCGACCCACCCTTCAAGTGGCCAGAGCCACGAGAATCTTCAACCACATTCCCAACCTCACTCACCAGCAGGGTGGGCTGCTCAAAGGGATGAGGCCAGCACAGGTGGTTCTGGCCAACGGCTGAATTAGTCTAAAGTGGCAAAGACTGTCTGTGTCTCTCAGTACAGCCAATCAGCAGATGGCAGGGACAGAGCCACCCCTCAAGGCCTGGGGTGAGGAAGGTAGTAGGCATGTGGGCCCTTGTTTGGGAGCAGGAAGGGATGATGCTGAAAGGGTTTAGGTAGCTTTACCTTTGGCACCTAAGCTCTTGAAAGTGAAAAGTGAAAGTGAAAATTAGTCACTCAGTTGTGTCCGACTCTTTGTGACCCCGTGGACTATAGCCTACCAGGCTCACTGTCCATGGAATTCTCCAGGCAAGAATTCTGGAGTGTTGCCATTTCCTTCTCCAACCAACCTAAGCGCTTGATTCAGCCAAATTCCTACTCTACAAATATCTGAGTTGTTGAGATGTTGTACTTTGACATTGCTAGATAAAAAGCTCCAAAGAAATGCAAATTACCATTGTCATTGATGACAGTTCTCTCCCTGGCCAGCAGCTTGCTAGGCTGTACCCAGTCTGGTCCCTGACCAGCCCCCTCTCCCAGAGGATCCCTGTGTGGGAGAAGATAAATGAACAGAGCCCTTGCCTTGGGACCAAGTCCAGGGCACCCTAACCAAAGGAGAAACCAGGTCTTTCCCACCACACCCAGCACAGGACACTGTTTCGTCCTGTGGGAGAGCAGCCGCCAAGGTGCCGAGTCACCACCTGCTTGTCAGTGGATCCTCTGCCCCGTGCCCTGCATTGCCCCGAGAGGGTGTGGCGAGGTATCCTGTGCAAACAGGCGTGGGATGACCTGCCTGCTCCTCGGATGGGGATGGGGTGGGGGGCCAGCAGGCGGATCCCTCCCCAGCTCTCAGCCTTAGCTCCCTGCTGGGGACCATCTCATGGGGCCTCAAGTAGGGCCTCAGAACACAGTAGGAGTCCGGCTCCGTCAGCAGGGATGGGTGGGTGGGGGGAGGTCTTGTCTGCTCTCTACCCTCTCCTCACCAGGGCTCAGCTGAGCCTGATGGTCCTCCCCCTTACTTAATGGCTGTGGGCTCCTTGTTCTGTTTGTCAGTTTTCTTTTTTAAAGGTATACGCAAATAATTTTTTTAAGCCGAACAGAGAGAGTACTCTCATGCCTCCTCTGATCCCTTTAATACAATTCCCCTGTCCCCTGTTAACCCTGAAACCCCTGCTGTTACCAGCTTGGGAGAATCCTTCCAAAAGTATTCTATGGATATATACGTATATATACGTGTATGGGAGTCTATCCTTTTTGGATGTAAACGTGAACAAAGAACATATATTTTTCTGGACGCCTTTTTTTTTTAAGATTTTTTTTTATGTGGACCATTTTTAAAGTCTTTATTGAATTTTTTTTACAATATTGCTTCTGTTTTGGTTTTTTGGCCTCAAGTCATGTGGGATCTTAGCTCCTAGACCAGGGGTTGAACCTGAACCCCCTGCATTGGAAGGTGAAGTCTTAACCACTGGACTGCCGGGGAAATTCCTGGAAGTTTTATCTTATTTTTTCTTTAATGACATATTTTGGAAATTGGTTCCTGTTGGCAGCTGGAATCTCTTCCTTTCTAGTGGCTGTAGGCAAGCCCCAAAACTGCCTACCAAGAACTCTGTTACCAGGCCCCTATTGATAGATGTTTAATGCATCTCCAGTCTTTTGCTCCCCTGATGAACACTCTTTTTTTTTTTTTTTTAGTTCTACCAGTTTATTGCTACCAACCCATTTCCCTCCACCCTCATGCACGCGTGCTCAGTCACGTAACCCCATGGACTGCAGCCCACCAGGCTCCTCGGTCCATGGACTTTTCCAGGCAAGAATACTGGAGTGGGTTGCCATTTCCTTCTCCAGAACACTCTTATGAATGAGTCTATCTATACTCTGTTCCTCCTGTGTTTCTGGGGTGCCCCTGCACTGGGAGGGGGCAGAAGGGACAAGGAGGATCACACTATGTGAGAGAATGCACAGCTCTCAGGAGGGGAGGCAGACCCACCCGTGAGCTTTAGGGAGGCCTCAGGTGAACAAAGTTGCAGAAGAGCCTTAAGGAGGAAATGTACATGGTGAGCAAACCAAGATTTTTTTAAAAATTATTTGAACAAGTTCCTTACTGATTATAAAGTAAAACATATTCCTTATTGGAAATTTGGAAAACACTGAGCAGATGGGAAAATGAAAGTCACCTGGAATCCCACTCATCTGGCGGTAATCACTCGATGGTCAGTGCATTTCTTGCTGTTCTATTTTCTAGATACAAAGGATTTCTGGAGGTGGGGCGTGGGGGCAGGCATGATGGAAGGTGCTCTCTGAGCAGACAGCACATCAGGGAACATTATACTCTTTCAGAGAGAGAGTCGGAAGCAGAAGAAGATAGAAGAGAAAGGAGGCAGGGATGGGGGTCCAGATCAAAAGTGAGCCTGAGAGCAGCAGGGGAGAGTTTTCCCCTAGATGGATGGGCAGTGGGGAGCCACTGCAGGCGTTTGAGCACAGGACTGGTAAGATCACCTGGCAAGAGATCTGAGAAGTCTGGCTTTGCGATTTTGGAAGGACATCTAAGAAAAAAATTTCATCAGATCTTTTGAAGAGCAGGTCTGGAGTTCCAGAGGGAGGTCACTTCTGAAAAATATTAACTCGAGAGTCATAAGGTCCGAGTGTGAGTGAGACAACAGAGAAGTGTGGCTTCAGGGCTGAGAACACAGACTCAGAAATAGCAAGACCACAGTTGAGTTCCAAAGACACCACTTATCAAGTGGGTAGCACTGGGCGAGTCACTGGTCCTCACTGGATCTCCACCATCTGCCAAGTGCAGGTGAAACTGACATACCCACATCAGAAGATGGGTGAGAGGATTACAAGGAATGATGCAACTAAGAGCCTAGTATGGTGCTGGGGACACAGAAAGAACCTGATGATTGGTGGGAGACTACAGAATGAGAGCAAAGAAAGAGCTGAGCTTAAATCTGTGGTAGGGGAAGCTGGGAGAAAGACATGCCCCTCAGGGTTCCAGTTTTCTGGACAGGAAGAGAATGGTCCCCAGAATAGAGCAGGGACTTGGGGTTTCAGGAGGAAGAGTTGATGACAATGCCAAATACTACCTGTGGCACAGGAAGGGCTCAGAGACCAGAAGGTCCCTGGGAAGTGGCACCTTCACAGCCGTTGCCATGGCAGTGTGGATAGAAGGCTAGGCTGAGAGGTCAAGGGGTGATGGGAGGTGAGGAAGTCCAGGGGTGAGTTGACAAGTCTTCCAAGAAGTTAGGCAGTTAAAGGAAAGAGGAGGGCCCAAGCTCAGGGGAAAGATCATAGGCAAGAGCGGGTAGAGTTGCTTTGTTTGGTTTGGTTTAGAGGCTATTTCAAGATATTTATAGACTAAAGAGAGGAAACCAACAGGAGTTCTCGAAGAGGGGAAGTGATGAAAGACATATTCCACCTCTCTAGACTTCAGTTCCTCATTTTAGCAATCAATGCGGACTAGGGATCCCTGAGGTTCTGCTGGGTTTTTTAGTTCTTTGATTCACCCATCCATCGATCCATCTTTCCATTCATCCATCTGTCCATCTGTCATCCATCAGATGGATATCCCATCTGCGCATCCATCATCCAGTCAGCCAGCCAGTCAGCCATTGTCCTTTAAACATAAATTGTCTGTAGACCTCAGCCGTGAGCTAAGAGGGAAAAGGGATCTGGGGGAGGGATGGAGGGAAGAAGTGAGAAGAAGAAGCAAAGATTCCTCTTGTGTGTAAAGGGAAGAGTAGAGAAGACAATCAGCCAATGACTCAACCATATTACAGATTGACTCAAAACCCACACCCTTGAAGCCCTTTGAAATGAAATTCTAGCATTTATCCAAATGCTAGAATTTGTCCTCTCCACCCTGATGTGTACCCTTCCTCAGCCTTTGAAACCCTGCCTTGGTCTTATTCCACAGAATATCTGCCATCCCCACCATCGTGCTGGGCCCACATAAGCAACTGGCAAGTTAGTACTTGACATGTCCATTTATTCAATAAGTGTTGACTATGTGCAATGGGCCATACACTGGGAGATAAGTAGTGAGCAAAAGAGATGCCTACCCTCCTTGAGGGGGCTTCCCAGGTTGTGCTAGTGGTAAAGAACGCACCTGCCAATTCAGGAGACATAAGGGATGAGGGTTCGATTCCTGGGTCAGGAAGATACCCTGGAAAAGAAAATGGCAACTCACTCCAGTATTCTTGCCTGGAGAATCCCATGGACAGAGGAGCCTCGTGGGCTACAGTCCATAGGGTCGCAGAAGAGTTGGACATGACTTAGCAGCTAAACAATAACAACAACTAGTTGGGGAACAAGACCATCAAATAGTCACACATAAATCTGTAAATTTTGCAGCTGTGATGGGAGAGAGCAAGGCTTTTCCATGGCTGGGGAGAACAGGAAAGGGTTCTCTGAAGAAGAAATTTGGGACCCAAAAGAACAAGTATTCACCAGCTGCATTAGCATGCCAGGTTGGGGACACAGATGGGCTAGGCCTGTGTGAAGGCAGATGACAGAGGGAGGGACAGAGGGCCTGAAAGAGAGGCAGTGTGGCTGGGAGGGGGCAGGTACTGGACCAGACACGGGAGGCAGGCAGGGCCTCGTAGCCTAGGAGAGCAGCGAGGAGCCGCAGGAGTGGTTGAAGCATGAAGATGACATGATGGGCTTTGGTTTCAAAGACCTCTCCTCGAAGAAGCAAGTTGCAGATGCGTGCACACAGTGTGAGCCTACTATACAATCTATCGGGGCTGGGATGGCTTTCAACCTCCACTTTAGAATTGTCTGTAATATTTTTTAATAATCAGCCAGTCCTGCTTTTGTTACCAGGGGAAAAAAAAGTACTGAAGATGATAAAACTACAGAACAGGTTTGGGGAAGGAGTGGAGAGGATGCCTTAGGGCTGCTGAGGAGCCCCTGCCTATTTGAGATGGTGTGGATTGTACCCCACACAGACAGACAGCGGGCCAAGCAGCTGGGCTTTGGGACTGGAGTCCACTCGACCCTCCCTGCCCTTTGGAGGGCTCCTGTGGGGTGCTTGAGCAAACTGGCTCAGAGGGGCCTCTTTCTCCATCTGAGTGCCCTTCTGAAAGGCTGGGAGAAGGACAGCAGCAGGCAGGCCTGCAAAAGAGAAGCACAGTTTCTGACAATTGCTCCAAACGCCAAAGCAGTGGGAGCCACCTGCCACCAGCCCCTTTGTCCCTCTGAGCCAGCCTTGGGAAATGAGGCGTCTCCCTGGGAGGCCATTGTTCTCAATCCCTAGTGAGGGCTGGGCCTGTGGGGAGTGTTTTGTTGACAGTGCCCAGCAACTGGCGCTGCTGTTTTATCGGGAGGTTGGAGGCCCAGGGAGGAAGGCCCTGCCCCAGGAGCCCCAGCTTCCATGGAGCAGAGGGCAAGCTCAGGGCGCCCAGGCGAGTGTTTCCAAGGCTCCCTGCCCTCTAGGCAGGTTCCCCAAGAGGAGCTGGACAACCTGCGGCCAAGGGAGGGGGAGGGAAGAAATAGGGCTCTTCCCACCACTCAAATCCTACTCGGAGACGTCACCAGGTCGCCACCAAGAAGTGAAGAGCCTGGGGATCCCCATTTCTGATCCTGTTGGGGTGCTATGTGTAGAGGGGTGTGCAGGGGAGACAAGGCCTCCAGCAGCCTGGCTGGGACATCTTGGGTTTGGGCTCACCTGGGACTGGGTTCTGTGTCATCATCGGAAACATATTCTGCAGGACAGGAACACCTGGAAGAAGGGCTGCTAGCTACCTGAGTCCTCAAACCTGAGCAATGCAGTCCAGAGCTCAGATTTGAAGTCTGAGAGAAGAGGAAGGACAGGGGAGGTTTGACAGTGTGACAGCTCTAGTTTCATGCCCAGCTCTGTCTCGGTTTCCTCGCCTGGGAAATGGGAACCATGCTGTCCCCACTCATGGGCCCCCCCAGTGGCACTGAATGGGGTGACCTGGGGAAGGTCCTGCTGTAGAGCTCCCCTCCCCCACCTCCACAACCCATTTCCACCTCCCACTCCCCCCGCCCCCACCCCTGCAACCTCTGCTGTGTCCAGAGGCCTAGATTCTGACCCAGAGGCCAGGGGCAGGGCCAGGGAAGAAGGGCCACTTCCTCGGTGGGGTTCAGTTTCTTTATCTTATGAAACAAGTTGCTCTGTGGAAAGACCAAAGAGAGGAAAAATAGTCACTTCCGATCTGCAAGCAGTTTTTTAAATTTATTATTTATTTATTTTCAGTTGCCCTGGGTCTTCATTGCTGTGCACGGGCTTTCCCTAGCTTTGGCGGGCAGGGGCTACTCTTCGTTATGGCACACAGGCTTCTTGCAGTGACATCTCTTGTTGCGGATCACAGGCTCTAGGGTACTCAGGCTTCTTATTGCAGGGGTTTCTCTTGTTGTAGAGCGTGGGCTCTAGGCACACGGGCTTCAGTAGCTGCAGCAGACTCAGTTGTTGTGGCCCATGGTCTTAGTCGCTCCGAGGCATGTGGAATCTCCCCAGACCAGGGATCGAACCTGCATTAGCATGTGGATTCTTCACCACTGGACCACTGAGGAAGCCCTGCAAGCAGTTTTGCAAGTGGTGGAGGCATCATCCAGGCTCAAGCAGAGGCTGAAGCAAGGTTGAGCTCCTACACCCCAAACGGTTGAAGCCCTTCTGTTTTCCATGAGAACGGATAGCAAAAGAGGTGACGCAATTTCAGCCACACACACGAGACACCACTCCAGTTGCCTCAGCCTGGCCCAGATGAGACCTCTTCTGGGAGGAGAAGTGGGTTGGCAGAGGGAGGCAGGGCAGGAGGAAGGGGAGCTGGAGAGTGTGGCCTTCCAAGGGGCTAAGGGGCCAGAGAGCTCTCAGATGAGTCACTCCTGAACCACTTTCACCTTCACTTTGTAGAAACCTACTTTCTAGGACTCTGCTCTGTAGAACACCAGCGCAAACACGCACAGGTATACCCAAGAGCATGCTCATCACAAAACTGCTTGTCTGGGTAAAAATGGGCAGCGACCCCCCAAAACATACACAGTATGCTGTGAATCGTACCTACATCAACCTGGAAAGTGCCTCATGAAACATTATCACTTGAAAAAGCAAGTAGCAGAATTGAATGTGTGGCGTGATCTCATTTTATTACTATATATGCCTGTAATACATAACTGAATATAGTAAATCAACCAAGTCTACACACCCACACACATTTTGAAGCACAGAAAATAAAATTCTGGAGGAGTACACGACCAACTGCTAACAGCAGTTACCTATAGGAGGGAAGAAAAGATTTTTTATTTTTCTCTTCTATGCTTTTGCACCACAGTGTGTGAATTTCTTAAAATTAGCACAAGCTAGAGCTGATGTAACATACCACCCCCAATAAACACGAAAGGAGCTGGAGGGGGTCAAACAGTCATCCTTCTCCTAGGAGCAACCAGAGGAAGGGGTACTAACATGACAAGTCCCTGTTGCTGGCAATGCCCCAACTACCACCCAAGAGAGTGAAGTGAGGGGGTCATGAAAATGAGAGCAGAAAAAGGCCATTTTATTTTCCCCATGACCCAGGATCCTACCAGGATCCTGCATCTTCCAGCACCTGGCTGGGGCCCCACATAGCACTCAGGGCCTGTGCTCCTCAGAGAAGGTGGTGCAGGAAAACTGACTCTTCTGGAAACAAGGCACATGACCATATGTCACTCTGCTAGTGCTGGGTATTTTTGAAGCATGCTGTTTCTTTTTTTTTTTTTTGGCTGTGCCATGTGGGATCTTTGTTCCTCAACCAAGGATCGAACCCGTGTCCCTTGTATTGGAAGCATGGGGTCCTAACCACTGGACTGCCAGGAAAGTCCCTGAATCATGCTATTTCTTTATTCTGGGATTCTCACTAACAATTAACCCAGTGGTAATATTAATGTTCACCATTTATAATGCTTTCCTTGTGCAAAGTACGTTACAGGTTGTTGTTGTTGTTTAGTCACTAAGTTGTGCCCAACTCTTTTTTGAGCCCATAGACTGAAGCCCACCAGGCCATCCTGTCCACGGGATTTTCCAGGCAAGAATACTGGTGTGAGTTGCCATTTCCTTTTCCAGGGGATTTTTCTGACCCAAGGATCCAACCGGAGTTTCCTGCATTGCAGGTGGATTTTTTACCACTGAGCCACTAGAGAAGCCTTGGTTACAGTTATCCTCTCATTTTATCCTAGAGTCCTATGAAGTAGGTGGTTTCACCTTTTAATTTCATTTTACAAGAAGAGAAACTGAAGCTCAGAGAGAATATGTAATTTTCTGAAAGGTCTCATAGCCACAGAGGGCAGATACTGAATCCAAACCCACACACTCTTGACTCTGGAATCTACCTCCTTCAGTGGTCTTTTAGTGACACATAAAGCAAATAGACACCGGTGATTTTTTTTTTGAACATGTCTTGCTAGTAAACTCACCATTTAGCCTGACTGCAGATGTTTCACAAGAAGAAACTGAGGGTTTGGATTCATGTCAGTGACTAGGGTCAGTTGAGCCAAATGATGACTAAGCTGTGATGCCTCAAACAGCCCATGAGCTGGTAATGACCCAAATTTCAAGGAAAAGTGGAAAAAAGTAATCTAGCCCAACATGGAGTTCCACTGGGCATAGTGTTTACACAATTATACAAGTGCAACAGTAAATAATGAAATAACCAAAATCATCATCTATTACTGTATTGGAAAGATAGTGGCAAGGGAGAGGATATGATGCATGCAGGAGGGGAGAGAATTCCTCAACTCCCAGGGCAGGAAATCAAAAAATTATTCCTAAAGCTACAAGCGAAGATAGTGAGGAACCCATGTGAGATGTTGTTTAGAGACATGGAAGTGAATGTTCCAGAGAATCAGTTTCAAGAGTTAAAGTGGTTACCCTTGGAGATGGATCAGGGCTGTAGTTGTTCATGAGGAACTCTGTAGAGATCTCTGATGCTCTGATAATAATGTTCACGTGTGAACATTAAATAAATAAATAAAAGCCAAAGCAAAAGCAAGGAGGACAGTTCTGGTCCCAGATGGGGTTGGGATAGAGATGAATAGGCTGTGATGAAGAGGATGGGGGCCTGGGAGACTGGGATCATTTGCTCAGTCACAGAAAAGTTGATGGGGCCTGAACTAAGATTGTGGCTTTTGAGGAGAGGTCATTAGAATGGCTGCGTGGCTTGAAACTGGTGAGGTTATGAGAAGGTAGGAGAGTTCAAAAAAAGAAGAACCAAAGGAGAACAAGAAAAGAAAGTGTGGTTATTATACAGGCAAGGTCATGCTCCTCTGAGATCTTTAGCCCTTTGTTGGGAGAAACGACTGAGTGGGCCCTTGGGTTACACAAACATAGAATAAAGGTGTGATCTCTCTACCCATTGGGAAAGTTTCCACCATGAAGCCAGTGTGTCATTGAATGATGGGAATCGCTGAACTCAACCATCCCTGGGGGGTTAGGCCCACACACTGGATACCCCGGATGTTGTGGCCAGAGAGGATCCAGGACAAGAATATGGCAACAGTCTGTGTGTAGACATCAAAGGTCTGAAGACTGTGCGTGCCCTTCCAGGCTCCTGAAGATCAAACGCCCACAGACCCAGAAGGAATCCAAGGCCTGGCTCAGGGCTGTGTCTCTCTGGAAAGAAAGCCCTCTGCCTCCAAGGGAACTCAGTAAGCTCAGAGTTTGGGCCCAGAGAGGCCAAGGCCTCCAGACCTTGTTCCCTCCTCCAGAATCACAAAGCCTCCTTCAGAAAGATCTTCCAATGAGCTCACCAATTCCCACCTTGCCCTTCCATCACTAGCTTGTTATGGTCTGGCTGCCAGATATTTAGTCTGTAAAGAACACCTCGACTCCTATCTGAGAGATGCATGGTGCAGTGGGGAGAAGCCCAGTCCTTAGCATCCCAGTCCTGGGTTTGAATTTCTCAGCTTTTCTGCATCCTAGCTGTGTGGACTCCTTGAAGCTCACTTTCCTCATCGGGAACTTTAGGACTGAAAGGCTCAGTTCCAAGAGCTGTGAGGCTTAACAATGCTAACATGGGCTAAGTGCTGGTCCCCGTGGAGATGGGCTGGAAGAATGACTGAGGCTGCGGGGCTGAAGTGGGGTTGGGGGTGAGGTGAGCGGTGGTGGTTCTCAGGGGAGCAGCAGAAGCCATTCCTGCTCAGGCAGCGAGGCCAGCTGCCCTTCCTCAGAGGCCCCTCTGGACCGGGTCATGCTCATGTCCCTCTCACAGGGGCCGGAGCCCTTCTGGCTGCAGTGTCTCCCACAATTATCTACATGCTAGAGAAGAAGCAGCTGGTCAAAACCTCCATGAGATGCTGGCTAAGGGCAGCCACCCTCGAATTTCTCTAGGAAACCGAAATCTGTCCTCTGGGCCCCATTCACAAGGAAAAACAGGTCAGTTCACTGTTCTGCTTCAGATTAGGCTTTGATCTTGCTCTCTGTCCCTCCCCCTTCCCAAATATGGGTTCAGGTGGCACCTGCCACCTCCAGTGCTTCTCCTGTACATTCTCTGGATGTCCCTGTGTCTGTAACCATGCCACTGGGGCCTCCAGCCAAGGTACATCAATGCACACACGATCCCCAAATTCCAATTCTGATTCTCCCTCTGTCCCCATGGGTCTCACCAACACTCTTTCCCACCTTTTGTTTTCTTCCATTGTCACAACAATCCTGGGACAGGTGTCCGGGAGGGCAACCCTCTCCACTTTAGAGATGAACAAACTGACCAGAGAAACAGAGTGTCTCACCATTTCCACCCCGCCCTCGGGCCCCAGGGTTATCTTCGTAAAGCCGGGTGGGCCTTGTAATTTCCCTTCTCATACCTTCCTGGCCGTTTTCCAGGGCCCAGCAAGTGAAAAGCCTGGGCTGACCTGCCCGGTGCCATCCCTCCCATGTCCCTCCCTGCACTCTGCACTGCATTGATCACCTGCTGTTTTTACTATTTTCGCACCTCCCTGACTTCACTCATGCTCTATCCTCAGACTGGTACTCTTTCCCCTCCTCTGAATGTCAAAGCTGAATTAATCTACTAAGGTCCAGCTCAAATGCCACCACCTTCTTCGGAGGCCTCCTCCGCCATTCCCTAGGAGATGATCATTGCTCCTTTTTCGGCACTTGCTGAGAGCTCTGCACTTACCTCCCTGTGTCCATCCATTTCACTCTGCCCAGGTTTGCACAAATTAGTCTCTTCCAGGGTCGATGAGCAGCTTAAAAGACAGAACCCCAACACAGTCACTTGGCTCTATGACCTTAGGAAGTAACTTTCTTGTCTATTATCTGGAATAACACCAGCTTTTCCTGGTTGGGGTGAGGATTAAGCAAATCATGCAGCTCAGTACCTTCACTACCTGTTTGCAGAACAGTGGGGAGTGATGATCGTGAACCAAGTCAGTTACAGCTTGGGGTGGCCGGGCCCCTGGAGCCCAGGAACCACCATGCTGTTCCTGCACCGCCTTCCTCCCCGGATGTCTAAATCCACCTAGGAAAATAAGACGGTTGTGGTTTTTAAAGGCAGCTACATATTGGAATTGCCAGTGCATTGGAATCCCTCAGGGCGCCTGCTGGAAATGCAGAGTACTAGGCCTCACCCCAGACTGTCTGAATCATCCCTCACCCTGGGTGAGGTCCAGGAACCTGTGTTTTTAACAAGCTTCCCAGGGGATTCTGATGCAAGAGCTCTGGTCACACTGGGTCACAGTAAACTTGGAGGCCAGCTGGGGTGGGGACATGATATCCACACCTCCCCCTTTGCTTAGGTGACAATGGAGGTGGATCTGGGGATTAATGATGCCAATGGCCAGTGCCACTCCCACTCCCCAACCGGTCTTTCTTTGAGCCCCAGCCCAGAGCTGGATACAGGGCTAATCAGGAGCCAAACTTGGTAACTCTCTCCTAGCCATCGGCAAAGTACCTGGCCAAGCCTGGATGCTCAGCAAATATTTGTTAAGCCAACTGAACTCCTCTGAGGCCACTCCAGCAGAAGATCAAGGACCCAGCCTCTGGGCTAGACCCCAGCCCCTGGGCTAGACCCCAGCCCCTGTCCTCACTCTGATCCTGGCTGTCTCCCCCACAGAGCCAGTGGGGATGGCCAGACGAGTATCTTGGGAGGGTGTGCAGAGAGGTGGGAGAGTGGGCAGAGGGGAAAGTTGTTCTCCAAGGAAGGGAAGCCGGGGACAGGAGTAAATGTCTGTTCCCCTCCCCGCTTAGAAATAGAGGCAGACACCAGTCAGCAAGAATTTACTGAGCTGAGACCATGAGCTCTGGCTTAAAGCTCACCCGGGCCTCTCAATCCAGCTGCACAGTAAAACATCTGAAGAGGTTTGAAAAATACCCAGGCTTGGGCCCATACCATGTCAAAAAAATCAGAGCCTCTAGGATGGTGCCCAAGCAATGATATTTCTGTAAAGCAACCCACATAGTTCTGTTGCATGGCTAGAACTGAAAAACTGCTGGACGGGCCCCTCCTTTCCTCTCCTTTCTCCTCCTAATTCTTACAGCCTCACATTACCCAGATACTTAAAATAATGACTGCAAATCTTAGTGAGCCCTTTCTGTGTGCCCAGCATCACAGTGGTTACTGTAGGCACAGTAGGGAATAGGCTAGACTTGGCTTCTCCTTTCACAGGGCCCACAGGCTAGTGGTGAAGACAGACTAGTAATAATTCCTAATTATTGTAATACAGAGTGTTAGGGGGTGCCCCGGAGAAGCCCCTGCCTCAATTGCTGAAGTCTGGCAAGGATGAGGGAGGCCTTCTGGAGAGGGTAGAACTTATGTGGAGGTCTGATGGATAGGTAGGACAGTTGGGGTTGGCCAGTGGGGAGGCAGAGAGAGATGAGTCAGTCAGGCACACGTGTGGGTGCGTGGTCAGTTGTGTCCGACTCTTTTCGACCATATAGACGGTAGTCCGACAGGTTCCTCTGTCCATGGGGATTCTCTAGGCATTTCTTATGTCTCCCAAATTGGCAGTTGGGTTCTTTACCACTAGTGCCACCTGGGAAGCTCCAAGTCAGACATGTGCAAAGCCTCAAAGTGAGACAGAGCTTGGTTCATGGAAGGCATGAAGGAAATGCAAGTTCACTGCATTGTGGATGGAAGGATACCCATGGGAGGGGGGAAGACAGACAGGGCTAGATCACAAACTTACAGAAGTTTGTAAACCAAGTTAAGGAAGCAACTTTTTAAAATATTTTTTTTTCTTGACTGCACCATGTGGTTTGTGGGATCTTAGTTCCCTGACCAGGGATTGAACTCAGGCCCTCAACAGTGAAAGCTTGGAGTCCTAACTACTGGACCTCCAGTGAATTCCCAAGGAAGCCAATTTGATCCTAAAAGTAGTAAGAAGCCAATGATGGATTTGTGAGAGGGACAAGTAGAGGCTGACATGGACAGATTTGTGTTTCACCTGCTGAGGGGCACAGAATGAATTGTAGACGGGGGCAGGGAGACCAGTCACGAGATGATGTAACAGTCTGGGTGGGAGATGACGGCTGCCTGGACGCAGGTGGTAGCAGCAGTGGAAGTAGGTAGGTGAATTCAAGAGCTGCAGAGGAACTGGCGTTATCTGGGCTCAGTAGTTACAGGAAACGGGAAGAGTGAGGGTGCCTAGGGTGTTGCTTGAGTTTCTAGTTTGCAAAGCCAGGGGGTGGGGTGCCATGTGCTGAGCTGTAGTGCCAGGTCGAGGAATGGGTTGGAAAGGGAAATAAGGGTCTAGTTTGAGGCCAGTTGAGCTTGAGGATCAAAATTGTTCTGGCTATCGCTGTTCCCCTTCTGATAGGTACAGCGTAGTAGCCACATAGTCAGGGAGGAATGGAAATGAGATGTCCAGGGACCACCTTCTAGGTTTATGACTCCCCGTGTGACACTGGACAAGCCCCTGACCGTGTCGGGGGTCCTCTGGTAACAGGGCCTTTTGGGCCTTCTGGGCCCTGCACCGCTTGGGCCTTGGAGGCCTCTCTTCGCCAACAGAGCTCCTGGGACTGGGCCTCAATGCCTCTCAGAGGACAAACACTGTTGTTCTTGGTCCTCCCAACCAGGATGTTAACCAGGAAGGGGGCCTGTGCCCCAGGGAGCCAAGGAAGTGCAAACAACTCGGAGTTGGCAGCGGTGCCCTGCTCCTCCTGCTGAGGCTTCCTCCGGGAGGTGAGCTCCAGTAGGTCCCCAGGCAACCTCGCCTTGGACCCAGGAGGCCTGGTGCCAGGGCTGTGGGGAGCTGAGCCCCAGCAAATTCTGCTTCTGCTCCTTCAAACACCAGGGCCTTCTCTCCTCCTCATCTCACTCTCCTGCCTGCCCCAGAGCTAAGTTTGCCAGATTCAGGAGAAAAAAAGGATACCCATTTAATTTCAGTTTCAGATAAACATTAAAATCTTGTTTAATATAAATTCCCAGGCAATATATGGCACTTACTTACACTCAGAAATAAACTTGGCACTTATCTGAATTTCAAATTGAGCTGGACATCCTGTACTTTTATCTGGCAGTCCTACCCAAAGAAGATGTAGGAGCCAGCCAACAACCAAATGAGAGGAAAGGGCTGGTTCTGCAGCCCCTCCCCCCTGCCCCGCTTCACTGGCTCCAACTGAAGGCTGGTGAGAACTTGTTATTCCCCAATCCTTGGCAAGCTGCACGCTTCACCAGATGTTAGGGCTGGCTTTGGAGCCAGGGTATCTTTGGAAAGGTGTCACGTCTAATTAACCTAATAAGTAGGTTGTAAGCTCAGACCGGAACCAGCAGAGGATTCACCCTGACAGATGGGGAGGAGTGGGTCACACCTGCTGCGGGCGCCTGCCAAGAAGCCACTGGTATGGCCTGCGGAAGAACTAATAGGAGGCTTTGACTCCACATCAGATACGAGGCAAGAAGAATTTACACCAACATCATATTAACAGTGATAATAACCGCCATTTACAGAGCCCATACTATGTGCCAAGCACTGAGCAAGCATTATCTCATTTAATTCTCACAACAACTCTAGAAGGCAAAGGCTATTATTATGCCCATATAACAGATGAATGAAACTGAGGCCACAAGAGTTTGAGCAACTTGCCCAAAGTCACATAGCTAGAAAGGGGTAGAAATGGGGATTCCAACAGCCATTTGGACTATAGAGTCTGTGCTTTTAGCTGCTGACTCCTTGGTTCCTTCCCCCACCTCTTCTCCTCACCCCCAATCATTTCCAAAACATTTGGTGAAAGACATATATAGTGAGATGGGAAGAAACTCCATTTATCCCTTCCATTAACTTTTTAAAATATTTATTTATTTATTTGGCTGTACCAGATCTTCATTGCAGCATGCAGGATCTCTAGTTGTGGCATGTGAGCACTTAGTTGTGGCATGTGGGATCTAGTTCCCTGACCAGGGAACGAACCTGGGGCCGCTACACTGGGGAGCTCAGAGTCCCAGCCATTGGACCACCAGGGAAGTCCCTTCCACTAACTTTTGAATCATTGTGTTTAAGACATGTGGTAATCTAGTGGGAGAGACAGGTATCAATAAATTATTATTAAAGAAATGAAAAAAAAATACTTAATGGGGCGTTCCTGGTGGCTTAGTGGTAAAGAATCCGCCTACCATTGCAGGAGACACACGTTCAATTCCTGGTCTGGGAAGATCCCACATACCATGGAGCAACTAAGCCTCTGCGCTACAACTAATGAGCCTGTGCTCTAGAGCCGCACCAGGAGCTGCAACTACTGAGCCCAAGTGCCACAATTACTGAAGCCCTCGCACCCTAGAGCCTGGGCTCTGCAATAAGAGAAGCCATCACAATGTGAAGCCCGCACACTGCAACGAAAAGTAGGCCCACCTTGCTGCAGCTAGAGAAAGCCCACGAAACAATGAAGACCCAGCACAGCCAAAAATAAAAACTAAATTAAAAAAATGTTTAATGAAAGAGCATAAGTGCTCTAACACAAGTTGCTATCAAGAGAAGCAGTAGAACGTGGTGGTCAAAGGGTAACTTAATTTGTTTCTTTGCACCTCAGTTTCCCTGTCTGCAAAATGGGAGTAATACTACCCACTTTACCACGTTGTAAGGGTTAAATGAATTAATACTTGAAAAGCACTTGGATAGTACCTGGTGTGTAGTAAGGACTTTATTGAACAAGTACTTTCTGAGTGGCTGCCAAGTTCCAAACACTGGTCTCAGCTATTGGGACACATCAGCAAACAAAACAGATTAAAAAACCCTGCCTTTGTAGAGTTTGTACTATTGCTTACCTTCTCTTGACAGCTTTTTTTTTTCTTTTTTAATAAATTTATTTATTTTAGTTGGGGGCTAATTACTTTACAATATTGTAGTGGTTTTTGCCATACATTGACATGAATCAGCCATGGGTTTACATGTGTAGCTATTATTATTTTTACGTGAACTATTATTACATAAATAATATTAACTGTTAGCATTTTTAAATTGCTATTTTAGGTGATCTGTCATTATTTAATAAATCATGCTCTGTTGATCTTCAGAGGGCACAAAGCAGAGAAATATTGAATCCTCTGAGCTGGCCCAAGGACATTTCCTGTGGTTTCAGAGGTGGGCGGGTGACTTCATTTTAAACCCCTACTGGGTCTGGAGGTGGTGCTAGAGGTGGTTAATAACCTACCAACCTCAAGGCACATCAGTTGAAAAGCTGAGGAGTAACAGGTCCTGCAGGATCAGGCTTTGGGGGAGCCCAGGAGTCAGCAGGGGGTGGACAGAGAAAACTTGGGCGTGGAGAGTGAGGGTGGTTTGCCTGCAGGGGCGGAGAGGGTAGGTGCCGGTCTTTTCCTGAGAATCCTTGTGCAACACTGGTCTCAGGAAAAAGCCTGGCCGGAAGTAGGTGGCTAAAGTCCATAAAGGCTAAGGGGGGCAAGTGAACTTGGCTTTGGGAGAAAGGAGGAAATCTGCCACTGCTTCCGGCAGCCCTGATGAACTGCTAAAAACAGGGTTCCAGCCACGGGCCTCTCCACACTCCAGGGCCCCACAGACTTCTAGGCTTTCAGCTTTGGCCCCCTGGCCCTGCTCCCCAACCCCGATACACACCTGTTCAGCAGAGAATGACTTCTGATTCGTCACTTGTCATGCTGCCAGCCTGCTCCGGAGGGTGGGGAGGGCCCCGGAAACTCTGTGGGAAAACCGAAGCTGTTGTGTAGATTAGAAGGGGGAGAAGGGGGAGGCAGGTGTGTCTGGGAGAGCCCCAGGGACCAGGTGCCCTGTTCCCACGCCCTCATTGTCTAGAGACAGAAGGAGCCTCTGGCTGAGAGCAGGGATGTCACATGTCCAGCTGGGTGGCCCCCCTCCCCCAGTCTGTGTGCCAGATATGGGGCTTGCGGTACTGCAGGGTGTTTAATTCATAGTCAATGAGGGCCCGAGAGGCCTCTGGGACTGTTTTTGTTTAGAAGCACACACTTGAAACTTCTGGTTAACGGGAAGTATCTTTGGCCCTGGGGATGAGGGGGAATTCCGGCCCACTGGTAGCTGGAAGTGCACATGTGTAAATGCAGCCATTTGCTTGTGTCCAGGAGGGCAGGTCTGCTTTGCATGCCTGCACTCATCTCTGGATAAATCTGTGAGTACATGACTATGAGTCTGTGTACATACATGAGTATGGTCTGTATGTTGGGTTGGCGTGAGCAGGAAGGACTCTACTGAGCAAGTCTGAAAATGTCAGTTCCCTGGGTCTCCTCCCAGCTGGGCCTCTCATGGAATGAGCCTTTGGGGGTCTTGCTCTGCGGGCCTCCCCTGCCACAGAGCCTGTTACTCAAGCTCCACCGGCTGGTGCTGGTGACCCTGAGGATGCTGGGTTCTCAGTGCAGTGGCCTGGACCAAGGAGATGATCTGGGGCCCAGGAAGCCTCCATGGATGGGCACAGGGTCACAGGATGCAGCCCATGACCAGCTAATTGGTCCCTTAGCCTGGGGCCCAGGCGCCGATGTCCTGGCACTGCCGCCCCTGTTCCCAGCCACACTCTTTCAAACAGGCTGCTCCGGGGATAGAAAGAGAAGCTCAGCCAGCCTAGAGCCCACCCAACCAGCAGCCAGGCCAGGAAATAAATCAGTGTTCAGTGCTCAACCCAACCTCCTGGTCCTGGCCTGCTCTGTCCACTTCCTGTTGGAGGCAGAGCCTTTAGGCCTCCGGACCTCATGTTGAGAAAGTGACATGTTTGGAGAAGCTGCCCAGCATGGATGTTGGCAGGGAGGTGGTTGAGCCATCCCCGAGTCTCCAGAAACAAACCGGGGACTCTCCTGGTGGTCCAGCAGTTAAAACCCTGAGCTTCCAATGCAAGGGGCATAAGTTCAGTCCCTGGTCAGGGAAGTAAGATCCACATGCCACACAGCTTGGCCTAAAATGAACAAACAAACCAACCAAAAAATTCCATGCCACCCACCCATTTCTGCTTAGACTTCCTCTGTCTCCATCTCTTCCTCTTGCTCCCACGCTGGTTGTCCTGTTGGAGAAATTGTAGCACAAATGCTCTCCAGTGGGACTTTCTGCAATGACAGAAATACTCTCTATCTGTGCTGTCCAATGTGGTAGCCACTAGCCACATACATGGCTACTGAGGACCTGAACTGTGGCTAGCGTGATTGAGGAACTGGGTTTTTCATTTCATTTCATTTTGAAAAACACAGCTCTAGTAAACCAATTCCTACAGAAGGGATGAAAAATGCGGTCGCCTCCAAGATGCATGTTTGATGCTGTATCAATGCCAAGTTCTTCCATGTCCATCTTCTTTGGAGCCTCCCAGCAACACTGCCGGGCCAGGGCAGGAACTACTAACCCCCCTGCACAGAGGGCCAGATGACTTGCCCAAGGTCTCCCTATCAGTGACAGGGAGGTAGAGCTGCCCAGGTCTTCTAGTTCTAGAAGTAGGACTCTATCCATCACTAGCCTCTTCCTAGCAGACCTGCAGTCGGGCACTGAGAACAAAAAACGATGCCTGATGCTAGAAGTTCAATCCAGGTTTGACCTGTAGAGAAGAGGTTTCAGGCGTGGTATTGGGACTTTAGTTTCTCACTCTTTGTAGATGAGGAGAGGGAAATATGGATATATCTGCTGCTGCTAAGTCGCTTCAGTCGTGTCCGACTCTGTGCGACCCCATAGACGGCAGCCCACCAGGCTCCTCCTCCCCGGGATTCTCCAGGCCAGAATACTGGAGTGGGTTGCCATTTCCTTCTCCAATGCACACATGCATGCTAAGTCGCTTCAGTCGTGTCCGACTCTGTGGACAATCCCGTGGACAGCAGCCCACCAGGCTCCTCTGTCCATGGAGTTCTCCAGACAAGAATATTGGAGTGGGTTGCCATTTCCTCCTCCATGGATATGTCTAGGGGTATTTGTATGCCAGACACTGTGTTAGGCTCTTTACAAAGCTTAGCTCTTAACCTTCACAAGGTCAGGTGTTCTCTCCATTTTACAGATAGGAAAATAGAGGCTCAGAGAGGTGACTCAAGTTGTCCAAAGCCATACAGCAAACAAGTGGTGGAGCTGGGCTTTCAACTGAGTGCTTTGGCTCTGCAGGTTTCTCTTCCACTCAGCTGGTAAAGAACCCACCTGCCAATGCAGGAGAAGCAAAAGACGCTGGTTTGATCCCTGGGTCAGGAAGATCCCCTGAAGGAGGGCATGGCAACCCACTCCAGTATTCTTGCCTGGAAAATCCTATGTACAGAAGATCCTGGCGCTGCTAATAAAGCCCATGGGGTCATAAAGGGTTGGACATGGCTGAGCTACTGACACACACCATCTGGTTTGGGACGTAGGCCCGATTTAGAAAAAACTGATTGTGTGAGTCAGATGGCACTCTGAACTGGGCCCCCACCGTGTGCATATCTGTAGCTTAGGCTCCTCAGGGATGAGGGGAAGAACAAGGCCCCCTGGACCCCAGCCCTGGAAACCTACTGTCTTTGCTCAATAAACTGACACAAGTGAGCCAAGTATTGGCCTGTAAACAAAGAAAAGGGACTGAAGTGGCCTGGGTGAGCCAGGCTGGTTCTGATCTGCCTGGAAAGACTTCTCCAAGGAATAGAGAAGCACCTTAGTCAGTGATTCACCTGCCTGGCTCACCCAGGCCACTCCAGTCCCATTCAGCATCTCCAAGGGCAGCTTCCTTACCTATTTGTTTCAAGTATGGGCTGTAAGTAACAAAGTATTTGAAACTTAGTGGCTTAAAAGTACAACAGTTCATGTTCCGGAGGCCCAGGCAGGGCTTGGTGGGGACAGCTCACACTCACTCACAGGGCATCAGCTGGAACTGTTCTTCTGTTTGTCTTTCTGGGGGGAGAGGCGTCATGCGTGTGGCTGCATCAGGCCGGCTGGGGGGCTGACCGAGGCCCAGGCTCAGCGAGAGCACTGGAATGTCTGGGTTTCTCTCCTTCAGCCTCAGGTCAGCACCTCTGCACTTAACCACTCCAGAGAAGAGCTGGACTTACCCAGAAGCTGAGGGCCCTGAAGCAGCTGCAAGGCCTTAAACATTGAGGCCCAGAAAGAAAGAACACTAGATGCTATCTCCCGGGGTCATTCTGAGGTTGCAGGACGGGATGTATGTGGAGACCTACCCTGGGGTCTGGAGCTACTGCCAGCAGCTCGCTCCAGTGCTGTGTAGCTAAAGCACCTGTCTCGGCCTCCCTGACGTGGGTACGTGATGAAGCCCTACTGAGCCTTCTAATTTTGTCTTCAAAGCTCCTTCTCTTTAAGTCCCCTTGCTAACTGAATGGCACTTCACCAAATACACCTGTACCTTGGGACCTCTGCACGCTCTGCTTCCTGCCCCGCATGCCTGTCCTCCAGTCACCCCTCCAGCCCATTCTCCATCAGCTCCTTTCCTCCCAGGACCCTTCCTGACCCCCTGCCCCAGAGCTGGCTTCCTCCGCTCTTCCCTACTCATTTACTGGTCACAGTGGTTCACCTGGACAGTGGAGGCAGGCAGGGCCTGAAGCTTGTAGAGTCCTTCTCAGCAGCCCTGTGGGAAAGACTGCAAGGGGGTCTGGCCTTGATAATGACAGTAGACCCCAGTGATCATACACAAGGGCTCTGGAGCCAGGCCCTGTGGTCCAGATCCCACATATAACCTAACTGTTCAGTGTGAGATTTATGGTGATAAAACGGTACCTAGCTCCTCAGGTTTGTTGTAAGAGTTCAATGAGAAGATGACATGGAAGGCAACATGTTCTATGTGGAGTGAATGCTCCATAGTTATTGCTCTTACTTTGTTAATATGTGCTGCTCTTAGGCCTGGCTGTGGATGTCTGACCCCCTGAGAACAAGGGAACCGAGGCTGACCTCGCTGTGACCTTCTGTCAGCTCCTCCCTCCCCCAGCCCCTAGAGCCCAGCTGGAGCCACTGTGCCAGGTGTCATGAGGTGCTCTGTGGCTTAGCTCCCAGTCCCTAACCCTCTCGTCAGTGCCTCCCTGCTTGGACCTGCCCGGCCACTGACCCCAGGCTGTCTGAGAGGTGTGAGCAGGAGGCCACGGTCCACCAGCAGCCCAGGCTCCATGTGTTACATGGATGAGAGGTCTGACACATCCCCTTTCCTGGCCGGGCGCTGCTCTTTCTCCTCTCCAGGTAGGTCTGGCAAGGTGGGCTGTGGAATAGAGTGAGGTCTGGGCCCCTTTCCCAAATCTGGCTGGTGACTCATTGTTAAGCTCATTCCATTTGTCACTGGGCCCTGAGACAAGTTTAGGGAGTGTCAGCCTCAGAGTATGAGATGGGCCTGCCTAGTTAGCTCGTCAGTCAGTCACTTTTGTTGTTTTCTCTTTTCTTCATTCCACAGAGACTCCCTGAGCACCTACACTGTACAGATACTCTTCTACATACTGAGGATATAGACAGAGCAGGACTGATCAAAGTGGAGCCTGGGAGAAGTGTGCCAGGCCTGTGAGTGAGCAGCCACTTTGTGGCCTTGAGTTCTGCGGGCCCTGCTTGGTCCCCTCTCACGCATCTACCCATGCCAGGCACAGGGGCAGAATATAATCTCTGGACTCCACAGTCAGAATCCAGTCCTGGCTGTGCCTCTTACTCACTGAGCAACAACTTGGCTCAACTCTCGAATCCTCAGTGTCCTCATCTACAAAGTGGGTGTACCATTAAGAGGGCCAAGGAAGCAACACCTGCCAAGGATTCAACACTGCAGCAGAAGCTTCTTATGACACACCAAATGGCCTTTGTCCACCCACTGCCGTCATCTGCCAGCATCTCCCACCTTGCTGGGCTGGAATCTTGCCCTTCCTTCTGACTTTCTGGGCAGGAGGCAGCTTTGTTGACAGTAGCCAAGTCGCCTTCTGGACCCCGGAGGATGCCGGAGACCTTTCCTGTGAGCCATTTGCCCCCTGATGCTGGGGGTCACAGAGGTCATCAAACATGAGATCAGAGAAAGATGAGGAGGAGGGTGACAGAGGCCATATTTTAGGGGCCTGTCCCAGCTGTTAGCAGGGATTCCTTCTCCATCAAGGACAGATGGGACCAGCCCTCCAAAGTTGGGATGGATTGGGCACCTGGGTGGAAGCTGACACCAAGGGTGAGAAATACATGTGACCCTGTCATCTCTCGTCAGGAGACTCCCACACTCTTCTTCCTGCAGCCAGGAAATGAAGTGACAGGTCACTCTGAGGGGCAACTGGTGACGGGCCCCTTCCATAACATTTATTTGGAGCTGGCAGCCCTGTCTTCTTCCAAAAGGGGCTAAGGGACTGCTCTGACATTTGCGGGAGGACTACTGGCTAACCAGGCCTTTCTGCATTCATACCATCATCAAATCCCCACAAGAACTTCCATTTCAGTGATGAAGAAACTGATGCTCAGAGAAGTAAAGAAACTTGGTGATGTTACCCAGCTAGTCCAAGGCAGAGAAGCCTAAGGAATCCAGTTCCTCTGACTTAATTTTTAAATGCAGATATGACAGGATGACAACAAACTGAAACCATAAATCTATCAAAGGACAGAGAGAGCAATGTTCTTAACTTCCAGGAGAACCTTCTGAGAAGAGGATGTACATAATGCATTTATAATGCTGATAAATGAGGTCAATAGTTTCTGAAGGGATATATAAGAAGCCATGAATAGCACAGACCTTTGGGAGGAGAAACTGGTATAGGGGGAGGGATAATGAGAGAATTTTGCATCTTCATTCTATGTCTTCTTATAGCACTGGAATGATTTTCCATGAGCATTTAATAAGCAGAAATAAGGGGTCATCGACTAGTAGGAGTATGGATCATTTTTCATTGTTTTCTTGATTTCTTTCTGAGATAGAAAAAGGAAGAGGGAATTCCCTGACAGTCCAGTGGTTAGGATTCCAAGCTTCCAATGCAGAGGGCCATGGGTTTGATTCCTGTTTGGGGAAGTAAGATCCTGCATACCACAGGCATGGCCAAAAAACAAAACCAAAAAAAGAATTATATTTGTTGTTTTTTTTTAAAAAAAAAGACATTGAGAAGTTAATAAAAACTGAATCCCAAGAAAATTTCATAAATACATTTATTCGTACAACTGAGAACTCTTTGGGACTTCCCTGGCAGTCCAGTGGTTAAGAGTTCACCTTCTAACGCATGGGGTGTGGGCTTGATCCCTGGTTGGCAAGCTAAGATCCTATATGCTTCAGGGCCAAAAAGCCAAACATAAAACTGAATCAATACTGTAACAAATTCAATAAAGACTTTAAAAATGGTCCACATAAAAAGAAAAACAAAACAAATATTTGTTAAAAAAAAAAAAAAAAAAAAGAACTCTTTCTAGAGAAGATCAGAGGGAATAAATTACACTTAAAAGCCAAGCTATACCAAGATTTTCATGACTAAGAGCAGGATACAGTTCTCTGATATCTGCACTGAAACTGCTGTCATCAATAATTAAACATGGAAAAACTAAAACATAGGCTAATGCAGTTTCTGGAATGAAACACTTCATTTTACTTTGAGCTCCATGCCTTAAATGGAGCCTGGAACACAGTAGATACCCCCCAAAATCCATTGGTTAATGGATAATTGACTTGTGCTCACTGGCCTGAAGCGGGTACCCATTCAATACCTGCTAATGGAAATCAATAATAAAATGCTATCCTTCTCAACCACTATCCCTGGATCCCGGCTTCGACCCTAATCCAGGATGAGGGTCATCAGCCTTGGGCAGGGTTGGGAGACTCTGAGCTCCCCTCCCTGACAAAAGGAATGGGTAACCAGAGGGACTGACTCCATCACAGTCCAGTGTCTGGGAATGGTGAGCACAGGCAGGTCTTTCCTTCCTGATTGCCCTGTCAATACAGTGCGCAGAGGATGTGCGGGCTAGCCTCATACAATATTTACTACCCTTTCCCAGCCTACCCCGCCTCCTGCTAACACAGGCAGGTGTGCAGAGGACCAGACTGAAATCCCCATTCTCACATCTCTCTAGGAGCCAGAATCCAGCCCCACAGGATTCCTCTCCTCCAACCCAGGAGATAAGCTAGCATTGTGGGCCTGCCATGGCCTTGAAAACAACACAGCTCCACCTAAGTGCACCATCTTCCTCCAAACCAGACTTTTTCAGCTTCCCCCTCTGACCACAACCTCACATTCCCCCTCATCACTCCGGCCTACAGCCTCCATCTCCAACCCACTCCTCAAACCCATTCTCCAGTCTCTGGGTGTTAAGAGCACTTCCTCTACCAGGTCCGCATTTTCATCCCCTCCAGTCTTACTGACAGCCCTTTCACCAGTCGTCTCATGCCTGGACCACAGCAGTAGACCCCTAACTTGTCTTCCTGCTCCTAGGCCCTCTGCCTCCAAGCCAGCCTGCCCAGAGATGCAGTTGAACCAAAGTAGAGACTCCTTTCCATCCATGCACCATCCGGTCCAGAAATAGCTAAGAGCTTCCAGTTGCCTTTAGAGGGGGATCTTACTTGCTCACCAGCATCCATTCAACTTGACCAACATCTATATATCACACTCACTTGGGACCAGGTACTATTTGGTCCAAGTGCTTGCAAACGTGAATTTACTTAAGCCTCATAAAATGAGGTCAGTACTGTTATAATCACTGCTTTACAGATGGGGAAACAGGCATGAAGACATAAAGTAACCTAAGGTCACATCGTTAGTAAATGACAGAAAGCAAATTTCAATCCAACTAGTCTAGCTCTGGGGGCTTCCCAGGTAGCACTTGTGGTAAAGAACCTGTCTGCCAATGCAGGAGACGTAAGAGACACAGGTTCGATCCCTGGGTGAGGAAGACTCCCCTAGAGGAAGCCATGGCAACCCACTCCAGTATTCTTACCTGGAGAATCCCATGTAGCTCTCCAGGCTCTGGTCCATAGGGTCACAGAGAGTCAGACATGACTGAAGCAACTTAACATGCACACATGCAGCCTATCTAGCTCTGGAGTCCTCCTTCCCGTCCTTGGGCATCTGTGGTGAGGATGCATGGACCACATCCCCCTTGTTTTCCCAGCTTTCTCTGCCAACTCCTGGGATTCGTGAGCCGATGAGAATGGGCGTCCTCTGTTCCTTTTCTTCCCATGAGGATGCCTTTGCTCTGCTTCCCTCCTCCTCACTCCCACCCACTCTGCTCTGTCCAATTTTTTTGCCCTCTCAAGGCTAAGTTCAGCCACTTCCCTGACTCCTCCACCCTCCAGCTTCACTCACCCACATCTCCTGTGACTTCCCTTCAGCCCTCTTCTGGTGTTCTTGTCCACAGTCTTCATTGTCTTCCCTCTCTGGGGTCCAAGTAGAATCTATCTCCCCCATTTTGTGAAGGCAAAGGGAGAGCATGTTGCAATTCTCACTCATCTCCCATCACAACCCATCGCCAGAGGGAGCAGGGAGAACAGAGGGAGCCGGAGAAACTAGACCAATAGTGAGGCAACCACAGGACAGGAGGGTGAGGGCTTCTCGGAGGAGGTGGACTTGCACGAACTCATCAGGCCCCGCAAGGAGCGAAGGGAAGTTCCTGGGGATAAGCCTGCTTCTGCTGCTCCATCACCCCTCCTCATCAAATTCCTGGCACACTTCTCCTCATTCCTGTCCTGGGGCATTTGTGGCAGAAATGCTTTTCCCAAGGTGCTTGCGAGTCCGATTCTTCAAGAATAACCTCTTCAAGCCTTTCCCTGACTGCTCTCTCTCATGTTGCTAGTTCCTTCTTTTTTTCCCTCTATCTCCCCATTGCCCTGTTTTATTTTTCTTTCTGATATTTCTCAGTTCCCGAAGGTCCTTACTTTTTTTCCTTGCTGTTGTTTGTGGCTCCCACCAGCCCATTTAAACAGGTCTTCCTTCTTCACCTCTGAATTCCAGCAGTTTGTGCAGCCCTGGCACATCAGTTCAGTTCAGTCGCTCAGTTGTGTCCGACTCTTTGCGACCCCATGAACCGCAGCACGCCAGGCCTCCCTGTGCATCAGCAAGTCCCAGAGTTTACCCAAACCCATGTCCATCGAGTTGGTGATGCCATCCAGCCATCTCATCCTCTGTCATCCCCTTCTCCTCCTGCCCCCAATCCTTCCCAGCATCAGGGTCTTTTCCAATGAGTCAACTCTTTGCATGAGGTGGCCAAAGTATTGGAGTTTCAGCTTCAACATCAGTCCTTCCCATGAACACCCAGAACTGATCTCCTTTAGGATGGACTGGTTGGATCTCCTTGCTGTCCAAGGGACTCTCAAGAGTCTTCTCCAACACCACAGTTTCAAAGCATCAGTTCTTCAGTGCTCAGCTTTCTTCACCGTCCAACTCTCACATCCATACATGACCACTGGAAAAACCATAGCCTTGACTAGATGGACCTTTGTTGACAAAGTAATGTCTCTGCTTTTTAATATGCTATCTAGGTTGGTCATAACTTTCCTTCCAAGGAGTAAGTGTCTTTTAATTTCATGGCTGCAATCACCATCTGCAGTGATTTTTGGAGCCCAGAAAAATAAAGTCAGCCACTGTTTCCACTGTTTCCCCATCTATTTCCCATGAAGTGATTGGACCAGATGCCATGATCTTAGTTTTCTGAATGTTAGTAAGTCATTAATAAATATTTATTGAATGAAGAATAAATGAAGAGCCAAATGAGAGCATCTTGTTTGCTGTGGACCAACACAATAGGCCTGTGGTTCTCCCCTCTTCTTTGGTTAAGAAAGACTATTTGTGCCCACACGTGACTGCAACACAAGACCTCCCCCAGACGAATACCTTTGGCAACACCCCAATGAGGCACTGGGGGCCAATGGAGGCAGTCAGGACATAGGGGCTGGGGATAAGGTTTGTCTTGGTCCCCAGAGTTTCTAGTGAAATGAGTGTCTTTGGTTTCAATCCTGAGGCAAATCGTTCATACGTGTAGGTCATTTTGACCATTGTGGTAGGCAGGATTAGTTTAAAGTAGGTATAACTTTCTTAACTAACCATTTTCTTACTGGACTCTTATATGACGCCCAAAATGTCAGTAGGAATCTGTTTTAAAGGAAGATGAAGTAGAGGTTCAAAAATATTAACCTCTTCGTCAAAAATTACTCAGTTCTGTATTCCTGTCTTAGATCAGAATATCACTGAATGATGTCTGATCATTTAATTCTTATTGGGGGTAAAGGGGGGTATTTATGTAGAAAAGATCCTAAGAATAGGAGGTATCAATGCTATTAAACCCTCAGTGCTATTTAACCCTCATCAAGCTATTTCTATGTTCCAGACACTTTTCTGAGACAGTTACATGTAGAAACTGATTGAATCCTGACATTGCCTTGTGAGAAAGGACCAATTGTCATTCTTAATTAACAGATGGAGAAACTGAGACACAGAGAGGGTATGCAACTCACCCATGGACATATAGCTAAGTAGTGGATGTGACAGCAATAGTATGTGTCTGCAAATACACCATTTGTTTCCCACCCTCTTCCAATGAGGCTGAGACTTGTTCTAGCCAATGAAATATGAGCAGAAGAGACATCTGTCACGTCCAAAGGGAGGCCAGTGAAAAGCCCAGGCATGAGTCTCCAGTCTCTCCTTTCCCCTGACATGAAACAGTGGCGATGTGCTGATGGCACCTTCAACCACTTGGATCCCTAAGTCACTGTGTGGAGCAGAGTACCCCGCTGCCCTACATGGAACATGCAGCATGGGAAGAAATAAACTTGCATTATGTCAACCACAGAAATCTGGGGGGTTGTCTATCACCATGCATCTCCTAGTCAGTCAGTAGCGGTTCAAGGCTCAACCAGCTCAGTCTCAACTGTGAATTCTAAGGCTCAACCCTTAAAGCATCTTGGCATGAATCTTACCTAGTGATGGCCACCAAAACCCCCAGAACAAATCCGTCACTTCTCTCCTTCCCCTGCACGCCGCAAATTTGGAGAAGACACAGCTCATGGAACCCCTGTGTGTGTTAAAGCCCTTATTAGTAACACCACCCTGTCCATTTGGTTCCAGTGGAGTCTGGGACCAGCCTGGCCAGTGAGAGCACTGAATCCTCCTACCCTCAGGGACTGTGCATGAACTCTGGTTGGTGCAGAGAGGGCAAAACCCAGGGCTTGTGTAGGATTTACCAGGGCAAGAAGCACTCTCTTTTCTGCTCATCCTTAGGGGGTGGAGGTCTGAGCCAATGGCCATTTTGCCATCCCATGGGACCTAGGTGTGAAACCAAGCCCCATATTGAGTGCTGAGCTGAAAGGTAAGACCCAGTGGTGCCATCTGATACACTGGACTCAGCTGGGTCTGAGACCAGCTCTACTCAAATGTCTGTGGTTGACCAAAGCAGTTTGAATGGAAATTTTCTGTTGTTTGCAACCAAAAGGTTCTGAGTGGGATGTCACTGCCCTCTGTGGCTCTGTCATGCTGCAGAGCACTGTGTGTTCTGGATGGAGGCAGGAGAGATGCCTTGGGACCCAGGAGCAGGGAGCACCATTAATAGTCAGACTTCTGGAAGAGATGGTGGGCTTGGGCAGAGCAGGGCTGAAGTGCTGGCAGGATGCCCGTGTAGAGGTGCCTGGCAGGTGGGGAAGGAAGAGTGGATGCCAGTCTGAAGGGTGCTAGAGCCTCTGATGCAGATGAGGGAGACAGCCGCTGAGTGTGTGGGAGGATGTGACCATGGGTGGAGTCAGAAAGAGAACAGAAAGGAGAATGGAGTCCAGACCTCAGGGAGTGGGACCCTCACTACAATAGAGAAAGAGCTCAGTGGAAGGTGTGTGTGTGGCCTGGGGCTAGCTTCTGAGCTACTCTCACCCTCAGTCTCTTTTTCCAGTTAAATGAGTTCACAGACTCACTGTGCCATGCTGCGGTGAGGATGGAGGGTGCAGGGCCAGCCCATCTCTTGAGTGCCAGAGCTCAGCCCACCTGAGCTGGTATTAATTAAGTGGGAGAAGAGAGGTAGAGGTTACAGCATGGATGTGAAAGGAGAGGCCTGTCTAGGAAGGTTTGCTTTCTTCCTGGTGTACCCCGAACATGGTTCTTACAGCCTGTTGTTCTGAAATTGCCTGTTGCCACCAGGAGACCCTCAGGTGAGAAGCAAGACCTGTTCTCTTTGTATCCCAGAGGAAAGCTGGTACAGGGCTGCCACAAGGTAGGCACTGGGGTAGTGTCGAGGGCAGGGAGTGGTAGGGGAAGGGAAGGAAGACTAGCTGCCCCACTGACCTCTACAGAGGAGGAAGAGGAGAGGCTCAAGAAGAGGCCACACAATTTGTCTCCTGAGAAGCCACTGGTGGGATTTCCCCGGTGGTTCAGCAGTTAAGAATCTGCCTTCCAATGTGGGGGACACGGGCTCGATCCCTGGTCAGGGAAGTAAGATTCCACATTCTGGGGCAACTAAGTCCACAGGCTGCAACTACTGAGCCTGAGAGTGGCACACCACAACAAAAGCAAGCAAACAAGCAAAAACTTAAAACAAAAGAACTCACTGGTAGCTGGTGGGCATTGCAGTGTTGACCTAGGATCTGCAGCCATTCCATGTGTCCCTGTCCTTCCAAAAGTCACTGCCCACCAGCAGCAAGTGAAAGGAACTGAGGGACAGGAGAGTGTCGGGCTGCACCTCTCACTGAGTTTCCCAGGGGCAGCCCAGACTGGTCACCAGCTGGCGGGTAGCCAAGACTGCTGCCCCCTCAAAGTGGTGGGGGCTCTAATCTCAGCAGCTGGAGGAATCCGACACCTTTGACCCTCTTTCATCTCTTCTGGGGCAGTCCAGCAGGCAAAGATGCTCCAAACAGCAGCTGGGTTGGTCCCCAAGAGGGCCATGCTTGTATCAGTGATGGTGGTACCAAGGCCAGCCCCCAGAAAAACCTGCATCTTGAGGATCTTGAGTGATGTGGGAGGGTTGATCTGATATGGGCCAGGGCAGAGATGCCTAAGAGAACCCTCTGCTCCTAAGAAACCCTCCGCTCCTCACCCCTACGTTGCACAACTTCCCTGGCCTTGCAGCCCTGCATTCCACCCTTGGGGTTGCTGTGAGTCCTCCTTTAAGATGAAAACACCCCCCAGGGTGGAACGCATTCACTGTATGGAATAAAAACCAGCCCCACAGCTGTAGCCCTGAGACACAGGGAGAACAGGACCTGCTAGAAGGGAAGATGCAGCAGAAGTGGAAATCTTTCCCTCCTTCAAAATGCTGCCTCCTCACAGCGGGTTGGGGCTGAGCTCTTTCCTGCCTTTCTTCCCTTCCTGACTCCATGCCAGTTTCTGGGTCAGGTGACAGGGACACTTGGTTAGTTCAATCAAGTCCTTTGAGATGAGAGTGAGGCAAGATCCTGGAAGGGAGCCCCTACCTTGCAACACTCTTGCCCTCCCCCTTGTAGCCCAGTCCCGTCTCAGTGCAGAGGAGAGGCACAGGCCCATGGACGGGGCTCAGAGGACAGTGGGGGACTTGGGAAAACCCACCCTCGCCTCTGGATCCTCAGCCCCCGACTCGGGTGGGATGATCCTTCAGGGTCTCTTCCAGCTGAGACCATCACAGTCTTCAATGCCACCCATCTCATCATACTGACTCTGAAACCTTCTCCCCAATCTCAAGTGATTCCCAGGGGTACTGGAGAGGGAATTAGCATTGTTCCGGGGTGGAGCCCATCTCTGGATCCAGGTGAAGCCCGAAAGGCACAGTGAATGCTCTTTACCTGGAGCAGTGGCTCAAAGAATAACAGAAGGTGATTCTGATGCCTCTAGTTTGAGAAACAGTGACCCCAAGAAGAGTCAGTCTAGAATTTGTGGGGGGACTGGGTAAGAAGCAGGGCTTCCCAGATGGCTCCAGTGGTAAAGAACACACCTGCCAATGAAGGAGACATAAAGAGATGCTGGTTCGATCCCTGGGTCAGGAAGAGCCCCTGGAGGAGGGTGTGGCAACCCACTCCAGTACTCTTGCTTGGAAAAACCCATGTACAGAAGAGCCCAGCAGGCTACAGTCCACAGGGTCACAGCTGAAGGGACTTAACACGCATGCACATGCGCAGGTGAGGAGTGGGGGCAGGGGAGAGGACATCCCCGCGGCCTGGCTGGTGGTGGCAGGTGGGCTGCGACACGGGCAGGAGCTGGGTCAGCTCCAGGGTCAGGAGTCTGGTCCTCCCTCTGAGCTGGGGATGCACATGGTGGACAGGATGGGGGAGAACCAACCCATAGTTTTCATAAGCTGTTCAACGGGATCGGAAACCCCAGAATACCAGAGCCTTTCTTTGAAAAACTTTTTATTTCATACAAAATTAACCTTTAGATACATTCTCACCAGAAAAGGTCAAATCATACCAAAATACAGGGAGCAACAAGAAAAATCCTTCCCCAAGACCCCCTCAGTGCTAGAGCCCTCTCCAGAAGAAGCCATTGTTTTCTGCTCAGGGTTTGTCCTTGGAGAACTCAGGCTCTGGGTCTCTTCTCAAGGTTGTCTCTGGTGTGGTGGCTATTGAAGCAAGAGAAAAAAAACAAAAAACAAACAAAAAAACCATGTTCACATCACGTGAAAGCATCCTCTTTTTCTTGGGCCCTCCACATCTCTACCCCAGTCGTGCCTACCCTACCTGACATACACACTCTGACAACAGCCTGAACTGAGGAAACTCTCCCCAGATCCTTGACTTGGGTAGCAACCCCTAAGCTCCCAAGCCCTGGAATGCCAAGGAGCTGCGGCCTCCTTCGGCTCCAGGGCAGGCATTCTTTGGCTCCTAGAAAGCCTTCCCCGGAACCCAAGGAAAGGAGGATGGGCATTGGAAGGCAGCTATGTGCATTTGTACCTTTATCCTGAGTGGGAGTCCAAAGTCTTCCCTCTGTCCCAAAGGCCTCCAAAACCCTAAAAAGGATTAAAACCACAGTTGTAAATTGATTGCCTCTTAATGGGGAAGAGTATATTAGTAAAAACAATTCAGTTGTTTCTGGAGTTCTTTCTAATTTGCAGTTGCAGGCTCCAGAGTCCTACCTGGGAATAAGGCAGTCTCCCCCTCCCCTTGAGCTTGGGGCTGGGGGCAGCAGGGAAGAGGGAGGAAAGGAGTGAGAGGGAGGAAGAATTAGAGATGAGATGAGGAGTGAAGCTGGTGAGCAAGCCAAGCATCGCCCCCCAAAAATCCATGTCCTTCCTAGAACCTCAGAATGTGACCTTATTAGACAAGGCTTTGTAGCGATCTGCTATTTATTACTGGAGTGTTGCAGTCATTAAATTAAGATGATGTCATACCAGAGTGGGTAGGCCCTTAATCCAATATGACTGGTGTCCTTATATGAAGAGAAGAGACAGTGAGGTCACAGAGGGGACAACACCACGAGATGGTGGAGGCAGACTGGAGTGATGCATCCATGGGCTGCATCCACGCGACTGCTGGCAACCACCGGGAGCTCAGAGAGAGAGGCAGGAAACAGTCTCAGGAACCAACCCTGCTGGCACCTTGATTTGGGAATTCTAGCTTCCAGAACCGTGGGAGAGCGCATTGCTGTGGTTTAAGCCACCCAGTTTTCAGTACTTTGTAATGACCGTCCTAGGACCCTAACACGCCAAGATAGCGGCGACAAAAAGCAGAGCTCAACAGGGACCCAGAGCCCCCGGCTCTGAGTAACTGAAAGGGCCAGGCCTCTTTGGGTCAGAGAGTCTGCGCCGGGTGCCCCCTCGCTGGGGCTGTGCTCACTCAGGTGTGCAGGCAGCTCTCAGCCTGGAGAGATTTCTCCTAATAAGCAGCAAAACCAAACACATGTTCCCATCCAGGCCCCCGAGTCACCTGCCACTTGGCATTGAGAGGATGTCAGCCCAGTTCCTGGCTGGCAGCGCTGACAGGCGCCCATCTGCTCCGGAAGTGCCCGGCCTGGGTAAACACAGCCAGGCTCTGCCTCCCACGGCAGGACCAGCGGGGCCAGGCAGGCTGTGCGGAAGCCCTGGGCCTCAGGCCTCCTCAGGGCCACTCTCTACCCCAACCTGGCCACGGCTGACTGCCCCTACTGGAATGGCATCCCCGGAAACCAAGAAAGGAAGGGGGGGAGGGGTGGGCAGGGGGGCTCGACATAGGACCTGGCCCACATCCCAGGTCACTTCCTCGAATCCCTCCCTGCTGGGCCCAGGGTCATTGCCCCTCCCACAGGCCCTCCCCTCCCCACTCTCACCCACGTCAAGCCATCTGCCACCCTCGCCCCCCTGGCGGGCACCGCAGCCTGTGACTCAGCGCCCAGCCCTGAGGCTGCTCTGTGGGTGGTGGCTCCGGAAACCTTGGTGGGGAGGGAGCCTGGGCTGGGGGGTAGTAGGGGTGAGGGCTGGGGGGGAGAAGTCATGTGCAGACCCCAGGTGGCCTTTCCCTGAGCACCAACCCCTGACCACACTGCCTTCATCCGGTTCTTACAGCACGAACTCTCCAGCAGAGGTGTTTCCTAAAATGTAATAGTCTCATTAAAATGCATCTAGTTCAGTTCCTTTTTTCCCTCCGGGATCCACCACCTGTTCTTCAGGCCCTGACCCTGGGGCCAAATTGGGACCTGCTTCTCTAGTGTATTCCACCCTCATCTCATGTGCCACCCCCAACCCCTTGCAGTCCCTGGAATAGAATATTCACCCCACACCCGCCCTTGTGTGGATTAATTCCCACGAAGGTGTTAGAGACTTCATGTCACCTCCCTGCGAAGGGCTTGACCCCAGTGTGTACCCCAAAGGAACAGAGGTAATGGTGAGACTGGAGGTGTCATTCTGGGGGGTAAGGACAAGGGGCTGGACCTCGCCCAGCGCATCTTGGGAGGGGGTTCCTGGTCTGCTTCTGAGTCAGGAGCTCTTTACATGTGTGTTGTTTCCACTCAAAGGGGCTTGGCCCCTGGAACTTGGCTCTGGAGGAAAAACCTGGAGGCTGGGCTTGTCCCACAGCTTGAAGATTGGGATTTGAGGCCCGGCCCCAATCCCCTGGAGGTGAGGATAGGCCTGGATCTCCAGCCCCAGAAGACCTGAGTTCCCAGCGCACAGGAGCCTGCTTCAGGCATCTGCCTCCACCCACTCCTGCTGAGCCCCCTTCCAGAGGGTCCGGCCTCCTTCAGGGCCTCTTAGAGATTTAGCCACCTTGCCTCAATGCTGAAAGGAGGTCTCGGGATTCGGCCCTGGTTCCCCTCCTGACTTAGCGGCCCTCTGGCGTCCATCTCGGGTTCTCCTACAGAACCAGGGAGTGGTGCCCCGTCTTCTTTTTCCAGCCCTCTTCCCTCCTGAACAAGCCCACAGCCTCCTTTCATTTCATAGTGGCCGTTTTATTGCTGATAACCTCAAGGAAACAGGTCGGGCCAAGCAAAAGTAAAGAATCCTGGAAAACTCCAAGAAACCTCAGACTTGTAGCAGGAAGAGTCTGAATGTATTTAATTCCTGGCTATGCAGCCACGTGTGAACTTGAACAAGACACCCTGACTGCACCTTGGTGGCTTCAACTCCAAGTGGGGGGATAACATGAGTGTCTGCCCCGCAGGGCGGCTGTGAAGGTTAAATGAGGCAGAGGACTGTGAAAATACACAATTTGAGATTGTCAGTCTGGTTCTTCCAAAGTGTGCACAGTCTACTAATAGTAAAAATTAATCACAGTCACATGCATTATTCATTTAGCACTTTCTGTGCTGACACAATGAGTGTCAGACATTGTCTGAGGATGTGCCTCCCGTAAGTCTGTGTTCTTTTACCCCAGTCTTTCTTCCCACACTTTTCCAAGAGATGACAGTTCAATGACTCCAGGGGGGCCCCTCCCTCCCCCTGGGTACTGGGATATTTTCCAGGCTAACCCTCTCTGGAGGAGAGTCTCCCGGGCACATATGCTGCTTCCCAGAGCAGGAAGGTGGGCAGAAAACGGCCCCAGCTGGAAAATCAGAGTTTGTGTTTCCGCACAACTTCTTCAGAATAATAGACTTGTAGGAAAAAAAAAAAAAACACAAAAAGCTTCACTCAGAGAACAGCAACCTGTTTTGCCCAGGGTTCTCTAAGCCTGTCCCACTTCACATCTGCAGAAGTTGTGATATTTCCCGAGGCCACACAAGTAAGCAGCAGAGATTCCACCAACATCGAGCACCTGCAACATATCAGGTATTGTATCCAACAGGGCAAGTACTGCATCAAACACGGCAGGTACTGCATCCAACACGGCAGGTACTGTATCCAACATAGCAGGTACTGTATCCAACAAAGCAGGTACTGTATCCATCCACTTGGTAAACACCCATGGCACCCACACCAGGCTCCAGGGAGGCAGGGATGGAAATGGCATTGACATTCTCTGGAGAGGGATCAGACCCACACAAGTCAAAAAGGTCATTGCTGAGATTGATAAATTCTATGAAGAAAATAAATCTGGGTGCCAGATGGAGTGGTGGGTGGATTTAGGGGAAGAGTCACTCTCTACCTACTGTAGTCAAGGAGGCCTCTGAAAAGTGACATTTTTTGACATTTTGAAAAGATGAGACACAGGTATGTGAAGAGCGGGAGGAAGAGACATTCAGCTGAAAAGAATGGCCGGTGCAAAGGCCCTGGGGCAGGAATGTGCTTGGGCTCTTCCAGGAACACAAAGGCCAGAGTGGTTGAAGCAGTGAGAGAGAGGGGGCAGTCAGGGAGGTAAGGAGGAGAGGGAGTCAAGAGGCCCCACCGCCATGGAAAAGAGCCTAAATTTTATTCTGATGGCAACAGAAAGCCATAGGAAGCTTTCTAAGCAGGGCAATGACGGTTATGATGTGTCATTTACAAAGATCACTCAGGCAGCTGTGTGAAGGATGGATGGAAGGGTGGCAAGGAGTTGTGAGGAAGCTACAGTGGCCTGGACAACCATGCCAGCTGTGGAGGGGGAGCAAAGAGGAAAGCAGATCAATACCTGATACCAACACCTGTGAAGCACTGAGCACTGGCCTAGCACGCACCAAGGGATATTCAACATAGAGCTGGGGGCCCCAGGAGAAGGGGTGCTGGTGGCTAGCTATGTGGCCAGGGTTAGGAGACTGGGGGCTACTTCTTCTGGGCTTAAGGCCACAGGAGACCAGCAGCCCTGGGTGGGAGCCTGCAGGGACAAATTCTGGGGATCTCACATCCTCCCTTCAGTTCCCTAACATATATGATGTCTTTCTTTTCTTAAAAGGCCATTGCAGGAGGCACTACTTGTGACAGATCAGTGTACCAGAAATAAGAATCTGGAAGCAATTAGAACAGAAGACAGCTTACTATATTTGTTTTTCTACTTCAAAATTGTGTTTAACTTGCACATACACATGATAAAAACCTTCAGAGTACAGAGCACATAGCAAGAGATAACTCTCCTTCCACCCTATCTTTATCCCTAGAACATATTCTCTGTTATCTATTCATTTTTAATTTTTCAGAAACATTCTCAGCATATACATACATATACATCACACATCCTATTTTTAAACATGGAAATCAACTCAGTTCATTCGCTCAGTCGTGTCCAACTCATTGCATCCCCACGGACTACAGCATGCCAAGCTTGCATGTCCATCACCAACTCCCGAAGCTTGCTCAAACATGGAAATAGCATAGTAAATTGTTTTGTATCTTTTTTTTCCCCAAGCCATATGGCTCAGAGGTAAAGAATCTGCCTATAATGTAAGAGACACAGGAGACCCGAGTTCCATCCCTGGGTTGGGAAGATCCCCTGGAGAAGGAAATGGCAACCCACTCTGATATTCTTGCCTGGGAAATCCCATGGACAGAGGGGATTCAGTCCATGGGCTCACGAAGAGTTGGATACAACTGAGCACCAGCACATGAATCACTATTTCATTCTTCTTTAGTGGCTGCATGTTACACCATCACAAAGCTGTATCATATAGGAAAGTGGGTATTTAGATAGGTTTTGGCTAATACCAACAATATAGCATTAAATACCTTCATATGTAGGTCTTCAGTATTTCTATTGGATAAATTCATAAAAATGGAATTTCTAGCTCAAGGGTTAATTACGTATTTCCAGTTTGAATAAGTATTGGCAAATCACTATTTAGAGCAGGTGGACCAACTCACTCCCCACTCTTAGCTCCTGCTGACCCTGACAGCAACCCCCGTCACAATGTCAATACAAGGCATCATCCAAATGTTTCATTTTTGCCAATTTCATGACACCTGAAAACTTGCATGTGTCAAGTGTGAGTCCACCTTGGTGTGGTGGGTGTTATCACCCTCACTCTGCAAATCAGAGAGCGTAGTTCACTCACCCCAGGACAGAACCAGGGTCCCAGCACTGCTGTGAACCATAGAGATGACAGAAAGTCCAGCTGGGAACAGGAGAGGCGAGATCAGGAGTGAGGAAGCTAAGGCCAGGCAAGGTTGTGGTTGCCTACGCACTCAGGCTCTGGCAATCAAGATGGGGAAGGGAACCTGCAGGTCAGAAGCCAAGAGACCCTTCAATGGTCAGGTCTATAAACCCATTCTTCCAGGATCTGGGACAAAATGCTCCCTCTTCTGTGCGCATGTCTGGGCCAGCCTGAGCCCTGGATGTGGGTGTCAAAGAGCCATATCAAGGCTATGGGAAGTAGGTCAGCCACTCTCTGAAGGAGTAGGGAATTTAGGAGCAGAGATAAGAGTGGATGTTGACATCTGGGACTAAAGCCCCAAGTTCCCTCTCTTCCCACCATGAAGGTTGGCCCCGTTGCAAAGCAGGAAGATGCAGGCTCCATTAAAATTGAGAAAGGGCCCTGTCAATAAGCCACAGTAGCCAAACAAACCTAAGTTTAGCATCACACTCTAAGCCTGTTTGGGAGCCTCTTGACTTTTCTAATGGGCTCCATTTCCGTGAACTCAAAGGTAATGGAATCAGCTTCAGAGAAAACAATGTTCTAAATAAAGAAATGCAATCAGAGCTGCTGACCTTCAACAAAAACTCTTCTCATAGGCCTTGGATTTGAAGTAAGGAATGTGCACTTTGAGAGGGTGTGTGTGTGTGTGAAGATTGTGAATTTCAAGTGTGACTGAAACCAGAGAGAAAGTCCCAACATGTAACTAAGATTGGCTTTTTTAAAAACAAAACAAAAACAAACAATAACAACAAAGAAAAAAAACTTTAAAGAAAAAATTAGAGTAAGGGGAAAGGGAAGTGTGACTGTTTTGAAATTGACATTAGGGCCCATCAAGTGTAGTGGATATTAGACAGAGATAGGTTGCCCAAAGGAGTGGATTTCCAAAGATCACCCTCTCAGACTTGCTGTGCAGCAATTTGAAAACATGGAATGTTCCAAGATGGGAAGGGCCGGGCTCTCAAAGCAGGCTCATTCTTGAAGCTTGTGTACATAAGGAGAGGGTTTGCTGAGCCATGAAGGTCAGACTCAGGCAAACATGAAGGCCTTCAAGGGAATCCTAGGGCATCAACCCAGATAAGCCCAGAGTGTGGTCTGTATCTGGCACTGACTCTTTGAGATACTAGAGTTTCCAGTGCATCTTTCTGGGTGAAGATGGTCTCTACTCCTACAATTTTCTGGAAATTTCACCCATTTTCAGTACCATCTACCCATCCAGCCCATCCATTCCTCTGTCTCAGGCAGTCAGTAAATAAACCATTTTTTGAGCCCATGACAAATCAAGACCACGATAGGCACCAAGTGAGAGTCAGATCAGGGCTATTAGGTGCTGTTGGGACACTGGCAGTGGGGGGTCTTATACTGGTCACGGGGAGTAGAAGTAAGTGTGATCACTTTGGAAAATAATTTGGCACCATTTGCAAAAGTTGAACTTACACACTAAGTTCCTCTCCTAGTTATATACCCCCAAAATTCTTGCACCTGTGTGAAAGATGTGCATAATGATGTTTGAAGAAGCAATGTTCATAATAGTAAAGCTATAAAAAACTCAGATATCCACTACCAGGAGAAGGAACACTTTGTGAATTATGGTTTATTTCCACAATGTAATATTATTCAGTGTGAAAATGAATGAACTATAGTTATGTGCAATAAGATGGATGAATCTTAGAAACAGCTGATAAGTTTTTAAACAGTGAGTTTCAAATTAACAAAACTATAAATCAGATATACTTTAATACATTTTTTAAAAAGCAAGTTTCAGAAGACTACACATACTATGTCATTTTTTTCTAAAGCTTATAAATAAGCAAAGCTAAGTAACATTTTTTAAGGAAACAAAAAAATACATCTTAAAAATTTTTTAGAGTCAGGAATACTGAGCATAAAATTTAGGGTTGTTGTTACCACTGGGGGCAGACAGTTTAAAAACAGGGGAGGAGCCCACCGGTAGGGCCAGGGAGCTCAGTCATGTTTTAGTTCTTGGACCTCATAGCAGTTATCAAATGTTTGTTTTGTAATTATATTTTATTCACTGCATATCAATGCATATTCTTTGATATCAAAAACCTTTTAAGGCAATAACTCCCGGTTTGAAGGAGATTGCCAATCATATGAAAAAACAGAAGCACAGATCCCTTGAAGGTATTTTGTATGTCATAATACAAGAAAGAACCTTATGAATGAATGTTTGAACTCATTGCAAATGACCAAAACCAAATGCAAACTAGTTCAAGCAAAAATAAGTAGTAAGTAAATAATAGGTAAATAAATCTGGCTCATTAATCCAGGTGAGGCCAGAACCAGGAACTCTAAAAACTCAAATAATGAGCAACTCACTTCCTCACTCTGCCTGCCTCTCTCTGTGTGTTGGCCTCTTTCTTGGGGTGCTTCCATCTGGTAAAAGGAAAAGAAGAAGGGCTGTGGACCATGCCAGCCTGGCTTGCATCATGTCAGTTTGGCAAACCCAAAGGCAAAAGAGGGGGATTTTTCTTCTCCCTATATTTCATTCACAAAGTCCCAGGCAAGGATTCCAATTGGCCTGTTTTGGGTCATATGTCCACCCCTGGACCAATCACAGTGGCCAAAAGAAAGGGTATTAACATGATTGGAGGAAATCTCAGGGAGCAGGGGATGGGAGGGTTACCCAGAAAAAAGGGAATAATATCGTCAGAGGAAGCAGAAGGGACGACAGGACAGTCAACCATGACAGGTGTCCACTCCCAAGGCTCAGAGAGCAAACGGAATAAGAGTTGGCGTGTGGGGAACACAGTGAGGCTCTTTGGCAGAGAAAGTCCTAACCTGGAGGCTGCACAAGGGGCAGAACTTGAGGCCTTAGGGAGAGAGGGAGGCTCCTGCCAGACCCTGGAGGCAGGAGGCTGACGGTGTAAGGCAGGAATGGCTCCAGGGGACCCTGGGGGAGCCATTTTAATTGTTCTGTGGGCTGGTTGGCTCCAGGGTGTAAAAACAAACCCTGATGGGAGGGATTCCCTGGAAATGGAAAAAAAGGTACGTAGAAGGCAGAACACAGGATGTTGCGGAAGCCCAGTGGACGCCCCCACACAGGGCTCAGGCTGAGTCAAGCGGACGTCTGGGGCTGTGAAGGGGGCAGGCTGGAGGCAGCTGGGAACAAAGCGCAGCCTGGGGCCAGGAGCTCTTCCCTCGAGAAGGAGTTGCCTAGAAGGATGTTTCCAGCCCAGCTGATCTGGCTCACCATCCCCAAGTAGTAGCTCTCAGGAATCCCACAGTAGTTACATGGCAGAGAGGCAACCCTCAGTGGGATGACCAGGGTCTAGCAGGCCCGGCGGCCATGTTAGTGGCCTAAGACGAGGGGGGCCTGCAGGCCCAAGAGTCCCTGCCTCAGAGAGGTGTAGGAACCAGGGCAAGGGTGTCTACTCACATCAACTCAACAACTGCCACATATCCATTATGAATCCGGGGCTCTGGTGTTTGCCCAGGATACAAATCCCCATTCTGACATTTGACAAATACAGGACCTGGGCCACATGCTTCACTCTCTGAGTCCCAGAGTCTCAGTCAGGAAAATGCCCATAACACAGTGTCATACCTACCTGAGAGGCACCTACCTGAGGGGCGAGTGTGAGGCCCACGTGAGAAAAGGTTATGATTGGCAGGAGGTTCTGCATCAGTGTGTGTCATAGTTACAGTCAGTGTTGGTTGGCTTGTCGTTTCTGACTTTTTGTGATCCCCATAGACGGTAGCCCTCCAGGCTCCTTTGTCCATGTGATTCTCCAGGCAAGAATACTGGACTGGGTTGCCAATTCCTTCTCCAGAGGATAATGACATGATTTCATAACTTAGAGTCCCTGAGGTGAAAGTTGTGAGCACCTAACAGTGCAGACAGTCACACAGAGGCTCAATGACCCCAGGCTGAGGACACTGTACAAGGCACAGTGCCCTACACTTGAAGCAGTTTCCCACCTCACTGCCTTTGCTTGGAATATGCTTCCCTTGGATCCAACATGGCTCACTCCTCTTTATCCAGGTTTAGGATAAATGTCATCTCCTCAAAAAAACCTTCTCTGATCACCCTACTAAAAATGCAACCTCCCTATTCTCCAACCAATTACTCTCATTTATGATCTTCCTTTCATTATTGTTGTTGTTCAGTCGCTGAATCATGTCTGACTCTTTGCGACTCCATGGACTGCAGCATGCCAGGCTTCTCTGTCCTCCACCAACTTCCAGAGTTTACTCAAATTCATGTCCATTGAGTCAGTGATGCTATCTAACCTCGTGTTCCTCTGCCACCTTCTTCTCCTTTTGCCTTCATTATTACCCTTTTATATTAATCTATATATTTTATTTGCTTATATTAATAATCTGATTCCCCTCTGGAACATAAGGTTACTGAGTACAGACACCTGTTTTGCCACTGTATGCCTACCCTAGCATGGCACATTGACAGGTGCTTAAATATGTGTGGAATGAATAGATGAAGAATGCCCTTATAAAACTCAGGCCATGCATTTCAACTAAGGCTCAGCGAGGTTCGCTCACATCTGTCATGGCCTTATATACATCCGGCTTCTCAGAGTTCCCTGGGCGTGAGGTCCTGGTTCAAGTCAAGCCATGGAGTCACCAGAGCTGGGTACCATCTCTTGTACCCCCATACCAACCTGGTCCTCCCTTGGGTTCTGTGGTTCACCCAGAACCTGTGAGGGGGACTGGGGTTAGCCAGTTGGAGTTTAGCATATAGACCATTGTTAGACCATCATGGATAGGTCTATCAATAAACATTTGCAGAGTCACTTGCTACCCGCCTTTAGGGAGTATCCTGGGCTGGCCTGGGGAGACAGAGCCTGTTGGATATCCTACTTGGCTGCTGTCCTGAAGCCTTCTCCATGGCACCTACTGGGTGGTATCATGTTTAAATGTCTAACTTCGAATGATAATTCATGATTTCATGCTGAAAAATGTCACTGAGATACAAGTCTGACACTCCAGTTTGCTGATTGGCATGATCTCTGCCTGCAAGTCAGTGCTTTTCAAGACATGGTCTGTGGCCCATCTATAATGAATCATGAGATGCTTGGGAAAACAAACAAACAACAAAAAAACTACACAGGCTCCTAGCCAGCCTAGACTTGCTAGACCAGAATCTCTCTGCAGCAGGTTTTGAAGTCTGCACTTTTCTTTAGAGTAAATAACTCAGGCAAGATCACATAACTAGTGAGTAGTGGAGGACCAAACCCAGGCAGTAGGGCTCCAGAGCCTGTGTGTACCTGACTTTTGTTTGATGGTAGCTCTCTATTCCCCACAGGCCTGTCGCACCAGGGACTCAGCAACAGCTGTCTCTCTAAATTCCATTTGCACCCTTCCAACAAGCAGGTCCAGCCCCCCAGCTGATGGCCACCTCCTTCCTTTGATGAAATCTGTTGTGAGCAGGCAGGTCTGTCTGTCTCCCCCATAAGTTTAGAGGGTGAAGAGTTATTTAGATCATTTTTGTATCCCTGGAAGCCAGGACAAGGCCTCGCCCAGACCAACTCCAGTCTCTGTGGGTTGCAAATAGGATATATTCACCTACCTAATACTTCTGTGCCTACCCTGTGCCAGGCCTTTTGTGGGCGCTCAGGATGCAGCAGTGTAAAACCAAACAAAAACCCCTTCCCCCCAAGGAGTTTATCTTCTATGTACAAGTGAAGTGATAATGACCTCTGCAAGGCCTGCCGAGAATATAAACTGCAAGTTGGAAAGAAAAGTAAGAACTCTGGGGACTAAAGCAATCAAGTGGGTCTTCCTGTAAGAGGTTTCACTAGCATCACCTTCCTTATGATTGAAATCACCTAAGATAAGTCTGTTGAAGACTTGGGTTTTCTCTGTAGAGCCTCACTCCCAGTGACCAATGCTAAGGATGTGGTGTATCAGGCACAATTCCCACAGTTCAAAGCACCTTGATCAGGGTCTGCAAGGAAGGTGTGGGAGGAGGGGAAATGAGGATGGAGGGGCAGAGGTACATTTATTAATAGTAATGTTATTTTGAGTGAAATCTTTGTTCTGGAATCCAATCCCAACTGCTTCTCTTGGGTTGCTGTGGGGATTAAATGCTTAACTCAGACAAAGAAGGAGAGGTCAATTAATGGAAGGCATTGTTGCTGTTTTGGGTAGAAAACACGCTCAAGTAGTCCTAGCTCATCTGCCTGAGTGGGCAAGAGGGAAAAACAAGAGATGGTCTGGAAGACTCCCAGATTATGTGGGGCCTTTCAGACCAAGGTGAGGAGAAGGGATTTAATTTTGAGATGGGAAGCCACTGCAGGCTTTTAAGCAGGTGAAAGATCACCAGGTACTTAGAGAAAGGACTACTGGCTGGATAGAGTGGAGACAGAGACCAGTTAGGAGGCTACTGCCAAAGTCCAAGTGAGGGACAAAGGGGGCTTGGATGACGGTAGTAGAACAGGAAATGTTTCTGTGAAAGTGAAAGTGTTAGTCGCTCAGTCATGTCCAACTCTTTGCAACCCTATGGACTGTAGTCCACCAGGTTCCTCTGTCCATGGGATTCTCCAGGCAAGAATACTGGAGTGGGTAGCCATTCTCTTCTCCAGGGGATCTTCCCAAATCAGGGATAGAACCCAGATCTCTTGTATGGTAGAAGAGGAAACGTTTCTGCGGAAAGGCACCTATTTTGGATGTGTAAATGTGGCGGGGGTCGGGCACAAGAGAAAGAGGAATCAAGGAGGACCTCAGGTTTTGGGTCGGTAAATGAGGGTATCATATTCTTAGATGGGGAAAGTAGAGGAAGAGCAGATTTAGGAGACAAAATCAAGTGTTGCTCGTGTTGGTAGGGTTAGCTGAGGAATGCCCCCCTCATGACAGAACCTGTGAAAGTGTAACTTTATGTGGCAAAGGGACTTTGCAGATAGGATTAAGGGGAGAATTTTGAGGTGGGCAGATTGAATTATTTTGCTGCGTGTATGCATGCTCAGTCACTCAGTCATGTCCACCTCTGTGCAAGCCCATGGACTGCAGCACCCAGGCTTCCCTTTCCTTCACCCTCTCCTGGAGCTTGCTCAAACTCATGTCCATCGAGTTGGTGATGTCATCCAACCATCCTCATCCTCTGTCGTCCCCTTCTCCTCCTGTCCTCAATCTTTCCCAGCATCAGGGTCTTTTCCAATGAGTTAGCTCTTCACATCAGGTGGCCAAAATACTGGAGCTTCAGCTTCAGTTTTTCCAGTGAATATTCAGATGATTTCCTGCAGCTAATATAATATTGTAAATCCACTGTACTTTAATTTTAAAATAAATAAAAATGAAAAATGAATGTGATTTAGGAAAGGAAAAAAAAAAAAAAAGACAGTCCTTGGTATACGGCCACAGAAATCTAGAGTCTGAATGCTATCAACCAGCTCCCTTTGAATTCACCAAGTCTACTATGTACTGTTTCGTGGGAGGCAGATGGGGAGAAGCCAGCCAGGAGCTAGCTCACAGCCCAGGAGGAACTCATCAAAGGTAAGGGGAGAGAAGGCTGAAAACTCAGATACAAGGCCCCAAGCAGAGACAGTTGAGTCCCAGGAGCTCAGGGAGGATGGGCTCTGCTTAGACAGAGGGAGGAGGAGACACTATTACAGGGGCTAGGGGTTCAATAGCTGGGGAGAAAGGTCTAGAGGATGCTCTTTTAGCTCCTTCTGAGAATGAAAGCATGATTAATTCAAGAAAATTCTGTCTGAGGAGTGCAGGCAGCCTAAGAGCCAACTTTTGCCCCAAGCAGTTTGCAATCTAGCTATCAAGAGGAGCTCTGGAAGTGACCAGCGGAGCCTCGGAGCGATGCAGTGCAGGGAACAACTTCCGGACTCAGTTTAGCATCAGGCAGGCCTAGGTCTTTGCCCCATTTCTGCCACTAACCACTGCGCCTGTGCTTCAGTGTCCTTATGGAAATTTTACCTACTTCACCAGGTTGTTGTGAGGCTTAAAGGAAGATAATAAATCTGAAGTGCTCAGCAGAGAGCCCTGCACACAGTAAGTGCTCAGTAAAATGCAGCTATTATTATTAAAATAAGTAGGTGGTTCACTGGGTGGGAATCTCATGTTTTTGAGATTCCAGACTTCTGTCTGGATCATTGATAATTCACCCACCTGTATTTCTCCAGGTGGGGTCCCCAGCAGACCACCCCAGAGACTGTGGTAGGATCCAAACTCCACATTTTAACAACCTTCACCATGCCCACCTCCTTCACCCCATGATGTTCAGGCCACTCAAGGCCAAGAACCACTGCTTCAGTGTGACCATGCTCAGACCAGACTCCCCTGGTTTTTGCCTTTCAAAGCAGTGCATGGATGGCTTTCTCTTGGGAGCATCATAGAGGCAGAGTGCCTGACCTGGCCTTCAGTTTTCCCCAAGCCAGAGCCTTACACATACAATCAGAGAAACACCTGGTTTGCAATCTCCGATGGCTGGGACTCAAGGAGACTCTGAATAAGGATGGGGTTTAGAAATCTGCAGAGTTGAGCTCCCAAGAACACCAGCTCACTCACTCCCCATAATTTACCTCCTGGGTAACTCTCCCAGTAACCCCTAACACCTTTCCTTGTTCAATTTTTCTCCATGGCATTTACAGAGACTCCGAAGGCTACAAGTCTTACTCATTTTGTTTAGTGTCTATCTATCTCCATTACAACGTAAGCTCTCTGATTGAGCTTTTGTTTGTTTATTTGGTGTTTTGTTCTGCTCTGGTCTTCTCTGTCCAGGCTGTATCCCTGGGCTTAGAACTACTAGCTGGCATACCACCAGCCCTCAGTAAATATTCACTGAATGAGCAAATGAGTTGGACAGCTCTAATTCCTTCCTGCCCCAGAAGCTCCCGGTTCAAGAGACAGGACAAACCTGTGTCGCTTCTCCAGCTCTGTCGCCAGCTCATCCCTGGGGCAGTGTTGGGGGTGGGGTGGCCTGTAAACGTTTTGCTGGACTCTTATTAAATGTTTCCCCCTCTCCCATGCCAGTGTTTTCTTTAACTGCTCCTCTTGTGAGAATAGAGAACATTGCATGGGGTGGGGGGCTTTCAGAGCTGGCCGGTTAACAAGCAGTCATTCCCTATTCTTTCTTCCTCTCTCACATTCCTTTTTATGGGGCTGAGTGTATCATAGAAAGACAGGGGCCGCCTCAAAACACCCCTATCCTATGTCTACATATATAAACATTTACATGTGTATTGTTTTTGGTTATATAAGAAACAATAACAGCTGACCTTCCCTGAGTGTTTACTGAATCCCAGGCATGGTGCTAAGCACATGCATCTCTTTGTTTAACCCTCTCAACAACCCTGTGACGTGGGTTGTATTGTTGCTATCGTCCCACCTTTACATATGTGCTGCAAGAGCTTCTGTCTGATCCACAGACACATATCTGAGTTTGAAGGCAAATTAGATGGTCTGATTCCAACATATCCCTCATTCCTAACTGCTGCAATAACTGCCTCTCTCAAAAGATGTGTTCATTTTCAGAAAGTCAAATAAAGTGGTTAAAGACAACATGCTTCCATGGCAGGGGGCACAGGTTCGACTGCTGGTCAGGGAACTAAGACCTGGCATGCAGTGCAGCACAGCCAAAACAATTTTTTTAATAAATTTTTAAAAAAGTAAACAAGGAGAGTTTCCCCCAACCCTCTCAAAGATGCTGCTGTTAGCTGATAATGCTTTTATACTAGGGAACTTTTTATACCAGCAGTATGTATGCGGGTTTTTTCTTTTCCTACAATAGTTGTTCCAGACCTTTTGTTTCACTTACTTTTTTCACTCTCCAATATTATAATACATTTTGGACCAGATCTTCACTAAGTGATGCCTCCACTCTTAGAAGCTTTAGGCTAATGTTCTGGCTGCAGGGGCTAAGGATGGAGTGATGTGATGAAGACAAATCTATGGATATAGTAAGGAAGTATACAGCGTGCTGGCTAGACAGCAGCTGGATGAGTTTGGACTCTTACAGGTTTAGGAGCTGCCTTTAGAAGTGGGAGCTTATTTGTTTTGCTCTTGCTTTTTAGCTTAGGTCGTTCAGGGTACCATCCCACGGACTGAAAAATGAATAGGCTTCCCTCCTATTCCTTGGTAGTTCAGTCAGTAAAGAATCTGATTGCAATGCAGGGGAGCAGGGTTTGCTCCCTGGGTCAGAAAGATCCCCTGGAAAGGGAAATGGCAACCCCCTTCAGTATTCTTGCCTGGGAAATCCCATGGACAGGGGAGCCTGGCAGGCTACAGTCCACGGGGTCACAAAACAGTCGGATACAACTTAGCTACTAAACCACCACCCCTGAATCAGAGGATCTTAAAGACAAGCTCTTCTGGACAGTCCTAGGTAATCTCAATGCAAGCTGGGCTGCTGCTGCTACTGCTGCTAAGTTGCTTCAGTCGTGTCCGACTCTGTGCGACCCCACGGACTGTAGCTTACCAGGCTCCTCCGTCCATGGGATTCTCCAGGCAAGAATACTGGAGAGGGTTGCTGGGCTAAAGGGAGCCAAAAGGCTTGCCTTCTTAGGATCCTTACGGATTATACCCATAACTCATTGCTCAGCTTCCAGGCATAGTCACTGTGCTAGACGCCAAACTCATGACAGTAGTTCATTTAATCTGCACAACACTATCATGTAGGTCTCGCTGCCCCTACCTGACAAATGAGAAACTGATACTCAGAGAAGTTGTTAACTTACCCAGGAGCACACAGCTAGTCAGAGTCAGCCCTGTGTTTTTCTCCTTAAGGCCTCAGAGAATCACCAGAGAAGGTTGGAGCTGATTGAAACTCTGGCCCCTGATTTCATGTAAATGAAGCACACAGCCCAGAGCCCTAACACAGCTGGCTGCCGGCCACACAGCAGGTGTAAGGAATTGGCTGAGGTTCCGGTTTTTCAAACTCTATTTGTTATAAAAGACCTCCAGGGAAGTTGGTAGAAGTGAAAGGAGTGGAGTCAGTCCTACATCCTGGTAGCCCAGAGGCATCGGAATAACTGACTTCCTGAAGAGGATTTGCCCACAGCCAAACAGAATTAAGCTGCATGTCAATATGAATCCAGGGCAGGAGGGATCCTAATCTATAACTTCCTCCAGAGAGACAAACCCTACTCCTGCCAAGGGGGTCAGCTGATAGAACTGCCTCGAGGGTATGTGTGGGGATATTACTACTGGAAACCAAAGACTGCAGAGAAACTCATCCTTCAAATAGACCTGCTCACTCCAGCCAGTCATTTTTACCAACAGGGACTGTCCTTGAATCTAGAGCCCCTAATTAAATCCCTCCAACTCCAATCTGCCGGAGCCACCTAGAAGTACTTTCCCCCCTAGTTTATTCTTTTCTGCTAAAAACAAACAAAACACCCTCTGTCCAAAAAGGTCTAGATTAGGATGGCCCTCAATAGGAAATACAGGTTTAAAAAAAGTATGCCAAATCTGTACCATGGAATGTTCTGAGCCACCTCCCCTCCCCACAAAAGAATAAAGGGCATCTGAAAGATGTTAAGATCACTGAGACCTACTGGTAAATGTGAAAAAAAAAACAAGTTGCAAAATGATAAGCAGAATTGTTGTTTAGTAGCCAAGTCGTGTCTGACTCTTTTGCGAGCCCCCTGGACTGTAGCTCACCAGACTCCTCTGTCCATGGGATTTCCCAAGCAAGAATACTGGAGTGGGTTGCCATTTCCTATTCCAGGGTATCTTCCCGACCCAGAGTCTCCTGCATTGCAGGTGAATTTTTTACCGCTGAGCCACTGGGGAAGCCCTGATGAGCAAAATGAGTAACTGAAAAGATACAAAAAGCATATCACATCTACATAAGGAAAAATTTGGAAAATACAGAAAAGTAGGGAGGGAATCACCACCCCCCGCCCCCAGACCTCCCACCCCCAAAAAAGAACTGTTGTTAATATTTGATATATTGCTCTCAGGTCTCCTGGCTAGAAGCGGTCATGTTACATCAGGCGGTGGTCGGCACACACTGGAGTGTGATCAGAGCTCCAATCCCAGCTCTCCCACCTCTCCCTGAGAGAGTCTGTTCCGTGGAAGTCATTCCACCCTCCTGGAGTGGTTGTATTGATTAAATTAGGCCAAATATGGAAAGCTTGAGTGCCTAGGAAACAGCACTCAATAAACGCAGCTACTGTTATTATTTGTAACGGGCCATTTCCCTCAACATTGTAACATAATTGATTTTGAATGTTGTTCAGAAGCTTTGAAAACATCCCATGTAATGGCTGTTGTATATGCCGATTTCTTCACTAGTCTCTTGATTTCTTCACTATTCTCTTATGAGAAATGTTTTGGCTGCTTCCATTTTTACTTCATATAAATAGCTCTGTGATGAACACTGTTGTGAATATGGCTTTACCTCCCCCGTATTTCGGAGATTTTAGTTAAGATCATTTCCCAGAAGTGGAATCACTAGGTCAAAGGGTAATCACCATTTCTAGAAGGACCCGACTCACCCACAGGACCTGACTGCACAAAGCAGGCGTTATTACCTAGACCTAACCTCCTTATTGTCCCTAAAGTCTTCCTGCCCCCCACTGGGATGGGCTCCTTCTCCCTGGAGGGACACCTGGCTGCCTCCACCTCCCATTTCCGCCTCCTCCTCTCTTGTTCCTCCTGCAGTGGCGGAACCTTTTCACCTCTGCCTGTGGTTTCAGTTCTTACTTCTCCCTTCTCCCTGACCCACCCTGATGGCTGGCCCTCTGGTTTTACCAGCCCCTTGAATCTGTAATCAAACCTAGCCTGATTAAAGGACCCTCTTTCCCTTTCAAGATTTGGATTTGGGTCCATAACAACCAGACAATAAGCCCCTGAGGTCAGGAATAAAGCCCTGGGCTCTTCTTCCTTCCCCTCTCAGCCCCAGAGTGAGCCCTACAGTGCCAGGACCTGAGCTCCCATTTCAAATATTCACTGCATAAAAATGTCTTACTAGGGTCAGCTGTGGGCCATGCTGGGCACTATGGCTGCAGGGACCTTAAGATCTAGCTCGTCGATCAAGGGGAGAAAAGAAAATGTCAATAATCAAGAGTAACCATGAAGGTCGGGGCTTTTGATACAAGTTCATAACAGAGGAAGGGAGGGTCTGTCAGGTTAACCTGGGCTCTGCCCAAGGTGTGAAACTTGTTGGATGTCTTGCTGTGTGGCCCTGACTGAGTCACTTAACCTCTCTGAACCTGGATGCCCCCATCTGCATCAGGCTCTCTTCACTGGGATGCAATGAGGTTAAATCGGTTATTCAGGTGAACATGCTTAGCAGGTACTCAATAAATGTTTGCTCATGTGGACTCATGGGTTAATAAAGGGGCTGCACTGTCAGGCTGCTTACAGCCTTGGAACTCAAGCATCTCTGTTCTTCCCGTTTAGGAACTAGGTTGCTGGATGCCCATTTCTTCCACTGAGGGGCAAGTTTCTTGCAGGTTCTGGCCCCCTGGTTTCCAGCCTGGAGTCTGGAGAGATATGGGGAAGGGCTGGAGTCTGCTGCATGTGATATATGCTTGCAAGGAGCTTGCTCGTGAATCACCTTTGCCTCCAGTGCAGTAAAGCAATGGGATGGAATGTTGAAATGCCTCCTTTTACATCCATTTTCTGAGCATGCAGCAAGCCTGCTCCCATTCAGGCTGCAAATCATTGCCCCCCCCCCGCCCCCCCTGCCAAGCAGGCAACACCTTGCATGAGGCCCAAGGAACAGAGGCTTCCAGGGGTGATGTCAGTCAGAGCTCAAGGAATGCCAAGCTGGGCTCTCCAGTTATTCATTCTCCCTGCAATCAAGGCAGGCTCAGAGCAGACCCATTCCTGCAACAGATGTGGCTCAAGGTTATGGCCAAGGTCAAGCCTGTTATGTGGCCTTTAGTGGTGGGGGTGTGCAGAGATTACTGGCCTCAAGTTTGGACTTAAAGCTAAGAGAATTCTTAGACACCATCTAATTCAGTCACCCTTCCCTTTGCAGAGGGGTATTTGGAGGCTCGGAAACGTCAAGAGATCTGGCCAAACTCACCTCACACAGCTATGGCATGGATCATAAAACTAGGGCTTGCTTTTTCCAAACCCACAGTTAAAAGAACTCTCATCATCCTCTGCTCTATCTAGGCTTCTCTTTTGGCTCAGACGGTAAAGAATCTGCGTGCGATAACAGAGACACGGGTTCGATCCCTGGGTCAAGAAGATCCTCTGGAGAAGGGAATGACTACCTACTCCAGTATTCTTGCCTGGAGAATTCCATAGACAGAGGAGCCTGGAGGGCTATAGTCCATGGAGTCGCAAAGAGTCAGACACGACTGAGCGACTTTCATTTTTTTCCTGCTCTATCTGGGGTTACCTCTCAACCCACCCCCTACCCTGCCATATACACCAATCACTATAATATTAATATCTATTGCATAAGCCCCTGAAGGAAGCACCGGGCTAAATGTTTAGGGTGTATTGTCTAATTTAAGCCTTTCACAACCTCTAGGAGTTAAGTACAGTAACTCCCTGATACTCCAAGTGTGGTCTGTGGCTGGTAGCATCAGTATCACCTGGGAGCTGGTTGGAAATGCAGAATCTCCTGTCCTAGAAGGGGAATTTGCATTTCAATAGGCTCCCAGGCAAACGAACAACAGGTGATCTTATGCACAATCAAGTTTGAGAAGCACCGCCGTAACTCTTCCCACTTTAAACAGGAAATGGAGCTTTGGGGCAGGGAAGGTGTGTGTGTGTGCCGGGGCAGGGGCGGGGGAGGGGGGAAGTTAGGAGTGACTCCCACAAAGTCCCACCGCAGGTCAGGTGCGGAGTGCTGGTGGAACCTTGGGCACTGCTCTTGCTCTGAAGTGTAGGTTTTAGGAATGTTTTTCCACTAGTTCTAGCCCAGAGGAGGTAGGATTCCAGGCACCACCTTCCCTAGGACCAAGGAAGTTACTGATAAAAGGAATAGCCCAAGCATTTAACAAGGTACTTCCACTTCTATTATTTGTTTCTGCTTTACAACTTCTTAACTATCCCAACTTTACTCAAGAAACAACTTGGAAGAGTTTAAGCCTTTTGTACAAGGATACGCTGCTGGCCACTTCCAGAGTCTGAGCTTGACACCGGTCTCCTTTATTCCAGAACCCAATCACTGTTTCTCCATGCACAAGTTGGCATCCTGGTGGCAGGAGAGGAGACTGTAGGTGGTATACAGATGAGAGTCTCCCATCTGAATTGTCATAGATTTTAATTTCTACTACAAAAAAATAGAATTAGGTTATTAAACCTCAGAGACTACAATTTAAGACAAAATGTGGGTTGGTTTTTTTTTTGCTTATTGTTTTTAATGAGTCTCCGTCAAGTCAATCGGAGAAGGCAATGGCACCCCACTCCAGTACTCTTGCCTGGAAAATCCCATGGACGGAGGAGCCTGGTAGGCTACAGTCCATGGGGTCGCTGAGAGTCGGACATGACTGAGCGACTTCACTTTCACTTTTCCCTTTCATGCACTGGAGAAGGAAATGGCAACCCACTCCAGTGTTCTTGCCTGGAGAATCCCAGGGACGGCGGAGCCTGGTGGGCTGCCATCTATGGGGTTGCACAGAGTCGGACACGACTGAAGCGACTTAGCAGCAGCAGCAGTCAAGTCAATTTCAGGAATGATAGAGGAGGTGTCACAATACTCAGGTATTGTGAAGTCCATGAAGGTGGTAAAAGACTGGAGTCTGGAAATCATCTTCAGGAACCATACTGAGAGGGAAGGAGGAGAAACCAGCAGCCAGAGATCTCTACCCAGAAGCTGTGGGCTTTTCCCTTATAGGTGGTTTTCTCCCCACAGCGTTCCCATCTTCTTGCCCCCAGGGTCCACACTCCCCATTTAAGTTTTACCAGTTATTTATCTTTCCAGCCAGAATCTCCGTGGCAAAGCTGGAGAGACCACAAACTTGCTCCTTCTAACATCCTCCCACCTCCAGCGCACTTCCTGTAGTTTCAAGAATGCCCCGCTCCCCATTCATTTAGACCAGACTTGAAATGCTGCAAGGAGGAGGCTGGGAGCGGGGAGTAAAAATCCCCCTCCCATTCCTTCAGATGGGATGACAGAGGATGAGATGGTTGGATGGCATCACCGACTCGATGGACATAAGTTTGAGCAAGCTCAGGAATTGGTGATGGACTGGGAAGCCTGGTGTGCTGCAGTCCATGGGGTCGCAAAGAGTCGAACACGACTGAGCGACTGAACTGAACTGATTTCTTCAGAAGTAGTCAGTGGCTCCCCAATGGAGGGGATGACCTGTATCTTTGCTTTCAAGTGTTGGCACTCTTCCACCTCTTCCTTTCTCTACCCATGTCCAGGGACCTTAATGGCCACTCTTTTTTGGTTGGACCTTTGAATTTTGAGTAATTGGACATTCTCTGTTGCACCCCAGTTTCATTCAGGGATCACAAGAGTTCTGGCAAATAAATGAAAAGTCTTCCAGGAATCCGGAAAACACTTATGTAAGGAACAAGGACTTATCTTAGAAAAGATAAGGTGGGGAAGGGACAAGATGACCATCTTCAAATATTTCAGAGAGTCTAGATTTACACAATATTTCCAGACCTGGAAGCAAAGAGTAGGAGATACGGGAAAGTCTGCTTCAGTTCTTTGTCCTTAGAAAGTGAAGTCACTCAGTCGTGTCCAGTTCTTTGCGACCCCATGCACTATAGCATACCAGGCTCCTCCATCCACAGGATTTTCCAGGCAAGAGTACTGGAGTGGGTTGCCATTTCCTTCTCCAGGGAATCTTCCTAACCCAGGGATCAAACTTGAGTGTCCCGCACTGCAGGCAGACGCTTTACCGTCTGAGCCACCAGGAAAGCTCTCTCTTTGTCCTTGGCTCTCTCTCTATGTCCTTGACCAACTGTAAAATTGGGGCAATAGTACTTCATCACAGGGTGGTTGTGAGGATTTAGTGAAGTGCTCAGGACATACCTGGCATCTCACAAAAACCCCAGGATATGCTTGTTTCCTTTTTTGGCCTCATTCAAAAATGCCTCATGAGGCAATAAGCTCCCTCTCTGGAAAATTTCAAAATAGAATTACAATTCCTTACTGCCAAGATTCTGTGCTTTCGTGCTGCCCGTGACTTTTCATAAAGAAAAATACTGGCTCACACGGAGCCCTCACCACGCTCCAGGCGCGCAGAGAAGAGCTTTTCATTGGTACTCCATTTAATCTTCTCATCAGCCCTCGGAGGTAGGTACTATTATTATGTCCCCCCAACCCACATTTTTTTTTTTTCCAGATGAGAGAACTGTGGCTTAGAGAAGTGAAGTAACTTGCCCAAGGTCACACAATCAGTAAGCAGCTGACCAGGGGCTTAAATGTCACACTCCAAAGTCCTTGCTCTTAGAACTGGAGGAGTTATTTATCAAACCTAAACCCCTCTCCCTGACTCACCTGCTCTAATGCTCCTGGCTTAATTGATCTCTCTTCTACAAAGTTTCTTCAGGTCTCAATATCAAAACCATCCAATTTAGCACTTATTATTATCTGAATGGCTTCTTGTCACTTCTAGTTTACTGTAAGTTGGTCTGGGGATTTTTACTCTTCAAATATCCCCTCAAACTCAGTAAGCCTTGAGAACAAGTTCAAAGGCTTCCAATAATTCTTTCACTGTCAGCTGAATTAGACAGCAAGTACCCCTCTTCCTCCCTGCCATGCCTATTCCCATCTTACTTTTTCCTGTGCCATTAAAAAAGTCTTTTCTTGGCTGGAACAAATACTACAGTCTGTTCAACTAGTTAACGTTTATTGAGTTCTTAATATGCACCAGGCATTCTAAGTAGCCGTCCGTTCTAAGTAACTTAACCCACTGAATCCTGATAGTAACTTATGAGCTAAGTCTTTTTTCCATTCCCATTTTACAGAGAAGGAAACAATGTACCAGTGTATCGGGATTTGACTGAGTAAATGCTTTGCTGATGGATATTATTATTATTAGCAACAACAACCATACAAATACCTTATGCTTACATCATGCTATAGCTTTATGTACATTATGTCATTGTCACTCACCATGTACAGATAGATGCTAATGCCCCTACTTTAGAGAAGAGGAAATCATGACAGAAAACAAAGGGTGAGTGATCCTCAACAGTCACACAGCAAGTGCCTGTACCCCGAAGTGAACTTTGTATTCACTCCACTCTAAGGCCCTGGGGGTGAGGGAGACGGGAGGGCCATGGGGAGAAAAACACCTACACACACAGAAGGCACTCTACAAATATTAAAGAAACGACAAAAGCTTGTCATAGCAGAAGCTGAACAAAAATCCAGCTCCTTGACTCCTAGTCCAGTGCTCTTTCCTTTTTACCAAGATGGTGTGAAGCAAGTCTTGGGTCCAGACCCAATAGCAGTCTTGAAGAAACCAAAGAAAGTAGTGCTCTTAAAGAAAAAAACCATCATTTTCACATCTCTGCTTTTCCCACATTTTCAATAATGAGCACGTGCTACTTTCATGATGAGAAACAAAAAAGCCAGTGAAGTGAGTTGGCAAAATGCATCCACTGGAGGGCTGGGGCTGCTAGTGGACCCTCGGGTTGTCTTCAGAATGGCTCTGTGCCCCTGCCCTGGCATTCTGGGGTACCCTCTGATCCACCCCAGAGGTCACCTGGCCCCACTTTACGGGCAGATGAAGGCAGCAGGGGCAGACATAGGCGTTCCCAGGTCTGTGAAACCTCCTGACACTGGAAGCTGAAAACTGCGTGTGCACATTTCCAAGGAACAGGCCTACACTTTTTAGAAAGGGGCACTATGAACCTCCACCAGGCAAGAACATCAGATCACAATCATGAATCAGGGCCTGAGGGCTAAGATGACCGGTCACAGGAGGGACAAGAAACACAAAATTCTTCTTGCCCAGCTCTAAGTAGAACTGGCATCGGAGAGAGAATGACAAATAGAGCAAGGTCTTGCCTCCTATACTCATGCTAATTTAAATTCTGCTTTTTTTCTTGAACCTCCCCTCCCCGCTTACTCCCATTCCCAAGCAGTGGTGGGGCTGGGGGTGGGGAGGAGTCAGACATCCTCCTCTTCCTCATAGGTCTGTGGCCTATGAATTTGACTCCTGATCCTAGGGCCTGTGGGTCCACAGCTTCCTATCTTGTCTCCTGATCCAGGGTGTAAGGCCCTTATTTATGTTGTGGCCAACTTTTTCCCCTGCATGCCTACTAAGAAGGCTGCTGCTTTCAAGTCTCAGCAAGCACCAGATTTCATTCCGCCAACACTGTGTGAGCTCCTGCCATGTGCTGGGTGTTATGATGGGGTCACCGATAGTGGGAAAAGTCCTGAGTGTGGCCTGGGAGCCTTCAGACTAACAGCAGGACAGATAACACTCCCGTGACGGGCTGGGGGAGGGGCAAACTGCAAGAGTGTGAGAACCGCCAGGAGGGCAACTGATTAACAGGCTGGTGGATCAAGGGTTCACTTCTTGGAGGTGAAACCGTAGCTCTGGAGCTGGTGTGTGAAGGTGGAGAAGAATTCCTGATAAAGGAGTGAGGGAGGCACTCAAATCCTGTAGAAAAGAGTGGAGGCAGCAAAATGCTGGGCAGGTTTAGGAAATGGGCAGTTCTGTGTGACTGGAGGCTCTTCCTGGAGGCTGGAGTTGGCAAAGGGAGATGGAAGGAGAGAAACAAGGCTGGAGGTGGGTGATGGCCAGTTGGCAAGAACAAGGATCTTGGCGTTCCACTAAGGAATCTAGATTTTTATCAGACAGTGTGTAGGTGTCACTGAAGGTTCCTGAGCAGAGCAGGTGGGCTCTGTGCTCTGATCTAAGCTTTGAAACATCACATTGAAGAGGACCTCAAGATTGGGAAACAGGATGCTACTGTAGGGCCCAGTGGCAGGGCTAAAGGGGCCTTTTAACTAATACTGTGGATGGCATCACCGACTCAATGGATATGAGTTTGAACAAACTCCGGGAGATGGTGAAGGTCAGGGAAGCCTGGCATGCTGCAGGCTACAGGGTCTCAAAGAGTCAGACACGACTTAGAGACTGAACAACAACAACAAATGGGCAGCACTGGCTACATAATTCATGGGGCCCGGTACCAAAGGTAAAGTCAGGGTTCCTTGTCGGACAATTATTAAGAATGTCAATAGAGTGACAGCAAGCATTAAAGCAAGCACTGTGCCCTTCTAAGTACGGCCTTGTGCAGCTACACAGGTCACACGCTCAGGAAGCTGGCCCTGGCCATGGGACTAGAAAGGGCAGGTGAGAAAGGAGATCTGAAAGGCAGAGTCCCAGGACTTGGTGAACTGTTGAGCATGGGAAGTGACAGACAAATCCATTGACAGATGGCCTTCCTGCACTGTTTGCCAGTCCACCCTACCACTATACCCTTGGGTTGCCCACGGTCAGCTTCTACTTATTAATAATCTAAACTTCACCCCCAACTCTTCCTCTTGCTACACACCCAGACTTGTTCCTGCAGGGTCCCTATCTAAAGGTATCACCATTCACTCAGTCACCTTCTACCCCTCTCTGCCTCATCCCAGCCCTTCCAGCAATTTACTTCCTAACTGTCTCTCCCATCTGTGTGGCCTCTTCAATTGCTGCTATCACTGCCAAGTTCCGGCTGGGGCCTTATCAGCTCAGGCCTGGATTACCCACAAAAGCCTCCTATCTGTCTCCCTGAGTCCAGTCCGGACCCCACCCCCACCCTCAAATAAAACATCCTTCCTCCACAGGACAACCTAAATGAGGTCCCCAAATGCTCACCTGACCAGGTCCCTGAGTAACATCCTCATATGGGGCTGCTCCAGCCAAAGGCTAAGATCAAAGGCCTTACACGACACACAAGTCCTTCTGTCACCTGACCTGCTTCATCTTCTAATAAATATCAGAAATGCCTTAGTCTCCCACATACCGCCAGCACACACCATGCTGGGTTCTTATTGGGTTTTTTTTTTTTTTCCTTTACCTTCCCTGGTGGCTCAGATGCTAAAGAGTGTGCCTTCAGTGAGAGAGACCTGGGTTTGATTCCTGGGTCGGGAAGATTCCCTGGAGGAAGGAATGGTTATCTACTCCAGTATTCTTGCCTGGAGAATCCCATGGACAGAGGAGCCTGGTGGGCTACAGTCCATGCGGTCGCAAAGAGTCAGACACAACTGAGCGACTAACACTAAGCACTAAGCAATTATACAAGCGGTTACCTCTGCCTGGAACACTTTCTACTCTCTCCCTCCACAGCCTGGCTCTCCTCGATTCATTCTTGCAAGCTCACCTCAGCTCTCCTCTGCTCTAGGTGGCCTTCTCCAGAGCTCCATCCTACCCCACCTCCCACACATGGATGCTCTGTCACACTGACTATAGGTCTGTGGCTGGGCTGAGCCTCTTCTCTGAGCTGGGAGCAGTTGGAGCACTTCTGATCACATTAGTGTCCAGCGACCAGTACAGAGCCTGGCCACGTGGGTGCTCCATACATGTGTGGTTGTAGGTTGAAATGTCTGGAGGTAGATGGTTCTGGTGACACTAGAGGAAGGGCAGATTGCAGGGAAGGCTAGCACGGATAACTGCAAAGAGAAAGAAAACCCCGCACATCTTCATTAAGACTCCACCGACAAAGCGAGGACAGTCCCTCTGACTGAAGGCAGCTGAGAGGCAAAGGCCAGCTAGCTGGTGTCTGGTGTGATTGCATTTGATTTCAGAATTCAATTTCTGCTTTCTTCTAAAAATGTCATTCCCCTTTGTAGCAAACAAGCCCCTCCCTAGTGGAGGCAGCCTATTTTCCATCAGGCAGTCCCCTCTCCCCTCAAGCCCACAATAAAATGGCTAGTCCTCAGCTTGAGGGTAGAAGCCTGTTTCTCCAAGAGTGTCTCTGCAGCTACCAGGGCACAGAGCTGCCCCTCAATAAATACTTGCTGAACGGGTGAATGTGTCCAGTTCCCCAAGACTGGGGATGGGAAGCCTAAAGCTGCTGGGGACTGGTGGGGGCAGACAGCCTGGGATTATACTTTATCCACAGATAATCCCCTAAATCCCAGAAGCCACCTGGACAGTTGGCTGGGCTGAGCTCCATCAACAGTGCATGCTGACGCTGCAGATGAGTTCACCACAGATTTTTTCCGGGTGACAGAAAATGGTTCCTCAAAAAACAACCATTCTAATTTTTTTTTCAGTGAAATTTTAATTTTTTTTTTATTGGGGGGTATAGCTGATTAACAAAGTTTCAAGTGAACAGCAAAGGAACTCAGACTTACATATACATGTATCCATTCTTTCCCAAACGCCCCCCTCCCATACAGGCTGTCACAAAAAATTAAGTAGAGTTCCAAGTGCTGTACAACAGGTCCTTACAACCATTTTAATTTTTATCTGGGAGTGTGATGAAGAAAAGGACTATCAATCCTTTGAGAGCAGAATCTATTTGGGGAGATTAATTGCTGGCTCTTCTCTTCCTATTTTTCACTTTCAGGTACTTTTATGGTGGAAAATTTCAAAATATAAAGCAAAGTAGAGAAAACAGTATAATGAACCCCCAGGTACCCATCACCAAGCTCCAATGATTACCAATACAAGACCAAACTTGAGTCATCGATAACCCAGTCCTCGAAGCAAATTCCAGCTGTCATCTCATTTCCCGCGTAAAGACTTCGTAACGCCTGAAATCTGCTTCTGATTCATCTGGGGGGATGGCCGAGGGCGCCCCTAGCTCTGCCTACCGCACTGTCAGGCACAGCCCCTAGAAGGTCCAGAACCTACGTCTATGAAACTCAAAGCCTATGGTGCGACGCTAGCTCTGCCTCCTCCGCTTCCTCCTCTTCCCGCACAGCGTGGGTCACCTCGGCCTCCTGGCATTCCTGACAACCCACCGGCAGTCCTCGGTGATGCACAAGTGAGTGTCTGCGCGCAGCGCCGCAGAGAACACAGCGAGGCGCCTTCCACTTCCTCTTTCTCTGGCTGACTAACGCTGGGCGCCTGCCCCGCGCGTCCCGCCCCTGGGGGCGTGGCCGCGGCCCGAAGGGGCGGGGAAAACCCATATTCCGCCTTATATGGGCAGCCACGTCACAGGCCGCACACCCATTCACATAAAACGCTGTGCTGCCGGTGGAATCCCCAGCTTCTGCGGCAGCGAGTGGCCGGGCTGGGCGCCGAGCGTGCGGGGCGGGAAAGAAGAGTTGAGCGTCCGCTCTGGCGCCGGGCTCGGTCGGCCGGCCGCAGCCCCGCGGGTCGTCCTCCTGGGCCTCGCCGGCGGGCACCCTGGCTGTGGGCACCTGCGGCGTGCACGGCGCGGGAACGCTGGGAGGCGGCATGAAGGTCACGTCGCTCGACGGGCGCCAGCTGCGCAAGATGCTTCGCAAGGAGGCGGCGGCGCGCTGTGTGGTGCTCGACTGCCGGCCCTACCTGGCCTTCGCCGCCTCGAGCGTCCGCGGCTCGCTGAACGTCAACCTCAACTCGGTGGTGTTGCGGCGGGCCCGCGGCGGCGCGGTGTCGGCGCGCTACGTGCTGCCCGACGAGGCGGCGCGCGCACGGCTGCTGCAGGAGGGCGGCGGCGGCGTGGCGGCCGTGGTCGTGCTGGACCAGGGCAGCCGGCACTGGCAGAAGCTGCGGGAAGAGAGCGCCGCGCGCGTCGTGCTCACCTCGCTGCTCGCCTGCCTGCCCGCCGGCCCGCGGGTCTACTTCCTCAAAGGTGAGCTGCGTCGGAGCCGCCGGTCCTCTGTCACCCTCCCCCCGCCCCCGCGCCAGGACGGCCCCGGGCTCTGGGGTCCCCTGCTGGCGCCGGCGCCTTCCTCGATCCTGGCGCCGGGGAAGTTCTGCACCCTGGGGCTTGACGTGCGCCGGGAAGGCCACGGCCGGTGTCAGCCCTCGCAACTTCTCCGTCCCCACCTGCGTTCCTCGAAAGCGTTTGACGGCCTGGCTGCCCAGGGGGGTGGGGTTGTTGGACGCTGCTGGGGGCGCTGCTTCTTAGCAGTTGGGGAGCGCCCAGCACGAGCCGGGTTTCCTGGCGCCGGCTTCACGTCCTTCGTTGGGGCCGACGCTCTGGAGCCTTTCTGATGGACAGATCTGAAGGGATCCGCGGGTCGCGACCAACCCCCAGGAGCGTGGCGCCGCGGTGTCCCCTTTCCTCCCGCCTGGACAATTAACGTATGTTAGGCTGTGTCTTCATCTATCGGCTTGCCTTTTTGACCCTGGCGAGTTCCTCCCCCCTCTTCCTTTTCATTTCATTTTATTGCTTTTTATTGTTCCTCGGCTTCCCCTTCTCCCCTCCCAGGCCTTTCTAGCTCCATTTGGAGCTGACAGTCTTTAGTCTTCCCATTCTTTTTCACCTCCTCTCTCCCACCCCGGGATCATCCCCTTGGACTGGTCATGGGCCAGAGCTGGGGCACCTAACGCGGTCTCCCGGGGGCGGGCGGCAGGCTGGCCGGCGAGCCACGACCTAGGAGAGGGGCCACAGGGTGCTTGTGAAGGGGACTGCGGCGCATTTGGTTTGAGACCCTCCAATAGCTGCTTCACCAGTCTGCACATTACACCTGCTGGGGGAGATGACTTTGGTGGTGGGTGGGTGATTTACTGTCAAATTCCAGAGTATTGATTTCTGGATCACTTCCTGTGATTGCTGCCGCCTTTTATTTGAGTCCGGTTTAACCTCAAGTGTATGGAAGGCTTAGCCTGTAGGGAAGAGACGACGAGGACTCAGCCCAGCCAGCTCTGGGAGGTCGCCATGAGATGTAACATAGCTGGGATTCAGAACTCAGGTGCGGTGAGCTGAGAGCGTGAGGGCGCTGTTTTAGAGCCGTGCAACGTGTGGAGTTTTACATCTTCCAGGCTGAGAGATTCCAGAGGTACAGGGGCAACTCCCACCTCGATTAGCACCTCTTGCAGGCTGTCTGTCCCCAGTTGATTCCTGTTAGGGAAACACCAGAGGCAGATCTTTCTCTTGCGCCCAGCCTCAGCCCCCGGGAGATGGAGAGTGCCCTCTAAACTCTGCAGAGCTTTCACATAGGGCCCCTGATTTCTTTGTCTTCCTGATACCCTTTTTGGTCTCCTCTTCTTAGCCATGAGTACAGGAAAAGCTTCTGCCTCTCCAGCAGCATGAAAGATACCTTCCAGGAAACCCCTTCTGGTCCTACCTCTGTTCTCCAGCCCTCTCCAAGGGGCCATGCAAGCCATTTGAAAGTTATTGCCACAGGAAGTAGGCAGCTCTGTAGACTCACATCTCAAGTAAAAATGTTTTTTAAAAATTTTTTTAGTGAAAGTAACATGCTGTACGATGAAAAGTGGATCTTCTGCACACCCTAGAACCCAGTTCCACTCCCCAGAGGCAACAGTCAACTATTTTTTGTTCATCTTTAGATAAATTAATTTTCCATGAGTATCTTTTAAAAATAGAATGATTTTGTTTATTTCCTGTTCCTGCCTCTTTCACCTAACTAGATCTTGAGAGACTTGTCCATATCAGAGCATACATGTCCTATTCACTTTTTAAACTCCTCCCCTGATGATAGCCAGTAAGTAGATTGTTTCATGCCTTAGTATTTGAAGCTGTGTAGGAGAGTATATCACTGTCCAAATGCTTTTGTGTGTGCACTATCTTTTGGTAAAATTATGAGAATCGTCAGGTCACAGTTTATGTCTGTTTTAAATTTCAGAAGAAATTGCTTGATACTTAGCCTTACAACAATGCTGAACTTTTAAGTTGTTGCCAAAGAAAGTAATTTCTTCACCTAACTCATGTCCAGATAGGAGCTCAGGTTTTTGATCTAGTGGCATCTCAGATCGTGGGGGCAATGCCTTGTACACTTCTGTCAGTGCCTTCTGCACACACACACACAAAACCCACTAAAATGAATTGACCAAATGACATTGTCAGTGTGTATTTATAGTGTCCGTCCTCCTTCTCTGCTCAACTCCCCTGGTATTGCGGTGGTGATCAAAAACAGAACCACTCTGAAGACAACTGAAGCAGCCAAGAGTTGCTAGAGCTCTTGCATCTCAAGTGAGGCACCAGAGAGGAATGCTCCATCTCTCCACCCCTCTGATGCAAGTGGGTGAAAGACAGAGACCATCTAATCTGGAGGACTCCTGACCCCAACTTGAAGAGGCAGGACCCTGTTTATCTGTCCCTCGTCTCGCACTGAGACTCTTTGCCTGCCATATTTTGTCAACAGGCAGGCAGGACCCAGCCCACACCCGCACCTACTGTCTGTCCTCCTAACAGCCAGCTCTTTTAAATGCTCTGTTTAAAGCCAAGAGATGGGGTGACCTGAAGACTTTTCTTTCCCAAGCTTCATTCTGAAGTTTGAGAGGGCCTGGGCCACTTGACTTCAGATTCCTGTCCCTATCACTCATTGTGTCTCCTAGAAACGAAAACGTTGAGTTGAGGCGCAGGAAGTCCTTTGCTTACTAGGGACACCTCTTTGGAGGAAGCTGAGGGTCCATGCAAGTGTGGGTTTTTTCTGCCTCCTAGGAGTGCAGGGGGCGGAGGCAGAGGTGGTGAGGGAGGGGAAGCTAAGCCACAGATACCTGCAAACTTTCCACCTCTGCCCCACTCCGGCATGGCCTGTCATCATGACCAGGAAATTGGTCATTGTGGAGGTCCAGAAGCTCATCTGGGGAGGCTCGGGTGGCTATTTGTTGAAGTGACCACAGGGGAGATTTGGGTGTGCTTGGTGGGGGCAGGGGCAGTTCCAGCACGCTGAGGGGAAGCAGTAATGGCAAGATGACTCATTCTAGGAATTGGCCGCAGCTTCTGAAAGAGAATGGTAATCCATTAACCATTTGCCTATGGCAGGGGTTTAAAAAAGCCACCATGTGCTCCACTGTGGGGCTATCATAGCACCAAAAGACAGAAGGAGAAAAGGGGGGCCGTTGGGAAAAAAAAGTGCATGGTCTCAGAATGCTTCTTTAACTGATGATTGAGGGAATTCCTTGGCAGTCTAGTGGTTAGGACTGGGCACTTTCACTGCCAGGGCCCAGGTTCAATCCCTGGTCTGGGAACTTAAGATCCTGCAAGTCACAGAGTGTGGCCAAAAAAAATAATAATAATGATAATGTTTTGACCCCAATTCTCTGGAAAAAGAAACAGGTTTTCTGGAGTCTCTAGGAAATGCCTTAGGTCCCTTTGGAGTGAAGGCAGAGGGTTTCCCCACACAAGGCTGGCCTGTTCACCCAGCAGCACTTGGCATTCTCAGGCTTCAGGGCCAATTTTTCTGCTTGGTTCTTCCCCACTTCCTGTACAGGCCCAAGAATTTACGTACTCAAGTTTCTCTGATTTGGTCAGAGTAGTTCTTACCTTAAGTGATCCAACTGGAGAAGTTTAAATGTAGTTAGGAGTTTTATAGAATCACACCTGTGGGTAGTTGACTTATCAGTTTGAGGGTGTGTATGCACACACAAGGGCATGTGTAGCTGGGGGGAAAGTTCAGGAGGGGAGGGTAATAAGGAGATAAAGGGAGGGTAGGTGGCCATCAAGGGGAAAGCAGAGGGGGTGGGGGGTGGGGTGGAGATAAGAATTAAGTTCAGAAGGCCTCATTCCTCTAGTTTGGTTTAGAAGGTAATTAACTAGATTGATTACACTGGACCTGTGGAGAGGACTGTCAGCAGTGTTCTTAGCACCTTGGGAAGGAGAAAGGGCAGGGCCGTTTTATGGCCCTGAGGTTAAAACCTCATGTAAGCCCCCATTCCCTTATAGAGGGGGTTTCATCTATAATCCTGTTCAGAGCCGATTAGCTAGGAATGAAACAGACCAGTTTAGGAGCTTCTTTCACAAATTAATGAAATTCTGCATAATCACACCTGAATTTTAGATAAATGTGAGAAAATGGCTTTTGTTATCTGGAGGGGTTTGGTTAATATTTGCCAGATGTCAGATATATTTCCTTTCACAGTTTAAGCTTCTTCTGATAGACATAAAAAGTTAATCATTGCCTTTGAACTGTAGCTTTTTAGGGGAGAAAGAGAGTGTGTGTTTGTCTGTGGAGCCCCTTTCTATTCTAAAACTATTACTTGTTTTGGCTCAGTTTTTTTATAAGACCAGAATGTATAGTAACTTAATACCTTTTTTTCAGTATTCCACTTTCAGGGTATTGGTAAATTCGAGGCATTTTCTGACAGACTGAAAAAAAAATCAGTGCTTATATCTCTCTTGCTTTTTTATTTTTGTCTTTTAGGGGGATATGAGACTTTCTACTCAGAATATCCTGAGTGTTGCGTGGATGTAAAACCCATTTCACAAGAGAAGGTTGAAACGGAGAGAGCCCTCATCAGTCAGCGTGGGAAATCAGTGCTCAGCATCAGCTGCAGGCCGGCCTATGACCAGGTATGTGGTGTAGAAGTGCCATCGGGCCCCTGGCTCTGTTCCTTGCACGGCACCCTGGCCCTCCCTCTTCCTGATCACTAACATTGGTTGGTTCTTTTGCGGATCAGGGAGCTGGCAGAGGCCTCTAGCTGTAGAGAACCTCTGTTGCTTGCCAACTCGAGTTTCCATCCAAGAGTACATGGGCTTCCTTCCAGCAAATAAGCTGTCAAGAGCAAACATGCTTCAGGATGCTCGGTGGCTTCTGGAGAAAAGGGGAAATGAAAGATAAACTATTGTTAGCGGGCCTGGAAGGTGCAGAGAAGCGTCGAAATAGCAGTTTAGGTTTCCCTGAAGACGTTTTCAAGAGCTGACATTCAGGCTTCCTGTGTTGGTCTTCTGTGTAATTGTTCATGCTCTGCAGTTTCTGCAAACCAACCCGGTACCTGTAAAGGCGTGTCTTGGTGTTTTTAACTGAAGGAGGAAGACTGGGGGAGGGTTGCGGAGAAACTACTGTTTGGATGGCTATGCAGCCTCCTTTAGGGGTTTCTGATGCTTATAATTCCATAAATTCTGAAACCAGAGATCAAGAGACACTAGAGGATTTCATGTGTCTACAAACATGTGGGTTTTTTCCCTTCCTAGAATTGTACTTTCTGGCAACCCACTAAAGGCAAAAAAGAGTGGACAGCCCCCATAGCCAGGGGGTTACCTATGATGCAGGAGGATGGGGGGGGCGCGGAAAGCAAGCAAGGACCCAGATGTGCAGAGACCAGAGATCAAAACCCACTTTCCCATTTTACAGAGGGAAAAACTGTCACAGCTGGTAGGTGATTGAATTTTGCCAAGAATCCTACAGCTTGGTTCATGGCAGCACTAAGCTCAGAACTACCTTCTCTTCATCCCTTGCTCTGGTCCTTTTCAGGACCCTGTTCTGTTTGCCACTTGCCTTCTCTTGGAAGAGGGTCATTCTAGTAGGTACCTGACTTGGTAGGAGGAAGTTTTTAGGTTCTTCGCACAAAATAAGAACATATCCAAATCACAAGAAGGAAGGCTTCTAGATGCTGCTGCCTAAGATGCCAGCTGCCTGCCATGAGCAGAGCTCTGCCCCTGGGGATAGACTTCCAAGTTCACCCAGGTGGCTTTTCCTTGAATGGAATCTTCGGTCAGGAAACCTATTTGCTTGGCCGAGGTGCCAAGGTCATTATTTTGTTTGTTTTCCTTTGTTAACATTACAGAGTATGATGAACCCTGGGCTTTCAAGCCGTGGGCATCCGGCTTAGCTGGATTTTCATTTGCGTTTGTTTGTTTGGGTGGTGTTTTCCCCCCTCCCTTTCTCAGAAAGTGAAAGAGAAACGAGAATTTGCAGGATGTTGTGAAAGCATAGCGGCCCTTTGGCCAAGCAAGGACTGGGGGAGGCCCTGAAGTGTCTCCAAGACTCATCTGGGGAAGCCCCTAGTGTTACTTCTTAGAAGCGCTTCTGCCTTGAGAAAAGCTGGGCAAGGTTGTGTTAACCTTTGAGGTTTCTGAAGGCCTTTGGTTTCTTCCTCTTGAGTCTAAGAAGAAGATTCAAAAAAGGAAAGAAACATGGTTTCAGGGGTGTTGGTTGGGCTAAGCTCCAGGAGAAACTGAGCAGGATCCCAGGTCTGGTGTGGCAGCATTTTCCAATCTCTAAAGAGAGGGAGACATCTATGTAGTTACATCTTAAGTGTTAAGCCCAGGGGCCAGCTAACAAAAGTACTGGTTGTTACTATTACTACCTTTTGTAAAATCTCTTTAAGTTTCTTTCAAGTGGTCAAACTGGCCTTTTCCTTAAACATCTGACATCTCAGGAAAGGAAAAGCAGACACCCGTGTGAGGTATTCTGAGAATTGCCTTCTTCTGCCGGCCCTCATCCCATGCCCCTCTCCCTGTCATGGGTCTGGCAGAGAGTTTCCATTCCACTAAAATTCCAGGACAGGAAATGGAAACACAGGAAACGGATGGATGATATGAGAAAGGCTGCCAAAGACACAGCCACTGTCATTCCAGCTCAATGTTTTTCCCTGTAAATCTCCAAGGGCTCCCATTGTTCCAACTATGGAACGATAGCTTTTTTGGCCACCCTGGAAATGCTGAGACTGCCAGAGTTTGATTAGCCAGCAGTTCTTTTTAGCTTTGCCTCAGGGTAGATGGTCTCTGGTTCTTTGGATCCTTCGTAACTAGAAACCTCAGGTAGAGGTTGTCTCCCAGAAGAGTAAGGATGTAAGCATCTCTCAGCAGAACTCAGCTCTACTAAAGATCAGGCCTGGGACTTCCCTGACGGTCCACTAGTTAAGACTCCACACCTCCACTGCAGGGGGCATGGGTTTGATCCCTGATCAGGGAACTAAGATCCTGTATCCCACATGCTGAGCAGCACAGCCAAGAAAAAAAAACAACAAAGACCAAGCCTCTGCTCATGGCTTATAATAGCTTTTCCTTATCTGAGGATTTTGGGTAGATAGTGTGGTTATTTTCACTTCTGAGAAGTATACTTTTGGGGGTGGTGGGAGGCACATTTCGTTGTTGCTGAGATCCAAATGCCTCTTAGGATCAACAGTGTCCTAGGTTTGATGAAACATATTATATCCAAGGTCAAGACTGTAAAGGAAGGGACTCACCTTGTTGGACCCTTTTCCATTTTATCTAGAAGGAAATCGAGGTTGCCCCCAAGGTTCAGGCCTTGGCATGGCACTCATGGGGCAGCTAGAACTTCAGCATGGTCTTCTCAAGTCTTCCACCACTCCACCCTGCTTCTCATCCTTGTCAGTCTAGAAGGGCTGCCGACATTTCCCGCCACCTCAATATATGTAAGGAAATGAAAATCTCAGCTGTGTGGGATTTGCCGTCCCTGAGTCCCAAGACAGTGACGTAGGGTAGAGAGTTTACCAGGACGGAGGCTCTACCCAAACTCTTGGTTAAACTGCCCTGGCTCTCAACTCTCTACCTGGAGACCAGAGAGGGAACCTCCCACCTGAAAACAAATAGATCAGGGTTGTTTTCTTTCTTCTCCCCAAAGAGCAAGCTGATCAATATTTCCTGGTTGTCCTTTGCCCCTGCTTCCAGGGGGGCCCAGTTGAAATCCTTCCATTCCTTTACCTTGGAAGTGCCTACCATGCATCCAAGTGCGAGTTCCTTGCCAACCTGCACATCACAGCCCTGCTCAATGTCTCCCGGCGGACCTCCGAGGCCTGCATGACGCACCTACACTACAAATGGATCCCCGTGGAAGACAGCCATGCAGCTGACATCAGCTCCCACTTTCAAGAAGCAATAGACTTCATCGGTAGGTGCCGCCGTCCTCAGTTATTTAGGGGGGTGGATTTTGATGTACTGATGGAGGTCACCCCATCACTGAGAAGAAAAGCATCTTGTTTATGCAACCACCACAAGTGGGAGCCAAAAAGAGATTCACCTACCAGAACGACAGAGGGGAAGATTTGAGTTGCTGTTTAATAGGAGCTTTCATTTGCAGGATAAATATATTAGTTAGTATCATCTTAAGGCAGTACTCACTGCCGCTCTGTTGTTAGTGTTTCTGGCTGGGTGGGAAGCAGAGTGCGTCCATGAGTGATGCTCCATGCCAGGGAAGCAGGGGAGGGAAAGAACCACGCAGACTCTGCTTCTGCGTAGATTGGGATATTTTTAAAAGCAAACAGAAGGATCGAGAGAGCATTACTTAATGCACTGAACCCTCGGGGCCCCAGCAGCTTTCCACGGTTTTTGGCAAACTGCTTTGGGGGCAATTTGTTTTGCATTTTCAGCTCATTTTGGATTAATGGTAACACTCGACTCAAGCTCCATGCTTTATGCATAGAGAAGTTGGTATCTTTTGCATCCTTTGTATGTTCCGTAAGGCAGTTATCACTTACTCCATTGTGTAGGCCTGGGAACCTCTGGTCCCTCTGCCTTGAGAGGGCTTTTGGGCCTTGGGATTTCAGCTCCTCAGAGCGGACTGGACTGCTCTTTTGTTTGACATCTTTTTCTCCCATCCATTGCCCTTGGGGACTAGGCTGGGCACCGCTCCCCACTCTTGTGGACTTGCTTCCCTTTCCAGAGTCCTCTTTCCCCTTTAACGTGCACAGCTGTTGAAGCTGAGCAGCGGTCTTCCTGCTTCTGGCTCTGAGGGATGTTGGAGAGGAAAGGCTGGTGTTGAGGGTAGCAGTGATTTCTTAGTGCAGGGAGCCATTAAAGGGCCCCCCTCTTCTGCCACATGGTGGGCCCTCTGCTCGTCACACACAATTTCTACTCCATGAAAACCCACCAAGAAACTCACTGCAAGCAAAAGGCTGAGCCTGCCCTCCCTGGCCCCTGAGCCTCTGGGCTGAGACAGTTCCTCTGGAGCCTCCAAGGGGCAGCTGAAACGATAGGCTCAGGGTGGGAAATCCTTGACTTGTTCTCCCTGTCCCTGGGAATGCCTTGCCCTTCTCAGCCTGTTATTTAATTACCTAGATAGCTTCTCAGTGAGGTCATGAAACAGCCCCCATCACTTCTCAGCAGCCTCCCTCCCCATCCGGTGCATGCATTGTGTCTGTTGTGTACACAACCACACAAACCCACAGCATTCTGAAGGCACACGGACTGCTTTTCCCCATACCCCACCCCCTGCTGAAGGAGGGAGGGACTGAGGCCAAACCACGCTTGCACTGACCCCTTCCAAGGGCCACGTGGAAGGCAAGCCCCGAGGGGTGGAATGGAATCCAGGAGCAATGTACTGTAGGCTCCTTGGTTTCTGGGATTTGGCTCTGGGCCAACTAAAAGCTGGATGACAAGGAGGCCAGTGGAGGAGCAGAAGAAAATTGTGGAGTCACGACCCTGTAATCCTAGGAACTTGGAGTCCCCTTTGAACTAATTTACAAGAACTTTTTTTTTTTCTTTTGAATCAGAGACTGTATTGGGGGCACCTCTAAGGAGCTATCCTGGGGCATCCTTTGAGATTTTTATTCTGGAAACTCAAGAGATCCTTCCTGACTGCTCAGAAACCTGATCTTTTAGATCTTAGAGATGTATCTGCAAACTTTTTAAACATGAGGCAGGAGGTGGATAAGGGGGCTGACTTTTTATTTGCCTTTCAAAATCTTAAATGTTTTTGCATTCGGTAGCCTGACATAGTGCCAGGTATGTCTAACTTCCTGTGATGTAATTGTTTCCTCACTAGCAAAAGAGGGAATTGGAAAGACTCTCTTTTGTGGTTTTAATTTGATGTGTATATGTTTAACATTTTACCCCTGCCCATTTTTAACAGTTAGAGCTCTTTTTGGGGTAGGAGTAGAACAGAAAAGGAGGGCACCCTCCGCTTTGTCATACTGAGCTAAACCATGCTAACTGATGGTGGTAGTTTTATAGCAGCAACTCCCATTGTTGTGCAAGATGGAGTTTGCCAAAGCCATTTATATCCTCCATCTCCTAAGCGTCACTTAGCCAAGGCTATAATTAGCGGCTGCGCACTATTTATTGTATGTTTCATTGGTGGGAACCCTGGGGGCTGAGCCAAGCATCCCGCCCTGGCACAGCCAAACAAGGTGCCCGGGGAGGCTGGAAGGCCTCTCCCAGGATGAGGACTAGGTCATCACCATTAGAATCAGACTCAGAGAGACAGGAATTGCTTTTCCAAGTCAATCTTTGAGCCTCTCAGAAAAATGTGAATGTGCAATAAAAACTTGCATGCAGTTTGAAAGATTTTCCCAAAGCCTTCTTGAAACCCATTTGTGGAACCCAAGTTAAGATGGCATCCCCAGGAAGGGGTTACTCCAGGTCTAGAGCCTCTCTAGTGGCAGAACCTGTGCAAGTACCCTGACAAACTAAGGTTTGTGAAGGTCCTACAGAGGGATGGACATCAGTGGGACTCCAAGGTCTATCCTCTAATGAGGATTAAAGACTGGCAGAAGCCTAGTGTGGGACCACTGCTGTTGAGCAGACGTGATGAGACTTGATAACTGGTCACTTTTTTTTAAACCCAATTGCCTTTGAGTCCCCATCCCAACTCAGTCCCACTGTCTCTTCTTTCTTCCAGACTGTGTCAGGGAAAAGGGAGGCAAGGTCCTGGTTCACTGTGAGGCTGGGATCTCCCGCTCGCCCACCATCTGCATGGCTTACCTCATGAAGACCAAGCAGTTCCACCTGAAGGATGCCTTTGATTACATCAAACAGAGGAGGAGTGTGGTCTCGCCCAACTTTGGCTTCCTGGGCCAGCTCCTACAGTATGAGTCCGAGATCCTGCCTTCCATGCCCACCCCCCAGGCTCCCTCCTGCCAAGGAGAGGTAGCCGGCCCTTCGTTCCTCGCCCACTTGCAGACACTGAGCCCTGAAGTGCAGGCTTCCTACTGCACGTTCCCTACCTCGGTGCTGGCCCCGGTGCCCACCCACTCGACAGCCTCAGAGCTCAGCCGGAGCCCCCTGGCCACAGCCACATCCTGCTAAACCTGAGCTGGGGGAACCAGCCCAGCCCCAAGACCAACTGTGATTTTGTATTTTGACTCGTGGACATTTCATACCTGTGCAATACTGAAGACCTCACCCTGTCCTGCTGTCCTGGTGGGACAGCAAAGGGGTCACTAGGTTTGCAGACAAACTTCAGACTGACCTCGGGACTGAAGGAAGGCCAAGCCATTTTGAGAGCACAGTGCGTGCTGACTACTGTACTTCCAGACCCCTGCCCTCAGGACTGCCAGTCTTTGCACCTCAAAATTGGCCTTTTCATTTCAAGCATAAGGCAATAAATACCTGCAGCAACATGGGAGAAAGCAGTTGCTAGACCAGGAGAAAAGGCAGTCATGAAGCCAATTCATTTTGAAGGAAGCACAATTTCCACCTTTTGTTTTTTTTAATTTTGGCAGTCTCTATTCTGTCTCTGTTGCTTCAGGGCATAAGCTGATCACCACCTAGTCAGGAAAGTAACCCTGCAGGGTTTTAGGGACATGATGTATATGCCGATTTGAACCCTCAGATGCTTTTGAGACGCCATCTTGGATCAGGTGGAGTCAGTTGGGTGAAGTAGTGAGATGGGAACACTTCGGTTTCCTTCTCACTGTGGGTTCTTCCCTGACTTTGGACTTGGGCATGATTCTTATTCATACTTGAACCTTGCTTGTTGCACCTCTCCTCAAAGCAACTCTTGTGTCATTTGAAAAGAGTTCTTTAGACCATAGACCAAAAATCACCCATTTGAGGTAGTGGCAGTGGGTGCTATGAGAGAGAAAGGGTACCCACTTCCTGGGTCAGTGGCATTGAAACGGTCGTCACCCCAGCTTGCTGTCTTTATATGTGCTTGTCTCACCTCTGGTGACACTTGTGTTCTTCCCTACCCCTGGGGGTTGTCTTCAAGCTGTTGACTTCTGGGATTTGCAGATTTCTCAATGTGGTACTATTTTTTTGTCTGTAGGTTATTTCTCCAGGGGAAAAGGCAATAATTTCCTAAAATCCATATGAATGTGAAGAAAAGCAGTATGTTACTGGTCTTCGTTGTCGTTTTTTTTTTATAGTGCAAAATAAAAATAGTAAAAAGAACAAAAGTGCTTCTTCATGTTGATGAGTTCAGGCAGGGATCCATTGAGGTGGGGACCCAGCCTACTTTTCTGGGCTCTATCCAAATGAACTCTTAAGGTGATGGTGGTGAGTGTGCAGTTGCAGGCATGAGGCTGTTTGTCTACTCAATGCTTTCCAGTTGGGAGGCTTCCCTAAGCTCACTCGCAAGAGAATTCCTTAGACCCAGGCCACGTGGAGAGGTGGTCAGAGCATCTATCCACCTTGAGCTCTTCACTGCCTTAAGCCCCAGGTAAAGAGTTCAGCTTGAATCTCAGCTTCTTCATCCATGAAATGAGTGAACTAAGCTAGATGATCCCCAAAGTTCCTCAGAACTTGAGACCCTTGATTGCAGCAAACCTGAGTGGCAAGCTTGTGGTCAGCCTTCTCCTAGGTACCTGTGTATGGCAGACTCTCAGAAAAGTATGGAAAAATGACCGAGGGACAAATGAGCGAATGAAGTGAAGGTTTGCTTTAAATGCTTGTTCTCCTTTTTTACCGTTGGGATTAATTCTTACAGATAATTCCCTGAGGAGTTCCTAGGTAAATCCTTCCATGAGTGGGTTTAAATCCAAGGCTGAATCAGCTTGCCTTCTGAGTAATGTCCTCTGTGTGGTGGAGGAGGGAAGGGGCAGTGTTTGCTTATCCCCATGGCTTATGCCTCTGCTCCAGCCTACTCTTGGGGACTGTTTCGTAATCATGAGGAACAGGAAACTGACTGGGATTGATACCACACATTCCCGACATGGATTCTAATCCATACTCCTTGACTAGGGGGTGTCCAAAAAGGCCTCCAGCTCCTCCAGCAGGTGCCATGTCAGCAAATAGCAAGATGGCGCCTGAGCCAAGGGTAGCCCAGCTCTTTCTAAATGTCTCACCTCAAAAGCTTTGCTTGAGGCCTTGCTCCCTACAAAACTTTCCTTCCCCACAGATTCCTTGGAAAGACCTCAGGTAAGAATGTCACCCCTACTGGGGAAGCTGCTTTACCTTCAGCATTTACATAATCCAACCAGGGCTTTCAGGGGAAGCAACGCAGGGAAGAGCACTGCACAGGAGGGAAATCCTGGGTTCTAGCCCTCACCCTGCCCTGAGTCGAGTGCTTTAGAGCTAATCTATAATATTGCTGGACCAAACTTTAGGGCTTGGTCCACCTGAGGTCTCTCCCAGCTTTTGTATCTCTGAGCCTCCGTTCAGCCCTGGAATGTGTCCCATTGTGCAGGTCTGTCCAGGTGCTGAGTGGCTGGAGGGGCCTCAGGCCGGGAGAGGCAGGGAGGGGGAAGCTGAGTGCAGGCTGGGGTGATACGCTAAGCCACGTCCCACTTGCTGACATTTGCTTTATTGCATTAAGGTCTTTCTCTGAAGGGTGAGTAAGTCCTCTAAATCAGGCATATGAGGATTGCTCATAAGCCCGTGAGTCACTGGCGGGTAAGCCAAGTGAAGCCCCACAGCTGGGGATGGCTCTGTAACTCTCACTCCCTTAACAGTCTCCTTATTAATTACCCTTCCATTTTTGCCAAAGCCAACTCTACATGGGCTTCGGTGCCAGATGTGGAATTAAAGCTGGTGTGGTCCAGTTCCTTCATCCCCAGGTTTTGAAGCAACACCTTTGCTGGTCTGCAGCAGTGCTCCAGGAGGAGATGTGTCTGGGAGAATAGAAAGGTTCATTCTCTAAGCTGTTTCCCAGCTGACTCTGTGGGTGAGTCCCTCAGGTCTAACCTGGCTTCTGAGCCCAGTCTGACCTAGGGGCAGGAAGTGTAAGAGCAGCTCACACCAGTGTGCTTACCGGAGCCTCGGGTACCCATGGCACTCCTTCGTGTGAGGACCCAAGGAAAAAGCACCCCAGATCTCAGCACCCTGGAAGCCTCATCTCACTGAGTTGTTGATGGTTTATCTTCCCAACCCCATAAAGTTGGTGACCACCCCTGTTTCCCTCTTTGCTCAGGCCACCAGGCTGTTCAGAACCAAATTCTTAGCCTACCTCTGGCAATATTATAGGACTTTATGGCATATGTTTTGAGTATTGACTCCCCCTGGTGTCCATTAAAATTTTCCAACTGTATTTTTCTTTGCTTCCGTTGCCCCAGTGACTTTAAAAAAAGAACAACCCTTGAGTAATGACTATTAAACATACCACAATGCATTTATGGAATGAGGTGATATATAAATACACATGGAGAGAAGGCTATACATCCTCCAATGTTGCTACTCTCCATCTCTCTCTGAAGGATTTATCCATGGGGCTGCATAAATCTTTACCTTCTCAGTAAGTCTGACCAAGTTCTGTATTCTTTTTGGAATAAATCTTGTCCAGAACCCAAACCCCATGACAAGGGCCTGGGTCCAGGTCTTGTCTTAGAATCTCAGGCACTGCCCCATACTTTCAACACTGAATGCTGATGCTGGTGACCTTCTATGGGGTGGGGGCGGAGCCCTGGCCCTGAGGGACAGGTTGCTCAAAGCCACAGTGCAGATGCTTCTGACCCCCACACACTGCCCGTGATGGATGTGACTCTGTGCCTAGATAACTATCATCCCTGTGTCCATTTCACACTGAACGCCTGCTAGAACCTGGGATTCAGTGGGGAATGAGGGCTTCGTAAGTACTGAGGACTGTTCACTGGGCATCCTGTGCCAGAGTGGAGCTGGCCTCTCAAGGTGTGCTCATGTCCCCAGCCCCACACAGCCCCCTTCCCAGCTCCCCTCGTCTTGGCTCCAGCTCCATCCTCTCCCCTCTCCCCAGCATGCAGAGCTCCTGGATATGCCAGCCTATGGACACATGGCTGTGTTTACCTGTGCTTACCATCTGACCCCTGCCTTGGCTCATCCCTTAGGTTCTCTTGCATCATTTACTGCCTTGTTCTGAACACTGTATTAATCTTGCTCCCACCTCCACACCCACCATAGTCCAAAAAAGTAGCAAGTTCTTATTGAGCCCCGGTCCTTTCTCAGTCATTTGGCTAATATCAAAAGTGTATATTAAGCACTATTGACTATATGCCACACTCTATAAAGAATCCACCTGCAATGCAGGAGACCACCTGCAATTCAGGAAATGCGAGTTTGATCCCTGGGTTGGGAAGATCCCCTGGAGAAGGGAAAGGCTACCTACTCCAGTATTCTGGCCTGGAGAATGCCATGGATTCTATAGTCCCTGGGGTCACAAAGAGTCGGACATGACTGAGCAACTTTCAGTATTCTTGCCTGGGAAATCCCATGGACAGGGGAGCCTGGTGGCCTACAGTCCATAGACTTGCAAGAGTTGGACATGATTTAGCGACTAAACCACCGTCATATGCCACAAGTCAAGTTAGGCATGCACATAGGCCTTATCTCTTTAATACTCATCAAAACTCTGTACAATTGCTTTTATTTAAAAAAAAAAAAAAAAGATTATTTTCACATGGACCATTTTAAAAGTCTTTATTGAATTTGTTTCAGTATTGCTTCTGTTTTATGTTTTGGTGTTTTGGCTATGAGTCATGTGGGATCTTAGCTCTCTGACCAGGGATCAGACCCACACCCCCTACATTGAAAAGCAAAGTCTTAACCACTGGACCACCAGGCAAGTCCCTGTACAAATGCTTTTATTGTCTCTATTTCTAGATCCATAAACTGAACCTTAGAGATACTAGGTAACCTGCCCTAGGTCCCATAGCTAGTAAATGGCAGAGCCCAGGATGAAGCTATTTCATTGATCTTGTACCCCTCTCACCACCTGCGGTATACAGTAGGTGCTTTTGTCCATTGGACTTTTGTGTCCAAGGAAGAAAGTCTCCTTAGGCCACATTAAAAAAAAAAAAAAGACATTTTATATATAGATACAAATGGCATTTAATGCCCAGCTGCACTCTACTCCGACCACAATGGTTTTATGACAGTCCTTTAATAAGCCATGCTCCCTCCTGCCTCATTGTTCACACTGGCTCTTCTGCCTGGAACACATTTCTCCCCTAAATTCACCCTTCAATTAAATAACTCCTACTTGTCCTTCACTTCTCAGCTCAAACTTCACCTCTCCAGGCGAGATTTCTCAGACTTCCAAACTAGGTCAGACATTCCCATTCAGTCTCTCATAGCTTCCTACCTACAGCTTTTCTTCACATTTTGTCAAAGTTTAAGAAATATTCATTTATCTGTAATTATATTTTATTAATGTTTGTCTTCAGAATAGAAGCACCAGGAGAACAAAGATTATATAGAATTTCAAGAGGGATCTAGTGCAGCGCCTGATTTATAGTCGGTGTTCAGTAAGTATTGGTTGAATGAAGGAGTGAATGAGGGACAAGCTGGGAAATAAATGCTGTCAGAACCAGAAGTTGCTCTTTCCATCTCTCTCAAAGCTCAAGCTGTCCTCTGCACATAAGCTCATAAGCATGTTAACCCCAGGGGCCACTTTTGAATCCCTTACCAATCCTAAAGGAAACACATTTCCTAGATTTAATTACTGCTATCCTATTGGTCAGCGTCCATGTCACCACATCACCTCATTGGTCGCTTGTCAGTCTATGGGTGGGCTGCCCTTGGGTCAGGTGTCCACCCTGGCACCAGTCAGTTTCCTCCAAGTTCAGAGACCTGCCTACCTCAGACTCCCTGAGCAGAGTTTGTAGACAGAGCAGTTTCAGTTAGAAAGGGTGGAGATCCTGCCACACACTTGCCTAGCTTGCCACTAAAGAATTTAATTAATGCCCAAAGACTGAGTGTTGGATAAGAAGGCCTTGGAGATGACCAGATAGCCTGGGCACAGTAAAACTCAACCCTACCCCTTTTGTCCCACCTCCAGTAAGTGACCTCATATTATCAATTAGGGTACCTAAATTTAAAATCTTGGTAGTATTTATTTATAGTGGCAGGTCTGATCCCTTCCTGCCCCACACATCCACCCCCATTCGCTTATAAAGTTTATAGAAACCTAGAAGTTACTAGGTGAGAGTTTAAAATAGAACCTTGAAGCATCCCTATGCTTACATTCTGGGCTTCCCCAGCAACCAGGAATGAAAGTGCTGCTTGAGAGAAATAAACCTCCCAGACAGTGAAGCCTCAGATGTATCTCTAAGGTGGGAAGGTGAAAACAGTTGATCTCCAGCCCACGAGGAAAAGAACAGTAGACTTAAAATCAGGAAGCGTAGCTGCCAGACCCTAGGGAATCTAACAGCTTAAGACCTTTAAAATGACCTTTAAAAAAGCACTTACTTTTGGCAGGCTGTATACTGATCGTTTTGCCTATGTTCTCTCATTTAAGATCCACAGAAATCCTGCAAGAATAATATTGTTAGCCCTGTTTTACAGATAAGCAAATTGAGAGGTTACAAACTTAGCCCAAGGGTTACATAGTTAAAGCCTATGAATGTCAAAGCCAGGATACCCAACTTGCATTGGACTCCCAAGGGCATACTCTCTCCCTACACAACACTATTTTCCAGAAAAGAAAATTCAAAAGATTCTCAGTTATCTGCCTCCATGTCTATATCCCTTAAATAAGGCTATGAAATCTATTTGTTCTTCAGAACAGGGTTTCAAGTGATCTCATTGTAATAATTCCTTAACTTTACAAAGCCTTCTCTTCCAACATTAAGTTTAGATTTGGGAGCTGAATTTTCAAGTGGGACATGGACAAACTAGTGTGTTTACAGATGATGGGCAATGAAGGGGTTGGAGACTATGTTATATGAGGAGAGTTTGGAAAGGTGGAAGAGTTTGGTCTGGAGAGGAGAACCAATCAATTGTCTAACTGAAGTTATGTACAGCAGTTTCTTGGAACTCAAGGGCTGGAATTTCAAAAACCTGAGTTTGAATTCCGGCTCTGCCACTTGCTAGCTATGTGGACTGGAACAAATTACTCCATCTCCTTAAACCTCAAAGTTCTTATCCATAAAAAGAGTACTAATTGGATCTACCTTGTGGGTACAATTTTGAAGAGTAAATCTGATGAGTAATTTTCTTGTATGAGGTCAAAGACATAGTAAGTCCTCAATGAATAGTGGTCATGATGATTAATTACAATAATTACAATGGTGACCTACCCACTGGTGTGAGGGTTGAGCAAGCAGAAGTGGATTCTCTAGTGGAAAGTCTGTTGTGGGAAGGATTTAGGTCTCAGGGCCTTTGCACACCTGCCTCCCTCTGCTTCATCCCTTTCCTTCTTCACCCGGTCATTTATGGGCCTCCTTATACCTCATTTGTGACTTCACTTCCTCAAGGAAGCCTTCTCAGATTTCAGAATTCCTTATTAAATGCCCTCCTGGTACCTATACCTTCCCTTCAGAGCACTATCACGTGGAAATTAAATAACAATGCTCATAATTTTTAAAAATCAATTTTGTAGAGGTAAAACTTACATAGTATAAAATTCACCCATTTGGGTTTTGACAAATGTGTGTGTACAGTCATGTAACACTTCCATAATCAAGATATGGGACTATTTTATTCACCTCCCAAATTTCCTTGTGTTCCTTTATGTTTACTCCTCCTTCCCCGTCCCAAACTTTGGTAATTACTCATCTGTTTTCTTTCATTTCAATTGTGCCTTTTCTAGAATTTCATATAAATGGGAACATACAGTATGTAGGTTTTTGAGTCTGGATTATTTTACTAAGTATAATGCATTTAAGATTCATTCATGTGGCATGACTACTAATAATTCATCCATTTTTATTGCTGTAATAGTACTGTATCATAGTGATATGCCGACCTTCGTTTATCAATTCACCCATTGATGGACATTTGAGTTGCTTCCAGCTTTTGGCTATTACAGATAATGCTGCTATAAACATTCACAGACAGCCTTGCAGTCAAATGGTAAGTATGCTTCTAAGTTTATAAGAAACTGCCAACTATTTTTCAAATCGGTTATACCATTTTGCATTTCAAGCATTAACGATTGAGACTTCTGGTTTCTCCATATCCTAGCTCATACTGGTTTTGTCAGTTTTTTTTTTTTTCTTTTTTAAGGTTAGCCATTCTAGTGCATGTGGAGGTACCTCAGTGGAATTTTTAAATTTGCATTTTCACACTTATGATTTTGAGAATTGTCTCATGTGTTTATTGGCCATTCATATATCTTCTTTGATAAAGTATCTGTTGAAAATTTTCTTCAAATAAGCTGTTTTATTATTGTATTTTAAGAGTTTTTTTATGTAATCCATTGATCTACATGTCTATCCTTATACCAGTACCACACTATTGTGATTATTGCAGCATTGCAGTAAGTTTGAAAATCAGGAAGTCCTTCAACTCTTCATTCTTCGTGTGGCTTGAGGGATCTTAGTTCTCTGACCAGGGATTGAACTCAGGCTCTAGGCAGTGAAAGCGCAAAGTCCTAACCACTGGACAGCTAGGGAATTCTCTATTGTTCACAACACTGTTTTGTCTATTTTGGGTTCCTTGATTTTTCACTGGGATTTTTTATCAGTTTAGTATCAGTTTGTTTCTGCCACAGGATCAGCTGGAATTTTGGTAGGACTTGTATTAAATCTGTAGATTTGTTTGATAAGCTCCTTAACAATGGTAGGTCTACTGATCCATGAACACAGGTATCTTTTCATTTCTTTAGGTTTTATTTAATTTATTTCAACAATGTTTTATAGTTTTCAGTGTACAAGTCTTGCACTTCTGTTGTTAAATGTATTCCTAAGATTTTTTCAAACCATTGTAAATCAAGTTGCTTTCTTAATTTCATTACATGGATTAATTTGAGTGTTAATCAAACCTTGCATTCCTGGGATAAGCCTCACTTTATCATGATGTATATTGCTGGGTTTAATTTCCTAGTATTTCCTAGTATTTAAAGTATTTGTGTTAATGTTTATGGGAGATATTGTCTCTAGTCTCTTCCTGTCATGTATTTGTCTGATTTTGATATCAGAATAACTCTGCCCTCGTAAAAAGAAGGGGAAAGAGTTTTTTACTCTTCTAATTTATGAAAAAGATTATATAGAATTGACATTCCTTAAATGTTTGGTAGAACTTACCAGTGAAGTCACTGGGGCCTGAGGTTTTCTCTCTGTCAAGGTTTTCAGCTATAAATTCCATTTCTTTAGTAGATATAAATCTATTCCATTTATTTGTTTCTTCTTGAATGAATTTTGGTGGTTTGTATCTTTCAAATAATTTATTTTCATCAAAAGTGCTGAACTAGGTAGCATAAAGTTGCTAATAATATTTCCTTATTATCACTTTAAGATCTTACAATTTATAATAGTGTTCCCTCCCTCATTCCTGATATTAGTAATTTTTGTCTTTTCTTGCTTTTTTCTGATCAGCCTGGTTAGAAATTTACGATTTTATTTATATTTTCAAAGAACTAGCCTTTCAGTTTCATTGATTTTTCTATACTACTTGTCCATTTTCTACTTCATTGATTTCTACTCTTATCTTTATTTCTCCCTCTTCCTGTTTATTTTGCATTCAATTTACTCTTTCTAGTTCCTTAAGGTGAAAATTAATCATTGATTTTATACTTTCTTCTTTTTTTAAAAAATAAACCTTTAAAGATATGAATTTCCCTCTAAGCATCCTATACATTTTGATGTGTTTTCATTTTCATTCAGTTCAAAATATATTTTAATTTATCTTGTAATTTCCACTTTGACCTATTTATTTTCAAGATTTGGGAGATTTTCTAGATATCGTGCAGTTATTGATTTCTAGTTTAATTCTGTGGTGGTCAGGAAACATAGTTCATGTGATTTCAATTCCTCAAGTTTATTGACAGTTTGATTTTGTGGTCCCCAAATACAGTCTGTCTTGGTGAATGTTTCATGGCACGTGGAAAAACAAATGTGTATTTCTCTCTTTTGGGGTGGAGTGTTATGAACTGTCAAACAGGTCAAGTTCATTGCTAATGTTGTTCAAGTCTTCTATATCCTTAGTGACTTCCTGTCTACTCTTCTGTCAGTTATTGAGAAAGGAATGTTAATGCTTTCACCTTCAACTGGAATTTGCCTCTCTCTCCTTTGAGTTCCACCAGTTTCTGCTTCATGTATTCTAAAATTCTGTTGAGTGCAGTAATGTTTAGATCAGTGTATCCTCTTGATTGTGGGCTTACCGGGTGGCGCTAGTGGTAAAGAACCTGCCTGCCAATGCAAGAGACATAAGAGATCTGGGTTCGATCCTTGGCTTGGGAAGATCCCCTGGAGAAGGGTATGGCAACCCACTCCAGTATTCGTGCCTGGAGAATCCCGTGGACAGAGGAGCCTGGCAGGCTATGGTCTACACAGTCGCACAGAGTCGGACACAACTGAAGCGACTTAGCACAGCACAGAACATCTTCTTGATCAATTGACCCCTATATTGTTATGAAATGTCCCCCTTTGTCTGTTGTTCTGGTCCTTGTTCTGTTGTCTAGATTGCCTCATACCGCTACCCTGTTGTTCAGTCGCCAAGGCGTGTTCGAGTCTTCGTGACCCCTGGACTGCAGCACACCAGGCCTCCCTGTCCCTCACCATCTCCCAGAGTTTGCCCAAGTTCATGTACATTGCATCAGTGATGCCATTCAATCGTCTAATCTTCTCTTGCCCTCTTCTCCTCTTGCCCTCAATCTTTCCCAGCCTCAGGGTCTTTTCCAATGAGTCAGCTCTTTGCGTCAGGTGGCCAAAGTATTGGAGTTTCAGCTTTGGCCTTAGTCCTTCCAAATTCAGTATTTTTCTGTTTGTGTTCTATTTGTCCTCTTTGCTTTTGAATCTTTTTTTCTCTTTTCCTGCCTTTTTTGGACAAATTGAGTATTTTCTATAGTTCCATGTTTCGCCCACTGTTGGCTTATTGGTTATACTTATTTTATTGTAGTTAATGGTTGTACTGAGGTTTAAAATATCCATCTTTAACTTATCACTACCTTCAAATAGTACTATTACTATTATGTGTAACTGGAAGAACTTCTAATTATATATTTACTTGTCCCTCTTTCCAGTCTTTGTGCTACTTTGTGTTGTAATGAATTTAGTTCTACATTTGTTATAAACCTCATAATAAGTTGCTATTCTTTTAGCTTTAAACAGTTGATTATTTTTTAAATAGATTGAAAAATGCAGAATAAATTTTTCTGGACCCTTGATTTGCCCAATTATTGACTAGCTCAGGGAGTGTGAAGATGGACTCACAGCTACACCTTGGGTGATTTCCAATAACACTAGACAGTCCCTGAGTCCCCAGCTGCCTACAGCTCCACTCCAAGCCACATGTCCTCCTTTGTATAATGGTCACTCTTAGTTATAGCCCTCACAGTGGGGGACTCACAGAGCTCCAGAGCTGGGCTTCTTTCTAAGTCCTCTGTCCCCACAGATGCCTTCAGCCAAGGATGGGCTGTGATATGCCCTTAAGCTCTTTTTTAAAGTTTACAAGAATGTTGAGCCTCACGCCAGATCATCAGTCATCATGATGGCTTACATTTATTGAGCTCTTTCTATATGTCAAACACCTTGGTCAGCTGCTTGTGTTCATTATCTCTTAATTCTCACTGCAATCTGTTGAATTAGGTCCTGCTATCCTTTTTACAGCTGGAGAAATTGAAGCAAGAAGATTTAAGTGAATTGCCCAAAGTCATACAACAAGATCAATAAGGGAACCACAGTTTGGTTCTCAGAGGTCTGATATCACAGCCAACCACTCTCAGCTGCTGTGTTCTATGTCTCCCTAGTCACCTGCCTGGGGACACTTGGTGGCCTCTTAACACACACACACACACCTCCATTGGTATTATACACGTGGAGAACCACTGAGCTCGGGGCCTCATCTTCTCTGTTCCATTCTGCGTGTCAGTACCCGTGGTTGAAGAGTATATGTGTGTGGTTTAGTGGCAAGAGCACTGGGCTGGAAGTCAGGGCACTCCATACTTACTCCAGTTCTGTGGCCCACCAGTCATTTCTTTTTAGACAACTTAGTTCATGTCCCAGGGCTTGGAGTTTCTCAATAGCTAAGGGAAGGGGGTTGAATTAGATCAGCTCAAAGGCTCCTTCAAGTATCAACATCCTGTGAGTCTATGACTTTGTGGCCTTGCTGATAGAAAGCTAATAATTACCTAAACTGGCAGGACATCTAAGATTTATTTACTTTAATAATATTTATCAAAACCCAGAGCTTAACCGCTCACTTTATACTCATATATCTTCTGTGGCTTCCTGTTTATCCCAAAGGTTATCTTTTCATACTGCCCTTTGGGCTTATAAAATCTCCTTTGTGTTCACTAGATATTATTAAGTGAACAAAAATCAAGTTACACAACTGTATATATATCATTTACTTTTCAAAGTATGTTCATACTTGTATATAATATATATATGCAGTATATAATAAAGTATATAAGTATGATTTATATAAATATTACATGTGCTTATATTTATAAGTAACATTTATGTAGTCTGAACAGATGTGCATCAAAACGTTAGAATGACTTTTTCTGGATGGTGGAATAACCGGTGATTTTCATTTTCTTTTTTCTTGATATATTTTTGTCCTTTTTCAATTTTTGTCCAGTGGAATTGCTTATATTTTTAATTCTTACTGCTTACAAACACAGTAGTTCACAAACCAATAAGTTATATCTCTTTTGGACTCAGAATCTCTTGCTCCTTTAACTTTGTCTTTGTTGTTTTCTCCCAGGTTTGCTATATGTCTTTCTGTTTTAAATAATAAGAAAACAGAGGAGGGGGTACACAACACATAAGACCAAGTCATCTAACATCTGGGGAATTAGCCATTTCCAGCCCCAGATTTTGACTCTCCCCACTCATCTCCAACGCCCAGTCACTCTCTCTCCTTTTGTGTCAATATGGTGGGGACTGACATGTTCCTCAACAAGTCTTCCATTTTAGTTTCTCCCTCTATAATTGCTCTTACGCACTTCCAGCACTAATTTGCTCACTCACTCATTCATTCATTCACTCACCACAAATCATGCATGAAGCAGAAAAAACGAATAAGCATGTGGTTTAGAGTTGAGGGCTGGGGTCTGAGTCTGAACCTGCCCGAGGTATACCAGGATCATGTGAAAAGCATTTGGGCAACTGTAAAGACTGGACCAGTGGGAACGGTTATCACTCAGGCCCTGTGCTGACCCCCATGGGGGAAATGACAGGGAGCATCTGTCCTCAAGAAGCTTAGAGTTGTCTGAGAGAGTCCAGGTGTAAATGCAAAGGGGAGGGGGAGGGCAAGTAGGGATGCAGAGGTAATGTCCATAGACATGGCAATGAATGACTGGATTCTGCAGAGCAGGAAGAAGCATGAGTCAAGAATCACCATGGGGCTTGGGGATGGTGTGACTGAGAAAATAGTGTGCCATTAACGTATTTATCAATCCATCTACTCATTCATTCCACAAATACACACTGAGCATCTGACAGCAGCCTGGTACTGTCATAGCTGCTAGAAATAAAACAGCAAACAAAACAGATAACAATCCCCCAACCACCCCATTCTGCTTATATTCCATGAACATGAAGAGAAAGAGGAAGAAAACAAGTACATAAACAAGATCATTTCCAAAGGTGCTAAGTGTAATGAAGAAAATAACACTCGGTAGCGGGTCAGAGAGCAACCAGGGGAGGTGACATTTGTTCTTTTGTGTCATCAGCCGAAATAGAATTTGGGGTCTGGACTGAGGAGGGAGATGGTGAATTTCATGGTAGGGCTGCTGACTCAGAGATGCTAAGATTCACCTCCTGGTGAAAATGTTTTACCTCTTATTCAACTCTGCATTGTATTATCCTCTGGCTCAGAAACTTTCAGTGGGTTCCCACTGTCCTCTGGATAAAATTCTAATTCTTTAGCTTGACATTCAAGGGCCTTCACAATCTCCCCCAGCCTGCCTGCCTGCCTGCCCACATCCTCTCCTAAACCTTGCATTTGGCCTCGATGGGCTCTTCACCATCTCCACTTAGTCTGGGTCCCTTTGTAGCTCCAAACTTGGATCCTGGCAAAGTCTCCCAAGTCCTCTAGGCCACAACTATCCTGCTTTTCTTGGAGATCTGGCCTTTTCTCTGCCTCCCTGCTCTCTGAGATTGTTAAATGTCTCATAAACGAAGACCCTACTCTCCTGTAAGAATGCAGTCTCCTTAAGAGAGGGGCTGGCCCCTTCGTAATCCTCTCTCTGTTGGATTTGCTGTGTACATCTGCCCAGAAACACATTAAGCAGCTTTACAGATCAATTATCTTCTTGTATAAAATAAGAAAAGACAGAATGAGAAGAGTCCAGAAAACCAAAGAGTTTCCCACGCAAATTTGCACAGCCAGGAGATGACAGAATTTGGCCATGGTCAAGGGTTCAGAAGCAATCAACAAAGAAGTGATTCAGTTTGCTAGAGGAATCAGAAGTTGGAATTGTGTATCTAGGGATGAACCTGTTTGGCATTGCATGCTCTGAGCCAGAGAGCTCTGGGATTCCTCCCATCCCTCGAGGGGCAGTCCACACAAGGGGCAGAATCTGGACTCAGGTCCAGAGGAATCCATAGCCCCTCTCTCCAAGGAAATCAATCCTGAATATTCATTGGAAGGACTGATGCTGTAGCTGAAGCTCCAATACTTTGGTCACCTGATGCGAAGAGTCGACTCATTAGAAAAGCCCCTGATGCTGGGAAAGATTGAAGGCAGGAGAAGGGGGTGACAGAGGATGAGACGGTTGGATGGCATCACTAACTCAATGGACATGCGTTTGAGCAAGCTCCGGGAGATGGTGAAGGACAGGGAAGCTTGGCATGCTGCAGTCCATGGGGTCGCAAAGAGTCAGACACGAATGATCCACTAAACAACAGCAACCAAGTCTTCCTTCCTCAGTTTCCTTGGCTTCATCATAATTTCCTCCTTTTAAGCTGTGGGGGAATGGAACAGTCAGTTTACCCATCTGAAATGCAGGATCATGGGGGATGAGCTGCCCCTGCCCTTCCTACCTCCCCTTCAGCATCATTTGATACGGATGCTCAACTTCTCTGCTTTGAGGCTGTGACGTCAGGGAGATGGAAGGTTAGGAGAGAGACACATGATTGTCATGATGGATGTTTGGGATGAAAGTCAATGCCGTAAACACAGATTCATCGTGACACTCCTTCTGGTACATCTTTCATCTGGGGAATCTCAAAGCCCTGGACAAATGGTAATTAATATTCACAGCAGCTTCCAGGGGAGGATGTGGTCTGTCTGCTAAACACCAGAGGGCCATTATTTCCGTACCCCTCCCCAGCCCTCCCAGCTCGCTCCCAGCTGCTGCCTGCCCCAAGGTGACAGTGCCAGGTGGATATGATGTCCAGGTCTTAGACTCCTTAGGGGCATTTCTCTGCCTAGAAGGCTCCAGGGGCAGAAGGAGACTCCCAACTCACCTCCTGCCCCCACCCCTACCCTGCTTTCCCAGAGGATGACTAAGCGTAAACCAGGGCAGGAGTGGGAGCATTTCCTGCCTCCACTGGCAGGCTGGGGCCAAACAACTAGTTAGTTGACTCAGCAGGAACCACATGGCTCCAAAAATACAACCACCTCTGCCCAGATACACCTCACGCTCCCTTGGCCCTTTGGACACCGTCACCTGCTCGTCCTTCCTCCTCCCCCTACCCCAGGGGAGCTACTCCAAGTGGTGTTCGCCTTCCCTCTGATTCTAAAGGAACTATATGCTCAACACAGAACACCTGGAAAATACAGAAAAATATAACGGGGAGAATTATTTTAGTCATCCCATAATTCCACAGCTCCCCAAATAACCACAGTTAAAATCTTATGTTTCCTTTCTGTTTTTTCTACATTTGGGGGGGGTGGTGGTTATTTAAAAATTAATACATGATCGTGGCAAATATATATCTAATATTATATGCTGCATATATATTACTTTATACATGTAAAATAGGACAGAATGTTATAAAGTGAAAAGTCCTCTCCAACTTTCTCTTCCTACCCAAGGGGAAAACACTGTTAAGAGTTTCTTGTGTATCGTTCCAGAAATTGCTATTGCATGTCCTGGCATGCATCTGCACGCTCATTTTACATGGCTGAGGTCATACAGTATGAATAATTTAGCCTTATCTGTAGTTCATATGAACATGTGAGCATTTTCCATTCTGTTAAAAATTATTGGTTAAACGACTTTTTTATTGACTGCCTGACATTTTATCTTTCTGGTGTGCCATAGTTTATTTCACCTTTTCCCTGTCATTGGGCATGTACTCAGGTGAGGGACAGCAGGAAAAGAAAATGAGCCAGAATGAAATATTGGGAGGAGGAAGCAAATTTGGAGAGTCTGAGGGCCTACACTGTGCCAGCCACTTTTCCTATCTGCCCAATCACTCAGTGTGAGAGTTTAAACACTGTTCCCATCCTGCGGATGAGGGGCTTTCCTGATAGCTCAGTTGGTAAATAATTCACCTCCAATGCAGGAGACCTCGGTTCGATTCCTGGGTTGGGAAGATCCCCTGGAGAAAGGATAGGCTACCCACTCCAGTATTCTTGGACTTCTCTGGTAGCTCAAATGGTAAAGAATGTGCCTGCAGTGCAGGAGACCTGGGTTTGATCCTTGGGTTGGGAAGATCCCTGGAGGAGAGCATGGCAACCCACTCGAGTATTCTTGGCTGGAGAATCTTCATGGACAGAGGAGCCTGGTGGGCCCCAGTCCATGGGGTCCCAAAGAGTCGGACACGACTGAGTGACGAAGCACAGCACACATCCTGCAGATGAGGAAGCTGAGGTCCAGAGCAGTTAAAAAAGAATCTTTTTATAGGTAGGAGAACCAGGTTTTGATGTTTTGATTTTTTGGCCACACTGAATGGCCTGTAAGATCTTAGTTCCCCGACCAGGGATTGAACCTGTATCCTCTGCACTGGAAGTGCAGAGTCTTAACTACTGGCCTGCCAGGGAAGTCCCAAGAGTCACGTTTTGAAACAAAATTTGTCAGCTCCAAAGTCCATGGCTGTTCTGTTTCACCAAGATGCCTTGGACAAGTCCAGGGTTTAAGATTTCCCACCACTTAGCCCAGGAATGGGGAAAGCCGTTCCTGTACTTATTCTCTCACTCACTCCGACAACAGTGATGCACTGGGCGGGAGGAATTCAGGGTGGGAAAGACTCCGTCCCTGCCCTCTAGAAGTCCACTCTTGCATGGGGGTGGACGTGTAAACAAGTTATCAACCTGGCGTGGGAGAGGAGGATGTAAGGTGCCATGAGACTCAAACTCCTCTCCCAGCCTCCAAAGGTCAAAGAAGGCCTCCAGGCTGAGGACGCTGGATGCTGAGTCAGTCCTCCGGCACTGGCCAGGAAGTGCCAGTGAGGCCTGCGACGCCTCTGCTTCCTCTCCTCCCCAGGCCCACGCACTCCAGTCACTGGAAGCGGGAGTTGGCTCCACCCTGACCTGGCTTTTGTGTCAGGCTTCCTGCCCTTTAGTTGATCAGCTTGCCAGGCTCCCACGGCAGTAGAGTGGGTGGGGGGCTGCCAATTTCTGAGAAAAACTTCAAGCTGGTGTTTCCGGTTTGTTTTCTAGGAGTTCAGGAAATGTTTATCACACTCTGGGGAAGCTAGGAGTATTAGTGACAAAAGGTTTGGTTAAGGGCTTGGGGTGTGGATGGACAGGTCAGGATTGGGGTCCTGCTTCCATCATTTGCTCTGAGACTGCAGGAAAATCACCAACACCAGTCAGAACTCTTAGTAACAAGCTACAGAGATGGACCCAATGATCTTAAAAAATGAAAAAAAAAAAAGAATCCAATGCAATAGAATGGGCAGGGATTCAAAACGGGCAAACTTGGGAAAGGAGCAGAAATTAAGGTCACATTCAAGGCCTGGAGAAGCAGAAGGCACAAAACCACCCCTTGGCCAGGAAGTACTTAGTCAGGACACTGATGCCATTGCAGCCAGCTATCACGGCAGACAGAGTTCTAACTCTTTAGCGCTCCGGGTCCAGGGCCCAAGCCTCAGGTCATGTGCCCACACCCATTACCAGAAAGCTAGAAGCAGGAGGATTTGCCCTTGGACCTCAGTAATAGGAGGTTCCTTCCTCCAAGTTAATATATAAAGGCAAGTCCTGCGCACAGGCCAGGGGGGCTTTGGAGAGTGGACCGCCCAAAACTCAACATTGTGGACATGCCCTAACATCTCAGAGCTTTTGTAAAATAGACTCATTAATAATGTCCACCTCACAGGATTGCTATGAGGATTTAAAAAAAATAGGCGAAGTGCTTGCTTGATACAGATACCCAGTAAATGCTCGGTAGATGTTAGTTTACTATTATTGTTGTTGCTGTTGTTTACTATTATTACTATTATAATCCACTTTCTCTCTTTTAAAGTAAAACATGGATGGTTTTCACTATAAAGTAATATATTCCATAGATAGAAAGATTAAAAAATACTGAAAAGTTGAAAGAAGAAAATGAAATTACCTCTACCACCCACAGAAAACCACTGTCAACAATTTGGTGTTTCCTGCCACCCTGTTTTCTACGTATTCTGGGTTCTTTCTTCCCTTTTTTCCTTTCGAACAGCTGTGATCACCCTGTGGGTATAGTTGTATATCCTACTTTACAGCCTCTGCATTTCCTTATGTTATTAAAGACTCTTTGCAATCATCATTCTTAGGAGCTGTGAAATATCCTGTGGAGTGGATAGGCTCATTCCCCAAGTATTGTTTCCAGTTTTTAGAAGGGTAGGGGGGGACATGCATTTATAAATTATGAGTGTTTTTTTCAGAAACGGTTTCTGATTCTGGAATGCTTCTTTAGAGTATCAACTGATACTTAATTGACATCAATTAAGCAATTTGTCCCAAGAAACTTTCAAGAGACCATTTCCTAAAATTCCCACAAATCTGATGCAGGTCAGGGGACAAGACCCTACGGGACCTGTACCCCTTCACTGAATTTTGACAGGGCATTTTCACTGCCACCAAGAGTATGAGCTCCTCAGCCCCACAGTCACCTGGAGCGGGCTGGCCTGCCCACTGCTTTCTCACGTTCCCAATATGCTCAACCACTGATTAGACTGGGGTGGTTTATCCTGCCTGTGAAATTGCCTGCCATTAGTGCAGTGGGAAGTGCCTGCACTCTGCCTTTTGGCAGCTTGGGACTCAGGGCAATTTTCTTACATCTTCTGGAAAAAAAAGAGAATCCTAGATAAGTTCACTTAGACAGTGCTTCTTCTCTTTTCCTGGAGACTTTCCTATTCTTCTCGTCTTCACCTTACATTCCCCACCTACACACTCACACCCCAACTCTGCCCCAGCCCCCACTAGCCTCCGGGCACCTGTGGGTCCCAGATTGGTTTCCAGGAAGTGGCTTTCATCTAAGGAGGGGATGGGGATCACACGACTGACCTGGCTCTCCAACCAGGGGTGACTAAAATGCCAGAGACGCTGATTGTTTGAACTTCCTGGGCAGGGCCCGGCATCTGCCGGTAGTGGGGCTTTGGAAGCAACAATAATTAATATTTTGCGGAGTGTGATTCTGATCGTCTGGCCCAGGAGAGGGTCCCACCCAGAGCTGAGAGCCCCGTGGGAACTGCCCCAGCTACATTCCTGGGCAGTGATTGCGAAAATGGGCACCCTCGCCCCACCTGGGAGGGCTCCGAGGGTGCGGCGGCGGGCAGAGGATGCACCCCAACCTACCCTGGCTCTGCCCTGGCCACCAGTGTGGGAGTGAAGTGACCAGAAAGGGTGACTGAGGAGGGCAAAGGGAAATGAAATCGTCCTTTCCCCTCCCAGACACACTTCCTGCCCTTCTGAAATACAATTAGAACCTAGAAGTAGCAGGGGGCTCAGAGGTGTCCTCGCCCAGCTTTCTCCTGTCACGTGGCTGGGAGCTGAGGTCCAAGCAGAAGTGAATTGCTTGCTCTACTTGAATTTTCTATGAGAAATGACTGCATGAGCGTGGCAGGAGATTTCAGAAGCGCTATCCGTGACATTGTTTATTGCCTGCCATTTCACTGACTCAGAAAGGCTTTCAGCCCCCCTAAACTCTCCTCCTACTCCCTCCCCAGCACCTGAAATGCCACATCACTTCTTCTAGTTTCAGACTTTGATGCCAATTAAAAATTAAGCTTCCCCTAGCGGGGATCACTTCCAGTGTCAGTAAGTGGTACTTTCTGTTCCTTTTCTGAGAGCAGGTGATGGAGGGAGGGTAGGAGGGCATAAAACCTCACCATGGCAGAAGTCCTCAGATCACTTCCCAAATGTGGCGTTTTCAGTTTTTAATTCACTCGAGATGGGGCAATTTCTGGTCACCTTTGCAACCATGCCATGAGGTGGGAGAACGCTTAACTGTCGCTTCCATTCATCAGATGAGGAAATGGAGGTTCTGAGAGGTTCAGTAACTTGCCCAAGGACATGCAGCTAGTAAGTACCCAGGCAGGGTTGAAATTTTGACACTCAGCTGCTCCCCAAAGACAGGATAAGGGTGTGATGTTAGTGTTTTTGTTGACTGGTTTCTCGAAAAGTGTGAAACAAGTTATAGGTCTCAAGATTTGAGAGGGCTTGAAGTAATACAATGCAGAATGCCTGCCTTCTCTCATTTGAGCCTCATGACAGCCCCAGGCAAGCATCATCCCATTTTCCAGAGGAAAAACCTGAGGCTCAGAGATTTACTATTAATAAATTAAGTCAGCTGTAAGTACCTCCAGGGAAATGAACTGGGTCACATCCCCCTTTTTAGGTCTGAGCCATAACTTTATCAATGAATGTTTGTTGAGTGTTTGCAGAAGGAATCCTAACACAGCCTATACATTTTACAGATGAGAAAACAGATCTGCAGCATAAAGGAATATGCCTGGGTCACACAGTGAGTGGCAGAACCTGGACCTCAGAGCTTTCAATCCCTGCTCCAGTGTCCTGTCTACTTCGTTCATCCATCCATCCATTCATTCATCCAACTGTAAGAACTGAGCTGACGCACCTCCAGGTACTGTGCTGGGCTCTGGGGACACAAACAAACAGGACAGGGAACAGTGCGAGGAGAGTTGTGTACTTGCTTTGAGTCCTAAAACCTAAGGGAAGGGTGGAGTGCCAAAAAGATAATATTTTAATGCAATGTTTTTAAAAAATCACATCCTAACTATGGCCCATAAGCCTGCAGTCTATTTTTGTGAATCAAGTTTTGTTAAGATTAAATCTCAGCCTCTGTTTTGAGGAGCCCACAGTTTGATCAGAGGAGAGAAGCCCACGTGGAGTATTTATTTAATTCTCTGTGAGTGTCCTCAGGAAGCCAGCCAGGGGGTGCGGGGGAGAGTCGGGCAGGGAAGGAAATGTGCAGAGGTACAGCTGTATGAGAGCTGGGGTTATGGAGGGAAATGGCAGCAGAGTTCTCTGGTGCAGGAGAGACAGGGTGAGGAGGCAGGGGAAGGAATGGTGGGTGAGCAGGTCTCAGAGATTAGGGAGAGGAGAGAGCAGTGCAGGGTGCACTGGGCTGAGAAGGGTCCTCAAAGGATCTGGGGCTAGCGAACTACCCTCAGGCTGACACAAGAACAGGAGGATAAGACCCAAACCAGAGCGGGCAGCATGCGTGGGTGCTAAGTCGCTTCAGTGGTGTCTGACTCTGTGCAACCCCATGGACTGCAGCCTGCCAGGCTCCTCTGTCCATGGGATTCTCCAGGCAAGAATACTGGAGTGGGTTGCCATGCCCTGTACCAGAGGACCTTCCCAACCCAGGGATCGAACCGATGTCTCTCATGTCTAACCTGCATTGGCAGGCAGGTTCTTTACTACTAGCGCCTCCTGGGAAACCCAGAGGGGTCAGATCTTCCCTCAGAAATATGTTCACAACACAATGAATGTGTTTGGCCAGTTGTCCCTGGATGTGCCTAGGGTATCTGCCCCCCTCTATTCTGTGTCCCCCACCCTGGGACTCTCCCAAGGGCGGAAGATGCCCACAAGCTGCTGCTGCCTCAGGAGAGCTGCTCAGAGCCAAGGAACACCTTGGAAGAAAGGGAACTTCCGAGGAATTCTTCTCATTTGTTGAGAATACTATAAATGCACACCTAAAGATATTCCATGTGGGAACCTCCCTGGGGGTCCACTGGTTAAGACTTCGTCTTCCAATGTAGAGGGTGTGGGTTCCATCCCTGGTCTGGGAGCTGAGATCCCACATGCTTTGCAGCCAAAAAACCAAAACAGAAAACAGAAATAGTATTGTAACAAATTCAATAAAGACTTTTAAAATGGTCCACATCATAAAAACCAAAATGTGAATCACTCAGAAGAGAGTCTGGCATAAAATAAATACTCAAAAAAATGATGGCTATTACTTTATTTTATGATAAGAGTATTTTAGATCGTTTTTTAAAGTTACAATTTGTAAGACCCATTTTTGAAGGACGTTGTCCTTCATATGCTTGTCCTTCCGCATATGTTTACATTGGTTGTTGATGACTGCAAGATGTATCTGCTAAATCAGACTGTCAGCTAATAGTTGAGAGGGCAGGGTTGTTTGGGAGGGAGTAGAATCCTGGGGAAGATTTAATCAAAGACGACTTCCTGGAGGGGGTGCTGGGAGAAGAGTTTTAAAAGAATTGATGAGAAGATGGATGGAAGCATGCTAAATGACATGGCATCTGAAAGGTGGAACAATTTTGCCTACCTTCTCTGAGACTTAATTGATATCATATACATTAAATGGATGGCATGTAACAGGAACCCAGTTAGTGGTAGATGATGAAGCAGGAGGGATGCAGGGGACAGGGGGCAAGAGAGAAAGAGGGAAAGGGGCCAAGAAGCAGGAGACCTCGGTTCCAGACATAGGTGTGCCTCTGGTTAGCAATGTGAGACTTTGGAAACATCACTACCTTCTTAACACCTCAGATTTCTTTTCTTCAAACGGATTATTCAGGTTAAGATGTCCACCTCTGGGAGTCCCTGATTATAATAAATACAAAATTATAACAGCTATTGTTTATTACTGCCTACCATATACCAATCACTTTTTTAAATGATAAACATAACATCTTATTTGATTTTCACAACAAAGCTGTTCAGTTCAGTTCAGTCGCTCAGTCGTGTCCAACTCTTTGTGACCCCATGGACTGCAGCACGCCAGGCCTCCCTGTCCATCACCAACTCCCGGAGTTTACTCAAACTCACGTCCATTGAGTCAGTGATGCCATCCAACCATCTCATCTTCTGTTGTCCCCTTCTCCTCCTGCCTTCAATCTTTCCTAGCATTAGGGTCTTTTCAAATGAGTCAGTTCTGTGCATTAGGTGGCCAAAGTACTGGAGTTTCAGCATCAGTCCTTCCAATGAATATTCAGGACTGATTTCCTTTAGAATGGACTGGTTGGATCTCCTTGCAGTCCAAGGACAAAGCTGTTAGTGGTAACAAGTGAAAAGCTTGGTGGACTCCATTATTATTCCCATTATTTTGTTAAGGAAATAGAGGCTCAGAGAAGTCAAGTAACCTGTACCAATGGTAATAGAGTCTCTGACTCAAGGAAGGCAGAGAGATGCTGCCTCCTGGGAGCCATCCCCTCTACAGAGAAACTTTTCCCCACATGGCTGGGATTGGTGTTGGCTGGCTCACTGGAGACAACAATGCTACAGGAAGGAGTCTGCTGTCCTACCGGGTTTCACCTCCCAGTTTCTGTGGCAGCTCCGGCCCATACCTTGAACATCCCCCTACCCACCCACACCCCTACCTCAGCACAGTAACTTTCCCCCAAAGCTGTGTCACTCCCAACAGATGACACTCAGGAAAAAGCTCCGTGGTTGAATCACAGTGACCACTTCCTGTTTCATTCAGGGTCCCCTGTGCTCCAGAGCCCTCACTCTGCCATGCCCTGTTTAGTAATAAGAGCCATGATATGTGTGACCCCCCACACACACTCCCCGCTCCTAGGGAGACTTACTCACCCCTTCCTGTGCCCTTAGCCTACCAGGCTGAGGGGCGCAAGCTCTCAGCTTCAGCCCTGTCCCACACCTCTGCTACAGAGAGCCCAGTGGGACTCTGGTTGTCCTGGGGCTGGGTAAGGAGGCAAACCAGGACCCCATCCCTCCAGATGGGTGATGTAAGACTGATGGGTGCAGGTGGGCGGATGTTCAAGCCTCAGCCATGAAGTAAGGAGTAGTCACTGACCCTGTGGGCGCCTCGTGGGCACCCACTCAAGGCACTGCTGTCTCTAAGCACAAGGGTCAGGACTCTGTGTGGAAAGACAAACACAGATGGGGTTGTGTGTCTCAGGGGAAACCCCAGTCTTCTCCCAGTTGCTCAGAACAGGCTTCCTGGAGGTTGACAAACTGCACGGAAGGTTGAGTGTGAGAGCAGAAGAAGTCATCAGATATTTGAGAGGCTGTCTGGTGGGGGACACTTCCTCTGGGTAAGGGAATCCAGGAAGATTGTTTCAGATCTTTTGAAGTCTTAAGCCTCTAAAGGTATTTCTTGCCCACCCTCCCCCCAAAGGTAATACAAAATTAAGCATCTAATTCCTAAAAACAAGTATAAAGAAGTCCAATAAAGTTCTGAGTTTTCTCATGAACCACTTTAGTGCTTTTTTTTTTCCTTCTCTTTTTAAAAATAGTTATCACATATCAGTGTCCCTTGAAATTGTTTTTATGCTTTCAGATGCCTCCACTTTGCTGTTCCAACAGCCCTGATGGTCGGCCTGTTGGATAACCCTGCCCTGGGAACGGTGGATGGTCACTGGGCCACATGTGTTGTCAAGTAGAGGGAAGAGCTTTCTCACCATGTGTGTGGTATGACCACTGAGTGGGCTGCCCAGGAAAGGAGCGCCTGGTCCTTGGTGTGTTCCCACCCCCACGAGGTCAGAAGTTCCCATGACGAGGATGGGTTGTGTGGGAGAGGGAGTCTGGAAAGGGTACCCTAAGGTCCCTCCCAGTCCAGTGATGCTAGGGTGGGAATTACAAGCGCTTTGGAAAGAAAGCATTCATGAGATTTGCTAGTGGTCAACACAGGCTAGTGGTCAACCCAGCTGTCGGTTGGCCTCTGGGGTCCTATTGGGGACTTTGAGGAGAAGAATTTCTCTTCCCACAAGGAAGGCAAGCTTAGACTTGCCTTGGAAGCTTTGGGACCAGCCCTGAAGGAACATCTGGAAAACCAACCACTGCCATAAGATGGCGATAGTGGTGGGCGTGCCAGGACCAAATGGGCGGGACTATCGGGGCCATCAATCCAAGCTCTCTGTGTTTAATGCTTTTTAGGCAAATGCTGCCCCGAGCCCTTCTGATTCGTAAGAGCTCCTTGAAAGTCACAGCTGCTTTATTGGGTCCTTGTATGCCTGGCACCAAGGCTTCCCTGGTGGCTCAGATGGTAAAGAATCTGCCTGCAATGGGGGAGACCCAGCTTCGATCTCTGGGTCAGGAAACTCCCCTGGAGAAGGTCATTGCAACCCACTCCAGTATTCTTGCCTGGAGAATCCCATGGACAGAGGAGCCTGGCAGGCTGTAGTCCATAGGGCGGCAAAGAGTCGGACACTACTGAACAACTTTCACTTTCACTATATGCCTGGTACCAGCTTCCAGCTAAATTAATTGAATGACTAGAGTCAGGAGAAATGGGATGGCATATTTCTTTTAGGCTGTACATAAATGCACATTCTACAGACAATAAATAAAATGTCTTCTGATTGTTTAGTGACTTTGCAAAGGATACACAGAAAACTTGTCATGGCATTTGCCCCTGGAAGGGGAGCCCGAGGGATGAGGTTTGGGGGTGGGAGGGAGACTCTTGGTCACTTAATATTATTTTTATCATGTGCAATTATTAGTTACATAAACTAACATAAAAACACTGGCTTAAAAATTTTCCAAAGTGCTTTCAGCAACCACAGAAAGTGGTTTAAGAGGTGGAAAGACGTACTGGATGCTGTAGGTGTGCGACCCTCCCTAGAAGGGGTTCTTGACCTTTTACTCAACTTTATTGACTTTCAATTTATAATTTTCACAACATTGAAATGTTTCTTGTCCAGGATAGAGCTCATTAAACACATCGGGTTAAAAGTGGGTTTGTGGTGAGGGCAGCCCACTTTCCCCAAGAGAGGAGTCAGAACAAGGGTACCTCAATCAACAGCCACCAAAATGACCAGAAGTTACTGGCAAAAGACTACATTGTAGTAAAGAAAAACTGGGTGGCCACACCCCATGGCATGTGGGACCTTAGTTCCCCAACCAGCAATGGAACCTATCCCCTGCAGTGGAAGCACTGAATCTTAACCGCTGAACCGCCAGGTAAGTCCCTGTAGTCTCTGTTTAAAGTGACTCATAATACTTCCTTGTTAAAATCAGTTATTCCAGACAAGCTGTGCCTTCAGAGTAAACTGGTGAACCCAGCTAAATTCTAAATTCTCAGAAGGCTTTCTTAAAGTCTACAGAGTTTATTTCACTGCACCAAGAAGTTTTCACTGACACCGTCCATGAAAAAGAGGGGATTTCCACCCCAAGGACCAACGCTGAGCACAGAAGCCCTTCCTTGACCTCCAGCTTAGTCCAAGGTGAAAATCTGCATTTCCTTCTATCATCCGTGTAAATAAGCACTGGACACCTTGACCTTGGAGAATTGCTCAAACTCTCTGGGACGCAGTTGCACGACATCCAACTAGAAATTAAAATTCCTACACTACATTCTGTGTTCTGATTGTGATGCTATCAGCATGGATCTATATGTTTTTAAAATGCATAGAACTGTATACTAGCAGAATCTACTGCACAATAATTTTAAAACAAACAAGAAAACTTAATCCTATGCTTTAAGTAAGACACTCCTTATATGGCATTATTTTTACCTGTTTATTCCTGGCAAGGTCTAGTTGTTATTTGTCGAATGAATGAATATTGGAAAGAGAAGAATACTGATGGCAGGCAGGCACTCAATTGTTGTTTGTTCCTGCCACCTTCCCTTTGGTCATTTCAGATAACAGGACACAGTGCAAGTCTCCAGAAAATACTAATGCCTTGATCGTTTCTCAGCCACTTGGGCAATCTTTGACCCAAAAGGAGAGGAAAGGCAGCTGCTGGCACAGAGAGTGACCTGGGTGGTTCCCTGTGGCCATGGATACGTTCTATATCAACAAAGTGACTTCTTCCTGCCAAGCACGAGGCAGACTAGAAGAGAATTCAAAATACAATCAATTTAGGCACATCCCTTTCCTTGATCTACTTACATGATGGAAACTGAGCATTTATCTCAATGTCCTGGGTTAACACAGGCTGGGGAGTTGCCCAGTTAAGAACTTCACTTACTTTATATGGTTTCAACCTCACAACATCTTCTGAGGAGTGACTCTTTTTATTAAGCGAGGAAGGGAGAGCTCAAACACAAAGATAATGTCCAAAGTTGTGCAGCTACTACAGGGTCCAGCCTGAGTTCCAACTGAGGCTTGTCTGATTCTTAATTCAAGCTCTTACCCACATGCTATACTGCCTCCAGCAGTTCCAGACAGGCTTTGGAATGAGAACATCCTGTGTCCCTACAGAATCGGAACAAGCCTAAGGTAGGCATGGGGTGAATTCCTTGATGTGTGGGCCCCTCTTCCTTTGGCTTTCAAAGGCTCACTTCAGTGAAGTTCTGTTAAAGTCAAAAGGTGACATCTTTTCACGGACAGTTGGCCAAGTCTGTGTCCAGCTCTGGCACCTCAAGGGTTGTTGTCAACGGAACTTTGGATCACTCTGTGGTTCTATAGTTACCCCCTCTTTTTCTTTCTTGTTCTTCCACCTTTTCAAGAGAATACTTGAGAGATGGCAGCTCCAAGTGGCCCACTTGTTACTGATTGAAGGAGATGCTGACTTGAAATAAAAACAGTTCCCAGGACCTTCAAGGCCCCAAATAGAAAGAGCCATGTTCTCTAAACACTTTGATTGCAGAAGCTGATTCACAGCTGTACCCAGAGCCTTACAAGGTGCCAGGAACAAGGTGGTACTCAGCAAATGTTGAAGGAACTGACTAATTATGAAAAGTGAAAGTGAAAGTTGCTCAGTCATATTCAACTCTTTGCAACCCCATGGACTATATAGTCCATGGAATTCTCTAGGCTAGAATATTGGAGTGGTAGCCTTTCCCTTCTCCATGGGATCTTCCAAACCCAGGGATCGAACCCAGGTGTCCCACATTGCAGGCGGATTCTTTACCAGCTGAGCCACAAAGGAAACCCAATTATGAAAAGAATTCCCTAAAGAAGTCAGCTAGAAAACTGGGATAGAGAGATGAGCTAACATTTGTAGTGACAATTGGAATAAAAGTACAGGAGTGTATGTGCATGTACCCCAGAGCAACGTCTCAGCAACCCCTGTGATGAGGGGAGACACCCCTGTGTCTGTCCATGTCTCCTCCACATCTTGTGAACTGGAGCTGTCAGTGTAGACGCTTCCTGCCCACCCAGGCTTCTGACCTGAGGAATGAATCAACCTCTCTCTTTCTCTCTCTCTCTCTCGATAAAATACACATAGTATAAAACAACATACAACATCTTCCAATATGTCCCTTTAGCCTTGAGTTGTCCCATTTTTACCTACTATCTTGGGTTTTGGGCTTCCCTGGTAGCTCAGCTGGTAAAGAATCCACCTGCAATGCAGGAGACCCCGGTTCAATTCCTGGGGAAGTTCCCCTGGAGAAGGTATAGGCTACCACTCCAGCATTCTTGGGCTTCCCTGGTGGTCCAGATGGTAAAGAATCTGCCTGCAATGTGGTATACCTGGGTTCAATCCCTGGATTGGGAAGATCCTTAGAGGAGGGCATGGCAACCCACTCCAGTATTCTTGCCTGGAGAACCCCCATGGACTGAGGAGCCTGGAGGATTACAGTCAATGGGGTCACAAAGAGTCGGACATGACTGAGCAACTAAGCACACACACACACACACACACACACACACACACACGTCTTGGGTTTTAGCTATAAATACAAAGACACTGGGCTTCAAACTCTTTGTTGAGTCTTACTGTGGTACAGTACAGTATTGGTACCAATAAATGTTCACCAGGTAATTGATCATGCTCTGCTTTATTTTTTTGCTATACTTCAATCTTGTAGTTTAAGAGCAAGTTTGGCTTTTTGATGCACCCAACAATTATATACGAAATGCTGGAGTGGATAAAGCACAAGCTGGAATCAAGATTGCTGGGAGAAATATCAATAACCTCAGATATGCAGATGACACCACGCTATGGCAGAAAGTGAAGAAGAACTAAAGAGCCTCTTGATGAAAGTGAAAGAGGAGAGTGAAAAAGTTAGCTTAAAACTCAACATTCAAAAAATGAAGATCATGGCATCTGGTGAATCACTTCATGGAAAATAGATGGGGAAACAATGGAAACAGTGAGAGACTTTATTTTCTTGGGCTCCAAAGTCACTGCAGATGGTGACTGCAGCCATGAAATTAAAAGACGCTTGCTCCTTGGAAGAAAAGCTATGACCAACCTAGACAGAATATTAAAAAGCAGAGACATTACTTTGCCAACAAAGGTCCACCTAGTCAAAGCTATGGTTTTTCCAGTAGTCATGTATGGATGTGAGAGTTGGACTATAAAGAAAGCTAAGCACTGAAGAATTGATGCTTTTGAACTGTGGCGTTGGAGAAGACTCTTGAAAGTCCCTTGGACTGCAAGGAGATCCAACTAGTCAATCCTAAAGGAAATCAGTCCTGAATATTCATTGGAAGGACTGATGCTGAAGCGCCAATACTTTGGCCACCTGATGCGAAGAACTGACTCCTTAGAAAAGACCCTGATGCTGAGCAAGAATGAAGGCAGGAGAAGGGGACGACAGAGGATGAGATGGTTGGATCGCATCACCAACTCGATGGACATAAGTTTGAGTAAGCTCCGGGAGATGGTGATGGACAAGGAAGCCTGGCTTGCTGCAGTCCATGGGGTCTCAGAGTCCAAAAAATAACTGAGCCACAGAACTGAACTGAACAATTATAAGTACTTCTTGACTGCCCTCTAGTGGGAATGGTGAAGAAGTGAAACTCAGAACAATGTACATCTTTCCTGCTAGAAAAAAGTGGCCCTTCTTTTCCCTAACTCAAAGGACTTTACATTACTCAAAACTGTAATCAATCCTACACACCACCAAATGTGTAAAAGAGATAAACAACAAGGATTTAGATAAGCACAGGGAACTATATTCAATATCTTGTATAACCTATAATGGAAAAGAATCAGAAAAAAATATATAAATATATTTATAACTGACCGATCCCTGGGTCGGGAAGATCCTCTGGAGTAGGAGATGGCAACCTGCTCCATGGTCTTGTCTGGAAAATCTCATGGACAGAGGAGTCTGGCCGGCTATAGTTCTGACTGAGCAACCAAGCACGTAACTGAATCACTTTGCTTATGTCTGAAACTAACTCAATATTATAAATCACCAATACTTCAGTAAAAAAAAAATAGTGGGATGAATGATTCTGACTCAGCCTAAGTCCTGCATCTTGATGACATCAGTAGTAGTCAAATCAAAGATGAGCTCTTGGACTGACATAGTCCAATCAGAGTGGACCCCAGAATGTTTTCTGGAAATGCCAGGATAAAGATGCTTGCTATCTTTCACTGAATTTCAGCATAGAAAGATGCTACTCCAGAAGCTGATGACATCATCTTTCAAGCCTAAGAAGGGAACTGCCAAGAATGGAGACAACGTCAAGGCAACACAGCTGAGAAATGTAAAGAAAAAACTAAATTTTGGAAACATGGTTTGGGCTCTGAGTCAAGTCATATCTGAAGCTGATATCTTTGAATTGCTTGATTTACAAAAACCAATAAATACTTTTCCATGCCTAAGCCAAAAAAGAAAAACAAAATTGTGATCTATCCAAAGTTAGTAGTTTATCCTCACGTTATATATGAATCTGATGCATAGAATGGTGCTTCTCAAACTAAATGTGGTGAAGGGCCAGTTTTTATATTTTCTTGATCTGTTGTGAATCATTCCATTTGTAAAGTTCAATATAAATGAATTACTTAATAAATTACATTAAAAACCAAAGACATACAAAATAAAAACCTAATTGTCATGATCGGATTCAATAAACAATATTACATTTCAATAAACACAATCAGAACAAACATAACATAGGGAAAAAGTAAAATAATTGCAAAATATGTATGTGTTGTTCATTGAATGTACATGTTATAAGTGATGAATAGAGAGAACTGCTTTTATACTAATAATTTTTTTGTCATTCTTCAGTCAAAACTATACAAAAATTGTAAGTAAAATATAATGTTATTTTACTTATAAAATTATAAGTAAAATATAAATGAATACTATTCATATCAATATTGTTTTTAGTGGATAAATATGCTTATAAGGACTTATTAAATCTAGCTAAAGCAGGCAGAATGGAATATACTGCTACTCACAAGGTACAATGACTGTTGAAACTGTTTTTATGTTTTGTTTTAATAAAAGCTCTAGTGGAGAAACCCGGAGAAGACAATGGCAACCCACTTCAGTACTCTTGCCTGGAAAATCCCGTGGATGAAGGAGCCTGGTGGGCTATAGTCCATGGGATCACTAGGAGTCAGACATGACTGAGCGACTTCACTTTCACTTTTTACTTTACTGCATTGGAGAAGGAAATGGCAACCCACTCCAGTGTTCTTGCCTGGAGAATCCCAGGGACGGGGGAGCCTGGTGGGCTGCCGTCTATGGGGTCGCACAGAGTCGGACACGACTGAAGCGACTTAGCAGCAGCAGTAGCAGTGGAGAAACCAGTATTACAGAGGTTTGTTAACAGGAATAGAAGAAGAAATTTTAAAGTCATTCCAGGAAGCTCAAGATTTCATCTTTCACTTTTATCCAAAATAAAGCAAGTGATTCTGATGTTCAAAATCCACAATCCATTGGCATTTCCACCAATTTATCCTTTAAGTTTATAAAGTTGAAAAGTTACCTTTCAAGGAAAGCAATGGTTTCTGGACCTGTAAATTTCCCATGCATGGATCTTCTTCTGATGGAAATGTAAACAGTTCTGTCAAATCTGTAAGGCATTTGGCCATAACACTTACCAGATGTGCAATATCAAGATCATCACCTACTTTACTGATAATTGTTGTTAAATTAAGGAGCATGTTGTATAGTCTATGGAAACCCTCTTTTTCCAAGCTTCTTGCTTTCATTTTTGCTCTTCGATCCTATCTGCCATTTTAAATCATATCGCAGTCTTTCCTTGCTCAGAAGTAGCAAGATTGTCAAAAATGCCCAAAATATCACACAAATAAACAAATCTGTCATTCAAACCACATTTTTAAAAGGCAGAGACCTTATGAAAATGTTTTTCACTTTCTAGGAATACTGCAAATATGTTTCACGTTAAGACATTGCTAATAGAACATTCCACTTCAGTCACCGCTTTTGTCAGCGTGGAATCTCATGCCTCCTCTATATGCAACAATAGGTGTTTCCATGTTTTCACATAATAAAGAGAAAATCTCAAACCTAATACAGTGATTTTTGCATAATTCACAATTTTTTACTGTGTAACTTAACACTGTTTAGTTCAGCTAAAATTTTTTCAGTGCAAAGCTATCTTGATGAAGGAAGCTGCATGTTGATTTACACACTCATGCAAGCTCTTTAATTTGGGTAATGACTTGAGAATGTTTTTCTGTCAATGCAGCTGCACCATTAGAACATATTCCTATTCTAAATTTAAACCACATTCCTTAAGAGTGTAATCCTTCACAGTTTTATGTGGTTCAGAGTTAGTTGTGTTTGTCATCAATGAAGCTGAAAAAAATTCTTCCTCGTATCTCTACTGTGTTCAAATTGCATATGCATGCGTGCTAAGTTGCTTCAGTTGTGTCTGGCTCTTTGTGACCTATGGACTGTAGCCCACCAGGCTCCTCTGTCCATGGGATTCTCCAGGCAAGATTACTGGAGTGGATTGCCATGCCTTCCTCCAAGAGATCTTCACCTAGGGATTAAAACCTAGTCTTCTGCATTGGCAGCCATGTTCTTTACCACTAGCACCACCTGGGAAGCCCCAAATTGCATATATATATTTCAAATTAATTGTCACATTAGCAGTTTGTGTGCATTCAATGATTTGAAATGAAGAAAAAAGAAAAATACCTTGCTACCTGTATTTTTTTGTGTGAGTTAATCTGTCACTGTCTTGAGCTAGTTGCTGAATGTGTCCAACTATGAAGAACGATATTTGATCTACCTACTTAGGCATGATTCACCCATAATTTCCAAGATTCTTGAGAGTTTTGCACTATTTTTTAAATCTTAGCATCCCCAAGTGCTACTTTATTAGGCACAAGGGACAATGCTTATATGGGAAATTTTGAATCTCCATGTCTATCAATTTTTAAAAATTCAATAATCTTTCAGAGTGTCCTTTAAGTTTTGAACTTATTCTTTTGTTTTCTTTGTAAATGCTACCTAAATTTGATGTTTACTTATTTATACAATTTTTACAGGTACACTTCACTTATATTATTACAAAACACTGGCTACATTCCCCATATTGTACAATATATCTTGTAGCCTATTTTACACCCAGCACCTTCTACTACCCCACCTTTATATTGCCCTTTCCTCATTTCCTCAACAGCAAACACTAGTTTGTTCTCTTTATCTGTGAGTCTGTTTCTTTTTTGTTACATTCACTGGTTTGTTGTACTTTTTAGATCTCACACATAAGTTTTATCATGCATTGTCTTTGTCTGTCTAACGTTTCACTTAGCATGTTGTGTGTGTCGTGTGTGTGTTTAGTTGTTAAGTCCTGACTCTTCTGAGACCCTATGGACTGTAGCCTGCCAGGCTCCTCTGTCCATAGGATTTCCCAGGCAAGCATACTGGAGTGGTTTGCAGTTTCCTCCTCCAGGGGATCTTCCTAACCAAACCTACATCTTCTGTACTGGCAGGCAATAACGTCCTCTAAGTCCATGCACATTGCTGCATATGGCAAAGTTTCATTCTTTTTTACGGCTGAGTAGTATTCCATTGTGTGTGTGTGTGTGTGTGTGTGTGTGTACACACATATACATACATATATACATATCACATCTTTAGCTTTTCTTTGTTGTTGGACACTTAGGTTGCTTATAATGATGCTATGAACATTAGAGTGCACATGTATTTTTGATTTGGTGTTTTTGGTGGGATTTGTTTACATACATCTATACAGCCAGGAGTGGAGTTTCTGGGTCATATGGTAGTTCTAGCTTTAGTATTTTGAGAAACCTTCATACTTTTTTCCACAGTGGCTGCACCAATTTACATTCCCACCAAACAGTGTTAGAGGTTCTCTTTTCTCTGCATCCTTGCCAACATTTGTTCTTTGTGTTCTTTTTGATGATAGCCATTCTGACAGATGTGATGTGGTTTTTGATTTACATTTCCCTGATGATTTAATGATGTTGAGCATCTTTTCATGTGCCTGTTGGCCACCTGCATTTCTTCTTTGGAAAAATGTCTATTCAGTTCTTCTGCCCAGTTTTTAATCGAGTTGTTTGTATCTTGATATTGCATTGCATGAGCTGTTTACATATGTTGGATTATATAATTCCTTATTAGTCATACCATTTGCAAATATTTTCTCCCATTCAGTATGCTGTCTTTTTGTTTTGTTGATGGTTTCCTTTACTGTGCAAAAACTTTTAAGTTTATTTAGGTCCTATTTGTTTATTTTTGCTTTTATTTCCTTTATGAGACAGATCAAAAAAAGAAAAAAACTTTCCTCAAATCTATTTCCTAATCTTCCCACCCAATCTGCAACCCCAGGCAACTACTAATCTATTTTATGTGTCCTATGAATTTGTCTGTTTTGGACATTTCATATAAATGGAATCATATAATATGTGCTCTTTTGTGACTAGATTCTTTCACTTAGCTTACGTTTGCAAGATTCATTCTTTTTTTGTTTTTCCCCTTGGCTGCATCGCATGAGTTCCCCGACCAGGGCTTGAACCCAGGCCACAGCAGTGAAAGCCCAGAATCCTAACCACTAGGCAACCAGGGAACTCCCTTGGTATTCTTAAGTGTATGTGTCAGTACAATCTTCAGCATGTATCAGTATTACTTTTTATTGCTGAATCACACTTTATTGTATGGATTGAGCACATTTTACCCATCTATCAGTTGATGGACATTTAAGTTATTTCTACCTTTTAGCTGCTAAGAAATTATGCTGCTATGGACATTCATATACAAATTTTTGTGTGAAAGTTTTCATTTCTCTTGCATATATACCTAGAAATGAAATTGTGAGTCATGTGGTAATTCTATATCTAACTTTTCGAGGAACAAAGTGGATGCACCATTTGACATTCCCAGCAGCAGTAAGACAGTTCCAATTTCTCCATATCCAAGCTAACACCTGTCATTGTCTGTCTTTTTTATTTTAGCTATCCTAGTGCATATGAAGTGGTAGCTGACTGTGGCTAATGATGGTGAGCATCTTTTCATAAGTTTACTGACCACTTGGGAAAACTTGTATTCAAATCTTTTTTAAACCAAGTTGTCTTGTTATTGTTATTGTAAGAGTTCTTATATATTTCAGAAAAAAGTCCCTTTTCAAATATATCAATAAATTTCACAAATATTTTCTTCTTGTTTTATTTCTTTAGATGCACAAAAGTTTTTTTTTTTTAATTTTATTTATTTATTTTCAGCTGTGCTGAGTCTTTGTTGCTGTGCACAGCTTTTTGCTTTTCTCTCCAGTTGCAGAGGGTGGGGGGGGCGGTGGGGGGGAGTTGCTACTCTTCCTTGCACTATGAGGGCTTCTTATTGTGGTGGCTTCTTTTGCTGAGAAGCACGGGCCCTAGAGTGCACAGGTTTCAGTAGCTATGGCTTGCGGGCTCTAGAGTACAGGCTCAGTAGTTGTGGCATATGGGCTTAATTGCTCCATGGCATGTGGGATCTTCCCAGACCAGGGATCCCTTGCATTGGCAGGCAGATTCTTAACCACTGGACCATCAGGGAAGTCCCTGCACTAAAGTTTTGATAGAGTATAAATTATGTTTGTTTCATCACTTGTGCTTTTAGTGTCATGTTTAAGAAACCATTGCTGAATCAATAGTCACAAAGATTTACTCCTATATTATCATCTAAGATTTTCTATTTTTAGCCCTTACATTTAAGGAGTCTATGGCTACAGCTAAGACCACGTTGTTTCTAGGAGTGAAATAGGCAGCCAGTTGTGGTAGAGGTTCATTTACATACCACATTAGATTAGGCTTGGGTGAGTGGAGGCTGATGTCAGTCACCACAGCAGAAAAATCACAACCCTTCACCCAATTTCTAGGCTTTAGCCAGATCTCACACCACAGCCCATAAGTTGAATAGAAGGCTGGGTCCTGAGCAAGGTGTATTCCTCCTGCAAGTATATTCAGTATATTTATTCCTCCAATCTGACCTGAAAATTATCAGAGTAACTGACCCATGGGAGAAAGGGAGCAGTCAGATTTTTGAGTGTTACTGAACCCAGGAAGGACCCTGGGGGCCCCGCCACATACCAAAAGCCTTTCTGTGTCCCCCATTTCTTATTTGTAGGAAAAAGGCTTCAGCCTCCTAGACTTCCCCTGAACTCCAAAGGGCATATTCAAAGCTACTAACTAGGGGAGTGAGGGAATGTAGAAATTAAAAGGAGGCAAGAAACAATAGAGCAGTGACAGGGAGGGGTCCTGGTTCTTTCTCAAGGTACACACACTACAATCTGATGCACATCTCTTGAATTCTTCTATAGGCACTAAGTCCCCCAAGCAGGTCAAGAACGGTAACTGAAGGCTGAGCACAAGCATGTGGATCCCAGACTGGCCGGAACAAGAGGGCTGATAACTAAGATTCCTGGAATACCACCGTTACTATACCAGAAGGTCACACACCTCTGCAGCCCTTCCTCCAAAATTTGCCTATAAAAACTCTTCTCAGAAAACCATTGGGTAGTTTGCGCTTTTTGAATATAAGCTGCCCCATTCTCCTCGCAATAAACCTTTCTCTGCTCCAAACTAAAACGTTTCAGTTTGTTTGGCCTCACTGTGCATCAGGCACACGAACTTGGATTCAACAGCACTATATTCAACAACACTATTCAACAAGACAAGATCTGTACTGACACTGATAACAGGGGAGCTCAAACATGTTTCTGGGTCCTGACAGACTGGAGGTGTGCAGGGGCCAGCTGAAAAATGAAGTCCTGGTCCTTGTTTGTTTCATATGGGTTGCAATGGATCCAAAAAACTCACCGCTGTGGTCATTTCCCTGGTCCATGAATGCATAATCACAATAGATATTTTTAACAACTGACAAATCCTGTAAGGAACTAGGGTAGGGGGTCCCCTGGAGGAAAAAGAACCAGATATAGCTTTTGGACATCAGACAAGCCATTTTAGTCCTAAACCATTTTGTGACCTAAACCTGGCCACAATGCTTGCCCTTGAACAGGTCTTAGTAATAATGATCTTAAGGGAACAAAAGAACAAACTGTTAACACACAAGTGGAGTAACAATAGCAAAGACAATAAATCAGTTGTAAACCCTTAGTTCTGTTTCCACAGTAAAGATTAGCCTGAGGAACAGTTCTTGAACTGTTTTGCAAAATGTAAATCCTCCTTTCAGCACTCAGGGCTTCCCAGATGGCGCTATTCGTAAAGAATCCACCTGCCAATGCAGGAGACATAAGAGACATGGGTTCAGTCCCTGGGTTGGGAAGATCCCCTGGAGGAGGGCATGGCAATCCACTCCAGTATTCCTGCCTGAAGAATCTCCATGGACAGAGAAGCCTGGAAGGCTATAGTCCACGGTTGCAACGAGTTGAATATGACTGAAGCGACTTAGCATGCACGCATGCAAAGCACTCAACCACCAGATCAACTGGAACCTAAGGGATGATCATGTTGACTTTTCCTGACCCTCGTGACTTCAACCAACCAAAGTTTTGACTCTGCCTACCTTACCCAAATTCTATGCCGAATTCTTCCCTGCTCAAACCTCTTAATGAATATGCATCCACCACCCAAACCCCTTCATGAATATACACATACCCTCAGCTTCAGTTCAGTCACTCAGTTGTGTCCGACACTCTTTGTGACTCCATGGACTGCAGCACGCCAGGCTTCCCTGTCCATCACCAACTCCCAGAGCTTGCTCAAACTCATGCCCATCGAGTCAGTGATACCATCCTACCATCTCATCTTCTGTCATCCCCTTCTCCTCCTGCCTTCAATCTTTCCCAGCATCAGGGGCTTTTCCAATGAGTCAGTTCTTCACATAAGATGGCCAAAGTGTTGGAGTTTCAGTTTCAGCATCAGTCCTTCCAATGACTATTCAGGATTGATTTCCTTTAGGATTGATTGGTTTGATCTTGCAGTCCAGGGGACTCTCAAAAGAGTCTTCTCCAACACCACAGTTCAATTCGTCATCACTCAGTCTTCTTTATGGTCCACCTCTCACATCCACATATGACTACTGGAAAAACCATAGCTTTGACTAGATGGACTTTTGTAGGCAAATTAACGTCTCTGCTTTTTAATATACTGTCTAAATTTGCCATAGCTTTTTTTCCAAGGAGCAAGGATCTTTTAATTTCATTTTAATTAAGCAGTATTTTGGAACCCAAAAAAATAAAGTCCGTCACTGTTTCCATTGTTTCCCCATCTATTTGTCATGAAGTGATGAGACCAGACGCTATGATCTTCGTTTTTTGCATGTTGAGTTTTAAGCCAGCTTTTTCACTCTCCTCTTAACCTTTGTCAAGGGGCTCTTTATTTCCTCTTCCCTCTCTGCCAAAGGGTGGTGTCATATCTGAGGTTATTGATATTTCTCCCGGCAATATTGACTCCAACTTGTCTTTCATCCAGCCCAGCATTTCGCATGATGTACTCTGCATATAAGTTAAATAATCTGGGTGACAATATACAGTCTTGAGTACTCCTTTCCCAATTCTGAACCAGTCTGACTATGTAACCTTTCCATACTCGGGGTGGGTGGATTGAGGGGTAGGGAGAGTGTCACAGTTCTTGAGGCACTAGCCTATCGTGTTCCCTCTTTGCCTGGCAAGTAATAAAGCCACTCTTTCTTTCTCCTCCATAGCTCTGTCTCCATTTCTGTTTGGCAATGGTGCACAAAGAGACAAGATTTTGGCAACAGAGTGGGTGGCCATTTCCTTCTCCAGGGGATTTTCCCCGCCCAGGGAACCGGGGCTCCTGCATTACAAGTGGTCTCCTGCATTACAAGTGGATTCTTTACTGCTGAGCCAACAGACAGCCCTCATAATATAGTCTGGAGTCGTTAATTCTCTTATCACTGAGCAGATTATGATGCTAGTCCACTATATTGATATCAAGCTTCTCATACGTGGGAAGGAGGACCTGACAGGTATACTCTGGATACCCTCTGGAAGGGATCCAGAATCCAGTATTGTGGCATAAACATTATTTTGGGCTGAAAGTATTTGAGTTTCTGAAATCTCTTATCTGCCTCTCAAAAGAGCTCAAAATAACACACTTGCCATAAATCCTCTCCCTGGGAACACACGGGGAAGTCTGACTCATCACTGAAGTAATACTCAAAGTCACAAAAACTAGCGACTTCCATCTCTTCTCCTAAGGGCCGTTTTGACTTTCCTAAAAGTCGTATGTTTTCCCTGAAGTGCTCTTTCTCTCTCCCTTGCCCCCTTCTAATAAGTCATTTGTTTTCCCTGAAGTGTCCTTGTCCTCTTCATCTATTAAAAAGGTACATAAAGTCTTCTTCCAGCACCAAGAGGTGTTGACAGGGATGAAGTTAGTCATTTGAAATAGTTCAATGTAGAAATAATCAGCGCTAGAACTGCCCGCCGTTGCGGGACGGCTGGCGAGGACCGACCAACTTGAGTGACTGCTGCTGCTGCTGCTGCTGCGTGGCAGGTAATTTTACAGCGGCCCAGAGATCCGAATTTTTCTCCTGCGATTGATGCAGATCAGATACGCCCAGGGTTGCCACTAGCACCTCCAAGCTTTCAGGCTGTTAGGAAAAAAAGGGGAGGGAAGGGTTTTTAATCTTAACTAAATCTTTGCGTTGCAGTCGTCGAATCTGCCTAGATTTATAGCAATTGGCAGAGCAGTAACAGCTCCGGGATATTAATAACTATGACATTATTAAAATTAATTTTCTAGCGTCAAGTCCATTTGGGGCTGTCCTGAGAGTGGGGAGTCCAGAGCCAGTGGGGGCCATTCTAAACTTATACAAGAGAAAGACTAATAGAGGACAAAGGGATTCTGCACACCGAGTTCCAACCCCGGTCCTGTATTCTACAGGTTCGGGCAGTCGCGCAGCCCGCCCCAGCTCGGTATTTCCAAACAGCGCGAGACCACGGGGCCCTCAACTCGCACCGCTACTGGCGCTTGGACACCCTCTCTCAGCTTTGGCGCCGAATCTTTCTCCACCTTGTGGCCGCAACCATTGGCTGCGCGCTCGGAGGGAATACAGGTCAATCTCACGACCAAGGCTTTTCTGAATGAAGTTTCCGACTAATTCTAAGGAAAAATTCATTTAAAAATTGAGGAGTCAAACGAAATTCAGCTAACGACATCGTAGAAGGCTCTTTTGCTAAAAAGACAGAGCAGATCTGACTTTGATTCCCCCCACGCTCCGAGGGAAGCTACGAGGGTGGTTCCGTCCGAGGCGGGGACTCCGCCTCCATGGGCGCCGCCATTTTGTTCGGCTAGAGGGGTGCAAGCGGTGCTTTGGGGGGGAGGGGTCTTTCTGGCGCCTCACCTAACCCCGCGGCCGAGTTGTTGCTTCTCGCGGGGGAGCCCTTCTCCCCAGCTAAGGGCGCGGAACCATGTACATAAAGCAGGTGAGGCCTGTGCGTCCCTCCCGCCCCTCAGGGGCTCGTGGGGACCGCTCCTTTTGTCGGGGGTGTTGCTTCTTGCAGGGTGGCGCGGGGCTGGACAGGGACTGTGGGGGAGGGGTGCAGCTCGGGGCGCCCGTGGAGAATCGGGGGGCCCCTTTGCAGCCCGAGCCTCTCCGCAGGGCGCTTGTCTGAGGGAGGCGGGCTCTCGCGGAGAGAGCTGGAGGGGCTGGCGGGGCGGGCCTTTTGGAGGGAACCGGGCCCTCCCGGGTGGACGAGAAGCAGCTTGGTCCTGCGGGGCTGGCCAGCCCCCTCGCGAACCTTTTGCGTCGCGTGTGTGGAGAGAGGGTGTCCCCGGCCTCGAGACGCCTGTGGGATCCAAGCTGGGGTGTCAGCTTAGCCAGGGGCCTCGCTCCTCCCCGAGTTACCGGAGACGTGAAAGGGTCCCTCCTTCCTGCAGAATGTGTAGCGCCTCCTCATTCCGTTGTTTACTTTCTGTCAAAGTGGACTTCCCGCGCTGGAGGCCACCCCAAAAATGAGCCCATTCACACTCCTTAAGAGAAGTTTCTTGGCTGGATGTGTTGGACTCTGAGCAGTCCTGTCCTGGATGGGCGGCTCTTTTTTGGCTAGAGTGTGACTGAAAGGGGCGCCCAGGACAGCTGAGCCCCCCTGAATACTTGATAGACATTTATCTGGCCCAGTGATGGTTAGTGTTCCAGCCAGCCTTTTACGGTGTATTTGATTTTGAGCGCTCCCTAACAGGTTACTAATTATAACTTCTCCTAAACTACACTGGTAATGGTTACTGATATACGGGCAGTTTTAAGAAGATTTTTAAATCATTTTCCAAGATAAATTTTTCTTCTCTGACATGGAAATTTTTCTATTTGGCATTAAATGGAAAACCAGAAAGGGAAGGAGGGCAAAAGGAAAATATTAGCTTAGAAGTTATTTCTTTGGGGGCGTGTTATTTCTGAAAAAAATCTCTCTTCTGTTTGTTAGGTTATTATCCAGGGTTTTCGAAGTTATAGAGATCAAACAATTGTAGATCCGTTCAGTTCAAAACATAATGTTATTGGTAAGTGTTCATGGTTTACTCGATCAGTTTTATGTCTATATAGTTTAAATTTGACTATATTAGGCTTAAAGAGACAGGAATTGTCTTGAATATTACATAAATTTATATATATTTTTTCTATATGTATACTTTTCTTTTATCTGTACTGATGAAATTGCTTCCTTTTTACGTTTAAAATACTTGGATAAGACAGTCAAAGTATTCATTTTATTTGGTAGCCTTGTATGTGTATGTTTTAATAGATTTAAGTTTATAGTGAATGGCACTAAATTTAGCATTTCAGCTATTCTTGCTATGTCATTTCCTAATTTAAAAATGGTCACTATTGCCTTATTTCAAAGATGACCATTCTTTATTCACAAATTAGGTTGTTCTGAGATATTTTTTTTCCTCTTATAATGTCCAAGTACAGACCATGCAGCTTGGTGGGAAAAGCATAAACTTTGGATCATGGCAGAATGGGATTCAAATCTCAATTCTGCCATGTATTCTTCAGACTTCCTGATGCTTTAGTTTTCTCACTTGTAAAGTGGAAATAATGATACATGTTTCTTAGGGCTGTTTGGAAGATTAAATGAGAAAGCAGTTATGAGAGGATAAGGGGGCTAATGGTGATTGTCCTTCAATATAATAGTTAATATATAGATTCTACAGATGATAGTGATACAGACAGCAGGTGTTTTCTGACCATCTGCTGAGTTTTTAAAGAATAGATGAAATGAGTGCTTCTAGACACTAGAAAAGCATAGAATTGCTATCAACATAGATGTCAGCTATACAGTGTCCTAGTTGGCTTGGTCTGCCACAACAAAATATCATAGACAGATGGCTTAAACAACAGGGATTTATTTTTTCACTGCTCTGGAGAACCTTTGTTTGAACCTCTCCCTCTTGAAAGAGCAATAGTCCCACCATAAAGGCCTCACTCCTAACCTTATGTTAATAACCTCTCAAAGACCCCCTTATCTCCAAAAAGCTTCATATAGTGGGATTAGGGGGAGTGTGCACCATGGAGCCCATAGCTTGAGGTGAGGTAAGATTCATAGTCGACTAAAAAAAAATGCACGAGTTGGGAATTAAGTTTTATTTGGGGCAAAATGAGGATCACAGCCCAGGAGACAGCACCTCAGGTAACTCTGAGAGTCTGCTCCAAAGAGGCAGTGGGGGAAGGTCAGTCTATAAGATTTTGGTGTAGGGGAAGTTCAGTGCATTCAAGCCCTTTGGTTGTTATTCAGTCACTAAGTCGTGTCCGACTCTGTGACCCCATGGACTGCAGCATGCCAGCCTTCCCTGTCCTTCACCATCTCCCAGAGTTGACTCATGTCCATTGAGTTGGTGATGCGATCCAGCCATCTCATCTCTGTCACCGCCTTCTCCTGCCTTCAGTCTTTGCCGGCATCTGGGTCTTTTCTAATAAGTTGGCCATTCGCATCAGGTGTCCAAAGTATTGGAGCTTCAGCTTCAACATCAGTCCTTCCAGTGAATATTCAGGATTGATTTTCTTTAAGATTGACTGGTTTGATCTCCTTGCAGTACAAGGGACTCTCAAGAGTCTTCTCCAACACCACAGTTCAAAAGCATCAATTCTTTGGCGCTCAGCCTTTCTGGTCCAGCTCTCACATCGGTACATGACTACTGGAAAAACCATATCTTTGACTAGGCAGACCTTTGTAGGCAAAGTAATGTCTGCTTTTTAATATGCTGTCTAGGTTGGTCATAGCTTTTCTTCCAAGGAGCAAGCGTCTTTTAATTTCATGACTGCAGTCACCATCTGCAGTGATTTTTGGAGCCCCAAAAAATAAAGTCTCTCACTGTTTCCATTGTTTTCCCATCTATTTGCCATGGAAAGATGGGACTGGATGTCATGGTCATCGTTTTTTGAATGTTGAATATTAAGCCAGCTTTTTCACTCTCCTCTTTTACCTTCAGCAAGAGACTCTTAGTTCCTCTTCACTTTCTGTTATAAGGGTGGTGTCACCTGCATATCTGAGGTGATTGATACTTCTCTCAGCAATCTTGATTCCAGCTTGTGTTTCATCCAGCCCGGCATTTCGCTTGATGTATTCTGCATATATGTTAAATAAGCAAGGTGACAAAACACAGCCTTGACGCACTCCTTCCCCTATTTTGAACCAGTCCATTGTTCCATGTTGAGTTCTAACAGGTTTCTCTGGAGGCAGGTAAGGTGGTCTGGTATTCTCATCTCTTGAAGAATTTTCCACAGTTTGTTATGATCCACACAGTCAAAGGCTTTAGCGTAGTCAGTGAAGCAGAGGTGGATATTTTTCTGGAACTCTCTTGCTTTTTCTTTGATTCAGTGGATGTTGGCAATTTGATCTCTGGTTCCTCTGCCTTTTCTAAATCCAGCTTGAACATCTGGGAGTTCTCAGTTCAGGTGCTGTTGAAGCCTCCCTTGGAGAATTTTGAACATTACTTGCAAGCGCTTACTCGACACAAAGTTTTCTGCTAGTCAAGAGGAGCGGATGTCATCATGAAGGGATTTAGTTATTTTTTAGATATGAAGAGGTGCAGGGATTGGGATTGTGAAATCAGTTCCTGAAAATGTCTATCTGAAGACCTATTGCACCAGTTTCCCTGGTGGGAAAGTGCGAGTAAGCACAGAGTGCCTGACTCTCTACCCTGAATTCGGCTCAGGGGGTGTTGAAGGTCAGCAGCTGCAGAAGCACAGGGTTCAATCTCTGCAGAGGCAAATGCCCTTGTTGTTCTGTCGCTGGCAAATGCTTTTGGCAAGTGCCAGTTTAGTTGACAATACAGAAATAAGGGTGAACAGTGAATAATAATGTTCCCAGAGAAACTTTTGAGAATCATATTTTATTTTGAAATAAATAATAAAATTTGAAAATTGAGGGCAAGAAAAAGCCTACCCTTGAAACATCAGTTGCAGCTTTGTAGTTGGTAATAAAAACATACTTGTCCTTCTGCCTTAACCTACTGAAAAATCATTAATTGGTGTACTATAAGAATAGATTGATTGTACTAGAGTTTTGCTTACATTTTGATTATAAGTGTCTTCTGGTTTTCATCAATCAGAAAATCTTTAGAAATGGACAAAAGTGAATAATTACCAGATTTAGATTATTTCCTTCACTTATAAATTAAAAGTGGTTAAATATCTTAATATCAGTTTTATACAGTTATAGTTTTTCCTTGGTATCTTGGATGCATAACTAAAACTTGTTATCAAATCTTAGTCTTTTTGCATATAACCTAAGCATATCCCTAGATTACTTGTAATACAATGTAAATACTATGTAAATAGCTGTAAATACAATGTACATCATGTGTAAATAGTTGCCAGCTTGTGGCAAATTCTGGTTTGTTTTTGGAACTTTCTGAAAACCCCCAGTCTGGTTGATTAAATCCTTGGGTTTGGAACCCAGGGATTTGTGATTTGGAGGACTGACTGTAATTTTATAAATGAACTGTAAGATGATGGCCATCATTACCTGGAATGATTAAATTATATCTGTAGGGCCTCTTAATCAGGTAGCTATTTTACTACTTTGGTTGCAACAATTAGGATTGTTAATAGTCACAGTTACAAAGGAAATTATCTAAATGTTCTTTCATTTAACTGAAAAAAAACCACATGATATTGTTTAATGTATTTTAAAAACAAGTCCCTTAATCATGTAAGAAAGACTATAAGTAATATACACTGAGATTGATCCTAAACATATCTTTTGAAAGCATACCACTTTGTTTAATAACTTTTGACCCTTAGAAAAATAGTGATTTGAAGGCAGGGAGATACCTCATGTGCTGATACTTGTTTGATGTTTAAATGTAAGAGCCATAAACCTTTTTAAGGTTATCTTTTTTCCTATTCTTCTCACAAAAGAAATATACATGACTTTGTAGAACATAAAGAGCATAGAAGCTAAAAGGAAAAAAAAATAAAACTGTAGTTCCTCTCCCCAGAGATAGCTATTCTTACTGTTAACGATCTATACTTGTGTTAGTCCTGCTTTCCTGGAAAACAGAGCCCCAGGCCTGCTTAGCTGCTAAGGCCTTAATGGGAGAGTGCAGTTTGAGGGCAAGAGTGAGGGGAGAAGTGGTCATGCCTTTACAAAGAAGATGTATCTGGTTTGTGGTTGCACTGGATAACTTCCAGGCAGATTTTGTGAAGCCATCTTACACAGTCACAGTATAGTTGTCAACGTCAGTAAATTTAGCATCAATACAGTAATCTTTTATTTTTATTTTCTAGTTATGTTGACTAACCCAGAAATGTTCTTTATAGCATTTCCCCCCCTCTCCATTTAATTTTAGGATCAGGCATTGTATTTAGTTGTCATGTCTCTTTATTCTCATTTAATCTGGGTCATTTCCACAGCATTTGTCTTTTACAGTGTTAGTTTTGAGAAATATTATGTAAATGATGTGTCCTTTTCAGGGTATTCCATGTGGAGGCACATGTTATCCATCTGCTTCTTATTGATGATGATACTTTTGATCAGTAAAGGTTGTGTCATTTTTCCAGTATAGTTAGTGTTTTTTCCTTTGCAACTGATAAATAATGTGGAGAGATTTTGGGACCATGCAAATACTGTGTTCCTTATCAAAATTCCCCCTTAGATTTAGTATTCATCAATAATTCTTGCTTTTATTCTGGTAGTTACAGGATGATGTTCTATTTCCATCACTCCTTTCACATTTACCCTTTGTTATTCTGCTGTAATCAAGCATCCTTTCTTAGCTGTTTATTTATTTATCTTTTTATTTTCAGTATGGACTCACGAATTATTCTCCAGTTCCACCCATGCCCTAATTTACAATTCATCTAATTATTTTGGTGCTCAAATTGTCCTAGATTTCCCTAGTAGAAGCCCCCTTCAAGTTGGCCTGTGTCTGTTATATGCCTTTTGTTTTTTTAAAGCACTTCATTACTTTCTGATCTCTTTAGAATTTATTTTGTATTAAAGATAATGACTTTGGGGCTAATTTGTTCAGGATATTGGTCAAGATTGAGAGAGAGTGACATAGTTATTCATGACTCCTAACAATGAAAATTCTGCTGAACAGAAAAGTTCAAATGAATTCATTATATATGATGCATTTGATTTTCTTTTATGTATAGAATTGCTTATTTCTGAATTCAGGTAGTAAAACAAGTGCCTTATAGTTGTCTGTGTTTTTGTGATTCTGAGAGACTACTTGATGTATAGGGCTGGTCAGAAAACTGTTTAACATGGAAATGGTTTGAGAATTTAATGACTGTTTAAGTATTTTAAAATTTTAGCATGTGAATTTTTAAATTGTTAGAAGTATTATATACAATTAAAATAGAATTACATGTCCATTGTAATGATTATAAATTATGAAGACCAAGTAGTATGTTTAGTTATTCCTGTTAATTTTAAACTATTGAGAAAGCAAAAAAGTAAACAATGAAATAAATTTCTTTAAGAAGAAAACTGAAGACTATACAGAAACTGTACTCATTTGGTAATTAAAGCTGTTTTGTTATTTGCTGTTCACTGTTCGGTTGTGTTTAAGTTTTAAGATGTTTTGTTAGAAAATAGGATTTTATATCTTTGAATACTTTCAGTATAAAATTTTACTGTTTTTTATACAAAATAACATATACTTTTTGAAATTTTATAGTGGGCAGAAATGGATCTGGAAAAAGTAACTTTTTTTATGGTAGGTATTGTATTTGAATTCTAAATATAATAAGACCTAGGTATCTTAAGGTAGTTTATCTGAGGTTATGTCTGCATGAAACAGAAGAAATACTTCTTCAAACACGATTGCAATTTAATGTAGAGGGCTTAGAGTGTAAGAATCTGAGCTCTATGCTAGTGTCTAATTAGCCATGTGAGATTATGCAGAACAACTTCTCAAAGTAGTCTTTCACTTTAAAAACAGGTATTTACCCTGTCGACCTTAGATAAGTTGTGAGAATCAAATGAGATTATATGTATAGGAGTGCTTTCTAAACTTCAGTGCCATATATAAATGTTGTAAATGCAGAGAGAGAGAGAAAGAATATAAGTGCGGTAGAATAGTTAATATTGTTATGGGAAATAGCTTATCTGTTTCATCTAAATCAATTATTTTAATAAAAGATGGAGGAGTATAAAAAACTGTATAGACTCAACAAAGACAGTTGTCAGAAGGTAGTAAATAGAGCTTTGAAAACTATCTCTAAAGATAAAATGCATTTAAGAATAGTAATGCCTGTGTTAAATTCTTTGGGGAGAAAAAATATTTTTAACAGATTTGGACTATATAAGGAGTAGGTTGAAAAATTTTTGAACATCTTAGTTGAGTGGTGGTTGAGGAAAAGGGAGCATTAGTAATAGCAGAGGTTCTGTCCCTTCTCTGCTCACAGCTCTAAAGGGCACTCTGTATCCCATCAGTAGTTGTAATTTGGGGATGGTGAGAAGAGTAGGATTGGAGTGGAAGTATTTCATAATCTCTGGGAGTTTGAATCTGTCCCCTCCAAGGTGATTATAAAAGAAAACCAACCCCCACCATCACCCCCAGCATACACATTCATATACACACACTCACTCTTTTAGAGTGTCAAAAGTCTCTCAGATGGACTGGGAATTCAACAGTTGAGTAAAGAGTTCCATTTCTAGGAGAGGGTGGTCCAGTTAGGCATTCTGTGGAAGTGGCATGAATGACACCTTCTTATTTATAGAAGACAAAGGGCAGGTAAGTGCTGCAGCAGAGAGTAGAACTCTGAGGCATTTCCCAGTATTTCCTACTTAGTTCTGTTTCTTTTGACAAAGTATCCAATTAAGGATATTATAGGAATATATCCTATTTTGTTAAATATTTTAATTTATATCATTTATATTTAGTGGATAAAAGCAAATAAAGCATGAAACCTGAACATGTGTACTTTGATCAATCAAGAGTTACACCTTAGTTCTACTTGTCTTTTTGTGTATTTCAGTGTTTTCTTTTTATTTTCTTACCTTAAATGTTTCAGTGAAAGCTTGTTAATATTTTTCTAATATCATTTCGTAGCTGATTAGTCTGTACAGGCAATTTTTCTGCATTCCTTTTGTCTATATGAAACAGTTAATCTACTTTATCTGTATTGTTCATTACCTGATAGATACACTGTGTTCTCTGAAGGTATGGGAGATTATAACTAAAGCATAAATCTTTTTTAGATTGTATTAATAGTTGTTTTTATGTTTCTAGCAATTCAGTTTGTTCTCAGTGATGAGTTTAGTCATCTTCGTCCGGAACAGCGATTGGCTTTGTTACATGTGAGTGAGACTGCTTTAAAACATTACCGGTTTTAAGTACTTCTAAAAATACATAGTCAGTTCTGCTAAACAAAATTATTTTTTCAAGTTTCAGATCTTTTTGAATATGACATAATATGTTCCTTATGTATATTATTCTGCTATGAAATATAGCATACTATATTAATGCAGGATAAAGGCTTAATTTTTATATAATGGTTAAAAAAATTGTAGGAGTTCCCTATGGATGGATATATCCTCCATATAAATATAAATTCTTTATTTAAAGAAGATGGATATATCTTCCATATAAATGTAAATTCTTTATACTTTAAATAAAGAATCTGGAATCTGGTTTGCTGAGAAAAAAGTTAGGTCAGGGATTAGAAACTTTGAGACTCAGAATCAGAAGTTAATATGGAGCCACAGAAAAGCAACCATTACAAACTTAACCACATAAAATTATTTTTAGCCATATTTGTACTTAAATGGTAACATTATTTTCCAATAAGAAAGTATGTTTATAGTAATGAAAATTGTTTAAATGTTTTCATTAAATTATAAATAATAAATACTTTTAGGGTAAGAAAGTATGAAAGTCTATGATAAAATGATGTACCTCATCTGTCTTATTTAAATATGGCTTATAATTACTTTTAAGACTAGAAAGCAAGATTCTTCAATGTAATCTACACAGTATCTCTCAGACTTAAAGTTCTTTTTATAACCGTTATCCCCCGCCCCCCACCACCCCTGCCCACTCTTTTTTTTTTCCGGTGTGCCGTGTGGCTTGCGGAATCTTAATTGCTCAACCAGGTGTTGAACCAAGGCCACGGTAGTGAAAGCACTAAGTCCTAACCACTGGACTGGCAAGGAATTCCTTCCTCCCACTCTTAAATTTTAATTTTTTTTTTAATATGAATTTTTAGTGTAGTAATCAGGATTGATTCCCTATAAGAAAATCTCTGTTTAGGTTTCTCAGATTAGCATTAAAAGAATAATTTCTTTAGGTGTTATTCTTGATTGTATTGAACTACTTCATAACAGTTTTCACAATATAGAAATTATCTGGGCTTGGTAAGTAGCTGGGTCACACACAAATTAATCGAAATGTGACGTGTTAAATGTGTATGTTTTCATAGCAGATTTAAAACTGTATAGAATATCTCAAGTGTTTAAAAGACAGTTTCAGTAATTATATGCTTTGTTAGGGTTCCTTTCTGACATTAAGATGAATCTATAAGAGAAAAGGCTCAAAGTGTTTTATATATTAGCAAATAGGTAAAATTGGGTAGCTATGGGGTCTTGTGCTCAAATGAAGTGGTATGTAGAACAAAACCTATGTACATCTAACTTTGACATCTTTTGCATAGTTTTCATTTTTTAAATTCAGAGTCAAAGTCTATTTGGGGGAGAAAAAAAAAAAGCTTTGTGGTTGAGTATTGTTATCCTAATCCAGTGTCTGCTGCTTTGGCAAGAGGATTTTCTCAGTACAGTTCAGTCACTCAGTCGTGTCCAACTCTTTGCAAGCCCATGGAGTGTAGCACGCCAGACTTCCCTGTCCATCACCAACTCCCGGAACTTGCTCAAACGCAAGTCCATCAAGATGGTGATGCCATCCAACCATCTCATCCTCTGTCGTCTCCTTCTCCTGCCTTCAGTCTTGCTCAGCATCAGGGTCTTTTCTAAAGAGTCAGTTCTTCACATCAGGTGTCCAAAGTACTGGCGCTTCAGCTTCAGTATCACTCCTTCCAGTGAATATTCAGTACTGATTTCCTTTAGGATTGACTGGTTTGATATCCTTGCAGTCCAAGGAACTCTTGAGAGTCTTCTCCAACCCCACAGTTCAAAAGCATCAATTCTTCAGCGGTCAGCTTTCCTGATAGTCCAACTCTCACATCCATACATGACTACTGGAAAAACCATAGCTTTGACTAGGTAGACCTTTGTTAGCAAAGTTTTATCTCTGCTTTTTAATATGCTGTCTAGGTTGGTCATAGCTTTTCTTCCAAGGAGCAAGTGTCTTTTAATTTCATGGCTGCAGTCACCATCTGCAGTGATTTTGGAGCCCAAGAAAATAAAGTCTGTCACTGTTTCCATTGTTTTCCCATCTATTTGCCATGAAGTGATGGGACCAGATGCCATGATCTTCGTTTTTTGAATGTTGAGTTTTAAGCCAAATTTTTCACTCTCTTTCACTTTCATCAAGAGGCTCTTTAGTTCCTCTTCACTTTCTGCCATAAGAGTGGTGTCATCTGCATATCTGAAGTTATTGATATTTCTCCCGGCAATCTTGATTCCAGCTTGTGCTTCATCCAGTCCGGCATTACACATGATGTACTCTGCACATAAGCTAAATAAGCATGGTGACAATATACAGCCTTGACTTACTCCTTTCCCGATTTGGAACCGGTCTGTTGTTCCATGTCCGGTTCTAACTGTTGCTTCTTGACCTGCATACAGATTACTTAGGAGGCAGGTAAGGTGGTCTGGTATTCCCATCACTTTAAGAATTTTCCACAGTTTGCTGTGATCCACACAGTCAAAGGCTTTGATGTAATGAATAAAGCAGAAGTTGATGTTTTTCTGGAGTTTCTTGCTTTTTCAGTGATCCAGTGGATGTTGGCAATATGATCTCTGATTCCTCTGCCTTTTCTAAATGCAGCTTGAACATCTGGAAGTTCATGGTTCACATACTGTTGAAGCCTTGCTTGGAGAATTTTGAGCATTACTTTGCTAGTGTGTGAGATGAGTGCAGTTGTGCAGTAGTTTGAATATTTGTTGGCATTGCCTTTCTTTGGAATTGGAATGAAAACTGACCTTTTCCAGTCCTGTGGCCACTGCTGAGTTTTCCACATTTGCTGGCATATCCAGTGCAGCACTTTCACAGCATCATCTTTTAGGATTTGATTAGCTCAGCTGGAATTCTATCACCTCCACTAGCTTTGTTCATAGTGAATGTTTCCTAAGGCCCACTTGAGTTCGCGCTCCAGGATGTCTGGCTGTAGGTGAGTGATCACACCATCGTGGTTATCTGGATCATGAAAGTCTTTTTTGTATAGTTCTTTTTTGTATTCTTGCCACCTCTTATATCTTCTGCTTCTGTTAGGTCCATACCGTTTCTGTCCTTTATTGTGCCCATCTTTGCATGAAAAGTTCCCTTGGTATCTCTAATTTTCCTGAAGCGATCTCTAGTCTTTCCCATTCTATTGTTTTCCTCTATTTCTTTGCATTGATCACTTAGGAAGACTTTCTTATCTCTCCTTGCTATTCTTTAGAACTCTGCATTCAAATGGGTAATCTTTCCTTTTCTACTTTGTCTTTCACTTCTCTTCTTTTCTCAGCTATTTGTAAGGCAGACAACTGTTTTGCCTTTTTTGCATTTCTTCTTGGGGATGGTCTTGATCACTGCCTCCTGTACAATGTCATGAACCTCCATCCATAGTTGTTAAGGCACTCTGTCTATCAGATCTAATCCCTTGAATCTATTTGTCTCTTCCACTGTATAATTGTAAGGTGTTTGATTTAGGTCAGACATGAATGGTCTGGTGGTTTTCCTTACTTGCGTCAATTTAAGTTTGAATTTTCAATAAGGACTTCATGAACTGAGCCACAGTCTGCTCCCGGTCATGTTTTTGCTGACTGTATAGAGCTTCTCCATCTTCCGTTGCAAAAAATGTAATCCATCTGATTTCTGTATTGACCATCTAGTGATGTCCATGTGTAGAGTCTTCTCTTGTGTTGTTGGAAGAGGGTGTTTGCTATGACCAGTGTGTTCTCTTGGCAAAACTCTGTTAGCCTTTGCGCAGCTTCATTTTGTACTCCCAAGGCCAAACTTGTCTGTTATTTCAGGTATCTCTTGACTTCCTACTTTTGCATTCCAGTCCCCTGTAATGAAAAGGACATCTTTTTTGGGTTTTAGTTCTAGAAGGTCTTGTAGGTCTTCATAGAATCATATAACTTCAGCTTCTTTGGCATTAGTGGTTGGGGCATAGACTGGGTTGCTGTGATATTCTAGTCTGACAGAAATTTTCCTCCACTGAGTTGGGCTTGTTACCTGCACTAAACTTTAGAAGTATTTAAGGAATATGAAAATACCGCTTAAATGACAGTAACTTTTTCTTGTGTTTTAGGAGGGTACTGGTCCTCGTGTTATTTCTGCTTTTGTGGAGATTATTTTTGACAATTCAGACAACCGGTTACCGGTGAGTAACCGTTTTTTTCGTTTCATTAATAATGTTGAGAATTTTACTGATGCAGCTGACTTTTTTCATGCTTTGAGACTTTTATTTATAGCTGTACTTAGGCTTTTATGATCTGTGTGTATTAGTCACTCAGTCGTGTCCAACTCTTTGTGAGTCCCTTGACTGTAGTCCTCCAGGCTCCTCTGTCATGGAATTCTCTAGGCAAGAATATTGGAGTGGTTGCCATGCCCTTCTCCAGGGGATCTTTCCAACACAGGGATTGAACCCAGCTTTCCCGCATTGCAGGCAGATTCTTTACTGTTTTAGCTACCCAGGAAAGCTTTTATGATTTAGTTTATACTAAAATAGCTATAGCTTACATACTAATTTTATCTTAAAGTTTTGAATATTCTGGTAAATAAGTGGGAATGTGCAAGCTGTTGTAAAAAAAGGTCTTTGTTGTAGAATTGAGTATTCATAGCATATCTTCAGTGAGATAATTGAAGTTTCAAAATAATTGCTATGGTGAGGGACTCTAAAATGACCCTATTAACTGCAATGTTTCCAAAACATTTACTGTTAGATTTATGTTTGAGCTTTTATGTTTTTTTGTTAGATCGACAAAGAGGAAGTTTCACTTCGAAGAGTTATCGGTGCCAAAAAGGATCAGTATTTCTTAGACAAGAAAATGGTCACGTAAGCATTTTTATGCTTATGATTTTTACACAAGAATAAAAAGTATTTTACTTGGCTCATATATGAGGTACTTTTGCCTCGTGTTCAGCAAATCATTATTTAGAGCTCATGCATAAGAATTAGAAGATTCCCTGAGGCTGATATAAAAGATAATTTAATGACTGTTCTATACTTCTTCATGCTCCTTAACTCAAGGGTTAGTGTACTCTTTGCTTATTGTTAGATTGTTATATATTTGAAAAAATTTTTAATTGTTTATCAACAGGAAAAATGATGTGATGAATCTCCTTGAAAGTGCTGGTTTTTCTCGAAGCAATCCTTATTATATTGTTAAACAAGGAAAGGTAAAAAATGTGTATCTTTTTAAATGGAATTTGTTTTCTGATTATATTCATTGAATGATGAATTTGATTTTATTCTAGTGGTTAAATTTGGGTGAAAATGGACCTCCCTGTCTTCTGTTTTCATTGATTTATTTTGCACTCAACTTGGTATTAATAGTACCTTTTTTGTGGCCATAAAGTGCAAAATAGATCCATTGCATAGTGGGGTAAAAGTGCAGAATTATTTAAGTGGATCATGTTTTCTTAGTGATGTGAAGATATTTTTGGTTTGTAGAAGTTAAGAGTATTGCAGAAAATTTATAAAAGTAACATTTGAAAAGAGTTACTTTCTGAAGTTAATACTCTCTGTTAGTATAACACACTAGAAAGCTTACATTACCAGAAATCTGCCATAATGCTACATATTATTTTCCCTTAATCAAATTGTATTTTTTACAATTTTGGGGAGTTATATACTTAAGCTGATTGTTCTATTTCCTCATATATTTTAACTATATATATCTAAAATAATTTATTTTTCTTAGAACATACCCTGAAGTGTCCTAATAGTTTTCTGTTGTGCTATTTTGGACTAGGTGAGAATCCTTTTAAAATGTCCACTTCTTATTTCATGTTGCAGGTGTTTTTAGCTATGTGTTGGAAAGTTAGCATTCAGAAAAAAGGATTAGGAAGAATACGTGTTTCACTTTTAAGAGCAAGATTCTTGAAAAGACTGTCTTTATAAGAAATTTCTTTAAAAGGAGGCCGATTTGAAAGCAATTATCTGAAACTTCCTGCATGCCTGCAGTATAGGTCCCTTTATATTATTTCAATTTCCGCTCATAGGTCATTTCCTAGAAGCCATCTATGTTGTCTGCCTCTTTTATAAGAGCACTGCTGTCACCCTAACTCTTTATGCTATAATTTCTTATTTTGTTTTGTTTTTCCTCATGGCACTTACAGTGTAATGGTATGTATACTTCCTGGTTTTTTTCCCACTAGAATGTAGGTTTCTTGAGGGTAAGATCTTTTCTGTTCATTGCTGTTCTCCCACGTGAACTCATACTTAAAACTTGGCATGTGAATACCTTTCAAGGTAGAGTTCTTAAAGAGCAGTCTAGCTATGTAAATAATTATTTTTCTAAAATTTTTAGATTAACCAGATGGCAACAGCACCAGATTCTCAGAGACTAAAACTATTAAGAGAAGTAGCTGGTACGAGAGTGTATGATGAACGAAAAGAAGAAAGCATATCTTTAATGAAGGAAACAGGTAAAATAAATGTTATTCTGCCTTATTTCTTCTATTCTGTGAATTGCTTTTTTATTGGGTTATGATGCTTGAGAGAAGTTGTCTATTCGCAAGAGTATATTGTGTAATAATTTGCCTGTAGACGGATTGGAAAGAAAATTAGTGTTAGGCAGTTTATGGTTTGACAATTCTAACAATTTGTCTCTTTGAATAAAGAATTGTTACTGTGCGATAATAGTGCCATTCTAGGTCAGCTGCTTTGTGCCTTTAAAGTCTTTCTCATTATTAGTGAGGATAACACATTTGGATGTATTCTTCAGGGGAAAAAAATGCTGAAATATCAGTTGGCAGTGAAGTGAAGTCGCTCAGTCGTGTCCGACGCTTTGCGACCCCATGGGCTGTAGCCTACCGGGCTCCTCCGTCCATGGGATTTTCCAGGCAAGAGTACTGGAGTGGGTTGCCATTTCCTTCTCCAGAGGATCTTCCTGACGCAGGGATCGAACCCGGGTCTCCCGCATTGCAGGCAGATGCTTTACCGTTACCGTCAGAGCCACAAGTTGGTATTAGGTTCTAATTTATTCAGAAGCGAGAAAATGTAAAACTAAACTTTGAACTTAGACTCTTACTGAGTACGTTCCTTATGGAAACTCAACTTTGCCTTTCAAGTGCTGTGCCCTGTCATGGCTTAGAGTCAGAGAACCTTAAGTTCAAAATCTAAATAATAGTTACCTGATACTGAGACTTTAGACTTGACCTCTCTGGTCCAAAGCTTTCCCATCTGTGAAGTCCTTTTTTATAGTTTGTAGTGGTGAGTAGAGGAGCAAAGTAGCACCATGATTGGAATATAGCAAGTATTCGGTATATGGCAGCTATATAGATAATGCTGTTATAAGAATTGAGAATCAGTGACACCAGTGCTATTAAGTAGGGTTTTGTTTTGTTTTTTCTAATGTCATGGGAGGCACATTAACTTTTAAAGGGAGCTTAAACAGAGGCCTAGACCACGTGTAACACAAGAATAAGTGATACCATGTGTAAGTTCATTATCTCATACTTTCCATAATAAAGCATTTAATTGCCATTTAGTATCTTAGATTTGGTTACCACCTAATATCAAAGAAATAATGCTCAAGTGCTTAAGATTAAGTTTAACACAGCATATTTGAGAATTGATATTACATAAAAATTTTATTCACCTCCGTCACTCTTCTCCCATTTTTTTTAAGAGGGAAAACGGGAAAAAATCAATGAGTTGTTAAAATACATTGAAGAGAGATTACATACCTTAGAGGAAGAAAAGGAAGAACTAGCTCAGTATCAAAAGTGGGATAAGATGAGACGAGCCCTGGAATATACCATTTACAATCAGGAACTTAACGAGACTCGTGCTAAACTTGATGAGGTAAAATACTTACCTTTGCCACTTGTTTAATTTTATTTTTATGAATATATTAAACTCATACTATATTTATATTTTTCAATGATTTTTAAATATAGACCTCAAAATTTTAAAACTTCTTAGTGAATTCATTACTCAGCAAATTTACTCTTTGAGTTTACTCCGAGGAAAATGACTCACGTGGTCCTTGCGTAGTTGTATCTGAAATATAATTAGGTGGTGGTGTCAGGCAGACCAGGATGAGAAGAAAACAACTTTTAGGGTTTCACGAATTTCTTTCTTGGCTTTTTAAGGTGTATTTTGTAATTAGTATTGTGGACATTTTGTACAAGAATTTGTTATAGGTAATGCTGAAAAATGAAAACTACAGGCATTTTCTATTTAAAACCACTACAGTTATTTATGGGAAAAAAAATTTTAAGTAAATGCTTGTTTTAGCAGATATTTTAAAGATTTTTGCTAGATGTTATAAAATATTGAACAAATCCAAAATAGGTTAGAAATCATAGCTTGGCTTTTTTTCCAGCTTTCTGCTAAGCGAGAGACAAGTGGAGAAAAATCCAGACAATTAAGAGATGCTCAGCAGGATGCAAGAGATAAAATGGAGGTAAGGTTATAAACTAGGCTCAGGTTACCTTGTAAGTTAAACTTTCTGTACTAGAATTATGGAATGGTAACTTCAAGTAGGGGTGTCACTGGGATTGAGTATTGGAAAGAGAGTAGTACTGAAAGTTTAAATGAGAGAAAAAGAAGAGACAAACCAATGGTGTCTGATCTTGCTTTTGTATTTCTAGTTGCCTAACTTGTTTCTATTTAATACTTTTTGAATAGGATATTGAGCGCCAAGTTAGAGAACTGAAAACAAAAATTTCAGCTATGAAAGAAGAAAAGGAACAGCTCAGTGCTGAAAGACAAGAACAAATTAAGCAGAGAACTAAATTGGAGCTTAAAGCCAAGGATTTACAAGATGAATTGGCAGGCAATAGTGAACAGAGGGTAAGTTAAAATGCTCAAAATGAAAGACATAAGTGTTCAGGTGAGTGGGAACTGCAGAGGACAGTCCTTTCTGTGACGGGTGCATGCTGGAATTTTTGTAAAAAATTTGGCACATTCAAATAATTTGCATTCAAGTTGCAACTGAGTACTATCAGTTACTTACATTTAAAAATTAGTTTTATGTTGCAGGATCAGTTTTCTCATGAATTCTTTTCATGAGAAAATACTTTATGCTAGACTTATAAATAAGAAAAGTTTTTAAACAGATTGCATTTTTACTTATCTTGCTTTATTTACAGAAACGCTTATTAAAAGAAAGGCAGAAGCTGCTTGAAAAAATAGAAGAAAAGCAGAAAGAACTGGCAGAAACAGAACCTAAATTCAACAGTGTAAAAGAGAAAGAAGAGCGAGGAATTGCTAGGTCTGGGACTTTTTTCTCCAATTCTAATTTTCTACATGGTTCCTCTATAGAACCTTATTATATAAAGAATTACAGATTAGAAAATTAGTAATTAAGGGCAAAAAGTTAAATGCCCATTTCAAAGTAACAGCCAATACTGTGGGCCAGTATTAGTGTATGCATATTGCCTGTTTAGAAGCCCTAGGAGATCCACAGTATCCTCACTGTAAGTTTGACAAATTTAAGGCTCTGGGAAGTTTATTAACTTGCCCATAATAATACAGCTAAATTTTGGACTTTTAAAAACACGAAAGATGATTGTTCTTTTTTTTACCCAAATTGTATCCTGCTGTGTGTTCATTCTGCCACCTTCTTTTCATACTTGATGTCTTTTAACATTTAGACATTTTAGTTTCTGTCTATAGATTGGACTTGCCAGTGTTTGCTGACTTCACAATTTAGTACATTATCGTGTTTTTATGCCTCATATGTTCATTTTAGTGAATTTCCTGTTTATATCCTTTGTCCACTTTTTCCCTGATTTTTTTTTCTTACTGTTTGATAGCATTGTTTTATATTATCTGGGGATTAATATTTGTCCTATATGTTGTATGTGTTTTCTCTTGCCTTTTAACTTATAAAATGTCTTTCATTGTAAGGTGTTGAAAATGTTTAAATAGTTAAATATGGTTGGAGCATTTTTGAAAATCCCTGAGGTAGGGTGCTAGATTTGTCTAGGTTTACTGATTAACCCAGACCAGGAAGGACCTTAGATCCTTAAAGGATGGGCTGTTTTACCTGAATTTCACTGTAATTTTGAAGTTAAATTAATGTTATATAGAGCTAGTCCTAGAAGCACTATTAGATAACAGTTGCTTTTTATACTTAATTCCTTTTTTTTTTTCCCTTTTTCCCATGTGGCTTGTGGGGTCTCAGTTCCCTAACTATCAAACCCAGGCCCTCGGCAGTGAGAGCACAGAGTCCTAATCGCTGGACCACCAGGGGATTCCCCTTCTTTCCTTCTTGTATGGAATTACAAAAATGGTTATTGTCTGTCTGTACTCTTGAAGTATTGATTGCAATTAAACTTGGTTATTTCTTGTTCTCCTTTTCAATCCATTCTCTTCTATCTTGCGTAGATTGGCTCAAGCTACCCAGGAAAGAACGGACCTTTATGCAAAGCAGGGTCGAGGAAGCCAGTTTACATCAAAAGAAGAAAGGGATAAATGGATTAAAAAGGAACTCAAGTCTTTAGATCAAGCTATTAATGACAAGAAAAGACAGATTGCTGCCATACATAAGGATTTGGAGGACACTGAGGCAAATAAAGAGAAAAATCTGGAGCAGTATAATGTAAGAACTTTTATAGCTGCTTTGTGAAATCTTTAGTGTGAACATGTGCAGGTTTATCTGTTTCTTTAAGTTTTATTTGTAAATAGTTTATCATAAAATACACAAGACAGATGCTTAATTAGATAAGACCAGCACAGTTTAATATTATACATACGGTAGTTCTTTTTTTAAAGATTTTTTGCCATGTCAGTGAGTATCCATATAGATTAAATATATTTTAAAATATATTTTTTATGAGTCAGTAACATGTACTTGGACTGTACCCTTAACTTTAAGTGATATCATACAAATCTAAAATGACTATAGTAATTTAAAATTTTTCCATTTTTATATAATGTAATATTCTATCAATGTAGTAACTTACTGCAGAATATATTTTGTTAATACATTGGTGATTTTATAACACTTTCTAAATGAATTAAACATTCACTCTGCATGTTTAGTTAGCATTTTCTTAAAAATTGAAGTAGAAGATAAAATCATTACTTTGAATAAGAAAGATTGTAAATTATTTAAAATTAGAAAGAGAGAAAAATGCTTTCTCAAGTGATACTTGTGGATATATATAGGTGATTGGAAGATGATCGAAGTGGTGAGAAGGGAGTGTGTAGGAAGAAAATATATATATATATATATATTTATTTATATATACACATTCCTAGAAGGAAGCTTTTTACAAGGTCTTCACCGTTGGTATGGTCATTTTATCAGAAAAGTCACTGAAAACATAAAATCTTAAATATGTATACTTATAATATGTGTTTCATGTATAATATTTACATGTATTTATATATAAATATTTAAAGATGTGTATGCTTATGTACTAGTCTTTATTTCTAGACATTTGTTAAAGAGCATCTTTGGGTTCACAGCAAAATTGAGAAGAAGGTATACAGATTTCCCATATACTGCCTACCCCCACACCTGAATAGCCTTCTTTATCAACATTCTCCACCAGAATGTATACCAATCTTGATGTAGAACACAAGGTATTTCTTATGAATATGAGTAGTGATTGGCATTCCGAGGGGACTTTAGTATTATGAGCTGCATGTGTAAATACAATTCTCCATAAAGTTGAATGAAAACAATTCAGGATTCAATATAAGATCATATATTGCATTTAGTTGTCATGTTTCTGTTATCTGCTTTAATCTGCATCAGCTCCTCAGTCTTTCCTTGACTTTGTGACTTGACATTTTTAATTACTGTTATAAAGCGTGTGTGTGTGTGTGCTCAGTCGCTCAGTCGTGTCCAACTCTGCGACCCCATGGACTGTGGCCCACGAGACTCCTCTGTTCATGGGATTTTTCAGGCAACAATGCTGGAGTCAGTTGCCATTTCCTCCTCCAGGGAATCTTCCAGACCCAGGGGTCGAACCCATGTCTGCTACCTTGATAGGCAGATCCTTTACCACTGAGCCACCAGTTCAGTTCAGTTCAGTAACTTAGTCATGTCTGACTCTTTGCAACCCCACGGAGTGCAGCACGCCAGGCCTCCATGTCCGCTACCAACTCCTCAAACTCATGTCCATTGAGTCGGTGATGCCATCCAACCATCTCATCTTCCATCGTCCCCTTCTCCTCCCACCTTCAATCTTTCCCAGCATCAGGGTCTTTTCAAATGAGTCAGTTCTACGCATCAGGTGGCCAAAGTGTTGGAATTGCAGCTTCAGCATCAGTCCTTCCAATGAATATTCAGGACTGATTTCCTTTAGGATGGACTGGTTGGATCTCCTAGCTGTCTAAGGGACTCTCAAGAGTCTTCTCCAACACCACAGTTCAAAAGCATCAATTCTTCAGCACTCAGCTTTCTTTATAGTCCAACTCTCACATTCATACGTGACTACTGGAAAAACCATAGCTTTGACTAGATGGACCTTTGTTAGCAAAGTAATGTCTCTGCTTTTTAATATGCTGTCGAGGTTGATCATAGCTTTTCTTCTGAGAAGCGTCTTTTAATTTCATGGCTCCAGTCAGCATCTGCAGTGATTTTGGAGTCCCAAAAAATAAAGTCAGCCACTGTTTCCCCATCTGTTTGCCATGAAGTGATGAGACCAGATGCCATGATCTTAGTTTTCTGAATGTTGAGTTTTAAGCTAACTTTCTCCCTCTCCTCTTTCACTTTCATCAAGAGGCTCTTTAGTTCTTCACTTTCTGCCATAAGGGTGGTGTCATATGCATATCTGAGGTTATTGATATTTCTCCCGGCAATCTTGATTCCAGCTTGTGCTTCATCCAGTCCAGCATTTCTTATAATGTACTCTGCGTATAAGTTAAATAAGCAGGGTGGCAATATACAGCCTTGACTTACTCCTTTCCCGATTTGGAACCAGTCTGTTGTTCCATGTCCAGTTCTAACTGTTGCTTCTTGACCTGCATACAGATTTCTTAGGAGGCAGGTAAGGTGGTCTTGGTATTTCCATCTCTCTAAGAATTTTCCAGTTTGTTGTGATCCACACAGTCAAAGGCTTTGGCATAGTCAATAACGCAGAAATAGATGTTTTTTTGGAACTCTCTTGCTTTTTCAATGATCCAGTGGATGTTGGCAATTTGATCTCTGGTTCCTCTGCCTTTTCTAAATGCAGCTTGAACATCTGGAAGTTCATGGTTCACATACTGTTGAAGCCTCACTTGGAGAATTTTGAGCATTACTTTGCTAGCATGTGAGATGAGTGCAATTGTGGGTAGTTTGAGCTTTCTTTGGCATTGCCTTTCTTTGGGATTGGAATGAAAACTGACCTTTTCCAGTCCTGTGGCCACTGCTGAGTTTTCCACATTTGCTGGCATATCCAGTGCAGCCCTTTCACAGCATCATCTTTTAGGATTTGAAATAGCTCAACTGGAATTCCATCACCTCCACTAGCTTTGTTTTTAGTGATGCTTCCTAAGGCCCACTTGAGTTTGCACTCCAGGATGTCTGGCTCTAGGTGAGTGATCACACCATCGTGATTATCTGGGTTGTGAAGATCTTTATTGTATAGTTCTTCTGTGTATTCTTGCCACCTCTTCTTAATATCTTCTGCTTTTGTTAGGTCCATACTGTTTCTGTCCTTTATTGTCCCACCTTGCATGAAATGTTCCCTTGGTATCTCTAATTTTCTTGAAGAGATCTCTAGTGTTTCCCATTCTGTTGTTTTCCTTTATTTCTTTGCATTGAGGAGGGCTTTCTTATCTCTCCTTGCTGTTCTTTGGAACTCTGCATTCAAGTGGGTATATCTTTCCTTTTCTATTTTGTCTTTCACTTCTCTTCTTTTCACAGCTATTTGTAAGCCCTCCTCAGACAACCATTTTGCCTTTCTGCATTTCTTTATCTTGGGGATGGTCTTGATCCCTGCTACTGCTGCTAAATTGCTTCAGTCGTGTCCAGCTCTGTGCGACCCCATAGATGGCAGCCCACCAGGCTTCCCCGTCCCTGGGATTCTCCAGGCAAGAACACTGGAGTGGGTTGCCATTGCCTTCTCCAATGCATGAAAGTGAAAAGTGAAAGTGAAGTCACTCAGTCGTGTCCAACTCTTAGTGACTCCATGGACTGCAGCCCACCAGTCTCCTCTTGTCCATGGGATTTTCCAGGCAAGAACAGTGGAGTGGCGTGCCATTGCCTTCTCCACTTGATCCCTGCCTCCTGTACAATGTCACGAACCTCCATCCATAGTTCTTAAGGCACTCTGTCAGATCTAATCCCTTGAATCTATTTTGTCACTTCCACTGTATAATCATAAGGGATTTGATCAGGTCAGACCTGAGTGGTCTAGTGGTTTTCCCTCCTTTCTTCAATTTAAGACTGAATTTTCAATAAGGAGTTCATGATCTGGCCACAGCTTCCGGTCTTGTTTTTGTTGACTTATAGAGCTTCTTCATCTTTGGCTGCAAAGAATGTAATCTGATTTCTGTATTGACCACCTGGTGATGTCCATGTGTAGAGTCTTCTCTTGTGTTGTCTTTTTTGGGTGTTAGTTCTAGAAGGTCTTGTAGGCCTTCATAGAACCATTCAGCTTCAACTTCAGCTTCTTCAGCATTACTGGTCGGGGCATAGACTTGGATTACCATGATACTGAATGGTTTGCCTTGGAAACGAACAGAGATCATTCTGTCGTTTTTGAGATTGCATCCAAGTACTGCTTTCTGGACTCTTTTGTTGACTATCATGGCTACTCCATTTCTACTGAGCTACCTGAGAAGCCCATTATAAGGTACATATTATCTATTACCATATGCATTTATATATTAGAGTTGTTTTGCCCATTTAATCCAATTTTTAGTGACTCGTCTTTGTGTTCAAAACTAAATCAGTTTTTTAAAGAAACAACTTTTCCTTGTACTCATATCATCAGTTTATCTAATGATTAATGTAACCAGTCACATAAAAACACAACATACTAGGGAGCAAACAGAACTGATTTTGTAACCATAAACAGCTCAGCTCGTAGGACAAGTGACCAGGAGTAATAGACTACTGGCCAGTGTGCTTTGGACTTTGTCAGGAATGGAAAACAGGTTGATTGAGGTAGTCAGTTATTTGGGAATTTGTTAGTATAGTTTCAGTTGAGATAGCTACAGTCCTATCTTGAAATAAAAGGCATTTTTGTCTTGAGTTTGTGGAAATATCAACCTCAACAGATGCCCTTTTTGAAAAAGCTGGTGCTAAAACAGGGCTTTGCAGTGAGAGGTTTTATTCATTCTTTTTCAAGTTTGAAATTATTTTTCAATATTTCAGTCACATTTAAGTGTATCAAAATGACCACTTGTGAGGGTGAACTCTGTTCTTTATACTGAATAGAGATGATTTTACAGTGCTAATTACATTGTGCAAAAGAGCCTTTTAGTATTTTCTTAAATCTCTTGTGTTCTAGTGTGTGTGTGTGTGTGTGAGAGAAGAGGGGGCCATGTGAAAAGTAGTCACTGCAGTGTTTTCAGAATTTATTAATAAATTTTTTTCTTCTAAAATTCTAGAGTATATATTATAGAAGTAGTAAGGTCATTTATGAACAAATTAATTGTTTTGATACATGTATGTGCTTGTTAAACCATCACCACAGTTAGGATAACAAGCCTATTGATCACCCCAAAATGTTTCCCATACTCCTTGGTAATTCCTCCCTCCCTCCTTCCCTGACGTCTTCCATCGCCTGGTAACAACTGACTTGCTTTGTGTTACTAGGGATTAGTTTGTATGAAATTAGATTTTAAATTTGAATTATTTTTATTTCCATAGAAGCTGGATCAGGATCTTAATGAAGTCAAAGCTCGAGTTGAAGAACTGGACAGAAAATACTATGAAGTAAAAAATAAGAAAGATGAATTACAAAGTGAAAGAAAGTTAGTATAGACTAAAGTATGCCTTAATATTTTTGAGTAATGCTAGTTACTGGCTGTTAAATGGTCTTTAAGTTATAAATTAACTATAGAAGTTTAATTTCAGTCTTCCCTCAACATTGTATACTGTTTCAATATTGTCTTAATTTTAAAATTGAAGACAGTCTATTTTTTATTGATTAGTTACTTGTGGAGAGAGGAGAATGCAGAACAGCAGGCACTTGCTGCTAAAAGAGAAGATCTTGAAAAGAAACAGCAACTTCTTAGAGCTGCAACAGGAAAGGTGGGTAGGTTCTTTCATTACCTCAGTTTGCATTGAGTCAGTTATTACTGCACAAGAATTTATTAGCTTTCAAGAGAAGAGTGCAAATTACTTATAAATATGAAATATTGGATATCATTTAAGCACCCATGCGATTAAAAATAGCACTTTTGATTTCTAGATGAAAGGTCCATTTTTAATGGTAATGTCATAAAACAGAATCCATAATACAAGGTGTTACACGTAGTTGACATATTTCAAGGGAGTTGACCTATTGTTGGAGAGGCTGTTTAATCTGTGGTATATTTTTTATTTTTAAAAGTATAGTTGATTTACAGAGTTGTATTAGTTTCAGGTATTCAGCAAAGTGAATCAGTTGTACATATAAGTATATCCACTCTTGTTTTAGATTCTTTGTTCATATAGGGCATTACTGAGGATAGAGCAGAGTTCCCTGTGCTGTACAGTGGGTTCCTGTTAGTTGTCTGTTTTATATATAATTGTGTATATGTCAATCCCAATCTCCCAATGTGGTATATTTTTTTTTAATGTATAGAGTAATGGGGGCATTTTATATCAGCGGGAGTGCCATTAGCAATATTTTACTATTTTTTGCTTCTGAACAGGCCATTTTAAATGGAATAGATAGCATAAATAAAGTGCTAGACCACTTCCGTCGAAAAGGAATAAACCAGCATGTTCAAAATGGCTATCATGGTATTGTGATGAATAACTTTGAATGTGAGCCTGCTTTCTACACATGTGTGGAAGTCACTGCTGGAAACAGGTTAGATTTTTTTTGCTTGATGTTTTTGAGTTTTTAAAGAAAAGAGGGAATAAGAGTAACCTAAGAAACAACTTTTTGTTGTTTAAATATATCCTGTTTTATTTAATATTCCAGTTAAAGACGTCGATGCTAAGTGTTTGTCCCTAGTTGTAGAAAAACTAGAACTTCTCCTTTTTGTACTTTCTCTCCCTCCATTGGAATTTTCTGAGTAGCCCTCCCCAAACAAATTGGATTGCACAGAAAAAAGTAACTTGTTTGCTTAAATGTTTAAAGCACTTTGGACCTATCTCGTTCTCTTTACATGTAGGTTATTTTATCACATTGTTGATTCAGATGAAGTCAGCACGAAGATTTTGATGGAGTTTAATAAAATGAATCTTCCTGGAGAGGTTACTTTCCTGCCTCTTAACAAGTTAGATGTAAGGGATACTGCCTATCCTGAAACCAATGTGAGTTGATGTGTGTTAAAGTCTGTCTTTCAATAAGTTTTTTTCTTGGTTTAGCACATGCTAGTGCACAACAAGCACTATACACTGTGGTTCCCATGGTCTGTGAGGTAAACATTCCTTTCTTACCATAAAGGATAGTTAATGCTGGATGAGGGAAGGAAGGAAGACAGAGGTCATGGCCATGACCACTGCAAAATGTGCAAAGTGTTGCAAAGTGTTAAAATACATCAGTACAGGATATTCTGAGAGTGTAACTCAAGGAGACAAAGTTAAGATTTAATAATTGGAGAAGAATTCCCTGAGGAAGTATCATTTAAAGTAAATAAGATTTCTGAATATTCTTTTTTTAAAACGGCTTATAAATTAGATTAAAAATATCTAGCAAGATGATAGGCTTTGAAAGCATAATGTTGCTCTTGTTATTATTAGCTGGTATGCTTTTTAACAGATTAAAAATATTACCTAGACATCGTCCTTGATAAAAATCTAATTGCTTTGTGGTGTTTGGCTTCAGAATGTTGATGGTAGTAGCAGTTATTTCAATGTTTTTTAAGGTTAAAGCTAAAACCCTGGGAGAATGATCTACAGTTGAAGAGGAACAGTGAGAATCTTATGAGCTATTTAAGTGGTCTAGCTTTTTCTTTTAAATCTACAAATTATCTCAAGTTTTGAGGAGTAGAAATTGAGTCATGAATGTGATGTGTGAGTGAAGCAAGTCACGAAAGAATGCATATAGTGTTGTTCCCTTTACAATACCTGAACAAAAGTAATCCTAGATGATAGAACTACAAGTGCAAAGAAGTGATTACCGCAAAATTACAGGAGTGGTCATCACCAGCAGGTAACCATTGGCGATAACCACTATGGTTAGAAGAGGGCTACACTCATGACCTCTGGGTTTTATAGTAGCGTTTTGTTTCTTGTCCTGCATGGTGGTTATATTGGTGTTTGCTTTGTAATTATTAATTTAAGCTTAACATATTTCTTGCTTTTTTTCTGTATGTAGGATGTATTTCCTAATGTAAAAATTCAATTCTGCCAGTTGAGAGAGAAAAAAAGGAAAATAAATGTTACCTGAGAAAATATTTTTCTGAGTATCTAGCTAGGTTATATGTGTGTCGATTATTAGATGAAAATAAAATGAAAATATTTTGAGAATATGCTACTAGTTTATATTTGTCCCTTCTGTGTGACGGATGCTACCCTAAATGTTTCACATTTATAACTTGCTTAATCTTAACAACTTTGTGAGGAAGGTACTGTTGTTATTGTAGTTCTATAGATGAGTACACAAGGTAAGCAACTTGTCCAGAGCACACAGCTGAGAAGCAAAACTGAGATTTGACCTTGAGCAGTCTGGCTCCAGAGCCACTGAGCTCTTTATCACTGTACTCTGAAAACCTCTGTACTATTGAAAACCTGGATGACTTACATGAATACAATTTCCAGGACATTTCAGTAGAAAGATTTTTCTCACTTGTTCAGTATAAAAATCAACAGTTTTGAAATGTAAAAGCATTTTGTTTATTTGTATTTCAGAAAAATGTAATTTACAATTCTGATAACACATTTTAATTAATTTTGTTGTGATTTCTTTGCTTGCTAACAACATACTCATTTTTAGGATGCTATTCCTATGATAAGTAAATTGAGGTACAATCCCAGATTCGACAAAGCTTTCAAACATGTATTTGGAAAAACACTTATTTGTCGTAGTATGGAAGTTTCAACCCAGTTGGCCCGTGCTTTCACTATGGACTGCATTACCTTGGAAGGTTTGTAATAGTAATTAATTAGCTTTGAACAAATAAATTCCTTTAAAAGTGTTTGAAAATTCATGTCCAGTTACTTCTCATTTTTAAATCCTGTTGGTTTATTCAAGTCAGAATTGAAACAAAGTCAACACTTGATGTTTAATGGGTGTCTCATAAGTGTAATCATTTAATGCATAGTAGAATTTCTTAACCTTATTGGCACCATGGACTTGGTTTGGTGAAGCCTCTGGCACCTTTCTCAAAAATTTTTTAAATGTATAAAACAAAATACTTTGTTTGGATCACCAAAGAAACCAGTTGGCATGGTTATCACAGTATTTCTAGAAATATGACATAATCATTTATTCTTTAAGATATTAAAAATGAGATTTAGCAGTGGACCTCCTGAATTGAATTTTGAGTGAAGGTTAAGAACCTCTGGTATATAGGTTCACTTGTCCTCCTTTTCTGTTTTTTTTTCCCCTGTATGTTTACAGGGAAGCATACACAGTTTCAGTATAGCACAGTTCTCCTGTTTTCCTCCCACCCCCAGAAATTTACTTTTTCAAAGAAATTCTTGTGTTCTGTCTTCATTTTTTTCATTCTTGTTTCTATTCTATTTGCAGCAGTGATTTCCAGCATCCTGTCCTCCAGGTCACTTAGCCATTCTTCTGCATCAGTTATTCTGCTATTGATTCCTTCTAGTGTATTGTTCATCTTGTTTGTTCTTTAGTTCTTCTAGGTCTCTGGTAAACATTTCTGCATCTTCTCAGTCTTTGCCTCTGTTCTGTTTCTGAGATTCTGGATCATCTTGACTATCATTCTGAGTTCTTCTGGGAAGATTACCTCTCTCCACTTCATTGGTTGTTTTTCTGGGGTTTTCTTTTGCCCCTTCATCTGGGACAAAACCCTCTGCTTTTTTCATCCTGGTTAACTTTCTGTGATGTGGTTTTGGTTTTAGCCGCTGCAGGACTGGTTCTTCTTGCTTCTTCTGTCTGCCCTCTCAAAAATCTTTTGTGTTCTGGATTTGTCTTACTGCTTCCTCTTTACTAGGTTAGGTTAAGCATTCTTGGTGTGACTGATGTGTACTTCTTACTGCATCACTTTGTGTCCCACTGTTAGTGATACCAGGTTTGACCACCAGCAGATCTTGGTTGTAAAGGTACCTTTTTCCCTTTGTAAGTAATAAATGATATGTGGGATTATCCTTGAAGGACACGTGAATATAAGGTTCCCCCAAAAGTTTTTTGCCAATGGCTTAGCATCCTTTGGTGACCCTTGCCTGACTTGGTTAATACATTGAGGGTTTCAAAATGATCATTCTAAAATTCTGTGATTGCTTCTATATTTATTAGCTGTCACTTTTCTGTAAAGAAAAGCCCCCTCCTTTTTTCCTTTTTATGTATTGCTGTGATTCATGGATTTTTTTTTATTATTCAGTGCATTACCAAATTGCCATTATTATTATTATTATTTTTTTTTAAATGTGTTTATTCCTTGTGTTGGCTGTGCTGGGTGTCCACTGCTGCCCAGGCCGTCTCAGTCGCAGCAGCTGGGGCGGCTTCTCCTGTGGAGCAGGGGTGCCAGGGTGCAGCAGCTGCAATAGTTGTGGATCCTAAGCTCAAGAGCACAGGCTCAATAGTTGGGACTTAGTTGATCCCCAGCACATGGGATCCTCCTGGATCAGGGATCGAACCCGTGTCTCCTGCATTGGCAGGTGAATTCTTTACCACTGAGCCACCAGGGGAGCCCGCCATTATTATTTTTGATTTTCATATTTCCCTAGTTATGGCCATTGGGAATTTAAGCACAGGTGTTAATATTGTAAAACAACATTTTTTCTGGGGTGGCTTAAACTCCCAACTTTTAAGTTCTTATTAAATAGGTAAAACCTTTAGATTAATCTAGTTGTCTGATTATGAATCAATTTATTGTTGAATAAACAAGTTGTTATACAGAATTACTGATTTTCTTATGTTTTATTAATAGGTGACCAAGTTAGTCATCGAGGTGCTTTGACTGGAGGCTATTATGATACAAGGAAGTCTAGACTTGAATTACAAAAAGATGTTAGAAAAGCAGAAGAAGAACTTGGTGAGCTTGAAGCAAAGCTCAATGAAAATCTGCGCAGAAATATTGAAAATATCTTTTTGTCTTGTGTTGCTGTAGAGAAAGAACTGTGTTTTGGTTGGAATATAGAGTCTTTTGAGTGTTAGATGTGTTTTCACATATACAGTGGGGGGAAATATCCCATGTGTTTTATTTTGACTTTTATTTAAGCTTGTGTAGTATGTCCATTTAACTTCCGAAAACAGGGAGAAAACTAAAAATCATTGTAATATCCTTTGCTTAGCTGTTAAATAGTTAATGGCAATGAGTGTATTTCTGAGAGAAAAGAACCTGAGGAACACAGAAATTTAAGATTGTAAAGGGAGCTGAGGAGGATTCGTCAGACAATCATAGGAAGAAAACCAGGATAGGGTTTCAATGGAAGAAGAGTGGGCAGTATCAGGAATGCCGCATATTACATAGAAGTTAAATATATAAGGATTGAAAAATGTCTATTAGGGGTTATTATCTTGAGTTTCAGATTTAGTATTAGTGGAGGAAATGTCCTTCAAAATGCAAGTCTTAGTAACCATGGTTCTTTAAGTTCTTTCAGATAAAAATGGTGTTCTGTGAAAAGTGACTAGTTCGGCTCACAACTAAAACAGTTGTGCATGTCCATTTTCTTAAAATAACCATGGTATAAGGCAAAAGTGCTTTGTGTATATACCTTGCATTATGTCACACAATATTAAATACAGGTACTCAAGCAGTGAAAATAATTATTTTTACTGTTTCATTAGGATATTTTTATTGAAACTGGCATTTTAAAAATTGTGAGTGTATAGCTTCTCTGTCATCAGTTGGAAGCAAAAGCACAGAGAAGAAGGTAAATAAACATCTTAGCTTTGACCTTGCATACTTTGAGACCTGCTCAAATTTGGAAGATTTGAGCACAGAGCCTGGGAAAATATATGAAGCCTCTTCTTCACGTCTAACTCTTATATAGTGCTTTAAGCATAATAGCTTATATAGTAAATACTTGCTGAATGAAAAAAATATATATTTTAAAATGTGTATCATTTAGCTTCCTTTAGGGCTTTCCCATGGTTTTATTTATTTATTTATTTTGTATAGCAGTTGGTAAAATAGTTTGTATGTTATTTTGAGAGAGAAGTGGGTTAAAATGTTTAAAGCTTCTTTTATGACTGAACAGACTTGACATAGTATTTAATTCTGCGTTGTTACGGTACTTAAATTTGGGGAAATAGCTTAATCTAGGGATAAAGAAAAGGTAGGGGATACAAGTTAATAGGCACTGAAGAGAATTTTCCTTAGCCTTGTATATGGATTAATAATGAAATTGATCAGCTGATGAACCAAATGCAGCAAATAGAGACTCAGCAAAGGAAATTTAAAGCATCTCGAGATAGCATATTATCAGAAATGAAGATGTTAAAAGAGAAGAGGCAGCAGTCAGAGAAAACCTTTATGCCCAAGGTTCGTAAGTATGCTTTTTTAAAATATATTTAATTATATAGATTTGGGGTAGACTATATATTGTGTAGGTTATATAGCATATACATTATGTTCCATTTTCATTTAGGCCCATACTTTGTGTATCTGCATGTATCTTTATCACACTTTTACTCATGTGAGTGCTCAGGAGTCTACTTTTCTAGGGCAAATTCAGATTTTCCAACTTCATTAAGCAAGTAGGCATTTTGTGCCATGGCATAAAAGTATTGTCCGATAGTCAGCCAGGTATCATTTGTGTCTGTAATGCTATTTATGGATTTATTTGATTGCATTTTGTCCAAATTATATTAAAATGAGTTAGAAAGTGAACTGTTACTGCTATTACAAATGATAATATCCATTGGTCTCATAAACATCAACAGTTTTGACAAAAACTACTAATTTTATACATCAATTATACTAAAACAACAAAGTTAAAAATGTATATACCCACAATTAGACCATCCTAACATTCTAGCAACTTCTTTCTGTTCTTATGAACATGCATAATGATTTTTATATAGTTTGACCATGAATATGATGTCTTCCACACATCCTGCAAAACACTGCATCTTGAATGTTTTTCTTGTTGCTGCAGAGTTCTGATTATCAAATGTAATGGGCATCTGATATTTAATTGAGATAATATTATTTAAGCTTACTTTAATATCAAATATAGATGGTCTTCAATTTTTCACTACTGTAAGTGATACACTGACTAATACCGTTACTAATAAATGGAAAATCTGTCACATAGCAACGTAGCTTACAAAGTTTGGAGGCAAGTTTGCATGCTATGGAGTCCACCAGAGAATCACTGAAAGCAGAACTGGGAACTGATTTGCTTTCTCAACTTAGTCTGGAAGATCAGAAGAGAGTAGATGCACTGAATGATGAAATTCGTCAGCTTCAGCAGGCAAGTACAGTTGACAGAAAAAAAATTTTGTTGGTAATCAGCTGTTGTGAAAAGTGTCTTTCTTGCTAGTAAAGGAGTGTGAAAGAGATTATTGAGAAAATATAAGACTTATTAGACTTCCAGTATCCATTAAAGTAAATGAGATTTTTAGTAAGTTTTCCTAAACCTTATGCTAGGATTGTATAAGAAATCTTTATTTTCTTTCATCTTATTTAATGCTTGTTTGTCATTAGTAAAATCGAGCTTGTTAGCTTTGCTGTATTTATTGATCTGACCACCTTTACATATTTAAAAATACTGTTTTGATTAAACATTTTAATAACATTTGATTCTTAAATATAGATGTAAATAATTAACACTAAATTCAAAAAGTGAAAAGCAGGAAAAGAAAAATATTTTTGGTAGTATGCCTTATAAAAAGAACCAGGCACAAAAATAGCCTTCTGGATAGATAAGAGAGTAGATGAAGAAAATAAAGATCTTTTTGGAAAGGTATAAAACTCTTGTTTCAGCTCATTTGAACACAAGTAATTGAGACAACAGATTAACAGCATTCCTGTATGTGAAATGTGCATGCCTATGTAGACAAACAATTTTGTTTTTCTTTTTTCTTCTAGGAAAACAGACAACTACTGAATGAAAGAATTAAATTAGAAGGTATTATTACTCGAGTAGAGACTTACCTCAATGAGAATTTGAGAAAACGCTTGGACCAAGTAGAACAGGTATGTTCTCTTTTGATGGTTTCTTGATGAGCATAACCTTTTGAAAATGCTTGTGTGAGAGGCTCTGATTTAGAGTATGGACTCTGGAGACAGAAGGACTAGCAGTCTGACTATCTGCCCTGGCGTGGAGATCCCACACTGCCACCTAGTGTACTGTGTTGCTCAAGTCATTCGCTATTTCTAAGCTCCAGTTTCCTCTTGTGTGAAATAAGCATAGCAGTATGTTTTGTGTGATTATCTGGCACATTCGAGGTACTCAGTTAATATTAGTTACGAATATTTTCTCAGTAGTAGTCAGATGCTAAGAAATTTTTTAGTCATTAATCTTTTTTCCTGCTTGATGGATACCTTAAGTATTTACAACTATTTGAAGTATGTTTTTTGGTTTCCTTAAGTGTTTATTCAAACATATCAACAATTATATAAACATTGGCAGTCATACCATTTTGAAACTAACAAAATTCATATTTTTATGGCTTAATGCTCCTGTGTTCCTTTTGTGTTATAGGAACTCAATGAACTGAGAGAAACAGAAGGGGGTACTGTTCTCACTGCTACAACCTCAGAACTTGAAGCCATCAATAAAAGGGTGAAAGATACCATGGCACGATCAGAAGGTGAATTTTTATTTTGTAAAAATGTTTTTGGTATCTAGTTAAATTAGCTTATTCATCTTATAAGACTGTGTATTACAAAATGAAATAGGCAAAAGCATGTACCAGAAGTTTTCGTCGTAAACAGTTTCTAGTGAACAGAGTTTAGAGTGTTGATTATAAATAGTCACCTTCATTTTATTGAAATGTTTGTGACAGTTTTTAAGAGACCATACATTATTAGTTTCATTGACTAAAGCATGGAATAGTTGAATCAAGTTTCTTGACACTTAATTGCTGAGAAGAAAATTATTTTAGGTTTTTATAAACATTGAATAATAAAAACTTTATATATGAATGGCTTGTGTACACTCCCAGTTTTATTCTGAATTCTTTCATAAACTTTCACAGGAAAATTTAAACCTATTTATTTTGATAGATTTGACCATTAAAATCTTTGATCAGATAACAGTCTGGCCTTAAAATAGGTGTTACGGGGAATTCCCTGGCTATCCAATGGTTAGGACTCCCTGCTTTCATGCCAAGGATCTAGGTTCAATCCCTGGTCGGGGAACTAAGATCTCGCAAGCGGCATGCCTTTACCAGAATAAAATAAGTGTTATGGCCTAATTTGGTTTTCCCCCCATTTTAGATTTGGACAATTCCATCGATAAAACAGAAGCTGGAATTAAGGAGTTGCAGAAGAGTATGGAGCGCTGGAAAAATATGGAAAAAGAACACATGGATGCTATAAATCATGATACTAAAGAACTAGAAAAGATGACAAATCGACAAGGCATGCTGCTGAAGAAGAAAGAAGAGTGTATGAAGAAAATTCGAGAACTTGGATCACTTCCTCAGGAAGCATTTGAAAAATATCAAACACTGAGCCTCAAACAGGTAAATCTAGTTGGTTTTAAATATGAAATCTCATTGCAAATTTCCCTACATGTGAGTTTATGTGTTTTTTTTCTCTTTATAGTTGTTTCGAAAACTTGAACAGTGCAACACAGAATTGAAGAAGTACAGCCATGTTAACAAAAAAGCTTTAGATCAGTTTGTAAATTTCTCGGAGCAGAAAGAAAAGTTAATAAAGCGACAAGAAGAGTTGGACAGGGGGTACAAATCAATCATGGAACTGATGAACGTACTTGAACTTCGAAAATACGAAGCTATTCAGTTAACTTTCAAACAGGTATGTTTCTGCTTGTAGTTAATACACAAACTAAAATCTTCAGATACTCAGTTTATCGTTCAATTTGTAAAGATTTTAAAGCTTTTATTCCACTGATAATTGTTCTAATATTTTTTTAATAATAATTATATAAAATATATTTCTAATAATAATTGTTCTAATATTATCCAGTATTAAACAACTCTTAAAAGGATCCAATCTGTTATTCTTGTTAACATTAAAAAATAAAAATATTTTTGATTGCTTTGAAATAATTTTTGTCTTTGTTTTTAAAAGTACATATTCCATTTGACACCTGTTTATATATGATTCATTTTAAGGTATCCAAAAACTTTAGTGAAGTATTCCAGAAGTTGGTCCCTGGTGGCAAAGCTACTTTGGTGATGAAGAAAGGAGACGTGGAAGGCAGTCAGTCTCAGGATGAAGGAGAAGGGAGTGGTGAAAGTGAGAGGGGCTCTGGATCACAAAGCAGTGTCCCGTCAGTTGACCAGTTCACTGGAGTCGGAATTAGGGTAAAATAACTTTATATTCAATTTTCCCGAGAGCATTATCATAGTGGAATATTTTGCAAATCTTAAATTGGTGCACTGTATGCAATTCAATTTTAAGAGATGACGGTGATTTTACCCCTTTGAAATATTAACACTAATTAAATATTTTCTTAGGTGTCATTTACAGGAAAACAAGGTGAAATGAGAGAAATGCAACAGCTTTCGGGTGGACAGAAATCCTTGGTAGCTCTTGCTCTGATTTTTGCCATTCAGAAATGTGACCCGGCTCCTTTTTACTTGTTTGATGAGATTGACCAGGCTCTGGATGCTCAGCACAGAAAGGCTGTGTCAGGTACAGTTTTGGCTTCATAGCTTCATAGTAACTTACTAGAAATGATAGCTTGCCTCTTTTATCATATATTTCTTGCTGCCTGAGGTATCTGGGGAGACTAGAGAGGATATTATTCAATAAACAAAATAATTTCTCTTTTAACAAAGTTTTTGAAATTTAATATTAGACTACAAAGTTTAGTTCTATGAGAAACATGAAATAATTGAAAATCCAACCCCAGTTAAGCTTTTATACAAACGTCTCTCCTTTTAAAACTAGTTTTTCATAAACAGATTTGATTCTGTGTTTAAATAATCTATACCTGATCTTTAGTTAAGTTCAAAAGATATTGGGGAAGTGGGTAGTAGGAAAAGGTTGCTTTTGGTTTTTCTGGATGAGAGAAATTTACTTTGCTCTGACATTATTTCTAATCCTATGTTAGAAAATGCTGCTTTATATTCTGTAACTAAGATATCAGTGTTAAAGATTTAAACAAGTTGATGCTTTCTGTAGATGTATGCAAACAGGCAGTTTTAAATTTTTAGGTAAGAGTAAAGATCATTGCTTTTAAAATTTTTTGTTCTACTGAGAAAACGGTTTTATTAAATTACTCTTTCTTTTTACAGATATGATTATGGAGCTTGCTGTACATGCTCAATTCATTACAACTACTTTTAGGCCTGAACTGCTTGAGTCAGCTGACAAATTCTATGGTGTGAAGTTCAGAAATAAGGTAAATTTTTTTTACATGAAGTTTAAGTTCATGTAGTATTTAATCCATTGTATCTGTTGAATTCTTTTTTTGTTGTTACTCAAGTCATGAGAAAAAATTCAGAAACTTGTTGCTTATCTGATGATGTCTTTGTAAAGAAAAACTTAAAATGTTTATGAAGCTTATCTGGGGTCTTTTTTTGGGCATTCATTGCATAGTTTTATTTTCATTGGCATTAAGAGACATTATCCTCCTCTCTAGTCTATTTAGTGCTTATTTATGCACAGTCTTTAACATTTACATACATTGATTTATATTTGGTTAGACAACACGGCTATTCCAGGTGTTTTCAGCCTTTAGTTCTTTGAAATAGCAAAGTAATAAAAACTGAACAAAAATGTGGTTCAGATATTTAGACGTTAGTACTTATTTGTACCTTCAGAGCATTAAAATGCAGAATATTTTTTAAACTTGTGCGTTGAACAAACGGCATTAAAATAAGGGTTTTATCAGTCAGTGTTTTAGAGTCAGTTGACTTGAAATATGAAATTTATAGGTAATTGGCTGTATTTTTAAAATATTACCATATCCAATGGGAACACTGATAAATTTGTTTACAATTTAACAGATTCTGTTTTTAATGTTTATTCTTCAGGTTAGTCATATTGATGTGATCACAGCAGAGATGGCCAAAGACTTTGTAGAAGATGATACCACTCATGGTTAATTGGAAAATACTGCCCATTGGTCTGGAAAATGTGTATAGTAATATGATCCTTTTACCCAGGAACTGTAAATTTAAACCTAAATATCTGGTCATTATTAATAGTTTTCAGGCTTAGAGTATACATAGTCCTTTTATATTTCTGTCATTGTATTTTATAACATACTCTGTAATGTTACATTTCTATTCATAGTTTAAGGATTTTATTTCCCACACAACTTTTTGTAAAGTGTTCTCCTGTTTTAAATCTTTTAAAATGTGCTAAATATTCTTTCCTAATTATTTTACCAAGTGTATTGCCTCTTTTTATAGCTTCAATTAAATAATTGGTTTTATGACTAACTGTTTTATATGGCTTTTTATTTATAGTTGTATGATTCGAAACAAATTTCTCTTAAATATCTGCCTTTTGTTTTGCTTAAGAAAAGATCTGCCTTCCCCTAAAAGAAGATTTTTAAAATATGGTTTAATATTCTGTTGAATTTCAACATGATTCGTAATCCTGGCTGCTTTTTAAATCCATGGAGGGAGCTTTTAAAAATGTAACACCGCTTGAGTCTTTCTCTAGACCATTTGAATCCAAATCTCTAAGGGATAGAGTCTTGGTTAATGTTAATTCTAAAGTTCTGTAAGGTGATCCTGATCCTCAGTGAGGATTAGAAACCCTGCTATAACTCAATGTAACTGTCCTTTAAAGAGCATTTTTAATTTAAAATGGCAGTGTGTTTAATAGAAGTTAGGAAGAGTATCCAAGAAATTGAGCTGTAAAAGTTGTCCCTCCAGATAAGTAAATAGTTTGGAAAACCCTGTTATTGGAACATTGGTCTTTTCCCAAAGGAGAGCTTTGTTGTTTATTGTGTTTTTAAATTGCTTATTGAGGTAATTCACACACCATAACATTCACCCTTCAAAATAGTATGGCGCAATTCAGTGCTTTTTAGTTTATTCACAGAATTGTACAACCATCTGTACAATCAAATTTTAGAGCATTTCAGTTACCCCAAAAGTAACACTGTACCAATCAGCAGTCACTCTACATCTCCCTTTCCTCTTATTATTCCCCTGGCAACCACAGATTTATGTTTCATACTATGGATTTGCCTATTCTGGACATTTCATGTAAATGGAATTATACAATATAGGACCTTTTGTGACTAGCTTCCTTTATTTAGCATGTTTTCAAGGTTCATCTGTGGTGTAGCACATACCAGTATTTGGTTCCATTTTATTGCTGAATAATATCCCATTGTATGATTATACAGTTTGACTCATGAACAACATTTGTTTGACCTGGTCAGGTCCGCTTATACTTGGATATTTTCTCAATATAGTTACCTGTATTTTCATTTTATGGTTCTTTAAGTATGAGGATAAAGTTTGTATTCATAATATATGGAATCAAAAGATATAGAGTTTGAGTCCTCATTCTATCCAAACTGTTTTGAGTTTCCTGCCCTTGGGTGAGTCATTTATCATTTCCTTTGTTTTTGAGGCAAAGATAGCATTACTTGAATTTTCAGCTCTAAGGGGAAGTCAGTACCCCTAACCTTTATATTGTTCAAAGGTCAGCTGTGTACTGCGTTGTTTAATCATTCATTAGTTGGACATTTGGGTTGTTTCTACCTTTTGGCTATTATAAATAATGCCTCTTTAAACATCTATGAACAAGTTTTTATGTGTTTTCATTTTTCTTGGGTATTTACCTAGGGTTAGAATTGCTGGGTCATGTGGTATGTTTAATATTTTGAGGAACTGCCAAACTTTTCCAAAGGAACTGTACCATTTTATATTTCTACCAGTAATTTATGAGGGTTCTGATTTTTCCATATCCTCACCAACACTTAATCTTTTTTTGCTATAGCCATTCTTGTGTGAAGTGGTATCTCATTGTGGTTTTAATTTGCATTTTCCTGATGACTAATGATGTTAAGCACCTTTTTATGTACTTACTGGTCATTTATGTGTCATCTTTGGTGAAATGTCTGTTCACATCTTTTGCTCATGTTTAAATTCTGTTAACTCGTATTCTTACTATAGAATCATAGATTACATTATTATAGGATACTAATAACAGAAGTGGGAGTTTTATATATATTCTGGATACAAAAGTCCATTGTCAGGTGTGTGACCTGCAGATATTTTCTCCCAGCCCTTGTCTTTTTACTTTCTGAATGATATCTTTTGACGCATAACATTTAAAAGAAATAAACTCATTTGTCCAGATTTCCACTTAAGGAAATTTCCACCTAAGGCCTCCAGTCAGATTGGATTAGGGCCCACTCTTTCCAGCCTTATTGTAACTTGATCACCTCTTTAAAAATCCTATCTCCAAAATAGTAGTGATATTTGGAGGTAGTGGGGTTGGGACTTAAGTGTGTACATTTGCTCGTGGGGGTTGGGGGGATACAATACAGTGTGTGCAAGAGACACAGGTTTGATCCCTGGGTCAGGAAGATCCCCTGGAGTAGAAAATGGCAACCGCTCCAGTATTCTTGCCTGGAAAATTTCCATGGACAGAGGAGCCTGGTGGGCTACAGTCAATGAGCCCACAAAGAGTTGGACACAACTGAGTGAGTGAGCGCACACACATACAGTAGGTTGTTATAGTTTGACCATAATATAACTGATCTTCCTAAGAGAGAATTTGGTTTAAGAAACAGAATTCTAAGACCCCATTTAAAGGATTATGTAAGCACAGTATCCTTCTAACATTCCTAAAATGTTTCTTAAGCATGTCCCCAGGAATACTCATTATGAGTCACCTATGGACATTGAAGAGCCGACTGATTGGAAAAGTCCCCAGCATCAGGGAAAGGTTGAGGGCAGGAGGAGAAGGGAGCAACAAAAGTTGAGATGGTTGGATGGCATCACCGACTTAATGGATATGAGTTTGAGCAAAGTCTGGAGATAGTGAAGGACAGGGAAGCCTAGCGAGCTGCAGTTCATGGGGTCGCAGAGTCGGACACGACTGAGCGACTGAACAACAACAAATGGAGAGTGAAATGGTATATAGTTTATGATCTGTAACTCTGTCCTGATATAATCAAGCCTCCATAGTAAAGAATTTGGTGGGGATGTTACATGCATGGCATCATTCTAGAACTTGCTAATAATCTTAAGCATCTCCTCAAGAGTATAAATGAGACTTCAGTGAATTTATAACAGTAAGCACCTACATAGTGAAACAATATAAATGTAAAACCCATTTTCCTTTCTATAGCTCATCATAAATTTTTATATTTATTTTTGTAATTTTTTGGTCTCCTTACACACCTTACAGGATCTTAGTTCCCTGACCAAGGATTGAACCTGGGCCCCTGGCGTAGAAGGGTGGAGTCCTAACCAGTGGACCACTAGGGAGCTCCTCATAAGTTATTAATTCTTAATGAAAATGAACAGAAAAATGGGAAAATCTGAAATACTTGGCTAACCCAGAAACTTAGAGGAAGGGCAGAAATTCACCAAAGGAATTAGCCAGCGATTCGTAAATCTAAAAAGAGTTTCTCTTCTGATTTTTCCACTCTGAGATTTTACTAATATTATTATTTACAAAGTACTAATAGATTTGAAGAGTGTGTATATTACATGTAGTTTTGAAGAATATGGCATTTTTAAGTCACCTTACCAGCCAGACTTACACAATTAACATTTTTGGGCATTTCCTTCAAATTTTCATGCAAAATTTTATGGTTAGGTTTATACTGGGTATATAATTTTATATTCTGAACTTTTCAGTTAGTAATACAATATGAAATATTCCTCTTTAATCTCTTCAGAAACAAAATTTTAATAGCCACAAAATTCTGTCAGAAGTAGCCTAATCTACTTAAATATCTCCTATTGGATGCTTAGATTGTTTCAGCAACAGTGCCAAAAACAAAACCCCCAAAATGAGCATTTTTACCCAGAACCCTGGAAATTAATTTTCTCAAGATAGCTTTTTGTTTAATTTTTACACCTTTTTTTAAACACAGAAAATATGGAATTATTAGCTCTTTGTCCTCCCTGGTTAACTGAAAATAAAGGAGCCATTTTGTACAGTGTTGATTGGTCCTCTACATTATACCCACTAACAGATTTCAAAGGGTGAGTCACCACCATCTTTGTTTAACCAAAACCTTTTCCCTCCCTATCTGTCTCCCCTTTTCTTTAGCCCTCACCTATTTGGGTACACTCTGATCTCTGTCTCCCTGAATGTCCTAGGGGGCTGGGTCACTCCTGGCTGCCAGTCTTCTGCATGAAAGAAGCCAGTGTTGCTCCATAAATCTGCCACCTTGTGGCACTAGAGACAGAATCTCCTGGGTGTAAGAGACCTTGTAGCAGCCAGTAACTGCACAGAGATACGAGGCAGCATAGAGATTAGGTTTTCAAGGAGAACATGGGTATGTTTATGTGGATATATTTACTCTCCCAAGTCATCACATTGGCTGGTATAAGTCTGTTAGCATTTGAATGTTATCTTTTATGGATTCTGTATGGTTCAGACCAGTGTCTGATGTTGCTTACATAATACACAGTCAAGTGTGTGGTGATAGCAAATCCAGCCTTAGTCTCCTAAGTATGAAATTTTTCCTTCATTAAAAACGATGGTTATATAGACTGGTAAGACAGAAGTACATATAGGTGAGAGAGAGAGAAAAAAACCTTAGAAAATTGAACTTGAAGAACATGGATGTGAGAACAAATCATTTGGAGCTAAGGCCACAGAAGTGGTTATTGTGTAACATAGTGAAAGGATCATGTCACTTCTAAGGCAGAAACTTCTGCTAGGAGAGGTTTTCTTTTTAAAACAGGAATCTGTCATACCACCTCAGAATTAGAAATAATGATTGTGTAAGATTTTTGGTAAGATTGAGGTTTGCCGCAGCTGTGCTTCGTTCCTGATATTCTAAATTCCAAATTAGTTCATCTCCAGAACCGCTAGAGGGGGCCCTTCCCACATGCCAACCCCTCCTTTTTTCAGTCTATAGTTTTCAAACTAGTTTCCTCTTTTGTTCCTTATTAGTATAGTTTCAGGAGCAATGAGATGGTTGAGATGTGATATTTTTGAGATTTCCCTGTTGCAGAAGTTCAAGCTAAGTGTTAACTGCTTGCAGTTCAGTCATAAATTGGATGCTTTCAGCCAAGGTGGCTAGTGCTTGCAACAGGGTATGTTGTTGCTATTTAGAAAGCTATGCGGCAGCTGTTTAATAGAATCTTGTTAACAAAACAGCAACACCTTCTTGCGACAGCCCTACTTGTATCTCCTCAGAGCAGTTTTTTTTTTTCCTGCCTGTGACTTCTGAATCCTTCTGCAGACCCAGAGGAGAAGGCAATGGCACCCCACTCCAGTACTCTTGCCTGGAAACTCCCATGGACGGAGGAGCCTGGTAGGCTGTAGTCCAAGGGGTCTCGAAGAGTTGGACACGACTGAGCGACTTCACTTTCACTTTTCACTTTCATGCATTGGGGAAGGAAATGGCAACCCACTCCAGTGTTCTTGCCTGGAGAATCCCAGGGACGAGGGAGCTTGGTGGGCTGCCATCTATGGGGTCGCACAGAGTCGGGCACGACTGAAGCGACTTAGCAGCAGCAGCAGCAGACCCAGAAGAGGTTGTCTTCGTCCCGTTTTCTGTTTGACTTTCACCCTGCATCCCTTAATGTAAACAGCTTCACCTATGACATTGCATTTCAGTTTACCATTTCATCATCATCTCTCTAACACAATTCTGAGTCAGAATCAGGGTCTCTTACATTCTCTCACAGAATGATGACAATACTTGCTGATTGGTTTTCTAAGAAAACTTAGCACCCCGGTAGCCTTGGAGAAAGTACTATTATCCCTCTTGAGGATTTTCCCAGAAGTCCAGTTTCCATACTGCTGAAGAATAAAGTGTTCATCTTTTTGGGAAGCGGGTGTGAAGGAGCATGTGTGCCTGCTTGTGCACACACACGGCCCTGCCTTCTGTTCCTCGGCTGGAGTCAAACAGTGACCTTAATCTTGGCCCCCTTAAAGCTACATCTATGATCCTGATGCAAATAACTGGCACTGAGCGTGGCCTTACAATGGCCTGGAATTCAAGGTAAAGTAGAGAAATAAGCAACATGGTGTTTCAATTCTGAGGTAAGAATATCTTGTCTTTCATCTGAAGTGTGAGATTAAAGCTCTGGAACCTTCAAGAAAGAGAAACTACTGAAGCTGCATGCCAACGAGTTCTTTCCAGTCACCTTTTGCTTTCTTTTTTTTGTGGACACACCCCTGGCATGTCTGTTGTCTAACCTTTGTCTTTGGCTGGATATTAAAAAGAAATGTTTGGGGACTTACCAGGAGGTCCAGTGGTTAGGACTCGGTACTTTCACTGCCGGGGCCCTGGGTTCGATCTCTGGTCAGGGAACTAAGATCCTGCAAGCAACGCAGTGGGGGAAAAAGCAAGTTTGATTTCAGGTGGTCATCTTGATCCCTTGGGACAGAAGCATCTTTGCCATGTATCTCATTTATACAGTTTAACTTTGTGTGAGTTAATAGTAACTAATTACCTACTAAATACTAGACAGGGGAGTTACCCTGGTGGCTCAGTGGTAAAGAATTCACCTGCTAATGCAGGAGACACAGGTTCGATCCCTGGGTCTGGAAGATCCCCGGGAGGAAGAAATACAAGAATACCCCAGTATTCTTGCCTGGGAAGTCGCATGGACAGAGGAGCCTGGTGGGGTACAGTTCATGAGGTCGCAAAAAAGAGGCAGACACGACTTAGCGACTAAACAACAACAAATACCGGACAGACCCTTTTATCATCTCACTTAAGGGCAACAAATTTGAGGTGAGTGGTGGTAACTAGTCTGCACAAAAGGAACCTTCCATGAGGGTGAAGTAACTTGCTGAAAAATTCCTGTTAGAAAGAGATGGGGGGAGTTCCTTGGTGGTCTAGCGGCCAAGACTGCTTCCAAAGTAGTGGGGCCTGGGTTCGGTCTGTGGTCAGGGAACTAGATCCCACATGCTGCAATTAGGAGTTTGCATGCTGCAACTAAGACCTGATGCAGCCAAATAAATAAATATTTAAAAAAAGAAAAGAGAAAGAGTGGTGGGGCTGAGAGTAAAGAGCCCTCCTCTCTCCTATTTCACTAGATCTCTCTCACTCCCTTTTTAAAACTCAAAGTTGGTACCGACACTGACAGAATGACCTGCCACAAAATAGGGTGAAAGCACCTCTGGGCCAGTTGGTTTCCAAGCTGTCTACAAATCTGAGGTGTATTCCTGGAGCTTTTTTTTTTTTTTTTCTGCAGCTACATTCCCAACCCCCACCCCATCCCCCAGGGATGCCAGGCCGTTTATTGAAACACAGTCCTGGGTTCTGCAGGCCCTAGCTTCAGATGGTCCCCGGGAAGCAACTGCAGATCCAAAATCAGATCCAAAACTGTCCCCCTCCCCACCCCCAATCTGTATCACACATGCATCTTTTGCAGAGGAGCATATTGGCTGAGTGCTTTTGATTCTGGAATTCTCTAGCAATTAACTATCAATTCCTCTCAAGTCCCCCAACTCTATTCTCAGCTCCCAGTATTAAAAAGGCAAAGATTGCACACTGAGCACCGCCCCCACCACTAGCCCTCTTCCCTGCCCATGCCTCTGAGAGCTCAGCTTTCCTAGAGGAGAGGCTGGGTTCAACCTTGTGCATCTCAAAGAGTAGGACTGTGATTCCATGCCCCTCCCCACACTTTCCCTTTTCTCTTTTGGTTCTCAAATCCACCTAGTTATTCTTTACTTTGTAGTTTGTAGGAATAAGAGGGTTTCTAAAGAAGTAACATAAGACATTTGAGGTAGAGGAGGTCTTAGAAGTTGAGGGAACTAAGAATAGTTCTAGATCACCAAGATTTTACACTAGTGCAAGGGCAGGGTACGGGGGTAACAGTTTTATTTGTTCTTCAAGGCTGAAAAGATTCTCCAGTCTCAGGAAGTCAGGCCCCCTTTCTGGGATCTCTGCAATCTATTCTTGCACCAATAGACTGAATCTGAAGCAAGAGCCAGGGTGGAGCTCTCATCTGAGTTGAACCTGTGCTTTTCCCCCAAGTTCTTTTCTTCTGTCACTTTAAAAACAGAAACCTTTTGTTTGTATGAATTTAGAGTAAAATCCCTTTAAAACCCTCCACCCTCTATGCACTATGAGCATTGACACCGCATCTGTCTAATTTTTTGTTTTGCTGTTTATTTTTGCCATTTTTATCCAGAAAGTGCTTATGGAATGAATGAATGATCAATAATAGCAGCTGGCACTTACTGAGCATTTACTATGTGCCAGGCTCTGTACTCAGCAACTTATATTCTCTATGGCAAGGGCAGACAAGCCTCACCACCACTCAGAGAGGAACTGTTGTCCAAAAAACGTGACTGAGCCTCAAAGGGGCTATTTCCCCACCCCAATCCCTGACTTGGGACACCCCAGGCTGCTGATCCCCTCTGAATTTTCCCATGGTCTATTTCTATCGTTGCCATGATTCCCTTTGACTGGGTTCCCCCATACAGAAGGGGGCGTGGATGCTCAAGATATGTTCTGTGCGGCCACCCTGGCCCACTCGAGGGCTGAACTTGGTAGCTAGGGAAGAATCTGGAATAATTCAGCTAGAAGCTTGATGAGAAATGTACAAATACCCCATATCCTGGAGGGGTTCTAATCTAAACCTGTGTCACCCAGCCTTTCTTCACCATCATATTCACTTGGAGTGGTTCATTTTGTTTTTAGTTCTTTTTTTGGGCCATGCTGCTCAGCTCTCAGTTCCCTGGCCAAGGATTGAACCTGGGCCACAGCAGTGAAAGCCTGCCATCCTAACCGCTAGACCACCAGGGAACTCCCCACCTGGAGTGGTTTTTAAAGTATTTATTAACTTATTTAGCTATGTCAGGGCTTAGTTGTGCAGGCTCTGTAGTTGTGGCACATGAGCTTAGTTGCCCTGAGCCATGTGGGATCTTAGTTCCCTGACCAGGGATCAAACCCATGTCCCTTCCATTGCAGCGCAGATTCTTAACCACTGGACCACCAGGGAGGTGGCCTGGAGTGGTTTTTATATTTATTTATTTATTTATTTTTGGCCTTGCTGGGTCTTCGTTGCTGCTCACAGGCTTTCTCTAGTTAAGGCAAGTGGGGGCTACTCTCTAGCAGTAGTGTGCGGGCTTCTCACCACGGCGGCCTCTCTTGTTGTAGAGCACGGGCTCTAGGGCACGTGGGCTTCAATAGCTGTGGCTCAAGGGATCCAGAACAAGGGCTCAATAGTTGTGGCACATGGGCTTAGTTGCTCCGTGGCATGTGGGATCTTCCTAGACCAGGGACTGAACCCATGTCCTCTGCACTGCAAGGCGGACTCTTAACTACTAGACCACCAAAGAAGCCCCTGAAGTCGTTTTGGAAGCTGCCATTTCACCAGCCTTTCCCCCTGGAGATTCTAAATTAGCAGGTCTGGGGCAGGGCCCAGGAAGGTCACAGGCCTTGCCTGTTAACTGGGAAAATCTATGGGCCTTAAAGAGAAGGCTCAGGCTGCTGAAACCCTTCACCTTTGGAACAAAGAGTGGCCCATGAACTTAGGAGGAAGTTCTGAGACATCCTTTCTGAGACATCTAGGCAAAGAAAAGAAGCAGGCTTTTTTGGTTTGCTTTATCTGAAGGGGAAAGTGAAACTTTCATCTGAACCGAGGTAAACAATGGGTGGCAGCTGGATGCAGTGGGGTGGGAGGGAGGGTGGTCCCTGCAACTGGCAGAACTTTCAAAAGGCCTCCAGACTGGAGGGCTGGGATGACAGAAGTGAGCTAACCAGAGCTGCTGCCGTCCCACCAACCAGAGGACTGTACCACTACCCTGTCTGACTTGGGGGCTTTAAGATAATTCTTGTCTTGAGGGGGGAGTAGTTCAGACTCACCAGCTTGACTCCTGGGCCTCCTCAGCAGACAGGACCTGGAGGCTCCCAGCTGAGGGTCCATGCCTGCCGCCAGCAGTTCTGAGGGGAGATTCGGAGCATAATCACAGGCCCAGTGTCACAGTGTGGGCAGCTGAAGAGCCTGACAGCGGCTCCCTGTCACCCCAATACCTCCCATGCACACCTGAAGTTTCTGGGAAGCTTTTGTTGGAAGCGAAGAGCTCAGTGTGACCAGCTCAGGGTTTCCTTGCACCCAGCCAGTGAGTCTGGCCACCAGGAAAACCCCCAAAGCCTCTTGCCCACAGTCCCCACTTGAAGCATTTCTGACCCCAGAGCTGCACCCGGCCCTGCTCTGGTAGAAGCCCCAGGCCTGCCCAGTCCATCACGGGCATCACTATGACCCTGCTTCCTTCCAGATGGCTTCCCACCCTCCTGCTGCCCTCGTTCCCGGGGAGCCGGCCATCTTCCTCCCATACCTGCCCCACCTTCTCCCACACCCTCTTATATCCCTAAGGCTTCTGAAACCTTCAGCCTCAGTCTCAACACCTGAAACCTTCCGTTACCTCCTGATGATTCCCTTCGAGGTCTCTCATTGTTGAAGTCCTTTTGATGGAAAGGGATTTTCTCATCTACCTCTTCTCTCAGGCTTAGGAAGAGGGACCAGTGAGCTCCTGGCTCTTGGTTGCCACTTTGTGTCACCACTGTGTTCAGCAATCACTCTTCTGTAGCTCCATCTACCCTGCCTCCCACCTCCAACATCACCACCAGCATCTGAAGCATCACCAGCTCTCAGGACACAGGTGCACTTGGCCTTAAGCGCCATCTTCCTCTCCATCCACAGCCCCTCATCATCCACTGCGGCTTCATTCCTTCCAATTTCCACTCACAGGGGTCTCCCACCCCAACCCTGGCCTCTTCCTAAACACATGAGATCTGTGTTGAAGCATTGTTTTTGAAATTTTGAAAATATGATTCTCATACACAGTATGCGTGCTAAGTCGCTTCAGTCACGTCTGACTCTTTGTGACCCTGTGGACTGTAGCCGGCCAGGCTCTGCTGTCCATGGGATTCTCCAGGCAACAGCACTGGAGTGGGTTGCTATGCCCTTCTCCAGGGGATCTTCCCAACCTGGGATCGAATTCAGGTCTCCTGAATCTCCTGCACTGGCAGGTGGGTTCTTTACCACGAGCACCATTATCTCATTAATGACAGAAACTGCGGGATGACAGAAGCGCAATAGGTCAATAAAACCATAATCTTTTGGGGTTTTCTCGCCTACAAGAATCACTTACAACTTCCCAGTTGGGGGAAGTTTCATTTCTTTGTAAGTTAACACCTAACTTAGCAGAAGCTATTTCTCTGTAAGTTAACATCTAACTTAGCAGAATCTATGCCCTGATCCGTGGAAGACAGTGTGTCAAACAAATGACTTCCCTTAGAAAGCTGATGGCCCAAGGGAGGGCTCCTGGTCACTGCTCTAGTGCGACTTTGAAAGGGTATTCAGTAGGTTTGTCGCTGTATCCCCAAGAACTGGATACATTTGCTAAATGCCCGAAGCTTCTCAGGATACACACTCCAGCCCTCAGAGGTGTGACCCCCGAGGAGAGCAGCTCACCAACTTGCAGGGTTGGCAGGGGGAGGCCTAGTTAAGAGCCTTGGGTCAAGCCCAGTTGACCAAGGCTGGGGCTGACAGGAAGGAAGGCAGTGAGGAGGAGAGTAGAGTCTGGGACCTGCCACAGGGAATGGATGGATGGATAGATGTGGGGTTGTTGGTTTTGTTATTGCTTGTTGCTTTTACTCAACAAGCATTTGGTGAGGACCTGAGATATAAAAACCTATGAGTTGAGTGCTGTATGAACCCATTTTACAGGTGAGGAAACTGAAGCTTAGATTAGCAACTGGTGAAGCCCAGAGTTAATCCAGGCCTGGGCCGTCTGTGGGAGCCACTGGGTGGGAGGTGGCTTCCTCTGTGAGCGTGCGTGTGCGCTTGCAAGGCATCGGGAGCAAGGTAGGAGGGGACTTCCTCCGGCAGCAGGTGCGGAGCCCGGGCCTGGTGCGGCGTCTCAACAAAGCCAACTGCAGGATTCTTCACAGCCCACCGCAGGGCGCGCACTCCTGTCCGTCTTCAGCACCAGTCGCCGAAGACCCCAGAGAATGAGCTCAGCGGGCGGGGGCGCGGCGGTGACGGCAGCTGGCAGTGCCTTGGACGGTTTGGTCCTCCGCCTTCAGCGCGGTTCCCAGGCCGGATGGGGCTCTGCCTTCCTGCACACGAGCAGGAGGAGGAGGGGGCTCTGTGGTCTGTAACCAGATCGGAAGCCCGTGATGGTGACAGCTGCGCCAGGGGCCTGAGGAGGGGGCGTGGGCAGGTGGCGCAAGGCTGGGCCTGGGGCTTGTGCTCCTTCGTCAGCCTGGAGGCAGCTTTCCTGGGGCCCCGGGACCCCCACTCCAGCGTCCACCCACCGCCCCTCGTGTCACCAACGCGGCGTGTCAGGTGTGTCCTCTCAGACGTGGGAAGGGCCCCTGGGAAGCACCTTCCGTGGAGAGAGGCTCTTTGAATCCCAGCCCTGGCGTTTGCGAGTTGTATGGTCTCAGGCAAGCTCGTTAACCTCATGTCCTCTCTGGTAAAATGGCGATACTGCATGAAACTACCCTAAAAGGCGGTTCTCCAATTAAATGAGAATGGAAGGCTGTGCACACAGGCATTGCACCAGAAGAATTAGGTTTAATTTTTTTATGCCAGTTGGTATCCAAGTTACATTTATAATATTTGGGACCCAAATCAGCTTTATTAAATCTCGAAAGACATCTGAGCTTAAACGGTGTATACAATTCAGGGGTGTGTGTACTTGCTTTAGAAAGGAGTTCGCAGCCAACTGCTCTGTTCTCTGGTATGTTCAAGATGGAAAGTCACCGTATAGTTATCTATTGATGTGTTAAGAGATGACACCAAAACTCAGAAGATTAAAACAACCACCATTTTATTATATCTCGTAGTTTTGTGGGTTAAGACTTTGGGCAGGGCTCAGCAAAGTGGTTCTCTGCTCCATGTAGCATCAATAGCAGTCACCTGAGTGGGATTCAGCTGGAAGATGGGCTCACCTGGGTGACTTCAAGACGGCTTCATTCCTGGTATGAAGTTAAGGGAAACTAGCCATGGATGTCCCAGAGCGTCACTCTCACATCATTCATTTGTTAAGCAAGTCATGAATCCACGAAGCCCAGCTCAGTTCCAAGGTGAGGAGAATTGGGCCCCCACCTCTCCATGGAGGGATAGCCAAGATTTTGTGGCCATCTCTAATCTGCTGCAGTTACCCTTTTGTAAGCAGGTGCTTACAGAATGTTTCTTTATGTGGAACTCTTGCAGTGGCCTCTTGGGGGAGCAGGCAGAGAGTCTTGCCGCCAGGAAACCTGGGCTGGAGTCACTATGAGCCCCTGTTACCCCCAGGGCCTCAGGTCTGGCTCTGGGAGCACAGAGGTGGATGGGAGAGTACTCCTGGATTCTAGCGCTCAGCCAGCACCTGCTTGTACTGTGGGTGACCTCAGGCCAGTCCTGTCCCCGACCTTCCTGTCCACGCAAATGCAAAGGAGGCTGATCTTGCTGCCCACTGAACCCTTCCCCAGGACCCTTACTCCCACCAACACTCCCAGGGCTAACTGGAATGACTGGGGGGACAGGCCTGCTGGCTTCACACTGACCTTCCAGAGCCATCTGTGTGCCTCTCAACCTTCAGCAAAGTCACAGAAAAACAGCTTTATGGAGCTCAACAGGGAGGAGGCAGCCTTCGGTTTAGAAAGTGTCCCAGCAGGAGTCCTTCGATGGCCAGCTCCCCCGAAGCTCCAGAATAGGAAAGAGATTCCTGGTTCCTTCTCAGAGACATGGAGGCCAACGTGCCCCACCTACTTGGCCGGCTCCCAGATGGGAGGGACTGAGGACTTGCACCCCTAGCTGAGCCATATTGTAAGGGGAAGAGGTCCAGGCTGTGCACCGCTCCCCTCCCCGCTTCTAGATGGATCTCCTCACCTGGAGAGGTCTCCGGAGAGTCCAGGGTCTCCAAAAAGCCCAGCAGACCCCCACCCTGGACCCTTCAGGACCACCCTGGATGGCGCCTCTGATGCTCCGTGGCTTCCCAGGCCTTGGGCACGCACGGACCAGGCCATCTAGGGAGAGAGGAAGGCAGTGGGGCTCTGGCCACCAGCAGAGGAGGTGGGGGAAGGTGGGCTAGCACTGTTCTGGCCTGGGGCCAGGGCTGTGGGATTTACAATCATCCTGGGGCCTATAAATGCTTGGAGCAGCTTTTTTATTTTGAGGCCATGAGTAATTGAGCCAACTGTGTGCTGCATCCCCCAGCCGGCCCTGCCTCCTCCCACTCACACACACACACACACACATGTATTTAACACCCGTTACACACACACCTGCACACACATCATTTGGAGAGAGAGCAGAAGTACTTTGAATGGAGGGTTTGTCCTCTGTGCTAGGCAGGTGCCAGGCGCTTTGCATATACTCTTACTTAATTCTGACAACTCTTTAAGCTGGACCTCATGCATTCCCATTTTGCAGAGATGTGAACTGGCTGAGCCAAGGCCAGGGAAGGTAGCTTGCCTGAGAATCCACAGCTAAGCAGCAGAGAAAGGATATGAGTCCCTGTCTGCTCCCCACCAGCTCAAGCCCTTCCCAGGCTCGGTTCAAGGCTGCTTTATTCATTCATTTACTGACAGGAACTTAGACTGCTTCCATATCTTGGCTATTGTAAATAATGCTGCAGTGAACACAGGGGTGTATATGTCTTTTCTAATTAGTGTTTTTGTTTTCTTTGGATAAGTACCCAAGAGTGGAAGTGCTGGATCGTATGGTAGCTTGTTTCAATTTTTTGAGGAATCCTCATATTGTCTTCTTTAGTGAGTGCACCAATTTACATTCCCACCAACCCTGCACAAGAGCTCCCTCTTCTTCACATCCACTGTACAGTATAGAAGCCTGGAAAATCAAGTGGCCAAAGTGAACATCATTGTTAATAAGGCAAATGAAACCATGCACCACTTATTAAGATGCAATGAGAAAAATGCAACCTAAACATGTCATTTGAAATTTTATGTCAGAAAATCCTGTTATTTTCATTTAATCTGTATGAAAATTTCATTTCTAGTATTTGATTTGTTAGCTTTCTTTCTTAGTGTTAGATTTATTGATGTGCTTAAAATTTTTGGTTTTCAGGCTCATTTTGAGTTGTCCACAGAGATGTTCACTGTGCTTTTGAGCAGGATTAATGTTTTTCATATTTTATCCATTATTCCTGTGTGCTTGGAGCAGAAATAATACCTTAAAGGATGAACTTACAGAGCAAATTATAGAAATCAAACATTCTGTCTATATCCTGTGTGTGTCCTAAATCGCCTCAGTCATCTCCAACTCTTTGTGACCTCATGGACTGTAGCCTGCTAGGCTCCGCTGTCCATGGGATTCTCCAGGCAAGAATACAGGAGTGGGATGCTATGCCCTTGATGCAGGGATTGAACCCACATCTCTTATGTCTCCTGCATTGGCAGGTGGGTTCTCTTAGGAAGCCCTGTCTATACCCTGGTATAGTACAATAGAAAGAGCCAGGCCTCAGCAGGCCAGAGGCCTACTTTTGACTCCCAGCTCTGCTGTGTGATCTTGTTCGTGCTCCTGAACACTGAGAGCCAGTTCTCTTGCCCGCAAATTGGCATAATAACATCTACCTTGCAGAGATTTTTGCAAGGGTTAAATGAAAAATGCCTGGCTCATCTTTCCAAATGTTGACTTTGTAGTTGAAATTATGATTGACTCTCCCATACAGCATGAGTGAAACAGCAATTTGATATTCTGCCAACAGGTGCAAAGGAGGCTGCTGGATTTTTAAAAACAAAAGGGCTCCAAATACATGTGAACTGTTTACATTGACATTGAGTGGTCCCTTAATTTACTCTGTGTGCGTGTGCGTGCTCAGTCATGTCTGACTCTTTGCAGCTCCGTGGACTGCAGCCCACCAGGCTCCTCTGTCCATGGGATTCTCCAGGCAAGAATCCTGGAGTGGGTTGCCGTTTCTTTCTCCAGGGGATCTTCCCAACCCAGGGATCAAACTTGCTTCTCTTGCGTCTCCTGCATTGGCAGGCAGGTTCTTTACCAGCCCAGCCACCAGAGAAGCCCAATTTATGTTGAGTGGTCCCTTAATCCAGTTTCTGTCAGGGGAGTTCTCAGAGGGAGTAAGGAGAACACAAAGAAGCCAGAATGTGTGGTATTTCTGGAGCCTGAAAATGAAAAATCTAGTAGCAGAATAACCTTTCTGCTGCTAATCAGTTTCTGGAGCTCTGGTAACTTGCAAAAATTAATGAGGCAAGACCTCTGTCTTTCTCAGGGACAGAGTCAAAGAGTCCTTTCATTCAGATCCAAACAGCCAGTAGTAATAATAGGCTGGAGGATACTGGATGTTTAGGTATGGGAGGTGGGAACTAGAGCTAAGGTTGTGTGTGTGTTTTTAATTGAAATATAGTTGATTTCCAATGTTGTGTTACCTGCTGGGGTTCAGAAAAGTGATTCAGTTATACATATACGTGTAAATATATGGGAACTAGTTTTGAGTGAAACATGCCACAGATGAACCCTGGTGTGGATCTGAGGCTGCTTTCTTTTGTTTTCAAATTAAATTCCTGATTCTTGACAGCATTTCTTTGGAGCCCTTCCAAACCCAGGATCCAGCCTGGGGGGGTCCAGTCCACTTCCCAGATAGTCTAGAGTTCTTTTTGTGGGTCCTCTGTCCCCTGGAGGTACTCACCAGACCCCCTCAAGCTGACATCATGGCCAGCCACACACGGGTTCCACTTGAATTACTGACTCTCCCTTCTTGTTCAGGGTGTGTGTCATAGCCAGTACATCCTTCACCAGGACAGCAGAGAGGGAGATTCAGGCAAGAGAGAAAGAACTGGGAAAGGTATGTGACTACATCCAAGGCACATTCACATTTGGAAATTAACTTAATTCACTGAAACCTTATAAAGCCAGGAGGACATAATACTTATTTTTACTTTGTTAATGAGTTTCAGTGAGCCGGTGATAAACCCTGGTTACTTTTACTTTAATTAAAAAATTTTTGAAATTATAGAAAAGAATTGCATGATTTTGCTACATGAAAAGAAATGATTAAAATTTGTTGTTTTATTAGTCAACATCAGTCTAAAAGTTATTTTTGTTCTTTATTTCTTTCACCATTACTGTAAACAGTAACAACAAAATAGCTATCATTTATCAAACACGGTTCATAATAAGTGAAGTGAAAATGAAAGTGTTAATTGCTCAGTTGTGTCCTGCTCTTTGTGAACCCTCTATAAGGCTACTTTGTCCATGGAATTCTGTAGGCGAGAATAGTGGAGTGGGTAGCCATGGCCTTCTCCAGGGGCTCTTCCCCACCCAGAGATCAAACCCGAGTCTCCCTCATTGCAGGCAGATTCTTTACTGTCTGAGCCACCAGGGAAGCCCCTCATAATAAGTGGATACTATGATAAACCTATTTTGTCTCACTTAATCATCACAATAAACCAATATAGTAGATGTTAGTAGCCCATTTTCCAGGTGAGGCCAAAAGGATTTAAGTTATCCATTGCTTAACATTCTTACACAATTATTTTCCTAAGTTCCCATATAATGTTTGTGATTGTGGTTGTTAGTTGCTACGTGCTAGTAACGTTTCCTCATTCACCCAGTTCCATTTCCCTTGTTAGTGACGATGATTAAAAGAGCTGGTTACTCACCAGCTCACTCACTCATGGTTGCCCATGAGTCTATGCAGATTCTTGTCTTGGGATACTGCTGTGTCCATGGAAAGTAAATGACCAAGTGTACCATTTAACGTTCTCCCCACTGGGAGGACTTCCTCCCTACACTCTCACAGGGCTACGCCAGAGTAGGGCTGCATGGACAGCAGTGCATTTTTGGCTCCATGACTCAGATGACTCACCTGGGAGGCCTTTTCCTCCTCTGTCGGCTGGTCATAAAGAACTTTCCCTTGTGGACATAGACCCGGGCTGAGGGAGAGACACTGGTGCGACAGTGATGGATGACAAGCAGTCTCAGTCACCTGTTGGCACAGCTCACTTGTGAGTACTTGTGTTGCTTCTGCCCAGACCTGCTATACAACTTTCATCTTTCAGTGGACTGCTGGTGGACCAACCTCAGCTTTTGACTTAGTGTGTCTAAGATAAATCCAGTTCTTGATGGACAGCTGTGGTAGAGACCATTTCTAAAATGGCCCCCCAAATGTCGTATCCTAATCCTTGTAACTTGTGAATATGATAAGCTATCCCTCCTGTGATGAGAACGGCATGTGTGTGCTCAGTCGTGTCCTTCTCTTTGTGACTCCATGGACTGTAGCCCACTCGGTTCCTCTGTCCACGGGATTTCCCAGGCAAGAACACTAGAGTGGGTTGCCATTTCCTCCTCCAGAGGATCTTCCTTGCTCAGGGATCGAACCCCTGTCTCCTGTGTCTCCTGTGTTACAGACAGATTCTTTACCACTGAGCCATTGGGTAGACCCCCTTCCGTGGTTCTGTTTTGCTCTCCAGCACATTTAACCTTAAGATAAGAAGATTAATCAGGTGGGCCTAATCTAATCACATGAACCTTTCAAAGTGAGAGCTTTCTCTGGCTGGTAGCAAAAAAGGAAGCCAGAGATTTGAAGTGAGAGGGGAATTAGGTGTACTGTTGCTGGCTTGAGGAGGATGAGGGACACCTTACAAGGAATGCAGAGGCCTTAGGAGCTGAGATAGGCCTTCAGTTGGCAGCCAACAAGAACAGTCCTACAACCACAAGGAACTGAATTTGGCCAACAACCTGAATGAGGTTGAAAGCAGATTCTTACCTATAGCCTCCAGATAATCACTTAGCCTGGTCAACAATTTGGTCTTGGCCTTGTGATTTGCTAAGCAGAGAATCCATTTGAGCCATTCTGGACTTCTGACGTATATAACTAAGTTAATAAATGTGTATTCCCTTAAACCATTATCTTTGTGGTGATTTATTACACATCAATAAAAACATAATGCAGTGTCTCTGCCCACATGTGCTATGCTTAGTCTTTCAGTCATGTCCAGCTCTTTGGGACCGCTATGGACTGTAGCCTGTTAGGCTCCTCTGTCCATGGGAATTCTCCAGGCAAGAATACTAGAGTGGATTGCCATGCCCTTCTCCAGGGGATCTTCCCAACCCAGGGATTGAACCGAGGTCTCCCTCATTGCAGGTGGATTATTTACCATCTGAGTCACCAGGGAAGCCCAAGAATACTGGAGTGGCTAGCCTATCCCTTCTCCAGGGGATCTCCCTGACCCAGGAATCGAACCAGGATCTCCTGCATTGCAGGCGGATTCTCTACCAGCTGAGCTACCAGGGAAGCCCCCTCTGGCCACATAGCCACTTGTTATTCCATGGTCAGCAGGGTCAGAGATACTGTCTCTACCAGGGCCCAGCTATTTTTCATATGTATGTAATTCTCTGCTGCACTTGTCATGGCTTATTCCAGAACTCAGGTGTGTGCACTGTGATTCTCCTGCTAGGGCTTGTAATGAATTCTACATAGTGTCCTCTCCTTACAGAGGCCCCCAGAGGGCTTTTACAGACACCATAAGGTCTTCTGTATCACGTGGCCCAGGCAGCAGCCTGGACCTGACTGCAGAATCTGTTCCTAGTTGGAGCCTTGGTCAAAGCTGGCAGCCTTCTATGTCACTTGACAGATGGGTCGGGGCAGTATCACAAGTGTGAAATAAATATGCTGCCTCTAGAACAGAAAGAGGTCAAGCAAGTGTTGTGTTTCCTTTTTGGTGGTGGATGATGCAAGATGCAATAATTTGTCTGTTACTTTGAGAGGACGTCCTGGCAGGCTTCAGACCACCAAATCCTTATCAATTCACTACTGTGGCAGGCCCCTGAGTCTTAATAAGGTTTACTATCTCACCGTTTAGACTCCAATGCATTTCTCACTCATCTACTATTATTAATATGATATTAATAGAGGACTATTGCAATATCCTGCAGAATTTCCAGCTTGTCAAAGTTCCTTTGGACTATTTTACAACAGATGACAGGAGAGTTAACTGAGTTCTGGGTATGACCGTTTATGGCCCCATGTGAATGAAAACTACTTTTAAGAGTCTACATAGGCTATAGTGGGCTTGGCCCACCACGCTAAAAGTGGAACAATTAAAGTAGAAATTAATGAGTCTAAAAAGTAGAAAGAAGAAATAGCAGCCATATTCAAATGCTTGTTCTTTGAAAAATCAACAAAATATGTAAACTAACATTTAAGCTAATAAATATTGTTTATTATTTAAGCTTATTTAAGCTAATAAAAAGAAGCAAGGCCAAATTCACAAAAGAAATGACAGGAACAAAACAACCATGGAAAAGAGGAAATTTTTTTAAAATAAGGCTATTTTGCCCAACTCTTTATGAATAGACCTGAAGATATAGATGAAATCTATAATTTATTAGAAAATACAATTTATCAAAATTGTCCATAATAAAGATAAAAAGTTAACACAATTCCCATAAAATAGCAGTTCTCATTATTGCTGGTCTCAGGACACTTTAATATTCTTAAAAATTTTTGATGACATCCCAAGAGCTTTTGTTTATGTGGGTTGTTTATCACTATTTACTATATTAGACATTAAAAGTGAGACCATTGAAATAATATTTAGGAAACAAGCCTATTGCATGTTAGCATAAATAGCACTATTTTATGAAAAACAACTATATTTTCCACAAAAAAAGTTTAGTGAGAATAATGGTATTGTTTTACATTTTTGCAATTTTTTTTGTTTGGCTTAATATAAGACAGGTGGATCCTTGTGTTGGCTTCTTTTCAAAAAATATTTTATTTATTTACTTATTGTTTGTTTTTGGCTGTGCTGGGTCTTTGTTGCTGTGTGTGGACTTTTCTCTAGTTGTGGCGAGCAGGGGCTACTCTCTAGTTGAAGTGTGCAGGCTTTTCATTGCAGTGGCTTCTCTGGTTGCGGTACACACGCTCTGGGTGTGTGGGCTTCAGTAGTTGCAACTCCTGGGCTCTAGAACACAGGCTCAACAGTTGTGGTGTACAAGCTTAGTTGCTCCATGGCATGGGGGATCTTTTCAGACTGGGATCAAACCCATGTTTCCTCCATTGGTAGGCCAATTCTTTACCACGGAGCCACCAGGGAAACCCCTCATGTTTGCTTCTTCATTCAGTATCTTGTTATATATTTGGACTGAAGAATATAAAGAAAATTTAGCCTCACCCAGATATTTAGTTGAAAGGAGAACTTTTCTGTCACCTTGAAAGGGCTATAGGGACCCTTGAGTGTCCTTTGGTCACTTATTTGAGAATCAGTTCCATAGAAGAAACAGAAAAAGTTATCCAAAATTCTGTCTCCCTTTCTCTCACACACACACAGCATTAAGGTCACATGATTTACAGGAGAATTCTTCCAGTCCTTCAGAGACCAGATAACCCTAATATCAGAGCCTAGAAAAAGAAAGAAAATTCCCAAACTCTTCCTCTGAAGTAAACACTGATACCTAAATGCAATAAACAACAAAAAAGAAAATGTATAAACAATTCTTACTTATAAAGATTCATGCAAACATCTCAAAAAGCCAGCAAATATTCTAAGAGTGCATTCAAAACAATATACCATGAATAAGTGGGATTTATTCTGGGAACACAAAAATGGTTTGATATTATTCATTAATGTAATATGTAAACAGGTGGCTCAGTGGTAAAGAATGCCAAGGCAGGAGGTGCAAGAGATGTGGATTTGATCCCCCAATGGGGAAGATCCTCTGGAGAAAGAAATGACCACCCACTCCAATATTCTTGCCTGGGAAATCTCATGGACAGAGGAGCCTGGTAGGCTACAGTCCACGGGGTTGCAAAGTGTCGTTCACAGCTTAGTGACTGTGCATGGCTTCCCCGATAGCTCAGTTGATAAAGAATCCTCTCGCAATGCAGGAGACCCCGGTTTGACTCCTGGTCAGGAAGATCCACTGGAGAAGAGATAGGCAACCCACTCCAGTATGATTGGGCTTCCCTTGTGGCTCAGCTGGTAAAGAATCCACCCGCAATGCGGGAGACCTGGGTTCAATCCCTGGGTTGGAGAGATACCCTGGAGAAAGGAAAGGCTACCCACTCCTGTATTCTGGCCGGAGAATTACGTGTACTGTGTAGTCCATGGGGTCCCAAAGAGTTGGACACGACTGAGTGACTTTCACTTTCATGCACGCAGAATGAAATTCAGCATTAAATTTAAATTTAATAAATTTAACATTTATTAAAAAACTAAATGAGTATTTCTATAGATATTGCAAATCTTTTGATAAAAGTAATTACTCATTCATGATCAAAACATTAATTAAACACAGGAATTAGTGAATTCATTTTGACATAATAAATATATATGTATATTATACAATACATGTATTTATTAGAAATGTATAATTCATTCCTAAAGTCGGAATCTTATTTAATAAATAAATACACAAGGTCAGGAACAAAGCAAGGATACCTAGCAAGTCCACTACCTTTTAAGATGATATTGGAGATAATATAATTGGGGTATAGTTGATTTACAATATCTTTGTAAGTTTCAAGTATACAGCATAGTGATTTAATTTTTAAAGGTTATAGTCCATTTATGGTTATTATAAAATATTGGCTATATTCTCTGTGCTTTACAATATATCCTTGTAGCTTATTTATTTATTTATTTATTTATTTATTTATTTATTTTATTTTTTTTTATTTTATAAATTTATTTATTTTAGTTGGGGGCTAATTACTTTACAATATTGTAATAGTTTTTGCCATACATTGACATGAATCAGCCATGGGTTTACATGTGTTCCCCTTCCTGGACCCCCCACCCACCTCCCTCCCCATCCCATCCCTCTGGGTCATCCCATTGCCCCGGCCCTGAGCCCTTGTCTCATGCATCGAACATGGAATGGTGTTCTGTTTCACATATGATAATATACATGTTTCAATGCTATTCTCCCAGAACGTCCCACCCTCACCTTCTCCCTCAGAGTCCATAAAATTGTTCCATGCATCTGTGTCTCTTATTCTGTCTCGCATATAGGGTTATCGTTACCATCTTTCAAATTCCATATATATGCATTAGTATACTGTATTGTTGTTTTTCTTTCTGGCTTACTTCACTCTGTATAATGGGCTCCAGTTTCATCCATCTCAGTAGAACCGATTCAAATGTATTTTTTTTAATGGCTGAGTAATATTCCATTGTGTATATGTACCACAGCTTCCTTATCCATTCGTCTGCTGATGGACATCTAGGTTGCTTCCATGTCCTGGCTATTGTAAACAGTGCTGCGATGAACATTGGGGTACACGCGGCTCTTTCAATTCTGGTTTCCTCGGTGTATATGCCCAGCAGTGGGATTGCTGGGTCATATGGCAGTTCTATTCCCAGTTTTTTAAGGAATCTCCACACTGTTCTCCATAGTGGCTGTACTAGTTTGCATTCCCACCAACAGTGTAAGAGGGTTCCCTTTTCTCCACACCCTCTCCAGCATTTATTGCTTGTAGACTTTTGGATAGCAGCCATTCTGACTGGTGTGAAATGATACCTCATTGTGGTTTTGATTTGCATTTCTCTAATAATGAGTGATGTTGAGCATCTTTTCATGTGTTTGTTAGCCATCTGTATGTCTTCTTTGGAGAAATGTCTGTTTAGTTCTTTGGCCCATTTTTTGATTGGGTCGTTTATTTTTCTGGAATTCAGCTGCAGAAGTTGCTTGTATATTTTTGAGATTAATTGTTTGTCTGTTGCTTCATTTGCTATTATTTTCTCCCATTCTGAAGGCTGTCTTTTCACCTTGCTTAGCTTATTTATTTTAATTGTAGTAGTTTGTACCTCTTAATCTCCTACCCCATCTTGTCCCTTCCCCCTTTCCTTTCTCCATTAGTAACCGTTAGTTTGTTCTCTATACCTGTGAGTCTGTTTCTTTTTTGTTATATTCACTAGTTTGTTTTATTTTTATTTTTTAGATTCTACATATCAGTGATATCATATACTATTGGTGTCTTTGTCTGGCTTACTTCACCAAGCATAATACTCTCACAGTCCAACATGTTGTTGCTGATATTGGAGAATTTAATGAATGCAACCAGATAAGAGAAAACTATTAGAGGGATAAGAATTGAAAATGAGAAAATTAGAATATCTCTATTCATAGATAATATGATCGTATAGTTGGAAAATTCAAAAGTTTTAATGACAAATCTAATGCAAGCAAAACAATTCTATAAGAAGTACATATAAATGCACAATTTTAGATAAATAATATACAAATATCAAAATATGTTTATATAAGCAAAACCAGTTACAGGAGATAATGAAAGAGAAAAATCCCTATTTTTTTTAATAAGATATATACAATTCTTATCTTTTTTAATAAATATTTTTATTGAAGTATAGTTGATTTATAATATTGTGTTAATTTCTGCTATGATTCAGATTGTACATATATATACATTCTCTTTTTTAATATTTTCCATCATGAGTAATCATAGGATATTGAATATAGTTCCCTGTGCTATACAGTAGAAACTTGTTTACCCATTCTATTTATAAAAGCCTGTATCTACTAACCCCAACCTCCCACTCCATCCCTCCCCCAACCCCCTCCCTCTTGGCAACCATCAGTTGTTCTCTATGTCAAGATCCTGTTTCTGTTTCATAGATAGGTTTATGTTTGCTATATTTTAGATTCACATACAGGTGATATCATGTGGTACAGAAACAAAAAAACAAAATGTTTAGGAATAAATGAACAAATATGTGTGAACTATGTGGAAATTCTAACACAATCTGTTATATGAAGTTTTTACCTAATATTTCAGCATTAGACATCTAGAAAATGAGTTACATGGTCATAAATAAGAAAGCAGGCAGGCTTATAATAGGCAAAAGTTTTAATGGCAAAACTAACACAAGCAAAGCAATTCTATAAGAAGTACATATAAATGCACAATTTTAGATAGATAAGTAACATATAATATTCAAAAATGTTTGTATTTAAATAAACAATAACCAGTTACAGGAGATAATGAAAGGAAAAAACCCTATTTTCTTAAATGAGGTATATACAATTCTTTATTTCATTATTTTTAATCAATATTTTTTATTGAAGTATAGTTGATTTACAATGTTGTAGTAATTTCTGCTGTGATTCAGATTATATATATATATATATACACACATTCTTTTTTTTAAATATATTTTCCATATTTTATAGGCCAGCTTGGCTCTGAAAGCAGCCCCCTATGTGAGTCATTTTGAATCTCTAGGTTATCACAAGTCCATGTATCAGGAGGTGGTGTCTAGCCTCCAGAGAGGGGCTACGGCTGCACTTTCTGCCTTCGCTGGTTATCTGTCTGGCTCCAGGTTTCCTGCGCCTCTGGGCTATGAGACTGGCATCGTGTGTCAATGTGGTGATTTTCTTGTTTGGCTCTGTCCTCTCTTCTGGTATCACTTTTTGTAATAAAACTTTTGTTTGATCTTCTGGCTGCTGCTGCTACTGCTGCTAAGTCACTTCAGTCTTGTCTGACTCTGTGCAACCCCATAGACGGCAGCCCACCAGGCTCCCCCATCCCTGGGATTCTCCAGGCAAGAACACTGGAGTGGGTTGCCATTTCCTTCTCCAATGCATGAAAGTGAAAAGTGAAAGTGAAGTCTCCTGGAGTGTTGTTTTATTTGCTACAGCTAAAATCATCAAAGGGTTTCCCTTGTGGCTCAGTTGATAAGGAATCCATCTGCAATGCGGGAGACCTGGGTTCAGTCCCTGGGTTGGGAAGATCCCATGGAGAAGGGAATGGCAACCCACTCCAGTATTCTGGCCTGGAGAATTTCATGGACTGTATAGTCCATGGGTTGCAAAGAGTCAAATACAACTGAACGACTTGCACTTCACTTCAAAATCATCAAAACCTGAGGAAAACTTTAAAATACTTTCAAATGGTTTGAAAGGAGATTTGAACAAAGCAAGAGACCTCTCTTGTTCTCTGACAGGACCATTCAACATCATAAAGGTCTGATTCTCTTGAAGCTAATATATAATCTTAACACAATCATAATAAAAATACCACATTCTTTTCTAGAGGAGTCAACTCCAAAAGTCATGTAGAAAAATAAGCATGCAAGAATAGCCATAAACTCCCCCAAAGAAGAGCTATGAGAAGAGACTAGGCTTGTCAAATAGTAAATGATATTATAAAGGATCTATAATTAAAACTGGTAAGTGAATAGACAGACTATTAGAATAAAATAGCAAGTCCAGGAATAGATCTAAGGCACATGAGAATTTAGCATATGATAAAGATAATATCTCAAATCACTAAGAAAAGCTGGTTCTTTTAATAAGTGGTGTGGGAGCAACTGGATGGCCATTTGGAGATGGATAAAATTGGATCAACGCCTTACACTGTACACCAGAATAAACTCCAAGTGGATCAGAGGTCTAAGTGTAAAAAATAAAATCACACAGGTACTAGAAGAAAACATAATTTAAGAGATTATTTCAGCGTGGAGAAATTTGTCTAACTCTATCTCAAAGTCCAGACGTAGCAACAACAGCAGACTGATGAATTTTTCTATGTAAAAACAAAGCAAGCTTAGCATGACAAAACTATAAACAAAAATCAAAAGACAAATAATCTAGGAGGAAATATGTGTCACTTATATCAGAGATAAAGATATAATTTTCCTAATACATGAAGATGACCTAAAATTCTAGAGTGGTGGGGGAGATGAAAAACCCAATATAAAAATGAGCAAAAGAGACAGTTTATCAAAAGAAGTATACGATGTTTCTGAAATACCTTTTGTGAAAGAAAGGGAAATAAGAATATGTGTATATAATAAAAACACATATGCTTGAAAGAGATGAGAGGAAGGGAGGAGGAGAGGAGAGAAAAGAAAGAGGAGAAAGAAGAGACAACAGGATATGTTTTTTCTTTACAAAAGACATCAATCAACAAATGTAGAAGGAATGATTCAATTAGAAAACCTTCATTTATACCAGCTTCTGGAAAGGATCATCAGTGGATGCTAAAACTATTGGGTGAATGACTATTGGTGACCAGGGCACTTACATAGTCTCAAATTATCAGCCCAAAGATGATTTCTAAGCACAAAGGGAAAGAGACCACAAGATCTGCTTTAACCAAACTAGACCACTTAGTATCACTAATAATGGAACAATCTGATAATTTGGGCCTCTTGTGTGAGGAACAGAAAATATATGTCACATGCAAGTCTTTTTGCTAAAAAATCTTAACATAAATCTAGTAATGAGAAAGTGATAGGACAAATTCAGAATATAGAGAATGAATTCTACAAATCAGTTCACCTGGATTCTAAACATGTCAATGTTGTGAATGACCCCCCCAAAAAGGTGTGGAAACTGTTCTAGGGTAAAGCAGGATAAAGAGAAGAACAAATAAATACAATGCAAAATATTTTGGTTGAAGCTTAGATTTAAACAAAAAAGCAAGTATAAGGGACATTATTTAGATGATTGGGGAAATTTGTATATGAACTGAAAATTATATATTATTGTATCAATATTATATTTCTTGGGTGTCTTAATAATACCGTGGTTATAGAGAAGAATGTCTTGTTCTTTGGCAATACTTGATATTTAGAAATGAACTCACATGGTGTCTATAACTTATTTTTAACTATCTCAGCAACAACAAAAATACTAGATAATTATCTGAATCCTTGAAGTTTAATATGAAACATCGATTTTAAAAAGTCATGCTTGGGAGTTCCCTGGTTGCCTAGGGGTTAGGAGTCCGAGCTTTCACTGCCAGGGCCCAAGTTCAATCACTGGTCTAGGAACTGAGACACTATGAACTGCATGGTACAGCCAAAAAACCCTCAAAAAACAAGACAGAAAAATCTGTTGCTTTAATAATGCTTTTCATGACACACCCTTAAAAACCTAAATATCAGTTGTTGGGGGTCTGTGTTGAAGGTTGTAGGGACACTCAATTATCATAAAAATCATCCTAGATGAAATAGTTCTTCAGGCAGTGAACACCCAGCAATGGAGTGGTTGTAACTTGTCAAAGGTTATGGACAGTAAAAAAAGACTACAACATGGGGAAAGAATGCAGCCTTATAATGTAGCCTTAGACTATGTGAAATTTTTTTCTTTTACTTTTAAGGAACATTTTTATTGTAGGTATGACATGGAGAAAGGAGGAGGTGAGGAGAGAAAAGAAAGAGGAGAAAGAAGAGACAACAGGATATGTTTTTTCTTTACAAAAGTTTTAGGTATATGGAGAAAGAGACACAAATCATAAATGTTTAGCTTATTGAATTTCTCCAGAGTGAATAAATACATCCATGAAAATGTTAATCGCTCAGTTGTGTCCAACTCTTTGTGGAGAAGGCAATGGCAACCCATTCTAGTATTCTTGCCTGGAAAATCCCATGGACGGAGGAGCCTGGTAGGCTGCAGTCCATGGGGTCACTAAGAGTCAGACACGACTGAGCAACTTCACTTTCACGTCTTGGAGAAGGAAATGGCAACCCATCCCAGTGTTCTTGCCTGGAGAATTCCAGGGATGGGGGAGCCTGGTGGGCTGCCATCTATGGGGTCACATAGAGTCAGACATGACTGAAGCAACTTAGCAGCAGCGGCTTTGTGACCACATTGACTGTAGCCCACCAGTGTCCTCTGTCCATGGAATTCTCCAGGCAAGAATACTGGAGTGGATTGCCATTTCCTTCTCCAGCGGATCTTCCCAACCCAGGGACTGAAGCCAAATCTCCTGCACTGTAGGCAGATTCTTTACCATCTGAGCCACCAGGGAAACCCAAACTACCACCTAGATCAAAACACAAAACATCCAACAGCTCAGAAGCCTCTCCAGGGCTAAGATTTAAAATTCAACTTGAGGATCACTCAGTGGATGCTTTTTCCCATCATTTATTAGGAATACATATTTATTTCATTTTTTAAAGCAAACATTCCTCTGAGTCAGACACCCCGCAATCAATGCACGTTGCACTTTCCGTCAGCATGTCCTTCATTCTTAGTGGGCACTTGCCCTACCAGAGGCTGTTCCTCTGCTAACATTCTTTTCACTTAAAGAAAAGACATCTGTTAGGCTTTCACAGTACAGCGTCCATCTGTTTCTGGCACTCTCAGATTTTCCACTAGGGGAACCACAGGCTCTGCAATTTTCAATCTGCCTGCTTCAGGTGGAGTGCATGGGGCATCTGGCACCAGGGGTCAGCATGAGGCTCTGGCTCAGCCAGTGAGATTATCACATTTTCTGGCTGTAGATTAGTTCACAAATAGGCACAGGACTCAATCAGAGCCAAAGAAATGTAATAAGGATTTTGTTAGGATGATTGGGAGGGGCACACTCACTCTTCCATTAGGCTTGCACCTAGAGGGAGTTTTGATGTGGAAATGCTGAGAGCCATTTGCCACTTCTGGTGGATGACCCCAGTCTCAGAATCTCCGTGGAGTCGGTTGAGGTCTCCACTGAGACTTTTTCGCAGCCTGGTATCTCTTTCTGCCCAATCCTGCTTCCTTCTATTCTCTTCCACTTTATTGATCAGCCATGAGCAGTTCCAAATAAACCTGCTATAACCTGTCTCAGAGTCTGCTTCCTAGGAAACTTTGGCAGGCATGGTGCCAAGCACTTACATAAATTATTCATCGCACAGATGAACGGAGGGCACCCTGTGTGTTAGACACACAATGCTGTCACTTTCACAATCTATGAACTTCATTTTAGAGGTGAGGAAACTGAAGCATACAGAGGTTAGGTAACTTACCCAAGGTCACACAGCTATTAATTGACAGTGTCAGGATTCAAGATCTTGTCTGTCTGGTTTGAATGGCCATGCCCCTAATAATGCAAACAAGCCAATGGTAGAACTAAAAAAAAAAAAAAAACTACTCTAGATTTCCAGATCTTCATAGCCAACATTCTTGTGCTCGGCTTCCCTGGTGTTCAGTGGTTGAGAAGATGCCTTGCAATGCAGAAGACACCAGTTCCATCCTTGGTCTGGGAAGACTCCACATGCCATGGGGCAGCTAAGCCCATGCGTCACAACTACTGAGCCTGTGCTCTGCAGCCTGCGCGCTGCAATGACTGAGCCCATGTGCAGCAGCTACTGAAGTCCGCATGGCCTAGAGCCCATACTCCACAAGAGAAGTCACCACAATGAGAGCCCCATGCACTGCAACTAGAAAGTAGCCCCCACTCTCCACAACTAGAGAAAGCCCTTGTACAGCAATGAAGACCCGGCGCAGCCAAAAAACAAAACATCTTTGTGCTGAATCAAGGAAACAACTATACATTCTACATGGGCAGATCTCCACGTTTGAGGATGAAAGGGCTGCTTCGAGAGGCACGCCCAGTCCCTGGATACCAAGATACCTGATACAGTCAAGAGACATAGCATGACACGTGAAAACCTAAACCACAAACCAGTAAAAAGGGATCACTTTATCAAATAAAAAGTATGCACAATTTACCGGGGAGTACATGATCAGCTGCTAAGTGAGATGTGCAGACCAGCAGTGTGATACGTGCTACAAGAAAGGAGGCATTCTAGGGCTGAGAGGTGCTCCCGGGATGGAAGTGGGCTCAGTCAGGCAGGGCACAGAGGGAGAAAGGCAGACAAGAAGAGACTCAGGGGGACAAAACAGGGAAAGAATTAGACTAGCTTTTCCAGGGAAAGAATTAGACTAGCCTGGCCAGACTTAAGTGTGGAAGGAGTTGAGCCTAGAGGCTGGACCATGGGGAGACTGTGAAGGCTTTTGGGTGGGAGAGTCCATCCTTCTTGGACCATGGAACTTGTCTCTGGCTCTTCCCTGCTTGGTTCAAATATTGTTTCTCACTTGGTTCAAATATTTTGCCTTGCTTGGTGGCCCTGGTAGTGGAATTGAGCTCAAGCCCTCTCGGGCTGGAGGATAAGGTGGGGAGCCCCCAAGGACCCTCTAGCTGGGCATCTCTTCACCTGGCTTTCTGAGTCCGCAGTTCCTCCTTCTCCCCCAGTCCCTTTCCTCCCCGTATTACTTTCCTCTGGGCTGCTGTAACAAAGCACTGCAAACTAGGTGGCTTAAAACAACAGAAATGGATCCTCGCAGAGTGCTGGAGGCCAGAAGTCAGAAATCCAGGTGTCAGCAGGGCCATCTGAGCCTCCGGGGAATCCTTCCTCGTGTCTTCCTGGCTCCTGGTGGAGTTTCCAGCCTTGCAACTGCATCATGCCAGTCTCTGCCTCTGTCGTCACAGGGCTTTCTCCCTGCGGAATCTATGTCTCAATTTCCCTGTTCTTATAAGACACCAGTCACACTGGATCAGAGCCCACTCTAATGACTGCATCTTAACTTGAGGACATTTGCAAAAACCCTGTTTCCAAATAAGGTCACATTCACAGGTATCAGGGGCTAGGACTTAAACAGATCTTTTTAGAGGACACATTTCAACCCACAACATGCCCTTAAACCTTTTAGACATGCTGCTCTACTCCTTGCTGGGGAGAGAGGAGGAGAGTGAAGCAGACATATGTTAACAACCCTCTCCTTCCCGAATGAACCCTAACTGGCTTTCTATAGGATTCTTTAAGTCATCAATATGAAGTTCCTGGGGAAAATATACCAAGGAACAGGCAGTCCCCCAGCAAGTTCCACCTGCCACGAATCCCCACCTCCCCAGACCAAACCCAAACATACCTTTCACTACTGCTCCCCCTACTCTTGTGGGCATCCTGCTCTCACTGGATTTGTGTTATCTGTTACAGAGAGCAGGTCATCATTCCAGCCACTGAGACTGAGAGGAGACTCTGGGCTAGCCTTGGGTTCAGCCTCACAACAACAGAAAGGAAATGTTTGTTATCCCTTCTCATGGATGAGGAAACTGAGGGCAGAGAGCTCGCAAAGCAAGCCCAAGGTCACGAGGCTGCCAAGGGCAACCCAGGTCTGTGAGTCTCTTTTCCAGTGTGTTCTTCTGACAATACCCCCTTTTTCCCAGTTTACCTTCCAGATGGTTCTTATGATTACATCCTTTTTCCCTGGGACTTTTACATGCAGGAGGTGACAGACATCCTGGACTCAGAACACCCCTCTCTCTTTCAAGAGCAGTCTATGTATTATGATTGTTGATTCTCCATTGGGAAGCCCGGTAATCATAATATTAAAAGCAGCTAACAACAGCTTGCTGACCTCAATCATATGCCTATCTGAAGTGTTTTACTTTAAGAAAAAAAATCAGCTTTATAGAGGTATAATTGACACATAAAATGGTAAGATATTTAAAGTACATATTGCTGTGGTTTGATATACATATCCATTGTGAAAGAGTTCCCGCCACCTAGTTAATTAACACATCATCACCTCACATATTTATCTTGTGTGTGAGTATATGGAAGTTCTACCCTCAGCAAATTTCAATTATACAACACATTGTTATCAACTATAGTCACCATGTTTACATTAGATCAATAGACTTATTTATCTCTGAGCTGAAAGTTTGTGCTCTTTTACCAACCTCCCAAGTGTCTTACACTTAATCCTAACAACTACTTTATGATGGGGGCACTATTGTCCCCATTTTTCAGATGGAAACACTGAGGCTCCCATCTGAAGGGAGCACAGAGAGGTAAAGTAGCCTAAAGTCATGCAGCTAACTGATCATGGGGCTGGGTTTCTAATCCAGCTCTTCTGACTCCAGAGTCTACACTGAGAGGGGGCTGGTCAGGACATCCGGCATCAGGTGACCCTGGGATGATCAAAGGTACCACATCAGGGAGTGGCACCAGTTTCCTCACTCAAGCCAGCTGTATGGGTGCCCACTCAGTGAGGTCAGCACATCACAGGCTCTCACTGTTCCTGGCATCACGCTGGCATGCAGAGGCCTCCGGTGTTGCCTTCCATAATGGTCACCTGATCTCCCTGCTGGTGGGCAAACAGCCTGAGATGTTTATTCCCTGTGGACCAACTGGCCTGACAGCCCCGGTGATAAGGGAAGGCAGAGCAGGCAACTGGGGGGAGGGGCTCGATAAAGGAATCCCCTGACTCTAAGAAGTGCTGTTTGGCTTGGCTGGGGCCCCGAGTCACACTAGCAGCCTCCGCATGACAGTAACATTCCCCAGGGATTAAGCTTGCAGTGTAGAAGCTGGGTCTCCACGGGGAGTGCCGAGCCCCATGGAACTTAAATCATGCAATTAGCCACCAGCTAACGTTTCTCCCACATTCGCTTCATACCTCCGTCACTTCTCATCCCCCCTCCAAGAAAATTCAGCTGCAACTTGTTTTATGACACCCCTTATTGTACCCTGCTGCTTTGCTTTCTCTTGGTAATAGCAAAAGAGATGAAGCCGTTCTGTCCTTCAAAACACAGCTCAAAAATTTTCTTTTCCTGGAAGCCAGACCCAGGTAATTCTGCCCTATAATACTGTGAGACCCCTAGGATTCTAACTCAATCCTCTGTTGGTTTGTGGCCAGGTCCTGAGCAAGTACTGGAACGGCAGAGCTCAAGCCACCTGGGCTTGGAGTAGTGATGCTTTTAGAGGAGGCAAAGATGTTGACTTCATCCCTGGTTTCGGATGACTCCTTTTCTGTTCAGCAACATTGGATACACCTAGAGGTCTAGAACTCAGATTTTCTGACTCCCAGTCAACTGTTCCTTTGATTATAATACAAGACTTGCGCGGCTCATCAGAGGACAAACGGCCTGGCTGGTAAATCCACCACCAGAGAGATGGTGGCTAAGCCTTTCCCGGCAGCCAATGAGGGACATTCTGCATGAGTTGTTAGGCAGAAAAGAACCGTATGGGTCATGTCCTCACTTTTCCTCAGCTAGAGTTCCCTGACTGTCGCCTTCACATTCAAATGTGCATCCAGTTTCATGAGTAACCATATTATTTTTAAACAGCATCCTTCAGCCGCTGCCTCTCCGGCATTTTCAGAGAGGTGATCCTTTCCAAAGCTAGCACAGGGTTTTATTTTATGATTGTTTTAAACATATGCAGGGATTCCACGAAGTTTAAATAAAAGATTAGGGTGTAGCTCTGAGAGAGGAGCCAGCAAACAGATAAAGCTGACCTCAGGGGGATGGAAAAGAGAAGCCAGATCTGGTGGAGAGATAGGAAATCAAAGGATGAGGTGCTGGAGACAGCAGAGAGGGTCAAACCAGCCATCATTTAGCAGAGGAATGTCTGGTCTTAAAAGCCCCATTATACCAAGAAACATCATTGCCACCATGTTGGAACAGTTAAAAGTTCTATTCTAGGAGGAATGGAGACTGGCATTAGATTTTCAGTTGTTCCACAAAGTAGCTGTCAAGTGGCTGAACTTCTTTGAGTCTTGGTTTTCATATCTGTAAAACGGGCATAAACACAGCCAACTAATAAGGAAGTTGTGAGGATTAAATGAGAAATATATGTGCTCAAGACAGCTTAACATAGAGTAATACTAAAGAAATGATAACAGTTTATTAACACCCAGATAACAGTTAATATGTTATGGCTAATGTTGATAGGTTGCTTACACGATTACCAAACTAACAGACTGTAACTGTATCAACATGACTGCTGAGAATTAATGAATTAATTATTCAGTTGTCTCTATTGGGGTTGTTAGGATAACAAAAGACTACTCTGGACAATACATTGTCCAGTGTGTTTCTCCTTCAATCTTCCAGATGATGTTTTGCTTTAAAAAAAAAAATCCTATTCGTGTGCTAAGTGCTGTTAAGAAAGACTAGTTGGAAGAGGGAAAGAATTGCTTTGTTGTTAGTGATCAGTAATAAAAAACAATACATGCTTATAGTAAAAAATTTCAAACAGTACATATACTTCAATGAAATTTTATTTCAAATATTCAAATATAAAAGAAGAGAGTTCCTGCCCTATCCCAACTTCCAGAAGTAATTACTGTTAGTAATTAGTTACTTGTATAATTTTCTAGAAATGTTTTATACTCTTTGGTTTTATACAAATTTAATTATACTGCAATACTGCTGAGGAACTTGCATTTTCTCCTTAGTGATACGTCTTGAAATTTTTTCCTAGTAGTGCATATAGACCTAGCCCTGCTTTTTCAGGGCTACATTGTATTCCTTTCCATGCAGTGACCATCCTTTATGTAACCAGGCCCCTTTTGCTTAGCATTGTGATTGTTTCTGGTTTTTGCTGTTACAAACAATGCTATAGTAAACTTCCTTGCACATAGAACTTTGGTTGTTGCTACGAATAAACCTACCTATAGGATAAATTCCTAGAAGGATAACAACTGAGTCAGTTTCCTTTGTTGTAGTTGTAACAGACAGTGCCAACTCATTTCCAAAGAGGTTGTAGCAACTGACACTTTCACACACAGTATATGAGAATATTTGCAGTCCTGTATTTTTACCAGCTCTGTTTATTATCAAACTTTACAACCTACTAAGTAAACTGTTTTTTTTTTTTTTTTAGTAGTAATTACACATAGGGAAAAGCAATACATATTAAAGGATCTCATCTATGCTGCTGAATGCTCACAATCACCTTGAACAGAGGACAGTGAGTTGCAGGGAGTCAGACCAGAGTATGAACTTCAACTCCACTCTGTATTATCCTCGTGACCTTGGAGAGGTTCATTAAGCTTCTCTGTCTGTAAACTGATGATAATTAGTGAAATAAGGCATGAGAAAGCTCCTAGAATCACTGTCTGGAACCCAGGAAGCATTTATTAACATTACAGAACAAACCAGCGTGCCAGAGTCCCTGGCAAGTTTGAGAATGACAGAGACCTGGCTTCTATTTCTTGTTCCTTTCTACTACCCCCCGCTAGGCTGCTTAATTTCTTTAAATTCTCTTGCTTATGTCAATTTGGACCTTGCCTGATAACTTACTGATTAGATTAATATGAGTGGCAGAGTTGAATCACAATGCAGTGGGTATTTTACACTCACTGGAAGATGCAGGCAGTTATCACAGCAAAAGAAGACCAGGTGGCTTCTCGGGTCTCTGTGTGCCACTGAGGCAGTGGGTGAGGTTTGGGTTCAGATCGACCTAACTGCAGTTCTGCTTCTGCAGCTTATAAGTCAGGTGACCTGAGGCAAATTCTTTTAGCCCTCTAGCCTCACTTTCAATGCTAAAACATGGGTAAGTAATATGGAAACTTATATTACTACATGTAAAATAGATAGCCAATGGGAATTTGCTGTATGGCTCAGGAAACTCAAACAGGGGCTCTGTATCAACCTAGAGGGGTGGGATGGGGAGGGAGATGGGAGGGAGGTTCAAAAGGGAGGGGATATATGTATATCAATGGCTGATTCATGTTGAGATTTGACAGAAAAAAACAAAGTTCTATAAAGCAGTTATCCTTCAATTAAAAAACAAATAAATAAAAACATGGGCAGCTACCTCATGGGATTATTGTGAATATGAAGTAAGTAATAATCTATGAAAGCATTTAACAGCTGACTCCCATGTAGTCATGTATAGATGTGAGAGCTGGACCATAAAGAAGGCTGAGGGCCAAAGAAGTGATGCTCTAGAACTGTGGTGTTGGAGAAGACTTTTGAGAGCCCTTGGACAGCAAGAAGATCAAACCAGTCAATCCTAAAGGAAATCAATCCTGAATATTCACTGGAAGGACTGATGCTGAAGCTCCAGTACTTTGGCCACCTGATGGAAAGAGCCAACTCATTGGAAAGTTGACAGAGGATGAGATGGTTGGATGGCATCACCGACTCAATGGACATGAGTTTGAGGAAACTCCGGGAGATGGTGAAGGACAAGGAAGCCCGGTATGCTGCAGTCCATGGGGTCACAAAGAGTCAGACACGACTGAGCAACTGAACAACAACAATAAACTATGAAATGTTCAATATATTCATAGACAGCAAAAGCCTCACTGATCTCAGTTTCCTGGTATGTCAGCAGGGACAGAGCACTTCTGCAGAGTGGAACAGAGATGTTACCAACCCCTCCCCTCTTCCCATTTGTCAAGTCAGGTGACCCCTACAGCCTTTCCCTCAGGTCAGTAACCGCAAGGACATCCTGGTGTGGTGGGGGTGGTGAGGGCACAGGGCAGACAAAAGCAAACCTACTAAAGGATTCTTGAATGGCTGCAACCCCATCCCAGGAGCTTTCTCATTTTTTCCTGGAAAGGAGTGAAATGACATTATTTTAATAAATATTTTTCATTGGACTTGCTTAATACACTGAACGTCTGACTTGCAAAATGGAAAGTCTTGTTTATTGTTATCCTGGACAATATTTTGAGGGGATCTGAGGTAGGACCAGAACTAGCTTTAGGTTTTTGCTGTAGTGTTTCCCTCTTCCTTCACATCTGCTTCAAGTTTCAGTTCTCACATAACACATATGTTGCAAATATTCATAGATACTCACAGAAATGGGGCTTCTTAAAAACATCTTGTGTATTACTAATTTTCTCCATTTCGGGGGAAATTTTCAACTTACAGAAAGGATGGAAGAAAAGTCTAATAAATACCCCAGATGTATCCACTATTATTTTGTCACAAAAGTGAATACATTATTTTTGAGATACAGAGAGCTGCATTTGTATAATATGAATGTCCTCTCCTCCCTCCCTCCCTTTCTTTTATCCTTCCTCCCTTCTTCCCTCCCTCCTTTCTTTCCTATCTTTATGTTTCTGCCAGGAAAAACATTATGAAGTTGGATTAAGTTATATCAATATTATGACTTTCAGGCACTCAGCTTTCTAGAGTTTGAGATCTATTGTTCTACTTGGTTGTAAGGTTGGGAGATAAGGAATCACTTTTGTGATAACAGCCAGACTGAATATCTCTTGTACCAATTATGCATCAATTATGCAGGATACATTATCTCTAATCCTAACAGTGACTCTGCAAGTCAGGGTCTCATCACTGCCAGTTTACATATTTGGTAACTGACGCTCAGAGAGACTGAGTCACTCAACCTCTCTGGTAAAAAGTGATCTGTCTTTTTTTGACTACAAAGCTTTCTTTCACAAAGGTTTTGGGGGATTCTCACAGGGACATTTTAATACAAGCATATGGAAAGTTTTTCTTTCTGGGAGAGTTGCGATGTTAATTTCAGATCATTTCCCTCAACCAAGGAGGTGAGGGTGGGCAGTGGAAGGTGGAGTTTTATGAAAACCATAGTCAGTACTTTAGTGATAAAACTGAAAATGATGAACTAACCAGTCCTAGAGCCCAAGAGGACTCTGGGACAGCCTTTTACTAGCCATATATAGTTGAACAAATAAATCACCCTGACTGGCCTTATTTGCGAAATGAATAAACAATTGGTTCGTCTTTACCTGGGTTTTCTGGTGAGATTCAAATTTGCGAATTGTGATTACTCTTATGAATACAAGGCATTGGGTGTATCATTTTATCTGTAAGGGGAAGGAGGGAGAGAGAGAGAGAGAGAAGGAAGCCAGAGAGTGGACAGGGCACTGTATATACAGGAGAGAAGGAGAGTGGGGGAGGATCTAGGTAGGATGACAGCAAAAGGGAGGCTATACTTCTTGAAACTGACAGGAAAGTTGACAGAAACTCACAGTCTAGGGAGAGAAGAAATCATCTTTCAGGGGATTCAATAGTTGCTGGTCCCCGGAGAATTCATCTTCAGAATTCTCCTCCACGTAACTGCGGGAGGAGAATGGGTTGGTTTGAGACCCCCAGGAAGCTTCGTTCCAGGCCCGGGGGCACCCTGGCGTGAGCTCTGGCTTCCAAGGCACCCAAGGGACGCCTTTCCTCGTTTCTCGGGGCTGCCGGTGTCAGGGTTTAGAAAGTTATGTGTCCGCCAGACGGTAAGGATCTCCAGGGTAACCACCCTCCGAGGTCTTTGCCCAGCTTCTGGACGTTTCCGCGGCACCAGTTGCCTCCCCAGATCTCGGCCGGTGCTCTAGGACATTACACTGAACCTCGAGGGGTGACTCCTCACCGCGGGATGCCCGCGTCCACCGCCGTGAACCGCTGTGTGCAGGTGAACTGGTGGACAGTGGCTCCCGGGCAACCAACAGAGCTTCAGAGGCGGTAATCCTGGGGAGTGCGATGGCAGCGAACTCCTCTTCATCCTTTACATTCCTACTGAGATTTGGCCAATAAATAACAAGAATAAAACATACACGTGATTTTGTCTTTGCGCTCGCGGGACAGCGGCAGGTCTTTTAGAAAAGTGGGGAAATAAACGAAGAGAAATCACGGCGGCCCCACAGGCTGCCTCTGGGGATTGCCAATTTGGAGAGCCCTCGGGTCCGGTCATTTTAGAGCTGGGGTTACCAGTCGCACCGACTTGAGGGAGTTCTAGGCTTTTCCCCCCGTGGGTTCGGGCCTCTTAGCCACGAGTGGCGCTGGCTGGGCACCAGTCGCGGAAAGGTGCCAAGGCCCGCGCACCTCGCGCTGGCGATGCGCGCAGACGCCCGGGGCGCACTCGGTCCGCCCCGCTTGGCAGGAGCGCGCGAGGCCGCGCGCGCCGTCCCCGGGGACAGTTCGGAGGCCGCCGGCTAGAGGGAGAGGCGAGAGCTCTGCGTCCGGCGGCGGGCTGCCGTACGTCTAGCCGCTTTACGCGGTGGAGCTGCGCTGCCGAGCGCCGACCCGGGGACCCTGAGTGCGCGCGGGTGGCGGGTGGCGGGTGGCAGGTGGCGGGTGGAGAACGCAGCGCCCAGGAGCTGCGGGCAGAGCTCCCCGGACCACCCGGGCGCCGAGCGTCTCCCGCTGGCTGGGAGACGCCCCCTGGCCCCCACCTCTGAGTGGCCCGGCCGGGCGAGCGGGACCTGCGGGAGGAGGCGGAGGCGGCGCCGCCGGGACTGCCTCCTCCCCGCCCATCGCGTCTCCTCCCCGCGCTACCGGGAAGGACTAGGGGACTGGGCACGGGGACCCCGGCCAGTGAGCGCCCGTGCCCCGGGGCCGCCCCTCGCGCGCGCTCTCCCGCCGCGAGCCCGGGCCGGTCTCGCCTCACATGGTCCTGGCCGCAGCCATGAGCCAGGACGCCGAGCCCAGCGGCCCCGAGCAACCGGATAGAGATGCCCGCAGCGTGCCGGGTGTCCCGGCGCCCCCAGGCCCGCGAGGGATGCAGCCGCCGCCGCCGCCGCCTCCGCCCCAAGCCAGCCTGCCCCAGATCATCCACAAGTAAGAGGAGGGAAGGGGGAGCGGGGACCTCCCCGGGCGCCCCCTTCTGTGGCTTCTTCTCTCCCGACCCGGCTACACTTCGCTCGGCCGCCTTGCGTTTGAAGTTTTCTTGCCCTCCCTCTCGGTAGGGTTGGTGTCATTCCGGCTGTTCGTCAGCTTGGGGAGAGGAAAGCCAAGCTACTTGGGGAAAATAATTTTGTTCTTTCTCATCCCCTTTCTTTTCTCTACTGGATATTTTGAACTCAATTAGCTCAGTTCAGGGGGAAATGGCCCAGAGACTATATTTCATCTTTCCAGCCCCAGGAGGCCGCTGGAATGTATGGAGAGTCGCGCGCGAGTGTGTGCGCGCGCGTGCGGGAGGGCGCGTCAGTAAGACGCCCGCCCGAAGAAACCACCTTAAATGGTGACCCTGAAGTCAGTCAGTGATACTAGGTGCAAAGGGAACCGAGGGTTTGTAGACAACATAGTTTGCTTTGCCCCGCAAGAAGTGTTTACACCTTCCAAGAAGGCCCTTGCGAAGAGTTCTTAGCAGCAGAACGGTTTTCCATTAATGTTACCATCTCGTGGTTCGGGTGAACCGTGCGGCTTGGGTCGCGAATATTCCGGGCCGGACGTCCCAATGCGTGAGTAGACTGGGGATAGCCAGTGTGCTCTCAGAAGCTCTTTCAACCCATCTGGGGGAGATAAAAGTAAACTGGTGAAGTTCCGTTCATTCTTTCGAGATTTTGTTGGACAGTTTAAGGCCTAGAATGTTGGTTTGTTGGGAGGATCTTTATTCTCCTAAAAGTTTCCCTCAGGCTGTAGTGAAGTCCTCAAAACTAGGGTAAGAAATGTTGGAAAGCCTGGAGATGAATGCTTTGGCGAAACTGGAGAAAGAGAAATAAACACAAGTATAGCAAAATCAGTCTTATGGAACGAAGCGGAGGTTTTCCAGCTCTGTTGTGTTGATGCTTTGAGTTATTCAACTTATTAAAATGTAGTAAGAGAAATAACAGTGATGGGTGTAAATGGAAGTAAATATTGTTTTTAAGACTAACTTATGTCATGGAAAGAATAGTGAAAATTTATGTTTGACATCAAAGAAAGTTGGTATCGTGTTGCAGAACAAAATGGTTCCCCCCCCCCTTTTTTGACTGGTAGAATATTAAAAGCTCCATTTAAGACAACTTTTGGCTTTAGTTAGATTTTATAAAACTTTTCAACTACCTACAAGTAGCTAATTATTTGAAACTGGAAATATTTTATATTGTTATTCTGTTTCCTTTGTTTTGCAAATCATTTCAGCTAAGATTTACTAAGTATGATGGACAGTTTTAAGTACATCATTACTTAAAATTTCTCTTTAGTCCTTAATATAAATATAAAGTAACACAGAAAAGATGTTTAAAACCTAAAGTTTATTTAGTAAAAGAGGAGAAAACCCTAATTGACTGATTATTAATTGGGAAACATCTAATGTGCTTCTTACCGGTGTCTGGTGGCTTGAAATTAGCCTCCACATTAAGTTTACTGAACTTGTTTTGGTATTGTAATCACCCTACATTTGCCAATCACTTACTTTTAATTAGGAAAAAACCAAGAATTTTATGTTCACAGAAAAATCTTTGTAGATAGATGTCTGACTATGAAATATTGCCCGGTTGAAAATGAAGGCTATTTTTGTGGGAGATGAATCATTTCAAGTATATTTCAATTACCTCATGTAATGAAAAATTAACCTTGTAAATTCACCCCCGTTTTGAAAATTCCACCCCTGGAATATTTTACTTTAATTGATGAGCCTGAGCTGTTCAAACATGGCCCCTTCTGCTAGTAGTTCCAGGATGGAGACCTCAAGAACTGCCTAATGGCTCTTCCTTGTTTTGCATAGGTGACAGATCAGTCTTCAGGTGCCAAGTCCAAGGCTGGTGAATGTGCACATGAGATTTAATGTTTGTGCGCTTATGTTTCAGAGTCTTTCTTTTTATAAGGATGACTTGGGTTTTGCGCTCCCCTGATCACCCACTGTGATGCTGCTGGAAGCAGGCATGACATGACACATGCTTTGCAGGTCCATCTTTAATGCGCTGAAACTTGAGCAGGTTATTTTGAAACTGCGTTTGCATAATTTAATCTGAGCAACCATTTTTATGTAGTTATGAGGTGCTGTTTGCCTCAGCCATCTTTGAGAAAATGTGGCGGGGAGAGATTGCCCTCAGTGGCAAAAAGAGTTGTCCGCCTCTTGATTTGAGAATTTTGTGAAGCTAGAGCTTTGGGTGTAATTCTCTAGTGGATGGCATGTTAAATGCATTGTATTGGGGAAACCTGTCTTTTTTCTAGTTATTTAAATGAGGTTATTATGTAATTTGTAAGAGGAGTTTTGATTGCTTTCAAAATGATGAAGATACCAATCTTCATGTTGCATAGCATTTAAGGATTACAATATTTTTTTCACTTAAAGTCTGTGTTTACTGATCTTCTTTAATAACGTTTTCATTTTGGGTGACATCAATGATTTTGGTAAAGTAACAGTCATAATCATAATACATACTGAATCCTATTCACCTACGTTACATTTGGTCTTAAGAGAATGAGGTATGACAATGAATAATGTGATTGACTTTGGGGTTTATTTTATAGAATCCAGTCTCTGTATTTTTGAAGACTGCATCAAAAGTTAGCTACTGTGGAGTTGTTTTGTCCTGTTCAGGTGTATTTAGTTTTCTCATTGTTGTGTTGTTAGCTTCAGTCAAGCATGGCGCACTACCTCTCCACCCTTGTTAACCCCTGACTCCAGGTTAGTATTTGCATTACCTATGAAGATTATCAGCCATGTTTAGACACATATAACTAATGTTTTATAAGATATGTGTTTTAAACGTGCATTCTCCAAGCTGGCCAATGTGGAGATACTGCTGAATAAAATCTGAAGCATTATGTAAGCCATTTGGGCAAAGGAATTATAAGTAACACCTCAAGAAGAGATTTGGAATAAGTTTAGGAAATCAGAATAATTTGAGAGCTTAAAAATATATTATCTTCCTGTGAACAGAAATAGAACATTGATATGTGTCAGTGAATGTTTTACAAGGATTTATCTCCTCAAATATTCACAATATTTTATTTTCAAAAGTATCTTATTTTTTAATTTTGTGCTTTATAACCAAACCTGATTCTTGATTTATAAGAAATTATTTATTAATCCTGATGAACATCAGAAATTACAATTTTAGGTTGTAAGTTTTAAAACTCTTCAGAATGAAATCAGAGTCATTGGTTCTGTGTGCAGTGTGGAAGTCGGTTGTCAGATGCAGTTAGAAAGTGTGATACTAATCATGGTGAAAATTAACCAAGAAAGCACACACATCTATGAGATGAGCACGCGGGTGATTTTCCTAAATTATTTGATTTGTGGTGAAATACTCCTGGCTAATGCTTGATGTCAGGTTGCATCTTTAATTTGTACATTGATGACTTATTATTTTCCTTTCCAGATTATTTTGGTATAAAGTGAATAAAAATCAATTATGAAAATGGAAAAAGTTTTGGTTTAGCATTTGATAGTGTCACCTGCGTGTATTGTGATTTATGAAGATATAAATCCAGTTTTGATTGCTTTTACAGTCTTCTGCCCAGAGTTAAGACGCTGGCCGGCTGCGTCTTCAGTGCACAGTGCTCCCCAGATCAGTCTAGGGAATACTACAAGTAGTCACTCTGATTGCAGATAATTTTACAGATGTCTTGCATTTGGAAGGATCTCCATGTAACTCCATGTAGGGTGACATTCAGGCAAGTTGTGTGTCATGTCCACCCACTTTAATGGGCATGTTGATAATTACTTCCAGAATCTGAGAGAAAATAAGAGTTTGCCAAAAAGGGACATTATCTCAACTCATACCTGGTCCTGTTCTGGAAAGAGGTTGGAATTTCTAACATCTGTGCCACTTTCTAACATCAGTTTGAGCCCATTTTTAGAGGAAACAGGGATATACTTGTAGAAGGAATTTTGAAAATTTTAAACACCATCTTAAACTGCACATAAGACAAGCATTCGGCAGGAGAAAACATCTGAGAGGATTAAGCGTTTCCCCCAAACAGGGAGGGTTCTTGACATTCTGAAAAGTTTGCTTCACTAGAAAGCCTATTAAGGTTGTTTTTTTAAAAAAGAAATTTTGCTTGAGGGTTTGTTGTGATAAGTACTTTTAGATAGTAAGTGTAGCCATCCAGTTTGAGTGTTTTCTCAAATTGCCAGAGATCAGTTTTTTGCAATGTAGTACATTATTCCCATTAGTCACAGTAAATGACTGTACATATGGTGTACACAGAGCTTTTCTAATGCCACTGCTGCAGGGGAAGAAAAAGAAGACAAATTTTATCACCCATTTTATTCTTCTGTCCACTTCTTCCCTTGCTACTGCTTTAGCAGTTCATCAAATTAATAATTAAAAAAACCCGTATCTGTCAGTTGGAATGTGGACTTTGATCTGTTAAGTTCTTTTTGCCTATGCATGAAGTCACCAGGGGGAAAAAAACCCACCAGGATCGACTCACAGTGAAATGATCCCCCATTATCCAGTTTCTCTCTCTCTCTCTGATTTATTTTTCTTGTGGCTGTAGGTTCTTGACTCAAGTTGAACAAATATTTCTTCTCTGACCACAACAGCTAATCCTCAAATAAACACACCAGTATAGCTCAGTTCACATCTCTGATAAACAAGAATCTACAAAATGTTAGGAACTGAGATCTAACCAAGGGATAGAATTAAAACAGATCGAACTAAACTTGAAAAACTAGAATGGAAGAAGTTTGAGACAGTGGAATTAAAACTCCAAAGGCAAGTTCATCCTCCTTGGTCCCTCTGTCAGGCAAAAGCTTGAAGGGGTCTCCTGTGCCACGAAATTCCACTTAATCTGATTCTTATTTCCTGACACAGTAATTATCTTGTTTGGGATGGTGTAGCCGATACGATTTTGTGTGTTTTAACAAGGAGAGTCGCTGTAGATCCACAGCTGGTGTAAGTGACTGATGGCTGTGTTTAGAATAGGGCATTGAACAGTTTTGCAGAAAGTAAAGTGATCCGTATTCCAGAATCAGGGCAAAAGACGGTAATTAGTGGGTTGTAGAAAGGAGCACATGGCAATTCCCTTTCTGGTTAATAAACCTGACTGGATCTTGCTGATGTGTGTGCTCTGGAAGCTTCACGTTGCTTCTTCCCACCAGTGAAAAGACTGGGAAATCCTGACTTTAATTAAGTAGGCACATTTTTAATCAGGAATGTGAATTTGGTTTCCAACAACCACCAAGGGGATATTGGCGGTGGGCTGATATTTTGCCTGGCGCAATGGGTGGTCACTGTTAATTCCACCCTACTAAGGTTTCAGTCTTCGACATTTTCAAGACATCAAGTTGGGGGTATTTTGGATTTAAGGCGTATATGCATCTAATAGGATAAAGTCTTTACAGTGGCAGAAGTTACAGACAAGTTAATTGAGCCTCTCTTTTCCTACAACTCCTGCTGGATTTTATAAGATAAATAAGTCCCTTGATAGTTTACAAGGAAACTTTTCCAGCTTGCCGACAGCAGCTCTGTCAGGGGGATGGTCCATATTGATGTGAATGTACTTTATGAGCAAAACAGGAGCTGTGAAGCAAGTTGTGTAAGGATGTGTTAATAACTTGTAGCTCAGTTTGCCAAATAAATCTTTCCATGTGTTAGAAAGCAAAATGCTGGAGGTCATGCCTGCGTTTGGGGTTGGTTGTCACCCCATGAAGATAGTTTTCACGCCACTTTTCCCTTCTTTAGTGTGGGTATTTGCTTCAAGGATGCACCAGAGCTATTTGCTGCTCTTTCTTTACACCTGCTTTCTCTGGATCACAGTAATGACCCACCAGTTCTCAGTTGCCACTTCCGCTCTGATCCGAACCTGGAAACCTCCATTCACGGTTGTCTGAACATCTTAAATACTTTTCATTTGTGCAGCTTGTCTACAGACTGTCTTCCAGATGTGTTTTGGTTCTTATTAGAGCCACCCTTAAGCCTGACCTCCAGTGCATGATGCTGAAGGAGTAAGACAAGGTAATATGTATTTTAAAGGCGTATTCATTTCACAAAGTTACTTCTTTGGCTCTATTTTGAATTCATTACTGAATTGAATGACAGGTAGGATCTTTCTGGTGTTGTCGAATGTAAAATGAGTATCTTTGTTTTAAATTAATAGCTGGGTTTCTGACAAAGAGGGTCAGAGAGGAAAAGGAGACCCTGGATTGGGAGCAGGTGACCTGGACACATCAATTAATCTTCCTAATCCTGCTTCTCCAGGGGTTGCAAATGATCACTGTCAGTTCCTTCCAAGAATAAAATTATGGGAATCCCCAGGAATATTGCTGAGTGCTTATCACTGTAGGATGCCTCTCCTTGCCTCTACATCCGATGGAGAATCAGTTACATTTAAATCAAGGGCTCAGGTACATGTTTGTGAGACTGACTACTCATGGAAACAACAGTAGCCACAAAAAGAGAATTAAAAGTTTTCTTCAGCACTTGCAAAGAATATTTGGATCAATGACATAATTTTAAAACAGAAAGGTAGGTACTAATGTCAGTGATAAGGAGGGTATTTCATACTGTTTCCTAATTATTACCAACTTTTAAAAAATAAAAACAAATATTTTGGAATGTTCATTATTTTGTAATGTTAAAGTGAATGCTTGAGTTTGTAGAAAGAGTACTGTTCTCAATTTGGGAGATAGATCTAGTAATTTTCATGTCTAAATTAGATTGTATTGAATATAAGCAGGTGGGAGTGTGTTTGGTGCCGCTATTATTTTTAAAGGCAGGAAACGTAAGCATAGGCCGACAGGCGTGTGGCGGAGCCTGCGGCCGCCCAGACTAGGACTCATGCTGCCTGGTGCACTCATTCGCCGCGGCATGGGCCGCAGACTCGCCCAGAACTCGGCGCCGGCAAACACTTTGCAAAGAGATCACAGTTATCCAGAAGCTGGGCCTCAGGTTTCCGCGTGCCTCCTTAAATCAAAGAGATCAAACATTGTTTCCAGAGCATTCTAAAGCCCAGGTCTCCTCAGGGCCCTGCGTCCTCCTGGGCTGGCAGGGTCACTGTAGTCTGGAGTTATGGGAGAGCCTTTATTTAATACTTGAAAAGAGATTTTTTTTTTTTAACTTTCTGTGTGAAAAGGGAGAGGGGTAGTGTGATTTAATCTTGATTTAGATACTTTGTTATTTACATAATGAGGATGAACCTGAGGATATTTATTGTGGCATTGTCTAGAAGGACAAAATATTAGAAATCACCCAGATGTTTCTCATTGAGAAAATAAATCATGTGCTTGTATAATAGCATGTACCATTCATCCATTAGAATGATGCCATTATTCTATATTTGTTAATATGGAATGTAAACCATATAATATTGTTAACTAAAAGAATTACAAACAGCACATATATTGGGATCTTGTGTTTTTTAAAAAAACTTTATGAGCATGTGCTGGTTCCTCAAGCCCAAAAAACCATCTAAAGAACAAATAAAAGATATTAACAGTGGTTCTAACTCTAGGTGGTGCAATTATAGTGGTTTGTCTTTCTTTTTTCCCTTTTTATACTTTTTTTTCCCCCCACTGAGCATGTATTAATTTTCTAATCAGAGAGGAAAAACTTATTTCCATTAAAAAAATAGAAATAGACTTTTCACATTGGCATTGTATGTTGTCTTTAAGACTGAATGAGCCATTAGCATCTAAAATTTTAGAACTGGAAGGCATCTGAGAGCCGCTTTAGCTCAGCCCCGCTGTTTTTCTAGGTAAGGCAAGTGAGCATCAGAGAAGTCAAGAGAATTGCTTGAAGTCATACAGCAAGTGGTGGTCAGGCTAGGGTAAGGATCCTCATATTTCTGTCTGTTGCGTTTTCTGCTATTTGCCCTTTTTTCCTGCCTGGAAATGAGGGAGAAGGAAATGGAGAACACTCATAGACTGACCTTTTTATCTGCCAGCTCTAGTCTACTCGACCTCTGAAAGAGAATTTTGAAAATTATCTCTGGGTGTGCTATCTCCTCCCATCTCTCCCCACAGAGATCTTTCTGTTTTCTTTTTTTAAAAATTATTTATTTATTTTTGGCTGCACTGGCTCTTCATGGCTTTGCCGGGGCTGTCTCTAGTTGTGGCAAGCAGAGGTTACTCTGTTGCTGTGCTGGGGCTTCTCATTGTGCTGGCATTTCTTGTGCCAGGCTCTAGGCACACCGACTTCAGTAGTTACAGCATGAGGGCTCAGTAGTTGTGGCTTGTGGGCTTTAGAGTGTGGACTCAGTACAAAGATCTTTCTACATGTGGGGGTAGACTGGGTCTCTCTAGGGCATCTCACACTCTGTTCCATACTTCCAGACAGAAGCAGTGTCACGTATTTTTCTTGAGCCTCTGAAAGTAAGTTGCATAGCCATGATTCTGTTGTCGTATCTAAGATAGTTAGTCTTACTTAAATGATTTTTCCAATAAACACTTGAATTTTAACTTTTTCAGGTTGTCAGAAAAATGTCTCATATAGCAGTTCTTAAATCCCTCTGGTTCAGATTCAAGTGCATTGTTTATGGTATCTCTTTTAATTTAGCAAGTGTACCTGCTTTTTCTGCTCTTCGTGACCAAAGATTCCCCACTGTAGAGTGAACCATGATCTGGGGACTTCCCTGGCAGTCCAGTGGTTAAGACTCCACCTTCCAGTACAGGGGGCAGGGGTTCAATCCCTGGTTGGGGAATTAAGGTTCTATATGTGGTGGGGTACAGTCAAATATTAAAAAAAAAAAAAGTAAAAAAATAAGAAGGAACCACGATCAGGATGTATTTGTTGTTTCCTCATGGCCAGATTCAGGTTAAGCCTTTTGGCAAGGATATGCATTCAACAGGTGATGTATGTTCCACTAAGTTTGATCCCTTGGTTAACGTGGTCACTGCCAGATCTCTCTATCTAATCTGTCTATGATTAGTAAGTTGTCTTTGGATGTGATCCTATGAGACCCTCTGAATACCCTGTTTCCCAACAAACTCTCATCTAGTGGTATTATCTTTTAACTTGACCTCCTTAAACAAACAAACAAACAAACCCTTCTCAATGAAATTCCTGGAACTGGAACCTTAACTAAATATCACTTTAGAATGGGTTAATTTGGGTGAGTAGATTAAATCAGACAGCCTTGCAAATATGTTTGCATTGTTATCTGGAGCCTCTGGATTTTTCTAGTCTTGAGCTGATAAGAACTTAATTGATGGGCCTGCGGCTTTCCATGTAACCCCTCTGGAGACATTCTGTCCTGAGCTTTTAATGTCCATACAAAGTGAATATAAACCCCTTTTAATGTTGAAGCAGTGGGTGGGTGATAAAGTCGTTTTTGCTAGCTGGCACAATTTGGGGGGGGGATCCTCAAAGCTCGGTTGACTCTTTGCAGAAACCTTTAATCATCTTTTTCAAAATCATTGTATGGACTTTAAAAATGACTGATGACTTGCCCTGGGGCCTAAACTGGATGAGTCTTGGAGCTGGTCTGTGACTACCAGTTTGTTCATGCTTTTTAGATTTAAGTTACACAACTATTTTTGCCTCTTCTCGATTGGTACTCTTATTTTCATGCACAAAATATGTATGGGTGGGGAAGGTGGTGTGGAGTAGTGAAAAGAATCAGGAGCAAGCATGCTCTGTGTTCTGGATTCAGCTTTGCCATCACTAGCACTGAGCCTCAGTGTTCTCATCTGTAAAAGGGAATAATAATAATTATGTAAATAACATTGAACATTCATTGAGTGATTCCTGTGAGTCAGCCAATAGTCTGAGCACTTTATGTATGTTTAATCCATTTAATCTTTTAATTCAATACTAATCCTGTGAAGTTAATGCCCTTATTCACCCCATTTTATAGATGAAGAAATCAAGTCACAAACTTCAAAGGACTCAACAAAGCTAAGGAAAATAGTATTTATGAAAGAACTGGTGGTGTGGGGCTGGGATGGGAGAATGTTATATAAATTCAAGTGATCACTTCATCTGTATGTAAATATCTGCATCCTCAAAATAATTTATTAAAAAACCCGTTATTTACAAAGAAAATATTATGGAAAGATCACTGAAATAAATTGGAAACTCTGCCGAATTTAATTTGAGACAAACTAAGCGGTCCGATTAGAAACCCCTTTTTCTGTTTCTGGTAGCTCTAAGTATTACTTTTGATTTAAAGTGAAATCCATATCCTAATTTAAATTCCACGAGCAAATCTGACTCTGGCATTTGATTCATTGTCTTATTCTGTCGTTATGCATGTTAGGCAAGATCTGAACTGGATGCTCATGGGGAGTACATAAACACTTGTAATCCTCTCAGCATGTGCTCAACTAATAACAGATATGATAGTTTGATTTGCAGAGTGAGACTCTGCCAAGTTCTACCAGACCATTTTTGAACCAATTCAAAAAACCAGGATTCAGCAATGATTAAAGTGTCCTAGGCTCCTATTAATAGCAAAAAGAATTTCTGACTTGAAACATGGCCACATCAAGCTTGCTTAGTCTCCACCAGACATACTCTTGAATGGTTTTAGCAGACATCATTACAGGTGTTCTTTTGCTTTAAGAAACCATTGAATGTAAAAAACACACTTAATAGAACCAATAAATCAGGGAAAGATTGTTTGCTTTTGACCTTCAAAAGGGTTTATAGCAAAGATCCTTTAAACAGTGAGTTCCCCTGTGTATTTCAAATAGAAATTTAGTAAGTGTAAGAATTTAGAGGTCCAGGGATAATTTTTAAAACATTTGTTGGTCTTTTCTCAATTTTGCAGAAGTGTAACTGAAGTTCACTAAGCTGTACATGTTTAAAGCATCCATCAAACGATAAAGATAGTAAACATTTGTATCACCCCCAAGAGTTTCTTCATGCCTTTTATAATTTATCCTTCTCTCTTTTCGTTAACCCCCTTCCTCTCAGGCTACTAGTGATCTAGCATTGTAGATGAGTTTGCATTTTCTAGAATTTTATACAAATGAAATCATAGCGTGTACTCTTTTTGTTACCTGGCTCTTTCATGCACATTATGATTTGGGGGGAAATAATATTTTTCAAAACTGTGATAAAATACATGTACATTAACCATTTTAATGATTTTCAAGTGTAATTTGGTAGTTTTAAGTATTTTCACAATGTTGCTTAACAGTTGCTACTGTCTGGTTCCAGAACATCTGAATCACCCTGAAAGGAAACCCTGTCCTCATTAAGCGGTTATTCCCTCCTCTCCCAGGCCTTTGGCAACCACTAATCTGTTTTTTCTGTGTCTATGGACTTGCCTATTCTGGACAGTTCATATAAATGAAATCATATAATATGTAGCCTTTTATATCAGCTTTCTTTCACTTAGTATAATATTTTCAAGGTTCATCCATATTGTAACATGTATCAGTACTTCATTCCTTTTTATTGCTGAGTAAAATTCTATTGGATGGATAGAAAGTGTTTTGTTTTTCCATTCATCAGTTGATGGATTGGGGCTGTTTCTAACTTTTGACTATTGTGAATCATGTTGCTATGAATTTTGTGTGCAAGTTTTGGCCTGAACATCTGTTTCCAATCCTTTTGGGTATGTATCTTGACGTGGCATTGCTGAGTCATATGGTAATTCTGTGTTTAATTTATTGAGGAACTTCCAAAGTGTTTTCCAAGTGATTGCACTGTTTTACATCCCCACCAGTAATGAATGAGGGTTCCAGTTTCTTTCCAACTTTGCCAAAACTTGTTATTTTCCATTTTTTAAGAAAATTTATGGCCGTCCTAATGAGTGTGAAGTGGTATCCCATGGTGGTTTTGGTTTGCATTCCCTAATGACTAATAACGCTGAGCATCTTTTCATGTGTTTGTCGTGTTTATCTTTTGCAGAGACAAGTCCTTTGTCTCTTTTTAAATTGAGTTGTTTATTTTTGTGTGTGAAATTATGAATCAGATTCAGAATTTATAAATTCTGAATCCTAGACCCTTATCAGATATATGATTTGCACGTATTTTCTCTCATTCTGTGAGTTTTCTTTCAGCCTACAATTTTAAGTTTTATCTGTTCTTTTGCACATATCAAAAGTTTGGTCCTTTTCATTGCTGAGTGGTTTTCTGTTTATGGATATGTCATACATTGTTTATCCACTTACCTGTTGATGGACATTTACATTGTTTCCAATTTTTTGGCTATTACAATAAAGTTGTATGAATATTCCTTTGCAAGTTTTAATGTGGACATGTCTTTAGTTTTCTTAGGTAAATATCTAAGCCAATGATAATTCAACCTTTTGGGAGCACAGATGTTATAAATAAGAATCAATTTGGGCGAGATGAAAATTCCTTTGAATTTTTATGACTATGTCTTTGAATGGAACTTATTGATACGATCCTTCAAGGCTTTTAAAGAACACACACTTTATCACCTTAGTTTTCAGTGTCAGTCACTCATTAGCTTGATTCTTTTCCCTCTATTGATGGTTCTTCTGTCAGTAAGTTTTCATTTGACTGATAATTATTACTCTGGAAATTGGGCTACAAGGCGAATAAGAAAGCAAAACTTCAAGATGAAAGGGGCCCAAGAGATCATCTGATTCAGTTCTCTTGTTTTGTAGAAAAGGAAGCCAGGTCCAGAAGAAAGACCAGATTTACCAAAGGCCACTCAGCTATGAGAGAAGTTCAGTGAGCAGAGAAAACATTCGTGCCTGTGAGGGTAAATTTAAGTCTCCTAGCGATGAAGAGTCTACAGATGCGACAGTGCAGGGGGGACTGGACAGCACTGGTGTCCTGCCATGCTGTATGGTTCACAAGGCACTGTTTTTCCTCCTAGGTTATCCCATTTAATCCCCCAACAACCCTGTGAAGTAGGTAGGGATTAAGTAAGTACGAGGAGTTCAGGGTCCTCCCGCCAATGACTGGAGAGCCTAGGCTCAGAGCCAGGCCCTCTGACCCACTCCAGTTTGCCTCCTCCTTCCTTTGGAGCCCCTCCCCACTTTCTGTGCCCACCACCTCTGCCCCAGGCCTCCCAGTGGGGCCTGTCCTCAGATCTTTCTTTTCTCCACAGGAACACAGTGCTAACCGTGTCATCTGCTTGCTTAAGGCCCTGGGGAAGTTTCTGGTCGTCGCCGTAGGTCGAGATTCAGATGCTAGAAGCCCCTTCCGGCCTTGCCCCCATTAACTCTCTCTGTCCTCTCTTGGCTGCCATCCTGTCCTGTTCCCTTCACCTGAACTACTTCCTCTCTCCTCAGCTGGAACATTCCTTTTGTCTTCATGGATGGGGTGAGCGCCTGTTTCCTGTAACACCCCGTGGCCTCCCCTGTAGCATTTATCCCATGCTCAGTCCATGGGGTTGCAAAGAGTCAGACACGACTGAGCAACTGACACACCTCTTGTTGGTCCTCCCCAAAGACCCTGCAGAGTCCTTGCAGGCAGGGCCACTGTCATTTGTCTCGGTGTCTTCAGCGTCTGGCAGGGTCCCTGGCACATAGTATGTTGAGTCCATGAGAGATGGAGCAAGTTACCTGCCACCCAACTTTCGGTCTCAGCGACTTTGTGATGAGAAAATCCATTTGGAAGTTCTCCTCATGGCTGAGAACTGATGGGAGACCAAAGCTTGGTGTTCTCCAACTTATGTTTTGTTTGGGTTGCCTGTCTAAAAGGGCTTGAGAGAAGCAAATACACTGCCTTTATGCTTGGAGAGGTGGTCTAAGCGGTCGGGCGTGTAGGGGCACAGACTCAGGAAGTAAGAAGCTCTAGCTCTGGGCCGGGTACCACCTTCAAGTCACAGTGTGGGCAGAGATGCGGGGCTTCTGAGAGTGTGGGTTTCTCACAGGATGTGAGTTTGGTTGTAAGAATCAACGACATGACACAGGAATCATATGAAGGACATGCTGAATACATGTTCGTCTCAATGTAACCCAGCTTTCTGTCTCACTCCTCCATCTCCAGCTGGGGACCTGATTGTGCCTTTAAAGGCACAGGAAATTTCCAGGTTGAATTTCTTCTGTGAGATTCATGTCAAACAGGGGAAGTGGTGGATGGGACCACTTGGGACATCCTTTAAGCCCTATTGCCTCAAAGCTTTCTAAGAAAGAAATTTCTAGGTCACAAAAAAGGTTTTCAAGCCCTATGTGAATACTCTGCTTATTTCAAGCAATTTCTAGAACAACACAATTCAAGACAACTGCAACCCTCAGATACTTTGTTGTTACCTTGATACTGTGATGATGATGACAGTTTAATTGTGGCAATGCTGATGACAGTTGACCTGTGACAGCTGCAAAAAGTTGCCCCCTGAAATAACTTATTGTCATGATTTCCCACTGAGATCTACTTTGACCACTGTACTTCAGTTGCATCCTGTATCGTCCAGTCCAGACTCCCTTACTTTGTTCTATCTTTTCCATAGTACTTGTCATCTTCAAACAGATTATATCATTTACTTATTGTACTTATTTATTTTTATTATTTTGGCCATACCATACAGCATGCAGGATCTTAGTTACCTGACCAGGGATCAAACCCATATTTCTGCAGTGGAAGTTCGGAGTCTTAACCACTGGACCACCAAGGAAGTCCCTGTTTATTATGGTTGCCTTGTCTGTTTTATTTCCTAGCATCCTGCCCGTGCCAGCAAGCTTTACCCAGTGATTTACACCACCATCAGAGGGTAAAGAATCTTATCTGCCTGCAATGCAGGAGACACAGGAGAAATGGGTTCAATCCTTGAGTCAGGTAGATCCCCTTGAGGAAGGCATGGGAACCCACTCCAGTATTTTTGTCTGGAGAACCCAATGGAGAGAGGAGCCTGGCAGTCTACAGTCCATAGGAACGCAGAGTCAGACATGACTGAAGCAACGGAGCATGCATGCGTGCACACCTAAGAGCAATACCTGGTACCTAGAAGCCGTTCACTAGATATTTGTTGAATGACTAGATGAAATGCCAAGTTTAGTCAATGACACATGGTGCCATTTGTTTCCTCTCTGAGTCCACCTAAGATGTGAACTCGGTGGGCTACTGGATCTGAGTTTTGTGGTTCTGTAAACTGAAGCGAAATTGCAAGATGTTAGAGGATCGTGAACTTCCAGATTTTCAAGCTGGATTTAGAAAAGGCAGAGGAACCAGAGATCAAATTGCCAACATCTGTTGGATAATTTAAAAAGTGAGAGAGTTCCAGAAAAACAACTACTTCTGCTTTACTGACTATGCCAAAGCCTTTGATTTTGTGGATCACAACAAACTGGAAAATTCTTAAAGAGGTGGGAATACCAGACCACCTGACCTGCCTCCTGAGAAATCTGTATGCGGGTCAAGAAACAACAGTTAAAATTGGGCATGGAACAACAGACTGTTTCCAAATTAGGAAAGAAATACGTCAAGGCTGTATATTGTCACCCTTCTAATTTAATTTATATGCAGAGTACAACATGCGAAATGCCGAGCTGGATGAAGCACAAGCTGGAATCAAGATTGCCGGGAGAAATATCAATAACCTCAGATATGCAGATGACACCACCCTTATGGCAGAAAGCAAAGAAGAACTAAAGAATCTCTTGATGAAAGTGAAAGAGGAGAGTGAAAAATTTGGCTTAAAACTCGACATTCAGAAAACTAAGATCATGACATCTGGTCCCATCACTTCATGGCAAATAGATGGGGAAACAGTGGAAACAGTGACAGACTTTATTTTTTTGGGCTCCAAAGTCACTGCAGATGGTGACTTCAGCCATGAAATTAAAAGACATCTGCTCCTTGGAAAAAAAGTTATGACCAACCTAGACAGCATATTAAAAAGCAGAGACATTACTTTGCCAACAAAGGTCCATCTAGTCAAAGCTATGGTTTTTCCAGTAGTCATGTATGGATGTGAGACTTGGACTGTGAAGAATGCTGAGCACTGAAGAATTGATGCTTTTGAACTGTGGTGTTGGAGAAGACTCTTGAGAACACCTTGAACTTCAAGGAGATCCAACCAGTCCATCCTAAAGGAAGTCAGTCCTGAATATTCATTGGAAGGACTGATGCTAAAGCTGAAATTCCAATCCTTTGGCCACCTGATGGGAAGAATTGACTCATTTGAAAAGCCCCTGATGCTGGGAAAGATTGAAGGTGGGAGGAGAAGGGGACGACAGAGGATGAGATGGTTGGATGGCATCACCAACTCAATGGACATATGAGTTTGAGTAAGCTCCGGGAGTTGGTGATGAACAGGGAAGCCTGACATGCTGCAGTCCATGGGGTCGCAAAGAGTCAAACGTGACTGAGTGACTGAACTGAACTGAACTACGAGGATCGTAGCCTCTGCTCTGGTGTGATCTTGGACGTAAAAGAAGGTACAGAACCTGAGCTGCTCCTGCTGGCATCAGTAACTTGGTCTCTTATTGTGGCCTGGCTCCGGCAGTGGCCAGTCTCATTGGACTCTCTTTGGCAGAGATCTAAGCTGTGCATCCGGTGGGATCTTGATGTTGGATGAAGAGCAACAGGACTAGGTCTCATTCAGTTCCTTGAAATAAGGGGATATACTCTACTCCATGTCCAGCAACAGGCAATAAGTAAATAAATGTGGCTCTATCCTCCTACACTACAAGGACCACCTCTGTGTGCTGTAACAGAGAAATGCCAAGGATATATCAAGCAGAAAAAGTAGGGTGCAAAAAGTGTATATAGTTGGCTACCTTTTGGTAAGGAAAGGGGAGAATAGGAACATATGTATAATATTATCATGTAAATTATATGTATATATTATATGCAACTTTTATGTATACTTTGTTGCAAAAAAATACTAGAAAGATAAACAAAAGAAACCTGATAAAATGAGTACCTCTGTGTGCAAGTGGAGAAGAGGGTTGAGGTGGTGAGAATGAAACTCATGTTATAGCAGGTTTTGTATAGGCATAGAGGGTAGAGGAGAGGGCGTCCAGGAAGGACCAGCCCAGATGTTTGGGGTAGCCATTCTGAGCTGATTCTGAATCTGAGCCTAAGGGCTTGTCAAGTGGATGGGGGAGGGCGGGATCTAGATGGAAGTGGGAGAAAACCAAGATGACCTGGGAGCCTCAGAGTAATTCCACATGACTGGAGATCAGAGTGTGTTTTTAACTAATGGGATGGAGTGTCTGGGAATGGCTAGCACTGAGGGTGCAAAAAGGCAGGATGCTGGTGATATGGAACATGTTTCTCAAGGTAAGGAGTTTGGATGTTCTCTTCTGAGTAGTCATTTGTAAGCAGGGGTCTGATGTAATGAGATCTGTGTTCTGGAAGGACTACATTGGTATTGGAGAAGAAAGGATGAGTGGTGGAGTTTTGTGCCTGTGTGCACATGTGTTTGTGTCTATAGGTGTGCTCCTAGAGGTGGGGATGTAGTTGGGAGGCCCCTGCACTGGTTGGTGAAAGATGATGAAGGTCTGAAACGTGGAAGCACCACAGCACAACAGTTAAAGGTAGATATTAGAGTTGGAATGCCTGGGTGTACATCTTGGCTCCCTATTTGCTTGCTAACTGTGTGACCTTGGACAAGTAGCTTCACTTCTCTGCTCTTTCATTTCTTCAGGTTTAAAAGGGGGCCGATAGGGCATCCACCTCATAGTGTTATTGTGAAGAGTAAATGAGATGACACATGTAACAGTGCCTAACCTCAGATGCTGGGAGGATCCTGTGGGGAAAGGGAAGCTGGGGGAGATGCTCTGCAGTGGTGTGGGTGTGGACAGGAGCCAGTATCCACGTGTGGTACCGTCGCAATTCCCATCAGATCTTACTTGTTAAACGGGGGAAAGGAGAAGGCACTGAGGAGTCCCCCGATCTCCTCCATGAACTTCATTTTCAATTCAGGGAACCACTTCCGGTTCGCAGAGACCTAAACTAACCTGGGATTTTTTCAATCTGAATATTTAATACTGTGCTTGACTTCTCTGACATGAAAAGAATTATGTGTAAACTGTGTATTTAAAAGTCAGGAAAGGTGAGGGATAAAGGCAGTTCCTTGAGCACATCATTGCCCTTTCTCAAAAGAAATTTCCTTTGTCCGGAATGTGGAGAATTGAATTAGGTGGGTTTGGTTAAAATCCCTGAAAGGGATTTTAAAGGAAGGCCCCTGAGATGTCAAGAGATTTGTTTTATATATATATATTAAATTTAGCATGTAAGACTTATCACCTCATGATGGGAATACAAAAATGGCACCACCTCTGAGGAGGGGAATTTGACAATATTGAGCAAAATTACATGTGCATTGTCTTTTGACCACACCATCCTATTTATAGGAAGGAAGGAAGGGAAGTCGCTCAGTCGTGTCCGACTCTTTGCGACCCCATGGACTGTAGCCTACCAGGCTCCTCCGTCCATGGGATTCTCCAGGCAAGAATACTGGAGTGGTTTGCCATTTCCTTCTCCAGGGGATCTTCCCGACCCAGGGATCGAACCCAGGTCTCCCGCATTGGAGGCAGACGCTTTTATAAGCGTCCTATTTATAAGATCTATTCAAAAAATACACTGGTGAAAATAAGAAAAGACATGCCGAGGGCATTCTGTGGTGGCATTACTTGTAATAGCAGTAAGCCATGGGACATCCATACAGCAGGTTGCTGTAGGGCTATATAAGGAGGCAAAATTATCTCTTTGCACAACTATGGCTATGGGATGGTCTCCAGGCTGTATTGTTAAGTGAAAGAAAGCAGGGTGCAGAAATAATAGATAGCATATTACCTTTTATCTGAGCAATACATATGTATTTGCCTGTTATTAAAAGAAATGGAAGAGTAAACTAATAAAATTTACTAGTACTGATTAACCTATATGGGGAGGGAAGAAATGGATGGATCGGTCAGGGTCAGGTCAGCTAGACTTTTTAAAAAATATTTGTTTATTTGACTGTGCTGGGTCTTAGTTGTGACATGCGGGATCTTTAGTTGGGGCATTTGGACTCTTAGGGCCAGCGTGTGGGATCTAGTTCTCCGACCAGGGATTGAACATGAGCCCCCTGTGTTGGATGAACAGAGTCTTAGCAACTGGACCACCAGAGAAGTCCCTAGACTGTTTTGAATGTATTTTGTTTTATAGATTTGACTTTGGAACACTATAAATACTTTCCTTAACTCTAAACAAAATTTAATTAAAATAGAAAAATCCACCCAATCAAGATGAAAATAAAACAAGTTTATATATCAAGTTGGTAGCTTAATCACACAGAGAATTATTTCACATGACTTTAAAACACAATAATTTGATTATACAGCTCTAGTGGAATATATCTTAAGGTCAAAACAAATTCTAAATAAATCTTAAGCTGTTTTCAGTAATATCATTAGTAATAATCATCATTAGTATGATTTTTTTTTTTTTAGTTCTACCAGTTTATTGCTACCAACCCATTTCCCTCCACCCTCATGCACGCGTGCTCAGTCATGTAACCCCATGGACTGCAGCCCACCAGGCTCCTCTGTCCATGGAATTTTCCAGGCAAGAATACTGGAGTGGGCATTAGTATGATTTTATAATCAAAGATGTTAAGTAAAAATCCTGTAATCCTAAATTTTTGAAGATATTGGTGTGAAAGCCTGATATGCCTTCTCTTTAACAAATGAAAAAGTATTTCCTAACTTTGTCCACTGAAAAACCTAGAAATAAGGACCAGCTCAGTAGCAATGAGCACCTGTAACACCTAGATTGTGGCCTCTAAATGCAAGTCCCCACTAGACTGAGGGCAGGAGGAGAAGGGGGCGGCAGAGGATGAGATGGCTGGATGGCATCATCGACTCAAAGGATATGAGTTTGAGCAGACTCTGGGAGGTGGTGAAGGACAGGGAAGCCTGGCATGCTGCAGTCCATGGGGTCGCAAAGAGTCAGACATGACTGAGCACCTAAACAACAACAACTAAAAGGGACTAAAGAGCCTGAGAAAAATGGCTGATTCCAGTTCTGGGACAGGAAATGTACAAAATGAGTTGGCTTATCTTGTATCAGAAAACAAAGAAGCTATCCAAGACCACTTGTGTCCTGTCAAAAGGACTTGGGAACCAAGTTAAAGGGCTTCCCAGTGCCCAAATATGGAATAATTTGAGCATTAAAAAGAGAAACTATAGTGGATTCACATATATTAAATATGTTGCAATGTGTAAAATGCATGAGTTAAAAATGCAATGGTTTTCACTAGAGGATGTTGGGGAACCAACTCATTCTGAACACTGTCCAAGAAAGGGAATGAATCAGACATTCATTCTGTCCTTTCTTATTGGTTACCTCATCCAAACTGTGAATGAGGAAAAATCCTTTTGTAGAAGAACTTTCTAATGGATGGATCAGCCCGGTGACATCAAACCCACTGATCAATCTTAATGTCACAAAAAAGAAAGACTTCCAAGCATCACATGCCTACTGTTGCAGTAGGAAGTACACAGTACCATCAAAAATAGAAGCTCAATCTATGCCAGACTCAAGATCGCACTACCAGTTATAGAAAATACAGGAAACAGAAGAACATGTCAAAACAACACCATGGAGGTAAAAATCCACCAATTGGAATGTGGGCATTCTGTGGGCCAGAAAACCTATTTTCTTTCTTCCTTTCTTTAAAAAAATATTTATTTTAAACCATGTATTTATTTGGGGGCTTCCCTGGTGGCTCCGACAGTAAAGAATCTACCTGCAATGCAGGAGACCCAGGTTCGATCACTGGGTTGGGAAGATCCCCTGGAGAAGGACGTGGCTTCCCACTTGGCTGTTCCTGGTCTCAGCTGTGGTACACAGGCTGCTTAATCCTTGCTGTGGCATGTGAGATCTTTCAGTTGCAGCATGTGGGATCCAGTTCCCTGACCAGGGACGGAACCCAGTCCCCCAGTGTGGAATCCCAGCCACTGGGACACCAGGGAAGTGCTCAGAAGACCTGTTTTCTTCAACAAATCAATTATAAGAATAAGAACTGCAAGAGAATATCTATGGATTAAAAGAGACTAAGAATACTTACCCCCACTCTCATGGCTCAGCAGTTAAGTATCTGCCTGCAATGCAGGAGACTTGGGTTTGATCCCTGGGTCAGGAAGATCCCCTGGAGAAGGAAATGGCAACCCACTCCAGTATTCTTGCCTGGGAAATCCTGTAGACGGAAGAGCCTGGTGGGCGACAGTCCATGGGGCCTCGAAGAGTTGGACATGACTGAACACATACACATACATAAGAATACTTAACAGCAAAATGCAGTCTGTGCTTTTCAGGTCTTAGCTCAAACAAACCAACTATTAAAAAACAAACTATGCTCCAGGTCTTGAATGCCTAACACATAAAGACATTTAATATTTTAAAAATTGCTATACTAGGGAAACACAAGATCTACAGGTAAAAATCCTAAAGTAGTTAGGATAAGCTCCCATGGAAGATGCTCATTGTGTTAAGTCACTTCAGTTGTGTCTGACTCTGTGTGATGCTATGGACTGTAGGCCACCAGGCTCCTCTGTCCATGGGGATTCAGGGAATAATACTGGAGTGGGTTGCCATGTCCTCCTCCAGGGGATCTTCCCGACCCAGGGATTGAACCCGCGTCTCTTACATCTCCTGCATTGGCAGGTGGGTTCTTTACCACTAGCGCCATCTGCTCATTAGGCTTGATTAAATAAGGTCCCTTGTTTTTTTACAGGCTATAGAATTGACTTTGATTTCTACAGTTTTTCATTTTGGCTTGTGCTGGCTACTGAGTGGAAATTAAGTCTTTTAAGTGTAGTGTGCACATATGAATAAAGTAGTATCCAAAACAAAACAAAAACTAAGAGATTATTTAGGATGTTTGAACAGACCGGATATTGAGGCTGAAGAATTATTTATGTATTGTTGTGATAAAGATACTGAAATTATGTTAAAATTGAAATATTTTAGTGCTAGATAGCGAAGTACTTATAGATGAAATGATGTATCTGGAATTGGCTTCAAAATAATAGTGTGGAGGGTGAGAATGGGTAGTAATAAACAAGGCTGATCAAAAGTATTAATAATTGTCGAAGCTGGGTGATATGTTCGAGACTTCATTATATTGTTTTCTAAGGTAGCGCTAGTGGTAAATGCAGGGAACATAAAAGATGCAGGGAACATAAAAGATGCAGGGAACATAAAAGATGCAGGTTTGATCCCTGGGTTGGGAAGATCCCCTGGAGAAAGAAATGGCAACACACTCCAGTATTGCCTGGAGAATCCCATGGACAGAGGAGTCTAGCAGGCTACAATCAACAGAGTCGGACATGACTGAGGCAATTTAGCAATCACTCACCTTTGTATAGTTAGAAAATTTCCGTAATAAAAGTTTAAAAAAAGCCACAAGCTCAGTCAGTTGGCCAATTCTTAGTCCAACTGTTCCTGAATTTAATTTTGGGCTAAGGAGTATACCCTTGTTGAAGTCACTTGGCTAGTAAGAAGATGGGCTGGGATGGGAACTTGCATCTCTCTGGCCCCAACACTTAAGGTCTCTCTATTTTCCCCTGTATTTTATGCCATTCTATGGCTTGGAGAAGGATATGGCAACTCACTCTAGTATTCTTGCCTGGAAAATTCCATGGACAGAGGAGCCTGGCAGGCTACAGTTCATGAGGTTGCAAGGAGTCGGACACGACTGAGGAACTTCACTCACTCACTCATGGCTCAGACTATCATGGGATTGTTTAGATTGAGGGCTTATAGGACTTTACAAATGGCCTTAAAAAAACACACAAAAATGGGGGCAGAAGCAAAACAAGAACCAAAAGTTGAAACCAAAACATCATAATTGTTCCCCTTTGTGGGGAGGAAATTAACCCAAGTGAAAGGCAAGAAAGTAGAAGAAGACAGCATACCTTCAACCTTGACTTTGTCAGGCTTTTCCTGTTACACCACTCTGAGTTGTGGATTGAGAGAGGCCTGATTAAAGCAAGAACTATCCCTTACTAGCTGTGTGACCTTACTGTTCTGTGCCTCAGTCTCTTCAACCAGCCTCATCTGGTTGTTGGGAGGATTATGTGAGTTTGTGAGGGCCTCAAATGTTTGCTTAGAAAAGAACGCAGAAGCGCAGGTCACTGAGATCCTAAGAATCCCTAAGCTGGGCTGGGGACTGTGTGTTTAAAAGTGCCTTGTGACCTGGACACAACTCACACATACACACCCCCTTCAGTCCTAGCACTTTCTCCAGGACCTGGGGCAGCCCTGCCCAAGCTTGGAGTTACCAGTTAGCCTGGGTGGGAAGGCTCAGTGTTCTAAGGGTGGTAGTTTTCCCACCTGGCCACATTTTACTTTGTTATGTAGCTTGATAGCCAAGGGTCACTGGAGAAGATCCTTCTTTGGCAGGTCCATCAAAAAGTCCAGCCACGTAGCCGGAGGCCAGTTTAACTTCGCCATCTTTGAGATAAGAAGGAAAAGTTGAAATTGTGGGTCATTTCTGAAGGAAGTATCACATTTTCTCTCCCTTTTACCCTGTGTACCTCTCGCAGCCACAACCTGTCCCTCTTTCCTCACTAAATCTTGTAACACAGGGCTCCATCCTGACAATGAGGATCTTTTCAGGAGCCCTTTAAAAGAGTTCCTGGCGAATGCTCTTGGTTGAGTCACTTGGTCACCTGGGAAGTGTCCAGGAGCCATACCTTGTGGTCTTTGATCTGGTTGGCCTCTGACCCCTGGGTGTCTGGCTCACTTTGCCCCACTGCGTGTGACAGGCCCACTTGCCCGCTTGCTGGGGGCTTGGGTGTGAGGGAGCTGCCGACCTGGGGAAACTCAGCCGGAGAGAGTCCTGGTTTACGAACTGTCCAGATTTAACTGAGGCTACAGCACTTTTATTAATAGAACATGCTGCATTTCCTTTTTATAAAAATATGAAGATCGCTGCCCTCAGGAAAATGCCTGGTGACTTTCTGTCTTTAGGGCATGTTCATCATCAGGCTAAAATTAAAAATGAAGTCAGGCCCTTCTTGAGCCTATTTTTAACTGAGTTTAGCATATGAATGTGAACGTGAAGTCTTTCTTTAGATCCCCCTTAACTCAATTACTTACTTATGCCAAGCATCCCGCCAGGAATTCCTGAGCTGTGGCTGGGTCTACCTACTCTGGGAGGCCCAGAGGGAAGTTAGGGCCACCTCACTGACCCCCGGCTTTCTGAGTTTTCATGCCTTCGCCCATCCCAACCCCACAGAAGGTTATTCTGGAAGGTTAAGGTGGAGCTAGTCATTATACTGAAAAAAATAAAAGGAAAAATCCCACCAGCCAGCGTATGGCCAGTCTGCGATGCTTAGTTATCAAGTAGCCCCTAATTGGTACATATTTTTCTTGGGGCCCCAATTTAGAAGCAGCCACTTGGGTGGAAGAGGAGACACCAGATTGCAGGGGAGATGTTGTCATTCAAGCAGAAAGCTCGAAGGGCCCCAGCATACCATGGAGACTTGGGACGACAGGTGGAGGGAGGGAGAGGGGCAAAAAACTTAACAAGTGTCATTCCTGTCCAGAGTTCCTGATGAGTGATGAGGGTGCCAGGGAAAACTCAGAGACTCTCTTAAATTCCCTCTTTGAAACCTTTTTAATGTCTGCTCTTTGAGGACTGTGAAGGGAGGGAAGGGCAGAGGGTAGAGTTGATCCTAACTCTTAAGATTCTTTGGCCTAAAGTTTCACTGAAAGGCAGGGACTGACAAAGGTTCTTTTTTTGAACTTGTCCTAGAGCAGTTCCCTGTGAATGCATTTTTTGGGGGAAAAATAGCCTGTTTATCATCATAAACTCTGGCCCTTGTTTTTTTTAAAGTGATTCCTCCCCCCTCCTCCGCCCCCCACACCCCACCGCTTCTTTTCTTGTGCGGCTTGCAGGATCTTTTGTGCCTTCCGCAGCGAAAGTGCAGAGTCCTAACTGCTGGACCATCAGGGAATTCCAGAAATGTGATTTTTTTTTTTTTAATGGTGATTTTATGGGAAATAATAATGACAGTTTGCTCAAGTTGTATCATTTATCTTTGCACTTTTAAATGGTTGTGTATTCAACTCCTGTTGTCCTGAACCCTGTTTAAGGTGTTGTCATTTTTAAGCAGAGGGAAAACTTCCTTCTCTTCTTTTGGTATGGCAGCAAAGCCACTGTTGAGGATAAGCAGAAGATTAATTTAAAATGCCAGTTACTTTTGCTAATCCGCTGACGGTGAGGTTGTTTATGGCTAGAGAATTTTGAAAATGTTTCCTGATAGAGTCTGAGAGGGGAGCACAGGAAGGGGTGTGTGTATATGTATGTATGTATGTAAGTATGTGTGTGTGTGGTGTGTGGTGTGTGTGTGTGGTCACTTTAACTTTGGGGGAATAGGAAAGATATTTGAACAATAAGCTCCTTCCATATATCAGTTGCATTTTCTGTTAAAAGCAATCAAAATGAAGTATGATGTGTTTATAGTCCACTACCATCTGTTTGAAAAAAAAAATCTCTTATGGGTTTTTGCCTGCACTTCAACAAGCCATTTGCAGGCTTTAATGATCTTTTCAATAAAATTTTGTATTAAATTACAGCACTGTTAGGCTCAGAATGTTGTCCTGAAAACTTTGCACCTTCATTTGTTTGCAGTAAATTTTAAGGGACAGGCTCTCCCAGCCGGATTGGTAGTTTGGGCTCTGTCCATTTAGTGAAAGAAGGAAAGGGCAGGGCTGGGGAGGGTTATACATTGTCATAGTCCTTAAGCACAGCAACTGAAAGATGCTCTCCTAGTCTGAATAAGGCAATTTCTTGGGACTTGGTAAACAGACAAAACCCTCATAAACAGACTCCCTGAATTCAAAATAATATGCTATTTCGTTGAAACCATTCAGTTTTACTCTTTTCACTTGTTCAGATATTTCTGTCTTACTTTTGACCTTAACTTCATTCCTTAGTGAATTGAATGGTTGAGCCTGTGAAACCTTTCGGTGACACTTCGGTTGTTCATGTTAAGGAGAGCATTTTTTGTCTGATTTTTTCCTTGTCTCAACTTGGCTCCTTGTAGAGAAGGTAAGGATTTCACATCTGGGAGTTTCAGGGTAGATCAAGAAAAGGTCAAGATCACTCTTACATCTTTCCCAGGGACTGTTGGGTGGTGCCTGGCGCTTACAGGTCGGGAAGTGAAGAATGTGGCACTTTCTGAGATGGTCCACTGAGGTGAGATTGGAGCCAAAATTTCTCACGACTGGACTGTGATTTCTTTAGATCGCGTGGTTGTATGTGAAAAGCCTCTGGCGTTAGCCTTTTCTTCTTTCACTGTTACCGTGATTTGTGGGACTGAGGCTAGGCCTGGAATCCCAACAGTGTTGTCTCAGCTGGAGTTTCCTAGCTCAGGGGCTGAGAGCAGTGCTAATTCCAGCTGCCAGCCTGATCTTCCTCCTTCCCTGGCTAGGGGCAGCCGGCTCAGGGAATATTTAAATACAATAGAACCATCTCTTAACAAGTTTCCATCTGAATGCTCCTGACTTGTGCAAATTTGGCTTATTTTCATAAATCCTTTAAGACACACTTCCCTTTCTCCAGATTTTATTTATAACAGCTCAACTGTAATAATATAAAGGGAAGTTTTTGAAAGATAACGTTATTACCAGTGATCTCTTTGTCAGACTCAGTTATTTGCCTGCTTTGTCTTCATTCCTTTAATGTTTGGTTGTGTGCATATATTTTGAAATATTACATGCAAATTTATTTTTTCTACTTAACAATATATTGTATTTGCAGCTGCATCATCTTCATAATTTAATTTTCCATGACTACTTGATATTCCACTGAGCTAACCTACCAAAATACATCTAATTATTCACTAACTGATAGAAAATTATGGTCTCAGTTTTTCCCACTCTTAATACTATAGTAATGGATATCTTCATGCCTGGAGCTTTGGAATATTTCCCAGGAATGGGATTATTAGGTCAAAGGGTATGAATATTTTTATTGCTCTTGATATATCTTGCCATATTGCTTTACGATAAAGTTACACCAGTTTGCAAAGTTAGCAGTTCCTTAGGAGGGCATGAATTGCACTGTGAAACTCGTGATTTTCATGAGTGGATAGGAGGACCTTTGCCTGTGTTGAATCCCAGCTTTGCCAATTGCCACTTACCAACTGTGTGTCCTTGCCCAGGTCATTTAACCTCTCTGTGCCTCAGTTACATCCTTTCTATAACCATGTATGGGGATAACCATAGTACCTACCTCCAGGGGCTATTATTAGGAATAAGTTAATATTTGTATAGTGCCTAGAAGAGAGTATGCAAGTATTACACACTGTGTGTTTGTAAAACATAACTCTCTAGTTCAAGATTTTAAAAAAATTAATAGAAATAAAGTGACATTTCATTTTAGAAATAGTGACAGAAATGCTGTTAATGAACACGTAAAAATAGAAAAAAACCAAAGTGTCACTTTATTTCTATTAATTTTTTAAAATCTTGAAGTAGAGCGAGGTGTTAACAGTATTTCTAAGTAACATCCCGGTTTAAAAATCTCGTTTTTGGAAAAAGGTAGATTTTATAATGTTAATTTACAGAACAGATCCATTCTGGTGGGACTATTCACATTATTTAGGAGCCGTTAACTTTTAAAACTGGAGCGCCTGTCTACCCTTTGGTTCGTGTCTGAAGGTCAGATGTCAGCCAGCCGAGGTGGGAGGTGCTGAGACTGACAGCCACCCATCTCCGAGGAATTGGAATAATTAAACGCGGCCTCTCTGCTCTCCTCCCGACTCGCTACGGGTGGGGTGGGGATAGGCAAATACGTGGGTACTTTTAGGCCTGTATTAAGGGATCTTCTTCCTCTCCTGTTGAATGGATGGCTGTTAATGTAGAATCTGGGTTTGCGGGTCCGAGATAATTTTCACCTGGGAGCATGCACGGGATCCTCCTTGCGGCTCCCGCGTGTCTTGGCGCACGTGGAGCGGGTCCTTCCGTGCCGGGTGGCGATGCCCGGCAGTCTGCCGGCGCGGGCGGTGGTGAGGTTTCAGCTCGCGTCGGGCGGCTGGGGTTGGAGGGCGGGAGAGGTGGCAGCACTTGTCACTTTATGGCTCGATCAGCTTTCCTCTTTTTAATCCTGGTTGTTTCTGCTGAGCTCTCCGAATAATTCGATCCTTGTGTGTGCTTAAAAACTCTAGAAGCCTGAGAAATCTCCGCGAGCCGGTCGAAGAGAAGGCTGCCCGTGCGCCGTGTGTCAACTGCGCCGGGGCCCTGCGTCCTCGCTCGGTCAAGACCGCTTCTCCCTGCTGGGCGGCCGCTGGCTCTCGGACTCGTCGAACTTTCGGGGGTCGTCGGTCGGAAGCCTCTGGGGCCGGTGCGCTGGGCCCCGGGAGGTGTGCGCGCACGCCGGCCCGCTTCGCCTGCGCCCTCGAAGCTGCTCGGTCCGCAACTTCTGCCGTCTGCGTGGAAACCTTCCCCGGCCTGGGAGGGCACAGCGGCCCGGAGAGAGGATCTTTCTTCTTGGGTTGAGAACGCAGCTTCTTTCTTTTGGGGTGCTAGTGTCCCCATCATGCTGGAATGTACCATGGAGTTGAACCTTATCTATTTTTCAAATAGGGCTTAAAACGTACTTAATACAGGACAGTAGAAAAGTTGGAAAAAAAATTGACATGGGCCCATTTTCCAAAATCAGCGGCTGTTTGGGATAGTCCCTTTGCCTTCCTCTTCTATCCATAAATTAGATTTTTTCCTTTTTCCTGCTTTTAATTGTACTATAATGTTGAAGTTTGAAGTTTGCTTTTTTCATTTAACATTATCTTACAAACATACATACTGGCTGCATAACAGCCCTTCCTCCGTTGGATGTTTACACGGTTGGGGTTTGCTTGTTCTTTAAAAAAATAATAATTCTGTGATAAACACCTTTTTGCCTAAAGCTTTCTTTGTAATTGGTAGTCTCATTATTGTAATTTTTTGGAGCAAATTGTGGGGCTATTTTTAAGTCTGTCTCTTCGTGTGTATGTGTGTGTGTGTATTTCAAGTGGCTTTCCAAAAAGTTTGTACCAGTTTTCACTTCTGCTGGCTATGTCTGAACTTGTGTTTTATGCCAGCCTTGCCAGCACTGGGTATTATGAAAATCCTCATCAGACACTGAGGCTAAGGCCACAGACACAGAGCATTAGGAAGTACTGACTGTGGAAGCCTGCCTTCTGTAACCCACTTATTTCCAACTCCCTGCATTTTAAAGACATCAGCCTATGAGGTTTAGTTCTGTATCAGGGATTGAGGTGGGTTCTAGAAGTTTTCCTAGGATTGATGTGTTTAAGATAGAGTGCTATCTGAAATTATCATGGCTTGGCAAGTAACGGAGGAGCTAGAGTTACATATAAAGGGAATATCATTTTCTATGTATGACACACCTTTTGGGGATTGGCTTCCATTTTGAGCAGAATGAGCCCACAGCGGAGAGGCTTTCCGTCTGCAGTTTGAGGTTGTGTCTTGCTGGGGCGAGGGCTGAATCTGACATTGCTAGGTACACTTCCCCCTCACCAGCCCCAGAGGTTATGCTGCAGTTTCTCCTTGAGTTTGTTGCCTGGAGAGAGAGGGTCTCTCTTCCAGGATATCAGGTGGGTGGGAAGAAATGCAGAAATCACTTATAACCATTAGTCTGCTAATGTATTAGAAGTGTTGTCGACCAGGGTTCTTGGCCTTTCTTGAAAGTGAAAGTTAGTTGCACAATTGTGTCTGACTCTTTGCGATCTCATGGCCTGTAGCTCACCAGGCTCCTCTGTCCCTGTAATTCACCAGGCAAGAGTACCGGAGTGGGTTGCCATTCCCTTCTCCAGGGTATCTTCCCGATCCAGAGATTGAACCTGGGTCTCCTGCATTGCAGGCAGATTCTTTACCAACTGAGCTACTTAACCAACAGAAATTGATAAAGAGGCCAGATAAGAAATTCAGGCAAGGCTTTATTGGGGCCCTAATTGCAGCAGGAGGGGGCAGAAAAAAGCAACCAGTTCCCTTGATGGCTCTCTGAGCAGGGCAGGCTCCTTCCTTATATAATGATAAGGTAGGAATCAGGTGGAGGGGTGGCTTAGGTGGTTTGCCCACTGTTTTGGTTGTGGTGCATGCAGGGTGCATGCACAGTATTCTGCTTTTGCTCTAAATACCTCAGAAGTGGCACTTGGGTTTTTTTGGTGGGGAGGTTTCATTTTTTTGTTCATAAACTTGCTCCAACTGTGCATGCACACAGTCCCATATTGTTTCTTTGTATTTTGTTTGTCCAGGTGAAGGCACTGCAGCCAAGGATCCCAGGTCCCAGACTGTCTCAGAAGGGCTGTTTTAATAAGTGAACTATGTATGATGGTATTCATGTTTGACTTGTTCATGGTCAATACTTATTTTCTGTAAAATCCATTAGAAAATGGATTTTAACTGTATCACCAGTTCACATATTCTGTGCTTGGCTCTCGTGTTCCTGGGGCTTTGCTTACAACCCTGGTTTCTTAAATCCCTACTGCTTTCGAGTTAGAGCAGGGCTTCAATGTCCTGAAGTTTAAACACGTTCTGAGTATCTTCTTAGAATTATTCTCAACTCGCAGCGCATGTCCAGATGATGGACAGACTTGAATTATGTAACCTGTAGCTGGACATTTGTGCCATGACTACACAAGCTCAATAATGTCAATAAAAGCTCAAGTCTTTGTGGCTCACAAGATTAATAGTTTTGAAGCTTTTAGATTGCGTAAAGGAAGCCAGCATATTAAGCTGACAGCAAGTGCAGGCATTAAAATTGATACAGCTTAAGGCTTTAAGATCAAAAATTAATGAATAAGGTTAGATAGGATGGTGGGTATAGGTTTGAGAGGAGCCCAAGGTCAGGAAGAGAGGCTGATCCTTGAAATGCCTATCATCGTCATCAATAGTGTAGTGTTAGCAGCTAGCCTTTGTTTTGTGCTTGCTATATGGTTCTCAGGATTTTACATGTGTTATCTTATTTAATCCTTGAATAGTCTTATGAAGCAATCACTAATATGTCTACTTGACAGCAAAGTGAGATGTAGAGAAGTTAAGTAACTTCCAGCTGGGGTTGGATAGAGGTGGGGTTCAGATGGATTGAATCAGGCAGCCTGGTTTCAGTCTGTGTTTTCACCATAATATATTATGGCCTTTTAGTAGTAGTTGAGAGCACTTGATAAGATTAACAAGATCTCCCCCCTGCCACCGGCCCCCGTTCCCCACATCCTCCCTTGGGTTTTGGAGGAGATCAGCATTTCAAGTCAGACAGACCTGGGCTCACATTCTGGCTTTACTGCTTATTAACTGTAACCTTAAAAGTTATTTCTCTGATCCTGGATTTCATCATTTATGAAGAAAGGATAATAATAATGCTTGCTTCAGGGTTATTGGGAGGGTTAAATGAGATAATGTATGTAAAATCATCTAGCAGAATACCCAGCAGGGAGTTAGCATGCAGAAAATGATAGCTACTATGGTTCTGAGATATATCTCTGTAAAGAAGCCTCTGAGAAGAAGGAATAAGGATAAGACGTGATTCAAGTAGAATTTATTTGGTGTCATTTGCAATAATAATTAGCCAACACAGATACCAGATGCTGGATTCCTTCTGCCAGGATGTTCCAGGAATGGACTATAAATTCCAGATGTGGTTCTGCATTGTTCCATGAACTGACTGCATTTCCCTTTGTCCTCTGAAACTTGGAGGGTAAAACCAGGACATTGCCATTGTACTGAAATTTGGCACAGAGTCTGGTGCCAATTGCGCATTCCATGGGCTGAAATTGGGATCTGCTGAAGTTACGAGTGTCCTTCCTCTGCTGTTTCCTGCTTCCTGATGGTGCTTGACCGCAGATAATTGGCCTGCCTCTTAGAAAGAACCATAAATATTTGAAAGTTTTGAAAGCATTTGAAAGCAATTAAATTTGGAAGCATATTTAATTGTCTGTAAAGTTAAATGATGCATGGAATAATTATAACTAAGACAGAGACATTTGAACAAAATATTTAAAAGGAAAAAAAAAACAGTAGGAGAAAAGCCATGGGCTAAGATGAAACACTGTTTAGAAACATGACTCTCAGAACTGGTAGAGAAACAGTACTCAGTGCTTCTCCTGTTTGAGTCCCTGCACATTTCAAACTGTCCTCATGGTAGTTTTCCTCTGTGATATTCTGAGGCTGTAGTTTTTCTTAGCATTACTTCCTCTGAGAATTTCAAAAGCCACAATGTAAGGGACTACACAAAAAGAACAGTTTCTAGTTTTTTTCTGATTTTCATGCTCCTTGGTTGTGACACATCTATTTGTTTCTTGTTTCTGTGCCCTTGGTATAATGCACCTTGGTGTCTTTGAAACTACCTAACATTCTTTATTGCTCTTAATCCACTATTGGTTTTGAAATTTGGGAATGCAAGAAGGTATAAAGGGAAATGCTAAAAAATATGTTGTTGTTCAGTTGCTAAGTCGTGTCCACCTCTTTGCGACCCCATGGACTGCAGTGCCAAAAATATGTAGTGTTTCTGAAAATGTAAAATTTATTAAAATTTATACAAATTTTAGAAAAAATTTATTAAAATTCTACAGAAAGTTTATTTCTGTAGAAACAAATTTCTAAAAATTTATAGAAAAATAAATGTCTAAAAATTTCTAGACACTTTATTAAAAATTCTGCAGATTCGCTTTAGAATTTTTACATTTTCAAATATGGCTGGAGTCAGATTGTTATCTGCTAGATCTATTTGGTACTAATGGGTATTTTGGAAAAATTGCAGTGTTGCCCAGTTTTTCATATTCCAGTTTTCCTGATTGGTGCATTTTAAAATGGGGGACTGAAATGGTTGGTTATTTTGATGAACATATATCTCACATTGCATGTCTTTATGTGATGAATGACCATTGAAAGGTAATGATGTCAACCTGGTTGGTAAAATAATGGTTTTCTGAACTGTTTTGCTTTAAGAAAAGCGGGTTCACATTCTTCAGAGGCTGGTGCTTCCCAGCCTAACACATGGGACACTTCATTCAACTAGGAGAAGTATATATCAAACACCTACTAATGCTAGGTGCTGTCATGGGTGTGAAGTGATGAACAGAACAGGTGTGGGCCTTATGGGTGGAAATTACAGTTTAATGAAGAAAACAGATAGAAACAAAAAAATACAGATAACTATAAAAGCATAAATTGAGATAAGTAATATGAAGGAAGATAAAGGAGTTCTTTCTACCCAAAGTGGGAAAATAGAGCTAGGGGAACTAACACTAAAAAGTCTATTCGTATAACAAAAGTGTCTATAAAAGCCTAAACAAAGAGCAAAGGTTAAGGATGATTATGCAAAAGATGTGATGTCAAGGTGTTCAAATATATCAAGTTGCCATTACTTGGCCATGAAGGGGTCACTAATGAATTCAAGACACATTTGAGCCATGCTGAGATCATAAGCAATGAATTGTCTCATAATTTGGTTCATTTTACTTAAAACAGCCTTGTACTTACTGCAGTCTCACTGGAGAATGGACCCCCTGAGTCAGGGCCACCATGGCAAATGTCTGATTGGGTGACTCCCACTCATTGTTTATTTCTGGTGCAATTTTGTTCCAGAAAGCACACTTGAACATGTAAGGCCAGGGGGATGTGGGGTCTACTTTGCGTTTTTCTGTACCTCCTTTATTCAAGGAGGTTGGCTTCACTGAGACTAGAAGAGTTGATAAAGGGGTTGAGCTTGATGGCCTTAAAGGGTTTTCCTAGGTCCAAATTTTATCTTAGAAGAAATGGGCAGTAGGAGAATGTTCAGGGAGAATCACTTTATGCTTAATAAAGACGTGACGTTTTCATGGTGCGGTGCAGCAGAGGGAGCTCTGGACCAGAAGTCTAAAAGTTCCAGGCTCAACAATACCATGGACTCCTGAAATGACTTAATTTGTGCTCATTCAGGCCCAGAGCACAAATGAGCTCGTGCTTGGCTGCAACCCACATTCAGAGACGGGAGGGCTCCACAGTGGGTAGGCTTGCAGGCTGTGGGTCCAAATCCGGAAAGCTGTGCTAAGTAGCTGTGTGGACTTGGGCAAAAAACTTGGCCTTCTTGAGCCTTGGTTTTCACGTCAATGAAATGGAGCCTCCATTTCTCATCTATAAACACTCCTCTCTTCCTTATGAAGGTTCTTCCTGATAAATGTCCATCATGCTAACATTTTTCTTATTAAAGTTTAAAATGGCTTCAGTTATTGCAGTTTTCCAGTTGGGCACATCACATAACCTGCTGTGTCTTGGTGTCCTGCCTGCAGTCCTCATGGGATTGTTTGGAAAGTCAAATGTGATTAAGTGGACGTGCTTTGTGAGTGCTTAGATCCTCCCCAAGGTGCAGGTGGTAGGACTGGGCAGGTAAAAGAGATAGGCTGGAGGTCTGTCCGTCTGCAGAGTAGCTGTTTTGCGAGAGAGGGCTTGGCTGAGGCTGGAAGGCAGGTCTGTTTCTCCTGCCCTGACGGACTGGGGCACATGCAGACACACTTCCCATCCAGACAGACGGACCGGCCCGCAGATGGCCACCGAGTCATTCACTTGGTGATTGTCATTCACAGCTCCTGCCGGCTCAGGCCAGAGGCAGTCGGAGGACATCTCCATCTCACTTTCATCTCCCCACTGACCCTGACCCCCAGCCTCTTCCTCTGAGGCTTCCAGAGAAGGGCATAGTAAGGCAGAGCTGTTTTTAAATGACGTTAAAAACAATCATATAGGCCAGTTAACAAGAATAAAATCCAGAAACTGGTGGCGGCATTGGAGCCGGGCACCTGTTGTCACGCAGGCTGGCCTGGGGGAGAGCAATTAGTTTGTTTGGCAAAACCACTGGAATGTTCCTGATGGGGGCGGAAGCTGGGGAGTGGGTGGTGGGTTTGCTCCCTGGGTGTGTTGCCTGCTTCGGAGCAGATGGGGCTGAAAGAATTTCCAGAGGGAGGAGGGACAGCCCCGCCCGGGGAGGGCCCGAAGGGCTGTTTTCCTGTCCAGATGGCCCATTCATAAAACGCCTCATCTTCCTTCTCCACATGGCACCGACCCGGCCTGGTTTTCCCCACCCTAGGGGTTCATTTCTCTCAAGGCGGGGAGGAGGAGCACTGTCAGCTGAAAAGGCGCCCGGAGCCCGGTTCTCCAGGCCCCACCGGGCGTTCTCAGTGGGCACAGGCACTCAGGAATGGATGGCTGGCCTTCGCGGGGCACGGGTTGGGCCGGGAACCATCATCTGCCAAGGGTGTCTGGCCAGCTCCGGGGCTGAGACACACGGTGCCCCAGCCCAGGCTCCAGGACTCTGTCCCAGGGTGCTTGTCACAGCGGCAGCTCACCTGGGGGCCAGGGCGCTTGGGGGCCACGTGATGGACTTGGCCCAGTTTGTCTGGACCCTCCCTTCCGCCCAGCTTCATCCCCTTACTCAGGGGCTGATCAGTAAGGTTGTGGGGGGAGACAGGTGGTCTTTGAGGGTCCTTGCAGGGACGAGCTGCACTGACATTTATCCTTGCCACTCCTCCTCTGTGTTCCCCCCCGACTCCCCACCCCTGCTCCCCTTAGCTTCTTTTTGCCACGTTTTTCTGGCAGTCTCAAACTGATTGTCTCTCTCTATTCTGGCATAATTATAGTGTGACTTGTTGAAACTCATGAAAACTCCTGACTCTGTGGCTTGTTTCTGCCCAGGGGTAGTTGCTTGATGGGAGAGAAGCAGAGGTCCTTAGCCTCAAGCTCCTTGCTAACCCCTCAGGGCTCAGCCCTTGAGTAAATGAAGAAGGGACATCTCTGATGAAGGCATTTCACTGCTGTGTCAGGGCTGCATGAGGAACTGGTGACAGGACTGGCTGTGCAACCCAGGGGCACGCTGTCTCCCCCTGCTGTCAGACCAGGGTCCTCGGCAGTGGGGTCTGCACCCAGCCTAACCCCCTTGACTCTTCCAAGACAGTCTTCCTGTCCACCTACTTGGTATAGCTCGTTAGAGCTGGTTATAGGCTCCGACAGATCTCATGGGAGAGATTTAGATGTCTTAGTTTATCCTTTTATTGAGTACTTTGTATTTAAGGACAGGAATCCCCAAGCTAGAATATATCTGTAAAGGCAGTATTGGTTGAAGCAGGAGTACTCTCTGCTAATCCTGTCTCCCTTCCGGCCACTGGCATGAAATACCAGTGACACTGGAATTATTTTCACAGTTGCCTTTAGGCCCCATAAAGACAAACTTTGGAAGGTGATGCTGGCTTCAAGACGGCTGCCGCCGCTCCCTCAGCCTCATAGCAGGCTGAGGAGGTCATCGCAGTTCTTTCTTAACTTTTTACTTTGAAATAATTTTAGACTTACAGAAAATCTGCAAAAATAGCAAGCAGCACAGAGAATTCCTGTATACTCTTCACCCAGCTTCCCCTTGTGTTGACTACTTACATAAGCATAGTCCCTTTATCAAAACCAAGAAAGGAATCTTGGTACAATATTTGAAACCAAATTGCAAAGTTTTTTTTTAATTTTAGCAGTTTTTCCACGGATGTTATTTTCTATTCCAGGATATTAAACAGGGTGGTCCCACATGGCATTTAATTGTGATGTCTCTGCTTGGATGGTATCATCGACTCAATGGACATGAGTTTGAGCAAACTCAGGGAGATTGTGAAGTACAGGGAATCCTGGCAAGCTGCAGTCCATGGGGTTGCAAAGAGTCGGACGTGACTGAGTGACTGAGCAACAAACTGTAGTCTACTCCAGTGTGTGACAATTCTTCACTCTTGCCTTGCCTTTCACTTTTGAGGTGTCCTTTTTAAAAAACAAGGATCAGCCAACGTTTTCTGTCAAGGGTCAAACAGTAAATATTTTAGACTTTGCAGGCTGTACGGTCTCTGTTGTAAATCCTCAGCTTTCTGGTTGTAACCCCAAAGCAGCCTTAGACACTATGAAAATGAATGAGTTCATCAACATAACTTCATTTATGAAAATAGGCAGAGGCCTAGGTTAGGCCCTCAGGTTGAAGTTTGGCAACCCCTGTTGTAGAAGGACTCTCTGTTTGAGTTCGTTGGATGGGTTCTCATGATCTGATTGAGGTTAGACATTTTTAGATGGAAATCCCACAGAAGGGTTGTGTCCATCTCAGTGACCTCTTAATCACTTGGTTAAGGTGGCATTAACTGTAAAGTTAACAGTTATCCCCGCGCCCCCCCCGCCCCCTTACTGTGTAATTAAAAATATCTCAAGGGCTTCCTTGGTGGTTCAGACGGTAAAGCGTCTGCTGCAATGAGGGAGACCCGGGTTCAATTCCTGGGTCGGGAAAGATCCCCTGGAGAAGGAAGTGGCAACCCACTCCAGTACTCTTGCCTGGAAAATCCCATGGACGGAGGAGCCTGGTAGGCTACAGTCCATGGGATCGCAAAGAGTCAGACACGACTGAGCAACTTCACATTCACTCAAGGCAGATACTCTAAGATTATGCAGATGTCCTGTTTCTCCTCAAACTTTCATCTGCTCACTTTAGCTTCCATCAGTGGATCTTGCATGTAACAGATATCTCTCTGGTGTTCTAATGGTGAATTTCTATTTTACTCATTTCTTCTACATTTATTAATTGGAATTCTGTGAAGAAAAGCTCTTCCTTTATCTCAGTGTGGACTCATAGCTATTTCTTCTATATTTTGGATTAGGATGATCATGATTTTTGAAGTAGTTGCAAGTGTGTCCTCTTTTGGATTTCGCTGGTCTCATCTAATTCTTGACCATCCTCTTGATTTCATAGTTGGCTTTATTCTACCTAACTTCCACTTTGTGGACATCTGGTGGCCCTAGACCTAATAGGTTTGCTTTCGTTAACTTGTCAGTGGCAGAGGCAGTTTTATTTTTCAGCCCCAAGTGCTGGCCAAATTTACATTCTGAGTGTACTGCACAGCTGGTTGAGTTGCACTGGGAATGTGAGCCTTGGGGCAATTGGTGCTGGTTGGGAGCTGGCAATAGGTTTTCATTAATCTTGTTGGGTGAAGGAGGAGTTTGGAGTATTTTCTGGTGCATTCTAGATCAGGTTTGAATTGTGAGTGTGGTCCAAGTTACTAGTTCTCCCTCCCTTCTGGCTCTTAAAGAACTTTCTTTTACTCTACTTGTTGGAAAACTTTAAGGGTGAAAAATCTGGCTTAGGAACAGAGTTTAAGGTAAATAGAGTTTCCTTGCTTTTGTATGCATGTTTCTAGATTAAAATAAAATGTCATCTTAAATGATTTTACCTCAATTAGGAAGCCCAAAGTGAAGTGAAAGTGTTAGTCGCTCAGTTATATCCAACTCTTTGTGACCTCGTGGACTGTAGCCTGCCAGGCTCCTCTGTCCATGGAATTCTCCAGGCAAAAATACTGGAGTGGGTAGCCATTTCCTTCTCTAGAGGACCTTCTCAGGAATCGAACCTGCATCTCCTGCATTGCAAGTGAATTCTTTGCTACTGAGCCACCAGGGAAGCCCTTAGAAAGTCAAACAGGTTTCCAAAAAACAGTCTGTCCAATTGTTCTACTTTGAAACACAAAATGAATATGTTGAGTCAGCTTTCTAAAATAGGAGAAACTTCTGTTTTTTGCTGTAAAAATCATTCCTTTAATAACTATACAAAAGATTAACTGAAGAGTGGTGGATGTGACTGTTCCATTTTTGTAGGTCCTTTAGGTGAGTTCAGAAAATGTTCTTTACTTAAGGCTCTGTGGTCAATGATGATGGAAAGAAGAGAGAAAAATCAAGGCACATCCTGTGACAAAGATTTTGAACTAATTAATTTTGAGGGGAAAAGTTACATCAGCTCAGCTTTTACAGAAATTTGTAGAAAAAATTTTCCTACAGTATCAGTTTAAAAAAAAACACACAGAAAGAAAAGAATTTCCATTTGCCCAAGATGTTACTGGAATGAAGAATAGGAAAGAAATTTGGGCACTTCTGATGTTGTCCTAGACAGAATTCAATAAAACATGGAACCTCAAAAACTGCAGCTTAAGTCCTACCTTCTTTGGCGTAAAAAGGTGTGTGTTCCATAGTCTTGGGGAAGTTCAGGTGGGTTCCCACTAGTGCTGAGAAAATGCATCCAAATCTCTGGCATGCCATTTCTCCATAAGTTGTTCATCTGATTGTAGGGTTGGATGAAAAGCCAAGATATTAATTTTTTAAACATTTATCAAAGGGAATCATAGACTTTGTCACCATATATTCTTATCAATGTCTATGAAGCAGCCTAGTAAAGTCATACGCATGAGTCAGATGTGGATCCCTTGAAGCTCAGGGCCTCTAAAACAAAAATAATGTGAAGGAGACAAAAGAACTGCTGGTGACATCTGTATATGACTGTGGAAGCTCCTGTCGTCTTGGGAAGGCAATAGATTCACAAAAGCTCTAGCACAGGTTCCTGGATCTGCCCTTTAGTCTGAAATGAAGTGCAGACTAGGGACGCTGTTTGTAAAATGAGGTGATTGAACCAGCTGTAGGTTTGGGAAAGACGTCGTGTGGGCCACTCCTGGCCTTTCTGGGGTTTGTGGTCACAGTGGAAACTCAGCGCTGTCACTTTCGACCTTACAGATTCGTTGTCCTCTTGTCCTTGGCGGGCCTGTCAAAGAGGAGTTATTTTGAAAGCGTATCACTGATTGTACATTTCATTCCATCAAGTGCTCAGCGCATTTCACCTAACTGCTGGAGGCTGCTGAGATAAGAGTGGAAAAGTGCCTTGTGCCCTTCTGAGCGGTGGGTGATCTATTTTCGACTTGGAGACTGGTGACAAACCTGTCTTCTGTCAGGTCAAACTCGCGTGGACTTTCTTGTTTTCTGTTCTTCTGTTGACAGCTGTGTCCGTGTGCGGGATGGTCATAGGGTAGCTGGAAGATAGCTCTGGCATTTAAACACCTAGATAGGAAGGGGCAATGGAATGCATTTTTCTTTTCTATTTTGGTTAGCAAGTCCCCAGTCGTTCACAACAAGAGGTAAAGAGGTGAAGGGAGATCTCTGGGAGGGTGGGAGGAAAGACACTCCACTTCTGGTTTGGAAAGTACACATAGAGAGAGACATTTCTAGCTTTGGATTTAGTGCCTGGAAAGGGAATGGCTGGAAGGAAAGTGGAAAATAAAAGTTGGATTTGGGGTAGCCTTGGGTAGTGGGAGAGGGTGGAAGAGGGATGTAGGTGATAAGAAAAGTAGGCTTTGTTTTGTTTTTTGCGTGCTGTATAAAACACAAATTAAAATTGATGCACTGAAAATTGCATTTCTATAGTACTTTAAATACTGTAAGGTTTTATTTTAAAAACAGTGGTGCAGTCTGATGTGATGGAAACACTGTTAGCTCCTCAGCTGTAATTTAACATAAATGTGCAGGTAGCTCTGATGAGGATTGGTTTAAATGATATCTGAATTCCCATCGTCTTAAATCCACATCTATTAGCCACAGAGCTAATCAAAGCTCTTTAGTTTCCTCATCCTCAAAACGGAACCAGGTCTACCTGCCTGCCTCACAGAGCTGCTGTATGGTCTACAATACAGAGCTATACTGCATTCTCGAGACTCTTCAGATATTTCACAAAACCTGCAATAGAAATGAGGGGTCTCATGTCCAAACCTCACTTTCTGCTATTTATAGTAGCTAGCGAGTCTTCTCCTCACCCTTCCTTTATTTAAGGTCATGGCTCCATTTGAGAGTCTGTTGTATGGGCTTTCTTTCCAGACACACACACACAGAGTTTAGCATTGATGTCGGAGGTTCATAGTCCAAAGCTCAGTTGAGAACCTCTGATTTGATTCTAGTTTTCTTTTATGGAAATTATAATTCCATCAGAAAGAGCTAGGTTTTTATAGATGCCTGGCATCTGGAATTTTCTGTGTCTATGCATCTTTTTTAGATCACTTATTTTTCTAGAGGAAGAAATCATTAAATTGTGTCCTTATGAGCTCAGTGCTTTTTCTAGGACTGCTGCGGTGTACTGCGTACAGCAAGATTGTAAAACTGTCAAAAGCAAGATCGTAAATGCAATGAAAGGAAAAGCTGAGTCATATGGTACCAACCAGGAAAGTAGTAAGATAAATCACAGGCCCCCAAATCATGTTTCCCTTTCCATCCTCAAAATGTCCTAGTTAGCCAGAGGGTTTTTTGTTTTTTTCAGTGATGAGCCCAATTAATGTGATTTAAGTCATCCGTGATATTATATTTATAGCCAAATAATTAAGTTGGATGATGTGACAAAACACTTAAATTGTATTTATGGTCATTGATGGTTTTACACATTATTAGAGGGAAGCATAGTTACACCAAATTAGATGGGGACATCTGATCCAGACTTCAGTTCAGTAATTTCATGGGAAAAAATAAATCTAAATGAGCAAAAAATGTTTTGGTATTAACTCCAATGTGATGATATTACAAGTTTTCCCAGTTAATTAGTAACACATATTGTAGAACAAATGTTTGAAACAGAAATCTCATGTTTTTGCATAACAGATAGAACCCTGCACTAGGGCCTTGAGCTGGGAGTCTTAGCTCTCCCACTGCATTGCTGTGTGACCTTGGGCAGCTCATTTCACCACTCTGGAGCTGTGGAACCAGGAAATGGGACTACGCATCTTCAGTGAGAGAAGATTTCTTGCAGCGTTAACATTTGGTGACTTTGAATTTAATTCTGTGATTTCTGCTTTTGAAAAAAAAATGTCAGCATTTAATGTACACACAGAAGAGTGGCCAAATCATACGCGCATAGCTCATTGTATTTTCACACTTCTAACCAGCCGCGGATTATGAGACATAATTTTAATGTTATCAACATTCTAGAAGCCACCCTGGGGCTTGAATGCAACTCCTAAATGTAGGGGAAAAGTGAGAAAGGGAAGGAGAGAGGAAAAAAGAGTTGAGATGGTAATACTTTTTAGAAATTTGAAAGTTTACCATTAAAAGTCAAAACTTTTTTTTGTTTAACTTTTACTTTTTCTTTTCTTAAAAACTTTTTGGCCATGCCATGCTGCATGCGGGCTCTTAGTTCCCCCACCAAGGATCGAACCTGCACCTCTGCAGTGAAAGTGTGGAGTCTTGACTACCAGACCACCAGGGAAGTCCCTTAAAGGACAAAATTTTATTCATTTGGAATCCTATTAATCCAGTCTGTAACTTGCTTTAGCTATTTTAAAATCCAAATAGCTCTGAAAACTGCAAGTTTTTAGCAAAATTTTTAGACCACAAAATCTTACCCTAAAGAATGGTGGTTGTTGGTGGTCTTCATTTACCCTGCAGGTGTGACTACTCATGCATCTTGCTAAAGCATTTTTCATGCGTTTGATAATAAACTGCTTCCTGGACCCCACTGGGGTTTCACCCACAGCACACATCATGTTTCTTCTTTGAAATCAAGTAGCTTCTAAATTCCAAAACAAATCTGGTCACGAGGATTTTGGATGAGGAATTGTGGATTCAAATCACAGCATAATTGTTTACAAGAGTAGACACCTAATCGTTTTTATCGCTTGTTGTCATTGCTGCTGCTGTTGTTGTTTTGTCACTCAGTCATGTCTGACTCCTTGCGACCCCATGGGCTGCAGCAGGCCAGGCTTTCTTGTCCTTCACTCTCTCCTGGAGTTTGCTCAAACTCATGTCCAGTCAGTGATGCCATTCAACCATCTTATCCCCTGTCACTCCCTTCTCCTTATGCCCTCAATCTTTCCCAGCATCAGGGTCTTTTCCAATGATTTTTATTGCTTAAATTTGCATGATTTTATCTGAAAAATTAGCAGGTATAGTTTCAGTTAACTACCTGGTGCATTATCAGATGTTTCTCTTCCAACAGTACATTTTTCAAAAATTAACTTTTATTTTGGAATAGTTTTAGATTTAACAAAATGTTGCAAAGATAGTACAGAGAGTTTCCATATGGCCTTCACCCAGCTTCCCCTAACGTTAACAGCTTACATTTGTCAAAACTAGGAAAATAGCATTGGGTACCACCCTATTGACGAAATTACAGACATTATTCAAATGTCTAAACTTACCATCCTGTTGACTAAATTATAGACATTATTCAAATGTCCCCAGTTTTCACACTAATATCCTTTTTCTGTTCCAGGATTCAGTCCAGGATCTCACATGACATTTAGTTGTCTTGTCTCTCTGATTTTTTCCAGTCTATGACAGCTTCTTAGTCTTTTCTTATTTTTCATACTGATTAGGTATTTTATAGAATATCTTTTCGACATTTGTGTTATTTGCTTAAATTTTCATAAGCTTCTTAAAATTAAACTTTTTATTTTGAAATCATTGTAGAGTCACATGCAGTTGTATGAAATAATACATATAGACCCTTTATTCCATTTCCCTCAATGGTAACATCTCAAAAACTACAGTTCAGTATCTCAGTCAGGATGTTGATACAGTCAAGATACAGAACATTCCTAGCACCACAGGGTTCCATCATCCAGCCCAGCATTTGGACCCTCTTGATTCAGTGCATGTTGACTGAGGGCTCCTAGGGGTTAGGCTCTGTTCAAGCCCCAGGGAGGCAGGAGGTGAACAAGAGAGAAAAAGCCACCCTCTTGGAGCTTAGCTTCCGGGAGGCAGACATGAACAAAGAAACACATGCAGAGATAACAGGATGGCAGCTAATCAGTGCCATGAAGAGAGACTGTACACTCAGAGAGAGGAGGAAATCCAGAATTACAGCTTCTCTTGAGAACTGAAATCCCTGGTCCCATGGGGTGGGGGCGTCAGAGAAACTGCTTGCTTTTGACAGGGTAGCTGATTGTATTTCACATTAAAATCATGCATAACTATTTTACACCCTGTTTGTTGGAAATCCTCAGTATTGTTCTGTGCTGGTAGTGGGTCTTTAAAAATCTCAGGAGTTTAAGTGAAATTCCATGGAGAGCCTTGTTTCCATTGCTTGTAGTCCCGCAGTGTAGGGTCTGGCCTCACAATGATGGTGTTTTGTGCATTTAGTGACAACAGACATAGTGTGTAAAGCTTATTACTTTGTTTTTATTCCTTAGTGTTTTTGGTACCTGAAGAAGTTGTGACACGATCAAAGGGGCAGGGAAGGTTTTGGATTGCAAGTGTTTAGAACGGGCTTTTCATCTGAATGTCAAACTGTGTCCCTCAGAAAAGAGGTTGTGTCATTTTAAGTGCTTCCAGATGATGGGTATTAAAAAGTACTTAAATAGGGTTTTTAGCTCAATATACTGAGTGATATCAGTTATTTTCTACCTTGGAAATGAACGATTTCAAATGAACAACTAAGGCCATTTTTCTTTTTATTGGCAGCAAAGTATGCATAACATAACCATTTAACAAAACCATTCTTAACTGTACAATTCAGTGGCATTATATACATTTATAATTTTGTAAACTATCCACACTATTTCCTGGACTTCTCATCATTCCCTAATAGAAATTCTGAACCCATTAAACAGTAACTCTCCATTCCTTCCTTCCCCAAACCCCTGGTAAGTTCTTGTTTACCTCCTGTCTGTATGAATTTGCCCATTTTAGGTATCTCATATAAGTGGAATCAGATAGTATCTGTCCTTTTGTATCTGGCTTATGTTACCTAGCATAGTATTTTCAAGATCATCCATATTGTAGTATATGTCAGAATTTCATTCCATATTTCAGCTGAATAACATTCCATTGTATGTACATTATATGTGTTTTGTTTATCCGTTCATCTGTTGGTGAACACATGGGTTGTTTCTGTGTTTTGGTTACTGTGAATAATGCCGCCATGACCATTGGTGTAAAAGCATCTGTTTGGGTTCCTGCTTTCAGTTCTTTTGGGTATATATCTAAGAATGGAATTGCTGGATCATATAAATCTATGGTAAGGTTTTCGAGGAATTGCCAAATTATTTTCTGCAGTGGCTCTACCATTTTACATTCCCGCTAGCAATGAACAAGGATTCTGATTTCTCCACATCCTCAAAAAATGCTTGCTATTTTGCTTGCTTGTTTGTTTTTTATTATGGCCATCCTAGTGAATATGAAATGTTATCTCATTATGGTTTTGATTTGCATTTCTCTAATGACTAATGAGAGCTTCCCCAGTGGCCCAGCAGTAAAGAATCTGCCTGCAACACAGGAGATGCAAGAAAGGTGGGTTCAATCCCTGGATCAGGAAGATTCCGTGGAGGAGGGCATGTCAACCTACTCCAGTATTCTTGCTGAGAAAATCCCATGGACAGAGGAGCCTGGCAGTTTACAGTCCATGGGTTGCAAAGAATCAGACAAGACTGAGGGAGCATGCACGCACACAGTGGCTAATGATGTTCAGCATCTTTTCATATGCTTGTTGGCCACTTACATTATCTTCTTTGGAGAAATGTCTATTCAAGTCCTCTGCCCATTTGTTTTAGAAGCATAGCATCTCATCTACTTTATTTTTTTATTTTTAAAAGTTTTAGTCTGCACCATGTGGCATGTGGTGGCCTATTTCCCCTACCAGGAATTGAACCCGTGCCCCCTGCAGTGGAATTGCAAAGTCCCAACCCCTGAACCACTGGGGAATTCCCTGTCCTTTGCCCATTTTTGAATTGGGTTGTTTGTTTTTTGTTGTTAAATTGTAGGATTTCTTTATATATTTTACATGTTAATCACTGATCAGCTATATGATTTGCATGTCTTTTCTCCCATTCTGTGGGTTTTCCTTTCACTCTGTTGATGATAGCCTTCAATGTTCCAGATAGCTAAATTTTGAAGTCCGGTTTATCTATTTTTTTTTTTCTTTTGTTGCTTCTGCTTTTGGTGTCATATCCAAGAAATCAATGCTAAATCCAGTGTCATGAAGCTTTCCCCTATGATTTCTTCTAAGAGTTTTATAGTTTTAGCAGTTAAGGTTAGATCTTTGACCACTTTGAGTTAATTTTTGTATGTTGTATAAGGTAAGGGCCTAACTTCATTCCTTTGCATGTGGATTTCCAGTTTTCCCAACACTATTTATTGATAAGATGGCCTTTCCTCCATAGATGTGAGTTTTTCCCTGTTTTGTTTGTTTGGTATATATGTCTGTCCTTATGCCTGTATTATTTTGATTGCTATAGCTTTATAGTAAGTTTTAAAATCAAGAAGTGTTAGTCTGCCTCCCCCCCTTTTTTTTTCAATTCAAGGTCCCTTGAGGTTCCCTATGAATTTTTTGATGGATTTTTCTGTTTCTTCCAAAATTTTTCATTGGGAAAATTTCATTGAATCTGTAGATTGCTTTGGGCAGTATTGACATCTTAACAATATGATTATATTTTCCAATCCATGGGCATGGAAAGTTTTTCTATTTATTTCTGTCTTCTTAATTTTTTTCAGCAGTGCTTTGTAGTTTTCAGTGTACAAATCTTTCACCTTCTTTGTTAAATTTATTCCTAAGTACCTTATTCTTTCTGCTGTTACTGTAAATTGAATTATTTTAGTAATTTCCTTTATGGTTTGTTCATTGCTACTGTATAGAAATTAAAATGATTTTTGTGTGTTGGTTTTGTATCACGCAAATTTGCTGACTTGTTGATTAGCATGAATGGTTTTAATCATGGAATATTTAGTATTTTCTACATATAAGATCTTGCCATCTGCAAACAGAAATAACTTTACTTTTTCCTTCCCAATTCAAGTGCTTTTTGTTTCTTTTTCTTGCCTAATGTTCAGGCTGGAATGTCCAGTACTGTGTTAAATAGAATGGTTAAAGCAGGCATCTTTGTTTTGTTCCTTATCTCAGGGAGAAAGCTTTCAGTCTTTCACCATTGAGTATGGTGTTAGCTACATGGGTTTTTCATAAATGCCTTTATCATGTTGAGGAAATTTTCTTTTATTTGTAGTTTATTGTTTTTGTCATTAAAGGTTGTTGAATTTTGTCAAATGCTTGTCTGTATCAATTGAGGTGATCATTTGTTTTTTTCCTTCATTTTTTTTTTTTAAGATTATTTATTTATTTGGCTGCATGGAGTCTTAGTTGCAGCATGTGGGCTCTAGTTTCCTGACCAGGGATCGAACCCCGGCCCCCTGCATTGGGAGCTCAGAGGCTTAGCCACCGGGCCACCAGGGAAGTCCCTCCTTCATTTTTTGAATATGGTATATTACATTGATTTTTTATGGTGAACCATCCTTGTATTCTGGAAATAAATCTCATTTGGTCATAGTGTATAGTTTTTTTTTTTTTTATTATGCTGCTGAATTAACTTTGCTAGTATTTTGTTAAGGATTTTCCATCAATATTCCTAAGGGATACAGGCTTATAGTTTTCTTGTAGTGCCTTTGGGGTCAGTATCAGGGTTATGCTGGCCTCATAGAATAAGTTAGGAAGTGTTCTCTCCCTTGTTGTTTTTCTGGGAAGAGTTTGAGAAAGATTACCATTTGAAAATTGAACTTTTGGCAAATTATTTCTGTTTGATTTTATTACTGTCTTGCCTAAGAGCGAAACTCTCATTTTAAATGACACATTGTTTCTTTACAAAGTACAATACCAACGGAATATAAGAGTTTGGTTGTATATAGTATTAATGTGTATTCTAGTTTTGTCAGATATTTAATAAAATACTGTGAGTTTTGTGACTCATTCAAGGTGGAGGGTATATGTTATTTTATATACCCTGATAATATTATCAGGGCATATAAAAATGTTTCCAACATACTAATTACTTATACCTTAGAATAGGGCTTCTGTGGAGTTTTTGGTATCATATCAGAATAGACTAACAATTATTCTTGCTCTTATAAACTGACTTCATTTTTTATGGTCTTGAGCCCATTTAATTAGTATGACATAATGAACCAGTGATATATTTGGCTCAAGTTTAAATTTCTCAAGTTTCTTTTTAGCAACTGGGTCAGACAGAGCCAAGAGAAGCAACCCCCATCTTTGTGGTATAAGAACTTTGTGACTTTCCCCTCTGCTTCCGTCTGGCCCTCAGGCTGGTTGTTTTCTGGTAGAAAGTCATTCATTCAACATTATTTATTGAACACCTGCTGTGTGCCAAACACTGTTGTAACCAGAGACTTCCCAATGATGCAAAATGCAGAAACACACAAGAAAGGTAACTTTCCTGTCTATTGGGAGAACCAAGGGATAAATCCAAAACCAAAAGGCAGAGCTGATCCTCAAAAAGAAAATGATTCTTCCATCCAAATGGTACAGTCTAGAACCTTTTATCCTGTTCCTATTAATGGACCAACTCCATTCCCAGGTGCTGCCATCTTGGCTGTCATCTCAGTTGGTTCTGGGTTGGAAGCTTGAGTAGCCCCTTGAAGCGGAGGAAGAATGTGATGAAGCAGTAGGTAAATTTGTGCAGGACCTTGGAAGCCTTCCAGAATTATATGTGAAAGGTGATATTGTTGCCACAAGGAATATATGGCAAACTGGGAATCTAACCATTTCACTGAAACAAAAGATTGGAACTACTAATGCAGGGCTAGACGGATAGAGAAGAGGTGAGGTTTGAATTATAAGTTGGTCTGCTAGAATTGAAAAGCTGATGATGGTTTGGGTTCAAATAGTTATTTCTAAGCTATTGGTCTTTCAACAACAGCAAACTAGATCTTACTATAAGAGAGTAAGATCTGTTAGAACATACCTTGGTTTTGCATTTTAATCACAGTCCCTGAGAAGCTGACTGGTGTTTAACTTGAGAATTTCTACAATTTAAAAATACTTTATACCCAAGGAATTGGAGTAAATTTGGCCAGTGGCCTCCTATCATGAGTCAGATGTATGTCAGGAAAGACATTTTAGCAAAAGGGCCGTGTCCATGGTTCAAATGTTGTGCCTTTACCTCTTGAGTTACATTGTCACTGAGAGAATAGAATTGGGTTTTTCAGATATTGTCACTTCAAAGTGTTCTTAAAACTCTTCCTCACATGTTCGAATTTCATGAGGCCATCGTTCGAGAGTGAGATTATATCTCTAGGTGCTGAAATCACTAAGTTTTCCGGCCCCTGCTGAGTGGTGACCCAGAATCCCCCTGCAGTTTAACTGAGATGCTTTATTCATCTGCAGACTGGAAGCCCAGGATTGGAAATCTAACACGAGATAAATAATTAAATCTCGGCTTCCACAAGTGCAAAGGGCATAAATAATCCAACAGCATGCTGCCTGGGCATTCCATACCATGGGCCATTTCGATTTCATGCCCAGGCACTCACTTGTAACTGAATATGTCAGAACGTGGCTCCTGCCCGGGACAGGGAGAGGGTGCTATTTCAGAGAAGTGTGCTTGCCTGTCTGCTGGAAGGCTGCCTCCACCCTTTGACTCTCCTGGAGACCCTTTGCTGTCTTGGTCTCCAGGAAAATTCATCTTCCCCATGTCGAGCCCAGAGTACAAAAGATCTGTAACTCCTTTTCTGGTTAAATGAAGGAGGTGATATATTGAAAGGAGACCCAGGAAAATCACTGATTTATTTGAAGAAACAGATGAGCTCACTGATGGGAGTGGACTTTGAAAACTTAATTCTCAGAATCAGGAGTTTGAACCTGAGACCATTTGAGCATTGGGGAGTGGCCGCAAGTTGGTGTCATTTTCTGCTTCAACGGCAAGTCTTGTGAAGGGCACAGAGGAGTAGCAATCCATTTTCTGGTGACCAGAGGTGAGAAGACAACGGCTGGTTCTAATTATGTCTGCCATCTTTTGTATGACTTTGCTCCTGGCAGAGACATGATGAGAGTTTGTTAAATGAACAAAGGAAAGAACACGGATGCATCGTGATGTTTCATGCTTCCTGCTTGTGGTCTCATCTGCTGCCACTTCCAGGGAGGTCCTTGTGCTATCAGTACCAGCATCACTCAAGTTAGTTTGGAATGAAAATGCCCAGACTCTGTTGTCAGACCTCCTGATCTGTAAGTCTGGGATGGGCCCAGGAATCTGTTGTTAACAAACTCGCCAGAGATTCTGATGCCTGCTAAACTTTGAGCACCACTGGCCTAGAGGTGCTTCAACCAGAGAGATGACTTAAGAATCTTACACATACTCACTTTCTCTCTCAGTAGGAAGTCACCACAGCTGGTTGCAAGAGAATCACATTTAAAATCCTTACATGGGTGTGTTTCTTCACCCTCTTACCCAGGATGCAGCTGGTCTCCTGGCTTTGTTCTGCAGATGTCATGTTTCCAGATTTTATACTGTCCCTTCTAGGAAGATAGAGATGCGGTATGCTGGGGGTACATCCTTCTATTTGCTGATTGCCCAAAGGAGAATGAGCTGTCATGGCAGACACTGAACGCCCACCGTGTGCCAGACTGGACCCCAGTGAACAGTACACAGTCCCTGGCTCCAGGACCTTAGGGGCTCCCAAGGAGTCAGGCATGGAGGTGACAGGTGCTGAGGGGTAAAGATGTCACTCCCTGGACTGTGTCTGGCAGCAGCCAAATGGGCCCAGCTCAAACCTGGGCTGGCCTGGGGTAGGAGAGTCTTCCTGGAAGAGGTGCTGCCTGGGCCACCTCTTATTGGATAGGCTGATGGCAGCAGGGTCCCATTTGTGGAGGACAGACTATGAGTCAGGCACATGCCAGATGCTGGCAATACAGAGGTGTTCACGGGCAGAAAGATGAGACATTGCTTGTTGGCTTGCTCTGCAGCTCACTGGATGTGTGGCGTGTCCCATCTCGGTGGGTTCCTTTTCGCAACCCTCTTGTGTGCCACCCATGCTGGCTGAGTCCTGGCCCCTGAGCCCAGGGACTTACAACCGTCACACTTCTGCTGTCTCCTTCTCTCTCCCTGTCTGACCTTCACCCCTCCCTGAAGCATTTGCTCAAGTTCCTTCTCTTCAAAGAAGTCTTTGCTGACCATCCCTTTGTCCTGTGACATCTCCCTCCTCTGAACTCTTAATCAGTGTATCTCTTACAGCAAACAGTGAGCTCTGTCTTTGGTTTCCTCACATTAAAAAAGAAAGACCTTATTTCTCAAACTACAGGTGGCATGCTCTGTGGGCGAAGACTTTGCCTTTAATTCCTGATATGGCTGCATAATCCCCCACATAGCTGAGCTTATAGAGGCATCCAGTATTTACTGGAGGTGGTCTGGGAAAGTAAGTGGAACTCAAGAGGCTGCAGATGGTAGCACCTGGGGTGGGAGGCAGAGAGGAAAGCACTGGGAGATGCCCCCCGCTGGCGGTTGCCCAGTAGGAATCCAGCCTAGGAGGACCTCTCCTCCTTGTGAGAATGTTGACACCCACGTGGAGATACAGACATTCTGGCTGGCCATCAGGCTGCTGGCATTCCAAGCAGTGTCATGTGAGGTGGCCTTTGAGGTTCTCCCCTTACAGCCTGACAGAGTGTCCCTGCAGGATGGCAGGAGAAGGGTCACTGAAGACAGCCAGTGGCTAGAAAGGAAAGGTGTCGTTTTGATGGCCATTCTCCCAGCTCTGCTCCATCAAGCGCCTGGGTGCCTCGCTCAGTCTCACTTTCAGTTCCTAACTTGGTGATACTGATCACTAAGGGTAATCTAATTGCAAATAGCCCCACACCTTGTAACATTACCTGCTTGAAAAGTACCTTAGATGTTGGAAAAGAATAATGACCTTTCTTACTGGACTTCTGCACCCAGCTGGACCCCTGCAGTGGAGGTGAAAGAGGTAAGAAGAGCCTTTAAATTAAGGGCACTTGGCAATGAGCCACCTCGCTTGCTAGGGTTCTGTAATATGTCACTTGGTGTGCAGAGTTCCAAGAACTACTTGGCCTCCTGACAGGGAACATGATAGAATGTCAGGACCTAAGCTAATGTAAAATATGCTTTGCTCCGCCAAGTCATGCACAGGCAGTACAAGAAGCCCATCGGTCATTCGCATGTCTGCACCATGTGGCCAAGGGGCTCCCCTGATGGGATCTGGCCTTCCCAGAGCTCTGTGATGATGGAGATCAGGCACTCGGCGGCTTTTTACTCAGAGCGTGCTGATTTTGAAAGCACGAGGGCATCCCTCAAAAAAAAAAAAAGAAAAGAAAAAAATGCACATTCTTAAAGAGCACATGTTTCCTGTCTCTTTTTCCCCCTGTACTTCTCTCTTCCTGTCCCTCCCCATCGATCCTCCTTTCCATGTGTTTGTGTTTACTCACTGTGCCTTTGGCAGTAACTCCTGAGGTCCAGATGACAAGGCTGGCTAGCTTTATAGGTGCTACACTGTGTTACGTGGGAGCTTCAGATTTAGATACAAGGATAAAGAGGTCTACAGGTTTCATCCAACTTTCAGCCATGGGCCAGTTAGGGAATGTGACTTTGGCAGCTATAATACAGTTGTTGAGCAAAGTCATTATGGGAGCTTTATGTCAATTGACAAATGTTTGCCTGACAACAGAAAAGTCAAACGATAGGTTTAATCAGAGGGACATTTATCATCTTCTTAACAAGAAGTCTGGAGGCAGGAAGCCCAGGGTTGCTTTAGTGGTTCAACAGGGTCCTCAGGAACTCCACCCAGGGTCTTCCCATTTGTCTACCTTGATGCTTTTGTTCTTATGTCTGTGGCCTCCTTTTCCCAGGGTGGCTGACCCAAGTATCATGTACTTTCATGCCAACAGGCAGAGCAGGAAGTGGGGGATGGAGGGAGGGCAACAGAACGATGTCTTTGTTTACCTCTCTCTTATCTGGGAGCAGAACATTTTGATCTTTGTTGCAAGTGAAAGTGAAAGTCGCTCAGTCATGTCCAACTCTTTATGATCCCATGGACTGTCGCCCACCAGGCTCCTCTGTCCGTGGAATTCTCCAGGCAAGAATACTGGAATGGGTTGCCATTCCCTTCTCCAGGGGATCTTCCCAACCCAGGGATTGAACCTGGATCTCCTGCATGGCAGGCAGATTCTTTACTGTCTGAGCCACCAGGAAAGTGGCTATTGGTGTGAAAACTGACATGGATCCCAGTCATTTGGGTGACCGAGTGAGCTAAGACTCCATTTTCCCAGGGCACATTTCCAACTCCATTCCCAATTATTCTTTCGTAAAATCACAGTTTGAGAAAAACTTCATTTCCTCTTAGTTTCTTCCACTCCAGAATTCTTAGTTGAGCTTAATTTTCATCAACTGAGGAGCCAAAACTCATCTGAGAATATCTACGAGTTCTCATCTTAGAAACCAATAAATTCTGACCCCTGCAGTCTGGTACCCAGTCCCCTTTTTCTGAATGGTGCATTGTATCAGCCTGGACCACTGGCAACATACTGTTCACATTATTTACCCAGTGGGAACTCTGAGCCAGAGCATTCACGATTAGTGTTAAGTTACAGTGCCCTCTGGTTGGTAGTCTTGTCTTTTGAAAAATCTGGGTCTTTATCCCTCCCTTTGCCCTTTCTAGTATTGAATCTTGGGAAGTGATTTCTCTGCTAAAATGACTTTGATTTGTCCACATACACCAGCACATGCACATACCCCAGTTCTGTGCCACTCCATTGGGAAAGGGAGACTGTGGTTTCATGGTAGCTGTCTTTTTGATGGATGTCCCCATGTCCACCCACAGAGCCGTGACATTCCTGCCTTCCCCACTTGATAATCTGAAAATCTTCTGAGCCAGATGGCCTTGCTATAGGCCTGCTACTCTAGAATACCACACAGGTTCTGGGTTTCAATCCCCAGGGCCCTCCCTGGCTCTTATTTGTAAGAGCCAGTGGGCTTGAAGCTGATAAGGTGGGAAGCTCCCCAAGGTCCGTTCTCAGATGCCAGGAAAGACACGGTGCTGGAGACAGGGCAGCAGGGCGAGAGCTGGGGTCAGAGTTCGCAGAGCTTGACATGATTACATGGTCTTGTTTGAGCTTTCCCCTTTCATCTACTCCCAGATGCATTTTGCTTTTTATGGCTCCTCACTCTTGCCCTGCAGTGTGTTCCCAAACATGCCTAACTCTTACCTCCATCTTCTGACCTTTGTTGGCAAAAGTGACAAAGGTAAGTGTAGACTTTACTCTGTGGCAAGTTGTTCCTGTGTTAAAAGTTTTCATCCTCTCACCTGGTGGGAGATTTTTACACTAGAATCTGATAATTCGTTTACTTCCTTTAAAGTTGACAGCTTGGGAAGTTTATGGTTGACTTTATGGTCAGAAGGATTTGTCAGATATTCGGCCTGGATTTTGGGGAATCTTCTAGAAGAACCACTGTCAGCTTCCAGGGTCTAGTCTGTTTGGTGGTCCCCAGACTTTGAAAGTGAAATGCAGAGATCTCTGAGGGGAGAGTTCTGGATCTTAATTGACTGCCTTGGGGACTTCCCAAGTGGTCCAGTGGTTAAGAATGTGCCTCGCAATGCAGGCGACACAGATTCGATTTCTGATCGGGGATCTAAGAGTCCACATGCTGCGGAGCAATTAAATGCATGCACCACAATGAATGATCCTGCATGGTGTGATGAAGATCTCCCGTGCTGCATCTAGACCTGATGCAGCCAAATAAATAAGTAAATAAATGTTTAAAAAAATTAAAAAAAAAACTTGTATGACAAAATAATCCTCATAAAGAATCGCCTGCCTTGGGATCAATTTCATCAGTTAACCTATTTGCTATGTGTCATTTGGGCAAAGTATTTAACTTTTCTGTATTTCAGTTTTTCTATCTGTAAAATGGGAATGGTAATAGTCATGCCACCTATGGTAGTTAGGAGGAGTCATGAGATGATATTTAAGTGCTTATAATATTACCTGGCAATTAGTAAGCTTCTTGTAAGTGTTATAAGAAATGGCAACCCACTCCAGTATTCTTGTCTGGAGAATTCCATGGGTGGTGGAGCCTGGCAGCCTACAGTCCATGGGGTCACAAAGAATCAGACATGACTGACTGACTATCACTCACTCACTTACAAGTGTTAAATAAGTCAATATTATTAGTTTGAGATATTCTTGTTAGCTTACTGCTTTTCTGCTATGATTATAGCAGATTTTCCTGCTATGATTATAAATTTAGATGCAGTTGTAAGAAATAATACAGACAGTTCTCATGTTCCATGTTCCATTTATCTAGTTTTCTCCATTCTGCAAAACTGTAGTACAATATCACAACCAGGATATTAACACTGATGCAATCCATTTGTCTTATTCAGATTTCCCCAGTGTTATGTGTACTCATTTGTATATGTGTGTACATTTAGTTCTGTGCAATTTATCACATGTGTAGGTTTATGCTTACACCACCACAATTAAGATCCTGAACAGCTCCATCATCCAAGGACTCTTCACATTGCCCTTGTGTAAATACACCCACATCTCTCCTTTTCGAGCAACCCCTGGCAAAGACTAATCTGTTTTCCATTTCTTATATTTTGTCATTTTAAGAATATTAGAGACTTCTCTGGCAATCTGGTTGGTAAGACTCCAGGCTTTCTCCCACTGGGGATGTGGGTTTGATCCCTGGTCAGGGAACTAAGATTTTGTAAGCTGCGTGGCGCAGCCTTTAAAAACAATACTATATAAATGGGAATCTTACAGTTTGCAACCTTTTTGGATTAACTTTATTCACTCAATATTAATTTCCTGGTGACTGACCCAAGTTCTTGAGTCTATCAATAGTTCATTCCTTTTTCTTCCTTGATAATATACCATGATATAGATGTACCTCTTTGTTTAACCATTCACTCATGATGTCCTAAAAGACATCTAGGCTTTTCCCAGTTTTTAGCTATTACAAGAAAAGCTGCTGTGAACATTTGTGTACAGGTTGTTGTGTGAACTTAAGTGTTCGTTTCTCTGAGAGGAGTGTCCAGGAGTGCAGTTATTGGGTGGTTTGGCACATGTTTAGGTTTACTACTGTAAACATAACACTTTGTTGTACCCCTCGACAGTAAATTTATGTTCAATTCTTTGATTTATAGTAAGTACTTTGTAAGTATTTGTTAAATAAGCTAAAATGGGCCACTGACTTTTATAATGCGTTCAAGACTATGTAAGAGATAGGCAAGGGAAAGAGATTCAAATGGTATGGTGATGGTTTTTGTGTTCAGGAATGTTTTACCTTGGGTGTGGGAATTGAGTGGTTGCAAATAAGAGCCCATATATAAAAATTATGTGCTATCTGATTGTAGATGGCTTGAAAAACCCAGTGGACAGGTGCAGAGGTGCGAGGTGCGGGATGGGGAGAGAGTGGAGATCTGGGAAAGGTTTTTCCATGTTGGTGCCACCATTGCTTGAAATTGGAAATTTGCTGGTCTTTTGTATTTGAGAAAAATTTGGAAATGTTTGAATTTGAGGAAAAGCATCAATTTTGCATGAAAAGTATGTTTTGATCAAATACAATGATCAAATTCCTTCATAAGGGCATTCTGTGCTTACAAGAGAGAACAGAGCATGGCATTGCTGGAGCACCAGCTGGATTTAACATGTCACCATTGTGGACAAAGGACTCACTCCTGGCCAGGTCACATGCTGGTTTTCCCAGGCCCTGGAAGGATGTTGGTTCTTCCTGTGAAGAGGGGTCAGTTTGATGGAGTGCAGTGAAAATTCACCTAGCACATCTGACATCTGAAGCAGATAATTTTTCACATTCCTGTCCTCCAAATGACCAAATTATTTCCAGTAAAAATCATGTAACCAGTACTTATTATTTTCTTGATTGGTTTCTTTAGATTGTAAACACTAAAGAATTGAAAAACAATACATTTAAGGTTTAAAGATACTACTCAAATTTAGTATTTCACTAAATAAATTCACTAAATTTAGTATTTCACTGAATTAAAATTTATACTTCCAAGCAAAATTATCACATCTTGCAGTTTGCTATTGTACTGTTTTAAATTTTAAACAGGAACAAAAGATCCAAGTGGTCTCATAGCATGACTGAATTGAAAGTAACTCAAGTTCTGTTTCTTTGTTTCTACAATCACTGTGCTATTGCTGTTTATTTTAAATTGGCTTAAACACGGGAATATTCAGTACTGTATGGATTGGAGACATGGACTGTGTCTGAATTGAAATCAAGATTCTGATCTATTATAAATTTATTTTTGAGGTCTGGTTTGCATGGATGAGGGCCAACTGAAAAGCTAGGGATGCTCTAAGTTACCTTTCCTGTAAATGCAATGTTTATCAAAGGATAAATAATACAGATATGGTCATTTGAAGCTTACATATATATTGTTGTTGTTATTCAGTCATTAAATCGTGTCCGACCCTTTGCAACCCCATGAACTGCAGCATGCCAGACTTCCCTGTCCTTTACTATCTATCTCTCCAAGTTTGCTGAAACTCATGTCCATTGAGTCGGTGATGCCATCCAACCATCTCATCCTCTGTCACCTCCTTCTCCTCCTGCCCTCGTCTCTCCCAGCATCAGGGTCTTTTCCAATGAGTCGGCTCTTCGCTTCAGGTAGCTCAACAGTAACTGCAGGGATATTTTAGAACTTAAGCTAACAAAAGATGCTTTCCAAGAAGAATAGCTTCTCACTGACATTGTTTAGAATTGTTGATACTTGGTGATAAGAAAAAGAAAGTGGCTTTTAGTGGTTTTTGTTTTAAGTTCTCTAGAGACAAAGGCTTATCTCATTGCCTGCGCTGGGCAAGCCCCACATTGGGCTTCAGCACTGATGAAAGGCAGGGGCAACGTCTGTGTGTCTCTGGGACTAGCCCTGTACTCTGAGAAGGGAGCTCAGGCTGCCCAGTCACAGACCTACCTCCCTTGTCCTGTTTCTTTCATTTCCCCAGGAAAAGTCACAGTTTTCACTGTGTCACAGAGTTCACTGAACAACTCTATTGAAGACTCCCAGGAGAAGCCCTCTCCCTGGGATTCCAAGATGCATCAATCAGAAGGCGATGTTGGGTGTGGACGGTCATTCTGGTCTCTCCTGGGCTGAAAGGTTGGGAGTCTCAGGACAATTTGTCTAGATTGTCTATCAGAAAGGTGACCCTCAGGAACACAAGTGATTTTCCTTTGCTTGGGCGAGAAGAGCCCTGCAGCTGTTTCTCTTAAATGAAGAGGCTGGGGTGTAGTCAAGGCTTTTTACAAACCACTTTCCTCTTCTTTCTCTGCCGCCTCCTCACACTGATAATTGCCAAAGAATGTGGTCCGGGCCTTTGGTTGGCTTTGGTGAGCCTTTTATAGACGTTTAGAAAGAATTCTTGGTATTCTTATCATGTATTAAAGATCAAGCTATTCTTATTCATGACCTAGCTCATGTTAAACATAGAAATACATTTAAATGACCCAGGGAGTTGCTAGGATGACTATTTTATGTAGCAAATTTTTTTTTTGTCGTTGTTGTAAAATGAACCTGTTGTGCTTTGAAGAGACTAAAGAGAATTCTTCATTTTATACAGTATAATCTGGCAAGTGTTCAGGTTTTCTTTTCCCTTTCTTTTAAGGCAAGTCTGTTTAGTGGTGGCTTACTGGAGTAGAAAGAGGTACATATTTTGTTGTTTTAAAAAAACTGTAAGCTTATTACAAAATTTATCCTAGAAAATTATCTCTTGTAAATAATCTCAATTGCAGATTTTTGGATGTGAAATGGAGCTTAAGATTTTATTTTTGCTAAGTCGATACTCCAGACTGTTTTGTGTTTCTCCAGGACTAGCTGCATAACCAGTGCATTCTGACTGGAAAATATGTCAGAAAGCATATAACTTAATCAAAGTCAAGCTGAAAACATACTGTTTTGGGGGGGTTTGTTTTGCTTTTGGCTGAGCAGCTTGTGGGATCTTAGGGCCCCATGAGGGACTGAATCTGTGCGTCGGAAGAGTGAGGTCTTAACCGCTTGTGTGCGTGTGCTCAGTCGCTTAGTCGTGTCCAACTCTGAGCCCGCTAGGCTCTGTCCATGGAATTCTCCAGGCGAGAATACTGGAGTGGGTTGCCATTTCTTCCTCCAGGGGATCTTCCCAACCCAGGGATCGAACTCAAGTCTCTTGCATCTCCTGCCTTGGCAGGTAGATTCTTTACCACTGTGCCACCTGGGAAGCCCTTAACCACTGGACCACTGGGAAATTTCTTGTATGTTTTTTTTTTTTTTAACATGTTTTTCCTGGCCTTAGTCTCATCTAATTCTCATTCATTCCTTCAAGAATGATAAACATTTTTAGAAAACAAAGTGAATGGTCCTAAAGGCAAACATGATAGATCTGAAGCCTTAAAAATACAAAGATTTGGTAATCATATGGTTAAAGTAATGTGACTGGCAGGTGACACGTGTAGTCACACAAGGCCCCATGCTTAGAAGGGTCCTGTGCTTGGTTTAATGCTCTTGTATCACTGTTTGAAAATTCTTAATAATTTTTGAACGTGGGGCCCCACCGTTTTATTTTGCACTGGGCTCTGCAAAGTATGTAGCTGGTCCCATGAATCAGCCACCTGGTAATTCACCTTAAACTAGTTTTAGGCTTTTGAATTTCCAGCTTAATCCTAACCAGAGGTTTACCAGTTCTCTCTCCCTAAATATGAATTGTGAGGACCAGGATCATACAGGACTCTCATTTAGATACATTTCAACTATTTTCAAAGTTCACAGGTAAGTCTATGTTTATGAACATTTTAATTTTGTTGCATATGATATAAAACTAGAACCCTGTTTCATTACTAGTATCTATTAAAATATGTAGATTCCACATATTTTTGCTAGATAAGGATAAGTGAAATGAAACTCTTGTTTCTCAAATTATTAATAGTGGCTTTTGCTAGAGGCTGAGATTTCAGAGGATTTCCACTTTTTCTGTTTTATGTTATGGCTCTGAATTCAAGTTTCTACAACCAGTAGGAATTATTTTTGTAATAGGGGAAGCAGGGGTAGGAAGGAGAAACAGTAAAGCTAAAAAACCCAAACTGACTCATTCATTTTAGCTTTAAAAAGAACATCTCCTTTTGGTTCTGGCAGGCAGCCTTACAGAGTTGGGATGCTAGGGTTCCCATTCCTGCAGGGCAGTCAGAAAAATGTTAGTATGGGTCAAGAAATGGCTTGGCGCGTGTGTGGCCGAGAGCGGATGGTACTATTTTGGCAGAAATATTCAGTGGGTGTTTGTAAACTTGAGGATAATCTGGGCCTGGGATCCAATTTTACAGGAGGCACTGATGGCATCTTATTTCATTTTAAGTCCTTGGCTATCAAGTGTTGTGTTTCTTTGTTTTTCTTGTGTGTGTGTATCATCTATAAGTCTTGTAGTTTTTTCTTGTTTTAAATGCTCTTCTCACCCTTCAACAACAAGATAGGAAACGTATTGCTTTTGGCCAGAGCTGCAGTTGGCCTTTGAACCGGGGCAGGGCTGTCCTTCTTCTGATGTGGGGTCAGATCCAGTGTGAGATAAACAGCTTTGGCCTCAAAACTCTTATTGACATCTCACCCCATTGCTATGCACAGTGGCACCACTAAAGCCCTCCTGCTGGTTGAGGACTGGCCAGGAATTAAATGCCGGGTTGAGAGTAAGAGAACTAGGGGGTGACCGGGGCGTTCTCCTGGATGCCTGCCTTGGAGAGGGCAACACTAAGGGCATCCTGGGAACACTAGACCAGACACCAGGCCAGTCTGGGACAACCCCCACTCCAGCCAGCCTCTGTCCAGTCCCTCTGCAAAGGGCAATTTCTGCCCTGATGCCCAGCGATCATCTTTTATGTTTCTATCTATGGGCAGAAATGCTTTGGTCTACTCTATGCTTTTCAAAGAGAAATTGTAATTTCAAAAATTATAAGGCTCAAAGTAGAGCAGAATGAGAACCCATCTGAAGTTAAGAGAATGTTATGTTCGATCCATTCGCTGGCTTTTGCACTTGTGTCCCCTGAAGCCCCAGGGGCTAGGGCAAAGGGACAGGATGGGGTGAGGGTCCCCTCCAGGTCCCTGCCCTCGCATCTCCCAGAACTCCTTCAATCACATCAGCATTATATTTTTGTCTTCCACCTATTATTTCACACGAGGAAAGAGTTCATTGCTAAAAAGCAGAAAGTGTGAAAGCCATAGAATTCGACCGTTATCTTGTGATGCTGTTCATCCCTTAGCATCTGCCATCTCTTTAGCACTAACATCGTGCTAAGGAGTGGAAGCAGGTACCAGCAGTTGAGCCATGACCGAGCTGAACATGGTGCTTTGTATTTGAGGTGGTTTTTAGCATGACAGGTTGGTGATCGAGCTGAGCAGCTTCCCCCCAACAGTCTGGAAACGCAGCCAAGACTCCAGTGAAGAGGACAATCACTTCTATAGCCGACACTGGCCTAAGTGCTCCCTGTGTTCACTCATTTAATCCTCACAACAACCCCGTGAGGTAAATACTGTTCTTATTCTCGTTTCACAGCACCTCTGGTGCTAAGTTTAGAGAATAACTAAGTGTTAGGGCTCCTGAGGGCTGCTTGAAAATTGAAGAGGAGGCCGGCCCCTCCCTCTCTGAGCTGGGAGAGAAGACTTTTCCCAAAGTCTCCTGCGGAGACTGGGCACCCCTGCAGCTGGCTTCCCAGTTGGACAACCTGCTTTGTCAGGACGTACTACCTGCTCTGGGCTCCTGGCTCAGGGGGAGAAGTAGAAATAGGACCCTCACCTTGGAGATATAGGTCCCATGTGAGCTCCAGACCCTAGAATGTGGAGGAGAACAGGTGACATTGGGCCACAGTTAGTGGGACTGCCATTACTTGAGGAGCAAGGAGGCTGTGTGGACAGGTTGTCCTGAGATGTCACTGCTGGAAGGGGGCACCCAGGTTTCCCAAGGTTCCTCCAGAGGAGTGGCTTGCAAGGGAGGTTCTTATCAGTGTCTCCAAGGCCTAAGACCACAGATGAGGTTTTGTGTGTGTGTGTGTGTGTGTGTGTAGTAGTAGTAGTAATTGTGAACAGAGTTGAGTCCTTTTAAACTAATGACTACTGCAATTTAGTTGGGCTTCCCTAGTGGCTCAGATGATAAAGAATCCACCTGCAATGCAGGAGACCGGGTTTGATCACTAGGTTGGAAGGATCCACTGGAGAAGGGAATGCCTACCCACTCTAGTATTTTTGCTTGGAGGATTCTATGGACAGAGGATCTTGGTGGGCTACAGTCCATGGGGTTTCAAGAGAGTCAGACATGACTGATCAACTAACAGACACGTGATAGTTCAATCATGACATGAAAAGACTTTCTAGAATTTTTCAGTCTTTATTTTGTTAAGATTATTTTATTATTGATATTGTTATTTTTAATTTACTTTTATTTTTTGACTGTGCTGCACAGCATGTGGGATCTTAGTTCCTTACAGGGATCAAATCCATGTCCCCTGCTTTGGAAACGTGGAGCCTTATCCACTGGACCACCAGGGAAGTTCCTTTCAGTCTGTATTGATTGAGGCGAATAACCTGTTCTGGAGACCTCAGTAACTACTCTTCTGTCATGTTCATAGGTGTTACTTTATCACCTAGACTCAAATATGTGTTTCTGTTTGGCAGAAACAGTTTTTTGCCTTTTCTGTAATTCTCCAGCACATCTATGACTACATTTGTTATACTCTCTATAGAGTGTCTTGAAGTGGTTTCTGTCATTTTAGGTCACCCATCACTTTGGCTTCCATATTTTGAGTGTTTCTTCCGTCTTCTTTGAGCCTCAGTTCTTCTGGTCTGTCTGCTGTAATATTCTTTTGTTCTACCCACTGTCTCAGTTCTTGTTTGTTTTTGTTTTATTTTTCCTGTACTCTTCAGAACTTTCAATATGAGGATCACAAAGACAAGTAGTGGACATAGAGGCTGGACTAACAGGACAGATGCAGAGAAGTGGATTTGTTTCATTGTTGTTCAGTCGCTAAGACGTGTCCAACTCTTTGCAGCCCCTTGGGCTACAGCATGCCAGGCTTCCCTGTCCTCCGATATTTCCCAGTTTGCTGAAATTCACAGCCATTGAGTTGGTGATGCTATCTAACCATTTTATCCTCTGTTGCCCCCTTTTCCTCTTGCCCTCAATCTTTCCCAGCATCAGGGTCTTTTCCAATGAGTCAGCTCCTTGCACCAGGTGGCTAAAGTATTGGAGCTTCAGCTTCCGTGTCAGTCCTTCCAATGAATATTCAGGGTTGATTTACTTTAGGATTGACTGGCTTGACTTCCTAGCAGTCCAAGGGACTCTCAAGAGTCTTCTCTGGTACCATAATTCAGAAGCATCAATTCTTCAGTGCTCAGCCTTTTTTGTGGTCCAATTTTCACATCTTTCACATCTGTACATAATTATTGGATTTATATGTACATGGGAATAGTCCTGGCCAAGCAGTCTGGACACTCACACTTGGGTTCCAGGCCTGGCTGGGCTCCAGTCCTGCTGGGCCATCCTAAGCAAGTCTCCAAACAGAGTAATACACAGTAAGTGTTAGCTAGCATTATAGCTGCTGTTGATTATTAGTTAACCATTCTGGGCCTCAGTTTCCCTCTATCTTAAGTGGGGGACACGGCTGGGATGAGATTCTGAGACCTCTGCACTCATATTTTAAATTATATTATAGCCCTGATGAGGATAAGAAACTAAGGAACCAAGGACCACGCCTTAAACCGCTCGGGGTCTCTTGTGATACTTTGCACACTTAAGGGCCAGAGTAGGTAGTTAGTAATTTAGTATTGTAAGCTGAGTAATTATGACATTGATAAGAAATTCTAAAAATCAAATATATGTATTTGCTGCAACTACAAGAATAAATGAACTAGTACCACCCAGAATTTGCATAGTGTTTTGAAAGAGTGTTCACATTCACCAATTTAATGCCAGTCTCACAACCATTCCCTAAGGTCTAAGCCAAGTTTACAGGTGAAGAAACGGAGGTTTAGGCATATGGCTATTTTTTTCAGGCTTCCCAGCTCCTGAGTGGCAAGTGTGGACCCAGAATCTAGAGCTCCTTATTTCTGTATCAGTGTATTTTCCAAAGAGCTATCTCATTAGACGTGTTGGGAACAGTATAAAAATACTTGCTTGTGAAGATAGATGATATTTTGATGTATTATTAATCCCTGGAAGATGCATGTCTAAGAGGATCAAAACCCAGGAATATTCCAAGGGTGATGCTCACCCATCTATGGTGGGGACCTGGGTTAAGCAGGTCTGTGCCCGAGGTTAGCCTCAGAGGCAATCTGATCCTGCATCTGGGGTTCTGGAGGAATTAGTCGGACTTCTGCAGACCCACTGAGTGGACACTGGGGCCTTGGCACACTTGGGATTGAGGGATAGTAGGAGATATCTACTCTTAAGGGAGATGGGGGATTCCCTGATCCAAGAGGCTCATGAGCTTGGGTCTTAGCCATGCTGGGCAGCTAGAAATGTTAACTATACCGGAAGTCCTTGGAGGGCAGTGAAAAGATTTTGTCAAGGAGGAGTTTGTTGGCAAATGTCTTCAGTACCATTGTTGCAACAAAGAAGGCTGGCCTGGCATGGGCTTATCTGAAGTGATGCCTTGCATCAACCCATGCTGGTAGGGCTGCTGGACTGTCTTAGAACTGCTGGTTGGGTAAGACACTGAGGACCCCAAGAGCAGTCAACGCAAGGCACCCCTGGAAGATCACTTTGCTTGAGAGCAGGAGATTTTGCTACCAGGATAGTTGAGTGACCTGTTGATGAGAGCATCTGCTGGCCACAGTCAGAAAGAACCGTTGCCCCCAGAGAGCAGGAATAGCCACTGGGAGCTGTGGGTGCTCTGTAACCAATGGGAGCCCCCAGTGGGAGCAGCAGATAGAGTTCCAGGCATTTAAGCATCCTCTGTGTAACAGTATCTTTCCTGCTATTAATAACAGGGAGGAGGGTGGTTAGAGCAGGCCCAGATCCCTCCATCCAAGGCAAGATGTGACCTCATTTGCTACGATGCAGCAAGGGCTAGGATACCATTCCATGCCTGAACACCAGAGTGCTGGCTTCTCTTGCTCTCCAGGCCTGGGTGAAGGCAATCTTAATTATGTGGCAGCCAACATAATTAAAAAATGCATCATCTACCTTCATACACTCAACCACCATTGAAAGAGTGTGGTTTGGGATTGAGGTAGGCTGGTTGATTCAGTAATGCAAAATGTAGATTATAGCCTAATTTTGAATGAAGCCCAAGAGTGGTCAGAGTTTCAGAAGGCAGAGGGTATTTGAGTAAGCAGGTATTTATTGAATAAATGGCTGGAGTACGGGAGTAAAAGGGTTAAACAATATGGAAAACTTGAATTTACAACTGTGCCTGTTATCCTTCCTGTTATTGTATTTTTCATTTATCTATTGGCTGAACTTTCTTCCTTATGCATTTGGATCCTGCATAAAGAAAAGTTGATTCTCTGTATTGAAGTCATGTTTATTTTGTCTCTGTATCCCATTATGGTCACTTGCATCAGTGAGGTCATCTTCAGTGCTGACTTCTGGAGATGGAGCAGGCAGAGCAGTGGTATACCTGCTCCTTCTCTTTACATGGCTCCTTCCCCAATGCAAAACACAGGTTTAATAAATTATGAAGTTGGTGAAGGGGTCTCTAACAACAGTCTTTATGTTTAATTCACCACACCCTCCTAATTTTCTTGTTCTTTCAGCTTATTTTGCGACCCATCTTATCCTTTCCTCTCATTCATTCAGTTCAGTTGCTCAGTCATGTCTGACTCTTTGAGACCCCATGAACCGCAGCATGCCAGGCCTCCCTGTCCATCACTAACTCCCTGAGTCCACCCAAACTCATGCCCATTGAGTCGGTGATGCCATCTTACCATCTCATCCTCTGTTGTCCCCTTCTCCTCCTGCTCTCAATCTTTCCCAACATCAGAGTCCTTTCAAATGAGTCAGCTCTTCGCATCAGGTGGCCAAAGTATTGGAGTTTCAGCTTCAACATCAGTCCTTCCAAGGAACACCCAGGACTGATTTCCTTTAGGATAGACTGGTTGGATCTCCTTGCAGTCCAAGAGACTCTCAAGGGTCTTCTCCAACACCATAGTTCAAAAGCATCAATTCTTCTGCGCTCAGCTTTCCTTATAGTCCAACTCTCACATCCATACATGACCACTGGAAAAACCATAGCCTTGACTAGATGGACCTTTGCTGACAAAGTAATGTCTCTGCTTTTTAATATGCTGTCTAGGTTGGTCATAACTTTCCTTCTAAAGAGTATATATTCTGCTGTCTTCTCTCTCCCTTTACTGCTCTTTCTCCAGCAAAATTCTATCTGCAAATTTCATTTGGTTCTAAGGGTGATAATCTCGAGGCAACTTTAAGGAATGTGAAGGGTTTCTTTGAGTTGTTGGATGACAGGCCCCCAGCATCCCCTTCACACACACAGGGCTTCCTGAGATTGGCGTCCCCTGGCCATCGCCTAGCTGTGCGACATCGGGCAGTAATTTCAGATCTTGCTGATTTCTAGTCTGTCATAGATTGTGTTGTCTGTTGCTTGATCTGCCTGTCACACTTTCCTGTCCCTCTTTGCCTGGTTTGGGATCCTTTGAGGATACTCTTTACCCATTCATTCCACGTGGTCCAGGGGGCCTGTCAACCATGGGATGTGAAAGAGGGGCTTCCTCACTCACTGGAGTGGGCAGGTGACCCAAGTACTCCATTCTCAAGTCACCCCCATCAGCATTTCCTCTGGGACTAATCAGTGGAGCGAAACAGTGCCTTTTGCACTAGGGCTGCTCTGCAGGATGGCTGTGTCTGCCATGTGGCAATATCCTTTGAGAATGATGAGAAACCAAGGCAAGCAGAGTGAGAGCTGGGGCAGAAGCCAGAGGCTTGGCCCTGCTGTCTCAGCCCCTGCCTGAAGCAGGCCTGGGCTCAGCCACCCCAGCTTCCCAAGTCCACCACCTCCTCTTTGTGTTTCAGTGACTTTGGGTTGGGTTTCTGTCATGTGCAATTAAAGACTTTGAACAAGTATCATCAGCCTGTAAAGTTTTAAAAAGATTTTGCAAGCAATCGTCTGTTGTGTTGTGTTAGTTGCTCAGTTGTGTCTGACTCTTGGCAACCCCACGGACTGTAGCCCACCAGGCGCCTTTGTCCTTGGGATTTTCCAGGCAAAAATACTGGAGTGGGTAGCCATTCCTGTCTCTAGGAGATCTTCCTGACCCAGGGATCAAACATAGGTCTCCTGTGTTACAGGCAGATTCTTTACTGTCTGAGCCACCAGGGAAAGGAATATGAATTCATAATTAGAAACATTTAAATAGCTTGGTGTTTCCTTAGAAGCATTGAGTAGTGAGTGAGGGGCTTCTTCTTCTGCACCCCTACCCAATAGAAATCCCTTCTCCCAAAGTCTAGCTACTGGGAACTTCTAGCTTTTTTCCTTTGTATTTACATCCTTATAGATGTATATACACATACTCAATTTGTGTTTTATTTTTTAACATTTAGAGTAACATTATGCATATTATTCTGTAATGTTTTTTTTTGGAAATCTTTAAGGCTAATACATATAGTTCTACTTCATTCATTTAAAAGACTTCATTGTATTTGATAGCATGGATAATTTGCTTAAGTAACCCATGTTGATGGACGTTTAATTGTTACTGTCATGGCTTTTTCTTTCTGTAACAGCACTGCTGCAGTGAATAATTTGGCATGTTTTCTTGCACACATATGGACGTATATCTGTAGATAGAGCCTTCTAGCAGAATGGCTGAGTCGTAGGAAACACATGTGAAATGTTTTGACAGATTCTGCCATGTCATGTTCCAAAAAGGCCAGACTGATGACTCAGAGTAATTTCCACTCCCTTCCCTCCTAATCCCCAAAGCGAAAACATGAGGTCCTTGTTCACATGAATTCCTCTGAATGCTGGGGAGGTGAGCATCCTTTCACAGAAGTTCTGAATTTCTTCTTTGTGCCAGTGGGTATCCATAGTTTTTGCTTGTTAAAACTGTATTTCTTGGACTTTTTCTTACTGATTTGAATATATTCTCTGCACATTATAGATAACTGTTATTGATGTAAATATTTTCTCATATTGCTTTTAGTTTTGTTTACAGATAAGTTTGAGTTTGTTTTTGTTTTTGTCTCTTGGGTGTATGTGCATAGTTTTAAGTTTTGTCTTTTTATCTTTGATCAGGCAAACATTTTACATTCTTATGAATTCAAATTTGTTAATCTTTTTCTTTATGGCTTCTGAGTTTTGCATCTTGTTTGGGAAGGCCTTTCCCATCCCAGATTATAAAGAGTTTTTCCTATGAGTATTTTTAAAACTTTAGATGTTTCATCCAGCAATGTCATTTTCATCTATAAATGAAGACATGTGTCCTTCGTGAGGATTGAATGAGATAATGTGAAAAGGGTCCTGCCTCCCTCTCCAACCTCCTACATTTCCAAGCACTGCACTGAAGCCTCCTTCCTTCATACTGGTGTTATCGGGGCTGTTTCTTTGATGCCAGGGAGTTCGGGCACAATGTTCGGGAATCCGGTGCCCATTCTGCCACCAGTGGGTGATCAGCTCCTTCCAGAGAGTACCCAGGACTTCACTTGCTATCCTCGAAAAGCAAAACTCTTCTCATGTGTACTGTCTTAGAGCACAGTTGGCACCATGTCTTTGAGACTCAACATATTCTCAGATGCCAAACCTTAAAGTCACCTGGGACTTTCATCTTTCTCTCCCACATCCAATCCATCGGCAAATCCCATTAGTTTTACCTTAAAACACACTCAGAACCTAACACTTCTTGCCACCTCCTCTGCCACCCCTGGGGCCAGGCTGCCATGGCCTCTCACCCAGATACTTCCATGTCCTTCTCATCCCTCCAACAGTAGCCAGAGGTGCCCTTTAAAACGCAAATACAATCACTTCCTTTCTCTCTCTGTTTGAAACCCTCCCAGGTGACTCAGAACAGAATCCAGAGGTCTTGCCTGCAAGGCCCTCCATTTTACCTTCAGGTCCTCTTTTTTCACTCTTGGCCTCTCTTGGACACTCTCCCCAGGCATCTTGCTCTTTCTGTGGTGCCCCAGGGCCTTTGTACCTGCTGTCGGGAGTCCTCGTCTTCCGGATGCCTGCTGCATCCACTCCCTTGCTTCATGCGGCCACCTGCTCAACTGTCACTTTATCCAGAGGCCCCTTCCTCCATTTCTTCTTTTAGCCCTTACCCACGCCGGACACATTATACATTTATCGATTTTTCTCTTTGTGTACTGGAATGTAATTTCCTTGTGAAGAGAGATTTTGTTTCCTGTTGAATGAATCTCCAGCACCCAGAGCAATGCCTGGCATGTCCAAGTCCTTCATTTATTTGTTGAATGAACATAGAGAGGTCCAACCTGGACTCTTCCTGATGCGGGCCCAGCCTGCTGTTAGAACTTTGTCTGCCTTCTCTTTGATCAGCTCCAGGACTTGGGCCGTGGGAGTGCTTGCTCTTGTTAACGCTGTTTCCAGGGGTCTCTGGACCAGGGTAGGCTCAGCCTGGACAGGCAGGGTCGGTGTTTGTGTGTGTCTGCCGTACATTTGGGTCCAAGCGGGCAGAGTCCTTCCAGCGGTAAATCATCACTTCCGAGACCACGCCTGTGCGTATGACCCAAGGGCAAATCAGCAAGCTCTTCAGCAGCTTCCCTAATTGGTGTCATCTTCAAACACCCCCTGTGGCTTCCAACTCTGGCTTTGCTTATGAAAGCGTCTCCCTGCTTCTCAGGAGACATTTTAATGTAGCCAGGTATTTGGCTCTCTCCACACTTTCTCAGCTCACCAAGCTATAAAACGAAGGCCTAAAAATAGGTGTGATAAGCATCACAGCAATGATGCCAGAGCTCCCCAACTACCCCCCCCCCACAGCTCAAGTGCATGCGGAGACCTCAAATGTCAGCCCGAGGTGTGTGGGGGCAGAGTCTTGTCTCCCCTCTTATTTGGGGAGGGGGGGCTCCCCAGTGGGCACCTGCTCCTGCGCCCACCTCTGACCCTTTCCTTTTCTCTGCCTTTGGTTAATCTTGGGTGGGGAGGGCTGTTGTCAGTATTTGGGAACAGTGAATTTAGTTGTATTTCTTTCGACGGCAGTGTTTCCTTGGTAAAGCCTTCCTGGCTCTTAGTTGCTATTAGTGTTTAAATGACTGTTAGAATGGACGATTTGAAATGATTTATTGTTGTTGTTCAGTCGTTCAGTCATGTCTGACTCTTTGTGACCCCATGAACTGCAGCATGCCAAGCTTCCCTGTCCTTCACCATCTCTTGGAGCTTGCTCAGACTCATGTCTGTTGAGTTGGTGATGCCATCCAACTATCTCATCCTCTGTCACCCCCTTCTCCTTCTGCCCTCAATCTTTCCCAGCATCAGGGGCTTTTTGAATGAGTTGGCTCTTCCCATTAGGTGGCCAAAGTATTGGAGCTTCAGCTTCAGTCCTTCCAATGAATATTCAGGGTTGATTTCCTTTAGGGTTGACTGGTTTGATCTCCTTACAGCCTAAGAAACTCTCAAGAGTCTTCTCCAACAGTTCGAAAGCATCAATTCTTTGGTGCTCAGCCTTCTGTGGTCCAACTCTCACATCCGTACACGACTACTGGAAAAACCATAGCTTTGACTATATGGACCTTTGTTGGCAAAGTGATGTGTCTGCTTTTTTATGCTGCCTAGGTTGGTCATAGATTTTCTTCCAAGGAGCAAGCGTCTTTTAACTTCATGGCTACAGTCACTGCCCACAGTGATTTTGGTGCCCAAGAAAATAAAATCTGTCACTGTTTCCATTTTTTTCCTATCTATTTGCCATGAAATGACTAATAGTAAAAGGTATTTCTAGCATAGTAGTAGGCATTGAAATTTTAATTTTAATTACTCAAGTAATATGTGAATATGTTCTGCTTTAAAGTATTAAAACATTGCATATAAAGCCAAAGTGTTTGTTTTTCTTTGCACCACCCAGGGTCTCAGATCCTGCCCCCAAACCAATCTTCTTGTCCCTCTGTAGCCTTTGTTTTGCTCCCCAGGGAGCCTGGAGCACAGGGTGATAGTACTAGTTCCATATAGAGTGCTGTTGACCAAGGAGCCCCAAGACTCAGGTTCCAGGGGCGATGCAGCAACAGGCTGGGTAATTCTCCCAGCAGCTCTGGGAGGGAGAGGGTGAGTACCTACAGTTGGTAACAGCTCTGTTGAAGTACCTGTCACATGCTGTACAGTTCACTCTTTTAAAGTCTGCAGGTCAGTGTTTTTCTGTCTATTCACCGAATTCTACATCCATTGCTAATATCTCATTCCAAAATGTTTTCCTACCCAGAAGGAAATTGTAGATCCACTGGAATGGCAGCCACTCCATGTTCCTGCATGTAAGTTGTTCCCACGGGTTGCAGGCTGCTCCAGCTGAATTGGCTCAAAGCAGGGTGCTTGCAGCACTGAGGTGGCTTTGTTGGAGGGTGTTTGAAGGTGTTTCCTTGCAGGAGAGCTTCTCCAGGATGGCCTCAGTGCTGTTTCTGGGGCTGAAGACGGTGGTTGGGTCATTGAGTCATTGACTCACTTTACATTTGTGAGAGGAGAGAAGGGCCAATACTCAGACTGCCCAGCATCCTTCTACTGAACCTTAGACTTTTCCTCCCAAATAGCTGCCATGATGCCCGGTGATGTCCCTGCTGCCACTGGTATGCTGGGTCATATTGTTGCCCTGAGGGCAGCTGGCCCTTCAAGACCGAGAGAGGGTACTTTTTTTTTTTTTTTTTTTTTGTAGCCAAAGCAGATTATTTTTGCTGTGTGTGAATCATCTGAGGAGTGAAAATAGCAGATAAGGCAAGACATGACCATAAAAAGCATTTCCTGAGCACCCTCTGTGCGTGTGTTTGGTTTACTATGGCTGTGTCAGGCATCTCCTATGCCAGGAATTTGACCTTTTGGACCTTGATTGCACACCTAGCACGTGCTGGGTGTTCAGTGACTGAGGCCCCATCTCTGTCTTTTTTTTTTTTTTCCGGCTGCACCATATGGGATCCACACCCCCAGCCTTGGAAGCATGGAGTCTTAACCACTGGACTTTGGGGGAAGTCCCTTGTCTCTGTCTTCAAGAAGTGCTAAATCTTTGATTTGGCGAAAACGTCTATGGACCACCACATTCCTGCAAGGTGGACTGTGATAAAGAGGTCCTGAGCCGCTGATCAAGTTGACAGGCACACCTCATGAACTTGGGACTATCCCTGCCCTTTCCCTCCTGCCCAGTGAGATGATTATTCATTCCCTATTTCATTCACTGGGATGTCTTGAGAGTAAACAAGACTGAGAATGTGCCAGCCCTGGATGTGCTGGTAGCTCATAACATTTTAGGGTCAGAGATCCCTTTAAAGAGCTGATGAAAGCTTTGGGCTTTCACCTCAGAAAAATTGCTCTGGGGCGCACACCCGTGTGATTCTGCAGACAATTTCAATTTCACGGTTTTCAGGGACATCCTGAAACCCATCCATGGACCCCCGAGGGGCTGGAGGGTAATAACACTTGTTTTATTTATTTTTTTACTTTATTTTTTTATTTTACATTAGTTTATTTATCTGTTTTTTAACTTTACAATATTGTATTTGTTTTGCCATACATTGACATGAATCCACCATGGTTGTACTTGTGTTCCCCTTCCAGAACCCCCTTCCCACCTCCGTCCCCACCCCATCCCTCAGGGTCATCCCGGTGCATCAGCCCCGAGCACCCTCTATCATGCATCGAACCTGGACTGGCGATCCGTTTTGCATATGATAATTTACATGCTTCAATGCCGTTCTCCCATATCATCCCGCCCTCGCCCTCTCCCATAGAGTCCATAATACTGTTCTATTTATCTGTGTCTCTTTTGCTGTCTCACATACAGGATTATCTTTACCGATTTACTAAATTCCATATATATGATAACACCTGTTTTAGAGCTTATCTCCTGCAGAGTGTTTTTTAAATCCCAGATGGTAATTCTGTTATTAAGAATACTGTTTCTCAGTTATTTCTATGTCAGAATCCTTTCTCCTTAATAGTATCATTTTCCAAAGGTTCCTTATGATGCGGTATTATTTAGATTCTTGAGCCTCAAGGATAAAGCCAAAGCAGAATAATCCGATAAACTAAAATTTTTTTTGTCCTGGTATACATGTATAAAATAAAGTAGAAAACAATGACACAGGAGCAGACTTTAAAAAATATATATATATACAACGCATCTGGATTTTAGGAGTGACATCCTGCTTCGTTGTGTATTTGGGGGCTGCAGAGCCCACAGAACTGTTTTAAGGGAGGGCAGCATTAAATCCACTGCTCTTATAAAACTAATTTGATGGCGCAGAGCTGGGGTTGGGGCGTGTGGGTAGGAGGCTGAGGGCACTGGCCATGCCAGGTTTCCCAAGACGCGGAGGCAGGATTGACAGGCACAGCTTGGTCTGGCGCTGGCGGGGAATCTGCTGCGTGTGCAGCCTCCTTCCTGCCCCTCCCTACGCGGGCAGGCGGCAGTGCCACCGTTGGCCGCCCCGTCTGCCTCCTCTTGCCGGAGCCCCCCCTGTGCACCCCCCTCTCCACTCCCCTGACGCAGCCCCTCCACCGGCCTCCTGGTGGAATGTCCTGTCCTGGGAGGTGTTGCATCACTCTCTCCAGGCGCCCGCTCCCCAGGGCTGGTGTGACTCTTGACCATGAAAGGTCTGAGGTTTGGGTTTCAGGGCTGATGTGGTGTCTCTGTCCTGGGTGGCATGTCTCAAAGTTGAAATGGTAAGGTCACAATACCACCCAGCATCTATATACAGCATAGGATATTTTATTTTATTTTTCCTACTGAAGCACTTTCTGAGATCTCCCCTTATTCTCCCACGGCATGGCCTGCTGTTCAGAGCGAGGCCCTCTGTTCACTGGTCCGCAGCTCTTGAGGTAGTCTGAGATGTGGTCCGGCAGGTGGCAGCGGGACCACACGTGCCCAGGTGAGAGTTCCAATACTGATGCTGTGGCTTAGTGGTTAACGCCAGGTCCCCCACCTGTCGGGTGTGGGATTGTGGGTCGGCAATGACCTCTATCAACTACTCAGTCTCCCTGTCTCTGAGGTGAGAATGAAACACCTGTTTCTTTGGGTTTATGTGCGAATGAAACAACAATGTAGAGGGACTACAAAATTCGGAGGCCCCAAGGCCCTACCTTTACTTCTGACACCAGCTGCAAATTTTGAGGTCTCCAAGACCATCCTCTGGAGTGATAATTCATTAAAAAGACTTATAGAACTTATTGGAAACTGTGCTAATTGCAGTTGTGGTGAAAGGATACAGATTAAAATAGGCCATGGAAGAGATGCAAAGAGCAGAGTCTATAAGAATTCCATGCCCAGAGCTTCTGACTGTCTTCTCTTGCTGTCTTCCCGTGAGGCTGACCTTAGTCTCCAGCCTCTTGAAGGTTATGCTGATTCAGTATGGCTCAGAGCCACCACCATAAATCATATGTTAGACTGGTGTGGCCCTAAGTTCCCAGTAACAGACAGTCTTACCAGGCAGGACAATCTGAGGGCTTAAGATCACCTCCCAGAGCCAAGAGCAAGGCAAAGGCCAGTAGTCTCTTTGTGAAGCTTGACTCTACTACACGTCTGTAAAATGGGTACAGTATCCGGCCCATGGCTGGCCCTCAGGCCATGTCATCATATCCTCCTCTCCAAAGCTTGTCACAGTGGGGTGGAGAGCCCCTTCCCGTCCTTCTCAGAGTCCTGAGCCGGGTCAAAGAGCCCTAGGACCCTGTGCTGAGCGCCTGGTTACCCCTGTTTCTCTCCTCTTCCTATTTAACAGTGATGCTAGGGCAAAATCACACATCAGAGGCTGGCAGGCAGGGAACCAGGAGGAAAGGAGAAGGGAGGCATCCTTTTTGGTGTCTCCCTCCCCCGCCTCCCAACACACATACCCCGCTCAGGGTGGGCACAGAGGGTCAGTTGTCCCGTACTGTCCCAGTAATGCAGATCTGTCCTTTAATGTGTAACATACATGCTTTGTGTTGAGTCGTTTCTAAGTATCCCAGTATTTCATTCAATGGCTAAGGTATGTTTTAGGCATGAAACTATTTTGTCCTTTCTTGGTGTGAAAGGTCATCATCCCCTTAGTTACTCTGAGTGCGGTCAGTTCTCAGTATTTGGGAGCTGTTTATTATCCCTGCAGGAAAATAGCCAGGCTCCTTCCTACTTTCTTCTCACCATTCCTGTCCTCAAACTCAGACACAACACAGGCAAGCAAGCCAAGAAGCTGCTGGCCTCCCTGCTGTATTCCTTTCCTTGAGAGAATGGAAGAAGGAAGAGGGGTATCCTGTTTGACTTCTTGGCTAACAATAAAAAGATGGGAGGGATGAGGGGGAAAGTTGAAACTGTGTTTGGAATTTCAGTCAGAGCAGTGATATCCCCTCTGTATTATCTTACATTTGTTCCCCAGGCTACAGACTTCCTGTCATACCCCATATCTCTGAAAAATCTAGGAATACGTGCTTTTTAGCTGAATTCATCAATCTGCTTTAGTTCCAGTTCTGTCATTTTTATATGTGCTGCCATCCTGATCCTTAACATAATTTTTCAGCAGCTCTTTATCTTACACATCTGTAGATAATATCTTTTTTTCTCCTTTGTTTTGTTATCTATGCTGGCTTACCTGAGACTTTGCTGAGAATATGCTAAAGACAATGTACAGGCATCTCTTCCCCTAGTCTCCTTTCTCAGATTTCTTTGAAAAAATTGGGGGGAAGCTTTTCTTCTCATCAGGTATAAGCAGTGTCACTTGCACATTGATCCTGACTTCTGACAACAGTAACACTGTGTTTTCAAGGGCAAGGCCAGTTCACTGCTTGCCCCTGAGAGTTGGGGCTCATTCTTTGGTAGGTCCTGAACTCATTCTCTAAATTTCTTTTCGTTCCCGAACACCAGTTGTTCCATCCTGGGGCCCTGGGGCCTTCTGGGCTGAGTGTGAATCCTTGACAGTGAGGTCTGTCCTTGCCTGTCACTGACACCTCATTATTGGATTCCGGAGCAGAAATTCTGTGAGAGATGCTTTCTCTTTTTCTTGCCCTAAGAAGGCTGAGCTGGTGTTAAGTGTGAGAACCTGGTCTTCTGAGCCTAGGAGCCTTGAGGACCTTGCTGAAAACTTCTGACCCCTGGAACCATCAGCAGCTTCTTCCCCCCATACCTAGTTTCCAAGAACAGACCACAGGAAGCCCTGGTAAACCTCCCCAGGCAGCAGGATCTGGCCTGAAATCAGTCATGGCCTCTCTCAATTACCTGTATTATCAGGCCTATTAACCAGGCTCAGAAAACCTCTTCTCTTAAGTCAGTACTTTCCTTATAGAATCACTCACTATGGGTACCAGCATCCATGCTGGGTGTCCTATCTCAGTCAAAATTCTCTGCTCCCTTTCTCTCTCTGTCGCAGCATCATCACTTAAAAATACTACAAGAAGGAAGCTGGCAAGGCTCCAAAATGAAGCACCCTGTGGACAAACAATACCCTTTGGACAAAATGGAGTTCTTTTGGAAGCCATTCTGGGAGCCCCTTTCTGGCCTTCTAACTCCAGAGTTTGGTTCGTTGTGACTCAATTCCATCCAGCCCTGTCCCACCATGACTTTACTTTTAGGGCAAAATCGGTGACCTCCTCTCCCTTGCCGCGATGCTTCTTGTGTAGGGATGAGCAGAACTGTCAGATGAAACCACGAAACACAGAGCCACGTGTATGGATGAGAGGACTGTGCCTGTGCCTTCCAAATGTCTACCCAGGGGGTGTCTTGTGGAGGACACTGCCTCTGGACAGAATTCCGGATATGCTGAGGAGGCAAACATTGTGATTTACGGCAACCTACTCCAGTATTCTTGCCTGGAAAACCCCATGGATAGAGGAGCCTGGCAGGCTAAAGTCCATAGGATTGCAAAGAGTCAGACATGGCTGAGGTGACTTAGCATGCACGCATGCATGAGTAGAGTTGCCCATGCACAGCAAGTTCTTTGGCGTGTGCACCTTGATGAACGTCATGGCAAACTAGGGGTGCAGCCCCTTGAATGGTCCCTGGCAATCTTGTCTGGAGTTTCTGCTTAGTTCTGGAAATACTGGCTTGCCCTGGCTACACTTGGCCCACTTTTGTGACTCAGCATTTCCTGGCCGGCTGATGCTCATGATTTTGCAGAATGACCAAGAACTGCTCGCTCAGCTACCTTCACTTTCACGTTAAAGCTGATGGCCTCTACACCAAGATAATGGACGTATTTTTATACTCAGTAATTTGGTGTTCCCTTCTAGAGTGCTTTCTCAAGAGAGCAGTCTTACATGTGACTTCGGCTAAGCAGCTTGTGCGGGGTGTGCTGTTTAACCATACCTGTCGTCCTCATCTTTTCAGTGTGCTTGAGACTGCCTGTTAAACCACTTTCACTAGATTCATTGCTTCCCCTTCTTCATGAAAATAAAACCAATTCCTTCCTTCCATTCGATGAAGACATCGTTTTTACCGTTTACTAAAAGTCTTCCTTCTGTCTTGAATTATTGATCTTTGGGCAAGAACTAGAAAGAAGCGTGCTAACTCAAAAATCTCTTTTTGATTGATTTGGCTTTTATAATGTCATAAAGTGTGATAGAAGGTCTTATTAGTGTCCTTGGAGAAATTTATTTGTGCCTCCCTTGATGTTGTGAGCTGCTCTTGAGATATTGAGCAGAAGGATGGTGAAATTGTGGGAGAAGAAAAGGGAATGGAGAAGAGACTGGAACAAGGAAAATTAGGTCCAGGAGTACTGTGTTATCAGTTCATATATGAACTCAACCAAGACTTGGCTCTGGGAGATCATATGTGTTTGTGATTTTTAAGTCATGTACTTTCAGGTATGGTTTTGAGTATTTTTAAAGGAGTAGCCATCATGGTCAACAAAAGAGTCTGAAATGCAGTACTCGGATGCAATCTCAAAAACGACAGAATGATCACTGTTCGTTTCCAAGGCAAACCATTCAATATCACGGTAATCCAAGTCTACGCCCCGACCACTAATGCTGAAGAAGCTGAGGTTGAACGGTTCTATGAAGACCTACCAGACTTTTTAGAACTAACACCCAAAAAAATGTCCTTTTCATTATAGGCGACTGGAATACAAAAGTAGGAAGTCAGTAAACACCTGGAGTAACAGGCAAATTTGGCCTTGGAGTACAGAATGAAGCAGGGCAAAGGCTAATAGAGTTTTACCAAGAGAATGCGCTGGTCATAGCAAACACCCTCTTCCAACAACACAAGAGAAGACTCTACACATGGACATCACCAGATGGTCAACACTGAAATCAGATTGATTATATTTTTTGCAGCCAAAGATGAAGAAACTCTATACAGTCAGCAAAAACAAGACCAGGAGCTGACTGTGGCTCAGATCATGAACTCCTTGTTGCCAAATTCAGAATGAAATTGAAGAAAGTAGGGAAAACCACTAGACCATTCAGGTATGACCTAAATCAAATCCCTTGTGATTATACAGTGGAAGTGAGAAATAGATATAAGGGACTAGATCTGATAGAGTGCCTGAAGAACTATGGGCGGAGGTTCGTGACATTGTACAGGAGACAGGGATTAAGACCATCCCCATGGAAAAGAAATGCAAAAAAGCAAAATGGCTGTCTCAGGAGGCCTTACAAATAGCTGTGAAAAGAAGAGAAGTGAAAAGCAAAGGAGAAAAGGAAAGATATTCCCATCTGAATGCAGAGTTCCAAAGAATAGCAAGGAGAGATAAGAAAGCCTTCCTCAGCGATCACTGCAAAGAAATAGAGGGGGAAAAAAAAAAAGAAATAGAGGAAAACAACAGAATGGGAAAGACTAGAGATCTCTTCAAGAAAATTAGAGATACCAAGGGAACATTTCATGCAAAGATGGGCTCGATAAAGGACAGAAATGGTATGGACCTAACAGAAGCAGAAGATATTAAGAAGTGGCAAGAATACACAGAAGAACTGTACAAAAAAGATCTTCATGACCCAGATAATCACGATGGTGTGATCACTCACCTAGAGCCAGACATCCTGGAATGTGAAGTCCAGTGGGCCTTAGGAAGCATCACTAAGAACAAAGCTAGTGGAGGTGATGGAATTCCAGTTGAGTTATTTCAAATCCTGAAAGATGATGCTTTGAAAGTGCTACACTCGATATGCCAGCAAATTTGGAAACCTCAGCAGTGGCCACAGGACAGGAAAAGGTCAGTTTTCATTCCAGTCCCAAAGAAAGGCAATGCCAAAGAATGCTCAAACTACGGCACAATTGCACTCATCTCACACGCTACTAAAGTAATGCTCAAAATTCTCCAAGCTAGGCTTCAGCAATACATGAACCGTGAACTTCCAGATGTTCAAGCTGGTTTTAGAAAAGGCAGAGGAACCAGAGATCAAATTGCCAACATCCGCTGGATCATCAAAAAAGCAAGAGAGTTCCAGAAAAACATCTATTTCTGCTTTATTGACTATACCAAAGCCTTTGACTGTGTGGATCACAATAAACTGTGGAAAATTTTTAAAGAGATGGGAATACCAGACCATCTGACCTGTCTCTTGAGAAACCTGTATGCAGGTCAGGAAGCAACAGTTAGAACTGGACATGGAACAACAGACTGGTTCCAAATAGGAAAAGGGGTACGTCAAGGCTGTATATTGTCACCCTGCTTATTTAACTTATATGCAGAGTACATCATGAGAAACGCTGGGCTGGAAGAAGCACAAGCTGGAATCAAGATTGCCAGGAGAAATATCAATAACCTCAGATATGCGGGTGACACCACCCTTATGGCAGAAAGTGAAGAAGAACTAAAAAGCCTCTTGATGAAAGTGAAAGAGGAGAGTGAAAAAGTTGGCTTAAAGCTCAACATTCAGAAACTAAGATCATGGCATCTGGTCCCATCACTTCCTGGGAAATAGATGGGGAAACAGTGGAAACAGTGGCTGACTTTATTTTTTGGGGCTCCAAAATCACTGCTGATGGTGATTGCAGCCATGAAATTAAAAGACACCTACTCCTTGGAAGGAAAGTTATGACCAACCTAGATAGCATATTTAAAAGCAGAGACATAACTTTGCCAACAAAGGTCCGTCTAGTCAAGGCTATGGTTTTTCCAGCAGTTGTGTATGGATGTGAGAGTTGGACGGTGAAGAAAGCTGAGCACCGAAAAATTGATGCTTTTGAACTGTAGTGTTGGAGAAGACTCTTGAGAGTCCCTTGGACTGCAAGGAGATCCAGCCAGTCCATCCTAAAGGAGATCAGTCCTGGATGTTCATCGGAAGGGCTGATGTTGAAGCTGAAACTCCAATACTTTGGCCACCTCATGCGAAAAGTTGACTCATTGGAAAAGACCCTAATGCTGGGAAGGATTGAAGGCAGGAGGAGAAGGGGACGACAGAGGATGAGATGGCTGGATGACATCACCGACTTGATGGGCATGGGTTTGGGTAGACTCTGGGAGTTGGTGATGGACAGGGAGGCCTGGTGTGCTGCAATTCATGGGGTCGCAAAGAGTCGGACACGACTGAGCGACTGAACTGAACTGAACTGAAAAATTATTTATTTGGCTGCACTGAGTCTTAGTTGCAGAATACAAACTCTATAGTTGTAGCATGTGGGATCTAGTTTCCTGGCCAGTGATGAAACCGTGGCCCACTGAATTGGGAGCATGGAGTCTTAGCTGCTGAACCACCAGTGAAGTCCCTGGTTTTGAGTATTTTCTGAATTTCAGGTGTCATTGGGAATGATTCCCTTTGTTCAGTCTTTTCCCCTCATTAAAACTGGATTTGCATCTGCATCAAATTTTACGTTGTAGCTTACCGTATTCAATCCTGTGGGTGAATTCATTTTACCCTGTAAGTCAAGATGTTAAAACTTTGGCATGGATTCTACATAAAAATTCCCTCATATTCCTATTTCAAGCAGATCCTGAATATTCCTAGACCACAACCTACTATGATGAGTAGTAATCTTACTGGTTGATATTTTCTCGTTTGTAAAATAGGGTTGCTGAGAGGATGGGGTGAGATTAGGCATGTGCTCTCTCATGATCATCTTCCCACTCAGAGGCCCCTATTGAGCCCAGCTCGGCTGTTACAGTGAGGGCCATTCTGACCAGGCTGTCTGCCCTGTGGCCTCAGGTGGCCCTTGAGGCACATCCATGGTGGAGAATAATTGTCCCTTCATGCCTCTCTGAAATGGGGCTTCCCAGGTGGCTCCGTGGTAAAGAATCTGCCTGCCGATGCAGGAGACACAGAAGGCCCAGGTGTGATCCCTGGGTCAGGAAGATCCCCTGAAGGAGGGCCTGGCCGCCCACTCCAGTATTCTGGCCTAGGAAATCCCATGGACAGAGGAGCCTGGTGGGCTCCAGTTCATGGGGTTTCAAAGAGGTGGATATGACTTAACAACTGAGTGCAAGCCTTTCTGAAGCCTGAGTGTCAGACCAGAACTGGCTGCCCAGCTGCCTCTAGGGCTCCTTGGTTAGGCTGGAGGCAGTGAGGCTCCTTACCTCCGCCCAGGTCCCTGGGATAGCACCCAGACCCCTCTCGCCTACTGCACTGGAAAGCCAGATGGAAAAGTCTTGGAAGCCAGGCATGCTTCCTTGTTAACCACCACTGTCTTCAGGAGCAGCTGGTTGAGTGAGAGGCAAAATGGGGAAATGTGATGGTGATCACTGCCTGCCACTCCTTGAGTGCTAACTTCATCCCAGGGGTTAGGGCACTGGGCTAAGCATGCTTACCTCCAGGACTTCATTTAACCTTCACAGTGGACACTACCAGGAAGGGTTACTCTCTGTACTTTACAGATGAGGAAACAGAAAGCGTCATCTGCCTGATGACACATGCCAAGTAAGTGGCCAAGCCAGAATTTTAACCCGAGCTCATTTGGCTTGAAATGTGTAACCAGTCCCTAGAGAAATGTATATTCAATGAATATAATGATATTAACAAGATGGGACTTCCCTGACTGTCCAGTGGTTAAGACTTTGCCTTCCAATGCCAGGGTTCAATCCCTGGTCAGGGAACTAGATCCCACATGCCTTGTGGTCAAAAAGCCAAAACACACACAAAAAAGAAGATAATATCATAATAAATTCAATTGACTTCTTTAAAAAGTACACTTAAAAAATAATAATAGTACAATGATAACTGAGGCCAAGAGGGAAAGTGGGTTGAACTTTCTCACAGGCACACCAAAGATAGAAAACATTTCAGAGATTTATTTTATATATGTCTGTTTGGGGGTCTAATTGTGTCGTATCCTTCTGGCCCTTGCTCAGAGCTGCTTGCTCTTAGAGTTGTTCCCAGATATCCTAAACAACACCAGGAGCTTCAAGTGTCTGTTTTGATACCTCCTTGCAAGCTGTGTATCGAAGCTGCTATTTGTCTCGTATTCATTTGCACAAAAATCAAGTTTCTGTCTTTGGTATGTGTTTTTCCCAGTGAATAAAATTAAACTAAATTTATTATTTGAAAAAATTGTGTAAAGTGTGTTAGTTGTTCAGTCATGCCCAACTCTTTGCAACCCCATGGACTGTAGTCTGCCAGGCTCCTCTGTCTGTGGAATTTCCCAGGTAAGAATACTGGAGTGGGCTGCCATTTCCTTCTCCGGGGGATCTTCCCAACCCAGGGATTGAACCTGGGTCTCCTACATTGCAGGCAGATACTTTACCATCTGAGCCACTTTGAAAAAATTGTGTAAGTATGATAAAAATGCAAATAGTGTAAAGTTATAGGTAATAATGAGTAAAAATCTCCTTTCTTCTGAGACATTATTCACTGTTTCCCCTGTTGGGTTTCTTGGATGTCTTTCTAGAGATATTCTTCCCTACTTATATAAACATCTGTCTGCATGCATACCTTTTTTATGCAAAAAGTAACGTGTGCACACTACTAAGCCACCGTATTTAACTTTGTTTTAACAGTGTGTCTCTGAAGAGATTGGTGCCTGTGAGCACATAGAAAGCCACCTTGTGCGTTTGTTGATAAAGTAGTATTCCACTGTACGAGTTAACCATAATGTATTTGCACAGTCCCTGTTGATCTAGGTTGTTCCCAATATTGAATATTTTGCTGTTACTGACAGGGCTCCAGTGAGTATGCTAGCACATGCATCTTTGCTTATGTGTATGAGTCCACTGGGAGAATGCATTTCTGAAAGTAGGATTGCCAGGTGGAAGGACTATGCTTCTTTATCTTGTTAAGGTATGAGAGTACCTGCCTGCCATTGTCTCTAGATTTTATGTCTTCTAAGAATCTGCTCACTGCGCATAGAACCCAGGACACTGACCCACATCCAAAAGTTATGTCAGCAAAGTTGCTAATTAAGATTCATCTTAATATGCATTTGAAATGTTTGCTCAGGATTGCCGGTTTCATGGCTCAAGCATTCAGCCTAAGGAGTGAAAGGCTTAGGAATTTAACCACAAATTTAGGTTGTTAAAAGGTCTGCACAGTAGGGGTGTGTGTGTGTGTATCTGGCACCAGCTGGGTGTTTTACAGTTTTAACTCGATTCTGACACTCTGTACCTGGAAGGAGTGTCAGATTCTCACAGGTGAAGGGCTTAGTCTCACAAGACTGTCCTCTCACTCTGTCCCTCATCTGTAGATACCAGGTGGCTATAGATTAGAGGGCCCAACAGTCCCCTTCTTAAGTTGGATTAATTTGCTCAAGCAGCTCACAGAACTCAGAGAAACATTTTACATCCTAGATCGCTGAGTTATTGTAAAACTATATAACTCAGGAACAGCCAGATAGAAGAGACACAAAGAAGGGGAAAGGGTGAGGAGCCCCCATGCCCTCTCCAGGCTGTCACTGCCCCTAAATCTCCACGTGTCACCAACCTGGATGCTCTCCAGACCCTGTCCCTTTGAGTTTTTAATGGAGGCTTCATTACATAGGCCCGACTGAAACTGGGTGAAGACAGCATGTATATTTCTTATTCTAAATCACAGTATCACAGCTATGAAGGCACACTATTCCCCACTCTTTGTTCTGACTATTAGCTGTGTGGTGGGCAGACCTGTCCCTTCCTCCTGCCAGCTGGTCTGCCTCAGAGCACAAATGCATTTGCACAAAACATTCACACTTTCAGTCCCAGAGAGGATGAAACTCAATCTTTTGGCAGCAAATAATAACATGCATTTAAGACTACAACTTCTTTGGAACCATGGCATTTTGGAAGAAGTCGCTTAAACCAAAAAACCCATAATGCAGTTTTTACAGAAATTAAAGAGGTTGAAGTCCACTTGCCCAAATGACATTTTGTCACTTGCTTGCTTCTCTACAGTGCGATTTGCACAAAACAGACCCAGTTTGCACTGAATTCCATTTCTTGCTCCTTTTGTATCACACTATTTGTATTTGTCAACACATTTATAGCTGTATAGAAGAAAGTGTTGTGTTTTATTTTTTTTTTTGCATTAAATTTCATCCATTTTGGGGTTAGGTCATTCAACAATAACCCTGTTTCTATCAGTGTTTCATGGAAGAGCAAAAGATTTATCCCCATCCTAAAAAAAAAATGGAAGAGGAAACCGTGATGACAGAGAGGAACACGGTGGCTGCAAGTGCCCACATGTGCTGAGAGTATAGAAACACACAGACACGTGCTCTGAAACTGCTCATACACCCTCCTGGCTTGTTGAGATCCAGCAACAACTAATGAAGAAGCTGTCCTTCCATTTTTTTCTAGCAAGCTTTTTATGGCAATTATAGCATACCTAGAGAAATAATAAGTGAACATTCGATGGATTTCATGCAGTGAACATATCCCTAAAAATTCACACACAGATCAAGAAACAGAATATTATCAACATCCCTGGAGCTCCTTTGCCCCCTCGCCTTCAAAAGTCATTACAATTTTGACCATTCTGACCATAATTTAGTTTGCCAGCTTTTGATTTTCACATAATTGGAATTATGTAGTATGCTCTCTGTGTCTAACTTTGTCTTGCTCAGCGTTACGTTTGTGCCATTCATCATGTTGTAACCAGTAATGGTACTTTCTTCATTTTCACTGCAGTATAGTATTCCATTAAATGAGCATCCTGCAATCTGTTTACTTATTTTACTGTTCATGGATATTTAGGTTGGTCTAGTTTCTGGCTGTTACAAATAGTGTGGTCATGAACATTATTGTACATGTCTTTTGGAGAACATGTGCACACATTTCTGCCAGGATATAGCATTGCTGGATCTTTGGGTGTCTTATTAGGTGCTGTTGCCTGTCACTAGACTCTTTATGGTCATTCATTCATTCGGCAGGCCCTGTGCAAGACACTGGGATGAGGTAATAAGCAGAAACAGATGTGGTTTCTGTTCTTGTGCAGACATTAATCAAACGCACTAAGCTGAAGTGGTGTAGTTGCAATGGAGATGAGTGTTAAAGAGGAAAGAAGCAGGATTCCAAGAGAACGTCTGACGTGGGAAATAGATCTGGACTCAGAGGAGTGGTATGTAAGGGAAGGCTTCCCTAAAGAGTTGACAAAGCTGGGATTTGAAGGATGAAGAGGAGTAAGCAGGGTGATGGGAAAGCTTTCCGTGCGGTTCAGAGAGCATGTAAGTCACATTCCTGAAGCTGAAGGATTGCCAGGATGGCCAGAGCACAGAACAGGGATTAGGTGGTAGAGAGAGGGTAGTGAGGCTGAGATTGCGGTGGGGTGGGGGTTGCAAACCTACTGTGTTAGAGCAAAGGGAAGCCATTGAGGTGTTTGTGAATGCAGTCATGTGATCCTATAGGAACCACAAGGACCTCTCTCTTTATTTGTTCATCTGTCTTCCTCTGCAGCAAGATGACGCTGGGCTGGTGGTGCTGAGTATAGGAATGACAGCTCTCAGAAGGGACTGTTGGCCAACAGGATGCTCTCTCTGGGACCAGTCTTATCTGGACCTGTGTTGGCTAAGGACCCTTTTAGGTCTATGTGTCACCCTGTGGACATAATCAAGCATCTTTTGTCTTTCTTCTGTCTCTTACATCTCTCGTGGCTTTTGTCTGTTGTGTGTTTTGTTCTGGCACCTTTCCCATAAAAAAGGCAGTTGAATCCCATCCTAAAACCCTAGCTGTACCAGTGACATGAAAAGCTCTTTATAGATCTCACATTAATAAACCTCTTCAACTTTACCTGGCCCCACACTCCATCTGCAGCATTCCTGCCAAAATGAGTCTCCTTCCTGGCCCCACATTCTCAGAGTCTATTTTCTTCTTCCTTCACGATATTCCCCTTGCAAAGGATGTATGCCTGTTTACTCATGTAACCTGTTCTTTAAGTCCCAGGTGAGGTTGCTTCCATAGGAAGCCTTCCCTGGTTACTCCCACTCATGTTTATTTACTCCTTTCCTATTTCTAACAACCACGATTATAACTTGGGGCAGAAACACTGATGAAACATTTCTTTGGATGGGTGATTAGCTGAATTTCCTAATTTTGAAAAGATCTATTTGTATTTTCACATTATTCTGGTTAATGAAACAATGCCACCCTTTTGTAACAGCCTACAGGGGTTAAAACCTGGCAGATGTTCTTATCTAGTGATTCTCAGTGAGGTGAATGGGTATTATTAGCACCTATGTGTGGAGCATAAGGGGACCTGGAGGTGGAGAGTATAGAGTATGAAAAGATGCTTCTAGGAAAATGCAAATCACAACCATATGGAAGATACTGCTAAACACCAGAATCACTAAACTCTAGGAAGACTGAAAATACCAACTGTTGGTGAACATGTGGAGAAATTAGAACCATCATGCATTAGTGGTGAAATCATAAAAAATGGTGCAGCCACTTTGGAAAACAGTCTGGCAGTTGCTCACAGATTTACCAGCAAAGTCCATTCCTAGGTATATCCCAAGAGAAGTAAAAAAGTATGTCCACACAATGACTTGTACGTGAATGTTCAGAGCAGCCTTATTCATAATAATAGTAGAAACAGCTCGATATATATCAACTGATGAATGCATAAACACAGTGTAGTCTAGCCACAAGGTGGAATATTATTTGGCCAGAAAAAAAAGAAATGAGGTACTCATACGTGCAACTAGAACTTGCATACACTGCTTGTGGGAACGTAAAATGGTACAGCCAGTAAGGGACACAGGTAGTGTCTACTGAAGTTAAATATATGTCTACCCTATGACCATATCAATCTACTGCTAGTTATAGAGAGTGTTGAGTACATACATCAACAAAAAGGCTTGTGCAAGAATGTTTATGACAACTTTATTTATAATAGTTCCATTAGTGACTTAGTTGTTTCTATCAACGGGCAAATGGATAAAGAAATTGTAGTATGTTTATATGGTGGAATATCACTCAGAAATGTAAAAGAACAGACTACTGACACACACTTAGCATAAATGAATCTCACAGATATGTTAAATGAAAGAAGCCAGACTCAGAAGAATACGTATGATATAATTATAGCAATATGAAGTTCAAAATCAGGCAAACCCATACTTGACATTAGAAAAATGGTTGCTTTGTTGGGGATGAATATAGAACAAAAGGGAGATGTATCTTTTGAGGTATTGCAACTATTTCATATATCCTAATTTTCATGGTGGTTTAGGTGGATATACATGCATGTTAACAAAATTAGTGCCTTTCATGTACTTTATTGTACATTTATTATTTCACAGCAAAAAACTAAACATCTTAATAAAAATTAAGTGTTATTTTAAAATAAAATTTTAAAACTTTAAATTAAATTTAAAACACTTGAAAACCAATTTAAAAGATGTCTTGATCTTCACACTAGCTCCTAGCTCTTTGAGACGGAGACCTTGGTTTATTCCTATCTGGGGGCCATTCCCAAGCTGACAGGGGTGCCCAGCATCTTAGATGTGGTTTTCTTTCAGGTCAGCAGAAATAATATGGGGGAAAGGGGAGCTTGCCCAGTTTTAGGAGGGTCAGAGCAATCAGTCTGCTCTTCTCCTAAAGGAAATAAGTGCAGTGGAAGGGTCTTCAAACACAGCACCCCCTACAGGGAGTCTGGCTGAGGGGCTCTGTGAGATGTGCGGAGGCCCATCTATCTGTCATTTCCTGGTGGGGCTCAAGAGACCTGTGTTGGGAGCCCAGGCCAGCAGCACTGATGGGGTAAGAAGGGCTCATTGGCTGCAGGCTTAGTGGGAAGTGTTGGAAATGTTCCACAGCTGCTCAGAGTCCTTCAGGAGCTGACACTTAACTGAAAGCGGGTATCAATTTTCTCCCAGGATCTCACTGTTGCAGGGGACATTTCTGGCTGGACAGGGGAAGCCAGACGGATGTCTTTCTGTTTGTTGAGTGAAGGTTGGTCCCATGAAGACTGATAGCAGCCCACATCTGAGTTAGGCTGTCACGTGGCTGCTTTAGCCCAGCCAAGGGCACTTGAAACCTTGTCTTGTCTTTAGGAATGAGACTGACCAGGAACCATGATATCTTCGCAAGAATCTGCATTCTGGGAGGGTGTTTTTTCAGCGCACTGTTGATTGGATGTCTTCTCTGTGTGAGCACGTGCTGGGCACTGTCTTAGACACTGACACTCCAAAGTGAACAAAACAGACACAAATTCCCATCCGCATAATGGTCTTCTCTCAAAATAGGGTTGTTTTGTCGAACTGGCCGATTTCTTAACATCTTAGACAATTTTAAATTAGGAAGAAGTGCTTATGTATAGGTATAAGGAAGAAAGTAGGGAGGAAATTGGGCTTTCCCAGTGGCCCAGTGGTAAAGAATCTACCTGCAATGCGGGAGACACAGGTTTGATCCCTGGGTCGGGAAGGTCCCCTGTAGGGGGGCCTGGCAACCCACTCCCATATTCTTGCCTGGAGATTCCCATGGACAGAGGAGGCTGGTAGGCTATAGTCCACAGGGTTGCAAAGAGTCCTTCACTACTGAAACAACTTGGCATGCACGCAGGGAGGAAATCTGCAAGGCTTCCAGGTAGAACTCAGAGGACTGATCTGGTCAGGGAGGCAGAGTAGAGGAAAGACATCAGCCTCAGTTTGAACCTCAGGGGGTAACTTCCTGGAGGCAGGGCTTTTGGCAACTTTGATCTGTAAAACATAAAATAATCCCCACTGGCGGGATTATTATGAAGATAAACTGAAATTGTGGAGGTAGGTCAAGACCCTGGCCTGAGTACTGGTGGGCAACTATCTTGGCCATCAAGGTGGGGGGCTTCCCAAATGCACACCGCACAACAACAAGAAAACCTCACCCACTCAACGGCCCCGCCCATTCTGGGTGTTCTCAGCCCTGGCTGGTCCGTCTTCCATGCTCCCTGTTCCGGTTCCCAGACCTGCTCCAGCCTCCCTCTGATCCTCAGCAATGCAGACTTGTCTGGGAACTCGAGCACTAAAGCAGCCTGGCATTTCCGGCCAACTGCTGAGCTGAGACGAGGTTCTTGGTCAATGCCGGGCCAAGGAAGGAAGTCTCGTCCGCGGCCCCCCGGGGCTGCTTGTCTCAGAGCTCTGGAAAGAAGGCTGCTTAGGATTTTGTGAAAGTCTGTTTCTTGGGTGTATGTTTGATGGCCTTGGCGTGGAGTAATGTTGACCTTGGAAGGGGAGATTGCTTTTGTCTCTGATGCAGTTGCTCAGTGTTGGTCACCAGGATTGTGTGCTGGAGAGAAAACAATTTTTTTTTTTTTCCTGAGGTTGGGTGTTTCTGAGCCAGCCAGATCCATATGGGCCAGGCAGACCTGGGCCCCCTGAATTGATACAGCTGATGTGAGTGTTTTGTGGGTGAGAGCGGGGTCTGAAGAGTGAAGACTGGCCAAGCTCCAGCTGGAGAGGAAGGCGGCTGGGGAGCTGGTGGGAGCCCGGGGTGGGGGCTGCCTTCTGCAGAGCGGGGCTAAGCATCTGCCAGAGAGATGGAGCCCACCCTCCCTCTTCTCCCCTCCACAGCTTCCTCTCTCACGAGGACTCGGTGGGGAGCATTATTGGGGGTCGGGGGCAACTTGTGGCCAACTTGACCTCCTGTGGGAATGGACTGGGGGCTCCTTCCTGGGCTAAGGTGACTTGGTTTTTTTACCTTACTCAGGAGAATGGCAGCAGACATGGTATCCTTATTTGTGTGAAAACATGCAACACATTCTCCACAGGAGACAGTGCTCCACAGGTGCACAGGACATCCACCATAGCTCTCATGGGTTCAGAGAGGGGATTCAGAAGCCAGCTGGATCCTCAGCGATCCCTGGTGTTGGAAGCTTCCATCTTGGGTAACACGACTCTCATATCTGGAGTCTGGGTCCTTCTCTGCCTTACTATTTTGTCTTTTCCTTTGGTTCTGTGGTGTTCAGCTGGGCTTTCCTTAACTTCTTGACATTCAAGATGGCGACCCTGCTCTGGGTGGGCTCTGCCTCAGTGGCTCCCCAACACGTCCTCCAGCTTGTCTTGCTTCTAGTGTCCCCCACCCCCCTTAGTACATTCTTTGTCTTTGCCTTCTGTACCATCTTCCATCTGGGGCCTCTCCCCACCCCCACCATGCTGGAGGCTCTGGTGAATAAGCTGAAGAGGACACACGAAGACGTGTTAGGCTGTCATGTGAGTCGCTGGACACTGCCTTACTGATACAGCCATTCCTCTCCGAGTGGCTCAGACCTGGGGGTTTCTGAGAACCTCATGGTTTAATCGCTGCTCTGTTGGGGGGAGTTAAGACAAACTAAATTCTAAAAACTATTTTTAAAAGGTTTATGATGACATGGTGAATTTTATGTTTTGTGTGTTTTACAAAAACAAATCTGTAATGGCTTATGAGCTTAATAGAAGCTTTCACATATTAATACATTATCACTTCATTCTCTTAACCTCCAATGGGGAAAAAGAATCCCATTTTACCAGTTATTAAACCAAGGCAACGGTGAGGTTAGGTGGCTTGCCCAAAGGTATGAACTAACTGGGTTCTAAACTCCAGTCAGCATTACTTGGAAGCTTGTCCCACTTCCCACCTTCTCATCGCCTGCTGAGCCAGAGTTCAGAGACACACAGACTCCAGTCAGCTTTACTTTGAAGCTTGTCCCTCTTCCCACCTTCTCACCCCATGTCGACCCAGAGTTCACACACATACACATACACACACATTCAGTCCCTGCACTGTCCCTTTGTTATATTTTTATTAGGTGCTTCTTATTGGAAGAAATCAGCTTCTCTTCCCCAGAGAGATTTGTCAGTCATCCAAATCTCAGACAGTGGTGGCTCCAGGCCTCTTTTAATGTGGAGGAAGTAGAGCAGAATGATCAAGATCACAGGACCTGAGTTTGAACCCCAGCTTCTCCACCTGCCAGCTGTGTGACTTTGGGCAAGTTACTTCACCTTTCTGAGTCTCAGATACCTCATGCCTTAAGAGGAAATGCAAGTATATCCCGCCAGGCTCCCCTGTCCATGGGGTTCTCCAGGCAAGAATACTGGAGTGGGTTGCCATGCCCTCCTCCAGGGGATCTTCCCCACCCAAGATTGAACCTGGGTTGTCTCCTGCATTGGCAGGTGGGTTCTTGACCACAAGCGCCACCTGGGAAACCCAAATAGAAATGCAAAGAGGATTAAATGAGTTTGTGCCTGTCAGTCCGTTAGCGAGTGCCTGGCACCAGATAGGCTTGCAGGATGCCAGTGATTCCTGTGGTCCTGATGCATCTCACCAGGAGCCTGTGAGGAGAGCAGCCCAGACTCTCAAATCTTCTTGTGGGGAGGAAGTGATGGGGCAAGTGTAGTTTCACAAGCAGCCAGCTGATGCTTATTGGGACAGCTGAGATGGCCACCAGTGTGACAAGGATATAAAGGTGGTGTTGTTCAGTCGCTCAGTCGTGTCCGACTCTTTGTGACCCCATGGGCTGCAGCACGCCAGGTTTCCCTGTCCTTCAGTATCTCCCAGAGTTTGTTCAAACTCATATCCATTGAATTGGTATTGCTACCTAACCATCTTATCCTCTGTCACCCACTTCTGCCCTCAATCTTTCCCAGCAATTTGGCTCTTTGCATCAGGTGGCCAAAGTATTGGAGCTTCAGCCTCAGTCCTTCTAGTGTAGAGGTGACTTGATACAGAAAGTAAAAGGACTTGGAGGTAACTTAGAACATTCTTTTTCCAAGTGTGGTCCTGGACCAGCAGCTTCACATCTGGGAACTTCATAGAATGCAAATCCTCGGACCTTAGTCTGGAGTTAGGAACTCACAAACTCTGGGGGTGGATGCTAGCAATACTGTGCTTTAACACACCCTCCAGGTGATTCTGATGCCTGCTGAAATTTGTCAGCCATGTCTTAGAATTAAAGAGCCACCCCATTATTTCATTTCAAATAAATTTAGATGGACATGTAGTGATTGAGGGAAAAATTCTAAAGATGCGTTCACTTGTACCAAGAAGAGAGAAGAAGTTACGGATATGGGGGCTCAGCTCTGTTTCTGGCAAAGGCTGTGAGTCCATCCTGGTCCTTTGCTTGTCTTGTGGTGAAACACTGTGACTGGTGTGTGGACCAGAGAAACTGAGTTCAGGATCTGAATAGTGGCCTCAACCTTGCCTCTTCTAGTGCCAACAAGGGCCTAGTGCGAGAAGTTCTTTCTGTTGCTTGGGTGTACCAGCATCCTTCTGTACCCTCTCTGTCATTGTGGTTGGTAGTCAGTGTTGAAAGCAATTGCTCAATTACAAACCCTCTGCCGCCTCATCCTTGTTCCTCCTGGGCAAGCCCAAGTGGTGAAAACAGAAGATCTCTGAATAGTCACATTTTTCTCAGTGTCTCCCACCCAGTTCAGCAAAATACCCCCCTCTAGTGGCAGCGGAGCCGTCTGTGTACCCATGAGTGTAGCTTGTAGTTGGTGGAATCAGGCTGTACCCCTGACAGAACAAATATTACAGTCCCCGCCTTGGAAGATAAGACTCTCCTGATACAAGATCTGCAAGGAAGGGGCGATAAAGGAATGGGGTGTTATTGCCTTTAACTGCTTATATGTTGCCTCTGTTGCTTCCTGCTCCTCTGAAGCCATCACATCACCCTTCAGTACTTTCTGTGGGTATCACAAATCTCTTAGGCAAATTGTTTCCATTTTCTTCTTCCTCTTCTACCAACGTTTTTACCGCCCCCTAGCCAAATCTCTGGGCTGAGATATTTTCTCTGCTCAGACTTTCTTCCATTTTATTAAGACTGGATATTTCTTTTCTTTTGTATCTTCTCCCTCCCTTCGAAAACCTCTATCCCTTTCCCCCTCACGCCATTTGAGATATTCCCAGACTCCTCTGGGATGTGGAAGAACATCTCATTTCGAGCAGGTAGGATCAGTAATAGTCCTGGGCAGGCCTGTTATAGCTGAGACCTGGGAGGGGTGGCCCTGAGGTTATCTGGGCAGTGGGGCTGGTCTGTGGAGTAGCAGGGGGATGCTCCACACTACTCACAGTTGGTGTTGAAGCTTACAGACTTGGATGTCCTCACATTCCAGCTCCTCCCAAATGATTCCAGCAGTTGGTGATACATAAACATGTCCCCTTTTCCAAAATCATCCCTTAAAGCTTTGAAATAGCAGTAACAGCTACTATTTATTGACGGTCCATTGTATTCTACCTGCATCATTGGTTCTCAAACTTTAGCAGGCACCAGAATCCCTAGAGGATGTATATTCAAACCCAAATTACTGGGCTCACCCCTGAGTTTCTGACTCAGTATGTCTGGGGTGGAGCCCCAGAAGCTTCAGTTGTAACAAGTTCCCAGGTAATGCTGATGCTCCTGGTGCAGGGACTCCACTCTGAAAGATATAGTCCTAGATCATCTGACAGGTGCTCAGGTGGTCAACTTCATCCTTCTAATACCCTGTAAGTTTAGGAATGATTGCCCCCACTTTACAGATGAGAAATCAAAGGGAGAGAACAACTTGCTGCAGGTCTTGGATAGCCAGGAGCAGAGCTAGAATTTGAACCCACAGCCCTGGTAGTGGCTGTCCACCATTAAGTCACAGTGTTTCCCAGACCTGCCCTGTTGCACAGGCTGTGGAGGTGCTCGAGGCTCTCTTCCAGGTTTGTCTAAGGACATGAGACCCGAAAGAGCCTTAGCACGTCTTAGCCCAGCTCCGTACCATTCAGGGAGCAGCCCAAGTTTCCCCAGGGTTTCTCCTCTGGCTGAAATCTTGACTCAATCAAATGCTCAGTCCTTTATCCCACGTAGTTTAATGCTTCTTATTTATTTAAATGTTCCTCAAGACTCTCCTTTGAGAAAGGCCCATTGAGGCACAAAAAGGAATCATGTCACCTCTACTGTGGTGGCCTCTGACCCTCTGTCATGGCAGAGTTAGAACTGCACCAGGATGAAAGATCATCAGAGACCATGATTGTGCTCCCCTCAAGGTGGGGGAGAGGCAGGTAGAGAAATGGATGAGTGGCATGAAATAACCTGATCATCCCATCAGTTGTAAAGCCTTCTAGCCCACAGCACCCCACATGGCAGCTCCTAAGGCTGTTTGCTGGCATTCTTTCCTTGTTCTTCCCGTGTGATGCTCCACCTCCAGAGTGCTCATCCCCGTGGGCAGCATCTCCTTGGCTCCTGCTAGGTTTGACCAGTGCCCGGCACTGGAGGGAGATTGGGGGGTGGAGGAAGGGAGAGGCCCATGCACTCCTGCTCCTCCTTCAGTATGGCTGGTGGCCTCTTTCCCAGTGCCTATCTTCCAGGGCTCTACCCACCCCTTCCTGTCCCACCATCTTTTGTTTGCCTTCTCACTTGTATAACAAAGTCCCTGGATTAAATTTTCTCTGTTCTAAATATGTGGAGTGGTTTCTCTTTTCCTAACGGGGTTTTGACTAATATATCCATCCTACCATCCCCTCACTGTCCCCGTCCAGGTAGTTGCTCCTGTGTTCTAAACTAACACATACCCAGTGTATGATGCATTTGCATATGTGTCTTCTCCAATAGCCATGACCTTCTTAAGGGTTGGCATCGTATCTAATTCAGTGCCAAATCTTTTAGTGCCTCTTCAGTCACTATTGTGACATGCTTGGTTCATTAATGAATGAGCGAATAAATGAAAACATGTAGCAGGGTCTGAAAATGCATAAGATGGAAATATGCAGCATTTAAAACTTGTGCATTAGTCCAAATTCATCATGTGGAAATATTGATTTATCCCCCCCCAAATTTAAAATAGTAATAAACCTTAAAGTGCAGAATTGTTTAGTTGGTAAGTTGTAACCCCATGGACTGTAGCCCACCAGGCCCCTCTAGTCCATGGAATTTTCCAGGCAAGAATACTGGAGTGGGTTGCTCTGTCCTTTTCCAGGGGATCTTCCTGAGCCACAGATTGAACCCGTGTCTCCTGCATTGGTGGGTGGATTCTCTACCACCGAGCCACCAGGGGAAGCCCATATATTAGTTATCTAGTGCTATTTTACAAGCCACCCCAGAATTTAGTGGCTTAGAACAACAGTTTACTGTTTCTCATGATCGAGTTGGCTTCCGCTGGTCTTGCCTCAGCTCATTTGTCACTGCATTTGGTAGTGGTTGGGCTGGGACTGCTGGTCTTGCATGGCCTCACTCACACGTCTGGGGCCTTAGAAGAAATGACTGAGATGGCTGGTTCTCTCTGCGTCTGTGTGGAGTTCTATCCTCACAGAGGCTAGCCTGGGCTTGTTCTAAAGGCGGCAGTGTTCCAAGAGGGGGAGGTGAAGCCTCTTGAAGCAGCGGCCTGGAAGTTAAGCAGCATCACTTCCTGTGTATCCTGTTCCAAAGCGAGTCACCAGCCCAGCCCAGATTCCAGAGATAGACTCCACCTCTTCATGGAAACATCTTCAAGAAAAGCGCTTCAGAGAATTTGTGGCCATATTTAATTTACAGCGAGTAGTTATTTCTCATTACAAAACATTTCTTATTAGAATATTCAGTGCCTTAAGTACGCCTTTTCCTGGAGTCGATTTATAAAGCGAGTAGGTAACTCAACGTCCACAAAGAGCTACCCATTATCACCTATTTTCTTAGTTCTTCGTCTGACCACCAGATGGCGTCATTGCTTAGTCAAGCTGGAGTTTTGACAGTCAGCACCAAATTCCACCTGGATGTGCCCTTAAAGCTGAGGACTCCTGTAATTTTGCTGGGTGGATCAAGGCCTGGGTGGTGATGATCACAGAGGGCGCCTGGGCTGAGGACCGTCATGGGTGTTGGCTGGGAAACACCAACTCTTCCTTATTCTTATAGAACTGTTACAGGAACAAATACTTGTGAAGCCTCTTCACCTCTGGGATGGGATATTCTGTAAATATAAACAAATAAGAAGCTTCAGATATCATCCCATGACAATGGGCACAACACAAAGAAATACTGTTTGTAATACTGTTTGTAACTGCACACTCACGTGCTACCTATCAAAATTAACATTGTGTTGATTTCACTGCAATTTGTAAATTATTGTACACCAGTGCTTTCTTTATCCTCTATCAGTGTAGCTGTTTGTAAACCTGAAAGTGTATGCAAAAACTGGTGACATCTAATTGAGATCTGTAGTCTAGTTCATCGTATTGATCCCCTGTCAGGTCCTGGTTTTGATAATGTAATGTAGTTGCATAAGATGTTACCACTGGGAGAAGCTGAGTAATAGGGACAGAGACCTCTCTGTGCTATTTTTGCAACTTCTTGTGACTCTATAATTATTTCAGAATAGAAACTGAAAAAAAATCCTCTCTATAAATAACCCCCACCTGCTTGTGTATTACTCATATTTGCATTATTGTTTGGGAAGAGTTGAGCCTCAATTTAAAAACCTTTTTTTTTTTGTTAGTTGTTCTGCCAGAGTAGCATCTTCTGCCCCTTCAGATCCACTGGCCGTTTCCACAGAGCACCTGGTGGACCAACTGACTAGCTGTGCAGAGGGGCTGGAACCAAAGACCTGGAGGTGCTTTCACCTCCCTTCCTCCCCTCTGGACTCAGGTCTTGTTCCAGGTGCCTCCTACACTCAGGGCTCTGCCTTTCACTATGCACTTTCCCTTTTGGAGTATTAATGATGTCTTACAGCACTCCTCCAAGACTCATAGGAAGACACTTTCAGTCCCATTTTGTGGAAAGGAATACTAACTCTGAAGGGTGAAGGACTTACCCAAGGTGATGAGTAAGAGTTGGACCTAAGGCTAGCATTTGGACCTTGACTTTTAACCTAGATTTTCCTTGCCAATTCCTAAATAGAGTAAGAAGAGAAAAAACTTTTTCAAGTGTAGTAACAAAACTTGTTTTGAAGTCTCCATGTTTAAACACTAGGCCATTATTTCATATGTTTTTATTTATTGGCTTGCTCTATAAAAAGGCAACCTGTGATGTTCACAGTTTTTGAAGTAGAGAAATGAAACTTTCTCTTATGAATAAGGGAGAAAGTGGTGTTAACTTTTTTTCCCCACCCATAAGAAAACAATAGGTAGCAATTGGCTTAGTAGTTCTGTGGCAAAAAGGTATTTCCTGAGATTGAATCACTGGCAGAAGCAGACTGTGGTGTTTTGCTGACCAAAGAGCGTGGGAACTTTTCCGTTAAAATGCAAGTCAAAACCTTGAAAAATATAATAGTTCCCAGGGTGCTTGTCAGTGCCCGCCACACCAGTGAGGTCAGTAAGGCTGGTGGGAAGCCTGTACCGAGGGTTCTGCCCTCAAAGACCTTATGGTCTGGCCGTGGAGACCCAGACCAGTGTGCCTAAAGCCGCCAGAGAGAAATACGGAGCAGTGGCGCTTTTGTGCCGAGCTGTGTGGCACGTGCACGGGTGATTCTGAAAACGAGGGATCCTGAGGCCTGGGTCACTCAGAGAGGATGCCTGGATGTGGCAATGCTGGGGGATAGCTCTCTCTTGACTCTTAAAATTGCAGTGAAAAGCTGAACTCTTAAAATCAAGTCTTGTAGTCATACTGATTAGCTATGTGCCCCTGGAATAATTATATCGTTTCAGTCTCAGTTTTTTAAAAGTGAAGTGGAGGTAATGGAATTCCAGTTGAGCTATTTCAAATCCTGAAGGATGATGCTGTGAAAGTGCTGCACTCACTATGCCAGCAAATTTGGAAACCTCAGCAGTGGCCACAGGACTGGAAAAGATCAGTTTTCATTCCAATCCCAAAGAAAGACAATGCCAAAGAATGTTCAAACTATCGCACAATTGCACTCATCTCACACACTAGTAAAGTAATGCTCAAAATTCTGCAAGCCAGGCTTCAGCAATACATGAACTGTAAACTTCCAGATGTTCAAGCTGGCTTTGGAAAAGGCAGAGGAACCAGAGATCAAATTGCCAACATCCACTGGATCATCGAAAAAGCAAGAGAGTTCCAGAAAAACATCTATTTCTGCTTTATTGACTATGCCAAAGCCTTTGACTGTGTGGATCACAATAAACTGTGGAAAATTCTGAAAAAGTTGGGAATACCAGACCACCTGACCTGTCTCTTGAGAAACCTGTATGCAGGTCAGGAAGCAACAGTTAGAACTGGACATGGAACAACAGACTGGTTCCAAATAGGAAAAGGAGTACGTCAAGGCTGTATATTGTCACCCTGCTTATTTAACTTATATGCAGAGTACATCATGAGAAACTCTGGGCTGGAAGAAGCACAAGCTGGAATCAAGATTGCCAGGAGAAATATCAATAACCTCAGATATGTGCATGACACCACCCTTATGGCAGAAAGTGAAGGAGAACTAAAGAGCCTCTTGATGAAAGTGCAAGAGGAGAGTGAAAAAGTTGGCTTAAAGCTCAACATTCAGAAAACTAAGATCATGGCATCTGGTCCCATCACTTCCTGGGAAATAGATGGGGAAACAGTGGAAACAGTGGCTGACTTTATTTTTCTGGGCTCCAAAATCACTGCTGATGGTGATTGCAGCCATGAAATTAAAAGACGCTTACTCCTTGGAAGGAAAGTTATGACCAACCTAGACAGCATATTAAAAAGCCGAGACATTACTTTGTCAACAAAGGTCCATCTAGTCAAGGCTATGGTTTTTCCAGTGGTCATGTATGTATGTGAGAGTTGGACTGTAAAGAAAGCTGAGCACCGAAAAATTGATGCTTTTGAACTGTGGTGTTGGAGAAGACTGTTGAGAGTCCCTTGGACAGCAAGGAGATCCAACCAGTCCATCCTAAAGGAGATCAATCCTGGGTGTTCATTGGAAGGGCTGATGTTGAAGCTGAAACTCCAATACTTTGGCCACCTGACGCAAAGAGCTGACTCATTTGAAAAGCCCCTGGTACTGGGAAAGATTGAGGGCAGGAGGAGAAGGGGACAACAGAGGATGAGATGATTGGATGGCATCACCGACTCAGTGGACATGGGTTTAGGTGGTCTCCAGGAGTTGGTGATGGACAGGGAGGCCTGGCTTGCTGCGGTTCATGGGGTCACAAAGAGTCAGACACGACTGAGCGACTGAACTGATAGTTGATTTACAGTATTGTGTTAGTTTCAGGTATACAGCTGAGTGATTCATTTATATATTTATATATTCATTTATATATTTTTTTATATAATTCAGATTCTATTCCATTGTAGGTTATTACAAGATATTGAATATTGTTCCATGTGTTATACAGTAAATCCTTGTTGTTTATCTGTTTTATATATAATAGTGTATATCTGTTAATTCCATACTCCTAGTTTACATCCCCGCCTGCTTTCCCCTTTGGTGACCATAAGTTTGTTTTCAATATCTGTGAGTCTGTTTCTGTTTTGTAAATAAGTTCATTTGTATTAATTTTTAGATTCCACACATAAGCGATATTGTATAATATTGTCTTTTACTTACTTCACTCAATATGATATCTAAGTCCATCCATGTTGCTGTAAATGGCGAAATTTTCTTCTTTTTTATGGCTGAGTAATGTTCCTTTGTATATATGTACCACATCTTCTTTGTCCATTTTCTGTTGATGGGCATTTAGGTTGTTCCATGTCTTGGTTATTATAAATACTGTTGTTATGAACACTGGAGTGCGTGTATCATGAGAGTTTTCATCTTTCAGCTTCAGTTTTGTTTGTGTGGTAAAGTACCCATAGCATAACATTTACCATTTTAACCATTTTAAGGTATACAGTTCAGTGTAATAATGTTGTATAACATCACCACTATCTATCAGTAGTTCCAGAACTTTTTCATCATCCACAAAAGAGACCCTATACCCATTTAACAGTCACTCCCTTCTGCTCCCAAAAAGCACTGATCTATTTTCTGTTCCTATGGATTTGCCTATTGTGGGTATTTCCCATACATGGAATTATGCTGTATGTGGCTTTTTGTGTCTGGCTTTTTTCACTCTGCACGGTGTGTTCAAGGGTCTTCTATGTTATTTAGGCTTAGTTTTACATCCTGAAAAATCACCATGTAAAGGACACTGTGGGGCACAACTGGAAAAATGAAACTTAGATCATGCCCCTAAGGGTGCTTGTCTGCTGGAGAAGAGAGGCGTGTGTCTGGTTCATTCTGTCACAGAGTAGTGACACTTGTGACACGGGAAAGAACACCCAAGTTCAGGGGTGAAAGATGTAGGTGTGTTTGGGTAAATGCCGTGAGTCCAGGTGGCTCATGCATACGATCTGTAGAGAAACAAGGTGGGGAATGAATCCAGCTCAGGGCTGAATGTCTTTCTGGAATGTCTGGATTCATTCAGTGTCAAGTAGGAACCATTGATGGTTTTGAGCAGAGCAGTGACTGCTCCTCTTCAGGAAGATGAGCACCATGGTCATGGTAGCATCATGGAGCTCCATGAGGGCCTGGAAGTGATGGGAAAGGGTATTAGAATCATTCAGGTGAGAATATTGACTAGTGAACTGGCAGTGAGAACAGCAAGAAGTGATGAGTTTGCCATTTGTAGTTCAGGCTGACTCAAAAGGATTTGGCCTCTGTGGTGACTGTGGGGTCTGAGGGAGGTGAGGAGGTGAAGATGGGCCCAAGGGGATCCTGTAGGAGGCCCTGCGGTCCAGCCATCCTGTTCAGCCTCTCTCATTTCTGCTTTGTTCCACATTGAGCTGGCTGGGTGCTGAGCCTGGTTGCTGAGTAATAAAGGAGTTCTCATGGCACTGTGAGGGAAGGCTTTATGAGTCTTCCTGGTGGCACCCAGGTAGTAACTTATTCCCAGTTTTCTCAGTTTGCCCTGGTCCTTCAAGCCAACCATTCAGGAACTTTACGTCTCTAGCTTCAGCGAAAAATTTCCTTTAGGGGCTTTGGATGTTTCAGGGACTAAGCAGACTATCCCTTGTCCCTGGCCCATGCTGTAGTTGAGCTTGGGACCATGGTGCCTGTCTCCATTTTACAGATGAGGTACTTAGAGACTGAAAGCTTGCCTGTGGCGATAAGACAAGTAAGTGGTGGGGCTGAGACCTGAACCCAGGCCCTCTGTCTCCAGCAGAGTGTGAGCCTCTCACCACTGCCTGAGCCTGCTCCCACATTTGCACCCTGCTGCCCAGGAGCAGGTCACTGCCGGCAGTCTTTCTGATTTCACCCTGCATGCGCACCATTATCCAGTTTTCCCTTTCCAGCTGTTGGCTTGGACGAGGCTAAGGAGAGTTTGGGGTGGGGGTCACAATCATCCCATCTCCTGATATTCTCATTCCTCCATATACCTCAGGCAAGTGAGCTGATCACTGGGGGAAATGACTTGGGGATGCAGCTGAGGAGGGCAGGGAGCAGGAACTTGAGCCATGAGAGAGAAGCGTGGGCTGTAGTTGTTTCTCTCTTCCTCACCACAGGCATTTTCTCATCAGCATGAATGGAGTTCCTGGTGGTTTTGTGTGCACAGCCTCAGGGGGACTATGCTGGCCAGACTCCCAGGAATTGCTGAGAAGCCAGAGGTGTGTGGCATCACTCCAACTGAACCGTGAGGGCAGTGTTCTCCTGCCTGTGGAGCTGCTGCTCTACACAAAGTAATAGATCCTTGTGAATCTGAAAAAGTCAGTGACCCATCCAGGGGCCGATTAGTCTCTCCAGTTAATCCTCACTTATATGGGATGAACGAGGAATGAGCAGATAAACAGTCTCCAGAGGGTAATCAAATCTCAAATACTTGCAAGAATTCACTTTTTGAAAACCTGAATCCTTTGTTTTCTTTATGAACCTCCATAGCCTCACTACTTAGGCTATCATCTCCATGAAGTTAAGTATGAACACACACACACTTGAAGAACACTCATCTTACAACCATCTAGCCAAGGGTTGCTGAGGTGTCTACCACATTTATGCAGGTTAGAGAAGCAAAAAATGTTAAAATAAACATAAGTAGACGAGTTTAAAAGTATATGAACAATATTAACCATCTATTGTGCACTAACTATGTGACCAGCACTGTACTATAATGAGTGGAAAGATGTATGAGATTTAGGCCTTGCCCTGAAGGAGCTTGGGGCTTCCCTAGTGGCTCAGTGGTAAAGAATCTTCTGCAATTCCTGAGACACAGGAGATGTGGGTTTGATCTCTGGGTTGGGAAGATCCCTTGGAGAAGGGTATGGTAACCCACTCCAATATTCTTGCTGGGAAAAATCCCATGGACAGAGGAGCCTGGCGGGCTATGGTCCATGGAGTTTGCAAAGAGTCAGATATGACTGAAGCAACTGAACGCACAGACACTGAAGAAGCTTCCTAGTTGTGAAGATGCCATCTGAGGACGTAAAAAAGGCAGCTGCCATCCTGTGGCCAGCATCATGCTTACTAGGGCAACCTTAGAAACATTTACAACTAGAGTCAGAAATGAGATAAGGATACTAGATATCACTGCTATTCAACATTGTGCTGGAGGATCTAGCCAATGCAACAAGACAAGAAAAAGAAATGAAGCTTAAGGACAGAAAATAGAGGCTAAAGTTTTTCTTATGTGAACATCATCTGATTGTATACCTTCAAAATTCAAGAATTTTGAAAACATTATATGTAATAAAAGAGGTAAACATAGTGCAGAGTACAGTATCTACATACAAACAGCAATAACATTTCAGTGTAGCAATAACCTATAGGAAATGCACTAGGAAAAAATATATTTTAATAGCAACTAATCTGTATGGTACCTAGGAATCAAATAAAACATACATAAGGCTTTAATGGAGGTATCATAAAACATTATTAGAAAATAGGAAGGAAATCCAAGGCAGAAGACTATATGTATATGTGTGGCTGATTCACTTTGCTATACAACAGAAACTAACACAACATTGTAAAGCAATTACACTCCAGTAAAAAATATTAAAGTCTAAAATAAATGGACAGTGGTACATTCATAGACAGGACAACTTACTAGCATATCGTTATTTATTAGTGAATAGTAGAAGGATCTGACTTAGAAGTATACACACAGATGTTGTCTCTGGACAGCGAGAGAGGGGAGAGAATGAGACCAGGAACTCAACTTTACCCATAATGTTAAAAATGAAGAAATGTTAACATTGGTTGATTCTGGATGGTGGGAACATAAAGTTTGTTACATTTATGAATATTTTTTACATTTTTAAAATTTTATTTATTTTCAAGTTTTACTGAGATATAATTTTTTAAATTATATTTTTATTTATTTATTTGTTTTCGGTTGCACTCAGTCTTCGTTGCTGCACACCGCCTTTCTCTAGTTGGGACCAGTGGGGACTATGCTTTGTTGTGGTGCATGGGCTTCTCATTGCAGTGGCTTCTCTTGTTGCAGAGCTCAGGTTATAGGTGCACGGGCTTCAGTAGTTGCAGCACACGGGCTCAGTAGTTGTGGCCCATGGGCTTAGTTGCTCCAGGGCATGTAGAACCTTCCTGGACCAGGGATCGAATCCATGTCCCCTGCATTGGCAGGTGGATTCTTATCCACTGAACCACCAGGGAAGTCCTTGAGATATAATTGGCATACAGCACAATGTAAGTTTAAGGTGCACAGCATAATTCTTTGAGTTACATTATGAAATGATTATCACAGTTAAGTTTAATAAACATCCATCACCTCAAATAGCTGCAAAATTAAAGAAATAGAAAAAAGGTTTTTCTTTGTGATTTACTCTCTTAACAACTTTCATACATAACATACAGCAGTGTTGTGCATTTATCCCTAGTGCTTATTACCTTATAACTGAAAGTTTGTAACTTTTCACTGCCATCTTCCAGTTCACCCCCCCATTTATAAATATATTTGTATTTAAATTTGTTTTTAAGAAAACACAAAGCAACTCTCAACCCAAATAAGCAAGCAGTGCGAAAGCTGCAGCTGTGTAAGGGAAACTGCCTGGACCCCAAAGGTCTGATTCTCACCATAGCGCTGCCATCAGCAAGCTGTGTCCCTGAGTAAGACCCTCCTTCTCAAGGACATTTTACTCTGGAAAACAAAAGTCTGCTAATGTCCTCTCCCTTGCCAGCTTCCACATTTTCTCTTCTTTTTGTGGGAGAGGTTAACAACTGCTGGAGGAGCAGAAAAAGAAGAATGCACAGGCAAGAGCATTGTCACAAGCCTAAGTTCTGTACAAGCACAGGGAGGCGATTATCACTGCAGTCAGTTCCTGTTTGCCTGACCTCTTAATTCATGGGCCCCGCCTGACTTCTGTTAGACATTTGACCTTGCTGTTTTCCTCAACAGGGTGGATCTGGGTGCCCTGTAGTGACAAGTGTGCTCCCTACCAAGTGGCAGAGGTTCTTAATTAGCTGCCACTGAGCAGGAGTGGCATGCTACTGACATTGAAGCCCCGGCTTAATTGGTCTCCATTATTTTTGCTCTGGAGTCAGAGCCTGAAAAAGAGCCGAGCAATTCACTCGGGTATGGTGGGGTAGGGTGGGTAAGAATGTCAGGGTTGCTAAGGGGGTATGATGTTTGGATCAAGGTGGTTGCTGTGGGCTATTCATTTAGAAACAGGAGTCTTGGAATCCTACCACTCACCTGTGGATCTGCTGGTCTGTCCTGCCTTAGTTTTCTCATCTGTGAAATGGAACTCACCAGATGACACCAGAGTGGTGTAGAGGGTCATTTCCTTTTTACCTGCAGAGAGGGAGAAAGAGGACTTTGAAAACAGGAAGGGGGTGGTGCACAGTTTTCCACTGGCTGAGTATTTATAATTACAGTTATCACTGCTCTCAACCCCAGCAGGGCATGTGACCAAGACTTCCGTCATCTTAAATGATTTGTGTGTGTGGACACATTCTTCAGACCTTACATGATGTCCTTGTGAAACCGGTCAGGTGCTCAATGACAACAAAATCAGAGTGGAGAAGCAGAGCATCCTCTAATGGCCCTTCTTTGCCACAGGAATGAATTTTATGAGACTCAGTTGAGGACCGAAATGGAGTGCTAGTTGTAGCAGGATCAGGTTGGGAGTGTAGGCACGCACTCCTTACATTCATCTCCATCTTTCCACTGCAGGTACTAAAGAAATTCATTTTCTACCACAGCCTGATTCCTATCTTTTCCTCCCTTCTCTGTTTCTTCCACTCTTTACTTCATTTAGCCGTCTCCTGAAAGAAATGGCTACCCACTCCAGTATTCTTGCCTGGAGAATCCCATGGACAGAGGAGCCTGGCGGGCTACAGTACACGGGGTCACAAAGAGACTGACATGGCTGAGCGACTAAACAACAACTGCATCTTCTAGGTTCTTTCCCTGCAAGGGCATTTGGGCAATCCTTCAGAGGCTTCATTCTGTCATCACAACAGTGTTTTGTAGGGTAGGCTCTAGAGATGGGGTGTGCATGCTCAGCGGTGTCCAAGCGTTTGGACAGTGGTTGGACAGTGGGTTGTCATTTCCTCCTCCAGGGGATCTTCCGGATTGAGGGATCGAACCCACGTCTCCTGTGTCTCCTGCATTGGCAGGCAGATTTTTTTTACCACTGAGCCACCTGGGAAGCCCCAGGCTCTAGAGATGCCCTAAAAAAAAAATCCACTGTGGCTTTCTGTGACCTGAAGGATTGCAATGAAAATGGCCACCCTTTTTGAAACACAAAAGTACTGGCTGTGATTTGACTTGGCAACTTATAAACTACATCACTAGCTCGTTGACATCCATGAAGAGAGTGTCCTCATTTGAGTGAGCGCACTGATAGGATAGTGTTTGCATAGCAGAGGCTGAGGCTGAGAGGGACCTGGGAAAGTGGACATTGCCCAGAGGCAAATGTGAAGTTGCTGTGTTTTCAGTGACCAGTGTTGAAAGTCTTGTGCTTTATGGCAGTTGTTTTGATCTGTTAGGAGGTTGTAATTAAAAATTAGCAATAAATAAAATTGCCCTCTAAGCAGTTATTTGTATCAAGATGGAGACCAAGATGAAATTGATTTCTTTAAAACCACGCAGATTTATTTCTTAAGCCACCGTGACTATTTGTGCTTCTCCTTCTCCACCTTCTCTGCTCCTCTCCCCCCACCCCCTCCACAGGACCGTGTGAGGCTTCCTCCCTGAATGAGTTCCTTGGTCTCCTTCCTGGTACGGTGCTGTTTGCCTTTGGTTTGATGCATGACTTGTGGTTTTAGCAGTGTTGTTTTTGGTGAGCATCTCACTGGGAAGCCACTTCAAGTCCAGGCTTGATTATGTGTCCTGTTTTTTTCTTTAATCCCCGTTCTTGTATTGTTGCACCAATATTAAGGGGGAGTCTTGCAAAACTACTGTTAATTTCAAGCACTCACACGTTTCTGGCCACTAGCACGTCATACTTAAATATGCAAATAGTTAGAGGCAAGAGGATGCAAGCTCAGCCCTGGAGCTCTCTCAGTGTGACAGATACAACCCTGGAAAATGTTCAAATGTGTTTGTGAAAAATAGAATTTGCTTTATTTTTGAAAAGCAGAAGTAAAAGTTATTCTCAGATAACTATCTGGATGAAATCACTGTGGCCTTGGATAAATCATTCAACTTTGTTAGACTTCAGTTGCATCACCTATAAACTAGGTAAAATAAGAATTTGTTTGTCTGTAAACATGAGGCTGGATGAATGTCCTCTGGAGAACTCATGGATATCTGATTTGCTAAACACTGAGCTGAGATGAAAGAGTCTGGACATAGTATAGTTGAAAGGGGTACATATGTGATTGTTGTTTTCAGTTATTTTCCTTTGCAAAAAAAAATTGTGTATACACCAAAAAATACTTAAAACATATATGCAGCCTTCAACAAATAAACACCTATGTAACTATCACCAGGTGGATGAATGGGATGCTACTGGCTCCCAGAGCCTCTGAGAGTACCTGATCCATCCCAGCCTCTTTCCTCACTTACATTTTACAGTAACTTCCTGCTTTCTCTCTAGTTTTACCATCTGTGTTTCCCTCTGCTGCTTTGAAAGTTATGTGCTCTTTGTATTCTAAAAATTACAATATTCGTACTTGGAGTTTAAGGTTGATGAAAGCTTTCATTTCCCATTGAGTAATACCAGGTCCTTGGAACACTCCAAAACATTTACCCTCTCCTCACTTATTTTCTCTCATTGCTGTGTGTTTTAATTCTGTATATTTTGAAGAACACCACGAAATAAATTGTGCTACACAGTCAGCGTTCAGTTTTATTTGTGCATTTGTCACTGTCTTGCGCTCTTTCCTCCTTTTTGTGTTTCCAGTCTTCGTCTAGAATCCCTTTCCTTCTGCCTGATGTACAACCTTTAGAATCTCCTTTGCTGATAAGGAACTCTCTCAGGTCTTGCATGCCTGAAAACGCCTGAATTTCACCTTCCTTGTGGGAGGATAGGCTTGATAGTTGTATTAGTTTCCTATGGCTGCTGTACAAATGTGGTGACTTAAATCAACAGGATATTTATCCTTGGAGAGTTTTGGAGGCTGGATACCCAAACTCCATGTCACTGGGCTCATCTAGATGTCAGCAAAGCTGTGCTCCTCCCAGAAGCTCCAGGGCAGAAATGGTTGCCTTGCCTTTTCCAGCTTCTAGAGCTGTGTTCCTTGTATCCTGTGGTTCGTGACTCCTTCCCCCATCTTCAGAGCCAGCATTGCAGCATCTTCAAATCTCCCATCTCCTCTCTCATGACTTTCTCCTCTGTGTGGAGTTTCCCTCCGCCTCTCTCTTGTAGTAACATTCGTGATTGTATTGAGGACCTACAAATAATCCAGGATAATCCACCCATCTGGAGGTGCTTAACTTAATCATATCTGCAGTCTTTTTGCCGTATAAAGTAATATTGCAGGTTCCAGGGACTGTGACCTGGTTATCTTTGGAGATCATTATTAATCTTTGCACAGGACTGTATAAAACTACATGTTGATTTTTATTTTCTTTCAGCATATTAAAGATATGATTCTACTGTCTTCTGGCTTCCAGTTTTAAACCATTTTTTAAAGTTGAAGTGTAGTTAGTATATATTGTCTTAGTTTCAGGTGTATAGCAAAGTGATTCAGTTCTTTTTCAGATTCTTTTCCATTATAGGTTATCATAAGATTGTGAATATAGTTCCCTGTGCTATACCTAGGCCCTTGCTGTTTATCTATTTTATATCAGCTGTGCTGTGCGTAGTCACTCAGTCATGTCTGACTCTGCGACCCCGTGGACTGTAGCCTGCCAGGCTCCTCTGCCCATGCGGATTCTCTAGGCAGGAATACTGGAGTGAGTTGCCATGCCCTCCTCCAGGGGATCTTCCCAACCCAGGGAACCCAGGTTTCCCACATTGCAGGCAGATTCTTTACCATCTGAGCCACCAGGGAAGCCCATATCAACGTATAGTTGTGTGTATATGTTAATCCCAAACTCCTAATTTACCTCCCCGTTCTTTCCCCTTTGGTAACCATAAGTTGGTTTTCTATGTCTGTAGTCTATTTCGGTTTTGTAAATAAGTTTGTTTGTGTCATTTTTTAAGATCCCACATATCATACGATATTTGTCTTTCTCTGGCTGAGTTATTTCACTTAATATGACAATCTCTAGGTCTATCCATGTTGCTGCAAATGGCATTATTTCATTCTTTTTACAGCTGAGTAATATTTTGTTATGTATATATGCCACATCTTCTTTATCTATTCGTCTGCTGGTGAACAGTTAGGTTACTTACCTGTCTTGGCTATTGTAAATAGTGCTGCTGTGATCATTGGGGTGCGTGTCTTTTTGAACTAGAGTTTTCTCCAAACATATGCTCAGATGTGGGCTTCCTTGGTGACTCAGACAGTAAAGAATCTGCTTGTAATGCAGAAAACCTGGGTTCAATTCCTGTGTTGGGAAGATCCCCTGGAAAAGGGAATGGCAACCCACTCCAGTATTCTTGCCTGGAGAATCCCATGGACAGAGGAGCCTGGAGGGCTACAGTCATCCATGGGGTCACAAAGAGGCAGATACTATTGAGCAACTAACACACACACACATGCCCGGGTGTGGGATTGCTAGATCATATGCTAGCTCTATTTTTAGTTCCTTAAGAAACCTCCATATTATTCTCCATAGCGGCTGCACCAATTTACATCCCACCAACAGTATAGGAGTGTTCCCTTTTTCTCCTTCACCCTCTCTAGCATTTATTTGTAGACTTTTTGATGATGGCCATTCTGGCCCGTGTCAGATGATACCTCATTGTAGTTTTGATGTGCTTTTCTCTAATAATTAGTGATGTTGAGCATCTTTTCATGTGCCTGCTGGCCATCCGTATGTCTTCTTAGGAAATGTCTGTTTAGATATTTTGCCCAGTTTTTGATTGGGTTATTTGTTTTATTTTTTATATTAAGCTGTATGAGCTGTTTGTATATTTTGGAAATTAAGCCCTAGTTGGTAGCATCACTTAAAAATATTTTCTCCCAAATAGATTGTCTTTTCATTTTGTTTATGATTTCATTTGCTGTGCAAAAGCTTTTAAGTTTAACTAGGTCCCATTTGTTTGTTTTTGGTTTTATTTCCTTTACTCTAGGAGACAGATCAAAAAAAATTATTGCTTCAATTTACGTTAAAAGACTGTTCCATGTTTTCCCCCAGAAGTTTTATAGTATATGGTCTTAAATTTAGGCCTTTAATCCACCTTGAGTTTATTTTTGTATATTTTGTTAGAGAATGATCTAGTTTCATTCTCTTACATGTTGCTGTACTGTTTTCCCAGCACCATTTATTAAGGAGACTGTCTTTTCATCATTTTATTTTCTTGCTGGTTTTCATTTTTGATGTTGAGATATTATCTCTCCATCTACTCATCATTTGTTTTTAGGTAATCTATACTTTTTCTTCAAGATTTTTAATCTTTGTTTTGATAACTGGCTACTGATCACTATGATGTGTCTAGGTGTACATTACTTTATATTTATTCTGTTTGTAGTCTCTGGGTCTTTTGAATTCATGGTATCTTTCAATAGTTCAGGAAAACCCTTAGCTGTTGTCTCCTCTAAATTATCTCAACCCTCTACCCCCTTTCCTCCTCTTCTGGGACTCCAGTGAAATGTATGTTAGAATTTTTTACTATATCCTCCAGTTGTAAACTCACTCTTCTGTGTTTTCCCTGTTTTTATTTTTCTGTACTATATTCTGGACATTTTCCTCTGATCTTACCTCTGGTTTATAATCCTCTCTTCCATTGTTTTTAATCTGCTGCCAAACACTTCTACTGAAATTTTAATTTGTTACTATATTTTTTCTTTGCAGAAGTTCTGTTTGATCCTCTTCCAGATCTGCTTACTCATGTTTTATAGCCTTTTCCCTTCAGTTATTTGTGAACTTGTTGTCTCATTTTTTCATGTGGTAAGCATATATAAGCTTAATAAGTCTATATCCTAAATCTGTCCAGGTCTGTTTCTGCTCTCAATTGTTTATACTGGGTCTCACTCATGTTGCTTTATTTCTCTGTGCATCTACTTATCTTTTAACTGTTTTGCTGGTTATTGCCCTTAAAACATTTTTTGTGGAGATTCCATGAGACTTGAAATAAGTGTACTGTCCTCCTTCTGACTGCCTTTTTGGGACACTACAAGTTGGCGATCACATCAAACCAAATTCCTTGCCCATCTGTGCTGTACATTCTTGGGATGAAATGTGCATGAGGGTGGGCCTATGGCCACGTTTTCTCAAAATTATTTTCTCCATCTTCCTTTTCCTCCTCCTGCTCTGCTTCAGTACAAAGCAACCTCCCTTAGCCTGTGGAGCTGGGGAGAAACAGGAAGTGACAGATCAGTTCAGAGTCCTCATAATTCTAAGAGTGTACTCTGGGGCCCTGCTTCATGCAGGGAGAAGTATCCTGTAAGTCTTTACATTGAATGTCCTCTTTGCCTGGATATCTGTTACCCTTACTCCTCCAGTGTCTTTAAGGTGAAAGCAACTTGGGTTCTCAAATAGTTCTCTGGTCTCTTTGAATTCAAGCTTCCCCTCAAAATTGCCCTGGCAGGGCTGCACTATTGTTTCAGCTCCTAAGTGCTTAAAGGTGATTTATCCAGAGTTTTTTCTTTTCAGAGAGAAGATTTATCTGAGTAACCTATTACCTAACCTGCCCTTATGGGAAACAGCTATTCCATTTTTATTGTATAAAATTAAGCATTTGTGTTTAACAACTATATTTACCCTTAGGAAATTTATAGTACAAGAAGATCAAGGGAATGTAGGCCCATAAGTTCTTTTGTGTGTGTCAACAGATTTAGTCTTAACCAGTCAATCCTAAAGGAAATCAACTCTGAATATTCATTGGAAGGACTGATGCTGAAGGTGAAGCTCTAATACTTTGACCACGTGATGAGAAAGAGCCAACTCACTGTAAAAAAAAAAAACTGATGCAGGGAAAGACTGAGGGCAGGAGGAGAAGGGGACGACAGAGGACGAGATGGTTGGCTGGCATCACCAACTCAATGGACGTGAGTTTGAGCAAGCTCCGGGAGATGGTGAAGAACAGGGAAGCCTGGCGTGTTGCAGTCCATGGGGTCACAAAGAGTCAGACACAAATGCACGATTGAACAGCAAGAGATTTAGCAATCATCCTTTGGAAGACTGATCTAGAGTAGAATTTGAGGGGAAAAAGGTGTGAGTCTTGGATGGAATGTCCCAGTGACATTACAAATTTGAAGAGCCCATCTTGCTTGACACCACTTGTTCTTTCTTTAAGGTGTATCTTCAGTTGATTAGCTAATAAGTTGCATCTTTGCCTTGAAAAAATAACCGGCAAAGGAAAAGTACTCTTAGCTGGTTTCCCTGCCACCTCACCCTGGTCTTGAACTGCCCTGTAGTTGTGGAGGTCCAGCTTTTTCAAATTTGAGGCAGCTGGGAGGGCAGCTGGTTTTGACTCAGATGGTAGAGGCAGCAGCTGCCTCTCTCGTGGCCTGATGCCTGAGCACTGCAACGTGAGTCTGTGACAGTGAAGGTGGATTGCTGACTCTGGCGGTGGATAAGTGCATATGCTTGGGCCGGGTTTATGAGTCCGCTCTTTGGCCTACCCTCAGCAGCACGCTTTGACCAGTTGGTCTTGGATCAAGTCTTCAAAACTTTAAATCTCACATGTCAAGAGTGAATTTTTGACCCCTTGATCTTCCAATCCCAAATTTGGATGGAAGCCTCTGAAATGACAGTCAACAGGAGGAAAAGCTTGTAAATCATCTGTTGATTCAGAAAACACTTAGTAGACTTCTGCCATCTGGAAAGCATCATGTTGGGTATTGCAGTATCCTTGCCTCCAGAATACTTATAATCTTGCAAAGTATTCTAAGAGAGAAACTGAGATTGAGGGGGGACCTGAAGCTGGTTGTGAGGCTGATCTGTGATGTTTGTCATCCCATTGCTCATGAGGGTTGATTTGACTGGCCTGGCTGGCTGGAGTTCTCTTTCTTCCCCACACTTCAGGGAGCATCCCTTACAAAACTGGGGTCATCTCTGAAAGTATGACCTTTTCACTGGGAGGCAGCTGTCCTTTGGTCAAGTATAAAGGTGGCCGCCCTTCTCTTTTTAAGACCTCAGTTCATTTCAGTTCAGTTCACTCGCTCATTTTCATCTGACTCTGCGACCCCATGAACTGCAGCACTCCAGACTTCCCTGTCCATCATCAACTCCTAGAGCCTACTCAAACTCATGTCCATCGAGTCGGTAATGCCATCCAACCATCTCATCTTCTGTCATCCCCTTCTCCTCCTGCCTTCAATCTTTCCCAGCATCAGGGTCTTTTCAAATGAGTCAGTTCGTTGCATCAGGTGGCCAAAATATTGGAGTTTCAGCTTCAACATCAGTTCTTCCAATGAATATTCAGGACTAATTTCCTTTAGGATTGACTGGTTTGACCTGCTTGCAGTCCAAGGGACTCTCAAGAGTCTTCTCCAACAACCACAGTTCAAAAGCATCAATTCTTTGGCGCTCAGCTTTCTTTATAGTCCAACTCTCACATCCGTACATGACCACTGAAAAAACCATAGCTTTGACTATATGGACCTTTGTTGGCAAAGTAATGTCTCTGTTTCTTAATAAGCTGTCTGGGTTGGTCATAGCTTTTCTTCCAAGGAGCAAGCATCTTTTAATTTCATGGCTGTAGTCACCATCTGCAGTGATTTTGGAGCCCAAAGAGATAAAGTCTCTCACTGTTTCCATTGTTTCCCCATCTATTTGCCATGAAGTGATGGGACCGGATGCCATGATCTTAGTTTTCTGAATGTTGAGTTTTAAGCCAACTTTTTTTTGAGACCTGGAGAAAGACAAAGTGAAGAAAGATGGCAACCAATCTTGCTGCTTATCTTGGACAAAGCTTCATGCAGTCTTGGACAAAGAAACAAGAATTAATGAGTGATTTATGCGTCAGAATAAACTCAGTTTTCTGGAAATCATCTTAGAATGGATGTTGGAATTTGATTAATAAAACATGGTTGGAGTGGAAGATGTGTTCTCTTTGCCAGTTCACTCAAAAATCACTGCTGGGACTTCCCTGGCGTTCTAGTGGTGAAGACTTTGCCTTCTGATACAGGGGGCTCAGGTTCAGTCCCTGGGTGGGGAGCTAAGATCCCACATGCCTCCTGGCCAAAAAAAAAAAACAAACCAAACATAAAGCAGAAGCAATATTGTAAGAAGTAATGAAGACTTTAAAAATGGTCCACGTCAAAAAAAATCTTTAAAAAATCACTGTTGTGCATTGTTCTACACAAATGAGTTTGATGCACTTTTTAATTAATGCACTTAGAGTGCAGGTAGAGCTCAGTAGACAGTTGCCAGTGTGTGCCTTTCAGGGGAAACCAGCTTAAAATCAGATGTTTCTTCAGCAAGAGTTAGAGGATACACTAGGAAGATTCTCCAAGCCGCCTCTCTCTTTCTTGGCAAGCAGTCAGGCTGTTAGCTTCTAGCCCCCCAGCTTCCTTGACTATGGGAATTCCTTCCTAGTTTGAGCGCAGATTCCTCCTGCTTTTATTTTTGCTTTCTGTTTGCCTGTTGCTCTCCTTTCATTGCACATGCTCTTTTGCTATGTCCTCCTCCTCTGTCTCCTGAGTTTTTTTGATCCCAAGCAAGGATGACTTTGTATTTAGCTTGTTAGGAAAGTTCAATAACATGTGATATGTGGTATGTTTTCCAACTTTTATATCTTAATATTCTTCTAGCATTTATCCATGGAGTCATGTTTTGCTGAATGTAATACTCTTGCCACTCAAATTTTAATTGAAGTAAATAGTAAAACACAATTGTAGTGGGCCGGTCCCTGTGCCTCCTCTCCTCTTCCCCCTCCTCACCTTCTCCTCCTACTCCTCCTCCCTTTCCTCTTCCTCTTCTCCCAGAGGAGGCATCAGAAAGCACAAGAGTCTGCAGAGGAGTAAAATACCAACTCCTTAAACTTAGGATAAATCTCACTGTTACTTGCTTTTGTATATACACATGGAAGAAAAGTGATCACCTGCTGGAAAGTATCTAATCACTGTGTTAGAGGTTAACTTTGATCTTTTGCAAAAGCAGAGAAGGAAGACAATGCAGGTGTTGGGCACAGCACTGTTGACTGACTGGTAGCGGTGCTGAAAGGTAACCAGTGTTCTTGGAGGAGAATCAGGTCAAGGTTGGGTGTTGGCTACTCTGCTATTACCGTGGGCACGCCCACAACCCTCAGTCTCCCCAGGTGATCTCATGGGCCCATGCTTGGATGTTATCTTGGCCTGTGGGGAAATAAGATGCAGCTGTGTTGGGTGGCTAGTGTCCCCTGATCCCAGAGTGTTGGGGTAGACTCTCCTGTGAGTCATTTATGCAATAGTGTTTACCGAGCTTCTGCTTGTGCCAGGTATGGTCGTTGGGAAGGCGGCAATAAAAGAGACCTGTTCTCATGGAGGTTATATTCCAGGGGAGTGACAGGCAATAAAGCACAAAATAAACAAGATAATTTCAGATATCCACAAAGGTAGAATAAAGGGACGGAGAGTGACTGTACTTCCTTTAGGTTCCTGGGTCTGAGGTGGGCCTCTTTGGGAAGGGGACAGTAGCACAGGAAGCTGAGGTTGAGAAGGGGCTCGTCACATGAGGATCTGAAGCAGTGATGTCCTGTAGAACTTGCTGCACGCTGAAGATGTTACATATCATGCTATCCAGTATGTGTGGCCATGTGACTCATGGCTACTGTGGCTGGTACAGCTGAGGAACTGAGTTTTAAATTGTATTTAATATTAATAACTTAGCTTCATGTGTTAATAGCTACTCTCTTGGACAGTGCAGATCTAGAGAAAGGCCTTGCAAGGAGAGGCCTTGCAAAGGTCCTGGGGACATGGGGCCCCTGAAAACTTAGCATGGGATCTGTGTCTGGAAGCTGGGCCCAGTCTTCAAAGAGCAAATCTGGAAAACTTACAATTGCTTCCTGCCTCTGTTTTGTGAGCCCCTGGAGAACCTGCAGAGGAACAACAGTTAACCAGATGAGAACGAAAAGCCCCTGCCCAACAAAGAACCTGCTTCCTTTTCTAGGAAGGGCTCATTCCCACATCATCTGACTCACAACTCTTGACTGGTTTCCTCTGCTCACAGGCAGGGCTGGCCTTTGTCTTGCAGGATGTAGCCATTACATAGATCTTGCTTGTTCATTCTGGGAACGAATCCTGTGTTTGTTCTTTCTTCGAACCTTTTTGTAATAAGAGACTGGAACCTCTACAATTTTTCTTTTAAGGAGGTCTCTAAAGAGCCTCTTTAGAGAGGTGATGAGGTGAAAGAGGAGTGTGAAAAAGCTGACTTAAAACTCAACATTCAAAATACTAAGATCATACATCTGGTCCCATCACTTTATGGCAAACAGCAGGGGAAAAAGTGAAAACAGTGACAGATTTTTGTTTTCTTGGGTCCCAAAATCACTGCAGTGACTGCAGCCATGAAATTAAGACACTTGCTCCTTGGAAGGAAAGCTATGACAAACCTAGGCAGCATATTAAAAAACAGAGACATCATTTTGCCAACAAAGGTCCGTATAGTCAAAGCTGTGGTTTTTCCAGTAGTCATGTATGGATGTGAGAGTTGTACCATAAAGAAGGCTGAGCACTGAAGAATGGATGCTTTAGAATTGTGGTGTTGGAGAAGACTCGTGAGAGTTCCTTGGACTGCAAGGAGATCAAACCAATCAATCCTAAAGGACATCAACCCTGAATATTGATTGGAAAGACTGATGCTGAAGTCAAAGCTCCAATCCTTTGGCCATCTGACGCGAAGAGCCAACTCATTTGAAAAGACCCTGATGCTGGGAAAGATTGAGGGCAGAAGGAGAAGGGGGCAACAGAGGACGAGATGGTTGGATGGCATCACTGACTCAATGGACATGAGTTTGAGCAAATCCCGGAGATAGAGAAGGACAGGAATGGATGGCGTTTTGCAGTCTGTGGTGTCACAGATTCTGACATGACATAGAGACTGAACAACAATGTCAATTCTGCATTCTTCTTACTTCTCTCCAGTTATTTCAGGGGCCAAGGCTCCATATTTTCTGGCTTAGATATTCCCTTCAACCCCCTGTCCCAAGCTAGGATGGCATAATCAGTCCTGGTTATAAAGAGAAACTGGTCTTTGGAGATAGTTTCACCATGAATTGCCAGTTCTGTTGAAAAGGTTATGAAAGAAAAGAGGAAAGGAAAGGAGTGGGAAAAAAAGACTCTAGGAATGTTTGCAGTGGTTTTCTCACATGCCATGTGTGTGCTGGGATCTCTTAGGCCGTGGAAACCTCTGTACCTCTTGGCCAAGAATTGGGCTATTCCAAGCAGCTTCTGGCTTATCCCAGCAGAGTTGGGGAGGGAGTGGATGCCACAGGGACCAGCTCTGCCTCTCCAGTGCAGGTGGGGATTCAGCTCCAGCAAGATTCTCAGCCAAACACAGAGATAAAGTAGCCTGTCCAGGGTCAGTGTGCTGCAGATTAGAGGAGGCCCGGCTGTAGTCTCTAGTCCAGGCCTGGCCTGGATTAGTCATTGTGCTTCCACACACCATGGAAGGCGCAGTTACTTAGTCCCACTCTGAAGGGTACGAGAGACTGAGTCTGTGGGCCCAAGCCTGCTTCTGGAGGTTGAGCTATGACCCTGTCGTTTTCCTTCGGCCCTGCTTAGCCATCTGCAGTTAAGTGAGAGGTCCTCCTCCCCACCCCCAGACCTGCAGTGGGAAAGGGAAAGAGGCTGCTGCAGACTTCGACTTTTTTTTTTGTTTCTAATTGGAGGGTAATTGCTTTACAATGTTCTCTATGTCTGCGTTTCTATTCCTGCCCTGCAGATAGGTTCATCAGTCCTGTTTTTCTTGATTCCATGTATTTGGATTCATGTATGATATTCGTTTTTCTCTTTCCGACTTACTTCACTCTGGCATGACAGACTCTAGGTTCTTCCACGGCTCTGTGAGTGACCCAATTTCATTCTTTTTTATGGCTGAGTAATATTCCATTATATATATATATGTAGAACATTGTGTATATGTACCACACGAGAAGCTGTCTCATGCCAGTGACCTTGATCTCTCTGGTCAGAAGTCTGAGGTCCTAAAGTGGGCCTTTGCTGACCCCTGAACAGTGTGCTGGCTCCTCCACCTACTTTGTGCAAGTCCCTTCCTGGCGTACAAGTGTGAAAACACACCTGAATCTTGTACGTGGACCTCCACAAGCGAACATGGATGCCTCGCTCCCCCAGGTGCCTTGCCCTTACGTTTTGGCATAATGGTTCTCCAACAGAGAAGTGCCTGCTATGGCAGGGAGCCTTGATGGACAATTTAATATAAGGGAGTTCATTGAAAAATCTTTATAAGCTAGATGGTGCAGTATGCTTGTCCAACTGAATTCATTTGTTCCTGAAAAAATAATGTTTTTTTCCCTGAGAAATAAATGTGCTTATTAAAGAAAAATTGGAACATTTACCAAAGGAGAAAGGAGGAAGCAATGACCTAAGAATCCATCATCTAAACTCAGCTGCCCTTGTTAATATTTTGGTATGTTCTCTGATAGAATTTTCTTTCTACCTAAGGGTTGTTTTGCCTTTTACATGTCTATGACCGTAATGTATATACAATTCTGTGCACTGGTTTCTTTTTTGATTAAAAAACTTTTAATTGAATTTTAGTTTATTTGCAATGTTGTGTTACTTTCTGTTATACAGCAAAGTGATTCAGTTATATACACATACTTTTATATGTTTTTCCATTATAGCTTATTACAAGATATTGAATATAGTTCCCTGTGCTATACAGTAGGACCTTGTTTATTTTTTTGTATAGCAGTGTGTATCTGCTAATTCCAAACTCCTCATTTATCCTTCCCACTCCTTTCTCCTTTGGTTACCCTAAATTTGTTTTCTATATCTGTGACTGTTTCTGTTTTATAAATAAGTTGATTTGTATCATTTTTTTTAGATTCCACTTGAAATGGTATCATATTTTTTGTCTTTGTTTGACTTATTTCACTCAGTAGGATAATCTCTGGGTTCATCGGTGTTGCCACAAATGGCAGTATCTCATTCTTTTTATGGCTGAGTAGTATTCCATTCTGCACACACACACACACCCCCATCTTTTCATCCATTCATCTGTCAATGGACATTTAGGTTGCTTCCATGTCTTGGCTATTGTAAATAGTGCTGCTGTGAAAATTGGGGTGCCTGTATCTTTTCAAATTAGAGTTTTTGTCTTCTCTGGATATATGCCCAGGAGCGAGATTGCTGGATCATATGATAATTCTATTTTTAGTTTTTTACAGAACCTGGTTTTTAATTTAACATTCAGTAGTAAGTAGATTATAGACTTCACTTTGCATGGCCACATGTTATGCCCTTAAGTTCCTGTGTGCTTAGCACTTGGATGTTTTGCGCTCTGAGGACTCTGTAGGGCTGGAGGCCACAGACTGAGTTGGTGATGAAGCCAGGTGCCATGAAGCCGTGTTTCCCACCTCCCTATTCTTAATCTTCCACTGCCTTCACCATTCACCCATGGGCTGTATACGCCTGCCAGGTGCGTCTCATGGTACTGTGTGTAGCCCCCTCCTGCACCTCCACCAAGGGTCACTACACCACCTGCTTTGGGATGTCGCTCCTGGAGCAGAGGCCAAATGATCCCCTTCCATTGTGTCACCTCAAGGAACTCATGCTGCTGCTGCTGCTGCTGCTGCTAAGTCGCTTCGGTCGTGTCCGACTCTGTGCGACCCCATAGACGGTAGCCCACCAGGCTCTGCCATCCCTGGGATTTTCCAGGCAAGAATACTGGAGTGGGTTGCCATTTCCTTCTCCATAGTCTCGTAATAAACAGCAGCATTTCATCTGGGACAGAATTGCCTCCTGCTTCTTCCAGCCCAGGGCCCCTGAACCCTTCCCATCCACTTGTCAATGATGGCTTGGTAGCAGGAGAAAGGCAGAGCCTTAGTTGTGGGTTTGGGGAGACGTGTGTGGTGGAGCGCTTTGTAGTAAACCCTTATCCTAAGCACGTCCCGACTGTAATAAGATGAGACAAGAGACAGAGGAAGGGCAAAATATGGCGTCACCTCGCGCCTTGAGGAGGACTAGTTGATCGTGGGCGGGGCCCAGGCCTGAGCAGAAAGGCGGCTGCAGCCAGGCTGGCTGGATCCTGTGCGTCAGGATCTGGGACTGGCGCCTTTAGGTGTCTGTGACTGAGTGGGCAGCAGAGAGCCAGGGTGCCTGGGGCAGCCTGTGGGCTATGACTAAATTAGGAAGAAGGAGCCCGCGGGCTCTCAGGGAGCTCGGTGGGTAAGTGGGCTGTGGACCGGCCTCTGGTGGGCGACTGTTCAGGCAGGCGAGAGTGGCCTTCACTTCGACTTGCCAGTGGCTGCAGGAATGTCACACCCTGAGTGTGTGGAGACGAACCTCCCCGAAGCTGGTGACCACCCCCCCTGACCCCCACCTAGAAGTCTCAGACGAATAGAACGCCATGAGCTTTCATCCCTCAGCCTTTCTAAGCTCTTTTGGGAAGGTTTTACCTTGTAAAATGCCTACCCTCCTGAATAGTTTTGAGCAGGGATTATATAGGATTCTGGGCATCACAGGTGAACGTCAGATGGTCCAGACAGGACACAAAGGGGTGATGGTAGCTCTGTTTAACCTGGCAATGAGGCACCTGCAGACAGCAGCATTTGACTTAGACAGTCACGAGAAGGTTTACTTGGTTTGATTAAGTATTATAAAGAGAAGAGGATGAAAAGTGGCAGGAGAATGGTGGCTCCTGGGGAGACAAGTGAGCAACTTCCTAAGTAATTAAACTGTAAGTCAGGCCAAGTCCATCAGGGGACCCATGGCCTCCGGTCAGTGCCTCACAGAGAGGGGCTTCTTGTCTTTGTTCTCCTTCCTTCCTTCCTTCCTTCTTTCCATCCCCCCCCCCCTTTTTGGTGTCATATTTTTTGCAAGACTTTTAGAGGTACTTAGCTGTAGGATATTTTCTCAGCTGCAGCACTATTGCCATCTTGGACTGGTAATTCTTGTTTATGGGTCTGTCCTGAGCATTGTAAGATTTTAGCGGCACCGCTGGCCTCTGCCCAGTAGACACCTGTAGTGCTCCCAATTCTGAAGCAAAATGTCTAGAGCGTACTGTGGGGGACATTCACCTCCAATTACGAGCCCCTACTTACAGCAGTAGACAGCCTGCTGAAAAATGTTGCAGTTACTACTTGGGATGGTGAAATGATGGGTCACTTCACTCCATCTCCTCCTGTTTCACAAAAGTTTTAAAAAGAGGGGCCAGCCAATCAGGAAGTTTGTGGGTTGGGAGTCAGTGTGACCACGCCATGTGAGGCAGTTGCATTGCTAAGCGTCGTTATGGGGTCCTTTTGGGGTTCTTCAGGACCAGACCCAGAGTCAAAAACAAGCGAATAAACAAAGCGCTCTCACCACCACCCCCCACAAAAAATAGGAAAGTAAACCAGGACTGAAGGCTTTGGAATTTTATTAAAAATGGCCTCATGATTAGCTCCAGACTCCCTCCTTCAGAAGCGGTCTTAGGCATCCTGTCTGCGTAGAGCTGGCCTGGGCATTGATATGTGAAGAGGCTGAGAACATGTGAGAGGCATAAACATGGACTGATATTGTTTGCCATTTACACTCAGCATGTGTAATGCCACAGGAATGGCTCCTGGCGGCATGTGACTCTGCTTCCAGCCGGGTGTGTGGTGCCCGGGGTGCTCCTTCTCTTTCGCTGGCTCCCTTGCTCGCGTCCCCCCTCCTTTGCCCCCTTCCCAGACTCGGGAGCGTCTAAGTGGACGCTTGTCATGATTGGCATGCAGAAAGCTGGTAGAATGTCATTGGAATTTTCTAGGGAGGCACACGCGTGGCACCCAAAATGACTCCCGACTTCGGTGGCCTCAGGTGAGCCTTCCATGCCAGGAGCCCTGGTCTTTTTCAGAAAGGTAAGGTTGCATGACATCATCCTACCTTTCCCCAGCCCAAACGGGAACTCAAGGGTTTGGTTTTTTTTTTAAATTCTCTAGTCCGGGCAGCACTTCTGACCATGTTCTTGGCGCTAAGCATTTGTGCATGAGTATGCGATTTGTGTGGATCCCCACCCCCTCCTGTTTAAAAAAGTTGTAATAAATGATTCACAACGGCAGGAGTAACATGTGACCTAAAACAGCTCCTCATGACCCCAGTGAAATCAGCGATCCCAATGTCAAGGAAGTCTAGATGCTCTTTTTACGCTGGTTACTAAACTCTTTTATAAAGAAAAGTCGCGTGGCTACGGGAAAACAGATTGCGTTGTCACCAGATCGGAGGGAACGGAAGGGGACATTTTCAAAATCCCGAAACGTTATGAATTATGAGGGTCTCCGAAGGTTGAGGTTTGTTGTGTTCATTGCTGGAACTTGTCGATGATGGAAAATGAACTTTAAGGCATCTGAAATGTCCCGTATCTGTTGAGTGCAGAGTCAGGCTCATGAACTGGAGGGGAGTGCAGTGTTAGGATTCACGAGCAGGGGTGTTTTGCCAGAAAAGCATGCTCGCAAGTCGGTTCTGAGCACCTCTGCAGGAGCTGTGATATGCATTTCAGCAACTTTAGATATCTTTAAATTACAAAGCAAAACTATATTAACAGTCCCCAAGCAAGTACCTAAACTTATGTCCTGAGGTTCAGGGGACATAGTTGGACATGGATGTGATGGTCTGTTAGCAGGCTCAGGCACAACCAAACATGACTCACCTCGTTTCTTCATCTGATGCAATTAAAAGTTGCTTGGACACATTCGAGAGAGGAATACTGGTGCTCTGCTTGCAAGTATGTCAGAGCAAATGCACTCTGGTTAAATGCCATGTATGATGTGTCTTATGTCGTGGGAATTTTTTTAACCCTAAAAAAGTCCAGATGTTAGCTTTACTATTGGTTTCTGCCTTACATGCATTGGAATCTTTTTTTTTTTCCTCCTTTCTTTTTGTGCACTTTTTTTGTCAAGATGTCAGAAAACTGAAGGGGAGAGGGTTAATATTTTCACACACTCACCCCTCCCCCCCACACATATACTAACAGCTGCCATGTATGATTTTGTGGAATTTGATATTTTTAACAAAATGACTTCCTTATTTTCCAGAGTAATATAATAATCAATTTTACCATAGAGGACTGTGTACATGTCAAGCCTTGGCTTCCCCTAATTAGCAATGGATGGGGTGGCAGGGGAAAGGGCTGGAGAATAGTTTTGAGTGAAAAGCCAGCCATTGGGTTTTAACCATTCTTACTTGCCTCAGCCAAGGCAGTTCTCAATCTTGCTTGGATCTGAACCACAGGTTTAATTTGCGGTGATCTGAGAAAATGGCTATAAGGGCACGCGCACATGTAACCGAGATGGGCCTGTCCCTCTGTTGTTGCTTTTTGTCTTTCATCCCCTCTCCACAGTAACTTTCATAGGACCACAGCTTTGTAAAATAGAGGCAAAACTCAGAAGTCACCTACATAGAATATTCTCTGCCTTGGGAGGCATCTGTGTTTTGTCGGCTGTAGTCAGAAAGGTTTTTTAAGGCACCAGAAACTTCTCTCCATTTTCTCAAATAAATAGTATATGGTGTATTTATAAAGTCCCATCCATAATACTCTCAGTTACTCTAAGGAATTTGGAAGAATTAAACAGTGCACATTCCCAGAACACAAGGAAACATATACCTCATACTCCAGAATGAATCACTTAGCATATTCTGCTAAGGTCTCCGTTCCCATGGGCTTAGAGACAATCGTAAATCCAAGTGAGTTGAATAAGTGTTTGTTCACCGCCTCTAATTTGCCCGGCACCGAGCCAGACAGACACTCAGGAATTTGAAAGATTTTAGGATATGGATGATGTCTTCAAGGTGCTTATCATTTAGAAAGCAACAGTCATATCCCAGTAAACCTCACCCAGCTTCCTACAGCAAAAACTATTATATACTTTGGGACAAGTCTTGCCACAAAAAATATTTTTTGAATTGTGTGAAAAATGCTGCATTCTAGCTAAGAAATGTTGATCGATTGCCTGCTGTGTTTGTGACCTTTTGTGGGCTTACAAAAATCTCAGTGTTTATTCTTAAGTACAATTTAAGACACATGGTCATGTTGTTTGTAAGTGACAAAAATGGCTTGTGGGGATCAAGGTAAAGAAGAACAGATTGATACTATTCCTTTAGAGATAGGTGAATCTCAAACTTTGTTTCTGATTCCTCTGAAATCTCCTGGGATAGCTATTAAAAATTCTAATGCCTAGGGTGAAAAGAAATCTCTGGAAATGGGGCCCAAGTATCAGTATTCTAAAAAACACCCCAAGTAATTGCTATACCATTGAAATCTACTGATACAGATGATTTTATCAAAAACTTCGTTTTTAAGTCTAGGGTGAGATTGGGAGGTGGGCCTTCTCATAATGATGATGTTGCTTGACTAAAGAACTTTTGACATACTGGAGTCTGACTCCTCTGTCCTCTGCATAACCTAACTCAGTGTAAATGGAGGTATGCTTTCTTCCTAGTCAACAAAGATAACATAACACTGAGCCAGTCAATCCACTAAATTACCTGAGGTTTGTGAACCTTGAACATTTGGATTCCGGGAGGTCAAATGTTGTTGAACATGCCGACTGAATCTCTTAAAGGAAGTTAGGTATAAGAATAATCACATTTTTGCAGTGTCTGAAACTCCCATGGAAAAGGAAGCCCCTTCCTGGGATACTGCACTATTAGTAGACAGAAGTGGCTCCCCCAAAATACAACTGCTACTAAATTCTTTATAACCCAGCACCATAGATTCTTAGAGTTGGAAGGTCAGTTCAAGCTTGTCTAGTTCAGTGCTTCTGAAAGTGCAGTATCAGTTATCACCTGGACTTGTTAGAAACACAAATACTCAGGTCCCAACTCAGACCTCCTAAGATAGAAACTGGGGGTAAGCCCAGCATTTGCGTTTTGAAACTTTCCTGATGCCCCTCCCCCCAGCACCTGAAAATCATTGCTCTGGTTTCACTTTGTCATTTTACAGACGTATCTGTAAGCGGAGGTTAAGTGCCCCTGAAGTTACCCAGGACTAGAGGAGCAGTAGAGGCTAGAAACTCAGATTTCTCGGGGCCAAAATCTGTCTACACTGTGGCCAGATCATCCTCACTTTTCTGTGTGTCATGAATAACAGCTTTAGGAAAACACCCACCATCCTAAAATCACAAAGCATAAAGGAGCTTTAAATGTTGTCTCATTTGACCCTCCCATTTCACAGATGAGAAAACTGAGGTCTGCAGGGTGAATTGATTGCAATAAGATGTACAGTTATTCGTGGCAGAATCTCTCTAAGAAGTGGGTTGACTTACAACAGATACAGTGTCTCTCTTGGCCTCCTCCCCAAATACCCCTCAACACCTCTTCGGTTTCATAGGGACTCCTAGTATTTAGCTTAAATTACACTGATTAAAATGTCCAGGGTAACAGTCAGGCAACTCTAGGAAAAGACCAGCTTTATTGAGTGAGAACTTAAATTCTTTAAAATTAAACTTTTATTGTGATTTAATATTAACTTGAATTTTATAATCCTCCTTGTACATTTACCAGAAAAAAAATCAGTGCTATAAACTGAAAATAAAATTTAGAAAACATAGGGACCATTCCTGGAGCATGTGTTTCATCTCAGAATTGTGTAGATTAGACACATAGCTCCTCAGATTGCACACTGAAATTGCATTTTCTTCAGATTCAGTTAAAAGGAAAAATGTGGCAACAAGTCTGTTTGTTGAATATTTTAGAATTCTATCCTTGATGTGGTTGGTGGTTATTTACATAATTTTGACAGTGTTCAAAGACTGAGTCTAATCCACATTCTCCACAGAGCTTCATCTTCAAAGCCTTGTAGCAGCGCACATGGAACATTTAGCCAGGAAACAAATTGAGAATGTGATACACAGCTATTATCTCTGCACACATACACACGGAGCAGGTGTGTACAAGTATGGATGTGTTTATTGGTTCCACACACCTACTGTGTGCCAGGCACTATGACATGAAATGGACACATAATTACTGCTTTCAAAATGACTGTGGGGTATGAGGACATTAGATGAGTGACTGAGTAGATAATTATTAGTGAGGGTGGTAGGAGCTAGAGTGTAATTGAGGCTTAATAGAACTGCAGGGCATTATGGGGGATGACAGAGGAGATACCAGCATACACTGGATGGGGGCAGAAGTCAGAGAAGGCTTCCTGGAGGAGGTGCCATATGAGCTGCATGTTGAAGGATGGTTGTTATTCAGGTGAGGGGGAGTAGGGAGGAGGTGGTCCAGGGGGAAGGGGCGGTATATGCAAGGTGTTCATGTTTATGTGCACACTGTTCTTCACTTGGGCTAGTGACCTATAAACCCCTAAATATTTCATTTGCTTGTAGAAACATTATCATTTGGTTTCTTAGAGAACTTGTTTAACAGTTTTTAAACATGCATTTCAATTTTTTTTTTCTTTTTTGAACATGCTGTGGCTTTGCGGGATCTTAGTTCTCTGATCAGGGATTGAACCTGGGTCACGGCAGTGAAAGCCCAGAGTCCTAAAACAGGATCGCCAGGGAATTCCCTTAAATATACATTTCAAACAGCTTGTTTTTCTGTCTCAAAGACCCTGATGTTCCCCAGAAGAGTTAGTGGATTGAGAGGTCACCATATCTTATGTCACTGAGAAAACAGAAAGATCTCTCCTAACCCCTGTAAGTCAAATTACCCCCTCAATTTCATCCTTCACAAAATGAGTGAAATTCTGCATGCATTTTCTGAAGAACTATGTCTCAGGCAAACCAACTCCAGACCTAAAGTACTTTGAACTGCATTTTACTGTGGAAGCCTGGCTCTGTCTATGGAATGCTTTGTAGAAGACAGCATCTTTATGGCAAGGCACTTTTGATATTTCATTTACTCAGTCTTCATGGATAGAGTTGAGAGCTTGTCCTTGTGCAGAACTGCCTGCCCAAGAAAGCAGAGTTAGAAGAAATTAAATTATTTCATGCTGCCTGGACTGCAACATGTCAGTCTAAACCAAGTTATGTGTAACAACAGTAGTATAACAATAGTTTCTTTAAAAGTATTCCCAGAAGCTTAAAAATAGCTTAATTTTAGTGAGTAGCATTAATAATAATTATTATTCAGTGTTATTCAACTATTATTATTATTATCATCACTGTTTTGCAGAACACCTGCACATCATGTTTGATATTTGTAACAGTTAGTAAGGCAGACACTGTTATCTCCATTTGACAGAGGAGGAGATTAAACCTTAGAGTCATCAGATATCAAAGGTGGAAGAGGCCTTGGAGATCCTTTCATCCAGCTTTCTCATTTTACCAAAAAAAAAGAGGAAGTTGACTGATATATAATCCCACTGGAATTAAATAGTAACTGTAGATCCAGGCCTGAATCTTCTGATTTTTAGCTTACCAAGTTTTTCACTGTATCATGCTGCTTTCAATGTTCAGTGTGTAAAAAGAAACTTGAAAGCATATGTATTTGTTTCTTTAAGAGAAATATTGTTGAAACCAGTCTTATGTGCTGTTCTGTAAGCTCATGCAGGTATAGAAAAAGTCTCTTTTATAATTTTTCTATATATAGATAGGTAAAAAAACAGATATATAGGTAAATAGATACACAGATCACTTGTGGATGTTATTGGGGGAGATGAAGGTGGAATTAGACTGGGCAGTCTCAAAGGGATGTCAGTTTTGTCTGTATAATTCTATTTTTTTTGATAAAAAGTACTTGGGCTCAAAATGACTGTAATGGTAGTATTTGTTAATTTTGATTGATGAGCAGTGAATTAATAAGTATTTGTTATGTACTTTAGATTTTTGTAGTTTTAAAATTCAAAACAAATACTGATATGAAAAATAAATTACCACCTACAATACCATCATTTCATAAAAGAAAAGATATTTTAAAGAAAGAAATTTGGTAGAGAGGAAAGAAAAGGAAAAAAAGCTAATATCTGGTTCTTGGTGGTAAAGTTGACATTCATTCTCTCTTTGCTTGAAGTCTTTTCCTGTTATGACTCTAGCAGGATGTGTATTCATTTCTCTGCTTCTGCTGCATTATCAGTTCTCTTTTTCACATTTCGAGCACTTCTAATAACTCTGGCAGGACAGGCAGGCCCTCTCTTGTCAGTTATAAAATCGCTAGCTGCACCTTCGTGACTACATGTCCCCCAGGTTCCGAGAATTTTATTCTGACTGATTAAAGTGGTACTGAGTACGATGGACCAAAAGGCTGGTGATTTGATAGCAAATGTGTTATTTAAAATCACATCCTGACTGTGTTAGCTAAACTTATTGTGGTGATCACTTCATGTCATATACATATATCAAATCATTACGTGTGCACCTAAACTTATACAACGTCGTATGTTATTTTGAACCCGGGTCTTCTGCATTGTCGTCAGAGTCTTTACCATCTAAGCCACCAGGGAAGCCCCATATGTTAGTTATATACCTATAAACCTGGAAAAAATAAAATGAAACACTATGACAAGTTGGGAGGAAAAGCACAAAATAAAAGAAATAGCTTTATATTTTAGTAACTTTAAACAAACAACACCCCCCCCAAAAAAAAAAAACTGGACTCAAGGAAATAGATAAAGGAATGTGGTTTTATAAGCTCCCTTTAATGAATGTGTAAACCGGGGTTAGGGTACTGGTCGTACAGTAAAAAGACCCTCATTCAAGTCCCAGCTAAGTCCCTTATTTGCTGGATGCCCTCATATGATTCATCCGACCTTTTTTGGTCTCACTCAGTCTTCTTACTATAAACTAGAAATGGTCATATTGCGTTTACCTACCCATGTAAACTGTTCTGGAGGTCAGGTAGCTAATGAGGTGAAAACATCTATTAACACTCCAACTGAAAATCACAAAACAAAAGAGAGATAATAGGATTATGATTGCTGTTATGAATGTGTCATGGTGATATGAATCATCACATGATAATGTCATGGCTAAAACCCAGATACGGGATAATGCCAGCATGGACCCAGTCATCTCAAAATTAGTCACAGAGGCCTCTCTAGTGATAATCCAGGAGCCCTATTGTTACCAGGAAGGCAGCACTATCAAAAAAGTGTGTGATCTCACTCTTCTCCTACAAAGAAGACTCCGCTGATGCATGTTGATGGGGACACATCCACCACAGTGGCTGCATTAGCCCCGAGGAATGAGGATGAAGACCGGGTTCCAGCCTCAGCTCTCCTCTTTCTAGCTGTGTGGTTGGGTTGATTTACACATTATACCAACTACTTTGGATTTCACCTTTTTCCTCTGTAGAATGAGTGGGTTAAATTCAATGACCTCTGAGATCTCTTGCTCTTATGTTTGTGATAATTAGCTTCAGTTTGGAATTCTGCCCCAATATTACTGTGGTCTCATCATTGTCATCTTTGTAACCTGACATTTAGGGACTGTTCCCAAGGGTCACATCCTGACCTAGCTTCTAAGAGTGTTATAGCAGAGCTGAGAGCTTGTGATTTGAGGTTCCACTCTCAGGAGGCAATGGAAAGCCTGTCCCTGACCCTGACCATTGCTCTTGATTTGATTTGGTTGTTCTGTAAGCTGTGAGCAAACCTGGGAAAACATTCTCTTGTCTGGTCGTGAGCTCTCTTGTCTGGATTATATTTTGTATCTTAGCACTTCAGAAGAAATGACATATTCATTGTGGCCTGGAAAGGGAGATGAGTTGAACTGAAAGTGAATTTAAATTCCTGATTGTTTATTGTGGAAGGTATGGTGCTTACTGAAAATGTGACTGTCCTGGTTGACAAAGGTACCGTTGTGCTCTGGACTTCAGTTCTTGGCTTCTACTTCTGGATGGATGAACATTATCAGGGAATTTATACCACTACACTTCAGCTGCGTCCTTGTGTTGTTTTACGGCTTTTAAATCTATTGACGACTACTTATCCAGTTCACCAAGCAGCTGTGATTAACTCTCTGTGTTTTCTCCAAGTCTCAGTACCCACCCCTGCTATTCCTCTCTCAGCACATGTCTGCGTTTACTTTTTAAATTCTTTTTTTTTCCTCTGCCTTGGCAGAGCTCACCTGCCATTTGCCCTGATGATGACTATGATGCTGGTGATGATGGTAATATTAGTTATGGTAACAACAGTGGTAAGAAGACTAGTAGTGGTGCTGGTCTCTGCTGCGTTGGTTTAGTGGCTGCTTACTGTAATGCAGGAGCTGTGCAGAACAGTTTGTGTCTACCCTGTCATTTAACTCTCAGAACAAACCTATAGCTTAGACATAACCATCTTTGCTTTAACAATGAGAACTGAGGCTGAGAGAGAATAAATATTTGCCCACAGTCACCAGCTGATATGCGGCAAACTGAAATTTATATCCAAGTTGATATAAACTCTGAAACCTGTGCCCTTAGCCTCTGGGCAATGCTCTTTACATCCCTACCCGCCATATGCAATGCAGAGCACAATCACGTTGGTATGGTTGAAAGTGAAAGTCACTCAGTTGTGGCCAACTCTTTGCGACCCCATGGATTATACAGTTCATGGAATTCTCCAGTCCAGAATACTGGAGTGGGTAGCCTTTCCCTTCTCCAGGGGATCTTCCCAACTCAGGGATTGAACTGAGGTCTCCTGCATTGCAGGCAGATTCTTTACCAGCTGAGTCACAAGGGAAGCCCAAGAATACTGGAGTGGATAGCCTATCCGTTTTCCAGGGAATCTCCCCGACCCAGGAATCGAATCTGTGTCTCCTGCATTGCAGGTGGATTCTTTACCAACTGAGCTATCAGGGAAGCCCTTGGTATGGTTCAGCCCTTGGTACAGCCCAATATGTACTCCATTAATATGGCTGAATCAATTTTACCTCTTTCTACTCTGAGTCCTAGTGGCAACGAGGTTATCTCCGTGGATGTGAGTGATAAATATCACTTCCTCTATAGAGGAGCGTTTTCTGAAAAGGAAGAATATGTTGTGATCACACAAAAGATGTTCTCTTTCCAATAATCTCTGGCCAATGCCATGCCTTTACATCTGTAAGCACCAAATAATTCACAGAGCATTCTGACAACTCCTTACTGAACCCCAAATCAACCCTCATAATGTAAATGAGGAAAGACTGTAACTTCTCTTTTCATAGTTGAGGACACTGAGGCTCAGAGAGATAAGGTCTGTTGTGCACAGTGACGCAACTGATAAGCGCTGAGTTAGGGCTGGATCCCTTGGTTCCTACCCTGGTTCATAAAGGGCAGCCCACAGCCCAATATGCACTCACAGTACACTCACCTCCCCTCTGAGTGAAAGGAGACCAGAGAACCGTATCTGTAATAAAGAACTTTTTCTCCTGGGGGATAATGAGTGCCTGGCATAATAAAGCCAGTTCTCAGTACAGCAAAATTGGCTTGTTAGATACTGAGAATTGAAAGGCGTTGCTTAGAAACTCTCCCAGGTGAGGGCCAAGACATTCTGTCTCCTCTCACAGGAGCACCTGTGTGGTCAGCATTGGATCTCCAAACCTGTAGGAAGTTGGGTCCCTACTCTTGTGGGGACTGTCCCCCAGCGTCCTATTCACATTTCGTGATCACAGTGCAGGGCTCTTAGTCCACCCAGGATGGAGGAGCATTCTGCTTCCTGAACCTCCAGGAAACAGGTCTCTTTGGTCAGCAGGTACTCACACCAAAGTGCCCGCCCAAACTTTCCCTGAGTGACCCCTCGCCTCCAGCTGAGGAAGCTAGAGTGTGACAGCGGACTCTTGATTCAATGTGGGACCATGGAGGGAACCATCCAAATTACTTGCAGATGGTTCAAGTAGGCTGCTTTTCTTTTTACCTTATTATTTTTATTAAGCACCTAAAGGAAATGCATTGGTTCATGGGTAGAAAAGTCCAAGCAGATCCAGGGGAAGCTGGCTCAAGGCAACTCCAAGAGTGGACTGTGCCCATCTCCAGGCCAGTGTCTATGGGTTAGCTTTATTCTCAGGCAGCCTCTCCTTAAGCGGTAGCTTAAATTCAGCCAGTTTAGCAACCCAGGCATGGCCTGACAAGATGACGAGGGTCTGTCTCTTAATGGCTCCAGTAGCATCTGAGAGTGTCCGTTCCTGAGTCAGTCACAGTGGCTGGGGGCTCTGACTGGCTGGATCATATTGGGTGGACATTACTATTCCCATTTTATAAATGAGAAAATTCTGAGGGTTGGAAAAAATTAAGCGATTTTCCCCCATCATGGGTCTCTGTGGCATGAATCGATTAGCACATTCAGCCGTTAACCAAAAGGTTGGTGGCTTGAGCCCACCCAGGGACAACAGCGCTTGTTTTCCTCTACAGCAGTTCATTTGTGGCTTCCCTGGTGGCTCAGAAAGTAAAGAGTCTGCTTGCAATGCAGGAGACCGGATTTGATCCTTGGGTCGGGAAGATCCTCTGGAGAAGAGCATGGCAACCCACTCTAGTATTCTTGCCTGTAGAATTCCATGGACAGAGGAGCCTGGTGGGCTACAGTCCATGGGGTCGCAAAGAGTCGGACACGACTGAGCCACTAACACTTCACTTCACTTCCCCCATCACACCACCAGTAACAGGCACTTGGAAGCTGGTCTCTGACCACAACTCACTCTACAACTGCCTTTCACCAACAGCTGATGCATCTTTGCACCTGTAGGTGGATTAATAAACCCAGACTGTTTCAAAGGTTTTGTTCAGAGTTCAGGGACAGCCCTTGAGTCTGGCACGACTAAGCGACTTCACCTTCACTTTTCACTTCCATGCATTGGAGAAGGAAATGGCAACCCACTCCAGTGTTCTTGCCTGGAGAATCCCAGGGACGGGGAAGCCTGGTGGGCTGCCGTCTATGGGGTCGCACAGAGTCGGACACGACTGACGCGACTTAGCAGCAGCAGCCGCTTGAGTTGGTCTTTTGTTTCACTTGTTACATTGCTCTGAGACATCTGAGGCTTGAACCACTTCCTTGCATGCCTTGCTGTTTTGTGCTAACCTCTGTGGGAATGTTCATCTTCTTTGTGCTGATCTGTTTCCCCTGTGGTCTCAGGACCTTTCTCTTTTTCCATCTCTAGCAACTTTGCCTGGCACGTAATAGGTGCTCAATCCATGCGGGTTGACTCAAGCTGGTCCATGTGCTGTTGACCCCTCTGCTGGAGTTTGTTTCAGAGCAGAGGCTCTGCAGCCCCTGTCTGTGTCCTGAACACTCTCCTTTCCTTTGAGAACAGGATGGATTATGTCACAAACACTTGCTGAATTTCCAGCACCCCGACTTGAACTGAGGAAGGACAGTGCCTCAGTTACTGTGCTCAAATATTAATCCATCATCACATCCTGCTGGGCACTCAGCATAAAATGTGGCAGAGCTTTGGGGCAAAGAGTGAGCGTTGGAGACAGCTGTTGGCTGCCCCAAGAGATGCAATATGTTGCACATCCTTTTGACAGTATGGAATTAAATCATTGGAAACAGTTTTCATCTGGAGCTCCTAAATCTCCTGGCTTATAAAGGCAACTTGTTCTCTTTTACATTGTATTTTATTTTTAAAAATATTGAGAGAAACGCTGCTTTAATTGGGAAAAGCAACCAACTTTCCAAGTGAGCAGGGAAGCAAAGTTTTGAATGTGTTTGTGCGCTGTGAGTTCTTTGTTACAATGAATGGCTCAGGAAAGGAAAGGAAACCTCAGCCCTGGGGACAGTGAGCCTTGTTGAGGCCTGAATGAATCCGAGGGGCTGTGGTGAAAGTGGACCAGCCCTCCCTGGGGCTGTGTGGCAGGTATTCTAGCTCCGTGCCAGGTGCCCCGGTTCTGTGCCTGACTGCGCTGCTCTCCCTCCCTCCCCGGATCTCAGGTTTGACCATGTGACTGTAGACAGAGCTACTGCACAAAACTTAAGAGAGGATGTGGCAGGTGCATAGAACCGTGCTCCCCACCCGCTCCCCAGACAAGAGGGCACCCTTGCTGTCATCACTGGAGCTGACGGGGGTTCCAGAAGGGCCTGCATCTCCACCTCTCCCCAGGGCTCAGCAAATGCCTTGCCTATGGCAGAGAGTTAGCATCTCACTGAACCAGAGAGGAGGACCACAGAGAAATATGGATGGAGATGATGATTTGATGATGAAATAGTTCTGAAACTTAAGACTTTTGGAGGCAAGGCTATTCTGTCAGGCACTAGAAGCTGGCTTGAAAGCTCTGGGTTCTGATTAGATGGGTTTTGTGTGGCTTTGGGTAAGTCACTTTCTTTGTTGATGAGAGGCGTAGATGAGTTGGTCCCTAAGGATCTGTAGTTCTAAGCTTTCCCAGGGTGCCATTGCTCCAGCTATTTAGAGAAATCTGACTTGGAAAAGGAAGAGACCTCTATGTTGTTTTGGCTCCTGGCTAAGTTCCCAGAGGGTCTTCAGATCCTGGGTCAGATGGTCTGTACTCCCCAGGACTGCTGTGGGCAAGAGTTCATACCAACAAATCCAGCCAATGTCCCCATAGCCACCCCTGCCTCTCTGTGTGGAAGCCTCTTTCACATCTCACTTTCTTGGTGGGTTGTTTTAGTTTCCTGTTGTGTCTGTAACATGTTACCAGAAATTTGTAGCTTCCAACAACACAAATTTCTTACATTTCTGAGAGTCAGAAGTGCAAAGTCAGTCTCATGGGACCAAAGTCAAGGTGTCAGCAGGGCTGGTTTCTACTGGAGCCTTCAGGGGAAATTTTGTTTCCTTGTCTTTTCCAATTTCTAGAGACCACTTGCATTTCATTGGCTCATGGCCCCTTCCTCTGTCTTCGAAGCCAGCAGCATAGCATCTTTTCTCCTCTCTGATTCTGCTTCCATCCTTACATCTTCTCTCTCTGACTCTAATCCTCCTGCCTCTATTTTATAAGGACTGTGGGAGAAGGCAATGGCACCCCACTCCAGTACTCTTGCCTGGAAAATCCCATGAACGGAGGAGCCTGGCGGGCTGCAGTCCATGGGGTCACTGAGTCGGACACGACTGAGCGACTCCACTTTCACTTTTCACTTTCATGCCCTGGAGAAGGAAATGGCAACCCACTCCAGTACTCTTGCCTGGAGAATCCCAGGGACGGGGGAGCCTGGTGGGCTGCCGTCTCTGGGGTCGCACAGAGTCGGACACGACTGACGCGACTTAGCAGCAGCAGCAGCAGCAGTGATTACATTGGGCCAGCTCAGATAATCCAGGATAACCTCTCATCTCAAGATTCTTAATTTAATCACATCTGCAGAGTCCCCTTTACTATATTAGGTAAGATTCAGAGGTTCTGGGGATTAGGATATAGAAATATTTGGGACGGTTCATTATTCATCTTACCACAGGGATTGTCCATTTGATTTCAAAACGTAGGTTCGGGGACTTCCCTGCTGGTTGAGACTCCACACTTCCACTCCAGAGGGCACGGATTTGATCCCTGGTCAGGGAACTACGATTCTGCATGCCACATAGTCCAGCCAAATAAATAAAAAATACTTCATTTGAAAAAAACAAGCACACAAACCTAGATTTGGACAGGGAGAGAGTGTATTGGAACTCCTGCTCTGGTGACTCTGTACCTGAGTGAAGTTCAGGCTGTATACAACAGCAAAATCCACTTGCTTTCTGGCTATATTTAGATTCTCCTTCCTTTAACTCATCCATTATTTTCCTTCTTCATTCTGTTCATGGCAGTTACCAAGTGCTCACCAAGCTTAAGGAAGTGTGCCTAGAAAATGAGAGAATCTCTGAGAAATGCTCCCTTCCCTGGTGGAGCTTGTGTCTCATGGAGGGTGAAAGGCACGTAAGCAGTTACTTTCAATACAGGGCAGTGATGCAACAGTGACAAACTGTGACAGTAGGAAGACAGGAGGGTGACATCAGTTCTGTCCTTTAGGGTTTCAGACCACATGCCCCAATTTTTGGCTCAGAAGTTTGATTGTTATACACACCCGAATTTTATTTTTTAATTTGTTTTTATTTTTAATCTGTTTTGGCTGCACCTCGTGGCGTGCGGGATCTTAGTTCCCAACCAGGGATCGAACCTGTGTCCCCTGCAGTAGGAGCACAGAGTCTTAACCACCAGAGAAGTCGCTGCACTTGAATTTTAAGTTACTAACTCTGATAGGCTGAGAATTTTAAGACTTTCTAAAAGTAGGATGATGTGTCATTTCTTTTTTATCTAAGGGTCTTTGGTTCAAAAGGGTATCTGATTCTGATGATTCTTAGGAAACCACTTCCACTCAAGGTTGATTCAAGTTGGGGACCAGTTTGCGGGGCAAAGCGGAAGTCGAGAAGAAAATCTAGTTGGTCTTCTTAATTTATGCTGCATGTGAATGAGTAGACTTCTGTAACCTGGGCCATCCTCAGGAAAGCACTCGTTTCCCATGGCTGACCTACAAATACCCAGCGAGGCTGGCTCTCCTCGTTGGAAAGACAGCTCTTCCCCACATGTCCTTTCTGAGGCGAAGGGGAATCTCCAGCGAGAGCTCCCTCCAGCCCAGAACACAGTTTTAGAAAATACAGCTGACTTCTCTGGGAAAAACAAAACCAACCTTGTCTTACTCTCGTCATGGAAACCAAGTTGGCACCTCATTATCGCCTTGTTAGCAAGGACAGGCTGCCTCAGGGACAGACCTGGTAGGAAGGATTGGCCCTGTGTGGGCAGGGTTTTGAGTTAAGCTTAATTGCTCCTCTAAAGCTCAGCCACTTAATACTACACAAGTAGAAATCTATCACCAGCCTCTAGACCATCCTCCTGTGCCTTTCACATTCTCGCCTACATAGACAGTTAGTACCTCTCCAACTCTGCTGCTGCCATGATATGTGCCTCAGCCACAGCGGCGCCACCAAGGCTTGGCTGCAACCAGCACAACTACCCAGAGGAGAAGAGGTCTGTCACCAATTTTAACCTCGAGCCCTCCCCGCAACCCTGCAGTATCTTAACATACAACCAGCCTGTTCTGTCCTTGGAGCACAGCAAGGCTGCTGGCTGAGGGAACATCCTGTCTCTTTAATGACTTACAGCAAATACTTGATTTCTCATAGAATGGGAAAGAGTAAGCCAACTTTGTTTTTGTCTGGCTTTGAGATGTGCTTTGTGCTTGAATTTGAATGTGGGGGTGCCTAATGTTCTGAGAACTCACTTTGGGCAAAACAGTGAAGCAGCCCATGAAGAGGGCTGTGCCCTTTCTCTTCTTTGCAAAGTGTGACTCCTTGGTCTGTACTCACCAACGGTGGGCATTTGTTAAATAGGTCACCTAGTCTCTCTGAGCTGTAGGTTCTTGCCCTGCAAAATTGAGATGAAGTTACCTACCCCATGGGCTTCCCAAGTGGCGCTAGTGGTAAAAGAACCTGCCTGCCAGTGCAGGAGACCTAAGAGATGTGGGTTCAATCTCTGGATCAGGAAGATCCCCTGGAGAAGGAAATGGCAACCCATTCCAGTATTCTTGGGCTTCCCTGGTGACTCAGATGGTAAAGAACCTGCCTGCAATGTGAGAGACCTGAGTTTGATCCCTGGGTTAGGAAGATTCCCCTGGAAGAGGGCGTGGCAACCCACTCCAGTGTTCTTGCCTGGAGAATCGCATGGACAGAGGAGCCTGGCGGGCTACAGTCCATAGGGTTGCAAAGACTAGAACACGACTGCAGTGACTTCGCACAGCACAGCACACATCACTACCTACCCCATAGGACTCATGGAGAGGTCCAGTGAGATAGCACAGGCAAAGCACTGGTCACATGGCGTCGCAGTAAATGTGAAGAATCTCTCCCCCTCACCTGTCTCCCCTACCTGCCTGTGCTCATTCTCTCAGACCAGTGAGAGCACCGACCCAAAGTGGGAGAGGTGTGACATGCCAACCACCTCTCTCTCTTTCCTTGCCTATGCCTACCTTCTGGCCCTTCCCCTTTGTTTCATTATCATCAGACTCATGCTGTAGAAAGCCTGCGACAGTGGACGCCTTGTTAAACGGTGTCAGCTTTTCAGCTTCTCCCCCACACTTCCGGAGGCGTGCTAAATGTATAGCCTGGTCTGTCCAAGATAACCCCAATCTCAATTGCACAGTTCCATTCTTCCCATTAAGATGCCCTGAGAATTCCAGCTTATCAGCATCTCAAACACATTTCCTGATGGCACTCACTCCCCAGAAGGGGAGTTTAAGACCAGGAAATATAGGGTCTTACAAAATGGCCCTGACAGTGGTAACCACTTACACCAGACTTTCTGGGAATGTCTGTTCCCTTTCCAGTTCACAGGTCCTGATTTTTGGTCTAGAAAATACCATCACCAACCAACAGAAGTCACATGAAAGGCACGTGTCAGACAGAACACCCCCAAAATAAGATTCTGTGAGAGCCCACCACCGCCTATGACCGAAAATTCAGATTCTTCCCTTGTAATTTTTTTATTTCTTTTGCTAGTTGGATTTCAGAATGGACTGAAGGGCACATGATTCTTGTTGCTTTTGGATGCGAAATGAGGACAAGGATAAAAATGTGTTTGGCACAAATATACACACACAATTCGTTCTAGGTGTAATTTTGAAGACGACTTTTTTCACTTAACATTAGAGTAGATGGATTTTCTCTTGTCACCATTTTTTTTCTTTGTAAACTATGACCTGACCAAATTCAAGATGATGTCTGTCACTGGCATTGATGAAGGTGGGGTGAGGATGGAGAGAACAGATACCCAAGGAGGACTTAGTGTGGTGGGATATCTTCTATTTTAAACTTGATGATGGGAAGACTTCTTTGAATGTCTTAAATATTGCATAACACAATGGAAATTCTTGCACCAGTAGTGAATGCTTACTGAACATTTCATTCTGTAAATGTATTATAATTTACTCACTTTAAAACTCCCCTCCCTGCTGTTATTGGATATTTGTAACTTTCAACACTGGACTCTTAAATAATGTAGTTTTATTAAACATCTTTGCGTATCAAGTTTTGTCTACATTTTAGCTTGTTTTGTTAGGGCATGTTTATAGGATTGAATTATTGCGTCAAAGAATATGGCTGTAATGAGTGCCTGTTGTCAGACTACCTTTGGGCAAAGTTGCACGAGTTTAGATTATCACTGATATTGTGTCCATTCCACTTTATCTCACTGGTACTGAGTGCTGTTATTTACTTGTGTGTGTGTATTTGCTACTTTGGTAAGCAAATATTTGTTTCTAATGGTTTAACTTTATCTCTTTGATTACCAGTGAGTTTGAACGTTATACCTTATAAGAATGTTTCTGTGTGTGTTAGTTGCTCAGTTGTGTCTTTGCCACCCTGTGGACTATAACCCATCAGGCTCCTCTGCCAGGGCTTTTCCCAGGCAAGAATAATGGAGTGGGTAGCCATTCCCTTCTCTAGGGGATCTTCCTGACCCAGGGATAGAACCTGGGTCTCCTGTACTGCAGGCAGATTCTTTACTGTCTGAGCCACCTATTGGAATTTAAAAGATTATTTCACTGATGCGTATGAGCATAGGTGTTTGCAGACTGGATCATATGTGGGGCCTATGTGGGAGGTCTTGTTTGTATGGGTGGGGGGACCACAGACTGCAAACAAACAGCCCGTCGCCCGCCAGGTGGAAAGCAGCCATGCATCTAGCCCTTTGTCTTCCCGCAGTGCCGCCAAGCTCCTGGACAAGACCCCGTTCTCGGTCAGTAACCCGAACCCGCTGCTTCCTTCGCCCGCCAGCCTCCAGCTGGCCCAGCTGCAAGCTCAGCTCACCCTCCACCGGCTGAAGCTGGCACAGACGGCTGTCACCAACAACACCGCGGCCGCCACGGTCCTCAACCAAGTCCTCTCCAAAGTGGCCATGTCCCAGCCTCTCTTCAACCAGCTGCGGCATCCGTCCATGATCAGCGCCCCCCACGGCCACACTGGGGTGCCCCAACATGCGGCCACTGTGCCCAGTGCCCGCTTTCCCTCTAACGCACTCGCCTTCTCCCCTCCTGGCCAGACACGAGGCCCAGGGCCCACGGTGAGCCTTCCCAGCCAGCCCCCCAGCGCCATGGTGATGCACCCCTTCATGCCTCAGACCCCAGCCCAGCCAGCGGTCATCCTGGGCCTCGGAAAGACTGGGCCCGCGCCTGCTGCTGCAGGGTTCTACGAATATGGCAAAGCCAACTCTGGCCAGGCATATGGCTCTGAAACCGACGGTCAGCCCGGCTTCCTGCCAGCCTCAGTTGCTACCTCGGGCAGCGTGACCTACGAAGGGCACTACAGCCACTCAGGGCAAGATGGCCAGGCTACCTTTCCCAAGGACTTCTACGGACCCAGTGCCCAAGGGTCGCAGGTGGCAGGTGGATTTGTGGCTGAGCCGGCTGGGGCCTTGAAAGGTGAGGTGGGTCCCCTGCTGCAGGGTCCAAACAGCCAGTGGGAGAGCCCCCATGGGTTCTCTGGCCAGAGCAAGCCCGATCTTGCAGCAGCCCCCAGCCTGTGGCCCCCACCCCCTGGCCAGCCCTATGAGCTGTATGACCCCGAGGAGCCCACACCAGACAGGACCCCTCCTTCCTTTGGAGGTCGGCTCAACAACAGCAAACAGGGCTTCAGCGGAGCCCGGAGGCGGGCCAAGGAGGAGCAGGCGGTACTGTCCCTGCGGCCCCTGCAGGCACATGAGCTGAATGACTTTCACGGTGTGGCCCCCCTCCACCTGCCACACGTCTGTAGCATCTGCGAGAAGAAGGTGTTTGATCTGAAGGTGAGTCATCCGAGACTGGCTGGGAGCTCCAGCTGGAGCCTGGGGGAGCCGGCCACCACAACCCAACCCTTGCTGTTCACAGGCCAGGAACTGTGACACTTGGGGGTTGGGTGACAGAATCTTGCCGCAGCTACCCTTGATTAAAATCCTTAGTATTAGAACCAACAGGAATTTCAGAAATGTATCAGGGCCAGTCTCTCACTTTAAGGCAAGTAAGAGAGTCTTACTTATATTTATAGATGAGAGCAGAGAAGGCAGTGGCAACCCACTCCAGTACTCTTGCCTGGAAAAGCCCGTGGACTGGAGCCTGGTAGGCTGTAGTCCGTGGGGTCGCTAAGAGTCGGACACGACTGAGCGACTTCACTTTCACTTTTCACTTTCATGCATTGGAGAAGGACATGGCAACCCACTCTGATGTTCTTGCCTGGAGAATCCCAGGGACGGAGGAGCTTGGTGGGCTGCCATCTGTGGGGTCACACAGAGTCAGACACGACTGAAGCGACTTAGCAGCAGCAGCAGCAGCATAGATGAGAGAGCCAAGGTGAGAGGGGATCAAGGGACCCAACCTGGGTTATGGAAAAGGGACTCAGGAATTAGAGCCTCTGCCTCCTTGAAAAGGGCTTTTCTCTGTAGAGCACCAGGAAGCTTGAGAGTCTGTGTTCCTTGAGAACATACATTGTACTGAGTACAAAAGGAGAAAAACTTAGCAGAATTTTGAGTTGGACAAGAAAGTAATTCTCAGGTGGGACCTAGACAGATTATTATAGAGGGGCCTCAGCTTCTCCATCTGCAAAATGGAGGTAGAGCCTTATGACACCTTCCCAGCAGTTGGAAAGTGCTTTGGGCCCCTGCAAACAAAAGCCTATGGTAGTATAAATTTCCCCCCAAAATGTATTTCTGATGCAGTAAAATATTCCAAAGCAATAATAATTACAGTTAGCATACTCTTTGTCTGTGTCAGCAATAACTCTCCAAGATAGACACTATTATTATACCCATTTTACAGATGCAAAGACTGAGGCCCAGAGAGATGAAATGATTTGTCCAGGACCCCATAGTCAGAAAGTGGTGGAGTGGAGATTCAGATGTGGGTCTGACCCTCCAGGGCCTGTGCCTCTTAAGCACCGAGCTGTACAGCTTGTCTCTTGTCCCGTCTGCAGAGCACAATAATCTCTGTTTAGCGGGCATCCCACTATGGTCTGTCTTTCACCTCTGCTGGGTCATGTCATCCAAATGCATCCCAGTCACTCCGGTGGGACATACCTTCTCACCTCCCATCTCTGGAGGGAGTCTGGCTAATATGGGAGGTGATGGAAGATTGAGCCTTTTCTAGGGCTTTCCACCCGCCAGCTTCTCCTATGGAAATGCATTGGTGGGACCAAGGGCCCACTGAGAGGGTAAGAGGGAATCAGACTTGCGAATCTGGGCTCCTATCTGAGATAGACTTGGGATGTGCAGGTGGACGCTGGTCGCTGGTCGGGTGAGGGCTGGGTAGGGCGGCAGGAGCAGGGGAGGAGCCTGGATGGCGGGGGAGGAGGGACAGGAGATGCGCCTGCGGGGTTGGTCCAGCGACTGGGTGCTCTGCGCTCCCTGTCTTTAGGAGGAAGCCTGCACTCATCCACTGCCTTCCTGTGGACTCAGTTCTCCTTCGGTCATTTTTCTCTCCTTCTGGCCTAGGACTGGGAGCTGCATGTAAAAGGGAAACTACATGCTCAGAAATGCCTGCTCTTCTCTGAAAAGTAAGTGCTGTCCAGGAGGACAGATCCATGCATGTGCTCAGCAAGCCTTCATTGAGCACATACTGTGTGCTTTGCTTGATTCTTGCTGGGAAAACAGCAGAGGACAAAACAAGCCAACCTCTGTGCTCAAGGAGCTTGTACTTAATGACAAGGAGTGACAGATGACACACTAGTGAGGTATGTGTTGGGGTGACCAAAAAGTTCATTCGAGTTTTTCCATAACATCGTACAGAAGAACCCAAATGAACTTTTTGGCCAACCCAATAGCATCTCTGGTGGTAAATGCCAAAGAGAAAACAGAAAACAGCATCAGGGCAGAGAGAGAGAGAGTGTGTGTGCATTTACTCAGGGGCTGGTGGCAGGGAGACCTCACTGAAGATGTACCAGGAGGGTGTGGAATGAGCCATGACTGCCTGGGGGACAAGCACTCCCAGCAGAAGAAACAGCAACTTTGAAGGCCCTGGTGTGGTCCAGGGATGCTCAGCCGCATCAGTGTGAGCAGCGCGGAGTACCTGGGGGGAAGAGCCAGGGAAGTCGTGGGCACTCTGACTCCTTGAGGGAATTTTTACTTTTGATCTGAGTGCAGCTGGAGCCCTGGATGGCTGAGCAGACAAGGCATGTGCTCTGGCTTCGTTGATCGGGACCCCTGGCTGCCATGCTGAGAATTCAGGTGGTAGGGGGCAAAGGCAGACACCTGGAGACCAGTGACAAGGGTATTGTAGACACCCACACAGAAAAGAGGAGCCCTGGCTCAGGGATGTAGTATAGAAGATGGGGTTAAGTATTTAGAAATGAGCTCATTCAAAAGGCCTCTCTTTCTTATTCACAATAACCAAAAGGTAGGAAGCAACGTAAGTGTCCAGGCTAGATGAATAGATGAACACATGTGTCTATGTTTACAGTGGAATATCGTTCAGCCTTCAAAAGGAAGGAATTTCTTACATGTGCAACAACATGGGTGGAGGTTATGCTCAGTGAGATAAGCCAGTCACAAAAGGACAAACGCTGTATGATTCCACTTACGGGAGAGAAGTCAGATTCATGGAGACATAAAATAGAATGGAGGCTGCCGGGGGCTGGAAGAGGGATTTAGGGAGTTAGTGCATGGGTAGGGAATTTCAGTTTTATAAGACAGAGTTCTTCTGGGGATGGATGGTGGTGATGGTGGCCAAACAGTGTGAATGTATTTAATGTCACTGAACTGTACGCTTAAAAATGGTTAAGATAGTAAGTTTTATGTTAACACAGTTTTAAAAATTGATTTAAAGAAAACGGTTTCTTTTCTGGTTCCCCATCTTTTTATTGTGGTAAAATTCACATGAATTTCACCATATTAACCATGTTAAAGTATACAATTCAGTGGTACTTAACACATTCACAAAGTTGTGCAAATATGATGACTCTCTAGTTCCACAACGTTTTCATCACCCCGAGGGAAACCCATGCCCATTGGGTAGTCACTGTGCATCTCCTTCCCCACTCCCAGCCCCTGGGGACCACTAATCTGCTTTCTATCCCCATGGATATGCTTCTTCTAGACATTTTATATAAATAGACTCAGATAATATGTGACCTTTTGTGGCTTTTTTTACTTAGCATAATATTTTTAGTGCAACCCATATTGTAGCATATGCAGCCTTTATGTCCATTCAACTTCTGATGTGTATTTGGGGTGTTTCTACCTTTGGGCTGTTATGAATAGGGCTGCTGTGAACATTTGTGAACAAGTCTTGGTTTGAACATCTATTTTCTACTATTTGGGGTCTGAGTGTCTTGAAATTTCTGGGTCACTTGGCAATTCTTTGTTTAACCTGTTGAGTAACCAGTTCCCCTTTCTCACCCCCTCCAGCGCTGGTGTGCGGTGTGTCCTCGGTCCAGCAGAGGGAACGCTCTGTGCCTCTCCCAACAGCACAGCCGTTTATAACCCCGCTGGGACGGAAGGTGAGGAGAGGCCCACAGGTCAGCAGCTTGAAGTAGAAAGCAGTTTCCCAAAGGCTTCTTTTTTTTTTTTTTAAGATTTTTTTTTTTATGTGGACCATTTTTAAAGTCTTTATTAAATTTGTTACAATACTGCTTCTGTCTTATGTTTTGGCTTTTTGGCTGAGAGGCACGTGGGGTGTTAGCTCCTCGACCGTGGCTTGAACCCAAACCCCCTGCATTGGAAGGCAAAGCCTTAACCACTGGACTGCCGGGAAAGTCCCCTCGCAAAGGCTTCTTGCGCCTCATCATTACTAACCAAACGTCCCTGATGTGCCCTCCTTAGACATCTGTAAAGCAAACAGATCTAAAGATGCTAAGAGGCATTGGACTTGCTCTCTGGGCTCTTTGATGTTTTCTACGTGTTTTAGACCTAAAGCTTTGCTGGTTATCAGCATACTCAGAAATATAATCATGCCAATCATTAATCACTATATTAAAAGGGAATTTTCATTTTTCCCTTCTTGCTTCTGTCCTGATAATGACTGTTGGGGGGTGGAGGTTAACCCAGTTATTTATTATTATGTTTGCCTTACAATTTTTAAAAATTTCTTTTGAATGATTTATTTTAAGAAAGAAAAGCTAACTTTAATTATTTTTAAAAAGAACATTTGGCCAAAAAGTCATTTTTATTTTTAAATGGGGGGGTGGTGGAAATGACTCTTGCATGTATCCGCAAACAAGGACTTCTGAAGGTGAAGGAAATGACTAACTAGGTTTTCACTTGATTTTGTGTAATTTACCATTTAGATTATGCCTCAAATCTTGGAACACCATACGCGACCATTCCTGCGAGGTCGTTTAGTCAGTCAAGTCCCGCATTCCCTTCAGCTTCCCCAGGGACAAATGTGAGTACAGAAGCATTTTCTCCATTGTCACTTGTCATCATCGAAGCATTTTTACCACCTCCTCTGCCTGGGTATAGAGGTGCAGAAGAGGCTGGGCTGAAGCAGGTACAGATGGCGCTTAGTGAAGGGCAGGAAAGCAGAGGTCAGCGTTGTTTAATTCAGTCCAACTGGGGTTGAAACACACAGATTAAAAATCTGACTTAATTTCTTCAAATTGAAAGCACTCAAAGACTTTCTAGCATTCAGTCCTGGTTTAGAAAAAAGTAACTTTGAGGTCTATGTGTGTGTTTGTGCGTTGTGTGTTTTCTAGCACTTTGACATTTTGTTGAAGTGGACTGTTTCCTTTGAGTGGGTAATTCTGAAACTTGAACAGAAAGAGAAAACGTGTTTGAAAAGTAAGGACTTGGCACTCATGGTTATTTTTGGCTCCTTGGGGAAGTGGTGACATCTGCATAACGCTTTTTTCAGTTGTGTTTGTGTTCCTTCATCTCAACAATGTGCACTTTGGTCCCCAAAGCTCTAAGGGCTCATCCCTCTTTTTTCCACTGATTGTGACAAGTTGTTCTCCCCCCTTGCTTTTCCCACTCCGTGTAGCCTGGTCTCCCAGGAGCTACCCAGCTTCCTTTCCTCCCTGGGAAACGTGTGGAAGGGGTTGAGCCAGAGAGTCCCCCCATAAAGCGAACTTGTTGTTCAGTCGCTAGGTCGTGTCTGGCTCTTTGTGACCCTGTGAACTATAATACACCAGCCTCCTCTGTCCTCCACTATCTCCTGGAATTTGCTCAAATTCATGTCTATGGAGTCGATGATGCTATCTAACCACCTCATCCTCTGCGTCTGACTGAACCCTGCTTGAGGGCAAGTGTCTGTGTGGTTTTACCTGAATCTATGGGTTTTTGTTTTTTTTTTTTCCAATTTGTCATGTGAGCAGCTACAGGGTCTTTCTTCTCCAGCTCAAGAGAGCCAGTCCCCGCACATGCCTTCCTCTCCACGCGTCAGGGCATTGGAGCAAAGCTTGGAAGAGCAAGCTGAGATGTTTAGGTTTAGACCCTGGGTGCTAAGTGAGTGGGGAGGCGAGGAAGTTCATGATGAGAAGTGAGGCCTGCTTGGACCGCAGTTTCTGTTTGTGTCTGTCTGTTTGTGTTTTGGGGAGAAGTACTTCAAGGGGGCGCCCCTGTCTGCAAGCCCATGTTTTGATGAGAGAGAATGTTGTGGTTTCTCTGCAGTCTTCAGATTGAGAGCCACGCCTGGTCAGTGGCAGCTTTGGGTCAGTCCCAGGAGAGAGGGTGGGTTCAGTGAACCTGTCATTTGTCTTGGAGTCAGATGCTGGATTCCATGACCTCGTGTCTGATGCGGGCACTGGTGGCTCTGGCACGGCTCCCACCCCAGGGCCTGTTTCCCACACTGTGGACCATGGAGCCAGCTCTCTGCCCACTCTGAGACCCCAGCACTGAGCATGCGGGGCTGTGACCCAGATGAGGGAGGCAGGACTTGGGGGCAGGTGGCCCAGGGATCTGGACACAGGAAAGAGAGACTGTGTCAGATGAGCCCTTTATAAAGGGGTGGGGGCTGAGTAGGGCAAGGAAAGAAGGGCAGGTCACCTCTATGTCAGCCTGTGCCTTAGCCACGTCCTCTGGCCCTGACCAGTGAACCACAGGGCCAGAGCCCAAGTTCAAGTCTCAGGTCTGGAGCCTGCTGCTGTGTGGCGTCAGACAAGTCACTTTACTTCTGTGAGACTCCATTTCCTCAAGTGGGGCAAATGCTCCCCTGATAATGACTTTTGAAGATGCTTACTCCTTGGAAGGAAAGTTATGACCAACCTAGATAGCATATTAAAAAGCAGAGACATTACTTTGCCAACAAAGGTCCATCTAGTCAAGGCTATTGTTTTTCCAGTGGTCATATATGGATGTGAGAGTTGGACTATAAAGAAAGCTGAGCGCCAAAGAATTGATGCTTTTGAACTGTGGTGTTGGAGAAGACTCTTGAGAGTCCCTTGCACTGCAAGGAGATCCAACCAGTCCATCCTAAAGGAGATCAGTCCTGGATGTTCATTAGAAGGACTGATGTTGAAGCTGAAACTTCAATACTTTGGCCACCTGATGAGAAGAGCTGACTCATTGGAAAAGACCCTGATGCTGGGAAAGATTAAGGGCAGGAGGAGAAGGGGATGACAGAGGATAAGATGGCTGGATGGCTTCACCAACTCGATGGACATGGGTTTGGGTAGACTTAGGGAGTTAGTGATGGACAGGGAGGCCTGGCGTGCTATGGTTCATGGGGTCTCAGAGTCGGACACGACCGAGCGACTGAACTGAACTGAATGACTTTTGAAGTTGGGTTTCCATTTTGGCTTGTGAGCCTTCTGATGATGCCGCTGATCTTGGAACATCTTTGTGGCCATTCGAGCACCCTCTTCTGATTCGATGGTCTGAGTGGTAAGCTGGGCGTGAGGCTCAGGGCAGACCAGTGTCGTGCTGCCCTTGCGAGGGTAAAAGGAGACCATGTCGGTGACAAGGATTAGTGAACCGTGCAGCGTGTGAGCAGTAATAATGGCTGGTATTGAGCACGAGACCATTTAACCTGTTGTGGGGAAACCCGTGCTATGGTCAGACAAACCTGTGTTTTGTCTGCTGGCCGTGTGACTAGGGGCTGGTCTCTGGGTCAGCATTCCTCCTGCACGACTCTGTCTGGGAATCCCTCTAGTCCCGTCTGCTCCCCCTGAGAAGCTGAGAGGTTCCCACGGCAGGGCTTTACTCAGGCAGGGGGCAGGCACCAGCAATGTGCTGACTCGTGATCATTTGTGAGTACAGCTTCCTCTGGACACCTAGAGATGGGGCGTTCATCTGGCTTGAGCCTGAGAAGCAACACAAGAAACATTTTGCTTTCTGTGCTGTGGCAGCAGAAAGGTGATGGAGAGCCCAGACAGAGTCAGATGATAATCACAATAGTTGTTATTATATGGTGCTCAATACTTTTTTTAGCATTTTTGTATGTATTAACTCGTTTAATCCCCTAGATACCCCTATGAGGTGAGGAAACCGAGGCACAGAGAGACTAAATTCCCTGCCTAAGGTCACCCAGCTGGCAAAAGGCAGCCCTGGGATTTGAACTCAGGGGACCTGGCTGTAGAAGCCTCACTTTTAACCACTAAGCTCTACTGCCCGTCTCTGAGGTCTCTCTATCATGATGAGTCTCTCCTTAGTACGTTCTCCCCTGCCTCTGCCCAGCTTCCACTCCACAAGCTGCTTAGCAGGCTCTCAGGCTGTCTTGGGGGTGATGAGGTCTTTTTGGGCCTCAGTCAGCAGCTGCCGTGGAGCAAAAGGTGAAGAGGCCGTCAGACCTGGCAGCCGAATTCTTCGGCACCGTGACAGGGTCTCCCAAGATGAACCCGGACGTTTGGAGGCATTGGTACACGCTCAGTGGAGGTGAAGAGGTGTCATCTGACTCATTTTATTGTTGTAAGTTGTGAAGTCTCTTTGGTCACATGAGCTTCCCAAGGATATTTGGGGGACAAGAACAGAGTTTGCTCCAGCTGGTCCTTGCAGCATCAGTGCCGGTTCATCCTTCTGGTCCTCTTGTTGCCGTTTCTGACAAATGCAATCAAATGTAGGTGTGTTTCTTTAGAAAAACCTGAAATCCAAAGATATTGACTTGTGAAGACAAGCCGAGAAATGAGTTGATGAATCCACTACTGAAAAATGCTCTGCGAGGCTCCTTTAAGTAGTGCTAGAATCACTCAAAGGAATTATTGATGCTTTTTCTGTCTTCAGTTGCTGGTCTCCAAAGATAAGCAGATACACCAAGGGGTGGTTAATCTGTTACCGAAGGGTGATCTTTTTCAGGCTCCGTGAGCGCCTAGAGAGCTCCTTTTGCATATACACTTCTATTGCGTTTCCTGCTTACATAATTTATGCTTTTTGTGAAAACTCAAGCAGAAAAGAAATATTTAAAGAGGACACTGAAATTCCTCCCACTTTCCCCCCTTTCTGCCCCCATAGAGACCCATGAAGGCTTTTGTGCCTTTTCCTCCAGAAGTGTTTTCCAGTTGAGTGCCAGGGCTTTTTCTGCCTGATTCCGCTTACGTACGTACATCTTTTCAGAAACACATTTTGAGTAAAAGCAGGAACCACCGGGACTCAGCCACTGTCACATCACTATTGCTTGTGGAGCAGAGAACAGTTCTTCCTTCTAAAAAGTATGTGTTTTAATTGCTCAGTCATGTCCAACTCTTTCCAACACCATGGACTTTAGCCCGCCAGGCTCCTCTGTCCATGGAATTCTCCAGGCAAGAATACTGGAGTAGGTAGCCATTCGCTTCTTTGAGGGATCATTCTGACCCAGGCAAAGAACCTGGGTCTTGTGCGCTGCAGGCAGATTCTTTACCATCTGAGCCACCAGAGAAGCCCTCTTCCTTCTAAAGCCCCCTGTTTTTAAGCAGGGCACAGCCACACGGGGTTCCATGGCGTGACGGAGGCTTCAGGGGGTATCTGAACTGCCACAAAATCTAAAATGACCACACAACCTGTCTACTGGCTGAATTTGCACTTATCTCAATTCGGTAGAAATGCAAGCCTTCCTGTGTTTATTTCTGACAGAGACGGGGCACTGAAGTGACGGTTGTGTGCTCTGTTTGCCGAGGGGGGGTGATTTGTGTCTGTCCCTGGCCCTCCCCTCCAACTCCAGGATCCCAGGAGAAGGGTGTTCACTTTCACTTAAGCTTCTGCCATTTGAGGGAGCAGAGGCACTTTATCCTTGGCTGCCTGAGTCGTCATAAACAAAGTAATCAGGTTTCTGGAAGGGGCCACAGAGGCCTTGTCAGCCTGTAAATAGTCTTCTTGTGCCTGCCTGAGATGCACTTTGCCTGCTGACTGTCCCCATAAAGTGGCGGTTTTCATAGACACCTTAGGGTTTATTTAGTGCTAGTGCCTCAGATGGGGCTTCCCTGGCCGGGAATGATATGCATTGTTTTTATGGTTTCTTTCTTGCTAGAACCTTGCTCACCAGAAAACGTGTGTAAATAAAGAAACCGAGGCACAGGGAAATAGGAATGTTTTGAGAAGCCAGAGGTTTAAGTCATAGGTTGCCCCTCAGATTGCTGGCTGTTTCTAGAACACCTGTCTCTCCACTCTGGCCTTTTAGGTCCATGGCTCAGAGCACCTTGGTCTCCTGACCCCCCATGGAGCATGAAGAGTAGTAACTGATGTGGCAAATGCTCTTCCCCTCCCCCGCCATTCCAGCTCTATCCTTGCTCTTGTCTCCTCGGCAAGGGTCACCTTGTGCGTTTTTGAAGAGAGCAAAGAAGGAAGAAACAGAAGACCCGCGTGGGTCTTTTTTTTCTTTTTTGTTTACAAATCTGAATTTTTTTGTTGCTGCAGAAATAGTAAAATGATGTAAATGTTAAACAGTAACAGAAGTATACAGAATAGAAAATCCAACCCTGTAGAGAAAACTAAAGATAAATGTCTTCAGCTATCACTGTCTGTCTCTAGCTAGTGTACCTGTGCAAACTTACTTACTGTAAGAGTATATTTGGGGGAAAATCAGATCATGTTGTATTGTCTATAGTAGGACTTGTTTTTTTCACTTAAACTCTCAAGACATATTTTAATTGATTTATAGACATCTTTTCACATCTGAAAATATGTGCTGCAGTTCATGTGGTCGAAAAGAGTCAGACACGACTGAGTGACTGAACTGAACTTTCACATTTGAACATTAAGCACTGTTCTGACGCTGTAACACCATCCATCATAGACATTTATTACCATAATTCATCCAGTCTGCAGTTGAATGGTTTTTCAGTGAGACTTGAGTTGTAATCACAAATCTACCACCACTTCATTGCCCACAGATCAAGTTTCTTACCTTCTCCACAGAGGAGTGTGGACCAGATGACCTCTATTTTTTTTTTTTTAAGTATTTATTTATTTGGCTGCAACAGGTCTTAGTTGAGCATGCGGGATTTTCAATTTTCATTGCAGTATACAGGATCTGTAGTTGTGGCGTGAGGGATCTAGTTCTCTGACCAGGCATGGAACTTGGGCACCCTGCATTGGGAGCTTGGAGTCTTAGCCACTGGACCACTGGGGAAGTGCCAGGAGCTATTTTGTAGCAGACGCAATGTACTACTCCCTTACTGAAATGGCTCATTCTGACTCCCACGTAGCACTCTTTCCAACCCTAACGCCCCCATCTACAGTTTTCCTGAGGCACAAGATGGTCAGTATATTCCGGGCCAAGGCAGTTTTTCCTGGGACATCACACACACCGCTGGGCTTGGAACCTCCCAGTTTTAAAATTCTGTGACTCTGAAGTTTATAGTGATGTTGAAGTTGCTGGGCATGTGAGCAACCCAAGACCCAGAGGCAATCCAGCACCAATAAAAGTAGATTTTCTCCAACTCAAAGTTAATATGCTTTATAAGGTATTTGAAAGTGTCAATAAAGACATCTGTTCTACCCTCCAAGTTACACCAGGATTCATAGCTATAAAACCCGTGTCCATTTACTATCTGCATGGTATGTTCAAAATCAGCCCCATGAGAAATAAACATTTGCCCTGTGTCTGTCTTCAGGTATGTTTAGCACAAACCCAGCTGCTGCTGCTGCTGCTAAGTCGCTTCAGTCGTGTCCGACTCTGTGCGACCCCATAGAGGGCAGCCCACCAGGCTCCGCCGTCCCTGGGATTCTCCAGGCAAGAATACTGGAGTGAGTTGCCAGTTCATGGGTTGCCAGTTCTCCAGTGCATGAAAGGGAAAAGTGAAAGTGAAGTCGCTCAGTCGTGTCCGACTCTTAGCGACCCCATGGACTGTAGCCTACCAGGCTCCTCCGTCCATGGGATTTTCCAGGCAAGAGTACTGGAGTGGGGTGCCATTGCCTTCTCCGACAAACCCAGCAGAGGCCCACAAACTGTGTGCCAGGTGAAATCAGGTCACACCTAGAAGAGATGAGGCTGGAGCAGAGAAAATGGTTTATTAAAGATCAACTCTATACTCTATAACTCTTAAAAGCACATTGAGAGACTTCTCTCACCCGGGGGGCCTCTTGCCCAGAGCCACATTTTTATGACAGCTCTGTGAATTATTGAAACTGGGTCTGTTCTTTGAACTCATCTTCAAAGTCTGTTCCCTCTTGCATCAGAGGGCATTGAAAGGTCTCAGAATCTTCCTACACAAGTCTGCTCTTCTCACATTTCCACCCATACATAAAAGATCTGCGAGGGACTGGAGAGGTCTTGGACCTGGTCACGTGAACCATTAGAAGCAGTGTCTGGTTTTGCTTTGTTTATTTATGGCTGCTCTAGGTCTTCCTTTCTGTGTATGGGCTTTCACTATTTGCTGTGAGTGGGGGCTACTCTATTATAGTTGTGATACGTGGGGTTCTTATTGCGGTGGCTTCTCTTGTTGCAGAGCACAGGCTCTAGAGGATGCAGACTTCAGTAGTTGCAGCATGTGAGGCTCGGTAGTTGCAGCACATGAGTTTAGTTGCCCTGACGCGTGTGGAATCTTCCCCCACCAGGGATCGAGCCCATGTCCCCTGCATTGGCAGGTGGATTCTTAAACACTGGACCACCGGGGAAGTCCAGAAGCAGCGTCTGGTTTTAAATGAGTGGCTCCAACCGGTGAAAATGTACCCAGGGCCCTGATTGTACATGGGGGCGTGCCGTGTCATGCTAGCTTGTGAGCTGACTGAGGCATCCCCTAGGCTGGTGACAGATGATTGTGCCCTCAGGTTAGTAATGAAGGCTTCGGTTACCACCCAGACACCTTAGCTCTTTTAGAGACTTGACCTTGGACTGGAAAGTTTCAAGTGCACCTGTCACCTGTGTGCCTCCCAGGAGAGCCTTAGTGGGTGGGATGTTAGCTGAGCCCATCAATACCAGGCTCACGATTCTCTCCTAAGTTCAGCTGCTGCTCTGCCCCACAGCACATCTTTTAAAATTTATTTTTGTAATTTCAAATTTTAATTTAATTTAGACTTATGGAAAAGTCACAAAAACAATATAAGAACCCCCATATACCTTTTACTCATATTCACTACGTTTTTACATTTTGGCTGATTTACTTTATCAATCTTTCTCTGTGCTTCTCTGTATCATCTGTCCTTCCATCCATCTGTCTGTCCATCCATCCAATGATCTATACGCATGTTTGTCCTGAACTATTGGAGTCACCGTACCTCTTCACTCATAACTACATCAGCATGAATTTCCTAAGAACACAGACGTTCTCTTACATCATTATAGTACAGTTAGATTTTTTTTCCCTGTCCGGTAGCATCACGTGTGTGCATGATAAGTCGCTTCAGTCATGTCCAACTCTTTGCAATCCAATGGACTGTAGCTTGCCAGGCTCCTCTGTTCATGGGATTTCCCAGGCAAGAATACTAGAGTGGGTTGCCATTCTCTCCTCCAGGAGATCTTCCTGACCCAGGGATTGAACCTGCGTCTGTCTCTTATGTCTGTTTCATTTGCAGGTAGATTCTTTACCACTAGCGCCACCCGGGAAGCCCAGCATGTTCTTGAACTATCACAGGAAAGAAAGGAACAAGTATTTATTTATAGAAGCTTGCTGACACCAGGCTTTGCATGAAGACACTTTATATAGTAATATAATTGTGGCATTTTTGTCCTATGGAATCAGTTTTTATTTTCCCTGTTTTATAGAGAAGCAAAATCAGCTTGGAGAAATTCAGTCCCTTGCTCGTGGTCGTCACTGGAGAGCAGGAACACTGGAAAGCAGACCCAGGTCTGTCTTGATGCTCCTACTGCCCTGGCCCTAGTGCCTGGAGATCAGAGGCACACACCTGATGTGTCTGTCTTCAGGGTGGTAGCAGGCCCCTGTGTGTGTTTCGTTTATCTCAGTGTATGATCTCAACTCTTCTCATTCATTCAGAAGGCACAGTCATTCAGGGGGGCAGACACATTGGCAAGTGCTCCCTGCTTGGAGCTCACCTTCAGTTCTGAAAAGAGGAGACCAACACCAACACAGACAGGCCTGTCTGAACGATGACAGTCCTTGTGCATGTCTGCGTGCCGAAATGGCTGATCACACAGAGTGGAAGGACAGACATTACATTCATTGGGATGGGGGTGGAAAAGATGCAGGTTTCCTGTGTTTGCCCAGCACAGTTGGGGAAACTTACCATTATCCTGGATCTTAGGGTTTAGCTTGGCAAGGCTTCTGAGACGAGTGGAATTTTAGAACACTGAGCCACATAAGCATGGCTATTTTACATCTGGAGGGGACTTGAGACATATAGACCAACTCCCTCATTCCAGATACTGGGGAACTCAGGACCCAAAAGGAAAGCCAGTTTCTCCTGGTCATACCCCTAATCAGTAGCTGAGCTGGGTCTGAAATCCAGTCCTCTGTCTTCCAAGTTCAGGGGTTTTTTTTGTTTGTTTGTTTTGTTTTGTTTTTTTGTTTTACTACATCAGAAAGTCTTGCAATTTTTACAGCCCAGACCCTTTTAAATTATTCACTCCTACCTCAAGCAGCCTCTGTCCTGCATTTCGTGTTTGGCAAAGTACTATCTATTTGCCAAAGTACTTATATTAGTGAGTTTAGTGAGTAAATAACTAGTTACCCGTTTTTTATTAATTTAAAGCAGATACATAAGTCATCCTTTCTCATCAGCCTAGAGATCCAACCAAGGGTTACCTTATTAGTAAAGAAACTCAAAGTATGATCTCAACTTGGGTTTTTTTAAATGTCAAAAGTAACCATCCTTCTTTAGGGAATGTATGTATATGTATAGCTGATTCACTTTGCTGACCCTGCAGTGTAAAACAACTATACTCTAACACACACACATACACACACACACACAATCCTTCCTTGATACATTATTACCTTCAAAGACCCTTCAGTACTTGGGCTTCTTAGAGAACCCAGGTTGGGAATAAGTGTACAACATTGTGCTGCCTGCTCCAGGGCACTCAGGGTTGTCTGTGATCCCAGTGAGCAGACTTTAGAAGTACCACCTGGACCATATCCTCCCTTCCTCCTACCCTTTCTCCCTCATCATTTAGATCACCCATGGGACATAAGGCAAATAATAGCCGTGTTTTATATGAACTGTTCAAGGATGGACTAGAGTAATTCAAATCTATGCCCCAACCAGTAATGCCGAAGAAGCTGAAGTTGAACAATTCTGTGAAGACCTACAAGACCTTCTGGAACTAACACCCAAAAAAGATGTCCTTTTCATTATAGGAGACTGGAATGCAAAAGTAGGAAGTCAAGAAACACCTGGAGTAACAGGCAAACTTGGCCCTGGAGTACAGAATGAAGCAGGGCAAAGGCTAATAGAGTTCTGCCAAGAGAACGCACTGGTCATAGCAAACACCCTCTTCCAATAACACAAGAGAAGACTCTACACATGGACCTCACCAGATGGTCAACAACGAAATCAGATTGATTATATTCTTTGCAGCCAAAGATGGAGAAGCTCTATACAGTCAGCAAAAACAAGACCAGGAGCTGACTGTGGATCAGATCATGAACTCCTTCTGGCAAAATTCAGACTGAAATTGAAGAAAGTAGAGAAAACCACTAGACCATTCAGGTATGACCTAAATCAAATCCCTTATGACTATACAGTAGAAGTGAGAAATAGATTTAAAGGACTAGATCTGATTGACAGAATATCTGATGAACTATGGGTGGAGGTTCATGACATTGTACAGGAGACAGAAATCAAGACCGTCCCCAAGAAAAAGAATTGCAAAAAAGCAAAATGGCTGTCTGGGGAGGCCTTACAAATAGCTGTGAAAAGAAGAGAAGCAAAAAGCAAAGGAGAAAAGGAAAGATATACCCATTTGAATGCAGAGTTCCAAAGAATAGCAAGAGAGATAAGAAAGCCTTCCTCAGCGATCAATGCAAAGAAATAGAGGAAAACAATAGAATGGGAAAGACTAGAGATCTTTTCAAGAAAATTAGAGATACCAAGGGAATATTTCATGCAAAGATGGGCTCAATAAAGGACAAAAATGGTAGGGACCTAACAGAAGCAAAAGATATTAAGAAGAGGTGGCAAGAATACACAGAAGAATTATACAAAAAAGTTCTTCACGACCCAGACAATCATGATGGTGTGATCACTCACCTAGAGCCAGACATCCTGGAATGTGAAGTCAAGTGGGCCTTAGGAAGCATCACTACGAACAAAGCTAGTGGAGGTGATGGAATTCCAGTTGAGCTATTTCAAATCCTGAAAGATGACGCTGTGAAAGTGCTGCACTCAATATGCCAGCAAATATGGAAAACTCAGCAGTGGCCACAGGACTGGAAAAGGTCAGTTTTCATTCCAATCCCAAAGAAAGGAAATGCCAAAGAATGCTCAAACTACTGAACAATTGCAGTCATCTCACACGCCAAGCCAGGCTTCAGCAATACGTGAACCATGAACTTCCAGATGTTCAAGCTGGTTTTAGAACAGGCAGAGGAACAAGAGATCAAATTGCCAACATCCGCTGGATCATCAAAAAAGCAAGAGAGTTCCAGAAAAACATCTATTTCTGCTTTATTGACTATGCCAAAGCCTTTGACTGTGTGAATCACAATAAACTGTGGAAAATTCTGAAAGAAATGGGCATACCAGACCACCTAACCTGTCTCTTGAGAAACCTGTATGCAGGTCAGGAAGCAACAGTTAGAACTGGACATGGAACAACAGACTGGTTCCAAATAGGAAAAGGAGTACGTCAAGGCTGTATATTGTCACCCTGCTTATTTAACTTATATGCAGAGTACGTCATGAGAAACGCTGGGGTGGAGGAAGCCCAAGCTGGAATCAAGATTGCCGGGAGAAATATCAATAACCTCAGACATGCAGATGACACCACCCTTATGGCAGAAAGTGAAGAAGAACTAAAGTGCTTCTTGATGAAAGTGAAAGAGGAGAGTGAAAAAGTTGGCTTAAAGCTCAACATTCAGAAAACTAAGATCATGGCATCTGGTCCCATCACTTCATGGGAAATAGATCGGGAAACAGTGGAAACAGTGGCTGGCTGACTTTATTTTTCTGGGCTCCAAAATCACCGCAGATGGTGACTGCAGCCATGAAATTAAAAGACGCTTACTCCTTGGAAGGAAAGTTATGACCAACCTAGACAGCATATTAAAAAGCAGAGACATTACTTTGCCAACAAAGGTCCGTCTAGTCAAGGCTATGGTTTTTCCAGTAGTCATGTATGGATGTGAGAATTGGACTATAAAGAAAGCTGAGTGCCGAAGAATTGATGCTTTTGAACTGTGGTGTTGGAGAAGACTCTTGAGAGTCCCTTGGACTGCAAGGAGATCCAGCCAGTCCATCCTAAAGGGGATCAGTCTTGGGTGTTCATTGGAAGGACTGATGTTGAAGCTGAAACTCCAATACTTTGGCCACCTGATGCGAAGAGCTGACTCATTTGAAAAGACCCTGATGCTGGGAAAGATTGAGGGCAGGAGGAGAAGGGGACAACAGAGGATGAGATGATTGGATGGCATCACCGACTCAATGGACATGGGTTTGGGTGGACTCCGGAAGTTGGTGATGGACAGGGAGGCCTGGCTTGCTGCGGTTCATGGGGTCACAAAGAGTCGAACACGACTGAGCGACTGAACTGAACTGAATTGAGAGTGATTATACATATAACTCTACACGCTTTGAATCAAATATGATTTTGAACCCAATTAAGTTTAACAAAAAGATATTTTAGATCACTCACACAGTATAGATTGAACTATCTTAAATTGAATATTTGCAAAACAGTACAACACATAGAAAATGTTTCTAGGGACTTCCCCGGTGGTCCAGTGGTTAAGACTTTGCCTCCCAATGCATCCATGAAATGTACTTTTTTTTATATGTAAATAGGTACTTTATTATTTAATTTTTTCAAAATGAACAGCTTTTTATTGAGGTGCAGTTGATTTACAGTGTAGTATTAGTGTCAGGTATACAGCAAAGTGATTGTTATACATATATATCTATTCTTTTCCAGACTTTTTCATTATAGGTTAAGATATTGAATATAGTTCCCTGTGCCATATAGTAGGTTCTTCATTTTTATCTGTTTTATATATATATAGTAGTGTATAACTGTTAAACTCCTTATTTATCCCTCTGCCACTTTCCCCTTTGGTTGTCATAAATTTGTTCTCTATGTCTGTGAGTCTATTTCTGTTTTGCAAATAAGTTCCTTTGTATCATTTGTGTAGATTCCACATATAAGTGATATTATGTGATATTTGTCTTTCTCTGACTTACTTCACTTAGTGTGATAGTCTCTAGGTCCATCCATGTTGCTGCAGTGTACTTTTTAAACTTAAATGAAAACCTTAATTGAGACCCATTTATTTTGGCACCTTTGTAACCTGTCTGCAGTGTGACTTCATCTTGTTCTTAGGTGACCTGCAGCAGTGAAGGTGTTTATTTCTCAGAGGCAGGCTCTGCCCTCAGCAGCAGTTGCTGCATTTACCCTCAGATAAAAGCCTTTTGAGTTGCTCTTTTAATCTGCAGGAGACAATCAGGGAGGTGCTGGCCCTTGTGCCCAGTCACTAGGCAACAGGACAGGCAAGGAGCTGGAGGGGCCCAGAACCTCCCTGCGTGTCTGGCCCTGTGGTCCGAGCAAACATGAGCCCAGGCCGACCACAGCAGAGTCACGTGGACAGAAATGTGCCCAGCTAAGAGAAGCCGGTAGAGCACCCAGCCTCATCCCTCTTGTTGATGAACTCAGAGGAATGGCCACTTTACCCAGCCCAAGAGCTCAGCTGGGTCGGCATCTTAGTGTGGCCCCCTCACCCTAATGAGAGGCAAAGATCCTGCCTCTTGGCTCACCTCCCGTCACCCCTGGAGAAGGACATGGTCCTTCGGAGCCAGGCTCGCACTCAAAGCCTCCCAGCTTATCGCACTCAAAGCCTCCCAGCTTATGGAGAGCTCTTTTTGCACCTTAGGGAGGTGTGCACATGCTCTGGGAGCTGCCTGGACCACGCACGGAAGACTGTTCCCCTTTGGGGAATGCTTGACCTCTGTACACTGCAGAGAGGGAGGTCTGAAAGAGGCCCTTGGGTTTCTCCAATTCAGGGTTGAACTCTCCAAGGAAATTCTTGACTGACGCTTAATTGTCCTCAGCCCAGATGAGAAAAATGAAGACTTTTCATGGTAGAATTACCCAAGTATTAGCCCCTGTTAGGGATGAGACCTCAGACTTTCCCACTGTATTACCATAGCTGAGTAGGACCTACATCAAATGTAATTAGATGTTGAAGTTCACTTTATCACACAAGATGGTGATTATGCAAATACGGGCTATGCTATTAGTACGGGTTTGGAAAATTGCATCCTTCTCTTCTACTTTGGGTTGGCTTATGGCTACTAATTCTTGAACCTCCTGGAGACTCCAGGCTGATTAAGGTTTGCACAGACCAAACAGACACACTTCCTACCTCCAAGAGCTATGATTAGGCCCAGGTCTTTGTTTCTGAACTGTGTTCCTTAGAGGCGCCTTTGGGACTGTTGGATGGAGGGTGACGGCAGGGTGTTGGACCATAAGGTTTATCTAAAGCAGCTCCTCTTTAGTTGTTGAATATGTTGGGCTGGTGGGCAAGCTTTTGTTTGAAGAAAGGATTTCAGGGCTAACAAAGTTCTGAAAGCCGCTGTCCTAAACCAAAGATTGTTGCTATGAATGTCTCTGTGTATGTATTAGGTTCACCAATCCTTTCTATGTTCTTTTTTCTTTATTGGGTTTTTAAAAAACTATAAGTCAAATAATACAAGATATATAAGAAATGGGTTAAATGTCTCTCCCCTATTCCCTTCCAGTTCTGCTCTTTGAAGATAACCAGTACTGACAGGTTGATATGCACCCTCCCACATGTTTCTCTGTCTGCGCTGATATCCTTTAAAATGTTTTCATTGTGAAAAATTTCAAACATACAAAACCGTAGAGATGAGTGTAATTAACCCATATGTACTGATCCCCTAGTTGCAATAATTATCAAGATTTTACAACACTTGCTTCATCTTTTTCTCATACATTTTTGGGGTTTTATTTTGTTTTAGTAGAATAGCGATATACTACATCTGTACTTGGCAACTGTTTTTTACTTAATCTGTCTTAAAAATTTTGTCCTCATCAGCTCATTTACCACTTCCTCTTCATGGCTGCTGGAGAAGGCAATGGCATCCCACTCCAGTACTCTTGCTTGGAAAATCCCATGGACAGAGGAGCCTGGTAGGCTGCAGTCCATGGGGTTGCTAAGAGTCGGACACAACTGAGCGACTTCACTTTCACGCATTGGAGAAGGAAATGGCAACCCACTCCAGTGTTCTTGCCTGGAGAATCCCAGGGACAGGGGAGCCTGGTGGGCTGCCATCTATGGGGTCGCAGAGTCGGACACGACTGAAGCGACTTAGCAGCAGCAGCAGCTTCATGGCTGCATAGTTTTCCATCATATGTGTGAACAATCACTCACTCAGTCATTATCCTATTCTTGGACATTCAGACTGTTTCCAAAAGTTTTGGCAATAAGTTGTAAATTTATTGTAATAAGCTAACTGTAATAAAAGTCCTTGTATGTATTTACATATTGGTGAATTTATTTCTGTAGGTAAGATTTCCAAAAGTGGGATGGCAGGATCCTGGGCTATATATTGAGTTGCCAAAAGTTTCCATAACATCTTATGGAAAAACTGAAAGGAAAATTTTGGCAAATCCTATATATTTTAAGTTTTATCCAATATTGCCAAAGTATATTCTCAAAAGATTGTGGATATATAATTTCCCACCAGCAATGTATGGATATGCCCATTTCCTAGTCTCTTTATCAATCCTGGATAGGATTGCTTGTTAAAAATGTCATGAATCTTCTGTGTAGAGATGGCATAAAATCAATGTTTTATCTGTGTCTGTGAATAGACTCTTTTTCTGCATGTATTTTGTAAATTTTAGTTTTGCAATCATTATTTGGGGGGAAGATAGCCATTAGGAGCATCTGGAATAGAGGGCTGAAAGGAAATGTCTTTTGAAGACTAACCACGGGTCTTTGTTCCCGTTAGTTTGCTCAGCAGAAAACGGGCTCCGGCCGCGTGGTCCACATCTGCAACCTGCCGGAGGGAAGCTGCACAGAGAATGACGTCATTAACCTGGGGCTGCCCTTTGGCAAGGTCACTAATTACATCCTCATGAAGTCTACTAATCAGGTAAGTCTGGGCAGGTTCACACTGGTAGGTACCGGATAAACCACACACTGGTGGAGGGGAACTATATAATTTTTTTTTTTTTTTAAGAATCTGTTTGTAACATAAAGGGGTAATACACAGCTGGCCTCCTGCTGGTGCAGCACCGAGATTTTCGTGGCCGGTGGTGGTGTTTTGTATCCTCTGGTTTCACCTTACCTTTCTTGTGAAGGGCCCAGGCCTTTGCGAGTTACCTAGAGGTGAGGATGTGTTTTGGAATGAAGTGTTCCTTAACATAGAAAAGCCAGCTGGTTCCTAAAACAGAAATCCATGGACTCGAGTCTTTTCACTGAATTACCCCCTGAGCTAATGCTAGTCTTTCTCACCTTCTACGTTTCTCATCTCTGATGGCACGTGGATTTTGAGCCAGCCAACAACTGACCGGGAAGAGGTATTTTCACTGATCCTTGGTGTTGACATCCAAGGCTCTTGGCTCTTGTAGCAGGAGAGTAGGTGGGAATTAATGGATGCGTGGTGAATCTAAGGAACTAAGAACCCTCAACCCATGAGGATTGAGTCTTTGGGGGTTATGTTTGTCTTCATTTCTAAAGTCAGGAGAGGAATTTATACAGAGACTGGTCAGAAGTAAGAACATTTAGGCTTTTATTTTTAATGACTATTTTAACTTTAGGAATCAGAGGAACAGGCACAGGAGAAATTATTGTCTTAATTAAGGCACGAACTTTGGAAAATCAAAGACACCTTGGATCATCAGTGGTCTTCTTCCATCAACCTGGGCTTAGACTACTCATGTAGTCTCTTCATTCCTCCTTCTCAGAATTCTATTTTGGGCAAATTTCCAAAATTCAGCTTGCAGCATGAATGCAGTGAGATTCACTGGGTTCATTTTATTTCTGTGTGACAGGTGAAAGCTAGAGGTGCTAAAATGTTGGCATGAAGAATGAGGCACTTAGAGTCAGACAGATAGAGCTTATATTGTGGAATCTAAAATATACAGCAAACTAGTGAGTATAACAGAAAAGAAGCAGACTCATAGATATAGAGAAAACAACTAGTGGTTACTATTGGGGTGGGGATAGGGGCAATATAGGTGGACCAGTGGGAGATACAAACTATTGGGTGTAACACAGGCTCGGGGTGTATTATATGACACAGAAAATGCAGCCAATATTGTGTCATAACTGTAAATGGAAAGTAGCCTTTAAAAATTGTATAAAAATAAAACATTTTAAAAAGGAGGCACTTAGAAAGCCGAGTGGTGGATTTTGAAATAAAACTGTAAAGAACCCTGACTTTTTGGTCTCCCATCCTTCTGCCCTGGGCTGTGACAGCATAGAGAAAGGCATGACTGAAATTCAAAAGCAAATGTGAGGGAAGTGGGGAGGATGAGCTTGGTTAGCCCCCGCAGTTCAAGGAAATGGGAGGTGAGGGCTCGCAGTGAGGGCTCCCCGGTCACAGACCATGTTTCCTTCTCAACATTGACCAGTTTGTTGCATCGTGAGTATGGTATCAATACAAACCCATCGAATCTAAGAAACAATAACAGTGACCAATCTGTCACTGCAGCTCCTGGGGCAAACTGACAGGTCAGTCAAAACAATCTATGCAGGGAGTTCACTGGTGGCCTAGTGGTTAGGATTCTGACTTTCACTGCTATGGCCGAGGTTCAATCCCTGATCAGAGAACTGAAATCCTGCAAGCTGCTCAGTGTGACCCCCCAAAAAAATGTCTATGTAGAAACTCCCTAGTTAAAGAGGAGAAATGCTGTGGAAACATAACTGTTTCCTCTCTCTCCAGCTCACAAAGACATGGCCTTCCTTCAAGCCTCAGACACCCCCATGGTTTTTAGAGTATTTCTTTCTTTGCTAAGAAATTGAGAGCTCAGATACCCAGGACTTGTGTCTGTCTCCTGCCATTGGCACCACTGACTAGCAAGTTTTGCAGGGATCAGCCCAAGGTCACTTGTGCAACAGACTCAGTCCCTCCTCTTGGGGAACTGTGGGTTAATTGACCCTCCCATCCCAAGGGGCTCCTGTGGCATGTTGTAGCCACAGATGGACATACATAATTAAGAATAATGTTTGGTAACCATGGAGATCAGGAGAGGGGCCATCTTATAATGAGCTCTTTTGCTAAAGTTAATAAATAGGTCTGAACAGATGGGATCAAAGAGAGCTCTTTTCCTTGTATTGAATTTTTTCCTTTTTATTGAAGTATAAAACACATAATCTAAAATGCACTAGTCTTAAATGTGTGTGAGTGCTTAGTCGCTCAGTCATGTCTGACTCTTCGTCACCCCATGGACTGTAGCCTGCTAGGCTCCGTTGTCCATGGGATTCTCCAGGCAAGAATACTGGGGTGGGTGGCCATTCCTTTCTCCAGGGGATCTTCCTAACACAAGGATCGAACCTGGGTCTCTTGCATTGCAGGCAGATTCTTTACTGTCTGAGCCCCCGGGGAGGCCTCAGTCTTAAGTGTACCACTCCATTAATTTTTTACATGTGTGTACTCAGTTGCATCCAACCCTTTGCAGTCTGTTAAACTGTAGCCCACCAGGCTCCTCTATCTATGGGATTTTTTCAGGCAAGACTACTGGAGTGGGTTGCCATTTCCTTCTCCAGTGGATCTTCCCCACCCAGGGATCAAACCCACATCTCCTGTGTCTCCTGTATTACAGGCAGATTCTTTACCGCTGAGCCATCAGAGAAGCCCTTTTACATGTGTTGGTGGTGGTTTAGTCATTAAGTTGTGTCCGACTCTTACAAGCCCATGGATTGTAGCCTGTCAGGCTTCTCTGTCCATGGGATTCTCCAGGCATGAATACTGGAATGAGCTGCCGTGTCCTCCTCCAGGGGATCTTCTCAACCCAGGGATCAAACCCAGGTCTCCTGCATTGCAGGTGGGTTCTTTACCATCTGACCCACTAAGGATTACTGTGCAAGTACAGATAGAGAACATTTCCAGAACCCGAGAAGGTCTCCTCATTTCCCTTCCTAGTCAATATCCACCCCCAACCCCAAGGGAAACTCAACTCTAACTTTTACCAATTTGTTCTGCCTGTTCTTGAACTTTATATACATGGAGTCACACCTTGTATGGAATTTCCTTTAAGATCATTCAAGTCAAGTCCAATGTCTGTTCCTCCTTTCTTTCCTAGGCCTTTTTAGAGATGGCTTACACAGAGGCTGCCCAGGCCATGGTCCAGTATTACCAAGAAAAATCTGCCATGATCAATGGTGAGAAATTGCTCATTCGGATGTCCAAGAGATACAAGGAATTGCAGCTGAAGGTAAAGCACCCTCTCCTTTGTTCAGTTGTTCAGCAAACATCAGCTGAGTGTCTCCTTGTCAGCCACTGGCTTGAGTGCTGGTGGGAAGGAGACAAAGGAAAAGATCCAAAAAGTATCCACTGCCTTTGAGGATATCGCATGGGAAGGCAAACCCATTCTAACATGGCAAGAAATGTGCTCATTGAGGTAAGGACAGGATGCAAAGGGGTGCTTGAGACAGGATGGCTACCTACCTGGGACCTGAGAACGATTTTAAGGGAAGTCTTAAAAGATAAAGCAAGAGGGAAAGGTGGTTGCTTTTTCAGAGGTTAGAGTTCCAGGCATAAACCTCTGAATATAACCTCCTTCTCTACTCAGACAGGTATTCAGTTACTTTTTCATCCTCTGTCACCTCTTGATCTTTTATTCTTTCCTCCATCCTCTGTATTTATGCCTTAAGTGAAAGTCGCTCAGCCATGTCCAACTCTTTGCAACCCCATGGACTTAACAGTCCATGGAATTCTCCAGGCCAGAATACTGGAGTCAGTAGCTGTTCCCTTCTCCAGGGGCTCTTCCCAACCCAGGGATGGAACCCAGGTCTCCCATATTGCAGGCGGATTCTTTACCAGCTGAGCCACCAGGGAAGCCCCTATTTATTCCTTAAGGTCCATAGAAATTCTTCTAAGCAGCACATGACTGAGTTGGCCATTGTCCAAACTCAGGATTGAACTGAGATCATTCCAGATAGGGCTTTTATCTTTGTTTTAGCTTGTTCTACCTTTCTTTTTTCTTTTCTTTTTTGTGTTGTTGTAAAGTATAACAAAAAAAAAAATACTAATTTTGTATTGTACAGCTGAAAAAGTAATGATGGTGAACTTCCGTAAACCCCATAAAACCACCACCAAAGTCAAGAAATAGCACACAGACAGCACCCAGAAGCTCCCATGAGTCCATTTTTATGTTTAACCCTTCTCTCCACTTTCCTGACTCTAAAGATAATCATTTCCTTGCTTTTCCGTTTATTATTTACTTCCTCTCCATGCCTTCCTTAACACTGTAGTTTAGTTTTTTCCTATTTTTGAGTTTTTTGTGAATGGAATCATACTGTATTCTTTCATTCAACATTATGCCATCTATGTTGGGTGTGTCTATTTTCACAGCTATGTAAATTTCCATTGTATGAGTATAGATTTATTTATCCAGTCCACTGTTGATAGACATTTGGGTTATTTCCAGTTTTAGGGTAGTAGGGACAGTGCTGTGACTATGAACATTTTCAAACATGTTATTTCAGTACCCATGTACATGAGTGTGTAATTAGGGGAACTACATAACTAGAAGTAGAATTGCTGGATCACCAAGCATGCTTACCCTCAACTTTGCTAGATGATAGCGTTCCTACTAGTAGTATCTGAGAGTTTTCATCACCTCCCCTTTTTGCCAGTACTTCGTCTTGTCCAACTTTTTAATTTTTTGCCCCTCTGGGGAAGAGTGTGATGGTTTATCATTGCTTTATTTTTATTTTCCGTATTAATTGAGGCTGAGCAATTTCGCATGTGTTTGTTGGTTATTCCACTTAGATCTTCTCTGGTGGCAAATTTCTAAGTCATTTGCCCATGCATTTGTTTTGGATTGTATCTTCCTATTGGTTTGCAGGAGTTCTCTTGATTGGAGCACTGAGTCCATTTGGATTTGTTGTAATTAATGCCATATTTGTGGTTAAATCTAACTTTGTATTTTGTACTTTCTACTGTCCTATTTAATAGGGATTTTCCGGTTCACTTCAGCTCATTCCACATTTACTGAGAGTCCTTGTTGTTCAAGACTTGCAGCCCTTATTCAGCCTTCAAGGCTCAAGTCAGAACACAAAGGCTTAGCAGCAGCTGTTTCTAGCTAGGACTAGCATTCTGACAAGTCTACATATGTAGATTGGTGATACATCGACCAGTTGCCAAAGTCCTGATTCTGCTTTGCTTGCATTATTGCTTCTAAAGTTCCTTTGCCAACAATTCAGCTTCAGGCGGAACCTGGCATTTTTTTCTTGGCTCATGAAAGCCTGTTGCTTTTCTCAGACAAGTAAAAGATCCTGCCCCATTCTGTACCCAAAGTTCTTGTTCTCCCTGAGTCTGCCCTGGGGGCTAGAATTGAATTTCTGCACTGAATTCTCAGTGGAGCTTTGGTCTCCAAATGAGATATTGTCATAAGGCTCTAGTTAGGATTAACTGCAGTACTCTGCTTCTTAAAGTACCAAGGCACCGAGGTCCCTTATCAAGGGAGGTCTTTTGTGGTGGTGCAAAAACTATGGGTTAAATGGGTCAGATGATCAAAGTTTGCATTCAGCTAATGTTCGCTGAGTGCTCATTGTGAGTGGGAACTGGGCCATGAATATGGGGGTAGCAAGTCTGTAAGGAGCTCACAGGCTTGTGGGAGGAAGAGCACAGAAACATAGAACCATTAACAACCATGTGACCTGCACCAGATTGGAGGCTGGTAGCACCAGCCTAGCCTCTCCCTCCTGCTTTGATGACCTTGGACAAATTGCTTAACCTCTGTGAACCTCAGTTTCCAGATCAGTAAAGGACTATACCTTGTGTTCTTTTGTTTTAAGCATTATTTTTTTCATACGTGGTCTCTTTGAGTCTCACAATCACCCTCCCCTGTGACGTGTGTAGGGTGGATAATAACAGTAATTAAAATAGTACAACAATAATAATGAGAATATGTACCTTTAATTGAGTCCTGGGTCAAGTAATGTGCCAAGCACTTTAAGACATTATCTACTGTGATCCTGACATCAGTCTTGTTGGATAGGTATTATTATCAGGTCTACAGACAAGGAAACAGCCTCATAGAAGTTTAATAACTGGCCCAAGATCATAGTTACTGGAAGAGTCATGATTGTATCGTAGAATTGTTTTGGTTTTGCACTTTGTATGCATCTCCATATTGTGTTTTTATGATCTCCATTGTCCATGTGAAAAAAAAAGAGAGAAATCAGATAATTTGCTTACAGTCATCCCGTCATTAAGCAGCAGAGATAGTATTCTAACAGAGCTTCTCGAACTTCACCGTGCATACACATGACTTGTGGATCTTGTTGAAATTTCTGATTCAGTAGGTCTGGGGCAGGGCTGTGATTCTGCATTTCTCACAAGCTCCCGGGAGATGTCAATGTTTCTGGTCCTTGTAGCACACTCTAAGTGGCCAGAACACATTGTTCCTGACCTTTAGCGAGGATTTTGTGCTCCCCAAGTAGTCACACTGCCTCTACGTGAAAGCATTTTCGAGCATGTTTCAATTACATAGTAACGGGTGTATTATGGTCCCCATGTTGACATGAATCAGCTTGGACTTTCTCTGCAAGTGACAGAAATTTATCTCCATTAAAGCATACTGGCTAATGTAAATAAAAGAATTTATTGGCTCATGGAACTGAAAAAAAACAAGAGTAGCCCTGGGTTGCAGGCATGGCTGGATTCAGGACCCAAGTGCTATCATTAGGACTCAGTTTCTGTCTGCTCTGCTTTCTGTTCCCTTGGCCTTGTTGTTGGGGTCTCCCTGGGATGGCCCCTGACAGACCCCAGCTCTCTCCTCTAGGTGGCGTGATGGCTTCAGTGACTCCAGCACCTTTGGCTCCTCAGCCTCCCATTTTCCTTCACCAAGAAAAAGCCAGAGTTTTTCCTGGTGGTACCGAGGAAGTCCCTCTGATACATGCACTTCCCTGAGCCAATCCCTGTAGCTGTGCTGTGGTCAGACCATGTCACCTGCTGCATCCTGGGAGCAGGTTGGAGACAGGGGATGGTTCCTGGGGATGCAGACAGCAAAGCACTGTGTCCATATGTGTCTCTGGGCCAAAGGGCCACCACGTGGGGTCCCGCCAGGGCTTGCAGAGGTGGGGGAGATTTTGATTGGTGTTTCTCCTGTAATTTTACCTTTTGCTCACCAGACAAAGTGGAGGAGGAAGAAGGAGAGTTTTTTTTTAAGGCATTTCTCCTCTCCTCTCAAATATTTCCTCATGCCGGTAATCTTGTCTCACTGTTTGTGGCTGAGATTCTATTCCTCAGGACATTTGGGACAGAAACTTTCACACAATAGGTGTCCTACAAACGTGTGAAATGAGTGAGAAAATCTGAAGGAATGATAAAAAATGAGTGTTTCCCTTCCTGCAGACCTGCATGAGAAGACTGATTATTCTGTAGATACTTCTCCAGAATCATAGCATCTCACGTGCAGAAGGGAATCTGCAATAGTTTAAAACTGTGTGCTCCAGTCACTCCATCAGAGAACTGTCAGGGAAGTTTTCAATTCCTCTTCCCCAGAGACTCTCATCAGGTAGATTGGGGTGGGACTGAGGCTCCCAGGTGGTTTGGGAACAGTGGGCCTGTTTTCAGAGCCATTGGTCTTGCCAGCCTCCTACCCACAGAGATGGTCTTTGGCCCTGGGAAGCAGTCTTGTGAGTGATCCATGATCTCTTGGCTAAGGAGAATAAACCAGCAAATGATGACTGAGGGTCTTTTCCGTGCAAGATGTGGTGCCAAGAGCTACAGTGAACATGAGAAAGGTCCTCACTTGGGGGAAAGTTTGCTATCTCACTGGGCAGAGAAGCTAATCTCATGATTTAAACCTGAGTGCATCCATTCCAAGTTCCTAGAAGATCAGTGGCAAAAGACAGTATGACTTGGTTGTGTCAAGAAGGGAGAGATTCCTGAGTAGAGCCTTGAAGGATGAGGCAACTAAACAGAGTAGGGGCTTCCGGGCAGGAGGTGGTCGAGAAGAGATGTAGGGCCTGGAAGCACAGTGATACAGAAATAATCAGGGATGCTGTGACAGTATGTGGCTCTGACAAGTTCAGGGCTCATCTGCAAAGGTGTCAGCATCTTCTTAAGGCTCTTGAGACAAATGAAACAGCCAAGAAGGGGTCAGGAGGCACAAAACTCTCTAGCGGCTTCTTTTATGCTGGCCCAGCACTCCGTGGCCTTTATCAGGACAGCGCTCTCTGCCCGAAGGCTCTCAGTGGATGCCAGGTGGGCCTCATTATCTCACCATTATAGGTGGAGAAGGTGAGTCTCCCACAGGCAACAAGCCATGACCCCAGGTGACCCTGCCAGCTGGCAGCAGGGCTGGGCTGCTCTTCCTGGGTAGAGATTCTCCATCCGCAGGGACTCCCTGTGAAATCATACTTCCCCGGGAATGTATGGGGCTTGGGATCTCACTCTTGCCTTAAAGCAGCAAGATGTGTCTACAGAGAGCATTGTAAATGGTCCCCTGGGGGCTGGTTGACAGTGGAAATGGATTCACCATTGGGATGTGTGTGTGTTAACATACCATCCTGTCCACTTCTGTGTGTGTTTGAAGTATTATACAATAAAAAGGTATATCCAGACATCGTCACACACCTACTCCGTCCTCTTTTTTCCACTCCTCTGCAGTGATTATATTTTTCTTTTACCTGCTTCCTTTATACCTTTAACCACAAGATAATGAAGCCAGGCCTGAAGAGGAAGGTTGAGAGAGGATTTTCTTAAGAGTTGTGAAAAGTTGATTCTGTTATTTGAAAGCCTTTGGCCACTTCTGACTCCTTTACAGATGGCAGCTGGCAGAGTGTCAGGCCAGAGAGTGCCAACAGTTTGGAATTATCACTTAAAATAGAGGAACTGACCTCCGGTCCTCAGAGCGGGGAGTCACGGTGCCTGTGACCGCCATCTCCAGCATATAGTATTTGCAGATTGTCGTGGCCTTTCTCTGCAGCCCATCCCTCCATCTCTCCAGCCAGTCATTGTGGCATGAGGGGCCCCTTGCTACTGCTGGTCAACAAGCCCATTCCCTGCTTCACCCAGCTATGCCACCTGAATAAAAGCAAATTTAGCGGATGCTGGCCTCACAAAGCTGTTCTGTGGCTGAGAAAATAAGGACAAGGAAATATTTAAGCCCAGAAGAGGCTCTTCTAGCCTCCAGAGAACTCTAGAAGCACCTCTCTGACCCCCAGGGGATTGCATTGGGCCATAGAGGATGTTTTTATCTGTGGTGCCTGACTGGCCAGCTCTGTCCCCTCATCGGCAAGGCATCCAGAAAGAAAGAGGAGGGCCCGAGGGGCTGTTGTCTGTGATGATGGAGGTCAGTAGGGTCCAAGAGCTCCTAGAACGCCTCTGGCTGTGACACTGGCCTGACCTTTCCCTCCCTGTGGGTCTCAAGCCCACCCCTCTGTAGCCCTGGGTAACCTACAGAACCTCAGTTTGCTCCCTGACCAGGCCCCTCCTCTCACGACAGGTTTTTCTGGGTCCAGACTAGAAGGACAGTCACAAGGACCTGAGGTTCCAGAGGGCAGAAGAAAGGTGTTGGGGACCCTGGGGACTCTTTTTGCTACAGGAAGTCCCTGATCCAGCCTCCTCAGGGAATTTGGATGTTCTGAAAAATTGCCATGGTACATTTCACCCTGTGTAGGGGCACATTCATTAACCTTCGGCTGCTCCAGCTTGGCAGGGTGAGGACAGATTTGGGCCTGCCTGGTGCCAGCAGATCTTGTCCCACATCCCTGCTCTTGGTCTTGATGGCTCTCACGAGCTTTCTCAGGCTGGCCCAAGTGGAGACAGTGATGCTGTGCGTCTCCTAAGGACCAGCCATCCCAGGGTGGCCTCTCCTGTGATGATGCAGGAGGCAACTTTCACTTTGTGGTCCGAGATGGGGACAGGCAGGAAGAAGACCACTCAGTGGGTTCAGATCAACCTTCTCTACCAACAACCCAGGCAGGAGGACAGGTGGTCTGCAGTGGGGTGGAAGGAGGCACCTGGCAGGAGCCTTCTTTTCCATGCAGGCCCACAGCCCCAGCTCCTTCCCTTGCTTGGCCTTGAGTTGCTGCTTCTGGTCCAGTCTAAGCAGTTAGGGTGCTGGTTGGCTGTGCAGGGCCTGGGAGATCTGGTTACTCATAGGTGACACTTCCGTAGGCTTATAGAGGGGCCACCTTTATAGTTACGGTCAGATGAAAGGGATCATTTGCCAAAACTGCGAGGCCTGCTCTCAGGTGGGTATCCTGACCTGTGCTAGTTCCTGGGCGTTTTATTGAATAGGGATGGTCTGGCTCTTGACCTCCCCCTCCTCCTTCATAACCACAGTGGTAGTGATCACTGACTTCTCTTCTCTGCTCTTGTGTTTCCAGTTGACAAGCGATCCTTCCCTGGCTTGAACATTTTACATCCCTTCCCTAAGTCCTAGCTCTGACCTCTCCTCTGAAACCACAGGAGGCTCCTCCTTAATTCTCTCCTCCCTTTATTATTCCTCAGCACAGCCCTCAATGGCAGCAGTAACACAGATCAGTGGCTATGCACCCAGCTCGTCATGAAGCTCACTTCGTATCTTTGGCCCTGGATCTCACACCTATAAGATGAGGTGTTTGATGATACCTGACGTCCATATAGGCTCCAAGATTTCATGATCCTTTGTTAACTGTTGGGTTGGCCAAAAAGTTCATTTGGGTTTAAACACACTTTTTGACCAACTCAACATATAGGGGAAAAAAATAAGGATATAAAGAACAGTTTATTACATTTCCTAAGAAAATTCTTTGTCAAAAATTGACATATAGACTGAGGGCTTTTAAGTCTTTTTTAAACATCAGTATTATAGGGACGGCAGAGGATGAGATGGTTAGATAGCATCTGCGATTCGGTGGACGTGAATTTGAGCAAACTCCAGGAGATAGTGGAGGACAGAGGAGGCTGGTGTGATGCAGTCCATGGGGTTGCAAAGAGTTGGACATGACTTAGCGATTGAACAACAACACAATTTGGGAGATATAAATCACAAAGCATAAATTTACCCTGCTCCATCCATTTTAATTGAATGGATGAATTCTATATAGTCTTTTGCAAAATGCTTCCATCCTTCTGTGCTCAGGAATTTCATTTTTAACCATTTATTTTTATTGTTTTCTTACTGTTTGTCCACTCTGGCTTTCAGAAAGGGCTTTGGTTGGGATTTGGGAGCTGGGGTTGGTCCTGTCCTGGCATAGTCACCATATGGTGACTTCTGGAAGGGTGGAGCCTTGGGTGCTTGTATCCTCAACTGTGAAACCTGGCTCACAGCCTGCACTGCCCACCTTGCAGATTTCCATTTAGCACTAAATGACCCACTAAAGAACCACGCTGCAGTCAGGAGCTGCTGGAAGCGCGGGGGCGTGGAAAGGACCTTGGAGTTAAACTGCCGGTTGTCAAGTCCTAACCAAGTCTGTAAATGTGTTCCTTAACCCAACGCAACTCCAGGGGTCACCCTAGAACACAGCATGGCTGGTGACTGGAGCTGTGCCAGGCAGAACTCTGCCTTGATGTCTCTGGGTCTCAGTTTCCTCAGATGTAAAATCTGGGGGCTGCATTCTCTGATCTTCAAGTCTCTTTCTAAGTTGTAACGCCTCTTTCTCTCCCTCCTCCCCTCCCTCCCTCTTTCCTTGTGTTCCTTTCACATATTAGATATTTTCCTTTATTCTGGAGGGAGGTGGGAGGTGGGTAGTAACCAATGCTGCTTTCCCCCCGCACGTGGATAGTGAGCCTCAGATGTCTTCCTTCCTGGCTTAATGGATGCTGTGTGCCCTGGACCACTCAGCCCCGTACTGTTCAGTATTATGTTCATACTTGTCATCCTCTGGATTAAACTTTCTCTCCCTAAGAAGGCTTTTTTCACCCTTTGGTGGGTGGGGCAATGAACCCAAGTCCTAGCTGCTTCCCTCTGGTGTTTGCAAGGCCTTCTCAGGTCTGACAGTGACCCTCTGACTTTGCCTAGAAACCTGGGAAGACCGTGGCCGCCATCATCCAGGACATCCATTCCCAGAGGGAGAGGGACATGTTCCGGGAAGCAGAAAGGTGAGGCCCAGCCTTGGTCTCAGGGCAGATTCTGGGTCGTTGGAACATCCTCCCCTTTCTTAGGGGCGCTTGAGTCATTCTGTGCCCTGCCCTTGCCTCATCCTGTCCATCAGCTTTTTCTGGGCACTGCACTTCTTTGTGTCCGATGGAATACGCAAGTCCAGTAGAGTACTCAGGTTAAACCTCAGAAAAATGCAAGATGCTCAGCTTCCTCCTTTGTTGTAAAGGCATATAGGAGAGGGTCTGCTGATATATGACTCTTAGGGGCAAGGGTACACTCTGCTAAAACAGCCTTAAAGTGTGCGTGGTGTATGTGTGTTGTGTTTGCTGTGTGTTGTGTGGTTGTATTGTGTATGTGGTATGTTGTATGTATGTATGTTTATGTGCAGTGTGTGTATTTTGTTTGAGTTATATGGTTGTATTGTGTGTATTATATGTGTGTTTGATGTATAGAGTGTTGTGTGTGGTATCTGGTGTGTGTGTGCGGAGTGGGTGTATGTGTGTTGTATGTGTGGTATACCTATATCTATGGGGTCTGTGTGTGTGTTTGCATGATATGTGTGGTGTGGGTGTATGTGGGCTGTGAGTGTGGTATGTGTATGTGTATGTCTTCTGTTTAGAGACAACCCCTGATTTTTCTTGAGCTGAATGTAGGTGCAGAAATGTCTGTGACTTGACTGGTCACTCACTCAACATTGAGTGCATTCAGTGTTCCAACTCATTTCTCCCGACTGAAGTTGTGACTGCCAGGCTGAGGCTGCAAGTTCACCACTGTCACCACCCTGCAGAGTGAAGACAGTCCCTGCCGAGGCCACTGTGCAGAACCGCAGGAGCGGCAGCTGGCCTGCTCATTCTGTGGTTTTTACCCAGAGCTGCCGCAGGAGGCGCCCTAACCTTACTGCAGAGGGCCCAGCCCAGGCTGTATCCCCAGAGGAGGTCAAAGCTGGTCCCAGGGAGCCACATCTCTTGCCCCCGTTCAGTGAGGACTGCGTGGTTTTCCTGTATTTGGAAACCAAATGGAAGTTCCCCATCCTTTTAGAATATTGGGTGGATGACTCAACTGACCTGCTTAATAATAACCGTGTGTGTGTGTGTGTGTATGTGTGTATCTTTGTTTGCAGCTGTTCAGGGTTGGGATTTTTGTTTGTTTCAAATATTGTGGCTAAGACGCATGTGAAGCCACAGCATGCCCCTGCAATTCTGTGGTAGAGTCCCAAGGGCAGGTGACCAGGAAGTCTTGCTCTGAACCCTAGGTAGGCTCGGGTCCTTTTCTGGATTTCTGTTTTATCATCTGATACATGAGCAGGTCAGAGCTCTAAGGACTCTTCCAACCCCAAATGCCTTCCTAGAAAAATGGAGGCCAAGAGGCGGCCTTTATTTCAGTGGAGGCCGGGTGTAGGGGTGACTTCAGTCTCCTAGTCAAGAGGTCAGCTGACTGAACCCCAGGTTAGGCAGCCTCTCCCACCAGGCTGCACCAGAGCAACCTGGCCTGACCCCAAAGTCCACTCCGCTCCCCGGGACAGTCTCCTGCTCCCTGAGTGTAGCTCATTTCCAAGAGGAGATGTGGCTGAGCCAAACCAGCCCAATTATTCATCCCCATTCCCAGGAGCATTATGAGGAAAGAAGCAGAGGGCAGCCAGCATTGCGCCCAGGGAAAATCCCTCCCTAAGCGTGGGGGGAGGCGGAGCTTGCTCCTGGACCACTCTGGGCGCTCTGCGCAGTGGTGCTAAGAGCGCATGGCCGGGTGGGGTCTCGTGCACCGTGCCTCTATTGCAGAGATGGGGTGTATCTGGCCAGTGTGGGGGGACCTGCAGGTGCCACAGATTCTAAAGCGGCTCCTTTGCCCCCCCTCACAGGTACGGCCCAGAAAGGCCACGATCTCGAAGTCCAGTGAGCCGGTCGCTCTCCCCAAGGTCCCACACTCCGAGCTTCACCTCCTGCAGCTCTTCTCACAGCCCCCCGGGCCCATCCCGGGCCGACTGGGGCAATGGCCGGGACTCGTGGGAGCACTCTCCCTACGCCAGGAGGGAGGAAGAGCGAGGCCCAGCGCCATGGAGGGAGAACGGGGAGGACAAGAGGGACAGGACGGACACGTGGACACATGATCGCAAGCACTACCCCCGGCAACTAGACAAAGCCGAGTTAGACGAGCGACTGGAAGCGGGGAGGAGCTACAGAGAAAAGCACCCGAGGTCTGGGTCCCCCAACCCGCTCCACTCGGCGTCGGGCTACAAAAGCCGAGAAGACGGCTACCACCGGAAAGAGTCCAAGGGCAAATCGGACAAGTACCTGAAGCCGCAGCAGGATGCCCCGGGGAGGTCCAGGAGGAAAGATGAGGCCAGGCTGCGAGAAGGCAGGCACCCCCACGCCGACGACTCCGGGAGGGAAGACGGGTTGGAGCCCAAGGGCACCAAGTCCAAACAGAGTGAGAAAAACAGAGCCAAGAGACCTGATCGAGACCAAGAAGGAGCTGATGACAGAAAAGAAAGGATGGTAGAGAATGAGGTAAGGATGGAATCCCTTTCCCCCAGGTAAGGAGAGGCAGGTCCCAGGGGAGAAGACTAATAAGGATAATGAACATTTATGGAATGAATGAAATGCTTACTAAATCTGTACTCTGTGCCAGGCACTGTGCTAAGCGTGTTATCTCCACTCATTTAATCCCCCCCAGTAACCCTAGGAAGAAATACTAGTAATAATACTGTCATTACTGTGGATGAGGCAGCTGAGGCCCAGAGAGCTTAAGTTAGTTGCCCAAGGACACACAGTCAGGAAATGGTGGAACTAGAATGATACCCAGGTGATCTGGCTCCAAGTCCCACGGCACCCTCCTGCCTTTACTGGAAGTTCGGCAAGGACTTGATGCAGAGGCCTTCTGTTGGATTTCGTCTGTTTGTCCAGGGTGGAGTGGCCCTGAGGTGTTTGCACACACACACTCTGCCAGGGTAGATTAGACCTTTGGTCTGCTCCGTCCTTTCTCCTGCCAAAAGCATCCACCAGTGTTGGGCTTTGATGAGAGGTGGTAAAGGAGAAGCCACCACCACCCACTAAATTATACTGGGTGCCCAGGGCTTGGTGTGTTTCTCCAGACATAGTGTTTTCCTTCTATTGGAATAAAAACGCTCAGCAGTTGGCTGGCATCTTCCACCCAAATGCCTCATCCAGGCCTCACCATCTGCTGCAGGACTTCAGTCCTCCTTGTGACCCACTAATGTTAAACTCTCATCACCATCTTGAGAACAGCCTAGAACCCATAGGGTTGCCCCAGGAGCCAAAGAACAGGCAGCAACTGAACTTGGGGAATAAAGGCTAAGGACAGGGTCCCTGCCTTTCTTATGATATGCCAGGTACCTCCCACCACAGGGCCTTAGTATGGCATTCCCCTGCCTGGGAGCCCCTCCCCTGCTGACATCCACATGGCTCCCTCCTCAGCTCCTGTGTCTTTACTCGTTGTCACAATCTCCAAAGTTTATTCTTGGCCACCCCCTTGTGAGCTCAATGAGGGCATGAATTTGTATCACTGCCAGTACCCCCCCCACCCCAGTTCCTGGATTAGGGTTTGGCACAGAGTGGGCGTTCAATAAGTATTTGTAAAAGGAATGAATGATTGAGTCCAGACTCTGGAGGCAGAAGCCTGGCTTCTGAGAACTAGGTCACACCCTGTTCTTTTTGGCCTCAGTTTTCTCATTTGTGAAATGGGTGTGATCACAGGCTGCTGTAAGACTTTAACAAGATTGTGCTCATGGGAAACCCTGGGAGAGTCTGGAGGGAGTGCCCATTGCTGGCAAAGCCATTGTATGCGCTGCTCAGTGTTTGCAGGAAGCCACAGCCAGACACGAAGCTCTGCCTTGACCATGAGACCAAAAGAAAAAAGGAAGACAAGGCAGTGAATAGGGCAACATGGGAAAGAGGCTCTCCTCCACTTTCCCGGCAGGGGCACCAAGGTTTACAGACCCAGATGCCTACAGCAGGGAAACCAGGCAAGTGACACAGACCAGGTAGCATGACTGAAGCCAGGGAGAAGAGCTGGGAACGTGGTGGACCAAGGAGGAGGTGCCTGTATATTGGGTCAGCCACTTCTCAGTTCCATTCTATGGCTGCCATTCAGGCACACATACCCTGTGCTGTCTGATTTCCCTTTTCTTAGAGCAAGACCAAAGTCCAGATGCAGATATCTGTATGAAATTTCCCATGTTTTAGAAACTGTGTAAAAGAAAACATGTCTGTAGGTCAGGTGGAGCCCCAGGGGTCCCCAGAATACGGCCCCCAGTATAAACAATCCACAGGAGAGAGAAATATCAAAAGAACTCATGCTCAGTTCAAAGCCTAGATAGAGACCCATGCATGCTGGGTGGCAGGTGTATACTTGTTACTCCCTTCACCCTCTCCTACTAGTCTCCATTCTCATATTCATGGAGCATCTAGCACTAGGGCTGCAGTTGTGAGTCAAAGCTAAAATGACTCTTGATTGCATGGAGCTCATGGTCTCATGAAAAACATGCTCATCAAATAATTCCTTCAATGAACAGATGAGTATGAGTGTTAAGTGCTGAGGAGGTGGAGGATGCAGTGCTATTAGTGCCTTTAACAAACCAGAGGTTTTCCTAGGTTAGGATGTGCCTGTTGAGATTGAAAGGAATGGTGGGTATTTACTGGGTCAAAAGGAAGGAGAACAGACAGAGGGAATATCATGTGCAAAGGCCCTGTGGCCGAGACCAGTGTTGCTGGAGCAGCAAGAGCCAGGGATAGAATGATGGGAGGTGAGGCTGATGTGTCAATGAGGGACTGCATCATGCAGAGCCTTATAGGCAGGTTGAGGAGTATTGTCTTTATCCTAAGGTCTAGGGGAAGGAAATGAAGCATTCAGGTAATCATTTTTACATTTTGGAATCATCATTCCCGAGGGCCTTGGGGAGCACACACTTGAGAGGAGGCTGCTGAGCGGAAGGGGGAGACCAGTTAGTAGGTGGTTTAGTGGTGACAGCGCTGCCTGCAACAGTTGGGACCTAATACTTTGCTCCCTGAGCTGGTGGGTGGGGATTGGGGGGAGGGGGCAGGAGTGCATTGGTTGCCTTTGTGTGTTTCCCATAAGTTGCTGTCACCTGGAAATGGTCCCAGGTCTAGGGATGCCCTGAAATGCACCGTGGTGTCTCCTTTGCCTGCAGGGACGAAGGGCAGGGGGTCCTTCTGGCCGGGCTGTCCCTGCCTCTCTCAGCTAGAACTGGAGGGAGTCTCTTTACTGTGTTGATCTGGATGTGTGGCTGCAGGAAACTTCCTGGGAAGGGTACGGGCTGTTTATTTTGACAAGGGAGGGCAGTGGGTAATTTATTCAGGAAGACAAACTAAAGAAAAGTGGCCCCCTGTGGGTAGAAGCTCTGGGTTCTGAGGGCTGAAAAGGCATTTGGAGCTGCTTTGAGCTCAGGTCAGCTCAGAAGGCTAGAGCAGAGATTCTGCTGCAAACACTGGAAAGAGCAAAGACTTGAGGATTTCCACTGTCTTTCCCTGTCTGGTCATAACTAGTTAAACCCGTCAGCCCTGGGCTCCCAGCCGGGCTGGCTCCTTGTCAGCAAAGAGAGGTGTGTCTGCTCGTAAGAAATCAGAGCGAGAGTGGTTTACTTTGAGCCAACCTCAGCCAGGGTTGTCGAGAAAATGCAGCTTGCTCCCAAGAACATCCGGGAACACTCATTGCTTTGGTGGCCAAAGTTTTAAGTCATGGGAGAATATCCTCCTCAAGCTTCTAAAATGGGGGTTGGCAAATGTTTTTCTACAAAAAAACAGAGAGTAATTATTTTCGACCATGTGGGCAAGTAGGCCAAATTGAGGATATTATGTAGGTACTTGTATCATTATTTAGCATTCAACTGTTTAAAGATGTGAGAAGCGTTGTTAGTTCACAGACTGCACAGAAAAGCAGCTCTGGGTCAGATTTGGCTTGAGGATGGGAGTTGGCTGACCCCTGTTTTAAAGGCGGGTCAGAGACCCGAATTCTCAAGGCAAACATCTGCTTTCAGTTGTTCAGTTTCCCAGACATGAGCGCTAGCATGAGGGACTTAATCTGAGGGAAGGGATGGGAGGAAGGAAGGAGGGAAGGGATTGCTAGCTGGGGCGATAACTCTAGGACAGAGATAAGTCAAAAGTGAGGTGAGGGGGCCCTGATTGAGTGACAACACCCTTCCTAACCATAAGTGGCCTGGAAGTGATTTTTTATGGCTAATACAGATCTGCTGGTGAGACGTCACCATGATGGTTATAAACCCCAGGGTCAGATTCCTCTTGTCCCCTTTATTCACCCTCACTGTCTACAGATATCATGGCTGCAAAAAGTATCCAATTTGCCAGGGATTTCTGTCTCCCTAAAGTCCTCAGGGAAAACATTAGTGAAACATCTCTCTGCCTCCATTTGTCTGTGTGACCTCGAGCAAGTTACTTAACCTCTCTGAGCCTCAGTGTCCCCATCTATAAAAAGGAGATGATAAGAGCACCTGCCTCCAAGGGATTTTGTGAGGATAAAGGAAGTGATGTGTGTGAAACACATCTGACATCATTAGCTGTTCTCAATAATGTTCTTTTTCTCCTGGTATGCCCTCTGTCATTGTTCACTATTGATTTGGTTTGTTCTGTGCTTACTTTGCTAAGGCTGGAAAAGAGGAACAGGATAGCATGGAAGAGAGTCCCCCATCAGTGGGCAGACAAGAAAAGGAAACAGAGTCCTCCGATACAGAAAACAGAAGGGCAAGGAAGGTAAAGTTTGTGCCAGAGGCTGGCAGTGTAGCCACATTGGCACAACGGCTCTGGGCCACCAAGTCACAGGCTTCCCCAAGTCATAGGCCTTCCCATGCTGCCTGGGGATGACCTGCTTGCTGCATGGCATGTGTCTGAGACCCCACCAGTGGGTCCCTGAATGAAGCCAGCACTTTCTGGAGTAATGGCTTCACCTGGGATCTTTGCACAGTCTTTATTGAAGAGATCTTTACCATCTGCCTGGGCTCTGTCTCCATCTTCAGTAACTTGGCTGTGCTCATAAAAGAAAGCATGTGCCTGCAAAAGGCTCCAGGCTACAGATCCAGACTCCCAAAATAGGCAGGTCCTGGGGAGGGGCTGCAGGCAGAAGGGGGCTTTGGGTACTCAGGCTGGGGACTTGACCTCAGTAGGCCCTGATGCTGGGATTAACCAAACATCTACTGTGCTTGTAAAGATTATTTTACTGAATTAAAATGAAAAACCCAGTCACAGGGCTGGGGCTGCCACAGCAAAAAGAAACGTCCTTGGAGCGTGGCCAGCTTCGTGCCTTTCCAGTCGGAAGAGGCAGAGAGATGAGTATCGCTGGCTGGAAGCTGATCTCCTAAATCTGGCTGCTGGGCCCCTGGGCTGCTGGGGACGTGAGGGGAAAGTCTCGGGAGGAGCCAAGTGTAAACTGTGGCCATGGAGGATTGTACCCTTGCTGGAAGAGGGTGTTTGGGAGGATCTTTTAAGGACTTCGCTGCAGTTACATTTAGTGATGCCCTGCATGCAAGGAGATAGTTCTAGCAAGTTGATGCATTTAGAGCTTATAACTTACTCATTCATTCAAAAACTATCTCAAAACTTAAAAAAATACAATTTCTAGAAATTAATCATAAAAAGATGAGCAGAGATTATTATCTATTAATAAGAAGTATGTGGAGCTTCTCTGGTGGCTCAGATGTTAAAGAATCTGTCTGCAATGCAGGAGACCCAGGGTTTGATCCCGGGGTCAGAAAGATCCTCTGGAGAAGAGAATGGCTACCCACTCCGGTGTTATTGCCTGGAGAATCCCATCGGCTATAGTCTGTGGGGTCGCAAAGAGTCAGATGCAACTGAGTGGCTAAGCACCACCATAGAGTGCTTCACGATAGGAAGTAGGCTAAATAACTTTGACGGGAATCCTACATGGGCGTTAATAGTTATGGTAGAGTTATGGTAGAGATGTATAGAAGAACCTCTAAGCCATAATACCAAATAAAAATGTAAGCTACCCACAGCTAAAAACAAACAAAAAACCCCAATCTGTTTATTGAGCACCTGTTATGTACCAGGAGCTGAGATTCTTTGTGCCACTTGGTGAGTTAAGTATTAAGGGCTTACTCCAACTCCTGTGCTATTTTGAGGCCCATTGTAGGGATAAATCAGTGATGAGAGATTGAATGGTTTACAGCTCCTAATTACCCAGGTAGCAGTAAGATTACATACCATCTTTCTGGTTTGAGGGGTCCTTATGGTCAAGATTTTGCACCCTCTTCTGGTTAAATACTAAGAAACCAGGCCTCAGCCACCCTCTGACCTCCATCCACATTTTTATTCAGGAGCAGGATTCGGAGAGTGGAAGTGAGGCTGAGGGTGAGAGCTGGTACCCCACAAACATGGAGGAGCTGGTGACAGTGGATGAGGTAGGGGAGGAAGAAGATTTTATCATGGAACCGGACATCCCAGAACTGGAGGAGATTGTGCCCATAGACCAGAAGGACAAAATCTGTGCAGAAATATGTCCCTGTGTGACGACTGCCTTAGACCTGGACTTCACCGAAGGTTTCACCAAGGAGGAAGTCAAGACCATCGGGAACGGGGCTGCGGAAATCAGGCTCAAGTCACCCGAAGAACTGCCTTCTGCTTCCACGAGCTGTCCCAGTGACATGGACGTGGAGATGCCTGGCCTAAATCTGGATGCTGAGCCGAAGCCAGCTGAATGCGAGACAGGCCTTTCCCTGGAGGGCTCAGATTGCTACGAGAAGCCCGCAAAGGGAGGAGAGAGCTCAGATGTTCGTCTGGCCCCTCCACTTCTGCAAATGTCTTCCCCCAAGCCAGCAGAGGAGAGGGCCTGGCAGCCTGGCCCGTTTCTCGATGACTGCAAGGCCAGGGGGACCCCCGAAGATGGGGCTGGTGAAGGCAGTCCCCTGGAGGAGAAAGCTGGCCCCGCCACCGAAACGGACCTCCAAAGCCAGGCTTGCCAAGGAGCGTCGACCCCGGGTAACTACCTCCCTTTTTCCTCCCTTTTTCTCTGTGCGGTTGGGTTGATCCGACCACTGCTTCCCTGGAGCAGTGTGTGGGCAAGTGCAGGCTGGCACCAACAGAAGTCAGGGTTCAGCCAGTGTGAAAGCTAGTGCAGGAGGCAAGCTGAAAAGCCTGGTTAAACTGCTAGAGCTTTGAGGCAGTGGTTAGCTCTTAGCTTTTAGGTAGGGGACGTTGGATAGGAGACCACACGTTTTCCGAAAAGCAGACTCAGATGGGACGTATTTCTTTGCCTCAACAGGAGCCCAGATGAACTCTGACAACTAAATTAGCAAGTGTTTGGGGTTATCAAAGGAGCTTTGGTTCCTGGGGATCAGCAAGCAGCCTCTCTTGCCTGCGCCACAGAGGACCACCCAGGCCGTTACTTCTGTGAGGCCTGAGTGAGGGGGCAGAGCTTCAGAGGGCAAGAAAGGAGAGAAAGGAATGGGCAGAGGGCAGAATGATGGGCTCACGAAGGAGCCTGGCTGGTTTACCTTCTCACCACCTCAGACCCACTTTTCTCCAGGGTCTGATGGTGAAACCAGACTTGTCTCGGGATCTTCTCCACCTCCATTGGAGGTGATGTTGTGTCTGTGCCTGGCACTATGACATCATGAAGACAGAGTTTAAAATAGGCTAAGCCCAGTCCTCTCTGCCAAGTGGAAACTAAGATCCATCAAGAGCTGTGGGGGGAGGGGGGAGGCGTGGCCCTCCATGTTCTCCCAATGAAAATAGCTAGAAATTCATTTTGCAGAAAGCCTGTGGCATTTCAGAGTTTGAAGGAAGTGGGGATGAGAGTCCAGGGCAGAAAATAGAGAGGAAGGGCTTAAAAATAAACATTTCATCCCAGTGCTCTGTGGTTGGCACAAGCTGGTAGGTGAGCGGGTGGTCTGGGCTTCCCTCCATGTCAAGCTGACCTGAGCTGTTTTTCACCTGTGTGGATCTGAGCCGCCGTGGAAACTCTGCCGTGAGCTGCCTTGTTGCTAGAGCAATGCTGAGGTCTGGGCTGTGTCTAGAGAAGGCAAGAATAAAGGAGGAGCGAGTGCCATTCACCTTGCTCGGATTGAACCTCCTCTGTTTTGTAGTATAGGTCTTGACATGCACTGGTGTTCACGGCTCATTAGCTTCCCCAGTGTTTGGAGTTCATATTTAATAACACTGCTCGACAGGCTTGGGGTGAGAATGGCATCACCTCTTCTGCCCGCCTCGGTGCTCCTGTGGACGTCAGCACAATTTTTGCACTTCAGTGATTCTTCTGCCTGCAGAGATGGAGTGATACTGAATCAGGGGCACAGGGGTGGATCATTCCAACCGAAGGCATCAGAGGCCCATCCCCCACAGAGCCAATGCAAAGATTCGCCAAGTTTTCTTGTGTGTGGCGTTCTTTTGGCAGCCAAAGAAGCTCTTTATACTAGCACTTTGGTTCTAATTAGCAGCCCTGGCCCTAGTCTCATGTTATTAAGCAGCCCCAGGACCATTTCCCATCACACAGTGCAAGGAACAGAATTGCAAGGATTCTTGGAGGCAGGTTGTGTGTCATTGGTATTCTGTCCCGGCTAATGTTTTGCAGAAAACTCCAGGTACTCAGAAATGAAATCTCTGGACGAGAGATCACCAGAAGATGCTGAAGTGGAGCTGAAACAGCCCCTTTCTTTGCCTTCCTGGGAACCAGAGGATGTGTTCAGTGAACTTAGCATTCCTCTAGGTGGGTGAGATACTCAGTCCTTCCTGAGAATTCAGTTCCAAGAGACAATAGTTCTGTAATAATGTCTAAGAGTTTGAGAAGGCTGTTTGTCATTTTGTTGTAGTATTAATGTCTGATGCAATCACCCAGATTAACCTACTGCTTTAAAGTTTCTTGCAATTTCAGTCTCCCATAGCAGACCAAGATAGCTCATGGGGCCAGACTTTGAACGGCACTGCCCTGGGAGCCAGAGCAAAGAGACTTGTTTTTCCTGTCAGGAAATGTTTCATTCCTAACCACACAGCCCTTATTCAGCTAGGGTAGTGGCGGCCCACCAGCCGCCACAGAGTCAACAGAAATGCCCTCCTGGCCCCGGCGCTTCTCCAAACAACACTGTTTTTTTTTTCTTCTTTGAGGAACTAGCTTCTCTGAGGCAATGATACGGAATAGACTGTGTTTAGGGGACTTCCCAGGTGGCTCAGAGGTAAAAGAATCCACCAGCCAATGCAAGAAATGCAGGAGATGTGGGTTCGATCCCTAGATCGGGAAGATCCCCTGGAGGAGGAAATGGCAACCCGATCCAGTATTCTTGACAGGAAAATCCCATGGACAGTCCATGGGGTTGCAAAGAGTCGGACATGACTGAGCAACCGAGCATGCACTCTATAGTTGATAGAGGGGGTTCCTGTCCTTCCCATGTTGGTGACTGCATGTCCTCAGACAAGTCATAACCAGGAATTTTTTTTCCAGTTACAGCAGGACCTTCGGCTTCCCTGGGAGCTCAGCTGGTAAAAATCCGCCTGCAACGCAGGAGACCCTGGTTCAATTCCTAGGTTGGGAAGTTCCCCTGGAGAAGGGACAGGCTACCCACTCTGGTACTTATGAGCTGGTGGCTCAGCTGGTAAAGAATCCACCTGCAATGTGGGAGACCTGAGTTCGATCCCTGGGTTGGGAAGATCCCCTGGAGAAGGGATAAGCTACCCACTTTAGTATTTATGAGCTTCCCTAGTGGCTCAGACGGTAAAGAATTCGCCTACAATGTAGGAGACCTGGGTTCGATCCCTGGGTTGGGAAGATCCCCTGGGGGAAGACATGGCAACCGACTCCAGTGCTTTTACCTGGAGAATCCCCATGGACAGAGGAGCCTGGTGCTACAGTCCATGGGGTCGCAAAGAGTCGGACATGACTAAGCACAGCATAGCAGGTCCTTCATTAACAAGTCGATGAGCCCCAAAGGAGTTAGTCAGCACGGAGGCTCACCCTTTCCATCAAGTTTTCTTTTCTCCTTTTCATCTGCTGTATAAAAATCCCTTATTTTTTTCTATCCTCCAGTGTGCCATTTAGTCAGATGCAAAGAGCAAACTTCCTTTCAGAAAAAGAAGAAGAAGGAGTTTGCTACATAGCATCCAGCATGCCTCAGGACAAAAATTTAAAAAAAATGGAAATATGTACTGACCTTAGAATGAACTAAGATGATTGCAACAAGGCCCTGGGTTCTGGAAAATAGTTGCAAAGGCTGTCTTTCAGGAAAAAGGTGCCAGCCAGTCAGCAGCCCTTCCTGGATATTGTGGCACTGTGTGAGGCACTCGGGGCAGGGGCACTGAGCAGTGGAACACAAGTCTCTTGGCATCCAGGAACGTGGAATCTATATGACATACACAAGCAGAAATGAAGAATAAATTCTGCTACTTTGTAATTCATCTCTTATTTTTATTTTTATTATAAAAAGTGTGAAAGATTATTATAACAAATTTGTAACCCATATAAAGTAAACATTGCATGTTGTCTCTCTTCTCTCCAGTCTCTCCCCCTCTCCGAAGGTCACCACAGTCACACCCATGGAGAGTTTGTCTCCCACAAAAACAGGATCAAACTATACACATAATGTTATGCAGTTTGCTTTTATATCTTAACAGTGAATCTTAGAGCTCTCTTCACATCGAATGCATTCTTCTTAACTCCTGCCAATATTTTATCTTAAAAGCTGCACCATACATTACCAATCCATCTGTCTACTGGTGAACATTCAGAATGTCTAATTTTTTTTCCATTAAAAATTAGATTGACAACAATACTATGTAGAATATGATTTCCATCATAGTTTAGCACTTATCAATAACCAAACATTTCACATATTTCTACAGAGTATATGCTTACATTCTAAAAGTATTATATATTTCAATGTACTTCCCTGGGAGCCAGAGCAAAGAGACTTGTTTTTCTTATCAGGAAATGTTTTTCCTGTCAGGTATACTATTTCACAAACCTATTCCTGTTTTCCTATCTTTAAAATCAATAATGCCTTTCTCTTATGTATCTACTTCTAAGGATTGTAATATAAGGTATCCAATGTTAGAAATTTTAAGCAGCTAAGAATAAAAGAACAATATAAGTGAAAAAGTACAAAGTAACATTATTTATCAAAAATTAAAAATTTTAATTAAAACACTATAAAAGTTAGACTTTTATTTTTTTCATTTACCATTGAACTCTCAAAACACCTGTGGGGTTGGTAATATTTTCATCCCTATTTTACAGGTAAGAAATGAGATGGTGGTGGTTTAGTTGCTACATCATGCCTGACTCTTGCACCCCCACGAACTGTAGCCTGCCAGGCTCCTCTGTCCATGGGATTTCCCAGCAAGAATACTGGAGTGGGTTGCCATTTCCTCCTTCAGGGGATCTTCCCAACCCAGGGATCAAACCCATGTCTCCTGTATTTTAGGCAGTTTCTTTACTGCTGAGCCACCAGAGATTCAGGATGAGATGCAGGGTTACAGAGCTAATGAACAGCCCAGACTGGAGTCAGGATTCAAACCCCAGCACTCTGACTCCTAGCACAATGCTCACACCGCCTGTGCGCTCAGCCGCCTTCCGCCCGTGCTGTCACCTTTGTGTGTGAACCAGTGTTTCTGCAGGATAACATACTAGCCCAGGGGAGAGGGGGGTGTCCATGTATATTTGCATTTCAAATTTTCATAAGTCACTAAATTGCTATCCAGAAAGATTATACCAGTGTTCAGCACTAGCTCACATGAGAGTACATTTTCTCCACATCTTTGCCAACTTTGGATCTTAGCAGTTTTTTATCTTTACCAACCTATTGGAGGAAAATGGTAGCTCATTTTATTTTTTAAAACAGCTCTATTGAGGTATAATTGAGGTTAATGAAGTGCACATAAAACCTGAATTTTGACACATATACACCTGTGAGCCATCACTGCAAGCAAGGCAGTGAACATATTCATCGCCCCTGTATTTCCTGATACTCCTTTGTTACCTCTCCCTCCCAACCCCAGTCCCCAGATAACCGCTGCCCTCTTTACTGTCACTAAATATTAGTTTGCATTCTAGAATTTTCTATAAAGGGAATCATACAGTATGTACTCTTTTTGCCTGGTTTATTTCACTCAGTAGTTATTCTGAGGTTCGTCCCAATTGTTGGGTGTATGGATAATTGGTTTCTGTTTATCATTGAGTACTGCACTGTGGTTATGGGTAGATCACATTTTGTTTATTCATTCAGCTGTTGATGGGCATTTGGGTTTTTCTGGTTTGGTCCTATTACAGACTGTACTTTTATGCTTGATGATAGTCTCTGATCAGCTTTGAGACCTATTGTTTCTTTGATCTCAGTGGGGGTGAGGGGCGTATGATACTATTTTCTGCATTTGCCAGGTAAGGAAACTGAAGCTCAGAGACTTATTACCAGAGTTGTTTTTGTTTTTTAGTTGCTAACTCGTGTCCGATTCTTTTGTGACCCCATGGACTATAGCCCGCCAGGCTCCCCTGTCCATGGGACTTCCCAGGCAAGAGCATTGGAGTGGGTTCCATTTCCTTCTCCAGGGGATCTTCCCAACCCAGGGATCTAACCTGAGTCTCCCGCATTGGCAGGTGGGTTCTTTACCGCTGAGCCACCAGGGTGGCTGAAAGCCCCTTATTGCCTGAAAGCACACAGTAAACTCAGGTCAGAACTGAGGGAGTCCTAACTGGAGACCAGGCTGCCCTGCCATTCAGGCAGCACGGTGTAAGGAAAGGCAATTTTGGTGCAGTGGTTAAGAGCACAGAATGTGGAATCTGACTCCCTGGGTTCAAATCCCAGATGGCTGGGGGACAAAGAGCTGCTGATTTAACCTCTCTCCCTGGCTTTCTTCATCTGTAAATCTGGGATGGTAGTAGTCACCTACTGTGTAGGGTTATTTTGAGGATTAGATGAATGAGTACTTGTAAGGTCTCAGTCTCTTTCAATAGGAGGTACTTATTACGAGTTGTCTATTGTTATTATTTGTTTCTTTCTCTCTCAAAGTCACTCAGTCACGTCTGACTTTGCGACCTCATGGACTGTAGCCTGCCAGGCTCCTCTGTCCATGAGATTCTCCAGGCAAGAATACTGGAGTGGTTAGCCATTCCCTTCTCCAGGGGATCTTCTTGACCCAGGGATTAAACCCAGTCTCCTGCATTGCAGGCAGATTCTTTACTGTCTGAGCCACCAGGGAAACCATTATTCATTTATGAAATAGTTGTTGAGACCTACTCTGCTTTCTCTCACTGGAGGTGCATAACCCTTCACCCTCCATGGTCTGTCACTACTGCAGAAAGACTTTCTAGGGAGTGGGGACACCTCAGACTTGGTCCCTGTGGAGTGCAGGGAGGTGGAATGAGGAGGAGATGTGGGGCAAAGTCCTGCTGCTTAGGGGCTGGGCTGGGCATGGGGGTGGGGAAGGGCAGCTCCGTGGGTTTCAGGCCAGCTCGGAGTGACCCCAGCCAGTGTGAGCCTGCCAAGGCCTGGGCTTTTCCCAGAACCAAAGGGAAGCCTACAAAACACAAGCTGCCCCTCTCCACCCATCACAGGCTGTTCTGGGATGACAGGGCTGTAATTACTGGTGGCAGGAGCTATTATTAGAAGGCAGATGTTACTTTAATTATGGTACTTAATAGAGGCTGAAAAATGGGAGGACCAGGTTGCTGCAGAACTCTCTGGGGCTGGGGCTGTGTTTTCTTCACGCTGTGCTTCCCCGGGCCCTCACGTTCCAGAGGTGTCCTGAGGCGGTTTTGGCATTCTAAGTGCCTGGGCAACTCCTGGTTACTCAAGGGTGAGTTCCCAGGCATTTGGGGATCTTGCCCCAGCTTCTTCCTCCTCATCACTGTCTCTGACCACCTGGTACTGCCCGAGTAGCCCTGGAGGCTGGCGAGGGCCGGGAAGAGAGCTGCTGCCCAGCCATGGAGTCGGGTTCTCCAGGCAGCTCTGGTGAAAGGCTGGAGGGCCAGAAGCCCTCTGTGGAGAAAAGCCTCACACATGTCTGCTATTGTTTTTTGATAAACAGTTTAATAAAGAACTAATGTTTGTTGAGCCCTAGGCAAAATGACATATGCTTCCCCATTACACCATTTATTGTATTATTATTCCTGTTTCACAGAGAAGGAAACTGATCTCAGAGAGATTAACAACACATACCTGAGGTCACACAGTGTGAGTCAAAGAGCTAGGTCTGACCACAAATTCCATTTTCTCTCCAGTATACTGTGGCTTCCAACTTTTTTGTTTTTTGGCAGTAGAAGCCTTTGTTCAAGTGAAATCTCACCCCGAGCACTACAGATGGTAGCCATGCCCACTGCTGGGGCTGAAATAGGGCACAGCTGGAAGTGCAGGTCTGCTTCACGTTCTGTGGTGGCTTCTGAGGCAGCTGCACCCCTTTTGGGGGCACCCAGGACAGGGACTTGAAGGCCTTTTGGGAAACGTGGCAGATTCTGGAGGCCTCCTGGGATCTGCACAGAAAACCCAAGGCTTCTTGGGGAGAGGCTCTGATCCCCTGCCTGCATCTGCTCCCTTGGCCTCGGGGTGGGGGGTGGGGGTGCTTCCCCTTTTCTGGTTGCTCTTCTCTTGTCCAATGGGGGCCTCTGCTCCCTGTGGAGCAGCAGCAAAAGGGAGAAGTATTTTGCAGGCACAGAGGAGGAAGGCGGGCCTTGCTTAATGCTCTGTTTGCCAGCAGCAGCCAGGGCCTGGGGGAGGTGGAGGGGCGGGATGGCCACCCACAGGCAAAGCCAGCATGTTCCCATCCTTTGCAATGAGGTTGGGAGGACGCTCGGCCTCCCCTAGGGCGACTGGGCCCCTCACCCAAGGGCCTCACTGGAGACTGCTGAGGGCACGGCAGTCAGGCTTGCTATGTGGCCGTTAGAACTGGCCGGCCAGTCCACCCCCCCAACCCCAACACACACACACACACACACACACACACACACACACACGGCCAGTCCCCCCACCTCCCCACCCCAACACACACACACACACGGCCAGTCCCCCCACCCCCCCACCCCAACACACACACACACACACACACACACACACACGGCCAGTCCGCCCACCCCCCCACCCCAACACACACACACACACACACACACACACACGGCCAGTCCCCCCACCCCCCCACCCCAACACACACACACACACACACACACACACACACACACACACACACACACACGCGGCCGCAGGCAGGCCTCCCAGTCTCCCTCCTTCCTCCAGGCCCTTCCTTCCTGATAAGAGGCTTTTGTGAAATGAGGCGGGAGGTGGTAGCGGATATAGGAGGGGGGTAGGGGGTGGGGGGGGGAAGGTTGTAATTGGAAGTCTAAGCTGCTCCTCTATGACAGGGTCTCCTATGCATTTAGCTCTGTCTCTAGAGACAGGAGAAGGAAAGGGAAGGACGGCCTGGGCTTGTGGTCACATGCAGGGCCTTGGCAGAGACCTGGCCTGTCCACCTCTCTGTGAGAAGCTGCCCTGGCCCTTGTGTGTGGCTCCCAGCCCCACTTTCCCTGACACCCAGTGGGGCCAGCTCTCTGACCATCCCCCCATCTGCAGCAGAACTCACCATATGCGCAGCAGCAAAGCACATAGGGAGGGGTCAGGAGTGGGGGGCGGCGCGTCCGGGTGTCCCGAGTGGCCAGCCCTGCTCCTTTAGCTCCACGGTGTGTCCTGATCTCCGCGGTCCTCAGCCCTGCTTTTTAGATGGTGCCTCAATCAGAAGGCCCAGGAGGGATTCAGCCAGCTCTCCCCAGGCTACACAGATTCTTAGCCTCTAGTCTTAGCCCCTTCTCAGACCTGGGCTCTTCCCACTCTGCTGTGTCCTCAAGAGGAGAACCGTGACCCCAAAACACCATGGTGTAGGCTGGAACAGCCACCGTTCCACCTCAGAGATGAATCGTCTGGGCTGTGACGCGGTCCCTTCTCTGGCTGTTGGGCCACTGTTTCCTTTCCTTGGAATCAAAAGACCTCCCGAAATCCTGGAACTTCTATGTAACAGATCATAAATAAAATGCTACTAATGAATGGTTCAGATTTAAGACTGGAGAAAGACAGAAAAATGTTCATGATGGATCATCACATGAAAAAGGGAGGAGACAGCATTACACTTAGGGTGTCATTAAAAATGTCCTCTTCCACCCCACAAAGGGCTCTATATATAGATAGTGTGGAGAAAATATTTTGATTGGAATGACTCTGGGTGATTTTTCCTCACTTTTATCTTTAAAAAATTCTCTTTAGTGAACATAATTGTAAAATAAGCAAACAAAAATGAGTGTTCTTCCCGAGTCTTGGCCACAGCAGCTGCAGAGAGACATACAGTGTGGAGAAAGAAAATCCATCCAGTGAAATGTAAGAAAGCTCCTTACTCCTCCTTTCCCAGGAAGCAGACAGATGTTAGTAGAGCCTGGACCTACTTCTGGAAGGCAGTTGCAAAGCATGTAATTTCCCAGCACTCCATCACACTTCATCACACTGCCTGTGAATGAAGCTGATGCTGTTTTCTTCGTGCCAGTTTTGTAAATGATGAAACTGAGGCTTGGAGAAGTTGGGTAACCAGCCCAAGCCAATAGCAAGCCAGGGCTGAATCTCATTGCTCCTATTTCACCCTGACCGCTGTCTGGACCCCAGGAGTCTCCCTCCACCTTCCTAAACTGCCTACCTGTCCGTCCCCCATCCTTCTGCAGGGGTGGAGTTCGTGGTGCCCAGGACCGGCTTTTATTGCAAGCTATGTGGGCTGTTCTACACGAGCGAAGAGATGGCGAAGATGAGTCACTGTCGCAGTGCCATCCACTACCGGAACTTACAGGTAACCGTTGGTCTTCCTTGCCTAGTGCCCAGGAGGGGCACTCCCTGGGCTAAGTTTCTGTGAGGTTGTATCTCCTTCCATCACATGGAAAACTCCTTCTGTTCTCTGAATCCTCACTCCACCAGACTTCTCCACATGGTGGCTGCCTCCCTTATGCTCTCAGAGCATCTGTCTCCACTTTAGTACAAAATATTCTATCTGGGTTGGATATTTTTGGCAACTGCTTCTCCTTCTAGACTGAATGACTTGTTAGTGTTCACCTAGCCCATGGTTGGAGCTGATCCCTTTTCATAAGACCTGGATATTTCAGATACAGATATTTCTCTGTGTTTCTCTTCTCCTGTGCTAGTATCCATGTTTGGCTAGAATAAAAGTCACTGTTATGTTCTATTGAAATGTCTGTTCATACTACAGCTGTTATCAAAGACATAGTGTCTGGGACCAGACACTGTTCTATGCACTGGGGATACAACAACAGAAAAAGCGGGTAATAGCCCCTGCCCTCATGGACCTTCCATCCTAGAGCAGTAGATAAGCAAAAAATAAGTGTGTTTCATTGTATATTAACTGTGACATATACAAAATATTCTATATGCCATATTTCATCCAATCTTAGGTGCCATCAGTTGTAAGACACAACACCAATTTTTGATACCAACAAGAAAAAAAATGACTCCATCAACTGGAAAATGCATCTCAATTTCAGAACTGTTTGTACGTGGGGAAAAAACACTTCTTAAAATCAACAAGATATAGCAACATATCCTACAAAAAGACAAATAATATATAGCATATTAGAATGTGATTTACATATGATTTCTGGTATAAGCTGGGGATTAGTGATATAATAGAAATCATAGTAGATCAGATGCTCAGGGGTAAGTATATCAAGATACCTTCTGTTCTAACTGCAAGGAATCTAGACTACATTTTTGAGGCCTAAGGCCTTGGCTCTGGAAGACCTTTGTGGTAGTAGCGTGTCCTAACTCCAGAGCAGATAGTACCATTCAGTTTAATTGTTAAAGAGCGGCTGCTCTGGTGGTTCTTAACCAGGGATGTGAACCAAAATCTGGTAGACAGTGTTTCAGAAGTATTTATACTACTTAGGCCAAGTGTTCAGCAGAATTTGGGAGGGACCCAGGAATATGTAATTTGAGAAAATTCTCCAAATGATTTGAATGTGTACCCCTAGTTAAGAAAACTCAGATACAAGCCAACTCTCTTATTTTATAATTGAGGAAACTGAGGCCCAGAGAAACCAGGAATTTATCTAAACCTTGGATTAGTCCAAGCCTTGGATTTGTCCAAGGCCATCGAGATGGAGAGTTAGCAGGCCTGGAACCAGATTGCCTGACTCTTAATCACTTTGCTGCTTTCACTCTACTAAGCTGGTCTTGTGAACTGAGACTCGTGTCATGGCCTGGGTCACCATCTGCAAGGGACTGTCATTGGCTGTGCCCAAACTCTGGTCATTTAAGCCTCTTGATTTCCCTCCGGAAAGCAGCTGTTGTATGACCGAGAAAGTCACGGGGCCTGGGGCCCAGGTCCCGGCCTTTCCAGGGGATAGGCAGTGACTTGGCCAGGCAAAGGATTCAGCTTGGGCTACACAGAGCCAGCTGACGGCAGTTGTCTACCGTGAAGACATCATCACCACCCACCCACAACAAGGGGAAACCTCTAGAATGGCAGAGCTGAACGGGGTCTTGAAGATAATCCGGTCCTGATTTTCCCAAACCTTGGTCTGCAGCTGGAATCTTTTTAAAATGTGGGTTCCTGGACCTATCCTATATTTGCTTATTCATTTTCTCTAGCGTGGGGCCTGAGAATCTACATTTAAAGTCTTTCCAGCAGATTATGATACCTCAACATGAGAACCTTCTCATCCGGCCTTCTTGGCTTGACTGCGTAACCCCCAAGGAGACACACAGCTCAAGATCACCCAGGAAGGTTGGAAGAATGCAGACTCCCAGGTCCTTGAATTCTAAACCCTGTGCTTTTTGCAGGACAACAGACTTCACTGTGTTTTGGGCCTCTGGGCCAAACCCCCAGGCAGACTCGCCTCCCTGTAGCAGGCCATGGCCACTCCTGTGGTCCCAGGCCTGTCAGGTCCAGACGCTGGCTAAGTCCCTTACGCCCGCCAACTGCAGTTCAGATTTCCCCGGTGCACCTGTCGGGGAGCTGGGAGCCTCAATCACAGGTGTCCCAGATAGGGTTTCTGCCAGTGGCCTTGACAGACTGTCTCTGTCCACACAGACGCACCCATCCCACCCCCACTCCATGTTACATGTGTGAAAAGGGAAGAATTCAGACGGGAGTGGCTGGTGCTGGCTAACACCTCAGTCAGGCAGCTTGTAAATCTAGCACCCCGGGAGGCTGTGAGGCGGGGACAGGGGTTGCTCCTGGGGGTAGGGTGGTAGGAATCTTCATTTTCTCTCAGCAGTCCCGCTGTTCTCTTGTGTTCTGAGAGAAGCCACAGCAGATGGTCAAAACAGCAGGTGGAGTAGGTGCTAGGTGGGAAAACTAGACGCTTGCTCAGCCCCAGGTCCGATACTCGGTACACCCACCCACTTGCCTTCCCTGAGACGAGGTGAAGGAGCAACCCAGTCCTCCAGCAGCAGCCTGATGCCCCGGAATCCACGGTCTGCCTCTCTACATCAGTCTCACCCACCTCTCAAAGCCAACCAGTCCCTCCTAGAGACACCAGGTCAACTCCATCACCTCTCGCACATCATCGTGTCTGACCCTCAGATTCACCCCTGGAGGAAGAAGGAGGAAGAGATCATCCTTCCATTAAACAGTTTAGGGTCTGAGGCTGGGAGAAAATGAGTGGCTTTCCCAGAATCAGACAGCCAGTGCCAGTTACGATCAAGGCAGCATTGACTTTTTGGCCAACCCAGTATATAGCCCAGGATCCTACCATCCCACTAACAGAAATCTAACCTACAGAAATAAATTCACCAATATGTAAATATGTACAAGGACACTTATTGCAGTTAATTTATTATAATAAATGTATAACTTATTGCCAACATTTTTGGAAACAGCCTGAATGTCCAGGAATAGGATAGTGATTGAGTAATTGATGGTTCACGCCTATGACATTGCTGGGTGTTTATTCCATGCCAGGGTCTACGTTTGATGCTTTATGGTACCTCTCTGGGACGTCACAGCAACCTTGCCCAGTGGTTACTGTTATTACTCACACTTAACGGATGCCAAAGATATTGGGGAACTTGCTGGCTGAGAGCCAGCCTTTGAACCCAGGTCATATGATGGCAAAGCCCACACACTTGACCGCTGTGGGGGACTGAACCCTGCTGACTCTTAATCCAGCACTCCTTGCACTGCCCTGGGCTGCCCCAGCCATCAGAGGATATCCAACTGGGGCGTAGGGCATCTTCTGGTTCTCTCACTGCATTGAATCCAGAACCTCAGGAGCAGCCTGACAGGCTCACCGGGTTGGACTTGGGGGGCCAGTGGGAACATGGGTGCTCTGAGGTGGGGTGCAGGCAGCCCCCTGCCAGCCTGTCTGCGGAGTCTCAGGTGTCGGGCTACAGTTTTGTCTTTCACAGTAGGTATGGGACAGAGCTGCTCCCCTCCCTGCCCTTCCAGCCTCCCTCTCTTTCCTCTGCCTTTTACACGTGGACGTGCTGCCTGGATCCTAGGGCTCACTCTGGACAACGAGTAGAGTTGTTGTGAGGATTAAATGAGTTTATAGAAGAAAAGCAGTTAGCACTGGATCTGGGATAAGGGCTATGGATGTGTTTGTGTTAGGTTCTGCACTTCCTCTGTTTCTCCAGGAATCATTTGTAAACTAACATAAACAGGGTGGAGCTCATCACTCAGCCTGGGATCTGGGGCCCTGGAAGGATCTGGGGAGGGAGAAGAGGGGTCCCACCCTAGGGGGGCAAGATGAGAGGAGAGGGGGCCAAGCACACAGCCCCTTCCTCTCCTGCCAGCTCACCACTGTCTTTCTCCCTCCCCACTCTGTCCCTCTTTCCACCACAGAAGTACTTGTCCCAGCTGGCCGAGGAGGGCCTGAAGGAGACGGAGAGGGCGGGCAGCCCAGGGCCCCAGGACAGCGGAATCGTGCCGCAGTTTGAAAGGAAGAAGCTCTGACACTGCTGCTTGAAGGGGGAGAGGAGGGCCTGAGAAGTGGGGCCTTCCTGCCAGAGAGGAAGGAAGACCAGGGAGCCCACGGCAGTGCCTGAGTCGGTCCACAGAGACTCACGAAAGGCCCGGAGTGCCTCCCAGAGCCTTCACCCCGGCGTGTCCAGTGACTCGTGTTTCCTTCGAACAATTTTTCAATGTGCTTGTCTCTCTTCCTCTCCATCTCTCACTCCCTCTTTCTGTGCCCATAAAATCCAACTTCTCAGGGATTTTCACAGTGTTCCAATTCTTGGTGGGATAGGCTAGGTCAAGCCAGGCTGAGTCCTCCAAAAAAAAAAAAAAAGATTTCACGGAGACTCCTGGGTCGAGAACCACGTCCCTGCCTGGCGTCCTGTGTGTGGGGGGTGGGGGGGCTGAGTTGGGTCCTACGGTCCTGGAGGGGGAAGCCCTGGACCACCAGCAGGCAGAAGCTGGGAGCTCCTCGAGCTCAACCGCCTTTTTGAAAAGCCCTGATTTTCATAACTCTTTTATCCTCTCCATTGTTCTAGAAGCCCACCAGATTCAAGCCTTAAAATTTAAGGAGGGTGAGAGCCCTTTATTTTAGAAGCTCTGATCATTTCCCTCCTGTTGATTTCAGGAGATGCCAGGGTTTGTTCTCCTCTGGATATTGAGTTTGGTCTAGATTGACTTGAAATAAAAATGAAAACAGAAGCATCTTCCCCCTCCAGCTAAAACATTAGAAGTTCAGGACTTCTGTTGAAGACTGGCCTCACAACCGTGCATGGTTGGCTTGAGAGACACCAGAACAAGGAAAAGGCACCCATCCTTGACTCATCCTTTGGTGCCTGCACACTGGGTACCAGCAGCCTCACAGTGGGATGGTTTTTAAATGGTCTCTTAGAGGCAGGGGCAGCTAAGGAGAGGGAAGGCTGCAGGACCGAGGAGCGTTGAGGGTTGCCAGGTGTTTGTAGATGGGCCCTTTCCAACTAGGCAGAAGGCCAAAGGCATCTCAGAGTTTACCCCATGTGCAGACTTTGATATTAAATGTTATGAAGCACAGAGCTGCTTCCCATCAGGCTGTGGGTACTGGAAGTCAGTGCCTTCAGGTCCTGGACAGGACAGGCTGCGGGGGTCTTGGCTGAGGTTCATTGGGAGGGTTTGGGAAAAGGTGCTGGAGGAAATGAGGCTCAGTTGAGCCCTGGAGAAGCCCTTGAGAAGGTCAGAAGGGAGCCTGGTACTGCTTCCTCAAGTGAGACACTTGCCCGGAGGCAGCCGCCCTGGCTCAGCTCCTAGAATATGGTTCCTGTTAGTTCTATTCCTGACCACAGATAGGTAGGCTAGGACAAGATTGCTTGTTTTATTTTAATGTTTAGCTTTTTTTTTCTTTTTATGGTAGATAAGACTATACTGCATATTCTGTTTTCTGTCCTCTGCACTAAAAGCAGAAGGTAGAGAGATGGATTATTTGAGTTCCACACTGACATCTTATCAGTGAGAAAATTCAGCCTCAGAAAGGAAGGGAAAATAGAACATACGAGGATCACGTGTAAACCTGGGGGCAGGTGGCATCGGCAAGGAGAGAACCGCTGGGGACCTGTGAGAAGAGTTCAGGCAAGCTTCAAACAGACCAGCTTGAACAGGAGTAAGGGGAGGCTGGAAGCAGTGGGAAACCTGAGCTTGGCATCGGGCAGCTGTGGGCCTCAGAAAGGTGAGTGTCTCAAAGAGAGTAGAGTTTGAAAACAGTGACTCAGCCCAGACCTGTTCCCCTGGCTGACTTCTCTGGTTTTTACCTGGTGTTCTAGAAACCGGCCTCCTCCATTTCTCAGAAACTTGGATCCTATGTGTCTTTCTTCCCACTGGTGGGAAGTCAGGGGCCAAATCTCTGAACCTTGCTGGGAAAAACCTAAAGCCTAAAACTGCATTTTCAGAGAGGCTGGCAGTCTTTTCTCCCAGCTTAGTGGAAGCTGACCCCGCCAGCTCACCGCACCCCCCCAACCAAGCAGTGTTTCCATGGAAACCTGGATGGCTGTTCAAACAGCCATATCCCCTAGTAATGTAATGGCTCTCTTGCTGATAGACCGAACTTCCCTGTATTTTAAAGCTGGAGAACGGCCCTGGGAAGAAGAGAGAAGAAGCTCTTTGCATATAATAAGAACCTTTAATTTAAAAAGTCATCTAAGGTCCTATATTTGTGTGTATATATATATTTATTTTTATTTATTTTTATACAATTCCATTGGCATAGTTTCACCCACTCTATAATTTGCAGTTTTTATTCCTATGTGTGTCATACACAATGCAGTATTAAAAGCAACCAGGAAAATATTGATTTTTTTTTTTTAAAGCTTTTCTTCAGTGTTTGTTAGCCATTTCAAAATGTCTCCCTGGAAAGGCTGTTCAAGAGCAGCTGCTATCTTGAGCAGCACATTTACTCGTACCCTGCATTAATATAACAAAAGGCCTGTGTACTTTTTATTGTAAACACCTGAAATAAGGTATATCCACAGTGTATTCCTGAAGAATTTGGTAAATTTGGTGTTGGTGTGAGCAGCAGCCATTAGTATCAAGGTTTCTCTTGACAGTCTGAGGCTGTGATCTGTTAGATTATACTTGAACTGGACCAGAGTTTGCTTATTGAGCTTGTGAGAAAAAGAAAACCATTAGTTGATTTAAGTTTGAACTTGTAAAGTATTGGAATTTGTTGAGTGTGTCCTATTAATCGTCACCACTTTTCCTGATCTGTATAATTGACCTCAAGTGTTTGTTTTTACAAAAGGAAAAACAAAAAAAGATTTTTAATAAAGAGAATTTGAAAGCTTGTGAGTGAGTCGTCATCTGTTGCACCGGGATCCCTAAGTGTTTGGCCGAAGGATGCTCACTGAGGGTGGAGGTTGGGATTCAGTCCATCTAAATCTAGAATGGACCCTGGGGGGGATAAGAGTTTCTTAGGGGTGAAGCTCCAAGAGGGCTGAGTCTAGGAATGTGGGGAGCTGCTGTTCCCCAGGCCAAAGGGGCTGGATAGAAAAATCTCTTGGCTTCTTCTAACTCTGTGGCCCTTGTTCTCAGTGCTCTCAGGTTATCAGGCCGTTTCTCGAGGTGCCGTCCCTGTGAGGAGGTCAGCCCCTTGCTTGGGTCCTTTTAGCCTTGTGACTTCTGAAGTCCCGTTTCCTTGGGTGCAAGGGCGGGAGATGGTATTAATCACCTCCCCGATTGTTTCTGGGTTAAGGTCCTTGCTGGTGAAAGCAACCGCTATGCTGTGCAGCCCTGAATCTTTGCTGTTTGGGGATTCAGAACAACCCTCCAATTTTCAGTGGTTCTTAAGTTCTTTCTCAACCTAGCAAAACAATGCTCATCTCCCGGGACCAGTTAGCAAGTCCTTTGAATGGCCTGGAATCTTCTCAGGGCCCTCCCCTCCTGTTGGCAGTGCTCCTGAGTCACCGGGGAGGGGCTGGGCAGTCCGGCCCCAGAGGGCAAAGTGAGTGGGGCTGCCTGTAATTAGTGGGTGCAGATCTCTAGATCTGAGGAAAGTTCCCATCCAGCCTGTTGCTGCCCACCCCCTCCCCACCCCCCACCCCCCACCCCCGCCTATTGTGGCCATCCAGGGCTGAGCTCAGGCCTCCAGTTCCCAACCAGGAGGGGTGGGGAAACATCCTTCCCTACCAGTGCCGGCCGTGCACTCGTGGGCCAAGGCAGCCGGTCCTGGAGCTCATCCTGCTGCCCTAAGTTCAGGATCCAGGGTGGCTGGGGGTGCCCTTGGTACTTGGTCCCAGTCCCTCCACGTGGCACAACTCCAGGGGGCATCTCGTACATTGTCTTCTGTAAGACATACCCCCTCACCCCACCGCCTTGAGCTGTGCAATAGAGCCATCCTGCCAGGGAGCCCCCTGAGCTGAGTTCCCTGCCATGCTGGAGGCTCCCGTTTGCTTTCTCATGTTACTTAGGGCCCGAGAGCCTAGTTCTGAGCCAGTCACCTGGGCCTGGACTCTGACATTTAAGACCTGCCTTCTGGGCTCCCTCTTCTCCCCAGGGACCAGTGCCACTCTTTGGCCTGACTCTGCCATGGCCCAGATGCTCGAGTTGCTCCTCATAGTCCCCAGAGGCCAGGCCACTTAGATACTGACCTTGACCCCCATCTGACCTGAGATCTCTGTGCCCCTCTGACATCAACAACTGTCTACCTAGGCAGGGACAGGACCTCTGCGCTCACCCCCAACAGATCTCCATTCTCCTTTCCCACCAGGCCGGCCCTACAAAGCAGCCTAACCCAAGTGGATTTCCAAGCATGTTAGAACAGGATGGCCCCAGGGACCCCCCAAGCCCTGGCCTTCCTTTTACAGGTGAGAAAACTGAGGCCCAGACAGGGGAAGTGATTTGCCTAAGGCAATACAGCTTATCGGTATTAGTTAAGAAGGGGATCCAGATCTCCTGGGTGATCCTAACTAGGCACACATGAGGAGTGTAGTTTCTTTCAGCTAAACCATTTCATGAATTTTGTAGATCTTGTCCTAGCTGGACTTCCGCAATTGGCAAGGACTCAAGAAAAATCACTGATTTTTGTGCTTTGTGTGGATCTGAATCACCTGGGGAGCTTGTTAGAACTAGAGACTCCTGGCACCCCCTCCCCGTGGAGATTCTGCCTCACTGGGTCACGAGAAGGCGTTTGCATCTTAGTGGAGCCTCGTGAGTGATTCAGTGCAGGTGGAGTTCGCTCCTCGCGCTTGGAAAAACACTGCCCTAGCTGTCAACCGGGGACTTACCCAGCAGCTCCTGGAAGAGAAGGGACATTTATTTTGCTGGGGGGAAGGGCAGAACAGATGTGAATGGAGACCATTGAAGGTACGGGAGACTCCAGTGTGGAAAAGGCTTGAAGACGGGGGCCATACAGGGGAGGAGACAGTCTGGCTGTAGCAGGTGGAGATGGTGGGAGCTGGTGGTGGTAGGGGGTGGTTGTCAGACTGGGTTTGGGGCACGTCAGGATTTTGTTTTAGTTGGATTCATATTTACCACGGTTAGGCAAAAGTCTTCCAATGGTCTCTTTATCTTCTTTAATGGCTGAAGGCATTGTAATTATCAAGACTCCTGGTGATAGGCTAGCCCCTAAGGCCAGAGAGCTGTGCAGTCAGCAGACCTTTAGAGGAGACTGGAGTCACAGGGAGCAGGGGCATTCTCCAGGGCCATGTGAGGAAACCTGGGGTTCACACACCCTCTCCTGTGCTCCATGAGCCACCATTAATACTGATATACAGATTATTAAGTGCATGTCACACTCTGTGTGTACTCTGTAGGGATACAGTTTCTTGGCCTCTTTACAATGTTGAGAGACAGGCGCCATTATTCTCCCATTTTACAGATGGGGAAAATGAGGTTCAAAGATGAAAATGGTTTGCCCAGAGACAGCCAGTGAGTGGCAGAGTTGGGATTCAAATCCAGGTCCACGTGACTCTCAAACCATGCTTTTAACCACTAGTCTCTAGTGCCTGTCTCGGGGCTGGGGTCTTCTCTTGTTCCTGCTTTTTGCTAAAACTTCTAGATCCTGCGTCTGCCAGAAACAGTGGAGTAAGGAGGATTCGAGAGCCGGATTTAGCTAGACTCAGGAGTTTATGACTGATCCTGATTGTTAAATTTTGAAACTGACCTCAACACTTCCCTCTTTAGACTGTAGCTAAAGAAAGGTCTCCACCCACCACAGGGTAGGAAAACAAGCAGGAAGGCTGAAGGTGCCAAAGCAACACAGTTTCTTCCTCCCCTCACTCAGGAGGTTTCACCCTAGGAGCTGGGTCTAGGGGTGAGCCAGGGGGTTGTTCCTGCTTCTCTGGGGAGGGGAGGAGAGCACCTAGTTTTGTGTCCTTAGGGAATTTAGTGGTATAAGGGTGTGATCAAAAGGAGATTTCCCATGGCCCCTAGATGCAGGCCAGACTTTGCACTTTTAACCCTTCTTTCCTGAGTGAAACTTCATTGTTTATTTACCTGCCACCTCTTAACAACAAGGAATTGAGATAATATACAACACAGGCCATGTGCAACCAGATTAAGCCAACGGAAATTTTTGAAGCGAGGATTGAGGAAGCCTGGAGGCAACAAGTAGGTGAGAAGGAAGGGCTGAGGCAGTGGTGGTGAATTAACATGAAATGTGACTGGGAGCATCCTGGGAGCCAAGGCAAAAAGAGGAAGCAAGCTACCCTGCTTAGCTTTTCCTGTTAGAATCAAGAGACCATGCCAGTTAATCTAGGGAAATCGTTCTACTTGATTCCAAATTCTAGAACTCCTTTTTGGGACTATACATGATGTTGTGCTAAGAGGCTTGGAGAATATCCTTAGGTAGCCGGCAGCCCAAAGTCAGAGAAGATAGTGGAGAATGCTCTGGAAGGGATGTTAGTATGGTCCCTGGTCCATGTGAAATTGTCTCTGATGTCACAGTAACGCCTCCCAGTGTCTAAAGACCTGACCTTTCCTCTGCCTGCCTAACTCACCTGAGCCAGTATGCTGGCTTGAGTTGGTGTGTTTTAACTTTTCCCCCCAAATTTTTCAAATTTCTCTTGTTATCTGAGCTTCCAGGAGCCAGGTCCATAGGATCAAGAGGCTGTCATCGCAGCCATCTGACTGCTCAGCACACCCACCTGAGAACAGAGTGCTCTGGGTGGGGCCGATCTGAATTCTGGGAAAATCTCAAGGGCATGTACTCTCTGGGGTCCCCCATGGGCTGACCTCAGCCAGGATAGAACCCCACTGGGCTGGGAAGCATTGATTCCCTCAGGCTGAGCCTGGAAACCACCCCAAACCTGCCTGGGGAGGACTGGTCTGGGGGAGGAGGGGAGCAGAGGGCTCCTATGACAGGGTTCACTCTTGCCATCCGCAAGGTTGGAGGAGAGAACTTTCCGGTTCAAGGGTGAGCTCTGTGCTGGGCCTCAGGGTCTTGAGCCCCTATGTCAAATCCACAAGGAACTCACTCAGTCTTGGACAATGTGGACCTCCTGCCACTTCAGTCTCTTCATCTGCACTTGATGTGTGCCTTGTGCTTGCCTGAGGCTGTTGGAGGGAAAGTGCGACATGAGTGGGACTCAGTCAGTCACAGGAAGGCGGTGGTGGTCACTTCCGTCCCTGGGCTTCCCCCAGCCTGAGTGCTGTGCTTCGCAAGCCTGCCGGGAGTTCTGGTCTCCTGAGCATCCTCCCCCACCCCAACTCCCCACCCCGGGGCAGTCCGCCGTCTGTGGAGGACAGTCCCTCTCAGGAGCAAACATGGGTGCATCCATGGGGCAGGCTGACCCCTGTGTTGTCCTGGCCTCTGTGGTCTCCATCTTCACATGCCTCAGGGTGCCATCAGCTGAACCGACTCACCACCTGCCTCATCGCCACCCGCTCTGCTTTCTCACCCCCACAGCCCTCACTTGCGGTCCAGCCTTGCTCAGCACCACATGGGTCCCAGTTAGGCTCCATCTCAGCCCCTCGGTTTTGCACATGGTCTCCCACTGCCTGGATATCATTCTTCTTTCTCTCTGCTTGGGAACCAGGACTTTCTTTAATGTTCCTTCTAAGTAACTGTTACCTCCATTATGAAGCCTTCCTTGACCCTCTTTGTTCTCCCTGCAGGTGTTACTGCTCCCACACTGTGTCCCAGCACACCATCTCCACCCCTAGCCCCACACAGAGGCCTCTCTTTATAGCCCTTATCAGGCTGCCTTGTGATCTGTTTACTGGCTCGTATTGCATTAACCATTGAGTCTACAGGGCAGGAAGCATGTCCTACTGCCCTGCGCCCGTACAGAACAGGCACCAGTAACTGTTGAAGGACAAAGCAGCCCCCTACCCATCCCTGGGCCTGGCTCCAGCCGCAGAGGCCCGAGCTCCAGGTCTCTATCCAGCCACCAGCTGGCTGTAGGAACAGGACTGTATCCTCGGAGAGGTGCCGGGGAGCATCTCCCCACCTCCCCGCCTTGGCCCTGCCCATCTTTTCCTTCCAGATTCCCACCCACCAAGGACTGGAAGGTGGTTCTGATGGTTGGGGTCACAGACCCTGTTTGTGTGGCTCGAAGCTTGGCCTTTCAATGGTCAGATTCTTCTGCAGCCACAGACCGGCTTCCTACGCCAGCTTCACCTCCCTGGGTCCCCAGGGGCACACCTTCTCCAAACCTATCTGTCCTCACTGCATCCCCACCTTGCCAGGCCCACCCATCTCTCAGGGACCTTCCCGGGTGGAGCTGGGAACAAAGCTCAGTTTATGACGCTTGTGTCAACACGGGGTGGATGGCCTCGGTTCACCCTGCATCGTGGAAACCACACCTGCCTGCCCGGTGCCCACACCTAATCATTGCCTCCTGAAGACCCAGGGGCTGCAGGGAAGCTCCTCACACCCTTCTTCTCTCCTAGCATCTGGGAGGTGCTGGGGGCTTGGGCTAGTGAGTGGGGATTTCACAGCTCCGGAAGAGAGACGTTGCTCTAGGCTGATTAGTCTGGTCAGATGATTAATAATTAAACCTGACCTGTACCCAGCTACACACACACACCCTGCAGCCAGGAATCAACAGAGATCAGGGGCAGAGAAGATCAGCATGGGCCCAGCTCCAACTCCCCCTCCTCATTCCAGGGTTTGGGAGAGTCTCAGGGCTCCTCCTTTTCACCTACCTAAGATCCTACGAGTCCACCTCCTAAATAAAGCCTTCCTGACTTTTTCCCACAGGCCTGAGCTCTGGGCAGGCCTTGGGCAATTCCTAGGCTGCACAGGCCGGGGTGACTCTGTAGGAGTGGGATTTGCAGATCAGATAGGACTTGGGCTCCACCTGTGTTGACAATTTCTTCAACTCCATCTTGACTTCTGCAGCCTCTCCCCTGCTTATTTATACTCCTGCTCCCCAGAGCTCTAGGAAGATCAGGGCATGCTCTGCACCCTGTCTGATCTTAGCACGGCAGAAGCATTCAGCTTGGGAAGGTGGGAGCCAATCAGCTCCACTGCATTCTGCCCTCATCATCATGGGCCGCCTAAGTTTTTCCAAAGGTCCTTCTCTGGCCACAAGAACCCTGAGACTCTGGGTGGCTGCTAGGCAGCTTGAAGCTGAGGACCCACACACGAGGGTTCAGCTGGGTGGCCAAATTGGGATCCCCCCTACCCTGCTCTACTGCAGATCATCCTTCTAACTTGTCCCTTGTGTTTTTCAAGGTCTTAAGGAAGCATGATCTCCTCCCCAGAGGGCACTTTCCACCCACCCTTCCTCCTTCCATCTCCGCATCTCCCCAGAGCTCAGAGGCCTTTCCCACTCAGTGGATAATGCTCTTCTAGTACATTGTCCAGCCTTTTGTAGTTAGATTTTATTTGGGCTGGGTCTGGAGGAGTAGGGTCTCCAGCCCCTATGGTGCCCTAGCCTCAAACCAGCCAGCCTGGCGTCCCTCCTTGGGCCTCTTCAACACAGGAAAGCAGGCGATCATCCTGACCCCACCTCCGTCCCACCCAGGGCTTTGTGAGGTGGGACAGAAAGGCCTCAGCCTATTATTTAAACACATGTGTGTATGTGTACATGTGTTTTTGCTGCCTGCATGTATACATGTATATGAAGCTTCTGGACAAGCTTGGAGGTTGGAGGTTTTAAAATCTGAGCCTCCCCAGGATGCCCCATGTTAGGTAGCACTCCAATCCTTCCCCTGGCCATGGCCCAGTGCACCCACCTCTGTTTTAACCCACACTGTGATCTGCTTGTTCTCTCGTTCCTGGTCCAAGAATTATTTCTATGGGATTAGTCAAAGCCTCTTTGCCTTCCCCTTCCATGCTAAAGAAAATTCTAACTGCCAAGCATTTTGCCCTCCCTCTCTTGCTTATCAAAAACAAACAAACAAAAAAACAGGTCAAACTGTCAGGTTGGGGAAAAAGCAGAGGAGTGGGGTGATGTCCTTTGAAGATGACTGAGGTTGTCAGAAGAGGGGAGGGAGGGAGAGAGAGCAGGAGGGAGAGGAATAAAGAGGATACCCTCTTTCTGGGAAAGATGTCAGGGAGATTTCGTCATGTTTTGGTGGAGAATAGAGTTCAAGATGGAAAAAGCGGCTTCTGGGTAGCTACAGGGGTTAGATAATTGGAAAGCAAAAGAAAGCAGGAATTTTGGGACATGTTGCTAGAGATGACAAATTTGACTTCAAATTTCTCTGAGACCCAAATAATATTTTTCATCTCATCTAAGACATTGTCAATTCTGCATTTTATTTTTTGTGCATCTAGGAAAGAAAAAACTCTGTCAGTTAAACCCTAACACAGGTAACCTTATCAAATCATTTGTTAGATGCAGCCTGACTTCAGGAATGTTAAAGTGTGAAAAACTGTTTGTATTAAAGTTTACGAATAAACTAGTTTTACTTACGATTCTTTACAATGCGACAACATGCTAGGACTAGACAGTGTTAGGCTCTTAAATTTATTCTGACTACAGTCATGTAAATGTTAGCCCCCCAACCCTAACCCATCCCTGGAAAGAACATTGACTTTTTCACACTTATAATCTTTACATTTACTACGTGTGCCTGGCATAACATAGGAACCCATTTACTCAATTAAATTCTATAGAGCCATCATGTATTCTCAAAGGGCTGCAGTTAGGTCCTCTCCTATACATTTTTTCACCTAAGCAACAATCTGAAAGATGGATAGACAGACAGACACACATATACACACACCCCAGTCTGAACAGCTGGATGGCCAGATGACCTGATTTCAGTCCTCCTGTGCATGTGTGGGTTTATGATGGCCTTGGTGCCAGCAGCGTACCAATTGCTCTGATTATCCCAGGCCCTTGAGGAAAGTATAGACGGGGCCTTAGGACACAAACAACGTGTTTGTGCCTGCTGAAGGGATGAGGGAGTAGTTTTATAGCCGTTTTAAGAAATAAATGTGGCCATAATTGAGAGCATGGGGACAGATCACATTGCCTGTAGAGAAGAAAGGAGGTTTTGTGGCAGAGCCCCCAAAGACTACCGTTGTGGAAGAGATGTGCAAAGGAGTCTGAGAAAAAGCAGCCGGAGAATTAGGAGGAAACCCAGGAGAATATGACATCGAGGAGACCCGAATAAGGGAGTCTTTCGAAAGGGAAGCATTGGTCACCAGAGCTGAGTAGTTGAATTGATCACCTATAACCCTGATTTTTTATTTGTTGCTCAGTCACTAAATCATGTCTGACTCTTTGTAACTCCATGGACTGCAGCATGCCAGGCTTCTCTGTCCTTCACCATCTCCCAGGGATTGCTCAAACTCATGTCCACTGAGACAGTGATGCCATCCAACCATCTCATTTTCTGTCATCCCCTTCTCCTCCTGCCCTCAGTCTTTCCCAGCATCAGAGACTTTTCCAATAAGTTGGCTCTTTGCATCAAGTAGCCAAAGTATTGGAGTCTCAGCTTCAGCATCAGTCCTTCTGGTGAATATTCAGGACTGATTTCCTTTAGGATGGACTGGTTTGATCTCCTTACTGTCCAAAGAACTCTCAAGAGTCTTCTTCGGCACCACAGTTTGAAAGCATCAGTTCTTTGGCACTCAGCCTTCTTTATGGTCCAACTCTCACATTCGTACACAACTACTGGAAAAACCATAGCTTTGGCTATATGGACCTTTGTCAGCAAGTGATGCCTCTGCTTTTTAGTACTCTTTCTAGGTTTGTCATAGTTTTTCTTCCAAGGAGAGTGCCTCAATAATTCTGAGGATGAACAAGTAGCAGACGCAGACTATGAAATGGTAAATGTGAAACCGCCTAGACAGGTAGAACTGCATTTCAGCAAATGCCATTTTAGAAATGTGATGTCTTGTGTGGCATGACTTCCACTGACCTATGATCAGTCTAGATGGTTCTTCTCCATCCCCAGCTTCTAACATCTGAGTCCCCGCTGCCTTGCTCCCCCACCTGACCCCTGAGAGCCCACTGGGTTCTAATTCTTGAATCAAGCCTGACAAAGATTGTTGTTGTTGTTTAGTCGCTCAGTCGTGTCTGACTCTTTGCGACCCCAAGGTCTGCAGCACGCCAGGCTTCCCTGTCCTTCACTATCTCCCGGAGCTTGCTCAGACTCATGTCCATTGAGTCAGTGATGCCATCCAACCATCTTGTCCTCTGTCGTCCCCTTCTCCTCCTGCCTTCAATCTTTCCCAGCATTAGGGTCTTTTTTAATGAGTCAGCTCTTTACATCAGGTGGCTAAAGTATTGGAGCTTAAACTTTAGCATCAGTCCTTCCAATGAATTATCAGGATTGATTTCCTTTAGGATTGACGGGTTTGACCTCCTTGCTGTCTAAGGGACTCTTAAGAGTCTCCTCCAACACCACAGCTCAAAAGCATCAATTCTTAGGCACTCAGTCTTCTTTATGGTCCAACTCTCACATCCATACATGACTACTGGGAAAACCATAGCTTTGACTATGCAGACCTTTGTTGGCAAAGTAATGTCTCTGCTTTTTAATATGTTGTCTAGGTTGGCCATAGCTTTTCTTCCAAGGAGCAAGCGTCTTTTAATTTCATGGTTGCAGTCACCATCTGCAGTGATTTTGGAGCCCAAATAGATAAAGTCTCTCACTGTTTCCATTGTTTCCCCATCTATTTGCCATGAAGTGATGGGACCGGATGCCATGATCTTAGTTTTTGAATGTTGAGTTTTAAACCAGCTTTTTCACTCTCCTCTTTCACCTTCATCAAGAGGCTCTTTAGTTCCTCTTCACTTTCTGCCAAAAGGGTAGTGTCAACTACCATATATGAGGTGATTGATATTTCTCCTGGCAATCATGATTCCAGCTTGTGCTTTATCCAGTCTGGCATTTCTCATGATGTACTCTGCATGTAAGTTAAATAAGCAGGGTGTCAATATACAGCCTTGACATACTCCTTTCCCAATTTGGAACCAGTCTGTTGTTCCATGTCCAGTTCTAACTGTTGCTTCTTGACCTGCTTACACGTTTCTCAGGAGGCAGGTAAGGTGGTCTGGTATTCCTCTTTCTTAAAGAATTCATCAGTTTGTTGTGATCCACACAGTCAAAGGCTTTAGCATAGTCAATGAAGCAGAAGTAGATGTTTTTCTGGAACTCTCTTGCTTTTTGTATGATCCAACAGACATTGGCAATTTAATCTCTGGTTCCTCTGGTTCCTGTTGCTGACCAAGATAGCAAACTTATAATAGTCACAGCTCCAGCATCATTGAAGGGAGACATAGAATGAGACTTCTGCCCCTTTAAACACACATGCAATTTGACCAAAGCTGAGCTATGGTCACCTGGCCCTGCCTGTTGGGCTGAATTAACAAGCTGCCAAAGTGGTGCAGGAGCTGGGTACCCTCAGGGGCTGGGTTCCTGCCTGGGAACCTTCACCTCAGCTTTGATCTCTTCTCTTGCCTGATGCTGGCATCAGACTCCCTCTGGAACAGGCCAAGTCTCATAGCCCACACACTTATTGCCAACTTCTGTTGCCCAATTGAACTCTACAGTGGGCTGGTTTGACCATGCAGTATCCCTGCCCTAAAGAGAACCACTCCTTTTTATGGGAATCCATCCCATCCATTGGATGGATCTGTCTCAACCTTCTCAAAAAACTGTTCACATGATATAGGCCTAGCCAGTAAAAGTGCCTCATTCTCCTCTTCACAGTGATTGATTCAGGTAGAGAAACATGACCCAAATGGAAACATTAAAATCTTCCCTGTGACTTTTGCCAGAACCATACCAAACAAAACAAAACAACGGCAATCTCCCCTCACCAACACATTCTAATTCTGGGGTTACTAATCACTGGTTCTCCAAGTGTGACCTGCAGTTCCCTAGGGATCCCCAAGGTCTTTTCAAGGAATCTTTGAGATCAAAACTGTTTTTGTAATGATACTGAGATTTCACGTGCCTTTTTTAGTATGTTGACATTTGCACTATCAGTGTAAAAGCAATAGTGGGGTAAAATTCCTGCCACCTTGGAACGAATCGAGGCAGTGACTACAAATTGAATGTATTCTTCATTGCCACACACTTACAGGAAAACAAAGGTCAGTTTCACTTAAGAAATGTTATGATGAAGCAATAAAAAATATCAATTTTATTTAACCTCAACCCTTGGGTACGTATCTTTATAACACCGTGAGGATGTCTTGTGATGAAATGAAAGATACCTATAAACCATGTGGTAATCGGGCTTCCTAGGTGGCATAACGGTAAAGAATCTGCCTGCCACTGTAGGAGATGCAGCAGACATGGGTTTGATCCCTGAGTCAGGAAGATCTCCTGGAGTAGGAAATGGCAACCCACCCCAGTATTCTTGCTTGGAAAATTCCATGGACAGTGGAGCCTGGCGGGCTACAGTCCAGGGGGTCTCAAAGAGTTGCACACAACTGAACACAGCACAGCAGCCTCATAAAGCATGTGGCAGCTGTGAAAACGTGCCATTCAGATCAGCTGGGGCAGGGACTATCTGCTGTCCTTCGGCCCCACCTCCACTTTGTGTCAAGGCCTTCTCTCTGTCTGCTCCCTGCCAATGGCTGACCATGACGGGAGTACTAATGCAGGCTCATTCTTGAGAAACACGGGACTCCTATCCTGGGTGATTTTGGCTTGAGGACACCCCACTGGCCTGGCTGAACTTTTGTTGAACTACACTGCAGTCCAAGATTTATTTGACCTGATCCTTTTTCCTTTCCATCCTCTTCCCCCGTGGTTAGACTAGCATCGTGGTCAAAGGATCTCCTTACTTCTCCAGCTCCCTCCCCATATTCCTTCACAGGTGTTTTCCTTGGCTATGCACATTTCATCTGGTCTTGCAATTTGTTCCTGGAAGGTGCCTGAAGCACTTCTATTGTGCGTACTTTCAACTGTGTAACAAAATACCGTGATTGTCTCAAGAAAAATACTCATGTGATTGTTTGAGCCATGAGCTGAGTTAGCTACTTTTTTCAAGGAATACCATCTTGCCTGAAAAGAATGACTGGCAAACTATGGTTATTCAGACTTGGTATTTGGCAGACATTTCCATAAAAATGAAAGGAGTGAGCTTGCTATTTCAAGGAAAACAAATGATGGTTTTGTTGTTGATGATAACATTTGAATTTTAAAGCAAAAATTGGAGTTTTGTAAAGTCATGTTCTCTACCACGAGCTTATTAGCTCCCAATGTTTCAAGGATCCTGATGTGACTGGTGGTGATATTAAAGAATGTGATTTGGGGATATTGTGTAAGGAGATGGGTCAACATTAGAAGATCTGCAAAACTCAGTTGAACCAATACTTTTCCAATGACCAATCCATGATGTAAAAACATGAATGAGTAAAAGATCCATTCAAAACTCAGAACAGAACAATAGATTTTAATGTAACAGAGTGTGAAAAGTTCATTTATCTGGTTTTATTTTATTTTTTAAAGGTTTTTTTTTTTAATATGGACCATTTTTTAAAGTCTATTGTATTTGTTACAATATTTCTTGTTTTATGTTTTGGTTTTTTGGCTGTGAGGCACATGGGATTTTAGTTCCCTGACCAGGGGTTGAACCCACACCGCCTACATTGGAAGGTGAACTATTAATCACTGGACTGCCAGGGAAGTCCCCACAGTATGGTTTTAGGTTTCACATTGCAATGACCTTTAACGAAACTATCATTTTTGTATTGATATATTATCGTCACAGATGTTTCCGACCACGTGGACAAGCCACCCTCTCAATTTGGTGTGTATCCTTTCAAGTAATGTTCTGTGTACACATAGAAATATATAGTTTGGGACTAGGGGCAAAGATGGGAGAGAGAGACTTCTATCATAGAACACTTGTCTTCTTTTGAATTTTGAACCATTTGAATGGTTCAAATATAAAAATAAATACAAGGGGAAGCTTCAGGCAGAAGGAAAGTGGTCCCGGATAGAATCTTGGTTATTCAGGGAGGAAAGAAGGACAATAGAAATGGAAATATGGATAAATGCAAATGAATCTTGGTTGTATAAAACCATACAACTAATGTTTAAGATACAGAGAGAAAATGAAAATATAGGACACAATAGCACATTAGTCAGGAAAAGGGAAAATGAAGTTAGAATGTTCTAAGGTCCTTGCATTGTCCAGGAAATGGGTGAAAATGTGTTGTGTGGGAAACACTAATATAAGGATGCTCTAGCTCTAGGCTAACCCTGAAAGAATTGTAAATGGATGGATATAACCAGCCAGCAGAGAGGAAAATTATATTATGAACTTGCATGTGTAGGTATTTTTTAAAAAGACACTATCATTTTTTAGTTCCGGTGTAGTATCAAAGAAGCATAGCCACAATTTGCTGAAAAAGTTATTAAAATGTTCCTCCCTTTTCTACCTAAGTCTTTGTGAGGCCATATTTTCTTTAAATACTTCAATGGAAACAATATATTGTAGCAAATTCAATTCAGAAGTAGATAATGCACATTCAGCTTTCTTCTGTTAACCCTAAGATTAGGGAGATTTACAAAAATGTAAAACAAGGACACTCTTCTTAGTAAATAATCTTTGTTCTGGAAAACATAATTTTCTCAAAGAAATATTTATGTTAATATGGAATAGGTTTATTATTGTTATTTTAAATGAAGTAATTATACATATTTAAATTTTGTTCTCAGTTTTATTTATTTTTTTACTATAGTTAAATATTGGCAGCTATAGTGTACATTAAAAAAAATTCTTTAGGTTCTTCAGTTATTTTAAAGAGTTATTAGAACTACTATTTACTAGCTTAGGCATCCAGCTATCCTTTTGTCATTATGTGGCAAGAACCTATCTGAAAAGGAAGCCAAGCAAGACTGAGAAACAAAGTCAGAATCCAGATATACACAAACATTTGGACCAAATCCCAGGTGCCAGCTATCCTCAAGGAGTTATGAAAGGCAATAAATTATTTTCTTTGTTTCACTCCGACTGAGTTGGGGTTCTGTCACTTGCAATCCTGGAAAATCCTATGGATGGAGGAGCCTGGTAGGCTGCAGTCCATGGGGTGGCTAAGAGTCGGACACGACTGAGTGACTTCACTTTCACTTTTCACTTTCATGCATTGGAGAAGGAAATGGCAACCCACTCCAGTGTTCCTGCCTGGAGAATCCCAGGGACGGGGGAGCCTGTTGGGCTGGCGTCTATGGGGTCGCACAGAGTCGGAAACGACTTCAGCGCCTTAGCAGCACTTGCAATCAAGGGTGCTGACAACAGCCTCATCTGCCTGAGAAGTTGGCTCAGGGTTCTCTGTCCTTGCTCATGCTTAGTCGCTCACTTGTGTCTGACTCTTTGCAACCCCATGGGCTGTAGCCCACCAGCTCCTCTGTCCATGGAATTCTCCAGGCAAGAATACTGGAGTGGGTTGCCATTTCCTCCTCCAGGGGATCTTCCTGATCCAGAGATCGAACCCTTGTCTCCTGCCTCTGCTGCGTTGCAAGCCAATTCTTAACAACTGAGCTATCAGGAAAGCCCCTTAAAGTTTTATAAGTACCATCTTGGCTCATGCCTAACCTGGATGCCCTCTGGACATTGTACTTTTTGTTGATTTTAACTGATACATGTTTAATTTTTAAATGCCTACAAAATGTGACATATGGCAACCAGTCTCCTGTAAGTCAACCCATCTTGTATGTAGATATATATATTTTGTCTCATTGTGGGATTGTTAGAATGTGGGGTAGGACCTCTAAAGGCAGGGAACCCTTAAAATGTCTCCCACATTATACTCTTGATCTATCACCACTGACTTTATCATTGGCCTGTATACCTGTCCCCACTTCATTTACACTGACACTATCATTGGTTGTCCCAGTACAAACTTTAATGTGCATATGAATCACTTAGGGATCTTTTAAAATGCAATAGGTCTGAGAAGATACCTGAGATTGTTCAATTTTAAAAAGTTCCCAGGTGATAACCCATATCCCTGGTCTGTGGGTAGCACTTGAAATACTGAGGCAACAAATGCTTGTTATTCTCAAGTTTGACATGCAGAGTTTGTAGTCTTCCCTAGGAGTCCCAAAGATCCAGAACCTACATTGATTTGTCATTTTATTAATCCATGAACTTTAATTGGACAAGTGTTGAAACTGACAAATAGTGTAAGCCACTTAGCCAGTGACAACCTAGTTAGCCTACCAACCATGTTTCACAAAACCAAAGTAATGTATACATTTAACATACACAAAAATCAAATGGCCCTAAAAGGCTTATTAAAGAAATGGCAGTTCCCTGTGTTGCCTGCTTACCCTTCCACAACCTACAACCAGCTCCTAACCACTCCTCACTGTTTCAGCTATTTCTTCTGATATTTTCCTCCATGGTTCTAAATATTTGCCTAAAATGCATTCACTCCTGATGAATGAGTTTTACACACTCCCCACTGACTTCTTTGTATGGTAGAGGAGAATTTTAGCTTGCTTCTGCTACCCCTTTCCTACCTCCCTTTCTCCCATTCTCAACTGGTATTTGTGTTTTTATTATTATAGCTAAATAGATATGAATCACTCATGTGTCAAGTAGCAAGCTGTGATCACATTGTCTTTTTTACACTTTACCTCTTAGTGAATAATTACCTCTTTTTGTTGTCGTTGTTATTAGTTTCCTTTGAACCCAGTTCTGTAAATAGAATTATCCACATGCTCAGTAATCTTTTGGTTCCTTTCTTTTCTTATTGCCTGGATGTTCTCTGTAGGACTGCCCCCTACTTCTTCCTGTCAGTTTCAGTTGGAACCAGTTATCCTCAGACTTACTGTGTAGCTGTCATCCTTAGACTGTCCATGCCATCACTGTAGATTCTCTTTGCCTCTCTCCTGAGTGGCATCTCTTATTTCCTGGAGCCCATACCTTTCTCTTTCTTTGTTTATTAACTTTTGTTTTCAGCAGAGCACGTATTCAAATAATTCCTGAAAATCATGGGTAGTAGTAATAGAGAGACTTTTCAACTCTTGAAATGTCTTTATTCTACCCTCAGTATTGATCTGGAATCAGGCTAGGTAGAGATGTCTGGGTGAAAAACCATATTCATTATTCATTTGGAATATTGAAAGCATTGCTGCATTGTCTTCTAGTTCTAAGTGTTGCTTTTTGTTGGGGGAGGGGGGCTGGAATAATGTCATATATCATTTATTTTTTTAACTTTTTATTTTGTATTGGGGTATAGCTAATTAACAATACTGTGATAGTTTCAGGCGAACAGAGAAGGAACTCAGCCATACATGTATGAGCCATACATACATATATGTATCCATTCTCCAAACTCCCCTCCCATCCAGGCTACCATATAGCATTGAGCAGAGTTCCATGTGCTATACAGTAGGTCCTTGTTGGTTATCCATTTTAAACCCATACCATCTTAATAATTGTTCCTTTGTTACCTGATTTTTTTCTCCCCCTCTGGAAGCTTTGAGGGTCTTCTTTATTTTTTTTTTTTGAGGGTCTTCTTTATATCCTCAGAGTTTTACACATCACTGTAGTCACTGTATTGTACCTTGGTGTGGTTTTTTTTTTTTAATTCATTCTGCTGATTTATTTCTACCCAGACACTCACAGGAATGCTGTGCTTCGACTTTCCCTAAGGCTCTCTTTATAGCTCTTTCTGTTTTCCCAGCTGCTGAGTGCTGTCTCTGGCCTGTTCTGTGAGAAAGAGCCAAGTGGCAGATAGCTGAGTGATAGCTATATGAAACCTGTCTTACCCATGCCTTGCCCTGTAGTTACAGAGATCAGGTCCATTTTCATAGAACTCCAGGGCACCATGGACTGGTAGTCTGTGTGAGTGGTCCCACTGAAGCTGTTAAGTGCTCAACCTACATGGCCAAACCCAGTGGTCCTAAGAGCCATGCTTTCCAAACTATGCTCCATTTGACTGGTGCCACAATATGCAATTCACCAAAAAGATGCCATAGTTAAATAAGATTCGGAAGGCTGCATTCTATATATCCCTCTCTTGGAGATTCCCAGTGGAAATCTGCATATCAAATCTGAGTCCTCCAATAAAGTAATCTGGTGGACTTGACTTAATTCCTTTTTTCCTGAACAATTTTACCATGTGATCATTTCAATTCAAAGGATGCTTAGTAATATGTCACAAAATACCAGACTTTAGCAAATGCCACTGAACAATACTGTAAACTCCATGAGAGCAGAAACTATGTCAAGTCTTATTTCCTACACTATGTCAGGACCTAATACAGTGTGAGGCACATAGTAGACTCTAAAAAAATTATTTGTTGAATAAATCAATGAGTCAGTGAATGACTGATGTTTTCACAAGTCCCTGATCTCCTTGGTACTCTCTAGATGGACAAAAAGTCAGGTCCTGTTAGTGCATTATTGATGCTGTTTTGCTAGCCCTGAATTTGGTGCTGTGGTTAGTTGTCTTTTTCAATTGATACATTTTTCAGGATACAAGGAGATGTTAGGCATCTAAATATGTTCCCTCTGTGAACAGGGCTGGGTAAGCACAACTGTTTCCCATTAGTCCAGCTGCGCTGAGGCCTCCCTTCTCTCTGTGGTTTGGGCTGGAGAAGCAGCACAAGCAAGCCCTTCCCAGCGGTTTTGTGTGTGGTTGGCAACGAACTAATGCCAGCCTTAGAAAAGGAAGGGCCTGTAGCCGCCCTGACTTCACTCCGCGATGCTGGAGCCCTTGGGCAATAACGAAACTTCTGGAACCCCTTTCTGGGGAGTTGCCAGGCTCAGCCTGTATGTTCTTTGAGAAAGAAAGGAGTGAAAGTGTCTCAGAAACCACCAGGTTTAGAAAATGTAGGATTTGGAGCCTGAGGTAAGAGAGAGAATGAAAACAGCCTCCTCTGTCTTACCCTCAAGTGCAAGAGTTAAACTACAGCCTGAAGCCAGACCTACCCCACTGCCTCTTTCTGTACTGCCTGTGAGCTGAGCATCACTGAAAACAGTACTATTTTATGACCTGTGAAAATGATATGAAATTCAACTTCCATTTTCAAAGATGAAATACATACTATCTCATTACATATTATCTTTAGCAGATGAATATTTGCAATAGCTTTTGAAGAAGGAGGACACTAACTCTGAACCCCAAATTAAGTGCCATGTTATTCCTCAAAAAAAGAATTTTATTCTTCACATTGGGGGCCCTGTATTATTTAAAAAAAAAGCTGTATTATTATTATTATATTTTGAACTTCATCAACAAAAATGTCATGGAAATTTAATTTTTCTTTTGCTTTTTAAGAGATGGATAATAGTCTTGAGTTTGTCTCTTGCCTGCAAAACTCTAAACTATTTACTCTCTAACCCTTTGCAGAAAAAGTTTTCTGAGGGCTGCTCAAGTGGATTATCTGCTGTGTCAGGCTGATTTAAAACTGTTACATGTGGCGGGGGAGAAGGGAGTTTAAACTGATTCATCCAGTTTTCATTCAGTCAACAAGTTCTCCTGGGGATCTTCTCCATACCAGGTCCTGAGTGTACAGAATTGGTGTTCAAAGCCATCTTGGTTCCTGCTGTCAAGGAACTGACAATCCAAAGTCGAGTCATTGGCAACTCACCAGCCTTAGTGTCCCTGTCTATAGGATGATAAGTCAAAGTGACAACTAACAACTCTGGAGTGTTAAATGTGTCAGCTTGTCAGTGGATCACCTTGGCCAGGGCATGTCTGCCCAGAAGAGCTCTGAGAAGCTCCGGAAGGGTGTGTGAGGAAGGCAGGGTCGGGTGAGCACCCTGAGACCAGCAGGGGAGAAGCCAAGTCAGGAAAGGCAACCAGGATAGGGCTGCTCTGTCCTATTGGTTCAGGCAAGAGGCCAGAGAGTTTAGCCAAAAGCAGCACCAGCGGATGAAAAACAAGGAGGTGACCCACGTCCAGAGCAAAGCTGCCTGTGCTGAGGGCTCTTTTCTCCACAGAGCGTGGCTAAGCGGGGTGCCTCAGCCTCTGTCAACTCAGGGTTCCTGAAGGCAGCGAAGATATAGGGATTGTCTTCTTGGGAGGCTGAGCAATCCAGACTTGCTCCTTCCTTTAGGTCCAGAATTTCTTTCTTCTAATGGCTGCGGAGGCCTCTCGGGGTCCAGGAGTCCTCACACTCGCATTAGATTCTACCAAACCACCTTCCTCCCAAAGTTGTGCAGATTTGCACTGTACTCTCAGTGGATGAGAGTATTCACTCTACACATCCTTGCAATGTGTAGGGGTTCTTTTCATTTTTTTTTTTTTAATGTGCACTTTTGGACAGCAGTGAAGTTGAACATCTTTTTATGTTTATTGGCCATCTACCTTTCTCTAGTAAATTCTTTACTTATATTTTTTGCCCATTTTTCTGTTTGGATGTCTTACTTGGAGGCACTCTTTGTCCATTAAGCATGGACATCCATTGATAGGAAGAAAAACACTTTATTTTGAAGCACCTATGGGCAGGGATAGAGCCCTTGGAGCAGGTACTAAGGAGCCAAAATTCTTTGTTTGACATTAAGGATGTTAATCTCCTGTATGTTAAATGCTGCAAATATTTTATTCAAGTCTGCTATTTGTTTTTAAACTTTATGCTGACTTTCCTCGTGTAGGAGTTTTAAATGTTTCAGTATTCACACCTGTTAGTTTTTTTCTGGCTTCTGGGTTTCCTGTCTTGCTTAAGAAGTTTTCCCCATCCTCTTGTTACATAATTAATCTACTCTGTTTTCTTATAATGCTACTATGGCTTTACTCATTTACATTTGTATCTTTAATATTTCAGGAGTTTCTGTTTGGAGTAGATGAGGAATTTCATGTTCCCAGCATAGAGGCTATGTTTCTGAGATTGTTCCTCTCAGCACTCTGAATGCATTGCCGTGGTTTAGTTGTTAAGTGGTGTTCAACTCTTGTGACCCCATGGGCTGTAGCTTGCCAGGATCCTCTTTCCATGGGATTCTCCAGGCAAGAATACTGGAGTGGGTTGCCATTTCCTTCTCCAGGGGATGTTCCTGACCCAGGAATTGAACCCAGGTCTCCTGCATTGCAGGCAGATTCTTTACCAACTGAGCTACAAGGGAAGCCCTGAGTGCGTTAAGGGACGCATAATTTTTTGAGTAAAAAAGCCCTGTGTACAGTATGATCCTATTCATGTACTCATTTACATGAACAATTCTACAGCTTGTTAATACAAATATTAATATTGGTCATTTTTGTGTGATAGGGTTGAAGAGGCTTTTAATTTTTCTCTCTTCTCATCTGTACTTTTTTGTTTTGCTACATGAACAATTATTATTTGTGCACCAAAATGTATTCAAAGAAGTATCAGGAAGGGTGCTGTTGACCCAACACCCCACACTGACCTAGGCCCCATCCCTGAAAAACCACAAGTCTGTAAGCCTCTTGAGGGCTGGTCTCACGTTTCTTGGGTGCCTGTGCTTCCCACGCAGCTACCATGGAGCCTGACCAGCAGCAGAGGGTGCAGCTGAATTGATTGCATTTCTCTATGAGCCCACAGTGTCATACCGATGTGACGACAATAGGCTGGCTCATTAAAAAGAATGCTTCTTCTGGACAGAAACTTTATTTCCTGGTTCCTCCCTCTCTCTTTCCACAGTAGGCTTGCCACCTATCTTGGGAAAAGTCCACCCTCTAAACAATAGCCAAGGCAAAAATAAATTTATTGACTTGGCCAAAAAGTTCCTTCCAGTTTTTGCACAAGATGGTACAAAAATAACCAATGAAATTTTGGGCCAACCCAATACATTTCAGGCCAACGCATCAACAAGTATGATAATGAGGATCATTCCTAGACAGCCAGCCTTCAAGAACAATTCAAAACCAAGGGATTACCCCTCACTGTCCCCTTGGTTGGGCAGTGTCTAATTGTTCAGGATATTGGAGAATTTCCCCTTTAAGCACCCAAGCATTATTTATTTAAAACATTTGCAAGGAAATTTTTCTCAAATAATATTCTATAAAGCCCTGCCTTGCTAACAGTAGAAATATAGTGCAGTCATTTGAAATTTCCTTGAAAAGTCCTTGAAGGGTCATTTATCAACACTAGGCTCCTAGGCGTGATGGCCTTCAGAGCTACTGACATGTGTAAACATGTTTGCTCGAGTGCTATTAATACATGGGTTGTGTTGCTTTTAATGATCTTGTTTCTGCTCAACAGCCTTTTTCTCCTTCTTTGCTTTCTTGGTTGCCTTTTGTGTTTGGTCAGTCATCAGTTCCTAGGATGATGGTGTCAGTCGTCAGTTCCTATCTTTAGCAGCCCCAGCTCCCTGTTAATCAATTGTTTGTCATTTGTGGTCAGCCAGGAAGTCAGAAAACCAAGCATATTCTCATTATGAGAAAACATAGGTTTCAAGAGAAGAGCTAAGGTAAGCTTTTCTTGGAGTAAAGAATATGAGGTAGACTGACAGATGGATTAACTTCTTTTGATTATTCAGAAGCCTTGGGGATTTTCTTCCTGGTTTTCACATTGATGAAAGCACTAGTCCCACTTTACAGATGAGGAAACAAATGCCACGGAGACAAGGTGACTTGGTCAAGGTCACAGTGGTAGCTGAGTGGCAGAACAAGCACTAAAACCAGGGTGTCTTCCTCAGCTCCATGGCCCTGTCAGGCCCGGCCCTGGACGTGCTCTCCTTGATGAGCCAAGTGGCAGGAGCTTGGCGGGGGTGGAATTTATCATTGTGTCTTCTGTGTTTCTCACCAACAGTTTGGGCCAGCTGCAGACCCTTGCTTCTCTGGGAGGCTTAACCAAACCTATGATCCACCTGGATCCCTTCTGCTATCTACATAGGCCCCTTCATCATTAGAAATGCCACTGCTGCTGCTGCTAATGAGAGCCTGGCAAACAGCTGTGTTTACATCTCGAGGGCTAGTTGATCTCTGCTGAGTCTTGGCGGGGATCGTTCCACCTTATCGTCTGTAGATAGCGATGTGCTGAAGGCTACACAGTACTGACCCAGATCGCAATCAGCTGCAAAACACGTAGTCCTGAGTGCCCGCGCGCGCGCGCACACACGCTTCTTAGGCAACTTCAGCCAATTGCAACTCTGTGACACATTCTTTCCTCAACAGGCCAACTCCTTCCCAAGAGGTTGTGAGCCGAGCCAAAGCCAACTGGCAGGACAGCAAAGGTCCCAGGACGCTTTGTCTGTGGAGCCAAGACCATTCCCCGGAGCTGGGTGCCGGCCTCCTGCCCCACAGGCCTCATTCTTATGTCTTTCATGCAGGGAGGTGGGTGGGTGAGATGCCACAGAGGAGAGAGAGGGGCATGGGGCCGTGCAACATGTAAGAACAGGAACAAGGGGCAGCTTTGGACCCCTGCACGTTGTATGCAAATCCTGAACTTTTGGATTGGCCAAAATATTCCTTCAAGTTTTTTCCATAAGATGGTATGGAAAAATCCAAATGAACTTTTTGGCCAACTCAATACTTCATGCAGGAAATAAAGCCCTTGTGAAAAATGATGGAACCTGAGTCTTTCTCTTTCGAAATTCCACAGTCTGGTGTTCCCGGTGGTAGAGGACTAACTCTCCAGTCATCATGAACCTAATCTGCTCCCTGCCCTAGTCAACAGCCTCTAACAGCTTCCAACAGCCTGGCCCCATAAAGTGCAAACTATCATTCAAGACCCTTCATGGACTGGCCATAGCTTTATCTCCCTCCCAGCCTAGAATCACCCTCTTTCTGCTCTCCACCTTCATAGTCTTTTATCTGTACCCCTCCTAGCATATTTATCATTTTCCACTGCATATTATACTTGTTTTTATGGGTCTTATCACTCCTACTGGTCTAGTCTATGAACTCCTTAAGGGCAGGACCTATGCTTATCTTTGCACCCTGAGTTCTTAAAAACGGTACAGGATGTTGTGGGGTGCTCAGTAAAAATTGTTGAATTAAACCAAAAACTCTGCCTGACGGCTGAGCTCAGCTTGAGAGACACAGCGATACTTCAAATTTCCCAGTGTTCCCTGAGCAGGAAGGACACCTCCAGCCTAGCTTAGTGGAGGGCATTTTAGACAGAAACCTCAAGGCCCAATCCTTCCCTTGCATTTAATTTCTAAAATTTAACAATTTTATTTTCATTAATTTTGGCCATGCCACTGGGCATGTGGAATCTTAGTTGCCCAACCAGGGATCAAACCCAAGCCTCGTGCATTGGAAGTCTTAACTGCTGGACCACCAGAGAAGTCCCTCCCTTGCATTTTAGAGATCCAAGTACTGGGCTAGGGATGGTGGATAGTTTTCATTTCATTTATAGCGGAGAGCTGAGGTTCAGCCAGCAGAAGCCAATTTCCCAAAGTGAGACACCTGAGTCTGCCTGACTCCAAAATCTATTTTCTGTTGTGAAAAGGGCCCTAGCCTCAGCCCTTCAAACACCCAGATGTCCTGCTGCTTTCCCAGAAATGGGCTCTGGCTGACCAAGACCGGGGAGGGTTTAAGCACTGAGGTAGGCAGTGGCTCCAGTCCAGCCTGAGCTCTGTGGCTGGAGAAGCTGTTTATGAACTTTGCTTGTCCCAGGCCTGGCAGCCCAGCCACCCCAGATGGGTCTTTTCACAGAAGACCCGACAGGCAGGTACTAGAACATCACACAGAGCCTTTGTCCCGAGGGTGCAGTGTTTCCCAGTGAGAAGTTTGCATTGGCTGTGCTGATGGGAACAGGGGAAATGGAGGCCCTGCTGCCTGCAGGGCTCTGTTCCAAGAAGGCAAAGCCTGAGGCCCCCAAGAGGGAGGAGGGCAGAGGGGAGCAGAGGGAGCTGGGGCCAACAGGAACCCAAATAGAAACTTGGGAGAGAAACAGCCTGGGTGGTATCAGGGCTGTGGAGTAGGAACTCCTCAAGGGCTCCAGCTGGATTTTGTGTTGCCAGGCTGCACTGGGCAGTGGGAACAGCTCAGGCTAACCGGTCCTTAGGTTCAAATCCTGCCTCTTACTGCTTGGAAGGCCTTGGACTATTTTAAAAATCTTTCTGAGCCTCAATTTTCTTATCTGCTGTGTGAGGGGGTAATAGAAGTATTCTGCTGGCTGTGGTGAGGACTGACATCATGAAGTATGCTCAGGCACACGTGGTAAAGGCTATGAATTTTTGTAAGCATTCCCTCAGTTCCCAGGTTTTTGAACTAATGAAAGGATAGAGCTGTGGGGAACACCTGGGTAGTGGTGTCGCATGACTGTTGACCGAGAAAAGGAAAACGGAATCACCATGAGTAGACCCACATTTAGAGGAACTCTGCCCCAGAAACAGCTGGGCCGAGGGGAGAAGACAATCTGTTTCCAATTAGGGAGCAGCCAACAGAAGAGCTGTGAAGTTTAGAGTTGTTGATTCATGAAGGTTTCAAACTTGGCAGGAGTATGTGTGTGGTGTGTGATGTGTATGTGTGTGGTTTGTGTACATGGTGTGTACGGGTGTGTGTGGTGTAAATGTGTGTGTAGTGTGTATAGTATATGTACATGGTGTGTATAGGTATATGTGGTGTATATGTGTGTGTGTAGTGCATATAGTGAGGAGGGCACGGCAACCCGCTCCAGTATTCTTGCCTAGAGAATCCCCATGGATGGAGGAGCCTGGCGGGCGACAGTCCATGGGATCGCAATGAATCAGACACAACTGGGTGACTAAGCACAGTGTACATAGTATGTGTACATGGTATGTATGGTGTGCGTGGTGTGTGTGTATGTGACGTATGTATGTAGTATGTGTATGCTGTGTGTAGTGCATGTGTTACCTCTGCAGTAAAATTTCACCTTCTTACTGAAGACCTTGTCCTTCACCTTTAATAGTGCTTAACAGAGAAGGAAGGAAACATATTTATTACATAAAGGCTTAAGCCTTTAGCATACATTTTTGGATTAAGTCTCCGAAAGGGTCCCAGAAAAGGAAGATGAGGCTCAGAGAGGCTCCCTGTCTAAGGTCAGCCATCAGTGGTGGCAGAGGCCAGTTCTAGACCCCGATCTGCCTGACCACAGTAGGTGTTGTCAGCCTGACTCCTGAAAGAAGAAACACCCAGATGCAAATTGAGGCAGGGTGTTGTTGTATGGTCTGATCTTCAGGCAGCTTTCATGTGGTGTGTCACCCGAACACCTATGCTATGCTCTGCTCTGGCTCGCAGACCCACAAACTTCCTGCGAGCACTTCAACACTCAGGTTTTATTTTTGTCAGCTCTTCCTCTGTACCATGCTCTCCCCAGTGAAGCCAACTCAGTGAGAGCAGAAATAGCTCAGGGGCTGTTGGGCCCGGCCCCTGCGCTGAGGCAGAAACATCACCCCTGGCCCAGCCCATCAGGTCAGCACGTTCCCGGGGCAGCTGGAGTGTTCTTCTGCACGTTCTGCCCGCATCCAGCGTGCCTGGGCTCCTGGGGGAGCTCCGGTTTCCTGCAGCTCCTGGAAGCCCCTCCAATCACCACAGTTCCTCTGCTTGGCACGTTCTCAGCACAGCCAGGCTTCAGCTGCGAGCTCTGACGGCAGCTTGTTGCCATTTATTCTCCCAGCAACTTCCTGCAGACCCAGAGAGTGACAGGCAGACATCTGCTGGGTCAGACCAGGAAGTGAAACTCCCACCGGCAGCCTCAGACGGGCTCTCATACAGAAAATCGAAACTGTATTAGTTCCAGACGTTTATTGACAATCCCCTATTCTGTGCCTGATGCAGGAGCAGGGTTTAGGACTCTCAGGAGCCCACAGACTACTGGGGAGCCATGTGAAAACAAAAAGCTGAGCCTGGGAGACCAGCATGAGACCAGAAAGTGTTACTGTGGGAATGATGGAGAAAGAAACACTTCACTCTGCCCTGACCTGGGCAAAACTCTCACAGTTTATCCAAGTCAGAAAAATCAGTCAGAATTCAATAAGTACAAGTAATATTAACAGCAACCACAGTAGTATTATTAATTAGGTGTTTACAATACTTCAGGCATCCTGCTGAGTACTTTACAAACATTTTTGAACAGCAGCCCTAATGCAATAGGTACTGTGTGATTCCGGTGACTTTATAGGTGAGGAAACTGAGGATCACAGATGAGTAACTTGCTCAAAACTAGAAAACACAAGAGTCAGTATTTGAACCTAGTTCTGTTAATTCCAGAACCTAAGCTGTTATACTTTATAATACATCCAAAAATTACAGGAGTATAAACAGATAAAGAAGGGCTTCCCAGTGGTGCTAGTGGTAAAGAACCCACTTGCCAGTGTAAGAGACATAAGAGACACAGGTTCAATCCCTGGATCAGGAAGATCCCCTGGTGGAAGTCATGGTAACCAACTCCAGTTTCTTGCCTGGAGAATCCCATGGACAGAGGAGCCTGGCAGGTTACGGTCCACAGGGTCGCAAAGAGTTGGACACAATTGAAGTAACTTAATTAACATGCACGCATGTGGGCATATAAACAGTTATAGGGCTTCCCAGGTGGGTCAATGGTAAAAAAATCTGCCTGCAATGCAGGAGACCTGGGTTTAGTCCCTGGGTCAGGAATACTCCCTGGAGAAGGAAATGGCAACCCACTCCAGTATTCTTGCCTGGAAAGTCCCATGGACAGCAGAGCTTGACAGGCTACAGTTACCTATGGGGTCACAAAAGAGTCAGACATGACTTAGCAACTAAACAACAACAACAACAAAACAGGTATATGGTGAAAACCTTGTCCCATCCTGGACCCAGTACACCTCATCTCCCCTTAGTCCTCATAGATGTAAACAGTTACATTCATTTCTGGTATATCCTTTCTTTATACAAATATAAACAAGTCAATAAATATTCTTATTTGTTCCTCTTTGTTATAAGATAAAGTGGCATATATCAACATTGATCTGTACCTAATGCAGTCTTAGAGAATTTTCCACTCGAGTATATAGAGACCATCCCTGTTCTTTTATATAGCTGTATAGTTCTCCATTTGTTGATCCGAGCCTTTTAAAGACAAGGCAGTGTGTTCTCAACTAGGAAGATGTGGATATGCTTTGCTAAACTGTTTAAATTTCACAGGGCACCAAGGAGCAAAAGGGTGTTGAGAGAGATTTAAGATTCCCTATTTGAGGCAAGAAGATGCACATAGCACAGCCTGCCTGAACATGCGGCCTCACCTGGATACAAGGACACATACACTGCCACAGTGGTGGCTGGGGAAAGCCCTTCTGTGGAACAAGTTCCAACTTATTTCTGGCCCTGTTCCCTGCAGCCTGGGGCTCCTGCCTTTTATGATATCTTCCCTATGTTATGCCTGCAAAATTTTTATAGAACTTCCTGTGCCTTGGATGCAGAAGACACATGTAGTCTTAACGCGTCACCTTGGGCTAATTCTCCACTGATTGTGCAAGAGTCCAAAACCTTCACAGGTAGTACTTAGTGTTCCCAGGCCTCTAGTACTCCATGGGAAAGCTTGCCATCAGGTTTTTAAACACCTTTGAAAGTGAGCTGGAGTCAGCATTCCTTTTCTCTGAGATAGGGGATTCTCCCAGAGGATAATAATGCCTATGGGAATAACTTTGGTCCTTTGAAAAGAGGCATTTGCTTTTAAGGTCATGCTTAGTAAAAACCTTGGTGGCTTCAAAGAGGTTGTGCAGTTTCCAAAACAGCAGCCCCATCAAACACACACAGCCTCCTGTCTGTTGCCTTTGTGTTTACTAAGGTGTAGGGCTTTGAGCTTTCCCCATGCACTCATCACAGTGATAAATCTGCCCTTACTTGGCAGTGTGGTTCCATCCTGTCTAGTGCTTAGAAATTTACTTTCTCTCTTCAAAGGATTCTTAAGAGACTGTGGCTTATAGGATAGCAGGTACTACTGAACAGTCTCCTGGATGAAATATGCATAATTGCAGAAAATAGCTACATGCAGAAACAAGATATCATAAGCTCAGGAAAGAATCTGGGAGACCTTTTAAGCTCTACACCTTTAGAGCTGTCAAGTGGCCTAAGCACACATCCAATGAGTAGCAGATCTAGGATTGTAATCCAAGCTTCCGGCCTTCTATCTCAAGTCCCATTCTACTATGTCACTGCTTTCCAGGGTATATTTCATAAAATCTGAATATATATTATGTAAAAAGAAAAAAGAGTGCCATGGTCAAGCAAGGTCAGCAAACACTGGGCTGAAGAAAATGAAATGAGCTTACTTCTGCTAGGATTTTTCAGAACCTTTAGAAAACCATTGTTTATGGTGATCCTACAACAGGGCAGATGATCAGTTTTCTGCAAGTTACTTCATCTTAGAATGCTTTTGTGGTGGAACATATGTGGTACATATTTTGAGAGATAGCATCTACTGCTTCCTCTCTTGAGTAATTTCAAGAGTTCTTAAAAGATAAATTCATGGATATGGGAGCTATGGCCTTTGTTTAGGAGGCTCAGAGGGTTTTTTTTAATATTTATTTTTAATTTATTGATGATTGCTTTGCAATGTTGGTTTGATTTCTGTTTATATATCTGACCTATTGAGGTCAACAAAATGGAAGGGCACTGTCATACCTCACTATGAGTGACTATTAGGATAGTGACTATTAGGATGTCCCAAAATATCATTCCAGCTCTTTTTAGAACCACTGTTGTCTCCAAAACCACCTTGATTTTGATTTGTTTCCCTGTTGTGGTTACTTTGAAGGCACTTGGATTCTGCACCTGGTTTGACATACCAAGGAGAGGCCAGAGGCATTTCTTGGTGGAGCATCCACTCTGAAGATGAGCCTAAAAGTAATAGTATTCTGTGTTCCAGAAGTTCTTGATCTTTCCTGGGACATGATTCTTTTGGGGGTCTTATTATGAATGAAGTTACAGACACCTTGGGTCAGAAAATATATATTCATCGTAAAATTTGCATACATTTTTGACATGTTTGTGCACCCTTTGAGGCTTATCAATAAATCACTGACCTAGATTCATTGCCCTCAAAGAGAGCTTTCTAAAAACAAAACACACACCATGAACGTGCACATACAGAAAACAAGAAATGGCGATAAGATTTTAAGTGGCCCTGTCAGGAGTTATTTTTCTTTCTTTCTTTGGAATTCTTGGTTCTTAGAGGGTGCCTTGTTTCCTGCTAGTCCCTGTTGGTATGCTGGCTTTGTCAGTTGTGCTGGAGGGCTGCCAATCACACTGTGTTAAATGTAGAATTGGGGGATTTCCTGGAGCTGCTTTAAAATGTCAGTCCTTGTTTTTAATTCTGAAACTGCCCTTTCCAGAAAGAAAGAAAGAAAGGAGAAGGGAAAGAAGGAAGAAAGAGAAAAAAAGAGAGGGAGAGAGGGGGAGGGATGGAGGAAGGATGGAGGGAAGGAAGGAAGGGAGGGATGGAGGGATGGAGGAAGAGTGAAGGTTGAAGGCCAAGGCACTGCAGAGACACACATGGAGAAAAGGAGCCAGCACATACAAAGGAGGGGTGGGGTGGCTCTCTATCACTTGCCTGGAGCCAGGCCTCTTCCTCTTTCCAGGCCCCAGTTCTTTCATCTGTATTCTGAGCAAGTTGGCCTCACTAGGCCATCTCCCAGGATCTTCATCTGTCTCTGATCTTCCATGGGGTTAACTTCACTTTCTCATAAACATTTCATAATAAAAGCAGTATACCTCTTGGCTCACTCCCATTCTTTTCTTACTTTCCACTACTTTCTTTTTACCACCCCCCCCCCAAATAGATAGAAGTTTGATTATTAACTTCCTTTCTTCATTAACTTCCTTTTCTTGGTATGTTTCCCTCTGTGCAGCACTGACCTCTTCAGCCTGCTCTCCACCCCTTCCAGCCTTCCCTGGTTGTGTTCCTCTGTACATCAGGCTCTCGTAATCATAACCCAGGACCACTCCTCTTATTTCCCAGCACAGAGTCCACATCATTTCCACGTCAGACTCCTTGGGCCTGCTTTGGGTGACAAGCAGCAGCTGTGCAGATACAGACTAGTGGGGTGTGTAATGGCAGTTTATGTGCACTCAGAGCTCACTGGAGGAGAGGGGATGAACTCCAAAAAGTGCAGAGCCTAGCCGAGGACCCAATGCTCCAGAAGAATGAAAAAAAAAGCTCCAGAGACACAACCGGAGAACTTCTTTACTCTGACCCAACACAATTAATTTGATGCGGGATGTGGCAGTTTGTGGAAAGCACTGGAAGCACCGGGTTGAATGGTACCATAATTGCACAATTCTGAGGAGCCGGAGTTTTCATGAGCTTACAACTCAGGCCAGGTGTAGGAGATGTGTTACAATTTATGGGCTCTTTGGGAAAAGATGATCTGCTGGAGTTCCTTGACCCTAATTTTGCTTATTTCTAAATCCTCAGGTAGCAGGGGTGATCTGGTGGGGGTGGCGGAAGAACACAATGATGAATGCACCAAGAAAACCCCTCAAAACTTGAAATGGGGAAGTAAAACCTCATTTAGCTTTTCTTGGTACACACTATTTTTAAACTCTGCATCTACTTCTTCATGCCATGCTTCACATGACTCTATGCTGTTTACTCTAGGAAAGAGATTCTTGAAAATGCCCCCAAGAACAGCTTCTGAACATCATCCAAAGCCTCCCAGGCCCTACGTTAATACCCTCTTTCCTCACTTCCAGAAAGCCCACATCTTCAAAAGGGGCTCATCTGAGGCTCTGGGAACCAGACGTGCGTTCATGTATTTAACTTATATCCATGAGACGCAGAGTCGAGTGGCAGAGATAACGCAGGCCGGGACCGAATGCCAGAAGGTCTGGACTCTTCCTGTCAACATGTTCCCTGCCTGTGCAAGGTTGAGACCCTGGGACTTCATTTGCACTCTGGCTCTGCTACTAACTAGGTGTGTTGCTTTGAGCAACTCACTTAACTTCTCTGGTTCTCTGTTTCTCCATTTGTAAAACAAAGGGTTTGGATTAGAGATCCTCCAATTTCTTTTCAGGATAAAATATATAAATTCCCATGGTTACCAGTGATCTATACAAGTCTCATTTTCCTCATCTGTAAAGCAGAGAGAGTGATACCTGCTTGTGGACGTCACAGGGAGGGGGTGAAAGTGCTCAGTAAGTGTTAACACAAAAGTCAGCTACTGTCATCATTAGGATTCTTTTTGCAGCTCTCTCTTTCTTCAGAGCATGTTTTCCATGTATTTTACCATTTGTGCTAAAGAACAAACTCAGTGCCTTACAGGAATTCCTGGAATTCAGTTTTCGGTTTGACTGAATAGGAGGCAAGATGTCAGTTCAAGCAGATAAAGTTGTTGTAAGTGACAGTAGTGTCTGAAAGTTCTTTGGAAGGAAGTGGGCAAAGGCCTCCCGTAGTGCCCAAAGAGGGGTGGCTTCTTCTTGGTCTCATTTACAGGCATGAACACTGCTTACTAAGAAACTTGTGTTCTCAAATGGGGCTTTGCCCAATGAATGAAAAGGCCTTAGAGGGTTCTACAGGCAGTAGCAGTAATCTGGGGTGCTTATCTTTTGCTTAGCATCTATACCTTTCTAAGTAATTTACCCACATTAACTCATTAGCACTCCCAACCCTGCACTGGCCTTTGGGATGGAGGGAGGTGATATTATCTGAGTGTTGCATTCAGAGAAAGCCTCTGGGTTGAGAATGATAGCCCCTCTGTTCAAACCTGGTAGAATTCTCCCCTGCCACCACAGCAAATCCTCTCATCACTTGTCCCCCCACTACCAGACTCCCAGAGGTGCCATCTTAGTGCCGTGCCCAGTATCACGGGGTATCAGAAGTGAAATAGCTCTTTCAAGAGTCCCTGCAGGGCCAACTCCCTTACAGTGCAAGAAATTGAGACATTTGATCAACCCAGAGGGGAAGTGAAACAACCAAAGCAACGCAGCTAGCTACGGACACAGTCAATCACTCGTCTTAAGAGGCAAAAACTAGAAACCACCCTCATCCCGCCCCCATACACCTTAACAAAGTAAACACTCTTTGTGCCCCTCCAGGTATCAACTAGTGCTTAAACGCGAAGGGTCTTGGGAAGACAAAGTACATAATGTCTAACTGACCACACAGCCCAGAGTTTCTGTGGCCGCCTCTGAAGAGTTATCTCATCCCCAGCCAGAGCAGTGACTCTTCATCTCTTAAGCTCCTGCAGTGGGTCATTCTTAACGGAAATGAAAGCTGTAATGCCATCATTCTGGAGAGAATGAAGTATGGGGAAGGGCTCTCTCCTTTTCTCTCATTCAACATCTGAATTAATAGAACCCCTAGGAACAGGGCTTTAGGAAATGGAAAAGTCAGTTTGTGAGCAATTATAATGTGAAATGAAAAGGTACATAGTGGTCCAAGAGCTTGGGCAGCTCTACGCTTCAGATATCACCTACCGTAATGTAGAACACGACACCTTTTGCCAAGAACACACCTGGGTCAGCTCTGTGCTTTTCGTAGAATTAGCACACAGTAAGTATCTGAGGATTGATTTGGGGGTGCTTGGTTGGTGCTTTTTCATTTTTCAGCTTATTCTTCTGTTTTTTTAATTCTTTTAAAGTGTTTAGTGAAGACACAAGCAGCCAGTGTTCAAAACAGCTGGGAGGAATGTTGATGATAGAGGCTGCCATTTGTATATTCCGAACTGGTTTCTAACACTGATCCTGTTACTTTTGTTCTGGGTTTGTCAGTCAGAAAAATGTTACTGAACTTCCTACCCTAGTCCCTCAAGATTCTCAAGGCACATCAGCTTCTGAAAGATATAGATAGAGGAGAGTTGGGGAAACAAACAAAACAAAAAAACAAAAACCAGTTTTAGCTTTATTTAAGCAATTGATTTTCAAGTCAACTTAATTATGAAATAATCCCTCCTCCGTTTAAAAAAAATATTCATTAAAGTTCCACAAAATTCAGGTTCTTTGGAAAATATCCTGGGAACTAGTAACGGAGGCCAATTTCTGAACTTTACTGGTGAAAAAACAGAGGTTCCGAGAGGGGCTGAAGTTCTTACATGTAGCTAGTGAGGAGAGCTAGGACTAGAACCCTACTTTCTGACTGCCTGGTCCAAACTGATCAATCACATCCAACAACAGGGCATTCCCTAATGTGGGTCCTGTGATGCCAGGCATCATGGGTAGCCTTTGAGATAATAGGTAAAAAGAATGCGAATATTTTGCTTTACATTAGGTCCTTTTAAGGGTAATTTGCTTGAAGATAGCAGTTGTTTTAGATGCTTTTAAAAATAGGTAATCATTATCTCAGTTCTTGGGGTGCTTCCCCATTGCAGCCTGTGTGTGCCATAGGTTATATGTTAAACGAATAAATGAAAGAATCTGCAGGAGTCAGAAAAAGAGAAAATGAACAGAAAGAGCAGGATGGATGAAAGAAAAGAGCCAGCAATCAGTGCTCAGTGGAGGACAGGGGTGCTCTGGCAGAGAAAGGAATGGAGACAGTTGCAGGTGATGGGAGAAAACAACAATATGAAATTGACTTTTGATCAGGAAGCTTTGCTTTTAAACAGTGACTGGTAAAGCTAATATGGAGCCTGGCCATGCCAGGAGGTGAGGATGAGCACCAACTGCTGAGAACCTTTGTGAACCTGGATCAAGTTGGATTTATTGCACTGTTACAATAAACTTGCAAGACTTTTTTTTAAGCTCTACAACAATAATAGATGAATAACATGCAGGTCTTGCTGTCAACAAGGTGAAAGGCTAATGGTGAATAAGAGACAGTGACTCAGGTAAAATGCCAGGTAGAATGTGAGCAGTGTCTCTACAGGTGCAACAAGCTCAAACTGTGAAGAACCAGGGGACTGGAACATCATATCAAAACATACGGAACAGAGAGCGGTCTAGGTGGATTCCAGTCGGTGGTGTGTGTGTGTGGACTGGGAGTGGTGTGGAGAGACATGACTAGAAAGTCTTGATGTCACAGCCAAGGGGCCATGAACGCCGGGCTGAGGTGATGCTCCAGGAAGCTGGTGAAAAAGGTTTTTGTTTTGTGTGTGTTACAAACGATTCCCAGGCAGGGTGACTGGCAGAAAGAGGTAAGCCAGGAGAAGGAGCTCACTGGTGGGGGAGGACGCAATTTGGTTCCAAAGAGGCTATGGACACCCTTGAGGTGTTGCACATCAGACAATCAGAAAATCTGGCCGCAGATCTGGCTGAGTCCTCTCCCGAGAGGACAGAAACAGCAGAAAGTTCTGGTGGTTGTCTCAGGTAACAGGGAAGCTAGGGAGGGTGTGAGGAAAAGATTAGCCAAAGAGAACTTGCTGCTAAGTCACCTCAGTCATGTCCAACTCTGTGCGACCCCATAGATGGCAGCCCACCAGGCTCTGCCGTCCCTGGGATTCTCCAGGCTAGAACACTGGAGTGGGTTGCCATTTCCTTCTCCAATGCATGAAAGTGAAAAGTGAAAGTGAAGTCGCTCAGTCGTGTCCGACTCTTAGTGATCCCATGGACTGCAGGCTACCAGGCTCCTTCATCCATGGGATTTTCCAGGCAAGAGTACTGGAGTGGGGTGCCATTGCCTTCTCCGAAAGAGAACCTAGACAAGAGGAAAAGATGCAGGAACAGCCACGAGAGGCAGAAGTTTCAATAATGAAATTATAGCCATGGTTGAAAACCTCAACCTTGGAGCCGGAAACGTGTTGAGTTTGAATCCCAGGAACCCGGGTAGTCACATTTAGCAAAGGGACTTCAAAGAGTTTTTGAGTCTATTTTCTCATTTATGAAATGTGAGTGATTTCTACCTCAAAGGATTGAGAGCATTCACTAATACTCTGTGGAAAATTCTGAAAGAGATGGGCATACCAGACCACCTGACCTGCCTCTTGAGAAACCTGTATGCAGGTCAGGAAGCAACAGTTAGAACTAGACATGGAAAAACAGACTGGTTCCATATAGGAAAAGGAGTACGTCAAGGCTATATATTGTCACCCTGCTTATTTAACCTATATGCAGAGTACAGCATGAGAAACGCTGGGCTGGAGGAAGCACAAGCTGGTATCAAGATTGCCAGGAGAAATATCAATAACCTCAGATATGCAGATGACACCACCCTTATGGAGAAAGTGAAGAAGAACTAAAGAGCCATCCGGTCCCATCACTTCATGGCAGATAGATGGGCAAACAGTGGAAACAGTGGCTGACTTTATTTTTCTGGGCTCCAAAATCACTGCAGGTGGTGATTGCAGCCATGAAATTAAAAGACGCTTACTCCTTGGAAGGAAAGTTATGACCAACCTAGACAGCATATTAAAAAGCAGAGACATTACTTTGCCAACAAAGGTCTGTCTAGTCAAGGCTATTGTTTTTCCAGTGGTCATGTATGGATGTGAGAGTTGGACTATAAAGAAAGCTGGGCACCGAAGAATTGATGCTTTTGAACTGTGGTGTTGGAGAAGACTCTTGAGAGTCCCTTGGACTGCAAGGAGATACAACCAGTCCATCCTAAAGGAGATCAGTCCTGGGTGTTCATTGGAAGGAGTGATGCTGAAGCTGAAACTCCAATACTTTGGCCACCTGATGTGAAGAGCTGGCTCATTTGAAAAGACCCTGATGCTGGGAAAGATTGAGGGCAGGAGGAGAAGGGGACGACAGAGGATGAGATGGTTGGATGGCATCATCGACTCGATGGACATGGGTTTGGGTGGACTCCGGGAGTTGGTGATGGATAGGGAGGACTGGCGCGTGCTGCGGTTCATGGGGTCGCAAAGAGTCGGACACGAGAGCGAGAGCGACTGAACTGAACTGAACTAATATTCTTAGCACGGGGTTTGCACACAGTAGGAGCTAAGGAGTGAGCAGGGGCCAGCGGAAGAAGGAATTAGAGAAGTTAAGAGTATTCACCTGAGGAGCGTAGGGAAATGGAGGCCGGGACCCTCAGAAAGCCCAAAGCCTTTGCTTCAGCTGAGGTTGCTGAGGATGGGTGTCCGCAGCTTGAGGCCTTGCCCTTCCGTCCTCCCTTCCCTCCAGCCCGGCCTCCCAGCAATCCGCGCCCCACCCCCCCTCCCGCCTCCCGCCTCCCGCCTCCCGCTCTCCGCCCCAACTCCCCTTCCCCCGGCCACTCTACTCCGCTCCCCCACCAGCCAGGCCGCAAAGCCTGATGCGCATGCGTCCTCCCGCGCTCTTGCCCAGCTTTCCACGTTTCACTTCCCTCCCTTTCCCTCCGCAGCTCCAGCTCCATCGCTACGATTGGCCAGAAGGCCTCCTCAGACTGGCCAATAAACGGCGCCCTGTCGCCCCCGTGTTACTGGGTAGAACAAAACAAAAACAAACAGAGCGAGAGGGGCCAGAGACGCTCGGAGGCAGCGACAGACACTGAGGTGTGGGGTCGGGGCCGGCTGACCAGGGACCTGGGCGAGCAACAGCGGCGGCGACAGCGGCGGCCTGAGGGGTCAGTAGCGGCGGCCCGGCTCGCGCGCTCGGGAGGACTGCGCCCTCTCCCACAGCCCCTATCTCCTCAGAGGCAGCCGCTCGTTGGGGTGGAGGGGGGGGCGGGGGGTCGTGGAGGCGGCGGCCGAGTCTGGGCCGGGCCGGCGGGGCCGGTGTTCGCCGCCTCCTCGGAGCTCGGCAGGCCCAGCCGCGTCCGCCCTAACGCCCTGGGCTGCGGAGAACCGGCCCGGTGCCCTCCTTCTGGCCCCGGCCGGGAGCGTGGCGGCGCGGGCCCGCCCCCTCTTGGGCCCCCCTCCAGGCTTAGCGGGGTGCGCGGGGCTCTCGCCGTCGAGGGGCTCCTCGTCCCCCAGAAGGCCGACTTTTCATTTTCCTCTGGGGGTGGGCGTCGGGAGGCGGGTTTCTGGCCCGACCGAAATCCTACGAGGACGTTTGCGCCCTCCCCGCCCCCCTGGCCTCCTTGGGGGCCCGCTCTGAAGATGCGGCCGGGCGTTCCCAGACCCGGCCCACCGGAGCCCAGGCCCGGCCGCCCGCCCGCGTCCGGCACCCCGCGGGGGTCGGCCTGGCCTGGGGGCTGCAGGAGCCCGGGCCTGCGCGGCGGGGTAGCGGGCCGGGAGGGGCTGCTGAAAGGCGGCCACGTGCCCGCCGCCCCGGCCCTGCAAGAACTTCGCGGCGCTTCAGGTTGGGTATAGGGTCGCTTGTTTAGTTTAAATGAAATCTCCCGGAGGAAACAAAGGCAGGGAGGGAGCCCCCTTTCTGTGAAACGTGTGCTCTATCTGCTGTGCTTGTCTATTTGATGCTGCGGTGTATGCGGGGAGGCTTTTTTGGTTTGTTTGCTTTCCAAGAGCTTCAGAACTGCCTTCGGAAGTCAAAATCGCCTGTCTCCCCTGGCCCTGGTGAGAACTGACTGCGTAGCCAGCAGTTTTGAGATACTGAAAGAGGAGTAAAATGACTAAAACTGCACCTTCCTCTGGGGGAAAAAAATGTCACCGCCTCTTTTTCCCTGCATTTTCACTGTTAAATTAGACTTTTGGCATTCTTGCTTAACGTAAGGCTCTTTAGGAACCCACCACTCACTTTTTAAACGATCACTACAGATAGGTTGTAAATTTACTTATTGGTATTTATGCCTTTGAGCTTTCCTGGCGGCTCAGTGGTGAAGAATCCGCCTAGCAATGCAGGAGATGCTGGTTTGATTCCTGGCTCCGGAAGACCCCTTGAAGAAGGAAATGGCAACCCACTCCAGTATTCTTGCCTGGGAAATCCTATGGACAGAGGAGCCTGGCAGTCTACAGTTCTTGGGGTTGCAAGAGTTGGACACAACTTAGCGACTTAACTGCCGCCACCATTTATGCCCTTAACTTTCCTTTTTTATAGGTTTATTAAGCTCCTTAATATTTTAGCAGGAGTGTTTGAATTTTATTTTGGCTGGTTTTTCTGTTGTAGTAATGAGAAAGGAAAAATAGTTGCTAAGAGTGTAAAAATAAATGACATTTTGCTATTTTCCCTCATTTTTGCATCATTGTGGTTGAATGCTTTTAGCTGATTTTAAGTGGCTAGTTAGCAGTGATTGTAGCCCTGGAGTGACTACAAGTACTTTTCTAGTTAACATATGGCCTAGACTTCAAAAAAATGTCGAAGTGGTTTATGAGGTATATTTCAGGAAATAGATTTTTGAGGGGAGGTAGGAGAAGGAAACGCAACCCACTCCAGTACTCTTGCCTGGAGAATCCCATGGATGGAGGAGCCCTGCAGTCCATGGGGTCGCGAAGGGTCGGACATGACTGAGCGACTTCACTTTCACTTTTCACTTTCATGCATTGGAGAAGGAAATGGCAACCCACTCCAGTGTTCTTGCCTGGAGAATCCCAGGGACGGGGGAGCCCGGTGGGCTGCTGTCTATGGGGTCGCACAGAGTCGGACACAACTGAAGCGACTTCAGCAGCAGCAGCAGCAGCAGCAGGATGGGAAAGTGAGGCTCTTTTTGGGAATGTCTTGGAAATTGATGCTTCTGCTTGTATGTTTCTGTGAAACACAATGGATAAATGAAAACTGTTTAATTTCAGCCTTTAATTTTGTCTAACTTACAGTTTTATTGAAAATTTTGTAGTTTTGTGTGAAGAATGTGGAGTTTAGTTTTTTTTTTTTTTGCTTTACATTTTTCTTAAGTTTGGGGCAAAAATCTTATGGATTGTTAAGTAACTGGAAGCTCATTACTTTGAAGACAGTAAAAACATGGGACTTATCTTTATCCTTCTGTAAACTCTTCTAAAACATCTGTGTTATTATCAAGTGTCCCTGAGTTCTTGACTGTGTTGATCATTGCCAGAAGACCCAGACAGGGCTTTCTGTTGTTGTTGTTGTTGTAGTTATTTAATAAAAACAAACTTGATAAACTATAGTCATTACCTGGTAATGTTCTTTGTCCAACTGAGTGTCTTTTGTGTAATAATTTAGAGATTATTTTTAGTGTTGCTGCTGCCGCTGCTAACTCACTTCAGTCGTGTCCGACTCTGTGCGACCCCATAGACGGCAGCCCACCAGGTCCCACCATCCCTGGGATTCTCCAGGCAAGAGGACTGGAGTGGGTTGCCATTTCCTTCTCCAATGCATGAAAGCAAAAAGTGAAAGTGAAGTTGCTCAGTCGTGTCTGACTGTTAGCAACCCCATGGACTGCAGCCTACCAGGCTCCTCTGTCCATGGGAGTTTCCACACAAGAGTACTGGAGTGGGGTGCCATTGCATTCTCCATTTTTAGTGTTAGAAAAGCAGTATTTAAAAATTTGATATGACAGCAGAAGTCTGTGTTTTAATGAGCTTCTCTCTGGTAACTCTAAAGAAGAATCTTCCTTGGGTTATTAAAATCTTGTATTGAGCTTATGCACATGGAACTGGGTTTAGAAGGTCAGGGTTCTAATCCTGGTTCTTCCAATGAGCACTTTCTCTGATTCTGTTTAGTTGTGTGAACAGTGGAGTTCCTACTTCAAGATTGTTCTGAGTGGTACATGAAATAACACATGTAAAATTGTTTTTGAATTATAAGGGGCTTTTTCAACATCAGTTATAGTTTATTAGCTAAGTTCTGCAGAAAGTGTCCTCTTGAAGCTTATACTTGTATCGAGATCGAAGAAAATTTTAAAAATGTGACCTAGTTTAAAAATCTCACATGCATATCATGTTACGTTTTCTCTTTTCAAAACATGTGATTCATCTACTGAAATGAAATAGATTTGGCATTTTCAGCCATGGAGGACACTAATGTTTAGGTTTACGAACTCTTTTTGTTCATTTATCTTTATGTACGTATTTCTAAGGTTCATTTTTCCCCCCTAAATCTCAAGTTGGTAGGAGTTACGATACTGAAAGATATTTATGTAGAATCCATATGTCTGTTTATTCTTAATAGAATGAGAGTGATTTCACCATTTTCTTAACTTCTGAAACAATATGGTAGCATCTCAGTAGCCTAAGGTTTATGCCACATTAAGAAACTTAAAATTTTAGCATAAGGTATGTATTCATTTTTGTTTCACAAAATAATACCCTTTTCTGAAGGAAAGGGCTGTAAAACTTACACGATGTTAAAATGGCATATGCTAAGAAATGTAAAAGTCAGTTTTTCCTTTGAGTTGCAGGAGGCATATCATTTTCTAAAATGACAACTAACAGTAGGTTATGTTACATGAAAACTAAATGCTTTTTTGTAATTAGTTTATTAGTCATTCTCTTTAATTTGTGCATTTTATATCTTTAAAAAGTCACTGGACTTCCCTAGTGACCCAGATGGTCAAGAGTCTGCTTGCAATGCGGGAGACCTGGTTTAATCCCTGGGTTTGGAAGATGCCCTGGAGAAGGAAATGGCAACCCACTCCAGTATCCTTGCCTGGAAAATCCCATGGACAGAGGAGCCTGGTGGGCCCCAATCTATGGGGTCATAAATAGTTGGACACAACTGAGTGACTAACACACATCTTTAAAAAAGAAGACACTGCTGGTGAAATGATTATAAATGACCTGAATGACATATCTAACTTATGTTACTTCTGAACAGATACTTAAGTATTCTAAATCACTATTTAAAAAATATTTCCAGAGATATTTTAAATTGTATTTGGTTACACCTTCTGGTGATAATTTTCATGAGAATGTATTTTGATAGTCTTTTTTCAAACAGTGGATTTTTATTGCTAAGTTAATTGTCTAAATAAAAGGTAGCTGATTTCATCAACTAAGACCTTCCAGCGTTAGTAATATTCAAACCATTTTGAAATCAAGGTCTAAAATATTGAGGTGCTAATGTCATTGAACTTACTCTTTTCTTAAATAGGTAAGATTTTTTTAAAGGAATGAGTTTTTCAGATTATAAAAATAATGCTCTCATTATAGAAAATACTAATTTAAAAAATTTCTTTGTAACAGTAACCATAGGTGCCTCAGTGATGAAATGGCAGATTGATCTGCTTTCAGATATGTTTTAGTGTAAAAAATAAGCTAATCCTGTCTTTTTTTTTTAACCAAAACTGTGTTATTTGCATTTTAAAGTATTAGTTCTTATAGTTAATTGGCAACAAACTATTCAATATCTAGATGTAGCAGATTAATTATGAGGCCTAGTATTTTTAAAAAGTTTGGAATGTGTATGTACTTTAACTTGAAATAAGCATGTTTAGCAAATATATCTTTTAATTCCAAGTTACAGGGGTGCTTTGCCACATCTAGAAATATGGACTTTTTTTTTCTTTTTGGACACAGGTAAACTTATCAAGAAGATTGAAACCAAATGTTAATTAGGGGAAGTAAAGTGAACTCTTAAAAAAATGGAATTATGTGGTGTGTTTTTTTTTTTAAATAGTCTGAGTAAGTAAATTAAATGGACCTTAATTATGTGAGTTTGGAAGATGTTGAAGTTTTTTTTTTTTTTTTCTTTTTGAAGAAATACATCCCAAAGGAAGAAGTTCCATTTGGTAATTTAATCAGTGCAAGTGAAATTAAGGAACAATGGATGTAGAAAATGAGCAGATACTGAATGTAAACCCTACAGGTAAGTAATTATCTTGAATCTTGACTGTATTGTGAGCAAGTTTTAGGCCATTCCAAATTTTATGAAGACATCTTTACTTTAAAAACCATCTTAATACATGCTGTAAGAAGTCAGGTCATATTATTTTTAAAATCAAGTTGGTGATTCTTATTTTTATGAAATTCATCATATGTATTTTTTTGTTTGTCCTTTCACATTTCATACATTTATTCTCTAGTATTTATAATAAACTCTATCGTGTAGATGGGAGAGGAATAGTGAACCTGATCATTACTATTTTCATATGCGCTAGTTAGCGGTTTCTATAATATAAACTATTATTGGTATCATCGATATCTTTCCTAACTAATAATTTATTATAAACTAACTGTATTTTCCCCAATTTTCCGTGTTGCTTCAGTAGTACATTATTGTAAAAATGATTCTGTAGAATAGATGTCCAAAATAACTTTAGATCTAAATAACTTTAGATCACTTAAAATGTGTATATACCTTTCAGGATAATCTTTGTAGAGAGCTAATTAGGATTATGAAATATTCTCAGTAATGAGAACTTTTCATGTTGGTACATTTTAGGTAATTCTTTGCTTTATGATTAATACTGAAAAAATCTCCATGTAATTGAATGTTTAGCATATTTCATTTTTTAACATTATAGCTTCATTTTTCAATGATTTTGATTCACTATTGTATCCAGTTATATAGTGTTCTTTGATGTGAATTCACACTTTGAAGTTGAAGTTTCTTTGCTATTTTAAGTGTGCTAGAAAATTATTGTTGAAAAAAATTACTACAGTAATTAATGATTATTTTGGTACCGCTATATACAATAGCTCTATGAATACTTGTTTTTTAGGATTATAAATGGGTCTTATGTCCCTGCTTCATTGAGGTGGGAATGATAATGATAAAATATAAGAATATATTTCACAGTTGGATAATTGTTTCTTCTCTGTACTGTCTAGTATGATAGCCAGTAGCCACATATGACTACTCAGCTCTTAAACTGTGACTTATCTGAACTAAGATGTATTGTAGGTGTAAAACTTTTTCTATTGGTTACATTTTGAAATGATAAAATGGATCTATTACATTAAATAAAATATATTAAAATCAATTTCAATTGTTCCTTTTTAGTTTTTAATAGGAATATTAGGAAATTTAAAATTACATCTTGACTTGCATTATTTATTAGCACAGCTCTAAGTTTTATACTGTTTTCTAATTGTAACAAGTTCCATTTCTAACCTTGTTCTTGGTGTCTCTGCTCAGTACTTGCTTAAATACTTCACTACTTGGATGAGCCTTAGACAGACTTTTTCAGTCAATTTGTAACAGTCCATGTTAGACAAACTAGTGTATTAATTCCAGCTTCTACTTTTACCAACTATGTTACTTTGGGGAAGTAGGTTATGTGCTTTGACCTTCAGTGTCTTCATATGTAAAGCTGAAATTGTAAATAACCTGCTTTAAAGATTTATTAGTGGAATTGAGTGAGATACTGTGTCATGCCCATAGCACATATTATGTATGTCACAAATGAAAATGTGCTTATACTGTTAAATATAATAGCATAATTCAGTGGACTAGTAATTGAAAGTGTGATTGTCTGGTACTGTGGTGTAATGTATGTTGGGTTGGTTGTTGAGATGTTAGAGAATTCAGAAAGAAGGATTTAGTACACAGTAGAAAATGACTTTGAAGTCACCACATTCTGTACTCAAGGTTTTTTTTATCTTTTAAACTTGGGTTTTCTTTTTTTTTTTTTTAGCCCTCATAGAAAAACTTTATTGGAAAGCAGGGAAAACTACCAAGATATGAATGAAGACAAAAATAAAAAAAGTTCAGATATAAAGTGTATGACCTTGGTTTAAGTGGAAATGGAACCCTTTGGTGGTCTGTAGTTAGTGACCTATATTTTCACTTTGTGGCACTGCTGCTGCTGCTAAGTCGTTTCAGTCGTGTCTGACTCTGTGCGACCCCATAGACGGCAGCCCCCCAGGATCCTCCATCCCTGGGATTCTCCAGGCAAGAATACTGGAGTGGGTAGCCATTTCCTTCTCCAACGCATGCATGCATACTAAGTCGTTTCAGTCGTGTCTGACTCTGTGCGACCCTATGGACAGCAGCCCACCAGGCTCCTCTGTCCACAGGATTCTCTAGGCAAGAATACTGGAGTGGGTTGCCATTTCCTTGTCCAAAAACTTGGGTTTTCTTAAAGTCAGATCAACAGTGGTTCAGTTCAGTCGCTCAGTCATGTCCGACTCTTTGCGACCCCATTTCTAAAACCGGCTTGAACATCTGGAAGTTCACAGTTCACGTATTGCTGAAGCCTGGCTTGGAGAATCTTGAGCATTACTTTACTAGCGTGTGAGATGAGTGCAATTGTGCAGTAGTTTGAGCATTCTTTGGCATTGCTTCTCTTTGGGATTGGAATGAAAACTTACCTTTTCCAGTCCTGTGGCCATTGCTGAGGTTTCCAAATTTGCTGGCATATTGAGTGCAGCACTTTCACTGCATCATCTCTTAGGAATTGAAATAGCTCAACTGGAATTCCATCACCTCCACTAGCTTTGTTCGTAGTGATACTTCCTAAGGCCCACTTGACTTCACATTCCAGGATGTCTGGGTCTAGGTGAGTGATCACACCATCATGATTATCTGGATTATGAAGATCTATTTTGTACAGTTCTTCTGTGTATTCTTGCCACCTCTTCTTAATATCTTCTGCTTCTGTTAGGTCCATGCCATTTCTGTCCTTTATTGAGCCCATCTTTGCATGAAATGTTCCCTTGATATCTCTAATTTTCTTGAAGAGATCTCTAGTCTTTTCTATTGGTTTCCTCTATTTCTTTGCATTGATCGCTGAGGAAGGCTTTCTTATCTCTCCTTGCTATTCTTTGGAACTCTGCATTCAAATGGGTATATCTTTCCTTTTCTCCTTTGCTTTTTGCTTCTCTTCTTTTCACAGCTATTTGTAAGGCCTCCTCAGACAGCCATTTTGCTTTTTTGCATTTCTTTTTCTTGGTTATGGAACCCCAAAACTTAGGTAAGTATATAGCAAAATATAAAAGAGCAATTGATGTAAAAATGGGTTAAAATTATAATACCTAATATATAAAATATATCTAGATATATCTACTGCTCAAGATACATAAATGTATATTTGAAAAGATATTAAAATAGTTGAAGAAACTCAAGTGTAGGAAATATGATTAAATTGAATACTTTAGTACTCTGAGGGACATTTTAATGCATTGTTATACTTCTAAGAGAGGCCTTTATCTTCTGGTTGAGTTTGGTGGCTCACCTTAATTGTTGAATAATGAAAGCAATATGTTAGAGATAGGTGTTTAACGTTTGCTTTGGTCATCCATTCTTATATGAAACGCCATCTAGCTTGTCTGATCTCTCCTTCTCCTTCCTCTTATTCTTTTTTCTTCTTTGTAGTCCCTCATTCCATGTTTCTTTAGCTGTCACCACTTTGCTGTACTCTAGCTTTATATTTTCTATAGTTAACAGTCATCTAAGATTCAAATGTGAGTTTGAATCTTGTCCGCAGTCCTTTTTAGGTATGTAACTTTTCTATGAAACATCTTTCTGAAAAATGAGGATAAACAGCTTCATTGTAGAACTTTGTTTGAGTTAAGACCATGTAGGTAAAGTACTTGTAACCTGCTATGTAGTAGGTACAATACTGATAGTAATGATAGAAGAAGTATACAACTACTATGGCTACTGCTACTTCTACTACTAATAGTCTTAGTAGTTTAGGTCTGGTGGTTATGATGATGTCCCAAACTGACCCTCCTAGCACTGGCTTCCTTTCCTAGTCTAAACTCTTGAAATACTGTTTGTTTTTTTTTTTATTCTGTTTGAAAGCCCTTTATTTTGTCTTTAAAAGTGTTAACCTTTTTATTTATCTCAGAGTTATTACCCTTGCCCTTTCCAGTTAGTTTGTGACTGAATACAGGAACATTTTCTTAGCTGGTCTCTCATTTGACACTTTCTGTTTTTTCTAATATATTCAGTATTCTTCTGTAAACTAATTATGCCATGTCTACCTATGATATCAAATCTAAGCTCTGATCATTTGAATGTAGGAGTGGTCAGCAGCTATTCCAGAGATTGGGATAGGATCAAAAAGGACCTAACATTACAAGGCAATGAGTTTACACTTGATTTCCACCCGACAGGAATGCCTTCAAAGGGTTATCAGTTGGAGAAGATCAGTCTCCATGCAGTTTGGAGAATGGTTTGAGGATTCAGGGCAGGAGACTATTTATGAGACCGCTCAAGTAGTTTGGTGCTTCTTAATGTTTTTGTTTTGTGATTACCACAGGATTTGTGCCTGTTATACTTTTTTTCAAGAATTGTAAAGATTTTAACACACCTGTGGTTCTCTTTATAGGTTGATTTAAAAAATGTTTAGTTTCTACATATTACCTTAAACATTTGAAAGCCCGTGCATATAGATTTGACAAATCTTAGTTACACTTGGGAATTTCGAAGGACATTTGAGCAAGCTCCAGGAGTTGGTGATGGACAGGGAGGCCTAGCGTGCTGCAGTCCATGGGGTCGCAAAGAGTTGGACGCAACTGAACTGAAGACATTTTAAGGGCTTTCCAGGTGGCACTAGTGGTAAAGAACCTGCCTGTCAGTACAGGAGACAATGCAGGAGACATAAGAGACACAGGTTCGATCCTTGGCTTGGGAAGATCTCCTGGAGAAGGAAATGGCAACCCACTCAAGTATTCTTGCCTGGAGAATCCCATGGACAGAGGAGTCTGGTAGTCTACAGTCCCTAGGGTCACAAAGAGTTGGACATGACTGAAGCAACCTAGCACATACAAGACCTTTGAAAAGGGATTCGGCTCTGAGTTGGGTTAGCCATAAGGAGCAAAACTCAGGCCCAGGGGTAACTAATTCACTAGCTTTCTGACCCTTGAAAAGTTTTCAGAGTAAAGCCGATTGTTTCCATGTCACTTGATACCCATTGACATTAGAGGAGATAGCATGAAGGATACCCTACTAGGTGCTGCAGTTACAAAAACATACAGTGTAGACATGGTTCCTCTTTTGAGCCTTATGACTTATTTGGAAAAGCATGACTGGTATATAAAAGGAAATAAAGTGATTTCGTGAGGTGGTAAATGAGCAGTATGTGAGTGTTACTGTGCCTAAAATTGTTAGAAAAGTTTTCATGGAGGAAGTAAGACTTGAGCTCTATATCCTAAAGGACTTTGGTAACTGGAAAAAGCAGAGAGGATGACATTTTAAACAGAAGACCACTGGGAACTGCGAATGCATTGCTGTCTTTCACGGGATAATGTGCAAATCTTATATAGGCTAGAAGATATTCAGAGGGTGGTAAGTAAATGTGAGTCAGGTTTAGAGAAATGAATTGGAACTTTGAGATAATGGCTTTGAAAGCAGTGATGAATCAGCGGTTTGGCTCAGTAATCACAAATGATCACTTATTTGCCAAATGCCTTTCAAGCTCTTTGGATTAGTAGCATTTTCTAAGTGTCCATAATTAATCATGAGATATTTGGCAAGTTATTTAAATACTTTTATCCTTAGTTTCCTTGTCTGTATAAATGATTCAATAAATAGCTCTCAAACTTGTGGGTAAATGACAAAATGCCCAGCCTAGTGCTTGGTAAATAACAGGCATTCTGTAAAAGTTTATCTACCTTCTCTCAAGAACCTTAGTCTTTTCTTTCTATCTCCAGCAGCTTGACTGTTTTAGCTCATAAAAGTTTCAAAAGTTTATGTTTGTGTTTATATTAACACAGGTTTTATGGTGTAAAAACATGAGATAACACACGTTCTCTAAACATTGTTCATTAACATTCAGTGCCTTAGTTTACTTTCCATGATACTGTGGAGAATAATCCTGGTTCAGTTTAGTTCAGCTCAGTCAGTTGTGTCCAACTCTTTGCAGCCCCGTGGACTGCAGCATGCCAGGCTTCCCTGTCCTTTACTATCTCCCAGAGCTTGCTCAACTCATGTCTGTTGAGTCGGTGATGCCATCTAACCATCTCGTCCTCCGTCACCCTCTTCTCCTCCTGCCTTCAGTCTTTCCCAGCATCAGGATCTTTTCCAGTGAGTAGGCTCTTCTCATCAGGTGGCCAGAGTATTGGAGCTTCAGCTTTAGCATCTAGTCCTTCCAAGGAATATTCAGGACTGATCTCCTTTAGGACTGACTGGTTTGACCTGCTTCAGTCCAAGGGGCTCTCAAGAGTCTTCTCCAACACCACAGTTCAAAAGCATCAATTCTTCAGCGCTCAGCCTTCTTTATGGTCCAACCCTCACATCCATACGTGACTACTGGAAAAGCCATAGCTTTGACTAGATGGACCTTTATCAGCAAAGCAATGTCTCTGCTTTTTAATACACTGTCTAGTTTTGTCAAGAAGCTTTTCTTTGAAGGAGCAAGCATCTTTTAATTTTATGGCTGTAGTCAGTGTCCACAGTGATTTTAGAGCCCAAGAAAATAAAGTCTGTCACTGTTTCCATTGTTTCCCCATCTATTTGCCATGAAGTAATGAGACTGGATGCCATGAGATTAGTTTTTTTGAATGTTGAGTTTTAGGCCAGCTTTTTCACTCTCCTCTTTCACCTTGAAGAGGCTCTTCAGTTCCTCTTTGCTTTCTGCCATAAGGATGGCATCATCTGCATATCTGAGGTTATTGATATTTTTCCCAGGAATCTTGATTCCAGCTTGTGCCTGGCATTTTGCATGATGTTAAATAAGCAGGGTGACAATATACACCCTTGATGTACTCCTTCTCCAATTTTGAGCCAGTCCATTTTCCATGTCCAGTTCTAACTGTTGGTTAGTTGTCATTTATTAGATTGAACCTATGAAATTGCCAATATGTGACTGTTACATATAAAAATGATAATTTCATGTGATTCAACTTAATGCAACTTATGACTATACTGGTATAGCAGTAGACAGTTAAAATGCTTACTTAGATTTTTTTTTTCCTTCATTTTGTTTTTAAGATCCAGATAATTTAAGCGACTCTCTCTTTTCTGGTGATGAAGAAAATGCTGGGACTGAGGAAATAAAGAATGAGATAAATGGAAATTGGATTTCAGCATCTTCCATTAATGAAGCTAGAATTAATGCCAGGGCGAAAAGGCGGCTGCGGAAAAACTCATCCCGGGACTCCGGCAGAGGCGATTCCGTCAGTGATAATGGAAGTGAAGGCCTTAGATGTGGAGTAACTGCACCAACCAGTCCAAAGGGAAGGCTGCTAGATAGGCGATCCAGATCTGGGAAAGGACGGGGATTACCAAAGAAAGGTTGGTATATATCATATGCAAAGAAATAAATGGAAGAGATGCTTTCTGATTCTTGTACTACAATTTCTTGTTGTAAGAATGAGAGGAATTTAAACAATGATAATGTAAGGCTTTATGGTTTGTATGTATTTATACATAGTAATAATCCAAGGATTACCCCACTCTTTAAGTTGAGCCTTTTTGCTTGTTTGTTTAGGTTTAGCTTTCTTAAGCAGAACTTTATCTCATATTTCCAGCAAAATACACACCAGTGTTTTGCACAGTTATGAATTGTGCATGTACTCTCTAATTCTGCTTGAAAGAAGTAGGGTCAGAAATTCATCATACCTGTTATCTAATGAATCTAATTAATTATGTCTTATTAAGAATACATGATAAATACAATTTGACTGGTAATATCAGGGTCAGAATTTTAATAATTTTGTAGATCTGGTTCTAAGTTCCTTTTAGTCCTATTTATTTTGGGTACTGGAGTGGAGTGATATTGTTTTACTGCTGTGTCTCCAGGGCCTGGAGTAGTGACTCGCAAGGGTAGGTACTTACATAATTGTTGAATTGAGGGGTCTTGTTAGCCTCTGTCTGTGGTAGAATTTTGATGCAGTTTGGAGATTTCACTAGCTTCTAAATGGTGGAAGTGTCAAATTATGGCCTAGGATTCTTGTAAAGTATTTGTGCCTTGTCAAAAATCGTTATGCTTGTTGAATGACTCTGCAACCATTGGCTGAATCAGAATGAAACCTAGCTACCAGATTTGTTTTTGCTCTGGTGGTAAGAATTATACTCTATGTGTAAATAACCCCCGCAATGGGTGATAAAGTTCTTTTAAAATATTGCAATATATTGAGCCTTATAAAAACATTTCAATAAGTTTATTTAGTAAAGCAACTTTGAAAGTTGGAATTGTTAAACTTCTGCTGATGTATTTGTTGGTAGAAAAATAGAAATGATCAGTTCGGTTAATGCTTAAGTAGAAATCAGTTATTTGTAATATATTTCTGGCTGTAAAGTATTTGTTTCTGGTGGGCTGAAAGGGTTGCAGTCGGACACGACTGAGCACACACACATGCATATCTAAAGAGAATTTGACTTTAAAACATTTGATGGTGGTCACCATACTTCTTTGTTGAATAATTTCTCTCTTGTTGAGTTTTCTATGTCATCTCTTAACTGAATTAGCGTATTTCTTTTTGTTGTTCCTAAGAAATGTCAGAATTTAGAGCCCAGTTGTTATCAGCTGCCTTGAGGTTACCGCTACAGCTATTTTTCTGTTTTTGTTTTTTTGGTTTGTTTTTTACTTTTATTTTAAAGCATCCGCCTTTTTAGTTTTAACTTAGTGAGCTATTTCAACTTGGTTTTTTGGAACTAGGTTATAAATATATCTAATCATTACTGAAAAAGCAGTGATCTTAATAAAAAGTTTACCGTATAATTCTCAACTGGCAAAAAACAACTAGTATAAAAATTAAAATACAGTTTTTTAATGCTACTTAATTAACACCTGAATGTCTAGAACTATTTCAGATTTCAGTTAAAATTTATGAGCTGTGGACATTATGCTGTTTCCTTTCTCAATTCTAAACTTTTTCAGGTGGTGCTGGAGGCAAAGGTGTCTGGGGTACACCTGGACAGGTATATGATGTGGAAGAGGTAGATGTGAAAGATCCTAACTATGATGATGACCAGGTATAAGTGTGATACTTTTTGTGATATGTATTTAAAATACAAACTTTTTTGACCTCATGTTTGTAGCATACTCATGTATTTGTCAAATCATGTATCTTGTATCTGTACTATTCATATATATATAATTTTATTTATAATATATGTGATTATCTGCATGATTATATAATATGTATATGCATGTGTGTATATGTGTGTACAAACATTACACCCATTCATATATATATCTAAATCGTATGTATATTCAGTACTTTCAGACTATTAGATTAATTTTGGATTAGAAAACCAAGTTAACTGAGTAGTGTATGTGTAATTTTCACGTAGTTTTTGAACTTAATATTTGGACATGGCAATATTTCTAACAGAACATGAAAAAAATATGTTTTAAAACCAGTAGGATTCAAGTACTATAAAATCTTTGCTGAATATTCTAATTTGAATGTATAAACTTGAAAGTATTTGTTGTTAGATGAAGCCAGTCACATGTTGCAGGCAAACACTTCAGGATTTTTTTTGCAGAGGACAGGGATGGAAGATTATTGGACTTCTTATTTGTTTTGAAATTTCAATTGAATAATGCTTTTTCTTAGAGATTTTCTGGAGTCATGAAGGCTTTTATTTTGTAGTACTAATCATAAAGGCTTTGGTTCCTGCTGTTTTTATTTTTTTTTAATGACATTTTAATGAAAATATTGGATATGTTAGGAAGCCATCTTAAAGTTTTTTGGTCACTGAAGTATTATTGGTTTTGTGGGAGAGAGAAAAAATAAACAGAAGCTATGGGGGACCAGGAGCAAGTCATATGTTTGCTGTGGTTAGTGGTATTATAAGTGTTTGACTTATTATATTCAGATTTTATAAAAGAACAGTGACATAGATTTCTGTTTTTATATTATGTAAGTGATCAAAGCATGTAGCATGTTTTTTTCTTGTCCCAAATAGGTATTACTAAGCAGTTGGAGTACAAAATTATGAAACAATTTCAGTTTATCTGATTATTTTGTTCTTTAATGTATAACACTCTGCCTCTTCCCTTTCCAGGAGAACTGTGTTTATGAAACTGTAGTTTTGCCTTTGGATGAAATGGCATTTGAAAAGACTCTGACACCAATTATACAGGAATATTTTGAGCATGGAGATACTAATGAAGTTGCGGTAGGTTTAAAGTTGCAAGTGTAACTTTTTTAATATAGGAGAACAAACACTGTTAAAAGCAAAACATCATATCCAGGATGATTTTGGATCACTGAAAAGACTATGCATTTTTTTATACATAAATGAATTTTTAATTAAGAAATGGAATAAAATTTTATTTACCATTCTTAAACTATTTGGGATCTGATGAGGACTATGTGCCATTTCCTTCTCTAAGGCACAACACTATTTTAATAATTGTTGTAATTGTAACATTTCCATAATTGATAGTATTTAAAATATAATTTCAACAATTTCAAGGCATTTATGGACCTTCTAAAACCTCCTCAGGGATCTCAGTTAAAAATACTTTAGTTCTACTTTCTTTGATATTCATTTCAATGCTTAGGACTAGAATAAAATTTATCCTTGTACTCTGTCCAAAAGTGAACACAAATGTAAATAAAGATTAGAAAAGAATGCATATAGAAATCAAGAGAACAAATGTGTTTTTGAAGCATAATTTGCATGAGGACATTTGCTGTGTTATGAATTGTTCATAAAGTAAATCTCGAAGGGTAAAATAAAATTATTGCTCTTGTTTAGTAGTTTAGTATTATTGACTTAAAGTAATAAAATGATATCTCTGTAGAAGACTTATAATTTAGATTCTTTTAATTCAGACTGGGCTTTCTTGGTTTGTCTCATAATATGAGGTTTGATAGCTTTTCATTTTTGTAGGATTTGAATATAAAACAAATATTTGATCAGTGGATACCATGTGGAGGTATTTATAATGGTGATTCCTGCCTTTTTGAAGCTCAGTCAAGCGAAGGAATACATGCATGAATTATTAAAATATAATATGAAACATTCTATTATAGAGGAAAAGTTTAGCAAAGTCCCATGAGGATAGGGACTTGAAATCTTGTTACCTACCTAGCATGGGACCAACAGTATACTCAGTTTATTAACTGAGTAGTACTGTGCAGTGAGTGTTACGGAAGCATAAAATGGAGGGTGATAGATTATCCTGAACCATCTGAGGATGGTTAGGAGTTTGCCAGGCTAAGATGGTTGAAGCGGGTTTTCCAGGAAGGAGTATCATGTTTAAAGTCAATGAGTTGTTCAAGTGCAGCCCAGGAAGATGAAAGGGAGAGACTGTTAACAAGGACACCAGTTAGGTCACTTAGATAAGTATCAGTAAGTAACTAACTAGTTACTCTGAGTAACCTAACTGGTGTCCTTGTTATTAGTCATCACTCTATGTAACTTAGTTACAACTTAGCTTCTTTGGTCATACTGCCTATATTCTGCTTCCTACTTGGTCACTCCTCTGGGAATCTTCAGCAAATACTTCATTTTTCTGTGCTTTGGATAGGGTGAATATGATGATAACATCCGCCTCAAAGAGTTGTTTTTTTGGATTAAGTAATAAAATCTTACTCCCCAAAATATAACTGCTTCTCTGATTATTTCAAAACAAGGAGAGAGGATATATGGATAAAGTTTTGATTTTTTTTCCAAAGTAAAATTAAACTATAGGCAGTGACATACTTTTTTTTTTTTTGAGTAGGAAATGCTAAGAGATTTAAATCTTGGAGAAATGAAAAGTGGAGTACCAGTGTTGGCAGTGTCCTTAGCGTTGGAGGGAAAAGCCAGTCACAGAGAAATGACATCTAAGCTTCTTTCCGATCTTTGTGGGACAGTAATGAGCACAAATGATGTAGAAAAATCATTTGATAAATTGTTGAAAGACCTACCTGAATTAGCACTGGATACTCCTAGAGCACCACAGGTTTGTAAAATTCTTCTTTGTGTTCATTCTTTTTTGTGTTCATTCTCCGTCTGCTTTGCTTGCAATTATAGAACTAATACCTGCTCCTAGGAAATTTTATTAGACGGAGGGAAAAACTGGCCCATATTCCCTATCACACGGTAGCTCTCCAATATTTTAGTGTATTTTTCTCTAGCTCTTTCCATTTCCCCAGTGTAGTTCTCATCACACTATAATTTTGTATCCTACTTTCTCCACCATGGTCTCTGTAGTTTTTTGGTCATATTTTTTTTTGCTATCTGTATATTCTTTATTACATGTAGTTGAGCTGTTTCATGACCCTAGGATCTTTTAAAAATATAGATTGTTATAATTGAGAATTGAGTTTGCTTCACTAATGTTATGAAAATAATCATAAATAAATTGTTCCCTTTTATAGCTTTGTAGGGAGATAATTAGAAAATTCATGACTTATGTATGCTTTTGTTTAGATTCTGCCCTCAAAGCCTTTTACTTTTATTAGATTTAATACATGCTGACACTATAATATGACTTTCTGGTTTGAAATTGAAAACGTGTGAAATCGTTGCTATTTACCTGACCAAAGTTTTAAAGCAAGGTAGGAGCACTTTACTTAAACATTAATTTAGGAATAGAGTATAGGTAGGTTAACCTAAATGTTGTTTCTGTTTTCTTTCCTGTAACAGACAGTAAGTAGTCCGTGTTAGTATTGAACTGTGATCCAAACATTAACTTTTTTTTTATACCAGTACCAACACTTAAAAAAAGAAACTGTACACAATAGTCATTATAGAAATTTTGAAAAATAAGGAAAAGCCAAAAGAAAGAAAGGCGAGCAAAAATAGCCACTGTTAACTGTTAGCATTTTGGTATTAAATCTTCCATTCTACTTTTTGTGGATATATGTCAATGTATAATTTTTATATATCCTTACCTATTTTAATAAAAAGTGGAATCATGGTATATATGCTACTTTGTAAACTTGATTTTTCTTACACTCATAAAAATGCGGTAAACGTATTTGTCCATATAGTGTACCCATCTTACATATATACCGTTTAACCACACGATTATTGTCAGACACTCAGTTTCCAGTGTTATTTCATAAGAAGTAATGCTGTGAACATACTTTCAGGTAAATATTTCTACACACTTTTACCCCCTTAGATAAACTCTTTTATTTAAATAGGTTTTTGAGAGACCATAGTCCAAGTTTTTTTTCCCCCAAAAGAGTGGTTTCTCCTGACTGTTAAGTCATTGACTTAGCAAATATTTTTGATCATGTATGCTATGCATCAGGCAGTGTGCAAGGTGTTGGGGATTCAGTAGTGAGGAAAACAGATGTTTTATGCCTCACGGCACTTAAATTGAAGGTTAAGATGTGGGGAGTGTATGCCAAGCATAACTAGTAGGTGCTAAATGATGTTTTCTGAATATTCCAGCATGTCTTAGGTATTGACTGTATAGTTCAAACAGTCTTCATCATTTATGTATTTAGAAATTGTGTCCTACAAAGGTTTTAGATTTTTAATATGGCTCTTTTTTTTTCCTTATTATAGTTGGTGGGCCAGTTTATTGCTAGAGCTGTTGGAGATGGAATATTATGTAATACCTATATTGATAGTTACAAAGGAACTGTAGATTGTATACAGGCTAGGTAAGTAAATTAATTTTTTTACTTAGAACTTTCAAAATAGGGGAAAGTTCTGCAGGATTCTGTTCAAATGACACTTGAATTAATCAGACATTGTGGATATTTATTTGTCATTTATGTGTAATTAAAATTGAGAGTTTATTGATACAATAGAACAGAAAGAAGACAGTATCATAAGGCAGCTGCATTATATATTTCTGCATATATATTATATGCAGAGTTTTAGCTAAACTATTTCCTACCTTTATGTCAAGCCACTTTTTTTTCTGCCTCAGTTTCCTTATTTATAAAACGAAAGGAGGGGACTTAGAATGTTCAGGTTTTAATATTCTGTAATTATTTAATCTTCTAATAAGATGGACAACATTAACAAAAGAGCTGTATTTTCAATTTTATATTTATTTGCTATGGAAATCTTAGGAAATAATGTTTCTTACTTTTGTTCTTTAGCATAACTATAAGCTAAATGTGTTATTTGGGAATTATGCTCTGAGATTTTTCATAACTTCCTAGAACTTAGATTTGGACTTAGCCATGTCTTAGGTTTTCATAGGTATAGATACTAATTTTGTGGAACTATTTCAGGTCATAGTGTAATGGTTGCCTTGGTGGGAAAGTATGAATATATACAGAAGTTCATTTTAGGTGAAATGTTCTTCTCAGTCAGCTCAGTTTAGTTCAGTCGCTCAGTCGTGTCCGACTCTTTGCGACCCCATGAATCGCAGCACGCCAGTCCTCCCTGTCCATCACCAACTCTCGGAGTTTACTCAAAGTCATGTCCATTGAGTCGGTGATGCCATCCAGCCATCTCATCCTCTGTCGTCCCCTTCTCCTGCCCCCAATCCTTCCCAGCATCAGGGTCTTTTCCAATGAGTCAACTCTTTGCATGAGGTGGCCAAAGTATTGGAATTTCAGCTTCAACATCAGTCCTTCCAGTGAACACCCAGGACTGATCTCCTTTAGGATGGACTGGTTTGATCTCCTTGCAGTCCAAGGGACTCTCAAGAGTCTTCTCCAACACCACAGTTCAAAAGCATCAATCCTTCGGCGCTCAGCTTTCTTCACAGTCCAACTCTCACATCCATACGTGACTGTTGGAAAAACCATAGCCTCGACCTTTGTTGGCAAAGTAAGGTCTCTGCTTTTTAATATGCTGTCTAGGTTGGTCATGGAGAAGGAAATGGCAGCCCACTCCAGTGTTCTTGCCTGGAGAATCCCAGGGATGGGGGAGCCTTGTGGGCTGCCGTCTGTGGGATCGCACAGAGTTGGACACGACTGAAGCGACTTAGCAGCAGCAGTAGCAGCTATGTTGGTCATAACTTTCCTTCCAAGGAGTAAGCGTCTTTTAATTTCATGGCTGCAGTCACCATCTGCAGCGATTTTGGAGCCCCCCAAAATAAAGTCTGACACTGTTTCCACTGTTTTTCCCATCTATTTCCCATGAAGTGATGGGATCAGATGCCATGATCTTAGTTTTCTGAATGTTGAGCTTTAAGCCAACACTCTCCTCTTTCACTTTCATCAAGAGGATTTTTAGTTTTCTTCACTTTCTGACATAAGGGTGGTATCATCTGCATATCTGAGGTTATTGATATTTCTCCTGGTGATCTTGATTCCAGCTTGTGCTTCTTCCAGGCCAGCGTTTCTCATGATGTACTCTGCATATAAGTTAAATAAGCAGGGTGACAATATGCAGCCTTGACGTACTCCTTTTCCTATTTGGAACCAGTCTGTTGTTCTATGTTCAGTTCTAACTGTTGCTTCCTGACCTGCAGTAGATGAATTATTTTGTAATAACATTAGAGTTCTGTTGACTGGGAAATGGAAATAAGTGTGTGAGAGAATATTAATATGAGAAACAACATTTTTTCCCCCAGCTTTTTATTTTGAAAAATAGTTTTTTAAGAGACTTCTTAACTTTAGGTTGCTTTTATGTTATAACGCAAAAGCTTTTAGTGTATATAGGCCTACTCCCTCTTCCCCGGACTTTATCCATTGTTTGGTCAATCTCAAGCATGTTCATATGTCAAAATTAACTGTTTTTTGTTTGTTTTTGTAGAGCTGCTCTGGACAAGGCTACTGTGCTCCTGAGTATGTCTAAAGGTGGAAAGCGCAAAGACAGTGTTTGGGGCTCTGGAGGTGGGCAGCAGTCTGTTAATCACCTTGTTAAAGAGGTAACTATGGGGTATTGTCTTTAATTTATATGTATTCTTTAGGGAAATAAACATGCCCTCTAGCTGGTGTTTTGTGGACAAAAATTAAGTTCAATCTTGCAAGTGAAAAACTGAATAATCCTTATATATATGGCTTTATGCCCTCTTGCTATAAATTATACCATGATCAGTTCAGTTCAGTTCAGTCGCTCAGTCGTGTCCGACTCTTTGCGACCCCATGAATTGCAGCACGCCAGGCCTCTCTGTCCATCACCAACTCCCGGAGTCTACCCAAACCCATGTCCATCGAGTCGGTGATGCCATCCAACCATCTCATCCTCTGTCATCCCCTTCTCCTCCCACCCCCAATCCTACCCAGCATTAGGGTCTTTTCCAATGAGTCAATCCTTCGCATGAGGTGGCCAAAGTATTGGAGTTTCAGCTTCAACATCAGACCTTCCAATGAACACCCAGGATTGATCTCTTTTAGGATGGATTGATTGGATCTCCTTGTAGTCCAAGGGACTCTCAAGAGTCTTCTCCAACACCACAGTTCAAAAGCATCAATTCTTTGGCGCTCAGCTTTCTTCACCGTCCCAACTCTCACATCCATACATGACCACTGGAAAAACCATAGCCTTGACTAGACGGACTTTTGTTGGCAAAGTAATGTCTCTGCTTTTAAATATGCTATCTAGGTGGGCCATAACCTTCCTTCCAAGGAGTAAGCGTCTTTTAATTTCATGGCTGCAGTCACCACTAGCAGTGATTCTGGAGCCCAACAAAATAAAGTCTGACACTGTTTGCACTGTTTCCCCATCTATTTCCCATGAAGTGATGGGACCAGATGCCATGATCTTAGTTTTCTGAACGTTGAGCTTTAAGCCAACTTTTTCACTCTCCTCTTTCACCTTCATCAAGAGGCTCTTTAGTTCTTCTTCACTTTCTGCCATAAGGGTGGTGTCATCTGCATATCTGAGGTTATTGATATTTCTCCCAGCAGTCTTGATTCCAGCTTGTGTTTCTTCCAGCCCAGCGTTTCTCATGATGTACTCTGCATATAAGTTAAATAAGCAGGGTGACAATATACAGCCTTGATGTACTCCTTTTCCTATTTGGAACCAGTCTGTTGTTCCATGTCCAGTTCTAACTGTTGCTTCCTGACCTGCATACAATTTTTACTGTTTCTCTGACTTAAAAATAAGATTGTGTTAAGTTAAAGTAGCTTTCATGAAGAAAGCTATGTGGGAACCTTAGCGGAATACCTAAAGTCTTTTTCTTGGTATTTAAAAACTTTCAAATTGTTGAAGTACGAGTTCCTATTTTGTAGTTATTCAATAAATGTCCATTTTTATAACCGCAGTTTGAAACTGGATGGTCTCAGGTTATGTTATGCATTATGAACACTAGAGTAGATCAGAGTGGTAGAATTTTTGTAAGGAAGTTCACTACCTGTGAGAGTTGGACCATAAAGAAGGCTGAGCGCCAAAGAATTGATGCTTTTGAACTGTGGTATTGGGGAAGACTTTTGAGAATCCCTTGGACTGCAAGGAGATCCAACCAGTCAATCCTAAAGGAAATTAACCCTGAATATTCATTGGAAGGACTGATGCTGAAGCTGAAGCTCCAATACTTGGTCACCTGATGTGAAGAGCCGACTCATTGAAAAAGACTCTGATGCTGGGAAAGATTGAAGGCAGGAGGAGAAAGGGACGAGAGAGGACAAGATGGTTGGATGGCATCACCGACTCAATGGACATGAGTTTGAGCAAGCTCTGGGAGATAGTGAAGGACAGGGAAGCCCCGCGTGCTGCTGTCCATGGAGTTACAAAGAGTCAGACATGACTGAGTGACTGAACAGCAACAAATGCATACTTTAAAAGAAAAAGTAATTGATTTTTGCATTAATACCAGATTACTCTCTATGGATTTTTTTTCTGGCAGCAAAATGATATTCTATATTAAGAAACCAAAACTGTGTTTTACTCTTGAGGATTTTTAAGAAAATTAGAAGATTTATATAGTATATATGTTCTGATTTTTGAGTGTAGTCTTTCCATGTGAAAGAAGTAAAACTAACTATATTCCCAGATGACATAATCTATATACAGAAAATCCAAGTGAATCCTCAAAAAAACAAAATTACAAAACTTAGAATTCACCGTGGTTGCAGGATATAAAATCTGCATACAGAATTTAATTGTAGATCTTCTGTATGCTAGCAATGAATGAATGATTTGAAATGAAATTAAACAATTGCATTTATAATAGCATAAAAATTAAATATAAAGGAATAAATTTAACAAAAGAAGTGCAAGTCTTCTGCACTAAAAATGATAAAACACTGTTGAAAGAAATAAGGCTTAAATAAGTAGAAAAATATACCATGTTTATGGACTGAAAGACAACATTGCTAGGATGATAATGCTTGTCAAAGTTAATATTTGAGAAAAGGCCAAACTATTTAATGGTATGTGAATTATCTCAACAAAAATTAGTCAACATAAAAACTGAAATAAAACTACCAATACATGAGTTTGACGTTGACAATATTTGGATATTCATTTACTTTATATGGAAGGATGAGTTGGACAGAGAGGACTTTTACAAATATATACATGTATTTATCATTCTCAAAAATGCATGGAACCAGATGGGAAACATTTAAGTACTTTATATAACAAAGTTAAAAAAATGAAATGATATAATTTAAATAATAAATAATTAGCTTATAATTTTAAAGTGAAAATACTTTATTCAAGTTCCATGCTTTTAATATTTCCCTAGAGCACAATAGGAATTAATTCATCAATCTGTATTCTGTTGATCAGATTTTAATTTTTATGGAAATATGTTGTAGAATATGAAAGTAGAAGATATGTAAATAAGATTATTTTATTCAGTCAGCTAACATTCATTTGAGTGTCTGCTAGGTGCAAAGATGATTTTAACAGGCAATGTATAGGGGAGAACATTCCTAGTTGAAGTTCTTGTGCTGAAAAACTATCCTCTTTCTTTTTTTCTCGAGCCATAGATACTCTTGTGTGACTTTAAACAGAGTCAGGACTTGGTCTCTTGAGCTGTAACTGGAAGCTGAATTGCTAACAAACGTTTTAAATAATGGGCCTCAAATCTTCAGTTTTAGAGGAAAGAGAACAGTATTTAGAGAATCTTTGCTCTGTCTAGGAAAGCCCTATTATATAGTCTCATTTTTTGGCTCCCACTGCAATTTAAGGTCATCCTGGTGGAAATAAGTTTGTACCACTTTTAAGAAGTCATTTTGAGACTTCAGTTAGTGCCCTCTAGTGGTATTTAGGAGAAGGAAATGGCAACCCACTCCAGTGTTCTTGCCTGGAGAATCCCGGGGACGGGGGAGCCTGGTGGGCTGCCGTCGTTGGGGTCGCACAGAGTCAGACATGACTGAAGCGACTTAGCAGCAGCTTAGCAGTGGTATTTAGTGACTTTTTTAACAGGGAGCATTGAAGCATTATGATCACAGCTCAGGCCATACACATGTCTACTCGTCAATCTCAGTGATTATCAAAGCACACCAGAACGCTGCAATATTCCCTTTATGATTTGCTTTTCAGTTGTGAAAAAATTATGTTCTGTCAAGACTACTAGACAACTGTTTGTGACCTATTTATTTATCATGTAATATATTGAGATGAGGGTAAATAAATCCTTCAGGCAAAGCAGAATTTTTCAAAAATCAAGAACTAACACATCTCAATTCTTAAATCTGATAGATTGATATGCTGCTGAAAGAGTATTTACTCTCTGGAGACATGTCTGAAGCTGAACATTGCCTTAAGGAACTGGAAGTACCTCATTTTCACCATGAGCTTGTATATGAAGTAAGATTACTTTGACATTCCGAAGAGAATTACTGTGTTCCTTTTTGCACCACAGAGACTTAATGCTTCTTTAATAATACACATTTAAAAAAAATTACGATATTAAGGGAGAGTTTTATAATTTTTAATGATATGGTTACATATTAGAGAAAAGATACGATAGATTTTAGGAGCAGTTTCTTATATGAAAATGAGCAATAATTCAGTCATTTATTCAATTTTTTAGGCCATTGTAATGGTTTTAGAGTCAACTGGAGAAAGTACCTTTAAGATGATTTTGGATTTATTAAAATCTCTTTGGAAATCTTCCACCATTACTCTAGACCAAATGAAAAGAGTAAGTATAACATTTTGAACCATGTTTAGGCTGATATCTTAAATTTTGTATGCTTGAATACAGACTATTAAGTGTCAATGAAACTTTCTTTCTGGTTTATTTAGTAATATTATGCCTTTTTGTATATTTTTTAATGGTACTGTTTATGTTTGAACCGCTTACAGCCATTTCCTGGGAAGTAGTAAATATGTCAGCTTTTTTTTAATCTAAATTTTAGAAAACATGTGTGTGTATGTTCTTCCTCAAGAGTGTTAAGATATGATAGTTTGTTTATATCTAGAGAGAAACAAACTTTTAACAAAAGTACTTGATTTATTCCTATTTTATTGTATGCAGTTATTAAAATGTTGGTGAGGTTATTTGCCTTTAATTTTTTTAAAATGTAGTAAATGTATTATAGTAGATGGAGAAATGTGTCCAATGTCCATTGTCTGCCAGAAGCTCTTTTGAGAGAACAGTTTTAAATATTCTGTAACAAGTGTACTTAACTCTTTGTACTTTTCAAGGTTCAGATCTGACTTCAGTCTAATTAATATGAACACTTGGACTTAAATATAGCTTGATAACAGTGATGGGTTATATGCATTATGTATTTTATATGGGCTAACAATTCTGTATATAATTTCATTGTTCTAGGGTTATGAGAGAATTTACAATGAAATTCCAGACATTAATCTGGATGTCCCACATTCATACTCTGTGCTTGAGCGATTTGTAGAAGATTGTTTTCAGGCTGGAATAATTTCCAAACAACTCAGAGATCTTTGTCCTTCAAGGTACTTTATTACTTTCTCAACATCAAATACTGACTGAGGTGCTTAAGAAGGTTAAGCTAATTTTCTGTCATTCTGTCTGTCTGAAAAATAATAGTATCTTCCCTTTAGTCACTCATGAGTGGAAAATCATCCGAGTCTATGGAGAAGCAAGTGTGAGGCTTCTTTTGTTCTCTTGTAAATCTGTACAGGACTATCTCATGAAGCCCCAGTTCACTGGAAAGAAGCTAATTTTGTGGAACAAAATGTGTGTCCTAGACTCGGAGTAGTTTAAATATTATTTCAGAGTAGATATTACCAGTAAGATGAAAAAATTGAGGCTTATGACAGTGTAATGTACCTTTTCTAAGGTTACACATAATAGAAACCAAGGATGGATCCAGACTTTTTCTGGCTTTAAAGGTCTGTGCTCATTCCTATTCTTTATTTAGGTTCCTTTTGATCCTTCACAGAATGGAGAATTGGGGCTGATTGCATTTTACTTCTCTAGAAAGTGTGTGTATGTGATTCTTTGGAGGTATATGTGCCACTAGGATCACACTCTTTAGGAGTTGATGGTTTTTTTGTTATTGTTAAAGCTAAAGTTTATATTATAATAGATTTAGTAACAGCTAAACTTCTTGTTTGGGCTTCCCAGGTGGTTCAGTGGTAAAGAATCTGCCTGCAGTGCAGGAGACGCAGGTTCAATCCTTGGTGGGGAACATCCCCTGCAGAAGGGAATGGCTACCCACTCCAGTAGTCTTGCCTGGGATATCCCACAGTCCATGGGGTTGCAAGAGTTGGACATGGAGGGACTAAAACAAAGAAAAAACTTTTTGTGTGGGTCTCCTTTATATTTTAAGCTCCTGTAATTTTTTTCTGAAGAAATTTCAAACTTTGCATACTTTTATGTAAGTGCATTGTGAGAAATCTCAAAAAAATACTTACAAGTGTCCTTTGCTTACAAAGTTCAGAAGCCATTAAGAGAGAAGGAAAAGATAATGGTGGAGATACATTTTAATGGCTTTGATAAAAATGTCTGAAAATGTATATTTCTACTTGGTAATGACATCATTTATGTACTAATGTGTCAAATGGTGTACGTCAGTATAAACTGTCAACTTTGGCAAGGCTTTTTGCTACTTGCTGCTTCATTTCCACCCTTGATCTCCTTGTATTATAGTATGAAGCCTTTATGTTCAGGAAAATATAGCTGTAATACATACCCCTTTCATAAATACCACTTAATATGAAAAGGAGTCAACACTTCGGCACTGTCCTTTGGTGGCTCAGACAGTAAAGTGTCTGCCTGCAATGCAGGAGACCTGGGTTCGATCCCTGGGTTGGAAGATCCCCTGGAGAGGGAAATGGCAACCCACTCTAGTACTCTTGCCTGGAAAACCCCATGGACAGAGGAGCCTGGTAGGCTACAGTCCATGGGGTTGCAAAGAGTTGGACACAACTGAGCGACTTCACTTTCACTTTTTTTTAAGTTTTTCAGCCTCTATTCAAAAGTCTTACCTAGTGATTTCTGTCGTGGCTTTACTTTCAAGGATCATTTGGAGAGATGTCTAAACTTTCTGTGAATTCCATACAACTTTAACTTTTTATCCTGTTTTTTTGCCTATTTGGGCAAAGTGCACATTTGTGTGTGACTTTGAATACCTGTGCATATTGGTCTAGGGTCAGAGAAGAAATAAGGACCAATTCTGCCCAAGCTCTGTTGAGCACTTGACTGCTTTCAGCTGCTGTGACTGTTCCTCTTGAGCTGTTGTTACTACATGTAGCTAATTGTGTGGTTAAATATTATAGAGGAAGGCATCTTGAGTTTGAAATGGCAGAAAGTTCAAAATGGGGTATATACAGGAATTAAACGGACTCTGTTTTTCCACATTCAGGTTATGGCTTTTCTGTATCTGAGAAAAAATTAAAAACCATTTTAAAACATAGATACTTTGATAGGTGCTGTAGCTCTAGTTTTCATAGTTCCCAATCATGTTGGTGTTTCCTATTTGGTTCAATGTTTAGCTTTCAAATAATATTAATAATAGTAGAAATAAATACAGGCATGTCTCATTTTATTGTGCTCTGCAGATGCTGTTTTTTTTTTTTTGTAAACAAATTGAAGGTTTGTGACAACCCTGCATCGACAAGTCTGTTGGTGCCATTTTCCCAAACAGCATTTGCTCACTTTATGTCTGTGTGTCACAGTTTGGTAGTTCTCAGAGTATTTCTAGCCCTTAACCTGCAAAAAGATTAGACTTGTTAAAAGTTTGGATGATGGTTAGCATTTATTTTTCCTCAATAAAGTATTTTTAAATTATTATATGTACATTGGGTTTTTATACATAATGCTATTGCACACTTAATAGGCTACAGTATTATGTAAACATTATATGCAGTGGGAAACCAAAAACTTCATGTGATTCGCTTTATTGTGGCAGTCTGGAACCGAACCCGCAATAATTTTGACGTGCGTTTGTATTAAATTTCCAAACAGCAAAATGTTTGCCATATTTGTATTTTTTTTTCCTTACATGACTTCATTTGGACAGTGAACTTACTTCAATAATTGAGCTTTTGTTTAACTAAAAAATGCTCAGATTAAGTAGTTCATTTGGTATGTTCTAGGATATGTAACCGGTAAGGTCTTTTCAAAAGACTTAGGCATGCTGACTTTTTAAAATTTAAATGAAAAACTCTTCAAAAGTTAATGACAAAAAAAGATGCAGTTTTTAATTATTTTAATTGACTATAGTCAAAATTTGTATCTGTTTACATGTTTTTGTTCTTTTCATTACAGGGGTAGAAAACGTTTTGTAAGTGAAGGAGATGGAGGTCGTCTTAAACCAGAGAGCTACTGAATACATGGAACTCTTGCAGTCTTAGATGTTATAAAAATATATATATATCTGAATTGTAAGAGTTGTTAGCACAGGTTTTTTTTTTTTTTTTTTTTTTTAAGCACTTGTTTTGGGTACAAGGCATGTCTGAAATTTTGTAAACTTACATTTAAGGGAAATTTTTAAAGGAAGTGTTTTTTTTCTTTTTCTTTCTTTTCTCTTTTTTTTTTTTAATTTGAGGGTGTAAAGGAGGGACAGAAAAGTAACCACTTCTTAGTGGGATATTCTCATAAGCTACCTTTTGTAAGTGCCATGTTTATGACCTAATCATTCCAAGTTTTGCATTGATGTCTGACTGCCACTCCTTTCTTTCAAGGACAGTGTTTTTGTAGTAAAATCACTGGTTTATACAAAGCTTTATTTAGGGGGTCAAGTTAAGCTGCTAAAACCCCATGTTGGCTGCTGCTGTTGAAATACTGTGCTTTGGAGTTAAAAAAAAAAAAAGAAAAGTTATTTGTTTTAAAGAATTTTTAAAAAATGAGCTAGTTGTGAGACTTATTCATCTTTCCAGGGAACATTTTGGTTGGTCTTAAAGACTAGACAGTTAAGTAAATGGTGGCTGGAACATCTATTTTTCTACAAAACTGGAAAAAATGAACCCAGTTCTAGAAGAATGTATGACAAAATAAAACATGTGAAGCAGTGTTGATTCTTTATTTGGAGTGCATTTATTTTAGATCTTTTAAAAAACTTATTTCCCACAGCAAATTTTAAATCATATAAAAGCATATTTGAACCTAGTTAATTTAAACTTTGCTCCTGGCAAACTTTTAAAACAAGAGTACAGTAGTAAATAAACAAATTATTTTAATATTATACTTGGGAAATATTTGCACCCTTCCTTGTTTTTGATCTTATCTAGAACTTAATGAAATTTATAAATGTATATACCTTTCATCATTAAGTTCTATTACCAAGTAATGCTTGTGTTATAAAAATTATTCTTCAAAGACCCAAAAGTTTTACATTTAGTCAGTGTATGAGAAAATGGTAGTTACTGATAACAGTTATCTAAAGGAAGATTACATTTCTAACCTCTTTTGCAGAGCCTAACTACTCAGCAAGGCCTCAAGGTCCATATTAATTTAAATTGTCTATTACCAACTGCAGCAAACCAACAAAGAATTATATTCAGAATTTACAAAGGTATTCCTAGGAACATACCCATTACAGGTCTAGCTACAGTGTTTTAGAAATAAAACTTCAAAATTTATGTTCATTTTACTTCATGGGCTCTTTCAAGTCCTTATTAATTTCCATTTTTAGGGTTTTGATTATGTTTTGATACCTGGAAGACAAAGGTGGCAAGGTAAGTCCTTAAAGTCAGTATAATTAAAAAGCTTAGTTCAGTTTTTAAAACCATGTACAGGATGACTATAAAAGTTGCATTTACTCACTGTGCCTAACTAAGAATGTTATCTAGAAAACTGATAGGAATGGTGAACAGTAATTTGTAGTTTGAAAAACTTGGGTTAAAAATCTGAGTTCAAAGTTTTAAAACTGCTTATATTTAATACAAACCAGTGTTTAAATTCACAATCCAAATTTTAGTAATCGGGTATCTTTATAGGGATACTATCTGTTTTATTAATACATACTGTTTTCAGCATACAGATGCAGATTATTTTCAGCTCTTGTTAATAGAAAGGTGTAGGGTGTTCTGTAGAAGTGCTAGTTATCATTCAGTTAGTTACTTGCCGTTGTTCAGTGAGTTATTTTCTGTTGTTCCTTTTCTGTCATTTCCTGTTGGCGAATTGTATCCTGTGCTGCTTGCTGCATTTTCTCCAGTTTTTCCAGAGTCAGAGATTTTAATGGTAAAAGTTTGGGCTTACATAGCACCATTGTGGTTATATCTTCTACATACAACTGCCCTAAGTTTAAAAAGAAATAAAAATCAGAGTGAGATAAATACAGCTGTTTGGTAGTTTGGATTTGCAGTTAAAAAATTTAATACATTATCATTTAAAATCTCTTGTTCTTATAGTTATCCTTGTAACATATCTTTAATATAAATATAAAAGCATTTAATACTAAGAAGTTCATGAGAAAGGTTTTGAATTTTCTACCTAAAATTGTAAGTTGCCATGGGACACAACTTCTTGTGTCAGATGTTGAGTTTCAAAAAAAAAGAACTGAGATACAACATACATAAAAATACTTAGAAGAGGGGGACAAGATGGCAGGTTAGAAGCCCACCAGAGTCACAACTGAATGCTGAACAACCATCAACAAAAAAGATGCAAACCTACCAAAAAAGATATTCTGCTGATACATCCAAAGACATGAAGAAACCCAACGAGATGGTAGGAAGGGCACACTCACAATATAATAAAATCCCATACCCCCCAGGTGGGTGACCCACGAATGGGAGAACAATTATATTGCAGAAGTTCTCCCATAGGACTGAGTCCCACATCAGGCTCCCCAGCCTGGGGGTCTGGCATCAGGAGGAAGGGCCCCAGAGCACTTGGCTTTGTAGTACAGTGGGGCTTGAGTGCAGGAGTGCCACAGGACTGGGTGAAACAGCAGCTCCACTCCTGGAGGACACACACACGGGCTTGCGTGCACTGGGACCCAGAGCAAAAGTGCAGTGACTTCATAGGACCCTGTGTCAGACCTGCTGGTCTTAAGAGGGTCTGCTGGGGAGGTGTGGGGTGACTGTGGCTCACTGTGAGGACGAGGACACTGGTAGTGGAGACACTAGGGAATGGTCATTGGCATGAGCTCTCCTAGAGGCTGCCATTTGGCACCAAGACCTGATGCCACCCAACAGCCCGCAGACTCCAGTGCTGGGACCCCTCAGGCCAAACAACAAAGCAGGAACATCCCCTCCCTGCCATCAGACTGCTTAAAGACTTCCTGAGCCCACAGCCACCTCTAGTCATGCTCCTTGATACGGCACTACCGCTGCCCGTCAGAGAACCAAGACTGAGCTCTACCCAACAGTAGGCAAGCACAGGCCCCTTCCACCAGGAAGCCTGCACAAGCCTCTGGACCATGCTCAACCACCGGGGGGTAGACTCCAGAAGCAAGAAAACTAGCATCCAGCAGCCTGGGAACTGAATTCACAAACAGATCAGAAACTTCCCTGGGACTAGCTGGTCCCTGGACCGTTGGGTGACGAGAGTGTAAGGCTGGGACACATAGGGCATCACCTACAGAGGGTCACTTCTCCAAGGTCAAGGAACATAGATAACCTTCCATATATATAAAAATAGAAATTAAGAGAAAATGAGACAGCAGAGGAATATGTTTAGTAGAGTAATGGAAATAACAAAAATACACAAATGGGACCTAATTAAACTCAAAAGCTTTTGCACAGCAAAGGAAACTATAAAACAAAAGGACAACCTACAGAATGGGAGAAAATGGTTGCAAAAGATGTGACTAACAAGTGATTAATTTTCAAAATATACAAATAGCTAATACAGTTCAATATAAAAACCCAATCAAAAAATGGGCAGATCTAAATAGACATTTCTCTAAAAAAAGACAGATGGCCAAAAGACACGTGAAAAGAAGCTAATTTGAGGAAATGCAAATCAAAACTACAATGAGGTATCACCTCACACCAATCAGAATGGCTGTCATCAAAAAATCTGCAAATAATAAAAGCTGGAGAGGGTGTGGAGAAAAAAGAACCCTGCTACACTGTTGAAAGTGAAAGTTGCTCAGTAGTGTCTTGACTCTTTGCAACCCCATGGACTATACAGTCCATGGAATTCTCCAGGCCAGAATATTGGAGTGTGTAGCCTTTCCCGTCTCCAGGGGATCTTTGCAATCCAGGGATGGAACCCAGGTCTCCCACATTGAAGGCAGATTCTTTACCAGCTGAGCCACCACGAAAGCAACTATCCAAGTGTATAGCAAGTTTTAAATACAAGTTATATATACATTCCCACCTACACTGTTGGTGGGAATGCAAATTTGTGCAGCCACTATGGAGGACAGTATGGAGGTTCCTTAAGGAACTAAAACTAGAGTTACCACATGGTTCTGCAATCCTACTCCTAGGCATCTGTCTGAAGCAAACAGCAATTTGAAAAAAGAAAGGCACCCCAGTGTTCACTGCAGCACTATTTACAATAGCTAACACATGGAGGCAACCTAAATGTCCACTTACAGATGGATAAAGAAGATTGTGTGTGTGGAATATTAACATGAAGAAGACTGAAATAATGCCATTTACAGCAACATGGATGGACCTAGAGACTTTCATACTAAGAGGAGTAAGTCAGACAAAAGATACCGTTTATATGTGGAATCTAAAAAAAATAAAAATAAAAAAAGATATGAATGAACTTGTAAATATAGAACAGAAACAGACCGAAAAGACACAGAAAACAAACTTACAGTTACCAAAAGGGAAAGGTGGAGAAGGGATAACTTAGAAGTTTGGGATCAACATACACACACTACTATATATAGAACAGATAAAAAGGACCTACAGGAACCTACTATATCCCACCCGGAACTATACTCAGTATTTTGTAATAACCTATAAGAGAAAAGAATCTGAAAAAAACAAGAATTTATGTATATATAACTTGTATATAAAACTTGCTATACACTTGTATAGTTGTAAACCAACTATATACTTCAATTAAAGAAATGGAAAATCAAGTACCTAGTAAGGTATGGTATTAACATGAATATTCAAATTACTGAAGGTTTACCTTAAACCTTCAGCTTTTGTTACATTGTATGATATAGGTTTCTTTTCCCTCACTTTTGGACCTTAGTATTATGGTAAATTATGGTGCTATTTTTGTCACTAAATTTCTTATTGTTATCGCCAATCTTGAGAATAATAGGATTTCTACATTTAAGAAACAAACCATCATCTTACATCCTTTTACTGGGGGCAAAAAAATGGATTACTCGTTTACAAACTACTCATGACAAAAGCATAGCAAAAGTGGAAAGTATCTGTGGTATGTATATATATAACACAAAATAGTTACAAGATGTCTAGCTATTGAGTCTGCTATATGATACTGTTATGTGTATAATATTGGAGAAGGAAATGGCAACCCACTCTAGTATTCTTGCTTGGAAAATCCTATGGACAGAGAAGCTAGGCAGGCTACAGTCCACGAGGTCACAAGACAGTCAGACACAATTGAACAACTAAAGCAGCAAACAATAATATTCTATGACCAAAGTATTTGTGATTTAGATACCTTGTTTTGGAAGAACTTCCCGGAACATTGACTTCGTTTCTGCCATATCTGAAGTGTTGGATACAGTCTCGTCCTTCAATGAGAAAACAAATATTATTCAAGAATGAATTCCCAAAGCATATTACTTGAGATATTTCCATTGTAGTTTAAGAAGTAAAATCACAATTCATATAGAAAATGAACTATCCTATCCTTGCATAATTTTTCTTTTAATTACCTGGGAGTCTTTCCATTGAAACAAGGTTGAGATAGTTCATGTAAGCATGCAGACCTTGTCAACTTTCGTTCATCAGTGGTGGTGGTAACTGGAAAGCTGCATGTTCCAAATTTTTCCCCTCTTAGTGAAAATTGGTAGGGCTTAAGTTTTTCAGGCAAAGGTAATTAATTATCTAGTAGGTATCTGTGCAGCCGAGGAAAAACAAAAGGATTTATGTGCAGCTGATAGCATCTTCTGAGTGGTAGGTGATGTTAAAAGACAAGACCATTTGGGAGGTGGCCTATGCCACGTTGTTAGGGAAAGGAGGCAGTACTATGCAAATACTGCCTAACATTCCCACTTCTTTCAATGGCTAACAACCAATTTCTGCTTTAATTCCTTTGCTTTAATGACAAGCAACTTAAGGATCAGTTACTGGCTACACAGCTGCAATTTGTAAGGAAGCAACACAAACAGGTCAAACTGGCTCCTGAATACCAGAAGTGAGGTGTGCTTTCAGTTTACTATTTTCCTCTAACACACATATATTAATACTATATGCTGAAGTGCCAGTGAATACCCTCACGTGAGTATTGTTATGCAGATCCCAGCGTATACATCATCTCTGGCTAGTGACATGTTGCCAGTGTTAAATCCCAGTTTATGCCATGCTATGTATTAGTATATTCAAGGTGTTCTGGACTGTAATTTTTAGCATGATCCCCTTCCAAACACAGAAGCTTCTCTAGACAGTCCCACCCATTTTGTGATATTCTGCCACACTGATGCAACTTACCATGTATCTTTCACAACACCACCACAGAAGAAAGATTTATTATCTATAATGTGATGATGCTGGCTTGGTGCCTGCCTTTACCACCCACTGCAAATTAGTTATAATCAAGTGAAGCTGCTGCTGGTCTTATTCCCACTACCACTATTTTGACATTCCTAATAAAAGCTTCCTACTCTGCATCCACCAAGCCTTTTCCCCTTCTTGTTCAAATTTTTATTCTGAAGATCTAAAGTTCCTGAGGAAGCTCTATCTGCTTTCCAGAACTGTCATCAAAACTTACCCCTATTCTGCTCTGTCTGGGAAGGAAGATGAAGTAGGGAATGGACCAGGAATAAAGCAATACATCACACTACCTAGAATCTAAGATAAATGCAATTTATTCAGAATGCATGGCTGCTTCTCCTGACACCTTCTTTCCTTCCTGTTACTTAGGCCTGCCAGTGGTAACTAGTGATGATTTCTTTTTCCAGGTTATGTTGAAGGGTAGTAACATTCAGATCTCTGATTAACCTGAATATAAGAAACACTCTACCTCTCAAAGACAGCACAATGAAAATATTCCTTAAGCCTTTATTTCGTGAAAATCTGACACGATATACTACCAAAAGGGAGGATAGGCATTATAAATGTTGACAAATGTGAAGGAAGTGCATAGCACCTAAGAGTTTTTGTATCATCAATTTTTTAAATCACCAAAATGCTAAAATGGTGGATGAATCTTAGCTGTTTTAGAGTAGCAACTCTATTTTAATAATCACTATCTTTTGCTTTCTCTTCTCTATACCTCTCACATACAAAATCTAGCTTGAGGAAAACAATGAAGTGCTCTAGGAAACCTTAGTTCTCTGACTTAAGCTGCCATTGTTACTGGAAAGGGTGTGGTAGGGAGTGGGCTGGACCTAGTGTGGGCAAGATCAGTGTCGTCACTTGCCTGGGTGGAGTGTCTACTTTGCTGAGGCTGATTCTTGTTCCGAGGTTCCCCTAGGCATTGGCAGGAGAGAAACAGGAAGGGAAGGGCTAAAATAAGCAAGGTATTGGTTGGTTGGCTGGCACTGCCAAGCCTACAGTGTCTTGATAATCAACTGCCCAGGGAGCCCAGAGTAGGAAGGAGCATTTTTATCCTTCTCCAGGTGGCCTGCTAATAGCCAAACATGGGTGTTTTGCCTGGTTGTAATGCACCCTAAGGAGTGTGGCTACCCCTAAGAGTACTTTCTAATTGGTAAGGTAAGATGGATGTAATACCAGGGACAGATAGGCCCAAGAAGGAAACATACCAGCTATGGATGAAATTCATGTATCTTATACAAGTGTCACATCATTCAATTCAATAAATAAGTGAGTGTCCACCATGTGCCAGGAACCATTCATAGTGAATAAAAGAGAAAAAAACCTTTGCTCTTTTGGAGCTTATGGTCTAGTGTATAGGGAGAAAAACAAATAACAATGCTATTAGACGGTAGTGTTATAGAAGCTAAAATAGTTAAAAGGGGATTTAGGAGTGCTGGGGGTTGTGGTGGTTATACTTTAAATAGGGAAATCATTATGGCCTCATAAACAAAGTGAAAATCATTGTGGTCTCATTTTGGGGTGTGTGTGTTATGTTTTTTGAGATTGCAAAAAAAATCAAAACGCCTGATAGTATCCACAGTTAGGGAACATATAGGGCAATGGCCACTCCCTACTGGTGAGCAGGTTTGTCGGTACAGCATTTTTAGAGGGATAATTTGTAGTATCTTTAAATATTTTTTAGTATCTACGAAAACTAAATATGTATATTTTCTTTGACCCAAACATTCTACTAGTAGTGATCCCTAAAGAAACATGAGTGTGTAAAGATAAAAGAGTTCAGTCCAGTTCAGCTGCTCAGTTGTATCTGACTCTTTCCAACCCCAGCACGCCAGGCCTCCCTATCCATCACCAACTCCTGGCGCTTGCTCAAACTCATGTCCATTGAGTCGGTGATGTCATCCAACCTTCTCATCCTCTGTCGTCCCTTCTTCTCTTGCCTTCAATCTTTCCCAGCATCAGGGTCTTTTCAAATGAGTCAGTTCTTCACATCAGGTGGCCAAAAGATTGGAGTTTCAGCTTCAGCATCAGTCTTTCCAATGAATATCCAGCACTGATTTCCTTTAGGATGGACTGGTTGGATCTCCTTGCTGTCCAAGGACTCTCAAGAGTCTTCTCCAACACCACAGTTCAAAAGCATCAATTCTTTGGCACTCAGCTTTCTTTACAGTCCAACTCTCACATCCATACATGACTACTGGAAAAACCACAGCTTTGACTAGATGGACTTTGTTGGCAAAGTAATGTCTCTGCTTTTTAATATGCTGTCTAGGTTGGTCATAAGTTTTCTTCCAAGGAGCAAACGTCTTTTAATTTCATAGCTGCAGTCACCATCTGCAGTGATTTTGGAACCCCCAAAATAAAGTCTGTCACTGTTTCCATTGTTTCCCCATCTATTTTCCATGAACTGATGGGACCAGATGCCATGATCTTAGTTTTCTGAATGTTGAGTTTTAAGCCAACTCTTTCACTCTCCCCTTTCAATTTCATTAAGAGGGTCTTTAGTTCTTTGCTTTCTGACATAAGTGTGGTATTATCTGAATATCTGAGGTTATTGATATTTCTCCCGGCAATCTTGATTCCAGCTTGTGCTTCATCCAGTCCAGCATTTCTCATGATGTACTCTGCATATAAGTTAAATAAGCAGGGTGACAATATAAAGCCTTGACATACTCCCTTCCCGATTTGGAACTAGTCTGTTGTTCCATGTCCAGTTCTAACTGTTGCTTCTTGACCTGTGTACAGATTTCTCAGGAGGCAGGTAAGGTGGTCTGGTCTTCCCATCTCTAGAAGAATTTTCCACAGTTTGTTGTGATCCACACAGTCAAAGGCTTTGGCATAGTCAATAAAGCATAAATAGATGTTTTTCTGGAACTCTCTTGCTTTTTCGATGATCCAGTGGATTTTGGCAATTTGATCTCTGGTTCCTCTGCCTTTTCTAAATCCAGCTTGAACATCTGCAAGTTTACGGTTCACATACTGTTGAAGCCTGGCTTGGAGAATTCTGAACATTACTCTGCTAGCATGTGAGATGAGTGCAATTGTGCAGTAGTTTGAGCATTCTTTGGCACTGCCTTTCTTTGGGATTGGAATGAAAACTGACTTTTCCAGTCCTGCGGTCACTGCTGAGTTTTCCAAATTTGCTGGCATACTGAGTGCAGCACTTTCACTGCATCATCTTTTAGGACTTGAAATAGCTCAGATGGAATTCCATCACCTCCACTAGCTTTTAGTGATGCTTCCTAAGGCCCACTTGACTTCACATTCCAGGATGTCTGGCTCTAGGTGAATGATCACACCATCGTGATTATCTGGGCCATGAAGACCTTTTCTGTATAGTTTTTCTGTGTATTCTTGCCACCTCTTCTTCATATCTTCTGCTTCTGTTAGGTCCATACCATTTCTGTCCTTAATTGTGCCCAACTTTGCATGAAATGTTCCCTTGGTGTCTCTAATTTTCTTGAAGAGATCTCTAGTCTTTCCCGTTCTATTATTTTCCTCTATTTCTTTGCATTAAAGAGTAAGAATGTTCATTAGGACACTGCATTCAGGCATATATCATAGGTCAAATAAATTATGGAAAAACCATACACTGGCGTACTCTTACAGATTTTAAAATGATATAGATTGTCAAGACATATTTTTTAGACAAAACATTAATTTGCAAAAGTTAAAATAAAATTCCCACACTAACAGAATGCAAACTTTTAATGCTGAGAGAATACAGTGTCAATCAATTTTTGAAGTTTTTGGTCTGGGTAATTAGAAAATAATTTGTTGCTTCCTTCTCCCCCAGTTTCCTTACTTTGTAATTTTCCCCACAAATAATGATTTTGATGGATCATGCATGATGGATAATGCATTTCAAATCATGATAAAAGAAGCAAACCTGTTGTAGCCATTTGAGCTAGATGTCTAAAATTAATGCAGAAGAACTCAGAGGGAAACGAAATCTTTGTTATGAAAAATTTTACTAAGTTGTTTTACTAAGTTGAGTGAAAACTGAAAGGCACTTAAGTCTAGGCAGGATTAGTTAGGTCAATCATACACATACTGATAGCATAAATTAGTCACAGAACTTAGACAAGTTAAAAATCTCTAGGGTGATTTAGTCTGAGGACCAACCTAGATTTACTATGATAACCAAACTAAATTGTGGGAGTAGGACTGGACAAGAGCACTAGAGTGTCCTCCTGAAACTTAAGAATGTATATTAGTGGTCCTCAAATTTTATCCTTGCATAACCCCCAAAGAGGTTTTGAAAAACTAGGCAGAAAAATTAGTTACTCTTTTACACATTTCTGGATAGACATATAAATTGTTATCATAAGTTTAAACTTATGATAAGTTGCAAAGGACAAAATTTTCAGCATATTTACCCCTATGTCCAGAGCGGCACTATTCACAATAGCCAAGACATGGAAAAAATCTAAATGGCCATCAACAGATGAATGGATAAAGAAGTTGTGGTATGTATATACAATAGACTACTACTCAGTCATAAAAAAGAATGCAATAATGTCATCTGCAGCAACATGAACACAACTAGAGACGATCATACTAAATGAAGTCAGAAAGAGAAAGGTAAGTACCACATGATATCACTTATATGTGGAATTTAAAATACGACACAAATGAACTTATTTATGAAACGAACAGACACACACACAGAGAACATACTTGTGCTTGCCAAAGGGGAAGTGGGATGGGGGAAGAACAGACTGGGAGTTTGGGGTTACCAGATGCAAACTATTATATAAATAATGGATAAACAACAAGGTCCTACTGTGTAGCACAGGCAACTATATTCAGTGTCCTGTGATAAACCAAAATGGAAAAGAATATGAAAAAGAATGTATATACATATATAAGTGAGTCACTTTGCTGTACAGCAGAAATTAATACAACACTGTAAATCAACTATTCTTCAATAAAATAAATTTTAAAAAAGATTGGAGTAGGAAAGTATGCTCTATTTGGTGACAAGGAAATTATTCCTTCAGAGTGGAAAATAAATGTAAAACTGAGAAGTTTGAGATCCTATGTGCCTAGACTATCCAGATGTTTTTCTTTCAACAACATACTAATTGTCTATAATGTACCAATCACAGCTAAACGTGGGAGATATAGTAGATAAGAACCAGTTCTTCTCCTTGAGGAATCTGGGGGAGGTGAGATGGGGGAAGAGACATGTAAATAAACAATTACAATTCAATGCAACATACTTTAATAAAAGCATTATCTATTGTGCCTTAAGAAATCAAAACCATGAATAACCTGGCTCTGGACAGGTGAAAGTGGTGATCTCTGAGGAATAATTATTACACGTGACATTGGAACTAGCTCCAGGATGAATGGGGATTTACTATCCAAAGAAGTGGCTGTGTAGCAAAGGGAGGGTGTTCCAGATAAAGTGAACAATGTGCTCAAAGAAATAAGCATTTGAAAAAAAAACTTGGAGGAATGGCTAGATTACAATGCATATATAGTGCACATATCATGGTAGGATCAACCAGGTGGAGGCCAGTTCATGTTCAGCCTTGAATGGCATGCCTTGGAGTTTGAACTTTATAGATAGGAGGGAGCTAACTGGATGGCTTTGAGTAGAAATATGACATTTTTTTTTTTGGAGACACATATTCCAGACAAAAAGGAAAAACAGAAGAGACACTAGAAGCAAGGCGATTAGTAAGGAAGCTATTAATTGTTTAGGTAAGATGATGAGGAAATGAACAAAATCAGTAATACCAAACAGTATGAGGAGAAGATACTTGAGGTATTCAAAGATACAAGAAGTTGAGATTCTCAGTCTCCTCCACCATTCCCCAATGCCACTTTGGGTGATAAGAAAATGATCAAGGATGACTGAGATTTTAAGCTAACATGCCTGAGTAGATGGTGCAGGTATCAATTCAAGTTGAGGACAGAGACGAGGGACAAGCTAGGAGGGAAGGGTAAAGACCATGAATTAGGTTCTGACCCAATGAGTGTGGAAGGTAAAAAGGACTGGAGGCCTAGACAGTAGTATAAGCTAGGGGAGTGGATATAATGACCTAACAAGGATATGGAAAGATGGTAAATAGTGGTAGGGTGGTGGTAAAAAGAGATGAGGACAGTGTAGCAGTTGAGAGAAGGGTCTGGAGTCAAATTAGTCATTTAAACAAACTATTTAATTTTCTAACTTTGGTTTTATCTCTAAAATAAAGTTTATAATAGCACCAACTTTAGATGGTTTATTAAATGACATAATTCATATAAAGCCATTAACCAGCCCTAGCACACAGGAAAAGCTCAATGTCTGAATGCTTACTGCAGGTTGTTGATGGGGGTGCGAGGAATGGTAGCAACAAAAATGAAAAAATTTGTATTTTGTCTGATGCAAGACTTGTGTGGTTGACTGATAGATAAATTTTCAAACCCATATTAGATTTTGAATGTAAACCAGCATGAGAAAAAGGTGAGAGGGAGCCCCCAAATAAGGTGTTTTTCAGCAGATACAAAGTAGTAATGCTCTCTCTCACTCAAGTGATTGACCACGTGCTAGCAGAGTACTTAATCTGGATTGATAATGTTCAAGTGGAGATGCCAAATAACATTATATGTCATGTAGTTGGAAACTACAGTAGATTCTACCGTTTTTCTATCTGGCATCTGCTAGTAGAAAAATGTTGCAACATGTTCAGTTTGGCTAATTAACCCAGACTCATGTGAATAATACGTGCAGAGTCTAACTTCTGGAACGTGCCTAGGCCTAAGAACAGGAACTGCTCTTCATGAGTGAACTGGGATGACGCCATTAGTTCTGTTACTTTCCAGTAGCAGACACTACTGCTAAGTTAGTAGAAAATGACATGTCCTACTCATGCAAAATGCCTTTTACTAATAATTTTTGCTTTTTCAAAATCCAGTACTAAAAGTGGTCCTAAAAACATTAGCTATTAACTCTTTAAAAAAGGGTTAAGCCTTTTTTTTAAAAAGGTATCTGAAGAACTTTTTATATTCTCAGCATCAGAGATATGTAGCTACTTCAACAGTATGCAAAGAAAGGGAAATAAAGAATTGTTTGATACTTTACTCAGTGTTTCTGAAAGCCTGACCTTGGATCACCTTATCAAAATCCCCTGGATGATTATTAACAATACAGATTTTTCTGGAGCTTTCCCCAGATTCACTGAATTAGAATCTCTAATTTTTAAGTTCCCCACATTAAAATTGGAGAACCATTGTCTTAGATTCATTCATTCAATAAATAAATATTTAATGCCAACAATATACTCAGATTGGACTGCTTTAGAAGTTACTAATAATAACTACCATACACTGACTATATACCATGTGCTACACACAATATGCTAATGCATTTTACATGTGTTTGACTCACTTTGTTCAACAATCCTGAGGTTTTACACTTCTATGTAATAGATGATAAACAGAATGAGTAAACTGTTTGAAGTCATCAGCTAATGAATATCCCTATTCCTGAAATCCAGGTCTGATTCTAAAATCTGTGGTCTTAATTGGTATATTATTTAGCTTTACTTGAATCTGGAATAAACTTAAAACTGTTTCATAGTCCCACATGAGCAAATTTTCTCCTACACAAAAAAAGTGATTGATGGAGTGCATTACTTAACTTCCAATGCGAAGACTAAAAATATTCTGTATCTAAGAGTTTCTGCCCTCTCAGAGAATTTTCTTCCTTCTGCTTATCTTTCATGATCAACTGTAAGTCTAGGATAGGAGGACTACACAAGCTTGGCTGTCCTGGGAGTTTTCCTCTTGTGATCATGAAGTAAATTCTACAAACATCTGTAAATCCACTGAACATAGACTGTTCTTCGTGTACTAAGTGCTAAGTATAATCTTGATTTTGCAATTTTTAATAGGCTCTGATGAATGCTACCAACAAGCTATCACAGAAACACTAGGACCAATTAAGACTTGCAGGAGAATTTCAGGGAGAAAAATAACATTGCCGAAATTGGAATGAGGCCACATGGCCAGTACTTGCTTCAGTATCTGCTTTGATAACATCAAGATTCATCTGTATTTGAATTGCAAGGCCCACACACCTTTCATCAACAGTCCTTGGGCTGCCAGGAGATGAAACTCGTGAAACTATGCTGACATCAGTACACTCTGCTGTAGATGACACTGCATCAGCTCCAAGTGAAGGCAAAGTAGCGGCAACGATTTATTAAAAGGTAGACAGTCTATGCTGCCAGTGCAGGGTACTAATACACTCTACACTGGATGGCATCACTGACTCAATGGACATGAGTTTGAGCCAGCTCCGGGAGTTGGTGATAGACAGGGAAGCCAGGTGTGCTGCAGTCCGTGGGGTTGCAAAGAGTCGTACACAACTGAGCGATTGAACTGAACTGAGACAGTCTATGTTGCCAGTGCAGGGTACTAATACAGTCTACGCAGACAGGAGGATTAAATGCTAAACTGTTCTTCATAGGACATGACAGAAAGTGGTATGCTGAGAACTGGGATGGATTTAACGAGCAGCTCATGGTATGGGTAAGAGTAGCTCCATTTGGGAAGATTTAATCATGATTGGAAAAGGATGAAAACCTTTAGTTTTCTTACTTTGAAGTAGTCTTGCAAAAAATGTTAAGTTGAGTGTAAGCATGGCTCCAGACCAACTTCTGATGTACAAGAAACAAGAAAAAGGAGACAGTCAAAAAGACCCCCAGGCCTGAACTTTTCAAAATGACAATGTCACCTGGAAAAAAAAATGGGGGGACTGTTCTAGATTAAGGCTAAATAGTTATAATACCACAATACAGTACATAAGCCATAACTGGATCTTCAGTTTTGTTTTGTTTTTTTTGCAAGGAGGAGAAGGTATAGAAGACATTTTTGGGTCAAATGGGAAAACATATGTACATACAGATTGGATTCTGAAGACTACAGAATTATTAACTTCCTTACTTGTTGATAATGATATTATGTTTTACAGGAGAACTTTAGAATTCATAGGAAATACATGTTGGGAATTTTAGAGATGTCTGCTTAACAACAGGCGTCTGCAACCTATTTCCAAATGTCTCAATGACAAAAAGTATGCAAGAAGAAATGAAATAAATATGGCACAATGTTAACAACTGTTGGATCTAGGTGATAGGTATATGAATATTTGTTGCATTCTTAAAACTTTTAATGTATGAATATTTCTTTGATAAAATATTGGGGGAAGAAATCGTGTTGAGTAGCAGAACTATGCTGCAATTCTGATAAACCGAAATTCCCTAAAACCGAAGTTGCTGGCAAGCATACTGGGCATCCAGGAGACACCTGATATTCAATCTTTAAGTATTTATCAAAATAATATCATGTGCAGGGTAAAATAATAGGCTGATAAATCTGATACAAACCAGCCTATTTAGGAGTAAATTGGGCTTTCCAGGTGGCACTGGTGGTCAAGAACCTGCCCGCCAATGCAGGAGATCTGAGTCTGATCCCTGGGTTGGCAAGATCCCCTGGAGGAGGGCATGGCAACCCACTTCAGTATTTTTGCCTGGACAGAAGAGCCTGGCCAGCTCTAGTCCATACAGTCACAAAGAGTTGGACACAACTGAAGCAACTTAGCATGCACGCAAGGCTGAGAAGCTAAGAACACAAGCAGCTGTTATATAAAACAATGGTTGTCATAAAAGAGGTTCAGAAAAATGCTAGGTAAGCTCAGAGGAAATTAATTCCTGCTGGGGAAAATCTGGATACACATCTCCAAGGTTACTAGGACATGGATACAGAATCACAAAAGGTTGGTGCTTCAGTGATTAATCTTGTTAGAAACAAGAATAGTCCATTTTGGCTGGAGAATGAGTACTAAGAATATAAAAAGAAATTCAGCAAAGAATGTAGGTGTGCACCCTTGTTGTTGACTAGCGTGGATATAAACAATTTTCAGTTTACCTGAAAGTTCTCCTGATCCTTTTCCCCCGAAGCTTTAGGTATCCAACCCGGTATTACGAAGATGACTGACAGGTGTTGACTCAAACCTACAGAAGGAACTACATGAGATAAATGTGAGACACTTCTGGTAAAGAGTCATGTAAAACTAATACGATTCGAATATTCACAAACATTAAATTGTTTAATATACAGTAGACTTGCAGGATTAGGACAGTGTACCTTCTTTCAGAATGGCAGTCAGTGCTTACAAACTCTCACCAGAGAAACAAAGGGAGAAAATTCAGAATCTGAAGACAGGAAGTGGGAAAATAAGACTTAAAGGTGTTGCCGCGGTGGTGGGTAACCATCTTCTTCCTTTGTAGCTGGGAACGTAAAACGATTTCCTCAAGCTCCAGAATTCTCCATCCTCAAAGGTCAGGGGGTGAAAGTACTTAACAGAATTTGCGGGGGCGTGGTCAGCAGCTCCACTTTGCCAGAGTTACGGGCTCCACCCGGCGGCCCGCACCCAGGCCCCTCCCGTCTCGACTTGCTGCAGCTCGGCGAGGGGAGCCGGTTGAGCGGCCTCGCCCTACAGGGAGCCTCAAAGGGGCGGAGGGAGGGCGGGCCGCCGCCTGGCCAGCCCGGAAAGAAAACCTTCTTCCAGCGGAAGCGACTCTGAGCCTTGCTCTCCTCCGGGACTCTCGGTCTCCCAGGGCCCTCGGGCCCGCTCGGATCTGACCCACGGTTCTGAACCAGGGGACACTCACCTCACTTCTCGACTCCTGTCAGAATGGGTACTCCCTGGGACAAGGGGGGCGCAAGCTATTCCCATCCTTCTGCCATGACCCCATTCAGAAGTGTCAAATGCAACTTCCGGGCAAGACAGGGATTTTCGGAGCCCTAAACTCCTGTCCACCTAAGTAAGTGACCAGACGTCCCAGCAAAATAAGGGCCGGGAAACCTGCTCTCTCTAATCCTGCAACCGGGAAGGTAGTCTGGAATAGGAATTAACTTGTTTTACATGGGATGTCTGGTCACCTTTGGTCCTTTTTTGGGCCTACTTACAGATGCTTCTCTTCCCTGACGGCTCAATTGTTGCCCAAGGCAACTGTGAGTCTGGGCGAAGGGAAAACTACGTCACACAGGAGACGGGAGGCCAGGAAACTCCCGTTGCCATTATCAGTTATGGCTGCCTTAGCGTCAACAGTAACTTCCGCTTGAGAGTTGTTACTCTACCCTGCTGGAGGCTCTCTCCGTGGCCCAGCTAGCCAGCGGCGCCCAGTGGGCGGGAGAGAGGGCGTCCAGGAGCAGAGGAAAGGAAAAAGGCGCAGAGAGGGAAGCTGGCGCCAATACCTCACTCTGATTGGGTAGCGTCGCTGGCGACAGTGCGTCTCTCTGATTGGGCAGCGTTGGCGGCCCTGGCCCCGCCTGTTTCTCTTCCCCGGCGATTGACGGGCCTGCACTCGAGAGGTGGGGCGGGGCGGTAGGAGCTAGAGTGTGTGGAGGGGCGGGCGGGGCGGGGCGGGGCGAGTGGGGGAGGGGCGGACGGGGGGCGGCGGTTGGGCAGCGTCGCTTCCAAGGAGGAGGAGGAAGGAGGGCGAGCGAGGAGGATGGCGAAGTCCGGGCTTCTGACGGTAACTAGGGGCCGCCGAGGCGGGAGGGTGCCTGTTGGCCGGTTCTTGTTGCCTTCCTTCCTGTCCGTCCGGCGGTCTGTCGGTAGGGGGAGGCCCCGCGCGTCCTGACAGGCGCGAGCCGGCGGGGCCGGGGCGAGGCCCGAGGGGCCGGGGCCCTGGGAGGCGCCGTCGCCGCCGCTTTCCTGGGTGCTGTCGCCGGGAGGCCCGGGCCCTGGGAGCTGACTCTCCTGCGGGGCCCGCAGCCGAGCACCGAGAGCGAGCCGGCCGGCTGACAGTGTCCGGGGGCCGGGCCTGCGGTGGCGGCGGGCGGCCGGCCTGCCGGCCGGCCGGGACAGCGCCCGGACGAGGACTAACCGGCGCAAGAGCCGGGGCCGGGGGCGCCCGGAGGATAGTCTCGCTCTACTGGGCTCCTGGGGTCACTGGGCCCAGGCTGTGGGGTGCCCCGTGGGCGTGCGAATCGTTGGCGGGGGCCTTGGCGCAGCGGTAGTGGTACGGGGTGGAGTCTTTCCTCGCCCCTTCCCCAAAGCCCACCGCGCTCACAGTCTCCTCTCGGTTCCGTGAAGAGTGGTGAGTCGGCTTTGGGTGTGTTGCTTGGTGAAGCGAGTTGTAGGCATCCAAGAGTGCTCTGTTGGACATGTCTAATGGCAACCTTTTTCCGCGGAGGCTTTTAGGGGTAGAGGAAAAGTACTCCTCCCCGCCTCCCCCGCCCCCCTCCATGCTAAAGGCTTTGGGACAAAACGATTTTCCCCCAGCCCCTCAGTATCCATTGTTTTGTACCACGTCCCTCTCCTCCTTTCCTAGGTAGAAGAAGAATGACTCCAAGCCATTAATTGCCTTCATTTTTTTTTTTCCCTCAAAAATCAGCAGAGGGTGTGTGTAGTTGTGTTACTGTGGATCTACAAACAGGTGAAATGAATACCGTTTCAGTAGTTGGAAAGAAGATGCTTTTTTTGTGTGTGTGTCTGTGTGTGTGTTTAAGCTTTCGGCCCTTTCAGTTGGTGATTTGATTTTCTTGTCTTTTGCTTTGTATCATAATGGGGGTGATGAGAATAAAAGAGGAAGCAATGTTTTGCAATCTACCCAAAAAATGTTTTCTAAGTCTCTAGGGATGCTGAAGCAAAATTGGGTTGCAGATGTGGACTGTATAGTATTTGCCTCCCTCATGATAAGTACCACCAGTCTATATCTAAGCTTACACCTGTGCAGTATTGTACACTTCTTCGTAAATGTCAGCACTTTCTCGTTACTCGGTACTCAAGAGTAGTGGATAGTTGTATCTAAAACTATTTTTTGTTAGGTTTTTCAGAATCTTCGAGTACACTTGTGTCACCAGGTATTTTTTACAGCATCAACCCTGAAAGATTGTCTTAAAGACCTCAGTTTATTAGTTGCTGATCTCTACCCTCACCTTTACATGCTGTAGCCCTTGTAACTGTTTGTTATTATGTATTTGAGGAGATTTAGTTATTGAGTACAATTTGTGACATTCAGCAAGCTTACAGTTCATAGTTTGAATTTGTTAAGTGTTTATGTTTTCTGTGTGACAGTGACAAGAATTATTAGGAATAATTATGTAAATGACCATTCCCTACCTACATAAGGATCTTAGACTGAATATGATAAATCTTTTAAATACTAATTTGGACCTCAGGTACACTGTAAAAGTTTTATTTAATCATGCATATGCATTTTAAAATAGACCACAGAGAAATAAAGGCTTTGTCTAATGGTTTAAATGTAACGTAAAGCTGACATATAAAACTGTATTCTTGAAATGCCAGTTTGGAAATAACGGACATGGCCTATCTCTAAGGTTACCGCTTTTTCCCAGCGTTTGTTCAGCTTTTGAAAAAAACATCGATCTCAGGTTGGCATTTGTTTTCTGATTTCTGATTGTTAATACAATTTTTCAAGTGTTTTAAGATTTTCTCTTTTATTTGTTATGAATGGTAATGGATTAAAGAGTGATGTTAAGAAATACATTAATAACTTGCAGCTGAATTTTTTTTAAGTTTTTAAGCTACCATATTCAGAAAGTTGATCAGAACTGTTTTGATAATGGTAACAAGTAAGACACAGCAACTTGTGAGCTAGAAACCAGTCAGAAATTTGAATCATTTCAGTTTTCAAAAGGAACACTAAAATCATAAATTTTTCTGTTATGCTTGCTGGAATTATACTTTCTGAATTTTTTTGTTTCTTCAGTGACTTGGGAGAGGGCTTCTCCCATGTTCAAGAGAGATGATAAACTGGAATTCTGGGTAGAATGCTCCCAAAGATGGCTTCTGAATAACTGCTAGTATATTTTTTTTGCCTTGCTTTACCTGTATGGATTTTGAGGGTGAGTGTGAAAATTGAAATTCCTTGTTATCTAGGCAGTTAAATTGCAGTCATATTTGTTTTCAAAATACGCTGGACTATCAATATTTGTTGTGTAATTTAATATTTCTGTAAGACTTGTATTCTTTAAACAGTTTAAATAGTTCTTAGATTTTAAATATATGAGAAGAATACCAGAATCTGTTGTTGTTGGTTTGTTTTTTTTTTTTTACTGAAAAATATACACTAACCTGGGCATGCAGATATAAGGATGAATTTCTTTGGAGGTTGAAGATTAAATGAAAGACTATATCTTCATAGGATTCAGTTCACTATATCGTTCGTGTATCTTTCATGAGTGAAAAAGCATAGAGTATATGCTTACAGTAATTTAAAAAAATCACAAGACCAAAACACTCTCAAAACAATAAAAAACAACAACAGAAAAACAAGCTGACTCCCATGTCCTTCAGTGAGTTCTGAGGTCTGTAACTTGGGCTTAGTGGAGGTGTTCTTGAACTGGATTATAAGATATCAATTAGGAGAGGAAACTTAGATATAAAACTTTGACATTGCCTAATAAGATCCCTGGGGAATTAGTAAATACTTTGTTGTAGATGAATTAGAAATGGGCTGTAATTTAGCAGCAGAATGATAAAGTACTTCTATGTGATACTTGAAAAAAGAGTACGGCAAATAAATTTGCTGCTATTTTTGCTTATTATTTGACTTATATTTCCTGCATTACGTATTTTACATTAAACATTAGGCATATTCTAATTTAAGGCTAAATCTTTCACCGACTAAGGAATATATAGGTCAGGTTTGCTATTCCTATCTTCTGAATTTTACGTTGTATCAAAGTTGTATACTATATATCTTTCTGGAAATATTTTTTTCTGTTAACACAGTAGTTAAATTTTGTATTTTACTATCTACTCTGACTTTTAAAATATGAAAAATTTTTGTCACAAATTGACCTATAGTGTGCTTCAAGTATTGGAGTGCTCTGAAATGTAATTGTCAACCAGTGCAGGTAGAAAAGAACATGCGAAAGTCTTAAGAAACTGATTTATGTTCTAAAATATGTAGTTGCATTATCTTAACATAATATTTCTTCTGTCTTTAACATTTTCTCCTGGTTCCCAGTTTTTTAGCACATCATCTTTAACTCAGCAAATCAAAGTTCTCATGTATGAAAAGCGTATTCTAATTGCAGAGGGCTCTTCAGCTTTGGGGATGTTGGTAACATACGTGCTTTTTGAGAAAGTATGATGTTCCCATTATCAAGATTTAAAGAACTAATTAGATTATTTCACACTATGTACCTCATTCCAACTTTTGTAAAGATCATAACTGGTCACAGAAAGTAGTTCGTGCTAGAAAAGGTTAAAATTTCTTTTATTGGAAATAATGAACATATTGCTTGAAGGTAAAACATTACAGGTGACCTTAAAAGAGGGTATGATTTGTCCCTATGTGAAATGAACTTGAAAGACTACTATGAAATATTTTGGAATGTCTATCTTCTAATGTTCATAGCACTGTGAACACACAGTTTAAGCATCTTATTTGCCCTCAAACACTGCCCTATAAATCCTGCAAGTTTAGTTAAGTAATTTCACCCTTGACAAATCTTTTTTCTTTTAGTTTTTCTAATGCCTTGTAGGTAAAGTAGAAATGATGTGTTCTGACATGGGTAATGTCTAGAATTTGGAGTTAATTTCATCAGTTAAATTTGGGCTTTCTCCCAGAAAGAAAAACACCAATACAGTATACTAATGCATATATATGGAATTTGAAAGATGGTAACGATAACCCTATATGCGAGGCAGAATAAGAGACACAGATGCATGGAACAGTCTTACGGACTCTGAGGGAGAAGGTGAGGGTGGGATGTTCTGGGAGAATAGCATTGAAACATGTCTATTATCATATGTGAAACAGAACACCATTCCAGGTTCAATGCATGAGACAAATGCTCATGGCTGGGGCAGTGGGATGACCCAGAGGGATGGTGTGGGGAGGGATGTGGGAGGGGGGTTCAGGATGGGGAGCACATGTAAACCCACGGCTGATTCATGTCAGTGTATGGCAAAAACCACTACAATATTGTAAAGTAATTAGCCCCCAACTAAAATAAATAAATTTATTAAAAAAAAAAATTGGGGCTTCTCTGTTTCCAGTTTTGTATTGTACAACAGTCCTTCCTGCCTTCAGGACTTTCACAATTTTGCAGATAGTTTTTAAGTTAACCTTTAAATTTTGTTATGTAAGTGTTTCTGATTAACTAGTTTCATACTCACTAATGTCATAGACCTTCTACTGAGTGCTATGTGTGTCCCAGTCTGTGAAGGTACAGAGGTAAATATACTGTTTCCTGCTTTCAGTAAGTTCATGGTTTGTTGCCTGAAGGGGACAAACAGTAGTTAATTGTTTTGCAGTGTGACAAGTGCTTTGATAGAAGTATACACTGAAGAACTCAGATGAATTAATTCAGACTGCATGTATAATCAGCAGTACTTACTGAAGGATACAACCTGAACTAACTCTTGAAGACAAGTTGGATAAATGGAGGGTAGAAAAAGCATAGAAGTTATAGATGTTAAGGTCCATTTGGAGAATTGCAGGGAATAACAATTTGGAGTCCATCTATGACTTAATGTTCATATTTTAAGTGATACAGTAGGCTTTCATTAAAGTTATTTTTAGAGATTGTATGCCTTTTGTGCCTCATTTAATTTGGGGCTTGAACTATGGATTTGCACTAATGTTACGAATCTGCTCCAAATTATTATTTAAAATTTTTAACTAAGTATATTTTCATAGTTAAATAGAAGAACATATCAGCCTAATGTGGAATAATTCTGAAGCATGGAACTTGGATAATGATAAAATGTTTCAAAATCATATTTAAATATATTTTTCTCATATCATACTTAAATATATTTTTTCAGCCTTTATGTATCATGTTAAGAGTAACATTTATGAATTTCCTTCCTTAGAACTCATGGTGAGTTATTTTGCAGATATTTAAAATGCACTTTTCTGAGAACATTAAAAATAGCCTCTTTCCATACTTACTTCACAGTGCCACTCTTTGCTTAAAAGTCAGACTGTATGATCAGTAGTTATATCCTGGTAGCCTGCTAGAAGTCTTTGTATGCCTTTAAATCTTTTTAAGATTTAAAAGTTCTCTGAACTTGACTGTTAAAAAGTAATTTTTCATGCAGTGTGATTTAATACTTATTTGAGGATGAAATGAAGGACCTTCGGCCCTCCCAAAGTGCCGTAGTTTCCCATTTTAAAACATTCTCATATTTGCCTTTTTTTAATGCTTCCTGTTGGGGCTTCCCTGATAACTCAGTTGGTAAAGAATCTGCCTGCAGTATGGGAGACCTCGGTTCTATTCCTGTCGGGAAGATCCCCTGAAGAAGGGATAGGTAACCCACTCCAGTATTGTTGGGCTTCCCTGGTGGCTCAGACATTAAAGAATCGGCCTGCAATGTGGGAGGCCTGGATTTGATCTCTCGGTTGGAAAGATCCTCTGGAGGAGAGTATGGCAACCCACTCCAGAATTCCTGGAGAATCCCCGTGGACAGAAGAGCATGGCAGATTATAGTCCATGGGGTCACAAAGAGTCAGACACGACTCAGCAACTAAGCACAGCAATCTTTCCTGTTATTTTCATTATAGAAATCTGAGAAATTCCTTTTTAAATGTTTCACATTTTAGCAGTTCCCATTATAAATGTTACAACCCCATGCTCTCTTCACCTGGCTAACCTAATTGCTGGTCAGGCCCTAATATCACATCCTTGGGGAGGCCTTTGATCTCTAGTTAGATTCTCCTGTTTTAAGGTCTCCCACCTGTTATTTCCTTTTTATAATACTCATCATTTTTGTAATGATGTGTTTAATGTCTTGTCCCTTTTGTGATACTGTAAGCTTCATGATGAGCATCAAGTATTTCTGTGCTCTTTACTACCGTTTCTCCGATACACAATGTCTTGACCTTGTAAGGCTTCTAATAGAAAATTTGTCTAGGGCCCCCAAACAAACAGGCCACTAAAAAGGACAAAGAGATATTATAGTGCTTTTGCTCTTAAACACATTTTCTGCTCTTAGAACCCCCTAGGCCTTAATTGAGGGCTCTTTAAACTTTTATAATATACAATTATTTTCAAGTTTGGTAGCCAAATGTAGAAAGGTCTAGGGTACTCCTAGAGGCCATATGAAAGTTGAAAATAAGAGCAAGGGTAAAGGACTTAAAAAGCAGATGTAAGACATTAAAAAATATAGCAGTTTAAGGCAAATTAATGTGATAAATACTTAAAATCTTTTAAGATGCCATTTGTTTTATATGTAGAATAGTATAGCAAAAATGATGTAAGATCGTGACAAAGATATTAATTGCTGTTGGTAAATTTTGATAAAGATGACACAGGAGCAGGTATTATATTTCAGAAAGGTTTGCATCTAAAATGATAACAATTAAGAGTTTTAATGTTAGCCTTTTGTTACTGGGAAGATTTGCTTAATGAGATGAAACATAGTAGGTATTATAAGTATTTATTAAGTAAAATTAAGTTGAAGCAAATGATTGAAAGTCCTGATTTAGTGCAGTATATTATTACTGCCTTAAAAGCTTTTGGATTTTATACCTACCATGTGTTTCTTTGTGTACTGAGGTATGAAATATGTAAAACTGGTAACAACAGGTTTGTCAGTTTTGAATGAAAACATACCTGTTGCGGTGATATGACAAAATGACATAAAGTAATTTTTAAACTGCTAAAGAGAGTAGTGGTTTAGTCGCTAAGTTGTGTCCGACTTTTGCTATCCCATGAGCTGTAGCCTGCCAGGCTCCTCTGTCCATGGGATTCTCCAGGCGAAAATACTGGAATGGGTATCCAATTCCTTCTCCAGAGGATCTTCCCGACTCAGGAATCGAACTTGGGTCTCCTGCATTGAAGGCAGATTCTTTACTGACTGAGCTATGAGGGAAGTCCTGAAAGAGTAAGTTTTATTGTTTATTTTTGGCATTTTTGGTAAGCTAGACTGGAAAAATTACGTTGGAGGTCATAATTACTTGTTTTAGAAGTCTGTAGAATGTAGCAGCTTGGATAACCTGAAATAGATTATTTTTAATTCAACTTTGTTTTTTATGTCTTCTGGAATAAAGAATTTGATATTTCACTTAAAGGGCTTTAGTTCTGGTTCACATAAATTTATTTTGTCTTAGTTTTGTAATCTATTGAGTTCTCTGACTATATAAGGATAGGTAAAAGAGCTAGTTATTTCTTATTTTGTTGCTAAAACAAATATTGGTTTATCTACCATGTGTTAATTACAGTTTTAAAGTCATAGAAATGGGATACTTATATACCAGGCAGCTTAAAATAGTAAGGTTTTATGATTTAATCTTGAAAACATTTATTTCTGTACTTTGGAAGTAGGGATTTGAAATTCTTAATACTAGAAATATGGCCTAGTTTCAGAACACCCACTAAACAACTGTCAAAACTCAGCATGCTAAATGGCTTATAGTGCTGCAGTATTTTTTAATTTATCCCACCTCCTGTTATATAATAGCTTATAGTAGTACACACAGAACATGAGTATTAGGACAAGAACGAAGTGTATTGAAGATCCAGAACGTGAGACTGTATGGGGCTTTGGATTGGGCAGGAAAGACCTAAGATGATCAGATACAATGATGGTCAGTGGGTGAGTGAGTAACATAAATCAGTTAATGTTTTAGGTTGCAAATAAGGCATGAAAAACAAAAATTGTTTTGGGGCTTGAGAACAATGATTCTTTAAAATGGAGTCACAGTTTTTGAAACAAACACTTAAAAATTCTATTAAAATGTGTTAATATTTTTATTTAAAAAGTTTGACAACTCTTGTGAAATTGTCATGATGCTTGTGTACAGGACTTAAGTATTTCAATGTAAATAATTTTATACATTTCCCCCAGAATGTTGTGCAACCCTAATGTTGCAGCATTTTATCAGACTGTGAGAAACAGATACTGAAACTGATTAGAAACTAACTGTAAAGTATGAAACTAGTTTATACCCATTGTTCAGGATAGTATACTGTCAAGGCATTATATAAAACATACTTTTTACTAGCTTATTTTGTTAATTAAAAAAGGGACTGAGTTATCTACACTAATTATTGTTCTCAGGCAAATGGATTTTAGAGTTAAATGTTTCAGTTTAAAGATTTTGGGATATGAAAAAGGAAGGACTTAATAAATTTGCCTTAAAAGTCAGCTATGTAGTTTTTATAGTGTTAGCTCTGTGAGTAATGCTTTAATGCATAACTAATTATCCGCATGCAAAGCATACAAAAATAAACTTATCTGGCCTTTTTTCAACTGGAGCTCACTTATACCTGATATTTTCATACACACACACACACACATTATGCTAATTGATACTTTTATAATGACCCTGTAGTAATATCTTGAAGATTTTTGTTTTATCAAAGAAAGTTAAAATTAAGTTTCATATAATTGAAGTTGTAGCCTATCCTTTCTCCAGGGGATCTTCCCGACCCAAGATTTAAACCAGGGTCTTCTGCATTGCAGGCAGATTCTTTACCAGCTGAGCCACCGGGGAAGCCCATTATGTTCAAATTCTTTGAAAATGAATAATCCACAAAGGTAGATCATATGTAAAAATAAAAATAACTTCTTAATTGACACATCTTTTTTCTGATCATACCATATCCAGCTTTTATAACTGACAATTTGATAATATTTGAGTTGCTTCTGAGAGAAATTGAAATTAAGTATGGCCAAATAATTTTTTTTTCCCCTGGCATAATTTAAATAATAAATCAATTGCTACCTGCAAATTACTAAATTATTTACATTTTTGTGATGTAAGGATTTTTTACATTGAAGCTTCTGTAAACTATGTGGGACTCATATTTTGCAATTATAGTCACACAATAGTAGATAGTACATCTAACCAGTTGGGAACTGGTTAGATTTAATATGTTAAATTACAAACAAATTTTTTTTTTAATATTATTCAAATCTATAAGCACGGGCTGCCTTTCCATATTTAGAGTAGGTTCTGATGGGAGAAAATCTTTATTAATCTTAAGTTAAATTGGGGTTGACTGTTCCATGTTTTTCTTTTGATCTTGTATGAGGAAGACTTTTGCTTTGGGATATTTTTTAAAATGTAATACAGAGATAATGAGATTATATTATTAAGGCCCCAAATGCACGATGTAAATCCTGTTGTAAGAGCTGTTAGGATGAGTAGATAAATAACTAACTGAGCATACTGGTCTTCATCTAAATAATCTAAAAAGTAAACTGTATGAATATGAGAAAAACTTTGTTTTATAATACAGGCAAGTTATTAAATACTGACTCTTAAATGTAATATACCTGCCTTGAGACCACACTCCTCTAATCTTGCTATGTGTAGTAAATTTATTTTTTGTTTATATTTTTTTCCTGACAGTTTCTGATAGTTTATAGAATGAGTAATGGACAGACTTTATGATCAGATAAGATCTAGTGAAGGAATGTGTGGGTTTATACCCACAAAAAGCAATTAAACGAGATTAATTTTTAGCTTAAAAGTACTGAAAATCAAATTCTAAGTTGAAAATACTTTTTAAATACTGTAGTCACCTTAGTGCATATAACCTAAGATAGCGATTGCATTTTATCTCGTTTGCTTTACACTGATAATTAGGTAACCAACTTTTTGATTTATTGCCAGTTAGCCCATGTTAAATGAAGAGTAAAGTGTTCTTTGAGAATACTTAGGTTCTGTGTGACATGTTTTGAGTTCCTGGGAAAGAAAGGCTGTTGAAGCAAATATTCACAGACAAATCTTTTTTTTTTTTTTTAGACTGTGTGGCGTAAGAACTTTTCAGATTAAGTTTGATCAAGATATGACATTTATTATTATATCTTAGTTATATTGAGACATTTAAATTCCCCCTATCCCACCTCTTCCTTTTATTTTGCTGGAGAATCTTACAATTTATGTATATAATGAAGTGTTGTACAAGAGAGCTGTAATCTCAATTATGACTTGACTTTTAGGTTGAGTAAACAGAGATTTTCAGTTCTTTGCTCAAAACTTTTGTTTGCTCAGAATCAGAATTACATAACAAATCTTGTGCTTTCCCATAAGAAGGAATACCAGATTTCTTGAAAAAACTCATGTATTTGTTACTGTATAAAATTTAGTTTCCGTACGTATTAGTCCAAGCTATTTCATCTTGCCTCTTTAGCAAAGGGGGGAAAATGTTGAATGAATGAATTTAGAGATGCTATGAGTTATGCATTCTTGCCTTGATTCTAATTAACATGGACTGAAGGCAATGGCACCCCACTCCAGTACTCTTGCCTGGAAAATCCCATGGATGGAGGAGCCTGGTAGGCTACAGTCCATGGGGTCGCTAAGAGTCGGACACGACTGAGCGACTTCACTTTCACTTTTCCCTTTCATGCACTGGAGAAAGAAATGGCAACCCACTCCAGTATTCTTGCCTGGAGAATCCTAGGGAGGGCGGAGCCTGGTGGGCTGCCGTCTATGGGGTCGCACAGAGTCGGACACGACTGAAGCGACTTAGCATAGCATAGCAATATAGAACTATTTATTTATTTACTTAAAGCTATTTCTTTAGCCTACATGAAAATTAACTCTTGCATCATGTTCATTCATGCTGCTTAAGGCAGTGTTTTTCCATTTCTGTCTGAACAATAACATTCCCTTGAACATGTTAATTTTGGGTACTTTCTCAATCTTTGGTCTTCCAGTTTTGAAGATTGCTTTTTTAATTTGAATTACAAAAATACATAGCTTTATGTGATTTGGAGGGGAGAGCAGTTTATTTCTTTAAACTAGTAAAAGAATATAAAGAGCATTTCAAATCTTTATAAACAAAGGAAAATAGTTGCAATCTTGCCATTTTAGTTATTAAAAAATCTGAGTGATATAGAGTTAATTTTAAGTAGAGTATAGGGAAATATGCAATGAGACAAGATTTTGTCTTTGCTTATTGTTCAACTGGTTTCAGCAAGTGTTTACTACATGCTTATGGTGTGCTTAATAAAAAAGTTCCTAATATTTTTGAAGTTGTAAAGTACTTGAGAGTAAAACTGTAGGAAGGCTGCTATTTAGTAGGGTAGGTAAAGCCCAAGTTAACAAATACTTTTAATTTTTTCAATAAATTAAACTGTTAGGTATAGTTTATAACTATTAGAATGAAGCTGTGAAAAAGACAGTAGGCTCCCTGTTTTCCCTCTGCTTTAAATGAGGGAGTGAAATAGCTAATCTGACAAGTATGATACAGTGTGAAAAATATTCTGATAGGGAAAGTTTTAAGTGGGAGCACAGAGAGGGGAGACAGTATTCAGAAATGCCTTTGAGTAGTCAGGAAAGATTTTCCTGATCTCTAAACTGAGATCTAAAGGGTGCATGGAGCTAGCTCGGTGAAGAACTGTAAACCTGTTTCTGTTGTTGTTGTTCAGTCGCTCAGTTGTGTCCGACTCTTTGCAGCCCCATGAACTGTAGCACGCCAGGCTTCCCTGTCCTTTGCTATCTCCCTGAGTTTGCTCAACCTCATGTTCATTGAGTCGATGATGCCATCCAACCATCTTATCCTCTGTCCCCCCCTTCTCCTGCCCTCAATCTTACCCAGCATCAGGGTCTTTTCCAGTGAGTCAGTTCTTCGCATCAGGTGGCCAAAGTATTGAAGCTTCAGCTTCAGCATCAGTCCTTCCAGTGAATATTCAGGACTGATTTCCTTTAGGATGGACTGATTTGGTCTCCTTGCTGTCCAAAGGACTCTTCAAGAGTCTTCTCCAACACCACAGTTCAAAAGCATCAATTCTTCATGGCTCAGTGTTCTTTATGGTCCAGCTCTCACATCCATACATGACTGCTGGAGAAACCACAGCTTTGACTAGAAGGACTTTTGTCAGCAAAGTCATAAATATAAATATACTGATAAATATATAAAATACAAATATTTTATACTTTATAAATATATTGTCTATATTTATCATAGCTTTTCTTCTAAGGAGCAAGTGTCTTTTAGTTTCATGGCTGCTGTCACCATCCACAGTGATTTTGGAGCCCAAGAAAATAGTCTGTCACTGTTTCCATTGTTTCCCTATCTATTTGCCATAAACGGATGGGACCAGATGCCATGATCTTAGTTTTTTGAATGTTGAGTTATAAGCCAGCTTTTTCACTCTCCTCTTTTGCTTTCATCAAGAGGCTCTTTGGTTCTTCTTTGCTTTCTTCCATAAGGGTGGTGTCATCTGCGTATCTGAGGTTATTGATATTTCTCCCGGCAATCTTGATTCCAGCTTGTGCTTCATCCAGCCCAGCATTTCCCATGATGTACTCTGCATATAAGTTAAATAAGCAGGGTGATAATATACAGCCTTGACATACTCGTTTCCCAATTTTGAGCTAGTCTGTTTTTCCATGTCTAGTTCTGACTGTTGCTTTTGGACCTGCATACAGATTTCGCAGGAGACAGGTAAGGTGTTCTAATATTCCCATCTCTTTCAGAATTTTCCACAGTTTGTTGTGATCCATACAGTCAGAGACTTCAGCATAGTCCGTGGAGCAGAAGTAGATGGTTTTCTGGAATTCTCTTTTTTTATGATCCTACAGATGTTGGCAGTTTGATCTCTGGTTCCTCTGCCTTTTCTAAATCCAGCTTGTACATCTGCAAATTCTCTGTTCATGTACTGTTGAAGCTTAGCTTGAAGGATTTTGAGCATGACCTTGCTAGCATGTGAAATGAGTGCAATTGTGAGGTAGTTTGAACATTCTTTGGCATTGCAGTGACCTTTTCCAGTCCTGTGACCACTGCTGAGTTTTCCAAATTTGCTGGCATATTGAGTACAGCACTTTAACAGCATCATTTTGTAGGATTTGAAATAGCTCAGCTGAAATTCCATCAACTGCACTAGCTTTGTTCATAGTAATGCTTCCTAAGGCCCACTTGGCTTCACACTCCAGGATGTCTGGCTCTAGATGAGTGACCATACCATCGTGGTTATCCGGGTCATTAAGACTTTTTTTGTACAGTTCTGCCACCTCTTCGTAATATCTTCTGTTGGGTCCATACAGTTTCTTTCCTTTATTGTGCCCATCTTTGCATGAAATGTTCCTTTGGTATCTGATTTTCTTGAGGAGATCTCTAGACTTTCCCATTCTATTGTTTTCCTCTGTTTCTTTGCATGGTTCATTTAAGAAGGCTTTCTTATCTCTCCTTGCTATTCTTTGGAACACTGCATTCAGTTGGGTATATCTTTCCTCTTCACTTGCCTTTCGCTTCTCTTCCTTTCTCAGCTATTTGTAAGGCCACTTCAGACAGCCATTTTGCCTTTTTGCGTTTCTTCTTCTTGGGGATGGTTTTGATCACTGCCTCCTGTAGAGTGTCACAAACCTCCATCCATAGTTCTTCAGGCACTCTATCAAATCTAATCCCTTGAATCTATCTGTCACTTCCTCTGTATAATCATAAGGGATTTGATTTACGTTATACCTGAATGGTCTAGTGGTTTTCCCTACTTTCTTCAATTTCAGTCTGAATTTTGCAAGAAGGAGTTCATGATCTGAGCCACAGTCAGCTCCTGGTCTTGTTTTTGCTGACTGTATAGAGCTTCTCCATCTTTGGCTGCAAAGAATATAATCCATCTGATTTTGGTATTGACCATCTGGTGATGTCCATGTGTAGAATTGTCTGTTGTGTTGTTGAAAGAGGGTGTTTCCTATGATCAGTGCGTTCTCTTGGCAAAACTCTGTTAGCCTTTGCCCAGCTTCATTTTGTACTCCAAAGCCAAACTTGCCTGTTACTCCAAGTATCTCTTGACTTCCTACTTTTGCATTCCAGTCCCCATGATGAAAAGGATACCTTTTTTTTTTTTGGTTTGAGTTCTAGAAGACCTTGTAGATCTTCATAGAACCAATCCAATTCATCTTCAGCATAGTGGTTGGGGCATAGACTTGGATTACTATGATATTGAATTGTTTGCCTTGGAAACGAACTGAGATCATTTTATGCTGGTTTCTGATCAAATGAAGTAGCTCATGTAAAGTCAGGGATAAGAGCTAGCAGGACTTAGGGGATTGGAAAGAAGTGTATGTGACCAGAGGACAAGGTGGGGAATGTTGGAGTTGTGGCTGAATTCAGGGGCCAGATCATGAAAGGCTTGAGAATTATTGCTAAGAATTTTGCATTTTATCCTGATGGCTATGTTTGTGGGACCACCCCCTCTCCCATCCAGGTGTTTTAATTTGGACAGTTGGTTGATTAGATTTGAGTATTTGAAAAGAAAGAAAGTGAAGTGGCTCAGTCGTGTCCAACTCTTTGCAACCCCATGGACTGTAGCCTGCCGGGTTCCTTCATCCATGGGATTTTCCAGGCAAGAATACTGGAGTACTTTGCCATTTCCTTCTCCAGTGAATCTTCCCAACCCAGGGATCGAACCTAGGTCTCCCACGTTGCAGGCAGACTCTTTGCCATTTGAACCACCAGGGAATCCCTGAGTATTTGAAAGATTCCTCTAATTACAATGTAGTGATTAGATTAAGAATAAGGTGGGGAGTGGATGCTTGAGACCAGTTACAAAGCTATTACAGGAGAGTGTTCAATGTACCTGGCTTAGGGTAGTGAAGAGTCAGGAGTAATTTTATGGGAGGAACGAGTAGGATTTAGTGATTGTTACGATATGAAAGATGAAGGAGAGAGAGGAGTCAGTATGACTTTAGGATTTCTGGCCCTCTCCCACTGTTTAGTTGATCTCTCCTTAGGTGTTGTCTCTTTAAGAAGAAGCCTTTCCAAGGCTCATAAGTGCCTTTGTGCTTCAACAGCTCCTACCACACTGTTTTTGCCTTTACACTTGTTTGTTAGCTTACAGGTAAGGATAATATGCTTTATTATGATTGCATACTTGGCATCTTGTGCAGTTCATGGCATTTAGTATGTTTTAAATGTTGAATGAATGAAACTATAGTTTTTATATTTATGAAAATTGAAATATTCATAATTGGAGAAAAAGCTGGTTTCTGAACTGCCAGTATTCAAAAATTTGGTTTTATAACTTCAATATGAATCAGATCACTCCAGGCACTTTTGAATATCTCTTGTAAAAGCAGTGTACATTACAGTTCAAATCTGAAGTATTGGCTGTATTTGGTTCTTCATGAGCTATTGTGGACTAATTTAAATGGGTTTGATTATTATGTTGCCCTCCTCTGGTATCATATATTAGAGTTTTCTTTGTCATTTTAAAAGTGAACATAACCAAACTATCATTCTCTGTTTCAAAATGAAAATAGCTTTTTCTTTCCCCCATCACTGATTATAAAAGGAGGGAATTCTTCTTGTATATATTAAAAAAAATGATACAAAGATAAATAGTGAAAACCATTCTTATAACCAAGGGTAAACATTGATATTTGATTAAGACTTTATGATTTATATATATGTATATATGAACAGTATCATTAAGTTAAAAAATTGAGACAGGAAATACTTTATATATATATATATATAATTAACTATATGTGCACACACACCGCCACACACATACACATATATATATCCTTCATAGGAAGAATTCTCATAACTAGTATATAGCCAAGTAACTCAATAGTAATGGAATGCTAAACTTAAGTTCCTGCAAGAGATCAGGCAGGTAACATAAATGAGTGAACTCAGTAGGGATTATATATGAGATTGTTGAGTTGGAGAGCACTGTGTGGGCACAACTTCTATTCACCAATAGTTGGTTTTTGTCATTAATAAATGTTGACCCAGTGATGCCCACATTTTAAAAGTTTTTTTAAATGAGAAGTAGTAGTCTGAATTTGTATGTGAAACTTCCAGTGATTGCTACTTCTGCTAAGTCGCTTCAGTCGTGTCTGACACTGTGCGACCCCATAGACGGCAGCCCACCAGTCTCCTCTGTCCCTGGGATTCTCCAGGCAAGAATACTAGAGTGGGTTGCCATTTCCTTCTCCTCCAATGATTAAATATTGGCAAATTAAGAAAAATTAAAACCATAATGAGTATTATACATAAGGTAGCTATGGTCCATATTTTGCCTGAATACCACAAACAGTGGAAGAATGGAAAGATTTCTTCACCGTCACTAATCAAAGAAATATAGATTAGATAATATGTCATTTTTCATACATCAGATTGATAAAAATGAGAAAGAATAATGATTGTCAAGATTGAAAGAGTGTAGATTTATGCAGTCTCTTTGGAAGAAGATGGTTTAGAACTACTTATACATATTTTAGTGCTTCCCTGGTAGCTCAACCGGTAAAGAATCTGTCTACAATGCAGGAGACCAGGGTTCAATTCTTGGATTGGGAAGATCTCCTGGAGAAGGGACTAGCAACCCACTCTAGTATTCTTGCTGAAAAATTCTATGGACCAAAGAGCCTGGCGGTCTACGGTCCAGAGGGTTGCAAAGAGTTGGACACGACTGAGCAACTAACACTAGCATACGTATTTCAAATGCACTTTAGTTTTGACCAAACAGTTCTGCTTTCAGGACCCTGCCTTACGGAAATACTGGTTCCTGTATATAAAGATTTATGTTCAATGAAGCATTATTTGTGCTACCCCCTCCCCAGAAGGCAAATAGAAATAACCTAAATGTCAGTTGATAAGAGAATGGTTAAGTAAATTATGGTGTAGTCATACCACAAATTATAACAATGAAAAGGAATGAAGGATATCTGTGTTCTTGTGTAGAAAGAGTCCATAGTTTGTTGTTGGTGTTGTTCAGTTGCTAAGTTGTGTCTGACTCTTTCTGACCCCATGTGTCCTTCACTGTCTCCCAGAGTTTGCTCAAATTCATGTCTGTTTGAGTCAGTGATGCTATCTAACCATCTTGTCTTCACTGCCCCCTTCTCCTTTTGCCTTCAGTCTTTCCCAGCATCCAGATCTTTTGCAGTTGGCTTCTCATATCAGGTGGCCAAAGTATTGGAGCTTCAGCAACAGGCCTTCCAGTGAATATTCAGGGTTGATTTCCTTTAAGATTGACTGGTTTGATCTTGCAGTCCAAGGAACTTTGAAGAGTCCATAATTTACTGTTTATCATTTATGTGCAAAATTGTAATTTTATACCTAAATTTATGTGTGTGTGCTATCGTTTTAAATGTCTGAATGATACTCCATTGTGTGGCACCATAATTTATTGATACTGTTGATGTGCATATAGGTTATTTCTAATGTTTTGGTATTTATATGCACATTTCTTTGAACACTTTTTTGACATTTGTATTTGTAATGTTGTCTCCAAAGATAAATTCCTTTTGTATATTATACAGTAACATATTAAATATTTGAGCTTTCATAGATACTTTGAAGAAATAAATTTGTCTCTGAGAGTTTGCTGTTTGTAACCTTTGATCTGAGTAAATGTACCTTAGGCAGAGTGGTCAGAGAAATAATAATAAAAAAAATGGCACTGTGTTCAGTTATCTTAGATTCATTAAGATTTTTAAGGGTAATTTAAGTACTGATTTCTGTCTGGTCAATATATGCTTATGATACAGAGTCCAAAAGATACAGACAGATCTTTCTCCTACTGTGAGACTTCTGCCTAGTTTTCTTTCCTACAAAACCACTATCAGTTTTGTGTGTACCTCTGTATTTTGTACATGTAAGCATATATTTATATATATATTTTCCCATAAATGGTAGCACAATATGCTGTTCTACAGCTGGGTTTTTCTCACTTATTTATAATTAATATAATACTTTTGCAGTGCTTTGTATGTTCTAGGGCCTGTTTTAACAAGAATTTTAGTATTTATTACTAATCTTCACACAAGCTTCATATCATATCTTGAGAGGTATGTAGTATTATTTTATCCTCCTCTTACAGAGAAATTAACTGAGGCATAGAAACTTTAAGTAAAATGCTAGGTTGTTGGGGAACTGGAAATTGAACTCCAGCAGTCTGTCTACAGAGTTCTAACTATTACCCAGAAAGCTTTACTGTCTCAATTGTGTAATACCAGTACATGATTGTTGACCATTCTTTTTAGTAATTACAGAGTATTTCATTGAATAAAAAACAGTGTATATAACCATGGCCTTGGTGATGGGCATTTAGATTATTTGAATATATTATTGTTTATATATAGTTCTACAGTGAATATCTTTGTGCCAATATAATCCCTATGTCATTTTGAACATACAGAATCTGCATGTATTTCATTTTCGTCCTTTCACATTTGGACAGGATGAGGGTGAATCTAGTGTGCACAGTTTTATTTTGTGATCTAATATTAGACTTTTTCCTTTAATGAGTGTGTTTCGTTCATCTGTTTATTATAGCTTTATGCTTATTTCCTCATCTTTTATACCTAAGAGATTAAGATACAGATCAAGCTATAACTATTGAGGTGTACTTAAAGGTATAAAGCAGCATAAAGTATTGTGAAAGTGAAAGTATTAGTCACTCAGTCATGTCTGACTCTTTGTGACCCCATGAACTGGAGCCCACCAGGCTCCTCTGTCTATGGAATTCTCCAGGCAAGAATACTAGAGTAGGTAGCCATTCCCTTCTCTAGATCTTCCCGACCCAGGGATTGAACCTGGGTCTCCTGCAGTACAGGTGATTCTTTACCATTTGAGCCACCAGGGAAACTCTAATATTTGGTAATATTCATCTATTAAGCTGTCTGGTTCTGGACTTTAGTTGGTTGAGAATTTTTTGATTACTGATTTGATATCATTCCTGATAATTAGTCTGTTCATATTTTCTGTTTCTCCCTGATTCAGTTGTGAGAGATTGTACATTTCTAGGAATTTGTCCTTTTGTTCTGTGTTGTCTATTTTATTACCATGATTGTTCATAGTAATCTCTTGTGATCATTTGTTTTTGTGGTGTTGGTTGTAACGTCTTTTCCATTTTTTATTTGATTTATTTGGGCCCTCTCTGATGAATCTGCCTAAAGGTTTAGCAATTTTATCTTCTCAAAGAACTTGGTTTTAGTTTCATTGATCTTTTCCATTGCTTTTTTTTTTTTTTTTTTGCTTTTTAGTCTCTGTTTCATGTATTTTTGCTCTGATCTTTATGATTTCTTTGCTTCTGCTGATATTAAGTAAGTATGTATTAGTTGCTCAGTTACGTCTGACTCTTTGCAACCTGATGGACTGTAGCCAGCCAGGCTTGTCTGTCCATGGGATTCTCGAGGCAAGAATACTGCAATGGGTTGCCATTCCCTTCTCCAGGGGATCTTCCTGACCCAGGGTTTGAACCTGGGTCTCATGCATTGCAGGCAGATTCTTTACCATCTGAGCCACCAGACAATGGGTTTTTGTTATTTCTTCTTTTTCTAATTCCTTCAAGTGTAAGGTTAGGTTGTTGAGATTATTAATGCTGCCTGAGATACACTTGTATCACTGTCTCCCTCTTATAACTGCATTTGGTATGTCCCATAGATTTTGGCCCATTGTATTTTCATTTATCTGTTTTTTTCTTTTTTTTTTAAGATTTTGCCTTGATTTCTTCAGTGATCCATTGATTATTTAGTAGCACGTTTAGTGTGTTTAGCCGCCATGTGTTTGTGTTTTTTTCAGTTTTTTCCCTTGTTGATTTCTATTCTCACAGCTTTGTGATTGTAAAAGTTGCTTGATATAATTTTAGTCTTCTTAAATTTACTTTTTTTTGTGGCCTAGCTTATAGTCTGTCCTGGAGAATGTTCCATATGTGCTTGAAAAGAATGCTTATTCTGCTACTTATGGATGGAATGTTCTCTATATATTGGGTTGGCTAAAAAGTTCTTTTAGTTTTTAAGTAAATGACATATTTTTCATTTTCACCAAGAACTTTATAGAACCATTTATTCACCATTTTGTTCCCCTACCTTCTGCCTTTTTTCAGGCAACTTCATAATTCCATCTTCCCAAAGCTTTTTATCTTTTTGAGCAAAGAACTGTTCCAGGTGCCTTTTACAGTCTTCCAGGAAATTGAAATTTTTTCCATTAAGAGAATTTTGTAAAGACCAAAATTAATAGAAATCCAAAGGTGCGATGTCTTGTGACTATGGTGGATGAATCAGAACTTCCCAGCCAAACTGTAGCAGATGATATTTACTACTTTTGTGTTTTAACCTTCCTACAAGGTTTACCAGTCTATTATGTATTTTCCTTTACTAATGAGACTTTTCCTTTTGTAATTTTCATATTTCTAGTTGTGGCCTTTTCTTTAACATTTCTTACAAAACTAGTTGTGTGGTGTTGAATTCTTTAGGTTTTGCTGGTTTGTAAAACTTTTGCTCTTTCCTCCAAATCTGAATGAAAGCCTTGCTCAGGAGAGTATTCTTGATTGTAGATTTTTCTCTTTCATTTTTTAAAATATATCATGCCTTTCTTTCTCTTCTGGTCTGTGGAGTTTCTGCTGAAAAACAGCTGGTAGTTTTATGTATATAACTTGTTGCTTTCCCCTTGCTATTTTTAATATTCTCCCTTTATCTCTTACTTTTGCTATTTTAATTACCATGTATCTTTGATGTGGTCCTCTTTTGATTAATCCTGTTTGGAATTCTGTGCTTTCTGGACCTGGGTGTCTTGTTTCCTTCCCCATGTTAGGGAAGTTTCCAACTGTTATGTCCTCAGATATGTTCTCTGTGTCCCTCCCGTCCCCACCACCCCATACACATTTCTGGGATCCCTGTATGTGAATGTTAGTATGCTGATGTTGTCCTAGAGTTTCTTAGACTGTCCGTATTTCTTTTTATTCTTTTTTTCTTTTCAGGTTTAGTGATTTCTGTTATTGTTTTTAGCTCACTCCTTTATTCCTTTGCATCATCTAATCTGCTGTTATTTCCTTCTAATGTATTTATTTCGTTTATGGTATTCTTCATCTCTGTTTGGTTGCTCTTTATATTTTCTAACTCTTTGTTAAATCTCACTGTGTTTATTCCTTCTTCTCCCAAGTTCTTTGAGCATTTCTAAGATCATTACCTTGTACTCTTTATTGGGTAGATTCCTTATCTCCACTTAGTTCTTCTTCTAGGGTTTTAACTTGTTCCCCCTCATTTTGCCTGCTTTTGTGCTCAGTCGCCTCTGACTCTTTGTGACCCCATATGTCCATGGGATTGTCCTGGCAAGAACACGGGAGTGAGTTGCCATTTCCTTCTCCAGGGGATCTTCCTGCCCGGGGAATCGAACCTGTTTCTCCTGCTTCTCCTGCATTGCAGGCAGACTCTTTACCACTGAGCCACTAGGGAATCCCAGGTTCCTGCTTTTATTTCTATTTATTCAGTAGGTTGGTTACATTTCCTAATCTTGGAATAGTGGCCTTATATAGAAAATGTCTTATACTTCCCAGTAGCACACTCCCCTGTAGTCACCAGAGATTTAAGTTCCAAAAATGTCCTCTGTGTGAGTTCTTTTGGCCTTTGTGTTGTGGTGGGCTACCTTCTGTGGGTACACTGAGATGTGGCTAGCCTGGTTGGTTGCCAGGCCCCACCTTTTGTGGAGGCTACTGGCAGCTGGTAGGTGAGGCTGGGTCCTGGCACATTTGGCTCCATGGACAGAGGAGTCCTGTGGTGGTGCTGGCCTGCTGGTGGGTGGGCTGAATCTTTACAGACTGGCTGTGGGGGCACAATAGTTCTGAAACTGATGTTGGCCCACTGGTGAGTGGGGCTGAGGCCCAGGGGATCCTGGGGCTTGTGCTGTCCAATGGTGGGTGAGCCAGAGTTCTGGTGCTGGTGCCAGCCTCTGGTAGGTAGAGCTGGATCCTGGAGTCTCTGACTGTGGGGCCTCAGGGTCCCAGTCTTAGTGTTAGCCCACTGGTGGATGGCACTAAGGCCCAGGAAGTCATAGTTTTTCTGTTTATCTTTTGGATGTTTGAATTATAATAACTAGTGTTTTCTTCAAGAGCAATTCATAGGAACAACATTCCTTCAGTTCTTACATGTTTAATAATATTTACCTGTTTTTATACTGAACTATATTGTTAGAACTCAGTATTAATTCTTGGTCATATATTTTTGTCCTTGAAGACTCTTTACAGTTATCTACTGTTTTTGCTACTGAGTCCCTTCTCCTGTTTGTTTTTAGGTAGCAGTGAGTTGTATAGATTCTCAAAGAATTCTCTTTGAATCCTTGAAGTAAAATAGTTCCCCCTTTAAAATCTATGTTTTTCAATAGTACTTTTAACCAAATTCCTTTAGATCAGAAATTAGCTAGCAGATATCTACATTTAACATTAGAGTACAGGATAGAGACTGAGTTAGGTTATAAGGTGAGTCAAATGTAATATAGCTAGAACTGCTCAAGTCTCTGAATATCCAGTTCACCCCCTCACTTATTTGAATAATTCTCTTTATCCTAGGCAAGAGAAAAATAGTTAAAAAATAAACATGTACTCTTTTTAAATTTTGTGTTGGAGTATAGTTGCTTTGCAGTGTTCTATAAATTTTTGCTGTACAGCAAAGTGAATCAATTATGTGTACACACATATTCACTCTTAAGATTCTATTCCCATATAGATTATTATTGAGTATTGAGTAGAGGTCCCTGTGCTATACAGTAGGCTCTTTTTAGTTATCTATTTTATATATAGTAGTGTGTATATGTCACTCCCAACCTCCCAATTTATCCCTCCCCACTTCCCTCTTGGTAAAAATAAGTTTGTTTTCTATATCTGTGACTCTATTTCTGTTTTCTAAATAGGTTCATTTGTACTTTTTTTTTTTAGGTTCCACATATAGACAGTATCATATGATGTTTGTCTTTGATTTACTTCACTCACTATGACAATCTCTAGTTGCATCCATGTCACTGCAAATGGCATTTTCCATTCTTTTCTATGACTGAGTAATATTCCATTGTGTAATATATATTACATCTTCTCTGTTGATGGACATTTAAATTGTTTTCATGACCTGACTAGGGTGAATAGTGCTGCAATGAACATCGGGGTATGTGTATCTTTTTGAATTATGGTTTTCTCCTGATACATGCCCAGGAGTGGGATTGCTGGATCCTATGACTCAGTGGACATGGGTTTGGGTAAACTCCGGGAGTTGGTGATGGATAGGGAGGCCTGGCTTGCTGCGATTCATGGGGTCGCAAAGAGTCGGACACAACTGAGCGAATGAACTGAACTCAACTGAACTGATGACACTATTACTAGAAGGGACTAGTCAGTACTAGTTTTTAATAATTAGTGCATGGGCCACGGATGTATGAGTCAGGCTCTTTTCTAAATTGAGCTGTGTTATCACTTTCTAGTGGTCAGTTATTGGAACATTTATATATTCTGTTAATGGAAAAGTGGAGCTAATTGGTTGTAGAGTTAAACTGTAAGATACTGAATTAAAATTAATTTATAAAATATATTCTTTTTATCATACTTTTCAGGAAGATACCACTCAGTAGAAAATAATTGAACTTGTTGAATTGAAAGTTATATGAATTATGCATTTAGGCATATAATAATACATTATTGGAAGAAGTTTCTCATTTGAATGCCAGATTTCTTAGTAAATTATTAGTGTGATCTATATGGAGCGAGAATAATTTTATGAAGATATTTAGATTTTCTGTATTGGGTTTTTTAATTTAGCGTTTCTTCAGACTATAGAAAGCAATCCTACCTTTTAAAATCTTGCTCCATCAAAAATTTTCCTTGATTCCTGAGTCAGTCCTGATTATTTACATGGTTATGTATAACCATTTAATGTATTCTGAAATGGTATAGTGTTACGACATGGGTTTTGGAGTTGGAACTGTGTTAGCCTTGTGACTTAGTCAATTATGCTCTGTGTGATCTTTGACAAGTTGTTTGATTACTCTTGAGCCTTAGTTTCCTTATCTATAAATGGACGTTAATCTGCCTCAGAATTGTTGCAAGGACCTCATGAGATAAGAGCTAAAAGCATTTAGCACTGTGTCTGACAAGTAGTAAGTACTAAATAAACATTATCTGCTGCTACCTCTAGTATTATTATTGTCAGACTCCTACCATGCTGTTGCGCAGATAATTTAACTTCCATAAACCTTGGTTAACTCATCTGTTAATGAGAGTAACACTCCTGGGGTCCCTGCTTAACAGAGGGTTACTTTGGAAATCAAATATAATCGTGTGATAGTAGTTTATAAATTTCTCAACCTATCTGAACGAAGGTAGCAAGTCTTGTACCATTAGGACTGGGCAGGTAAAAGCAGAGGAAATGGAGATCTGCTTTTTGGGAAAGGGTTTAACTGAAGACTTGGTAACAGATTTGCTAGACTACTGAGGCAGATGTAGATACATAAGTTCCTTTCCTGATAAGTCAGGCTCAAAGTGCATATCTGTTTCATCAGTGTTCTCCATGTGGTATGTGTTAGATCCTAGATGAAGAATTTGTGGCAGAGTCCAAACTCATTTAGCTCAGTATCCATGGCCCTTTATGATTTGGTCTCAACTTCAATTTCTTTACCTCATTCCCTGACATTTCTTTTTTTTGTCTCTCTCTCTCATCACCCAGTATCTTTTTCCAGAGAGAGAGGTAAGCAGTTAAATGAACAGTTTGAGGGTGTATTCTTTTTATTTTTTTTCTGTGTTATTACACAGATATGTAACTCTCACATACATTTATATTTTTATTCAAACAAAAAATGCCAAATTAATCATATTATGAAGAAGCCACATTTTCAAAAAGTCTTTACTTGATTGTATGCCCATCAGCAGTCTATGAGAGTTTCTCTGTGTCCTCACCAGCACAGTTCTTTTTTAATTTTTAAATCAGTTTGATAGGTATTATTTCTCATTGTTTGTTAAATAAATATTCTTCTAATAACTAGAAGAAGATAGCTTTCTAGATCTTTCATACAGCCAGGAGAGGACTCAGAGTTCATTTGCTCATCTGCTTCAAAATGAAAACATAACTTTGGACTCTACTGAAATCCACTGGTCAAACATTGGGTTAGTGTTCTACTTACTTGTCTTTACAACTGCAACTTAGAAGCCACCTTGGAACCACAGCTTAGAAACCACCATCCTAAATTTGGTGTTTCTCAATCTTGTGTGTGTCTAAATGTATGTATGTATGTGTTCACAAACGATGTATATTAATTTGTATGTATTGAAACATTATACAGATGGAACCATTCTTTATCATTCTGCAGTTTATATGTTTTCTGTCTTTTTAAACTTTTTATTTTATATTGGAATATAGTTGGTGAAAATGTTGTGTTAGTTTCAGGTGTACAGCAAAGTGATTCAGTTATACATATATATATATATATATATATATATATATATATATATATATATATATATATAGCTACGCTTTCCTGTCTCAGTTCAGTTCAGTCGCTCAGTCGTGTCCGACTCTTTGCGACCCCATGAATTGTAGCACGCCAGGCCTCTCTGTCCATCACCAACTCCTGGAGTCTACCCAAACCCATGTCCATCGAGTCGGTTATGCAGCCAACCATCTCATCCTCTGTCGTCCCCTTCTCCTCCTGCCCCCAATCCTACCCAGCATTAGGGTCTTTTCCAATGAGTCAACCCTTCGCATGAGGTGGCCAAAGTATTGGAGTTTCAGCTTCAACATCAGACCTTCCAATGAACACCCAGGATTGATCTCTTTTAGGATGGATTGATTGGATCTCCTTGCAGTCCAAGGGACTCTCAAGAGTCTTCTCCAACACCACAGTTCAAAAGCATCAATTCTTCGGCGCTCAGCTTTCTTCACCGTCCAACTCTCACATCCATACATGACCACTGGAAAAACCATAGCCTTGACTAGACGGACTTTTGTTGGCAAAGTAATGTCTCTGCTTTTAAATATGCTACCTAGGTTGGCCATAACCTTCCTTCCAAGGAGTAAGCGTCTTTTAATTTCATGGCTGCAGTCACCATCAGCAGTGATTCTGGAGCCCCCAAAAATAAAGTCTGACACTGTTTCCACCGTTTCCCCATCTATTTCCCAGGAAGTATTGGGACCAGATGCCATGATCTTAGTTTTCTGAACGTTGAGCTTTAAGCCAACTTTTTCACTCTCCTCTTTCACCTTCATCAAGAGGCTCTTTAGTTCTTCCTCACTTTCTGCCATAAGGGTGGTGTCATCTGCATATCTGAGGTTATTGATATTTCTCCCGGCAATCTTGATTCTGGCTTGTGTTTCTTCCAGCCCAGCGTTTCTCATGATGTACTCTGCATATAAGTTAAATAAGCAGGGTGACAATATACATCCTTGACGTACTCCTTTTCCTATTTGGAACCAGTCTGTTGTTCCATGTCCAGTTCTAGGTTGTTACATAATATTGAGCAGAGTAGATTCCTGTTGGTTATCCATTTTAAATGTAACTGTGTGTACATGTCAATCCTAAACTCCCTAGCTGTCTCTTTCCACCACACTCCCCCCCCAACATATGATGTTTCTGTTTTGTAAATAAGTTCATTTGTATCATTTTTTTAGATTCTGCATTGAAGTGGTATCATATTTCGCTTTCTCCTTCTGACTTAATTCACTTAGTTTCTGGATCCATCCATGTTGCTGCTGCAAGTGGCATTATTTCATTCTTTTTAATGGCTAGATGATATTCCATTGTATTATACATACCACATCTCCTTTATCCAGTCCTCCGTTGTTGAGCACTTAGGTTTCTCCCATGTCTCGGCTGTTGTAAACAGCACTGAAATCGGGATGCCTGTGTCCTTTTGGACTCTAATGCTTGCCCAAGAGTGGGGTTGTAGGATCTTATGGTAGCTCTAGTTTTAGTTTTTTAAGGAACCTCCATACTGTTCTCTCTAGTGGCTATACAGTTTACATTCCCAACAACAGTGTAGGAGAGTTCCCTTCTCTCCGCACCCTCTCCACCATTTATTGTTTGTGGGTTTTTTGATGATAGCTGTTCTGACTGATGTGAGGTGATATCTCAATGTAGTTTTGATTTGCAGTTCTCTAATACTTAGTGATGTTGAACATCTTTTCATGTGCCTCATGGTCATCTGCATATCTTCTTTGGAGAAATGTCTATTTAGGTCTTATACCCTTTTTTGATTGAGTTGTTTTGATGATGTTAAGCCCCATGAACTATTTGTAAATTTTGGAAACTAATCCCTTGTTGGTCAAGTCATTTGCAAATATTTTCCCCAATTCTGTGGGTTGTCTTTTTGTTTTGTTTATGGTTTCCTTTGTTATGCAAAAGCTTTTACATTTAATTAGTTCCCATTTGTTCATTTTTGTTTTTATTTCCATTACTCTTGGGGGATGGATCGAAAAAGATACTGCTGCAATTTATGTCAGAAAGTGTTCTGCCTATGTGTTCCTGTAAGAGTTTTATAGTGTCTCGTCTCACATTTAGGTCTTTCATTCATTTTGTGCTTGTTTTTGTGTATGATGAAGAGTGTTCTAATTTCATTTTTTTACATCTATTGAATAGCTATCCATTTGCATTTAAAGTAATTATCAGTATATATGTTCCTACTACCATTTTCTTACTTGTTTTAGGTTTGTTTTTAATAGGCCTTTTTTCTTCCCTTCCTCTTTTGTTCTCTTTCAGTTTAATGACCATTTTTAGTGTGTTTGGACTGCTTTTTCTTTTTGGTCTGTTTATCGTAGTTTTGGGATTTGTTCCCATGAGGTTTTGATATAGCAGTCTAATATATGTGCAAGGTTGTTTTAAGTTTGCTGGTCTGTTTCCCACCTAGAAAAGTTCCTTTATCATTTGTTGCAAAGCTGGTCTGGTGGTGCTGAATTCTGTTAGGTTTTGCTTGTAAAGCATTTGATGTCTCTGTCACATCTGACTGAGAGCCTTGATGGATACAGTATTCTTTTTTTTTTTTTTTTTTTAATTTGTTTGGCCGCATCAGGTCTTAGTTGTGGCGTGTAAAATCTTTAGTTGTCACATGTGGGGTCCAGATCCTTGACCAGGGATCGAACCTGGGTCCCTGCACTGAGATTGCAGAGTCTTAGCCACTGGACCACCAGGGAACTCCTAGCATATTCTTGGTTGTAGGTTTTTCCCTTTCATCGCTTTAAATATGTCATGCCACTCCCCTTGGGCCTGCAGAGTTTTGCTGAGAAATCAGCTGATAACCTTATGGAAATTCACTTGTATGTTATTTATCATTTCTCTCTTGTTGCTTTTAATTTATTTTTTTTTTCTTTAACTCCTGTGTGTCTTGGCATGTTCTTCCTTGGGTTTATTCTGCCTGAGACTCTGAGCTTCCTGGACTTGGGTGACTGTTTCCTTGCCCATGTTAGGGATATTTTCAGCTATTATCTCTTCAGATATTTTCTCAGGTTTGTTCTCTCTCTATTTTCCTTCTGGGACCGCTACAATGCGAATGTTGGTGCATTTAATGTTGTTCCAGAGGTCTCTCAGACTGTCTTCATTTCTTTTTATTCTTATTTTTTCTTTTCCATGGCAGTGATTTCCCCCATTCTGTCTTCCATGTCACTTATCTGTTCTTCTACTTCAGTTATTCAGCTGTAGATTCTTCTAGTGTATTTTTCATTTCAGTTATTGTATTGTTTATCTCTGTTTGTTCTTTAGTTCTTCTTGTTCAGTCGCCAAGTCATATCTAACTCTTTGCGACCCCATGGACTGCAGCCCTCCAGGCTTCCCTGTCCTTTACTAACCAGTCTGTCTTCTTTTATGTATCTATCAGAATATTCTGCTAGTTGCTTCATGTGTTTTGTCAGCGTTTTAAGTTACAATTAATGTGAAAAACAGTATTTTTTCTAACTTGTATGGAATTATTATTATTCTAACTTGTATGGAATCAGAAGTCTTTTATTGTAATTTAAGATTCAGTATTGTAAAGCTTTCACATATGCATTAAAGGTAAGACTAAGGAATATATTTAGTATATATGGCTTATTGATCTGTTTTTCTGAGTAAATAATTACTAAATGTGATGATCATCATTCTAGTCTTATACCAAGAATAGATCTTATTAGCCTAGTGTTGTCTTACTTCCATCTCCCCTTGTATTTTCAACCTTTGTGGATCATTTTGGTCAGTCATTTTTACCAGTGAACTTTTTCTACTTCTAAGAACCCTTAATCCTTCTCACTGTCAACTGAAGAAGCTACCTTTTCAGTTCCTAGAATATAGGCTTCATGGAGATTGCTGTTATTGTTTCTCTAAAGGGGTCCTTAGAGCCCCTTTCCTGATTTATTTGCTGTTTTCCATGTGTATTTCAATTTTGTTCCTTTACTCCACTGCTCTGTATTCTGTCATTATTGCCTTTCAAGTCTTTCCTTTTGCTTGAAACGATTTGTTAATTAGCTGCAGATACAGCAGTTTTACTGTAGTAGTTAGGCTTATAGGCAGTGTACCACCATTTTGGAATCTTAGTTCCATTACTTTGCCAAGATCGCAAAGCTAGTTATTTAAAGATATTTCTGTGCCTCAGTTGTCCCTGTGTGTAAGATAGGGATAAGGATTTATCTCATAGGGCTGATACAGAGTTAATGTTTGTAAATTCCTTGCAATGGTGTTTGTTCATAGAAAGCACTTAGACATTAGCTGCTGTGGTGATTTCCCCCATGTTTCATCACTTTAGAATTTTGCACTTTGATTACTTGTTCCTATCTTACCTCTTCCTGTTAGATTGTAAATTCCTCAAAGTTAGAGCCTGCTTTATTAGTTTTTATAGTTTTTTAATGGGTTTTGCAAAGTAGAAGGTGTTTAATAAATATTTACTGTTTCAAATCATAGGAAAATAGCAAAATTGTCAGTAAGATTGTTTGCAGCACCAATTTACTTAACATAAATTATAACCTAAAGTAATTTAATACTCTCTCTGTATTATATTTCAGGAATTCTAATGAATCATTGATTGACCAGCACCATTTTACCAGTTGGAATGAGTTATCAGAAATGGGCATAGTGGTTTTAGATCCAGCATGTAACAGATGGAGATTACTTCTTCAAGCCAACACCTTTTTTGACTGTGTAGGATCTTTGTCTCTTCATCTTTGAATTTCTTTTGTTGGTAAATAAAAGGAGTTCATGTAGTTTTGCTCTAGCTTGAGTCACCATGAGTAGTAGTTTAGGAAAAGAAAAAGACTCTAAAGAGAAAGATCCCAAAGCACCATCAGCCAAGGAAAGAGAAAAGGAGGCAAAAGCCTCTGGAGGTTTTGGGAAAGAGAGCAAAGAAAAAGAACCTAAGACCAAAGGGAAAGATGCCAAAGATGGAAAGAAGGACTCCAGTACTGCCCAGCCAGGGGTGGCATTTTCGGTTGATAATACGATCAAACGGCCAAATCCAGCACCTGGGACTAGAAAAAAATCTAGCAATGCAGAGGTGATTAAAGAGCTCAACAAATGCCGGGAAGAGAACTCGATGCGTTTGGACTTATCCAAGAGGTCTATACACATATTGCCATCATCAATCAAGGAGTTGACTCAATTAACAGAACTTTATTTATATAGCAACAAATTACAGTCCCTCCCAGCGGAAGTGGGCTGTCTAGTAAATCTCATGACACTGGCTCTAAGTGAAAATTCGCTTACCAGTTTGCCTGACTCTCTTGATAACTTGAAGAAGCTGCGGATGCTTGATTTACGGCATAATAAACTGAGAGAAATTCCTTCAGTGGTGTATAGGCTAGATTCTCTCACCACTCTTTACCTTCGCTTTAATCGTATAACTACTGTGGAAAAAGACATCAAAAACCTGTCAAAACTCAGCATGCTTAGCATTCGAGAGAACAAAATCAAACAACTACCTGCTGAAATTGGTAAGAGGCCTTGCATTACTTTTATTATTTATAGTATTTATTATGCTAAATAGTTTTGTTGAGTTCTTTTCCATATCAAAAAGTATCTGATAACTTGCCTAAAAAAAAAAATAGTTGGTTTCTAAGTTCTGTCTTTAGCTTGCTTTAATCAGTTTTGTGATATTAATAGTACATGGTTTGAGATCATTTTATAGACCTAGAAAATGACTTAGAATGTAAATGTAATTGGGCCTTTTTCACACAAAACTAACCTACTTTCATTTTCATTGGGAAATAGTAAATTTGAAACAGAAAAAAATTTTTGCTAAAGTTTTTAGTTGTTACACCTGCTTTTAAAGTATTTACAGATAGCATTATATAAGATGCTTTAAGGCTATATTTTCCCATTCTCTGACATTCTCTTTTTTACCTGAAAATGTTTGTTTAAATTCACATCACTTTTCTACCTAATTTACCACAAAAGACTGGCATATAAGAGCTTTGTGAAGAAACTGGGTGGTAAGCAAGTTGAAAAAATTTTTTCATTTTGAAAGTACTTACATGTTCATTAAAAGCAATCTAAGGATGCAGAAAAGTACAGAGGCAGCTATAGTTAATGTCAACACTTAGTATTTTGATAGCTTTCATTCTTATTTTTACACGTAAAGCTATATGTACTAAAAAGGGAATGCTTTTAAAAGAATGGATAGTAGGATAAAAAATAGGAAATATACATGTGTAAACAATTCAGTAAAAAGTTAGTTATTTGATAATTTTAATTTAAAAAAATTTTCAGCAACTTTTGGAATATAGTAAATCGCTGACTTACCTAAGATTTGAGATATTGACAAAGGTGTTATTCTTGTAGGCCCTTTTTTATGAGAGTTCAAAAAATTGACATAAAAATTGATTACACAACTTTTAAAGATAAGTTTCTTTTTTGTGGGTGAAAGATTTATTCTGAATAAAACAGGTTAGTTAAATATATTGTTGCTTTAAGTGTTGGTCTTATCATGAGTGATAAAAGAAACTTTGTTTTTAGGCTGTGGAGCTTTGTAGAGATATAATACTCTGTGGATATTTGAAAATTTTTTGTTTAGCTTTGAAAAAAATGTAATTTATATTTTAGGTATGATGTTTTATTATATTTAGCTCTAACCGGACACTTAAAATCTTTTATTTTATTTTGGTTTAATTTAATATATTTAGAAATCCATGATTGATTTTCTCAAGCAATGTACTTGTATTTATAAAGTGTGACACACTTATGAGATATTAAAATATTCCTGAAAATTTGAGTGGAAATGCTCCTTTCCATGTTTTCAGATAGGAATGTTATTGTTGAATGACTTGATTCTGTACTCGATCAAAATTTGACTTGTTTATGTGACTCGTTGTAGAATAGAATTATAATTTTTTGAGGAAGGTAATGCTGAATTTTTAGGTAGAAACAGAAAATGTTATTTGCTGTCTTTGTACTTATTGTTGTTTTGTGCATGTTACACTCCATTCTAAAATGTTGACCTTCATTCATATGAGAGTTTTTCATTAAGGACTTTTTTTCTGTAGAAATGTTATCAAATTACCTGGGAATTGAGAACATTCATTTCTTAAACAGGAAATTATTTCATAGGACTTTAAATTTACTTCACTTTGTTTTTAAGCATACGGATAAAATATTTTTACTATAAAGTAATGTATTTTTAAAAATTGGCTAATTTTATGTAATTAGAAGGTTGACTTTTGTGGCTGCCTAATCTTTGGACCTTTATTTCTAAATTTGCAATTTAAAAAATAACCACTGAGTTTGTATTTTAATTAGTACCCCCCAACCATTAGTGACAGTGAATTTTGGTTTTTTTAATTTCTTTATTTCTATAAAAATAGTAACTGCATAAATGTCATTTATATTCCAGGCGGGGCATCAGATAGAAAGCAAACTGCTTTAAAAAAATAAAATAATATTTCTTATAAGGAATTAAAATTTATAAGGTTTAACTTAGATGTGTGGATTTGGGACAAACTTTGCAGAAGTCTGCATGATGTATTTCCTTATGGGAACAAGAAAATAAAAGTCTAGTAAAAATAAAATAATTGTAATAATAAGAATAGCTATTGTTTGAGCACAGTATGTCGTATAACATACACTATTTTCTACATGTAACTTTCTATCTGTTATCTCATTAAATTCTTATAGTAATCCAATGAAATAAGTACTTTTCTCTTATTGTACTGAAAAAGGAACTAAAAATTTAGTGAGATTAGATAATTTACTAAAGGTCATATAGGTAAGAAGTTGGCAAAGTCACAGTTTGACTCTAGGTCTCACTGTACTGCTTCCAGTGTCTAGAAGAGTGGATGCCTGCTGAGTAGCTCAGTCATGTCTGACTTTGCAACCTCATGGACTGCAGCACACCAGGCTTCCCTGTCCTTCACTATCTCCTGGAGTTATGTCCATTGAGTTGGTGATGCCATCCAGCCACCTCATCCTCTGTTGTGCCCTTCTCCTGCCCTCAATCTTTCCCAGCATCAGGGTCTTTCCCAGTTGAGTCAGCTCTTCACATCAGGTGGCCAGAGTATTGGAGCTTCAGCTTCAGCATCAGTCCTTCCAATGAATATTCAGGGTTGGTTTCTTTTAGGATTAACTGGTTTGATCCTCTTGGAGTCCAAGGGACTCAGGAAAAGCACCGCAGTTGGAAAGCATTAGTTCTTCAGCGCTTAGCCTTCCTTATGGTCCAGTGCTCACATCCATACATGACTACTGGAAAAATCATACCATTGATTATATGGATTTTTGTCGGCAAAGTGATGTCTCTGCTTTTAATGTGCTGTCTAGCTTTGTCATAGCTTTCCTTCCAAGGAGCAAGCATCTTTTAATTTTGTGGCTGCAGTCACCATCTGCAGTGATTTTGTGGCCCAAGAAAATAAAATCTGTCACTGCTTTCCACTTTTTCCCCTTCTATTTGCCATGAAATGTTGGAACCAGATGCCATGATCTTACTTTTTTGAATGTTGAGTTTTAAGGCAGCCTTTTCACTCCTCTTTCACCCTTAAGAGGTTCTTTGGTAACTCTTTGCTTTCTGCCATTAGAGTGGTATCATCTGCCTATCTGAGGTTGTTGATATTTCTCCTGGCAGTCTCGATTCCAGCTTGGGATACATCCAGCCCAGCATTTCCCATGATGTACTCTGCATATAAGTTAAATAAGCAGGGTGACAATATACAGCCTTGACATCCTCCTTTCCCAATTTGGATCAGTCCATAGTTCCATCTCTGGTTCTGTTGCTTCTTGACCGGCATATAGGTTTCTCAGGAGACATATATGGTGGTCTGGTATTCCCATGTCTTTAAGAATTTTTTATAGTTGTGATCTACAGAGTGAAAGCTTTAGTCTGTGAAGCAGAAGTGGATGTTTTTCTGGAATTCCTTGCTTTTTCTGTGATCCGACTGATGTTGACAATTTGATCTCTGGTTCCTCTGCCTTTTCTAAATCCAGCTTGTACACCTGGAAGTTCTCAGTTCATGTACTGCAGAGGCTTAGCTTGAAGGATTTTGAGCGTAATCTTACTAGAACGTGAAATGAGTGCAATTGTATGGTGGTTTGAACATTCTTTGCCATTGCCCTTCTTTTGGATTGGAATGAAAACTGACCTTCTCCAATCCTGTGGCCACTGCTGAGTTTTCCAAATTTGCTGATATATTGACAGAAATATAGCATAATTCAGATATAATTCACATACCATATGATTAATGCATTTGAAGAATACAATTTAGTGGTTTTGTAGCATGTTCACAAAGTTGTTCACTATCACAAACAATTACAGGACATTTTCATCACTCCAGAAAGAAACTCTATACTCTCTGGCAATCACCCCACCCCAGCCCTGTTTTCTTCCAACCCCTTAGTCCTATTCAAGCATTAATCTACTTTCTGTTTCTGTAGATTTGCCTGTTGTGGTGTGTGCATGCTAAGTCACTTCAGTCATGTCCGATTCTTTGTGATCCTGTGGACTGTAGCCTGCCAGGCTCCTCTGTCCATGGAATTCTTCAGTTCTAATAATTGGAATAATAAAATACACAGTCTTTGGTGAGTGGCTTCTTTCACTTAGCAAAATGTTTTCAAAATTCATCCAGATTGTAGCATCTATCAATATATTGTTCCTTTTTATTGCTGAATAATATTCCATTGTATGTTATAACACATTTTATTTATCTACTCATCAGTTGTTGAACATTTGGGTTGTTTTCACCTTTTGACTGTTAGGATAAAATTACTATGAACATTTGTGTACAAGTTTTTGTGTAGACATTTGTTTTCATTTCTCTTGGGTGTATACCTAGAAGAGGAATTACTGAGTCATATAGTAACTCTATGTTTATCTTTTGAGGAACTACTAGACTATTTTCTTAAGTTACTGCACCATCTTACATTTCCATCAGCAGAGCGTGAGGGTTCCAATTCCTCTATATCCTCAACACTCTTCTGTTAGCTATTTTAATGTAGCCATTCCATGAGTGTGAAGTGGTATCTTATATGTTTTTTATTTATAATTCTGTGATTATTGATTAGTTTTTAATTTTTGAAAGCTATCTTTTGTCATAAAGACAGAAATAGTTTTCTCTGATGCAGATCTTGCTTTACTGCTTTTTAAATTACAACACCCTCCCCAAATCCTGAGCTCTTTTAAGAATGCTTATAAAAAAGACTCATGCACCAGGATCAAATAAAATGGGATTTGACATTTTGAAAAGTTATACATCTTTAGTGTAATTTGACTTAGTGTTGAAACTCATAACAAGAGAATTTACAGTTCATTATATATACTAATTACCATTTGTTAAACTTCCGTTTTTATAAGTTTCAGTTCAGTTCAGTCGCTCAGTCGTGTCTGACTCTTTGCGACCCCATGAATCACAGCACGCCAGGCCTCCCTGTCCATCACCAACTCCCGGAGTCCACCCAAACCCATGTCCATCGAGTCAGTGATGCCATCAAACCATCTCATCCTCTGTGGACCCTTCTCCTGCCCTCAATCTTTCCCAGCATCAGGGTCTTTACAAATGATTCAGCTCTTCGAATCAGGTGGCCAAAGTATTGGAGTTTCAGCTTCAACATCAGTCCTTCCAGTGAACACCCAGGACTGATCTCCTTTAGGATGGACTGGTTGGATCTCCTTCCTGTCCAAGAGACTCTCAAGAGTCTTCTCCAACACCACAGTTCAAAAGCATCAATTCTTCGGTGCTCAGCTTTCTTTATAGTCCAACTCTCACATCCATACATGACCACTGGAAAAACCATAGCCTTGACTAGACAAACCTTTGTTGGCAAAGTAATGTCTCTGCTTTTTAATATGTTGTCTAGGTTGGTCATAACTTTCCTTCCAAGGAGTGAGCATCTTTTAATTTCATGGCTGCAAGCACCATCTGCAGTGATTCTGGAGCCCCCAAAAATAAAGTCAGCCACTGTTTCCACTGTTTCCCCATCTATTTCCCATGAACTGATGGGACCAAGTGACATGATCTTAGTTTTCTGAATGTTGAGCTTTAAGCCAACTTTTTCACTCTCCTCTTTCAGTTTCATCAAAAGGCTCTTTAGTTCTTCTTCACTTTCTGCCATAAGGGTGGTGTCATCTGCATATCTGAGGTTATTGATATTTCTCCTGGCAATCTTGATTCCAGCTTGTGTTTCTTCCAGTCCAGCGTTTCTCATGATGTACTCTGCATATAAGTTAAATAAGCAGGGTGACAATATACAGCCTTGATGTACTCCTTTTCCTATTTGGAACCAGTCTGTTGTTCCATGTCCAGTTCTAACTGTTGCTTCCTGACCTGCATACAGGTTTCTCAAGAGGCAGATCAGGTGGTCTGGTATTCCCATCTCCTTCAGAATTTTCCACAGTTTGTTGTGATCCGCACAGTCAAACTCTCTGGCATAGTCAATAAAGCAGAGGTAGATGTTTTTCTGGAACTCTCTTGCTTTTTTGATGATCCAGCGGATGTTGGCAATTTGATCTCTGGTTCCTCTGCCTTTTCTAAAACCAGCTGGAATATATGGAAGTTCACGGTTCACGTATTGCTGAACCCTGGCTTGGAGAATCTTAAGCATTACTTGACTAGCGTGTGAGATGAGTGCAATTGTGTGCTAGTCTGAGCATTCTTTGGCTTTGCCTTTCTTTGGGATTGGAATGAAAACTGACCTTTTCCAGTCTTGTGGCCACTGCTGAATTTTCCATATTTGCTAGCATATTGAGTGCAGCACTTTCACAGCGTCATCTTTCAGGATTTGAAATAGCTCAACTGGAATTCCATCACCTCCACCAGCTTTGTTCGTAGTGATGCTTTCTAAGGCCCACTTGACTTCACATTCCAGGATGTCTGGCTCTAAGTGAGTGATCACACCATTGTGATTATCTGGATCATGAAGATCTTTTTTGTACAGTTCTTCTGTGTATTCTTTCCACCTCTTCTTAATATCTTCTGCCTCTGTTAGGTCCATACCATTTCTGTCCTTTATTGAGCCCATCTTTGCATGAAATATTCCCTTCGTATCTCTAATTTTCTTGAAGAGATCTCTAGTCTTTCCCATTCTATTGTTTTCCTCTATTTCTCTGTACTGACCACTGAGGAAAACTTTCTTATCTCTCCTTGCTATTCTCTGGAACTCTGCATTCAAATGGGTTTATCTTTCCTTTTCTCCTTTGCTGTTCGCTTCTTGTCTTTTCACAGCTGTTTGTAAGGCCTCCTCGGACAGCCATTTTGCTTTTTTGCATTTCTTTTTCTTGGGGATGATCTTGATCCCTGTCTCCTGTACAATGTCACGAACCTCCACCCATAGTTCATCAGGCACTCTGTCTATCAGATCTAGTCCCTTAAATCTATTTCTCACTTCCACTGTATAGTCATAAGGGATTTGATTTAGGTCATACCTGAATGGTCTAGTGGTTTTCCCTACTTTCTTCAATTTAAGTCTGAATTTGGCAATAAGGAGTTCATGATCTGAGCCACAGTCAGCTCCCGGTCTTGTTTTTGCTGACTGTATAGAGCTTCTCCATCTTTGTCTGCAAAGAATATAATCAATCTGATTTCACTGTTGACCATCTGGTGAGGTCCATGTGTAGAGTCTTCTCTTGTGTTGTTGGAAGAGGGTGTTTGCTATGATTAGTGTGTTCTCTTGGCAGAACTTTATTAGCCTTTGCCCTGCTTCATTCTGTACTCCAAGGCCAAATATGCCTGTTATTCCAGGTGTTTCTTGACTTCCTACTTTTGCATTCCAGTCCCCTATAATGAAAAGGACATCTTTTTTGGGTGTTAGTTCTAGAAGGTCTTCTAAGTCTTCATAGAATTGTTCAACTTCAGCTTCTTTGGCATTACTGGTCCGAGCATAGACTTGAATTACCGTGAATTTGAATGGTTTGCCTTGGAAATGAACAGAGATCATTCTGTCATTTTTGAGATTGCATCGCAGTACTGCAGTTCAAACTCTTGTTGACTCCATTTCTTCTAAGGGATTCCTGCCCACAGTAGTAGATATAATGGTCATCTGAGTTAAATTCACCCATTCCAGTTCATCTTAGTTCAGTGATTCCTAGAATGTCAGTGTTCACTCTTGCCATCTCCTGTTTGACCACTTCCAATTTGCCTTGATTCATGGACCTAACACTCCAGGTTCCTATGCAATATTGCTCTTTACAGCATCGAATCTTGCTTCTGTCACCTGTCCCAGTCACAACTGGGTGTTGTTTTTGCTTTGGCTCCATCCCTTCCTTTCTGGAGTTATTTCTCCACTGATCTCCAGGAGCATATTGGGCACCTACTGACCTGGGGAGTTCATCTTTCAGTGCCCTATCTTTTTGCCTTTTCATACTGTTCATGGGGTTCTAAAGGCAAGAATACTGGAGTGGTTTGCCATTCCCTTCTCCAGTGGACCACATTCTGTCAGACCTCTCCACCATGCCCCGTCTGTCTTGGGTAGCCCCATAAGGCATGGCTAACTACATTATTATCTCATATATATATATATATAAACACACACACACTTATATATATACACACACACACATATATATACACCCATATATATATATAAGTGGTTATATATATATATCTATGGTGCTTATTCTTTTCTGTTTTTTTTTAATGAGTATAGAAACCTTGAATCATGCCATCCAGTTTGTTCAGCAGTATATTTGATAAGTATGAGAAATTTGAAATTTGTGAAACATAGCCTAGTAGTATTTAGTTTAAATAGCATATTAGGAATTCAGCAGCTCTGTTGCGTTTATTGGGAAATTATTTTAAAAACTGAATACCTATTTAAGTATTAATGGCATCTTTATTAATGCCATGTGATTTGATACCAATGATGCATATTCACATGGGTGAACAGTGGCATAAAACAGTGAAAGGGTACTGAAAGACATATGAAGATCATAATATATTAGAGAGTAGCCAGGAAAACTCTTCATTTGGTGATACTGAATTTACTTTTTTCCTTTTGTATGATAAGACCTGGACAGATAAAGTTAATGTACTGTCTTTTTGTGTTAAATAGATAGATGGAAACCTTAGGGATTGCTTTCTTTTTTAGACCAGTATATCATTCTTCCTGCCTACATCTCCTTTCACTGTTTTTAGTCTTCAAAAAGACTCTTCACTGAACAGCAAAACACTCAAGAAGTCATATTTTCAGAGGGAAAACAATAAATAACCACTCTCTTACCCCATCCTCTTCCCTGCCTGGTTCCTTTGAGTTTCATGTTAGGGATGTGCTTTTGTAAATTTTTTTTTGGTCTCGGTAAATTAGAGTAAAGGTTATCAGGTTTTCATTTTGAATAATCAGTCACTTTAGTTCAGGAAATTCTGAACAATGAAATTTTAAAGGGTTTTATTCTTCTAAAAAGGAAATGATTACTCTTTGAAACCAGAAATAAACTCCATCTTTGTCTCTTACTAATAATACTATAGGGCTTCTCCAGGCCCTCAGTGGGTAAAGAATCTGCCTGCCATGCAGCAGACCTCAGTTGGATCCCTGCGTTGGGAATATCCCTTGGAGAAGGAAATGGCAACCCATTCCAGTATTGTCTGAAAAATCCCATTGATAGAGGAGCCTGGTGAGCTACAGTCCAAAGGGTCACAGAGAGTTGGGCATGACTAAGCACGCACTAGACATTCATTCAATATTTCTAGAACTTTTCCTTCAGTGAATTAAAGGCTAGTTTTAAGATTTCTTCTCTTTAAAGTTTCCTCCTATTCATTATTCTTTATAAAATAGCTAATTTAGAAGGAATCTTTTTTTAAAAAAAACTATTCATCCTATATTTTCTGTTCAGTAAAGTGCTAGATAATTTATATTGTACACAATTTTGAGTGGGTAAATTGTCTTAGAGAATGATCTGCTATGTTATACATGCTTTTTGAGAACCCAGATCATTTTTACCCATTTAAAAAACTCTCACAGCATTCAGATATATGAGAAATTAGAAATAGCAATTTTTTAACCCACGTGACTCATTAACACTTATTGAGAACAAAGTCAGTTTTTTACTGTTCATACTATAGTACTGCAGTTATATTTTATGTCAAGTAATATATAATAAATGTACATATATGTATAATCAATATATAAAAAATACTAAGAATCAGCAGTTTTTTTAAAAAAATTGAAGAGACAGAGATTTTGTTTAATTCCCTATTATGTAATTTTTCTGTAAATTTTTGTAGATAATAAACTGTAGGCTTTCAATAAATGTTGAAGGGCTTCCCTGGTGGCTCAGATGGTAGAGTCTGCCTGCAATACGGGAGACTTGGTTTTGATCCCTGGGTTGAGAAGATACCCTGGAGAAGGGAATGGTTATCCTCTCCTATATTGCCTGGAGAATTCCATGGACAGAGAGGAACCTGGCGGGCTACAATCCACGGGGTTGCAAAGATTCGGACATGACCAAGTGACCAATACTTTCAATAAATGTGGCTGGAAGTGAATTTAATGAAGCCTAACACTATTACCCAATTTTTAATATTAACTCACATTGTAACCCTTAGTTCCTAAAATTCTTGAAATTCTCTCAGGACTGTCAGGGGTGCTGCAATTGCTTTCATGGTACAGGTAACATTATTTAATAATCTCATTTGACTGTTTTGTACAAGTGCTAATGAGTAACTTAGTTTGGCAGGCAAGAGAAATCAGGAAAGGGAATTCATAGTTGTTAATAAATAACTTTTTTTCACTGGAAGTCAGCAAGAAACCTTACAGACCTAGAAATGAACTGTTAACTTAGTTGACTGTTGTCAAATTGTCAGGTGTTTCATTAAACAACAGAAAACTGGAAAAGTTGTTATTATTGGTAAAGGAGGAGATAAGAGAACAGAGGGGAGAAAACAGCACTTGAGCCATCTTAGAAGGATCTGATTGAACCAGGGGATACATTTGACTTCCCGCTCTGCTGTGGTGTAGGGAAGAGGGCATCTTTGTGCTCTAATGATGGCATGCTAGCCATTCAAATAATACAGACAGTGTTGTCTGTGTTGCTTAGTTACAGAAGCACTGGCTTAGAAGAATTACTAAAGTTTTCTTTAGAGTGAAAGGGAGAATTAGGCCTATAAGACAAATTTATACAAATAAAATAGTGTGTATTCTGATGTAAGTCCCTAAATCTATTCAAGCTTGTGTAATAAGAATTTCCAGCCCTTGTTAATTGTGTTATTTTACAAACGTATTTTAGTAAGATTTGATTTGATTTTTATTGCTCTGAGTGCTTGAAAAATGACCCTGTAAGTTCAGGAACAAGAGTTAATTTAAAAATGTAAATGTCCTTCAGTTCAGTTCAGTCACTCAGTCGTGTCCTTAATATGAGTCAAATGATAACCTAGAGTAAGCCACAACTTATGAAATAAACCTAAATTATTTATTTACCAACATTTTAGTGCCTGTTAGATACATTTTAATAGGGTCTTTTTATATGTTGCTAGATTTAATTTACTAAATCTTGAAGATTTTTGCATCTGTACTCGTCATGGATATTGATCTGAAATTTCCTTTTTTCCCTTTCTTTTTTTTGTAATGGTTTGCTACCAGGGCAACTCTGGCTTCATATTGTGGAATGAGTTGGGAGGAGTTCCTCTTTTATGTTCTGGAGGAGTTTGTGTAGAATTAGTATTATGTTTTCAAATAATTCAGATGGTAAAGAATACAACTGCAATGTGGGAGACCCAGGTTTGATCTCTGGGTTGGAAAGATCCCCTGGAGAAGGGAATGGCTACCCACTCCAGTATTCTTGCCTGGAGAATCCCATGAACAGAGGAGCCTGGCAGGTTGTAGTCCATGGGGTTGCAAAGAGTCAGACATGACTGAGCGACTAACTTTTACTTCTTTGAAATGTTTAGAAGAATTTAAGAGTTTTGTAATCTAGGACGGTTTTCTTTGTAGAAAGATTTTAAATGGCAAGTTAATGGAAAGTTATTTGGGTTTTTTGTTTCTTCTCAGTTGAGGTTTGGTAGTTTTGAATCAAAGAAGGCAATGGCAACCCACTCCAGTACTCTTGCCTGGAAAATCCCTTGGATAGAGGAGCCTGGTAGGCTGCAGTCCATGGGGTTGCACAGAGTCGGACACGACTGAAGCAACTTAGCAGCAGCAGCAGTTTTGAATCTGTCAGAGGATTTGTCTTTTGATTTGTTGAATTTTTTGGCATAAAGTTCATTTAGTTCCTTATTATACTTCTGAAGTTTGAAATATATATTATTATATCTCTCATTCATTCGTGATATTGCTTTTATTCAGTTCAGTTCAGTTGCTCAGTCATGTCTGACTCTTTGCGACCCCATGAGCTGCAGCACGCCAGGCCTCCCTGTCCAACACCAACTCCCAGAGCCCACCCATACTCATGTACATTGATTTCATGATGCCATCCAGCCATCTCATCCTCTGTTGTCCCCTTCTCCTCCTGCCCTCAATCTTTCCCAGCATCAGGGTCTTTTCCAATGAGTCAGCTCTTCGCATCAGGTGGCCAAAGTATTGGAGTTTCAGCTTCAACATCAGTCCTTCCAATGAACATCCAGGACTGATCTCCTTTAGGATGGACTGGTTGGATCTCCTTGCTGTCCAGGGGACTCTCAAGAGTCTTCTCCAACACCACAGTTCAAGAGCATCAATTCTTCGGTGCTCAGCTTTCTTTATAGTCCAACTCTCACATCCATACATGACTACTTGAAAAGCCATAGCCTTGACTAGATGGACCTTTGTCGGCAAAGTAATGCCTCTACTTTTTACTATACTCTCTAGGTTGGTCATAACTTTCCTCCCAAGGAGTAAGTGTCTTTTAATTTCATGGCTGCAGTCACCATCTGCAGTGATTTTGGAGCCCAAAAAATAAAGTCAGCCAGCCACTGTTTCCACCGTTTCCCCATCTGTTTGCCATGAAGTGATGGGACCAGATGCCACGATCTTAGTTTTCTGAATGTTGAGCTTTAAGCCAACTTTTTCACTCTCCTCCTTCACTTTCATCATACTCTTTAGGCTCTTTAGTTCCTCTTCACTTTCTGCCATAAGGGTAGTGTCATCTGCATATCTGTGGTCTTTTTTTAAAAAACTGCTTTTGGTTTCTTTATTTTTTCTATTATCTTCCCCCTTTTTTTTCTGCCCTTAATTATCTTGTTTCCTATTACTGTAGGTTTAATATGTCCTTTGTCTTAAATTGTTAGATTGATTTCATTCCTTTCTTCCTTTCATTACGTAAGTGTTGATAGCTGTGAACCACCCCTCTAAGTGCTATTTTAGCAGCATCACATAAATTTTGATGTGTTGTATTTTCCTTATTATTTAGTTCAAAATATTTTCCAAATATCTCTTATTGTTCTCTAACCCATGGATTATTTAGCAGTGCATTGTTCAGTTTTCAAGTATGTCAGAGACGTTTCCATTTAACTTTCTGGCTATACCATGCAGCTTGTGGGATCCTAGTTCCCTGAGCAGGGATCTAACTTGCACCCTCAGAAATGAAAATATAGAGTCCTAACCACTAGGACCAGTGGAGACTTCCCTATTTTTTGTTATTGATTTATAAAATATAGTCTATCTTGGTAAGTGTTCTATGTGTAGTTATAAAGAAGATGCATTTTGCTGTTATTTTGGAGCAAGGTCAAATTGATTGATGATGTTATTCCTTTCTTCAATACCCTTATCAATTTTCTGTCTACTTTTTTCTTCAATTAGTAAGAAATGAGTATTGAAATACCCAACTATATAATAGTAGAATTTTTTTCTCCCATTAGTGCTGTTATTGTTTGCTTCTTGTACTTTGAAACTTTATTAGTTGTTTATATGCTTAAGATTCTTTTTTCTTATGAGCAATTTATGCATTTTGAAACATTTTTCTTTATCTCTGGTAATATTTCTAGTAGTATCTCTTTTTCTGAATTCCATTTTTATTTGATATTGATATAGCCATATCCCTTCCTGCCTTTTAACTTTTTGTCTTTATATATATTTAAAATGTTTTCTTATAGGCAGCATATGGCTAGGTCTTTGTTCTATCCTGCCTCACAGTTTTTGCCTTAATTGAAGGGTTTAGACCATTGTAATTAATATAGTTGTCAGTCTAGTTGGTTTAAGTCTGTCAGCTCGCTGGCTGTGTTCTTTTTGTGTCGTTTGTTGCTTTTCCTTTCCCCCTCATTTCATGCCTTCTTAACCGGTCTAGCATGCACAGTACACATCCATAACTAATACTGCCTACATTTGAAGTGTACAGCTGGGATACTTTATATAACTCATTTTTTGTTTGTATATTATGTCATAACGAGTTTAAGGTTATGAGAAATTGGCAAGAATACCACAGAAGTGATTGTGTACCTTTCCCATTGAATCACATCAAGAGATACATGATGTTGATATGTCTCATTACTGGTAATTTTGACCTAGACCACTTGGTTATGCTGGTTACTGCTATGCTGCTCCACTTTGAAGTGAATACTTTTTTCTTTTAAATTAATAACTACCTTGGGAAATACCGATTTTAGACTATGCCAATATGTTGTTTCTCTTTCACCTTTTGTTTATGAATTTTAGCTTTCGTTGGTAGATCTTCCATGAAGCAATTATTACTATATTCTGTAAACTCCAGGAGTTGGTGATGGACAGGGAGGCCTGGCATGCTGCGGCTCATGGGGTCGCAGAGTCGGACACGACTGAGCGACTGAACTGGACTGAACTGAACTGAATGATGATTTTTAAAAGTTTCCCTTGTTTCTTTTATGTTTCGAAATTCTTCTATAAGAAAGAGCTGTCCTTTCTCCCCCATTTATTTATTCAGTTAATTATATCACTCTGGACTCATTTATTCTGTGGGTTTCAATCCAATATTATTATTTACCATTTTGTTGCTCAGATTATTCCAGCTTTGGTTATTGTGAACTCTGTTAGTTGGTTCCTGTGCCTTTTGATGTGTCATCATCTTTTTTTGTTATCTTTTAAAGCGATTAAAAATGTGGAAAAAATTTGATATTTACCCATGTATTTATTCCCTCTAGTGCTTTTCATTCTTTGAGTAGATCTGAATCTCTATTTGGTATTTTCTTTTTGCCCAAAGAACTTCTTTTAATGTATATTGTAGCCCACGTCTACTCAGATTGAATTTTTTATGCTTCTGTTTGTCTGAAAGCCTTTATTTTGTTTTCATTTTTAATGGTTGTTTTTCCTGTTACAGAATTCTAGTTTGGCATCTTTTCTTTTTTATTCATTATTTTTAAGATAGCTCTCCTTTCCCTATTGTTTTGTTTGTTTGATTTTTTTCTTGGCTTGCCTAGTTTCTGACAAGAGTTTTGTGTTATATCTATATTTGTGTGTTTGTAAAGTCTTTTTTTCTCTGTATAGTTTTAATATTTTTGTTTATTTCTGGTTTCCAGCAATTTGTATATGGACTTTACCATATGTAATTTGAGAATTACTTGTCTTATTGCATTTGTACTGCTTTTTCCATCTCTCTTAATAGCTCTCCTAGTGGGAGATAGCCATCCTGTTCATTCTACTATTGATTTTGTGCAGGCCCTCATATTATATCATGTGAGCTAGTTATAGTAGTTTCCTAATGGACTATGCTTCCTAATCTATCCATCCTTTCAAGTCTATGAGTAAATAGTCTTTTTAGAAGAGCATTCTGATTATCATGCATTATTCAGAAGCTTTAAATTTTGTTTTATTACCTGATCAAAAAGATCCAGATTTCTTAGTTTGGTATTGAAGGTTCCAGGTCTCCTCTCTCATCTTGCCTTGTGTCTTCCCTTGGTCTTGAAGATCCAAAAGAAGGACTCTTGAATGTTGAAATTTCATAAACAGGACCCTCTGTTCAGTTCAGTTCAGTCGCTCAGTCGTGTCCGACTCTTTGCAACCCCATGAATCACAGCACGCCAGGCCTCCCTGTCCAACACCAACTCCCGGAGTTTACCCAAACCCATGTCCATCGAGTCAGTGATGCCATCCAACCATCTCATCGTGTGTCATCGCCTTCTCCTCCTGGTCTCCTACTAATTTTTAATTTCGTGAGCACAAGCATTTAGTGTACTGTAGTGTCTTTGTGCCTTTAGTGTCTAGTATTATGTCTGGTAAAGAGAATGTGCACACAAGAATCTTGTCTGACTGACTGACTTAATGCTCTTGTAGTAATAGTTTATTTTCTGTTGTGTTTTAGGCTCATAGTGTATTCACATGTTTGTATAATGATGTTTCTTTGTTACTGGTTAAACCCCACAAATTTAATTTTCTCAATAATGCTCAGGAATTTCTTATTTAAGCATTTTAATTGTCAGTACTTGCAGTCTCCAGAAGAGAGGGAAAACGTTTTTCTTCCAAAAATTGCCTGTCTGTTTGATGAATATTTTAACTGTCTAAATTCTGGAAATGAGGGACCATGTGTCCCACCACTTTTTGCATCTGGGATACTGCTACTGGAGAAGAGTGGAGAAATAGCTCCAAAAAGAATGAAGAGGCTGAGCCAAAGTGAAAACAAAACCCAGTTGTGGATGTGGCTGGTGATGGAAGTAAAGTCCAATGCTGTAAATAACAATATTGCATAGGAACCTGGAATGTTAGGTCCATGAATTACGGTAAATTGGAAGTGGTCAAACAGGAGATGGCAGGAGTGAACATTGACATTTTAGGAATCAGTGAACTAAAATGGACTGGAATGGGTGAATTTAATTCAGATCATTGTATCTACTACTGTGGATAAGAATCCCTTAGAAGAAGTGGAGTAACCCTCATAGTCAACAAGAGTCCAAAATGCAGTACTTGGGTACAGTCTCAAAGATGACAGAATGATCCCTGTTTGTTTCCAAGGCAACCCATTCAATATCATAGTAATCCAAGTCTGTGCCCCAACCACTATGCCAAAGAAGATGAATTCGAATGGTTCTATGAAGACGACAAGACCTAGAACTAAAAAAAAAAAAAAAAGATGTCCTTTTCATCATTGGGGACTAGAATGCAAAAGTAGGAAGTGAAGAAGTCAAGAGATACCTGGAGTAACAGACAAGTTTGGCTTTGGAGTACAAAACGAAGCAGGGCAAAGGCTAACAGAGTTTTTCCAAGAGAATACACTGGTTGTAGGAAACACCCTTTACCAACAACCAAGAGATGACTACACATGGACATCACCAGATGGTCAATACCAAAATCAGATGGATTATATTCTTTGCTGCTGAAGATGGAGAAGCTCCATACAATCAGCACAAAAAAAGACCAGGAGCTGACGGTGGCTCAGATCATGAGCTCCTTCTTGCAAAAAACAGGCTTAAATTGAAGAAAGTAGGGAAAACCACCAGGCCATTCAGGTATGATGTAAATCAAATCCCTTATGATTATACAGTAGAAGTGACAAATAGATTCAAGAGGTTAGATTTGACAGAGTGCCTGAAGAACTATGGATGGAGGTTTGTGACACTCTACAGGAGGCAGTGATCAAAACCATCCCCAAGAAGAAGAAATGCAAAAAGGCAAAATGGCTGTCTGAGTTGACCTTACAAATAGCTGAGAAAGGAAGAAAATCAAAAGGCAAGTGAAGAGGAAAGATATACCTGTCTGAATGGAGAGTTCCAAAGAATAGCAAGGAGAGATAAGAAAGCCTTCGTAAGTGAGCCGTGCAAAGAAATAGAGGAAAACAATAGAATGGGAAAGTCTAGAGATCTCATCAAGAAAACCAGAGATACCAAGGGAACATTTTATTCAAAGATGGGCACAATAAAGGATAGAAACAGTATGGACCTAACAGAAGCAGAAGATATTAAGAAGAGGTGGCAAGAATACACAGAAGAGCTATACTAAAAAGATCTTCATGACCCCAGTAACCACAATGGTGTGATCACTCACCTAAAGCCAGAGATCCTGGAATGTGAAGTCAAGTGAGCCTTAGGAAGCATCACTACGAACAAAGCTAGTGGAGGTGATGAAATTCCAGTTGAGCTATTTCAAGTCGTAAAAGATGATGCTGTTAAAATGCTGCACTCAGTATGCCAGCAAATTTGGAAAACTCAGCAGTGGCCACAGGACTGGAAAAGGTCAGTTTTCATTCCAATGCCAAAGAAAGGCAGTGCCAAAGAATGCTCAAACCACCACACAGTTGCACTCATGTCACACACTATAATGCTCAAAATTCTCCATGCTAGGCTTCAGCAGTGCGTGAACCAAGAACTTCCAGATGTTCAAGCTGGGTTTAGAAAAGGCAGGGGAACTGAAGATCAAATTACCAACATCTCCTAGATCATAGAAAAAGCAAAAGAATTCCAGAAAAACTGCTTCATTGACTATACTAAAGCCTTTGACTGTGTGGATCACAACAAACTGTGGAAAATTCTTCAAGAGATGGGAATACCAGACCACCTTACCTGCCTTCTGAGTAAACTGTATGCAGATCAAGAAGCAACAGTTAGAACTGGAGATGGAAAAATGGACTGGTTCCAAATTGGGAAAGGAGTACATCAAGGCTGTATATTGTCACCCTGCTTATTTAACTTATATGCAGAGTACATCATGAGAAACACTGGGCTGGATGAAGCGCAAGCTGGAATCAAGAATGCTGGGAGAAATATCAATAACCTCAGATATGCAGAAGATACCACCCTTATGGCAGAAAGTGAAGAGGAACTAAAGAGCCTCTTGATGAAAGTGAAGAGGAGAGTATAGAAGCTGCCTTAAAACTCAGCATTCAAAAAATTAAGATCATGGTATCCACTCCCATCATTTCATGGCAAATAGATGGGAAAACAATGGAAACAACGACAGACTTTATATTTTGGAGCTCCAGAATCATTGCAGATGGTGACTGCTGCCATGAAATTAAAAGACGCTTGCTTCTTGGAAGAAAAGCTATGACCAACCTAGACAGCTTATTAAAAAGCATAGACATTACTTTCCCTACAAAGGTCTGTATTTTCAAAGCTATGGTTTTTCCTGTGGTCATGTATGGATGTGAGAGTTGGGCCATATAGAAAGCTGAGTGCCGAAGAATTGATGGTTTTGAACTGTGTTGTTGGAGAAGGCTCTTGAGTCTCTTGGGCTGCAAGGAGATCAAACTAGTCAATCCTAAAGGAAATCAGTCCTGAATATTCATTGGAAGGACTGATGCTGAAGCTGAAACTCCAATACTTTGGCCACCTGATGGGAAGAGCTGACTCATTGGAAAAGACCCTGATCCTCGGAAAGACTGAGGGCAGTAGGAGAAGGGGACAACAGAGGATGAGATGGTTGGATGGCATCACCAACTCAATGGACATAAGTTTGAGCAAGCTCTGGGAGTTGGTGATGGACAGGGAATCCTGGTGTGCTTCAGTCCATGGGGTCTCAAAGAGTCGGACACAACTGAACTGAGTCAAAGGTATGGTTTTGCCAGTATTCATACATGGATGTGAGAGTTGGACCATAAAGAAGGCTGAGTACCGAAGAATTGATGCTTTATAATTGTGATGCTGGAGAAGATTTTTTGAGAGTCCCTTGGACAGCAAGAAGATCAAACCTGTCAATCCTAAAGGAAATCAACCTTGAATATTCATTGGAAGGATTGATGCTAAAGTGAAGCTCCAAACTTTTCGCCATCTGTTGTGAAGAGCCAACTCATTGGTAAAAGCCCTGATTCTAGGAAAGATCGAGGGCAGGAGCAGAAGGGGTGAGAGGGGATGAGATGGTTGAGTGGCATCATGAACTCAAAGAACAGTTTGAACAAACTCGGGGAGATAGTGAAGGACAGGGAAGCCTGCGTGCCCTAGTCCATGGGGTCATGAAGAGTCAGACACAACTGAGCGACTGAACAACAACAACTGAAACAGGTTTACAGTTCTTCACTGAGCTATCATATTGGTATATGTAGTTAGATGTTATTAATTTTCACTACTGTGTAATATTCCATAGTGTGAATATACCACAGTTTTATTTATTCTGTTGTTTTTGGCTGGACAATACCAAATACTTGTGCAAACTTCATTTATTACTGTTGGAATGCAAATTGGTACAGCTACTTTGGAAGACAGTGGCAGTTTCTTGCAAAGCTGAACACAGTCTTACCAGACAGTCTATCAATCATGCTTCTCTTTACCCAAATGAGTTAAACTTATGTCCATACAAAAGACTGTACACAAAATGTTTTTAGCTGTTCTATTCATAATTGCTAAAAATTGGAAGTAACCAATATGTCCTTCAATAAATGAGTGAATAATAAAGTAGCATACCCATACAATGGAATATTGATCAGTGGTAAAAAAAAAAGAAATGCATATTTCTAAATGAAAGAAATTAATCTGGAAAAGCTGTGTATTGTGTGATTCTAACTATACGACATTCTGGCAAAGGCAAAAGTAAAAGATCAGTAGTTGCCAGGGGCCCTACTACAGGAGACTCAGATCAATGAGTAGTGAAGCACTGAAGATTTTTAGATCAATAAAACTTATGTACGATACTGTAATCATGGGTACATGCTATTACGCATTTACCAAAATCTACAGAACTGGACAACAGAAAGAGTGGATGGATGTCAGTGTAAAATATGGACTTTTAGTCAGTAATAATAATCTATAAATGTTGGTTCATCAACTGTAATGCACAATGTTGGATGTTAATAATAATGGAAACTATGGGGAGGGTGGTATATAAGAACTCTGTACTTAATTTTCAGTTTTTCTGTAAACCTGAAACTGCTTCAACAAACAAACAAAACCCTACTCTTAATACCTCACCACTATTTCCTTAGTCAAAGTTAAAGTCGCTACCTTAGCCCAGAAGACTAAATAAATCTGAGTCCTGGCTACTTCATCTATCACTTTCTTCGTTACTTATTATTCCAGCCACACTGGCTTTCTGTTGAGTTTTGAACTACTTTCTTGCCTGAGTCTTTGTATTTGCTGTTAGCTCAGCTTCCCCCAGATATTTACATTGTTTCTTTCCTCTTCCATTATTCAGGTGTGTATATTCAAATGCTACTCCATTGGGTTACTTTCCTTTTCTGCTGCTGTTGCTGCTAAGTTACTTCAGTCTGTCCGACTCTGTGTGACCCCATTGACGGCAGCCCACCAGGCTCCCCTGTCCCTGGGATTCTCCAGGCAAGAACACTGGAGTGGGTTGCCATTTCCTTCAATGCATGAAAGTGAAAAGTGAAAGTGAAGTCACTCAGTCGTGTCCGACTTTTAGCGACCCCATGGACTGCAGCCTACCAGGCTCCTCTGTCCATGGGATTTTCCAGGCAAGAGTACTGGAGTGGGTTGCCATTGCCTTCTCCAACTTTGCTTCTCTACTTACTATCAATATCTCTAATCTCTCCTTCCCACTATCACACTCTTTTACCTTGCTTTCTTTTCTTTTATACATCCTCACCTTGGTTATATATTGTTTATTTTTCCTTATTAAAATACAAGTTCCCTGAGGGCAGCAGACTTTTCCTGCCTTGTCCCTTTTTTTCCCTATTGTATCTTCAATCCCTAGAATAGTGTCTAGCACACAGTAGGTGCTTAATAAACATTTGTAGGGTGGATCAATGAAGTCTATGTTCTCTCTGTAGGAAGTCAAACTTAAAAAAGTTGCTTAGTAAGTATGGAATGTGAGTCATAAAATGCTTCATATTAATGGCTGGTGTCATCAATATGATAACATGGTGCATTCATTTTCACTAAAAGGTACATCTGCTCCACAGCCAGGAAACTTCTCTTTATGGGTTGAAAACTGCTCTTCATGTACAGTGTAGGAGAGACTGCTCATGTTTATGTCTTGAATCTGCCCCTTCTTTCCTCTTTAGATTAAAAAATGTACAAAAACATGGAAAAATCACAATATACAAATATATAAAAGTAGAAAAGAAAAACTACTCTTAAACCTAGCCAGAGACAAGTCACTGTTAAGACATTGATTATTGTTCTTTTGAACCATCTGAGATGAACTTATATTTTAAAAGTAATATTTGGATCATATATAATGAAATAAATGTTTAAAAGTACTAGATAACTGGAGAAAGTATGGAAATAATAAATAGTGTGAAAGTATTTCATGAACTCCTTCAATATTTAATATCCTTTCTTTTCTGAATTGTAACACAAGCTCTTATCCTGACACAGTATTGACTAGTGCAGAATTTATCATATATTCAGAATTGTCAGATGTTTCTGACTATTTAAATATGAAGAAAAAAAGCTTGAGCAGTTATAAGTGTTGCTCTAAAGAAGAGAGATCTTAAGCTTCTTTTCTCTCCACACTAAAAATGTTTTTTACATTTAATAGGACATTTTGGATTAGTTTTGAAAATATTTTAGATTTTCCTGGAAGCTATCTTTTATTAATTATAAGCGTCCCTGAAGTTTTTTAGATCTTTTTCATTGGACTGAAGAAAATTCAAAGTTCCTAAGAGAAAATGTTTTTCATGTCTTTTAAAATGTATACATGGGTTTTGGGGAAAATCTAAAAATAAGTTTCAGATTTAACTCAGCAATTTATGTAATTTACTCATGAGTTTATTGTAGTTCATGGACTACCAGATCAAACTTAAAAATCAGGTCATTTTTGTGTGCTGATGCTGTTAAAAAATTAAATCACATTGCCTGAGTTTTAAGCATTTTCAAAACCATAATTACTAGATTGTGAGAAAGAAGTATTAGTAGATGACACTCTCCTTAATGTGTCAGTGTTAACATGATTTCCTGATGTTGCAGAGTGTTGTATTGTTAGAGGATGATTTTCTGGAGAGAATATATCCTCAAAATAGTTCAGTTATCATATGGATGGTGATTTACATAAATCAAAAAGGATTTAACTTAATTTGAATCAAAGTAATTATATTCTGCATTTTAAAAACACTTACTTTTTAGTTTAATGTTAGATAGTCATATGTAAGTTCCTGTCCTAAGATACTGGTAATGCGTCTGTTTTTGTGTTCATGGGTATCAAACTGGCATGCTGAGCACTGTAAAAAAAAAAAAAAAGCCCACAGATATGTTTGATAACACAGTGTTTTGTTCTATTTTAACCTAAAAATTCATTGTTAGTATTTGAACATTAGATTTTATATGAAAATATAAATTTCCAGGTTTTTTTTTTGAAAAGTGTGAGGATTGGACAGTATTTGAGCTTTCTCATCCCAACATTGCAGTGATAACCAAGGGCAGTTTTGGCAATGTTAAATAACCAAGGACATTTGTTAATGTCTAGATGATTGTCATGACTTGGTGGGGAGGTGCTCTTGGCATCTTTTGGCTAAAAAGACCAGGGATGCTGCTTATGCACAGGACACCTTTCTACAGCAAAGAATTAACTGGTCCAAAATATTTCAGTATTGAGTTTGAGGAGTCCTGTAATATAGCAGTAATTGAGCTGAGTTGAATCATATCTGTTTCAAATAGGCTATAGTTAGCCATAGTCTCCTCCCAACTTGCTTTATTTACGTGCTGGGACTCTCATATACTTGAATTTGTGCATCTTCCTTTAAAGTAGTGGGAGTTACCTTCATAGGAATTGAAACAATTTTGAGTATTATTAGAAAAGTTATGGCAAATACAGAAAACATTTGTTACTTCTGGCATGAAGAGTATTAGCATCCAAATTTTATTTTCCCCAGTTATCATTTATTCTTTCAGTTAACATGGTGCTGTGTACTAGGTACTACACAATATGGGGAGGAGATAAACAGCTGCTTACACTTTAAGGCTTTCATTAGAGAATTGTTCTGGTTATCATTATGTAATGCTTTCTATATCTCTGATAATTTCCCTTGCTTTGAAGTTGGCTTTGTCTGAAATCTGTGTAAATATTTCAGCTTTCTTTTTATTAACATTAGCATTGTATTTCTCCCTCCCTTTGTTCTTAATCCACCTGTAAAGTAGGTTTTTAAAAGACTGTACTATTTAGTGTGTGGGGGGGCAGGGTCTTGTTTCTTAAGTCCACACTGATGGTCTTTGTCTTTTATTTCTTGTATTCACTTTCATATTTAAAGTGTTTATTGATTTAGTTGGATTGATATCAGCTATATTTGGAACTGTTTTCTATAACTTGTTCTCTATTTTTTATTTTTTTTTTGTCTTTCATCATTTTTCTGCATTATCTGGGTTTAATTGAGCATTTTGTATTATTTCATTTTTTCTCTCCTTAGCATATCATTTACACTTGTATTACTTTTTTTTGCTTGTATGTATGTATGTTTGTGATTGCCCTGGAGTTTGTGGCATAAATTTACAGCTAATATTAAGTCCACCTTCAAATAACACTGTACCACTCAGTGTGGTAGCTTATAGCAGAATATTCCCAGTTCTTCCCTCCTGTCCCTTACAACACTGCTGTCATTCATTTCATTTATCCTTAATCTATAGTTACCCAGTATATTGTTGCTCTTCATACTTTGAACAAACTGTTATCTGTTAGATCAATTAAGAGTAAGAAAATAAAAGATTTTATTTTATCTTATCCCTTCTCTGTTGTTCCTTTCTCTATGTAGAGCTAAGTTTCTGACTTACATCATTTTCCTTCTTTCTGAAGAACTTATTTTAATATTTCTTAAAAGACAGGTCTTCTGGTGACAAATTCCCTCATTTTGTTTATCTGAGAAAGTCTTTATTTCTCCTTTACTTTGAAGGATAATTTCGTTGGATACAAACTTTTAGGCTGTTGATTTTTTTTTTCCTTTTAACACTTTGTAAGTATTCCATTCCATTCTCTTCTTGCCTGCATCATTACTGAAGAGAAGTCCAATGTGTTTACCTTGTTCCTATATAGGTAAAGTTTCCCACCCCCCACATCTTCCTTCAGAATTTTATCTTTGATTTCCTGTATATGATTTTGAATATGATATGCCTAGGTGAGAGTAGGAGGGGACTTTTATCTTCACTCTGAGAACCTGCGGTGGGACTCCTGGAGATAAAGCACAAGGATTCCAATTTTTCCATATCCTTGCCAACATTTGTTTTGTTTTGTTGTTTGCTTTTGTTTACAGCCATCTTCAAGGGTATAAAGTAGTATCTCATCTAATTGATTTGCATTTTTTAATGATTAGTGATGCTGAGCATCTTTCATGTGTTTATTGTCCATTTTCGTATCTTTGGAAAAATATTCAGGTTCTTTACCCACTTTTAAATTGGTTTTTTTGGTTGCTGTTGAATTATGGGAGCTCTTTATACATTTGGGCTGTTAATCCCTTCCCAGATACATGATTTGTCAATATTTCCCCCTATTCTGTGGGTTACCTTTTCATTCTCTTGATAGTGTCCTTTATACACATAAGTTTTCAATTTTGAAATCCAGTTAGTCTGTTTTCTCTTTGTTGCTTAGGATGTGACAGTAATGTGCCCTACACCCATTTTTTAGTTTTATGCACTTATTCACTTCTCTTACTTGCTCAGTATTTCCGACTTCTCCCCGCCAAAAAGGAAAAATCATGCGAGAGCCAGTCTAGCTTTTATAAGTAAGTTTTTGAAGACAGAAAAACACTAAGAATAATCTAAATTGCCAATACAGTCTTTTCAAACAGAATGAGGAGAAAAATACCCTATTCTGTATCCTTTTGGAGTAATATTAGGTTGAGAAGCAGTTTTTGATTTATAACTCTCACTTTACATGTTTATATAACATCAGAACACACGCTTATTTGAAAGCATATATATTTTGAGGTAAGATGACCCTCAAGTTAAGATCTATTTGATATTATTGTGTTGAATTTGATTTAAAAATTAGTAAGCTCTTTTTGAAGTATAGAATGTACAAATGTAAATGTGGTTAAATTGGTTAATTAAAAATATATAATATTGGTTGATAATGATTTACAGTCAACACGTTAATATTATCAGATGTCATTTTCTGTTTTTCTTTAGGTATAATTGACATAAAACCATATATTAGCTTCAGGTGTACAACATAGTTCAGTATTTGTAAGATGTCATTTTCAAATAAGAGTTTCAGATTTTGTTTAACTTTTACTTTGTGAGAAAAAGTATAATTATGATATAAAATGTTTTATCTCTCAGAAATTCTTACGTTTTTATGTTGATCAATTTACAGGTGAATTATGTAACCTCATTACGCTGGATGTAGCTCACAATCAACTTGAACACCTTCCAAAGGAGATTGGAAACTGCACACAGATAACCAACCTTGACTTGCAGCACAATGAATTGTTAGACCTCCCAGATACTATTGGTATGAAAAGAGAAAGAAGATACTGTTAATCATTTATAGTACTTCGACATTAAAATCTATTTCAATAATAAAGTTAAAAGATTAAAATTCAGCATTGTTGAAGTGGTAAAACTTCTGAAAGATAGTAGTTTAAAATCGTTTTTTATTTCCATTTCTCGGAAAGGAAAATAAGTTTTAGGAAATGAGCTCAGTTAAGTTGTAAAGAAGATAGAATATTGAGTAATGTGTATATGTTCTATAACTCTGTGCTTAAATTGCAGAATGGGTGCGTTTTCTGTTTTTGCTTATTTCAGAAATGTTGCATGCTCTTGTGTAGGGTGTGGTCCCTTCTATGCTAAAATAGACCACACTGAAAAATAAAATCATTGCTGTTTAGTTTTTAAAACATCGTAAGTACATTTTAAAGTTTGCTCATCTGTAATATAGAGGGATTAAAAGAAAAGATGTCTCAAAATGCATAACGTGTTTTGAAGACATAGTCAAACTATAGAAAGTTGATGTGTTCCATACTTATAAATTCTTGTTTGTATTTCTGAATGCCCCCAAATTTATACAAACAGTAGAGGGAATTTTAAAAATTTTGGATGCTTTTAGTTATCACTGTGGTATAAGGAAACTATTAGGTTTATTTAAAAAAAATTACTCTGTACTTAGTTTATGTGATTTTAGTAATGAATATTTATAAGGTTCTATTACTAAATTGCATGAGGCCTATGATAATGTTGTCTTTCTCCAGAAGAATTTTTGTTTGCTTCTCTCAGGTACCTTGAGTGACCACTTTAACCCATCCATGTTCTAAGGGTTGTGATTTTTCTGGTCCTCTCAAGTGATTCACAGGCAAACTGCAGAGTAATTGGAGGGCCGTTTTCACCCCTCATACTAGGGTGCAGCCCTGTAGGGTCCTAGTTGATGATGATTACTAGACTCCTCACCTTTGGCAGGCTCTAGATTTTGACTCTTGGCAAAACATGCCTTCGCCTTTCAGTTACATCTTCTATTTAGGAGAGCACTCTTAGGACAAAAATCTCCCATGCTTTGCTTGTTTCTGGGTTCCCAGCTGGTTTCCAGCCTGGTTACTGCTAGTCATTATCATACTCGTTTTCTGATTTTTGTTTTAGAAGTGTTCTTAGTTTTCTGCAATGGAAGGGTTTGCTTGAATTACCTTGAATTACCTTCTGCTTCATTTACTTGAAGCAGAAGCAGTTGTAATGGAATTTTTTTTAATGTTACAGTAGACTGTCTCTGGTTACATAACAGCTATTCATGGAAAAGTTAATCTGAGACTTCTTCAGGTTATAATAGCTAGTAGCCATTAGAACCTGTATCTTTCCAATTCTTGTCCCCTAGAGTCTAGAACAAAAAGACAGAAAAACACAAAATAAGTGAAAAAAGTCATGGGAGGCAGGACTAGAAGTTCTAGAAAGAGAATAGAGGTAAGACAATGAAGCTATAAAGTATAATTTAATAATATTTCCCTGAACTTGACAAAAACCGAGATAATAAGATTGAAATTTCTTACAAAGATGAAATAATGAAAAAAGATACATTCTGGTAGGAGTTTTAAAAATTATGTTTACTACTTTTTAATAAACAATATAGGCTTCCCTGGTGGCTCTGCAGTAAAGAATCTACCTGCCAATGCAGGAGACGCAAGTTTAATCCTTGGGTTGGGAAGATCCCCTGGAGAAGAAAATGGCAACCCACTCCAGTATTCTTACATGGGAAGTCCAATGGACAGGGAAGCCTGGAGAACTACAGTCCATGGGGTTGCAAAAGAGTTGATCATGACTTAGCAACTAAATAACAACAATAATAAACAATATATTCGTATATAATGTTATAAAACCTTTGTCTAGTTTCAGTTTCAGAGTAATGCTGACTATATATAGTAAGTTGGGAAGGTTTCCCTACTCTTCAATTTTTGGAAAAGTTTGTATAAAATTGGCATATTTCTTCCTTTAATATTTGAAAAGTTCATTGATGCAGCCACCTAGTCAGGATTTTTCTTTGTTGGAATGTTTTTTTAAAACAATTTCAATTTTTTTTGATAGACGTAGGGCTATTTAGATTATCAGTTTCTTGAGAAAACTTGATCATTTGTGTCTTTCGTAGAATGTGTTCATTTCATTTAAGTTGTCACATTTAATGGGGATAAAATTGTTCATAACATTTGCTTATTATTTCAATATCTATAGAATCTGTGGTAATGCCATTTCTCTCTTTTCTGATACTGGCAATTTATATCTTCTCTCTTTTCCTAATCAGTCTGGCTAAAGGTGTATTAATTTTGTCAGTTTTATTGATTGTCTCAAAGTATTGATTTTACTCTATTTTTCCCTTTTTTTAATTTCATTGATTTCTGCTTTGACCTTTCTTACTACTGTTTGTCTGCTTACTTTGATTTTATTTGCCCTTTTTCTAGTTTCTTATAGTGGAAGATTGAGGTTATTGATTTAAGACCTTTCTTCTCTTCTCATAGAGTCAGTTCAGTTCAGTTCAGTTGCTCAGTCATGTCCGACTCTTTGCGACCCCATGGACTGCACCACAGCAGGCCTCCCTGTCCATCACCACTCCCGGAGTTTACTCAAATTCGTGTCCATCCTCTGTTGTCCGCTTCTCCTTCCGCCCTCAATCCTTCCCAGCCATTTAGTGCTATAAAATTTTCCCTTACATACCACTAACAACATCCCATAAATTGACATGTTGTGTTTTATTTTTTGTTTTGTCCAAAATGCTTTCTAATTTACCCTTTTGTTTTCTGTGATCTATATGTTACTGAAAAGTTTGTTATTTAGTTCCCAACATCTAACAGTTTTCCAGGGGTCTTTCTGTTACTGATTTCTAATTTCATTGTGGTTGAGAACATACTTTGTGTGACTTGAATCATTTAAATATATTGAGACTTATTTTATGGCTCAGTGTATGGTCTGTCTTGATAAGTATTCCATGTGCAATTGAATATGTATTCTATTTTTGTTGAGTAGAGTAATGTGGATGAGGCAGTCAGTGAATTTATTCTACTACTAGCCCTTTTTGGTCATTTTTTCCTCCCAATTTTTATTAGTTATATTGTTAGGACCTGCAACATTTATGGTATATCTTGTTAAGCCAGTCTCTAGTTTAGTCTTAATTGTTCACCAACAGTGCTGTTGCCATAGTTGTTCAAGTTATTTCTTGGTTGGTTAAAGTCAGTCTTACAGTAGTTTTCTCAGAAATCGTTTGTGAACAGTGAAAGTGAAGTCGCTCAGTTCTGTCCGACTCTTTGCAACCCATGAACTGTAGCCTACCAGGCTCCTCCATCCATGGGATTTTCCAGGCAAGAGTACTGGAATGGGTTGCCGTTTCCTTCTCCAGGGGATCTTCCCAACACAGGGATCAAACCAGGGTCTCCCTCATTGTAGGCAGACGCTTTACCATCTGAGCCACCAGATGGTAAAGGGAAGATGTTAATAAGGGAAGACTTATTAACAGTAGTTTTCTAGTTTTTGTATGTTTGTAACCTTTATATTTAAAGATGTATATTATCATATGTGAAACAGAACACCATTCCATGTTCGATGCATGAGACAAGGGCTCAGGGCTGGGGCAATGGGATGACCCAGAGGGATGGGATGGGGAGGGAGGTGGGTGGGGGGTCCAGGAAGGGGAACACATGTAAACCCATGGCTGATTCATGTCAATGTATGGCAAAAACTATTACAATATTGTAAAGTAATTAGCCCCCAACTAAAATAAATAAATTTATAAAAAAAAAAATAAAAAAAAATAAAAATAGAAAACAAAACAAAACAAAAAAAGAACTCTTTGATGGATATAAAAATCATTGGGTTCAACTTCTTTTCCTTGAGCATCTCAGGAGACCTAAAAGGTAGCTCTTTTGTCTTCTAGAATTGAATATGCAACAGTATGAGGCTGGTCTAATTGTTTTTTTCTTATTATAATGACTTAATCTTTGTCCCTGGCCACCCAAAGGGTTATTTCTTTATTTCTAAAGTTCGAGAACTCTATTGTATTTCTAAGTGTTAATCTTTCAGGTTCCCATTTCCTTGGGATACTCTGAACCAGTTCAGTAATAAAGGTTTAATTTTTACTTCAGTGTAAATCACCTATTGATGTGTTTACTTTGTATTGTATATTCTTACATTGAAATATGTAAGTTTGCTTATTTTAAACAAGAAACTGATTTTGATAGTAAAGGAGAAAAGAAAGAACAATGCATTTTAACATCACTTTTTGATGAATGACACATAAAAGCACTTTAAAGAGAGACTTCTTTTATACAATTAAAGGCTTCTCAGTCTTAGAAAAGTAAAGGTTGTTTACTCTAGCAAATCAGGGGAACTGAAATTAAATATGCTTGAAATGTTATAAAGTTATGGCCTTGTCCCTCTCATTGGCACTTAATTATTGTATATTTCCTAAGATACTATAGATGCAGATACTTTATAGTTCCTTGAGCATATCAGGCAAGTTCTAGCCTCAAGGTCTTTGTACTTCTCAGTTTCTCTGCTTAGAACTTTTTTCCCTAAATATACACATAATTTCGTCTACTGTTTCAACTTATCAAATGGATATATAGAGTTCTATAAAGGGCATGGTTATCAGTCAGTCCTGTTCTTCAGTTCAGTTCAGTTCAGTCTCTCAGTCGTGTCTGACTCTTTGTGACCCCATGGACTGCAGCGTGCCAGGCTTCCCTTTCCATCATCAACTCTCAAGGCTTGCCCAAACTCATGTCCATTGAATCAGTGATGCCATCCAACCATCTCATCTTTTGTCGTCCCCTTCTCCTCCTGCCTTCAATCTTTCCCAGCATCAGGGTCTTTTCCAAGGAGTCAGTTGTTCACATCAGGTGGCCAAAGTGTTGGGGTTTTAGCTTCATCATCAGTCTTTTCCAATTAATATTAAGGACTGATTTCCTTTAGGATGGACTGGTTTGATCTCCTTGCTGTCCAAGGGACTCTCAAGAGTCTTCTCCAACTTAGCATTTGTGAAACGACTCAGGAGATGTGCAGCAGATACTATTATCTGGGTACTTCAGCAGAGGATTTGAGGGAGGGGTCTGTTCCAGAAACGCCTTATAGGGTCCTGTTCTTACTCTCAAATATTCTAGCAGTATTTCGTTATTTAATATTTTATGCTTGTGTTGGTTTCCCTATCTTGCTCAATAACAATCAAAGGTGGGGGTGCAGTTATAAAATACTAAAATAAATAGGGTTGGCAAATAGAGAAAGCATAGGTTGTAGAGGATGATAAAATCATCCAGTTAGTAAGACTAGGGTCCTTTGCATTCACTTCCTCTGACAGAGGATAGCTTCTCCATGTATTCTTTTTCCTGGCTTTCTTAAGTTTGCATTTCTGTTTTCTATCAGAAGTAATTCTTCTGTATTTCAAGTGTGCTTGTTAATATGAAAACATTTGACTTCATTATTAATCTTGAGTAATTGACATGTTATCTCAGAATAACATAAGTGCATCACTTCTAACACACTCTACATGGTCAGATTACAAATGTGTATTGGAAATCAATAAGAACTGAAACATTAATGGTAATAAAAATTTATATATCTCATTTATAAATTTTTGTGATAAATATAAATAGGCTTTGATAGTTGTCACCAAACTAAATACATCTGTTATCCCAAGTAATAGCAAAGCGAATTAAGTATTGTTTGTTGAAACTTTTTATAATATTATAGTCATTTATCATGTACCATGTTTATTAAGATAGTTCTTTGCCTTTCTCCATCCCTCTCATCCCCCATATTTTGATTGTATTGTAGAAGGTTGAGATTTGATGAGAAACCTGAACATGTAGGTCTTGATCTGTTACAAATCTCAACAGTCATAATTGACCTTTGAGATTCTCTCTCTCATCTGTTGGAGAACAGCAGTTCACCCCAAACCATCAGTGGCAAATTTAGCTGGAGTATAATTCTGATACTTTCCTTTTTTTTTTTTTTCATGGTTTACTACTTGAAAAGTATAACTTAAAATGAAAAACAAACAAAAAACCCAACTCCTGTCTTGGAGAGTTGATGCTAGTCCCACAGGAGTTGCCCTGTTCTCTTTTCCCTGGACCAAAGAAACTTGAGCTGAATTCACAATTGAAAATCAAATCTTTTATCACCTTACAGTCACTTTTCCCAAAATCACTTTAATTATTTGCCCTTTGTTTTTTCCTCGCAAGTAGACCCAGATATATTTAATTCTCTTTTCTGCTTAACATATAAATACTCCTAGAATAGTTATCACTCTTTGGCAATAAGCAATGCCATTTGGAGAAGGCAATGGCACCCCACTCCAATACTCTTGCCTGGAAAATCCCATGGACGGAGGAGCCTGGTAGGCTGCAGTCCATGGGATCGCTAAGAGTCAGACATGACTGAGCGGCTTCACTTTCACTTTTCCCTTTCATGCACTGGAGAAGGAAATGGCAACCCACTCCAGTATTCTTGCCTGGAGAATCCCAGGGACGGGGGAGCCTGGTGGGCTGCCGTCTGTGGGGTCGCACAGAGTTGGACACGACTGAAGCGACTTAGCAGCAGCAGCAGCAGCAATGCCATTTACTTCCAGGCTGAGCAGTGCCAAGATCACTGACAACTCAGGCTGTGGAGAAGAGGCAGAAGGAATTGGGGAGAGGGGCACAGCTGATTGAGGTTAAGTGAAAGAGTGCTCAAAAACATATTTAGAGTCTTAAAGTCTTCTGAGGTCTCTAGTGGTTTTATGAAATCAGGGAGAGGAGGGTCTGAAATAGGAAAAATTTTTTATTTTCAATTTCTTTTCAAAGTGAGAGAAATATACAAGAAGACCTTGCCTTCAAGGCTAGAGCACAGAATAATTCACAGAGGCCTTTTGTTATACTGGGCTCTGAAGAAGTGTTACAGTAATTATTATATCAACAAATAGAGTTTTAGTAATTGATTTTAGGTAATTACAGTTCTACTTACATGTAACAACTTTACTAGTTTTCTTTTTAATGGTGGCATTCTTTTGAGTTTTTTACTTTTAAGAATGTTTTTTAATAAGTTTATTTTTAATTGGAGGATAATTGCTTTACACTATTGTGTTGGCTTCTACCACATAACAACATGAGTTAGCCATAAATATGCATATGTCCCCTCCCTCTTGAACTTCCACCCCATTCCACCCGTCTAGGTTGTCACAGAGTACTATGGTGAGCTCCCTGTGTTATACAACTTCCCATTAGTTATGTATTTTACATATGATAATGTATATGTTTCAGTGCTACTCTCTCAGTTTGGCCCACTTTCTCCTTACCCCGTTGTGTCCAAAGCCTGTTCTCTGTGTCTGTGTCTCTATTCCTGCCCTAAAGATATGTTTATTGGTACTATTTTTCTAGATTCCATATATGTATGTGTTAATATACAATAATTTGTTTTTCTCTTTCTTACTTACTTTACTCTGCATAATAGGCTCTAAGATTGTCCACCTTACTAGAACTGACTCAAATGCATTTCTTTTTATTTTTATGGCTAAGTAATATTCCATTTCATTTGTCATTGATACATTCATTTGTCAGTGATATCTAGGTTGCTTCCATGTCCTAGTTATTATAAATAGTGCTGCAGTGAACATTGAGGTATATGTGTCTTTTTCAGTTATGATTTTTCTCAGTGTATATGCCCAGTTGGGATTGCTGGGTCATATGGTAGTTTTATTCCTAGTATTTTAAGAAATATCCATACTGTTCTCCATAGTGACTATATCAATTTACATTCTCACCAACAGTGCAAGAGGGTTCCCTTTTCTCCACACCTTCTCCAGCGTTTATTGTTTGTAGATTTTTTTGATGACCATTCTGACCAGTGTAAGGTCAGAAACTACCTCATTGTAGTTTTGATTTGAATTTCTCTAATAATGGGCAGTGTAGAGTATCTTTTCATGTGTTGGTTGGCCATCTGTATATCTTCGTTGGAGAAATGTGTGCTTAGGTCTTCTGCCTACTTTTTGATTGGGTTGTTTGCTTTTCTGGCATAGGGCTGCATGAACTGCTTGTATATTTTGGAGATTAATCCTTTGTTAGTTGTTTCATTTATTTTTATTTTCTCCTATTCTGAGAGTTGTCTTTTCATCTTGTCTTTTCAACTATCCTTTGTTATGCAAAAGCTTTTAAGTTTAACTAGGTCCTTCTTGTTTTTGTTTTTATTTCCATTTCTCTAAGAGGTGATCAAAGAGGATATTGCAGGTATTTATATCAGAGTGTCTTGTCTATGTTTTCCTCTAAGGGTTTTAGAGATTCTAGCCTTACATTTTATGTAACTTTTAAGTTTATTTTCAAATTCTCAGTTTAATGTTTCTGGAAAAAAATTGTACCTTTAACATTATTTCATTGTTAGAACTTGTGTGCCTTTTCTACTGATTTTTTGCTACTTTGTTAAAATAAGATAAAGACTGTTTGAGTTAGAGTCTTACTCAAAAGTTAGACTAAATTAACCTAAAAATACTGATTTCCTTTGCTGAAATTGAAAGCATTAATTTTAATTTGTAGCCATTTAATGTTTCCATATTTTAAAAATCTGACAGCATAAGAAAGCAAGCTGTCAGATTCAGAACACAGAGCAACTTACTGTCGAAGTTAGGCACTTAGAAAGCTAAATGCCAGTGATTGACAGTGATCAGCCTGCATTTATATGCAGAAGCTTGGCAACATTGATTTTATTTCTTAGTTACAGTGGCTCAATATTAAGGCAAGCTATGGCTTGATTTCTAGGTTGCAGTTTACTTTGTGGTTAAAACCACTTACTGAAAGAGGCTAGAGTTGAAACCACTGCGGGGGGTGAATCACAGTAAATGCCAGACTTCTGATGTCAAGGTTTTTTTTTTTTCTGGCATAAGAGAATGTTGATATTTCATCATTAATTTTTTTTACCTTTTTTATTTTGCTGAGGGTAGTGGATTTTGGCAAAATGTGGATGACTTTTTGAGCATACCATGCTCTCAAGAAAGTGACAAGTCCTTTGCAGATGTTAATTCCTTCATCAGAATAGCATATTCTCATAGAGTACATGAGGATGAGCTTTTTAAAGCTCATCCTCTTCACACCCACTGGAAAAAAAAATAGTTTAGGCATTTCATAGACCTTTTGGTGAATGCTTCCGCCATTTTATTACCATGGAACAGCTTTCTTTCATAGGGAAAGCAGTGGTATGAAGGAGAGACAGCGGATGAGCTTCTTCTATTTCTATTTTAAGATTGAGTGCCTTTTTAATCTTCAACTTGGTATAGCAAATGAAAATTTTATCAGAAGATTTTTGAAATTCTTTGTACTCAGACATTATCACTGCTTATGGGAAAATTTCCATCTCTTTACCAGTGTTGTAGTGATCATGGGCATGGGATAGGCAAGGAATAAAATATTGATACCCTCCCTTCTTCCCCATTTTGAATGGATGTGAGTTAATGGGGACTGTCCTTCAGTTTTGGTGGGAATGACATTGATACAGCCTAATGGCACTTGTCTGTTAAGATTTAAGATATCGCTGTCTTTTGATACATCTGAAATATTTTCACATGTACACGCAGATATCTATTAGGATGTTCATTATAGAATTCCTTTTTAAATATTAGAAACAAATGCTGTCCATTGGGGGATGATTAGATAATGGTATAATCACACATATCATAGAATACAATTGTTAATTAAAATGAAGTATATCTGTATTTACTCAACAAGAAAATATTTCTATGACCTGTTATTTAGGAGGAAAAGTGTGCAGAATGATCCCATTTATATAAAGACAAACACAGAAACATTTTAAAAAATCTTCTATTTGTATATGTATAAGTAAAAGCTTAGAGAAAGATCTCGTAGGTACATATTGGATTACACACCATGGTTGTCTGGGGAATAAAGTAAGTTACACGTATTTATTTTGTAATTGAAAATTTATTGGGTGGGAAAAGAGGAGTGCAATGGTTAGTTCATTCTCTGATTTCTAAAAATGGGCTGCTTAGTTGTTGGATATCCCAGGAAAAATTAAAGTGAATATTTTTAGAAGAACTAATTTTTAGTCAGGTAGAGCAAGCACATCTGTTATGTATTTTAAAATCATGTCCAGTTAACATCTGTGTTTTGCAGACATGCTATTTTATAAGTTGAGAATGGGTCAAAGAAAAAAGATTTTAATGAGTCTCTCATATAATTTTGAGTTTTTGCATCTTGTTCCTAATGGAAAGGAGGACAAATCGTGAAATATTTTAGCGTCTTTAATGAATAAGAAAGCATGAATGAAAGCCTGGTGTGTGCTTTGCACAGAAATTCTGTACAAATTTTAGTAGAAATGCATAACAAGCTCCCTTACTTAAAGGATTTTCTGTCTGTTGGAGGAAGTAACTAATCCATGAAACAACCAACAACGTAGACTATAAGTAAAATGCTGATGTATAATGAAAACAGCATGTGGCCATGTGTCCAGTTTATAGGGAGGTCAATAAGATCTTGATAGAATGGCCAGAGAAAACTTCATGAACACATATGCTGCACTTAGTATGGAATAAAAATGCATTCCATGAGCTGAACAGCAAGGACAGTCAAACAGCATGGAGGCGAGAATGAACATAATCATGCTTCTGTGTCAGGAGGAAACAAATTCACTGGATCAGGGTCAATAAAATTCACAAAAAACGATTCCTTGAGTTTTATTCTAGCTATTCAGTCACTTCATGTGTCTTATGCTAAAGTCCATGCTGAGTACTCACAGATGGCTCTTACTGGTGCTGCTTGGGTATCTTTTTTATCTCTTGTCTTTTTATTTTGGGTTGGCTATCTGAAACTTCAAACCACCATGCTCTGTTTTTCCACAGCTTAGCTCATATCCTCACTGTATGGAGAAAATGAGCCTCACAGTGTAAAGTATCCAAACATCTTACCTCTGTATTAATGTAAAGCTTCTCCATAATGTAAACTATTCATTCAATAAAAGGATGGTATAAAGATATCACATTTTTTAAAATTAAAATGACTTCAGAATTACAGAATTTTTCTTTATCAAAAGAACATTTTAAAATTAAAAAATTATAGGAAATTAGGGAAATTTTAGACAAGTTCAAAGAAAAAAATTTGTATTTCTGTCATGTAGAGATAACTTAAACTCTTTGCATGTGTATGTAATCATACAGATCATACAAAGCACATGATTTTGTTATCTGACTTTTTTCATTTAATGTCATAACAGTCTTTCATATCTTAAAAGATTTTTTGTAGAATAATTTTAATAAGTACAGAATATAGCAGACTGTAGTAATACCATAGAATAAAATTATCTTTTGAATATCTATTTCGTATTAGTCATTGTACTAAGTATCTTACACACATTGTATTTAATTCTTAGAGCAACCCTGTCAGATATTTGACATTATCCCCACTTTATGGGTGAGGAGATAAACTTAGTTAAGTAACTTACCCAGGGACAGGTAGATATAGAATATCCTTTGTTTTTGCTATTACACTGTGGTGCCTTCAATCTAAATAATTATGCATCAATTCTTGAACATACAGGTTGTCTCCATTTTTTTGCTATTAGAAACTTGACTATAATTTCATCATAAAGCAGATTATTTTTTGCCAACCAAACTTCCAAGTAACATTTGTATCATATTTAATATCATAGTGGAGAAAGGAATGGCAGCCCACTCCAGTATTCTTGCCTGGAGAATTCCATGGACAGAGGAGCCTGGTGGGCTACAATCCATGGGGTCGGAGAGAGTCGGACGCGACTGAGCAACTAACACTACAATGTCATAGTTCACTGATAGAAATAATAATGTTCTTGTACTTATTTTTAATCTCTGAATTCTCTGGAACTTTGGAAAGTGATCCAGTTCTCTGCTTGTTTCCTCCCCACCTCCAAAATTGACACATATCCCTGGAGTGTCATTAGAAAGACACTAGTGAAGCATCCTTATTTAATTTAGGAAGCACTTTAAAGACAAAGTTAACTTGTCTTTTCTAAGTGGCTGTTTTTACTGTTGCTTTTTAATTCAGTTTTCTGCCTGTTGGAATCTTAATTAATCATAACTAGCAAACTCTTGACCCAGTTTCCAAACACTGTTATAAGACAGTAATGAAAATGAGTATGCCATACCTCTGGAATGGTTCTAATTGCAGGAATTGAAATGATTGCTAAGGTTTTTTTGCACTGTAGTTAGCTAGACTTATGGTATATAGAATTATTGAGTATTTTTGATATCAGTGACTAACTCTTAAAAATGTAAAGGGTAAAAATTAGCTCCATTTAGGCATTTCTTAGAACTTTGATCACTGTTTTCTTCAGCAAGAGGGAAAGATGCAAATGAATATAACTAGATGAGGAATATGAGACAAGGTGACTACTCTGCTAGGTTTTAAGGCTTAACTTATTCTGTAGGCTAATACATGTTTTCTCTAAGTATTGGAGTAATGCTGTATCTAAGAAAGTTATTCATACAGTGACTTTCTGAAAAATAGTCAAAGCAGAAATTCGAAAGAAATTGACAAACATCAGACAGTTGCTGAAAGTTGAAAGGCACCAAAATATTTATCTCCAAAATGTTGTATGACACAGTCATCCACTTCTATACAGGCCTACTTTGGAGATATTGTCGATTCCATCTCAGACCACTTCAACAAAGCAACTATCACAATAAAGTGTCACACAAATTTTTTGTTTCCCAGTGCATATAAAAGTTATGTTACACAGTACTGTAGTCTATTAAGTGTGCAGTACCATTTTGTCTAAAAATTATACATGCCTTAATTAAAAATACTTTATTGATAAAGTATCATTCAGGTTATAGAGTAGCTCTTTTGATTTCCTTCAGTTATTTCTGGCTTTTGATTTAAAGTGAAAGACATGCGATTCTAACTTTGACTTGGTTAGAAGTCACTGTAGGGTCATTATTGGCTTAATATCAATATTGTTGTATTTCAGGGGAAAGGGAGAGAGACAGGCAAGCGACTGTTGGGTGGAGCATAAAGAATATACATAGCATTTATCAATTAAGTTCACCATCTTAAATAAGTGCAGTTCATGGCACCCAAAACAATTACACTAGTAACATCCAAGATCACTGATCACAGATCTCCAAAACAAGTATAATAACAACATAGAAGTTTGAAATATAGCGAGAATTACTAAAATGTGATATAGAGACATTAAGTGAGCAAATGCTTTTGTGAAAAATGGCACAAGATTTGTTCAAAGTAGGGTTGCCACAAACCTTTGATATGTAAACATGTAATATCAGTGAAGCACAGTAGAAAAGTATAATAAAATGAAGTATCTTTTTAATTTCTAATACTGGTAATACTGTTTAATTTAAAACTAGAGGCTAACATTTAACCTAGCCCAACTAAAAAGGTTGTAGCAACAATTGCAGTGTTGAATCAGAAATTAACCAGCCATGACAAAAAAATACATTGAACTAAATTCTCATTACTCTTATCTTTTTTGGTATCAAAATGAATTTATATTGTTTTGAAAATTAAATTTGATTTAAACCTGTGATAGCAGATATCATCATATTCATCCATGTAGCTTACATGTAGCTTACCATGGGTCTTGGCTATAGAAGTATAAAATGTCTGTTTTTCTGCTCTGCTTATTTTAGGTATTCAGTAGTGACTAATATGCTCAAGCTGGATATGCTTAGATAATAAGAGAGACTATAGCTTTCACTTTTGTTTATAACAAATTATTTTGAGAAATTTTTGATGGTTAACCATCAAGTCAACTTTTTAGAGAAATTTTGGATTGTTTATATTTAAACTCATGAAAAAGATTGAACCTTTCTGATCTCACAAAATAATTGTGCATCTTGTATTTTAAGTAATTATCATTTATTACTTTGATGTTATTCAACTGGGCCTTGTCTAAAGGTTAATATTTTATTTAAGTGTGCCAACACTTTCCAATAATTGATTTTAAAAATTGACTTGTAGCTGTGTATTTCATTATTTCTCTAAGACGGTGGGGACAAAAGTGGCTTCAGTTTTATTGCTAGAGTGTAGCAATAAAACAGAGTGTAGTGTGTAGTTTCTTGGTACAAAAAGTTAAGGATCTTGCTGAAATAGTACTTGAAAGTAATTCGTGAATATTGCTTGATAGCCTGGGAGAGTGACAGGCTTATCAGATTAAAAAAAAATTTTCCTTTTTTTTTTTTAATGTTCACAGGAAATCTGTCCAGTTTAAGTCGTCTTGGTCTGAGATATAACAGACTGTCAGCAATACCCAGATCATTGGCAAAATGCAGTGCACTTGAAGAATTAAATTTAGAGAACAATAACATTTCTACTTTACCAGAGGTAAGAAGTGAATTACGGTAAACTCTTGAAACAAGTCTATAAGATAATGAAGGGATGATTAATCAGTCTTTACAGCATGGTAAATAATTTGATGATTGAGATTGCTTAAATAGTGGGTATGCTGTGGATACATATCCCATCGCTGAGATAAAAAATTCCAAAAAAGAGTAGGTATGATTATAGGAACAAACATCAAGGTGAAAAATTGGTGTGCTACTTTCCACTTAAGCACCATGTAAATCTTTCTCATATCATTTGGGACTTGACAGTAAAAGCTATTAAGAAATTGTAGGACTGATTTTAAAACTCAACTACCCTAGTACCCCAGTTCAGTTACTTTAAAAAAAAAACGTACTGTGGAAAGATAGTAAAAGAATGACTACTTAGATTGTACTACTTATTATTGAGATTAGTATGAGCTGCAACATTCCTATGACCCAAATTATTGCTCTGTTTATACAATAATATTAAGCCCATTTAGCATATGTTATTTTTTGCCACACTATTTTTCATTTGAGTTCTGTTGGTTCTATTAGAAAAATATTTTCACTTATTTTGCTTAGAGATTAATTGAACAAGATGCAGTATTCTTTTCTAAATTGTCTTTCTTAACTTTATTATTTTTTACTCTTGCCATTCTGTCTTTTGCTACCTACTGTTTTAGCATACCCAGCAACTAGTAAATTTGCTTGTAGTTATTAAAGCATATTTTACTCTAGTATTCTAACATGAGTGGAATTGTGGACTTAATGGATTGACTGAACTTTGCAACGTCTTTTTTTTTCTAATAATTAAAAATACCTTGTATAGTTTCTAGTCTGGACCAGTTCACTAAAACTACTGTGACAGTATCTCACCTGTGGCAAAAGAGCACTATTGTTAGAAGTAAGTAGTAATTTGGGATTAGAAATAGAATCCACAGATTGTAGATACAGCCCTGACAGTGAGACTGTTTGGGTTTTTTAATTTCTGTGATAATGGTAATTCTTCACGTCAAAATGGCTGAAGTTCTACTGTTTAATGTCATCCTCTAACAGTGATTCATATCCCATAATAAGGCAAATAATTAACACATTAATTAGATCTTGTTGGCATTCTTTTAGGGTGTGATTTATGAGTTTAAGTAAGACTGACCACTTTTACAATGTCATTATGTCTAAATGTAAAGACTAGGTGTATACCAACTTTCATCAAGTGAGAAATTTTAATATTTTTTTATATATCCAGTCATATTGTCACTGAAGGGAAACATAATTATTTGGGTATCTTATGATAAAGCCATGTGCTGAGTACTTTCATATAACTTTGTGACTGAAATAAGTCAGGATTTATTTTTAATAAGAGAATTATAAAGAAGACTCTCTTCAGTCTGTCTATGGAAGAACGGGTGTGTGTGTGTATTTAAACATGTCCATTTTCAGATAGAGAAGTACGGATGAAATCCTTGATAGGCCTTGTTCAAACATTGGAAAGCATTAAGTTTTATTTAAAAGTAGTCTATGTGCTTTGGAAGTAGCATAGTCTTGATGCAAATGTGTAATTATCTGCATTTTTAATAACAAGAAAAACAATAAAAACCATTAAACAGCACTTAGATGTTCAAACTGGCAATAAAAACTGGGAAAGTGGTTTTCAAAGGGGGCTCATTATATTGCTGAAATCAGAGATGGCACAATCACTATATACTTTTCCATTTGAAGACTGTCTGAAAATGGACTAATTTTAATGGATACCTAAAGATGAAAGGAGAAGAAACTTAATAAATTTAAGCACGTATACTCAAGGCATAAGGCTGGAAGCTTTACATGTATTATTTCATTTATATCTTCACTGTAATCCTATTGGTTATTGGAGTGGTCTTATCAAATGGAGAAATAAGACTTGAGAAGTCATGTTTTTGGCCAAATGTGTCACCCTGAAATATTTTTTTCTGGGAATATAGTGAGAGATGTATTGATTAATTAATTCACTGAAGCTCACAAGGCTGGTAAGTAGAAGATCTGAGATGGCAACCCAGATGTGTTTGACTGCAGCAATGGTCAGCAACCCCAAAGCTTCACAGTATGACCTTAGAATGGAAAAGTTGGAGAGCCGCCTTACAGCACTCCAGAATGTTTTCTTCTGCTTCTCTATTTAAAATGGTTTTTCATCCTATAAGATTTGACTCACTTTCAACTGTCTTCTGCTTTTCCAGTTACTCCAGTATTTCTTCTTTTCTTTGAATTTAAATAAAGAAGTGACTTATAATACTTATATATTTATTTATTTATTAAAAATTTTTTTACTACAACCTATAAAACAAGACATCATCCTCTTACAAATGAATAAAACAAAGGTTCAGAGCGATAACTTGCTCAAAGTCATGAGCTACTAAAAGATGGGGCCAGGATTTAAAACTATTTTATAGCCTGAACCAGTGTTTCTCAAACATTAATGAGCATACAAATCACCTGGAAATCTTAAGATTCATATTATGATTCTGTATGGGTGAGGCCTAAGAGTCCACATTTCTAACAAGCTCTCTGGGGATACGGATGCTGCTCTTCCTTGAGCCAGACTTTGAATAGCAAGAGCCTATTCTGTATAATTTATTATTGATTATATAGAGTTGTGTATTATTTTCTTTTTCCTATCTGTGTGCTTTATTTCTCTAAATGGAATTTAGTCTTCTTAATGGTAGAGATCCTTTTGTAATACTAAGCACCTAGCACTATGGTTACATGGTGGGAGACTGAAGTAAGAGGGAATATGGGGTTATGTGCTATGTGAATACTTGTTTGATAGATGTATATTCCCTCAGAAATTTACAGTATGGAAAAGCAATGTATTATATAATATCAAAAAGTATTGTTATCTTCTGAATTTAATATTCCTAAAAGGAACATTTAAATTATTGAATAATACCTTGTTCTGTGTCAGGCATTATATTAATCTTAATAATAATTTAGAGATAGATACTTAACTAAGACTTGGATAGCACTGATTACATAGCAGGTGGTGGAGTCAGGACTCAGACCCAGGACTATCTGATACCAGTCCTCTGTAAGATCCTGTATGAGAGGTCTCAAACTGGCCACTCATGAAACACCTCTTACCCACAGATATGTTGTCTTTACCCTGTAGAGTATTTTAAATAAAGCCAAAGAATAAAAGGAGATTTAAGATAAGTAAATGAATTTCCTGTTTCTTCCTAAATTCTGAAAATCTGACTACATTGGCTGCACATCCCTGCAAGGTAACGATTAGCTAGAGCTGAGTAGTGAGTGACTTTCCTTCTGGATGAGGCATTACAGAACCAGCCCAACCAGTCTCTATCATTTGTTACCTGCAAGACTCTTCCAGGCATTTGTTTGGTACTGCTGCTCTGTGTTTTACAGATTAAGTCTTGTTATAGTTCTAATTCTTACCCTTATTTCATTTTTTGTTTTTAACAGAGTCTTTTATCAAGTCTTGTGAAACTGAATAGTTTGACCTTAGCTAGAAATTGCTTCCAGTTATATCCAGTAGGTGGTCCATCTCAATTTTCCACTATCTATTCCCTCAACATGGAACACAATCGAATCAACAAAATCCCATTTGGAATTTTCTCCAGAGCAAAAGTATTAAGTAAGCTGAATATGAAGGTAAGCCTCTGTTTGTATTAGGGGAAAATCACTACTTTAACTAGTACTTTTAGTGTATTTATGATTTATCAGAATGGGCAATTGTTTCTTCCTGATGCTGTGCTCATTTTTTAATTGGATTGTTTAGGTTTTTCTTTTTTACTGTTGAGTTGCAAGAGTTCTTTATTTTGGATGTTAATGCTTTATCAGTTACATTATTTGCAAATATTTTATCCCAATGGGTGATTTTTAGTTTCTTGCTGCTTGTCTATATTCTCTACAATGAATAAATCACATTTGTAGTAAGGAAAATAAATTTTATTGCAGAAGGAAGAAATGAAAAATGATTTGTCAACTGATTCAATTTGTAGTGAACAAACTTTTTTTTCTTGACTTCCTACTTTTGCATTTCAGTCCCCTATAATGAAAAGGACATCTTTTTTGGGGTGTTAGTTCTAAAAAGTCTTGTTGGTCTTCATAAAACTGTTCAACTTCAGCTTCTTCAGCGTTACTGGTCGGGGCAAAGACTTGGAATGCAAAAGTAGGAAGTCAAGAAACACCTGGCGTAACAGGCAAATTTGGCCTTGAAGTACAGAATGAAGCAGGGCAAAGGATAATAGAGTTTTGCCAAGAGAACGCACTGGTCATAGCAAACACCCTCTTCCAACAACATAAGAGAAGTCTCTACACATGGACCTCACCAGATGGTCAACAGTGAAATCAGATTGATTATATTCTTTGCAGCCAAAAATGGAGAAGCTCTATACAGTCAGCAAAAACAAGACCGGGAGCAGACTGTGGCTCAGATCATGAACTCCTTATTGCCAAATTCAGACTTAAATTGAGGAAAGTGGGAAAAACCACTAGACCATTCAGGTATGACCTAAATCAAATCCCTTATGATTATACAGTGGAAGTGAGAAATAGATTTAAGGGACTAGATCTGATAGACAGAGTGCCTGATGAACTATGGGTGGAGGTTCGTGACATTGTACAGGAGACAGGGATCAAGACCATCCCCAAGAAAAAGAATTGCAAAAAAGCAAAATGGCTGTCTGAGGAGGCCTTACAAATAGCTGTGAAAAGAAGAGAAGCGAACAGCAAAGGAGAAAAGGAAAGATATACCCACTTGAATGCAGAGTTCCAGAGAAGAGCAAGGAGTGATAAGAAAGCTTTCCTCAGTGGTCAGTACGGAGAAATAGAGGAAAACAACAGAATGGGAAAGACTAGAGATCTCTTCAAGAAAATTAGAGATACCAAGGGAACATTTCATGCAAAGATGGGCTCAATAAAGGACAGAAATGGTAGGGACCTAACAGAAGCAGAAGATATTAAGAAGAGGTGGCAAGAAGACACAGAAGAACTGTACAAAAAAGATCTTCACGACCCAGATAATCACGATGGTGTGATCACTCACCTAGAGCCAGACATCCTGGAATGTGAAGTCAAGTGGGCCGTAGGAAGCATCACTACAAACAAAGCTGGTGGAGGTGATGGAATTCCAGCTGAGCTATTTCAAGTCCTAAAAGATGATGCTGTGAAAGTGCTGCACTCAAAATGCCAGCAAATTTGGAAAACTCAGCAGTGACCACAGGACTGGAAAGGTCAGTTTTCATTCCAATCCCAAAGAAAGGCAGTGCCAAAGAATGTTCAAACACTGCACAGTTTCATGCATCTCACACACTAATAAAGTAATGCTCAAAATTCTCCAAGCCAGGTTTCAACAGTAAGTGAACCGTGCACTTCCAGATGTTCAAGCTGGTTTTAGAAAAGGCAGAAGAACCAGAGATCAAATTGCCAACATCTGTTGGATCATCGAAAAAGCAAGAGAATACCAGAAAAACATCTACTTCTGCTTGATTGATCACACTAAAGCCTTTGACGTAAGCCTTTGTGTGGATCACAACAAAGTGTGGAAAATTCTTCTAGATGTGGGAATACTAGACCACCTAACCTGCCTTCTGAGAAATTTGTATGCAGGTCAAGAAGCAACAGTTAGAACTGGACATGGAACAACAGACTGGATACAAACTGGTAAAGGAGTATGTCATGGCTGTAAATTGTCAACCTGCTTATTCAACTTATATGCAGAGTACATCATGCGAAATGCCAGGCTGGATGAAGCACAAGCTGGAATCAAGATTGCCAGGAAAAATATCAATAACCTCAGATACGCAGATGACACCATCCTTATGGCAGAAAGTGAAGAAGAACTAAAGAGCCTCTTGATGAAAGTGAAAGAGGAGAGGGAAAAAGCTACCTTAAAACTCAACATTCAAAAAATGAACATCATGGCATCTGTTTGCATTACTTCGTGGCAAATAGATGGGGAAACAATGGAAATAGTGAGAAACGTTATTATTTTGGGCTCCAAAATTACCCCAGGTGGTGACTGCAGCCATGAAATTAGGAGATGCTTGCTCCTTGGAAGAAAAGCTATAACCATCCTAGACAGCATATTAAAAGGCAGAAACATTACTTTGCCGACAAAGGTCTGTTAGGTCAAATCTATGGTTTTTCCAGTATGTATGTGAAAGTTGGACATCACGTGTATGAATGTGAGAGTTGGACTATAAAGAAAGCTGAGTGCCGAAGAATTGATGCTTTTGAGCTGTGGTGTCGGAGAAGACTTGGAGAGTCCCTTGAACTGCAAGGAGATCCAACCAGTCCATCCTAAAGGAAATCAGTGCTGAATATTCATTGGAAGGATTGATGCTGAAGTTGAAACTCCAATACTTCAGCCACCTGATGTGAAGAACTGACTCCTTGGAAAAGACCCTGATGCTGGGAACGATTGAAGGCAAGAGGAGAAGGATACGACAGATAACGAAATGGTTGGATGGCATCACCTGCTCAATGGACATTATTTTGAGCAAGCTCCGGGGTTGGTGATGGACAGGGAAGCCTGACGTCCTGTAGTCCATGGCGTCACAGAGTTGGACACAACTTAGCAACTGAACTGAACTGTATGGAAAACTTTGGAGGCTGAGTGTTTTTATTCCTTTTTTTTTCTTTCTGTATTTAGATATTAAACAAAGGGAATGTCTTTTTCTGTGTAAGAATTCTCTTTCTATATGGAGTTACATATGGAGCTTTGTTTTTGTGGTTTTCCCTTGAATGCTTCGTTTTGTCTCTGTCAGGACAATCAGTTGACGTCACTTCCCTTGGATTTTGGAACTTGGACCAGTATGGTAGAATTGAATTTAGCTACTAATCAGCTCACAAAGATCCCTGAGGATGTGTCTGGTCTTGTTTCTCTTGAGGTGAGTATAAAAGAGCATTTAGAACTCATTAGACTTTTCCACAGTTACCTCACTCATGAAGTTTCCAATTAAACAGTTTCATAATTGAAGATCATAATTAGAAATGTTAGTGCTCTCAAGGCTTTCCTAGCAGTCCAGTGGTTCAAACTCCTCGCTCCCAGTGCAGAGGGTGTGGATTCGATCCCTGGTTGGAGAACTAAGGTCCTGTATGCCACGTGAAGTGTCATAAATAAATAGTCCAGATTCGATCAGTTAAAAAGAAATGTAGTTGCTCTCTTAAACATGCAGCTGTATTAGGATGATGAGATGTTGACTTAATCTAGGCTCAATGCTTTTGAATTACTCTTGCCCACTAAAAGTTGGTCTGTTTGAATACTATATAGTACCTTTGAAAGAAAGGGTCTCTAAAGTGCAGCATCTTTTAGAATGTATTTTTTTCCTTAACTCTGTTTCTAAGAATGCTATACCATTGTCCTCTAAAATAATTCTGGGTTCCTCATATTGGCATTCAGCACCCTTCGTATAATTCTGACCTACTTTTCCATTCTAATTACCCACCTCCTCTTTTATTTACTAACTGAATTGCTTAGTTTCTTTGTTGGCAATGTGTGCATATTTCTAGCTCTGTACCTTTATTGTTCCCAATATCTAGAATGCTCTTTTCTCATCCACTTAAATTTTTCTTTTAAAATTATTTCTCACAATTAAAGATCTGTGCAGTCCATGGAATCGCAAAGATTCAGACACAATTTAGCAACTGAACAACAACAAAGATCCATCTTCCTGTTACTTCCTCAGTCAAAGATTTCTCCTGCCTCTGAATCCCTAGCATTTTCACTCTTTTGATGAAAAAACTTACTAATAGTAAATAAATATTTTTAAAATTGTCTTCATCTGTTTTTTAAATTCTATTTTCTATTCTTTTATTATTATATTTAATAAGGTGAAAAAGTATGATGTAATGGCTAATAGCAGGAACTTTGAAGGCAAATAGATCTGGGTATAATTCCACTTCTAACTCTATTTATGGATTTAATGTACCCAAGCTTCAGTTTCCTCAGCTGTGAAATGGGGATAGTAATATATTCCTCATAGAATTGTGCTAGTGCTAATGAAGTTGCTCAGTTGTATCTGACTCTTTGTGACCCCATGGACTGTAGCCTGGCAGGTTCCTCCATCCATGGGATTTTCCAGGCAAGAATATTGGAGTGGGTTGCCATTTCCTTCTCCACATAGAATTGTAATTAGGACTAAATGCAATAATGCACATTTTTCATGTAGTGTGTGGTGTTAGTGGTAAAGAATCCACCTGCCAGTGCAAGAGACATAGGAGACACAGGTTTGATCCCTGGATTGGGAAGATCCTCTGGAGGAGGGCATGGCAACCCATTCCAGTATTCTTGCCTGGAGACTCCCATGGACAAAGGAGCTTGGGGGGTTGCAGTCCAGTGGGTCACAAAGAGTCGGATACAACTGAAGCAACTTAGCATGCAGGCATGCATGCAAATAGTAGTAAACTCAGTGATAGCTACTATTGTGATTTTCTTGGTCTTATTGAATATGTTTACTTCATTGTGTGTAGTATAACTGGAAGAAATAAGTGGGCATAAAAATTTATCTAGAACCTTACATAGATCTTTCCATTTAGTGCTCTTCTTGCTATCCCCATACTCAGTATTGTTTCCCTACCTAACCCCCCTCCACTGTAACTTCTCTGAGAGTGAAGACTTGTATCTTCTTCAACCTTTTTTCCCCTCCTTATTCAAGATACTGCAGGATGCCCTGCAATGTAATAAATTTACTACAAATAATAACTAGTGGATTGATATAGGCAGTTTAGAAGTCAATTGTTATCTACCTTAAATGATGGCTTGCTTGTAAGGAGCTTTGAATAAATAATTGGTTTCCTATTAGATATTTGTAACTATTCAGTCTCAAAATACCATTAACTGTATGAATCTTAGTGCAAGTAGTTAATAATTTTCATATTTTTGTAGTTTAGCTTAAATTCTTTCCTTTTGCTTTCATTAGTTTTGACTTAATCAAACTATTTTGTTTCCAATAACTATGGTAATTTTTTTTAGAATAGTAAGTTTAATGTCTTGTTATATAATTAGACATTACCCTTAATATTCACTGTTTAGAAAATTAACATTGCTTAACTTTAAGGCACATGATGATAATATATCTCTGTTTTGTGAGTTGTCAAACATTATCAACAATTTCTCTTTAGGTTCTGATATTATCAAACAATCTTCTAAAGAAGCTTCCCCATGGCCTTGGAAACCTTAGGAAGTTAAGAGAATTGGATCTAGAGGAGAACAAATTGGAATCCTTGCCAAATGAAATTGCTTATCTTAAAGATTTGCAGGTAAAACATTCTGATGACTTTATAGGTATATAATTAAAGTTTTGGGGATGCATTCCAAATTGTACATTTTTTTATTCTTGGACCAAATAGATTTTCCTATTAGAGCTGAATTTTATGTTCATGTAACTTAGCTGCTTTTGTCTTCCTAACAAATGATAGTGTTTGAAAGAAAAACTTACTTAGTGATTTTTATATAATATGTAGCTCAGACGGTAAAGAATCTGCCTGCTATGCAGGAGACCCAGGTTCAATATCTGGGCTGGGAAGATCCTCTGGAGAAGGGAATACAACCCACTCCAGTATTCTTGCCTGGAGAATCCCATGGACAGAGAATCCTGGAGGGCTACAGTCTGTGGGGTTGCAGAGAGTCAGACACGACTGAGTGACTAACACTAGACTACTACTATATCATATTATTCAATCTAATTTCCCTGTAAATTTATCTTGCTGGTTTAGTAGATGTAGTTTTTAAAAAATTACATCAGTTATAGGAAACATACATGTAACCATCTTTTATTTTGTTAATCTTTTAGAAATTAGTCTTGACAAACAACCAACTGACCACTCTTCCCAGAGGCATTGGTCACCTTACCAATCTTACACATCTAGGCCTTGGAGAGAACCTACTTACTCATCTTCCTGAGGAAATTGGTATGAACCCTTTGGATATTTGACTCAGTACTAATAACATGCTTTTATTAGTTACTAGAACATGTGTTCAAGCAGTGTTTCAGAGAAATATAGCAAATCTACTGTTTTTGTCAACTTACTCAAATTACATCAAGCTAAAGATTTTTTTTATAGAGCACTAGTAGTAGTTGGTTAGTTTTTATTAGGTTTCCTCTGGGGAATTGAGTTTAATATAATATTTGAGAATGTTTTAGCATACTTGTATTTCAGTAGATTTAACATTAATTTGGAGGAGTTGTTTTTCTTCCAGATTTAAAAATTAGACAAGGTTGAATTAAATTAGTTATTGTCATATGCCAAAAGAACTTTCCCTTGTGAGGTTTTAGGATTGATATTAATATTTGATTAATGTTAATATTTGAAAGTTACTTTAGAATTTTCCAAGTGTTTTCATATCCATTATTTCATACTGTCAATATGAACACCGTGAATTTTACACAGTGCAAGTTGCTTCATGTTACAGAGTTCTAATCAATTACGGTCACACAATACTAAAATTAGTAATACCATTTGGTATCCTCTCATCTATACCACTCTGTTTCAGAGACACTATAGATTAGTGGTTAAGAATGGTTTGGGAGTAAAATAGACAATTCAAAATCTGGCTTTACTGCTTCTGGTTTTGTGGCATTGAATAAGGTACAGAACCTCCCTAAGCTTCAAGTTCCTATCTATAAAATATGGATTCTAGTAACTTTCCATAAGGTTGCTCTGAATAATACATAAAATCTTAAATGTAAACAAATCCAATATCTAGTAGCTTTTTAAATTATTTTTATTACATACCACTATCAAATACTACATATTTTGAAATTTAAAAATTGGAAACACATAAAGCAACTTTACATACTTATTTCTAGTGTGTTTATCCAGCTGGCCATATGCAATTGCTTGAGACTAATTGCCTAGAAAGTATGACTATCCTAAGATCGTCTAAGGAAAAATTTTAAAAGATTACATAAATTAACTTTTGTCTTACTGGCAAATATATAATAACTCTTGGCAAAAGATTTACACAAAGTAACAAAACCTTTCATTTGAGAAATTTATTACTAAGAGAGATTATCACATTTTCTTCAACACGAAAGTAATTATAGGCACTTACTATGTAAGTTGATTATATAATTTTTGGAATTAAAAAAAATACACATGAATGCCAAGCTATCCTGAACAGAGTCTCTAGAGATATAGTATATATTGTTTCAAAGAAACTGAGCTTGAAAACCAAACATAAAGGAAGAGATTTTTATTGGTATAGCACGTGACCTGGACATCACTTTTTAAAAATCTCCCTTGTTTATTTGAGTAAGCAGGAAAGTTTGAGATCCATGGTTGTAGAGAGTTTTAAAACTAAGAGAAGAGAGTAAAAGGCACTGTGTGTTCAGTATGCATGATACCCAGGATAAGGATCATGCTCCGTTGAGCTTTTTAAATAATAACTAATTTTTTAAATTATTTTTTATAACAGGTACACTGGAGAATCTAGAAGAACTGTATTTGAATGACAACCCCAACCTGCATAGCCTTCCTTTTGAGCTGGCTCTTTGCAGCAAGCTTTCAATCATGAGTATTGAGAACTGTCCACTCAGCCATCTTCCACCTCAGATTGTTGCTGGGGGTCCTTCTTTCATCATTCAGTTCCTAAAGATGCAGGGTCCATATCGTGCCATGGTCTGATACAAATCTGCTGGTCCCACACACTGTTCAAAAATAGACTGCCATTAATGTTTCATATCTATATCTGTATCTATTTATGTAGATATTGATATATTTGGCAGATTTATAAAGACTATGTTTATGTGTTTCTGCTAATAGAGGAATCATAGCCATTTAGATTTTTTTAAATTCTGTACAAAAAGCTTATATAAGTTTTCTTTGCTGAACTTGATGGATGTTTTTCTCTTGTGTAATATGATATGCCAGTTTGCTTAAAACATTTGCCAACAAATTATGAAATTATTAAATTTAAGGGCCAGAGGTAGTATAGTTAGATATACTTTTTCTTAGCAAAAATTCTGGCAAGCAATTTTGTTGCAACTTTTCATATATATTTTCCCCTTACCAATTGTCAGATCTTTATAGTATTATAGGCCCTGAAGGTAGAATTTTTCTTTTAACTTATTTTGAAATTTGAGATTTGAATTTTATATATTGTTTACAGTCAGAGTAAATCACTGGATTTTTTTTTTTTTCTGGTTTTGATTTGCTCTGTTTTGATTGGCAAAATCTCATTTATATCCTCTGCTAAAGAATTTGCATCAGCTGATTTAGATATTAAAAGATACCTGCTTGTTGAAACAACAGGCAAAGTGAAAAGATTCAGTCAAAAATTTTTGAATTCCTTTAATTGTGTTTCTCTGATCAATTGTGAAGCAAAATATCTGAAGTAAGTCTTTGGGTTGGGGGAGGGTATTGATACCTTTTCTAGTTAAATTTCTTTTCTGAAGTTTGGGGGAACAGAAACTTGTAGTGCAAAGGAGTTTTCATTCCTGAAAGTTGCAGATCCACAGAAACTAACAGAATAATTTGGCAAAAAAAGAAAAACATACACATAAACACACATAAACACATTCTATATATGTATATACAATGCTATATAGATATGTATTTATTATATCATAAACTACGATAGGTAACTTTAAGGTTTTCTCCCTAGCCTTGTACAATGAAATGAATGTTTTTCTTTGAACACTGCAATATATGTATGTTTCAAGGTTATTTAACAGTGTACTATGGTTTTATATCTTGACTTGCCTTGTACATCTTTCAGTTCTGGAATATCTGCGTCTAAGCACAATATCTTCACACTGTGCTATATTGCTGCTGAATTAAATGCACTTTTCCCCACAAATGGGGCACTGGCTTCAAACAATTCAGTTCAGTACCATTGATTTCAATCTCATCTTTCCTTTTTTAGTAGTTGTTAATACAGAAAAGAGCACATTGCATAAAAGTCATTGATAGTCCAGTGGAAGTTCTGTGAGATATGCATGTGCTATTTGGTATATTTTCTTTTGCTTTACTGCTTTTAAGGCTAGCAGTATTGTAAATGTGTGCCCCTTATTACAGTACTCTTACTTTTGATAGTGTTGGTCTAAGTCAATTTACTTACTGAAGAGACTCACAGAGCAAGTGCATTCTAGATATATCATCCTAAAAAACACTTCCCATATAATGAATAACTATTATGTACAATTACATGTTGCTGCTTGGTTTTCTTTTTTTTTCTATTTAGATGGGCATTGTAATTTAAATAAAACCATTTTTGAAGTGAGGTTATAACATTAAGATGGAAATTTGGAATGTTGTTTTGCTTTTCCTGGCACTCAAAATCAGGACTAAGTTTGAAGTTGAACCTATAGTCGTAATTGGCAATTTTTTAAGGAGCAACTAAGAAATGGAAGGCAGGTAAAGATATAAAACCGTAGAATGCTTAAATGTGCTGTAAAACTATTGTAGATGTCACTGGATTTTACCAGGTAATATCCTTTCTTCTTTTTTTTTTCCATCTACTGTGGCTTTTCAGTTAAAATTGTGTTTATAAAAGGAATTTGTTTATTACAGCTCTACCTGAAGCTTTTGTGTATGTGTGGTTTTTAAAAATCTCATATCAAGATGTGTTTATATCTTAAGATAATGGAACTTAAACTTTAAAGGCAGTAACCTAATGTCTTTTTTTTTTTAATGGGTATTGTTTCTTAAAAATGAAAATAGATACAGTTTTTGAAATACTTTTGTTCCCCTACATTCATTTATGTTAGTTTATAACAGAAATGCAAGGTGATTACAACCCTACATGTAGAAGTTATAGACAAACCATCTATAGCTGAGGAATTACAATTTTTTTAAGGTGCATAAAATATGTCACATGTATGGCTGCCACCTTGGAGAGCTTGTAGATTTCATTACTTCTAATATGAAGCTAAAATGGACTATTAATTTTCCAATTATCCTTGTGCAGTCAGGATATTTAATATTTAAATAGTTTGAATATAATAAGGGATATTACTGAATGACTACATATGAGCTGATAATTTCCTAAACTGCAGTGGGACTAATTGCCATGTCCAACAATGGTCCTTTCTTTTAAAGAAATTAGGTTTGATCTCTCTGTGAGGCTCAGTAAATAAAAAAAGAATGTCATAGAATGTTACATTTTAAAAATATTGCTCTAAACTTTGCTTTTTGTTAATATATATAGTAGCAAATTGACAATGACAATGTCAAAAAATCCTTTGTGGTAGTTTAGTACTTTTAAAATCCCAAATGATTATTTCATACAGTAAGAAGGGAGAGATGCTAAGTAATTTATGGATTTGATGGATACAAATGAAAACAATAGATGATAGAAATTCTTGCAGGAGGAAAAACACATAAAATATTTATTTGTACTTGTACTGAAAGGTGGATGATGCAATTGGATGCAATTGGAATGAGCTCTATAAATATATTTGCATATTTCTAATTTATCTCATTGTAAAGCCTGAATTTAAACCTTTTAATTTTGTATTGAGGTATAGCCAGTTAACAATGTTGTGACAGTTTCAGATGAATGAATCATTTAAAATAGATAAACTGTTATACATCATAACTTATCTAGTCTTTCTCTGATAACTTTTGTGTTAACTTTTGCTTTTCACCTCAGTTATTGCTAAGCCATTCATACATATTGAGTTCAGGTTTCAGCTTGCAGAATTTGTCATTTTGCATGAGTAAGAAGGGGTCATGGTTAAAGGGTATGAAGTGGGACACTTTGAAATGGAAAGGGGTCACTATCAATAACCATGCATAAGAAATGTCTCTGGAAAACTAGGGTATATGGTTATTCTCACATGATTAAAAATTAGATGAAAGCAAATGACATACCCATTAAAGCAGAAGAATACATTCCTACAGTTTTCAAATTTAACTAAATAACTTGTGAAGAAAGATTTCCTTTTGCTTATACCCAAAGATGGTATAAATGATATACCACATCCAATCCATGTATTATCACTGAGTTGTGTCCAACTCCTTGCGACCCTTTGGATGTAGCCCAAAGGCTCTCTGCCCATGAGGTTTTCCAGGCAAGAATACTGGAGTGGGTTGCCATTTTCTCCTCCAGAGAATCTTCACAACCCAGGGATTTGAGCCCACATCTCCTGTGTCTCCTGCATTGACAGGCGAGTTCTTTACCTGCTGAGCCATCAGGGAAGATATACTACATATCTTTAGCTAAAACTTTTGCCTTATTCTTTTGGCTAGTTTAGCCTTTAAGAGCCAATTTGGGTAACTGGAATACACTTGACAATCTTTGGTTAATTAAATATCTGAGAATTTAAATATGTAAGAGTTGTGATACTGATTTGATATCTAAGAGAGTATCTTGAATGCTGTTATATTAAAGTATTAATATTATGAGAATTTTATAAAACAGATATCAGTACTTGTTATTGAACAGAATGCCTTCTTAAACCTGCCAACAGTAATTCTAAGGAAACATTTGTGAGTTTAATTTTAACTTTGAAATATAAGTTAAAATATAAAAAAGGTTTAAACTGTAGTTGGGCCTTAGTACCTTTTAAAACTTTTTCTTTACACACTTGGTATTATCCTGTTGATAGCATACATTCTAAATATAAACTGTTTGGAGTATAAATACCTGTTTGTGGTCAAGACTTCAACTGGCTAGTAGTTTCTAGTGTTTCAGACTGGGGGCTTTTTAAAGTCTGGTAGGAGGAATAGTGTCCACTATTGAAAGTAGTATGAATTTTGCATGTTGTGCAGCATACAACACCGCTGCATGTTAGGGGAAATTTAGTCACGTCATAGATTGTATATTTATTATGACAGTTTTTCAGCAGATGGCAGTAAAGTGTCTTGTTCTAACAATCATGATACTATGTCAAATTTCTGACAGATGGAAGTAAAGAGTCTTGAGGAAGGGGCATTCCGCCCCCCGTCCCCCCATTTGTACAAGGCTCTAGGTGGGAGAGTGGAGAGATTTGATCTCTTCATGCAGATTATTAGAGCTCCATCCTAACAATCCTAACAAATGATGCTTTAATGACAATAAAATCAGTTTGTTATAGGTACTACTAAAAAGGATCTTACTCTAAAAATTAATTAATCAGCATCTGTAGGTGCTTCATCAGTTACCATTATTATTTAGATTCCATGTATTATTTACCTTTTTTCATTCTGGCATTATATATATGGTGAATTTAACCTTCCATTAGTCTAATCAGGCTTAATATACAAATAACATTTGCACTAGTCATCTATATCATTTTCATAATTTTGTAGGAATTATTTTTCAATAAGTCTAACTAGCTAGCTAGCACATAAAACCTCATTCCAGTACCAAAGGGAATGTTTTATATATGGCTTAAAACATTTATTTTAGTATTTGTCTTTATAGTTTTCCTCATGCTGCTACTGCAGCTAAGTTGCTTCAGTCGTGTCCGACTCTGTGCGACCCCATAGATGGCAGCCCACCAGGCTCCGCCGTCCCTGGGATTCTCCAGGCAAGAATACTGGAGTGGGTTGCCATTTCCTTCTCCAGTGCATGGAAGGGTAAAGTGAAAGTGAAGTCGCTCAGTCGTGTCCAACTCTTAGCGACATCATGGACTGTAGCCTACTAGGCTCCTCTGTCCATGGAATTTTCCAGGCAAGAGTACTGGAGTGGGGTGCCATTGCCTTCTCATCTCACCTCAAAACTCATTTTTAACAGAGTTCAGAAAAAGTTATCTTGTAATTAAGTAAGAATGAAACAAAGTATTTTATATGATGATGGTCTCTTGATTCTATTTTAATCTGTACATCAGAACTTGTTTTTAATTAGATACATGATAATTTGCATAGTACATAGTTTACAAGGAATAGACAGAACACCACAAAATGATACCTGAAAACAATATTAAACCATTTTGACTTTTCTCTTAGTAAAGGTCAGGCATTCACTGATATTTAACATGGCTTGTACTGTGATAAATGCATAGCTATTCTGACTTATGATTCTAGGCTAAAAGGTATAAACAGTCTTCAGAAAATGTACTTTCAACCTGAATTATATTGTTAATTATTTTGACTACATAAAAATTCTGACTTTTTTAAAAAGTTAGTCATTATGTAGTAAGGTATTCAATATAAATAATGTACTTTTAAATGTTTTGCCATTGAATCTTTTAAGTTCCAATCCTATGTTTAACTGAAGTTGGACATGAAATCAGCCTTTGCAATGTCATTGAACTACAAAAATGTGCAACTAAGAGAAATGACTCTTCACTACCATTGAATCTTCTGGAAAACTTTAGTAAAGCATATGGCATGCATAAGTTATACAAAAATAGCTGCACAAAAATGCAACAAATTATTTTGTATGGTAATAGTGACCTTCAGTATAGTTATTTAATTGTTCATATTTACTATTTATAAAATCCCAAACTACAGGATTTGGGGAATTTTTTAAAAAACAAAACAATTAGAGTATATAATGAATATATCTTGTAAAGACTGGCTTGTGGTGAAGACATTGACCAACTGGGGGTAATTCCCCCATTCCCTGAGCCTTTGTGAAGAAAATGCTTTTTGTTCTGTTTTTGCAACCTTTCATAAAAAAACTGTGCTGTTCAAGATATCTTGGTAATTAAAAGGTAGAAACTGAGTATAGGATTCCTAGAAGAAGTTTTAACATTGGCTATTAAAGAACATTAAATTGTTTTCAAATGTTCATGAAAACGAAAACACTAAGGGTAAAAGAGACCTTACCCAATGGGAAATATTTAATTGGCTGAAGAAAACTTATCAGGGAATGTAACAAGTATTAGTTCCGTGTAACCATGTGATTAACTGTCATCTTTTAACATTCTCTGATACATGTTTTTAAAACATCACTGACTACCTTGAGAAGAATGGTTTTGAAGGGAATCAAAACTAGGAACCAAGTGGCCATATGGGAGGCTGGCAGAGTAATCCGGGTGAGATGACAATGGCTTTGATTGGGATTGTAGCATTGGGAATGGAAAGAAATAAACATTTAAGGGAATCTAAGGAAGAAAGGTTAGTAGGACTTGATGATTGGTTGGAAAAAGTGGATTAGAGAATCACAGGTTACTTCCAGGATTTTGACGTAAGCACTTGCATGTATTTACTAAACTATGGAACTTCGCAGGAGGACTAGTTTCTTTCAGTTTGTTTGGATGTAAGGGGAAGTACCTGTGGGAAGTTAAGTGGAGATGTCAAGTAAGCAATTAGATACATCTAGTGCTTAGAAGTTAGGCCTGGAAACAGATGATCCAGCACATAAGTGGTAATTACTTTTGCACAGATAGGAAAGAACCTGCAGAAATTGAGAAGTAGCTGTAGTAAAAGTGTTAAGGAAACAATATGGTATTTTTGAAATACGATAGTCAATTACACTCCGTTTTTCTAACCTCTCAGTATATTCTGTTTCAGTGTCATTTTCCTTACTATGCTTATTTTTCTAGGACCCTGCACTGTCCAAAATAGGTGCCACTAACTAACCACATGTGGTTATTTAAATTTAGATTAAAATACAAATTTAACTCCTCAGTCACACTTGTCACATGTAGGTGTATATGAGCACAGATTTATGAATATGAGAAAGAGCACAATGGTGAAAACATAAACGAAGTGAACTTTATGTTCACTTTTAACTCAGGCAGGTGACTGATTTGTAAAGAAGTTCTCTGGTTTTTCTTGATTTAGAAGGTTGTTATGTTTTAGTCCATCCTTTTATGTTTTTATTTATTATAGGTTCCATGCCTTTTAACTAGCACTATTTCTTGACACAAAGCAGTGTTTATCATATATCTTGTCAAACACACCCTATAGACACAAATTTTTGCCTTTATGATTGCAGTCTAATGAATTTCACACCTATTTTGAGTGATCTACTTTTTAAACAAAATTAAGAATAGCTGATTTAATTGAGAGTTCAATTTTTCCAACCTCCAGAGCACCTCCTGTTACTGCTTAAATAAAGGCTATCCTGAAGCAATTGAGAACATGAATTGCATTTTTAAAAAGTACTGATAGGCTGCTTTAGAGAGAATAAAATATTAACATAAAGAGTTATGAATGAACCTAGGTTTGGAATGATTACCATTTCCCCCCAAATTGGTCGATTTCTTTTTCCTTCCATGAACATCAGTGTAGATGTAAGTAATAAATCTACACATTTTGATATTTGATGTCAACTTGAACCCTGTACAGTCAAGAACTCTTTAAGTAACTCCTAATTTGGATTGCAGATGAAAACAAAAAGCAAAACTTTTCTACTTTTGTGGTTTTCTACAGTAACGGCCTACGTTACTTTTCCCAAGACATAATTCACCTTACTACATTCATTAGATGCTATCATAGGTGAGATATAGGAGTATAAGGGTTTACTTTTTAAATTTTATATGCATACCACACGTGCACTTACACACACAGCCCACTCGCTCTTCATCAAGATTACATTTCTCCAGCTTGAATACCAGGTAGCAAACACCAGCTTTTAAAAATATGTTAAAACATACAAATAATTCTTTCAAGGGAAATCTTTAATACAAGTTTTAACGTCAAAAGGTTTTGCTTACACCAAACTGCCGTGGCAGTTATTTTATAACTTTTCTCTGCTATTATTTATCCAGCAGTGAATCTTAAAATAATTTAATTACTACAATTCCATGGGCTGTGAATTTTATTGAGGATTCAATTTTATTAAGGATTCAGCTTCTGTATCTTAATAACATTGGTAATCATGTTTCCCACTTTCTTGGTTCTGGTTATACTTAGGTGTAAGGATCAGTTTGTTGTCACTTTAAGTAAGCTAATTTCATTATTCCCTTGCTGTTCCTTCAGTTTTTATGTAAATCTGGCTCCATTATCTTTTATTTTCAAGATGAAGGAATATCCAAGGTAATCAATTAAATGAGTTATACATTGTGAGTGTCAGGTCAACATTGAAATTAGGGCCAGGGTCTTCTAACTTCTTAGTTGGTATTTTTCCTACTCAGCTCCTCATTAACCACATCATCTGCGCCACCCCAGTTGAAATCGGTTACTCAAGTGAAAGCTGGTAAAGTGAGGCCTTGATTTATGCAGGTTAACAGGTGAAAGCCAAATCAAACATTTTTTTTCCTCCACTAAGAATTTGCTAATTTGAAAAATCATACATTATAACAGCCAGAATTTTGAACGGTTTAGATTGAGTTCCTTTTCTTCTCATCTTTTTAAACCAAATGCAAGATACAAGCCACAAACAGAGTGCCAGACTTTTAAGTTTATAATATGTAAGAAAGCCAAATCAAGCATTTTTTTTTTCTCCATTCAGTTCAGTTCAGTTCAGATCAGTCGCTCAGTCATGTCCGACTCTTTGCGACCCCATGAATCGCAGCACACCAGGCCTCCCTGTCCATCACCAACTCCCGGAGTCTATCCAAACCCATGTCCATCGAGTCGGTGATGCCATCCAATCATCTCATCCTCTGTCATCCCGTTCTCCTGCCCCCAATCCTTCCCAGCATTAGGGTCTTTTCCAATCTACTAATGTGAAAAATCATACATTGTAACAGTCAGAATTTTGAACAATTTAGATTGAGTCCCACACTTCTCATCCTTTTAAACCAAATGTAGGATGCAAGCCACAAGCAAAGTGCCAGACTTAAGTCTGTAATGTGTAATTTATATACTTAACTGATACTGTTTTTGTGTAGGTAATCTTTCATATTGATCTTAGGTGAATATTACAAAAGATTTGTTTTGGACAAAGTAAAGGATTAATGGCTTTAGAGTTGGGGGTTCAAAGAAATTACATGGACTATTCCCTTTCAGGTAGGTAAGACATTACCTACTTTAAAGATAAACCAAACCCAAAGAGGTTGTTGTAAGTCAACTAATAAGTAGTGCAGTGGAAATAGGGACTACCTCTACTAATACAGTGTTCTTTTGACTCTTAATCATGTTGACTTTGTGATGTATGCTTATCTGTGAACACATTCTCGTTTCTAGATTTAGCTTTCTGAGAGCTGAATGTTTGGAGCTCTGTGAGTAATAACTAAGAAAGGTGGCTTCCTGGCTAGCCATCCTGATAAGTTTAAATGAATCCAAGGGAACAATGGAGTGACAGGTATTGCAACCACATTTCATTTGCTTCCAAGACCACTGAATCCAGGTAGCCTGCAAGGTATAAATCCAAATTAAAGTTCTTACAGTTACCTTTTGTGGGGTGGTTGACGGAGGATTCTGCATTCAAGTTCATTTGTTTTTCTGTACCCTAGACTTGGATAAGAAGAAATGGTGGACATTCAGTCAGCAAATGTTTGAGTACTCACTAACATGAGTACTCACTGATGTAGGTGCAGGATTTATTAGTGAAAAAAACACCACAGTAAGTGAAACTTACGTTCTAGTGGAGTAAGGCAAGTGATGAACATAGAAAAACTTGTAATCTATTAGAGGTTGATATATGCCATAAAACACACACGCACAAACACACACAAAATGACCAAAATTCTGTTTTCTGGTCCTGCATGTAAAGAACTGGGAAGTTTTCACTATATCCTAACAACAAATGCAAAGCGAAACAAACCAAAAACAACTCTTACTAGATTTGTCTCAGAGTATTGAGATCACAGGGAAATTTGCTGCCCCCCAAATTGGAGGGCTAAGTGGATACAGTTAATCACAATTACCAGAGCAGAAATCCATGAGCATAAATTTCCATGGAAACCAGTGCAAACTGTAGATGATGAATTGCTGATAGCTAAGCATGGGCAAGCCTTGAGAATTAAAAACCTTGATGCGGCCCAGTCTAAAGGGGTTCCCACACTTGAGTTTCTTCCTTGAGAAGCTCTAACAGGTTCTCACAGTGAAGACTGGGGAAGAATCTCTTCATACTTCCAGCATGGGGAGATTAAAAACTAGCCATTTTGAAATAGACTGAGCATTTCTGTTCCTAACAAGCCCAGCCCTCAAGAGAAGGTTTACCAGAGACTAATCTCTGGGGTTTTATAAGGGCCTGACTGTTCTTGGGGAAGAGAAATAGCCAGCTGTAGGTCCCTCTAGCTCTTCTCGTGTGGGAATGGAAATACCTAATTCTAGCCTTCCTGTCCCACTGGAGTTGGTGGAGGGGGTAGTGGGGCAGAGTAGAACTAAGTATTTCTTGGTCATGCCCTAGGATCACAAGCTCACTCAAAGATGGGCCTATGCACAGGGCTGTGGAGCACTTCCCTTCCCCCGTCTTAGCACCACATTACTGAAGGCACATTGACATCAGTTCCTTTTACCCAATACATCGTGTCTAGCTTTCAACAAAATGACAAGGCATACTAAAAGAGATTCTTGAAGAGCCAGAGCAACCGTCAGAACCAGATTCAGATATCACAGGGACGCTGGAATCATCAGACCAGGAATTTAAAATAATGATTAATATGCTAAAGACTGATGGAAAAAATAGACAGTGTGCAAGAAATAGAGGTAGTGTAAGCAGAGATGGAAATTTTAACAATTTTTAAAATGCTAGAAATGAAAAACACAATAAATGAAGAATGCCTTCGATAGGCTCAGCAGATGACACCATTGAGGAAATAATCAGTGAGCTTGAAGATAAGCCATTAAAAATATTTCAAATGAAAAGTCAAAGAAAGACAATCAGACTACAAAAAGTATGATGTACATGTAATAGGAATACCAGAAGGAGAAGAAGAAACACGTTTAAGCAATAATGACTGAGAATTTCCCAAATTTAAAGTCAGACACTGAAGCACAGATCCAGGAAGCTGAGAGAACACCAAACAGGATGCATGAATGCTCAGTTGCTCAGTCATGTCTGACTCTTTGTGACCCCATGGACTGTAGCCTGCCAGGCTCCTCTGTCCATGGGATTATCCCAGCAAGAAGACTGGATTGGGTTGCCGTTTGTCAGGAAGATCCCCTGGAGGAAATGAACTAACTCTCATCTCCTACAGTTCCTGCGTTACCACCGATTCACTTGGGAAGCCCCACCAAACAGGATAAATATCCTCAAATTTATACCTACACATAGCATATTCAAATTACAGGAAAATCAGAAGTAAAGAAAAAAGTTTTGAAAGAAGCCAGAGGGAAAAAATGCTTTAGCCCTGGAAGAGCAAGGAGAAGAATTGCATCAGACTCGTTTTCAAAACCATGCAAAAGAGAGTAGAGTAAAATACTTTCTGTGTTGAGAGGAAGAAAAAAAAAAAAACACCGAGAGTTCTGTAGTATCTGAAATTATCCTTCAAAAGAAGAAATACTTTTTTTATACAAACTAAAATTTAGGGAATTTGTCACCAACGGACTTCCCTTGCAAGAATTACTAAAAGAAATTCTTAAGGGAGAAGGAAAGTAATATAGGTCAGAAACAATCTACACAAAGGAAGAGCATTAAGGAATAAATGAAGGTAAAATCTTTCATTTTTCTTCACTGATTTAACATAATTGTTCCAATAATAATATATTTGGAGACTATAGATTATGGATAAGAGAAATGGCAGCAATATTATATATAAGGGGTGAGAGAGAGGGATTGAAAATACTCTGTTATAAGGCACTTGCCTTACCCATTAAGTGATATGTGTTATTTGAAACGGAACTTGGATTAGTTGTAAATAAATATTGCAAACAGTAGGTCAACAGCTAAAAAAAAAGTTAAATATATGCTTAATATGTTAAAGAAAATATGGAATCATAAAATGATTCCTTCAAAGCACAAAAGGCAGAAAAGGCATGGAAGACAAAAAAAGAAAAATGGTAATGAAGTTAGATATTAATTCAACTATATCAATGATCACTTCAACTGCCAATGAGAAGCGATTGTCGCAGTAGATTTAAAAAGACCAAATATATGTTGCCTACAAGAAACACACTCTAAGTATCAAGATACATAAAGATTAAAGGCAAAAGATGGAGAAAGATACACCATGCTAATACTAATCAAAGTTGGAGTAGCTGTGTTAATTTCAGACAAAACAAACAAGAACAAGGAAAATTATCAGAGGTAAAGAGGCATTGTTGAGTTGCCAAGTCATGTGTGACTCTTTTGCGACCCCATGGACTACAGCATGCCAGGCTTCCCTGTCCTTTACTATCTCCCAGAGTTTGCTCAAACTCATGTCCATTGAGTTGATGATGCCATCCAAATATCTCATATTTTGTAGCCCCCTTCTCCTGCCCTTAATCTTTCCCAGCATCAGAGTCTTTTCCAATGAGTCAGCTCTTCTCATCAGGTGGCCAAAGTATTGGAGCTTCAGCTCTTCTCATCAGGTGGCCAAAGTATTGGAGCTTCAACTTCAGCATCAGTCCTTCCAATGAACACCCAGGACTGTTTTCCTTTAGGATTGACTGGTTTGATCTCCTTGCTGTCCAAGGGACTCTCAAGAGTCTTCTCCAGCATCATGGTTTGAAAGCATCAATTCTTCAGTACTCAGCCTTCTTTATGGTCCAACTCTCACATCCATTGGAGAAGGAAATGGCAACCCATTCCAGTATTCTTGCCTGGAGAATGCCAAGGACAGAGGAGCCTGGTGGGCTGCCGTCTAAAGGGCCGCACAGAGTCGGACATGACTGAAGCGACTTAGCAGCAGCAGCAGCAGGAGCTCACATCTATCCATGACCACTAGAAAATCCATAGCTTTGACTGTATGGACCTTTGTTGGCAAAGCGATGTCTCTGCTTTTTAATACATTGTCTAGATTTGTCATAGGTTTTCTTCCAAGGAGCAAGCATCTTTTAATTTCATGGCTGCAGTCATCGTCTATAGTGGTTTTGGAGCCTAAGGTAATAAAGTCTGTCACTGTTTCCATTTTTATTTGCCATGAAGTGATGGGACCAGATGCCATGATCTTAGTTTTTTGAATGTTGAGTTTTAAGACAACTCTTTCACTCTCCTCTTTGACCTTCATCAGGAAACTCTTTAGTTCCTCTTCACTTTCTGCCATTAGGGTGGTGTCATCCGCATATCTGAGGTTATTGACATTTCTCCTGGCAATCTTGATTCCAGCTCGTGCTTCATCTAGCCAGGCATGTCACATGATGTACTCTGCATATAAGTTAAATAAGCAGGGTGACAATATACAGCCTTGATGTACTCCTTTACCAATTTTCAACCAGTCTGTTGTTCCATGTCTGGGTCTGACTGTTGCTTCTTGACCTGCATACAGGTCTCTCAGAAGGCAGGTAAGATGGTCTGCTATTCCCATCTCTAAGAATTTTCCACAGTTTGTTGGAAAAGTTAACAGGCTTTAGAGTAGTCAATAAAACAGAGCAGATGCTTTTCTGGAATTCCCTTGCTCTTTCTATGATCCAACAGATATTGGCCATTTGATCTCTGGTTCCTCTGCCTTTTCTAAATCCAGCTTGACCATCTGGAAGTTCTCAGTTCACCAAACATTGCTGAAACCTGGGTTGAAGGATTTTGAGCATTACCTTGCTCGCATGTGAAATGAGCTAAGCATCTTGACTGTTTGTAAATTTTGGAGACTAATCCCTTGTATGTCACATCATTTTCTCCCAACCTGTGAGTTGTCTTTTCATTTTGTTAATTATTTCTTTGCTGTGCAAAAGCTTTTGAGTTTAAGTAGGCCCCGTTTGTTTATTTTTACTTCCATTTTTCTGGGAGACAGATTGAAAAAAATATTGCTCTGATTTGTATCGGAGTGTTCTGCTTATGTTTTCCTCTAGATATTTTATAGTGTCCAGTGTCACATTTAGGTCTTTAATCCATTTTGAGCTTGTTTTTGTGTATGATGTTAAAGAATGATCTAATTTCTCTTTTTTTTTTTTTACATGTAGCTGTCCAGTTTTCCCAGCATCGTCTGATGAAAAGACTGTCTTTTCAACATTGTGTAGTCTTGCCTCCTTTGTCACAAATTAACTGACCATAGGTGCATGGGTTTTTTCCTGGGTTTTCTATCCTGCTCCGTTGATCTACATTTCTATTTTTGTGCCCGTTCCATATTATGACTTACTTTGTAAACTGAAAGTTTGTACCCTTTGCCATTCACCCATTTTGTTCACCCCTTATTCCTCACATCTGGCAACCACCAATCTGTTCTCTGTATCTATGTGCTTGTTGTTTGTTTGTTTGCTTGAATTTTCTTTAGATTCCACATGAATATGTGAGGTCATAGGGTATTTGTCTTTCTCTGTCTGACATATTTTACTTAGTGTAATGCTGTAAGGGTCTATCCATGTTGTCACAAATGGCAAGATTTCTTTCAGTTTTTTATGACTGAGTAGTATCCCATTGTATATACATACCACTTTTTTTTATCCATTGATCTATTGATGGACACAGATTGTTTCCATATCTTGCTTTTGTAAATAATGCTGCAGTGAATGTGAGAGTGCATCTATCTTTTTGAGTTAGTGTTTTACTCAGAAGCAGCATTGTTGAATCATAGGCAGCTCAATTTTTCATATTTTGAGGAACTTTCATACTTTTTCCATAGTGGCTGCACTAATTTACATTCCTATCAGCAGTGCACAAGGGTTCCTTTTCTTTTCTTTTTGATAACAGTCATTATAACAGGTGTGAGGTGATACCTCATTGTAGTTTTGATTTGCATTTCCCTGATGACTAGTGATTTTGAACACCTTTTCTCATACTTTTTGGTCATCTGCATGTCTTCTTTGGAAAGATGTCTATTTATCCCTTCTGTGCATTTAAAAAAATTGGATTGTTTATTTAAATTTTTGTGATTGAGTTGTATGGATTCTTTATATATTTTGCATATTAGCCCCTTACCAGATACATGATTTGCAAATATATTCTCCCATTCTATAGGTTGCCTTTTCAATTTGTCGATGGTTTTCTTTGCTGTGCAGAAGCTTTTCAGTTTGGTATAGTCTTAAGGCAAGGGACTTTCTCCCCATTCCTGGCTGTTCACATAAACAAAAAGGAATAAATACCTGTTAAAATGTGAAGTCACATTTTCCTACTTTTATTTAGTTTTTAATTCTTATTTTTCATACCAATTTATTAACTATCAAACTTTAAGTGGCAGATCTTCAAATATCTTTGCATCTGTCTGAGGAAGAATCAGGTTAATAAAGGAGAAAGTTTTGCCTAATAAACAAATATACTTAATGTATGTCAAGCATCTAGGGAAGCCTGGTGTGCTGCAGTCCATGGGGTCACAAAGAGTCAGACACGACTTAGTGACTGAACAACAACAAAGCATCTATTAAATACTGAACGTTGTGTTATATATTTTCCAGGTATTCATTTATTAAACATTCACTTAAGAGCATGCCTGAGATGCTTATTACTACTTTTCCCATTTCTGTATGAGAAAACCAAGTTCCAGAAAGTTAAGTAAGTTAATACAGTTATTAAGTGACAGAAGCAGGACCAGAGCCCAGGTTTATCTTATTCCAAAGCCTGAATTCCTAACGACCTCACTGCCCGGAGGTGGCAGGCAGGGGCCCCTTATAGGAGGGAAAAGCTTGTGCTTTGCTGGTATCATTAACTAGGGGGAATGGAAAAAAGAAATCATTTCCAGGGAGCAGAATGACCAGATTACCTTTTAAACAGTGTATGTGTGTGTTCATGGGGTTTCCATGGTTTCTTTGTGAAAATGTGAAAGGTGATTCACTTTACTTAATTAGGTTAATGAATGTTAGTTTAAAAGTTATTAAGGTTGGTCACAAATATCTCCATTATCCCCAAGGGCCAGAGGCTCTAGCTCACCTGTTGTGCCATAAATAGCCATCACTCGCCATGACTGATTCAAGTGTGCTTTTACATATGCTTCTGGACAAAGCAGGCAAGATAACTCACCTGAATGTGGTGGGAAAGAGCCCTTATTTGTGAGGACTGACCTGGAAAACTCAGGAGGTAATGGTAAGTTTCGTGTGTGTGCACAGCACTCAGCAGTCACGCTTTAGTAGAAATGCACATATATCTCGCAAGGTCGGCAGCAGCAAAGATCTAGATGAGAGTGCAACCTTTCTGGGCATTCTTAAGATAGAGGTGATCCTGGCACAGACCATTATCTTGGGTCTTGGCCAGAGGGCCCAGTAGGGGCAGAAATCACTTGGCTTCATCTTCCAGGTGGAGGCAGGATGGGCTAGCACCTTGGGGGGGGGGAAATGAAGGTGATGCTCAGACTTCGCACTTGTTTCCATGGGAATAGCAGGATGGATCTAACAGTCAGTGATGAGGAACACGGAAGGTGGTAAATAAGGCCGCTCCTTCCAACAACACTCTTGGAGGTGATGCTTTTCTTTTGGCTTCCATTGACCTTCAGGAACAATGTGCTTGCAAAGAGCTCCAGCACTGGCAGCAAGAAAGTGGAAGAATTAAATAATAGCTCAGAGGAAGCAATAGATTTTTTCCTAGTGACTGCCAGCCCCTCCTCCCCGACACCATATCAGCAATGCAGTGACTTGACAGATGTTAGTAATTGATCACAGTATTTGGTTCCAGTTGTGTGTGAGGCATGGGTGGCAGTGGGAACACTGTGTCCCCCACCTGCTCCTCATGTTCAGATGGGTGAGTGTGTGTGCCCAATATGGTCCATATGCATGGGTGTGTGGCCTGTGTTTGTGTGTCTGAACTTCGATTTGTGAGAGCCTAGGAGTCCAAGCTAATGGGGATGTAGTTTTTTCTTACTCTTCAAAAAATAGTAATAAGCTATTAATATCATCTCCAATCCAGTTTTCTGGCTCTTTTTAGATGAAGTCCCCCATGGCTCAGTGGTAAAGAATCTGTCTGCAATACAGGAGACATGGGAGATGCAGGTTCGATCCCTGGGTTGGAAAGATCCTCTGGAGGAGGAAATGGCAACCCACTCCAGTATTCGCGCCTGGAGAATCCCATGGACAGAGGAGCCTGGCGGGCTACAGTCCATGGAGTCACAAAGAGTCAGACACGACTGAGCAACTGAACACACACGCACACACTCAAGAAGAATTTTAATGTTACCTGGCACTGTAAGTATAGAGGTAATTCCAGGACAAACAGATAATTTAGCATAAGCTAAATTACATGTATTGGTAATTTGCCTGGCTGATAGTCATAAATAGATCACCTTCCACTACTTATGTGTTCCTTTTCAGAAAAAAATATAGAAAGGGAGGTAGAGCTAGAGATAGAAAATGAGAGCATCTATGTTTATCTCGAACTAGTTAAGATAACTAAATCCTAATTTTGGAATCTAGCCACCTTCTTCTGGACCTCTTATGTTTTGGGTAACTTAGTTGTAAATTGTATCCATTCATTCACAATTTCTTTCCTTCATTCATCATACAAACACTTATCAAATATCTATGCCAATGCGTCTTACATTTTGGTATTTACTGGATTACTCAGGTATTTGTTAAAACTACAAGTAAATTCCTAGGTCCTTCCTGAGTCCTGTTGGATCCCCAAGGAGTGGGTTGCATAAATTTGATGGTTAAAAAGCCTGTTTTAGGTATGCTATGGTAATGCCAAGATGAACAGCACAGTACTTTCCCCTTACTAGGTAGGTAGGTTTAGTCTCTCAGTTGTGTCCAACTCTTGCAGCCCATGGACTGTAGCACAACAAGCTCCACTGTTGATGGTTTTTCCCAGGCAAGAATACTGGAGTGGGCTTCCACTTACTAGAACAGGTAAGCTTGGGCAATGAAGGCTCACCCAAACTCTGGAGAAAATATGTATGGACCCCACGAGAAGGAGCAGTTGATTCTACCAAGGGGAGGCCAGTTGTTCCGGGGCTTCACGGCCAGGTAGCTCTCCCTCAGGATGAGGAATGCTCAGTCCTGTGCAGTGTGCCTGACACTTCCTCCAGTACAGCAGGCATCAGAAGTGGGACAAAGGAACATGTCTTGCCTTGTACTGTCTTGCTCTAGTAGCCACAGATGAACTGGGAGGACAGGGAAACAGGGAGGATGGGCCAGGCCAATGGTGCTCTCACTTCTGATAAACCTCTGCAGGTTCTGCTTTGTCAGGGTGGTAGAGGGAGAGGTCCCCAGAAAGGGACGTAGGAAGTTCACTGGGCTTATAATCAGGAAACACAAGGTCCATATCTGATCCTGTTCTCTACTAGCTAGGCTGTCTGCTTAGCCTCTCCGAGCCTTATTTTCCCCCATCTGTCAAGGCAGATAATAATCTCTACAGTAGAGGGTTTATTTATTTATTACATAAAATAATATAGAGTATATAAACTGCTCAGCGTTGTGCCTGATATGGGGTCAGTGCTGATGAATAGTGTTTATTGATCCAGTTTTATTGAGATATAATTGACATATACCACTGTATATATTTAAGATGTACAGCACAATAATTTGACTTATATACATCATGAAAAGATTACCAAAATAAGTTTGATGAACATCCATCATCTCATACAGGTACAAAATTAAAGAAATAGAAAAAAATTTTCCTTATGATGAGAACTCTTAGGATTTACTCTCAACAACTTTCATACATAACATGTAGCAGTTCAGTCTTTCTCATGTTGCACAACCTTAGTACTTATTTATCCTATAACTGGAAGTTTGCACTTTCTAAATGTCTTCATCCAATCTCTCACTCTCTACCCAACCTCTGGTAACCACAACTCTAATCTCTTTTCCTATGAGTTTGTTTGTTTTTTAAGTATAACTGACCTACAATTCTTGATACCAAGGTCAAGATCAAGGTAATCCTTGATACCAAGGGAACATTTCATGCAAAGATGGGCTCAATAAAGGACAGAAATGGTAGGGACCTAACAGAAGCAGAAGATATTAAGAAGAGGGGGCAAGAATACACAGAAGAACTGTACAAAAAAGATCTTCACGACCCAGACAATCACAATGGTGTGATCACTCACCTAGAGCTAGACATCCTGGAATGTGAAGTCAAGTGGGCCTTAGAAAGCATCACTACAAACAAAGCTAGTGGAGGTGATGGAATTCCAGTTGAGCTATTTCAAATCCTGAAAGATGACGCTGTGAAAGTGCTGCACTCAATATGCCAGCAAATATGGAAAACTCAGCAGTGGCCACAGGACTGGAAAAGGTCAGTTTTCATTCCAATCCCAAAGAAAGGAAATGCCAAAGAATGCTCAAACTACTGCACAGTTGCACTCATCTCACACGCTAGTAAAGTAATGCTCAAAATTCTCCAAGCCAGGCTTCAGCAATACATGGACTGTGAACTTCCATATGTTCCAGCTGGTTTTAGAAAAGGCAGAGGAACCAGAGATCAAATTGCCAACATCCGCTGGATCATTGAAAAAGCAAGAGAAAAACATCTATTTCTGCTTTATTGACTATACCAAAGCCTTTGACTGTGTGGATCACAATAAACTGTGGAAAATTCTTCTGGAGATGGGAATACCAGACCACCTGACCTGCCTCTTGAGAAACCTGTATGCAGGTCAGGAAGCAACAGTTAGAACTGGACATGGAACAACAGACTGGTTCCAAATAGGAAAAGGAGTACGTCAAGGCTGTATATTGTCACCCTGCTTATTTAACTTGTATGCAGAGTACATCATGAGAAACGCTGGGCTGGAGGAAGCACAAGCTGGAATCAAGATTGCCAGGAGAAATATCAATAACCTCAGATATGCAGATGACACCACTCTTATGGCAGAAAGTGAAGAAGAACTAAAGAGCCTCTTGATGAAAGTGAAAGAGGAGAGTGAAAAAGTTGGCTTAAAGCTCAACATTCAGAAAACTAAGATCATGGCATCCGGTTCCATCACTTCATGGCAAATAGATGAGGAAACAGTGGAAACAGTGTCAGACTTTATTTTTTTGGGCTCCAAAATCACTGCAGACGGTGATTGCAGCCACGAAATTAAAAGACGCTTACTCCTTGGAAGGAAAGTTATGACCAACCTAGACAGCATATTAAAAAGCAGAGACATGACTTTGTCAACAAAGGTCCATCTAGTCAAGGCTATGGTTTTTCCAGTTGTCATGTATGGATATGAGAGCTGGACTATAAAGAAAGCTGAACACTGAAGAATTGATGCTTTTGAACTGTGGTGTTGGAAAAGACTCTTGAGAGTCCCTTGGACTGCAAGGAGATCCAACCAGTCCATCCTAAAGGAGATCAGTCCTGAATATTCATTGGAGGGACTGATGTTGAAGCTGAAACTCCAATACTTTGGCCACCTGATGCGAAGAGCTGACTCATTTGAAAAGACCCTGATGCTGGGAAAGACTGAGGGCAGGAGGAGAAGGGGATGACAGAGGATGAGATGGTTGGATGGCATCACTGACTCAATGGACATGGGTTTGGTTGGACTCCAGGAGTTGGTGATGGACAGGGAGGCCTGGCGTGCTGCAGTTCACGAGGTCACAAAGAGTCGGACACGACTGAGCAACTGAACTGAACTGACCTACAATGGTACGATAGTTTCTGTTTTACAACATGGTGATTCAATATTTCTATACTTTTCAAAATGATCATCATAATAAACCTAGTTACCATGTACTACACAAAGATATTACATTATTATTCACTAAATTCCCCATACTGTACATTTCATACCAGTGACTCATTTTGTAGCTGGAAAGTCTGAACCTCTAAATCTCCCTCACCTATTTTTCTCCTCCTCCAGCCCCTTCCCTCTGACAACCACCTGTTTGTTCTTTGTGTCTATAACTGTTTCTGTTTTTGTTATGTTTATACATTTGTTTTTTAGATTCCACTTATAAGTGAAATCATGCAAAATTTATTTTTCACTGATTTCACTTAGCATAATACCCTCAGGGTCCCTCAGTGTTGTCACAAATGGCAAGATTTCTTTATGGATAAGTAATATTCCATTAAATACATATATCCATTTTATATATAAAATCTTCTTTGTCCATTCATCTATTGATGGGTACTTAGGTTGCTTCCATAGCTTGACTATTGTAAATAATGCTGCCATGAATCATTATGCTATATGAAAAAGTGAAGGTATTAGTTGCTCAACCATGTCCAACTCTTTGTGACCCCATGGATTGTAGCCCGCCAGGCTCCTCTGTCCATGGCATTCTCCAGGCAAGAATACTGGAGTGGGTAGCCATTCCCTTCTGCAAGGGATCTTCCTGACCCAGGGGTCGGACCCGGGTGTCCTGCATTGCAGGTGGATTCTTTACCGTCTAAGCCACCAAGGAAGCCCATTATGCTATATGACTGAAACTAATACAATATGATAAATCATGGTAAATTCTATATTAAATATATAATATATGTAATGTATACATATATGATATATAAATATATATATAAATTTTATTGGAATATAGTTGCTTTACCATGTTGTGTTAGTTTAAGGTATATAGCGTGGTGATTCCGTTATACATATACATATGTCCATTCTTTTTCAAATTATTTTCCCATATAGGCTATTACAGAATACTGAATAGAGTTACCTATGCTATACAGTAAGTCCTTGTTGGTTATCTATTTTATATTACATATAGTAATATGTGTATGTTAGTATACATAATTTATCCCCCCACGCCCACATTTCCCCTTTGGTAACCACAAGCCTTTTTTTTTTTTTCTGTTTCTGTTTTGTAAATAAGTTCATTTATATAACTAAAAAAATTAGATTCCACATGTAAGTGATAGTGACATCAAATGATATTTGTTTTCTTTGCCTGACTTACTTCACTTAGTATGATGATCTCTAGGTCCATCCATGTTGCTGCAAATGGCATTATTTCATTCTTTTCTATGGCTGAGTAATAGTCCACTGTATATACATACCACATCTTTGTCCATTCTTCTGTTGATGGACATTTAGGTTGTTTCCATGTCCTGGCTATTGTAAATAGCACTTCAATGAACATTGGGGTACATTATGTTTTCAAATTATGTTTTTTTTCCAGATATATGCTCAGGAGTGGGATTGCAAGGTCATATGGTAGTCCTATTTTAACTTTTTAAGAAGCCTCCTTACTGTTCTCCATAGTGGTTGTACCAATTTCCATTCCTGCCAACAGTGTAGGAGGATTCCCTTTTTTAGATATTCTCTCTAGCATTTATTGTTTGTAGACTTTGAGAGTGGCATTCTGACCAGTGTGAGGTTTTGTATTTTTGATTTGCATGTAGTTTTGATTTGCATTTCTCTGATGATTAGTCATGTTGAGCATCTTTTCATGTGCCTGTTGCCCATTTTGTATGTCGTCTTTGGAAAATTGTCTATTCAGATCCTCTGTAGTATGTATTTTTATTAATAGTAGAAATAATAGTGGACCCCCATTCATGTGCCCTTGAGTGACTTCTCCTCAGGCCAGAAATGCCAACTTCCATCTTTACAGTGACTCTCAACTGTTTGTGATGCCTCTGGTCCCTGTAAGAATATGACAACCTCCTGGCTGACCCAGAAGAACCAGGACAGTTATTCTCAATCTGGAGCCCATCCTTGGCAGCTCCCCCTTCCTTGGACACCACCTTTATGCCCCCACCAAGGCAATTGCTCATCACTCCTGCCCCCCAGTGAGATTTATTATTTATTACTTAGAGCAGTGAATCTTCACTGAGTGTGCATGTTAGCATCTCCCAAGGAGGTTTGTTAAAATACACAGTCTTCATCCCATCACAGCCCTGATGAATCAAAATTACCTTGGTGGAGCACTAGTACGTCTATTTCACCATCCCAAGCAATGCAGATATACAGGCCTGGATAGAAATTATTGTCTTTGTGGATATCTCTCTGCTCAGTGGTGTCCCACTCAGCAAGCACAGCACTAAATCTTCTAGGAAAAAGCTAAGAGCATCCACATAGCCTTTTAAAGCTCAGAGATACTGACACCGAGTGTCAAACTAAGGAGCCAGAGCCTTTGGTGATGGATACATGTGTTACCCTGGTGGCTCAGATGGTAAAGAATCTGCCTACAATGTGGGAGATCCATGTTTGATCCCTGGGTTAGGAAGATCCCCTGGAGAAAGGAATGGCAACCCATTCCAGTATTCTTGCCTGGAGAATTCCATGGACAGAGGAGCCTCGCAACCTACAGTTCATGGGGTCGCAAAGAGTCGGACACAACTGAGAGACAAATACATATGTTAAGAGGAAGAACTCTGCATATCAAGAGGCTTTGTAGCTAGCCCTAGACATGTTGTGTACTAGGAACTCAATAAAACATAGCTATCATTATTATTAATAATTGTCCTCCAAGACCCTAGCTCCTTGAAAAGCCTGTTTCCATTTTAGGAGAAAAGACTACAAACCCAGGAATTAAGAAGCTGACTGGCTCTGACTGGCTGTTTGGGAAGCATTTAGAAAGTGACATGAGATGTTACACACAGGCTAGCAGCAGAGATTCCAAGAAAAGAAAGCCCTGTGGCCTCTATTTTCATTTCCCTTTTTGCTTCTGAAATGAGATGGGAAGGAGAGATGTGTGTCAGCAGCTGGTGTGGAGATAGTCGGTGATGGTCTATGAAAACTCAGGTCCTAAGATCTGTGAACAACACAGTGAAGCCCAGATTGCCATGGGCTTTGAAGTTTGTCTCTCTCAGCCTTCATACTTGAGGTCTGGGGCTCCTAGTTCCTGTGCAAAGGTGAGCGTGACCACATTTCCAACTGATTCTCATGCAGTGTTTCCGTATCTCTTCTCTCAGGAGATACAGAGCTGAGACTTGGTTAGAAGATGGAAAATGGACTTAACAGAGGGAGGAAAGATTGTCTTAACTTTCTTCAGGTGCTCCAGAAAAGGGGATTAGAAAGGCTCTTCAGAATTAAATCTGGAAAGGGAGGTCATCCAATTGGAGGAATGATTGCAGGAGACACCTGTGAAGTACTCCGAAAAGCACAGACTTCAGGACTATCTACATCAAGAGCAACCACATTGATTACTGTATCACTGGCCTGTATCACTGGTGGAGGCTGAAGACATCATTTGGTGTTGAAGGTGATGCTCAGCCTTGATGCTCAAGGTCCTTAATTTAGTCCTCAGCCCTGAGCCTGAACCCTGCTGGGCAGAGAAGCAATCTGTTCCATCCTTAGAACTTCCAGCTTGATTGACTACATAAGGTATTTTGGTTTAGTAGGCCCTTAAATAAGATAACTTTTCTTTAGGTCTAATCTCTCTCCTGCTGACAGTTCCTATCCTCCTGGGCCTTGCCCTTAAACTGCCTGCTGTTTATTTGAAAAGGGCAGGTAATACAAGACGGTACTCTAGCAACCGTTAAAATTATCTCAGGACACCAAGCATGCAGAGGAACAACTGCACTCACCCCCTCTCCATTCTATTCCTATCAGAGAGAACGTGGAAAACATGCTCTCTTCTCTTGGTCAGCACCGTCTTCTTACTGAAAGACTGGCGTGCATGCATCTGAAATGCGGATGTGGTGGGGGGCGAAGTCTAGCTTTAGGCCTCAACAAAGACACAATGGTTCAGAGAAGACCAGAGCTGAACAACCAGCCAGGAAGGATCCAGGCCTCCGGAATCTGCGGAAGCGTGGGTTGCCCTGTACCGGCAGGGTGGGCTGCCAGCTCTGGGCTCTGATGCCTGCAGAGCCCTCTTCCTGATGTGTCTTCATCAGACCAAGCCTCACTCTCGCCGGGGAGAGAGTAGCCACACAAGAGTGTATGCGTTAGGAAGATTTCTGCAACATGACAAAGTGCAATAAAAAATTTGGGTTCTCTGTCCCCGAGCTTGGACCCAAACTTGTCCTGAGATGAGAGAAGGCAGTCGCAGGGGCGGGAGGAGGCTCCGGGCGTCCGCGGATAGACTCGCAGCGGTGCCGGCGTGCGGCCGGCAGGGGTCAGTGCGCCCTCGCGCTGCCGCCGCGCGCCGCCTCCGCTCCAGGACCCCTCCTCACCGTGGTCTAGGGGGCGCCGGTTCAGACCCAGGCTGCTCGGGTCTCGCAGCAGCTCTGCAGCTGGGACCACAAGCGGCCGCTTCTCCCCAAAGTGTAGCTCTTAACTCTGGCGGAGCCCACTCCGCGTGGGGGGTGCCTCCCTTTCCGCCCCAGGGGTTGGACCCGAACGTGCGCCTTCCTCTCACCAGCCCCACTCGCCCCGCTGCCAGCAGCACTTGCAGGAAAAGTGTGGTCCGGCCCAGGGCGGGGTTGCTCCGGATGCGACCTGTACTGGTGATAGCTTCTCCCGATTCATCCGGGGGTCCTCAACACCCTTTCCTCCCAAGTCCCACTCAGCTTGTTGTGGCCACTCCCGGGTGCCCAATGTGTTCTGCTCGGGGCGCCCAGAGATGCTTGGCCAATTCCCAGCAGGCACTCCCCGGGCACGCCCTTTAAATCCCCCGCTCAGGGTATCCGCCTCCCCAAAGGATCCGTCTTGCCAGGGGGCAGGGTTCCAGTGGGTCCCGCGCTGGGCGCGGGCGCTAGACCCGCGGAGGGGAGGTGCAAGGGGCGGGGGAGGGTCCGCTTCCCACGTGGGGGCTGACGCCGGCTGCTCGGCAACGGCGGCTTGATCCTGGGGCTATAAAACCAGTCCACGGCTAGTGCGGCGGAGAAGCAGCGGCCCGGGCTTCAGTGCAGACGCCCAGCAGCCGGCGCGCCGCCGCCCGGCCACCCCCCGCACCTTCTCTCCCCAGCCCTGCTCTCTTGCCCAAACTCACGCTGCCCTCGGACCCCAGCCTGTCCCGTCGCGCTTAGCGCCTGAAGCTCGCCGGGCCAACGCCCAGGAGACCTCCTGCCTCGGCCGCGGCTCCTGGAGAGTAGGTCGCCCACCCTCCCGGGTCCGCCTGAGGACGGGGGCGCCTTCATGCGGCCCCCACACCCCTCACCCCGCCACCGCCGCCGCCTCCGAGCTCCGCGCGCTGCGCCCCAGCCCCAGCAGGGCACTCAACTTTGGAAGTCCCACGAAGCTCCGAGAGGCGGCAGAGTCCGCACCCTGGCCCCAACCTCGGCCCCGCCGCGTCTGCGGGAAGCGAGAGAGTCGGTGTTCGCTTCGGAGATGTAAGGAGAGAGACATAGGACCCCAAGCCAGCATCAGCACCCCTCGGCTGCCTCCCGGGTTGGGGGCGGGCCCCGCACACGGTAAGACCTCTTGCTTTCACTCAGGCTCAAGAGTCAAAGATATAGAAACAGATATATTTAATTTCCTGTTATCTTTCCAAGTCATCAGGCCACCGATGATTTTTGTTCTCTCTTCTTGAAGAATAAATCTCTCTTTCCCCATCGGTTCGATCTACTCTCTCCCGCCACTTAGAAATAAAACTTGGCTGTATCTAGGAGCTGGGAGCGAGAAGGCGCCGACCCCGAGCGACCGAAGCGCGCGGGCCGGGTGCGGTTCGCCGGAGCCGGGCCCATGGGCCGCTAGCGGTCCCCCAGCTCGGGGCCCGGCCTCCCTGAGGCCCCTTCTCCATGTGAGGCGCGGCGGGGCGAGCGGGGCGCGAGAGGAAGAGGAGGACCCACGGGCACCGGGCCGGAAGGCAGCTGGCAGCAGGCCCAGGCGAGCGGGCACCCGCGTTCATGTTCCGCCAGGAGCAGCCGCTGGCCGAGGGCAGCTTCGCGCCCATGGGCTCCCTGCAGCCGGACGCGGGCAACGCGAGCTGGAACGGGACCGAGGCCCCGGGGGGCGGCGCCCGGGCCACCCCCTACTCTCTGCAGGTGACGCTGACGCTGGTGTGCCTGGCCGGCCTGCTCATGCTGTTCACGGTGTTCGGTAACGTGCTTGTCATCATTGCTGTGTTCACAAGCCGCGCGCTCAAGGCGCCCCAGAATCTCTTCCTGGTGTCTCTGGCTTCGGCGGACATCCTGGTGGCCACGCTTGTCATCCCTTTCTCGCTGGCCAACGAGGTCATGGGCTACTGGTACTTCGGCAAGGCGTGGTGTGAGATCTACCTGGCGCTCGACGTGCTCTTCTGCACGTCTTCTATCGTGCACCTGTGCGCCATCAGCCTGGATCGTTACTGGTCCATCACCCAGGCCATAGAGTACAACCTGAAGCGCACGCCACGTCGCATCAAGGCCATCATCGTCACAGTGTGGGTCATCTCGGCCGTCATCTCCTTCCCCCCGCTCATTTCCATCGAGAAGAAGAGAGGCAGGAGTGGCCAGCCGTCCGCCGAACCGCGCTGTGAGATCAACGACCAGAAGTGGTACGTCATCTCGTCGAGCATCGGCTCCTTCTTCGCGCCCTGCCTGATCATGATCCTGGTCTATGTGCGCATATACCAGATAGCCAAGCGCCGCACCCGCGTGCCGCCCAGTCGTCGGGGTCCCGATGCCACCGCCGCCGCGCTGCCGGGGGGCGCCGAGCGCAGGCCCAACGGCCTGGGCCCAGAGCGAGGCGGCGTGGGTCCCGTGGGCGCCGAGGTCGAGTCCCTGCAGGTCCAGCTCAATGGTGCCCCGGGGGAGCCCGCGCCCGCAGGGCCGCCGGATGCCGACGCGCTGGACCTAGAGGAGAGCTCCTCGTCTGAGCACGCCGAGCGGCCCCCGGGGTCCCGCAGGTCGGAGCGCGGGCCCCGGGCCAAGGGCAAGGCCCGGGCGAGCCAGGTGAAGCCCGGGGACAGCCTGCCGCGGCGCGGGCCGGGGGCGACGGGGCCGGGGGCACCCGCGGCCGGGCCCGCGGAGGAGCGCTCTGGCGGGGGCGCCAAGGCGTCGCGCTGGCGCGGGCGGCAGAACCGCGAGAAGCGCTTCACCTTCGTGCTGGCGGTGGTCATCGGCGTGTTCGTCGTGTGCTGGTTCCCCTTCTTCTTCACCTACACGCTCACGGCCATCGGCTGCCCCGTGCCGCCCACGCTCTTCAAGTTCTTCTTCTGGTTCGGCTACTGCAACAGCTCGCTGAACCCGGTCATATACACCATCTTCAATCACGACTTCCGCCGCGCCTTCAAGAAGATCCTCTGCCGGGGGGACAGGAAGCGGATCGTGTGAGTGCGGAGTTCACGCCCGCAGAGCAGACTTGCGCTGACTGCAGGCAGCTGGGATCCAGGGGGCGCGTCTACGTGGTTCTGCCGAAACCCGGGTCCTGCCTGTTCCGAGTTTCTTGGCCCCAGGATGGCTCTGCCGCTTCTTGGGGGCATCTGCGCTCTCCTACCTGAGAAAAGTCCTGGCCGGGAGGGCCACACCCCCTAATCCAACCCCCTCATTATTGTTAGGACAGCTCCTCACTCAGAGCCATCTTCCTGGGTTCTTGGGCAGCCCAAAATCAGTATTGTTTCCTAAAAGTATTTTCACCTCCCCTGGGCCCAGCTGTCACAGTCGCTCAGAGCAAGCACGAGACCCCAGAGGGGATGGATGGCTCCCATAAGGGTTAACAGATGGGGTGGGGGTGGGGGTTACCCAGCCCTGGCTAATTACTCTCCCCCTTCCCCAACTCTATTTTTAAACAAATGCTCAGGGCAGCCCTGCTGGCCCTCCCATCCCCCCCTTGTAAATATACACTATTTTTGATAGTACTTGGGGGTGGGGGTGGGGTCCCAAATGTCTCTTGGCTTTTGATGTTTGAATCCTGGCTACTGGAGATGCCCTCCAGGCAGACACATTGTGTCTAGTTCAGGGCAAGCCTCTTTGCAAAGTGAGCCCTTTTTCTGGTGTCATTACCCTCTCTGTGTCCTTTTCACCAGCAACTGGTGACTGTCCCTTGGGACTGGACTTGCGTTGAGATTTCCTGAGGGGGAAAAGATTTCTGTCCATTTCCCCACCCCTGTGCCTAACAACATAATTGCCTTGTCCTATGTAAATATTACAAGGATGGACCAAGACAGAAGTAAATGAACCTTTCTGCCTTGCAGCAGCCCTGTGTATAAAGCCATTATTCTCGGATGCACCCTTTTTCACTCCAGTACTGCACTTTAAAACCTTCTCTTTCCAGTGTCGCCTTCCTCCCTTCCTCTGGGGCCACTGCTTGAAAAATATGTATGTTTCCATCTTGGATGTATGGGTTACCACTCCCTCCCTCAGAGTGCTGACTGTGGGAAATCTTTTACCTGCTGTTTTTAGACACTGAGAAGTGGAAATTATGTGGAAGAAGCAAACCTGATACAATTTGCCCAAAGTAAACAGTTTGAAGAGACAAATGGGCCTGCCCAACTGTACAGTTCCTGCCCCAAGAGCTCTTAAGTATCAAAGTGTTATCCATTTTTCCTCCCTGTTTTTCTGGTTGAGATCAAGTAATTGATAAACTCCCAAAGTCAAGGGAGAAGGGCGGAGACCTTGTTTACATCCAGGTTGCCCTATGTTTTAGACAGAGACTCTTTAAGGCCTGCGCTCATATTTCACTAAAGAAAAATTTATGTCAGCACATGTTGCTAATGACAGTGGATTTTTTTTAATAAAAAGTTTACAGATCAAATGTGAAATAAATATGAATTAAATGGGTCTGTTATCTGAGTTTTCAAAAGCGTTAAAAGGCTCTGGGAACATCTGAATTTATGTATATTTGAAATTAAAAAATACTTCTGCATTATAAAACACTTTAAAAAGGCCAAGCAGTAACAAAGCTGCCATTTATCATGTGTTTCTTCTTTGCTAGATGAGTTGGTGAGTCTGTTACAAGCTCTGTTTCATTTAATTGTCCCCCAAAGCCAGGTACTGTTATGATCCCCATTTAACAGGTGAAAAAAACTGAGTCTCAGAGGGCAAGAGATCTGTTCAAGGTTAACCACAGTGGGGGGAGGGTACTGCATACAGGGTGATCAGGTCTTAGGGTCTGTACTCTTCACCCCAGCGTCTTGCCGGAGTTATATCACTAAGACTTTGCAGAATGCTCCCAGCAGTGGAGTCTCTACACAAAGTGTGCTATATCTACAGAGCACTGGATTCCGAGTGTGTAGATACACACAAAGTGTGTGCATGCTGCAGTGTCTTTATGCCCTTACGTGTGTTAACCCTCAAAGTGTATACATCCCCCAAGTGTGGTAGATGCACAAATTATGCCATATACTCCAAAATGTGTACCACACCTAACAATGTAATGATATACAATATGTGGTACATAGCCCATAGTATGGTATAGGCATCCCAGGTAGTGCTAGTGGTAAATAACCTGCCTGCCAATGCAGGAGATGCCTGAGACAAGGGTTTGATCCCAGGGTCAGGAAGATCCCCTGGATGAGGGCATGGCAATCCACTCCAGGATTCTTGCCTGGAGAATCCCATGGACAGAGGAGCCTGCTGGGCTAAAATCTGTAGGGTCACAGAGTCAGACATGACTGAAGCGGCTTAGCACGCATGCATGGTATATGAAGCAATTGTGGTATAAACCTAAACAGAACTGCATACTATTTTGATCAGTTGAGTTGTCTCTGGCCAAAGGCTAGGATCCTTCCTGTTGCATTCCTGTAATATTGAGTTCTGTCCCGATGTCTAGGAGGGCTTAAGACCCTTGCCCCGTGGTTATGGTGATGGCACTTTGAAGCTGGAAGGGTCTAGAAATATAGGAATTCAACCCCTCATCTTCTTAGAGGAAGTGACCTGCTCAGGGTCCCACAGCTCTGGGTGACCTTCTGTTGGAAGCAACTAACCAAGAGTGGACTATTAATAGTTCTCATGTGTGTATTATAAAAGGCTGTGCTGGTGAAGGAGAGTCACTGTCCCAGGAGCTGGGTTTGAGAGGCAATCCCAAGCCACAGGTCCAAGTTTGGGGGGAGACGGGTTCGTAAGACCAGCCACCTACAACACACGTGCAGCCCAGCTCTGGATGCCCCAGAAGCAGATCGTCTGTTCACCTCCAGGTATTCCCCCTGGGCAGCACCTGCAATATCTCCTTATTAACTTTTTTGGGGTAGGGGTGGGGTGAGGGTGGGCTTCCTTCATAGCTCAGCTGGTAAAGAATCTGCCTGCAATGTAGGAGACCCCAGTTCAAATCCTGGGTCTGGAAGATCCCCTGGAGAAGGGATAGGCTACCCACTCCAGTATTCTTGGGCTTCCCTGGTGGCTCAGGTGATAAAGAATCCGCCTGCAATGCGGGAGACCTGGTTTCGATCCCTGAGTTGTGAAGATCCCCTGGAGGAGGGCATGGCAACCCACTCCAGTATTCTTGCCTGGATAATCCCCCATGGGCAGAGGAGCCTGGCGGGCTACAGTCCATAAGGTCGCAAAGAGTCGGACGTGACTGAGCGACTAAGCACAGCACAGCACAAGGGTCAGGGTAGGTATGCAGGGGTGGGAGGGTGCAGAGCCCAGGCCTGGGCTTTGGAGGGTCCTGGAAGAAGGAAGACCATGGTTCTGAGGGGTTTTAGTAGAGGTGGGAAGGAGTATCCTCCAGCATCAGATGCTCTGACTCTGAAGACAGGACAGTGGACAGGCATTTGGCTCCATCGACCCTTGCCTGTAAATTCAGAAGCCACAGCCTTTGGAACCAAGGCTGTCTGATCTGGGGCTGTGCCCTGCTCCCTACCCCCACAGCAGGCTCCTTCTCTCTCCAGGCTTGCTCAAGGCACCCATTGCCCCAAAGGCAAACAGTGCCCGACAATAGGCCAGCCCGACAGGCCCCCAGACTGGGCTGTGTGTCCCAGACACAGGGGCAGATACAGAAACTTTGCAGTTAACTGCTCTGTCTTCAGGGAAGTGGCCCTGCTCCCCGAGAAAGGGGAAATGTGGGCACTAAAGCCCCAGAGGGCAAGCCCTCCCTGCCCCACCCCCGCAGCAGAGAAGCCCCAGAGATGGATGAGGCCTGGGGAAGGGAGGGAAGAGAGAGCTGGAGCCCAGGCTAGGATGCTGGGGACACCGCTGTTCACTGCAGAGGCCTCAAGCCGCAGTCCAATAGGTCTGGGGTGGGGGAGGGGATTGAGGATCTCAGTCTCAAGATGAGGAGATAAGCCTGCCAGTATAGGGCTTCCGGTCTATATCTGATCCTGATTATCTGGGCTTGTTTTTGTGGTAGAGTCTTCTATTTTACGTGACTTTGGTTGGGGCATCAAAAGCCACTGGCTTTGGGCTCTGAAGCATGTCTTGCCAGATTCCCTCCCACTAAGTGCCTGGAGTTGGGGGAGGGCAGCCTCCTTTGAGCCTAAGCCCCAGGGGTCTGTCTTTCCTGAAAGTCTCAGTTCAATTTCTTCTCTGCTAAAGGGCTGGGGGAGGGTTTTCCCTGGTGTGTGTGTATTTAGTCACTAAGTCAGGTCTGACTCGTTGTGACCTCATGGAGTACAGCCTACCAGGCTCCTCTGTCCATGGAATTCTCTGTGGCGAGGATACTGGAGTGGGTTGCCATTCCCTTCTGCAGGGGATCTTCCCAGACCAGGGATTGAACCTGAGTCTCCGGCATTGGCAGCCCCTTCCTTGGTGACTCAGTGGTAAAGAATCCACCTACCGATGCAAGAGATGTGGGTTCGATCCCTGGGTCAGGAAGCTCCTCTGGAGGAGGAAATAGCTACCCACTCCAGTATTCTTGCCAGAAAAATCCCATGAACAGAGAAGCCTGGCAGGCTATAGTCCATAAGGTTGCAAAGAATCTGACAACTGAGTGAGCATGTGCACACACACACACAGACACACACCCCTCTGTGCTGTGAGTGTGTGGTGTGGGAGAGATGGCTGTGGCCGGGGGCTCAGGGAGTAAGATGCAGGAGCTCAGAGATGCCAAGACTTAGGCTGAGGGAGGGCAGGTGGGAAGGCAGTTCTGGTTCTAGCAGCTGAGCCCCGTGGAACAGTGCCAGGCCTATGTAATGCCCCAAGGCCTAAGTCAGTCCCCAGATTTTGTGTCTCCAACTTCATCCCTGGGGATGTCCTGTCAAATGTCTTTCCCATTTGGGGATACCTGTCAGGAAGCCCACTTCCCAAACTCAAGCTGAGTGTGTGAATCGGAGAATCACAATCAACACTGGCCTAGCCAAGACTCTGAGAAGACCTAAAGAAAAAGTACCTGTTAAAGATTGTTTTTTTGTTTTTGTTTTTTGCTTAGTCGCTCAGTCGTGTCTGAGTCTTTGGGACCCCGTGGACTGTAGCCCGCCAGACTCCTCTGTCTGTGGGGATTCTTCAGGCAAGAATACTGGAGTGGGTTGCCATGCCCTCTTCCAGGGGATCTTCTCAACCCAGGGATCGAATCCAGGTCTCCCACACTGCAGGCGGATTCTTTACTGTCTGAGCCACCAGGGTGGCAGGATCCAGTATCCAGAGTCAGGGCTCAATGTCACCCTCACCTGCAGGCCTCCGCCCTGGGCCCTGCCCACCCCCCCCACCCCCCTCACGGTTGACCTGGAGTCTGCGATGCAGGAAAGGGCGCCTTCCTCAGTAGAGGGCATGCCTGCAAGGGAAACCCTGTGAAGTCACTGAGTTTAATCACAAACACCAGGGTCTGTCTTAAAAATAGCATCGATCTCTTTGATTACCAGAAGTCCTGGGGTTTAGAGTCAAGCAAAAAAAAGGAAACAAGGCCTGCTGGAAAAAGCCTGGACTAGGCATCAGGAGGCCTGGGTTCTAGTGCTATCTTCACCTTTTACCAGTGGTGTGACCTTGGTTAAAAGCTTTTCTGAGCCCCCATGACTTCATTTATAAAATGAAAATGGTTGGTCTGGATCCCTGCTATTTAAAACTGTGTTTCAATGTACTTATATAACTATAAAAATTAATCTCAATCTCTATCTCCCATCTATCGTCAGCCTCTCTATCCATCCACATCTTCTATTAATAGCTGATGAAATGCTGGTTCAGTGACCTTTAACAGGTACGTTTTTGAGACTTTCTTGGGGGTTCAGTGGTTAAGGCTCCACACTTCCAATGCAAGGGGTGAGGTTTCGATTCCTGGTCAGGGAACTAAGATCCCATGTGCAGTGTGGCCAGAAAGAAAGCAAAAACAAAAAACAATCTTTAACAGGTACTTTTTCTTTAGGTCTTCTCAGTCTTGACTACACCAGTCTGGATTGTGATTCTCCGAGAGGAGATGATACGGTGTGTTAGGTTTCCCAGACTCCCTAGACTGCAGAATTTCATTTTTTTTTACTGAGCATCTCAGTGAAGGGTGTTTGCAGAAATACTTGTTGGATCTTGCTGGGCTGAAGGGTCTCACCAGACTTTTCTGTTGATGGGTTTTAAGCGTCTGTGAGTTGCCGTCTCTGCTCTCTACTGTCCTCGCCTTAGACGAGCCTGCTGTGAGGTGTCTCCCCACCCCGACCCCCAGGCTTCAGTCCCTCTCCCCTATCAGGCCGTGGAGCTGAGCCAGAGGAGGAGGCTGGGAGGAGGGGTGGGCCATTCTGGAGAGGCCGGCACTGGTTCTTTGCAGTTTCCTTAGCAGCGGGCTGTCCTGTTCTTTGCGGAAGGGGAGTCTGACCCCAGGGAGCTCAAAAGGGTGTGGAAGGTCATTTGGGAGTGGCCTGTCAGGCTCTCTCAGTTCTGCTCAAGGGCAGGAACTTGGGCCCTCTTTGAAATTTGCATCTGAGAAAAACAAGCTGTTGCGCTGAGAAGGTAAGTGATGAGGGATTAAGAGGGCACTCTGTGAGTACAAGGCGCATCAGGGTTAAACCACCAAGGGGCCATGACACACCCTGGAGCTGTCAGGGGTCTGGGGGCTGAGGGGAGAGGGCTGTAACTCAAATATTAGAGTTGCAGTTTGCAGGGAAGATGTCTGGAAGGTGCTGTTGGTCAGGGTCACTGTAGCCCGTGGGCAGGGAGAGAGCCTGGGGGACAGCACCTCCTCTGCCCTCAACCCCGGCACTCACACTGGCCGCCGACCAGGGCTCGGAGCAGGTGAGGAACAGCAGAGGTGGTAGTCATGGGGGAGGTGGGCACCATCCAACACAGAACCCACTGTCTGAGAAAGGCTGAGCAATGCCACTCTGAGGGAAATGGGCTGGAGGGAGGCCAGCACTTAGCTTCTTCAGTGTGCCACGGCCAGCTCTGTCAGCCGCTGGGCAGATGTCGAAGGAAAACTCAGGCCCTCCTTCCTCCCCAACTTCGTGGATGGGAGAGTGTTTATTGGGGTTGTTATGAGCAGATCAGACTGGGCACACACATAGACACACAGACCGACACACCTGCCAGCTGGCCCATCAGGTGAGAGAGAGCCCCAGGCACCCTTTGACCAAAGTTCTCTAGAGTGTCCTCATGCCTGTGAGGCCCAGCTCAGGAGGCCAAGAAGCAGACACTGGGCTGCCTGGCACTGATGACCAGCAGACTAGGGCCTCAGTGAGGAGGAGTGGACACTGGCCCTGGTCAGTGACTCCCATCTGTGCCCTGGGTACACTGGGGATCAGGCTGTTCCTTACCCAGCACCTGTGGGCACCCCTTGGCCTTCCTGCTCACAGATACTCACCTTTAGGATTCTTTTTCATGCCATTAGCCCCAGAGGTGGCTTCCCCAGTGGCTCAGAGGTAAAGAATCTCTCTGCCCATGTAGAAGACACAGGTTCAGTCCCTGGGTTGGAAAGATCCCCTGCAAGAGAAAACAGCAACCCACTCCAGTATTGTTGCCTGGAGAATTCCATGGACAGAGGAGCCTGGCAGGTTATAGTCCATGGGGTCGCAGAGTCGGACACGACTTCATGACTAAACAACAACAAATGACAAACCTCAGAGGAGGCACTGAGAGTTTTAATGCATGATAGATTCCTTTCTCCATTCATTCATTCACTCAACAACGATTTTTTGGAGCTGCTCCCAAACTAATATCACTGATAGCATTCCATTCATGCTTGGTGCTGGGGATAGAGTGGTAAGATAATTAGGGTCTTGACCTCGCAGAGCTTCTTCTTTTGAGGAAGAGACAGATATTAAGTGGCTACAGGGGCGTGGTCAGCAGGTTGACAAGGGTGGGACAGTGGGAGAAAAGGACTCACTGAGGGGGAACCTGGCCTGGGCTAAGGTGTCAGGGGAGGGGCCTAGAGAAGTGACCCCTGGATGAGAGCAGAGGGATGGGCAGGTGGGTCTGGCAAAGGGACTGGGGGTGAGAGAGGAGCACCATTTGTTCAGGTCACTAAATGAAGTCCACCCTGCTTGGACCGTATGTCCTGAGAGACTGACAGGAGGGCAAAGAGGCTGGAGAGGGTTGGGACCAGACCACACAGCCACCTGGAAAGACTCATCTCGAGGGCAATGCGGAGCCACTGGAGGGGTTTGGAGCAGAGGATGAAAGTGATCAGAGGGTGATCAGAACAATATTCTGGCTGCTGGGTGGGGGCTGATAGAGTGAGGTGTCTCAGAAGCGGTAGCAAAGAGATGATAGTAGCTTGGAAAGTCCAGGGCCCCTGCCTCCCCTGAGGTCACCCAAAGGCAGTGCCAGACTCGGTGTAGACCCAGTCACTGGGATTTCAGAGAAGTCTTTGCTGGCAAAATACTGTACACTACCGCCCCCACCCTCTGTGGATTTCCACCTCTAGAGGGTGATTCCCAGGCTCAGAGCTTCCTGTTTCTGGTTACATGAAACCATGTTGAAGGGTTAATTCAGTCCATCTTGGTGGGCTGTAGATCTGGTCGTATGACCTGGTCTGACTCCCTGCGTGATTTGAACCTCAGCAGCCTTATCTCTGGGGCTTCCCAAGTGGCGCTAGTGGTAAAGAACCTGCCTGCCAATGCAGGAGACATAAGAGAGGCAGGTTTGATCCCTGGGTCAGGAAGATCCACGGAGGAGGAGGGCATGGCAACCCACTCCAGTATTCCTGCCTGGAGAACCCCATGGACAGAGGAGCTTAGTTGGCTATAGTCAATTGGCTTGCAAAGAGTCAGGACTGAGCGATTGCACACACACACACGCCTTATCTTTACCACGATCAGGGAGGATTAGAGGAGGCCATGAGAATAGCGGTCTGTGTGTCCCCTGAGCCCCCTCAAAGGCTTGCTGGCAATGCGAGAGCATGAGAGTTGGAGGCCTCCAGTGCCCTTTGGATTCTGCTTGGGACCAGAAGATCTGATAATCCAGAAATCTGGGACTCGCCCCCCTTATTCCTGCACTAGGCTTAACCAGGCCCCTCCAGGAGAAAAGCCCTCTGTCTGCAAGCTCGGGAAGCCTGTAACTTGGCACACCTGTCTACTCTGCCTGCCAAGAGGCACTTTGAGCTGCAGGCCCATGGTGCCTGTGCCCTCCTCCCTCTGATACTCCACACCTGATGGTTTGCTTGAAATCTAGTCCCTACGCTTTCAACATGTGCTTATTATTTGCCAGTGACCTGTCTCTCCCAGAAGTTCCCAGAGAACGAGTCTGGGTCTTGGAGGGAACGGCTGGGATTTCAGAGAAGGACACTTTAAAGTTAAGACTTGGGAGTCAGAAGACCTGATTGTAATCCTGGTTCCAGCACATCCCCTTGATTTTAACCTTCAACAGATGACCAAACTCATTTTCCCCACCTGTAACTTGGAGATGATTGTTGCTAGCACTTTAGTCAATTGCCCAGGCCAGTGCTCACGTAGGGCTGAGGCAAACGTGTGTCTGCTAAATTGCTTCAGTCATGTCTGACTCTTTGTGATCCTATGGACTGTAACCCACCAGGCTCCTCTGTCCATGGGATTCTCCAGGCAGGAATACTAGAGTGGGTTGCCATGCCCTCTTCCAGGGGATCTTCCTGACCTAGGGACTGAGCCCTTGTCTCATGTCTTCTGCATTGACAAGTGGGTTCTTTACCACTAGCACCACCTGGGAAGCCCATAGAAAGCAATACTGCCAGTCTTTTCTGCTCTAGCTTGGAAGCTGGAGGCTTGTTTTTGCTCGTGAAGCTGCTCTAAGCTGAGCCGGGCTGGGCTGGCCAGTTTGGGTGGTGCCAGCATCATGCCTTATGAACTGCAGTTTTAGGGAGATTTGTGATGGTGATTTGATGTATCAGGCTCTTAGCTTTCTCTCTTTCCAGCCGGATGAAAGGAAGACCTTATGTTCTTTATTATAGCAAGAGGGTAGGACTGGATGAACTTCAAGACCCAGACCAGATCCATAGTGACCACGACGGTTTCTCTTGAAGCAGCCTGAAACTGAGGTCTCCTGATGGCCAGGTTAGTGCTCCTTCCTGACTTGCTGCACCTCAGGCTGGTTTACTGTGTTCTGATGATAGTACTCTTGTCCTTGTCTCCATGACTTTGCTTCGCTTACAAGTGGAAAACCGAACCATCCTTCCCTGGCTGCCTAGCAAAATCACATCTGAACATTAAAGCCAAGTTACACCGCAGCACTCTTTAATGTTAATAATAGGAGGAACCTGGGATTTGACAACAGTTATTTCAGGGCTGAAACCTCAGGTCTGACTCCCTGTTGACATCCCTCCCTGTTGATGAAGGTGGCCAGTGGGGGTGTGTGGGGAGGGTACCGTGCTGCCACTCAGAGGGGCTGCTCCTGGGCTTGCTCTAAGCCCAGCCCAGCCCATCCTCCAAGGCTCTGAGGGAGCATATTTCCACCACTCTTTCTTCTTGCTCAAATGGCTTGGGGCCAAAGACTGGTGTCTTCACCAACTCTACTGTAACCACTTCATGGGGGAACTTTTGTCAGAAAGAGTTTCAGACATAAACCAAGAGGAAAGCATGAGAAATGTGGATATTTTGCTTTTGGAATGATCTCTCCCCTTTCAGCATCCCTTCACCTAAAGTTCTCCCAACCTCTCCAGCACCTGGATAAGAGGGGCTTGGACATTGGTGTTAGACGTGGAGTTACACGGTGGCTCCATCTCTGGCTGTCTATATAAATTTGGACATGTTTCATTTTCCAGAACCTCACAGTCCTCTGAAAAATGGGTAAAATATTATCTTTTCCCACAATGTCACAGCTGCATGGTTATCATTTCATTTCTACATGTTTATCATGTTTTATCTGTTTGAAAGTTTAAGTTCTGAAGGGGGAGGAACTTTGTTATCTGCTGAATCTTCGGCACCTGAAACCCATAGTAGGTACCCAGTAAACATTTGTCAGATACAGTGAGTGAATGATGTGTGATGTGATGGAGGACACAAAGGGCAATACTGTATCTCTCTCCCTCTATTAATATTATCGCTCTTCTAGCTATCTATTATCTACCCACCTACCTAACTACCAATTGGCCAAAAAGTTCATTGGGGTTTTTCCATAACATCTTAAAAAAACCCCAAATGAACTTTCTGGCCAACCCAATATCTATCTGTCTGTCTGTCTGTCTCTCCATCCATTTGTCTTTCTATATCTATATACCTCTCATTTGGCAGTGGGATGAGTGCTTGGGAATATGGAAAAGGGTTTCAGCTTTTAAACCCAGAGAGATGGTGTATTAGTCAGGGTTCTCCGGACACAGAACCGCTACGATGTTTGTATGTGTGTGTCTCTGTCCATGAATTTATCTATATATCTGCCTATCTATGGGCTTCCCTGGTAGCTCAACTGGTAAAGAATCTGCCTGCAATGCAGGAGACCCCAGTTTGATTTGTGGGTCAGGAAGATCCCCTGGAGAAGGGATAGGCTACCCACTCCAGTATTCTTAGTCTTCCCTGGTGGCTCAGACAGTAAAGAATCCAACTATAATGCGGGAAATCTGGGTTTGATCCCTGGGTTGGGACGATCCCCTGGAGGAGGGCATGGCAACCCACTCCAACCTATGGAGAATCCCATGGACAGAGGAGCCTGGCTGGGTATGGACCATGGGGTGGCAAAGAGTCGGACATGACGGAAGTGACTAAGCACAGTACAGCTGCCTATCTATGGAGATTAGAGAACTGACTCACACAATTGTGGAAGCTGGCAAGGTCAATATCTATAGGGTAGGCTGGCAGGCTGGAGGCCCAGTGAAGAGCTGCAGTTTGAGTTCACAGGTGGTCTGCTGGCCAAGTACCCTCTTGCTTGGGGGACGTCAGTCTTTTTCCCTTAAGGCTCTAGCAGAGGGGTGAGACCCAACTACATTATGGATGGCAGTCTGCTTTACTCAAAGTATACTGATTTAAATGTTAATCTTATCTTTAAAAAAAACCAAACACCTTTTCAGAGACATCTTGCATAATGTTGAATCAGATATCTGGGTACTGTGGCCTAGCCATTTCATTCTGCAAACATATATATATGTGTGTATGTGTGTGTATAACCGTTATGTGCATGGTTGCTCAGTCGTGTCCAACTATTTGCAACCCCGTGGACTGTAGGCTATCAGGATCCTCTGTCCATGGGGATTCTCCAGGCAAGAATACTGGAGTGGGTTGCCATGCTCTCCTCTAGGGGTTCTTCTCAACTCAGGGATCGAACCCGGGTCTCCCTCATTGTAGGCGGATTCTTTACCACCTGAGCCACCAGGGAAGCCCAAGAATACTGGAGTGGGTAGCCTATCCTTCTTTGGGGGTCTTCCCAACCAAGGAATTGAACTGAGGTCTCCTGCATTGCGTGCGGATTCTTTACCAGCTGAGCTACCAGGGAAGCCTAACTACCCATTTTAGACAGGTTTAAAATAGAATGGTGATCTAGAAGTTTGTCTGTACTCAGGACTGGAGTTAGTGGGGGGTAGGTTTTCCTGCCCTAGCTTTTAGCCCAAACACACAAGGTGGTCTCTGCTCACCAAGACTGGCCCTGACTTGGCAGGGAAGGACCAGAAAATGCTCAGAACTGATCAGCTCACGTGGTTCAGTGCTTCCCAATCACATCCCAGTGGTCTTTTGTGTGTGCAGCAGAGACACCAGCCTTTACTTTGCTCTCTGGGTGACTCAGCTGCTCCCTGCCACTCTCCATGGAGACTGCGAGAGGAGAGCCTCGAGGTCAGGGGCTACAGCAGCTGCTCTGGGCTCTCTGTCATGTGGTCCGCACCTGGCAGGATCTGGGCCTCCCTATCATCACACCTGCTCACCTGCAGGCAGCAGTGGCTGTGCTCACTGTGCACAATCTTGGTCCTGAACCACTCACTGCAGTTCACTTGCCTATGCCCTCATGTCTGACTGCTAGCTGTCCTGGCGGCCAGCGTGGTCACTGACTCTCTATTTTGTTTTGGTTTGGGCACATGCTGTTGTCCTCTTGGGTCTTGGCTCCTCTTGATGATACTTGCTCAGTGACAGTGATGCCTGCTCTCTGTCCCAGAAACACATGCAGAATGTCTTGGGCATGCCTCCCTGACCCAGTCCCTGAGGCCTTACTAGGATGGTGACAGGGGTGACTCATACTCTGCTGGGCTCATGTGCACCGCTGAACCTGGGAAGTTCCCGTGGTGGGGGAGTGGAGGGGTGTAGGACCATGGGAGCAAGGTGGAGAGAGGCAGTAGATGTAGGGTGCCTTTTGTGAGACTCAAAGTCCAAGCTCTTCCTGGGGTCAGACAGTTTGTTTGACCTTCTGCACATCACCATCATTGCCCTAGTCCCTTCACATTGCTATGACATGGACTATGACACCACAGACTGAGTGGTTTGTAAACAACAAAAATTTATTTCTCACAGACATGGAGGCTGGAGGGCTCAAGATCAAGGGGCCAACGTGATTGGGTGAGGACCCTCTTCTGGGTTGAAGGGTTGTATCCTCCTGGGGCAGAAGGGGCAAGAGAACTTTTCAGGGTCCTTTTTAGAGGAACACTGATGCCATTCATCAGGGCTCTGCCCTCATGCCCTGAGCACCTCCCAAATGCCCCACCTCCTAATACCATCATATTGGAGGTTAGAATTTTAACATACAAATTTTGAGTGGTTGCAAACATTCAGAACACAGTAGTCATGGTCCCACCTCTGAAGCCATCAGAGACAGAAGACTGTTGCTAGTATTGTTGGGACCGGCTGAGTTCACTTATCACCTGGGTTCACTATGGTAGATAGTAGAGTCTGAGAGGGATGGAATCTTGGTGACATCAGTTTAGCCCTCAATCCAGATGAATGTGAAGTAAGACCTGTCTCCAGGCTTAAAAACTTGTTTCATAAGCAATTAAATTCCCTTGCTTTTATTTAAGCCAATCTCAACTGGGTTTTCTGTCACCTGCCACCAAGAAAATCCTAATGGAGCCAGCCCCGTGACCTTTGGGTCGAAGTCACTTCATCAGTATTCTCAAAGGCTGCATGATTTTTTTTTTTTTAAACTTTATTGGAGGATAACTGCTTTACAATATCATGCTGGTTTCTGCCATACATCAACATGAATCAGCCACAGGAATACATGTGTCTCCTCCCTCTTGAACCTCCCTCCCATCCCACCCCTCTAGGTTGTCCCAGAGCACTGGGCTGAGCTCCCTCTGTCACACAGCAAATTCCCACTGGCTATCTATTTTACATATGGTAATATATATGTTTCCTGCTACTCTCTCAATTCGTCCCACCCTCTCCTTCCCACACCACATCCACAAGTCTGTTCTCTACGTCTGCGTCTTCAAAGGCTGCCTGACTTTGAAGTGCGTTTAGTTGTCTTGCTTCTTTAGTTGGGTGTCAATGGTCCTTGTGTTAGGATCAGCTATCTAATCCAAACTGTGTTGATAACATTGCTTTTGGTTTTCAATAGCCTTAATCAGTTCTTTGAACTTGTCTGAAAGTTGGAAACCCATAACCCACTTGTTGTTTGTTGTTTTATGGGAGCCAACAGGTTGAATGTATAAGATGAGTTGGTACAGCTCCTTGGATGAGTGGAAAGGAACTTTCAATCATCCATTGATTCCTGGAATTCTTCTCTGCTGTGGGTAGGAGTTGGAAGATTCCTGGTCATCTGGGCTTCCAGGATCCAGCTTATCCTTCATGTGTTGCTAAAAGAGGACAGAGCAGTTGTTTTCATAACAGTTCCCTGGCTGAGCAAATACTGCAACCCAGTCATCAGCACTGAGGGCAACCGAGTTCATGACCTACATCCTGACTGTTTCTGAATAGGAGCTGTGGCCACCCAGTGATTTGTTTCATGGGTAAGCCTTCCAGGAAAAGGATTTAGAAGTTGTTGGAATGCATGTATATTTTTGTGTGTTGAGTTTTGGGGATATTCTTCTTTGATCTAGTTGGCAAAATGAAACGGTATGAGCTGAGAGCATGGGCTATTTGGGTTTCCAACTTTCTGCATTTGCATTCTGCCTCTTTTCACATTTTTATAGATGATCAGCCTTCAAAACTGTGCAACGGTGATTGGGCATGAATCCTGTAAATGCCAATGGTGTGTGAAGGCGAGTCCAGTGAAAAATGAGGGAGCCTTGTGGTCAAGAGCATGTACACTGGGGTCTGCAGACCTGTGTTCCCTACAAGCTGACTCCAGAGAGAGTGGAGTGTCTGGGAACCACAGTTCTCTCATCTTTCCTAGATAACCTGGGGTCTCACCAACTCTTAAAATTCCTCCATGTTTTTTTCTCACTTAGGATCTTTTATTCTGTTGCTTCTACCAGGTACAGGGATAAATTCTGGATATTTGTTTTGCCCTGTTATTTGGTTTCATAGGGGGTGGGTCTCTGAGCCTTTTCTTTCTCTCAAACTAGCCTGAAACCACTGGGTAGGCTTAAGACTGTGCTTCAGTTCTCTGCAAATCCACCTCTCCTTCTCCCCCGACCCCTAGCATCTATCGCAGCACCTGGCATGTAGAGGGTGTTTAGGATGGCCTTTTGGTCCTGGGCCTTTGCTCTCTGGGGGGTGGGGGTGGCCACTGAAAGTGAAGGAAGAGTCTGAGGGCAGAAGTTGGGTGTGGGAGGGGAGGTGTAGGTGGAGTAGCCAGAAGAGGGAGGAAGTAGTGGCCAGTGAAAGAGGGAGGCTAAATGCCTGCTCTGTTGTTCAGTCTATGTTCAGGTGCCCCAGGGCTACACTGAGCCTCGAAAGAGACAGCCTGGATTCATGGCTTGAGGTGGAAGCGAAAGTGACTGCAGACACTTACATGAGGTGGACTGACCTGCCGGTCTGGTGCCCTTCCCTGGGGCCAGCCCTGCTGGGTGGTCTCTGTCCTGACCCAGGACCTGTGACTGACGTGAAGGGGGTGGAAGCCAAAGAGATGTGGGCAAATGGTTTGCCCTGGCCCCGCTTGCTCAGAGAGCATGGAACATATCTGGAGGTGGCCCTGCTCCTCTCTGTCTGCAGTCTTATCCTAAGGATCTCATGGACGAAGGAGTCTTGAAGGTATCAGACCTGTTCTCAAAGCTGTGTGTGCTGTGCTTGGTCGTTCAGTGTGTCCGACTCTTCGCAGCCCCATGGACTACAGCCCACCAGGCTCCTCTGTCCATGGCGATTCTCCAGGCAAGAAAACTGGAGTGGTTGCCATGTCCTCCTTCAAGGGATCTTCCCAATCCAGGGATGGAACCCGGGTCTCCTGCATTGCAGGCGGATTCTTTACCATCTGAGCCACCAGGGATGCCCGTTCTCAAAGTGGCTACATTGAAATGGGCCTTCATCCCTATTATCTCGGTCCCATGATGACCACTATACCCTCCCCGGGAGCCACCCCTCAGCCTCTGCCCTTGCATATTTAGTTCAGTTCAGTTCAGTCGCTCAGTCGTGTCTGACTCTTGCGACCCCATGAACCGCAGTATGCCAGGCCTCCCCTGCACATTGGCTCCATGCAAAGTTCCCTGGAGGAAGATGTTTACCCCTCCCCCTCCAACCTGAGACGGCATGGGGGTCTCTTGGATGCTGGATCCAGACTCATCTGTGTGCACACGTGTGTGTGTGTGTCTGTGTGTATGGAGGGAGAGAGACAGACTGATCTAAGACTGGACAGGAACAGAGGGCAGAGACAAGTGGAAATTCACATGCAGGACTTGCTCTCTCTCTGCCTCCCTGGTCCTCAGCCCCCTGGAAGGTGACTGTTCGGGCTTGAGGAAGCTGGGCTGGGAGTGAGGTGTAGAGGGTGACAGCACTTGTGGGACCCTTCACGCTCCGCAGGTGGGCAGTGAGCTTCAGGGAGAGGAAACCGAGGAACAATGGCCCCTCCCTGGTTTCCAGCGTGTGGACAAAAGTGGGCATCTGGGTCCGGCTCTGAGCCTTGCCTCTGGGGCCACGCGGAGGCCGATCCTCCTACTTACTCCTCTGTGGCTTGGATACATCATCTCCCTTTTCACTGCCTCAGTTTCCCCATCTGTAAAATAGGTATCCTACCACCACCCTCACAGGTAAGTCAGATGAGACCACGGAGGAAGCAGCGCTTTGCAAGCTTTAATGTTCCTGCTGTAGTGGTGAGGGTCAGGGCAGACCCTGGAGTACGGGAACCTCACATTGCAGTGCTCTGGGTGTGCAAAAGATGGGAGGAACAGGAGAGGCTGCTCTGGGGAAGGCAATCTGGTCCCCACAAGAGTCTTGGATCTCTATCTTTTTGTCCCAGGGCACGAGAAACCAGGAACTCCACGTGGCTTTGGGATGGTAATGGTAGGTGGCTGAAGTGGGCTAAAAGACAGGCAGAGGGACTGGTTCCCTCATTGCCTCTGGTCAATTGCCCCTCTTCTCAGAGCCGGTGCCTTTGCTGTCTGCAGCAGCAGCTATGGGGGCCCTTGGACCTCCCAGCATAATCTTTTTATGGAGGTGGTGTTTGGGGACTCAGGAAGAAAAGCAGCCCTCTGGCGTTGTCTTGGTCTTGGCTGCCCCTAAAAATACGATGTGATGCGGCTAATGAGAAAGTACAACAGGGCCGGCTCGGCATGACCTAATATAGCCTGGCATTCGAGCCCGAACCAGGAAAGAAACGGGGACTATAATTGAAAACACAGCATGTCTCTCCGGTAGGGCGGCAGGGTGCCTGCAGTGATCTCCATGGCAGGGCAGCCTGTGCGAGTCTGAGCAGAGGCCCGGGGGGCTCTCCTGGAGCTCCCGGTGTGGTGGGGTGGGGGCCCAGCTGAGACCACCCTGCAGCCTCTCGCCCCTGCATTGACTAACCGGGTCAGCATCAGGTTGATGAGCCCAATAAGCTCTTGTGGGGAGGAGTAGAGGGCTCAGTGCCAACTGGGTTGTCATGAATCCCATCTCCCCAAGACTCTGGAGAGCAGCATGGAGCAGCCTTCCTTGCTGTCAGGGCTGTGGTCAGCTGGCTACACTGGATTGGCTGTACACTGAGTCTCTGAGAGACTGTGCCCCACCCTCCCATCTCAAACAGTGGCCTGATGCCAATCTGTGGAAACCCGATGGTGGCAACTCGGAAGTCTTGTTCCTCCTCTGCCTCCCTCCCGCATAGATGGGGTCCCGTGAGTCAGCCGTGGAGCCAAAGGGCTCAGAGGCCACTCTATGCTGACGTGTGACTTGGGTCTGGGGAGGCGAGGAGCCACAGCCAAGAGGGAGAACCAAGGCCGTGAGCGACCATCTCATCCCTGTGTGTCTGAGACTTTCCTGGCCTTGGCATGCAAGTCCTGAATCCCAGGGAATCCTTCGGTCCTGGGAAAGCCAGAATGATTGGTTTCCCTACGGCATTACCCCTGCTCCCCTAAACCAGTTTGTTGTGGGACCCCAGCGTGCTTTCTGGACTGGAGTCCCAGGCGACCTACCGCAGGTCACAGGGCTGTCAGCCAACAGAGCAGGGACTTGAATCTAGGCCCTCTGACCGAACGTTCAAGGCTCTTTGCTCCCCTGCCTGTATTTCTCAGGTCATCCATGAGGTCTCCCCAGTGGTCTGGGCCAAGGCCTTTCCCCAGGATGGAAGTGGTGGTGAAGAGCAGAAAGAGGGGGCAGAGGAGGGACTTCCCAGGATTTAAGTTCAGGTTGCCTACTGAACCTTCAAACCTCATCAGTTTTTGTAGGAGGGCAGGTGGTGATCAGTCAAACACATTATTTGCATCCATACTCCCCTCCCCACCATAACAGACCCCTGGCCTCTAAACAGTCACTAGGAAAATGGTGGGGGCCCCCAACAGAGTTAGAGGGGGACATTGCGAAACCAGAGGAGTTAAAGACTCTGGGCTATGAGACTTCAAGAGGAGAAGAAGACTCAATCTCTGACCCTAAGAATCTGACAAGCTGGTTAGAAAAATGCAGCGGGGCTGGCCTGTGGCTGCCTGGCTGAGGTGCCACCCCGCTATACAAACACACACACACACACACACACTCACGCACACACACACACACTCATACCAGGGAACAATAGATAAAGGACATGACTTGCGGAGATTGTATTACTCTCACTTCCCTTAAAGAATTTATTAGTTCAAATATTTATTGAATATTTGTTCTTAAACATGTTGTTCCCTCTGTCTGGAACACACTCTTTTTCTCCCTCCTCCTTTATCTCAGCCCCATCTCTGCAGCCCAATTCCGTCCATTCTTCTGGCCTCAGCTTAATACATCATATTTATTGAACACTTAGTAGGAAGCGCTTTGCATTGAATAACTCATTTAGTCCCAATGAAAACAGTGCGAAGCTATTATACCCGGTTCACAGGTGAGGAAACGGAGTGGGTCGCTGACTTGCCCAAGGACGCACGGATCTCAGCTGTTAGGCTGGGGTGCAGACTGGCTTGTGTTTTCCCTGGAAGGAAGGCTTTTCCAATCCCCACCCCACTGTTCCCCAAATCTCTGGTTTTTCCCTGGTGGGACACTTGTCACAGAGCTGTGAAATGCCTCGTCTCACGTTTCTTCCATGAGACAGTTCCTGGAGGCCTGCGACCCTCCTGGCTTCATCACTAGTTCTAGGCATTTAAAAAGAGCTTAGTAATGGCCTGTTGAATGAATGAATGGATGGATGGATGGATGAACGGGTGGATGAACGGACAGATGGAGGGATGGGTGAATGGACAGATGGAGGGATGGATGATTTACTTCAGCGGCTGAAGGAGCGCTGAGGCTGAGGTCCTCTGTGAAGGCCCTTGTTCTGTCTCTGTGGGGCTCCGCGCACTGGCCATACTGAGCTCTTGATGTCACAGGTAAACACAGCTCTCCTTTCTGGGGTGACGCTATAACTGAGAGATCAGAGAACAAACTGATTTTTAAACACTTGGTGAAACTTGGACTATTTTTTTTTTTGAAAGAGTGAGTTCTTTTGTAAATTCTTAGGATAAAACAGATTTGGAGGGAATCTCATGCTTGTGGAGGCCTTGACAGACAATTCTCAGCTTTCCCTCCCATCCCCACTCCAACTTTCCATTACAATTTCTTCTCTGCTCTGGGGGGTGCTTTGGTGGAAAATGCTGGAGAAGTGCCGCCCAGAGGAATGGCTGGAACTCAGGGCTTGGGGTGATGAGATTCAGTGTCGGGGAGAAAGGAGGGAATTCCAGGGGGAGCACCTCATGAGAAAGATGGGGGAGATGGGAGCGGTTGTAGCTCTTGCCCGTTCCTGGAGCTGGGTGAGCAGTCTGTCACTGGCACTGTGACTGTCACGGGGAATGGCCTTGGCTTTGAGCTCGCCAATTGCTGTTGAAATAAATGCTTCGTAGCCATATCCTGAAGTACCACGGCAGCCTCTTGGAAAACCTCACCCTATTTTTAGTCCCTTTAGCTCAAGAAAATGCCATCTCTTTTCCTCCCCACAATCCAATTCATTGTTGTTCTTGCCTGGGTTGTAAACCCCCGTTCTCCTTTTTAGCTCAGTGAGGCCAATCAGCAGTGGGGTGGAGTCCTCTGTCCATTTCTATTTTCCTATCTTGTGTCACTCGTTCACATGGGAAAAATCCAGCCATCTCCCACATTGGGGCCCTGTGTAACCTTCTTTCTCGAGGAGACACGTGATTGTTCTGAATCACTTGGGGGCAGCCGTGAATGAAAGAACATCAAGACTTAGGGTTCGAGGTGCCTGAAGTGGGTACCACTGGGGCTCGACACAGAGCTTGTCTATTTCAGAAAGCATTTCTAAGGAGGAGAAGAGGAGCCAGTGCCTTCTAGACCGAGAAGAGCAAAGAGGGTAATTTTTTCCACTGGAGGAGTTCACTAATTCATCAGGAACCAGGAGCTGCCCAGTAGTCAGTCCTCTGCAGTTTACAAAAATGCTTTTTTTGAGTTGTCTGTTTACATGTGTGCTTCTGCAACAAGGAACTATACACAAAGCTGTGGGCAAACAGATGATGGAGGGGCTGATTCAGTCTGGAGGGATCAGGGAAGACTTCACTGAGGAGGTGACGTATTGCTGTGTCTTAAAGCCTAAGAAGAAAGGAAGACATGATCCAGGCAGAGGGAATAGCATGTACAGACGCAAGGAGGTAATCTTCTCTGAGCCTCAGTTTCCTCATCTGTAAAATGGGGATCATACTATCCCTTCACAGGTTGGATGGAATGGGATAATGAATGCTGTGTGTGGGTTCAGAGCTAGGTATGTACTGAGTGCACAGTGAATGGTAACTATCAGTAATAGTAATAATACTGTTATTTCTCATAGCTAATATACCATCTCTCTATCTATTTCACAATCTTCCACCCTTCTGTTTACCTTAGCATCCCTATCTTTTCTGTCTTTCAACATGCTGTCAAGGAGGCTGGCTGAGAACTACTAATTCTTTAAATAGTCATGACATGGACAGACATAGCCCTGCTGTAGACGTCTCTGGTTTGTTCTAGATGAGCCAAGAGACATCGTTTGTCCTTTCAGCAGTGAAGGGCAGTGAAGAAAAGTGGCTGCAGTGGACCAGGGTCTGACCTGGTGTCGTCAAGATAATTGCTGTCATTTGTGGATCTGTGGTTCCAAGGGAATTCTCCTGGGACCAGGAAGCTGCCTGGAGCCCCATCTGTAGGAAATACAAGATCCCACTGGAAATTTAATGTGATGGAGAATATTTAATGGAGTTGCTTTCAGGACAAGTCCTATGATTTTGGGGAGATTTGGGATGTAAGTTGTTTGGGATGGCAGATGGCCTCTCACTGGCATGTGCTGAGAATACAAATGGTCCCTAGACAGGGTGGAGACACCTCTCTGATGAGCTTCAGTTTGCTGGGTAGGTTTGGGGCCAGAACTGAATGGTTCGGGGAATTGGAGGAAAGGCTGAGGATCATCATCCCAGGTCCTCAATGATTGCCTCTGAATTCAGGAAGAACTAGTTTTTAAGGGGTACCTAATGATTTGCAAACCTGGGGTCAGCTCTGTTTGGTACCTGCCAGGGCAGCGCAGGCCTTGGGCTTCAAGGTACAGCTGCTGCGGGCATCATAGAAGGCCCTCCATGGAAACCTGGGGACCCCTTCTCCACAGGGTCCAGTGGCCTCTCTGTTATGGGTCTGGGCAGGAGCAGGAAGGCTGGAAGGAGAGAAAAGCAGGAGGCATTGGGCATGCGACTCTCCTGCTTTTGCGCCATACATGAGTGTGGCCAGTCCCAGCCTGTATCAGGCAGATGGTACAGGAATTTCCCAAGTGGATGCCCAGCTGCTAGGTCTGACCCAGTCACACTGAGAGGAATAGGGACCCCAGCAGGCATTCAGGGGACCCAGAAAGGGGAGTGTTGGTCAGTGAGCATGTGCAATGAAACCCACTGACCCAGCTTCCCCTAGTCTCGGTCCTACATGACCTGCTCGTCACTTCATGGGCCTGCAGGGTGACCACGGATGGGAGGGTTGACTCAGCACAGCTCCTAGTCACCTCCTCTGTGAAGTCTTCCCTGATTCCTCCAGACAGACTCAGCTTCTGCATCATCTGTTCCCTACAGCCTGCTGTTCAGTTCTCTGTTACAGACAGCTCAGGATACAGCAGCTGTTCTCTTATGAGCCCATCAGGCTCCACAGAGCGGGGAGGGCTATGTGACTATGCAGTGTGGCCAGATCCCTGGCCCACGGAAAGTTCTGGGTGAAGGTTTATGGGGGTGAATTCCGACATGATGATGAAGGAACTCCAGGCTGTGTTGTAAAGTGACTTGAGTTTCTAGTCCCATTGATTCCAACCTGTCAAGGACAGGGCTTAAATCACCTTTGTTGTAATGAGAGAAAAGGGGAACAGCAGTGATTAAATGTGCTTGATAAGACGCCTTCTAGTTCGGGTTTGGAGGAAAAGCGGGATGGCTGAGATAAAACAGGGCTTGTTTCCTGCGTTCACATCACAGCTGAGCTAGCCTGCTGGGCAGGGCTGTGTCTCTAGTCCTCCCCTGGTGAGCCCTGGGCTGGCAAGATGGGATGGGTGGAGGGGGGCACGGGGTGTGGCCGTGTGACTGAGGCTGAGGGGCCATTGCCGCTGGGGACAGGGAAGATGGCATCTTAGAGGAGGCGGAGCCTGAACCCAGCTGAGGCTTGAGGGAAGAAGGGGAGGTTTGTCAGGTGGGGCTGCAGTTCCAGGTGAGGAACAGCACGTGTGGGGGCTGGGGCTGTGTGTGCAAAAGGCCAGGACACCTGGAGCTCCGCACAGGGTTGGGAGTGCTCCACCTCATCCCTCCTCAGCCAGACTCCAGCTCTGCGAGGCTGAGCCCCATCCTGTGCTCAGCGCAGGGCTTGGCCACTGCTGGGGAAGCAACATGGAAAGTGTTTTCCATTGAAAACAGGGCATGTTTTAGATGCACCGTTTCTCCTTTCTTGGGGAGCCTATACACTTAACGTGTGTCTGTGGCCCATGTGGTATCTTTTGGAGCTGAGTGGGCTGTGGGCCTGTTTCATTCTCACACCTGGTCGCTCCTACTTACTGGAAGGACAGGGAGAGAGAGCAACTCCCCCAAAGCTACAGTCCCATCCCATCTTGGAGCACAGCAGGCAGACTTGGAGGGCTACAGCCAGCTAGAGAGGGGGTTCATGGGCCCCTTGGAGCTGAGCAGAAGTAGAGAAACAGCTCAGGCATCATGAGTGTTTCTGGAGCCCTCCTTTACCTGCCTCCATATGACTGGGCTGGCTGACACCTCATGGGGTCTGGTCTGGCCCTCCTGGCTTCTCCCCCAAAGAGACACAGTGAGAAGTTCGCTTATGTCACAGTCACCATCATCCTCTACTGATTTCAACGGAAGCCCTGCCGGACACCCGGCACCATGCCCTGGCTTTTACCCTCAAGGCCTCCCCTCCAAGTTCTCAGGGCTCAGGAAAGAGATGGGACTAACAGAGAGGGTCAACCAATGCACAGTTTGAATACCATCATCAAAGGGTCTGGGAAGCAGATACACCCTCAGAAGGTCATATAAAATGAGTTTCATCATAACAGTGTTGTTGTTTAGTCGCTTAGTTGCATCTGACCCTTTGTGACTGTAGCCCACCAGGCTCCTCTGTCCATGGGATTTCCCAGGCAAGAGCACTGCAGTAGGTTGCCATTTTCTTCTCCAGAGGATCTTCTTGACCCAGGGATCGAACCTGCATCTCCTGCATTGGCAGGATTCTTTACAGCTGTGCCAACAGGGAGGCCTATAAACAGTGTTGGGCCTGACTCAAATGTTTACATGTCCTGTTCCCCAATTTATGCCTCAAAGCAGTGCTATCCAGTAAAATATTCTAGTAGCCACATTAAAAAAATAAAAAGAAACAAATGAAATTAATTTTAGTAATGTTTCATTTAGTTCAAAATACCAAAAATATTATCATTTTAACATACAATCAATACAAAATTGTTAATGAGCTCTTTTACATTCTTTTGTTTATACTTTGCACCACAGTGCATTTTGTACTCATAGTATATCCTGATTCAAACTGGCATATTCTAGTGCTCAATACGGAGAAGGCAATGGCACCCCACTCCAGTACTCTTGCCTGGGAAACCCCATGGACGGAGGAGCCTGGTAGGCTGCAGCCCATGGGGTCGCGAAGAGTCGGACACAACTGAGCAACTTCACTTTCACTTTTCACTTTCATGCACTGGAGGAGGAAATGGCAACCCACTCCAGTGTTCTTGCCTGGAGAATCCCAGGGACAGAGAAGCCTGGTGGGCTGCTGTCTGTGGGGTCGCACAGAGTTGGACACAACTGATGGGACTTAGCAGCAGCAGCAGCAGCAGCAGTGCTCAATAGCTGTGCATCATTAGTAGCTATTGAATTGGATGGCAGTCTCTGTCTCAAAGGCTTCAGCAAGTCATTTAGCCTCTGTGTCTCAGTTTCCTCATCTGACAAATGGGGGTGGTAATGGTACCTGGAGTTAATATGTACAAAGGGCTTAGAACAGCCCTGGACTCAGAAAGCTTTCAGTACTTGTTCATTCACTGGATTATCATTGGTCTATTTGAGGTGTGCTCAGGGTGCTGAGCCTGAAAGAGACCCAGACACTGGACAGGAAAGAGGGAAGTGACATGGTAGACACCAGGCTTCCCTGGTGGCTCAAACAGCAAAGAATCCACCTGCAATGCAGGAGATGGAGGTTTGATCCCTGGGTCTAGAAGATCCCCTGGAGAAGGGAATGGCTACCCACTCCAGTATTCTTGCCTGGGAAATCCCATGGACAGAGGAACCTGGTGGGCTACAGTCCTTGGGGGTTACAAAGAGTTGGACATGATTTGGCAACTGAACAACAACAATTCATACCTAAGCATTTTAAAGTAAGTAATAGATGGTTGGCTGAGATGGTTATGAGATGGTTGGATGGCATCACCAACTCAATGGATATGAGTCTGAGCAAACTCTGGGAGAGAGTGAAGGACAGGGAAGCCTGGGGTGCTGCAGTTCATGGGGTTGCAGAGTCAGATACAGCTTAGCGACTGAAAAACAACAACAAAACAGGTGATATAATGGGGTCGTATTTCAACTCTGACTTCCTACATGGGGAAACTAAGCCTCAGGAGGTGGAAGCACCTTGCCCAAGGTCACACAGCCACTAATTAGGATGCCAGGATTGGAACTCAGGTCTCCACCAGCCCAGAGTCTAGGCCTCTGCCCTATCCAACTTTTCCTGAAAAAGACTCAAAGTCCTCAGAATCCTCCCTCTGGAATAGCCTCAACAGTGTCCAGTGAGGGTGCTTGCTTGTCCCAGGGCCTAAAGGAACTGGCGGGAAGGCGCCAGGAGCCAGACCCTGGAGTCAGTTCGACCACGTCCAGCTGTGTAACCTTGGGCTGATGACTGCACTTCCCTGAGCCTCAGGTTTCCCTTCTGTGCAGTTTGAGTGATAATTCCAACACTGCACAGTGTGCAAGGAGAGCTTAATTCAGGGCCCAGCACTTAACTAGACGTGTAACAACTTTTGCCATCATTGTAAGGAATGGAACACCCACCCATCTTGAAAGGTTTAATCGTAAAAGGTGATGTTTGGCTCATGTAACCAGAAAGTCTGGAGGTGGGTTGGTTGCAGGACTGGTTGAGCCAGGGCCTCAATGGTGTCACCAGGGACCCAGGTTCTTTCCATGTATGTCTGATGCACAGTGACTGCTGGCTGCCTCAATAGCCTGAGGGGCTCATAGTCCCAAGTGAGAGTCTCAGGGATTCCTCTGATTGGATGGGCTTTGGTCATATGGGCTTTGACCACATGGGACTGATGACTCTGGCCAGGAGACGGAATGTACTGAATGGCTTAGCCCAACTCAGACCTACCCTTGGGGCTATAGGTTTCAATTCCTCCAAAGCACATGGTATTTATATATATATATAGGGTGGCTATCCCAGTGTCAATCTGGGTCCGGTTGGAAAAGAGGGCTGGGAGATGAATGGGCAACAAGTAAACACTCTTAATGGTTTTTTTTTCCTTTCCCTCCACCCTAGCAAGTACAAGGAAAACTCCCTCCGTGACATCCCTGTTACCCTTTGGTGGAACCAGGCACCAAGGTTTCTTCTCTGCCCCACAGACGACCAGGGCTCACGCCTGTCCTCTGTTGTTTTCATTTTTGGACACCCCCAGCCTTCTGCGAGGTTTCTCCAGGAAGCTTCTGTACACTGTGACCTCACAGGTGGGCATCCAGGAATACTCTGCCATACTTTCTAATTGCCTTGTGGTGACTGTATTCCTGAGCTAAGGGCTTTTCTTCTCCCCATTTCACAGATGAGGAAACTGAATCACAGAGAGGTTGGCAGTGAGCTCTGTTAGTCAAGGCTCATTTGATTAGTATCACCATGACCCAGGCCCTGTCATTAAGGGGCACTCGTGTGAGCAGCCTGCTGCTGGTGGGGCGACAGGGCTCTCTAGAGTTGCCGAGGTGGGCAGGCTCCAGCCACACAGTTGATCCTTCCAGTGGAGACTCACCTGTCGGTCCAATACTCCAGACCTCTCTTCTCCTAAGGAGGCAGGTGGAAAGAGAGTGGGAGGAAAGCATACAGGATTGAGCTGATGAGTGAGTTTGGGAAATGACCTCCATCATTTCCTTTTGCCTGAATCTTCATTCTTCTTGGTCCTGCTAAGAGTTAGGGAGATGGCAGCTTCCCTCCCCCGCCCTGCCACACCCACAGTAGGAGGGTCCCAGGCTGCCTGGGGCTGGGGAGGTGATTTGTCTAATTCTGGAGCTCTGTATTAGGAGGCCCAGGTGCTTGAAGTTCTCAGCCATATTCCCCCAAATCGCTTTCTCAGCCATCAGGGTGATATCTTGGACTTCCCTCCTCCTCACTGCTCTCTCCTCACGGTTAGTTAGGCTCTGGCAGGGAAGAGGGACTGTATATTGGGCCTCTTCCAACCCTAACTCCATAGCAATGAGGGGGGCATAGGGTGGTCTGTGGGGCTCTGTGAGCACTGAGGCTACCCCAGGGGCTGTACTGGTGTCACCCCAGAAGCCCCCCAGGACAGTGGGACCATTTTGGAGCATAGTTTGCTTCCAGGTAAGAGAAGATGATGGATTTGGAGTAGAGTTGCAGGCAAAACATAAGATACCCAGTTAAATTTGAATTTCAGATAAATGAATAATTTTTTAGGATAACTATGTGCTCACTATAGTACAGGACATACTTATACTAGAAAAATTATTCATTGTTTACTGGAAGTTTAAGTTTAACTGGGTGTCATGTATTTTTATTTGCTAATCTTCATTTTATTTGGTAGTTTGGGTAGGCTCTGGACGTTCCTCAAGCAGGATGTGGGGATGTGAGGACAAGGGGTCCTTAAATCTTTTAGAAGGTCTGCAGCTGCCAGTAACAAAACTGTGAGCAGATGGACTTGGGCATAAGGACATTTATTACTGCCCATAATGAGTCCAGAGGCAGGGAGGAGTCCCCCCTGGCCTCTGAATTCCAGCTCCACTTGCTCTGAGTTTCTGTCAGCTCTGCCTCCAGAATGGTACTCCTCAGGATCACTGGATGAATACAGTATCTCCAGGTGCTACGTCCATGTGTTTGCCAACTGGTGGCTATCACTTACAGGCAAGGAAACCTTGCCCAGTGGCCCTCCAGCAGGCTTGCATTTCATTGGCCAGAATCACCCATCTAAGCCCAAAGGACCACCATGATTGGCTGAAAGCAATCAGACCTGCCTCTTGAGGGCGTGGCCTCTTCATAAGCCTCTCTCAGAGAGGAGGGTGGGTACCTGCCCTAGTACTTGGGGTTCTCCAGGATCTGAAGTCATCCCCCGGCTCCATGGAAGTGGGACAGCATGTGAGAGCTTCCCGGGCTCTCTCCTCTGGCTCTTGATCTCTGCAGATGGGTGTCCTTCTCTCCATGTCAGTGTTCCCCTGAGCACCCCGGGATCCCAGGGGCAAACCTCAGTGTCCCTGTGTTTCAGGGGCTCATGCCTGCTTTTCCTGTGACCCCCACCTCACCAGGAATGACCCATGTTCTCCCTCAGTCTCTATCCTCTCCCCTGGGAGTGCCTCACTGGTCTGTGAGCACCTCTCTGATGGATGGGGCGCTAGTCCTGGGTCCCGCTGAATCATCCCAGGAGCCCTGCAAATCTGTGAGGGGTCCCGTGGCCCTGTCCACCACGGCCTCAGATGATGGGCACTGGAGCAGCCATTCTGCTGCCTCCCTCCCTCCACAGGCTGAGTGCCCGTTCTCCCCTGTAAGGGGAGAGAGCCTGGCGCACAACAGATGCCTGACTGTTAGCTGAGATGTCTGAGCTGGCCCAGCACTATGAGCCCCGGCTCGCTGGGGGTTAGTGTTCGAGACCACAGGAGCTTATGGGCCTGTCTCTGTGGGTTGGGTCAAGTGGTCAGTGGAGCCCACTGGGGCCTGATGTGACAGGCATGTCCAGCTCCCTTCTGGATTCACTGTGACAAGCCCCTGCTGAGGAGGCCCTTTACCAGAGGACAGGGAGGGCATCAGAGAGACGCCAGAACATTCAGGCGAAAGCTGCTTGGGCCTGATAGAGATGGGAGCAAGTCCTCCCAGGAGGTCTCCACCCACTGGCCCCGTGCCCCTTCCTGCACCCCCCAACCCCTGGGCTGAAGGAGCTGTGACTCTGAAGCAGCTTCAGCTACATGAGCCATAAAGTGCAGAGGGCTTGTCTTCCCTGGGAAGGGGGGAGATGGGGATGCCCCCATCTCCCTGGCCTTGGTTCCTGCTGATCTAGGAGAGGGGGTACTAGGAGACAGTTGCCTCTACCCCTGGAATCCGCTGTAGGACAGACCTGGGAGCTGCTGAGTATTCCTGACAGAATCTAACTTAATTCAGTTTGATGGGCAGTCAGAGCCCGCTCTGTTCCAGGCTTCGGGGCCAGGGTATCTCCAGGGAGGTGTAACTCCCCCATTTATTCAGTACAGAATGTCAAGGATCAGACTAAGTGTTTTATGTGCTTTAATGTCTTTTTAACCTCATCCCTGTGAGGCAGGTATTATCCTTATTTTCATTTTGCCTAGTTGCTTTGCTCAGTCGTGTTGGACTCGCTGCAGCCCCATGGACTCTCCTGTCCATGGAATTTTCCAGGCAAGAATACTGGAGCGGGTTGCCATTTCCTACTCCAGGAGACCTTCTCCACCCTGGGATCAAACTCGTGTCTCTCACATCGCCTGCATTGGCAGGTGGATTCTTTACCTCTAATGCCACCTGGGAAGCCCCATTCCCATTTTACAGGTGAAAAAAATGAGGTTCCGAGAGGTTAATTAAACCTCACAAGTACACAGGTAGTGAGAAGCGGGGTCAGGACTTGAGGTTAGGCCCATCTACTTGACCTCTAAATCTGTCCTTGGCCTTGAGGGGCTCACTATCCCCAGAGGAAGAACTTATGAGCACCCATCTCCAAGGGGAAGGAGGACATGGAGTGTTGTTCCTTCCTGTGTTGGGGCAAAGAGTCTCCCTAGAGTGTCCAACACCCAACCCAGCGGCTGGGCCCAGGTATTCCCACCCCATCCTGGTTCTGTCCTCTTCATCCTGTTTCTCTTCCAGGCTGTCTTCTCTTGTTCAGGGAGGGTGAGGGGGGCAGGAGATGAAAATATAAGCCTGAATGGAGCCACCTGTCTTTGGGGAAACATTGGTTTCTCTTTCAGGAGGCTGTGCTCAGCATGCAGAGAATTCTCAGCCCCCGTACAAGAGGCAAGCAGCACTGTGACCCGTGAGTCCTGGGGGCATACCCAGAAAGTATAGAATGATGGGCAAACTATTCCACAGCTGGTGACTGCCTGTTGGGCAGACCAGACCTCTGATGTGCCTGCCATTAACCCTTTGGTTGCTAGACATTCGGCCCTCCAGGGAAGCCTAAGGTAGGGGGCCAGGGCAGAGGGTACTGAGGGAAATGTCTCAACTGGTATACAGGGTGTTCCAACATCCAACCAAGCAGCATAGCTACCGAGCATCCTGTCAGCATGGCACCCTTGGTCTGGGAGGCTCAGGAGGACAGCCTGTGGTTTCATGGGTTGGGGAGGGCTCTTTGGGCACGGTGGCTTCTCTGGCTGGCACTTGGACTGGTTTCTTTTTCCTGTTTGGCTCCCAAAGGGCCTGATAATGGAATTGAAGAAATCTGAATGAATTGTCTGATGTGTCATGACTAAGCCTGCAATGTGCCAAGTGTCCCCCAGGAGAGGCCCTTGGATAGCAGACTGGAGCGCCACGATTGCGTGTTGGAGACCATTCCCAGAGAGAGCCACTGGCGTCAGTGGCTCTGAGTTCTAGAAGCTCTTGGAGGGTTTGAGGAATTGTCCCGTGGATTTGTAGCACCAGGCTCTCAGCGTGGGTCTGAGGGGTGGTGGTGCAGCTCACCAGTCCAGCTCTGGTGGCGGATGGATCTCTCAGTGCATGCAGCCTGCTTCACTTCTGGGCAGTTTCAATTACTCGCTAGTTCTTTTACTGATCCCATCGTGACTTCCCAGGAAGCTCCATGTCTTAGTCTTTGTTTAAGCTTCTGGAGCCTTGTAGGCTCATTCTCATTATGTTTCCACTGACACTCAAGTGTGTTCAGGGAGCCCTTCATCATTTCTTTTTCTGCTTCCACTCCCTCTTTGCCTCCTTACCACATCTAGTCTTCTCCAGGAAGAGTATTCTCAATTTTATTGACTGTTCTTCTGGTGGATCAATGGATATGAGATTTATTAATATTTATATCTTACATGACATAGACTCCTTAGAAATCTGGTGCTCATATAGATGATGGTAGCCACAAGCTTTTAATGGGCTTGAGCTCTGTGCCACTATACTATGTGTTCATTTTCCCTTTAATTATGTGTGTGTGTGGGCTAAGTTGCTTCAGTCCTGTCTACAGGATTGTAGCCTGCCAGGCTCCTCTGTCCATGGTGCAATGACCTTTTAAAATTGATACTATTGGGTTGGCCAAGAATTTTGTTTGGGTTTTTCATAACATCTTACAGAAAAACCCAAATGCACTTTTTGGCCAACCTGATAATATTACCCCCCACTTTATAGATGAGGATACTGAGATCTGGGCTTCCCAGGTGGTTCTAGTGATAAAGAACCCACCTGCCATTTGCAGGACAAGGCTAAGAGACACAGGTCCAATCCCTGGGTCAGGAAGATTCCCTGGAGAAGGGCATGGCAACCCACTCCAGTATTCTTGTCTGGAGAATCCCACGGACAGAGGAGCCTGGCGGGCTATAGTCCATGGGGTCACGAAGAGTCCGACATGACTGATGTGACCTAGCACACATGTATACTGAGACTCAGACTGGGTAAGTACCTTCCTTACTCAAGTAATGTAGTCAGTAAGGGGGTAGAGCTGGGACTGGACCTGACAAGTCTAACCCCAGGGCCTGAGCTCGTAACCCCTCCACCCTGTTCCTCAAAGTGTGACCCTCCAACCGCTGTGGGAAGTCCCTGGGGCCTTGTGAGAAATGCTGAGTCTCAGGCCCCCAAGTGGGATCCCAGGTAATTCCCATGCACATTTGAATTGGGATAGTCTGGTCTGAAAGCACATGGATCCCTTGGCTTCTACTGATGCTGCCTGAGACCACACTGGAGTTGGTGGTCACAGAACCCCTCTACCCCAGTTGACATTGTCCTCAGGCTCATCTTTGTCCTGCCTAGGTCCTTCTCTCAGGAGGCACAATTTGTCAGAATGAAGATATGATAGTTAATATTATGTGTCAACTTGGCTAGACCTTGGGACCCAGGTATTTGAGCAAACATTATTCTAGCTGTTTCTATGATGGTTTTTATAGGATGAAGTTATAATTTAAATCAATAGGCTTTGAGTAAAGCAAGTTGGCCTCAATAATATGGGTGAGCCTCATCCTTTCAGTGGAAGGCCTCGATAAAATAGAGCAAAACCATGATAGAAAACCTTAATAGAAAAAGCCTGAAGAAGAGGGATTTCTGCTAGCAGACTGCCTTCGTACTCAAACCGCAGCTTCAGCCCTTCCCTGGATCTCTAGACTGCTGGCCTGGCCTGTAGATTTTGGACTTGCCAGCCTCCACAGTTATGCGAGCCAATTTCATGCAATCTCTCTTTCTCTGGCTTAATTTCTCTCCCCCTCCCAATACCCTATTGGTTCTGTTTCTTAGTGAAATCTGGCTGATACAGATAGCTAAGGACTCATCAGGTAATTTTATTCTTTCACTCTCTAGTCCCTAAGTTGAACCAATAATTAAGGATCCCAACACCCTCCCTCCAGATCTTTGGGCTCCCCAGGCACTCTCTCCTTTTTCAATCCCAGCAGCCTTTGAACAAGGAGTTTCCAGCATCGTCTTTCTGTACAGTACTGTCCTCGGGATCCTGGGAGATGTGTAAGAACAATGTTGTGGCATAAGAGGGCCTTGGAGACGCTTAGTCAAGTCATCCTTTGTACATAGGAAAAGACTGAAGCCCAGAGGGGAGGGGGCTTCCCAAAAGCACATAGCTGTCACACTGCCAGGATGAGAGCCCGGCTCTTTAGATTTCCAGGTCTGTCTGTTGAATTTCAGGAAGCAGATATCACAATCAAGCTGGCTATTAAGGAGAATTCATGGAGTGGACTATTTACAAATGTATGGGCAGGGTTCAAGCACATTGAACAGGGTGACAAAGGACCCCAGGATTAGTATCAGCAGAAAACTGTCACCACACCTGTGTCTGAAGGGCTCCTGGGAGAGCACAGTGATGGAAGCTGTAGCAAGCTACACAGAGGAGAGGGCTGCCAGCCAGCAGCTGTGGCCTTGGGTAGAGGAACACAGCCACTGCCAAGCTATGACCATCAGGGAAGTTGCTGGGGAGATAAATCCCCCAGGCTCTCTCTCCTCCCAACTTCTGATCTCCTGTGGGCTCGGACCACCTGGAAACCAGACATCAGGGAAACCTTGTTGATGCAGTTCATGGAGTTCGGCCTCCGGAGGTGAGAAGGCACTCATCCTTCAAAGCATGGACACTTTCCTCTGAAACACGATCCTGTTGTTCTTTGCTTTGGTCTGGCCTGTTCTGGCTGGCAGCACGATGTGCTTCAGTCAGCTCTCTGGTTCACATCCTTCTCCACTGGGTGTGGTGTCCACTGAGAAATGACAAGCGATCCATTCAACCACTCATAATATATGAGAACTCACAGTTGCTGAAACCTTTCATGCTTCATATGGTCTTCAAAACAATCTTACGTGGAAGGAACTTGTTATTCATGGTTTAGAAATAAGGAGGCCAGGTTCAGAGATGTTAAGTCACTTATCTAAAATCAGCAGCCTAAGATGACTCCGAAAGTTTATTTCACAAGCGTTGATTGAGTGCTGGCCAACTCCAGGCCCTGTGTGAGGGGGGTAGGGATGCAGAGATGAGCCCAACCCTGTCATCCAGGGTGCTGGTCACAGATGGTAAATGTTGGCATGTTTTCCAATTTGCTGCCTCTGTCTTACCAAGTCAAAGCATTTTCTGAGTACCACTCTGGTGGGTCCCCAAGGCAGACTTGCTTGTCGTTATCATTCCTGCCCTCCAGGAGCTTACAGTTTTCTTAAAGCGATGAGAAATGTGTATGGAAACAGTAACCAATGCCATTAGCCAAGTCAGTGGTGCTGGAGAGGATGTAAAAATTCAAGAAGAGATCTGCTGGCTCCAGCTGTGTGTGTGTATGTGGGGGGGGGATGATCCATAGAGGTGTCAGAAAGGAGGTGGGATTTAAGCTGTTTTCTGTGGGAAGAATGGTCCGTGTTCAGCGAGGGAGATAGGGAACAGAATTTTAAGGAGGAACATCATAACTGTGGTGGTAGGAAAGCAGGGAACTTGTTCTGGAGACACAGAGGCCAGTCTGGTACAGCCCTGGGGAGGAGAGGAGAGTACCATGGGTCTTCCTACAAGAGAAAAGAGAGATGTGTTGAGTTATAGAAGAAAGCACTCAAGTGGCTGTTGTAGCAGGGAGAGATGAGATCGGCAAAGCAGCTGTTTGTGGAGGACCTTGTTCTCGAGGCTGTGGGGTTTATCACTAGTGTCATCTGCTCTCAAAGTCTTGACTTCAGCATCAGGCTGTGCTGTCCTAAGATTCCAGTTGGTTCCATGGTCTTCAGGATATCTCTGACTCCCCTGGCAGTGGGGAAGGACACGCAGGAGCTGGGTCAGGTGGCATAAACACACACCCAGAGTCTGCACAATTGAGCCCCTGCTGACCCCTCTGACTCCACCTCCCACCACAGCTCCTGCCACTGCCCACTTGACTCACTTAGCCCTTGGCACACTGGCCTTCTGTCTATCCATCCAGCACACGGATCTCTTTGTGCCACGTGGCCTTGGCCCTTGCTGTTCCTTCTGCCTGGAATGCTCTTCTTTTAGCTTGGCTCCTTCTGATCCTTCACTTCTGATTTCAGGTATCTCCTTTCAAAGTGGCCTTCCCTGAAAACTTCACCTAAAGGACGTCTCTCTCCACCTCCCGGTTATTCTGTGACATCACGTTGTTGTTCATGACCTTCACAGTACTTCCTACCCTCTGCAACTTCCTCATTTATTATCTGTTTACCCCCTCTGTAAGATCTGTGAGGACATGGACCTCCCAGAATATGCCTGACATGGTAGATACTCAGTTGACATTTATGGAATTGATGAATGAGCACGATTTCTTTCCAATCTGCTTTGACCTGATAAGAAACTGTAAAGGGTGGACCTGCCTTGGTGGGGGGTGGGGTGGGGTGGGGTGGGGTGTCCTGTGGACCTCTTGGAATTATGGGCAAGCTTATATTGCTTTCTTTTCCCTGGGAAGTAGGTCGATGGTAATCCTTAGGGTTCTTCACCAAATACTTCTTTGACCCCTTTGAAGGGGAGGCATTGCCTTGGGACTTGTTTTGGCCTTTGGAATGTGAATGGAGATGCCATAGGTCACTTCTGGGCAGGCACTGGAAGCACCAGGGGTGAGTTAGCCTGTGCCTTTCCTCCACCAGGATGGTCATGGATTTGTACATTGAGATGGTGTCTCCATCAGGCTGAGTCTCTGAATGACTACAACAAGAAGAACCCTGCTGACCCACACTGGACATATAGCAGGAGCAGGAAGTATAGTTTTGTGTTAAACCACAGAGATTTTGTTAGCACAGCACAGCCTTGCCCCTCCTAACTGCTGAAGAGCCTTTAGTTTTCATCAGGTTCTCAGAGGGGTCTATTAGCCAAACAAGGTCCAGAATCACTGGCTCAGGGGTCAACTGGAAAGGTGTGGCGTGCAGGGAAGGTTAAACTCACATTTACTACATACCCCATTATATGCCAGACACTCTGCTGAGTCCTTCACATATATCGTGGTGTTTAATCTCCAACAACCTTGTGAGGTAGCTAGTGTAGCCCCATTCTATAGACAAAACTGGGGCTCAGAGAGTTTAGGGCGTTGGTACTCAAAGTGTGGTCTGCAGACCAGTAGTATCTGCATTTCTAACAAGAAGTAGAGCTTGTTAGAAATGCAGAATTTCAGGTCCCTCTCCAGTCCCACTATATCAAAATCTGTGTTTTAACAATAGCTTACCAGGTGACTTGAGTGCATTTTAGAATTTGAGAAAAATTGATCACATTGATTTGGGGGACTTGCTTGATATCCTCTAGCTAACGGCAGATATAGAGAAGGGATCCAGGCAGCCATCATTCAAGAGATGGGGGTGGCTCTACCCTCCACCCCCATGTTAGGACAATGGGAACCAGGATGGGCAGAGCTTGGGTCAGGCATCTGAATACCAGCTGGTGTTCACTGGCTCCCCTGGCAGGCACATCTTCAAATAGTTTGAGTGGTTGATGGTAAACAAAGCTATTTATTGATTTACAAAACCACCCAGACGGTGTCTAGGGTGTATGCTTCTTCTAGCTGTGAATTACTGAGTAAAGGCTGGTGGTGGACTGGGGGAGACATTGTCAGACACATTGTCCATGGTGGGGAAGTCTCACCCCCAGCACACAGACCATGACTGGGGACCCAAGATAATTCCTTGGTGATGGCAGGCACATGTCTTGAATCTCTGTATGTGACAGAGTTGGGATCCCTTGGCTTTGAGCTTGGTGCCTGTCTAGACCATGAAGTGTCCTGATTCCCTGGGACTGAATCCTCCAGAAGATCTCCCATGGTGCCTGCAGGAACTGCTCTGTTATCACATTATAGATGAGGAAGTGACCAGGAAACTATGCCAGGAGAGAGATTGCTGCTCTCTGGATCCAAGGCCAGGGCTGGGCATCTGTGGAAGGCCGACTTCTGTGGCCTGTGTTGCCCTTGTCAATTGGTGGCATTCATCTCTTTGGAGCCACCATGGAGTTGCTGAGAAAATTGAAGCTCTTGGGCAGAGGAGTATAATTTGGCTTCTCTTTACTGAAGTTATGAGATCATCAGCTCTTCTCCAGATATTTAGATTTTCTGTGACAAAGGCAGAGCTCTCTCTCTTTTCATTATGACCTGGTTATCTGCTCAGTTAAGTGAGAAATTTCATGTTACAGAGCGATCAATTAATGTAACAAATATATATTGGGTACCTGCTGAGTGTTAAGGACTGGGAATACACAAAAGCACTTTTGCATGTGGTTAGGCTCTGGACTAGTTCAGATGCAAAGGAGGAAGCAATAGGGCAGGGACAGGACTTCACTTTGCGGGGATGTGGATGATTGAGGAGCCTGTGGAGTGGTCCCTGGGCCCACACAGGAGGAGATGACAGGGCTGGGCAGGGCTTCGAGCACTGGCTGAGGACTCAGACCTGGGTCCCAGTTCTGGTCACCATGGCTCTCTCAGGACCACATCTGTTAGACCCAGATAGCAGTGTACCTGGCAGTGGGGAGGGAAGAAGACCACAGCTATTCATTGAACTCTTATGAGCCAAATGTTGGACTTAGGCACAAGCATTATTGAAAGTTTGGATCAGACTTAGGGGACTTTGGCAGGGAGGGCAGGGCCATCTGAGACTCATCTGTGAGTTGGGGAGTGAGTTGCCGGAGGCCTCAGAGCCAGTTGGTGGCAGAGTTGGCTCCAGCTCCCAGGCCTCTGGTCTCTTTCCGCGTTGACTGGGCACTTGCCCCATTTTCCCAAGCTGGGATCATTTTTGTTCTGATATGGAAATGTGGCTGTAGAGGGGCTGAATGTAGCAGAGAGGCGCACCCAGGACCGTGGCCAACTCTCTTCCCATAGATAAATGGAGCCCGAACCTCCATTTGGCAATCAGCAGAAAAACAAAGAAGAGCGGCTCTCATCTCCCTTCCCCCCTCACCCCACTCTGACAGATTTATTTTGGAAAGCGACAGGAGGCTAATAGCATCACTTAATTTCCCTGATAATAAATTACCCCCAAGTGCAACAATTAAACGTTTCACAACAAACAGTTTCCTTCTGCAATAAGCTTCCTCACAGGCTCCTCCCACTCTGACAGTTCTCCTCCCCACCCCGCCCCATCTGGCCCCGCCTCTGCCCCCGCCTCTGCCCCTTCTGGCTGCGCCTCTGCCCTCCTGGCCCCGTCTCTGCCCCCCTGGCCCCGTCTCTGCCCCTTCTGGCCTGGCGTCTCTGGTGAGTCATTTTTATTTCTGGGCTTCAGGATCCTGACCAGGTAACAGCAATGGCTGGAGGACCTGATGGAATTGTGGGAATGAAAAAAAAGTGTGATGAGGAAATCAACCAGATCAAGGTTTGAATCACAGCTCGGCCACTTCCCAGCTCTGTGACTTGGGAAGGTCCTTTCCTTCCCAGTTGGTTTTGTTTCTTCCTTGGTAGAGAAGCACAGCTTACAGGGTGTCTCTGAAGCTCAGAGCAGGGCCAAGCACATGGTAGACCTTCTTCAGATAGAAACCGCTGTGTTGTTCTTAAATGAATATTGTGAGTCTAGTTCTTTTAACATGTCCTGCCCTGAACTGTTGGAAGGAGAGAGTCATAGACAAGAGAAAGACTGACTATGAGAGAGACAGACTGAAAGAAAATAGAGGGAGAAGGAAAAGGGATGAGGTGGGTGCCCTGGACCATCTCAGGTCTGGGGAGGGTGAGCTGGGTTTTGTCAGATACTCCCCAACCCTTATGACACACATCACAGCCAAGGGACTGCATCCTTGCCAATCTTTCTAGCCAGATGTCTGAGGCTTTACAGCGTACAGAAAGGGGCCAGCTGGAGTTGGGAGGCCTGACTTTACTCCCTAGCAGCTCAGAAGCTGGGTGCCCGTCTGTGTGTTAGCAGATTTGGAAGCAACAATGGCACTTTCCCCTGTGATGCATGATTAATGTACAATCGACTGTGGAATGCACAGCTGTTGGGTATTTTCAAGGCAACTGACTCCATAAGAGCAAGAAAATACACGGGGCTTATACACTGCAAGGTCTGGCCCCAGTGTTAGTCACAGACAATAGGCAAGCGTCAGCCCTGCTCTCCCCCAGGTCTGGAGGATGGAGACAGGGTATCTGGTGGTCCTTTCAATGTCAGCATCCCTGGGAAGGAACCTCTTGCAAAACATCCCATGTTCTGGTGGTTTTCTCTTGTGTCACCGATGTGGCCTTGTGGGCTCAGCTCACTTGGTATCCAGGATGGACAAGACACATGAGCCTTGCACCTAAGTCCAGTCTGGAGAGGCCTCAGTTGTGTTCCCATCTGTTCTAAGAACAGAGGCAGGGGCAAGTGCCATCCTAGGTTGGAGGATTATGCAGAGGTTCCCATCTCTAATAAGGAAAATGAGGAAGGCTTCGTCGAAAGTGAGTGAAATGCATGGCATGAATTGAGTCTTTAAAAAATGTCACTTTTCAGGGGAACTGAAAGGAGCTACACGTTTGCTTTCTTGCATGGTCAGCCTATATCTTCGTATCTCAGTCCTATCACAAAGAAGAGATAAGAGATCCTGTTGCAGCTTGAAAATTAAATGAGATAATGTCTGCCCAGCCTATTGCACAGGCTGGACCCGCTCTAAGTGCTTGAGACCTGGCAGCTTCTCTGATGCTCTCAGTCAGTTCAGTTGCTCAGTCATGTCCGACTCTTTGCGACCCCATGAACCACAGCACTCCAGGCCTCCCTGTCCATCACCAACTCCCGGAGTTTACCCAAATTCATGTCCACTGAGTCGGTGATGCCATCCAGCCATCTCATGCTCTGTCGTCCGCATCTCCTCCTGCCCCCAATCCTTCCCAGCATCAGGGTCTTTTCCAATGAGTCAACTTTTTGCATGAGGTGGCCAAAGTACTGGAGTTTCAGCTTCAACATTAGTCCTTCCAATAAACACCCAGGACTGATCTCCTTTAGGATGGACTGGTTGGATCTCCTTGCAGTCCAAGGGACTCTCAAGAATCTTCTCCAACACCACAGTTCAAAAGCATCAATTCTTCAGAGCTTAGCTTTATTCACAGTCCAACTCTCACATCCGTACATGACTATTGGAAAAACTATAGCCTTGACTAGACAGACCTTTGTTGGCAAAGTAATGTCTCTGCTTTTTAATATGCTATCTAGGTTGGTCATAACTTTCCTTCCAAGGAGTAAGCGTCTTTTAATTTTGTGGCTGCAATCACCATCTGCAGTGATTTTGGAGCCCCAAAAAATAAAATCTGACACTGTTTCCCCATCTATTTCCCATCAAGTGATGGGACCAGATGCCATGATCTTAGTTTTCTGAATGTTGAGCTTTAAGCCAACTTTTTCACTCTCCTCTTTCACTTTCATCAAGAGGCTTTTTAGTTCTTCTTCACTTTCTGCCATAAGGGTGGTGTCATCTGCATATCTGAGGTGATTGATATTTCTCCCGGCAATCTTGATTCCAGCTTGTGTTCTTCCAGCCCAGCATTTCTCATGATGTACTCTGCATATAAGTTAAATGCACCCTGCATATAAGCAGGGTGACCATATACAGCCTTGATGTTCTCCTTTTCCTATTTGGAACCAGTCTGTTGTTCCATGTCCCGTTCTAACTGTTGCTTCCTGACCTGCATACGTGTTTCTCAAGAGGCAGGTCAGGTGGTCTGGTATTCTCATCTCTTTCAGAATTTTCCAGAGTTTATTGTGATCCACACAGTCAAAGGCTTTGGTATAGTCAATAAAGCAGAAATAGATGTTTTTCTGGAACTCTCTTGCTTTTTCAATGATCCAGCGAATGTTGGCAATTTGATCTCTGGTTCCTCTGCCTTTTCTAAAGCCAGCTTGAACATCTGGAAGTTCACGGTTCACATATTGCTGAAGCCTGGCTTGGAGAATTTTGAGCATTACTCTACTAGCATGTGAGATGAATACAATTGTGCGGTAGTTTGAGCATTCTTTGGCATTTCCTTTCTTTGGGATTGGAATGAAAACTGACCTTTTCCAGTCTTGTGGCCACTGCTGAATTTTCCAAATTTGCTGGCATGTTGAGTGCAGCACTTTCACAGCGTCATCTTTCAGGATTTGAAATAGCTCAACTGGAATTCCATCACCTCCACTAGCTTTGTTTGTAGTGATGCTTTCTAAGGCCCACTTGACTTCACATTCCAGGATGTCTAGCTCTAGGTTAGTGATCACATCATCATGATTATCTGGGTCGTGAAGATCTTTTTTGTACAGTTCTTCTGTGTCTTCTTGCCCCCTCTTCTTAATATCTTCTGCTTCTGTTAGGTCCCTACCATTTCTGTCCTTTATCGAGCCCATCTTTGCATGAAATGTTCCCTTGGTGTCTCTAATTTTCTCGAAATGATCTCTAGTCTTCCCCATTCTATTGTTTTCCTCTATTTCTTTGCATTGATTGCTGAGGAAGGCTTTCTTATATCTCCTTGCTCTTCTCTGGAACTCTGCATTCAAATGGGAATATCTTTCCTTTTCTCCTTTGCTTTTCACTTCTCTTCTTTTCACAGCTATTTGTAAGCCCTCCTCAGACAGCCATTTTGCTTTTTTGCATTTCTTTTCCATGGGGATGATCTTGATCCCTGTCTCCTGTACAACATCATGAACCTCTGTCCATAGTTCATCAGGTACTCTATCAGATCTAGTCCCTTAAATCTATTTCTCACTTCCACTGTATAGTCATAAGTGATTTGATTTAGGTCATACCTGAATGGTCTAGTGGTTTTCCCTACTTTCTTCAATTTAAGTCTGAATTTGGCAATAAGGAGTTCATGGTCTGAGCCACAGTCTGCTCCCGGTCTTGTTTTTGCTGACTGTATAGAGCTTCTCCATCTTTGGCTGCAAAGAATATAATCAATCTGATCTCGGTGTTGACCATCTGGTGATGTCCATGTATAGAGTATTCTCTTATGTTGTTGGAAGAGGGTGTTTGTATGACCAGTGCATTCTCTTGGCAGAACTCTATTAGTCTTTGCCCTGCTTCATTCTGTACTCCAAGGCCAAATTTGCCTGTTACGCCAGGTGTTTCTTGACTTCCTACTTTTGCATTCCAGTCCCCTATAATGAAAATGACATCTTTTTTGGGTGTTAGTTCTAAAAGGTCTTGTAGGTTTTCATAGAACCATTCAACTTCAGTTTCTTCAGTGTTACTGATTGGGGCATAGGCTTAGATTACCATGATATTGAATGGTTTGCCTTGGGAACGAACAGAGATCTTTCTGTCGTTTTTGAGATTGCATCCAAGTACTGCATTTCAGACTCTTTTGTTGACCATGATGGCTACTCCATTTCTTCTAAGGGATTCCTGCCCACGGTAGTAGATATAATGGTCATCCGAGTTAAATTCACCCATTCCAGTCCATCTTAGTTCGCTGGTTCCTAGAATGTCATCATTCACTCTTGCCATCTCCTGTTTGACCACTTCCAATCTGTCTTAATTCATGGACCTAACATTCCAGGTTCCTATGCGATATTGCTCTTTACAGCATCGGACCTTGCTTCTATCACCAGTCACATCCACAACTGGGTATCGTTTTTGCTTTGGCTCCATCCCTTCATTCTTTCTGGAGTTATTTGTCCACTGATTTCCAGTAGCACCTACCAACTTGGGGAGTTCCTCTTTCAGTATCCTATCATTTTGCCTTGGGCTGACTTATTCAGTCAGTTGAGTGGGTGCTGGGCACCTTGCCCTGAGCCCAAGGTTCCCCTTCAGTCCTTCCTTCCATGCTTCTGCCTGATTGCTTGTCAGAGAAGGCTATGTCCTGAGCTGCCCGGGAGCGCTGGGAGAGGAGGAACAGCTTGCCATGGCGCCTTCTCTTCATAGAACCATCCACCCCATCTCCCAGTTCTTTTCTGCCTCCTGCAAGGATCAACCCCTTACTCTCTTGGGCCAAAGCCATTTTGGGGCGCTCATCTTTTCTGCTTTTGGCCAGCAAAAACAAGGTTCCTCTAGGGCTCTGCCCCTGCTCATCTGGGAATGAGTTTCAGTCTATTTTAAAAGACCAGCTTTGAGTTAATGGAATTTGGCTGGAACCTGGTGGGGGGAGGTGGTGATCCAATAACCCCAACACTGGCCTTGCCCTTGTTCAGGAAACGTATGGGATTAACTGGGCGGGAAGGCAGTGTTATTTACTCACCAAGGCCTCTGTTTGAAATGTGGCTCAGGTGAGAAACTTGAGAGGCTTGTGTGGCTGGAGCTGAGCTGTTGAATATCATAGCAGAGTGTAATCAGTGCAATTTAGATCTGAAAAGGCCCCAGAGAGAACACGGCACAGGAGTCTCTGTTCCAGGCTGGGGGACCTGTGCTTAGAGGTTTAGAGAGTGTAGCACTAAGCCTTCACAGTTGGTTTTTCGTTTTGTAAGGTGAGTGCCTGATTTAAGCTTGGATTGTTCGGGCATCCACTTGAAAGAGGCACCCTCAAGTAAACGTGTTGAACACACACTGCCAGCCACACGACTGGATATAGACCCAGGCCGCCTTCCCCCACCCCAGGCAAGTTTCTTTGTTTCAGAGATCTTTGGCTGGTTTTGATGACGGCCTGGTGGTGCAGTTCTTGTTTTCTTTTCTCTTTGAGCTTTAATTCCCACTCTTATGTTTTAAATTCACAGATAAAGAGTAAACCTATGGAATGCTAGGCCTCACCCTCAGCCCCAATAAAAGCAGAACCCCAGGCTCTTTCTCCCCAACCCCTGCCCAGGAAACCTTGCTGTGTGGCCTCAGGTGTGCTGTGTACCTTCTAAGACTTGTGAGTAACAAATACTGTCTTTCAAAATTTCCTGATAGTTATTGCTGAGGGTGTCTTGTAATCACAATTTGCACCACAAGGGGTGGTCCAGTCACAACAGGTTCTGAAGGGAACCTGGGTCCAGGTGAGTGCCTCCTGGCATTTCTAGCCTCACTACCTATAGGCTGTTGTTGTTTAGTTGCTCAGTCCTGTCCGACTCTTTGTGACCCCATGGACTGCAGCACGCCAGGCTTCCCTGTCCTTCACTCTCTCCTGGAGTTTGCTCAAACTCATGTCCGTTGAGTTGGTGATGCCATCCAATCATCTCATCTTCTGTTGCCCCCTTGCCTCCTGTCCTCAATCTTTCCCAGCATCAGAGTCGGCTCTTCGAATCATGTGGCCAAAATATTGGAGCTTCAGCTTCAGCATCAGTCCTTCTAATGAATATTCTTGGTCATTTTCTTTTAGGACTGACTGGTTGATCTATAGGCTGAGACTGACATGAAACAGAGGTGCCCTTGGTTCTCTGCCATGTTCCGCGTTCTGCTCTTTCCTTTGCGGTCGATGAACTGAGGCCTGATCTGCAGCTACCTGCAGCATGTGACCCAAACATCCTTGAAAGGAAAAGTATTCTATTGCTATGTTGCTGTGTGTCCCATAGTAACAAATATTTGTAGAGGGAGCAGATTTGTATTTGCCATTTCAATTTAAACTATTGTCTCCAGAAAACCCAATGAGATTGCAAATATGATTTCTGGGAGAGGTAGCCTGTTAAGCTATTAGGTCTATATCACCAGTCTGTTAAATTAGTTCTGGCTACCTAACTGGATTCTGAGGAGCCCCGGCTGGTCATTTGGTGACTGGATATAGAAGCTCAGAACAGGATGATGGTGGGTTGTTTTCCATTAAGGACCTGCCAGGGAGTCCCAGGCTCCAGAAAGAATGGCCTCCTTCGACCTTTTCCTAACCCTGTTGGCAGGATTTGGGGCATTCATGAGGAGGAATTGAAAAGTGGGTCCCTTCAGGATCCCTCTAAATTCAGGTCTCCAGAAATGCACTGACGTTGGGACGTTTCGCTCGTTGCCAGCTATTATATTGAAACGAGGAGAAATTGAGAGCCATCCCAATCACTGTATCACAGAAATGTGTTCCGTCTGTATTTTAAAGTTTTTAAAAATTGTGGTAAAGTAGACAAAGCATAAAGTTTTAACCATGTTTGGTAGAATTCAGTGATGTCAAGTACATTCACAAGGTTGTATAGTCATCATCATTGTCTAGCTCCAGAGCTTTGCATCACCCCGAACAGAAATTCTGTACCCATTCACAATAATCCTCCATTGCCTCTTCCTCCTTACCTCTCGTAGCCACCATTCTACTTTCTGTCTGTATGAATTTGGTTGTTTTACTTGCTTCATACAAGTAGAATCTAACAATAATTGTCCTTTTACGTCTGGCTTATTTCACTTAGCATGATGTCTTCAAGATTCATCCATGTTGTAGCATTGTATCAGAATTCCTTCCTTTTTAAGGATGAGTAATACTCCACTTTATGTATATACTACATATTGTTTATCAGCTCATCTTTTGTTGGACATTTGGGTTGTTGTATCCACCTTTTGGCTACTATGAATGATGCTACTATGAACACTGGTATATAAATATCTGTTTCAGTTTCTGCCTTTAATCCTAAAGGATGTATATCCAGAAGTGGAATGGCTGGATTATATAGTATTTTTAAAAACATATTTATTTATTTATTTGGCTGTTCCAGGTCTTAGTTTGACCATGTGGGATCTGGTTTCCTGACCAGGCATTGAACCCAGGCCCACTGCATTGGAAGTGCGGAGTCTTAGCCACTGGACCACCAGGGAAGTCCCTATATACTATGTTTATGTTTAACTTTTGGAGGAACTGTTATGATGTTTTCCATAGTGGCTGTGCCAGTCCAAAGTCCCACTAGCCATGCACAAGGATTCCAGTTTCTCCATATCCTCACCAACATTTGTTATTTTATATTTTTTGTTGATTAATTGTCATATGAATGGGTACATCCAAATATTTTTTAACTTGCCCTTTCTCTGATCACAAATAGGAATAAAAGCCAGAGCCAACATACTCCTCTTTCATTTTTAAAAATAGTAACTGTTGACTGCAACAAATAGGCAATATATGAGATGCAGCATGCATACTGACCTATAACCAACATAGGCCAACCTTTTATTTAATAATGTGAATGGCATAAAATTGGGCACACATGGTAAGTAGTTCCCATAAGGGGAGTACTTTGTCAAATTTTATAGAGCCAAAATAAACTAGATGTCTCTCTGAATTTATCCCCAGTGTCATACTCAGTGTCTGAGGTATGTGTGTATGTGATGGTTTTCCCTGACATTTTCTCTTAGTTCCACCTCTAGTCCAACTGGATAAAGCATCTTTCTTCTAAGGAATCAGCCTTCCCTTTCTGTTCTCTACTCTTCCTTCATCCTCTTGTTTTGGATGCTGGTATATGGTTATGGGGGCTTCCTAGGTGGTTCAGTGATGAAGAACCCACCTGCCAATGCAAGACATGCAGGTTTGTTCTTTGGGTTCGGAAGATCTCCTGAGAAGGAAATGGCAACCCACTCTGTATTCTTGCCTTGGAAATCCCACAGAGAACCTGGCAGGCTACAGTCCATGGGGTTGTGAAAGCGTTGGATGTGACTCAGAGACTAAACAGCAGCAGCAACAAGATGGATATGAATACAATTCTCGGTCCTGAAGCTGAGCATCATGAAAAAAGTTGAGCAAAGCCACAGAACCAAGTTCATACCCTGCAGATGATCACAGACCACCCCGTCAGGCCTATGCTAGATACCTTCTGATGTACTGATTTTGTGACGTCCCTGCAAGACGAGGGAAATTAACCCCACTTTACAGATGAGGACACTTTCCCAGAGAGGCAAGTGATCTGCCTGAAGTCACCCAGCTGCTAAGTAGCAGGGCTAGGACTTAAACCTGAGTCTTCTAACAATGCTTTTTTTCCTTGCAATGCCACTTGCTCCTTCATAACTGAAGTGGTTGAACCAGAGGTGTGTGGACAGTTGACTTCCAAGCTGGCACTATGGGAGAGATGCCTTACACCGTAAATATTCATCATGCTGCAAATATTTACCAGGCTGCCCACCATGTGCTGTCCCTGTGAACACAGGTGTCCGTGTTCCTGCAAGAGCAATAAATCAACCTTTGAAAGTCCTTGTGCTTTTGCCATCTCACAGCAGATTGACTGTACGAGGAAGATAGTTATATTTGAGACCTCTAAGAAAGCCTTTTGATTGACACTGATTATTTAGGAGACCAATGCAAGAAAATCTTCCATCAAGGGTCTTAAGTTTTCTCAGATACACAGGCTCTATTGGTGGAATCTTCATGATCTTGAGGATGATGAGGTTGAGGGAGCTACTGTTTATTAAGATCAAACAAAATTTTGGTCTGCCGGAGTGATTTTTTTTCACTAACTTTGAAAGTTATTTACTGATTTATTTACTCAGTACTTGACATGTACAGGTTGGAAAATGACTAGGATGTGACCCCCAACCCTTAAGCAGCTCACTATCCCTGACTAAGAGAGGAGACAGACACATAAACTTTTAATTAACACATGATATTAAGAAGCACTGCAGTAGAGAGGTGTTCATAAGGACCTTGGTAACAAGGATGGAGTAACAATGACCTCCTTTCACAGAAATCAGTGAAGGCTCTACTAGGCAGGGGACATTAGAATTGGGTAAAAGTAGAAGCTTGCGGTATGCAGGAATGGAAGGTTAGTGTTTGAGATGATGACTGGTAATTTGGCCTGAGGCTAGCTTGATAGATTCCTATAGGGCAAGTTCAAGCATTGAATTTTGACCTACTGGCAATGACCTCCTTTCACAGAAATCAGTGAAGGCTCTACTAGGCAGGGGACATTAGAATTGGGTAAAAGTAGAAGCTTGCGGTATGCAGGAATGGAAGGTTAGTGTTTGAGATGATGACTGGTAATTTGGCCTGAGGCTAGCTTGATAGATTCCTATAGGGCAAGTTCAAGCATTGAATTTTGACCTACTGGCAATGACCTCCTTTCACAGAAATCAGTGAAGGCTCTACTAGGCAGGGGACATTAGAATTGGGTAAAAGTAGAAGCTTGCGGTATGCAGGAATGGAAGGTTAGTGTTTGAGATGATGACTGGTAATTTGGCCTGAGGCTAGCTTGATAGATTCCTATAGGGCAAGTTCAAGCATTGAATTTTGACCTACTGGCATTAAGGACCTGTTGAAGGAAGGATTTTAAATGAGCTACTAAAATCACAGGGCTCCCTTCTACCTGTCATGCCCTGACAAATATTTCTCAGGTTGCCAGGACAACTGATAAACCCAATGTCTCTGAACATGTGCTCATCATAAGCATTCTATAAACCATAAAACAGTTTACAAACAACTTACAAACTACTTTTGAATTAAAAAAAATCCTGAGGGATCTTCCAAGTTGTGATGGTTTCAAAACTCTTTCCAACCCTTCACCTCAAAAGTCTCCTTGCTAAGTTGATTATGCCTTTCTTGTCGGGCTGTTCTTAGGGATTAATGAGCTCATTGCCTTAACATGCAGAGTACACAGGACTGCAATAGCTGGGATGTCACTGAGCTAACTTGCCTTTTCACAGATGAGGAAACTCAGCCATGAAGAGGATGAGTGCCCTGAACAAAGGCTCACTAACTAGTCATCCTTGCGCCAGGATTTAAACCCAATGTACCTAACTACAGGATTCTGTTCCTACCCATGACACTGCTCTCCCCCAATAAAAATACTTAAGTAGAGCTCAGAAATTCACAGTCTGCAGGAAGCATCTTAAAGTTTACCAGAAAACACTGAATAGTGGAGAGAATGGGAATACGGAGTTAGAGCTCAGGTTTAAATCCTAACTTCACAATCTGGAGTAATTAGACCTTAGGTAAATCACTGTATCTCTCTTTGTCTTAATTTTCCCATTTCTCACACAGATTTAGGACTTATCTTGAGGTATTATTGTAATATTAGAAACAGTATACATAGAATGCATAGAATGGACCTGGTTCATAGCAGATGCATAGTAAATGAAGGTGATCACTAAACTACTACTGATGATAATATAATTATAATGAGTTTCTTTGGTAGAGATATTTTCCTAATATCAGGCTTCAAAATATTAGGTAGCTAAGTGTTTAATAGTGGTTATTAGAAATAATATTAAAGTTATTCTTTTCATAAGAAATCAGAGTACAGGAAACCCAAACCAATGCACACTTGGGCCATGTACTTGGTTTTATGCTGTATGCAAAGCATGAAGGAGCAGGAGGTGGTGGTCTTTGCTCTCTGTAGGAGCTGATAATCTCCCTCATGACAGCTCTCCAGCCCCCACCACCCTGCCTCTCCCACCTGACTACCCTTACATGCTTGTTTGAAAAATGCTAGAGAAAAAGAAAAGAAAATGCCCTGTGGTGGGAATGTAAATTGGTGAAGTCCTATGGAAACAGTATGGCGATTTCTCAAAAAACTAAAAATAGAACTATCATGTGACCCAGCAGTTCCACTCCTGGGTATATATCCAAAAAACTCCAAAACACTAATTTGAAAAGATGCAAGCACCCCAAGTCTAGCAGCACCATTTACAATAGCCAAGGTATGGAAGCAACCTAAGTGTCCATCAACAGATGAAAAGAAAAAGAAGATGTGGTGTACACATACACAATGGAATATTACTTGGTCATAAAAAAGAATGAGATCTTGTCATTTGCAACAACATGAATGGACTTGGAAGGTATTATACTAAGTGAAATAAGTCAGACAAAGAAAGACAAATACTGTATGATAACACTTATATATGGAATATAAAAAATACAACAAACTAGTGAATATAACAAAAAAATGCAGACTCACAGATATAGAGAACAAACTAGTGGTTGTCAGTGGGGAAAGGGAAGGGGAGAGGGGCAATATGGAGGTAGGGGAGTGGGAGGTACAAACTTAGGTATGAAATAAGCTACAAGGATATACTCTACAACAGAGGGAATATAGCTAGTATTTCAAAACAATAAAAGGAGTATGTGTGTATGTGTGCTTGCTTAGTCGCTCAGTTGTGTCTGACTCTTTGCAACCCCATGGACTGAAGCCCTCCAGGCTCCTCTGCCCATGGGGATTCTCCAGACAAGAATATTGGAGTGGGTTGCCATGCTCTCCTCCAGGGGATCTTCCCAGCCCAGGGATGGAACCTAGGTTTCCTGCATTGTAGGCAGACTCTTTACCGTCTGAGTTACCAGGGAAGCCCAAGAGTACTGGAATGGATAGCCTATCCCTTCTCCTCCAGGGGATCTTCCCGACCCAGGAATTGAACTGGGGTCTCCTGCACTGCAGGCGGATTCCTTACCAGCTAAGCTACCAGGGAAGCCCATAAATGGAGTATAACCTTTAACAATTGTGAATCACTATATTGTAACTTATATTGTACATTAACTATAACTCAATAAAAAAAAGTTTTGGGAGAGCCCTTGAGAGGGGCCCATTTTCCACTGATGAGAACTGGGCAGAGAGAACAGGGCAGACATCATGAGAAGGGTTAGGGTTAAGGTAGCCAAGTCCAGAAGGACAGGAAGGACAGGTGATGATGCTGGGGAACAGGGACCGATTGGGAAGGCAGGGGATGTGGAAGGATGTTTGTGGGAGGATGTGGGTGAGGACAGCAAGTAGGGGCCCTTTGCATCTTTGCTGGAGACTGTGGCACCCGGGAAGAGGGTGGCAAATGGCCCCAAAAAGTCCTGGAGGGCATGAAGAGAGAAAAGGGGCTGTGAAGAGGCCATTTGGCTGTGAGTCATGGAGATGAGTAATGGAGCATCAGTGTGGAGCCAGCTCAGGAGTTTTCAGGATAAATACGCAGAGGTGCTTCACTGAGGCCGACAGAACCTGCCCCTAATGCATCCAGGGGACACTAAGCACTTTAGTGTATCCTCTGATGAATAATTTCTCCGACTCTAACCGCATTAGGGACACACGGGGCCACGGCTTGGTGCTCTGTCTGTCAGATGTTGTTGCCATTTAAGTGAGTGATGCAGAGTGGGTCCCCATGGTGCCTGGGTCTGTGGATGGGGCAGGCAGCCAGAAGAGCTGGCCCCAGAGGTTTGAGTTCTCCCTTTCTGTAATCAGATTGGAGACAGAATGTTTTTCTGTGGCTACTCCATATAATCTCTGTTTTGATTCCGTTTCCCTTCCCCTGCCATCCTGCTCCCAGTGGGTCTTGAGGGCTGACTTGGTAAATTGCTCTGTCTCTCATTCTTCCAGATCCACTGCCCAGGCAGGATTAGAGAAGGGAAATGACCCCACAGTGGCCCGTCCTCAATTCTCTGCCCTTGGGGAGGGGAGGAGGGAAGAGAAATGTGCTTATCAAATTTCCCAAACATACAGAATCAGAAAGTTAAGGTGTCCACAGCAGCGTGGGGTTGAAAAGGACCCCAGAAGGCTCTAAGTCAGAAATGAATGACATTCTGTAGGGATAATGCAAAAGATGGCATTTAGGTCCCAAAAGTCAGCTATAGAAGACCAGGGGGTAATTCCTAGGGCTTTATTTTTTGTAAAAGTCTTAACATAGACTAATTGTGTGGTGGAGTTTCTTAAAAAAGCACTGAATGTAATCTTCAGTTCAGTTCAGTTGCTCAGTTGTGTCTGACTCTTTGCGATCCCATGAATCGCAGCACGCCAGGCCTCCCTGTCTATCACCAACTCCCGGAATTTACCCAAACTCACGTCCTTTGAGTTGATGATGCCATCCAACCATCTCATCCTCTGTCATCCCCTTCTCCTCCTGCTCTCAGTCCTTCCCAGCATCTGGGTCTTTTCCAATAAGTCAATTATTTGCATGAGGTGGCTAAAGTATTGGAGTTTCAGCTTCAACGTCAGTCCTTCCAATGAACACCCAGGGCTGATCTCCTTTAGGATGGACTGGTTGGATCTCCTTGCAGTCCAAGGGACTCTCAAGAGTCTTCTCCAACACCACAGCTCAAAAGCACCAATTCTTCGGCGCTCAACTTTCTTCACAGTCCAACTCTCACATCCATACATGACTACTGGAAAAACCATAGCCTTGACTAGACGGACCTTTGTTGGCAAAGTAATGTCTCTGCTTTTTAATATGCTGTCTAGGTTGGTCATAACTTTCCTTCCAAGGAGTAAGCGTCTTTTAATTTCGTGGCTGCAATCACCATCTGCAGTGATTTTGGAGCCCCCAAAAATAAAGTCTGACACTGTTTCCCCATCTATTTCCCATCAAGTGATGGGACCAGATGCCATGATCTTAGCTTTCTGAATGTTGAGCTTTAAGCCAACGTTTGCACTCTCCTCTTTCACTTTCATCAAGAGGCTTTTTAGTTCTTCTTCACTTTCTGCCATAAGGGTGGTGTCATCTGCATAGCTGAGGTTATTGATATTTCTCCCAGCAATCTTGATTCCAGCTTGTGCTTCTTCTGGCCCAGCGTTTCTCATAATGTACTCTGCATATAAGTTAAATAAGCAGGGTGACAATATACCGCCTTGACGTACTCCTTTTCCTATTTGGAACCAGTCTGTTGTTCCATGTCCCATTCTAACTGTTGCTTCCTGACCTGCACACAGGTTTCTCAAGAGGCAGGTCAGGTGGTCTGGTATTCCCATCTCTTTCAGAATTTTCCACAGTTTATTGTGATCCACACAGTCAAAGACTTTGGCATAGTCAATAAAGCAGAAATAGATGTTTTTCTGGAACTCTCTTACTTTTTCGATGATCCAGCGGATGTTGGCAATTTGATCTCTGGTTCCTCACCCTTTTCTTTCTTTTTTTTTTTAATAAATTTATTTATTTTAGTTGGGGGCTAATTACAATATTGTAGTGGTTTTTGCCATACATTGACATGAATCAGCCATGGGTTTACATGTGTTCCCCATCCTGAATCCCCCTCCCACCTCCCTCCCCATCCCATCCCTCTGGGTCATCCCATTGCCCCAGCCCTGAGCATTTGTCTCATGCATTGAACCTGGAATGGTGTTCTGTTTCACATATGATAATATACATGTTTCAATGCTATTCTCCCAGAACGTCCCACCCTCACCTTCTCCCTCGGAGTCCGTAAGACTGTTCTATGCCTCTGTGTCTCTTATTCTGTCTTGCATATAGGGTTATCGTTACCATCTTTCAAATTCCATATATATGCATTAGTATACTCTATTGGTGTTTTTCTTTCTGGCTTACTTCACTCTGTATAATGGGCTCCAGTTTCATCCATCTCAATAGAACCAATTAAAATGTGTTTTTTTTAATTGCTGAGTAATATTCCATTGTGTATATGTACCACAGCTTCCTTATCCATTCGTCTGCTGATGGACATCTAGGTTGTTTCCATGTCCTGGCTATTGTAAACAGTGCTGCGATGAACATTGGGGTGCACACGTCTCTTTCAATTCTGGTTTCCTCGGTGTGTATGCCCAGCAGTGGGATTGCTGAGTCATATGGTAGTTCTATTCCCAGTTTTTTGAGGAACCTGCACACTGTTCTCCATAGTGGCTGTACTAGTTTGCATTCCCACCAACAGTGTAAGAGGGTTCCCTTTTCTCCACACCCTCTCCAGCATTTATTGCTTGTAGACTTTTGGATAGCAGCCATTCTGACTGGTCCTCACCCTTTTCTAAAACCAGCTTGAACATCTGGAAGTTCACGGTTCACGTATTGCTGAAGCCTGGCTTGGAGAATTTTGAGCATTACTAGCGTGTGAGATGAGTGCAATTGTGCGGTAGTTTGAGCATTTTTTTGGCATTGCCTTTCTTTGGGATTGGGATGAAAACTGACCTTTTCCAGTCCTGTGGCCACTGCTGAGTTTTCCAAATTTGCTGGCATATTGAGTGCAGCACTTTCACAGCATCATCTTAGCTTAAATATAAAAACATTATGATTAGGAAAAAAACTTGTATTCATTGCAAAAAAAATTAGAAAATTACAGAGGGAAGAGAGAGAAATAGAAATGGTGGTGGTGGTGAGTAATTATCGCTAATTCTATCTCTTACAATTATCTATTAACCCATTGAGTTATAACCTGTTTTTTTCCCTAGCAAATACACACACATGTGTTCATATAAATATAAAATTTTTGAGAGAACATAGTTTGAAAACTGGCTTAATGGCTCACTATTATAAACAACTTTCACAGTCATATTCTTCCACAACACCATTTCCTTTTACTTTTTAAAAAATTTTATTTTACTGAATTATAGTTGATTTATAATTTTATGTTAATTTCTGCTGTACAGCAAAGTGATTCAGTTATATATATTCTTTTCCATTAGGGTTTATCAGAGGTTATTGAATATAGTTCTCTGTGCTGTATAGTCAGACCTTGTTGTTTATCCACCCTATATACAATAGTTGCAACATCATTTTCAAGTATTCTAAACTTGAATTCAGAATTCTAGGGATTAACCATAATTTATTTATGAAATTTTATTTTGTACGTTTTTCCTCTTAGTTTTTCTCTAGTACAGTGAATGCTGGAAAAAACAGCCTTGGACATAAATTTTTGTGCACACTCTTGAGGATTTCTTTAATATAAAGTCCTAGAAGTGGAAGTTCTAGGATTTAAAGGAGTATGAACATTTTAAAGGGCTTTATTTTGTTGTTTTTGATGGGTGTGACCAAATGGTTCCCTAGACTGTGCCACCAATGTACCTGTGTTTTCCCACATTCTCCCTAGTACTGGGTATTATGACTTTAAAATAGCTTGTCAGATTGGTAAGTGAAATGTGGTATCTTGTTTTAATTTGTTTGTTTTGGATTATTAGTGAAGTTAAATATATTTTCTTCTATATTTGGCCTTTTAAATGTCTTTTTGTGAATTGCCTGTTTGTGTCTTTTGCCCATTTTTCTCTGTCAGTATTATTCTTTGTTTGTTGACTGTAAATGTTTTTAATGTTGACTGTTAGCTCTTTATCTGTTATCCAGGTTGCAAATATTTCTTTTCATTTTGCTTCTTGCCTTTGAGCTAGTATATGCATATTTCAAATTTTTATATTGCCAAATCCATAAAATTTTTATTTAATTTTTAATCCATCAACATTTTTATTCAATTTTTCCTTTTATGTCAAATTCAGAAAAATCTCTCCTGACCTAAGATTATATGTTCACCTATATATTTTCCCTAATGTTTTACACTAAATTCTTATGGTTTAATTAAATGCAGTTTAAGCTAATATCCAAATCAAAGGGTATAAGTTATCAGGGGGAAGATTTTGATTCACTGCATGAATGAAATTTCTAATGATTTAAAAGTGGACAATAAAAGAAGAGATTGACAACTGTGGAAGTAAACTAATCTCATTGCTTCACCTTCCACCGGGTTTTAAGAATTACCTTGTATTATCTAAGTGCTCATTTAACATTTGCTGAATGAACAATGGTACAAGAGACCTTCATAGTGCCTTTCAACACTGCTTCTCTGACTTGGTTTGGTTTCCAGCTCACGCCATCTCCACAGATCCTTCCAGAATTGGAGACTGTGGCTCTCAAGGGTGAGGCAGGCAAGAGGACAGGGTGACACTGAGACAGCTGATACCAGGGTCTGCTTCTCAAATCTCAACCTCCATATGTTGAGTAAAGATTTGGGGGTTCATCTCTGTTTTCTGGGCACTAGGATGGGAGTGATATAAGTGAATAAGCCAGTCTTAGCCAAAGGGATTTACAAGTAGCTTGGGGCTTCTCTGGTAGTTCAGTCAGGGCTTCCCTGGTGGCTTCCCCGGTAAAGAACTTGCCTGCAATGCAGGAGACCTGGGTTCAATCCCCGGGTTGGGAAGATCCCCTGGAGAAAGAAATGGCAACCCACTCCAGTATTCTTGCCTGGAGAATTCCAAGGACACAGGAGCTGGGCAGGTTACAGACTGTGGGGCCACAGAGTCTGACAGACTGAGGGACTAACACTTTCCTGGGGAGGTGAAGCAGGTACCCCCGCTGACTGACGGAGCAGCACGTGTGGCGGTGGGGAAGAGAGTGGTAGGAATGGGGGCGGGGGTAGATGCTGCAGGATCTTGTAAACAGGCAAGATGCATTTTATGAGTCTGTCCCAGAGGTTTGCTCTAAGTGTTTCTCTCCTAAATGACTCTTCTAAGAACCTCTCTGTTCAGAAATCTAAAGAAATCCCAAGAGTTGAGTTTCTTCTCTATTTTTTCAAACAACTCAGTGACTCAGGGAGGAAGAAAATGTATGTACTTGTTAAAATGATAAATGAAACATGAGTACACGTATGTCTATTCACATACCCACATACGAAACCTGTGTGCGTGTACATGTACATATGTGCCTGTCTGATTTTGATTTATTGTTAATTTTTTGGGGGGTAAAGATGGCTGTTCTTTTCTAGATTATACCAACTTAGGGTAAAGTAGGGTCTTGATGATAGCCTCAAAGAAGAATTTCTGTGTTTCTGTCTCGTGTGTTCTATAGAGATGCCAGCCACCGCCCCTCTCCCCCCACCAAAAAGACTGCTGAACATGTCTGCTTGCCTCTTGGTAACCCAAGGCATCTTTCCACCTCTGCTACTCTAGTCTTTCCATCTTAGGGGATGCCAAGAGTGGCGGCCCTGCCTCCCATTTTCTGGCTGCCCCTGCTGTCTGCCGTCTGTGCTCAGCTGAACAACACCCAGGAGGTAGGGGACGATGCCTGCAGCCAGGGGTTGCCTTTGGTAGTGTCTGAGTCTGTCCAGCGTTCCAGCAGTTTTCATTTTAATGGCTCTTTAATTTTACGTTCTATTGCCAAAATTCATGTGAATCTTTGGGGACTGGGCAAAGGAGATGCTTTAAAGGGTGGGTGTAGGGGAGCCCCTTCTCCATCCTGACTCTGGTTTATTCTGTTTGGAGGGGTTGTGGGCAACTCTGTATCTCTTCTCCTTTCCTGGACTCCTTGTTCCTTCAGACGAAGTCCTCTTGTCCAGATGCCCCTGAAGTGTAGGATGAACATAGTTTATGGGACATGCTTACCCACTGAGGACTCAAGTGGTGGATTTCCACATGAACTCCAGAGCCAGCTGCTTTGGTTTGGACCATTTATCAGCTGGGCAATCCCAGTCATGTGGCTTCACCTCTTTGGGCTTTGTTCAGTTCAGTTCAGTTCAGTCGCTCAGTCGTGTCCGATTCTCTGCGACCCCATGAACTGCAGCACGCCAGGCCTCTCTGTCCATCACCAACTCCCAGAGTCTACCCAAACCCATGTTCATTGAGTCGGTGATGCCATCCAACCATCTCATCCTCTGTAGTCCCCTTCTCCTCCCGCCCCCAATCCTACCCAGCATTAGGGTCTTTTCCAATGAGTCAACCCTTCGCATGAGGTGGCCAAAGTATTGGAGTTTCAACTTCAGCATCAGACCTTCCAATGAACACCCAGGGCTGATCTCTTTTAGGATGGATTGATTGGATTTCCTTGCAGTCCAAGGGACTCTCAAGAGTCTTCTCCAACACCACAGTTCAAAAGCATCAATTTTGCGGTGCTCAGCTTTCTTCACCATCCAACTCTCACATCCATACATGACCACTGGAAAAACCATAGCCTTGACTAGACGGACTTTTGTTGGCAAAGTAATGTCTCTGCTTTTAAATATGCTACCTAGGTTGGCCATAACCTTCCTTCCAAGGAGTAAGCGTCTTTTAATTTCATGGCTGCAGTCACCATCAGCAGTGATTCTGGAGCCCAAAAAAATAAAGTCTGACACTGTTTCCACTGTTTCCCCATCTATTTCCCATGGAGTGATGGGACCAGATGCCATGATCTTAGTTTTCTGAACGTTGAGCTTTAAGCCAACTTTTTCACTCTCCTCCTTCACCTTCATCAAGAGGCTCTTTAGTTCCTCTTCACTCTCTGCCATAAGGGTGGTGTCATCCGCATATCTGAGGTTATTGATATTTCTCCCGTCAATCTTGATTCCAGCTTGTGTTTCTTCCAGCCCAGCGTTTCTCATGATGTACTCTGCATAGAAGTTAAACAAGCAGGGTGACAATATACAGCCTTGACGTACTCCTTTTCCTATTTGGAACCAGTCTGTTGTTCCATGTCCAGTTCTACCTGTTGCTTCCTGACCTGCATACAGGTTTCTCAAGAGACAGGTCAGATGGTCTGGTATTCCCATCTCTTTCAGAATTTTCCACAATTTATTGTGATCCACACAGTCAAAGGCTTTGGCATAGTCAATAAAGCAGAAATAGATGTTTTTCTGGAACTCTCTTGCTTTTTCGATGATCCAACGGATATTGGCAATTTGATCTCTGGTTCCTCTGCCTTTTCTAAAACCAGCTTGAACATCTGGAAGTTCACGGTTCACGTATTGCTGAAGCCTGGCTTGAAGAATTTTGAGCATTACTTTACTAGCATGTGAGATGAGTGCAATTGTGCGGTAGTTTACAAAAAGATCTTCATGACCCAGATAATCACGACGGTGTGATCACTCACCTAGAGCCAGACATCCTGGAATGTGAAGTCAAGTGGGCCTTAGAAAGCATCACTATGAACAAAGCTAGTGGAGGTGATGGAATTCCAGTTGAGCTGTTTCAAATCCTGAAAGATGATGCTGTGAAAGGACTGCACTCAATATGCCAGCAAATTTGGAAAACTCAGCAGTGGCCACAGGACTGGAAAAGGTCAGTTTTCGTTCCAATCCCAAAGAAAGGCAATGCCAAAGAATGCTGAAACTACCGCACAATTGGGCTTTGTTACTCATCTGTAAAGTGGAGGTGTTAATAGCACTTACCTCATAGCATTGCTATGGAGGTTCTCTGAGTTAATATAAACGAAATGGTTAAAAAAGAAGCTAGGGAGATAGTAAACATTTAGGTAAAAAAAAAAAAATTAGCAATTATTATGGTAACTTCAAGCTCATTCTTCTGTTTTTTAGATTTTACTTGACTGGAGAGTTCTAGTCAGCATAGACTCCTCATGGACTTCAAAGGGTTGAAAGACAAAAACAGAGGAAGGTCATTCAAATAGCGCTGATCTACCCAGGTTTGGGGCTCCTTTTGTGGACCAATGGCTTGGTAAACCAACTTTCCTTCTTTTTTTATCTTTATTTATTTTTGTTTATTTGGCTGTGTCAGGATCTTCGGTCTTTGTTGAGCCATGCAGGATCTTTAATTGTGGCAGGTGGGATCTAGTTCCTGACTGAGGACTGAACCCAGGTCTCCTGCATTGGGAGCACAGAGTCTTAGCTATTAGACTACCAGGGAAGTCCCCCAACTTTCTTTCTTGCTTTCCTGTGTCCTTCCTCAGATATTTTTTTGGACAGTAAATAGACCTGCTTCATATTCTCACTAAGCTCCAGTTCTTATTGAAAAGGAATGAAAGGAAAGAGAAAGTAATTGGGAGAATGGGAAAGAAAAGGGATCCATAGGGTAGGCATAAAATTTTGCATAAAATTTTGGAGTCTGACAAAGACTGTCCTTGTTATTTCTAATTGCTTAGCTTTAGGCATTGTGACCTGAATTGCTTAGCAATTTAGAACTCAAGATCTTTACAGTGGGGCTACTGTCTACGTATCTTATGAGGTGGGGGTGAAGATTAGATGAGAGAACTTATATGGTAGCTACTCAATAGTACTAATTTCTTACCTCTCTCCTGCCTTTATCCCCACAAGATGAAGTCAAGGTCACAAATGGCCTGCTGATAACATAGACCTCAGAAGATTCAGAAGCCTTAAAAAAATTATTTGAAAATATTTTATCCAGCAACATTCATTCCATAATGTTTTCTCTTATCAGATTTTCTTGTCTTTTAAAGCATGGGACTTATCTGCAGCAGGTACTGGTGAAACCTGCCAATGGTGGTTGGATCTGAAGATGGCAGTCCCACCACTGGGAGACTGGCTGCTTCTTCTGACTGCTGTTGTTGTGAAATGATGTGGGCCAGGTGACATATTTTTGTCATTTTCCACCTGCTTCTCCCTTTCCCTGCATGACTGGTATTTTTGGAAGAATGGTTAAGTACATCAACCTTTAAAAAACAGAGTAATTATTAAATCTTTCTTGTCATCAAGATGTCATCAAGATGTAGTGGGGTTGTGTGTCATGCGTAACTCTTGGCAGTGTCTAAATCTAGATTTTAGAAACAAGATGAATTTTTCCTTGCCCCCCCACCTTTTCTTCCTTTTGAAAAAGTTTAGCTTCTTCAGGAGTCCCATGGTTACTTTTCAGAGCTTGTCTTGATTTAATCAGTAGCAAAATGACCTTCTCGTTTAGAGCAGCTCTGCCGAGGTCCACCAAGTCACACAGAGCTGAGTAGTGACTACAGTGAGCTTCGCCACCTACAATAATAGTGTTTTGGTTTACTAACTTTTCATCTCTGGAGCCTAAAATATGGGGCTTCAGCAGTATGCTCATGTGAGCCTGCTGGCTGGTAGGGCTGCTGGATGAACGAACTGGTGCTTAAGGAGGTTACTATGGAGAAATAGCAGTCATCATTACTGAATAAATGCTCACCCTGTGTGAGCAATTAGAGAAGTACTTTAGGTGCCTTATTTCCATTGAGACCCTACAAAACCACAGCTAGTGTTTATCGAATGCTTATTGTGCATCAAGTTGTGCTCGGTGATTTTATAGCATCTGATGTGATCTTCATGTCCCTTAGGAGGTGTAGTTGTCTAGTGAGGATGCAAGTGAGAGTAACTCAACTCAGCACTCTTCAACCTAGTTTCATTGCCTAATGATGCTGAAAAAAAAGTTGTTGCAATAAATCTGGATACCTTTAGGTCTGGCTGGATCCAGGTGCTCAAATAATATGATTGGACCTCCTCCTCCTCATACTGCTTTGCCTTCCTCTATATTGACTTTGTTCTCAGCAGAAATTCTCTGTGAGTTGAACGGCCACCAGTGGCTCTGCCTTATATCTTATATCTTCCTAGCCTAGAGACCCAAGTAGAAGAAAGAAGGTGCTTTGGCTCAGTGGCTCCAGCAGTCACGCTGAGTGGTCTACCTTTGGTTGCATGCTCCAGTTTGTAAATCAGAACCAGGGAGGTAGACTAGATTGAGTGGCCAGAGCTGGATCATGTATGTATATCAGGTACTTTAGGGGGAGGAGTAAAGTTTACCCCATCCATAGCATATGGACTGAGACTGAGAAGGGACGGCATCCCCAAAGAAAATTGGAGCCCTTTAATCCAAAGAAGACAAAATATCAAGTATCAACCACAGTTCTAATATCTGGTCCATTCTGTAGATGAAGAGACTAAGGGTCAGAAAATTTGTGTAATTTGATTCAAGATCTCTCCACTGGGAGGTCCAGAACTGGAATTTGAACCTAACTCCAGTTCCTTTCCATTATTTGGCCTATTTTGGGCCTGACCAAATATATTACTGTCCCTGACTCAGGAGCATCTCTTGTGCCTTTTCATTGGCTTGGCTTCCTACAGGTTACTGGTGAGCAGCTAGAGTCAGTTGTCAAGCAGGAAGGAATCCAGTGACACAGGTGGGGGATTGGAAAGGAGCTCTGCTGTGTGCTGTGAATCTGATTACTGTACACAATGAATCTTCCCAAAGAACCTTGGCAAAGCAGACAGGTGCAGAGAGAGTTCCTTAGGAAATGGGGAAGGTACATGAACTTGCCGCCCTAATAGGTCACTAGGGAGACTCCTGTGGGTCTCTGTTCTTCAGGTGGATAGGAAAGATGAGGCGGGTGGTTTGAGTCCACAGTCCCCGTGGTTGGGGTTGGCAACTCCCTGCAGTTAAACCAAGACCAGTTGCTGCAGACACTCTGTGATCACCAGGAAGGAGATCTGTGTGCTCCCAGGTTGCCCTTCCACAACCGACAGTGTGTGTCCACAATGCTGGATGGAGACTTCTGACTGCACAGGAGAGATAGGATGTACACAGATGTAGGATTAAATGACAGGGAGCATGTGGTGAAAAGTGTATTTCTGAGTCTGTCTGATCAGCATCTTCCTGAGACTTTGTCCTTGATGTAGTCACATCTCAGCACCAAATCACCACTCTCTCATCTTCCTTCTGACACTAGCAGGATGGGCCTCACGCTCAGAGCCTTTGGCAGGCGACAGCATCCAGCTGGAATTCCATGGCATTGCTTTTGTTTTTATTGTATTTATCTTTATGGTTTCTTTCCATTTTGGCAGGTGGCCCTGGTTTTTTACTTACGGTAGACATATACATGTTGTGTACAAAATACATTTCTTTTAGCAAAAGTGGGTTAAAAGAAAACATTCTTAATTAGATGTATCATATGTATCAGTCAGGGTTCACCCAAATAAACAGAGGCAGTAGGAGATCTGTATTGAGATTCACTGCAAGGGGCTCACATAAGTGTGGGTCTGGCTAGGTGAGTTTGAAATCCATAGGTGGGTGGTCAGGGAGAGCGGGCTGGGCTGGACCTGCTTCTGCAGGGGGAATTCCTTCTGCTTGTGGGAAACCTCAGCTCTGCTCTTAAGTATTGCAACTGATTGAATTGATCTACCCAGATCATCTGGAATAATCTCCCTTACTTAAAGTCTACTGATTACAGATTTTAATCATATCTACAGAAGCTTTTGGGCTTCTCTGGTGGCTCAGTGGTAAAGAATCCTCCTGCCAAGCAGGAGAAGTGGGTTTGATTCCTGGGTCGGGAAGATCCCCTGGAGAAGGAGATGGCAACCTGCTTCAGTATTGCCTGGAAAATCCCAAGGACAAAGGAGCCTGGTGGCTACAGCCCATGGAGTTGCAGAGTTGGACATGACTTAGCGCCTAGATTAGAGTTTGAGTAACTTGGGCCATTGCTTTGCCATGTTAACACACAGGATTCCTCACTAGATAATAGCACAGGTGAAACAGCCTAGTTCAAGTTGTGAAGAGGTGATTAAGTCAATGATGGGCAGTTAGTGCTGGAACCAAGCAGGTGAGGCAAATGGCTAGGATATTAAGTCCTGAGGAGGGAGGTGGGAGTTCCAGCTGTAAATGAGGCTTTCTGTGCTTGGTAATGGGTATCTTAGCCATCTGGGCATTGACAAGGAGGGGTGGGAGATGGTGAGGAGAGAGCAGAACACGGCAACCTGCCTTTGTGCCATCTGCTTTTAAGCCCCTTTTCTATGGGACCAGCTTCTGTTTGCCTCTCTCTTCCTAATTTCATCTGTTCAACTTGATAGAGGTAAGTTTGTTTTTAGGCAAAGTCTGTAGGCCCTGCTCGGGGCTGCTGCAGGCCTGATGGCGACCTGAGAGGCTGTGGCCAGAACCTGCACATCTCTCCGGGGACCAGGCTGTGTCCTGAGGCTGGGCAGCCCCGAGGCAGTCTCTGGACAGCAGTTCCCAGGGGGATGAGCGCCAGGCACCCAGCAGAGTCAGTGGGACAGTGCTCTGAGGTAGCTGGTCCTCTCTGAGCAGCCAGCAGCATCCGGTGGCCGGTCAGACAGAGTCCCAGTGTCTCTGGAGGCCACGGGCAGAAGTGTGGATGCCACCAGACCTCTGTCCAGCTCCTGGGAGTTGGGGGTGAGCATTGTGTGCGTGGGCAGGGACCTTGAGGCCATGTTGAGGAGATGCTAAGTGAGCCAGAGCTCTTCCTGAAGCCTCCACCAGCTGTATCCTGAGGGCTTGCTGGTCCTTGTGTGGCCTACAGGTGCAGCTTATACCATGAGCTCCAGTCAGACGCGGTGATGGGCAAGCATTGACACGGAGGACACAACCATGGACTACATAACCGGCTATTTCTGTGCTGGGACATGACCTCCAGCGACCTGCAGGGCGAGTGCAAGACCTGCCTGGACCCTGGTCACGAGCTTCACGGCCTCCTGCCCCATCAGTGCCTTCATACCTAAAGAGAAGATCCCTGACCCTCACAACCTGAAGCTCTGGCTCAAGGCCAGTGTGAACTCAGACAAGAGGGTGAAACATCCTCCATGATTTTTTCCATCCCTTTTCTTTATCTGGGCTTCCCTTGTGGCTCAGCTGGTAAAGAATCTGCCTGCAATGTGGGAGACCTGGGTTTGATCCCTGGGTTGAGAAGATCCCCTGGAGAAGGGAAAGGCCACCCACTCCAGTATTCTGGCCTGGAGAATTCCATGGACCTTATAGTCCATGAGGTCGCAAAGAGTCAGGCATGACTGAGCGACTTTCACTTCTTCATCTACTATGTTTCTAAGATAATGACCTTGGACGAAGGAGACATTATCTTGACCGGGAGGTCAAAGGGAGTGGGACCCTTTAAAGAAAACGATGAGATCTGGGCTGGTCTACATGGAGTCATCAGTAGGAGATGTAATGTGGAAAAGCCAGAATATTGAATCTATGCAAAGCACCCCAACTTCTTAACACAAGTTTCAGGGGAAAAGGGAACAAGACAAAAGCAAGCAAAGGTTATTTAATTAAATGTGACAATCTTATTAAACCAATTTTTAAAAATGATTGGATTGCTATGTATCAAAGGAGCCTGGACCCTGGACCCTGCTATGCATCAAGGAAGATGGACCCTCCAAAAAAAAACCTGATCTAGAAAAAGTGGGCCAGAAATGGAAACGAGAAACAGTGTCTTCTAGGAAACACCAAACCAAATGTTTGGAAGACTTACTTTCCTTTCCTAGAACTGGACTGGGTCATTCTGGGACCTGGTGTTCAAGTCTTAAAATCTGCAAAGGAAGCAGAAAAGCACGTTTCTTCAGTGTTCCCCAAATTTCTTTGATCATTAAAATCATCTAGAAGAATTTATAAAATTAAAAATTTAAAATTACTGGCCCATCTCAGGCCCAGTGTGTTAATTAATGGAATTAATCTCTAGCACTCCAAGTGATTCTTCTCATGAAAGTCTGGGGGATGCACTACTCCAGCTAGTCAGTTAATTAAAAGTTTTATTTAATAAGTGAGCAATTAATGAAGACCTCACTTGTTTGCTTGGGCTTCCCAAGTGGCTCAGCGGTAGAGAATCTGCCTGTCAGTGCAGGAGACAGGGGTTTGATCCCTGGCGGGAAGATTCCCCTAGACAAGGAAATGGTAACCCAGTATTCTTGCCTAGGAAATTCCATGGACAGAGGAGCCCGGCAGGCTACAGTCCATGGGGTCACAAAGAGTTGGACACAACTGAGTGACTAAAACAACACTTGTTTGCTTAGGGTGTATATTCTGGCCCAGAGATTCTGAATTCAGGAGATAATTTTGAAACTATTGTTTCTCAAATAAATATTCTGTCTTTTATCTACCCTGCCCTCCCCCCACCCCCCTCCCCCATAAAAAGGAAAAAAAAAAAAGTCTGCCAAAGGATAGGACTCCATCATATGACCAGATGGTGACCGTGATACTCATAAAGCTTCCCTCCGTCACCAGTGACATGCCTTTTACCAAACTCTTCACTGTCATTTGGACTTCACCTTTGAAGCTCCAAGGTCACCCCATCCAATGATAATGGTCATTCAATTGGAAATGTAATTACGTGATTGTTAATCAAATCCATTTTCTGCAGACTGAAGAAACAACTGAAAAGGTCTGTGGGGAGCTTCTTCCTGTTACGGCAATTGGAAGAGGATGTGGAACTGGCACTTTGATGAGAAGGTTGACTCCATGTAAGCCTCCTGGGGATGTGAGGAGAGCGGAAGGCAGTTGGTTTCATTTTTGAAAGATCAGAATTTTCTTTATCCTTTGGAGGCCTTAATTAATTTTCTGGACCATGAGCTGTGCCTTCAAAGAACACAGAGGACTGATCAGATTTCTAGCGCTTGATCTGCAGAGCAGTGATGGTAAGTGAACGTTTCTGCTGACATTCTGAAACTGACATGCTGACAAGTGAAGTGTTGCCTGAAAATCTCTCTTCCATCACCGTGAATGCGCAGTGTTTGTCAGGGTGGCGGTTTTGGGTAGTCCTCCTCCCAGAGTTTCAGAAGTAGGAGTTCCCGCCATGACCAGGTGAAGGGCTGAGTTGCATGGACCACTTTCTAATGTTGGACAGAGTGAGTGGGTGGCTTTGGGCGCCTGTTTCATGTTCACTGGTATCTGAAAGGCTATTCTAGAGATCCCTAGGGGAAATTTGTCATAAGTCTGAGATATGATATCTTTCAACTTTCTGTTTAGTGGACTAAAATCTTCAAGTTTTCAGATGACGTCCAGCCAGGTAAATAGATCTCACTTCAAGGGCCAACCTCAACAGAGTGGCAGGGGCTGCCTGAGGGCAGGGAGGATGCCAAACCTTCCCTGGGCCCAAAGGGGAAAGAGTCCTGAGGTTGTTACTAATGTCCATCCTCATGGGTGATGGGCGTGGGCATGAGTGGCCTGGGGACGAAATCATACAATGTTAAGATTAACATGTAGGTTATGGTAGAGTTTCTGTGCTTTGTTTCTGCACTTAGATTGCAGACTACTTGAGGGCAGGCTTTGGGAGTTGTTCATTTACAGAGTAGGTCACTGGTTATTTGGGACAACCTCTTCTCTTGCCCTTTAAAACCATGTTTTTTTGTTTTTGAAAATGTGTGCTTTAAAAACAGAGCAGTTTTAAAATGAATAACTAACAAGGAACTACTTTATAGCACATGGAACTCTGCTCAATATTATGTGGCAGTGTATTATTCCTGGATGGGAGGGGAATTTGGAGGAGAATGAATCATATATATGTATGGCTGAATCCCTTCCTGTTCACCTGAAACTATCACAACATTGTTTGTTAATCGGCTATTGTTATTGTTTAGACGCTAAGTCATGTCTGACTCCTTGTGACTCCATGGACTATAGACCGCCAGGCTTCTCTGTCTATGAGATTTCCCAGGCAAGAATACTAGAGTGTGTTGCCACTTCCTTCTCCAGGGGATCTTCCTGACTCTGGGATTGAACCTGCATCTTCTACATTGCAGATGGATTCTTTACCACTGAGACACCTGGGAAGCTCCCAATTGGCTATGCTGCTGCTGCTGCTGCTAAGTCGCTTCAGTCGTGTCTGACTCTGTGCGACCCCATAGACGGCAGCCCACCAGGCTCCGCCATCCCTGGGATTCTCCAGGCAAGAACACTGGAGTGGGTTGCCATTTCCTTTTCCAATGCATGAAAGTGAAAAGTGAAGGTGAAGTCGCTCAGTTGTGTCTGACTCTTTGCGACCCCATGGACTGCAGCCTACCAGGCTCCTCCGTCCATGGGATTTTCCAGGCAAGAGTACTGGAGTGGTTTGCCATTGCCTTCTCCGCCAATTGGCTATACCCCAGTACCAAATAAAAAGTTAAAGGAAAAAAGCAGCTTTGTCACATCCACTTCCCTCCAGAAACCCCCATCACCCAAGACTATCCAACCACACTGCAGAAGGAATTTTACTGAATGTCTTGTCCAAACACAAAGAGTTCCATTGCTTACCCTCCATCTGAATCTTCCCTGGATTATTCAGGACTCTGGCTTGGCTGCATGGAGTGCTAGCTTGACTCTTATGTTTAAACTGCATGGGAGTTAATTTTTCTCTCTCAACAAGAATTCTGGAGGTGAGCTTCTCACATGCAGCAGCTCCATTGTGGTGTCAATTTTCCAGACTTCCTCTGTCTTTGTGCTCTGCCATTTCAAGCATGTGGTTTTCATCCTCAGGCTTATCACCTTGTGGTAATAAGAGAACTCTTCCCCTGCAGGCCTCAGGTCTTCTGTTCTAGGAGGAGAAGGGAGAAGAGCATCTGTCACAGATATGCCAGTTGAGCTGGTCCCTTTTTGTCAACCTCCAGTAGATTTCTGCCTCCATCTCACCAGCCAGAATTGGGTCACATAGCCACTTCTAGCTGCAAGGGAGTCTGGGGGTGTTTCTGGGTTTAAGCAGGAAGGGCAGAGCAGACACTGGGTAGGCAACCAGCCTGGAGAGGCACAGCCTCCCAGTCACCTCCTCATCTTGCCTTTGTGGCCTGAAGACATTCCCCACACCTCCAGACATACGGTGCCAGACTCCTTACCCATCTCAAATATCCCCCCACCCTGGGTGGTCATGGAGGCTCAGATCTCCTTGCAGGGGGCAGATAGCTGTCTCACTTTGGATCCCACACCATATTCATGGTGAGACCACATTTCCCCTGGGTCTATCCAGCTCATGACTGAGTGCTGTGGGGTCACTGGAGTTGGTCACTCCTCCTCAGCATGGAACCTTTCTAACAGACAGCCGTTTCTCGGAGCCTCTCCATTAGCCTGGCCAAGGCTTTGCCAGAGCTGCCCTGAAACCTCATTTCCTCTCCTCTGCCTCCTCTCCTGGGTGTTAGGTCTGCATCATACTCTGAAGTCTCTCCTCTTCCTCCCCTCTTATCCTTTACAGGCATTCCACCCCCACCCCCCACCCCCGCCGAGGAAAAAAAAAGCCTCTTGTGCATCTAACACTATCTTAATGTCTGCCACTTGGAGAGCTGACACTGACTTGCTTTCCTGCCCACATGTTCAGAGCCTTCCTCTTATCTGGAGCAACTTCACTCTCTTTGATCTCCAGTTTGCAGTGAGAGGCACATAGTTTCCCTTGGAACCTCCTCATTACCCCCTTGGCTTCTGTAGAAGGTAGAGCCCAAGGTGGATTCTTCATTTGAATGCTTTTGCAAATATTTTTCTGTGTCACAAAATGAATCAGTCACATTGATTGAGCTTCTTATGTGCCAGGTCTATTTTACATGCTGGAGGAGACCACAATTTAGCAGCCTGGGTCCCTGCCCTCCTGGCTGCTCACGGGCTAGTGGATTTAGGGAAGGGTCTTACTTTTTTTAGTGATAAGGGGTGTGCCCTACCCACCTGTAGTCTCTCCATACCCTGGGGTCCTATCTAGCATTTCTATCTTGAGCCTCTCTGTCACTTCCCTGGCAAATTATAGGAGAAGCAGAGCAGCTATTGCCCCTCATCCAGCACATCAAAAGTCCAGGTACCACGGGCCTGGTGTAACCATGGCAACCTTAATGGGGCGCAATGACCTAGCATCAATCCAGCCCCAAGCTCACTGTAAAATGAGAGGGAGCTCTGTCTCTGCTCCAGATCTTTTGGAGGGAAGGGTGCCATGCTCCCTGTGGATGTCCAAGAGGTTTCCCTCATAAAACAGGTGATGCTACCTTCAGAATGAAGAAGAGCAGGAAACCCTGATGTCAGTGCAGAATGTTTTCTGTGGCCCATGACCTGGGTTGATATGTTCATCTGGCCATTTATTTACGTGCCCTGGATCTGCCTTGGAATATAGCCAGATGGGCACTCCAGCCATGGAAGGAACATGGGACATCTTATATGCAAATATGCATGTACCTGATGCACACTGCCAGACACATGGATGAGGCCAAACTGCCTTGTACATAATTCCTTACATCTGTCAGTTGTCTCTCTTCACCTTGCACACCTGGGAATGGCTCCATTGCAGTGTCCACTGGGTGCCAGTGATATGTTTTCTGCTCCCTTTGCTGAGAGCTGCCTTCTCCATGGCCTCCAGATTTCACCCCAGGTTTCCTGTCTTCTGAGCAGTCCTCCCTGACTTCAAGCAAACACTCAGCCTCCAGTGACCCTCTCTTCCATCTCTGTCTCCCCTGGAGTCCTGACTTTTTCTCCATGTAACCTTGCTCATGTGCGTGCTGGTTTGTTTTTGTTCTCTCTTCTCACTTGCATGTCACTTGTGTGTCTATCATGTTTTATCTCCTTAGCATCTAGCCAAGGGCCTGGCCCAGAGCATGTGCTCAATAAATGCCCATTGAATGACTGACTGGATGCTTTTCCCAGGCCCTTGGTATCCACCAGTGGCAGCAATACTGGGGATCTGTAACCAGGGGCAGTACAGGGAAGACCCCCATCTTGAAGGACATTATTTTCTTTTTCTGAAAGCTGCCCCTCTTGCCCCTCCAGTTGCTCAGTCTTGTCTGACTCTCTGTGACCCCATGAACTGTAGCACACCAGGCTTCCCTGTCCTTCACTGTCTTCTGAAGTTTGCTCAAACTCATGTTCACTGAGTTAGTGATGCCCCTCTGGGTGCCATGACATTTAGTGAGAGTTCTCACCTGTTGGAGGGCGCAGGGTATCTGTTCTTGGGAGGTGGGGAATCTGTGGTTGAGGGGAGGGCAATAGAAAGGGAGCGGCTCTGTTCTCCATCTTTTGGTGTTTATGTACCTTTCTCAATCTTGATTGTACTGTGTTATTAAAAAGCACTCTGGGCGAAGCACAGCAAGCTGGGAGGTCTCGGGTAGAACCAGACAGATGTCTCTGTTTAACTCGTAAGCTTATTACATCCTGCTGTGTCTCCAAAATTAAAACAAAAAGCTCCTCCACCGCTGCCTCTTAGACTTCACTGGACCAGACAGGAGTCATCCTCCTCGGCTAGCAGCCGCACGATGGAAGGGCGTGTTTCTACTGTTAGTCTGCTGGGTGTTGCTTTCCTCCCTCAGCTGCAGTCCTGACAGGGGATACTCAAGGTTATTGAATGTTTGAATGACTTGGGGCTGGAAGATAATTTATAAATGGGCCAACACTTTTCTGTTTAGCATGATGCTGGTGACACAACACTGTCACCAGGACCTGGGTTGAATGCTCTGTGGCAGCAGCTTTGGTGAGAGGACAATGGGATGGTCTCACACTCCTTTGACCAGTGACTACAGCTGTGTAATGACATCTGTCCCAGTCCCAGTGATGCTGAGTTTGAGCAAACTCTAGGAGATGGTGAAGGACAAGGAAGTCGGGTGTGCTGCAGTCCATGGGGTTGAAAAGAGTTGGATGAACAGCAACAAGTGATGCTGAACATTTGAGCCTCTGGAGATTGCCTTCTCCTTGATTAGAGAGGCCAGCGTGCAGGCAATCCATGTGGAGAGCTGGGAAGTCCACTCTGTTAGGATGGATGAGGAGGGGCTGGTAGCCACTTCAGCACCCTCTCAGCCAGCGTGCTCTTGCCCTTGGTCACCTCTCTCCCTGTTTCTGGTTGTTATGGCAGGAGGGTAAATGGCTTGGTCTCTTGTTGAGTACTGCTCCCTCCTCTGGATTGAACTCTCCAGCTCTTGAGAGTTCCAAAGGCTTTATTCCCCTCTGCTTGTGGTCCTTGGAGAAGGCAATGGCACCCCACTCCAGTACTCTTGCCTGGAAAATCCCATGAACAGAGGAGCCTGGTAGGCTACAGTCCATGGGATTGCTAAGAGTCAGACACGACTGAGCGACTTCACTTTCACTTTTCACTTTCATGCATTGGAAAAGGAAATGGCAACCCACTCCAGTGTTCTTGCCTGGAGAATCCCAGGGACAGAGGAGCCTGGTGGGCTGCCATCTATGGGGTTGCACAGAGTCGGACACGACTGAAGCGACTTAGCAGCAGCAGCAGCAGCTTGTGGTCCTGGAACAGACAGGCTTGACTATTCCTTTACTAAGGCTGATGTGATAAACTCCCAGTCTCTGTCCTCAATCATGTCATTTTCTAGGTGCTTTGGAGTTATTGAACGGTTTTATTTTTCTGGCCTTACTCGTCCCTGTAGTCACAATCATCACTTTCCTCCTCTTCTGGCAGCCAGAGGATTTTGATGTCAAGTCTACCTTCCTGAAACCTGATGAAAGGCACAGAGACTGAGCTGTCACCTGATGTCAGGGAACAGTTTACTCAGGGTGACATTTTGCTTGCTCCCCCATGACTCTTCTTGTTCCTCCAGCAAACATTTTCAGAATCACTTAATTCCTTAGAGCCCATGCAGATTCTCCTGGTGTGAACAGGGCTGTGTTCTTTGTCACATTAAGGCATTTAAAATGGACTTCAGGGATTTCCCAGTGAATACTCACTTCCTCCCATCACCAGGGGCAGGGGTCTCCTCTGCTCCCCATTGAAGTGTGGGTTAATTTTCTTTGCACCATCTTTAAGTCTCAGGAGAGGTGAAACTGTGGTTGTTGGCCCTGAACTGGGAAACCTGGAGAAGACTCGTGGGCTTGAGAAATGTAGAGGTGAGACCGGAGAGTTGGAAAAGCCACTGGCATGTGAGATTTACAGTTGACAAGCTGCCTCCACACACGTCTTTGGATCAGAATTCTTATGGCTCTGGATGTTTCTTCCAACGAAGTGGAGCAAAGTGAACCAAGTGTGCGGTGTCAGGTATTGGGCACTGGAGTTAGGTGAAGGTGGAGATGACCTCTATGCAAAATCCCTGAGGTTGGACTTAAGTGGTGGGCATCATTTAGTTTAGCTTCAAGATATGGTGTTTTTAGGAAGAAAAAAGGAAGAAATATCAGCCTAAATGTGTCCAGTGTATCACCAAATATTCTGATGCTTGATTAAAAAATAATAAAGTATTTTTATTAATTGAGTTCCTATTGTTAAAGAACCTTGCGTATATTATCTCCAATCATTATAAAAGCCATTTATGCTGGTGGAATTATCTACACCTTCCAGGTAAGGCACAGCACATTGAACAGGTTCATAGGGACATCTTGATGCCCACATCTTTCCTCAGCCTTGCCTATCTGAGCTGAAGTTAACCATCCTCCCCCTGTGGAAACTGCAAACCTTCTGTCTGTAGGCCCAGATTCCCTCCTCCCTCTTACCCTGACCGTCAGCCCACTGGGCTGTGTTAATTCTGCCTCATACCTGGGACTTGTCCATCTCTCTCTTTCCACTTTTACCAACCTCATACAAATCTGCATGGTCTTCTGAGATTCTTCTCTTGCCCTCCAGAGGTCCTCTCCACTCAGCATCAGAGCAGTCTTGACAAAACACAAACTACCCAGGATACTCGACTTTGGCCAGCCCATGCCTTCCCTCCACATCCTTTCTGGTCTCCTTCTCACCTGCCTCCCATTACACAGGCCCCTTCTAGTCTCTGAAGCATGTCCCCGTGTAGAATCTTCCTGTGTTCCTTTCCCCTGCCTTGAGTGCTCTGCCTCTCCCCTCTCCCACATCCATGCCTCTTACACTCTAGGTCCCTTGTTACTCTCCACCAGTGGATTTATTTTAATTTCCTCAGAGGTTCAGAATGGGGCTGGGAAATCTACATTTTCACAAACTCCCTCCACCCCGTGATTCTAATGCTTATGGTCTATACTTCAATGGAACACGTAAAGGGCAGTTTTCTTCTATGCAGCTACAGCTCAAGACAGTTCTTTGAGAAATGCCTGCAGAAAAGAAGTCCTCTGTGGGCAATGGCTACAGAGAAGCCACATGAGATACAAGACTTTCTGTGTCCTTGATAATATGCAGGAGGTGTTGTGGAAACCAAACAATGATGTTACTCAGCTTGACCTTCTTGGTGGGCACCAGGCTTGCCCCCAACTGTATTTTACACACTTCTCTGAACCTCGTTAAAAGTAGCCACCACTGTGGGTACATAAAGGTAGTTGTAAATGTAGCTTGGGTAGCAGCTTTATATTAGGAGTTAAGTGTTTGATCTTTCCAGGCGACAGCTGTGGCGTGGGTGCTGGTTGTGGGATGGATGTGTCTGGATGTTTGTCATGTGGTCTCATTACCTTCAGCAGCCCTGAGCTCAGGAAACATTGGACTGGTGTGAACCGCACTGCACTGACTTTCTGGCTTGGCAGCTTGGTTTGGACATTTCTCATTTTCAGTTGACAGCAATGAACTGTAGAACTGCGCTGATGCTGCCAAAGATTTGGAAAATTTTTAATATCCCCAAAAGACCTGTGCAGTTTTTGGAAAGAGGGAAGAAAAGGTTCTTAAAAGAAGATTATCACACGAAAAGTGAACTAGACACCAGGAATTTCTTCGGTTCTTTGCTTATTCCGGTTGTTTGGAATGCAGGAAAGTGGTGGTTTTGCCATAGTGAGCTGAGTTTTCTGTACACGGCCTTTTATTAATTGATGATTTTCCTTCAAATGGTCCCATTCTAATCAAGTTTTAGGTATAAGCCTAAGCTTGGATTTTTTTGGATTTCCTTATTAAAGTAATGAGGAAGAAAGAAAATATATTTATATATATGCCAATGCATATACTTCTTCGAAAACAGCTTTCCTTCAAGTCATTTAGGAAACTCTTATTTCCTGTATTCCAGAGACAAAGGAGAAATTGGTTCAAAAAAGAACCAAATTGTCCTTCCCTCCTGTTCTCCCTGTTTCCTTCCCCATCTGCCCTCCCAAAGACCTGTACTGAGCATTTACTCTGCATCTGTCTCGTTCACGTTTGCATATGTAGAATGTAGGGGAGCACCTGTATAGTCTCTGACCTCACTGAGCTTATAGTTTGGGAATTAGGGTGAGGGAGGAGGAGATAGGCACTTAATAAATAATTACAAGAATAATTAATTACATTTTCATAAATACAATGAAAAGATGCAAGATGCTGTGACAGCTTGTTATAGAGGATCAGGAAGGCTTCCTGGAGTAAGTGCCATTTAAGCTGAGACCTGACAGATAAAGAGTTGACTGAGTGAAGTGGAATAGGAGCTGAGCATTCCAGGCAGATATGGTCAAGCAGCATGTGCAAAGGCTCTGGGGCAGGAAATGCACAGCGCATTTGAACAAACAAATGAAGGCAAAGATAGTATTGGAGAGATTTGCAGGGGTCTGACCTATGCAGGCCTTTGTAAGGCAAACCCAAATCTGTGCACTTAATGCTAAAAGCAGTAGGAAGCCACTGGAATGTTTATGCAATGGTTTGTGTTTTTAAAAGCTCACTGTAATATTGTAGCTAATTGAGGAGAGTCAAGAGTGAGGAGGTGGGAGGGGGGTTCAGGATGGGGAACACATGTAAACCCATGGCTGATTCATGTCAATGTATGGCAAAGACCACTACAATATTGTAAAGTAATTAGCCCCCAACTAAAATAAATAAATTTATTAAAAAAAAAAAAAAAGAGTGAGGAGGAGGAAGACCAGCCAGGAGGCCACAAGAATATCTGAGTCATGAGATCGTGGTGGTGTGAAAGGGGTGACAGCAGTGAGGTGGGAGAGTAGTGAATAAGTTGGAGAAATATCCAGCAGGTAAAATTCATGACTGAGGGAGAAGGAGGTGTCAGGATGACTCCAGCATCTCTTTGAACGCACAGAAATGCCATTTCCTGAGGTGGGGAACTGAAGACAGTGGGAAGTAGAGAAGACCGGTTCGCTTTTGCACCTGTGAGGCTGAAGCTGCTCTGAGTCATCCAGGTGGAGTTGTCGAGAAGGCAGGTGATGTGTGAGACTGGTGCTCAGAGCGCAGGTCTGTCCCAGAGAGATACAGTTTGGAAATTTCACCAACTGCTAGCACAAGTTTTTCTCGACTCTGAGCGTCCCTTGCCTAAAGAATGTTACTATTTCAGCTGCAATGGAGGATTCACTAAAGTTCATGCACTTGTTCCGTCAGCTTGGACTCTGAATAACAGGTGGTCTGAAACCCCTTCAAAGTGGACGACAGAGAATGAGAGAGAAGCTGACACATAAAATTCACCACCACCATTGGGTACCGGCGTCTACAGAGCTGGGGCAGCAGGCAGTGGTCACAGGGCACCGTGGTACCAGGGATTATCATCAGCTGGGGAGCAGATGAAGACAACACACCTGAAGGTCTCGTCTAGAGAATGATTGGCGGTTCCAAAAGTCACTGGAGAGTCAAGTAAGCAAGCTCCAAGGAAATAGATGAACGACACCAGGGGTGAGCAGGGAAAAGCACTGAGTCAAGTATTCAGAGAGGCTGGTAGGGAAAATCAATAGAAACCAGCCTGTGAAATGCCCAGCATCTGGGTCATAAATACACCATGCAGGGAGGGTGAGAGGTGTATGCCTCCTAAACTCTCCTGGAAGGAAAAAATTTTAACTGTTGCCACTCTAATAGATTTGCAAAATGACAGGAAATCGCTACATAAATTGTGAAATGTTAGCTCAAAGTTCTATTTGTTTTGCCACTGCATAAAAACCATCCTCCTCCCACTCCATCAAAATAGCAAAACAAAGAACAAAAAGAAGGGCTTTAGTGTGGACATTGGGACATCAGTCACATTTTCTTTTACTCTCTCTCTCTACCTCACCCCAATCCCGTCCTTCCTACATAACCCCTCTCTCAACCACCCTCTTCACTCCATCTGTCATGTGATTTAACATTTCTGGAAGATTCTGGGATGATTAGAAGGAGTCATAAAAGATAGAGAAATAGCTGTGTTACGGCACAAAGTGAGAAATCATGGTTGAAGACTGTGATGTGTGGCGGTGGTGTGCGGGGAGGGCAGTGTTTATCTCGTTAGAAACTAAGGCAACTTTCTGCCCCCGCTGCCTCTCCCCTAAGAACTTTTTATTTATTTAGGGGATGTAGATGCCCAGGTGAGAAAAGGTGAGTGTACTTACCTGTAAAGGGGAAAGAAGGATTCAGGTGTTCATATGACTCAATGTATAAGTTCATTTTTGTTTTTTCAGTTACAAAATTATGAGACCCTAGTTAGGTTCACAAAGCTGTATTTTCCTGGCTGCAATGTCTTGGGTGAGCTGCTTAATCTTCCTGATCCTCAGTTTACTGAAAATTTGAGATGACAGTGATCATCTCCATCCAACCTTCATAACAACTTTTAAAAATCAGGGATTAAATTAAATGACACATGTAAATTCTTTATAAAGCAATTAGTTATCATTATGACCCTTGTATGAATTTGAGTTCAGTTTCTGTAGAATGATAGAAATATGGGCTTAAAAATGTAGCAAAGCAATGCAATGAAAATTAAAAAGGGAAACTCCATATAGCAGAAATCTGAAGCCAGAGAGAGTTCTTATCTGCACTGAGTGTTGAACTTCCTGGCAAACGAGGCATAAAGGGAAATTAGCTAGTAAATGATGCTCAGTATTTCTGCTGGAGTCATCAACTTTTTATAGAAATTACTGCCGGCAATTCCATCCCCGGCTTCTAGCTTAGGGTAGGCTTGAAATATTTGCTGAATGAACAAATTAAATTAAGACCTCATCTTTGTCTTTAGCCTAATGGGGAGAAGTTTGTCACGTGTATGCTTATATTAAGGGATCATATCTAACACAAGGGGCCAGTTTCCTAAAGCTGCATTAGCAATGGAACAGAAATTATATTTTTAGGACAATTTCTTTTATTGACTTCCATTGTTTGGTCAGTCAGCAATCATTTCTGGGGCACTGTTAGTTGCAGACACCACACCAGTTCTCTTCAGAAGAAAATGAAAACTGTAAGGACCCAGTACTTCAACTTATGTAGCCCAGAACATTACTCCCTTATGAACACAAAGAGAGATGCACAAAAAAGTTTATAGTCTTATTGTTTGTATAACAAGGAAAATGGGATATAATGTAAAAGTCCTTCTGAAGAGGAATGTAAGTAAACTATAGGACCTGTCTATGATGGAATACTATGCAGCTGTTAAAATCAGTGAGGCAGAGCCATGTGCTTCATCAAGGAAGAGTGCTCCTGTCTTATAATACTTAGTGGTAAAAGCAATTTGCAAAACATCATGTAGGCAATGATTTCATCTTCAGGAAAAACTATAATTATTAATAGTTTGTTGTTTTGATACACTGTTGACAAAATATGCAGTGGTTATCTTGTGACAGAAAGATTCTGGGGGATGTTTCGTTGTCTACATTCTGTGTTTCTCTAAGATGTGAATTTTATATTGCCTTGTATTACATGTGTTGTCAGAGCAATAAAGATGCTAAGTACAGTGCAGGGAGCTGTGGATAACGTGATGTATAAGTTACTGTCCCCCCCCTTGTAAATGTCAAAGTCTAGTAGGGGAGAAAGCCACTAAAGGAATGATGCCATCGTGTGAGCCCTGTGGTAACAGAACAGTGTCCAGGGGGCACAGGTGTTGTGGAGAGGTACAGGGTGGGGGAAGGGATGCCTGGAAGGGCGTTGTAGGGAAGTCGACCCTGAGCATGGTTGGAAAAATACCCAGAGTGGCCATGACCAGGAAGTTACATCAACAAATGCCAAATGAGGATTCAAAGTGGTCAGCAGCATAGTGGTAACTCAGGAAGTAGTTCCATTCTTGGAACATTCTGACTCACGAAGTGCCACGGGAGGTCAGACAATGGAGGGGACACTTTAAAGACAGATGGTCGAAGGGAGTCACAGAGTGTCAACTCAAGGCCAGTTTCTACAGGCCAGTCATGTGATTCTGCACATTCCCTCATTAGAAAGAACTTGGCATTAAATCAGAGCTTAGTTGGTGCTCTAAGGACACATTCAGATGATCCTAATGAATCCCCAAGCTTCCTGCACCACATCGTTCTTAAATCTTGACTTTATGGTTCAGAGGCAAGACACGAACGAGTGCCATCAGAGCGATATTTATTTGGAGATGAAATCACTGAGATACTTTGATTGATAGCAGGGTGAAGGCCTCAAGTTTCTTACTGACAAAAAGAACATGTTTTCCCAAATGTCTTCACATTTGTTTATCTCACAAAGGGCTTTGGCGGACACATGGGTCATCTGCCTCTGTTTTTCTCTGGTCTTTAGAGGTGGTCTTCTTGGCACTGCTTTCCCAGAAAGCTGCTTGTTAGATTTGGCATCCTGACTTGGTGAGGTGGTTAGGAAACACAGTTCAGAGTGGGGTGAGTCCAACGTACGCTGTCTCTCTCCAACCCTGTACCCATGCAAAAGAACTAGAGATGGAAAAAGAGAGTGAAATGGAAAAGGTGGGATGACTGAGGCTGCTCACCAAAAGGAGTTTACTAATCAGAGATTTTCATCCCAGCTGATTGGGGATCTTTATTTCCTCCCAGTTTGTTTCCACTGCCTGGCTCCATATTCAGTCTCTTGGATGCCATTTGGTCAATAAAATGTGTGTTGGACAGGGCTCATATCTCTCTGTTAACCTATATATAATAACATGCCTTCTAGGGGCACATATATATAACCTTTTGTCTCTCGGTAAACCTTATTAATGAGTATAACATACCTTTAGAAAGATGCACAAATCATAAGTGTATCACATGATAAGTATTCACAAACTGAACACATTTTGTCGAATCAGCTCCAGATCAAAACACGGAACATTATCAGCATGCCACCCTCATGCTCTCTTCCAGTTAATATGTCTCCCCACAGTCACCCTCCTGACACAGAATACCCACTATCCTGACTTATGCCTTAGATCAGTTTTACGTGAGTTTGAACTTCAAATTATATATTTGTGTGTCTCTGATTTATTTGATTCCGTGTCATGCAATTGTATTTTTATGAAGACTCATCTTACTACTGATGGACATCCAGGTTATTTGAATTTTGGGGTATTACTAGTAATGATGCTGTGAATATCTTTGTACGTATGTTTAGGTGAACATATGTGTACATATCTGCTGAGTATGTTCTTAGTAAAATTGCTGGATTGTAGGAATGAATATGTTCCATTTTAGCAGCTACTGCTAAGTGGTTTTCCAACATAGTTATGCTAATTTATACCCTTACCAGCAGCAGTGTATACAAGTCTCAGTTGATTTATATCTTCTCCTACATTTTACATGACTTGCCTTTTTCATTATAACTATTCTAGTGGGGGCTTGTTGGTATCTGATTGTAACTTTTTAACTTTGCTTTTGCATGATGACTAAATGAACCCAATCACCTTTTCATCTACTTTAGCTAATCTGGATATTCTCTTTTGTGAAACACCTGTTCAAGTCTTTGGCCTATTTTATTGGGCTCTCTTCGACTTAATGATTATAGGATTTCTTTATATGTTTTGGATGAGTCTTTTGTTAGATAAATGTATTGCAAATACATATATCTGTGGCTTTAAAAAATTGAATGATGTCTTTGATGAGTGGATGTTCTCAATTTTAATGTAGCATGATTTATCAATTTTTTTCCTTTCTGGCTAGTGCTTTTTGTGATCTATTTAAGACATGTTTGTCTAGCCCAATGTAATAAAAATATTCTCTGCATTTTCTTATAAAAGTCTTATGTTTTTAGCTTCAGCATTTATGTCAACAGTTCCTCTGAAACTGATGTTTGTGGGTAGTATTTGGTAGGAATCAAGACTTACATGTTTCCGCATATGGATATTCAATTGAATCAGCACCCATCGTTTACAACAGTGGCCTTTCCCTTCTGCACTGCACATTTACTTTTATTATGGCCCAGAGGACTGCATCTTTGTGTGTTTATGTCCCTGGACTATCTTCTGTGTCATTTGTCAGGTTATCACTATGCCAGTAGCACACTGCTTTAATTACTGAAGCTTTAACTTTGGGTAATGTAAGTCCTTTGTTGTTATTCTTCAAGACTTTTCCCTTTCTCTGCACATTTCGGTATAGATTTTAGAATCACTTTTCCATTTCCAAGGAAAACCTGCTGAAATTTTGAGTGAGATTCCTCACAACTGGTAGATCAATTTGGAATTTGCTATCTTTTTGACATCAACTTTTTCAGCTCACAAACATGATACAGCCCTCCATTTATTTGAATTTTCTTTACCTATTTCACAATGGGTTGTTGTGTTCTATGTAGAGATCTTCTTTTGATTTGTTTCATTATTCATTACATTTCCCTTTTATTGACCAGTTGTCCTAGGAGTTCATCTGCTTTATTAATCTTTCAAAGCTGAACTTTTGGCTTTGCTGATTGAAGCCATATTTCCCCCTTTTTCCCTTTTGCAGTAATTCTAGATTTACAAGAAAAATTGTGAAGATAGTACAGAGAGATCTCAGATACTTTTCCCTCTGCTTTCTCTAATGGTAACATCTTATGTAACCATGGTACATTTTTTGCAACTAAAAAATTAATGTTGGTGCAGTACTATTTACTATACCTTAGCCTTTTTTTCATATCCCAAGTTTTTCCATGAGTATCCTTTTCTCTTGTTTCTGAATTTGGTCCAAGATAGCGCCTCACATTTGTCTTATCTCTCTAGTCTCCTCTAGCCTGTGACGGTTTTTTTTGGGGGGGGGGGGGGATGTCCTTGTCTTTCGTGACCTTGACACCTTTGATGAATGCTGTTGGGATATTTTGTAGAGTGTTCCTCAATTTGGTTTTGTCTATTTTTTCTCAATTAGACTAAGGTTATGGATATTGGGGAAGAATACCTCAGATGATAATTCATTACCTCATATCATGAGTTATATGATGTCAGTATGACCAAATGCTGGTGTTATTAACTTTGTTCACTTAGTAAAAGCACTGTCTGCCAGGCTTCTACAACTGTAAAATGGCCTTTTTTTTCCCTTTCCATACTCTGTGCATTAGAGGTGAGCCATTAAGTCCAGCCATCACTCAAGGTGAGGGAAAGTAAACTCCACCTTCTAGAGGGATGCGTATCAAAGAATTTGTGGACATACTCAAAGTTCCACAGTAGTTAATAATTATTTCAGGAGTCACACTTTGAGGCTATGCAAATATCCTGTTTCTCCTTAAAATTTTACAGATCAATTTGAAAGCCCATGGGCAGAGGAGCCTGGTGGGCTACAATCCACAGGGTTGCAAAAGAGTTGAACCCGACTTAGTGACTAAACAACAAGGAAAGGATATTGCCTGCAGCAACTCTTACTGTAGTGTTCTAATAGTGTTTTTTCTATTTCTCTCATTCCTTACTTTTTTAAATTGGAGTTTCTCTGTAATAGATTATTGTTGACTATAGGTACAATATTGTCTAGCAGATCTCTAGAGCTAATCCATCTTGTTTGACTGAGACTTTTTGCCCAATGACTAGTAACTCCCTGTTTCTTCTGCCCCAAGCCCCTAGCAACTGCCATTTCACTCTGATTCTATGAATTTGACTATTTTACTTGCCTCGTGTAAGTGGAATTGTGCACTATTTGTCTTTCTGTTACTGGCTTATATCTTTTTCTTTTTTAAGCAGTCTCTTACCTCCTAGAACTATGAGATGCTTCAGTCCCCAGACTTAGAATCAGTCACTTCCTTTCATTGGAAAATGGTATTTAAAAACCCAAGATCTGGGTGTTAGCTGTGCTCACCGGGGTGTCATTGATTCTAGGTTTTCTGAGTGTACAAAGCTAGAAAAATGATATATACAGTATATACATATACACATATGTTATATTCCATATCGACATTTGTTTCTGTATTCATTTGTATATATTTGAATAAATCATGAGTTTCTACTGAGTTCTGTGACTTGAATCCAGCAGGGTTCACTTTAGACTTCCCCTCCCTTGTTTGTATCTTCTTTCTTTTATAGTGAAAAACATGGTTCTCATTATGTGCAATATATTTATTTATTGTTCAATCTTAGCATATAAGTAATTTTAGACTTGTTAACCTGTGCCCCTGTGAAAAACAGATTTACCAACTGTAATACTCAGGCCTTGTGTCTTTAGCATCACAGTATCTAGATAAACCCTGTTTTTCTAGAAATTGTGTCATAAATTAGCTTCATTTGTCACACATGTACAGTTCAATCAGGCAAAAGCGTGCATCATCTTGGTGGAGCAGATTATGAATCCAAGAATGTATTGGACAGGAAGTTAGGCAAGACCTCCCCTTTTCTCAGGATTCTGACCAACTGGACATAGACACAAGCTGCCAAGTGGGAATCAGGTCTAGTGTCACATTTGATACTGAGAAGATGCACTGCGGAATACGGTGGGACATATCACATGTTACTTCCTCCTATCACATGGAAGTAACAGCTGTTCTGGGGCAGAGACAGAGAACAGTAGGTCTGACCTGCAGTGGGGAGGATGAGAGGCAGAGGGGAGGCCTGTCTAGGTGAGGAAGACAAGGGGTCAGACTTTCCTTGGAGAGTAAGAGGGCAGAAGGAGAGGGAAACGCAGAGAAGGGGGTCAGTTCTACTCTGACATGCTGGTGGGTTACAAGGATTCATGGTATCTCAGGCTCCCTGGGACATGACAGGGTGTAGTGGGCAGAAACAGGAGTGTTTATTCCAGGACTGGAGCTGTCAGGAGTGGAGTGGGGACCTCTTTCCTTAAGTGGTAAACTTGGGTAGGAGGTGTTCCCTCTCTGAGTTACTTTACCTGGTCAACAGATTTTAGGAAAGACAATTCTGTCTTTAGGAAAGACACTTATGAAAGACAGTTCAGAGCAAGGCTTTGAAATTCTTCTGAAATAAACACAGAAGTGGTCATTTAAAAAATAGAGTTGATGTTTTGATTATGACTGTAATTGGTGTTCATTTAAAAATTTAGACAATATGAAATATAAAGAATAAAATCAAATGACTATAATCTAAATGTCCAAGAAAAAGTAATGTTAACATTTTGTGGTATCCTTTTTTGGTTTTTTTTTTTTAACTCATTAATTTTTTTCAAAAAACTGACTTTTGGTTTTGCTGATATTCTCCATTTTTTTTGGTCAGCTCTGTTTCATTAATTTTTGTTCATCATCTCATTGCCTTTGCTTTTTTCTAGCTTTTCATATGTAAATTTAGGCCCTTTATTTTAGATTGCTTTTCTTTACTCGTATACATGTTTAAACTTATACATTTCCCTTCAAGGACTGCTTTGCTGTATCACACAGATTTTGATACACTGGTTTTCCCTTTCATCCTGTTCCAAATATTTTCTAGTTTCCTTGGTAATGTCTTCTTTGGCCCATCAATTATTTACAAGTCTGTTTGCTTATTTTCTAAATATTTGAAGATTTTCCGTATTTTCTCTTGTTTATGACTAATTGAACTTCAATGTGGTCAGAAAACATACTCGACATGTTTCAGTCCTTTCAAACTTATTGAAATTCATTTTATGGCCCAGATTACTTATCACAGTGAAATTTCCACGAGCACTTGAAAGCAATGTGTATTTTATTGTTGTTGAGTGTAGTATCTAAAATGTCTATCAGGTTAAGTTGTTGCAAAGTGTTGTTCAAATCTTCTATATACTTAACTGATTTTTATTTTGCTACTTTAGTTTAATAAGAAGATTTTTATTATCTCTAATTTTAGATTTGTCCATTTTTCCTTTTGGTTTGTTAAATTATTTGAAGTTTTGTGCAATTTGAAGCTTTCTTATTTAGTACAAAGGCATTTAGGATTATGTTTTCTTAATTAAAGACATCATTCTTGAATTTGAGGAAAGCAGATTGCCCTTTATGATATGGGTGAGCCTCATCCCATCAGTTGAAAGTCTTAACAGAACAGACTGACCTCCCCTGAGCAAGAAGGAAGCCTCATAGGAGATGGTTTTAAACTTGAACTGCAACACTGACTCTTCCTTGGGTCTCTAGGATGCCAGCCCACCTTGCAGATCTTGGATTTTCCAGCCTCCATAATTATGCAAATTAGGTGAAAGTCGGTCGTTGTGTCTGACTGTTTGTGACCCCATGGACTATACAGTCCATGGAATTCTCCAGGCCAGAATACTGGAATGGGTAGCCTTTCACTTCTCCAGGAGATCCTCCAGATCCAGGGATCAAACCCAGGTCTCCCGCACTGCAGGCAAATTTTTTACCAGCTGAGCCACAAGGGAAGCCCAAGAATACTGGGGTAGGTAGTCTATCCCTTCTCCAGTGGATATTCCCGACCCAGGAATTGAACTGGGGCTTCCTGCATTGAATGTGCATTCTTTACCAACTGAGCTATCAGGGAAGCTCATAATTATGCAAGGCAGTTCCTTAAAGTTAATTCCTATCTCAGATTGGTTCTGTTTCTTTGGAGAACCCTGGCTAATACAACTACATTAAGTACAATTTTCACTTTGATATATATATTTCATGTCTAGAAGTTTCATTCAGTTCTTTTTTCATGTTTTTTATATCTGAATTATAGTCATGTTATTCTTTATGTAATTCACTCGCTTCAGTAGTTTCCAACTCTTTGTGACCTTATGGACTCTAGTCCACCAGGCTCCTCTGTCCATGGGATTCTCCAGGCAAGAATACTGGAGTGGGTTATTTCCTTCTCCAGGGGATCTTCCCGACCCAGGGATCGAACCCACATCTCCTATGACTCCTTCATTTCAGGTGGATTCTTTACCCACTGAACTGCCTGGGAAGCCCTTCTTTATTCTTTAGCATGTTTATAATAGATGTTTAAAAAAATCTTACCCACTATTTCTGCATCTGTTTCATGTGATTGATTTTTTTCCCAGTGCAGTCACAATGGCCTTCCTTTTGTGTGCCTGCTTCCCTGAGATCTCTTCCTTTTCTTATGAAGACACTTGTCATATTGGATTAGGGCTTATGACCTCATTTAAAGCTTAATTACCTCTTAAAAGGCTTTAATCTCCAAATACAGTCACATGGAGAGGGGTTAGTGCTTCAGCCTATGAATTTGGGGGGGATACAGTTCAGTCCATAACACTGTTGTTATTTTGTTTCCCTTAATGAGTGTCACTTAATGAGGCTGTGTTCTGGCAGGGAGTTAAGTTGCTTGGGAAACAGCCTCCCTCTTTCAGGGCTTGTTTTCAGCCTTGTTAGGGCAATACCGTAGAAGCCTTTATTCTAGATCTGGTGTAGCCCCACTGTGAGGACATGGTCCTTCTGGACTCTCTACTGATTGCTGATCAGTGATGAGTCACTGCCCTGGCTGGTCAGGACTTAACGTTTCTTTCAGTCTTTTCAGCTGTCCAAGTGTTCAGCTTACAGACCCCTGGTCATTTTGTTCCTGGTTCTGTGGAGTTTCATCCTGTTAACGCACACCTTAATACTTGTGCATTAAAGAGTTTCCTGAAGCTCTTTCTCTGCCCAGGTCTCCCTTCTCTGGAATTTTGCCTCCACAAAGTCCGGCTGTCCCAGCACACTCAGACCCAGGTGTCTGTATCCACAGTGCAGCAAGACTGTCCACTTGCTTGGGATTCTCCGTCTACAGTCTGTAAAGTTCCTCTGGTCAAGAACGAGGGCAAAAACAAGGCTGTTCTTATTCCCCCCCCACCCAGAGATTATAGCTCTGCAATGACTGTTGTTCCATATTTGGAAACCATTATTTGTATATTTTTCCAACTACCTAGTTGTTCATAGGAAAAGGAGATATGTAGCCAGTTACCCTATTAAGGCATATTTCTTTATTCTCATATATTTAAGACCTATGGAAGAGGCAGAAAATGTTAAAAAAAAAAAAAAGCAATCCTATGGTGTCTAGATTTTGTGTCTGCTTTGTTTCACTTCTTTTGTCTTAAAACCTTTTATTAAAACCTTTATTAAAACCTGTCATTAAAAACTCCTTAGGATGCTGCGTTAATTGGATGCTGTATGTTTGGACTGAAGAACAAAGCCAGGGACAGAGTCAGATCCTGGGTCTTGGCCCTGGCCCTGATGAGGCATTGGCAAAGGGGACCCTGGGCTGTGGGAAATAGAACACTGGGGCCCTGGGGCTCCACGAGGACAAGTGCTGTGTCCTTCCTCACCACTGCACTTTCATCCATTCTCTCAAATCATGTCCTGACTTTGCATCTTGCCAAATAAATACCTCTGGCTTTATAAGTACCTTGCTGACCAGGCAGCTGGATGTAAGTGTTTAAAGCATGGCTGCTAGATTTTGATGTCAGACATATTTAGCCTTGAGGCTCTTTTAGCTTCTTTACTCAGTAGTTAATGGCTCTTGGGAAAACCGTGATACCTCTTCAAATCCTCCATTTGCTCATCTGTAAGGGAATGAGTGTCATGATCTCACTGTGCTGTTGCCGGGTCTAATTGAGATCATAACCTAAGAGCACTGGGTATCATGTCTGATACAAGCTAGGTTTTCTCTGGTTGCCTATAGGGTTTCTTCATAAAATCAGATGTAAAACTATGAACGGGATGTATCTGGGGCTAAGGTGAGCTGCAGGGAACTTGAGGACCTGAACAACTCTGTGCATCATTTCTTTGTTCACAGACCAGAAAATGAAACCAGGCAGATGATCTCCACCAAGGTTATCATCAAATTCCTGGTTGTGAAAGTCTAGCCAGGTGAGGCTTGGCTTTATCTGACAGTTTGCAGAACTGGCTGCTCAGGCAACAGTTTCTGTCCTACACATAACCTGGGACACCAGCTGTCTTGCCTTTCATGGGGTCTGCCCGCAGCTGTGATCAGGACAGACTGTGGTGGCTGCTACACATGAGACCAGTAAGGATCATTACAGACCCGTCTGTGTTTGGGTTCTAGGCAGTTAGGAGCTGGACCTTTACAAAAGGCTTTGCATTCACCCAAAGCATGAACTCAAATTTCATTGGTTCTCCTCCTTTGCCTTTTAGCTAGCTCCTTTCCTTTCATCATTTCTGCTGTTCTGATACTTGTGTCTTTTGTTTTCCCCTCCTAGGATGCCTGTTTCTCCATGCTTGTCTGGCTACCCTGATTTGTCCTTCAGAATGTGTCCCCTGATTGGCTCACATTTCCCTCTTTCGACGCTCACTCTCATCCTGTCTCTCACTATACTATTCAGTCATTCCCTGTTTATTCAAATATTGTCTGGTACCTAGCAATATTGTTTTTTGAGCAGCTGAGGAAATAGGGAGAAAAGATAGTTAATCATCTAATCATTGTTCAGCAGAAACTAACCCATCATTGAAAAGTGATAATACTCCAAAAAATAAAAAACAAAGAAAAGAATAGAGGTCAGAGGAATTACAAAATGTGTTTCATACCCACTGCCATTTAGGAAAGCACTGTCAAAGCAGAGAGCTCCTGCATGGGGTAGGAACGCCACATTTGCAATAGTGCCAGGCACCTGGCAGCATGAGAAATGCTTGAGGCATTTCCAAGTACTCCTTTGCTTGGTTGTTCCTTCATTCACTTATTCAATATTTATTAATGTATGTATGTGCCAAGCACAGTTCTAGATGCTGCTGGAAATATCACTAGTGAACAAAACTGAGAGAAAAAAACCCGAAAACCAACAACAACCCTATCTTCATGGAGCTTATGCTTTAGTCAGGGGCAGCTGATTATGAAGGGATCTAATAAGCCAGGTGGTGAGCTTCCTGATGAAGAGAATTAAGGCAGCATTAGGGAGGGGGGGATGGCGGGCACTACTTTAGCTGGAATAACCAGGGGAAAACTTCCTCTGAGGACATTTGAATAGAGACATGGATGAAGCAAGGAGTCAGGCATCCATATTCTGTGAAAAGCTGTGTTCTAAGTAGAAAGAGGAACGACGGGAAGGCCTTGGGATGGGAGCCATCTTGATAGTGATAACCACCATTTTTTTCTCAGTGGTAAGATGACCACAGAACCTTCATTTTGCATTTCACCCTTTGGCATTATATAGCTCTCACCAGATAAACCAAATAATGTTACAGATCCACCTTACTTTGTGGTTCAGACGGTAAAGACTCCACCTGCAATGCAGGAGATCTGAGCTCGATTCCTAGGTTGGGAAGATCCCCTGGAGAAGGGAATGGCTACCCACTCTAGTATTCTTGCCTGGAGAATTCCATGGACAGAGGAGCCTGGAGGGCTATAATCCATGGGGTCGCAAAGAGTTGGACATGACTGAGCGACTAACATTAACACTTTACTGTGTACAGTGGACATATTCCTGGAAAAGTGAGCATATCTATGTGAATTTATTTTTTGTAATTAAATTCCACTTTAAAGGCACACAAGGAGCTTGTCCTTTTAAGGGACTCCACAGCTGAATCTTTTAGTCGAGTGACCAGTCAGCCTTAGAGGATCCCTTATTTCCTTATCATTTCAAAATCCTATGCTTTTATGTCTCTACAGAGGCTCAGGTTCTGTATATTTTCATGAAGGTAGAGAAAACATAGCACTAAGTACATGTAAATGGCAGCCAGCAGGTAAAATTTCACTGGAATAGACTGAAATTGTTTCTTTCCCCCATGCAATATAAGGTTTATCAATCTCTACCTGACTTCCCCTGTTATCCATAAAAATGGCAACTCTGGGCAGAAAGGAAGTAGACATTAGAAGTCAGATGACTGGGAAAAAAGACTTTAAAGTAGCTGTCTCCTAAACTCTGTTTAAAAGAGCAAGCCCACGTCTTTTCTCTTAAGGGAAGGATCTCCTTTTGAATTTCAGTTCAAGTGGGCTGTGTTATGCTAGGAGCAAGTAAGGATGGTCCAGTTCCAAATTTTTTTTCAGTTTCCCAAAATCATCTTGGTTATTGTAAACAAACAAATGAAATGAGGCATAAAATGAATCATGCAGAGTGTATGTGTGTACATGCATGCATGTGGAGGAAGGGTTGATATGTGAATATTTTTACATGTCTCTCAGGTGGCACTAGTGGTAAAGAATCTGCCTGCCAATGTAGGAGATGAAAGAGACATGGGTTTGATTCCTGGGTTGGGAAGATCCCCTCGAGTAGGAAATGGCAACCCACTCCAGTATTCTTGCCTGGGAAATCCCATGGACAGAGGCGCCCAGCGGGCTATAGTCCATGAGGTTGCAATGAGTCAGATACGACTGAGCACATGGAAAGGTCCAGTTTGGTGGGGTGAGTGCATTAAATATGGCAAGGATAACATTGGCAGTATGGCTCCTACTGGAGATATTTTTAGTGAATGGATTGTTTGCTTGAGTACCCTGCTAGTATGTAACATGGCAACCTCCTATGATTTTTAAACTATTCGTTCATAATGATTCAAGAGCTACTAAAGCAAAAAGGGAAAAATAAAGAAAAGAGAACAAACAGATAATTCACGGACAGAGTAATTTTCTGGCTTGAACAAGGAGCCAGTCCTCAACAAAGTCAGTGCAGAAGGTTCATCCTCCAGCCACTCAGGGGTCTTACTGAACCACCATCAGCAACCCAGCTGTTGGTGCTGCTTGGACTTCATGTGCAGCCTACATTGCTCAGCTGGGGATGGGAGGGAAAACTCTTTTCTTTTGTCCTCCTCTTTTTACCATCAATGAGTCGGCAGGAATGCTGGTTCTGAAGACAGTTTCCTATGCAGTGTACATTTCCCAGCTCTTTACAGTGGAGGCAGTTTCATAGTGATTTTGTTGTGGTTTCTCAACCTTGGGAGGTATAGGCAGTTCCCCACTTAGGCACCGGAAGTGAGTAGGGAGTTACAGTGCTCAGGGCAACTCCACCAGCAGAGCCGTTTGTTTGGTATCTATCAAGTCCTGCCACTTTGAAATCATCTTCACTGCAATCTTATAGGTGTCACCTTCATCCCTTCTCTCAGTGTGACAAGGGAACAGACGGAAGTCTCCTTGGAATGACCTTTGGGTGAAGTTCTTAGCCTCTCACTCCACCTAAAACATCTTCTGAACTCTCTCTTTCCTTGGAGTTGAGGTAGCGCTTGTCTGACCCACTCATCTGTTGCTTTTCCAGTCCAGATTTTGGGTGGAATTCGTCCATGTTTGTGATACCTTTCACTAGATAAAGGCCATTTACTCATTCAGCCAGTGAATACATAGCTATGGCTGTTCTGGGCCAAGCACTGTGCTGGTGTTCTGGCTGTGTGAATTTGCATGCTCACGGCAGTGCTTGTTATCAATCTAGAGCCCACTTACCTCTGGCAGTTTCACAGATGGACATTGTACCTCCAGCCATGCCTGATTCTTTGCTAACGTGCTGGTACTGGCAGGAACACAAAGCCTTTTGGTCCGGTGGGCTTGCTGTGAAGGTTGATATTGATAATGCCGATGGAGATGGGATGGGTGTCAAGCATCAGAAAGGCACATGGTCACTTAATCTACTTTTATTCATTCCTTCTCATGTCCTCAAAGTCAAGATCTCTCTCTCTAATATTGGATGGTTTGGCAGAGAGCGCCCTCACATTTTGAACTCTGAAAAAGAGCTCTTATATCAGGGCTTTTTAAAAAGCAAATTTAACAGAACCCAACAAAGTTTTTAAAAAGTGTTCTCTCAACATTTTATTGTGGAACAAAAAATTTTGTGAGAGATTAAAAGAAAAAGAATCGTATGTGGACCTCACTGCATGTTAGTTGACCTAGTCTTGGAAGGTTGCATGTAAACCCCAAATTTGTAACTCAAAATCTATTTTAAGTCCACCCTGAAGAGTTGTTATTTAAAGAAATCCTGTAAAAAAGAATAACCAGAACCCCCTGAAAGTTAGAGTTGGCGGAGGCAGCAGATTCTTCTTTTTTTTTAAGGAGGGTGGGAACATGACTCTTACAGCCATCTTGGTTTAGCCCCAGACTGGTATGGCCTGAGAATCATAATTTTAAGAAACTGTGGGAATAAGGAAAGAAGAAAGAATGGATCAAAAGATATGTGGAGTATGGACAATGGCTTCATTTTTCTCCACTGGGAAAATTTTATTCCCTGTCTCTCCCTTCCCAGAAAAGATTCAGGGGTATGGCCTCAGTTTGTTTTGAACTGTCGGAAGGAGAGTGGGGGAATGCCCTGCTTTCACAATATCGGTCACTGCACAGAGCAACATTTCTCAGGAGGCCCAGGACACAACGTTAGAGAGAAAGGGGTAACTTCTGGTTCTGCAGGGACACATTCCTAAGGAAGTAATTGTAATATTTTGTTTAGAAAAGAGGCAAGATCATTTGCTTAAACATCTGAATTGGCTATAGGAATCCCATAATTTGCATTTGCTGGGGGCATTTTGTGGATTGTTATCTTGAGAAGAAACAAAGAAAAACTTGGTTTCAAACCCAACATTCCACAAGGAAATGGAAATTTCACTGTTCCTTTCTGACATAAAAGGTCATCTTGTTGTTTATCTATGAAGCCAGGGGAAATTGGCTGTTGAGTACTTTGCATTTGGAAACACTGGCCCAAATTCAGAGAAGTCTGATGCATTCTCCCCTCTCAGCCCTGTTTTTATTTAAAGATGCTGGATTCATGAATCATTGGGTGAAAACTTGAAACACAGCTCCTTCTGTTTCAGAAGATGGGGACCTTAGTGCAAAAAGAGAACCCAACATCAAGGATGCCCTAGAATGCCTAGGGATGTAGACTCTGAGAACGTAACTGCTATAACATTCCTGGTTTTGGGGTTACAGGATGCACTGTACTCTCTTGTACTTGATGAAATCACTGTAAAAACCTTTGGCAAGATGGGGATCTCGGGTGCATCTTGAAGTTTCCAACAAATTCTCAGAATAGTTACCCTTCAAGGAGGGTGGTGACATAATTGGCTAAATGCAAAATGAAAATGTAGGGACCTTTGTTTTTTTTTTTTTAAGTATAGTTAAAGGGGTTAAAACATCAACCTTTTCCTTTAAAAATATTTTATTGTAAAGCATAATGGTATAAGTTGTGATACATGAGTAACAAAAATTATAAACGGTTAAAAAAAAAATGGTTAGCAAAAATCAACAAAACTAAAAGCTGGTTTTTCAAGAAGATAAACAAAATTGACAAGCCATTAGCCAGACTCATCAAGAAACAAAGGGAGAAGAATCAGATCAACAAAATTGGAAATGAAAATGGAGAGATCACAACAGACTCCACAGAAATACAAAGGATCATAAGAGACTACTACCAACAGCTATATGCCAATAAAATGGACAACTTGGGAGAAATGGACAAATTCTTAGAAAAGTATAACTTTCCAAAACTGAACCAGGAAGAAATAGAAGATCTTAACAGACCCATCACAAGCACAGAAATCGAAACTGTAATCAGAAATCTTCCAGCAAACAAAAGCCCAGGACCAGACGGCTTCACAGTGGAATTCTACCAAAAATTTAGAGAAGAGCTAACACCTATCCTACTCAAACTCTTCCAGAAAACTGCAGAAGATGGTAAACTTCCAAACTCATTCTATGAGGCCACCATCACCCTAATTCCAAAACCAGACAAAGATGTCACAAAAAAGGAAAACTACAGGCCAATATCACTGATGAACATAGATGCAAAAATCCTTAATAAAATTCTAGCAAACAGAATCCAACATCATATTAAAAAGATCATACATCATGACCAAGTGGGCTTTATCCCAGGAATGCAAGGTTTTTTTAACATCCGCAAATCAATCAATGTAATACACCACATTAACAAATTGAAAGAAAAAAACCATATGGTTATCTCAATAGATGCAGAAAAAGCCTTTGACAAAATTCAGCATCCATTTATGATAAAAACCCTCCAGAAAGCAGGAATAGAAGGAACATATCTCAACATAATAAAAGCTATATATGACAAACCCACAGCAAACATTATCCTCAATGGTGAAAAATTGAAAGCATTTCCCCTAAAGTCAGGAACAAGGCAAGGATGCCCACTTTCACCACTACTATTCAACATAGTTTTGGAAGTTTTGGCCACAGCAATCAGAGCTGGAAAAGAAATAAAAGGAATACAGATAGGAAAAGAAGTAAAACTCTCACTGTTTGCAGATGACATGATCCTCTACATAGAAAACCCTAAAGACTCTACTAGAAAATTACCAGAGTTGATCAATGAATATAGTAAAGTTGCAGGATATAAAATTAACACACAGAAATCCCTTGCATTCCTATACTCCAATAATGAGAAAACAGAAAGAGAAATTAAGGAAACAATACCATTCACCATTGCAACAAAAAGAATAAAATACTTAGGAATATATCTACCTAAAGAAACAAAAGACTTATATATAGAAAACTATAAAACACTGATGAAAGAAATCAAAGAGGACACAAACAGATGGAGAAATATACCGTGTTCATGGATTGGAAGAATTAATACAGTGAAAATGAGTATACTACCCAAAGCAATCTATAGATTCAATGCAATCCCTATCAAGCTACCAATGGTATTTTTCACAGAACTAGAACAAATCATCTCACAATTTGTATGGAAATATAAGAAACCTCGAATAGCCAAAGCAATCTTGAGGAAGAAGAATGGAACTGGAGGAATCAACCTGCCTGACTTCAGGCTCTACTACAAAGCCACAGTCATCAAGACAGTATGGTACTGGCACAAAGATAGAAATATAGATCAATGGAACAAAATAGAAAGCCCAGAGATAAACCCACGCACATATGGACACCTTATCTTCGACAAAGGAGGCAAGAATATACAATGGAGAAAAGACAATCTCTTTAACAAGTGGTGCTGGGAAAACTGGTCAACCACTTGTAAAAGAATGAAACTAGAACACTTCCTAACACCGTACACAAAAATAAACTCAAAATGGATTAAAGATCTAAACGTAAGACCAGAAACTATAAAACTCCTAGAGGAAAACATAGGCAAAACACTCTCCGACATAAATCACAGCAGGATCCTCCATGACCCACCTCCCAGAATATTGGAAATAAAAGCAAAACTAAACAAATGGGACCTAATTAAAATTAAAAGCTTTTGCACAACAAAGGAAACTATAAGCAAGGTGAAAAGACAGCCTTCAGAATGGGAGAAAATAATAGCAAATGAAGCAACAGACAAACAATTAATCTCAAAAATATACAAGCAACTTCTGCAGCTGAATTCCAGAAAAATAAACGACCCAATCAAAAAATGGGCCAAAGAACTAAACAGACATTTCTCCAAAGAAGACATACAGATGGCTAACAAACACATGAAAAGATGCTCAACATCACTCATTATTAGAGAAATGCAAATCAAAACCACAATGAGGTATCATTTCACACCAGTCAGAATGGCTGCTATCCAAAAGTCTACAAGCAATAAATGCTGGAGAGGGTGTGGAGAAAAGGGAACCCTCTTACACTGTTGGTGGGAATGCAAACTAGTACAGCCACTATGGAGAACAGTGTGGAGATTCCTTAAAAAACTGGGAATAGAACTGCCATATGACCCAGCAATCCCACTGCTGGGCATACACACCGAGGAAACCAGAATTGAAAGAGACGCGTGTACCCCAATGTTCATCGCAGCACTGTTTACAATAGCCAGGACATGGAAGCAACCTAGATGTCCATCAGCAGACGAATGGATAAGGAAGCTGTGGTACATATACACAATGGAATATTACTCAGCCATTAAAAAAATACATTTGAATCGGTTCTACTGAGATGGATGAAACTGGAGCCCATTATACAGAGTGAAGTAAGCCAGAAAGAAAAACAACAATAGAGTATACTAATGCATATATATGGAATTTGAAAGATGGTAACAATAACCCTATATGCGAGACAGAATAAGAGACACAGATGCATAGAACAATTTTATGGACTCTGAGGGAGAAGGTGAGGGTGGGACGTTCTGGGAGAATAGCATTGAAACATGTATATTATCGTATGTGAAACAGAACACCATTCCATGTTCGATGCATGAGACAAGGACTCAGGGCCGGGGCAATGGGATGACCCAGAGGGATGGGATGGGGAGGGAGGTGGGTGGGGGGTCCAGGAAGGGGAACACATGTAAACCCATGGCTGATTCATGTCAATGTATGGCAAAAACTATTACAATATTGTAAAGTAATTAGCCCCCAACTAAAATAAATAAATTTATAAAAAAAATAAATAAAAAAATAAATAAATAAAATAAATAAATAAATAAATAAAATAAAATAGCACCAAACAAAAAGAATCTAAAAAAAAAAAAAAAGATTTGTTGCCAGAATTTTATATACTACAGTTAAAAAAATAATACTTTATCAAACTGTGATATCCTGATTGACCATAACATTTTTCTGGCTCTCTTTTGTGGGAATCTATTTATCAGATTTATGAAAATTTACACTTTTAGCAATTTCATTTTCAATTGATATAATTCATAGCAGCATGAGTTGCTATTTGCATGTGCAAGATCACAAATAATTTTGAGTAATTTTAAATTTTGAGAAGGATCTTTCTACTGATGTAACTGTTACTGGCAGCTAAGGTTATCTTATTGGCTATAATAGCATTAGGATAAATTTCTAAAGAATCATTTTGATATATAGACAGTATATCTAGAGCCGATGTTTCTGGCCTAACAGGTTCTCTAAAAAGATCTAATTCTCCATACAAATTTGTTTTGTATAAAGTTGAATTTAATTTTAAATGTAAATTTTCAGAATGGCATTTTAATGTTTTCTCTGACATTTCCTGTAACTTGTAAAGATTCCGGGAGCAACTGAAAGTGGCTTCACAATTTGTACATGTACATTTCAAAATGCTCCCCTGGTGGCTCAGAGGGTGAAGAATCTGCCTCCAATGCAGGAGACCAGGGCTCAATTCCTGGGTTGGGAAGATAACCTGGAGAAGGGGATGGCTATCCACTCCAGTATTCTTGTCTGGAGAATTCCATGGACAGAGGAGCCTGGTGGGCTACAGTTCATGGGGTCTCAAAGAGTTGGACACAACAGAGCGACTAACAATTTCACTTTTCAAAATTCTTGTTTATGTCATCTGTTGTCTTTCTTCACACAGGATGCATTAATTTTTTAAACTATCTTTCTTTTAAAATTGGTTATTTTAAAGTTTCATATGAAAATGTTCTTTTCCATGGAATGTGACAACCTTAACGTTCAATTTCTATTTTTAAGCCTGTGGCTATTTGCTTTGCAATGTTGTAAATGTTGCAACAGTTTTTAAAACTGGATTCTTTGAAGACTCCCAATAACTCATGGATAGGCTTTATTGCAATGTCCATGTGCATATTTTTATTTGTGATAATTTACTGACAGAGTTTATTGCCTGAGCCCCAGCAGTTCCTGTCCTGGCGTTTAGGACAGAGAGTTCATATTTATGCAGATGTCACGGGGTTGAGCTCTGAGGAATGACAGGCGATGGGCCTTCTATTGCTGGGGCTCGTACAGCTGCTGTTACTGCCTTTGCCGCCACCCACCTTGACTCAGTCCCAGCCCTGGCTTCCCCCATAGGGTCCCATGACATCCTGGACTGACCTCAGCCTGTATTGCTGCCTGGAATACACCTTCTCTGGTCGTGTGCATCCTTCACAGAAGACTTCACTTAAAAAAACCCATATTCAGCGATAAAATTACTAATAATTTTAAGAAAGCAACTGTAGAGCGTACACTAAGTATGGGTCTCTTCTGGGATTGAGTCCCTCTGTGAGGCAACAGGTCATATACACGTGAAGCTGGTGCCTCCTGGACTAGAGAATGTGGCCAATGGATGGAACACAGGTTACTGACCGCATGCAGCCTAGCTTAGTTTCTGGCAGACTTATCTTCATAGTCCAGGAAGATAGAGAACTCCAGGAAATTCTCCTTCATTCTAACCTGGACTTCAACACAGCCATTTAAAAAAATACTTTCTCCAAATGTCTTATCAATCACATTTATCAAAGCGTCTCATTAGTTCACCTAATGGACAAAGGGCTTCCCTGGTAGATCAGCTGGTAAAGAATCTGCCTGCAATGCCAGAGACCCCAGTTCAATTCCTGGGTGGGGAAGACCTGCTGAAGAAGGGATAGGCTACCCACTCCAGTATTCTTGGGCTTCCCTGGTGGCTCAGATGGTAAAGAATCCACCTGCAATGTGGGAGACCTGGGTTCGATCCCTGGGTTGGGAAGATGGACATGGACAAAGATTCACGTGAGCACAGACTAGTACTTGTTTTCACATCTGGGGACACTGACTTCTTATATTCCTGGATCTACTTAGAGACCAAGGGATTTCACAAGTAGAAGGGGCTGTATAGCTCCTCTGGGGCTTCCCAGGTAGCACTAGTGTTTAAAGAACATGCCTGCCAATGCAGAAGGTGTAAGAGATAGAGGTTTGATCCTTCGGTCAGGAAGATCCTCTGGAAAAGGAAATGCCTACCCACTCCAGTATTCTTGCCTGAGAATCCCGTGGACAGAGGAGCCTGGTGGGCTACAGTCCATAGGGTCGCAGAGAGTCAGACATGACTGAAGTGATTTATTACACACACACAAACACACACCTTACAATGCCCCTAATCCCAGTGGGTCACCAACCTGGTTCATCACCAGAATGCCCCTCAGGATTGTAAAACTGTGATATTCTCTTTTTCTATCCCTAGAGATTGAGATTCAGGACAATCAGGATGAGGCTCAGGCAACTGCATTTTTCCAAGTGCTAGCTGGGGATTCTGAGGGGCCGCCTGGTTTGGGAGTATCAGGTGATTTTCCTGATTAGGATTTTGTTCAAGTCTCCACGGTATTATTCCCTTCTCTGTCCCTGACTCCAGGGCTCATTTCACTCTTCCTGTAATTTGTCTTTATCTGACTCAGCAGTCTGAGCTCCATCTGCTGTGTTTTCCCAGCTTCAGTCACGCAGCTGTGAAATGGAAGAGGCCACTCTCTCTGGACACTCCTTTTAGGTTGAATCCTTTCTGCAGCTCTGTAAAGTCACTTCCAACTAATGTAACAAGGAAGGTTCCAGATTGCCCAGTCCATAACAAGCTGGCACCATCAAATGGAGAAAGATGTACATATGTGGGAATGTGTGTGAGTGAGTGTGAGTCCTCATGTGGGTGGGAGTGTATGCATGAGCTGACTAGGTGGTGAGGAAATTAATCAGGGTGGACTTTAAGGGCTAGGTATTTCAGACTAGCAATACCAAACCTGATGAGATATGTAAATCAAGCCCTACAATTCATGAATGGTTCAGAAGGGTCAGCAAGGACTAGCTCATCTAATTTGAATATATCTTTTAAGGCCCCAAAGAGGTGATTTTAACAACTTGTTCCATTTCAGATAGTCTCTGTTTCGCTGCAATAATAAACAACCCCCTAATCTTAGTAGCTGTAACAATTCACAGCACAGGTCCATTGCACATCTTTGGGGAACTTGGCTTCTTGTTTCTTCTTTTTGAGACTCAGGCTGATGGAACAGCCCATCCTCAACACTGTGATTTTCCAGTAGAGGGAACATCCTACACAGCAAAAAGTGGTCTGGCCTGGAAATGGCACATCATTTCTGCTCACAGTTCTTTGGCCAGAGCTAGTCATGTGGCCAGGCCATAGAACAGAGACAATGAGATCATATGAAAATGAGAACTGTTAACAGCTCTGCAAATTTAATCACTATTTTGAGGTATTTTAAAGAAGGTACTGCATTATCTAGTAGAGTACAAGCATCTAACCTAAGGAGTGGGAAATACCAGAAATAGGCCATCTTAGAAGACTAAATATATTCATGGATAATAGTTCTCCACCACTGAAGGCTGGAAGAACCATTCTGGGAGGATCTGGCTGAGACGAAAATGTTTCATGTTGGTTTCTCTCATTGTATCAGAGATCCCGGTGGTAAAATGGACTTTCTTTTTGGTTCACTTCCTGGGCATTTTTCTTTCTTTCTTTTTTTAAAGCATGATTCATTCAAAAAATAATTTAATTTTTGGCTGTGCTGGGTCTTCATTGCTGCACATTGGCTTACTCTAGTTACAGTGCACAAGCTTCTCATTGCGGTGGCTTCTCTTGTTGCAGAGCATGGTCTCTAGGGCACCTGGGCTCAATAGTCATGGCTTACAGGCTTAGTTGCCCCATGGCATGTGGACTTGTCCCAAACCCAATGATTGAACCCGTGTTCCCTGCATTAGCAGGTGGATTCTTAACCACTGGACCACCAGGGAAGGCCCTGGGCATTTTCCCTATTCTTCTCATGCCTCCATGTAAATCTTGATGGTAAAGATGGAGACTGTGGTTATAATTATACATCACAGAGCTTAGAGGTGGCTGAATAGAAGTTGTTTTTATAGCTCCCCCTTAATTCTACATTGTCCTAGATTTTAATCTTACCTCTTAGCCACCTTGCCTCCTGCCTCAGTGTTTGATTCCCTTATTATGTGATTGCTTTGGACAAAAAGTTCAAATTAAACTGGAGGCCCTCATTTTATCAGGACTCTGTATTTAGGGAGAACTTGGAAATTATTATAAGTGAGTGAGAAGCTGAGTTTGAACATGAGATTTAGGACAGCCATGTTCTGTCAAAGTGTTTTCTGTTTTAGAATTTCAGAAGCTGTGGAAAGTAAAAGATGGATGTAAAATAACAAGAATAAAAAACTCTAGACATCCTAGAACTTGGAGGAGATATTCAATTTTCAGGAAAACAAGTTGATTTTTCATTGACATAAGGTATCTAAAGAATTGCAGCAGTATAAGAGTTCTTGCTTTGCAGTCAAAGATACATGGATGGAAGCCCCAGCTGTAAGAGTCAGAATTCTCCAGAGAAACAGATCTAATAGGTTATCTCTGTCGCTCTCCTTCCCTTCCCCCACTGCCCTGCTTTCCTTTCATCTCTATTGGTCTTGGGGCATATCATGTATCAACTCCTTCTAATGGATCTCCATATTAGAAGGAGTTGACTCCCATAATTTTGGAGGCAAAGACTCTTGAGATCTGTAGTCAACAAGCTAGAGATCTAGGAAAGCCAATGGTATTAGTTCCAATGAAGGCCAATAGGATTGAGACCCAAGAAGAGCCAGGGTTTCAGTCTGAGTCCAAAGGCTGGAAAAGACCAAGTGTCCCAGGTCAATCAGGAAGGAAGGAGGAGTTTGCTCTTATCCTCCTCTCTTCTGTCCAGGTCTTCAGTGATAGGCTGAGGTCACCCACATTAAGAGGACAATCTGCTTCACTCAGTCTATGACTCAGGTGTTACTCTCACTCAGGAACTCCCTCACAGATGCATCCAGCTGATGTTTGGCCAAATCTCAGGGCTTGACTGTGGTCCAGTCAATTTGATACATAAAATGAACAATCATAACAACTCTATTACTTAAGAGCTGTGTGATCTTGAGCAAGTTACCTGACATCTTTGTGTTTTATTTTCCTTCTCTGTAAAGTGGGATAATTAATGTGCTTACTCATAGGCTAAGACAAGCCTAAGAATGGTGGTCTGAATGAGAATATGTAACAAATTCAGAGTGAAAATTTACTGAGTGCTTAAAGTATATCTGGCATTGTGATACTGCTGCTACTGTCATCATCATCAATGTCATCACCCCTCAACAGAAAGCTGTTGATGGTGGGTCACTGCTCATCCCAGGTGAGCTAAAGAGAGCCGGGGTGAGGAGGGGCCTGCAGAACAATCTGATTGTTCTCTGGTATTGTAATTTCATGGTTGGTTATCACACAGGCTTTAAAGTGTTTATTTCCTTTTAAATGTAGGTCTCTGTTTCAGGAACCATTCAGTCTACATGACTGTGATTTATTTACTGTTAATGCACTGCTCAGTAGGTTAGTAAGTGCCATTCAACAACAACAACAACTAAAAGGTGTTCTGAGCCTCTTTAAGGAAGGTACAGCAGAGAGGTTTCTGCAGGCAGCAAACTGCTTTGCCCAGTTGACCACTGTTTGGCCCAGAGGCTAATAATTCAGGAGGTTCAAGGGAGTTCCAAGCCAGCAAAAAAAAGAGAAAAGCTTCTCATCTTTATTTTATTTGCTCTTAAGTAAAGTGGTATTTATATTTAATATGTCTGACAAACTCCGTCACTTCTTTTATGTGTAGGTTAAGTGAGGCATAATTTACATATAGCAAAATTCACCCTTGTGAATTTGAATTTTGACAAATGTGTACAATCGTGTAGCCAACAAAACAATAAAGATATGGAACATTTTTTATTATTTTCCCAGAGTTTCCTGTGTCCCTTGGCAGTCAGTCCCCTGTCCACGTTTCAAGCCCAATAACCATGGATTTGTTTTCTGTTCTTATTGTTTTATCTTTTGTGGAATGTGATGTGCATGGGATCATATAGAATGGAACTTTTCATGTTTGGCTTCTGTTATTTAACATAGTGCTTCGGAGACTCATCCCTGTTGTTATCAGTACTTCTCTTTTTAAAATGCTGACTTGTAGTCCACTGTCATGACATTCTAAAACTTGTTAATCCATTTTTCTGGAGGAAAGACAGTGGTTTGAGTTTTCAGCTATTATTAATAAACTGCTGTGAGCATTCAGAAACCTAAATGGTTTCTGAATGGACACAGATTTTTGTTTCTCTTGGGTAGATAATTAGTACTGTGATTTCTGGGTAGTATGGTAACGTATATGTTAAACATTATAAGAAACTGCCATATTATTTTCTAAAGTGGTTGTATCATTTTGCATCCCCACTAGCAGTATATGAGAATTCCAGTTGCTCCATACTCGTGTTAACACTTGGTATGGTCAGTCCTTCCAATTTTGGCTACAAGTGAGTGATATGAACATCTTTTCATGTGCTTATTGACTATTTATAAACAATTTTTACAAACTGTTTACATTATATGGCCATTTTTACTGCTTTTTTTCTTTTGAATTTTTTATATATTCTGTAATTCATTTTTTTTCGGGGGGGGGTCAGATATGTGATTTTCAAGCATTTTCACCCAGTATGTTGCTATTCTTTTAATTTTCGTAAGTCTTTTGAAAATAGAGGTTTTTAATTTTGGTGAAGTCCAGTTTATCATAGTTTTTCTTTCATGGCTCATGCTTTTTTGTCCTATCTACAGTCTTGAGTAATCCAAAGTCATAAAATTTTGTCTCGCTTTCTTCAAGAAATGTTGTTGTTTTAGCTCTTGTATTATCTATGTATATGGCATGAGATAAGAGTTGGGAATATCTCATTTTTTCTGTCTGTCTGCTTATTGATATCCAACTGTTCAAATACCATTTGTTGAAAAGATTCTTCTTTCTCTACTGAATTCCTTTCTTGTGGAATTTTTGTTAAGAATCAGTTGGATTCTCCTTCCTTTATTCATCTGTACACTTATTCTTATGCATTTATCAAGTTCTGATTTTTGTGGTCCCACAGTAAGTCTTGAAAACTGTTAATGTGCGTCCCCCAACTTTATTCTTTTTCAAAATTGTTTTGGCTATTCTAAGTCCTTGCATTTCCATATGGAATCAGCTTGCCAATTTCTAAACAAAATCCCATTGGAGTTTGACTGCCATAACTTTTCACCTACAGGTTAATTTGTTGAGAAATGACATCTAACAGTATTGATCTTCTAATCCATGTATTTCAGGCTTCTTTATCTTAGTAAATCTTATAGTTCTCAGCATCTAGATATTTCAAATATTTTGTTAAGCTTATTTCAAAATTCTTTTTTCTTTAATACTGTTGTAATGCTATTTAAAAATTTCAATTTCTCATTGTTTGTTGTTAATATGTAGAAATAAACCTTTTTTGGGGGCCATCCTTACTTTTAGATTTTGCAGTCCTTTGCTTTTAAAATGAGTTCCTCAAAAAAATAAAATGAATTTCTCAGTGTATAGTTAGGTCTTACTTTTTTTATCCAGTTTGATAATCAGTCTTATAATTGGACTGCTTAGACTATTTACATTTAATTTATATGTAATAGTAGATTACTATTTATGCTTGATGCTATTATTGATATGACTGGATTTAAATCTACTACATAGCTATTTGATTTCTATTTGTTCCATCTGTTATTGCTCATATTTTCATAAATATAGAAATATAAATATATATTTTAGGCCTACATTATTTCATGTATATTAATATGCAAAATAACCTTTGCTTATTATCCTTGAGGTCTAGGGCTTTTATGGCATGTTGAATGAGGAGAAATGGCTTCAGTGTCAGTCACCCTATGTTTGAATCCTAGCATTACTGTGAACTTGGGAAAATTACTAAGCAACTTAGTCTCAATTTTCTCATCACTACAAGGAGGACAGTAATAGACCTCTCCCCACTGATAGGTTCTTTGAGGATGAAAAGAGATAATGCATGCAAATTGTGTAAGAGAGTGAAGCTTGTAGTAAGTACTCAAATATAAAGAAACCATTTTTGACCTTAAATTACATCATAAACATGATTTCATGTTTCATGCAATCTTTATAACTGTCATTTTGATGGCTGGATGATAGCCTATAATGCAAATACAAACCACTATGACTAATTCATTTCTGACTGGTTTGACAGGTTATTTCCAGTTTGGGGCCATTCTGGATAATACTATAGTTAATGTCTTTTTTTTTTTTTTTCATATAATATCCTTTTTTGCTTTGGTTTACTGATCTCCTTTAGAGAAATCCTTGAAATGGTATTTCTGGGTAAAGGATATGAACCTTGACATGGTTCTTACTGTATATCCAAGCATATCTTTGGGAGTCTAGTAGGGACTAGAAAAAGATGTCACCCTCCACCTCTTATTCTCATGGGAACTAGAAGCTATTTCTTGCTCATGTCCCTTTGAAAGAGGCATCTTCATTTCATCTCTTTCTCTGTTGAGTGAACTGTCCTGGCCTTTCCTACTCATCTTAATGGCTCATTATTCACACCTGCCATCCATTTCAGTGGCTCTAGAAAATTGCAAGGCTCATTTTCATGTCGGTTGTCTCTCCTTGGAGCCCCTCAAGAAGAAAAGCAGCGTGTTGTTGACAGTGGGCTGTCTGCTCTGCAGTTCTCTCTTTATTTGGCTCAGTTGGATGCGTACCTTCTCTGGGAGGCATCCTTCCTGAGCTGCTTAGAAGTTTTCAGGCTGGAGAGAGAAGCAGACTCTGGTGTGCCCTGCCTAACAGACCTGATTTCTTATGCAGACGCCATTGCTTGAGGGTAAAAAGTAGAGGTAACAGCCCCCCCACCGTGGCTGCTCCCTTTGAAAGATCAGTCTGTTCCTTTTTCCTGCCTTGTTCTCTTAGGAATTCACTCTTCTAACAGTCTCACTGTTTTGCCAGAGTCTAGATTAGAGGAAACACATATACACATACAACCTGTGGTTTCCATTTAGGCTGAGGAGTCCAGTTTTGAGGGAGAATCCTGAAGCCATGTCCTGGTAGGACAAGAAAGTTGCCAAGTCTAAGGAAGTCTCATGTTTGGTAGGAGGTCAAGGTGAGCAAGGCTGTACTCTGAGCCTAGAGCCTTTCTTTATGTTCCCCCAGAGGGCATCTTGGACATCTCAGAGGGCATGCTGATCATACAATGGCAATACCGTGACCATCCATTTGCTGTACAACTTGATTCGAAGTTGAGAGTGTTTCAGATGGGCAATATTTAAATCTGGAGACACAGTGAGTTAAGTCCCACATTATCTAGCGTCCATCCATTCATTCGGTCTCCCAGGTCAGCACTTTGCTGCCTCTTGGGCTCACATAGAGAGTGGCAGAGGCTTAAGAACAAAGCCTTTGACTTGCACCCTCTTATATCCAGCCAGCCTTAGGTCAACCAGTCCTTTAATTCTCCTCTTTTCACCTTGGCTCCTGTTGACTTTTCTAGTCTTTTATCCCCATCCATCACCAGCCTGGGGTGAGGGTCATCTTCCTACCTCTGTCACTTCTCAGATTCCTCTTTATCAGAGTGATGTAAAGCAGGAGTCCCCAAACTCTGGGATCTAATACCTGATGATCTGAGGTGGAATTGATGTAATAATAATAGGAATAAAGTAGAAAAGACCCTGATGCTGGGAAAGATTGTGGGCAGGAGGAGAAGGGGGCGACAGTGAATGAGATGGTTGGATGGCATCACCGACTCAATGGATATGAATGTGAGCAAACTCAGGGAGACAGTGAAGGACAGGGAGGCCTAGCATGCTGGGGTCACAAAGTGTCAGACCAACTAAGCAACTGAGCAACAACAACACAACACATGTGATATGCTTGAATCATCCCAAAACCATCCCTTAGTTTGTGGAAAAATTGTCTTCCGTGAAACCAGTCCCTGGTCCCCAAAATGTTGGGGACTGCTGATAAACCATTCCATCCCTTCTGTATTAGATACACCTGTCACACACCTGCTTTTTCATATTGGCTCTTTCCAGTTGTCCTTCCACATGTGTATTTCTTGAAGTTACCAGGTGGTTTTGAGTGTGGAGGAGGATGTAGAGATGAGCAGAGGGGAGCCTCCAAGGAGGTGAATTGGTTGGCTTTGAATCCACACTAGAAAAGTGAGTGATGGGGAGGGAGGCTTTTAGTACAGAGAAAGTGACATACTCCAGCAATACAGAGCATTGTATTCAAATGCTCTGAATTAAAAATGAACATCCTGGGAGAGAAGTCCCAAGATTATCAGAGGCCTATAAAGTCACCTTGCTCTACCTGTCTTAATGATGGGTCTTCAGTTCATGCCAAAGTCATAATGTAGGAGTCTTACTGTAGGGACGCTACGTTTGTATGTGTGTGCCTCTCAGGGGCCTGGAACATCACAGATGAATTGTTTTTCAATTATGAAAATCAGTGGGAGTCACATTCAGAGGCACTATGCCTGAGTTCATGAGTTCCAGGTCCCCCGTGGGAGGTGCAGAGACACCAAACAAGAGCCCCCATCGCTTGGTGTCCATGCCTTTTCCTGCCCAGGCTCTGGATGTTTTGTGCTCAGAAAGTGAGCCAGGATGAAAGGGTTTCTGAGAGAAAACCCACAAGTGCCTTGCCTTGATTTAAACGTCGATAGAACTTCCTCGGCACACCCAGAAGGGAAAGGAGGGATCAAGAATGCACATTCTTCTTTGTGATGATGAAGCAGTTTTCTTCCATCCATCTTCCAGCCCCTCTTGTTATGTTATTTCCCTTGGAAGAAAGCTTTATGTAGTGTGGTGTTGACTTAGTCCAGTTGCAGATAAAAACACTCAAGGTGTCAGCCAGAGACATCCCAATGAGAACGTCATGTGTATTTTGTTTTATATGTATATCAACATCCACAAATATATATATGATACAGATAGATGTTAAAACAAAATGTGCATGTATATGATATAGATAAAATGAACAAAATGCACATGAATATTTATCCATATCTACACACATTCATATAATAGAGTAACGTGAGGTGGCAGTTATGGTTCCAGAGTTTTTTTTTTTTAATTGACATATAGTTGATGTATAGTGTTCTGTTAGTTTCTGCTATACAGCAAAGTAATTCAGTTATATGTGTATATATATTATTGTATTTCCCATTATGGTTTATCATAGGATATTGAATATAGTTCTCTGTGCCTTGTTGTTTACCCATTCCATATGCAATAGTTTATATCTGCTAATCCTAAACTCCCGATCCACTCCTCCCTCATCCTCCTTTCTCTTGGCAACCACAAGTCTGTTTCTATGTCTGTGAGTTTGTTTCTGTTTTGTAGATAGGTTCATTTGTGTCATATTTTAGATTCTACATGTAAGTGATACCATATGGTATTGTCTTTCTCTTTATTACTTAGTATGATAATGTCTAGGTCCATCCATGTTGTTGCAAATGGCATTATTTTATTCTTTTTAATGGCTGAGTAGTATCCCATTGTATATATGTACCACATTTTATCCATTCATCTGTTGATGGACACTCAGGTTGTTTCCGTGTCTTGGCTATGGTGAACAGTGCTGCTATGAACATGTATGTTTTAGAATTAGAGTGTTGTCTGGATATATGTAGGGCCTCAGAGGTTTAATTAGACCTTGAAGAGGTTGAGACTTTGGCTACTTTTATGAAATCCAAACCCTGGGGTATGTATCAAGACTACGTGTGGCCTCATTTTTCCTGGAATTACTGAATGAGGAGGGGAAAATGAATTTTTCTGGGAAGTTTTGGTCTTTTTCAGATGTGCTGGAAGGTTCAGGGTGAAGTAACAAGCAGTTTGGAACTTCCTTTTCACTCAAAGTTGTTGCGACATCGGTCCTCAGTTTGTGTCCAGCTGGGTGTAAGTGTGACAGTTAGCATGGTGAGTTTGGAATCACTCTGCATGGTTTGATAATTTTAATATTCTCAGGAAATTTACTAATTTTTAATGGTTTCATTTCATTTCGTTCATAAATTAATTCATTTATTACACTTCAGGAAAACATACAGGATGGAACTTTGGAGCCAGGAAATCATGAATAAAACTCTTAGCTCTTGCACTAATCAGCTGTGTGATCTTGAAAGTTACTTAAACTCTCTGGGCTTTAACTTCCTGGTCTATAAACCAGGGCATAAAATGGACTGCGTCATGGAGCAGTTTGGAGGATGCTCAAGAAATGTTCTGCTCCTTCTTCTTTCTTCCCTCCCCTTCTTTCTCTTCTTCCATCCTTCCTTCGGGTTCTACTGCTTTCCCACACTGCACCTTAATATATTTTTTGGGAAGGATTCAGAAACTTGATTGGAGGAGAAGTACAGAACTGAGCTCATGGATGGGGCTGGCTGGGGGGTATTGCTCTGTGCATGGGAAGGGGTGACAGACAGGGGTGTCCCAAATAGAAAGGATTAGTGCCAGGTTTGGAGGTCTGCAGCCTACCAAAGGCAGAAGGCCTGACCATGTACCCCACTTCTTGTTAACAGAGAAAGAGGCGCCTCCTAGAAGACATTACATACCTGATGTGGGTCACAATCAGGTACTTCAAATGACTTTTATTGTTGGTGATTGCAATAGATGCTCAGAGTAGGGGGTGCTCTACAAGTGGATTGGGGAGGTGTAGATCCATAGTAAGACCCAGCAGGCTCACCTTTAAGATGCTCCCTTGGGGGCACTTGAGTGAGTTAGGACAAGGCCCTTTTTGATTTGGTTGGACTTCTGTCCCTTTCCCCTAAGCTTTCAATTCTGACATCTCACCTTTGCTCAGCCTTGCTTCAAATCTGGGAAATGCCCTGGAAATGTGGATTGCATTAGAATCACTTGAGCCTTGTCCTGATCGTTCTGTTCCAGGGCTAATATGGATATTTTTCTAATGTAGGCTTGAAAGAGAATGAAAGCGTGTGCTGCCTAAATTAATTTGTTGTGAAAACAAAATCTCTTCATTCTCTAGATTCCTTCAAACACTTGATCTTTCCTCTAGTTTTCTGGCTCTCATCCTTCATGACCCATCTCTTTTCTGGGAACTTTTTCTTGGCTTAGAATCCTAGTGTTGCTCTGAATGAGGCAAAGGGGTTCGTGCCCAGATCACTTTGGAGGAGCCAAGGGGAAGACCCACCCAGTCCACTGAGCCCCAGGGGTGCACGCTAAGGTCCTGAGTAGAGACTCGGTTTCTTAACATATTGGTCTGAAAATAGCTTTCCTGTCATAAAGTGGGTCCCAAGGGGTTTGTCAGACTGTCCAAGGAAACCAAATAAATATGTACATATGCATGTTAAACTTTTATATTATCATGTGATCCCACTATATGGTTCCAGTTTAGCTTTGTGGCTTTTTGAAAAAATGAGTCATTTAATGTTAGCTGTGTTCCCAGATCCTTCTCAAACTTCTCCCACCATCTCTCCAGCCTTGCTGGAGCCTGAGTTGGGCCTGGAATACAGTTTGACTGTCTTGCAAGCAACTAGCGCTGAGTGAATGGTGCATTTGTGCCTCCTTCTCACCAGGCTCCTTAGCTGGTTGGACTTTGCTTGGATCAAGATATTGTAGATTTTGTGGATCACTCTCTTCTCCCCTTCTCATTCATTTTAAATTATTTTACTTATTCTTCCAACATTTATCAATTGCTTGGTATGTCCCAAACATTGCACTCAGCTCTCAAGGGAAGAGGAATCTGAAGTGGAATATGGATCTTGGCCCCTTTGCAGAGCTTTGCAGCCTACTCAGACAGATAAACCATGTTCCCCAATAAGGTAAATGTTGTTGTTGTTTAGTTGCTAAGTCGTGTCTGACTCTTTATGACTTCATGGACTGTAAGGTGCCAGGTTCCTCTGTCCATGGGGTTTTCCAGGCAAGAATATTGGAGTGGGTTGCCATTTCTTCCTCCAGGGGATCTTCTTGACCCAGGGATCAAACCCGCATCTCCTGCATTAACAGGTGGATTCTTTATCACTGAGCTACCAGGGAAGCCCAATAAGGTAAATAATATAGGGTAAATAATAACAGGTGACACTTCCTGAGCTCTCAGAATTTGCTAGATTCTGTGTTAATTGATTTCTGTATATTATTGCCTTCAATGTCTATGATACTTGGAGCACGTATCTTCTCCATCTCACAGATGAGGAAGCTGAGGCTAAAAGAAGTGAACAGCTGCCCCAGGTCCTAACGCCAGAGGCAGGATTTGAACTCATGATCCATCCAGCTCCAAACCTTAACAGGCAGAAAGTGATACATGCCATAATAGTGAGAGTTCTCTCATTTCTCAGTTCCTCATCCATAAACTAGGGATCGTTTCCCTGCTATTGCCAACTCCTCCCCTCAGGCCTGTTGATAAAAGTGCACATGAGAAAATGTGCTCAAGTATTCTGAGAGCCACATGGGAGCCAGGTGGTTTCTATGTGTTTTCTTTCTGCTGCCGCCTTGGAGAACAGGCATTAGCATCTCTGGATCCCCATGACCAGCCCTATGTGACTGTGGGTGATGTCATGGGCCTCTGCCTGTGGCTTCCAATTTGGGGCATCAAAAAGCATGAGCTCAACAATGGTGGCACCAAGACCAAGGCCACAGTCAGGGCTGGCAGTAGCAATGTGTCTTTGGGGCCCTTGGAACGTGCTAACCCTTTGCCAAGTAGGGTGGTCCCCCCACCTCATTTTATTGAGATATAATTGACATGTAATATTGTATAAGTTTAAAGTGTACCATGCATGAATTTGATACAGGTGTACAAGGGTCAGGAAGACCCCCTGGAGGAGGAAATGACAACCCACTCCAGTATTCTTGCCTGGCTAGTCCCATGGACAGAGGAGCCTGGTGGGCTACAGTCATAGAGTCGCAAAGAGTCAGACATGACTGAGCCGTGGAGCACACATGCATACTGTAATAATATTAGCATCTTAGCTTAGCTAACACCTCCATCACATCACATAATTACTATTTCTTTTTTTAAGTGAGAACTTTAAAGATTTACTCTCTTAGCAACTTTCAAGAGTATAACATAGTATTGTCAACTCTGTGCACTTGAATCTTTGGACCTAGGCTACCGGGGCCCCTTCCCTGGGCCCTGACTTTGGAGGGGTCTGGCTGGCCCCCTGCTGTGCCTTCCTCAGGAGGTGAGGTGTCTGTGGACCAGTGGAACATGCCCATCAGAAGCCTTCATCCCCTCAAGTACCAGGAGGCCTAGAATTTCCTGCCCACTTGGGTAATCATCTTCCCTGAATCCACATTCCCTGGGTCAGACCATGCTTCTAGTTTGTATAACCCTAGGTCCAAATGGTGTAGGGGTGGGGAGCGCTGTTTTCAGTGGGTGTGGACAAAGCTTTGATTATGTCCTGAGTTGTCTGCACTTGACAGGACAAGATCCTAAGGGTGCAGAATAGAACTGGGGTGAGAAGTGAAGGGCAGTGAGCTGCAGGCCGGGGTGCCTCTGCTTGTGCTGTTGCCCTAGGCCCCTGAAATGTTAGAGGTAAGCCCATGTCAGACACTTTCCTGCATTATTCCCTGTAAATCTTACCACAAGCCCGTGTGGTGTGCATACCATAACCTGCAGATGGAGAAGCTGGGGCTTAGATAGCTTAAGTGACTTGTTCAAGGTCATAGAGCTGGGTTTCTAACAAGTGTTTTTCAAAAGCTCATGTTATAAACCAGCACCTGACATCCAAAGCACTGGAGTCACTTTGAGGTGCTGGTTAAAGATGCAGATTCCTGGACTTTTCTCCCCACACTGATGTATCAGGGTCTCTAATGGGGGAATGGGAGATCTGTTTTTAAACAGTCTCCTCGTAGGACTCTCTCTGCTCAGTAGCAGGGATCAAGTCTAGACCTGCCCTAGCCCAGCCATGTGACCTTGACCAAGTACATCAGCTTTGTCGTGCAGCTGGTACCTCATCTGTCAGTATGGACAACAGCACCTGCTCTTGCGAAGACCGCAGTGAAAATAGACCGTGTGTGTTATGTATTTGGCGCAGGACAGGGCTTAGACATGGGGAGTTGAATATCTCCCCCTTCTTCTGATCTTTCTACGCAACTGGAGTCTCACCCTTCCTGCAGGGCTTATTGTTGGTTCTACTTTTTCCCAGGGCCAGATTATCAGGAGTATCTGCTAAATTAATTTATTTCTGAGATCTCAGCTACTAAGAGTTTATGGCTTAATAAGCCCTTTCTTGGCTATTGGCAGAGGACAGGAGACTCCTGGCGATGAAAACATGTTCAGGATCCGTGGTGTGGCTCCCTGACATGGAACTGGGCTCTGTCAGGGGTAGGGGAGAAAGCCACAGCTTTTTAATCAACAGAGAGTCACCACGTAGGAAGCTGTAACTGTGGCTCCTTCCTGGGCCAGCTTCTGTGACCCTCTGGAAACACCTGTCACTTGGAACCCTGCGCCAGTGTTCTTGGGTCTCTGCTGCAGCCTAGCCTCTCTTCTCTCTGTTTCCCCTGTCTTGATGTTTCTGCTCTGAAAAGTGGAGCTAAGAAAGGCACCTCCCTTCAGATGGGCTGTGCTGAGATTCCACGAACAGAACCTGCCCTCGGAGGGCCGCAGCGGAGGTGTGGGAGTCTGACAAATGCCAGGAGAAATTGATCACGGGGAATATAAGATGCCAGGGAGTCAATTGCTGTCCCTCCTGGGGAGACACACAGACAGACAAGCTTTCAGGAAGGGCATGCACTGCCTGTACCACGCTGCTGTACTAAGGGGAGGAGGGAGCTGCCTTTATCCACTTTCATTTATTTCACATCCTTCGCACGTGTGCTGTGGCCGTAGGTTTTGTGAAGGTGCAGCTGTGGTCTCTGGCCTTGGAAGCCCCAGGCTTGCTGAGGAGGCCAGACACAGAACTCAGGAAACATGCAACAGCACCAGACATGAGTTGGGGTGGGTGCCCGCCAGGATGCAGGACACCCAGAGGGATGGATTCGCCCCCGAGGCTGAGAGCAGCTTCCTTCAGGAGCCGTGCCTGGCTGGACCTGAGGGTGGGCTGCTGCAGCTTTTTTGTTAAGCATTTTTTTTAAAAAGCACGTTTGCATCTCATCTCAGAGTGAGATGAGTCCACCAGATGCTGTAATAAAATGCTGACTGTATTTTCTGAACACCAGCAGGGTTCCTTCTGGCACTAGGTGAGCTAGGCAACTGCAATAGTGAGTACTGTTATTGTTGTTGGTGCTTTTTATCCTTCCTGGAGAGAGGCTCTTGAAAGTCATCAGACACCATGCTCCCAGATGCAGTAACCATCACACAGGTCTTGCCAAGAATCAGCTGCTGTGTGGCTCCCTTTGAAACTCTTGGATGACTCCCAAATGTCATGGTGGTCCTCTCCCCTGGAAATCGCTGTCTCCATACAGACTTGGGGAGACCCTCCTGTTGACCTGTCCCGGTCAGTCTGTCACATCCTTGCTCCTGAGGCTCCTGCCCTGCTGAGCAGCCTAGCTGGACCCGCTCACACCTTGGCCCACATAGCTCCTTCTGGGCCCAGTACGCTGCTTCCTCCAGCAGTGCCCTGCTTGCTGGATGCCAGGTCATCTTCAGGTCTTTCAAGTCTCGGCTGTTCCCCTGCTCCTTTGTGTGGTGCCTCCGAGGAAGACAGAGGGGCTCCTCCTTCTGTGCTCCTAGCTCATAGGGTGCACACCTTCCTCACAGCCATCCCCTGAACCTCTATTGTCCTTCATGCATCCATTTTCCCACCAGACTGTAAACATTCCTAAGGGCAGGAGCTGGGCCTCGTTTGCCACCGTTCAGGTGCAGGCCTGGCCCTTGCTGACTCAGCACATTTGTTGACTAACTGAAGGATTGTGAGGAGGCAAAGACAGTACCAGACTTAGAATTGAGAGATGTGGGGGCTCCAGCACTGACTTGAGAAGTTGAGTAGTTGTGTGACCTTGGCCCAAATGGCCCCACCTGTGTGAGACAACATTCACCGAAGCACGTGGGAAAGTACAGATAAGAAGCCAAAGTTCACAGAGAGCTGTCTTTATTTCCTGGTAAGCCTGTGACATTATGGAGATCAGCCAGGGGTAATGCTTCTAATCCTGAATTAAAAACATGCCAAAGTTGGCCTCGTTCCAGACACAAAGTCCTTCAAGCCAGTAATTTAGTTTAATCATCTACATAAATCAAATATGGGGTTCTGTAAAAGACACTAAGGCCCGGATTTTGGTCGTGAACTGTGCAACTTTGGGAAATGCCTCTGGGACTCGTTTTCCTTGAATGCACTTGTCTATTACTTGTGAAATGTAAATGTCAAAAGCTCTTGCCCTGCTGGCATCAGGAGGAGGCTGCAAGGACCAAGTGAGGTGATGATCTTCCCAGGGGCGGCACCCGGGATGCGGTGAGGGGCTGTAGAGGCAGGAGGTCAGGGTGGGGGAGGCTGCTGGCACCCCACGCAGGGCCCCCCTGGAACGCATCATGGCTGTGAGTGTTGGCCATGAGGGGGCACTGCCGTGCCCTTCCTGAGACTCGCCCTTGGAGGAATGGGGGCCTACCCGCAGAGAGCCGAGCATTCCCCTGGGCTCCTGCAGCCCACACACCTGGCAGACTACTCAAGGCTACAGAAGAAAGGCCAGCCTCCTCGTGTCAGGAAGGGCCAGTGTCTGGTACAGTCGGTACCTGGCTTCCCTTCCTGAGTGCCTTGAGAACACCAGCATTGTTGTTCAGTTGCTCCGTCATGTCTGACTTTCTGCGAACCCATGACTACAGCCCACCAGGCTCCTCTGTCCTTTACTATCTCCTGGAGTTTGCTCAAATTCATGTCCATTGAGTCAGTGAAGCTATCTAACCATCTCATCCTCTGCTGCCCCCTTCTCCTCCTGCCCTCAAACTTTCCCAGTATCAGAGTCTTTTCCAATGAGTTGGCTCTTGCCATCAAGTGGCCGAAGTATTAGAGCTTCAGTTTCAGCATCAGTCCTTCCAATGAATATTTAGGGTTGACTTCCTTTAGGATTGATTGGTCTGATCTCCTTGTAGTCCAAGGGACTCTCAAGAGTCTTCTCCAGCACCACAGTGTGAAAGCATCAATTCTTTGGTGGGCAGCCTTCTTTATGTTTCAACTCTCATGTCTAAACCATTGTTATTGTTCAGTTGCTCAGTCGTGTCCGACTCTTTGTGACCCCATGGACTGCAGCACACCAGGCTTCCCTGTCCTTCACCATCTCCCAGAGCTTTCTCAAACTCATGTCCTTTGAGTCAGTGATACCATGCAACCATCTTGTCCTCTGTTATCCCCTTCTCCTCCTGCCTTCAGTCTTTCTCAGCATCAGGGTTTTTCCAGTGAGTCAGTTCTTCATATCAGGTGGCTGTATTGGAGCTTCAGCTTCTGCATCAGTCCTTTCAATGAAAATTCAGGACTGATTTCCTTTAGGATTGACTAGTTTGATCTCCTAGTCCAATGGACTCTTAAGAGTCTTCTCCAACACCACAGTTCAAAAGCATCAATTCTTCAGTGCTCAGCTCTCTTTATGGTCCAACTCTCACATCCATACATGACTAGTGGAAAAACCATAGCTTCGACTCTATGGACCTTTGTTGACAAAGTGACGTCTCTGTTTTTTAGTATGCTCTCTAGGTTTGTCACAGCTTTCCTTCCAAGGAGCAAGCATCTTTTAATTTCGTGGCTGCAGTCACTGTCCACGGTGATTTTGGAAACAAAAAAAATAAAATCTGTCTCTGCTTCCATTTTTACCCCTTCTATTTGCTATGAGGTGATGGGACCAGATGCCAGGATCTTAGTTTTTTTTAATGGTGAGTTTCAAGCCAGCTTTTTCACTCTCCTCTTTCACCCTCATCAAGAGGCTCTTTAGTTCCTTTTCATTTTCTGCCATTAGGGTGGTATCATCTTCATATCTGAGGTTGTTGATATTTCTCCTGACAATCTTGATTCCAGAGAAGCCCAGACGACCTCTTTTAAGCAAATTGCTATCCTAATCATTGTGTTCATTCTCCAGAGAAGACTATGTAATCTGTATATATCAAGTATCAAAGTCACTACAGGAACTAGTGACTGGTATGTCTGGCATGCTCTTCAGAACCCCAGGATCCTGGAGGGAAGCCCCAGGGAACGCTGGTGCTGGTGTAAAGTAAAGGGAAGTCTTCCCTGCACAGACCCAGCTTCTTACTCTGATGATGTGGTCAGGAGCTGCAGTTCAGCAATGAAGCGTTTGGTCAGGGTCACATGACTAGTCAGAAGCAGAGCAGCATCTCGAACCCAGGTTCCTTAATCCAAGATCAATACCCTTTCCATTGCATGTCTTTACCTGCCAGAGCCCTGCTAGGAAACAGAATTCCTCTTGGATGGTTTGATGAGGGGAGACTTATAGCGCAAAGGGTGGGGTTCTGAAAATCAACAAGGGATGCTGAGGTATCCAGAGTCAGGCAGGAGCTGGAAGCTGCCACCATCACTGGTCTTGAAATATCAGGGGGAGAGGACGGTCTTCTTGAAACCAGAAGAGAGCTGTGGGTGGAGGAGTGACTGCCTGGCAGTGGCTGGAGTGTGGAGGGAGGCATTCCTGCCGACAGTGTGGCCCAAAACAGGGAGTGGGAGGGGAAGGCTAATCTGGCAGTGCCTCCATCGGGGGAGCCCATCGGAAGGCCCCAGCAAGCCCTGGTGATGTAGTTCCTGGTGGAGAATGGCACTGAGGAGACAGAGAGGGACCCACACAACCTAACTACACTGTCACGCCATCTGCTCAGAGGATGAACAGTGTCAGGACAAGACCTCAGCATATTTCAAGTCAGGCTTCCTGGCCCTTTGAGTATGTGGCAGTGAGTTTAGTACTTATGAACATGCTCAGGGTTCCCTGAACCCCAAAGCTGTCTACTGTTCTGAGAGGCATTTGTCTTTTTGAGGGACCAGCGATGCAAAGTTTCCTCTGGTGGCGGACTGGAGAATTGAGAGACAGGAGGGAGACTTCTCTGGACAACTCCAGGTGCTGGAGGGAACAGTCTCCGCAGAGTTGGCATCAGTGATTTGTGGGTGTGCACCTGAAGGGTTTGCACAAACCTTGACACTGGGTTTTGCTAACAAAGCCCTACCCCACCATGACAGGCAGGGTGCCTCAAATCCTAATTTGCAGATTCTGATGCTCAGCATTTACACACTATCTCTGTGAAGAACTTGATTCAAAGCTGGGCTCTTTGTTGTGGTCTTGTGTATCCCAGAGAGAGAAGCTCGGGGCTGCAGGAATAATTTTATGATGTATAAAATGTAGTCTTTTCTTATAAATTCTTAGCCCCGCGGAGCAGAGCCTCTCCATGGCATGATCTCTTCAGGGAATGCCCAGGGGACCAGGCAACACTCCAGTTAGTTTTAAGTCCAATGTAGTCACACTGATTTCAAGGACAGTGTGTTGCTGTTCTTGACTCAATAAGCGTGATCCTGAATAGGCAATGGTTGACTAGAAAGCCGGGCTGCAAGGTGGAATGAGGAACGTGCCCTTCACCTGTCCTCAGAACCCAACATGACAAAAGGAAAGTGATGCACGTTAAATATGTGATTCTCCGTTTGCTATGGTCATGCCAGAACATCTGTCACCACAGACTGTTGGCTGCTTGCCTCTCCACGCTCAGGCCAACTTCCTTTGTTGAGGGTCTCCCTGGATGTCGTTAGCAACGTTTTCTTTCCTGATTGTGGGGTAAGGAATGCTGTGCCTCTGAACATCGTTGCCTTCAGATTCTGTGGGCAGAGTGAAGACAGTTGATGGTCTTCAAGCAAATTATCTCAGGAACCCTTGCGAGAGGCCGGTCCTCTCTGTTCTGAGCTCTCCTACTAGGTCTTTAGAAAGCCTGTTTAACTTCCAGGCATTCCCAACTTATGTGGGCTGTGTGAACAAAAATCAGCCTAGAAGGAGCTGGTCTTCTAATTTTCCTCATTATTAGTAAAACCTGGCAGAGAAGCTGTGACACAGGAATCAAACTTAGGTAGGGTGAGTCGCTCAGTCATGTCTGACTCTTTGCGACCGCATGGACTATAGCCCGCCAGGCTCCTCTGTCCATGGGATTCTCCAGGCAAGAATACTGGAGTGGGTAGCCATTCCCTTCTCCAGGGGATCTTCCTGAGCCAGAGATCGAACCCAGGTCTCCTGCATTGCAGGCAGATTCTTTACTGTCTGAGCCACCAGGGAAGCCCCACACTTAGGTAAGTATCTGGATAAACTCTGAATGCCTGTACTTTTTAGCATTTGGCACAGGGAAACTGCTTGTCAAATACTTCCTTTTCGTTCCTCTTTTATTCAACAGGTATTTCTTGAGAAACTATTGTGTGCAAGGCAATGCATTAGGGACAGGGGATATGGCTATAAAGGGGGACAATAATTTCTGTCTTCAAGGGGTATGTAAGTGTAGCTTTGAACTTCTATTTAGTGCAGTCTTTTGGTCCGTCTGTCCATCCATCCATCTTGTACCCATTATCCATCCATGGTTTTGCTTCATATTGCTTTGTGTCACCTCACAGTTCCACGTGACTTCCAGGGCTACAGAGAGACACTAAGCTGTATGTCATTACTCATAATTTAGCTGACAGGTCTGGCATATCTATGGCCTCCTCTGCACTGCAGGTGTGGAGATGTTGTTAGTAAGATTGGGAGAGTAAGGCTTCTCTTCTGATGGAAAGGATACAGAATGTCAATTGAAAGAGGGAACAGGTCCTGTGGCTCGTGAGTCTTCTCTGGTACCTCTTGACATTTACATTTATGATCTTTTATTCACCCATACACACTTTCATCTGATAAATGTTGATTAAACACCTGCCATGTGCTAAATACCACGGATGTAGAGATGGATAAGTGATGGGTGCCGTCAAAGGGTCATAGGCTGGAGGATTAAATAACCCTCAGTCAATTTTGAGCTTGAGATTAAAATCTTCTCCCTTCTTCCTACCCAATCCCAACCGATTTCACAGTTTGGAAAGGGGTGTTATTTTTGTCCTCCTGACTCTTTTTTTTTTGCCCCCAGAAAGTTAGGCCAGGCTTTTCACATGCTCTAGTCAGGCCAGTGACTGAGGATTTGAGCAGATGCACATTTGGGTGACTGAGTTGATGGTAATCAGAGGTTTAGGTAGACTTGGGCTGTGCGTAGGGGTTTCTAGCTGGTGTTCTGGAGCCAAGACCACCCAAGTGAAAGCACAGCCCTTTGTGAACTGGTTGGATGACCTCAGGCAAGGTTACTTTTCCTTTTGTGCCTCTTCTTCCTCCTGTGTAAAGTGGGGACCATTATTAGAATCCCTAAATCACAGGTTGATGTTTTCTGTATGGAACTGAGTTGATGGGTACATGACAGTGATCAAAATCACAGAGCTATAGTCTACAGTTCAGTTCAGTCGCTCAGTCATGTCTGACTCTTTGCGACCCCATGAACTGCAGCACGCCAGGCCTCTCTGTCCATCACCAACTCCCGGAGTCTACCCAAACCCATGTCCATCGAGTCGGTGATGCCATCCAACCATCTCATCCTCTGTCGTCCCCTTCTCCTCCCGCCCCCAATCCTACCCAGCATTAGGGTCTTTTCCAATGAGTCAACTCTTCGCATGAAGTGGCCAAAGTATTGGAGTTTCACCTTCAACATCAGTCCTTCCAATGAACACCCAGGATTGATCTCCTTTAGGATGGATTGATTGGATCTCCTTGCAGTCCAAGGGACTCTCAAGAGTCTTCTCCAACACCACAGTTCAAAAGCATCAATTCTTCGGCGCTCAGCTTTCTTCACCATCCAACTCTCACATCCATACATGACCACTGGAAAAACCATAGCCTTGACTAGACGGACTTTTGTTGGCAAAGTAATTTCTCTGCTTTTAAATATGCTATCTAGGTTGACCATAACCTTCCTTCCAAGGAGTAAGTATCTTAATTTCATGGCTGCAATCACCATCAGCAGTGATTTTGGAGCCCCAAAAAATAAAGTCTGACACTGTTTCCACATCTATTTCCCATGAAATGATGGGACCAGATGCCGTGATCTTAGTTTTCCGAACATTGAGCTTTAAGCCAACTTTTTCACTCTCCTCTTTCACTTTCATCAAGAGGCTCTTTAGTCTACAAAGAATATATTTTATTGTACATAAATTAAAAGAAATCAACCTGTGTGTGTGTGTGTGTTGAGGCAGGAGTAGGAATATGGCCTAGAACAAATGAATCTAACTGTATTTAAAATGTTTCACACAATCACACTGGAGGGTCTGAGTGACAGAAGTTACCTAGGAAAAATTGTGTCTACTTCAGTTTTAAAAAAAAGGCAAAAAAGAATCACACACGAACATGATATTCTAACTGGGAAATTTGTTTCTCACAGGGGTATGGGTTAGCAATTCTGAACCTACTTAAATTTATGCTGCTCATAACTCATGATTTTTCAATCTGAGGAATCTCTTTAATCCTGGAAAATTTCCTACTGTCCTGTCTTTGGATATAGCGTCTCTCTCATTCTTTTCCTTCTCGCTCTTTCTTCCACACCCTCTAACTTCTCATCCATGGTCCCCATCTTGTGTCTCTCTCTGTGGCATCCTAAGTTTTCCAGATAAATGTCCACTCACTAGTTCCCTCTTCGGTTGATCTGTCTGCAGTTCAACTGGTCACTCCCATCTCAGTCTCTGCCTCTCCACGCTCTCTCCACCAGCCTCTTACTCGCCTTTTCTCCTCAGCTCCTTCAGAGAAGCTGGCCTCTCTGCCCTGAGGCTTTTGTATTTGCTGTTAACTCTGCCTGGCAGGTCCCTGCCCCCAGCCTCCTTCTGGCTGCTGCTTCCGGTTCATTCCTCGTTCTCAGCGGCCTTACCCTGAGACTCTGGGAGACTAGCTGGATGAGATGCTTCCTACTTCACTTGTTCAAGTCCCCTCTGATTTCACTTAGGTGACACTCCTCTGCCATTCATGGACATTTTCTCTCAAAATTTTCTTTTCCTCTTGGTGGGAAATTCTTGAGGGGCTGCACCTACCCTGTCTTCCCAGCACCTGGCTCAGAGATGGGCACCTAGTGGATGCTCAGGCTGTATATGCTGAGTGAAGGGATTCGTGTTGGTAGGTCTGCTCCAGATGGACCCTGTCCTTCGGGAGACTTTAGGTATCCTATTTCCTCAGCTGCCTCTCCCCCACCCCCCTTTTCTTCCTTTTCAACGTCCTGCTAAGCGTGGCAGGGCTGGAGAGCCTGGCATGAATTGGGAGTGTCCTTACTGCCCACCTTGAGCCCTCCTAGTTTCAACCTTCTGCACAGAGTCCGATGATGAGGAAGGAAACAGATCCAGTTTCTCAGGTTGAGTTGCTGGGTCTCCTGTGAACACAGCACCCCTAGATTGACAATGTCCTCCTCTTTTCTTATCCTGGGAGCCAGAATACATCTGTTCAATGATCCTGCCACTGAACACTGCTAAGTCATCAAACCCTCAATATATCTGGGAGGCAGGAGGGGCAGCTTGCTTTTGATCTCTATATGGCTTCTTCTGTGTCCATCTCATTCTAGTCTTCAAAGGACAATGGCATTTATGGAAGCAGGACTGAAAACAACCAACAGGGAGTCCGACTGAGGGAGTCATGTGCAGCCCCATGATGTCATCTGTGTCATCTCCCTCGCTCCAATATCCTGACCTTTCCTATCCAGGTAGCCTAAGTTGAGGGGGTTTCATTCATTAGGGAGCTGGGCTGTTGCAGCAGCCAGGATAAAGCCGTGCTCCTGTCCGCCAACACCCAGCTGACATGCTGAGCATGGGAGTTGTCTGGTTTATTTTCCTGCAAGGAGATTTAATCCACGTAAATGTCTGACTGGGGCCCCACTTTCACCCCGATGAATCACTGAGTGGGGCTAGTATAATGGGCCTGTCCAGGGCTTCAGCTACCTTCTCTATGTCTGATAGCTCTTTTGGTTCAAATGTAGTTACTGAGTACTGCAAACCTCCCCCTAAAGAGGCTTATTAGGAAAACATCCAAGCGATATTGCTAATTCACTTGCAGGAGCAGAGACCTATTGAGCAGCACCAAATGGTGTTGGTTAGTAGAGGCAGGAACAAACATGATGAGAAACCACCCAGGAGGGAGGCAGGAGCAAGCGTTCCAGGCTGTGCCGGGATGAGCAGGCTGAGGGCAGGCTGGGAGATGTCTTCTCAGTGACCCACACCCCTTTTGGTCATGAGGGTCTGCCCTACTCTGGGCTCAGGTCGGGTTCCTCTAAAAGCACCCTGAGATGAGGATTTGGTGCCAGCAGTTCATCTGGGACATGCTCTCAGAAGCCACCATGAAGGAGCTGGGAAAGTGAGCTAGGGAGATGGAAGAGACCCAACAAGGGGTGAGCCATTAAGCAGGAGCTGTGGTGGGCTGCTGGGGATCAGTCCTGTTGGAGACACTGAGAAACTGTGTGGAACATGCCTTAGACTTGGTCTTGCCTTTTACACTGCAGGGAGAGAGAAAGGGGATATTTGTCACAAACTCCTGTCCTTCACTGGTTGACAGCTGCCCCTGGGATGTTGACTCCCTGGCCCTCGCAGCTTCGCTAAGCCTGGCTGAGCAAGGTCTCAAGGCAGACTCATGTCCCTAGGTAGAGACACAGGAAGCCAGCAGCTATGGGAATGTCTTCAGGTGGCCTGGGGGCTGGTGCATGAGTGTGGCCAGGTCTGCTCCAGCTCTAGCTGCAAAAAGGACTGTGGTTTCTGGTTAACAGCAAACCCAAACCTCCTCATCTAAAAATAAGATCTAATGAGCCTCAGGGGGAATGGGATCATTAGAAACCTGAAGGAAATGGCAACCCATTCCAGTGTTCTTGCCTGGGAAATCCCATGGACAGAGGAACCTGGCAGGCTACAGTCCATGGGGTCGCAAAGAGTCGGACATGACACAGCGACTAAAACAAGTCGTGTCCAGCTCTTTGCAACCTCGTGGACTGCAGCATGCCAGGTCTGCAGTTACTGTCCACAATGATTTTGGAGCCCAAGAAAATAAAGTCTGTCACTGTTTCCGTTGTTTTCCCATCCATTTGACATGAAGTGATGGGACCAGATGCCATGATCTTAGTTTTTTGAATGTTGAGTTTTAAGCCAGTTTTTTCACTCTCCTCTTTCATGGAAAATGCCTTTCGGGGGGGTTATGGTTTTTCCCAGGAGGCGTGGTGTGGAGTGTGGTGGAGGGCACCGTGCCTACCTTGCCAGGACTGGCATTGCGTGGTGATGCACATCACAGCTCCTCTGTGAGGCCTCCATGACCAGTCTGTCTGATCAGTGACTGTTCTCTACCAACCCCTGTGTCACTACTAACCACTTACAGTGTCACTGGGAACTTGTTTTTTCTTTTTTTTGTTGTGTATACCTGATTTTCCTAACTAGGAGGCAAGGCTCCTGAGCGCCAGAGTCCTGACCTACACCACTCCACCCTCCACACTGAGACCTCTGAGCCGCTGGCAGTGTGAGCCCCGCAAAGACACCCACCATATAGCACCACCATGTGCTCCTGGGGAGGCCAGCTTGCTCATCCACTGGGTCACTGGGCAGTATGTTTTCCTTCCTGGGACTGGAAGGAAAGAGCACTTGATTCTAGAGAGAAGTAAAATATGACTTTTATGGGATTGTGTGTAAGGGCGAACATGCCAGGCACCATGTGGAGACTGTGATCTGTATTAACTCCTTTAATGTTTATCACACTCCCATTTTGTAGATGTGAAAACTGAGGCATAGGCAAGTTAAGCAATGTACCCAAGCCTCTCATGCGAAAGCTCTTATCTGGACCCTGGGGCCAGATTCTTTCTTTCCACTGTGGGCACGGCTCCATGGTGAGGAGGGCAGGGAAGTGGGGGTGTATGTTCAGTCAGGAGAGTTACCTTGCTCACCACTGGGAGGGTTTCTTGGAGCCCAAGGCAGGGGTGGCTGCTGGGCTTCCACACAGCCTGGAGCAAGAGGCGGAAAGGCACAAGAGCTGGAGCGACTTGCCTCACCCTGCTTTATTCTGCTTTTCACCATGTCTGCTCCCCTCTTCTCTCTCTCAGCAGCTTCATTCTCTCTACACACACATCAGCATATTTCTGCCATTTAAACAACAACTGAGACCGGCCATGGGAGCTGTGTTCCAGCCCCGGGGGAGAGAGTCTGACTGGTGCACCCCCATCCGGTCTACCAGAGGTGGGGTGACTGAGCCCTAAGCCCACGCTCCCCTCCGTCAGTGTTTCTGCCCATCCCCGCTCCTAAGATCTCCATTCAACGGCCACTGTCCTGAGGCAGGATCTGGAGGGGCTGTCAACCAGCTGGCTTCTACTCGGTTTTCTTTCTCCTGCTGCTTTTGCTTCCAGTTTCTGGGGTCTTCAGCTCTGGGTGAAGTCCTGCTCAACGCCAACGGGGAGCCTGTGTGCTCCAGGAAGCGGAGAGAGGACTGGGGAAGGGGGACCCTCATGTCATCTTTGGTTCCTCTGGACCACGTGTGCTGAGGGTGTCCTGGAAGTATCAAGAAGTGGGTGGGGAAATGGTGCTCTCTTGGCTCACTGCTTCTCAATTGTGCCTGGGGTGATTCCTCTGAAAATTCTGGTTTGCTTTGATGGAGCTGGGGTTCAGGCATCACAGAATTTTAATACCACCCTGGTGATTCTAGTGTGTATCCTGGACTAGGAACATCTATCTTGGGCTTCCTTGGTGGCTCAGTGGTAAGGAATCTGCCTGCTAATGCAGGAGACATGGGTTGACATGGGTTCGATCCTTGGATGGGGAAATTCCCTGGAGAAGGAAATGGCAACCCACTCCAGTATTCTTGCCTGAAAAACCTCATGGACAGAACAGCCTGGTGGGTTACAGTCCATAGGGTCGCAGAGTCGGACATGACTTAGCGGCTGAAAAACAACATCTTGGCTCTGGTTTGTGATTGTGAAAGAGAGTTTAAAATGCCAAGGTGAGCTCCGAGGGTCAGCTCCCAGAGAAAATGGGCTTGTCTCTTTGTGTATCTCTTGCTCCTTTATCGTCTGACTTCACATGAGCTCCCATGTGGAATGTGCTTTCTACTACCACTGTGTGTATTGGTACCATTAACACATGAATCATACTCTATGTCCAGGATCTTCTAATGCAGGGTGTGTAAGGAAGATTAGGGGGCTGGAGCAGTTCTGCATTGATGCCAGGTCTGCCCAGAAATCCTCTGCTAGGACAAGGGTCTGTGTGAGTGCCCACCCCTGAGGGGGGTTAGGTCTCTGCATAAATCACTTTGAAGGTTTAAATCTTTCCTTTAATTAAGAAGTTGCTTCTTGTCCTCCAGGGAGCTGTGGTTGCCTCACTGGCATTCTGCCCGGGGAAATGAGAGCCAAGTGATGCATCGGGAGGCCATCAAGAGAGTGACTTGATGACATCTCTGGCTCTGTACCCCGCTCCTCGTTTTTGGAAGGCAATCATGGGCATTCTCACATGGCAGTCAGTGTCTGGGAAGGACATTGGAAAAACTGAATTGGGGGTTAATTGGGGGTCTTTCAGAGGCTGTTCAGGTTCAGGGCTAGAGTGCACAGAAGTTGGTGATGAGCCTCTGGTCAAATTAGGACTGTGCTTCCTGCCCCCTGAAGCATAGATTAGATGAGATTTTAGGGGAAGACTGAGATGACTCGAACCAGCATTCTTCTCTGTACCTTATACTTAAGGGTTCTCTGTTGTTGGTTTAAGTACAGTGTGATAGGTTGCTTCTATAGTCCAGGAGGCTGAAAGTCCCTCCGAATTGCCAAATTGCTTCAGTAAAATGTGGAGGTGATGCTGTTTTATAGATCTCTCTCTGGTGATTGGCAGCTTTTCTCCACGGAACACGGGCTCTAGTCTCAGTGGCCATATTGGCTGGGTGTCTGTTTCACTCAAACAACAGAACGAAACATCTAGAAACTCATATCTAACTGGGGGGAGGGGGAGATTTCTGTCCAGGTGCTAAGGCATGGTCAGATCTAGGGCTCAAATGAGGTATCAGAGCTCCACATTTTCTCCACCTCTAATACTGCCCTCCTTCCTTTATTTTTAGGCAAGCTTCTCCATCTGGAAGGAGAAGTGGCTCCTGGCAGTGCCAAGCCAGCAACTTCCACATTCACAATCTGATAGTTCTTTCAGTGTTGATATTTCCATTCTCAGGCCTGATTCTAATCAGTTCTGCTAACCACTGAGGCTGGGGGAAGGCACACTCCACTGACCCAGGAATAGTGTCCACCTCCCCTAGAGGCGAGCCCAAGCCCAGATGCAGAGGTTTCCTGAGGGGAGAGGAGTTCTATGACCTTTTACATAGTAAAAGGAGGTGAAGCTGGAGCCATGAAGGCAGTGACTTTCCACCACGGCAGGCAAGTTTGGTTTGCTTCTGGCCCACAGGACGGTGTTGTGGGCTCTGTTTACACTTCCTCCTATCACTGTGATATTATTTAATTGCTTCAGCTGCATAATTGGCAGAATTGGTTAATGTGCCTCATTCTGTGGCTCCACAAGCAGCCTGCATGCTCTCTCTGTTCTTTCTCCCCATTCCTCTCTGCTCCCACCCCCCACCCTGGCATGAGTCACCATTAATGTTTTTCCAGAACTATACTGCTTTGGAAGGGATAATTCCTTACTTGTATCGGAAGAGGATGAGAGCAATTAGTTGAAGACCTGGGGCCAGCATCCATCTGGGCCTCCTTGGAGGATTCTGTGTTCTGTGGGAGAAGGATAATCTAGTTAGAGATAATTGAGGAAAGCCGATGGGATGGGGACGACTCTTGGGTTTGATGGGAAGGGCACTTCCCAGGCCCGCCAGGGTGGTGCATGCAGAGTATCGCAGCGTGAGAAACTTGGCTGGGAGATATCCTGTGTCTTTGACCTGGTCACCGGCAGCGTTCTTACTTGTAAAGGACGTTCAGTCTACTTGTTGGGACTTGGAGCATCAGCAGGAAGCATCAGTGACAGATAAGAGGCTTCACATGGCTATGTCTAAGCTATGCTTTGCATTAGAAATGAAGAGACACAGGTAGAGAGGGATGGGACAATCAGGAAGGGATTTCTGGTTGTGACCTTTGCAGCATAAAAAGGAATTGACAAAGTGGTGGGAAGAGGCATGCCAGAGAAACCAGTACTGTAAGTCACACGACAGAGGAAGAAATGGATGTGTGTAGGGGCCAGGTTGGAAAGCTTCCTGGTGGGAGGTGGAGAGGCAAGGTGCAGAGAGGACTGGGTGATAAAGAGCATAGAATGTGCTGGTCTCAGCCAAAAGTCTAAGATACCTTCCTGACTCAGCCACCCTAGAGGCTTGGTCTTTGTTCTGCATGCCTTCAGTCTTGGTTTTCCTTGATTCCATTTGGGTTGAATATTAAGTGAATTTCTGGTGCTGGTTACTGCAGGGCATGCGAAGGGTAGCTCCTCTATGAGGTTAAAGACCAGGCAATAGCATGACTTCCTGTGGGCTCTGGGCTGTCCAGGGTCTGTGTCTAAGGGAAATCCCCTAAGGGAACCCCAAGGGCCTCTCATGGGCAAAACAGAAGTGAAGAGGCTTTGGGACTCAAGTTCATTAGTAGATTGTTGTTTGTTGGAAGTTAGGTAAGGCATAAGACATAGTAACAGTGACTAACAATATGGAAATTACCAAGTAATTAGATTTTAATTGAATAATCAGTTACTAAGCCCTTCCTATGTGACAGGGTCAGGCAGTGCAGGGGAAACACAGGCATCACCCTGTGGGCCTGCAAGAAGCTTACCATCTACTAGAGTCTTTAAGGGAGAAGAAATGGGGCATAATAGCAAACATGGGTTTGGTGGTCAGACAGACCTGACTTTGAATCCTGATCCTGCTAATTACTACCTGTGAGACTTGGAAAAGCTGCTAAAACTTCCCTAAACCAAGGTTTGTTTGTTTGTTTTTTATCTATAAAGTGGGACTAACATCTGTCCTGCAGGGTTTTGTGAGGATTACAGCCAACATATGCAATTAAGCTTCCTGATTCATGGTAAGTACCGAATAACTGTCAGTCACCAGTATGATTTGGGTGGAAATCAGTAGAGAGAGATCCTTAGTTGGGCTGAAATGATCCCTCTAGAGCATAATGAAGAGGAACCTGAACCTACTTTCTCAGTCAAGCTTTACAGCTCAGAGCACTTTTTCATTGGAAAGACAAACACATTTGTGCCTGCTGGTCAGCTGATAATTATACCATTGAAAGAATATCTTCTAAAAGGCTGATATTTGGGCAAAGCTCAAACCATAAAATTTGATGGAGGATAATGAAGTAAGTACTATTTCTTTAGCATCCTCTCACCAACCATGACTGTACTCTGTCCCAGGCTTCTGGCATTATTGCCTCATTCATACATTTAATAAATGTTTATTGAGTAATTACTATGTGCTGGGCACTTTTCTAAGTATTAGATTTTTGATCCTCCACAACAGGGTAGAGACAGGTTAAGTAACTCACCAACAGTCACCTAGTTGAGACTGATGGAGCTGGATGCAAACCCGGAAGTAAGATGCTAGACTCCAGCTCTCAGCCATGACAACAGACTGTCCATTCTCATGGAAGTCTGCTTCCAGATGTTGGCTGATGTCACTGTAAAATGGAAACCCTCCTAAGAATATTTATATTTGCACAGGGAATTCTTGAGGGTAAGCAAGGCTCCACAGAATAAATTTCCAACAGTGAAATGACATGATACGAAGTTGTTTATTAGTGGACAAATTTATCTCCTGAATACCCACTATGGGCCCCTCTGCAAATGACATCTCTAGCACTGGTGGTCTAAGAACCCCCATGACTCCTCATTGGCAAAAGCTGTAGCCAATTCAAGGATTCCTGGAAAGGAGTCAGGGACTGCCTTGAAAGCAGGAGCAGTTTATAGCTGAAAGGGTCGTTAGACACTGTCTAGCAGAAGCTTCTTTCCATTGCAGGATTCACTGAGATTGGCCAGGAAGGCTATGGCATTCGGTTCTCTACTTGAACACTGCCTCTGCTAGACAGCTCACTGTGGACTCCATTCTGTCACTGGACAGCTCCAGTTGTTAGCAAATTTCTTCTTCTCTTAAATCAAAATCTGCCTCCTCCTAACACCCACCAATATGTTCCAGTTTTCCTGATAGAACAAATTTATTTCTCCTTTTGGATGATGAAGTGGTGGGGAGAAAGTGTGCTACTGTTGGCATCTGATGCAGGGTTGGCAGGAACTCCCCAACTGTCAGCCACTCATTTGACTCACTTCCTCATAGATCTGTGGGTTCTGACCTCTGTGGCTCTCCCCTCCATCCAGGAGAGGAATGCCGGTGCCCTTGGATCCCATATTCCCTCCCCCTACTTCCTTAGGAATCTTTATCTACCAGTTATCCCCTTTTTCATCCTTAACTTCTCCTTTTCAATTGGCTCAATGCAGCCAGCATTTAAATATATTTAAGCTTTTTCACCTTAACGACAAAAGTCTTCACGGTGTCCTCAGCCCACCCCTCTGGTGTTTCCTTCCCTGCACAGCCAAACTTGAAAGAGTTATATCCGTTTACTCTTCCAACCTCTCCCTTTCCAGTTTCTCTTCAACCCACTTTAAGCTGGCCTCAGTCTCACCCTCTCGCGGTGAAAGGCTAGCCAGTTGGAGGTTGCCTAAGATCTTTGTCATTGAATTCTGTAGACACTTTGCAAGTCTAATTTTATGTGATCTCTGTCTTCTACGACACCGACACCGTGGACCATTCAAGGAAACATTCCTTTCTTCTTGTTTTCCTGACACACATTCCTCTGTGTGCCCCCTTCTATCTGACTCCTCACTACTTATTCAAGAATTTGAAAATCCATATTCCAAAGAAGTGAGTATTGAGTTCACTGGAGTCATTTCCTTGGATCTCTTTTTACTTGGATCATTCATACTTGGTCACATGCCTTTGATCACCACCTGTATCTGATAATTCCAACATCTCTATATTAAGTTCAGATGTGTCTCTTGAGTTCCAGATCTTCAGTCAACTGTTCACTTAGCATTTCCAGATGTATGTGCCACAAATTCCCTAAACTCTACATATATAAAATTGAATTTAACATTTTTTCCCTTCCAATTTGTGTCTTCTCTTGTGCTTTTAACTCCATATTTGGTAACACCATCCTACCTATTGTCCAATGGGAAACTTTGGGGTTATCCTTGACATTGGCTTCTTTTTGCTCCACATAGACTGCATCTTCTTCAGCCACATCTTGCTTATCTTAATGCCTAAATATTTCTTGAAACCACAATCTTCTCTCTAGCTCCTCTGTCACTTTCCTTATCTTGTCTATTATATTTTGCCTAGGTTAATGCACCAGCCTATAACTAGTTTCCCATTTCCTCTTCCATTCCTTGCACTGAGGTTAGAATGACCTTCCCAAACATCAAATGTGTTGGCATTATTCCTCTACTTAAAATTCTTCAATCATCCCACATTCCTTTTGGGATGAAGTTCAAACATGTTTGTGTTCAGTGATCTGAGGTGGTGGTGGGCTGGGTTTTTGGCTGAAGGTCTCAATCAATAGGTGGTGGAGTTCAGTCCAGTGAGGTTGGGAAGTGTTGCAGAACATGCAGAGATTCAGAATGGGTGTGGTTATAAAAGTTTAAATTGGGACTGTATAGCCAGAAGCACAGTGATAAAGAGTTGGACATGGGCAGATGCCATGGGCAGATCAAAAGGCAAGACTGGGTGCCCCAGGCTATTGTAGCCATTGAAGGCAGCACCAGGGACAGCTCCAATGCCTTGGTCCAGTCGTAGCAACTGCCACCCTATTTAAAATTTCAGAGCACTTCATACTTTATTATCCTGTTTGGGCTCTTTGATGCTAAGAGGACAGACTGACTAGTAGGTTGAATTCTGATCTTCAGATAGGCTGTATCCTTGTCCTTTCAGAATACTCCAGAATTTGAGAGAAGGCAAACCCATAGTTCTGGGTGTGTGGTTTGGGACTCAGGCCAGGAAATATGGTGAATGATTGGGCTCATCCTTGAGAATCTTTTTTGATTCAGGACACTGATAATTTCAGAGCTTTGATTAGAGCCTTGGTACGGCTCCCCTTTTTGTTCTCATTCGCAGATTCCCCTGCTGCTGACTGTAGAAAGTGTGTCAGTTTCATATGCACCAACTGGGTGTTCTTCCTCATACAGGTGTGAAATGGTGTGATGAAACGTTACAGTAGAGGCTCAGAGCTCTCGCCCCAAAGTCCTCTCAGGGACATCCTCTATCTGGAGAACTTCAGGAGAGGAAATGGAGGAAAATCACTGAGATGTGCTTTCCAGTGCTGCCTTCCTCTGGAAACCACTGTGGTCCCCGTTCAGTGGCTGGCCCTTCCACACTTCTCTTCCAAGCTGCTCTTTTCCTAGATATCAAGGTCTTTTCTCTGGAAGTTTCCAGGGGCAGACAGAAATGGGACTGGGGAAAATCAAACTCTATTTCTAGTCAATATGAAAAATAAATGAGCTTACTGGAGAAATTGCTGACTGCACGGAACTCAGGGCAGGTCCTAGATATTTTAAAGATATTATAAAGAAAGTGAATTCAAATTTTAACATTTTGGTCTCTTAGCCTCAGTCAGAAAATGTGTTTCTGCCTCCTGGGGAAAGAAACATTTTTCTTGCTGGCATAGTAATGGTGAAGATATTATTATCCTTTTAAGTGGGCACGGGAAACAGAACTATTTTGAGGGGGTGGGAGTGGCAAATACATTTTCTCAAAGACCAGACTAATTCCCTGAAGTTGGCAGGCTCTTGGGGTTCAATTTCTTCAAGACTCTTTATGTTCAAGGGAAGTAAAAGGCATTCATTAGTTCCACTTGCATATTTGATAGTGGCAAGTGCCCAGGATGGAAAGTGGGGTAGATTCAACCTCATCATGAAGCTGTGCTCTGAGATGACAGCTCGAGGCTGTGGTGAGAGCTGCTGATACTTCTCCAGCAGGCAGATAAAGCCAGCCTGGGAGAGGAGGAGAAGAAATTCTTAGAAAACTTGCCAAAGTCTTTGCAAAGTATCCACTTGGGACTCAAGTCTGGGTCCTGAAAATACCCTGTGCTTGTAAGGGTGGGAACCAGAGAGAAGGGTTTGAAACCCATCGTGCTTTGATGGTAGAGAGAGGGAAACGGGGAAGACACTCATCCGTTAGTTGCTAAGACAACTGGCCCATGATATCACAGCTCTCTGCAGAGCTCCACTAACCCTGTTCTAAAAACTAACAATTCATGAGTGAAGGAATCCAAGCATAAACCCTAGGAAGAGCTGGAGGGAGGCCCAGACTCATATAAAAGCTTCCATGATCCATGATGCTACTGGGGGAATTGTTTTTTTTTTTTTTTTTTGTAACTTGAGAAACATTTGTCACCAATATTCCCTTACAAAATTTCAGCTTGATGGACTGTGTTGAGTGTTGGGGCTGGTTGCTTGGGTTTCAAAATTTGGGGATATCAAGAGATCACTCTGGAAATTTATGATGGAAGTTAGTCATGATTCTCCATGGACTCTAATAATTCCATGCATCTCGTTTTTTCCAAATTTGTAAATGGAAACTCCTGATATGGAGGTATAGGTCTGGAGATGAAAGTTACAGACTTTGGAACGAAACATGGCTTGGCTTTGCTTCTTCCAGCAGGGTGACATGGGACACTTAACCTCTCTAAGCCCCAGTTATCTGTACGTAAAATGGAGATATGGCCCACATCAAAGCACTACTGTAAGGATTCAGTGATGATGGACGTAGAGCACCCAAGGCAGTCTTGGAACGTGGCAGGCACATGATACTCACTGTTAAAAGGAGGTTGGGATTTTGACTGGATCCCTCCCAAATGCCACGGCCCCAGGAGAATGTGACAGCTTATGTCTTGTTGAGTATGTTAGTTGGGAGCTTTGACTCTGGATTCAAATGTATTTGTGTTCAAATCCCAGCTTCATTACTTAGTAGCTGGGTAAGATCCCCTGGAGAAGGAAATAGCTACCCACTCCAGTATTCTTGCCTGGAGAATTCCATGGACAGAGAAGCCTGATGGGCTACAGTCCATGGGATTGCAGAGTCAGACAGACTGAGTGACTAACACTAACCTCCCTAAGTCTCAGCTTTTCATGTGTTGAAGAGGATAAACCTGCACCTCACTGAATCCTTGTGAGAATTAAATCAAACAGTCCATAAAGAAAGCTTTGCAGACTGTTTTGCCCAAACAAAGTGTTCTCAAATTTCACTTTTTCATATTGTTATTTTGTAATTACTATCTCAGTGGTTTGGTTCTACCATGGGTTAGCTCAGTCTCCCAGAAAGAGGGAAAATATGATGAAGCTGTACATACCACCCCACACCTAGGTTGATATTTTTCCTTTTATTTTCAATCTCATCACATTTTTTAGACTTCAAATTTGGCAACATTTTCTTTTGTTAGGTACCTTTGTTAACCCAGCTAGTTTTATCTGGGTGAATCAGCTGGCTTTACCAATTAGTATAGCTTCTAATTGAATGGTAATTCTCTAATCTTTACATTTAGCACTGAGCCTGCCCCTGAAGGGGTGAGGAAGGTATGAATACATTCAACTGGTATTGGCCTTGAGAAGTGTTAACCTCTGGTCTTAACCTTTATTACTCCTGGGATTTTGGGCCCAGAGAGATGTGGAATCAGAATTTCAGTTAACCTGAAAATCGGTGTAAAAGACAGAGCAGTTGGAGCACACTGTAGCTCCTCTAGGAGAGCCCAGTGGAAAGAAGGCAAGCTCCTTTTTGGCACTTTACCACTTAATTCCCCAAAGGTAAGAAAGGTGTCCATGGTGGTTCACATGGTAAAGAATCCACCTGCAATGCAAGAGACCCGGGTTCAATCGCTGGGTTGGGAAGATCCCTTGGAGGAGGAAATGGCAACCCACTCCAGTATTCTTGCATGGGAAATCCCCATGGGCAGAGTAGCCTGGTGGGCTGCAGTCCATGGGGTTGCAAGAGTCGGATGCAACTTAGTGACTAAACCACCACCACTCAAGAAAGGTGTTAAGTTTCATCACAGGCATCCTAATAAGCTTTCTCTCACTGTCAAAGCTGTCCTTCCAGGAATGGCCAGGAGCACAGATTTTGTGGTTCCCCTTGGCCTGCCCTGCATCATGTCTGGAGCTCAAAAGGAAGTTAGATCTCATGCTTCAGGCCAGAGACGCTGCCTGTTGGAGCTCTGTTGGAGGGGGAAGGTGGCTGATGGGTTTCCTCTCATATAAATGAATTCTCTCCTATCAAAGAATCCAGTACATGCTTTGGCATCCATGACTGTATAGTTGTAACCCATAGTTGTATCCCTTCTCCAGCAGATCTTCCTGATCCAGGAATCGAACCAGGGCCTCCTGCATCAAAGGCGGATTCTTTTCCAACTGAACTATGAGGGAAGCCCCATAGTTGTAACCAGGAAGGGTTAATTTTGAGTTCATACTGGATCTGCTTCTGTGACTTTAATACTTATCTTGCTGCCTTTGTTATAGTTAGTTAGTTAGATAGTTCAGTCACTCAGTTGTGTCAAACTCTTTGAGACCCCATGAACTGCAGCACGCCAGGCCTCCCTGTCCCTCACCAACTCCCGGAGTTTATCCAAACTCATGTCCATTGAGTCGGTGATGCCATCCAACCATCTCATCCTCTGTCGTCCCCTTCTCCTCCTGCCCCCAATCCTTCCCAGCATCAGGGTCTTTTCCAATGAGTCAACTCTTCACATGAGGTGGCCAAAGTATTGGAGTTTCAGCTTCAACATCAGTCCTTCCAATGAACACCCAGTTCTGATCTCCTTTAGGATGGACTGGTTGGAGCTCCTTGCAGTCCAAGGGACTCTCAAGAGTCTTTTCCAACACCACAGTTCAAAAGCATCAATTCTTTGCTCTCAGCTTTCTTCACCATCCAACTCTCACATCCATACATGACCACTGGAAAAACCATAGCCTTGACTAGATGGACCTTTGTTGGCAAAGTAATGTCTCTGTTTTTCAATATGCTATCTAGTCTGGTCATAACTTTCCTTCCAAGGAGTAAGTGTCTTTTAATTTCATGGCTGCAATCACCATCTGCAGTGATTTTGGAGCCCAAAAAAATAAAGTCTGACACAGTTTCCACTGTTTCCCCATCTATTTCTCATGAAGTGATGAGACCAGATGCCATGATCTTAGTTTTCTGAATGTTGAGCTTTAAGCCAACTTTTTCACTCTCCTCTTTCACTTCCATCAAGAGGCTTTTTAGTTCTTCTTCACTTTCTGCCATAAGGGTGGTGTCATCTGCATATCTGAGGTTATTGATATTTCTCCCGGCAATCTTGATTCCAGCTTGTGCTTCTTCCAGCACAGTGTTTCTCATGATGTACTCTGCATATAAGTTAAATAAGCAGGGTGACAATGTACAGCCTTGATGTACTTCTTTCCCTATTTGGAACCAGTCAGTTGTTCCATATCCAGTTCTAACTGTTGCTTCCTGACCTGCATACAGGTTTCTCAAGATGCAGGTCAGGTGGTCTGGTATTCCCATCTCTTTCAGAATTTTCCAGAGTTTATTGTGATCCACACAGTCAAAGGCTTTGGCATAGTCAATAAAGCAGAAATAGATGTTTTTCTGGTATTCTCTTGCTTTTTCGATGATCCAGTGGATGTTGGCAATTTGATCTCTGGTTCCTCTGCCTTTTTTAAAACCAGCTTGAACATCTGGAATTTCACGGTTCACATATTGCTGAAGCCTGGCTTGGAGAATTTTGAGCATTACTTTACTAGTGTGTGAGATGAGTGCAATTGTGCTGTAGTTTGAGCATTCTTTGGCATTGCCTTTCTTTGGGATTGGGATGAAAACTGACCTTTTCCAGTCCTGTGGCCACTGCTGAGGTTTCTAAATTTCCTGACATATTGAGTGCAGCACTTTCACAGCATCATCTTTCAGGATTTGAAATAGCTCAACTGGAATTCCATCACCTCCACTAGCTTTGTTCATAGTGATGCTTTCTAAAGCCCACTTGACTTCACATTCCAGGATGTCTGGCTCTAGGTGAGTGATCACGCCATCGTGATTATCTGGGTTGTGAAGATCTTTTTTGTTATTGTACATATCTAATGGCCTGCCTCAGGGAGCTAGCCTGACCCCACCTGCCTGTGAAGGGCTGTTAAGGAAGTGAAACTAATACACCCCCTGCGTGAGGCTTGCCGCTCTAGGAGGTATTTGCAAGAATTAAATGGTCTTTTTACTTTGTTTCCTCACCTTCCCTCATTTCTGATCCATAGAAGAACCTGGCATCCAGGCCTTGACAAGATGGTTATTTTGAGGCGCTAGCCTATTATCTTCTCAGTCAGTCGGCTCCCTGAATAAAGTCCCCTCTTTGCCTCAACACCTCATCTCGGATTTACTGGCCTATTGTGTGGCAAGCAGAGCGAGCTTGGACTCGGTAACACAATGGTGTGTCCTAGTTATGGGGACCACAGACAAGAGAGTATTCCAACCTCTATCTCTGGGAGGCCGTTTGGTCTTGTAGTCACTTTCTAGAGGATTTGAATTCCCTAGGAGAGTTTGCTTAAGCCCAACAAAATCTCTGTGCCTCTGCCCTCAGTGAACACCAGGAGCCAGTCAAGATTGCCAAATGATGAGAGGTAAGAATTTATTGGGGTGACTCTGGGGGCAGTATTGAGTGGCCTTTGCTATTTTGCTGTGTCTTCCTTGCGCCTAAAATGGCTAGACTCACAGGATGGTAGGAGAAGGGTTTCCTGAGTCTTCTCTGAAAGGCAGTTTCCTATGGGTTTATTGATGTTTATGAAATAAGTGTCATGTTCCCATCCTTGTGCTTAGGAGCCACCACCTGGTGGCTTATTTTGTTCCCAAGCAGAGAAAAGTAGAGGTTTAAAATGGAATGGTGTGGGTGGCTCATGCACATATAGACAAACTTATTCACAGACGTAGATGTATCTTGTCTTAGGGATACAAGACACTGAAATAATCTATAAGCTTCTTATTTGGGGTTGGGGAAGAGGCTGAACTAGATTGTATCTGCTGTTTAAAAACCTAAGTAAGTTTGAACTGTTCTTCCATGGAAATCACATGTATACTTATCAGATGTGTACTTTTTAACGAGATTGGGGTGTATTTAGTTACTTCCCCTGAATAGCAATTATTACCATACCTTTGTAAGAGGCTGTCTCCAGCAACCCCCTTTGTCACATTAACTCAGCCCACAGCCACGATCAAGTAAAAGGCAAATTCTAGTTACAGAGTTTTTTATTTTTTTCCCAAAGTAATGTACAGCATACATAAATGACAGGTTTGCAGATGTAGTAATGCTGATAAATTCTTGAGCTTGGAAAAATGTACCTTTTCATCTAAACCAAACCTCTGCAGAGGCTCTAAGTCATATACAGACCCACTCATTTCTCCTGATAGACAAGGTACAGGTTATTGCCAGAAATTTTGGATTCTATGAAATAAGCATCTTGACTTCTTAATTTTAGCATGAGACAGCTGCAGCTGCCAAGATACACTTCTGTAAAAATCTTAAGCTCCATGGGACTCCAAAAAACAAGGTGAAAATAATAACAGCCAGTCCTGGTTTTATTCCCTTCCAAGCAAGTGGTTGTTTCTGATTGACAGTTGCGTAGAAAGATGGAGAGTACTATAATTAAGACCATCCAGCATGGGGCTGGGGGCACATAATAAGCAGTTGTGATGTAACACATGTTAGAATGGTATAGGTGGGAAAAGGACCAGTTTGAGCTAAAGTGGGAGAGGATAAAATATTTATTCAGTCTTTTATAAGGGTCTGGCAGGAATTCAAACACTTTGCACATATTAAGCCTTTTAATCCTCAAGGTAGTCCCATGGGACTGGTATTATCATCACTATAGGATGTCCATTAAGCATGGAAGTCCAGGTGAATATACATAATGTCAATATACATTATGTCATATGTCATTCAATCTGCAAAGTGATAAAATATTTTTTTCTCTGTTTTTTAACTTTATGGAACTCTGTATTTTGCTGATGCAGAAAGTGGAGTTCAGCTAGTAATGGGGTGGCTGCGAGTGGAACCCAAACTTGCCTGATATCGAAGTCCAGGTTCCCTCAGGTACAACCCAAGGCCTTGATCAGGAGTCTGACCTGCCTGGCAGATGGCACAGCACTGGACAAACAGGAATGGATGAAGTCAGGTCCCAAACAGTTGGCTAAGGCAGAGGAAGCCATAGGTATCCCAGATGTACCAAAACAATTCTGGAGTCCAGGGCTCAGTAGAGTCAACAGTGGCAGCACTAGGAAACAGGTGATGCTGAAGCTGAGTGTTTACTTCAGGCCCTGTGCTTCCCGGGAGGGGAAGCCTGCAAAGAAATGTGAGGCAGAAGAAAAAGCCTGACCCCAGCAGGAATCACAGCAGGTGGACAAGCTGTATGGCAAGTGATCCCTTCCTAGCATGAGCATGGCTGGCGTGGTAGAGCAGGGTCAGCTGTGGCCTCCAAACACACAGTAATTGCAGGCCCTTGAAAGGTACCCAGAATGAACAAGTGAACCACTCAAGTTACACTGAAGACTGAACGTGAGAGAAAGTTGGCTGCCTCCTATTCCAGGGAAGAAAGGGGAGAATTGTCAGGCTTAGCCAAAAATCCCTTTAGAGAGTGCCCTGATAGAAAAACAAAACTCCATGACCCCCTGAAAGCATCTGGAAAAACTCCATTCAGATTTACAATTAACAATTGGCTGAAAGTTGAGGTTTGCAAGGGTCAGATCCCAGGCATGGGTTTTGCTATCATTTCCTGCTTGCAGCTTCTTAGTTTTCACCAGTTCTCTCAGTTTGGTGACTTTTAAACCTAACCACTGTCTATGCTTGGGAAAAAAAAATCAATTGAAGGGAATCTGAATGCTGTTCTTTCCTGCAGGCCGTGTCAGAATTCCAGATAAACTGTCCCTGCCCTGAAAGGCCAGTGCCAACCCCAGAGGCCTCAGAGCCTGGGCCCGGAACCTGTGTGCCACGGAGCAAGCCATCCCTTTGCCAAGGAGTGGGAAAATGGGGAAGACCCATTGGGTTTCTTCCTACCTTGATGATTTGGGGATTTTGTGTTTGGAGACAGTATCATGTGTCAAGTAAAGTGACTGTTAGAAGGGGATGAGGTTGTGAAAGTTTCTCAGTTTTAAGTTGATGCTCAGCAGTAGGATACTTATCAATCCCCAGACAGTTTGTTCACTCTTATTCATTTTTTTTTATCACAATTCAGAGTTGTATCGTTATTTCTCTAATCATTTCTGTGTTAGCATCTTCCGCAAGGACAGGTTCTGTCTCCGCTTTGCTCGTTGCAGTGGTCCCGTGTTCCAGCATAAAACACACGTTAGGTGTTCAGGGATGGCAGGAATGAATGAGGATCGGGACTGGGCACGGCTTCGCTGAGCACTGAGCACAGGCCCTGGGATGGTTCATGATCTGTCTCCATCCACTGAAGGACAGGCAAGGCCAGGGGCCCTTCAGATGTGCCACGTAATGGGGAAACGAGGTCACATATGTTGGCTGGGGTGCAGAGGCAGGGAGGTCACTGAGGACTGGGGTGGTCAGGGAAGACTTGGTAGAGGTGACAGCCTCACGCATCCTCTTGAAGGCCTGATTAGCAGGGGGCAGGCACCAGGGGGACTTGAGAGCGTGAGGAAAGGCAAGCCCATGCCGTGGAGAAAAGCACATGGTGGGTGGGTGTGAGTGATGACAGCCCAAATCACCAGGAGTGTGAAACAGTGTCTTGGAGATGGCAGGATGTTATTGTGAAAAGCACTTTGTATGGTAATCAACAACAACGATAATAATAATTTAACACTGATTGAGCTCTTACTATGTATCAGGCGCTAAACCTTTTACAAGAATTAGTTCTTCTAAATCATCCTTCAAGTCCATGAGTTGGAAACTACTCCCCATTTTCTAAAAGTGGAAATTGAGGCATGGGCAAGTCAGACCAGTCAGTGTAGGGTGTGTCTGACAGCGGCCCCAGAGTCACTGCTGTCACCAGCCTGTCTGCCGACTCTTGTCCCGGCTTGAACCTAGTTCAGGAGGGGAGGCTTTTAACGACAGCTTCCTCGTCCTCCCAGCCAAGCCTTCATGCTGCTGATGGTGTTCGTTAAGTTCCTCATCCTCTCCACCAGCATTCTGGATATTTGTTCCTTGCTTTGCCCCTTGTCTGCAATCCCCAACTTTTTTGGCACCAAGGACCTGTTTCATGGAAGACAAATTTTCCCATGAACCGGGTTGAGGGGATGGTTTGGGGATGATTCAAGTGCATTACATTTATCTCTCTTATTATTACATCAGCTCCACCTCAGATCATCAGGCATTAGATCCTGGAGTTGGGGACCCCTGCCTGAGGTGATCCTTGGGGTTCTCAGAACCGGGAGTCAGTGAGGGGGGCAGATTTTGGAATCCGAAGGGCTGGCTCCCCAGCCTTCCCTCTCTAGCCTTTACTGGCTCGGTGACCTCAGAGAGAAGCTTCTAATCCTTACAGGGCCAGGGGGTGGCTGTCATCACTTCCTTTCACAGCAGGGAACTACAGCTCGGAGAGGGGGCAGATACATGCAAGGTGCCCAGTCTAGGGCTTGGATCATGGGCTGGAGATGCTGAAGAAAGGGGCGGCTGCTTCAGTTCTTCGGTCTTAGGCAGTGAAGGACATTCAGTTTATAGTACTGCGCTTTCTTGTACCAATGTCCCAACTTTAGGTGAGCTGTCAGGAAAAGGCAAATCAACAGCATGAAAGGCCGCCACGCTGCTTTTGTGCCAGCGGACAGCTGAATGGAGTGTGAACCGCCGCTGTCAGTTCCCCATGGCTCCAGAGGCAGGGGACGAGGTGTGGTGTGCGTGGCAGGAGTGAAGGACAGATGATCAAGCAAAAATGTTGCTGTGGTTACAGCCTCGAAAGTAAGAGCTCTGTGTGCCAAACAGAAGCCTTTTAAAATTCAGTGGGAATTTATAACCTGATGAAACAGGTGTTCTTGAAATTTAATTAAACACCAAAAACATTGTTCAAATCATCCTCCGCTGGTTATAAGCTGCCAACACACGCATTTGTACTGCTTGGGGAGGGCAGGGCCGGAATGTTCCGGGGAAGGACTCTGTGGCTGTGGACTGAGAACCCAGTGCTTGCCCTCACAAGACTGCTGTGTCCCGAGTGTGGCTTTGGCTTCAAGTGTGAAGAAGGTTCAGTGTTGGGACTAGGGGAGTGAGGCACTTGCCTCCAAAGCAAAATGTAAGGCGCAGCCAAAAGACTCAGAAATCAAGAAAAGTAGTATCTTAAAGCAATACTAAAATCAAAAATAGAGGGAAAAAATTATATTGAACAAAATACCAAAATTGTAAATAAAGACAGGCTCTGAATAACACCAAGATACCCCTTAAACTCCACCTTTGACTTCCTATATTTAGGTGGAAGAAGACTGTGACCCTTTAGCCCTTGGAGTTCTGAGAGGGGTGATGGCTTCTAGAATGTTCCATGGTCTCCTGTCAAAAAATTCATTCTTCTCTCCCTCCCTTTCCCTGAGTCTACAAATGCTCATGAAGCACTTACTCTGAAATGCTTACTCTGTGCCCTGGTCCTCTGGAGGAGGACACTGAGATAAGTAAGACAGAGTCCCTGTTTGCTGAGGAAGACAGCAGGAGAACCTGTGATCACTGAGGGCACTGGGGGTTCTTCTTCTGTCCATTCAGGTCTCATTTCCTCAGCAAGGCTCCAAGCTCCTTGTGGCTGGGGACTTACCAGGATACAGAGGAGTTACTATGGGGTTACAGGCAAGAGGGAAGGTGTGGAGTCTGAAAGGTTCATTCTGAATCCAGGTTTGCCACTTACTGGCTATGCTTGGGCAAGACACTTACTTTTTTTTTTTTTTCAAGGACTTGATTTTTTTAGAGCAGCTTTAGGTTTACAGCTAGGGCTTCCCTGATAGCTCAGTTGGTAAAGAATCCGCCTGCGATGCAGGAGACCCTGGTTCCATCCCTGGGTCGGGAAGATCCTCTGGAGAAGGGAAAGGTTACCCATTCCAGTATCCTGGCCTGCAGAGTTTCATGGCGTTGCAAAGAATCGGACACGACTGAGCCACTTTCACTTTCACTATGTTTATAGCAAAGTTGAGAGCAAGGAATGGAGATCTGGTATACACCGTCACACGTGCACAGCCTCCCTCCCGGGATTGACACTTTAAAAACATTTATTTATTTTTTGGCTGTGTTGGGTCCTCGTTGCTTTCGCATGGGCTTTCTCTAGTTGCAGTGAGCGGCAGCGACTACTGTTCCCCGCGGTGTACAGCTTCTCATTGCGGTGGCTTCTCTTCTTGCAGAGCACAGGCTTTAGGGTGTGTGGACTTCAGTAATCACAGCATGTGGGCTCAGTAGTTGAGGCATGAAGGCTCTAGGGGGCACAGGCTTCAGTAGCTGGGGCACACGGGCTCAGTTGCTCCGTGGCATGTGGAATCCTTCCAAACCAGGGATCTAACCCCTGACCTCTACACTGGCAGGCAGACTCCTATCGACTGTGCCACCGGGGAAGCCCTCCCTGGGTTGACACTTTTTAAGCCTCCATCATCTTCCCTTTGAATGAGGGTAGCACAGACCCCACCTCCAGGGTTGTTGTTCAGATGCAGAGATGATACAGGGAGTGTTGAGCACAGAGTTTGGCATGTGATGAGTGCTCACAAGCCTCAGAGGGAATCACTTGAAAGGTGTGAAGGGAGCAAAGGCAACCTAGCCTTGCTTGAAGCAGGACAAAGGAGGCAAAGCAGGTTGAAAAGCATCTTTCCTGAGGCTCCTGTGGCCAGTGGTACTTCAGAATGACTCACAAGACTCCTGGTGACAGTCAGAGATGAGGCACCTTTCATTCTTCCAGAGCCTCCCAGGATTAATTTACTGCATATCCTGATTTAATTGTCTGCCCTTGTCATGCTGTCTCCAGTCATAGACGTATTAGCAACAGGTATAATTTTATTGTTTTATTATTAGACACTGATCATGGACAATGCATTTTGTTTACCTCAGCTTCATGAACTCAGAACATGAACTGTAGTAACTGATGCTGGGAACTTGATAAGCTGTTTTCAGCTGACCACCACTCCGCTTGTGTGACTGGAACAGGCTGGGTGGTGCTGATTTCTGATTGACTGAACTTTCTGACAGGTCAGCTGATAGACCAAAGGCTGTGATCATGGTTCTTGCAGTGAAATAATATTTGCTAGGTTTGGTGTCTACTTGAACACTTATTTTAAAAGAAACACTTTGTTGCAACATAACACTCAGAAAAAGGCACAAATTATAGATGTACAGTTTCATGAATTTTACTAATGCAACATGCTCAGGAAACTAGCATTCAGATCAAGAAATGAAACATCACTACCAGCTACCAGCTCAGAAGCCGTTCCTGTCCCTGCCACACCCCCTTCTTGTCAACACTGCTTCCCTGTTCTAGGAGTAATGACTATCCTGCCTTTGAGAAGCATTCATTAACATTCATTATACTTGCCTGCCTTTGTATTTTATGAAAATGAAATCATAAAATAAGTATTCTTTTGTGTCTGGCTTGGTTTTTTCCTTTGCTCAACGTATGTTTGTGAGATTCTTCCACAGTGTTGTTACTAGTTATAAATCTTCTGCTGTCATTTCTGTATACTATTCCACAGTACAATTACCTCATGATTTATGTATTTATTCTGCTATTGATGTATGTTTGAGTAGTTGCTACTTTAAGGCTATTAAAAATGGTGTTGTTGACAGACATGTAGAACAATGGAATAGAACAAAAAGCCCAGAAATAGACACTTACGTATACTGTCAAGTGTTCTTTGAGAAGAGCATTCAATGGGGAAAGGTTAGTCTTTAAAACGAGATGCTGGGAAAACTGCATATACACATTGGAGTTGGATGCTTACCTAACACCATATACAAAAATTAACTCAAATGGATTAAAGACCTAAATGTAAGGGCTAAAATCATACAACTCTTCAAAGAAAATATTGGGGAAAACTTCATAACATTGGACTTAGCAATGATTTCTCGGATATGACACTAAAAGCACAGGCAACAAAAGAAAAAAAATAAACTGGATTAAATTAAAAACTTTTGTGTATCTAAGGACCCTATCAACAGGGAAAAGGCAACACATGGAATTGGAAAAATATTTTCAAATTATATATCTGCTAAGGGGTTAATATCCAAATATTCAGAATACATAAAAGAACACCTACAACTCAACAACAAAACTCCGAACATCTCAATTTATAAAATGGGCAAAGGGCTTGAACAGACATTTCTGAATAGTTCAATAGTCAACTTTTGTTTTGTATTTTCTCTCCTGTCAATCTTTTCTTGAGGCAAACTTAGTAATTTTAATATTAACTCTATTGCCCTAAGACAGTTGTCTGGAAGGTTTTGAGCCCTGTCTTCCCCTCACTGGGATATGCCGTGGTAGGCTGAATAATGGCCCACAGAAGTGAATCCCTAGAACCTGTGCCTGTTACTTTATATGGTGAAAGGGACTTTGCAGGTGAGGTTAAGTTCAGAATCTTGAGATGGGGACACACCTGGACCCAAAAGGCAATCACAAGAGTCTTTATATGAGGGAAGTAGATGGATATCTCACTATAGAAGAAAAAAGTAATGTGATGATAGGGGTGAGATGCTATGTTGCTGGCTTTGAAGATGGAGGAAGGAGCCATCAGCCAAGAGATGGAGGCTGCCTTTAATTTTTTTCTTTGAAGTATAGCTGATTTACAACATTGTGTTAATTTCTGCTGTACAGCAGAGTGATTCAGCTATACATGTGTAAAAATTTTTTTTAAAAATATATTATTTTCCATTATGGTTTACCACAGGGTACTGAATATAGTTCCCTGTGCTATACAGTAGGACCCTGTTGTTTGTCCATTCCATATGTACTAGCTTATATCTGCTAACCCCAGCCTCCCAGCTCATCTCTCCCCTCTGGCACCCATAAGTCTGTTCTCTATGAGTCTATTTCTGCTTTGCAGATAGATTCATTTGTGTCATATTTTAGATTCTGCATATAAGTGATATCATATGATATTTGTCTTTCTCTAACTTACTTTACTTAGTATAATAATGTCTAAGTCCACCCAAGTTGCTGCAAATAGCATTTCATTCTTTTTTATGGCTGAGTAGTGCTCCATTGAATAGATGTATTTATTCATGTCTTGGTTGTTGTGAATGAGGCTATTATGAACACAAGCGTACATGCACCTTTTTGGATTAGAGTTTTGTCTGTGTATATTAGGCTGTCTTTAGAAGTGGGGAAAATGAGACAGATTATCCCCTAGAGCCTCTAGAAGCAGTCAGCCATTCTAGTACCTTGACTTTAGCCCGGTGAAATGGATTCCAGACTACAAATTAAGAGGATATACTGATATTTATATTGTTTTAAGCCATTTAGTTTATGGTAAATCTGTTACAGTAGCATCAGGGAACTAATACAGAGGCTTATTAAATTATCTACCCATGGGGATAATCCACAAGGATTGCTGGTGAAAAGGCTCTTTAAGACCAGTTTTAAATAGAGTGTGAAATACTTCACTAGACTGTGGGTTGTGTTTTATGAGGCTGCATGAAGTCTTGAGAGGCACTGGGTGGTGATGCTATCCCTCGGCTTCCCCAGGAAGAGGTCTGTTGTGGAGGAAAGGGGCTGCTGGGATACTGGATGCAGGTTTGGAGACCGGGGTACTTTCTGTTCTGGCTGGGCAATCTTGGGTAGTTCAGATCGCCTATCAGGTTGACAGTTCCTCCTTCATGAATCCAAGAAACCCGTTCTTAGGTTGGAATGACCAGGACAGGTATCACATGAGATTTGTTTTCCTGGCTTTTTGCCTGGTAACCTTCCAAGAGACTGGAGGTCAGCCTTGTGTCCCAGGCACGGGCGTACATTTCTTGCCCCAGAATTCCAGACTCCCCTCAACCAAGTCCGCCATTCCTGGAGTTGGTGGCCTCTGGGTAATTGCCATTCTTATCTGGGGTATGGTTCCTAAGAGTTAGTAACAGTATAGCCCAGGGGTTAAGAGCTGGGACTTAAGATTCAAACTTGTTTTAGGTTCAAATCGCACTTTCCCACTTACTGTTTTGTGACCTCTGGAAGTCAGTAGATCTTCAGTTTCAGGTTTGTGTTGTGGAGGTAATAAATGTATCTAAATATTTTTAAAATATATAACAAAATGGAAATACTAAACATTATCTATTTTTAAGGGAAATTAAATGAATAAAACATGTCAAACACTTAGCCCCAAATGAATGATAGATGACCACCATTACTTTTATTATGGATGCAGCTCTTCAGTCTCTATTTTTTGGGGAAGGGGTACTCCTTTTGCCTTCAGTGCCACCTGGCTCCCTCCCCACTCCATGTGGCCTCAGTGTGGCCAGTAGTAGTTGGAAAGGTAAGCAGTGACAGGGTACACAGCAGTAAGACATCTAGTTACCCAGGGGCCAGGGAACCACTTTTTGTTTGCCTCGCAGCTGTATAGCCTAGAGCTTCCCTGGGAATGGTGCATTCAGGACTGTGTTCCCCAAGGTCATCTGTTCCTTGTCCCAAAGCCAGCTGAAAAGCCCTTTCCTGCAAGCCGGGCCGTGTTTCTGGAGCCAGTGCTCATGGAATTTCACCTTAATTGGATGTCTCATTATCCCATTTTTCAGAAGAGAAGGCCTTCCGTGCTGCCAGGGTGAGCTCAGCCAGGGAAAGAGGCATTAGTAGGCCGAGGAGGCAGAGCAGGCTAACCAACCTGCAGAGGGAGTGAGCAGAGAGAGGGAGAGGGGCCAGCCCTGAGGTCCCCGGCCTTGCAAATGACCATCAGGAAACTCGTTATTTCATTTAGAAATTAATTTCTTCCTGAGAGAGAAAAATCACTCTTGATAGATTTATTTCCTCCATGATGAAAGCAGGCTTACTGCAACTCCCTCTCATTTGCTTCCCACCCCCACGTTTGCTGCTGCCAAAATATTTGGAAAAGCAAAAGTTGTGTGTGTGTGCAATGCAGCCCTCCCACAGCGGGGACTCTGACAGCCAGCGGCTCAGGTGGCCAGCGGGGTCCACTTGGCTGGGCACAACCCATCTGGATGGGCTGAAAGGCAGACAGGGGGCAGCCACATGACACAAGCTCTGCCCTCGCACACGTGGCCAGCGCCTGGGAGACTTGGCAAATCCTTTTTCACCCTGCACCTCGGAAGAGCCCTGCCAGTGAGACAGACAGGTAGCTTCAAGCCTCACTTTGCAGGTCACCAGGCAGAGGTGACCAGATGGACATCACCTTGCCCAGGCTCCTGGTGAGGCCACCACACAGTGAACGCTGGGACCCAGACGATAAGGTTCCGTCTCCTTTACTTGGAGAATTCTTTCCTTTCAGATCTGGCAAACTTGTTTGTTAATGGAAAATATCAATTATATGCGACAAGAAAGAGAAGAGTAGTTCCCAATGCCCAGCACCCAGATTTATCAGGATTTAACCATTCTTTTTATCTATGCCCTCACCTTTCATTTTTATTGGAATATTTTAAAGCAAATTGACATCATGTCATATCACCTACAAATAATTCAGTATATATTTCTAGCTAGCAAAGACTTAAAAACAAACATAATCACCATTTCATTATCACACCATTCAGAATTGCCAGGAATTGCTTAAAGGTTATCTAATCCTGTCCATATTCACTTCTCTGATTTACAAAATAATTATTTGGGGGTTTGTTACTTTATATATATATATAAAATTTAAAACTGACAAAGAAATTGCAAGAATAGCACAAGTAACTCTCATTACACCCTTTGCCTAAATTGACCAAATGCTTACATTTTGCTCTGATTTACTACTTACATATATTTTTCTGAATTATGTGAGAGTATATGGGAAGTCACATCCCTTTACAAGTAAACACTTTGTGTGCATATCCTGAAAGCAAAGACATTTTTCTTATAAAACCACAGTGTAATTATCAAGAGCCAGAAAGTTACTACTGATATAATATTATTATCTACCCTCAGTCTGCATTCAAAATTTGGCAAGTTTCTTAATAATTCTTTTTATAGTTAAGCATTTTCTTCCACTCCAGACCCGATCCAGGATCACTCATTTAGTTGTTGTGTCCCTGTAGTCTTTTTCATATGAAAAAGTTCTTCAATATTTGTCTTTTTTGACCGTATCATGTTTTTAAGGGTAGTTATTTTGTAGAATGTCCCAATTTGGGTTTGTCTGAAGTTTCCTTATCATTAGATTTAAGTTATGCTTCTTTGACAGTCATATCAAAGTGGTGATGTTATATCAGTCTCAGTGCATCGAATCAGGAGGATCCTAGAGATGTTGACTTTGATCATTTGGTTAGGATAGTGTACCCAGGTTTCCCCATTGTACAGTTAATTAATAAGTAACTAGTGGGGAGCTCCTTGTTCTTTGAGCACTTCCTTAATTTCTAGTGCAACAAGATGTTCCAGGATCCTTTGTTCCAGATCTGGACTCAGCTTTATCAAAATGTTCTTTACTCTTTTCAATGGAAAAGAGTATTTAGAAACCAAGCTCAGGTGGCTAGGTGTGCTCACTACTACCATTACCTCATTCCTTCCATGATGTCTCCGTGACAGAGATAGGGAATACATGTATGTTTGCGTGCATGCTAAGTCACTTTAGTCATGTCCGACTCTTTGTGACCTTATGGACTGTAGCCCACCAGGCTCCTCTGTCCATGGGATTCTCCAGGCAAAAATACTGGAGTGGGTTGCCATGCTCTCCTCCAGGAAGGAAATACATGTATGCATGTGTATTTTAGGTCTAAAACCAGAAATCAGTAAAATTATATTAAAGCGTATAAATTAACATTGACCTCTAGTTCCAATCAGTACATTTTAGCTGTTCCCCTTTCCACATTTGTATCTCCAACCTCCAGTTCTAGGAACCTTGGCCCTTAACCTGTTATTCTCAAAGTGTTTACTTACTTTTTAAAGTCTAGAATATACACAAAGTGGTTTCAGAATTGTTAGTACCTACCACTGTGAAAAGAAAACCTTTTGACTACAGTTAGCATTTATTTATAGTTCTTTTAAAAAAAATTACTTGGAGTGACATTTGCAAATCTTAAGTACGTTTCCACAAGTTTTGACAAATGCATACTTTCTTATAATCCAGATATAGAACATTTCTATCAAGATACAGAACATTTCTATCACCCTGGTCCAGCCAACTTTTATCCCAACTTTCCTTCACAGGCAATCACTTTTCTTACCTTTTCCACCATAAATTAGTTTTGTCTATTCTAGAACTTCACATACAGGAAATTATATTGCATTGGTTTATATCTGAATCCTTCCTTTTAGCATAATACCTGTGAGATCTATCCATGATGTATGTATAGTAATTCATTCCTCTTTGTTATGAACTAGTATTCCATTGTATGAATATATCACACTTTATTCATTCTTCTGTGATGGGCATATCCTGCCCCCCCCCGCCACATTTTTGGCTGTTATGAATAATAACAATGAACTTTCTTGGACACGTCTTTTGTGGATGTGTTTTCATTTATCTTGAGTAAATAACTAGGGATGGAATTTCTGGGTCATAGGGTAGGTAAATGTTTAACTTTCACCTTGTTAACTAAGAAACTGACAAACTCAAAGGCTTTTTTTCCACTCCAAGCCACTCAGCAGTTTAGTTGTAGAGGATCTCAAAAAGGTTCACATACTGCATTTGGTTTTCACCTCTCTGATTCTCTTACCCATTCCTTCCACCCCTTATGCCATTTTATTTGTTGGAGGTACTAAAACAATTGGCTTGTAGAATATTCCACATTTTGGATTTGGTTGATTACTTTCTCATTATGTCATTTAGCTTGTTACTCTATTACTGGTTTTTCCTGTTATCTTGCAACTGTATTGTGAGATTGAGCAGATTCAGGTTCATTTTTGTTTTTGAGAAGAGCATTTTAAAATAAAGCTGCAGCTGTATGTTTTCTATTGTAATATATTAGGAAGCATATATTGTGTGCTTCTCTCACTTTTAGTGTTGCAAAGATAGATTTGTGTGTTTACATTATGTCAGCCTGATCTCTCCATTATGATGTTCTTCGTCAATCTTACAGCTAGCAAATTTGAGCATCGATTCATAGTTATTGCCTAAATCTATTATTTCAATGGGTTGCCAAATGGTGATATTCAAATTTCACAACTCCTTCTGCCTTTACTGTTGTTATTCAGCTGCTAAGTCATGTCCGACTCTGCGACCCCATGGGCTGCAGCACGCCAGGCTTCCCTGTCCTTCACTATCTCCTGGAGTTTGCTCAAACTCATGTCCATTGAGTCGGTGATGCCATCCAACCATCTCATCCTCTGTCGCCTCCTTCTCCTCCTGCCCTCAATCTTTCTCTGAATCAGGGTCTTTTCCAATGAGCTGGATCTTCACATCAGTTGCCCAAAGTATTGGAGCTTTAGCATCAGTCCTTCCAATGAAAGTTCACAGCTGATTTCCTTTAGGATTGATTGGTTTGATTTCCTTGCTGTCCAAGAGACTCTCAAGAGTCTTCTTCAGCAACACAATTCAAAAGCATCAATTCTTCGGTGCTCAGCCTTCTTTATGGTCCAACTCTCACATCCATACCTGACTACTGGAAAGACCATAGCTTTGACTATACAGATGTTTGTCAGCAAAATGATGTCTCTGCTTTTTAATATGCTGTCTTGGTTTGTCATAGCTTTCCTTCCAAGGAGCAAGCGTCTTTTAATTTTGTGGCTGCAGTCACCATCCACAGTGATTTTGGAGCCCAAGAAGATAAAATCTGTCTGGGATTTTTCTGTGTGGAGGAACTTCTCCCCAGTAATCTTTTCATTACTTTGAAACAGAATTTATTCAGAAAAGGCAAAGTAAATGATCTTTTCAGTTATCAAATTTTAGAGTAATAATTTGGTGCCTTAGCAACCTCCAGTGGTGATGAATGAGATTTTATTTTTTTTAGTATCACGATGAACTTATGAGTTCTTAAAGGCTTGATATGTTTCAATCCAGTGCAGTCATTATTGTATTTTCTCACATGGTATCATCTTTAGGCCACTATGTGCCTTGGATTTGGCTCCCGTGACCTTTGGGCCCAACTCTATTTGTCTTCGATAGCTGCCCCGCATTACTGGTACAACAAGATATCTTAGGCTCATCTTGTGTATTTCCAACCTCGAACCTGGAATCAGTCATTTCTATGAGACGTCCTGGTGCCTTTTTGTGGGTAATGATATTTAGAGGACACAGTCTGGACTCTAGGGTTGCTCACTGCTGCTGGGTTGTCACTGCCTCTTGGCCTTTTCAGTGAACAGAACTAGCAAAATAAGTATTTTTAGAAACAGAAAAAACATGAGTGCATACTGATATTTTCCATTCAAATTTAAATTTATGGAGTCTTTAACTTCTTTGATTTATACTTCATGTTCAACATTTTGATTCCTAGTGACGTTCAATTGATTATTTGCTACAAAAACATGTAACGCTTAAAAAATAACATTATGCAAAGACAAAAAAAAGAAACAAAAACAACAATATGCCTATTACTGCTGCAAGGCAGTTCTCCTGCTCCATGTGTTGCTAGTGATATTTGTGTGGTGGCCGGGCTTGGCCGTGCTGGCCAGGAGGATATAAGATAGCTCACTTCTGTGTCAGGTGCCTTGGCAAGGGTGGCTGGAGATCTGGGCTCAGCTGGGCCCTCCTCTTTTCTCCAAGTGGTTTCAGAGCTTTCCTGTGAGGTGGTTATTCTAGCAGGGTAGTAGGACTTCCTACATGGTGGCTTCGAGTTCTCAGAGAGTAAAGTGGAAGCTACCAGTCTGTTCAAAGGCTGGAGTCTGACTGATGGAGTGTCATTTCTACCATATTCTATTGGTCAAAGTAGTTTCAATCCAGCCCAGGTTCAAAAGGAAGGAAAACAAGTCCTAATTCTGGATGAATGGAATGTGAAAAAATTCATAGCTATCTTTAAACCACTATACTCTCTGCTCTTTCAGTTTACATACTCTAAGGAGCATTCTGCACCTTTTGTCACTGAAGAATATAACCAGGAAAGTATTCTCTATCCTCTCTTATACGCATGATTCTCCATCATATGGAAATTTCATTGCTTTTCAACAAACCTCCAATTGATGAAAACTGATCTTGTTTCTAATCTTGTCATGACAAAAAAGGCCCCAGTAAATATCTCTGTACATCATCATTTTGTATTTTTAATAGTAATGATTTCTTAAAATGTTAATTGTGAGGTGAAAGGATAGATGCATATGTGATTTTGCTAGACACTGCTGAATTTTCCTCCATAAAATTTGTCATAAATAGCTTTTATTATATTGAGATGTTCCCTTTACACCCACTTTCATAAGAGTTTTTATCATGAATGGATGCTATATTTTATCAAATGCTTTTTCTTGCATCTACTGAGATGATCATGTGGTCTTTGTCTTTGGTTGATGCTCTGTATCATATTGATTGATCTGTGCATGTTGAATCATTCTTGTGAGCCTGGGATGAATTGGACTTGATCATGACGTACGATCTTTTTTGTGCGTTGTTGGATTTGGTTTGCTAATATTTTGTTGATAAACTTGGCATCTATGTTCATCAAAGATATTGGCCTGTAATTTTCTTTTTTTGGTATTGTCTTTGTCTGGTTTTGGTATCAGGGTGATGGTGACTTCATAGAATGGCGTTGGGAATGTTCCCTCCTCTTTAGTCTTTTGGAAGAGTTTGAGAAGGATTTGTATAAGTTCTTCTTTGTATGTTTGGTAGAATTCCCCAGTGAAGCTATCTGGTCCTGGACTTCTGCTTGCAGGCAGTTTTTTTTTCTTTTTTTTTTTAATTACAGATTCTATTTCAGTTCTAGTGGTCAGTCTGTTCAAAGTATCTATTTCTCCTTGATTCAGTTTTGGTGGGCTCTATGTTTCTAGAAACTTCTCCATTTCTTCTAAGTTGTCCAATTTGTTGGCATGTAATTGTTATTCTTTTTGTATGGTTTTTGATATTTCTGTGGTACTGGTGGTTATTTCTCCTCTTTCATTTCTTATTTTGTTTAGTTGGGTCCTCTTTGTTTTCTTTTTGTTTACCCTTTCAAAGAACAAGCTCTTGGTTTATTGATTTTTTCTATTGCTTTTTAAATCTTGATTTTATTTCCTCTCTGATATTTATTATTTCCTTCCTTCTGCTGACTTTAGGTTTTGTTTGTTCTTCTTTTTATAGTTCTTTTCTGTGCTAGGTTAGGTTGTTTATTTGAGATTTTTCTTAGTTTTTGAGGAAAGCCTGTATCACTATGAACGTCCCTTTAAGAACTTAAGTCCAGTGCTCTTGATGGCTATCCTTGCCTCCACTTGGAGAAAGCTAATAGAAGGAGGCAAACAGATTTCTGATGACTTCATTTAAGTAGCTGGATCTGGATCTAGCTGTAACTGAAATTTTAGGTCTAAATCCCTTTACATGAGCAATAGTCTTTTTCTTTTCTAAACTTAAAGCAATTTGAGTTGGATTTTCCATCCCTTACAATTAAACAAGTCCTAACTGATCCACTGATAATTGTAGTCATTGTCTCTAGAACTTATGGACCATGCAAACCCATAAAAACTATTAAGTGTCCAGTACTACAAACACGGACAGGTTTACTAGGATCTCCATGGTGTTTAAAGATTGTTACCTGCTTTAAGCAATTTTCTTGTTTCTTGATTCTGGAGACCCTAACCTCTGCTCTGGTTTTCTTGCCTCCATCTTGCTGTGATATCACTCCATTCTATCTTGAGGATGATCATGGGCCATTGGCCAGCCTCCTGGTCTGTCACTGTTCATGAGCCCTAGACATCAGTGCATCATTTTGCTTTAAGAGCCAGAGAATCAGGGAACCAAAGCGAATACCAGTTCACCTCCTGTGTCTTCTAGTCCTCTGTGGTCTTATGTTGTGCTTTCTGGTTCCTGTTCCATAGGTTCCCTTGAATGGCATCACCTCACTGCCTAGGTAGACACTTCATGTACATCACATTTTTGGCTTCAATGGTTTGATTGCTCTTTAAACCCTTGTAACCACTTCTCCTTGAGGGTTGTTATATGTCTTCACTAGGTGAAACTGCTGCAAAGTACCCCGAAATAAGTAAGACGTGGTCTCTGCCCTCAAGAGAGAAATAGACAAAAAGCAAGTATTAAGTCAAGGTCTAAACATTCGGCTGTTGAGGGCACAGAATGCATCTGTATGTGTGTGTAATTCAAGGTGGACCTATGAGAAAAGTTGAGAAGAGATGACTGTTGGGCTGAGCCTTTAGGAATAAATAATATATTAACTATAGAGGAGCCACGGCGAAGGCAATGGCACCCCACTCCAGTACTCTTGCCTGGAAAATCCCATGGATGGAGGAGCCTGGTAGGCTGCAGTCCATGGGGTCGTGAAGAGTCGGACACAACTGAGCGACTTCACTTTCACTTTTCACTTTCATGCATTGGAGAAGGAAATGGCAACCCACTCCAATATTCTTGCCTGGAGAATCCCAGGGATGGGGGAGCCTGGTGGGCTACCGTCTATGGGGTTGCACAGAGTCAGACACGACTGAAGCGACTTAGCAGCAGTAGCAGCAGCAGCAGCAGCATAGAGGAGCAAACGCAGTTCAGTTTGATCATTCAATGAGCAAATATAACCAGCATTATTTTAAAACCCTTCCCTGCAAGAGAGAAGTCAAGTACAAGAAACCCTGTGGGAGATCATGAAGGGCAGCATTGTTTTGCTGGTCAGTGTGATTGGCCCCAAGGCAGTGCCATCTGAAAGGGCAGATAAGGCAGAGGTGGAGGCCCCAGTGTTTGTAGGCAAAGAAGCAGAACCATCTTGGAGCACTGGGTGACTTGCTCAAGGACCTGCAGCAGAGCTAGAGAAGTGTTCTGAACAGAGCTTCAGGATTGCAGTACCTCTTCCTGGTAACTTGCATCCCTGGGAGATTCATCTGGCACATAAAGGAAGTGGGATGGTTGAGGCACAGTGCAGATGTGTATACAAATGAATTCTTTTTCTCACTTGTAACTTCAGGAAAGGTGCAAAAGGAGCTGATAAAGTTAGGGAAAACTGATTGAAAATTTCTCATGTCGCATGATTATTATTCCTATTAATCAAGATAAAACCTTATTGTGTGCTGACAGTGTAGCTAGCTCAGTGCCAAACAGTGCCATAAACATGGATGCAGCCTTCATCTTTAAAAAAGACAGTAATTTAGAAAGCATCTGGAGGAGAAGACAGATCACCTGAATGAGGAGGGGCAAGTTGCCTCCTGGTTTCATTTTGTTTCTCTTTAAGGGCTTCTCACAATTGAGAGACCTGTACCCTAATTACAGTGACCACTGGCTTCTAAAATTTGCATGATGATGCTTATCTGCTAAGAACACAATATTTTGCTCTAAAATCATTCCGGCTGTACCTGTATTCTTTCTATTTTGTACCATCTCCCTTTCAGATCAGAAATAAACACAGTAGTCATGCTTTGCAAACTTTCATTATAAGAACTGAGAAGAAAAGTAATAAAAGAGGGATGCTCTCAGGAGAAAAATTTGGAAGAGAGCATAATATATCAGCCAAATAGAAGGAGGAACGGCAGGAAATGGCCTTCTAGCTTACAACTGTATCAGACAAGGGGAAAAAAGAATAAGTCAGGTTGATTAAAACAACTTATCACCTTTTTAAAAAAATCAGGATGATGAAGTCTGAGCTTATAAATTATATCTCCACCCATCCAGCTAGGAGAGCACACAGCAAGGTTGCCTGGATGGAATTCTCCAGGATATCACTATAATCTTTATATTGTCTTATCTCTTGCCTTCTTTTTGCAGTTGATGTTTGTTTACTTCAGTAAGTGAGAGCTTTTTCTTTTTTCTACCTTCTTTTGCGGTTTCCAGCCTTTAAAGCTGACCTTAAATGGGGGTCTCCTGGGCTCAGTCTAATGATGACGGCATAAGGACTCTGTTGCTGGTCTTGCTGCATGAAACCTTAACCACTTGGACACTTTCATAGTGGACACTGATCATTCATTTTTCAACTATTGTGCAAGCTGAATTTAAGCTTATAAACATCCTGGGAGGGGCGGCACCTACAAAGTACTAGGCATCAGGGATGCTGTAATAAAAAAGAAGTGACGCCTGTCTTCATCTTTTGTATGATCTAATGGGGGAAGGACTATGCAAACATCAGAGTGAGTTTACACAAAGTGCCCACGGTGTGGTACATGGCTGATATCTGATATATTTGGGGGCGACCTCTCCCTCATCTCCTGTAAGAGTCCTGCAGGATGGCAGGAACCACTAAAAAGTGACAGCACCAAGGAGGGGAGCGGTCAGCTCCACCTGGGTGAACACGAGAATTAACCTCATAAATGAAGTTAGCCTGAACCGAGAGGGAATTTACCAGGGGGGCAAGGGAAAGAATGAGGGAAGGAAAAGAGTGACGAAGGCATGGGGAGAGAAGCAGCAGAGTGTATTATGGAGGCAGCCAGAGGTTCGAAGTGACGGGAGTGCAGAGTGTGAGGGTTGGGAGCTGGCAAGAAACCATTCTGGAAGGGAAGGCAGGAAGCAGAAAAGAAAAGGCAGAGCCTGCGAAGGAACTGGGATCTCCTCCCGAGAGTCGTGAGCAATCAAGCAGGTGAAGAACTAGGTTAAATCCGTGTTTGTGTTTGATTTTTACACTATAACTGGGCAAATGAAGATGAGTTACAACCAGAAAAGCATGTTGGCTGGTGCTGGAAACAACTTTGAAATGAATCCCTTCTCTCTCACCCTGCTTCCTTAGTCATGTGTGCTGTGAGATGGCCAGCCCTGTGGGGAGCATGGGCATGGTCACTTCCAAAGAGGAACAGTGTTACTTTGGAGTCTAAACCAGTGGCCTGGACAGCTGTGTTCATACCTCCAAGCTGTTTAGCTGTGGCTGCGAGGAAGTTTTGTATCACAGAAGGGTGGCTGTGAGGGGCCCAGAGTTAATGAGTGAATTAAATGATTAATGCTTGGGGCTTGGAGGGCCATCTCCCTTTAAAGCAGAACGTTCTGAACAATGCCACTCAGGAGATGACTTGGGGAGTTCTTACTGCCCAACAGAAGCTGATACAAAATGCTAATCAGGTTGGATCAGCCCCAAGATTTTAGGTTTGGGGCCAGTGTTACTCATAAGAAAAGCAGTCCCATGGGCTGCAGTCAACTCTTGGTTACTACAGCTGTGTCCATGAATACTTGTTTCTGCTCACCAAATCCTGGCTTGTCATTTGCAAGGGGTGAGACAGAGAGAGAGAAGGAGGGAAGGAGGGAGGGAGTGGTGACTCACACAGTCAGACCCTACAGAGGAGCCCTGTTGAGGAAATAAGGCTGACGCTAAGAGAAGTAAATACTTATAGTGGTAGTTATTACAACAGTTACCATTTGTTGAGTGTGTACAGTGTGCTAAGCACTCTACAGGGTACTCTGATAATTCTTGGCTGTTCTGAGCTGAGCACATAAGATCAGTATTATTATTCCCATTCTAGAGATGAGGAACTGAAGCTCAAAGAGATCAGCTCTCTTGCTCAAGATCCAGAAAAGTCCTAAATGGACAGGAATTAGTCTGTGTTGTGCTCACCACTGCAGCCTCAGAATATATCACATGTTAGGTGCTGAATGAATACTTGATGGTGAATGAATGGACAGTCATATGGCTAGAAAGTACATAAGGTGGGTTTGCAATCCAAGTCTGTGTGATTCAGGAGCAATTCTTTCCACCATCCTCCACCGTGACAGAGCAGAAGGCAGCAGAGAGTCACTGCCAGAATCAATGTGGTGACAGTAAACGGTTGAGGAGATCCAAAGAGAGAATATGCCAGTGCCTTGTAGTGGTCAAAGAAGATGTCATGAAAGAGCGGGGTTTTGGCAGAGCTTTGAAGGTCAGATATTGGGTGGCTGGAGGGGAAAGCTTAGCTTGTCCTGGGTGGCTTGAGAGACAGAGTGATGTCAGTAAATGGCTCAGCTTCTGGGGTCCAACTTGCCAAGAGTCAGAATCTGACTTTACATCTAGGAGGCTGCATGATGCTGGGCCACGCTCCGTGCCTTAGTCTTCTCTTCTGTAGCTGGGAGTGCTTCCAGATAACTCATGCAAATGACCTTTCACCTAGTGCCTGGCACACAGCAGCGGCTCGATAAATATTTGTGGTCCTGAGATCAGAGCAAAGCACTTCTTTCATTTGAAGAGAAAAGTGGGGAAGACAGGATAGAATTAGAATACCCTGTGTCGGAAAGTAGAGTAATGAATCTGAACTTTATTTTCTGCTTAAAAAAAGGTGAAGGATTCTGACAAGGACAAAATCATTGCTAATTTGGTGTCATTCCTCACTTACTGTGGATTGAAAAGTTGGCCTTTTATAGAAAGAACGTGACTGTTCCCAAGCTACTGGATAATTTCTCTGTTCCTGACTTTACGTCTAGGAGTACTGTTATTCTCTGAGGGGCTTGGATGACCACCTTTGCTGAGGCCAGTAAATGGAGGCCAACCTGTTAGTGAAAAGCAAAGCCCAGAAAGCCCAATAAAAAGAGGAAGGGGCAATAAATAAACCCACTGCCTAGAGAAAGGTAAACTACAGAAATGAAGAAATCCTGAAAGCAGCTCCAGCTCTGTCACTACAACCACTGTACTGAGAGAGATGGCTGCAATATTCTCAGCCTTTTTCTACATTAATGCTTAAAAAATGCAACAATCAGGTTTGCAGATGTGAAATTTACGAGGCAGCCTATTTCCTGTGATCATTGGCTGGGGAAGCTGGCACTTGGCAAAATTTTGCAAGTGGGTAAAGATGCCAGCCTTTATCTAAAGAATACATGAGCACTGAATTATGATATTCAGTGAGCATTTTTCATCCATTAGTTTAGAATAATTAGATGATGTTCTATTATTTCTACTACATGTTGATACATCAGATCGTTTAATTATTCCAGTCAATTTATCTCTGTTCTTTTGCCCATCTTTCCTCAGCTCTTCCCCACTATTGCTTTCTTCAGAAGGTTGAAACCTTCTGAAGACAATTGTCTTCAGAAGATAATTGTCAGAACAAACGTAGCCCCCAAAAACCTGTGTGAGACGTCTCAAAGGCCATGATCTTGGCAGGGCGTGGCATTAAAAGGTACAAATTGGAAAACTTCCATTAGTCTTGTTAGGACAGTTTTCCCATTTAGGGCTCTATTGAGAAAGGTGGAAAAGTTAAGATGATTCAGGAAAGGATGGTAGAGAAAGAACTGTTCAAAGGACAGAAGATGGTTTAAAGCACAGAGAAGCTTAGAAACAACATAAGACCTCTTAAGTTACTAAGTCTTCTGAGAGGAATGATAAAGATAACCTGTTGTCAAGGTAGGGATCAGAGTGATGGAAGCATAGGATGGATTTGGTGAAATCAGAAAGAGCTGGGCTCCCATCTAGAATCCATCACCTGTAACTGCAGAACATCAGAGGTGCTACTTGGCTTCTTTGGCCCCCAATTTCATCATCTATGAAATAGAAAATGTGATTTCACACTAGGAACTCTGGTCTGAAGAGCCAGGTGCGAGGCCTTTGTGTGCAGCCCCCTACAAGTGAGTGGAATTCGATGAGGCACAAACAAACAAACAAAAATCCATCTTAGAACTGTTACTGTTTTCAAGGCCACTGTTTTACTCTGTAGAACACCGCCCTTGGGGCAAAACAAAAGAGCAGAGGCTGTCTGTGTTCACTATCCCTGGAGATAGACCAAACAGAAAAACAAGCTGTGTGAGTACCTCTGAGGGGGACCCTCAGGAAACTTGAAATATACCTTTTCCAGCCCCAGCAGCAGAAGTGAGGCTGTTTGGTGGAGACAGTGGAAGGGAAGGACCTTAGATTCACCTCCTCTCATGAGCACACCAAAGACACAACTTACTGCTGAACAGACTTAATCAATATTTATAGAGCATGCCATCCCAAAGCAGCAGAACACATATTCTTTTCAAGTGCACATGGAACATTCTTGAGGATAGAGCCCATGCTGGACCACAAAGCATGCCTTGGTAAATTTAAGAAAATTGAAATCAACCATCTTTTCCAACCACAATGTCCTGAGATCAGAAATCAACTACAAGAAAAAAATTGCAAAAACAAAAAACCACTTTCAGGCTAAACAATATGAAAAAGGGATGGTAATGCTGATTTTGTGGGATGTTCTGAACAATGAGATTATGTATGTTGAGTGCATAGGACAGTGCTTGGTGGATCAGGGGTGCTCAGTAAGTTATAGTTAATAAGGGATGGAAGTAACCTTCTGTTGCAATAAAGCTGAGTTTAAAAAAAATGCTGTCTTTGCAACTTGCTACAATGTGATGTCTTCCTGTTTGGAGGCAGAAAAACAGCCTGATAGAAGCTGGACTTTGTGGGATGTATTTGGGATGAAGAGCATGGATGTTGCACCAACTTGTCAGTGACTATCAGCAGCCAGGTTGGGGAAGATTAAAAAAAAAATCATTCCTAGGAAGGCAGCAGACAGGTTGTCTTTAGTCTCTGTGGGGACTCACTAAGTCCAATAACCTTGGCGCAAGCCTGGATGGCTGTTGCCATAGAAACCAGCACGTGTGCCCAGCAGGAGTTCATTTCTCAAAGCCGGCAGCCCATGCCAACAGAGCCTGGCTCCAGAGGTGAGAGAGCTGCTCTTTGTCCCTGAGTGGAGGTTCTAGCACCTGGCAAATAGTTGAATCAGCTCAGTTTGTGAAGCCCTAGGCGCCTGGTCCCAGAGAAGCAACGAGGCCAAAAAAAATCCTGCCACAGTCATGTTCCCATCCCTAAACGATCAACATTTATCTGAAAAGAGAAAATCCAAACATCACCATCTTAGATCCCTTGACAACCTGTAAGATAGTTTTCCAAGGAAAGAAAAGTGCCTGCCTTTTTTTTTAATGCCACGCAGTGGTTTGCCCTGAAACAGTTTCTCAGTTTTCTTTTCCCAGGAAGCATCTAGGGAGCTCAGGGAATGCTCAGCTCTGTTCTTGGCAATTTGGCTTCTGGTTCCAGGGGACCCAGAAACCCATCAGAGTTCCTTATATAAATGGAACGTGGCTTTTCACTTTATAACATGATAAAAAAAATTGTATGAAATTCAATATTTTTTTTTCTTTTTTGCCTTTCCCACAAATTGTAGAAAATGGCTAAATCTACACTAAGGTAACTTTCATTTCCCTAGGTACTGACTTTATATATCACATTTTTCAACTTGGGGAACATTTTAGAAGCTGAGCCTTTATATTCCTCTAACAAAGAAAGAAGAAAGAGAAATGCTTTTGACCAAATTGCTTTCTGCCCAGGTTTGACATTGGGTGGGGCTGAAGGTCAGCTAGGATGGCAAGGACTGGAGAAATTTAACCAGTGAGAAGATTGGAGGATAAGTAGAGAACTGAATTTAAGTTAAAAAAATGACTTCTTAGGCTATTACCCCACGGTTTGCAGGAATTTAGTTGTGTATCCGTGAAAGATCTGGTGAACGTTGACGCTCCCTGTTCATGCACAGATGCCAAGACACTCTGACAAACCTCTCTGGTGGAGGGTACAAGACCTCAGACCTCTGAAACATTAAGTCATAGTTCATGCACTGACACTTTCCCTTTTTCCCAATTAGCATCTCCCCCCGGCTGCCACCCCGCAGCAATAACAAGCAGAACGAGTAGTTAGTCCTAGAACATTCTGTTTACAAGATCTTTCTAATTTATGACAAGGTAAGTTAATTTTCTATAGATTCAGACCCTCAGCTTCAAGTGCCTGAATTTGGGAGGTACAAATGTTCTTCAATAGTTCCAGCATTTGGTAAAGGTCAGTTTCGGACTTGCCCTGAAGAGGGAGGCCAGGTAAGGTTGCGAAAGGCTCTCTGGGACGATCTCCCAGGGACTTCCTGCAGCACTGGGAGAGCACCTGGGGAACCAGGACATGGAGGTCCCTTCCCCTCTGCCCTCCCTCGGGGCTTGTCATCTCTCCAGGGCCATGGGCCACATCCTTTGCCTCTAGGACGTGCGTGTGTGCTCAGTTGTGTCTGACTCTTTTGCAACCCTGTGGACCACAGCCTGACATGCTCCTCTGTCCATGGGATTCTCCAGGCAAGACTACTGCAGTGGGTTGCCATTTCCTTCTCCAGGGGATCTTCCCTACCCAGGGATCAAACCCAGGTCTCCTGCATTGGCAGGCACATCCTTTACCACTGAGCCACCTGGAAGCCCTTGCCTCTAGGACAGAGGCTCTCAAAAACGGAGAGGACATCAGAACCCTGGGGGTGGGAAAGGCTTGTAGACAATGCAGTTTCCCAGGTTGCCAGAGGTTTTAATTTAGTTGACCTGAGGTAGACACAGTTGATTGTAAGTATTAAAAAATAATATCACAAAACTAACAGTACTACGTACCATGGGCATTATGTGCCTTCCACATATGTAAGTACACACATATGCTTTAGCATACATGATTAATTCATGATTATACATATCATATATCAACTGTTCCATGTGTAGGATCATGTACATCAGCATATTCATATTACGTGGTGAAGAAAACTGAGCGCCGAAGAATTGATGCTTTTGAACTGTGGTGTTCGAGAAGACTCTTGAGAGTCCCTTGGACTGCAAGGAGATCCAACCAGTCCATCCTAAAGGAGATCAGTCCTGGGTGTTCATTGGAAGGACTGATGTTGAAGCTGAAACTCCAATACTTGGGCCACCTCATGCGAAGAGTTGACTCATTGGAAAAGACCCTAATGCTGGGAAGGATTGGGGGCAGGAGGAGAAAGGGACGACAGAGGATGAGATGGTTGGATGGCATCACTGACTCGATGGACATGGGTTTGGGTAAACTCTGGGAGTTGGTGATGGACAGGGAGGCCTGGCGTGCTGTGATTTATGGGGTCGCAAAGAGTCGGACACAACTGAGTGACTGAACTGAACTGAACTGAACACATGATATAACCCAATTCACATTAGGTTCCAGTTGCTACAAATATTGAAACATATAAAAGGAGGTAAGTCATAACAAGGTAAGCATACCTGAAATTGCTTGGATGAATCAAAGTGTAGCTTAAAGAAAAGAAAAAAGTTTATACCCAGGAGATTTCATACTGCATGAACACTTTGTACTAAAACTAACCCACCAAGCTCAACTATCACAAGTAAATTAAACAAAACATTCATTCAACATCTAAAGTATAGTAGAGAGGAGAGAAGATAAGATGATCGAATAGAAGACCTTGAGCTTGTGGGTGAAACCAAAATCACAACTAGCTGCTAAACAGCCTTCAGTAAAAGAGATTGGAACCTGCCAAAAAACATATTCTACAGACAAAGACAAGAAATCACAAGATGGTAGGAGGGGTGCACTCATGATATAATGGAATCCCATATACCCATAATGATATATGCACTCCAATGTTCACAGCAACAGTATTTACAATAGCCAAGACATGAAAGCAATCTAAATGTCCATTGACAGATGAATGGATAAAGAAGATGTGGTATATGTATGCGATGGAATACTGCTGCTGCTGCTAAGTCGCTTCAGTCATACTCAGCCATAAAAAAGAATGAAATATGCCATTTGCAGCAATATAGATGAACCTACAGATTATCATATTAAGTTAAGTAAGCCAGACAAAGACAGATGTCATATGATGTCATTTATATGTGGAATCTAAAAAAGATGATACAAAATGAACTTATTTATTAAACAGAAATAGACTCAAGACTCAGAAAACAAGTTTATGGTTAACAAAGTGGAGGGACAGAAGGATAAATTAAGAGTTGGTATTAAAATATGCACACTACTATATATAAAATAGACAACCATAAGGATCTACCATATAGCACAGGGAACTATATTCAATAACCTATAATGGAAGAGAATGTGAAAAAAATATATATATGTAACTGAATCACTTTGCTGTACACTGAAACTTACATGACATTGTAAATCAACTATGTTTTAATAAAAATTTAAAAAGTAAAGTATAGGAAACAGAAATTTAAATCAGGGGCTAGATAAAGCACCGTAAGGCAAAGATGCAAGAATTAAAAGTACCAAAAAGCAACCTCTTTTACCTTTTACATAAAGATTTAACTAGAAAATGTTAACATAGAGAACTTAAGTTAAATAACCTGAAATCAGATGAGCTATTTATGAACAGTTAATAAGAGCGAGCTCATCTATATGGCAAAATAGTGAGAAGATTTATGAGCAGAAGTGACACCTCAAAAAAGCCTGGTGATAATCTGGTTGTCCAGAAAAGAATTTTAGTTCAACTTTAAATATGACTTTAAAAACATAATTTTTAACATAATTGTAAATATTATGCTAAAAGGAACAGCTTTTAGTTACAAATTTCCCTAGAGGATAAGCACCAATAATATGCATGTCTGTGTGTCTGTGTGTGTTGCTCAGTTGTGTCTAACTCTTTGTGATTCCATGGACTGTAGCTCACTAGCTTCTTCTCTCCATGGAATTCTCCAGGCAAGAATACTGGCCTGGGTAGCCATTCCCTTCTCCAGGGGGTCTTCCCAACCCAGGGATCGAACCCAGGTCTCGATTGAATCTGCAGGCAGATTCTTTACCACCTGAGCCACTAGGAAAGCCCCAACAATACCATAATTGGCTTAAAGGCAGCTACCAATTAAGAAAGCATTCAAGATCAACCACACGTTCATCTTAATACTCATGGTAAACAAACCAACTATTAATGTAATACTGGACTAATCTTGCAGTTAATACAATAATACTGTCAACACGAGTAACAAGAAATATTTCTCCTTGCATAAGCTTATATCAGAATGGATAATGTACTGATAGTTAACATTAAAATAAACTTAAATGAGAGTCCCTTGGACTGCAAGGAGATCAAGCCAGTCCATCCTAAAGGAAATCAGTCCTGAATATTCATTGGAAGGACTGATGATGAAACTGAAACTCCAATATTTTGGCCACCTGATGTGAAGAACTGACTCATTGGAAAAGACCCTGATGCTGGGAAAGATTGAAGGCAGGGAGAGAAGGGGACGACAGAGGATGAGATGGTTGGATGGCATCACCAATTTGATGGACATGAGTTTGAGCAAGCTCCAGGAGCTGGTAATGGACAAGGAAGCCTGGCGTGCTGCAATCCATGGGGTCGGAAAGAGTCAGACACGACTGAGTGACTGAACTGAACCTTAAATGAAGACCTACGTATTTAAACAATTGTTAACCCAACACAGGTGCACATTTAAGGAGAGATTTAAAAAAGTAAAACGAAGTAGGCAATCACAAACCCTGCCTGTTGATTAAAACCTTGTAGCAAACCTTGTAGCACTTTTCTAGTGTTAGAGGCACTGCTTGCCCAGTGACATCTGTTTAACAGATTATCCTAAGTGTGCATGTGTAGCTCTGTCATTTTTTTTTTTTTTTATTGAATAAGGACTTGCATGATAGGTCGCACGAGGGTTTGTCTCTTTTAATCAGTGAAACTGACCTTCTGCTGAAGAGGTGGGAATAATGTAAGATATGAAGACTTTATGGAGCTTTAGTTAATTAATCCCCCCCAAAGAAAAATAATGACTGAATTTTAAGGGATGGCATAGCTTTTAATGGATTTATGATTTTGGTGGGAGTGACCTTGAAGAATAAAAAAACCTCTGAGTGACTGAAATTTAGACCAGCTAATCAAAATGCTTTATCACCTATTGATCTAGAACACTGACCAACAGAACAAGCTATCTCAGGGATAAGAGCGGAACCCTGTTCTAGAGTTCACATGGATAATAGGATTTCTGAAGTTGATGCTGGATCGGGACATCCCAATGGTATAACTGCTATTAATGGTTTGTTTGTTCAACAATTAAAGTCCTATGTGATCTGAGTTCAGACTGGAGTAATCCCAGTTGGTTTCTATTATAGATTTTCTCCCCAAATGAAAGGACAAGTGAAATAAGGCCTTTTTTACAAAATGTCATCAAACTAAATGATTATATAATCTTCATTCAATTAATTTATTCATACCCTACTATAGAGCAGGGTTTGAGGAGGTGGCAGAGCATGGCAACTGCATAAAGCTTAAATAAGCCTTTAAGTGATTCAAGTCCTCTTCCTAAGAATATGTTTATAATCAAAAGCTCTTTCACTAATTACCCATTTCACTCACTGTAGCATTCCTCACATTAACTGAATGGAAAATCCTATACTACATACAAATCAGAAAGGGCCAAAAATCATCAGCCCCTATAAATTATTATAGCCCATTGCTGATGCAGTTAAATTATTTATTAAGGAACCTCTACAATCATCAATCTTATCAATTTATGTTTATTATTGCACCAATGCTAGCCTTAACCCTGGATGTCACATTATGAATTTCTCTTCACATACCTTATCTACTAATTAATATAAACTTGTGTCTACTATTTATACTTGCTATATGAAATCTAGCTATTTATTCCATCCTCTCCTCTGGATGAGTTCATATTCAAAATACACATTAATTGGAGCTTTGTGGACCGCAGTTACTTCTCATACGAAGTAACATTAGCAATTATGCTCTTATTATTTCTACTGATAAATGGATCATTTACACTTAACAATAATGATTACACAAGAACACTTAAGACTATTTTTCACATCCTGACCCCCAGCCAGAAACTGTTTTATTTCTATTCTAGCAGAAACCAATTGAGCTCTATTTAACTGAAAGGAGAATCAAAACATGTATGCAGCTTCAACATAGAAAATGTAACAGGCCCATTCTCTCTAGTCTTTCAGGCAGAATATGTCAATATCATCATAATAAGTGTTTTCACGACCATCCTGTTTTTAGGAGTATTTCACAATCCCTACATGCCAGAATTATATACAGTTAATATCATTAAGACACTCCTGTCGTGATTACTACAGCTTATAGTACAGTTTGAAGTCAGGAAGCCTGATTCCTGCATCTCCGTTTTTTTTTTTTCTCAAGATTGCTTTCATGATCTGGCATTTATATTTTCATACAGATTTTAAGATTGTTTTGTTCTAGATCTGCAAAAAATGCCTTTGGTAATTTGATAGGAATGGCACTGAATCTGTAGATTGCCTTGGGTAGTATAGTCATTTTGACAATAAACTTAAAAGCTCTTGCACAGCAGAGGAAACCATAAACAAAATGAAAAGACAGCCCACAGAATGGGAGAGAATATTTGCAAACGATGGAACTGACAAGGGATTAATCTCCAAAATATACAAACAGCTCATGCAGATCAATATTAAAAAAAACAAACAACCCAATCAAAAAAGGGACAGAAGATCTAAATAGACATTTCTCCAAAGAATGTCTCCTGCATGTCTGTACAGGTGGCCAACAGATGCATGAAAAAACGCTCAGCATTGCTAATTATTAGAGAAATCCAAATCAAAACTATAATGAGGTATCATCTAACACCGGTCAGAATGGCCATCATTAAAATGTCTACAAACGATGAATGCCTGAGAGGGTATGGAGAAAAGGAAACCCTCCTACACTGTTGGTAGGAATGTATATTGGTACAGCTACTATGGAGAACAGTATAGAGGTTCCTTAAAAAACTATAAGCAGAGATACCATATGATCCAACAATCCCACTCCTTAGGATATATCCAGAAAAACCATAATTTGAAAAGACACATGTACTCCAATGTTCACTGCCGCACCATTTACAACAGCTAAGACATGGAAGCAACCTAAATGTGCATTGACAGGGGAATGGATAAAGAAGATGTGGCACATACATACAATGGAATGTCCCCCATAAAGAAGAATGAAATAATGCCATTTGCATAAACATGGATGGACCTAGAAACTATCATACTAAGTGAAGTCAGAGAAAGACAAATATGTATGGTATCACTTATATGTGGGATCTAAAAATAATGATACAAATAAATTTATTTACAAAACAGAAACAGACATAGAAAACAAACTGATGGTTACCAAAGGCAAAAATGGAGGGGAGGAACAAATTAGGAGTTTGCGATTAACATATACCCACTACTATATATAAGATAGATAGCCAACAAGGACCTACTGTATAGCACAGGTAATTCTACTCAATATTCTGTAATAATGTACATGGGAAAAGAATCTGAAAAAAAGTAAGTATATGTATAACTGAATCACTTTGCTGTTCACCTGAAACTAACACAATACACCAATACAAAATAAAAATTAAAAAAAATCAAACCAGAAAACCACTCCTCCTAACAATCTCCTTTCTATGAGTTCAAACGTCCTACCCACCATTTTGATATGATCAACTTACACATCGCTTATAAAATTTTTCTTTTTTTTACCCACTAATACCAGCCCTATGTATATGACAGGTTTCTCTGCCTGTCACCAGGCACCCCACCACAAACATAAGAAATGTGTCTGACAAAGAGTTACTTTGATAGAGTAAATAATAGAGGTTTAAACTCTCTGATTCCTAGAATCATAGGAATTGAACCGACCTTTAAGAATTTTACATTCTTCATGCTATCACATGATAGCACATTTTATAGTAAGGCCCACTGAATAAGCTATCAGGCCCATACCTCAAGTATGTTATTTTAGTACTATTTGATGAAAGTCTTCATTTAGTCTTGCCAGGGTAGCTCAAGGATTACACATAGAAACAGGTGGCAGTGACATCAGAGTCCAAACCTGAGGTCCTTGATGAAAGTACGACCTTCTTGGCTCCATCTGCAGAGTCATTAGCCATGCCTAGACAGGGACCTCCTGAGTCTGCATTATTAACTCACTTGATACGTGTGTCTGCCTCCTCAGTCAGGTGTCTTGACTTCCTTTTGTGCCTGGAGCTGAGCCGAGACGAGGTACTCATTGAGAGCACCAAATCCTAACCACTAGACCACCAGGGAAGGTAGGAGGTACTCATTGAAACCACAGGGTGGGTGTCTCTGTGTCTGTAGAAGGGTGGGGAAACCACGCTCCAGGGGGTTAAGGGGGAAAGAGGGAGTGGGTGTCACAGCTGCACCACATGACACCATGTCTCTCTTGATTGGACTCTTTGCTTCTCCCTCTTACGGAGAACACTGTATTTCCCAGGTTTCTGAGAAGAGCTAGAGGAAGGCAGACTGCAGAGCTTTTTTCTACAAGAGATGCATTTAGATTGGAGCCTGACTCCCCCAGGCAGAAAGAGGTGGTGGCAGAGAGAGGTGATGGAGCCAGAGTGAGACAGAAGGCTCTGTGGCCAGCAGGTCACTGGTGTGTGTACCTGACACACTGAGCACCTTCACTGGGCATGTGCAATGTGCATGTGGATGAATTTTTATTGGAAACAGTGCACTGGGCATAGATACTCCATTGCAGAAAGAAGTCTGCAATGCAGGGTGTGGGGCTCTGGGATATCCAGGGGCAAGTTTTCAGCCATCTTGGGATTCAGAGCAAGTTCATACAGATCTCTGAGAGGCAGAAGGCATTAGCCAACACCTAGATTACCTGGAGAAAACCTTCCACCTTACCTTTTCTTTTTCCGACATTTGCTCCCATTCTCTTCATCTCCTCTACTTGCTTTCTTTGGCTCCTCGCCCTGCCAGCTACCCTCAAATCCGGTGAATCTGGGACTGGCAGGGAGGGGGATTGGCCAGATCAGCAAGGGAATCCTGACCATCTTGATTTCCTTGGAGGCTGGTATAGCTCTGACCCAGTGGTTTGGCAACCAAAGGAACAACAAGGCCACAATAGCAGAGAGAGAAGGAAGAAGAATCATGGGCTTAAGGAAGTAGAGGCTCCCAAAATGAATATCTCAACCCCATACCTCTACCATCTGGCCTTGCTGTGGGGGTCATCTCATCCTGCAGAGAGAACCGTGGGCCCCACTCGCCTCAGTTCTGCAATAGCAGCAATGGAATCTCACCCTAGCCTCTGCTCCAGCTGTTAGGACTGAAGGCCATGGAGCCAAATCTTACAGATACATACTAACAGCTATTACTCTTGCATATATTCATTCACTTAGCAAATGTAGATTGAGCTTCTGCTCTATGCTAAGTACTAGGAGGACACACAGTTAACATTTTCTGAATTAGTAAATGACTGAATAAGATACTATCCTCTCCTGATGAACTAAGGAATATGCAAGTGTTTTATAAATCTTACTCCATTTATTCTCCTTTGATTCCAATTGATCTTTACCAAAAAATTTGAAAATTATTATTATTACAAGCAAGAGAGCAAACCAAGCTTAGAAGGCTTTACTTTTTTTTCTATCACACAGCTAATAGTTTAACCAGGGTTCTTTTTCTCTTAAGGTGGAGCCTGGCACAATGCTTGCCACAGAATAAAAGCTTCTCAGTTAATATTGACCAAGTCATCTGAGTAAAACCAGTTTCACCATGTGCCTTTGTCAAGTCAAGGGTCTGCTCAAAGACAAAGTATCTCATCAGATACGTCAAGGACCAACCACTGCTCCAAAAATCAGAAAGAGGACATTTTTCCCCACAGGATTTCTAGACCTTTCAGCAATACAAAAAGCCCAGCCTACTCAGATCTTGCATAGGGATGACTGTTTATTATCAAGCCTAATATGCCAACATGCTCTTCTTTCATGTGCTGAAGAATTCAAAAGAAGACAGTTTCATATCTGAGAACTTTAGACTGTCAATGACAGTACTAAAAGTCATTACTCTTAAGAAGGATATTGAAGCCAAAATTAAAAAATAAAATAAAAAGTAAAGATATATAATGTGAAGGGTCATACAAATGAATGTCCTAGATTTCTGATAAGAAGTTCAGGGTTATCATCCCCATGAACTTCCTTTCTGTTCTGGATCAAAGCTTTTTCCTGAACCACTTATGCCCCAGCAAAATCTTAGTGCCATGCTTCTTACAAAAAACTGTCTTTCTCACCCTTACAGCAAAGGATTTTCTGCTAAGGTCACCATTCACCCAAAGACCCACGCTCCTCCTCCCCAGTACCTCACTAATCTGGAGCAGAAGGCACTTTCTGGGTTTTGCCCAGAATTGGGAGATTCTAATATCCTTTGATACTTTGAAAGTCCTGCTAGGTGTCTAAGTCTCTTCTCCCACCCATGAACCAAGCAAAAGGCTTGCTGTAGCATTTATCAAGGAATTCTTTTGGTCCATACCCCTTCTTCGCAAGTACAGACCTTAGGCTCTTATACCGCCTGACATGTTTGGAAATGAGGAGCAAGAAATTAAAGGATACAGGTAATTGTTTCAGTTATCTGTTGCTGTATAATAAGCCACATCAAGTCTTAATGGTGAACCATAATAATCATATGATGCTCACAGATTCTATGAATTGGGAATTTGAAAAGAGCACAGAAGGAAAAGCTCTTTTCACTCAGTGATGTCTGAGCAGTCAACTTGGATGGCTCCAATGGCCAGAGACACATAAAACAACTCAGGCTAGAGCAGTTGAAACAGGAGGGTCCCCCTCTATGATTGCTTTCTCATTCACAGGTCTGTAACCTGGCTTCAGATGCTGAAACAACCAGATAAGCTGGAATCGTTGACCAGAGTGTCTATGTGTGGCCTTACCAGCCTACATGTGGCCTTGCCAGAGATCTCACAGTAGTTGAAAGTTTTACACGGAAGCTGAGGGTTCCAATAGCAAATGTTCCCAGGAGTACAAGGAGGAAATTATGTGGATGCATACGATCTGGCCTCAGAAGCTATTTCTTCTGCTGTATTCTATTTGTCAAGTTGTCATAAGGCTACCCAGATTCAGAGGAGGGGATAAAGACACTACCTCTTGATGAGAGGAGTAACGAAGAATTTTCAGCCATGTTTTAAAATCACTGCAGTTCTAACTCTAGCCACCAATTTTTGATATTCTTCCCAATGGCAAAATATACTCAGCCCCCTCCTAGGACCTCCTGAGTTTCATCCCACTGTAGCATCATGCTCAAGTTCAAGGTTCTGAATATTATCTTCTAAATCAGGGCCATGTGCAAAAGAGACTTTTCAAGTTCAGCACCTTGGTTACAGTTTCCCTCTTTTTTTGAATTATTTATTCATTTAATTTTGGCTGTGCTGGGTCTTTGTTGCTGCATATAGGGGGCTTTCTTTGGTTGTAGTATGCAGGCTTCTCAGTGCAGTAGCTGCTCTTGTTGCAGTGCACACGTTCTAGGTGCTCGGGCTTCGGTAGTTGTGGTGCATGAACTTAGTTGCCCCATGGCTTGTGGGATTTTCCCAGACCAGGGACTGAATCCCTGTCTCCTTCCTGCATTGGCAGACAGATTCTTAACCCCTGGACTACTTGGGAAATCTCAGCTACAGTTTCTCTTGACCTGCAAACCTGTTAACAAAAGAGACTAGTTATATATGCCACAGTCCCCCACCAACACACATAATGGTGGGACAGGCATAAGATAATGAATATAGGCCCTCTTGTTCAAATAGGGTGAAAACTAGACACACAGCTGTCACTGATCGGTCCATCGCAGTTCTGCAGTCCAACCGGGCACATGTTGCCTGTTCCTTCTCCAGGACTTGGTCCTGCTCTTTAGGAGTTATTTCCCTAAGCTTTTGACCCTGCCCTCTGAGTCGTCCTTCTTGTCCATCAAAGCTGCCTTTGTCTATAGCTGAGTATTTCTCCACCTGTCTCCTGACCATAGAACTGGGGAGTGGAGGGGCAAAGAACTCTTTTAATTCTGTACTTTTTCATTCCCTTTTCAATCCACTCTAGTATGATTTCTTTAAAAACTTTGTGGGTCTCCTATGATCACTTTAAAATCTACCTCATTAGACAGAAGCTACATTCACACATACCATCAAGATAAACATTTCTCTTTCCTGGGCTCCCTATGAGGTCACTGTGGGGCAAAGCCATTAATACTCTTAGGATCTTTGAGACACATCCCTAAAGTCCTTAGAAGATTTTTGTCTGTCTGAAAGTGTCTATGAGGCCTCACCTTAAACCATTCTAAAGTCTTACCAAAAAAGGGAGGGTTTCACATTCTTGACTTGATCTTTACCCTGAAACCATATTTTCCTGACAGTGGCCTGAATTTAATTTTTCCCCTGAGGCTCTTTGTTAATTGCAGCATATTTTTCCGGGTAGAGAATCTGTCCAAAAGCTTTTATGTTTGCTACAAATTCCATTCGAAAACTGAACAGTTTATTCTTTAATTCATCTTTCTACACCCACATTCGATTTGATTAGAGGTATAACGAAGAAGACGCATGGCCCTTCCAACATGCTGCCTGGAATTCTCCTTAGTCATATCATTGAGTCCATTAAATAAGTTGTTGATTTCCACATTATCATAGGTCACAATGCTGACCAACTTTCTGCCATTACAAAACAAGTCTTCTCTGTGCTTCAGCTTTCAGTAACACTCTGCACGTTTTTCTTCCAGTTCTCACATCAGCCTCCTCAAGTCTGTTAGGCTTCTTCTAACAAGTTATTCAAGGCCTTTCCAGTATCTTCCCACCACCATTCTGTCCCAAAGCCAGTGAGTTTGTTTTAGGTTTAGGTTATAGTGGCATCCCACTTCTAGGTACCACATTATGCTCTAATTATCTACTGTCATATAACAAACCATCCAAAAGTTACTGCTGTAAAACAACATTGATCTTTGATGTTCAAGGATGCTATGGGACAGGAATTAGTAAATGGCACAGCAGAGTTGGCCCTTCTCTGGTCCACAGTGTCTGAGTCCTTAGCTAAGATAACTCATACAACTAAGGAGGACTCACCAGCTGGATGTTAGGAGGATTCAAGAGCTTCTTTATTTCTAGGACTGGAACTTGGACTCTGACATGGAAGGCAGTCTTGGCTGGGGCTGACTACAGGGAAAGCTGTTTGTAGCCTCTCTAGCATGACAGTCTCAGGGTTGGACTTCATCCAGGGCAGCCCAGGACCCCGGGAGCACGTGTTCCCAGAAACCAGAGCCTTTTGGTACCTAGTCTGGGAAGTCACATAGCTACACTTCCAGTGGGCTCTACTGTCAAAGCAGGCATAAGTGTGCCCCTATTTAAGATGAGATGTGGGTCCCATCTCTCAATGAAAGAAGTTTTAAGGATTTGCAGCCATGTTTTGAAACTTGCAACAGCATTTATTGCCAAATATGTTGTCAGCAATAAAAATGAAGTTGGAATGAAGAGCCTAGTTGACTAGGTTATGATAACAGAAAGGTCCATCATCATCCCTTTAAAGAGATATGGGACTAAATCCAAGGGAATCTAAAGGGCTGAAATAAATCTTCATCCCACAGAGATAGAAGTCAAATGGAAACCTTAAGAGGAAAAAAAAATCAAGACTACTTCTTGTCTGAGAGCTGTGTAAAAGAGAGAATGCAGGGAGAGTTACAGAAAAAGAAAGGCAGGAAGGGGGAAAATCTTTTGAGTATTCATATGCCATGAGATTTCATCTCTAAAGAAAAAAAATCACACAAAAAGTCAGTTTTGAGTGCATGTGTTGTGCTTTATTTTGTTTTGTATGCTTTTTGTTTTATTGGTAATTCTATGTGAGGAAGATTTCATCCTATCATATTAGAGGATCAAGTAAGAAAATATTTGTAAGACTTACATGATTAAGTCACTGGAAAAGATCCTGATGCTGGGAAAGACTGAAGGCAGAAGGAGAAGGGGGGAGCAGAGAATGAAGTGGTTAGATAGCATCACCAACTCAATGCACATGAATTTGAGCAAATTACTGGAGATAGTGAAGAACAGGGGAGCCTGGCGTGCTGCAGTCCATGAGGTTGCAAAGAGTCAGACATGAGTTAGTGACTGAACAAAAAAGTGATTAATTGAGTCCTTGAAAGAACCTTCTTATCAGGAAAGGGATGGAGAGCGGTTGGGTCAGGCAGTGTGGTCCTGTACTAAAGGTACTACACTGGGAGTTGGAGAACCTGTGTCCTAATCAAGGCTGTGTATTGATATAGATGAGGACACCAGGCAGGATTAACCTAAGGTGATCCCAGAAATCAGAGTTTCTCAAACTAAGAGCCCACATAACACCAGTGTTCCGTGAGTACATAGAGATGCTCCGCTACTAAAATTAGGCAATCTTCCACATCACATATTATTTAATATGTGATATTTTCTCAGTCTAAAAGCTTTATCCCATCATTTTTTAAAGCCATGGGTATATTTTTACTACTCTTTTCTACTCTAAGATATCTGATTTATTAAATTCAATATCACAAAATAATATATTTCATGGTTTCAAAATACACAATGAATTATAGCTACTTCACTGCCAGACCAAGCTTAAGAGTGATCTTAACACTGATATGGTATATTTGAGAGTAAGGTGAATTTTCACCACTTTATTATTCCAGAAGTATGACTTGGCACAAACTGGTACTAACAAGAGAAGAGATGGAAATAATAGATTGAAAAGATATTCTTACTGAAAGCAGGAGACTGACTTGGGTGATCTCTCAGGGAGAATTTTAGGTATCTGTTTTGGATAAAGTTACCTATTTAGTACTTCCAATTGTCAGCATCCATTATCCCATATCTCAAAACCATAATGAAGATATAGATAGATAGATAGATAGAAACAATCTTCATTTAGATTGCTGTAATAAAAATACCAATACTAATACTACACTTTGTACCAAAAACCCTCAGTAAGTTTCCTACCAGCAAACAGACAGAATACTAGGAAACAATCCTCCTTGAGTATGTGGGTTTCTCACATTTCTAAACATCTTGGGAAGAGAGAGATCAACTACCCTTGTCCTAGACAATATTTTCAAGGATATTTGTACAGTGAATAGCCTTGAAAATAGAGATAGTGGCTGTCCCTCCAGAGTAGAAGGTAGGTTTGCATACTGTCCAGAATAATAAAGATTCAAATTCCCTGAGTTTGGGATTCCATTCCTATAACACACTCCACTGTGTTGTGCAGCTGTCATCAGACCATCTTAGTATGATGCTGCTGTGGGAATTGGGGTTCAGGAAGCTGGCAAAAATGCCGGTCCTTGGGCTACTATTATTGCTATGAGTAATAAACCATCCTTTGTTTCTGATCCAAGGGTCTCAACTCTTCAGCCAGGCCTGATGAATCTACAGCAGGCTAACTTCTTATCTTGCAAATAGAGTGAAATTTCAGACGCTTCACGATTCTTGACAGAATCCCAGCTACCAGAATTTCCTGCCAAGGAAAAAGTGATTTGCTGAACATTCAGAACTAAAATGCCCACTTTCTTTGAGTTCTCTGTATTTCTATCCAGGGCCTTAACCCTATATGCATTGAGCAATTCAGTCTTGAGAAAAAGAGAAGGGGCTTCCTTCGGGGTCCAGTGGTTAAGAATCACCTGCCAATGTAGAGGACACCAGTTCAATCCCTGGTCCAGGAAGATCCCACATGCCTTGGGGCAACTAAGCCCATGTGCCACAACTCCTCAAGTCCACATGCCTAGAGCCTGTCCTCAGCGACAAGAGAAGCCACTGCAATGAGAAGCCCAAGCACCACAATGAAGAGTAGCCCCAGCTCAGTGCAACTTGAGAAAGCTTGCACACAGCAATGAAGACCCAACACAGCCAAAAATTAATAAATATTTTGTAAAAGAACAATAGGAGGTGCATGCGAAATGATGTTCACCTCAGCATTGTTTGTCAATATAAAAATTTAGAAACAGCCGAACTTCCTAATAAGAGGATATTGATGTATTTGTGGTACAGCCCGATAACAAAGGTTGTGCATCAAACAAGAGCTGTGTCCACAGGTGTGTGTCTGTTCATATGGTACAGCACTCACAACGTGTCATGTGTAGGGAAAGCATTACGAAACAGAAATGCTCCCACCGTAGTACCAATAGGCAGGCCTTTACACAGAAAAACACCCCAGGATGATATATACCAAGATATTAGTGGTAGATGTGCTAGATGGGGAAATTTCAGAGTTTATTTCTCCCTTTGGCTTACCCATGCTTTGTCATTTTTATGCAATGAACATATATTTCATGTTATTCACGGATGGAGAAAAACACTGTGATCCATAGCTGTCTTCCTTCAAGTCCTTTTTTTAAAGATTTTAAAGTGGCAGAGAAAATGGTAGTAGGATGAACATGAGCGGTAGGAGAAGGGAGGCCACCATGGGTGAACATTCAGAGCCCAGACTCTCTGTAGAAGTTTGGGAAGATGGTGGTATCTGCAGTTTGGACAGAATACAGAACTCTCCACAGACAGCTGGTCTTTCCTATCGATATTTTGATTGTTTGTCCTCTAAGCAACCTGGATGCTTTTGTGATAAGACCCTCATACTATGATGAAGTAGTATGAAGTAGTATTTCCTTGGCTTTATTGGAATAACCCTTCAAGATTGCCAGACTTCTAGTGTGCTCAAGAAACAGATCCATTGGTATATCAAGTAAGAGCCCCATTCCACACCCTCCTTATCTTTAGCAGAAATAGCAGCACTGTCATGACTGCAAAGCCAGCTCTCTCTTAGCTTACTATTGTATTGACTTGTTATTGTCAATATGTTGCTTTCTGACCCAAAATATGAAACTTATTTCTACTCTGGTCAAAAGTTTTCATATTGCCTTGTGCTGTTATGATTAGTTCCCAAGGATGCAAAGAGCTAGCCCTCCTAGGGTAGCAGTATGAAGGGTGTTTGGGGGTATGGTTTCTGACACTGAAGTATAAGATATACTAAATTTGGAGTACTAATACTTAGGTTTGAATTCTGTTTTTTACTGCCTCTTTGTCCTTTAGTAAATCAGTAAACCACCTGACTTCCTCATCTGTAAAATTGGAATTACAACTGTCTGCTTCACAAGTAAATAGGTTACTGTGAGCTCAGTGGCCCAAAGACCAGGAAAATCCTAAATGTGTTCTCAAAGACATTGCAAACTTTTTATAAGACCTAAGCACCTTCACTTCTGAAGGACCCATTCTAGCTTTGCATCAAACCTATTAATTAAATCATAGCAACATTCTGTAATAAATACAAGTGTGCTTCCTTGCTTAGTCACTCAGTCATGTTCGACTCTTTGTAACAACATGGACTATAGCACACTAGGCTCCTCTGTCCATGGGATGTTTTAGGCAAGAATCCTGGAGTGGGTGCATTTCTTTCACCAGAGGATCTTCCTGACCCAGGGATCAAAACTGTGACTGCTATGTCTCCTGAATTGCCGGCATATTCTTTACCCACTGAGCCATCAGGGAAGCCACCAAACATAAGTATATATGTGAGTATAAATAAGTATTTCCTACAAAAATACTTTGAAGGAGGTTTTTATAATATTGCCTTTGACATCTGGTTACAAATCATTTATCACTGACGATGACTCAGTCAGTTCAGTTGCTCAATTGTGTCCGACCCCATGAATCGCTATATGCCAGGCCTACCTGTCCACCACCAACTCCCGGAGTTTACCCAAACTCATGTCCATTGAGTCAGTAATGCCATCTAACCATCTCATCCTCTGTTGTCCTCTTCTCATCCTGCCTTCAATCTTTCCCAACATCAGGGTCTTTTCCAATTAGTCAGCTCTTTGAATCAGGTGGCAAAATATTGGCGTTTTAGCTTCCACATCAGTCCTTCCAACGAACACCCAGGACTGATCTGCTTTAGGATGGACTGGTTGGACTCCTTGCAGTCCAAGGGACTCTCAAGAGTCTTCTCCAACACCACAGTTCAAAAGCATCAATTCTTCTGCGCTCAGCTTTCTTTATAGTCCAACTCTCACATCCATACATGACCACTGGAAAAACCATAGCCTTGACTAGACAGACATTTTTTGACAAACTAATGTCTCTGCTTTTTAACATGCTGTCTAGGTTGATCATAACTTTCCTTCTAAGGAGTAAGCGTCTTTTAATTTCATGGCTGCAATCACCATCCACAGTGATTTTGGAGCCCCCCAAAATAAAGTTAGCCACTGTTTCCACTCTTTCCCCATCTATCTGCCATGAAGTGATGGGACCGGATGCCATGATCTTTGTTTTCTGAATGTTGAGTTTTAAGCCAACTTTTTCACTCTCCTCTTTCACTTTCATCAAGAGGTTCTTTAGTTCTTCTTCACTTTCTGCCATAAGAATGGTGTCATCTGCATATCTGAGGTTATTGATATTTCTCCCAGCAATCTTGATTCCAGCTTGTGCTTCCTCCAGCCCAGTGTTTCTCATGATGTACTCTGCATATAAGTTAAATAAGCAGGGTGACAATATACAGCCTTGATGTACTCCTTTTCCTGTTTGGAACCAGTCTGTTGTTCCATGTCCAGTTCTAACTGTTGCTTCCTGACCTGCATACAGGTTTCTCAAGATGCAGGTCAGGTGGTCTGGTATGCCCATCTCTTTCAGAATTTTTCACAGTTTGTTGTGGTCCACACAGTCAAAGGCTTTGGCATAGTCAATAAAGCAGAAATAGATGTTTTTCTGGAACTCTCTTACTTTTTAGATGATTCAGCGAATGTTGGCAATTTGACCTCTGGTTCCTCTGCCTTTTCTAAAACCAGCTTGAACATCTGGAAGTTCATGGTTCACGCATGTATTGCTGAAGCCTGGCTTGGAGAATTTTGAGCATTACTTTACTAGCATGTTGAGATGAGTGCAATTGTAATTGACTATGACTACTTAATGATTATCAGGCTTATTCAGGAATTCTTGTGAAATGAAGAAAAAATATAGTCTACAAACTGTTCTCAAATGTAATAAAAATTTTATGAAACTAAATTTATAATGAATTGAGTTGGCTTGCTATGTTTGGTAAACAATTTTGATTTTTCAGTTGTCTCTTCCTATTTTGGAACCAATACAACTTCTGCTGGTTTCAAACATTTTTGTCAGGCCCAGAAAAGTTTTTAGGCCCGGACAGTGTTCCCAGAATGCCCAATAGACAGACAACAAGGTGCCCCAAGGGTGCCCCCCAAGAGGTGTGGAAGAACAGCGGTCCATCAGGAATGCTGATTAAAACGTAGATTCTCTGAAAGGACCTAGAAATGATCATACCAAGTGAAATAAGTCATAAAGAGGAAGACATGCCATATGAGATCACGTATATGTGGAATCTAAACTACAACACAAATGAACATATCCATGAAACAGAAACAGGCTCACAGACATGGAGAACAGACTTCTGGATGCCAAGGGGGAGGGTGTTGGGGTAGGGGTGGAGTGGGAAGTTGGGGTTAGTAGATGCAAACTATTATATACAAGATGGATAAACAACAAGTTCTTATTGTATAGCACAGGGAATTATACTCAATATCCCATGATGAATCATAATGGAAAAGAATATATATATGTAAACAGGCTTCCTTGGTGGCTCAGACCATAATCTGCCTACAATGTGTGAGACCTGGGTTTGATCCCTGGGTCGAGAAGATCCCTTGGAGAAGGGAATGGCAACCCACTCCAGTGTTGTTGCCTGGAGAATTCCATGGACAGAGTCCACTGGGTCCATTGGGTCGCAATGAGTTGGACACGACTGAGCGCCTAACACATGTATGTAAAACTGAGTCACTTTACTGTACAGCAGAAATTGACACAACGTTGTAAATCAACTATACTTCAGTAACATTTTTTTTTAAAGTGTAGGCTCTCAGGGCTCACTTGACTCTAAAAGCTTCTGGAATCTACGTTTTTAATAATCTCTCCAGGGGATCATTTGAATACCAACATTTGGAACCAATGATCTGGGCCCCTGAATAGGGAAGGTAAGAACAACTTCACCCCACAGCAACCCTGCTGCAGGCACTCAGCCAGCAGGACAGAGCAACCTGCAAGTTAAGGGAAAACAGGCAGCAGGCTATGTGCCTCAAAGGAAACTGAATTCCACTTTTATAGAAATAGCATAAGTGATCTGTGTGCTGCATTCAGCCCCCAGATGTTGAGGCAAATTCTTTTATTTTCAACTGGGAGTGAATAATTTATAATCCCATTGTGTTAAATCCAAAATAATAAGCCCGTCTGTGGAAGCAGTGCTGAAGTCCACGCTTTGAGGACACACTCATAAATCCTTAAGCACTTTCCTAACTACTAGTTGAAAAAAATTTATGAAATGACTTTTGAGAAACACTGAGCTGGGATTCTGCAAAAGTGTGATCCAGCATACACCTGCAACAGAATGGCCCAGTATTGGTTAAAATACTGATTCCTGGGTCCCACTTGGGATCTTCCAAATCAAAATGTTAGCAAGTGGGTCCCAGATCTCTGCATTTTCAAGATGATTCTTCTGCTTCCAGATTGATTGACAGCTTTACCTACAGGGCTCAGATTTTAGCTTGACCCCCGGAGACCCATTTCTACCCTGAGTTAGCACTGTAGTCTCCTCCAAGGGGTCAAACCTATTCCCAGGGTTGGAAGCATAACTCCTCACTTTCTAAAAAATTCTAAAGGTGTAAAAACTATCCACTGATCTCCCAGATGCCAGAAAAATTCCCAAACATTCTCCAGAGAATCTCTCTCTGATCCCAGGAGCCATTTCCCAGGTGTTTCCAGAGACAGAGGCCACCTCATCATCTGTCTGCTGTATTCAGATGCTGCCTGAAGCTGGGGAGGCCCAGAGTAGGTGAGGAGAAACACCCCTCACAGCACTCTCACTTCTGACCCATTTGTTTCAGTGGGACAGCCTACATTTCAGTCCCCAGTGGAGTCAACTTCACCTCATTTGTCTGGGTGACCTCACAACAAGTGAAGCTATTTTCACCTCCTCGGTCAAGACTGTGAATCCTGAGGTGTGACTGGCCATAAAACCACCCCAAGGGCTTCCACCCTCTCAGGAGGGAGCTTGATGGATTCAGAGAAGTGATTTAGTTTTTAAAGGGTAGTTGCCACACTTACAGGTCTGGTACCAAGGGAGCAAAAAGCAATTGTTTCTTGCAGGAAGAGTATTTTGCTGCATATTCTAGAAGACATTCCTTGGGCCACTTAGAATTACCTCCGCTCATGAGGGAAACACCAGTTGGCACAGGGATATAGGTGGGGACAGGGAGGGTCTGGAGGGAGGAGATGGAAAAGCCAGCCTGACACACTGCGTGTTAATAGCAATGAGAATGGAGTCCCTTATGTGAGTCATTTGCTGAGGCTGAGTCCTGATTCAACGACAGAGGAGGCATTGCTTTTAAAACTTTTCTCCTAAAGAGGAAAGAAATCAAAAGACTCTTTAAAATAGAGCTGCTTCTCCACAAGCCCATTTGCAAATACAGAAAACTGACCATACCACCCTGCAGTCAGGAAAGCTGAATGTAAGACTGGGCGGAGCAGTCTTCCTAGTTCCCCGACCAAGGATCGAACCCACGCCCCTGCATTAGAAGTGTGGAGTGTTAACCACTGGACTGCCAGGGAAGTCCCTGAGTAGTCCTTTGATAGAGATATAGATACTGAGAAAGATTCCTGTATCATTTTTTTTTTAAAGTTCTAGCCCAGTGATAAAGAGAAAGAAGCTCCAGCTCCTTAAGGAGGGATGAGTGGCCTGGGGCGGGCAGAAAAGCACAGGTCCTGCCTGATAAAGGTCATGGCTCCTCCTGGGTGCTGCTGGCACATTGGCACGTGGGAGCATGGACCAGGCTTTGCCAGATCTTCCCAGTTCACAAAAGATGCTACATATCCAGATTTGCAAGATTTTAAGATTCCAATTCTTAATTATCAGCTCTATTTTGCTTTTCACACTGTAAATAAAATTAGTATAGGCTGCAACCTCTGCCCTAAAGGCTAGGGCGAAATAGGAGACCCCAAATTATCTGCAGGAGAACTCACAGAGACCTCAGGGACTGAAGGAACATAAGAGCTGTCAGTGCTGGACTGAAGACTGACCTGTTTGAGGTACCAAGGCTGGTGCTGTGTTTGAACCACCTGATAACAGGGAGGATTGGTGATCCAGCAGTTAATACAAGCAAAGTGTCTAACCTCCTGCAGCGGATGCCCTGAGCCCTTTCACCTCCAACTAGGGGAGTTAGAATTACCCAGAACAATGCCCAAAGTGTCTGTCTTCCCTTTTTCCTGTCTTAGTGAAACCCTAATCACCCAAAGACTGAGCTCAAATGTTACCTCCCCTGGGACACCCTGCCTGATACTTTCATTGGAATCTAATCCTTCCTCCCCTTCCTCCTCTGTGTCCCACAACAGTCCAGATAGATCCACCAACTAGACAGCAAGGTGACAGATGCTACAACATATTGGGAACCCCCTGAGGGCAGGGGTCAGAGGTCTGATGGAGATCGCCATCACAGAGCACTTATCGTGGGCTTGAGATTTTACAGACGTTGCCTCATTTTTTGTCTCATGTGCTCTGAGGTAGGTAGGCATTACTTTCTACGTTTTACAGAGAAGAAAGTGAGGCTCAAGGAGCTTAGGTAACCTGTGCAAGGTCATGTTGCTGGAATGAGAGAGCTAAACTTGACTCCAGTCCTTGATCACCTGGAGCACGTGTTTTTCACACCCCAGTGCACCAATCAGCACCATAAGCATTTGTAATTCAAGAAACAACAACAACAGAAAGTCTATGAGACTCTTTAAGAGTCTGAGCAAGTAGATTTGTTTAGAAATGAAATATGAAGTTCGCACAAGTTGGAGTATGTGTGTTTGCCCTACACTGGGATCCTAAATAAACAAACACAGTGGCATGAAATGAGAACCGTGATATTTTGTTTATGAGTGAAAGGAAGATACAAAACAGCAGGTACAGCGTGCTACAGGGTAAGAATCTGTAGGCTTAAACTTAAGCTTCCCTGGTGGCTCAGACGGTAAAGAATCTGCCTGCAGTGCAAGAGACCCGGGTTCCATCCCTGGGTCAGGAAGATTCCTTGGAGAAAGAAATGACTACCAACTCCAGTGTCCTTGCCTGGAGAATTCCATGGACAGAGGCGCCTGTTGGGCTACAGTCCATGAGGTCGCAAAGAGTCGGACACAACTAAGGGACTAATACTTTCACTTCTTTCCTCAAAAGTAGACCCCAAGACAAAGATTTGAAAGCAAGTAGTTTATTGGAAGGAAATTCCAGGAAGCCCCATAACAGGAGTGGAGCAAGTGAGTCAGGGAAGGGAATAAAACTAATAAAGAGTGTTGTCGTGAACAGGTTCCCACTCTGGACGACTGAGGCTGGGTCCCTCTGGGCACCTCTGGGAGGTTCTGTGAACACAGATGAGGGGCCAAGAGAAAGCTTTAGGCCTCTTTTCTTTCTGTTTTCTTTTGGCCACGCCCCTCAAGGTATGTGAAAGTCTTAGGTCCCCAACCAGGGATGGAACCCACACCGCCTGCAGTGGAAACGTGGAGTCCTGACTAATGGACCACCAGGGAAGTCCTGAACTTCCTTATGAAGAGTAGGAGAAAGGAAGGAGGAGAAGAGGAAAGAGGCAAGAAAGAGGAAAAGCAGGAAAAGGGAGGAGATGGTCAGAGGAGGAGGAAGAAGTAGGAACCCTCCTGGCTCCCTTGGCACACACAGCCTAGAAGCCATTCCAACTCAAATGCTAATTTCAGAAAATCCATGACTTGGACTGGCTGAGGCTATACTTACTTCTGAAGGAGAAGCCCCCTGAAGCTGTCACAAATGCATGTCTATCTCATTGAAGGAAAGCTTGTGTCTATTTTTAATACCTTGTGTGGTAGCTGCTCCTTCTTTCTAGCCATTGTCAACTCTGGGATTTCTGGCCTTGAGAATCCCAGTGACAATCCGTGGGGAAAGGCTCGAGTTCCCACAGCCAGTTAATGCCAAAATCAAGATCAACAGGGACAGGAAACCAGCACCACTGACAGTAGCTAAACTTCATCCTATTGTGTTTAGTTACTCAGTCATGTTCAACTCTTTGTGATCCCATGGACTGTAGCCTGCCAGGCTCCTCTGTCCATGGGGATTCTCTAGGCAAGAATACTGGAGTGGGTTGCCATGCCCTCCTCCAGGGGATCTTCCCAACCCAGGGATAGAACCCAGGTCTCCTGCATTGCAGGCGGATTCTTTACCATCTAAGCCACCAGGGAAGCCCAAACTTCATTCTAGCAGCTTAGATACTAATATCCTTCCTGGCCTCTTTTCTTAGGTCTCAAGAAGAACCTATTTAAAAAGCAGCAACACCAAGTCAGTGTTGGTGTTGACATGACAATTTTGGTGCCAATATCTTTGGCAATAATGCCAAAGGTAGCTTTGCCTAAATGGTGTTTGTGCTTGTTTATTTCAGGGTCTGTACCACTGCAATACCATAAGCCATTGCTCACCTTTTCCCCTGCTTGGGCTTATCCCTTCTCTCTTAGGTGGCCAGATAGTGGAACAAACTGTAGTGGAACAAACTGGTTATTTCTTTCCTTCCTTTGCAATCTTATAGTTTGTACTGGAAAATGTAAATTCCGCATATCTGCTTGGTTACTTTGGTCTACCCACTGGGGGATCCCAGGAAATAGATGGTTACTGTGTCACTAGCAAGAATAATTGGAAAAGGTAGTGGCACCCCACTCCAGTACTCTTGCCTGGAAAATCTCATGGACAGAGGAGCCTGGTATGCTGCAGTCCATGGGGTTGCTAAGAGTCTGGCAGGACTAGGCGACTTCACTTTCACTTTTCACTTTCATGCATTGGAGAAGGAAATGGCAACCCACTCCAGTGTTCTTGCCTGGAGAATCCCAGGGACGGGGGAGCCTGGTGGGCTGCCATCTATGGGGCCACACAGAGTTGGACACAATTGAAGCGACTTAGCAGCAGCAGCAGCAGCAACAGCAGCAAGAATAATGCCAGGGAGCAAAAACTAGCTAGAGGCTAAAGGGATGGTGGGCGAGCCTTAGCACCTCCATAAAACATCTCCACGAGGATGCACTCAGCATCCTTCCTGCTTTCAATCAGACTGCTCCCCCTCCTACTGAATCTCACACACAAGCCCACAACTACCCCATGTACTATGCTGTCTCCATTCATATACTGAACAAATGGAGATTTTTGAAATGTGTGGATTACTGGATTCCAATAGCTAGAAGGTCTCTCCTGGGCCTCTCAATCATCTCTTCCCTCTTACAGAGTATAAGATGCACACTCAGGAGCTATCCAGCCTGGCATGGACATAACCCAGAGCCTGATACACAGCATAAGGGAATACACAGCCACTTCTGGGAATTCACAGCCTTCTAAAACCTCAACATTTAGGAAAAGTTCTGGACCTAAAACTCTTTTTAAAAAATAAAATCCTTTAAGATTAAAAATTAACTATTTTGGATGACTGTAATTGCAATTGGTTGTCTTTCATGTCTTTCAAAGCTCTGAGACTTCTGCCCCCCGCCCCCGAGACTCTAGAGACTGAATATAAGGAAGAGATTGTTCCAGCTCCCACAGCAAGATGGGGACAAAATCAAGACCAAAAGGCACCTGGGTAAAGGGGACTAAATTGGCTTTTCGGTTTTACCTTGCTTCTCCAGCAATTAGGTTCTCTCCAGGACCAGCCTGGTCAGAAGAGGGAGAAGTTTCATTATAGTTTTATTTTTTTTATGTTATTTTTGTCTGCACCATTTGGTTTGCAGGATCTTAGTTCTCCTACTAGGGATTGAATCCGTACCCCCTGCAGTGGAAGTCCTAACCACTGGACCACTAGGGAATTCCCATGACAGTTTTACTTTAAACAGTTAACCTCATATACTACCCAGCTTAATCATTGCTGCAAACTCCAGAGGGCAGGGCCACGTATCCCTAGTGCCCCACTACATGCCAGGCATACAGTAGACACACGGTAAGTAGGGTGACAAACCTAGACAACATACTAAAAAGCAGAGACATTACTTTGCCAACAAAGGTTCATATAGTCAAAGCTATGGTTTTTTCATTAGCCATGTATGGATGTGAGAGATGGACCATAAAGAAGGCTGAGTGCCGAAGAATTGATGCTTTTTTTTTTTAATTTATTTTAGTTGGGGGCTAATTACTTTACAATATTGTAGTAGTTTTTGCCATATATTGACATGAATCAGCCATGGGTTTACATGTGTTCCCCTTCCTGGACCCCCCTCCTACCTCCCTCCCCATCCTGTCCCTCTGGGTCATCCCATTGCCCCAGTCCTGAGCATTTGTCTCATGCATCGAACATGGAATGGAGAAGGTGACGGTGGGACGTTCTGGGAGAATAGCATTGAAACATGTATATTATCATATGTGAAACAGAATTGATGCTTTTGAACTGTAGTGTTGGAGAAGACTCTTCAGAGTCCCTTGGACTGCAAGGAGATCCAACTAGTCCATCCTAAAGGAGATCAGTCCTGAATATTCATTGGAAGGACTGATGTTGAAGCTGAAACTACAATACTTTGGCCAACTGATGCAAAGAACTGACTCACTGGAAAAGACCCTGACGCTGGGAAAGATTGAAGGCAGGAGAAGGGGATGACAGAGGACAAGATGGTTGGATGGCATCACTGACTCGATGGACACGAGTTTGAGCAAGCTCCAGAAGTTGGTGATGGACAGGGAATCCTGGTGTGCTGCAGCCCATGTGGTTGCAAAGAGTCAGACATGACTGAGTGACTGAACTGAACTGAACTGAAGGAAGGTGACTTGAGCAGAATCCACCAGAGTTGAGGAAGGGCCTGCTTAGTATCAGATACCAAGCAACATCATTTATAAGTTATTTCAACCAGCCCTTATATCATTTCTAAGTTAAGCATGCTTCACCTTTTGCAGATGAGAAAACAGATTTAATAGAACTGATAAGGAACAGAGGCAAGACTCAAACCCAGATCTGAGTGACAGCAAAGAGAATTCTTCTTCCATTCACTGCCATTTTATTTATTTATTTATTTTTAGTTTTATTTTGATTGCACTGGCTTTTTCCTGCCGTGCATGGGCTTTGTCTCTAGTTGTGGTGAGGGGAGGCTGCTCCTCTCTGCGGTGCATAGCCTTCTCTTTGTAGTGGTTTCTCTTGTTGCAGAGGACGGGCTCTAGGCCCTCAGGCTCAGTAGTTGTAGCTCAGGGGCTTAGTTGCTCTGCAGCATGTGGAATCATCCTGGACCAGGGATCGAACTCATGTCCCCTGCATAGGCATGTGGATTCTTATTCACTGTACCACCAGGGAAGTCCTCACTGCCATTTTAAAATGTCCTAATAACATGGAGTATTACATCCTACAAGGTGCTCCGAGTTCCAAAAGCACTGAGGGCACTATGTACTTTGGTAAATAACTAGAAGTTGTGGTGGTTTATCCAAATGTGATGGTAGAGACTACCCTGGTCGTCCAGTGGTTAAGAATCTGCCTTGTAGTGCAGGGGACTTGGGTTCCATCCCTGGTCAGGGAATTAAGATCCCATGAGCCCCAGAGCAGCTAAGCCTGTGAATCTCAACTAGAGAGCTCACCTACAAGTGCATACAATGAAGAGCTCTCGTGCCACAAGGACAGATCCCACGTGCCACAACTAAGACCAGATGCATCCATGCATGCATGCATGCTAAGTCGCTTTAGTAGTATCTGACTCTTTGTGACCCTATGGACTGTAGCCTGCCAGGCTCCTCTGTTCATGAGGATTCTCCAGGCAAGAATACTGGAGTGGGTTGCCATGCCCTCCTCCAGGGCATCTTCCCGACTCAGGGATTGAAACTGCATCTCATGTCTCCTGCATTGGCAGGCAGATTCTTTACCACTAGCACCACTGGGAAACTCCGGAATGCATCCATACGTAAATTTCTTTTTTTAATATGAGGGTGCAAAGACCACAGAAAGGATGGTGAGAGTGTTTTGCTGGCTTTTGTTTGGGTGATGGATGGACAGTTCACCCAGGACTCGGGCTAGGAAAGAGCTTTCATGCACACTTGCATTTTGAATACGGGTCCAAGGGCTATGTTGGAAACCCCTCCACATGAATGATGGCTCAAGAGAGAAGCACAACAAAGCAATTTGCTTCTGTAACTAATTCCTCTTGTCTGTAGTGCTGAAGGAGCAATACTTTAGCAGTCAGTCAGTCTGATAATTGGAAATAAGGGCCACTCTCTGAGTGGGCTGAAGAAGCCTGGTTTTTATCAACCTTAGAGCTATTTTTTATAATCAGTGTCTATGGGCAAAGAATAAAATAAATAAATACAGAAAGGGAAATAGCAAGCCTACTTCATCCACAAACACAGGCAAATCTTTTTGATTGCTATCTTGAAACTCTATTAAATCATAGTGAAACTCAACTTCTTGGCTTTGGCAGAAATCTTGGAGGGAACTTATTGAACTAAGACTTCTGCAGATCAAGCAAAATTTTGCCAGAATCAATCCTCTTTCCAATACAGACAGAGAGGCGACCAGGCCAGGACTTTTCTGTAAGGAATTCTATTTTCTGATTGCTAAGCGAGATCCAAACCCCTTCTTGCTCTTGTAGTCACTTGCTGACTGGAAATGCTGGCAGATCTATCAGCCCAGAGACCATAAGACTGCATACACACACGCACACCACAAACACACTCACAACCCTGCCAGACACAGCTCCCTTCTCCATATGTTCTCCCATACTTTTGATATCAACCAATTCACACCCCAAATTGAGCCAACACCCCACTCACAGTTTATTTTTTAATATTTATTTACTTAGTTACTTGGTTGCATTGAGTCTTAGTTATAGTACGTAGACCCTTTATGTGTCTTGTGGCACGTGGGCTCTCAGTTCTCTGACCAGGGATCGAACCCGTGGCCCCTGCAGGGGAAGCAGAGTCCTAACCACTGGACCCCCAGGGAACTCCCATCATACCTTTCCGAGAGCTGTTGTGGCTGCCATCACCTGAAATGTCGCCTTTTTGTTCTGCGCACTGCTTCGCGTCTTCACTCAACCCTTTTGAGTCCTGCTCAAACGTCCTGCTCATCTGGATCCTAAACCCTCTGGAGGCTAAACCAATTTAATTTTATTATCGCCAACAAAAGTTAGTATCATCGACAAACTTTTGTACAGTTCTGAGTGCTAAATAAATACTATATAAACCAAGGAACATTTGCTCATTGAATGGCGTCAGTTAACTGGCCTCTCTGGCAGGCTCAGGAGTTCTGGCTCAGATCCAAGGGCTCCTTTTAACTTAGAACTTTCCCTTTAACCTTCCAGAACTCCACCTCCTGGAGAAAAACTTTGTTGGCTTTTTCACACAGCCTGTTGACCCCAGATCTGAGGCAGTGAGGGGATCAGTAGCCCCAGGCAGGTAATTATATATGTATCCAAGCAGAGCAAGGGCTTCCCTGGTAGCTCAGCAGTAAAGAATGTGCCTGCCAATGCAGGAGACCTGGGTTCGATCCCTGGGTCAGGAAGATCCCCTGGAGAAGGAAATGGCTACCCACTCCAGTATTCTTACCTGGAAAATCCCATGGACAGAGGAGCACGGCAAGGCTATAGTCCATGGGTTTGCAAAGAGGGACTAAACAACAACAACAAGCAAAGCAGAGTGGATGGTCATCTGCAAACTACTGACAGCATAGCTCATTAAGGGTAAACAATGGATTCTTACGCTAGCTAGTATCTGATGCTGCACCTAATATTGAGGCTCATGAGAAATAGTGAGGGGGTATCTCTCCTCCCTCTTCATTTGGGGAAGCCATATTCTGCCCCTAGAATGTGAGCTCCTTGGAAATAGAACCCCAGTCACCACTGTGTCCTCTGGCCCAGATTAGCCCTTGAAGTATGAGGAAAAAGCCTGAATTAATGTACAAATATGAGCACATTTGTTCACATGAGCACAAGGATGTCCACAGCCTTCATCGGACAGTGGCTCTCACAGGGCTTCTTGCGTAGCAGTGGAGGGACAGGACAGGCACTCCCTTTGGGCACAGCTACAACCACCCTGTTCTCATCTATGGTTCTATCTCCCCCTTTAGATTAGGAGCTCCTCAAGAGCTGGGACTGCTTGCTCCTCATCATTGAGGCCTCCATGTCCAGCACAAGAAGGCATCCAGCAGATGTTATTTGGATGAATGAAGGCTCTGTGACCTGACACAGGAGGCCATTCATTCACTGGCAGTAAACCACATGGGAAAACATCCCATCCCTCTGTCAAGCCTCACTGCTCTGGTAGAAAAGACATCATATAACCGAGCCCAGGAACATAATTATCTTTGGCTCTAGAAGATATTCAATTCATCACTCTTGGCCATCACAGAAACTGGACACAACAAGACAGATTAAATTCTTCAAAGTTGCCTTATTTATTTAAGGTTCTCCCTTCCTTTTTCTCTTTCTCCTCATCCTGTATCACAGTATACAAGTGCCAATACTTAAGCTCACCGCATCAGAGTAAACGGTGACTGCTTTCATTCATACCTCTTTGGTGTTTCTGCTGGGAAGTGCTCTCCAAAGAGATTCCTTTGCAGTTTGCCTCTGCCCTCTCCTTCCTAAATCTGCTGCCCGTTTGCGTGTAAAACCTAAACAGGTTGATTTATTTATTCATTTATTTTTTCACTTATTATTCAGGATTAGAGGTTCATACATCACTGGTAAACAGAAAAAGGAAGTTTGATCTGTATGTCTGTCTGCCCTAAAAGTGGCAACAAGTGTTTGCAAAAAGGCCAATGCTTTGTTCCCTAAAGATATGGATCTGACCCTGTTGTATGTTTTTACAAAATAAGTGGATACTTTTAAAGTCAAAATGAAAAGTAACCCAGAGGTAACCCAATGAACTTTTTTCTCAGTGACACTTAGCCACCCAGAAGGGGAGCATCCTGTGGACAGATTCCATAGGAGAAGTCTGGATGGTTCCTGAACTCCTAGAACATGTCAGGTAAGCCCTTTGATGTGCCAGGCGGCGTGTTGTTGAACACACACACACACACACACACACACACACACACAATTTCATTTCAGCCCATGACAGATCAGGCTATGATCTACAACCCTGTATGTATAGGTGTGAAAGCTGAGGTCAGGGGGCTCACAGATCCTAAGAGGCTAATATTTAAACTCTGATGAACTGGTTCACATGTCTTCACCTTGGAAAATATGAGATAAGAGGAAGTCATTTCATTTTTTTTTTTTTAATTTTTATTTTATTAGAGTAAAGCCAATTGACAATGTTGTGATAGTTTCAGGTGGACAGCAAAGGGACGCAGCCATTCCTGTACACGTATCCACTCTCCCCCAAAGCCCTCTCCCATCCAGGCTGCCACATAACATTGAGCAGAATTCCCTGTGCTATTCAGTAGGTCCTTGTTGGTTATCCATTTTAAATACAGAAGTATGAACATGTCTGTCCCAAACTCCCTAACTATCCCTTACCCCACTCCTTCCCTGGCCAGCAACCATGAATTCCTTCTCTAAGTCTGTGAGTCTGTTTCTGTTTTGTAAATAATTTCCTTTGTATCATTTCTTTTTAGGTTCCACATATAAGGGGTGTAATATGATATTTCTTCTCTGTCTGACTTAGGAAGTCATTTCCGAGCATGTGGAAATAAAGACAACACAAGACCAAAGTAAAGAACATAAACCAGTCCATCGCTTTGGGAAATGTCATTTCTGGTCCAGCTAGTCCATATGGAGGAAGATGGAATTTTTTGAATGTGAGAAATCTCCAGGAACACTCAGAATGTGACCTGTGAACCACTTGGGGAGCTGGTTAAAATGACATTTAATCAGCTGTTCTATGATCTGATTCCCCTCTGCCATGGAGCCTGATGAAGTCACCAGTCCCGGGATTTGGACAACTTTGGGGAAGTGATTCTGGCCCTGGAGGAGAGGGTACAGGGCAAGAGACCTCACCTGGGGAGGTGAGCGAAGGCCAGGTGTCAGGAAGCCCTGCCCAGATGGGAGAGGGGGTCTATTCTGCAGGCAGTGTGTGGAGAGAGAGGGGAAGCCCCCATTTTACAAGCTCCACCTGGGGCCCTGGGCTGTGGAGAGGGTCAGAGGGCAGAATACAATATGGAGCCAGGGAGGGGCTGCAGGCCGAGAGGAGGGGACAGGAAATGTGAGGGCTGGGCAGCGGAGGGAGGAAACCAACGGAGCTTGAGTTCAGATGGAGGGCGGGAGTGAGGAGCCTGCTGGATGCTGTTGGTTGACTAAGTGGACATCCCCCAAGAGAACAGCTGGTCCTAATCCACCCCAGCAATGATTGAGAGACGAGACTTCCCAGCGGAGCGGGCGGGAGGCCACACAGAGAATTCACCCCATCAACCCTCTGAGCCACCCCAACGTTTGTCCACTCTGTTCTGTTAACCTCTGGCCATTATGAGTGTATCAGGGTGGACAAGACACTTCGCTGACTGGACCTCTGACCAAGAGGAGTGGATGGGGATGAAGGGAGGGTAAAGGACCAACCCTCTTGGGCTATAGTCGTCTATAGTCCACCTATAGGGCCAGCGACAGAAGCAGGTGGGTCCACAGATGTGGACATGGCCTGCGGATCCACATCCACCCACCGAGGACACACACACCGTCCGGTCAGAGCTGAGACCAGGACCACTCAGGGTGGGAGGGCTGGACACTTCGATGGAGGACTTGATCATCTGCTGTTCAACGTGCTCAGAGATCACAGGCCTGGGTGCTGTGGGGACCATGCACTGGAGCCCTGGGGTGAATTATTCACTCCTTCCCTGGGTGTCCAGTGACTGCAATGATGTCCAGCCAGCACTCGGTCAGGCAGTCAAGTCATCCTCACAACCAGTCCACCTACCACTGGGCCCCTTGGTTACAGTCAGGACAGTCTTACATCCCCACTGGACCCCGTGGTCACACTCAGGACACCTTCATGGCCTGCCCTCTGACCACCGGGCCCCATGGTCACAATCAGGACGTCCTCACATCCCCTGTGAGGGTCAAGTCCCTGCTGACTTGGCTCCCAGCCTGGCAGTGCTGGGCCCACAGTGGAGTCTCATCTGGAGCTGGGGGCTTACTTGCCCTGAGGGGTTCGGACAGACTTGCTCTGGGGGATGGCTCCTCCCACACCCTCACAGGAGTGGGTGTTCCACGTCCAATCAGCATCCAGGGAGTTTGAGCACCTGCGTGATGCTCCTGCGCAGAGCAAACCGGAAGGAGGTAAAGCTGCGGCCGGAAGCTCTGCTGAACCCGGAGGCAGAGGTGAGGACTAGCTGCCTGTCTCAATTTAGAGCCTGCAGGTGGGCGGGGGTCGAGAGTGGTCCACGCTCCCTTCACGCCCCGGCACCTCCTTCCTCCCTAGTGCCCAGTGGCTGGAGGGGCAGCAGGGGAAATGTCCACGCACAGACTCGGCGTCCCCGGCACAGAAGGTTGGAGCCCCCCCCCCCACCCGGGTCAGAGCCTCTAAGCCCGCAGGAGCCCTTGGACTGCAGCTCGCGGGGGCTGTGACGAGCCCACTGTGTCCTGTGCCGCTGGCCGAGTAGGTAGGTCAGGTCCGGGTCGGGGAAGAACTTGTTGAACGAGGTCTCCTGTCCTGTCCTGAGGCTGTGGGCACAGGGCTATTAGGGCGAGTCGGTGTGGGTGAGCATTTGAGGAGTCTGCTGAGTGTTCATGGGATCTGGTGAGCGTTTGGAGCCCAGTGAGCATTTGGGGAGCCTGCTGAGTTTTTTGGGGGCCTGATGACCATTTGGGGGACCCAGTGTTTTTGGGGGCCCTGAGGAGAATTCAGGAGGCCTAGTGATCATTTGTTGAGACTGCTGAGTATTCGGGAGCCCTCAGAGCATTTGGGGGACCAGGAGAATGTTTGGGGAGCCTGCTGAAAGTTTGGGGAGCCCAGTGTATTCAGGGGCACCTAGCAAGTGTTCGCGGGCCTGGTGAGCATTGAGGGAGCCTGGCAGGCACTCGGGGAGCCCACTGAGTGTTTGGAGCACTGATGAGAAGGGTGGGTAAGTTTGCGGGCTGCATGGCACAGCTATCCATTTATTCACCTGAGAACTATTTCCTGAGTGTCTGCTCTGTGTTAGTCTCCACCTGCAGACACAGATGGGGCGGAAGGAACCTCCCTACATAGTCACAGGTAGGTGGCTCAGGTGTCCCATCTGGCCAGGGCAGTCAGGGGGACAGGAACCTTAACTCATCCAGCACCCCTGCATGTTGTGAAATCCTCTCCTGGTGCCCACCTGAGTGCCATGTGGACTGAGATGGCAAAGGGTGGAGTGGATCCAGCTGAGGAGGTGCTTGGTGGGGAAGGTGTCAGGGCCGCAGGTGCACCTGGCTTACCCCCAGGTGGGGGCTGCCTCAGGGCTTGGAGTTGGAGCTGCACCTCGGGAATGGGGATCCACCTAGATGGTTCTGAGTTTGCACTGGTGCTGAGCACACCTGAATCTGTTCTTGGAAACCAGAGGGTGGGGGTATGCTGTCAAGGGAGAGGATGAGTGACCCATACCTGTGGGTCATGTGACTTGTGTTTGAGGGAGCGATCTCCTCTGTGAGGGGGACATAGACACACACCCATAGGTGTCTCCACGATGGTGACACAGACTAACGGGTGCCCTACATGATAGAGGGCACACATCCATAGGTGCCTCTAGACTGCCCATGCCTGGGCCCTACCATAAGTGTTTCACTGTATGTCACCTATAAAGTAAAATCAAATCTGGGTTAGAAAGGGGACTTTTATTTCTAAAGAATTAGCACAGGGAGAAAGGGGGACCAGTGCAAAGGAATGAGAGTGTACTACTAGGGGGAGGAACTGTTACAATAGAGGGGGGACTGTTACTGTAGAGGAAGGACCGTATCTGCACAAGGGGCAATATTACCAAGGTGGAGGGAGCTCACAATAAAGGAGGACTGTTACTATAGTGGTTGGTTGTTGTTTAGTTACTAAGTTGTGTCGGACTCTTGCGACCCCATGGACTGTTGCCCACCAGGCTCCTCTGTCCTTGGGATTGTAGGGGGACTATTACTGTAGAGGGGGCATGTTACACGCAGGGGTGGACTATGATAATGCAGTGACCTGTTACAATAGAGGAGGGACTTTGACAATAGAGGAAGGACTATTATAATAACCCTGGAGAAGGGAGTGACAGCCCACTCCAATATTCTTGCTTAGGAAATCCCATGGACAGAGGAACCTGGCGGGCTACAGTCCATGGGGTCACCAAGAATCGGACATGACTGAAGCAGCTTAGCACACAGTATACAATAGAGGGGGACGATTCTGTATCGAGGGACTATGACAGTAGAGGAGAACTATTACTGTAGAGAGGGGACTGTTATAGTGTAGGTGAGACCATTATAATAGAGGGAGGTCTATTGCAACAGAGGACTTTCATTGTAGAGGAGGACTATTATGATGGATGAGGGTCTATTATTGCAGAGGGGACTATTACAATAGAAAGGGGACTGTTATAATCAAGGAGGACTATTGCTGCAGAGGAGGGATTTTGATAATAAAGGATCATCATAACTGTGTGCTCAGTCATGTCCATGGACTTTGTGACCCCATGGACTATAAGAGGGGGGACTATTACTATAGAGTGAGGATAATAACAATACAGGATCACTGTTACTGTAGAGGGGGATCTATAATAATAGAGAGGGAACTATTACTGTAGGGGGATTATTAGTATAGAGTGAGTAGAGCTATTAGTATAGAGGGAGAACTATGACAGTGGAAGGGTACAATTGCAGTAGTGGAGAACTATTACTCTAGAGGGTGGACTGGTACTGTAAAGATGAGATAAAACAATAGAGGACTATTACTATAAAGGAGGGACTGTTGCTATAGAGGAGAGATATAAAAATAGAGGGGGACCTGCCTCTTCTCTCTCAGCCCTGCTGTCCTGTGAGTTTTCTCCACACCTCGGAGAGAAAGGAAAGGGCCAAACCTGCCAGAACTAAGGTAATATGCTCAACTTTAGCATGGAAGCTTGAAAAACAATGAAAATCACACAGAACCAAAGTGAAAAGAAGAGAGGACTAACTTCTCTGGGACTAGTGTGGAGGGAGGAGACCGACCCTACGTTTCTTTCTACCGTCTCAGAAGGGCCCAGGAACCCAGCTCATTCCCACATTCGGGGCCCAGCCAGCACAATCGTGGTGTCCTGTAACCCGAGTGCAGGGTTTGAGGAGGTGGGGTCACCCTGATGAGTGTGGACGTGTGATCCTGCTTGTGAGGTCCAGGGAGGTGGGGCCACCCTGGTGAGTGACCCTAGGTGTGGGGTCTGGAGAGGTAAGGTCACCCTGGAGACTGTGGCTGTGTGTCAGATGCGGGGCCTGGGGGTTGTGTGGGTCTCACCCCCTCTGTATGGGTGAGTCTCATGTTCAAGGGAGACTCCTTATCTGCTCTTTGCCCTGCAGTGTGTCTCCTGCCTTCTGAGATTTCTAACATCTGTTGTCCTGATTAAGCCGTGGGCTCCCTTTTTAATCTTGTCACGTTCACATGGAGACAGGCTTACCTTTGAGCCAGTTGCTGCTCTGTGTTCTGCTGAGTGACAGGCCTTAGTGATATCTTATTAATGTCATAGCCTATCATACATCTAATCCATGGGGGTCACTGCTGTCTGGATTCCCCTGGACAGAGCTCAGGTAGCATAGACTCAGACCCTAAAAACAGTCCCCCATGTGCCATGTGAAGGTACCATGATGGCCCTGGAGGTGGGGAATGGTGCTTGAGCCTCGCACACTTGTGTAAAGGGAGTCAAACTGGAATCTCAATTAGTAAGACAGCTTAAAATTGTATTTTAAGTGAAATAAAACATACATCACACACCCTTTACCATCATCATGATTTTAAGTGTATGTTTCCAAGGCATCGGTACATTCACCTTGTCGTGAAGCCATCACCACCAACCTAGAACTTTTCATGTTGTGAAATCAAATTTCCACAACCATGAAAGTCTCACTCGCCACCCCTTCCAGCAGCCTCCACACCACCATCCACTTCAGTCCATGAGTTGTCGACTCTAGGGCCCCCGGTTGAGTGGAATCCTGCAGTGCTTGCTGATGACTCATTTTGGAAGAGCTAAGTTGCAGTCTGAAGCTCTGCCTATTTGCATCTGAGGAATCTGCATTTAGGGGCAGGGTGTCTGGGGCACAGATGACCGGAACCTGACCAGTTGCCCATGAGGCCTGCTGGTCTCTTGGTTGTGCCTCATCGATGTCATTGCTGCCCCTGCTAGTGCCCGTGGGATGTGGGTGTCTCAGGAGAGTCCTCTGGTGCCCCTGCTCACCTCCCCTCTTCCTGCCATTTGGGGAGGGGGCTGCTTGCTGGGTGGTCTCTTCTCCTGTGGCAGGAAGGACCCTTCAAGGGCAGACCCACAGAGTGTGGGGTATGATCCCAAGAGTATGGGACCCACATAGGACCTAGCGCTGGGGCCAGGACAAGTGCTCCAGCTGCCTCATCACCAATGTGGAAGGTTCTCTAGATCCCACTCAGGAAGGCGTTGCACGTGGCCTGGGACCCCAAAGGCCTCATTCCTATTCTGGGGCTTGGAGAGCTCGTCTGCCGTGGGCTCTGATTCCCTCACGTCTCAGCCATCTCCCTCTGTCCTGTCTTTGAGCACAGGAGAACAACTACTTCTGATTATTGTCCACAGCAGAGGCATGATCCTGTCGAGATTATGGGTCTTTAGTTTAGGCGTCCTGAGATAGCAGCTGTTTTCAGGCCTAAACAAGGAAGAGCTCATGAGTGTAAAACATTTTCAGATGAAACTCACTTTCAAAAGTAGCTCTATACTACTTGGTTGTTGACTTCTATTAGTCCTAATTCTCCTGGTTTTAGATCTCATGTGAGAATTACAGAGGAGTCAAAATTAAAATCTTCATAATCTTTGTATTCATAGCTTCAGATCATTGATGGTCCATAGTTTTTATGGTTAGGAAAGGGTTATCAATTTCATGTATCACGTAAAGGATTCATGGTGATAATAGGGTAGTTAATATTAGAGTGATGGCTGGTAAATGGTTCAGGTTTTCTTTCCTTGTGCATCCAGTGTATATGTATGAGTCCGTTTAGTTGCCAGAATTAGCTAAATAATATAGAGGGCTAAAAAATTTGTTTTTAAAATGATTTTTAATGTGTGATCATGAAAATGTAAAAATTCTTCCATGACAGATGATGTTGCATCTTGAGAGCCTAGTCAAAACAGATGTGCCATAGTGATATACAAGATATTTGCCTATGATTTAACTTTGATGAAGTTATGTAACTTTTTACTTTTATCTCATTTATTGAGAAAGACATAATGGTTATGGTTGAAAAGAAATTGATTCCTTCTTTTCTTTATTTTTAAAAAATATTTGTTTGGCTGGGTCTGACCTTAGTTGCAGCATGTGGGATCTTTGTTGCATAATACAAGATCTTTTTGTTGAGTTACATGGACTAATTGTGGCACACAGACTACAGAGAATGTGGGCTCAGTAGTTGAGGCCCAAAGGCGTAATTACTCCACGGCACGTGAGATCTTAGTTCCCCAACAGGGATCAAACCTGTGTCCCCTGCATTGCAAGGTAGACTGTCAACCACTAGACCACCAAGGAAGTCCTCCTTCCTTATTTTAAATTTACATACGTGGAATCTTCAAACGTAGGATATGCTGGATGGCATGCATGTAACCATTCTAAGTTAACAGTCCTTAATTACTGGGACGTCTCATTTGGATGCAAGTGCTTCTCAGATTATTAAGATTATTAGTATTACTGCTGTTAATGAGGTGAATGAAACTATACATGAAAAAAATCATGCTGTGTGCTCATCAGATAATATGCATGCGTGCGTGCTCTCATGTCTGAATCTCTGCAACATGGACTGTAGCCTGCCAGGCTCCTGTGTCCACGGAATTCTCCAGGCAAGAATACTGAAGTGGGTTGCCATTTCCTCCTCCAGGGGATCTACCCAACCTGGGGATTGAACCCAAGTCTCCTGCATCTCCTGCATTGCAGGCAGATTCTTTAGCACTGTGCTGCCTAGGAAGCCTGTGTACATCAGTGTAGTAGGAGTAATATAGTGACATCCCTGGGAGGACTAGAAAGTGCTGCAGGAAGGTCATATTTATTAATACTACTACAAATATAATGAAGGCAATTTTTGCTCATGTTGAGTGTATAACTTGAGAATAGTGGGAATCAGTGCATGAAGCCTCCTATAATAGTGAACACTGCTCCCATTGACATTACATGATGGAACTGTGCTACTGCATAGTATGTACCATGGAGAACAATGTCCAGGGATGAATTAGCTAAGACTATTCCTGTCACATGACCTACTGTAAAAAGAAAAAGCCTAAAGCTCATAATAGAGTGGGATATCATGTAACATTAATTCTGTAAAGAGTTACTAATCATCTAATATTAACTCTGTAAAGAGTTACTATCAGCTAAATACTTTTACTTCTGTCAGAACAGAAGTAGCTAACTACGTTAGCTGATGTTAAGTATGTTCATTGGTTGACATCTATCCCTACTGTAAACATATGATGGGTCCACAAAATAAGTTCTAAAAAGCCCATTGACATGACTCATACTTTTCCCATGTATCTGAAAGGCTCCTTTTCTCCTAAATAATATGTAATGATATGTGAGATTACTCCGAACCCTGGTAGGCTACAAATACAGACTTCAGGGTAACCAAAGAATCAAAACATATGTTGGTATAGGATTGGGTCTCCTCTTCAGGGCCAAAGTAGTGTTTATACTTCTGTTAACAGTACAGTGATTTCAGCTGTTAGAACTGAGGGTGATAATGATAGCAACATGCCTATAATTGTTGTTTAGTCACTAAGTCGTGTCCGACTCTTTTGTGACCCCATGGACTGTTGCCCACAAGGCTCCCCATCCATGGGATTTCCCAGGCAAGAACACTGTAGTGGGTTGCCATTTCCTTCTACAAGGGATCTTCCCAATCCAGGGGTTGAACCCACATCTCTTGCATTGCAAGGGGATTCTTTACCACTGAGCCACCATAATTAAGGCAGATCAAACAAATAATGGTGTTTGGTATTGGAATATGTCTGCTGAGTTTCTTAAAAATATTTCTTTGGCTGTGTTGGGTCTTAGTTGCAGTATGTGGCATCAGTAGTTGTGGTGCATGCAGGTTTAGTTACCCTGTGGCATGTGCAGTCTGTTTCCTGGCTAAGGATCGAACCTGTGTTCCTGCCTTGGAAGACAGATTCTTAACCACTGCACTACCAGAGAAGTCCCTGTGGGCTGATTTTACAATAAGATTATAGTTTTTGACTGAAAAACAAATTAATGCACAATGTGAGAGTTGTGAGTGAAGTTTTATTTGGGGACAAAATGAGGACTGTAGTAACCAGGGATACAGCATTTCAGGTAACTCTGAGAAACCGCTCTAAAGAGGTAGGGGCGAAGGTCAGTATATATGTGATCCTGGTGAAGGGGGAGTGTGTCCATTCAAGCACATATTTTTTGCAGAAGATTGCTGCTCTTCACAAGGAGCTGACATAAGCATGAAGCCATGAAGGATTTTAGTGTTTTTCTGAATACAAGGAGATGTATGAATTGGGCTCATGAAATCTTCTCCTGAAAATAGCTATCTGAAGACCTGTTCTGCCAGTTTTTCCCAGAGCACACAGTGCCTCATTCCTGATCTCTACCCTGAAGTCTTTCCAGAGGGTGTTGAAGGTCAGCAGCTGCAGCAGCTCATAATTTAATCCCAATAGAAGTAGATGGCAAGTGCCAATTTTTAGTTGGCCTAGTGATGAGGTTAATAGCATGAAGAATTGAAGAGAAACCTGCTAAACATAAGGAGAAAATGGTTAGATTGACAGAGGCTCCTGTATGGGCCAGATTGCTGGCTAGAGGTGGATATATGCTTCAGGCGGTACCAGAACCATCTTCTACTGTTGATGACAAGAGTAGGAGTAAGAATGATGGGGCAAGTAGTCAAAAGTTTATATTACTTTTCAGGGAAATCTGTATCTAGTGCCCTAGTTATTAGTGGGACAAGTTAGTTTCCAAACCCTCTAATCATAATGGGTACAGCTATAAAGAAAATCATTATAAATGCAGGGGCTGTTATGACTACATTACAGATTTGGTCATTTCCACGTAGTGCTCTAAGTTAGCATAGCTCAACATGGATTAATAGACTTAAGGTGTTGCCTACTATTCCAAGTCAAGCACTAAATAGTAAATATAAAAGTGCCAATATCTTTGTGCTTTGTTGAAAATGAACAGCAGTTTATGAACACAGGTAGAATAACTGAGCTAGCATTAGACTGTAAATCTAAAGAGAGATTGAGCTCCCTTTTTGCCAAATCCTGTGTTCGGTCAACAAATTGAGCTGCAAATTCAAAGAAGCAGCTTCAGTTAATTCTGCCAGTGCTGCTTCCACCTTTTTGGGCTGTTTTGAAGGCAGGAGAAGTAGATTGAAGCCAGTTGACTGCAGTATTTACCTGTAAACTAAGATTTCATGGAGTAGAATCCTACCAATCTAGTAAGGATTTTGCTTAATTAAAATCTAGTAAGGATTTTACTTAATTAAATTGATGTAGGATAGAGTCTTACAATCCTTATTTTCAGGAATTAAGTAAATTATACTTGCTTAGGGTTTTGAAAGCTCTTGGTCTAAACTAACCTAAATTCCTAGCCCATCACTGATAGAAATGGGTGTTATGGGTAGTAATAGTGTAAATATTACGATCAGTAATGATAGGAAGGTTATTTTGTATGTTTGAATTGTCATTTTGTTTTTATGTTGTTTATTGAAGGGTATATATGGTTGGTGAGGTAGAGCTACATGTTAGCTGCATGTTCTATGTTAGCTGCATGTAGGAATATATATAGAGTTGGGACTTCCCTGGTGGTCCAGTGGTTAAGAATCTGGGCCTCCAGTGAAGGAGGTAAGGGTTTGATCCCTGGTCAGGGAACCGTGATCTTACATGCCACACAGTGTGGCCAGAAAAAAAAAAAGAACTGTTAGGTAGTTTTTTAAAAAAAGTATATGTTGAGTAGTACTCTGATGGCTATTAGTGTTGGTAGAATGTTATCTTTTTATCTCTTGAATAATTACTCATTTGGGTAAAATCATTGATAGTGGTAGGAGACCTCCTAATGATCCTATAATAGTAAGGGTAAGGACTGTGATGGAAACTGTTTTATTTCATGTGTATGATACTGTTCTGGTACATGAGTTGGCCATAAATAGTAAGAAGATAGTGAATGTTATGATATAAATTAGTATGTTTAGAATTTCTGTGGTTGGATTATACATTATAATAGCTGTTATTCATTCTATATGGGCAATTGATGAATGAGCAGGCTATAATTTTTGTAGCTGAGTTTGGTTGAGTCCCCCTCAGCCTCCAATTATGATGCATAATATAGCTATGATTAATAGTATGTTTAGGGTGATGGATGGTGAGATTTGTTATTAAAACTGATAGGGGTGCAGGTCTGTTGCATTAATAGTATCAAGCCTGCTGTTCATGGAATGCCTTGTTACTTCAGGCACTCAGGAGTGAAATGGAGAAAGTCCTAATTTTGTTACAAGGGCTATTGTTATGATGGTGGATGCTTTGGATTAATTAAATATTTTTGTAATGTCCATTACATTACAATGAGTAGTCAGTCTACTCATTGACCAGAGTATGCTGGATTAATAATAATTGCCATTACAGTCATGTTGATGCAGTGGATTGTTTCAGAAAATATTTATTGGATGTTTCTATAGCTTATGGGTTGAATTTTTTTTAAGAATGGGAATAACATTAACCAGTGTGAGTTTATTATTACAGCTGTGGTTCCTGAGATGGTCAACAGAGTGACAGTAAAAACAATAGTGTTTATTAGATACTGAAAGGACGTAAACCGACGTCCCCTGATCTGATGATAGTTTGTGAAATGCAAACATTTAAGATAATGTTACAATTTTGTAATTACGGTGCAGTATTTCTTCATTTTCAACACTCTGAGAACTTCAAACCCCAAACTAAATACATATGGCATAGCCCTCTCTTTTCTCTGAGAGACCATGGCAGGTGGCAGTCTCTGTGGGTTCAGAAACTTAGGAGGAGCCTAAGAAGTCTGTGGGGACTTACCTGTTTTATGTTCTCCTCACTGGTTGTGTCTATTGCGGAAGCAACAACAACAACAAACCTCATATCTCTGAAATGAGATTTGTAAGGATCATAGAGATGTCACAGAAGCTGAAATGGCAGGCAAGTGGATGCTCCCGTATTATATTTGGCTCTCGCCATGGCAGTTCCGTTAGAGGCTTCTTTAAATGCATGCTGATCTGGGAGAGTGTGGGGAGGAGGATTCAGCTCCTGTTGCCTGGATCTGGCTTGAGAACTGAGAACCGATTACCCTTTAACGGCCATTCCACCAGGCTGTTGTGTTCTTGCTGTCTTAGCCAATGGTCCCCTTGTCGCCATAATTTCTGCTTTAAACGGCCACTCTGCAACTTGTTCCTTTGTTCCCTCTCCAAGTTCTGCAAGCTGCACCATCCCATTATTACATAAGCACTTACACACTTTGCCTTGTATCTGTGGAAAAAAAAATGCCCAATGGAAGAAGCAGGATAGTAAGTAATCTTGTCCTTTCAATGTGACTGGAAGAAGAATAAATAAAACTTTAAAAGCTTGCACTTTGACAGAGTGTAATGGATACTGTCATGCAGTGACAGCTCTGTTTTACCCTGTTATTATTGATCCACCAGGAAAGAAGGGCTTCCTACTAGCAGTGTGGGACTTCCCTGGTGGCTCAGATGGTAAAGAATCTGCCTGCAATGCAGAAGATCTGGGTTTGATCCCTGAGTTGGGAAGATCCCATGGAGAAGGAAATGGCAACCCACTCCAGTATTCTTGCCTTCCGGGAAATCCCATGCACAGAGGAGCTTGGCGGGCTATAGTTCACGGAGTCGCAAAGAGTCAGACCTGACTGAACAACTCATGGTTTCACTTTCACCAGCAGTGTATCAATTTCTGAGACTCGAGGGAAATTTGGCAAATGAAATCATGTCCATGTTTCCTTAAAGGAGTGAATGTGAAAGTTTCTACACTGTGTGTGTTCATCAGGGCTTGAATGAACATATGGCACCCAAACTCGCCCATAGGAACTGGCTCTGATGATGCTTCTTCCTTTAGAGTACTGACATGTCTAATTCCTTATGTCCTCAGGGTCTAGCCCAGTGCCTGGAGCTTGGTAAGCATTCACTCCATATTTGTGGGTTGGGCGAGTCATTGAATAAATGAATGGATGCCATTTTGGGCAGAATAAAGAATGAGTTGCTAAGAACTATCAACTCTCTCTTCTTTCCTTCAAAGGAGTCACTTGAGTTGAACATTCACCAGATGCCACTTCATCAAGTTTTTGTGCTCATTGAGCAGATGTAGAGCTGTGACCAACGGCGTCATCGACCTTCCTAGGAGATAATGGCGAACAGCAGGCTTTAGTGGTTCCTTTGAAGTACACAGTCAATGGCTTCATTAGTCATGAGCATTTGAAGTTTACCAAGAATAGTCTCGGAATATATTTGTTTCTGTAGAACATTTGAGAATTTACTATGAGCCAAGCATTCGTCTAAGGATTTTGGTTACAGTTACTGAGTTAATCCTCCTGTTCTTATATGAGGTAGAGTCTAATGTTACTCGCAGTTCTACAGATGAGGCAGAGAGATTTGTCTCAAATGCCAGGTTTTGTAAATAGCTTCACTGAGACTGGAGCCAATATCTTTATGGTGTTGCAAAGGCTCAGGCTGTGCTGGAAAGAGGTATTAAGTTGTGGAGACTATTAGGATGTTCCCATGTAGCCGAGATGGTGAACAAGTGGAACAGAAAGAGGCTTGTCATACTGTTTGTGGTCCTCGGGGTGCTGAGGTTCTAGAGAAGCTTTCTGAGTCATTGTTCTTACTAAGTAATGTGTAAATCATGGTGAACCCTCTGAGATGAACCACTTTGGTTTAAAATGGTAATGTTTTAGTGAAGCAGATGAAGTGAGAACTTGAGAGGACTCATCAAATAAATCATCTGATCACAAAAAGAACATGATACACTCGCGGGTCTGGAAGAGAGAGAGCAGAGCATCCAGTTCAGTGGTTTCCAGATGTTCTAATTTCACAGGCCAGTCAAAAAAAAAGTTTGGGGCTGATTGAGTTGACAAGTTTAAAGTTTGTATTTCTACAAAGCAAAGTGTACCGTCACTGGCATTTCTTAAATGGAAGGGCACTTTAACCTCAAAAAGTTTACAGAGATTACAGACTCAGAACAAAGAATAGTTAGAGTTGGCAACTTTATGTTGGCATTTAGACAGAAATGATATCCAGTCTTTTTTCACTTCCTAGGTGTTCTCACTTGTATACTATCAAGTTAAATGCAATTGAGGTTGTATTTGATTTTGGAAACACCGAAATAAAATAAGTTTTGTTTTTTTCTCCATCTGAAAAAAAAAATGAATGCTCTCTTTCCTCAATTCTTTGATATCATGTGGCTGTTTTTTTTTCTTCTTGATGCAAGGGTGGGTTTTGTGGTCCCATATCCAATGGTGAGGCTTCCCTGATGTCGGTAAAGGATCTGCCTGCCATGCAGGAGACCTGGGTTCGATCCCTGGGTTGGGGAGATCCCATGGAGGAGGGCATGGCAACCACTCCAGTATTGTTGCCTGGAGAATCCCCATGGACAGAGGATCCTGGTGGCATACAGTTCAGGGGGTCACAAAGAGTCGGACATGACTGAGTGACAAGCACAAGCAGGCAAGTATCCAATGGTGACTGGGAAAGTAGATCTCAAATTTGGGTGGTTTCCCTTAACATCTCTCCATGAAATCCAGTTTCACGGAGAGTTGCTAAGGGAAATGAACTCCATACTGTTGAGTTATTCTCACTTCGCTTGTAATGCTCATGGTGAGCTTCGAGAAATGTGAGAGCAGCAGCCCTCAGCTTTCCATTCTCTGTTCCTCCCTTGCAGTCATGTGGAGAGAAGGTTTCCGTGCTGACCTCCAGGGCTGTGGAAAATGACTGTGGTTAGGACTGTCCTGCTCAGAGGCCCTGCTGGCTTAGTATGGCACAGTCAGGAACTTACCTGAGAAGCCACTGGCCATGGATTTTATTTTATCTTAATTGACTTATTACTGTATTTATACCCAGGGTAGGCATTGGAAGGGGCTTCCTGGGTGGCAAGAGTGGTAAAGAACCCACTTGCCAGTGCAGGAGACATGAAAAACGAGGATTCCATCCGTGGCTCGGGAAGATCCCCTGGAGGAGGGCAAGGCAACCCACTCCAGTATTCTTGCCTGGAGAATCCCATGGACAGAGGAACCTGGCAAGCTACAGTCCATGGGGTCACAAAGAGTCAGACACCCCTGAGGTGACTTAGCATGCAGGCATTGAAAACAACAGATTCTGTCTAATCTATCAATACAGAAATGAGGTTCAGAGAAATTCTATGGCTTCAGGTTACCCAGCGAATGACTTGTATTCCAGGCCCAGGAAGCAACTTTATGTGGGTACAGCCAGACACTGTCACATTTTTCACCTAGACAAATCTATAACTAAAGACAGACTCAAATGCTTCTGGGGCCCAGGCAGGTGGAGGTGGCCAGATCACAGCTGTCCCTTGAAGCCACTAACTCTCCTCATCTCTGCCCCATTGCTGCCAAGGGGAAATGTGAGTCCTGGATTCTCAGAACTTCTGATTGTACAAGTGTGAGTCATTCAGTTGTGTCTGACTCTTTGCAACCCCATGGACTATAACCTGCCAGGCTCCTCTGTCCATGGAATTCTCCAGACAAGAATACTAGAGTGGGTTGCCATTCCCTTCTCCAGGGGATCTTCCTGACCCAAGGATGGAACCCAAGTCTCCTGCATTGCAGGCAGGTTCATTACTGTTTGAGCCACCAGGGAAGCCTGATTGTATAAGGGAAATAGAAAAATCCATATTTTTAAAAGGAATCTCCCACATTTAAAATTTTGCCAATTAAAAAATTTTTTTAAGAGAACATGAAAACAGCCAAACCAATATGTCTGTGGACCAGGTTTGGCGCATTGCTTTCTGTTTGCTGTCTCTGCTGTAAAGAATCGTTGGGAGTTTTTGGGTTTGATCCTTCGGAGGTTTGGCTTGAAGTCTTGGGTGAAGGAAATAGTGATAGCCATATGACAGAATGTTATGATGCCATCATTTAAAAACAGTGTTTAATGATGGGGAAATAGTTTTGGCATAATTAGTGATGCAGCAGGATATAACAGTTTTTTTACTCTATGATCCTCAGCTATGCCTAAAAGATATGATGAGCAGTGGGGAATCAGTACGTCAGTGTGAAACTGTTCCTTCTCTTCCTTCACACTTAGTTAAACTGTCCAACTTGTGCACAATAAACATGTGCTCCTTTTAAAAAAAGAAAGAAAATACACAGAAGTGCTCGTTTATAGTTATACCACTCTGAGGAACATATTCTAAAACGATTACAAAAAATAGAGCCTTATGCACAAAGTTACATTAAAAAAAGTAAAAGTTTTATTTAAAATAGAAACTGATGAACTGCCCATCAAAATGGCAATATTTAAGTCAAATATAGAATATTTATACAACAGAATATTTTGCAATCGTTTTTGATAACCTTATTAAGTAATAAAATAGAGTAATGATTGAAATGTAAAGCATAAAAAGTAGGACATAAAGTTGCATGAACACTTGGATTAAAATTAAACTTAAAAAAGCATCTATGCATAGGAAAAAGGCTGAAGAAAAATGCCAGAGAGTAAGATAATCGGACTTGTAGTTGGCTAATAGATTCATGGGTAATTTTTTTTTCTTTCCCAGATTTTCTATAGAAGGTTAGAAAAAAAAAGGAAAGGCTGCCATTAACTTACCTTGCTGCTGCTGCTGCTGCTGCTAAGTCGCTTCAGTTGTGTCAGACTTTGTGCGACCCCATAGATGGCAGCCTACCAGGCTCCCCCGTCCCTGGGATTCTCCAGGCAAGAGTACTGGAGTGGGTTGCCATTTCCTTCTCCAGTGCATGAAAGGGAAAAGTGAAAGTGAAGTCGCTCAGTCGTGTCCGACTCTTAGTGACCCCATGGACTACAGCCTACCAGGCTCCTCTGTCCATGGGATTTTCCAGGCAAGAGTACTGGAGTGGGGTGCCATTGCCTTCTGCACTAATATTAAATATGCAAAAGGCTCTTTTTAATTTTTTATTGAAGTGTGGTTGGTTTACACTGTTGTGTTGGTTTCTGGCACACAACAAAGTGAGTCAGTTATATATGTATGTATATACATCTATATGTGTGTATATTGTTTTCAGATTCTTTTTCATCATACATTATTATAAGATACTAATATAGTTCCCTGTGCTATAAAGTATGACCTTGTTGTTTATCTATTTTATATAAAGTAGTTTGTATCTGTTAATCCCAAACTCCTAGTTCATCCTTCTCCCCCCATCCCTTTTCCCTTTGGTAATCACAGGTTTGTTTTCTATGTTTGTTAGTTTATTTCTGTTCTGTAAATAAGTCCATTTATATCTTTTTTCTAAGACTCCACATATAAAGGATATCATATGATATTTGCCTTTCTCTAACCTGATTTACCTCACTTAATATGATAATCTCTAGGTCCATCCAAGTTGCTGCAAATGGCATTATTTCATCCCTTTTAATGGCTGAATGATACTCCATTGTCACTTCTTCATCCATTCGTCAGTCGATGGACTTTCCGGTGGTCTCCACGTCTTGGCTATTGTAAATAGTGCTGCTGTGAACATTAGGGTGCATGTATCTTTTTGAATCGAAGTTTTCTCCTGATAAATGCCCAGGAATGTGATTGCTCGATAACTCTATTTTTAGTTTTTTAAGGAACCTCTGTATTGCTTTCCATAGTGGCTACACCAATTTAAATTCCCAACAGAAGCATAGAAGGGATCCCCCAAAGACTCTCTCTTTTTTTCTTTTTTTGGCCGTACCGTGCAGCACACAGAACTTCCCCAACCGGGTATCGAACCCATGGCCTCTACGTTGGAAGCATGACGTCTTAACCACTGGACAACCAGGGAAGTCCATCAAAAGTCTCTTGTTTTGATAGCTTTCCTTCCCCCCAACAGTGATATGCTCTGTTCCCTAGAAATATACTTCCTGTTCTTATCTTTTGCCTTGGTTGCAAGGAAGCCCAGAAGTTAATTTATTGTTTGATCAATGTAATTACATTATCCATAGTTTTTGATTAATTTTTTTTCTCATCCTCTCTTCCAGTTCTAAAATTTTTGTTTAATGATCTTAATTTTATTTTTCCATGTATTATATGGAACTATTTTATTTAAAACTAATTCAAATTCTCCTGAGAAGCAGGCAGAGTGACCATGTTAATAAAGAATAAATCTATAATCTTCTCTTCTACAGTTTTGGTGAAGGAAGTGTTAAGTAAAACTTTCAATCACTCTACACATAAACATATATATGTATGCATATAATTCTTTGAATACTTATGACTCATTGATAATCAAAAAGGGTTGACTATTTTCCATTTTACTATGTTTTACTTTTTCTTATTTCTTTTTAGTTGCATGGCCCCTCATAACCCTTAAAAGGTATTAATGAGAGTTCTTCAACTCTCTTCAATATTTAAAAGAAATTTAACTAAAATAGCCCATGAAATCTAACTCTGTATAAATATGCAACCTGAAATTTTTCTTTGCTTTTGGCCGAGATTACAGCAACTCAGTGTGGTAACACTTTAGCTCATGCTGATTAGATTGTTTAATTTGCAGTCAGACATGTCTTTGATGTAGAAAAAACCCAGGAAATAAATTGTTAATTAATAATCACAGTATATTTGGAAGTCCAGATTTTCAAAGCCTAGTGTTCGTGGAGGATGAAAAAAAGGAAGGAGCTTGTTGCAGTGAAGACATCGGGCATGCGAATGTTTGCTCTGCTTCTGGTCATCTTGCTGGGGGAGGAGGTGCTTGGTGATACTAAGGAATGGTCTCTTCCTCTGTGGCTCCCACTGAAGGGACTTCCATTTTCAGTCTGAATTGAAATGATTTTTCTTTTAAATGTAGCAGCAGTCTTGTACCTTAATCTAGTGGCACTCCCCATTTCTATGATCATTATTCTGCCTTCCTGCTTTTTGCTTATTTCTCAGTATGGCTACTGGTGATGGATCTGTTACTTCATTGAGCCGATGGATTCCATCTGTTAACATGGAGGCCCTGGGCTGGAGACAGGGTGATGGTGGTCAAGTGCCTTGTGAAAGTTGCTCAGTCGTGTCCGACTCTTTGATCCCTGGGTCGGGAAGATCCCCTAGAAGAGGAAAATGGCAACCCACGCCAGTATTCTCGCCTGAAAAATCCCATGGACAGAGAGGCCTGGCGGACTACAGTTCATGGGGTCGAGAAAGAGTCAGACATGACTAAGCGCGCACATAGGAGGTGGGACTAGACCCAGACCAGAAGTGTTAGATTTGAGTTCTGACTTTGCTATGTAAGAGTTCTGTGACCTTGGGAAAATCTTGAAACCTCTCTGAGCCTCAGTTTCCTCATTAGTAAAATTAGAATCTTGTCATATCATTGGATAATTGTGAAAGTTCAGTCAAGATATTTGCTAACTGTAAAGTGCTACAGCATTTATTTGTCTTCCCAGACCCACCTTTCTGCCTTGGAAATAGCATGATCCTTCTTTTGGGGGAATTGTTCTTCCTTATTCCTCGCTTTGACGTGTGATCCAAAAGGTCTTGACATTTTGCAAGACATATCCTACCTCTCTGGGCACAGGAACTGGTCTAAGGATAAGCATTTCTCCCCTATTAGTTACCTATGGCTGCATAACAAGCCACCCCAAACTTAGTGATTTGATAAAGCAATGACATTATTTTCACGATTCTGTGGGTTATCCAGGGTGCTCTTGTGCTGGTCTCAAATACATTCTCTCATGTTGCTGAAGTCAGCCAACGGCTTGAGTACGACCAGATGCTCGATGATGGCCTCACTGTATATTTCAAGACTTGGTGCTGGTTATTGTCTGGGTTAATCTTTCCATCCTGGGTTTCTTTTCATGGCAGTGGAAGCACTCTATGAGGACAAAAACGGAAGCTGAAGGTCTCTTGATGCCAAAAGTGGACATCAAAAAACATTACTTCTGTATTTTGGTCACAGTGAATCACAGGGCTAGCTTAGATTTAAGACAAAAGCAAACATACTTCACCTCTTAATGGAGGAATGACAAAAGAATATTGCAAAGGCTTTTGTGTGTAACGTTGGAAGGAATCACTACAGTAGTATTTGCAAATCATCTACCATATTACTGAATCTGGAAAAACTTGGGGCCAAGACCCACTGGCAGCCATTGTTCCAGCCTTGGGAAGAAATCAGCTTGTAATAGTTGAGAATGAAACTGACTTCTGGAGAGAAGCAGAAAAGATCAGAGCCTTTAAGACCGCTTTATGTCTGTTCTTGCAGTTTGGATCACATGAGAAAATTAATCCTCTTCTCCTCTCTGCTAATCTAGTTTAAGTTGGGGTTTTGTCATGCGTTCTCTGGGAGACCAGCTGAATAATACTTACTCCTTTCTGTTTGTTTGCCTCCCCTGGAGAATGGATGAAAGGGTGGAGAGTAGAGATATATGACTATTAAATTAGTTATGAACATGGGCACAGTATGTGCCCATGTTTTCTCTTTCTACACTCCATCCTCCACCAGCTCAAAACTGAATAGACCAGCAACATTCTTACTACCATTATTCACTCTTATTCTGAGGGTAAAAATGACCCTGAGCTCCCAGCAAGCAACATCCTGGTGAAAGATCAGATTTTGAATAGCATCAGAAGAAGGAGAAAGTGTACATATGCAGGTGTCTTTCATCCCTTCTCAACAACGATCTTAAAGTTTGGACCCGGAGAAGCTCTGGTAGCATCTGTGTTAACAGTATAACAGAATCGATAATCTTATTGCCAGTTTGGATTAACTGCTTAGAGCAACGAACAAGTCAGACTTGATCTCAAAAGGCTCTTGACAAATTGATTCCAGTCCCAGTCCCTCCCTTCTCTGGGGTCATCTTTTCGGAATAAATGGGTGGGTGGTCTTTTGAGACTGTAGTGTTTAAAGCCTTGAAATCCTGTGCTTCAGAAATGAAAAACAAACTGTGATCTTTCATAACCAACAGAGGAATGAGGGTCATTTTCTGCAGTTAGCCATTCAACTTATCACATACACCTTTTCATCTTCAGACTTCTCTTGTTTTACGTAAAATGTCATTATCCAATTATCTTAGCAAACCTCTCCCCAAGAATTTGACCTTTTCAGTATTCTGTAATTTAATTCTCTAACCACATTACCTTCCCAAAGCATTTCTTTGGTCCGAGTCACAAACAGTAAATATTTTTAAGCACAAGTTCTTCAGCTTGACCTTAAAAAGTGTCTCTATTCACCAAGAGCTCCTGTGTGGTGGAGGTGATGCTGGAATCTCCTCTTGGGTTGGCCTTTGGAAGTCTTTTTCTCAGGAAGATGGAGGAAAATGGTCTAGTGGCAAGTTTTGTTTTTCCAGGTATGAGCCCTTGTCCTCAAACATGTTTCCTAAGCCATTTCCCACTGTATTAAGGGGATGAAAGATGAATGGGAGCTAATGTTGTAGGGTTAGATTCAGATAGACTTGAGTTTGACTGCTAATCTTGCTATTGACCCTCCACACAACAATAGGCAAGTCACTTAACTTCTCTGATCCCAGTGTTCTCATCTGTAAAATGGAGATAATAATACCTCCTAGGATTATATTGAAATTAAATGAGAAAATGTAAGTAAAGTATTTGGCACTGTGCCTGGAACATACTAAGTGTCCAATAAATGTTATCTATTATTATTGTAGTATTTAATTTATATAATTTAATTAGATACAATTTAATTTATCTAAGGAGGTTGCATGCTGTCAGGGAGCAGAAGAATCAGCCTGGATTTTTAATGTAATTCATAAATCTTAAGGCAGTCGCTTCTTTTCCAGAGTGAGCAGTAATGTAACTTTCAGAAAGGCTCTTATTAGGTCATTTATATTGAGAAACTGAAGACAGTTGTCCTAATGTTGGACTTTGAATGTGGAGAAAAGTTTGTTCATATTTTGTTAAGAGGAAATAAAAGAAGGGAAGGCCTGGCCATTTTCTACTTTAAATCAAAATAGAGAGGGATATTTATAGGATTTTGGATAAACATCAGGGTCATCTGGATTGATCATCATGTTGGATAAATGACCATATTCTTTTTAAAATCAATTTTTATTGGAGTATAGTTGTTTTACAACATTGTCTTATCCATATTCTTAAGATGACTATTGAAGGACAAATAAAAGTTCTCTAATGGACTTCCCTGGCCATCCAGTGGCTAAGACTCCATGCTCCCAGTGCAGGAGGCCTGGGTTTAATCCCTGGTCAGGGAATTAGATCCCACGTGCCACAGCGAAGAGTTCATATGCCGCAACTGTAAGAAAGATCCTCATGCTGCAGCTAAGAACCAGTGCAGCCAAATAAATAAATATTTTAAAAAACCCAAACGAACAACAGCACAACTTCCCTGTCTTCTGAGTTAAGTGGCTAACAGATTTTTATGGAGAACACAGCATTTGCTTTGAGGGTCTGAGGCTAATTTTTAAGAATGTGTCTTAGAAGAAATAGCATGTTGTGCTGAACCCAACTGCATTAACCTCAGATTAATGCATTGTCACAAGCCTTAGCGCTCAGAGGAGCATGCACCCCAGCTTTCATAGAGCAGACCTAAGGAATGTCATTGCCCCACAGCGTGACTAACAGCCCTCCTTTCAGTCTCAAAAGTGTACTGATTTACATAACAAATTATATGATCACTGTCTAAATCCATATAGTCTATTTAACTTTAAAATGTTTTAATTTTTTTATTTTTATGGACCAAATTATCATCACCACATTCACATTCTCCACTCTTAGAGGAAGGAAGATGTTTATCATGATGACATGACATTTGTCCTTTTGTGAGACAATGGGAAATACATTGAATTTCCCTCTTGGCCTTAGCTGCCAGGCAGCTCAAAGCTAATTTGGAGCTCAGTTGTAGGATCTTCCATAATCTAGGATTTTTCAAGCAATTATTCCCTTAGTTGCCACTGTTCCTTGGTTTTTGTTTTAATTTCAATTGTATTTGGGATTCTTCCCTCCCCCCCCCGCCCCGCCTTGGATGGTTTCAAATCATTTTTAGAAATAAGTAGGATATAAAAATGGAAAAATTCATATGACTGTTTTCTTTTTAATATTTAAAGTCTCATGCAAATTCATATTAGTACACTGAGCTGGATTGATTAAACACAGGATTCCCATGTAGATAGCTAGAGCTCCCTTTTCTACCTGGTCACACATGATGGCATGTGATGGTTTTTCTCATGCAGTGGGAGGCTGCCTCATTTGGCCCTAATGCTTTATCCTTCCCTGTATTCCTGACTTTCCCCAGGTAACTGCAGTTTACCTGGGTGTGGGGTAATAAGCTTAGTCCTGACCCCACTTTGTGCTGGTTGATTCTCGGTGTGGGTATTGACAGAACTGAACAGACAGAGCTGCGACATTGGAGTCCAAGAATGGTAACCTTGGTCAGCTTTAGTAGTGAGGAAGGGATTCCTCTTACCTCAAAGAACCATAGCATCCTGTGTGGGAACGTCTACCACAGCAAGGAGTCTGAGCACCATGGGCAAGCACTGAACTGCATGGGTCAGGTTTCCAACAGTGACACCTTGTGGCAAGAAGAAGCTATGACAGTGCTGACTCGCATGGAACTATCTCCCTTTACAGACTCTGCGAAGATTTGGACTATGCAAATTCCGAGGGGGAACATGCACACCACATTTCCTGCTAATAATAGAGGTGAGGGACTGTGCTGTGCTGTGCCAAGTTGCTTCAGTCGTGTCTGACTCTTTGCGACTCTATAGACTGGAGCCCAGCAGGCTCCTCTGTCCTTGGGATTCTCCGGGGAAGAAAACTGGAGTGGGTTGCCATGCCCTCCTCCAGGGGAATCTTCCCGATCCAGGGATCAAACCCGCATTTCTTACATCTCCTGCATTGGCAGGTCTAGCTCCACCTGGGAAGCCGGATGGATTAAATGATTAATTGTAAAATGAGAGACACGTGACCACATCTGCTTGCTTGTGAACAGTTCTCCCCAGTTTAACTGTCACCCTCGATGTGTATGGGATGGAAGGAAGAAGAAGAGAATATGGATCTTAATGTATGATATGGATTGGGGTTGAGATGGGGTTAATAAAGAAGTGTTTTGGAGGAAAAGGTAAGCCCTGCATTCTGATTTCAGGCCTGCAAAGTTCAGATTGAGTATTATCTAGACCAGGTGGCATTTATTGTGGAGCCCAGCCCTGCTGTGAGTCATGATGACAGAAGCTGCCTAATGAGATATGAGACGACTGTGATGCAAAGGAGGGAATCAATGACCAGTTAGTGACGTAACCACAGATGGATTTGGAATATAAGCTGAAGCCATACCAACTTGCAACCCAGATTTTAGTCCAGAAGTGTTGCATTAGAGCAATTTTTAGCAGATGTCTTCTGTGGATAATTTTTTTTTAATGAAACAGTGATTCCCCTAGAGGGCATTTCAGATTCTTGCTTCTTGTTTCACTTGCCAGGAAATAAAGATACAGAGGAAAAATTCTCTGGGAGGGAAATACAGTTTGGGGAGGGTGTGATAGTTGTTTATTTGTTTCATTGAAGATTCAGCAAAACTAGGATTGACCCAGCTCTTCCCTGTCCTACAGCAAATTTGCCTTCCTCCTTCGGTTGCATCAATTTCCCTTTATTTTCCTTCTGAGCTGAGCCAGAGGAAGCAGTAGCCTTGATTCATCTTGCTGCCTCACTCTTTGTGCTGACATCAATCACTTGCTTGACAGAACATTTATTTTGCCTCAGTTTTTCTCTGAGTTGAGTGTCTTTTTCCCCCCCTTTTAATGGCATCTCAAAGTCCTTCTGAATTTATCTGCTCAGACATAAACTAAACATTGGAAAAAATGCTCTTTAGTCATCTGTAGAGAGCAGATATCTACGCCCAGTATCTACTTTCTTACAGAAACATTTCCTCATGGTTTGAATTTGAACATCAGTCCCAGGTCACTTGAAAAACTCCCCAGCCATGATAATCATTAACGAGCAAAAATACTGGCATGCAAATAAGATATTGGATCTGCCATGAAACCAAATGCATTTTAAGTTTGTACTTAATGATCGACAGCAACAGTAACGAGAAATGTAGCTTTTGTGCAGGATCAGCTTTTGTTAAGTGTGACAAGTATACACAGCTGTGTTGTGTGGGTTAATTTGAATCCCCTTGGCTGTTTGAATCTCACTTGTCTCCTAGCTGAGTGACCTTGGACAAATTTATTAGCCTTTCCTGGGCCTGATCGATGATGTGGAGCTACTAACATTCATGGGGCACTTTACTGAGTGTCAGGCTGGGCTGCAGGCTCTCTGCATTTATTAGCTTAATAATCCTCCCGACAACACTTGAGGTAAGTGCTGCTCTATCCTCATGTTATCAACCAGGGCACAAAGAAGCTCACTAACTTGCCTGATGTCACAGAGCCGGAAAGCAGTGGAGCGAGGATCTGAAGCCAGCAAGTCTGACTCCAGGGGCAACATACTGCTCTAATGATGGCTGTAAAAATAACGCAGCATGTTAACACCTTGGGTTGTTGAGAGAAGTAAAGGAGATGTGTCTGTAAAGCACACACCACACTGGGTCTGGCCAAATGTTCTTTGGTGCTGTGAAGGCTACAGCATTCAGACCCCTAGAGGACCATCCGTTGCCTAAGTTTGAACTTCAGCTTTTGAATTGGAGGTTCAGGTCAGATGACTCTAGTTATTCTAGTGATTTCTAACATTTTGAAAAGGAAATTCTAGAACAAAACCAGAGTTACCTACTGCCATCCCCACATCAAGGCAATAAGAATAAATGAGAATAGTATGATTATCAAAGAATTAGCTGGTGAGCGATGGTCAGCCGCTGTCCACTAGGTGACACTGAGAAAATAGAACTCAAGTGTGCCATCCCCAACCTTTGAACTTCTGTCCCTTTGTCTGAAGGACCCTCCCTCCTCTATTCTTGCAGTCGACCTCACGTCAGTGGAGAGCTGGAATCACATTTCATCTCTCTTCCTCTGGTTCTCATCGCAGTGAAGCACTGCAGCCCCAGAAGAGAAGAATTTGATCTGTTTTTATTAACCAAGTCAGATCATATGTAAATGAATTTACTGAAGAGCTGTTTAATTAGAAGAGGTTTGTTCCCCCCGTTCTGTGATTCCTTGATGGAGGAAGACCTTGGAAATATGCTGCTTCTTTATTAAAGGTCCCATGAGCAGAACATAGGAGGATGTCCATTCTGGAATGAAAACTGTAACCTGAGTCTGGCCCAGTTCTGTACAGGGGAGACTTCGTGAAGGGCGTAGGAGACTAGAGCTGAAGGGACCCCTGATGTCAGCTGTTGCTGCTGCTGCTGCTAAGTCGCTTCAGTCGATGTCAGCTGTTACAGCTTCCTTAATCTGAAAGAAATGAGAATCTGAGAAGACTCCTTTGTGATTTTGGCATTTTAACGAGGTGACCAAAAGACTTAGTAATGATGAAATTTGCTGCTTTCATTCTCTCTGTGTGTGTATGTGTATGTGTGGGTGTGGGTATTTCAGCCAGGTGGCACAGTGGTAAAGAATCTGCCTGCTAATGCAGGAGATGCAGGAGATGTTGGGTTCAATCCCTGGGTTGGGAAGATCCCCTGGAGTAGGAAATGGCAACCTACTCCAGTATTCTCGCTTGGAGAATCCCAAGGACAAGAGAAGCCTGACAGGCTACAGTCCATGGGGTCACAAAGAGTCAAACCTGACTAAAGTGACTTAGCATGCACTGTGGATGTTGCATGCATTTATTATTTACTTAACATGTATCCAAAATGTTGTTATTTCAGAGCCCCTAGGTAGGGGACAATTATTTTAGGTGCTCAGTAGTCCTGTTCCTCTCAACCCCCAGCCCCCGACAGGATGAGCCATCTTATTAACTGGTTGCATCCTTTTGTACACAGTTTATTGAACCATGGCAGACATGACCCAGCAAGTTGCACCGGCAAGTTCTTCCCTTGAGATTTTGGGTGTTAAAGCCCAGAAAATTAATAAAACATTATCCCTGGTAGGTTAAATGCTATGGTGAAAATTCTAGATGCTGTTGGCTGCCACGTATTGCATCACACGCAGAAAGCTGGTTGGAGGTAAAGAGGAAACCTGGCACATACAGGAAGAAGCAGACTGGAAACACGAGGATGTCTGAGTCCATGTCTGGACTGCCTTACGGCCCAGCTCCATCTCTGCCCTGCTTTCCTCTAGTTCACTCTTTCCTTGGATACCTTCATGCTCCCCCACTCCTTTTTGCTTACCTGAATTAAGTTCATGCCACATGTGACCAAAAGAAGTGTAATAAACTCAGTAAAGTGTCTTTTCATCCAGGGGGCTCTAGCTAGGCCAGAGACTAGAGAATGAGAAAATTGAGAGGGCGAGAAAGAACTTCCAGGAGGAATGACATTTGAATAATATAGAAGAGGCATTCAGACAGCTGAGCCAAGGAGATATGTTAATGCATGCCCAAGGATGAGGGTGATTGATAGACCCACTAGTATAGAACAGAGGACTTTTGAAGGCAACACCAGAGGCATATGGTGCCTCTGAATGTGTGGGCGGAGTTATCAGTATTTACAACAAACTCTGATTTCTTCTTATAAAGTTCCAAAGGAAAATCCCTGTTTAGGGGAGTTGTCCATATTGGTTGGATCACACATCATTTGCTGTCACTCCCTGGATGTCTACATTAGGTTAATCACATAAGTACATATTCATACCAAAATATTGTCCTTGAACAAGGCTAGTGAATGTTTGAAAAAAATGCTACAGCCTATCTCTGTACAATGTGAAAGGTGATTTTTAAGTCCAACATGCTCATCTCTGTTGTTGTTGTTCTGTCTCTAAGTTGTGTCCAGCTCTTTGCAACCCCTTTGGAATGCAGCACGCCAGGTTCCTCTGTCCTCCACTATCTCTGGGAGTTTGCTCAAATTCATGTACATTGAGTTGGTGATGCTATCTAATCATCTCATCCTCTGCTACCTCCTTCTCCTTTTGCCTTCAATCTTACCCTGATGAGTTCGCTCTTGACATCAGGTGGCCAAAGTATTGGAGCTTCAGCTTCAGCATCAGTCATTCCAATGAATATTTAGCGTTGATTTCTTTCAGGATTGACTGGTTTGATCTCCTTGCTGTCCAAGGGACTCTCAAGAGTCTTCTCCAACACCACAGTTCAAAAGCATCAATTCTTCGGTGTTCAGCTTTCTTTATGGTCCATCCATCTCTCACATTAGTACATGACTACTAGAAAACTATAGCTTTGACTATATGGATTGTTGTTGGCAAAGTGATGTCTCTGCTTTTTAATATGCTATCTAGGTTTGTCATAACTTTTCTTCCAAGGAGCAAGCGTCTTTTAATTTCATGGCTGCAGTCACTGTCCCCAGTGATTTTTCACAGGCTGTGAAGTGCTATGTCTGAAAACTGTGGCATTTAAGATCTTTTTTCTCTAAAGCAACCTTAATCCCACTTTTCCACTGAATTCTCTTCATCCAAGCTGGTAGAGTTGACACTTATTAATTATTTCAGTTCCGGACACTTTCTGGGGATGTATAAGAATTTAGGGGGAGTGGCTAAGACAGCAAAGTAGGAAGACCCTGAGCTCACCTCCTCCCACTGGCACACCAACATTATAATTATTTACAGGGAAACTGTCTAAGAAATCCACACACTGAAGGGTAATCACAATTACAGAAGTCTCCCCGGGGAAGGAAGGGTCTTGGTCCCACATTGGGCTCCTCACCCAGAGGTCCTGCATTGGTAAGATGAGCCCCCAAAGTCTGGTTTTAAAGGCCAGTGTTGCTTGTACATGAGAAAACCAGAAGGCTGCAGGAAACACAGATCCACTTTTAAAGGGCACATGCAAAATGACACAGGCTCTGAGACCTGGTGAAGAGGTGCTAATTTGAAAGGAGCCTGGGTCAGACACACCTGGAAATCCCAGAGAGGCTCTGAGAGAGGCAGAAGGCAACTGGGACTCCCTGTGGGACACAGATGCTGGCTGCGGCCATCTTGCTTATTCTACCATGAGGACAGTGGTGCTTGCAAACACCATTTTGGAGTCCTCTCTCTAGCCTACTAGTGCTGGGGGCTTACCTGCCCACCAATTGGTCAGCATAGTCCAGTGACCGCTCCAGGCTAGGCAGCTGGCCATGTCTGCACCAGGCCCCACCCACCAGTGGCTGGTAGGCTTCATATGATGCTCACTCACCAGCATGCGCACAGTAGTTCATTCTGCCACAATAAAGGGGCATGTTCAGCCCCAATAGGGGCACCCCTAGATCATACAGCTCAGGTGAGAGGGCAGTGTGCTTCTGGGCCCTGTGAGATACATCCTGCATAAGGCTACCTCTCCAAGATCAGGAGATGTAACTGATCTACCTAATAACATACATAAACATAGAGAATTAGGCAAAATAAGGTGACAGAGGAATATATTCCAAACAAAGAAACAAGACAAAATCTCAGATAAAGAAATAAAAAGAGATAAGCAAGATACCTGATAAAGGGTTCAAAGTAAAGATCATAAATATGCTCAATGAACACAGGAGAAAAACAGACAAACAGTAAGGAGTTTACCAAAGAGTTGGAAAATATAAAGAAAAAAAACCAGCTGAAATATATAATAACTGAAATAAAAAATACACTAGAAGGAAGCAATAGTAGAGTAGAAGATACAGATGAAGAGGTCAGCAAACTGGAAGAGAGGTGAAAGTGACTTAGCTGAACAGAAAAATAGGCAAAAGAAAAAAAGAAGTAAAAAATTTAAGGCGAGTTTGAGAGACCTTATGAAAAAAGTCATAGAGAAAGACATACCTTATGATTTCACTTATGTGTGGAATATAAAAATAAATCAACAAATGGAACAAAACAGAAACAATCCTAGATGCAGAGAACAAACCCCAGTTTCAGTCGTTTTTACGTTGTTCACATGGTAAGTGAATACTTTTGGATAAATCTCTTAACCTAAGATATTAGTTTCTCCCCCGTGGAATGGAGCTTAGGATACTTGCAGGGTTATTTGAGCTGAATGAGATAGTTTCATTTTTCGTGATACCCAGCCACACCTCAGGTTGATTAGAGCATGTTCTTTGGAGGTGGGATCCAGGTATCAGTGCTTTAAAGCTCCCAGGGAATTCCCGTGTAGGGCGAAAGTTAAGATCCACTGATATATGGGGGTTCATTTCACGACAGACACTGTTTTAAGTGTTTTATTCATGTTATTTTTACTCATTTTGATTGGCAGTTCATGTAGCCTGAAACTAGAATGCCACAGAAATATTCAGAAGTGAAAGCACATGTGCTCAAATTTCCTTTGCCAAGACAGAAACTGTCAGGTTGCCTCTCTTCTTTTAGTTTCAACTATCAGCAAAATTTTTATTTATTTATTTTTGGCTGCACTGGGTCTTCGCTGTTGCACATGGGCTTTCTGTAGCTGCACTGGTCGGGGGCTTCTCGTTTCAGAGGCGTCTCTCGTTGCAGAGCACAGGCTCTAGGCACGTGGACTTCAGTATTTGCAGCACGAGAGTTCGGTAGTTGTGACTCAAGAGCTCGAGAGCGTGGGCTCAGTAATTGTGGTGTATGGGCTTAGTTGCTGCACAGCTTGTGAAACTTTCCCAGACCAGGGATTGAACCTGTGGTCCCTGCATTGACAGGTGGATTCTTATCCATTATGTCACCAGGGAAGTCCTATTTCCAGAATTTTTGCCTGAATTTCTCCTTTCATCCCTTTGTGTGGAGATCTGCCAGGGCAACTTCTATAGGGAAATCATTTTCCTGCCAATTCTCATGGGTCAGTTGCCAGGGAAAAGTCAAGGCAAGAGGGAGGGCACAGTGAGCCACTGAGTTAATCACAGCGTAGAAGACGGCTGCTGGCATCCTCGGGAGCCATTTCAGCATCCCTCTAACCTTCTCTGTCTCTCCCAGAGCCTGTGGAGGACCTCCAGAGTGATTCCCACAAATTATGTCGGCCTCCTGGGGACTTTCCTCATTCAAAGCCAAAACCCACGGGGAGCTCCACCCAGCAGCAAACCAGCGGTGGCATCTGCTAACCGCAGACCTGCCCTTTAGGGCTCCTACGTGGCCTTTCTCTTGACCATCATGTTCCTAGTGCAAATATTTTCTTAGTTGCAGGCCCAGAGACTGACCTTTCCCATATCATGGGACATCTTCATCAAAGCAATGAGACCAGAGATTCCAATGTTTGAAACTGGTGGCAGTGAGAAAGGAGGGGGTGTTTGCTTGTTTTCTTTTTGTCAGGTCCTCTGTTGTTTTATTTGGTTTCCTAAGAGAAACACTTCTAACTTAATGTAATGATGCTTGGCCTCTTTGCACAACCTCTCCTGATCATTTTTGGCAGTGGTCCTCTCACCTACAGAAACATTAGGTAGTGGAGGACTACAGTATGTGGTCTGGGACTGTTAGCATCAAAATGACTGGAGCTATGGGAGGCTTGTTAAAACAAAAAACAAAACAAAAAAACGATTCTTGAGATCCACTCCATACTTAACAGACACAGAGCTTCCATAAGTGGGTTTCAGGAGGTTGAATTTTTAACCAGCACCCTAAGTGATTCTGAGGTGCAATAAAGCTTGGTAATCATTGGTTTTTTAACTCAGTATTCTTACCTTCTTGTGAAACTTTAGTGCTTGGGTTTATATTATTTTTCTTAATTTTCTCTTTGAAGAAAGGTGTTGCATGCTGGCTCAGGGGCTTCCCTGGTGGCTCATATGATAAAGAATCTGCCAGCAATGCAGGAGATCCTGGTTTGATCCCTAGGTTGGGAAGATCCCCTGGAGAAGGGAATGGCAGCCCAGTACTGGGAATGGCAACTCCAGTATTCTTTCTTGGAGAATTTGATGGACAGAGGAGGCTAGCAGGCTGTAGTCCATGGGATCGTAAAGAGTCAGACATGACTAAGCAACTAACACACACTGTTCCATGTATGAGGTGATACGTATATAAGATTCTTGAGGGCATGTATCCCCTACTGTATCCAGTTGAGCAGATGCTTGGTATAAACTGTCCTGAATTGACTGTATTTGCAGCTCAAAAAAGAATACATTTAGTGCCAATTTCCATTTGATGGCCCAGTGCTTGGAAAGTGCTGGGCTGAGGCCAGGTCAAGGGACCAGCACACTCTAATGATGCCAAGAACAAAGTTTCTTTCTTGAAGGAAATTTTTAAAAAACAGATTAAGGACAGCAGGTATACTGAACGTGGGCTGCATCCAAGGTCTGGCTTAGCCTTATTTTAGCCAAAATGGTTGAATTACTTCTTGTAATTTCTGATACATTTTAAAAAATGAATTGTAATAGAGTTTCTTTTTCTTTCTTTATTTTCTGTGACTGCCTTTAAATTCAAATTACCCCAAATAAAAATAGCTACAGTCACCCTGAGATGGAAAATTAAGATCTATTTGTTCAGAAGTTTTTCTGAGTATTAGTTACTGACCATGATAAGTTACAGTTTATGGTCAAGGCATAATTGTAGTTCTGGACTTTTCAGCTGGATCAATATGAGTTGACAGTAGCAATGACTGTCTTGCATGGCTATTGTGAACCGTTGCCTGATTTACATACCTAATTGTGCTCTGGGATTGCTCAGGGTGGAAGACTTAAAGACTGTTTTACCTGAATCTTCCTCTGATTTTTGCATATTGTCTTCTCTTGTGAGCTGTAGCTTTGCAGCTGGGTCCCTTGAAGGTTGAGCCCAACCTCTCCAAAGAGTGTTTAATCTTTCTGAATCTCTGTTTTTGCACATGGAGCTCATATTAGAAGACAGGCCTACAGTTTTTGTTGTTGTTGTTGTTGTTGTTGTTTTGTGTGTGGATTCTTTCACTTGGCATAATGCATCTAAGATCATCTGTGTGGTCTGTGCTTTCCTTTACACTGCTGAGTAGTATTCCACAGCAAGGAAATAATACAGCTTGTTTTCCCACCTACTCATTGAAGATCTTTGGATTGTTTCCAGGTTTTGTTGTCAAATATATGCCATAAATATTTTGATTTTTGTCATTTTTCATTTGAGAGTGGGATTCTTGAGGAACATTTCTGAGGATTATTTCTTTGAGAGTTCTGTGTTGAGTGCTTCTCTCATTAACTGAAGTCAAAGAGTGAGACTTCAGCAGGACCATTTGGAGAGCCTGATATTTGTGCAGATATGGTGATATGATGGACTGGTGTTTGATGTGAATGGTTGGCTAATACATGAGTGAGGAAGGCTGTGATAAGGTGCCTAGATTGTTAGTGTTTTGAGGACACTGCTCTTTCTGTGTTCAAAGTAAGCTCTGTTTCAAATGGAAAGTGTGACCTCTCAAGGTTGTCAGTGTGCCTGCTTAATCTATTGTAGGTATAATGTGTTTACCTCATATTTATTTTGAGTTTTGGTAAACTCCAGGCATCCTGCAATGAACTTCATCAACATTTAGGAGAAACTTCATATAGATCAAAAAAGTGTTGATGGAAATTATTTAGCGATTTGAAGACACACTCCCTACTCCACACCCCCTTTGACCCTGCCATTGCTGTCACCTCCACAAGGCAGTGTGGTAGGACTCAGGAGACCTGCTTCAGCTCTGTCTGCAATTCATGTTTCATGTCTTTGAGCAAGTCATACTGCCTCCTTGAATTTCAATTTCCTTATCAGTAAAATTTTGGATAAAGAGTGCTTATTCTAACTCCTTCCCAGGAAGTTTGGAAGCTATCACATGCTCGATCAACATAAAATTTTATTATTACCATTATCTAAGATTTTGTATGATTTCAGCTTAGTGTTTTTTATCTTGCTTAAGAATGAAAGCTCCCTCCTTCATCTTTTAAAAGTAGACTACAGAATATAAGTCCAAAGAAGTGAATTTCTAATAGTAAAATTTCTAGTGCTATGGCCTTAGGATTGTCTTTCTGTTTGAGAGTAGGGAGAACTTCTTGGTATCCCTGAAACAAGTGTAATTCAGGCAGTTGAGTATTTTGCTTACATCTCAGGCTGCATCTGAGTCACACTCCTGGAGGCTCACTTCAGGCCTGTGGGTGGCTTAGGAATTTGTTTTAGAAACAAGGTTTATGTGTCGATTGCACTTCCTCCGTGGTTCTCTCATTGTCTATTTCTGACAATATTTGCATGAAACCAGATATTTGATTTCAAGAACATCTGTTCTTTCCCACCTGAGTCAGTCAGTGCTCTTCTGCCTGGGCTGGAAGAAGAGGCACTCTGCTCAGCAAGATTCAGGATGCAGGCAGCAGGGGAGGCGAGGGTTGGTGGGGATGTTTATGAACACAGACAACTTTGCTGGGGCATTCAGCCTCAGAGGAAGATGTGATGAGTGAGGAAGCCTTGGGGAACTAGTATTTAGCCTGATTTTTCAAATGGGCATATATTCTTTCAAACATCCAGGCTTAAAACAATTTTGCCCTTTTGGTTAGAAATCTGTCTCAAATGTGGTGCTCTTTCTTACCTCCAAGATCGGAGCATGTGAAATTCATTGAGCCCTTATTGTCTGCTCGGTTTTATTTTTTTGTCCTCTAAATGGAAAACATGGAGACTGATACCTAAATGTTATTAATAGCACATGCACTGCATTATACTGTTAGGCATGCTTTTGAGGTTTATGAAGGTCAAAGAGATTTATTCCTGTACTAAATGGCCCCAAGGCCCAAGGATGTGAAGGACTGGCTGAAAAAGAAGGGTCGTGGCTGGTCTAGTGAGATGCCGGTGCTTGACGTGAGCCAGGCCACAGGCAAGCGGGGACCTCTCCTCCCTAGGCTCTCTGGCCTGGTCTAAAACCCTCACAATGGCAGGAAATCACTGAAAGGTCTTAAGCAGGGTCATGAGTGAACAGATTTATATCTCCAAGGGTCTGTCAGACTGTAGGTGAAGAGTGAAGTGGAGGGGTGTGGAAGAAGCTCCTGAATACAGTGATCCAGGTGTGGGGATGTGCCAGCGTCCCTGTGATGTTGTATCCACCTGGCTTGCCTTTCCAGATTGTTCTGCTTGCTTTCTCCCTCCTAACTGCTGCCTGTGTGCCTTGCCAGGTTCTGCTCAGATCTTTAAGCCAGACTTGTTCTCCACTCTTTTCCCATAGGAACTGTCTCCTACCTTTTAAACACTTTCCCTCATTCTGCCTTGAGTCAGGGTCAGTAGTTGACAGTCCTGCATTCCCAGTGTGTTATCTTTCCTTGAGGGCTGTACAGAGTCTCACTCATCTTGTTGTTTCCTGTAGAAGCCAGCTCAAGTATGTGGGTGTGTTAGATAACACGTTATTCTATAAATGTTAAGTGGTATTTGAAAATACAAGAGTGTTGTTGAATAAATGAATGAATGGATGGATAGTAAATGAATGGGTAGAGATAGTGAGGGAATTTTTGTGAGTTGATTCTTGACACGATCTTATAAGCCTCAACTTAGAATTTCATGTAAATTAAGAGTCAGTTGCCTTGATGTAAATTCCTTGTGTCTGTGTGTGTAACCACTCAGTTTTGTCCGTGTGCGTAGTCACTCAGTTGTGTCCAGTTTTTTGCAACCCCATGGACTGTAGCCTGCCAGGCTGCTCTGTCCCTGGGGATTCTCCAGGCAAGAATACTGGAGTGGGTTGCCATTTTACCATTTCCTACTCCAGGGGATCTTCCTGATCCAGGGATCGAACCCACATCTCTCGCGTCTCCTGCATTGGCAGGCAGATTTTTTTTTTTATCACTCTGTTACCTGGGAAGTGTAAATTCCTTGTGTTTTAATATATTGGATTTAAAATGTCCATTTTGTGGCTGCCCTGCAGCTACCTTGGTTTACTTCCTAGTCCTTAGCTGTGTTCTTGGTGGATGAAACTGTTAGGGAATGGAATGTTGCTATTTTGGAAGTAGATAAGGGAGATTTTGAAAGATGCCTGTTATAGGTTACTCCTAGGACTTCTCAGGCTTGCAGAGATAGAGAGCAGTCACTTCAGGGAACTCTGGAGGAACTCCTACCTTCTCTTCAAAACAATCTTTCCACTGTTACTGAATGCATTCCATGTACCCAACGCACAGTGAGGCCAAACAATGCAGAAACCTTGGAGCTTACAGCAGAGAAGCTTATTGCAGAGACATGCAAGGAGACAGGTAGCTTATGCCTTAAAAACCCCAACTCCTCCAACGCTTTCAGCAAAGCCTTTCTATAGAAAAGATGAAAAGGGGTGTGGCTAATTGTTGCAAACTTCTTGGTATAAGATCCTTCCTTCTTGCTGCTATCGATGTAGGTAAGGTCATGGGCAGGTTACGATTTTCCTGTAAACTCCATCAAAACAAACGTTACTCTCTGTTCTGCAACTTTTTATCTAAAGGTGTAATACTCTTAAAAGTCATAGCCTTGAGAATTATATAAGAAAGAAAAGGGAGAGGGATTAAATTCTGATTCCATGCCTTCTTGTGTCTTTCAACACTTAACAAATTACCCCTCATTTTACTTGTTCAAGGTCCCAAGGCTCGACTTTCATCCTTCGAGGTCCAGGCCTTGGCTAAGAGTATGAGGGTACCTGTGTGGGCTGGTTACCCTGCTCCGGAGCACTGGTCCAGTACCCAGTCTGGGTCCTCCTGCCAGGGCCTGTGTCCAGTCGAAGAGGCAGATCTCAGCTAGCAGTGCCCTCCAGGCTAGGTCCCCAGACCCTGCCCAGCTGTCATTACTGAGGAAACCAGGTGCCCAGGACCCAGCCTGTCCATAGATTCCTCAGGTGGCACAAACGGGGCCGGGTCTGTGGGCTGTGACCAGGGTGACTGCCACCGTGGGAATCACTGATATGTTGACCATTGGTGGAACGGAACCCACAAAGTCCACACACTAAAGATTTCTCACTAATCCCACCCTAATGGCTGCACACAGTGCTGCAATTACACCACCTGTTCATGGACTCCTTCTTTAGCAGGGTCTGCAGTTTTAAAGAGAAGGCAATGGCACCCCACTCCGGTACTCTTGCCTGGAAAATCCCATGGACGGAGGAGCCTGGTAGGCTACAGTCCATGGGGTCGCTAAGAATCGCACACGACTGAGCAACTTCACTTTCACTTTTCCCTTTCATGCACTGGAGAAGGAAATGGCAACCCACTCCAGTGTTCTTGCCTGGAGAATCCCAGGGACGGGGGAGCCTGGTGGGCTGCCGTCTATAGGGTCGCACAGAGTCGGACACGACTGAAGCGACTTAGCAGCAGTAGCAGCAGTTTTAAAGCCACGACCTAATGTACCTGGAAGAGGTTCACATTCTTTCTCAAATGAGTTTCCTACCAAGGTTCGAGCAACTGATAGGAAATCTTTTCTTGAAAGATCGAGGACCTACGGTGCGGTGTTGTGGTGGTGGCGGCGGTGGGGGGAAGGACAGAGTGGAAGGAAGAAAGGGGAGGTGGGGGTGTGTGGACAGGCTCCCTGGATTGATCATCATGCCTGGGGTTCCAGTTTAAAGGGTGTTTCAGTCAGGATTATATACGTCAGAGGTCAGTGAGTGTTTTCTGTAAGGGGCAGAATAGTGAATATTTTAGGCTGTTCGGTATCTGTCACAACTACTGGACCTGCCCTTAATGTGTGAAATCAGCTGTAGACAATACGTAAATGAATTGGGGGTGGGGGGCCAGGGGAGCCGTGTAGGGCTGTTTACAAAAACAGCCTCTGTGAGCTGATTTTCACCTGCCAGTGTAGTTTATTGACTGGTCTAGGTTATTCTTAATTGAATAGACAAAAGCAAAGCTCCTAGCTCATGGATTAATGCAAAAGGGATTATTTCTGGCTTATATTAAACTCTAGTGTAAGTCAGAAGAGAGATCTCTTGGTCACTCAGGGACTAGGGCTGACAGTCTCTGTCTCAACAGAGCTTCTACAGTCACCTTGGCAATGAGAAGACAGATGGATGAACTGCACCCTGGCTTTTGAAGTTGTTACTTGGAAGAGACATGTATAATGTCCATAGTCTCACTTCCACTGGGCAATGTGAATCACATGGTCGCATCTATTTAAAGTGATAGGGAAGTACAATCTTATGGGCACAGAGGGAGAACCAGAATTCTGGGCTGGGTGATTTGCACTAATGAGAACCACACATGGGGAGGCCAGAGTTCACAAGGATGCCCCCATTCTCTTCTCACCCCACAGACGGGGCAACTGTGGCTTCCTGCCCCTCATCTAACATCTGCAGGTCTGCAGGTGACCTGACCTGAGTCAGCATTTCCATACCATTCCCACCACCTTCTGGCTGCCCAGGGTGGTGACCCATCTCAGATCTCACCTGTGCCTAAGCTTGTCTGGCACTCCCGACAGCCAGAGCCTGATAGAACTAGAGGATGAGTTACTCTGCAGCTGAACTGACTGCACTGTTGAAAATCTTTACTTTTCAGTTTCTTAACGATAACTCCCGACTCAAGTTCTCAAGTTTCAGGCTCCCCAGGAAGAATAATTTTGGCTTGGCTGGTCTTTTTAGTAGTTCTCCAAGAAATAATCTGAGAAAAATATATTTTATATATGTTTATCACATATCAAGCAGTGTTTGGGCAACATTTTACTACCTGGGACTAGACTTCCTGTCCTGGGTAACTTTCTATTGTTTACCATACTTCACTGTATACTTCAGCCAAGCCATGCTCAGAAAGGAACAATGTGGTTCCATGTCTTCATGTTACTGCCCATGTGTTCCCTCTGCCTAGAAATCCAACCTCTCGGGTTGATCACAAGACCGAGGTCAGTTTTGTTAACAATGTTCCATATCTTGAGTGTGTATTGAGTTCACTAGTCTTCGTTACATTATTAAAATCAATCAATAATGAAAAAGGACTATCATCAGTCAATGGTGATAGTGTGTTATGAACTAAGGATTGTGATTAATTCTGGGAACCTGAGGTCAGGTTCCAATTCTGGGAGCCTATTTATCTATATAAATAGATAAAATCCTATTGAGCAGGGGTTGGCAGACTATGACCTGAGGGTCAATTGTGACCCATCACCTTTTTTTGTAAATAAAGTTTTATTGGAACACGGCTATACTCATTTATATTGTTTATGGTGTTTTCACACTGTAATGAAAGGGTTAAGCAGCTGTGATGGAGACCCAATAGTCCACATAGCCTGAAATATCTACTTTTTGGACTTCTGTAGAAAATGTTTGCTGATCTGTGCTGTTGCGTGTGGTGGTAGGTGAGCACTGGATCTCAGCCATGCGGTCAACACAAGAAAGTGTCAGCTGAATGTATTGGGCTTGAGGAGATGTTAATAGTAAGAAAGGATTACAGAAGAGCTTCCCTAAGAGAGGTCACCTTGAGTTCTCTTTCTGTCTCTGGTGGTGTATTTACTAGTAACAGAATCCTAAGTCAAACTGACTTAATAAGCAAAGTAGGGGGCTGGGTTGGAGTGGAGGCAGAATAATTGGCAAATGTAACCTAAATTGAGAGGAGGCAGGGGTGGAGCTGACATGAAGTTTGCCTTGCTTTCTGAAACTGGATGCACTTAGCCTCTTGCTCATTAGTTTTCATGTCTGAATTTCTCTGTGTGTGCTCAGTTGCTCAGTCATGTCCAGTTATTAAAGGACTTCAGCCCACCAGTCTCCTAGGCCCATAGGATTTTCCAGGAAAGATGACTGGAGCTGATTGCCATTTCCTCCTCCAGGGGATCTTCCCTACTTAGGGACTGAACCTACAATGCAGAAGATTCTGCATCTCCTGCATCACAGGCAGTTTCTTTACCACTGAGCCACCAGGGAAGCCCAAGTTTCTCTATGCATTGTTTCATTTTCCATTGCAAATGGACTAGGAGGCAGTGAAAACGCCACTGGGGAGCCCTGAACTTGCACACTCCAGTTTTGGGCTGGAGGAAAATGCTTCCAGTTTCCAATTACAAAAATCATAGGGCAAGACTCTAATTGGTGGGTTTGGATTTTATGGCCACCCCTTGGATCAATCACAGAGACCGAGCCTGAGAGATACTTGTATGTCCACTTTGGTGATATGAGGAATAGGCATTTTACTAAAAGCTATGACCACTGGAAAACTGTTGTAAATTGCTTCTCCAATATGTCTTTTCTATAGCTGGGTATTCATGGAATTGATGGGCAGGGGCCAATGGGCCAAGGCATTTCTAGATATATATTTGCAAACAAATGAAGGAATCAACAATCTGAAACAATATCCATTGGTTATGAGACTTTTGAAAAGGGAATAATTAATTGATTTCTAGTAAATGTACAGGGTTATGCAAATACCACCACAATGCAATTCTAGAACATTTCCATCACCCCAAAAGATCCCTGTCACCCATTTGTTCCCATCCCCAGCCCTAGGTAACCACAATGCTAATTTCTCTTCATGGCTTTGCCTGTTTTTGGACAACCATAGAAGTGGAACCATGCAATATGTGGTCTTTTGTATCTGACTTCTTGCATTTAGTGTACTGTTTTTGAGGCTCATACATATCGTAGCATGTGTCAGTGTTTTGTTTCTCTTCATTGCTAAAATAAATAAGCCACCACATTGATATACTACATTTTGTTCCATCATTTGATGGACATTTGAATTGTTTCCAGGTTTTGGCTTTTCCAAATAGTGCTGCTGTGAACATTTTCCTGAAAGTCTGTGTGAATAGTTGCTTTTATTTCTTTTGGGAAGATATAAAGTGTGACTTCTTAAATTTCTTTCTTTTTTTTTCCCTTTTAGTAGCTCTTTTCCATTTAGTAGTTTTAGAGAATATATAGATTCAGTTCCAATTTGAGCTGGTTCACTGGTTTTAAAAAACTTTCAATTCAATTAGAAAGTTAATATTTGGATTCACTGTGGGATTTAGCAAATGAGTATATTCATTCTAGTTTCTGGTTCATGTTCCACTTTAGTTCCTGTCCCTAATGGCAACTTAAAAGTCTGTAGCAGATTCCATGCTGGAAATGAAGACAGATTAGCGTACGTGGAGAAAACTCATCTCTATATTAAACTCAAGCTTTGCAGTTAAATTGCCTTCTCTTCATCCTCCAACCCACATGCCCACATCCATCCTAGGGTACAGGATTTTATTCATTTCATAAAACCTCCCACAGTCATCTCCGGTAGAAGGTTGTGGATTACTGCCCTAGAGGCCACTAGGGGCAGGCTCTCAGTGTGTGAGACAGTGACTCAAGCTTCCAGAGCATAATTCTGTCTGGCTGTAAGGGCAGGGGTGTCTCCTATAGGAGTACAGTTGTACTTTTGGGAAGCAAGAAGCAAGATCAGGGCTGTTCCTTTTTCCTCTTTGACCTGCTGCCCTTCAATCATTGATCTTACTTTATTGCCACCTCCCACATTTAAGGGTGATTTCCAATACTTATAAAAATGTATTTACAGGTGAAGGAGAGATGATTGTAAAAATCTCATCTATGTCTGGCAGATTTTGGGTTTCAGCTACAGAAGTATTTGCTAGGTATGACCTATCTTTCAAGTGATTGAATTCCTCTTTGGCTTCTGGGTTAATTTAAAATGGACAGTTGGCAAATGATCTAAGAAATTATATTTGTTAACTGAGAGCCCACTGGCAAACCGGTTCATCATTTAACATTGAAAGTCACTCTTTTTGTTAAACTTCCCCATTACCTGTCTAGATTTCTACCCCCTCCCCACATATCACGGTAATGCAGGATGAGAGGGGAGGATCAGAAGGACATTATTGGGAGAGACAGATTCAAGTGCTGGTTGCAATGACCTTGATCTTTTGACCTGGGAGTTCCCCATCTACCTTCTCCATGTGAAATCCTGGTATTTCAGTATCTGAGCATAAACACCAAAGAACTGGTTTACCAGACTTCTTGACTTGTGGACTTCTCCTTTTCTAGAACTAACATTTCAGTAGGCGAATATCCAGTGTTACCTGACATCTGCCTATCTAATCAGAGGGAGGAGGAGAAGGCAGTATGAGTTCAGTGGTTCTGTTTACTAAATAGGGAAATGTAAGCCATGGCGTTATGGGATTGCTTAATCCATAGTGCCAGGGAGCAGGGACAATTTCTGATCTTGGAGCAGCTGTGATCTTGAAACCCAGAATCCTCCCCTAATTCCACTAAAGCCATGCTAACCATACTGTGTTCCTTCCCACCATAACCCTGTGAGACAGCACAAAGAGCACTTTCCAGATTTTGCAGGAGACGAAACTGAGATTTAGATATGTGAAAGTGGCTAGAATCCATGTGACGTGACTCTGCTTCAACATTCTTTGCTCTTCTCTGAAGATTGCTTATCCTTTTAATCCAAATGATATTTTTACTTTTATTTCTAAGAGTTCAGGGAACAAAGAGGTGGACAAATAAAGTATTTGAATCCATTTCAGCCTGGTACTGGAACTTTGCCACCTGGCTGTGGGGTCCGGGGAAGAGACTCATTTATCTACCTGCACGCGGTCCCTTGAGAAAGCCTGCTGTTAAAGTTTTGACTGCAAAGTGAGGGCAGGTGAGGTTTTTTATTTTCATATTAGCTCTTTTGTCTAGCGTCCTTCACCCTTCTGGTCCACTTGTTTTCCTCCACTGAGTCTAGTTCCATCTGGTCTGGATGTTGTTAATGAGGCTCCCTACTTTTAAGTGAGCCTAAGTCTCAGGTGTGACCAATCAAAGATTTTCCAGATTTTCGCTCTCCTCTTGGATCCAAGTTTAACAAAAGGATATCTGACCCAGATGGGACCATTGAGAATCAGAGCAGAACTTTTGCTTTAACTGTGAAGAAAGAGAAGTTCCTATTAATATTTTCTATTGGACTGACCGCCAGCATTTTCGAGATTTGTATTCTCACAGCTCCATCCTGCCACTGCGATGGAAGCGTCTGTGTGAAAATGGAGTGTATGCATGCTTAGTTGCTTCAGTCATGTCCAACTGTTTTCAACCCCATGGACCATAGCCCGTCAGGCTCCTCTGTCTGTGGAACTTTCCTGGCAAGAATACTGGAGTGGGTTACAATGCCCTCCTCCACAGGATCTTCTCGACCCAGGGATCAAACCACGTCTCCTGTGTCTCCTGCCTCGCAGTCAGATTCTTCTACCGTTGAGCCACCAGGGAAGCACCTGAAAATGGAGTAGCAAAAAACAAAGTTGAGAGACAGTGAGAAACTGGATCCTTGTTCCTTCTCCTTGTTACCATTATTATTACTTTACTTTTTTATTGAAGTATAAGTATAATACATTGCACTAGTCTTCAGAGGCTAAGTAAGTATATCTGTACATATTTGGAAATATGTATAAACGTTTGTGTTACCACTACTCAGATCATGACATAGACAATTTCAAGGGCTCAGACGGTTCTCTCATGCCCCTCCCCAGATAACAACTTGCTGGAGAGGACTAGTAGTCCATATGTTCTCAGTTGGGTGATACCAACCAAGTGTTCTTGGGGGTGGGGGAAAGCAAAAACCTCATGGCTATTACAGTGGTTTGTGTCCTGCCAGAGGACCATTGTTACATAAACAGATATGCAGTATGCCTGTGATATTAACATTAAATGAGGGAAGTATTTTAGTGAGAAACTGTCTTAAAAGGCTCCAGTCACAGGGGTTGACGGGGTGATAAAGGAAAAAAAGGCTAAGAAAAACTGCATTAATCTGAATCTACAACTGCTAATTTATTTTGCCAGTGCTTAAACTTTATAAAATTCAATTACATGGTATGTGGCTGGCTTCTTTTGTTCAGCATATTATCGTGAACTTCATATATGTTGTTGCATGTATCAGTTGTTTGCTCCTTTTTGATTGTGGTTGAATTATTCCATTGCATAGATATTCTGTGTGCTAGTCACTCAGTCATGTCTGATTCCTTGTGACCTCATGGACTGTAGCCTGCCAGGCTCCTCTTCCATCAGATTTCCCAGGCAAGAATACTGGAATGGATTGCCATTTCCTTCTCCAGGGGATCTTCCTGACCCAGGGATCAAACCCAAGTCTCTTGTGTCTCCTGAACTGGCAGGCAGATTCTTTACCACTGTGCCACCTGGGAGGCCCATATAGATATGCTACAGTTTGTTTATCTGTTCATCTCATGATAAGATAATTTGGGTTGCTGTCAAGTTTCACCTGTTGTGGATGCAGTTGCTATAAACATTTCATATATGTATTTTGGTGGGCATATGTTTTCTTTTCTTTTGGATAAATGCCTAGAAAAATTCCCAGGTGGCTTTAGTGGTGAAGAATCTGCCTGTCAATGCAGGAGATGCAGTTTCCATCCCTGGGTCAGGAAGATTCCCTGGAGGAAGATGGTGCTGGATCTGAGTAAGCATATGTTAAACTTTAGATAGTGCCAATTTTCCAAACTGGTAGTACCAGTGTCCTGCAGCAGTATATGAGAGAGTTCCAGTTCCATTTTCTCCCAACAGTTGGTATTTTCAGTCTTTTCAATATGAATCATTCTGGAGGGCTTGTATCGGCAATCTCGTTGTGGTTTAAATTTGCCTTACCTTGATGTTGAGCATCATTTCCTAGGTCTGTTGGCCATTTGGAGATCCTTTTTGTGAACTGAAAGAAAGGCAGTGCCAAAGAATGCTCAAACTACTGCACAGTTGCACTCATCTCACACGCTAGGAAAGTAAAGCTCAAAATTCTTCAAGCCAGGCTTCAACAGTTTGTGAACCATGAAGTTCCAGCTGTTCAAGCTGGATTTAGAAAAGGCAGAGGATCCAGAGATCAAATTGCCAACATTCGTTGGATCATCAATAAAACAAGAGAGTTCCAGAAAAACATCTACTTCTGCTTTATTGACTATGCCAAAACTTTTGACTGTGTGGCTCACAACAAACTGTGGAAAATTCTTCAAGAGACAGAAATACCAGAACACCTGACCTGCCTCCTGAGGAATTTGTATGCAGGTCAGGAAGCAACAGTGAGAACTGGACGTGGAACAACAGACTGGTTCCAAATTGGGAAAGGAGTACGTCAAGGCTGTATACTGTCACCCTGCTTATTTAACTTATATGCAGAGTACATCATGTGAAATGCCAGGCTGGATGAAGCACAAGCTGGAATCAAGATTGCTGGGAGAAATATGAATAATCTCAGATATGCAGATGACATATGGCAGAAAGCAAAGAAGAACTAAAGAGCCTCTTGATGAGTCAAAAAGTTGGCTTAGAACTCAACATTCAGAAAACTAAGACCATGGCATCCAGACTCATCACTTCATGGCAAATAGATGGGGAAACAATAGAAACAGTGAGAGACTGTTTTTTGGGGCTCTAAAGTCACTGCAGATGGTGACTGCAGCTATGAAGTTAAAAGACGCTTGCTCCTTGGAAGAAAGGCTATGAACAACCTAGACAGCATGTTAAAAAGCAGAGACATTACTTTGCCAACAAAGGTCCATCTAGTCAAAGCTATGGTTTTTCCAGTAGTCATATATGGATGTGAGAGTTGGACTATAAAGAATGCTGAGTGTGAAAGAATAGATGATTTGTGGTGTTGGAGAAGACTCTTGAGAGTCCCTTGGACTGCAAGGAGATCCAACCAGTCCATCCTAAAGGAAATCAGTCCTGAATATTCATTGAAAGGACTGATGTTGAAGCTGAAACTCCAGTACTTTGGCCACCTGATGTGAAGAACTGACTCATTGGAAAAGACCCTGATGCTGGGAAAGAGTGAAGGTGGGAAGAGAAGGGAACAACAGAGGATGAGATGGTTGGATGGCATCACTGACTCAATGGACATGAGTTTGAGTAAACTCCAGGAGGTGGTGATGGACAGGGAAGCCTGACACGCTGCAGTCCATAGGGTTGCAAAGACTTGGACACAACTGAGCAACTGAACTGAACTGAACTTTGTGAACTGTTTTTTCATGACTTCTACCTATTTAATTCTGGGTTGCTTGTCTTTTCCTCTTTGGATTGTCAGGTCTGTGGATTGAAAATTTCTTTTTCCAAACTATGGTTTGCTTTTAATTCTCTTGGTGTTTACTCTTGATGAATAAAAGTTTTTAATTTGTTGAAGTCCAGTTCTCTTGTGTTTAAGAAATCTTTCCCTATTCCAAGGTGATAAAGATTTCTTCTATATGTTTTCTAGAAGTTCTGTGCATTTTGCTTTTCCCCTTAGGCCTATTCTTGAATTAATGTTTAGATATGGCATAGATGGGGATTAAGGTTAAGGTTTGTTTTTTTTTTTCATTTGAATATCTAACTACTCAAGTGCTGTTCATTACAGAAAAAACAATCATTCTCCCATTAAATTGAAATTATGTCTTTAGTGTAAATAAAGTGACTGTGTATGTGTGATACATTTCTGGGTTTTCTATTTTACTCCATTGGTTCATTTCTCTAGCCCTGCAATAATAGTACATTAATATAAGGGCAATTTTAAGAAGTCTTGCAATTAGATATGGTAAGTTCTCCAAATTTTCTCTTCAAAATTATCTAGGTTATTTTAGACTTCATGCATTTTAATATAAACTTTATAATAAACTTGCCAATTTCCAAAAAAGAAAACTTGAGATTTTGATTAGAATTGAATAGATTGGAATTAAATATACTATTTCATGAAAATAGTATATCTTCTCTAAGTCTTTAAATTCTCTTTTTAATATCTTATTGCTTTCAGTGTAGAAAATTGTGCACATTTCTTTATTCTTAGGTATCTGGTATTTTAAAATGCTACTGTAAATGAAATTTATTTTTAATATTTTATTTTCCAAATTTTTTTTGTTAATGTGTATCTATTGATTTTGGTACCATTATCTCAGTCATGCAACATTGCTAAATTTGCTTATAAATTCTAAAGATGTTTGTAGATTCTGTGGGGACTTCTCATACCCAATCATATCATTGGCATAAAATGATATTTATACTTTTTTTTTTCCAATTTTGTACCTTTTGTGTCTTTTTGTTGCTTTGTTGCACTAGCTAGAACTTCTAGTACAGTCTTAAATGTACAGAATGATAGAGTATATCTGACTCTTGCTTCTGACATTGGGGGAATTTTTTTAATATTTCATTCTTAAATATGATATTAGATGAACCATCTTAACTTTGAGATAAAATTTACAAACAATAACTGTATCTGTTTGAAGTACACAGTTTAATGGGTTTAACCATTGTGAAACCACCTGTATAATTAAGAAAATGATCATTGACATCATCTACAAAAATTTGTGGTTGGCTGAATCCTAAGAATGATCCATTGGAGCTCAGCCTTTGGATTCCCTCCCCTTTGAGTGTGCATGGAACCTGTGAGCCTGAAATGTCATTCTCATGATTATATTGTATATGTTATATGGCAAAATGGAGACCATTCAGCTTGGCCTAACTTCATCACATGAGCCTTTTAAAAGAGAGCATTTTCTCTGTCTTGGGAGCAGCAGACAGATTAAATTAGAGAGATTTAAAGCATAAGAAGGACTTCACCTGCCTTTGCTAGTTTGAAGATGGTGGAGCCATATGAGAAATTAGTCTTATGAAGCTTAGAGTGACCTCTGGCTAACAGCCAGCAAGGAGTCAGGGCTTTCAGCCCTGTAAACACAAGTATATTCCAGTGACCTGAATCAGCTTAGAAGCAGATTCTTCCACAGGACTTCTAGAGAGAAGCCCAGCTTCATGTTGATTTTGGCTTTATGAAACCCTCAGCAGAGAACCCAGGTAAGCCTGTTTGAGCTTCTGACCTAAAGAATAACAGTGAGACATAAAAGGAGCATTGTGTTAAGCTGCTGTGTTTGTGGTAACTTTTTATTTTTTTTTGACTGCATAAATATATATATTTTTTGTTAATTAGAGGATAATTGATTTACAAGGTTGTGTTGATTTCTGCTGTACAATAACATGAATCAGCTATAAGTATACATATATTCCCTCCCTCTTGAGCCTCCCTCCCTTCTGATTCCACCCCTCTCGGTCATCACAGAGCTCTGAGTTGAGCTCCTTGTGTGACAACTTTTTTCGTGCTAAGCCACTTGAGTCGTGTCAGACTCTTTGTGACCCCCATGGACTGTAGCCCGCCAGGCTCCTCTGTCCATTAGTTTCTCCAGGCAAGAATACTGGAGTGGGTTGCCATGCCCTCCTGCATGGGATCTTCCCAACCCAGGGATTGAACCCTTGTCTCTTATGTCTTCTGCATTGGCACGCTGGTTCCTTACCAGTAGCATTACCTGGGAAGCCCACATGGTAACTTTTTAGGTAGCAATAAAAAACCAAAACATATTGTGAAACCTGGAGGTGGGTGCTGCCATAACAAATACTTAAAATGTGATATCAGGCAGTTGTTGGAAGAATTTTAAAGAGCATAATATAAAAAACCTAGGTTATCTTGGAAAGACTTCGTATAGAAATATGACAGAGTAACAGATACTGAAAATGAAACATGTTTTTGGAAACTAGCAGAGGGGACATCCTGCTATATAGTGGTGGAAAATTTTGCAGAATTGTCTGCCAGGGTTATGTGGAAAACAAAACTTACAAATGATGAACTTGGACATATAGCTGAGAAGATTTTTCAGCAAAATGTTGAAGGTACAGCCTAGTGTCTTTGTGCTGCTTCTAGAAAAATGTGAGAAGAAAGAGATAAATTGAGTGAAAAACTGTTAAACAAAAAGGAACAAAGACTTGATAATGGCGGCAAAAGGTGGCAAAAGTTGATTCAGTGTAAAAATGGCTGCTGAAACCTGACATTGAGAAAAGGCTGAGGATGTAGTTATACAACCTGGAACCAGAAATGGCAACCCACTCCAGTATTCTTACCTGAGAAATCCCATGGACAGAGGAGCCTGGCAGGCTACAGTCCAGAGGGTCGCAAAGAGTCAGGCATGCCTGAGTACGCACGCCCAGTAGTTGTATAAGCTTTTGCTGTAACCTCAGAAAGATCAAGAGATCAGAGTATTTAGCTACACAAAAGACCCTTCCAAGAGATTATACATATTCTAAATCAAACCAAAAAACATCTAGAGCACTTTAAAAGCATTGTTCCTCTGTCATCTTGGTAGAAGCCAGAGAAGAAATTATACTTGTGAATGACAGCTTCAGCTATGAAGTTATGAAAGTATGTAGTTTCATCTGAATTCGACTAGATCTCACTCCTGAGAATGTGTTACACTGTATGGAACAATTTACCTTAAAAAAAGATTATCAAGGTGAGCCTAATTTAATCACATAACCCTTTAAAAGAGAAGAGGTTTCTCTGGAGGGTGGTAGATATTTTGCATGTTGACACTGATATTGCTAAAGTCAGTTATTAGTCCTAGTAACTTTTTGGAAAATTCCGTAGAATTTCTAAATATAATCATGCAATATGCAAATAAAGACAATTTTACTTCTTCCTTTTCAATTTATGCCTTTAAACTCTTTTTCTGGACTCACACTTGCTATGATAACCATGTCAATATTGAAAGAAGGTATGAGTAGACACCCTGCAATTTTCTTGATCTCAGGCAAAATAAGTTGGTCTTTTTTCGTTGCCTACTAGAATTTTTGTTTGTTTCTTCTTATTATTTTTGGTAGATGCTGATTATTCATTTGGAAAATTCCTTTCAATTTTTTGTTGACTGAGAGTTGTATCAGGAATGACTTGAATTTTGTCAAATACTTTTGCTTCATTGGCTGAGATTATCTATTTCTTGATCTGTTAATATTTTGACTTCCATCAGTTGATTTTTGAATGTTAAGTTAATGTTGCATTCATGAGATATAATTACACATAGTTATGATATATTATCCTAATAATATATTGCTAGGTTCATATTGCTAAAATTCTGTTAAGGATTTTTGCATCTAGTCTCTAGTTTTATTTTCTTGTAATGTGTTTATCAATGTGTTAGTGTTATGCTGGCCTCATAAAATGAGGTACAAATATTCTTTCCTATCTTATGGAAGAATTTTAATTGAGTTGATTTCTTCTTTAGCTGTTTGGTAGAATTTTCCATAATGTCATCTGAGGCTGGTGTTTTCTTTCTTAGAAAGTTTTATAGACTACACATTCTATTTCTTTAAAAGACGGGCTGTTTATTACTTCTATTCTTGAGTGAGTTTTCTAGTTTCTATCTTCTTTTTTCCCCTGAAAAATTTGGCCAGAAGTTTATCAATTTTATTGACTTTTTTGGTATCATTAATTTTCTGTTGTTTTTCTGTTTTCAGTTTTACTTAATCTCTACCCTTGTCTTTATTATTTTTCTACTTCTGATTTATTAAACTTTAATTTGTTCTTTTTCTAGTTTCCTAAGGTAGAATCTTACATTATTAATTTTAGAATCTTCTTCTTTTTCAAACATAAGCAGTAATGCTAGTAAGTTTACCTTTGAGCACCGAGTGAGCTCCAGTCTGTAAGTTTTGATATATTATGTTTTCACTTTCACTCAATTAAAATAATTCCTAATTTTCCTTGTGATTTCTGCTTTGACCAATAAGTTAAAAAGAAGTATATTATTTAATTTTCAATGATTTGGGGATTTTCCAGGTATTTTTTTGTTATTCATTTCTAGTTTAATTTTTCAATTATTAGTGAACATAGAGAGCATTTTATATGATTCAGTTTTCCTGATATGCTCTTTAGAGCCTACATTATTACCTACCTAGGTGAATGTCTCTTGTGCACTTGAAAATAATATGTATTCTGCTGCAGTTGGATGGAATATTGTATAATTATAAATTAAGTTGAACTGGTTGGCAGTGTTTATTCTATACGTTCAAGTTTTCTACATGCTTACTGATCTTTTGTTTTCTTGACCTATCAATTCCTGAGGGAGGAGTGTTAAAATCTCTAAGAATAATTGTGGATTTATTTTTCCAAGTTTTACTTCTTATATTTTGAAGTTCTATTATTTGATACATACACTTTTATGATTGTTACAGCTTCTTGATAAATTGAACCCTGTATCATTATGAAATGGCATTTATCCCTGGTAATATTTTTTTGTTGTGAAGATTGTATTAGTTGCTCAGTCATGTCCTACTCTTTGCAGCCCCATGGACTGGAACCCACCAGGCTCTTCTGTCTGTGGTGTTCTACAGGCAAGAATACTGGAGTGGGTAGCCATTTCCTTCTCCAGGGGATCTTTCCAACCCAGGGGTCGAACCCACATCTCTTATACCTCCTGCACTGGCAGACAGTTTCTTAGCCATCTGAACCACTGGGGAAGATGTGAAGATTACTTTTCTGTTATTAACAAACCTGCTGCGGGTGCTTTCCCACTAAGTCTAACCCCAGAAAATCTCAGATACCTATAAATTTTATTTTAAAAAATAACTTCATGTGTAAATTGTCATTTCTGCTTTGATTCTCAAACAAATCAAAGCAAATTCAAAAGGAAGACTTGGAAAGAGGGGAGAATACTTATGGTTAATAATTTTATGCACAAACGTAGATTTATAGTAATCCTGTGAATACATGTGAGAAATAGGCAAACTTTTGGCAGTAATACAGTAAAAGCTTTTCTATTTCTCTAATAATATAAAGAGAGATCTGTGTGCTGATACGTTTCATATTAAATCTTAACTTTGTATGTAATGAGCATCACTTTTTGTGTTGGTGGTCAGCATTCCCTCCATGGCTTTTATTATAGACCACACTCCAGTGATTTGAGATGTTGTATTTTGCCAGTAAATTGGTCAAGATCCTCAATATTAATAGAAACATTCCCTGTGATCTTTGGTCTATGAAAACTCATATCCCACAAAAACTTGGTATACTCCACTGGACAGCAATAAGCTAGGATGAGTTAAGCAATGTGGCAATTGCTCTATTTCTGTGTATGTGTGTGTGTGTGTGTGTGTGAGAGTCACTCAGTCATGGCCGACTCTTTGTGACCCCATGGACTGTATGACTAGTTATAAAGTTCGACAGAAGGATGTGGATAGTGAAGCTGGAGCTTGCTGGAGTGGAGGTGGGGTGAACGGGATCAGTTATTGGGTTAAGTGGTTGTACTCATCAATGTGAAGGGGTTATTGGCTATAATGAATGATTCTATAGAGTAGGGAAAACCACTAGACGATTCAGGTATGACCTAACTCAAATCCTGTACGATTATACAGTGAAAGTGACAAATGGATTCAAGGGATTAGATCTGATAGATAAGAGTGGCTGAAGAACTATGGACAGAGGTTCGTGACATTGTACAGGAGGCAGTGATCAAGACCATCCCCAAGAAAAAGAAATGCAAAAAAGGCAAAATGGTTGTATGAGGAGGCCTTAGAAATAGCTATGAAAAGAAGAGAACTGAAAGGCAAAGGAGAAAAGGAAAGATATATCCATTTGAATGCAAAGTTCCAAAGAATAGCAAGGAGAGATAAGAAAGCCTTCCTCAGTGATCAGTGCAAAGAAATAGAGGAAAACAATAGAATGGGAAAGACTAGAGATTGCTTCAAGAAAATTAGAGATACCAGGGGAAATTTTCATGCAAAGATGGGCACAATAAAGGACAGGAGTGGTATGGACCTAATAGAAGCAGAAGATATTAAGAAGAGGTGGCAAGAATACACAGAAGAACTGTACAAAAAAGATCTTCACAACCCAGATAATCACAATGGTGTGATCACTCACCTAGAGCCAGACATCCTGGAATGTGAAGTCAAGTGGGCCTTAGGAAGCATCACTTCAAACAAAGCTAGTGGAGGTGATGGAATTCCAGTTGAGCTATTTCAAATCCTGAAAGATGATGCGATAAAAGGGCTGCACTCAATATGCCAGCAAATTTGGAAAACTCAGCAGTGGCCACAGGACTGGAAAATGTCAGTTTTCATCCCAATCCCAAAGAAAGGCAATGCCAAAGAATGCTCAAACTACCACACAATTGCACTCATCTCACATGCTAGCAAAGTAATGCTCAAAATTCTCCAAGCCAGGCTTCAACAGTACATGAACCGTGAACTTCCAGATGTTCAAGCTGGATTTAGGAAAGGCAGAGGAACCAGAGATCAAATTGCCAACATCCGTTGGATCATCAAGAAAGCAAGAGAGTTCCAGAAAAACATCTATTTCTGCTTTACTGTCTATGCCAAAGCCTTTGACTGTGTGGATCACAATCAACTGTGGAAAATTCTGAAAGAGATGGAAATACCAGACCACCTGACCTGCCTCCTGAGGAATATGTATGCAGGTCAAGAAGCAACAGTTAGAACTGAACATAGAACAACAGACTGGTTCCAGATCAGGAAAGAAGTACATCAAGGCTGTATATTGTCACCCTGCTTATTTAACTTACATGCAGAGTTCATCATGAGAAATGCTGGACTGGATGAAGCACAAGCTGGAATCAAGATTGCCGGGAGAAATATCAATAATCTCAGATATGCAGATGACATCATCCTTATGGCAGAAAGTGAAGAAAAACTAAAGAGCCTCTTGATGAGTGAAAAAGTTGGCTTAAAACGCAACATTCAGAAAACTAAGATCGCGGCATCTGGTCCCATCATTTCATGGCAAATAGATGGGGAAACAGTGGAAACAGTGACAGACTTTATTTTTTGGGCTCCAAAATCACTGCAGATGGTGACTGCAGCCATGAAATTAAAAGACGCTTGCTCCTTAGAAGAAGAGCTATGACAAACCTAGACAGCATATTAAAAAGCAGAGGCATTAGTTTGCCAACAAAGGTCTGTCTAGTCAAAGCTATGGTTTTTCCAGTAGTCATATATGGATGTGAGAGTTGGACTATAAAGAAAGCTGAGCACCAAAGAATTGATGCTTTCAAACTGTGGTGTTGGAGAAGGATCTTGAGAGCAATATTGGACAGCAAGGAGATCCAACCGGTCCATCCTAAAGGAGGTCAGTCCTGAATATTCATTGGAAGGACTAATGCTGAAGCTGAACCTCCAATCCTTTGGCCACCTGATGTGAAGAACAGACCCATTTGAAAAGACCTGATGCTGGGACGGAATGAAGGCACGAGGAGAAGGGGACTATGAAGGGTGAGATGGTTGGATGGCATCACTGACTCAACAGACATGAGTTTGAGTAAACTCTGGGAGTTGGTGATGGACAGGGAGGCCTGGCGTGCTGCAGTCCATAGGGTCGCAAAGAGTCGGACACGACTGAGTGACTGAACTGAACTGACACAACCTTACTGCTGCTATTTTCCAAGCATCAGCTTATTAAGGACAGTCATGGATTTACTATCTACTACTGACTGAGGCAGTGGGAAAACTTGTATCAGGTTGGTTGGAGCACCTCTTCAGTTTCTCTGCTAATGCTCGCCATTCTTCAGAACCCACCTCTATTCTCTGAGATGCCTCTTCTGACTACTGTAGGCTTCACAATCTCAAATATTTTCTGATATTATTGGACATTCCATAACTCAGCATCAGTTATGCATGACCTGTTGCACTGTAGTTTTGAGCACTTGCTCCCACAAATATGACAAAAACTAATTAATTGTTGAAATCTGCTGCTAGAAGAAGTTGAAGTATCCATAATTTCTGCTGAATTACTGAATGAGTCAAAATTTGGGATGTTGGGTTTGGGAAGAATTTTGTGCTATTGCTAATTATGGGAAACTGCAATATTTGGTTTATATATGTATCAATATCTATCCAGTGAAATTTTTTGTAAGTTTTGATTGTTTTCCGAACAACAAGGGCAAAAGTTTAACTCAGAAATACTCTAGAAAAAATCAGGGCGTAACATCTTTCCACATATGTCTCTTGTATTTATCCTAGGACAAAACACTTGATAATGATATATTTTATATTCTATATGTATCTTAGTTTTCCATTTTTACTGCGTTGAATCTCTAAGTTAAGGGACATGTGCATGTGTGTTGTGTGCTCAGTTGTGTCTGATTCTTTGGGATGCTATGGACTGTAGCCCACCAGGCTCCTCTGTCCATGGGATTTCCCAAGCAAGAATACTGGAGTGGGTTGCCATTTCCTTTTCCAAGGGATCTTCCAGACCCAAGATCAAGTCCATGTCTCCTGCATTGCAGGTGGATGGGGATTCTTTACCGCTGAGTCACCAGGGAAGCCCAGGTTAAGAGACATAGTAGCTGCTAATTCAACTACAAGTGAACCTCCTTGTTGAAGATATTAGAGTACAACATCCCCAAGACATTACCAAGTCTCTAACGTGAAAACTTAATACAGTAATTTCAAAATATGGCTAATCATCAAAATCACCTCCATAACTTGGTGAAGAGTTAACTATTCAAGATCAGAGATTCTGTTCAAAACATTTGAGAGGAACCTGGAAACTGAATCTTAAAAAATGCCCAGATAGTTCTGTTGCTCAGCCAAGCTTGGGAATCTCCAACTGCAGGTTGGCCCTATGGTCACAGCTCAGCCATGGTGAGCTGGGCTGTTGCATCAGCTAGACATTGTGCTGCTTTTAAGGAGAGCAGCTGTGTGAACTGGACATGACCCAGTTCCCCCTGGTGGTGACTGCACAGCTAAGGATGCAGAATTTTTGCTTATGTTACAAATTTTACCTAGATGGTTGACTCTATGGGAGATCATTGCTGGGCTTCATTACATGTTCCAAGGCTTTGTGGCTCTTGATGTAAGAATAAAGGAAGAAAAATTCCAATAAAAATTTCTAATAAAAAAGGAAACCAAGCAAAGTTTTTTAAAATGATTTTTTCATGAATGCATGTAAGAAGGGTAAGCAATCATTTACATATGCTATCTAGGACAGTTATTTTAAAAAGTAGTTTTTTTTTTTTGCAGAGAAGAAAGCATTTAAATGAGAAATTAGTATCAAAATGAGAAGCTAATATTAAAGATACTTTATCCCATATATTTGGAAGTTAAATGTCCATTTTTAAGTGATGGATATATCTAAGAACTAATAACAAGGAAAATTAGAAAATATTTGTAATAGAATAAAATGAAAAGAGAACTTACCAGAATTTGTTGCATGCAGTTGAAGCTGGTCAGTGCAATTAAATACCCTATGGAGTCTTGAATAAGGTATGAAAACAGATAATGGACACTAGCATAAAATTTTGTGAAATTTGAATAAAATCTGTACTTTAGCTAATAATACTCTATCACTTGTTAACTTCCAGGATTTTGTTTTTTTTACAACATAGTAGTTTTTTATATTCTCAGTTGGATTAGAAGTTTCAAGACTCATTCAAATTTTTTAAAAGTCACTAAGATAATAAATTTTTTAGACGTTGAGCAGTAATACTAGAAGCCAAAATAAATGGAACTGTATCAAAGTTTTGAGTGAATATAAATTAGAAATCTAGCATTCTAGTCATACTAAGTCAAACAAGTGGAATTAAAATGTCATAAAGTTTTTTTAGCTAGTAAAGAATTCATAAATTTTCTGAAGAAAATTTGTATATGTATACAAAAGCTTTTCTGGTACACTTGATAAAGGCTTGAGAAAGAACAACAACAAAAAAGAGATGGAGAAATTTGAAAACATAAATGAAATGGGAGCACTGAATATGAACTAGAAAAAAATGTCACTAGATAAAAGTAAAAGATCATCATATAGTCCAGTTGTTTTTAAACATGGCTGCTCATTACAAACACATCTGGAGTTTTGGGGAAAAATAGCAATACCTAGGCTCTTTGTCAATTATTTGTGTGAATTCAGGCTTCAATCTTAGGAAGAATTGGTGGCTCTCATCTTACTTTAGCCCTAAGCTCTAGTTCCTGAGTTGAAGAGGAACTGACAGTTCTCATTGGATAAGCTGTGCCCAAACGATTCTTCCTACACTGTTTCAATTCCTCCAGCCTTCTCAGTAAACTAAAGCCGTCGTTACAGCTGCGCTGCACTTAGTTGCTCCGTCCTGTCCGACTCTTTGCAACCCTATGGACTGTAGCCCACCAGGCTCCCCTGTCCACGGGGATTCTCCAGGCAAGAATACTGGAGTGGGTTGCCATGCCCTCCTCCATGGGATCTTCCCAACCCAGGGATGGAACCCAGGTCTCCCAAATTGCACGCAGATTCTTTACCATCTGAGTCACCAGGGAAGCTCAAGAATATTGGAATGAGTAGCCTATTCCTTCTCCGGGGGAACTTCCCAACCCATGAATTGAACCGAGGTCTCCTGCGTTGCAGGTAGATTCTTTACCAACTGATCTACCTGGGAAGCCCTCTAGGCTGCGGAGGAATGGCTAATTGGATGCGCTAATTAAGTAAAGAGTTTTAGTATCATTTGACCCACGTGAATTCTGGCAAATAATAATCCTCTGAGCGGAGCCCAGAAGGATGCACAAACACTGCTTTGAAGGGCAGATCTGCAGGGTTGTCATAAGGGATTTTTCTTTCTTTGTGGCATTGTTATCCAGACAGCAGCATCAAGTATGTGGCTGTACTTGGAACTACATCACAACAGTAATTCTTCAGAGAGAGTCCTGTGGAACACAAGTCCTACCTACTTTTTCCGGCTACAAAGATCGGGATCTGTGAGAGGATAACCCCCAGGTAAATGGCCCCCTGGCTATGTTATGTACAACATTCTGATTCTAGAATTTAGCACAAACCTTGATTAGATAGCAGCTCAATGCACAAGACCAATGATTCTCAATGGGGGGCAATTCTGCTCCCCAGAGGACTTTGGCAAAGTCTGGAGACGTTTCTGGTTGTCACATCTGAAGAGTGGAGGAGGAGAGTGTGCTACTGGCATCTAGCAGGGAGAAGCATCTACAATGGCCCTCGAAAACCTGGAGGTGCTGCACACACCTGTCAGATGGGTGCCTTTCCCTCCAGTGCCTTTAATGGATGCGCTTACAAATGGATGTGCCAGTTTTCATGGTGCAGTTAGGAATGTAACAGGGAGTCAAACCTGCCCCAGCAAGCTACTGGCCACCTAGAAAAGGCCTCACAGGGGCTATAGGACAGCAAGAACTCAGGGGCAGAGGGGCTGGGCTGGCTTTAGGAGTGTCTCGGGGTTGGGATCACCCTATGCCAGAGGCATCATGCATGTACCGCAGACTCTCAGAAACTTTGCTTATCTTTTAATCTGTACTCCAGTAAAGTTAACTGGCCTCTACTAGTATCTCAGATTTCTCACCGCTCTGGTTCTCTTAAGATCAAAGATATAAAAAATTGAGAAAGAAGCACTTGACAAATTTGGACAAGTGTCAGACTTTGCTCACATATACTTTATTGATTTATAAAAATGGCAAATGTCCATTATAAAAGATTCAAGAAAGGCAGACAAGTGAAAAAAGGCTACAAAACTCCTCAAATACCACCACCCAGAAATAACCAGGGAGCATCATTACAGATGTCGCCATCTGTATGTGGGCAGAAGGATGTGAGCAAGAGAGAGACAGAATGTAACAGAAGAAAGGGTAATGAGATGGATAGATGGGGACAGAGAAGCAAAGGAACTTGCTGTAGGTGACACAGCTGGCTCTGATCCTGGTTACCATGGGATTCAATGCCATGTTAAAGACTAATTTTAAAAAGATGTAAAATCGTGATGACTCTCATTCATATATAAAATAAACGTGTTAAAGATAATATTTAGCTCATCACTAATAAGGAAACTGATAAGATGTAAGAAATATACAAAGACAAGTAAATTACAAAGACAGACAGCTTGCTAGATCAGGAAAGCAGGTAGAGGGAGGAGTGGGACTTTCCCTTCTACTAGAACAAAATCTGATAGCAGGGCAAAATAATCTTTTTCTATAGACATGCAATTAGTTATCCATAACTTACAGAGCTGTAAAATTGCTCAGAGGCAACGAAAGACTAGAACCAGATAATTCTGAGGGGAATGAGCCAAACAATGCATAATTTTCCTTTGGAGACACCCAGCAATCTATTCTGCTTATTCTAAACTTCCTTATACCCACATGTTGTTACTTCAAGACCCAGATGCCTTCTGAGGTTTCTAGTTCTTACTCTTGCCAGAAGGAGTTTTTGAGCACTGCAAGTACAACTTCAAGAGTCAGAAAAAAACTAAGAGATGCCTTTGTGCATTTACATGTTTTATCCTTTTTTGAAAAAATCATGTGCTTTATTATAATAAATAAAAAACATCCCAAAATATAAATAAAGTATGGTACTCTCTGTCCATACCCTCTCCCTCCTCTCATATCCATTGTCCTTGGAGGTAACCAATGCAATTTACTATATATTATCATGTCTCACAATCATGCATAAACATTTAGATACATATGTATGAATTTTGGTTGTGAGAGGTTACACAAGTGGGAACATTATATATATACACATATATATATATATATATATATAGTGAATCTTGCTTTTATAATATATATATTAAATATATATATAAAATGAATCTTGCTTTTCTCATCTAAACTAATACATTGAAGCTATCTCAGATACACAGATATTGGTGGAAGGCATTCATGTAAATAGCTATAGGACATGCCATGATCTGCCTAGGCTCTGATTCCTAGAACTGAGAGAGGAAGAAATGCAGACAGTTCTGAATAGGAGAGAAGTTGTCCTTGCAGTAGGCATGGTGTGGAGTTGGATAAGAGGACAGGCTTGGTCGTTTGACTTGAGTCAAGATATAAGCACAGCTGAATATCTTTGCCCAGCTAGAATGCACATCAGCACCTTCTAATCAAGATGGTTTTTCAACCGTCAGTTGAGATGTGAGTGGGGAGCAACATTACATTTTAAAGAAAATAATTATTTCCTTAGTAACAGAAGTCAAATAATTTTCAAAGAAAATGATGTAATTACTATTGAGAAAAGGAATTTCTCTACCTCTCCTAAGAAACACTGAAAATCTAATGCAGCGATCTCAGGATATCGAATGAGTGCTTGCAGTGTATAGCAAATTAAACATTCCTATTCACCTCCTGTGTTAGTACATGGAGCTCTGCTCAATGTTATATGGCAGCCTAGATGGGAGGGGAATTTCGGGGAGAATGGGTACACATATGGCTGAATCACCTAAAACTATCACAACGTTGTTTGTTAATTGGCTGTATCCCAATAAAAAATAATTTTTTTGAGAAAAACATTCCTATATTATGAAATAATGCTATTTGCAGCAACACGGATGGACCTAGATATTATCATACTAAGTGAAGTAAGTCAGATGGAGAAAGACAGATACCATATGATATTGCTTATATGTGGCATCTAAAATATGACACAAGTGAACTTATGAACAAAAGAGAAACAGACTCTTAGATATAGAGATCAGGCTTGCAGTTGCTGATGGAACGACAAGATGGAGGATGGATGGACTGGGAGTTTGGGATTAGCAGATGCAAACTGTTATAGATAGGACAGATAAACAACAAGGTCCTACTGTATAACACAGGGAACTATATTCAATATCCTGTGATAAACCATAATGGAAAAGAATATGAAAAAGAATGTACATAGGTAGTCCAGTGGTTAAGAATCTGCCTGACAATCAAGGGACACAAGTTCGATCCTTGGTCTGGGAAGATTCCATATACCTTGGAGCAACTGAGCCCGTGCACCACAGCTATTGAGCTCACTGCGCTCTAGAGCCCGTGTCCGCAGTAAAAGAAGCCACCGCAATGAGAAGGCTGTGAAGCACAAGGAAGAGTAGCCCCTGCTCACAGCATCTAGAGAAAGTCCACGGAAAGCAATGGAAACCTAGGGCAACCAAAAAGAAAAGAATGTATATATGTATACATATATATGCATGCATGCTAAGTCACTTCAGTTGTGTTCGACTGTTTGCGACCCTGTAGACCATAGCCTGCCAGACTCCTCTGTCTATGGGATTCTCCAGGCAAGAATACTAGAGTGGGTTGCCATGCCTTCCTCCAGGGGATCTTCCTGGCCCAGGGATTGAACTTGCATCACCTGTGGTTCCTGCATTGCAGGCAGATTCTTTACTGCTGAGCCACCAGGGAAGCCCCATCAATTCAATTCAGTTCAGTCACTCAGTTGTGTTTGACCCTTTACAACCACATGGACTGCAGCACACCAGGTCTCCTTGTCCATCACCAACTCCTGAAGCTTACTCAAACTCATGTCCATTGAGTCAGTGATGCCATCCAGCCATCTCATCTTCTGTCATCCTCTTCTCCTCCTTCCTTCAATCTTCCCCAGGATCAGGATCTTTTCAAATGAGTCTGCTCTTCTCATCAGGTGGCCAAAGTATTGGAGTTTCAGCTTGAACATCAGTCCTTCCAGTGAATATTCAGGACTGATTTCCTTTAGGATGGACTGGTTGGATCTCCTTGCAGTCTAAGGGACTCTCAAGAGTCTTTTCCAACACCACAGTTCAAAAGCGTCAATTCTTCGGCGCTCAGTTTTCTTTATAGTCCAACTCTCATATCCATACATGACCACTGGAAAAACCAAAGCTTTGACTAGATGGACCTTTGTTGGCAAAGTAATGTCTCTGGTTTTTAATATGCTATCTAGGTTGGTCATAGCTTCTCTTCCAAGGAGTAAGTGTCTTTTAATTTCATGGTTGCAGTCACCATCTGCAGTGATCTTGGAGCCCCCCAAAATAAAGTTTCTCACTGTTTCCATTGTTTCCCCATCTCTTTGCCATGAAGTGATGAGAGTGGATGCCATTCTCAACAGAGAATGTTGAGTATTAAGCCAGCTTTTCACTCTCCTCTTTCACTTTCATCAAGAGGCTCTTTAGTTCTTCTTAGCTTTCTACCATAAGGATGATGTTGTCTGCATATCTGAGGTTATAAATGAAATTCCTATTCTATAGGCAACCCTAATATTAAAAAAAATAAAACTGAAAATGTTTGTTAAAAATTGATTATCATTACTAATACAAGTTTATGTTGTCTGGGGCCAAGAAAAAAATGTTTGGTGATTGAGTGGGAAAGAAAAGGAGTGTAAAAAACATAAGTTTCTAAAAGAGAATAGATGGCATCACCAACTCAATGGACATGAGTTTGAGGAGCAACTCCGGGAGTTGGTGATGGAGAAGGAGGCCTGGCGTGCTACAGTCCAAGGGGTCGCAAAGAGTCAGACATGACTGAGTGAACTGAACTGAACTGAAAAGGGAATACTATGAGACTTACTCTTTTTGTAAGACTGTTTCCTAACTAGAAGGAGACAAACGCTTAAAACATCACCATCTTGTCAACCTGGAGGATGTGGAAATCAAGAGCCCTGAGAGGAGGGAAGATCAGAAAGGAGAATCTTAAGCCAAAGGGCACCTGAACTGCCTTTCCCACCTGTCCCCAGGCCTCAGACCTGCGGCTGTAAAAAGCCAGCTCCTTTACACTTTCAGTGGTACACTTCTGTCCATACTGGCCTTTTGTTCCAATCAATCAACACATGTTTTATTGACCATTTACTATGTGCCCAGAGATAAAGGATTACAACTTCCAGATGTGACATGCTCCTTGAAGAAACCATCTTACTGAAGACAAGGAGCATAAAAATAGAAATAATATACAAGACAGCATGTAAAGAATTTTTAATATTGAAGTCTTAACACTTCCTAAAAATTTTGGAGGTTTTCAGCTGAGAGGAATTCTGAGAAGTAGAGAAAAGTGTTTCTCATGTAGCAGGAGCTTCATACATGTTGAAACTGGGCTCTCAGAAAGGTGTCATGGAGGCAGTAAGGTGTCATAGGAATAAAAATAGTGGTTATTATTATCATGGTGGGAATGATAATAAGAGGGACTTGTGTATATTGAGTACATTATTTCATTTAGAAGCACCTCAGGAATTGAATGAAGAGAGCATGGCAACCCACTCCAGTATTGTTGCCTGGAAAATCCCATGGACAGAGAAGTCTGGCAGGCTACAGTCCTTGGGGTCACAAAGAGTCAGACACAACTAAAGCAACTTATTATGCGTGCACGTAGGAATTAGATATTCTGATTATTCCCAATTGAGAGATGAGAAAAGCAGAGGCTTAGATCAGTTCAGGGAACAAAGGATACTATGGTAGAGAGAGAAGAAACCACAGGCTTAGCCCCCAGGAACACACCTGCGATTGAGAAGGTTACTGTTACTCATCGCAGTGGTGGGAGAACACACAGCATGGGGAACCATCGGGAGTCTCAGTGAGGGAGTATTAGAACTAGGACAGGATTGGGGTTTATACGGGCAAAACTGGGGAGTGCCTAAGGAAGTGAATTCTCTCCTGATTGAACAATTCTACAACTGATCAATAATCTTAGCTAGAAGACTAGAGAGGGTAAAGTTATAGTTGGTACAAAAGTAGTGGCCACTCATTAAGCCGAGGGAAGGAAGGATGCTTGCTGTTTTGTGTGTGTGGCGACCTGTCTGTGTGGCTACTTCGTGAGACTGTGACCAGGGGAAGAGAAATGCGATTTTGCCATACGCATCAGCATTCCTAATATCATTAAGGCTCAGCTATGAGTTGCCTGATGTCAGGGCCTGCTTTTCCTTTCTAACATGTGCTAGTTGTTCAGGCAAGGAACTGAGCCAGTTGACTTCACTTTCATCGTCTGTGCAGTAGAATTGTCTTGAGAATTAAATGTCACATAGGCAAAGGAGATGGTGCCTAGCCCACAGAAGGTTCTCCATCATGGGGTTATTTCTGGAGGAGGAAGACCAGAGGTGGCGAGAGGATGGATGGATTTTCCATCACTCAGAAGGTGGGGGAAGGGCATCGGATGGGGCCACGGCAGGAGGGCAGGTGGGGACGCTGACACCATGTAGTTTCCCTTGAAATTCCCACAAATTGGCTAGGGTCACATTTCAACTTCTTTTTGGCACTTTGGAGCTATGTTCAGTCAGGGTCTTATTTTTCCTTTCTTTCCAGAAAAAGCCAAAGACATCCTCACATTTTCCCCAGCATTTCCCTTTGTTATTCTGGGCATAGAGAGAACAGCATGAGTCCCTAGAGACTGTTTTACAAGAAAAGATGCTTTTGTTTTTTTCTTTTCATTGCAGTTATTGGTGAAATAAAGCTGAGCTCATCATCTAATCTTCTTCTTTTACACAGTTATAGACAACATTTGTTTCTTAGGATTGTAGAAAGCCCTGATGTAGCAAAAATCTTTGCTACATAATTCATTTCCAGCACATCAGGTGATGACTGAAGCTCAGCTATAGTTGCAAGGAGGTAATTTTTTCAAACCTGAAGATGAGAAGAAGCAGAAATAGCTGTTTAGTGTTGAAGTGGATCTTATGTGTTTCTAATGAGTAGAGCCAATAAGCAGCACTGGTATATAATTTGTTTGGACATTTCTAGCTAACAGTGAGCCCATGGTATTGAATATCTTCCAAGTGATTCTCATATAGAAGGATCTCCTTCCACTGTTTAAGGGTGGGTACCTTTCATTAGAGCTGCTGTTATGGTATCAGGGAAAATAGGGCATTTTGTCCTTTTAAAGGCGATTACTGTTCTCACAAATGATATGATTAAAGAAATGATAGTGTTTAGCAACATAAGCAAAATGAGAACTGCAAAAAAAATTAAAATATGCAGCATGCCTCTGGATGACAAATTTTCCTTCCTAAACAAAGAAGTTGGAAAACTCAAAACATGAAAATACCTGTATAGCCCAAAGAAACCCTAGAAAAATTTCACACTTATGTTTCACACTTAAAAGATGATATCTAGACCAATATAGGTGAATATAAAAAAAAGAAAGGGAGTTTTTAGGTTCTTTTACACTGTGGAACTCACAGACTATTCAAGTTACGATGTGTGCCCTTCCAGAGACTAACTTGGCCAAGAAACTTGCCAAAGGCTAGATTTCTCATCCGAGAATGATGGTAATAGGTTTCTTATCATGTTCTTACTGTCATTAAAGGAGTCTGATATTTGGGGTCTCTTTGTCTCTAGAAAAGTTTCCTTTTCTTCATTTTTGGTTGCATTCAGCCCTACTTGTGCTTTCCTGGTGGCTTAGCAGTAAGGAATCCGCCTGCCAATGCAGGAGACACAGGAGATGTGGGTGTGATTCCTGGGTTGGGGAGATCTCCTGGAGAAGGAAATGGCAACCCACTCCAGGATTCTTGCCTGGAAAATCCCATGGACAGAAGAACTTGGTGAGCTATAGTCCACGGGGTTGCGAAAGAGTTGGACATGACTTAGTGACTAAACAACAACAATAACAACAGCAACACAGCACTTCTTAATCTTTAAGGATTCAAATACAATGCACGCTAAGTAAGTTCAGTGATTTATATTACAGTTGTCGAAACTAAAATCCAAAGAGGTAATAAAATTAACCAGAATTGGCCAAATAGTCTGTGTACAATGCCAAGATTCGATCCCTCTAGCTTCTCATTTTTTTCCCCATTTATTTATCGTATTTATTAATGTTTAATTATGTTGCACATTTAAAATTAGTTTTCCTTTGATTTATAGTTAGAACCCAGAATCAATCTAATGATTACAGATCTACTAGAAACTCAATATTCTTTTTTGCGTTTTTATGGGAGTCTCTGTGCTCAGCAGGCTCTAAGGAGGGAGCGGAGTGTACCGTTAAGTCAATTTGCAATCAGGTAGGACTGGATGAATACAAGTTAGTGGCTTAATTAGTTTATTAGTTGGATCCTTTTTGGTTGCAAGTAATAGAAACTTAACTGTGTCACTTACTGCCATAAGTGGGAGTAACTTACTACCAACTCTGTGGGAGGCACAGAATGCAATACACCTTCAAGGACCACTGGAACTCAGACCCAAAATGTGCTGGTGAGAACAGGGGAAGGCCTACAGGCTTCAGAGGCAGACAACATTGGGTTCAAATCCTGCATCTGCCCTGCTTACCACCCGTGTGAGCTCAGCTTGGTTAAGAAATTGCCCATGTTCAGTTTCCTCTGCAAAATGGAGGTTGTAGATGTGTCCTCATGAGGTGGGCATTCAATGAGATAAAAACAGATCTCTAGAGTTAGAGGATGGACGGTTGGAGGCCTGGGGAGATCAGTGGAGGCCAGCAGTGTCCAGTCTTCTTTCTTCTGTAAAAACAGCAGTACTGGAGGGACTTCTCTGGTGGCCCAGTGGCTAAGAATCTGCGTTCCCAAGGTAGGGGGTCTGGGTTTGACCCCTGGTCAGAGAACTAGATCCCTCTTGCTGCAACTGAGAGTTCCCATGCTGCAACTAAAGATCTCACATGCTAAAGCTAACACCAGGCACAGCCAAATAAATAAACTAAAAAATAAATAAATAAGCAATCCAGTAATATTGGGGATGGAGGACACAAACCAAGGTCACACTTCATCACACACTTTGCTCTGTTTTGGTTTTTGATCCAGCTTCTCAATAACCATGTGGTTTTCCTCTCTTGTTGTAGGGGGAAAGGTTCCTTAACCTGGAGGTTCCCACTAGTAGGAGGAGAGGTGGGAAAAGCCATTTTCAAAGACAACGAGAAACACTGCTAGACCAAGGTGGCCATGTAGAGGGAAGGTTCCTGACTCCACCAAATAATTGTGATTATATTATCCTCAAAAGGGAAAAGATAAAAATGGACAAGAAATACCTTAGAAGAGATAGAACACTTGAATAACACATTTGCAGTAGTATCTGGAGTTGAAAATTGAGAATTATTTTTCTTGTAAATACTTTCAACTTTCAGGGGAACATATCTACCTAACATTTTAAAGATAAAGATAGAATAAAATATTTCCAATTATTTTTATAAGAAAAAGTATTAACTCTAATACACATGCAAAGAGCACACAAAAATATTTTTATATATGTATATATAAATATTTTATTAAGGCATTTTACTTGGGATTTAGCCACCTGTAAACATTGTAGCAAAAAGAATCTAGCAGTATGTTAAGAAAAAAATCATGACAAAGTAAGGTTCATTTTAGGACCACATTAATTTTTTAATATTATGAAGTCTATATAATTTAATTTATTAATAGCAAAGGGAAAAAATGTAATTGATCATCTTGAAAGATGCTGAAAAGCATTTGCTAAAAATTAACATTCATGCCCAATACAAAAACCTCTCAATAAAATATAAATAAATAGATAAGCTCATAACTTTTACCATGTATTTATAATCCATGGCTAGCCTCATGCTCAGTGGTAAAACTCTCATTAAAGTCAGAAACAAAAAAAAATGTTCACTGTCATAGCTATTACCTGGTAGTATTTTTTTCCAGACATGCCAATTCTATTAGAAAAAGAAATAAAATGAATAGAGGAGATAATATCATGATTTGCAGAGTGTGAAATACTTTGAAGCCATTAAAAGGACAGTAGGTTCTCCATATACTGACTCATAAAGATGTCTACTCCATATCGGGAAGAAAATATAGGCTATAAACAGTAAGTAGAATATGGTGTCGTTTTTGTAAAAGCAGAGTATATGAGTGTATGTAGTGGGTGAAAAGCATGTAAAACACTCGTGAATTGTATTTGGCAAAATATTAACTGTCTTGCTTCTGACTGATGGGCTAATAGGACCTTCTGATTTCCTACCTGTGCCTTTTGGGAACTGCTTGACTTTTTAAAAATAAATAATTTGCCCAAGGTCAAAGGCAGTTTGACTTTAAATCCTATACTTTTAACCACTCCTCTGTTATTATTAGAGAAAATGTCATTGCCATCTCCAAAACACAAATATATGTTTTAGATGTATGCTTACTACCCACTCCAGTATTCTTGCCTGGAGAATTCCATGGACAGAGGAAGGCTATAGTCCATGAGGTCACAAAGAGTCGGACACAACTGAGTGACTTTCAGTTTTCATACACATATGTATGAAAGATTTAAAATTATGACATAATAGGATTTCTAACACACAGTCAATAAATTATATTTATTAGCCTCTCTAAACCCTACTTACCTGAAATATGAGCAGGGACTATGCTTATTCAGCTTTGTATCCCCTAGCAACAAGCGAATGTCCTTCACAGAGTATTAATATTAAACAGACATATTTTATACATGTAAATATAATAAACACTAGCAAATTGGATTACATTGTACAATGAACAGTGGACTCTCTTGAGAAACCCCCCCTGGCCTTCCTTTGTGATGAGCAGTCATGCTGGCCTGCAGCTTCTATGTGGGCCAAGGTACAGCCACTGGCAGGGATCCAAGGGGTCATGGACTCAGAGCCTGGCATCCAGTAGAAGCCCCTTGAGAGATGACTTTCAGCAGCAGAAAGATATGCATTTCCTCTTCACAGAAATCTGGACCCTGCAAAAGCCTGAACGAAGACCTCATCTTTCTGCTCAGTGCCATCTTTCATGGAGGCTGTGAGGAGGAGGTTGAACATATGGCCAGCCTGTGGGGTAGGTGAACGCCGCTTATATGACCCAGCAGGCACTGAGAAGCCTAAAGGCCCTAGGTGAGCTGTCTGGAAAATACCGGGGTTTAGTTTTCTTCAGCTAGAATACAGCACCTTGTGCTTTTCCACATTCTGGTTTCTGAGCTCAAAGAACATGAAGAAGGGCTCAAGCTGACACGAGCACTGGCCGTAGAGGGAATCAGATGTCCCAACAAATGGTTCCAGTCGTGTGGTGCTGGGATGGACATTGCTGAATCTCCCTGCAGGTGCCCTTTCGGCCTTGGATCGGAGAGGTGCCATGGGAAGACCCACTGCAGGCTTCAGCGTGTCCACGTGGGGCTGCTACTAAGAAGCCCGTGAGGGTCCTATGCCACCTGAGTGGTTACTCAGGGATTGGGCAAGTGGAGAGGGTCTTTGCAATATGGTGGGCTTCCTAGAGCTTCTTCCCCACCCCCACCTTGTAGTACACCCACCACCCACTCACGACCTCCCCAATCTCCCCTCAGAACTTCATGTGGTCCTGGGCTGCCTACCTTGATTGGATTAAACTCTTCTCTCCAGTTAGTTCTCAAGTACCAAAACCTCTCTTTACAAGTTACTTTCCCCTTTTATTGGATCTAGGTTTTAGATCTAGTCCTTAAATATGTTCATCTCATCTCTCCCTCGCACCGCCTCAAAGTTTCCATGATCTAGGTCTCCATTTTCGCAAGGAATAGCTAAGAAGATTGAGGACCAAAGACTTCTTCATTAGGTGGAGAAGACAGAGAGTAACAGTGTGTTGCCCACCCACCCGCCCTCCGTGGGTATTTTTACATTCGTCCTGAGCTTTGGCTTCACTTGAGGAGCTAATTGGTAATGAAGGACTTTCAGGCAGGTTGCTGGGGCAGATGAATAAATGGGCAGTTTGATTAGTATTTTTCTAATCAAGGAGATGAATGACCACAATGTACATTCTGTCATATCAAGGACACACACAAATCATTTGTGCATTCAAGGAAGTAGCAATGCACAACTCAAGGATATAGATGATAAACATATAGATTAAAAGTATAGTCACATGAGGATTAAAAAGTGATAAAATACCATAAGGTACATTAGAAAAGAAAAAGATGAACTAGAAATAGTACTCTTTGAGCATTTATTATATGCCAGACACTATAAAAGCACTTTCATATATTCTTTTTATCTATTCCTTCCATGATTACTTTTATCATGAAGATGAGAAAACTGAGGGTCAGAGATATAAAGTAAACTGTTTTGAAAGTCCCTTGGGCAACTTCCTTGGTGGTCCAGTGACTGAGACTCCACACTCCCAATGCAGGGGGCCCGGGTTCAATCCCTGGTCAGAAAACTAGATTCCACATGCCGCAACTAAGACCCAGCACAGCCAAATAGATAAATAAATAGATTCTTTTTTTAAATTTTTTTTAAAGGAAGTCATTCTGAATAGAAGCTGCTGTGAGATCACGAGCTTTAGAGATGAAGTCAGCTTGTCCATCTTTTAGAAACACAAGACTAGAGAAAGAAGGCATGTTCTTAGGCCCACCTTCATCAGAATTACTTGAAGATTTTGCTGAATATACAGATTCCTGGGCCTCCTCAGAGAGGTATTAAATCAGAATTTCTAGGTGTGAGATACAAAACCTGAATTTTTGATAAATGTAAGAAATAGAAAAGGGGATAAAGAATAATATGTCTTAACTTTTTGATTATTGAGAATTGGTATCTGAAAATATCTTTTTAACAGTGCAGTGAGAGTTATTGAGGTATAATTTAATGCAGTAAAAGTTACCCTTTCTAGGTGAGCAGTCCTATTAATTTTGGCAAACACAGAATTATGTAACCACCAACATAATGAAGAATACTCTCTATCCATCAGAGCCTTAAGCATAATGTTAACTATAGTTTTTGTAGATATTCTATATTGAGTTGAAGAAGTGTCTGTTATTCCTAGTTTGCCTAGAGTTGTTATCATGAATATATTTAAGTTTGTCAAATACTTTTTTCTGCACCTATTGAGATGATCAATTTTTTTCTTCCTTTTTCACACTGTTGGCTTGGACTTAGCAGGTGGCTCAGTGGTAATGAATCTGCCTGCCAATGCTGGAAATGCAGGAGATGCAGTTTTGATCCCTGAGTCAGGAAGATCCCCTGGAAGAGGAAATGGCAAACCACTCCAGTATTCTTGCCAAGAAAATCCCATAGACAGAGGAGCCTTGTGGGCTATAGTCCGTGGGGTTGCAAAGTCATACAGGACTGAAGGACTTAGCACACATGGTTAAGTATGTCGAATGATTTATGTATGTTGAACCAAACTTGCATTCTCAGGATAAAGCTTATTTGGCCATGACGTTTTATCATTTTTGTAAAGTGCTAGACTTGATTTACTAATAGTTTAAGAATTTTGCCTCCATGTTCACAAGGACTGTTGATTTGTAGTTTGACTTTCTTGTAGTGCTCTGAGAGGTATGATAAATGCTAATGATAAAGTGATAGCATTTTACGATAATTGCTTTTTTTTCAATGAAATCAAACTTTTCAAGTATTTATCAATAGATTTCCTGTACTCTGGATTCTGGTTGATTTTGGCCAACAAGATGCCTTTGCAAATACAGGAAGGGAAGGGGACAATGGGGCTGGGCCATTTTTTTCCACCTGTTTTCCTGCCTTGAACCTTGTCATCTCTCTATATAAGATTACAGTTCCTGCCAGACAGTTATCTCCATATAGCTCTCTCTTGGGATTCTAGAAACTGTTCCCTCACCTTCCTTCTTTGAACTGGAGTAGAAAACAGTTCTCTTTTCTTCTTAGCCCTGGTACTGCATCTTGTGGTCTTCCCTTAACCTGGTATACCTTTGTAAATTATTCCTTAGAAAACTCAGTAATGCTTTGTGTGAACTATTTGATTTCTGCTGGAACCCTGGCTGATATATACATCATCAGCTTTCAATCCTTATATCCAATTGTATGGACTTTCAGATATCTTAGTTTCATTGAAAATTAAGTTTCTGTTTCTTGTTTCCTTTGTTTGGGAGATTTTTTTCTTTTCTTTTCTTTTTTTTTTAAGAAGAGAAGGGGACAGAAAGTACTTAGCTTGAAGAGAAGCTTTTGAGATTGTATATTGACTGCATTACTCTTCCACACTGGAGTGTAACAAGTATTGTCCATGTTTGGTTTAAAGATGGCAGATGCATCTCTTTCCCACACACCAGGAAGACTGAATCATTGCCTCTCAGCCTTCCCAGATTACCTTGAACATGACCATATTGCAAGAGCTCCATATGTCTTGAAGGCAAGAGTCACATCTTCTTTGCCTTTGTGTCCCAAGAAAATAGCCTAGAGATGAGTTATTTCCACTTATATCATTTCAAACTTTTCAAATCACTAAAGTAAAAATTTTAATTACTCATGTGTAAGCCTTGCTGTATGTTCATAGCTTTCTCTTCTCTTACTCTTACTCTTTTTCTTTTGTTCCCAGCCCTCATTGTATGCTGCATTTTTTTTTCTTTCAAATTTGAACATTTTAAGTCTTCTGTGGCCAGGCAATTTGTTAACACACCAGTCAGCAGAAGTCTGCTTCCCAAAAATCAGTAAGCCTTGGAGACAGAAGGGTTAGATGTATGAGACAAAATGGTCTCTGTTCTATTAGTTGAAAGTGAAAGTATTAGTCGGTCAGTCATGTTAGACTATTTGTGAGCCCATAGACTGTAGCCTGCCAGGCTCCCCTATCCATGGAATTCTCCAGGCAAGAATACTGGAGTGGGTGGCCATTCCCTTCTCCAGAGGGTCTTCCCAACCCAAGGATCAAACTTGGGTCTCCTGCATTGCAGGCAGATTCTTTACCATCTGAGCCACCAGGAAAGCTCTATTAGTTAAGTACTTTCCAAGTTTTCACATGTATTATAAATCTCCTGAGAACCTTGCAGGTTCTGATTCAGTGGGCTTCCTATAGACCTGTTACTCCTCATTTTTAATGCACACTCAGTGACCCTAATGCTACAAATTTACAGATCCACACTTTAAGCACGAAGTTAGACTCTTGCGGATTGGCACAAATTTAGTCATTAGTTATAGGAGACATTATTGTTAAGTTTTAATATATTTTTTCAAATGTTATTAGTTCATGGTCCCTTTTGAAAAGTGTTGCCTTCCTGACAGATGAATCTATTAGAAGGATCTAAGCAAAATATGACTCAACTGCCATTTCAAAATCAGAACTCTGTGAATTAGTTAAGCATATGTGTGAGAAAAATGTTGGGCCAAGGGAGAAGGCTTTCACCATGAAAGAGAGGCTGAAGCTTGCCATCAGTTTATTTCCGGTGGGTTAGAAACAACTTTAGGAGAATATGAAGGCTGTGATAATTCACTCTGGTTTCTCCTCAAAGTCTCAAGTTTTTTTAGGATACAATATTGGTGTCATTTATCTTTTGTCATTTATCTTTTAGATAGTCTGGGGAGAAAACCTTGTAGATGTCTTTTTGGATTTTGCTTAGTGGCTTGGAATTATGAGAATTGCCCAGCATGCTTTGCAACCATTGACCAAGCTGCAAGAGGTAGCTTTTCCTTTCACTTATACTTTCTCAGGCCCACTGTATCTTAGGATTGTTCTGGCTCCTTTCATCAAAGGTTGTTTATGGGAAGTTGATTTAGGCAAGGGGTGACCGTTTGGTTTTATTTTTGCCAATTCAAATTGATCATTAGTGGCTGGAGGGATTACGATGTTGAAAAGGATTCTAAAGTTTTGTTAAGATCCATAATTTGGGCTTCCCTTGTGGTCCATAGTTGAGAGTCCTCCTGCCAATGCAGGGGACACGGGTTTGATTCCTTGTCTGGGAAGATCCTGCATGCCACAGGGCAACTGGGCTCACACGCCACAACTACTGAGCTCCCGTGCTTCAACTACCAAAGCCCATAGGCTTAGAGCCTGTGCTCTCTAACAAGAGAAGCCACTGCAATGAGAAGCCTGTGCACTACTCAGGAAGCGAGTAGCCCTCACTCAGTGCAACTAAAAAACATCCATAAATTATGTCTGTAAGAGGGTAGAAGTAAAGCCCATGTGTCAGATATTTGCCATTTCTAACCCAGCCTTAGAAGGGAGAAGACTCATTGACAGGCTAGTGGGACATTGGTTCACTAACCTTAAGCCCTGTAACCACTAAAAGCAGCTCACATGTGGCTTTCCCTTCCTTCCCTGTTGTCAATGCCACTGTACCTGCATTGGGGATAATGTCCAAGTTTCGGCATGAGGAGTCATTTTTAATGATCTAGTCAGATATGATTTTGTTGGATGTCTTCTCATTTATATTGTCCATCCCAGCAGTCCCCACACTTTTTGGCATCAGATATTCACTTCATGGAAGACAAGTTTTCCACAGACCAGTAGGTGGGGATGATTTGAGGATGATTCAAGTGCATTACATTTAGTGTGCTCTTTATTTCTATTATTATTATTATTATATCAGCTCCACCTCAGATCATCAAGCATTAGATACTGGCGGTTGGGGACCCCTGGTCTATCCTATATCATGAGCATTTCTAAAAAGGCAATAGTTTCCTAAAGTAACAGATCATCAAGATTTGTTAGTCTAACTGGCTGGCTTTCTTTTTAAATAATCTGGCTGTCTGCCCCCTGCACGTTTTCTTCCCAGCTGGGAAGCTTGTCACCTGTCACTCTTGGGTTGATCACTAGAAAATGTCTTGTTTTGCTGTTCTCTGGACTGTGATGTGATCCTCAAGTCCCCAGGTCTAGAGGCTCTGCTGACTGTGAAAAAGCTTTTCGTGGTATCTGCATCCTTTCCATACAATGCCTTTTACAAGGCTGGAACTAAAGTCTCTTACCACACTCAGTTGGGACCTTTCTTTGCTTTGCAGAAGTGTTTTTTTCATTAGCCTTAAGATCAATGACAAACCACTGTTACACGAGGTCAGAAATTAACTTTGGGTTTGCTGGCCTTCAGTGAGTGGTTCTGTTCAGTGGGAATTGAACTGTTTATTTGGATAGGTCTGAGTCTGAGTTCTGCCATGTATTTTTTCTAATTGGTCACCTTGAGAAAGTCATCAGCCTCTCTGAGCCTTCATTTCTCATCTACAAATTGAAGATAGTAATAACTACCTCCTTGGGGTGGTGTGAATATCCTGTGTATTCAGGATCTGTCACAGTGTTTTTCACATACTTAATATAACAGATGGGCTTCCTTGGTGGCTCAGTAGTAAAGAATCTGGCTGCCAGTGCAGGAGATATGGGTTCAATCTCTGGGTCAGGAAGATTCCCTGGAGAAGGAAATGGCAACCCACTCCAGTATTCTTGCCTGGGAAATTCCATGGACAGAGGAGCCTGGCAGGCTACAGTCCATGGGCTTGCAAAAGATTCAGACACAACTTAATGATTCAACTAATGTAACAGATATTTATTCAACTTCTTTTTCCCTTTCTTCCCCCTTGTGTTTGATGTAAGGTCATATTGTGTATTGTTTTGATTTGATTTTCTTTTCATCTTAATAACTGAAGTGTTCCAAGGTTTTGTTACCATGGGAATTTCTAGGTAAAAATCAAATGTCAATAGAGTTGAGAAGAGAATGAGTTCTTAGTGACTCCAGCACTTAGGGACCAGTTGAATAGACAGGTGGGCAGAGTCCAGAAGCTTTCAGATTAAGTGAGTCTTTGAGAAATTGCCAGATTATTAGACACAGGGCCTCATTTATTCAGAAACAACTGAAGCATGGCAGGGGAAAGAGTACCATGGAAGTGTTTCGATATATGTTCTCCAAACAAGGCTGAACTCGAGTCAAGCTGGGATCTTGTTGGTATTTCATTCATTCACCGATTCATTAATTCATTGAATCATTTATATCCCAGACACTTACTTAGCACTTAGGGTGTGCTCAGTCACCCAGTTGTGTCTGACTCTTTGCGGCCCAATGGACTGTAGCCCACCAGGCTCCTCTGCTTATGGAATTTTCCGTGGCAAGAATACTGGAGTGGGGTGCCATTTCCTACTCCAGGGGATCTTCCCAACCCAGAAATCGAACCCATGCTTCTTGTGTCTCCTACTTTGGTAGGCGGATTCTTTACCCCTAGCACCACCTGGGAAGCCCTTAGGGTGTGCTAGGCACTTTATCAATCCTTGCCTCAGAGAGCTTGTGGTAGAGTGGTGGAATGGTGATTTTATATGCTGTGATATCTGTCTCATTTAACTAAAGCAACGAAGCCATTTTTTATTAAATATCTTAAGACTAGCCCTCTCTTTTCGGTATGTCCCTCATCCCAATGCATCCTCCCTTCTTATGGGGCATAAAAAAGGGTACCTGGAGAAAGATGAGATGTCCCACTTTTGCTTGCGGTGGTGTCACTGAGTTCTATCCACTGGAATTTGAATAAAAATGATGGGTGTCCTGAACTTAAAAGGAAATCCTTTGCTATGATTTCCCCCTCATTCTTCCCCTCTGTGTGCAAAGCCGAACAACCTCGGAAGGCTTTCTGAGGACAGAACCTCCTTGCTTGCCTGTTTTCTGGGATGACTTCACAGAGCAGAGTTGGCCACCTGCTGGTACACGAAAAAGCAATGAACTTCCAAGCACTTTGAGCCACTGAATTTGGAGATTTCTTTATTATATCTTCTATTGCAACAAATTAAGCAGTCATGAATTTTCAAAGTTCTAAAATAACTCAAAATAACATGAATACCATTGGTCTAGCAGAAATGTAGATTTTGTTGACCATATGAGCAATTCCTGAAGTCTGACAGACTCTGGATCCAATCTCAACTCTGGAATAATTATGTATCTAAGATTTTATACCTTCCCAAAAGAAAAGAAATTCTCAAGTCTTCAGATACCAGAGAGTCACGATCTAATGTTTTTCCAGGGCCTTCCCTCTTTGCTAGTCTAAGGTTTGGAAAAACAAATATTTGACATATGAGTGTGTCAGGTTTCTCTTGGTGTTTATGGGGAGTGTTGGAGACATGATTGGGGGCAAAAATAGAAGCAATTGAAAAGCCAGTATCTGACCATTCAAATTCATGCTGAAGAAGATAGTACTAGAAAAAACAGATAAAGGGTCATTTGTAACACTTAATTCAGGCATCCCAGGAGCTCCCACCTCTAGACAAGCAGCCTTATCCTAGCGCCATTCAGCTGAAACCGCCTCCTCTGTGCCTTGAATCATCAGAGTCAACCTTTCTGTGGTTCTCAAAGATCAATGGCCAGTACAATCTACAACAACGGGAGAACATCCTCCCCACTTACTGCTGGGTAGTGAATTCACTTATGCATTCATTCATCACACAGATACTGAGCACTTATTTTATGCCAGGGAGATTGTAGATGTGTATTTTAGTGGGTATGTAGATGAGAAACCCTGCCCAAGAAAGTCAGGACTAGAATGTACCAGAGACACAGTACAGGTACAAGGAGAAATAGGAAATGCAGCAAAGGAATCAACTCAAGTGCAGCACAAGGCAGGTGTCCCCTGTCACTCAGCAGCCTGTGTCTACTGTGATAAAGGCATGTGATTAATTACACACAGAGTCCCTATGTATGTTCCCTCACTTACTAATTGCAATTAGTTGCAGGAGCACTGAACATATTGCTTTTCCTGAATGTCAGGACATTTCGCTGGATTCCCCTTGGTTCTCTGAGAAGCCACAATTAACTTCACTAATTACTCCCTTTACCACATGTGCCTCACTTAATGGAGAACCAAACTAATGAATGTTAATCTTTTAAAAACTTTTTTTTTTCTAAAAACCATCTTGGCTGCCATCCAATTAGCACAAGCAGTGGTTCCTTAGACAAAACCACAAATACTGTCAAGTCCATCCAAGGCTAGGGGAGCAAACTCTGGTTTGGGGAATTTCTTCATATCTTCTCCAGGAGGGAGAAACTCTCTGCTCTGGCAAAAAGTCACGTGGCACTTCTGGTTGGATATACCTTGAAAGATTTTGTAACTGGCCAAGCAGGCATCTCTGCAGCGATGCATCCATAGCCCCTGGTAGCAGTGGGGAGCTGGCAACCAGAGATATGTGCCAAGGACTAGGCTAGGAATGCGGGACAGATTAAAAAGGCACACAAATCCTGCTCTGATGCCAGCAAGACAGCTAGAGCTGAGCAGGGTGATTTCCTGTCTCTGTGATCTAGGTAACGTCTTCCTCCTTAAACTCCTGTGATTGTTCTCAAGATTCCTGTGAATCCGTGTGTGTGTGTGTGTGTCTGTGTGTAAGGGAAGGCTTACTTGCTCATGACTTTTCCTACATCTGTGTATCCTGCCTCTTTGCCACATTGTGCTAGTTCAGGTGGTAAACTCAGCAGCAGCTTTGATTTTTTCTCTCTCTCTCTCCCTCACACACACACACACTTTCCCAAAGCATTCATGAGAATTTGAGGACAAGATAGTAGGTGAGTTTATATTACATGCCCTACCCCCCAAACAAATGAGCTCAAATGGAGAAGCTGGCATCACTGTAAGAAGGTGTCCTTGAGGCACCGGACTCCATGGAGATCTTCACCCCAATTGGTTCCAGCTAGAATCCGCCAGGTGAGAAATGTTTCACCCTTTGTCTGCTGCGGAGCAGTTCCTAGTTCTCCTCCAGAACCTTGATAATTCTTCTGCCTCAAGTGTGCTCATCAAGATTTTTTTTTTCAAAGATCGGGAAGAAGAGAAGTAAGAGAGAATTCTCTTTTCAACAGGAATTCTTGTACAAACTGCTAGGATAGGGGTTCCCAACCTCTAGGATCTAATGCCTGATGATCTGAGGAGGAGCTGATGTAATAATGATAGAAATACAGTGTACAGTAAATGTAATGCACTTGAATCATCTCAAAACCATCCCCTACACTTATCTGTGGAAAAGTTGTCTTCCAGGACAATAGTCCCTATTGCCAAAAAAGTTGGGGACAATTGTGCAGCTAGAACAGCACCTCTTTTTATGTCATCATCACTACAATGCATTCTCCTAATTACAACTTAGAATACCTGGCACTCTAGTGAGCTTTAAAAAAAAAATTAATTAATTAATTAATTTTTTTTTGCTAGGTCTTCATTGCTGAGTGGGCTTTTTCTCTAGTTGTAGTGAGCAGGGGGCTGCTCTCTAATTGCAATTCCTGGGCTTCTCATTGTGGTGGCCTCTGTTGCTGTAGAGGACAGGCTCTAGGGCATGCAGTCTTCAGCAGCTGCAGCACATGGGCTCAGTAGTTGCAGCTCCCAGGCTCTAGAGCACAGGCTCAATAGATGTGGTGCACGAGCTTAGTTGCTTTGTGGCATGTGGGATCTTTTCAGATCAGGGATCAAACCTGTGTCTCCTACATTGGCAGGCAGATTCTTTACCACTGAGCCACCAGGGAAGCCCCACTAGTGAGCTTTTTTAATACGCCATGTTTATCGAGCGTCGCTGTAACCCAGGCAAGGCATCATGTCTCATAGTCACATTCTGCAAGTTAAGAAACTGAGCCTCCAGGTGGTGAAAGCCCAAATGAGCATGGCTTATTTTAGGTAAAATGTTCTTTCTGCCTTGTCTTGCTCTAAGATGGCTGCTTCTTGGAGGTATAGGAGGGATCAGGAACTAGTGAATCATCTAACTCTGGCCCTTATCTCTTTCATTCCACTCCAAATTCCATTCTTGCTTTGAAGCAATGTCCTGAGGTACTTGGAGCAGAATATGAGACTAGTCAACCCGCATTGGGTTATTTGCCATGTTTTTCAGCCTTGACACTATAGAAATTTTATGTAAGATAATTTTTTGTCAGTGAATGGAGATGTTGTATGATGTTCAGCAGCGTCCCTGGCCTCTACCCACGAGATGCCAATAGAATACCCACTCCAATTTGTGACAATCAAAAGTTTCTCCAGACATTGCCAAGTGTCCCCTAGGGAGACAAATTCACCTGTGTTTGGGAACCACCGAGTTATTGTCACACACACATTGTTGGGGTGGTTTGTCTTCATGACCTGTACCACGGATAATTGGTCATGTTGAGCATCTCAGAAAAGAAATGCAAATCCTGCAAGGCATATGGGAAAGAAAAGGGATTTGAACCTCTTGTTCACTTTTCACTGGAAAGAGGACATGTGCCTTCACTCTGCTAAAGACAAAGGAAGATAAATATGCCGCCCCTTTCCATGGCAAGAGCTCTTCTGATGGCTCCGACTTTAACAACAAACTGCAAGCGGTGCCAAGAACCACGCATCAGTCCATTTAAGGAAAAGATGGCATATTTGAACAGCTTGACACTGTGAAGGCATAAATTATTGGGAGAGACAAATGTGAGCTGGAGAGATTTGTAAATGTGGCAGACGGTAATCCTGGTATTTCGCATTAATTGTTTTTCTCAGGCAGGAGACCTCCTGTGATTTACATTCTGGAGTAGGGAAATGATGGACTGAGCCAGACAGCTTGTCACCTCCGGAGAAGACGAGTGGGGAAGTGACAGCTGTCTTGGAAGCTCCTATTTCTTCCAGAGCATCAGGGGTGCTGTCACATGCCTGGGGGGAGGCCAAGTGGGAGGAGTAGAGGAGTGAGCCCGGTAGCTGAATGGAAGAACAGAAGAATAGGTGGCACAGTCCTTTCCGACCAAGGGCTGAAAAGTGATGTGCAAATAAGCAGGGGAAGGCATCAGGTAGACGCTGGGGTTCAGCTTTTCTGGCCCTTCCCGCAAGTGGGAACCCGCTCTACTTTGTGAAGGGGCGGGTATTGGGAGGGGTGGTTAGAGACATCAGAAGGAACAGAGGGTGTTTGTCCAGACCACAGAAACTTTGGTCAGTGCAGAAGTGTGGATTGAATCCTGGCTCACCGGGTACAGCTGATGAGGGAACAGGGAAAGGTCACGTTGTCTCCCTTGTGTCAGTATGTTCCTTTACTTTGTCCTTTCCAGAACCACTTTGCCCAGAAGCTATTGCTCCTTTCTCCAAACCCCAAGGATGAGCTAAGCCCCTCCTGCACTGAGAGGGCTCCATCAGATGGGGCTGCCTGCAGACTGGAGCAGAATTATCATGTGTCCTAGGCACAGAAAAATCTATGATTTTACCACTAGTCATGTATGGATGTGAGAATTGGACCATAAAGAAAGCTGAGTGCTGAAAAATTGATGCTTTTGAACTGTGGGGTTAGAGAAGACTCCTGAGAGTCCCTTGGACTGCAAGGAGATCCAACCAGTCCATCCTAAAGGAAATCAGTCCTGAATATTCATTGAAAGGACTGATGCTGAAGCTGAAGCTCCAATACTTGGGCCACCTGATGCTAAGAACTGACTCATTTGAAAAGGCCCTGATGCTGGAAAAGATTGAAGGCAGGAGGAGAAGGGGACGACAGAGGATGAGATGGTTGGATGGCATCACCTACTCAATGGACACGAGTTTGAGCAAGCTCCAGGAGTTGGTGATGGACAGGGAAGCCTGGCATGCTGCAATCCATGGGGTCTCAAAAAGTCACACATGACTGAACGACTGAATTGAACTGAGGCACAGAAGTTCTGGAAACCAGCCAGAAGCAGTGAAAAGAGATATTTAGTGGACAACGTGTGGTCAGGACTGGACCAACGAGCCATCAGGGTTGTCAGACCCCTTAGTAAGAGATGTGGTCAGGGAAGTGGTGGCATTGTTGCAGGAAGTGGGACCCCTTCCAAGGCCCATGAATGCGGTCTTGTCTAACACTTAGAAATGAATTGTCCAAGTAGACATGCAAGCTGGCAGAGCAAGCGATTTTACTGGAAAGGGGCACCCGGCTGGAGAGTAGCAGGGTAAGGGAATCCAGGAGGACTGTTCTGCCACATGGCTCGCAGGTTCCAGTTTTATGGGGATGGGATTAGTTTCTGGGTTATCTCTGGCCAATCATTCTGACTCAGGGTCCTTGTTGCTGTCACACGCATTGCTTATCCAAGATGGATGCCAGAGAGAAGGATTCTGGGAGGTGGTTGAACATGTGGCATCTCCTTTTGACCCTTCCTGAACTCTTCCTGTTGTTGGTGACTTTTTAGTTCCATGTTCCTTACTAGGACCTCTTGTCATAAAATAACTCATGCAAATAGTTACTGTGGTTCCTGGCCAGGGTGGGTGGTTTCAGTCGGTGTACTTCCTCTAACAGCATTGACAGGCAAGGTTGCTTCATTGGGCAGTATCATGTCAGCCTGGCCAAAGCTGGAGCCATGTTTCCAGAATCTTCTTCCCTGTGGGGTTCAGGGTCAGAGTGAGCCCAGGAGGACTTTGAATGGATTTGGAAGGTGGCAGTGAAGCAGCAGGCATTCCTCCCAGAAGATGGTCATGGTCATCAGTGGTGAAAGGTGGACAACCAGATGCCCAGTGGGCCCTGGTTTGTCTTATTCTCCCACTCTGGACCCATCTTATCCTACTGACCAGTGGCCTCTCTGACCAGTATCAGCCCAGGTCTGTGGACAGGCTTCTCTGTCCGTGGGACTCTCCAGGCAAGAATACTGGAATGGGTTGCCATGCCCTTTTCCAGGTGCATTTCTTTGGCTCATGGAGGCAGGAGTTCACAGACTCCGCAGGAGTCCCCCTGCCGGGTGTCAACTAAAAATGACGCACAACTTGAGAGTTGAGAGTCAAGTTTTATTTGGGGCAAAATGAGGACAGCAGCCTGGGAGACAGCACCTCAGATAGCTCTGAGAGACTGCTCCAAAGAGGCAGTGGGGAAGCTCGGTATACAAGATTTTGGTGAAGGGGGAGTTCAGCGCAATTAAGCACTCATTTTACAAAAGACCTTCTGCTATTCATCAGGAGCTGATGTCATCATGAAGGGATTTAATGCTTTTCTAGATATGAGATGTAAGGATTGGGATCATAAAATCAGTTCCTGAAAATATCCAACTATTTAAAGCCCTGTTCCAACCTGAACTACCTCAGGGGGTGTTGAAGGTCAGCAGCTACCACAGCACAGGGTTTAATCTCCGCAGAGGCAGATGGCAAATGCCCTTGTTGTTCAGTCATTGACAATGCTCTTGGCAAGTGCCCATTTGTAGTTTACACAGGTATCAACTTAAAAAATATTCACAACCTAAAAGTTGAGAGCTATGTTTTATTCAGTGGGAATTTTTAGGACTTCAAGCCAGGAGACAGCATCTCAATTAACCCTGAGAGAACTGCTCAGAGGAGGCAAGGGGGAGGAGCCAGGTTTTATAGAAATTTTGTAACAAAAGGCAGATAGTCTGAACATCAAAAGATTATTGTTAATTAAAGAAAAGCAGATAAACCAAGTTAGGGGATTTAGTGCTTTTCTATGTATGGGAAGGTACAAGAGTCTGGACTCTCTGAAGTCATTCCTTTCATATACACCTCAGCTATCCCAGGCCAGTAGCCTGTGTTTCTTTTACATCCTGAGCTCCCTTGGGGCTCACCGTAGGGAGTGCCTGCATGTGCGTGAAAAGTTGCTTCAGTTATGTCCAACTCTTTGAGGCACTGTGGACTGTAGCCTACCAGGCTCCTCTGTCCATGGGATTCTCCAGGCAAGAATACTAGAGTGGGTTGCCATGCCCTTCTCCAGAGGATCTTCCCGACCCAGGGATCGAACCCCGTCTCCTGCACTGCAGGCAGATTCTTTACCACTGAGCTACGAGGAAAGCCCCTACTGTAGGGAGTGGCTGCAGTCTGATAGCAGTTAGATGTCAGGTATTCTCCTTTCTGAGTGCCCTTAGGGCTCACCAGCTCACACTGGAGGGCTGCAGTTTGCTGATGACTGTGACATCCTTGTTTACTGATAGGGTAGGAAATATTCTGTTTCTCAGTGTGGACCCACAGGAACCCAGAAAGTGGAGCTGAGGGTCATGGAGAGATGAGAATGTTCATGAAGCGGGAATCTGGACCATGATCTGGACCCCGGTTACCCCTGGTCTATATGGTGCTTTTGTGTGAAGCACAAAGACACCTCCAACAGACAAAACCTGGGCTGGGGTCTTGGTTTGGGCAGCAGAGCCGAGGCTGGATTTCAGCTCCCACTTCAGCAGGGCCTTGCCTGCATTGCCACGTGCAGCACCTGAAGGGTATGATGAGTTTGTGTTCAGCTACCTGAGGTCAGAAGGATGTCAGAACGTTTTGCTGAAGAGGGATTTGGTGAGTAAGAATCCCACATCTGACTCTATGGGGCACAACCAGCTGCCCAAAATGTACCTGTCAAGTGTTGAGTTGACTGGCACTGCTGATGATGCTATTGTTCATCTCGATTAATTTCTTTTGTCATTTCAAAGGCTTTGGGGGCACTATTGACCTGCTGTGCAAACACAAGATGAGCCTCCTCCCCGTCCCCCCCATTAAGATCTTCATGCTAGGCCTCCAGGGACACGTACACAACTGTGATGATCACAGGTTGGTGTGAACCTGCCAGTCTCTACAGTGGGGAAAGGAGGTGAAGTGGGAGCTGACGTTTATTGACCCTTACTACCTACCTGGCTGTGAGACACTTTACCTACACTTGTGATTTAAGTCACCTAACTATTCACGAAGCAGGCACTTCCAACTGTGTCCAACACTAGAAGATACATTAGCTAACTTGCCCCGTCTCAGTAAGTAAGCACTCGGATGGAATTTGGTCCCAGTTCTGTCTTCTCAGGAGTCTGTGTGAAGAAGGTGCAGTTGTCTTTGGAGCTGCTGTAAGCAAAGCAGTTTAGAAGCAGACGTAGGCAGTGATGGGCCTCTGACATTGGCGGGATTCCTTTGTCCATTTGTGCCAATGAGGTGTCTGCATTTCTCTGGGGTGAGGAATCCTGGGTGAGGGAATGTGCAGATTAATGTCCTATAACTGGCACTTTGTTGACCAGGAAGCCAGTACCTGAAAGAGAGGAAGTTTGTCTGAAAGCAGCCTTTGTTTGCTCTCCCCTGATCATGTCAGTCTTACCATCAGTGCTTCTGATGTGCTCTTGGGACACTGCTGCCTGTCAGGGAGGAGAGCCGTATAAGGATCCGAGTGTCACCTTGGGAACAATTCTTGGGGCTGTACAATATAATTGTTCCTGGTTGATTTGAACTTGGACTTTGAGCACCTCGCCTGTGAATGAATTGTTTCTTTATGAGAAGAAAAAAAGAAGGCCACGTCTCTGAGCAGAATATGTATTCTTGAGCCCAGAAGACCTCAGCACAGCCCCGATCCCTGTCATTTAAATTATCAAGAAGAGAAAAAACATCTCATCTGTTCTTAGTGTCCAGGTTCTAAACCAGCAAAAGGGATGCCCCTACCTTCCTGAGCTAGCCCAGGGCTGGCTCTTTGACCTTATGTTAGTTTGGGCTGCTTTCTCTGTGACAGTCTCTCGGGGAGGAATCTGAAACTAGGGCTTCCTCACTTCTGGGCACACTGCCTCAAGTTTGAGAAGTAAAATGTCATGATGTCATTGTGTGTATGTGTGTGTGTGTGTGTAGATAGTGTGCATATATAGGAGAGAACCATCCATTTACTTCAAAAGAAATCTGGGATAGATACAAAGCAGACACCCACATGCTCCTTGCCTGTTATAATAATCCCTATTCAGATGTCAGCAGCTTTAAGAGGCTGTTCAAGTGGTAAAAAGTTGTGCTGTTTTGCCAATCACTGCATATGAATGAGGCCAGGCATTTTCACTTTTATTTGTCCTCCCCTGAAGTTTTGAAAAAAGTACCTAACTGCTGAGTAGATAGGTATACTCGATAACTCCTTGGAGAACTCTTAAGCTAGAAGCAAGGACTCAGGCAGGAGAACAGCTTCATGTCCCCTTCTCTGGTCATTCAGATAAACTTTATGATCCAGAGAAAGTGTTTCATGTTGTTCCCTTTGGTGATTTGAAACGTGGCAGTGAGGAAGGAGTGATTTACCCAAGTTATGGCAGGTTGACAGGTACAGGGAAATGGAGCCTGTACAAACAAAACAGAAAAGTAGATCTTATCTTAACTGTAATTGCTTCTAGAGATGATAGGACTTTTGTCTGGCACCTAGTCAGTACTAGAGGCCTTTGCCTTCCTGCAGATTCTTGTAGTCAGCTTGATGCTACCAACTCTCAGAGCTCTCCCCTGGCTGCCTGAGATAATGTAGTCACCTACCTGGGGTCCTTTCCTAGCTCCCTGTGCCCTGCCCTCTGAACAGTATTGGTCACAGTGATAGAACCCAACTCAACCAAAACTAGAAAGTAAAGGAGGCTTGACTGGTGTACTAGGCAGTTCAGGGATGACTGGATTTAAGAGATCAAATCCAATTAGGTTTTAGGATACTCAGTCCATCTATTAGAATCCGCCTGCTTCTTTCACATTTCTCTACAAGCTCTTTCCATGAGATGGTCCATGGTGGCTTCTTGCCTATATCCCACCATGTCATTCTCTGCTGCCCCCTTCTCCTGTTGCCTTCAATCTTTCCCAGTATCAGAATCTTTTCCGATGAGTCAGCTCTTTGCATTCAGGTGGCCAAAGTATTGGAGTTTTAGCTTCAGCATCAGTCCTTTCAATGAATATTCAGAGTTAATTTCCTTTAGCATTGACTGGTTTGATCTCCTTGCAATCCAAGGGACTCTCACTAGTCTTCTCCAACACCACAGTTCAGAAGTTTCAATTCATCAGTGCTCAGCCTTCTTTATGGTCCCACTCTCCCATCCATATACAACTACTGGAAAAACTATAGTTTTGACTAGAGACAGAAAACAGAATACTCAGCACAGAACTTGAGCAAGCTACCTCTGTCCAAGAGAGTACACGTTCAGTTGTTCCAAGATCTCTGTGTACCTGGATACTTTGAGGAATGGCAAGAGGGTTGAGTGGTTGGAGGGGAATGAGTGGAAAAGGAATTATTTTTGAAGATTCAGAAGATATTCTTGGCTTTCACAGTGTCCTCAATGAGAACCAATAGAGAGCATAATGAATCCAACCATTGCTACCTGGAATGTTATAATTGATAGAGATTTTGACTTTCTGGAATGGTGCTTCGACACAGTTTTACCACATCAACCTTTATTTTTAAATGCTGATTGCCATAGGTGTGTATGTGGCAGGGTGGGGTGGTGGGAAGGCTCATAATTCCAGCTAGAATTACCTCCTCCTGTTCAACTCCAACTGATCAGGAGGGTAGAGGACCAGGAAGAGACAGGGAGGCTGCATGAACTCACTGTATAGCTGCTTACAAACATGGGAGCTGAGATTCTCATGGAATAGAAAGTGGGAAGAAAACAGTTCAGGGAGACAAGCCTTGAGACCTAAACTTCATCTTTTTCCTGGCCACTAGCAGCTCTGCATCTCCAGTTACCTCTTGCCTGTTAGTTTCAAGTCCAGGCATGCCAGGAGCACTCATTTCCATAAGAGGAAGTTGATTCCTCCTTCTTCTAATCAGATATGTATTTCTTCTCTTTCATAAGAAACACACAGAAACTTGGCAGATTTTCATATCAGTGGCTATTTAAACCTCTTTTTCTACTGTGTACACACCAATGTCCTCTGTTTCTTACCTCCTTGTAGACAGTGAGCTTCTCTACAAAAAGGCAGTATTTAGAACTGACTAGGATCTACCCCCTGTTTTTGTGCCAAATTTAGAAGCCATTGGCTTCTTAACAGGAAGTGGCATGTTTTGGATGTATTTATAGGAAGTTGGCAGCAGTAGGCCCAACGTGGAGTAACTGGAAAATGATTTGTGGTGGAGATCAGAATTAAGCTGCACTGTGGACAATAAACAGCATTTTGACAGCTAAAGGGAAAAGGAAGAGGTGTTTGGGGCTGGTGCAATAGAATGAGCAAAGGCTTAAAACTGGGGAGGATTGTGACTTATTAGAAGCAAAGTGTTTGCCTGCAGTATAGGCTGTGTGCTACTGAGAAATAGATGGGAAAATTGGAGGTTGAGGACTTGCTACTCCCCTTCCTACTAAGTGGAGGACTTAGATTCAGGATGGGAGTTGGGGCTCGGCTATGGCTTAACTGGGGTTGGCCTGTGATGTCAGGATAGAGCAAAGGGGTGGCCCAAGGAGGTGTCCTGAGAGGAAGAAAAGCAGAAAACCACAGAGGGGGTCTAAACAAAGTGTGTGATCAAATGAACTTCTCTAGCATAGGCTCTGTCCACAGAGCTGGTACAAAGAGGCCTCTGATCTCAGGGGAAAGAAAGAAGCTGGTTCTGAAGCAAGAAGAGAGGGGTAAGAGGAAGCGGGTAAGGTGAGAGTGTGCAGGTAAGATCAAGGGAGTTCATTTGAAAGAGACAGAAGAGGTTTCTGAGGCTGTGATGATAAGTACTGGGATTCTTTTCATGGGGGCCTGAGTGGGCCTTAAACCCAGAGGGATGGAATGGGGAGGGAGGTAGGAGGGGTGTTCAGGATGGGGAACACATGTAAACTCATGGCTGATTCATGTCAATATATGGCAAAAACCACTACAATATTGTAAAGTAATTAGCCTCCAACTAAAATAAATAAATTAAAAAAAAAAAAAGCAGTCACAGCCTCCTCCCCTCCTTTAACAAGTTACCCTCAAGGGCTCCTGACCCTGTGTCAGCCCTACATGCCAGGCTAAAGGGTTTGGGTTTTATCTCAGTGAGATGTAGGTGGTGGATGTATCCAGACTTGGCATCTCCTCCCTGTGGGAGTTTCTCTTCTCACATAATTCCCACATTGAAACTTAGACTGCTAATTCTACAGGCACGGCTGAAAAATGGAGGTATTTAGCAAGACCGCTGGTGGGCATCTGGAAGAAAAATCATGCTGCTCACTACAGAGCAGAATTTTAATAAAATTCCCTTTAGACTTTCTCGAGTTCTCTAACCATCATAGTGTCTGTCTCTAGCAACCACCTTATTGTCCCTCTTTTCCTTCCTAATGTCAGATTCTGTAAATCCCTTCTTAAGTGTGTGTGTTAGTCGCTCAGCGGTGTCTGACTCTTTGTGGCCCCCATGGACTGTAGCCCACCAGGTTCCTCTGTCCATGGAATTCTCCAGGCCAGAATGCTGGAGTGGGTTGCCATTCCCTTCTTAATGGGACTTTCCTGACCCAGGGATTGAACCCAGGTCTCCTGCATTGCAGACAGACTCTTTACCTTCTGAACCACAAGGGAAGCCCAAATCCCTTCTTAGCCTCAAGCAATTAGATCACGCTTTCTGTGATCATGACCCACTGAGCAAAACAAAAGTAAAAAGGATTGCATTTTTGCCTCAAGTATGTTCCTTAGAGGACCTCATTGTCCAAGTCCGAATAGCTTAAAAGGATATTCCTGCCACAAAGCAGGGCTCTTTACAGTGTGGATTCTTTCCCTCAACGTTATTGCATGAGGTCTCCTGGATGAGGCCACCCGAAGTTGAACACAGAGTTTAAGAGACAGGCTGAATCTAGCAGCTCCATTGTGGGATGGAGGGTAAAGAGATGTCAGGGAAGGTCACTTGATGAAAGAAAGGGAAGACGGCTGCAACCTTCCCAGGAGGGAGTGGGGAGGGAGGGTCTGGACAGAAAGACAGTAACTCTTCATTTGGTGCCTACATGACTCAGGGCCCTGAGTCTACAGCAGTGAACCAGGTTGTACTCTTCCCCTTCAGGAGCTCAGAGAGGAGGAGGAGATGGAGGTGCAGCCATGGCCTGTCCTCACTCAAGGCGAACCGTGTCCTTGTAGCAAGTCTACGCATTTAAGAGTGTGTGCGAGTAAGGCCTTGAGATTGGGGTGAGCAGTCCTACAGGAACGCTGCAAAAGAAAAAATGGAAGAAAGAAAAACATGTAGCTTCTGGCTGTAGGATAAAACTCCTCACCCCATCTTCATTTTGGGAGGCAAAATCTAAATGTGACTTATGGCTTTAAACAAAGTACAGATTTCTGCCAAGCACCTCCCCATTGTGATTTTTATTTTTTAAACATTTCAAGAGCACTTCGTCATTCCAGATTGTCATTTTCAAATTGGCAATGGGAGTGATTATGATAATAAAGTATTTTGATCAGAGGCAATTTGCAAAGGGCTTTAAAAATCTTCATTACTCTCTAGATCCTGCCTCCTTCCTAGCTTGTCCCAGTGCCAACCAACAAGAGAACTCAGCAGGCCTTTTAATCATGACAGTCTTGGTGGCGGTTTGTTTCACTGCTTTTCAGTGAACTTATTCTTACAGTTAGTACTGGTGAAGAGGGCTGGTCATATCAACCTAGTTCTTTGGAATAGAAAATGGGCATCGCTGAAGCTGGGGCCTCTTGTGACTCGGTCTCTAGGAGGTTTGGCATGAATCTCCACATCGAGATGCCTGTTTATCAGGTTGAACATACATCTCTAGTGACACTGCCTAGGCAGTCACTACCTCTGATGTCTGCCACCCTCAGTAGTCCACAGCGAGTGAGCCTAAGTCATGAAGATGTTTAAAGACATTTGGTGGCCCTACTGGTAAAGAACCACTCTGCCAGTTCAGGAGACCTGAGTTTGATCCCTGAGTTGGGAAGATCCCCTGGAGGAGGGCATGGCAACCCACTCCAATATTCTTGCCTGGAGAATCCCATGGACAGAGGAGCCTGGTGGGCTATAGTCCATAGGGTTGCAAAGAGTTGGACCTGACTGAAGCAACCTAGCAAGCATGTGTGTCCTAATACCGTAGATTACAGTAGTGACCTTCTGTGAGCTTTCAGATAGGAGCAGGGTCTCCTGCAGAATTAACTCCGTGCTTCCTCCTTTCCTGTACTTTCCATGCTTCATAGACTAGAACCTGTCACTCAGATGTCAGCTAAGGCCTCTTGTCCCTTTAGTCAGTCAGTTCAGTCATTCAGTCATGTGCGACTCTTTGTGACCCCATGGACTGCAGCAGGTCAGGCCTTGCTGTCCATCACCAACTCAGGCTTTGGCATAGTCAATAAAGCAGAAGTATATGTTTTTCTGGAGTTTACTCAAACTCATCTCCAATGAGTCAGTGATGCCATCCAGCTATCTTGTCCTCTGTCGTCCCCTTCTCCTCCTGTCTTCAATCTTTCCCAGCATCAGGGTCTTTTCCAAGGAGTCAGTTCTACACATCAGGTGGCCAAGTATTGCAGTTTCAGCTTCACAATCAGTCCTTCCAATGAATCTTCAGGACTGATCTCCTTTAGGATGGACTGGTTGGATCTCCTTGCAGTCCAAGGGGCTCTCAAGAGTTTTCTCCAACACCACAGTTTAAAAGCATCAATTCTTTGGTGCTCAGCTTTCTTTATAGTCCAACTCTCACATCCATATATGACTACTGGAAACACCGTAGCTTTGACTAGACAGACCTATGTTGGCAAAGTAATGCTCTGCTTTTTAATATGCTATCTAGGTTGGTCATAACTTTTCTTCCAAGGAGCAAGCGTCTTTTAATTTCACCATCTGCAGTGATTTTGGAGCCGAAGAAAATAAAGTCTGTCACTGTTTCCATTGTTTCCCCATCTATTTGCCATGAAGTGATGGGACTGGATGCCATGATCTTAGTTTTCTGAATGTTGAGCTTTAAGCCAACTTTTTCACTTTCATCAAGAGGCTCTTTAGTTTTTCTTCACTTTCTGCCATAAAGGTGGTGTCATCTGCATATCTGAGGTTATTGATATTTCTCCCGGCAATCTTGATTCCAGCTTGGGCTTCATCCAGCCTGGCATTTCCCATGATGTACTCTGCATATAAGTTAAATAAACAGGGTGACAGTATACAGCCTTGACGTACTCCTTTCTTGATTTGAAACCAGTCTGTTGTTCCTGTCCAGTTCTAACTGTTGCTTCTTGACCTGCATACAGATTCCTCAGGAGGCAGGTCAGTTGGTCTGGTATTTCTCTCTCTTTAAGAATTTTCTACAGTTTGTTGTGATCCACACAGTCAAAGGCTTTGGCATAGTCAATAAAGCAGAAGTATATATTTTTCTGGAATTCTCTTGCTTTTTCGATGATCCAACAGATGTTGGCAACTTGGTATCTTGCTTCTCTGCCTTTTCTAAACCCAGCTTGAACATCTGGAAGTTCTTTGTTCATGTGCTGTTGAAGTCTGGCTTGGAGAATTTTGAGCATTACTTTGCTAGCATGTGAGATGAGTCCAATTGTGCGGTAGTTTGAACATTCTTTGGCATTGCTTTTCTTTAGGATTGGAATGAAAACTGACCTTTTCCAGTCCTGTGGCCACTGCTGAGTTTTCCAAATTTGCTGGCATATTGAGTGCAGACTTTCACAGCATCATCTTTTAGGATCTGAAATAACTGAAATTCCATCACCTCCACTAGCTTTGTTTGAAGTGATGCTTCCTAAGGCCCACTTGACTTCACATTCCAGGATGTCTGACTCTAGGTGAGTGAACACACCATCGTGATTGTCTGGGTCGTGAAGATCTTTTTTGTACAGTTCTTCTGTGTATTCTTGCCACCTCTCCTTAATATCTTCTGCTTCTGTTAGGTCCATACCATTTCTGTCCTTTATTGAGCCCATCTTTGCATGAAATGTTCCCTTGATATCTCTCATTTTCTTGAAGTGATCGCTAGTCTTTCCCATTTTGTTGTTTTCCTCTATTTCTTTGCATTGATCGCTGAGGAAGGCTTTCTTATCTCTCCTTGCTATTCTTTGGAACTCTGCATTCAAATGGGTATATCTTTCCTTTTCTCCTTTGCTTTTTGCTTCTCTTCTTTTCACAGCTATTTGTAAGGCCTCCTTAGACAGCCATTTTGCTTTATTGCATGTCTTTTTCTTGGGGATTGTCTTGATCCCTGTCTCTGGTACAGTGTCATGAACCTCCATCCATAGTTCGTCAGGCACTCTGTCTATCAGATCTAGTCCCTTAAATCTATTTCTTGCTTCCACTGTGTAGTCATAAGGGATTTGATTTAGGTCATACGTGAGTGGTCTAGTGGTTTTCCCCACTTTCTTCAATTTCAGTCTGAATTTGTCAATAAGGAGTTCATGATCTGAGCCACAGTCACCTCCCGGCCTTGTTTTTGCTGACTGTATAGAGCTTCTCCATCTTTGGCGGAAAAGAATATAATATATCTGATTTTGGTGTTGGCCATCTGGTGATGTCCATGTGTAGAGTCTTCTCTTGTGTTGTTGGAAGAGGATGTTTGCTATGACCAGTGCGTTCTCTTGGCAAAACTCTATTAGCCTTTGCTCTGCTTCATTCTGTACTCCAAGGCCAAATTTGCCTGTTACTTCAGGTGTTTCTTGACTTCCTACTTTTGCATTCCAGTCCCCTATAATGAAAAGGACATCTTTTTTGGGTGTTAGTTCTAAAAGGTCTTGTAGGTCTTCATATAACTGTTCAACTTCAGCTTCTTCAGCGTTACTGATCGGGGCATAGACTTGAATTACCATGATATTGAATGGTTTGCCTTGGAAACGAACAGAGATCATTCTGTCATTTTTGAGATTGTATCCAAGTACTGCATTTCAGACTCTTTTGTTGACCATGATGGCTACTCCATTTTTTCTAAGGGATTCCTGCCCACAGCAGTAGATATAATGGTCATCTGAGTTAAATTCACCCATTCCAGTCCATCTTAGTTCGCTCATTGCTGGAATGTCAACATTCACTCTTGCCATCTCCTGTTTGACCACTTCCAATTTGTCTTGATTCATGGATGTAACATTCAAGATTACTATGCAATATTGCTCTTTACAGCATCAGACTTTACTTCCGTCGCCAGTCACATCCACAACTGGGTGTTCTTTTTGCTTTGGTTCCATCTCTTTATTCTTTCTGGAGTTATTTCTCCACTGATCTCCAGTAGCATATTGGGCACCTACCAACCTGGGGAGTTCATCATTCAATGTCCTATCTTTTTGCATTTTCATACTGTTCATGGAGTTCTCAAGGCAAAAATACTGAAGTGGTTTGCCATTCCCTTCTCCAGGGGACCACGTTTGGTCAGACCTCTCCACCATGACCCGTCTGTCTTGGGTGGCCCTACACAGCACTCATAGTTTCATTGAGTTAGACAAGACTGTGGTCCATGTGATCAGTTTAGTTAGTTTTCTGTGATTGTGGTTGGTTTTCATTTCTCTGCCCTCTGATGGATAAGGGTAAGAGGCCTGTGGAAGCTTCTTGATGGGAGAGACTGACTGAGGGGGAAACTGGGGCTTGTTCTGATGGACAGGGCCATGCTCAGTAAATCTTTCATCTAATTTTCTGTTGATGGGCAGGGCTGTGTTCCCTCCCTGTTGTTTGACCTGAGGCCAAACTATGGTGGAAGTAATGAAGATAATGGGAATCTCCTTCAAAATGTCCCATGCAGGCACTGCTGCACTCAGTGCCCCCGACACTGTAGCAGGCCACCGCCAACCCAAGCCTCTGCCAGAGACTCCTGGACACTCATGGGCAAGTCCGGGTCAGTCTCTGGTGGGGTCACTGCTTCTTTCTCCTGGGTCCTGGTGCATACAAGGTTTTGTGGCAGAGCAGATGGATGGAGATAGAAGGACATGTGCTCATCTTTTCCTGAAGAACTCAAAAATTACAACTCACTGAACAACCATCAGTAGGAGAATGTTGGATCCCACCAAAAAAAGATACCCCACGTCCAAGGGCAAAGGAGAAGCTCCAGAAAGACGGTAGTAGGGGTGAAATCTCATTTAGAATCAAACCCCATACCTGCCAGAGACGCTTGGAGGGCTCGAACAAACCTTGTGCACACCGGTACCCAGAGACCCCACAGAGACTGAACCAGAACTGTGCTGGAGTATCTCCTGTGGAGGTACGGGTCAGCAGTGGCCTGCTGCAGGGGCAGGGGCTCTTGGTGCAGCAGACCTGGATATGGCATAAGCCCTTTTGGAGGAGGTCGCCATTAATCCTACCACAGAGCAGCCGGAACTTGCCCCTTCAGGATCTGGTGAAATTCCACAGCCTTGTGGGGCAAGGGCAGCCTCTGCTTTCTCATACTCCTCTCTGTTGCCACCTATGGGCTGAACACAGAACTCCTCTTCTCAGAAAAATCTGCTCTGTTCGGAGGTTTTATCAGTCTATTCTTTATTTTACTTTCCAGTACATTTTACGGATGTGCAACAGGGAAGGGATTGGTCCCTCCCATTCTTTCTCCCTTTTTTCTTCTCTAGTGGAAAGCCTCCCTGTTCTCCTAAATCTGAAGTTTTGCATTCATCGAGCTCCTTGGGAATCTCAGCTTCAGCCACAAGTAGTTTGCCAAGGAATTTTTTCTGGACGAATGCACACTGTCCCTCAAAGGAATCCTGGTAAATTTGATTTTCTCAATTTTGTTACAGCAATTTAGGGTCAAAGGATAGGACATCCAGTGGAGGACTTATCGGAACTCTGATGGACAGGGGTCAGTGCTCATCTATGGATTAGTAAGCATGAATCAAGAGTTGGTCCAAGTTGACTTCCCTCCACATCCCCTCCTAAGAATACCCTGAGGCGAAAATAAACTTTGTTGCTCTTCCCTTTCTTCCCTGCCTGCCTCTATTTATGTACATCCTTCCTCTTCATCTGGAAAATTCCTATGATTCTTTAAGATCCAGTTCCAAGGGTCTTATGATCCCTTTTTCTGTGAAGTCTTCTCAGGCTCCCCTCATGGGAGCATTCTTCTCATTGTTCTCTTGACATGTTGTACAGACTCTACCATGGCCTTGACTTGATTGAATTTGTTCTGCTGTTTGCTCTCTGCCTTCTCACAAGACATGAACTCCTCAAGAAAAGAAACTGTCAATATACAACCTTGTGTCCTTAGTTTCTTGACCAATACTAGGCAGACATAGAGGTTCAGTGCATGTTTGTTGAATGAATTAAAACTTGCATCATGTTTAGATTTGGATGGAAAGATGGAATCCATAAGTTTTGGATTCAGGATCTAGTTCTCTGCCCAGGGATCAAACCTGGGCTCCTTGCACTGGAAGGACAGAGTCTTAGCCATTGGACCACCAGGGAAGTCCCTCAAGGTCTTTTTAGAAACATAGTATATCTGTGATCTCCACAGATGGCAAATACATGCCATACTTGGTTCTATTCTCTCCACCTCTTGTCTGTCTTCCATGGCAAAGGTCAATAAATGACCATGAAACATTTCTCCACTGAGCCATTCAGAGACTCCAGAATTCTTAAGACAAGATTTCAGACAATCATTGACAAACTAATCTGATCTGATGCATAATCTGTGTGCCTAGACTCTGCATTTGCCACAGACATGGATGACTTGCTTCTCATCCTTTATACTTCTAGGATGTTTTCTCATTCTCATCTCACAGCCAGTCTCTGCCTAGAGGTTTTGCAGAACCTCCTGCTTAACTACCCTCAGTTATGTAAGTCCTATGATGGGGCCATGTGAAGTTTGAAAAAGTGTTCTTGTTATTTTCTAGTTCTCATGTGGGTATGCATCTTACGGGGGTTGAGAGAAGGGTATAGCAATGAATCCTGGCTCTGTCTCTTCTGTTTTATATCCTGTTTTATAGCAGAACCTCACTGCAACCTTGTGAAGAAGGTATTATAATTGCATCTCACACATTGAGAAAAGTTTGAAAGTAAACATAACAAGTTTCTGACCCAGGGCCTGTAATATTGGTGCTCAGACTATGTTAGGATAAAGACAGCTGGGAGGGGACCTCATTGAAGTAGACACTGTCTTTATATGTAGACAAAAATAAAACAAACAAAAAGTCAAAGCCAAGCTCTATCGATTGAAACCGAATTAAACCAAACCCAAACAAATAACGGCAGCAAAAACCCTGGCAGCCGAGTCTCTTTGCAGCTATCTATTATCCAGAGAGACTGAAGGGGCCCTTTTCTTGCTATTATCCTCCTCCGCCCTCTGCCACTGAGCAGAATACCTTCTGTTCTCTATAGCTAATCATTAATCAGCACGTACCTTCAAGTTGCATCTAATTCTCTCTCTCCCAATTATCCAAAGAAATAATTTGGCCAAGTGACCAAGGCAGGCCTATTTGCTAACAAAGGGGTACTTCTGTCTCTGTGGAATAGAAATGAATATTCTGTGCAATATGAAGTCAACAGTCATTGTGGCAAGTTGTGATCTGGAGCCCCTTGGGTTCTCAGTGAATCTCTGGTGTCTAATTAAGCCAAGGGTTTCCAGAGTCAGCCTCTAGTAGTTTCCTCTGAAAATACCTTCGGCCGCTTTACGGCAACTGAGTAGAGGGATTGGAGGAATAACAGTTCACAGAGCTGATAAGAGCCTGGGATAATGAGTCAAGACTGGGCCCGGGACTCAGGGCTCGGTTTAAGTACTGAGGTCACATAGATTAAATTTCCATTGGCACCACGGAGTGTTCATTGTGTGAGAGCGGACAGCTGCTTCAGACAGTGTGCCCCAGAGCACTGTGTCAGCATCTGCAGAGGCCTGGGCTCCCTGGAGATGGTTCCCTGGAAGGAGGAAGCAGGCCATCCCTCACTGGCCTGAAGAAATTGCTGTGTGAGTGTGGACCCCAGTCCCCTCTGAACAATCCATTTGTCACTCTCCTTCTATGATTCCGAGAAATATATTTTGCTTTATTAATAAAATGAATGATGTAGAAGGGCAGGATGGCACAGAGAGAGGCTCATGAGGGAGGGGGCACACGTGTTCATTTAGCTGATTCATTTTGTTGTGTGGCAGAAACTGACACAACATTGTAAAGCAATCATGCTCCAAAAATAAAAATAGGGATATCAAAAAACAATATAAAATAAATGGTGAGGATGATAGTTGCTGCTCCTCTTTACTGAACATGTTCCACAGTGCCTGGCATATGGCAGGAATTTCATAAGCATCATGACCTTGAATCCTTGAAAGTGCTCCATAGTGTGGCACAATTTTTACCCATGATGCATGCTGTGCTGTGCTTAGCTGCTCAGTCATGTTCAACTCTTTGTGACCCCACAGACTGTAGCCTGCCAGACTCCTCTGTCCATGGGGATTCTCCAGGCAAGAATACTGGAGTGGGTTGCCATGCCCTCCTCCAGGCAATCGTCCCAACCCAGGGATCGAACCCAGCTCTTCCACATTGCAGGCGGATTCTTTACTGTCCGAGCCACCAAGGAAGCCCAAGAATATTGGAGTGGGTAGCCTATCCCTTCTTCAGGAATAGAACTGGGGTCTCCTGCATTGCAGATAGATTCTTTACCAGCGGAGCTACCGGCAAGCCCATTTTTATCCATATGTTACAGATATTTGAGCTTGAGGTTCAGGTAAGATGATCACTTGCCCAGGACCTTATAGCTATAAAGGTGCAGAGATAGGGTTCAAACAGGTCTGCCTGATGCAAGTCTGAATTCTAAACTGTTAGGTTGTACTCGTTCCTTTCCGACAGAAGGGGATTAATCATTCTCTGACCGTGTGAAGCCACAGGGAACAGTGTACCTGGGTTCTGATGTAGCTGAGAACGTCTCTTTTTGTGTTAGTGGTGGATGAAAAGAAACCTAATTCACTGTGTTGAGCTGGCGGGAAAGGATGGGGCTTCAACACGTGTCTTGTGTGGCTTGACTTTGTGTCATTCAGATGTAGGGGGAAATGATGATTTGTTTTGATGCTTGATGTGGCTCTCTACTTTACAACCACATTCATTGAAAGTGGCAAAGATCTCTGAAACCATTCACTCAAGTGCTCACTTCCCATAGTTGAAGAAAATGTGATATACACCTTGTTCAAGGTCAGGTGGGTCAGTACAGGTAAGGGTTATAACCAGACCCAACCTGGTCTGCTTAGATCATTGTAATACTCTGTATAAAATGTCAGATACACTCCCCCTGTGAATCAAAGGCAACTCACAGTATTTTGACTTTACTGTGGCAGCCTTGGGAAAATTTATTCAGAATTTAAGAAGATGAGAGGGATCAAGGGAAGGCAATGTGGTTAGTGGAAGGAAAATTGGAGTGAAGTGCTATTTATTCTCTCATCTATTTATTTAACTATCACCATCTGGAAACATTGATTCTAGAACCAGTTCTAGTGCTGATTGTGTCATTTATGTTGAGCCTCTCTTTCCTCATCTGACAAATGAGAGTAGTGAAATTCATCAAGAAATTTAAATATGGAAAAGATTTTGATCTCTTTGGTGATCATAGAAATACAGTTTAGTCCACTGAGTCACCATTTTTGTTTTTACTGGTTGAAACAGCAAGAGCACATAGAAGATAATGCCTATTGCAAACAAGGATGTGATAAAAAAGGCAGTCTCAAATACATATTGGTATAAATTTTCAGAAAGGAATGTAATGGGTTAGTAAGAGCTATTAAAATATCCACACTCCTTGACTGAGTGATTCCACTTCTGAGAATCCATTCTAAGTACATTCTAAGAAGGATTCTGTGGGAACTTCCCTCAAAGTCCCATGGTTAAGACTCTGAACTTCTACGGCAGGGGGCATGGATTCAGTCCCCCGTTGGGGAAATATGATCCTAAATGCTGTGCTGCCAAAAAAATAAATAAATATAAGAAGGAATCTGTGTTTACAGTTGTGTTCAATAATATTTTAAATATTACACACAACAGGGAAACAACCTAACTGCTAAGTCAATTGGATAATAGTTAAATAGATGATAGTTTATCCACAGTACGAAATGTTAGGCAGCCAATAAGGGAAGTGATTATCATGGGGTTTCTATAGAAACACAGAAAATATTTGATATAACATTAATTGAAAAGTAGAAAATATTCATTATTGCCATACAGGTAGGGAAAGAGCTTCATAGAAGAAAAGAATCAAGTGCTCCAAAGTATTGTGGTAGAGTGGATTGTTTTCTGAAGTTTTGAAATATGTTTATGTTACTGTTTTACTTGGAGGCAAAATAAGAACAGACCATGGTGTCAGACAGAGTAGATTTGAATCCCATAGTTGTCACTTACAAGCAATGTGATTGTAAATGTGATAATTGGATCTATTTCATAAGGTAGATGTGGAGATTAGGTAAAGTCGTAGAGGATCAGTTCTCATACAGTACTTGATTGATTGAAGTCTATTAATGAATATATATTACTATTTTTATGAGAAGTTTTAATGTATTGTTGGACTGCAATAATTGAAAACAAAGCAAAAATTCGGTGAATTAAATGATCTCTAAGAATTTTTCCTGCTCTAAGTTTTAACACTTCTCGTTTGAAACATGTTTCAGTATACTTTTCATGATAGAGATATATTTGTAGATTAATATAGGGCCCCAATGTTTTGCCAGAGTTGTAGAGTTTTGAAAATATAGTTTCCTTGAGAAATACAATGAGATTATTTCTATTTATAATCTGAACTCATCCTTTCTTGAGAATGTAGAGAACATGCAAAGTTTTATAATATTCAAGGTATTTGGATTTTTATAATATTCAAGCTGGTTGGTTGGGAAGTATTCAGTCCCCTCACTTTCTTCTTCTGATAGCTGCCTTTGGTTCTATACAGAAATAAAAAGATGGGATTATGCATGTATTTAGAGCAATGGAAGATCTATATGATGCTGCTGCTGTATGTTTAGAGTTGTCCTAAATCTTGCATTTCTTAAAGCTTAGGATGTGTGGGGCATTTGAATGGTCATTCTCTTAGTGCAAAAAAAAAAAAAAAAAATTTAGTATCTCTTATAGAAACAGATGTATAAAAGTTTCCGGGGAGTGAAATGGTTCTTTCAGAATGACTTTTGGATGATACATGTGTAAGCGAATCAGACAGATATCGATTAAATGTCTTTCCGACACAAAATAAATTGACCAGATGTGTGAAGGATTTTGCCAGATCCCAGCATTTGATATCCCCCAATGACATTCTTTTCTGATTTCCAGCAAAGGCTTGAAAGGTGGAAAATTTGCTTGGAGATGTTTTAGTAGAGTAAGAAGTGAAGCAGAAAAAAACATAAAGAGGCACTCTGATGCAAAGAGAAGCTTCTAGCCCTTTTCTTCATGTCCATGTAGATACTATGCAAAAAGGGAAAACAAAGAGATGAACTTGAAAAAAATTCTGTGTCATATGTGCTTATTTCCCTCTATTCTGGTGAGGTAGCATGAAAGAGACCCAACTGGTGCTGCTGCTGCTTTTTTTTTTTTTTTTTGTCTGCACCACTGGGATCGTAGTTCCCTGCTGCTGTTGCTACTGCTCGGTTGCTTCAGTTGTGTTGACTCTTTGCAACCCCATGGACCACAGCCCACCAGGTTCCTCTGTCCATGGGATTTTCCTGGAAGAATACTGGAGTGAGTAACCACTCCCTTCTCCAGGGGATCTTCCCAACCCAGGGATCAAACACATGTCTCCTATGTCCCTTGCACTGGCAGGTGGATTCTCTACCACTGAGCCATCTGGGGAGCCCCCTTAGTTCCCTGACCAGGGATCAAACCTGCACCCCCTGCATTGAAAGCTCCAAGTCTTAAACACTGGACCACCAGGAAAGTCCGAAGACTCAACTACTTTAAGACCAGAGGTGGAGATCAAGTCAGATTCCATTAAGAGGAACTTCAGATGAGATCAGGTGTTTTCAGGGTGTATGGCTGTATGACCTTATTTACAAAGCAGAAATAGAAACACAGGTGTAGAAGACAAACCTATGGATACCAAGGGGAATAGGGGGTGTGGGATGAATTGGGAGATTGATATTGACATATATACACTATTGATACTATGTATAAAGTAGATTACTAATGAGAACCTACTGTATAGCACAGGGAACTCTACTCAATGCTCCATGGTGACCTAAATGGGAAGGAAATCCAAAGAAGGATGACCTATGTATATGTGCAGCTGATTTACTTTGCTGTACTGTAGAAACTAATAACATTGTAAAGCAATTATACTCAAAAAAAAAGAAATTTCAGAGGGAAACTTTACTTACTGTAAATGTAGTAATTCCAACAATTTCATAATGTTTTATACAATGGGAGTCCCTCTCTGTTGGGAAAGTTATACCATACTTTTCTGATTTTACAGACCAGTGGGTCTCCCCTTGAACAGATGCTTCAATTATCTGAGAGCCATACATTTTCAAACTCTTTTGCTTACTTGTAGCAAGTTACAGAATTACCAAACAGTGGCAACTCCCTTGTTTTCTATCTCTGGGGCTTTTATCAGTTGTGTGATAGATTTGAGCATCCCACCTGGGCACTCATTGGCCATGGTGACCAATTTCCAAGGCTTGATAAGAAAAGTTAAAGAGAGACCAAGACAAGTGGTTCCTAAAGGTGGTGGTGGAGATGAGTGGGTGTGCCACCTTAGGATTGGTCTTGAATGGAGGTTGGATAGCACTTGACTCTGGAATGAGTATTTATAAGTGTCTTTGAAGCTTGAGTAAGAAGACAATGTCACCCCACTCCAGTACTCTTGCCTGGAAAATCCCATGGATGGAGGAGCCTGGTAGGCTACAGTCCATGGCGTCGCGAAGAGTCAGACATGACTAAGTGACTTCACTTTCACTTTTCCCTTTCATGCATTGGAGAAGGAAATGGCAACCCACTCCAGTATTCTTGTCTGGAGAATCCCAGAGACGGGGGAGCCTGGTGGGCTGCCGTCTGTGGGGTCGCACAGAGTCGGACATGACTGAAGCGACTTAGCAGCAGGGGGAAGTGTTGCAAATGTGGGTGTCAGCATCACCTGCTAACATAAATGTTCAATCTCATCTTTAAGTTGTATCCATTTCTAGCTACATGGTTGAAGCTTGTTTTGGTCAACAGCACAAGCTTGGTAACGAGGTCTAAGAACTTGAGGAGTGACTTGAGATTTCTGCTCTAATCTGCTTTAGCTTGACCAAGGAATTCCATTCATGCTGTGGGGAGATTTAGAGGTTTGGGAACTCAAATATGCAAGACAAGTTTGTTTTTTTTTTAAATTTTTATTGCTAGACAGAGGCCATGGCAAAATCCTCTAGAGACAAAACCACCTCTTCCACCATCCCTGACAGTGCTGTCAACTCATTCTTCAGGATTTGTATCACTCAACAGTGTTTGGAGAATATGACATTGATAATTCTAATGGACTCCTGTTAAGATACCTTGGGTCAGATGCCTCTGGTATCAAATTGATCAGTGGACCCTTCATTCCTGGTTCTGCTAGTGCCCTAAACATCCTTGATGCCTATTATTTTGAAGGATATAAAAATCTTACTATCATGAGTTTGCTGCTGAGTGATTGACACTGCTATTCTATCCTTTATAGTCCCTGGTCAACATATTCACCGGTTGACTCAATCTGAGCATGATTGGGAAATACATGGCTTTTCCTTCACTGTTTCCAACCAGGAAAATTATCTCATGTCAAGTTAGTCTACTGCTCTTTGAAGAAATAGAGAAAACCCACTGCCTTGGTAGGGATTAGGAGATCTGAAGAGTGGCTTCTCAAACCACCATGCTGTGCTGTGTCCTTCCCAGCCTTTTCTCACCAGATCACATGGTCACATGTGATCTTACTAGAAGGCAGGCAAACATTGGAATGGAAGGAAGCCCAGTGCATATAGGAAACTCTTTCATAGGATTGCAAAGACACAACTTTCTCAAGCCAGCTTAATGCCTCTTTTATTGTCTTTCTTGGCAGAGCATGAGGTGTACTCTGATGAGGAGCCCAAAAGCTAAAACAAGTACCAAGGAAATTTCCGCTCATCTCCATGGTTATTTTTCAGGGAGGCTTTAATCTGTCCACAATAGGATGATAGGATGGTGCTGAGTTCTGCTGCAGGAAGCAGATTGAAGTCAGGACTTGCAGATAAAGCAAAGGGTGGGAGATGAGCTGATGTTACCCAGGGAACAAATTTTCAAAAGGAAGACTCCTTCAGTGTTTGTCTTTGTCTTCATTTTAATGATGAGGAAACTAATGAGGGAAAGCTGATTTAGAGCTTTTTTCCTTCCATATTACATAGCAGGGCATGGTTTGGTGGTCACAGGGTGGGGATATTGTAGCACTCCACTTACCAAACCTCTGTCTCTGATGTTATCTCTTATTTCATCTTGCCTTCCCATCACCAATCTAGTTTCCATTTTGTAAACCCAGTAGCAACCAATCCAACAGGGCAGAATGATATGAGAAGCACAAACCTTTATGTGAAACATAAATAACTGACCAGAAATGGCATTTCAAAAACAGTGTCATCTTTTGTAAAGCTGGTTTCAAAGGTCAAAACTAAAACACATTGTACGCGGGCCACAATACATCAGGCCATCACATGGAGTCTTCCCTAAGTATTCAACAGCTGGGATGTCTGATTTTATCAGTCTCATAAAATACAGCGTGGTGCTTAGGATGTCCTGGAACCAGAGGGGCTTGTCTGGAGTCCCAGCTTCACCAACTTATCAGCGGTGTGATCTGGGCTGAGTTCTCTCACTGCTCTCCGATAATATGAAGACAATGTTCATAACCACAGTGGCGTAGATACTGTTGATGAATAAGATAGTATGGGCAAACACCTGGTGTTAAGTACTTAGTGTGCTTAGCACAGACTCAGTGTCTATTTATGATAAGCAAGTAATTAGTAAATGCCTGCTGTATGTAGGACCTTGTGTTAGGCACAAAACTTACCACTCTGAGGTATCAAAGTCAATCTCAAAGAACAAAATAAGGCTTTTGGTGCTACTTTTGACCTGCTCAGCTAGGGAACCAGAAAGCCAGATAAAAGTTCTTTAATATTTATAACAAATTCAAGCCAAATTCGTGAACGAAGAGCATTCTATGTAAGCAATTTCTGAAACATCTGCGAAAGTTTTGAATTCATTGAATATTTCTTGGATGCCCTTCCAAATGACTAATTTTGGTGTCAGAATTGCTGTTTATTTCTGGTGGCATGAAATTCCACACCTAACTCCCATCCAAAGGTACATCTGTCTCTATCTTCTTTATGTCCGTCTGTTCTCTTCTGGTGATACGTGCATTAGGATGATGCTTTTAGCAAAATTGGGCTTGTAATAGATGCTGGAGTGAGAGATGGGGCACCAAACAAAATTAGGCTCATTTTTTGGGTGCATTTAAGTGCTGGCTCCTGCCCCAAATGGTAAATTACAAAGATGATCATGGGACCCTGAAGAGTTGATGGATTCCCTACCTGAAATTGTTAGACAGTTATATGAGTGAGGATGATTTTCTTAGTGTTAAAACTGTTCCATGGGGGTAATTTTGGGCACCTTGGGAAGCTGCATTAACTACTTTTGGCTCCTAGACAGCCATTGCTAAGTGGGCCCTGAAGTGTTCACATGACTGTAAAGTGGTGCCCCAGTAAGAATAATTAGCACAGATCTTTGTGGTGATAAAGGCTTAGGAGGTTTTACTGAAAGAAATATCCTGACTCTATAATTCTCTTGAAAATGAAACTTTCCAAAAGATAAAACTTGCAGGTATGGAATGACTTGCTACTGCTGCTGATCTTTATAATGCCTTGCTAGGAAATCCGGAGAAGGCAATGGCACCCCACTCCAGTACTCTTGCCTGGAAAATCCCATGGACGGAGGAGCCTGGTGGGCTGCAGTCCATGGGGTTGCTAAGAGTCAGACACGACTGAGCAACTTCACTTGCACTTTTCCCTTTCATGCACTGGAGAAGGAAATGGCAACCCACTCCAGTGTTCTTGCCTGGAGAATCCCAGGGACGGGGGAGCCTGGTGGGCTGCCATCTATGGGGTCGCACAGAGTTGGACACGACTGAAGCGACTTAGCAGCAGCAGCTAGGAAATCAGGCTTTCTGGATCTCAAAGACGTTTTGTGAGCATTAACACAATGGTTATTCATAGTACTATCAAGGAGGAAGTGGGGGTGAGGATGTTGCTTTTCAGGCAGAGGGTTACAGGACTTCATGGGAGGAGCTGCAAATTTAGAATCAAGAAAACCTGAACTCTAATTGGGCTTGGCTATTTCTTCTTCATTGGCCTTAAGCAGTTCCTTTTCTGTCTTTGGGCCTCAATTCTGTTGTTTGTAAAACAGTGGGATTGGATTAGATCAGCTACGGCACATTCCTAGCAAGTATGCTGCCTGCATCTCAACCTGTACCTGTAATAGGCACTGCTGATTGCTGTTGTTGTTTAGTCCCTAAGTGGTGTCTGACTCTTGCAACTCCATGAACTGCAGCTCGCCAGGCTTCCCTGCCCTTCGCTATCTCCTGGAGTTTGCTCAAACTCATGTCCATTGAGTTGGTGATGCCATCCAACCATCTCATTCTCTGTCGCCCCCTTTCCCTCTTGCCCTAAGTCTTTCCCAGGATAAGGGTCTTTTCAATGAGTTGCCTCTTCACCGCAGATGGCCAAAGTAGTGGAGCTTCATCTTCAGCATCAGTCCTTCCAATGAATATTCAGAGTTGATTGCCTTTAGTATTGACTGATTCGGTCTCCTTGCTGTCCAGGAGACTCTCTAGAGTCTTCTCCAGCACCACAGTTCAAAAACGTGAATTCTTTGGTGCTTAGCCTTCTTTATGGTCCAATTCTCACATCTGTATGTGACTACTGGAAAACCATAGCTTTGACTATACGGATATTTTTTGGGAAAGTGATGTCTCTGCTTTTTAATATGCTGTCTACGTTGATCATAGCTTTCCTTCCAAGGAGCAAGAGTCTTTTAATTTCATGGCTACAGTCATCATCCACAGTGATTTTGGAGCCCAAGAAAATAAAATCTGTCACCGTTTCCACTTTTCCCTGTCTATTTGTAGTGAAGTGATGGGATAAGATGACATGATCTTAGTTTTCTGAATGTTGAGTTTCAAGTCAGCTTTTTACTCTCCTCTTTTATCCTCATCAGGAGGCTTACCTGGTGGCTCAGACGGTAAAGAATCTGCCTGCAGTGCAGAGACCCAGGTTTGATCCCTGGGTCAGAAAGATCCCCTGGAGAAGTAAATGCTACACTCCAGTATTCTTGCCTGGAATATCCCATGGACAGAGGAGCCTGGTGGGCTACAGTCCATGTGGTCACAGAGTCAGACCTGACTGAGTGACTAACACTTTCACTTTTCATTGCTGATTGCAAAATCTCAGACTGAGTGTCAGAGGCTTCAGATCAATATCATCTCTTTCCATAGGTCAACCACAATACCAACCCACCATACAGGCATGTGTAATGGGATCAAGAAAGGTTACATGAGGCACTTCCCTGATGGTCCAGTGGTTAAGAATCTGCCTTACAATTCAGGGGATGTAAGTTTGATCCCTGGTCAAAGAACTAAGATCCCACATGCCACACAGCAATTGAACCTGAGTCCAGTTGTGGTGCTGAGTCCATGTACCACAACTAGCAAGTCCATGCACCACAACAAAAGATCTCACATGATGCAATGAAGAGCCCTCGGGCAGCGACTGAGACCCAAGGCAGTTAAATAAATAAATAAAAAGAAAAGTTGCATGAAATGCTGAAGTGAGACGTAGAATGCAGTTGACTACATGTTCAGTAATTATGGATTGAAACTTTCCACCTTCGCAATTGAATTTCAATGTGCATTATGCCACCAGAGCCAGAATGAGCAGTAGTCGAGAGGGTGAATTCTGCGTTCAAATCCTGGCTTCACACTTTGTTAGCTGGCTCACGTAACCTCTCTGTGCCTTGGTTTCTACTTCATAGGATGATTGTGAGGTTTTGCTCAGGTAAGGCATGAAAACCTTTAACACAGTGATTTCAGTATCCCTAAGTGCTTATTTCATTCCAATCCGTAAGAAAGGCAATGTCAAAGAATGCTCAAACTTCAGCACAATTGTACTCATCTCTCACGCTAGCCAAGTAATGCTCAAAATTCTCCAAGCCAGGCTTCAATAATACATGAACTGTAAACTTTCAGACGTTTAAGCTAGATTTAGAAAAGACACAGGAAACAGAGATCAAATTGCCAGCATCCATTGGATCATCGAAAAAGTGAGACTTCCAGAAAAACATCTACTTCTGCTTTATTGACTATGCCAAAGCTTTTGACTGTGTGGCTCACAACAAACTGTAGAAAATTCTGAAAGAGATGGGAATACCAGACCACCTGACCTGCCTCCTGAGGAATCTGTATGCAGGTCAGGAAGCAACAGTTAGAACTGGACATGGAACAACAGACTGGTTCCAAATTGGGAAAGGAGTACATCAAGGCTGCATACTGTCACCCTGCTTATTTAACTTATATGCAGAGTACATCATGTGAAATGCCAGGCTGGATGAAGCCCAAGTTGGAACCAAGATTGCCGGGAGAAATATCAATAACATCAGATATGCAGATGACACCACCCTTATGGCAGAAAGCGTAGAACTAAAGAGCCTCTTGATGAAAGTGAAACTGGAGAGAGAAAAAGTTGGCTTAAAGCTCAACATTCAGAAAACAAAGATTATGGCATCTGGTCCCATCACTTCATGGCAAATAGATGGGGAAACAGTGGAAACAGTGGATGACTTTATTTTTTCAGGCTCCAAAATCACTACAGATGTTGACTACAGCCATGAAATAAAAAGACGCTTACTCCTTGGAAGAAAAGTTATGACCAACCTAGACAGCATGTTAAAAAGCAGAGACATTACTTTGTCAACAAAGATCCATGTAGTCAAAGCTGTGGTTTTTCCAGTAGTCATGTATAGATGTGAGAGTTGAACTATAAAGAAAGCTGAGTGCCGAAGAATTGATGCTTTTGAACTGGGGTGTTGGAGAAGACTCTTGAGAGTCCCTTGGACTGCAAGGAGATCCAACCAGTCCATCCTAAAGGAAATCAGTCCTGAATATTCACTGGAAGGACTGATGTTGAAGCTGAAACTCCAGTACTTTGGCCACCTAATGCGAAGAGCTGACTCATTTGAAAAGACCCTGATGCTGGGCAAGACTGAAGGCAGGAGGAGAAGGGGACGACAGAGGATGAGGTGGTTGGATGGCATCACTGACTCAATGGACATGAGTTTGAGTAAGCTCCAGGAGTTGGTGATAGGAAGGGAGGCCTGGCATGCTGCAGTCCATGGGGTCGCAAAGAGTCGGACACGACTGAGTGACTGAACTGAACTGAACTGAAGTGCTTATTAAATGCTTGCAATTAATATCCAGCCCTTGTTTTCTGGTAGGATAGTTAGAAGTTAATGAAGAAAATATTAGCTCAGATCATTGAACCCCCAAAGAGTTCTGGCACATTAATGATCTTGTACCCCAGAAGCCCCACTCCAAAGCCCCTCTGTGCTCTGAGCTTTCACTAGTGGCTATTGATTGGCAGGAACCTTGGAAATGGTTTTGTTTTATTTTTGGAAAGCAAACTTCTGGTAGAGGCTTATTTGTATAACTCCTGCAAATCCTGCATCTTAGTCATATTCAAGACTAGCATCTGTCGATTTTTGTCCTATCCTAAACCATGAAATGGTAAAAATGCAAAACTGAAAGGTAAGTGACTTATATTTTGGAATTCTGGGTGGTCTGTTGCCTGGATAATCCTCCACAGTTCTAAGTTATTCCTACTTTTTCTTTTAGCTTGAGATGGGGATGCAGAGTAGAACCTCTTCCTTCTTGTGATTCTAAAAATTCTTACCCTAATTTCTTGCCTGCGAAAAAAGAGTTTGTACTTATGGACTTGGTCAAATTACGTGTCAAATAATGCTATTTGGAATCATTTTCGTGGACTTCATTTAGTGAACATCCTAAGAACCCTTGCCAGCGAATCTGAGCATTTTCATTCCATAGACACAGACTTTATTTACTTCTTATGTAGAGAGACAAAGACTCATACATGAAGCCAGATGCGAAGCCCCATCTCACAGCCAGCCAGAGCCTAAGGAGTCTGGATGTTCCCTTGTAACCAGCACAAATGTCAGATCAGAGATGCATTTGACATTACAGGGATGCCACCACACATGTAAGGGAAGGCTGAACTCTTCCAAGACAGTTTACTCTGGGGCTCCATTCATAAATAAAGAAATGCAGGGGAACACAGGCAAGGCTCTATGGCTGAATCCTGGAACCCACCAAGGAAGAATCTTCTCTGGAGAAGTTTGACTCTAAAATGGTGGTGCTTCAGAGGGGATCCCAGAGGAATCCCCCAATTCTGATGTAAGTTGTTTCCAATCAGAGATGTTTTTGCCCTCTGACTCAGCCACGGTTGCCCTGTCACTGTTCAAGTTCCTCTCTCTTGAGTTCCAGTCCTCTGTCATGAAATATCACTAAGCTGACCCTGAACAGACATCTGTGTTTAGGGCCATGATAATGGCCACAGAGCAGCAGGGGCTTTTTTTGTTTTTGTTAAAAATGTTTTGAACAACAGACACAGTGCAGTGGAGGGTGAAGTATTTCCATAGAGACCTGTTTGCCTGGTGCTTCATGTAATGAGAAGTGAAATTCCTGACATCTTTACACCAGAACTCATGCAATTTTTATTCATTTACTAGATGGCTTCTTTTTTCATAACTCTTAAGTAGATCCATTTTACCATGGATGTAGTCCCACAGTAGTAGACACCTCCTATTGCACATACTTGATTTGAGAGCCTTAATTTTGGGGGGTTAGACATGTGCCTTGAAATTTCCACTGACCTCCTCCAATCTATCCTTGTACCAATTTGAGTTATTTATTTTCTAACCTTGAACTACTGAATAGCTCTCCATTTATTCAACACGTATTTATTGAGTAACTACGATGTGCAAGACATTGCTGTAGGTGCTGCGGACGCAGCAGAAAACTGAACAGAAAAAAACAAAAGCAAAATCATGTTCCCTCTGCTATTGTCTTTTGTAGAAGGAGAATGGACTCCCAAGTCAAATTTTGGTTTGGATGTCGAAGGTGATAGTGTCATACACACGACAAGAGGTTATTAAGATTTGTTATTTACATCATGAGACACTGGGAATATCAGTTTGAAAGATTTCAGACAGGTACAAGAATTGCTTGAGAGAACCAAGAAAGAAGACTGGCTTGGGTTCCTTATGGTGGTTAGAGGCTAGGGCTAGGGTAAAGATGCCCATGCTAGAATAAGGGGCTTGCATAGTTTGAACCTTCCATCAGCACCCATCAGTAGGAAATACCATGGCTTTCTTATCAGCTTGCCTAGATGTGGGGCAGAAGGTGAAGAGAAAGGGATGAGGCTTAAAAGCTGTCAGCAGTCAAGCATCAATAAATGGAGTCAAACTTTGGCTTACTTTCTTAAAAAAATTTTTATTGTAGTACAATCAGCACACAGTAAGTGCATAAATCTCAAGTATACAGCTTGCTGTTGTTGTTCAGTTGCTGTCGTGTCTGACTCTTTGCAATCCCGTGGACTGCAGCATGCCAGGCTCCTCTATTCTTCACTATACATATAGATGTATGTAACCACAATCCAGAAGAGAGATAGGATGTTTTTAGCCAGATGGATTCTCTATACTCATTTCCAGTCATACCTTTTCCCCAAGAAATAACCTCTCTTTTGACTTCTTTCATCAAAGATTAGCTTTTCCTGTTCTTTCATTTTTATAAATAGAATCATAATACGTATACCTGCAGCGCTGCCTTGGTCTGAAGTCAGACCAAGTATATGTGACTACATACATGTGGATCTGATTCTGAACTTTCTCTTCTAACCTTGCACCAATATGACACTGTCTTAATTACTATTGCTCTATAGTAGTCTCAACATTTGTTAATGGAAGTCCTCCAACTTTGTTCTTCTTCAAGATTGTTTTCTATAGCCTTTGCCTTTCACCAGAAACATTTGAGAACCAACTTCTGAATTTGTGTGTGTTCAGGCACACACACACACACACACACACATCTTGATGGGCTTTTTATTGGGATTGCATTGAACCTACACATTAATATGGGAAGAATTGACATCTTCCAATCCATATTGAGAATTTAAATCAATTAATAGGGAATATTTTCCCACTTATTTAGATCTTTCAATGTTTCTCTTAACACGATTTGTTAATTTTCACTCTAGAGGTCTCTCACATCTATAATTTGATCTATTCCTTTGTACTCAATTTTTAAATACTATTGTAAAGAATATTTAAACATTTTATTTTCTAACTATCCTATATAAATATATTATATATAATTGATTTTGTTATTGATCTTGAATCCAGCAACCATTTATAAATTCCCTTTTTAATAATAATAACTGGTGTATAGTTTGAATTTTTAATGTGCACAATCATATGTGAATGATGAAAATATTTCTTTTAAATTTCTAATCTTGACATCTTTATGTTATTTTCCTTGTTTCATAATGCTGCTAGGAACCTCTTGTGCAGTGTCAAAAGATATGATAATGACATCCTTTTCTTGTTCTTGACCTCAGAGAGAGATATTAATACTTTCACATTTCACCATGTAGTGTTAGCTATAGATATTTTGTAGATATCCTTTAACAGATTAAAGAATTTTTTTCTTTCTCTAATTTGCTATAAGCTTTTCTCCATCTCAAACAGGTGTTGAATTTTATCAAATGCCTTTTCTGCTTCTGTTGAGAGGATCGTAAATTTTGTCTCCTTTATTATGCTAATATGGTGATTTACATTGATTATCAAATATTAAAGTAGCTTTGCATTTCTGGGATGACTCCACTTCATGCTAATATATTTGTGGGGGATCAGATATGCCACTCCAGCATGTGTCACTCTGCATAAAGATCATTTTGAGCTGAAGGCAATAGAAAACAAAGCAGATACAGCCGCATCTCCCTGCCTTTATCTGCCTGATAAACGGGGCATAAATTCCCCTCATGAAGGTCCTCCCCACCCTTTCCTGTACCAGAAAGGGAAGAACAAGCTTATCACCTGAGATGAGATGGCTTCAAGAAGAATCTATTTGGGGGAGTTCCCTGGTGGTCCAATGGTTAGAACTCAGTGCTTTCACTGCTGTGGCTTGAGTTCAGTCCCTGGTGGGGGAACTAAGATTTCACAAGTTGTGTTCACAGAGGCCAAAAGCAACATACAAACAACAGCTACCAAAAAAAAAAAAAGAAGGGTTTACATGAACAAATTTTACTAAATTATCTTTATCTACTGTTAGTATTCCCCATATATTTACCTTCCCACAATTTACACCCTAAAAAGTCCAGAAGCCCCTTTTCTTTGTCTTGTCACTGGTCCACAAATTTATTGTCCTTTGTCAGAACAGTATGAATCCCTGCAAGTCTAGTGGCTTCTGTGGGTCTTCTTGATTCCTCCCAGGAAGCTCCCGCCCCCAAACCCTCAATCTTGTTGCCACTCAAAGCATTGAATATCAAATAAAATATGTATGCGTTTCTCGTGTAAATCTGCTTTCTGTCAGAAAGTATTTTCTCTCCTACATATTATACTTTTGTAAATTGCTGGATTCAGTTTACTCATATTATGTTTAGAATTTCTGCATCTATGTTTATGAAAAATATAATGTTCCTTTCTTGTTGAGTCTTTGACAGTTTCTGTTATCAGGGTTTTACTGGCCTCAGGAAACAAGTTGAGAAGAGTCTCTCTCTCTTTTTAAAGTTTGCGTTTGACTGTTAATATTTCTTCCTTAAATGTTTGGATTTACATTGTTTATTACCACAAAACCCTATGAGTTTCCATTTTGTAAGAGATACCTCTCTGTATCACTTGGGTTTCCCAGGTGGTGCTAATGGTTAAGAACTTGACTGCCAATACAGGAGATGTAAGAAATGCAGGTTCAAGCCCTGGGTCAGGAAGATTTCCTGGAGGAGGGTGTGGCAACCCACTCCATATTCTTGCCTGGATAATCCCATGGGCAGAGGAGCCTGGCAGGCTACAAGTCTGTATGGTCACAAAGAGTTGAACATGACTGAAGCAACTTAACATGTACGCACCTCTGTATACTGTGTTTCAATCATGCTTTCCAGTTACTGATGAGATGCTTAAATATACTTGCTTTGAGACTGGTTGACAAGTCTTGCTCCTGAAAATTGGAAACAGTGTCAGTTTTGGTAAGCACCATTATGAGTGATGAAAGCATGATCAGTAAACATTTTATTTTGTGTCTACCATAAATTTATGATGATGAAGCCTAAAATCAAATTCTGGGAGACTGGGAGTCATTTATAAGTCCACATCCTAGGAAAATGTCAGTAGTATAAGCATTAAAAAAAGATTTCTAAGCCAATACATTAGGATAAAGTTCTGTGGTGGAAGTTGAATAGAAATATGATTTCAAGGAAATAAATCAATGATAAAAATTTCTGACTATTAAAAACAGATTGTTCAGGTATTTTTTAAATAGATGATGCTGAGGCCCCAGATCACAATGGTATTAAATACTAACAAATGGATTTTAAAAAGCAGTCCAATGATTTCACTTGAAAATATTAATATTTGCAACATGCTGGAAAATGCATTCTTTTTTACGATTTAAACAGATAATGACAAAATTTAGAAGTCATCTTAAAAGTGTGAAGTGTTTTGCTTACAGAACCTCTAATAGCATTTGGAAAGCATTTTGAACAGTAGCCTAAACAAAACTGGGATTCTGAGGAGAAAAAAGTGAAGGAAGAATGTTGAATATGCTGTCAGTATGTTCACTGCATACATCTCTCAGAAAAGCTCATAGTACATCACTGTAGAGCTTCTCATACTGTTCCCGCCTAGGGGGCTGTTGACTCTGTCTGGCTTCAATATACTCACCTAACTCCAAGTAGAATATAATGTATGTATCAGAAAAGATCTTTCCAGGAAAGCATCCTGGTCCAGTGTACGTAAGACCTTCTGGTTCAGAGAGAAGGGGCTCCTATAAAGATCTCAAAATATAATATTGCTCTTCAGTTAAAAATAAAACAAAGGTATGTGCATGTGTTTAAGATTACATGTGCAAAAGTATAAAAATATCACAAAAGATAACATCTAACTGCCATTTTCTCTGACTGGTTTTTCTTCTTCTTTTCAAGTTAACATACGTAAAGTTAACTTTATTTTCATGTAGAGTTCTGTGAATGCTGGGGCTTCCCTAGTGGCTCAGGTGGTAAAGAATCTGCCTGCAACGCAGACCTGGGTTCGGGAAGATCCCCTGGAGGAGGGAATGGCAATCCACTCCAGTATTCTTGCCTGGAGAATTCCATGGAAAGAGGAGCCTGGCAGGCTACAGTCCACCTTGCAAAGAGGCAAACACAACGGAGAGACTAACACTTGCACTTTCACACTCTGTGAATATTATCACACGGATGGACTCATCTAACCATCTCGCCGTCAAAATACAGAACAGTTTCATTACCCCTAAAAAAATTCCCTTGTCAATTTAAAAAGAAAATGAACAACGTGAGACTTGCAAGTTTTTTAAAATTTTATTTTATACTTAATTGGAAGATAATTACTTTATTTGAGGCAATATGAGGACTGCAGCCCGGGAGACAGCACCTCAGATAGCTCTAAGAAACTATTCCAAAGAGAAAGGGAAAAGGACAGTATATGTGTGATTTTGGTAAAGGGAGAGTACGTGCAATCAAGCACGTAGTTTTTGTAGAAAGTTTTTGCTGGTCTTGGGAAGCTTCTGCTAGTCATGAGAAACAATCATTAGCAAGAAAGATTTGAGATGAGGAGATACAAGAATTGGGCTCATAAAATCAGCTCTTGAGAATATCTAACTATCTGAAGACTTGTCCTGCCAGGTTTTCCCTGAGTACAGAGTACCTCATTTCTGCTCTCCACCCTGAACTTCTTTAGGCGGTGCTGGAGGTAAGCAGCTGCAGCCGCATGTGATTTAATCCTTGTAGATGGCAAGAACCCATCAGTTCAGTCGCTCAGTCGTGTCTGATTCTTTGCGACCCCGTGGACTGCAGCACGTCAGGCCTCCCTGTCCATCACCAACTCCCAGAGTTTACTCAAACTCATGTCCATTGAGTTGATGATGCCATCCAACCATCTCATCCTCTGTCATCCCCTTCTCCTCCCACCTTCAATCTTTCCCAGCATCAGGGTCTTTTCAAATGGATCTGTTCTTCGCATCAGGTAGCCAAAGTGTTGGAGCTTCAGCTTCAGCATCAGTCCTTCCAATGAACATTCAGGACTGATTTCCTTTAGGATGGACTGGTTGGATCTCCTTGCAGTCCAAGGGACTCTCAAGGGTCTTCTCCAACACCACAGTTCAAAAGCATCAATTCTTCCACACTCAGCTTTCTTTATAGTCCAACTCTCACATCCATACATATCTACTGGAAAAACTTTGATAGCTTTGACTAGATGGACCTTTGTTTGCGAAGTAATGTCTCTGCTTTTTAATATGCTGTCTGGCAAGTACCCATGACAAGTGGCATTTCATGATTGACACCCTCCTGCTGCCCGTTTGTAGACACATCTCTCCCCCAACCCTGGCAACCACTCTCTACCCTCTGTCCCTAGAGTTTTGCTTTCCTAAAATATCAGATAAGTGGGACTTCCCTGGTGGTTCAGTGGCTAAGACTACATACTCCCAATGCAAGGGACCCTGGTTCAATCCCTGGTCAAGGAATTAGATCCCACATGCTGCAACTAAGAGTTCTCAAGCTGCAACTAAAGATTCTGCATGCTACAATGAAGACTGAATATACCAAGTGCCACAACTAAGACCCAGCACAGCTAAGTAAATAAATAAAATAAGTAAATATTTTAAAGAAATAAAATAGCAGATAAGTAAATCAAGCAATATGTCACCTTTGAGACTGGCTTCTTCCACTTAGCCAAGTACCTTGAACATTCATCCATATTCTTGTATTTGCATAATTTTTCTGAGTAATACACGTTTTATGGATACACTAGAATTAGTTTATCCATTCACCCATTGAAGGACATTTGGTTGGGTTGGCAATCATAAATACAACTGCTGTAAGCATTCATGCACAGGTTTTTTGTATCAATGTAAGTTTTCATTTCTCTAGGGGAACAAACTAGGTATGGGGATTCCTAGTTCATATAGTAGGAGCATGCTTTACTTGATAAATTGCCAGATGATTCATCAGACTGGCTACACAATTTTTGGTAGAGCAGTTTGAGTGTTTTAGTTACTCTGTGTCCTTTCCAGCACTTGGTATTGTCAATTTTGTTTTTTTAAGTGCTTCTCTTAGGTGAGAAGTAGTATCTTGTTGTGGTCTTAATTTACATTTATTTAATGGCCAATAACATTGAACATCTTTTCATGTGCTTATTTGCCATCAGTATGTCTTCCTTGGTGAAAAGTCTGTTCAAATCTCATGAAAGCTTATGTTGCATGGAGTACTTTTTGGGAACCTAATTCAAAGCATATCAAGCCCCTGTATCTGACATAAAGATATAAATACACTAGAATTTCCTCCAGATCTACTTTCGTGGATCCTTTTTGTGAATTTGGTATTTAGATCCAGGGGAAAGAGTAAAAATGGATAAGTAGAAAATATAAATAACAAATAAAGTTGTACATACCCCAATTTGTATGATTCTGCTTCCCTGATAGTTCAGTTGGTAAAGAATCCACCTGCAATGCAGGAGACCCTGCTTCGATCCCTGGGTTGGGAAGATCCCCTGGAGAAGGGAGCAGCTACCCACTCCAGTATTCTGGTCTGGAGAATTCATGGACTGTATGTATAGTGCATGGGGTCACAAAGAGTCGGACACCACTGAGCGACTTTCACTTTCTTTTCAGGTCAATTCTTAACTTTACTCAACTGTTGTATACTTCCTTGTATACAAAATTATACTTAATGTAGGATGGCAAAACATTTTAATGTTTTTGATATTTTGTGAAGTGAGGCTTCCAGAAGTAAGAGTTCCTAGATCCTTAAGTTCATTTTGAACTTTACATATTGGGATCAAAGGTCCTTAGAGTTAAGAGAAGAGAACTATCCTCCTTCCCCTAAAGCTATAATTTAGACATAAAGTATCTGTATCAATTAACCACTTATAGTGGAGACCTTGAGAAGGGAGGAATTCACTTAGATCTGTTAGGCAAAATCTGTGGTAAACCTTTGGCATAACTCTCCTAGTCCTGAAAGGTTCTATTTTTAAAGTTCAGTCTGAGACTTTTATAGTCTCAGCAAAGCAAAAAAGTCTATGATCAATTATGGTTGCCATACCCAAGCCCGCTGCACCCAGAGCCCCTGTCCCTGTGGCAGTCTCCTGCTGACACGTACCTCCACAGGAGATGCTTCGACACAGTTCTGTCTCAGTCTCTGTGGGGTCCCTTGGTCCTGGTGTGCACGAGGTTTGTTTGGGCCCTCTAAGCATCTCTGGCAGGAATGGGGTTTGATTCTAAATGCGAATTTGCATTTCCTACCAAGGGAACATTTCATGCAAAGATGGGCTCAATAAAGGACAAAAATGGTATGGAACTAACAGAAGCAGAAGATATGAAGAAGAGTGGCAAGAATACACAGAAGAACTGTACAAAAAAGATCTTCACAGCCCAGATAATCACGATGATGTGACCACTCACCTAGAGCCAGACATCCTGGAATGTGAAGTCAAGTGGGCCTTAGGAAGCATCACTACGAACAAAGCTAGTGGAGGTGATGGAATTCCATTGAGCTATTTCAAATCCTCAAAGATGATGCTGTGAAAGTGCTGCACTCAATATGCCAGCAAATTTGGAAAACTCAGCAGTGGCCACAGGACTGGAAAAGGTCAGTTTTCATTCCAATCCCAAAGAAAGGCAATGCCAAAGAATGCTCAAACTACCGCACAGTTGCACTCATCTCACATGCTAGCAAAGTAATAGTCAAAATTCTCTAAGCCAGGCTTCAGCAATACATGAACTGTGAACTTCCAGATGTTCAAGCTGGTTTTAGAAAAGGCAGAGGAACCAGAGATCAAATTGCCAACATCTGCTGGATCATAAAAAAATCAAGAGAGTTCCAGAAAAACATCTACTTCTGCTTTATTGACTATGCCAAAGCCTTTGACTGTGTAGATCACAATAAACTGTGGAAAATTCTGAAAGAGATGGGAATACCAGACCACCTGACCTGCCTCCTGAGGAATCTGTATGCAGGTCAGGAAGCAACAGTTAGAACTGGACATGGAACAACAGACTGGTTCCAAATAGGAAAAGGAGTATGTCAAGGCTGTATATTGTCACCCTGCTTATTTAACTTATATGCAGAGTACATCATGTGAAATGCCAGGCTGGATGAAGCCCAAGCTGGAATCAAGATTGCCAGGAGAAATATCAATAACCTCAGATATGCAGATGACACCACACTTATGGCAGAAAGTGAAGAACTAAAGAGCCTCTTGATGAAAGTGAAAGAGGAGGGTGAAAAAGTTGGCTTAAAGCTCAACATTCAGAAAATAAAGATCATGGCATCTGGTCCCATCACTTCATGGTACATAGATGGAGAAACAGTGGCAACAGTGGCAGACTTAATTTTTTCGGGCTCCAGAATCACTGCAGATGGTGACAGCAGCCATGAAGTAAAAAGATGCTACTCCTTGGACGAAAAGTTATGACCAACCTAGATAGCATATTAAAAAACAGAGACATTATTTTGCCAACAAAGGTCTGTCTAGTCAAGGTTATGGTTTTTCCAGTAGTCATGTATGAATATGAGAGTTGAACTATAAAGAAAGCTGTGCGCCGAAGAATTGATGCTTTTGAACTGTGGTGCTAGAGAAGACTCTTGAGAATCCCTTGGACTCGAGAAGATCCAACCAGTTCATCGTAAATGAAATCAGTCCTGAATGTTCATTAGAAGGACTGATGCTGAAGCTGAAACTCCAGTACTTTGGCCACCTGATGCGAAGAGCTGACTCATTTGAAAAGACCCTGATGGTCGGAAAGATTAAAGGTGGGAGGAGAAGGGGATGACAGAGGATGAGATGGTTGGATGGCATCACTGACTCAATGGTCATGAGTTTGAGTAAACTCTCGGAGTTGGTGATGGCCCGGGAGGCCTGGCGTGCTGCAGTTCATGGGGTCTCAAAGAGTCAGATACAACTGAGTGGCTGAAGTGAACTGAACCACTGTAACAAACAGCTGCCTGATTTCAGTTATTCACCACAATAAAAGCTTATCCCATTCCTGTGATATTCCAACAGAAATATTCCTTATTAGAGCTCTCTTGTGGATAACTTCCTTTTGAGAGACAGATTAGGGACCCAGACTCCGTCTTATGGCCCCACCTCCTTTGATCCTTGAGGTTTCTTTTTTCAGGGGGGATAGTGTGTGGAGGAACCTCAGAGGGATTTTAGGGGTTAGTCTTAGAAGTAGCATGGCTTGGTTCTGGCCATATTTCAAAGGTCAAAACTCAGTTGTGTGGCCCTGTCTACCTGAGTTGAAGAGGCTGCAATCTAGCTGTTTTTGGAGGAGGAAGAAAGCAGACTGTGGTGGACACACAGAATTCTCTGCTTTGCTGTTCATCAGCATTTATAAGTCTAGTTTATCTTCTTTTAAATGTTATTATTTGTTTATTTATTTTTGCCTATGCTAGCTCTTCATTGCTGCGCTTGGGCTTTCTCTAGTTGAGGGGCACAGAAACTGGCAAAAAGAAGACAATGGGATCTAGGCACATAGGCTTCAGTAGTTGCAGCTCACGGGCTTAGTTGCCATGCCGCAAGTAGAATCTTTCTGAAACAAGGATTGAACCCGTGTTCCCTTCATTCACAGGCAGATTCTTAACCACTGGACCACCAGGGAGTCCATAGTTTATCTTCTGATATCTTATGTTTGCAAGCCTAATGAGAAGGTGTTGACTTCCTTCCTTGATGAGGAACCTTAATGTTTGAGAAGAAAACAATTGTGTTGGTTTTGTTCCTTTTAGACTTCTCTGTGGTCTTGTCATGTTTTCTATTTCTAGCTCGCTGTAGTTGACTGCTAAACGCAGAACCTCCTTTAACCACTGCAGTAATATAAGGCTTCAATGACCTTCTATTTTTCATACCCTTAACTCAGGGGCTAAACTTAGAAGTGGCAGAGACTTACCCTAAACATGGAGAGAGTCAGGCAAATCAGTTCTATTTACTCTAACCCCAAAAGACAAGCTTTGAGAAATACTTCTGGGGGTCCATTGTATGCGAGTATTAGACTAAATAAATACTCACCAGGTCCAGTCCAGGTCCTCATTTAGGCATGGCCTTGAGCATAGAAATTAGTCTCTTTGTCCTTCAGTTATCTCCTTTGTAAAATAGCTACTGCAGCATCCACCTCATAAGGTTATTGGGAAGATTAAACAAGATAATGCAAATAAACTGCTTAGCATGTTATTTGGTACATATTAATATTAAATGCACAATTGGTCACAGTAAATGCAAGATTTCCCCTAAAGATGGGGGTCTTCTTTTTAATAGGTTTCATATTTGCAGTCGTGTGGAGCTCTTTGCAATCCCATGGACTGTAGTCCACCAGGCTCCTCTGTCCATGGGATTTCCCAGGAAAGAATACTGGAATACGCAGTCCCTTCTCCAAGGGATCTTCATGACCCAGGGATTGAACCCGGGTCTCCTGCATTGCAGCCAGATTCTTTTACTGTCTGAGCCACCATCTTCAAGTACTGTGGGAGGTGTTCCTCACCCAGGCCTTGAATTCTGTCTTATTTTTGCCATTTCTTGTCTCTGAGACCCCAGTCTGTCCCTAACCTATGGCCTTATGGCTGTGTCCCTATTGCAGTAGTAATAGTAAGCACTCAGTAATTGTTGATGATGTGCCAGACACTGTGACAAGAATTCTTTGTGCACTAACGTACTCACTGTATATCCATTTTACAGAGGATAAGACTCAGGTTCAGAGAAATCAGATGAAATTGTGGTTTAAAGATGACAGCATAAAGTCAGTATTCCCCCCTTTTTCTTCCTGGAAGGAATCCATAAGCAATGAAGAGAGTGAAAACATGACAACTTCATTTTGGGTGAAGCTAGGAGATAGCTAAAATGTTGTATTCTGAGAAACTTCACAGCTGCTTTTCTCTATTAGTTGAGGAGAAATTTTACCTATAAAGGCCTACATATGCACCTGGAGACAAAAAAAGATGATGTTTAGCCAGGGGTATGGCCCCAACTGTGCCCTCACATAAACTTCCAGCCCTTAAGCTTGTCCAGGAAAATCTTCCGTAGTTGGAGATAGATAACAAAAAAGAAATAGGTATAAAATCCATATAAAGATAGCAAAAAGACAAAAAATAAAGAAGTTGTGGTACATATATACAATGGAATATTGCTCAGCCATAAAAAAATAACATATTTGAGTCAGTTCTATGAGGTGAATGAAGCTAGAGCCTGTTATACAGAGTGAAGTAGGTCAGAAAGAGAAAAAAATTTTTAATTTGTTTTTTTATTACTAACACATACATATGAAATCCAGAAAACTGGTACTGATAAACCTATTTTCAGGGTAGCAATAGAGATGTATAGAGAGAAAACTTGTGGACACAGTGGGGGAAGGAGAGGATGGGACAATACTCATGGCAGATTCACATTGTTTTATGGCAGAAGCCAACATGATATTATAAAGAATTATCCTCCAATTAAAAATTAAAAAATAATAAAAAAGGAAAAAAACAGGACAAACATTAACAGATACCAGAAGCATCACCATAGAGCTGATAAAAACCGTGACCAAAACTTTAACCGTGATTTTTAAAAGAGAGAAAAATATGTGCTATCAAAACTCAGGAAAGAAATATGCATGTGTATATTATACATCAGGGAGAGGAGACATAAATCATGTTAGAAATGAAGAAATCTGAAAAAAGCACAAGAGAATAGACTGCTAAAAACATGATAAAGGACATAGACAGTAGGAATAACAAAAATAAACAACATTAAGTTGAAATAGAGGAGTAAAGCAATTTAGAGAGAAAATGATAGATGGTGGACAGCCAGATTAAGTCCAACATACGTACAATTGTCATTCCCTCCAAGGAATAAAAAGGAAATAATTGCCAGAACAAATATCTAAAGATACAATTCTAAAAGTCTTCCTTGAAATAAAACTTGGATTTACATAATGATAGGAGAGACCCCAAAGGAACACAACTTTGACAAAATTATAGCAGCAAAGAAAAGGATAGATAAAAAGCAGTAAAGGAGTTAACAAACAATACTGTGTGTGTGTGTGTGTGTGTGTTGCTTTGCTGGTTGGAGGGTATTGAGAGATGCAGGGCAGACATCAGCTAGAGGCAGAAAGAAGAGTAGGTTGGAAGAAAGCTTATGAGTTCGACTCTTGCTCTTGCCTCACTCCAGGATTATACTGAAGCCAATAGGAATCCTGAACAGGAACCAGCTGATGACATTAACACCACTGTTGTCAACACTGGCTAATGATGAGGCAATCAGAAAGTCTTGCTAAGTTGAGGAGATGGAGAAAAGTTGTGAACTGACTGTCTTCCCTTGACCAGTCTCTCCTTCATTTCCTCCTTCTCTTGGCCCCCTGGACTATTGGGTTAAAGCCCAAGGATAAACCTTTTCCCCATACTATTTGTCTTTACTGAGTTTAAGAAAGAATCTATGTTCAGAGGAAGTGCTTAATTTTGGAAACTCAGCCAGTAGTGATGCAGTAACTCTCCAGTGCTTGGAGCTCTCTATATCCTCTCTCTTTAACTTCATAGACGAGGGTTAGGACTTCAGTTCTTCCCTTCTGTACATTACCAGAGAGAGCAGTTGTTGCCCCAGATGATGAGCTCGCAGGCTAAAATCACCAGATAGTCACAGAGTAAAATCACAGAGTATAAAGACAACACATGGAGTGATACGCTAACCAAAACAGAATCATCAAGATGGATGACAGTCTGCAGCCTGTCTCTAGAGTAACAGCTCTTAATAACCACATGTGCTGATTAGGGTCTGTCTGCTGCACCATCCCCATGGCAATTGACTGCCTGGACTTCTGGGTGCAGCCAGCCCTGGATACTGGTCTCTGTTCCCTGTTCCCTACCTGATACCCTTAATACATTGTTTTAGATTTATAACCCTTTCTGGTGACTCTCTGCCCAGACTTGATATGAGATGCATTTGACCTGTGCTTGCCCCCGAATGGACATCGCTCTCAGTACCTGATGCAGGAAAGCAGGTTCTCATCACCTGCCCTGCTTTGTTGGGGAGTCTAGGGCAAGGTTCTTCTCCTTCTACTTCTTCCTGTGGCACTGTCTGACCTTGTCACCATCCCTCATCCTCCAGTCTTGAGAGACAACAGTCTTGTCTGCTGAGGACATGAGCTTCTTGTAAACCAGATCAATGCCAGCGGTGGTAAAGCCTATATCGTGCTCAATCAGAAGCCACAAAGCAACATGGTAAATAAAATGCATTCATCTTGCCTAAAACGAGAGCAAATCCCCCCAAATGCCGGAACTGAGCATCTTCCTGGACACCCTTCTGGTGGTCAGAGATCAGTAAACCCAAGTCAAGGGTGAGAGTCTCTTCCTACTTTCTCAGTTTTCCTTCTTTTCCTTTTTGTCTGGTAGCCCTGAGTGCAGAGGCTGGTCTGGTGGGTTAGCACAGAAGATGGAGCCATCTAGTCACCAAAAGAGTAAAGTCACAACAAAGGATTGGAACTGGTAGCAGAGGAAAAGGGGAAGATAGGAGGGGCAATCTGGGGACAGGCAGGTGGAATCAGCTGCTGCTGCTGCTGCTAAGTCGCTTCAGTCGTGTCCGACTCTCAGTGACCCCATGGACTGTAGCCTACCAGGCTCCTCCGTCCATGAGATTTTCCAGGCAAGAGTACTGGAGTGGGGTGCCATTGCCTTCTCCGGGTTGAATCAGCAGGGGTGTAGAAAGTAAGCATTTTCCTTTTTATATCTATTTATTTATTTGGCTGTGTTGACTCTTAGTTGTGGCATGTGGGATCTAGTTCCCTGAACAGCGATTGAACCCGTGCCCCTTGCACTGGGATCACAGAGTCTTAACCACTAGACCACCAGGGAAGTCCCAATAAGCATTATTTTATAACACTTGACCTTCTAGGACCTGGATACCTCCTCAGCTCTAGGCTTTAGGAATTGGAATTCACTCTTGAGCAGGCTGGTTTCTTTTTGCAGAACTTAAGCAGAGTTCATTTGATCAAATGATGTTTCATGAATCTTTGAGGTCTTTTACATGAAGAGTGGGTCACTGTGATGAAGAAAAGATATTTAAAGGAGTCAGGGAAAAGATCACTGGTGGGTACAGTGATGAATTACAGGGGTGAGTGCTGGGCATTCTTTAAAGCTTGTCATGAATTAATTCTTGGAGCTGCTGCGAGATTGGTGACATTTCCAAAGAGCATAATTTGAAGTTGATTGGGTCTCTCACATCCTTTGAAGATAGGCTCTGTTCTTAAAATGTTACAAAATAAAACACAGAGAAACTTACCCAGCGAGAGTGGCAAAACAGTCTGGCTGACATGTCCATCTAACATCTCTTAGGAAGAGCAATGTGTCTGTTTGAATTGGTTTTGAGATGCAGACAGTGTGATGGCTAAATTGTCATTTGGCAAATTGGATAAGTGTGTGATTTCTGCCTCTTGGGAAAGATGACATACATTTTTGTACATCTAAGATTTGTTTTTTAAAATCCTCAGTGCATTTAAAATATCAAACTGACTGGGCTGCTCAGATTGCTTTGTGCTATGACCCACCAGGCACCCAGCTCCTGGCTACCCAGTCTCACGATAGATTGTAACACAGGCAGTCCACAGCTGTTCTAGACTTTTCTCTTCTCTAAAGGGGCAGGTCCACTACAAGGGCAGATGCAATTTTTGGTGTTCCTGGGACAAGGGTGAAAAGAATAACTAATTTGCCATTTCCCACTCAGAATGCCACAGGCCAGAATCAGTTCTCAGCATCCATTTGTCCAGTTGAGCAATTTCATGATGACAACCTTCTGTCACTCTTGAAAGCTTTTAACCAATTTATAGAGGATGGAAGTTTTTAAAATAAACTTTTGTTTTGCAATCATTTTCGATTTATAGAAAAGGTGCAATAATAACACAGAATTCCTGCATATCATTCACCCAGATTTTTCTAATGGCTGGGGTTCATTTCTTACATGTCTGGGGTTCATTTGTCAAAACTAAGAGATAATAGGGCTTCCCAGGTGGTGTTAGTGGTAGAGAATCTGCCTGCCAATGCAGAAGATGTGGGTTCGATCCCTGGGTCAGGAAGATCCCCTTGGAGTAGGAAATGGCAACCCACTCCAGTATTCTTGCCTGGAAAATTCCATGAACAGAGGAGCCTGGTGGGCTACAGTCCATGGGTTCACAAAGAGTCCGTGGCAGCCCACATTTCACATGGCAGTTTCACATTTCAGTATAAATAGTAAATAATTCTTATTATAGATATTTGGTTGTATCTTGTTGATTAAATTGCTCCTACGTTCCTTTGACATGCTACCATCCTTTTTTAGTTTGTTTTTTGAACACTTCCTTGATTTCTGGCACCATAAGATGCCCCAGGCTCATGTTGTACTTTATCTGTCCCAACCCTAGAATCAGTCATTTCTCCAAGATGCCCCAGTTCCTTTTAGTGGAGAATGGTACTAGAAGATTCAGGCACAGGTGTGCTTGTTGCTCTTAGAGTGTTACTGCTTCTAGACTCCCTCAAGGACAGAGCTAGGAAGCTTACGTATGTGTGCTCATCAGTGTGTACATACATATCCACAATTGTTTCTGTGTGTGTCCATCTCTGTGTATGTGTGTGTATATATAAATATATATTTTATATATATATATATAATATATATAAAGCTACATGTGAGTTCATAGTGGAGTCTGACCAATCAAGTACTAGAAAGTTCATTCTGTCTTCCCCTCTTACTTATTTGTAATGTCTTTCTCTGACAATAAGAAACATAGCTCAGAGGATGAAAGATTTTGATAGCTGTTATACCTCTAATTATTTGTGAATGGAAGAGTTTTGATTCTCCTGCGTATATCTGAGTATTAACAAGGAAATTCAAAGCAAAGCCACCACTGGTTTATCCTAAGCTTCTGGCTCCATAGGAAAATGATAATCCACAGACATATTAATGATTGGAGGTACTAATGGAGTCCAATATGTCCTCTAAAACATCACAGAAAAGTCTGTACTCTGTTCAGTGGAATTTTTAGCTTATATCGTTGTTTTCAATTTATCTACAAATTTAGTAAGCTCTCAGGGGATGTGTGAAAATGTCAGTCCAGCATGGTAGAAAGCAGGTGTAAATATTAAGTGAGTATCCGATTTTTCTTTAACAGTTTTGTTGGCATGCAGTAAACTGCACGTATTTAAAGTGTAGAATTTAATAAGTTTTTACAGTGCATATGCATCTGTGAAACTACCACCAAAATCAAGATAATAATCACATCTTTTATTTCAAGCATTTTCTAATGGCCCTTGATAAAATTTTAGTAAGGAGGTGAATCTGCAAATACAAAATCTGTGAAAAGTGAAGATTGCCAATATTTGTCCACTTTACACTAGTTCTACCCTGTCTTTAATATATCTGTGCCAGGTGGTGTTACTTCTCCTATTTTGTTCTTCTTTTTCAAACATTGTTTGCTATAAACTTCCCCCTAAGTACTGCTTTAGCAGTATTCCACACATTTTTATGTGTTGTTTTATTTTCCCTCAGTTTACAATAATTTTTACTTTCTATTTTGATTTCTTATTTAGTCTATGGGTTATCTAGAAGTATGTTCTTTAGTTTCTGAATATTTGAAGTTTTTCAGAGATCATTAATTTTCTAATCTCTAATTCAGTTGTTTTCAAAGGACATCCTTGATAGGACTTAAATCTTTTATGTTCATGGAGACTTTTTTGTAATCCAGAATGTGGTCTTTATTAGTAAATGTTTCGTATACACTTAAGAAGAATGTGTACTCTGCTGTTATTGGGTGGAAAATTCTGTGTCAGTTAAGTCAGGTTAATCGATAGTGTTGTTCAAATCTATACATTTACTGATTTTGTCTGATACATCTATCCATTACTGAGAAAGGCTATTGAACAAAGTCCCTGTATTTAACTATATCAACTAAAATTGTAGATGTGTTTATTTTATTCTACAGTCTATCAGTTTTTGCTTCATAGGTTTTGAAGCTCTGTTATTAGGTTCATAAGTGTTTAGGATAGTAGTGTACTCTTGATTAACTGATCTTTTAATCATGAAATGACCTTATTTATCCCTGGTAGTATACTTTGCTCTAAAATCTACTTTGTCTGATATTAATGAGGATACATCAGCTTTCTTTTGATGGTGTATCATCTCCCATCTATTTTTACTATGCCATAAAAACTATTTGTGTATGTATATTTGAAGTTCATTTCTTGAAGGCAGAGTATAGTTGGGTCTTGCTTTTTTAAAAAATTAAATCTGACAATCTCTACCTCTGAAGTGTGATATTTAGTGTATTTCCATTTAATGTAATTATTATTATGACTAGGTTTAAATATACTGTCTTGCCATTTGTTTTCTATTTATCCATCTATTTATTATTCATTATCTTTTTGCTCTGTTTCTTCTCTTTGTTTAATTAAATATTATTGTTTAAAAAAATCTCCTTTATTGACTGGTTGGCTGTAATATTTTGTTGTTGTCATTTTAGTGGTTGCTTTAGGTTTAGAGTGTATCCTTTTAATTGGCCACTGTCTACCTTCAACTGATATTTTTAAAAAATATATTTATTTATTTATTTGGCTGTTCCTGGTCTTAGCTGTGGTATGCTGGATCTTCAGTCATCCTTGCAGCTTGCGAACTCTTAGTTATAGGCATGTGGGATCTAGTTCCCCCACCAGAGACTGAACCTGAGTCCCCTGCATTGGGAGTGTGCAGTCTTAGCCAGTTGGACCATCAGGGAAGTCCCCTCAACTGATATTTAGTAAATATCAGTTACAGATATTTAGTAAATATCAGTTACAGATATTTAGTAAATATTAGTAAAGTGATGGGTACTTTACAGATGCAGTCTAATAAACTGCCCACAAACTCCTTGTTACATCCCTATCTGAACAATGAAGAAATTGAAACTTAGAAGAATTACTTACTTTTCTCAAGATCAATCAACTACTTTGGCATATATCTAGAACTTAAGTTTGGGCAAAGGAGAATGATAAACTTTTACTATTTTTTCACCTGGATGGGTTTATAGGTTACTAAAGGGGAAGTGACTATGTGTAGCATCTTAGCTAAAGAGACTTGGCCTTAAAGCCGCCCCCCCCCCATCTGTTTCACAAATCCCAGATGTTCAGGGGCCATCTGAAAGAGTTAAGAGATGTGCTTTTTATCCATTTTTAAAATTAGATATAAAGTCTCTGGATTTACAAAGATCCAGCTAGAGATGAATGCCCTCATAAAGCAAAAGAAGGGACTCCATGTATCTGCAGCATCCTTCCTCTCCCAGAAGCTCTAATTTTTTTCTTGCTTCTTCATCTAAGGGTCAGTTTTCTTCTCTATTATAAAGCTTCCAATCAAATCTGATGTGAAATGCTTTCCATCCAGAAGACCCCAGGAAGATTTCACCAGAGTGGAAGGGTAGCTATGTGTGGGCAGAGATGACAGATACCAGGATGTCATGTCATGATTTTTTAGGGAAAGAGGTATGGGCATTTTCCAATGTGGTTCTATTTATAGGAAGGAAAATCTTGTCTTTAGTTAATTAAAGTGTGACCTTGTGGCAAAATTCAATAGCCTGCAAAATTCAATTAGCCTAAGTTCAATAAGAGGGGTTTCTATGTGAAGCTTATAGACCTCATCCAAGACCCCTGCTTTTATGAAGGGTTTACTCATTTGGCAATGAAAGAAAATCTAAACCAATAGTTATTAGCTAGGAGTACCTGAAGCCCCTAGGAGTTTATGGATAAGCTTTAGGCATATATATGTATAGATTTCTCAGGGTTGAAGGTCTCTGGTTTTTATTAACTTGTTAAAGGAGACTATGACCCAATTTAAGAACTTTTACATGAATTATAGATAGAATATTCCAAGTGACTCAATAATGGGGCTATATTTTTAGTTAATAAATGTGATTCAGGTACCACTTCTACCCATTTGGAACTCTAAAATGGCTGGAAAAACTTGCCTGATAGTGGTTTTTGTAGCAAGTTAACACCAGATTTGTATAAGCCAGTAAATGGAGTAAAATTTAATTAATTAGAATATTCAAATAGCCAAGTTGCTTCCTGGCACTCGATTTTTCATACATCGAAAGCAACTGACGGAAAGAAAATTATTATTGATTAATCAAAACAATGCCTTTGGAGTGTTTGGAGGTCAGGTGACTTCTGAGTTATTTATCCTCTTGCACAGAACTACCTGTGGTCAGAAAGAAGACCCTGAGGCGTAATATGATCAAAGTCTTCAAAAATTAAATTTTGCTCCGTAGGCAGCAAGTTGGGCTGATACAGGTTAGAAAGATTTCAACAAGGATGGAAATAAAAGGTAGATTCTGGTTAACTCTCAAAGAATGAGAAAGCTGAGTCTTTCATTTCCTGAACATCATTAGCTGGTGAAGTTTTCACAGTAAGAAGATTTATTTGTGTAGCGCTTGATATTTCACTGGGCTCTTCATTGACCTTTTCCAGTTCTCATGTCGACCCTTTAAGAATGGAAGGCATTCAGTGAGGAGGGGGTGATCTCATTCAAGAACTCGAGGGGAATCATTCGTGGTGGTCTCAGTGTTAAGAGAAGAGAAAGTGGTTCCTAGCAGTAGCAGCAGCAGCCGCCAACTCAATAATTATCCCAACACGACTGACCACCATTTCCAGAGGACTTCATGCCAGACACTGCTGAGCCCTTCTTCAGCCCCTCAGTGAGGTAGCTCAGGTAGTGTCTCCTTCTGAGAAGGGAGGTAAGGGAGTCATCCCACATTTTTCATCCCCATCTTTCCAGTGGGCTTCACAACTGGGGCCTTGTATTTCAGTGGTAAGTTTTCCCCTCAGAGGCACACACAAGTTTTCTGGGGTTTTTCTTCTGAGTATTTCTCTCTTTTAAGGTTTTTTACTTTTTATATTTATTTGGCTACAGCACGTGGGATCTTTGATCTTCATTGCAACATGCAGATCTTTTTTTTTAAGTTGATTGAACTGACCAGAGATTGAACCCAGACCCCCTGCACTGGGAGTGCAGAGTCTTAGCCTCTGGACCACCAGGGAAGTCCCTCATTTTGCCCCTGACGTGCTCCCTGGTCAACTAGAATTGGCCTGCTTGTCCTTTTCTGCTCTCTCTGGACATGGCATTTTCACAATAATAATGTAGTAGCTAACATCTATTGAGCAACTACTGTATGCATGACATTACCGGATGAACTGAGTGCACTTTCACTACATCTGTATTTACTTTTGGGCTTCCCTGGTGGCTCAGACAGTAAAGAATCTGCCTGTCATGACAGATACCCAGGTTTGATCCCTGGGTCGGGAAGATCCTCTAGAGAAGGGAATGGAAACACCACTCCAATATTCTTGCCTGGAGAATGCCATGGATAGAGGAGCCTGGGTTCGCAAAGTGTTGGACACAACTGAGCGACTTTCACTTTCATGTTTACTTTAGGAGTTAGATTCCTTTTACTATTTCAGATGAGAATGCCAGGACCCTCAGAGGTTATCTGACTTGCCCAATCAAATGGAGTCAGGATTTCTGACTTGCCAATCTTTGCTCTTTTTATTTCTAAGAAATATTTTTTTATTTGTTGTGAGTCTTAGTTCAAGCATATGATATCTAGTTCCCTGACCAAGAATTGAACCTGGGCTCCTGCATTGGGAGCACAGAGTCTTAGCCACTGGGCCACTTACAAAAAGTCCCTGGTCTTTTTAAAATTCGTTCACGCTCATATTCCTTCCTCCTTTCCTCTCTTCCTCCCTGCCTCCCTCCCTCCCTCTCTTCCTTCTTTTTCTTTCTTTTTCTGTTGTAGCAAATGTTAAGCATTAACAAAAGTAGGCAGAAGAGTTTAACAAGCTCTCATGTACTCTTCTGGGTTTCTCCGATGACTCAGTGGTAAAGAATCTGCCTGCCAATGCAGGAGACAGGGTTTTGATCCCTGGGTCAGGAAGATTCCCTGAAAGAGGAAATGGCAACCCACTCTAGCATTATTCCCTGAAAAATCCCATGGACAGAGGAGTCTGGAGGGCTACAGTCCAAAGGGTTGCAAAGAGTTGGACATGACTGAACAACTGAACACAGCACATGTACTTTTAACCCAGCTTAAACATTTATGAGTTTCATCTATAGCCTCATGTCCCTCTTCCCTATACCTAGAAGCCAATCACACACAGGCACACAGCATTTCATCTGTAAATATTACAACATGCGTTCTCACAGAAGCTCTTGGCGCCCAGGGTCACAGCTGCTTGTCCACCTGTGATTTCAGCTGCCACTGCAGCAGAAGTCCTGGGGGAGCTCAGACTCTCACCAATAGTAAAAATGTCCATCACTCCTCCAGCGTGTGCTCTCTGTGTTTCCACATTTTTGAAATGTGGGTAGTTAGCATCGCTGGAGTTTTCAACTCATCCAGAGAAGGCTGGGAGTGGGAAATGTTGTCTTGTCCTCCCATGGGCAGATGGACAGTTCTCGAAGGCTTTCCGTATCCTTCTCCGAGGTCTCCATAGATGCAGACCCTCATGCCCCACAGCTATGACCTTGAAAGCATACATCTGACTGACTTTTGCTCTTTGTCTGTCTTACTCTCCTGCATGCCTCATTCATGCATTCTGGGATCGCCTCCCCTCAAAAACTACCTGAACCCAGACTCCTTTCTCAGGCTCTGCTTTTACAAATAGCTTGATATTTCTAGGTCTTTTGGTCTTTGTAGTGAACAGAATTAGAAAATATTTTGTTTTGTTTGTTTATTTTTAATAAAATACATCTTGAATTCATACTGATACTTCTTTAAACTAGTACTATCTTTCTTATGTCTCACACCTATACCTCTTTCTCCCACTCTGAGAATTTCCCAGTTCTCAAGGATACTTGAGATAATAGAATTAGATTACTGCATAATACTTGTTTGCTTTATCCTACAATACACATAAAAACCTCAAACTAACAATCTCTTCATCACTGAAAATGGTGTAGCGTAAACAGATTAAAATTTGGATTTTTGTTTTTTAGCATTTACTTTTGTCTTGAGGGTTTATACCACAAGGGATATACCTTATAAAAGGTACCTGGGTCATTTTTTTGTATAATGGAATGTGTGCTGTGAAAGATCCTTACGAGAAAATGTTTGTTACACATATGGCTGTGTCCATTTGAAATTTAGGAGCTTCTATTGACATAGTAATGAACCAGAGAAGCTTAAGTTGATCTTGAGCCAGGTTGAAGTCCCAGTCTTCAACTATGGTCATTTCACACATAATGAATTATTTCACACGTAAAGAGTCTAAAGAAGTATACTTAAGTGGTGTGACAGCTTTGTCCTTCTCTTTGGTTGACAACAGAAGCCAAACTCAAGGAATTAAGAAATTCCTTGTATCAAAAGATGAGGAGACATTATTTATTTATCTATTAGTTTGGAGCAAATCTGCCCTTGGAAATAAAGACCCATGCCTCATACTCAACTGGTGGCTGCCATGATGCCCAAGACCTATTTCAGGGACCAGAGAGTTGAGAAACTGCCTCCCCCATTACATGGCCAGACAGCTCCAGGCGAAGGTCTATGCCGCCATCATCTCCTGTCTCACTGTCTTGGTTATGACCTCTTAAGAGGCTGGCAGCTGTGCTGAAGTGGATGAGACTCCAGAATCCAAGGACTGGCCACAGCTACTGGTCACCTGAGCCTCTAGGGAGGAGGAAGTCAGAATCACATGTGAGGAAAGGACTTTAAGCATCCAGTGGAGAATGGTGGACCTTATGAATTGTGAGCAACTGTATGGACCATGTTTCTGGATCTCTCAACAGCACCCTTCTCCCTGCATTCCTCGCCCCCCATGTCTGTCCCTTTTCTGTCATTGCATTGCTCTGGCAGCCTTGAGAAGCTCTGTAGAGTTTCATGCCACGTGGCTCCAGCATCCAATACCTAGGCAGTGCTGAGGAAAACACTGGGTGTGATTAACAGAACCTGCTTTGAGCCATGACATCTGTCAACGAGAGCACATAGTAGAAAACAGGACCGAGGAGGAAGAATAGGGGGATTAGGTGCAAAAAGAAAGGAGTTTTTTTTCTGGGCTGAGGTTTGGCCCATCTGGCCCATGAGGCTGGGCCAGCCCCTCCCACGAGTGCATGCTGGGTGTCTGCAAATGTCCAGATGTGGGCACAGTTTCTTATGTATTGTGATGTCTCCTGTTTTCTGGCCTGGCTCCAGGTAGCTGTTCTGTCCAGACTTTGCATCAGGGATGATCTTTACGTTTCTGCTGAAATCCCTTCCCTAACTCTGATATAAATAGAACTAATGGAAAGACTGGACTTGCTGCCTTTCTCCTTCTCCACTTTTGCATACCTTCTTCTTGTCCTGTCTTGGCTCAAGAACCCATATGACCCTCCAGCTGTCCAGAGGATAGTCCAGACTCACAGTCAGGCACCGAGACTTTCCCATCTTGATGGTGCTTGACTCCCCTGGATGATCCTTGTGGAGCTGCCAGATGGCAGGTCTGCCTCCTGAACACACTCTGTTCACATTTTCCTATACCACCCACCTTGGCAGTGGGCCTTCAGAATGCCATTTCAGTTCCATCCTTTCCTGACCACCCAGCCACTATGGATTTGTTTTCGTCTTAGCCACAGCATATTCCTTGATCCTAGGATTCCCTAAGAACTCGTAGCCTAGAGATTTGTCCTGCTAACATTTTGTGTGTGTGTGTGTGTGTGTGTGTGTGTGTATGTATGTATGCACGTATGTTTGTCTTGACTTTCAAATAACTTAGAAGTTCTCTTAGGTCAGGGGCTGTGTATCATGTATCTTTTAAAAATTCCTGCAATCAGTAATACTATGTTCATTGTATAACAGGATGATAAATGAGACTTTTCTTATTGTCTAGAAATTGACAGGTGTGTGTGTGTGGTCAATTGTTCAGTCGTGTTTGACTCTTTGTGACCTCATGGACTGTGGCTTATCAGGCTCCTCTGTCCATGGGGTTTTTCAGGCTGGAATACTGGAGTGGGTTGCCATTTCCTCCTCCAGGGGATCTTCCCAGACCAGGGATCAAATCTGTGTCTCTGACATTGGCAGGCAGATTCTTTACCACTTAGCAACCTGGGCTTAAAAAAAGGACAAATTTCTGCACCCCAGGTTCTGCAGTGAGTCAAAATATTTGCAAAGCAATTGCCTCTTGGGGACTTTAATAATAATAGCTTAATATTAATACTAAGAAAATTAAGCTGTTAATAATTGCTATTAATATTGTCAATATTAATAACTATTGATAATAATTAAATTACTTTAATATTCATAGCTCTGCTACTACATCTACCACCTCATCACCTCCCTCCATTTCAGATGAACTTATGGGGCTCTGACAACTGGGTGTAGGTGTGGGATGAGCAGAAGGACTCAAGGAACACTGTTGGAGGAGTAAGTTGTCAGCCTTTCTCCCCTCAGTGGGGGCAAAGAGGGTTGCAGTCACACCCAGAGTCACACCAAGTTAGGGGGCGGCTGTGTTCCAAAGAACACATACCTTGCAGGAGGGTGGTATTTCTAGGAAGATGGAGACAAGCATCACATTTCCTGGTTGGAAGTCTACTTCTTGCCATTGATAACTTTCTCTTTGTGCCTTATTTGAGTAGAGAGAGAGGAAAGGTGGGTAACAGTGGAAGTAGGGAGGCAGAGAGCAGCAGTGGAGCTGCCCGCATGGCCATGTGCTTGTGACTTAAGCATCAATCAACTAGACATTTATAGAAGGGGAGCAATGCTTGCGTGATTCAGGCTCCCACTCCTCCCTTATCCAGCAATTCCTAGTATTTATCTTTATTTTGAGAAAGGATTTTATGGCTAAAAATAATTAAAATCCATTGACCCAATTTATCTCTCAACCCTCTAGACACACCTACCCATCCATGAAGCTTGTCATCATTCAGAAAGACCCTCAGTGAAGAAAACAATCAGCTCCTCTATGCCTGGCCCTATGCCAGATGCTTAGAGACAGAGAATAATTAAGTACAATGAGCAGGTTGGTTCTTGTGGGTTTTTTTTTCCCTCTTTGCCATGATTACCACAAGTTGCACAGGCAGTTCAGAGACAAAAGCTTATAAAAACACTTGAAGCAGATCAGTGATTCCAGTTTCTACTCTTGATTTTCAGAAGGGATGCTGTTCATGGTGTGGAGGGGAGGCCAAGACTGCTGTAAATGATCCAGATGCCCCTGACTTCCTGTCTTAGGTATGCCTCTATAAGTGGTTTCAGACAAAGAGATAAATTGAAAATTTTACACACTGCCTTAGGCCTGGAGGGGCGGATAATCAATACTCATCTGTTGTCACCACGAGGTGCAAATTCTTGAAGGCTCTGGTTGCCTCAGTTACTGGCCCTGTTTTGGGCCCAACCCTGACAGCACCCACAGGAGAGCTCCTCTGGGAATGACAGAATTGCTTTTTGCTGCTTGGAATTTATGCCCGGTGAAACTGCAGGGCATGAGAGAGTCTATCAATTTAATTTCCCCTGAGAAGCTAGTCCTGCTTGGTTGAGCCAAGCCTTGAAGTGGAGGGGCTCAAAATGGGAGAATAGTAAGATGCCCCAGTCACACATTCTGAACTGTAAAACAGACGCACTGAAAAGAAAACAGAGAGCCTGTACTGGAAAGCAGACATATCGATCCATCAGTGTGGTATTAAAAAAAAGAAAAAGAAGAAGGCGGCTCTCATTTTCTCCGTGTCACATGGTGGTTACCTTGCCCAGAGGCAGGCAGCAGGGGATGCAGAATTTTAGGAAAATGCGAAATGAACTCTCCACCATAAACCTGAATTGTCTGCTTTCTCCCTTTGCTTCTTTCACAGAAATTTAGAACATATCCCTTACCTACTTTGCTGAGCCTTTCTTCTATCCCTCCTTGCACTGAAGCCCACACTTTAGACACAGTGACTCCCTGAAGCGTCCCCCAAATTGTACCTTCCTCTCCACCTGGAGCATCCTTCCTGCTTCTCACCTGGCCAGTTCCCTCTCATGTTTTAGGTGTCTGCTCAGACATCACCTCCTCTGGGAAGATTTTCTCAGCCTAGAGTGGCTATCTTTTCTCCGTGCTTTCTTCACGAAAGTAACAACAAGATCATTATCTGTTTAGGACTTTGCCTCCTTCTCAAGATCAAAGGCTCCTTGGGTTTCCCTGGTAGTTCAGTGGTAAAGAGTCGACCTGATGCAGAAGACACAGAATCCATCCCTGGTATGGGAAGATCCTACATGTCATGGAGCAACTAAGCCCTTGTGTCACAACAATTGAGCCTGTGCTCTAGAGCCTGGGAAATGCAACTGCTGAAGCCCGAGAGCCTAGAGCCATGCTCCGTAACAAGAGAAGCCACCGAAATGAGAAGCCTGTGCACCACAATTAGAGAATAGCCCCAGCTTGCCACGACTAGAGAAATGCCCTCACAGCAACAAAGACCCAGCACAGACAAAAATAAATACATAAAATTATTCTTAAAAAAAAAGTACAGGCAGGGCAAGTTTGATGCTCCATATGCCCAGTGCAAAGTCCTGCTCCTGGATCACAGGAGATATTTGGTTATGTTGAATGAGAAGTGAATCATGACATCAATGAGTACATGTCAGCTGTGAAGAAGGTTCCCTGGAAACAAAGCCAGGTGACCATGATTTTACCATCTTGCTTGAACTTCTACCATTGTCTTTTATATATAATTCATCAAGCAACTCCATCTGGTAAGGTCTTCCAGGCTGCGAACATTGAATGTTCTCTGGCAAAAACATAGTGGGTCCTCATCCATCCTCTAGGTTGGTTGGGTTCTCCTTGTCTTCAGCTGGCACCCATCGCGATCTTTCTAATGCAGTCATCTGGCCATGTCACACCATAGCTTAGCATCCTTGCAAGGTCCCTCACGGCCAGCTGATTTAAGGCTCAGTGACTTAGGAAGTATCCAAGTCTCCTTGGATGTGCTCTCCACCCAGCCCCTGTGTGCAGCAACCTCTCCATTCTCCCTGAAATACTCCCTCAGTTCAAGTCTCAAGTATTAAGCTATTTCCTTTTCCAGAATGCTCTGTTCCTCTCAGCCTGGAGAATTCCAACTCATCCTTTAAAACCCAGGGCAGATGCCCCCCTCTCTCTGAGAAGTCTTCTCTTCAGCTGCTCTTCTGAGCAGCCACAGCAGTTTGTCACGTTCACCCCAGTCTAACTCGGAAAATGAAATTGAAGGAGGGGAATTCTGCACAGGGTCATATGTGATGCTTGTGCACTTTCTGTGCTTTTGCCATCACAGTCCTACTCCCACCCTACAAATAGTCTGTGCTACTCCCTCCATCAATGCTTGTTGTATAATAGTCTGGCGCCCAAGTGCCAGAAACAGAGGTGCCACCTCAGGGCCCATTTTGAGATCTTGAGTAGGGGAACTCTGGGTCCCCATAATTGTGCCAGAAATCACTGAATAGGAAAAGGGCAAGGGCAGTTGTGCTCTGCTGTGTTTTGCCTTGAGACTCAGAGCTGCTGGAGGAAGAAACAGGGAAAGGAGGCTGGCAAGAAGTTTGAATGTCCCTTCCCTTGAGGTCTTCAAGTGCAGATTAGAATCCTGGGGGGAAAAGATATATGTCCCCCCAGTTTCAGGAAGAGTTCTTTATTTCTAGCTACGTACATTTAAAGGTTCTTTCTTGATCAGAATGACACCATGGTATTTATTTTTAAGTTACTTATCTTTTTGAATGCAGAATTGTAAGGAAGAAAATAAAAGTCATTGGTACAGAAAGAAGCTAGACACAATAAATGTTATTGTTGTTGTTCAGTCCCTCCGTTGTGTCCGACTCTTTACAACCCCATGGACTGCAGCGCTCCAACCCTCCCTTTCCTTTACGATCTCCCAAAATTCACCCAAGTTCTAGTCCATCGAATTGGTGATGACATTGAACCATCTCATCCTCTGTTGCCCCCTTCCCTCTTGCCCTCAGTCTTTCCCAGCATGGGTTTTTTTTCCAGTGAGTCAGCTATTCACATTGTATCAGATCTTCAGCTTCAGCATTAGTCCTTCCAATGAATATTCAGGACTGATTTCCTTTAGAATTGACTGATTTGATCTCTTTTCTGTCCAAGGGACTCTCAAGAGTCTTCTCCAGCACTGCAGTTTGGATGCATCATATCTTTGGCACTCAGCCTTCTTTATTGTTCAACTCTTACAACCATATATGACTACTAGAAAAACCATAGCTTTCACTATATGGACCCTTGTCTGCAAAGTGAGGTCTCTGCTTTTAAACTTCGTCTAGGTTTGTCAAAGCTTTTCTTCCAAGGAGCAAGCATCTTTTAATTTCATGGCTGCAGTCACCATCCACAGTGATTTTGCAGCCCAAGAAAATAAAGTCTGTCATTGTTTCCATTTTTCTCCCATCTATTTGCCATGAAGTGATGGGACGGGGTGCCATGATCTTCATTTTTTGAATGTTGAGTTTTAAGCTAGCTTTTTCACTCTTTCACTTTCACCAAGAGGCTCTTTAGTTCCTCACTGCTTTCTGCCATGAGGGTGGTATCATCTGCATATCTGAGGTTATTGATATTTTTCCTGGCAATCTTGATTCCAGCTTGAGTTTCATCCAACCAGACATTTTGCATGATGTCCTCTGCTGCCGCTGCTGCTAAGTCGCGTCAGTCGTGTCCAACTCTGTGCGACCCCATACACAGCAGCCCACCAGGCTCCGCCGTCCCTGGGATTCTCCAGGCAAGAACACTGGAGTGGGTTGCCATTTCCTTCTCCAATGCATGAAAGTGAAACGTGAAAGTGAAGTCACTCAGTCGTGTCCAACTCATAGCGACCCCATGGACTGCAGCCTACCAGGCTCCTCCGTCCATGGGATTTTCCCGGCAAGAGTACTGGAGTGGGGTGCCATTGCCTTCTCCGGATGTCCTCTGCATATAAGTTAAGTAAGCAGTGTAACAGTATGCAGCCTTGATGTACTTTCTTGATTTGGAACCAGTCTGTTGTTCCATGTCTGGTTCTAACTGTTGCTTCTTGACCTGCATACAGTTTTCTCAGAAGGCAAGTAAGGTGGTCTTGTATTCCCATCTCTTGAAGAATTGTCCACAGTTTGTTGTGATCCACCCAGTCAAAGGCTTTAGTGTAGTCAATGAAGCAGAAGTAGATGTTTTTCTGGAATTCTCTTGCTTTTTCTATGATCCAACGAATGTTGGCAATTTGATCTCTGGTTTGTTTGCCTTTTCTACACGCAGCTTGTACATCTAGAAGTTCTTGGTTCATGTCCTGTGGAAGCCTGGCTTGAAGGATTTTGAGCAGTACCGTGCTAGCATGTGAAAGGAGTGCAATTGTGTGGTAGTTTGAACATTCTTTGGCATTGCCCTTTTTTGGGATTGGAATGAAAACTGACTTTTTCCAGTCCTGTGGCCACTGTTGAGTTTTCCACATTTGCTGGCGTATTGAGTGCAGCACCTTCACAGCATCGTCTTTTAGGATTTGAAACAGCTCATCTGGAATTCGATTACCTCCACTGGCTTTGTTCGTAGTAATGCTTCCTGAGGTCCACTTAACTTCACTGTTCAGGATATATGGCTCTAGATGAGTGACCTCAATATTCTGGTTATCTGGGTCATTAAGACACTTAGTATAGTTCTTTGTATTCTTGCCACCTCTTAATATCTTCTCAATGTTATTGGTAGTTATCTGTTAGAGAGATTATCCCTTTTTAAACATGCTTTATTTATATATAATTTTTAATCTTGATTTATTCACCTCACACATAATTTGCTTTCTTCTCATGTCCTTAAATGCTCTTCATGAGCCTAATTTTCACTGAGAGCACCATTATTACTTTATGGACATATCATAATTTGCTACCTTATTTCTAACTGAGACATTTAAATCCTTCCCAGTGTTATGTTTCACTCAGTGCCTGGCAGCTGTGTTGGTGGTTTTGTTTTCCACTGGGAGGCCATAAGTGTGTTAATCATCCTAAGGCCATCTTGAATAGCCATTCCATGTATTTGGAGTTTTGAAATACACGGACAAGTTTCTATGCATTTGTTGTGTAATGATACCATGTGAGTACATGGGAAACTCCCCCAGGAGGTCATTAGGACTGAACAACGGACCATGAGGACTTTAAGCATAGTCTTTGGTGCATTTTTGCTTTCCAGGAAAGAACTGCACTCCCCCAACTTAATTTTCTGAACTAATGAAGTTCTCCAGGGAAGCCTATGGGGAAACATGATCTCTTATTTAATGATGTGCCATCAGCTCACTTAATGCTGATTTCTGCACCACCCAGCAAAGGTTTGTAGATAATATTCTCCAGCTATTGTGTGTTTTCCTATGGATTATTCCTGTGGAATAATGATGTTAACATCTCCAGGAGAGTTGAATTCCAAGCCTGAAGTGAAGATTGACTGTCATTATTGAAAATATCTTGATTATGTAAATTTATTCAAACTTTCCTCTCTGGCAAAGTTTGTTCCCATCCTTTTAAATTCATTCAATGCCTTATCCTTACTATCACCATCCCAATAAAGTAGGCTGGTAAAGCTACTGCAGTATTTTTTAAAAATGAGATTGAGACAGGGTGAAGAGGTAAGGAGGAGATTGTTTAAGGAGACAGCTATGAGAGGGGCCAGGTTCAGTTGAGGTGCCCATCAGCCTTGTTTTTGGGCTTTGCTGGCAGCATCCCTCTGTCCTTTAATGCTTTTCTGATTTCCTGAAGTTGCCTTCTGTGGAAAAGCACTTCATTGTTTGGATTTTCTCTATACTTTGTAATCTCAGATGGAAATTATGGAGCATTTTGAGACCTTGGAGCCAATGATGGAGTCAAGAGGTGACCTTGGAGTGCTTTGGCTCCTCCTTATCTCCAGAGTCATCCTCAAATACTAACAGTTCTATTGGTGAGAAAATGACAGCAATGACATGGCCAAGTAGCATTTTATTAGTCTGATGTAAAGTCTCTTTAGAAAGTGTTGCCATTTTGATCTGTATCCTATGCTGTGAGGAACATGATTGTGCTTGCTGTGCAAACACAGCTTCCAGACAATTATTTGCCAACCAGCATGCCACCACCAAGCCCCTCCTGTGTACAAATTCTGGATCTTCTTAAGTGGCTTTTAATTGACTTTTGGATTACGGCTCCCTTTGAGACTCTAATGAAAGCTGTGGATCCTCTGCTAGAAAAAGTGCACAGATCTACATTTGACAGACAGTTTCATGGGGTTTACTTTATCCCTGAAACCAGTTAAAACAAAACAAAGCAAAACAAAACAGAAAATCCTTCTGAACAGACCCGAACACTCTCTAGGAAAGAAAACAGAGGTCCAGACAATAAGACGTTCATTTGGGTCTATTTTAGTAGGTATGTGACACAACTGGGACTAAACTTTAAGTTACTAAATATTGCTACTTCTTAATTTTAGTGACTTGTTTTTCTAGTGACATGCAGCCAGAAGTGATAATCAAAGTATTGACCAACCACTGTAGCTTGGGAATACTGATCTGATGAATCAATTGATTTTCTCTGTCACCTCCAGGCTTTGTTCAAAAGTGCATGTTCCATAAGATGAGAAAAGGCCTGATAACCAGCCAAAGACTTAACCGCTAGGGGGGATTTCCAGGTACATCAGCAGGCTTAAGTGGCATGTAGGGCCTGATCTGCTTCCTAGCCACAGCAGAAGGAGCAGGCATCCAAGATTAAATGTGAAACAGGTCATCAGTGCACTGACAGCCTGACCGCCAATGACAAGAGTTCAGGGATGGCTCCTTGAGTGATGTGCAGTTTGAGGTTTGCTGGGAGATGGAGCAATTGATTCTGGTTTCCTAGGCAAGAGCTTCACTTTAGACAACTGAGTTCTGGGTATGGTTTTAGTGGAGATATGCAACATCATCAATCTTAATAATCAACCATGTGGACAATGATGATGGGACCAGTCATTTTGCATAATCTCTTTCTTGGCAAGATAAATCCCCATAAGCAAGAGTTCCCATCCTCTTTGGGATAGCAAATGTTAAACCTGTGATGGGACACAGAACTCATCTAATGCAAATCCATGGCCACCTGCCCTATCTACTGATTCTACTTCCATTTTATAGTTATGGAAACAGCTTTAGAGAGGAAAAGTGATGGGCTTAAGAAGTGTGCAAATTTAGTACTGAAACTCAGTTATGCCCCAAGCCCAGGGTAATTCTTAATATTACTTGTTTATTGAGACTTGAAAACAAAATACCATCTTTATAAATATGTTTTCTTTAGCAATTTCCTAAAATATATTCTCTTTGATTGCTCTAGATATTTTACAGTAAAAGGTATCAAATGTCTCAAGTCAAAGCAGATTCAATGGGCCAGTAGCCTTTCAGGGAAGTCAAACTGCCTCTTGCAAACAAACCTTCTGAAGTGAATCTTCCTGAATCTTCTGTGAGCAGAATTGCTTGCAGTAGGCCATGAGCAAACCTTTGGTTCCATGAGGTCTCATCTTAGCAATGCTCAGGGAATCCTTGCATGGCCAAGGCCTCAAGGTGTCCCATGATACATGAAACTGAGGGATTCTGTAGCCTTTGATTGTAACATTTCATTGCTTTAACTTTTTCAAAATGGCAAAAGAGATATTTCCTGCACTTAAGTGCTTCTCAAAGAAATACAAGGGCTTCCCTGGTGGCTCAGCTGATAAAGTACCTTCCTGCCAATGCAGGAGACACAAGAAATGTGGGTTCAACCCCTGGGTCTGAAAGATCCCCTGGAGAAAGAAATGGCAACTCGCTCCAGTATTCTTGCCTGGAAGATTCCATGTACAGAGGAGCTTGGTGGGCTACAGCCCATGGGGTTGCAAAGAGTCGGACATGACTGAGTGTGCATGCATGCATGCATGTATGCAAGGCAAATATCAGCTTGCAGTGCTTTATTCTCACTTACCTGCTAAGAAGTCAATTATTCACTTTGGAATCAAAAATAAATGAGACTTCTCTCCAATACGCTTGCTGCAATTTTCTTAATTGCTGAATTACCTCAGGCTGTTTGTCTCTCTATGATATTTCTGTGCTCCAGTTGAGCTCTGGAATAGGTAAGAATGTCTGGGTTGTGTCAACAGGACTATCACAAATCCTCTTTCTAATAGCTCTGCATGCATTGGCATGCATCAAAGTACTAGTTTCAGCTGCCAGAGTCTCCATATTCATGAATATCTGCATATAAAAACTAAGGGTTTATTTGCATATGGATTAAAACCTGATGTTGGATTTCCTATAACTTATGTTCCCTAAATCAGCTATCCCCAACCTTTTTGGCACCAGGGACTAATGTCATGGAAGACAATTTTTCCACGGACCAGATGTGGGGAGATGGGTTGGGGATAATTCAAGTGTATTACGTTTATTGTGCACTTTATTTCTATTATTATTGCATCAGCTCCACCTCAGATCATCAAGTATTAGACCCCAGAGGTTGGGGACCCCTGCCCTACAGTAGAGGTATAAATAGGCCATGCTTTCCTTGCACTTTTATTTTTCACTTGTATTTTAAGGCATAGTTTAATTTTATTTACCTTTTCCTGATTATAAAAATAGTATGTGCTTGTTGTGAAACGGGAAAATGAAAAATAATAATAAAAACAAAAATATCTTCTGCAACCTTATCACTCAGTTGCATTTTGATGTGCCTTTATTAGGACAGGCTTTACCACTAGAAGTTGTCAGTGGTCATGTCATTGAACATGACCATATTTGCATTTTACAATGTTTTCAGAAACTTTAAGATGGTGTTTATATGCTGTTTTTAAGGGTTGCATTATATTTCATCACATAGCTGCATCACAGTTATCCAAGAGCTACTTAAAGTGTTTCCTCTTATTATTTTTATGTCTTTGATGCTGTAGATGACACTGCTTTGAAGATCTTTGTGCATTTAATGTTGAGTAATTGCCCTCAAATACTTTCAGAGGGCTTCCCAGGTGACTCAGTGGGTAAAGAATCCGCTTGCAATGCCAGAGATGGAGGAGACTTGGGTGTGATCCCTGGGTTGGGAAGATCCCCTGGAGAAGAGCATGGCAACCCACTCCAATATTCTTGCCTGGAGAATCCCACAGACAGAGGAACCTGGCGGGCTAAAGTCCATAAGGTTGCAAAGAATTGCCCATGACTGAAGCGACTGAGCATGCAAGCACGCGCTTTATCAGAAGTGCCATTACTAGTTCAAAGGTTTTTTTTTTTTTTTTTAAATGGTTCTTGATACAAATGACTGGTTTTCCACCTAAAATAGTCTAACCAGTTGACACACTCTCTAGCACACTATGAGAATGTTATTATATCCCAGCTTCAGCCTCTTTAATACATACATATCCTATATTTATATCTTATACATATGTATCTTATAGACAAGCGTGGTTTCTTATTATTATGTAAGCTTAAACATCTTTGATTGTAAGAGAGATCATATTTTTTTTCCATATGGTTTTAACTATTAATAACTATTTCTTTTTCTGTAAACTCTCCCAGTCTTTTCATGAGTCATAGTTGTAGTTTAAGACTGTTGCTGAGTACCATGAGAATGCCTTTATCCAAGGCTTGTCTATTGAAAACATAACAACTACAAAGCCACGAGTGGCTTTCTTCACATCAAGTGGACTCTGCTAGTCTTCTTTAGAGATGCTTGAGCTTGGGGGCATTTCCTTGTATTTAAGATGATGTAAATTATTCTGCGTATGACTTGGGGAATGAGTTTTAAATGAAGCCCTATAGAAATGCCACGTGTTGGTTGCCAGCAGTGGGGGCTCATTTGGAATAACTGAACTAATGTCTGTCATCAACCTAGGGTTCATTCTAAGAAGTGGACGAGTGATCGAGATGAGGTGTAGCACGGTGGAGGTGGTCCTGGGCATTTTCCATGCAGCATAAGCCTGTAATGAGATGTCTGTGCCTGAGGGTTCAGTTTAATTGGTAACTTCCTCCTCCTCCTCTGCTCCTGTCAAAAGACAAGTCAACTGGGGACATTTAGATGGTAGCTTCTCTGAGGAATCCTGTTCAGGGTTCTCTCTGAGAAATAAAAGGTCCATCTTGTAGGGCTTAAGTGACTGGAGATACTTGACATTTGGCATTTTCCAGCTTCGTGAAAAGGAATCAAAGAGAGATGAGGGTGAGAAGTGCTCAGTTTTACCACAGCCCTCGTCACCTCATGGGAACAGACACTCTTTCCAAACCTATGTGTGTATGTGTGTTTCTTGGTTGAATGAATTCAAATATGTTGGACCCCCAAAATGAAATTATTCAGTATTAATATCTTGTTAAACTTTTTTATTCTTTTTATAAAAATTTTATTTATTTATTTTTATTTATTTATGGCTGTGCTGGGTCTTCATTGCTGCACGTTGGCTTTCTCTAGTTGCGACAAATGGGGACTACTTCCTAGTTGTGATGCACGGGCTTCTTGTTGCAGTGGAGCATGGGCTCTAGGGTGTATGCTTCAGTAACTGTGGCACATAGGCTCACTTGCCCTGTGAAATGTAGGATCTTCCCAGCCCAGGGATTGAACCGATTCTTAACCACTGGACCACCAGGGGGGCCCTCAATATTAAAATCTTGAAAGTTCGTGCAGTCATGTCATCATCTTATTGCATTCTGACCCATCCTGGGTTAAAAGCAGGTGTGTTTCCTTGTACCTGTGCTGCCAAGACATGACCCAGCTGTCTACTGTTCACCTTGTCTTGAGACACCTGAGACCTAGGAAGACAAGGAATTTGCCCATTCCTAAAGAGAAGTCTCTGCAGATGGTGACTGCAACCATGAAATTAAAAGATGCTTGCTCCTTGGAAGAAAAGTTATGACCAACCTAGACAGCATATTAAAAAGCAGAGACATGACTTTGCCACCAAAGGTCCATCTAGTCAAAGCTATGTTTTTTTCCGGTAGTCATGTATGGATGTGAGAGTTGGACTATAAAGAAAGCTGAGCGCGGAAGAATTGATGCTTTTGAACTGTGGTGTTGGAGAAGCCTCTTGAGAGTCCCTTGGAGTGCAAGGAGATCCAACCAGTCCATCCTAAAGGAAATCAGTCCTGAATATTCATTGGAAGAACTGATGCTGAAGCTGAAACTCCAGTACTTTGGCCACCTGCTGTGGAGAACTGACTAATTGGAAAAGACCCTGATGCTGGGAAAGATTGAAGGCAGGAGGAGAAGGGGACGACAGAGGATGAGATGGTTGGATGGCATCACCGACTCAATGGAGATGAGTTTGAGTAGGCTCCGGGAGTTGGTGATGGGCAAGAGGCCTGACGTGCTGCAGTCCATGGGTTCGCAAAGAGTTGGACGTGACTGAGTGACTGAACTGAACTGAAAGAGAAGTTGAACTGTTGATCTCTAGATTTCTTTGCAAGCATTTTTGTATACTCTTAGACTCTCTGAAATGCCCTCAGGAAGAGGCATCCTTTGAATTGTTTTTGCATCTTAGGATGTCATCTCCTTGTAATGCGTTGCCTCCTCTACTTGTGACCTGGGTCATTGCATATCTGAGATGGAGGGCTGAGTTAGGGGTATAATTGGTGACTTGGGAGCAGTTTTTCTCTTTATGAAGCCAACAGACTTTCGTAAAGACCAGCTCCTGGGTTTTCTTCATTAGTTACACATGCTAACCATCATGCTGTCCCAGATATAGTTACTGTCTCTTTTTCATCCCAAACCAGAGCTGTATATCTGGGGCCTCTGCAGAGCTTCCCATCTGATTCTATTTAGATTGCTGCTATAGATGAAAAGAAGTTGAGATGTTCATCTACCAGCAGGAAGTCCTGGAGACTAGAACTCCCTAAAGAGCTCAGATCACAGAGCCAAGTCAAAAACAAGAAAAGGAATTTGTGTGTACTTTTATTAATAGCTGCTGCTGCTGCTGCTAAGTCACTTCAGTCATGTCTGACTCTGTGTGACCCCATAGATGGCAGCCCACCAGGCTCCCCCGTCCCTGGGATTCTCCAGGCAAGAACACTGGAGTGGGTTGCCATTTCCTCCTCCAGTCCATGAGAGTGAAAAGTGAAAGTGAAGTCGCTCAGTCGTGTCTGACCCTTCGTGACCCCGTGGACTGCAGCCCACCAGGCTCCTCCGTCCATGGGAGTTTCCAGGCAAGAGTACTGGAGTGGGGTGCCATTGCCTTCTCCGATATTAATAGCTAGAAGCCACCATGTTCCTGGGTGGTTTCTTATGGGATAAAGGATAAAGCAAACGACACAACTGGAAAACAAAATACTAAAAACCAAAAATTTCTAAGACATCTTTTAAAGCATGAAATGAATGTGTGAAACAAAAGTTACTCACTCATTCATTCTTTCATTTATTCAACAAATGTCTATTGATGCCCTCAAATGCCAGCTGGCAATTGGCCAGACACACAGGAGATAAGATGGTTGCATGTGTTCTGTTTGGACTCAGCCCAGGAATCGCAGATTTAAGATAGATGTTAAAAGAAAAGAATAAGCAGAAGAGGGGAGATCTGATTAGTTTGATGGTGAGGGAGGGCAAATTCCCAGGTAGAACATAATATGTTAGTTTCTTATTGTGTCATCAATTGTTGTCACTGCAAATTGTCACAAACTTAGTAGCTTAGAAACAACAGAAATTTATTCTGTTACAGTTCTGGAGGTCAGAAGTCCTAACATGAGTCCACGGGGCCACATTCCTCGTGAAGGTCTCAGGGAGAATCTGTTTCTTTCTCTTTTCCAGTTTTTAGAGTCCACCTGCATTTCTTGGCTCATGGCCCATCGTCTACTTTCAAAACCAGAAGCATAGCATCTTCCAGTCTCTCTCTTTGTCCTCTCCTTCCCATGTTACATTGTTCTCTGTTTTATAAAGACCCTTGTGGTTGCACGGAATCCACCTGGATAATCGAGGATCATCTCTCAAGATCCTTAATCCCATCGGCAAAGTCCCTTTTGCCATTTAAGAAACATACCCACACGTTCTGAGGATTAGGGCATAGGCATCTCTAGGGGCTGTCACTTAGCTTACTGTAATATGATAGCCGGGGAACTGGCTATTTGGGGATGCGCTGTAGGTCATCCTTTGCAGTCCTTTGTTTAGGGGTAGGAACAGGGAGAGGTAGTGACTCCTCACTCTCCAGCTTGGTGTCCTTCCTTCCCAAACTCCTCTCCCCCGCCTCTCCTGGGCCCCAAGAGAGAACACACGTGTGGTTATTTCCAACAAGATTGCAGAAAGGAGAATTACAAGTGAAGAGATGAAAGACAGGGAGAACCCTTGATCTATAATTCTTCTCATTGCAAATATCTTCAGTCAATGAAATTACAGTTTCAGGAAGGCCCCCTCCTTAACAAGCTCCAAATTAATGACCCTGTAGAAGAGGGCCTCATACTGACTGGAGAAGGATGGGCCTTTTCTTCAGTCTTGCCTTTTGGTCTTACTCACCAGGCCTGAGGTACAGGGGTGGGTGTGCTCATCTGCTCAGTCTTATCTGACTCTTTGCAGCCCCGTGGACTGTAGCCCATCAGGCTCCTCTGTCCATGGGATTTCCCAGGCAAGAATATGGGAGTGGGTTGCCGTTTCCTTCTCCAGGGGATCTTCCCGATCCAGGGATGGAACCCACGTCTCTTGCATTGGCAGGTGGATGCTTTACCACTTAACGCTACCTGAAAGTGAGTCAATTAGGCCTCTTGCCATTTGATCTATGAGTTGCCGCCGTCACACTACATGTTCACATATATATACAAACAAATGCATATGCACATACATGCACACACACATATATACCCACGTATACACATTCACATTTTAAAAACTTTTTATTTTGTATTGGGCTACAGTGGATTAGCTGGCTTCCTAGGTGACTCAGTTGTAAAGAATCCGTCTGCTAATGCAGGAGCTGCCAGAAACATGGGTTTGATCCTTGGGTCAGGAAGATCCCCTGGAGGAGGAAATGGCAAGCCACTCCAGTATTTCTTGCCAGGATAGTCCCATAAACATAGGAGACTGGTGGGCTAGAGTCCATAAGGTTGCAAAGAGTCAGACACAACTGAGTGACTGAACATGCACACACAGCTGATAACAATGTTGTGATAGTTTCAGGTGAACTGTGAAGGGACTCAGCCATACAGACACAAGTATCCATCTCCCTCAAACTCCCCTCCCATCCAGGCTGCCACATAACATTGAGCTGTATACACATTCACATTTACATATATAAACATGGTGATTCTTTGTTAATAATTTTTTAATTAATAGACTAGTTTTTGAGCAGTTTTAGGTTTAGGGAAAGTCGAGTAGAAAGTATGGAGTTCCAATATACTCTTTCATCCTTCCCCCTGCTTCCCATATTAACAAATGCTTACATGTGGCACATTTGTTAAAACTGATGAGCCAATATTGATATATCTTTACTGTCTAAAGTTGAAAATTTATGTTAAGATTCACTCTTTGTGCAATACATTCTGTTGGTTTTTGACAAATGTATAATGACATGTTTCCACCATTACAATTACTCAAAATAGGTTTGCTACCATAAAAATCCCCTGTGCCCTACACCTATCATTTAAAAATATAATTTTCTGTGAATTTTATGAAAATTTCAGACCCTTTTGCACTAATCATTGTGTGCTGTTGCTGTTTCATCACTAAGTGACTGGCCGCCAAGCCCTAGGGTCTAGTGTCCTTGGCTGTGCCACACCTTGTCAAGGTCCCAAATTTGCTCAGAGGAGAAGCTTTTGCCCTGGAGACAGAGGCAGCTCCCCTTACCTGTGAGACTCCATTGTATGCATACCTTTCTAACTCTTGAGTTTAGTGAGATCAAGTTGAGAGTTTCCAATCAGCCTGGGTAGACCCTGGAAATCAGTGAGTACAAACAAAGAACTTTCTTCTCCCCACAGAGAGTGAGTCATTATACACTGGCTGGCACATCACTTTCTGGAGTTCTCCGATTGCCCTTTCTTCATGGCTGGGAAATGGTGCAACTATAGGATTTTCCTGGGATACAGAGAAGGAAGCCCTGGGTTGGGCACAGCTGGGTCAACTCAGTAGTTCATGTCCATGATCACTTTGAAGGGCAAGGGCCATCATGGAAGCCCTACACTGCTCAGCTATGAACTTACATGAGATAGAGAGATAAACTTGTATCTTTTCTGAACTACCATATTGTGGGATCTTGTTTTAGTAGCTTGTCTTATATGCATTTAATACAACCTGCTTACTTCTTTTTAAAAATATTTGTTTATTCAGTTTTCTTTGTGCTGAGTCTTTTTTGCTGTGCGTGGGCTTTCTCTAGTTGCCATGCTTGGGCTTCCCATTGTGGTGTCTTCTCTTGTTGCGGAGCATGGGCTCTAGGGCGCACGTGCAGCACGTGGGCCCAGTAGCTGTGGCTCGTGGGCTCTAGAGCTCTGGCTCAGTAGTTGTGGCGCACTGGCTTGGTTGCTCTGTGGCATCTGGAAGGGAACCCATGTCCCCTGCATTGGCAGGCTAATTCTTAACCACTGGACCACCAGGGAAGTCCACTGCTTACCTTTTGCGTGTTTACTCCCGTTCAGCACTTTCTCACCTGTCCCCACCCCAGGTTTAGAAGAAGAATATACACACAAGATGCGTCTATTCTTACCCTCTGTAATACATTTTCCAAATAGATGCCAGTGATCCTCTGTTGGATCATGTCATTCTTTCACTTAAAACCTTCCTATGGCTGCTCTCTTTGGACTGAGAATAAAGCCAGGACTTTGTACCTTGTCCCTTTCTACTTCACGTGTCTTAGGTCTTCTCTCCCTCACTACTAGGTTCTATTATTCTGGCCTGCCTTCTCTCTGGGCTTCCCTGGTGGCTCAGATGCTAAAAGAATCTGCCTGCAGTGTGGAAGACCTGGGATCGATCCCTAGGTTGGGATGATCTCCTGGAGGAGGGCATTGCAACTTACTCCAGTATTCTTGTCTGGAGACTCTCCATGGACAGAGGAGCCTGGTGGGCTACAGTCCATGGGGTTACAGAGTTGGATATGACTGAGCAACTAAGCACAACACAGCCTTCTGTTCAGTGAACACACCGAGACTGTCTACCCATGGCACCTTTATACTTACCATTTCCTCCACTAGGAATGATGCCTGATTCCTCATCACTTAGTTATCAGCTCTTGGAAGTCTTCCCCTCTTGTTGCTTTTTTTTTTTTTGCACCTTGTTTTATTTCTTTATAGCATTTGTCATCATCTGAAAGGATCTTATTTATTTATTGGATTACTTGTTTAGAATCTGTCTCTCCCTAGTTAGAGCATAAGATCCATGAAGTCAGGCATTCTTCTGCTTGATTCACTCTTAGGCACCATGGGTATGCTGGTATACAATCACTGTGGATGCTCATTTATCAAGTGAACATGTGTTTATCCAGCAGAGCAGTATCAGCCTTGTTTCTGTCCTCAAAGAGCTTATAATTGATCTGTTGGTGCCCTTCAAGCCAGGCTGCCAGCCCCATTAGAGCACTTCCACGTGGCACATCCTGGTACAATCTGCAGGGACAAACTCTACTTTACAAATCGAGAATTAATTAGAATACTAAAGTAACCCAATGCATTTACATAAATTAATTAAGTTTAACTTAATTTCCAACTAGACTGTAGTCCCTTTTCCCCCTTTAGGAATTTTCCACTTGCTGAGGAAGGTGAAACAGAATAATTGTTCAGATTTTCAAGAGGTTTGTTAGAAACCAGGACTGGTTCTATGGCTATTGATGTCAGGATGGGGAGCGAGGGAGAGAGGAGAATAATGACTTTTCTGAGCCTATATCTAGCCCAACTCTGTTGACTTTTTCCAAATGTCTTCCTAGGTGATGCTGAAGGGGTCTTCTTGCTTTCTTCAGCTAGAAGGGGTAGGTCATCAGCCAGAATGTGGAACTGCAGGCAGCTGTTCCACAGAAAATTCATCTTACATCTAAGACTTCCACTGAAACCTACAGGGCCAGGCCTTGAGAAAAGTGAAATGTCTTTAGAAATCTCTGCACTGTCTTTATTCCAGGGTTACTGCCAGTCTCTGGCACCCAAGGCTCAGATACACAGGGAAACCTCCCCTTCTCCTGAATCACTGTGCCTTTTCCGTTAGATGGAAGATCCCCACAAAATGTGCGAAGAAGTTGATTCTTGCTCTGCTGTCTTTTCTCGAAAAAGAGAAACTTCCTCAGCCCTCTCTCAAGCCGTCACTGAGAACAGGACTAGAGGAGTGGATTTGTCAAATGGCTGTCAGAGCTGACACCGAGGGCAGCATCAGCAGGGATCCTGAGTTGCCTTTGGTGATGTGATATTTTCTCCTGCGCATCCCCTCAGGTTCTCTTCAACTGTTCTGAACCAATGACACAGATCGCAAGCCTGAGAACAGTTAAGTTACTCACCAGCTTGTTCTTGTAGTAATTGGTGAGAAGGAGCGAGAGCTTTCTTTTTAGGGATTCCTGAACCCACTTCCGGAAGGAGGGGGCAGGTGTATGAAGTCTGCTTCAAGCCACTGTTACTCAGACAGCAGTAAGTATGAGCAGTGCTGGGATTTAAGTTTCTCTCCTTTCTTACCAGCTCCTCAACATAGACCCGTCTCTCTCACTGGCAAGCTGAGTGAAAAGGGCTCTCATGAGAACGAACCAAAGAATGGATAAGTCCACTGATTAGAAACTTCGAAATGAGTGCTCGATCTTGGATATTCATACTGTTGATTTATGTAACCGTGTGCAATAGGAAAGTTGTTGAAAATAATAACGCAACAGAATTTTATAGCTATGTGGATGTTTCAGACAGAAATCCATCCCAGCTTTGTATTCTTAGATGAGGATGGTAAGCTGATGGTGTGTGGGTTTTACCTCCTCTGCCATGGCAGACATTACTGGATGATCACAGCATTCTTTCTGGTTGAAATGAAACGCAGTGGGAGAATCTTTCTGAACACAGTGTTCTCAGCAGCCACTATAATCGATCAGTAATGTCATGCAAAATGAAACTTCATTTGCCATCCCTGTTCTAAGTTAATGAGGTCTACTATACATGTGAGCCCTGGTGCCACCTGGAATGGCCTCAACTAAAATGTTCTCATGTTTTTAATTTCAATTCCAGACTCATTTTGTTTTGGAGACACAGTCTCCTGCCCAAAGTGAATCAGCCTTCCTGTTCTTCCTTCTCATCAGCATTTCTCTCTAGGCTCTCTTGAGTGTGGATCAAAGGGCAGCTCTAAACCTTGTTGGGAGCACCTCTTCCCTGGCCTTTAAAAGTCAAGTCCTGAAAGACGTGAGTCCTCTCAAAGACAAGAGGATTGGAAACTGGGTCTGGACCAAGCATCCTTAACAAATCTGTCGTGCAGACATCTGGCCTGGAGCCATTTTCTGTGATGTTCTCATTGCAGTGTCCCATGACCAATCTTATTTCGGGGAAGTGTATGAGTTTTGTAGCAAATTACAAGGATGGTCTAGTTCCCGAAATCAGCTGAAGGCCAGTTAAGATTCCTTGGGGACTTTTTCCTCAGCTGCAATGTCATCATAAATGACTCTCCAGTACAATGCAAGGTTGATGTTTTATAAACCAATACCGTATTTTTGGAGTGATTAAAATCTTCATCTCAGTCACCTGCCTGATGAACAACCAGTAACTGTTGGTCACAAAAGGATTACACTCAATTCATATCTATTAAGAAAATGACTTGAGGGACTTCTGTGGTGGTCCAGTGGCTAAGACTCTGCACTCCCAATGCATGGGGCCTGGGTTTGATCCCTGGTCAGGGAGCTAGATCTCACATTCTGCGACTAAGACCTGGTGCGGCCAAATAAATAAATGCTTAAAAAAGAAAAGAAAATTACTTGAAACACTACCAGTTTGGGCTCAGTGGGGCTTAATCTGATTTTGGAAAGATGGAAGAGATGTACAATTAAAGGAGAGAGGAAAGGCAGAAAAGAAATTCAAATAAGAATCTTTCCCAAAGCCCAAGGCCTTTTTGGTTTATTCCTTTCCATTAGGATTAAGTACCTGTCGAGTTGTTCCTACGATGGTAAACTCTGAAAGGGTAGAGACGAAGGAGAAAACACTAGCAATGCCGGTTGTTGGAATCTGTAGCCTAGTACGGGAGACATGGTACTTCCCTAGTGGCTCAGGGGTAAAGAACCCGCCTGCCAAAGGAGGAGACACAGGTTTGATCCCTGAGTTGGGAAAATCCCCTGGAGAAGGAAATGAAAACCTACTCCATTATTCTTGCCTAGGAAATCCCAGACAGAGAAGTCTGGCAGGCTGCAGTCCATGGGGTCACAAAAGAGTCAGAGACACGACTTAGCGACCAAACAACAAGGGGAGACATAGCACACGTTGAAAAAGCAGCCGTGTTAGCAGAAGTTTCTTTAACATCTTCTAGGTGCCTAGGTCTCTTGGAGAAAGAAGAGAAGGAAAATGAATAGTGATAGTTGACCTTTACGTGGCTCTTACTGCAGGCTTTGCATTAAGTGTTTTCCACATATTAATTCAGTCTTCACAACAGCCCTATGATGTGTATACAATTACTATCCCCATTTTGCAGATGAGGAAACTGAGGCCCAAAGAAGTGAAGAAAGAGCACACAATCAGTAAGTAGAGGAACTTGGATTTGCACACCAAGATTCTGACCCTGTAATCTGAGGTTTTAACCACTGTTCTCTGTTGCCTGCCAAGGAGAAGGGTATTCCCCACTCTTGAGGGTTTAAATTTTCCCTGGGGCTATGAGGCCTGGGTCTGTGGAATAGTTAAGCTAGAGATAGAGAATGGGACAATGGAGACAGGGATAGAGTGATGACTCCAGGAAGGGGAGGAGTCTGAACTGACCTTTGGACATAGCTGCACATGCATAGGGAGGCTCTGCACAGAGAAGTAGAGAAGGTTCTGGAGCAGGAGCAGAAGTGACCGAGAGCGTCACTGCAATTAGTGGCTAAAGGGTCTGCGTCTGCCGGAGGGAGAGGAATCATTAAACCAAGGCTGTCCCTTCACACGGACAGGGTTATAGCACTGGGCACCGGGGATGGAGCCAAGACTTGGAATCTGACAGATAAGGCTTCAATTTTTCAAAATTAATTTTTATTGCAGTATAGCTGTTTTATAACATTGTGTTAGTTTCTACTGTGCAGCAAAATGAATCAGCCATGCTTACACATATATTGTCTCCCTTTTGGACTTCCCACCCATTCAAGTCACCACAGAGCAATCATTGGGTAGAGTTCCCTGTGACATGCAGTACGTCCTCATTACATGTGAGGGCTCAGTCGTGTCTGACTCTTCGTGATCCCATGGACTTGGGCCTGCCAGGTTCCTCTGTTACTGGACTTCTCCAGGCAAGAATATTGGAGTGGGTTGCCATGTCCTAGTCCAGGGGATCTTCCTGACTTGGGGATGGAACATGAGTCTTATGTCTCCTGCATTGGCAAGTGGATTCTTTACCACGCACCACCTGGGAAGCCCATGTTCTCATTAGTTATCTATTTTATACATTGTATCAATAGTGTATATATGTCAATCCCAATCTTCCAATTCCTCCCAATCTCTCCCCCAACCCATTTTCCCCTTAATAGCCATATATTTGTTCTCTACGTCTGTGTCTCTATTTCTGCTTTGCAAATAAGATCATCTGTACAATCTTTCTAGATTCCCATATATGTGTTACTGTACAGTACTTGATTTTCTGTTTCTGATTCTTTCACTTTGTATGACACTCTCTAGGTCTGTCCACCTCTCTACAAATGACCCAATAAAGAAGCTGTGGTACATACATATAGTGGAATATTACTCAACCACAAATACGCTGGACTATTACTCAACCATAAATAGGTTTAAATTGTGATTATTCCACATGATCCTCAAGTGACTCTGAGTGAAAGCTGCTCTTAGCTGAGCTTCTATTTCAATTTTCCCAAATGCAAGATAGGAAGAAGGACTATAGAAGAATAGGAAGAGTTGTGTGCTTTGTAAAGAATTCCTTTATTTATTTCTTCAGAAATATTCACTGAGTACCAATTATGTGCCATGTTTTGGGCTAAGTGCTGGAACAATAAACACAAGAAACCCGAGGGCTGCTCTCCTGGAGCTTTCCTGCTAACTGGGGAGATAAAATCATAAATAAGCAGACAAAATAGTTTCAGGTTACCAGAAGGGTTTTGAAGAAAACACATGGCTGGGGCTGAGTGTAGTTAATGGTTCTGACTGTGCCAAGGACAGTTTACGTCTAGTAGGAGGCGATCAGTACATGGTAGTTAATGGTTCTGACTGTGCCGAGGACGGTTTATGTCTAGTAGGAGGCAATCAGTACATGGTAGTTAATGGTTCTGACTGTGCCAAGGACGGTTTATGTCTAGTAGGAGGCGATCAGTACATGGGAGCTTTCATCCTACATAATAACAGGTAGAACTCTGTTGGGATTCAACATACAAGGGAAACCCCTGGTGTCAAATACTCTTTGCTGTCCACTCAGCAGATATTTCTCCTTTCTTCCTTGCTTACTGACCTCTACTTAATCCAAGATTTATCTTCCAGCATAGGGAAGAATCATGGCCAAACATGGAACCTCCCTCACTTTGCCAGGGGCTGGTTTAAGGGGAATCATGTGGCTTGGGTGACTTGGCTGAGATATGAGGGCTTCTGGGAAAGGCTTCTTGCTCTAAGAACGACTGCCAAACAAAAAGCATGTAGAGCAAATAAACTGTGCTCTCTCTTCCTGATGCTTGCCTGTGAACATTGAAAATGCAGTAGATTTCCTGGGGCCGTGAAGGAGCTGGCCACTAAGGCAAGCCAGGGTGTTGAATGGAGCAGAAAAGAAGGGGGAAAGAATAGGAGTTTATTATGCTTGTTGGGACACTGAATTTGTTGCCTAGGATCCATCTCATCACATATTCCTTCTTAAGTCAGTTAATAATGCGGTACTTACTGTTCAGGGCATTTGGGGCTGGATTTTTGGTTATTGACAGCCAGGGCTAGGTGTTAGAGGCAAAGCATGGTGACAATGAGGGATCTTAGGAACAGGCTTTTGGTTCTTCCTAAGGACTGGTGTGGTGATAAAGGAGAGGAAGAGAGTTCGACTCTGTTATTGACATGCAGCTTCGGAAGATACAACCCCAGATTTAGGAAAACCATCGTGAAATTAAGTAGGGAAGTCTTTCCTGATTCCATGTCTCCTGGGGACACCACTCTTCAAGTGTTGGGGTGCCTCCTCCTGGGAATCCCCACAGGCAAGATGCTGAACAGGAAGCCCAGAAGGGTTGTGCTACATTTTCAAGAAACTACAACTTTCTACCAATAAGTGGGAAGAAACTCCAGAATGGATCTTCATGAAGATTGGGATCCTAGTATACTCAACTGCTTTTCCCCCAATGCCCATGACAATTCCCAACACAGCATCAGTTCAGTTCAGTCACTCTGTCGTGTCTGACTCTTTGCGACCCCATGGAGAATTGCAGCATGTTAGGCCTCCTTGTCCATCACCAACTCCCGGAGCTTGCTCAAACTCATGTCCATCAAGTCAGTGCTGCCATCCAACCATCTCATCCTCTGTTGTCCCCTTCTCCTCCTGCCTTCAATCTTGCCCAGCATCAGGGTCTTTTCTAATGAGTCAGTTCTTTGCATCAGGTGGCCAAAGGATTGGGGTTTCAGCTTCATCATCCGTTCTTCCAATGGATATTCAGGACTGATTTCCTTTAGGATGGACGGGTTTGATCTCCTTGCTGTCCAAGGGACTCTCAAGAGTCTTTTCCAACACCACAGTTCAAAAGCATCAATTCTTTGGCGCTCAGCCTTCTTTATGGTCCAACTCTCACATTGATACATGACTACTGGAAAAAACCACAGCCTTGACTAGATGGACCTTTGTTGGCAAAGTCACGTCTCTGCTTTTTAATATGCTGTCTAGGTTGGTCATAACTTTTCTTCCAAGGAGCAAGCGTCTTTTAATTTCATGGCTGCAGTCTCCATCTGTAGTGATTTTGGCGCCTAAGAAAATAAAGTCTGTCGCTGTTTCCATTGTTTCCCTATCTATTTGCCATGAAGTGATGGGACCGGATGCCATGATCTTAGTTTTCTGAATGTTTTGAGTTATAAGCCAACTTTTTCACTGTCCTCTTTTACTTTCATCAAGAGACTCTTCAGTTCCTCTTTGCTTTCTGCCATAAGGGTGGTGTCATCTGCATATCTGAGGTTATTGATATTTCTCCTGGTAATCTTGATTCCAGCTTGTGCTTCATTCAGCCAGGCATTTCACATGATGTACTCTGTATATAAGTTAAATAAGAAGGGTGACAATATATAGCATAGGGACTGAACAAATATCCATGAAATTAACAATGAAGTGAATTGTGATGATCCAGTGGCTAAGATTCTGAGCAAAGTAGGTGGCCTGGATTCCATCTCTGGTTAGGGAACTAGATCCCACATAATGCAGCTAAGACCCAGCGCAGCCAAATAAATAAATATTTTTTTAAAAGAAATAAACATGGATACATTTTAGAATTGCACAAGCATGGCATGAATTTCTAAAATCCAAACATAAATATGTGAAGAGTGTGTCTTTATATTTTTTTTATCACTAATGACATTGAAAATGTTTAAGGAGCTCTTGCCTAGGAATATCCAACTGGACCTTCATTTGAGCCTTACAACCTATTGTTAAGACCTTTCCTTAATCCTCTTTCCTGGAACATGTTTCTGTAATACATGGAAGGTCCCCAGTTCTCCAGGCCAGTTGCAAGCTTTTCCGTGAACCACATTAGCATCCTTCATCCAAGAGAACAAAAAGGAAATAGGCTCTTGAATGGCACAGCTGGGTGGCCTTTGCTGGTGCGATTGTTCTCACCTAATTTGGTCTGCCTGTGCTCAGAGCATCCCTCTGTACCCTGCAAAGCCTGACCAGAAGCCTGTTAAGCTTTCCCCATTGCCTTAGCCCACAGCGAGCTGACTCACACATCTCATAATCTGCATAATATATTTCTTATCTATCACAGCCGTTAAAACATCAAGTGATGGCACACGACAAAGCCTGGCAGAGCCCACATCCTGCTTCCCCAACAGAATGTGCCCTCTGTCAGGCAGAGGTCACACCTGCTTTTTTATACATCTCTGGGTCGAGTTCTGGTGATGTCATATACTAATATCTTTTCTTTTTTTCTCTTTATATTATATTGGAGTAGAGCTGATTAACAATACTGTGATGGTTTCACGTGAAATCACACAGCCAAGCGATTCAGCCACACATATACATGTATCCATTCTCCCCCAAAGTCCCCTCCCATCCAGGCAGCCACATAACATCGAGCAGAGTTCCCTGTGGTATAAACTAGTATATTCTTAAAGTTTTCAAGCCTCAGTTTCAAGCCTCCAGTTGGAAAATGTGCACTGCACTAGTAGCTCCCTCATAAGGTCATTGTAACTATTAAAGAGAAAAAAATGTAAAGTGTCACCTACAATATCTAATACCAGTTTGCACTCAGAGGTTACTCTCCTGTTATTAGGATGTGGAAGTGCTCAATCCCTGTTTGGGGATCTGATAACTGAGAAATGACTCGACTCTCTCACCTTATCTGGACAGTGATGCTCCTCCTCTGTTCGAAACATGGAGGTTCTCAAACCCTGCTCTGAACTTGTTATGGAGGAGAAGGCAGTGGTTTCAGGAATGGAAACCCAGGCAAAATTGGGCCAGCCTCTGCTTTCTAAGGGTGGTCACCAGCCCCTGAATGGACAAGAGCTATAGAACAAGAAGGGGCTTCCCAGGTGGCTCAGTGGTAAAGAATCTGCCTGCAGTGCAAGAGACATGGGTTTGATCCCTGCTTGGAGAAGATCACCCAGAGGAGGAAATGGCAACTCACTCCAGTATTCTTACTTGGAAAGTTCCGTGGACAGAGGAGCCTGGCAGGCTACAGTCCACGGGGTCTCTAAGAGTTGGACTCAACTGAGTGACTGAGCTTGAAGAAGACAGGACAAGATGGAGGTGAAGTGCAGACTTGCCAGAGGCTGTTGTGGGTGGCAAGGTCTGCACAGGAGCAACATCCTCTGGAAAGCAAGGTCACCAGGAGCCCACAGAGGGTCATGTGATAATGAAGCCTGAGAGCCACCAGCCCTCTGGAGGGCATGTGGCTGACCCAGTTCACAGAAGCCAGTTTTTTCACTTTGGCTGGCCTTTGTTGCTGGCCTCACTATGAGAGTGTTTCAGTAAGGATCAGGCAGGAGACTAATGCTTGTTCTAATTCTGCTGTCTTCCTCAAGTCACAAATAAAACTGCTGCTAAGTCGCTTCAGTTGTGTCCGACTCTGTGCGACCCCATAGATGACAGCTCACCAGGCTCTGCCGTCCCTGGGATTCTCCAGGCAAGAATACTGGAGTGGGTTGCCATTTCCTTCTCCAGTGCATGAAAGGGAAAAGTGAAAGTGAAGTGGCTCAGTCGTGTCCGACTCTTAGCGACCCCATGGACTGTAGCCTACCAGGCTCCTCCGTCCATGAGATTTTCCAGGCAAGAGTACTGGAGTGTGGTGCCATTGCCTTCTCCGACAAATAAAACTACTGAGATGCCATTGGCCAAAAAGTCATATACTCTTTGCTCACCTCTCCAGCCTGGGTCCTGAGCCCATAATGACTGCCAACGTACTGCCCACTGCCAAAGTCCAATTGCGTCAAGCCAAGTGGAGTATGAAGGTGGAGGATGAAGCACTGAGGCTGGGTGATTCTTTAGAGATCACTGACGCCACCACCTCATCATCCAGAGGAGGAAACTGAGGCCCACAGAGGGAAGAGGACTTGTACCGTCACATGGCCTGTGGATGTTAAATTTCAATATGATTCTCCATCGTATGCTCTTTCTAGTCCTGCATGTAGTCAGAAGCCCACTTCTGCTCTGGAAGACAGAAAATGGCCTCTGACCATAAAGGCTGATTTTTATACAACAAACCCAGAAAAAACAGAAGGCTTCAGCATGTCTTTGGCCTGAATCCAGAGAGATCCTAGGCCATGAAGGATGGGTATATTTCCTCTTACTGTCTTCCCATCCCCAGCCCTTTGCAGCTTTTCTATAAACTGTGAGGTCTGTAAACCCACACATTTGTTCAACTCCTGTCATGTGGATTTCACAGGAGCATAGGCCAGAAAGAGGCTGATACAGAGGGTTTAATTAATACTAGAAATAACGATAATAATTTGTAGTTAGCATGCTGTGCTCACAGCACCAGATGCTTTTCTGTTGTTTGTACATATTAACTCGTTTAATCCTGACAACAATCCTTTCCAATCAGTTTCTAAAGAAGGAAACTGAGGCACAGGAAGTAATTAGCCCATGATCACTGGGCTTACCATCTGTAGAGCCCAGATGTGGATTTAGCCAGGCTGAACCCTAAGCCCCTACTTTCTCCCACTATTCTTTACTGTCCCAGGAGCAGCAAAGGCCACTTTAGAACATGGCTGCACTGTCTTTATTATTTATTTACTTATACGTATTTATTTTTGGCTGCACCGGGTCATCATTACTGCGTTCTGCCAGGAGCGGGGGAGGGGGAGCTACTCTAGTTGCGGTGCTTGGGCTTCTCATTGTGATGGCTTGTCTTGTTGCAGAACACAGAATCTAGGCATGGACTCAATAGTGCAGCTGGTGGGCTCTAGAACTCAGGCTCAATAACTGTGGCACTTGGGCTTTGTTGCTCTGCAGCATGTGGGAATCTTCTCAGACCAGGGGTCAAGCCCATTTCTCCTGGACTGGCAGATGGACTCTCAACCACTGGACCACCAGGGAAGTCCTGCTTTTTAAATCATTGATTAAAAATTCTGTCTCCCTGTCCTCAGAAGCTAGAGATGGAGTGGGCTCAGAAAGGCAGTGACTTCCCTCCCCGACATCCCATCCCAGCTCTCAACCCCCATCACCAGAGGAAGTCGCCTAACCCTAACCCTGCACTCTTAGATGCTTGCTGGCAAAGGCAGGGGAGGTCAATACTGATTTGAGTTTTCATATTCCCTTCGGGTAAAATTTGCAGGTTCTCACTTGTGCACTGAAGGATAGCCATTTGATCTCTCTCAATTCTGTATGAATCTTGCGAACTGGTCTCTAGAAACCACTCACATGACAGGAAATAGATAAAAGGGAGCCCATTCCTTCTCTCCAGAGGAGGGGTTAGAAGGCTGGAATAATTAATCAAGGCCTGCAACCCATCACACATACACACACCCGCACACACACATACACACCCAGCACTCCACTCCATCAGAGGAGCATCAGCGTAGCCTCTGAGTTATGTGCCTTTGATTAATTTCTAAAGAAAGAGATCAGCTTTGCCAGAGCCTATGTTGTGTTTTCTCTAAATCAGGGAAAATAACATTACTTCTCCAAATGTTGCTATTAGAATGAGATTTATATTTACCTAGAGAGGCAGCTCCGGAGAGAGATGCAGTGAGGAGTTTATGCTACAGACAGAATAATCTGCCCTGCTGAAATGTGATTTGCTGCAGAGGGCTGTTTGGGGTTCGGATAAATGAGAAAGATAAACACGATGACTGCTGGTGGTTTTCGGTAACACGATTACTGCTGGGGGATAGATCTTTTCCCTCTTTCTGCGTCTCTCATCCTCTCAGCTTGTGAATGAGCCAAAACACCAAATTGTCCAAAATAGAATATTGAGCCTGGCAAGAGTCGGACATTTGTCCATGTCTACATCATCCCATGTATCTGTGGGTACACACATGCCCTTATTTGCACACACAGCACATGTGTGCACAGGCAGACACACTGGCATTTGGACTTCAGTTTGGGCAGCTTGGTGGGCAGAGGAATGACACTTCCTGCCACAGTCATTTTTCTTCCACCCAGATGCAGAGCACATGGGACCCTAAAGGAACTACCAATATACTGGCAGGAAGCAATTTGTCCCACAAGATAAAGCTATGAAATTCAGACGAGGTAAAAGGAAATTCAGCTATAAACCCCTTAGGTGCTCAGAGCTTCAGTACTTGTGGTCTTAGGCTATGGAATAAAAGTGTCCCGTGGGTGTAGTTGGCTTTTCATTACTCCCTCATATTTTGCAGATCTTGGTCAGAATTGGAAAGAGAAATCAGGAATTTAGATTCAAGCTCAATCCTCTAACATTTGTGAAGCTCTCACTTATGAACAAGGTTGTCCTGGATCTCTGAGTTGGAATCGAGTTCTTGCTCAAGGTACATCAAAGCGTGACCCCAAGTAGACTGAACACAAGCCTAGTAGGTAAGAGGGACCAAGTGAGAGGCACAGAGGGAAGTTGCTGCAAGAGAGGCGTCACTTTCAGCTAGGAAAGGAGGGGAGGGTACCGGCCTTGTCCTTGAGTCATGTCATGGAGGAGATGTAAGATTTGGACTGAAGGTGGTGAAGGAGGGAGGGCATTTCTGGCAGAGAAAAGAGCATCATTAAAGATGGAGAGAGGGGAAAGTGGGGGACACATTTAGCTACAACTGTCAGGCTGCTCTAGGGCATGAGGCAAATGTGTGGATGTAGAAGAAAGAGGGTGGAAAAGAAAATATCTTCTCTGTGTTCTCTGTGATCCCTGTCTTTACCACGTCTTCTTCAGTCCCTTGGGATCACGCCCCAGATTGTTGACCTAAAACCCCTTTTGTAGGGAGTAGTCACTCTCACCAAGTATCCGTAAGGGCTCTGTGCTCAGGCAGAACATCAAAGTAGAAGGTTCTGGCGGATGCCTCAGGGAAGAAACCTGTCTATACCTGCCTCCCTGCTCTCTTTGCCCAAGTTATTTCCTTTACCTGAATGCTTCCTCCTTTCCCATCACGATTTGTCTAAATTCAGACTCGTCCTCCAAGATACAGCTCAAATGTATGTTTCACAGGAAGTTCCTCTTTCCTGTCTCCAGCTAGAAGCAACTGCTCTTCCTCTGGAACCTTGGAGTCCCGTGTTCCTCTGCGATGTTACTGGGACTCTCCTGCCAATAGTGGAAAAACCCAAATGACTAGTCGTGCTCCCACTCCCAATTCTATATGGTCTCTGTGTGTCTATTCCTGTAAGAAGTTCTTATTATAGATCTGAAGTCAGTTGCCAGACTGGACTTAATAAGCATAAACTGTCTAAAACAGAGGAGACTGAAGGGTCAAGTGCTATAGCTCTGAACTTTGTATCAGCTCATCAAAAATATGGCCAACAGGGTGGGAGCGTGACAGTATTATTCCAGTTCCTCTGATCTGGGTCTGGGAAGGGACCAGTGAGTTCTAAAGCCCAGGATCCTCCAGGCAGGCATTGAGAACAGGCAGCACCACCACCCAGAATACAAGACCCCCTCAGAGGTCTCTGTCCATTGGTTAGAAGGCACAGCATATATGGTCCCAGCCTGGGTTCTTCCAACTCTCTCCCAGCCAAACGAATTACCTTCTTTCTCCCCAAACCTGGCTTCCTCTCTGGATTCCAACAGCAACCCCATCCACATAGTGCAGTTCAGAAAGTCAGAAAGCATCCTCCACCTCTTCTCATCTTCCATTTCCAGTCTACCATCAAGGCTAGTGATTTTACATACATCATTTCACTCCGTGTCTTTCCTTCTACCTTTTTCTGCTGTGCCCTAACCAAGCCATCAGCACCCCTCTCCTGGGTAATTGCAGTAGCTCCTAACTCTTTACCCCCATGCTGTCTGGCCTCCCTTATGTCCATTCCCACACATCAGCTAGTTTGACAGCAAATCTATAGCTGCTGCTTTCAGTCATTGCTCCCAGCCAGTCAGGGGCTTCCTTTGCTGTCAGGTGGGATCCAGTCATGTAGCCTAGGTCGGTCATGGTAGGGAATTTGAAACCATTTCTCCTCTTCAGTCTCATCTTCCCTGACTCTCTCCTTGTCTCTCTGAACTTCAAATGTGATGACCTCTCCTCACAGCATTTGCAGATTGCCTTTCTCTCTGCCAAGGACATGCACCCTCCTTGTTTTGGTTTTAGCTTCACTTAGTTTTCAGTGTAATTTTCATTTCCTCAGGGAGGTTGTCCTGTGTTCCACAAACTTGACCGTGTCCTTCTCTGATGGTTTCTGAAGTACCCCATGCTTCTCGCTCAGCACTCTTATCACTCTCTATAATGAGATATCAAGCAGTGACAAAAATATATTTTTTCTACTAGACAGAAGCTTCCTTGGGAATTGAAGATACACCATGGCTGATTTTTCATTATTGTATTGCTGGGATATGGCATAGTTCTGAGCACCTACTGGTGTTCAAAGCATATTTATTGTGAATGAATGGATTTGTTGATAAATGAGGGCTTCCCTTGTGGCTCAGGTGATAAAGAATCCGCCTGCAAGACGGGAGACCTGGGTTCAATCCCTGGGTTGGGAAGATCCCCTTGAGAAGGGAAAGGCTACCCACTCCAGTATTCTGTCCTGGAGAATTCCATGAACTGTATAGTCCATGGGGTCGCAAAGAGTTGGACATGACTAAGCAACTTTCACTTTCACATCTTAACAAGCAAATGAACCACATGGCTATAAGTAATGAGCAGAAGCAGCTATTCTCTAGGAGAAGGCTTCTTTGTAAGTCTAATGATAAGGCTGGTCTCTGATTTGTTTTCTTTTTTCTAGAGCTCTCCTGACCAGCAAAATGTCACTACTGCAAAGAATATGTGCATATCAAACCCTGGACAAGGGTCTGGCTCCAGTTTGGGAGGTGTGGGGGTCATCCTTTGGGAACAAAGCCCTCCCTAGACATTAGGACATTAGGATTTTGTGTGTCCTGTCTCAGACTAACCTCTCTTCTCAGATTTTCATATCAGTGAAGTCTGAGAGAGTTAGCTAGGTCCAACTTTCAGTATTAGAAGCTTCCTAGACTCTGCCTTAGAAAATGGCCCTCTATCTTGTTTCCTTGGCTTCAGTTTCTCCGAATACCAACCATCCTGACACCACTGCCATTTGCATTCTCCTCAAGCAGAACCTCCAGTCTTCGTTCTGTTGAACAAAACCCAATATCCTCTGCGTATAGAATGTATATAGCCCAAGTGGTACAACTGAGAACAAGTGAATCTTCATCTAAAATATACTCAAATATAAACTGATCTTTAAGGTACTTCCCGGCCTCGTGCTGCTATAATTCTGACCCCTGGGTGTGGCACTGAGGACTCTTTCTGGCCTCATTTCACTTCTGCAATCCAACTGCAGTCAACACTGGATCCCAAAACACATCTACTGCTGGGAGGAGGGGAGTGCTGGGGGATGGCTCTTCTCTCTTCTGGCCCCACAACTTCCCATGTTCCTCTTTCCCTGGCAGAATTACAAAGGCATCATTCAAATAAATCCTTGATGTATTCCTTCTTTTACATGGCATCAGGCCTCTACATGGGTTAGGATAGGCTAAGTTATGCTGCAGTAACAAATGTACCTCAAATTGTAGTGTATTAACACACAACAAAGGTTTATTTCTCTTCCAGGATATATATCCAGTGCAGTTCAGAGGGAGGTTTTTTTCCTCAAAGAAACCTAGGAACTGACAAAGGCTGCCAAAGTCTCCATAACCTGGACTACTTCTGGAAAAAGAGAACATGTAGAAAGTTGATGTGCTCTTCTTGTTCTGGTCCAGAAGTGATGCACATGACCTCCACTCTCAACGTGTTGTCCAAAAAGAGTCACATAGTTCTTAAATGCAAACAGGCAAGGAGGTATAGGCAGCATTTAGATATTCTTAAATGAAAACAGGCAAGGAAGTATAGGCAGCGTCTAGATATTCCGTAAGTGGTAAATTCTTCTGCCAAAGCAAGGAAAACATGCTGCAGCTGCTGCTGCTAAGTCGCTTCAGTCGTGTCCAACTCTGTGCAACCCCATAGACGGCAGCCCACCAGGCTTCCCCGTCCCTGGGATTCTCCAGGCAAGAACACTGGAGTGGGTTGCCATTTCCTTCTCCAATGCATGAAAGTGAAAAATGAAAGTGAAGTCACTCAGTCGTGTCCAACTCGTAGCGACCCCATGGACTACAGCCTACCAGGCTTCTCCATCCATGGGATTCTCCAAGCAAGAGTACTGGAGTGGGGTGCCATTGCCTTCTCCGAAGGAAAACATGAGTGCATGCTAAATTCTCAATACCTGTCTGCTCATCATGGGATGTAGTGCCAATTGATTTTCTTTCTATTCTGAACACAAATGATGTTTTATGCCTGGAGATCTTATTAATTGACTGAAGGCCAGACTTTGGCCTTGCCTTGATATTAGCTCTGTATTATGTTTGTCTTACTTTCCTCACCAGAAGATAAATGACTTTAAAACAGGAGCCCTTTCCAATGTTAATAAATAACTTCCTCAAGCAGCTGGGTTAAAGGAACGCGCTCTGGGTATGAGTAGAGCTTTATCTCTGGCGCATGATCTTGGGCTAATTATTTAACCTCTGATGACAGGATACCATTGAATTTCAGAACAAGGGAACAGAATTTCCTTTGTTTACATGCCAACTCTCTCACCCACTATATGTGCAACTCTGGGAAACTTAATCTCTCGGAGCCTCAGGTTGCTCATCTTTATGATGGAGATAATAAAGTATCTACCTTATAGATTTGTTGTAAAAAATAATGTGTGCAGACTTCTTGCCTGGTGCCTGACACAGTTTAAGCACTCTGTAAGTGCAGGCACTCAGTTGCAGGTCTCAGAACCCTGGCTTCCTCAACTGTAAAACTGGCATAATGAATCTGGCCATGCTTTATCCCAGGATATTGTTTGAGTACCATATGAAAATGAGCAGAAGTTATGTTGTGCAAAAGCTTTTGAGTTCAATTATGTCCTGTTTATTTATTTTCATTTTTATTGTCATCATTCTAGGAAGTGGGCTAAAAAGATCTTACTGTGATTTATGTCAGAGTATTTTGTGTATGTTTTCCTCCAAGAGTTTTATAGTATCTGGTCTTACATTTAGGTCTTTAATCCATTTTGAGTTTATTTTTGTGTATGGTGTCAGGGAGTGTTCTAATTTCATTCTTTTACGTGTAGCTGTCCAGTTTTCCCAGCACTACGTATTGAAGAGACTGTCTTTTCTCCCTTGTATATTCTTGCCTTCTTTGTCATATATTAGGTGATCAGAGGTGCATAGGTTTGTCTCTGGGCTTTCTGTCTCATTCCATTGATCTATATAGTAGATTCACTTTGCTGCACAGCAGAAACTGGCACGACATTATAAAAGTAGCACAATATTGTCAACTATACCCCAATTTTAAAAAGTGAGCAGAAGTTAAAAGCACATTGTAAAATGTTACATACTGTTAGTATGTTTCTGCTATTACTGTGTTAGTTGCTCAGTCCTATCCAACTCTTCGTGATCCCATGGACGGTAGTCCACCAGGCTCCTCTGTTCATGGGATTCTCCAGTCAAGAATCCTGGAGTGGGTTGCCATTCCCTTTACCAGGGGAGCTTCCTGACCCAGGGATTGAACCTGGTTCTCCTGCATTGCAGATGGATTCTTTACCATCTGAGCCATGTAAATATAAAAGAAATAAACCTCTAATGCAGGTTTGGGCACAGAGTAGGTGACTAGTAGATATTTACTGAAATGAACTAAAGAACAGTGGGATTTTCTGATTGTTTGGCACCAGATATATCCTCTGGTGTTTGCATTTCAGGTGGGAAGTTCTCAACATACTTCCTGGCACATGCAGGGCTGTGTCTACCAGTGGCTCAGGATGTTCTCTGTGTCTGGGAAACTGCAGCTCCCTCCCTCTTTTTCCCCATCCATCAGGCTTCTCACCCCCTTCCAGGCGGTAGTTGAACCAGTGGTCCTGCTGCTTGCTTGGTTGCATTCACATCATTGGAGAGAAACTAGAAAGAGCATCTTCAAAAGGGGAAGTGATCCGTTCTCTTTCTGGTCCTACTCATTTTTCACTTTAAGACAAGGCAGAAGGAACCATATTTCTTTCTGAAGTCTTTATTTTCCTGTCAATAAAAATCTTGTTAACTGCCTGGCTGAGCAGGGTTTAACACTGGCATGCTCATTTGGTCAGTCCTCTTTCTGCTATTAACCCTGGTTCAGTGTTGAACAGTAGGAGTCCTGGCTCCTTCAAGAGCAGAGCTCTCAGGTAGAGTCAACCGTCCAGGGCCTTTGGTTTGGAATCTTATCTTCTCCTTAATTTGATGAACATTCACCACCCCTCCTGCAAGAAACTGTGAGAGACGTAAAGTTAGAGGTTGGTGGAACAGAGTCATGGGGGGGAGGGGGATGTGGATAAATGTGGTCCCTGGATTCAGATTGCCTGGGTAGGAAGTGTGGCTTCATCAGCTGAGGACATTCTGCACCTATGTATGCTCCAGGGTCCCAGTTTCCTCATATCGTTGAAATAATGAATATAAACTACTCGGCTTAGTGCCTGGAAGGAAAGAAATAGGCAGTAAATTCTCAGGTTGATAATGATTATTCAGTGTTCACTGAAGATTGAAAAGTCCCTGGTATGTGCCAGGAGTGGTTTTGAGTGCTAAGAATACATCAGGGAACAAAACAAAAATCGCTGTCCTCAGGGAGCTTACATGATAAAGATGATGGTAATGATGATGACTATACGGAAGATGGTTCCTGCACTCCAGGAGCTTAACATCTGTTGGGGGAAATAAAATGAATCCCTGTGTTGCCATGGCATAACCCTGGGATACTTGCAGCCCAGTAAATGTCTCTTATTGCATGGGGTTGGGGGGGGTGGTGTCAATGGGAGTCCACAGAACACTGTGTTCATCTCTGAGCCTCCACTGCCTGGTTTTCTGTGCGCATTAGTGAGTCTTTCTTTTTTTTTTAATAAATTTATTTATTTTAGTTGGGGGCTAATTACTTTACAATATTGTAGTGGTTTTTGCCATACATTGACATGAATCAGCCATGGGTTTACATGTGCTCCCCATCCTGAACCCCCCTCCCACCTCCCTCCCCATCCCATCCCTCTGGGTCATCCTGTTGCCCCAGCCCTGAGCATTTGTCTCATGCATTGAACCTGGAATGGTGTTCTGTTTCACATATGATAATATACATGTTTCAATGCTATTCTCCCAGAACGTCCCACCCTCACCTTCTCCCTCAGAGTCCGTAAGACTGTTCTATGCATCTGTGTCTCTTATTCTGTCTCGAATATAGGGTTATTGTTACCATCTTTCAAATTCCATATATATGCATTAGTATACTGTATTGGTGTTTTTCTTTCTGGCTTACTTCACTCTGTATAATAGTGAGTCTCTTTATTAAATTTTCAACCTCACGATAGGTTGTGTCCTATCATGGATGAAAAGGATGGCTCAGAGAAACCTCTATTAAACCAAAGAAAATATTATAGGATTTTCGTGGACAGAGAGTGTTCATTTATTCATCCATTCATTCAGAAATATTTCCCCAGCACCTAGGAGGTGGCCAGAACTGTGCCAAACACTGTGAGGGGCACAGAGACGAATGAAGCACAGAGCCTGGTCACACTTCACTGGAGTCGGCGGCACACATGGGTGGCTGTCTCTCTAAGGTCATCGTGAGGGATCTCACGCCTCCCTTGCCGGACTTCATCCCCTCCCTTGGTAATGGGAGCAGGGGAGGGGCTGCAACTGCTGGAACTGTGTGCGGGCAGAGAACCACCCACTGGAACACAGACCGAGGGAGACCAGAGAAAACTGTTCTGTCCTCTGCTGTCTGACTAGGAACAGCATTGGTGACATCAGTGTCTCTAGAGAAGGAAATCAGTCATGTGAATAACCTGTAATTCCCTGAGAAAGGTTCCACCCCTGAGTCAATACCTTCTACAGTTGATACTTTGAGAGTTTGTCTTGATGACAAGAAAATGTTGATACTGCAGCCATTTGAGAATTAGCTAGTCATCCTTAGATGCTGTATTTGTTTCACAACCAACTCCTGAGTCACCCTTGCCACGATGAGGTCTCCTGGATGGAGATGACTTCCAGAGTGATGATCATGTGAAGAAGGAGGAAGAGGAGGGCAATGACGACACTTTACTTTCACAGCACTGTCTATTCTGAGGGCTGTTACACGTGGTCCTCTAGACAACCCGGCAGAGTGGACAGGAAAGGTATTTATCTCCTACTTTCAGTTTCTTCTCCCGGTTCGATTCCTGGGTCAGGAAGATCACTGGAGAAGGGAAAGGCTGCCCACTCCAGTATTCTGGCCTGGAGAATTCCATGGACTGTATAGTCCACGGGGTCGCAAAGAGTTGGACGCGACTTGCACTTTTTCACTTTTCAGTTTCTTCAGTCGTAAAATCGGGCGCAAGACTTTCCTAAAGAAGTCTTAAAACCAGCAAGTGTCAGAGAGGAGTCAAAACCCAGGTTTCTAGGCTCCAAGTTTAGTGCCTTTCCCATTGTACCAGCCAGCTGGCTGCTTGTGGTATAGACTTGAGCAAAGAAACTTCTGAATGAGTAGATGGTTTCTCTAGAACACTAGTTCCTCAACAGTGTTAAAGGTATCTCTCTCTCTCTCTCTCTCTCTCTCTCTCACACACACACACACACACACACACACACACACACAGGTATTCTGTCAAATGAGTCAGCAGAGGCTAGAATGAGGAAAGAAATATGGGCTTCATTGCTGCAGGACGTCTCAGTGCCTTTATAGGCCCACTTAACAAGGGATTCCTTTAGGCTAAAACAGGGAGAAAAGGAAAAGATACAATGACTTCCATTGTGGAATGCTTTCTTCATGAATAACCTTGTAAGGACTAGTTTTCTAAGAAACATGCTTACAGAAACCCTGATTTGATTTGTAATTTTCTTATTTAGTTCCCTTGAAAAATCTCAGAGAGACACCTGTATGAACCAAGGAAGACTTGGGTAATGGTAGCCCAGTGATTAGTAGCAAATTTGTTTCTGGTCTGGGTGACCTTCACATTCAGTGCTTTGTTCTTACATGTGTGTGCATGCTGAGTCACTTCTACTGTGTCTGACTCTTTGCGACCCTATGGACTGTAGCCTGCCAGGAATATTTGTCCATGGGATTCTCCAGGTAAGAATGCTGGAGTGGGTTGCGATGCCCTCCTCCAGGGGATCTTCCTGACCTAGGGATCAAACCCATGTCTCTGCATTGGCAGGCAGGTTCTTCACCACTAGCACCACCTGAGAAGTCTGTTCTTACACAGATTTGTCCTTCAAAGGCTATCTCCAGGGGAGGGCTGATCTGGAGGTCAGAGGACTCTCCCACGGCCCTGTGGTATGACATTAGGCAAGTCAGGTTCCCACCTTGGACCTCAGATTCAGTTCAGTTCAGTTCAGTCTCAGATTTCTGTCCTGTAAAGGGTACAAGAGTCTCACTAGGGCACTTTCTTAAGACTCAGGGTCTTGAGTCCCACCCCAGAGATTGCTGCTCAGTAGTTTTGGGGTGAGACTTTGGGATCTGTGTTTGTAATTCTCATGCCTGGTGATTTTGGTGTGAGAGTCTGTTTATACTAGGGCCCTGAAGAGATTTATTTAGATCAGTGAGGACTACAGAGAGGTCCCTGAACATATATGAAAGAGATGAGGAAGTCAACCTTATATACCAGGTGATGTCAGGTATATGCATCCAGCTTACTGCCTGCCTCCCTGAGAAGATGGCCAGCCCTTGTCTTTATTTTCTTCTTGCCTTGGTTTTACTGTTCTCTTTTTACTCACCTCTACTTGGTAATTACTTACTAACAGCTCTCTTGGGGAGAGGGGAGGAATCCATTTATTTATCTGCAATTCATTCCATATTACAAGGCATTAAGAAAACCATAAATTGTATCACGCTTTTAAGTGTATATGCTGGAAATACCACTAACAGTGGTAAAAATCCATTTACAATCTGCTTAAAAGCTGTTTTGAAATGATGGTTTCTAGAAGAGAAGTTGGCCCTTTTAGAAAAGTTTTTCTGCTAAACGGAGAGTTACATAATTTCAAGCTCTGTTTGGAGGCAAGCTGCCAAGAGTTTTGGTTGCTAAAAGAACAATTATTTTCCAATTTAACTTCAAACCAGACATGGATATGAAACTTTAAAATTAGGAAGATTTTCAAGTGAGCATAAATTACTTTAGTAATCAAACATACGTTGTTAAAAAAAAAAAGGCTCAGAGAAATGCAGCAGTATTGGGAATCTGTGAGTATTGAAATCCTTCCCCATAGGCAAACTGGCAGAGGAAGTTCTGATTATGAAAAAATTTTTGTGGTGGTTCCCACTTCTGACACCAATGTGGTTGTCCTTCCCCAGTTTTCACAGCCATCAGTGGGAGCGGCAATAGAAATAAGCAGAAAGTATACAGATGTACTTCCCTGGAGTAGGAAATGGCAACCCACTCCAGTATTCTTGCCTGGAAAATTCTACAGACAGAGGAGCCTGGTGGGCTACAGTCCATGGGGTCATCAAGAGTCGAGCACAACTGAGCACATACAGATATACTAGTTTCTCTGGCTTATTTTCTAGATACTTGTGCTTATATTGTATACAGGCTTTTTACCATACTTTTCCACATGACATTATAACACAGGGACTTAAGCTGCTATTATACAAATCCTTATAACATAATATATAAGATTGCATTGTTTTCCATCACACAAGTACACTCTAATTCATTTAGCCATTATCTTTTTATTGAACATTTTGATTACTTCTATTTTTTCCCCCTTGTGTGTGAGGAACACTCAGTGCATAAAGAATTTTCTGTATTTAGAATTAGTCCCTCAGGAGAGATTTTTATATAGATTGAGTTCTGGTACCACAACAGTGTAAATTGTCCTCAGTGTTTTTTAATTTTTTTCAAAATGCTACGAGGAGCTTTTGAAAACAATCTGGTTTGAAGTTACTTCCTGGGAGGGGTCTGATTTCAAAATAAAGATTTATGAAAAGAAAAAAAAATCTAGCTATAAAATTAGAATGCTACCAACTACTAATTGGTCATGTTTATGGGATTTCAAATGTGGCACAGTGGTAAAGAATCTGCCTGATAATGCAGGAGACATAGGAGACATGAGTTCAATCCCTGGGTCGGGAAAGATCCCCTGGAGTAGGAAATGGCAATCCACTCCAGTATTCTTGCCTGGAAAACTCCTTGGACAGAGGAGCCTGGTGGGCTACAGTCCACGGGGTCGCAAAGAGCCGAACACAACTGAGCAACTGAGCCCGAGCATGGTTTAATACAGAAACTATAAATGGGGTTCTGTGTTTTTAATTCTTTAAAGATTTTTCTGCATATGTATCATCTTTTCATTCATTTATTACACAGTCTGAGTTGAAAGCATAACCTGAATATTTTGCCAGAAAATCTAATTCATGGTAGAAACAGTGATATATTTCATTATATTCAACTGAATGTCAGACATGAAAAGGCTCTGAAAATTTTTCATGTTGCTGCTGTACCCATCAGGAGAGTTGTGTGGCTAATATTTGACCATTGTTCAACCTGAAGAAGCAAAACTCAGCTCGGAGGAGGGACTTGTTTTAGTTCACCAGGCTAAGTAGAGGCAACACTGAAGCCTGGGGCTGTGTTTCCTGATCCCCAGACCTGTGGTTAGTGGGAATGCTTTATTACACTAACATAAATCAGTCTTCATCCTTCCATTTATCTCTGCGTGCAACAAATGGCATAATGATTGTACCTAAGAGGGAGTCAATATCTAGATGCTGGAAATAAAGTGATTAAAAAATTATTCTCTGTTCTCAAGAAGCTACCATTATAATGGGAGAATCATAAATACCAATAGATTACCCGCAAGTTGATTATAACTCTGTTACAGCAGTTAAATATTGAAGGCACACAGAAGGGGTGTAACTAAGAAGCAAGGAAGTCTGGGAAGGCTTCACCAAAGCAAGGGCATCTGAAATCATCCTTAAAGGAAGACTATCCTGATGCTGGGAAAGACTGAGGGCAAGTGGAGAAGGGGACGGCAGAGGATGAGTTGGCTGGATAGCGTCACCGACTCAGTGGACATGAGTTTGAGCAAACTCCAGGAGATAGTGAAGGACTGGGAAGCATGGCATGCTGCAGCCAATGGAGTCACAAAGAGTTGAACACAACTTAGCAACTGAACAACAACAACAAATGCTTACCAATCAGGGATTAGGTGTTGTATTGAGGCATGACATTCGATGTTTGATCCTTGCATTGGGAAGATCCCCTGGAAGAAGAAATGGCAAACCACTCCAGTATTCTTGCCTGGGAAATCCCATGGACAGAAGAGCCTGGCAAGCTGCAGTCCAGGGGGTCACAAAGAGTCAGACATGACTCAAGCGACTGACACTTTGATTCAAAGTGGAGAGTGCAGGAGGAGCCTAGGCAGAGTAAAGGATGTAGACTCTTCTGGGAATGGTGATATCAGTTCAGTGCCATTGGGTCCTAAGTCTTGGAGGGTGAATGAATGGCAGGAGGCACCACTGGGCAGTAGAGGACATGAAAGGTCATTGTTGTAAGCTTGGGAGCAGAGGACTGGGCACTGGGTGGAGGGAGTCAGGGGTGTCTTGCAAGTTACGTGGTGTGGTGGGGGGTGGGTAGGCAAGGGAGACAGAGAGACAGTGAAATAGACTTTTGTGCCCTTAACTGTGAATTCGGGTGACAATCTCCTGGAGGGGTTGACACACACAGATGGGAGATTGTTTATGGGGCCGTTGCAAGGAGGCAGGAGAAGGATGAGGATCCAGCTAAGGCTGTGACAACCAAGCTGGAGAGAAGAGGCCACATGTAAGAGATATTGACAGAATTGAGCTTTAATTAAATTGTTGTTGTTCAGTTGCTAAATCGTGCCTTACTCTTTGTGATCCCATAGACTGCAGCGCTCTAGGCTCCTCTGTCCTCTACCCTCTCCCACAGTTTGCTCAAATCCATGCCCACTGGGTTGGTGATAACTTTCTAACTGTCTCATCCTCTGCTGGCCCCTTCTCCTTTTGCCTTCAATCTTTTAATTAAATGCAGGGACTAAAAAAGAATTGGCTACTGAGGATAATTTTAAGGCTTCAGTTAGGGAAAGTGAGTGGGAAAAGTAGAGCTGAGAGATGCAAGGAAGAGAAGGAGTTTGAACAAAGAAGGAAAAGAAAGTGAGTTACCTTTGGGATATTTGAAGGGAATCCAGGTAAAAGTGTGCAGTTAGAGATGGGAGCAGGCAAGTGAGAGCAGGGGTCAGAGGTTTGGAAGTTGATGCAAATATATTTTGTGTAGGTGAAGAAGGAGTGGGTGGGTCATCCAGAGAGGATAGGCAGAGGAAATAAGGAAACAGGAAGGACTCACACCTGGGAAATGCTGACCTTTATGAAAAGAACCCAGCAATGCAGCCTGAGAAGGGGAGAAGAGGCAAGAGAAAGCAGTGATTTGAAAACAAAGGGAGTAGACTTTGTTATTTCTCTGCTTGAAAATTTCCTACTAGAAAGATGGTCAGTATAGTCCAGCTAGAACTCTTTTTGCAGAAAATGCTAAACTGGACAGGACACAGGGTCCTCAGCCTGCCCCAGGGAACCCAAGATGCATGGTCATCCTAGCTTGACAACAGCAGACTGAGGTAGACATTGTTGCCCTGGGGAAAGTGTCTCAGGGAGCTTCTATGCAACTTTCTCATTTTCTAAAGCAGATTGGAGGGAAAGATGAAAGAAGGAAAGAAAATAACCTTGGATGGTCCCTGGCTCTCTGGGGCTCCATTTACTTCATCTCCTACAATGACTTCACCAATCCTACAAGGGAGATGGGGGCTTCTCAGGTGGCTTAGTGAAAAAGAATCCACCTGCCAATGCAGGAGATGTGGGTTCAATCTCTGGGTGGGGGAGATCCTCTGGAGTAGGAAAAGGCAACCCCCTTCAGTATTCTTGCCTGGAGAATCCCATGGGCTACAGTCCATAGCGTCGCAAAAGATGACTTACCGAGTAAACAACAACAAGAGAGATGGAGGTGGGGAGCCCCTTCCTCGTCCTTATGTTTCTCTCTCACTCTCCCAACCCTAAGAAAGTGCTCCCTTTTTCCAATTGGTTGGGTGCCAAGGGTCCACACACCCATTGACTCATTATTCTTTTCCAGGTAAATTTTTAAATTTATTTGTTATTTGTCTGAGTCTGGTCTTAGTTGAGACCTGCAGGATCTCTTGCTCCATGTGGGCTTCATTGCCCCCATGGTATGTTGGATTTTAGTTCCCAGACCAGAGATTGAGCCCACGTCCCCTGCATTACAAGGTGGATTCCTAACCACTGAACCCCCAGGGAAGTCCCTTTCAATGTAATTTGAGACCATAGCATCCTGTTTCCTCTTCTTGTTTTGGAAGTGATCTGATTCTTTGTCCGATCCCCACTTTGCTCTGTTGCCAAGAGTCACCTTTGGGGAAGGTGGATCGTTATGCTATCTATTTTGCCTGAATTTGGTTCAGTTTTTGGAAAAATGGAAATATTAGAAATATTAAGAATTACTGGCTGTGGATCCAGACTGCACTCTTGAATCTCTTGAATCCAGATGTATCAAACTCAGTTATTATGGTGATGTTTACTTCCCTCTTGGCTCAGTTGGTAAAGAATTTGCCTGCAATGCAGGAGACCCAGATTCCATCCCTGGGTTGGGAAGATCCCCTGGAAAAGGAAATGGCAACCCACTCCAGTATTCTTGCCTGGAGAACCCCATGGACAGAGGATCCTGGCAGGCTACAGTCCATGGGATCGCAAGAATTGGACACGACTTAGCGAACTAGACCACCATGGTGATGTTTAGCCTCCAGTTTGACTCATGGCTACTTTTAAATTTTATCCAGATTCTTATTTAGAGGAGGAGAAAAACATTATTTATTGACCTGTTCAAATCCTCACATAGGCCTGTTTTATATAGGAGGAAATTGAATTCACACAGTTTATAAATGTCAGAGCAGGGATTAAAGCAGAGTTAAAACCCAGAGTCATCCCCAACTTCTTGTCCTATTTCTGTTTCTCCATGTTCCATCTTCAGGTTGACAATATGCTGATGAGAAGAAAAAAAAAAGTCTCACAGTCAAATGATGTGATTCCAGTTACAAGGATTCACTTAAGCCAGCTTTTGATGTCCTGCCTGCTCCCAGGCTATCGGTTCAGGAAATGCTGTGTGGTTTATTCCCACGAGGTATATTCTGAGATGGTCTTCTCATCGGCGTGCTGGGAAAGACACTCTTCCTTTCCCCAAAGATTTCGCTTCTCTGGATGACGCCAACTTTCCTAATGGGGGACAGGAAAAGGGTCCAGTTTCTCTGCAAGACCATTCAAGCCCTTTCCCAGGGCAGGATGATTTCTGGGAAAGTTATAGGAATTTCCCTGTAGGTTCTGTCATGCTCTAGGCTGCAGAGAATTCTTGCCTGATTTTCCCTCCCCACTAACCATCACCTCAGACTTCCCAGGTGGCTCAGTGGTGAAGAATCCAGGTAAAGAATGCAGGAGACACGCAGATGTGGGTTCAATCCCTGGGTCTGGAAGATCCCCCAGAAGAAGAAGTGGCAATCCACTCCAGTATTCTTGCCTGGAGAATCTCATGGACAGAAGAGCCTGGTGGGTTACAGTCCATGGGGTCACAAAGAGTCAGACATGACTGAAGTGACTTCGCTCGCACATAGTTGATTTATAATGTGTAGCAAAGTGATTCAGTTGTGTGTGCGTGTGTGTGTGGTAACTGCTCAGTTGTGTCTGACTCTTTGCGAACCCACTGACTGTAGCCCACCAAGCTCCTCTGTCCATGGGGTCTCCAAGCAGGAATACTGGAGTGGGTAGCCATTCCCTTCTCCAGGGGATCTTCCCAACCCAGGGATCCAACCCAGGTCTCCAACATTGCAGGCAGATTCTTTACTCTCTGAGCCACCAGGGAAGCCCTTGACCTCACAGGGATATGGTGAAGATCATAAGAAATGGCATGTGAAAACTTTGAAAAATGTTAGTTATATACATGTGTGTGTTATGTGCTATTGTCATGGCCATTTCTGTCCTTTGAAGTGGCTGAGTTGCAGGTACTTACAGGCACCATCTTACATTATGTAGGGTCTGCTGCTGCTGCTGCTAAGTTGCTTCAGTCGTGTCCAACTCTGTGCGACCCCATAGACGGCAGCCCACCAGGCTCCCCCGTCCCTGGGGTTCTCCAGGCAAGAACACTGGAGTGGGTTGCCATTTCCTTCTCCAATGCATGAAAGTGAAAAGTGAAAGTGAAGTCACTCAGTCTTGTCCGACTCTTCGCGACCCCGTGGACTGTAGCCTACCAGGCTCCTCCATCCATGGGATTCTCCAAGCAAGAGTACTGGAGTGGGGTGCCATTGCCTTCTCCATGTAGGGTCTAGCAACATTAAATTGGCAGCTATGTTATAGGAGAAAGGTGTTGATCTGGAATTTTATATAAGGTAATCAATGTAACCTTTAAAATTTTACTTTTAATGGCTATATTTTTCAGGGCTGGCTTCCATATGGAAATGCTTGAAAGATAGTACATTTGATGGGGAGGTGATAGGTAAGGATTTTGTTAGATTCAAAACCTACATTGTAGAATCCTTGGCATCCTGGCTCTTGTTCAGATGAAAATGTATGGCAGAACGTGTTCTTCAAAGTGAGTTTTTGAAAGAACAGAGGCCTGAAATGTAATGTATCTTGTGGAGAATAAACGGTTTAACAGCTTTGAAAATTAATAAAATAAACTTGATTCTTGATTATTAGGGATTACTCATTAGAATGGTAAAAAAAAAAAAAAGAAAAGGGAAAAGAAAAAAAAGAGTCTCAAACCATCTACACATGCAAGCAGACAGGTCAATTTTGGACTTTCTGAAGCCTTGTTAGTATCTTACTATTCAAAGCAGGATAGGAGGACCAGCCCCAAAGAATCACCCAGGAGTTTGTTAGAGATGCTGAAATCTTTGGCTCCACCCCAGACCTTCTGGACAAGGAGCTGCATTTAACAAGATACCTAAGTGACTCTTAGGAACATTACAGTTTCCTTGGTTTTGGTACTTTTAGTTCTCAGGGCTGAACTTTGGTAGCAATCTTAAACTAGATGCCAGGGTAGCCCACTAGAGTCCTAAGGAGCCAGATTGCTGATGTTCAGAGTGACAGTTTAGTTCCCAAACACAATGAGAGACAGAATTCTGTGAGTGACCATCTGTCCTTTTGTATAAGTGGCTGCCTCTGGCCCAGGGCTGTGGGTGAATCAGAGCATGTGATTTATCAGACATATATTTAGAAAGTAAACGATTGCCAAAAGAAAGGAGGGCGTGAAGAAATAATATCACCTGTATCTGTTTCTCATTATAAAATAATATTGCCGGTTTGCACGCTTTCTAGATTCCTTAGGGCATTCTATTGTCACTGTGGGTTTGTTTTCTGTTTTTTTTTTTTTTTTTTGCATATTTAGAAGACATTTGATAGAAATGTTGCTGCATGGGAACAAAAATATTTTTCTCACAAAATGTTCCCATTCAATAAGTTACTGCACATTTTTGTTCCATATGGTGCTTAAGCTGACAGCATCTGTAGGCAATGCAACTGACAGAGCATCAGAGAAATAGGCTTATACATTTAAAGTGGGTATATGATTTAATGTCCAGGGATTTTTTTAGACAAAAATCTGTGATGTTTAATTTAAAAAAAAAAGAATAATGTTAAAGAGAAGTTCAAACTAACTTCAAAAAAAGGACTGCAGAGGAAGTAAATTCATTCAGTCACTTTATTCATTCATCAAATTTACTAATCTTTTTGGGGGGATTCAAAGATGAATGAAACATTGTCCATGGCACTGAAGAACTCACCTTCTAGTGGAAGAGAAAGAAGGAAGACACCAAAGGGTGATGAGGGTATATGTGGGTACTCTGGGAACACAGAATAGGGTTCTGAGTGATACTGATGGGTGGAGCAGGGGGTGAGGGAAGTCTTCCCTGAAAATGTGACCCAAAGATGGAATGCACAGTTACTCCCTCAATTCCTTCAGGTCTCTGCTCTATATCAGTAAAGTCCTTCTGATGATCTGTATCAAGAACAATAGTCACTCCAAACTCTGCCCTCCAGACCTTTTTACCCTGCTTTGTATCTTCCATAGGATTTATCACCACCTGTATAAACCAGTCTCCAAGCCAGCCCTGAAGATCTCTGCATCTTGTTATCCATGCCCTATGTAGTCCCCTCTCATATTTGATCAGGGTTACATGTGTGTGTGCTCAGCCATGTCCAACTCTTCACAGCCCTATGGACTGTAGCCTGCCAGGCTCCTCTGTCCATGGCATTTCCAGGCAAGAAGACTGAAGAGGGTTGCCATTTCCTTCTCCAGGGGATCTTCCTGACCCAGGGATTAAACCTGACTCTCCTGCATCTTCTGCATTGCAGGTAGATTCTTTACCACTGAGCCACTGGTGAAGCCCCAGTCAGGGTTAAGAACAGCAGAACATGGCAGAGGCAAAGACATGCCACTTCCAAGATGAAATTGTAAAGGATCCCACGGCTTTCATCTTGACCACAGTTTCTCTGGGGGAAGCTGGCTGCCAGGGGTGAGTAGCTCTCCTAAGAGGTCCACATGGTGAGAAAAATTGCCTCCTGATAATGCCACATGTATGAACTTGAAAGCAGATCCCCCAAAGCTAGACACATCTTCAGATCAACCTTCAAGACAACTTGACTACAAGCTCATGAGTGACCCTCAGCCAGAACCACCCAACAAACTCCTGAATATCAGAAGCTGTGAGATAATATAACTTTGTTTTGTGAGGTACTGAATTTGAGGCAATTTGTTACACAGGAATATCTAACTAATACGCTATTATAAGTTTACTTACAGTACAAGTTTACTTATTTACTTGTCTCTCTTCCTCTGTAGTTCGGTTCAGTCAGTTTAGTTCAGTAGCTGAGTCATGACCAACTCTTTGAGACCCCATGGACTGCAGCATGCCAGGCCTCCCTGTCCATCACCAACTCCCGAAGTTTACTCAAACTCATATCCATTGAGTCGGTGATGCCATCCAACCATCTCATCCTCTATCATCCATTTCTCCTCCCACCTTCAATCTTTCCTAGCATCAGTGTTTTTTCAAAAGAGTCAATTTTTCCCATCAGGTGGCCAAAGCATTGGAATTTCAGCTTCAGCATCAGTCCTTCCAATGATTATTCAGGACTGATTTCCTTTAAGATGGACTGGTTGGAACTCCTTACTATCCAAGGGACTCTCAAGAGTCTTCTCCAACACCACAGTTCAAAACCATCAATTCTTCCGCGCTCAGCTTTCTTTATAATCTGACTCTCACATCCATACATGACTACTGGAGAAATCATAGCTTTGACTGATGGACCTTTGTTGACAAAATAATGTCTCTGCTTTTTAATATGCTGTCTAGGTTGGTCATAACTTTCCTTCCAAGGAGCAAGCGTCTTTTAATTTCATGGCTGCAATCACCATCTGCAGTGATTTTGGAGCCTAAAACAATAAAGTCTGTCACTGTTTCCATTGTTTGCCCATCTATTTGCCATGAAGTGATGGGACCAGATGCCATGATCTTAGTTTCTGACTGCTGAGATTTAAGCCAATTTTTTCACTCTCCTCTTTCACTTTCATCAAGAGGCTCTTTAGTTCTTCTTCACTTTCTGTCATACGGGTGGTGTCATCTGCATATCTGAGGTTATTGATATTTCTCCTGGTAATCTTGATTCCAGTTTGTGCTTCTTCCAGTCCAGCATTTCTCATGATGTACTCTGCACATAAGTTAAATAAGCTAGGTGACAATATTCAGCCTTGACGTACTCCTTTTCCAATTTGGAACCAGTCTGTTGTTCCATATTCAGTTCTAACTGTTGCTTCCTGACCTGCATACAGATTTCTCAGGAGGCAGGTCAGGTGGTCTGGCATTCCCATCTCTTTAAGAATTTTCCAGAGTTTGTTGTGGTCCACACAGTCAAACGCTTTGGCATAGTCAATAAAGCAGAAGTAGATGTTTTTCTGGAACTCTCTTGCTTTTTTGATGATGCAACGGATTTTGGCAATTTGATCTCTGGTTCCTCTGCCTTTTCTAAAACCAGCTTGAACATCTGGAAGTTCACAGTTCACGTAATGTTGAAGCCTGGCGTGGAGAATTTTGAGCATTACTTTGCTAGCGTGTGAGATGAGTGCAATTGGGCAGTAGTTTGAGCTTTCTTTGGCATTGCCTTTTTGGGGGATTAGAATGAAAACTGACCTTTTCCAGTCCTGTGGCCACTGCTGAGTTTTCCAAATTTGCTGGCATATTGAGTGCAGCACTTTCACAGCATCATCTTTGAGGATTTGAAATAGCTCAACTGGAATTCCATTACCTCCACTCACTTTGATTGTAGTGATGCTTCCTAAGGCCCACTTGACTTCACATTCCAGGATATCTGGCTCTAGGTGAGTGATCACACCATCGTGGTTATCTGGGTCATGAAGATCTTGTTTGTATTGTTCTTCTGTGTATTCTTGCCACCTCTCCTTAATATCTTCTGCTTCTGTTAGGTCCATACCATTTCTGTCCTTTATTGTGCCCATCTTTGCATGAAATGTTCCCTTGGTATCTCTGATTTTCTTGAAGAGATCTCTAGTCTTTCCCATTCTGTTGTTTTCCTCTATTTCTTTGCATTGATGACTGAGGAAGACTTTCTTATTTCTCCTTGCTATTCTTTGGAACTTTGCATTCAAATGGGTATATCTTTCCTTTTCTCCTTTGCCTTTCACTTCTCTTCTTTTCACAGCTATTTGTAAGGCCTCCTCAGACAACCATTTTGCCATTTTGCATTTCTTTTTCTTGGGGATGGTCTTGATCCCTGCTTCCTATACAATGTCAGGATCCTCTGTCCATAGTTCATCAGGCACTCTGTCTATCAAATCTAATCCCTTGAATCTATTTCTCACTTCCATGGTAAAATTGTAAGGGATTTGATTTAGGTCATACATGAATGGTCTAGTGCTTTTCCCTACTTTCTTCAATTTCAGTCTGAATTTGGCAATAAGGGTGCTTCCCTGGTGGCTCAGAGGGTAAAGCATCTGCCTGTGATGCAGGTTGGATCCCTGGGTTTGGAAGATCCCCTGGAGAAGGAAATGGCTACCCACTCTGGTACTCTTGCCTGGAAAATCCCATGGACAGAGAAGCCTGGTAGGCCACAGTCCATGGGGTCACAATGAGTGGGACACGACTGATCAGTTTCACTTTATACTTTGGCAATAAGGAGTTCATGATCTGAGCCACAATCAGCTCCTGCTCTTGTTTTTGCTGACTGCACAGAGCTTCTCCATCTTTGGCTGCAAATAATATAATCAATCTGATTTCAGTGTTGACCATCTGGTTATGTCCATGTGTAGAGTCTTCTCTTGTGCTGTTGGAAGAGGGTGTTTGCTATGACCAGTGCGTTCTCTTGGCAAAACTCTATTAGCCTTTGCCCTGCTTCATTCTGTACTCCAAGGCCAAGTTTGCCTGTTACTCCAGGTGTTTCTTGACTCCCTACTTTTGCATTCCAGTCCCCTGTAATGAAAAGGACATCTTTTTTTAGGTGTTAGTTCTAGGAGGTCTTGTAGGTCTTCATAGAACCTTTCAACTTCAGCTTCTTCAGCATTACTGGTCAGGCATAGACTTGGATTACTGTGCTATTGAATGGTTTGACTTGGAAATGAACAGAGATCATTCTGTCATTCCACCATGACCCATCCATCTTGAGTGGCCCTACATGGTATGGCTCGTAGTTTCATTGAGTTAGACAAGGCTGTGGTCCTCTGTAGGGTGTGACCTAAATGAGGACAATCACTTTGCTTTGTTCACTGCTATATCTCTAGTGCCTGGAACTTGACCTAGATCATAGTAGATGCAGAGTTTACATGTGTTAAATCAATGATTAGAAGGTACTGCCACTCATTCTTGTGATTAGAATGAGGATTTATCATGTCTCCGTGTATATGAGAGGTCCTGAGGATGGGAAGGAGTAGCTTTATTTCTCTTCTGAACCAACTGATCGGATGTTTTGTAAGTAATGAATCCCACAACTGACTGAAAGAACTCAGTCAAGCTCTCTAAAGAACAAAAGCAGAGACATGAAAGCTGATGTTTCACCCAGTGACAAAGCACAGGACAACTGGCATTTCCTATTTGGGTTCTCATCAAAGCCAAGGGCAACATACCATTGTTGGGACTGACCATTAACACCAAGTGGTAGTGGCCCACCAGAGCTAGCTCCTTCCGGGGAAATATGGTCCCTGAATTATGAGCAGGAAGACTCCATGGAAATCAAAGTCCAGGGTCTCCTGAATTGCAAGCAGATTCTTTGCCATCTGAGCCACCAGGGAAACCCCACAAAAGGGTAGATTTGAAGTAAGAACTATACAGCTGACTGGATTCTCCCATAACCAAATTTTGATTTAATTGGTCCACTGAGGTCAGACACAGGGCACCTTAAAAAGTCTACAGATGATTTTAATGGATGGCCAGAATAGAGAACCACTGTAGTAGAACTTTCTTATAGTGGAATGACCCAACTGACTTAAAGATAGAGCATGCAAAGCAAGCTTCCAACTCCTTGGTAGGTGATGCCTACCATGTGGACTGATTCCACCCTTTGGTTTCCATATTTAGAATGTCCCCAGACTTTCAAAATAACTCTGGATATACGATTCCCAACTGAGGTGGAACATTACTAAATGGATATTTCTCTTTCACTAGAAGTAAAACAAGGGACAGCTCTTGGGTATTTGCAAAGTTTCCAGTGTTCACAGCAGCGTTATTTACAATTGATAAGATATGGATGCAACCTAAGTATTCATTGGGCTTCCCCAGTGGCTCAGCAGTAAAGAACCCGCCTGCAATGTAGGAGACGTGATTAGGGCTGTGGGTTCGATTCCTGGGTCAGGAAAGATCCCCTGACGAAGGAAATGGTAACCCACTCCAGTATTCTTGTCTGGGAAATCCCATGGACAGAGGAGCCTGGAAGGCTATAGTCCAAAGTGTCACAAAAGAGTCAGCCACAATTTAGTGACTAAACAACTGAGTAAGTATTCATTGACAGATGAATGAATAAAGAAGATGTGTTGTGTGTGTCTGTGTGTGTGTGTGTATATATATACACACACACACACAGACACACACAATGGAATACTACTTGGCCATAAAAAGGAAAGAAAATTTTGCCATTTGCAGCAACATGAATGGACTTAGAGCGCATTATGCTAAGGGAAATAAGTCAGACAGTTAAAACAAAATACCATATGATATCACTTACATGTGGAATAAAAAATAAAAAAAAAATAAAACAAACTAGTGAAGGTAACAAAAAAGAATCAGACTCACAGATACAGAGAACAAATTAGTGGTTACCAGTAGGGAGGCATTATAGGGGTGGGCAGTAAGAAGTACAAACTATTAAGTATAAAGGAAGCTACAAGAACATATTGTACAACATGGGGAATATAGCCAACATTTTGTAATAACTATAAATGGAAAGTAACCTTTTAAAAAGAGAAGGTCTTTAGAAAAAATAGCAACACACTTGAATTAGCATTCAGAGACTATCCATCTTACACAGTTTCTTTGTGTGCAAAGTCAACTCCCTAGCTTTTGATTTTCATTAAATATTTCATGTATGTGGGGACTATTGTCAACATTACTAATGGGTTTTCTATTTAATTTCTCTATATAATTCATCACCAGATTAACTCCCGGAAAGGAGTTCTGACCAAGTGGATGGGACCTCACAGAGAAGGATAGGTTGTTTCTGCTAAGGGAATGATTTCAATCTTGAACAAGCAGAAGCTTGAGAATGTATGGACCTGGTGACTTGGCAGGAAACATTATGGAATGCAGTTAAATGGATGTTCCCAGCACAGAGGCTCCCTGTTCAGGGTTTCTGTGTAATGCATCTCCTTGAATCAGACAGGGAGAAGCACTTCATGAAAATTACCACCTTCGCTCTGAATGGACTTTCCTCTGCTTGGCTGTCTTGCACCAGACCTAGAATGATGCTGATCTCAGATGGCATACATCTCAATAGATAGGAAGCGTATACCCCCACCTCACTCCCTCTCAAATAACCACATATCAGTTCAGAATAAAACACAATGAAAGGGAATAAACAGACTTACAAGAAATTGGTAAAATGACAAAAGAGACACACACACAGAGACTTTAAATCATGCCACATGATACATATCTTTGCCTGACTTCTGCTCTCATCTCTCAGGGAGGAGCCTAGATGCAGCACCTGTTCTACCTGTTATTTCTTTAAGGAAATGAGATTTTTGAGGCATGATGGGCTATAGAAAAAAGGATGTTTACAACTTTTCAAGTATGTCTAGCTTCTGCTATTTAGATAAACGTAGAGGAAATACTAACTAATAAAGGAGAAAACATCTTGAAATGAATTGGGGATAAGAGGACTCTTTTTAATTTTTTTTAATCTTCGAAAAGCTTTCTTTGGTTTGTTTGTGGTTTTGGAGAAGTAGCCTTAAGGGGAATGAGGTTGTACATTTCTAGAGATAGGAAGAGTGGTTGAACAGATCATTGATTTTTTTTTTTTTTTGTATGTTTGTTTTACTATCATTAGTTTATTAACTATTGCTTTGGTTCCATAAATATAAAATTAATCATGAATGCTTCCACCATGTTCTGCTTGTCAGAAGCCTTCCATGATTCTTTAGTACCAACAGGAAAAATCCTTGAATTTGGATCCCACCACACTTATATATCAACTTCCTTTTTTGGTTTTGGTCACCTGGACCTATGCCATGAAAATGTTCCATTTTAGCTGAAGGGCATGTCCAGGGAGGCCTGATGTGCTGCAGTCCATGGGGTCACAAAGAATTGGACTTGACATGACTTAGTGACTGAACAACAACAGTTCATGTCTTGCACTAATAATTAAGAGCACTTTTTGTCAAATCTCAGATCCCCATATAATAGCAACTATGCCATCTTGGATAAGTTCCTCTGCCTCCTGAGCATCCATCCTCTCCTCTGGAAACTGAGAATGATAGTAAGGTGGATCTCATAAAGCCATTGTAAGGAATGCATGCAGATTACCAATAGACCCAGTCTGTCCAGGACTGAGAGGCATCCTAGTATGCAGGACTCAGGGCTCAGACAGAAAAGAAAAATGCCCCCCACCCCACTAGAATGAAATTCTGTGTCAGAAGAAATTCAGACACTGCAGGGTCATTATACACAATGCATTACACATGAAACCTTTAGCACCACGTTTGGCACTTAATAAATGCGATGCTAGCAATCATTATTTATATTTACCACTTCTTTTCTACGGCTTCACTTGTGGCTCAGCTGGTAAAGAATTTACCTACAATGCAGGAGACCCCGGTTCAATCCCTGGGTTGGGAAGATCCCCTGGAGAAGGGAAAGGCTACCCACTCCAGTATTCTTGCCTGAAGAATTCCATGGACTGTATGGTCCATGGGGTTGCAAAGAGTCAGACATGACTGAGAGACTTTCACTTTCACTTCTTTTCTAAACATGCCTGTATTCCTACTCTCCAAGCCTTTGTCCCTTCCTTCCCTCTATAGTCCCATTGTCCGCCACTGCAATCTCTTATTCCCTCTCCTTTTGCTTGTCTAAGTCTTATTCATCTCATTTCCCTGATTACACTGGACACTAGGGAGGGTGGGGCTCTGAAGACTTGTGTCCCCTGCAGCGCTTGGCCAAGCGCCTGTCACCTGGTCAAGGGGTGACCAATGCATGTTTGTTGGTTTATAAACTAATGTCCACTTTTCACACAATTGCACTCATCTCACATGCTAGTAAGTTCAGTTCAGTTCAGTTGCTCAGTCATGTCTGACTCTTTGCGACCCCATGAATCGCAGCACGCCAGGCCTCCCTGTCCATCACCAACTCCTGGAGTCTACCCAAACCCATACCCATTGAGTCGGTGATGCCATCCAGCCGTCTCATCCTCTGTCGTCCCCTTCTCCTCCTGCCCCCAATCCTTCCAAGAATTAGGGTCTTTTCCAATGAGTCGACTCTTTTCATGAGGTGGCCAAAGTATTGGAGTTTCAACTTCAACATCAGTCCTTCCAATGAACACCCAGGACTGATCTCCTTTAGGATGGACTGGTAGGATCTCCTTGCAGTCCAAGGGACTCTCAAGAGTCTTCTCCAACACCACAGTTCAAAAGCATCAATTCTTCGGCACTCAGCTTTCTTCATAGTCCAACTCTCACATCCATACATGACTACTGGAAAAACCATAGCCTTGACTAGACGGACCTTTGTTGGCAAAGTAATGCCTCTGCTTTTTAATATGCTATCTAACTTTCCTTCCAAGGAGTAAGTGTCTTTTAATTTCATGGCTGCAATCACCATCTGCAGTGATTCTGGAGCCCCAAAAAATAGTCTGACACTGTTTCCACTGTTTGCCCATCTATTTCCCATGAAGTGATGGGAGCAGATGCCATGATCTTAGTTTTCTGAACGTTGAGCTTTAAGCCAACTTTTTGACTGTCCTCTTTCACTTTCATCAAGAGGCTCTGGATTCAAATGGGTATATCTTACCTTTTTTCCTTTGCTTTTCACTTCTCTTCTTTTCACAGCTATTTGTAAAGCCTCCTCAGACAGCCATTTTGCTTTTTTGCATTTCTTTTCCGTGGGGATGGTATTAATCCCTGTCTCCTGTACAATGTCACAAACCTCCGTACATAGTTCATCAGGCACTCTGTCTTTCAGATATAGTCCCTTAAATCTTTTTCTCACTTCCACTGTATAATCATAAGGGATTTGATTTAGGTCATACCTGAATGGTCTAGTGGTTTTCCCTACTTTCTTCATTTTAAGTCTGAATTTGGCAATAAGGAGTTCATGATCTGAGCCACAGTCCACTCCTGGTCTTGTTTTTGCTGAGTGTACAGAGCTTCTCTATCTTTGGCTGCAAAGAATATAATCAGTCTGATTTTGGTGTTGACCATCTGGTGATGTCCATGTGTAGAGTCTTCTCTTGTGTTGTTGGAAGAGGGTGTTTGCTATGACCAGTGCGTTTTCTTGGCAAAACTCTATTAGCCTTTGCCCTGCTTCATTCTGTACTCCAAGGCCAAATTTGCCTGTTGCTCCAGGTGTTTCCTGACTTCCCACCCTTGCATTCCAGTCCCCTATAATGAAAAGGACATCTTTTTTGGGTGTTAGTTCTAGAAGGTCTTGTAGGTCTTCATAGAACCATTCAACTTCAGCTTCTTCAGCGTTACTGGTCAGGGCATAGACTTGGATTACCATGATATTGAATGGCTTGCCTTGGAAACGAACAGAGATCATTCTGTCATTTTTGAGATTGCATCCAAGTACTGCATTTCAGACTCTTTCATTGACCATGATGGCTACTCCATTTCTTCTAAGGGATTCCTGGCCACAGTAGTAGATATAATGGTCATCTGAGTTAAATTCACCCATTCCAGTTCATCTTAGTTCGTTGATTCCTAGAATGTCGACGTTCACTCTTGCCATCTCCTGTTTGACCACTTCCAATTTGCCTTGACTCATGGACCTAACATTCCAGGTTCCTATGCAATATTGCTCTTTACAGCGTCGGACCTTGTTCTATCTCCAGTCACATCCACAGCTGGGTATTGGTTTTGCTTTGGTTCTATCCCATCATTCTTTCTGAAGTTATTACTCCACTGATCTCCAGTAGCATATTGGGCACCTACTGACGTCGGGAGTTCATCTTTCAGTGTCCTGTATTTTTGCCTTTTCATACTGTCCATAGGAGAACCCCATGAACACGCTAGTAAAGTAATGCTTAAAATTCTCCAAGCCAGGCTTCAGCAATATGTGAACCGTGAACTTCCAGATGTACAAGCTGGTTTTAGAAAAGGCAGAGGAACCAGAGATCAAATTGCCAACATCTGCTGGATCATCGAAAAAGCAAGAGAATACCAGAAAAACATCTATTTCTGCTTTATTGACTGTGCCAAAGCCTTTGACTTGTGGATCACAATAAACTGTGGAAAATTCTGAAAGAGATGGGAATACCAGACCACCTGACCTGCCTCTTGAGAAACCTGTATGCAGGTCAGGAAGCAAAAGTTAGAACTGGACATGGAACGACAGACTGGTTCCAAATAGGAAAAGGAGTACGTCAAGGCTGTATATTGTCACCCTGCTTATCTAACTTATATGCAGAGTACATCATGAGAAACGCTGGGCAGGAGGAAGCACAAGCTGGTATCAAGATTGCCAGGTTAAATATCAATAACCTCAGATATGAAGATGACACCACCCTTATGACAGAAAGTGAAGAAGAACTAAAGAGCCTCTTGATGAAAGTGAAAATGGAGCGTGAAAAAGTTGGCTTAAAGCTCAACATTCAGAAAACTAAGATCATGGCATCTGGTCCCCATCACTTCATGGGAAATGGATGGGGAAACAGTGGAAGCAGTGGCTGACTTTATTTTTCTGGGCTCCAAAATCACTGCAGATGGTGCTTGCAGCAATGAAATTAAAAGACACTTACTGCTTGGAAGGAAAGTTATGACCAACCTAGATAGCATATTAAAAAGCAGAGACATTACTTTGCCAACAAAGGTCCGTCTAGTCAAGGCTATGGTTTTTCCAGTGGTCGTGTATGGATGTGAGAGTTGGACTATGAAGAAAGCTGAGTGCCGAAGAATTGATGCTTTTGAACTGTGGTGTTGGAGAAGACTCTTGAGAGTCCCTTGGACTGCAAAAAGATCCAACCAGTCTATCCTAAAGGAGTTCAGTCCTGGATGTTCATTGGAAAGAGTGATGTTGAAGCTGAAACTCCAATACTTTGGCCACCTGATGTGAAGAGCTGACTCATTGGAAAAGACCCTGATGCTGGGAAAGATTGAGGGCAGGAGGAGAAGGGGACGACAGAGGATGAGATGGTTGGATGGCATCACTGACTCGATGGACATGGGTTTGGGTGGACTCCGGAAGTTGGTGATGGACAGGGAGGCCTGGCGTGCTGCGATTCATGGGGTCGCAAAGAGTCAGACACGACTGAGCGACTGAACTGACTTTTCACTTTAGTTAAGAATTTACATAGGTAACTCTATCAAATGATCAGAAAGCACACTTTTCCTGCAGGTATTTGTTGCCTAAGAGACAAACTCGCCACGGTGGCAAGATCTCATGTCAAAGTATAAAGTACTAAAATTATACTTGCTGTATATTCACTTTCACAATTGTTGTTGAGTTGTTTGAATATTTCCTCAAGGATCACACTTAAAAGGGGCAGGGCATATCATTCAGAGGAATCAGACTTTCTTTTTAGTTCTTGTAAAATAGCTCAAGGAGTTTTTGTTGGCATTACCAGAAGAAATTCTGACACTGCAGGGTCATGCTCTTGTACTCACTGGAATGTTTTAGAATGTTCTTTTTGGAAGAGCTTGTATTTCACTGTTTCCTTTGTGTAAATATAACACTTAATTATCAACACAAAGAAACTATTCTCTGAGAACCAAATTGCTTATTAAAAGATTTGAAATGGCCTTGAGTTTCCAAAGGAAACAGAAGAAATTGAAGACATGTATCTTTAAACAGTAATTACACAGTTGAAAATTATATACTGGACATAATTTTGCAGATTCAATTTACTTTTTGTTAGAGGAAGGATCGAAGTTTAATCTTATAAATTTGAAAGTGTCTGGATGTGTTTTTTTTTCAAAACTTGACTTAAAATGTGATACTTCAAATTTGAGAGTTGTGTTCCTTATTCCACAGCTCAACCGGCAGTTCTTTGGAGAGAGAAGCTCACTTTTATGGTGGCAGTCTCATAAAAGTTTAAGAGCAAACAATCCTTTTATTTTACTTTTGTCTTGCCATCCATTACAATTGGATCCCTGTGGAATGCCGATTATTCAATTTTCAGAATCATGCTTATTATATTTTCCATCTCATTCCAGAGTTCATTGAATCTGAGGCCCAACCATAATACACAGAAGCAATTGGTATTGTTTTCTCCCATTAATGCAAGCATATGTTATTTTCCTCTGTTCCAGTTCTTAAAATAAAATTTACATTAATAAGATCTCCAAAGCTGAATCCAGAATGACTGACAGGGTCTGAATCCCATTTAGAGGGATGATAATTCTTTGGAACAGGCTTAGGGAAGAAGAGTTTAAGGTCATCCTGGTCTTTGTCCCTCTAGGGCACAACAACCCGGTCAAACAGCCTTGCAAGGATCCTTTAATACCAAATCCTTCCTCAAAGGAGGCAGGTAGCCACAGGCTCCCTGGTCCCAGAAATCTTGATTACAGAATCTGTAGTAATCATCAGCCACAGAAGATCTAACTAACTGGGGCCTTCTATGATCTGGAGTCTCCTCCATCTCCTACACCGTTCCCATCTCTATCCAGCCACATATACTTGCATACATGCTCTATTTCAAGATAAAGAGGTAAAACAAAGCAAATCAAACAAAACAAACAAACAAAAAACAAGAAAACCCCATATAATAAAAAAATGAATTTTTGTTACACTGAATTAAACACATTTTGTGTAACTGACACATTTTTCAATTATGTATGGCAGGACTGACTATTCGACTGATAGCAAAAAGGTATTACAGATTATTGGTTAAGAATATAGGCTTTAGCACCATTTACAATAGCCAGGATAATGGAAGCAACCTAGCTGTCCATCTGTAGACAGATGAATGCATAAATACATTGTACATATATACAATGGAATATTACTCAATCATAAAAAGGAACGAATTTGAGTTGATTTTAGTGAGGTGGATAATCCTACTGCTGCTGCTGCTGCTGCTGCTATGTCGCTTCAGTCGTGCCGGACTCTGTGCGACCCCGTAGATGGCAGCCCACTAGGCTCCACCATCCCTGGGATTCTCCAGGCGAGAACACTGGAGTGGGTTGCCATTTCCTTCTCCAATGCACAAAAGTGAAAAGTGAAAGTGAAGTCGCTCAGTCGTGTCCGACTCCTAACAACCCCATGGACTGCAGCCTACCAGGTTCCTCCGTCCATGGGATTTTCCAGGCAAGAGTACTGGAGTGGGGCACCATTGCTTTCTCCGAATCCTACTGCAGAGTGTAGTAAATCAGAAAGAGAAAAATAAGTATCATATATTAACATATACGTATGAAATCCAGAAAAACAGTACTGATGAACCTATTTGCAGGGCAGGAATAGAGACACAGACATAGAGAACAGACTGTGGACACAGTGGGGGAAGGAGAGGGTGGGATGAATTGAGAGAGTAGCACTAACGTATAGACACTACCATGTGTAAAATTAGATAGCTAGCGAGAAGCTGTTATATAAAACAGGGAGCTGTTTTATATAACACTCACTGGGTGCTCTGTGATGACCTAGAGATAGGGGGTATGGGAAGGAGGCTCAAGGAAGGGAAATATGCACACTTATAGCTGATTCACATTGCTGTACAGCAGAAACTAACACAATGTAAAGCAATTACCCTTCAACTAAAATCTTTTAGAAGAGAATGTGGGCTTTACAATTGGACAAACCTGGTTTTTAAACGAGGGCCTGCCTCTAATTAGGTCAGTGGTCTTTTGAACTAAGAAGACGTAGACTCTGCATTTAAAGACTGAAGCTGATTGCACATTTCTGCCATTGCTGTTTTAAACATCATTATTTTAAAAAGAATTTATAGCTTTTCAAAATTATTTCTTAAAATGGTAATTAATTACCTTTAATGAACTCTATGCAACTATTATTTTCATTTTTGTCTCCTCTTCCAATTTGTATTCATCTACACAGTCATACTGATATGGTTGCAATCACAATTCCCATATTATTTTCTCACTTATACTTTAGTTTAAACATCTTCCATGTATCCAAATCTTTCTAATTATCATTTCAATGAATGCATTATCTTTCATCATAGTCCATACACCATAATTTACTTAACAATTTCCAGAGTGCTGCACATAGAGATTGCTTCCAATTTCTTCTTGCTGGTATTGATAATGTTGTTAATTAACATGCTTATGCATACTGTTTTTTTCCCCTCTAATGAGTTATTGACTCTTACGGGAGGAAAAGAAGCTGTCATATATTTTGAAACTGACTGCTGGAGTCCATGAAACAATATTTGCATCCTTTGAAATATGGCTATGTGTAAGCTGCAGAGTTCTCTCCGGTTTCCAGCTAGAAAGGAAGGCTTGCAACCCAGTTCTTATCTGCTGTCCCTTTTGGAGAGACCTGTGAAAACTGTCCAGGGGCACTTGTTGCTGTTCAGTTGCTAAGTCGTGTCTGACTCTTTATGACCCCATGAACTGCAGCACCAGGCTTCCTTATCCTTCACTATCTCCTGCAGTTTGCTCAAAATGTCCATTGAGTCAGTGATGCCATCCAACCATCTCATCCTCAGTGCACAGTGGCACTTGGGCAAGCCCATATATTAGCGTTCCTCTTTATTTTCTTTTAAACATTGTGTTACAGGAGTTTGAGGGCAAAGTAGCTAGCTTTTATATAATTAGGTCCTTATAATGCCAGGTCCTGGAGAAGGAAATGGCAACCCACTCCAGCGTTCTTGCCTGGAGAATCCCAGGGACGGGGGAGCCTGGTGGGCTTCCGTCGATAGGGTAGCACAGAGTCGGACATGACTGAAGTGACTTAGCAGCAGCAGCAGCAGCAATGCCAGATCCTGGAGGCAAGATAGAGTGACCCCCCCCATTTCCCACATCAATCCTTTACAGACTGGTGTTTTCCTATAATAGTGCTGCTTGAATAACCACCCATTCAATTTAAAACTCAATTGCAAAGCAAAGAGAACGCCATTTCTGTTTAAATGCAGAACATCAGGCAGCAAATACCACACTCCAAATCAGAAAGGACTATGAATAACAGTGGAAACAGTGTCAGACTTTATTTTTTTGGGCTCCAAAATCACTGCAGATGGTGATTGCAGCCATGAAATTAAAAGACGCTTAATCCTTGGAAGGAAAGTTATGACCAACCTAGATAGCATATTAAAAAGAAGAGACATTACTTTGCCAACAAAGGTCCGTCTAGCCAAGGCTATGGTTTTTCCAGTAGTCATGTATGGATGTGAGAGTTGGACTGGGAAGAAAGCTGAGTGCCGAAGAATTGATGCTTTTGAACTGTGGTGTTGGAGAAGACTCTTGAGAGTCCCTTGGACTGCAAAAAGATACAACCAGTCCATCCTAAAGGAGATCAGTCCTGGGTGTTCATTGGAAGGACCAATGTTGAAGCTGAAACTCCAGTACTTTGGCCACCTCATGCGAAGAGTTGACTCATTGGAAAAGACCCTAATGCTGCGAAGGAGTGGGGGCAGGAGGAGAAGGGGACGACAGAGGATGAGATGGCTGGATGGCATCACTGACTCTAGGGACATGGGTTTGGGTAGACTCCGGGAGTTGGTGATGGACAGGGAGGCCTGGCGTGCTGCGATTCATGGGGTCACAGAGAGTCGGACACGACTGAGCGCCTGAACTGAACTGAACTGATGAACAATTTCAACTGCATTTAGAAACATCATTTTCAACACTGTGGTAAGCGTTGCCAATTTCAGGCCCAGGGTAGATAAGTCCTTAAAGTCTGTATTGTTTTAAACTAAACTTCATAAAGAGTTCAAGGATTTTCATCTTTTATGAGGGTTATTACAAATGCAAAAAAATTCAATTTAAATTAAATTTCAGCCACACCTGCAATAATGCTTTAAAAGGGAAGATGGAGTCTGATGCTATTTACCAAAGACATCACCAGGCTTGGGCAGCTGAGCAAGTGTAGCCTGAAAATGTCTCACAAAACACAGTTTAGGTCATTTTTATTCATTGTGCTATGCAGAGTCACAGACCTCAGAAAAACACACTAATAAAACATCATCCTCTGCTTAATAGTCTCCCCTCATTCAGCACCATAATGATAAATGAAATGCCATTAGCATAAGGCAAGTCCATTTCTTGTAGTCTGTGGAGCCCAGGACTGTGACAGAATTGGAATGCAGAGAATTGATTGTTCACAGTTCAAAGAAAAAATGTACTGTGTTTCCTAACTCCATGCCGAAGCCTACATTGAAGTCCGAGCTCTGAGAAGGCTCGAGATGCCCAGGCTGTGAACACGGAGAGCTCAGACTGAGGTACATGGACTGGAATGTTGCTTCAGAAGATGTTTTTCAAAAGTAGCGTTTGAGAAAGACCAGAAAAGCAGAAAGTTGGATGTTTCCAACAGCCTCTCCCTTGCTCTGCAAGGATCCCTTATTCAGTTATTGTAAAAACATCTTTCTGTTACGTTCCATTCTTACCATGGGCCATGTACTCTGCTGAGCCCTGGCAATACAGTTAGATAAAAGATAGACAAGATTCTGCTCTCCTGGAGCTTACATCCTAATGAGAAAGACATTAGGATAAACAAGTTTAAAATGACAGTTTTAAAACACTTTTCACTGCCTGGAATTATTTAGCAACATAAGGGATGGGTAGGTTTATGAGATTTGGCAAATAAAAATATAGGATACCAGTCAAATTTGAATTTCAGATAAACAAATTTTTTTTTTGGTATAAGTATATCCCAAATGTTGCATGGGATATACTTACACTAAACATGATTCATTATTTATCTGAAATTTAAATTTAACTAAGCATCTTGTATTTTATCTGACAACCCATGGAGTGGGTAGTGAGTGAGTGCAACATGAAATAGGATGGTCTGGGAAAGTCTGTCTTCCAAGATCTTTTCAAGTTGGGAGCAACTTGCATTTTAAATGTTTATGTGATAATAACAAATAGCAAACCAGATATAGAACTTGTTTGTGTCAGGCACTGCTCTAGGTACTTTACATATTATTACCTTAGCTAATTTTCACAACACCATTTAACAAATAAGAAAACTGAGGAACAGACAGGGTAACCAACTCACCCAAAATCACTTTAGTAAGTCCACCATTGAAAGCATGTCTTTCTTTCTTTTTGTGACAATTTATCTATAATGCTAATCTCTCTGAAAAATTTTTTAGTATAGTTGATTATAGTATTATGTAAGTTTCAAGTATGCAACATAGTGATTCACGACTTTTAAACTTTGTATATCAGTTCAGTTTAGTTCAGTCGCTCAGTTGTGTCCAACTCTTTGTGACCCCATGAATCGCAGCACACCACGCCTCTCTGTCCATCACCAACTCCCTGTGTTCAATTCTTTACGACACTATGGACTACCTTTGACTTCAATAAAAGTAGGACCCCAGGTCCACAGTTTTTCTCTATCTACAACCTCATTGTGTGGCCCTGGGCATGTCATGTACCCTCCAGGACTAGAAAACCTTATCTTTTCAAAGTTTCCTGATGGTTGTTGCTGCGCTGTATCTTGCAATCATAATAAGATCCCCAAAGGCTGGTCTAGCCACAATGTTGGCTCTGGCTGGAAAAAGGTCTTTAGGGGCTCCCTCAAGTAGTATGGAGCCCTGGTGAGCACCCACAGGCATTTCTAGCTGATTGCATCACTATCAATAGGCTGTTGCTGTTCAATTGCTAAGTCGTGTCTGACTCTTTGGAGCTCCATGGGCTGCAGCATGTCAGGCTCCTCTGTTCCTCTCCACTATCTCCCAGAGTTTGCTCAAGTTCATGTCCATTGAGTCGGTGATGCTACCTAACCATCTCATCCTCTGCCTGCCTGTTCTCTGCATCCTGTGGGTTGAACTGCAATGTTCAGTATACTTTAAGAATCACAGTAACAATTGCTTTCTCTTGCACAGATCCTGTTCTATCAACTACAAAAGCTCTGGGGTGAGCAGGTTGGGGTGCTGAGCCCACAACCACATGAGATGAAGATTCTGAGGGACAGGACTTGCTCAGGACCCTTAAGCAAGCAAACCACAGACAAGGCTCAAAGGTAAGTGCTCTGACTCCCAGTTCAGTGCTATTCATTTCTACTTCAAAAAGGTGAGTACAGTTTGTATACAGGTGCCGATTGTCTCAAATCACACACTCAGTCTGTGCTACAGAAACACCGGGCACTCCTCACAGGCATGTTCATCTTCCCCTTTTGAGTTCTCTGTGCAAAGGGCACCAGGCTCTCACCCCAAATCAGTCCTCCGTTTCCAGCTCCCAGCCCCACTCTTGGACTTTGAAGCTGTTTTGGTGCCTCCATTCCAGACAGCTTGGTCAACCAGTCCCGGGTGGCAATCTTAGTTGAATCTTCCTCCTGGAGAGAAATTCTCCACCCATGTTCTAATCTACAGTGCATCAGACACCACTTTTCTGCAGGGATGGTGGACAGAAATGCCAGATGCTTGATGAGTGGTGTGGGCATCTCTTATAAAAGATAAAGGATGCTGGCTGGATCTGCTTTGAGTAGGTGTTTCCTATTGATTTAGAAGAGGCTTCCCAGGTGGCTCAGTGGTAAAAAATCCACCTGCCAATGCAGGAGATGCAAGTCCAATCCCTGGCTCAGGAAGATCCCCTGGAGGAGGAAATGGGAACCCACTCCAGTACTCTTGCCTGGAGAAACTCATGGACAGGGAAGCCTGGCAGGCTGCATGGGGTTGCAAGTGTTGGACACGACTGAACAACTAAGCACGCATGAGTGTTAGTTTAGAAAAGCAGCAATGAGGGGGGACTTCCCTGGTAGTCCAGTGGCTTAGACTCTGCACTCCTAATACAAAGTCTAGGGTTCGATCCCTAGTCAGGGAACTAGACCCCACGTGCTGCAACTGAGCTCATATGCTGTAACTAAAGACCTCACATGCTGCAAAAAAAGATTGAGATCCCACGTGCTGCAACTAAGACCTGGCACAGCCTAAATAAATAAATACTTTTTTTAAAAAGGAAGAGGAAAAAAAAAAGCAGCAGGGGCTGAAAATGCAAACACTTGGGGTGTGAGCAATAAACCATTGAAGGAAAAAGGAGGCTAAGGCTTGAGGTCATGTTCAGGCATATATTAACGTGAAATGTCAAGTAGACTGCATTTACTGCTGAGAGCAGAGGGAGGGAAAAAGCAATGAATCATAAGACTATGAGGGTAGAAAAAGCATTCGCTTTAGAGGAGCAGAGACTAAGGTTTCAGTTGTGGCTCTGTGGCATATTGGATATCATACAAGTCACCTGAAAAAAAACAATTCGGAAGAACTGATGTTAAAGCTGATGCTCCAGTACTTTGGTCACCTGATGCAAAGAGCTGACTCATTGGAAAAGACCCTGATGCTGGGAAGGATTGAGGGCAGGAGGAGAAGGGGACGACAGAGAATGAGATGGTTGGATGGCATCACCGACTCAATGAACATGAGTTTGAGCAAACTCTGGGAGATAATGAAGGCAAGCCTGGAGTGCTACAGTCTGTGGGGTCACAAAGAGTCGGAAACGACTGAGCAACTGAACAACAACAACAAGTCACCTGACCTTTCTTGATTTCTTCTTGTTTTACAGATAATTGTTATGAATATTCATTCACTCAGCAAACACATTGAGTGTCCGTAATGTGCCAAACTCTGCTCAAAGAAGTGAAATACAAAGAGAAGATACCTCCTTCAGAGAGCTTCTATTCTAGGCAGGAGAGACAGACTAAAGAAACACAGGAAATTATCAGACATTGATGGGATACTAAAGTTAAAAAGCTGATGTGATAAGAACAGCTGAGAGAAGCTTGGGTTATATTGGTCAAGAAAGGCTTTTCTGAAGAGCTGACATTAAGAAAGCTTCTAGTCATGCTGAGAGCTATGGAGTAGGTGCTAGGCAGAGTCAACAGCTAATGCAAAAGCCCTGGGGCTTCAGAAGGGGGTGGGGGGCAGGGGTGGCACAAGCAGGGCATTGGGGCATGAGGTCAGAGTAAGCGGTTTGGACTAGATTCTAAGCGTGAGGGGAGCTGTTGGAGTGTCTTGACTAGGAGAGTAACCTGATCTGATTTGCATTTTTAAAAAGATCTCTCTGGCCACTGTGTGGAGAACAGATCAGAAGAAGCAGAGAGCCAGGCTGGGAGGTGACTGCATGGTGACTTGGTTGTGGTTGTGAAGACAGATGGACAGATCGCGTTTTGAAGGTCAAGTCCCCAGGACATGCTGATGGATTGCATGTGATGGCTGAAGGCAGAGAAACCAAGGATGGAATCTGAGGTTTCTTTTCAGCTTAAACAATCAGCAGTTGATGATGCCATGTGTTGAGGAGGAACCAAAATAATGTATGTAAAAGCAGTCCTGAGAGTGTGTGACATAGTAAGTGCCTCAGTTAGTATGGATGTGCATGCACTGAATGAGTGGGGTGAGTATTGGGGTAGGGAGGAGACTAGACAAACCTGAAAGGAAAAGGTACCCAGGTGCGTGAAAATACATGTAGAGATGTCGCCTTCGGCTAGCTGAACACATCCACTTATTTCTGCAGCCTGGCTTGATTCCCTACAGCACAGGACATTGGGCAAATTCTATGGGGAATCGGGAGATGCCCTAATCAGTGAAAAGCAGGATAGGCCAGGGGGATTTCTGGAGCTAAGCATCCAGCAGAACATAGCTATGGACATAAATAATGTCAGGTGGAGGTTTTTCCAGTACAAAGTGACATCTGCACCTCTATGGCCAACTCCACACCCTTTTAGTAGGGACAGAAAAATGCTCAGTTCCAAATGGAAGAGAGCTGTCACATGACTCTGGCTCATAGTTCTAGGTCCTTTTTTCATCTTTACCCTGCTTTGAGGTCCAGTAGAGCTGTCAGTGGGGGCAGATTAGAATCAGGGGCTGGACTCATCTGGAGAGACTGACTTTCCAGTCCTAGCTCAGCTCTGTGCTGGGCAAAGTACTAGATGTTTATGTCTTTTCTCATGTTTAATCTTCACTACAACACTGTGAGATTGTTATTCCCATTTTATTAATAAGCACTGTAAGCCTCAGAGAGGTCAACTCATTTATCCAAGGTCACACAGCTTGAGTGCATGGTTTCTGCTCTCATGGAGTTTACAGCAGATCATCTTGTCTCATTCCTTATTGAATCCCCACTGGCTTGCACACAGCAGGGGCTCAGTGAACATTTGTTGATTGGATAAATAGTGGCCCCAAAGCTGGTGTTTAATCACAAATCCATAGTGTTCCCTTTGAAGTGTAGATCGAAAAGCTGCCTCACCCCAAGTTCCTCTCTATGGTAGTGAGATAAAATCTGCTCTCTAGAAATCCAATGCACAAGTCTTAGGAAACTTTGGAAGGACAGCCTGCCTTGGGGCTCATTCTCACTGGCCCCACCAGGTGAGTCACTCCTGGGTGTTGACGTCCTATGAGAAAGGCAGGCTGGACTCCCTAGTTCCCTGAACTCACCAGGGGATTGGCACCTGCAGTCCTGGTGTTTGTATTTGGATTACATTTGATGGCACGCTGAATTGGTGACTAATTACAGCATGTCCAAATAAGGTACTTTAATTATAGCTTCTTTAATTCCAAGGAGAGCTCTGCTTGGAAAACAGAGGGACAAATTGGATACAGATCTGCTTGCTCTGATACCTAAGCATGGCTTGGAAAATGAATTACCAGGCAAGTCAGTGGTTCATTCCATTAGCTCCCCATAATATGTTGCTTTGTAAGTGCCTGCTGGGGAAGCCTCTCAGGGAGGGGCTTTGCGATCTTCGCATTCTGATTACTAAAGCTGGTGGCCTGGCCGACCCTGGGGACACATGTGGGTGTTCCAGGAGGCTGACTTCTGGCCTGGGTTCAGCCTCCTGTTTCTTCTCTCTGGGAACATTTACCCAGCTGTCATGGACATTTTAGGAGGACTTTTTGCTCAGTCAGCATGAAAAGGAGGACTCTGATGTTTTCTGTTAGAAATCATTTACTGATCTCCATTACCTCTTGAACTGTATAAATTCAATTCAGAGCTTTTTAAAAATTCATTTTAAAAAAATTTAATTGGAGGATAATTGCTTTACAATATTGCACTAGTTTATGCCCAACATGAATTAGCCATAGGTATACATATGTCCCCTCCCTCTTGAACCTCCCTCCCCCCTCCACCCCATCCCACCCCTCTAGGTTGTCACAGAGCACCAGGTTTGAGCTCCCTACATCATATAGCAAATTCCCACTGGTTATCTAGTTTACATATGATAGTGTATATATGTGATGTTACTTTTTCAATTTGTCTCTCCCTCTCCTTCCCCTATTGTGTCTTAAAGTCTGTTCTCTATGCTAGACTACAGATGCTATAAGGAAAACCAGGTCAGTTTGATGGTTAAAGGTAAATGTTGGTAAATATATTATTTAAATCACTTTTAATTCTTCCTACAAGATGAATTTGGAAAGGCCAATATTTTAGTCACTTCTTTTTTCTTTCTTCCATAGTAGCCTTAGGATCTAAAATCAGTTAATTTTCCATTTTCATTGAAGACAAAAAGTCATTCCATAGCCCCAGCCCCTTCTTGTCCCATGCTCTTTCCTCCAAAGTAGAATTATTTGGAGTTCTCTTGGGTCTTTTCTACCTGTCACTATGACTGTGATGCCAATGATGAGAAAACCTAGATATGTACCACAGCTGCAATGTCAGACAAGTTCATGTAAGTGATCTCACTCACTCCTCATAGGCAGCTCTAAAAGGCACACAGGGCAGTTATTGATACTCTTCTATGGCACCTGAGCTCAGAGAGGTGAAATCACAGCCATATCATCTAGTTTAAGACAGGGTTTGCAAGATCTGATGGCATCCCCAGATTTTTTACTGTCCAGAAAGTTCCAAAAAGCTGAACTTGAATTTACTGCACTCTAGCAACTATTTACATAGTATTTACATTATATTTACAATTATTTACATGCATTTACATTGTATTAGGTATATAAGTAATCAAGAGATAAAGTATATTGTAGGTTATATGCAAATGCTAGACCATTTTATATAAGGGACTTGAACATCTGCAGATTTTGGTGTCTGGGGTGGGTCCTGGGACCTGTCCCCATGGCTATCGAGGAAAGACGGTATAATGATTAAAATACAGATTCATTTGAAAACAGGCCTGAATTCAGAGTTCCTTTTGTTGTTATGTGTTTTTCAAGTAATAGACTCTGAAACCCCAACTATCTCATGAGGGGATGGTTGAAAATTTTGACATTAAAAATGAGGCCCTCTCACTAAAAAAGACTGAGAACCACTGCCCCAGGGCAGTTCTTTTTCAGGAGAAGGATCTAGCTGGGGAGCTGTTAGCTTCTGGGAGGATCACAGGGGCCTTCGAGAAGCTGAGGAAATATAGTTATTCTCTCCACACACAAGAAGGCTATATGCACACACCCACGCACAGCTTTGTATACAATTTCAGGAAATTCACAGATATCCTCTCTCCCCACATTCCCCCAGCCATTTCCAGATCAGAATTTGGACACAGTCATGTGGTTGAATCTGAGTGATTGCCTGCTTAACTTGTCTGAGGTGCAGCAACCTCCTCTATCAATCTGGGTAGAAGTGAGGATGAAAGGAGGTGACCCCTGAGAACATGTGCCTCAGCTGCTCAGTGTGAACCAGCCCAGCACCAGGACAGCCAGACCAGAAAACAACCAGAGAGCTAAGCCAAGGGGAGGGAAACTCCCATGCCCAAATGAGCTCCCAGGCCCAAATGAGCTCCCACGCCCTGAGTAAGTGCCATTTAACTGCTCATTTTATAGGCTTTTTCATTACGCTCAATAACACACCCTTTGTGGTGCCCTTGAGTGAGTGTGGGGAGGTCTATTGGAGGATTTGTAAATGTTAATGGCTCCTCTGACCAGCTTGCCTCTGGCTAGTTGCCGGTGGGGATGGATGAGCCAGCAGGCTCCCCACCCTCCTATTAGGGCAGAGCTGAAGCTGCCAACCCTATGGGGTCCTTGCCATTTCCCCTGAGGCAGGGAGGCTGCCCATCCTGCTGTGTGGACTACACCTTGATTTAGAGCCTAAGAGGGCACTTTGCGTGGGAGGGTGGGGGAAAGATCTGCCCCAGGGGTGAGCTCTGAGCTTTAATACCTTGCTAGAAAAACTGTGGTCTGTGAGTTAGCAGGGCTTCCCTTGTGGCTCAGCTGGTAAAGAATTGCCTGCAATGCAGGAGACCTGGGTTTGATCCCTGGGGGGTGCTTACTAAAAATGCAGAATCTTGGGTCCCCCTCCAGACTTAGAATTTGCATCTAAGAAGATCCCTGGGGTGACTCCTGTGCGCGGGAAAGATTGGGAAGGGTGGAGAAGCAGTGTTCTAATAATGGAAGTCCCCCCCACACGCTTGCCCGCTGAATTCGGAGAACTAACTTCAAATGTCCCTTGGGGAAGATTTGACTCTAAAAATAATGCAGTAGGATTAATGAGGACCAATGCATTTCCCGTGTTAGTGCTTCGCAATCCACAAAGCACTTGGGCGGAAGCAGGACAGACTCTGTTACATGCTTCTATTGCAGATCCATCCTCCTTGCTAAAATCCATCCCACCTCTATTTTCCTGGATGACATCTGTTTTAAGAAGAAAACATTTGCGGGTTTGAATCCCAGCTCTACCATTCACCGATTTCATAACCTTTTGTAAGCTCCTGATCCCGCTAAGTTTCCAGATTCATATCTATAATGGGAATGATGATAACTATCTTCTTCCTCTTGGAACTATTGTTAGGATGAAATTGGATAATGCATATGCTACACTTAGCTCAACACCTGGCCTTGGGTGAATCCTTGATAAATGGCAGCTCCGTGGTTTTGTTTCTCTTGTTGCTATTTTTTGTGTAAATTCTCTGCAAGACCAAACTCTGCAAGGGCAAAAGCTGAGGTTTTCTTCTAACTGCTGGGCAGTTTCTTACCAGCAGTGGTAGATTTCTTAAAACAGAATGAAAGTTTGATCTTCACAACACCTAGCAAGGTGAGCCAAGCAATATTTTCCCCAGGATATGCCTTAATAATCACAAGAACTTTGAGAGCCAAGTTTTATTTCTCCCAGCTTGTGGATGATGGAGACTCTGGGATGGAAGGAAATTTGCCTGGGGTCACACAGCTAGTTACCATCTTAGGCCACTTGTTCCCCTTAATTCTTTAAGGAAAGTGAAAGTCTCTCAGTCGTGTCTGACTCTGCAACTCCATGAACTGTAGCCCACCAGGCTCCTCTCACAGACTGTGTCCCGCCAGGCTTCTTGTCCATGGAATTCTCCAGGCAAGAATACTGGAGTGAGTTGCCATTTACTTCTCCAGGGGATCTTCCAGATCCAGGGATCAAACCCAGGTCTCCCACATTGCAGGCAGATTCTTTACTGGCTGAGCTACCAGGGAAACCCCAATTCTTTAAGAAAAAGAATTTCTTATCATCAACCCATGTCCCACTTGCTACCCTGAAAACTTATCTGTATAGACTTATGTTTCCCAAATTCTAGTCTTTGACCCACTGCTTGCACCCGTCTGAATACCACACAGGCTATTTATTTTCTAACTGACGTTTTTACTTGAATGTATTTTAAAAATAAAACAACAGAAATCTAGCATTACTTTGACTATACAGTCCATGGAATTCTCCAGGGCAGAATACTGGAGTGGGTAGCCTTTCCCTTCTCTAGTGATCTTCCCGACTCAGGAATCAAACCAGGGTCTCCTGCATTGCAGGCAGATTCTTTACCAATTGAGCTATCAGGTAAGCCCTTTCAGTCATAGAAAATAATAATAATACATACAAGGCAAACAAAGCAGTGTTCTTTAATTCTAGGCAGATGCTGTTGCTTGCAGAAGACTGTGCCCAAGGGAGACTTTGCTGTTTTCCTCCAAAGTGAGATTAACAAGTAATGGTTAGTGTCAGCATGTCCTCGACATCTGAGTCTGCTTTTTGACATAATTAGGAGGATTGGAAAACAAAGAACAAAGCCATGAAAAAGAAATGCACTTATAACTATGTGATTCAGTGCATTTTAATGCTCTCAAGGTATCAGTAAATCATTTCATATGTCCCCAGGAGTTCCATTACCTGGGAAACACCATTTTATTACATGTTATGCCGTTAGATGCTATGGTTACCCAATAGCAAGGAAAGTCCAGGTGGCTCAGTGGTAAAGAATTTGCTGCCAATACAGGGGATGCGGGTTCGATCTCTGGATTAGGAAGATCCCCTGGAGGAGGAAATGACAACCCACTCCAGTATTCTTGCCTGAAAAATCCCATGGACAGGAGCCTGCTGGGCTACAGTCCATGGAGTTGCAAAGAGTCGGACACAACTGAGTGACAACGGTGACACAATAGCATCTCGTTATCCAGTAGCATCCAGTGGCATCAAGAGAGTTATGTCTTGATTCCCCAGTCAGTTAGTCTAGATACAAGTAAAGGACCATGGACTCTGGAGCAAACTGCCTGGTTTTTTTATCCCTTGAGCTTCCCTCGTAGCTCAGATGGTAAAGCATCTGCCTGCAGTACGGGAGACCCGGGTTCAATCCCTGGGTCGGGAAGTTCTCCTGGAGAAGGAAACGGCAACCCACTCCAGCATTCTTGCCTGGAGAGTTCCATGGACAGAGGAGCCTGGTGGGCTACAATCCATGAGATCATAAAGAGTTGGACATGACAGCGATTGACATACAACCACCACTGACCTTGGGGATGTGACTTTACCACTTTAGCCACAGTTTTCTCATCATAAAAAAGAGGACATTCAAAGTACACCTTAAGTAACTGTTGTGAAGATTAAATACGTCTTGAAGCCCTTTCAACACTACCTGGCCCTTCGTAAATGTCATATAAATAAATACTAGTTCCACTGCGGCTACTACTTCTGCCACTGCTGATGTTCGATGTACTGGGGCCAGAATGTAACAACCAAGTCCTTGCCCATGATTCAGGTTATAACTCTTCACCTGTTTGAGGACTACTGATCAGGTTTCTGCCCCTCCTGAGTCCCCAGGCTAAACAGTCTCCAGTGCTGGAGTCTTCTGGAAAGGAAAGAACAATGGAGCTGGGAGGGAAGGACTTCAAAGGAAGGTGACATTTCTCCGGAGGGAGCTGGCATATACAAGGCTTCTGCTATGTACCAAGCACTTGGACATGCCAGCTATGGGCTCCCTTCAAGAAACCTGTAGTTGGTGCTATTCTCCAGATAGTTCTTGTTCCCTGCCTTCCATGAGCAAGGCAAGAAATTAGGTGTATCCATAAGAGATCAGGTGGGGCCATGTGAATGTGATTTTCTGTGGCCAATGAAACTAAGTAAAAAGTAGTGAGTGTCAGAGCAGGAAGAAACTTTCAGAGCTAGTGAGTGAGTCACCATATCCCCTTTTTCCTGCTTCAGTGATCCTGGGAATATGGAGCTCTAGAGTAAGTATGACATGAGTGAGCTCCCAGCCAATACACGATGTAAAGCGTGGCAGAGGAAAAACAAACAAACAAAAAAACAACTTTGTCGTTTTAAGTCATGACGGTTTTAATACTCCAGCAAAACCTACCTTATCCTGATTGAGACAAATCTCTAGGTGCTGATGCATAGAGCAAGAATTTTCTGTCCTTGAGTCCAAACTAGAGCCTGAGTCCAGGTTTCAGTTGGCAGCGAGGGAGGGCATGTAGTACCTATAACCACCCTGACTTTTTCCGCTGTCTCACTTCTCCCCTGATCAGGGTGTAATAAAGTAAGTGAGGAACTTGTGCTTAGAACCCTTCTTCAGCTGCCATCTCCTTGCAGAAACCTGAGAAACCATTTTCCCTCTGAGCAGATTTCTCACTAAACCTCTGATTCTTGCTGAATTTCAGGCAAAGAAAGGACCCCTTATCATTATCTTAGGCTCCTGCTTGCCATCTGAATCTCCTTTACCTCATCTCCTTATCTGGCTTGTGCCTGAAAAATTCTAGAGAAAGGAAATTTACCAGCCTCATCATTAGTGAACATAAATCTGGGCTATAAGATATTAGACTTCCTGTGTTATTGGACTGAGTGCTTGGCTTACCTAAAAGGTGACCAATTTTAAAGATCCTTATTTTGTTGACCATGTAATTTATCATCCTAACCAGGAAATGTTAAGAGTGAAAGGGAGTAACAATTATGCTGGACAACAGTTTTAAATGGAACTCTTGGACAGACCAGGATGGATGGTCTGTCTTGGCTTCTATGATTCTATGGCCACCAGAAAATGGTGCACATTAAATTCCATGGGTAAGACTGGATCCTATCTTTGGTGACAAACCTTGACTTTTGGTCTACCCCTCTTCAAACTGTTGACTATCAATCTATTTGGAATAATCTCTAGTTCTCTAACCAACTCTCCTGTGAGAATTTTAGTCCCAAAGTCATTTCAGAAGGAAAGCATGTACATATGGCCATCATTTCCAGCAATTTCCCCCATAGGCACTTCATATTCCTAACTACTGTCTTGATCAGATGCATATTTAATGCCTTGTGATGGAGACACAGATGCAAACTGCTCAACCCTTCCTGGAGCTTTCAAATGCTGCCAGATCCCAGTACAGTTGCTGTGAGAACCACCGGACTGCCTGAAGCTACACTCTCCATGTCCCCATAAGACCCGGACTCTCAGGAAACTTACTCACAAGGTAATAGAGGGACAGGCAGGGCTTATTAAGTTTCCTTCCACAGGCTGTTTGATTGCAATTCTGCCCTGGGCATAGGCTCATTTGCATAGTTGATTTATAGCTTTCATTTGAATATTACAGTTAACTTCACATAAACCAGTACTTTGGTCTCTGCATTTTTATTTTAACAGCCCACTCAGTACCACATGGAACTCATCGAGGCCAGGAGCCTCTAATATGGGAAAATTTACCTTCCTCTTTCCGTTGGGATGGAGAGACATGGAAGGTGGAGAATGAACAACCTGATAAGTTTCAGAAAGGCTTGATTCCTGCTCCAGGGCAGTCTGACAGTGACACACAAGTCAAACACATTCAGCTTCCAGAATCTTTGATAACTGTGGTTTGTTTTTCACTGTTGCTTCTCTAAGGGGTGCTTTCTCTAAAAGGTGCCTCTTCTCTTCTTTCCTTTGTTTCTAAAAAATAGCTATAATTTACTGAATGCCTACTCTCTGCTAAGCACTGAACTATTAATATTTAAGCAGATTACAGTAGTGCAAAAGGCAACCTGGTCCCAGCCCTCAGGGAGGTTATATTATTGTCAGACAAATTGATAGCAAGAAAGAATCACACATTTAATTAATTGTGCTAATGTGCTGTGTTCTAAGTGGCTTCAGTCATCTTGACTCAGTGTGATCCCATGAAGTGTAGCTCTCTAGGCTCCTCTGTCCATGGGATTCTCCAGGCAAAGATACTGGAGTGGGTTGCCATTTCCTCCTCCAGGGGATCTTCCCAACCCAGGGATTGAACCCCTTTCTCTTATGTCTCCTACATTGGCAGGCAGGTTCTTTACCACTAGCGCCACTTGGGAAGCCCTTTATGCCAAACATCTACTTTTCTGACCTTCAGAAATCAGAGCCTCAGGATATAGTGTGAACCATTTCGCTGTGCCACACAGCCTGTGGGATGTTCCCTGAGCCCTCGGCAGTGAAGGTTAGGAGTCTTAACCACTGGACCACCAGGGAATTCCCAGAGAAGTTTTGATCCTACGTCTCTTCTGTGTGGTGCACATGAAAGTTGTTGTTCTTTTTAACATAAGAAATTATGCTTTTTAACATAAGAAATTATCCCATGTCTATTGTGTGATGCTGTTCAATTTATAGCCCTTCCTTAGAACTTTGGAGAAGTACCTCCTCAGTAGGAGGCTATGCCCTCTTCAAATGTACTGGAGACCAAAGTATCCTTTTGCTTTGTTGCTCAGTCTTTTCAATCTTCCAGTTTACATTGGTATGGAATTTTTACTAAAGATTTTGCTGAACATCTACTTTTTAGATGATTAAAAAAAAGTGGTATGATGGCTGTTTATATGACTTGTGACGGATCAATACTCTCACCAAGAATGGTGAGGAAAATTGTATAATATTTTTAAATATAATCTATTTGAAAGCACTGGGGATATTCTAAGGTTATAAGAACTTGAGAGGTCAAGATGTAGGAATGTGAATCTGACATAGTTTTTCCCCTGAGACACTTCCCTTTTTTTTTTTTTTTTAAAGCTGGAGAGAGAGTGCTTAAGGAACATAGCACAGTGCAGTTGAAAAGCGAAGTGGCACTTTCAGCAATCGAACACTACAAAAGAGATTTAAAAAAATGAAGTTCAGGACCCTCTAAAGGTGAGGCATCATGCAAAGTACCCAAGGTCTTTAGGTAGGACTCTTCAAGAACTGCAAGATAAAAGTAGCATTTAATTAAAGCTAGACCAAGCCTTACAAAGTCTAAAACTGAGCCTCACAGAAGTGTTAATAAATTCCCCTCACTAGATTGAGGTATTATGCCACTGCTCCAGTTACCTGCCAAGAGGAAAGGGTGGAATATATTAGTAATTAGTGAACTGGAAGGAATTTTAATAGAAAGCATCCATTCAGGCCATAGAAAAATAAAACATAGAGCATAAAAATGGAATAAGAGGTATAAAGGGCATGGCATATAGTCTAACATTCGTGTAACTCAATGCACCAAAGGGCAGAAAGGAGAAAATGGGGCAGAAGCAATATTTAAAGAGAGAATGACGGACAATTGATCAAAGTTGATGAAAGACAGCAAGCCATAGTTTCAAGAATCTCTACTAACCCCAAGCAGGATAAAATTAAGTGAAACCACATATTATAGATACAGGACAGCGAAAAACTGCTGAAGACTAAAGGAAACGGAAAATATTAAATGTGATCAGGAAAAAGTCACCTTTTAGGATCAGCAAAGCATGACAGCAAATGTCTCTACTGAAACAATGAAAGTCCCCCCAAAACAGAATAATATTTTCATCTTGATCATTCATCTGAAACATTTTCTTCTGCTGTGTAATTTTTTTCTAAATTTCTGTATTTTTATGTACATAGAAGGTTAGTTATGTTTCTTGACCCTGGAGAAATGGCTCTCTGTAGGGGATGTCCTGTGTCCCAGCTATACACTCCCCAGGAAGGTTCTGGCCTGCTTTTGTGGACTCGGTTCATTGGGCTGCCCAGATTGTAATTTCCTTCCTGGTAATGTAGGCCCCCTGGTTGGGAAGGCTGGTCTAGAGGCTTGTGTGGGCTTCCTGGTGGGAGTGACCAGTGGGAGTGACCTGGTGGGAGTGACCAGTGACCACTGGTGGGTGGAGTGGTGTCTTGGCTGTCCAGTGAACAGGGCCAGCCAGGTCAAGGGGCATTTCTAGAAGCTATCTCAGAGAGTCTTTGGGCAGGCTTTCTGCTGCTGGGTGAGGCTGTGTTCCTGTCTTGTTGGTTGTTTGGCCCAAGATGTCCCAGCACCAGAGCCTCCTGGAAAGCTCAAGCTGATGATTGTCACCCAGGACCTCTGCTACCAGTGTCACTGTCCCCGCAGTGAGCCACAGATACCCCACCCTTCCAGAAGACTCTCCAAGACCAGCAGGTAGGTCTGGCCCAGGCTTCCCTGAGGTCAGTGCTTTTGCCGTGGGTCTCAGTGCACCCAAGACCTTGTGTGCACCCTCCAAGAGTAGACTCTGTTTCCCACAGTCCAGTGGAGCTCCTGTGCTCAAGCCCCATTGGCTTCAGAACCGAATGTTCTGGGGGCTCCTTTTCCTGATATCAGACCCTTCAGGTTGGGGAACGTGCTGTGAGGTTCAGAACTCTCTTGTGGGAGAACTTCTGTGATGTAATTGTTTTCCAGTATGTGGGTTGCCCACCTGGGGAGCATGAGGTTTGATTATATCCTGCGTGCATTCCTCTTACCATCTCATTGGGTTTCTTCTTTATGTCTTTGGATGTAGAATATATTTTTGGTAGGCTCTGGTCTTTTTATTGATGGCTGTTCAGCAATTAATTGTGCTTTTGGTGTGCTCATGAGGAGTGAGCTCAAGCCGGCTACTTTGCCATCTTGTCCCTATGGAAGAACCCGAAGTTAAGGGAAGAGACAGGCAGAGTGCAGGTGAAACCGCACGACTCAGATTGGGACTTGAACTCACTGTCTTTTAACTGAAATCACACACCTGAATCCAGGACTTAATGAAACTCAGGTTCTATATGTCTTGTTGTAGAAAGAAGTCTGTAAGAAAAAAAAAGTAATGGGTAAGAAGTGGATTTATTTAGAGTGATATACTCTCCAGAGACAGAATGCAGTCTGTCTCAAAAGACAAGAGGGCTTGGAGAGGAACACACCCCACAGACAGAGTGTGGGCTATCTCAAAATGTGAGAGTCCTCAGAATACAGAGTGGTTAGTTTCTGTGGGCTGGGTAATTTCTTAGGTTAATGAGGGGGAGGATTATTCCAACTACCTTGGGGACGGGGAGGGGATTTCCAGGAACTGGGCTGCTGCTTGCTTCTTGGCCTTTTTTGGTTAGTCTTGAAGCTATCATGGCACCTGTGAGTATGTTGTTTAGCATGCTAATGTATTACAATGAGTGTATGATGAGGCTTGGGCTTCCCAGGTGACGTTAGTGGTAAAGAATCTGCCTGCCAATACAGGAGATGCAAGAGAGGCAGGTTTGAGACCTGGGTCAGGAAGATTCTCTGGGATAGGAAATGGAACCCCACTCCAGTATTCTTGCCTGGAAAATTCCATGGGCAGTGGATCTGGTGGGCTACAGTCCATGGAACCACAAAGAGTCGGACATGACTGGGCGACTGAGTACAAAGCATAATGAGGCTTAAATTAAGGTCTACTGGAAGGTGAATCTTTCACCATTTTGAGCCTAATCCATTCTAACCCATTATGTCATATCCTCAGTGCTATGCCACTCTTTTAAAGGTTGTGCCCTGCCCGCTTCTGTCCTGTTTCACAGGTAATCTGAATATTGCTTGACACTCTGCAGACTGTTCTCAATGGATTTCCCTTCTTTGCTCAGCTGCAAAGCTTCAAGGATCTTGGCAGCTGGGAAATGAAAGGCAGAGGATGAGAGCAAGGGGAAGGAGCCACACGTGGGTGTGTGCCCACAGCGGGGGTAGTGGGGGAGCCTGCCTGAGGGACCCAGTGATGCTGGGCAGGCTAAATCTAAATTAAAGGTCAAGGTTCTTGCTCTACACAAAGGAGTAACATACAGAGAGGAAGGCATAGAGAGAAACAAGCAGTTTATTAAAAGGCCAAAGCTTCTCAAAGTATGCACTCAGAGAAGAGTGAGGATCTTTCTCAGTGAGACACATCCTTAAGTGTTTTCTGAGCCCCTTTTTATTTCAATTCCTTGATTGGGTGGAGGTTTCTTACATTAGGGATAGAATATCCCTTAATTGGAAGGTGGACGCAGGACTGTGATTTCATCTGTTTACATCAGCCTTCTTTCTTGAGCACTGGGCTCCTGAAACCATAGTACATGTGCTCTAAAAGCCATTTTCCCTTCAATTTTCCTCTACTAGTCAAGCACCAGGTGCAAAAGTTGTTTAGTAGTCATTCATAGCCTGGTTGTTTCTATTGCCATGCTCTGCCATGCTCAGCTGTGCTATGCGGGGGTCTAATGGGTAGGGGTCCCCTTTTCAGGTGTCACAAAGTTTAATCAGAGTTTAATTTATGTTCTTGTTGCTGATAACCTTTTCTCTGTGTTCACGATCTCATTAAGTGCAAAACAGGGAGGTGGCTTTGCCTTTTGCATAATGTCTATGTATGAGGAAGTGGTGTCTGGGTCTGTGCTGTGTTTCCTGCCTCATTGATACCAGAATAATATTTTCATAGTGCTAAGGGATATTAACTGCCAACCTAAAATTCAACAGCCAGAAAAAATATCCCTAAAATGATTGGTGACATGAAGTGAAATTTGCTCAGTTGTGTCCGACTCTTTGTTACCCCATGGACTATACTGTCCATGGAATTCTCCAGGCCAGAATACTGGAATGGGTAGCCTTTTCCCTTCTCCAGGGATCTTCCCAACCCAGGGATCAAAACCAAGACTCCTGCATTGCAAGTGGATTCTTTATCAGCTGAACCACAAGGGAAGCTGGAGAATACTGGAGTGTGTAGCTTATCCCTTCTCCAGCGGATCTTCCTGACCCAGGAATTGATTCGGGGTCTCCTGCATTGCTGCTGCTGCTGCTGCTGCTGCCAAGTTGCTTCAGTCGTGTCCAACTCTGTGCGACCCCATAGACAGCAGCCTACCAGGTTCCCCCATCCCTGGGATTCTCCAGGCAAGAATACTGAAGTGGGTTGCCATTTCCTTCTCCAATGCATGAAAGTGAAAAGTGAAAGTGAAGTCGCTCAGTCGTGTCCTACTCCTAGCAACCTCATGGCCTGCAGCCTACCAGGTTCCTCGTCCATGGGATTTTCCAGGCAAGGGTACTGGAGTGGGTTGCCATTGCCTTCTCTGCTCCTGCATTGCAGGCAGATTCTTTACCAACTGAGCTATCAGGAAAGTAGTAAATCTAAATAAATGCTAACTCTACAATACAATAATAATGTATTGTGGAGATTTTACACACACACAAACACACATATATATACATCATCACTTTGAAAGTGATAAAAAGAACAACTTGGAATGTAAGAAGTCAAGGATAATTAGAATATCTAGACAGAATAACCACTCAAAATTGACAAAAGAAGGCACAACTAAGAAGCTAATAAAGAAGGGAAACAGAATTATGAATAAATGCTTGGTTAATCCTAAAGAATGTAAGATAGGAAAGGAAAAGAGACTTGAAATAGGTGGGAAAGATATATACAAATCCAGAAATATTAGTAATTATATACTTACTGTATCATGTAACTTTTTTTTTTAGTGTGTATATAAGTGAGAGCATACAGTGTTTGGCTTTCTGTGTCTGACTTATTTCACTTAGCATAATGCTGTCAAGGTCCATCCATATTGTCTCAAATGGCAGAATTCCTTTTCTTTTTAATGGCTCAATAATATTCAATTGTATGTAAATGCCAAATTTTCTTTATGAATTCATCTGTTGATGGACATTTAGGTTGTTTTCATGTCTTAGTATTGTAAACAAGGCTGCAGTGATCATGGTGGTGCAGATATCTGTTCATGATAGAGTTTTTGTTTTCTTCAGATAAATAGCTAGAAGTAGAATTGCTGAGTGACATAATAGTTCTACTTTTAATTTTTTGAGGTACTTCCATACTGTTTTCCATAGTGACTGTGCTAATTTACATTCTTGCTGTATCTACTGAGTTCTTAATTTCAGTTATTGTATTTTCCAGTTTCAGAATTTCCATCTGATTCTTTAAAAATTTTCTAGTTCTTTATAAATTAGAAATTATAAAATTTTATCTTTTCATCTAAGTTTTGAACATATTAATCAGGATTGGTTCAAATACTATGGTAATTCTAATATTTGGATATCATGGTAAGCTTCTATTATTTTTTTTCTCTTAGTTTTTGGTCACTTTTTTTTTCTTTTTGTCATTTTGTTTGGTTTCTTGGCATAGTAATTTTTTTTTGTCAGACATTTTGTGTGAACAATTGTAGGGATATTCTGAGACTCTAGATATCTTCCTCCAGAAAGAATTTGATTTTCCTCAGACTGATAGTTAATATCAGAGCAGATCATCTTAATTCAGTCAGAAATTAGGTTGATTCAAAGCTGGAGTTTGTGAGGGCCATTCTGTTTTCAGTTTTTATAATAGATCTTCCTGGCTTGTTGATGGCTGCCTTCTTGCTGTGTCCTCGCAGGGTGGAGAGAGAACTTGGCTATCATTGCTCTTCATATAATGGCACCAGTTCTATCAGAACACATCTTATAAACTCACTTAACCTCAATTAGCTCTCTAAGGGCTGCATCTTCAGTACATCTTCAGTACAGTAACATGGGGTTTATAGCTTCAATACATGAATTTGAGGGGCATGCATTTTAGTTCACAGCATCTGCCTATTTCATGATTTAGCAATTCCACTGCTCAAACATACCCAGTGTAAATGTGGCACCAAAAGACACAGTTAAGTATGTTTATAGCAGTAGTTTGCATATTAACCACAAGCTGGAAGAATTTTAAGACACTTGTTAAATCTCATACAGGAAAAGAGTTCCATGGAGGAGCAAGTTTTCAATGCCCCCGAGGCTGACTCGTTTTATAAGGCTATTTTCCATCAAACCTATATAACGTAAAAGGCATTTTTGATTGAAAAAAATTACCAGAGGCTGGAAAAGAACCTATCTGCATGTTTTCACTTGGAGAAACAGTTCAGTATTCAGGACTCAGTGTTCATGGCAGCTTTATAGAACAGAACTATGACAAATAATGAGAATTGAGTGTTTCTGAATCATCTATGGATCTACTTTTGTAATTTATTTTTCTCCTTGGCTATTGGTTACATGATTCTATTTTGACATGCATAGTAAATTTTAATTAAATATCTTAAAATACTGTAGAGTTCCAGATGATGTTATCTTTGACAGGTAAATTTACCCTTTCCTTTGATAGGCAAATAGTGGGGTGCTAATCTACTTAATCTAGCCACAGGTCACATAGTTCAAGCTGGGTTAGTTTTGTTAAGTCTAAGCCATAGTCTGATTTCTTCCTATCAGGAATTTCAATCAAGAGCCTAACTTTCCTTCAGCTCATTAATGGCAGAAAATTTTACTCCACTCTCTGGAGATTTGTGGCTTGGCATTTTGATTCCCCACCTTTGAAGCTTCAGACTTGGCATGTTTACTGAAAGTAGACTGGTAGTAGTTTGAGACCCCTTGAGTCTTAGACTTTATCACTTTGGCCTAATAATAACCACCAAGACTTATTCTACTAGTTTATCTGTCCACAGAAGTGTCCCTCTGTCAGACACCAAGGCTGGATTTGCAGACTGTAGAGGTGTCCAGATAAGTAAGTACTCTGGGAAGAGTAGTTGCAGATAATCAGTGTTGCCTCGCCAAGGCTGCCATAACAAAGTACCACAGACTGGGTGACTTAAATAAGAAATCTGTTTTTTTGGTCACAATTCTGGAGGCTGTGAGTCTCAGATGAATGTATCAGCAGTGTTGGTTTCTTCTGAGGCCACTCTCCTTGGCACATAAATAGCTGCTTTCTCACTGTTTCTTCACATGGTCTTCCCTCTGAACATGGCTGTCTCCTAATTTTCTCTACTTATAAAAACACCAGTTACAGGACTTCCCTGGTGGTTCAGTGGTTAAGATTCCACACTTCCAGTGCGGGGGGGCATGGGTTTGATCCCTGGTTGGGGAATGAAGATCCCCCTTGCTTCAAGACATGGCCAAAAAAAAAAAAAAAACACCAGTCACATTCAATTAGGGCTCCCCAAATGATCTTATTTTAACTTAATTACCTATTTAAAGACCCTATATCCAGATACAGTCGCATTCTGTGGTACTGGAGGCTAGGACTTGAACATATGAATTTTAGGAGGATGTAATTCAGCCCATGGGGTTTCCTAGATTACACTAGTGGTAAAGAATCCACCTGCCAATGCAGGAGATGAAAGAGACACATGTTCGATCACTGTGTCAGGAAGATCCCCTGGATCAGGAAGTGGCAACCCAGTCTAGTATTCTTGCCTGAAGAATCCCATGGACAGAGGAGCCTGACGGGCTATAGTCCATGGGATCGCAAAGAGTCAGACATGACTGAACGGCTCAGAGTAATTCAGCCCATAACAAGGACTTTCTACTCCTGTCCATATTTCTCAGGACCCTTCCTCAGAGTGACTTTTGTCTCCCAGGCAGTGACAGACCATGGGAAATTCCACTGTGCTTTTCTGATTTGAGGCTCAGGTCTTTGTATCCCTGCTTTATGCATCTTCAAGATTCAGTAGGTGTTTCAATAGAAAAATGTCATGTGTTTGAAGACCCTCAGTGTTCCATTTCTGTCACTCCCTCCTTGTATGTCTGCCCCAAGCTCTGTCTCACCAGTTTTCCTGCACTTCTCTCAGCATCAGCCCTCTTCCTGGGCCAAATCCAAGTTATCAGCCTCTGGCCAATACCCAGAATTTGCCAGTGTCCTCAGGGGCAGCTGCAAAACGTAGCTCACCTCTGCCATGTATGACTGCTTTGAATTTCACTCCTTCCAGTCTTCATGGTTTCTTTAGTTCTTGAATGCCTTTAAATGTATGACTTTTGCAACAAGCCTGTCAAGTTTTTCTTATTTTCTATGGGATTGAGGGCTTGTATGAATTCTTTTATCCTTTCAGGAGACCAGGTCAGTGGTTACCTTCAAGGAAGTGACGGGTTGTGACTTGTAGGTGATATGGGAAGAGTGTCTGACTTAATATGGGAGTTGGAGTTACAGAGGTATATTCATTGTAATAAAATTAATTGAGTTGTGTAATTAGGGAAATATGTTCTGGCATGTATATTTCCAATAGAAAAACAACACACAGAAGGAAAAACTAAGTTATATGCTGAATAGGCTTTCAAAACTCCATGGAAAAGTAGCTTTAAAGGCAAGTGAAGTGAAAGTGTTAGTCGCTCAGTCATGTCCAACTCTTTGTGACCCCATGGACCACCAGGCTCCTCTGTCCAAGGAATTCTCCAGGCAAGAATACTGGAGTGGGTCACCATTTCCTTCTCCGGGGGATCTTCCTGATCCAGGAATTGAACCAGGTCTCCTGCACTGCAGGCAGATTCTTTACTATCTGAGCCACCAGGGAAGCCCCTTCCTAAATGGATTCCGGTTCTTCCCTCTGTTTCTCTGCCCTTGGATTCCTACTCTTGCTCTATCTTTGCCTATGAGGAACTCCACTCTTCTTAATGTTAGGTGATTGGCAGCCTCGTTGCCTCTGTCTTATGGTAGACTTTCCAAAGTCTGAGTCTTTGTGTCAGGAACGGTTTGCTAGAAACTTGGCGGGACAGATGGAGATACCTGCTGGTGTTCCGGGATGGGATGGGGAGGGAAGGGAACTGGAGGCTTTCAGCTTCACAGGCTTGGGTGGGGACAGATGCTATCTTCCTTCATGCTTTTCCTGGCAGGCTGGTTTGCAGATACATCTGCTTAATTAACTTCATATGTGTGGATCCACATGCATACCTACATCTCTGAGGACATTATTAGTTCTCAAGGACCGTACATTCTCAAGTTATGAAAGCAAAAACGTAACTTCTGCAAGTACCTGTAAGCTGCACAGCCCTTCCTTTCCTGCAGTTAGTAAATCCAATTATGATTCTTTCCTCCTTTCAGATGGAAACCTTTGGGGCCTGCTGGAATAAGGAAGATAACAAATGCCTCTGCGTAAAGGCTTTCTCAGTTACACAAAGAAACACTGTGAAATGTCTAAACCAGAAAGAGATCCTCCATCCCAGTCTCCATTTGGGGAAGGTTTAGTTATGACTATGGTTAGTGCAGCACAGGTGAAATATGAAGTGTCATGGGAGTGAATTAAAAGGGGTACACTGGAACTTCTCTGGTGGTCCACTGGTTACGACTCCATGCTTCCGCTGCAGGGGGGGCATGGGTTCCATCCCTGGCTGGGGAACTAAGACCCTGCATGCTGACGCCAATCTAGCATGCCCTGGCCAAAAAAAAAAAAAAAAGTTACAAAAAAGGGATTCCTTAGTGCGAGACTCTCACGTTGGGCCCATGTGTGACCTCCATCTCTGCTCTCAAGGCCACTCTGTTCATGTGCCCGTCATCGCAGGTCTGGGGTGGTTGAGGTGGAAGTCTAGCTGATGTCAATGGCTGAGTCATTTTGTCTACTTGGATGCTCGGTGCCTCTTCCATGGTGTATGCTTTCTATTTGGCTTCAATGTGACATGCAGATTTCTTTGGTTCCACACCAAGAGGTCCATCCACATAACTCTACTATGGATATCCTTGTTATCAATCTTTCCAATTTTTTCCCTTCTGTGCTTCTGAGCAGCCATCCAAGAAATATGTCCTAATCTTGAGCTACTTCTTTTTCCATACAAAGTAGATAACCAAGTACATTGATCACAGTTTCACCCAATGAGAAAATTTTCATTCTCTGCTGTCTTTCAAGTCCACTCCTATAATGTAGCCATTGCCTGTAATTAGCATGCACCCACATACCAAGCTGACCCACTTAAAATATAAGCTTGGGTTTTTGCTGGCCATATAGGACCTTCTCTGTGGCCATATGTGCAGCTAGAGGTGCCACTTATCCAACTGTGGTAGGTAACGTGGGACTTGGGCCTACCTGCCTATGAAGATTATTTGTACTCCTTGTCCTGCTCTGTCTGATTTAGTCCAAGATGTATCACTCCTGTATTATGGAAGGGCTGCTGCTGCATCTATCTGACTCTATGACTTATTGGACTAGCATAATATAGCTCATAGTGGACAGTTACGGACATATGGTCATTTGGTGCCCCATGGTCAAGCATTCCATCTCTACCAGGACCCAGTAATGTGAGAAGATAGGTTTATCCTAATGTGTGTGTTTCCCTGCGGATGTCATGTTCCCAAACCCCAGGGCCTGGTTTGTGGTTTTCCCACTGATGCCTTCTATAAAATCCACACAGCATGTTTCCCCCTACATAGATACATCTGAATCCCACAGGGTCCGCAGGGCCATATGGTTCAATTTACAGGGATGTTTTTATTGCAGCCTGGATGTGCTGCAGGGCTTGTTCCTGTTCTGGCTCTACTTAAAGTTGGCATCTTTCCATGTCATCCAGTCTACAGGTGGAGCAATATGCTTGGGTGTGGAATGTACTTTCTCTAGAAATCAAAGAAGCCTACCAGATGCTGTGCTCCTTTGTGGTAGGGGATGCAAGATGAAGCCATTTGTCTTTTGAGTGGACATCCAAAAGTATACCCTTGATCATTAGACACCTAGAAACCTTTCTGAAATGGAAGATCCTTGAAATTCATAGGGTTTATCTCCCATCATCCCTAGCAAAAATCTTGCCACCACCTCTAGCATTGCTGTCACTTCTTGCTTGTACTGCTCAGTCAATGTGATGACATCAGTGTAGTAGATCAATGTAACATTCAGTAGGATATCCCCAGAGCCCAGCTCTCCTTGGACTGTATTATTACAGAGGGAAAGAGTTAATATAGGCTTAGGGAAAAACTCTGAGTATCATTGTCTATTTTTCCTCTGCATATAGTCCCTCTGATTCTCACTCAACCCTTAGCTATTTGTTGGCCACTTTTAGTTTCTCTTCATCCCCTGCAGGATATCAGTACAACTTCTTGGTGTCTAGCCAATTCTGCTGTCCTTGTAGGTATTGCTGCCGCTGCTGCTAAGTCGTTTCAGTTGTGTTCAACTCTGTGTGACCCCATAGACGGTAGCCCACCAGGCTCCCCCGTCCCTGGGATTCTCCAGGCAAGAACACTGGAGTGGGTTGCCATTTCCTTCTCCAGTGCATGAAAGTGAAAAGTGAAAGTGAAGTCGCATTGGTTCCTCCATATCTTTGAAGTGCCTGGATTATTGCACTAGCAAGGGCATCCTTCTCCATCAAGACATTTTCTCAGGTTGCCATGATGAATCTTCAACAATTGGGCCAGCAGCTTCAGCCAGGGACTATTCACATCTCATGTCCCACTCAGGATGAGAACCTCATTATCAGCTAGGTAGTGATTGTGCCCATCCCCTAGCTTTCTCAGATCACTTCCGGCACCACCTGGGTCAGTTCAGGTTCTCTGAAAATAAGATATACCAAGATGGGATTAGATGTACACAAGAGATTTGTTGGAAGGAACAACTGGGAAGGATAAAGAAGGAATGAGCAGCAGAGAGCAGATTGAGACTTCAGGCCTCAATACAGGGCTGACATCTGAGAAAGAAGAGGGTAGAAAAGAGGATTAAGGCAAAGAGTGTCAACAGTGAAGTTCTGGCCAGACCATTAAGGAGTCCCTGAGCAAGGTTACCCATTGGAAGAATCCTTGCCTAAGGCCATGCAGCCAATGATCTTGAAGTTGAGATTTGAACTTGGAGTCTCCAGAGTGCATGCTGTTCTCATTCTACCATAGCTGCTGTAAGTTTTCTTCCACTAGTTAGAAGTGGCAATCCCCTGCCATTTGGGGTTTCTCTCTGTGGTTTCCATAGAACTAGACTCAAGGTTGTATCTTTTTTTCAAGTTTACAACTCCTGGATCTTGTGTCTTAACCAACCCTCATCACATAATCAGCTCTTCTGCTCCCCTGCTGCCAGGAGACTCTAGAAAACTTAGAAAAAGAAGATTGAGGAACATGTTGTTGTTTAGTTGCTAAGTACTATCCAACTCTTTGTGGCCCCATGGATGGCAGGATGCCAGCATCCTCTGTTCTGCACTATCTCCCTGAGTTTGCTCAAATTCATGTCCATTGATTTGGTGATGCTATCTAATCACTTCATCCTCTGCTGCCCCCTTCTTCTGCCTTCAATCTTTTGCAGCATCAGGTTCTTTTCCAATGACTTATTTCTTCTTACCGGGTGGCCAAAGTATTGGAGCTTTAGCATCAGTCCCTCCAATGAATATTCAGTGTTGATTTCCTTTAGGATTGACTGGTTTGATCTCCTTGCTGTCCAAAGGATTCTCAAGAGTCTTCCCAGCACCACAATTCAAAAGCATCAGTTCTTTGGTGCTTGGCCTTTATGGTCCAACTCACATCCATACATAACTGCTGGAAAAACCATAGCTTTGACTACATGGATCTTTGTAAGTGGGGTGGTGTCTTTGCTTTTTAATATGTTGTCTAGGTTTGTCATAGCTTTCCTTCCAAGGAAGAAGTGTCTTTTAATTTCATGGCTGCAGTCAGCATCTGCAGTGATTTTGGAGCCCAAGAAAATAAAATCTGTCATTGCTTCCACGGTTTAACTCAGGTTAATGATGAGGACTGAGTTGACACTGAAGAGAGGAAATAATATAGAACTTGAGTTTTATACTGTCTGTTCCAACACACACATATCTATCCTGTAGACATCTCTACTCATTCTTGACAGTGAAGTTAAGATCTGGCAGCGTCATGGATGAAGATAGGTGGTTTTATAGAGTCCATTGGTTCTAAATCTTTCAGCAACTCTGTAGGATGGAAATGATGTTTTCCGAATCATAAAAATAGTTACAGATGGGGAAAATTGAGGTATATATTAGACATGTTAAGTAACTTGCCATTCACTGAAATACTCAATCAGCAGTGGTTCTAAAATCTAGCATAAATGAAATAACATTAAAAGAAGTGATCTCAGCACCTACTGTCGTAAGCCTTCCTCCCTTCATATCCCCTTCACTTCATGGAATGCAGCCTTGTAGAGAGGGAAAAACATAAGCTCTGGAGTTAGACAGACTTGGGTTCTAAATGACTGTCAATTTTCACGTGTCCTTAGGCAAGTTAAGTTCTCTGTCCTCAGTGACCTCATCAGCTCAGTTCAGTTGCTCAGTCGTGTCCGACTCTTTGCAACCCCATGAATCGCAGCACGCCAGGCCTCCCTGTCCATCACCAACTCCCGGAGTTTACCCAAACTTATGTCCATTGAGTTGGTGATGCCATCCAGCCATCTCATCCTCTGTTGTCCCCTTCTCCTCCTGCCCCCAATCCTTCCCAGCGTCAGAGTCTTTTCCAATGAGTCAACTCTTTGCATGAGGTGGCCAAAGTATTGGAGTTTCAGCTTCAACATCAGTCCTTCCAATGAACACCCAGGATTGATCTCCTTTAGGATGGATTGATTGGATCTCCTTGCAGTCCAAGGGACTCTCAAGAGTCCACCATAGTTCAAAAGCATCAGTTCTGCGGCGCTCAGCTTTCTTCACCATCCAACTCGCACATCCATATATGACCACTGGAAAAACCATAGCCTTGACTAGACGGACCTTTGTTGGCAAAGCAATGTCTCTGCTTTTTAATATGCTATCTAGGTTGGTCATAACTTGCCTTCCAAGGAGTAAGTGCCTTTTAATTTCATGGCTGCAATCACCATCTGCAGTGATTTTGGAGCCCAGAAAAATAAAGTCTGATACTGTTTCCACTGTTTCCCCATCTATTTCCCATGAAGTGATGGGACCAGATGCTATGATCTTAGTTTTCTGAATGTTGAGCTTTAAGCCAGCTTTTTCACTCTCCTCTCTCACTTTCATCAAGAGGCGCTTTAGTTCTTCTTCACTTTCTGCCATAAGGGTGATGTCATCTGCATATCTGAGGTTATTGATATTTCTCCCAGCAATCTTGATTCCAGCTTGTGCTTCTTCCAGCCTAGCGTTTCTCATGATGTACTCTGCATACAAGTTAAATAAGCAGGGTGACAATATATAGCCTTGATGTACTCCTTTTCCTATTTGGAACCAGTCTGTTGTTCCATGTCCAGTTCTAACTTGCTTCCTGACCTGCATACAGGTTTCTCAAGAGGCAGGTCGGGTGGTGTGGTATTCCCATCTCTTTCAGAATTTTCGACCTCATCAGTAAAGAGAGTTAATTTTACCTAATCTATAAAATTGACAAAATATTTAAATTTGTGCATGAAAAGGCAGCTAGTACAGGCTGAGCAGGTGGTAGGGGCTTAACAAATATTCATTCCCATCTTTGGGAGAGACCGTTATGATGGACAGATCCATCTCCTCAATCTCCCAAGGCAGTGAGCAGCTTATCGATAGAGGCCTTCCCTGACACGATTTCGCAAAGTGCTTCTGTGAATCTGAGAAATTGAGGCCTCACTGCGTGTCAGCTTTGAGGTTGCCACTTGGAAGGCAGTTGTATCAATGTGTTAGTTGGTCAGTCGTGTCCGCCTCTCTGCAGCCCCATGGACTGTAGCCCACCAGGCTTCTCTGTCCGTGGCATTCTCCAGTCAAGGATATTGGAGTGGGTTGCCATTCCCTTCTCTGGGGATCTTCCCAACCCATGGATCAAATCCGGGTCTCTTGCATTGCAGGCAGATTCTTTACCACTTTAGCCACCAGGGAAGCCCCAGTTGTATCAATAGCAATTAATTTCCTCAGTCCTGGCTTTCCTGTTAATTATTCTGAAAATGTACTCACATTCTGTCAACAAGACTGTTTTCAAAATCGGGCCATTTTTCATCCTTAATAAAGTCTCCTTCCTTTCTTCTCCCTTCTGTTTCACAGTTGCAAACATCTTAATCCTGGAGAATTGAAAGAATATGGAAAAATAGAAAGTAGAGAGGTCCTTTCTCCATGCTCTCTAATCATAATTACTTCCTAAATGAGGAACTGGCCTCTCCTTTATCCTCAGATGCAGCGACTTCACATTCTCTGCCTTGTTCAATCTTCACATCAAGGGTCCATGTCAGCTGTTATGAGATTATTCCCACTTTAGATGTGAAGAAGTTGATGCTGAGAGAGGTTTCTTACTTTGGCCGAGATCACACAGTAAATTTTACCAGAGTTAATATTTGAGCCCAGTCTGTCTGATATAAAAATCCAGCCTAAAATCACACACACACACAGGTCTGCACCCACAATTTACTACATCCTGTGTCTGATCTATTGTGTGGAGAAGAAAGCACCTCCCTTCTCTGACAGCTTATGTCCTCCATGTCCACCGTCTCCCACTAATTCTAGTAAATGCTTAGGAAACAGTAGATGTGAGTTAATTTTATTTCTTTGTAGACAAGAAAGGTGTTGTGCTAAACACAATCTAAAGAGATCAGGTCAGTGGCCTAGCTCAAAAACAGTAATGACATTACTTTAGTATGATTAGAAGAATCAAAAGCTATTTCTATTTTCGAGTGGGGACCATGCCATTTACTTTCTCTGGATCCCCAAATAGCTGTGCCCTCACAAATTAATGAAATAAAATGCAATGAACTAGGGAACACACTGGTGCTGAGAAGGTTCTTTGCAGCAGGTTAGGGACTCATCTCAGCACTGCCACTGAGTAGTTATATGACTTGGCTTTACTGAGCCCCAGTTTTCTCATCTCTAGGATGAGAAGTTGAGCAGGACAGCCCTCCAGGTCTTGTAGTCTCTGGGTCTAGGGCCTTCAGCCATGGCTTTGGGACTATGATATCTTCTAGCATGTCTCCATGCTTGGGGACAGGCTCTTGGGATGAGTATGCATCTCTCATTAGTCATCCTCATTGGAGGGCAAAAGCACCTTTTCTTTTCTGCCTTTTCTGATAGTGCAGACACCCATGGTAGATGCATGTCAATGTATGGCAAAACAAATACAATATTGTAAAGTTAAAAAAAAAAATAAAGTTTGGCAATTAAAAAAAAAAAAGCTAGAGGAGCCTCTTCTCCCATTTATTCTTTTTGCAAATAAATAGGTTCTTCTATACAAAGAAGATGAAGTCTCCTCATTTCAAAACATCTTCCCCACAGATAGCAATACATATTACTTTTCCTAAATATTTTAGAATGCTATTTCTGAGTGAGATTCTGAAGGTTACTGCCAAGTAACCTTTCCTTCAAAGAACTCTAATGGGCAAGGTTGAGTCAATACTACTTCTGTCAGAATAAAGCCTGTTCTGGGGTTCACCTGTGACAGAAACGATGTTGAGAGGCAGCCTTTAGTTTTCCTCTAAAAGAAAGGTAAAAGATTTTCTTATATTTCTGAGGGTGAAGGAAGTGATTGCTGGTGTCTTGAGGCCATCCTTGTCCCAGATGAGAGTCAACTCCCCGACCAGGTAAATGAGCTTTAATTACTGGGAATGTATGCAAACATCTCTTAAGTGCATCTGTTTAAAGAGCTTTTGATCAGAGATGGAGCCAAACTCTGGAAAAGACTGCAATGTATTAAACGCCTCTTTTTCCTGAAGGGGAGAGTAACTGATGATTCCCAATGTACATCATGAAGGTTGTTCTCTAAATGGTAACGAGGCATCACCAGGTAAATGTCGGCTGGAAATCACCGGGAAACAAAACATTTCCACGCAGTCCAATCCAAGGGCATGGGGGGACTTCAGGGGAGAGAGACTAATCTGAGAAAGGGGGGAGCCAGATACAGCTAGCAGAGAGAAAGTGCTGGGGAAGAACTTCCGGATTTGCTCAGACCTGGCGAGCCTCAGGCTGGGCAGAGGCCAAGGATATCATGCACTTCCCAGAACAAGCAGAGAAAGATGCTCGGCTCTCCTGCTTTACTATTCTTGTCCCAATCTTTTGCCAACATATTATGGAGAAGAGTAACAGTGGAAGAACCTGGCTTGCCATTTCTGTCAGTATAGCAGACAAACACAGGCGGCTCACTGTGAGACAGGAAGGCCCTTGCTCCAGGATGGCTCTGGGACCCAGTGTCCTGTGCAGGATGCAACCTGCACGACCATGCCTGGCAGCCCTGGCTCCCCACAGCCCCTCAGAGATGCTACTGATTTACTTATTTATTTGACTGTGTTAGGTCTTAGTGGCAGCATGTGGGATCTAGTTCCCTGACCAGGGATTGAACCCAGGCCCCCTGCTTTGGGAGCATGGAGTCTTAGCCCCTGGGCCACCAGGGAAGAAGTCCCTGCCTTGTTTCTCTTGAATCAGAAGCTTATCCTAGCCGGGAGCACTCTCCACCCACCCCCTCCTGCACTTTGCTAGCCTGCTGCACATTCACCTCCCTAATGTCTGCTCAGACATTAAGGAAATGGCAACCCACTCCAGTACTCTTGCCTGGAAAGTCCCATAGACGGAAGAGCCTGGTAGGCTACAGCCCAGAAGGTTGCAAAGAGTGAGACATGACTGAGTGACTTCACTTTCACTTCGGTGTCTGCTCAGACACCACTTTCTTAAGCTGCGGCCTGGACAGGTGCCTGGTTTAGGTGTCCCTTCCTTACCACTCATAACTGAACTGCATTTGCCTGTTCTTTGGATCTTCCCTGTGACCGGGGAGCTTTTAGAGATCACCGATGATGTGGTTCCATCTCTTAAGGGCTATCCACAGGGCTGCTCACAGAGGGGGCACCTGGCAAATGTTTGCTGAAAATTGAAGGGAAGAGGGAGGGGAGGAGAGAAAGAGAAGAAGAAAAGGTAGAGGAGACAGAGAAAGGGAGAGAGAACAAGGAAAAGGAAAGGGGACGTGGGAGGGAGGGAGAGAGACGAGAAGAGAGAAGTAAAAAAAAGAAGAGGGCAAAGGAAAGGGAGAGAAAGAGGAGGGAGAAATGGAGAGACAGAAAGACTAAACAGAGCTGGGTTGCCCAGGAAGTGGATCAGGGCAGCCCTGCTGGCTGCCTGTCTCAATGTCCTTCTCTTCCTTCACCCCTTCTTCCCCTCATCACAACACCCCGTTTAATTAAATTCTGTCTCCAACAGAACTAGCTTGGGCCAAACCTCCTCATCTACAAGAAATGCACCAAGACAGGGCCCTGCTTCTCTCCTCTCCCAGAACTGTGATCTAGGATTTCCAGCAACAATGTCAACGTCCAAACTGATGGCACTGGATTTGAGCCAGCTAAAACCCCAGGTCATGGGGGGCTCCTTATTTGAGTTTCGCAAGATCCTTTTAATCCATGGAGAGCTAGGAGACTGCTGCAGGCTGTGTGGGCTGCAAAGTAAATTGTTTTTCAAGCTTATTGAAGGCACTTCCTTGGGGAAATATCCTCTTTCTGCCAGAGTTGAGCCTCACAGTCTGCTCTGGGGCCTCCTATTTAGTGGAAAAGGGAGGGGTTTTTGGAAAAGGTTTTAGGGTCAGGGGTTTCCTATCAGGCTGATGAGAGAGAAATTCACTTGGTTGCTGGGAGGGTTGAGAATTCCATTTAAGTTTTCATTTAAACTTGTGACTATTAACTGGCAACAGCATTACCTGGGGAGCTGGTTTAAAATGAGCAGTCCAAGGTCCCGGCTCCATGCACTTTGATTCACTGGGTTTGGAGGGGTCTCTGAGATTCTGCCTATTGAACAGCCATCTTCCTCCTGCTTAATTCTTCTTCAGAGTCTCAGGGGGGGCCTGGCCTGGGGGAGGCTGTGGGCTGGCAGCTCTCAGTGCAATGAAAACTCAGTGGCTGACTTGGATCCTGTAGGAGCAGAAAAGGGGCTGGTGGAATCTCCAGCCACATAGCTTCTGGGGAGTGGGGGGGGCACTGACCATTTTTCACTTAGTGGGTTTAGAATTCTCTGTTTGCATCTGAGTTTCTTTTCCCTGGGACTGTTCCTTCTTGCTGGAAACGCTGACACTGGCCACATCACATCCCCCTTACATTTTATTTTTTCATATCATTTATTTATTTATTGGCTGTGCTGGGTCTTTGTTGCTGTGAGCGAGCTTTTTCTAGTTGCAGTGCACAGCCTTCTCATTTTTGTTGGCTTCTATTGCTGCAGAGCATGGGCTCTAGAGTGTGTGGGCTCCAGTGGTTGTAACACACAGGTTTAGTTGCCCTGAGCCATTTGGGATCTTCCTGGGCCAGGGGTCAAGCCCGTGTCCCCTGCATAGGCAGGGGGATCTTCACCACTGGACCACCAGGGAAGTTCCCCGTTACTTCCTAAGGTGGCTCCACAGTCGGGTCAGATGCAGCTGCTTCCTGTACAAGCACATGGAGGTATGTGAAGTAACAACTCCACGCTAAGCCGGCTTCTCCTGGGGACCTCGTAGCTACTTAGATGCTTTATTGGAGAAGAGGGTGGGGTGGGGGGTAAGAGGCTAAAGACCCCTCTGATGGTTCCTAAATGTGCACCAGCCAGGAGAAACTGAGAGAAAGGGGAGTGGCAAGGAAGGATGAAGGAGGAAAGCAGGATCTGGGACCCTGTGTCCTTATCTCTCTCAGCTGTTAATCAGCTGTGGGACTTGGGACCATGGCTTCCATTTACTCCTGCAAATGAAGAACCTGCTGCCAGTGAGTGCTCAGTGTTGAGTTCCTTTATTCCCCACACTTGTCTTCTCCGAAGCAATGCTTTTTTTGTGGTCTTTTCTCCCATCCCACATTCTCTACCCCTCCAGCTTTGTTTCCTATTTTCCTAGAAACTGCAGTAGAATTAGTGAGTTCTTTTTTAAAAAGACTTTTTAAAAGACGTGTGCCCTTGTGTAGGCAAAATATTCAATCAGTTATTTATTGCTTTGCCTCTCTACAAAACCCAAGTGAGATGACAGATAAACCAGATCAACCATAAGACCCTGACTCTGGGAAAGTGAACAGAACATCCTTTCCAAGCACTGTCGGCATGGTCTGGACCATTCCTCCAATGTGTCTTCCTCCACATATGCTCCTGCCACCTCAGCCTCCTCTCTGCCTCTGGCCTCAGAGTCTCTTCACTTGCTTCCCTCTCCTGTTTCAGCGGCACCAAGGCTCAGGGGCTTTTCTTGGCTTAGTTGGGTCTTAACGTGAAGGTTTCCTCTTTAAAGAGAGTCTTTCCTCAGTGTCCACATCTTAACCATTCTCTCACTGCTCTAGGTTCCTTTTGTTATTCGTTCGCTAAGTCATGTCTGACTCTTTGAGACCCCCATGAGCTGCAGCACACCAGGCTTCCCTGTCCTTCACTGTCTCCCAGAGATCACTCAAATCATGTCCATTGAGTCGGTGATGCCATCCAACCATCTCATCCTCTGTCAGCCCCTTCTCTTCCTGCCCTCAATCTTTCCCAGCATCAGAGTCTTTTCCAATGAGTTGGCTCTTCACATAGGTGACCAAAGTATTGGAGCTTCAGCTTTAGCATCAGTCCTCCCAATGAATATTCAGTGTTGATTTCCTTTGGGATTGACTGGTTTGATCTTCTTGCAGTCCAAGGGACTCTGAAGAGTCTTCTCCAGCACCACAGTTTGAAAGCATCAATTCTTCAGTGCTCAGCCTTCTTTATAGTCTAACTCTCATTTGGGAAGCTGGCTAATCATGTGGAATCCCAAGTTTCAGTCCTTGACTTAATGGGTCTATGCTGGAGGGTCTGGTAGTTTTTTGAAAAGCTCTCCAGGTAATTCTTATGTGGAGACAGCATTGAGAACTTCTAAGCACTGTGGGTTCTTGTTGTTATTATTTTTAGATATAATTGACATTTTAGCTTCCGGTGTACAACATCATGTTTTGATACATGTATATATTGTGAAATGATCACAGTGTGTCTATTATGATAAGCATTGTTATATATTGTCTCACCCATTCCAGTATACAGTAGATTGCAATAAAATGGCCACACATTCTTCCTCAAACTGTATGCATGCCATTGGCAATGTATCTTTGAAGCATCTTCCATCCAGAGATGGAGTAATCCTTATCTCTGGACTGGCCTTGTGACTGACTTTGATCCACAGATGTTGCAGACACCACTCTGTGGAACTTCGAAGGCTAGTCTAGTGGAGGAAGAGTGGACAGGTAGAGCAGACAGAAGTCATTCCCACTGAAGCCCTCTAGACAAAGCAGCTGGTAGCTAGCACCACCTTCCAGATGGGAGTCAAGCCAGCTTAGTCCTAATCGAGGTCCCTAATGATTCCAGTTGTATGAATGACCCCAGATGAGACAGGCAGAACAGCCCAAGTGAGCCCTACCCAAATTGCTAACCTGCAGAATTTAGGGCAGATGGTTATTGCTTTAAGCCATGAAGTTTTGGTGCCACTTGTTATGAAGCAATAAACAATACAGAATGTAAAGCTTCATAAGGGCAGAGACTTTGTGGTTTTATTGTTGTTATGGTCATTTTTTCAGTACCCTCTCCCTGTTACCTAGTTCAGAACCTGTACAGGCTTGTGGTAGGTGCTCAATAAATATTTTCTAAATGGGTCAGTGATATCTGATAGGACTTTACAAAGAGCGGTTTTGCACTTAGAGTCCATCTGGCAGCTTGGGACACTTCCTCAGTATTTAGAGTCAGCTAATGAGACAGAAGGAGAAGGCAATGGCAACCCACTCCAGTACTCTTGCCTGGAGAATCTCGTGGACGGAGGAGGCTAGTGGGCTACAGTCCATGGGGTCACTAGGAGTTGGACATGACAGCGACTTCACTTTCACACATTGGAGAAGGAAATGGCAACCCACTCCAGTATTCTTGCCTGGAGAATCCCAGGGATGGTGGAGCCTGGTGGGCTGCCGTCTGTGGGGTCACAGAGAGTTGGACACGACTGAAGCGACTTAGCAGCAGCAGCAATGAGACAGAATATGACTCCTCTCTCCTCCTCCAAGAAATCTCTTAAAGTGCTACAGTGAGACTCCTTTCTCAGTAGGTCATTTCATAAAAAGGTTGTTTAGCATAAATCTTTGCTGATTCAGGAAATCCGTTTTCTTTTCACATCCTCAGATTAAATATTCCTTAGTTCAGAGATATTAGAGAAATTGACTGCTTCCTCCAGTCTTCCCGCTGAGAAGAGCATCCAGGTAACTGAGGGTGTGAGGACCCCGTCCTGAGCAGGTGGTCAGGTTGATGATGGAGCTGGGGCCAGTGGAGAACAAGGTGATGCTGAAAAACCAGTAAACTGGCTGGTGACACTGATGTAGTTCCAGTCCCTATTATCAGCAGACTGGGGGTTTGAGTAACAAGTTGCTCAGTTGCTACGTCATGTCCAACTCTTTGTAACTCTGTGGACTGCAGCATGCAAGGCTTTCCTGTCCTTCCACCATCTCCTGGAGTTTGCTCCAAGTCACGTCCATTGAATCACTGATTTGATCCAACCATCTCATCTTCTGTGCCCCCTTCTCCTCCTGCTCTCAATCTTTCCCATCATCAGGGTCTTTCCCAACAAGTCCACTCTTCTCATTAGGTGGCCAAAGTATTGGAGCTTCAGTATCAGTCCTTCCAGTGAATGTTCAGGGTTGATTTCCTTTAGGATTGACTGGGTTGATCTCCTTGCTGTCCAAGGGACTCTCAAGAGTCTTCTCCAGCACCACAATTCCAAAATGTCAGTTCTTCAGTGCTCAGCCTTCTTTATGGTCAATTCAAAAGTCCCAGGACTGTCATTATAAGACTAAGAGAGGGATAATGTGGTGACCTAACCTAGAATTGTGTGCTGAGCTAGTGAGCTGGGTTCCCGCTTAAGCAGACCTGGAAACTGGGATTCATGTGATCTAAGGAAGCAAGGAAGTGGGGACGTGAGAGAGGAAAGGGAATAAGGAAGGACGTGTTAGCTGATTACTGTGGGCACCTGGAGTTCAGTCCTGCAGGGACCTCTGGTGCATAGTAGAGACCATCTGTGCTTCAGACCTGCCCTGCTCCAGGAAGCAAGGAAGCTGGAGGCGACATCTACCTGCTTCAGGCTCCTCAGTGTAGGAGCCTCCCCTGCTCCTCCAGCCAGAATAAGCCCTTAGGCAGAGCATGATGGGGCTGAACATGGTGAACTCAGCTATAAGGACAACTGTTTCTAAGAGTCCATTCTGAGCAGAGAAACCAGGTAGCTGGCGGAGGGGGTGTGCTGGCCCTGCAAAGTGTTGGTCCAAGCTTTTGCCTCAGTCTTCCCCCTGCCCCCAAGGCCACTACCCCTTCCTTCTCAGGTGCTGCTTTGGCCTCAGGGTTCTAGTCTCCAGGTCTCAGAGCTGTCTTAAGGTGGCAGCACAGAGGAGAGTAGATGGAGGAGGACACCCTGGCATCATCGTATTCGATATCATGGCCAACACTGCCGCCTGTGTGCTAAGCAAGGATTAGGTCATTTAATTCTCAAAACATCATAAGACAGATGTTGTCATGAGACATATTAGTGTCTATGTGTTTCAATAAGACTTTATTTACAGAAACAGGTAATGGGCCAGATTTGGCCATAGTGTGCCACCCCCAGTCTGCACACTTCCAAATCACCGTTCAATCCACTGAAACGTGATTGTCAACACCCCTTCTCCACTACAGGGGCTCTGGAAATGTTACCAATGGCCTCTCTCATGAGACATATTTTGTATCTGAGAAAACAGGCATAAGGAGATAAAATAATTTGCACAAATCACACATTTAGATGAATTAAAATCCCAGCTCTGTCTGCAGACCCCTCCACACTCTCAATGCTACCATATATTGCCTCCTGTAATAAGGAAAATAACAAAAAGTTATAGGTCAAATGTGAATTGGTGTCCTGGGGCACTCTCTGAGTATCTGATGACTTTGATCCAGTCGTTCAACTTCTCTGAAACTTAGTTTTCTCATCTCTAAAAGGGACTTAAGAAAGTATCCCAGTGGGGCATGTGAGAGGAGTAAATGACCAGCGCATTTTGGTGGCTGGCACTTAGGAGGCACTCCACAGAAGTATCCTCTCTTCTTTTTGCTATGGCCCAGTCTTCTGTTGAGGAAACATCTTTCTTATTCTCTTCAGTGGTGCTTAGGGCTTCCCTCATGGCTCAGTCAGTAAAGAATCTGCCTGCAATGCAGGAGACCCAGGTTCGATTCCTGGGTCAGGAAGATCCCCTGGAGAAGGAAATGGCAACCCATTCCAGTATTCTCACCTGGAGAATCCCATAGACAGAAGAGTCTGGCCGGCTACAATCCATGGGATTGCAAGAGTGGGACATAACTTGGCAACTAAACCACCAGTGGTGCTTAAAGAGGCACCCAAAGCTCACCCTGATTCTGTGCTGCTTTGGAATTTTTGACCTAAGAGTTCATATAGATCTCATTTCCTAGCTAGGCAGTGAGCATCTTGAAGCAGGAAGCAGAGTTTAGCCTTTTGTTATTGTTGTCCTTGCATTCTGTAGAACATGGGGCTGGTGCTGGCACCCGGTTAGTGTTTGATAATGACTTCTGATGCTCTCTGTTAGTAAGAAAATTAAATGAGAACCATTTTGAATATAGAGAAATGTACAGACAACCCAATTCTGGTATCTCTAGAGGACATTTTCTATCATGCCTGTATAAGCTGAGCTCCGTACAAACCCTCAACCTAAGTGTTTGGGGATTGTGATCAGCTGTAAGGACCACTGTCACCAAGCTGGACTTGTGTCATAAGTGTAGCCAGTCTTTACCATCAAATTAATGAGTTTCCATGATTCTCCTAGAGGCACAATAAGACTGATAGCAAGCAACATTGGCTCACCATGGTAAACATTTTATATTGTCTTTTTTTTTTTTTTTACCACCCTGCCCCTATTAAAATTTTTTTTTGGCTACACTGGGTCTTTATTTCTTTGTTGAGGCATGCGGGCTTTTCTAGTTGTGATGTGTGGGCTTAGTTGCCCCCTGGCATGTGGGATCTTAGGTCTCCAATCAGAGTTTGAACCTGTGTCCCCTGCATTGGAAGGCAGATTCTTAACCACTGGACCACCAAGGAAGTCTCAACAGTGTCTTGCTTAATGCATACCCAAATTCTAAGATACAAGTGGAATGATTATAGTTGAGGTAGCTGAGGTACAGAGGGTGAATAACTGGCCCAAAGTCACACAGCTAGGAGAGGGTAGAACTTGATTTGAAATATGTTTCATTCTCAGGTTTCTTTCTTTCTTCCTTTCTTTCTTTTTTTGTGGGCTCTGTTGATATTGGGCTCTTATAACTTTTCACTCTTCTATAGCTCCCCAACCTCCTCCCCTCCTGTTGGGTGACACATTAAATCCTATAGGTGAAAATATGAGCTTGTGGAGCTGGTTTATATCCAGTCTTCATAGGATGACCTTGCAAATCTTGGCTCAGAACCACTGGGTCAGCTACTAATTGACATTATGGTAAATATTTATTCATGTATTTACTTATTTTCTTTCTCTCCTTACTAGAATGTAAGCTCCAGAAAATGTTTATAGTGTTCACTACTATATTCCATTGTGTAGAACAGTTGCTGCTACACAGTAGGTGCTCCATAAATGTTTGCTCAATGAATAAATTCATTGTTTGTTGATTTCATAGCTTAATTATCAGAGATACCATCTTGTTTCTAAGCTAATTGGAAGCACCTCCCTCCTCCCTCTTCTCTTCCTGCAAATATACCTTACTATACTTTATCCTCATGAGATTATTGTGCTTAACTGGTTAGATCACATATTTGAAACCATGAAGCACTTTAGATGTGTAATCCTTATAAAAGTGGAGTCCTTTTATGTCCCATGCTCTATGTAGCTGTGATCTGAGAACCCAGTCCAAGGCACTGAGTATTATAAAAGGAAGCTAAATTTTTACTTGTGTCCCTTGAATAACATTAAATTTGATCCAATTCATAATCTATAACAATGATTCCAGAAAGTATCTTTTCTTTCTTTAATTCTTTCCCACTTGCTATTTCTCTGGTTATACCAAAGTCTTTCTTAATGTTTAACCCATCTGGCTTTGTCTTTTCTTCCTTATGGTTACCAAAGGGTAAAAGGCAGGAGGGATAAATTGAGAGTTTGGGACTAACAGGCACACACTACTAAATATAAAGTAGATAAACAACAAGGTTCTACTTTATAGCACAAGGAACTATATTTGATATCTTGTAATAACCTATAATGGGAAAGAATCTGAGAAGAAAAAATTTATCTACCTATATATCTGAATCACTTTGCTGTACACCAGAAACATAGCGTTGGAAACCAACTATGCTTCAATAAGATGAGAAACAAAAAAACAGTGCCTGGTACACAGTAAACACTCAATATTCTTAGCTGCTTCTGTTGTTATTATTGGCAGTAGTAGTAGTAGCAGTAACATCATCTAACTCCTAATTGTACCCACTAAGTATCTGAGAATCAAGAGACTAAAAAGGAAACTCTAGAGATAGCAAAGGGAAGGAACGAATTTTAGTGGACAAGATCAAGTCTCTCTCTGTTTCATAGGCATACAGGAGAGTGATGAACTGGGAGAGGTGGGGAAAGGTGGAAATTTCATTACAGAGCCTTGCACCTGTCAATGAGACAATAAGTATTATAAGCGTTTGTTTATTAGAGAACTCTCTTCTCTTTGCAATGCAGTTCATGGTACATATTTTCAGTATATTCTTACAATGATGCTGCTTTTTTGGACCAGCCATCTTCAAGTATTTTAAATTTTCATCTAACACCACCTTGAGACTCCCTGCTTGTACTGTCTGACCTTCTCTTTTGATTTTCTTCTTCCATTTTTATAGCTTTCCCACTGATCACAGTGTTAAGTCTCTCAGAGACTCTTCTGAAGATCTCCTCTTGGCAATTTTCTTGCTACGTGGTACCAGAAACATCTTTTTTAAGCCCTCTTTGGCATTGAGGAGAGGCAGGTTGAGACCAGTTCAGTCTGTTTTCAGTTTGTTTCACAAACTCCAGCAATGTCAGGGCATGGGGTAAACTGCGTGGAGATAATTGCTGGTACTGGGGGAACTTCCCAGGTCCAGTATCCTCCGACCACAGCCGTGAAGCCCACCAGAGAACTGATGTGACTGCTATGAGCATGAGCAGGGCAGGCAGGGCTAAGAAACCTAATTTCATATGAGCCCAGGGTGACTAGATGAATCCTAATTTGGAAAGGACTATAATTGAGTCTGTCTGGACTCTTGTTTCCAATGTATAAATTGGAGGCAATTTAATAAAATTTAGCATTTCAGGGATAAAAGATACAGTCTAGAGAGGGACTAGGGTTTTTTGCATTATAAGCCTGGAATATCCTTTTTCTTTACCTATAGGATCTCTTTTTCCAATTGTATTTTTCTCATAACACAGATGTGATCTGATTTCGAAAGGAGTCCCGAGTTAAGAAAATCCAAACTTACAAATAAGATACAATCAGGAAGTGCTGATTTGCTTCTTCATTTTATTCTCCATTTTTAAAAGTAGCTTTTAAAGTTGTGAATTCTCCTGGGTGCCATGTATATCTGCCTTGGAGCATTAACTTTCTACTCAAGTCTTACAGGAGTTGGGGTGATGTGGAGGAAAGAACAGAGAAACTGAAGGCTAAGGCAGTGGGAACCACTGCCAGTAAAGCTCAAGGTGAAATGAAGATGAAAATGTGTCTGCATTTTAACTTAATGCAAAAGGGAAACACAGTGAGCTCCCCGGGAGGAATTTAACATGCATCCTTGTTAATTCTGCAAGGAGAGGCACAACCTTAAGGCTGGTCCCTGCTAACCTGGTGAACTTAGAGAGGTACATTTTCTGGAGATCTGCCAAGTAGGTAGGAGCAGATGGAGGGGATGAAGACAGAGAAATAGTTCTTGGTAAAGTGACCCAAGGACACCAAACTAAATCCCCATCCAGTGTTCTTAATGTAATGGGCAATACCATCCATCCTTAATTTGACAATTTCCCAGGTGTCTACTGACCCTTTCACAGCAAGAGGCAGTACAGGGATGTGGTTAAAACTCAGGTTCTGTAGGCCATCAACCAGGATTTGAGTCCTGCATACATAGATGACAGGTTATATCCGCTTGGGTGAGTTGGTAAAATGGAGCTTTTAAATACTGTACACCATTCTTCTGAGAATATAAAGTGCTTAGTATAGAGCCTGGTACTGGGTAACTGCTGCCATTATTATTTTCATTATTATTATTATTGTTAATTTTCCCAGGGACACAAAAGAGGATTTCTCTTCGAAGAGTGGAAGTTTCCATGACTATTTCTAAGTATGGACTTGGCTTGCAATTCCATTTACCTCAGCTGGTGCTCATGCATCATTGGAAATCTGAGCTGCAAAACCCCAGTGCCTCAGTCTGCATCTGCCTTTTGCAGGAAGAGGATCTCTGCTGAGATAATAGTGCCACCAGATGAGAGGTAGGTGATTCACCACTAATCATCCGCTACTTACTCACTTTCACTACAGAGGAGCCAGGCATCCCACACACAGTGGGCTCCAAGCACGGAGCCATGGGGCCTCGCTGGGCAGGGAGGTGAGAGTGGGGTTAGAGCTGAAGGCTGAAGCCCAGCCTAGTAAGAGCCACTCCCTACCCTCCAGCTGAGTTTTTGGCGTGATGTCCTGCCTCTGCTTGTGTCTACCCTAGAGTCAGACAGTCAGCCAAGGCCAGGAGTCTACTTCCTAGATCTTTGAAAGTCATGAGCTCATCTGTGAAATGAAGGTAATAATGACTTTTACCTTAATGGCTTTTAATGAATAGCAAATAAGATCTTGGCCCAATGTAAAAATTCAGTTAATAATTATTGTGTTGGTCCTTTGACTTAGAACTCCCCCTCTCCTCCCCTCTCCCCATCCTCCTTGCCTGGCTTGTCCTCCCTGGATGACCCTGGTCACAGTGAACACCTCTCCCCTCACTTCAGTCCATTTTATGTTTCTCATCAGCATGCGCAGACCTTATGGCAAAAGTGCTCTTGTCTATGAGCTTTATTATTTTAAACATTATTAAAATTTGCATCATGAAAATATTCATTAAGTAATGACTTTATTCATTTATTCTAAGATATGTAGTTAAATATCAGCTCTATATGCACACTTCCACATATGCTGATGATCTGGCAATAGACAAAAGAGGTAACAGGTAAAACACTGCCTTCATGGTGCTTGCTATAGAGGATGAGATAGATGCATGTACACACATATAAAAATGTGTGCAAAAATAGGTGTGACGTTTAAAGAATAAGGCAGACCACTAACTTGAAAAGATACCTGGACCCCTATGTTCATACCTGCACTATTTATAATAGCCAAGATATAGAAGCAACCCACGTGTCCATCAACAGACAAATGAATAAAGATGTGGTATATTTATACAATGGACTATTAGTCATAGCAAAGAATGAAATAATGCCATTTGCAGCAACATGGATGGACCTAGAGAATACTATGTTTAGTGAAATAAGTCAGAGAAATACAAATGCAATATCACTTATATGTGAAGTCTAAAACATAGACTGTATATAGCAAAATAGAAACAGATTCAGATATAGAAAATGAACTAGTGGTTACCAGAGGGGGAGGGCAGTGTGGAGGGGCAAGATAGGGGTATAGGATTAAGAGATACAAACTACTAGGCATAAAATGGATCAGTAACAAGAACGTGTTATACAGTGATGGGAATTATATCCATTACCTTATAACTTTGACTGGAAGATACTTTATAAAAATACTGAATCATTGCTGCACACCTGAAACTAACATAATACTGTAAGTCAACTGTACTTCAATAAACAGAGAGAAAGAGAATATGACAGACAACTTGGTACCTGCCTCTCAAGTGAAGACATAGAATGCTTTTCCCCTAGAAGGACCTCAGTGTACCTTCTCAGTCACATCTGCTCTGGTTCCCGCAAGCCCAGAGGGACCAGTCATCCTAGCCAGTGTGCTAACCATGTGTCTGCTTTTCCTTACAGTTTTACCATCCACACATTGGACACTTGATCCTATTTTAATTCAGTTGTCTATTTCAATACCATATTATCTGTATATTTTCTGTGACTCCTTTCACTCTACATTATGGCTTCAGAGATGATCTTCACTGATCCCGAGGGTTGTAGTTAACTCAACTGATACTGTTGGGGCATGTTACATGTGTTGTTTTCTTGCACAGAATGTGTACGTTCTATTATTGGTGTATATTTGGGCTGTATCATTTAAAAACATTGCTTTCATGCTGCATTGGCAATTCTTGAAACTGTCTCCTGCTTCCCACATGTAAGAGTTCCTACCAGAGTGGAAATTCTGGGTGTTTTTTCAGCTACTTGAAAATGTCTAGAGAATGTAGCCTCTTCCTTTGGGTCCTTATTGCTGCCTCTTACAGAGAGGATGGTCAGAGTTGGCTTAAAGGACATGGATAAGTGGATCCATGTAGTTCAAACTTGTAATTGTTCAAGGGTCAACTAGAATTTGAGTAGCCTGGTGCTGAAGTTTAAAGATGAAATTAAGTCCCCAAATATCTCAAAGTCACTGTTGTTGGGAAGAAGCTGTGGGAAAGGGCCGAAGAACTGTAAGAAAACCTTTCTCTTGCTTCCACATCAGTGCAGGCTATCAGGAGCCAGTATATATATTGATACATCAACTGATTCCTTACTGTTGGGCTATTCAAAAAGATCTTCATTTTTCTCTAGGTCAAGAAGGTCAATGCTAGGAATCTCTTTCCCATCCTGGCATGCAGATGGAGAGCCTCAGAGTCCCTCATCCCCTGGGTAGTAGACTGAGGCTTCTGGCACCAGTTCTGGCACCAGACTGCAGGCTTCGGGCAGCTCAGAGGCAACCGAAGCCATCCGTGCAGCCAGGCAACAAGGGAGGGATTACAGGCCTTGATTAGCTGTGCAGAGAAGGCCTCTGGCAGAACAAAATGGGATCTCGAGGCCTCGCCAGGTCATGCAGAGCATTTTGCCTCTGTGATCCAGGTCAGACAGGGCTGCCAAGGTTCGCTGTTGTCCTGGCTGTGCCAGCACAGAGGAAATGAGCCTGGCTTGCTGGCTGCCTGCACCCAGTGGAGTACCTGCTCCCGAGGTGCGGGGCTGATCAACTCTAAAGTCTTCGTTGCCCTTTCAGGGAGGCCGGCAAATCCTTTCCTCCCTGGAATGAGATTTCTTCAGGGGAACTGTGTCTCTGGTGTCTCACAGAAGGTGATGTTCACTGACCAGGCTAGCAAGAAGGCTGCATGTTGGCATGTTGAACAGAGGGATTGTTCCCACTTCAGAGCTTAGAGGATAGGTCAGAAGAGCCCTTCTTGGTCTCAAAGTGTCTTGGGAGCATCACAGATGGGACATCTTGGCCCACAGTTGCTCTTTAAGCATTCGCCCCATTTGGAATAAACAATGGAGCAGCTTGGCTTTCAAAGGGCAGCCAGGCCTGCTGGAGAGGCTCTCCAGATGGTGGGAAAAAAGCCAGGAGTGCTCCAGGCACGGGACTCTGGTGGTTCCAGAAGCTTGGACATGCCAGATCACAGGGCACCAAGAACGCCAACCTTCTGTTGCCTCTGCTCTCTGCAAAGTCTGGGTGAGTTCTCCCTTCAGAATGGAGGAGCTTCTCCTCTGGAGCCTTCTGAGGCTACTACAGAGAGGATGGGGTGATCACGTTCAATGAGAGAGGGAGCACTCCTGCTCAGCTTCGAGGCCTTCTTGGCCTTTGAGTCTGTTGTCTGTGGTGTCTCTCTTACCCTCAGAGCTCATCTCAGCAGGACTTGACTCCCTTAGTCCAAAATTCCCATTCCCTAACCTCTCCCACACTATGAGGCACAAGTGAGAACCTCAGCACCCAAACTCCCAAGCCTTCTCACTCTAGGACAAAGCCCTCTCATGATGCCCTGATCCTGTAAGAGCAGTTAATAATGAAAGAGCCTATTGGCATCCTAGCCATGTGCATCTGACCTCAGGGGAGAGGGTGGGGCATGATCTTGGTGGTTAGAGAGCATGGTGAGAATCCCTGCTCTGCCACTTCCTAACCAGGTGTCTTGGGCAAATCGCTCAATGATACAATAGAAAAAGACTCTTGAACGTCCTAGGCTGTTGTGAGGTCAATGAGATTTTTCTAAAGAGAGAGTGGGAGAAAGAATGAACAAGCTAAGCACAACACCTGCGTGCCTAGTTGTTAGTGTGTTTCTAATGGAAAATGTTCATATGCACAATTTTTTCAAAAGTTTTAAATAATTTCAAGAAAACTCTAGGTTAAGATGCTTAAGTACAAGTCATTATATCCAATGACTTATTGTTTTTAGATTAGGAAAATGGGGCTAAGCCCCAAGAGAAGTGACCCCCTTATAGTCACTTAGTCACTTAGGAGCAGAGCCAGAGCTAGGAATTGGGACTCCCATCTCTAGTGCTCTCTGCCCGGCCGTTTGCCTTACAAGGAGCCAAACAGGCCTCACCGTTATCACCTACCATCTGCTAAATAAGAGTGGTTGGCAAGAGATTCTCCTTACACTGCAGGGAACAGAAAATTGCTCAATTCATTTCCTCATAGACAGTGGTGAAAATCTCATTCAGGAGAAAAATGGGAGTGTGTAGGTGATCAATCTGGTGCTACCCTGGTGTTAGTCCTCGTAGAGGACAGCCTCAGTGTAATGAGCTTTCAACTACTTTGGGCTCCATCTGTGCTGGACATCTTCTCTTTGTCCCTCCAGATCTGCTATCCTTCATCCCCACTCTGCTCTCTGGCCTGGAAGCTGACCAGTGTAGACCACACCAATAGGCTTCCTTGCCCTTTGGCTTATGGTTCAGTTCAACCAATCAAGAGCCCCAGGGGGAAAATCAGAGGGAAGGAAAGTGAGAATAGTGAATGACTTCTCTCTATGTGAGGTTGCCTCCATCTAGCCATGTGGCTCAACAGAAGGTCACTGCTCCTCACAAGGTGACCTGCTCTAGATGACTTTGTCCTTTGGAGCCAACATAACCCTTCCTCTCCTTTCCTCTTTGGGCTCTTTTCTTTTTAACCTTGGGATGTTGTAACATCCTTTGTGGATTTCCTAGATCCTGTCCACATCTTTGTAAATACTCCCTTTGTAAATGAACTATCCTTGGAATTATCCTGAGTGTGCCATGTACTTTATTTTGGGACTCTAATTGATACACTGATCATCACCTTATGTCAAACCAAGATCTAGCTAGAGGTTCAGTTCAGTTCAGTTCAGTCGCTCAGTCATGTCCGACTCTTTGCGACCCCATGAATTGCAGCACGCCAGGCCTCTCTGTCCATCACCAACTCCCGGAGTCTACCCAAACCCATGTCCATCGAGTCGGTGATGCCATCCAACCATCTCATCCTCTGTCATCCCCTTCTCCTCCCGCCCCCAATCCTACCCAGCATTAGGGTCTTTTCCAATGAGTCAACCCTTCGCATGAGGTGGCCAAAGTATTGGAGTTTCAGCTTCAACATCAGTCCTTCCAATGAACACCCAGGACTGATCTCTTTTAGGATGGATTGATTGGATCTCCTTGCAGTCCAAGGGACTCTCAAGAGTCTTCTCGAACACCACAGTTCAAAAGCATCAATTCTTCAGCGCTCAGCTTTCTTCACCGTCCAACTCTCACATCCATACATGACCACTGGCAAAACCATAGCCTTGACTAGATGGACTTTTGTTGGCAAAGTAACGTCTCTGCTTTTAAATATGCTATCTAGGTTGGTCATAACCTTCCTTCCAAGGAGTAAGCGTCTTTTAATTTCATGGCTGCAGTCACCATCTGCAGTGATTCTGGAGCCCAAAAAAATAAAGTCTGACACTGTTTCCACTGTTTCCCCATCTATTTCCCAGGAAGTGATGGGACCATATGCCATGATCTTAGTTTTCTGAACGTTGAGCTTTAAGCTGACTTTTTCACTCTCCTCTTTCACCTTCATCAAGAGGCTCTTTAGTTCTTCTTCACTTTCTGCCATAAGGGTGGTGTCATCCGCATATCTGAGGTTATTGATATTTCTCCCGGCAATGTTGATTCCAGCTTGTGTTTCTTCCAGCCCAGCATTTCTCATGATGTACTCTGCATATAAGTTAAATAAGCAGGGTGACAATATACAGCCTTGACGTACTCCTTTTCCTATTTGGGACCAGTCTGTTGTTCCATGTCCAGTTCTAACTGTTGCTTCCTGACCTGAAAACCTGTGTTAATTAGGAAGAAAATCCTGTATGAAATAACACTGTCTTTCTGAATGTGCCTCCTTTCTTGCTCTATCTCCCTTACTTAGCTGTCTTAGGAGCCTGGCTAGAGAGATTTGTTGATGATTGGAATGGTGTCTTATGTATCTTCCATACTGTAAGAGAAGTACATGATATCAGAAATAACAGATAAAGTGAATAGAGTGGGGATTTGATCATCTGGTCAACCTCAGTCTCTCTCTCGCTCGCTCGCTCGCTCGCTTCCTTTTTAACTTGTGAATTTCATAGGGCTTCTTTTCAGTTTCTGACTGAACTTTACAAAAGCAACCTGAAAAGCTATCAAGTACTATGACTTTTTAACCTAACCCTAAACCTAACCTTAGTAGTTAGGACACGTGAGTCCTTAAGATATGAAGACATGATCAGTTAAAATATAAACCATCATTATAGTTGGTAGAATTGGTGAGTCAAGCAGCTTAAATTTACAGTCATCATGAAGGAGGAAACAGAACAGGCTCTATCTTGAAAGCAGGACTTCATCTTGGGCCGGACTGTGGACTTTGAGCCATATGCCCAGTATCTTTGCGAACGACATACCAACTGGGAAACCAGGCCCCTGGAAGGAAGAGCCCCAGGGCCCTCCATCGCCTAAAAGAATACCCTAATTATCTGTGTAGCTGGACAGAATCATACATTCTATTATGCTTATTGGGGTATGACCACAAGCCTATTGATAATTGTCCACTGTTAACTACCTAGGCTTCAGTTCAGTTCAGTTCATTCACTCAGTCGTGTCTGACTCTTTGCGACCCCATGAATCACAGCACGCCAGGCCTCCCTGTCCATCACCAACTCCCGGAGTTTACCCAAACCCATGTCCATCGAGTCGGTGATGCCATCCAACCATCTCATCCTCTGTTGTCCCCTTCTCCTCCTGCCCCAATCCTTCCCAGCATTAGGGTCTTTTCCAATGAGTCAACTCTTCGCATGAGGTGGCCAAAGTATTAGAGTTTCAGCTTCAACATCAGTCCTTCCAATGAACACCTAGGACTGATCTCCTTTAGGAAGGACTGGTTGGATCTTCTTGCAGTCCAAGAATCATGGGTTAACTTTGACTGTATCTTTCTTTTTCCTTTGTTCAGACTAGTTTCAGGGAATTTGGAGAGGTGGGTTTGGGCACGTATGCTTAAGGTATATAAGGTTTTCACAAAAACTGGTCAGGGTCCTTGGCTAAGAGGAGACTCTGCCTTGGGCCTGCTGGTGTAATAAACTGCACTCCGCTATCTGTATTGTCCTTCTGAGTGAGTTTGTTTCCCGGAACGCATGGCAACAACAATCATACTTTTTCTTCTTCAGTATTTTCTTGCTTTTGTTCTCCATAAAAAACTAGATAGTAAGCTCTTTGAGGACAAGATATATGTTTTAATAATTAATTCATTTTTGTATTTACAAGTATTTATTTGGCACCTGCAATGTGCCAGGCACTGGAGATGCAGTGGTTACATATCATAAAGAAAGATATCACTATAGTTAAAGAATATAGTTTAACCCAAGGCAAACTTTGACTATTGGCTGTCTGGCTGTTTCGTTAATAAAGTTTTATTGGCACACAGACATGCTCATTTGTTTACTAGTGTCTATGACTGCTTTCAAGCTACAAGACAGAGTTGGGTAGCTACAAAAGAGATTGTATATCTTGCCAAGCCCATAATATTTATTTGTAGCCTTTTATAGAAAGTTTGCTGACTTCTGGCCTAGTCATATACCTTCCCAGTACCTGGTGAAGAAAAAGCCATAGTTTTTGTCCCGCTCTACAAATACTTTATGGTTAGAGCAACAGATTATTCACAGCTGAAAAGCATCACCATTGTTATAATAGTAGGAAATAATCCTTAGTGGATTATTTTTAATCTTTGCATTTTAAAGAATTTGCTGAAATATATAGATGCTGTTGACATACGAACAATTTTCTTGCCTTTTTTTGGTGGATCAGTGTGAATTCAATACACCTGTGCAACTGTGCAAGAAGTTTCAAAGAGGAAAATATTCTGATGCATGAGGTGGGGGAAAGGATTGAATAGAACCTTGATTGCTACCATTCCAGAATGTGTCATCTGGTTTTCTGCTGCTCTTAGTCTTCTCTAAACACACTTATGCTGTGAATTTTTCTCAACTTTTTGTTCATAAATACTTGAAGAAAAGCAATGAACTCAGAAGTCCCTTTTAACCATTTCCTTCTCATTTGTATTGAACAACACAAATGTGTGGCTATGGGATTCTCTGGGATTGAGGCACAGTTAGAAGGAAGAGGGTAAAAGCCAGGGTCATTGGCATGGTCTGGTGTGTCCATCCTCTGTGTAGCATGTCTGAATAACACCCAGAATGACATTTAAATATGTGCAAGGTGTTCCCTCTGACTCCTTGTGGGTTTAGGATGTTTGTCTTGTTCTGAGGACTGTGTATTGTACTGAGTATTATTAAAATTTGAAAAGAAAAGGAATGCAACTACTTCTCCAAATGAATAGTTGTTTTTTTTTAATTAAAATTAGAATGCTAATGAAAGAAGCTGTGGCATTCCCTAAAGCTAAGGAAAGGACAATGTTGTAGATATTCTAGGGAAAAATAAAGGAAAAAGAAATAAACAAGGATTGATCTAAGCACATTGTATGAAAAGCTGACAATTCTGATTTTGAATTACTCAGTGTCTAAAACTGGCTTATACATACTCTTCTGGAGCACAAACAAAAATCTTATGAGTGGAAATTTACCCAGTCCAAGGTAGACTTATGACTTCTTATGGTCTCAGTTATTATTTAGCATGATTAGTTCAATTCAGAAGGAATTTATTACTTTGTGTTCTAGGTACTGTGATCATCCTAAAAATATAGTAATGATGCAGTTAATAATTTAATTGCCATACATAGTTAGAATGGGCTGTAAAATCCAGTGAAAGGTGGAATTACTGAGAGATGGAAATAATACAGAAAATATTTTGATATTAGATTAGTCATTAGAATGATAAGAGAGGAGCCTACTCCAACAGATAGGACTCAGTTGAAAAGTTACATGTGATTGGATCATAGAAAACTAGCTCTTAGTAAGGAGATGGAAAGGCCACCCAAGATTTTAAAAATCAGTGTGATACTGAAGACAGTGGGGGACCATTAAGGTTCTGAGGAGTGGATTCGGATGCTTGTAGCTTCTCTCTAACATTGAGATGCTAGCTGTGTTTGATGGCTTGGAGAGATGAGAAATTGGAGGTGGAGAGGCCACTTAGGTGGGGACTGCAAAATTTCAGGTAAGGATAAATGTTATTATAGAAATAAACTTTCTTTTGGAATGCCCTAAGCAGGTTGGGTGGGTACCTGTCAGAATATGAATGCGAAGGAGATAAGAGTATGGGACTAAGTGTCTGATTATGTGGAAGTGGTTTACAGAGCGGGCTTCAATATGGAGAGACAATGTGTATCCCAGTAAGATTGTAGCTAAGACACACTAATGAAGATAAAAAATTAACACATTTCCAGACCTTCTATACTGAACTAGGTTGGTTTGGCTCTTTAGGACCTAATTCAAGAATGCCCCTCTTCCAAGAATTTTCTAGCCACAGAAACAGATCTTGGTTGTATTTTTTAAGCAATTGTAGAGAAAATTGTAGAAAAAGGGCAATGTCTTTTATGTCTTTGTTATCCACTAAATATTCTAGTATAGTATCAGGCATTCAGTGAGTGATGCGATACGCATGCAGAACAAATCTCCCTGATAGATAACTTATGAAACAATAGGTCATGTACACATCAAAGCTAGCTGCCTAGAATGGTGAGATGTGAAGACCAGAGATTCTCCAGAGTCAGGGAGATAACCATCAGGTCTATCTGGACATAGCTAGGAGAGTTCTTTAAAAAATTCAAGAGTCATGACAATGGTGGAGGAGGGATTCTTTGGAGACTGGGAATGGTGCCCTGAGGGCTCCTGCAATGATAACATCAGAGTGCTTTAAAGCATTAAGTTGAAGTGCTAACAGATCTGAAATATAGATGGAACAACATATGAGGTCAGTTCTGGTGATTTTAATCAAAGGGGAATGATACTTATTTGTCCATGGGTTCATGGGAAAAGAAGTTAGAACATTAAGAAGTGGTAGAATTTGTTAGTGAGGGCTCTCTTCACAAAGTGCTGAAAGGATGCGGCTGAAGATTGGGAAACTTTCCAAAATTAATTATTTCCCAATATTGCCTGTGAGACTGAAGCCAAACCTTCTCTCTCCCTCTGCCCCCACCCCCAGCACAGGATTGCCATCATTTGTGGGACACAAACTACACAAAGACTAGTGTACCTTTAGCACACATATCATTTAATATTGAAATATTAGAAGCATTCTTATTAAAATCAGAAATAAGAGACGTTTGGCTATTATGATTGCTGCTATTCAACATTATAATGGAAGTTCTAGACAATACAATAAGACATGGAAAATAGGTAATAAGTGCTAAAAAGAAAGAGATACAACTGATACTATCTGGAATTGATGTGAAAATCTAAGTAGTTGTTAGGTAATTTTGAATCTTCCATTAGAACTCAGGAAAATTTAGCAAGTTCAGTGGATACTATTCATCTATCATCTCTCTAAATATCTATTTCTATACATTGGTAATAGTTATAAAGTATACTTTTCTTATGTGAACATGAGGAAAATTATAAAACTTATTGAAGGATGGAAAAGAAGACTCGATGAAAGAGAAATATGCCATGTTTGTGCTTAGGAAGACTAAATAAATTCTTCATAAATTAAACATCATTCAGTACATTCCCAATCAAATTTCTATAGAACTCAACTGATTAATTCTAATATCTTTGTGGAATAGAAAATGCATGAATTAATTTTTTTGAAAAAGGAAAATGGTGACGGGAATATCTCTTGTTAGACATCAAAATATGCTATCAAACTATAATAATGAATAAGATATGGTATTGGGATGGAGATAGACTTTTTTAAAAGTTCAGTGGAATACACAAGAATCCAGAGATAAATTAAACTAGGGATAAAGATATTCTAGAGATAATGCTTCACATAACTGAGAAAAGACCTTGGGACAACTGGCTAGCCATCTGAGAAAAAAGAAAATTAGATCCATATCTAAAACAATGTGCAAAATTAATTCCAGATAAATTGAAAATAAAAATTTATAAACATCATTATAAGAAAATATAGGAAAGAGCTAAATATTGGGGCATGGAAGATTTTAAGGTAAACACAGAAGTTCATTAATTTGACTTTATGTCGATTAACTGAATAAAATTCAATACTGTATATGTTGCAAATATTTTCTTTCAGTGTAGTGGGTAAATACTTGAAATATATAAAGAATTTCTATTAATCAATAAGAAGAAATGATTAAGAGGCAAAGAAATATGAGCAGGTAATACATAGAAAAAGAAATTCAAATGACCAGAAACATGAAAGGATAGAAAACTTCACTTATCACTAGAAAAATAGAAATTACACAGCAATGAAATGTCAGCTTTACCCCACCAATTTGGAAAACAAGGAGGAAAGAGGTAAGATAGGGAGAAAAGAAGACCATGAAGATTTTCGTATACACTGTTGTTGGTGCTGATATTGATTGACATAGCCTCTTTTGGAGAAAAAGTTCACAATGTTTTTCAAAACTTAATATGCATTTCCTCTTCTTTGGCAATTTTAAATCTAAGGATTTTCCTAGAAAAATATTCCCACATGTACACAATGCAAGGTATATATTGCAATATTCCTTATTATAGTGACAAATTGTGTATGACTAAATGTCCCATCAGGTAGGTACAGTTAAATGAAATATAACACATTCATTCTATGAAGCATTGTGCAGTAATGAAAAAGAATGGGGTATCTATGTATACCGTCATAGAAAGATCTCTTAATACATACAGTCATTTGAAATAAAAAGCAATTTATAAAACAATTCACAATATAATGCTGTTTATATGAAAAGCAAATGAAAATACCTAATTCTAAGTTGAAGCGTATATACATATGAATGTATAGAACAAGGTTTCATATATATATGTATATGTGGTGATGTTTAGTCTCTAAATAGTGTCTGACTCTTGTGACCCCATGGACTGTAGCCTGCCAAGCTCTTCTGTCCATGGAATTTTCCAGGCAAGAATACTGGAGTGCGTTGCAATTTCCCTTCTCCTATGTGTGTGTGTGTGTGTGTGTGTGTGTGTGTGTATATACACCAAAGTGCATAAAATTATTTCTGAAGAAGACTGTGAGATTGGAGTAGCAAAGATGATCTTTTGGTAGAATTATTTGTTTGAATTTTTGTAAGAAAATTGACCCAGGCTCCTGCATTGAAGGCAGAATCTTTACTGTCTGAGCCACCAGGGAAGCCCACTTGTATGATTAACAATAGTATATTGCTTAAGAAGTAAATCAAAAATCTAAGCACACAAGTATACAAGATTATGGCTCATGCCTACAAAGAGCTTGATCTAAGCATTTTTTTTTAACATTATACAATTGTGCATTCCTCCTTTCCAGCAAACTTCTTAATTCCCCTTTTAGGATTTATCCTTGGAAATGTCAATGCCAGAGACTGATCCGTTAATTAGCTACATTTCTGAGTATACAATTACTTGAAAGGATAACAGATGTTGCATCTCACATCTCAGTTCAGTTCAGTCGCTCAGTCGTGTCCGACTCTCTGCGACCCCATGAACTGCAGCACGCCAGGCCTCTCTGTCCATCACCAACTCCTGGAGTCTACCCAAACCCATGTCCATCGAGTCGGTGATGCCATCCAACCATCTCATCCTCTGTCATCCCCTTCTCCTCCCGCCCCTAATCCTACCCAGCATTAGGGTCTTTTCCAATGAGTCAACCCTTCGCATGAGGTGCATCTCACATCTAGACCTTGGCTAATGTGTAGATCATTAACTCAGGTCTGACTCACATTCATTTTTATGAGGATATAGGAGAGTTCTTATCTTTTTTAAATTAAAAAAAAAGAAAGATTTTAAAATCTTTTAAAAGCTTTTTAGGTCTTCTAAAATTACTAAAAATTTCAGCTCTTCAGGGATTTGAATTTACTATTCCACACTAACTTTTCACCAGATTTTTTACATTATCCTGAGTTCTCTAATATTGATCACATCAATGAATAGAATCTAGCCTTTAGCCAAAATAATTGGACTTTTAATTATATAATCAAACAAACCAGAATGACCATACCTAAAAACTGGTTTTGCTCAGCACTTGCTTTGCAAAACAAAAAAGTTGTGCAAAATCAATAATGGCAAAACTTATCTGCAGGAAAGGGCTCTTTTGTATGGCTGTCTCTTTTGAAACACCTCCTCATTCCCTTTCTGTGGGCTTCACCAGACCTGGCAAACCAGGCGCAAACTGTCTGGAGAACTTTGCTTTGTAATCTTTGGAAAATCTGGCTTTTGAATTTTAAAAGGAAAAGGAAAGTAGGTAGTCAACTGAACTGCCAAAGTTTGCCCCATCACATCCTTGAGCTGCCACAAGTTCAGTTTGGTTCAGCAACATCGCTGAGCACCTGCCAGGTCCCAGGAAGAATAGCAGGAACTTGGGTGTGAATATGAGCCCCATAAGACCTTCCCCTTGGGCTGCCACACCCTTGTGGTCACAAAAGTGGGTTATAGAGAGAACAACCGAGCTGCATAAACCACTCCACTTATTCAACAAGTATTTCTTAAGCCCTTATGTGTCAGGCAATGTGCTAAGCCCTAGGGGACACATGTACAAGACCCTCATACTCTTATGAGTTCACAGTCTAGAGAGGATGAGGGACAATGAAAGCATGAAGATACTGTGTGAAACGTGCTGTGATGGTGCTGGACATACAGCATCCTAGTAGGGACTTAAGTGGGTAACAAGCCTATTCCTGGGGGTCAGAAAAGGCCTCTTTAAGGAAGAGAGAATTAAAACATGCAACCAGATACTTGAAAGATGAGTAAAAGTTTGTAAACCAAGAGATAGGAGAGGGTGACAAGGGATTATGGTGGGGATGACCTTGTGCCCGGCACTGTGATGGGCCCCTGGGAGACCCGCCCTCACAAAGGCTTGCATCCCTGTCGGCATCTGTTCCCCACGCAGACTAGAATTCGTCAGCCTGTTCTCTTTCCTTTGCCTCTGACCGTCATCCCTGACTCCTTCGCCTGTTCCCTAGAGGCTCCCTCATTCGTCCAGTACAGCAACAGACCCTGGACTCTGCTCTCTGTCTCCCCATTTCTACTCTTAGTGACTTGGTCCTCCTTTCACATCCCATCACCATCCAAAGACCACAAAATAACTGACATCACTCCATATTTAGGTAATTTCTTTTTCAGTGGCTGATTCTTGTGTGCCAATCCATGCCCTTGTAAAAGCAAGGGTGCTTATCTTCCCCAGGCTGCTCTGGGATGCTAAATCATCATAATAGCCCCACTTACTGTCCTTGCTTTCTGTAATGACGACAGTCAGGAAAACCTTTCCCTACCCCCAGCAACATCTTTTCTCCTGTGGCCTTATAGACACTTTTCAATTTGCAATTGAATTTGGCATAATCTGCACTTCTTAAGGGCTATACTTCACCAGGGAAAGATTCTGAGCTTATTCTAATAACCTCTTATCACGAATAGCATCTATTATACTAAGGAGTTTTCCAGAACCTTTACTTACATGATGAGCAGACCTCTCAACCACCCTTCTCACACTCACCCTCTCCCAATTAGAAAAATACGTAATTATACTGGGATATATGTATATATCTCCTGGAATTTGGCATCTGCTTCATAATTATTTAGGAACGTGACTCAGCAGTTTGGAAGGAGGTTGGAGGAGGGGAGGGGAGGAAACTTGCCCTTGTCAGAAGAGAAGAGAGGGAGAGGAGGAGTGAGGAGCACTAGGAGTTCTCTGGGCAATCGTTTGCCCAGTTTTCTTCCTTTATGTCAACTAAACATTAAGTTCTTCCAGGCTAGTGGCTGCATGATATATTGAACTGTCCTCAAATTGCATCATCCATAAAACCTTGCAAATAGTGGATTAGCAAACGATTTTTGTTCACGATGATAAGAAAAGTAGAGAAAAAAAAATCCTAAGCAAAAGAGATAAAAGTATGTGTGGGAGGAAAAGGCAAGTGCTGATGCTGACAACTTAGGTCAGAATATATATATATAGTTTTGATAAATAGCAATACCCAGAAGTGAGGTTGCTGGTTGATATGGTTGTTCTATTTTTAATTATTTGTATGATCTCGATAACTTTTTTCCCCTCAGTGGCTGCACCTATTTACATTCCCACCAACAGTGCCCAAAAGTTCCCTCTTCACATCCTCGCTAATACTTGCTATCTTTTTTTAAAAGTTTATTTATTTTTTAATTGAAGGATAATTGCTTTACAGAATTGTGTTGATTTCTGTCAAACATCAACATGAATCAGTCACAGGAATCTTTTGTTTTTGTTTATAATAGTGATGGGGTTCGGGACACACCTCATCATATGGTATCTTGGCAGAGTCAGTATTTCAGGCTGAAAGAATTTGAGAAATGGCATGGACAGGAAGGATTTTCTGACCTTCCCCTGAAGCAGGCTGTAAAGTCCTCATGTGACAGCTGCCCTCCTATATTCAGAGAAGCAGCATCCTTATCTTCGAAGATAAAGAGACACAGAGAGGAATCTGAGTGAACGGTCTTTGCTAAATTTTCCCCAGTTTACTATATTGAGCTCACCTTTGTCCTTTATCATCTGTTTCCACAGCTCTTCACCAAACTTAAGCAGAAAAACACTCACATTTAACTATTTCTTTAGGTCTTCATTTCCTTATGAAATTTCCCATGTCACATGAAGCTTACTATAAAGTGGTACGGTTTTCGGTTGTTAATCTGTCTTTTGTTACAGGGGTCCCAGTCAAGAATTTAGAAGGGTAGAGGGAAAAGATATTTTCCTCCCCTACAATAGCCATCCTAACAAGTATGAGGTGGTATCTCATTGTAGTTTCTTTTTTCTTTTTTTGGCTGCACTGGGTCTTCCTTGCTGTGCACAGACTTTCTCTAGTTGGTGTAAGCAGAGGCTACTCTTTGTTGCTGTGCACAGCTTTCTCGTTGTGGTGGCTTCTGTCTTGTTGCAGAGTACAGACTCTAGGCATGAGGGCTCAGTACTTAGGGCACACGGGCTTAGTTACCCCGTGACATGTGGAATTTTCCTGATCCTTGTCTCCTGCATTGGCAGGCACATTCTTAACCACTGGACCACCAGGGAAGTCCTCCTTGTGGTTTTGATTTGTACTTCCCTGATAATTTGTGATGTTGAGCACCTCTTTATATGTCTGTTGGACATTTGTGTGTCTTTAGAGAAAAGGCTATTCAAGTCCTTTGCCCATTGTAAGATAAGGTTGTTTGATTTTTTTTTTTTTTTTTTTGCTATTGAGTTGTAGAAGTTCCTTATATATTTTGGAAATTAACTGCTTTATCAGAGTATGATTTGCAGTTATTTTCTCCCATTCCACAGGTTGCCTTTTCACTCTATGGATCGTTTCCTTTGCTGTGCAGAAAGTTTTCAGCTTGATGTGGTCCTACTTATCTATTTTCGTTTTGGTTGCCTGTGTTTTGATGTCATTTTCATGGAATTATTACCAAGACCCATGTCATGTAGATATCCCCCTAGGTTCTCTTCTAGGAATTTTATATATTGGGGACTTGTGTTTAAGTCTTTAATCCATTTTGAGTTGATTTTTGTGTGTGGTTTAAGATAGGGGTCTCATTTTATTGTCTTACATGTGGTTATCTTCTGGATATATAGTCAAAAGAGTCAAAATCAGTATCTCAAAGAGATACTTGCCCTTCAAAGTTAATTATAACATTAATTACAATAGTCAAAGATACGGAAACAATCCAACTAATATTCTAGCATATGTATATACCACATTCTCTTCCTCTGTTGACAAGTTAATAAACAAAATATGGTATATTCACACAATGGAATATTATTCAGCCTTAAAAAAAAAGAAGGGTATCTCCCATTTGCAATAATGTGACCAGACCTGGGAGATATGCTAAGTGAAATAATCCATCACAGAAGGACAAACACTGCATGATTCCACTATATGAAGTTCAAATAGTCAAACAAATAAAATAAAAAAATCTGATGGTGGTTGCCAGGGGATGGAGGGAGCAGGAAATGGAGAACTGTTGTTCTGTGGGTATAAAATTATAGTTTTGCAAGATGAATAAAGTTCTAGAGACTTGCTGTACAACATCATGCCTCTAGTTAACAGTGTGGCATTTAAAAATTTAAGGGAGCAGATCTTAGGGTAAGTATTCTTGAAAGTGAAAGTTGCTCAGTCGTGTCTGACTCTTTGTGACCCCATGGACTGTACAGTCTATGGAATTCTCCAGGCCAGAATATTGGAGTGGAGCCTTTCCCTTCTCTAGGGGATCTTCCCAACCCAGGGATCAAAGCCAGGTGTCCCACATTGTAGGCAGATTCTTTACCAGCTGAGCCACAAGGGAAGTATTCTTACCACCCACAAAAAGCAAAGGTATGCAAGGAAATTTTTGGAGGTGATGTATAGGTTTATTACTTTGATTTTAGTGAGGGTATCATGGGATTATGTGTATGTCCAGTTTATAAAACTGCATGCATAAAATATGTGCACTTTTTGTATATCAGTTATTCCTCATTGTTATTCAGTTACTAAGTCATGTCCGACTCTTTGTGATCCCATGAACTGCAGCATGCCAGGCTTCCCTGTCCTTCACTATCTCCCGGACTTTTCTCAGACTCATATCCATTGAGTCAATGATGCTATTTAACCATCTCACCCTCTGCAGCTCTCTTCTCCTTTTGCTTTCCCAGCATTACAGTCTTATCCAGTAAGTTAACTCTTCACTGTAAAAAAAAAAGGTTACTTTTTTAAATCAATAATTTAACAGATGGGAAAAAGTAAGGAAATATTAACCTAAACTTTGATGTAGACACACATTCTGTGAAATGGGCATTCTGACTCTTAGCTGGGAATATAAATGGGTATTATTTTAATGCTTTGGAAGCAAATGGCAAATCACATTACATTTTTTATGTTCTTTAATCTCTATAGAATTATATTTCTATGATTTATCCTATGGAAATGTTTGGTTAGTATTAGTACTGAGAAAATATCACCAGTCCTAAAGTATTTATTTCACTATCATTTGTAACAAGCAATATTAGAAACAATCTGAATGTTCAACTCTGTGGGAATGTTTGAATAGACCAGAGAATATCCTCATGATTCTGTATTATGTAGGAGGGTGAGGTTAGCAAAACCCTGGAGGGTTAATTCTACAATACCCTGTCCTGCAGGGAGGTGACTGTCTTATTTCTTTAATGGTACAACTCTTGCCTAATTAATTAGGTCATTGTAGTGTCTATCTGTGGCTATGGCATTGTGCCTGGAATATGGTGGACATTTCAAAAATGAGTGCTCCTATTATGGTGCCATTAATATTTGTGAAATCTGTATAAAAGCAAGGAGAAGTGTTTATGCTATGCTAAAAGTGAAACTATTGTATTTCACTTTTGTTGTTTAGTCGCTAAGTCGTGCCTGATTCTTTACAATCCCATGAACTGTAACCCTCCAGGCTCCTCTGTCCATGGAATTCTCCAGGCAAGAATACTGGATTGGATTGCCATTTCCTTCTCCAGGGAATCTTCCCCACCCAGAGATCAAACCCGGGTCTCTCAAATTGGCAGGCAGATTCTTAACAACACTAATAGCCACCTGGGAAGCCCAGGATTTCACTTAAAAAAAAAAATAGTTGTAAATAGAAAAATAGACTGAAGGATATGTAAAAAATGCAAAGTGAAAATGTATTATCAATAGAACTCTAGTGATTTGTATTTGTCTCTCATATTATCTAATAATTTTATAATTTTACTGAACCATAGTTGATTTACAGTGCTGTGTTTAATTTCTACTGTACAAAAAAGTCACTCAGATATACACACACACACACACACACACACACACACACACATATATATATTCTTTTTCCTATTCTTTTCCATTATGGTTTATTACAGGATATTGAATATAGTTCCCTGTGCTATACAATGGGCTTCCCTGGTGACTATACAGTAGGACTTTATTGTTTATCCATCCTATATATAATAGTGTGCATATGCTAATCCCAAACTCCCAATCCTTCCCTCTGCCAGCCCCACCCCCCTTGGCAGTCCCAAGTCTGTTCTCTGTATCTGTGAGTCTGTTTTTGTTTTATAGATATGCTCATTTGTGTCATATTTTAGATTCCACATATAAATGATATCATATGGTATTTGTCTTTGACTTATTTTGGTTAGTATGATAATCTCGGGGTCCATCCATGTTGCTGCAAATGGCATTATTTTATTCTTTTTAATGGCTGAGTAATAGTCTGTTGTATAGACGTACCACTTCTTCTTTATCCATCTTCTTTATCAATGAATTGACAGATTAAGTTGCTTTCATGTCTAGGTTTTTGTAAATATTACTGCTATGAACATAGGGGTTCATATATCTTTTCGAATTACAGTTTTGTCTGGGTATATGCCCAGGAGTGGGATTGTCAGATCATATGGCAACTCTAGTTATTTGAGGAAGTTTCATACTGTTTTCCCTAGTCACTGAACCAATTTACATTTCCACTAACAGTGTAGGAAGATCCCCTTTTCTCCACACCCTGTCCAGCATGTATTATTTGTAGACATTTTAGTGTTGGCCATTCTGAATGGCATAGGTGGTACATCTTTGTACTTTGATTTGGATTTCTCTGATAATTAGTGATGATAAGCATCTTTTCATAGAGAAATGTCTTTCTTTCAATAAATGTCTATTCAGGTCTTCTGTCCATTTTTTGATGGGTTATTTGTTTTTTGGTTATTGAATTGTAGGAACTCTTCGTGTATTTTGGAAATTAGGCCCTTGTTGGTCATATCATTTGCAGATATTTTCTCTCAGTCCATTAATATTTCTTCAATAAGTATACAAAATTTTAACAATAAACACAAACTGTTTAGTTTATTGAAAATGATTATTCCTACATTTTCTCATCCTTTTGACAGGTTACCTTTCTGGGTATTCATTAAATTAGTCCTACTGGTAGAAGAAAAACTGTAGAAATCTGTTGTGGGTGGTAGAAAAGGCACAGAACTGAGAGTTGGGGGATTTGGGTCTCCTTCTCTGTGACCTTGGAAAAGTCACTCAACTTCTCTGATCTCTGTTTCTTCCTGGAAATGGCAAGAGCAATATTTGACAGATCATGTCATTAACTAATAAGTACATCATGTAAGATTGAATAAAGACTTTGAAAAATGTAAAGTGATTTACAAACATACATTACCTTTCTGTTTCAAGTTTTTACCTTATAAAAGCTTGAACTGTTGCTTATAACTCTCCTTCTTACAGATGAAGCCAACTGAGTTGGATACCACGATTCATCATGAGCTATACCCTCTTTCATCCTTATTTCTTACTTTGTCTCTGCTCTTTACAAAGAAAATCAATATATAGACCTCCCATAGCATTTATTTTCTCCTTTTTCTTCTTTCTAAATGAATTTCAACTAGGAACATCTGCTGTCATATTAGGAGTGACTAAGCTTGATGTGACTTTTCTCAATTTAGATATTTAGGCTGATCAGTTCTTGCTTTTTTATCATTTGCTGTCAACTGGTCTTACAAACCAAAACAAAGAGGCAGGAAAGGAGACAAATTTCCAATCCTCTAATGACCAAAGGATGACATTACCTATGAACTCAGCCTGTCCAGGCAGGAAACCGCATTTATGTCATGGGTAAAGCAGTAAATAGCACACTTGATGATTGGTTGATCATTTCCAGATGTTGTGTTAGTTTGCCCACACTCAAAGCTACCAAATAAGTTATTTGGAAGTGATGGTCATCTCTATAAGCTGGCACCTAACTTTGTTTATCAATAAAACATATGTCTTTATTCTTTTAAAGGAATTCTCATTGCCACCTCAAAGCTACTGCAGTTTGGGGGACTTTGAGTATTACATTTTTATTTCCTCTGCCTAGTAAAGCTCCCCTTAATATCTCTGCCTATATGAATCATAATGCTTTATCCAGGAGAATTTACTGATGTCAGTTTCTTTTAACTGAAATCATACTTGCCTCCATCTTTGAATCCTCAACTGAGACAGTCTGACTTTTTCTAAATTTTATTTAGAAAATGTGTAACTTTTAAAATATTAAAATTTTATTATATTAAAAAATAATTTCTCTGTGTATATATATACACATATATATAAATATATTGTACATAAGTATTGTGTATACTGTATAGGTATAATATATACATATATATGCATAATATATTTATATGTCTATATGTATTATGCATATTTGTCTTTATGTGACATATTTCTTTGAATTATCACTTAGAAAAGAGATAGCTATTTCATATTTGAGTTCTTATGAAGTCTCATATTAGAATGTTTGTCCTTCTCCCAGTTGTTTCATTTTGAATAACAAAGGATTGCTTGGGGAAGACAAGGCATCTCAATCTTGGCTGCATATTCAGATCACCCAGAGGACTTTTGAAAATTGCAGTGTCCAGGCTGCATCGCAAACCATTGAATCAGAATCTATGGAATTGTGTCCTGGCAATAGTGGTTTTTTTGTTGTGGTTTTTTTTAACATTTTTATAGGAGTATAGTGTTACGTTAGTTTCTGCTATACAGTAAAGTGAATCAGCCATGCATATACGTATATCCCCTCTGTTTTGGATTCTCTTCCCATTTAGATCACCACAGAACATTGAGTAGAGTCCTGTGTGCTATATATAACAGATTGTCATTAGCAATCTATTTTATCCATAGTATCAATAGTGTATATATGTCAATTCCAATCTCCCAATTCATCCCACCTCCCCCTTCTTGGTATTCAAACATTTGTTCTTTACATCTGTGTCTATTTTTGCTTTGTAGATAAGATTGTCTACACTAATTTTTTTCAGAATCCACATAAATGTATTAATATACAGGATTTGTTTTTCTCTTTGACTTTCTTCACTCTGTATAACAATCTTAGGTCCATTCAAGTCTCTATAAATGACCCTGTTCCATTTCTTTTTTATGGCTGAGTAATATTCCATTATGTATAGGTACCACATCTTCTTTATCCATTCTTCTATCGATGGACATTTAGGCTGTTTCCATGTCCAGGCTATTTGGAAATAGTGCCGCAATGAACACTGGGGTACATGTGTCTTTTTGAATTATTATTTTCTCTGGGTATATGCCCAGTAGTGGGATTGCTGGGTCATGTGGTAGTTCTATTTTTACTTTTTTGAGGAACTCCCATACTGTTCTCTATAGTGGCTGTACCAATTTACACTCCCACCATCAGTGCAAGAGGGTTCCCTTTTCTCCACACCCTCTCCAGCATTTATCGTTTGTAGATTTTGTGATGATGGCCATTCTGACTGGTGTGAGGCAGATTGTAGTTTTGATTTGGACTTCTATAATAATTAGTGATATTGAGCATCTTTTCCTCTGTGTGCTTTGTTTGTCATCTGTATGGCCTCTTTGAAGAAATATCTATTTAGGTCTTCTGCCCATTTTTTGATTGTTTTTTTTTTTTTTAATAGAGCTGCATGAGCTATTTGTATATTTTGGAGATTAATCCTTTGTCAGTTGCTTCATTTGCAAATATTTTCTCCCATTTTGAGGGTTGTCTTTTCATTTGAAGAGCATTTTAAAAACACTAATGCTGGGGCTACAGTAATTAAGACAATATGGTACTGGCATTGTTGTTTTTTATTTGCTAAGTCATGTCCAACTCTTTTGTGACTCCATAGATGATAGCCCTCCAGGCTCTTCTGTCCATGTGATTTCCCAGGCAAGAATACTGGAGCAGGTTGCCATTTCCTTCTCCAGGGATATCTTCCTGACCCAAACACACGTCTCCTGCATTGGCTGGTGGGTTCTTTACCACTGTGCTACCTAGAAAGCCTGGTACTGGTATTAGTGTTTTTTAAATGCTCTTCAGGTGATTTAGTAACAGTAATCCTGAAAATTACTGTTAACCTGAAACAAACTTAGTGCTGGAGCTTGATGTTTATAAAGGTCATCTGATGGAAGCAGAGATTCAACACAGATTTAGTGAGTGTTCCTGAGAGGAAAGTCTCCATCATTGCAAATGGTGGCTATCATTACTTTTTTCTTTAAAAAAAAGGCTTTTAAAAAAATCATTTTGATAAGGTACATCATCATTGTAAGTTGTACAAATCTAGAACATACATCCACAGGATAAACGAAAAGTACATTCTTATATTATGCTAGATGGTGTTGGTGGCATAGGATAAATGTCCAGCGGCAGAATTATGCATGGAATCAGAAAGTGCCATAGTTGGAACAACTTAGGCAGCAGTCAATATTATGTGCGAGAAAACTTCATTAGGTGATTCAAAAGGGATACTAGTGATGATTAAGACAATGACGTCAAAGGTGCATATGAAAAGTTTGAATAGAATTGTTCCATGAAGTTTGAGCATAGAAAAAGTACTATTTCTGGATCACTGTATTAGGTAACATGAATTTAAATATCATTGTAAGTAAAATTAGAAATGAAATATTGATCATTTCTACCATCCCTCTAAGCATTTAAAGATTAAAATTCATTAAACATTGTCAGTGGGAAAATGGAAGCATTGCCTTATACTTGGGGTCCCCTTATTTTGTTGCATTCATGTTTTCATTTTTCACTTGCTAGAATTAAGCTCCTTAAGAATGGAGACTACCTCTTATTGATTTGATTTTACACATACCTAATCATAGACACAGGTTTTGTGGGAACAGAAGAAGCATATTTGTGGTTAGCCTTATTTTAGAGAGAAACCTACATAGTGACCATGAGACATTATTAGGACTTCTCCCAAGACTATTCAAGTGAGGGGTGCTCAGGTGTAAACCTCATGAGCTTCATGGGAAGTTCATGCCCTCATCCACTCTAGTGCCTTGCGCTGGTGTCTGGCTAACCAGGCACAGGCACTTCACAGCCATTTAAGTTGCGTTGCTTTCCTTACTCAAACAGCCTATGAAATCCTAAGATGGTTTCAGAGCATCCCATGTTGGTCTCTATTTTCTAAGAAAGCGGAAGAAATTTTCTGCTCTGGAGCACAACATTGGCTGAGTATTAGATGACAAAGATGAGTGCAATTTCACTCTGGAAAATGGAGATAGGGCAAATGTAGCATATCAAGTTTGAACCTAGAAGCTCTTAGGACGGAGGTGGGAGGCATGAGGCATCTGACAGTATAAAAATAATGTGATCCAGCAGAAGGGTTTTCTTTCTGCAGATTCCTATCTCGTACACTCAAACAGACTTAATAAAAAGTTTTAGAACTCTTACTGTCAAACAGGGGATGGGTTAGTTATGTGTGGACACTCTACAGGCAAGGGCTCCAACTCATTCATCTTGGTGTCCCTAGCACCAGTATTACACTGTCTGGCTGGTGCTAGAATGTTTATTGAAATTGTACCAGAAACTTTAATGCAGTCAGTGAAGATAGCATCAGTATGAATAATCAGGTTCTGCATTTTAACATGGCAATAAAATTCATACTTAGGCATTCATTTCCTTATTCTCTCTTCAGCCTGGAATTCTACAGATGAGGATGAGGTAGGAGAGAAAATAGCCCTTGAGAATGCGCTGCCAAGCTAGGATGCTAGCCAGAATCAAAACCCAGGAATACCGAATCTGGGTACATTCTCTGGGCAGGAGAAATGGCTGAAACTTCAGAAAAGTTTTTTTCTTTTTTCTTTTTTCATATCATTGTTTGACACTTGGAGCCTCTTGGTCTTTGGCTAGAAATTTAAACTTCCAACTCACTAAACTGAAAGTATAAAGACAGAAAACTTTCCAGTCTTTCATACACATTAGACATTTACCTGAAGTCAGCATCTGAACTGCTTAAAGATGACTAAGGATTCATGCTGAAGATAGAAGTGACCATGAGGACCAGCTGGTGAGGACCCTGATGTCCCAGAGACAGGAGGAGAGGAAGCTGAGAAGCGGTAGCACAAGAAGAAAGATCAAAACACGTGGCATGGAGAGTGGCAGGAAACAGAATATCCAGATCCTAGCAACCCTCTTGACATTTCATGGTAGTTCTGAGGCCAATTCGAGCATTGTCTTGGGAACAGTCCTTTTGACAACATCAACATGAAAAGGACACAAACATTCTCTATTCTGGGGAGAGACAGAGACTTTAGGGAGGTCTGGGATATATAACATAAATCCCATGATTGTCATTCTGGTGCAGGCAGAGAGCAGTAGCTGCACAAAGGGAATGGCTGAGGTTTGGGTTCTATTTCAGTCTCAAGTGATACAAAGTCTTAGAATTTCTGTTTGTGTCTTTTTCTAGTAAGGGTGACTTTAGGGGGTACTTTCATGGTTTCCTTCTTGGAGCTGAAGTAAAAATCAACACTGGAGATTTCATATATATGCATCTCATCTGATCAGGTAGGGAATCCTTGATGAATTCTAGAATCTTGCTCTCGTAAAACTGCAATGACAGTGACAGCTGCTTCAAAACCCTTAGTGACATTTCCTGGAACACAGTCTACACTGAGTTGAAATTTCATTTGACACATTTTAGGCCTGGTGGTTTTAAATGAGGGAGAAAAAAACCACGTTGTTAAATATTACTGCAAAATTTCACTTTGCTTAATGGGCAATAAAATAATACAGTGTGTTCAGGTGGCTCAACCTTCCAGTTTGACCATCTGGCCTGATGAAGATACTCAGTGTGTCTTGTCTTTTGCTGGCTTTTGGTCCACTATCTAGTGATGAGTAGGTGGCTGTCAGCATAATTAGCTCCTGCTTGAAACCTGCTTAAGAGAAATGTCCTGATATCTATCCAATGATAGCATGGTCAAAACAAAACACCACAAGAGAAAGGACTCCAATTAGTCAAGAATGTTGTTCTTATTCTTATAGTTTGAAGAGATACTTCAAGAATATTGGTATTTTTTTTTATTCAAACAAAATGCTCAAAAGAAAGCCGCTCGTTCCTTTTCCTACAACATTCTTGATAAGGTTTAGGAAGGAGCAGTGACATCTCAAGGAAGAGGGCCCTGAACTATCAAAAAGAGAAAATGCTACTGATAATCTAGAAGAAACCAGAAAAGTAGTAAATCTGTCCTGCTTAGACCAATAGACTCTTAGAATTTCTAGAGAAGACTGACAAAAATAAAAAAAAAATGAGTCACTGTATGGAAAACTTACAGACTCTTTTGCTGCAGAGGGTGGGGAATACATATAGAAACATAGTCATTTTGAGGGTATAAGCTAAAAACATTTCTTGGTTTTCCTTTTCTCTTCTAGTGATAAGAACACTTTGGTCATCTTATCTTATACTTTTGAGTTTACATGAAGATGATTTGAAGAACTAGGTAACAAATGAATAAAGATTTTTATTTGGGACCTCTCCTCTAGGCAGTTTGATTTAAAACCACACAAACACACATACACACAGAATGAAACTTAACACTTGGCTATGATGGACTAATTGATACCAAATTAGTCCCCATAAACAATCAGCACACATACACAGATACACACAAAAAAATTGAATAACATATACAAGGCAGTTGTTTTTAAACATTGGCTGACAGGTATGGAAAACCACAATCCCTGAGAAAAATGAAACCTCTAAGGTGAGAATTCAGGGCAGCTAAAAGAGCCATATTCTCTAGGGTATTCACCATAGAGAAGAAAGCTGCACCTTGGGGGGGTGTGTTGGGTGGGGGTGAAAGTTTGTTTGCATAGGCATTCCTTATGAATGCTTCCTTGAAGACAGGGTGAGATCACACAGGGGGGCATATGTAAAACTGGATGTTAATGGGATTGAGAAGAGAACAGAGATTCTAGACATCAAGCAGTGCTGGGTAACATTGGAGTTTCAGCCCAGTTAGAGTGGAGAAATCTTGTTAACACTCCAGCATCTGGTTAAGACATCAGAAAAGTCTTACCTTACAAGGACCATATTTTAAAGTAAGGTTCACTCTAGATCTGCCTTCACAGAATCAAAAAGGAAAGACTAAAACAAAATGAATAGAACATAAGGAACTTTTGGAATAATATTGGACACTTTATCAAACATGTAATTAACATCTCAGCAGCAGAGAAACTTTGAAAATTAGTGGCCAAAGATTTCCTATATTTGTTGAAAACATTGGCTTACAGATCTATGATGCTTGATGGACTCACAACAAGAGAAATACAAAGTGACACTTAAACACACAAACAGCTGAAATTAAAAAGTAAAGAACCAAAACATCTTGAAAGGAGACAAAGCAAAATACATACAGGAGAATGATAAGAGTAAATGAAAGCTGATCACGTTAGAAAAAATAGAAGTAGGAAGATGAATCACATTTTTTTAAAGGTGAAAATAGAAAAACTGATATCACATATCGTATATATAGAGAAAATGTCCTTCATAAACAAGGGTGAACTATAGATATTTTCACAAAAATAAAGGCTGAGAGAATTGATCATCCTCAGACCTGCAAGATACTCTTTAGGCTGTCATTCCAGTATCTTCCTAAATAATCTTAAAAATAGCTATGTGAATGAAGGAATTCAATGACACCATGGCACATAAAGTCTTAATACAAAAATCAACTGTAATTCTACATATCCACAATAAACAAAATAAAATTTTTTTAAATTCAAAAATTGTATTATAAAAATACCCAAATATGTACAAAAACTCTATATTAAAAAATATAATAGATTGCTGAAAGAAATTAAAGAGGAGTAAATAAATGGAGGATTATATCATATTCATGGATTGGACAATATAATATTATTGTCAATTTTCCACAAAGTGACATGTAGATTCAACAAAATCACAATTGTGATTCTACCAGCTTTTTTTAAGTTGACAAGTTAATTTACATAGCAATGCAAAAGATCTAGAATAGCTAAAATGACCTTGAGAAGGAAGTTGGAGTGCCTATGTTTTCTGATTTTAAGACTCACTAGAGATCTATAGTGATCAAGGCAGTGTGATATTCTGTAAATTTATTTAGTTTAAAAAATTAGTATAAAAATAGGTAATCAAGCAACTCATGAGACATAAGTAGAAATCTAGAAAAGCAAAGACAACATTGAAAATGTTGTCAAAGCAAAAACAAGTTAGAGGAGTGACCAATGGGTAGGGAAGAAGGAAAAAAAGTTCCACTGTGATTTTAGTACTTTAAAAGCAGAACAAAATATAAAAGAAGGATATGTATTATAAAAGTCAATAAAGCCATTATTGCAATGATCTACAAAAAATAAATACACATTTAGGTCAGTGGAACATAATAGATATTCCAGAAATAGACCCACACATGTGGTTAATGGATTTTCAGCAAAGGTACTAACATAATTCTATACAGAAGGAAAATGTTATTTATTCCTATGGGAAGAAAGTGAAACTTAACCATGCCCTCACACCATATAAAAAGATTAATTCAGAATAGAACATGGACTTAAAATCAAAGCTAAACAACAAAATAAAGTATCATGGTGAGTCATGATATAAGACAATGTATATTATATGATTTCATTTATATAAAATGGGCGACAGGCAAAACAACAGGCTAAATATTCAGTGGAGACAGAATTTAGAGTAGCAGTTGCCTTTGGGGGTAGACATTGACTGGAAAAGGACATCGGGATTTTCTGAGATGATGGGAAATATTTTTTATCCTGGTTTTGCTTGTGATTACTTAGATTTATATATTTTTCAAAGCACACTAAATCGAATATTTCAAATATAGGCTTTTTATTGTTTGTAAATTGCATGTCAATAGTGTTGATTGATGGCTCAGATGGTAAAGAATCTGCCTTCAATGCAGGAGACTTGGGTTTGATCCCTGGGTCGGGAAGATCCCCTGTAGAAGGGATTGGCTACCCACTCCCATATTTTTGCCTGGAGAATTCCATGGACAGAGAAGCCTGGTGGGCTACAGTCCATGGGGTTGCTAAGAGTTAGGACAGAGTGACTTAACATTTTCAATGTTGATTTCAAAATATGATTTAGAATGTCTCCTGTGGAGGAATATTAGAGGACTTTCTTTCCACAAGGCTTTTTGACACTTCTAAGTCCATCCTATATTGACAGCAGAATTCATTGAGATCATTGCGCTGAATTCTGTGTTCAGTGTAGTTTTCTCAACACACTGTCAATGACTGTTAAAATAATGATAGATAGGAAGATAGATAGACTGATTCATAGTGGTTTGCTGTTAGAAAAAAACATTGTAAAGAAACCAGCAGCATTGGATTTATTTGCTAGAAATTATTGATAGGCATTTCTGTTGACCCAGTGCTATGAAATGCAGTTCAATACATTTTATTAGAAGTTTTCTATGGCTCCTCTTTGGTGAAAACATAAAAGAGAGATAATTATGTTTTAGAAATTCCAATAAAAATGTAGCCATAACATAGAGTTATACTGTGATTGTAATATTGCACAGTAGTATGAAAAATGGCCATTCAAAGCTAATTTGATACCACCAGAAACTGTGGAGGCAAAATGCATTCTAGTTGGTGATATAATATGTAACAAGGAAGGGGAGCAGACTGGGAGCAGCTTGAAGGAATTATCGATTCCTGATAGTGTCAATATTATCCTCTTTGTTCACTGACTTCAACTTTACCACTCACCTATTGTTTCCAAATCACTGAAATGAATCTGGACGTGGGATTGTGGGATCGTGGTGACTGAAATTGTCCTGTGGTCAGTGGCTGGACTGTTTGCACTTGAATGTCAATTCAATTCCCACCAAGGCTTAGGGAGATGTAGATTTAGTGACAGATGCGTCATCTTGGGAACAGACAATGACAAATGAGAGTAACAAATAGCCAATAAAAGTTCAGTTTGAAAGGTTTCCATTAACAGCGGAAATGGAGGAAAAAGCAGGTTGTTTTTGTTTATTATCTGAACTGTGGTCAGGTCTTCAAGTATAAGACAGTGCAGAGTTCTGTAATTGTAAATGACTGGTGCTGAGTGAATCTCAGAAAGCACGGATTCAGGTTGGCTTCAGTAAGGGAGAAGGTCAGATGTTGACTTTGCAGATTATTTGCCTCATCTCAAACTCTGAAGCCCAGAAACCTGGCCAGGATTGCTTTAGAAGAACGGCTTGCAGATGAGATTTTTCTGGCAATCAGAATTACAGTTCATTTGACCATTTGGACTAAAGCTGAATGTGGACAGAGAAGCTGCTCAGATGAAGGAAGATGAAAAAATTCAGTCTTGTAATGAATAATTCTTCAAAGGCACATGCTTGCCCCTCAGTGGGGTATGAATATTTTCATAACTGTTTCTTGGTCCATTTTCAGGGGGATAAAGGTTAGGTGTACGGAGATGTGATCTGAGCTTTGCCCTGGAGCTTGTTTCTCTACATTGTCTCTTGGACCAGATTCCTATGAATATATTATTATGTGTTTTGAGAGGAAGGATATCAGGGTGAATAAATATGAGAAAGCTAACCTGTGCTTCTCTTTTTTGCCCTGTTGTAAAATAAGTTGGCAAGAAGGCTCTCTTTCAGAAGTCCCGCAGTAGAGAAATCTGTTTCCTTAATTCTTGTCACCTTTCCTGAAGGCCCCAGTATCTCTGATGCTTGTTCACCTAACACCTGTGTTCTTTAGTTTCTTAACCTTCCCATCTCTAGTGATCTTTTTTTCTATTTGTCCTCATTTTCTCATGTCTAAACTCTTTGATTCCCTATTTCAAGCATGTTGTTCTCTGACCATCACCTCCTAGCCTTCCAGCTTGCCTGCTTCAGAACTTTGACTCCAAAAATTGTGAACGAGGATGTATTATTAGTAGTACAAGTGGGCTTGAGACCTGGTCTGTTAGGCTTCACATTCCACCATTGAACAGCAGTGGATGTGTATACAGGTTCTTAACCTCCCTTTCCTTCAGTTTGCTCCCTGATAGCTTAGTTGGTAAAGAATCCACCTGCAATGCTCGGGACCCCAATTTGATTCCTGGGTTGGGAAGATCCGCTTGAGAAGGGATAGGCTACCCACTCCAGTATTCTGGCCTGGAGAATTCCATGGACTGTTTATCCATGAGGTCGCAAAGAGTTGGACATGACTGAGCAACTTTCACTTTCACTTTCAAGAGGTAAACAATAATAATATCTACCTCTCATGGTTATTGAAATAATTCAATATGTTAATTCATATAAAATGCTTCAAACAATGCCAGGCATGTGTCATTTGCTCAGTAAATGTGGAGGCCATCTCAAGTTCTCCAATTCATGCAGGTAGCTAATACTTCTCACTCTCCATAACCTCACTCTTGTATGTCCATAGTTTACTCCTTAAATAGTATAAATTGCATTGTCCATCTTTATAGTTATTTCTTTCCAAACACCTTAATCCCTTCATTTTATTATCCTTAATATATATGTCTTGCCTTGAGAACCCCATGAACAGTATGAAAAGGCAAAAAGATAGGACATTGAAAGATGAACTCCCCAGGTCAGTAGGTGCCCAATATGCTAATGGAGATCAGTGGAGAAATAACTCCAGAAAGAATGATGGGATGAGCCAAAGCAAAAATGATACCCAGCTGTGGATATGACTGGTGACAGACACAAAGTCTGATGCTGTAAAGAGCAATATTGCATAGGAACCTGGAATGTTAGGTCCATGAATCAAGGCAAATTGGAAGTGGTCAAACAGGAGATAGCAAGAGTGAACGTCGATATTCTAGGAATCAGCGAACTAAGATGGACTGGAATAGGTGAATTTAACTCAGATGACCATTATACCTACTACTGTGGGTGAGAATCTCTTAGAATAAATGGAGTAGCCATCATGATCAACAAAAGAGTCCGAAAGGCAGTACTTGGATGCAATCTCAAAAACGACAGAATGATCTCTATTCGTTTCCAAGGCAAACCGTTCAATATCACATTAATCCAAGTCTATGCCCCGACCAGTAACGCCGAAGAAGCTGAAGTTGAACGGTTCTATGAAGACCTACAAGACCTTCTAGAACTAACACCCAAAAAAGATGTCCATTTCATTATAGGGGACTGGAATGCAAAAGTAGGAAGTCAAGAAACACCTGGGGTAACAGGCAAATTTGGCCTTGGAGTACAGAATGAAGCAGGACAAAGGCTAATAGAGTTTTGCCAAGAGAACGCACTGGTCATAGCAAACACCCTCTTCCAACAACACAAGAGAAGACTCTACACGTGGACATCACCAGATGGTCAACACCAAAATCAGACTGATTATATTCTTTGCAGCCAAAGATGGAGAAGCTCTATACAGTCAGCAAAAACAAGACCGGGAGCAGACTGTGGCTCAGATCATGAACTGCTTATTGCCAAATTCAGACTTAAATTGAAGAAAGTAGGGAAGGCCACTAGTCCATTCAGGTATGACCAAGATCAAATCGCTTATGGTTATAGAGTAGAAGTGAGAAATAGATTTAAGGGACTAGATCTGATAGACAGAGTACCTGATGAACTATGGACGGAGGCTCGTGACATTGTACAGGAGACAGGGATCAAGACAATCCCCATGGAAAAGAAATGCAAAGAAGCGAAATGGCTGTCTGAGGAGGCCTTACAGATAGCTGGGAAGAGAAGAGAAGCGAAAAGCAAAAGAGAAAAGGAAAGATATTCCCATCTGAATGCAGAGTTCCAAAGAATAGCAAGGAGAGATAATAAAGCCTTCCTCAGCAATCACTGCAAAGAAATAGAGGAAAACAACAGATTGGGAAAGACTAGAGATCTCTTCAAGAGAATTAGAGATACCAAAGGAACATTTCATGCAAAGATGGGCTCAATAAAGGACAGAAATGGTATGGACCTAACAGAAGCAGAAGATATTAAGAAGAGGTGGCAAGAATACACAGAAGAACTGTACAAAAAAGATTTTCATGACCCAGGTAATCACAATGGTGTGATCACTCACCTAGAGCCTGACATCCTGGAATGTGAAGTCAAGTGGGCCTTAGAAAGCATCACTACGAACAAAGCTAGTGGAGGTGATGGAATTCCAGTTGAGCTATTTCAAATCCTCAAAGATGATGCTGTGAAAGTGCTACACTCGATATGCCAGCAAATTTGGAAAACTCAGCAGTGGCCACAGGACTGGAAAAGGTCAGTTTTCGTTCCAATCCCAAAGAAAGGCAATGCCAAAGAATGCTCAAACTACCACACAATTACACTCATCTCACATGCTAGTAAAGTAATGCTCAAAATTCTCCAAGCCAGGCTTCAGCAATACGTGAACCATGAACTTCCAGATGTTCAAGCTGGTTTTAGAAAAGGCAGAGGAACCAGAGATCAAATTACCAATATCCGCTGGATCATCGAAAAAGCAAGAGAGTTCCAGAAAAACATCTATTTCTGCTTTATTAACTATGCCAAAGCCTTTTGACTGTGTGGATCACAATAAACTGTGGAAAATTCTGAAAGAGATGGGAATACCAGACCATCTGACCTGTCTCTTGAGAAACCTGTATGCAGGTCAGGAAGCAACAGTTAGAACTGGACATGGAACAACAGACTGGTTCCAAATAGGAAAAAGAGTCCATCAAGGCTGTATATTGTCACTCTGCTTATTTAACTTATATGCAGAGTACATCATGAGAAACGCTGGGCTGGAAGAAACACAAGCTGGAATCAAGATTGCTGGGAGAAATATCAATAACGTCAGATATTCAGATGACACCACCCTTATGGCAGAGAGTGAAGAACAACTAAAGAGCCTCTTGATGAAGGTGAAGGAGGAGATTGAAAAAGTTGGCTTAAAGCTCAACGTTCAGAAAACTAAGATCATGGCATCTGGTCCCATCACTTCATGGGAAATAGATGGGGAAACAGTGGAAACAGTGTCAGACTTTATTTTTTTGGGCTCCAGAATCACTGCAGATGGTGACTGCAGCCATGAAATTAAAAGACGCTTACTCCTTGGCAGGAAGGTTACGGCGAACCTAGATAGCATATTTAAAAGCAGAGACATTACTTTGCCAACAAAAGTCCGTCTAGTCAAGGCTATGGTTTTTCCAGTATTCATGTATGGATGTGAGAGTTGGATGGTGAAGAAAGCTGAGCGCCGAAGAATTGATGCTTTTGAACTGTGGTGTTGGAGAAGACTCTTGAGAGTCCCTTGGACTGCAAGGAGATCCAATCAATCCATCCTAAAAGAGATCAATCCTGGGTGTTTATTGGAAGGTCTGATGTTGAAGCTGAAACTCCAGTACTTTGGCCACCTCATGCGAAGGGTTGACTCATTGGAAAAGACCCTAATTCTGGGTAGGATTGGGGGCGGGAGGAGAAGGGGACGACAGAGGATGAGATGGTTGGATGGCATCACCGACTCGATGAACATGGGTTTGGGTAGACTCCGGGAGTTGGTGATGGACAGAGAGGCCTGGCGTGCTGCAATTCATGGGATCGCAAAGAGTCGGACACGACTGAGCGACTGAACTGAACTGATGCAGATGACACCACCCTTATGGCAGAAAGTGAAGAAGAACTAAAGAACCTCTTGATGAAAGTGAAAGAGGAGAGTGAAAAAGTTGGCTTAAAGCTCAACATTCAGAAAACTAAGATCATGGCATCTGGTCCCATCACTTCATGGGAAATGGATGGGGAAACAGTGGAAACTGTGCCAGACTATTTTTCTTCGGCTCCAAAATCACTGCTGATGGTGATTGCTGCCATGAAATTAAAAGACGCTTACTCCTTGGAAGGAAGGTTATGACCAACCTAGATAGCATATTTAAAAGCAGAGACATTACTTTGCCAACAAAAGTCCGTCTAGTCAAGGCTATGGTTTTTCCAGTGGTCATGTATGGATGTGAGAGTTGGACGGTGAAGAAAGCTGAGCGCCGCAGAATTGATGCTTTTGAACTGTGGTATTGGAAAAGACTCTTGAGAGTCCCTTGTATTGCAAGGAGATCCAATCATTCCATCCTAAAAAAGATCAGTCCTGGGTGTTCATTGGAAGGACTGCTGTTGAAGCTGAAACTCCAATACTTTGGCCACCTCATGCAAAGAGTTGACTCATTGGAGAAGACCCTAATGCTGGGTAGGATTGGGGGCAGGAGGAGAAGGGGACGACAGAGGATGAGATGGTTGGATGGCATCACACACTCGATGGACATGGGTTTGGGTAGACTCCGGGAGTTGGTGATGGACCGAGAGGCCTGGCGTGCTGCAATTCATAGGGTTGCAAAGAGTCGGACACGACTGAGCGACTGAACTGAACTGATGCATATGTAGCAAATCTCCAAGCTGGTTAGAACCAAACATCAACTTTATGACTTCACGTGAACAAGGTAGACTGCTGGTGGAAACCACCAAGTGTGCTGACTCTATTCAGTTGCAGTTCATGACTCAGCATCTCTAATGAATCCATAACACCACTTGGCAATCTAACTGCACTTTCTTGTTTCCAAATTATCTATTTCGTACATACTCTTTTCTCCTCTCACCCTCCACTGCCATCATGGACTGTTCCTTAGCTGATGACTTCACGTCATGGATCACTGAGAAAGCAGAATCAACATGAGGGAATCATCTTTTCCACTACCAAATCCACTGCTTCACTTGCCTCTGTACTTACACTGTCTCTTTTCTATTCTTAAGATTCATAGGCCAATTTGGCATGTCAGCCTGATTGAATCCCCTCTAGTCTCCTTAGGCACTTGGAACCATAATAGTTCCCTGTCTTTCCTATATCATCAATTCCTCTTTCTCCCTCTCAGATCATTGTCATCATGGAAATAGTCTAGTGTTTCTTCTTTAATGAACAATTAAAAAAATAAAACTTCTTTCAAAGCCCCAGATGGATTTCCTTGTGACTTCTACTAAATATTAAAAGAAGAAATTATACTAATTCTCTTTCAGAAGTTAGTAGGACAGGGAACACAGGGAACACTTCCTAACTCATTCTAAGAGGCCAGCATGAACCTAATATTAAAACTGGAAAATGACATTGAAAGAAAGTAAACTACAGTCTAATATCTCTCAAGAACATAGATGCAAAGATCTTCAGCAAAATATTAGCAAATGCTATCCAACAATGTGTAAAAAGAATTATACACCACAACCAAGTAGAATTTATCCCAGGGATACAAGACTTTCAACTTTTGAAAAATCAGTTAATATATCTAATCATATCAACAGACTAATGACAAAGAATCACATGATCATATCAATAGATGCAGAGAAAGCATTTAAATAAAATCCAACACCTATTCATGGTAAAGACTTTCAGATCAACTATACTTGAATAAAATTAAAATATTAAAAAAGGCTTTCAGTAAATTAGGAATAGGGATGAACTTCTTCCAACTGATAAAGAGTATCTACAAAAAAATCTACAGCTAACACTATACTTAATGGTGAGAATCTTAAAGATTTCCCATTAAGATCTGGTACAAAGCAAGCTTGTCCCCTAAATCATATTGGAAGCCCTTGCTAATGCAATCAGACAAGACAAAGCAAAGGAAGAAAAGAAACAACAATGATATATCATTACATACCTATTAGAATGGCCAAAATCCAAACACTGACACCAGCAAATGCTGACAAGGTAGGGATTAGCATGAACTCTCTCTCCTTCATTGCCGGTGGAAATGCAAACTAGTACAGCCACTGTAGAAGGTAGTGTGGGGTTTCTTAGAAAACTAAAAATCTACCATAGGATCCAGCAAATCGTGCTACTTGTATTTACCTAAAGGGGTTGAAAATGTATGTCCAAACAAAAAACCTACACATGGATATTTATAGTAGCTTTATTCATAATTGGCAAAAAGTGGAAGCAATCAAGATGCCCTTCAGTAGGTGAATGGATAAATAAAAACTGGTATATCCATTCAATGAAATGGGTTTAACATTAGAAAGAAGTGAGCGTATCAAACCATGAATAGACGTGGAGGTATCTTGTTACTAAGTGGAAGAAGCCAACCTGAAAAGGCTACATACAATACTATTCCAACTATATGATATTTTGGAAAAGCAAAACTATGGAGGTAGTAAAAAGATCAGGGGTTTCCACAGTTGGGCAGGGGTGGTGGGGGATGAAGGACAAATAGGCAGAGCACATAGGGCTTTTATGGCAAACTCTGTATGATATAGTGATAGACATGTCATATACTTGTCCACACCTACAGAAGGTACAACATTAAAAGTGAACACTATGGTAAACTATGGACTTTGGGCAATTATGATGTGTCATTGTATGTTTATCACTGGTAACAAATGCATTACTCCGGCAGTAGTGGGTGGGGGGAGTGTTGAAGATGGGGGAGGCGATGCATGTGAGGGGATAGGTGTATTTGGGAAATCTCTGTACTTTCTTCTCAATTTTATTGTGAACCAAAAATTTCTCTGTAAAAAAAAAAGTCATTTAAAAAAATTCCAAACTTCCTTGACCTACATTCTCCGATAGCTACTGTCCTATTTTTTTTCTTTCACAGTACAACTGTTTCATAACTTGTATTATGAAAACTTTCAAATATATATATAAACATAGAACTACAAAATGAACCTGTGTGTATCCTCCATACATATTTAAAAATTTTTAACTTTTGGTCATATTTTCTTCATTATTTTTTGCTTTAACACTTTAAAGCAAATATCAGACCTTATGACATTTCACTTATAAATATTTTAGTGCATCTAAGTGCATTTTCTTACATAACTGTGATTACATTATCATACCTAACACAATGAACAAAAATTCCTCACTGTCAACTAATATCCAGTTTAGATTCATATTTCCTCAATTATTCCCCAAATATCTTATGTTGGTTTAGTTGAAAAACAATCCAAACAAGGTTCCTGCATTGCATTTGATTTTTGTCTTTTGAATAGAATTCAGTCTTCAGTTCAGTCGCTCAGTCGTGTCCGACTCTTTGCAACCCCATGAACTGCAGCACACCAGGCCTCCCTGTCCATCACCAACTCCCAGAGTTTACCCAAACTCATGTCCATCGAGTCAGTGATGCTATCCAGCCATCTCATCCTCTGTCATCCCCTTCTCCTCCTGCCCCCAATCCTTCCCAGCATCAGAATCTTTTCCAATGAGTCAGCTCTTCACAACAGGTGGCCAAAGTATTGGAGTTTCAGCTTCAACAGCAATCCTTCCAATGAACATCCAGGACTGACCTCCTTTAGGATGGACTGGTTGGATCTCCTTGCAGTCCAAGGGACTCTCAAGGGTCTTCTCCAACACCACAGTTCAAAAGCATCAATTCTGCGGCACTCAGCTTTCTTCACCGTTCAACTCTCACATCCATACATGAATACTGGAAAAACCATAGCCTTGACTAGACAGAATTTTGTTGGCAAAGTAATGTCTCTGCTTTTTAATATGCTATCTAGGTTGGTCATAACTTTCCTTCCAAGGAGTAAGCATCTTTTAATTTCATGGCTGCAGTCACCATCTGCAGTGATTTTGGAGCCCAAAAAATAAAGTCTGAGACTGTTTCCACTGTTTCCCCATCTATTTCCCATGAAGTGATGGGACCAGATGCCATGATCTTAGTTTTCTGAATTTTGAGCTTTAAGCCAACTTTTTCACTCTTTTTCACTTTCATCAAGAGGCTGTTTAGTTCCTCTTCACTTTCTGCCATAAGGGTGGTGTCATCTGCATATCTGAGGTTATTGATATTTCTCCCGGCAATCTTGATTTCCAGCTTGTGCTCAGTCTTAAATAAGTTCAATCTAGAACATATATTGTTTTTCTATGCCATGGTTGGTTGTCCTGTAAAATGCCCCATGCCTGCGAGCATGCTAAGTCTCTTCAGTTGGGTCTGACTCTTTGTGACCCTATGGACCATAGCATGCCAGGTTCCCATGTCCGTGGGATTCTCCAGCCCCATGCAGTGTAATTCCTAAGAGAACTCTTCTTCCTCATCTGCCTTTTTCCCTTGAACTCTCCCAGTTGGGTGTCCTGCTCCCACATCCTGTGACAACAAACTCCGTGATGTACATGTTACCACCACCAACCGGCATGTCTCTTTCCTCACTTTTCTTGGTGTCTCAGCATCCTTTGACAGCTGACCTTTTCTGCTTCTTGAAACTCTGTCTTCTCTTGGCTTCTGGGATCCATATTCTCCTATATATCCTCCCCTTTCAGGCATAGCTCTTCCTCAGTCTCTCTCTCTCTTTTTTTTTTTTTTGCTACGGCTGACTTCTACATATAGGAGTGGTCACTATTTAGAGCTTCAGCTTGGGTGTCTTCTTTTCTACTGTCCTATGTGCTTACCTAATCTCTTCTTGTTGTTCAGTCTGTCAGTCATGTCTGGCTCTTTGCAACCCCATGGGCTATAGCACACCAGGCTTCCCTGTCCTCGCCACCTCCTGGAGCTTGCTCAAACTCATGTCCATTGAGTCAGTGATGCCATCCAACTATCTTATCCTCTGTTGCCCCTTTCTCCTCCTGCCTTCCATCCTTCCCAGCATCAGGGTCTTTTTCAGTGAGTCAGCTCTTTGCATCAGGTGGCTTCAGCTTCAGCATCAGTCCTTCCAATGAATATTCAGGACTGATTTCCTCTAGGATTGACTGGTTTGATCTCTTTTGTGGAAGAGGACCACTTTAATGTACATGCCACATTTCCACGAGTGGAGGAAAGTCACAGCTGAGGGGAACTGCAAACCTCCTGCTCCCCTTGCCCACACAGGTTCACACACACTCCCACTGGACCTAGCTTCTAAATGACCCTAAAGTGTTTTCTTTCAGTGACATTTGTATCTGTTGAGAGAGAGAGAGAGATGCATATGTAAATAATACATAAATAATCTGAAATCATTTTGAGAAATACTATATGCCACTTGTTCTTTTATGGGATTGGAGCCTTTTCACTTTCACAGGAAATTCTGTCCTGATCTCAAATCAAACTCTTTATTAAAGATGCTTGACTGGAAAGCTCACTCCCAGGACAGAGCCTGCAAAGGGGAACCCTTGACCCCTAATTGTCTAGATTCCAACTCTAAAGTGTTTATTTCTGTTTTGGACTATGAACATGCTCCTTTAAGAAGTAGGTCAGGCGTAGATCACTCAAAGGGTCAAATAAGTGACTGAACCAGAAGAACCAGGAAATCAGGTCATTATGTCACCATGACACCACAGCAGCCCAGAAGCAGCAATTTTGTAAATTAATACCTGGAGTTGAGCTGAGATGGGTTAAAAGCATTGATGTGATCTGATCTAAAGTGGGAAAATGAAGTCGTGTTCAGGACTCCAGGAAGAAGTAAGATCTCTAGACTCAAAACCATCCTAGGGTCAGGCATGGGTCTGACATGTTTCTCACAGGTGTTAGATGGATGTTGGCTAGTTCCTTTGGCTGAATGGATGAAAGTATTTCAAGGGAGAAGGCTAGACATTTTCTAGTGATGAGAAGCCATGTGTTTTAAAGTACAGGATTGAAAGACATCTATGTCTGGGTGTGCTGTGGATAGTGGGTGTCCCTGGGAATTTTGTATAAATGCTCCATGCCTCAGTCTCCTCTCCCCAAGGAAAGGAGAAACATGCTGACCTCGCACATCTTAACACTACGAAGTTTTATTTATTGTTCTCCCCCTTGTAAATATAAGCTCCACAAGGACAAGGACTTCAAGTGTTTTATGCAATGTTGTATCACCACAGCCTAGAACAATTTAACATTGCCTATAGTTATGTTGAATGAATAAATAAATGTGTAAATAGGGTTATCACAACAAACTGTAGAAAATTCTTAAAGAGATGGGCATACCAGACCACCTGACCTGCCTCCTGAGAAATCTGTATTCAGGCCAAGAAGCAGCAGTTAGAACTGGACATGGAACACCCGACTGGTTCCAAATCGGGAAAGGAGTATGTCAAGGCTGTTTTGTCACCCTGCTTATTTAACTTGTATGCAGATACATCATGAGAAATGCTGGATTGGATGAAGCACAAGCTGGAATCAAGATTGCCAGGAGAAATATGAATAATCTTAGATACACAGATGACACCACCCTTATGGCAGAAAGTGAAGAAGAACTAAAGAACCTCTTGATGAAAATGACAAAGGAAAGTGAAAAAGTTGGCTTAAAACTCAACATTCAGAACACTAAGGTCATGGCATCTGGTCCCATTACTTCATGGGAAATAGATGGGGAAACAATGGAAACAGTGACAGGCTTAATTCTTTTGGACTCCAAAATCACTGCATATGGTGACTGCAGCCATGAAATTAAAAGATGCTCGCTCCTTGGAAGAAAAGCTATGACCAACCTAGACAGCATATTAAAAAGCAGAGGCATGACTTTGCCAACAAAGGTCTGTCTAGTCAAAGCAATGGTTTTTCCAATATTCATGTATGGATGTGAGAGTTGGACTATAAAGAAACCTGAGCGTGGAAGAATTGATGCTTTTGAACTGTGGTGTTGGAGAAGACTCTTGAGAGTGCCTTGGACTGCAAGGAGATCCAACCTGTCCATCCTAAAGGAGATCAATCCTGAGTATTCATTGGAAGGACTGATGCTGAAGCTGAAACTCCAATACTTTGGCCACCTGATGCGAAGAACTGACTCTTTTGAGAAAACCCTGATTCTGGTAAAGATTGAAGGTGTGAGGAGAAGGGAATGACAGGATGAGATGGTTGGCTGGCATTACCGACTCAATGGACACGAGTTTGAGTAGGCTCCAGGAGTTGGTGATGGACAGGGAAGCCTGGTGTGCTGCAGTCCATGGGGTTGCAAAGATTCAGACCCTACTGAGCGACTGAACTGAACTGAACTGATAAATAGGATTGCTCTTTGGGCTCAATGAGCCCACTTTAAAGTGTCTACATACAAAGGTCCAAAAAATTCATTGGACTAAACTTCTGCCCCCACTTCTTTCTTTTCAGCTGGGAAAGGGGCACAGGTTGTGGCCACATACTGGAGGAGGAGATCCATATTTGCCCTTCTAAATGGTAACTCTGAATTCTCTAATCATAAGTGAGGACAGGGACCCAATATTTTCTAGCATCATCCAGGGAGATACATATTTCTATTTCTCTTGAATCCCATTCACTCATAGCCTGGTGATCTTTTTCGTACATACTCTGCTTAGTCTTGCTCCTTACTTTTGCTCTGACTCTGCATCCAACCAAGAATCATTTACCTTCTACCTGGCCTCCCAGGTCCTACCTAGCCCTCTGGCAGGCCCATTTCAGTCTCATGCCCTCTGTGAGGTCCTGCCTGCTACTTCCCACCTCTGGCAGCTTTCCCTGACTTAGTTTGTTGTCTTGGCATCCATTCAGTGTAGACCATACACTTCCTGGATCCTTCAGGGAAGAGCAGCACAAACCATGGGGACAGAGGTCTGATCTACTTGGACTGGAGAGTCTTCTATTGACTTTTGTTGTTCAGTCACTCAGTCATGTCCAACTCTTTGCGACCCCATGGACTGTAGCACGCCGGGCCTCCCTGTTCTCTACTATCTCCCGGAGTTTGCTCAAACTCATATCTGTTGAGTTGGTGATGCCATCCAACCATCTCATCCTCTGTCACCCCCTTCTCCTCCTGCCCTCAGTCTTTCCCAGCATCGGTGTTTTCCGATGAGTCAGCTCTTTGCATCAGGTGGCCAAAGTATTGGAGCTTCAGCATCAGTCTTTCCAATGAATGTTCAGGGTTGATTTTCTTTAGGATTGACTGGTCTTTTGACTAACATGTTTTGCATTCCTAGCAAATGCCTAGCTCAGTGCAAAGTGCTGGAATAGAGACTAACAATGTGTTAGGGACAACTTTGAAAAGACCAAACACAATGAGAACTCTGCTGCTCAAGGTTTTGGCTTAAAAGAAGAGGGGAACTTCAAGTCCTAGAGAGTTAACCTTATTATCTGGGTCTGTATGCATCTTCCTTTCTCTGTTTCAAAAGCTTTAGTAGTACACTAGTCCAGACAGGTTGTGAGATTTCCCCACATACATGCCGAGGAGCTTCTGCCTGCATATGTGGTCAGAGGGCATTGTAGTGTGATGGGAAGTGGGGATTTTAGTTGAATCTTGTGGACTTCATGAATTTTCTAATAGAATAATTGTAGTCAGTTCTTTTCAAAGTAGTGTAAATTTTTCAAAGTAAGAGTCATATAGACCCTCAGTATATAAATGGATAAAGAGTGAGCCACTCCAGAGAGTGTATGTTCTAGGGAAGGTTGGAGATCTCAGAGTCCTGCCTCTTCAGCCTCCTTTTTCCTTCAGAATTTTGTTAATATCCTTTCATAGAATTTAGAGGTCATGATCCATAGTGGAAAATGCAAGACTGAAAAAGTCTGCAAGGCCAGGTGGTGGGTTGTTATTATTTTTTTAGATGACCTTTACAACCCCTTCAGGGAAAAAGAAACTCACACTGAGTGAACTCTTTTTCTATGCCCATTCCTTTGTATACTTTATTTAATTATGTCTTCATGTGTACTCTAGGAAGTAGGTTTTGGAATACCCATTTCACAGATGAAGTAAATGAACCGAGAGATTCAGGATTTTGCCCATGATTATCTATGTTTTAATGGTTTGAGCCAAGTTTCAAACCCAGTATTTCTATTTTCAAAAGATATTTATTGATTTGGCTGTGCCAGGTTATAGTTGCAGCATTTGGGAACTAGTTCCCTGACTAGGGATCAAACCTGGACCCCCTACATTGAGAGTGTGGAGTAGAATAGCAGGGAAGTCCCAAATCCGGGTCTTTCTGACTTCAGCATCAGAGCTTGTCATCACTTCCACCCCAGCACTCTATTTCTCCTGGAATGGGCAGTGGCAAAGTTACTCTCAAGAGCATGGCAGGCAGAGGACATTTTTAAGATCACAACCCTTCCAGTTAGTCTCTTTTGTTCCTTGGTCTGTGCCAAAAATGAAGGCCAATATTTTTGGTAAAGAACAAGTCCAGTGTCACACACACATGGTGAGTAGGACACTGGGGTGGGAGGAGGAAGAGGAAAGAGGGAAAGAGAGGCTCCAGGACTTGCCTAAGGTTAAAAGGTCAGCATCAAAGGACATTAGATTTCCTACTTCAAAAATTTGCTCATAAGATTGACTTCAGCGTGAGTCCCATGTTTCTGGGGAAGAAGTGGATATTTTGCCTGCCCCAGAGCCTGATGGTTTATATGTGTCCCAGAGATGGAACCCATGGGAGGTCTGGAAGATGGAGAAGGAAATGGCAACCCATTCAAGTATTCTTGCCTGGATAATCCCATGGATAGGGGAGCCTGATGGGCTGTAGTCTATGGGGTTGCAGGGGAGTCAGGCATGTCTTCGCAACTAAACAACAGAGATGGAACCCATGGGAGGTCTGGAAAATAACCTCCTGTTAGAGCTCTCTCTGCATGCTCAGTCATTTACGACTCTTTGTGACCCCATGGATTGTAGCCCGCCAGGCTCCTCTGTCCAGGGAACTTTCCAGGCAAGAATACTGGAGTGGGTGGCGTTTCCTCCTCCAGGGGATCTTCCCCACCCAGAAATTGAATCCGTGTCTCCTGCATTGGCAGGTGGATTCTTTTCCACTGAGCCACTGGGGAAGCTCCACCTGTTAGAGCTGGTCATCTGCTGAAGACACACATGGGGTGCAAAGTTCTGCTCTCCAGACTGTCATACCTGCCAAGTACGGAAGCTGTTCTCGGGTGGGAGCCCTGAGGAATGGCATCAGTTGGGGCCTCCAGTAATGCAATCACTTTTAATCAGCCTTTAATGAGGATATAAGCAGCCTCTGCTTACCTCTGTGGCAGAGAGGCCACTACACATAAACCTCAATTACTCAGACATTTAAAAATCAATTTCAAATAAAATGTCCAGGTGATGGAACTAAAGGGATTAGAAGGCTCAGGATGTGTGCACAGGCCTGGCATGACTTGTCAGTGCAATGGAGGTAGACAGCTCCTGTAACTCAATAAAGCTGGCCGGCTTTGTGCCCCGAGGGGTTTAGAGGAACAGGTCTTATCTCCCAGCTCCTCCCAGAAGCAGAGGAAGATTCCATTGACAAAGAAGAGAACACAAAATGACTTCTGCATGCTCAGACTATGGCAAATGTTATCCTCATTTTATTTTATAGTTGTGAAGAGAAAATGTAGCCTTAGGCTACCACTGAAGCCCCCTCCCTCCTAACCTGGCCTCCAGCTGGCCTACCAGATCAGATATATTACTATTTCTGTAGACAGTCTTGACTTTTTTTTTGCCAGTCATATCTGCTTATCATCCCCATCAACCTGCTGGTAATTTAGCTCAATAAACTTTTATGGAGCATGTACCATGTAGCAGGCACTGTTCTGAGAAACACGGGGACACAGAGGTGAGGCCATTATAGTCTCTGCTTCCACTTTACAGGGTAGAAGAAATGAGGCCAGCTCCCTACCTGATCAGGGCTTACAGTCTTCCAAAGCCAAGTTGCTTGTCTGTTTAGACATGGTAGGCTCTTTCATGTCTGAGTCTCAGTCCCTGTGGACAGGAGCGAGCCCTGGGGATCAGCTGCTTAGCTATTCTTCTGATTCTGTGTGTTCAAGATGTTTATTCCAATTACTTTCTTCTTCTTTGTTATTTGCCTTAATTTCTCCATGTTGTAAGGTAACATACTTTTTTGGACTGTTGTGTGGATTAAATGAGCTACAATATTGTTGTTGTTGTTCAGTTGTTATGTCATATCTGACTCTTTGCTACCCCATGAACTGCAGCACACCAAGCCTTCCTGTCTTTCACTATCTCCTGGAGCTTGCTCAAACTCATGTCCACTGAGTTGGTGATGCCATTTAACCAACTCATCCTCTGTTGCCCCTTTCTCCTCTTGCCCTCAATCTTTCCCAGCATCAGGGTCTTTTCCAATGAGTCAGCTCTTTGTATCAGGTGGTCAAAGTATTGGAGCTTCAGCTTATTGTAGTGGGTTAACAATAGGGTTGGCTGTGCAGTACTACCATTCCTGTCTTGAGAATTATCACCATTCATATTGTATTCAATGGTGTCCCTGTTGTCAAAGTATAATGTTACAAAAGTTTAAAACATGACTCATACCAAATAGAATGAATCTGAATCAAAAATCTGTTCAGCTTGTTAATTCATGAGGAGATCATTAGGATGGCAAATCTGGTTCAAATGAGAATCAGGAAGGGAATTTATACAGTCACTCAGTCAAGGGGATACTGAAATGAGTTTGTTAATAAATTATAAAACTGGTTAATGACTTAAAGAGCAATAAAACTATAGCCTTCTGGTTTTCTGTCTTACAGAACTTGACATATATAACACATATAACTTCAGAGCATCTAGGTTCTAATCAAATACTAGTAAACAGCAAATTCAAACACAGGCAAATTCTCCCGGGTCACAGATGTAGAAAATATTTTAAAGGTCTAGATAGCAAATATTTTTGGCTTTCTAGATCATATGACCTCTAGTGAAGCTACTAACTCAGACACTGTAGCCCCCAAACTACCTTAGATAATAAACAAATGGATGTGGTTGTTCCAGTAAAATTTTATGTACACGTACATATGGCTGATGTCCATAGCTTGCCAACTCCTACCCAGATGAGTAAATAGCCAGGGAAACAATGCCTAAGTGTGACACATGAAGTTATCTATTAATAATTTTGGTTCATTTTTCTTAACAGAATTAAATTGTGAATGGGGCCTCCTGAACTTGCTGCTCCACCCCAACCCCTCGGCCACTTATGTGGATACAGCAGAGCCTTTATGTTTATTCAGATGGACCACATTCTCCCTCCCTGTCCTCATCAGTGTTGTCTGGACCATGGTTGGCACCCGACCCAAACTCAAAATCTGAAATGAAAGTAAGTAATTCTTGTCCATGCCTGGTTGCTTTTATTTATATGGCTGTACCGGTCTTAGTCGAGTCATGTGGGATCTTTAATTGGGGCATGTGGGATCTAATTCCTCAACTAGGGATGGAACTTGGGCCCCCTGCATTGAGAGTGAGGCGTCTTAGTCACTGGACCACCAGGGAAGTCCCTAGTTGCTTTCTTGAGTGAAAGAAGTATATACTCTGGGACTGATGGATGAAGTAACTTTCTGCCACCTAATCCAGAAAGCAAAGGAATTGAGGTCAGGAAAAACCTGCTCACGGCCACTCTGTGCCTCAGTTTCCCTCTGCGCACAGTGAGCATAATAGTGGACCTACCTCATGGAATGGTTGTATAGTTTGAGTATGATAATGTGGGTAAAGCATCCAGCTTAGAGCACAGTATGTGTGCTGTAAAAATGACTTCTCTTGCCTTTGATCCCTTTCCTAGCCTCTCCTTCCCCAGGTGGCTCCAAGGCTAAATGGCTCTAGTATCAATACAGAAATTGTGCTGATACCACAGCTCTGCCTCCTCTCTGCTTGAGTTCATGCCTTATCTTCTTGACATTGATGTTTTATTTCACCACTGACATCTAACCTTTGAGTTTACTCAAACTGCTTCTTGTAACTTCCTGCTTTGAACTTGAGTAACTATCCTGACTTCTCTCTTTTCTTCTGTGAGTGAGGAGGAGCAGAGAGGGCCAAGCAGAGCAAGAGTGTGGCTGAATGCTTTAAATAGATGATCTCTAAGCCTCATAACTATTCACTTTCAGGGACATGTTCTCTGTTGTTACTTTATTTACATAAAGTCAAATTTATTGAAATGAAACTTATAAAGGCAAAATTCAAAATTTGGGGTGTGCAGTTACATAAGCTTTGACAATCACTTATGTAACTACCATCACCCTGAAATATTTCCATGTGTACCTTTGTGGTCAATCCTGTATCCTCTCCTTCGATTTTGCCCTTGTAATTTTGTCATTTAAAAAATTTCATATAAATGCAATTTTGTATCTGGCTTCTTTCACTTAGAATAATGTTCTTAATATTCACCCACCCATGTTGGAGCAGGTAAAGTAGCTCATTTCTTTTTATTCTTGAATAGAAATCCACTGTATGGATGTATAAGTGTTGTTTTTTTTTTTATGGAAATATAGTTGATCTACAATGTTGTGCTAATTTCAGCTGTACAGCAGTGACTCAGTTATACACATATTACATTCTTTTTAAAAATGTTCTTTTCTGTTATGATTTATTCCAGGAGATTGAATATAATTCCTTGTGCTACACAGTAAGACCTTGTTGTTTATGCATTCTAAATACGATAGTTTGCATCTTCCAACCTCAAACTCCTAATCTATCCCTTACATACAACCCCTCTCCCATGTTGCAGTCACAAATCTGATTTCTATGTCTGTGAATCTGTTTCTGTTTTGTATACAGTTTTATTTGTGACATATTTTATTTCATTTTTTATTGAAGTAGTTAATTAACAATGTAGTGCCAATTTCTGCTGTGCAGCAAAGTGAAAGTGACTCAGTTATAAACATATATACATTCTTCTTTAAAAAAAAATATTCTATTATGGTTTATCCCAGGAGATTGGATATAGTTCCTTGTGCTATACAGTAAGACTTTGTTGTTTATCCATTCTAAATGCAATAGTTCGCATCTAGCAACCCCAAGCTCCCAGTCCATTCCTCTCCTTCCCCACTTCCCCTTAATGACAAGTCTGCTCTCTATGTCCATGATTCTATTTTATAAATAGGTTCATTTGTGCCATATTTTAGGTTCCACATATAAATGAAATCATATGGTATTTGTCTTTTTCTTTCTGACTTACTTCACTTAGTATGATAATTTCTACTTGCATGCATGTTGCTGAAAATGGCATTATTTCATTCTTTTTTTATGGCTGAGTATTCCATTGTATATATATACCACATCTTCTTTATCCGTTCATCTGTTGATGGATATTTAGGTTGTTTCCATGTCTTGGCTTTTGTACATAGTGCCACTATGAACATAGGGGTGCATGTATTTTTTTAAATTATAGTTTTCTCCACATACATGCCCAGGAGTGGATTTTCTGGATCATGTGGCAACTCTATACTTTTAGTTTTCTGGGGAACCTCCATACTGTTCACAGGGGCTGTAGCAACTTACATTCTCACCAACAGTGTAGGAGGGTTTCTTCTCTCCCTACTCTCTTCAGCATTTATTCTTTGTGGAGTTTTGATGATAACCATTTTGACTTGTGTGAAGTGACTATCTCATTTAGTTTTGATTGCATTTCTCTAATAATTAGTGATGTTGAGTATCTTTTCATGTTCCTACTGGCCATCTGTATATCTTCTTCAGAGAAATGTCTATTAAGGTCTTCTGCCAGTGTTTTGATTGGATTTTTTTGTTGTTGAGTTGTATAGGCTGTTTGTATATTTTGGAGAGTAAGCCTTTGTCAGTCACGTCATTCTGGCCAAAAAAGGAAAAAGTAATTACTTATGTTAAATAATGCAAATGAGTCATAGGGATTGTTTTAATTGAAACCAAATTTTGTTGCAAAAGAATTATTTTAACAGGTATGTAGCATGCCTATCACATTGTGGGTAACAAAAAATGTAATTGGATTAAGTAATTTCTGACTGGTTAAGAGGGAAAACAGTAATAGACGTAGGAATAAACAATCTGGGCTTTTGCGTGGTACTTTTGATACTTTTCTATTTATTTTGCAGCTTGGCAAAAATAATAGTCCAAATTCTTTCTGGGCTGTTTCATAACTGATAGATGAACTTGGCCTAATTGTTGATCCACAGAGAATGGTTGGAAATACTAATACCCTCAAGGTTAAATTTCCCAACTTTTGTTGTGGAAATATTTAGTCAACTAATGATCTCCTCCTGCTGTTAGCTTTGGCATAAACTGCACCCCTTGTTCTGAAAGGAACACAAAATAATCTTCAAGGGGGAGAAATACCTATGGAAGCTCCCAAAGAACTAAAATGAGGATTGTGCAACATGGAGGAGAGATTTTAAACTTCTCACTGAAAGAAAAATGAAAAAATAACCTGCAAATACAGGAATGTGCATCCATGATTTGAATGAATTAAGCAGAAAGAAAACTCACATCCAGAGATTCAAAGGACTCGTTGGAAATCTTAATGTCTCTCTGCCAAGTAAAGTTTAAGTAGCCTGAAGAAACTTTTATTTGAGGTCAGTCTCATCCACCCATCCATCATCCATCCACCATTCATCCATCATCCCCCTATCCATCTAGCCATCATCCATCATCCATCCATCTCAATATATACTGGACATCTACTGAGGAGAATACAAAGATGTCAAGACAGGCTGTTACCTTCAAGAAGCTTAATGGAAGCACCACAGTCTGGTCTTTGTAGGTTTGTTTTAGCTAATGCTTATTGGTATGGCCAAAATGTTCATTTGGATTTTTCAATAAGAGGGAACAGAAAAAGCCAAATGAACTCTGTGCCCAATCCAATGTTTAGCATTAACTATGCAATGGCACCCCACTCCAGTACTCTTGCCTGGAAAATCCCATGGATGGAGGAGCCTGGTAGGCTGCAGTCCATGGGGTCGCTAAGAGTTGGACACGACTGAGTGACTTCAGTTTCGCTTTTCACTTTCATGCATTGGAGAAGGAAATGGCAACCTACTCCAGTATTCTTGCCTGGAGAATCCCAGGGACGGCGGAGCCTGGTAGGCTGCCGTCTATGGGGTCGCACAGAGTCGGACACGACTGAAGCGACTTAGCAGCAGCAGCAGCAACAGGCACTATTTCCTAGTGGGCTCAGTTGGTAAAGAATCCACCTGCAATGCAGGACACCTAAGTTCAATCCCTAAATTGGGAAGATCTCATGGAGAAGGAAATTGCAACCCACTCCAGTATGCTTGTCTGGGAAATCCCATGGATGGAGGAGTCTGACGGGCTATAGTCCTTGTGGTTGCAAAGAGTATGACATGATTTAGCAACTAAACCATCACCACACGCAACGATACTATGCTTAAACAGCAGGACACATATCTCATTTAGTTTTTACAACTATTCTATGAGAACATTGTATCATTTTCCTTTCAGGAAACTAAGGTATGGATAAGTTCTATACTAGTGTGTACATATACAGTAGCTAGCAGCAGATCTAAACCTCTAATGAAGTCCATATGACTTTAAGGTCAGTATCATGCTTTTATCAGGGGCTTCCCTGATAGCTCAGTTGGCAAAGAATCTGTCTGGGATGCAAGAGACCCCAGTTTGATTCCTGGGTCTGGATCCACTGGAGAAGGGATAGGCTACCCACTTCAGTATTCTTCGGCTTCCCTTGTGCCCAATGCGAGAGACATGGGTTCAATCCCTGGAGAAGGGAAAGGCTACCCACTCCAGTATTCTGGCCTGGAGAATTCCATGGACTGTGTATAGTTCACAGGGTCGCAAAGAGTTGGACACGACTGAGCAACTTTCACATCATGCTTTTAAATTTTAGGGTATGAAACTAGTTTACATAAGATACAAATTTAGACCATGACTGTTCTTGTCCTAAAGTCTGGCAAATAGTGATAGTTATTTTTAGAATGTGGAAATTATAATCATTATGTGTTTGTATGTGTTCCTTGGAGTGTCTTGAGAGTTTATGAAGAAGTGTGCCATATAGGCAGTATTGGTGAAGAATATGTATCTTGCACCCAAATAGCTCACTTTTAGTTGGGAAAAGCTGAGAAGTCCTCCATTTGAAAGCTATTCCATTTGGCCATCAAGGGTTTTCAGTCTTTATGCTATCAACAAGAATGTCCTATTAAGTGTCTGAACTCTTAGGAGTAGTAACAAAGTTATTGAATGAGTTCTCAACCACATGGTTTGTGAGGATCCTGACCGGAGAGTGATAGTGTGATGGCACACTCAACTGGGAGTTATTACCAAGGTGTGAGCAAAGCTAAGAGGAAATGATAAGAGTTGGTTAAGTACCCTGGGCTTAGTAAGAGGGAGGTCTCTTTTCTATGTCCTCCCTTTGCTCCCCTGAAATGAGGAGGGAGGAAACCATGCCTGGATCCCTGAGAGAGTTACAGCTGCAACTCAGGCTGCAGATATGGAAGAGGGCTGCCTGCCAGAAGTTGGGTGGCTTTGGGAAGAGAAGCTGAGGCAGCAAAGAAAGAATGACAACAAATACATTCTCTTTCCTCCTGCCCTCCAGTACCCTGATGTCTCCATTGGCCAGAGGTCAAGGTTACATGGGTGAAGTAGTCCAAAAGTGCCCCTTCCCAGAGCACAGAACAGGACAGGGAAGAGTGGACAGAGGATCTGGAAAGGCAGATGGAGACGGTCAGCAGGAGGGCTGAATCAGGAGTAATTTGTCGCTAATCACATTTAAAATAAAGCAGTTTGCAAATTACTTTCTTTTGTAAATTAAAGCAGATTCAACATTACCCCTGCAATAGTTTTCTCTTACTCACTTTCATTTAGATTTTCTTTTATGTTTCTGAGATAAAAGGGAGGATTTATAGTTACCTAGTGGGCTGGGGATTATGTACAGCCCTTCTTATCCTCAGCAGGGTGTGTCTAATCTGGGAATGTCATCACTCGGGTGTTGGGGGGTGGTAAATGTGAAGTATCATTGCTCTGAGTCAGCCAGTCAGACCTATGACAGGAAAGGGTACTTGAATAGACCCCTAGTAATAGGGGAAAGGAGAGGGAGGTTGTGTATGCTCAGAACACTGGGGAAGAGAAAGGAGCAGAAAAAAGGGACAACAATTAAAATGCAATGACATTAATATTTTGCTTAGAGCTGATGCGCCAATGATTAAGAAGCCTCCCTCTCTCTCACCCAGGAAACTGGAACTAGATGTAATGGGAGGAAAAGAGTAATATTACACTTTTTCATTTTATGCAGAGGCTATTCATACACACATTCCTCTCAGAGTAGATTATTAAAGTGAGTCCAAGCTGCCATTATCATAAACAGGAGGTAGAGAGAGGACCACTTGAGGAAAGATGTTTTTCCTTATCCCAGAGTCTGCCTGTTAGTGGAGGGCATGCTGAGTTGGGGTGACAAAAATCTCCCTCTAGGCTTTGAGAAAAAAGTTTCCAGGGTATTTGAGAGAAGGCAGTCCCACAGTGCTATAGGTATGCTCATAATTATCTATTTCTCTGGCTTTCGTCCTTCATTTCTGGCTGGATATTAAGCATCTTCTTGAGGCAATTTTGAAACTCTCTGCACACACACAGAGCTAACAGGGCACTATGCATGATGGCAAACTCGAAAACTGAACTGAGGCATACTGCAGTAAGTTAAATAAAGCAGATATATCCTTGGCAAGGCTTGAAAAAAAATGCTGGATTTTTCCCAGAAATAATTTCATAATAACAGGAGTGAAAAAGAAGGAAAAAAGTAAACTAAATAAACTAAAACTTCCAAGTCCATCTCAGTCACGGGGAAAGTCCACTTAAATTTTCTCAAGAAGCTATTACCAAAATCCTAAAATCCATGCTGAATTCCAATGAACCTCTTTCCATTCCAAGTCACTACTTACTGGTAACAGCATTTCTACTATACATGTTGAGCAATGGCTTATAGAAGAATAAGGAATTTAGAATCCAGTATCTGAATTCAGTAGGCTATTTCCAGTAAGTAATCTGAAACACCAAGAAATGCCAAAAAACATAATTACTAATCCAAATAGCCCTTTGTATTTGCATAAATAAAAATAAAGATCAAACTCTGGTTAATAGAGATAATTTACTCTTATGTTCATATTTTTAATGTGACGTGAACTGAAATGATTGATTTTTACATTACATTGTCACTGACATTTGAAACATCCTGAAAAGAGAGAAGATGATTGACTTGAAATGCAGTAGCCAGGTAGGTGCCGTCTTTCTCTGCAAATCCTTGGCTTAAAACTTGGGGAACACACAGAGGAAATTGTTGAAAGAATTTCACCTTAGCTTTTCCTGGGGTTTTCATTCAAATGTCAGTGCTTTTATATAAAAGATGCATAGTGTTCATCAGGAATCAAAGGGGGTGGGAGGGAGGGCATGAAATTTTGCTGCATCTCTTGCTTGAATGAACACAGTGATCACTCCCTTGGTGGCTCAGATGGTAAAGAATCTGCCTGCAATACAGGAGACCTGGGATCGATCCCTAGGTCAGGAAGATCCCCTGGAGAAGGGAATGACTACGCACTCCAGTATTGCCTGGAGAAATCCATGGACAGAGAAGCTTGACAGGCTACAGTCCACGGAGTCACAAAGAGTCAGATGTGACTGAATGACTAACACTTTCACTACCAATTCTGGTCCATACATTTTCTCCAGTTTTTGCAAGACAGGGGTCATTCTGTCCTCTCCAGATGACTTGCAAAGTTCTTGAAAGACCCAGGAAGACTAAATTGTACTAATATTTCAAAATCCTAGGAAACACTGAAAAGGCAGTAGATCAAAGAGGTCAGGTTCTGCAAAGGATGTTTGCAGAAACAAACCTGGCTCCATACCTTTCCCACCAATGTCACCTGTCTCTAATAACTCAAGCTCAAAACTTAGGTCTGCTCTGATTTTTCCTATTTTCTTCAGAGGAACTTAGTTGTGAAGTTCTTATCATTGCATTCAGCAGCTTGCAGTAGAGCTAACCCAGTGAACCGCGGTACAATAGGGAAGCATTACTTGCTGTCCGACTAACACTCATTCCATTCCCCTTCTTTTTTGCTGGAGAAGCCTCTCCCACTCTAGAGACTGAAAGTGCCATGACTTGCTAAGGCATAAGCATGAGACTCAGCCATGGTCTCTACAGCAAGTCTGCTAGGAGGTCTCTGGAAAAAGTTTTCTCCTCCTAAGGCAAAGAGACACACTACACATATGTAAGAATGGTTACATTTAGAAGAACTGACAGTGCCAAGTGTTGGAGAGGATAGGGGAACAACTGGATCTCTACTACAATCCTTTTGAAGATAATCAGTTTCACATGAAATATGAATATATGTTCATCAGAAGTATTTGCCTATAATTTTATTTACTTGTGATGTCCCTGTTTGGTTTTGGTATCAGGGTGACATTGGCCTTGTAAAATGAGTTTAGGAGTGTTCCTTCCTCTTCAGAATTCTGGAAGGGTTTAGTAAGTACTGGCATTAATTCTCCCTTAAATGTTTTAGTAAAATTCACCAGCAAAACCATCTGGTCCTGGGCTTTCTTTGCTGTGAGGTTTTTGATTATCAGTTCAGTCTCCGTACTTGTTGCCAGTGTGATCAGATTTTCTATTTAATGATTTAGTCTTAGTGGGTTGTATTTTTTTTTTCCAAGAAATTTGTCTACTTCTTTTAGGTTATTTAACTTGTTGGTGTATAATCATTTATAACAGTCTTTTACAATCCTTTGTATTTCCATGGTATCAGTTGTAATGCATCCTCTTTGAATTTTGATTTTATTTGCATCTTCTCTCTTTATTTCTTAGTCTAGCTAAAGATTTCTGAATTTCATTTATCTTTTCAAATAATCAGCTCTTAGTTTCATTGGCCATTTGTATTTTTTTCCTGGTCTCTATTGCATTTATTTCTGCTCTAATCTTTGTTATTTCCTTCCTTCTACTAACTTTGGTTCAGTTTATTCTTTTTCTAGTTTTTTAAAGTATAAAGTTAGGTTGTTTATTTGAGATCTTTTCCCTTAATTCAGGCATTTACTGCTATAAACTTCCCTTATAGAACTGTTTTGTAGCATCCCATAAGTTTTGGTAAGTTGTGCTTTCATTTTCGTTTGTATTATTTGTTGATATTCCTTTTGATACTTGGTAGGGTTTCAGTCTTAAAGTTGCTAAGACTTGTTTTTTTACCTTTGTGTGATCTATCCTGGAGAAGGTTCTCTGTGCACTTGAGAAGAATGTGTATTCTGGTACTATTTAGTGGAATGTTCTATACAAGTCTTTAGGTCCAAAAAATGGTTCAAGTCCAACATTTCCTGTAGATTTTCAGTCTGAATGATCTACTGTTGAAAATGGGGTGTTGAAGTCCTCTGCTTGTTCTTAGTCACTTAGTCATGTCTGACTCTTTGTGACCCCATGGACTGTAGCACACCAGGCTCCTCTGTCCATGGGGATTCTCCAGGCAGGAATACTGGAGTAGGTTGCCTAGCCCTTCTCCAGAGGAATTTCCTGACCTAGGAATAGGAATTGAACTGGGGTCTCTTGCACTGCAGGAGGATTCTTTACCAGCTGAGCTACCAGGGAAGCCTGTTGAAGTCCTCTACTCTTATTTTATTTGTGTATATCTCCTCCCTCAGATCTATTAGTTTGGCTTAATATATTCAGGTACTCTGATGTTGGGTATGTATATATTTATGATTGTTACATCTTCTTGATGAACTGACCCCTTTATTACAACAATGGTTTCTCGTCACCATGTTTGGCTTAAAGCCTCTTTTGTCAGATGTAAGTATCTGCTACTTATAGTGGTATCCTACCACTGCTTTCTTTTGGTTTCCACTTGCATGGAATACCTTTTTCCATTTCTTCATTTTGAGCCTGTGTGTATTTTTAAAGCTGAAGTGAGTCTCTTATAGGCAGCATTTAGTTGTTTCTTATTTTTTACCCATCCATTCACTCTGTGCCTTTTGATTGGAAATGTTAATTTAGAGTAATTGTTGTCAGGTAAGGACTTACTAGTGGCATCTTATAAATTGCTTTCTTGCCAAGAGTGCGCTGATGCTTATACCCATTATCTAATTTAATCCTCTGACTACATGAAATAGTAGGCAGCTGTTTGATATTGGGTTCTTTGAGCTCTTTGACATTGGGCTTAGCAATATTTTTTTGGATCTGTCTCCAAAGGCAAGAAAAGCAAAAACAAACAAACTAGATGACATTAAACTGAAAAGCTTTTATGTAGTAAAGGAAATCATTAACAAAATGAAAAGGCAACCTACTGAATGGGAGAATACATTTACAAATAATATATCTAAAAGAGGCTAATGTCTAAAATATATATAAAGGACTCATGCAACTTATTATCAAAGGAAACAATTCAATTTAAAAAATGGACAGAGGACTTGAATAAACATTTTTCCTAGAAAGACATAAAGATGGCCAGACACATGAAAAGATGTTCAACATCACTAATCATCAGAGATATGCATACCAAAACCACAATGAGGTATCACCTCACACCTGTCAGAATTGCTGTCATCAAAATGATCACAAATAATGTATTGGGGAGAATGCAGAGAAAAGGGAACCTTTGTGCAATGTTGGTGGTAATGTAAACTGATGGAGTCACTATGGAAAACAGTATGGAGGTTCCATTTTAAATAAAATTAGCACTACCATATAATCCAGCAGTTCCTCTTCTGGGTAATTATCCAAAGAATATGAAAATACTAATTTAAAAAGTATGCACACCCTATGTTATTTGCAGGACTATTTTTAATAGCCAAGATGTGGAAGCAACCTAAGTATCCATTGATAGATAAATGGATAAAGAAGATGTGGTATGGGTGTATATATAATATATAATGCATAGTATAATATAGATAATGTATATATTATATATACACCCATACCACATCTTCTTTATCCATTCACATATATATTATATATATACACATACCACATCTTCTTTATCCATATATATATATATGAATGCTAACTACATATATATATATATATGTGAAGTGAAGTGAAAGTTGCTCAGTCATGTCCGACTCTTTGCGACCCATGGACTGTTCAGTCCATGGAGTTCTCCAGGCCAGAATACTGGAGTGGGTAGACTTTCCCTTTTCCAGGGGATCTTCCCAACCCAGGGATTGAACCTATGTCTCCTGCATTGGCAGCAAATTGGACACTACTGAGTGACTAAGCTCAACACACACATACACACACGCTCACACACACACTCACACACACACATATATTTATATTAGAGAGGGTTGCTGTTTCCTTCTCCAGGGGATCTTCCCAACCCAGGAATGGGACCTGCATCTCTTGCATTGCAGGCAGATTCTTTACTGACTGAGCCACCAAGCACCAAGGAAGCCCTATATATGGAATATTACTCAACCACAAAAAGAAGAAAATCTTGCCGTTTATGACAACAAGGGATGGACCTAAAGGGTATTATTCTAATTGAAATAAGTCAGCAAAAGAAAAGACCATAAGATTTCACCTATATGTGGGATCTAAAAACCAAAACAGAAATAGACTCATACATGCAGAAAACAAACTAGTGGTTGCCAGAGGGGAGCAGAGTATGGGGTTGGAAAAAATAGGTGAAGGAGAATAAGAGGTACAAAATTCTAGTTACAAAATGAATCATTCATGAGGATGTAATGAATAGCATAGGGAATACAGTCAATAATATTGTAATAACTTTGTATGGTGACAGATGATTATCAAACTGAGCATGGTGATCAATTTGTAATATATATAAATGTCAAACCAGTATCTTGTACACCGGAAATTGTATAATATTGTATGGCAACTATACTGCAATTAAAAAAAAAGTAGGTGCTACCATTAGACTAGGGTTTCTTAGCCTTGGTACTATTAACATTTGGAGGCTAGATAGTTCTTCATTTGAAGGGTTAGCAGCATCCCAGAGATGCCAGTAACTTCCCTCTACCCTCAGTTATGACAATCCAAAATGTTTTCAGACGTTGTCCCCAGAGTGGATGGGCTTCATTATTGTACCCAGTTGAACACTGTTGCATTAGACAGCATTTACAGATAAGGGGCCCAAGGTTTGAAGAAGTCAATTACTAGCTCAAAGGTACTTTGCTGATAAAGGACAGGGCCAAGACATTAGCCTAGATATGCTTGTCCTTAAACTCTTGAATTAATATTCTTTATTGCATATTCAAACTTGACTCCTTCCCTTCCCCACATACATTATTTAGACTAACAGGCTGAGATCCTCCCATCTGAAGCAGGAGATGTACTGATTTCTCACTCACCTCATTGCACAGTCACTTGTCGGGAATGCCTCTTCCCAACTCAGCCAGCCTTTACCTCTCTGCCAATTCACATCTTGTGCTGTTCTGGATTAATGCATGGACCAGTTTAGCCAATGGTGCTAGAGAATGGGGGATCATCCTTAGAAATATTTGATGAGTAGATCCTCAGGAAAAATCTGGATTTCTTACCAGGCTAGCCAGTGAATCTTCAGAGTGAGTCTCTGCCATTTTATTTGTAAAGGAAAAATGTTATTTCACTCCCTACTCTCCCCAAAGATGAATAGTAACTCACACCAGTTACAGAATCATGAGTAGTTAGGGCTCCAGGAGCTTTAAAAACTGTCACACTGAACCACCTCAGTCTACAGATGTAACAGTTGAAGCCCATTAAACAAAATGAGAAACTCAAAATCATATACCTTGAAACCCTAAATTCAGGGTCTTTTCTATTATATCCTTCTCTTTCTAGAAAAGACAAAACTCAGAAGTATAAAACCGTTTCAGAGGTGGTTTGAATTACTGGTGAATTATACATAGAATTATATTTAATGGTTCTATTTCTGAATAATATTTTATAGATGAAATTCATTATTTTTAAAAGTACTCTTCTAAAATGACAAAATTCATTAATGGCTCTGCAGTTTCTTTTAGAATTTTCTGTGTTTTAAGCACTTATATGCTGAGAGCTCTCTCTCTAACTCTTACAGTGTAAAGTAGGTACAATGAACATTCTCTCAGCCAGGAAACAGGAACCACTTTAAGATTCTGAGCAGAAGGAATTTGACTCGGGAAATTGGTTCTATCAGAGTGGGAGAGCTAAGAAAGTAATAAGGTGGCAGGAAGTCAACTCAAGAGATTATCAACAGCAGGAAGCTGCTACTCTACTACCTGTGGGGCTGGAGGCACAATAGGAGGTGGTGTCACTGAGTTCAAAAGTAGGCGCCCTCTGAGAGGAAGGGACCCTCTCTGAACTGATACTGGAAGAGATACTGCTATTTCCAGAGATCCAACAGGAAGTGGAGAGACAGAAGGGGGAGAATACCTTGACATCTCTCCAGCTCCCACCATCCAGCCTTCCACCAGTATATCCCATTAACTGGATCTACCTAGGAGCCAGGGAGCTAGGGAGCCTGGGAAGTATGATTCCCTGAAACACAGGGCAGATGAAGCTCAGAGAATGGATTTGAGGACAGACAGGCACCAACCTATACAATTTTCTTCACCAAATTCTTTGGTTTTGTGACTGTCAACTCAACAGGTCCCTAACAACAGAGGCAACTGGCAGGAAGACTCTCTGAGGGGAGTGATGTACCACATTGCTGTTTTCAGTGTTCTCTCTGTTCCTTCTATTTATCCTAAAGAGAAAAGGAATTTTGAGTCAAAGCAATAGAAACAAGCTGGTGCTTATCTTTTGATGATTTAATTGAGTGGGGAATCTATCAACCAACTCACCCAGGAGTCCACCAGCCAACAAGTTATGGGGAACAACAGGCACTAGACTCAGGTATTTTCCAAAAGGAAACACTAACCGTATCATATGAGTGATGAGGGCACAAACAGAATCATATTGTGGGCTGAGTTGTGTCTCCAGAATTTATATACTGAGCCCCCAACCCCCTATGTGAGGTCATAAGTGTGAAGGCCTAATCCAATACATATGGTGTTTTTATAAGGGAAGGAAGAGGTACTGGGATGCCTGTACACAGAGAAAAGGCCATGTGAGGACACAGAAGGGGGCCATCTGCAGGCCAAGGAGGGATGCCTTGAGAGAAACAAACCTGCCCACACCTTGGTCTTGGACTTTGAGCCTCCAGAATTGTGAGAAAATAAGCTTCTGTTGTTTAAGCCACCTGGTCTGTGGCATTTTGTTATGGCAGCTTGAGAACACTACTCCAAGGCACCAACACAATATATCAAATAAGAATCAATGCTCATTGCTGCTTTCAAAGACAGGGGCAAGAGGTCACCAGCTATGAGCTACCTACTCCCTGAAATTATTTGCTAAGCAACCAAGTCCTTTTTAAACCAAACCTTTTTTATTTTATATTGGAGTATAGCCCATTAACAGTGTTGTGATAGTTTCAGGTAGACAGCAAAAGGACTCAGCCATACATACACAAGTTTCCATTCTCCCCTAAATTCCACACCTACCCCAACATTGAGGAGAATTCCCTGTGCTATACAGTAGGTCCTCGTCATCCATTTTAAATATCCATCCCAAACTCCCTAACTATCCCTTCCCCCTATTCTCCACCCCCGGAACCATATGTTTGCTCTCTAAGTCTGTAAGTCTGATTCTGATTTGTAAATAAATTCATTTATATCATTTCTTTTTAGAGTCTGCATATAAGGGATATCATACAATATTTCTCCTTCTTTGTCTGACTTCACTCAGTATGACAATCTCTGGGAATCATGTCCTTTCTATAGTTAGAGGTGAAGTTTAAACGCATGCCCACAGGAGAAAAACAAAGAGCAATAGTTTATGCAAATATAAATGATTTTCTTGAGAGCAAGCTGTACGCAATGGGAGAACAAATGAGAAACTGAGTATTGGTAAAAGAAGGGATTCTGGAGAGGTCTGTGGTAGGGGGAGGGGACTGAGGGCACTGAAGGTAACTTTTTCCAGATTGTAAGACTTGGTTGGCTGAAGTCCTAGTGAAAGATCTTTTTCCTTTTTAAATCTGATTTTCAGAAAATATCCAATGCCATATATAGAAGCTGGACAAGCTAATTTTTGGATATGTTTCTTTCTCCAGACCATTGTGCTTAGGAAATTATTAAAACTGTCTAATTTGGATGCATTTCCTTAAAGTCCTTGACTCATCAGGACCTAAGAATCCTGTGTCAGTTTAATTATGGGTGTATCATTTCATTGAAGACATTAAAATGAAGTTCAAATAAGCCCAAAGGGCTCAGGTATGCCACTCCAGTATGGGATCCCGAAAGCTGCTGTGTGATTGGTTTTGGGCAAAACAATCTGAAGAAGTAAATTGATATTCTGGGGTTGGCGTTGCCCTTGGGTCCTCCTGGAGCCTGGGCAGCAATCTGGGATCGGCTTGGGATTAACTGTTTTCACGTTTTTCCTAGAGTCCTGCCCAAATCCTATGAGTCATAATTGAATTCCAAAAATATGCTCTTCCCTGGAGAATCAGACAGGGAGGCAGAGAAAGGGTCAGGGGCTATCTAGGAAATAGAAGTTGGGTTTGCAGGTAAAGGTCATCTTAAGAGGAAACAAAGGAGAGAACAGCAGCAAGGCTTGCAGTTCTAGGGAACAGAAATCTATGTGCACAATTATCAGGCCACTTCCAGCTCTAGAAACCAATCTAGGGAGAGTCTGTGCGGCGATTTGTTAACATCTTTGAAAGCCCTGCCACTCAGAGTGGGGTCTCAGACCAGCAGCATCAGCACATCTGGGAGCTCATCAGACATCCAGACTCACTGAATCAGAATCTACATCTTAACAAGACCCCCAGGTAATTTCCATGCCTGAGAAATTTTGAGATGCGCTTCACAAAAGCATTGTTTAGCCAGATGGATGTTTCAAGAGGATGAAAACATTCTGCCAGGGCTTGAGTCTATACCTGGGGCTTCATTTCCCTCATGAATAACAAAGCCAAGCGGAAATGATACAGAGAACAGAAGGAGGTTTGGGGTTGTCACAGACCTCACCCTCACCCTTCACTAGCAACAGTAGACAGTACCCATTGTGGTTGTAAACTGTGTCTGGACTGGAGGTGGCAAAGGTTCCCTGGGCTGCCAGTGCTGCTATTATCAGAAATATGCCACTCTGGCGCAAGCTCCATTGAAGTTCTCTGTTCTCCCTTCCAATGCTGTTTGTCTGATTTCTCTGGCCTGTAAAAGGTGGGCTCCAACTCAGTGCTGCAGGGCAACCATTCCTGGCACTGGGGAACCTGAAGCCAGAAGCTAACACTGCCATATAAATTCACAGGTTGCAGACTTGATGTGGTCACCACTTAGAAATATGGTAGCATTTTGCTGTATGTTGAAGCCTTTACTCACCCCCATGTAACTGTATTTGGAGATAAGATCTTTAAGGAGATAATTAAGGTTAAATGAAATCATAAGGGTGGGGTCTTAATCTGATAGGATTGGTGGCTATATAAGAAGAGGAAGAGAGAGATGGATCTATCCACACATGTGCACTGAGCAAAGACATGCAAGGACTCAGTGAGAAGGTAGCTATCTGCAAGCTAGGAATAGAGTGCTCACCAGAACCTGATCCCACTGAACCTTGATCTTGGACTTCCAGCCTCCAAAACGGTAAGGAAATTAATTTCTGTTGCTTAAATCACAAAATCTATGATATTTTGTTATAGCAGTCTAAGCAGACTAAAACATATTTGTCCAAGGAGAATGGACTATTGGAAACTAGAATCTTGATAAGTAAGGGGCTGTTTTTGAATTCAAAGCTTGTCTGCTGACATTGGACATGTTGATTATCTGTCAGTGATCAGTTGCTAGTTATGGCTTCCAAGGACATATCCATCTCAGTCAATTTCAGCACATATGGCCCAGGCTTTTTATTATCCTACTTGTGGTAACACATACACCTGGAGGAAGGGAGGATATATCAACACACACCTTGGCCTCTTTAGGGTGGCCAAGCATGTAATTTGCCCAGGACTGGAGAAGGCAATGGCATCCCACTCCAGTGCTCTTGCCTGGAGAATCCCATGGACAGAGGAGCCTGGTAGGCTGCAGTCCATGGGGTCACTAACAGTTGGACACGACTGAGCGACTTCATTTTCACTTTTCACTTTCGTGCATTGGAGAAGGAAATGGCAACCCACTCCAGTGTTCTTGCCTGGAGAGTCTCAGGTATGGGGGAGCCTGGTGGGCTGCTATCTGTGGGATCGCACAGTCGGACACAACTGAAGCGACTTAGCAGCAGCAGCAGGGTTGTCCTGAGACACAGAGCTTTCAGAGCTAAAACCAGGAAAGCTCTGGGCAGCTGGCACAAGTGGATCACCCTAAATGGGCCAAGTTTCATCTATTGAAAGACCAAGGTGACATGTAGTAAGGAAATAGATAAGTTATTGAAAGGTAAGTAGAGCCTGATCTAGTTTCACCATTGTGACATCACCTCTTGATGCCTAAATTTCTCTCCCTATGAGGTGAGGGACCTGATTACCTCTAAGGAATGTTCTAGTGCTAATATAATTTCTGATTTGTGGGTTGTTCTGTCTTGGATAGTTGGAGAGATCAAATTGTATCACTCCACAAAATAAACAGAGGAACAAGGCTCTGAGCTTAGTGCAAGGATATATATGTATATAAGGCACTGTCTTCATGGAGCTTACTGTCTGCTAGGAGTGAGAGATGATGAATTAACAGATGCAATGAGAGCTGGGATGGAAATAAGACAGTGTTGTGATAGGTAATGATCAGGCATCTTCTCAGAAGCAGTAATGTTGTTTTAGCTGAGACTGAAAGAGAGAGATAGGAGAATAAAGGAAAGACTAGGGAACAGTAAGGGCTTCTCTAGTGGCTTAGACAGTAAACAATCTGCCTGCAATACAGGAGACCCAGGTTTGATCTCTGGGTCAGAAAGATCTCCTGGAGGAGGGCTTGGCAACCTACTCCAGTATTCTTGCCTGGAGAATCCCATGGACAGAGGAGCCTGGCGGGCTACAGTCCAAGGGGTCGCAAAGAGTTGGACATGATAAGAAACTGAGAACGCAGGGAACAGTAAACACATAAGGACCTGAGATGGGAAAGAGATTACAAAATTAAAGGAACAGAAAGGGACTGCAGTATGAATAAGCCAAGTGAGTCAGAGGTAATGGAAAGAACTGACATCAGAGAGCCAAGCAGGGGCTAGGTCACACTGGGCTTATCAGCCATGACAGGGAGTTCATTCAGACTTTATTCTAAGTGTCAAGAGAAATGAGCAAAGGGTCTGAAATTGTATGAGTTACACGAAATGGCTAATCTTACAAAATTGCTATTGTATAATTCTGAATTACACATATGATTACATGCAATAAGAATATAATAAAACAGAAAGAACATAACATTTCTGTTCTATATGTCTGGTTTTAATTAATGGAAAGAGCCTTCAAAGGATTGACATAAGCTCAGGATCTATGCGTTTGCCTTATCACTTTGAATATTAGAATCCACTTCAGCATGACTTTCATGGAAAATGACAAAATGAATCTGAGGCTCAAATTACCCAAACCTGCTCCTTTGGGAGTGGAAGGTTTCTTGGCACATATCTTTACAATTAAGATATAATTATTATTGATGCGCAAATGGTTTTACTGGCTGCATCTCCAAGAAAGTAAAACACAGTTTACTTTTCCCCAATGCCGAATAGTGTTTGAACAAGCACTCAAGGAGATATAACCCCTGATGTTAGATCTTTACAGAAGCTTGAATTAATGCAAGAAGGATCAGAAATTGTATCTGTTTTGGTTTAAAGTTTATCCCCCACATATTACAGAGGCATTTGAGACCACTTCAAAAATTAAATACTGCATAAAATGAAGCAATAAAGGGAGGGGGAAAGAGGGTACAAATCTCTTTATCCCTCAGAAGGAAATGACTTTACAACAGGCAAACTCAATGACTGAATTCTGTCCTTGAATTTCCTGGAAACTGAGGAAAGAAGGGGAGTGGTGGGTCATGTGATACTTATTATCTGATAATAAGAAAGTATCAGAATCACTCTACAGAGACAAAACCTTTTGCTTTGAACCCCACTGAAAGAGGAATTTATCCTGTAGATTTTTGTGTAAGAGACATTGGTTATCTAGTGGACAATGCCTTCTATAAAAATGTTAAAGGAAAGACAGAAATGTAGTTTAAGAAATGTTTCTTGGGCCCGCTGTCTGCAAAAGTTAAAAGAGTTGTATAAATCCACAATGCCATTTTTGTAGAAAGTCGAGGTATTGTGGTCCCGGTACTTTGCTTTATGATAGGGAATCCACTTAAAGGACCTGGAAGAAAGAAGACATTTCTTATGCCCATTAGACACTTTCTAGCAAATTACAGCTCCTTAAAGCGAGCTTTTGGTAGGCATTGACTTGCAGTCAATTTCAGAAAGTACAAATCTCAGGGAACACAGACAGTCGAGACTATTAGTCAAAATGTACTCTGAATGGCCAGTCATGAAAGAGGCTGTTTTGGCCCTCTGGGGTAGGAGGTTAAGATGTGGAATTGTCTTGTCCAGAGACCATCTTATTTCAGTACAGACTTGCTGGAAAAAGAGTGTATCTTTCTCTTGGAAAAGAGCTGTGATTATTCTCAAGAACTTGAACATATTCTTTGTGGTGAGTCCAAATTTTGATCCTCTGGCCCATGAAGAAATGCAGAGTGTGGGCATATGTAAAGGAGAGTGTGACTTTCTGCTAGGTGGGGCGGGGGTGGTGGTGGAAGCATTCCCTGGGGATATCTGCCTGATTGTACAACTCCTACCACAACTATTTAAGTCAAACCTACATAGTAGAGCTATAGTTTTGCCTTTTTATACATTCTTATCCATTGTCTTCTAATTTGTCTGTGTGGCTTCTTTAACTCAAGGGCTATTTCCTCTTTTCATTAGAATTTTTACTATTAAGATTCATTAAGTATTATTTTTTCAGATTATAATCTGATATATATGTGTGTATGTGTATATACATATATACATATGTATGTGCACAACCATCTTATACCTTTACTTCATTAATGCTGTGCTAATTCCTGACAAATAGATTAGCTATTTGGTTAATCAATGAATGGAGCTTAACACAAGCTTAGTGCTGAGGTGCTGTCTAGTTTTACTTAGTGCAAGAAGGCCATGATGCGCCTATGTGGCCAAGCTTTCTCCCCACCTCAGAAGCCTGGACTGAGAAAGAAGACAGTCTCCCCATCTTCTAGTCTCATGGAGTGCCTAATTTCCTGGCCCCAAATTATTAGCTTTTTCACTATTGATCTCTGTTTCCTTCAGGGAGAAAATGCCATCTCTCCCTATTTTTCTTCTTATCTTCAGGGACTCATCAATTGAAAAATCACAGACCAGCCAGGATTGGCTGGTTTCTTAATGTCTAGATAGCTTGATATAATCCTTGCAGAGTACATCAGGTGAAATCCCAGGCCGGATGAAGCACAAGCTGGAATCAAGATTGCCAGGAGAAATATCAATAACCTCAGATATGCAGATGACACCACCCTTATAGCAGAAAGTTAAAGAGGAGAGTGAAAAAGCTGACCTAAAACTCAACATTCCAAAGAAGAAGATCATGGCAGCTGGTCCCATCACTTCATGGCAAATAGATAGGGAAACAATGGAAACAGTGACAGACTTTATTTTCTTGGGCTCCAAAATCACTGCAGATGGTGACTGCAGCCATGAAATTAAAAAGACACTTGCTCCTTGGAAGAAAAGCTATGACAAACCTAGACAGCATATTAAAAAGCAGAGACATTACTTTGCCAACAAAAGTCCACCTAGCCAAAGCTATGGTTTTTCTGGTAGTCATGTATGGATGTGAGAGTTGGACCATAAGGAAAGCTGAGTGCTGAAGAATTGATGCTTTTGGTTTTTTTTGGTTTTTTTAAAATTAGTTTATGTTCTATTTTTAAACTTTACAATATTGTATTTGTTTTGCCATACATTGACATGAATCCACCATGGGTGTACATGTTTTCCTCTTCCAGAACCCCCCTTCCACCTCCCTCCCCATCCCATCCCTCTGGGTCATCCCAGTGCACTAGCCCCGAGCACCCTGTATCATGCATCGAACCTGACTGGCAATTCGTTTCACATATGATAATTTACATGATTCAATGCCATTCTCCCATATCCTCCCACCCTCGCCCTCTCCCATAGAATCCATAATACTGTTCTATTTATTTGTGTCTCTTTTGATGTCTTGTATACAGGGTTATCTTTACCGATTGACTACCATATATATGTGTTAGTATACTGTATTGGTGTTTTTCTTTCTGGCTTACTTCACTCTGTATAATAGGCTCCAGTTTCATCCACCTCATTAGAACTGATTCAAATGTATTCTTTTTAATGGCTGAGTAATATTCCATTGTGTATATGTACCACAGCTTCCTTATCCATTCATCTGCTGATAGGCATCTAGGCTGCTTCCATGTCCTGGCTATTATAAACAGTGCTGCGATGAACATTGGGGTACATGTGTCTCTTTCAATTTTGGTTTCCTCAGTGTGTATGCCCAGCAGTGGGATTGCTGGGTCATATGGTAGTTCTATTTCCAGTTTTTTGAGGAATCTGCACACTGTTCTCCATAGTGGCTGTACTAGTTTGCATTCCCACCAACAGTGTAAGAGGGTTCCCTTTTCTCCACACCCTCTCCAGCATTTATTGCTTGTAGTCTTTTGGATAGCAGCCATTCTGATGGGCATGAAATGGTACCTCATTGTGATTTTGATTTGCATTTCTCTGATAATGAGTGATGTTGAACATCTTTTCATGTGTTTGTTAGCCATCGTATGTCTTCTTTGGAGATGTGTCTGTTAGAATTGATGCTTTTGAACTATGGTGTTGGAGAAGACTCTTGAGAGTCCCTTGGACTGCAAGGAGATCAAACCAGTCAATCTTAGAGGAAACCAATCCTGAACATTCATTGGAAGGGCTGATGCTGAAGCTGAAGCTCAAGCTCCAATACTTTGGCCACCTGATGGGAAGAGCAACTCATTAGAAAAGACCCTGATGCTGGGAAAGATTGAGGGCAGGAGGAGAAGGGGATGACAGAGGACGAGATGGTTGGATGGCATCACTGACTTGATGGACGTGAGTCTGAGCAAGCTCCAGGAGATGGTGAGGGGCAGAGAGGCCTGGCGTGCTGTAGTCCATGGGGTCACAAAAAGTCTGATATGACTGAGCGACTGAACAATAACAACAAGCCACTTGGTTAAAGTTCTATGGGTCTCTGCTGGACACAAGTTATCTGTAGGTTGATCTGAATGATCTGGTGGACCTATGCATACCTTTATACCCCGAGAGACCTAGAGAGTAAGATGGTGCCCCTAGTTCCTTCCAACCTTGCCAAGGGCATCTATCCTGCAGCTCTGCCCTGTGCTCTTGGAGGTGACCTGACAAAGGAGAAATGTCAGCATCAGTTGCTGGGGTTGGGGCATCAGTGTCTGTAAGTCTCCTCACTCACTTGTCTTAAGTGAAAAGGGGAAACACTTTAGCAGGGTTGAATGAATGAATGCTGGGCTAGGTCCTCAAGGTCACATGTAAATTTATTAGCTTCATAGTATCAAAAAGAAAAGAAAAAGGCATTTGTAGAAGTCTCTCTCAAAATGATCATTTTCCTTTCATTACTTGCTTTCCTTCCTTGGAAATGCCCTCAATGTCTTTCCAAAGCATAGATAGAGAAAAATAATTTTCTCTTCCTTTCTGATATATTATAACTGATTTTAGGGTTCTCCTAAGACTCACAGAGGTGAATCTCTCTAGGTGGCATAAAAGGAGGCTTTCAGAAAAGGCACTTATACATGTTACAATGAAATCAGGCATCTTTGCAACTGATTTATCAAAACCCTTGAAGGGCCATTTCAAGGCAGGTGGCAGAGGCAATAATGCTGAACAAAGAGAGTACATCGAGAGGTAGAACTGTATTGCATGTTCTAAAAAAAAAGAAATGTTGGAAGCCCACGAGGAACCATTTTGTTCTTTTTGGTTCTGAGCATGAACCAATACAGTTTTTATAGAGCCCATTCAAAGCCAGATAGAGATAAATAAAGGCACTCACATTTTTCAGTTTTTCATAAGGTAGAATTCTCTTCTGAATTTGAAGGTAATTATGGAGAGTGGCTTTTCTCTACCTTTAAGTAGGCACAGTCAAAAAATCACCTTCTATAAAATCACGGTTTTTCGACCGTTAACCAAAGGAAGTATCGTCTTGGAATAAAGGCATGCATCAGTGAAAGCATAAACAGCACGCATTATACTTTATATTAAAATCTCTCCTGGTGAAAAGAGAGAAAGGAGGGCTTGTAACCCAAGAGAACAAAGATACCTTCCACTAGGACATCCAGTCCCAGGGAAGGACTGAGCTGTAGCAGCCTGTTTAATCAATGCAGTGAGTCAGCACCTGGGAAGGAGTTACGCGTGAGAACAGAGGGCTCAGAAAGGCTGCCTGCCTTGGTGGAAATGGACAGCTTTCTAGGGAGACAGGGCGCTGCCCAATTCTTTCGGAGATATACCAAGGAAAAATGGAGTCGTTGAATCCCAGAGTGTTCAAAGCGGGCAGGACACTCAGAGCTCATATAGTCCACTTCCCCATTATACGGTCCAGGAAACTGAAGCAATGAGACAGGAATAGTAGATGCTAAAATGATGGGCTCATTATATTCCAGGCCCTATTCACACCATTCCGTATATAATATCCTTTAATATTGATACTACAATAACTCATTTAATCTTCACAATATCCTAACAGTTGGTGCTATAATTTTATTGTCTCCATTTTACAGATGAGGACTTTGAGACAAAAGGAAATTAATGTCTAAGTCCATTACTTCAATGGATTGGATGGGGCTCACTCACGATAGGGAGGGAAATCTGTTTTACTCATTCTACTGATTCAAATGTGAACCTCACCCAGAAATACCCTCATAGACACACCCAGAATAATGGTTCACCAAATGTTCAGGTATCCAAGTTAACATGTAAAATTAACTGTTACAGAGCCCTCATTCAAAGTTTCTCCATTCATCAAAAATTTACTGAGTACCTATTATGTGCCAAGCATTGTTTAATTATGGAGGATATATCAGCAAATAAAACCTGAAAAGATGTTTGTACTGCTGGTGTTTACCTTGTAGTGGGGCAGGGAAAAAAAAGACATTTTAAATATACCAATTATATTACATGTTAGAAGGCAATAAAAGTAATAGGAAAAAATAGAGTTGGGAGAACCAAAAATAGAGCTTGGAAGTGCTGGTAAGGGGAGGAGAAAGGCTAACCATTTTAAACAGGTCAGGGAGAAGGTGAAATTTGATCAAAGAGTTGAACAAAGAAAGGGAGGGAGCTATATGGATATGTGAGGAAGAGCATTCCAGGCAGAAGGAACAGCATCAACCCAGAAGCAGTTTTATATGAAGAGTTAAGACTGTTCCCTGATATCTCAGAAGGTAAAGAATCTGCCTACAATGCAGGAGATCCGGGTTTGCTCCCTGGGTCTGGAAGATCACCTGAAGAAGGGAATGGCTACTCACTCCAGTATTCTTGCCTGGGAAATCTCATAGACAGAGGAGCCTGCTGGGCCACAGTCTATGGAGTCACAAGAGTCGGACAGGAGTGAGCACACTTTCACTTTTTTCACTTAAGCAAGTGAGTGTGCCTGGAGCAGAGGGAGTGACGGGGTAATAGTAGAAGAGAGACCGGAGTCCATCATACCCATTCTGTCCACAGATTCAAGATATGCATAAGTTGTGACAGTCTGGGAAGCTTCTATGCTGCTTGACTTGGTCTAGACTTGGAGTTGAATGCTGCACTGGTGGCAGTTGTCACAAGGGCCTTCCCACTGCTCATGAATTGTGATCAACAACCAGAAATTACTTTATCTGTTAATCATATTAAGCCCCTCCCATGCACAGGATTCTGTTATGCTATGCTAAGTGTAAGACAGTCTCAGCCTCCATTAATTGGATATAAAAGATTTAAGAACTGTAGTTAAATGACCATACGAATCAATACCTGAATTAACTGCCAATTATATGTATATAATACATATACTTGCAAAGAAAGATGCTGTTAACAAGTACAAGGCAATTCGGAGGCAATTTAGATCCCTCTGACCTTGGGCATTCTGGGGGAGGCTTCCTAAAAGAGGAGAGCCTTGAATGCTATGAAGCAGTTAAGTAGAGAGGGAAAAGAATAGCATTCTAGAAGTAGACAAGTGTGGCTGCAAGTCAGCGTGTATAAGAAAAGGAGAAAAAATATGGCGAGAAGGATGCATTGAAGCCAGATCATTAAAGACATGAATGGGAGGAATTTATATCATGAGATATAATAAATGAAGAGTCATTGAAAATTTTGGAGCAGAAGACTACAAAGTTGGCAGTGCTCTTTATGAAGGCTACCATGACAGCAATGTGTTGACTGAGTTGTTAAGTGGAGGTGGAGGTGGTGGGTGAGGGGTGGGGAGGGCAGGGAGGAAAAGGAGAGGTGATAGTTTCACCAACAGTTACAGAATCTGGAGTACATGGCATTTCTGTAATCGTTTTCTCTGAATTTCTGAGAAAAAGGCAGGTTTCCGGATAAGGAAAAGTGAAGGATGGATTTTCAATGCCCTGTTAGACCTTGATTGTCTAAAAGTATTGCTCCAGGCCATGTTGCTTTTTATTAAAATGTAAGTTGAGTTGCCTCAAAAGAGATAATAAGGTCTCATATTGAAATGGAAAGCAGGAGAGAAAAAAATAGGATCCAAGAACCATACTTTCTGTTAGATCCGTGGCCCCAGATAAAATTGCAAAATATACCCAATCAAATTTGTGAAGTAAGTACATTGGTTTCTGTTCCTTTAGCCTCTCTTAAGTTCTTCCAACCACTTTGTTCATCTCGAGTTCCAATTTGTATATGCTTATAGTTCAGAGATCATTCCCCCAAATCTATTCAGTTTTAAATGTGGCCTTTCAAGGGAGGTTTTTATTTCTATATTAGATTGAGGGGAAGATTCAACAATGTTTAACCGAAATAAATAGGAACAGAATATCAGGTCCCAGGGATAGACTGTTTTGGGCATAGAACCTCATCTATGTTCTCACTTTGGTGATTGTGAAACCAACTATGGTCTCAAATTGTCTCACTTTGGTGATCAAACACATACAGCATTGTTCTGTAGAGAATTAAAAAAATTGGCTTGGATAGGGAATAGATTATCTTTAATCATATGCAGTTTTATATATCTAGTGAGGCATTTCTTACAATGAAATCAAAGGGTCTGGATTCAACTCTCATCAGGAGTAGGGAGGGAAAAAGCTGTTACCAAAATAAAGCCATGAGAAGCACTTTTGGAATCTGGCAAAAGTAAGGAACTCCAGAAATTGGCTCTTCCATAAAGCAATAGGAACACTGACAAAAATGATCAAAATCAAAATGTTCAAAACTCTGGAAATTAATAAAAGACTTTCAAACATACAAGGAATGTTTATCTAAGAAAAATGACTGGATCTCATTAAGAACAATGAGCTTAGTGACACTTTACCTCACCCTATTTCCACCTCTCTCTCTCTCTCCCCAGCTCCATGTTAGCCTTGGAGACCAATAGCCTTGTAACCATAGGAGGCGGCATATCAGGTTTAGGGCCCCTGAAAAGGTCCCATCCTCACAGCACTGTCACTATTTGACCAATCTGGCAGCTCTTCAGGAAAGTCTCATGCCCTGGGCTAATTTTTATGTGATTTGAATCAGAGGTCATTTAATGAGGAAAGCCTTTTAATCTCAGGGTGTGTGTCAGAAATGGTCAGCGTCAGTTGTTTAACACTGAAATCTACCTGAGGTGGCAATATCAGCTTGGGGTAAACAAGAGGTGGTAAAAAAAACTTAAAAAGAAAATTGGAGGAATGAGATGTCCCTGGAGGGATTTGAAAAAGCTCTGAAAAATCTTAGGATCTTGAAGGCTATGCACATGAGCTGGGCTGTGTGCATGCCCAGGAAAGACCTGAGAAAGATGTTTTCTCTCAGTGCCAGTGTAAGCAGAAGTGAAGGCTGAGGCAGAGTTGTAAACTGCCAGAGCGGTGAAGACACACCTCAACACATCACACATCTCACACACACACACACACACTCAAAAGAGGATGGAAGATAGCAGACTTATTGGTTAAAGGCATTTAAGGAAATCTCTGTCCAGTCATTAGCCAATCACTAAACTAACCAAGCAGACTTCAGTGGCCACATATGGTAAAGAAAACAGACTTCACAGAATTAGTCCAAGGATGTCACTAAATAAGCACACAAAACAAACATTATGAGAACAACAACAATGAGATGGGGGAAAATATAATTTCTAGGGTTGCACATTATTTAAAATGTCAAGTTTTCATCAAAATAATAATGAAATGTGCAAAGAAACAGAAAAATATTTTTAAACACAGGAACAAAAGCAGTCAATAGAAACTACCTTGAAGAAAGGCCAGATGCTGGATTTACATAGACTTTAAATCACCTATTATAAATATGTTCATAGAACAAATTTTTATTATCTCTAATGATCAAAGTATAAGGATGATGTGCAACCAAATAGAGAATATCAATAATGTGTTTGTTTCCTACTGCTTCTGTAACAGATTATCAAAATCTTAGTGGCTTAAAACAAGAAAGACATCATTTTACAGCTCTAGAACTCAGAAATCTAAAATAGGTCAACAGAACTTCTGAAGGTGGTAGGGGAGAATCTTTGTCGTTTCCAGCTTCTAGAGGCTGCCCACATTCTTTGGCCCATGGCTCTATATCTAGCATCTGACCTTTCTTTCCGTAGTCACATCTCCATCTCTGACTGTGACCTCCTACCTCCTTCTGATAAGGACACTTGTGACTTCATTGGACCCACTTCAATAATCCAGGATATTCTCCCTATCACAAATCCTTAATCATACCTGCCAAAGTCTCTTTGCCATATCAGTTCAGTTCAGTCGCTCAGTCGCTCAGTCATGGGGTCTAACTCTTTGCGACCCCATGAATTGCAGCACGCCAGGCCTCCCTGTCCGTCACCAAATGCTGGAGTCTACCCAAACCCATGTCCATTGAGTTGGTGATGCCATCCAACCATCTCATCCTCTGTCGTCCCCTTCTCCTCCTGACCTCAATCTTTCCCAGCATCAGGGTCTTTTCAAATGAGTCAGATCTTCGCATCAGGTGGCCAAAGTATTGGAGTTTCAGCTTCAACATCAGTCCTTCCAATGAACACCCAGGACTGATCTCCTTTAGGATGGACTGGTTGGATCTCCTTGCAGCCCAAGGGACTCTCAAGAGTCTTCTCCAATACCACAATTCAAAAGCATCAATTCTTCGGTGCTCAGCTTTGTTCGTCCAATTCTCACATCCATACATGACTACTGGAAAAACCATAGCCTTGACTAGATGGACCTTCGTTGGCAAAATAAAGTCTCTGCTTTTAAATATGCTATCTAGGTTGGCCATAACCCTCCTTCCCAGGAGTGAGCGTCTTTTAATTTCATGGCTGCAATTACCATCTGCAGTGAGTTTGGAGCCCCCCAAAATAAAGTCAGTCAGTATTTCCACTGTTTCCCCATCTATTTGCCATGAAGTGATGAGACTGGAGGCCATGATCTTAGTTTTCTGAATGTTGAGCTTTAAGCCAACTTTTTCACTCTCCTCTTTCACTTTCATCAAGAGGCTCTTTAGTTCTTCTTCACTTTCTACCATAAGGGTGGTGTCATCTGCATATCTGAGGTTATTGATATTTCTCCTGGCAATCTTGATTCAAGCTTGTGCTTCCTCCAGCCCAGCATTTCTCATAATGTACTCTGCATACAAGTTAAATAAGCAGGGCGACAATATACAGCCTTGACGTATTCTTTTTCCTATTTGGAACCAGTCTGTTGTTCCATGTCCAATTCTAACTGTTGCTTCCTGACCTGCATACAGGTTTTTCAAGAGGGAGGTCAGGTGGTCTGGTATTCCCATCTCTTTCAGAATTTTCCACAGTTTATTGTGATCCACACAGTCAAAGGCTTTGGCAGAGTCAATAAAGCAGAAATAGATGTTTCTCTGAAACTCTCTTGCTTTTTCGATGATCCAGTGGATGTTGGCAATTTGTTCTCTGGTTCATTTGCCTTTTCTAAAACCAGCTTGAACATCTGGAAGTTCACGGTTCACGTATTGCTGAAGCCTGGCTTGGAGAATGTTGAGCATTACTTTACTAGCATGTGAGATGAGTGCAGTTGTGCGGTAGTTTGAGCATTCTTTGGCATTGCCTTTCTTTGGGATTGGCATGAAAACTGACCTTTTCCAGTCCTGTGGCCACTGCTGAGTTTTCTAAATTTGCTGACATATTGAGTGCAGCACTTTCACAGCATCATCTTTTAGGATTTGAAATAGCTCAACTGGAATTCCATCACCTCCAGTAGCTTTGTTCGTAATGATGCTTCCTAAGGTCCACTTGATTTCACATTCCAGGATGTCTGGCTCTAGGTGAGTGTGAGTGATCACACCATCGTGATTATCTGGGTCTTGAAGATCTTTTTTGTATAGTTTTTCTGTGTATTCTTGCCACCTCTTCTTAATATCTTCTGCTTCTGTTAGGTCCCTACCATTTCTGTCCTTTATTTGAGCCCATCTTTGCATGAAATTTTCCCTTGGTATCTCTAATTTTCTTGAAGAGATCTCAAGTCTTTCCTATTCTATTGTTTTCCTCTACTTCTTTCCATTGATCACCGAGGAAGACTTTCTTATCTCTCCATGCTATTCTTTGAAACTCTGCATTCAAATGGTTATATCTTTCCTTTTCTCCTTTGCCTTTCGCCTCTCTTCTTTTCACAGCTATTTGTAAGGCCTCCTCAGACAGCCATTTTGCTTTTTTGCATTTATTTTTCTTGGAGATGGTCTTGATTCCTGTCTCCTGTACAATGTCACGAACCTCTGTCCATAGTTCATCAGGCACTCTGTCTATCAGATCTAGTCCCTTAAATCTATTTCTCATTTCCACTGTGTAGTCATAAGGATTTGATTTAGGTCATACCTGAATGGTGTAGTGGTTTTCCCCACTTTCTTCAACTTAAGTCTGACTTTTGCCATATAAAGTACCATAAAATAGGACATGAACATCATTGAGGGGAAGAAGAATTATTCTGCTTACAGCAAATAAGTGATGCAAATTTTAGGAAGAAAATAATTCAAATAGAAATTCTGAAATTGAAAAGTATAACAACTGAAATTTTAAAAATTGCTAGACAGATTCAACAGCAAATTTGAGCAGTCATGATTAAAAATTGGTACACCTGAAGATAGGTCCATTGAGATATCTATTCTGAAAAATAAAAAGGAAATTATTTTAAAAATTTAACAGACCTTCAGGAATCTTTGGGAAACCAATCAGGTGTACCACCTTATACATAATGGGAGACCCAGAAGAGAGGAGAGAGAAAGGGGCAGAAAGAATACTTGATCAATAACAGTCTACGCATTTCCTCAAATGGAGTCTAAACATCAGATTGTCTCAAGGACTGTACTGCCGTGTGCCTTCAGAGGTAGAACAACAGAGTGATAAAAATATATATATTGGGCTTAATTCTATTCTGTAAGATGGAATTAATAGGATAGAAGAACTAAAGAGCCGCTTGATGAAAGTGAAAGAGGAGAGTGAAAAAGTTGGCTTAAAGCTGAACGTTCAGAAAACCAAGATCATGGCATCTGGTCCCATCACTTCATGGGAAATAGATGGGGAAACAGTGGAAACAGTGTAGACTTTATATTTTTGGGCTCCAAAATCACTGCTGATGGCGATTGCTGCCATGAAATTAAAAGACGCTTACTCCTTGAAAGGAAGGTTATGACCAACCTAGATAGCATATTTAAAAGCAGAGACATTACTTTGCTAACAAAGGTCCGTCTAGTCAAGGCTATGGTTTTTCCAGTAGTCATGTATGGATGTGAGAGTTGGACGGTGAAGAAAGCTGAGTGCCAAAGAATTGATGCTTTTGAACTGTGGTGTTGGAGAAGACTCTTGAGAGTCCCTTGGACTGCAAGGAGATCCTACCAGTCCATCCTAAAGGAGATCAGTCCTGGGTGTTCATTGGAAGGACTGGTGTTGAAGCTGAAACTCCAATACTTTGGCCACCTCATGCGAAGAGTTGACTCATTGGAAAAGATCCTAATGCTGGGAAGGATTGGGGGCAGGAGAAGAAGGGGACGACAGAGGATGAGATGGTTGGGTGGCATCACCAACTCGATGGACATGAGTTTGGGTAAACTCTGGGAGTTGGTGATGGACAGGGAGGCCTGGCGTGCTGTGATTCATGGGGTCGCAAAGAGTTGGACACGACTGAGCGACTGAACTGAACTGAACTCTTTAGAATATAGGGTATACCTCACCTTACCTCCTAGGGATATACTGTAATAATTAAATTAGGTAATGTAAGTAAGGAGTTTAGCAGAGTGTCAATTACAGTAAATTCTCAATAAGTGTTGACTTTTTAATATCTACCAAGTTATTATTATTTTTTATGTACTGAGCATCATGCAAGCATCATGCCAAGCACTTTATACCATGTCTATTTTCAATTCTCATAACAGTTCAGTGAGTTAGGGATTATTATTCCAACTTTCACATAAGGAAAGTGGATTTCAAAGACACTAAATAAAGTCCTCAAAGTCATGAGCCGTGATTTAAACCTGAGTCTAATGGGGTTTCAAAGAGTTGGAGATGACTGAACATGCATGCTAATGATATAGTTGGTTCCTCAAATCACCGGACTCAATTGCTGCTCTGGTAGGCCATTTATGTGGATTAAAGGTATGTCAGGTCTCTCTGAGTCCTTGTGAAACAAATGTAAAAGACTTAACAATTAAAGTCATCGGAAATTTCTAATATTGAGCATTCTGGTTTTAGACCAATTATGATAAAACACGAGGCATATTGTAACTTAAGCTTTGCCTCAAAAATGACACTCAAATGGCTAAAATGATGGATGATAGAAGTGATAGAGAGGTGCTGTCCCCCCAAATGCATATGTTAATGCTCTCATCCCTAATGTGACCATATTGGGAGGTAGGGAACTTAGGAAATAATTAAGATGAAGTGAGGTCATAAACATAATGCCTTTATCCAACAGAGCTCTCTTCCCACCATGTGAGGACACAGTGAGAATGTGCCTGCCTGCAAAGGCAGGAAGAGAGTCCTCCCTGAGACCCAACTATGCTGGTACCCTGATCTCAGACTTCCTGCCTCCAGAATTTTAAGAAAATAAATTTCTATTGTTGAAGCCACCTAGAGTATGATGGTATTTATGGCATCATAAATGATTAATACAGGAGGGCAGCTAGAAAAATGAAGGGATTAGTAAAGTCAGATTCTCCTTTTAAGAACATACTCATTCACATGAGTATGGATATGTTAGCAAAGAATGTGAGTAGTCAAGACTTTATATATAAAGTATGTTTAAGTATGAATCATCACAAATGGAGCTTCTGGCTAAACAGAATTCCTAAGCATTTGGGAAAATGAAGGTACTAAGTACAGCTGCCTCATTCCTTCTGCATGTGTTTGCTGATGGTTGTGGCCTACCAGGAGCAAGGCTAAGTATTGATCATTACTTTGGCTGGGACAGAGATATCTGTTGGGGTAGATTGGGAAGACTGATTGGATAGGAAGAGAGAATTCCAATGACAGAGCCTGCCAGACATGGCATTTCTGAGTTATTCTAGACAATGAGGAATTTGGGGAAATTTGGGGTTGGGTAGAAAATGATTAAAAATATGCAGAGCAGTCCATAGGACACTCTAAAAACACAGAGGTCTAGAGTAGACCAAAGCTGGAAGAGATCTCAAAAGCCCAGACTCTGCAGGTCAGCATCTGGATTAGAAATGGAATGATTTTGAAAGAAGGGCAAACCTGTACAATAACTGAATCAGAGGATGAATGAGAGGAATGATGCATAGATTTTAGCACCTTTGCCAAAATTTGGGAAAGACCAATGTATTTATACCACTTATTCATTTGCTCATTACTTGTTGAGTATCTACTCTAGGCCAGAAATTGTGTTAGGTGCTACTAATACAATTATAAATAAGATAGACATGGCTTGTCTTGGAGCTTACAGTACAGTGATAATTTTTAAACATCTTCAACTAACGCGTCCTGTGTTTTCTTCTCGGTGGCATGTACCGCCTGTAAAACCACATCCTAACAAATTTCCTCACCAGTTATGCATAGGCACCTCTTATCCAATGCAGACAGAGATTTCGCCCTTATGTCTACTCTGTAACACTCATACTCTCTGGGTGCCAGCCTAGAAATGTAATGTATTGTTATAGAACCACAAGTACATGGTGTTTCTGCAGCCCTCCGCCCTGAGGTTCTGGAGAAGGGGAAGGAAACAGTAGACATTCAGTGTTCTCTTAGACCCTGAGTTTTCTAAAATCATTTCTCTAGACTGTTTTATTTTTAATTAAAACTTAGGTTGAACCGAATGCATTCACTTTTGGAAAGTCACTCACAAGGTGCCTCCCATGCAGTAGGCAGTAATGCCAGTTAGTGTCATTTTACTGAAAACAGAGATGGTTATGTTTCAGCGGTGTTAGTACTCCCAACTCTTTGCTGATCCAGAGGGGACCTCTCCAAATTATGGAGGGAAAGAAAATTGCAGACACTATCTGAATGTGAACTTCTCCCCATGGATTTGCTTATATGTGACTAGGTGACTTCCTTTTAACCCACATTAAAGAATTTCATATTTTCATACTTGAGACAAGGTAGTTGATGTTTAAAGCAGAACTGAGAACAAGTAGAAACCTGTTTGCATCTGATGAGATCCCTGAGATTTGGCTGTGACTTGAGAAAGGCCAGAAACCAGAGTCTTATATACTTTTAACCAGGGAATAAATTCATTACTAATAATGCTTGATCATTCATTCACTCGGTGGCCAGAAACCATATCCCCCCAGACACCTACTGTTAAACTACAGCTTTCTTTTCCAGTTCAAAGGAAAAGGGCAAGATTTATGAACAAAATGGTGGCTGTTTGCTTCCAACATAAAATCCTCAGTCAAAGTCAGTGGCTCTTGAACAGATTCTAGAAGAATACAGTGGGAGATATTATGGAAAGAACATTAGATTTGGAATTAGGATTCTAATTATAGCTCTGTTCCTTATTAGCTGTGTTGTGCTAAGTCGTTTCAGTCATGTCTGACTCTTTGCAACCCGATGGACTATAGCCCACCAGGCTTCTCTGTCCATGGGATTCTCCAGGCAAAAATAATGGAGTGGGTTGCCATGCCCTCTTCCAGGGAATCTTCCTGACCCAGGGATTGAACTTGCATCTCTTACATCTCCTGCATTGGGAGGCAGGTTCTTCACCAACTAGTGCCACCTGGGAAACCCTACTTATTACCTACATGACCTCAAGCCAATACTTGAGTTCCAGTTCTATCATCTGGATGCTGAGGATGCTCACAAGGGCAACGGTCATGTTTTTTCATAAATAATTTCAGGCATATATGAAAGAGATAAGAGTGTATCAAACACCCATAAACTACACCCAGGTTACAATTTCTTAGATTTTGCCATCCAAGCTTTACGTAGCACCCCTTCCTATTTTGACTAAATATTTTAAAGCAAATCTCAGAGTCCCATGGACTGCAAGGAGATCCAATTAATCCATCCTAAAGGAGATCAATCCTGGGTGTTCATTGGAAGGACTGATGTTGAAGCTGAAACTCCAATACTTTGGCCACCTCATGCGAAGAGTTGACTCATTGGAAAAGACCCTAATGCTGGGTAGGATTGGGGGCAGGAGGAGAAGGGGATGACAGAGGATGAGATGGTTGGATGGCATCACTGACTCGATGGACATGGGTTTGGGTAGACTCCAGGAGTTGGTGATGGACAGAGAGGCCTGGTGTGCTGCAATTCACGGGGTCGCAAAGAGTTGGACACGACTGAGCGACTGAACTGAACTGATAGAACTCAAAGTCATTTCACCCCTTTATATACTTCAGTATGCATTAAAAATTTTTTTTCATATGTAACTTGAATGACATTAACAATCTAACAAAATTAATAATTCTTTGATTTCTTTTATGATCCATTATATTCATAATTCCTGATTATATAAAAAATGTCTTTTGATAGTTGAATTGTTCAAAACAATAGCCAAATAGGATCTACACAATGCATTTGGTTATGTCTCTCAGAATCTTCTAATCCAAAGCACTGTCCCCTCCGTCATTCTAATTTTTAATTCTACTGTCTTACTAAAGAAAATGATTTAGAAACTATCACAGTATCAATTTTTCTGCTTGTTTCTTCATGGCGATGTTTGTTTCTCTAAATCTCATATTTTTTATAAACAAAAATTTAGCTCTAAGGGTCAACTATATTCAGATTTGACATTTTTTTCAACTAATTTCTCATGGGTGGTACTGTGTATTTCATCTTGCCTCAGGAGGTAAGAATGTCTTATTTTGCTGCTAGGAGTAATGCTTTAATGAATCATGGGTTCACGTGGTTAAGAGCCTGGTACCTCTTTCGCAAAATTCTCCGTATATTTTATTTTATTTTATTTTATTTTTTAAATAAATTTATTTATTTTAGTTGGGGGCCAATTACTTTACAATATTGTAGTAGTCCTTGCCACACATTGACACGAACCAGCCCTGGGTCCACATGTGTTCCCCCTCCCGGACCCCCCACCCCCCACCCCATCCCTCCGGGTCATCCCATCGCCCCGGCCCCGAGCATCTGTCTCATGCATCGAACATGGAATGGTGTTCTCTTTCACACATGACAATATACATGTTTCAATGCTATTTTCCCAGAACGTCCCACCCTCACCTTCTCCCTCAGAGTCCATAAGACTGTTGTATGCATCTGTGTCTCTTATTCTGTCTCGCATATAGGGTTATCGTTACCATCTTTCAAATTCCATATATATGCATTAGTATACTGTATTGGTGTTTTTCTTTCTGGCTTACTTCACTCTGTATAATGGGCTCCAGTTTTATCCATCTCAATAGAACCGATTCAAATGTATTTTTTTTAATGGCTGAGTAATATTCCATTGTGTATATGTACCACAGCTTCCTTATCCATTCGTCTGCTGATGGATATCTAGGTTGCTTCCATGTCCTGGCTATTGTAAACAGTGCTACGATGAACATTGGGGTACATGCGTCTCTTTCAATTCTGGTTTCCTCGGTGTGTATGCCCAGCAGTGGGATTGCTGGATCATATGGCAGTTCTATTCCCAGTTTTTTAAGGAATCTCCACACTGTTCTTCATAGTGGCTGTACTAGTTTTCATTCCCACCAACAGTGTAAGAGGGTTCCCTTTTCTCCACACCCTCTCCAGCATTTGTTGGTTGTAGACTTTTGGATAGCAGCCATTCTGACTGGTGTGAAATGGTACCTCATTGTGGTTTTGATTTGCATTTCTCTAATAATGAGTGATGTTGAGCATCTTTTCATGTGTTTGTTAGCCATCTGTATGTCTTCTTTGGAGAAATGTCTGTTTAGTTCTTTGGCCCATTTTTTGATTGGGTCGTTTATTTTTCTGGAATTGAGCTGCAGAAGTTGCTTGTATATTTTTGAGATTAATTGTTTGTCTGTTGCTTCGTTTGATATTATTTTCTCCCATTCTGAAGGCTGTCTTTTCACCTTGCTTATAGTTTCCTTTGTTGTGCAAAAGCTTTTAATTTTAATTAGGTCCCATTTGTTTATTTTTGCTTTTAGTTCCAATATTCTGGGAGGTGGGTCATGGAGGATCCTGCTGTGATTTATGTCGCAGAGTGTTTTGTCTATGTTTTCCTCTAGGAGTTTTATAGTTTCTGGTCTTACGTTTAGATCTTTAATCCATTTTGAGTTTATTTTTGTGTATGGTATTAGGAAGTGTTCTAGTTTCATTCTTTCATAAGTGGTTGACCAGTTTTCCCAGCACCACTTGTTAAAGAGATTGTCTTTTCTCCATTGTATATTCTTGCCTCCTTTATCGAAGATAAGGTGTCCATAGGTGCGTGGGTTTATCTCTGCGCTTTCTATTTTGTTCCATTGATCTATATTTCTATCTTTGTGCCAGTACCATACTGTCTTGATGACTGTGGCTTTGTAATAGAGCCTGAAGTCAGGCAGGTTGATTCCTCCAGTTCCATTCTTCTTCCTCAAGATTGCTTTGGCTATTCAAGGTTTCTTATATTTCCATAGAAATTGTGAAATGATTTGTTCTAGTTCTGTGAAAAATATCATTGGTAGCTTGATAGGGATTGCATTGAATCTATAGATTGCTTTGGGTAGTATACTCATTTTCACTATATTAATTCTTCCAATCCATGAACATGGTATACTTCTCCATCTGTTTGTGTCCTCTTTGATTTCTTTCATCAGTGTTTTATGGTTTTCTATATATAAGTCTTTTGTTTCTTTAGGTAGGTATATTCCTAAGTATTTTATTCTTTTTGTTGCAATGGTGAATGGTATTGTTTCCTTAATTTCTCTTTCTGTTTTCTCATTATTGGAGTATAGGAATGCAAGGGATTTCTGTGTGTTAATTTTATATCCTGCAACTTTACTATATTTATTGATTAGCTCTAGTAATTTTCTGGTAGAATCTTTAGGGTTTTCTATGTAGAGGATCATGTCATCTGCAAATAGTGAGAGTTTTACTTCTTCTTTTCCTATCTGTATTCCTTTTATTTCTTTTTCTGCTCTGATTGCTGTGGCCAAAACTTCCAAAACTATGTTGAATAGTAGTGGTGAAAGTGGGCATCCTTGCCTTGTTCCTGACTTTAGGGGAAATGCTTTCAATTTTTCACCATTGAGGATAATGTTTGCTGTGGGTTTGTCATATATAGCTTTTATTATGTTGAGGTATGTTCCTTCTATTCCTGCTTTCTGGAGGGTTTTTATCATAAATGGATGCTGAATTTTGTCAAAGGCTTTTTCTGCATCTATTGAGATAACCATATGGTTTTTATCTTTCAATTTGTTAATGTGGTGTATTACATTGATTGATTTGCAGATGTTAAAGAAACCTTGCATTCCTGGGATAAAGCCCACTTGGTCATGATGTATGATCTTTTTAATATGATGTTGGATTCTGTTTGCTGGAATTTTATTAAGGATTTTTGCATCTATGTTCATCAGTGATATTGGCCTGTAGTTTTCTTTTTTTGTGGCATCTTTGTCTGGTTTTGGAATTAGGGTGATGGTGGCCTCATAGAATGAGTTTGGAAGTTTACCATCTTCTGCAATTTTCTGGAAGAGTTTGCGTAGGATAGGTGTTAGCTCTTCTCTAAATTTTTGGTAGAATTCCACTGTGAAGCCATCTGGCCCTGGGCTTTTGTTTGCTGGAAGATTTCTGATTACAGTTTCGATTTCCGTGCTTGTGATGGGTCTGTTAAGATCTTCTGTTTCTTCCTGGTTCAGTTTTGGAAAGTTATACTTTTCTAAGAATTTGTCCATTTCTCCCAAGTTGTCCATTTTATTGGCATATAGCTGTTGGTAGTAGTCTCTTATGATCCTTTGTATTTCTGTGGAGTCTGTTGTGATCTCTCCATTTTCATTTCTAATTTTGTTGATCTGATTCTTCTCCCTTTGTTTCTTGATGAGTCTGGCTAATGGCTTGTCAATTTTGTTTATCTTCTCGAAAAACCAGCTTTTAGTTTTGTTGATTTTTGCTATGGTCTCTTTTGTTTCTTTTGCATTTATTTCTGCCCTAATTTTTAAGATTTCTTTCCTTCTACTGACCCTGGGGTTCTTCATTTCTTCTTTCTCTAGTTGCTTTAGGTGTAGAGTTAGTTTATTTATTTGATTTTTTTCTTGTTTCTTGAGGTATGCCTGTATTGCTATGAACCTTCCCCTTAGCATTGCTTTTACAGTGTCCCATAGGTTTTGGGTTGTTGTGTTTTCATTTTCATTCATTTCTATGCATAATTTGATTTCTTTTTTGATTTCTTCTGTGATTTGTTGGTTATTCAGAAGCGTGTTGTTTAGCCTCCATATGTTGGGATTTTTTATAGTTTTTTTCCTGTAATTGAGGTCTAATCTTACTGCATTGTGGTCAGAGAAGATGGCTGGGATGATTTCAATTTTTTTGAATTTACCAAGGCTAGATTTATGGCCCAGGATGTGATCTATCCTGGAGAAAGTTCCGTGTGCACTTGAGAAAAAGGTGAAATTGATTGTTTTGGGGTGGAAAGTCCTGTAAATATCAATTAAATCTAATTTGTCTATTGTATCATTTAAAGTTTGTGTTTCCTTGTTAATTTTCTGTTTAGTTGATCTATCCATATGTGTGAGTGGAGTATTAAAGTCTCCCACTATTATTGTTATTGTTAATTTCCCCTTTCATACTTGTTAGTATTTGCCTTATATATTGTGGTGCTCCTATGTTGGGTGCATATATATTTATAATTGTTACGTCTTCTTCTTGGATTGATCCTTTGATCTTTATGTAGTGTCCTTCTTTGTCCCTTTTCACAGCCTTTATTTTAAAGTCTATTTTATCTGAAATGAGTATTGCGACTCCTGCTTTCTTTTGGTCTCCGTTTGCATGAAATATTTTTTTCCATCCCTTCACTTTCAGTCTGTATGTGTCCCTAGTTTTGAGGTGGGTCTCTTGTAGACAGCATATATAGGGGTCTTGTTTTTGTATCCATTCAGCAGGCCTTTGTCTTTTGGTTGGGGCATTCAACCCATTTAGATTTAAGGTAATTATTGATAAGTATGATGCCGTTGCCATTTACTTTGTTGTTTTGAGTTCGTGTTGAAACATCCTTTCTGTGTTTCCTGTTTAGAGAAGATCCTTTAGCATTTGTTGGAGAGCTGGTTTGGTGGTGCTGAATTCCCTCAGCTCTTGCTTGTCTGTAAAGCTTTTGAATTCTCCTTCATATCTGAATGAGATCCTTGCTGGGTACAGTAATCTGGGTTGTAGATTATTCTCTTTCATTACTTTAAGTATGTCCTGACATTCCCTTCTAGCCTGAAGGGTTTCTATTGAAAGATCAGCTGTTATCCTTATGGGGATCCCCTTGTGTGTTATTTGTTGTTTTTCCCTTGCTGCTTTTAATATTTGTTCTTTGTGTTTGATCTTTGTTAATTTGATTAATATGTGTCTTGGGGTGTTTTGCCTTGGGTTTATCCTGTTTGGAACTCTCTGGGTTTCTTGGACTTCTGTGACTATTTCCTTCCTCATTTTAGGGAAATTTTCAACTATTATCTCCTCGAGTATTTTTTCATGGCCTTTCCTTTTATCTTCTTCTTCTGGGACTCCTATGATTCGAATGTTGGGGCGTTTCATATTGTCCCAGAGGTCCCTGAGGTTTTCCTCATTTCTTTTGATTCTTTTTTCTTTTTTCCTCTCTGCTTCGTTTATTTCCATCATTCTATCTTCTACCTCACTTATCCTATCTTCTGCCTCCGTTATTCTACTGTTGGTTCCCTCCAGAGTGTCTTTTATCTCCTTTATTTCATTATATATTGACTCCTTTTTTTCCTTCTAGGTCCTTGATAAACATTTCTTGCATCTTCTCAATCCTTGTCTCCAGGCTATTTATCTGTAACTCCATTTTGCTTTCAAGATTTTGGATCATTTTTATTATCATTATTCTAAATTCTTTTTCAGATAGATTCCCTATCTCCTCCTCTTTTGTTTGGTTTGGTGGGCATTTCTCGTTTTCCTTTACTTGCTGAGTATTTCTCTGCCTTTTCATCTTGTTTAGATTGCTGTGTTAGGCATGGCCTTTCTGTATTCTGGTAGTATGAAGTTCCTCTTTATTGTGGAGGTTCCTCACTGTGGGTGGGGTTGGACGGGTGGCTTGTCAAGGCTTCCTGGTTGGGGGAGCTTGTGTCGGTGTTCTGGTGGGTGGAGCTGGATTTCTTCTCTCTAGAGTGCAATGGAGTGTCCAGTATTGAGTTTTGAGATGTCTATGGATTTGGTGTGCCTCTGGGCAGCCTGTATATTGATGCTCAGGGCTATGTTCCTGCGTTGCTGGAGAATTTGCATGGTATGTCTTGCTCTGGAACTTATTGGCTCTTGGGTGGAGCTTGGTTTCAGTGTATATGTGGAGGCTATTGGATGATCTCTTATTAATTAATGTTTCCCCTGGCTTTCAGTCTTATTCTTGCAGTAGCCTCAGACTTCTCCATCCGTACAGCATCAATAATAAAACTTTTAGGTTAATGGTGAAAAGATTCTCCACAGTGAGGGATACCCAGAAAGGTTCACTGAGTTATTACATGGAGAGATGAAGGGGGGGGTGTTGAGATGACCAGGAGGGGAAGAGGGGGACTCAAACGTGGAGAGAGCAGTCTAGCCAGTAAGCACTTCCCTCTGTGCTCTCCACAGTCTGGAACCCTCAGAGTGGTTCACAGAGATACATAGAGAGGGGGGAGGAAGTTAATAGAGGTGAGCATGAGTAGAAAGGGAGGAATCAAGAGGGGAGAGAGAGAGCTGGGCAGTATTCTTTTCCTGAAGTGTTCTCCGGTACCCAGAACACCCTCAGAGATTCACAGAATTGGGTTGAGAAGAGAAGGAGGAGGGTGGGAGATAGAGGTTCCCTGGGGGAGAAGAAAGAGCGTCAATAGGGGGAGAGAGTAATCAAGCCAGTGATCACACTCCTGAGTAAAAATGGGTCCTAAAGATTGGGTTCTTAAATGTACAAAATTGATATCAAATATGTAAAACAAAGATTAAAAATCTAGAGTAGAGGTTAGACTCTTATAAAACTTACAATATAAAAAAAAAGAAAAAAGGAAACAGTGTAAAAAGAAAAAAAACAGTAAAGCAGTAAAAAAAGTAAAACAGGAAAAAAACAGTAAAAAGAAGAAAACACAAAAGGTATAAGATATATATGTATGCAGTTTGCTTTAAAAATAGGGTTTTTTTTTTTGCAAGGTAATAGTGGGTTATGAAAATGAAAGTTAAAGGTGTAATAGAGGACTTAAAGAAAAAAGAAAGAAGAGGAAAAAAAATTTTTTTTTAAATTAAAAAAAAAAAGATAATAGTAAAATTATATATCCTGGACTTTCTCTGGAGCTGTTGTGAGCAGTGTGGGGTCTGTTCAGTTTAAGATAGATCATTGTTCCTGCTTATACTTTTCAAGATCTATAGGCCCCTTTCAATGCAGTCCGTATTAACTACAGGGATTTTAATCTGTTGGCCTGTCACTTCCAACACGCTTCCCTCTGTTTATTTGGCTTCTGTTTGGAGGTCTCTTCAGTATCTAATTTCCGCCCTGCAACAAAGGGGTGGAGGTGGTCTCTTTAGGTTCGCTTGTTCAGTTGTGCTGTGGGGAGGGAGGAACACTGCAAACCTATATCACCGGCATGTGTGTGGCGAGCTCGCAGTGTCTCGGCCGCACTGGGTTCACCCCCGCTCACAGCGTGTGTGCTTTCCCCGTCTACCCTGCTCAGGCTTCAGGTTACTCGGTGCGGCTTATCACCACCCTGGTCCCCGCCTCGGTTTATGGGCACGCCCGGCTCCGGTGCGCTTTGTGTCGGTTCTGGGGAGCTGGTCTCTGGCTGTTACCCTCCCGGTGGCTGTCGACCCTCCGGGATCTCAGGCAGTCTTTGCTTAGAAACTGGGAGCCTGTTTGTAGTTTGGTAGGGGGTGCCCTCTCTGGGGCCGAGTTTGCCCCTTTCCGGCTCTGGCTGGGCCCGCTTGCCTGCTGTGTCCGGCGGGGGATGGGGCCATCCGCAGCCGGCTAGCTCTCCTCTGGTATCGCTCAGTCCTTTGTTCTGTGAGCGGGCCGGCAGTGCCTTCGAGTTGGGCTTTTCGCGGGATAGTTCTCTCCCTCTGGCTGTCCCACAGTTTAGGTTACTATCTCACGTCAGCTCCCTCACATTGCCCTCAGGGCGTTCAGTCCCAGTCCTTACCCTAAGCAGTGCCGCCTGCTCCTCTCCGTTCAGCCCCCACTTGCTGGTGGCGGATGCGAGCGTCTGGAGTTCTTTGCTGGGAGTTGCTTTAGGCACTTAATCTGTGGGTTTTATTTATTTTTTCTCCCAGTTATGTTGCCCTCCGAGATTCCCGCTGGTGAGAGGGTTTCCTGGTGCTTGGAAATTTCTCCTCTTTTACAACTCCCTCCCCGGGATGGGTCTCCGTCCCTAACTCTTTTGTCTCTCTTTTTATCTTTTATAATTTCTCCTACCTGCTTTCGAAGATAATGCGCTGTCTTTGTGGATGCCTGACGTCCTCTGCCAGCCTTCAGAAGTAGTTTTGTGAAGTTTGCTTAGCGTTCAGATGTTCTTTCGATAAATTTGTGGAGGAGAGAGTGGTCTCCCCGTCCTATTCCTCCGCCATCTTAGCCCCGCCACCTCCGTATATTTTAAAAATGTTTTTGCTTATTGATATTCTTTATCTAAATCAATCATTTCATTAGAATTTTTTGAATGTTGATTTCTTAATTCTGTCATTTTTTTTTCCAGTCTTTTCAGATTCAGTAGCTGGAATTTTCTTCTACAAATGTACTTTCTTGTTCAATGAAGGCTACTTAATGACCCTGAAATACTGCTTATCCAGAAATGCAGAATAAATGTTTAATTATTTCCCCTTACTTGGTGATTTTCAGAATGAGGAGTTACTTCAAAGTTGACCAATGAGGCTTTTGGGATTTTTTTTGGTGGGGAGAGCTGTGCATTTTTAAAAACTTTTAGATTTTTATAAATTTATTGAGGTTTATTTGTTTGATGTTCAGATTGTCTCAGCAAGAGACCATTGAGGCTGGTTCCTGGTTCCTGGGTCCTTTTGTTCTGACTCCATTACTCTTTGATGGCTTTTCTGGTAGGAAAAAAGTGGCCCAGGCTCATCTTGTACATTTCCTGCCCAGACCTGGTGTTAGCCATTCCTCCACAGAGTTCTGGTTCCTTTTAATGGGACACAGTGAGTTTTTACAAAACAGGATTATGAATTAAAACTATCGTGAGAGTGCCTGAATCCTTGTTGATATTTGCTTCTACCATGGCATACTCTGTCTACTAGAACATGTCTTTCCGTTGACTGTAAAAAAGGTTTTTTTTCTCTGATTTGCTGTATCTTCTGCCCTGATCTTCAGTGCATACTATGAATATTCCTTATGATGATGACAGTCTGATTCGCTATTGAATCTCCAAGGTTTAGAACAGATTCTAAGTCAGGCCAGAGTGCCCATAAATTTTTATTGCATGAATAGATTTGTTAATTCTCAGATGACTTTCCCATCTCCTTCTTTCCCTGAACCAGAATTACATTTTTATTTTTCATTGTGATTTATATCTCTATTAATTTCTGGCACCTGGCATACTGGCACATATAGGTATGCAATAAATACTGCTGAGTAAACAAATGAATACATAATACTATAGCACTCTTCTTTTAAAACTGCATCATTTGCTTTACTGAATTCAATGCTGGAAAACTGGACAGCCACATGTAAGAGAATGAAATTAGAATACTCCTAACACTATACATAAAAGTAAACTCAGAATGAATTATAAGCCTAAATATAAGGACATACACTATAAAACTCTTTAGAGCAGGACATAGGCAGAACTCTCTGGCATAAATCATAGCAACGTCTTCCTAGAGTAATGAAAATAAAAACAAAAATAAATGGGACCTAATTAAACTTAAAAGCTTTTGCACAGCAAAAGAAACCATAAAAAAGATGAATAGACAACCTACAGAATGGGAGAAAATATTTGCAGATGAAGCAACTGACAAGGGATTAATCTCTAAAATATGCAGTTCAATATCAAAAACCAAACAACCCAATAAAAAATAGGTGGAAGACTTAAAGGAACATTTATTCAAAGAAGACATACAGATGGCCAACAAACACATGAAAAGATGCTCAATATAACTAATTATTAGAGAAATGCAAATAAAAACTAAGGAGGTATCACTTCACACCAGTCAAAATGGCAATCATCAAAAAAAAATTTACAAACAATGAGTGCTAGAGAGGGTGTGGAAACAAGGGACCCTTCTTACACTATTGGTGGGAATGTAAACTGATACATTCACTTTGGATAACAGTAGGGAGGTTCCTTAAAAAACTAGAAACAGAATTACCATATGAATCAGCAATACCACTCCTGGGTAGAGAAAACCATAATTCAGAAAGATACGTGTACCCCAGTGTTCACCGCAGCACTATTTACAATAGCCAGGGTAAGGATACAGCTTAAATGTCCATCAACAGAGGAATGAATAAAGAAGATGTGGAACATACATACAATGGAATATTACCCAACCATAAAAAGGAAAGAAATTGTGCCATTTGCAGTGACATGGATGAACTTAGAGACTGTCATACAGCATGAAGTTAAATCAAAAACAGAAAAACAAATATCATTTATTAATGCATATATATGGAATCTAGAAAAATGGTATAGATGATCTTATATGCAAAGCAGAAATAGAGACACAGACGTAGAGAATAAACGTATGGATACCAAGGGGGACAGGGAGATGTGGGATGAACTGGGAGATTGGGATTGACATATATCCACTATTGATACTACGTATACAGTAGACAGCTAATGAGAACCTACTCTATAGCACAGGGAACCCTACTCAGTGCTCTATGGTAACCTAAGTGGGAAGGAAATCCAAAGAAGAGGGGATATATGTAAACATGTCACTAATTCTTTTTTTTTGAAAGTGAAAGTGTTAATTGCTCAGTCCTGTCTAACTCTTGGTGACTCCATGGACTGTAGCCGGCCAGGATCCTCTGGTCCATGTTCCAGGCAAGAATACTGGAGTGTGTAGCCATTTCCTTCTCCAGGGTATCTTCCCAACCTAGGGAATGAACATGGGTTACCTGCATTGCAGGCAGATCCTTTACCACTGAGCCACCAGGGAAGCCCCCTATTCACTTTGCTGTATAGTAAAAACTAACATAACACTGTAAATCAACTATACTCGAATATAAATCAATTAAAACATTCACAAGTGGCTCCCATTGCTCTTGAATATATTTTAAATTCCTTAAAGTTGTCCACAAGGTCCCGTGTCAATCTGGCCCCAACCATCAATCTTTTCAGCTCCAACTTCTGCCACTTTTCTCCCTGACCACTTAGCTCTAGCCCCTGAAAGATTTTCCTTCCTCCTTTCCTTTCTTTCAAGGCACCTTATCTATCCTGCCTTTGGACCTTCTGACAGACTCTTATCTCATATGATTCTCTTCCTTCTCCCCTTCTCCATTCTTTCTATCAACTCCAACTTATATTTGGATACCCTCTTGGCAACCTACTCCAGTACTCTTGCCTGGAAAATCCCATGGACGGAGGAGCCTGGTAGGCTGCAGTCCATGGGGTTGCGAAGAGTTGGACATGACTGAGTGGCTTCACTTTCATTTTTCACTTTCCTGCATTGGAGAAGGAAATGGCAACCCACTCCAGTGTTCTTGCCTGGCGAATCCCATGGAGAGAGGAGCCTGGTGGGCTGCCATCTATGGGGTCGCACAGAGTCGGACACGACTGAAGCGACTTAGCAGCAGCAGCAGCTTAAAATAACCTCACCTAGGAGACCCTGCATGGCACACTGTCCACTGGAGTTCCTTACTTTATGTCCCCATAACATTTGTTACTTTGCTGTTCTACTAGTACCTGCTAGTGTTGTGTCATTACTTGTATAATGTTTGTATTCTCTCCTAGGCTGTAGGCTCCATCAGGGTGGGAATCATACCTGTGTAGTCTAGAGTTCTACTCCCAGTTATTCAGAAGTGCCAAATCAGTACTGGCTGAATCAATGGGTATCAGTGCTGCTAAACTCCTGAAATATAGGAACCATGTTATTTCCACATTTATCCCTTGTTTAACTTCTACAATCATTTGGGTTCTTAGAAGAGATTCAGGAAATGTTGGTTGAATGGCTAGACACTATCTCTAATCAAGCATTTCTGCTGCCTTCACTATGCAGAGAAAAACATTCCCTGGCATAGTCTACCTCTCCAATCCAGATTTTTCTGAGTTTGAGGTAATTTTCCTCCTAATACCTTGAAATGCACTTGTATCTCACCTCCCCAGCATCAGCTTTAAGCAATACACAATGCTAGCAAGCGAGCAGCTGGAGGAGTGGGCTTTGGGAACTGCTGGCACATCCCTCTTGTGCACCCAGGTACTGGTACTGCATCTGTATGACCACACTCAATGGCAGGGAGAAAAGTGAGTGTAAGTCAAGGAAGAGTCCTGTTCTATCCAGGATGATTTAGCAATCAGGAAGCAATGCAGCAGCAGCTGCTTAGTAAGATAACAACTCCATAGTCATTGTCAGCCACACCCAGGAGAGGAAAGTCTAGTGACACCTGCTGGATACAAGTCAGACTGCCAAGTTTACGTAAGAAAGAGCAAACATGATCTCCACGAATGACATGCATTTTGAAAAATAATGTCAATTATAGTGTGAACTTTTATTACAGAAATGATATTCCAGTCCATTAGGACCAGGTTGTCATGGATGGATCAGTTGCAAAGTAGGAAATAAGGATGCTTAAAAAAATGGCACAGAAGATACCTCAACACTTAATCTGTTGCTATGGAGAATTCCATATCCCAAAGCAGAGTCTATTGCCAGTGGGGACAGAATGGGATGGTAGGGTGTGGGTAAGAGGGGGAGAGCGGTAAATCTTTGGGGCATCCATTGATATCTGAGCAGTCACCCATTTGCAAACACCATTTAAGGCTAAGGCTAAGAGACAGTTTGCATGGTGATAAACACCTCAGACTTTGGAATCAAGCAGATCTGGGTTAAAATTTCAGCTTTACTACTTATCTGGGTAACTATGGGCAAGTGTCTTAACTTCAATGAGCCTTAAGTTTCCTCATCTGTAGAGCGGTATACTAATAAATTGTACCTACTTTAGAGGATTTAGTGAGGCACAAATGAAATAATGTATGTAAAATAGCCCATTTACCAATTCCAAGTGAGTTTATTAAGGTAATATTGAAAATAGCTATCTCCATAAGAAACCCTCTTAAAGTGCTGTTTTCATATGACTTTATCAGTTAATTATATAAAGATGCAAAAGACACAGCTCAGAGTCTCCAAGAACAGGCAGACTAGCCAGGGAAACCAGTGCATAAGCACTTAACTAGAATACCACTTGACCATTACTCCAGTTAGTCTATGAGAGAGTAGAGGGAACACTGAGGGGTGCCCATTTGGGCAGGGAGGAGCAAGGCTGACAGCCAGGGTCGGCCTTGAAAGATGAAGAGGACTAAAACCAAGGTGGACAAGGAGGAAGGAGGAGAGAGCAGACAGTATGAGTTTGGAGACATGAACACGAGGGCTTGTTCAGGAAACGTGGAGTTGCCCTATACAGTGCAAGTGAGGAGAGCCTTAGCTGAGATGAAGCTCAGCACATTGAAGGCCCTACAAGAAGGCCAAGTGGCTCAAGCCCAGCTGGCAAGGGCAAGAGGGGGATGGATACTCTGTAAGGAAGGGTCCTCAGATGCTCTCTGCTACCTACAAGCAATGCACACTATGGTCAAGGCCTAGAGAATGAGCATATTCCATTTGCTTGACCACGGTGATTGGTTCAGAGATTAGTGATGCTGAACCTAAGTTAGTCTAATCAGAGTGAGCCCTAGAGCCCAGAAAAGCTACAGCTGTCACTAATCAACTGCAAGGATGTGCAAACCTGAGCCACCAGGAACAACCACATGTACAGGAATGAAAAACAGCCAACAAAGACCAGTGGAGATACGGGAGAAGAAGGACTAAGCCCTGATTATGTGGTTTGGACTCTTGGACCCAGCCATTCCTGACAGAAACTTCAACTCCTGGACATTCCAATAAAGGTATCTTTTGGTTTAAGCCACATTTGTTGGCTTTCTGTCACTTTCAACCAACAGATTCCTGACCAACAAAATACTGCTGGCTCGATTTTGTTTTCAGGTGTTTGCATTTTATAACTAATAGGGCTACCTCTTTACAATTGACTCATAACTTCTAGAAACTACTAACACATTTCTCAGAAAAATCAGGGTTTCCTCTTGTGTTCCAAGCTGAAACACATCTTTCAACTCAAAACTTGTAAGCCTGCAGAGGGAGAGACCAACATACTCATCAGATAGGTAAGAATGTTCTCGTAACTAACTTGCAGCCCTGAAGCCAATATTTAAATCAATAATGCATGACATCTTCAAACAATTAAGACCTGAAAGCCATCTTTCTGAGTTGTGAAGACTGGTATAGGGCTTCTGCCTTTTGTTGGTCCTGTTTTCACGGCTGAATCCCCACTGAATGTACAAGAGAGAAAAGAAAGATGAAAGAGCTCTTTACTACTGACTGCTTTGATTCCAGCCCCAGCAAAGCATTGTATTTGGGAAATCAGCACGCCTTCTTGTTGAGTCTGGCAGCCAGCCAGCTGACAAGAAAGAGCAGTTGCTCTGGACAAGGCCACAGAACAAGGGCTGGTATGCCCTCTCTCTGCAGCCCCAGCTGGAAACGCACTGCTCAGCAGAAAGCATGTGTGTATGGAATGCACAAAGGCTTCAGCATAGTAAAAAATGTTCATGAAAAGAAGCATTCAGACACGATAGCATTTTCCCTATCACTGTCAGCATTATTATTATTTTACAGTTGCAAAGTTTCAAATATTAAGTCACCCACTCCCAGAATAGATCTCCTTCCCCTCCAGGGGTAGTGGAGGAAGAAGGGCCAACTCTAGGAGACCTCATCATGAATCATGAAACCTGAAAACTGAGACACCCAAAAGGAATCAAAACATCACACCATCCATTGTGCTCAGTCATGTCCGACACTTTGCGACCCCATGGACTGCATGGGGTTGCAAACATCAATGTAGCCTGCCAGGCTCCTCTGGCCATGGGGATTCTCCAGGCAAGAATACCGGAGTGGGTTGCCATGCCCTCCTCCAGGGGATCTTCCCAACTCAAGAATCGAAGCCAGGTTTCCTGCACCACAGGCAGATTCACATCATCCACAGGGCCCTCCAAATGTGTAACAGATTCACTCCATCTACCCTTTTGAGTCATTTTTCTAACTTTATACTGTAAAGAGATAGATTCCACAGCAGATAACAAATGTTCTTTTCTAGGCTGAGCAAATGGCACACATACCTAGCATAGGTTTAAGTTCTTTTCATTGTCTTACAAAGTTTTCTAACAGCCAAGTTGTTTTATTGGGTATCGGACAGTAAGGAAGTCAAACCAGTCAATCCTAAAGGAAATCAGTCCTGAATATTCATTGGAAGGACTGATGCTAAAGCTGAAGCTTCAATACTTTGGTCACCTGATGCAAAGAGCCAACTAATTGGAAAAGACCCTGATGCTGGGAAAGATTGAGGGAAGGAAAAGGGGGCAACAGAGAATGGGAAGCCTGGATAGTATCACCAAATCAATGGACATGAATTTGAGCAAACTCTGGGAGATAGTGAAGGACAGGGAAGCCTGGCGTAATGCAGTCTATGGGGGTGCAAAGAGTCAGACACAACTTAGCAACTGAACAACAATCTCCTTTAAATCAAATGTGAAAAAAAATAATAGCACCATTTTCAACTTCTCCCTAAACACTGAAAGAAGGTATTTCAGGACCCAGGACAACCCCATGCAGCTGACAATATTCCTTGATTAACTACATAATCTAACACCATCCAGTGTTTAGGTCAAAGAGATCCTCTTCTCCCTACAGGGCTGCAGAAACTGGAGAAGGAGATGGTTGCACCAGCATGTGGTTGTGTTTATATGTGCATGACCCCCTTGGTATTCACTGCTATTGAACACCACATTTTCCTTTTCACAGCACTTCCATAACTGTAATTATAGTATGTGCTGTGAAATGCTCTTCTTTCCTCTGCCAGTGGACTAGCAGCTCTGTGCAAACTTGGGGTGAAGTTTGACTTCTTTACTCTCAGATCTCCCTGTGCTCATCATAGAGCTGGAAGCACTAGACAAGGGCCTTGTTAAATGTTTGCTAAATGATTGACTGAGGGAAAGAGACAGTGGGAAAGATAGAGGAGAAGCCCATTTCAAAAAAGGTTGAGAATATAATTAGACGATTTAATAGATTACAAATTATATGTACATATATATACACACACATTGACAGTGCATGTATTTTATATGCATATATAGTGTGTGTGTGTGCTAAGTTGCTTCAGTAGTGACTGACAGGATCTTCCCAACCCAGCGATCGAACCTGCGTCTCTTACATCTCCTGCATCGGCATGTGGGTTCTTTACCACTAGTACCACTTGGGAAACCCATATGCGTATATAAATATATTTTATAAAACCCTCTTCATTCTTGAAAAAGAAGACAAATGAAGGGTATGAACCCACAGTTTACAGGGGCCATGGTTTACATGGGCAGCAAATATTGATCAAATACCACCCCGGAACGAGAGAAAAGAATAGAGCTAGGCTCGTAAGAAATTTACTCCTTCTCCAGGAGAATTGGTTAAAACACACATGCGAGGGTTGGATAAAGAGAATCTTAAAGCACATATGTTTTTTCAGTGACTCTGTGCACTGTCAAGATGCAGGCACCCATCTGCAAATAGCTGGACAATAAAGACTTGAGATCTCTTCAAGAAAATTAAGAGATACCAAGGGAACATTTCATGCAAAGATGGGCTCAATAAAGGACAGAAATGGTAGGGACCTAACAGAAGCAGAAGATATTAAGAAGAGGTGGCAAGAATACACAGAACTGTACAGAAAAGATCTTCATGACCCAGATAATCATGATGGTGTGATCACTCACCTAGAGCCAGACATCCTGGAATGTGAAGTCAAGTGGGCCTTAGAAAGCATCACTGCAAACAAAGCTAGTGGAGATGATGGAATTCCAGTTGAGCTATTTTGAATCCTAAAAGATGATGCTGTGAAAGTGCTGCACTCAATATGCCAGCAAATTTGGAAAACTCAGCAGTGGCCACAGGACTGGAAAAGGTCAGTTTTCATTCCAATCCCAAAGAAAGGAAATGGCAAAGAATGCTCAAACTACCGCACAATTGCACTCATCTCACATGCTAGCAAAGTAATGCTCAAAATTCTCCAAGCCAGGCTTGAGCTATTGCTCAAGTGAACCTTGAACTTCCAGATGTTCAAGCTGGTTTTAGAAAAGGCAGAGGAGACAGAGATCAAATTGCCAACATCCGCTGATCATCGAAAAAGCAAGAGAGTACCAGAAAAACATCTATTTCTGCTTTATTGACTATGCCAAAGCCTGTGGCTGTGTGGATCACAATAAACTGTGGAAAATTCTGAAAGAGATGGGAATACCAGACCACCTGACCTCCCTCTTGAAAAACCTGTATGCAGGTCAGGAAGCAACAGTTAGAACTGGACATGGAACAACAGACTGGTTCCAAATAGGAAACGGAGTACGTCAAGGCTGTATATTGTCGCCCTGCTTATTTAACTTATATGCAGAGTACATCATGAGAAACGCTGGGCTAGAGGAAGCACAAGCTTGAATCAAGATTGCTGGGAGAAATATCAATAACCTCAGATATGCAGATGACACCACCCTATGGCAAAAAGTGAAGAGGAACTAAAGAGCCTCCTGATGAAAGTGAAAGAGGAGAGTGAAAAACTTGGCTTAAAGCTCAACATTCAGAAAACTAAGATCATGGCATCTGGTCCCATCACTTCATGGCAAATAGATGGGGAAAGAGTGGAAACAGTGAGAGACTTTATTTTCTTGGGCTCCAAAACCACTGCAGATGGTGACTGCAGCCATGAAATTAAAAGACGCTTACTCCTTTGTCTCTGGCATTGCAGGCAGATTCTTTACCATCTGAGCCATCAGGCATGCCCCATTCCTCGAAGGTGTCTCCTAAGTGAGCCCTGAAATCTCTTTTTGCATAAATGAGTTTATAGTGCATTTTCTGTCACCTGCAGCTGAGAAGGTCCTGATTAATACATCACTAACTCTTTCACGGTCTTTTAACTGTGAAAGTCAGGGTGACCCTAATAAAGGTGAGATGCACTGATTACAAGAATTCTGAAGGCTGTAGCTGTAGGGGAATCACAGGCAATCTTCTCTTTTGAACCAAGTTTCCCATGCTCACACTACATTCTGAGAAAACTGGCTTGAACAAGCATGCCTCTCAGCTCTCCCTCGTTCTTTGTTTCATTATGAAATCTGGGTGAAGAGGCTGGGGGGGTGCAGTCCTTCTGAATCTTGAAGAGAGTAATCAGCAGACCTTGTTGTCCATGCTGGGAATGAGCTGACTCAACTATCCCCAGAACTGTAGAAGAAGAACTGATTTCAAGAAGGCTTTGAAATCAATTTACCTTCATTCCACTGATTAAACCCAAAGAGAGTTTTTAAAAATAAATAATTGATGGCTCAGCAAGACCCCCAAAGTTTTGACATTGTTTTCTTCATACCAATTATAGATTTGAAATGAGTTTATATCTTACTGAATCTTAATATCTTAATATCAAACATCTCCAAGCAACGGATAAAGATAAGGAAATGATTTGGGGGTGGGAAGGGCATGAGTCTTGAGATGGGAAAACCTGATTCTGGACTGAATTCCACTCCTCACTAGATATATTACCTTGCCATCTCTGGACTCTAGTCTCTACTGTATCTGTGGACTTTATGTCTGCCAGAATAAAGGAGCTGGGCTATTTTTTTCTTTGGTAGCTACCTATCTAATAATGGGGGCTTCCTGGTGGCTCAAAGGGTAAAGCATCTGCCTGCAATGCGATCCCTGGGTTGGGAAGATCCCCTGGAGCAGGAAATGACAACCCACTCTGGTACTTTTGCCTGGAAAACCCCATGGACCGAAAGGCCTGGTAGGCTACAATCCATGGGGTCGCAAAGAGTCGGACACGACTGAGCGACTTCACTTTCACTTTTATCTAAGAATAGTACATTAGAATCATGGAGATAATGCATTTCCGAGTCATAACCCCGGATTCTCACACTGTAATTCACTGCTGTGTTACTTTAAACAAGAGCTCTACTACCCTCATCATCTGTTTCATAATCAAGAAGTTGGGGAAAATAAAGAATTGATATTTTCAAACTATTGTAGGAATTCAGTAAGATTATAAACATAGAGTTTAATCACATCACAAATTAAACAAACTAACAATTGCTACTATCACTGACATATTTTTATAAAGGTCCCTAAAGACATAAGGAATAATTAACTCTTAATGGGCTTCCCAGGTGGCACAGTGATAAAGAATCCACCTGTCAATGCAGAAGACACAAGAGACACGGGTTGAATCCCTGGGTCAGGAAGATCCCCTGGAGTAGGAAATGGCAACCCCCTCCAATATACTTGCCTGGAAAATTCCATGGACAAAGGAGCCTGGCAGGCTACAGTCCATGGAGTCTCAAAGAGTCGAATGTGACTGAGCACGCACACACACACACTCTTAGCCAAGAGCCCTGTTGTTTAATATGCTTCGGGCACTACTTAATACAGAGCCTAAGATGAGTATAGGAGGAAGGTGGGGAGGGAGGATGGTTGTCTTCAAATTCTGTTAGTTTTTCACTGCTTAAGCAATTTTACTGAGTATGTGGATGAATTTTTTAAAAGAAAATTTAAAGAAATATCACATGAGAATGAAAGAAGAGCTCTTTCCTGAGCAGGGTTTCTTTCATAAGGTATGTATTAGTAGGAAAAAAAAAAAGTATTCTGGTTTTCTCCTCACCACCCAGAAACTGACCTCAGGTTAGTGAGTTTGACACATGAACCCTTTAGTAGTACCTGGGAAATCTGTTGGGAGCCCAGCATGTTTCCATATGCTAGGCTGACTCTGCTAAAATCACCCTGCTAACTCTGAGCAGCACAAGTACAGTTCAGCTTAAACTCCATTTCCCCTCCAGGGACCCCGGTCAAAGCACCAAAGTGTTTGAATATCTTAGTTTAAAAAAAAAAGAAAAAGTTTAGTCTTAGTACAACATTGTCTGAAAATGCAGATTTCTGCACTAAATGACTTGAAGGTGTTAGACAATGAGACAATAACGTATCTTTTTAGAATAGGTAGAAGAAATCCAATTCTTGACATCTGCAAAGGCTTCCATATTTTTTTACAGAGTCAATTTTCAACTTGCTTCTTCAAGAAATATGACAGAAACAATTGCTTTAGAGAACAGTGAAATTATACTTAATATAGCAATAAGAGTAAATCTCTCCTTTGCAGCATTTCACTTCTAATCAGTCTGAAGTAACAGTGAAAAGACGTTTATTGGGAGCATAATTTGCTCTTCACACAAAAGGAAAAAAAAAGACTCAAATAATTTACCACATTTACATCTCTAACCCAAACAAGAAATAGGAGGGAAACCAATTTTCTTATCTTGGGAGATGGTGATTTATAGAAGAAAAAGGAATAATTCATTTATCTTCTTGTAGGACATGAAAATATCCTAGAACAAATTATTGTGATTTAAAAAAAAAAGTGTAAAAAGAGAAACAAGCACAATACAAATACCTTTGATCTCAAAACCTTCCTTTGCTTGTGCCTTGAAAAAGTAAGGTACTACCCTCCTCTCAGAAAGAAAGAACATAGATTCTTGAAAGGGTTGTAGCCTCAATTTGAGCTGTAATGGTCCCTCCTGCTGGAAATATTCTGTATTGGACCTTCTTTTCATTGCACACTTTTTACGTTTAATTACTTCCTTTACACACAAAGGAAATAATGCTTCCAAAGCACTCTTCAAAAAGTGCTGAGCGGATGTGGAACCTTCACATGGGGCCAACATTTTGCCCAGAGTTTCCCCAGCTCATCTCGAAAGTTTCTCTGAAAAAGATGTTAGCTTCCCCCCTGCCAAGGCCCATATGAAATGGGGAGTTCATGTCCTAAAATTCATTCATTCAGGAACATTCTGAGCTAATTTCAGCCATGAGTGCTTTCCTCAGATGGTGTTTTTGGGAAAGTATATCACTCTTAGACAGGGAGTCCCCAGTAAAAGACAGGCTGTATTCCAGAAGTCAGTGTGTCAGCCCTTTGGTTCTCAGTTTATCTTTCCTCAAAGGTATAATATTTAAATGATGATTGGCTGATTCTAAGCTTCAGAGTGTATTTCAGCTACATTATAGGTTTTATGTTTTTTATAGGTTTTGAAAGAAAAATGCTTTCTGAGGTCTTTTTAATAGTAAACCTCTGGCATTGTAAGATAGTGCAGTGACTTTGAAAAATAGTCCATCAATCAATCCCACAAATGATTAAATGCAGAGTAACCTGATGCGAAGAGCCCACTCATTGGAAGAGACCCTGATACTGGGAAAGATTGAAGGCAAAAGGAGAAGGGGATGGCAGAGGAAGAGATGGTTAGATAGTGAGAGAGTCATTTCCTAGGCAGGTTGATAAGAAGTCTAGGGATTCCCAAGGAGAGAGGGGTCTAGAATTCTCAAGGAGGAAGAAATGACCAACTTTTTTCCCCCTCTACATTCCTTAGGATTATATAACAATAATGTACCCTGCCTGAGGACAGTCTCTGGATTAAACCTTCTGGCTAATCCTGTTATCTTAAAATGTAAATTATGGGAGTAGGTCTGGTGAGGTCTTTACAACCTCCAGACATTCTTTTGATTCATTGGAGAGTAATAACTCCACTGCTAACACTAGCAAGGGGGTACTCTTTCTGCCCCCTTCTGATGCCTACAGCAGCTTTCTCTATCTCCTTTATACTTTAATAAAATTTTATTACACAAAAGCTCTGAGCAAGCCTCATCTCTAGCCTTGGATTGAATTCTTCTCTTCTGGAGGCCAAGAATCCCGCTGTCTTTTCGTGGTTCAGCAACAACCTTTCAATAGCATCACTGACTCTGTGGACATGAATTTGAGTAAACTCCAGGAGATAGTGGAGGACAGAGGAGCCTGGAGGGCTGCTGTTGGCTTACAAAGAGTCGGACACCACTGAACAACAACAACCACCACCACCGCATGACCCACTGATCCAACTCCTAGTTATATATCCAAGAGAAATGAAAACATATGTCCACACAAAATATTGTACTTGAAAGTTTAGTGCAGCATTACTCAAACAGCCAAAGGTGGAAACAATGCAAATACCTATCTGTGGATGGGTGGACAAACAAAACATGAAGTATCTATATAATGCAATATTATTAAGTAATAGAAAGGAATGAAGTACTGATGTATGCTAAACTTGAATGAACCTTCAAAACATGCTAAATGAAAGAAGCCAGTCACAAGAGTCCATATATTATATGTTTTGGTTCAAAGGAAAGTCTAGAACTGAGAAATCTATAGTCAGATTTGTCATTGTCTAGATTGGGGGTGATATTTGACCAGCCTGTGCTAGTCATTAGCAGGGTTAACTTGCAACCTCTTACCTTACCTGGATTGTAAAGCAAAATCTTAGTTATTCTGCATTAACATTGTATTGTATCTAAAGCCCTTGATAGTTGGTCAAGTTCACTTACAACTCAGGCAAAAGTGAGTCAAGGTTATGATGGGTTAAAACAAGCCCCATGTTTGCTGTTCAAAGCAAGTGGTCTCTGACAGGAAATTCAACTTCAGTTAGCATTTTTCTTTTCACTAAGGTATTTTCTGTAGTCTGTATAAGTCATTTTTATATGTGTATAGAATGTAGGCATCAAATTTGGAAGAAATAAATTAAATTTTTTATTTTTTTTTAATTTTGGCAAGGAGAAAGGATGGCAATAAATGGATGTTGCTCTTTGCTATACCTCCACAGATCCAGCAAGTGCTCAGAAAATAGATGAACTGGACCTTCTGAGTGAAGTTAATGGGTAAAGTGAGTGATTATGAAACATTACTACAGCATTTTCAAGTTCATAGAAGTCAATATTCAGCAAAGTTATACATATACATATATACCCTTGTACACCCACACATATATTACACATGTATTACATATGTACATACTACATACGTATAACTAGACAAGATGGTGGAGTAGAAGGATGTGCACTCATCTTCTGTGAGAACTCCAAAATTGCAACTAACGGCTGAACAGCCATAGACAGGAGAATGTTGGATCCCATCAAAAAAAGATACCCCACATTCAAGGGCAAAGGAGAAGCCCCAACAAGATGGTAGGAGGGGTGAAATTGCATTTAGAATCAAACCCCATACCCACTAGAGACGCTTGGAAGGCTCAAATAAAACCTTGTATGCACGAGTACCCAGGGACCCCACAGGAGACTGAACCAGACCTGCCAGATATGCCTTTAAGTATTTGAGTGCCTCCTGTGGAGGCACGGGTCAGCAGCACTGGCCACGGGGACAGGGGCTCTGGCTGCAGCAGACTTGGGAGGCATGGTGTGTGGCATAAGTCCTCTTGGAGGAGGTTGCCATTAACCCCAACATAGAGCCACTGAGTACATGACCCACAAACTGGAAAACAAGTATACCAAAGAAGTTCTCACACTGTTGCAAAAGCTCTAGGGCCCACAACATACTTGCCAACCTGAGGTCCAGCAAAGGGACTGAGAACCCCCAGGGAATTTGACTTTGAAGGCCAGTGGGATTTGATTACAGAACTTCCACAGGACTGGGGAAACAGATTCTTAGAGGGCACAGACAAAACCTTGTGCGTACCAGGACCCAGGAGAAAGGAGCAGTGACCCTACAAGAGACTGACCCACACTTGCCTGTGAGTGTCCAGGAGTCTCCAGCAGAGGCTTGGGTCAACAGTGGCCTGCTGTGGGGTGAGGGGCACTGAATACAACAGTCCTGGCATATGTCCTTTTGAAGCAGGTTGCCATTACTGCCATTACCCCTACCATAGTTTAGCATCAGGCCAAACTACATGGAGGGAACACAGCCCTACCCATCAACAGAAAATTGGAATAAAAATTTACTGAGCACGGTCCTGCCTATCAGAGCAAGACCCAGATTCCCCCACAGCCAGTTGCACCTATCAGGAAGCTTTCACAAGCCTCTTATCCTTATCCATCAGAGGGCAGGCACAATGGAAACAACAATTACAGAAACCTAACCAGCTGGTTAAGAATCCACTTGCAATGAAGGACACCCCAGTTTGATTCCTGGGTCAGGAATAACCCCTAAGGAAGAGAAGGCTACCCACTCCAGTATTCTTAGGTTTCCCTGGTAGCTCAGATAGTAAAGAAACTGCCTGCAACGCAGGAGACCTGGGTTTAATCCCTGGATTGGGAAGATCCCCTGGAAGAGGGCATGGCATCCCACTCTAGTACTCTTATCTGGAGAATTCTCATGGACAGAGGAGCCTGGTGGGCTGTAGTCCATGGTGTCTCAAAGAGTCAGACATGACTGAGTGACTAAGCACAAATAAACCAAACTGATCACTTGGATCACAGCCTTGTCTAACTCAATGAACCTATGAGCCATGCTGTGTAGGGCCACCCAAGACGGATGGGTCATGGTGGAGAGTTCTGACAAAATGTGGTCCACTGGGGAAGGGAATGACAAACCACTTCAGTATTCTTGCCTTGAGAACCCCATGAACAGTAAGAAAAGGCAAAAATATATGACACTGAAAGATGAACTCCCCAGGTCAGTAGGTGCCCAATATGCTACTGGAGAAGAGTGGAGAAATAGCTCTGTAAAGAATGAAGAGGCTGACCCAAAGCAAAAACAACACCGAGTTGTGGATTTGACTGGTGATGTAAGTAAAGTCCGAGACTGTAAAGAACAATATTGCATAGGAACTGAAATGTTAGGTCCATCAATCAAGGTAAATTGGGAGTGGTCAAACAGGAGATGGCAAGAGTGAACATTGAAATTTTAGGAATCAGTGAACTAAAATGGACCAGAAAGGGTAAATTTAATTCAGATGACCATTGTATCTACCACTGTGGGCAAGAATCCCTTAGAAGAAATGTAGTAGCTCTCATAATCAACAAAAGAGTGCCAAATGGAGTACTTGGGAGCAGTCTCAAAAATGACAGAATGATCTCTGTTCATTTCTAAGGCAAACCATTCAATATCACAATAATCCAAGTCTATCCCCCAATCACTGATGCCAAAGAAGCTGAGGTGAATGGTTTTATGATGACCTACAAGACCTTCTAGAACTAACACCAAAAAACAAGATGTCCTTTTCATCACAGGGGACTGGAATGCAACAGTAAGAAGTCAAGAGATACCTGGAATAAGAGGCAAGTTTGGCCTTAGAGTACAAAATGAATCAGGGCAAAGGCTAACAGTGTTTTGCCAAGAGAATACACTGGTCATAGCAAACACCCTCTTCCAACAACACAAGAAACGTGGCATCACGAGATGGTCAATACCAAAATCAGATGATTATATTCTTTGCAGCTTAAAATGGAGAAGCTCTTTACAGTTAGCAAAAACAAGACCAGGAGCTGACTATGGCTCAGATCATGAACTCCTTATTACAAAATTCAGATATAATTGAAGAAAGTAGGGAAAAGCACTAGACCGTTCAGATATGACCTGAATCAAGACCCTTATGATTATACAGTGGAAGTGACAAATAGATTAAAGGGATTAGGTCTGATAGACAGAGTACCTGTCTACTATGGATGGAGGTTCATAACATTGTACAGGAGGCCATGATCAAAGTCGTCCCCAAGAAAAAGAAAAGCAAAGAGGCAATATGGTTGTCTGAGAAGACCTTATAAATAGTTGAGAAAAGAAGAGAAGCTAAAGGCAAAGAGAAAAGTAAAGATACACCCATCTGAATGCAGAGTTCCATTGGATAGCATAAGAAAGGCTTCCTAAGTGATCAATGCAAAGAAACAGAGGAAAGCAATAGAATGGAAAAGACTGGCGATCTCTTCAAGAAAATTAGAGATACCAAGGGAACATTTCACGCAAGATGGGTACAATGAAGGACAGAAATGATATAGACCTAACAGAAACAGAAGATACTAACAAGAGGTGGCAAGAAGACACAGGAGAACTACACAAAAAAGATCTTAATGATCCAGATAACCATGGTGTGATCACTCACGGATAGCCAGACATCCTGTAGTGTGAAGTCAAGTGGGCCTTAGGCAGCATCACCAGGAACAAAGCTAGAGGAAGTGATGGAATTCCAGCTGAGATATTTCAAATCCTAAAAGATGATGCTCTGAAAGTTCTGCACTCAATATGCCAGCAAATTTGGAAAACTCAGCAGTGGTCACATAACTGGAAAAGGTCAGTTTCATTTCAGTCCCAAAGAAAGGCAATGCCAAGGAATGTTCAAACTACCACACAATTGCACTCATCTCACACACTAGCAAAGTAATGCTCAATATTCTCTAAGTGAGGCTTTAATAGTATGTAAACCAAGAACTTCCAGATGTTCAATCTGGATGTAGAAAAGGCAGAGGAACCAGAGATCAAATTGTCAATATCTGTTGGATCACAGAAAAAGCATAGAGTTCCAGAAGAACATCTACCTCTGCTTCATTGATGATGCTAAAGCCTTTGATTATGTGGATCGCAACAAACTGTGAAAAATTCTTGAAGAGATGGGAATACCAGACCACCTTAACTGACCTCTGAGAAATCTGTATACAGGTCAAGAAGCAATAGTTAAAACTGGACATGGAACAATGGACTAGTTCCAAATTGGGAAAGGAGTACGTCAAGGCTATATACTGTCACCCTGCTTATTTAACTTATATGCAGAGTATGTCATGCAAAATGCCAGGCCAGATAAACCACAAGCTGGAATCAAGACTGCTGGGAGAAATATCAGTAACCTCAGATATGCAGATGACACCACCCTTATGGCAGAAAGCGAAGGGGAACTGAAGAGCCTCTTGGTGAAAGTCAAAGAAGAGAGTGAAAAAACTGGCTTAAAACTCAACATTTAAAAAAGGAAGATCATGGCATCTGGCCCCATCACTTCATGGCAAATAGATGAGGAAACAATGGAAATAGTGAGAGACCTTATTTTCTTGGCCTCAAAATCACTGCAGATGGTGACTGCAGCCATGAAGTTAAAAGATGCTTGCTCCTGGGAAGAAAAGCTATGACAAATCTAGACAGCATATTAAAAACCAGAGACATTGCTTTACTGACCAAGGTCCATCTAGTTAAAGCTATGGTTTTTCCAGTAGTCACGTACAGATGTGAGAGTTGGACTATAAAGAAAGCTGAGCACCAAAGAATTGACGCTTTTGAACTGTGCTGTTGGAGAAGACTCTTGAGAGTCCCTTGGACTGCAAGGAAATCAAACCAGCCAATCCTAAAGGAAATCAATCCTGAATACTCATTGGAAGGACTGATGTTGAAGCTGAAACTCCAATACTTTGCCCACCTGTTTCAAAGAACTGACTCATTGCAAAAGACCCTGATGCCGGGAAAGATCAAAGGCAGGAGGAGAAGGGGACAACAGAGGATGAGATGGTTGGATGACATCACTGACTCAATGGACATGAGTTTGAGCAAGCTCCAAGAGTTGGTGATGGACAGGGAAGCCTGGGTGCTACAGTTCGTGGGGTTGCAAAGAGTCGGTCATGACTGAGTGACTAGACTGAACTGAGTACTACATACATTGTTGCCTCCTCTCCATTCCACACCCACAGATCAGAACCTGTGATAAACTTAAATTGGTAACAGTTAAGAAACAATTGAACTCTGATGTGCTACACTCTAGATATGATTTACTTTTATGTTTTTACACTGTTCAGGTGAGTAAAGTTAAAGAATGAAGACATTTGATGCTAGAAATAATTAGGTTACTAGAGAATTGAGCCCTAGGGGACCTGCAGGCTCCTCTCTTGATGGGGATTCTTGTATCTGTCATTTAAATATAGTGGGAATTAAACGCCAAGAAGTCTCAGTTCTGTACTGAAGGAAATAGGGCCACAATGAGACAAGAATTCACTGAAGTCTAAGGAGATAGAAGTCATATGAAAAAAACATTTTTCTCTCTCCTTCACAAACTTGAAGGGCAAGAAGCCAAGAGAGGTAGGTTGTAGTACTTTGTAGATAGATTTTCTTTTCTCTTTCTCACAACAGACCTAGTCTCAGAATGGGTATATCCTTGGAAAATTTTCATGACCTAAGTGCATTTTATTTCTTGGTTGACCTAATTACATCAGAAATGTTTTAAAGGAAGTAGTATGGTATAGCCAACAGGAGGGCACAGAGGTCTAGTATGGTAAGATGTCAAATGACCTTTCATTTTTATATTTAATAGTTTACATTAACTGAGCCAAAAGCCCAACCTGCCAGGTCTTATGCTAAGCACTTAATAAATTGTTTTACTATATTCCAATAGTGACCTCTGAAATAGGTGCCACTGTTTATTATAAAGCTTCAGTTATTAATACACTGGCATAATCATAGACAACTAGACCAATAGACTGAAATAAGAGTCCAGAAACAGAGCAATTATGACAAAGATGAAACTTCAGTGTAGTGGGGAAAGAATGGTCTTTTCAATTAATAAGTCAATTGAATATACCCAAAGGAAAAAAAAATCTGACCCTTACCTTATGTGATACACAAATATCAATCCTGGACAGATTGAAAAGCTAAATATGGAAGAATATAATATGATCTATGGCTAGGAAAAGAATTTTTAAGTTGGATAAAATAGCATCAATAATAAAGGAAAGAAAGATTAACCTGATTACATTAAAATTAAGAAATCTGTTCTTCAAAAGATACCATTAAATGTGTAAATAGACAAAGGAGAAAGTGAAAGAAGATATTTGCAATTTATTTTTCCAACCAAGGAAAGTATATACAAACTCCGCCAAAGCAAGTAGGAAAATACAGTTAATCCAGTGGGGGAGGGATGAGTAAAAGATACCTCAAGATATTTCAATAAGGAGGATTCCCGAAGGCCAATACACATATCTTGTTTAGTCATCGGAGAAATGCAAATTAACATCACAACTCAGCACCATGATGTACCCACTTGAATAGCTAAAATGAAAAAGACAGGTGTTAACATGGAGCAACTGGTTTACCTCCTATCACTGGCACGAGGAATTTCTAATTGTTCCCTATATATACTAATATCTGTCTTTGGGAGACTGGTTGGGGTTCAGTAGCTACTAAGGCTGAACCCTATGGCCCATCAATTCCATTTCAAGGTATACGCCAACAGAAACCTGTATATATACCCACAACAAACTACTGCCATAGGCAACAACAAGAATGAATTTCAGGAACACAATAATAAGAAGATGGCAGACACAGAGACTATATACTGTATGATTCTATTTATATGAAACTTCCCAAGCAGACAAATGTTAAGCCAGAATATTGGGTGGAGGTCAGAGATTGGGAGGTACCTGAGAAAACTGGGGGTGCTGGCAATATCCTGTGTTTTATCTATGTGCTGGTTGCATGGATGTGCACACTTTATGAAAATTCATTGAAGTATGCACATATGATTTGTGTGCGTTTTCAGTATGTTTATTATACTTCAATAAAAAGGTATAAACACAAAGTATTAAAACCCTATGGATAAATTATCATTTACCTCAGAAAAATTAAGACTCTTGAGGGGCAGATTATATCTCCATCTACAGTCTTGTGTCCTGCTAAGTATTAAGATTAGTGAGTGAGTTCAGTGGATTAAGTACCTGATTCGAAAGGGAAGGCAGTATACTGTGTTTCCCTTTAGTGGAGCATTACTTCATGGGTTTCAATTCATTTGTATCATGTCTATGAGGGCAGTGATTGTTTGCCTTGGCTAGGATCAAAACTGACCACTTGAGAAGGCTTGTCTCTATCTTAGCAGGACACACCTGTACAATCTTCCCTTCTTGTCACTCCATCCTTTGAGAAGTTTCAATATCAGTTTTACCGGCTCTCCCAGGCTACTACAGGACTCTTTCCATCAATAAAAAAGTTATATAGAGGATAAATAGACAGAACACACTTGGAAAACTCTTAGTGATTGCCTGGTCTTTCGTTTCGTTTCTCTGGCTATCCATTTTTTGAGATAGGGTGAAAGAGGCACAAAAGCAAAAGGAAGAAGCAAAAAAGGAAGATAATGTATCAAATCTGTACAGCTAATTAATGACAGTAACTCAGATTAAAACCCAATTCTTGTGATTGCTAGTGTGTGCTCTCTTCATTGCACTGGGATTTTCCATGATCTTGTAACAGTTGTTAATTTCAACTATTTGCTGTTCACTCCTATTAAAACTTTACTTTTCACTCTGCAACACAGTCTTCTCCAGATCAGAGATTACACCTTAACCTGACTCGGGGCATGATACTCACACTAGGCTTTTCCATAGTCACCCTCTAGCTGATTCAGTTAACCACAATTACTCTACATTCTATCCAGATTCCATTTTATCAGCCCATGTAAGGAAGAAATAATGGCAGCATGGAATAAAAAGGGATGACTCTTGGGAGTAGGGTTTGTGCCAATCTAGGCAGTCATGGTCAGGTTAACAGACTGTAAATTCTCCAGGTCTCCCTTAATCCCTGAACAAATGTAATCTACTTGACATAAATGAAGAACTCAACACTAAAGAATTTGAAAAAAGGCACTTTTGCTGGCTCCTACTTCAATCCTTCACTTATTTGGAGCTGAAAAATCAAAGGAGAAGATATTTTCATGTTATTCAAATGCACATTCATTTTCCATCAAATTTCCATTCTTTTCCCTTAAATGGGTGCATTTTATTTTTTGGCTCATTATTTATTATCATTTCATTTATTTGGAAATGGAAACTTCAAGCAGTTTGATTAAGAGATTAAATAACTGGGCTTTGGAGAGCTAAAAATAATCTAGGTATGGGTTGCACTCGGTTTCAAAATATTTGAGGTTTTGATCAAATCTCTAAATGCATTATTGCCAAAGAGCCTCCCCTTCTTTTCAAATTTTAAACACATGTATGTTTTAAGGAAAATTCAATTCAGAGTTTTCAGAATCACTGCTAAAGATACTTGAGCTTTCTTTCTGAAGAGACTTTTCTGTAAAAATAAAATAAATCCTCCCTAAGTAAAACTAGAGGTTGAAGAAATTCTAACTAAAAAATTCTGTCATTTAATCTTCATGTCTTAAGAAACCCCTCAAAAGCCATAAATATCAATTCAGTCAAATACCTTCAACTTTCCTCAAGAAAAGTTTCACGAGAAACCAATATAACTTGACCATTTACAAGATGCATGTATTTTATGTCTGGTGCTTGATTTATTTTTTGAAAACAGCTCTTAGATGAAGAAATGATTAGTTCTTGAGAGGTTGAGCAACTTCTCAATATTTCAAAGGAAGAAAATGTCAGAGCTGAGATTTCACACCAAGTCTACCTGACTCTAAAGACTGTCAGCTTTCAGTAGAATTATCATGGAGTGTCTTTGAGCTGGAGCAAGGTAAGAGATAAAAGATAAATAGCATGAAAACATAAACTTTCACTACTTATCTTGGGCTGAGAAGAAAAAAATAAAAGAGAAAAAAAGAAAAAGCACCATTAAATAAAGCCTTCAAAGCCTTTTTTATATCTTGAAAGTTTTTAGCCTTCAGCATACCTAGCCAGGACCACCTAGTGGTAGCTGTAAAATACTCTCTGGGAGCTAACAACTGATTGGCAAAATTAAGTAAATGAACAGAAATTACCACAGCAATGTGTACTATCTTTTACTAAAAGTGGCACAAAAGTACATTTTTAAGCACTTAATGGAGAAAGGATGCCAGAAGAAGGAAGAAATGCATGTGAGTTAAAATGACTTTAACAAAATGGTTGAATAGGGCTTTCCTGGTGGCTCAGTGGTAAAGAATCTGCCTGTACTGCAGGAGATGCAAATTTGATCCCTGGGTTGGGAAGATCCCCTGGAGAATGAAATTGCAACTCACTCGAGTATTCTTGCCTGGGAAATTCCATGGACAGAGGAGACTGGAAAGCTACAGTCCATGGGGTCGCAAGAGTTGGACACAACTGAGTGACAAAACAACAACTTTTGTTCCCTCATCTTCGCTGGCATCCGCAATAAAGCAAATTTTCCTTTCAAAAAAAGAAAAAGAAATGATTGAAGTATCAACAGATCAAAGACAGTGTATTAGAGAAATATGAATCTCAATAAATTGTATGATTTCATTTTAACTCAACATGCCTTTTTCTGGCCATAAACACGCTGCTTGTGGGATCTTAGTTCCCTAACCAATGATCAACCGGGCCCACAGCAGTGAAAGTACTGAGTCCTAACCACTGGATCACCAGAAAATTCCCTTGACATTCATTCATTGGTCATCATAGAGACCTTTGAAAAACTCATCCATAAAATAGGCAGTCCATTTGAATCTGAAAAACTACCATAAAACACACCAATGGCTAGAATCATACAAGCAATTTTTGAGAAGATTAAAGCACCTATGATTATTTCAGGTTCATGGTGACAGGTCAGAACTAGAAATTACTATCATCTCCATTTTTGAGGAACAAAAACAGTCTTCACAAGAGCAAAGGTCCACCCAAGGTCATGTGACCCCTCAGAAAACACAGCTACCCATTCATGTCCTTCCTCCCACCTCAAAGCTTCTTGGTTGGACAGATCACACAAATGACAAAAACGCAGAGAGACATAATCTTATGATTATTCATGGTGCTGGACAATATTCATTGTTAGCTTCTGGTAACACAGACACTCTGAAGGAATGTGGGGCTGAGGATCCAACCTCTTGTCTTCCAGCTTAAACAAAACCAACAGAAAACAGTATCTCAATCACCATTCATCTCCCAGGGGAGTCACCAGGGGGACTGAAGAATGTTGTAATCTGGAGAAGGGTTGCGTCTAATGATCAAGGAATTTCAGGGCAATCTAGTGACTACTCATGGTTTTCCTACCTGCATGATTTCATGCTAAGATCTTAAATTGGTCAAGAAATTTCTAGGGAGCTGGAAGGAAAGGACAGTACTAGGTAAATAAGCAGAAGAGATTTTCATTCTATGCCTGGTCTTAGAGGGTACTGATGCTGCTGCTGCTGCTAAGTCGCTTTAGTCGTGTCCGAATCTGTGCGACCCCATAGACAGAAGCCCACCAGGCTCTGCCGTCCCTGGGATTCTCCAGGCAAGAACACTGGAGTGGGTTGCCATTTCCTTCTCCAATGCATGAAAGTGAAAAGTTGAAGTCGCTCAGTCGTTGTCCGACTCTTCGAGACCCCGTGGATTGGTACTAGGAAGCAAGTAATGGATTCCAGGGATTCTACACTCCAGACATGGAAGTGAAAAGTGAAAGTTTTAGTCAGTCATGTCTGACTCTTTGTTATCCCATGGACTGAAGCCCACCAGGTTCCTCTGTCCATGGGATTTTCCAGGGAAAAATACTGGACTAGGTTGCCATTTCTCTCTCCAGGGACTCTTCCTGATTCAGGGATCAAACCCAGGTCTCCTGCATTGAAGGAAGATTCTTTACCATCTGAGCCACCAAGGAAGTGGAGGTCTGTGGGATAACTAAAGAAACTCTACCTCATTAAAATAATGGGTATTATGTAATGCCACTTGGGAATTTTTTTGTGTGTCTTCAGTCAAATACACTTTATAAATAAAATGATAGTAGTATAATAACTAACACTTGTTGAACAGCTATCATATTCTAGGTTTCATAGATTTATTTATTAACAAACAAACAAAAAAAAACAACAGTGAAAAATGTGTTGTAGATAGCTGTGAAACTAGCTTGTCCCTTGTCAAACATTACCTATAGAATGGGAATTTCAACTTAGATTGTTCTGGCCAAAACTCATATGGGTTTAGGACCATATCACCCTACATTCCACAAAATAAAGTCTCAACCATTTTTCTCGATGCATGTTTATAAGAAGAAATATATAATGCTATACACATGCTCTCCTGGGACTCTGGGTAAAGAATAGTTTTAAAGGATAGGTTTTTTTCTTGCCTCTGTAGTGAACCATAGCATTCAGCAGTTGGACTTAGGGTATTTTAAAGACATGAAAAGATCTGGAAAAGGGAGATCAGTCATTAATTAAAGCAGTTTCCTGGGCGAGGATCCACAAGGAATGAGAAACTGGATGCAAGCAGGTTGCTTTTAAATGACCATCCCATTTATTTGGCTGCAGAGATACTCCTGGACCAATTAATCAATTCCCCTTTCCTTTTCTATTCAAACTTTGAGCAGACCTTACTTCATCTAAAGTAATTGCCTTGCAAGTCTGCAAAACATCAGGATGGCAAAGTCACTTCTTGAGCAAAGCAGAGACTAAGGCTTTCCTTCAGATGTTCCTGAAGATGGATAAGAAGAAGCTGGGACATAATTTTACTCTTGACCAGTATGAAATGCTCAGCCAAGTAAATTACTAAGAAAAGTCAGACAAAAGCTGAAACATCAAGGGTATGATTATTTCTCATCTCTTCCATTACCTTCAATTTAATCTCTAGTTTGCTTGGTAGCAGCAGACTAGCCAGAACAAGAACAAGAATGGTTTTGGCAGCAGAACTATCTTGGGTCAGAATGACTGAGTTGGTCTCACAGGCACGCAAAAAGGACAAGACAAGAAGAGCAAACCACAGTGTAATGGTGCTCCCACTTAATTGACATCTATCACTTTCTGTTAGGCTTGATCTGTGAGTGGTGAACAGAGAAATGCTGTTCAGCTAATGTGATCAGTGAAGGAATAAGTTTCTTTTGAGGGACTTTGATGATTTTTCTAAAGAAGCTGCTAGGAAAAGTAAATGCACCATCCAGTTTGTGACTCTAAACAAATACTCCATCCACAGATCAACAGAGCAAAAAGCACACAGGTTTAGGTCTTCCCTAAATCAGAGACCACTCCGTTCTCTGTCTTGGACCCAATTCTGATTTCTCAGGAGGAGCAATGAAGCAGAATCATGAGTCTGAGAGACTAAGAACGAACAGCAAGATGGAAAAGCAAAGGGGACACGCTTTGGACAGAAGTTTTTAATGGGAACACAGTAGTCATTATGTGTTCCATTTGCCACCTCATGTGAAATGAACATTTTTGAGAAAAATAACACACATATCTCAATGCAACATTCTTTGTGTTTCTTTTTGTTGTTCAGTTGCTAAGTCATAGCCGACTCTTTCTGACCCCGTGGACTGCAGTGCACCAGGCCTCCCTGTCCCTCACTATTTCCCAGAGTTTGTCCAAGTTCATGTCCATTGAGTGGGGATGCTATCCAACTGTTTCATTTGAGTTCCAGAATCCACCTAAAAGTCAAATGAGTTGGCTTATGGACTGTGCTGTTGACTTAAGTTATTTGCAACAGATGAAGTTCTGTGTATTATTCCACCTCAAGTACTAGTATTTTGGTTGGGTTTTCTCTTACTGAACATAAAGTGAAATATTAAGTAAAAAGAAATTTGAGAAGTCAAAGTGGTCAGGCATCTCTATCAGTCTCCTCCAGGGCATCCCTAACATTCCTCTTCATTATTTCAGCCTGACCACATCCTTGCAGTCAACGGATCCTAATTGAGAAAAATTTACATAAGGCTTGTGTTTCCAAATTTCTTGAACTTAAATAGAAACTTAAAGATGGAAAAAAATAATACTATCTTCAAATCAACATGCTGCTAATTGCTGGTAAAAAGCTGCAAGGCTTGCTTCAGAGTTTGAGATGAAACGAAGAACACTGTGAGCATATGTAGCACTTTCTCAATACGCCACTCGACACACAGTTCTCCCATGCTGCCCGGTAACTATAGTTGTGTGATCCTTATAGTACTGAATCAGTGGCCTCAGCTTTAGTCTTTGGGACATATACATGGCATTAACTTTACACAGGTTCTTCCATGATTGCTATTGGAAATACTACAGTGTCCTGAGACCACCTTCCATACTATAATCAATATCTTTTCAAAGTATACTTCTGACCTTGGCTCTCTGCAGGGTAAAGGTCAAACTCCTTAATAAGGTCGGTGAGCCTATGTGCAGTCTGGCCCCCACCTGCCCCTCCAGTCCTGCCTAGGACAGTTCTCCCCTCTGCCTGGCTCCAGATTCACTGATCTTCTGTTCTCCAATGTGTCACACTCTCTCCGTCCTCAGGGCCTTTGCATATGCTGTCTCTTTTGCCTAGGATGTTCTTTGCGTTTCAAGTCTAGGTCCAGTTCTTTTTGTTATATACTCTCATAGAATTCTATGCCTTTCCATCAAGGCATTTGTCTCATATCATCATTAAATGCTCACTGGGTGGTTCTGGGCTCCTGTGTCTCCCACCAGAGAGTCTATTCCAGGAAAGTAGGAACGTGGCTCTGAGCTCCCTGTTGCCCACCTCGGTGCCTACTGCAGGATCTGAAATTCCCAGTGGTCAGTTCTGTCCTCCTCCCTTTCCTCTCAGCAGCATTTGACACAGGTGACCACTCTGTACATGAAACTCTGGGTATCTCCACTTCTGGGCTTCCATACTCTCAGGCTAACCCCCACTCCCCACTCTCAGCTGCTGTGTTTCAGCCTCCTTCACTGATTCCATCTTTGTTTCCATCCTCTAAATAGCCCTATATTCTGTCTTATCCAACTGATGAAATCTCTCCCAAAGAAAGAGCCTAAAGGGTAGAAAAATGACATTGAGAAAGATGCCCGTTGCCACAGTAGTTACAATAACAAGCAATTTGAAAGCAACTTCAATGTCCAATACTAGTGAACAGTGCATAAAACTGGAATGACATCCACTTTGTGGAATATTATGTTGCTAACAAAATAAGAACTATACCACCTGTCTGGAAACATGACAACTTTTTATAATGAAATGTTCTCTGCAAGTTAGGGTACATGAAATCGCGCTTATAACTGTAAAAATTTATTTCAAAAAAGATCTGGTGAACATTGGGACTTCTGAGGTGGCACTAGCAGTAAATAACCCCCCTGCCAATGCAGGAGACATAAGATAAGTGAATTTGATCCCTGGGTCAGGAAGATCCCCTGGAAGAGGAAATGGAAACCCACTCCAATATTTTTGCCTGGGAAATCCCATGGGCAGAGGAGCCTGGCAGGCTATACTCCATGGGGTCACAAAGAGTCAGGGTGAACACTGAAAAATAAATACTGTATTAAAGTATTAGTGTCATGGGATTTGGGACATTTCTTCCTCTTATTTTCCAAATATTTCTATTTTATAAAAAGGTGTGTGTGTGTGTGTGTGTGTGTGCACATGTGTGTATGCATGTGTCTGATTGTGTAGAGACAGGGAGAGAACAGAAGGAAAATAATTATACTGTAATTTAAAATATTATATATAAAAATGAGTATATTTATAGAAATGTTATTTAAAAACAAAACCACTGAGAGCCATCCTGCCAGAAGTCCCTGCGAATTGCAGTGCTGTGAGAGATATCACACCTCTGTGATACACACAGCAAGCTCTCAGGAGGCAGTGGCTTCTGCACAGTGACAGATGGTTTTGCAGCAAAGCTTGCCCTGGCTCAACTCACAAGCTATGCCGTCCTCATCCTGAAAAGCAGAGAACCGAGCTGGCCTCTGCAGACCATCAAAAGCTCCAGCCTCCTCCTCAGGTTCTTTCATCTTCTTTGCTTCAAGAAAAACCATTTTAAGTCAATGAATTCTAGGAAGCAGGGGTACAAGCATTCACCTCTTTACTCTGCCCACAGCAGCCCTATTAACCACAGGTGCTCCTCAGATTCTGCAAAGAAGACCAATTTAATTGATTTCCAGTGGCCTGGAGGATGAATCTATACTGCCAATTCCCTTGAAAATATCCTCCTCTCCAAACAATGTCATCCTGCAGCAGCAGTAAGGAATGAATAGACTTCTCACAAGAGTCCTTTGTTGGAGAAAACACACTGGATCACTAGGGAGTAAATCTTGCAGCCATAACTAAGGAACCTTCAGATCAGTGAGACGCAGTTGGTGAGCTCCAGCCCTCCTGAGCATAAGGGACTCCAGTTGCCCATGCAAATAAACTGATGTATTTACGCAAACTACAGTACAATCTGTGGATGATAGAAGACTAGTTTATGTAGGTTTAGCCAAATAGTTGTGTTCAGTCTCTCAGTCATGTCCAACTCTGCGAACCCATGGACTGCAGCATGCCAGGCTTCCCTGTCCTTCACTATCTCCTGGAGTTTGCTCAAATTCATGTCCATTGAGTCGATGATGCCATCCAACCATCTCATCCTCTGTCGTCTCTTTCTCCTCATACCCTCAGTCTTTCTCAGCATCAGCATCTTTTCCAATGTGTTCTGACAAAACTTGGTCCACTGGAGAAGGGAAAGGCAAATCACTTCAGTATTCTTGCCTTGAGAACCCCATTAAAAGTATGAAAAAAGCCAAGTAGTAATACTATTAATAATACAGCTTGCATGCATGGAGTGAATACCACGTGTCTGGAACTGCATTAACATTTATTCCTTGCTACAACCTTGGGAGTCACACGCTATGTCAGTTTTACAGATGGTCAAACTGAGGCTCAGTGAGCCTAGATAGTCAGATCTTAATCTCTGTCTCTCTTCTTTTTCCAGTCTCCCCACCTCCTAGGGTCCCTTAGCACTTTTTGTATATTCCTCTGTCACTGGACTGATCAGGAGATTTAAATATTGATACTTTTCCAATAATAAGCTTCTTATTTCCTTCAAGTTTGGAAAATCATTAATATTTTCTCATCTAGGATGACTTGGAACACACGCTATAACTTAATCCATCTTCATTTGTTTCAACCATCTCATGATGGCAATAATTTTCCCTGGAGGCTTGAGGACTTGGAGCCATCAAGATTGACTGGGCCTGTTGATCATTTTTTGAGAAGGAACAACTTCCTGCAGGAGGAGAAGGGGGCAACAGAGGATGAGATAGTTGGATGGCATCACTGACTCAACAGACATGAATCTGAGCAAATTCCAGGAGATGGTGAAGGACAAGGAAGTCTGGTAGTGCTGCAGTCCATGAAATTGCAAAGAGTTGGATAGCGACTGAACAATAATAAATTTCCTGCAGGTCAGTCATTGGACAGAGGGATCGATTGGATTTGCCATCAACTTTACTTATAAATACAATGTGATGTTGCTGACAAGAAAGCCGATGTATGAGAGTCATGTAAATCTTTCGGCAACCCTGTGACGTAGCTATTATCACTTGATTTTACAGATAACAGCATCATGCTGCACAGCCATGCACCTAAGACCTCTCTTCTTGATGCTAATTTAGGACTGCAGGCACCTGGTGGCCTGTAGCCACTTCTCTGCTTTGTGTTCATGTCAAGCACCACTAATGATATTTGTCTTAGGTTAGGAGAATATCTTCTCCCCCAAAAACAAACTGTGAGAGGAAGATAAGAGTACAAGAAATTGATTTGGAATTGATCCCATTGTGGGAAAGGAAATCGGCAATCCAGACAGAGAAGTGAAGGCAACCAGTGTTTTGTGTCCGACTCTTTGTGACCACCATGGACTGTAACTCACTAGGCTCCTCTGTCTATGGAATTTTCCAGGCAAGAATACTGGAAGAGGTTGCCATTTCCTACTCCAGGGGATCTTCCTATCCCAGGGATCAAACCTGTAACTCTGCATTGGCAAGCATGTTCTTTACCACTATGCCACCTGGGAAGCCCAAAGGCAGCCAAGGCATGGAGCATTCCTAAGCAGGTTAGCTCAGTGGCCAGGTCAGGCTTGAACCCTCTGGGAGGGCACGTGGAGAAGGCTGCAGAGTTGTCCTCTATGAGGGTACTTGCACCAACTACCTGCCAATTCTCCTCTGTTTTAGGGGTAATAAGGGCCAAGCACTCTCTGCCTTCCTTTCTTGCCTAGTCCATACCAACTACCAAGCACTAGAGGCCACAGAAAACCATCTGCATTTGGAATCTACAAGCACCAAGCTATTGAGAGCTGAGGAGCTATAGTGAGGAACTGGCAGGGTTGGCCACTGTGGCCTTTCCTGTTACAACTGGAAGCAGTTCTCCAGCAGCCTACCAGGCAGCCACCACCACTCAAGGGGGATTAGGAAGCCAACTGAAGCCATTTTGAGTCTTACTTTAGTGATTTATAAAGGTAGGTAATTTCTTTTCTGATTGGGTGACAGGTAGATTATAAATGTTGATGGTATGGAGTAAAGCCTTGTGTGTTGCCCCTATAGTTTCTAACAGACAAAGGGCAATGTGGTATAGTGGTTAAAAGTACAGACTCTGATTTCCCTCCCAGCTGCTCAACCAGTTTGTCATGTGACCTTACACAAATTACTTAACTGTTCCATGTCTCAGTTATTCACTTCATCCATAACTTGGGAACAGAATAGTGTCCATAGGTTGTATCTATTGATCATGTATCTACCATTACTTGGTAACATAAGTGTAATCTATCAATATACTGCATATACTTTATAAAACATAAATAAGCAGATTCAGTTTTAAAAAGGGAATCTGGTGATTTTTAGTAATTTAACTTCCCATTATAAATGGTGATTCAGTTACTGGGTGACCCAGAAGCTATGCTCATGAAGCTATACTTGATAATTCAGGCAGGAAAAAAAAGACTGAGAAACAATTTTCCATTTACCTAAAGGAACATGGATCCAATTTGTGCAGCCAGGAAAAAATATGTGCTCTGTTTTTCAACGTACAGAAAAAGAAAACTCGCCTGAAAATGGAACTATGAATCTTGTCCCCCAGTACCTTTCAATCTGAGAGTGAAAAACACCTCCCTTTTTATTGATTTCATCTACTAAGTGGATCCTGGGCTTCTTAAATAAGACAAAATTGAACCTCAGATCTTCAGAGCCTGTACTCTGTGGGAACCGTCTTGGGACCTAAATTCACTGATGTTATAGGAACACATGTAAGACAAGAAAATCCACCATTTAAATTACCCCTTTTCTCCTTTGGGAGATAAATCAAGCCAATGGGGTCCCTGCTTTTGCAAGGATGTGTGCTTTCCTCTATCGACTGACTCTGGTTGGCACAGGCTGGCTAAAGGGACCAGTTGGGCAGCCTTGCAGGACAGAATGTAGATAAATTATGAGCTCTGACAGCCATGCCCAATACATCATTACACATCACTGGACATCTAATTCCTTCTTTCAGTGTGAGGAAGTTTCCAGGACTCTCTATATGTATTGGTCAAGAAATGTCCAGATCCTGATGTTAAAATCACTGGGAAGGTATATTTTCATACCTACTCTCTCCCCTTCTCTTTCCTCTGATCAGCAAAATCCCTTGAATAACTTACAGCTCGATACCCAGAGCAAGGCAGACAATAGGATCTGTAACCACATAACGCAGCCACTGTTTCAAGAGTGGACTCTATTCTACTTTCATGTACTCCAAATTTCAAATCAATTTCCCATTCTAAGTGGGGTTTCTGTGACAAAAAAAGAAGCTGTAAAACTTAAGGTTAGCTGCATCTGCTAATGAAAAAATAATAAAACTGGGGGAGTCCATTTTAGCTTTGAAATTCTATGGTGCTACAATTGTAAGGCTCTGATGAGAGAGAGAGATTTAGAATTAGTTAGAAGCGGACTACAAGGAGAATGCCAATTGAAAAAATAAAAATTATTTTTAAAAGGTAAGCAATATGAAGCTACATCATGAATTTTTCTCTTTTTATAGGGAGATGCTCGGAACTTATCAGATTCTCAAACTGAGAGGTAATGCCAGAAGCCAGTGCAGTGTCTTTCCTGTTGGTCCACCCTGAATGTCAGCTGCAGCTTAATGGACCATTCCTGTATAGACTGATGGCTTCCTACCTCAGGCAGCAGTGTTACTCTGTCTGAAGGCTTTCTTCACCTGTAGAAAGTCAGAAAGGGAATTAAAGTCTCAGAGACCATTCACAAATGACAAGGGCCAGAATGTAGAGGATAAATAATATCTCAGGCTCTTTATTCTCCGTGGGACAGTCTTTTCAATTTTTAAAGTTTTAAAGGTTTTTCGGCCACATTTTGCAGCATGCAGGATCTTAGTTCCCCAACCAGGGATCAAACCCATGCCCCCTACATTTGGAGTGCATAACCACTGGAATGTCAGGGAAGTACTGGGACAGTGTGCAAAGGAGCTGGACTGAGTCCCTGTTACCAAGCGATAACTGCTCATCATCACAAAAGCTTTATCACTGTCTCTGACTCACTCTCTCTCTCTCTCCCAGTGCTTCCCGAGATTACTTCTCAACTCACCTGTCTAAACCCAAATCTTGTCTTAGGAGATACTTTTGAAGGACCCAACATGAAGATTAAAAGTATAGTGAAAAAATAGTGAACTGTAACTAGAACCTTTTCATACTGTGAAAAGTATGGAAACTTTTCATACTTTGGCCACCTGATGCGAAGAGCTGACTCATTTGAAAAGCCCCTGATGCTGGGGAAAAATTGAGGGCAGGAGGAGAAGGGGACGACAGAGGATGAGATGGCTGGATGGCATCACCGACTCAATGGACATGGGTTTGGGTGGACTCCGGGAGTTGGTGATGGACGAGGAGGCCTGGTGTGCTGTGGTTCATGGGGTCACAAAGAGTCGGACATGACTGAGCGACTGAACTGAACTAGAACCTGGCAGCTAGCACTTTACACAATGAAGCTCCCTAAAGCATTAGTCTTATACCTGTTCCTTGAAGAATCTTTGAGACTTAGGCAGAGCTCCAGATGAACTGGAGGGAAAAGTGGGACTGGATCAAACAATGACATTAAAAATTCATGCAAAAGTGTCAAATTATGCCATTTCAGTTCAGTCACTCAGTCGTGTCCGACTCTTGGCGACCCCATGAATTGCAGCACACCAGGCCTCCTTGTCCATCACCAATTCCTGGAGTTACCCAAACCCATGTCCATCGAGTCAGTGATGCCATCCAACCATCTCATCCTCTGTCATCCCCTTCTCCTCCTGCCCCCAATCCTTCCCAGCATCAGGGTCTTTTCCAATGAGTCAACTCTTCACATGTGGCCAAAGTATTGGAGTTTCAGCTTCAACATCAGTCCTTTCAATGAACACCCAGGACTGATCTCCTTTAGGATAGATTGATTGGATCTCCTTGCAGTCCAAGGGACTCTCAAGAGTCTTCTCCAATACCACAGTTCAAAAGCATCAATTCTGCAGCGCTCAGCTTTCTTCACCGTCCAACTCTCACATCCATACATGACTACTGGAAAAACCATAGCCCTGACTAGACGGACTTTTGTTGGCAAAATAATGTCTCTGCTTTTAAATATGCTATCTAGGTTGGCCATAACCTTCCTTTCAAGGAGTAAGCGTCTTTTAATTTCATGGCTGCAATTTGCATGGCTGCAAATTATGCCAAGTGGTTCATAATTATTACGAGAATCAAATAATACACGTAAACATACTTCAAAAAGAAGAAAGCATGGTTGGGATATTAGATGGTCTATTTCTTTATGATCTTGCTCTAAAGCAAGGACAGGCAGATATTTCCTATGAAGGGCCAGACAGTAAGTATTTTAGGCTCTGCAGGCCTTACAGTAGTTATGCCACTCACTCAGTCGTGCCACTGTAATGTAAAAGCAACTAAAGGTGAATGGATGACGATGTGTTCCAAAACCGCTATTTTCAGATGTAGGTGAAGAGCCAGATTTCAGATGTAGGTGAAGAGCCAGATTTAGTAGTAGCTGTGTTTTGTTTATTTTTTAGTAGAACAGTGGACAAGATGTCCCACTGGGCTTCCTGGAATTTTTTTTTTCCAGCTTTATTGAGGTATAATTGACAAACAAAATTGTAAGGTATTTAAAGTGTTCTTCTATGAGCAGTGTTTGAATGACCTTTGCTGCAAAGCATTATTTATTTGTAATGTATTTATGTTGCTAGTGATTCATTATTCTCCAACATTGTCTAAGTGACTCCGATTGTTTTGGATAAAGCAGGAACACATGGCAAATCATTCCTAGTGATGAGGAGCTTTATGAGTGTTAAGGAAGTCTGTATCTGTTCACCAGGAGCTCACAGTTTCCAATTTCCAGAGATATTTGACCAGTTTGAGGAAGAGGCATCACTAATGAAGGCTTAGGAAAGCCTATAAAACAGCAGCCAGAATCCAAGATCTGCAACCATGAGTGTGCACCTGTCAGACCTTCTTCTACAGGAGGTGTAATTGATCAAGGACCCCAGCTGCTGTATTCTGAAATCCATCTCCATGTGTCACACCTCCTACAAGCTCCTCCCTGCCAATATCAGAGTTTGTAGGTGGATTACAAGGGCAGACCCATTCCTGGGAAATGCAGAGAAACTCCACTGTGGGCTAGTTTTGACTCAAGGACTCCCTGATTGCTTTGCTGAAACTTCCTTAGTCTGCATGCAATCTACGATGCTTCCCCCCCACCCTCTCTCCCTCTCTCAGGGTCAGACTTGCATCACAGTGACAATGCTGAACCTCACCTGAGCCCTGTGCTCCTAGAAACCAGCAATAGTTAAGAAATCTACTCCCTACCCTTTGGTGTTCTGTAAAACAGCTTACTGCAAAGAATCACCCTTCCCCTATAGAAGGCAGGAGGAGAACGGAATGACAGAGGATGAGATGGTTGGACGGCATCATCAACTCAATAGACATGAGTTTGAGCAAACTCCAGGAAATGGTGAAGGACAGGGAAGCCTTGCATGTGTTGGACACGACTGAGCGACTGAACAACAGCATAACTTAGATAAGACTCACGGGTGACCGCCTTGTTTACTGATGACAAGACCAGACACAGACTCCTCAGATCCTGTTTCGTATACAGTTAGCTGAACAGTTTATCCTTACTAACCAATCTGAATGTCATGCCTACTACCTTAATTTGACCCAACTTTTATGAAGCATTTTTCCTTCCCATAGGATCTTGAAATTTGGCCCACCTGGACAAATGCTGGTGGTTCAGATGGTAAAGAATCTGCCTGCAATGCAGGAGACCTGGGTTCAATTCTTGGGTCAGGAAGAGTCCCTGGAGAATGGAATGGCTACTCACTCCAGTATTCTTATTTGGGAAATCTCATGGAGAGAGGGGCCTGGTGGGCCACAGTCCACGGGGTCACAAAGAGACGAACATCACTGAGCGACTAACATTAACTAACTGAGCATTGGAAAACAGAACAACTTCTCCTTAACTGCCCATCCTAAGAATCTGCTGACCTTAGGAAGGAACATCCCCTGTCAATGATTCCATCAAGCCCTCATTCATCCCACTCTCCACACTCTATCTTTCTAGCCCTGTTTTCTTTTCCCTGCAAAAGACAAGTCAAGTCCTTAAAGATCTGGTGATTGGCACCTCTTCCTGTTGAATGAAGTCTCTTCTTACCTACATCCAAATACATTTTGAACAGGGATCTGAGGGCTTTCCCAGTCCTCTCTGACTCCTCCCTTCATTTTTCTCTCTCTTTCCCTTAAGAACATTCTTGCATGTTTAATCCCATCTTGGCTCTTGTTCTCAGAGGGCCCACACTAACACACATTGCACCAAGAGTTAAAATGGGATTTGGTCCTGGCTCACCCTCCACCCAGCAGGTCAAGAGGATGCTGTCCTGACTGGTAGGTGGGGCATGGATATTTCTTGGGACAGGGATGGTACAATTGCTAAATATTTCACCTGTGATGAGCTGGAAACCTGTCCCAGTGGAGGGAAGTGCTAGGGCAGGTATGATGGTGCAGGCATTTGAAATATGGAGAGAAAAATGCTCCCAAAGATAGAGAGGTTGGCTGGTTGCTGCTAAATTGTATCAGGATCCTGAATAAAGATAATGAGAGATGGAGAGCTGTTGATAAGCCATTAATAGCCAAAGTGAGAACCAGATGGCTTCTGTGGTACTAGAGAGTCCCTCATCACTCGTGTGGAAGATGGAAGGTTCAGTAATTTATCATCATGAGGACAGAGATGTTTCCCAGGTATGGGTTTGCCTTTCCTGCTCGCACAGCCTCAGCCAGAATCACTGTCCAGGGCTTAGGAAATAAAATCCTCAATAGCATAGCATCTGACCAGGGCACACATTTTACATGAGGAATGGACTCATGACCCTCAGATCCACTGAACATATCATATAACACCAACACATTATAACCACTGGACATATACCACCAAAAATCAGTGGGGCACATTTTTAGGAGGTACAACTGAAATGCCAGCTCAGAGGAAATATTCTGAGAGGATGGGAAATGTCCTTCAGGATGCAGTATGTGCGTGCATGCTAAGTCACTTCAGTCATGTCCAACTCTTTACAACTCTGTGGACTGTAGCCCACCAGGCTCCTCTGTCCATGGGATTCTCCAGGCAAAAATATTGGTCTAGGTTGCAACGCCCTCCTCCAAGGGATCTTCCTGACCCAGGGATCAAGCCCAAATCTCTTTTGTCTCCTGGATTGGCAGGCAGATTCTTTAGCACTAGCGCCACCTGGGAAGCCCTCAGGATACAGTACATTTATTAAAAAAAAAAAAAACAGGAAGGACACATAGGTTCAGGAACCAAAAGACAGAAGCAGAAGTGGCCCCACGTATGTCATCATGATGTGCACTATGGGTTCTCAGGATTGGAGGTCATAGTCCTATAAGGGGGGCAACTAGAAAGGGGTGAAGAGTCCAGTGAACTACAAATTCTGGCTGTCACCAGGGCACTTTTGTGCTCAGGAACCAGGACATAAAAAAAGTGTAATACTGGCAGGAGTAATAGATACTGATCCTCAGGAGGAGGGAAGGTTGCTTTTATAGAAAGGTTGCTGAGAGGATACATAAGAAACCCAAGTAATCTCTGTGAGTGTCTCCTGTTTATTGCGTGGTAACTGTGGACCAACATGTGCAGTGTCCCCAGACAAGAAGGATGTGGCTGTCAAGTTTTCCAATGGTTGGGTGTAATGGTTTGGGTCCTACCACCAGATAAACCACAGTCAACTCCTTGGACTATAGATCAGGATGACGGGAGTTCAGAATGAGTAAGGGAGAGGGTGAGTACCAACTGCAGCCCCAAGGTACACAGCAGCCATGGGGTCTACAGTTCATCCTGCTAACCACCTCCTGAGATTCCCTTGGGGAGAAAGGCCCGTGAAATCACGGAGGAGTTGCTTGCTGGGTCTGTATGGAGAAGCACAGCTTTGAGGGACAAGGGAAGATTGTGGAGGTCAAGCAATTATGTCTAGCGCCCGGGAAGTGTGGTCTCTGAGCACTCTGGATGCTTCACTTTGAAACTCATTGTCAGTGTATGGCAAAAACCACCACAATATTATAAATTAATTAGCCTCCAATTAAAATAAATTAATTAATTAAAATAGAAAAAAGAAACTCATTGTGGCATTTCCTAAAGACCAAAGGTGGTGATGATACTAAGGCAGGCTCCATCCTACAGGACAGGGAGATGTCTTTGTTTGCCAGCGCTGGCTCAAAGATACCCCCATGGCTTTGTCACACTTTCCTTAGACTGCAGAGAAGTCTAAGACACTTGTATCCCACCTCCTCTTCCTCTCTCCTTCCCTAAGGGTCATACCCCTATAGCAGTCTGAAGGCTCTTTGATCTTCTCTGGTTCCCTATTAACTTCCTTTCACATGAATATCCTAATGGCATAGAACTTTATTAGATGGTGTTTATCTAAAATTACATCTGTTTCAATCACATGCATGCACATGAACTCAAGGAAATTGATTCTATGTGTGCTCCAAGGATTCTCCAAGAAATAAAAATAAACAAAAAACTCTGGAAGAGATTTATCTTTGTAGTTGAGAAGGCTTACAGATAGAAGGCATAAAACATACCTTTCAAATAAAGCAATAACCTAACTCACAGGGCACCAGATTCATCTGTCTTTTGCAATAGAGGGAAATAAAATGTGGGATAGAGAAATGAGATGAACCCATCAGTAAATAAAGGAATAGGGGTGATTTGCGTGGATGCCTTGTATTAAGCAAAGTAGGAAAGCAAGGTGGAGAACAGAGAAGAGAAAACAAAAGGAATACTCAATTGGCAAACTGAACATAGGGTCTCAGAAAGGCAGGAGTACCAAAAATAGAAAACAAAAGAATAGAAAAATATTTAAATATTGACTTACATACGCATTTAGTGAAATTTTGAAAAATTACATTTAAAAACTGTTTTGTCACTTAGTACTATTTTTAATTTCTATATCACATGGCTATGCACAGCCATCTTTGTTGTACTCGGGGTCTTTAAAGGTCTTCATCTGGCCCAGGTTAGGGTGATGTGCCTGTGTGTATATGGAAAGAGAGTCTATAGAGGAAGAGTACTCTACAGAGTGAAAAAGAAAAAAACTTTATAAGGGATTCAGGACCACAGAACAATGGTCTTTCACACTTGTTTCCTTTCAGTTTTGTTAGTGGCCCTTCTGCTGAAGACAAGGTCTCTAACTCTTTGTGTCTGAGCCTTCCATTCTTTTCTCCTATTTCATTTTTGCATCTCATTTTGTTGCTTCTATAGGCTCATTTGCAATTCTGTCATGTTCTTTGAATGAAAAAAAAAGACATTTAAAAATGCTGAGAGTCTTTTTCCAAGAAGTTCAAATGTTTAACAACCCATTAGGCTCCATGGTGTCCTAGAGGGGAAAAAAGGAAGACAAGCAGACAGGAGAAAGGGAGGAGGGCAAAGACTCAAGGCCATGATAGACTTTTCATTGCAAATCATAGGAGGTGTGTCATCTTAGCATCGTTACTTGACCTAGTTTCCAAAACTTCCTAACCATATTTAATTTAAAAACATTTGGCCCAAATCTCTGCTCCACCTAAAAACTGTTCCATCAATATTTGCAATCAATTCTCATACATAGTACCAATTAGCGCCTTTGTGGGCAATGACTTCCCTGGTGGCAGTGACCATGGCAGACACCAGGCCAGTCCAGAGTGTCCAGACCAGGCCAGCTCAGAAAATATTGGGTGGATATTCTCATGTCATTTGAACAAACATTTACTTAATACATCCTTAAGGCAATGCATCGCACTTGCTGCATGATCCCTATCTTTAAGGAGTTCACAATCCCATGGAGGCTAACCCATAAAAAAAAATGCTGCAGAATACTAAAAAATAATCAACACTCTCTCCATACTCTCTTTTGTCTTCACGGGCAACACTGAACTTCATTTCTTTCTTTTTTTTTTTTTTAAATAAATTTATTTATTTTAGTTGGGGGCTAATTACTTTACAATATTGTAATAGTTTTTGCCATACATTGACATGAATCAGCCATGGGTTTACATGTGTTCCCCTTCCTGGACCCCCCTCCCACCTCCCTCCCCATCCCATCCCTCTGGGTCATCCCATTGCCCTGGTCCTGAGCATTTGTCTCATGCATCGAACATGGAATAGTGAATTTCATTTCTTAACAGGATTCCTCCCCAGCCAATTTCCCCACACCTTCAACCACAATGCTGGGACTTACCTGTACTCTTTTAGGTGACTCTATCTTTGGAGAAATCAAATGAGGTGATGGGGACAGAGACAGCCCTTTTGTGTATAGGACTTCAGTCTCACTCATGAGAAAACATGTCGATTATATTCATTGAGCTCAGCATCATATGAGGCACTGCATACGTTCATTCCACATTTGCTGTACACCTACTGTATACCTCATTGCACACTTATTGTGAACCTACTGTATTCTGGGCTTGGTGGCAGGCATTGAAATACAGCCCCTGTATTTCTGGTATCATTCAGTCAAAACAGATTGGTGCTATCTCAAGCTTTTAGGTTTGCATACTCCAGGTGACAGGACATTGTAAGAGCCTAGTAACAGAAACCGGGAGGAAAGCAATAAAGTCTGTGTCAGTTGACACCGGAGGGAGAAGAAAAGCACCATTTTACCCAGTGCCCTGTGCAAAATGTCACTGTAATCATATTTAACTGATATAAGGTATAAGAGCAATATGATTCATCACAATCCTCAGTGGAATCAAGAGAAAAATTTCTCAGTCACAAAACTGATTAAATGTACTTTCTGTCAGCTGTCTCAAATCAAAGCCTTGGTGGTGTACTACCCTGCCTTCTTGGGTCTTGAAGAGAACACAGCTCCTAAATCCGATCATCCAGTCCCAAACTCCAAGTTGAGTTCAAGTCTGGGCCCAGATGCAGATCTAACCGTGAGCATGAAGATCTGAGGCAAATCCCTTCATCCCTTTCAGCACCTGTTCTCCATCGATAAACTTGTCTTTTTCATAGGCTTAATATGTGTAATAAATGAAACAAGATAATGTATGCAAAGTGCCCAAATCGTGGCCAAGTGCTCAATAACTGATGCTGATAATTGACACTATGATCATAACAGTTATTTTACTGCTATTATATATTAGCAGTAACATTTTACTGTTATTATCAATGCCGATACTCCCAGGTTTACATGGAGATGGTTTCAGGCAATGTTGCACCTTTCACGTCAGGACGCGTATACCATCTACTGTCTCCTGTGATGTCAGTTCCCTGTGGTACAGGGACCACACTATGGATGTCTTTTTGTGCCTGATCTCTTTGAATAGGGCACTGCCTCAGATAGTAAAGAATCCACCTGCAATGCAGGAGACCCAGGTTTGATCGCTGGGTTGGGAAGATCCCCTGGAGAAGGACATGGCTACCCACTCCAGTATTCTTGCCTGGAGAATTCCATAGACAGAGGTGCCTGGTGGGCTACAATTCGTGGAGTCGCAAAGAGTCAGACACGACTGAGCAACTAACACTACAAATGTTGGAAATGAGCTTTGGAGTCACTCTCCACATAAATTTTCCTAATATTTATTGGTCTACCAGGTTGTCTAATTTTTTTTCTGACTTAGTTGGTAGTTCATTTCTTTTAGGAAATTGTCCACTTCATCTTAATTTTTAAAATTGATAGGTCTGATTTTTAAAAATATATTATTCTAAAATATCTCCTTCATTAAAATTACACCTTCCTTTTTCATGATCCATTTTCTTCGCTGCATTAGTCGTTTCTTGATAAGCCATGTGAGGGCAACACTCCAAGGCCAACACAGATTGAAAGTAACAAGATGAGTAGAGGGAAAAAGTGGGTCCAGGGAGGCACCTATTCTCTCCCAGGCAGTAGTGTTAGTCATTCAGTCGACCCCATGGACTGTAGTCTGCCAGCTCCTCTGTCCGTGGAATTCTCCAGGCAAGAATACCAGAGTGGGTTGCCATTCCCTTCTCCAGGGGATCTTCCAGACCCAGGGATTGAACCTGAGTCTCCTGTACTGCAGGCAGACTCTTCACCATCTGAACCACCAGGGAAGCCACAACCACCAGGGAAGGCACAGCCACCAGGGAAGTCCAGGCAGTAAGCTCTTCTCAAATAGCCATCTCTCACGTCTATGCTAGGTTCTCATTGAGGTTGTTTACTGTTACCAGTTTGAAGGGGCTTCCGACAGCAGCACACAGCCATGGAAATCCAGTGAGGGGTGTATGCTGAAGCCATGCCTGATCTTCCTCCTTCATCCTCTCCGCTAGCATTACCACTTATTTCAAAAATTCAAAAGCTGGAAAGTTTAATGTGCAAATCAAAGGCCACAGAAATACCCAGAGCTCTGCGGAGTGTCCTGATGAATGTGTTAAAGGGAAATGTGATTAGAGAAGTGAGGGAGTTAAGGAGAGACTTATGCAGCCCGCTCATGTTTTATGGATGCTGATGGAGTGGGGGATGGGCAGAAACAGTGCTCTTCTGAATGATAATAGCCTGAACATCACCAGCTGCTTTGACATTTATTTTTTGGCTTGGGGGGTATGTTAAAGTGTCCCTAACCCTGTGTTGCCGATATGGATAATATTTTCAATTAGTATTACCTTTTGTTACAAAAAGTAAAGGAGAAGTTGGTTTATTTGCACAAATAGAATACTGAAAGACCTCTGTCTGTATATGTAGAAAGGAAGACCCCTGGAGAAAATCAGTTAGAAGGTCACCAACAGAGTCAGCAACGTTAACTCTAAAATGTTTAATTCTTATGCTATGCAAGAAAAACATTTTATCTCAGCCAGGGTATAAGCAGGACTCTATATGGAAGGAGACATAATGTTTAGTTACCCCGTTGGTAGTATCTGCTTTGGGTGGTCATAAAGATTCTGGAATCTATCCTGTCTGGAGATTATGTATGCCTTTGATGCTTCTGTTCTAGTAATACCTCCCAGTCTATGGTACCATGGAGTTACAAAGCAATTCCTCATTTTAATCGCTTTCTGTATCTATCCAGGAAAATAAACAGCACAAGTCTTCTTTCCCCATTTGCACAAATGGAAAAACTAAGGCTCAGAGTCTCAGAAATCTTTCTGGAGTTTGACAGGTGGTAACTCCATAGTTCCCCTGGAGTAGGAAATGGCAACCTGCTCTAGTATTCTTGCCTGGAAAATTTCATAGACAGAGGAGTCTGGGGGGCTACAGTCCATGGGGTTGAAAAGAGTTGGACATGACTAAGCATGCACACATACACAACTCCGTGGTAAGATTTAGAAGGACACACGTGGACTGGAATCCTAGCTTTGCCAGTTTGCCAGTGGATGACTGTGCTAAAGAATTTGTATAATCTGAGTCACAGTTTCTTCCTCCACAACTGTGGATGATCATACACATTTGGCCTGATTGTGATAAGGAACAGATATAACACACGATATTACCTAGCTCTGTGTCTCACGGGGTTGGAGTCTCAGCACACAGTAGCTCTCATCATTAGCCAAATCGAATACAGCCTTCCAGCAAGCCTTGAGTCTGCCCCTGATATCATTAACCAAGTTACCTAACAGAATAAATATCACAAATGCATTACGAATGATGCCAGAAAGGCAGTGTAAATTAATGAAATATATACAACCATGAAATATTCAGAAGAGTAGATCCAAAAGGAATTTTCAAAGGGATTAAGATGGGATGTTTATCAAAAGACAGAGAATGACTCCCTGTATTTTCCCTGAAATGTACTCATGTTCAGAACATGATCACTTGGGTGTTCATAGGAAAACATAGCATGGGTCATTTCCAGAGAATTAGCAGTTTTCTCTTCCTAATCACCATGGCAGTCTGCGCAAAAGCCAAAGCCAAGCAAAGCAAAGGCTACATCATCCCATCCCCATTTTGCAGCCAAAACTATGGATATCTATTGCCAGGCCTCTTCTGCTGCCTGATGAGTATCCTGGTTTCAGGCAGGGAGGGATAAGTAGCAGTAGTTCATGAAACCCAGTCTAATCTCCATGCTCTGGGCCAGAGAAAGAATTTGAAAAATATGGTCCCATACACTGACAGATCCAAATCAGACTGTGGTCCAGAATCTTCCTAACAATGTGAGCAGATCCACAAAAAATAATCAGATAAAAATCTGAATTGTTATTCATATTCTCCCTGAGGATATGCCTATTGCATGTATTACTGCACCTGTGTTCCAGGGAATCACTTGCAAATGAAGAGCAAATAAAATTCCACATACCCACAACTGGAAAATCAAAACAGAATCTTTTTATCAGCTGGGTAGAATGCAGCACTCCAAGCAAGAAAGTGCTACCACTCCAGTAAAACCCGTGAAAATATTTCTCCAGAAATACTTTCTCATTCTCTGGGTGAGATTACACTCTTGACTAGCTCCTCATTAAATCAGATGGCACTAACTGGGAAGACGCCTCAGTGAGGGTTTTGATAGAGAGATATGTACAATACCATATCTAAGGTGTGTTAAGAGTTCTAGCAAGCCCTGCATTTACCAACAGCTAAATCACATAACCTGTCTCTTGAGAAACCTGTATGCAGGTGAGGAAGCAACAGTTAGAACTGGACATGTAACAACAGACTGGTTCCAAATACAAAAAGGAGTACACCAAGGTTGTATATCGTCACCCTGCTTATTTAACTTATACGCAGAGTACATCATGAGAAACGCTGGGCTGGAAGAAGCACAAGCTGGAATCAAGATTGCTGGGAGAAATATCAATAACCTCAGATATGCAGATGACACCACCCTTATGGCAGAAAGTAAAGAGGAACTAAAAAGCCGCTTGATGAAAGTGAAAGAGGAGAGTAAAAAGGTTGGCTTAGAGCTCAACATTCAGAAAACTAAGATCATGGCATCTGGTCCCATCACTTCATGGGAAATAGATGGGGAAACAGTGGAAACAGTGTCAGATTTTATTTTTTTGAGCTCCAGAATCACTGCAGATAGTGATTGCAGCTATGAAATTAATAGATGCTTACTCCTTGGAAGTAAAGTTATGACCAACCTAGACAGCATATTAAAAAGCAGAGACATCACTTTGTCAAGAAAGGTCCGTCTAGTCAAGGCTATGGTTTTTCCAGTGGTCATGTATGGATGTGAGAGTTGGACTGTAAAGAAAGCACTCGGAGTGCCGAAGAATTGATGCTTTTGAACTGTGGTTCTTGGAGAAGACTCTTGAGAGTCCCTTGGACTGCAAGGAGATCCAACCAGTCCATCCTAAAGGAGATCAGTCCTGGGTGTTCATTGGACAGATTGATGTTGAAGCTGAAACGCCAATACTTTGGCCACCTCATGCAAAGAGTTGAATTATTGGAAAAGACCCTGATGCTGGGAAGAATTAGGGGCTGGCAGAGAAGGGGACGACAGAGGATGAGACGGCTGGATGATATCACCAACTCGATGGACATGAATTTGGGTAAACTCCGGGAGTTGGTGATGGACAAGGAGGCCTGGAGTGCTGCAATTCATGGGGTCGCAAAGAGTCAGACGTGGCTGAGCAACTGAACTGAACTGAACTGAAATCACATAATCTGCACTTCTAGGAGTTACCAACCTGGTGGCCATCAGTCTCAGGGTTCTGGTCTGCCTCTGTGAACATAAGATAGTGGAGAAATTAAAGACTAAACAAAAGCAACTGGATGGTACCTGCTGATTCATTATATAAACACACATCCAAGTGGGATGAATAGGGCAGAAGGTCTGGAAATACGCTTAATTAGAAACAAAGAGACTCTTGGTAATATCTTTGCCTGGACAACCAGCATTTGTGTTTGGACCATTGCTTTCAATAATTGAGGCTCAAGATTTCTATTGGAAGCATTGATTTTACCTGCTGAACCAGGAAAGCTGCTTTTCATCCTGTAGACATGTGATGTGATTACAAAACAGACTTTCCATGCAAGGAACACAGCATTGGGGACTGAATTAGCCCTCCTGGTCTCACAACAGAGAAAGACTCTCTGGATGAGGTGTGCAGTAGGGGATGAACACTGTTCCAACAGGGTTTAGGGTCACCTGGCAGGATGCAGGGCAGCCCTGGCTAATTTCCTTTGCTTGTTGTTTAGTGCTGTGTTCAAATATACCATGTCTGACACCAGCTGAATGATTTCAGAGACTCTGAAGAGCCTCATTTTCGCAGTCTTTAATGACCTCTTAGGGTTGTGGGGAGGATTACACAAAATAATGAATGCAAAGTGTTTGGAAGGGTGCCTGGTATTTTAATAAGTTCTCAGTAGTTATGGCTATCTTAAAAATCATCATTATCATCACTAGGAATCGTGAGACTACAGATAAAGATAAATCTATAGTTTCTATCTGGGGTGAATTAATGGAGATCCAGAGAAATTTCCATGGAAAAGACAAGTAAGTATAGAAAAATAGACACACTGAATAGGGGAATGAGGCTGAAGCTGGAAGCTTAAGTGAGGATGTCTCTTGCATGGAAGGACATTAAGTTAACTACAAACATGTATTGAGGGTCTCCTATGTGCCTGGCAGTGTGCTGGGCCAGGTACACCTACCTCAGTGATTTTACACATGCCAGGCTCAATGGAAGGGCTGACTCAACAGGGTACAAAGAGAAAGAAAAAAATTTCCCCTCATCATTGTCCTTTAAACCTGCCCATTAGAATTAAGCTTCAACAAAATCTCAAGTGGATTCCTCCTCTTCTCTTGTTACCCTCATATAGAATGAGTCTCATGTAAAAGAGGCTTTCAACAAATCCTGTGTTTTCTAAGATCAAACTATTGTTCTCTCAATAGAGTTATGATATTCTTTTCAAATAATTTTATTAGAGGATAGCTGATTTGCAATGTTGTGTTAATTTCTTCTGTATAGCAAAGTGATAATATATATATATATATGTGTGTGTATGTGTGTATGTATATACACACATACACACATATATATATATGTTCTTTTTCATATTCTTTCCCATTGTGGTTTATCACAAGATATGGAATATAGTTCCCTCAATAGATTTAAATTCCCTGCTCTGACCTTGCATTGGACTCAAGCTTGAAACCCACAGTGGGAAGGTAGTGGGAAGGTCAGTGTCCTCACTGTGTCTTCACCTTCTCTTCCACCCTCTTTCATGGTCACTAACCAGCTCCCTTTCCTCCATGGTTGGAGCCAGAGGAGGAGAAGGAGGTCTCACAGGACAATGTAGTTGTAATCCAGCCTGGTACTATGATGTCCCTTTTCCTGGTCACTGACCACTCCTTCCAGACCCCTCTGACTGCGCTGTCACTCCAGAGGCTGTCCTTCTGGTGGGACACCTTCTGTGACCACCCAAGCCAGTTACTGCCTTCTGCACACACACAGCCTACTTGCCTGTCCTGACTGCCCTATGCACCACCCATCCTCAGAGGCTCTCATACTGGCTTGTCCCCTTGAGAGAGGCTCCCTTCATCACCCAAAATCCGAGGGATTCTCGGAGGTCCTCACAATTTAATTTATTTCAAGCATGTATGGAGCCCCTCCCACTTGCCAGGCACTGTTCAAAGCCCTCACATTAGAGCAGTGAAAGAAATAAGGGCCCCTGTCTGCAGGGAATTTGCATTCTTGAGTAGTGAGACAGACAATTAACTAAAGAACTAATAAGTTATGGAATATATTAGACAATGATGGATGCTATGGAGAAAAATGAAGCAGGGGAGGGAAATGGAGATTACTGAAAGAGAACTGCAACATTCAACAGTCAGGAAAGTGTCACCAAGAACACCTGGAGGAGACAGGCATATTGGACAAAGACTCTCTCTACATCCAACACAAGTCTCCTAGTGATGTTGGGGCCCCGCCTCCGCAATGTCTAGGTTGGGTGAGCGGTTAATATCCCTCTTGGAAACATAATTTTTCCTACAAGTGGTGGGCTTGAGGTGGGGAGAAAACTACTCTTCCACTCCCCTTTTTTCAAAGAAATTCTACTTATCTTGCATATTTTGTTATATATATTTAAAGCAGATGATGAACTACTATTTTATTAGTTTTTGGTTTTTTTTAATTATGAAAGTATGATAACACAATTACAGGAGACTTGGAAAATACAGATGAACTACTAATTTTTAAAAATTATTGCTTAGCAAATTCTAAATATATAATCTGGGCTTTATTTTTTAATATGCATAAGCATTTCATATTTTTTGTGTCCCAGCTACTGGACTTCAGCCAAAATGTCATGACAATAGGAAAGATATGCTTAATTTCCCAGGAGTTACAGTGAACAGATTAATAGTCATCACATCAAGGTCCCATAGATAAGAGGCTGTGGAAATTTGAACCTAGTTTTACTATACAATATATATTTACATATACATATATTATATATATGTAATATATTCAATGGTTTGGTCCAATCACTTCATGGGAAATAGATGGGGAAACAGTGGAAACAGTGTCAGACTTTATTTTTTTGGGCTCCAACATCACTGCAGATGGTGATTGCAGCCATGAAATCAAAAGACGCTTACTCCTTGGAAGGAAAGTTATGACCAGCCTAGATAGCATATTGAAAAGCAGAGACATTATTTTGCCAACAAAGGTCCATCTAGTCAAGGCTATGGTTTTTCCAGTAGTCATATATGGATGTGAGAGTTGGATTGTGAAGAAGGCTGAGCGCTGAAGAATTGATGCTTTTGAACTGTGGTGTTGGAGAAGACTCTTGAGAATCCCTTGGACTGCAAGAAGATCCAACCAGTCCATCCTAAAGGAGATCAGTCCTGGGTGTTCATTGGAAGGACTGATATTGAAGCTGAAACGCTAATACTTTGGCCACCTCATGCGAAGAGGTGACTCATTGGAAAAGACCCTGATGCTGGGAAGGATTGGGGGCAGGAGGAAAAGGGGATGACAGAGGATGAGATGGCTGGATGGCATCACTGACTCAATGAACATGAGTTTGGGTAAACTCTGGGAGTTGGTGATGGACAGGGAGGCCTGGCATGCTGTGGTTCATGGGGTTGCAAAGAGTCGGACACGACTGAGCAACTGAACTGAACTGAATATGTATTACTATACAATATTTCTTCCCTTAGACTATGCTGGAATCTTAAGGGATGACTCAAACAAACAAGCAAACAATCAAAGTAAGCAACACCTATATTGATTACCTCAGTGATTACATTTACCTCAGTTTTCCAAGAACCCTTAACATCCAGGTGGTTCTGTGTTCCACAAACTGTGTTCCCAGTTTCTCTGCCTTGATGAGAGCATTGAAAAACAAATCTCTGAAATGTTCTTGTAAAGGATGTGATGAATCACTGAACAGATAGTTCGATCCCTAGAACCACTCATTGTAACAGAATAATAGTTACTGCCATCCACTTGTTGGGAGTGATATCTTTCACCAACAAAAGAAAAAGTTCCTGTATTCTTTTAACATTGACTTCTCATTCTCATTTTTGTAAAGGCATATTCTAGTTACTAAGTCAGATTTTAGATATTCCTCCTCTTATTGTATTGTTCCAAATACCCAAATGGTGTTACAGGATTTTGAAAGGAACATAATGTTTATCTAAATAATTAGTTACAACTAGAGTTTGGAAATTAAATTATTCAAGATCACTTTAACCAGTTGTATTCAAGATCATTAACAGAGCTGCAAAAGACCTCTTTTGCAAAAGACACCTCTTTTGCCTCATCTTTCCTTGAGCTAGTTCCTATGAATTACTATTACTTGAAACCAGCAGAATCTGAATTGGAACAATCCATGTTACTGACAGCTTCTTCTTAACTGCACATAGAATAGAAGCCAAAGTTTTTTTTATCATAGTTGAAGTACCTCTCGATAGAATCTTGGAGAGGGATCAAGATGATGGGGATAGGAAGATCCTGAGCTCATCTCCTCCCACAGACACACCAAAATTACAACTACACAATGAACAACTCTATCTGAGAACAATGAGACTAGCAGAATCGCTCTTCTACAACTACGGATATATAGGGGAAAATGCCTTGTAGCAGGTAGGAGGTGCAGAGATGCAGTCAGGAGCCACACTCTTGGTATAGTGACCCCTAAGCAAGAAGAGATATCATAAATGTTGAGGTCCTTCCTAAGGAGTGAAGGGTTCGAGCCCCACAGGGGGCACTTCAGCCCTGGGGACCTGCACTAGAACGGCAAATCCCTATAACATTTGGCTTTGGATCCCAGTGGGGCTTACATTCAGGAGAGCCAGAGGACTGTGGGAAACTAGGACTCTCCTCTTAAAGGGCTTACACACAAACTGACTCACTCTGAGTACCAGGGCAGAGGCAGCAATTTGGAAAGTGTCTGGTCATACAAGGAGATGCACTGATTAAATTTAGGATAAATACTGAAAGTGCAGGGATTGGAACTGTCTCTGGAGACTCAAGCGCTGGCAAGTACCATTATTTTTATTCACCCTCTACCCAACTGGCCTGGCACTGGTGAGCACCATTTCTAATATTCACCATCTACTTGCTAGCACTGCTCCTCCTGCCAGGCATTTATCTGTAGGCCTGCCCAACCTAACTTGCCCACCTGTGGTGGTGCCCCTCCAAAGTGGCCTCCTGTCCTGCCACACTGGGTGGGTGACCTTGGCCTAAACTGGTGTCCACACCCCACCCCAAGGAACCAACCTTACTCACCAGCACACCCAAAACTATTGCATCTGGGGCTAGTTATACTTGCAGCAATAGATAATTATCTAGACAGAAAATAAATAAAAAAAACACTGGCCTTAAGTGATACATTAGGTGAGAGTGACTTAGATATATACAGAGCATTTAATCACCAAACAGGATATACATTCTTTTCAAGTACATATGGGACATTCTCCAGGATAGGTCACAAAACAAGTCTCAGTAAATGTAAAAAGACTGAAATCATATCAAGTATCTTTTTTCAGCCACATTGGTGTGAAACTAAAAATCACAGAAAAAAACTGTGAAAAGTACAAACACATGAAAACTAAATGGCATGCTACTAAAGAACCAATGGGTCAAAGAAATCAAAAAAGAAATAAAAAATACCTCGAGACAAATGAAAATACCACATTCCAAAATAGATGAGACACAGCAAAAGCAGTTTAAGAAGAAAGTTTATAGCAATATGGGCCTATATCAAGAAAAAAATAATAAATAAACAATCTAATATTACACCTAAAGGAACTAGAAAAAGAAGAACAAATAAATCCCAGAGTTAGTAGTAGGAAACAAATAATAAAGACAATAGTAGATATAAATGAAATTGAGACTAATAAATTAACAGAAAAGATCAGCGAAACTAAGAGCTGGTTCTTTGAAAAAGCAAACAAAATTGACACAAACTCATCAATAAAAAAAGAGAAAGGGCCCAAATAAAATCATAGATATGAGGAGAAATTACATGCAATACTACAGAAATACAAAAGATCTTGTGCTACTACTACAAATAATTATATGTCAAATAATTGTATAATTTAGAAGAAACAGAATTCATAGAAACATACCAGCTTCCAGACTGAATCAGACAAAAAAAAATAGACTATTTGAATAAATCAATTGCTAGTGATAATATTGAATCAATAATCAAAAAGCTCCCAACAAACAGAAGTACATGACCCTATAGCTTCCCAGGTGAATTTTACCAAACATTTAAAGAAAACTTCATACCTATCCCTCTCAAACTATTTCAAAAAACTAGAGGAAAGCTTCTAATCTCATTCTACAAGGCCTGCACAACACTGATACCAAAATGGGATAAAGACACTAAAAACAAAATTGCAGGTCAATATCCCTGATGAATATCGATGCAAAAACCCTCAACAAAATATTATCATACCACATTCAACAATACATTAAAAGGATCATACAAAATGATCAAGTGGGATTTATTCCAGAGACATAAGAATGGTTCAACATACACAAATCAGTCACCGTGAGGTACCACAGTGGTCCCCAACCTTTTTGGCACCAGTGACCAGTTTCATGGAAGACAGTTTTCCAGGGTTGGCGGGTTGGTGTGAGAATGATTCAAGCACACTGCATTTATTGTGTACTTTATTTCTATTACTATTATATCAGTTCCACTTCAGATTATCAGGCATTAGATTCTGGAAGTTGGAGACCCCTGATAACATAATGAAATGAAGGATAAAAATCACACGATCATCTCAATAGATGCAAAAAAAGCATTTGACAAAATTCAACATACATTTATGATAAAAAATGTTAACACAGTGAGTATAGAGGAAATATATCTCAACATAATGAAAGCTATTTATAACAAATCCATAATCAACATCATACTCAATGATGAAAACTGTAAATTTTACCTCTAAGGTTAAAAATAAGATAAGGAAGCCCACTCTTGCCACCTTTATTTACCACACTATTAAAAATCCTAGCCACAGAAATCAGACAGAGAGTAGAAGGCATCCGAATTGAAAAGGAAGAATTAAAACTGTCACTATTTGCAAGTGGCATGATATTGTATGTAGGAAACCCTAAAAACGCCACCAAAAACTTCAAACTAATAAATGAACTCAATAAAATTGCAGGGTGCAAAATTAATATACAGAAATCTGTTGCATTTCTATTTACTAATAATAAATTATCTGAAAGAAAAAGTAAAGAAAATCCCATTTACTTTTGCATCAAAAATAATAAAATATCTAGGAATAAATTTAATCAAGAAAGTGAAAGACCTGTACTCTGAAAACTATAAGACATTGATGAAAAAATTAAAGTTGACACAAATAAATGGAAAGACATACCATGCTCACATACTGGAAGAATTAATATTGTTAAAATGTCTGTACTCTCTAAAGCAATATACAGATTCAATTTAATCCCAATCACATACCAATTGCAGTTTTCACAGACCTTGAAACAACAATTCGAAAATTTGTATGGAACCACAGAAGTCCTTAAGTAGCCAATGCTGTCTTGAGAAAGAAAAACAAAACTGGAGATATCATACTGCCTGACTTCAAATTATATTACAAAGTTATGGAATGAAAACAGTGTGGCACTGACACAAAAACAGACACATAGATTAAAGGAACAGAACAGACAGCCCAGAAACAAACTCAGGAATATATGGTCAATTAATTTACAGCAAAGGAAACAAGAATATATAATGGGCAAAAGAAAGTCTCTTGAATAAATAGTGTTGGGAAAATTAGATAACTACATGCAAAAGAGTGAATCTGGAACACAATCTTATACCACATACAAAAATAAACTCAAAAATAGATTAAAGACTTGAAATAAAACCTGAAACCATAAAAATCCCAGAAGAAAGCATAGGACAATAGCTCTTTAAAGTTGGTCTTAGAGATATTTGAGGGATCTGTCTCCCAAGGCAAGCACAACAAAAGCAAAAATAAATAGGCAGAGGATCTGAACAGACATTTTCCAAAAGACATATAAGTACATGAAAAAATGCTCAATATCACTAATCATAAGGGAAATACAAATCAAAACCACAATGAGATATTACCTTATACCTATCAGCAAGGCTATTATCAAAAAAAACAACAAATAACAAGTATTGGTGATGTGAAGAAAAAGGAAATCTTGTGCAAGGTGTTAGAAGCATGTAAATTATCATATGTGAAACGAATCGCCAGTCCAGGTTCAATGCATGATACAGGGTGCTCGGGGCTGGTGCACCGGGATGACCTGGAGGGATGGGATGGGGAGGGAGGTGGAAGGGGGGTTCTTGAAGGGGAAAACATGTACACCCATGGTGGATTCATGTCAATGTATGGCAAAACAAATACAATATTGTAAAGTTAAAAAATAGAAAATAAACTAATTAAAAAAAAAAAGAAATGTAAACTGGTACAGCCAGTATGGAAACAGCATAGAGGTTCCTCAAAAATTAGAAAATATAAATGCCATGTATTAGAAAATATAAATGCCATGTAATCTAGCAATTGTACTTCTGGGCAATAACACAGAGAAATAAAAAACACTAATTGGAAAAAGATATATGCACTCTTGTGTTCATTACAGCACTATTTACAATAGCCAAGATATGAAAGCAACCAAAGATTCCAGTCGTCAAGTGAATAAAGAAGATATGATACATACACACACATGATGGGATATTACTCAGCCAATATAAAAGAATGAAATCTTGTCATTTATGACCACATGGATAAACTTCGAGGTCATACCAAGTGAAATAAGTCAGACAACGAGACAAATACTGCATGATCTCATATGTGGAAATTAAAATACAAAATGAAACCGATTCATAAATTCAGAGAGCAAACTTGTGGTTGCAAGAGAAGAGGGGAATTTAGGTGGGCAAAATAGATGAAGGGGATTAACAGTCACAAACTTCCAGTTAACAATATCAAATAAATAAGTCATGGGGATATAATATACAGATTAGGGGACAAAATCAATAGTGTAATCATTTTAAATGGTGATACACTGTAACAAGAATTATCTTGGTGGATCATCTCATAACATATGTTAATATCAAATAATTATGATATACACCTGAAACTAATATAATATTTTATTTCAACTCTACTTTAATTAAAAACTAACAACAAAAATGCCAAAAGCACCTCTCACTCCAGATTTCTACTATGACTTCATCTTGTGCTATTTCCCAACCTTTTCATTCCATTCCAGCCAGTTTAATTTTTTTAGTTCTCTAAAATATTAAGCTTTTTCCCATAGTGTGGAGTGCAAATTCCATAAAAGGCAGGGACCCTGTCGTCCTGTATCCTGTGTTGGTAGAGCTTAGCATAGTGCTTGGTGCATAGCAGTTACTCAATAAATACTTGTTCAGTAGCTAGTAAGTGACAGTCAAGAGCTCAAACCTGTATCTTTTCATGCTCTATTCATTATCCTATATTGCTAGGTCAATCAATATCTAATTAAAAACTTTAATTTATAAGTTTTGAAATCTAGGGTTATCATGCTGCTGCTGCTGCTAAGTCACGTCAGTCGTGTCCGACTCTGTGCGACCCCATAGACGGCAGCCCACCAGGCTCCTCCATCCCTGGGATTCTCCAGGCAAGAATACTGGAGTGGGTTGCCACGGTTATCATAGACATCCATAAACCCATATGGACTTTGTCAACAAAGGTCTGTCTAGTCAAGGCTATGGTTTTCCAGTAGTCATATATGGGCGTGAGAGTTGGACTATAAAGAAAGCTGAGCGCCGAAGAATTGATACTTTTGAACTGTTGTGTTGGAGAAGACTCTTGAGAGTCCCTTGGACTGCAAGGAGATCCAACTAGTCCATCCTAAAGGAGGTCAGTCCTGGGTGTTCGTTGGGAGGACTGATGTTGAAGCTGAAACTCCAATACTTTGGACACCTGATGTGAAGACCTGACTCACTTGAAAAGACCCTGATGCTGGGAAAGATTGAGGTCAGGAGGAGAAGGGGACGACAGAGGATGAGATGGTTGGATGGCATCACCGACTCAATGGACATGGGTTTGGGTAGACTCCAGGAGTTGGTGATGGACAGGAAGGCCTGGCATGCTGCGATTCACGAGGTTGCAGAGTCGGACACGACTGAGTGACTGAACTGAACTGAACTGAGAGGAAGCAAAGGAATTACAGTCATTTTGCTGTTATCACATGATATGCCATAGAGTTATGTAGAAAACACTTCCAGTATCTTGTTAAAAGAACAGAGAAGGAGAGCATTAATGTATTTAGCAAAATGTGGGTAATAATATCTCCTTTTCTTGAGTCTTTGAAAGTGTTAAACTGTAAGCTGCACAAATTAGCCAATTTTAAGTACAAAATGCAAAACAGGTTAATAGAATAGTTTTTCTTTGAATCAAAGGCCTAGAGAAACATTTTGGATTTGTTCCTGTGAACATTAATAATAGTCTAATAACTTAAAATTACACCATATGCTTCCAAAGCTGAAGTCCATTTTTTTTTCCCTTTTAAGTCAAGAAATGTACTCTTGTCCAAGAAGAAGCTGGCCATTGGCCAAAGGAAAAACGACTCCTGGAGTTCTGAGGATTAATTTGCCTCCTGGTGCCTCAAGAACACAAAATTGCTCAAGTACCACAAACCCTTACCTGGATGCCTGTGCAGGTGCAAACTGGATTAAAATGTCTGCCAGGTGACATTCTCCTGTAGCAGAACATGTGCCCTCCTGCTGGCCTGTTGTACATCCCATCAGGCAATAAATCCCATCCCAGTCTTCAGTTTAGGGCCTGGTAAGATTTTTGCCTGAACTCCCCACCCAATTGTGAAAGTTGTTCAGTTGTGTCTGACTCTTTGCAACCCCGTGGACTACACAGTCCATGGAATTCTCTAGGCCAGAATACTGGAGTGGGTAGCCTTTCCCTTCTCCAGGGGATCTTCCCAACCCAGGGATCGAACCCAGGTCTCCTGCACAGCTGAGCCACCAGGGAAGCCCAAGATACTGGAGTGGGTAGCCTATCCCTTCTCCAGTGGAACTTTCTGACCCAGGAATCGAACCGGAGTCTCCTGCATTGCAGGCGGATTCTTTACCAGCTGAGATAAGGAGAGGCTCTGAAAGACCAGTTTGAGACTTGGTTGTTTTGGAATCCTCAGCATCTCATCTCATGTTTGGTACAAGGTTGCCTATATGAAGACCCATGAGATGCAAAACTGCAGCCTGGTTAAGGGTTCATGTTCAAACCACGGCTTCACAGCTTCCTGTATATGTGACATTGGCAAAGTTGCTTCACCGCACTGTGCCTCGGTTTTCTCAACTGTATGAGAGCATATTAATAGTAACTACTTCATAAGCTCATAGTGAAAGTTAAGTGATATGACTCAAGCACTCAATAGATGTCAGTTATTTTTATTATTATTAAATTATTGTTGAATGAACATCCTTAGAGATTGATTTCCCAAGTCCCTGGTTTCCTGCCTTAACCACAGAGTTCTCAAGAGCTTCTCTTACCACAGGCTCCAGGGCTGCTGGAACCCAATGGAGAAAGCTTCAGAACCACAAATGGGAAATCTGGAAGCCACTGATAGGCTTCTGATATGAGCAGGCGAGAACAGCATAGAGAACACAAAAAAGGAAAATCTCATCCATTTTCTGCTATGTGGGCACTGACCTTTGTTCTCCATCCTACAGGACAGAAGGATTGTTCTGAGCACTGTTGTCACCATCGAAGATGGGAAGAGGGGAATAGAGAAAAATAAGGAAGGACCTGGAGTTCCCCTGTCTTCACCAATGAGCCAACCTGTAATTGTTGAGCACCACTCAGATGGTAAAGAATCTGCCTGCAATGTGGGAGACCTGGGTTCAATCTCTGGGTTGGAAGATCCCTTGGTGGAGGGCATGGCAACTCATTCCAGTATCCTTGGCTGGAGAATCCCCATGGACAGAGGAGCCTGGCAGGCTGCAGTCCATGGGGTCGCAAAGAGTCGGACACGGCTGAGCGACTTAGCGCAGCACACCTATGCGTTAGGCCCTCAGCCAGGGGCATCAGCGCAGTCTCCATTCTCAGGGAGCTTATAGAGCAGAGAAGGCAGATATTAACAACTGAGCAAGTGGATATAACGACATGGGACGACAGAGTCAGTGCCCAGTGCTCTGGCAGAACTTAGCAATGAGATCTGACCTAGTTTAGGGCATCAGGAAGGTTTCTAGAAGAAAGTGATGTTTTAATTGATACCTAAGGATAGAATATTAGTAAGATGAAGAGTGGTAGGGAGACTGTTCCAGGGAGGGGAGGAAAGAAAGTGCAAAGGCCCTAACTGGGGAATGGGGATGCGAAGAACTGAAACAAGGCCAGTGTGGCTAGAAGGCAGAGAACGAGAAGGCTTGTGGCGAGCAGTGAGGCCATGACCATGACTGTCTTGCTCCTTGTCCTTTTTTCACACCTCCTCCTGCACTCAGGTTCTGCCTTGGACATCTTCAACCTTCTCATCATCAAGAATCTCCCCCACCTTTTTTTTCTTTTTGCCTCTGTCATTTTTAAATTGAATTTTGGCATATCTCATCAACTACACAGCACTTATTAAGACATGAGTTAATTTTCTCATTTTAATTAAAGTCATCTTAAATTGCTAGCCACAGCTGATCAGAAAAGGATTATCAGTGTTATCACACAAAGCTGATGGAATTATAGTGAACAACACATAAATGTGACAGTCTGTTTAAATAGCACTAGTCATCACTAACTTGGTTGAATACTTGCTGTAAGTCAGACACCATGCTAAACACGTTCTGTGCATTTCATTTCCCTTTCACTTAATCCTCCTCACTCTAGGAAACATCTCACTTTCTAAGAGGCAACTGAGGTTTGGAGAGGCTATTTAAGTTGTCCAAATTCCCACAGGTAACAAAGGGTGAATCTGGGATGCATATTCAGGTAGAGCAACCTCTGATTCTGCACTTTTAATCACTCCACATATATTTCTGGTCTTGCAGATGTTTTATAAGGAGGTCCATTTGATTTTTAAATAATTTAAAAATAGCCCTAACGTTGCTCTTCCAAACTCCCTCCAAGTTAATATCTTTGAAGACAGGTCAAGAATTCATGAGGGTTTTCATGCCTTTGGGTGATTGATCTTGCTTTCAACCCTGGGCTACTCAACTTAATTACAAGATTCACAAAGCAGGGACCAGATTGTGGCCTCAATCCATAGGCATGTGTAGAAGTAGTTTTTTCAAGTCCTTTGGCTTGAATTTTTACTTGAAATTTAAAGAAGTGTTTATTTACCCCACTAAGTTAATTGGAAAAGCTTTACCAATATGTTGGAGATTCCCTGAGATTTTGCTGAGACGCTCCTACTTTTTTTGTACTTATATGTAGTGCTTAAAATGCATCTTATCTAGAGAAATCATCTGATTACCATGAGATTCATGAGAAAGAAAATAAAACATAAGTGCTCTATGCATAGCTCTGGCTGCTTGTCCATGAGTCAAGGTTAAAATTTCCAAATATCTCTAAAAATAATGATAGGTGGATTGTGTAGTGTCAAAATTATAATATTTAAAGTTGGTGGGAGAATTCTCATCCTTTAATTTGACAAATTTTCTATTCTCAAGTGAAAAACAATACATCAGAGAAACTTATTTGCACCATGCCCAGACAACTGTATTAATCTATTTGCTCCTATGGCAGCAAAAGATGAAACAATCTGAGCCTATGTGGTTAGGTAGAAAATAAACTTGCCAAAAGCAATTATTTTGAATTAAAAGTGAGTATTAGATTTACTTCCAAAACAATGATTGATATCAATAATGGTGTGATAATGGCTTTCATCTTCCACAGCATTATGCTAGTTCTACACTGAACTAAGAGAAATATCATTATTCCCTTCATCTCAGGTTCCTGTCCATGGCTGGATCTGGATGTTGCTGCCTAATACATGTTTTACTGATGCAAATTCCAGTTAATTAATTTGAGTGGGAGTTGACTTCACTGACTGAATCGACTACTTATTCAGATAGGTAGAACCAGCAAGGAGGTAACATAGCTCAAGAAAAAACAAACAGGCATTTATGACTTAGCAGCACTGAACACTGAGCCAATCAACTGATATGGCAATCCTGCCTAAGGAAAAAAAAAAAATACTACAAAGGAAATGAAAGAATTCAAATAGGTAAACTTCATCAGTTAACCACCAAGTACTTGGCAGGCTGTAAGATCAGGAAGATAAATTATGCCTTGTCTTTAACTTCAAGTAACTTTTAGCTTTTATAAGTTATCTTTTTTAAAGAAGGGGTTCCCTGTCCTCCCTCAGGTTTTTTTAATACTAAAATATTTTGATGAAAAAGATTCTCATTTATTGATGGTGGGAATGCAATATGGCACATCTACTTTGGAAGATAGTTTGGCATTTTCTTATAAAACTGAACATACTCTTACTTTACAATCCAGCAATCACACTCTATTCACTGGGAGGAGTTGAAAACATGTCCACACAAAAGTCTTTACACCTGTGTTTTAGTAGCTTTATTCATAATGATCAAAACTTGGAAGTAAATGTTTTTCAAAGGTGAATGGATAAATACACTTTGGCATAGCCTGACAATGAAATATTATTTAGTGTTAAGAAGATATGAGCTAGGAAGCCACAGAAAGACATGAAAGAAGCTTAAATGCATATTACTAAGTGAAATGGCTACATCCTGTATGCTTCCAACTATATGACATTCTGGAAAAGGCAAAATTACAGAGGCAGTAAAAAGATCAATGGTTGCCAGGTGCTTGGGGGGAGAGAAGAATGAATTGGTGGTGCACAGGGGTTTTTTAGGGCAGTGAAATTGTTTGGTATGATTCCAAAATAAAGACTACATGTCATTATTCATTTCTCATAACACAGAGAACATACAACACCAAGACTGAACCCAAAGTGGACTCTGGGGGTTTATGATATGTCAATGTATGTTCATCAGTTGTAACAAATATATCCCACTCAGATGTGGGATACTGATGGTGGGGGAAGTTTTGAGTGTGTGTGGGAGGGGATATATGTGAACACTCTGTACTTTCCACTCAGCTTTTCTGTGAACCTAAAACTCTAACTAATAACCTTATAATTAAAAAAAAAATCTATTTCAGAACAGGGTTTTCAGAGCAAAGATTTTCCATAAGACAATGAGACAAAATGAAAATTACCATGGAAATGAGTCATAGGGAAGAAAAATATTAACTCATTTTAGAATTGTGCAAAAAAACTTTTGACTCAAAATCCTGACATGAGTGAGCTGGGCTCACTTAACAGTAACTTTGCACACACAGTACAATGTAAGTGTGGGGAAGGTTGGCCTCCATGTAGTTAGAAGTAGAACATGTAGAAAAGATAAAGGAGGAGGTGGAGGAGGACAATGATGATGATGAAGAAATGACTAAACTTAAATTTTCCATTGTTCTTTAAATTTATCCCTTCATTCAGCACAAGTTTTGAGGGCCAGATGTGGGGATACTGAATCCAAAAGTCTTTCTTGTCCTGAAAGAACTCACACACCCATTGACAAGCATGATTATTAGTTTCTTTTAGGACATCCGGAGGTTTCCCACCTGTGTTATCCTGGTGGTCTAGCTCTACCTTTGTTCCCTAAACCCTCATCCCTTCCCTAGCATGTTGTTCTTCTCCATTTAGTAAACACTGACCAAATTCCTTCTCGCTTCTGGGTCTGGTCTGTCATCTCTCCCTTTGGGTGTTCCTTCTCTTCCTTATGCTATTCCAAATTTCATTTTCTAGCAAATTCCAGCTCGTATTTCTTTGACTCTTAAAAGTCTTTCTTGGGACTTCCATGGTGGTTTAGTGGTTGGGAGTCCACCTTATAATGCAAGGGACAGGGGTTTGATCCCTGGCCAAAGCCTTTGACTGTGTGAATCTTAATAAACACTGGAAAATTCTGAAAGAGATGGGAATACCAGACCGCCTGACCTGCCTCTTGAGAAATCTGTTTGCAGGTCGGGAAGCAACAGTTAGAACTGGACATGGAACAACAGACTGGTTCCAAATAGGAAAAGGAGTACGTTAAGGCTGTATATTGTCACCCTGCTTATTTAACTTATATGTAGAGTACATCATGAGAAATGCTGGGCTGGAGGAAGCACAAGCTGGAATCAAGATTGCCAGGAGAACAACAGACTGGTTCCAAATAGGAAAAGGAGTACGTTAAGGCTGTATATTGTCACCCTGCTTATTTAACTTATATGTAGAGTACATCATGAGAAATGCTGGGCTGGAGGAAGCACAAGCTGGAATCAAGATTGCCAGGAGAAATCTTGATTGCCAGGCAATCAAGATTGCCTCAGATGACACAACCCTTATGGCAGAAAGTGAAGAGAAACTAAAGAGCCTCTTGATGAAAGTGAAAGAGGAGAGTGAAAAAGTTGGCTTAAAGCTCAACATTCAGAAAACTAAGATCATAGCATCCGGTCCCATCATTTCATGGCAAATAGATGGGGAAACAGTGGAAACAGTGGCTGACTTTATTTTTCTGGGCTCCAAAATCACTGCAGATGGTGACTGCAGCCATGAAATTAAAAGACGCTTACTCCTTGGAAGGAAAGTTATGACCAACTTAGATAGCATATTTAAAAGCAGAGACCTTACTTTGTCAAGAAAGGTCCGTCTAGTCAAGGCTATGGTTTTTCCAGTAGTCACGTATGGACGTGAGAGTTGGACTATAAAGAAAGCTGAGTGCCGAAGAATTGATGCTTTTGAACTCTGGTGTTGGAGAAGACTCTTGAGAGTCCCTTGAACTGCAAGGAAATCCAACCAGTTCATCCTGAAGGAGATCAGTCCTGAATATTCATTGGAAGGACTGATGTTGAAGCTGAAACTCCAATACTTTGGCCACCTGATGGGAAGAACTGACTCATTTGAAAAGACCCTGATGCTGGGAAAGATTGAGGGCAGGAGGAGAAGGGGATGACAGAGGATGAGATGGTTGGATGGCATCACTGACTCAATGGACATGGGTTTGGGTGGACTCCAGGAGTTGGTGATGTACAGGAAGGCCTGATGTGCTATGGTTCATGCGGTTGCAAAGAGTCGGACCCGAATGAGTGACTGAACTGAACTGAGCTGGGAGGTAGGATCCCACATGACACAGGGCAGCTAAGCCTGTGGGCAGCAACTAGACAGTCCAGGCACTGCAAAGAAGACACATTGCAGCCAAAATAAAATAATAATGATAAAAATGTAATAAAAAAGTCTTTCTCAACTACTCCAGGCAACTGGCTTGGCAATTTCTTCTCTGGACTTAAAAAATATATATATTTATTTATTTTTGCTGGGCCAGGTCTTAGTTGTGGCACATGGGGTCTTTGTGGTAGTATATGAGCTTGGTTGCCCCGAGGCATGTGGGATTTTAGTTCTGCAAACAGAGATCGAACTCATGTGCCCTGCGTTAGAAAGTGGATTCTTAACCATTGGACTGCCAGAGAAGTCACAGCTGGACTATTCTTTATTGCTGATCAGTGTCCTGAATTTTTAACCGTTTCATGTGTGTATTCTTTATCTCCAAACTCAGGGTGTGAGCAATGGAACATACCTTACTTTATGCACATTTCACACAGATCATCAGAATGCAGGCACAGAAAGAGCACTCATGTGTCTGTTAATTGTTTTATATAAAATTTTATTTTTGCTAATTGAAGTATACCACTTGAAATTGGCGTGTTGCTTTTTCAAATAAAACCCATGTAACTATTATCTTAGAAACTCATGATTTCAATAATAACCTTTGAAACAAATTCCATTCTCCCTGATCAGATTCCAAATAGTGGCAGATGAGGCAATTCCATGATGTTAAAATTAAAAACAAGAGGCATTTGTGTTGGGGGTTGTCAGGTGAGAGATTTTATACCTAATTAGTGCCTTAGGACTTATTTAATTTTTTTTTTCACATTGATTAGTGTGAACAGGAACTTGTTGATAATTCCATTTGGTTTAGAAGAAATTAAACATCTCTGAACTAACAAGAAATAGCCTTGTCACCAGCACTGTCTAATCAAGAAAAATTTCTACATTTTAATAAAATGATTAACGTATTTCATGCATGAAGAAGGGAAAGAGACACATTATAATCTACAACAATAACAACTATTCATTAGAGAGTGACAGTGTTAGTCACTCAGTCGTGTCCAACTCTGAAACCCCAAGGAGCCTGCCAGGCTCCTTTGTCCGTGCAATTCTCTAGGCAAGAGAATACTGGAGTGAGTAGTCATTTCCTTCTCCAGGGGATCTTCCTGACCCAGGGATCGAACTTGGGTCTCCTGCATTGCAGGCAGATTCTTTACCATCTGAGCCATGAGGGAAGCCCATTCATTAAAACATCATGCAAATCTACAACCATTTGTTCTCAAGCAACTCTAACATGAGAAAAAAGCACTAGAAAAAACTCACAGTCCTCAAATGGAACCAACTCTATCAACACTTTGATTTCCAAAATTCTAGCCTCTAGATATGTGAAACAATATGTTTCTTTTGTTTAAGTCACCCATTGTATGCTGTTAGGTAGCCCAAACAAACTCATACAATAGGACAATAGAAATCACTCACCTGAACAGCGAAAAGAAATTGTAAAAAATATAAACACTGCTCCATGGATCTGTGAAACAATAATACAAATCCAACTTTCATGTCATTGGAACACCAGAGGGTATAACAAAATTGAGGCTGAAAAACACTTGAAATATTAAAAGCTAAAAATTTCCCAAATTTAGGATGAGGCATAAACCTATAGGTTCAGTAAGCTAAGTGAACACCAAACAGAATAAACCCAAAGAAATCCAAGCTTGTACACATTGTAATTAAACTGCTGAAATCTAGGTAAAGAAAAAATACTGAAAACAGTCGGAGAGAAAAGACACCTTCTATACACTGGAAAACCAATTCAAATGTCAACAGCTTTCTCATCTAAAATCATGGAGGCCAAAAGGACTGAAAGAGAACTTTCAACCTTGAACCCTATAGTTAATAAAATACCCTTTGTGAATTAAAGGGCAGTAAAGATAACCTGAAAGAAAGGGAAAAAGAAGATAGAATTTGTGTCAGCAGACTTATCTTTAAAGAATGGCTAAAAGCAGATGGCTCTGAACTCCAGAAATGAAGGAAAAATAATGCAATAAGTAAAATCAAGGTAAACAAACTATTTTCTTAGTGTGAGATTTTAAAATCATGTCTGATAGTTGAAACAAAAATCAGAACATCATTTGACAGGATGTATTATAAACATGGAGAAAATATTCAAGTAAATTTTACTTAAAAAGTAGGTAAAGAAACATATATAAATGAGGTTTCTGTACTTTGTATGAAGTAGAATAACATGGCTACTAGGAGGCAGTGATAATTCATATATTTATATATACATACACACACACACACACACATATATATATGTATGCAATAAATTAAAAAAGTGATACAAAACAATATACTCTATGACATTATACATAAATCAAAATTAAATCCTAGAAGATGTTTAAACAACCAAATGAAGATGCGAGAAGATAAACGGGAATGACAAATAAAACAAACACATAAGAAGATAGCAGGCCTAAGCTCCGGCATATTAATTAATAACTTAAAATAAATGATGTATGATGATGTTTGGCAGAAACCAACACAATATTGTAGAGCAATTATCCTTCAATTAAAAATAAATAAGTTTAATTATAAAAATCAATGATGTAAATATACTGATTAAAATACAGAGGTAAGCAGAATGTATTAAATACAACCCATCTATGTGCTAGCTACAAGAAACTTACTTCAAATAAAATAAAACTGGGTAACAAGAGTTGAAATGAAGTCCACAGGGGTGGGATTAGGAGTTGGTAGACCAAACTATCGGAGAAGGCAATGGCACCCCACTCCAGTACTCTTGCCTGGAAAATCCCATGGACGGAGGAGCCTGGTGGGCTACAGTCCATGGGGTCGCTAAGAGTCGGACACGACTGAGCGACTTCACTTTCACTTTTCCCTTTCATGCACTGGAGAAAGAAATGGCAACCCACTCCAGTGTTTTTGCCTGGAGAATCCCAGGGATGGGGGAGCCTAGTGGGCTGCCGTCTGTGGGGTCGCACAGAGTCGGACACGACTGAAGCGACTTAGCAGCAGCAGCAGCAGACCTAACTATCATGGGGTTGTTACTCCAAAAGGCAGCATCATGAGTGCTGAATTAGATGAGCCATCATAGGGGAGAGGGAATAGTAACTGATGCTGCCGTAGAGCTGGGAATAGCTCTCGTTCTCAGCAGCCAAACTGGAAAACCCCAGAAATCATAGGGAGTACTCAAAAAGATTTTGCCTCAGGGTTCAGGATGAATGAGCCATAGAAACAACTTTTATTTCTGTCCTGCTAGCAAATCTTAGGAGAAGGGAATGGGCTACCCATTACAGTATTCTTGCCTGGAGAATTTCATGGACAGCAAATTGTAAAGGGAAACTCAAAAGGACTAAACTTTCTATGTAAATTAAGTACACCCCAGAACAAGTACAAGAATATTGAGAATAACACAAAAATATTCAGCATTAAATAACTTAAAATTCATACTCTCTAGCACACCAAACAGGCAAAGAAGCCAGAAAATATGACCCATAATAAGAAGAAAAATCAATACATCACAAACATTTCATATGTTTGGAAAAGTCAACAGAAAAGATTTAATATATTAAGTGGAAACATGGACGATATAAGATTTGGAATAAATTTCTAACAATAAATATTACATTGAGGGAAAAATGCACTGGATAGAATTAATGGCACACAGACATTGGGAAAAAAAAGATGAGTGAATTTAAAGATTTAGTAATAAAGATCATTTATAATGAAACACAGAAGGGAAAAATGCTGAAAAAAAAACCACAAATGAACAAGAGAATTAGTGAGCAGTGGGACAATTTCAGGCAACCTAAAATGCACATGCAATTGGATGTCCCCAAAAGAAAAAAGTCAAGTATTTAAAGAAATATTTGCTGAAAACTTTCTAATTTTGATGAAAACAATAAACTCACAGATCTGCAACAAACCCTAAGGATTAGAAATACTAAAGAAAATTACACTTAGGCACATCATAATTACATTGCTCAAAACTATTAATGAATAGAAAATCTTAAAAGAAACAAAGAAAAAAAATGCATGTTAGCTGCAGAGGAATGAAGATAATGATGACAGATTTCCCTTTGGCAATAATTAGAAGGACAGTGGAATGCCATCTTTAAAGCATGGGGAGGGGGGAAATCTGTCAATCTAGAATTCTACATCCAGCAAAAATTCTTTCAAAACCAAAGTCAAAATAAAGGCTTTTTTTCCTACATAAAAATCAAAATATTTAATACCAGCAGGTGTATATATAAGAATGATTTTAAAAGTCCTTGAGCCAGAAGGAAAATGATAATCAGAGGAAATCTGGACAAAAACCAAGGATTAAAGAGCATTAGAAATGCAAACGACATGGGTAAATATAGGAGTTTTTCTTATTTAAAAATAAAAATAATAGTTTACTTGAAATATTAATATAGTATGGAGTTCATAACATGTTAGAATAAAATGTGTGGCAACAGCAGCATAAAAGCAAGAAAGGAAGAAATAGACTAATAAAAAATTCTTATAGGTGAAGTGGCACAATATTACTTGAAAGTAGAATCATAAGTTAAAGAGAGGTGGTGCTTAGTCATTCAGTTCTGTCCAATTCTTTGAGACCCTTTGGACTATAGCCTGCCAGGGTGCTTTGTCCATGGGATATTTCAGGCAAGAATACTGGAGAGGGTTGCCACTATTTCCTCCTCGAGGGGATCTTCCTAAACTAGGGATTGAACCTGCATCTTCTATGTCTCCTGCATTTCAGGCAGATTTTTTACCCACTGAGCCATTGGGGAAGTCGATTAAAGATGTATACTGTAAATGCAGCCAGCAATATAAGAGGCTAGACTTAACAGTAATAAGCCAATAAAAGAGGTAAAATTGAATCATAAAAATATATTCAATTGATCAAAAATAATGTATAAAATGAGAAAAGATGGAGTAAATACAATGAATGGATAGGGACAAATATAAGTGAATAGTGAGAGGGTAGATTTAAAATTAAGTAAGTGAATAATCATGTTATGTTATTATATGGAAGCAGATTATCCAAGGCTGAATTTCTGTTTATTTGGTATAAGGAATAATATGAATGGTAATATCACTTAATGAGTTCGTAAGGCTTATAAGACAGAACAGGGTAGCAAATTTGATGGAGAGACAACAAAATTCTATTTGTAGTATTAAATAGAGAAATTAAGTAGATTTGTGCATCCGTAAGGCTCAAGCTCACAGGAAGAGGACTGGATTGGACAGAATTTTGAGTCAGTAGCAGATGGTATTTAAGCTGTAAAAGAAGTTGAGATCATCTAGGGAGTGGGTGTAAACAGAGAGAGAAGACAGCCACAGCAAGTCCTTGGGTATTGCTATTCAAACGTCTGGTAACCAGCAAAGACTGTGTAGCCAAGCAAGTAGACTGAGAGATGACAGTGAAAATACAAGAAAACACAGGTAAGAATGGTATCTTGAAGTCTAGAAAAGAACATGTTTCAAGTAGGTGGGCAGGATTAGCCATGTGTATTGCTGCCTAGAGGTCGAGTAAGATAAAGTCAAAGACTTGACTGTTAATTTTGTCAACATACAGAAAATGGTTGACCTTGATCTTGAAACTTTTCACTGGAGTGGGAGGAATAAAAAGCACGTGCAGTGGGTGTGAAGATGATGGCAGGAAGAGAGGAATGAATGATGGAAGGAATGAATGGTTGTTCCTTTGCTCTGAAATTCAAACTTGAACATGACATTTTTAAAAGTAGCCAGCTAAATCAATTACAAATGAAATATGCATGATAGAAAAGACAGTTATAACAATAAAACTCTAAACTCAAAAAGAAAATACTTCAAGTATCCAGTTTACTCTGTTCCTGAATATATTAAAGGTTAACAAAGATATAGTTAGCTTAGTAAATAAATCATCATAGCTTTTTCATCTGGGACATTTTTCTGAATCATAGGTACAAAGCCACATAAACATAGATTATACACAGAAATAGACTACTTCTTTCATTTGAAAATCTTAGCTCTCCCCAACTGCATGGTGTAACTATAATTAACAGTTCTTATAAGCTCATTTTACCAACATTATCTGTTTATACAATCATTCATTGGAACTCTGTAAAACAAAGTATATCACTGTCCAAAACAGAGCAATAAGCCTGAAATGCTGAAGAATAGCTCCAGTACAATACTGCTTTTATGACTCATGTCTAGTCCACAGTCACAGAGTGACATAACACAACAAAGGTCTGGAAGCCATAGACAAGGCAGGATGGCAAAGTTGTCCCAGAATGTTTATGGGACTGGATCAAGATAATATCTCTAGAAAATAGTCTATACTTGGTCCTCTTAACCTTTAACTTCTTATTGACAAAAGTTCAGTTATTGGAATTTGCAAAAATGGCTACCTTGACATGGTGCTCCAGAAATTAGAAGACTTAAATTCCAGCTGTGTCTCACTACTAGTCCTTTGGAAAGTTGTTTAATCCCAATGAGCCTCAGTTTCCTGACTGATAAAATGGGTATAATACTAACAGACCATATTTTATAGCAAATGAATGAAAAAACAATATGGATTATCACAGCTATTATTTTTACCTGTCTTCACCTATTCCCAAAAGTTTTCATCAGATTTTATCTATCAAATCTAGATCTCAAAGTGCTGAGAATGACCACCTCATCCTAGAATCCTGACTGAGGGAGTCCATTCCATTCTAGCAGGATATATAAGGAAACAGATTTATTTTTTCCCTATTATTCTTTTGTAGGAGAATTTAGATACACATAAGAAAATCACAACAGTATTCCTAAATGTTGACCTAGAACTTCCTTCCCTAAAATTCTGTCTCAAGAAAATCTTTCAAAGGAAGAAAAGAGCAAATATAGTAAAAGGGAAAACTCTAAACAATAAAGTCAAAAACTTCCATGTGCAGCAAAGGACTGAGGGTTAAGAAAATCGTAAGTTTAAAATGCTGAAACTTATGAAATTATTAAGTGAAAATTGGACCTTAAAGTATTAAAGGAATTTAACAAAATAATATTAAGTAGGAAAAGTAGAATAAAAAATAAAATATATGCAATGATAGAGAAGGAAATGGCAACCCACTCCAGTATTCTTGCCTGGAGAATCCCACGGACAGGGGAGACAGGTGAGCTATGGTCCATGACCGAGCACACAGCATGCAATAATGATATATGTGTGGAAAAAATTGGCAAAGAACACACAACACATAAAATCTCTTGCAGTTTTGTGGATTTTTTCTATTTAAAGACACTCTCTTAAAAATGTAGTACACTTATTTAAGACTATACTAATTTAAAAAAAAATGACCAACTAAAACATTTCTTTCATACCCTCCTCCCAAAAGAAAGGAAGAAACCTCAACTCTTATTTCTAGACCTTATGTTGGAAAAGCATTGCCGCCTCTTTCTCACAAATCTGCCTTGGGTTACACAAGGTCAAACAGCTCAGTTCCATCCTGAAGATACTCAAGTTCAAGCAGGTTTTGCTACCTGTCTTTGATTTGGTACTGAAGCCCAGTTCTGACCCACCTGACACTGTGTTGGAATACCACCAGCAATTCTTCCAAAATACTTCAGAACAATGTCCATCTTTCATTCATCTGAAAAGTATTTATTCAGCCTTCACTATGTGCCAGGCACTTCAGATTCCATAATGAGTGAAACCTCATTCCCTGGGCTCACTGAAGTTACTGATATTGTTCTTCTGTTTAACTATTGTTTTTTTTAATTTTAAATGAGAAGATATTAAACAGCATTTTTGAAAACAGAAAATAAAACTCAGCCATATGCTACCATCTCCTAACACAGTGTTCTTTTTGATATGTTTCCCTCCTATCTTTGTCTTCATGCATACATATTTTATAAACTTATAATTACAGTGTGAGTGGTAAAGTACGATTTAGTGTTCTGAATTTTTTCACCAGAATCATAAAGATGCTTTCCATTTCCTACAAAGTCTTCATAATGATCATTTTCTAAAAATATTTGCTATAGTCAACCAAATTTCCCATTCTTTATTTGTTCATCTCTAGATATTTGGATTATTTTCATATTTTTTCTTTTTATTTTATAATATGGAGAATATACAAGAGTCAATGAATCTAGCTTCTTGCAAGACGGCCCTTGTTTACATCTCCAGATTCTTCTCTTGCTTGCCCTGACCTGAAATTCTATGCTCAGGGTGTACTAGGATGTACTTGCAGGATCCCAATTCTCTACTCTCTCTCCCTTTACAGATTGTTTTAACCCACCCACTAGCACCTGATTTCTCAATCTCCCTCCCCCTTTGCCCAGATTATTCTTCATCTTCTAAGGCTCAACTTAGATATTAATTCCTCCAGGAAACTTTTTTAGCATACTCAAATTGGAGCTTAGGTATCATGACTGCTGTTACCCATTCACCAACCCACCAGTGATGGCATATAGTATACAGTATTCCAAGTGCCTAAATGACTCACCGATATCCCCTGCTAGAGTATTAGAATTTCCGTGAGTGATAACATCTTTCCTTCCACTAACTTTTCCTTCCTTTCTGTTCTTTATCAAGCACTTGTGTTTATTTTTATAATAAAAATAAATGCATTCAGTGCATTTCTATGCACTGAAAATAGCACATACAACATAGATGTAAATAATAAAATTTAATAATAAATGTTCATGTACCCACTACCAAGTTGTCTTGCATTTTTGCATTGATTAGGATCTATAGCAATATTTTAAATAGAAACAGTGATGGTAAGTATTCTTTTCTTGTTCCTAATTTTCAAGGAAATGCTTTTAAAGTTTACCATTAAGTATGATGCTTCTAGCAGGTTTTTGGCAGTAACATTTTAGATTAAGGAATTTTCTTTTTCACTTAGTTTTCCCTGAGAATTTTTATCATAAACAGATATTGAATTTATCACATGGTTTAGCTATATCTACTTAGATGAGTATACAGGCTTTTTCCTTTAACCTGTTAATTTGGCAATTCACATCTTAATAGACTCTCTAATATTAAAATAATCTTGCATTTCTAGGATGTGTTTAACATTTGTTATTTTTCTCAATATGCTGGTGGATTCAGGATGCTAATATTTTGTTTAAAATATTTCATGCATGTTCATGAGCTAAATGAGCCTGTAATTTTCCTTTTCTTTGCTATCAACTATTTCTGGTTTTGGTACTGAGGTCATGGTCACCTCATAGAAAAAGAACGAATGCTCCCTAATGCATTCCAATCTTTGGAAGAATTTAAGTACAATTGATATAAAATTCCTTCAAATGTTTAACAGAATGCATTTGCGACTACTATTTTCTTTGAGAGAAGACTCAATTACTATTTCAAATGGTTAAATAATTTTCTAGGTATTTGTTCATTCCATTTAAGTTTTCAAATTTATCAGCATAAAATTTTTCGCAATACTTTTATCACCTTTTAAAATCACCACTTTATCCATAGTCATGTCTTCATTTTCATCCCCAACAGTCTTTGTGTCGTTTTTGTTACTACCTTGGTCATTCTTGTTAGATATGTGTTGATTTCATTAGTCTTAAATTTGAAAATGACTGTTAGCTTTATTAATTCTACTTGTTTTCTATTTTATAATTTTTTACTTGTCTACATTTGCAGGCTTATTTTATTGTTCTTTTTCTAATTTTGTAACCTGAATCCTTAGCATGTTAATCATTAGCCTTTTTATATTCTAACATAAGTACTTCCTCCGGGAAGCCTTCCCTGAACCCTCAAACTAAGTTTTACATCATTCAGGATCCTATTTCCATTGATTGCTGCTGTGACCTATGAGGCTTTTTAGAGCTTGTTCTTTTTAGTATCTCCAGGTGATGCTACTTTATTTTTGCTTTTTGGCATCATTGATAAATAAATGAATTTTATTGTACCCAGAACACCATTTTTGGAGTTTGCTGTTAATTTCATAAATCTTTCCTGTGTGCTAAAAACAACACTGCATTCTCTGATTGCTGTGGATATGTTACAAATGTCCATCAGATCAAACTTAGTAACTATATAGTTCAAATCTCCCATGTCCCTCCTAATTTTTTGTACTTGATACATAAATTATTGAGAGAAAGAGTTATTGAAATTTACATATTTTGAAGCCATGTTGTTAGCTTGTATTACCTCCTGGTAAATTGACATTTTTGTTATTGTATAGTGACTATCTTTATCTATAGCAATGCTTTTTGCTTTGAAGTTTATTTTGTCCGTCAGTAACAGACACAGTAACCTTCCAGTAGTATTGGCCTATTATCTCTCTTTACATTCTGTGGTCTTCAACCTTTTTATGTTTGACAAACTTTTTATGTTTGATGTTTGATGTACCTTACTTCTCTTGTAAACATGTAATTGATTCCTATATTTTTTTATCTTCTTTGATAATCTCTGTGTTCTTACTGAAGAGTTCAAGTTATATTCACTTATTATATTATTCTTACATTCAGATGTTTTCTGCCATTTGTTTTGTGTTATTTGCCCTGTTCTTTCACTGTTCTTTTTTTCCTCCTGTTTTCCTTGTTTTGCTTGTGAAGGCATGAGTTTGCTGGCTCTTTCAGAAATTTCATTTTTGTCCTGTAAACTTTTAAAAGTTTAAAGTTAATGCCTTCATTATACTGTTCAACAAGAAAAGAATCTTAAAATACATAAATCCAATCATGTGTCACATAAATTATACCATCATGCTAATTTTGCTTGCTTTACTTAACTCTCAGTATTTAACATTAGAATTATTTAATTTAATTCTTAGTGTTTCCTTTGTTGATTAGAATGTTTATTCTCTAATACAGTCAACATTCCTTATACCTTAGACCTTCTGTCTGGGATCATTTCCTTCTTTGTGAAGTACATGAACTAGGTTCCTTTTGGCAAAGTTCTATTACTAGTTCAGTTTTAGTTTTTCTATAAATTTCTTGATTGTATTATTGATTCTAAAAGGATTACTGTCATTGTTTACTCACTCAGTCTTGTCTGACTCTTTGCGACACCATAGACTACAGCCCTCCGGGCTGCCCTGTCCTTCACCATCTCCCAGAGCTTGCTCAAACTCATGTCCATTGAATCAGTGATGGAACTCAACTGTCTTGTCCTCTGTCATCCTCTTCTCCTCCTGCCTTCAAACTTTAAAGCATCACGGTCTTTTCCAATAGTCTGCTCTTCCCATCAGGTGGCCAAAATATTGAAGCTTCAACTTCAGCATCAATCTTTCCAATGAGTATTCAGGATTCATTTCCTTTAGGATGTACTGGTTTGATCTCTTTGCAGTCCAAGGGACTCTCAAGAGTCTTCCTCAACATAGTTCAAAAGCATCAATTCTTCGGCGCTCAGCCTTCTTTATGGTCCAACACTCACATCCATACATGACTAGTGGAAAAACCATAGCTTTGACTAGATGGACCTTTATTGCCAAAGTAATGTCTTTGATTTTTAATACGTTGTCTAGACTTGTCATAGCTTTTCTTCCGTGGAGTAAGCGCCTTTTAATTTTGTGGCTTCAGCCACCATCTGCATTGATTTTGGAGCCCAAAAATTAGTCTGTCACTATTTCCACTGTTTCCCCATCTATTTGCCGTGAATTGATGGGACCGGATGCCATGATCTTAGTTTTCTGAATGTTGAGTTTTAAGCCAACTTTTTCACTCTCCTCTTTCACTTTCATCAAGAGGCTCTTTAGTTCTTCTTCACTTTCTGCCATAAGGGTGGTGTCGTCTGCATATCTGAGGTTATTGATATTTTTCCCGGCAATCTTGATTTGAACTTGTGCTTCATCCAGCCCGGGATTTCTCATGATGCACTCTGCATATAAGTTAAATAAGCAGGGTAACAATATATAGTCTTGACATACTCCTTTCCCAATTTTGAACCAGTCCATTGTTCCATGTCCAGTTCTAATTATACTTCTTGACCTGTATACAGGTTTCCCAGGAGACCAGTAAGATGGTCTGGTATTCCCATCTCTTTAAGAATTTTCCAGTTTATTGTGATCCACACAGTCAAAGGCTTTAGCATAGATGTTCTTCTGGAATTCTCTTGCTTTTTCTATGATCCAATGGATGTTGGCAATTTGATCTCCAGTTCCTCTGTCTTTTCTAAATACAGCTTGAACTTCTGCAGTTTCTCGGTTCACATAGTTTGAAGCCTGGCTTGGGAAGGATACAATCATAAATTTTCACTACTTTTTTCTCAGGACTTTGAAGCTAGTTGTCAGTCTAATAGCTATTTAATCTTTTTCTCAAGCTACATTTATAGTGTGTTTTTTTTTAATAATGAAGTTGCAAAATTCTCAAAGATGATGTGCTTACAAGTGAACATGGTTTTAATTATTCTGCTTGGGATCCATTGGGATTCCTGAAGTTGAGTATTTATGTCTTTGAATAATTCAGGAAAATTCATAGCCATTATTTCTCAAATTTTGACTTTTTATTATCTCTATAATCTCTTTCTAGATTCCTTAATGAATGTATATTGAACCTATTCCCTCTACTCGCCTTATTTTTTGATCTATTTTTCTTAGTTTTTTTCTGCATCTACATTCTATTCTATATAATTTTCATATCCTTGATTTGTTTCAGCTTTGTATAATCTGATGTTTAACCATTCCACTTTAGTGTCATACATTTATTTTTAGAAGTCCTAGTTAGTTCTTTTTTTCCAAACTTTCTGGTCCCAAAAGAATAATATCTAGTTCCTGATCTTGTTTTTTTATTTGCTCTTTTATTTTTATCTATAATAGATTAAAAACACTTATTTTACTTTCTATGCCAAATAATTAAATTTTACGGGTCTAGTTATAGTTCTTTTCATTTTTTTCAATCATAATATCTTGTTTCCTTTTGTATAGGGTTTACTATTATTATTATTAGCTCCTACTTTTAGAACTCTACTTACAGAAATCTTTAAGAATTTCATGGATTCTTAGTTCTTTCAGAGATTATCTGCATTTATTTCCTCCAGATGGCTGGGAACATTATGATATTCATCTATTTTAAAGTAAAATTCTCAGGTTATGGCTTTTCAGGCCCCAAATGGATAAATTCATTCCCCATTCCCACATGAGGGCTGACACAAAGGCCATAGATTCTCAAAGAAAACTTTTTCTTCACCTCCAGTCAAAATTAATGCTAAAACAGGAAATGCTGTATTTCTTCTTTCTGCCTCTGTTGGGCAGAGGTTTTAAAAAACTAGGTTTTTCCATGCATCTCTTGTGGTTTCAGACTTTACCTGTGAAGGAAGATACCCAATCTGACTCCATGCCCTTTATTGGACCAATTTTTTGGTTACCTGTTTCTTGCTAAAAAGGTTGTTAAAACCAAAAATAAAAACCTATCACGTGCATTGTTACATACCTCAGGCAGCCTGCAGACTTGCTGCTTTCTCACCTCTACCAAGTGATGATCTCATTCCTTTCCTGACTTTTCTGCCAGGCTCACTCATTTATTTAAACAGTTATCTTAAAATTTAATTTTATGTGGCATTTTTTTAGTTACTTTGTAAGAGGAGAGTGTCTGGGTCTCTAGAACTGTCACATTTCCAGAATGGAAGCCATTAGCATTAGTTTTCTTGTTCACTATGGAATCCAAGCACCTGATACAGTGCATTGCATGAAAGCAGACAGTACATAAACATGTGGAGCATAAATAAGTTAATTACAATGGATGATATTGTGTATGTAAGCTTTTTTGCCTCTGGATCATTGCTTCAGGATAATTTGGATTGCTCAGTTCAAGGTATAAACAGTGTAGTGTCTCTTATTATACACACTGCTATATTATTAATACTTTCAGAAAATGCACAGTATACACAATAGGTTAGTACACATATATTCAGTGTGCTGAAAGATTTTTCCAAGTACTAATTTGTTTCTTTTCACCTCTGACGCATAGGGACATCATCATTCAGTCTTGTCTATATAATATGTGCTCCCTAATGACCTCTGAAGCACTGAACAGAATGCTATGGAAACCAAAATGTTTGCTTTACTGCCAATCCTGAATGTTACAGGAGATAGAACATTCATTTGGCTTTTACTTGTGATGCAAGACTTGCAAAGACAGGTTAATTAGTATGAATAAAGCATATTTTCTCCTTATGAGACATGACTTCATTGCCTAGCTAAGGTCACATCCTCTTCTCAATTTCTATTCTACCCAAATCAACACTTAAAGAATTTAGATAGAGAAAACACAGCCTTCTTAATGTAACAATTTTACCATGAAAGGTTAAGTATTTCCATGGGACTAGAATTTATACACACAAGATCACTATTCTTATCTGCACTAATGGGCTGATATTTTCCTGAAGAAGAAATGCTCTCCAGTGTATTAATTAGGTTTGGTACTGGCTGATATAGACAAGAATGTCTCCAGGGCCTGATGTGTTCTTCATTACACAACTAGAGTCTAGAAAATCAATTTTAGGAAAACCACACTCTGGGAATATCTTCCCTAGGGTTTTAGAAAGATTTAACTGAAGCTCTGAGAAAGAAAATAATTCTGGTGTGTGTGTGTGTGTGTGTGTGTAAAGTGATACAAGAAGAGGTGGTCAGTGCATGTTTGCTGAATGGAATGAAATATTTTAACCTTCAATGAAAGTGTCGGTTGCTCAGTTGTGTCCGACTCTCTGAGAGTCTATGGACTGCAGCCCACCAGGTCCTCTGTCTATGGGATTCTCTAGCAAGAATACTGGAGTGGATTGCCATTTCTGATTCCAGGGGATCTTCCCAATCTAGGCGTTGATCCTGATCTCCTGCACTGCAGGCAGATTTTATACCATCTGAGCCACCAGGGATGCCCCATACAGAAAAGGGGTTTTTCTTTCTGCTTGGTATAGAGGAATATGATGGTTCTGAGGCCATGCCCTTTCCCTCAAAGTTCCAGGTTTCTGGGGAGAAGGAACTACTACAGCAAAGATCATCCTCCTTTTCTAATTGCTGTGATGATCCACCAGACCAGACAGCTCAGAATGCCCTCCTATTTTTTAGCATCTGTACTTTTGTTCAGTTCTCATCCAAGAGTCTGAACCTTAGCTCATTATTCAGTTTATTGCTCTTCTTCATGTTTGGGCTATTAATCATGGACAGAATCTGAATCCCTTAATATAGTTTTTTGATAAATTGTTTGTCAAAGGCTTTCATATCAGTTAGGACAGTTGTCACCAATTGCTGAAACAATCTCAGAATCCCAGTGGCTTACCAAAGAAAAACTATCATAATCCTCAGATCGAGCAACTCTCCTTGGTGGCTCTGGTTTGAAAAATAAACTTGATGTCTGGTAAACTAAGTCCCTAGCCTCATGTGGCTCTACGCTCCCCATAGGATTTTCTCAAAGTGCTTGGTTGGATTTTCTGTATTCAACCAATAAGCAAGGGATAAAGAACATGAGGAGGATCCTGAAGGCGACTTTATAGCCAGGCCTGGAAATGGCCTACATTAATCACATCTGCCCATATTCGGTTGGCCAGGAGTCACATGACTGCAACCAAATTGCCAAAAGGCTAACACATGCACATAGGAGGAAGAAATATTAGTGACCATTTAGTTCCTCTCTGACATAGTTCAGTTTTATGACCAATACACTCCTCAAAATAGATATAGGCCTAATATGGAAAACTCAGAATCATAGAGAAGGTAAAGAGTTGTTATTTGTTTATATTATTATAATTTGACATTTTAATATTCAAAATATTGGGAAAACAATTGGGAAATTGTTAGCATGCCACTATACCAGGGATAACCAAATTCAATATGTTAACGAAGAAAATATTTCATTCAAAATGTATAAGATAATTAGGAATAAATATAATAAAACATTAGAAACTTTATGGGGAAATTTACTGAACCTTATAGAAGGACATAAAAAGAAAACTTTAATAAAATGAGAGCTACAATGTGTTATAAAGATGAAGACACTATATGCTAAACATGTCCTTTAATCTCCAATTAATCTTTGAAATCAGTGCAATACAAAATATGACAGGCACATTTTAAATTTCGTATGAATAGAAGAATGGATTAGCTAAAACAATCTTATAAAAGAATGACAAGGAAAAAGATGTTTCTTTACCAGACATCAAGTGTTGTTATAATGCCATAATGATGAAAAGTGCGTGAGACTTATGGAAATTAGAAGATAAATGAATAGAAAGAATTTAGCAACAGGCGTATATACATTTATGAGATCTATAATAGTACATAATAGAGATGCTATCATAAATCAAAGAGGGTAATTAGGAATGGAGAGGCTACTTAATGGCTTTCTAGTAGAAAAAAAATAAGAATCCCGCTTAGAGTAAATAAAAAAGTAATATACAGATACATTATAACATAAAAGTAATTCCTTAAAACTTTTATAGAGGACAATATAGACTGCTCATTAATTTCTGGTAGTTATTTAATTCTTGAAAAACACTAAGCACTTACCAGAGAAGGAAACACATGAAAATGACCACATCAAAATTAAAACTGTCAGTTTGAAAAAGTTCACCTTTAACTGGATTAAGTGCCAAGCAACAGAAAAACCGAAAATTTTGCAGTATCTATAAGAATACCTAGAAGACCTAAGGAAATTTTAGAAATTATTAGGAATATAATCAAATAGCTCAAAATAAATATGGGCAAGGAATATGAACAAGCAATTCACAGAAACTGACTACTGAATGAGCTTATGAAAAGGTGCTAGGCTTCACCAATAACCAGGGAAATGCAAATTAAAAGAATAATAATGTGTTACATGTCACTCATCAGAATGTCAATATTAAGATTCAGTTCAGTTCAGTTGCTCAGTCATGTCCGACTCTTTGCGACCCCATGAACCGCAGCATGCCAGGCCTCCCTGTCTATCACCAGTTCCCTGAGTCCACCCAAACCCATGTCCATCAAGTCGGTGATGCCATCCAACCGTCTCATCCTCTATCGTCCCACTCTCCTCCTGCCCTCAATCTTTCCCAGCATCAGGGTCTTTTCCAATGAGTCAGCTCTTCGAATCAGGTGGCCAAAGTTGGAGTTTCAGCTTCAACAACAGTCCTTCCAGTGAACACCCAGGACTGATCTCCTTTAGGATGGACTGGTTGGATCTCCTTGCAGTCCAAGGGACTCTCAAGAGTCTTCTCCAACACCACAGTTCAAAAGCATCAATTCTTCGGTGCTCAGCTTTCTTTATAGTCCAACTCTCACATCCATACATGACCACTGGAAAAACCATAGCTTTGACTAGACGGACCTTTGTTGACAAAGTAATGTCTCTGCTGTTAAATATGCAGTCTAGGTTGGTCATAACTTTTCTTCCAAGGAGTAAGCGTCTTTTAATTTCATGGCTGCAATCACCATCTGCAGTGATTTAGGAGCCCCCAAAAATAAAGTCAGCCACTGTTTCCACTGTTTCCTCAACTATCTGCCATGAAGTGATGGGACCGGATGCCATGATCTTAGTTTTCTGAATGTTGAGCTTTAAGCCAACTTTTTCACTCTCCTCTTTCACTTTCATCAAGAGGCTCTTTAGTTCTTCTTCACTTTCTGCCATAAGGGTGGTGTCATCTGCATATCTGAGGTTATTGATATTTCTCCCAGCAATTGATTCCAGCTTGTGCTTCCTCCAGCCCAGCGTTTCTCATGATGTACTCTGCATGTAAGTTAAGTAAGCACGGGGAGAGTATACAGCCTTGATGTACTCCTTTTCCTATTTGGAACCAGTCTGTTGTTCCATATCCAGTTCTAACTGTTGCTTCCTGACCTGCATACAGATTTCTCAGGAGGCAGATCAGGTGGTCTGGTATTCCCATCTCTTTCAGAATTTTCCACAGTTTATTGTGATCCACACAGTCAAAGGCTTTGGCGTAGTCAATAAAACAGAAATAGATGTTTTTCTGGAACTCTCTTGCTTTTTCGATGATCCAGTAGATGTTGGCAATTTGATCTCTGGTTCCTCTGCGTTTTCTAAAACCAGCTTGAATATCTGAAAGTTCATGGTTCATGTATTCCTGAAGCCTGGCTTGGAGAATTTTAAGCATTATTTTACTAGCGTGTGAGATGAGTGCAATTGTGTGGTAGTTTGAGCATTCTTTGTCATTGCCTTTCTTTGGGATTAGAATGAAAACTGACCTTTTCCAGTCCTGTGGCCACTGCTGAGTTTTCCAAATTTGCTGTATTGAGTGCACCACTTTCACAGCGTCATCTTTCAGGATTTGAAATACCTCAACTGGAATTCCATCACCTCCACTAGCTTTGTTCGTAGTGATGCTTTCTAAGGCCCACTTGACTTCACATTCCAGGATGTCTGGCTCCAGGTGTGTGATCACACCATCATGATTATCTGGGTCATGAAGGTCCTTTTTGTACAGTTCTTCTGTGTATTTCTGCCACCTCTTCGTAATATCTTCTGCTTCTGTTAGGTACCTACCATTTCTGTCCTTTATTGAGCCCATCTTTGCATAAAATGTTCCCTTGGTGTCTCTAATTTTCTTGAAGCGATCTCTAATCTTTCCCATTCTATTGTTTTCCTCTATTTCTTTGCATTGATTGCTGAGGAAGGCTTTCTTCTCTCTCCTTTCTATTCTTTGAAACTCTGCATTCAAATGGGTATATCTTTCCTTTTCCCCTTTGCTTTTCGCTTCCCTTCTTTTCACAGCTATTTGTAAGGCCTCCTCACACAGCCATTTTGCTTTTTTGTATTTCTTTTTCTTGGCGATGGTCTTGATTCCTGTCTCCTGTACAATGTCATGAACCTCCATCCATAGTTCATCAGGCACTCTTTCTATCAGATCTAGTCCCTTAAATCTACTTCTCACTTCCACTGTATAGTCATAAGGGATTTGATTTAGGTCATACCTGAATGGTCTAGTGGTTTTCTCCACTTTCTTCAATTTCAGTCTGAATTTGGCAATAAGGAGTTCACGATCTGAGCCACAGTCTGCTCCCGGTCTTGTTTTTGCTGACTGTATATATTAAGTTTAACAACAGAAAATGTTGATGTGGGTGTGAGTAATGGTATTTTGATATCCTGCTAATCCAAAGTCAAACTGGCAGAACTGCACAAAAGATCAACTTGGTAATATTTATGAAATTGATATAGGTAAATAAAAGTTGTGATAAACTGAGACAGGCTGGGACCTGGGACTTAGAACCTTCTTCTTGCCCCTGGACAGACATCTTCTTAAGCAACGGACTGCAGAGAAACTATAAAGGACTGAAAATAACTACATGCACGTGCAGTTGGGGCAGTTACAAACCGAAAGATACAGAAGGCCCACAAATCATTTGTCATTTCTGAGGTGCTGAGAGCAAAAGCAGGTATGGTGCTCGATCCCTGCACACAGCTCAACCAAGAGGATGGCCTGGTTCAAAGATCCACCCCTACCATGATGCCCTCTAAGGAACCAGCCGGCCCTCCTCTGAAGAGTGATAAACTGCACCTGTTACTTGTTTTTGCTCCCTTGTGCTGCAGCACAGGTCCCACTAAAGCTTTGTCTGAATTTCTCATCTGGCCTCTTATCAATTCCTATAGATTAAAGAGTTCTAGGATCCAGATCAGTATCAAACTAGTCATGAGGAACACACTCAACAATGGCAGAATACACATTCTTTTCAGACAGACATGAACATTCACCATGACAGACCATGTTCTGGGCCATAAAATAAATCTCAATAATATCAAAAGATCAAAACCTTAGATAATATATTCTCTGACCAAAACAAGATTAAATTATAAACTAGTAACAATGAGATATCTTATGAAATCTTCTAATGTTTAAAAATCAAGGAACATATTTGTAAGTACTATATAGGACAAAGAAGAAAAAAGAGAAATTAGAAAATATTTCAAACAATGAGAAAAATCATGGGATGAACAATACTGCACAGTGCTTAGAGGGAATTTATAGCTTTAAATATATTGGAAGAGAAAAAAAGGCTTAAAAATCAATTATCTAAGTTTCTACCTCGAGAAGCTGTAAAAGCTAAAGCAAACTTACAATAAGTGGAAGGGGGAAAAAAATAAGAGCAGAAATCCATAAAATATAAAATAGACAAATAATAAAGGAAATTAACAAAGTCAATTTTTCCTTCTTAAAATTACTTTAAAAATTCAGAGATATCTAGCAAGAACACTTTTTGAAAAATAGAGAACACAAATTGCCAGTGTCAGAAATGAAAATGGGGACAGCACTACAGATCATACAGATATCAAAAGACAGTAATAGAAAATTAGGAGAACTATATGCTGATAAATTTAACTGAAATGGAAAAATTCTTTTAAACAACTTACAAAATCTGACACAAGAAACAATATCTGAATAGCCCTATATCTATTAAAGCATTTCAATCTGTAATCAAAGAACTTTCCACAATAAAGAGGACTTTCAAACACTTGGAAGTCCTAGATACAACAAAAAATAATGGTTGAATATGTAAGCCAGCTTGAAATCAGGAAGAGATTCTCAAAGTGCTCAATATGAAGAGGAATTTCAGATATTGACAGGTAAGGAAGTCAGGGGTTATGGGAGCCAAATGGAGGTCTTAACTTCCATGCAAAAAACCCTCCATTGTTGACTAGGTGCTGAACTTGGAAGGAAAGTATGAGAGACAGATCTCAAGTTCTTGGTAGACTGACGATGAATTCCCTCCCTAAGGCCTGGAGCCTTGAAGAGTTATCCTACTCCTATTCCTGAAACAAGAATTAGAAACAGCTCATTCACCGGCCAAGGAAGGAATAAGCAACGCGGCGTAGACCCTGGGGGCCACAATCCTAAATATTTTTCTCATGTTTCTATCCTTTCTCTTGCCCTGGTTCCTTACTTATTACTGTTTTTAACAAAGATATATATAAATAGTAAAGTATTAAGAAGAACCCCTCAGAATACCAGGCAACCTCTCCACCCCCAACCCCTCCCACCACCCTTCTCCCAGCGAAAGAAAACCTGCTAGAAGTGTTTTGGAGCTTTGGGGGAAGCTTCTGTGAACTCACTAAGAAATAATAAAACCTCTTTTTATATTCACATCACAATGTTCACCACAGGAATGAGTGGTAAGCATTGTATTTCTAAAAGGTCTAATCAATCTTTCTTCTTCATAAAAATCCAAAAGTAACTCTCTCAGTCTCTGGCTCTCTCTCTCACAAACACCTGGAAAAGCAAACAGGTACTTTTTATTTCTTGCAAGTCCACTGAAAGGGAAATGTTACTAAGAGGAGCCTTGATTCAGACAAGGAAGAGACACTGAGAAAGGAACGGAAGTTTGAGTATTTCTGAGAATGGCAGCAGAAACGCAGGGCCAACCAGCAATTTCCCGGATTGGGCTTAAATGTGGGGTGCCTTTGGATGATGAGCTTTAAATGTCAAGTTGTGAAAGCAACAACAAGAGACAGATCCTCTGTGTTAAGGACCTCACAAAAGGCACATGAGCATAAGGGGTCACCTGACCATACTGCGTCGACATCCACTGTAAACTAAGGCCCAGGCACATCATATCTTTTCTGAGCACCATGTAAGCCCTCAGAATTGCCATAGCCAAGAAACTAAACTTCCCAAAACACAAACACAACTTCCCTAAACACAGTGGATACCCAAAACACAGCGGACATAGAAACTTTTGAATGTTCTAGTGGATGGGAACTCAGGGTAGGTCTTATTAAGGAAAATAATGATATTGGTTCTTTAATTAACTACACTCAGGAATGATGCATCTAACCCCTGTGGAGAGACAGAAGTTACCAATATCCTCTCCTGTCTTCCCCTACTCCTAAAGGAAACTTAGAAACATTAAAAAGAATGACCTCGAGCATCCACATCTCTACTGACTGATTTCCATCTCCTGAGAAGGTGACGTTCAGGTGAGCAAGGCAACTTTCCTGGCTATGATTCTGTGGGTTCCTGCTGACTTTTGTTTGTTCCTACCTACCAAGGGAAATAATTCCAAAACTTCTCTGAAAAAGGAAGGGGGAAAAAAAAAAAGCCGAATCTCAATGTGAACAGAGCTCTAGACTTGAGTTCCTCTCCTGAGAATTAAGTGTAGATAGGGAAACAGAAATGGGTCCACCTTGAGAAAGGAGCTTCTAACACATCCTGGGAGGAGGGCTTCTTCAGGCCCCTGAGAACTCTGACACCTGAGGGCCTTGAGGGCGGAAACCAGGAAAGGTGGGAAAATGAAGCAATTATCTAGATGATTCAAGTAAACAACCTCAAATTAAACCAAACTAAGGGGTAAAAAATCCCCCACACATCCTTTCCATGAACAATTGGGATTTGTCAAGTGAATGTAAGTTTTACAGTCAAGATTTTGGGGATAATTGCTGTAATTCTTCACTCTGCATGCATATGCACAATGCAAGAAGCCTCAGCTATGCAACACCTTCCCACACGGGTTCCCTAAAGGAGGTGAAATCATTTACATTGGCTGCCTCCGCATCAACAAACATCGAGAAAGTACAGGAAATTGGGACTTTATGCCTCCTAAGAGCAGCCTTTGGGGCACGTGGGTGTAAACAGATTGATCTTCTAAAAGCTCAGTTTTGATCACCTCATTCCTTTGCTCAGAAACCTTCCACCTCCCCATTATCTAGTAAATCTTGTTTCTGCTCCTTCCTCAGCTATCCAAGTCTCGCCTTTTGCACCTGTTTTCTGACAGCTGTCCAGAATGCTCTCTGGCCTCCAGAAAAACAGCCATCTCCAGTCAGTGCACTTTGTTTATGCTTTGTTTGTGCTCTCCTGGCTCTAAAATCCCCTCTTCCCACCCTTGCTTTTACTGTGTTCATGCCTATTGAAAAGAGTTTTCCTTTTTTAAAAAAATTTTTTCACTGCACTGTGCATCATGTGGACCTTAGTTTCCTGACCAGGGATCGAACTGATACACCCTGCATTGAAGGTGTGGAGTCTTAACCACTGGACTGCCAGGGAAGTCCCAAGTTTTTCCTTCTTTGGATCCGCTAACATGTTTTGCTTTTATTTTCTCAGTATTTGCTAGTTTTACTTGCATTAGTTGATAACAACTATTTGAGCAAGCATTTTAGCTCCTCCACTAAATTTTTCAGCCCCTTTGAGGCTCTCCTCTAATAACTGTAAATCAAATGACCTAAAAGGTCCAGGACGCTACCTTTTCTGGGTTATGTCCCTTCCAGGGAGATGTCGGTTCATAAAATTCCAACTTTTCTAGGATGGATCCCCGATAACCATGTGGGTAATTCGTGATATCTTCTGGCCATAACTGATTATTTGTTTTGGTTGACACCTAAACCATGTATTTGATCTTGTGTATCTTAGAATTTTAATTAAGAGATATAAGAATTAGAGGCTGATGGTGACTAAGTCTTATCAATGGTGGTTCCCTAAAGAGACGGTTTGTAAACTTCTGTACCCGAGTTGCCAAATATATCCTGTTTTGTCCACTCTTATGATACATTGTTTGACTCATCTTTGAATGATACAAAGACACTCTCATACGCTTCCAAAAATTTTCCCTGTTGCTTAAGCTAGCTCAAATTGACTTCCTTTACTTTTGTCAACAGCAACAACAAAAAATTCACTAGTATATTTAGCTCTTATTGTAGCGGTTCAAAAATCTGTTGAATAAAGAGTGATAGGATTGAGTAGAGGTTGTTGGTAGTGATGAAAAAATAAGAAAATGTATCAAGAGATTTGAGAATATTCAAATTTTGGAGTCAGGTGGAGATAAAGTCATTTTGGCCTTTGGATATGTTATTGGGGTCTCCCAGTAATCCAAAGGGGAATCATGGTATATTTGAATTTCTTATAAATCGTGTGTGATCTTCTAAAATCTGAGTTGTCACATATTTCTGGATATTAATTGTTACTTCAGTTTAATATTTGAGGACCTAAAATGTGGAAGGAAATAGAGAGGTACCAGATGGGGAAAGGGAGAGACCTTGCTTTTAAGCAGTTTATAATCTCTTCTGACACTGCAAGATACATAATTATGATAAAATCACTTCTCCAGTCTTAGGTCTAGAAGCAGGTTCTGCGACAGAGATTTGGGCATGTAATGTAATGATGGAATGTTCTGAGGAAAACCCTAAACCAGGAGGAAAATAAGATAAGGAAACAGAAAAAGCCCAGCACTGATGTGGTTTCAGCTATAAACTGGTCCTGGTCCAATCTACTGGGGGACAAGGGTGATGTTGGTGGGCTCTGGAGCATAATCCCCACCACAGATATGTTCCTTCTAGAGGCAAAGGGGCTGCCTCTTTATCCCCTTATTAGTCAGGTATGGGCTATGGGCAGCCTAGGTGGGTGGCAGGTCTCCTCTCCCAGGGTAGGAGACTCCTTTTACAGAGGACAATTCTTTGGAGAAGATGGATAGTCATGAATCCCTTAGCCAAAAATACTCAGAGCAGCTATGGGGTGGATGTAGGGACCCAGTTAAAGGGAATAAAGAGAACCTGAAATGGGGAGCTACAGTATCTACTGCCTCTCACTTAGAATACACTCAGTGTTTTTGGAGTAAGGCTCAAGGTCTCCTACGAAGTATCACAGCACAGAAGCTTAGAAGCCCAGGTAAAGTGAAAAAAGTGAAAGTGTTAGTCATTCAGTGGTGTCTGACTCTTTGTGACTCCCTGGGCTATGGCCCACCAGGCTTCTCTGTCCATGGAATTCTCCAGGTAAGAATACTGGAGTGAATATTCCTTTCTCCAGGGGATCTTCCCAACCCAGGGATTGAACCTGGGTTTCCTGCATTGCAGGCAGATTCTTTACCCTCTGAGTCACCAAGAAAGCCAAGGTAAGTACCCCCAAAAAAGTGTGGTGGACAAGAACTCCATTCTTTCCCTAACTATAGACTGTATCCATTTGTGAAACTAATGAGATCCATAAGAATTTGGTATAAACCTTGAATAACCACGTCTTGCTGAAAACACAAAGAGACTGAAAAGTGAGTTCAGCTAAATGCTCTGGTTACTGTGGTGGTCGTGGTGAAGAAAAGTTCTATCTGGACCCCACCAGCTGGAGTGTCTCATGCCATGTAGCCTAAAAATGCATATTTTCTACTTTGCTCAAAGGCCTTACATGTCTCATCCCACATTAGGATTTTATTTATTGTTTTATTCTTTTTTTAATTAATTAATTTATTTTAGTTGGAGGCTAATTACTTTACAATATTGTAGTGGTTTTTGCCATACATTGACATGAATCAGCCCTGGGTTTACATGTGTTCCCCATCCTGAATCCTCCTACCACCTCCCTCCCCATCCCATCCCTCTGGGTCATCCCATTGCCCCAGCCCTGAGCACTTGTCTCATGCATCGAACCTGGACTGGCGTTCTGTTTCACATATGATAATATACATGTTTCAATGCTATTCTGTCAGATCGTCCCACCCTCACCTTCCACATTAGGATTTTAATCTGTAGCTATCTTTTCAGAAGGAGGTTGAATATAATCTCAAATCAAATAAATTCAGAGTTTTAATGTGACTCCTTCGTCACCATGCTTCCTGATATTTTTCCCTATTCTGTTCCTTTTCCACTCTTTAATCTAGATTTTTAATCTAAATCTTTCCCTTCAGTGATCACCCTTAAAAGAAGTCCTGCTATACACAAGTATGTCTTAATTTTCTTCTAAATTCAAAATGATACTTAGCTTTCCCAGTTCCCACAGTCTTTCAAGTTGATGTTCCCTCCCCCTTCTTCCCTGCAGTTGTCTCCATCTCCCTATCTGATGTAAACCTAAGGTCAAACCATTTTGCTGGTTTTTCCATTTGGCAGTCATCATACATTCCCCACTGCTTTATTAAGCACCTCTTTGGCCTCAAGAAACTCTCCTTATTCATCTGCAATAAGCCCATTATTTAAAGACACTGAAGAAAGAATACTTTATAGACACTACCAATTAGAATAATGTCTGGTTTAGGAATTATGAGTTCCATCACTTAATGCCTTTGGCTTGGTTTGGCTCTTCATGAACTTAGCTTGCCCCTGACCCAGCATGAGTAACTGGATAGCAATATGAAGAGAGCTTTTGGAAAATTCCACCTGTTTAAGATCAACTTGATTTGAAATGAACAAATATTTTCAGACATGGAGCTGGTGGACCAGTGAGGTGGTATGAGACACAAGCGGTTGCCCCTTCAGCTGTGTGATAAAAGCAGAAAGGTGAACATCTGCATTTAACTTCACTGAGCTAGCTGCTAATGTTTCTTAAGAATTCTTTCTCTAGAACTCTGCTTCCTAATCTGGGCTTCCCCAGTGGCTCAGCTGGTAAAGAACCCACCTGCCAAGGTAGAAGATGCAAGAGACACAGGTTCAGTCCCTGAGTCAGGAAGATGCCCCCTAAAGGAGGAAATAGCAACCAACTCCAGTATTCTTGTCTGGGAAATCCCATGGACAGAAAAGGTCTACTGTTCCTGGGGTTACAAAGAGTTCGACACAACTGAGCAAATGCATGTGCAGATGCATACACACACAAATGTACACACACACACACACACTCACACACTGCTTTCCAATCTAAAAACTCTGCCACATATCACTCACTATTCCACATATCACTCTAAAGAAATATCTTTTCTTTAGAGAAGAAGCTGCTTCTATTGGTCTGGGGAACCTTACAAAACTAATTATTAGCATTCTCATACATGCTGGTGGAATTGTAAATGAATACCATTTGGAAAGCAATTTGACCAACTTTAAAGTCCTCATGCCCTTTGACCCAGAGCTTGAGCACTTCTAGGAGATGAACCTGAAAAAATGATCAGAGGTAGAGGCAAAGATTTATCTCCAAAGATATTCACAGCAGGCTTACTTATAATAGGGGAAGGGGAAGGAAATGTACAATAATATAAGATAAGTTAAAAAAAATGATCCTTAAGCAAAATAATCTACATCAATTAAATCAAAGATTGTCAAGAAATTTTTAATAGGACAAGGAAATGCTTATGATGCAATGCTAAGAAAAAAAGAACAAAAAATTTGAAGCTAAAACATTTTCAAACATCTATATCAAAAGAAGGAATGAAATATTTAAAAATGTTAAATGTTAGATCCGACCACAGTTACTAACTAGGCTATGGATTATGGATGATTTTTTTTTTCTTCTTTAAACTTTTCAGTGTTTTCAATAATTTTGAAATATTTGATAATTTTGAAAATGACTGTGTGTAATTTTGTCAACTCAAATAAAACAAAAAATAAGTCACTTTAAATTACAAAGTTAATAGTATTACCAAAGCTGTGTCTCTTCAGATACAGCTCAGAGGAATTTGCAAAGTTTCCTTAAGGGGACAGAAGAAGAGGGTGTGGGATACAGGCAAGGAAGAGAGAACAAAGGGAAAGAAGGGCAAAACCCTTAACTGTACCTGCCTCACGGTAAGACATCAAGCCAGCTATTTATGCATCCTTGAGAACTGCTGTCTAAATCACTTGCCTTCAACTGGAAAAGTACACTTTCCTTAAGGAAAAGGTGTCAAAAGACCCTGATGTTCAGAAAGGTTGAAGGCAGGAAAAGAAGGGGATGACAGAGGATGAGATGGTTGGATGGCATCACCGACTCAATGGACATGAGTTTGAGTAAGCTCCAGGAGATGGTGAAGGACAGGGTAGCCTGGCATGCTGCAGTCCATGGGGTTGCAAAAAGTCGGACACGACTGAGTGATTGAACATTAAGGTATCATTAGGTTCACAGTTTAACTTTTAGGAGTAAAACTATTTTACATGTTTCCTAGAAAGTGTCTTCCTAAAAAAAAAGAAATCTGCCCTGTCAGCCTCTAGGGACAAGGGTATTAATACTACTGCATTAACTTTTTAAATTTTAAATGATAGTAAGGAGACAGCAGTGACATAGAGGCAAAGTTCAGTTTAACAACACTTTGCTAAGATGATTATTGATTCATTTTATGATAGTATTACCAGAGCAGTATCAAAAACAGTCTAATTTGACTCCCTCAGTTTATAGGTATGAAACTGATGTCCACAGATACAGGAAATCTTCACGTTTGACTTGGCAATAAAAATTCCAGCTTTGTCTACAAGTTCAAAATATCTTTCCATAATATCATGCTACTCTACCATTTTGCCATCTATTGAAAAAATCTAGAGGAATGACTCTATCACATAGGAAGATTAAGTTTAACCACTTTATATTGTAAATTACCTAATTTCTTCTTCAATTCAATTATATTGTCACTGACTGCAAAGGACTGAATTGTGTTCCCCACCCTCCCATTTATATATTGAAGCCCTAACTCCCAACATGATAGTATTTGGAGGTGACGCCTTTGAGAGGTAATTGGGTTTAGATGAAATCATGAGGATGGGGTCCTCATGATAGGATTAGAGCCCTTAGAAGAAGAATATGTTCTTTCTCTCTCTTCCATTTGGGGATGCAACAAGAATAAAGCCATCTTCAAACCAGGAAGAGGATTCTCACCAGGGTCTGACCAGGCTGACACCCAGATCTCAGACTTCTCAGCCTCCAGAATTGCAAGAGAGCAGTGTCTGTTGTTTAAGCCACTTTGTTGTTGGTTAGTCACTAAGTTGTGTCCCACTCTTTGTGACCCCACAGAATGTAGCTTACCAGGCTCCTTTGTCCATGGGATTTTCTAGGCAAGAGTACTGGAGTGGGTTGCCATTTCCTTCTCCAGGGGATCTTCCTGACCCAAGGATTGAACCCATGTCTACTGCACTGATAGGCAGATTCTTCACTGCTGCTGCTGCTGCTGCTGCTAAGTCGCTTCAGTCATGTCCGACCCTGTGTGACCCCATAGATGGCAGCCCACCAGGCTCCTCTGTCCCTGGGATTCTCCAGGCAAGAATACTGGAGTGGATTGCCATTTCCTTCTCCCCTTCACTGCTGAACCACCATTAAAGCCACTTAGTGCATGGTATTTTGTTATAGCAACCCAAACTGACTAATATACTGATGTAGCCAGATTTTTGACATGTAAGAGGCCCTTAGCTAGGTAATTCTCTTTTCCTGCCTTTCTTTATTTGCACACAAATCTATTATTAGAAAGTAAATTTCCTATGTGCTAGAGTTTAATAAAGCATAGTTACCCAATGCAAAGTTTGCTTCTATACATTCAAAGCAGTTCACTTGTTTGAAGGGAACACACTTTTAAATATGACATCTGCTGATGGTCACTGATTATCACAATATGAAGTAAAAACTAATATGTACAGAGTCTATTAGAAATGCTTTCTATGGATTATCTCATTTTGATAAGTTGATAGCCCTATTAGATAGATACTATCATAGAAAAAAGGTAACTAAAGGTAACTAAGTTAACTAATCACACAGGTGGATTTGGGATCTGAATCTAGTTAAGCTTGATTCCATTGTCCAAGTGCTTGATAGCTCTGCTATATTGCCTTTCAATGAAAAGAATATTCCATCTGTCTTTACTATTGATCAAATAATTGTTTCAAGGTCTTGTAGAAAGAATGCTTGAACATATGAACTGAGGAATTCAGGAAGGACCCTTGTAAGTAATGACACTTCTAGCCTTGACCAAAACACAAACAAACAGATATCATCAGTGAGCAGAATTTTAGACTTAGAGAGAGAACCTGGTATAAAAGAAGAAAAAGAAACAGGAAAGGGAAAATAGAGTTTTCAGTGGTTGGTATATACAGACAGAGGGTAGTTCATAATGACCACATCTACCATTCATATGTGATCCTTTCATGGATCACAGCCTTGTAGTGGCAAAGGGGCTTGCATAACTCAGTGAAGCTCTGAGCCATGCTGGAGTTGGACCATAAAGAAGGCTGCATGCCAAAGAATTGATGCTTTTGAATTGTGGTGCTGGAGAATACTCTTGAGAGTCTCTTGGACAGCAAGAAAATCAAACCAATCAATCCTAAAGGAAATCAACCCTAAATATTCATTAGAAGGACTGATGCTGAAGCTCCAATACTTTGGCCACCTGATGCAAAGAGCCGACTCATTGGAAAAGAACCTGATGCTGGGAAAGATTGAAGGCAGGAGGAAAAGGGGGTAACAGAAGATCAGATGATTTGACAGCATCACTGACTCAATGGACATGTGTTTGAGTAAACTCTGGGAGACAGTGGAGGACAGGGAAGCCTGGTGAGCTGCAGTCCATGAGATCCCAAATAGTCGGACATGACTTAGCAACTAAGCAACAATAATTGCACTAGAAAGTTCTAGCTGCTTTCCTAAATCCATTTCCCAGTTTGGAAAAGCACTAGTTCCTTCCTAACCTATGCCCTGTATCTTAATTTTTTCAGTTACGTGAGCTAACACATCCACTTTAGTGTTTAAGCATGTCTGGGTTGAGTTTTCTGTTTCTGAGTCAAACTTTCTACCTAGTATAGCTGACTTAGATCACAGCTCCAGCACCAGGTTTTATATATGTTCCATAGTCAGTGCCCAACAGATACCTTCATAGATGATTGATTCAGAGTTACTATTCCATGATTTAAGTCATTTATATCTCAGTTGGTCTCAAGGATTTTGACTGCAGTATTAATTTCCTATTATTGCTATCATAAATTACCACAAACTTGGTGATTTAAAGCAACATACATTTATTCTCCTACAGTCTAGAGGCCAGAAGTCTGAAATCAGTTTCCCTGGGCTAAAGTCAAGGTGTCAGCAGAACTGATTCCTTCTGGAGGCTCTTAGGAATGATCTGTTTCCTTGCCTTTTCTAGCTCCTGGAAGCTGCCTGCATTCCTTGATTTATGATCCCTGTAACCTCTGGAGAAGGCAATGGCACCCCACTCCAGTACTCTTGCCTGGAAAATCCCATGGACAGAGGAGCCTGGTAGGCTGCCGTCCATGGAGTCGCTAAGAGTCGGACACGACTGAGCGACTTCACTTTCACTTTTAACTTTCATGCACTGGAGAAGGCAATGGCAACCCACTCCAGTATTTCTTGCCTGGAGAATCCCGGGGACGGGGGAGCCTGGTGGGCTGCTGTCTATGGGGTCGCACAGAGTCGGACACGACTGAAGCGACTTAGCAGTAGCAGCAACCTCTTGCTTCTTTTGTCACATTTCCTATTTCTTCTCGAGTCAAATATCCCCCGATTCTCTTATAAGGATGCCTGTGATTACATTTAGGGGTCACCTGGATAATCCAGGGACCTTCCCTGATGGCCCAGTGGTAAAGAATCTGTCTGCCAATGTAGGAGATGGGGATTCGATCCGTGAGTTGGGAAGATCCCCCGGAGGAGGACATGGCAACCCACTCCAGAATTCTTGCCTGGGAAATCCCACGGACAGAGGAGCCTGGTGGGCTGCAGTCCGTGCGGTTGCACAACTTAGTGACTGAGCACATGCGCTCAGGAAAGCAGATAATCCAGAATAATCATCCCTTCTCAAGACCCTTGCCCTGATGACATCTGCAAAACCCTCATATCCAAATAAGATAGCATTCAGGGGTTCCAAGGATTAGGACTTGGATATCTCTGGGGGTCATTGTTTAACCTCTCATAATTGCCTGACTTTAAATTTGAAAAAATTAGTGAAAATCAGGCATTTAAATTTTTTTGTTTATTTGGTTGTTTTTATTCCATACATGAGTGAATTCCCACAGCATTGGACTTTCTCCATTTGACTTATTTCATGCAGCATAATACCTTCAAGTTCTGTCCATGTTGTCAGAAATGACAGTTTCATTATTTTTTATGGTTGAGTAGTATTCCATTGGAGAAGGCAATGGCACCCCACTCCAGTACTCTTGCCTGGAAAATCCCATGGATGGAGGAGCCTGGCAGGCTGCAGTCCATGGGGTCGCTAGGAGTCGGACACAACTGAGCGACTTCCCTTTCCCTTTTCACTTTCATGCATTGGAGAAGGAAATGGCAACCCACTCCGGTGTTGTTGCCTGGAGAATCCCAGGGACGGGGGAGCCTGGTGGGCTGCCGTCTATGGGGTCACACAGAGTCGGACACGACTGAAGCGACTTAGCAGCAGTATTCCATTCCATATATACACCATATCTTCTTTATCTATTAACCCATCAATGGACACTTAGGTTGTTTCCATATCTTGGCTATTGTAAATAATGCTGCAGTAGACATAGTCTTTTCATGTTCTCTGGATGAACACCAGAAATGAAATAACTGGATCATATTTTAGTTCTACTCTTACTTTTTTGAGAGATCTCCATACTGTTTTCCACAGTAGCTGCAACAATGTACAACCTCACCATCAATGTCTAAGAATTTCCCTTTGTCCATATCTTCTCCAACATTTTTTTCTTACCTTTTTGACAACAGCTATTCTAACAAGTGTGAGGTGATATCTCATTGTAGTTTTGATTTGCATTTCCCTAATAATTAGTGATGTTGAACATCTTTTCATGTGCCTGTTAGACATCTGTATGTCTTTAGAAAGATGTCTATTCAGATCTTCTGCCTATTTTTTAATGTTGTTGTTTTTGAGATGTATGAATTCCACATATGTTTTGGATATTAACCGCTTGTAGGGCAAATGGAAAATCAGGCACATTTAAGATCTTAAAGATATCTGAAAATCTCCAATATCTTCATTTTGAAGATGTAGAAACGAAGACCTGATGAGGTGACTTATTCAAGGTCACATAGCCATAACTAGAAATAAGGCCTTTTAAGTCCAAGCCATGTACCCTTGACAGTCTGCCATGTTCCTGTTGCAATTTAAAGTGTAATCCATAATCCAAATTACCATACGTTTTTATTTTTGTTCATATAAGAAAGTTACAAAATTTTTCCAAACTTAGCCAAATAAACCTCAAATCAATAAATAGTTAAAATCCTTTCTAACCTCTCTGGAAGTCTGTACCAAATTAGCTTCTGGATGGCTTTGTATTTTTATACTGATAATTTCTCCTGTAATTTTGTACATTTTCTAGTTTTTACCAATTTAGTCAATAATTGCTTAAGAATGCCATTACACAATATATTGAAAAAGGCCAAAGTAATTCCATCACCCTATATTTGTCCTGTTTCATTTATCTCATCTTGAATGTGCAGTGAGCATAATGATGTCCTCTACTCAGTAAATCTGTTTTCAATGGACTGAACCACTCTGGATCTTTCAGTTACTTCAAAGTACATCATAGTTTCAAATACACTGATCTACCATTGCACTTCTTTTTAGAATGCCTGGTAAACAGGATTGGATTTTCTCCATAATTACAGCATTAGACATAATTTTATACAAATGTATATTTGTAGTAAATCATCTGTGCCATATTTTGGCTTGAGTCAGCATTGAGGTATGTGAAGGGTGATGTTTTGGGTCTCAAAAATGAGTAAGCTGTGTCCTCAATTATGTTCTGCGTTTGTTACATGCCTTTTTAAGCTAGCATCATTATAGACTTGCTCGTGGTAGTCACTGTCTAGTCAAAATGCATAGTCCATTGAATTACTTGAAAACAAGCTAGCATTAGTTAGGCAAATATTATTGTTCTGACAAACATAATTTTTTCCTTACATGGAACAACTTCCAAAAGTATCCTATGAGAAAGAAAGCTTTTCACATCCTGATTACTCATCCCTATAAAACAATCCACTAGATTTTCATGACAAAAACAGATTCACTTCTTTTTTTCCCCATAGATGCAGAGGCAGCAAAAGTAGTAGTAAAAATATGTAACTTATTAAAATCCAAGAGTCTACTGTGGACCAGGCTCAGAATTGGGAATATCCAAATTCATCATTTGAAGGAGGGAAGACTGGTGTGCTGCAGTTCATGGGGTCACAAAGAGTGGATGCGACTTAGCAACTGAATAACAACAAATTCGTCCTTATATTCAATCTTCATAGTATCCTGGGAGTGTGAGTGCCATTATTCCCACTTTATAGAAGAGAGAATTCAGGCTTTTGGACTTACGGAATTAGCCCAAAGTCACAGTGAAAGTGAAAGTGTTAGTCACTCAGTCTTGTCCAACTCTTTGGGACCCCATGGACTGTAGCCTCCCAGGCTCCTTTGTCCATGGAATTCTCTAGGCAAGAATATTGGAGTGGGTTGCCATTTCCTTCTCCAGGAGATATTCCTTACCCAGGGATTGAACCTGGGTCTCCCTCGTTGTGGGCAGACTCTTTACCAAGTGAGGCACCAGGGAAGACCCCAGCTATCTATTTAAGTGTAATCAACAGTCTCAAAACACGTGGCTTAAAACAATACCTGTTCTCACAGTTATTGTGGCTTCCCTAGCTGATTTTCCAATGGTTTCCCTGGGTTCATTCATGTGGCTGAAGGCAGCTGGAGAGCGTCTAGGAGCAGGGCTCAGCTGGGGATGGCTGCACCTCTCTTTCCCTCTGTGTGTTTACTTTATTGAACTATAGTTTATTTACAATATTGTGTCAGTTTTAGGTATCAGTGTCAGATTCTTCTTCCCTTTATCTCAGTTCCTATTACCTGATACATCATATTCAGGTTTCTTCAAAAAAATAAAAGACATGCTAATACACAGGAAAACAATCTGAAGATATAGAGCAACCAAGAGGACCAGATTCATATATAACACAAACTTTGGAATGCTCAGATAATAAATTTAAAATAACTATGATCAATATACTAGAACCCATGGCAAAAAATAGACAGCACATAAGAATAGATGGGTAATGTAAATAAAGAGATGGAAACTTTAAGAAAGGATCAAAGGAAATGCTAGAAATAAAAAATGTTGTAATACAAATAAAGAATGCTTTTGATGAACTTATCAATTAACTGGACATGGCCAAGGAAAAAAAAATCAATGAATGTGAAGATGTAAATATAAACTTTCCACGCTGGAATACAAAGAGAAAAAATAATAGGTGGGGGAAAAAAGCAGAATCTACAAGAGCTGTGAAACAATTTCAAAAGCTTTAACATATGCATAATTAGAATACCAAAAGTAAGAGAGAGAAAAGAAAAAATACTGAAGTAATAATGGCGAAGAATTTTCTAAAATTGATGACAGACAGCAAACCACAGATCCAGGAAGCCAGATAATCACAGATAATACCAAGCAAGATGAAGACCAAAATATCTACATCTAGGCATATCATATCTGAGCTGCAAAAAACAAAAGATATAGAGAAAATCATGAAAGATATAGACAATAAAAACACCTTTCCTGTAGAACAAGAGTAAGAATTATAGCAGATGTCTCATCAGAAATCACATAAATATTTCATTCCATTCTCTTCTTAAGTATTAAAAGAAAAAAAAATTCACCATTCTAGAGTCCTGTATAAAGTGAGATTAACCTTCAAAGGTGAAAGATAGACTTTCTCAGGACAAAAATTGAGGGACTTCATTACCAGCAGTCTTCCCATACAAGAAACATTAAAAGACATTTTTTAGGGAGTAGGAAAATGGTATAGGCCAAAAGCTTGAATCTATAGAAAAAGGAGGAGTATTGGAGGAAAAATAAATAATGAAAAAATTATTTTATTTTTCTCTCTATATATATTTTTTGGTCTCACAGCTTATGGGATTTTAATTCCCTGACCAGGGATTGAACCCAGGTCTTTGGTAGTGAGAGTGAAGAGTCCTAACCACTGGACTGCCAGGAAATTCCCTATTTTTCTATTCTTAGTCTGTGTAAACAATAACCACTGTTAAAGTAATAACAGTAATCTTATATTGGGTGATCTCAGCATATGAATAAGTAAAATGAATGACAGCAATGTCATAGGAAATGGGAATATTCTGTAGTGCATTAACTGCATTGCAAGTGAAGTGGTATAGTGTTATTCAAAAGTGTTAACCAAGAGAGGTATTGGAATTATTCGACATTCTCAATTAAAAACAAAAAGGCAAAAAAAGGAGTAAAAAGAAACAAAGAACAAATGCAATAAATAAAAAGCAGTTGTACACATATAGTAAATATAACCTCACTATAAGTAACCACTTTAAATGTGAATGGCCTAACTACAGCAGTTAAAAGGCAGAGTTTCAAAGTGTGTTAAAAAAAAAAGAAAATTATATAAAGGAAATCACTTTTGAAATAAAATAGGTAAATGAAAAAGGGATGGTGAAAGATATACCATGTTAACAATCAAAAGAAAACTGAAATAGTTGTATTAATTTCAGACAAAGCAGGCTACAGAACAAGAAAACTTACCAGAAATAAAAAGGAGTTTTACATAAGGATCAATTCTCCAAGAAGACATCATAATCTTACAAATGTATAGACTTAACAACAGAACATCGAAATAAATAAGGGAAAAATTGATAAAACTGTGAGGAGAAATAGACAAATTCACTAGCATATTGGTTAAAGGGCACAAACATCCAAATGTAAGATGAATAAGTTCTGGGTAACTAATGCAGAGCATATTGACTATTAATATAATTAACAGTACTGTATTGTATACTTGAAAGCCATTAAAAGAGTAAATCTTAAATGTTATCACCACACACAAATGGTCCTTATAGGAGGAGATAGAAGTGTTAGCTAATCTTATTGTAGTCATTTTGCAATATGTGCTAAGTCGCTTTAGCCGTATCCAACTCTGCAACCCTATGAACCTATGGACTGTAGCCTGCCAGGCTTCTCTGTCTAGGCATGAATACTAGAGTGGGTTGCCATATCCTCCTCTGTTTTGCAACATATACCTTATCAAATCAAATCATTACATTGTACACCTTAAACTTACATATGTTATATTTTTATGTCAGTTAAACTAGGAAACATGTAAAGAGAGAGCTCAGACTCATTACCCCACCCAGGTTCCTTTGTGTCCATAATATTTTACAACCTGGGCTTCCCTGGTGGCTCAGACGGTAAAGAATCCACCCACAATGCAGGAGACCTGGGTTCGATCCCTGGGTTGGGAAGATTCTCTGGAGGAGGAGATAAAACCTACTCCAGTATTCTTGCCTAAAGAATCCCCATGGACAGAGGAGCCTGGCGGGCTACATACAGTCCATGGAGTCGCAAAGAGTCAGACATGAGCGACTAAGCACATATGTTTTCTTAATGTCTGCATCCATATAACCAAAGTACCAAGTAACATATATTTTATATACTAGATTGAAAGGAACCACAGCCCCCCATCAAGAGGGATATAAAATGGGGAAAATGGAAATCTAAAGCACTCTAAGACACTAGTTTGGAACCATAAAGGGAACAAAAGGAAAGCTATTATGTAAATACAAAGGGACTTAAATTTGAAACAAAGGGTGTTAGATATACAATTTAGACATTAAAAAAGGGAGAGAGGGTTGATTTTAAAGTATTCTGCCCATTAAGATGATTCCTTAATTCTGTCTGAATATTAGCCTTCACCTGGTAGGGCCTAGTGGTGTGATAACTGGCTTCACACCATCTATACCCCTGAGTTCAGTATCAACATTGAAAAGCTCAGGGGCCAGAAAGAAATCAACATATCAGCCTTATTACTGACAAAGCTGATTGCAAGATGTGGCTCAGATGGGTTTTCTAATATTTGTCTTTCTAATCAAGAGCTCCAAAAGGTCTCACCTGAGTGAGAGTGTGGCCATAAAAGATGATGTATTCTATGCATCTGAGTCTGTGCTAAAGAGGTGGATGAACCTAGAGCCTATCATACAGAGTGAAATAAGTCAGAAAAACAAATATCATATATTAATGCATATATTTTGCATGTATATATATATATATATATCAATGCATATAATAATGCATTACTTTGCCAACAAAGGTCCATCTAGTCAAAGCTATGGTTTTTCCAGTAGTCATGTATGGATGTGAGAGTTGGACTGTAAAGAAAGCTGAGCACCAAAGAATTGATGTTTTTGAACTGTGGTGTTGGAGAAGACTCTTGAGAGTCCCTTGGACTGCAAGAAGAGCCAATCAGTCCATCCTAAAGGAAATCAATCCTGAATAATCCTTGGAAGGACTGATGCTGAAGCTGAAACTCCAATACTTTGGCTACCTGATGCAAAGAACTGACTCATTTGAAAAGACCCTGATGCTGGGAAAGGTTGAAGGCGGGAGGAGAAGGAGATGACAGAGGATGAGATAGTTGGATGGCATCACTAACTCAATGGACATGAGTTTGAGTAAGCTTCAGGAGTTAGTGATGGACAGGGAGGCCTGGCGTGCTGCAGTCCATGGCATTGCAAAGAGTTGGACACGACTGAGTGACTGAACTGAACTGAACTGAATGCATATATATGGAATCTAGAAATATGGTATTGATGAACCTATTTGCAGGGCAGCAGTGGAGATGCAGACAAAGAGAACAGACTTATGGGCATGAGGGGTGGGTAGGAAGGAGAGGATGGGACAAATGGAGAGAGTAGCATGGAAATACATACACTAACATATGTAAAATAGATAGCCAGTAGGAATTTGCTGTATGACTCGGGGAACTCAAACCTGGACTCTGTGACAACCTAGAGGGGTGGGATGGGGTGAGAGGTGGGAGGGAGGTTCAAAAGGAAGGGACATATGTATAACTATGGCTGATCCATGTTGATGTATGGCAGAAACCAACACAATATTGTAATTATTCTTCAATTAAAAATAAATTAAAAAACAAAAAAATATGATGCATTCTATATCGAAGTTCCTCACTTCTGCAGTACAGAGTGAAGGACTGAATATACAAATGGATAACAGCCAGACCAAATGTAAAGACAGAACTCTGATCCAGAACCCGCAGCACCTAGCCCAGGAAGCCAGCCTACTATCTGCAAGTCAGACTTCACAAAGTCAGAATGCTCTCTAGTAACTGGTCCAGGAAGCTAAACAATAATGCCTGTAAAGATCAGCCCAAAGTGGCCACAACTTGTTTAACAGTTGACAGTTTCTCTAATGTTCATTCCTACTTCCAGTATAGGACCTACTGTGCGTGCGTACTAAGTAGCTTCAGTCATGTCTAATACTTTGTGACTCTATGGACTGTAGCCTGCCAGACTTCTCTGTCCATGGGATTCTCCAGGCAAGAATACTGGAGTGGGTTGCCATTTCCATTCTCATTTAGTGAGTCTTTGTTTATTTCCACAGGAGAGCGAAAAGGAGAAAGGTCACAGGATCTCTCTGTCAAGGGTAGCCTAGACCCTGACTTGGCCTTGGGGCAGAGAAGTTAGGAGCAAAGTTAGATGTAAAGGTCTCCCAATATTCAGCTCTGAAAAAGAGAATAGTTTCTGCTGGGCTGCCCAATCCTGCTTCCCGATTTTACTGATCAAATGCACCCCTTCCAATACCTTGGAAATGAATAGTGAGTTATGAGTGGAGGTGAAATTTATTCCCCTGTAGGATGTGTGAAGAGTAGGAAATAAGTCTAATCTTAATGTATAGTATTCGGTCCCTGCAACTTTAATTCTTTCATGTCTCAACACTATGTATGGTGGTATTATCAACATCATCACCATCATCATGATCAAAGGGAATATACTGGAATCAAATAAAAACCAAGAAACTAGTAGCTCTCCTGACAGGCTGTTCTGTGTTATCCCAGAGTTATTCTACCCAGAATTTTCCCCCTGCTTAAAATCTACATAATTAGGAAATGATTACTAAGTTCAACTGGACTTCACACCCCTCTAAAAATCAATACTGGGGCCCATACGTAAAGTTACTTTTTCTTAATGCTCCCTGATTTGTGGAGAAAGGAAAGAACAGAGCAAGGAGCCACTCCCCCCATAGGGTGAAGCACTGGGATCCACAGTCCAAGAATGGGGAGGGGAGTAGACAGGATTTCCCTACTATCAATCTCTTTTGCAATAAAATAGGTGACACAAAGATGATTCATTATATAACAACAGCCTGCCAACAGCTTCCCTGGGTGAACAATATAGACACAACTTGTGCAAGGTTTTCCATCTAGGGTGAGCTCAAAATACATGAAAGGAATTCATATACAGTCCTGGCTGTCAAAACTAAGAAACTTCTCAAAGGCTCGAGAAAGCCATCGTGAGACTAAGTAGGACTCATTTTGATGCTCTCAATTCAGAACGAAAAACAAATTTGTGCTTGTAGCAATGTCTTCATTGGATAAATAATAGCGTCTCTTCATTGTCCAAATAATTTGTATTAAAACTCAGTTTGGACAATGCAATAAATAAAGTGCCTTTCTCGGCACATTGTGTCCTGATCATGATGAAAAGTGTGATTAAACTTTGTGTCTCCTAACATGATTAAGAAGGATCAGTTATTACATAGAGGTGCAGAGCAAAGACAAATGCATCTCCATCAGAAGCAGAAAGTCACTGCCTATGCAGATGCTCCCAAGTTGTGGGTACAGATGACACCACAGCACATCCCTGAGGTGGCCACAGAGCTTAAAGAACAATTCGAGTCTTTGTGTAAACAGCAGAGTGACACTGGTTTGAGAGAGAGTGAATGAGTGGATATCCATATATGAGTGGATAAATGTTAGAATAAACTTGTGCAGAGTAAGAGACTACTGCTACTGAGAATCAACTGCAGAATGTACGGATAGTTTACATGTGATCCAAAGCTTTTCATCTTTATTCATTTCATAATAGAGAGTTTCATATCCTGTGGAGTTAGCCCTGGAGGGGGTGAAAATCAAGTTTTCCCCAAGGAATTAAAGTCATGGTCTTCTATGGATGGATCAACCAAAAATATTTATTCAGTATTTATAAATAGTAAAAGCTTTTGCTAAATATAATAAGTGATGTGTGTAGTAATATGTTTAAGCCCTTGTCTTTTTTTTTCTTATTTAGTAGTTATGTCCAGAACAGATCTGTGACATAATCAATATCTTAGCATTTTTTTCACTTTAAAAATTGAATTATAGTCGGTTTACAATGTTATTTTCAAGTGTACAGCAAAGTGATTCAGTTACGCATACATGAATATGTGTGTGTGTGTGTATATATATATAAATCCTTATATATATTTATATATATATATATATAAATCCTTTTTCAGATTTTTCCCTTATAGATTATTACAAGATACTAAACATAGTTCCTTGTGCTACAGAATATGTAAGCTCCGGGAGACGGTGAAGAACAGGGAGGACTAGTGTGCTGCAGTCGATGGGATCACAAAGAGTCAGACACAACTTAGTGACTGAACAACAACATATATGTTAATCCCAAACTCCTAATTTATTGCACACTGCCTTCTCCTGTGGTAATTATAAGTTTGTTTTCTCTGTGAGTCTGTTTCGGTTTTGTAAATAAGTTCATTTGTTTCATTTTTTAAAATTCCACATACAAGCAATACCATATTTGTCTTTCTCTGTCAGCCCTTGTCTTTAAAAGGCTTCTACTTTTGTTGGGAGGTAATCCTCAAAGTGATCTTCCTGACTAAGATGACTAACCTCACAAGGAAGCAAAGTGTCACAAGAGAATCAATGTCCTGAGACCAGAAGTCATCCCATCAGCAGCTCAACATACAGTTTAAAAGTGAGATTTTTCAGGACTTCCTTTATGGTCCAGAGGTTAAGAATTCTCTAGCCAAAGCAGGGGACATGGGTTCAATCCCTGGTCCAGGAAGATTCCACATGCTGCAGAGCAACTAAGCCTGTGCACTGTAACTACTGAGCCCACAAGCTGCAACTACTGAAGCCCAAACCCTAGAACCTGTGCTCTGCATCAGGAGAAGCAACCGCAATGAGTAGCCCAAGCACTGTAATGAAGACTAGCTTCCCACTTGCCACAACTGAAGAAAGCTCACGCACAGCAAGGAAAACCCAGTGCAGCCAAAAATAAATAATAAAATAAATGAATAAATAATTAAAAATTTTTTTTTATAAAATGAAGTGTCCAGGTCTGACAGATTTAGGCTCAGTTTCCACCTCTAACACCCGCTGTGTGATCTTGAGTACTTGGTTCAACTCCCTTTTGCCTCAGTTTCCAAATCTATAAAATAGGATGAATAATACATATGTGCCTGTGAGGCTTTAGCAGAGCCTGTCCAGGAGTAGGAACACCACAGACGGCAGCTACTCCCTTTTCCAATTTCAGTCAGCACTAGAAAAATGAAACAGGCATCTGCAAATTTGTTTTTTACTACTATTTTTATATTTTGTTGTAGTTACCCTCCTTCATCATGAAGGAATATTCACGGTGAAAATGTGTCTCCTACCCTGGGTGAATTCATGAGCTGTGAAAGGGAGCTCTTATCTATGAGGATTTGCCAAAATTTGGATATGAATGAGCCAGGAAGCAGCACAGATGGAGAGTGTGGACACCTGAATTCATGTCCATTTTGCTCACCGTTGTAAGTGGTACTTTAAGTTCCTTCATTTGGCTAAGTCTCGGCTTTCCCATTTATCAAATGGGAAAGATGGGAAGAAAGTTCCACTTACTGAATGTCAGGCACAGTGATAAACACGTTCTGAATCACATTCTGTGTATCCCATCTCGTTGAGTCTTTACCCCAGATCTCCAAAGGACCCAGTTTATCCTCATTTTCAGGTCATGGAACTGAAGATAATGGAATCTGGTACCCAGAGTTTTGTAGCAAGGCAGGGTCACTTGGTAGTAAGAACACAGGCTTGGATTCAGATCAACTCAACTGAAATGTGTCCTGGCCAGGGCTGCCTTAAATAAGCTGCTCAGCACCTCTCAACCCCAGTGTTCTCATCTGTAAAAGGGGATAACAACACATACCTTTCAGTCCTAAAATAAAACAATTACTGTGTGTTAAGTGTCCACGTTAGATCCTGGCACTTAGCTGATTGTGTAAATGTACCTATGAGGACACAGACCATGATCTGATGTCAAAATGTGTCAGATGACAAGGGCACACTAAAAACACCTGGATCTAGACACAGACTCAGGGAAATAATATTGGCCTAGATGGGCTTCTGTGAAAATTCTGATATCATCTCCTGCTCCCCTGCCTTTGATCCTCTTAAAGCAGATAAATTGCAGAGTTGTTCCTGAAAGAAAAAGCCTTCAATTCAGTTCTCCTGCCTTCCTATTTAATGACTGGTGTTTATGTCCAACTCACAGCTGTTCTTGCAGGTATAGAAAGAAAAAAAAGTCATGATACAAAGCCTCTGAGTTTACATCAGGGCCATGAGGTTCATTTCAAAGTGTTTTTAGGGAGCACTATGTGCCAGGCACTCTTTTAAGTGTGAGTTCACATCAGTAAATGAGATGGATAAAGATCTCTGCACTCAGGGAGCTTACTGTTTAGCAGGGTGAAAGATAAGAAATAGAATAAATAAGTAAATTATACTGTATGTGAGAAAATAATCAAAGTGCTATGCAAAAAAAAAAGCAAAATTTGATTGGGAACGTGGGGATGGGATAGATTGTGACAGCTTTTAAACTGGTTTCCAGAAAGCCTCACCCATCTGGCATATAATTAATATCACCTCAGAGAAAATAGCTCTGAGCTGAATCTGCAGATGATTAGTGCTGTTTTGTGTGAAAAGTGGATTAAAATGATAATTCATGAATAATTATTTTAATTGATGCTTGAGTATCAGAGAGGCAATGAACTTACTGGTGGGATAGGAAGGTGTGTCTGTGCTCAGGGATGTTCATGTTCATTTATTGAAATGGATTTTCCATTATTCATGTCTCTTGTTTGGATACAAGGTAACTCTTCCAGGTAATCATGAGTCAATCTCTTTACTTAGAAATATCTCCCCACTTATTCTCTCCTGGTAAGCAGAATGGGTTAAAAATAACTCTGAGAAACCTCAAAATTATCAACCAAGAATTAGAGGAGAGAGTGCAGCCAGATGGCTAAAATAGCACCATGGTGTGTATCAACACCGACCTGCCCATATGCAGGTGGCAGAACTCATGGGAAATTTTCCTCCACTCGGTACTTAATGGGGATACCTCATCCAATGAAAAGATGACACTATGCATAATGCTTGTAATTAACTCATGCCCTAATGATGCCATGGAATAATCTAGGCAAGAATATTGGAGTGGGTAGCCATTCCCTTCTCCAGGAGATCTTCCCAACCCAGGGATCAAACTCGGGTCTCCTGAATTGCAGGCAGATTCTTTACCACCTGAGTGAAGCCCCTTTCAGAAAAAACTAATGATGCCAAACAACCACTAAAAATAGTGTTACAGAAGAATATGCAATTATTGAAAGATGATTAGAGCATGTGTTATGATACTATTTTTATAGTTTACATATAAATAAAAGAAGTCAAAATATTAACAGAGTTATCTCTAGGTGGTAGACTTATGGTGATTCTTATTTTCTTCCTTTTATACAATAAAGAGGTAGTTTTTTGCACAAAAGAAGATAAACAGTAAAATTTACAGTTCAAACATGATAAAAAATAACTAATTATCCATAGATATATCAGCCTTGTTCTCACCAAAAATTTTGAAATCCCTTTGACTATTGGACTATATCCTCATTATGTGTGTGCAGTTTTCATAGAATATTACACGGGTTATATGTTAATCAATAAGTGGCCTTCTAACCTGCTTCCCTATCTCTGTCCCACCACAAAGCCCAAATTCTTAGTGTTTACCAGTTACTGGGAGAGATGTCACTAACTTCAGATATGCAGATGGCACCACCCTTATGGCAGAAAGCAAAGAGGAACTAAAGAGCCTCTTGATGAAAGTGAAAGAGGAGAGTGAAAAAGCTGGTTTAAAACTCAACATTCAGAAAATTAAGATCATGGCATCCAGTCCCATCACTTCATGGCAGTCAGAGAAACAATGGAAACAGTGACAGACTTTATTTTGGGGGGGCTCCAAAATCACTGCAGGTGGTGAATGCAGCCATGAAATTAAATGACGGTACTCCTAGGAAGAAAAGTGATGACCACCTCAGGCAGCATATCAAAAGGCAGAGACATTACTTTGCCAACAAAGGTTCATCTAGTCAGAGCTATGGTTTTTCCAGTAGTCATATGTGGATGTGAGAGTTGGGCCATAAAGAAGGCTGAGCAATGAAGAATTGAGGCTTTTGAACTGTGGTGTTGGAGAAGACTCTTGAAAGTCCCTTGGACTACAAGGAGATCAAACCAGTCAATCCTAAAGGAAATCAGTCTTGAACATTCATTGGAAGGACTGATGCTGAAGCTGAACCTTTAATACTTTGGCCACCTGATGTGAAGAACTGACTCATTGGAAAAGACCTTGATGCTGGGAAACATTGAAGGCAGGAGGAGAAGGAGACGACAGAGGATGAGATGGTTGGATGGCATCACTGACTCGATGGACATGAGTTTGAGTAAACTCTGGGAGTTGGTGATGGACAGGGAAGCCTGGAGTCCTGCAGTCCATTGGGGTCACAAAGAGTCGGACATGACTGAACTGATTGATGATGTAAACACTCCCTTGATGGCCAATTTCAAGCTACTGATGTCATGTCACAGAACATGGTACCTCATGTATTGGAAAAAAAAAATAGAATTTGGAATCTCCATTTTGTTAAATGAGTAAAGAAATCTTATAAGAACATTTATTTGAGACATAGAAGGACAAATGCCATTCTATCAAAAGACCCTGCATTGTGTCATTGAAAAAAAATTTGGGAAGATATACAGTTTGCTTCTGTGAGCCTTTATGAGATACCCACCTATACCACTGGGTTATGTTCCCATCTGCCGAACATAGTTAGGCTTGGAGCAAAACTGTTCTTATGCACTGTTGGCTCACTGATGCTTCTCTTTTCTCTGGGAGAGGAAGAGGCCAAAGTACTACCTCTTATTGTCTACCATGTTAATATCCCTGGAGAAACATGGGATCTTTTGCTAGAAGAAAATTTGCTGCTATATTTCCTGTTTCTATAGGGTTTTGTGTTTTTATTTAATAGTATGGAGATTTACATTCTGAATTTTTCAATTTATGAAGCTTCTGATCGACTGTTTCGGGAACTTTGCAGAGATTCTACAGGAAGGATGGTGATAGCTCATTTCAACACAGCCCTTGATGTATCTGGGAGGGAGTAGAAGTTTAGTTTATGAGGAAGGCAATAGGCATTCATCTTGAAGCCTGATTTTTACATAAAAATTTCTGGGCAATGGTATTTGATGTAGATGGAGGTAGGTTATGGCAAGGAATCCACACTGTGAAATGATGATTATCAGTTGTCAAACATGTACTACGTGGCAGGAACCATCTGAGTTAAATCATTGTGACAACATCATGAACTAGACATTATTATTAACCTCCATGTTACAGACAAGGAAACTCCTAGGATTTACAAAGATTTACAAAGATGGCAAAAGGCTATTCAACCCTAAATCAGATTTATCTAAATCTTTCCAACAGAACTAGAGGGAAAAAAATTAAATTTATATGGAAAAATCAAAGACCTTGAATAGCCAAAGCTATCCTGTTAAAGAAAAACAGAGCTGGAGGAATCAGACACCCTGACTTCAGACTACAAAGCTACACTAAAACAGCATGGTGCTGGCACAAAAACAGAAATATAGATCAATGGAATAGGATAGAAGGCCCAGAAATAAACCCATGCACCTGTGGTCAATTAATCTATAACAAAGGAGGCAAGACTATACAATGGAGAAAAGACAGTTTCTTCCAGAAGTGTTGCTGGAAAAACTGGGCCGCTACATATAAAAAAAATAAATTATAATATTCTCTAACATCATACATGCAAATAAACTCAAAATAGACCAAAGACCTTAATGTAAGTCCTGACATTGTAAAACTCTTTGAGGAAAACATAGGCAGAACACTCATTGACGTATATTGCTGCTGCTGCTACTGCTAAGTCACTTCAGTCGTGTCCGACTCTGTGTGACCCCATAGATGGCAGTCCACCAGGCTCCCCCGTCCCTGGGATTCTCTAGGCAATAACACTGGAGTGGGTTGCCATTTCCTTCTCCAATGCATGAAAGGGAAAAGTGAAAGTGAAGTCACTCAGTTGTGTCTGACTCTTCGCAACCCCATGGACTGCAGCCTACCAGGCTCCTCCGTCCATGGGACTTTCCAGGCAAAAGTACTGGGGTGGGTTGCCATTGCCTTCTCTGACATATATTGCAGCAATATCTTTTTTGATCCATGTTCTAGCATAATGAAAACAAAACAAACAAATGGGACCTAATTAAACTTAAAAACTTCTGCCCAGCAAACAAAACTGTAAACAAAATGAAAAGACAACCCATATAATGGGGGAGAATATTTGCAAATGAAGAAACTAACAAGGGATTAATCTCAAAAATATACTATCTCGTACAGCTCTATGTCAAAATCAAACAACCCAATTAAAAAATAGACAGAAGATCTAAATAGATATTTTTCCAAAGAAATGTCTGAAGAAATCCTATAGATGGCCAAAAAACACATGAAAAGATATTCAACATCACTAATTATCAGAGACATGCAAATCAAAACTACAATGAGGTATCACCTCACAACAATCAGAATGGCCATCATCAAAAAGTCTAGAAACGATAAATGCTGGAGAGAGTGTGGAGAAAAGGGAACTCTCCTATGCTGCTGGTGGGAATATATACTGGTACAACCACTATGCAGAACAGTACAGAGTTTCTTTTTAAAAAACTAAGGAAATTTAGTTCTTTTCACGTGTCTCCCCACATTCTCAGCCTGTCTGGTGTGGTCACAATACAGTCAGGAGTAAGGGGTTCAAAGTGTAGCCTTACTTGAGATGCTGGTCTGTGAGCTTTCTGGAGGCCCCCGGTCCTCACATGTAGCAATGCCCTAGATGGCTCTTGATTTGGTGCTGGAAAGATGTGTACACTCTCAACAGCATCCTTTCAGTTTGCTTGCTGAAAATAGGCACTGGGTGAGTAAGAAAGCATGGCAACTCTTTTGAGTGTGCCAAGAGAATGAGATGCCCTGAAACTGATGAGAAATTTGTCAATTTTATCTATCACAACTCTCTTTTTGGACAACCCTCCCTCCAATTCTCTTTCTTTCCCTCTCTCTCCCATCTCATTTATCACATATATTTCTGACCTTCTGCCATGTGTGTTATGAGACACTCACTCCACTAATCTTGTCCCACTGATTGGACCAAGTCTATATACACAGGGCATTCTTTTAGACCGCAAGCCTTCTTCTTTGTCTGATCTGCAAATAGCTACCTTGCAAAATGCAGGCTTGGTTTATTTCTCAGCTAATTAAGACTAACCTCTTTGAGCATTAAGCTGATCTGCTTTATACATCTTAGCCTGGCTATCAGAATACACAAAAGATATCTCTAGTGTATATTCAAAATCTATATTTTGTAGATTCAGATAATAATCATAAAACAATATTGGAGTTGTGTTGTGTAAATAACCTGCTCTTTGGCATCTCTCCTCTCAAAAGATACCTAGAAACAATAGAATTGTGCCCACTCTGAAGACAAATTTCCCTTCAATGTTTAATGCTACTACCTTTACTTATTTGGTTTGGCTTCCTGTGGGTATTTGGGAGGTAATATTTTATTTTCTGCTGTCCCATTGCTCTGCATATTTGATTTCAAGGGATCCTATGTTTCTGTATTGAAAGAAATAGTGGATAGCTAAGAGTCTGCTGGAAAATCTTCACTCAACTTAAGACAGAGTCCCATTTCAACCTGTATCATTTAGAAGAAACAAACAACAACAAAAAAAAAACCTCTATGAGTCAATAATACAGAAATGCCATGGACTCACTCATATTCTCTCAGGGAAGTTTAAAAACAAAAACAACTTGGCCCTCTTTCCAGCTCATTTCAAAGTGAGAAGTCAGTGGAATGAAGCTGTTTGTGCCAAGCAATAATTGTGATAAATAATGCGTGGGTATTTATTATTTCCACAGTTCCTCCCCTTCTATTTGATCAAGATCCTGAGCAAACTTTCTCTTCCTTAGCCTCATTCTCAGCTGGTTGAAGGGCCCAGTAAGAAATGACTGGTAGTTCACGCCTCACTTCATCCAGAACAGAACCTGGGAGTCACGAGTGCTCTGCAGGACGCCTAGAAGGATGATGCCCCCTACCAGGATCTGCCCCAAATCTCCACTTCACCGAGGAAGCTCCTCTTAATAGCATCTTACTGCAGGCTTGTTTCAGGGAATTTTCCTGACAGGGAGATTGATCAAGTTTTTGCAGAATGGCAGGGATGTGGCCATTGGAAAAGAAGGGAAGGTAAATGTTTTGTACAGAAGAAAGGACAGTGAGACTGAATGGTACCCAGTCAGCAGTTCCATGGGTCCACTGTGGCTGAGGCTTTGTGGAAGAGCAAACTCCAGTCTCTTTCCTGAAGCACTGGAAGGACTGACTTGGACAATGTGGTCCAGATATTCTCAGCCAGAGGTCTAAGGAAGTAGTCTCTTCCTATGCCGGAAGAAAAGACAAAGACTTCCATGAGAAAATATGTTTAGGAACTAATTGGGTTTCATTGGTACAGTGTGTCTGAGAGCCCCAAATAGGAATTTTAAATTGGGGATCTCTGAAAGGGAGATACAATAAACAGCGGCTCTCAAACATAGTTGACCATCTTGCTCTTTCATAAGAGTCATTTACTAGCTGTGTGATCTTAAGGTAAGTTACTTAATGGTATTCTCTATTTTCAAACTGGGAAAATTAAACTGATTAAATAAGTTAATATATGTAAAGAACTAAGAATAATGCAAACACTGTGGCTGTTCAGTTGTTAAGTCGTGTCCGACTCTTCGTGACCTTATGGACTGAAGCACATTAGGCTTCCCTGTCCTTTTTTCCCTGCCACAGTATAGTAAGTACTATAAAAGCAGTAAGTGATTATTGCTTTTGTTATGATCTTTGTTGCAGAATCCTGGATTGCCATGGATTAAGAGTTTATGAAGTATATTTTAAACGTAGAGGAAAGAGAATTAGCTTTAAAGTCAGACAGCCATGGTTCCAATATCAGCTCTCATTTTATAACTGTGTACTCTTGAGAAAGTTTACTTCTGTATCTCATTTTCTCCTCTGTAAAATGGGAATGTCTTAGTACTTTGTAGAAATATTTTGAGAACTGAACAAGGTGAAGTTATGTATGTAAGGCTCTTAGCACTGTGTTTGCTTGCATGTTGTAAGCACCCTTGAACATCAACTGCTATCATCGTCATCATTTTTATCACCACAGCCATCATCTCAATGAATATTCACAACAATTCTGCAAGTTGAGAATTATTACGGATGGAAAATAAAGGCTCAAAGGGGTTAGCCAATTTGTCTGAGACCACACAGAACTCAATTCTGTCTGACTTGGTGATCTCCAGATGACTGAGACATTAAGTGTTTTTAAAAATCCATAGGATCCCTATGTTACCCCACATCCCTGCCATTGGGTTGGGTGAAATGAAGGAATCTGGTAAATTGAAAATGATGAGTCATTTCTGGACCAGAACATGTATACTTTGGTGAGATTCTCTCATCCCTTTCTTCCCTGCCATGGCATAACTGGAAAATGTATATGCCAATATGATGTGTCATAGATTGAGGGAAGCTGAATCCCTGAGTCACTAAGTGGAATAATACCCTCACTTGAATAATTAAGTAAAATAGTACCTTTTATTGCATTCAGTCACTAGGATTTTGTGACTTGTCATGAGATCTTGCAATGATTATCACAAAACATCATGCTCTTCCCATTATACTTAAGATACTGGACCTGATCTCAAAGAATTTATCAAGTATTTTGGGATATAAGCCATAACCCATGAAGATATATCTTTAATACTGAAAAATATGTTGGGACTATATATCATTCAGAATCCAGTCTAAAACAATTTATCACTCCAGGTATATTAAACAGAAGATATTTAACACAGGAATTGGTTATAAGAGTATTGCAAGGGATGAAGTTATTAACAGAGAGGAAAATAGAGTAAAAGTATTGTAGGAAACCAGTACTGTTTCTGGATCTCAGAGCAAAAATCTACCTGTAAGCCAGTGTGCTGTGCTGCTAAAGATCTTGTTGCTGAAGCCCAACTGCCTAAGCATGACCCAGAAGTCTATACTCCCAGGCTACTACTGCTTCTGCTATAGCTGCCAGTGCCAGAACCACTGCTATTACTATCACTGCCACCAACACACCTTCTGTTACCACTGTGATTCCTGAAGCTGCTTCAAGACACTAACAAATGCCCCCTTCCAACTTCCCACCTATGGCCCCCACTGGCAGAAACAAGGGAGTCAGGGATATGAACAGTTTTTTGCTATTCATAAAGGTTCAGCATAGAGGGTAGGAGGAGGGTTAAAGGCAAATGGCTGGCATGGATTCCATAGAGCAGTAAGGACAACACTTGCCAAGGGAATTTAGAGAAGCAATTAAGACAAACTGTATGGTCAAGGAGAGATGTACTAGTTTCCTGTTGCTGCTGCAACAAATAATCATAAACTTAGTGACTTAAAACAATACAACGCATTTTCTTACAGTTCTGGAGGTGGATGATATAAAATGTATCCATTTTACTATGTACAGTAACATATTCACAGGTTTCAGGAATGAGGGTGTGCACATATACAAGGGCCATTATTCTACATATAACAAGAGATTTGTACCAGACTCTCAAAGGATGCATAGGATTGAGATGAGTAGAGACGAGTATGAATAGCAGAGCATTCTAGGCTGGGGATTGACAAGTGCAAAGGCACAGGGGCAGAGAAGCACACAGTCTGGTGGAGGACAGTGTATAAATGGCTGTGACTGGCAAATGGCACATTAGGGCCATTGTAAAACATCAATCTAGAAAGGCAGGTGTGGCCCAGATGCTGGAAAGCATTGATTTTGTAGTTATAGTTAATGGGAAAACTTGAAAGTTTATTGAAGAAGGGAATGATGTAAAATAAAAAAAGAAAGAAAGAAATCTGTTTAATCATGTAAATAATGACAATAGCTAAGATTTACTTTCAACTGCTATGCACTGGGTTAAATATTTCATATTCTATACCTCATTAACCTACATGACAATCCTGTGGGATGGGGCCCATTAAGATTTCCATTTTGCAGTGAGGAAAGTGAGGCCAAGAGAGGCTTAGAATCTTTCCCAAGGCTATTTGTTTACTAAGTCAGGGACCTGCCATTTAAACCAACTAATCTGACTCTGGAGTCTGAGTTCTTAACCCTGCCTTAATCTGCTTGGGCTGCCATACCCAATACCATAGCTTGGGTGACTTAAACAAGAGAAATTGATTTTCTCATCGTTTTGAAGGATGGAAAGTCCAAGATTAAGGTTCTGGCTGATTTAGCTTCTGGTGAGAGCTCTCTTCCTGGTTTGCAGATGAGTCTTTTCACTGTGTCCTCATATGGCAGGACAGAGCTCTCTGATGTCTCTTCTTATAAGGGCACTAATCCCATCATGAGGGTCCCATCCTCATGTCCTCATCTAAAACTTATTGTCTTCCAAAGGCCTTGTCTCCAAATACCATCATGCTAGAGATCCACACATGAATCTATGGAGCAACACTTTTCAGTCCATAGTACCTGCCTAAGTGAGTGCCCAATCCGTAGAAGACCTAGATGAAACCAGAACTGGCCTCCTCAAATACTTCCATATATTAAAATACCCATAGACAAACTTTGGAAATGTTAGCTTTGCATTTTCAAGAACAGAAAAAAAAATGAAGTGTCATTTTGCTACCATCAGATGACTGTACATATAAAACTCTGATCGGGACTTCCCTGGTGGTCCAGTGGTTAAGACTCCACACTCCCAATGTAGGGGGACAGGGTTTGATTCCTGGCTGAGAAACAAAGATCCCACATGCCATGCATGCATGCTAATTAGGAATTATGAGTGGAAACACACTCCATGGAAACCAAAGTCCAGTCCCTCTCCTCTAATTGCCCAGCCTTGGATCTTGTAATATTGGTGAGGGTCAGAGTTCCTCAAAGCTGGAGGAACCCATGGGCCAAATATAATTGGGGAATTCCAATGATCAAGAGCCCAAAGGCAAAAGTGGAAACCAAAGAAGCAGGGTAATATTGGGCAAAGCAAAAGCAAACCAGGAATGCCTGCATGTTTAGCCTCTCCACCATGTCCAAGTCTTTGCGATCCCATGGACTACAGCCTGCCAGGCTCCTCTGTCCATGGGATTCTCCAGGCAAGAATACTGGAGTAGGTTGCCACTTCCTCTTCCAGGAGAGCTTCCTGACCCAGGGATCGAACCCATGTCTCCTGAGTCTCCTGCATGGCAGGTGGATTCTTTACCCCTGAACCATCTGGGAAGCCCTCCACATTCCAAGAGGCATGGCCAAAAAGTAAATGAAAAAACAATCAGTACAGTGAACCTGATTTAATAGTAATGATAATAATAAACCTCTGATAACACCAACTGTGGGGCAGATAGGATACATGGAAACCTCTGCCTGGTGAGAGGAGAGTAACTGCTCCCTTGTGGGGAACAAACTGGCAATGCCTTGCAAAGGGGAAGTTGCTTATATACCCCAAACTGGCAGTTCCACTTCGTAATACATTAATAGAAGAACTCAGTTCCAATTATATAGGAAGACACTTATGAATGTGTTTTTTGTAAATATATTTTGCTCTGGATGACAGCAAAACAGTGAAAACAAGCAAGCTGCCTATTAGTAGGGAGGCAGATAAATAATTCATGGCTTTGTCCAACACTAGAATAGCATTCAACAGCTAAAAAGAATAAACTGGAACTCATCTGTCAATACCTGGAAAGGGAAATGGCAATCCACTCCAGTATTCTTGCCTGGAGAATCCCATGGACAGAGGAGCCTAGCGGGCTGCAGTCCATGGGGTCACAAAGACTCGTACACGACTGAGGAACTAAACAATAATAACATTTGTCAACACAGTTAAATTTTAAAACCATAATGTTGAAAGAAAAATGTAAAGCAAGGCATACAATATTGGCTAAAATGCATGTAAATTTTAAAAACACCAAAAATTAGTATGTATTTTCTATGGCTGGCAAGAGTGAACATCGATATTTTAGGAATCAGCGAACTAAAATGGACTGGAATGGACAAATTTAACTCACATGACTATTACATCTACTACTTAGGGCAAGATTCCTTAGGAAAAAAATAGAGTAGCCCTCATAGTCAGCAAAGGAGTCTGAAATGCAGTACTTGGGTGCAATCTCAAAAATGACAGAATAATCTCTGTTCATTTCTAAGACAAACCATTCAGTATCACAGTAAACCAAGTCTATGCCTCAACCACTAATGCAGAAGAAGCTGACATTGGCTGGTTCTATGAACACTTACAATACCTTCTAGAACAAACACCAAAAAAAAAAAAAAGATGTCCTTTTCATCATAGGGGACAGGAATGCAAAAGTAAAAAGTCAAGAGTTAACTCGAATAACAGGCAAGTTTGGCCTTGGGGTACAAAATGAAGCAGGGCAAAGGCTAACAGAGTTTTGCTAAGAGAATGCACTAGTCATAGCAAACACCCTCTTCCAACAACACAAGAGACAGTTCTACACATGGACATCACCATATGGTCAATACCAATATCAGACTGATTATATTCTTTGCGGCCAAAGATGGAGAAGCTCTATACAGTCAGCAAAAACAAGACCGGAAGCTGACTGTGGCTCAGATCATGAACTCCTTATTGCCAAATCAGACTTAAACTGAAGAAAGTAGAGAAAACCACTAGACCGTCCAGGTATGACCTAAATCAAATCCTTTCCGATTATATGGTGGAAGTGACAAATAGATTCAAGGGATTAGATCTGATAGACAAAGTGCCTAAAGAACTATGGACAGAGGTTCATGACATTGTATAGGAGGCAGTGGTCAAAACCACCTCCAAGAAAAAAATGCAAAAAGACAAATGGTTGTCTGAAGAGGCCTTACAAACATCAGAGAAAAGAAGAGAAGCAAAAGGCAAAGGAGAAAAGGAAAGATGTATCCATCTGAATGCGAAGTTCCAAAGGATGGCAAGGAGAAATAAGGCCTGCCTCAGTTATCAATGGAAAGAAATAGAGGAAAACAATAGAATGAGAAAGACTTGAGGTCTTGTCAAGAAAATTAGAGGTACCATGGGAATATTTCATGCAAAGGTGGGCACAATAAAGGACAGAAACAGCATAGACCTAACAGAAGCAGAAGATATTAAGAAGAGAAGGCAAGAATACACAGAAGCACTATACAAAAAAGATCTTCATGACCCAGATAACTGCAATGGTGTGATCACTCACCTAGAGCCAGAAATCTTAGAGTCTGATGTCAAGTGGGCCTTAAGAAGCATCACTACCAACCAAGCTAGTCGATTTCCTGCTGAGCTATTTCAAGTCCTAAAAGATGATGCTGTGAAACTGCTGCACTCAGTATGTCAGCAAATTTGGAAAACTCAGCAGTGGTCACAGGACTGGAAAAGGTCAGTTTTGATTCCAATCCCAAAGAAATGCAATGCCAAAGTTTGTTCAAACTACTGCACAATTGTACTCATCTCACACGCTAGCAAAGTAACGCTCAAAATTCTCCAAGCGAGGTTTCAACAGTATGTGCACCGAGAATTCCAGATGTTCAAGTTGGATTTAGAAAAGGCAGAGGAACCAGAGATCAAATTGCCAACATCCGTTGCATCATAGAAAAAGCAAGAGAATTCCAGAAAAACATCTACTTCTGCTTTATTGACTACACCAAGTGTTTGACTGTGTGGACCACAACAAACTGTAGAAAATTCTTCAAGAGATAGGAATAGCAGACCACCTGTCCTGCTTCCTGAGAAATCTGTATACGGGTTAAGAAGCAACAGTTAGAACCGGACATGGAACAAAAGACTGATTCCAAGTTGGGAAAGGAGTACATCAAGGCTATATATTGTCACCTTGCTTATTTAACTTATATGCAGAGTACATCATGCGAACTGCTGGCTAAAGCACAAGCTGGAATCAAGATTGCCAGGAGAAATATCAATAACCTCAGATATGCAGATGACACCATCCTTATGGCAGAAAGTGAAGAGGAACAAAGAGCCTCCTGATGAAAATGAAAGAGGAGAGTGAAAAAGTTGGCTTAACCACTATGGAGAACAGTGTGGAGATTGCTTAAAAAACTGGGAATAGAACTGCCATATGACCCAGCAATCCCACTGCTGGGCATACACACCGAAGAAACCAGAATTGAAAGAGACGCGTGTACCCCAATGTTCATCGTAGCACTGTTTACAATAGCCAGGACATGGAAGCAACCTAGATGTCCATCAGCAGACGAATGGATAAGGAAGCTGTGGTACATATACACAATGGAATATTACTGAGCCATTAAAAAAATACATTTGAATCGGTTCTACTGAGATGGATGAAACTGGAGCCCATTATACAGAGTGAAGTAAGCCAGAAAGAAAAACAACAATACAGTATACTAATGCATATATATGGAATTTGAAAGATGGTAACGATAACCCTATATGTGAGACAGAATAAGAGACACAGATGCATAGAACAATTTTATGGACTCTGAGGGAGAAGGTGAGGGTGGGACGTTCTGGGAGAATAGCATTGAAACATGTATATTATCATATGTGAAACAGAACACCATTCCATGTTCAATGCATGAGACAAAGGCTCAGGGCCAGGGCAATGGGATGACCCAGAGGGATGGGATGGGGAGGGAGTGGGTGGGGGGTCCAGGAAGGGGAACACATGTAAACCCATGGCTGATTCATGTCAATGTATGGCAAAAACTATTACAATATTGTAAAGTAATTAGCCCCCAACTAAAATAAATAAATTTATTAAAAAAAAAAAAAGTTGGCTTAAAACTCAACGTTCAAAACAACTAAGATCATGGCATCTGGTCCCATCACTTCACAGCAAATAGATGGGGAAACAATGCAAACAGTGACAGACTTTGTATTCGTGGGTTCCAAAATCACTGCAGGTGGTGACTGTAGCCATGAAATTAAAAGATACTTGTTCCTTGGAAGAAAAGCTATGAGAAACCTAGACAGCATATTAAAAAGCAGAGACATTACTTTGCTGACAAAGGTCTGTCTAGTCAAAGCTATGGTTTTTCCAGTAGTCATGTATGGATGTGAGAGTTGGACCATGAAGAAAGCTAAGCCCTGAAGAATTGATGCTTTTGAACTGTGGTGTTGGAGAAGACTTTTGAGAGTCCCTTGGACTGCATGGAGATTAAACCAGTCAATCCTAAAGGAGATCAGGCCTGAATATTCACTGGAAGGACTGAAATGAAGCTGAAACCCCAATACTTTGGCCACGTGATGCGAAGAACTGACTCATTGGAAAAGACCCTGATGCTGGCAAAGATTGAAGGCAGGAGGAGAAGGAGACGACAGAGGATGAGATGGTTGGATGGCATCACTGACTCGATGGACATGAGTTGAGCAAGCTCCGGGAGTTGATGATGGACAAGGAAGCCTGGCGTGCTGCAGTCCATGGGGTCTCAAAGAGTTAGACCGACTGAGCAACTGAACTGACTTCTATGGATATCCATAGCCATAGTAAAGTTATAAACACATCCTTTGGAGGAATGTGCAGGGACATGAGAAAGGTGGGGTGAAGTCAGGTTAGGGCTTTGGCTTAACTGTGACATTTTATTTCTTGGGGGAAAAAGAGACCTCTGCAGAATATTTAGTGGTGAAAGATGCTTGTATGTTATTATTTTCTGTATTAGTGTGTTTCCTGCTGTAAAATGCTCAAATTAGTTCATCACTTATAATAATTGGAAAAAACTAAGGGGGTATAATAATAGTAATATTCAGCTCCCTGGGCTGATTTGAGAATTAAATGAAATAGTATGTCTAATCCATCTTGCCCAATGCCTAGTTCCAGGGGCTAGACTCAGGGCTCAAAGAAGCTCCCTTGCTTTCAGATTTCTTGTCTCACCTTGACATTTATGGAGTGATTATGTTTCAAAAACATAGTCTTATATTCATTATTTAATTTGATCATCATCACAAGCCAGTGAATACAGTGGATGTCTTTTTTCCCATTTTAAGACACTGGGGTCTAAGAAATGAATGTAGGTAGTTCTGGGCAGCATGATGGAGGAAGCAGATCTGCTGAAATCCTGCCATTGACTCTTCCTACCATCTCTCTAAGATGGAGGGGTAGTGGCTTGTCAGGGGGCAGAGAAAGTTCTTCCTGCAGTGGGACAGTAACTCTAATAAGCCTTCCTTGCAGATTGTGCAGGAGAGAGAACTGGTTTAGAACAAACAGTCTGCCCCAGCTATTCCTTCATTAGCGGCCAGCAAATTCCCTCACCTCCCCAGGCTTTCTTGAAGGCCTCTGCTCACAAAATAGAGGTAAAAATACCAATTTGTCCCTACCAAACAGCCTTGTTCCCTGTAAATGCTTTAGAAATCTATGTGAATCAAATGAAATCACATGTATAGTCATACTTTGGAAATAATGATGTGATAATAAATGTAAAATACTAGTGTTACTGCATAAATGGGCTGCTGGACTGAAAGTTTTGATATTTTAGCAATTCTATGTAGTTCAGATCCTTTTCAAAAGTCCAAGAAAAATGGAAGGAATGGAGGAAACCCTCGTCCTTTTAGAGAAACCCGTCTGAAGGAAAGGCAAAGAGTGGATTTCTGATCGCAAAGAACCCATTCAGCTGAGCTTAACAACCACAAAGCTGTGTTTCAATGTGGATGACACGTGGGCACCACAATGTCTTCTTCAATAAGTGGCTTCCATTTCTTTGCATTGTTCCCATTCTGTAAAAGTAATTTCTAATTTACAATATCCGATATGATTCATTAATCTAGAAAATTAGATTTCTGGGCAAACATGGTCTGTGTGTCCAAAAATTGAAATCCAACCCTCTGTGCTCTTTTGTTTTCCTTCAAAGAAACTTTTAGGTCTGCAAATGCAGAGCAAATTAATTTAGCAAAATGAGTGCTCCCATATTTACAACACTCCATGTTTGACTTAATTGTCCTAGAGCTATAAGAAGTGCAGGACACCAAGGACAAGACGCTGGGTTAAAATGGAAGTGACTGTCAATTAACAGTGAGGGCAAGTGGGGGCATCTCCACCCTGGAGACAGCACTGAGACATAGGTAAAAGGGCTGTGACACATCAACCAAAGGGCTTGAAAGGTGACATCTGGGATGAGTAATTTCTAGCAGTACTACAGGGCTCGTACCTGAGCTTTTCAAACTAACGCTTTAGTGAAGAATCAAGAAGTAGCAGGAGAGGACTTATCTGGTGGTGTAGTAGTGGTTAAGAATCCACCTGCCAATGCACAAGTTTGATCCCTGGTCTAGGAAGATGCCACAGGCAACTAAGCCTGTGCACCATAACTGCTGAAGCCCACTCACCCTATAGTCCATGCTTTGCAACAAGAGCTGCTGCTGCTGCTGCTGCTAAGTCACTTCAGTCGTGTCCGACTCTGTGCGACCCCATAGACGGCAGCCCACCAGGCTCTGCCATCCCTGGAATTGTCCAGGCAAGAACACTGGAGTGGGTTGCCATTTCCTTCTTCAATGCATGGAGGTGAAAAGTGAAAGTGAAGTCGCTCAGTCGTGTCCGACTCTTAGCGACTCCATGGACTGCAGCCTACCAGGCTCCTCCATCCATGGGATTTTCCAGGCAAGAGTACTGGAGTGGGGTGCCATTGCCTTCTCTATCGCAACAAGAGAAGTCACTGCAATGAGAACCCTTCACCACAACTAGAGAGTAGCCACTGCTCACTACAACTAGAGAAAGCAGGTACACAGCAACTTCAAAGGACAGTGATGAGATTTCAAGAGAGGACATGTGAGCACTTTTTAATACCTAATAAACCCTGTACAGTGGCATTGTCCCTGAGAAATACCATAGGGACAGAATGTAACTCCCCATTCACCATGTGTTGGACACCATTCTTTCAACTAAAGTTCACATTTTTCTGAGTCGACCCTAAAGCACTTAATAAGGCTTGCTGAAGTGATCCTTCGGGAACAAGATGAGGAGTTGGGCAAAGAAGTAAATTATTTCTCATTGATGATAGTAATGGAAAACAAAGCTCAGGACAAGTTCATAATTTTATGAATTTTACTAGGCAGTGGCTTTTATTTGAATTAATCTACATTGACCATAATTCTCAGCTCTTTACTGTTTTTCCCATATCTAAAACAATTCTTCTCAAGCTATACATCATAAGCACTAATTCAAACTAACTAGATATTTCTTCAAATTTTTTTTTTACAAAGAATGATTCAGTTCTCTGAGTCTCCTGTTTTTATATTTAGTGTACCATGTGTCTTTAGAATTACTTTAATTTAATATTAGAGGAATTAGATATGCTTATAATCAAACTGCATTATTCATACGGTTTAAGCATTCACACTTTGCAATGCTTTTATTTCATACTTCAGTTTGTTTTCTTTTAAGGGCTGAATCAACTTGATTAGGTATTCTTATTGTTCAGCATAAGCTTTGCCTTTCTTTTCAATGCCTGTCCTCGTATAACACATCTCTATTCATATGCATTTTTATAAATTGACAGTTGATTATATTCATATAAGCTCCCTGCTTTAAAGCATGAATGTTCAAAAGATTCTAAAGTTTTATGACATTTTGGTCCCCTGGTCTTTTAGTAGTATAGCAGCTTTAGCTGTGTAAGAAACCATCCCAAAATTTTGAATCTTAAAGTAATATCCATATCAGTAGTTCAAGATTTAGTGGATTAACATTTTGGGCTGGGTGGTTCTGACGATCTCAGCTGGGCTCACTCAGGCATCTTCCATCGACTAGCGGTTGAAGGCTTCATTCATATGTTCAGCAGTTAGTTGGCTAGCTGGTAGGATAACTGGGCCAAATATAACTCATCATCCGGTAGGCTAGATCAAGCTTGTTCACACTGTGATAATCTCCAGGTTCCCAATGGCAGCGAGAGAAAGCAAGCTTGGATATGTACGCATTTTTCAAGTCTCTCCTTGCTTGACCAAAATAAGCCTCATGACCAAGCTCAGATTCAGTGTGAGAGAAGACTGCCTAGGGGAGATGTGTATAAATTGTGGGCCATCATTTTAACCACCTGGCCCAAGCAACATTCCTGCATCATTCTTTCCTCTTGAATGAAACCCTTTGTCGCACCTTCCTTGGAGAGATTTCAGAAGAAAGTTCTTACACACACCCTTCCATTCTGCCCCAAACTGAATAAGGCCTCTTTCTCTCATTATGTGAGCCTAAGTGGCTCAGATAGTAAAGAATCTGACTGAAAGGCAGGAGACCCAGGTTTGATCCCTGGGTCAGGAAGATCCCCTGGAGAAGGAAATAGCAACCCATTCCAGTATTCTTGCCTGGAGAATTCCATGGTCAGAAGAGCCTGGAGGGCTACAGTCCAAGGAGTTGCAAAGAGTCAGACATGACTGAGCAACTAACACTTTCTTTCAGATACCTTGACATTAAGTCAAACATGGAATTTCTTCCTAAATTATTCTTAACTGAGCATCAACCACTGAAACCATAGAGACATTCTGATTTTGATATTTCAAAGTCAAACCAGGGGAGCACTGATGAGCTGCAGATCTTTTATTTTTTATTCTTGAAGAATATCATAGATTGCAAGTCTACTTTGTTTTCATGATGGATTGAACCACTTATAGCTTGAGACGTGATTTGCTTATTTCCTTGAGATTGCTGGGTCAAATGGTATAGTTTTAAATAGATATTTCCAGATTGCTTTCTCCAAAACACATAACAATTCAGATTTCTACTAGCAATGTGTGAATGTATACTTAAATTCTCCATCAGGAATAAGTAATAGAAGCTTTTACAATTTTTGTTAGTTTGATAGGTATGTGATATTTCATTGTTACCTTAATTTGTATTTCCCTGACCACTAGTGAGTTGGAGAAGTTTTAAATATGTATGCTAGCCATTTGGATTTTTGTTTTGAGCTGCTTATTCATATTTTGGGGGGGCTCATTTTTCTGTTCAGTTGTTATTCTTTGTCAATTTATAAGACCTCTTTGCATATAATTAAAATGGTTAATTTTTTGTTGGCTGTACTGCAATTTTCTCCCAATATCTAGCTTACTGATTTACTTTTTACTATGCAGGAAACATTTTAAAAATTATTTTTATATAACCAAGTATGCTGTTTTTGAAATGGTTTCTGGTCTCCCTGTCTTGGTTAATAAGGTTTCTCTTGGCTTTAGATTGTATGTGTAATCTCCTCGATTTTTGCCAAGATTACTTTACATTTTTGTTATTTGTATTTAAGTCTTTCATCCATTTGGAATGTATTTTTGCAGGTGATGTAATATAAAAGTCCAATGTTACTTTCCTCACCATGAATAAGCGTGATAGTACTATCACCATTTGTTTAATAACTCACCTTTTTCTGACTGAATTAAAATAGTATTTTTAATCTTTTAAATTTTAATGTATGCTGGGATTTTTTTTTATTCTCTTTTTGATATTTCCATTTAATTTGGTTGTAACGTATGCCAATATCCAGTAGGGCAATCCACCTAATATTGTGTTTTTACAGATGAATGTTGGACAGCTTAAAAAGACATTTCACATAAATGTCTAATTCTAAAAAATGAACTCTTTGGGGTTACTAATTTCTGAAGAATCCAACACTTTTATGCCGTTAAGTTTTATCCAAGAATAAGCAGTGCTTTTTCATTTGTGCATATTTATTTTTATGTCCTTCAAGATTTCTTCACATAGGATCTATATCTTTGTCATTCAATCTATGCCTAATAAATTCATAGTTTCCTTTAATATTGCAGATGATTTTTTTTTTTGCTATCTCCATTTCTTGGTGATTGTTTCTAGAATAGACAAAAGACATTTGATATAGTGTACTGTAGCACAGTGGTTGACACCATGGATTCTGGAACAAGATTCAAATCCTGGTTTGGTTCAAATCTTGGATCTACTACTATTATGTGTGTAACCTTGGATATGCCATTTACACTTCTGTGCCTCAGTTTTCTCACCTGTAAAATAGTGATAGTAATGCCCACCTACAACATAGAGACAAATCATCCACCAAAAATTTACTTTTTGGCTCCATAGTGAAGAGTTATTCCTGGGAAATGGCTGTCCAGTGTCCCCAAAACTGTATTTCCCAGGTTCCCTTTTATCTGCAAGGTTCTTAATGTTTGAATTTAGAACAACAGAATGTGGCAGAAGTGCTGTTTACTAGCTTTAGGTCTGAATCAAAAATATGCAAGGCTTTATTTATCAGTTGGTTGTTAATACCTAGGGCAACCTTAGGAGCCTTGAAATAGACAGCAGAGCCTCTGTAAGCTGCATTCCTTGGATGACTATGGAATAAACTTCCTTCTCACTCCACAACACCCACCACCTCAATTCATGAAGGGAAACATTGACTTCAACTATGATGGGCCACTGACTTCCTAGGTTTATCTGTTACATCAGCTAGTGTTGCTCTATAAAATATTTCATGAGGGTTATGAGTATATATGTATATATATGAATATATAAAATACATACATACTCACATATCACTGTGTAAGTTTGACTGTATTATTATAAATATAATTATCTTGTATCCAGGTATCTACCATATGCTCTTCTTAATTTGAGTTTGAGTATTTTCTTACTCCTTGGAAGGAAAGTTATGACCAACCTAGACAGCATATTAAAAAGCAGAGACATCACTTTGTCAACAAAGGTCTGTCTAGTCAAGGCTATGGTTTTTCCAGTGGTCATGTATGGATGTGAGAGTTGGACTATAAAGAAAGCTGAGTGCCAAAGAATTGATGCTTTTGAACTGTGGTGTTGGAGAAGACTCTTAAGAGTCCCTTGGACTGCAAGGAGATCCAACCAGTCCATCCTAAAGGAGATCGGTCCTGGGTGTTCATTGGAAGGACTGATGTTGAAGCTGAAACTCCAATACTTTGGCCACCTGATGCGCAGAGCTGACTCATTGGAAAAGACCGTGATGCTGGCAAAGATTGAGGGCAGGAGGAGAATGGGACGACAGAGGATGAGATGGTTGGATGGCATCACCGACTCAATGAACATGGGTTTGGGTGGACTCCAGGGGTTAGTGATGGACAGGGAGGCCTGGTGTGCTGCAGTTCATGGGGTCACAAAGAGTCAGACATGACTGAGTGACTGAACTGAACTGATTTCAGTCTCTGGGGTTTTCTGGGTATACAAACCATGTTATCAGTAAAAAATACAGCTACACCTCTTCCACTGTTTATACCAATTACCTTATTTTCTTATCTTACTTGTGTGCATGCTCAGTTGTGTCCAACTTTTTGCGACCTCATGGACTGTAGCCCACCAGGCTCCTCTGTCCTGGCAAGAATATTGGAGTGGGTTGCCATTTCCTGCTCCAGGGGATCTTCCTGACCCAGGGATTGAAACCATGTCTCTATAGCTCCTGTATTGGAAAGTGGATTCTTTACCACTGAGCCACCTGGGAAGTCCTTTCTTATTTTACTACATCACCAAGACAATGTTGATGAATAATCTTGATAGCAGGCATTCTATTCTTTCTCTGTTATTGTTATAAATGGTCTATTGTTTTACTCTTTAAACTTTTATATGTAATCAGATTTGGGGAAATATTATATTTAAGTAACTTCATTAAGTAGTTACTATTTTACCTGGCAATTTTTTGAAATGACTATGTATTGTATCAAATGTGTTGTCTGCATCTGATATTGGTAAGTTCATATGTATTTTCTCCTTTATTAGTTGATACTCTGGAATATATTGAGAGACTTTTCTGGCTTGAACTATTCACACATTTCTCCAAATAAACCTTCTTAGTCATATCATGATATTCGTTTGATATATTTTGGATTCCAATTGCTAATAGCTTATTCAGAATTTTTACATTTTAAATCACGTTTGAGATTGGTCTGTAGTTTTCTTTTGTACTAACATCTAATAGGTTGAATATGTCAGTTTCATGAAATAAAATGGGAAAGTTTATAAATTTTAATGAAAGAATAGCTTGAATAATGTTGGAATTACTTCTTTTTTAAATTGGAGAATGCTCACTTTTGAATGTGCTGGTCTTCAGTTCAGTTCAGTCGCTCAGTCGTGTCTGACTCTTTGCGACCCCATGAACTGCAGCACGCCAGGCCTCCCTATTCATCCCCAACTCTCTGAGTCCATCCAAACCCATGTCCACTGAGCTGATGATGCCATCCAGCCATCTCATCCTCTGTCATCCCATTCTCCTCCTGCCCTCAATCTTTGCCAGCATCACGGTCTTTTCCAATGAGTCAGCTCTTCGCATCAGGTGGCCAAAGTATTGGAGTTTCAGCTTCAACATCAGTCCTTCCATTGAACACCCAGGACTGATCTCCTTTAGGATGGACTGGTTGGATCTCCTTGCAGTCCAAGGGACTCTCAAGAGTCTTCTCCAACACCACAGTTCAAAAGCATCAATTCTTCGGCACTCAGCTTTCTTTATAGTCCAACTCTCACATCCATACGTGACTACTGGAAAAACCATGGCCTTGACTAGACGGACCTTTCTTGACAAAGTAAGGTCTCTGCTTTTAAATATGCTGTCTAGGTTGGTCATAACTTTCCTTCCAAGGAGTAAGCGTCTTTTAATTTCATGGCTACAGTCACCATCTGCAGTGATTTTGGAGCCCAGAAAAATAAAGTCAGCCACTGTTTCCACTATTTCCCCATCTATCTGCCATGAAGTGATGGGACCAGATGCCATGTTCTTAGTTTTCTGAATGTTGAGCTTTAAGCCAACTTTTTCACTCTCCTCTTTCACTTTCATCAAGAGGCTCTTTAGTTCTTCTTCACTTTCTGCCATAAGGGTGGTGTCATCTGCATATCTGAGGTTATTGATATTTCTCCCAGCAATCTTGATTCCAGCTTGTGCTTCCTCCAGCCCAGTGTTTCTCATGATGTACTCTGCATATAAGTTAAGTAAGCAGGGTGACAATATACAGCCTTGACGTACTCCTTTTCCTATTTGGAACCAGTCTGTTGTTCCATGTCCAGTTCCAACTGTTGCTTCCTGACCTGCATACAGGTTTCTCAAGAGGCAGCTCAGGTGGTCTAGTATTCCCATCTCTTTCAGAATTTTCCACAGTTTATTGTGATCCACACAGTCAAAGGCTTTGGCATAGTCAATAAAGCAGAAATAGATGTTTTTCTGGTACTCTCTTGCTGGTCTTGGTACCTTTTAAATGGTAGATCTTTGCATACCTTAGCAATCTCAGTGACGACTGATATACAAGTTTTCTACTTCTTTTGTCATTGTGAGTAATTCAGTTCATATTTTGAAAGTTTTAGTTTAATAATCATGAATTCATTATATTTTGCTGTACCTGACACTCTTTAAATAGTCTAATTTTGGTTTTGTTCTTATTGTTCAGTAGTTCTATATTACTGGACACCTCTTTGCTTGATCTCCTTTCTCTGACTTCTGAGTCCTCATAGCTGAGTTACTATTTTTACTGTTAGGTCTCAAGCTATGGTAGCAATCTAGAAGGGGACGGGATGTAAGATATTTTGTGCCCTGTGGATTGTTATTTCTTCCATCTCCTTGAACTCTCCCAGCCTCAGGAGTGCAGATGGCTCACCCAGTTGGTCAACTTCCCTTTAGCTTCTTGACAACTAAGAACACTGGAGATACCTCTCTGTCAATCTCAGATTCACATTTTGTTGGGCCAAGGTTTTCCCAGAATCCAAAGCATTTCAGTTCCTGGGATCGCTGAAGCTGCTGGGCAGACTTAGTCACCTGTATTCATCTCGCTGAGATGAGAATGCAGAGCCCAGAATTTCACAGCAGGTTGGACCAGGGGAGACCCATAGACTGGAAATGGGAATGGAGGGAAAGTTAAATGCATTTTTTTCTTTCCACAATGATAAACTAATGCACGAGATGAAACCGAGGTGATTTCTTGATATTTTTAATCAAAAATCTAAAACAAAATGGGCACATTGCTTTTGATTTAGTCACGCTGCTGATTTGACATTTCTCTTTGAAAGTGTAGGGCTTCCATGGGCTCAATTGGTAAAGAATCCACCTGCAACGCAGGAGGCCTGGGTTCAATCTCTGGGTTGGGAAGATCCCCTGGAGAAGGAAATGGCAACCCACTCCAGTACTCTTGCCTGGGAAATCCCATGGAGAGAAGAGCCTGGCTATGGTCCATGGGCTTGCAAAAGAGTCGGTCATGACTTAGCAACTGAACCATCACACATCTCAAGTGGTAGATCTGTAGGCAATATCAAGATCAGCAGAACTTTGAGGTCTGTGCTTTTTTTAATTTTATTACTTCCTTCTTTACATAAGCCTTGTATTGTTTCTATTTATTTCTAAATGGAGCTAGGCAAAAATGAGTGCATGAAGGTCTCATTTGTACAGATTATTATTAAGATATAGCCCATAGGAACATAAAACATCTTAAAGCAAGGATAAGGTTAAGCAAAGTGACAATTTATCAGATTAAGATTGTTTCTCTTAAACTAAAGCAGACTTTAGAGTCTGATGTCCTACTTAATGATGAGTACTTTTACAAAGACTTATTTCCCTCTTTTTATTAAATGATTTCTTCCAGGTTGGCTTCTTTGATCCATCACCTTAATAACTCATGCCCATTGACAAGCAGTTCTAGATTCATCAATAGTAGAGGTCTGAGTTCTCTCACAATCCCAATAAGAACATTCAGCAAATCTTACATGGAGGCTCACATTTGTCTTTTCCATATGTCGAGATTTCACATTTTGTATGATTTTAATAAAGTATTCCATAAATTTAAAGATGAGCCCTGAAAACCATTTTCTAAATATGGAGAATCTGTCTGATTTATTGACATTGGATATGGGAGAGGTCTAAACAACACCTTGATACAAAGATGGAAATTTTATCATTTCATACCTTCTTTGCTGGCTTCTGGAGACTACCTTAGACTGTTAAGAGCTCTGTGACTAGCATAAAAACTAGAGACCTGAGAAAAAGGTGAAGGTGAAAGAACCTAACCTGTTTAATATATAAGAACAGTGGGAACTGAAATAGTGGAAGATTTCTTCAAACTCATTTGATTTCAGACTATTATACTTAGCAAGGTGATCCACAGAGGCAGCCTGATTCTGACTAGACCTCTCTTGCTACCTTGAGTGGCTATTGCACTCGACACACGTGCCTGGCCTTGTAGGGAACATGAAATCAAGCTTAGCTTTCCTTAAAGAAACCAGGAGATAAGGGGGAAAAATAGGAGAGTACGGAAGTACAGAGGGAAAAGATAAATTCCAGGAATGCTTCATGGGGAGAAGGACCTTCCCAAAGAGAAAGCATAAACAAAAATATGGGCAAGTGTATGTAGCTTGTGTGTGTGGCTTGACATGCATAGGTGGTGGACTGAAGAAATCAGTAATAAACCAAGAAAGGTAGCTTGGAGTCAGATCATAAATGGCCCTGAATGCCATGGAAAATAAGGTACAATATGAGGATGAGAAGAAGATACGGTCAAAAGGACAACTCAAAATTGGCTAAGGCCTTGTACCATTTTCTGTTGTGAAAATTCCTATGGATCTCATTGTTGCTGAGTCGCTAAGTTGTGTCTGACTCTTTGTGACCCCATGGACAGCAGCACGCCTGGCTTCCCTCTCCTTCACTGTCTCCCAGAGTTTGCTCAAATTCATGCCCACCGAGTCAGTGATGCTATCTAACTCATCCATTGGTCCCTAGGAAATGCCTGCTTGCTTTCTGGGGCACTGTTTCCTCAGGGTCCCACCTTCCAATACAGGTGATTTTAACAAAGAAGACTATACTGTTCAGGCCTGTAATCATGAGACCCTCCTGGATTATTCAAAAAGTATAGTCACTCTAAGCCAAAGCGGGGCTCTGATAGTTTCATGACTATCTCATTCCTAGCCAGGTCTGGGGCTATACAGCTGGTCTGTCCCCTCTTACCTCTGACTCTGAACACTGAGAATGACTTAAGGTTAGCTCCTTAGTTCCCTACTCTATTGGGATCTCAGAATTCAGCAGCAAAAGCTAAATCTAAAACATTCCTGCAAGAGGGAGGGGAGGCCTTAAATACTTCTACCTAGAAGATACGCTGGATTTTTAATTCCAGTATTTTTAAAACCACAGTATATTATGAAGAAGGAAATGTTAAGAATTTTTTTGAAAGATAGAAAAACAAATTATATTTTCTGTATGTTGCAGGGAGGGAAAGAAGAACAAAATGTAGACAAGTAGAAAGATTCCTTTACTGGGTTTCTTTCTTTCTTCCTTTTTTTAGCTATATCACTCCGTAGTGTTTTATCATTCAAAGCTTTTGTCTCTTCTACACATCCCTATGGGCTGCCAGTCTACAGAAATATCCACAATTGCTCCCCATAGTTGGCTATGGTTGGAGAAGGTACCTTTCATATGGCAGCATCTGGACATACTAAAGTTACATTTCATTTTCTTGCAAGTTGACTTATTTTGAAAGATTGGGAACCTGTGCTTTGAAAACACATTTTCTCTCAACAGAAAAGATAGTGTGAGTAATAACACCCCACAGAAACTGATTATTTCAGGTGTAAAATACAAGTTCCGTGCAGAGTGATGATTTTGAGAATAAGATGGTATTTTCAAAGGTAAAAAGTCTGTATTTTTGGTCTAGCTTTTTCCACTGTGCAACAAAGGAAAAACTCATTATCTAAATCATGTTTTTAGCAAGTTACTTTTCCTGGTAGCAGACATGACAGTTCATTTTGCCTGAGCATTTGGAAGTCTTCTTAAATCAACTAATACTGTAACTACAAGCTAAAATAACAACTACAGGCTTACCTTGGAGATATGGCAGGGTTGTTTAAAGACCCCTAAGATATTCCAGAAAAGAAAATATTCCCCAAAAAGTGAGTTACACAAATTTTTTGGTTTTGCAGTACATGTTAAAGTTATGCTTATACTATGTTGTAGTCTATGAAATGTGCAATAGCACTATGTCTAAGAAAACAATGCACATACCTTAATTTAAAAACACTTCATTGCTAAAAAATGCTAACCATCATCTTACAACAGAGGGTTGCTATATACCTTCAATTTGTAAACTGTGCAGTATCTGTGAAGTTCAATAAAACAAAGTGCAATAACATAATGTATGTTTATACTCTAATTTTCACTGAACTGATTAAATTTATTTATTCAATGAATGTATACAAATCTTATGCTATGGAAAATGCAATATAATAACGAAATGCAAATTCTGCTTTCTAAAAGTTTATAGTGCAATTATAGACACAAGACACACAGAATGAAGACAGAAAGGAATGAAGACAGAAAAGTTAATGAATGATTTTGTATGATATAGATCAGAAATTACAAACACAAATGCCTAGGGAATCCAGCAGGAAATGAAGCCTAAGTAAAGCTGGTCTGTGAAAGAAGCAATGGATGGGGATTATGGCAAATTAGGGAGTACTTACACTGCTTACAGTGGGAAGCTTCTACTCATTTGAACTGTTAAGCTTTCAGGCAAGATTAGGGGCCATCTTCTGCCAATCGTATTATTTTTCAGAAGAATCCAATGATTTGGATTATCAAAATATCTGAAAAAAAATCTAAAAATAAAAAAAAAGAATAAATAACCCTATCTGAGTCTATAGTGTGGAAACCAAATGAAACATATCTGCATACCATATTGATTTCACAGGTCATCAGTTTTTAAACTCCTTTTAAAGTCATTTAAAGGAGTTTAAAAACTGATGACCCAGCAATCCCACTGCTGGGCATATACACCGAGGAAACCAGAATTGAAAGAGACGCGTGTACCCCAATGTTCATCGCAGCACTGTTTACAATAGCCAGGACATGGAAGCAACCTAGATGTCCATCAGCAGACGAATGGATAAGGAAGCTGTGGTACATATGCACAATGGAATATTACTCAGCCACTAAAAAAAATACATTTGAATCGGTTCTACTGAGATGGATGAAACTGGAGCCCATTATACAGAGTGAAGTAAGCCAGAAAGAAAAACAACAATACAGTATACTAATGCATATATATGGAATTTGAAAGATGGTAACGATAACCCTATATGCGAGACAGAATAAGAGACACAGATGCATGGAACAATTTTATGGACTCTGAGGGAGAAGGTGAGGGTGGGACGTTCTGGGAGAATAGCATTGAAACATGTATATTGTCATATGTGAAACAGAACACCATTCCATGTTCGATGCATGTGACAAGGGCTCAGGGCCGGGGCAATGGGATGATCCAGAAGGATGGGATGGGGAGGGAGGTGGGTGGGGGGTCCAGGAAGGGGAACACATGTAAACCCATGGCTGATTCATGTCAATGTATGGCAAAAACTATTACAATATTGTAAAGTAATTAGCCCCCAACTAAAATAAATAAATTTATAAAAAAAAATAATAATAAAGTCATTTAAGTCATTTAGAAAAAGAAGTAATTACATTGTAACAGATAAGACCACAGGCTTTGGAATTGAGTAATTATCACCTAAAGCAAGTTTCTTAGCTTTTTAAAGTACAGTCTGTAAAATAATTCACAGAATTGTTGCAAGGATTAAATAATAAAAAATACATAAAGTATTTATTAGAATACCTGCAAAATTGCAAATTACTAGTTCAGTGATAGTTTTCTGTCTCTCTGTGTGTGTCTCTCTTTCACTCTCACACACCCCACTCACACATGGTTCAGAGATCTTGAAGGCAAGAAGATCTATGGTTTCTGTATTTATCCTCTAACTATATGTTAATGCCACATTCAGACTAGGGGCTTCCCTGGTGGCTCAGATGGTAAAGAATCTGTCTGCACTGCAGAAGACCTGGGTTCAATCCCTGAGTTAGGAAGATCCCCCTGGAGGAGGGAATGTTAGCCCACTCCAGTATTCTTGCCTGGAGAATACCATGGACAGAGGAGCCTGGCAGCGTCATAGAATCGGACAGGCGTGAGAGACTAACACTTTCTGAGTTAAACTGACCACTAAACTTACTGAAATAGTCACTCTATTACAGTTCTGTCTTCCTGTTAACTAGTAGTTAGACCTAGAGGTTTGATCAGATTTGAGTTTGAGTTTTCATGTTTGTGGCTGTCGGTCTACAAGTGACTGTGAACTTCCACCAGGAAGCACATAATGTACAGTTACCTTTTCTGGTGGTAGCAGTCACTGATGGTCAACGCCGGAAACCATTCATTCATTAGGGGTTGCAAAATGGTGATATTATAATTTTATTACGCCTTCTTCATTGGAAAGCTGAGCGCAAAAGAATTGATACTTTTGAACTGTTGTGTTGGAGAAGACTCTTGAGAGTCCCTTGGACTGCAAGGAGATCCAACCAGTCCATCCTAAAGGAGATCAGTCCTGGGTGTTCATTGGAAGGACTGATGCTGAAGCTGAAACTCCAATACTTTGGCCACCTGATGTGAAGAGCTGACTCATTGGAAAAGACCTTGATGCTGGGAAAGATTGAGGGCAGGAGGAGAAGGGGACGACAGAGGATGAGATGGTTGGATGGCATCACTGACTTGATGGACATGGGTTTGGGTAGACTCCAGGAGTTGGTGATGGACAGGGAGGTCTGACGTGCTGCAGTTTATGGGGTTACAGAGTCAGACACGACTGAGTGACTGAACTGAACTCAACTTCATTAGTTAGCTGAAAATTTCAAAGAAAAATTTTCTTGTTAGCGATTTTGTCATCTTGAGGTATTGGAACTCTTACTGGAAAGACAAGACAAAGTTTCTTCTTTAATTAGCAATTTTCAAAATAATGGATAGTTCTCTGCCATCTTAAAAAGGTCAACAACTAGTTTATTGATTTTATCATTGTCATTATCATTATAAACTCATGGATTCAAATGTATTTAATGTCATTTAGTACTGCAGTTACTCTTTGGAAGGACAAATTTTTCCTTCTTTAGTCAGTAGAAGTTTATTTAGCTTAACTTTTACATCCTTTTGTCATGTCTTTAACTTAACTCTGATGCTTTCTCTGTCTTCTTAATGATAAAATATTCCAAGGTCATTTTGAATATTTTTTTGCCGTGAACCTAGAAACAGCTACTTCTTCAAGTGTTTCTGGTACTTTTAATGGGAAATAGTACTTACAAATCACAATCTGGGCACTTGAGGTACTTATTCCTACTAAGTTGGTCAAGATTCCTAGTAATTTCATTTGATAGAACTAAGAAAAAGAAAAGCATGAATTTAAAGATACACTGTATAATGAGATCATACTGATTCTTCCAATCCAAAAGCAGAACTACAGAGTTTAACTAAACTTGATGATTTTACTTAATAACAAAATCACATCTGTATTCCCTTTAAGCACTAAAAGTATTGGTCCTCAAAGATATCAACAAAAACACTCTTGATTTAATCCCTAAGACATACAGAACCTATCCCAGAATAACATCACCAATGCAATTGCTGATATGATATTTAAAAATTTTTCATTTTTGACCATTCATTTTGTCCTTATCCCTACCAGGGATATACAGTCAAAGAACCATATGTTCAAATCACTTCGAATTATCTTCTTTCCTGGTGATTATGCCATGGTTTTAAACACAGTTATGTTAATTGTTCATTTTACTTTTGATTTGTAGGAATTCCTTCTCAAAAATAAAATTATTTAGGGATTAAGTAAAACATTTATTGGAAAAGGAAATGGCAACCCACTCCAGTATTCTTGCCTGGAGAATCCCCATGGACAGAGGAGCCTGGCAGGCTACAGTCCATGGGGTCACAAGAGTCGGATACAACTTAGCAACTACACCACCACCACCAAAACAACTATAAAATCTACAAATAAATATGTCAAAGAAGCCTAACTTCTTTCTATACCCATTCTTTTCACTATATGTCAAAATATTTTTTAAAAAGTTTCTATGAGTTATTTTTTCATTTCTTTAATATAAGTGTGTGTTTACCCTCTTCTTTCTTAGATATTCCATAGCATATGATTTTTGTTATTTTAGCTGAAGTACAATGTAAATGGGAGTGATTACAGTGGACAGTCTTGATGTGTTTATAATCTTTGGGAAAAACTGTTCAATCTGTCATCATTGAGTATGATATTGACTATAGGTTTTTGAAGATGCCCTTCATCATATTAAAAGGGTTCCCTTCTATTCCCATATCCCTTATATTCCTATGTATTTATCATTTCTGGAGGTTGATTTTTAAATGCTTTTTCTGCATCTATAGAGATGATTACAGGTGTTTTTTTTTAATTTATTAGTATAGTAAGCTCTATTGATTGATTTTTGAATGTTCGATCTAACATTGCATTCCCAGGTAAACTATAATTGGCATGATTTATTATTATTTTCCATAGTGTTATTTTTTATTTGCAAATATTCTATTGAGTCCTTTGCATCAATATTCATAAAATGTATTGCCCTTAAGCTTTCTTTTCTTTTAATTTCTCGGTTTTGATATAAGGGTAATTGTGATCTCATAAAATGAATTCAGAGGTGCTTTCTTCTATTTTCTTTTTGCTGTGACAGTTTGTATAGAATTTGAATTATTTCTTCCCTTGGACATATTGTAGAATTTCCGATGAAGCTCTCTGGCCCTAAAGTTTTCTTTTGTGGAGAAAATTTTAGCTACAAATAGAATTTCTTTATTATATATCAAACAATTCAGGTTATCTAATTCTTTTTTAATTAGTTCTTTGGTCATTTGTATCTGCCAGGAAATGGAAATGTGTTTGTTTCTTTTAAGTTATGGACCTATAATAGCTTTACTATCCCATTCTAAGCTTTTAATGTCCATAGAAATTGCAGTGCTGTCTCTAGTTTCATACCTGATAATAGTGATTTGTGTCTTCTTACCATTGTGAATTTTGTTAATCTTTCCAGAGAATCAAAATTTGAATGGATTTTTTCTATTGTTTTTCTGTTCTCTGATCAAATTTTTATTATTTCTTTCTCTCTGTTAGCTTTGGATTTAGCATGCTCTTACTTTTCTGGTTTCTTAAAGTACAACATTGTATTATTGATTTGACTCTTTCTTGCTTTTTAATGTAGGTGCCTACAGCTATGCATTTTTCCCATCACATACTGCTTTTGCTGTATCCCACGAGATTTGGTAAATTGTATTTTTTCAATTATTTATTTTTAATTGGAGGATAACTGCCCCACAATACTGTGTTAGTTCTTGCCATACATCAACATGAATCAGCCATAGGTATATGTATGTCCCCGTTCTCCTATATCTCCTTCCAACCACCCCATCCCTCTAGGTTGTCACAGAGCATCGGATTTGAGTTCCTTGCATCATACAGCAAATTTCCACCAGCTATCTAGTTTTACATGTGATAATGTATCCATTTCAAGTGGATAAAGACGTTGTGGTATATATATATATACATATATATACACACACACACACACACAATGGAATATTACTCAGTCATAAAAAGGAACACATTTGAGCCAGTTTTAATGAGGTATATGAACTTAGAGCCTATTATACAGAGTGAATTAAGTCAGAAAGAGAAAGACAAATATCGTTATTAATGCATACATATGGAATCTAGAAATATGCTACTGATAAAGCTATCTGCAGGGCAGCAATGGAGATGCAGATAGAGAATGGACTTGTAGATATGTTGTATTTTAATTTTCATTCATCTCTGTTTTCTCATTTCACTTGCAGTTTCTTCTTTGACAACTGTTTGAGTGTATTGCTTAATTTCCACATACTTATGAATTTTCTAGTCTTTCTTTTATTATTGCTTTCTATTTTCATTTTATTGTGCTCAGAGAAGAAACTTTGTAAGATGCTGCTGCTGCTAAGTCACTTCAGGTCTTTTGATCTAACAGTTATACTGTCTATCCAGGAGAATCTCTTGTATTCACTTTACAAAAAGTTGTTGGGAACTGTGCTCCATATAAGTCAGGTCTAATTTTTATAATCCTGTTTAAATACTTCATTTCTTTACTGATGTACTATCTAGTTGTTCTTTCCCTTATTGAAAGTGGTGTGTTAGAGTTACCAACTATTATTATAGAACCATTTATCCCTTTATTTTTGTCAGTTCTTGCTTCATATATTTTGGGGCTCTGCCATTAAGTGTGTATATGTAAAAGTTATATTTTCTTTGACCCTTTTATCAATATACAGTGATTTCTTTTTTTAAATTTATTTTTTAATTGAAGGATAATTCCTTTACATAATTTTGTTGTTTTCTGTCAAACATCAACAGGAATCAGCCATAGGTGTACATATGTCCCTCCCTCTTCAAACTCCTTCCCATCTCCCTCCCCATCCCACCCCTCTAGGATGACATATCTCATAACCAATTTATCGTATAGTCTATTTTATATGATATGAATATAGTGACCCTCTCTCTTTTCTGGTTACTATCTACATGGAATATCTTTTTATCCTTTCATGTTCAACCTATCTGTGTCTTTGGATTTAAGCTGTATCTTTTATAAACAGCTTAAAAGTGAATCATGTTTTCTATTTTTAATCCATTCTGCCAATTTCTGTCCTTTAACTGGTCCATTTAATCCTCTTACATTTTAAGCAATTACTAGTAAGAAAGAATTTACTTCTAGCCTTGTACTGTTTCTACATAGCTTTTATCATTTTTGTTTCTCAATTCTATTACTGCCCATCTTTCTTTAGACTTCAGAATAGTTGGGTTTGTAACCTCAGATCTCTGATAGGTTCAAGAAAAGTTCTGCTTCTGTGATTTTTTAAGATTATCTAGCTTCTCCTTATTGTTATTTTTTTCTTGTTGCTGATTTTATTATCTGACTTTTTCTTATTGTTTGGGAATGTGACTCTTTCCAGCTTTTTCTATCCAAGGTGGAACTTTTAAAATGCAGGTCTTTCTTTTGAAAAGAAATTTGAGATGTTAATTCAGAGACTTTATAGTACCCAGAGTGCTCCGTGGGCCTTCAGCTCTAACTGCATTCCAATTCCCTTTCATTCACTCACAAATTATATGTTTCAGAACATCTCCCCAGTTTCTGTTGCTGTTCTTACACTGGCTGGTAATATTTCTCACTGAGTTCCTACTAAAAATTTTGAGGTTCTTCTATCCTCAGGGTCATGATAAGCCTAATTTCTTTGCCCCTATACTTCCTCCTTCACAGATGCTGATACTATATGATTCTTTTCAGGGGTTTGTCTCCATCTGTTTATATCCAGGGCTCATGGAAGAAGCCAAATTATCGAATTTTGCTGTGGATGTCTATAGTCCTTTAGATTGGTTCTTACAGCTATCCTGTTAGTGTAATGGAGGGATTCAGGGAGAATTGAAAATTTATATGACTGCTGCTCTTTTTCCAGCAACTATAGTTACTTTTTATTGTCCCTTAATTAGTAAAATGGCTCCCATTTTCTGACTGTCTACTCTAGACCAAGCACTTTACATATGTTATTAGTAACACTTTTTTAAAACCAATTTTGTGGCAATATTAGTCCTATTTTAGAGATGAAGTAAAATAAGCAGACTTACCTAAGATTCCATACTAGGTAGGAACAGAGTTTAAACTAAATCTTTCAGACAGTAATGACAGTTTTTTCTCTTTAATACATCATATCATTGCTTCACATAAGAATATCAGTGTAAGTCAAGGCAGTGGCAAAGAGTCAAGGTTAACTTCACAACTATGACTTGTGCACACAATTTTTCACTGACCTTATAGGTTTACATTCATTCATTCAATCAACAAACATTCGCTGACTTTATTTCATGTGCCAAGAACTGATATAATGACATATAATGAGCATTATCAATCAGAACCTCTGTCTTCATGGTATATAATTTAGGACATGTATTCTAGGAGTAACAGAGCCTATTAAGTAGCAATGAGATAATAAGCATGTTGACTTTAAAGGCAAGAGAGGGAACTTGGGCTATAGTGATAGAGATACACTGAAGAGGGTAGAATTGAACTGACTCAAAGAGCATGAGAAAGTCCACTTATTGGACTTGGTGTTCAGTGGGGACTGGGAGTAGGGGAAGATGACTAATGTGATCCCTGAAAATACTATAGGATGGAAACTAAGGCATATGATTAATAGACATTAAATTTAATAATATAGACTTTCCTGTAGCTCAACTGGTAAAGAATCTGCCTGCGATGCAGGAGACCAGGGTTTGATCCCTGGGTTGCGAAGTTCCTCTGGAGAAGGGAATGGCAATCCACTCCAGTATTCTTGCCTGAGGAATTCCATGGACAGAGAAGCCTGGTGGGCTACAGTCCGTGGGGTCACAAAGAGTCAGACATGACTGAGCGACTAACACACACAAAGTTAATAATAGGGAACAAATTTATTTGAAATATTAAAAATAATATTTCCAGACTATATGAATAAATAAAATATTTATATACATAAATAAAAAGGGAAGTGGCAAACATTCTGGGTCATAATAGCAGAAGCATAGATGTAAAAATGCTGTGGCCAATTCAGGGGACATAAGAAGTGGGTATGCCCTAGGAGAGTGTATGGGAGGGGGTTGGAAGAGAACATGGAGGTTGGTACCATGCAAAATTTAAGTTCCAACAAGGTTACTAGCTTCATGACCTTTGACAAGTGACTTAAACTCTCAAAGCCTGTTTTGTCATCTTTAATATAAGGATAATAACTATTTTCATAGTGTTGTAGTAAAGATGAAATAAGATAAAGTATGCTTGCCACATGCTACATACTCAATGTGTGTTTATGATGTTGGTGCTAGTCTCAGAGATGGGACTGATTCTCAGTTATCAATGTCCAGCTAAAGACCAAGGTGTTGGAATTCTTGGGGATGAGAATTGCTAAAGGGGAGACTGTAAATGATCGAGTTGACTCTTTATGAAGATTAATTTGGCTATATCATCAGAATGGATTAGGAAGTATAGGTCAGAAAGGCAGGGAATAAGGCAAAAAGTTTCTGTCTGACAAAAGTTCAGACATGAAAAGTAAAGAGCATAGAGGAAGGACAATAATGTACTTTTTTTTTTCTCTCCAGTGAGGATGCTCTGCTTTTTTCCCTGGGGTTTTGTTCTGGTTGAGCATATACATTGTTATCTCAAGGATATTTTCTCACTGACTCAGAATCAATATCAAATTATTTTTTCTGTCAGTTTTGGAGTTCTTATCCTGTAAAGGATTCAACTCCAGGCAGTAAAATTGAAATCAAATAAATTGAGATTTAGAACTGATTATCAGATGCTTAGTGTTCTTTCTCAAACCAATACTATTGGGACTGAAGAGAGAAGTGTAAAATAGAACTGTACTTTCCCTAATTGCTTCCTACAGCAGTGTTTGCTTAAGGAGTATAGTCTTGTTGAGCTACACTGAAAAGGACGTGAAAAAGAGGTCACCAGTTTGGAAAACTCGGCATTGGCCACAGGACTGGAAAGGGTCAGTTTTCATTCCAATCCCAAAGAAGGGCAATGCCAAAGAATGCTCAAACTATCGTACAGCTGTCTTTGACTGTAAATCACAACAAACTGTGGAAATTTTTTAAAGAGATGGGACTACCAGACCTTACCTGTTTCCTGAGACATATATGCGGATCAAGAAGCAACAGTTAGAACCAGGCATGGAACAATTGACTGATTCAGAATTGGAAAAGGAGTACAACAAGGCTATATATTGTCACTTTGCTTATTTAACTTCTATGCAGAGTAGATCATGCAAAATGCCAAGCTGGATGAAATCACAATGTGGAATCAAGATTGCCAGGAGAAATATCAACAACCTGAGATATGCAGATGATACCATTCTAAGGGCAGAAAGTGAAGAGGAACCAAAGAATTTCTTGATGAAGGTTAAAGATGAGAGTGAAAAAGCTGGCTTAAAACTCAACATTCAAAAAACTCAGATTATGGCATCTAGTCTCATCACTTCATGCCAAATAGAAGGGAAAAAAGTGGAAGCAGTGACAGATTTTCTTTTCTTGGGTTCCAAAATCATTACAGATGGTCATTGCAGCCATGAAATTAAAAGACACTTGCTTCTTAGAAGAAAAGTTATGACAAACCTAGACAGTGTATTAAAAAGCAGAGACATTACTTTGCTGACAAAGGTCTGTATAGTCAAAGCTATGGTTTTTCCAGTAGTCAGGTATGGATGTGAGAACTGGGCCGTAAAGAAGGCTGAGTGCCTAAGAACAGATGCCTTTGAACTGTGGTGCAGGAGAAGACTCTAGACAGTTCCTTGGACTGGAAGGCAATTAAATCAGTCAATCCCAAAGGAAATCTACCCTGAATATTCATTGGAAGGACTGATGCTGAAGCTCCAATCCTTTTGGCCACCTAATGAGAAGAGCTGACTCATTGGAAAAGACCTTGATACTGGGAAAGACTGAAGGCAAAAGGAGAAGGGAGGGCAGAGGATGATATGCTTAGATAGCATTACCGACTCAATGACATGAATTTGAGCAAACTTCGGGAGACAGTGAAGGACAGAGGATCCTGGCATACTGCAGTTCATGGGGTGGCAAACAGTTGGACATAACTTATCGACTAAACAACAAGTTTGCTTGAACCAAATAATAAGCACAAACTGGCAAAAGGTCTGGATAGCCCATTTCTAAAGCTGAATAGGAAGAGTTAAACATATTTACCTTAGGAAGAGTGATTCAGCAACAATCTTTCTGCTGCACAGCTCAACAACAAGATGGCAGTTTTGACTTATTTTCCCATCACCAGAATGATTGCTCTGATACGTTCTCCAGTAGTAAGCATGAGCTTTCACTAAACTGCCAACAAATCATCTACTGGGTAGCACAAATCTTCTACCTTTTGACCAAAAGTGTATATTTATGAAGTGGAAAACTGAAAAAAAAAAAATCAGTCTGTGTATAGTCAATAGGGCTGGTTTATGTCTAAGAAACTGAATGGAAAATAAACAGCTCATGTCATACTCTGCTGTAACACTACTCTAAAAAATGGGATTTGATCTGGCTTTCTTAGGACTTGGAGTAGATCTGCGAGAGATTTTTCCAGCTTCATTCTTTGTGGTAATGCAAACCTTGACTCTTACCTTAGACCATGATCAAAATAAAAAACATTTTCACTCTGAATCTCAGTCAGCTTTTATCCCACCCACTCTTCCAGGGCCAAGCTAACCCTTATTCATTTAATCTACACATATTTCTTGAGTGTTGAATCTGAGCTAGGGACCCTGCTTGCAACTAGAGAAATAACACTTAGTTTGACCCAAGGGATGGATCCCTACTTTCTTGGGACTGGTGTGAAGCCTGTTAGTCATAGGCAATTTGTTCTTTATTCCTTTATGTTTCTAGTCTTCAAAAGTAGGCAGTTCTATACTTTTTACCCTCCAGCAATAGTAGGAACTTGTCTTAGTTTCCAAATATGTTCATACCTAGTCCCAAAGAGAAGCCACTATTGTTATTTTGAATTTCCCATTCCTAATTAACATGGTGATAAAAGTCCAAACACTCTTGTAGCTCAACAAAATGTGAGTCTGTAAGGACATCTTATTTACTTAGCAGCACATAGCATTTTAATTTGGAGAGCATTCTGTTAGAACAGTTATTCTTTTAGCTATTGTTTCTATTGTCAGGGGGAAAAAATCTCTAAAAACACTGGTTATTGTTGTTCAGTAAGAAAAGGAAGTGTTTGAGGTACTTCTGAATTATCAGTTTTAAAAAACTATTCTTGGAGTTCATACTATTTTATTGTATATAAAACAATAACAATATTTTAAAAATGAACATTTTGTCAATACCTGGAATAATAAAATCTGCCACAGTGCTCTAAATAGGCAGGCAGAAGAGCAGCCCACTCTGGGAAGGAATGACCTTGCCTTTGTGTCTTAGATTCCGCAGCTGTACTGCTGGGAGAGAAAAATGAGGAGAAAAGAGAGATATACTAAATACCTCCACCTATGCAGAGCCCAGCTTCACAGGAGACCTTCAACAGCTTGGAACAAAAGAGCTTGTATTCACATTATCCACCCTTGCTGGCCCCCCAGTTCTGTGGGAGTTGATCTGCATCCCAGGTGCTTCTGTTAGAAGACTGAAGCCTGGGACAAGCAGACACAAAGGAGCAAAAAAGACAGTGAACAAAACATGGCTGCATAAAAGAGAACTCTCCATCCTGCACAGTTTTGAGCTACTGCGCTCACTGGGAAGCCCAAGAAACCCTACGGATTCCTGCTGTAGAACCTTAGCTATAGAAACACCATTTTGCAACAGAGAAAAACAAACCTGACTCCATATTGTATATTCCACCCTATGCTCTGTCACCTGTGCTTAGTCATGCTGGATCTGCATCTCTGTAAAAGAGTCTTGCCTATAGCCTGAAATAGATATTCCAGTCCTTCTTAAGACTCTACCTGCCAGGCTGGACCTTTAAGGGTGTAACACGTTTCATCCATATGGAAATAAAAGGTTGTGGAACAGAGAGTAACATTATCTTGTTGGAGGTTTACAGGAACATTGTGACCAGACTTAACATGGACAGCTGCAAGAACAAAGAATTCCTGCACCAAGAAGGTGCAACAACCAGTCACACCGCTTTCCCTTTTAGTTTAAAAGAAGCCTGACTTCTAACTCAGGTAAGACATTTTTGGGGGGACACTCGTCCACTATTTTCTCAGTCTGCTGGCTCTCTGAATAAAGTCACTATTCTTTGCCCCAGTACCTCATCTCTAGATTTATTGATCTGTCATGTGGTATGCAGCATGAGCTTGGATCCAGTGACAGTTTTACCACACTTTGTATAGTCAGAAAAGGCCAATGGCACCTCTCCTTTCTTTGCTGTCTTCTCCTGCAATGTAAGAAGCTAAACAGTCTTTATCATTTTTCTGGATAAGATTTGGTCTGCTTTAAAGCTAAGAAAAGGATAGAGATGTGAGAGATGGTCCTGAGGAGAAGGCAACAGGATTTGCCTTTTCTCTGAAGACAAGAAGCTCCTATTCTTTGGGTCAAGGAGAACGTCCATGATGACTTAGCAAACATTCCTAGTGATGTATCCCCTGGTTCCAAAGTCCAGAGACTCTTTTCAAGTCTTCCCTCACCATTTCTTTACCAAATAAAAAAATTTACATAATCGACTAGGGGAAGAGCCTTCCCTTGGTAACTAGAGGCTGTGCACACTTGGAGTGGCCATCAATCACCCAAAGGGTGGGGCCACCATCTTGGTTTCAGAAAGCCAAACAGACTACTTCTGATACCTTAAAGGAAAGGCCTCTAGAGCCTTTCTCTACAGGAACGTTGCCAAAGAGGATTATTCTCAAGCTGTAAGGTATAAGAGAGTTTGCTTTGCTAAGTTTGGGACTTGCTTGGGACCTGCTACCTCTTTTCTGTCTCTCCCTTTTGCAGTGGGAATGTTTCCCTTTTAGAATGTGAATGTCTATCCTATGTCTCTTCCACTATTGTATGTTGGAAGCCCGGAACTTATCCAGTTTCACAGATTCACAACTGGAGAGGAATTTTGCCCCAGCATAAATCAAGCCTCAAGTGTCACCCTGATCTAGATGACATTTAGATGAGATTTTGAACTTTAGAGTTTTTAATGGAATGAACTAAGACATTTGTGCCTGCTGGCATTGCATGAATTTATTCTGCATAAGAGAAGGACCAGGGGTGGAATGTTATCGACTGAATGCTTGTGTCACTAAAAATCATATGTGAAGCCCCAATCCCTGGTGTGGCTGTATTTGGACATGGGGTCTCTATGGAAGTATTTAAAGTGAGGTGGTAGGAGTAGGGTCCTGATGCAATAGGACACTGTTCTAATAAGAAGAAACACCAGGGAAATCACTTCACTTCCTGCCCACCCTCCTCTCAGCACACAAGCCAAGGAAAGGCTATGTGATCACACAATGAGGAGGCAGCCATCTGCAACCCAAGGGAAGAGATTTCACCAGCAGTCAACTTCCCGGCACCTTGATCATGAAAATCTAACCTCCAGAACTCTGTAAAATACATTTCTATTGTTTAATACACCCAGTCTTGTATTTTGTCATGGCAGCCCAAGCAAACTGGGATAACCACAGCCACTGCTGGGAGTACCATACAGAATTATGTCTCTGAGAAGAAACAGTTGCTTTCAGCACCATCCATATTGTTGCCTTCAACGGTTCTCAAACTAGTGTGACTTTTCATGCACCTTCATGTGTATGCACAAGAATGAATAAAGGTGTCTACCTTACAAAGAAAGTCCTGATGAAAGAGCATTTCTTTGTCATATAAAATAGAAATGATCCCAGAAAAGTGGCTAAAACTTTCAACAAATACTAAGCTTTGTACTTGGCTGCATTACCTTCTCAGAAATCTCTTTCCACTTGAACTCTACCCTATAAATCCTTTTTCTTTACACACCTTCCAATCTATCCCTCTTCCCTCGTCCAAGGTACGTACTACCTTAGATGAATTCCTCATTATCTCTCACCTGGAGAATCGCTGTGATTTACTAATTAACCTCTTGGACCTTCCTTGCTTTCAACCTCAGTCCAACTAATCCATTGTTCATTCCAGTGAATAGTTCCTTCTGATTATTTCTCTCCTTTGCACAAAGTCCTCCAATGACTCCACTCAACCAAATAGTGGGTTCCAAACTTGGTGTACTGGCCATTAAGGATGCTTATTAAAATATCCAGTATGAGGTCCTACCTCTGGAAATTCTGAGTCAGTTGGGCAAGTCTATTGTAGAAACCCTGAGGTCCACACTTTTAGAAAACAATCCTAGAGGATAATGTTTAAATTCCTTATCATGGACATTTAATGATCTGACTCCTTATCTCCCAGAGAACATTTCTTGTGCTATCCTCCTCCTCTACCCATTAGCATATTATCCAGCTATGCTGAACTACTTTCAGTTCCCAAAACCTGTCTTACTATTTTAGAATTTATGTCTTTGCTCCATCAGCCTTGAAAGCTACCCTTCTTCCAATTTGTCTGCTCGATGAACACCTCTACATCTTTCACTGTGTGAAAACATTTATGATGACCACCACGTTCCCCAGGAAGAATTTATTTCTCTCTTCTGGCTTCATTCTGTCCTTGTGGACCTCTGTCCACTTAAAGGCATGTATGAGTTTTCTTAAGAGATTAGAAGAATTTCCTTGAATTCAGATTCCATGTCTTATTCTTCTTTGGAGCCACACATCTAGCATTGTTGCTGGCACACAGAGAGTGCTCAATAAATGTATGTGTTAAAGAATGAATGCAAAAGTGATGCAATGTAAGAAATCTGTGTATTCTTCCAAATCAGATTAAAACTGGGAGTCAATTTCCTCTAGCCAGTGAGTAATGAAGAAAAACAAAGTCTTAGTTTCGTAACACAGACGGTCATTAAAACTCAGTTCTCAGTAGTGTGGGGTACCTCAGTGACCCTCAAACTTTAGTTTTGAGGAGTTTATCAAATGTAAATTCCTAGGCCAGTCCCTCAGAGAGTCTAATTCTGAATGTCTGCAGTGGGGGTCCAGAAAGCCACATGTAAAACAGAAGCTTCATGTGGTTCTCACATAGACGATTCCAAGAGCCTAAGACTGTGACTCATAATTGTTCCTCCACTGAAAAAAGAAAAGCTTGATGCAAACCAACACCCAAGTACCTACAAGAATTAATATAAACATGCTTAGCTTTGAAGTAAACATACATTTTCTCCTTTTATGACTTAAGGGAGGTCATAAACACCGTTCAGAGTTGTCAAGGCCTGTTGTAAAGATGCTAATTGTTGACGAGAGTGGGGGAAGTTGTAAAGCTCTTGAAGAGTTAATCGCCTGAGCCAGTGAGCCAGTGCCCTGTTCAAGTTGCTTCTAGTGCAGTGGTCCCCAGACTTTTCGGTGCCAGGGACTGGTTTTTGGGGAAGACAATTTTTCAATGGACCCAAGGGTAGGAGTTGGGGGATGGTTTCAGGATAATTCAAGGGCATTACATTTATTGTGCATTTTATTTCTATTATTATGTCAACTCCACCTCTGATCATCAGGCCTTAGATCCTGGAGGTTGGGGACCCCTGCTCTAGTACATACATAGGTGTGAAAAGTCTACAAGTTTCCCCCTGTCCTCCAGGAAACAGGAACTCCAGGAAGCATGGGGCCAAGCCAGAGACACTGTGATTTCTTCAAAGATTGGAACTTCATCAGAACCTCTTTCCCACCCCCTAACTATTCCTTGTTGACCTTTGGGAATGAGAAATCTCTCTGTTCCACTGCTAGTCACAATAGGAAATAACATGAGGGCTGGTCCGCCTGACATTATCCTAGCCCTTCCACTTCCAGGCTTAACTAAAAACTAATCTTGTCAAAACAGGCCTACCTTCTGAGACGCACCCTCTATAGAAGGAGGTGAGGTAAGGTGAAGTGTCTCTGAGCTTTCCAACCTGCAGACAATATCTGGTTTGCTTCCTACACACACCAGTCCTTGCCTGGGTGAACAGTATAGAAATCAGGAGGCAGTGCTAGGGATGGGGGTAAAAAATGATATTAATGAGACTCATGAGAATCTTTGGGTCCTTCACATCAAACTGAGTAATATTAGTTTAGGGAAACTTATATATGGAGGAAACTAGGTTCCACCAAAGACAAGAGAGAGAATGGAGGACTGGCTTTATAAGCTGAAGAGCATTTACCAACATTACTCAGTATCTTCAGAACATGCTCTGTCCAGCATCTTTACTCAGATTTAGCAAACAAGTAATATTTAACAACAGTAACCACATTTTATGTGCAAAGTGCTTGATGGAACACATTGCATTTATTGTAAGTTTCACAGCAATCCAGAAATGTAGATCCTATTATTCCCATTTTATAGTTGAGGAAATGCCTTGTCATTCTACTAGAGCTGAAACTAGCATAATGCCTATCCAAGGGATACAGCAAGTTATACTTGCTTGAAAGTAAAAAAATACAAGTAGCATGGGGAATTTGATCATAAGCATGTTTTAAAACAAAGGGAAAAAACCACAGGAGTATCATCGATCAAAATGTCAAATTCAAAAGAAGAAAAAGATAACTACAGTTAGCGTGGTCAGAGCATGTTTCATTGAGCTGAGGCAGGGTTTGGTCTGACTGAGAAAAAGAGTAAGAACCTTGGGGTGAACAGGGGTGAAGAAGGCAGAGCAGAGGGAAAACTTAGGGACATACTGAGTTGTTCAGTCTGGTAGACCGAGTTTGTATTAAGAACTCTGGAGAAGTTTAGAGGTGCTAGTGGGTCTAGAAAAAAAGAGACACTTTGAGAGTGAGCTGACAGAATCTATGTTTTTCCTTATAGACACCTGGAAAGCTTTAAGTTTTTTGTTTTTGTTTTTTTTTTTTTGGTTGAATTCAGACAATCAGGTATAGAATGAATTAAGTGGAAGACTTTACTTACAAAGTGATTTTAGTGGCTGAAGGATGAAGCTCTTTGTGGGTGGGAGAAGGAGAGAAAATGATGTGGGCGGATGGGCAACATGAAGAAAGAACTGCCTGGACTTGCTCTCAGGATCAACAAGACCTGGTTTTGAATCCTGCTTTTATCATTCACCTGGCCAGGTGAATACTTTCTATATGTCATGCCCTGTGTTAGTCATTCATTCATTGCACAGGTACGTTCTGAGTGTTTTCTACATGTCAGCATCATTTTAGGCATTAGAGATATAGCTACATAAGACAGAAAATAGCCTGTTCTGTTCTTAATTCTATGAGACAAAAAAATCATTATTATCACCATTCTGTAGATAAAAAGATTCAAGTTTCAGAAGGTTAAATAACCACCAAAGGTCATATAAAAGGCAAGTGGTAGAGCCGTGAGTCTCTGGAGTCTAAAAATCTGTGTACCAGGGACTTCCTTGATGATCCAGTGGTTAAGACTCCGTACTTCCAATGCAGAGGATGCAGGTTCAATCCTTGGTCAGGGAACTAAAACCTCACTCGCTGCACAGCACAGCCAAAAGAACAAAATAAAATAAAAGCGGGCACCAACCCCAGGCTACTAGAGCAGGGTGCTGGTCCCATCACTTCACGGCAAACACATGGGGAAACAATGGAAACAGTGAAAGAGTTTATTTTCTTAGGCTCCAAAATCACTGCAGATGGCGACTGCAACCATAAAATTAAAAGATGCTTGTTCCTTAGGAAAAACTATGACAAACCTAGACAGCTTATTAAAAATCTGAGACATTACTTTGCCTACAAAGGTACGTTTAGTCAAAACTATGGTTTTTCCAGTAGTTGTGTATGGATGTGAGAGTTGGAGCATAAAGAAAGCTGAGCACTGAAGGATTGATGTTTTTGAGCTATGGTGTTGGAGAAGACTCTTGAGAGTCCCTTGGACTGCAAGGAGATCAAACCAGTCAATCATAAAGGAAATCAGTCCTGAATATTCATTGGAAGGACTGATGCTGAAACTGAAACTCCAATACTTTGGCCACCTGATACGAAGAACTAACTCACTGGAAAAGACCCTGATGCTGGGAAAGATTGAGGGCAGGAGGAGAAGGGGACGACAGAGGATGAGGTGGTTGGATGGCATCACTGACTCGATGGACATGAGTCTGAGCAAGCTCCAGGAGTGGGTGATGGGCAGGGAAGCCTGGCATGCTGCAGTCCATGGGTCGCAAATAGTCGGACATGACTGAGCTACTGAAATGAACTGAACTGAATCAACCCCAAGCTACTAGAGCAGGATGCAGGTAACTCACCTTTCCTGAGTTTCAGTGGTTTCTTCTATAAAATAAGGATATTGAACCTTCCCTTAACATATGGTAGTTTTATTTGTTGAGTAGTTTATTCATTCACTATTGGAGGCTAATTAGACTAGAGAGTTTCAAAGAGATTCCCACTCCTCCTTTAAATAAGGTTGACACGACTCCAGGAATATTAGAGAGAGACAGGGCCCTGCTCACATTAAGGATGAATTCACTCCCTGTGTTTGGCATGGGCTACATTTGAAAGAAGCAAAAATGAACAAAGTGTGTTTATTCTTTCTCTTCAACTCAAGTTCTGAAGTCTTCTTGATTTTTCCCAATAGTCAAGGGGAAAAGAATGATCACTGTACACATTTGTTTTATTCTGCTACTATGAAAATAGTGCCAAGGACACAAGCATATCACTATAATTATGGTTTTGAAGAGTCTGGTAAGAAGCAACTTTTTTTAGGTGAGACTCTAAGAAGAAGACAGGTAAGAGGCTTCATGCCTTGGGGAAGTATGTTGAAGTAGTCATCCTAGGTGAGTAATACTACCTTATTAGATTATATATATGAGAAGGTAGCCTGGGGAGGGGCTAGGGAATGGCACACAATCCCTGCCATTGAGACTTGCCACTGAGCTATCTTTTGTAGAAGGGAAACACATTAAGAAAAGAATGTCAACTTAACCATGTTACCTTGTGGCGAACACCACCCACCAGAACAGGTACAGAGAGAGCTTGTCAACATGGAAGCCACTCCCCTTTATTTTTGAGCACAAGAAAAGGAGGAGGTCTTGGATGTGAAAGGGACCTCCATTTGAGTAAGTACATCACTCAGCAAGATGAGTGGAAGACACCTGTCTCAAGTAAAGCACAAGGGTGTAGAGATCAGAAATCATTCCATGAATTTTAAAAATTATTAAATTCACATTGCTTAAGCAATTATTTTATGATTCTGGATTTTTGCTTGAGATTCACATATAGCAAAATTTAATGTGTTCCTTGTTTACTGATACTGGAAGAGAGGTGGCCTAGGCTTCTTATTTAACAATTCTGAACCTTACTTCTCACTTATAAAATGTGGATAATAATGACACTGCTTAATAGGGCTATTATGAGGATTAAAAAATATATATATATAGGCTTCTCAGGTGGCTCAGTGGTAAAGAATCTGCTTGCCAATGCAGGAGACATTAGAGAGAGGGGTTTGATCCCTAGGTCAAGAAGATCCACTGGAGTAGGAATGGCAACCCATTCCAGTATTCTTGCCTGGAAAGTTCCATGGACAAAGGAGCCTGGCAGGCCACAGTCCATGGGACCACAGAGTTGGACACGACTGAGTGAGTGTGTGTGCACTCATGTGTGCACACACACACACATATATATATCAACAAATCTAGTGGTTGGCTGACAGTGTTACCTGCTACTAGCAGTCACTGCAGAGATTCCAAGGTGGCTCAGTGGTAAAGAATCTACCTGCCAAAGAAGGAGACACAAGAGATGTGTTCGATCCTTGGGTCAGAAAGATCCCCTGCAGGAGGAAATGGCAACCCACTCCAGTATTCTTGCCTGGAGAACCCCATGGACAGAGGAGAGGAGGGCTACAGTCCATGGGGTTGAAAAGGATCAGACACAACTGAGGGACTGAGCACACATAGAATCACTGCTAGATGCTGTGATAGACTGATGGGCCATATTGACATGCATGCTGCCCGTTAGGGGCTTAAAGTCTATCACACTTATGTAGTAGTAGTGCATGCGCTAAGTCATGTCAGACTCTTTGAAACCCCATGGACTGTAGCCCACCAGCCTCCTCTGTCCATGGGATTTCCCAGGCAAGAATACTGGAGTGGGTTGTTATTTTCTCCAAAACTATGACAGAGGAATGTTATAGGCTATGGTTATCATCCAAGGGAGCAACGGTCAACTTAAGCTGGAAGAGCCTGAAAAGCTTTATGAAGCAGGCAGATTGGGCAGTGAGAGAGATGGAAAGAAAAGGAACTTCAGGCAGGCAGATCATTGTGTTAAAGGACAGTGTCTAGACCTGTGCTGGGTGCAGCAGTGCCAAGGCTGAAAACGAAGTTGGAGGCTCAATCATGGAGGCCTTTCAAGTCATCTGGTCCTTCAATAAATATTCTTAAGTTACTACTGGGTGCCAGGCACTGTGGCACAAAGTGCCAAACAAAGAAGGAAAGGATTTTGGTTCAAAAGCCATTTACAAATAATCCTTGCCCAGGTGAGTGGGTCATTAGTACCATAGAAGAGGAATAAACAATGCGGTGGCTACATTTCTGCCCCAGACTGACCAAAGCAAGTTACTTTACCTCTTTGGGGCTCAGCTTCCTCATCAGTGAGCTGGGGGTATTTATTTTTCCCTGCTTACCTCATGTGACAGCAGAAATGAGAGCTGAAAATATTGAGGGGAGGCAAGGATAGGAAGGCCCCAGGAGAACTGTAAAGTACCAATGACACAAAAGATTGTGAGAAAATGATGAAGATGTTGACATGCATGATGATAAAGTTAGCTGGAGAAGATGTTGATAAATAAGATGAAAACAGTATGGATCATCATAACGATTCATCACGGTTCATTCAATCACCGAACAAATATGTGCTGAGAGCTGACCATCTGTGAGGCACTGCTTTAGCATCATGTGTACGAAAATAGACCAAACAAAGTTGCTGCATTATTTTTTATGGGGAGGAACACTAGAAATAGATGGAGAGTCATGTAATTATTAGAGGTTAGGCTAGCAAGAAAAAAAGTAGAGTGAAACGACAGGAGATGATGAGAGGTGGTGATGACAATAATGAGAGTGATACTTTAACAGCTGAAATCTCCCAGCAACATTCAAAGCCTGTGGAAGATTTCATTCAATTCAGTGAGACAGGTTACAGGGGGCCCTTCTGCATTTTTCTTCCCTGGTCCAATGTTTGTCACTCTAGGTGGCACACAATGGCACACGTGTGGAGCTGTGGCATTTATGCAGGCTCTGAGTTGGGTGCCTGGAGGCTGACATGCAGAAGAAAGGAGCTTATGGAGGAGATTTCTTTAAGCCTATTCTGAGCCCAGATGACCATACAGTCTAGGTAAAGAAAGACTCTGGTTGTTTTCCTTCATATAAAACATGTTTCTGAAGCCAGTCTTCCCTGCCCTTCAAGAGTGATTTCTGTGTAAGTTTCAGGAGTCTGGCACATATTGCAGGTTGGCAACATCAATTTTCCCCATAAGAAATAACACTGTTATAATTGTCTTTGGCTTTAAGCTTATGTTATTGTCCTGAGGGAAACAAAGTTGAAGGTGGGTAGAGAGAGGCTATTAAAACCCTGGGTTCTTTCTGCACATACAAAGAGCATACAATGACTCTATATGCCCTGACTTTCACAGCAAGGGATCTGAATCAGTTTGGGCAAACCGTTCAGTTAACACCTGAACAGCACGGGAGCAGAGAACAGTGAAGTGAAGGGACTATAGGGAAGCCTAGATACAGTGAGCACATTCTGTAACAGCATACAGTTTGGTACATGTCAGAGAAAAGGCCCCGTTAGACTCTGGAAGGTCACCAAAGGCAGGAGCCATGTTTTGTGCACATTCACATTCCTTGCCTTTTGGTCCTGTATCTGGCAAAATAAATCAGCCAACATTTAGCTGCTTGAATGTTGGACAGAATGAAAGAGAGAATTAGTAAGTAAGTAGGAGAGTAAATTAACAGAATCTAATGTGAAGCAGGAGGAGAAGAGATAGACAAATATGGAAACCAATCAAGGCATCATCTGTACCACCTGTAACAGCCTGAACATGGTCTTGACCTTGAGCTTCAATTCCCTCGTCTGGGCACTGAGGATAATTACCATATCCAGCTGAGAGAGCTATTGTGAAGAAATATGAAATAACATATAAAGTTCTTAAAGCAGTGCCTGGAATGTAGATGTGCTCCACAGATGGTCAATGTGAATCATACGAGTTTTCATGCTCATGGTCATTGCCAGGAAAGCAGAATTTTTCACAACCAGAAGAAGAATGCATCATGTAAATAAATTTTCGTAAAAAGGTTAATCACATCAACAACTCTTAACAAGGCCTTTGATCTGTTTACATTCTGTATCAGTCTCACCATCTCTGAGATATAAAGAAGTACACATATATTTACTGATCAACTAATAATAAGTAATATGGGGAAACAGAAAGAATTATAAAATATGGGCTCTATCCTTAAGTTGTCTGTACAACTGAGATAGGTACAGAAATAGACATAACCTCCCACTCCAGGCCCCAAGCAAGGATTTCCCTAGAGGTTTAGCGGTTAAGACTCCAAACTCCCAATGCAGGGGGGCACAGATTTGATCCCTTGTCAGGGAACTAATATCCTGCATTCTGCAAGGCACAGTCAAAGAATAAATAAATAAAACAACAAAACTATAACACCAAACAAACTAAAATAAGTGTCATTAGGGAATTAGAGAAAGCAAGGAATACTCCAAGTAATTGGAGACACTATAGAAAGTACAGCTCAATCCTACCGTCTTAGGAAGCAAACATTCTTAAACTGGATGATGGGTAAACAAAGCAATGAAAATGAAAATTAGTAAGAAACATTTCAATCTAGAAAAAAAACTAGAAATTCTAAAACATCCTAATGAAGCTTTAGATCACAGAGGAAAAGAGCATTGCAGTTACAGACTTTTAGAGAATAGCTACTATAAAAACCTCTACAAATCAAATTCATGAAATATGGTCAAAGCTGCATTCAAAGGAAATTATATCATCATAAATGCTTTCATTTTTAAATGCCAAAAAATAAATACAAGGAAATAATCATAAAATCAAGAAGTTAGGAAAGAGACAAAATATATTTCGGTAGGAGAGAAGAATGAAAGATGAAAGCATAAATGAATGAATTAGAAGGCAAAGAAAAATTATTAACAAAGCACATCTAAAAATGTGTATATCTTGGGGAAAAAAGAGATTAAGAGCATGTGTTGGGAGTGAGGGAGCTATCTTCTATTAGAAATGAATGAGTTTATGACAAAAGGAAAATTGAAAATTTTTTAATGGAATAAAATTGATAAACTTTGTTAATAATATAAATGATCAAAATGTACTTAAGAATTATAAAGAATATTGGATAATAATCAAGGATGTCTACTTCTCTCCTTCCTCCATAGAAGTTGAATTTCAAAAAACAATTTTTATGATGTATAATAGACCCAGATGAATATTATATGAATCCTTCAAAGAGCAGACAATACCCATATTGTTTTAACTCTTCCATGAAAAGAGAAAGATTCCCAATTTGTTTTTTGGTTTTTTTTGAAGCTGGTCTAGGTGGCTCAGACAGTAAAGAATCTGCCTCCTATGCAAGAGACCAGGGTTTGATCCCTGGATCAGGAAGATCCCCTGGAGAAGGGAATGGCAACCACTCCAGTATTCTTGCCTGGAGAATCCCATGGACAGAGGAGCCTGTCAAGCTACAGTCCACGGGGTCGTGAAGACTGGGACATGACTGAGTGACTTAACACTTTCACTTTCATAATCCTAATAACCAAAACCTTATATAAATAGAACACAAAAAAGGTAACTATTTCTATTGCTATTGTATCAATAATAGAGGTGTTCCCATCAACTGTCCTAGATTATGATCAATCAGATTGATACAGGCTGGAATCTGAGACCCTTTGCTGTTTCCTCCAGCAATAAAATACAAAGAAACTATAAGGGACTAAAAATAACTGTTTGCAAGCCCAGTTGGGTGACTTATGAACAACAAGATACAAAAAGACCAAAAACCCAACTGCTACCTCTGAGAAACAGAGAGAAAAATCAAAATCTATGCACTCTGTACATAGAACCACCAAGTGGGTGGGCACACCACCCAAGTCACCCCTCTGGCCAGATCCTAGACCTGCCCCTACCCACCTCCTATACGAGGGATCAGCTCACCCCACCTCATGAGCGAGCAAGGGAGCCGGTTACTTGTCTTTGCTCCCTCCTGCTACAACACTAGATCCAATAAAGCCTTGCCTGAATTTCTCATCTGGTCTCATCAATTTCGATTGATCAAAGAGTCCAAGAACCCTGGTTGGTAATAAGATTAGCTCACCACAACTTCTGGGGGAAGAAAGATAATGGGTGAATACAAAAGCAAGAAGAATGAAGTTTTGTGGTATGGGAAGGAGGGGTTGGAGTTTCACTTCCTTTCACCTATTTTTATCTATTTGGAAAACTCAAGAGAACTCTGAAAAATTATTGGGATTAGCAAAAGAGCTTAATAAAATGATTAGTTACAAGCGACATACAAAACTATTATTTTTCTATATAACCAATGAAATAATGCCATTTGCAGCAAAATTAATGGACCTAGAGGTCATTATACTAAGTAAGTCAAAGAAAGATAAATATTATATGACATCATTTATATATAACCTAAAACATTATAAAAATGAACTTATTTACAAAATATAAACCTACCCACGGACTGAAAACAAGGCTATGGTTCCCAAAGGGGAAAGGTGGGAGGGAGAGGAAAGGAATAAATTAGGAGTTTGGGATTAACAGACGCATACTACTACATATAAAATAAACAACAAAGTCCTACTGTATAGCTCAGAAATCTATATTCAATACCTTGTAATAATCTACAATGGAGAAGAATCAGAAAAAGAATATGTATGATTTGCTTTGCTATATACCAGAAATTAACACTACACAGTAAATCAACTATACTTCAACTATATATATATATATATGTATATATATATATGAAAAGTTTCCCAATAAAATACAAAAACACCTTGGGATAAATTTAATAAGAATACTGGGGACCTATATGAAGGAGACTATAAATTTTTTCTTAACTCATAAAAGGAAGTTTGAATATATGAAAATTGTACCTTGGCTTCATCGTAAGAAGACTGAGCATTATGTCAAGTACACCTAAATTAATTTATAAATTTTAATACATATCAATAATCCCAATATGCTTATTTTTGCATTGTCGAAATGATTATGAAGTTCATCTGAAAAAGGCAGATTAGAATAACTAAGAAACTTCTGACAAAGAAAAATGATAAAGTGGTACTTGATACATTTATTTTTTTTAATATATCAGTGTTAAATTTTACTATGTTAGCATTTAAATATATTTTAATGCTAGGATGTTTTAAATGCTTGAAAAGATATTAAACAAACATGTTAATTATGGATCCCTCTAGGTGGGAGTGAGCTGTTTGTTTATATTTTCTTCTCTGTACTTTTTCCATATTCTGAATTTTTCAATGGTGGGAATGAATTACTCTTACTCTCAGAATAAAATAATGTTATTTTCTTAAAGGATCTATACAGTTCAGTTCAAGAAAGGAGGCAGTCTAGCTTGTGGCAACTCTGTGAAGAAACAGATGAGATGTAAACATTAGCTCCGTAAGATTATATGGAATTTATACTCTTAAATATAATGTTTTATATTTTTTAATTTTTAATGTTTATTGTATGATTTTACATTCCTCTTCATAAGGGATGGGGAATTTTTCTGTTTCAATTCACTACTACACCCCCAGCATCTAGAACAATGTCTTGTCTACATTATGTACTCAATAAATGCTTGATGACTATTAAATGAATATATATTAGGTGTGGTTGATGTCTTAGTTTGGATTCCCTCCAAAACAGAGTCTGAGACAAAGACTTAGATACAAGTAGTTTAACTGAGAGCTAAGTTCGTAAAGCAAGAGTGAGGGAGTAAAGTGAAATAGCAAAATAAGGCCAATCTAAGGATGTATTACCTACATTATCTAAAGTACACCTGTAAGTAACAGAAGCCCAATTCCCATGGTTTCCACTAGGAAACATACAGAAATGTACATGTGATGGGTGGAAGGCCAGGTCTACTGGCTTCCATCCCCAATGATTGAGGTTTGCCCTGAGGGCATTGATTTCTCTGTACTATAAACAGGTCTCTGCAAAATTTGGAAGTTCTCAGAGCAAAAAACAAAAAAGAGAGAGAGAGAAATTGAGTGACTTGTGTTAAGGCAAGACAGAGTCATCATGAGATTAGTGTTAGTTCTTAGGAACTGTCCCCCACAGCAGAGGCTAAAATCAGAGGTGGATCGAGGAGTGGATCTGAGGTACCAGAGGTATCTGTCATTGTATTCTTGATGAAGAATATGATGATGCCATATTGGAAAGGTCTTGAATCTCAGGTGAGGTAAGTTGACCTTTATTCTGTGGCAAAGGGAATGAGAATTTATGGAGAAAAACAAACTCATGCCAGTACCACTCAGAGAAACCCAAGGAGAGAAAAGCCAAAGTAGACGGAACAATAATACCTTATTTTACAACCAAATGGTTAACTATCAGTCTAGGTTGAGAGATCATATGTTCTAATTTTGAACTGTGGATTTAAATAGCCACATCACAAAATTCATATCCTGACTTAAACCTTGGCTATGTTTGGAGTGTAAGAGACTCTGAGTTCAGTTCAGTCACTCAGTCGTGTCCGACTCTTTGAGACCCCGTGGACTGCAGCACACCAGGCTTCCCTGTCCATCACCAACTTTCGGAGCTTGCTCAAACTAATGTCCGTTGAATCAGTGATGCCCTCCAACCATCTCATCCTAAGTCGTTCCCTTCTCTTGCTGCCTTCAGTCTTTCCCAGCATCGGGGTCTTTTCCAATGAGTCAGTTCTTTGCATCAGGTGGCCAAAGTATTGGAGCTTCAGCATCAGTCCTTCCAATAAATATTCAGGATTGATTTCCTTCAGGATTTCCTTCAGGAGTGACTGGTTTGATCTCATTGCTGTCCAAGGGGCTCTCAAGAGTCTTCTCCAACACCCCGGTTCAAAATCATCAATTCTTCAGAGCTTAGCCTTTCCCTTGTTGTCATTGCTCCCCATAGCTGCTTTTCTCTACTTCCAATTGACTTTAGCCCCTAATAGTGACATCCTGTGTGTGTGTCTATGTGTGCACGCTCAGTCATGTCTGACTCTTTGTGATCCCATGACTGGAGCCTACCAGGCTCCTCTGTCCTTGGAATTTTCCAGTCAAGAATACTGGAGTGGGTTGCCATTTCCTATTCCAGGGGATCTTCCTGACCCAGCGATGGAATTTGTGTCTCCTATGCTGGCAGGTAGATTCTTTATCACTGAGCCACCTGGGAAGCCAGCAGTGACACTCTACCCCTCTAGATAATCCTGAATCACCCAGCCAAAGGGCATGTGTAATCTGCATTTATCCCTTCTTTGAACCACACTTTTTGATCCAGTTATTCTCAAAACAGGTTAAAATTTACTGACGCCTCTTGTTAAAGCTCTTAAAAATCTACATACCTTTCTCGTTTAAAGGATAATGTTGTTTTGGAAGCTTCTCATGAATAAAGGCATATCCTAACCATGCTCTGGTTGATTTTCTCCAAAATTTTTAGTGCAATTAATTGGAAAAAGACTGCTCAGCCTTGGCTATGTATGAGAACAGAGTCTCAAAGACCTTTTGATGTTTCACCTCTCTGGAGCCCCATGACTGGTCCACTGAGTGAGTCCTGTTCTTGGTGAATAAGCACTCATCACTTTGCATTGAGGTTCTACCTACACTGTTACTTTTATTTTTTATTTGTCAATGGTATTGTACTCTTGACTTGATTTATCTCACTGCTCAGGGCTCCCATGGATTCACCAGAGGTTGGATTCCCAAAGCCTGGTTATCTGTCCCTTATCTGTTGTCAACAAACCTCTTTGTCCTCTGGCTTCTTCAGTTCTGCAAGGATCTTAGTGAGGACAATTTTTATCTTCAGTGATCCCTCTGGAGAACTTATGATATTCATGAGAAAATCCAATTTCATGGCACTTGAGAATCAAAGAGTTAAAAAACTCCAAATAATCAATGATGAGATCTTTTTTATTGGTATAAAGAGGCATCTTAAAGATAGGAAAATTCTGAATAACTCCACTTAAGGACCCTTTAGACAAGGCTAAAATATATAGAATATAAAAAGCTAAACAGAAACTCCAAATTGGCCTGCCTCCTGTTGTCCTGGTACATCAACCACCACTTCCCCTGGCTCGGTTCCTTTTCTTACTCCCAAACCTTCACCAGACCTTTCACACTGTCTTTCACACCCTTATCTTAGTGTGCTATAATGTAAGTGTAGATGAAGATTAGCATTTTTGCTCTTATAAATTTAACTTTATCAAGATTCGATTTTTGCATAATCTACTTAAAGTGAAAGTGAAAAATGAGTTCTCCAAACTCTTAGAAAACAGTTCAATGAAGTATTTAGAACTGCCCTATGATCTTATAATCCTGGATTGCCTGATCACTATCAATTGGCTCACTATCTTGTGAGAACTAAAGATTTGAAACTGGATTAGAAACTGCAGTGTATTGATTATAGAATAATTAGCAGCTATCCCTGAGGTCTTTCCTGTTAAAACTGACTCATTGACAATCCAGCCTTATAAACAGAAAATGAATAAATCAATCTCTTATTTCAGAAACTGCTTAAAGAAATCTCATAGGAAATACTGTAGTTTTGACAGGGACAAAGATATCCTAATTATGCTATTACTCACTGTTGATGTTCTTAAACCAGAGGTGGCACATTTAGGTAGAAGACAGAGAGACTGTCTGCCCACCTCCTAAATTAACAGGGCTTGCTGAACACTTTGATGGTATTTTGACTCAGAAAGAAAAAATTTCAGACCAAAATAATAGCTTTTTATATTAAGTAATTAGGTAAACCCAAGAACAAGGGCACCTCTGTGCCTGATATATACCAAGACACTGGCCAATGCAGTAAGGAAAGGAGGCGCTGGAAGAATTCCTTAGCTTAGCTTGAAAGATAAAAATCTCAAAACTTTGGCAGAATGACAGCACTCTGAAAAAGTAGCCTCTCAACTCTTAACAAGGAAAGGAAAAATTTCCATGCATTTTCAAAAGCAGAGGCTTTTATTTCTAGATGAGTCTAAGCTACACTCTTTACTACAAACCTTTCTGCCTTTCAATCATTTCTTACTCAGAATAACAAAAAAGTTCCAACAGTTGAAATCTCAAATACCCCTTAGACTACCTGACTCTTGTTCCTCTGGTTCCTTTTGCCAATCAACATCCTTTCTGCCTAGTGAACCCACCCCAGTGAATCAGTTGGAATGAGACTTTCTTTCTAAAGGGATGCTACTATTAAAAATGGATCATTGGCCTCTTTCTCTAACACCAAGAAGAATCCCCAGGATGTAATTTAATAATTTCACAGATTGATTACTCACTATCAACATCTCCGATCTTAAATCTTTCCCTAAGAGCTTCTAGATCTAGAAGAGATAAGAAGTGTGACACATTAGGGAGGCTGAGCCTTTAAATTATCAACCCACAATGCTTTTATCAAAACTGTCCCAAGACCCACTCAAAAGGGAGAGTATGAAAGGATTATGCAGGCCAATGTGTTTGCATACTTCCTGAAAGGATTCATTATCCCTTCTACCTGCGGTAGCATATCTGTTCTAAGGACAGAGAGAGGGTCATGGCCTCTGCTCTGTTTAGGATTTAAGGATCATTAACAAGACTGTGTCTCTTCTACTCTCCTGCAACCCCAAACCCTAATACAATCTTGTTCTCAATACTCAAAATAGCTGCTTACTTTACATGAGTATAGTCATGCTTTGTATTAGGCAGCATATTAAAAAGCAGAGACATCACTTTGCCAACAAAGGTCCCTGTACTTAAAGCTATAATTTTTCCAGTAGTCATGTATGGATGTGAGAGTTGGACCATAAAGAAAGCTTAGCACCAAAGAATTGATGCTTTCAAATTGTGGTGCTGGAGGAGACTCTTGAGAGTCTCTTGGACTGCAAGGAGATCAAGCCAGTCAATCCTAAAGGAAATAAACTCTGAGTATTCATTGGAAGGATTGATGCTGAAGCCCCAATTCTTTGGCCACCTGATGCAAAGAGCCGACTCATTGGAAAAGACTCTGTGCTACAGTTTATGGGGTCTCACAGTCAGACATGACTTAGCGACTGAAGAACAACAAATTTCTTAGTATACACTTGCACACAGACTTGTAGTATCTGTTCACATTTACTTGGGAAAAAGAATAATATATATCAACAGTTTGCCCCAGTGGTTTACAAAATACCCTCTTACTTCTTAAAATTATTTAACCATAGCTTTAGAAGCATCCTAATCATCCAGGACTCTGTTCTTAAATAACATGTTACATTTCCAGAATATAACAGAATGTACAATTACAGAATTGATTCCCTTCACTTGCTGACAGCATTAGCATTTCAGGGACACAAGTCTCCAAGGATTATCTTCAACTTTGTCATACTGAAGTACATTGTCTAGGCTATGACATAATGCAGAATGGAAAGACTGTTTCTTCTCAAAGATTGTAAGCCATCTGTGACTTTCCTGGGCCAATTACCAGCAGACAACTTAAAGAATTCTTTGGTGATATATGCTAATTAGGCATTTATAAGTTATTAGAGCCTCTTCAACAGCTAGCAAAATTCTCCACCCGCCTCCACCCCTCTTACTTGTGTTCAGCGCCAGCAGCCACAGATTTAACTGTGGCCTCTGTTAACTGGTGGCTCAGATGGTAAAGAATCTGCCTGCCAATGCAGGAGACATAAGAGACGCGGGTTTGATCCCTGGGTTGGGTATAGCCCCTGGAGAAGGGAATGGCAACCCACTCCAGTATTCTTGCCTGGAAAACTCCATGAACAGAGGAGCCTGGCAGGCTACAGTCCATGGAGTCACAAAGAGCTGGACACAACTGATAGACTAACACTCATTTTTCACTTTCTGCTGACCTTGGAGCTCCACTTAGTTATATGATCCCTCATGTTGTTCAGATCCTACTTTTGACTGGAAGTATCTAGAGCTTTACTGCCTTATTGGGTAGTGTTAATCACAAACACTGCATTAAAACGCTAGGGAATTGATTTTCTGACTTCTATCTCTTTAAAAACGTACTGCATATCTACTTCCCTGGACTTCTAATCTAATGGCAGATTCTCTAGAAACAAGCTTAAGGAAGGAAGTTTGTCATGAAGGAGGAGAGCTTTCCAAAGAGCCTGAGATCAAGTATCAGATTGCTTTGTATGTGTGCATTAGTTAGGGTTCTCCTGAAACAGAACCAATAGGCTTCGTATAACTTATTGGGAAATATGAGTCTTCCAACTTTTTCTTTTTGAAGACTTTCGGTTATTCTCAGTCCCTTGCATTTCAATATAAAAGCTAAGATCAGTTTGTCAGTTTCTGCAGAAGTAGGCACTTGGATTCTTAATAAGAGCTGCATTAAATATGTAGATCAATTTATGGGATAGTGTCATCTTAACAACATTGTTTTCCTATCCATGAACATAGAATGTCTTTCCACTTATTTATAATCTTTTTTCAATTAATTTCAACAATATTTTGAAGTTTTCAGTGTACAACTCTTACAACTCTTTATTCCTAAGTACTGTATTCTCTTTGATTCTATTGCAAATGGAGTTGTTTTTCTGATTTCTTCTTTCACTTGTTCATTGCTAGTGTACAGAAGTACTATTGACTCATACACTGATTTTGTATCTTGCTGAATTTATTAGTTATGTTTTTTACTACATTCCATAGGACTTCTTTTTCTAAATCTGGATTTAGAAAAGGCGGAAGAACCAGAGATCAAATTGCCAACATCCTTTGGATCATCGAAAAGCAAAAGAGTTCCAGAAAAACATCTACTTCTGCTTTATTGACTATGCTAAAGCCTTTGACTTTGTAGATCACAACACATTGTGGAAAATTCCTCAAGAGATGGGAATACCAGACCACCTGACCAGCCTCCTGAGAAATCTGTATGCAGATCAAGAAGTAACAATTAGAACCAGACATGGAACAATGGACTGGTTCCAAATCAAGAAAGGAGTACGTCAAGGCTGTATATTGTCACCCTGCTTATTTAACTTATATACAGAGTATATCATGTGAAATGCTGGGCTGAATGAAGCACAAGCTGAAATCAAGATTGCCGGGAGAAATAGCAATAACCTCAGATATGCAGATGATATCACCCTGACACCAAAAGCAAAGAAGAACTAAAGAGCCTCTTCATGAAAGTGAAAGAAGAGAGTGGAAAAGTTGGCTTAAAACTCAACATTCAGCTTCCTCTTTCCCGGCTGGAACCATGGAGGGTGCAGAAGAGAAGAAAAAGAATGTTCCTGCTGTGCCAGAAACCCTTAAGAAAAAGCGAAAGAATTTCGCAGAGCTTAAGATCAAGCGCCTGAGAAAGAAGTTTGCCCAAAAGATGCTTTGAAAGGCAAGGAGGAAGCTTATCTATGAAAAAGCTAAGCATTACCACAAGGAATACAGGCAGATGTACAGAACTGAAATTCGAATGGCTAGGATGGCACGAAAAGCCGGCAACTTCTATGTACATGCAGAACCCAAATTGGCATTTGTCGTCAGAATCAGAGGTATCAATGGTGTGAGTCTGAAGGTTCAAAAGGTGCTGCAGCTCCTTCGCCTCTGGCAGATCTTCAATGGCACCTTTGTGAAACTCAACAAGGCATCAATTAACATGCTGAGAATTGTGGAGCCATACATTGCATGGGCATACCCAAATCTGAAGTCTGTAAATGAATTGATCTATAAACGTGGTTATGGCAAAATCAACAAGAAGCGAATTGCCCTGACAGACAACACATTGATTGCTTGATCTCTTGGGAAATACGGAATCATCTGCATGAAGGATCTGATTCATGAGATCTATACCGTTGGAAAATGCTTCAAAGAAGCAAACAACTTCCTGTGGCCCTTTAAATTGTCTTGTCCATGAGGTGGAATGAAGAAAAAGACCACCCATTTTGTAGAAGGTGGAGATGCTGGCAACAGGAAGACCAGATCAACAGGCTTACTAGAAGGATGAACTAAGGTATCTACCAGGATTATTTTTGTAATCTGGTCAGTGAATAAACAATTGAAACAAAAAAATAAAATAAAATAAAACTCAACCTTCAGAAAACTAAGATCATGACATCTGGTCCCATCACTTCACTACAAATAAATGGGGAAACAATGGAAACAGTGAGAGACTTTATTTTGGGGGGCTCCAAAATCACTGCAGATGATGACTGCAGCCATGAAATTAAAAGATGCTTGCTCCTTGGAAGAAAAGCTATGACCAACCTAGACAGCATATTAAAAAGCAGAGACATTACTTTGCAAACAAAGTCCCTCTAGTCAAAGCTATGGTTTTTCCGGTAGTCATGTATGGATGTGAGAGTTGGACTATAAAGAAAGCTGAGTGCCGAAGAACTGATGCTTTTGAACTGTGGTGTTGGAGAAGACTCTTGAGAGTCCCTTGGACTGCAAGGAGATCCAACCAGCCAATCCTAAAGGAAATCAGTCCTGAATATTTATTGGAAGGACTGATGCTGAAGCTGAAACTCCAATACTTTGGCTACCGGATGTGAAGAACTGACTCATTGGAAAAGACCTTGATTCTGGGAAAGATTGAAGGAGGGAGGAGAAGGGGATGACATAGGATGAGATGGTTGGATGGCATCACCGACTCAATGGACATGGGTTTCAGCAAGCTCTGGGAGTTGGTGATGGACAGGGAAGCCTGGCGTGCTGCAGTCCATGGGGTCTCAAAGAGTCAGACACCACTGAACGACTGAACTGAACTGATAGGACTTCTTACATGTAAGATCATGTCATCTGCAAATAGAAATAATTACTTCTTCCTTTCCAATATACATGACTTTTATTTCTCTTTCCTGCCTAATTTCCCCTGATTAGAACCTCTAGTACAATGTTGAACAGAAATGTCCAGAATGAATATCTCTGTCTTGTTCCTGACCTTAGAGCAAAAACATTCACTTTTAGTCATCAATTATATTGTTCTAGTTCACATTATAGTCTAGTAAAATGCTTCACGGAAAACATTGAAGCCATTTGCAAGCTTAGCTGGGGAAAGTGACAAAATTAGAAAAAATCAATCAGTGATATAAGCTTTAGTTTGCTCTTCAACCATGCACTTCGAATAACATATAAACTCCTTCACCATCTTAGGCAGAGAAAATGAATTTGGCTAAATAAACATACAATTTGGAAGTAAAGTGAAGAGCTGAAGTTGGGTGTGGAAAGGGATAGAGTACATGAGGGGAGATGTGTTGTATCTTAGGTTGCAGACTCAAATTTCTGTGAGTAGAATGTTGGTGCTTCAATGCCAAGGGTGAGATAGTGTACCTCAAAATAATATCAGAGAGGCTTCATTAGAGGGCCAAGGATTTTCATAGCCCATACACCCCAATACAAACCACTGGCTGCATTGACTCTGTTTACTTCTTGCACTGAGAGATCAAACAGGGGACTGAAATTACAATTAAAATCCTTTAATAACTGAAGTCTGTCCCATGAAAGAACAGTTAAATTTAACCCAGAGTCTTCAGAAGGCAGGTCAGAAATAGCTTACTGAAATTAACATGAAAAGGAATTTGGTCACTGTAAAAAAAGAAGGGGGGTGGGGTCATAATGCTGGTCAAAAAGTGAAACTGGACACACCATAAAGGTAAGAACCAACACTTCTGGGAATATTTCACCAGAAACTAGATGCTTATCTCTAGAGAATGTTAGGGAGGGGGATTCCTGCAAGTAGTAGCATGCGTGTGTGCTAAGTTGCTTCGATCATGTCTGACCCTATGGACTATAGCCCACCATCAGGCTCCTCTGTCCATGGGATTCTCCAGGCAAGAATTCTGGAGTGGGTGGCCATGCCCTCCTCCAGGAAATCTTGACCCAGAGATCTCGAATCCACAGGTTCTTTACCAATAGCGCCACCTGGGAAGCCTGCAAGTAGTAGACAGAGAATGAAATGTTCACATGGTTCCTTCCAACTCTGAGATTGTAGGATTCTAGAGAAAAACTAACCTGTGCACTCGATACAACTTTGAAAGTAGAAAATCTGAGTTCTTGGCTTAGTTCTTCTTCTCTCAAACTAGCTGTATGACCTTGAGCAAGTTACTTGTTCTTTATGAACTGCAGTTCCTTTATCTGCAAAATGCACCTTCTGGGTTATAAGAGATAATCATTATTTAAATTGCCTTTTGATTTTTAAAAAAATGCCAAGATTGAAATGGAGACTTACAGTGATCTAGAGCAGCAGGATTCAAATTAGCCTAGATGACGACTTTCTAAGGGGTACAGAGCAGTGGATGTTCAGCTTCTACTGGCTCATGAGAGCTGACTGTACGTTTTTTTTCCAGCTCTGCAGTTCAGTGATATCAGATGTGTATCATGGGAATATTTACAACAGGGAACTCACCAAATACTATAAATTTGAGCTTTTCTATTTCAGAGAGTAGCCTTATCATAACAACCTTGGTTACCAGGCAGGTATAGTTTTATGGAAGTCAATCTTCAGATTAAAGATTGCCTGATAAGTGGCTAAGGTGGTGATGGTGTTCCTTTTTCTCCCAGCTTTACGAAAGGAAAGCACATCTTACATTACTCTAATTCTCACTAAGGAGCATCACCTTAGGGAGCAAAAATCTTCAGGGCACTAACTAAAGTAATGGATCTGAAATGCTGTTACTGGTTTCGAGAAAGTAAATGACTAATGATTTAGAAATCAATCCTTTGTAAGACATGTAGTTTCTAATTTTTTTTTCAATAAAATTGAAGGGCAATGTAATCTGAGCTGTCAATAGATGATTAACAATAATTTTTAATGACAAATCCCTATTTTTTTTAGTGTGTAACTCAGAAAGCATTCAAAGAATTGAGTGGCATTGTTACAACAAGTCTTAAACATAGCTGGCCATTGTTTACATTTTATTTTTTTTTTTTCTTTTTCTTTTTCATTGTTTACATTTTAAAGACAAAAAGAGAGAAGTAAAACTGATGGTGAATCCCACCTCATTCTAACAATAATTGATACTTGTTTAAAATACATCATCTAATCTAAACTTTCTTTCCTCTCATTAAGAAATATTTACTATAAAATCTTATTTCTTAATCAGTGAATATTGTTCAGAATTTAATATATTTGCTGTCTTGATTAAATACAAAATAATAATTTTAATATCTCATACAGAAAATAGTTAATACTTAGAACCTTATGCTGCTGCTGCTGCTAAGTCGCTTCAGTCGTGTCCGACTCTGTGCGACCCTATAGACGGCAGCCCATCAGGCGCCCCCGTCCCTGGGATTCTCCAGGCAAGAACACTGAAGTGGGTTGCCATTTCCTTCTCCAATGCGTGAAAGTGAAATGTGAAAGGGAAGTCACTCAGTCATGTCCGGCTCTTCGCGACCCCATGGACTGCAGCCTACCAGGCTCCTCCGTCTAACAGGCAATAAAAAGTGACAAATCCATTTATATATGATACTTTTCATTTAGAAAAGCATAATAGGGTTTTGTATAAAACAATTTCAAGTTTAAAATACATTACATTAGGATGAAATTATGTGTGGGAAGTGGAATGGAAATTTGAGTTCAGAAAGAAAAGGAACTCATGTACTGTTAAAAACTTGTGTGTTTCAAACTAGAGACAGTGAATATCACGTTGCTCGAGTGTTTAGATTCCTCTAGATACACTTAAGAAGGTAATAATTATTTTAAAATATTCATATTTACCACACATTGGCAATAATATCCTTGGCAATTCAGCAGGTGAGATGGCGGGTGGGCATGTCTGCACCCTCCCACAGTAAATCACGCAGCATAGGAGAGCATGACCCAGGCCACTCCTACCAACTTAGTGACACTTCTTTGTGCTACACTATCACTTGGTACAGAAGCACCTCTCAATGAAGCCTGGATTGATGGATCAGTCTAGCTCAGCATCTCAGAGAGATGAAGCCCTTATTTTAAAACACAGTTGGAATACTCAATGCTATAGCCAAAAATGCCAGCAAGTCAAGGAGTTCTTGTCTTCACTCCTGCTGCAACCTGGCAGGAGAAAGACTTGAGCAATATAGGATGCAACAGTTAAGATGATACCGTATGAGAAAGTCTCAAACCATTTTTTCTTAATCCCAAACCTAAGACACTCAGCCCACATATGGATATATCTAGTGAGCTGGGAATACATATACGGCCCTAACCTTTATTCTAGGGGACTTGGGATAAGAAACTTGGATCTCTCAATGCAAATGAGAAAATATATAATGGGTTCAAGGCACTGGCATGGAGAAACCTCTTCGGTTTCTTTCCCTGAATTTTCCATGCTCAACCTCACTCCTCTCTCTAGAAGGATTAGTAGTTCACAGAAAAGAAGCAGGGAAATTCTTGGTTTAGCTTCTCTCTTTCTTATTTCCAAATTTGGAAATTAGAATTCCAGTTTGCTCCTCCTGGTCTTCATGTTTAGAACAAGTCCCAGTGAGGAAATCACCGCGGTTATGCTGTGAGCCTCTGACTAGGCAGGGAGCCTGATTCTGGGGTTCAGCATCAGTAATCCTGTGTTGCTGCATATCTAAGCCACATCCTCCAAAACAGCTTCATTGACAATAAAGCTAATAGTTGGCTCCTCAACTATTTGACTCTGTTGCCTCTCAATCTGGCAGAGAAAAGGGGTCCCTAAAATCTCCAAATAAGGAATCAAATTAAGAGATAAATGTGGCTGATCCAAGGATCATTTTTATCAGAATTTGTAGAGGATATAGTTATCACCAAAGTTGCAGTATAAGAAATGTAAATAAGATTAGACTGGGAGGAGAGAGAGGAAGAAATTTGAAATGTCAAGTATTGAAAGGCTTTCCCCCACCCCTGTCTATGTATTTATATAAATGTTCCCTATCTTTGTAGTGCAAGAGAGTGACATATGTTTTAAAACTTGACTTGAGCTAGCATGAGTCTTCAGCAACAAAATGTAGAAAATGATGGACTTGGGCTTGTTGTAACAAAGTGGGGATTCCTCTCATTTGAATCTCTGTTCTGGAACTTCCCTGGTGGTCCAGTGCTTAAGAATCTGCCTAGCAATTCAGGAGATGTGGGTTTGATCACTGGTAGGGGAACTAATGGAGAAGGAAATGGCAACCCACTCCTGTGTTCTTGCCTGGAGAATCCCAGGGACAGGGGAGCCTGGTGGGCTGCCGTCTATGGGGTTGCACAGAGTCAGCCACGACTGAAGCGGCTTAGCAGTAGCAGTAGCAATAGCAGCAGGGGAACTAAGATCTCACATGCTGTGAAGCAACTAAGCCTGCCCACCACAAACAAAGAGTCCCTGAACCTCAGCGAAAGATTTATGTGATGCAATGAAGATCGCATGGGCAGCAACTAAGAGCCGATTTGTCCTAATAAATGAGCATTAAAAAAAGAACTATTATGTAGAGTAACATAATACCTTGTTAGTAATGTTAGTCCATATGACTAATATTACTCCATAATATTATGGCGTAACACGCAAATTTGGCCTTGGAGTACAAAATAAAGCAGGGTAAAGGCTAACAGAGTTTTGCCAAGAGAATGCACTGGTTATAGCAAATACCCTCTTCCAACAACACAAAAGAAGACTCTACACATGGACATCACCAGATGGTCAATACTGAAATCAGACTGATTATATTCTTTGCAGCCAAAGATGGAGAAGCTCTATACAGTCAGAAAAAAACAAGACTGGGAGCTGACTGGGGCTCAGATCATGAACTCCTTATTGCCAAATTCAGACTTCAATTGAAGAAAGTGGGGAAAACCACTAGACCATTCGGGATTAACCTAAATCAAATCCCTTACAACTATATGTAAGTGGAAGTGACAAATAGATTCAAGGGATTAGATCTGATAGAGTGCCTGAAGAACTATGGTCAGAGATTTGTGACATTGTACAGGAGGCAAGGATCGAGGCATTCCCCAAGAAAAATAAATGCAAAAAGGCAAAATGGTTGTCTGAGGAGACCTTACAAATAACTGAGAAAAGAAGAGAAGTGAAAGGCAAAAGAGAAAAGGAAAGATATACCCATTTGAATGCAGAGTTCCAAAGAATAGCGAGGAGAGATAGGAAAGCCTTCCTTAGGGATCAGTGCAAAGAAATACAGGAAAACAACAGAATGGGAAAGACTGGAGATTTCTTCAAGAAAATTAGAGATACCAAGGGAACATTTCATGCAAAGATGGGCTCAATAAAGGACAGAAATGGTATGGACCTAACAGAAGCAGAAGATATTAAGAAGAGGTGGCAAGAATACACAGAAGAACTGTACAAAAACGATCTTCATGACCCAGATAGCCACGATGGTGTGATCATTCACCTAGAGCAAGACATCCTGGAATGTGAAGTCAAGTGGGCCTTAGGAAGCATCACTATGAACAAAGCTAGTGGAGGTGACAGAATTCCAGTTGAGCTATTTCAAATCTTAAAAGATGATGCTGTGAAAGTGCTGCACTCAGTATGCTAGCAAACTTGGAAAACTCAGCAGTGGCCACAGGACTGGAAAAGGTCAGTTTTCATTCCAATCCCAAAGAAAGGCAATGACAAAGAATGTTCAAACTACCGGACAATTACACTCATCTCACACACTAGCAAAGTAATGCTCAAAATTCTCTAAGCCAGTCTTCAACAGTACATGAACTATGAACTTCCAGATGTTCAAGCTGGATTTAGAAAAGGCAGAGGAACCAGAGATCAAATTGCCAACATCTGTTGGATCATCGAAAAAGCAAGAGAGTTTCAGAAAAACACCTGCTTTATTGACTACGCCAAAGTCTTTGACTGTGTATATCACAACAAACTACGGAAAATTCTTCAAGAGATGGGAATACCAGACTACCTGACTTGCCTCCTCAGAAATCTGTATACAGGTCAAAAAGCAACAGTTAGGCTGGACATGGAAAAACAGACTGGTTCCAAATCAGGAAAGGAGTACGTTAAGGTTGTATATTGTCACCCAGCTTATTTAACTTATATGCAGAGTATATCATGCGAAATGCCAGGCTGGATGAAGGACAAGCTGGAATCAAGATTGCTGGGAGAAATATCAATAACCTCAGATATACAGATGACACCAACCTTATGGCAGAAAATGAAGAAGAACTAAAGAGCCTCTTGATGAAAGTGAAAGAGGAGAGTGGAAAAGTTGGCTTAAAACTCAGTATTCAGAAAACTAAGATCATGGCATCTGGTCCCATCACTTCATGGCAAATACAGGGGGAAAAAATGGAAACAGTGAGAGACTATTTTTTTGGGCTCCAAAATCACTGCATGTGGTGACTGCAGCCATGAAATTAAAAGATGCTTGCTCCTTGGAAGAAAAGCTAGGACCAGCCTAGACAGTAGATTGAAATGCAGAGACATGACTTTGCCAACAACGGTCCATCTAGTCAAGGCTATGGTTTTTCCAGTAGTCATGTATGGATATGAGAGTTGGACTATAAAGAAAGCTGAGTGCCGAAGAATTGATGCTTTTGAACTGTGATGTTGGAGAATACTCTTGAGAGTCCCTTGGACTGCAAGGAGATCCAACCAGTCCATCCTAAAGGAAATCAGTCCTGACTCTTCATTGGAAGGACTGATGCTGAAGCTGACGCTCCAATACTTTGCCACCTGATGTGAAGAACTGACTCATTGGAAAAGACCCTGATGCTGGGAAAGATTGAAAGCTTGAGAAGAAGTGTTGACAGAGGATGAGATAATGGGATGGCATCATCAACTCAATGGACATGAGTTTGAGCAAGCTCTGGGAGTTGGTGATGGACAGGGAAGCCTGGAGAGCTACAGTCCATGGGTTCGCAAAGGGTTAACACAACTGAGCAACTGAACTGAACTGATTATGTAGAGAAGTTAATAAATGGCTTTAAGGACATAAATACAAATAATGGCTGATTGCAAAAACCTAGCCCATTGGTATCTGATGTTTGAATTTACTGTTGTTCATTTTCTAGATTGATAGGTTTGTGCCTCTGGTGATGTGGTCTAAGGCACACTTTTCTAGCTTTCTCTTTGAAGTGCCTCCCCCACTGTGGATACAGGAGCTCTAATAAGCACACACTCCCACATTACCATCTCTACTCGTAACTTTAGCAGAACTTTATGCTTCTTTAGGTCAATTCTTTAAAGGCAGATCCAAAACCTGTAAACATGATACTTAGTATCATAAACTAGAACTTATATGAGGGACCTGAGATTCCACTTGGTAGATCTGGATAACTGATTTTTCATTTGCTTTTATTTATCCACTCAATAAGCATTTACTGAGTGACTGCCATGCACCATGCACTTGTAAATTGCAAAGGGTCATCAATTTCTCCCATCTCTGTATCTGGTTTTCCATTCTGTAGCCTCTTTGCAATGTGACTTTGACATTTCTCCCATGAAAAGTGTGTATTTCTCTCCTCCTTTAGGCTGAGCTTGACCACGTGACCTACTTTGGCCAGTGGGGATATTAGCATGTATCATGCAATCAGGCTCTAAAAAATGTGCTTGATCATTGGGGTTTACCCTTCCTTGTTGCTCAGGGGAACCCTGTGACCATCACCAAATGAATGAGTCTAGGTTTCCCTGCCTGATGAGAGCAATGTATCGACCATTTGTTTACTGCAATTACATGAGTGAATCCAGCTGACACCATGATGAGAAGAGAAAAAATGTCTCAGCAGAGTGCCTCCCAAATTGCTGACCCACAGAACCATAAGCACATAAAGAAATGGTTTGTTGTTTTAGGCCACTAACTTTCAGGGATGGCTTGTTACACATCTGGGGCTAATTGACCCAGTGCCAGAATATGCAAATAAAGCAGACTATGTCCTTTATTTTCTGGAATTATCTTTCCTTTGCAAAAGAACAATAATAAACACATACAAATATACATATGAAAGAAAGGAAATATCAGATTTGATGAGACAGAGAAGTAAAATGGGGCAATGTGATAGCAAGAATCCAAAATACTGCTTAATGTTGGCTGATCAGGAATGGCTCCTCTGAAGAAGTGATACTTACACTGATGTCTGAACAGCACAGAGTACCAAGCCAAGACTAAGGTTGAGATTTTTCCAGACTGGTTCTATTGAACAATTGTCTTAGACAGGGATTAGGTTTCTGGCAAACACTGGGATGGCTTCTAGGTGAGCATAAGGCCATGGCTTTCAGGACGACTTCCTGCCAAATTTTACAATTTTTCAAGTTTGAAAATGTATGGTTCTCCCACTCTGCTGAGACTAAGGAGGGTGCAATTCTCATGAATTTGACTGAAGATCTTGCAAGAGGAGTCTCCAAAATCTTTGCACAAAGTTTATGCACTTGCTGTTGGGACCTGGGGAATCTTCTACCTGATAAGTTTGTCCTTGGTATAAAATAAATTACAAATACGTATACAACAGGGACCAAAATACATCATGAAAAGACAGCAAGATGGATGATATGGAGACTGCAAGGCTCCACTGGTTGGCATATATTTTCTGAGAACATAGGAGAACTAGATTGTTTTATGAGAACTAGATTGACAAAACAGTTTATTTCCTAAAGCTACAACATGAAGGATTTCAACCAACTGTCCATTAATTCTTTGTCTGTTCATTTACAGTGACTCAAGCTGCCAATATGATATCTAGCCTGTGTCCACAGACATAAGGGAAAAGATTGAAGAAACAATATGCAAGAAAAATAGGAGTATGGTTAACACGGCATAGGGGCACTTGTGCACAACAGCATAGGGGAACCTACCAGGAAGCTTATTCTAAGGAACAAGGATAATATTTATCTAAAGGAATTATATTAATCATAGGGTAGAATCCCAAATTGTAAATTTGTTAGTATATAAAAACCTCTTATGTGCAGTTGACACAGATAAGAATTGTGGAATAGATGTGGAAAAGACTAGAAAAGCAACATCAAATACATGTATATATGCAAACACACAAATATTTTTAGTAGAATCAACCAACGGTCTTGTAAGACTTTTGCTTATAGGACTAAATTACAATAAAATTTGCCATAGTACGAGAGAGGAAAAGAAAGAAAAGCGTAGAAAAGGGGCAAAAAGAGAAGACAAAGGTAAGTAATTACCAAGTTAAATTTAAAGTATTACATATGTAAAAAGTGAAAGTGAAAGAGATAAATATTCAGTCTTGTCTGACTCTTTGAAACGCCATGGACTGTAATCTGCCACGCTCCTCTGTCCATGGAATTCCCCAGGCAAGAATACTGGAGTGGGTAGCCATTACCTTCTCCAGGGACTTTTCCCAACCCGGCGATTGAACAATTACACATGTAAGTGTATATTACAGCGAAAAACAGAAAGAAAACTGGAAAGCTCTACTGGATATGTCGGAGAAGGCGATGGCACCCCACTCCAGTACTCTTGCCTGGAAAATCCCATGGACGGAGGAGCCTGGTGGGCTGCCGCCTATGGGGTCGCACAAAGTCGGACACGACTGAAGCGACTTAGCAGCAGCAGCAGCAGCAGCTACTGGATATAGACTGCAGCGCCACCTCCTGGCTGGAAGACTTTTTGGAGGACAACACTCAGAGCCTTCAGCAGCAAGCCAATGCTTCTCCAGGAACAGAAGTCTGGGCTAGTAGGGTATGTGCTATGCTAAGTTGCTTCAGTCCTGTCCGACTCTTTGTGATCCTATGAACTATAGTCCTCCAGGTTCCTCTGTCTATGGGGCTCTCCAGGCAAGACTACTGGAGTGGGTTGCCATTTCCTTCTCCAGGGGATTTTCTGGACCCAGGGATCGAACCCGCGTCTCTCATGCCTCCTGCACTGGCGGGTGGGTTCTTTACCACTAGGACTGCCTGGGAAGCCCAAGTAAGGTAGCTGCTCTCTAATGATGATATGTCTTTAACTGATTTGACTCCTACTAGTTTGTAAATGCCCAGAAAATCCTGGCTAAATAAAAAAGAAAAATAGCACTTTACTCCCATCACTTGTTTTTAGGTAATTTTCACCTAAATTTGTTTAAAGTTGAACTTGCATTACCATTAAAAGCTTGGCATTGATGTGAACTTTAATATTCTTAGTCTGAACTAGAGAGTCCTGCCAAAGTCAAACTTTTTCAAAGCAAGTCGTGGCTGTCAGTATAAGACTATAGACACAAACTAAGCACCTGTGTTCATCTTATTGAGAAGTCTTTAAAATTACTTAGGGTACTGGCTGAGATGCACTGTCAGATGGAATTTGTACAATTAAAAACCTGAGAAAGAACAACAACAACAAAAAGCCCATTTCCTCCTGCAGTTGGTTTTGCAAGATGTCAGGAAAGACTTGGGAGGCAACATCAGTTGTTAAAGAGAATTAGTGCAGAGAAGTGAGAGATGCTAGTCAAGGTCAAGTGTGGTGGAGAGGACACCACATTCAGGCTTCCTACTTGGAGTGCAAGTTCCTTCCAGTAAGCTACCCCCACCCCCCACCCCATGAGGAGGAATGCTCTCTATATCCAGGGTCTCAGGAAGGAAAAACTGACCTAGGAATATTGAAGGACAAATGGACTTTTTTAAGGATGGGGGGTGCCTGTGGTCATGACAGTGCTTTTCAATGTCAGCATAATGTCACACAAGAAACAGCCTGTTTTCTTACCACTTTAAAGTCATGCTTTCTGGAGACTGATATTTTTAATTACCACATTCACTCTTAGCCTCTTATAATGATGAGCATCAGACTCATTCTGCTCACTCAGTGGGATTTCTGGCCAGCTGGATGCCCTGAGTGGGCACCAAAGAATCCAGGCCTACTGTGCAGAGAGCATCAGCATGTGCCAATGACCCTTCCCTGATATACATCAACCGCCACATCCTCCTCCCTCCCCTTCTGCTGGAGAGACAGCAGACATACAATTAAGATGTGGGCTGCTTCCCAGGTGGCTCTGGCCATAAAGAACTTGCCTGCCAATGCAGGAGACAGAGGAGACATGGGTTCGATCCCTGAGTCAGGAAGATCCCCTGGAGGAGGGCATGGCAACCCACTCCACTATTCTTGCCTGAAGAATCCCATGGACAGAGGAGCCTGGCAGGCTACAGTCCATAAGGTCACAAAGAGTTGGACACGACTGACATGACTAAGGTCCACACTGAGGTGGAGAGGAATTAGTAAAGGGACTCAAATTCCTAAAAAGATGGCAGCTCTACCAAGCAGCTGGCAGCTACCCATCATGTCAGCTTCAACAGGTACAGAAAAAGTCTCTTTTTCCCCACTGAGTAGATGCTCAGTTATCACCTGTTGACTGAAGAGATAAGAGAGGGAGCTGGCTGAGATGAGGAAGAGCTCCGAAGTTAGATCATCTCTCAGACGGTGCTTGAAAGGGGTTAGTTAGTAGGGTGGGTTCTGCAGTCAGGAAGAGGGGCCAGCCCTGCACAAAGGTGGAGGTGATGTCCAGATACATGCATCGTGTGTTTACCTCATTAAGAATATTTTCTTGACTATAAAATAGGAGGAATATTAACAACTAACTTACACGGAGTTTTGGAGGGAGGGTAGGGATTTAATGAGATAATAGTATGAAAATGCCTTACTTCAGCACTCAATGGATATTAACAAGTGGCAAAGTGAGGCTCAAGAAGGTGAACTGAGTTCCTCAGAATCACAGCTAAGAAGTTGCAGCATCAAAAAGGAATCCAGTTCTTCCGAGTCAACCACCACCCTTTTCACTGAACCTCGTTCCCTCTATCTAGCTGAGAACAGGAAGTGTCAGAAATCTCATGGATGCTTGCTTTCTTCTGGGACTGGACACAGAGATGCAGCCATTTCAAGGGCCCTCGTCCTGAGGGAGATAATCCACCCAAGTGCTCTCAGCTGAGAGGGTTGGAGGTGGGATAGGAGGTAGTCTGCTGATGATGAGCACAAGTTCTAGAGTTTGAGTGGACTCAGGAGCTCCACCATGACTTTACTATATATTATGTTGAGCAAAGTGCTTAAAGTCTCTAAGTCTCATGGAGTTTGAGGCTTTTTTCTGTAAAATGGGCATGATAATAATAATAGTATTCACTTTACAATTGGGAAGATTAAAAGATCTACATAAAACACTTAGCATGGTGCTGGTATATAGTAATAACTCAATAAATGCTATCTGCCATTATCATCAAACCTATGATTTCCAACATATTCCAGCTGTGGAATGAGGCTAGTGATTGACTTCAACTGATTAGAGGAACACCAAGAGGTTGGGATCAACCCAGCTCTTCCCATTTCAGCCTGCCACTCAAGGCACACACACACTTTTAAAAAAAAAATAAACTTGTATATTCAATTCCAGGTCAGATAGCTCTCACTTTTTATTTTTAAGGGGTCTCAGGCTAAGCACAACCCTTTTGGCTGGGCAGGAGGAGTCATGAGTGAGAGTGGGACCATGACAGTCAGTAACCTAGAGTATAGGCCAGGAATACAGAGAGCCAAAGGTGAGTAGAAATTACCACACACACATATATAAGTCTAGGCTGAAGAAGTTAAGGAATCATCCAAAATCAAGAAGTCAGATGGGAGCTACATCCAAGGTGGGGAAGATACTCCTCATGGTCTTCCAGCCATCACCCGGTCTCCCATCTGCTTTTCTCAGTCACGTGTCCCAAATCGTTACCTGTATTTGCTGTCTTTATTTTCTTATTTCTTAGCCACTCCTCAATCTGGTCTATATTCAATCTGGCCTGTATCATTAGTTAATGAAATGGTGGTGAGGTCACTAATGAATTCCAAGTTGCTGATATTTCAGTGTGCATTTTGTTGGTACCCATATGCTATGGTCTGAATGTTTCTGTTCCTCCAAATTTCATATGTTGGAATCCTAACCCCACAAGGAGTGATAAGGGGTGAGACCTTTAGGAGATTATTGGGTCATAGGGCAGAACCCTTAAGACTGGGACTCATCCCCTTATGAAACAGATGCCAGAAACCAACTCATCCCTTCTTTCTTCCACTCAAGGTTACACTTTGGCCATCTAGGAAACAGTTCCTTATCAGACACCGAATCTGCTATTGACTTGAGCTTGACTTCCTTGCCTACAATTATTAGGAAAAAATTTGTATTGTTTCTGAAGCATCCAGGTTATGGTATTTTGTGACAGAAACCCAAACAAACTAACTCTAGCATTTCACTTGATGACTCAACGGTGTTCAGATAATGCCTCCTTTTTTAAAGAATTTCCTTTCTGTTTTCCATAATGTCCTGGTCTCTTGAGTTTCCTCTGACTTTCTGTCCACTTGCTTTTAGCCTTCTTTGCAAATCTTCCCATCTTTGTGGCCATTAAGTCTTTGAGTTTGGTAAGGCTTAGTTCCATGTCCAGTTCTAACTGTTGCTTCTTAACCTGCATATAGATTTCTCAGGAGGTAGGTTGGTGGTCTGGTATTCCCATCTCTTGAAGAATTTTCCACAGTTTGCTGTGATCTACACAAAGGCTTTGGCATAGTCAATAAAGCAGAAGTAGATGTTTCTCTGGAACTCTCTTGCTTTTTCAGTGATCCAGCAGATGTTGGCAATTTGATCTCTGGTTCCTCTGCCTTTTCTAAATTCAGCTTGAGCATCTGGAAGTTCATGGTTCATGTACTGTTAAAGCCTGGCTTAGAGAATTTTGAGTATAACGTTGCTAGCATGTGAGACGAATGCAGTTGTGCAGCAGTTTGAACATTCTTTGGCATTGCCTTTCTTTGGGATTGGAATGAAAACTGACATTTTCCAGTCCTGGGGCCACTGCTGAGTTTTCCAAATTTGCTGGCATACTGAGTGCAGCACTTTCACAGCATCATCTTTTAAGATTTGAAATAGCTCAACTGGAATTCCCTCACCTCCATTAGCTTTGTTTGTAGTGATGCTTCCTAAGGCCCACTTGACTTAGCATACCAGGATGTCTGGCTGGACATGGAACAACAGACTGGTTCCAAATCAGGAAAGGAGTACGTCAAGGCTGTATATTGTCACCCTGCTTACTTAATTTATATGCAGAGTACATCATGAGAAATGCCAGGCTGGATGAAGCACAAGCTGGAATCAAGATTGCCGGGAGAAATATCAATAACCTCAGATATGCAGATGACACCACCCTTATGGCAGAAAGTGAAGAAGAACTAAAGAGCCTCATGATGAAAGTGAAAGAGGAGAGTGAAATAGCAGGCTTAAAACAACATTCAGAAAATGAAGATCATGGCACCTGGTCCCATCACTTCATGACAAATAGATGGGGAAACAATGGAAACAGGGACAGACTTTATTTTTCTGGGCTTCAAAATCACTGCAGATGGTGACTGCAGCCATGAAATTAAAAGACGCTTGCTCGTTGGAAGAAAAGTTATGACCATGCTAGACAGCATATTAAAAAGCAAAGACATGACTTTGCCAACAAAGGTCCGTCTAGTCAGAGCTATGGTTTTTCCAGTAGTCATGTATGGATGTGAGAGTTGGACCATAAAGAAAGCTGAACACTGAAGAATTAATGCTTTTGAACTGTGGTGTTGGAGAAGACTCTTGAGAGTCCCTTGGAGATCCAACCAGTCCATCCTAAATGAAACCAGTCCTGAATATTCATTGGAAAGACTGATGCTGAAGTTGAAGCTTCAATCCTTTGGCCACCTGATGTGAAGAACTGACTCATTGAAAAGACCCTGATGCTGGGAAAGATTGAGGGCAGGAGGAGAAGGGGATGACAGAGGATGAGATGGTTGGAGGGTATTACTGAATCAATGGACATGAATTTGAGCAAGTTCCGGGAGTTATTGATGGAGAGAAAAGCCTGGCATGCAGCAGTCCACAGGATGGCAAAGAGTTGGACATAACTAAGTGACTGAACTGAACTGAACATGTATGGATGTGATATTTGGACCATAAACTGGCCCATTTTATGCAAAGAACTGACTCATTGGAAAAGCCCTTGATGCTGGGAAAGATTGAGGGCAGGAGGAGACGGGGACGACAGAGGATGAGATGGCTGGATGGCATCACCTTCTCAATGGACATGAGTTTGGGTAAGCTCCAGGAGTTGGTGATTGACATGGAGGCCTGGCGTGCTGCCATCCATGGAGTCACAAAGAGTCAGACACAACTGAGTGACTGAAATGAACTGAAGGCTTAGTTCTAATTTGTCTTCTCTTGCTTAAAATTTCCTCCCTAAGTCATCTCTTTATTTATGGTTTTAATTATCTTCTTTATGCCAGTGACTCTCAAATTTATATTTCTGATTCAGACTTCTCTTCTAAACCAGAGACCCATATATCTGATTGCCTACTAATACCTTTATTTCAAACCTAGAAGGGTCTAAGTAAAAAAAAGAAAAATGATCCAAAACCAAATGTGATTTTTATCCCCAAACCTGGCCCTCTTTCAGTGCCCTGTATCACTGAATGTCATGCAATTCATCTAGTTTTGCAACCCAGAAAGTAGAAGTCATTCTTTACTTCCTCCATATCTATCTATCAGCAATTCCTATTGAATTTATATTCCTATGTCTTTCTTATCTAAACATTTATCTCCAGCTCCAATGTCAATGTTCTCCTCTAAGCCTTTCTGCCTGAACATCTTTAATAGCTTCTTAATTGATTTCTCTAATCCCCTCTTCCTTCCTTCTAATCCATTCTCCATGCTGAAGCCAGAGCAATCTTTTCCAGATCATAACTCTGATTATGTTGAGATCCCCGGCACTTCCCTCACTAACTCAACACTTCAGTGGCTTCCTATGCTCTTGCAATAAGGTCATGCACATGACCTGGAAGGCTCGGCGTAATCTCACCCAGCTCTGTAGCCGCATATTATGTCACTTTTATTTGTGGTATCTGCCTTCTGGCCTCAAAGGTGTTCTGTGATGTTCTCTTTGCCTGGGACGCTCTGCCCTTCATCTACCTTTACCTGACTTATATCTGTTCATCTTTTAGTTTTTGCAGAAGTCTTTGTTTTTCTTTTAAACTCTCTCAGGCAATGTCAGGGGCACCTGCTAAATGTTCTCACAGTATCATCATACACATCTCCTTTTATCCAGTGCAAGTTTGCATAGATTTGCACTGTTTATTAACTGAGTCCCCCCTGAGTCTTGTTATCTGAGTCTTCCAGATATTGGGAGCATCTATGTCTTTTTATTGTTTTATTGACAGTTTCTAGCCCAGGGATCACACAAAGTAGATGCTTAATAAATACTGTTTAATGAAGAGTAAATAAGGTAGGATGGTGAGGTGCTCCATGACTCTAGAGAACCAGAGCTGAGACAGTCAACGTTCCCTTTCTTGGGGTGCTGGTGTCATAGTGCCAGACATCCCCACGTTTAAGGGTGCTGGAAGAAATTGTAATTGTCTCTGAAACAAAGTGGATCAAGGTAATAGTACTACCCTTATTCCCAAAGGACAGACTATCTTTTGATGATACAAGCCAGGGAAAATGGCCGAGCTAGGGTTAAATGGAAGAATAGAAGAGAATGCAGGCAGATAGACAATGCACAGCACAAAAGCAAGGAAGCAACAGAATCCAGCTTTGGAGGACTGTCTTCCCAGAAACCTTTTCCATCATGATTGAGTTTTCTCCCTGCAGGTTTATAATGTGACACCCTCTGAGCTAAAGACCTCATCCTTGCTGGTTTAAGTATCTCCAGGATTAGTTCCCTGCAGTCTAAGTCACTGCATTTTTGTTTTGGTTTGATATGTTTTTTACTTTTGATACAAATGTCCTGTTTTTCTTGAAAAGACAGAGGGTATCTGAAAATGGCCAAGGGGCTCTTTTGTTCTCTCCTTCGCCGGAGGAACAGACGAGAAACAAACTATCCTGTGATACACAAGACATTGGGATCTGCTTCTAAAACAATCATCCTTGGGAAAAGTAGCCTGTCAGCTGGAGCAGCAACCATTGACTGGGAATGGGAAGAAACTCATGGGGAGGAGCCAGAAGGTATGGTGGTTCTGAACTGCACTGTCTGAGTCTCCTCAGAAACCCACGTCCACTCCTTCCCCTGTTATGTGACCTTGGGCAGGTTACTTAACTCCTTTGTGGCTGCAGTTCATCTTTGAAAATGGAGATGATGATATTCTTACTTTACAGAGTTCTGAGGATGAAGAGAGACTATGTACAAAACACTCAAAAGTTAGCTCGTAATATTGCAAGACACTACATATAAAGTATATTGGGGAAGGTGTTTCCCTTAAAGAAATAGAATGTAATTTTAACATCTTTGCGTGCTAAGTCGTTTCAGTCAGATCCAACTCTTTGCAACCCTACGGACTGCAGCCTGCCAGGCTCCTCAGTCCATGGGATTCCCCAGGCAAGAATACTGGAGTGGGCTGCCATGCCCTCCTCCAGGGGATCGTCCCGACTCAGGGATTGAACTCAAGTCTCCTTATGTTTCCTCATAGGTTTCCTACAGCTACTGTCCATAGGGTTGCAAAGAGTGGGACAAGACTGTAGCGATTTAGCATGTAGGCACGCATCCGAAAAGGCCCACATTCTGCCTGTGGAATGTGTATGTCTGCTTTCGCTTGACTATGGCTCACTCTTTAATTCTTTCCTGTGTGAAACCAAAGACCTTCACTTAGTGGCCCATTCCAGGAACTCACCTGAGATCTCTTGTGCCCCATTTTCCTGAAATCTCTTTACAAAGAATATGAATAAATCTATTTCTTACCTACGTTAAAAAAAAAAAGAAGAAGAAGAAGAAGAATATGACAATGCCCAAAAGGATAGCTGGCAATATCGCTGAGATAGATGACGTCGTAGGATAAATATGGCAGCCTTTCCTACAGAATCCATTTTACTTCCTGGTATGTAAGTTGAAACACTTAAAAACCAACCAACAGGCAAAATGCATAGGTTGGAGAGTAGGATGTGAAATTCTATTAGAACAAAGACTAAAGGCTTCAAAGAAATGTCAAGGTAAGTAGTGGGGGAGGATCTTAGAGTTCTGTCTCCAGACTCCAGAAGTACCAGCTCCATCTTCTTCCTTATTAAGAGTATTTGGTGGGGAAATTCAGTTGTATTAATTTCAAGAAGAGAAAAATCATTAGGGATGAGAAAATCATCATCTGAGAAAGAATTCAAGATGTTTCTTTCAAAAATTGCCTCTTTCTTCTTTGTGTGTTCATTCAAATTCTTCCAGAGGAATTGAGAAAGGAAAAAAAAAATGTAAGATAAAAATCAATTACTTTAAATGATCCAAATAATTGCTGTGCAACTTTACAGTAAATGTTAAAAAATGAATTCCTGGCCCAGGAGCAACTGAAATGAATCCAGCAAATGCAAATACGAGGAACAGGATCTTCTCTCATTCTCTAGAGCACTGAGATTCAGGAAATATGAAGCTACTCTAGGATGAGAGCTTCCCTTGTAGCTTATCGGGTAAAGAATCTGCCTGCAATGTGGGACCCCTGGCTTGGGAAGATCCCCTGGAGAAGGGAAAGGCTACCCACTCCAGTATTCTGGCCTGGAGAATTCCATGGAGTGTATAGTCCATGGGTTTGCAAAGAGTCAGACATGACTGAGTGACTTTCACTTTCACTTCACTTTCACTAGGGTGCGAAACACCCAAGACTGCAGTTCTCATCTATGCGAGACACACTTAAGATGGAGAGTGCTAGAAAAGAATGCCAACCAAGGACAGAAGACTGCAATTTACATCATAACCCTGTGGCCAACAGGGTGTGGGCTGTTTGACTTCTCTTGGTTGCCTCATCTGTATATTGATGGATTAGATTCAGTGTCTCTGAATGTCAGAGTTAGTAAAGACCTCTGAGGCCAATTAATCCAAATCCTTCCTTGATACAATGGTTATTAAGTCTTTTGCTTGAACATTTTCAGAGATGAGAAGACACTCCCAATCTCTATCATCACTGGATGAAGAATTCAGAGCTAGGAGTCAAAAGACTTGAGTCCAGCCTCTATGAAACAATTGCCTATGTATCTAGGTATAGAATCCTTTACCCTACTGAGTTTCCCAGCTCCTGTTTCATAAAGCAAGGAAAGTGAAAATGAAAGTGAAGTCTCTCAGTCGTGTCCTACTCCTTGCGACCCTGTCGACTGTAGCCCGCCAGGCTCCTCCTCCATCCGTGGGATTTTCTAGGCGAGAATACTGGAGTGAATTTCCATTTTGTTCTCCAGGGGATCTGCCCAATCCAGTGATCAAACTCAGGTCTTCCATATTGCAGGCAGACTCTTTACCCTCTGAGCCATCACATTATCCATCTTAATGTAACATTTATGAAGTTCCAGTGACATCAGGACTCTAATATTCAAAGAGTATTCCTTTCTTTCTTCCCCTTGTACCTCTATGCTCAGGACTACGTCAGAGAATATAACTTTTATGTCACTCTGCCACTGACCTTAAGTGGGAAAATAGCCAAGTGGTACTTTTCTGGGAACATAGAGGTGAAGCCTAAGCCTTGAAAGAAAAAAGTAGGAAACAAGGATCAAGTAAGAGAAACAAAGACAGAATGGACTCTGCACTAGCTGGAAGAGGAATAGCAAGTTAAGACAGGATGATGAAGTCAACTTAATGTCTAGATTAAGAAATAGGAAATGGAAAGGGGTTAAGAAAGCTGCACCTTGAGTGTGTCGAGGGTCAAGGTCCCTGTATTGAGTGGGGGAGGGAGAGGGAGAGAGGTAAGTTGAAACATGTAGTCAAGTCTCTTCCTGAATATTATAGACCCAGACACTTTCCCCAATCTTTGACGCCATATAACATGAGGGCTAAAATAAAAGCAACAAACTCTAAGAAATGAATCAGGAAAATGCAAATATGAGGAACAGAATCTGGCTTCCCTGGTGGCTCAGTCAGTAAAGAATCCGCCTGCAATGCAGGAGAGTTGAGTTAAATCCCTGGGTTGGGAAGATCCCCTGTAGGAGGGCGTGGCAACCCACTCCAGTATTCTTTCATGGAGAATCCCCAAGGACAGAGGAGCCTGGTAGGTTGTAGTCTAGTGAGTCACAAAGAGTCCAACGGACATGACTGAGTGACTAAGCACAATACAAACTCTAAGGGGTTGAAATCTATCACTTGAGATTCCCTAAATGTATTATGGAGACACACAACATGGAGATCACTGCCACTGAGGGTGTGACTTCCAACGTTCCTCCCTTCTCTGGGAATCTATGACTCAAACACACAATCTCCAGGGAGCTCACAAGGTAATCTTGTCCTCATTCTCCAATCTCCACTAATTGTTCTTGTGGTGGTTAATTTCATGTGTCAGCTTGACTGGGCTACAGGGCATTCAGATATTTGGTTAAAAAACTTATTTCTGAATGTGTCTTTGAGGGTGTTTCTGGATGAGATTAGTGTGTGACTCAGGAGACTGAGTAAAGCTAATGGCCCTCTCCAGGGAGGGTGAGCGTCATCTAATCCACTGAGGGCCTGAATCAAGCAAGGAGGAAGGGAGAATTTGCTGTTGAGTTGGATCTTCTCCTGTTCTCGGACTAGGACTTATACCATCAACTCCCCTGATTCTCAGGCCTTCTGAGTCAGGCTGAAAGGACATCACCAGCTTTCTTGGGCCTCCAGGTGGCAGATGGCAGATTGTGGGATTTCCTAGGCTCCATCATCACACTAGGTAATTCCTCATAATAAAGCATTTTATATATCAAGTATTTTATTATAGGGATGTATATATCCTCTCTTTCTCTGTATATAGGCACATAGGCACATATCCTGTTGATTCTATTTCTCTGGAACTCTGCCTAATAAAGTTCCTTTGATCCTCTGGGCTTCTCTACACATTCATTGTCTCCCTCAAACACACAAGGAAAGGAAGCTAAAGCTGAACAAGGAGATAATGGGCTCTTGCTTTGGGCTCTGAGGGTAGAAAGGATGCCCAGCAATCCGGGGCTGGTGTTAGGGCTGAAAGTCACGGTCAGATTGGGAGGAAAGAGAGGCAGGAACCAAAGCTCTTCTGGGAAACCCAACCTTATGATGTGCAATGCAGTAGAGACCAAAATTGCCCATGAGTGCAATCTATCTGAATGTCATCAGTATCCTAAAGCTGGTAAGGATTTGGTAGAACCATTACTGAGCAAGCTGGATTTTTCTATAGTATTATAGAATGACTGCATTAATGACCCCAATTAATAGCCTCACTGTATCATGTCTTTAGAATTGTCCTCATGCACTGACTCTCAGTTTGGCCGTGTCACTTGCTTTGACCAATGAAACAGTAAGCAAACTTAATGCCAGCAGAAATTTGTGGAAGCATTCAGAGGTTTTTTTGCTTTCACTCTTGCTTCTCCACAATTGCTATGAGAACATGCCTGAGTCTGCCTACTGGGAGGATGTGAAAGACACTTGGAGAGAGACCCCAGTCACCCAGATACCTCTGTCCATCAAGAGCATCCTAAATCAACACAGCCAGTCAAGCCCAGAGCCATGAGGAAGCCCAGATAAGACCAGGAGAACTGTCCAACCAAGCAGAGTCTAAATTACTACGCAGTGAACTCACCTTAACCTCCCTTGATTTCCACACATATAACCAACAGATGAGTATTGTTTTAAGCTCTTGAGTCTTGGAGTGGTTTGTTCCAAAGCATTATTGTCAATATAGGGATATTCAATTTATCTTATTTGATATGTGAGAAATCAAATGGATTCTTTGATTAGGCCAACTCTGAAATAAGATACTTTGAAAAATACCACCAGCATTTAGCATTCAAAAAGCTACTCCTGAATTTCCCTGGTGGTCCAGTAGTTAAGAATCCACCTGCCAGTGAAGGGGACATGGGTTCCACCCCTCATCTGGGAAGATTCTACATGCCATGAGGCAACTAAGCCCTTGTACCACAACTACTGAGCCCTTGTGCCAAAGAGCACATACTCCACAACAAGAGAAGCCATCACAATGGCAAACCTGTGCACCACAATGAAGACAGTGCAGCCATAAACAAATAATTTTTTTTTTTTAAGTTACTCTCTGCTTTTCTCTCTCATACTTTTTGGAGTCAACCTCTGAATCCTTTGCCCTGTGCTGAATGTTCTTATGTTGAAACCCTAATTCCCAATGTGATATTTGGAGCTGGGGTCTTTGGGAGATAAATAGATTTAGATGAAGTCACAAGGGTGGAGCCCTGTGATGCACTCAGTGCCCTTCCTTACTAGCAGAGAAGAAAACCACAGCTTTCTTTTTGTTTTTTACCATGTGGACACATAGCAAGAAAGCAGTCTTCTGCAAACCAGGAAGCGTGTCTTCAACAGACACAGAATCTGCCTGCACCTTGATCTTAGACTTCTCAGCCTTCAGAACTGTGACAAATGTTTCTTGTTTAAGCCATCCAGTCAATGGAATTTTTTCAAAGTAGCCCAAACTAAGACATCTCTTTTCTTTCCTTCATGAAATACAAAAGGCCGCACTGAAAAGGTCAGGCATGGAGAAATGACTATGTTTCTTGCTTGCTGCGTGTTTTGTCTCAAGGCCCTCAGGTGGCCACTTCTAAGTTTAGATTGCCAGCTGAATTATACCAACCTCTAGAGCTTGTCAAAGTGAGCATTTAGCTCTCAACATTAAACAAATAATAACAATATCCTCCCCAAACAGATGGCCTTTTCTGTCAGCATGAAGTCTAGCTTCGGCTAGGAACAAGCAGTGTCAAAAGAAAATGCATTTCTACAGAAAGATTAAGCTACAATCGGGTAGTTCAAGGCTGATTTCACATATTCTTTTCTTGGTTTTTTTAATCTACACCTCTTACATGGTAGGTCATGGACCTCTCATAAAGCAGCCTCATCACTAGTCCTAGAAATAGAGGAGACGGCTGGAATCGATCCTGCAGTTCTCTGGCTAATGGCAACCTCTGGGTCCTGCATCCTTCAGAGTAGATTTCAAAGATGTATTTCCTTTCAGTAGTTGCCCAGCATGTTCTGGGCTTCTTGGCCTTGGACAACCAAGGACATTTGGCATTATCATCTGTCTTCTGACTCCCTGCAGGCAACTTCCTGGCTGCTCAACCATTTGCCTCCTCCAGCTCCATCCACATCAGCCATCTGGCTCTCAAGCTGTGGGTGGACTTGGCCAGGTGGAGAGGCATGCCCAGTTCTTAAGGCGCAGAATTCCCTGTGGAGGGAAATCCTGAGTGAGACAGCATCCTGGATTTATATGGAGTGGTGGTTTGAACACTTTTAAAAATTAGTTGCAACCATCTCATTGTTCTCCACCTATCTGTCAGAGACCTGGTCACCGTGCATGTCATTAAAACTGGGCACAAGGTCAGTATGAGCCTGGCAGCCCGGCTGACTGGGTGCTGAGCTTCTATGACCCTCCCAAATGTCCCTCATCAAGAACACAAGTTCAAGTTAGGGGAAGACCTGATTTCCAGAGAAGAGAAATCAGAAAGAGGGGATCAGGGAGATTAAGGGATCATTACATAGAAAAAATCTAAAATGAGGGGGGTTGGTCAAAAGCCCCAAGTGCTGTAGGAATGGAATGGGGTTCCCTGATGAGCAGAGAGAGGTACTCTGCAAGGGCAGGGCCCCCAGGATTTTGTTCATGCTCTTAACATTAATGTGTCACCCTAGTGTCAAGCTGGGTAAGTCCAGCTTCAACAGGAGTTAGAGAAGTTCCATGTTATTTTTTTGGCTGAGTCATCATTGGCAATTTCCCAAATAAAGGAGCTCTTGTTAATTGCTTAAGTAGAAGGACAAGACTTTTAGATAGGTTTGCTCTCTCCCAAGCAGCTTTTTCTTTTTAACAAGTCCATTGTGGAAACTGTCACCCTAACCCAAAAGAACTCATGAAAATGGTGTTAGAGAGAATCACATCTCTTAGAGGGCTGGTATGTGGACCTTTATTTTTTTCTCAATGTAGATTAATTGTGTGACCCTGGATAAGGCATTTCCCTCTCTTTGACCAAATTTCCTCATTTACATAACAAGACAATGTTGCACATTCTTTACAGTCCTTCCTTCTCCTGGTGTTCAGTGGTTCTTATTCTTCCTAATTTCAAATCTAATTATTGCTGTAGAACCACAGATAGTCTGCTGAATGGTGGTCTTTCTCTGTTATAGTTCTCTGCACTCAAGGACTGCATTCCTACAAGGCCAATCCTGTGAGATCAACTTGCTCTGGAGTAAAAAGGCTCTGACTCTAGAGTGACTCCAGCATCAGAACCAGGAAAGAATATTGGAGCAGGAGGGTTCCCAATAAACTCTTCTAGCTGCTTGCCAAGCAAAGGGAGAGGTTGTATTTTATCTGGCAAGCATCAATAACACAGAATGCTAAGTGGGGGCTCCAAATGAAAACTGTCAACATTTATGTGCATTTATAACTGTCTAAACCAGCAAAGAAAATTACTAAATAGAACTATTTATCTGCTAACTTGTTAATGACAGGAGATGCATGGATCTTTAACTATTTAACCCTGAAGGGCAAGCTTAGTCAAAAAGCAGCTATTTATCCAGGGGACATATTGATAATGATTCTTATTATGGTGATTTGGTGTGATAAAACTCTATTGTCTAGGGGTAGCTAGCAGGCAAGAAGCCATTCAGCAGTTACAAACCAATCTTGACTGGATTTGTCACAAACAAAGGATGAAACATTCAGGCAAAAAGTCAAGCTCCATCCTGGGCTGTAAGCCACTGTTCCCCTTCACAACCTGCTGAGGAAATTCAATACACCCAAACTAGTCAGCAAACAGACCTGAGAGTCTAAAATTGATTAAATCTAAGATGTGTTATTATGTTCCTTGGGACTCAGCAGCCAGGGCCTCCTAGGGGAAGGGAAGGGAGAAGAAAAGCTGAACAAAACAAAACTATGTGGCATTCAAAGTGCTGGTTTCTGCTTCTTGGCCTCTCTGGGCATCAATGAATCATTGTGGGCCAACGCCTCTGCACCTTGGGATCTGGGCTCAGTTGCAAAGGAAGCTGTGGCCTTTCTCTGGACTCAAGAATAAAGACAGCATAGGTTGGCCTGAGACTTGGCTAACAGTGAAGGGTTTCTAAACCCTACTCAGAAGGAAGAAGCTGATAAATCGTGTGAACTCTTTATTTCTCTTATTAAGACCCAAGCAATGGATCTGTGTCTCTGTTTGTTTAGCCATGGAAAATACACACAAATACACACACATGTAAATTCACAGACAAGCCCACTTGGACATTTTCAGTTGACTTGAATTAGGAAACCCAAGAATACTGGAGTGGGTAGACTATCCCTTCTCCAGCAGATCTTCCAGACCCAGGAATCAAACTGGGGTCTCCTGCATTGCAGGTAGATTCTTTACCAGCTGAGCTACTAGGGAAGCCCAGTAGTTTCAATACACAGACTCAATTTCATTTAGGAAGTTCATTCCAAAAGTGTTCAAATCGTTGTTGAGTAGACACAGGTTAGCCCTGTGGATGATACTGTACCAGCCCCAGGAAACCACATCAAAGAGAAAACTGTTCTCTTTACAAGCTGGTTCTAACTGTATTTGCTATCTGGATTTACCTACTTTCATCCATTTCGAGCACCCCCATGCTCCATCCTTTCTTTACATGAACATAGACACACATGTACACACACATATACACACACACACCTGCACTGTCCTTTCAATTTCCCTCCCTTCTCCTCTGAACACATGGTTTCCTTGGTAATTCTTAATTGGAGAAAACTCTTAATGGTAATTCCAGCCTGTTCTTCCTCCCCTCCCACATGCCCACTGCTAAGTCGCGTCAGTCGTGTCCGACTCTGTGCGACCCCATAGACGGCAGCCCACCAGGTTCCCCTGTCCCTGGGATTCTCCAGGCAAGAACACTGGAGTGGGTTGCCATTACACACCATAACCTAATCCAAGATGGCCTTTTAAATGCAATCAGTTGTTCTTGAAAACATTGAAAATTGTTTTCTCTAGGTGGTATGATCTTACATGATTATTTTCACTTTCTTCTTTGTACTTTTTTGCATGAGGTACACTTTTACAACAGCATATGATGTTTTTTATGAGAATGGACTTTCAGAGGCAACAAAGGCGATATGCACACAATAGTGCATAATGAGTGTAATTTTTTTTTAAAAATCTGTTCAACAATAAGAAATATGAGGAGAAACACACCTGAAAATAATTGCTGTTTCCTTTCTGATGATAAAATAACACAGCTAAATAATCAGTAGAAAAGAAAACTTTCAAACAAATGATTTTAGAGGACATCTGAGCCTCAGAGCCATAGGAATAAAGAAGTAAGAGGGAACCACGGCCACAGGCTGGGACTCAGCTTGGCAGCTCAGCAGAGAACACGTGGTTAACCCTCTTTCATGGCATTGCTTCTAAAGGCTTCTTCAGGCATGGAATAGAGTTCACGTCAAGATTATGGCCATGGTTATTAAATTGAGTAAATAGACCATCTGTACTTCTAAAAGAACAGGCACAATGCTGTTCTGCCCAATCACCAGAGTATGATTCAATTCCTGAGTTATCTTTCCTTTTTGGCAACTTTCACATGGATGCTAATCCTCAATTGGGATAAAGATGTCCTAGATAGAATCTACATTGGAGAGTCTACAAGTGCCTAGCTTTAGGAAAAGCAGAAACTTCTTCTCCCCATATTTTCTGATGTTTCTCTAAAGCACCAAAAAACAAGCTCATGTCCAAGGATTACTTGTTCTAAACCCCATCACAGTGAAAAGAGGAATCCTGAATCTTGACAAGCTGTTAAAATGACATTAACAATTACTTCTCAGGAATGCTTTTAGTTTAGGGTAGAACTCATTTTTAACATATTCATTCATAAAAGTAGGATGGAAGGAAAGTGAGAAGGAAGGGAAGCAAGAAAAGTAGAAGAATAGAAAGAGATAGAAAATGTATACAGGGCTTCTTTTAAATTGCAAGTGACACCCCCTCAATGAGTTTGTTAAACCTATCTCATCCTTTATGTAACTTCCTTTCTTATTAGGATTATATATGTCATTAAATAGATGTACAAATTAATTTTGAGAGGAAATGTAACCTAATAGATATTTGAGTACTGAGATTATGTTCCCAGCAATGGCAGATTCCCTAAATATGCTGGAAGACGCTAGAAGGCAGCAGAGAGAGGGGAAAAAAAAAAAAAACAAGCCCCTTGGACTGTTTACTTAGAATAAGAACATTTGAGTGCTTGTATTTGTAACTTCATCACATTGGATATAAAACTGAGGAATAAGAATGCTGTGGATTGAGGACGGTGTTTAAAATATATTGGCATACTAGAGATGCTATTGCAACTTGATGATTCTGCTCCATGGAGTAGTATATTTCAGACGGAAATTGGCAAGCTACTTTTTCAGGAAAAAGACATTGGAACCACATGTGCATCTACTCCAGCTTTGCAGCAAGCACTGAAGTGAGAAGGTAAACCTCCCCTCAGAGGACTCAGAGGGTTCTCAGCAGAACGAAGACAGGCAGAGTCCCTAGTGCCTTGTAAACAGCAGAGAGGACCTCCCTGGGGTGACAAGTGGAATGTTTTGTCAAGCACGACATGGGGAATAAAAACCTCCTTAGCAATCATACTGAAAAAGACCATATGCAAACTTGGATAAGTTTATATGTATAAACAAGTTAAAATTTATCAAACAAGAGCAGCTTTCTTCCACCAAATTAAGAAGCTCCCCCTCCTGTATCACCAAGGTTCATAAATGACACCATAGTCCAGAAGATGAAATAACTTTGATGTCCACCATAATCAGGGTATAAAATAGTTCCATTAGGCCAATAAAACATCCTCACGTTCTGGCTTTGGAGTCACACCCTGCGCACCCTCAAACCCTGGCAACCACTAAGTTTTCATCATTATGATGCTTTCTTTTGGAGAAGGTCATATAAATGGAATCACATAGCATTTAACCTCTGGACACTGGATTCTTTCATTCATCAGAATGACTTTGCCATTCAGCCAAGTTGTTACATCTCTCAATATTTCATTCTGCTTTATTGCTAAGTAGTAGTTCATTGTATGGACGTACCACAATGTGTTTAACAAATGACCCACTAAAGGACACTCAAGTTGTTTATTAGTCTTTGCCTGTTATTACTAGAGCTGATATAAACCTCTGTCAGCAAAATGGCAGGATAGGAGGCCTCAGTCCTCATCCCCTGATGCAAACACTGATTTAACAATCAATGCCTTTATGAAAGCTCTTGAGTCAAGTGGAGAGGTTCCAACACCCCAGTGGAGCACAACATCTGAGAACAGTTGCATAGAAAAGGATAAAAAGTACAGTTTCAGTTTACCTGTTTCATTTGTCCCACAAGCCAGACCACTCAGCACAAGGGAGACCTCCTTAGGCTGTGATTTCTCCTGCAGGATGAAGAGAGAGAGAGTCGAATGTGCAGCTTCCCTAGTCTTTCAGGGCATTGCCTGGTAGGCCCGCTTCTATCCTCTCACCCAGAACACTGAGGCAACTGGCATAACTAGATAGTTTGGGGGCAGCAAAGAACAAAGAAAAGGGATAAGTCTCACAGCAATCGGGACAGGGATCTTAACAACCATCTCACAGGCCCAGCCAGCTGGCCTGTGGACCCTGTCAGCCAGCCCACCCACAGATCCCACCAGTCAGCCGGCCCACACACAAACCCTACTATCCAGCATTTCTGTCTGTGCATGGACCCCACCAGATGGCTGACTGCACACCCCACCAACTGTCCTGTGCTCACCTGCACACCTGGCATTCCATATGCCCCTACATATGCCACAAATGTGTGCCCACAGGTGACATGCAGATCTCAGGAGCCAGGATGGACTTCAGCAATCCAATCAACTACTTGGGATTGGCAGGAGGCACAATACCCTGAGACTGCTCCTTCAGAGGCAGGGAGAGTAGCAGAGCTTACACCCCATGTCCCAGCATTTTTATACACTGACTTAGGGAAAAGGAGTAGGAAACTTTCAGTACTTAGCATGACTGTGCAGGACAGGGTGAAAATGTACAGTCCCAATGTATCTCCTGTAGGAGAAAGGGAGAGACACAGAGATTGAGCCCAGTGCTCCAGAATTTCATGGCACTGCCCTTGGGAGATGAAGTTAAGTGACTCTCAGCACTCAAGACAGATCTGTGGCTTGAGATAAATCATAAAATCCTAAGACTTCCTCTCTAGGAATAAGTTAGAGGGGTAGAGTGTGTGCATCCACAGAAAAGCTTTAAGATACCCTCAGACTCTCTAGCTGGGCTGAGAGGTGAAGGTCTTTCCTTCAGAAGGCACCCCATAAAGCAGGGGTCCCCAGCCTCCAGGATCTAATGCCTGATGATCTGAGGTGCAAATGATGCAATAATAAAGTACACAGTAAATGTAATGCACTTGAATCATCCTCAAATCATTCTCCCCACCCCCTGCTCCCTGTCAGTCTGTGGAAAAATTGTCTTCCACAAAACCAGTCCCTGATGCCAGAAAGGTTAGGGACCACTGCCATAAAGAGCAGAAGATGTGACTGCTTTGTGAAATGTGCAGATACTAATAAAGAATGCAAAGAACAAGAACAACCAGGGAAATATTACACTCTAAAGGAATGAAATAATTTTCAGTAACTGACTCCAAAGATATGGAGACTAATGAATTGTCTTCCCTGGTAGCTCAGATGGTAAAGAATCCACCTGCAATGCGGGAGACCTGGGTTCCATCCCTGGGTTGGAAAGATCCCCTGGAGGAGAGCATGGCAACCCACTCCAGTATTCTTGCCTGGAGAATCCCACGGACAGAGGAGGCTGGTGGGCCACAGTCCATGGGGTCGCGAAGAGTTGGACACAACTGAGCGACTAAGCACACACACACATGAATTGTCTTAAAAATTCAAAATAATTGTCTTAAGCTAAGTGAGCTATAAGGGAACACAAGAAGGTTCTACACAAACTCAGGAAAATACATGAACAAAAAGAGACAGAAATCATAAAATAGAACCAAACAAATTCTGGAGCTGAAGAATTTTCTGTCTGTTTTATAGTTCTTTTGTTCATTTTTTATCTTTGGCTCTTTTCCTTTTTGATGTTGTGATTACTTTGTTACTGATAAGCTTTGATTTCTTTATTTTTTCCTTTTATGCATCCTCTTTAAGTATTTTCATTGTGTGGATGGTAAGTTTTATAGTTTATGAACTAACTTTTTATTTTATTCCTATGAATACTGTCTGTCACATCACAGGTATTCAATTCAGTTTTGTTAAAATGAAAGAAAATTGAATTCCCTCCCAAAAGGCCAAAATAACCAGCAGAGTCAAATCCATGACTTGTTCTGTAGGAAAAAAAAAAAATTACTTGAAGGTTTTCCTGAATTGTAAGCTCGAGTTAGTCAAGGTGATCCATTTTCTGTAATCTTACTATGAAATAATATCAGCTTTATAGCACTTCATTTCAGATCCATCACTTCCTTGAGTACCAGCCAAAGTCCTGTGAGTAAGTCAGACAGATACTACGTCCATTTCACACGAGAATTGACTATCATGGAGGTAACACTTGGCTGAAAGCAACATTTAAGAGATAGCTAGGGTGCCATCCAGGGCTCCAAACTCCTTCTGAGTCAAGGACTCTTACTCCAAAATCAGGGATCTCCAATGTGTGGTTGTTAATTTTTAGGGAGGAGTATCTCCTAATTTCTTTGAAGACTCAACATTCCGGGGTGGGTAAATGTGAAGGCAGAGGAGCACAGAAAAAGATGACAGAGATGTCTCTGGAAGGGAACACAGGAGTGAGGAGAGGTGAGGGCGTGGTTTTGGAGAGAAAGTCTCTGAGGGTGGGTTGTGGAGCTGCTTAGAAGGGCAGAAAAGGGGGTGTCTCCATTCCTTGGTACGATCCTGCCAGCCTCAAAGGAGGCAGTGGGGCCCATGATGGGAATGAGGGGCCCTGAACATGGCTTGTGACTCGTAGATTACCCAGCGCACTAACGTGTTGAGACTGCACTCCATCAGCTTTTTCCTGCTTTAGTTCATCAAGGATGTGCTTTCTGTGATAATGCATAGTTGATGGGATACCACTGGGCCTTGGGAGGTATAATGAGCGCTTAGATTAAGGTAGACATCAAGAAGTGATCTTGCCAATGAATTGCTGCAAGGAATTATGGAAATTATCCTTCATTTCTGTTCAAATTTTATGGTTAACTAAAAAATGACAAATTGAAGAAACCAAATGCTTTTCATTTTATTAGAAACATGAAGAATAGTATCTCACAAATATGTTCTGAAATTATAAATCAAGAGACAAGATAAAGAATACTGATGACCCAATAGATGACATACATCATCTCAGTGGTTCTTGAAACTGGGCTTCTCATTATGGAGCTGATGGAGCCGTGGCCCCTCCTCCTGCAGGGGATCACACTCAACTCCCTCGGTGTGCTTTACTTTTTCTTCATAGCAGATAAGGTGGATTATTAAAGAAAAGGAATAGATTTATGGGCTTTTTTTTTAAGATTCTTTTTCTTAGAAATTCACTTTAAGAAATTTTTTCTTTTAAAATGAACTTCAAAAATAAAATAGAATACGCATTGTGTATGTAGTACACGTATATATGTATGTGTATGTATACATGCATGTGTGGGTGCATTATGTGCGCAAACACACAGACACACCAAATGACTGACATTTCTTATGCTTCTGGAATCCAGTCTGATAGCTAGCCTAGAAAACCTGGATTATTTCCACTTATACTATATTCTTCCCCAGTGATTCAGATGGTAAAGAATCTGTCCACAATCCAGGAGACCCGGTTCAATCCCTGGGTTGGGAAGATCCCCTGGAGAAGGGAATGGTTACCCACTCCAGTATTCTTGTCTGGAGAATTCCATGGACAGAGGAGTCTGGTGAGCTACAGTCCATGGGGTTGCAAAGAGTCAGACATGACTGAGTGACTAACACATATACCATATTCTAATTCCAATTCTCACAGTAGATATGGGTGTGCTGGTGACCGACCACTGGACCCACTCTTTTGACTTGCTGCCCTGGAGAATAACACGGTGTGAACTCCAAGCTAGGGGTGCCCTTCCTCACATACCAGGGGCCTGTATGGGGGTGGCTCTTATGTCAGACAGGAAGCAGATGACCTATCCCAAAGGATTTCATTGAACTAAATTTTATGAAGGGACTATTCCCTGAGGGTTTATTTCCAACAAGGGAGGGTGAGGCTCTCAGAGACTGGAAACAGTGCGGGGTGGGAAGGGAAGGGAATGGAATTTCCAGTGAAATTCCCAGTGAAAACTCAAGCCACAGAAAGGGGCCCACCAGGAGCTGTTGTCAGAAGAACAGAGTCATTATCAAAACGTCAACCAGGAAGCAGCAAGAACAGGAATAAACACTCCAGCCTCTCTAGGACTGCCAGGTAAAATAGAGGATGTGCATAGTCTAATATGAGTTTCAGATAAGCAACAAGTAATTTTATAGTATAAGTAGGTCCCAGATACTTCATGGGACATACTTACATTACAAAATGTTTTTGGTTACCTACAATTTAAACTTTACTGGGATCCTGTATGTTTCCCCCTACTTAACTGAGATAGCGTTGTCAAATAAAATTATATATATTTAAAGTGTACAATGTGATGATTTGATACATGTATACACTGTGAAATTATGACCATGATAAGGTTAATTAACACACCCATCGCCTCACAGTCACTTTTTCTTTGTGCATGTGATGAGAATGCTTTAGATCTACTCTCAGTAAATTTGAAGTATATAATGCATTATTATTGTATATTATATTGTACAACAGAATATTATTCAACCATGAGGAAGAAGGAAGTATTGCCATTTGCTACAACATGAATGAACTGGATAAAAGTTAAAATTAAACAGAATAAAGCCATAAAATTAGAGAAAGACATACTGTGTGAGCTCACTGTTACGTAAAATATAAATTTAAAAAGTTGAATTTACAGAAACAGAGAGTAGAATGGTGGGCTGGATGATGAAGGAAACAGGAGATGCTAGGATACTGTATTTCTTGTATTTGTAATGCTTTTATTACATAAATTTTTAAACACACACCAAAAGTAGAAAAAAAATAATATAATAGACTCTCACGTACCCATCACCCAAAGTCATAAATTACCAACTCATAAATTGCCTTCATCCATATCCCTACCTGCCTCCTCCCTCCTTCTATGTACTATTTTCAAATAAACTCCAGGAATCATAGCATTTCATCCATAAATATTTCAGTATATAGCTAGCAGTAAGAACTCTTTTTCTTTAGCATTTGTTGTTGTTGAGCTGCCGAGTTGTGCCAAGCTCTTTCATGACCCCCTGGCTTAGGTTGCACCAGGCTCCTCTGTCCATGAGATTTCCAGGCAAGAATATTGGAGTGGATTGCCATTTCCTACTCTGGGGGGATCTTCCCAACCCAGAGATCGAACCCAAGTCTCCTGCATTGGCTGGCAGATTCTTTACCACTGAGCCACCTGGGAAGCCCCCTTTCTATAATATAACCACATACAATTATCACTCATAAAATAATTAATAATAATTCCATTATAAAGGAACAAGATTCCTCTACTCACTAGACTTCTGACACCAAATCTGTGGGGTTTCCATACCAAGCATTTCTGACACTTACTACTCAGAGTTAACACAGACCCCACAGATTAAAGTTTCAATTCCCCTCTTCAGAGGTCAACCACAAGTGTTGGTTCCTAAGGTATACACGGTTCTGTCCAACTTGGCTACATTAAATCGGGAGTTCCCAATCCCCCCACACACACACAGCTTGGGTTCAATAATTTGCTATAATGGCTCACAGAACTCAGGGAACACAGAGCTGACTTGAACAGTTCCCACTGGCCAAATTTTGAAAAATTTAAACATCAGAGAGAAATAGTAATATTAAAGGACTATATGCATTGAATGCTATTTAAAAAAAAAAATATTTGGTTATTTGGAGTGAGAGAGGGACAAAGAAGAAAAGTAGTTCTTTTTACAGAAAAACTAAATGAGAAATGTAAGAAATGACAGAAATGGAAAAATCACCTTTTTTCAGTGCCTTATATAAACTGCCAGTGGAGAACAGGACATCACACAGTCACAAAATGCTACCCCATAGACTTCTCACTAATGACAAAACGAAGTAGACAATGGTGAGATCTGGAAGTCCTCAGCATGCTATTGCCACAGCCCAGGTCCTTTCCCTTAATGAACGCAGTGTCAGTAAGGGGAGGGACCTGGGCGGTGGTAATAGCATGCTGTAACTGGCATCTGAACACAATACAGCAGGCACAGGGCACAGCAGCAGCAAAGGCACAGTGGCTTGAAACAACCTCCTGAACTTGGAGAACTGCAGTGAGTTGGGATGGCTCCAAAGGAAACAGTGCAGAGATAAGGTTAATAAAAGTTGGAGAATTAGGAGAGATCACTTAGGACTTCAATTACCAGACTACAGAGCTTGAAACTTACTCAGAAGGTGATGGGAGACTCTGAAGGGTCTTTAAGGAGGGTGATAAAAATGCACATAGGAAGAAAGTACAAATGAAAGAGCTATGTAGAAGGTAGGCTCCATTGCACTCAGTGACCAGTCAGAGATGTGGATGAGGAGAGAAGCTATCAGGATGAACTGGAAAATGTCTTCACACTGAGAGCCAATTCTGTACCTGGGCAGGGTTGGGCTAGAGTTCCAGATGAAAAGCATCTCAGGGCAGCAGTGCAGAGAGGAATTTCAGGGTGGATGGTGGTGCCATTAATGATATTAAAAGCACAAGAGGAGAAGCAGGCATAAGGTAAGAAGAACAACTGTGTTATTTCAATTATGCTGAATTAGAAAGGGTTAGGCTGTTGAAAGATATTGAGTGTAATGGAAGAGAATATATATACATGTATAACTGAGTCACTTTACTGTAAACCTGAAACTAACATTGCAAGTCAACTATATTTCAATAAAAATTGAAGAAGAAAGGGATACAACTTACTTTGGAATTCCTATTCTAATGGTAACTCAGTACATATGCTGGAGGAGACTTTTTGAATTCTAATGGTAACTTAAGGGCTTATTAATATATAGATTATTTACCCAAAAGACCTCAAGAGGCTCCCTCACAATATGCCCTGAAGAACATCTTCTGGATTTAGAGCACAAATCCTAAATCAGAGGAGTCCTGTTAGGTTTAATAGGATTTACATAGCTGGAAGGCCTAGGATGCTAGAATGAAAAAGGCTCTCAACCTGCTTTTGTATTTAATAATAACTAATAACGAATATGCTCCTCCCCGTGGAAGGTGAGCAGTGGCATAAGTGTTTGCTGCAAAGTCAAGTCCCGTGCTTTGGAGCTCAACTCCTTGCCAATTTTGACACCCCAATTCTAGGCTAGCTCAGGACCCACCCTAGGTGACTTGTAACTGAAACAATTGCAATCCCTTTGGAAATTTTAATTCCAAATATAATTTCTCATTTGCTTCACAAGGGATGGCAAGCATAGCAGCCTATCTCTGGGGAAATGAAGGGAAAGCAGGGGATGTGTACTGCACGGCATTTACTGAATATATTAAAATAATCATTCATGTTTTTCTAGCAGCACTTTTAAATAAGTGTCAAATCTTTATTACTTTCTGTGGCATTTGCATCCACGTTAATCATGTCTCATTCACATGGTATTTATTCCTGGAGGTTGTAAAAATCAACACAGGGGCTTCCCCAGGCTAATCAATTAGTCCAAATCCACTCCTGGGTTTCTGACTTGCAGACCTTATGCTGGCTTAGGAAGGATTTGAGAAAGCAGATTGGAATTAGTGATGGCCTCAGGGGTGAGGCAGAGATGCAGTCCCATCCTGAGCCACTCTCCCTGGGCCTTCCTGCTGCCTCAGTCACCAGGATCAGGCCCCTCCTGGGAAACCCACACATCACCACTTCTCCCTAGTCACAGAGTGGTGCTGGGTGGGTGGGCTGGAACCCTCTGAACCTTCTTGTTACAGGAAAGGGAAGATCTAACAATGGGAGTAATGTAGATGCTTGTTGGTCCTTCTGGGGTTACCCCTATAAATGATGGAAAGAGTATTCTCAATAATAGACGCTAGAAGGACAAAAGATGCTCGTACGGCAGAAAGCATAGGCTTAGGAGCATGGAGGGGCTTCCCTGGTAGCTCAGCTGGTAAAGATTCTGTCTGCAATGCAGGAGACACTGGTTCAACTCCTGGGTAGGGAAGATCCCCTAGAGAAGGAATAGGCTACCCACTCTAGTATTCTTGGGCTTCCCTGGTGGCTCAGACGGTGAAGAATCTGCCTGCGATGAAGGAGACCTGGGTTTGATCTCTGGGTTAGGAAGACCCCCTGGAGAAGGTTATGGCACCCCACTTCAGTATTCTTGCCTGGAGAATCCCCATAGACAGAGGAGCCTGTTAGACTACAGTCCATGCGGTGACAAAGAGTCGGACACGACTGAGCAACTAAGCACAGCACAGCACGGGAGTGAAGAGATGTGAATTCTAGCCTCAGCTCTACCAGAAATTATGGTGAAATGTCCCCTCTTGGTCTGAGTTTTCAGACCATGCATATAGCATTCACCAATGTGGTGCCTGAGGCTTTACCAATTCTTAAGCCAATGAGTGACAGCATCCATCAGTGTGGCCAGGATGCATGGTCATGCGGTGTGGAGGGCTAACCTTTCCAGAGCTGTGGTGGATTAACTTCTCCAGGGGGATGCTGGACGGAGCAGTCACTAACCCTTCTGTTACACAACGGAGATAATGATAAAAAGTATACTAACTATTCCTAGTTGGAGGAATGAGTGCCTAGAAGTTCAAGTTTTATTTGAAAAAATAGTATGAGTTCTCTAGATGTTTTACCTTGTTTATCAATGCCGTGGATCTTTTTACACCCATTTCCCAGGGACCAGCTGAGTTGAAAACTCACCCCTCTCTTTAGCAGTGAGCATCTCCTTGCTTACTTACATCATGGACTGTCTGGACATTACCATTGCCCTGTCCTTTGTCTTTAATGACTGAAATGAAAGTTTTCTTTCAAATGGCACACCGACGGGTATAAAAGGGCATGGTGTCTTTTCACCACAGGCTGGTATCCAGAGCCACGGAGGCACTTTTGTTCTCACAGATCCTTAAGCTTCCTTATAATTTCCAGCTCTTCACTATGACCTGCCTTCTAAGTAATTGACCTACACCTTTCCTTCTGCAAAAGGAAGAACAAAAAAAAAGCTTATCCAAAGACCTTGATGAAAGGGAGAAAAGACATTTTTCCTTGCTTCACAGTCCTGCCCTCTTGCTGGAGCAATACACATCTTACGTCCAGCCAAGAAGTTCTGCTCTCATTCTCTGTGTGACCTTTGAGAAGACAAAAATTTTATAAAGAAAATGGGAAAGTGAGTTAACTTCATTTATTGCTGATCATGCCAGAAGGAAAAGAATAGCTTAACAGAAAATTTTCTAAGCTTTAGCTTCCTTAATTTCACTTTTATTCCTTCTAATGAGGCAAGTATCTTCCAGAGGACTCAGGTTCACCTATGCCAGTTTGCTTTCAACTTTTTATCACTTATAACAGAAAAATCTTAATAAAATAAAGATTTAAAAAAATGTGTTAAAGAAGGCTGAATGCCAAAGAATCGATTCTTTTGAGCTATGGTGTTGGAGAAGACTCTTGAGAGTCCTTCGGACTGCAAGGTGATCAAATCAGTCAATCCTAAAGGAAATCAATCCTGAATATTCACTAGAAGGACTGATGCTGAACCTGAAGCTTCAGTACTTTGGCTACCCGATGAGAAGAGCCGACTCATTAGACAAGACCCTGATGCTGGGAAAGATTGAAGGCAGGAAGAGAAGGGGATGACAGAGGATGAGATGATTGGATGGCATCAATGATTCAATTGACATGAGTTTGAGCAAGCTCCAGGAGATGATGAAGGACAGAGAAGCCTGGTGTGCTACAGTCTATGGGGTGGCAAAGAGTCGGACGTGACTGAGCAACTGAACAACAATCACAAAACTGATTTTTTGTTGTTCGGTTCTTTTCTTTTTAAACAGTTTTATGTAAAACTGAAAGCAGTAAACTGCACATAATGAAAATACAAAATTTGATAAGGTTTGATGTATGCACATACCCAGGAAACCATCTGTACAATTAAAATAATGAACATATTTCCCTCAAAACTTTATTCTTCTCCCTTCATAATCCCTACCCTTCCTATTCTTTCTCACCCTTTTCCCATCTGCTTTCTGTCATAGATCGCATTTTCTAGAATTTTATATAACTATAACTGATACAGTACATACTGTTATTTTGGCTTGACTTCTCTCAGTTCAGTTCAGTTCAGTCACTCAGTCGTGTCTGACTCTTTGCGACCCCATGAATCACAGCACGCCAGACCTCCCTGTCTATCACCAACTCCCGGAGTTTACCCAAACTCATGTCCATCGAGTCAGTGATGCCATCCAGCCATCTCATCCTCTGTCGTCCTGTTCTCCTCCTGCCCCCAATCCTTCCCAGTATCAGGGTCTTTCCCAATGAGTCAACTCTTCTCATGAGGTGGCCAAAGTATTGGAGTTTCAGCTTCAACATCAGTCCTTCCAATGAACACCCAGGACTGATCTCCTTTAGAATGGACTGGTTGGACTCCTTGCAGTCCAAGGGACTCTCAAGAGTCTTCTCTAACACCACAGTTCAAAAGCATCAATTCTTCGGCACTCAGCTTTCTTTATAGTCCAACTCTCACATTCATACATGACTACTGGAAAAACCATAGCCTTGACTAGATGGATCTTTCTTGGCAAAGTAATGTCTCCGCTTTTTAATGTACTATCTCGGTTGGTCATAACTTTCCTTCCAAGGAGTAAGCGTCTTTTAATTTCATGGCTGCAATCACGATCTACAATGATTTTGGAGCCCCAAAAAATAAAGTCTGACACTGTTTCCACTGTTTCCCCATCTATTTCCCATGAAGTGATGGGACCAGATGCCATGATCTTAGTTTTCTGAATGTTGAGCTTAAAGCCAACTTTTTCACTCTCCCCTTTCACTTTCATCAAGAGGCTTTCTCTCACTGAGCATATTTACTTTTAAATTCATCTATATGCTGCATGTATCCTTAATTTATTTTTATTACTGAGTAGTACTCCACTGGTATATGCCACAATTTGTGTGTTGTGTTAACCTGTTAATGCACATGTGAATAGTTTCTAGTTCGAGGTGATTACAAACAAAGCTGCTATGAATATTCAGGTATAAGTCTTTATAAGGACTTATACTTTTGTTACCCTTGGGTAAATACCTAGAGGTAGAATGGTTGGATCCTGTTGCACTGGAGTAATCACTCAAAACTTTGCTAAGTTCTTTGTCAAAGTTCTTGTACCGTTTTAATTTTCATCAGCTGCACATGAGAGTTCTAGTTCCTCACCATCCTGACCGGCATTTGATGTGGTCAGTCTTTTTAATTTTGGACATTCTAATATATAAAGTGGCATTGCAATGAAGTTCTAAGTTGCATTCCCCTAATGAGTAAAGATAGTGAGATTCTTTTTACATGACTATTTTTCATCTTGTTGTAAGGCGAAGTGTCTAGTCAAATCTTCTGCCTATTTTTAAAATTGGGTTGTTTTCTCAATATTTGAGAATTATAGAATTCTTTATACATGCTGGATATAGTTCTTATCAAATATGGGATTTGCAAATAGTTTCTCCATGTCAATGGTAACTTTCGAAGACCAGAAATTCCTAATTGTGATGAAGTCCAAGTTATCTTTTGTTTAAAAAAAAAAATAGATTACTCTTTTGGTGGCTTACCTAGGATATCTCTACCTAATCCCATGTCACAAGGATTTCTCTTATGTTTTCCCATTTCTCTTTCTTTCTTAGACCTTGAAAGGAACCATCAAATGAAAACTTATCAAGACTTTCATCCATATGCAGAATGACAAGGTGGAGCAAATTGAATTGGAGTCAGGGAAAACCTGAGTGGCCTTTCTTCTGATGAGTTTCCATTTGTACCATTTTATCTTAGTAGAGACAGCATTTCTGAAAGTTCAAATGGCACCAAACAGGCAGAGAGGGATAAATTAGCTCTAGCCAAGAACTGTTCCTGGCACTTGAGTTTCAAGCATCGACACCTCATCCTCAGAGACCAGCTGTTCACAGAAGTCAGGTGAGAAGAAAAGGGTGAGATTCTTTTAAAGTTCACTGTTAGGAGGAAGGGAAGGAGAGTTCTGAGCAAGTACTCCACTCAGAGTGTGGGCTCTGGACTACCTGCCTCAAAATTGCCTGGAAAAATGCAAACCCTGACCCCACACCACCCACTTAAATAGAATCTCTAGGGGTAGTATCTCAAGGTTAAATTCACCAAGTGATTCTTAAATAAACTAGTTACAGATGAGCCATCAGGGACACAAGAATCTGCTGGGATCCTCCCTTGAGGCAGCTTCTGTAAAGGGTCTAAGGGTGAAGCTGTGGTTCTCAACCCTCTTGGCATAGAATCACCTGGAGAGCTTAAAAATAGGGATTCCTAGGCCCCACACATGAGGTTCTATGGCAGTCATCTGTGGTAAGCCCATTGTTTTCCTTTTGCTTTGGATTCTTCTTCCTCTTTTTTCCTTCCTTCCTTCCTCCTCTTCTGCTTCCTCCTCCTTCTTTAAAAAATGAAAGCTCTCAAGTTCATTCCAATGTATAGCCAAGGTTGAGAACTTCCGGGTCACAGAGCAGAAGCAGCAACATTCCAGCCGTGGGGCTTGGCAGGAGATGGAAATGGAGGAAAGAGGCTGCCTGGGGACCACACTGAAGTAAAAACCTAAGCTCTGTCCAAAGAGGGCATTCACGATTATGCTAGTCAACTCCTGCCGCGTGGGAACAAAGTCCACATTTGCCAATTCCTCTGATATTTCAAGAGAAGATAGAATAGTTGTTTGGACAATGACTTTTAAATACATGAAAATGACATAAAATGTGTAAGTCATGACGTGCAAAGCAGAACATAGCTGTGGGTGGCTAGTTTGTGACTTTTGCCTGCAAAGTTTCTCAGTCCCGTGGACAAGGCTGACGCTGTTTTGCGGTGGCCACTCCTTGGGGGCCAGTTCTAAAGAAGCTTGTGAGTTTGTGTTCAGGCCACACCTGTCTTCAGAGAATTTGTAGGCAGGGATGAATTCTACTGTGTTCCCTGATATGCGTTTTGCCACATTTCCTGACTTGAGGCCAATCAGAGAAGCAGTCTCATAATTAGTATGTAAGATAGTGTATTTTGCATGGTTTTCTCCCTATAGAAGAATCTTTCTTCTGTCCCAGACAAGTGATATTTGTAAGAATATGATTCTTATAAATGACAACTGAGAGTGTTTTTTCCCCATCAAACTCACTACTACTGGCAGTTTTATCCCATCCAATCCCTCTGCCGTACTTAGGATGGTGGTTCTCAAACTTTAATATGCTTAAGAATCACCAGGGCTCATGTGACAGTGCATAAGTGCAGGCCTGGAGTACCCATGGAGTTTATCATCAAAATCAGAACCCTTCTGAAAATGAAAGCAACTCTGAGCTAATGGGTATAGACTGGTTCACGCTGTCAGCCCACCTAGGTCTCATTTGTAAAGATTTTCTGATTCAGTGGCCTGTGCTAGAGCCAGGGACTCCCCACTTTTAATCAAGACCCCCTGAACAAAACCAGATGCAGGTGGTCTGGGCCACACTTGGAACAATGCTGACTTAGCCATAGGAAGAGAAGATGGTAGAAAAATACTCATTTGGGAGATGGAGACACAGAGTCCAGAGAGAAGACTCACTGAAACCCAGCTGTGCGACGCTCAGATCATTACAAGGTAAGCAACCAGCCATCAAGCAAAGTCGGAGACAAATACTAATTGCTAATCTCACATTTTCCTTTTCCCAGATTCCTCACAAAAGTCATTTGTTAGCTCTACTTGATTACATAGGACTTGACTGCCTTCAAGTAAATGCCTAAAGGCAACTGGTAATTAATGAGGTGCATACAACCACTGTGATGAGCAATGAACATGTGCAGCAGACACGCATTTTTATGAAGATATGCTAATGAATGTTAGCACGCCCGACTGCAGGCATAACTCCAGAGAGTTTTCTTTTTATTGATTGATTATTTATTTATTTCAGCCAACAACCAAGTGATGGGTAATGAGCTCACTCGGGTCTGGCTTTCCACACTCTGGGCCCTGGGGGGTCACCGGTGGATGTGTTTGACTCGCTTTGGAGCCTCAAAGAGTGAGGCGCTGTTTCCAGGAGCAAGGAACTGGCAAAGAGGATTTGCAATTTATTTCTGTTAGCTGAAAGCACGTATTTGTACAACATGAACTGGTCAGGACGTGGCTTTCGTGCTTGATTTTGTTTTTAACTGAATCTCATTTGATGGGTGTAAGTCAGAGAAATTCCAGGATACGGAAGGCCAGGGAAGCTCTGAGGTTCAGGAGCAAGCTCTGCTCCTTTTCTGGATGAGCTGGCAGAGTCAGAGCTTGGAGCAAGGCCTGCACAGCCTGCTGCCTGGGCTTGAACCCCAGCTGTGCCACTTATTATTATTTTGTGTCCCAGAACTCAGCTTCTCTGGGCTCTGGTTTCCCCATTTCTAAAATGAGGATGATAATAGTACCTATTTCCCAGGGTCTTTTTATGACTAACATTTGTCATATTAGCTAATATTTGTGAAGCACTTAAGGGTGTCTGGCATGCAACACGAGCTACAAAAGTGAACACTGAGGTCCTTGCAGTGGAGGGGCCCTAAAATGGGAAAGTCGGGTTAAGGAACTATTGGTTGATCTTGGCCCCAAAGTTTCATCTGTGAATCACTCTGTCTCCCCATGCCATCAAAACCACATCTGAGCTTCCGCATTCCTCCAAAGTCTCCTTAGGACAATATTAACTTTTGGCACAATACCCCCACAACAAGACTGTTCAAGTTGAATTGAATGTTGGTTGAATTCAATTCAATTGGTTGAATCCAGATAGGAAGCAATGTTGCCAGCTAAAAACATAGACACTTTACCCTGGAATTTTCAGAGATCAGCTACAGAATGGAATGTAATCCTGGGGACATATGCTCCTGCAAACACTTACTGTAGGCAGCTGAGTATGTAGCCATGACCACGCCCTGGTCTTTCTGGGTTCTATGAGCTGTCCCCTCAAGTGAAGTTTGACCTCTCTCCCTCTCCTATACCAGCCCCTGATCACATACCCTCCTCTCTGTCTCTACCCTTGTCTTTAGGAGAGATCAAACCTCTGTTCAAGGTTCTTTTTTCTTCCCTCCAGACATTCTGTGTTTAGAATTACAGCCACCTTTATTTTCAGCTCCAAGCAGATGTTCCAGGCAGGAAAATGCCTGCCAAATGTTTCGGATTACATTCGGGAGGTTTGGGCTCATGCTTTGCTGAACAAGAATCTGTGCTGACATTCTAGAAAACAGTAACACTTTGGGGGTAGTGAGACATCCCTCTTCTATGTGAAAAGGGTAATCCTCAGAGAGGTTCGAAGTTTCAGAGAAATCATTCCAGGGCCTTTTATTTGACAGAACTTTACAGTTTACCAGGTTCTTACAGGTCCATGATTTCCTTTACATCATGTAACAACCTGGAGAAATAGTCATGACAAGGATTAGACTGTTACTTTACAGCTGAGGGGGCTAAAAAGATAAGAGAGATGTGAGGACTTGACATCCTTATAAGAGTTTGGTCTCTTACCTTCCAAATCTGGGCACTTTCCACAAATAACAATGTGATACATTCACATATTGTTTTCTTATACACTTTTAAAGTACTAACACAGGGGAAGTGTCATTTTCTCTCCAGAAAAGTCTCGTGAATTAGATAGGGGAGTGTTTTAGTCAGCATAGATTAGGCTATGCCTCAGTAACAAACAAGCCCTGATAGCTAAGAAGTTTAACTCAACAAAGATTGATTTCATGTCATATTATTTTCTGATGCAGGTCCATGTGGGTCTCTCAGGTGGTTTTCCTGAGTGGTAACCAGTACCTTTCTATATCATCAGTCTCCATTAAAAAAAAAAAAAAAATAGAGAGAGAGCCTTAGAAGTCACCAGGAAATCAGAACATAATGATATCAATTTCTGGAAAAGTTTCTTGGCCAGGCCATCACTTCTACCCACATTCTATTTGCCTGAACCCAGTCATGACTTCAACCTAACTGTAAACAAAGGTAGTTTTCTTGTGAGCCAGAAAGAATAAATGTGATAGGTCTTGCTGAATACAAAGCATTATTTCTGCCATTTCAAACTGCACCAGCTCTTATTCTAGGCTGTCGATGAGGGGCTGGCAAATAAAACATCATGGTCACAAACTTGATATTGTGCCAGCTGTAGAACAGCAACTAAAAATCTTCAGGGCAAACTAAATTATTTCAGAAGTAAAGCCCTCCACCAGCTGAAGAATGTAAGGAGGGCAAAATGATTTGCACCTCACTGGGGCTGAAATGCAATGCAGGCAGACCTTGTCTTATTCCTCTTTGCTTTACTGTGCTTCACAGATACTGTGTTATTTACTAATTGAAACTTTGTGCCAACCCTGCATCAAATAAGCCTACTGGTGCCATTTTTCCAACAGCATTTGTTCACTTCATGTCTCTGTGTCACACGTTGGTAGTTTTCACAATAGTTCAAGCTTCTTTCATTATTATTATATTTGTATGGCTATCTCTGATTAGTGACTTTTGAAATACTATTGTAATTATTTGGGGGTGCCACAAACTGCGCTCATAGAAGAACTTAATAAACAGATGTTGTGTGTATTCTGACTGCTCCATAGACCAGCTATTCCCTCACATTTCTCCCTCTTCTTGAGCCTCCCTATTCCCTGAGACACAACAGTACTGAAATAAGGCCAACTGACAACCCTACAATGGCCTCTAAGTGTTCAAGTGAAGGGAAGAGCCTCACGTCTCTCACTTTAAAAACTTAGAAATGATTAAACTTAGTGAAGAATGTCTGTTAAAAGCCGAGACAGGCCAAAAGCTAAGCTTCTTGCACCAAACAGTTAGCCAAGTTGTAAATGCAAAGAAAAATTCTGAAGGAAATGAAAGTTGCTGTTCCAGTGAGCACATGAATGATAAAGCAAAGCAGCCTTCCTGCTGATAAGAAAGTTGTAGCTGTCTGGATAGAAGACCAAACCAACCACAACATCCCCATAAGCCCAAGTCTAACCCAGAGCAGGGGCCTAACTCTCTTCCATTTTATGAAGATTGAGAGAAGTGAGGAAGCCGTGGAAGAAGAGTTCGAAGCTAGCAGAGGTTGATTCATCAGATTTGAGGAAAGAAGCCATCTCCATAACAAAAGTATAAGGTGAAGCAGCAAATACTGATGTAGAAGCTGTAGCAAGTTACCCAGAAGATGTGGCCGAGATAATTGAGGAACGTGGTAACACTAAACAACAGATTTTCAATGTAGACAAAACAGCCTTACATTGGAAGAAGATGCCTCTAGGATTTTAATACCTAGAGAGACAAAAGTGCCAAAGGACAGGCTGACTCTCTTGTTAAGGGCTGATGCAGCTAGTGACTAAGTTGAGGCCAATGCTCATATTCTATTCTGAAAAACCCAGGACCCTTTAGAATTATGCTAAATCTACTCTACCTTTGCTCTATAAGTGAAATAACAAAGTCTGGCTGACAGCACCTCTGTTTACAACATAGTTTACTGAATATTTTAAGCCCACTGTTTAGATCTACGGCTCAGAAAAAAAAGCAGATTCTTTTAAAAATACTACTGCTCATTGACAATGCAACTGGGTTACCAAAATCCCTGATGGAGATGAGATGTACAAGCTGTTTTCATCCCTGTTAACACAACATCCATTCTGCAGCCCACAGATCAAGGAATAATTTTGACTTTTCAGTCTTATTATTTAAGAAATACATTTTGTAAGGGTATAGCTGCCAGAGATGGTGATTCTTCTGATGGATCTGGGCAGAGCCAACTGAAAACCTTATGGAAGAGATTCACCATTCCAGATGCCAATAAGAGCATTCATGATTCATGAGAAGAGGTCAAAACATCAACCTTAACAACAGTTTGGAAGAAATTGATTCCAGAACTCATGGATAACTTTGAGGGGTTCAAGACTTCAGCACAGGAAGTGACTACAGATGTGGTAGAAACAGCAAGAGAACTAGAATTAGAAATGGAGCCCAAAGATGTAACTGAATTGCTGGAATTTTATAAAACTTGAAGGAATTAAGTTGCTTCTTCAGTTCAGTTCAGTTCAGTCACTCAGTCATGTCCGACTCTTTGCGACCCCATGGGCTGCAGCACACCAGGCCTCCCTGTCCATCACCAACTCCCAGAGCTTACTCAAACTCATGTCTATCGAGTCAGTGATGCCATCCAACCATCTCATCCTATGTCATCCCCTTCTCCTCCTGCCTTCAATCTTTCCCAGCATCAGAGTCTTTTCTAATGAGTCAGTTCTTCACATCAGGTGGCCGAAGGATTGGAGTTTCAGCTTCAACATTAGGCCTTCCAATGAATATTCAGGACTGATTTCCTTTAGGATTGACTGGTTGGATCTCCTTGCAGTCCAAGGGACTCTCAAGAGTCTTCTCCAACACCACAGTTCAAAAGCATCAATTCTTTGGCGCTCAGCTTTCTTTATTGTCCAAATCTCACATCCATACATGACTACTGGAAAAACCATAGCTTTGACTAAATGGACCTTTGTTGGCAAAGTAATGTCTCTGCTTTTTAATATGCTGTCTAGGTTGGTCATAACTTTCCTTCCAAGGAGCAAGTGTCTTTTAATTTTATGGCTGCAATCACCATCTACAGTGATTTTGGAGCCCCTCCCAAAAAATAAAGTCTCTCAGTTTCCATTGCTTCCCCATCTATTTGCCATGAAGTGATGGGACCAGATGCCATGATCTTAGTTTTCTGAATGTTGAGTTTTAAGCCAACTTTTTCACTCTCCTCTTTCACTTTCATCAAGAGGCTCTTTAGTTCTTCTTCATTTTCTGCCATTAGGGTGGTGTCTTCTGAATATCTGAGGTTATTGATATTTCAGCTTGTGCTTCATTCCGCCTAGCATTTCGCATATGTACTCTGCATAAAAGTTAAATAAGCAGGGTGACAATATACAGCCTTTACGTACTCCTTTCCTGATTTGGAACCAGTCTGTTGTTCCATGTCCAGTTCTAACTGTTGCTTCTTGACCTGCACACAGATTTCTCAGGAAGCAGGTCAGGTGGTCTGGTATTCCCATCTCTTTAAGAATTTTCCACAGTTTGTTGTGATCCACACAGTCAAAGGCTTTGATGCAGTCAATAAAGCAGAAATAGATATTTTTCTGGAACTCTCTTGTTTTTTTGATTATTCAACAGATGTTGGCAATTTGATCTGGTTCCTCTGCCTTTTCTAAATCCAGCTTGAACATCTAGAAGTTCATGGTGATCAATTCAGTGATCAATTCAAAAATTCAGTGATCACTGCAAAGAAATAGAGGAAAACAATAGAATGGGAAAGACTAGAGATCTCATCAAGAAAATTAGAGATACCAAGGAAACATTTCATGCAAAAATGGGCACAATAAAGGACAGAAATGGTATGGTCCTAACAGAAACAGAAAATATTAAGAAGAGGTGGCAAGAATACACAGAACTATACAAAAAATATCTTCATGAGCCAGATAACCACAATGGTATGATCACTCACCTAGAGCCAGACCTCCTAGAGTCAAGTGGGCCTTAGGAAGCATCACTATGAACAAAGCTAGTGGAGGTGATGGAATTCCAGTTTAGTTATTTCAAATCCTAAAAGATGATACTGTGAAAATACTGCACTCAATATACCAGCAAATTTGGAAAACTCAGCTGTAGCCACAGGACTGGAAAAGTTCAGTTTTCATTCCAGTCCCAAAGAAGGCAATGCCAAAGAATGGTCAAACTACTGCACAATTGCACTCTTCTCACATGCTAGCAAAGTAATAGTCAAAATTGTATAAGTTAGGCTTCAACAGTATGGAAACCATGAACTTCCAGATGTTCAAGCTGGATTTAGAAAAGGCAGAGGAACCAGAGTTGCTTCTTATGGATGAGCAAAGAAAGTGGTTTCTTCAGATAGAATATAAACCTAGTGAAGACACTGTGAAGATTATTGAAATGACAACAAAGGATTTAGAATATAACATAAACTTCATTGATAAAGCAATGACAAGGTTTGAGAGGACTGACTCCATTTTTAAAGAAGTTCTACTGTGGGTAAAATGCTCACTGAAGATTCATGATGCTCAGCAATTTTTTTTTTTTTTTTTTAGCAATGAAGTATTTTTTAATTAAGGTATGTACATTTTCTAGACCTAATGCTATTTTGCACTTAATAGACTACAGTGTAGTGTAAACATAAATTTTATATGCACTGATAAACTGAAAAAGTCATGTAACTTACTTTATTACAATATATTCACTTTACCGTGGTGGTTTGGAACTGAACACGCAATATCTCTAAGGTATGCCTACACCAACTATTTATTCATTCATTCTTTTTGTATTCCCATCCATATCCACAAATAATTGAGGGGGGTTCTAATATTATATTAAAGCACATTCAAAAGGAAACAATTAAGAACAAAACCCACTCAAAAAAAAATAGTAGTAGTTATAGAGTGCAGAAAGCTAGCTATACCAAATATTTAGGATTGGTTAATCATTATAACTGAAAAACTGAGGTTTGTCTCTGAATTTACTAGAAGTTAAAGTAGAAAGGAGAATAGAGAAGTTATGAAGATAGAAATTTGAGCACATTTAATGTCCCAGTTATTATGTGAAATATTTCACATACATCAGCTTATTTGACCCACACATTAACTTATGATCAGTTAATGACTGTAGCCACCACATAACAAGTTCATTCTCAGTGAAATGACATAAAACATCTCAGGTATACTCAGTACAAGGCTGGGTTCCAGCTCAGCCCTGTCTGATTCCAAAATCTGTGCTCTTTTTGTAACCTAATGGTTCTCTTTGTCACATAAAAGGAAGCATATAACTAAGTAAATACAAGAAAAAACAGGAGATGCATATACTCTCTACTTTTACTAAGAGTGATATCTTAATGAGTTCCAAGTCAGTAAGCCTCAAATTTTCCTCACTACTTCAAACCACCAGAGGTTAAGGCAGAATTTACCTTGAAGAGTGTCAAAGGAACTGTAATGTATCTGAGACACAGAGAGGATTCGAAAGCCAAGGGAGGAGCATAATGCAGGTAAACCAGGGTTAAGATTTCTGTGCAAGGTCACACAGCAAGGCAGTGCTAGTCCTCCAGGCTTTTTTCTAGGGCTTGGCTTATTTGATTGGGTTAGACTAGATTTTGAAAGCTTATCCACCAAGAGGGTGAATTTTCACTTTTACCAAAGGACGAGAAACAGAGAGGAAAATCTGTTGACTACACAGTTGTTCCCTTTACCATATTTGGTTGATACATGGGCAGTCATGTGGCTTATTCAAGTTGCTAATGGCATTCTTGCTTCTCAGCTTGCTACATTGCATATCACCCCCTCTAAATAACAGCTGTTTCCAGTCCATGCCTACTGCACAGACTCAAGGCTAAAAGCACATCCTTGCTAAAGCTAGAGACAGGTATATCATCCAGGGATGGGCATCTGATGAAACGCTATGCTCTGCCTACTTCACAGCCACCTGGAAGTAAGATGCTGACCTGGAGTGTCTCAGAAGTATAGAGCAGAAACAAACACTGACAGGGAGTGGCCAGTGAATGAATGGAAATGTCTTGAATTACACCACAAGCAGCCTTCACTCTGCAGAGTCTAAAATCTGGTGTGCAGATTTCAGATACGACAGTTTAATTCAGTAACACCAGTTCCTGAACATATACCATAGATAGATTTCCAGTTACCATGGTATATTAACTGTGAGTGATTGAATAAAGTAGAAACTGTGCTGCCGACTCATCTGTCCACAAATCAGTATAATATGTCAATAACAGATATGCCTCAAGGACAGGGGTCAATCAACTCACATCTTACAAAGGCTAGCAGTGACTGGTCAATGCCCTTGTAGTTCAGCTCACTCACAGGCAGCAAATCCGGGAGTGGTGTTGTCTCTTTGTCTCTCGGTGATAAACCCATGGGACATTTGACAAAAAAGGATAATCAACAGATGAGGCTGGCCAACAAAGAGGAATGTGCAGCAAAGAAAAAATAAAAACACTAAGAGCAAAATTCAGATTGAATGCAAATAGCATAGTAATACTGCTGCTACTGCTGCTGCTAAGTCGTGTCAGTCGTGTGCGACCCTGTGCGACCCCATAGACGGCAGCCCACCAGGCTCCCCCGTCCCTGAGATTCTCCAGGCAAGAGTACTGGAGTGGGTTGCCATTTCCTTCTCCAGGGCATGAAAGTGAAAAGTGAAAGTGGAGTCGCTCAGTCATGCCCGACTCAGTGACCCCATGGACTGCAGCCCACCAGGCTCCTCTGTTCATGGGATTTTCCAGGCAAGAGTACTGGAGTGGGGTGCCATTGCCTTCTCCATAGTAATACTAGGTTGGCCAAAAAGTTCATTTGGATTTTCCCAAACCATCTTATTTAAAAACCCAAACAAACATTTTGGCCAACCCAATAGCTGACAGTGAAATGCTGACTGCTGCAACTGGAGAAACTCTAGATAGGCAGCCAGAGGAACTTGCTGAAGGTGATTTAGCCACATAAATGAAGAAAAGAAGGAAAATACCCCAAAGAAATTGGCACCTTTAAAACCTGCTCGTGAAAAGAACTCTTGGTGCTATTTCACAGTGTTAAAAGTGCAAAGGATAAAATGTTGGAAACTACTTCAAACTTAGAAAGAAGCAAGACAGAAAAGAGTTTGACACAGTATTATGAACTATATGATAAGAAGAAGTCAGGCACTGTTCACACTACTCTTTATAACCTTTTTTTAAAAGAAACACATTTTGATTCTCAATGTTTCTTATGCTTTAAACAACATTAAGTGAATATCAGTTCTACTATTTTTCCATATTCATGTATTTTTATAATTAATGAATGGTAAGAGGGGTTTTAATGTTTAGATAGACAAACTTTTATTGGAGTTTATTTGCTCTACACTGTCAAGTAAGTTTCTGCTGTTCAGCAAAGTGAATCAGCTATATGTATGTAAGTATGTGCATATATATATATATATATATAAATATATATAAACATACAAATATATATATATATATATATATATCTCCTCTTTGAGGGCTTCCCTGGTAGCTCAGCTGGTAAAGATTCCACCTGCAAGGCAGGGGACCCCAGTTCAATTTCTGGGTTGGGAAGATCCCCTGGAGAAGGGAAAGGCTACCCACTCCAGTATTCTGGCCTGGAGAATTCCATGGACTGTATAGTCCATGGGGTTGCAAAGAGTCGAACGTGACTGAGTGACTTTCACTTCTCCCTTCTTTGTCACCATGGAGCATTGATTAGAGGTCCCTGCGTTATACAGTAGGTTCTCATTAGTCATCTATTTTATATTATACATAGTAGTGTTATGTAAGTCATCCCAATCTTCCAATAGATATTTTTAAAGGTCACAGAATAATAGTATAATTGCTCATATATTATCAAGACTATTTTGTGTGGATTGAGTTTGCATGGCCATTTTTACAGCCCCACACTACCATGTAAAGACTTCCTCTATTCCCCCGATCTTTCACTGAGGCATTCTGCTTACATAAGTTACAATAGAAAAACAATGCCCCATAAAAGGTGCTCATAGCACATACTGGAATGAGAATGAGATTCACTGCCATGACCTTTGTTCATTTAATTAACCTCTATTTAGGGTTCTAGCCTGGATACAGTCCAAAAAATTAAAGAGGCAAATTGAGAAGTCATGTGACATTTTCAAGGAAAGAGCCTGTGGGATCTGAGCTGTCTATGACCGGAGGTTTGTAGGTTAACCAAATGCAAGATCTATGTATCTAAGATACATAAGGATCTAAGATACATAAGGAAGAGCTAAGCAGGTATTTGGAATTTCCACGCTGATTCTCAGAAGAAACCCAGACTAATCATAAATGACTAGAAGTCATTGCGCTGCTAGTTATAGCCAAGGTCATTAGCCACACCTAAAGTCTGCCCAAGGGAGTGACACAGACCACCTTCTGTATCTCACTCTTTTAGTGGTAGAACCCAGTTATTTTGTTCTTCTCACCCCACGTAGTTAGGTTTTCAGAGCAGGGCCTCTTCCCCATCACAGAACATGAATCCTTTTTAGTTTAAAACTGCAAGGTTCAGGCATGAGCCTGGGCTGCAGCTCCTCCCATTGAAGGGAGAGCTGGGGGCTTGTGGGAGAGCATCCCTCAATGATGACAAGAGAGCAAGACACAAACATGTCTATTTCAGCTAGTCAGATTGTATCATGTGACACCTGGGATTAGGAGTCAACTGCAGCAACAAGAGGACAAGCCTGAGAACCAAGGCACCTAACAAGCGGAACAGAACAAAAGAGGGAAGTGACCTGAGCTCCTACATGAACCCACTTGAAACTGACTGAAATGGGGATTTCTTGACATGAGAGACACGTGTCCTTACAATATAAGCTGTCATTTGCAGTTGAAACATCCTAATACACCAGACAGGAACCTGAGGAATGACAGAGGCTAGAGGAACCAGAGGAAAGACACTAAGAAGGACTCAGGGAGGAGGGAAGAGAACCATAAAGTTCCAAAGAAGAGACCCAGGATGGGGGACTCCATGGTACTCTCTGATCCAAAGATTTTTTTTCAACTTAGTGAAATATCACTGATGAATAAAACTGTAAGATATTTAAACTACACATCTGATCCAAGATTTTTAAGTAGACAATCTGCTTTCTCTTACAAGTGTTAATGCCATTTCCATATATAGAGGTGGGTCAGCAAGGAGTTAAGTCAAGTAAGTATCAGAAGAAAAATCACAGTCACTGTCCAAACCAGAGTGAATTTGGTATTTATTCTTTCTTCAAGAATCTTAGTTACATCTTTCAAGGCCCTCAAGCTGCTGACACATACAAAACGAAGACGAACATCTTGGTAGGAGTTAGAAAATGAACAAGCATGGGCAACCAGCAACAACAGAAGTGAGATAACCTGGAGCTTCAGTAATGCTGAAATTATCCACAACACAGGAGGAGATGATTATTAACAAAAAGGGTACCAATAAAGGATCAAATAGAACTGCTGAAAACTAGCCCAATCATGTTTCTGCCATTTGCATTTAATAGGATATGCCATCTATATATAAGCAAGAAATGTCAGTGGGGAGATTTTGTTGTATGTTATTGGATTGGGATGTCAAGACAGCATCTTCTACTCAACAGTCTTAGAAATTAAGTAAAGAGTGCTTGTGTAATGGATGCTTTGCAATTACGATGAGACAGTGCCTAAAGGCTGGGGTGGTACAAATTACTGCTCTGGGCCTGTACTAAAGTTGGGTCAAGAAAGACAATTTTCTCCTCTCATTTCGCAACTACCTGCGATCAAATTCATTATGTCGAGACCAAGAGCTCTGACTTTGGAGTCTGACAAAACTGGATAATATCAGCTCCACTGTTATTAATGGTATGATCTTATGATCACAAAATCTCTGAGCTGCAGTTTCCTTATGTGAGACTAGGAGCAATTATAGCATAAAGTTATTATATATATAAGGTGATTATAAATATTTAATGAGACTGTTCTTGTAATAATCTAAGTCAAAGTAACAGAAATAACTAATATGCATTAAACATTTATTAAATGGCAGACATTTTATTATGAGAAATGACAGAGAGAGATGAGACTTCATCAGCAAGGCCAAGTTAGTGATGAGAAAACTCACCCTTGTGTTGAAAATGTGGGGAATTTGTTTTTTTTCTTAGATCAAAATGATTTAAACAGTGGTTTTCATCAGCAAGACTAGTCAGTTCCTTAGGCAAATATGATATTTAGCTTATATTAAGTAATTTGAGTGATCTTAGTTAATAAAATCTAAACTTGCTCCCTCATTTTTGTTTCAAGTTCTATTATGTCTTTGTCTTAAGCGTTGCCCTCTCCCCTACAGGATTCTATAAGACACATGTGTTCTGTAACTCAGTCCATCATCTCTCCCTCCTTCCATCCTTCCCTCCTTCCCTTCTCTTCCTTCCCTCCATCTATTCCTTCCCTGAATATTCTGACTCCAAGTAGTTCTAGTGGGGTCTCAGTTTATAATTCCCCCAAATCCTGGCTGTAAGGGGGATGGGGAAGATGGGCAGAAGTGTCACATGATCCAGCCCTAGTGTGATGACCCTATTTCACTTCTCTGATCCTGAATGGACAGGTGACTCTGGGGTTTTATAATTGAGTATTCGGACATGAAGCCTTCTCCACCCTGGGTAACAGGCTGTGACTCCCAGAAACGCTGTCATCCAAGTCACATCTACTGGGAGGAAATACAACTGCAAAAGAAGAAAATGAAATCAACAAAGAGAAGCAAAAGGAAAAGGCAGAACCGAGAGATGGGAAGCCCGGAGAATATTTATTGTTTAGGTTCCAAGATTCAGTCACTCCTCAAGCAAGCCTCTCCTCCATCCCTTCCAGCTACAGAAACCAACATATTCTGTGTTTTGCTAAAACTACTCAAATTTGAGTTCCATCACCTTTAATTAAGGGTTTGGATTACCCTGAATATTCATTGGAAGGACTGATGTTGAAGCTGAAGCTCCAATACTTTGGCCACCTGATGTGAAAAGCCAGTTCACTGGAAAAGACCCTGATGCTGGGAACAATTCAGGGCAGGGGAAGGGGGCGGCAGAGGATGAGATGGTTGGATGGTATCACTGACCTGATGGACATGACAAGTTTGAGCAAACTCCGCAAGATACTGAAGGAGAGGGAGGCCTGGCGTGCTGCAGTCCCTGGGGTGGCAAAGAGTCGGACATGAATGAGTGACTGAACCATAAATACAAATCTAAAACAAGTGCATAATTATTTAAATAAAAGAAAATAAAAACATTTTGAGGTGGAAAAACAAGATGGAAAGCCGTAGAATGAATATGCTTGAAAGTTGCTGGTTTAGAACACAGTTGCTCCTCCACAGATCTTCCATGGATCGCTTCAAGATTTCATGGGGAAAATACTTTATCCTGTATGTCTGTACTTCCTGCCATCAAAGACTTGCGACTTCCCAGAAAGAACTTTTTCTGCTTCAGATCAGTTGGCTCTAAAAGAATCATTTGCTGGGGGGCCACAGTGCCAAAAGCTCTCTTGGATATTCAGAGAGCCTGGAGCTAATGTAAAGATTTCTTGGTGCCAGATTATTAAAAGGGACTCAAGCAGGAAGGTATGGGAGAAGAGACTAAACAGGAGACAGTGCGAGGTGGGGAGGTGTGAGGGGGGCAGGGGGAGCTGCAGCCAGGTTGAGGTAACGCAGAAGAGTGAATAGCTCATGGTCAAGGCAGGCCAGGAAATGGAAATAGAAGAAACAAGATACCAGGGACAGTCTTGAGTCTACTGATGACAGGAAAGCTGGTTCCAAGGCGAAATCTGTCTTTAGAGTTTCCATATGTTTTAAAACAACTGACTTATTGGAAAAAATCCTGATGCTGGGCAAGACTGAAGGCAAGAGGGGAAGGGAGCAACAGAGGATGAGATGGTTAAATAGCATCACTGACTCAATGCACATGAGTTTGAGCAAACTCTGGGAGATAGAGAAGGACAAGGAAGCCTGGCGTGCTGCAGTCCATGGGGTCACAAAGGGTCAGACATGACTGAGTGACTAAACAATACATTTATTAAGTGTTCGATATGCTTTGGAGAACCAAAATAAAATAGCTCTGGTTCCAAAGAGTCAGAAACAGGACATACATCTAGGATGAATTCCTTCTCTCCCTCAGAGCTTAGTCAGTTTTCTAAACTTATTTGACCATGGATCCCTTTGTTTCCATTGTGGTTTCATATAACAGTATTAACATCTTCTGGTAGCATTAGGGTTAACTTGTGTGGCTGTGTGAGCTCAGTTGCCCAGTCATGTCCAACTCTTTGCAACCTCATGGACCATAGCCTGACAGGCTCCTCTATCCATGGAATTTTTCTGGCAAGAATATGGGAGTGGGTTGCCATTTCCTCCTCCAGGGGATCTTCCTGACCCAGGGATCAAACCCCTGTCTCCTGTGTCACCTGCATTGGCAGGCAGGTTCTTTACCACTGAACCACCACACTTAAATCAACTACATTTCAATTAAAAAAAAAACAACATCCCGATCAACTGTCTTCTCTTTCACAGTTGTACTGTCACCCACCATTTACCTAGTTTTCAGACAATACCCCCTGGAGAAGGGAATGACAGCCCACTCCAGTATTCTTGCCTGGAGAGTTCCATGGGCAGAGGAGCCTGGTGGGCTACAATCCATGGGGTTGCAAAGAGTTGGATATGACTGAGCAACTAACACTTTCTTATCACTCTCAGATCATACCAGATGGATTTCCCAAGCTAATAGATAAATGTACCCTCCCCCAAAAAGGTTTATATTTCCTTTTAAAGGTAGACAAACTCATGATCCAGGACTTCCCTGATGGTCCAATGGATAAGAATCTGATTGCCAATGCAAGGGATATGGGTTTGATCCCTGGTCCAGGAAGATCCCACATGCTGTGGAGCTACTAAGCCCATGTGCCACAACTACTAGGCTGCTCACCTAGAGGCTGTGCTTCATAACAAGAGGAGCCACTGCAGCGAGAAGCCCACACACTACAATGAAGAGTAGCTCCTACCCACTGTAACTAGAAAAAGCCTGCGCACAGCAACAAAGACCTAGTGCAACCAAAAATAAAATTAAAAAACAAATCAGTTAATTTAAAGACACCATATAGAACAAGCAGAACCTGTAGCATCTGTAAGACAAAACACATTATGAATGGCCATAGACCTGGTAGCTGAGCTGATGCATTCAAGAAGCAGAAAGCGTCTGAGCCACATGCTGACATGTGGCCCTTTTCTGAGGCAGGGGGAAACTTGTCACAGGGTTCCTTTCTAGACTTGTTTCACTGCAGCTTATAATTAGGCATTGTCGCTATGATAACTGAAAGAATTAGCAAGGATGACGTGGGGACCCAGCAAAGGCTGAGATGGAGAGACTTTACAAAAATAAACAGCCAGAAAAACTTGTTCTGCAACAGTAAGGCAGACTTATGGGAAGTCAGTGTCAGGAATTACAGGTAGCATCCGATGATGATTTAAATGACAATGTGCCCAGGGTGTCTGTTTTCTCCATTCTGAGTCTTGTCTGTATTTGTATTTCCTTTTGAAAAAGACACATTCCCTCCTCTCTTACAGGGATAATAACCAGCAGTGTCTAAGAGTAACGGCCCAGCTCCTCTATTTATTCTTTCATTTGAACATTTATTGAGTTCTAGTATGTGTCAGGCACGGTATTGAGTACTAAAACAAACAAAAAACAAAACAAAAAACTCTCATGCATTACAGAATTTCAAATATAGCAACTCTACTGTCTCAGACTCCATCCAAGGAAACTGAGAAATAAACATCTTATGATCACACCAGCTTGTTGCAGAGGCCTGTAGCTGAACTCTAAGGCAGGTTGGAACAAGTCTTCAGGACAATAATAGTAGGAACAGGCAACACTTACTGCTGAAGTATTATGTTAAGTACTTCACATGTGTTGTATTTAATTCTTACAACTCTAAGAAGTAGGTCTTATTATTAACTCCTTTTTATGGATGGGGAAATTGAAGCACAAAGAGGTTAATTAACTTATCTAAGGTCACACAATTAGAGAGTGTCATATTTCAAATCAAGCAGCAAGCAGCGTGGCCTAGCTTCAGAGTCCCTGCTCTCAGCTTTCAACCTCTTTAAAATGGCCTGTCAGATCACCTTTCTACCAGCTGAAGCCTATTTTCTATTTCAATTAATTCATCAAGAACAAACTCATGCTGAATTCAAGACACGCACCTTTCTAGGCTTTAGGATGGCGAAGACAAGGAGGCCTGTGCTGTGGTCAGTTCTCTTGGCCCCTATGTTCTGGCTGGGCTGACATCACACATGGGCAAAACACCACTCACAGGCAAGATCTCCTTAGACACAACAGCATCAGATTACACAGCAGGGCCAAACTCTATGGTTCATGCCATTTGCAAAGAGACTGGAAAGCAATCTATAATACTGGCCCCAAACTTGGCAGCCCTTGGTATATTTTAAAAATACTAGTATCCACCCCTGCTAGAAATTCTAATTAGTCTGGTATGCTCCATGAGCCTCAGAGCCTTAAAATCTATCTAGGTGATTTTAATGCGCCACAAAGTTAAAGGATAACTGATCTGTCATTTATTGTGTAGTTCAGTTCAGTTACTCAGTCGTGTCCAACATTTTGCGACCTCATGGACTGCAGCACACCAGGCCTCCCTGTCCATCACCAACCCCCGGAGTTTACTCAAACTCATGTCCAGTGAGTCGGTGATGCCATCCAACCATCTCATCCTCTCTTGTGTAGTGAATTAGAGTAAAAAAAACTAAAGGGATCACTGAAGACTATGAATTTTATACATAACTGCCATGTTACTACCTACTTTCACATAAATGTGTTTTCACACAACTTTTCTAAGCCTCATAGTCAATGAGGTAACTTTTATTCTACCCACTTTACAGGTGAGGGAATTGAGGAGCAAGAGAAGAAAGAAAATTGCCTAGGGTAGAAATCACTGAGTCAAGACTTCCCCCTGGGGCTGTTGCCTCAGCAGACTGTTCTCTTAACCACTAGCATGTTATGCTTCCCCACAGAAAGAGAAGACTCTCAAAGGAGGTGGATCAAGGCTACCCTGCAGGACAGACACAAGGTCAAGGAGCAGGAGATGGACTTATAAGAGGGCTGGGTGGTCGGCAAAGTCCGGATGCCTCTGGGCCTAAATGTATATATAGACACATGCATATATTTCTGAGATGTTGAGAATTTCATCTAAGAGCATTAACAGGCCATCTTAATCGTGGACTGAGCCGTTCTGGGTCTAACATTTTTGTTTTTCCTCTGACAAGGTCTGAAGAGAAAGATAGAGGACAAGGGATGTGTGAAAGACTGGGGAGGGTGAAGGTGAGGGATTCCAAAAATGTGATGAGTAAAAGCAAAGTGGAGAAATGGGGTCCTGAGAGCCCAGGACTCCAGGAGCTGAAATACTGGATATCAGACCAGATGCCACTGCTGCTACATTTATGACACTGACTATGTGTCAGGAAATACTCCATCTTCTTTACAAGATATTGATTCATTTAAGCCTCATAGAAGCCTTATTAGGAAAATTCCATTTTTATCCCCATTTTACAGATGAGAAACTGAGGCAGAGGGAAGTTAAGCAACAAGATCACACAGCTATTAAACAGCAGAGCTGGAACCTGAACCCAGGGATCTGGTTCCAGCACCTCTTGATGATAATGACAATAGCTAACTCTTACCATACTTACTCCATACCCAATATTTAACTCCACACCTGTTATCTCAGGAACTCCTGATAATCACTGTGAAATAGGCTCCATTATTACTGTGCTCATTCTACAGAAAAGAAAATTATTAAATACCTCAGACCAGCATTATCTGTGCTTTGGAAGAATTAAGGCAGGATCTGGGCCCATCTTAAGGTAAGTGGTGAAGGAAGAACATAGTAGACAGAAGAAGCAATTTTGAGGTATAATTTGAGATGTGCCAAGAAACCTAAATAGGCATTCTGAGTGAGGGTGTACAATCAGATTGGGTTTGTGGGAATCAGCAGCATTCACTGCAGCTCTTTGCGAGGCCTTACAGAAAACACTACTCCTGGAAATCATAATGGATTGACACTGGGCTATGTTCATTGGGTGTCATAAGTAAGGTGCCTACTTGGAGTCTAGGGAGCTTGGATTCACTCAGCAAATATTTCTGACCCTCTTCTATGGCTCAGACACTGTTCTAGGAATTTGGAATTTGTTGGTGAACTAAAGAGACAAAGGGTATGCATTTTTGATAATCATGTGTTCTAACAAACAGCTTCTTGCAGCAAAGCACAGATAAAAGATCCCCACTCCTAGGGATGCTGAATGAAGGGTTGTTGTTTAGTTGCTAAGTTGTGTGTGACTCTTTTGCACCCCCTTGGACTGTGGTTCACCAGGTTCCTCTGCCCATGGCATTTCCCAAGCAAGAACTTTGGAGTGAGTTGCCATTTCCTTCTCCAGGGGATCTTCCTGGATCAGGGATGGAACCTGCATCTCCTGCACTGCAAGTGAATTCTTTACCACTGAGTCACCAGGGAAGCCCATGAATGAAGGATTAAGAGACCTGAATACCAGCATGCCCTACACTGAAGCCCTCCATTCATTCTTTGGGTCTGTTTTCCCTTCTGTAAACTAGAGAGTATTTCTATTTTACCTAAACAGTGGGAATAGAGGAAGATAACAAGTAGATGATCAAAAAGAAATCATAGTGTAGTCACAAACAACAAATTCTCCTGCTTTAAACCCACTTGCCCAAAAACTTTTATATAATTGCCAATACCATCCCTTAAGAGCGGGTGAAGACATGCTGTCTGTTATTCATCATTTGAGCTCCAGGACTCCTGCTCTCTGGAGGGGCCTAGCAGATGATTAACAAGTCGTCTGATGAATATGCAACATGATTCTGTCTTAATAAGTTTCGCAGCTGTTGGGAACTTGACAAGGAAAACAAAGCCATAGAAATATGTGATGCAGAAAAACTGCCCTCCCACCTCACAGAGTCCCCATAGACGGGGGTCTCCCAGCCACATGTGGGCCTGGCGTTTCCAGAGATGCAAAATGTACTGCTGGTGGGATACACCGATGCAAACAGGGGTGCCCACTCTGAAAGCATCTTTTTTCCCTGTGTGACTTGTCTCCTTAGCCATCTGTCTCTGAATTCTCAATAGACAGATACACACATATACACACATGCACCATTTTTCCCTATCAAATCACAAGTAGGAAATGCTTACTTAGGGACAGGCACAATAGACTGAGCTAGGACAGAAAGAGAGACTTGGGTTAAAATCCTGACTTCCTCATTTAATAGCTACTCAATCTTGGCAATTCATTTAATCTTTTGAGCTTCAGTGTCATCCTTAGTAGAAGGGCGCACTAACGCAGGTCTTATGGTGTTATGATCAGGATTGTTTATAGATAGAGCTTGGAATACAGTGGGGATTTCATAAGCAATAGTGATTATGTTCATTAACATCATCATCATATCACCATTTCAAGTAAGAAGAGATTGAAGCATGCTTTCGAGTTTTTGCGGACATTTGTTAACTTTCTTGCCCATCTTCCATTCTTTGTTTTCTGGTACCAGCACTCCAATTATCCTATCTCCCCAGTGCATGGGAAGAGGGTAGAACTTATCCTCCAAACCCCCGGCCACAGTGACCAGTGTTTGGAAAGGTTTGTGACCTAATCCAAGCCAAAGAGCTGCAGTCCTCTGACTTTAGTCAGAACTGGAAGAAAAAGGGAGTTCTCATTTTGCGTGGACTTCAACTCCGGAAAAGACAGATGGGGAATTGCGAGGGGCACAAGGAGAGAGGGTGGCTGACACCAGCAAAGAAAGAACACAAAGCTGAAAAACAGACTGTCCTGATGACACCACCTGAGCCCCTGCATCCAGCTATATCTGAAGCCCTAGAACTTTCAGTGCAGGAGGCAACACACACACGATGATTAAGTCAATGTGACTGAAGGTTTGGGCAGGCTTAAAAGTGAAAGTGTTAGTCACTCAGTCGTGTCCAACTCTTTGCAACCCCATAGATTGTAGCCTGCCAGGCTCCTCTGTCCGTGGAATTCTCCAGGCAAGAATACTGGAGTGGGTGCCATGCCCTTCTCCAGGGCATCTTCCTGACCCAGGGATTGAACTCGGGTCTCCTGTACTGCAGGCAGATTCTTTACCACTGAGCCACCAGGGAAGCCCCAGCAGGCTTGGCCACATGCAAACTAAATAGGCCTGATTTGGTTGCATTTTACTGTATATAAATTGTAACACTAGAAATGTATTTTTAAGTCATTTTTTTCCTGAGCTTCATGCAGCTAAACATATCTTCCCAGGAACAATTCTCATTGCCATTTTTACCAAGACATTTTTATGTAACTCATTTTTGGCCCAATAACTGTGGCCTAAGTGCTAAAAACAGCAGGTTCACATCACCTCCTACACAGTATCTGTGATTTGACACAGTCTTGCATATTCAATAGAGATGTTAATTGACACATCTTCTGCTAAGCTCTGTGGATTTTTAATGTCTTAAGATATATCCATTACAATTCACAGCATTTGTAGGCACTGATGTTTGGTTTTGGTTTTCAAGATCATTATTTTAAAATGTGAGGATCTTCCAGGAACCATTAAGATCTTGTTTACATGCAAACTACAGTTTAATTCTGCAAATTTTAAGAGTTTCATGGAACTCTTTGAGGGGAATGCACATGATATTAATCATGGTCAGCCTCCTATCTTTAAGCATGTTGACATATGGCCAAATGTGCTTCATCATTATTCATCAGCAAAGTGCTATTTGTGTTTTGCATTTCTCATCAATAACTGGTTTTCTTTCAGTTTATTAAAGCTCGGGCAAAGTCAGTGGAAAGTATATGTGTCCAAGCAGTATATGGAGATGTTGCAGGTGAGTGAAGACAGGAACCACAAAGGTTATGACTATGCACAAGGGTGAGTGACTGTACACTTCCACAGTCCTGAGTGGGATGGAAACAATGGAAAGGCATTGTGCTTGATACTTACTCAGTTCTGGGTTCTGAGGGCAACCCACACTATTCATGGCACGTAGAGACTATTCTCCATTAGAGCTAATTAACGCCCAATGTCCTAGTCTACATAATAAATATTTATTTAGGAAAGGCATTGTGCTTGATACTTACTCAGTTCTGGGTTCTGAGGGCAACCCACACTATTCATGGCACGTAGAGACTATTCTCCATTAGAGCTAATTAACACCCAATGTCCTAGTCTACATAATAAATATTTATTTATCCATCCAGCTATTGAAGGATATCTTGGCTGATTCCAAGTTTGGGCAGTTATGAATAAAGCTGTCTAAATATTTGTGTACAGGCTTTGTATGAATATAAATTTTCATCTTCTTGGTAAATACGAACAATCACTATGCTGGATTATATGGTAATAGCATGTTTAGTTTTGTAAGAAACTGCAAAACTGTCTTTTGATACTATTTTGCATTCCCATTAGCAAGAGATGAGGATTCCTGTTCAATATTCTCATAGGCACTTGGTGTTGTCAGTGGTTTGTGTTTTAGACATTCTAGCAGGTATGTAGTAATATCTCATTGTTTTAAATTGCCATTTCCCTAGTGACGGATGATGGTGAACATCTTTTTCATGTTTAGTTTCCATCTGTATATCATCTTTGGTGAGGTGTCTGTTCAGATCTTTTGCCTGCTTTAAAATTAGATAATTTACTCTTTATTGTTGAGTTCTAATATATTTTGGATAAGGCCCTTATCAGAGATGTCTTTTGCAAATATTTTCTCCCTAGATCACTTTTTAAACAGAGCATATCCCATCTTACTTGTGACTTCAGCGGGGATATATCTACCATTTCAACATTAATATAATGTGAGTTATAGGTTTCAGATGATCTGCCACTCTAGAAATATTTAAATTCTGTATTTAAATTCCCAAGTTACTGAATATGTAACTTGTAACTTAATACATATGGGTATTTAATTACATGTCTTACCATTTCGTGTTTCTCCTCTGACCCATTAATGTGGACTACTTTTATTAATAGAGTCTTTTTATACTTCTGGAATAAGTTACAGTATAATTTTAATATACATAAACATACATAATATACACTAATACATCATGTAGGTCGATCTGTCCTACTCTCAGGTTTTAGTAATAGATTAAACCCATAAAAAGAACTGATACAATTTCTTTATATCCTATAATAGTCCATTCAGTATGAAATTTATTGCTTTCTTTGAATTTGAAAAATATTACCTTTAAAAACAAAATAATTTATCTTTTATCTACATTAATTTCTATCTCTTGCTTCCTATTGTTTATTGTTTTTCTTATCCAATTTCTTATACTTAGTATTTAACTAATTTTTGTCTTATATTGTTTAAGAATAAAAGTATTTAAAGATAAGAATTTGCCTCTGAATTTAGCTTTGCCTATACTCTTCCATACTTAATGTTATTGTTAATTTCTTAATTTTATATTACTAATTTTTGCTTTTCTCTTTGACCAAGATTATTTATAATATTTTATTCAAAATGAGTAGACTTTTCAAATATGCTTGCTATTAATTTTTAATATTATTTCCTTTAGGATAGTATGGGACTTTCCTGGTAGTCCAGGGGCTAAAACACTATACTCCTAATACAATGGATTGCATCTAAGCCAAATAAATTTTTTAAAAATTATATATTTGATTTCTGACTATTTTGGGAGTCATTTGAAACATTTTTTGAAACAGTCTCCACACACATATATTTTATCTTGATAAGTGCTTTATTGGAAGTTGAATACAGAAAGGTATATTCTTTCTAAGTACAAAGTTTGGTATATATTTATTAAATTAACTTTAATATTTTATTTTTCCACATCTCTACCTATTTACTTTTATCTCTTGGCCTTTCAAATGCAAATCACTGTGTGCAAGCTGCCTACTTCATTTTCATCTTTGTCATTTTCTCCTTATGCTTCTATTAGTTTTTAAGTATGCTGGTGTCATAATGTTTAGCAGCTATCATCCATTTGCCTTTTTTATATGCATTTTAAAATAAATTCTTTTCTATACCAAGGAATAGATATTTCCCAGTTACCAAATCAACCCTCTGCTGTTTCTAATGTAGGATTCAAATTCTACCATTGCAATTTTAATTTTATTTAAATTTATTCAACTTCCTTTTATTTCTTCCTATATTTTATCTGAATGAAAAACTACATGTTATAGGTTTTGAATAGGGCCTGACACAGAATAAGTGCTCAACAAATGTTAACTATTGTTACTGACATTTGTTTTTGCAGAGTATATTTTACAGAGAATATACGTTAGAGCTATCAAGGATCTGCTTGTCTAAAATTGATATACTTCCTGTGTGTTTCATAAATGCCCTCTTTCTAGGCTACTTGAAAGCAATACTCTCGTTTTTGTCATTGGCTCTATAGAGTTCTGTAGCATTCTGTTTTCCCACCTTAAACTGTTTCTCCAAGTTTGATGTTTGCCCTTAAGCTGAGTGTGTTCTCTTTGGTCCTATTCACTGAACCACTATTTGCTTTTAGAATCCCTCACCCAAATCTTAACTTGGAGGACTGGATGACATAAACTGCATTTTGGGTTCAAGGACCTAACAACCAAGATCGGAAGAGATAGGAGGGGCTTGGAGTCCCAGGTTGGCTACTGTTGGCAAAACTCTAGACCATTCCTTCAGCATTGTTGAGTGAATCACTTATGACGAGGTGACATTTTTCTATTAGATTTCTATTTGGTCTGGTCTTTTTACCAGGGCCAACCTGCAGCCTTGCCCAGATTCTTAACCAACTTTCATTACCAATGCTGACAACTTTTCTCCTCACCTTTCTGCTGTGGGAACTGGAGATCTCCAGTGGCACTGACTTTGAAGGCCCCTAACCTGGATGGTCAAAAAGCAATGCAAGTCCCACATTTTATGCCACAGCCTCCTTTTATTCTTAAAAATTAGGAGTTCCTAGCAGTGGTTTTCTACTTGATTCTTAATGGGGATTAATATCAAGGAGTCCATTGTGGAATTGTGCAGTTTGCCCAGGAGAGTTCCATTTTATGCTTGTTATAGACCAATTAATGCCTACTGATTATCTTAGTGCTTCCTTTCATTCTCAGAAAGTGTCCCTGCTTGGGATGCAGATAAGGTAATTTTCATATGAGTGGAGGTGGCTTTGTAAAGAAAGAGCTGATTCTCTCTGAAAGGGACATAGGTTTGGCACAATAAAGTAATAAATCTTTCAATAAGAGGAGTGAGAATCCAAGGAGGTTTGTGAGAGTAAATGCCAAGCTCTGTATTTATGTGAGGTCATTCTCTCTGTTCCATTTGTTTGGAGGCTTTGCTCAGAATCTTTGCATCCCCTCAGGAAACCCTATCAGAGTTTGTACTTGGAAAGCAATATGTCTAACACATCGAACTTCGTGATCCGAGGTCGTCTCCCTCTGCTCAGCCTCACTCATCTGCTCACTACTAATTCCTTAAGCTCTGGGACACTACAGCTGACACACATCTTTAGGTGGCCGAAAAGGCTGATGCAACCGTAATAAGATGTCAGCCAGTTCAACCCTGAGCAGTAGGCAGCAACAACAACAATTAGGTTCAGAATGAGTGCAAAACCTGAAGGGTAATGAAGTATTCCCTGTTCCCTTAGATTACCAGGCAGTCAGGGGTCCTGCAGCACCTCCAGTCTGCTAGCTAGACTGACAAATTAGGGTGGGAGTCATTTTGCTCAGCAAATAATGAGCACAGGCATATTTGGCACGACGATGGTTCTGCTACTTCACAGGTAGATTACCCGCTTCCAGTCATCCCTAAAACTCCAGCAGAGGCTGGCTAGAGCCTTAAAGAGGACCGCACTTTCCTCCCAACCTCTGAAGGCCTATCTAAGTAGGAAGCCAAGGTGCAGTTAGAAACAAGGTTTAGGCTTTGTAAGATGCTAGGTGCTGGGAGAAGGGAGCCAGGACACAGGGCTCTCTTGCCCCACCAGCTCTCACGCCTTTCAGTTTATCACAGGGGATGGAAGCTACCATCCATATTTTGCTTCCCATCAACTACATGAGGAAAGGAGGTGATCATTGGCTTCAGACTTACCCTTCACCACAAGAAGATCTTGCCTCCACAGCTCTTTATCAGAGCAGTGCTCAAGAATATGATTAAACTCCAGACAGAACTGCGTTCAAATCCTTGCTTTGTTATTTAATAACTGCATGGTCTTAGAAACTATATTTCTCTTCCCTCTCCCTTCTAGCAAAGGACAATAATACTACTTTCCTCATAGTGTTAACATGAGATATTCAGGAGATGGTACTTACAAAGTGCTTAGCTCAGGCACTGGTACATAACAGGATTTAATTAGCCTTTATTATGATTAATATTTGTGAATGAGGGAACCTCTGAAGTTATGAATGAATGAAATCGGACTAGAGTTGAGAGTGGGATGAATGAGTAAATAATAATTGAGTGATTACCCTGAGTCAGGCACTGTGCTAGGTGTTGGGGGAAAAAATTGTGACCAAAATTGAGATGCCATTCATTCTGTCATGGACTGCATGTAGTACTGGAGCCACATCTTAGCTTTAAAAGGAAATACAGTGCTGACAGGATGCACTTTTTAAAATGGAGTTAAATGCTCCATGGGAACATGAAACAAGAAAACCTGATCTCAGGGAAAGCTTTTCTGAACAAGAGCCATTTCTAGAGATGGGATCTCAGACCTGAGGGATGAGAAGTTCATGTAGGGCAGTGTTAAGCATTCTAGGAGAGAGAACTACATGCACGCAAGCCCTGTGGTAAAAGGAAATACCGTGTGGTCAAGGAACCAAAGAAGGCACTAGTGTGTCTTTGAGATATTCAACTAGGCTACAGGATCCATGGAACTGGAAATTGGAAGAAAGTATCAGGATCCTAAGGCCATCTCTATGCTCTTAGCACATAGGCCTAGATGAGCTGACAAAGGAGACTAAAAATGGACAGAGGATTAGTAGGCAACTCAGGAGAATTTAATATCATATATTTTAGTCACTATTGCCATAAAACAAATAGCCCTGAACTGTAGCAACTTGAGACAACCACTACTTTGCCTCTGATTTTGCAGGCTGGGAATGTACAGAGGGCTTGGCACAGCAGTTCTTATTCAGGGTCTCTCATGTGGATACACTCAGATGTCAACTAGGCATGCTGTCATCTGAAGGCTCAACTGGGTTGGACATTCAGGTGGTTCACTGGTATGTTTTTCACTGGATGCTGGTTTCAGCTAGGGACTTAGCTGGGGCTGTTGATTAGAATGACTACACAGGGCCTCTCCAACATAAGCCTCATAAATTACACATGGTTCTGCCAGAGCAAGTGACCCCAGAGACACAGGAAAAGCCTACTACCACCTAGCCTCCAAAGTCACATAGTGTAACTTAATCTACACTCCACTATGAAGCAATCACAAAGCCAATAAGATTGAAGGAGGGGATACAGACGTTACCTCTTCACGGGAGCAGTGTAAATAAATGTGGAAGTCAGGTTTTAAAACTACCACACAAAAGAAAAACAGAACGATGACCCCTGTCAATTGTTGATAAAAGCTCAATCACAATGGGATGTGAAAAAAAATGTATAGGATTTAGCAATGTGGACATTATAATTGACTTTCACCCATGTGCTGCACAAAACACATCAGAGTTAAATTGGCCTTCATTATTCATGTGTGTATATTCTGTAACCTCAGTAAACAGTAGGGACTTGCTTTCTGCTGTGGTTCTCACAATGCCTCACACAGAAATACTGAGTTCAAGTGAAGTCTCAACAAATACGCTACTTACTAGTATGCTTAGGTACTTAGGTCACAGCCTCAGAAATTCTTGAGCTCAGAGCCTAGGTCATCACGGTATGTTGTCCAATGTCTGGAATAGCACCTGGGCTATACGGGTGTTCAACGTTTATTTAGCAAAACAAACCAAAATTTTAAACTGCTCCAATGGAAAGATTTTTGAGAAAATGAACTATGACTGCACCAGCCTCAAAAGTTCTCATTTTTGAGGGCTTTTCAGATGTATCTGCTAAATGCTGAAGCAACTCTATCCCTGGCCAATAGTGAGACTCCTTTCCAAAGATGATGATCAAATTCAGATTTCATTCAATATTTATTGGGGACCTATAACATTCCAGATCCCTTAGCCTGGGGGAAATCCATTCCTCAGACTTGACAGACTCCTGAGGCAGTAGCTCTTGGCTTCTGTATTACACATCCTAAATGCCAAATTTCTAGGTGCGTCAGAGCAGTATGCTTTATTTAGACAGCAAACACTCCTCTTGGTTAGAGATTTTGAAAATAATGCAATCTATTTTCCTTCCTCCTAGCTATTTTCCATTCTTATGTAACATGTGTTCTACAAAGCTCTGGCCAAGCCAGGAAGCAGAAAGTCAGCATGCATCTAGTGTACTCAGGCCCGAGGAGCCAAGGCTCTGTGCCAGGGGACCCTGGACTTGCTGAATGCCTTGGCTCAACAAGTGCAGCAAAACAGGTAGCTCAGGTGAGTTTAAAACCATCAGACAGAGGGATGGACAAACAATGCAAATGGAAGCTTAAGCCATGGACGCTGCTGGTTATTTGGAGAATGGACTTCTTTGGCTCATGTTTCTTGGAAGAGGGAAAAATTAAGCCCGGGAAAGCTACTCTCTCAGCTGAGAATCTTTCATCCTGGCCTCTTTTCCTGGCTCTCTTCTTTAGCAATGTCATTGTCTTCTTGAAACGACTGTCGGCAGGTGGCTTTCTGAATGGATGCCTGACCTGTTCTGAAAGTTCACTGACTAGTTTAGGAATGTATGAGAAGTCCAGAGAGCTTTTTACCAGACCAGAAGTGTTTTTTACCTACTAGGGGATTGGGAGACCAAACAGCTCAGAACTCCTCCATTGCCCTCTGTTACCTTAAGGGGGAAAAAGTTTTCTTCTACCCTCTTAGGATCACTGGCTGGGTCTGAAAATTAAACTAACAAGACAGAGTAATAGACGAAATGCACAAAAGCTTGTTTAATATAAGTTTTATGTGATATGGGAGCCTTCATAAGGAAATGAAGATTTTCCGCCACAACAGATCTGTGTATTTTATGCTCGGTTGGGTGAAGAGTGTACAGTTGTGGAGGAATATGTAGGTAAAGGGGTGTAAGGTCATTGTAGTCAGCTGGGGAAAGTTTAACAAGGTCTGTTAGGATTCTTCTTGGAGTCCCTTTGTCTTTGGAGATAAAGATGTTCCTTTTGTCCAACGTAGGGCAGACATCTCTCACATGAGAATTTATAATACATTTCAGGAAAGAAAAAAAGGGAGGAAGGAGGTCAGAGTGACCTTCCTGCTTTTGCACTTTTCTCAAACCCTTTCAGCTTAAAATATTCAAGATGCCAGGTGCCATATTTGGGGGTAGTATGTCCTAAACCCCATCATTAGCCTTTCTTGACTTCCTGTTCTCTTGTTCAGCTTCACATAAAATATAATATACTACAACTGTCAGACTTAATGGACCCATTCTAACTGGTAGCACTTTTACTCAGACTCCCAACTTTTGGAGATATAGATTTCCATGTTTAATTGAATAATACATTTTAATAATTGTTCTTTTTGGAGCAGGAGCCTTGAAACGCCTAGTCCAATAGTTTTTAATTCAGTATAAAGTGTCTCCTGATACTTTTATGAATCTTTTAATACAAATGAGAAGCTACAATTAGCATAAATGGCTGGAGAATACACAGTAAGCTTAATCTTCTACATAGCACCAGCTTGAATATTAATAACTTCAGCTGGAAGGAGAAGGGATAAATGGTAGCCTTTGACAGAGAAGTGCATTTTGAAACAAAATTACACTCTTTCTTTGGTTTATTAGGAAAGAATTTGAAAATCTGGCCTCAACTTGTCCTCTAAGAAGAAGAAGAGAAGCAGATATTCTCCAATTCCCGTCCTCCAGAAGCACTGAAGCTTTAAGAGGCACCTCCTGTAAACTGACAGTGAAAATTACTCTTTTCACTTAATATTCATCTGTACAACAGACACCGGGGCAGGGGGGATAGAATGAGTACAGCATTTGCTTAGTGGTGGTCAAATAAAGATATTACAATGGCTAAACATCACTGTTCTGTGTTGCCTCTCCCTTAGACAGATGCCTTAGTACCCACTGACTTTAGGACCCATCACCTTTTAAACCAGTTGTTGCCTAAAAGGATCTATCACATCTCTGGAGGCCCCAGCAGGAACTACAATTTCTGGTGAAATGAACAGCAATATCTTAGCATAGTTAATTGATCCCTCTTTTCTTTATCCATCGCCAATCAGCCCCCGGAGAGCATCACAGTTTCTTCATAAGTTTTGCACTTCTTTCTCTTCTAGTCCAGCTCAACACCCACCTCTTCGATGCAGGTTCTCAGCACCCCTGTCTGCCCCACTGCAATAGCTTCTCTCTGGTCCTCTAGTCTCACTCCAATCACTGGTCATCATCTTACTCTTCACTTTTTATGTGAGAGATGGGGAGGAGAGAGAGATGAGTTTGGGAAACAGGGAGACCTAGATTTTAATCTAAGCTCTCCTGTAACTCTGCGAACATAGACAAGTCATTCTACTTCCCTACTTCATGTGTCTGCTCACCTATGACATGTGAATAGTAATGCCCACCTCACATTGTTGCTGTGAAAATTATATGAGAAAACACATGTGAAACTCAAGTCAAACATCCTTACTGGTTCCATCCTGTCCACACACATCATCACTTCCTGGCATACTAATGGTATTCAAATGTCATTCCAGCCAACGAAACTCTGAGAACCATCCTTCTGTGCTAGGCATGGTCCTAAAGGCAGATAAAGTATATTTAGCCCAGCCTCCTCAAGGGTCTGATATTTGAGTGGAGCAGTTCTGCCATCTTTTTCTACCTGGTGCCCACAATTTCACTATTGGCATCAAGTCATGTCTTTCTCCCAGTGCACTAATCAGTCTCTTTGGTGAAGCCCGCCTGACGAGAATATACTCCTTTTCAACCTAAAGGGAATTCTCCCCTCAGAGGAGTCAGAATATACATAAGGCCATCCTCTTCATTTGACGCAGTTTTTGAATGTATGTCTCCTGAGTCATTGGGATGTCTCCTGAGTCACTACATACTTATATCATTTTTTTTCCAACTAAAATGTAGGCTTCTCCAGGGCAGAGACTGTATTTTCAGTCTTTTAGCATTTCCCACAAATCAATGAGTGGGTGTTAAGTTGGGAAGTGGGGAGAGGCTTGGTTTTTAAGAAGTAGAAATTGCAGAATATCATTGGGAGAAAAAAAGCAATGAAATAGTTTACTCATCATTAGTGCTGGTCACCAAGATGTCTGGTTCTCCTCCTTCTGTACCTATGAGAAACTGCACTTCCCAAACCCCTTGAAGTTAGATGTGGTCATATAACTTGCTTTGCCCAGTGAAATTTGAGCAGAAATGACATAGTCACTTTCAGAATTCTCTGAAAGGCTAGTGTGCGGGATTCCCTTATGGTACCATCTTCCATGCTGACTAGCTACAGTCTTGATTTTGAGGCTGTAGAGCCAGTATCCTTGAATGAGGCAGTATGGACTAACCTCTGGCTGGACTGAGATTGATATAACATAATTAAACAAGAAATAAACCTTTGTTGTTTCAAGACATTAAGATTTGGGTTCTCTCTTGATAGACTTTATTTCTAGAACAGTTTCAGATTGAGAAGACAGTATGGAAAAACTGATAGTACAGAGTTCTCACTTAACTTTTGTACCCAGGTCCCCCTATTATTAACATTTTACACCAATGCAGTGCATTTGTTACAATGAATGAACCAATATTGATATATTGCTATTAATGGAAGTCTATACCATATTCATATTTCCTGAGTTTTTACCTAACATCCTTTTTATGTTCCAGGATACTATCCAGGATACCACATTACATGTAATCATCATGTCTCCATTAGGCTCTTGGCTGGGACACCTTCTCAGATGTGCCTCGTTTTTGATGACTTGGATAGTTTTGAGGAGCACTGCTCAGGTATATTGTCAGATGCCTACTGGAATTAGATTTTTTTCTCGTAACAGATTCAGGGAGGAAGATGACAGAGATATAATCCCATTTTCATCTCATCATATCAAGAGTATGTATATACCATCAACATCATATCAACTATTGATGTTGACCTTGATCAGCTGGGTTGGGTAGTCCTCATCAGGTTTTTCCACCAAAAAGCCACACTTTATCCTCTTTTTCCATAGCGTACTCTTTGGAGGGAGATCACTAAGCAGAGCCCACTCTCTAGGAATGGGGAATTATGCTTCCCCTCTTTAGGGTAGAATATCTACATAAGTTATTTGGAATCTTTCTACACAGGAGATTTATCTCTTCTTCTTCATTTATTAATTTATCTACTCATTTATTAATTTATTCAATCACTGAAGTCAATTAACTCAAGTATTTGTGTACACTCTGGGTTATAATTCAGTACTACTTTATTTGTTGCTCAAATTTTTCCTACTTTGTACATTGAGTGCTCTTTCAATTGGTTCCTGTGCTCCTTTGACATGCTCTCATTGCTTTGTTTTGTTTTTTGAACACGTCCTTACTTTCTAAGATTACACAACAAGATGTTTCGGGACCATCTAGTATATTTCCTGCTCCAGTCTTAGTAAGAGATATTTCTCTAGAAAACCCTGGTTCCTCCATCCTTTTTGGTTCTTTTGTTTTTTTTTGGAGAATGGTTTTAGAAACCAAAATCTGAGTGCTAGGTATGCTCATTGCTACTGGAATATCATTCCTCTCAGATGATGGAGCAAATAAACATATGAGCATATACCCATGTATTCACACATATGTAAGAGTATTTCTATTTGCAACCATCTGTATCTCTACCAACTAAACACAAGTTAGTACTGATGTTTCCAACACTACTCTGTCATCACTGGATCATTCTGGTTTCCTCTCGTTTACCTGTAAATTATCAGTCTAACACTGAGAAATACAGTTCCTATCATCCATCACCCACTTACTTAATTGCTCACATATACATATAGAGCAGAGCCAGCATTTATAACCCATATTTTGATGGAAAATAACTCTATCCACTAAAGTTCTTGTGAATAAATCCTTTTGCCACTAGTTTCACAGATGCTATTCACTTCCAAAGTTACTTAGGTCAGCACGTTTTCCCCCTACCTCCTTTGATAAAATTGTCTCATACATTTGTAACACATTTAGATTCTCTTATCAAAGTCTGCATTCCTTCCTTGGATCTGGGAACTTTTTTCAACTATTCTGATACAGTATTCTAGTCCTGCTTCACATACCTATTAACTCGTGAAAGTGCTTGAACAAACCTGAATGGTGTGTACACAGGGAAACTTCTGGCATGCCTGTTAAATGGTGGGACAGGATTATGTTTGTAAGGAGCAGCAAATCCCTTGTCAAAAAAGATTGTTTGAAAACCTGAGGGAGTTGTTAGCACTGAGTAATTAATAATTAGAAAATGCTTGCCGATGAATACAATTATACTAAGATTGCCTGGCACTTACAAAGCAGGTAGGTCTGTATGTGCACACATACACAAATTAATACACTATAAAGAAGGAGAGATTCTATCATGGCAATATTTCTGACTCAGGCTACACATTTAGAAATACTTTTAAATTATTAGAAGCAGTTTTATACTGTATTATAATCAGTTCTCATATTGATTCACATTTAGGGAGCTCCAGTAAAAAATAAACATAAGCCAGTTCTAAAATGGTCTGCTTGGATATATATATATATATTTTTTTTTTTTTTGCTTATTTTTCAAACTATGATTACTCAAAAGTCACCATATGCCTACTTCCTCCAGTTAAGAAGAGTATTATCTGGAGTCCCAACCTGTGAGATAACTCTATGCTCCCATCAGGAAAGCATTTGAGAACCTTCCAGTTTTATACCCGGAACACCGGCATGCATCTATCAACACATTGAGCTACACTGCAAGCAGGAGACAATAAGTCAAATATAATTTTGAAAATTTAACGTGTCAATTTAAGACTGCCACTCACAGAGCGGTTGGAAAACCAATTTTCAGAGGAGCGGGTCAGAAGTGGTAAACAAATTCCCAGTGCTAAGCAGTTGCTGATGTAAATTGTCTGAAATGAAAGAAATTTATTCATGACCATAGTGGGCTCAAGAAATTAATTTAGAGAAGTTTTTTCCCACCATCCCTGGAGTATGCAATTCTTAAATAAATGATCAATAGCTGACTTGAGCCAAACGAAGGACTTGCCCAGAACCAGGCAGGTAATTACTTACAGTGATGAGCTAAGGAAGGAAGGCATGTGGGAGCACAGTGGCATTAATCATGGCTTTAATCCATCCCTCCTTTTCTACTGGAATTATTTGAAAAATCACAGAACAACTCTGTCCAATAGAAAATTCATAGATCAAGGTGCATGTTTCAGAGACCTTCATTTTCAGGACAACCCCCTGAGTAGGTAGTAAAAATTATTAATGGGAAATAATGTCATTTTGTGCTTTTTAGGAGACATTGGAGTTACCGATTAGCAAGTAAGCCTGCGAGAAGGGGATATGGGGGAGGTGAATGAGACATGGGCCATTTGGGTCGGTAAATATCTGTTTAGCCCTCTAGTGGGAATTAGGGTAGAACATTTGTTCTATTTGGTCCTCAGGACAAAATGCCCACTACAGGTGCTGAAACCGTCAGCCTCTACAAGCTGGAGCATGATGTAAGAGCTAACACTGGTGGGATGAGTCTGGTACTTCAGCCCTGGAAGCTCCTTGATTTTTTTCCAAGGGTAATTAACTCATGCATGGAAGAAAACTGCAGTGCAGTATGTCAAAGCTGAAGGAACACTGGACAAGCATATATGTACTCACCCTGCAAATTATACTACTTGGAATCTAGAGAGAGGCACTCAAGTATGTAAGCACTGCCATGGCTAAGCAATCTCAAGTCTATCACCAAGGAGATAGGCTTAATTTTTAAAAATGAGTATTTTGCAGCCACGAAAAACAGTAAGGTAGATATGCATGTATTGTGCAGAATTATTTGCAAGATAAATTATTAAGGGCAAAAATGCTAGAAACAGGATAGTACATATAGTCTGTTTCCATTTGGATAAAAAAACATATGTTTACCCATATTTTATATAGTATCATTATATAAGCACAGAAAATTTCTGAAAAAACACCTAAGAAACCATGTATGAGGGTTGCCTTTTATAAGTGGGGATGGAGTCATAAAAATAGAAAAAAGGGTTTAAATTTTCCTTGTGTTTATTTTTCTTACTATAAGCATGTACTGATATTAATGAACATTCAGTTAATTTAAAAGTCCCTCTTTTTTAAAAAAGAACATAGTTCTAGTAGCAGCTCTTAAGTTCTAATTCCTCTGTTATTCAATGACCAGTGAGAACTTACTAAAACCAGGCCCAGGCGTCTGGGCTCAACCACTGATTAGCTGTATGACCTTGGGTAAGCCACTTCTGGATTTTTCTGTAGATAAATATACTGGTCTGCTGCTGCTGCTGCTAAGTCGCTTCAGTCATGTCTGACTCTGTGCGACCCCATAGACGGCAGCCCACCAGGCCCTGCCATCCCTGGGATTCTCCAGGCAAGAACACTGGATTGGGGTGCCATTTCCTTCTCCAATGCATGAAAGGGAAAAGCAAGAGTGAAATCGCTCAGTTGTGTCTGACTCTTCGCGACCCCATGGACTGCAACCTACCAGGCTCCTCCATCCATGGGATTTTCCAGGCAAGAGTACTGGAGTGGGGTGCCATTGCCTTCTCCCATACTGGTCTAGACTTAGTATATTCAGAAAGACGTCATATCTGCTGCCTTAGCTAAGGGTGTGGAAGGCTAGGGAAGAAGCCCAGGGATTCCAGGTGCTCTATACACAACTCTGCTTCAAAAATGGATGCAACTTTATCCAGTCTAGATATATAGAGAGTCTATGCATGTAAAAGAAGGGGCCTCAGGCTAAACTTTATTAAAAAATCTGATATCCTGCTGGAAAATGCCATTAAAAACATATTAGAAAAATATGAAGACAGTGACATTATTTCTTTGAAAACAATTCTTCTCTTCTGACTCTTCTCTAGCTGAGAATCTTGAATGATACTTCAAATAGGTATAAGTATTAATTATCTAACTTACCAGATTGATGTGTTCTGGTTTACACAGTCTATCTTTAAAAAGGAAAATAAAGCAGCCCTTAGAGGACACAACTGTTCAAGGTGAAAATAAGAAATCTTATATTCCATGGATGTAACGATTACACAGTCATGTTGATTGTTTACTGAATGCCTGAGATGTGCCAAGCACTGTGCTAACAAGCTTATATGCAAGATTTTTATTAATTCTTACAATAACTCTATGAAGTAGGTACTATTATCATTTCCATTTTACAGTTGAGCAGACATAAATGACTTCTCTTGCCTGGCCTATATCCCATAGCAAGAAAACACTGAAGCAGAAATGGAGAACAAACACAAGAATTTGTGAATCCCATGTACTTGATGACTATGAGATATCTGACAGGTATCTGAGGAGGAGAAAGTGTGTTCCCATATGCCAACTCTACCTAACCCATCAGGAGGCTTACTGGGTGATATGCATTATAAAGTAAACACTTGGCCAGTGCTACTTATAGAATAGTTCAAGGATGAGCACCATCACCTGCAAGCTTGTTAGAACTACAAAATCATAGGTCCTACCCAACACCAACTGAATCAGCATCTCTGGGGTTGAGCTACTGCCACCTATATTTAATAAAATCCTCAGAGGATACAGTACCTTCAGGTAAGAGAAATAGTCTGGGGACTACTACCCAAAGCTCATTCTAAACCAGTGGTTCTGATCCTTGCTGAATATTACAATTACCTAGACATTTCCTTACAACTATTGATGTGTAAACCTTACCACAAACCAATTAAATTCTGGGGGGAGGCACAGAGTGTATTTTAATAGCTGCCTAGTTTATTCTAATGTGCAGCCAAAGTTGAAATCATTTTTCTAGAACTCAAACTTCAAAGACACTGTGTCTCAACCATTGGTTACACACTGGAATCACCTGGGGAGCACTAAAAATAATTCTAAGTCATAGGTCCCCCCTTCCCACCAAATTTTGTTTTAATTGCTCTGGGCAGTGGCCTGGACTCTGGAATTTTTTTTTTAAACATTCCCCAAGCAACTTGCACAAACAGCCAGTCAAGAAGCAGGTAATGTAAGAGATGGGAGGGTGAGGGAGGACTAAACACAAACCTGGCTTCTGATTCTACATGGCTCAGCTGAACTAGATGCAACAAAAGCCTGTCAGTTCAGTTTAGTCGCTCAGTCATTTCCAACTCTTTTTCAGCCTCATGGACTGCAGCATGCCAGGCTTCCCTGTCCATCACCAACTCCCGGAGCTTGCTCAAATTCATGTCCATCGAGTTGGTGATGCCATCCAACCATCTCATCCTGTGTCGCCCCCTTCTCCTGCCTTCAATCTTTCCCAGCATCAGAGTCTTTTCCAAGGAGTCAGTTCTTCACATTAGGTGGCCAAAGGATTGAAGCTTCAGCTTCAGCATCAGTCCTTCCAATGAATAATCAGGACTGATTTCCTTTAGGATGGACGGGTTTGATCTCCTTGCTGACCAAGGGACTCTCAAGAGTCTTCTCCAACACCACTGTTCAAAAGCATCAATTTTTCGGCACTTAGCTTTCTTTATAGTCCATGACCAGTAGCAAAATCATTCCAGTGGATAACCCATCAGTACTTGAGCACTCAGAACAAACTCCCTGTTCCAGTCATGGCACTCAGTCATGGTACTTGCCAAATTGACTATGGTGTAAAAGTTCTGCTGTACACCTTCATTTCCTGTTGCCTCCCCTAGACACTCAGGTAAAGAGGAGTACAGATCCTGCAGTATATAACCTTGACACTTATTTAACTGAAATCTTAGAAATTGGAATCTTTCCCAGGGAACACCTAAAATTGTAGCCCATCGAGAATGAGAAGCCTGAAGGAAATAAACTCAGACCTGAAGTACTCCTGAGAAAATTATGCCTTTTGAAGAAGAACAATGCATCGTAACTTTTAATGAACAGGATTTATTCACTCGGGTCTCTTGTTAATTTAGAGCTCCCAAAAATCCCAGGGGAGGAGTTAAATTTGCATTTATATAGAGACTAAATACCTACCAAAAAGGCATCTGTCCTCAAATTTTATTTTTCTATAGGAAACAGTAAAGTAAAAATGTCACAATCAAATCATCAGGTGAAAGTACTGAACAGACTATGGGCTTCTATCTGAGAGATACAAATTCAAGTATGACCTCTACTTTTAACTAGTCCGTCTTTCTAAGTTACAATTTAGTTAGCTGAAAAATGGGGATACTATTGCTTTCACAAGCTTCCCTAGTAGCTCAGCTGGTAAAAAATCCACCTGCAATGTACGAGACCTCAGTTCAATTCCTGGGTCAGGAAGATTCACTGCAGAAGGGATAGGCTACCCATTCCAGTATTCTTGGGCTTCGCTGCTGACTCAGCTGGTAAAGAACCTGCCTGCAATGCCAGAGACCTGGGTTCAATCCCTGGGTTGAGAAGATCCCCAGGAGAAGGGAATAGACACCCACTCCAGCATTGCTTTCATGGTGCAATTGGTAATAATCAAACAGGATAATGTGCATAAAGCTCCTAACTCAGTGATTTGAATGTTACAGGCACCAAATAAATGTTTGCTTTCATCCCTTTCCTTTTCTGTTTTTCCCCTTAAACAGTAGAGGAAGTAGATTTATTACCATTAACAAAAATCCACTCCAGTTCCTCAATGGGTAGCCACTGGAAGTCATTTAGGCCAATCAAAGACAGCATCTCACTTTTGGGGGCCTTGTCAATTCTCTTGTAGATTCTTCATTAAGCAAAGAGACTACCATGATTTATAACAGAGAGAAATGCTCAGCATCAGAAATCAAAGAGCCATGAGAAATTGAAAGCCATCCAAGAAGACAACAAGACTAAGAAATCAGAAATTTAAAAATGAAATAGAACTTGAACTATAAGCTTGACCAACCCAGGTCTTATGAAGTCTTAAAGACTTCCTCCCTTGGCTGCTCTGGTAACACTCATTCATGGGCCTTCTCTTGAATATCTAGTAACTCCTTCTATCTCCTGTTCTTCCTCTGGCCAACCTTCACATACAGTATTAGGAAGAAGAGAAGGTGACCCAAGAAAGAAATTTAGAATCTTGTCCTCACCCATGATTTCAAGGATGGCATTTGAAGAATGGCTCTCAAGCAATCCCCCACTCTAAGCTCCTCTCTGGGCTCCAAATGTGAATATACAACTCCTTGCTGAGTCTTTGATTTCCAACCAAAACCTGAACCAAACATGTCTAAAACTTAACCAGCATGTCCCCCTCAACTTTGTTCTGTCTCTTATAATCTGTATCTCAATGAAAAATACCTCCAGTAATATAATTACAAGTCAGAAACCATTCCTGACACTTCATTCTTCCATATTTAATTACTAATACATACTGATGATTTAATTTTTGTCATTAATTCATTGGATAACTCCAAAATCCATCCAGCTACTGCAACAGAGGTGAGTTATCCACATATGAAAAATAACAGCAAAATGTAATATCCAGTCATTTGTTTAATAAATATGTATCACTGTTTTATTCTTTGGTATACATTGCTTTAGGTTCTCTGATAAAAAGAAAAACAAAATAGAAATTCTGCTTTGGAGGAGCTCAGAGTCTAAAATACAAGAAAAAGATGTTTGTGTATCAGTGACAAAAGCCCAAAGTTATGATAACTGTCAGTTCAGTTCAGTTGCTCAGTCATGTCCGACTCTTTGTGACCCCATGAACTGCAGCACACCAGGCCTCCCTGTCCATCACCAACTCCTGGAGTCCACCCAAACCCATGTCCATCGAGTCAGTGATGCCATCCAGCCATCTCATCCTCTGTTGTCCCCTTCTCCTCCTGCCCACAATCCTTCCCAGCATTAGGGTCTTTTCCAATGAGTCAACCCTTCGCATGAGGTGGCCAAAGTAACATAACTGTAACATAGTATAATACTTGCCAAAATAAACTCTCTCAACCTTGAACAATCTGAGAGGGGCTCATAGGGAGATAGAATTTGAACAGGAAATATAAGGATAAAAAAGTATATCAAGAAGATTCTACTGCCATCACTCCTCCCATTACTAGCTAATATTAAACATCTTATTATGTACCAAGCCCTGTGTTCAACACTAGTTAGTTCAGTCACTCAGTCATGTTCGACTCTTTGTGACCCCATGGACTGCAGCATGCCAGGCCTCCCTATTGATCACCAACTCCTGAAGTTTACTCAAACTCATGTCCATTGAGTCGGTGATGCCATCCAACCATCTCATCCTCTGTCATCTCCTTCTCCTGCCTTCAATCTTTCCCAGCATCAGGGTCTTTTCCAAGGAGTCAGTTCTTCACATCAGGTGGCCAAAGGATTGGAGTTTCAGCTTCAGCATCAGTCCTTCCGATGAATATTCAGGACTGATTTCCTTTGGGATTGATTGGTTGGATCTCCTTGCAGTCCAAGGGACTCTCAAGAGTCTTCTCCAACACCACAGTTCAAAAGCATCAGTTCTTTGGCACTCAGCTTTCTTTATAGTCCAGCTCTCACATCCATACATGACTACTGGAAAAACCATTACTTTGACTAGATGGACTTTGTTGGCAAAGTAACGTCTCTGCTTTTTAATATGCTGTCTAGGTTGGTCATAACCTTTCTCCCAAGGAGTAAGCACCTTTTAATTTCATGGCTGCAGTGATTTTGGAGCCCCAAAATATAGAACCATTCAACTTCAGCTTCTTCAGCATTACTGGTCAGGGCATAGACTTGGATTTCTGTGATATTGAATGGTTTGCCTTGGAAACAAACAGAGATCATTCTGTTGTTTTTGAGATTGCATCCAAGTATTGCATTTTGGACTCTTGTTGACTATGATGGCTACTCCATTTTTTCTAAGGAATTCTCACCCATAGTGAAAGGTTGTTTGCTGAATCATGAAAAGATGCCGGGATTCTTGGCCTCCAGAGGAGAAGAATTCAATCCAGGGCCAGAGATGAGGCTTGATCGCTCAGAGCTTTTGTGTAATAAAGTTTATTAAAGTATAAAAAGGATAGAGAAAGCTTCTGACATAGGCATCAGAAGGGGGCAGAAAGAGTACACCCTTGCTAGTGTTAGCAGTGGAGTTATATACTCTAAGATAACAGGATTAGCCAGAAGGTTTAATCCAGAGACTGTCCTTCAGGCAGGATACATTATTGTTATAATCCTTGTAAAGACAGACTTACTCCCATAATTTACATTTTAAGATAACAGAATTAGAATCCAGAGAGTTTAATCCAGAGACTGTCCTCAGGCAGGATAATCCTTGTAAAGACAGACCTACTCCCATAATTTACATTTTAAGATAACAGAATTAGCCAGAAAGTTTAATCCAGAGACTGTCCTCAGGCAGGATACATTATTGTTATATAATCCTAAGGAATGTAGAGAGAAAAGAAAAAAATTTGTCCTTTCTTCCTCCTTCAGAATTCTCTCCTTGGGGACCCCTAGACTTCCTATCAACCTGCCTAGGAAATGACTCTGTCAATAGTAGTAGATATAATGGTCATCTGATTTAAATTCATCCATTCCAGTCCATTTTAGTTCGCTGATTCCTAAAATGTCAGTGTTCACTCTTGCCATCTCCTGTTTGGCCACTTTCAATTTGCCTTGATTCATAGACCTGACATTCCAGGTTCCTATGCAATATTGCTCTTTACAGTCTCGGGCTTTACTTCCATCACCATCCACAACTGGGTGTTCAATACTAAGCATATGCGATCTTATTCATTCATCACTACCCAGTGAAAGAAAGCTGAGCTCCAAAGAATTGATGCTTTTGAACTGTGATGTTGGAGAAGACTCTTAAGAGTCCCTTGGACTGCAAGGAGATCCAACCAGTCAATCCTAAAGGAAGTCACTTCTGAATATTCATTGGAAGGACTGATGCTGAAGCTGAAACTCCAATCCTTTGGCCACCTGATGCGCAGAGCTGACTCTTTGGAAAAGACTCAGATGCTGGGAAAGATTGAAGGCAGGAGGAGAAGGGGATGACAGAGGATGAGATGGTTGGATGGCATCACTGACTTGATGGATATGAGTTTGAGTAAGCTCTGGGAGCTGGTGATGGACAGGGAAACCTGGAGTGCTGTAGTCCATGGAGTAGCAAAGAGTTGGACATGACTGAGCGACTGAACTGAACCCAGTGTGATAGAGGTTGAAGTAAAAATATTTCCTATTTTCTGATGAAGAAACTGAAGTTTATACAGACTGAATATTACCCAAGGTCATACAACTTGTAAGTGGTGGGGGTTCTAACTCAGGTTCATTCTTTTCTTCACTGTGTCACATTGAGAATCATATGCCCAGCAGAATATAAACTCAATGCTGTGAGAATGCTCCAGAAGGCAGGGCTCAAGCTGTGTTCTCCAATATGGTAGTCACTAGGCACATGTAGCTCCCAAGCAATATTGGCCTAATTGAGATATATGATATAAACATGAAATACATGCCACACTTTGACAACTTTATATAAAAAAAATAATGCAAAATATCTCAATGGCATTTGTACTGATTACAAATTAAAATGACAATGCTTTGGATAGACTGGGTTAAATGAAATAAATTATTAAAATTAACATTACGTGTTGGAAAAAAACGTTCAAGCTCCCAATTGAGGAAATGCAATTACAAATAACTACTAAAGTCCATAAGGTTCATGAAGATTTTAAGAGTTTTGATATCCAGTGTTTAATAAGGATGCGGAGAAATAGACTCCCACCGAACACTCTTGGAAGTCAATTTATCAGTATTTGACAAATTAAAAATGTACTTTAACTTAGCTAAATTAAGCAATCACATTATGTACAAAGATACATAAAAAATGTTTGCTATTTCTAAAAGTGACCAATGGAAATAATCTCAATCAATAGAATGGAATAGGCACAAAATTAAATGAATACTGGAATGGAAAGATATCAATTTAAGGTTGATAAAGTTTGTATTTTATTTTTTTGGTTGGAAGATAATTTCTTTACAGTGTTGTGTTGATTTCTGCCATATAGCAGTGTGAATCAGTTATAGGTATACATGTGCCGCCCTCCCTCAAGCCTCTCTTCCAGTCCCAATTCCACTCCTCTATAATTTTTTTTAAAAAAACAAGTGGGAGAAAATTTCATAATATATGATTCTCTCATATTTTATATATGTGGGATTTGCACATATGTGTGGATTTCTAAATGCATTTAAAAGTTTTAAATAAATACCAAAGTACTCATTAAACAAACATTATGTTTCTTTTTATATTTTTCTGTGACTATTAGAGAATTGTAAATTACATATATGACTTGCATCTGTGGCCTGTGTTATATTTCTATTGGATATTACTGAGCTTGGGGTGTTGAGGGGGTGGTGAGATTACTGTGAGCAGAATTGTCTGCGAAGTTGTGACAGAAACATTGCGACCCAAGTTGACAGTCCAGAAGGATGAGTCAACGTTGACTGAATAGAGAGAAGAGGCAGACTTCTTAAGTGGAAGGAAGAGCTAGGGAGGTAAGATGGCCTGATTTCTGTGGGGGAGTAGAGGTCAGGGGAGGCTGAGCCATGGAGTCTGTGCAGGGTATCTGTACATAAATTAAAGCTCTCATTTAGACTGATGTCTGTAAACAGGAAATAGCTTTTATTGAATTCTTCATTAGCTAAAATGTACGGCCTATTGTAATTCTATTGCAAAGGGAAGTCAACTGTCAGTTTAAATAACAGTGCCATTTGGAGAACTATTTTTCTGTGAAAATATTAGGTGAGGCAGGTCCTTGGAAATTCAAGACTGCAATTTGCTCATCCTTGAAATTTTCAAGTACATTATCTCTAACTGGAAGGTAGCACTCTAATAAATTAAAGATTTTATTTCAGATAAAAGATTGTACTTCAGACTATAGGTTCTGGCCCTAAATTTGCTTTAAGCTTTCCTTTTTCATGAAGCTTCATCTAAACGTGTCTCCAGTGGGAATGATATGCTTGCATATAGATTCGAAGTTGAAGTGACACTGTCACACGGGCTTTGGCATTAAACAGATCTGGGTGGCCAGGCTGACTCTCCTACTTACTAGCTAGCTATGTAACCTCTCTGGTTTTAAATAACCTCGTCTGTAAAATGGGGCCAATGATACCTACCTACACACCTACTCACAGAAAGGTGTTAATAATTGATAAAAGGTGGGCAGTGCATTTAGCACAGCGCCAAGAATATGGTGGAAGCTTAGGGAATGCAGACATACCTACTCACACCCATAAACAAATTTATGTGCCTAGTGCGAGAAATGCAGACTCAATTTTTGAATATACTAACCATGAATGCTGAATGGTCATGGGAAAACATGTGCAAACCTGTCCAAGTGACTTCCTGAGGTCTCAGGGCACCAAGACCACTCAGCCCCTGAAGGACTCTTTGGAATGCTCCGTTAGTGTCAAATCAGCTGAGAGTACACCATTTGTACAAGAAACAGCAATTTCCTTTTCAAATTTTCTTAAACAAGATGGGGAAACAGTCTTCCAGACCAAGAAGTATAACTCTCAATAGAAGACTGAGTACATGTTGATGAGATCCCAGGCCTAGGCTGACAGAGGAAGCCAGCAGGGTCAGAAAGAAGGTGGATTTGGTCATTCTACAACCATTATGACTCCTTCATTCTCAGCCCTTCACACAATTCTGAATTAATCACATATTCATATCTGGAAGAGTAGGCTGGATACTCCTTTTATTTTATGATACTTATTCTCAAGATGCACAGCAGGGCTTTGAACTCTGAAGCAGTAAGGATTATTTTACCCATGATTGACCCAAAATGATCAGTTCTACTACCAACCAAATAATTGAATGAATGAACAACTTGGGTTGAAACTAACACATTTGTGCATGCTTTCATGGGAAGTGAGTTTATTCTGGTACAGGTCAGAGGCATTGGACTTTCCAAGGACCCTGGGGACACAATGTTCAAACCTGCTTATAGCTGAAAACCAAGAAGAAACATTTCAAAATGACAGATATCTTTGTTCCTGACTCTAAACTTTGTATTTCTAAGGTGGGGAGCAAAAATATTCCTCCCAGACAATTCAGAAAATCAAGCAGACTTGGGACTCATTGTCTCAAGGATAAAGCAGGAGACTATAGACCCAAGGGGAAATTCACTGACTCCTCAACCAGAATTGTAAAAATCTTCCATCCTGAGAGTAAACCAGCCAAATGGGCATTTCAACAACAAAAAAAGCAGTAGATTTCAAATATATTTAGGAGCAGTGATAAATAGTCCCGATCCTAAGAGAATGAGAACGTGTTCTCTGAATTCATTAGTCACCACAGGCTTACCAGGTGAATGTGTTTAAAGCAATAAAGCAGTGATGAATGACGTCAGCTGTCACTTAGCAGACTGCCTTTCCTCTGGTGACTTCTGTTGCCAAGTTCATAAATGGAAAGGGAGACTCATTGAGGTAATTAGAAGCCAGACTGGCAACTATGATGATTCTTTTCCCAGATTTGCTTAACCAGAAAGGAAGGGGCAGTACTCATTGTCGAAGGACACCAGGAAGTCAGGGGCTTCAGACAGCACTTCCCTATTGACTAGCAGAGCAGGGGGAGTGGAGGTGTATGCAAGGATTACCTCGCCAGTTCAAAGGCAAGGCTGGGCAATGAGACGGCTCGCTCGTGAACATCTAAGCTCCGAGGCTACTGTGGGGGTGGGCTCATGCTTGCACCTTCCTTTCCTTTACCCACGGTGGATCCCCCAACTTCAGGATGTCCTGCTTATCAGAAGCCAGGCCAATGTGAAAGAATTTAAATATAGGAGGAAAGAGATTCAACATCCACTAAGGAAGTGTTGATCAGTGGAGGAGGTCTGGCTCAGTCAGAACTATGGATGAGTCCCACTAGCTCTCATTTCTAAAGGCCTCTAGGACAGTGATAGCTTAGAAACACAGCCAGGGAGAGCTGTCTGACTGGTCACAAAGACGCCTGTGGGGATATCTGATCTGAGCAGAGTCAGAAGGCAGGCAGCCTAGACTGGGTGGCAAGCAGCTTCAGTGGGAGTCAGCCTGCCGAAACTCTAACTAGACTTCATGGATTTTCACTCCAGTACTGCGCCTTGCTGGCTGCATGAGCTACTGTTAGCTTCTGTTTTGAGTCTGTTTCATCTGACAAAGGGAATAAAGAGTATCTAACTCAGAGAGTGGTTGTGGAGGTTAAATGTGATAATTATGAAGCATGTTAACTGAGTGCTTCCCAGTGCTTAGCTCAGCTATATGATCAGAGGATGCTCACCATCTGCTGAGAGCGCACCTAAAAGACAAGGTCTGTTCTTTGCATAGGTAAATACAGGACATTTCTTCTAAAAGCTGAGCTACCACTTAACAGGGTGAAGAAGGTGAGAGACCTGTTCTCCACTTTAAGACTGATATGAAGAGTAGGTAGCTTTGAAGGAGCTGACTTCATGGAGATCAGCTGATCAATTTTTTTTAGCCTGAGTTGTGTCGTTCTTTCTCCAGGACATGTGCCACATAGCTTTGCGAAGTCAGTCATCTGTGGTCCCATAAATCAATATCTAATTTGCGTCAAATGTGTCAACAAGCTAACAAAAAGACAGCAAGGCTGGGTTCTTGTGGCACTTGTGGTTTCCCTGTCAGCTAATTTACAAGCTAAATTGAATCATCAGCACCCAATTAAATTCCTCCTTCATCATGACACAAAATGTTCATTTTAATTTTTTTTTGATGAAGGGAAAGATGTGGTAGAGAAGGGGACAGCCATTGCATTCTCATCCAATTATTTCCTTGAATCAGAATATGTTTCACTCTTGAATTCATCTAGTTTCCCAAGTCTAGTCAAGTAAGGAAATGTTATAATTATATTTCCTGGTTGCCTACATATTTATCTCCTCTGCTATAATCTCGGTTACTCATTAAACTCCCACTGATTTCATCAAGGTTAAAAAATTTATCTGCACAGATCCCAATATCCGTTGCAGTCCCCAAACACCCATGAGCCAGCAGCTTTTGCACTGAATCCCAGCCGGAGAGGGGGTTTGTCATTTCTAGATGGGACCTGCCAATGAAATATTAAAGTCTCTGCAGTCTGCACGCCACCACCAAAAATGAAGTTCTGCTGAAAAGAGACAAAAGTTCAGTTCTTCCTCCTGGAAGGAGGTTGATGTAAAAAGCCATACCATCCACCTGCAACTTGCTGCACTGGTTCCCTTTTTCAAACCTTCCTGATACCCAAGGACATAAAGACAAGTTGGGAACACTCCAGCCTACATCAGATCCAATATCAGTTTAGTCTGGATTCTGATTCTTGACCAGAGATCCCACTTACAAACTCAGTCTTGCCTTGTAGATTTGATGTTCAGAGGAGAGAGCTCCAGACCTAAGACTTTCACTCAGGATTATACCTCCAGCTGTCCCAGGGTTGTCTACCTTAGGGATGGCTTCAGTTTGGATTCCCCCAAATCATACCCTGAGGCAAGGATCCGGGTACAAGATAATCTCAGAAAGCACTGTGGAAGATGGGAGAAGTCCAACAAAAAAGGGTGTATTGATGAATAGGTTACTATGTGAACAATTTGTACTTAGTCGCTAAGTCATTATCTGACTCTTGTGACCCCATGGACTGTAGCCCGCCACGTTCCTTTGTTGATGGGATTTCCCAGGCAAGAATACTAGAGTGGGCTGCCATGTCCTTCTCCAGGGGATCTTCCTGACCCAGGGATCAAACTCACATCTCCTGCTTGGTAAGCAGCTTCTTTACCACAGAGCCACCTGGGAAGCCCATTAAGAATCCCAAAGCCCTCCTTTTTTTTTTTTTTGCTGGGCCATCAAATTCTTGTTCCTCCTGAGACAAGGCTGGCCTACTGGTGAAGAGGAACAGTCTGCTCTCTGCAGGGAATTTAGGGACTCTTATGGCACCACCCATCACCACACGTGCTACGTATCTCCATTCCTGGACTGTCACTGAGGCCAAAAATGTCATGGTCATCAACTCATTCTTTGGGGCTAAGCATAAAAAGACCACATAATTCTCTTGGGAAGCATAGCAAGTAAATCCATTCAACTCTGAGCTAGTCTAGGGCAAGGACCTTATGAGCCGTCATTTTCTCTCCAGTGCCTAGCAGAGCTTGGTGTGTTAAAAGGTCCTTAGTACGAATATTTCCTGCTGAATAAATAAGTAAACCTCGGTGTGAATAAATTTAGAAAATAAATATATGAAGGCTGCAAAAGCTAACTATAAAAATAGAAAAGAGTAAACAATGCAGGCAAAGAATTTCCCCCATTTCTCATTAATTCTATTAACCCAGAAATCTGTATATAAATTTTCTGTTTGTTTCATTAATCACTATAGCTAATATTTATAGGCTGCCTGCTACTTTCCCAAACCCTTTCTGTATGTAATTACCTTTTAAAGCCTTAATAGGGTCCTAGATTTCCTTCTAGACTTGATACTTGGAAGGAATCAACTTTTTTCTGTTTTGTATTTCACTGTTTACTTATTCCCTGCTTAGCACTGGCTTTGACACAGAATAGGGCAAGATTTACAAGTGGGATCTTCAAAAGTGAGTTGCTAATCTTCACTCTAAAGAACAGTTAATATGATCAGAAGAACGTTCAAATTTGCTGTTTGCTCTAAAGTTCATAAAGAATATGTGATAACTCAAGAAATACAGACATCAAATTCTACTCTGACTTCATGTTGCAAAAAAGGGGTTTCTGTGGACTCCTTAAACCTAGGTCGAAATATTATCCTTCACAATATGAAATTGAAGGTTATATTGCCCTTTTTCATGGAGCCTTTGGGAGAGGTTATAGGGACAGCATGGGGAAATAAAATGTCCCAAGTTCCTGTTAAAGAAAAAGTTATTCATGACACTTGTTACAACAGAAAGACAGACATTATTCAAGACCATCACAATAGGCATAGGGACTACTGCAGTGGGGTTTTGCAATAAGAGGGCAAGTTTTGGCTTAAGTTTGAATAATAACAAGGAAAAAGTGTGAATTTATAGCCAAGGAGCAGGGATGTGTGGGGGAAGGTTGGAAAATTACTCAGAGAAGATATCAGGGATAAGGGGGGAATTCTGGCTAAACCAAACCTAGCAAGATTCCTGTTGAAGGCAGGCCAGAGTACTCTGACGTCACCTCGAGAATGGTAGGGGATAAGAAACCTGGTCAGACAGCAAGGGTGATCAGATAGGTAGAGGATTCTAGCTAAGTTGAATTAGCAGAATTCTTGCTAAAATTGGGCTCTTGAGAATGTGTTGAAGGATAGGGCCTTGTTGAACAAGGAGCTCAGAGGAGCTTAGAGTTTGGTCCAGCAGAGAATCTCTGTCATCTCTCCCAAGCAGATCTATCTTTTTCTCTTCTAGATCACCTAAAGCCTCAGGAGCCCACGACATCAGCGGGGGTTGGGGGGGTGGTAGTGGCAGCAGGCAGATTCCAAAATATGACAGGTGTTATCAGATTATTTTATTCCAGCTCAAAAAGCTCTCTAGGTCCTTCTAATTCTCAATCACAGTATTACAAACAGTAAAATAATTTTACAAATTAAGAAACTGAACCAGCAGGTGGCAAAGCAGGGATTTACACCCGGCAATTGAGACTCTGAATTCGGTGCTTTTCTACTATACCAACTAAGAGAGTAGAGGAGTCTTAAAGGGTAATAATATTTTTTTAATGATGAAATCATGACTCGCATACAAATATAAAAGAATACATCAGAGATTTTCTTTTTAGTCTAGCTAATAATGAGAGAACCAGTAAGATGTCATAGTGGGTCCAAAGGAGAAACTGAAAGACAGGAGCGTACCTAGGTACTCAGGAGCGTGGCAGGTTTTCTAATAGGTACAACACTGGCCTTTTCCATAGGAAGGAAGTCCAGTGCACCTTCACTGCATCTATTTGCATTTCTACGACTGGGAATCACTTGCATCACTGTCAAGTCTTCAGAGGTTAACTTATATCTCTACAAAATTGCAAAATAGTGAAAGACAATGAAAGACTCCAGGCCCTTGTGCAATCAGACAGCCCTGTAAGGATTCTTAGACCAGACCCAGGTTCCACCAAAAAAAAATTGCAAGTAGCTTTTGGCCAATTTCAAAGTCCTCCGCAATTGTTCCTGTTAATAGTAAAACATGGGGTGAGATATCTCTGAAGGGCTCAGCTAAAAGGACCATCTATCTAGAAGCCCAGCTAGTCTCTTTCCTAACCTGTGCTATTTCATTGCCTGCCTTAAAATGAAAGTCAGGATCCTGTCCCAGGGCCTGGTTCAGGGAATGCTGCCAAAATGGGAAAGAGATTCCATGGAGACATCTAGAAGCCATGGGATCCTCAAGCTACAGCGATTTCTGGCAGTCAAATCACAGGGCTCAGCTCCCCTCACTCTCAAAGGGCTATTGCCAAGAGCTAATAACTCAGATAGAAAGGGAATAATCAACCTCACCAGGCATCCTGGCTTGCTGGTGACCCTCAAAGAATGAATATTAACTCAGAAAAACTTGTGAATGTGATTCAAGAATTCTTTACTTTTTTCCCTCCCTGTACATTTAGATGTATACATCAGAACTAAACATTTGGGCTTCCACGGTGGATAAGTGGTAAAGAATCCACCTGCTAATGCAGAAGTTGAGTTCGGTTCAGTCGCTCAGTCATGTCTGACTCTTTGCGATTCCATGAACTGCAGCACTCCAGGCTTGCCTGTCCATCGCCAACTCCCGGAGTTTACTCAAACTCATGTCCATTGAGTCGGTGATGCCATCCAACCATCTCATCCTGTGCCATCCCCTTCTCCTCCTGCCCTTAATCTTTCCCAGCATCAGGGTCTTTTCAAATGAATCAGCTCTTCGCATCAGGTGGCCAAAGTATTGGAGTTTCAGCTTCAGCATCAGCCCTTCCAATGAATATTCAGGACTGATCTCCTTTATGATGGACTGGTTGGATCTCCTTGCAGTCCAAGGGACTCTCAAGAGTCTTCTCCAACACAACAGTTCAAAAGCATCAATTCTTCTGTGCTCAGTTTTCTTTATAGTTCAACTCTCACATCCATATATGAATACTGGAAAAACCATAGCCTTGACTAGACGGACCTTTGTTGGAAAAGTCGTGTCTCTGCTTTTTAATATGCTGTCTAGGTTGGTCATAACTTTTCTTCCAAGCAGCAAGCGTCTTAATTTCATGGCTGCAGTCACTATCTGCAGTGATTTTGGAGCCCAAGAAAATAAAATCTGTCACTGTTTCCATTGTTTCCCCATCTATTTGCCATGAAGTGATGGGACCATATGCCATGACCTCGGTTTTCTGAATGTTGAGTTTTAAGCCAACTTTTTCACTCTCCTCTTTCACTTTCATCAAGAGGCTCCTTAGTCCTTCTTTGCTTTCTGCCATAAGGGTGGTGTCATCTGCATATCTGAGGTTATTGATATTTCTCCTGGCAATCTTGATTCCAGCTTGTGCTTCATCCAGTCCAGCATTTCTCATGAGGTACTCTGGAGACATTGGCTCAATTCTTGCTCTGGAAAGGTCTCACATGCTCTGCAGAGCAACTAAACCCCTTTACCACTACTACTGAACCCACACACCCTAGAGCCTCTGCTCCACAACAAGAGAAACCACTGCAATGAGAAGCCTATGCACTGCAACCCCACTTGCCACAATTGGAGAAAAGTCTGAGCAGCAGTGAAGACCCAGCACATCCAAAAATAAAGAAATAAAATTATACAAAAAACCCCTAAACATTTATGAAACACTTGAGGCACTTCTTATCGGAGTAGGCCTGATGGAGCATACAGGAGGAGGAGCAGGGAACCCTTGAAATCTGGCTATGTATATTTCACCCCAGAGCAATAGAACACATTGCTCATCTGAGGATAGGCTGTAAAAGCACATTTTAGTGGGTGTTTAAAGGAGTACAGGGCTTCCCTGGTTGCCCAGATGGTAAAGAATCTGCCTGCAATGCAGGAGACCCAGGTTCAGTCCCTGTGTTGGGAAGATCCCCTGGAGAAGGGAATAGCAACCCACCCCAGTATTCTTTCCTGGGAAATCCCAAGGATAGAGGAGCCTAGTGGGCTATAGTCCCTGGGGTCGCAAAAGTGTCAGACATGACTGAACGACTAAAAAAAGAGTACAAGAGAAAGTAAGCCTGAGATGGCATCAGGGAGGACTCTAAAGGGGACAGTAGGGTTGGGATTGGACTCAAGACCTGGGTATCTAGGGATAGTCAAGAGTTAATCAGGTCAAAGAAGGTGGGGAAACAGTACTCTTGCCTGGGGAAATGCTACTGTAACGGCTACAAATAATTTCCAGTTATGGCAGCACAACTCCAATTCATCTCCCTGGGCCCTAATGTCCTAGCTCAGAAAAAGCAGCCTAATTTTCCTTTCTCCCCAATTCTTCATGTGGACAATCAATTGAATCTTGTCCACCACAGAGGTTGCAGCTACTAAATGTAACAAACTGCTTATCGGGAGGATTCAAGGGGTGTCACTAGCATGAATATAATTGCAAGATGGACAGAAGATGGTCCTGAAAAACAATCTGTCCTAAATCAGAATGAGTCAGAGAGGTGTCCAGGTTGATGGAGTAGAGGTAGAAAGTGAGGCTATTGTGAATATCAGACAAGACAATATGTAACATCCTTGATCCAGGGTCTGGCAATTGGTAAGGTTTCAGTAATAGCTAGCTATGAGGCTCTCTGCCTTCTGCCTCTCCGAGTACATCCTGGAACATATCCTATATTATTCAGTATCTATTGGGGCATTCGGAGAAGGCAATGGCACCCCACTCTAGTACTCTTGCCTGGGAAACCCCATGGACGGAGGAGCCTGGTAGGCTTCAGCCCATGGGGTCGCTAGGAGTCAGACACGACTGAGCGACTTCACTTTCACTTTTCCCTTTCATGCACTGGAGAAGGAAATGGCAACCCACTCCAGTATTCTTGCCTGGAGAATCCCAGGGACGGCAGAGCCTGGTGGGCTGCTGTCTATGGAGTTGCACAGAGTTGGACACGACTGAAGCGACTTAGCAGCATTGGGGCATTTGATGCCCCAATGACATTTGGTATCAATCATTTAATTGATAGATCTTTTCATCTGCAGTATATAACCAGAAAAAAACCCACCTCTCATTAGTAAGAATAAGTTTTTCACTTAAAAATTTATTTTCATTTAGCTAGATGTTTGCCGGTTAACAGTGTTCATTTCTGTATTGTAAAACCACTGTAAGATGGTTTCACTAGTGAGATGCTTTTAAAAACAGCAGCTCTGTAAATCTCCCAGCACCACATAAGGGACTTTTATGGGGCTATTAGCTTTCTGCAAAAAAATCTCTTTAGTGTTACATCCTAAATATAATTGTAAACACTCAGTAGTGCCGTTTAACTGCAATGACACGTGAGTAGGAAAAAGCAGAAAAAATAATGGGCTCCCCCAAGAGAAAGCTAAAATTATAAAATTGGGAAAGCCTTTGTCTCCCAGTTAAACAAGATTTATAGAATGGCCTACTTGGAGGCAGGGTAGCTTGGTGGGTAAAAAGTCAGACTTTGGAATCCAGCTGAGACCACAGGTCTTAACACCTGTGAGGCTATTTCCTTTTCAATGATGTGAGGATTGTGTTTAACACCACTCAAGATGAATGTAAGAATTCCCTTAAAGGAAGGCATAAATGGAAAGTTCTTGCACATAGGTGATCAATCAATCATAGCTATTTGCACCATGATTGGTGTATACATATCATGTATATATATATATATATATATACACATATATATATATATATAGTGTGTGTATATATATATATATATGTATTGGAGAAGGCAATGGCACCCCACTCCAGTACTCTTGCCTGGAAAATCCCATGGACGGAGGAAACTGGTAGGCTGCAGTCCATGGGGTCGCGAAGAATCGGACACAACTGAGTGACTTCACTTTCACTTTTCACTTTCATGCAGTGGAGAAGGAAATGACAACCCACTCTAGTGTTCTTGCCTGGAGAATCCCAGGGACGGCAGAGCCTGGTGGGCTGCCGTCTATGGGGTCGCAGAGTCGGACACGACTGAAGCGACTTAGCAGCAGCATATATATATGTGTGTATGTATATATATGTATGTATGTATGTATATGTGTATATATATGTATATGTATGTGTATATATAGATATATATGCCACACCCAGATGCTTGACTATGTCCCTTTTCAGACACGAAGTGTCACTTTCTTCTGGAGAATTGGTGGAATCAGGGATCTCTCAGTGGAAACTTTACTCTCTGGCATATAATTGAGGCCTCTAAGTGCAAACTGAAAGGAACATTTCTCAGGACTTACATACAGATATTTCATTTTAGGTCTGCTCACATGAGGATTCTGTAGCAAGATTTGTGGCTAAAGGGCTCAGGTAAGAGCAAGAAAACAGAGTTCCCTTCAAAATAAGTGTGTTCCCCACACTTACTCCTCAGCACTCTGTCTGGAATGCTTTTGGAAACTTCCATTATGCCACCTGGATTCTGTTTTGCCACAGGGGAAAAAAAGCATGACTTATTTGAGATGACGGTGCATAATCTATTTTGTTTTTAATCAGAAGGCTCCAGAGGTGAGTATAACAGACAGCAATCTTCAAAAACAACGTTCAGACACTCCCTTGCAGGATATGTACTGATCCGTACAGACACACACCACACACACCTGCAGACTACTGCCTCAGTGCCTGACATTACACCCAGGAAAAAGAGTGTTGGGGTGATTACCTGTGTGCCTCACTATTTTTTTTAATGATGATGCAGATAAGCCAGTGAAAGTGTTTGGGGGAAAAAGAAAAGTAGAAAAGAGGAGATGATTCTCACCTCATCTATATTTCAAAGTAAATCCCCAGGCAAAATGAATCAGCTCTTCAAAGATGTTTTCCGTCAAAGAGCATTTTGAGATTCCATGACAGGTTTCACTGTGAAATCCCAAACTGATCAATTAACTACCTTATTAGAATTTTGTAGTCAGTTCTTTTCCAATAATTGGGGCTTTATGCTCCTGCTAATCAACTTTGAAAAATAAGCTTTATTAGGCATCCTCCAGCCAGGAATGCCCTTAGAGTTCACCTGTCTAATCTCCTTAGGGATAAGGGACCAAACTCTTATCAGCCAATATAGATGACAGAAACCCTCAACTCAGACTGACTTAAAGCAAAATGGAAATTTTTATTCAAGTAACTGAAAAGTCCAGAGGTAGTAAAAACTTCCAGTACAGGTAGATCAAAGTGCCTAAGCATTGTTATCCGGCATGTATCTGTCTCAATCCCTCAATCTGTTTGTCTCTGTATTGCCTTAGTTCTGGTTGAGATTCTCTTTCTGAAGAAACAAAGATGGCTGGCATGACCTCCAGCCTAGAACTTCAATAGGAAGAAAGCCTTCTTTCCCCAGAAGCAAAAGTCCCATGGCTGCCACTTATTGGCCAACTGGAGTCAGAAACCCATGTTCTCATGTACTTGGAGTAGATGGAACACGGTGGTTCTAGCCCAGGGCCATGGGCTAGAGAGGAGGAGAAAGTCACCACAAGAAAATAAGACTACTCTCAAGCTAGAAGACAGATGAGTACATTTTAGGCAAAATCGACAGATGTTTACTGCAGACATCAAAAAGGGCTGCGACTTGATTTAGAGAACAAACTTTCGGTTACCTGAGGGAAGGATGGGGGAACAGATAGTTAGGGAGTTTGGGATGGCTGTGTACACACTGCTATATTTGAAATGGATAACCTACAAGGACCTACCGTATAGCACAGGAAACTCTACTCAATGTTATGTGGCAGCGTAGATGGGAGGGGAATTTGGGGGAGAATAGATACATGAATTTGTATGGCTGAGTTTCTTTTCTGTGCACCTGAAACTATTAAAACATTGCTAATTGGCTACTGTTTAGTTACTAAGTTGTGTCCAACTTTTCTGACCCCATGAATTATAGCCCGCCAGGTTCCTTCTGTCTATGGGATTTCCCAGGCAAGAATAGTGGAGTGGATTGCCATTTCCTTCTCCAAGGAATCTTTCCCACCTAGGGCTTGAACCTACATCTCCTGAATTGGCAGGTGGGTTCTTTACCACTGAGCCACCAGGGAAGCCCAACTAGGGCCAGAGGAATCATAATTAAGAGGAACCAGAAAAATGACTGAGTCAGCAGCATTCATATCAGGTTACCTGAAGAGTGTACAAGTACATACTGTCAACTAAGAAAATACATGATCACACACATACCAAACAACTATGAATTCATTGTTAACTTTGGCATAATTATTAATCACAAAGATATCCACATATATTTGCAAAATAGCCTCTCCAATATATGCCAGACATTCTAAAAATTCGGTCCCAAGACAAAGCTTGGGAGCCATGTGGATCTACAGACCTTTTGTAATAAACAGTAAACACCTCACTAGGTTCATTGCTCAGAGAATCACTGAGAACTGTAATTCTAATCCTAGTCTTGCCAGAAAAGCAAGCAACGTCTTCAGCAAAACTCAGGTAACAATCAAGCTCAGAGACCAGTCTGCAGAGGAGATAGAACCTGAGGGCTATAGAAAGAGAATGATTGCAGGGTTGAGAGGAGGGAAGGCTACCTTCCATTTGGTGGGACTAGCAGGAGGAGAGAACAGAAGACCAGCCTGTGTGGAGTAGAGATGGAGGCTGGGAGACAGTGGGAGGCCAGAGTTTGGAGACCAGGAAATCAGCCTCTGGCTTCTGTTTTCACATATCTACTATGTGTATATTTTGATTCAATATTCACTGGTGGTTTCAGGTTCTTAAATTAGCAGATATTAGAATAAACAGTGTAAAGCTATACAAAAAATCTTTGGCAATGTTAGGAAACCAGTTATCCTGATCTATAGTATTTGAGGAATTATAATAAATTAATTATCAGTCTTAGATTGATCAGTCTTCAGTCTTAGACTAAAGATAAGCCTTTGGTATCAGCCTTAGACTCAGGACAAGCCATTTCAGGTTCCACTGACTCTCCATCATGTGATGAGAAAACAACCAGCCCCCTTGTTGAATGAAAAGGGCAATAGAGGATCAGAATGTGAAATTCTCCCCTGAGCAGCAGAGGCTCATGGTCCTACTCTTATTCAGCTGAGGAGACCTTCCTGGTACTATATCATCAAGTCTTGTTCTTGTTCAGTCACTAAGTTGTGTCTGACTCTTGGAAACCCCATGGACTGCAGCATGCCAGGCTTCCCTGTCTTCCACTATCTCCTGGAGTTTGCTCAAATTCAAGTCCACTAAGTGGGTGATGCATTCTAACCATCTCATCCTCTTCATTTCCCTAATGCTGGGAAGGACTGAAGGCAAAAGAGAAGAGGGCAGCAGAAGATCATCAAGTCTTAATATTGGTTATTTGATAAGGTCTTTAAAAGGGGCCAACAAGATGTTAATATCATGACTCTAGATAAGACATAGGACTAACATCATCTCTGCTCCTCTTCATCTTGACTATTTGAATGGTCCACCACTGGGCCATACATGAGACCGTTGGAAAGGCCCAAGCTCCTGATCATGAGGAAAGATAGGAAAATAAAGAGAAGTAAACCCAAAACTGATGGAGCCAGAGATCAGGCTAGATGCATTCTCATTCATTTTCTCATTTAATCTTCCCAAATACACTGCATTCTAGGTGTTACTGCCTTCATCTAAACAGAATGAGGTTCAGAGAGGCTGAGTTAATGACACTACGACTTGAAATGGCCCAGTTGAAAGGTCTGAATCTAAAGTCCGTGCACTTTCCAATACAGTGTACAATTTTGACAAATAGGGGCAAGGGGGTAGCAGGGGTGCAAAGCAGTTTTGTCTATTATTATTCCATTGTTATTAAAGGGAGAAATACCTGGGACCTTGAATAACTAGAGGACCTTACTCTGCCCACCTCTCATTTCTTAGACTCATTCCTCCAACTGCAGAAGAATAATTATCAACCCATTTCCATTCAATTTTACTTTGAGCTCACCCACTGAGACCCTGTAATGTGCTGGCCAGTAATGTACATAATCTCATTTCATTCTCACAGCAGCTCAATGAAGTAGGCACTATTTGCCCTTTGGGCTTTTCAGGTGGCACTAGTGGTAAAGAACCTGCCTGCCAACATAGGAGACATGAGAGGCAGGTTTGATCCCTGGGTTGGGAAGATCCCTGGAGGAGGAAATGGCAACCCACTCCAGTATCTTTGCCTGGAAAATCCCATGGACAGAGGAGCCTAATGAGCTACAGTCCATGGGATCGCACAGAATCGGATTCAACTGAAGCCACTAAGCACACAACATTTGTCCTTATTTAACATGTGGGAAATCTAAGGAACAAAGAAGTGAAATAACGTGCCCAAGGTCACATAACAAGAAAAGTAAATACAAAGGTAGAATTTTCACCCAAGTCTGGTTCTAAACCCAAGCTCTCCCCGAATGGCAAACACTCAGTCATGCCTGGCACTTAAAGGTACCCTAACCACCAGCCATTTTTGTTCAAAACCGCTTGCCATAGAGATTTTCAATTAGGCTGTGAAGCGCCACAGCCAGCTGAGCATTTGGAAGTCTCTTTATTCAATTATAAACTTTCCCAAAGGAACAGAGACTCCAACAGGGTTTCTTCCTGCTTTAGGTATACCAGCTGCCAAGCAGCAATTGGGTGTTTCCTTCAAGGCTGAATGGCAATGACGTTGCCAGGTGCCATTAAACTGTCAAATCCTTTCCTGGAGCCGCAGCAGTCTGACAAGCTAATTGTCAGGTGCTGCAATCAACAAGTTTCAAAAGATTTCACAATTAACCTCCCTCTGTCTCTCGGCAGCCTTACTGCTCTTTCAGCTGAAGCTACCCTCGCTCTACTTCCCGTGTTTAAAGTCTCCCTGTGCTGCTGGCTTTCAAGTCCAGGAAATCCACATTCATTTTAGCATGGACAGCACAAGAGCAAGACCGGGAGGTAAATCAGCTGCAACAGACATATGCGAGTGCCTTCCCAAGACAAAGGTATTTCTGATGATCCACTGGGATATTTACTATGGAACCATGAATCCCCATGCTTGTTAGAGCCCAAAGCAGAAAACAAAATATTAAACTCTAAGATATATTCCCAAATATCTCAATTCCCTTTAGGCTGAAAAAGTGTTGGATATACTCTTCCCCAATTAAAAATGAAAAAAACTTAACATTCACAAATCTGTAACATAGAAAACTGCATCTGAGTTATCCAAGCTATAAATCAACACTGTGAGGAAAGTAAGGTGGCATTTTTAGCTCAAGGTAACACAGTGATTATCAGAATGTGAAATAGAAAATGGTTTTATTGACTCTTTTTTCAATGTTCTTTTTTTTGGAAAATATTGTCTTTAAGTATTCTCCAGAGAGAATATAAGACAACCAACCAATTGGTAACTCAAGGAATTGGAGCTCAGGGATTGAAAGAAAGAAGAAATAAACTTCCGGAGAATTCTGACTTCCTACAGACCTAGTCCAGCATGCCCAGCCAACCTAACAATTTTAACAAATATTTAGAGATTTTCTATTAAATTCCAAGACAATCCCAGGTGCTAGAACCACAGAATTTAACAATCTTTATGAAAGTTGCTCAGTTGTGTCTGACTCTTTGCGACTCCATGGGCTATAGAGTTCATGGAATTCTCCAGGCCAAAATACTGGAGTGGGTAGCTGTTCCCTTCTCCAGGGGATCTTCCCAAACCAGGACTCAAACCCAGGTGTCCCACATTGCAGATACTTTATCAGTTGAGTCACCAGGGAAGCCCAAGAATACTGGAGTGGGTAGCCTACCCCCTTCTCCAGTGGACCTTTCTGACCCAGGAATCAAACCAGGGTCTCCTGCATTGCAGGTGGATTTTTTACCAGCTGAGCTGTTAGGGAAGCCATCTGTCTTGCACATCTTTGGGTTTTTCACAAGCTAGTTGTTCAACAATGTTCTACAGAAATAGCTGCTATTAGAGAAGGATGCACAAGACATATGGAAACTCAAAGGAGAGGTAAGGGGGAAGACGGGGAAGAAAGGCATCCCAGAAACAGGAAGAGTTTGTACAAAAGGCAGGTACATTTGGGGACTTTATTTATCTTTGTTGGTGTGGCTGGAATGAAGCCACAATGTTACTACCTAGAAACATAGGTAGTAACAAAATTCTGAAGTGTCTTAAGTGTCATGATAAAGGATTTGAACATTATTTTGAAGGCATGGACAACCAGTGAAGAAATTTCAGCCACTGAAGAAATTTGAAATTATTTCACTTCCATTTTAGAAAAATCCCTCTGATGGGAGTGGGTAAATGGGACCGGGCAAGAGCAGAGGTAGGAAAACCAGTTAGGAAGTTATTTAAACCATTCAGACTATTTTTAGTGGTGTGAAACTAAAAGAACTAGAGGGAGGTAGAAGGGCAAAGACTGAGTTGAGTTGAGTGATGTTTAGGAGATTAAATTAAGAGGAATTTGTGATAGATTAAAAAGCAGGGAACTAAAGAGCCTCTTGATGAAGGTGAAAGAGGAGAGTGAAAAAGTTGGCTTAAAGCTCAATGTTCAGAAAACTAAGATCATGACATCTGGTCCCATCACTTTATGGGAAATAGATGGAGAAACAGTGGATGACTTTATTTTTCTGGGCTCCAAAATCACTGCAGATAATGATTGCAGCCATGAAATTTAAGAGACCCTTACTCCTTGGAAGAAAAGTTATGACCAACCTAGACAGCATGTTAAAAAGCAGAGACATTACTTTGTCAACAAAGGTCCAGTCTAGTCAAGGCTATGGTTTTTCCAGTAGTCATGTATGGATGTGAGAGTTGGACTATAAAGAAAGCTGACGGCCGAAGAATTGATGCTTTTGAACTGTGGTGTTGGAGAAGACTCTTGAGAGTCCCTTGGATGGCAAGGAAATCCAATCAGTCCATCCTAAAGGAGATCAGTCCTGAGTGTTCATTGAAAGGACTGATATTGAAGCTGAAACTGCAATACTTCGGCCACCTGATGCGAAGAGCTGACACATTTGAAAAGACCCTGATGCTGGGAAAGATTGAGGGCAGGGGGAGAAGGGGACGACAGAGGATGAGATGGTTGGATGGCATCACCAACTCATGGACATGAGTTTGGGTGAACTCCAGGAGTTGGTGATGGACAGGGAGGCCTGGCGTGCTGCGGTTCATGGGGTCGCAAAGAGTCGGATACGACTGAGCGACTGAACCGACCTGAAAAAGTAGGGGTTGAAAAGACAAAAGGTCAGTAATGACTCCCAAATTTCTGATTTTGGTGGCTGGAGAAAGGTCATGCATTTATGAGGGAAGAACAGACTAGAGAGGAAGATGAAGAATAATAGACTTTAAAACATGTCGAGTTTGTGAATCATTGGATGGAGGTTAGAAGACCTAGGGACACACAGATCTGGGCTTCTAGGGGGAGATCAGAGACGGCAGGAAGGATTGGAGAGTCCTTAGTGTGTAATCAACAGTTGAAGTTAAAGCCAGAGATGACAATACCCACTGGGAGGGGGAAAGAGTGAACAGATGAAAGCTTGGGACATGTTAACATCTGAGTCGAGCAGAGGTCCTAGAAATCAAGGGCAGAGAGAGGTCAAGTGGGAGGAAAGGTCAACAGTGAGCTGAAAGGTGTTCATTTCATTTAACACCAGAAAGTTGCTGCTAAACAACGTTTAGAAAAGTTGCAACCCAGTTCCTCTGCAACGGGTCCCAGGTGAATGGGAGGGGAAATAGTGTGGGATGGCATTTTTTGTTTTTTTGGAAGCAGGTTATATCTTTTTACAGAGGCAAAAGCTTTCAGTTGTTTCGTATGCAAAAATATCTATGCACAGCTCACTGTGTTAGTCAGAGAATCAAGGTGGGAAACGGGACTCCTAGGTCTAATCTGTATCATTCTTTCATCTCCCTAAGCATCAAATGCTTCCCACAATTAATTCTTTCTTTCCTAGACACCCAATTAATAATGCCACTTAAAAAAATACTGCTCAAATGTAAGCTGAAACCATCTATAGTCCTATCTAGAGATGATTTTGCAGAGTCAAAGAAGCACAGTCCAACAATAATAAATGCTGTAAGAGTTATTCCAATTATTAAAGAACGTGAAAGGGAACTGAACTCATAATATTCCCCCAACCTCCTTAATGATTTTTCAACCTCCTTCCTTTCTTGTACCTCAGTGACTGCTTCAGATTCTCACACTCTTAAACCCACAGTTTCCTCCTGCATCTCCACAACTTCAAAGCCCCAGAATCTGTGTTATTTTTTCTCTTGTCCCTTTAGCCTCTGAACTAGTTTCAGGGGCAGAACCTCCATCAATGAAAGGGAAAGAGAGAGAGGAGGTGAACAAGAAAAGATTCAGTTCAGTTCAGCTGCTCAGTCATGTCTGACTCATTGCAACCCCATGGACTACAGCATGCCAGGCTTTCCTGTCCATTACCAACTTCTGGAGCTTGCTCAAACTCATGTTCATCAAATCAGTGATGCCCTCCAATCATCTCATCCTCTGTCATCCCCTTCTCCTCCTGCCTTCAATCTTTCCCAGCATCAGAATCTTTTCCAATGAGTCAGTTCTTTGCATCAGGTGGCCAAAGAATTGGAGCTTCAGCTTCAGGATCAGTCCTTCCAATGAATATTCAGGACTGATTTCCTTTAGGATGGACTGGTTTGATCTCCTTATGGTCCAAGGGACTCTCAAGAGTCTTCTCCAACACCACAGTTCAAAAGCATCAATTCTTTGGTGCTCAGCTTTCTTTAGAGTCCAACTCTCACATCCATACATGACTACTGGAAAAACCATGTCTTCATTACCTCCACCATAGTTTGGTCTCAGGTCAAACAACAGGGGAGAAGGCAATGGAACCCCACTCTAGTACTCTTGCCTGGAAAATCCCATGGACGGACGAGCCTGGTAGGCTACAGTCCACGGGGTCGCTGCGAGTCAGACACGACTGAGAGACTTCACTTTCACCTTTTCCTTTCATGCACTGGAGAAGGAAACGGCAACCCACTCCAGTATTCTTGCCTGGAGAATCCCAGGGACGGTGGAGCCTAGTGGGCTGCCATCTATGGGGTCGCACAGAGTCGGACACGACTGAAGCGACTTAGCAGCAGCAGCAGCAGCAGCAAACAACAGGGAGGGCACACAGCCCCGCCCATCAACAGAAAATTGGATTAAAGATTTACTGAGCATGGCCCCGCCCATCAGAACAAGACCCAGTTTCCCCCACAGTCAGTCTCTCCCATCAGGAAGCTTCCATAAGCCTCTTATCCTTATCCATCAGAGGGCAGACAGAATGAAAACCACAATCACAGAAAACTAATCAAACTGATCACATGGACCACAGCCTTGTCTAACTCAATGAAACTATAAGCCATGCTGTGAAGGGCCACCCAAGACGGATGGGTCACGGTGGAGAGTTCCGACAAAACGTGGTCCACTGGAGAAGGGAATGGCAAACCACTTCAGTATTCTTGCCTTGAGAAGCCCATGAACAGTATGAAAAGAAAAGATTAGCCCCTTCAAAGCCAATGTTGTGAAGTTCATCAAAGGCTGGGAAATGTTCATTTTAATAAAATCTGTCCCAGCATCATCTCTCACTGTAAGCTTTTCAAACCACACTGGTGTTTGTACTCTCATATGCTCTTCATCCCACTATTTCTATGAGATTAGTGGGACTGATCGCAATACCTCTATTTCTTGATGAGAAAACAGTCACGAAGATAGCAAAACCCCTGTCTGAATTCACATATTTAGTCACACCAGTGCCAAACTTCAGCAAGGTTTCCTAACTCCTTCCCAGAAGTGTCACCCCAGCCACCTTTTCTCTCCTTAAGCATGACATGGCTCAGTCTCAGCAGAGGCTTCCTGGCCATGCTCTGGCTGATGAGAATGAATATGGGAGTGTGGATCCATTTTTGAAAGCTAGGATCTTAAGTGCATTCCACTGGTGTGGGAAAAACAATTTTTCTCTACCTTTCTGAGTTCTTAGCTGAGACCCCTATGGTAAAAAATAAATTAAGAAAGAATAACAAACTGAAGTTATTAATATGTATACCTGGAAGATAGCCAGAGAAAAATGTGTAACTCAAAAAGGTGGCTCTGAATTCAGGCTTAATTATCATGTTAATACGGAAAGGGCTGCGGGGCGATGTGGATTTCTTAGGGGAGAGTAAATGATCTTTATGAAAGATGAATGAACTCTCAGAACATGGGAAGTACACTAGTTTGTGACAGAGTTTGGTTTTGATATCTTCTCCTCTTCAGATTCTCACACTGGGTGATAAGAAACTTCAGGGAAGGGATTTGTAAAAATTGAGTTCTTTTTGGAGGATTTATCTTTAGACTGATAATGGGAGTTCCAAGAAAGCCCCTCTCTGCAGCTGCCATGTTGTAAGTGCCCACAGCTCAAAATAACCCCTATGCCAAAGTGTTATATTCTATCCTTAACATACATAAATATGGACTCTAAATCCACATTCTCTCAACTGTAGTCTAGGCATCCCTGGACCCCAGCAGCAACCTTAAACATATACTACCTTTATGCTTCAATTTTGTGTGCCTACAATTTTTGTTAAAATAATACCTTTCATGCCTCCTCCTGGGCTGACAGCTCTCTTGCAACCCCATCATCGGCCAGATGCACAAAATTAGGATGGATACACTAGATAAACAGCCCCCCTCTTCACAGATAATTATATATGAATTATTCTGAAATTCTACGTTACTGAGCAGCATTTTGGTGGCAGTTTTGCCCACCTGCCACCTTTTCAAGAGAGCAAACAAAATCCAGTCTTCCACAGAACATTTTGTCTCTTCTTATCTTTCAAACTACTTTAATTGAGATATAAACTGGGGGGGGGGGGGACTAATGTTTTACAGAAGAAGATCACGAATCTAACAAATAATAGTTTCATCTGAGCACAAAAGCATAGAAAGGAGAGAACAGACAGTAATAATACTACATGCAGTTCTTCACAGGAGCAACTGTGTCTCCTCCTCTGTCAGCAAAGTCAGGGACTTATCTGAAAATATGTGTGGAAACCCTGTTTATGCATCTCTGGGAAATCTCTCTGCAAAATTTAAAACGCTATAGGCACCAGGTGCGTGCTAAGAATGTAAGTTCAGTTCAGTCACTCAGTCGTGTCCGACTCTTCGCGACCCCATGAATCGTAGCACGTCAGGCCTCCCTGTGCATCACCAACTCCCAGAGTTTACCCAAACCCATGTCCATCGAGTCGGTGATGCCATCTAACCATCTCATCCTCAGTCGTCCCCTTCTCCTCCTGCCCCCAATCCTTCCCAGCATCAGGGTCTTTTCCAATGAGTCAACTCTTTGCATGAGGTGGCCAAAGTATTGAAGTAAGAATGTAAGTAGTCCTGTTCATTTACTCTAATTAATTGCAGTAATGTCCTGATCTACAGGGAATTTCCCTAGAAAGAGAAATGGAAAAAGGCAACTCTGATGCTACTTCTTCACTCTCATTGGTGGAAATTCACTCCAAAAGAGCAGCTCTGGGAAATCTGGGGGAGAAGAAGAGGATCCAGACACAAGTGGTCTTCAGCAAGTATCAGAACACATGGAGGGCTTGTGAGGACACACTCAGCGCTGGGCCCTCCCCTCAGAGTTTCTGGTTCACTTCTAACAAGTTCCCAGGAGATGCTTCCTGTTGCTGGTCCAGGCACCATACTTTAGTGCTATGGTCCTAGGCCAATTGATCCACAGAGTAGAAGGCAATGTAAGCTCTGGAATCAGCCAGGCCTGGGTGCAACTTACAGATCAGCTAACTAATTCCAAGACCCTGTGGAAATACCTTAACCACTCAAAGAGACACACTGCTCATCTGTGGATGAGTGACAGTAACCACACCCCAGTGCTTCAGTAAAGAAGAGGGATGTTCAGCATGACACAGTGTCAGACTCCAGAGATGCTGACCTTAGCAGAAGCAAAGGCACAGCTTTCCTATGCCGTCAATCAAGCATTCATCACCGAAAACCAGGAAAGGATGCGCGTTTACCATGGCAGTATTCCCTCTGTGCCCCTTTGGGTCCATCTTTTTAAAGCGCTGTTCTTAAGTAGAGGCCAGGATAAACTACAACATATAATAATAATGACCGTCACTGACTGCTAATGAGTGCTTCAAAGATGCTGGGCACCATGCCAAAAGAGGTATCATATTTACACGGAAAGTTCCTAACAACCATTGTAGGAAGCACCATCCCTACAAAAGGTAACTGAGAGGAAACCAAGTCTCAAACAGGATTAGTGACTTACCTGAGATTAGCCCACCAGTAAGTGGCAAAATTGGGATTCCAACCTAGATGGGTCTACCTCCTGAGTCCAGGTGCCAGCCATCATCATGTGGGCTTATGATATTTGGCATTGACTCTGTACTTTCCAGCCTACACAACACTTCTTTGCTCCATCATTGAGGCTGTCCTCCCACCACCCTATGAGGTATGCCAGGGAAGCATTACTCTGTCCATTTTACAGACTCAGAAAGATAATAGGTGACACAACCACCAGGGCTCAGAAGCTTCACATGCTGCCATTCACAGCACTATCTTTTCATCATACACAGACAAGCCCAGCTACCATTATGTGTTATGAATATACCTTCTCAGGAAGAAGCAGACAGCTGGTCACAAGCGTAGGTGGTAGGTCCAGTCCCTGTTTCCATGGAGTAAAAGACTGTCCAGAGATCCAGCATTAGCTGCAGTGGCCATGAGAAAGCTAGACCGGAAGTAAGAGACATTGGCTTTGAATTTGTGACTTCTCTACTTACTTTCTGTGTGCCTATGAAGAAATCGTGAAAAATCTCTGAAAACTTTTTAAAAGCTTCAGCAGCTCAGTGATGAGTTATGGGCATTAGAAAAGATATGACAGAGAAAGAAAAGTCAGAAAAGGGAATAACAAGGAACCTCATACCACCCACTCCTCATACTAGTTTAAGTATCTACTCATATGTGTTAAAAGATGCTTGCTCCTTGGAAGATAAGCTATGAGCAACCTAGGCAGCATATTAAAAAGCAGAGACATCACTTTGCTGACAAAGGTCCATATTGTCAAAGCTATGGTTTTTCTAGTGATCATGTACGAATGTGAGAGCTGGAGCATAAAGAAGGCTGAGGGCCAAAGAATTGATGCTTTTGAATTGTGGTGCTGGAGAAGACGCTTATGAGTCCCTTGACAGGAAGGAGACCAAACAAGTCAATCCTAAAGGAAATCAATCCTGAATAATTCATTGGAAGGACTGATGCTCAAGCTGAAACTCCAATACTTTGGCCTCCTGATGTAAAGAGCTGACTCATTGGAAAAGACCCTGATCTGGGAAAGATTGAAGGCAGGAGAGGAAGGGGGTGACAGAAGATGAGATGGTTTGATGGTATCACCAATTCAACGGACATGAACTTGGGCAAACTCTGGGAGATACTGAAGGACAGGGAAGCCTGGAATGCTGCAGTCCATGGTGTCATAAAAAGTCAGACATGACTTAGCGATTGAACAACAACAACACATGTGTTAACCAGAGGGTGGGGCTTTCTAGTTTCTCAAACTAAGGGTAGATTAAAAAGTGATCCAGCTCCAAAGTAGTCATGGTTATCACAGGGCAGAAATAACATTATCATCTGTTGTGTATTGGACCTTCCGATAAGGTGCTTCAAATCAATGTATATATTTAGTTTCATCCTTTTAGAGCACCATGGGAGTGATACAAATGTCTGGTCTTCCATTCGAGCTTAGTTAAGAGAAGTCAAGCTACCCATCTAGACACAGACCTAGAGCTTCCAATGATCTCTATTTCCATGAGAAACTCCATCAAGGTGGGGAGATAAGGAAGCCTGTTGCTCACCCACCAGTGGTGTGCTAAGCGGGCTCCCCGTGCTCTTGAGAGCCTTGTGAGTACATCTCTTCCCAACTCTGCTTCCAGTCACTTCATGTTGACAGCTTGAAACCAGTCACACGGGAGTATTTCCCCAAGGAAATCACAAATGTTACCAAGCAGGGCTTCCCTTTCCACCAAGTGACTTCATCAGCCCATGACTGTCTGCTTCCCTCTTCACACCACTCGCTGGAGAGGTCAAAACCTGTATTTCTTTTCAGCCAAGGTGAATCTCCCAGAAGGCAACAGAGAAGTTACAAGGTACTAAACCACTACTTAATATTTCTGGGAGGAAAACTAAAGTTACTGTGATCAAAAATTGTCTTGACTTCAAAAGACTCTGTTCCCTTTCTGTCCTCACAGGATGGGTGGTGTTCATTACCCCCAGAGCCCTAGCAAAGCACTGAGTATGCTGGGAACATTGTTATATAGGTTCTGTTTGGCCTCTTCAGACCTCACATTGAGTGAAGAATATCAGTCCCAGAACATAAAAGCATCAGCAGTGTCTTCTTCTCCATCCCAGCCTTAGGACTCAATGAAGAGAAGCTGTGAAAATGTCAGGCAGCAAAGACAAAAAGACACATCTTCACTTAATCTCCAAGGTATTCCTTTCTAGGGATCATGAAGAGGCCTCTCTCTCCAGCCTCCTGGAAATGAAGCAGTCTTTTCAGTGTTGATACTGAAAGACTCTTTTATTCTGTGGTTCGAAGTAGGGAAATTCCTAGGAGGTCAGTCCCTCTTCCTCTTTCTAAGTCTCCATCTCCCTCTCAGTAGGATGATTTAACTAATCAAAAGAGGTCTTTACTTTCTCTTGCCTTTAAATTGCCCTTCACACTCTGCATGCTGCCTGGCGCTCCTTAGGAGCTTGTCTCTGAAGCTTCTTTCTTAGACCTTCACAGTTCTTAGGATACAAGAAATTTTGCTAACAGCCTTTTTTTCTTCTTTTGCAATTCCACAAGAGCAAAAAAAATAACAGCCTTTGATGTTTCTTCATTTGATAAAAATAAGTGAAAGTTTAAAAACAATACCAAGGGAGACTTCCCTAGCAGTCCAGGGATTAAGACTCTGTGCTTCCACTGTAGGGGGCGTGGGTTCAATCCCTGGTCTTTAAACTAAGATCCTGCACGCAGCCAAAAAGAAAACAAAAAACCTGAAAAACTAGCAACAGAAACCTGCCTCTTGTCTGCCCCACTTTATTCTGGTGGAAAGTCCCTTCCTTAGCCTTTCCTGTTACTCTTTTCAAGGGTCACATATTTCTTCTGTTTGCTACAAAGCTCTTCTCTCCCTCTGTGGTCTTGCAATCTCATTGTCCGGTCCAAAAGACAGCTGGTCAGAGTTCAAGCTCCCAGTGTAGGTGACGGGGCAGGGGGTGGGGGGGAGTGATTTGGGGGCGGGGAGTCTGTGGAATACTCTTGGGGGAAACAGAGAAAAAACTTGAGCAAAAGTTGAACTGGGGATAAATACCAACCAGAAGCCCAAGGCTCCTGCAACCAGACAGGGGACCGTCAGTCATGATGTGAGCCCACACCTAGAGTTTGAATATTTCCTTCTTTAGTGAAGAATAAAGAAGAGATTAATTTAGGAAAAATAGGTGGATTTTAATTCCCTAGTCTAACCTTTCAACGAAACTTTGCTTTTCACTAAGCAAACATTTTCTGAGGGAAAAATTTTTCTCATGAACAGAACACGCTGCTAAAGAACAAAAATAAACAGTTAATAAATGAAAAGGAACTACACCCCCCCCCCGCCCCCACCAAACAAACACAGAATCACTGAGGGTGGAACCCAGGAATCTTGGCCTTTGTTTTTTTTTAAGTTGACCAAATGCAGCAATCAAAGTTCTCCAGAGAAAAAGAATATGAGACTATATCTATCTACCTGTCTATCTATCAAAAAGGGACAAACAAGGAGAAAGATTTATTTTTAATAATTGGCTCATGTGATCATAATGGGTTGGCAAATCTGACGTCTCCAAGGTAAGCTTGCAAGCTGAGAATTCAGACAAGGGTTGGCTGTTCTTCACCTAGTTCATGACAAAGAACTCTTAAAACCCTAGTGATTTCCTGAGTGTTGGTGGTAATAGGTGCATCTTACATATAGCTCCTAAACCCCTTAGAATTTCTTGTATAATAGTAGTAGATGCAAACCTATAAAATGTCAGCAAAATGACTTCAACCATAGCTAAAGTGATAAAACCTCATGACTGAGTAGGGTTTATCTCAGAAACACAAGGATAATTTAACATTTAAGAATCAATCAGTGTAATTTACCATGCTATAGACCAGCAAAAAATAAATTATATGATGTTCTTAATAGATGTAGGAAAGAAGCATTTGATAAAATCTAATATCAACTTCTTATTTTAAACCTCACATAAAACAAAGAGTGGAAGGAAACTTTATAATATATAAAAATATAAAAATACTTTTGAAAAGTTCCATTAAGATAACTGATTTTATTAAAAATACATAAATTACAAATTTACTTCAAGAAACCAATAGCTATAAAAGTATTTTAAATGTAGTCAATTTTCTATTGTTACCACACCTAAGTTATTTCCTTAGTTAACTCTTCAAAACTTTCAAGAGAAAAGCTAATTCTTATGTTATAAACTCATAAAAAGTAGGAAAACTGAGCAAACTTGCCAACTCAATCTAAAAGCCCTTTTCCACACATTACTTGTTACACGTACACAAAAGTAGAAAAAGTAGGTCAACCTCACTTATGTTTATAGATTTCTCATATTAAATAAATATTAGCAAATCTAACCTAGTGGTATATTAAGGAAAAATAAATTATGCCCCAATAATTCAGGGATGCTTCACATTAGAAAATCTACTCTCATAGACTTCAACTAGCTGATTAAAATATAAGAACAATATGACCACTTTAATAAAAAGATGCTAGAAACAAATAAAATTTAATATTTTGTATTTGCAGATCAATGAACTCAATAAGCTAGATTGATAAAATATTGATAAAAATATCTACGCTAACATTTTCAAAAGGTAAAACATTCCTAAAATCATTTTATAAGATGATTAAGAATGGCCACTGTTACACTTGCTAATCAACACTGAACTGGAGAATGAGTAAATGAATTAAGAATAGAAAGAATAAAGTGTATTATCAGTGAAAAGAAGATATAAAGCTATCCTTTGCATAGAAATGGAATGAAAGACAATGGCCAGCTCTTATTACTAATAGGAAAGCTCCAGGAGTTGGTTAATACCAACAAACAGCCAAAATAACCAACTAGAAAATGACATGGTGGGAAAAAAGATCACAAAATACAAGGAAAAAAAAAAAGAGTAAAAAAAAAAATCAGCAAGAAATACACAAAACAGGAAAGAAATAATTTTTGAAATTTTATAAGCTCAAATAACCCCAAATGCAAGGAAAAACGGGTCATTTTCCTGCCTGGAAAGACTTTAAAATGTCAGTTCTATTTAAATTAATCCATAAATCAATCACTTCCCAAAAAATCTCAAGATTTATGACTAAAATTATGAACAATGTAAAAATTGCAGGAATGAGAAAGATCTTTTTATAAAACAATGAGAGGATTTAGAATTGTCAAATATAAAGACATTGACAAATAGAGCAACAAAACAGATTGGCAAGTACAGAAGCAGATCCATATTGTGCTCTATTGATCCATTGTGTAGAGGGTATGTGCTTCCTAGATTCAATCAAGACGACCTACTCCCCATGTCTGAACTTCTTGCTAAGTGGAGACTCTGGGGCCCCCAACCATCACTTTTCCTCTAGTACTGCTGGGTATCTCGTTTTCCCTGAGAGACTTAAGGCTGGGTTCCAGTATTACATCATTGTACTTGCTGCAACGGGGTCCCAATCACTTCAGTGCCCAGGCCTGACCCTATCATATCCATAGTTGCTCTGACTTCCTTTGAAGCAGGGAGAGAGGGGTAATAGTGTGAAAAATTAACAAACAGAAACCTCAGTTAAATAGAACTGAGAAACAAGAAGGGGTAGCTCTCATGTCCTACAGTGATAGCAGAGCCCAACAGGAGAAGAAAGATTTCCTTCTTTTTCCTGGCAAGAGCTCAGTCCATAAGAGAGGATCACAACTCAGCCAATGAAAAGCCATGAGCTCTTTGATTACTACAACCATCCCAACTTCCTTTGTCCTTCTATAAAAGAATGCCCCTTGCATGGGGACTTGCAAGGGGCTCACCATGGTTGCAGACCTTGAATTACAATTCTTTCCTGAGCCTGAATAAACCCATTTTTTGCTGAAGAAATAATTGGCAGTCAATTAGTTTTAGGTCAACACTGGTTAATAACTGAAAAGTGCTTTAAAGTTAATTATATTGGGGCAAAATTTGACCAATGAGCAATAGATAGGGGACAAGATAAAGAAAGAAGCCTATATATAAATTTCTTGTTCCTCCTCCTGACCCCTTTCAACAGATTACAGCAAGACAGACCGATTCCACATGGCCTCGCCAGACCTAAAAGACTCAGAAATTAGCTTTTTCTTTTTGAGGCTGGATGAGTAATTAACTACTTTGTATTTACTTCCTTTCCTTTACTCTCTCACACCTTTTTATTTCCCCACATTCTGAGGGCTCTGACTTGCATCCTGTACTAAATCAGTTTCATATAGTCTTTGCTTCAAGCTGTGTTTCTGAGGGAACTCAAGTGAAGACACAAACATAAGAATATGGAAATTTTGCATATAACAATCACAGTATTTCAAGTAGTTTAGATAATATTGACAATTTATAATTGAGTGCTGACAACTGGCTGTTAATTTTAGAGAAATAAGCTTCCTGCTTTACACAAAAATAAGTTTGATATGAATTAAAGACACAGATACAAAAGACAAAACTATAGGACACAAGGGGAAAATATTGAAAAATATTTCTCATGCTACTCCAGATAGAGAGGGGGTTTTGTTTGTTTTTTAGCAACACAAAATCCAGACATCATAAAGAAGAGAATTTAACCCTCAGCCATCCAAATGTAAAGCTTTTGTAAGAAAAAAAGACAATGTGGAGAAGGTTAAAGACAAGGAGATGACTGGAGGAATATATTTATAAAATCAGAAAAAGCACCTGCAAATTAATATGACTAATACAGATATCCTGATAAGTCAGTCCATAGTTGAGGGTCAGTCAGGAAACCAGAAACACATTAGGTATTTCATGTGCTGTGCTTAGTGGCTCAGTTGTGCCCAACTCTTTGTGACCCCATGGACTGGAGCCTGCCAGGCTCCTCTGCATACGGGGGACTTAGTACAGGAAACTGATAATCCTAGTGTTGGAGAGTTGAAGGAAAAAAGAAGCAGGAAAAAGTTTGTCTTCTCTAGTGCTGAGGGAACAAGAGCATAAAGAGGTTCAGAACCTGAACTTGTTGGGGAGTTATGGGACTTGTTCTAAGGTGGCTGCAAGAAGCTGGCAGCTGGAGCTAATTACCATTGGTAGAGCAAGACCAGTTGCCACAGGAAGTCAGTCCCTTCTCTCTCTCACATTTTTCCACCTCCCTCTAATATAGACACCCTCCTGCTGACAGAGCCAAGGAAGTGAGGATGACAGAGAATTTCGGTTTTCAGAGTTTCAGCTTCAGCACAACAGAACAGAGTAGAGAAGGATGGATTTGGAGTTGAGATAAACACAACAGGTCAATAACCAGCAGAGTTATGGACAATTAAATTTCTAAAAGAAGTCAGATGGCCAAAAAGATAATTAAGTTGGTTTTTCCTTACTAGTGGCCAAGCAAATGCAAAGCTCAACGATGATGCCATTTTTCTACTGTCAACTTAGAAAAATATAGAGTGATAACACCCAGGGTTGACAGAGCTCGGGGAAATAGGTCACCTCTTAGAGTTTGATGTGGGTGCAAAATGCCCTCACCCTTTGGAGGCATTGGCGGGATCTGTCAAAGTTAAAAATCAGGCCTACTCTTCAGACTGACTCTCCAATACATTGGCCACCTTCTGTGAAGAGCCGACTCATCAGAAAAGACCCTAGTGCTGGGAAGAGAAGGGGACAACAGAGAACAAGATGGTTAGATGGCATCACTGACTCAATGGACATGAGTTTGACCAAACTCCGGGAGATGGTGAAGGACAGGGAAGCCTCGTGTGCTGCCGCCCATGAGATCACAAAGAGTCAGACATGACTTAGCTCCTGAATAACAGCTCTTCAGACTGGGAAATACTGGTCATGCACACAAAATGTAGCAGCCTTTGTAAAAGTAAAAATAGCAACAACAACAACAACCCCTAAATGTGCTCCTGTTGAAGAAAGAAGGATACAACCTCCAAAGTATAAACAGCAATTACTTTCAGAATGGAATAGAATTGGGAGGGTAGGTTATGGGAAGAGGGAAGCTTTTACTTTTTAATCTATGTACATATCTACTGTATATATCTATATACATATCTACTTAAAAGTTTTACAAGAATACAGAATCACACTGCATAATTAGAGATGACTCTTTAGTACTGAAATAATTCTTTTCAAGTGTTTAATTATATTTATTATTTTTATTTAAAATAACATTAGTGATAAATTGCTAAATTTGCAATCGAGTATTTTTTTTTCTACTAGGACAGATCCTCTTGAATGAGAGAGAGAGGAGACTCTATAGTCTGTGCTGCTGCTCCCTATCCCTGGGTGTGCCCACAAGGGAGATGTCATGAAGCACCATCCATCCTCTGTCTGATGGAGGAAAATGACTTGAGGACCATTGTATGCCATTTCCAAGAAGCAAAATTTCTCCAAGCCTCAGTTTGTTTTCACCTTCAAGGTTCAGAAAGCCATTTCTCACTGCCCCCATCTCTGAGAATTATCTTCAGAGTATTGGACATATTGAAAAACAACAAAAAGTAGAGAAGGACTAAGTGGCATAGAGTTGAGCTGTAGAGATGACACATCACAAATACTACAGAGAAACTCCAAGGTAAGAAAACCTCAAAGGCCAGCTTGCCATTGTTCATGTGACTTTCTTTCAAAAGCTCTCCGATGATTTTTTTCCCTCAGATCTGGAGCTGAAGACCTTGTTCCTAATTTTCCTATTTAAATCATTAAGGTTTCTCTATCTCAAATACTTAAAGATTTAAGTACATACCCCTATCACTCCCGCTCCTTTAATTCAAGAACAAGAAAACAATTTTAACTCAAGACCCTCTCCTGAAATCAAACATATGGTCCACACACTGGGTTTCTCAGAAAGATATAAATGAGTAGAGGGAAGAGGCTGTGGCATCACACATATTGGGATGAAAATCTTGCTCACTACCATGGCTACCACAATGTGGTTAAGAAGGAAGGAGAAAGAACAGGACAGAAAGAGAAAGCCAACACAGCCTTTTATTTCTATCCAAAGATACAGCAAGGTAAGAGCCCATAATACAACCCCTCAGATTCTTACTCTTAATGATCTCCAATCCTCTTGCTCCTGCATCACACAGAAGCGATGTACAGTAGAGACAAGAGCACTGACTTGGAGGGGGATAGGACTTGGAGTCCTAGACTTATTTTTAGGAAGCGTGACTTTGGATATGTCACTTAACCTTTCTGAGAGATTTAGTTTCCTCGTTTATAAAATGAGAATCATATCTGTCATTTCAGATCACAAAGTATTATATCTGTGTATCAAAGCCACAAGGCTTAAAATGTTTCTTCATTAGCCATTGCTGTTACTTCTTTGCCAGGGTCTTAGTAACTGAGTTACCCCATCATTTGAGCTAAATGTCTGCTCACCAAGATTGATCATCCACCAGTACAGCTGAAGTTATGACCTCACAATGGTTCACAGTTTCCCATCCCTTGAAAACCAGGATAGGCTATTCAAGCTACTCGTAACTAATAATTCCAATGTAAAAATTCCCAATCCCTTAAGGCTAAGCATCTTGCTGCAAAACATTTCTTGAAAGGAGGTCTTGTTAGTGTTAGAATGTTTCAAATGTAAAATTCCTAAATTTGTTCCTCACAGACTAATCTCATGAAATGCTTAAGGAGGGGGTGGGATGGAAGGGGAGAAAATTCTAATTAAGTTTGGGAATAATCCACACTAATTCCCTCCCTTTGAGGTTCACAATAAATGCTAGCATAGAAGTAGACACCTGTGCAACTTTCAGCTCAAGACTTCCAAATTACTTTGACTAAGGAGGCCATCTGACGTATTGGATCCCTGAGAAGTGGAACTAAGACAAGGATTTGAATGCAAATAGTTTTTTTAAGGAAGTGAGAAATGAAATGGGATGGAGGACACAAATATTGAGTATGTTAATGAGCATGTTACCTCTATTGATGCCTCTAGGGACTTCTAGGGAACAGTGTTGATCATAACTCAGAGCTGTGCCACCTAAGAATCAAAGAAGCTGAGGTTTTCATCTACCGATTCCCTTCCATCCTTGGCCAAAGGCTAATCCCAGGGCCATCGACTTCTGCAGCACCTTATGTCCTGCAGTGGGTTTGAGTTTAGAGACAGCCCTTGGGTAAAGACTAGAAGCTTGCAAGAGGAAGCCAGCAGAGCTCCTGAAACAGTGTCTGCCAAGAAGAGATGAGTGGCTAGTACCAGCATCCCATACATTGTGTGACAAGGTGACATCAGCACTTTGTGGGCCTAAAATCCCATGGCCCACACTGTGAATCTAGGAGAAGTTTTGGAGAATGGTGAATTCTGATGATGGGCTTCCTAGGTGGCTCAGAGGTAAGGAATCCTCCTGCCAAGCAGGAGACATGGGTTTGATCCCTAGGTGGGGGAGATCCCCTGGAGAAGGAAATGTCAATACACTCCAGTATTCTTGCCTGGGAAATCCCATAGAAAGAAGAGTCTGGCAGGCTACAGTCTCTGGGGTCACAAGAGAGTCGGTTAGACATGACTTAGTGATTGAACAACAGCAAAGCCTGATGACATCCATTTGGGTGGCTCTTTTTTCTATTAGGTTAAAGGTTGAGGAGAAGGAAAATGGTGAGATGAAGAAAACAGAGGGCATCAAATATGACTGAGAGAATTCTGTTGTTCCTCTATCCTCCAATGGAACCTGGTCTCATTTCTATCAAGACTTATTACAATGACTATGACCTTTAACTTGTTTTCCTCTCACCGAAACATGTGCCACGTTCTAGGCTCATAACATTAACTCCAATAAGCTATATTCTATCTTCCACATTCTATAATAGAGAAAGTAAAAGAGACAGAAGCATTTTTCTTAAGTAAGGCTAAGAAACTGGATCCATCAGGAGGCTCATCCCCTAGGATGCTGCTGCTGCTGCTAAGTCGCTTCAGTTGTGTCCGACCCTGTGTGACTCTATGGACAGCCTCCCACCAGGCTCCTCTGTCTAGGGATTCTCTAGGCAAGAATACTGGAGTGGGTTGCCACTTCCTTCTCCTCATCCCCTAGGATACTGCTTCTTATTTTAAAGATTTGGGTCTTCAAAGTAACAGCCAGTCTAGAAAATGATAGCACTCATCCATTCAGAGGGACCATCACTTATCAAGTCAGTACTACTGAGTCTGTGCAGAAACATAAAATCACCCATGATATTTAAGCCTGCCAGAACAACTCAAAGGGAAGAAGGTGGGAGAGGTAGGCAGATGCAACCCTAACATGAGAACATTGGTACCAGGCTGAAAGTTCAGCAGTAATTTGCCAAGAATAGATCAATAATGATTTAATTGTTTAACATCATCTGAACCATGAAGTTACAATTGCATTATGGAAGTAAAACCTGGACATTTTCCTTGGACACTGGTGATAAACAGCAGCTTTCCAGCTACCGTATTTCTCATTATACACAATCTTTTGACCCAGTTAAATATGGAGGTCCAGCAGATTAAGAGGCATACTAGATTTCAAATAGACAAGCTTAATAAGAAGATCTCACCACTTTGTACCTATGTAATTCAGTTCATTCAGCCATTCATTTAGGAAATATATGACTGCCGCCTACGTGTCAACACAAGACAAAATCATTGTCTTCAAGAAGCTTACATTCTCTTGAAAGTAATGGAGACAATTATCCTTCAGCATGCTAAATGCCATAATAAAAGATTTCTGCATGGGCTGGAAGAGAACATAAGGCAGGCATCCACCAGTCCTTAGGGGTGAGTCAGGATTTCTAAGAGGAGATAGTAAGGTGAGGAGGACTTTTAAAGTATGATAAGAAAACTGCTGAAGTGGTTAGAACGAAGGCATTAGCCAGTTGATACACATCAGAGGATCCCCGAAACAGGATAACTCTGGGTCAAAGCAAGGTTGGAGTTCTCTACAAGGATGAGTAGTGGAGACAGGACTGTCTGTATAGTGTTTTCTTTGACTGGTGCAAAACCTTCAGTTAGAACAGTGGGCGCTAGTTCTAGTTTTCATGCCTCTTGTCCTCCAGTTCCTGAGAACACTACTGTTCTGATAAATGTCAGAACATTACTTGAAAAAACTGTTTTAGCAAGTCTTGCAGTTTATTCAATTAGTTAACATTCAGGAGCAGGGAAAATAACCAAAAAGGAAAAAAGGTGGAAAGAGGAAAAGTAGAGAAAAAAGGCAAGGGTAGAAGTCAAGAGAAACTAGAGATCCTTTGTGACATCTCATTTTCTCCTTTTCCAAAAAAAGACTCTCATTAATGTCACGGGCCTCTTTTTCTTCACCTTTAAAGAGAAAACAGGAAGGGGATATCTATATCTAGAAAATGCTTAGTTAGGTTTCCTGAGGGTTCAGCAGGGGGTGGTTTCATAGAATCCTCCAGTCAATGAATACTCTAGCCTTCAATATTTGCATGAAGGCCACTATGCCAATGTTCAAATGTTGAAAGAAAGACTTTCAAAAGAATTGGTGTGATCTTGTGATATTTGCATTTGATCTTGGGCAGCTAATGTTGGCTGCCCTCTCGGGAATTTCTTCTTTCAACCCATTAAGTGTTTTATCCAAGAGGAACAAATTGGTAAAAATGTTTACACTGAAATATGAATAAATACATAACACGTATTAATATTTTACTAATAAGCCTTAAGATCTGCTAGAATGAGCATGATATGTGGCAGGTTCTGCCAGCTGAGATGAAAGACTCAAACATGGTTTGATATTCTCAGAAGTAAGACACAGACTGTACTCAAGCTGTTGTTTCTAATGCTGTGAATAATCACAAATACAACTACACATACGGATGACAAGATTTCTGAGCAAAGGAGACAGTAAAAAATTTCCACAATTCAATTGCTTTGCCAGTGGTAAATTTTATGTTGAAAGAGGTTAGAAACTAAGATATTCTCTTGAGCAAATCACTTCTTTTCTGTGCAAGGGACCTCAGTGTCTTCACCTGAGCTATGTGGATATTGAAAAGAATCATTTTTGTTGTTTAGTCACTAAGTCATGACTGACTCTTTGAGACCCCATGAATTGTAGCCCTCCAGGCTCTTCTGTCCATAGGATTTTCCAGGTAAGAATACTGGAGTGGGTTGCTCTTTCCTTGTCCAAGGGATCTTCCCCACCCAGGGATCAAACCCGTGTCTCCTGCATTGGCAGGCGGATTCTTTACCACTGAGCCACCGGAGAAGCCCCGAAGGGGATCACAGGCAATGGTAATTCTTTCTTAAACATTTCAACAGTGTATGCTGGCTCTTGTGCCAGATATCTGCATGGAGACTGTTTCAGCTCTGGACCTCCCTGCTTGATTTCACAGATTCCTTACTGCATGTTGGCACATTCTCCATTTTATGACATTTGAAAGTCTCACCTGAGGGCCAAAAATTGTGACACAGGGAGGAGAAAAACAGAAAGGGGGAAATGTAACCCATTTCTCATGAAAAAGTTCTTCCAGGCCCAGAGATTTAGGTATCCTTGGGTATTAGAGAAAGGAAGCCTACAGTTTTACTGTTTATAGCAGAAGCATGGAGAAGGAAGATGGATTACAACAAAAAGAGATGGCCCAGAAACAAAGCAAACCACCCTGGTAGGAGCTCAAACAATTGGTTTTGTATTGGAAAACTAAAGGACACAAAAGCTAAGAAAAGAAAGCAATTGTAAAAAGTATTTGATAAGCTGAAAAGCCTCACAATATAATCTATTGTAACTCTTTCTGTGCGTGCTCAGTTGAGTCTGACTCTTTTGCGACCCCAAGGACTGTAACCTGCCAGGCTCCTCTGTCCATGAAATTCTTCAGGCAAGAATACTGAAGTGGGTAGCCATTCCCTTCTCCAGGGGATCATCCTGACCCAGGAATTCAACCAAGGTCTCCTGAATTGGCAGGTGGATTCTTTACCATCTGAGCCACTAGGGAAGTTTCTAGAAAGTAACTTTTTCTAGACCTTTGTAAATAGATCCCACTATGATTCCCAGCCTGGTGATTCCAACAGACTTACTAACACCATACATGGTCCTAGAGAATTCACTGGAAGGGGATCCACCCCCATTGCATCTCAAATACACAGAAATACCCACTGTGCCTGTTTCCTGATAAGACAAGCAATATTTTTCATTCACAAAAGTTGTGTGTGTGAGTGTGTGTGTGTAATCTGCTATACCAGGCATTATGAGATATTTCCAGCTCTCATTTTCTATCATTTCTATAAGATTCAGAACTTAAAAAAGTCACAGCAGAGCCAAAAAATTACTGACCCATCTGGGCCACTAAATTGCTTCACCGCATTGCGTACTCCAAGATTTCTCAACCTGACAATTCTAAAACTCACATCCCTATCACACTTCAGTTCAGTTCAGTCGCTCAGTCGTATCCGACTCTCTGCGACCCCATGAATTGCAGCACGCCAGGCCTCTCTGTCCATCACCAACTCCCGGAGTCTACCCAAACCCATGTTCATCGAGTCGGTGATGCCATCCAACCATCTCATCCTCTGTCGTCCCCTTCTCCTCCCGCCCCCAATCCTACCCAGCATTAGGGTCTTTTCCAATGAGTCAACTCTTCGCATGAGGCAGCCAAAGTATTGGAATCTCAGCTTCAACATCAGACCTTCCAATGAACACCCAGGATTGATCTCTTTTAGGATGGATTGATTGGATCTCCTTGCAGTCCAAGGGACTCTCAAGAGTCTTCTCCAACACCACAGTTCAAAAGCATCAATTCTTCGGCGCTCAGCTTTCTTCACCGTCCAACTCTCACATCCATACATGACCACTGGAAAAACCATAGCCTTGACTAGACGGAGTTTGTTGGCAAAGTAATGTCTCTGCTTTTAAATATGCTATCTAGGTTGGCCATAACCTTCCTTCCAAGGAGTAAGCGTCTTTTAATTTCATGGCTGCAGTCACCATCAGCAGTGATTCTGGAGCCCAAAAAAATGAAGTCTGACACTGTTTCCACTGTTTCCCCATCTATTTCCCATGAAGTGATGGGGCCAGATGCCATGATCTTAGTTTTTTAGATCCCCCAAATAAAGTAATCTGTGGCACACTGGTTAGGTTTTGGATACCATTTATAGAATGTGCAGAGCAAAAAAAAGAAAAAAAGAATGGAAATTAATTAAATTAATTTAAGGAAAGTAAGTCAGATTCCAGCCACCAGCAGAACATATTTTATGCAGTATTTTAATAATTTTCCTGTTAATTAATGCTTGTTCTTCTACTTTTAATGAAATAAAGAAGTTCTAAAAGTTTTAATTTCTTGCAGAGGAAGTGCGTCATGTTCTGGAGATTTGGCTGCAGTAACGCTCTTACTAAACTTTTTCCTCATGTATAAAAAGCTTACAGCATGAAGGATTTTTAACAGCAGAAGTCCTTAGGGATAGAAAAAGTAGAAAATTGAGACTGAGTATTAGAGGCAAAAATTTAGTTAGAAATTGCCTAGGAAAATTAAGACAAATATAAAATGCTTAAGTCCCCCTATCACTAGATCTGATAGACAGAATGCCTGATGAACCATGGATGGAGGTTTGTGACATTTTACAGGAGACAGGAATCAAGACAATCCCCAAGAAGAAGAAATGCAAAAAGGTAAAATGGCTGTCTGAGGAGGCCTTACAAATAGCTATGAAAAGACAGGAAGTGAAAAGCAAACGAGAAAAGGAAAGATATACCCATTTGAATGCAGAGTTCCAAAGAATAGCAAGAAGAGGTAAGAAAGCCTTCCTCAGCAATCAATGCAAAGAAATAGAGGAAAACAACAGAATGGGAAAGACTAGAGATCTCTTCAAGAAAATTAGAGATACCAAGGGAACATTTCATGCAAAGATGGGCTCAGTAAAGGACAGAAATGGTAGGGACCTAACAGAAGCAGAAGATATTAAGAAGAGGTGGCAAGAATACACAGAAGAATTGTACAGAAAAGATCTTCACGACCCAGATAATCATGATGGTGTGATCACTTGCCTAGAGCCAGACATCCTGGAATGTGAAGTCAAGTGGGCCTTAGAAAGCAGCACTACTAAAAAAGCTAGTGGAGGTGATGGAATTCCAGTTGAGCTATTTCAAATCCTGAAAGATGATGCTGTGAAAGGGCTGCACTCAATATGCCAGCAAATATAGAAAACTCGGCAGTGGCCGCAAGACTGGAAAAGGTCAGTTTTCATTCCAATTCCAAAGAAAGGCAATGCCAAAGAATGCTCAAACTACCACACAATTGCACTCATCTCACACACTAGTAAAGTAATGCTTAAAATTCTCCAAGCCAGGCTTCAGCAATATGTGAACTGTGAATTTCCAGATGTTCAAGCTGGGTTTAGAAAAGGCTGAGGAACCAGAGATCAAATTGCCAACATCCGATGGATCATCAAAAAAGCAAGAGAGTTCCAGAAAAACATCTATTTCTGCTTTATTGACTATGCCAAAGCCTTTGACTGTGTGGATCACAATAAACTGTGGAAAATTCTGAAAGAAATGGGAATATCAGACCACCTGACCTGCCTCTTGAGAAACCTGTATGCAGGTCAGGAAGCAACAGTTAGAACTGGACATCGAACAACTGACTGGTTCCAAATAGGAAAAGGAGTACGTCAAGGTTGTATATTGTCACCCTGCTTATTTAATTTACATGCAGAGTACATCATAGAAATGCTGGGCTGGAGGAAGCACAAGCTGGAATCAAGACTGCCGGGAAAAATATCAATAACCTCAGATATGCAGATGACACCACCCTTATGGCAGAAAGTGAAGAAGAACTAAAGAGCCTCTTGATGAAAGTGAAAGAGGAGAGTGAAAAAGTTGGCTTAAAGCTCAACGTTCAGAAAACTAAGATCATGGCATCTGGTCCCATCACTTCATGGGAAATAGATGGGGAAACAGTGGATACCGTGTCAGACTTTATTTTTTGGGGTTCCAAAATCACTGCTGATGGTGATTGCAGCCATGAAATTAAAAGACACTTACTCCCTGGAAGGAAGGTTATGACCAACCTAGATAGCATGTTGAAAAGCAGAGACATTACTCTGCCAACAAATGTCTGTCTAGTCAAGACTATGGTTTTTCCAGTGGTCATGTATGGTTGTGAGAGTTGGACGGTGAAGAAAGCTGAGTCCCGAAGAATTGGTGCTTTTGAACTGTTGTTGGAGAAGACTCTTGAGAGTCCCTTGGACTGCAAGGAAATCCAACCAGTCCATCCTAAAGGAGATCAGTCCTGGGTGTTCACTGGAAGTACTGATGTTGAAGCTGAAACTCCAATCCTTTGTCCACCTGATGTGAAGAGCTGACTCATTGGAAAAGACCCTGATGCTGGGAAAGATTGAGGGCAAGAGGACAAGGGGACGACAGAGGATGAGATGGCTGGATGGCATCACTGACTCGTTGGACATGGGTTTGGGTGGACTCAGGGAGTTGGTGATGGACAGGGAGGCCTGGCATGCTGCAGTTCATGGGGTCTCAAAGAGTCGGACACGACTGAGAAACTTAACTGAATGGAACTAAGTCCCCCTATAGTATTTTTAAAATAAATAAAATCAGCCTAAAATGACCCAGGCTTCCCAGGTAGTTCAGTGGTAAAGAATCTGCCTGCCAAACATGGGTTCAGTCTCTGGGTCAGGAAGATTCCCTGGAGAAGGAGATGGCAATCCACTCCAGTATTCTTGCCTGGAAAATCCCATGGACAGAGGAGCCTGGCAGGCTACAGTCCATGGAGTCACAAAGGAAACATGACTTGGCAACTAAACAAAAATGATGTAGTTAGACACCTATTCCACCCAGGTTTGCTGTTTTGTATATGACTTTATATCTAATAGATGGAATAGTTAGTTTATAATGGCTGCACCATGAGTTAAGAGACATAAGTTCTTCGCTCTGACAGTAACTAGTATGTGATTCACACATCCTCCCTGGACCTCCATCTTCTCATTTAAGAAATAGGAATGGTTAAGCATGTCCTGACTACTAGTTGAGAAATGAAACAACATACATAAAAATGCTCCAGTATTTTAAAATGTCATTTCATTTTAAGGAAATATACATACATATATACATGTTAAGGCAAATAATAAAGCAAATAACGATAGTGAAGCAAATTTAACACTATCTTGATATCAACACTATGCTTGCATACTTTGCCACAATACTTTCTCTGCAATAAACATTTTCCCTCTTTGGATCTTGGTTTCTTGAGAAATGACTGGACTTAAACCTAATAACACACAGGGAGCTGAGAGTCGCCTGGGTTTGCCTAGAGACGTGTGTTGTCCATGGGTGCCAAAGGCTGCACACTAGTTCTGAACCTCCACAGGGAACTCACCAGACAGGGAACCTAACTTAAGGCCAGGTCTGCCAATCCTCTTCCATCATCTTGCTTGTGGAAAAGACCAGCTTCTTGGAACATTGTCCTTTGTGCTAGAGATAAACTAAGATGCCCAGCATGCCTATTACCTCGTCTCCCTGAACACCCAGCTGGACTACATATTTTGGTTTCCCTTGCTTTAGGTGGGATATGTAGTTGAGTTTTAGCCGATGGGATGTGCGTAGAGATGAAGTAAGTCACTACCAGGCCTGACTAATAAAAGCCTCCCACGTTTGATGTCCCATCCTTTCTCCATCCACTTCCAAATGAAGATTCTGAGGGCTTAGAGAGGGTCAAGTCACAGCATGAAAACAGCATGACATGGACAGAGGAGCCTAACAGGCTACAGTCCATGGGATTGCAAGAGTCAGACACAGCTGAGTGAAGAAACCACCACCACCACCTTGACCAGAGAAAGGTTAACTGTCCAGAAACAACTGCAATAAACAGTCATACAAAGCAGAAATGAAGCTATTGTGCTAACTCCCTGAGAAGTTGAGGCTTATCTACTAAAACAACTCATATTCTCTACTTCAATTCAGTCACTCAGTCATGTCCAACTCTTTGCAACCTCATGGACTGCAGCACGCTAGGCTTCCCTGTTCATCACCAACTCCTGGAGCTTGTAAACAAGCTTAAACATAAAAGGAAATGTATTGACTCACATAACTGAAACTTTCCTGAAGCACTTCTGCTTCAGGAATGGCTGCATCTATGGGCTTGAATGATGTTATTGTGGCTGGTCCCTGTCTTTCTGTGCCCTGTTTTCTTTGACGTTCCCTTTATTCAAAGGTAGGCATTTCCTTCATGGTTCAGTATCAGTTCAGTTGCTCAATCATATCCAACTCTTTGCAACCCCATGGACTGCAGCACGCCAGGCCTCCCTGTCATGGATAGCATCACCAACTCTCGGAGTTTGCTCAAACTCATATCCATTGAGTCAGTGATGCCATCCAACCATCTCATCCTCTGTTGTCCCCTTCTCCTCCTGCCTTCAATCTTTCCCAGCATCCGGGTCTTTTCCAATGAGTCAGTTCTTCTCATCAGGTAGGCCAAGTATTGGAGTTTCAGCTTCAGGATCAGTCCTTCCAATGACTATTCAGGACGGATTTCCTTTAGGATTGACTGGTTTGATCTCCTTGTAGTCCAAGGGACTCTCAAGAGTCTTCTCCAACACCACAGTTCAAAAGCATCGATCTTCAGTGCTCAGCTTTCTTTATAGTCCAACTTTCATATCCATACATGACTGCTGGAAAAACCATAGCTTTCAATAGACAGACCTTTGTTGGCAAAGTAATGTTTCTGTTTTTTAATATGCTATCTAGGTTGGTCATAGCTGTTCTTCCAAGGAGCAAGCATCTTTTAATTTCATGGCTGCAATCACCATCCGCAGTGATTTTGGAGCCCCCCAAAATAAAGTCTGTCACTGTTTCCCTTGTTTCCTCATCTAGAAAGAAAAGTCATGTCCCTTAGAAAGACCAACAAATTCAGAAAGAAACTTAACACGTTATTCACTGGAGACACTGAAATACTTATTTTGTTACCCCCAGAGAAGCATCAATATGTTTTTAGAGTGATACCATTAACATTACTGTGCAAAGTTTTTAGAGCTTAAAATTGATCAAGGGTTCATCATACAACTTATTATTGGCATTATTCTTTCACATTTTGCCCTGTTAGGTTTTTGTTCCAATCCTGTGTATATTATAAATGTAAAATTTTCAACGATGACACATCATTAAATTTTGAGTGAAGAATATATTTTAGTGTATTGTATGCAGGTACTTTCTCTTAATTGTCCAAGTGACATATATACTAGTGTCTCAGAGGATTGAGAGTGCTTCAGAATAAAGCTCTGATTCAGGCAACGTGAATAGTAGACCTACAAAAAGACAAAAAACCTTAGGGATTGATTCTGAACTAGAAAGTGAAAGTGAAACTCTTGGTGTGGAGAATGCACCTTTACCTCTACAGAAGAGTGGATTGAAGACAACATTTCATGAAAATTAGAAGACTTTACAGGAGTGTCAGCTGTAGCTATTGAATGTAATAACCCTCAAAGCGTTAGAGAAATAACAGAAGTGATTTGCCGCCAGCCAAAATAAAAATTGCCAGCTACAGGAGTTAGTTTCTGGAAAAATCCTCCAGTCAATGATGAGCTAATGTGGCTCTCCTTAATCTTGCTTTTAGTAAGGACTCCAGGTAATCAAGTGAATTATTGGATTTGCTCGATTGCTTTCACATGACATACAGAATACAGGTGAAGAATTCTGTGTTCCTCTGACGGGGCCAAAGCCCAGCACTCATGGGTATTCTAGCTTTCAATTGACTGTCTATGAGGCCCACAGGACATCTTCCTTTTTGTTTTGAAGAGGAAATGTCTTTCAGAGAGTATGTCAGTGTATTCAGGCAGCAGTCATAAAGAGAAAGGTTACTATTGTATTCTTAATATAACTGTTCCTTGCAGCAGGTGGTGTCATCTGTCAGAATGACTTTCAGGAACTCCTAACGTGGACTCAACAGTCACGGTGACTCAGTCACATGCCCTTCAACAAGGGGATTTGGGCTGTTATTTAACTCTGATGCTTCCCTATTCCATAGTTAAATGCTCTTAATCCATTACAGAGAGAGAAAAAATGGAAATGAAATGGTATGAAGCAAAGATGCCTCACCACGATAGTGAAAATCATTCTAGAATATTCTCTCTCTGGTGGTCTCTTTAAATAAGACAGCAGAGACAACAGATATTCTGCCTTTTGCCCCTTCTTATACCCACACTCTCACTTTGTTTTTTCCCATTGGAAGTCATTTTTTTTAAATGTATGAATTGTGACATAAGCTGCATTTTTATATTACTTTTCAGACCCATTTTCATTAAAGATTGCTCTGAATTTCTTCACTATATGATATTCTTGGCATAACCCCCAGGGGCTCAGAAAAAGGTGTGATTCAGAAAACTGAAACCAAGGTGGGGCTCTATAAGGACAGCCAAACCATATAGGTCTCTGTGGAGACATGGTGTGAATTCCCCAGGTGAGCTGAAAATAATAGATGGCCAAAAGCGGCAAAAAGTCAAGAGTTCAGATCTAACCTCCACCTCATCCCACCCTCACTCTATTTTCTTTAGTAAGAAAAGAGAATCTACGGTGGTCCAAGTACCTTGGTGGCTTCTTTTGTACTTATTAATCAATTCATTTAACAGATATTTCCTGACCTTCTACCACATGTCAAGTACTGGCATGATCCAACTCCCAAGCTCACCAAAAGAAACTACACTGAAAACACCATTATTTTCAGTCTTTTTCATCACCAACAGATAATATTTCTGGTACATTAAACTTTAAAAGGCTTTAACTTTAAAGAAAAAAAAAAGACTTTAAAAGCTGGCCTGGGAATCTAATCATTATTTATCACATTATTTCATGGGAAAAATACAGTGAGCACTCCAAACAACTGCTTTTTATTTGTGCATAATTTCTCCTTCACTTCTTCTCAAAAGGATTTCAGGTGGTAGCTGAGGAAATATAGACTTCAAAAGCCATTTTAAGAAAGAGTAGCACAGTCTGCCAGAGATAAACTATTAAAATCGAGCTCTAAATCAGTTAAATGATTCACTGAACAAGAATATTTGAAAGTTTTTACTAGATGCCAGGCTTTCAGCATGGAATAAGATGGGAGTCTTTACCCACATAACACTAATATTCTAGTGTGTCAGAGCACAAAGCGTAGTGGAAGGATTCAAACAGTGAACAAGCATCACAAATAAGACTGAAATAAAAATTCCAGACAGTGACAGGTGCTGTGAAGACAACATGAATTATGATGAATGCTGTGTGTTGAAGAGCATCCCCCCCAAAATGCATTTCTACTGGGATCTCAAGATATGACATTATTTGGAAGTAGACTCTTTATAGATATAGTTAAGATGAGATAACCTTAAAAACAAATTCCAATATACATTAGGTGCAGACAAACTCATATGAGGTACCTAGAAAAGTCAAATTCATAGAGTCAGAAAGTACACTGGTAGATGACAAGGGCCAGAAGGTGGGTAGGGACCATGGGGAGTTAGTGATTGATGGGGACAGAGTTCCAGTTTAGGAAGGTGAAAAATTGGGGAGATGGATGATGGTGAGATTTGCATAGCACTGGGATGTACTTAGTGCCACTGTAAACATGGCTAAAATAGTATGCTTTATATTATGTGACTTTAACTACAAAAGAAAAAATTAAAGAAAAATGAGATCATCTGGATAAGGGTGGACATTAAAACCAATGACTGGTATCTTTATAAGAAGGCTATGTGAATACACAGAGGAAACACAGAGAGAAAAATGCCACATGAAGGGGGAGTCAGAAATTGGAGCCATGAGGCTCTAAGCCAAGGAAGGCCAAGGACCTCCAGCAACCATCAGAAGCTAGGAACAGGTATGGAAGGATTTTCCCCTAGAGCCTTCAGAGGGAGCATAGCCCTGCTGACACTGTGATTTAAGATTTCTATCTTACAGAATTGTGCGATTATTTCTCTTGTTTCAAGCCACGCAGTTTGTGGCTCTTTATTTCAACAGTCCTAAGGAAATAAATACAGTTGGAGTGATCAGAAGCAAAGCAAGCTAATTAATTAGACTGGATGAATTAAATGACCTTTCTTAAAAAGTGACATGTGAGCTGAAATATGCATGACACTAACTTTCATGCTGAGCTCCCTTGTAGACAAGGCAAAAAAGGAGGCTGTGTTTCTTTGCTATTAAAAGCAAGCACACATATTCATTGTGAGGAGAATACATTTTAGTAAAGACCTTACAAGAGATTTTAGGGGACTAGAACCCATTTTTACATCAAGGCCTCTGTCTTAAAGGCTAATTTTGCTCTCTTTCTTCCCAGAAGCTGATTTTTAAAAACCTAAGCCACCCCGTTGGTCTCAGGGTCTCCCTCTTTTCCTGGAACTAGAGAAGGTGTTTAAAGGCAGCAGGACTTAAGGCAAAGCAGAGCTGGCCCCAGCATTCTGCCTTGGCCTCAACTGCTACTAAATGAAATAAACTGCACTTTGGCCACAGTTTAGTTTTGCATGGTCCTCACTGGCAATGTGCGTCATCTGCTATTCCTAAAAGTTAAATAATTTAGTACAGAAAATAATACATGATATAAATTGTAGAGAACAGTGCAGAAAAGACATTGCACAGTATGGAAAAAACAGAATTTGGTCTTAAGGCCATTAACAGAAAGAGAAATTAAAAGACACAGCAGAGGGACTTCCTTGGTAGTCCAGTGGTTAAGACTTTGCCTTCCAATTCAGGGGGTGAGGGTTCAATCCCTGGTTGGGGAGTTAAGATCCTACATGTCACACAGCCAAAAAACCAAAACATAATACAGAAGCAATACTATAACAAATTCAATAAAGACTTTAAAAATGGCCCCCTTGAAAAAAAAAAGACATGGCAGAGAAGACAAAGATGGGCTCTGAGATCAGATCCTACAAGATGGAGAGTCAGGGAGGTGTCAAGAAATTCAGAAAAGCAGAGTGATTATTCTTGAAGTCGTAGCATTGATTAAATATCACTAATGAAAAAATGTCAGCTATAGATCTTTTCATGAACTTTTCAGAGTGTATAACATTCAGTCTGAATTAAGGCAACATAGCTAGTTCCACGGAGAAGGCAATGGCACCCCACTCCAGTACTCTTGCCTGGAAAATCCCATGGACGGAGGAGCCTGGTAGGCTACAGTCCACGGGGTCGCTAGGAGTCGGACACGACTGAGCGACTTCACTTTCACTTTTCCCTTTCATGCACTGGAGAAGGAAATGGCAACCCACTCCAGTATTCTTGCCTGGAGAATCCCAGGGACGGCGGAGCCTGGTGGGCTGCCGTCTATGGGGTCGCACAGAGTCGGACACGACTGAAGCGACTTAGCAGCAGCAGCAGCAGCAGCTAGTTCCATGTTCACCTTCTGTCAACATTAAGGACTGAGAACTGTAGAAGCTTTGAATAATAACCTTACCTCCTCCTCACCCCAACCTGTTCAATAGATTAGATGTGACTTTCAAACAGAAGCCCAATGAGTCCTAATTGGTCACGTCATCTGTTTCAGCCTTGCTCCAGAGAGCAGCTTATATGTTTCATGTAGAAACATTCTGCCTGTAAGTACATTTTTTCAAGAGATCTACTGTTTTGTGATTTTTTTCTTTTTCTTTTTCTTTTTTTTTTTTTTTAACAGAAAACCACTTATTTATATCCAGAAGAGTAGCAATAAAGCCATGAAGACTTGAACATTATTGTCAGGGACAAAGCCTCCAGAAAGCATCATCATTTTATTCCATAGAAAAGGCTGCCTTCAAATGAACTTTTAAGATCTGTTATAGCTTGAGCAGAACATTGCCCAGCAAGGTCAAGAAGACTCCTTTAGCTAGCTGCTCAGAGGACTCTGAAGAAGCCATTTGCCTTATGAATCCACTGTGGCTCACCTCTGGCACTTCCTCTGAAATCTCAGAATCTCAATTTTTGTCAGCACTGGAAGAGTGAGCTCAGTGATCTGGAGTTGACTCATGTTAACCCAAGCAGAGAGGCTAATGTCAAAGCCAGAAGGCCAAGCAATTTGTTAATGTGATAAGAAACAGAAATGCCACAAGAACCACAACTCTCAAGCAGATATGACAAAGGCATTGTCTGCCTGTAGACAAATCCATGTGAAATGTCAAAGGATACCCCAAAGAGAGACTGACGAACCAATCTCTATACTAAACAATGCAGGAAAATAAATTATCAAGCACATTCACTTTCTGTTGCCAGTGTCCACTACCGTTGAATGCTAGCCTGCCTGAGAGGAAGGTTGTTTAGCACCATAGCAAGCCAAGAAAGTTTCAGCCACCCAACCCCACCTCCCCAGTATAGATACAGCAGGTAGAGAAAACTGGAAAACTGTAGCTTCTGGCCTTCTTGGGCTCCCAGGGGCCCAGCCCCATCAGCAAGTGTTCTTTCGATAAAGGGCTTTGACTATCACAAGCCTCTACTGAATGCCTGAAACCTCCCATCTCAAGCAAAAACAACTACGCTTAGCAGTGGTGGGGAGGTGGGGGTGGGGAGCATTACCGTATATATCCTTTGGGGATGAGGATGGAGGCCACATCTGTGTTGTAGAAGTCAATCACATTAACATATTTAAATACTCCAACCTTGGGCTTTCCTGGTGGTCCAATGGGTAATACTCTACCCTTCCGATATAGGAGGCATGGGTTTGACCCTTGTTTGGGGAACTAAGATCCCACAAGCAGCATGGCAGTGCCAAAAAATTAATAAAAAAAAGACTTCAATCTTTCTTATTGCTTCAAACTTGAAATTCTTCTCGCTAGTTTGCCCTCCAAGCAGCCAACCTGCCCTTAGCAGTTACTACATCTTATTAAAAGGAACACTCTCTTATAATCAGTTAGACTCACAACCTTGAATATTCAATTTCTGCCAAACCATAGTTTAAATAACCACTTCAGAGAATCTGTAAACCTCAGGCCTACAGTCATAACTGGGTACACTCACTCTCCTAGGTTGATCTGTTCCCTTCTGCTCACATAGTCTCTTTCTCAACACTGTACAACACAACAATTAAGTTTCTGCTTAATGGTTTATGATAACATGTCCACCTTGTCTCTCTGAGAATAAACTCAGATGATCTTATATAAAGTTCTGTGTGTCTGCAAAGTCTGCAATGCCAGAGTTAGGGGTGTAATCAGTTTATCATTTTACAGCTGGATCAGCAAAGCCATAGTGTGTGTAGGCTTTACCTGTCTAACTCAAAGAGATCCCATTTCCCTGGTAACTGCGTTGGATTTTACTGTTAACTTCATGTCATGTCAACAGCCTTGATACGCTTGCTGAAGTCTTGGCCAGTTATCCAGCCACTGTCTCTCAAAATCCAACCCCCCATCCTATACTCTGTTCTGTGGTGCTGTGCCTTACTGTTGTTCAGTTGCTCATTGTGTCTGACTGTTTGTGACCTCATGTACTGCAGCACGCCAGGCTTCCCTGCCAGCTTGGTCATCTGGGTCTCAGTTAGGTTTTACCAATACGGGGCTCTAAAGAGAGACCAGAAGTTAGGAGGAAAGGGGCAGGATCTGCTGATTCCTGTTTGTCTATAGATCTCCTGTTCTTTCATTTGAAAAAGAAGCTACTCTCAGGCAAATGCAACTTGGCTAATTGAGTACAAAAGCTTTTAATTTTATTTTTTTTCCCCAGTTACTGTCAGTGTGGAAAGGATCACAGTTTGGTAGACCTAGCAGGCCCAGAGCCAAGGTTTTATGAAATTCAGGGCCAAGCCTGGCAAACTACATCCTGTAAGCCAAATAGTGCCTACCACCTGATTTTGCAAATAAAGTTTTATTGCAACACAGTCACTCTCATTTGTTTCTATAGTGTCTATGGCTGTGTTCACACTGTGACAGGGTTCAGTAGTTGCAACAGAGATCTTATGGCCCACAAAACCTAGAATATTTATTATCATCATCTGTCGTATCAGTAAACAAAGGATGTTGTGGCCTTCATGCCATCAGCCACTGGGCACCCTGAGGGGATTCAAGATGGAAGAAAAAAAAGAAAGAAAGAAAGCCAGGATACTGGATCTAGATAGTCAAAGTGCATATTAAAGGAATAATTTCAATGAGCCCATACCCTTACATCTTCCCTCACACAGGAAAGTGCTAAAAATTCATTAACTTGAGATGTCCAGCTTTTCCTTAACAGTAATCTCTTGATGTTCAGACCACCTGGGTTTTGTTGCATAACCTCCAATATATCCTGGTTCCTCCTTTACCTCTTCAGAGCAGTCCCTCAGGGCTATCTGAGAGGCTGCCTCTTGGACTTAAGCCCTCAGCAAGTCCACCAAATAAAGCCTAGTTCTCAACCTTTCAGTTCAGTTCAGTCACTCAGTCGTGTCCGACTCTTTGTGACCCCATGAATCGCAGCACGCCAGGCCTCCCTGTCCAACACCAACTCCCGGAGTTTACCCAAACTCATGTCCATAGAGGTGGTGATGCCATCCAGACAATTCATCCTCTATTGTCCCCTTCTCCTCCTGCCCCTAATCCTTCCCAGCATCAGGGTCTTTTCCAATGAGTCAACTCTTTGCATGAGGTGGCCAAAGTATTGAAGTTTCAGCTTCAACATCAGTCCTTCCAATGAACACCCAGGACTGATCTCCTTTAGGATGAACTTTAGGTTGTGTCTTATTTTTCAGTTGACATTGCTCTTTGTCAGAGAAAAGCTTACTATCTATAATCCCTCACTATAGTACCTTCACAGAGGTGTTTGCATCCTACTGATAACATTTCCATCCACTCTCACTCTCATGGGAAACCTGAAGTTAAGCCAAAACAAGCCCCTGAAACTGAGTGGAGACTTACACACTCAGGATGAGGATGAGGTAAGAGAGCATTTCACCCAAGAAAAAGTCAGCATGGGTTATTAACAGCCATAATGATTCCAGGAGAAAGGAGAAAGAGTGACTCTTTGATCTTTCAAAGGCCATAGTCATCTCAATCAGAGAAGACTTTCACAGTCAGGTACTGCACTTTCATCCATCTCCCAAACACGCAGCTGGACTTTGAAGCAACCAACAGCTTTTAATCTTTTTAGCTTCTTTTTAAAGGGGAGGATAGAAAGTGGAAACCCTCTTCACTAATGCTTTCCTATTTCCCAGAAGTAGATGAAAATCAGTTTTCCTCAGGTTTGTGTTTTAGATTCTGACTGCATATTCAATTAGGGGCTGGGTGTTAGGAGAAAAAGACTCAGGAGAAAGTAGAACATGTGGTATGCCCCAGTTCGAGCCTGAAATCCAATAGCGAGACAAGATTTACACACTTGAAAAGGGGGAGATAGAAAATGCATCAAAGTAGGGCTCATTCATTCATTTGGCAAAAATTCATTGGCTCTGGGGAGAAAAAGACGAAATACTGTATGTATATATATTTCACACATACACACATTAATATATATACTTTGTCCTCAAAGGAGTTACTAAAATCTAGTCTGGAGGTGATAAAGCCTTAGACTGAATCATTAAAATATCATTTGATTGGTGCTATAAAAAGCACAAGCTTTTTTTGGACACATGGGAGTAAATAACTATCTTGGAAGGATTGGGAAGGATTTGCAGAAAATATATTGGAACTGTCTTCAGAATACCTGGGAGATCATTGAGGAAAAAGTACAGTCCAGGCAGAGAGAAAGTTTTCACTGTGGTCAGGATGGCCCCTCACTCATCCTGATGATCCCAGTCTTCTAGCCAAACCCAGAGAGTGGAGAAGAAGGACCAAGGGTTGTGAAGCTCACAGCCTCTTAGGGATATTTACTGGCTTTATGACTGCTGCTGGCATTGGAAGAGGAAACGTGACACTCAAAGCCACACTTCACGTAGCTCACTGTGACAAAAATGTACTCTGGTCATACCCTTGTTTACAGTGACAAGTCCTATCCCAAAGATGCCTCAGCATTAACCTCCCTTCTGTCTCTGTAACAGTCCACATCCCACCACAAGCACAAAACAACAGAGCAAACAGCCCCAAAATGCCACCTTTGCCCAGTTTGTCCCCAGGAAATGTCTATCTTCTCAGAGTTCACTTCTCATCTTCTGCTCTCAACAAGCATTGGCTAAAGTGGTGCTTTTCAAGGTGTCTCCGGATCAGCAACATCAGAATCACCTGGGGAACTTGTTAGAAATGCAGATTCTTAGGCCACACCCCAGGCTTCCTAAATCAGAGACTCAGGGGGTGTGGACCAACAATCTGTGTTATCAAAGTCCAGTTTGAGAGCCCCTAGGCTACACATATCTATATGCCCGAGAATGATGCTTAGCATCCTAAAGGGTCTGTCCCATTAAAAAGTAAAAGTGAGAACAGGGTTCCGGTTCGACTATTACAAAAGGGAATACAGACTTCATTATATGGCCAATAGATTGGGGAAGAAAGGATGCTAGAAGACTGTGGGGGTAGGAGCAAGTAAGACAGAGGCAACTAGATGAAAAGTCCTGCCCATATTTCTGGGTTACTCTTGAAGCTTCTTAAGCTTCCTCTGGCAGAGAGCACTGAAAAGGCCCAGGAATCTGGAAGAGCAAGAACTTTGCTCTGGCTCAGTCCTACAATGGAAGTGAAGAAGCACAGAACAATAGACCACAAATGTAGATTAGGGCAAGGTCGTGAAAGGCTGACTCCTTCCTTTGCATTGGGCATTTTACTTCATAGAAAACAAAAATCCACTGAAGTTGTTTTGGGTATTTAGAGAAGAAAGAGTTTTATTTTGAACAGATAATTCTCATGGAATTTGTGTGAAATTCACATAGCAATATCTAGTATCACTGTATTTTTTTTTACCTATAACAGCAGAGTGCATACAGCTAAATCACACTGGGTTTAGTCTCCACTACTCATATCAGACCCCCATGTTTTACACAGTATCCACCAATCTCTAATATGGAACCGAGGTATTTAATGATCAGTAGAGAAGCTGTCTCAATCCAGGTTTGCATGTGCAATCAGGTTTGCAATATGATTTGAAATTGAGCTGTACTTGAGAACGTTTTCTGTTCCATAGCACTTATTTGGGATATCATTTTCTAAATGATATTACTAACCAGTTTTTCAGATCTCAGCTGGTTTTGGTTGGGAATCAAGCCAAACTAGAACAAATCCATCATACTGGCACCTGGCATCAGTGTTTCAAAGGATAAGAATTAGAAGACATAGCCAGTTATCAGACAGCATGTGATGCGAATGTCATGCAAATGAACAATGAACTCCTTTGCCAAGTTTTAATCTATAGTAGTGAATTGAAAAGAAGGTACCAGCCCTGATAATAATGCTGTTTCCTCAGTCTCTCCACACACAACTGACTCTGCTTGTCTGTTCAAACTACTTGAAAAGAAAAAACAAACAAAGAAAACCCCTCATTTCTGGCATACTTAATCCTTTCTTCTCTTTATGGCTTAAGGAGGCTGAAGGATATGTGTCCAGAGTATAACTCAATTTTAAGAAGTGGGCCAGAGCCCAGTTCAGATGAGATACATTTATGGGGGATGGGAGATTCACCTCTGGGCCCTGAGTTTCTTCTTTGTTGAACCTGGAAAGTGAGTTTGGAAAAAATGAGGCAGATGTTGGCAGTGGGCCTCTCAGGGCAGTTATTTTGCTTTACGTTATGTCTGCAGCCAGATTTGATTAGAAAGAATCTTCTGAAATCATCCTGGCCACTTAGTGAATAATATCTGGTATGAAATGTTCAAGGGATAATTGGCAATGAGAATGTAACCGTGAGAGCAAGAGTGGTATCATTTGCAGAGAAATCATTTGCATTCAAGCAGCCTCAAAGCTATTGGTCTAATAGGACTGGATCACAATCTTTTGATGTTAACCTCTGAATGAACCAAAAGCTGCTGCTGAGGGAGGAAGAAAAAATTAGCCTATTCTGTTTTCTGGGAAGAAAAATTAGAAATAGATGTTACTGTCTGTCTGTTTGAATATTTCAGCTTAAAACACACACACACACACACTTGACAGCAGAGATAATTACTTGAGTAAGAGTGTTACAGCAAAAAGGGGGCATCAGATCTATAATGAGTTGACCAAATACCAATCAGGATTGCCTCAGAGCAGCAGAGGGGGGATTTCTTTCATGCCATTAAAAAAATGAGAGAGTTCATTGCCTGACTGGAGGGTGAGTGGTTCTGGAGGTTAGAGAGAGAAGGGACCAGGAGTTGCTCCCCTCATAGTCCAGTCCTTTATATTTGAACCCCTGTCCTGGGGCAAAAAGGTTGCAGAAGGTGAGAATAAGGTAAAGTGTCTGTGTGTGTAAATGCATGTGCAAAATTGATGGAATATAGCTTGGGTAAAGCAATATTCTTACTGAGCAAGGAGGATGGTGTGAAATGAATAGCTGCCACTGGCTAAAAACATTGCATCCTAACAACTAATGTATTGGGAATTCCCTGGCAGACCAGTGGTTAAGACTCCACACTTCCACTGCAGAGGGCATGAGTTCGATCCCTCACCTAGGAACTAAGATCCCTCAATGAATGACCGAAAAATAAAGATACAAGTGAAAAACTTTTTAGAAACCAACTAATGTATTGATTGCATCAACAGAGCAAACCATTTCTGCAACCAAAGAGTGGGCTCTCAAGAAAGGGTAAGTGCCTAGAAGGTTGACCAAAATTTCTGCACACTCAGTCCTTGGGTTGAACTCAGTGATAGGCAATGACAGTGTACAGAGTGACCAGTGCAAAGTGCGTGCTCTACAGATTGACTGACAGGTAACCGCCACCTCACCAGCACCACCACTCCTGCACTGGCCAACCAGTGGTCATCCATCAGGTGTGAATGGTAGGTAGGTAGTTGATTCATGGTCCAGACAGATGCTAGCAGGCCAGCATGGCTATGATCACAAAAACCACAAGACTCCAGTCTCTACCTTTATCCTCAGACCTTAAATCAGGCATTGAAAATCTAAATCCAAAGGAACCAACTGGGGACATAAATGCATCAGAGGGACTGTGGTGCCCCTGCTCAGTGCCAATCGAGTACTGTCAAATGAGAAGATGGTAATTGCCATGTTGTGAGACCGTTCAACATCAAGGAAAGCTAACCCATATGACTTCAATGTGAAATCTCATGAAGTTTAATATTTCATAAATATCACACAAGCCAAACAAAATGCTGCTTCTGAGTGGGGCCACCAGCCTATGATGTTTGTCTTACTCCTTTGTTGTTGTTGCTCAATTGCTCAGTCATGTCCGACTCTTTGAGACCCCATGGACTATAGCCTGCCAGGCTCCTCTGTCCATGGGATTTCCCAGGCAACAATACTGGAAAGGGTTTCCATTTCCTCCTCCAGGGGATCTTGCTGACCCAGAGATCAAACCTGGTCTCCTGCATTGCAGGGGGATTCTTTACCATCTGAGCCACCTCCTTAACCAGGCTCAAAAGGCTACAACAGCAAAATCAGTAATACAAAGCTTCAAGTCAAAGCCTGTGGGAACTGGGTCACATTGCTCTTTGCTGGGACTTGGGGAATGTGGGATGAAGGACATATGTTGTAGGTTCCCAAAGAGGGCAGTGTGAATTACAAGATCAAAGGGAACCAAAAGTAGAGCCTCTGTGCTCTGAGGACATTTCAAACACCAGTCTTGGGTAGGAATATCTTGTTGTGACGATTCAGGGCCTTCCCCGATGGCTCAGCAGGTGAAGAATCTGCCTGCAATGTAGGAGATGCAGGAGGCACAAGTTCGATCCCTGCATGAAGAAGATGCCCCAGAGAAGGAAATGGCAATCTGCTCTAGTATTCTTGCCTGGACAATCCCATGGACAGAGGAGCCTGGTGGGCTACAGTCTAAAAGATTGCAAAGGATAGATTTTATAGAGCGACTAAGCACACATAGCTACTATTTTAGAGTAACCAGTGGCCCCAGCAGCTTAAACCATTCTAATTATCAAAGAAGTGTGTGTCTGTGTATTTGTGGGTGAGGAAGGGGGTGAGCAAGAAGAAGTCTATGAGGACCCCAGAGGATGCTGCCAAGATCACTCCCCCAGATAAGTTCCTTTCCTCCTCTTCACACCCTCTCCACCAACTCAAAGCATGGCCATTGCCATTCTGAAAATAAGAATCACGCTTATTCATAGCTAGCATATTCATGGACTTTTTATTATTTAAAGGATGCTCAAAGCATGTCATTTGTGCAGCTTAAATAGAATGGATATAGTCACGAAGAGAATTTGGTGAATGGGATAATGGGATAAAGGAATGTAAGGACTGAGGGGCTTCTCCCCAGGGCGCTGGCAATGAGGGAGCTTTAACTGAATCCTGCTTCAAGTCTGAAGTCTCTCACCGCAAAGGGGTCTGTTTATTTTTTCATATAGAAAAGAGCTTCAAAGGGCATGTTTTTGCTTTGGTTTTCCTTTGGGCAACATAAAAGGGGAGAACAAAGGGAATTCAGAACCTCTCTTTTTTTTTTTTTTGCCACAGGCCACTCAGTAGACAATCTAAGTTCAGAAGTACCAGTGAAGTGCTGGTCTGCTCCTCTGCGTGCCCAATGCCGCACGTGACGTGGCAGGCAGTCCTGATGCTGTTTCTTCAGTCAGGACCGAGAGGAAGGAGATCTCTTCTTAGAGTCAGAAAGAAACTTCTCTCAGCAAAGGGAAGAAATGTATCCAAGGTCCCACGGCACATGCCGAGAGCAACAGCCCTATCAGGCTTCTTGGTCGAATCCTGGTTCTGACACTTCTTAGCTCTGTGATCTTGGCAAGTTACTTAACCTCTATGTGTCCCTGTTACCTCATATATAAAGACAAAAATAATAACTACTTTGTAGGATTGCCATGAGGATTAAACAAGATACTGGACATGACTCACACATAGTGAACACTGAATAAATATTAGCTAGTTTTGTTGTTATTATCATTATCATAGAAATCTGTACCTCAACTGTATACTTTCTGATTTGTTCTGACATAAATTGTAGCATTATTTTTTTGATCTAAGGCAAAATAAATAAAAGCAAAAATAAACAAATGGTAACTAATTAAACTTAAAAGCTTTTGCACAGCAAAGGAATCCATCAACAAAATAAAAATACAACCTATGGAATGGAAGAAAAATATTTGCAAATGACCAACAAAGGGTTAATAACTCATACAACTGAATCCAAAAAAAAAAAAAACCTCAATCCAAAAATGGTCAGAAGACCTGAACGGACAGTTTTCCAAATGAGACACACAGATGGCCAACAGACACATGAAAAGATACCCAGCATCACTGATTACTAGAGTAATGCAGATCACAATAATGTTATCACCAAAAAGTCGACAAATAAAAAAATGTTGGTGAGGATATGGAAAAAAAGGAACCCTTGTACATTGCTAGTGGGAGTGTAAATTGGTGCAGCCACTATGTAAAACAGTATGGAGGTTCCTGAAAAAACTAAAAATAGAACTACCATGTGATCCAGAAATTCCACTCCTGGGTATAAATCTGGAAAAAAAATAAGAACTAGCAGGTATTGAAACTCCTTTTGTTGGGTCTTCTTCTAAGCAGCTGCACGTGTATCCTCTGACAGACTCAAGAAAACCTCAAGATACAAGCAAAGCATCATAAATGTATTAGTTTAACTCAGAAAGTCAATGTCCAACATAAAATGTGTGGAGACAGTAAAACAACATGGAAAATTGTATTTGGTGTAGTGCTAACTAGAAGGAAAAAAATATAAAATCATATTCACACTGCAATTACCAGAGTAAAAGCATTCAAGTAATTGAGAAAGAAATAGGGAAAATTAAAACAGTTTTGCAAGAGCAATGAAGTTAGGATGTTTTTTTCCTTCTCAACTTCCTTTATTATTATAGCATTGTTTTTTGCAATAAAGAGGCTCATGCTGTTTTGGTTGCCCTGCACCGCATGGTGTACCCTTACCTCTTGCAGACCTGGGATGTCCTGGCTTAAACCGTTATTATATTAAAAATGAAACTGAATAAATGAATAATAATAACCATAAGAGCTGCTGTGAATTAACCATAATTGTCTTAATGATTAGAGTAGCTATGAATTAAGAAGCCAGTTGTAATCATAATGGCCATTGCAATAATGAGCTAGAAAATGAGTGCATGCAAATGGATCCATGAGGAAAGAGACCAGAATATATGGCCAAAGACCAAGGGTCTGTGGAGGGGAGATGGAAAATGACAAGAGCATTACACCAGCCAAGAAAAGATTCCAACAGGAGCACTAACCAGAAGGCTTTCTCCTCCAAAGCAGCTTGGGCTGAACTACACAAGACCTGACCCATCTAAGAAGAGCAAATATGCATGTCCCAGTGTGGAGACTGATGTCCAAACACTTCAAGGATGAAGATGGTGGAAGTGGGTGCCTCTAAGTGGGGAGAAGATCACAAAACCACCCAAAGTCGATGCTACAACTGGACACACTGCCCTTCTGAGGAGCGTGTTCAGGCTCTGACTCCTACGTAAAACAAACTCCAATATAGAACTTCCCTAAAGCATTCCATCTATGAGAATTAACTCATAGACCCTGTATCTCTGGACCTGCAGATATGGCCCTCAGAACATAAACTTGCAAGTGAATGGCCCTATAGACAATACGCACTATAAGGAATGCCCACATTGAAGGTGGAGTCATTAAGACTGTGGGTTTTGGGAAAAGAAGCCTGGTTCAAGGGTAGCACTTATTAGCTACACTTATCAGACAAGTACTTACCTTCTTTGGCCTCAGTTTTCTCACCTGTAGAACAGGAAGAGTAACAGAACTTACATGATAGAGATGCAATGAGAATTAAATGAGATGATACGTGTCAAGTTCTTAGCTCAGAGTTTGGTGTACTGTGAAAGTTTACTGTTAGTTATGGCAGTTGATGTTATTAGAGTTAGATTAAATGATGTAGGAATTTGCAAATCAAAATTTTATGTTTAATCAGAATTGCACAACCATTATTTTCCAACTTTCTGTCCTGAGATTTTGTATTTGAAAAAACAATCTATCATACTGTATTTGAAGCCAGTAACTGGAGGCCAGTCCTAACTGTTGACTGAAACATTAACAGTGAGGTCCCGTTTTGAGCCTAGATATGATTTGAGGAAAGAGGTAAAAGCAAGAGACTTTTAAAGTAGCTATGAGATCTAGTAACAAGAAAGGCTTGCCTAGTTTCAAAGTGTATAATAGTTAGACTAGGAAGGCACTACAATTGTTTCTTCCCAATTCATTTATTCATTAGAATCACTTAGAGAACTTAAAAAAATATATACTAATGCCCAAGCCCCTCACACAGACTGATTCAATCAGAATGCCTGTGGGTGAAATATTTGTTTGTATCAATATTTTAAAGTTCTACACTTATTCTAAAGTGCAACTAAAATTGATGCCTTTACAAATGAGCAGAATTTCATCCTAGATTTCCTTTCTTTTTCTTCTAAAACAATCTCGAGGTGAGACTCCTATTAGAGACAATCACACACTGAATTACCCTTCACACGGTGTCCCTAAATATTCAGTCCTAAGTCAGTTCCACTCCAGCTCAAGAAGTCTGAGTACCTGGGAACAGAATAAGTGAATTCATTTTGTGTGCCAAGCAGTCCTTGTTTGAGTGAACATGAAATTCTGGCATATCAAATAGTAGCAACAAAAGATAGACAGGACAGAGAGTTCCTAGGTCCAAAGAAAACCTCAGTTTAGTTCAATCACTCAGTCATGTCCGACTATTTGCGACCCCATGGACTGCAGCACACCAGACTTCCCTGTCCATCACCAACTCCTGGAGCTTGCTCAAACTCATGTAGTATGGACTAATGTATTTGCACATCAAATGCAGTTTAATAGCAAATACCAGAGCATTCTGGGCTTCCCAGGTGGCAGACTAGTAAAGAATACACCTGCCAATGCAGGAGCTGCAAGAGACATGGTTCAATCTCTTGGTCAGGAATATCCCCTGGAGCAGGAAATGGCAACCCACTTTAGTACTCCTGCCTCGAAAATTCCGAGGACAGAGGAGCCTGGAAAGCTAGAGTCTATGGGGTCACAAAGAGTTGGGCTCGACTGAACATACATGTACTCAAACATCAGAGCATTCTAGACTATGCTGGTGAGCCTCTTTGTAGGGTTCTGGGGCCTAAAAATTGTCTTTGCCTCCTCCTACATTCACCCCAGATGCTAAGCATCCTGGGTGAGAATAGGACTTTTAATGACTAATTTAATTTGAACAAAGCAACTCCTGACCACTTGTTCAGGTTATCAGAGCAGACGGTTAAGACAAGAGGATACCAGTCAAGGCCAGACTTCAGCATCATCTTCAATTTCTAGGCCCCTGTAAGCTTGATTCAGAATCTCCAGAGATAGAGACCTGAGTTTAAGAAGCTCCTACAAGTGATTCTGACGTGCTTAGCTTGGTTTCCAGTGTGGTAGAGGCCTTGAGCCATGGTCTGATGAGAAAAGCTTTAGATCTCTAGAATCCAAAGAGCTCTCTCACCTACTCACTCACACACCTGAAGAGTCCCCAAGTACAATCAAATGCAATGAGAATGTGCTACCTGGGGACCCCAGACTCTATGCAGGCTATAGAACTGAACCAAGGGGCTTCACTGCAACATGAGTAGACATGACTTTGGAGTTAGGCTGGTTTGGATTCTATTCCTGCCTTTGCCACTTCACAGGCTTTGAATATTTGAACCATTAATTTCATCTCCCTCAGCTTCAATCCCTGCCTCTAAAAGCTAGAGAGTATAAATGCTCCCCTGTATGTTTACGGCAATGGTATACCATGCCAGTCTTGAGCCTCCTAAACTTGCAGAACCACTGTTCATCTTTCCATTGGTCTCCTTTGTACAGTTCGGAGCTGACACCCACAGGCTGACTTCTGGCTTGGCCAGTGGGAGAGCCCATGAGAAAAGTGGGGTGGGGGAGGAAGAGAGCAGCCATGGCATTCTCTCCTTTTCTGAGTTGATGGCATCCCTCCAGTGGCTCCTCTGTCATGGCCCAGGCTCCCTCACAGATCAGCCACCATGGCTCCAGTGAAATAAGAGCAGCAATCAACATTTACATAGTGCTTCCTCTATGCTAGGAACGGTTCTAATTGCTATATTTAAATTAACTCATTTATCTTCACCACAATCCTGTAAGGTAGACACAATTACTATTAAAAATGAGGCAAAGAAAAAAAAAAAAAACATGAAGTGACTTGTCCAAGGTCATACAGGTAGTAGATGATAGAGCCATGGTTCAGCCCCAGGGTCTGGCATATGAAGTTGTTCTCCATAAGAGCAATCCTACACCCCCTTTCAAGAAGACTGCCTCAGAATCAGGGAAACGATGCAGAAGCAGTCCCTTGCCTCCAGTCAGTCTGGAGCCTCCCATGCAAAGTAGCCTCTAACTCTTACAGTTTCAGATCTGCACAAAAACTATGACATCTTGATAAAGCATCAAGATCATATCCCTGTCCACTTGGCTGAAAGGAAGGTCCGACATCCAGTCCTGAGCCTGCATGGTACCTACTGGCCTTTTGTGCTTTAATAGACACCTGGAGTGGATACTGACCACACAGGAATGCATAAGCCATTAACTGGAACTATACTAAGCCTATCAAAATCAATTGCTAACATTCCAATGACCTTCTTATAAATTAGTTTATCAGGTGGTTTTACTCATTCACTAATTAACTGAAGGTAGAAGGAAACTAGCTTCTATTGAGTGTTTACTCTGTTTCCAGTCATCTCTTAGGAGTTCTGCACGTGACATCTCTTTTCCTTTTCACCTTCCTAGCAACACTGTGAGAGAAAAGTATGATTCCCACCTTACAGAGAAGAACCCTGAGCTCAGAGGGATTAACTTGTGAGAGATGCATCATTTAAACCCTGGTCGGTCTGATTCCTGTACACCAGAGTCTCTTCTGAGCTAAGATAAGGATGCTATCTAAATGGGAATTTTAGAGTGTGGCCACAGAAAGAATACACAAAGTTTGGGACACTTTTCACAGAGATTTCAGAGCTGCTTTAGATCAGTTACCACTCTGTACCTTGCATTTTTCCTCTCCGAACAGGAAAGTCTAGAGCAGTTATCCTAGGCTTGTCTCACTGTGGTACATTGTGGGCAAGGGGAGCAGAAAACTGTCCCTTTAGACTCACAGATGCTCATACTGTAACTGTACTGAAGAAGCTCTACTTAACTACAGTCAAGGAGCCTCATCCCACCTGAACCTGATGTAGATAGATGGTGGTTTTTCAGACTTTGAGCTGATGCTGTAATGGTAGAAGACATTTTGCATGTGAAACATATGTGAATTGTTGGGGGCCGGAGGGTAGACTGCTGTAGGCAGCCTTTAATCTGAGCCACCATTATCCCTACCTTTTGACAATGTTAACACCCTTATATAATACCCTCCCCTTGAGTATAGGCTGGACCCAGTGACTTGCTTCTAAGTAATAGAATAAAAGGGATGAGTTTGGTTACAAATTTAAGACACATTGTTTAGATTTAGGTTTAGCTTATGTGTCTTAACTTTCATGGACTATGGCTACAATAAGTTTAATTTTCAGAGCCTTTGTGGTTTTATTTTGGGTTGCTTGGTTTATCTGGTACTTCTGGGGCTCCACTGGTTCCTGCTGATGCTGCCTGGGAGACTGGAAGAGATTTCTCTAGCCTGGGCTACCAAGTTTAGGAGAGGAGTAGAATAATTTTAATCAGACAAATTATATAATCAGTATTGCATTTTTAAATTGCTTTTTTTCACTTAGTATGATAATGTAAGCATATATTAATAGCATTAAATTTTAAATCATGAGTGACATCATCATTCTTATGCTGTTTCAACCCTCAGGTCATTCTAGAAGATAATAGGTGAGATTAAAAAGTTGGGAAGCTAATATTGGTATTCCTATCTCATTTTGATTTTTAAGATGTAACTGGTAAGTTAATCTTACCTTTTGTCTTTCATGCCCCTTTAACATGCCAGAAAGGAAAGCTTAATGAAAATGATGGTTTCAAGGATGGGAAACAGTCCTCTTCAGGGAATATTATTCAGATCTAGAATTTGAATAGCGGGTACCATTTTTCCTTTTCAAAGTGCTATAATGTGAGAGTTTGCATTTTTAATTAGGAATAACTAAATTTGAAAACATATGAAAATTATGGGCAATGGGCATGAATCTCAGTCCGTGAACTCAAGGGAACAAAAAGTAATAAAAGATGATATATTAAATCTATTTAATATTATCTCCAACACCTCCTCGGATGGACTAGCCACATATATAAGCTCCGTCAGTCTTAGAAACCATCCCACAGACATAAAGCAAAGGACACAGAGTCCCCCACTTGACACCACGGTACTGAGGTAGTCCTCATATTTTTCAGTCCTGACAAATCCGACATACTAGTTTGTAAGGTCCTTTCAGAGCTTGGACTTCTACAGTGAGACCATTCTTCCCCAAAGTAGCACGGTATCATTTCTCACAGCCTGCAAAAACCAAAATTCCTCTCATTTTTCTGGATTCTAGAAATTTTTTTCTAGTTTTGTTAAGGCCCTTTCATTTTTCTTTATGCACTATGCTGTAAAGCTTCCCTGGTGGCTCAGATGGTAAAGAATCTGCCTGCAGTGTTTGATCCCTGGGTCAGGAAGATGCCCTGGAGAAGGGAATGGCAACCCACTCCACTCTTCTTGCCTGGAGAATCCCATGGACAGAGGAGCCTGGCAGGCTACAGTCCACGGTGTCGCAAAGAGTCAGATACGATGCAGCAACTAACACTTTCACTTTCATGCTGTAGAGCAGATTATGGGCTCAAACTCTAGCTCCATCACATATAAGCCAAGTTTCCTTGGATAAAAGCCTCAACCTCTCTGTGCTTCAGCTTCTTCACCTATAAAATGGAAACAGAAACAGAACCATGTTATGGGTATTAAGTGAGCCAATATATCAAAAGGCCCACAAATTGGAACCTGGCATCTCATCCTCGCCTTTATCACGATCACCATATTCCTTCCTATTTCTCTCCAAGGCACTCTGTCTCTTCCCCACCAGGATGTCTAGCATAAGCTCCTCCATGGGCTGAAGGTTTTGAAAAGCAAAGTCAGGAAGCCATGAGTCTTGCAGATTGTTTGCCCTCTGCAGTGTCACAAATCTCCTCTAAATCAGGGAATGACACCTGCTTCCTGTTGTGGAAGTGGAAAGAGAAAATTGTAAACCATTATCTGCAAAGATTACCCTGCCAGTTGTGGTAGTGATTTTAAGACTGTATATATTTGTCAAAGCTCATCAAATGGTATACTTTAAATTGGTGAAAGGATCATCGAAAAAGCAAGAGAGTTCCAGAAAAACATCTATTTCTGCTTGATTGACTATGCCAAAGCCTTTGACTGTGTGGATCACCCCAAACTATGGAAAATTCTGAAAGAGATGGGAATACCAGACCACTTGACCTGCCTCTTGAGAAATCTGTATGCAGGTCAGGAAGCAACAGTTAGAACTGGACATCGAACAATAGACTGGTTCCAAATAGGAAAAAGAGTACGTCAAGGCTGTATATTGTCACCTTGCTTATTTAACTTATATGCAGAGTACATCATGAGAAACACTGGGCTGGAGGAAGCACAAGCTGGAGTCAAGTTTGCCGGGAGAAATATCAATAAGCTCAGATATGCAGATGACACCATCCTTATGACAGAAAGTGAAGAAGAACTAAAGAGCTTCTTGATGAAAGTGAAAGAGGATAGTGAAAAATTTGGCTTAAAGCTCAACATTCAGAAAACTAAGATCATGGCATCCCATCCCATCACTTCATGGCAAATAGATGGGGAAACAGTGGAAACAGTGGCCGACTTTATTTTGGGGGGCTCCAAAATCACTGCAGATGGTTATTGCAGCCATGAAATTAAAAGACGCTTACTCCTTGGAAGGAAAGTTATAACCAACCTAGGCGGCATATTAAAAAGCAGAGACATTACTTTGCCAACAAAGGTCCATCTAGTCAAAGCTATGATTTTTCCAGGGGTCATGTATGGATGTGAGAGTTGGACTATAAAGAAAGCTGAGTGCCGAAGAATTGATGCTTTTGAACTGTGGTGTTGGAGAAAACTCTTGAGAGTCCTTTGGACTGCAAGGAGATCCAACCAATCCATTCTAAAGAAGATCAGTCCTGAGTGTTCATTAAAGGGACAGATGTTGAAGCTGAAACTCCAATACTTTGGCCACTTGATGCGAAGAGCTGACTCATTTGAAAAGACCCTGATGCTGGGAAAGATTGAAGGCAGTAGGAGAAGGGGACAACAGAGAATGAGATGGTTAGATGGCATCACCGACTCAATGGAGAAGAGTTTGGGTAAACTCCAAGAGTTGGTGATGGACAGGGAGGCCTGGCACACTGCAGTCCATGGGGTTGCAAAGAGTCGGACATGACTGGGCAACTGAACTGAACTGGAAAATTGCATTTTAATAAAACTGACACAAAGTTACCCTGGTACATGCATAATACCACATTCAAAGAAATTATTTAGGGGAAAAGTAACTTGGATATGGATTTTTATATGGAGGAATTACCATTGTAGGCTGTCTTAACATTTCCAGTGTCTTTACCACGAGAAGAAATCAAGGCTCTTAACCATAAACAATTCAGTTTGGGTTGAGGTTGTGGAGCTTCAAGGTGGTGGTTGCTCTTATACGTATTCAGCAAAGGAGGACAGAAAACAGTTGTCAGTCTCTAAAAATTTGATTTCATACCCTGGGATTGTAAGAAATAATAAACACTACTTCTGTGTGCCGAGCCCTAAATCAGGGCTAGAAACCCACCTTCACACATTGTCTAATTTGATCAGTTCACATGGCCCAATATGTCAGGTATTGATCACACTTGATGGATGAGATGAGCGTGTCCTAAGAGAAGAGGACCCTTGCCCAAGGTCACACAGATGGGAAGTCCCATAGCCAGACCCTGAGTCCTGGTATGTTGTTGCCAAATACAATGTTCTTTTTACTACCTAATTGGAAAAAAGTGATCATATTTTCAGGTTCTGGAATTTGCCACATTGCCTCTAGGGTTGATTAGTACAGATTCCTATAATAAAATAGGATTCTGCTGGTCCAAGTCTAGAGCCCCATGTTGGCATCCCACAGTGAATGCCATATTGTTATCACCCTGGCCTCGCAGGAACAGATGGGGAGAAAATGCAGAAAGTACTTCCTCTTGCTCCCGTTGTCCTGATCCACATGAATTGTGGTGCAGCAAAGGAAAAAATGAAAAGGTAGCAGTTTGCCTCTAAAGCATCAAATAGCCATCTGGCCTTAAGGAAATTATTATTTAACCATTCCCATGTAGGATTTGAGACAGCTCCAAAGTTTCTGTTTTGCCTTGAGGAGTTGGATAGTTTCAGAAGCATATTTTACCACCTCTTTGTTTCCTAAAAGAAAGTTCTCGCTTTCTGAAATTGGACAACTAATTGATATACCCCACGCACGAGCGTGACAGCAAGAATCTCCTGGAAACTCAAGAAAGAGGAAGAGAAGTAAATGGTGAAAGAAGAGATTTCTATCTGCAGCAATGATCCAACTGATTCTGGAAATAGGAAGCTGAAGAAACATGGGGACAGTCAGGTTTAACCTTTGAGTGTTAGAGACAATCTCCAGGAAAGACAATGGAACATCATGTCTCAGGATGATACACCTTCCTTGTATCAGTTTGCTAGAGCTTCCATGACAAGCAAACAAAAATGTATGTTCTCATGACTCTGGAAGCTAGAAGTCCAAGCTCAAGGATTCAGCAGGGTTGGTTTCTTCTAAGGCTTCTCTTTTTATTTTGTAGATGGCCTATGCCATCCATCCATGTCCTCCCTCAAGGTCTTCTCTCTGTGCTTATCTGTGTCCAAATGTTCTCCTCTTATAAGGACACCTGTCATATTGTGCTAGGGCCATCTGATTGACCTCATCTCCAAATACAGTCACACGTGAGGAACTGGGATTAGGTCTACAGTGGATGAGTTTGGGGCATGATATAATTCATCCTAAAACATCCCTTATATTATTGTGTCTTATGCTGAGACTTGTTGCCCTCATCTCTTTCCAATCTGAGATGAGATACCATCCAACAATCTCATCCTCTGTCGTTCCTTTCTCCACCTGCCTTCAATCTTTCCCAGCATCAGGGTCTTTCCCAAGGAGTCAGTTCTTCGCATCAGGTGGCCAAATTATTGGATGAGATGGCTGGATGGCATCACCAACTCCATGGACATGAGCTTGAGCTAGCTCTAGGAGTAGGTGATGGACAGGGAAGCCTGTCATGCCGCATGGGGTCGCAAAGAGTCAGACACAATTGAGCAACTGAACTGAACTGATTTCCAATCTTTGCTCTGTAGTGAATAAAACTACATTTCCCAGTCTCCCTTGCCAAATGGCTCTGCTAAGTCACTTCAGTGTCCAACTCTGTGCGACCCCATAGACGACAGCCCACCAGGCTCCCCCGTCCCTGGGATTCTCCAGGCAAGAACACTGAGTGGGTTGCCACTAAGTATAAATAGAAGGCATTGTGGGAATCCTGAATAGCAAGAGAGGGAAGGAGCCAACAGAGTTCTCCCTCTGCCTCAAGCAGCCTCTCTGACAGTGGATGACTTTCCTCCATTATCCCAGAATCTGGTAGAAAGCTCCTGTGAAGATTCCTATGCTGTTGGGCAGTCCTTACCATAGCTATCAAATAGTCCTAGGCTTCTGGCACTGGTAATTCCATTTCCTTCCTTTATCCTCCCATCCCTAAGGGTAGAAGTAGATTTCTGTAGTTTCTAATCTCCAAGGTGCTTCCACATCCTCTGGCTTCTCAGCTCTTCTATCATCTGGCTAACCAATACCCTATACTGACTTGTTTCCCTGCTAGACCAAATGCTACATTCCCAATCTCAGAAAGATAATTCTAACAGAAGACAAAAAACAAACAAAAAACAAAGTTCAGCCTAGAATCTTAGAATACTCAGGAATGCCTACTATGTGACAATAAAATAAAGTAACAAATAAGAACCCCATATTCCACATCTAGAGTTTCTTTCTAGGTAAAGAGGTGGACGTTAATAAAGACTCACAAAAAGCAAAATTATGTGATCCCCTGATACAAAGCCAGCTGTCAAATGCCACCGAATAAGCTTAATCCTCAGGGTTCCCCACCTTCATGGGATCTTCTAAGGCCCTGGGAGAAACCCTAGCTATATGTTTATATGGTCATATTTTGGGGTAGAATTTTCAAAAGAAACATTTTTTGTATTACTTTTCTTAAAGAGGTTTCTAAATTTGCATATACCTGAAGCCCAGAAAATCTCCATCTGCCCCTACTGCAAATATTTCAGAATAGACAATTACAGGTTCAGTCTGTACAGAAGCAGATACTCACATTTGATTAAAGACCTTTATCTGTTTCTCTAGATTCTTGAGTTCTAGATACTCTGATCCTGGACTAGAATCAGCTCCTGGCTATAGTCATCCTATTCCTCAACATTTTACTGAGGAAGCAGCATGCGCTTAAGTACATACTCTAGGGTCAGACAGCCTCAATTATATTCCCAGCTTCTCCTCTTATTACCATGTGCCTTCAGTTCAGTTCAGTTCAGTCGCTCAGTCGTGTCCAACTCTTTGCAACCCCATGAATCGCAGCACACCAGGCCTCCCTGTCCATCACCAACTCCCGGAGTTTACCCAAACCCATGTCCATCGAGTCGGTGATGCCATCCAACCATCTCATCCTCTGTCATCCCCTTCTCCTCCTGCCCTCAATCCTTCCCAGCATTAGGGTCTTTTCCAATGAGTCAACTCTTCGCGTGAGGTGGCCAAAGTATTAGAGTTTCAGCTTCAACATCAGTCCTTCCAATGAACACCCAGGACTGATCTCCTTTAAGATGGACTGGTTGGATCTCCTTGCAGTCCAAGGGACTCTCAAGAGTCTTCTCTAACACCACAGTTCGAAAGCATCAATTCTTTGTCTCTCAGCTTTCTTCACCGTCCAACTCGCACATCCATACATGACCACTGGAAAAACCATAGCCTTGACTAGACGGACCTTTGTTGGCAAAGTAATGTCTCTGCTTTTAAATATGCTATCTAGGTTGGTCATAACCTTCCTTCCAAAGAGTAAGCGTCTTCTAATTTCATGGCTGCAATCACCACCTGCAGTCATTTTGGAGCCCCCAAAAATAAAGTCTGACACTAGGCCCCCAGATTTCTCGTGTATTAAATAGACATAATATTAGTACTTAACTCTTAGGTTTGTTTTGAGGATTTAATGAGATGATCTAGAACTCTTTATGTAATGAGGTGCTAAATAAATGTTAGTCACTATTAATATTTTTATTATAGACTTGATCTCAGACTTCCTGTGTCTTGGTTCCTATCCCCACGTTTCTTTGCCTGGACTTACTTAGCTCCCCACTTTGAACAACTTACTGACTGTATCACCTTTGTTGGTTCTGTCCTAGCCTCAGTCTTTGGTTTAGAACTTGAGCTTACAAGGGAAACTCCCTAGGTACGGACCTTGACAGTCTCTTTCCAACCCACTGGTGCAGAGGTTCCACCACTGTCTCAAGCATTCTGTTGGACCTCCCTAGCCACATGCAGCACTGCCCCTACAAGGTAACAGGTAGACCTTCTGTGTCTGGAAGCAGCTTCTTATATCAAAACAGAAAAACAGAAAACTAGCCAAGCAGGCACAGTTATTACCAGAATTTCCTCCTAATTTTCTGTGAACTTTGTCCATTCCATACCAGACCTCCAGAGAACCTGTGACACCTAATTATCAAGAAACATCTTCCCTTAAGTTTCCAACTTTATACATTCCACTATGACACCCTTAATTCCTGCCAAAATTCTTGGTTATCCCTGGTCTATCTTTATTATTGTTACTATGAAAAAAGATAATTGATACAAATAAAATAGAGAATAAGAATAGCTCCATTTGCATTTTCATGATGTATTTTTTCATTGAAATAAGCACATAACATAATAGTTAAGATCTATAGAAAGGAATAAAGAATAATACAGTGAAGCTCTAGAATACCAGCACCCAGTTTAAGATGTAAAATATCGCCAATTGAAGCCTCTGGTGTATACCTTCCCTATCACGCTACCTTCACTCCTCCCAGCAGTAACCACCATTTTGAATTTGCTACCCCTCACTCCCTTGCACTTCTTTATACTTTTCCAATATACAGGCAGATGTGTATTCTTAGAGCAAGTTAGAGAACATTCATATTATTTCTATAAACAGTAAAACATATCTAGTTGGTTGTTTTTTTTTTTTAACCAAATGGATCTATGGTTGGTTCGATGAGGATTTTGAAATATGGACCATATCAGGAGGGAAGGCCAAATACCCATTGAGTGCTTCATTTAGATTTAACTATCAGTTCTAAAATTTCATTTGGTTATCTTTTTATGGTTTCATTTTAAAATTTAATCATTATTATCATTTTGAGGGGTTGCACTGGGTCTCCATTGTTGTGCGAGGGCTTTCTCTAGTTGCAGAGAGCAGGAGCTACTAGTTGCAGTGCAAGGGCTTCTCACTGCAGTGGCTTCTTTCGTTGTGGAGCACAGGCTCTAGGCACATGGCTTCAGTAGTTACAGCATGTGGACTCAGTAGTTCTGGCATTTGGTCTTAGTTGCTCCCCAGCATATGGAATCTTCCTAGACCAGAGATCGAGCCTGTGCCCCTGCATTAGCAGGCAGATTCTTATCCACTGTACGACCAGGGAAGTCCCTATTTTTATTTCAATTTCCTATCTATTCAACAGTACACTACATTTTCTTTTACATTTTTTAAATATTTACAATGACTTCTTTAAAGTGCTTGTCTGTTAGTTCTAAAATTGGGCTCATCTTATGCCTTTTTCTATTGATTACTTTTCCTCTTGATTATGGATCACATTTTCCTGTTTCTTGTTTTACATTTTCTGCATGTCCAGTATTTTTAGTATATTGGATATACTACATGATATGTGGTCAGCTATGGACTCTGTCATATTCTTCTGACAAGTGTTGTTTCAAAACACCATTAAATTATTGATTGACATTTTTATCTTATGAAAGCCTGATTTTACCCTTTATTTTGGTGCATCTGTTTTTGTATTTGGCCCTTTATTCTAAGGTAAATCCCTTAGACAGGAGATATGGTGAGATTTCAATGGAAAGCCCAAAGCATTTACCAAGACCTACTAACTTGGGCTTCCCTTGTGGCTCAGCTGGTAAAGAATCTGCCCGAAATGCGGGAGACCTGGGTTCGATCCCTGGGTTGGGAAGATTCCCCTGGAGAAGGGAAAGGCTACCCACTCTAGTATTCTGGCCTGGAGAATTCCATGGTCTGTATAGTCCATGGGATTGCAAAGAGTTGGACACGACTGAGCGACTTTCACTTCACTGACTTGGAAGGACTAAAACTCTTAATTCTGTCTCCTCTTTACTAGGTAGAAGTTGAAAGCTCTGCTTAAATCTTTGAGCTATTTCTTTCTGCTGAGCTTCTTTTTTTTTTTTTTTTTTAATTTATTTATTTTAGCTGGGGCTAATTACTTTACAATATTGTAGTGGCTTTTGCCATACATTGACATGAATCAGCCATGGGTTTACATGTGTTCCCCATCCTGAACCCCCCTCCCACCTCCCTCCCCATCCCATCCCTCTGGGTCATCCCATTGCCTCAGCCCTGAGCATTTGTCTCATGCATCGAACATGGAATGCTGTTCTGTTTCACATATGATAATATACATGTTTCAATGCTATTCTCTCAGAACATCCCATCCTCACCTTCTCCCTCAGAGTCCATAAGACTGTTCTATGCATCCGTGTCTCTTATTCTATCTCGCATATAGGGTTATCGTTCCCATCTTTCAAATTCCATATATATGCGTTAGTATACTGTATTGGTGTTTTTCTTTCTGGCTTACTTCACTCTGTATAATGGGCTCCAGTTTCATCCATCTCAATAGAACTGATTCAAATGTATTCTTTTTAATGGCTGAGTAATATTCCATTGTGTATATGTACCACAGCTTCCTTATCCATTCGTCTGCTGATGGACATCTAGGTTGCTTCCATGTCCTGGCTATTATAAACAGTGCTGCGATGAACTCTGGGGTCTGCTGAGCTTCTTAAAATCTCCCCTATCTTGAAATCTCCCCTATGCATATGCAGTTTAGGGTCAGCCAAGGATTCAAGGAGTTTATACACCTATTTAGGGTCTCCCCTCTCCATTCTGAAAAACCTCCCTCACTTTCCAGCTTCTTTGGCAGCTTTGAATTCCACCTTGTATCATGTCAAGTTAGTGATACTGAGTCTTTCTGGCTCAGTTCTAGTCATCTTATCACATAGACTAGACTAGGTGACCCCAATGAGAAAACTGTATAAATGTGTATTGTATCCAGTGCTGTTTCCTCTTTTCAAGTATTAACAGCTTCCACTTTCTGCCTGCTCTGGGTCACTCTCCAGTGCCTTCAGATGTCTTTTCTTCAGTATTTTGTTCAGAGTTTATGATTATTGTCACTAGAAACATTAGTTGATACAAGACACTCTGTTGTTATTGAACTTGATCAAAAGTGACATTTTTATGAATTAAAAATATGCTCCAAAAGATCAAATAATTTTCTTTTTCTCACCTAGGACATTAAAGTCATGTCAGACCAGCTATTCAAGGTGGTACAGTTGTTTTAGTAACAGGGAAATAGTGTCACAAAAATACAGTTTGTTTTACCTGGTAAGAAGGTACTGCCTTGTAGGTGGTAATATGTCTCAGGCACTTCTTAAACCAGTCAAAATTCCACAACCAAAATATCAGTTCTGATAGGTTATTTTATAGACTTCTCTTATTTTCCACCCAAACTTTAAGGCCGTCATAGAACCTATGTCCTAAGTGAAATATCCAGCACAGTTTTACTCAAAAGCTTCAAACTCTTCAAGTATAATTTTGAAGTAGGGAGGAAAATTCTTGTTTCTCATAGTTATGAAGATAAAGTTCCAAAAGCTCCAAATTACTTTTCATAGGTACCTGGATTTTGCTGCCATGGTCAGCAGTCAGACAAACGTTTATAGCGCTCTCTAGGAATCTGACCTAATGTCCCCAGTCCATTTATCACCCTGGCCTAACACAGATTCAAACTGTGAAAACCCAATATATAGTCAAGATGAAAGCAGAACTGCTCTGTTTGAAGTAAATTAGGCCCTGAGAACCTTGTCAACTGACACTCACACCCAGGTGAAAGAGGCTTTTGAGTTCCACTTCAGTGAACTTAATAGGTCTCTGGAGAATATGGTTTGCCAACTCTTCCTTTAGACCATGGGTCATCAAACCTCTATAAAGGGCCAGAGAGTAAATATGTAGGCTCTGTGACCTATACAGTGTCCATCACAAAAACTCAAATTTAATTACCATTGTAACAAAAACAACCAACAAGGACAATAGGTAATGAATGGACTTGAGTGTGTTTCAATAAATCATTATTTATAAAAATAGGTGGTGGCCTGAATCTGGCCCACAGGCACTAGAGCCAATCCCTGCTTTAGCTGAAAGGGGAAGAGATCCTGAAAAAGCCAGGGCAAGTCCTAGATGTCAGCACATGCTCTTTTTGAAGCTCTGAAGGTTAAGCACATACCCTTTCCTTAATTTGTCATTGTTTTTGTCATTGGTTACACTTTGCCTAGACAATGTGTTAAGAAAATAGCCAGTGACATTCTCAGCATCTTTGAAGTGTCCTTTCTTATCTGTGGTGGTAGTTTAATCACTAAGTTATGTCTGACTCTTGCAACCCCATGGACTGTAGCCTGCCAATCTCCTCTGTCCATGGGATTTCCCATACAAGCATTCTGGCGTAAGCTGCCATTTCCTTCTCCAGGGGATCTTCCTGATTCAGGGATTGAACCCAAGTCTCCTGCATTGCAGGCAGATTCTATACAAACTGAGCCACCGGGGAAGTCATTCTTATCTGTAGAAAATGTTTATTTCAAAAAATAGAAAGGGCACAGCAATAATGATTGGCAAGTACAACCATTACTGGAATGTTCAAACTACCATACCAGTGTGCTCATTTCACATGCTAGCAAGATAATGCTCAAAATTCTTCAAGCTAGGCTTCAACAGTACCTGAATTCAGAATTTCCAGATGTACAAGATAGATTTTAAAAAAAGCAGAGGAGCCAGAGATCAAACTGCCAACATCTGTTGGATCATATAAAAAGCAAGGGAATTCCAGAAAAACATCTACTTCCGCTTCATTGACTACGCTAAAGCTTTTGACCGTGTGGATTACAACAAATTGTGGAAAATTCTTAAAGAGATGGGAATACCAGACCACCTTACCTGCTTTCTGAGAAACCTGTATGCAGGTCAAGAAGCAACAGTTAGGACTGGACAAGGAACAATGGACTGGTTCAAAACTGGGAAAGGAGTATGTCAAGGTTGTATATTGTCACCCTGCTTATTTAACTTATATGCAGAGTACATCATGCAAAATGCTGGATTGGATAAATTATAAGCTAGAATCAAGATTGCCAGGAGAAATATCCTGGAAAACACCCTGATGCTAGGAAAGACTGAGGGCAGGAGGAGATGGGGAGGGGGGAGGATAGAGGATGATATGATTGGATGGCATCACCAACTCAATGGACATGAGTTTGAGCAAACTTCCAGAGACAGCGAAAGACAGGGAAGCCTGGCATGGTGCAGTCCATGGAGTTGTACAGAGTCACACATGACTGAGCAACTGAACAACAGATATGCAGATGATACCACTCTCATGGCAGAAAGTAAAGAGGAACTAAAGAGTCTCTTGATGAAGGTGAAAGAGGAGAGTGGAAAAGCTGGCTTAAAACTCAACATTCAAAAAACTAAGATCATGGCATCTTGTCTCATCACTTCATGGCAAATATATGGGGAAAAGTGGAAACTTCTCCAGATTTTATTTTCTTAGGCTCCAAAATCACAGGATGGTGACTGCAGCCATGAAATTTAAAAATGCTTGCTCCTTGGAAGAAAAGCTATGACAAACCTAGACGGCATATTAAAAAGCAAAGATATCACTGTTCCGACAAAGGTCTATATAGTCAAAGCTATAGCTTTTCCAGTAGTCATGTACGGATGTGGGAGTTGGACCATGAAGAAAGCTGAGTTCCAAAGAATTGATGCTTTTGAACTGTGGTGATGGAGAAGACTCTTAAGAGTCCTTTGGACAGCAAGGAGCTCAAACTAGTCAATTCTAAAGGAAATCAACCCTGAATATTCATTGGAAGGACTGATGCTGAAGCTGAAGCTCCAATACTTTGGCCACCTGATGCAAAGAGCCAACTCATTGGAAAAGACCTTGATGATGGGAAAGATTGAGGGCAGGAGGACAAGGGGACAACAAAGGACAAGATGATTGGGTGGCAACATTGACTCAATGGACATGAGTTTGAACAAACTCCAGGAGATGGTGAAGGACAGGGAAATTGGGAGTGCTATAGTCCATGGGGTCGCAAAGGATCAGACACAACTTAGCAACTGAACAACAACAACCATCACCAGCTGTGCAGAACACGGGCAATTTTCTTCCTCTGTCTGAACCCCTTTCATCATCCGTAAAATGGGAATCATAATAGCTACTCTACAGGGTTGTCATGAGGATTAAAGAACTTCAGAGTAAGTGCTGAATAAGTGGTAGGTCCCTTTCCCTTTGTATTAGAAACAGAGAAAAAGGATGAGTTCCTTCTGAAAAGTGAAATCAAAGGAACAGAATAAAAAAATTCAACAAAATCTTGTCTAGTAATTCCTCTTGAAATGTCAGTATTATTTTAAAGGACTCCAGGTCTTTCTCTTCCAATAGAATACGCAATAAGTTCAGCCTGATGCAGTGGGGAAAACGTCAATATTAGGAAAAGGGTCCAGGTGACCCAGGTTGTTGTTCTAGCTCAGTTGTAGGGTGTTGTGTAAATCACTTCTCTTTATTATCAATTTCCTTAATTTCCTCAATTGTCAAAATGATGATGGCTAAACTAGGGGTTTCCAAACTGTCAGAAAATCAGAGGTTCCTGAATACACTCAAGAATCAGGTATTATCTGAATAAAATGCGAACATACAGAGATAGAAAAATCAACATTAAAAGTAGTCCTAGAATTCAAAGCATGAGCAACATTGGGTTAGATGATGCCTCAGGTAGCTGCCAGTTCTAACTGCCCACGTTTCAGGGAACACACACACATCACATAAATGTAATTGTCAGTACGACATTGTGATTCAGGAGACATTTTATTAGTCACATTGAGTTCACACTATTAATGCAGACTAAAGATGTGGATTCTCTCTTCGGCTGTTTGAAAATCAATGGAGCCCAGCTCCACCTCAGGGAGGAATGGTACCAATGTACACAATCAATCTTCCCTCTCTGAAGAGGTCTCATTGCCCAGTGACACGGAAAAAGTTACTACGATGGAGAAACAGCTTTGAGACAGTATCTCGAGGGTGGCTGAAGTTACAGCTTCATCTAGCAAGTGCACAGCTGCTGCTCCAGAACTAGAGGTAAATTATGGGAGATATGATTTGTTTTTGCCTGCTCAGCATCCTTTCCCGTTCTTATTTCCATTTCAGTTTCCCTTGGAAGTGAAGGGACTGGATTGCAAGTCTTGCTATAAAATTGTAGGCAAGATCATGTTATCCTAGCATCAAGACGAACAAGTACTTCAATGGGACAAAACAGAGTTCTGAACCAGACCCAACTGATATTCTGACAAAGATGCAAAGGTAATTCAACTGATAAAGTATAATACCTGCATCAAATATTAAGGAAACAATTGGAAATCTATACCTCCACATCGTATACAAAAATTAACTCGATATACTTGTGGGGCCTAAAACAACAAACTTTACAAAATAAACCATACAGCTTCTAGAAGAACACATATGAGAAAGCCTTAGTGACTTTGGATTAAGAGTTTTTAGATAAAACATCAAAAGCACAATCCATAAAAGAAAAAAACTGATAAATTGAACTTCAAGATTTTAAACTTTTGAACTTTAAAGACACAGTTAAGAGAATGAAAAGCCGCAAAAAGGGAGAAAATATTTGTAAATTATACTTCTGAAAAGGAACTTATATCCAGAAAAAATAACTCTTAAAAGTCCATAATAAGAAAACAGACTAGCTTTTAAAACAAGCATAAGATCTGAACAGATACATCACTAAAGAAGACACATCTGTGGCAAGTAAGCACATGAAAACATGCTCATTTATTAATCATTAGGGAAACTCAAACTAAAACCTCAATGTGGTACCTGTGCATACCTATTAGAGTAGCAAAATTTGAAAGGCTACCAATTCCAGGGGATAGTTATGACTTAGAGAACTAGAACCTTCACACACTGCTGGTGGAAACGTAAAATGGTGTAGCAGTCACTTTGGAAAAGTGTGGCAGGTTCACAAAAAAACGAACATAAAACTACTTTATGGTTCAGTCGTTCCACTTCTGGCTATTTACCCAAGAGAAATGAAAGTGTATCTCCCTACAGAGACTTATATGTGAATATTCACAGCAGCTTTATGTGCACTGGCCAAAAATCCAGAACCTACCCCAGTCCATCAACCAGTGATAATTAGATAAACTGTCATACACAAATGAATACTCACAAATAAAAAGGGATACACCATGGGCAAATGATTCAACATGGATAAATCTCAAAGTAATTATGTTAACAGGAAACGGCTGGCAAAAGAATATGGTTCTGTTTATATAAAATTCTAGAAAACACAAACTAATCAAAAGCAGATCAGTGGTCCCTGGCTGGGGGAAGGGACAGGAGGGAAGGGTCACCAAGGGGCATAGGAAACTTTTCAGGGTGACAGGCATGTTCATAATCTTGATTATGAGGATGGTCTCACAGGCATATGGGAATGTCAACATGTACCAAATTATACCCTTTAAATATGAGCTGTTTGTTGGTATGTTAATTATACTTCAATAAAGCTGTTTTGGGGCTTCCCTGGTGGCTCTGAGGTAAAGAATCTGCCTGCCAATGCAGAAGACGTGGGTTCGATCCCTGGGTCAGGAAGATCCCCTGGAGGAGGAAATGGTAATCCACTCCAGTATTCTTACTGGGAAATCCCATGGACAGAGGAGCCTGGAGGGCTATAGTCCATGGGGTCGTGAAAGAGTCAGACATGACTTAGTGACTAAACAACAACAAAGCTGTTTTTAAAGGTAATAATCATAATTCTTTTCCTTTGTATATCCACATCCCCTTGCAATGCAATTTTGCAGCTGCTTCCATCAAGAGGAAGAGTCCATCTCCGTCCTTTGAACCTGGGATGGCTGACAGAATGTGCTAGAAGTGATGTAGTTGCCTGTTCTGAAGCCTAGGTCTTAAAATACTTGTTCATTCCCTACTGACTTAGTCCATTTGGGTTGCAGTAACAAAACCGTCAACAGGGTGGTTCAAGTAGCAAACATTTATTTCTCACAGTTTTGGAGACAGAGAATTCTCTGAGACCAAGGTGCCCACAGATTCTGGTGAGAGCTCACTTCCTGTTCATGGAGGATGGACTTCTCACTGGGTCCTCACATGACAAAAGGGGCAAAGGTGCTCTTAGGAGTCTCTTCTGTAAGGACACTGATTCCATTCATGAATGCCCTTCAGACCTAATTACCTACCAAAGGCTCCCACCTTCTAATATCATCATTCTGGGGGTTAGGATTTCAACATATGATTTCTAGGGGGACACAAACATTCAGACTCTAGCACCCGCTCTCCCTCTGAACCCTGCTGCTACCCTATGAACAGACAAGCAAGACAGAGGATGGAAGGCACCCCCAGAGGCAGAAGCACCTACCCAGCCTGCGGTCAAGGAAGCTGAGTATATTAGAGGACGAGTCAGTCGAGATCATATGACCTGCTCAGCTGAGGCCAACTTGAACTTTCAACCCTCTGAATCAAGTAAATAGCTGTTGTGCTGTAACACTAAGTGTGGAGTGGTCTCATTTGTGGTTAACATTAATACATACGTGATTCACTTTCCATCCAGGACCATATTCCTCACTCACCCAACTTGACTTGGTCTTGGTGGGGCAGCTAGAGATCAGGAACTGTTCACTATCCTAGGCCAGCCACCTTCACTCCACTGAGAACTTTCACTTTTCATGCACCAAACATGAGTGTCTATTATCTAGGCACTGTGCTAGACCCCAAGGGCAGATGTATGAGAGAGAGTGTCCCATCACAGGAGATCTGAGATTATAAATCAGAGTTACAGGGGGGTAGCAGCAAGCATATCAAATTCATTTTTTCCCTTTTTTAGGTTGGCTTTGTTGGCTTGGATATTTCTAAATCGGTTAATTTCTCTCATAAGCTTGGTATGAAATCCCTCCCTACTCTACAAAGAGTTAAAGAAAATGGGGGTAAACCTCTTGTGAAACAAGACACAATTCAGGCAGCATTAGAAAAGGATGCCATTCAAAGAAGGATGTGATCACAAGTGAGGAAGGAGTGAACTTATACAAGAATTGTTGTTCAGTAGATCAGTCATGTCTGACTCTTTGCAACCCCTTGGACTGTAGCCCACCAGGCTCCTCTGTCCATGGAATTTTCCAGGCAAGAATACTGGAGTGAGTTGTCATTTCCTTCTCCAGAGGATCCCCCTGACCCAAGGATATGTTGCATCAAACCCACATCTCCTGTGTCTCCTGCATTGGCAGGCGGATTCTTTACCACTGGACCACAAGGGAAGCCTGTACAAGAATTACTGAGGGGTAAAGGTGCATAGTTTGGAAGCAGATGAGAAGTCATAGGATTGGGCTAAAAAAAACACAAGCAAACTCATTAATGCAAGTATCAAGCATTGCCATTTGTATTTTTAAAAGGTTTTAAAAGCCCAGCTTCCAGATGTTCTTCTTCAGAGACAGTGATCTGGAAGACAGGTTGACCATCTTAGCCAACTGCCATTTAAATGTCCTGCCCTCAAGTTGAAGGAAACACATATTTTGTAAAGACCTCCAGGAGAGTGTGGGTTCTCAAGGTTGAGGCCATTACACTCCCAAGAAGTGGTTTATGGAAGTAACAACAAGGGCAAGGAACAAAAGCATGAGGTGTTCTTTGCTCTTTATCTCTCTCTAGATCAAGAGAATACTTGTGATTGCCCTCAGAAATATTTCTATTAGACTATCAAGAAAATCCACCTCTTGGTGGCTCAGATGTCATCCTGGGTGCTCATCTCCTATAAAAAGAATAGATTGCCACCTCAAGGGGAAGGAACATGAGCCAGCTTCATGGCCACAGAGCTCGATTTTGGATGAATCTATTTTTGTCAATCTTCCTAAGATAGCATGGGTTACTGGTTCTACTCAGATACCAGAAACAACTAATGACGAGTAGTTATTCACTTTTTGGCCAAGGGCTGAAGAAACAGAACAAGGAATAGCTAAACTGATATTTAATGATATTTTGAGTAAAAAACAAACACACAAAATTGGTTTAAAAGCCCTCCTGACTTCAAGAGAAAGACAAATGCCATATGATATCACTTATATGTGGAATCTAAAATATGACTCAAATGAACTTGTCTGTGAAACAGACTTACAGACATAGAGCACAGCCACGTGGTTGCCAAGGAGGGAGGGGGTGGGGAAGGGATGGATTGGAAGCTTGGGATTATCAGATACAAACCAGTGTATATAGAACGGATGAACAACAAAGCCCTACTGTATAGCACGGGGAAATATATTCAATATCGTGTGATAAACCATAATGGAAAAGAATATGAAAAAGTATGTATATGTACATGTAACTGAATCACTTTGCTATACAGCGGGAATTAACACAACACTTGAAATCAACTATATTTCATTAAAACAAACAAATTTCAATAAAAAAGAATCCTCCTATGTCTCTCAGTTGTGAACCTTTCACTCACTCTCTTTTTAAGAGAACATATTCATTAACCTGTGCTGCCCTGAATCACTCAGTCGTGTCTGACTCTTTGCAACCCCATGGACTGTAGCCCTCAAGGCTCCTCTGTCCATGGGGATTCTCCAGGCAAGAATACTCGAGTGGGATGCCATGCAACCTTCCAGGGGATCTTCTCAACCCAGGGATCGAACCCAGGTCTGCCCCACTCCAGGCGGATTCTGTACCATCTAAGCCACTAGGGAAACCATTCACTAACCTAGGACTTGGCAAAGAGAAGAAAGTCTCCCTAATCCTTAGCCATGCATACCCCTAAGACAGAAGCCCAGGAGGGATTTAGAGACAAGGGGAATAGCTTCTGCAGCCCTTCAGGGTGATCTCCAAGTCCCCTGGTAACAGAGAGACTCTTGTCTGCCTAACAACACGAGTTCACACCACCCTCAAGACACAGATCCTACTTCTTATCTCTCAGGAGCCTTGGGCCTTCTGCTCAGATGAAGGTTCTATCTAGGGAGTGCCTCACCTGGAATTCTATCCTTCTTCCAAATTATATCTTCCCCAGATTCCAGGAAAAGCTTTCACCTCGATGGAGAAAGATCTAAGTTGGTCGCTATTAAAATTGCTTTATTATTATTATTTTGCTTTGACAGCTTTGTGCCTTTTATCATTAAAAGTACAGTATCATTTAAATAAAAGTGAAGAGTGACATTTCTAAGAAAATGCCAGCCACTCAGGGATAACACTATTAATTTTGAAAGGTTATTACTTGAAAGAACACTGTTTTAGCACACGGTGTTAAACAGCGCAAAGATTAGCATGTCAACAGGCCACATATCAGCAATTTGCCTTTGTTTCTGAGACTCCAAAAAGAATCTTCTGTACTGGGAGTAGGCTGACTGCGCCTCCAGCCCTCTCCAGCACCAGGCACAGGGCCACAGCCATCTTCTCAGTGAGCAAAACTAGATGCACTCATTCTCCAAGTACCACTGAAAGAAAGCCACAACTTTTTTTTTTTAGAGACACTTTCATCAGTTGTGTTCCCAGCCTCTGGTTCCACTTGGCAACAGGCCAAGCTCAGTAGCCTTGATAGAGGAGCAGTGAGCTTGTGAACCATTTGAAAATTCAGTCCCCACAAGACATAAGGAAATCTTTCATTATCGCCTGTATTCAACCACCATGGTAGATTACAAAGGCCATAAATCAAAGTCAAAATAGGCCAGTCATAGCCCAATTCACTGGCAGACTGGATTTTGTACCTTCCAGATACATTGGCCTCTAGGATAGAAGCCAAGAGAGAAAAGACCATTCCATAGGAAAGAAGACCTGCATGGCTAAGAGACAAGAATATAGGATATTAGGGCTTGGTGGCAAAATGTGCATTGATTTTAGCCATAGTAAAAAGTAACATCACCAAAGTGCTTAAGTTAGTCACTCAGTTGTGTCCACCTTTTTGTGACTCCATGGACTGTAGCCTGCCAGGCTCCTCTGTCCGTGGAATTCTCCAGGCAAGAATACAGGAGGGGGTAGCCATTCTCTTCTCCAGGGGATCTTACCAACCCAGGGATCAAACCTGCGTCTCCTGCATTGCAGGCAGATTCTTTACCATCTGATCCACCAGGGAAATGGAGTAACTAAAAGGGACTTGCATAAACACACACACAAAACCATCAAGTACCAATTCTACTTTCATTCTTGTATATACCACTTAGAGAAAATAGTCTTGCTGGAGCAACCAATAAAATTCAGAAGGGGCCAGGATGAAGGAGAATCAAAGGGACTTTTTCCAAAGCCCAGATGCATGCATTCTAAGAGGAAAACTGGTTTGATAATACATGCAGTGTCCTGCAGCAGTGCTCTGTGCCAATCAGGAAATTACTGTCATCATACACATCGCTAACAAAATCAGACTCCCTCATCTAATCTCACTTCAATTTGATCTGGTTTCGCTGCTATGAAAGAGAGACCAACAATAAGTCCAAATGCAATACAGGTGGTACAGAAAATTAACACTGTCTCTAAGACAAAAAAATTAGTCTATAACACTGAAAACCTATATCCAACAGTTTCAAAAATTTATCAAGATTCTCCCACTATTGAACAAGAAAAATCCGTTCAAATTTCCTGGAAAGAGATTGACAAATGAAGATCTGAAGGGTGGGACACCCCTACCCTTTAGAAATGGAGAGTTCAGGAATTAAAATGATAATAAGTGCTGTCAAAAAAAATCAACGCTGCGAACACAGTTTGATCACTGGTGCTGATAGTGAGTGCCACACGACTCAGCTTGCTCCTTTCTCTGTATGAAACGTGACTTGCCATCTGTCATGTGGACCAGGTTTGACAATTTCAGTCACGTTAGGGAATATCACATCTGCTAGGGCCATCAGCCACTTTCCGCAAATGCTCTTCAATCTGAGGGTGTTGCTTGAGAATCAGTGACAGTGTTGGCAAAACCAGAAGTCTTTTCAAGGCTGAGCTCCAGTGTTGAAGGCTGACGTGATGAATGTCTCCAAAGGTGACTGAACCCACTCTCAGGGCCCAGATTCAGCTCCATGTGGCAGTTTCAAAGCTCACATACACAACTATTTTTGATTCCCACACACTGATTTAGTCTTAGCTCAAGTTAAAAAAACTAAAATCAGATGCCATCAGAACCAGTCGCACATTTTCTTATGCTGTAACATGAGCACATCCATTGCCCACATCGGCCATCAGAAGCAAATGTCACCAAAATAAGAGTTCTGGGGTCTGCTACCGATCTGAACTATTACTCTGAGCAGTCGATACCATATCTACATTTAGATCTTCTGAGGGGATTAGACTCAGTAATGTCTGAGACGTCTGTTTTAAGAGTCTGTGCTTAGGAATTGACAATAAAAAGGGAAATATATATCTAAAGATATAATTTGACCTCACAATATTTCAAAACTCCTTTAAATGCTGAGTCGAGTAACAAATTTCTGACTTTTTAACAATGAAGGAAATGCCTATCTTTGACTAAAGGCAACATCAAAGAAAAGAGGGCACAGAAGGACGTAGACCAGCCACAATAATATTAGTCAAGCCCCTAGATGCACCCATTCCTGAAGCACTTCTGCTTCAGGAACCTTTCAATTATGTGAGTCAATATATTTCTTTTCATGTTTAAGCTTGCTTATAAGTTGAACTTCTGGTCAATTCAAATCAAGATGATTCCTGACTAATAGACAGAAGGAGGAATCTTGAGGACCACTGAAGAGCATTCAGCATTTTAGTTGATCTCATTACTTTGGGTACCAGATTAAATATACTTCAACCTCAGTAACTTGATCTGTAAAGAAGAAATGGACCTTGCAACTCACCTTCTTATACTGAAATCAGTATTAGTCTGGCTTAGTCTGTAATCTAGTGGAAAGAAATTCGTATAGGCTCCACTGAAGGAAAGTGGAGAATGTAAAGAGAAGTGAGAGTTAACTCTAGAGATGAATTAGTGAATGCCTAGCCTCTCTCTAGGGCTTCCCTTGTGGCTCAGCTGGTAAAGAATCTGCCTGCAATGCGGGAGACCTGGGTTCAATCCCTGGGTTAGGAAGGTCCCCTGGAGAAGGGAAAGGCTACCCACTCCAGTATTCTAGACTGGAGAATTCCATGGACTGTATAAACCATGGGGTCGCAAAGAGTTGGACACAACTGAGTGACTTTCACTTTTTCTCCTCTCTCTCTAGAAGTCCTGAGCTGGCCACACAGAGGCACTGGTCATGACTGCTGAGGCCACATTTGGTGGTGGTTGTACAAAATAACCAAGGGTAGATGGAAACAAAACAAGAACACGCCCCTCTCCCCGCCACCACATCTCTCTGATTGCCAAATGACAAACCTGGGAAGCCAAAATACACCTGCAGGTCCAGGGAGTGAGACCAGGCTAGAATCACAGCAAAATGTCATTCAAAGGGAGAGACAGAATCAAGAAGTCCAGTATAATAATGCAAAGTAGGACTGCATACGCTGACCTCATTACACCTGGATTCCAGTGTCATGGCACACGGGGTCAGCCTGGGAAGAGATTCAAGGAGGGGTAGCCTGCCTTTAGGTTTAGGAGAAAGAAAGAAAATGGAAAAGGGGACCGGAAGAGGAAACATGAAGATAGAACAAGAGAAATGAAGTATGGTGGTTAAGACTAGAGCCTTAGACTTCCCTGGTAGTCCAGGGAAGTGGTTAAGGTACCACGCTCCCAATACAGCAAGCCTGGCTGCATGCCGCCACCAAGACCAGGCGCAGCCAGAAAAAAAGACCAGAGCCCCTGAAAACAGACAGACCTGGGTTCAGATATGAGTTCTGCTCCTTCTTTTGAGACTTCTCTTTTTCCTTCCTCCCTCCTTTCTTTTGTCTTTAACAATTTTATTGAGTTATAGAATACATGTTATAAAATTGCACATTTTAAGTGAACAAATCAATGACTTAGTAACTTTACCAAGTTATGCAGCCTTCACCCTAAATCAGCTCTAGAACACTGTCATCTCTCCAGTAAGCACCTTCATTCTCACAGTTCTCAGCTCCAGAACCACCACTATGTTGTGTCTCTAAAAATAAATTTATTTTCTGCCTCTATAAATTTGCCCTTTCCGGACACCTCGCATAAGTGGAATCACATAATATGAGGTCTCTTGTGTCTGACCTCTCTTATTTAATGTAATGTTTTTGAGACTCACCCATCACCATTTTCATAGCAAATGTCAAAAGTTTACCCCCATTTTGTTGAAGAGTAGTTCACTGTCAGTATGAGACTTATTTAAGCCTCAGTTTCCTCATCTGTAAAATAAGGGTAAGAATAATAGAATCCAATTTGATAGTGTTAAATAAATGTGACAAATGAAATAGTGCATATTAAGACTGTAGCATAGGAGCATAATTAATCTTAAGAAGCTACAGTAGTAACATAAAGAAAGCATTGCTATTTCAACCATTCCCAATTCTGACTTTACAGACATCACCTTCCTCCTACTCACTATTCAGGGAAGAAAAGGAAGGTACATTTGCCTGCATTTTTATAGAAAAGGAAAGAAGAACAAAAGCTAAGGGAGTGCCTTGGCCCCCACCCCCACCCCCACCCCCAAGAACCTCTGGGTGGAATGGGGAGGGGTGCTTTGGCACAGACAGCTCACAAAATGTAGCACCTCCTAAACAGCATCACCCCAACTGTCAGAGAGCCTATTGCTTCTAAGTGTATCTGGGGGAAGATGGCAGAATAGAGTCCGTAATGCACAGATTCACTTTCTAAAAAATGGAGTGATAATGATGTAAGAGAAAGCTCCCTAAGTAAGAATAATGGTGTGAAAGTAAGGAAAAGAACAAATCCAAGTGAATTAGAAAATGCCACCCAGATCCTGTCATGTACTCAACTGCTACAAGGCCTCTCCCAGGGAGTTGCAGGGGCACAGCCCTGCTCCAGCTCCCAAAATTCACAACAGGACAGAGGAAGGAGACAGTCCCTTGTGAAGAGGCATCCTGCAGCTTGACTACCGGTCCAGCCTTCCCTGTCTTTCATGTAGCTGACTCTGAAAATACAGTTTTTAAAGCTCAGGAGTTTCAACGTTTCATCGTTCCTGCCAGCAGAAACACATTAATTAAACACAGAAACATGTGTGGAGAAATGACTAATAAAGATGATTAATAAAGATTATAAAAGGGTGAGATTTTAGGTATAGGAAACTTGTATATACTTAGTAAGTGTTCCTGAAAGTAGCAAATATCCAAATCAAAGTTTGAATTTCAATTAGAGCACAGAGTTACTGGAAAGACTCTCATATACCTCTAAGTCAACCCTTCCATTTATATCTAGATATCTAGAAAGAGGAGGAGGAAGAACAGAAACACACACAAATACATATCCATGACCTTGGCAGGATAGATAAGGACTTTTCATCATTAATTAGATCTAGGATAAATTAAACAACTATAATTTTGAAGGTTACACACTTTTTGCATTGCTAAGAATAGGCACTCAACAGATGGCTTTTGGATTTAGCTCAAAAGTGAAGTTTCTTTAGATCCACAAAGTCATGGCAGGAACCTAATATGAGATCAAGGTTAGAAATTAAATTGCTCTAAGGAATGACATATGAAGAGTCTTCTCTTGGTGCTTGAAGAAGTAAGGAGTCTAGGGACCCGAGAATGACAAAAAGGGAGATGAAGGGAAAGTAATTCTAGAACCATAGTTCTCAACCAGATATGCTTTGGCTCCCAGGGGACATTTGGCAATAGTTGGAGACATTTTTGGTCTCCCTCCACAACTTGAGGGAGAAACACACTGGTGTCTAGTGGACAGAAGTCAGGCACTGTCAAACACCTGGCAGTGCACAGGTCAGCTCTCACGACAAGGAATTACCCCTCACAAAATGTCAACAGGGCCAAGTTTAAGAAATGATGGCTTTGAATTGTGATGCTAGAGAAGACTCTTCAGAGTCTCTTGGACTGCAAGGTGATCAAACCAGTCAATCCTGGTTTAAAACTGAAGCTGAAGCTCTAATACTTTGACCACCTGATGCAAAGATGCTGACTCATTGGAAAAGATCCTGATGCTGAGAAAGATTGAGGACAGGAGGAGAATGGGGTGGCAGAGGATGAGATGGTTGGATAGCATCACCGACTCAATGGACATGAGTTTGAGCAAACTCCAGGAGATAGTGAAGGACGAGGAAGTCTGGTGTGCTACAGTCCATGGGGTCACAAAGAGTCGGACACAACTTAGCAACTGAACGACAACAGCAAGCTGTAGAAGAAAAATAAAAGTAGCCTATTAACAACTTAAAATGTCAGAAATCAATCAGACAAATAGGGGATGGATAGGGGAGAAATTCTCTGGGACCAGGGATGGACCAGGAAGTTTTCATGATACCTATTCAACTTTATTTTGTGTGCTTAGAAGTACCAAGATCTCTCTTTCCATTTTCTCTACTAAATTCTATGACATGATAGCCTTGTGGTAGAGATGTCTTGGAGAATAAGAAAGAAGAATTGCAATCAGCAGAGAGCAGGGAGATAGGAGAGCAACGTGCTGTGGCAGAGACCAATGGTGATGCTTGAACTAGCCAAGTCAGCAGGGCAGGCTGCCATGTCTTTACCTTGGCAGTCTCGCAGATTTGGGGGGAATTGGAAGCTCTGCCAGGATGTGGCAAGAGGCTTGGGGAGATGGTGACACAGATCAGAAGGCTCGTACTCAGACACTCAGTCATGTCAGACTCTTTGTGACCCCATGGACTATAGCCCACCAGGCTCCTCTGACCATGGGATTTTCCAGGCAAGAATACCGGAGTGGGTTGCCATTTCCTCCTCCAGGGGATACTCCAAAAACAGGGATCAAACCTGCATCTCCTGAATTGGCAGGTAGATTCCTTACCACTGAGCACCAGGGAAGCCCCCTTAGTGTAATAAACTTGCTTGCTGCAGGGTGATTAGGTATAGCCAAGGCTGGCCAGAGCATACAGATCTGGTGGGTATCACAGCCTCTGTTCATTTCTATCTTCTAATACCTCACACACCGTCTATGCCTGTAACACACCCTCGCATCTGAGGTTGGACTTTTCACTCCTACATTCAATTGTGGCAGTTTATTTCAGTTATTGTTATTTGCCTTTTGTGTTACTTTTACATGTAATTAAAAAACAAAAATACAGCCTTAAATTGACCAAAGGCATGAGAGGAATCTACATACAGGATCAGTCAGCTTCTCTCGAGTCTCACAATCCCCATGCCAAAATTTTCAAGCACCCACATATGCCAGACATGGTGCGTGGCACTCTGGATCTTCAGGGCAAGACGGTGACATACAGGTAACTATTTCTGTTTTAGTGATGAGAAAACAGACTTGGAAAGACAAAGTTACTTCTCTAGGTTACACAGGTGGAAAATGTCTGTTTCAGGCTTGGAACCTGGTCACCTTGACTTTAAGGACAGGGGAATAAGTTATCATGGAAATATCATAACAAGTGGAATAGAAATGAGTACCTTGCACATAAATAGATGTTCAATATTATCAACTTAAATAAATGTGAATTAAAACATTTAAAAATCTATTAGTAGGTGTAAAGAATCATAAGGGTTTAAGTAGTATAACTTGAAATACTTCCAAGAAGGCAATTTGTCAATAAATATAAAGAGAGCTAGTGAGATTCCTACTATTTCATCAAGTAATTCTATTTCTATTATCTTAGTCTAAAGAAATAATACAAATGAAGGTAGAGATTTATTCCTAAGTATTATGGGGGTCATTTATTATACAAAAAAAGACAAATCTGCTGTCATAAGGAAGTTAATTTTAGCATATCCATAAAATAGAATTGCATGTATTTACTAAAGATTATTCTACCAAAATACTTGCTATGGGAAAGTGCTTAAAATATTAAAATAGGATTATACATTACATCTTCACTGTAATGCCAATTTTTTTAGTATATAAGAAAAAAGATGGCAATAAGATATGCCAAAATATTATTAATAGTACATTTTTTCTTTTAAACACCTTTCTGTATTTTAAGTTTTTCTATAAAATCTAGACCTTGCATTTATAATTGTAAACAAAATGAAAACCAAGATGACCTTCCAATAGCTTGAGAAAGAAGTTCATAAATGATGACTGGGTTAGGCAATAGTAAAGTGCATTTGAAAGACCTTCAACAAAGAAGTCTTACTCTGCAACATAACTCCGTGATAACACACCCCACCCAAACCAGCATTACCTGTGGGGTGTCAGAGACACACAAAAGACTCACAGAGCTTGCACCAAGAGGGAGCTAATAAAAGAGAATGATAAGGGTCTGAAGTCCTAAGAAAAGACCAGGGCTCACCAAGAAACGTGAAAGTAGGTGAAAGCTAAGCGGGCAGGAGCCAGGCTGGCCCTGGACAGTGTAAACAATTTGTAAAGCATCCTCTCCCTCAGAGGGAGGAGATTATTACAGTCTCTGGTGATGTTAAAAGAAGAAGGAGCCCCTTGACATGTCTATAATAAAGTGCTTCCTGCTACTATACAGGAGGAGGCAATGGAACCCCACTCCAGTACTCTTGCCTGGAGAATCCCATGGACAGAGGAGCCTGGTGGGCTACAGTCCATGGGGTCGCTAAGAGTTGGACACGATTGAGCAACCTCACTTTCACTTTTCACTTTCATGCATTGGAGATGGAAATGGCAACCCACTCCAGTATTCTGGCCTGGAGTATCCCAGGAACAGAGGAGCCTGGTGGGTTACTGTCTATGGGGTCACACAGAGTCGGACACAACTGAAGCGACTTAGCAACAGCAGCAGCTACTATACAGTGCCAGCAAGCAACAGAACTTCGGGCCAACTCTTAAAACAGGAGTCAGCTGACTTATTTCTGTAAAGAGTCAGATAGTAAATATTTTAGCCTTTGCAGGCCATATAGCTACTCAACTCTGCCACTGTAGTATGAATACTGCCAGGAGACAACATATAAATAAATGGGTGTGGCTGCAGTCCAAAAAAACCTAAATTTATAGAAACACTCATTGAGCTAGGCTGTCCCTCTGGCCACAGCTTGCTGATCCCTTAAGGCTTTAAGCACAGCAGTGAAAGCTTCTTATTCTGGCTCTTCCCACTGGTCATGCTTCCTTGTATTAAGGCACCAGAGTTTAAACTGGGTAAATTATGTGATTATTTGGGGAAAGAGCTGGGTGAGATTGAGGTAAATCAGAAAACGTGTTCATTTGACAGTGCTTTGGTAACTGAATGGACAGCAGGTACAGAGTGAGGCCTTCTGCAAGGAGCTCACCAATCTACTGGTGACACAGGCTGATCAACATGCAGTCTGCCTCTGGTGATGTGAAGTTTACTGGTTACCCTAATGGAGTGAGCATCACAGACTGGCGGGAAGAGGAGCCAGAGATTGGGGACTCAGGAGTGACAAGTGGGCATTGCTTGAGTGGAGTCTTTAAGGCTGGAACCCCAAAACCACAAGCCGTGCTTTAAATTTAATTAGTCATATGACCTTCACCTCTCACTCAAAAAAATCTGAAGGCCTGACATTGTTGAATTTTACCTGAGCCCTGTAATCCTACAGAACAGTGAAGGTTTGTGTGTCAGAAATCAGCTTACTGCAGAGAAGCATTCTTCCCCCCTGAGACTTAGAAAAGACTCATGAGTGGCTGCCAGGCCCTGTTTCAGTTCAGTTCAGTTCAGTCGCTCAGTCATGTCCGACTCTCTGCGACCCCATGAATTGCAGCATGCCAGCCCTCTCTGTCCATCACCAACTCCCGGAGTCTACCCAAACCCATGTCCATCGAGTCAGTGATGCCATCCAACCATCTCATCCTCTGTCGTCTCCTTCTCCTCCTGCCCCCAATCCTACCCAGCATTAGGGTCTTTTCCAATGAGTCAACTCTTTGCATGAGGTGGCCAAAGTATTGGAGTTTCAACTTCAACATCAGTCCTTCCAATGAACACTCAGGATTGATTTCCTTTAGGATGGATTGATTGGATCTCCTTGCAGTCCAAGGGACTCTCAAGAGTTTTCTCCAATACCACAGTTCAAAAGCATCAATTCTGCGGCACTCAGCTTTCTTCACCGTCCAACTCTCACATCCATACATGACCACTGGAAAAACCATAGCCTTGACTAGACGGACCTTTGTTGGCAAAGTAATGTCTCTGCTTTTAAATATGCTATCTAGGTTGGCCATAACCTTCCTTCCAAGGAGTAAGCGTCTTTTAATTTCATGGCTGCAATCACCATCAGCAGTGATTTTAGAGCCCAAAAAAATAAAGTCTGACACTGTTTCCACTGTTTCCCCATCTATTTCCCATGAAGTGATGGGACCAGATGCCATGATCTTAGTTTTCTGAATGTTGAGCTTTAAGCCAACTTTTTCACTCTCCTCTTGGAGGGTTTGTGCCTGTTTTTGCCATAGGTAAACAGGCACAAACCCTCCAAGTTTCCATTTTTTGCCCCATAAATAACTAACTGAACTGCTTATCTCCACTGATCAGAGCAAAAAATACTTATTAACCAAGTTTTAGTTCTGCTTCCCTTACTACTCCAGGCCCCTGAAATCTAGCCCACACTCACCCCGAATTAGCACACAGTGCCCCCACCCCTGAGAGAACAGGTTGGCCTCAGGGTCACATTCTCTACTCACACCATCCTTTCCTCCCATTCCCGCACACCTGACTCTTTGTAGCCTTGCTTACTCCTCTATAGAACAAAAGTCCCACTTCCCTGGTGGTCTAGTGGTTAAGAATCTGCCTGCCAGTGCAGGGAACACAGGTTCCATCCCTGGTCCGGGAAGATTCCACATGCCATGGAGCAACCAAGCCCATGCGCCACAACTATTGAGCCTGTGCACCCTAGAGCCCACACTCTGCAACAAGTCACTGCAATGAGAAGCCCACACACCACAACTAGAGAATAGCCCCCACTTGCCACACTTAGAGAAAGTCCACGCTCAGCAAGGAAGACCCAGTGCAGCCAATATATAAATAATAAAAAAGAAAAATCTCCTTTGGGCTAATTTTTGATACGCTTGGCTTTGTAGTTACAACGTTTTCCCTCTTGAAATAGTCCCTTTCTGCTTTGTAATATTCCTTTGGAATAAACCTCTCCTTACTGAGTCTAGATTGCTTTTTCTTTGATGGGCTCTAGCTGAGATGGTTGATATGGTCACCGATCATCTCTCCATCTCCCTCCCCTCCAGTTCCCACCTCCAGATCTGCTCTCTCCCACTCCACCCTAGCCCCACTGCCTTCCTCAAACTCCAAACATGTTTCCATTCCAGAGTCTTAGCATTTAACCTTGAAACAGATATAACCTACCTGGGTTACTCCCTCACTTGTTCCAGTGTTTGTTCAAACACTAGCCTATCTAAGAGACCTGATAGCCCTCTGCAAAGTACCAACTCCATCTCTTTTCTTTCTGCTTAATCCCATACTGCCTTGTTTCTTTCTTCCTTGTGTCTATCTCCACCCGATATAGGTTTATTTATTGCCTGTCTCCCAGCACTTAGGATATAAACTCCCCACGACCAGGGACTGTGCCGTCTTTGTACACCGCTGTACCTTTAGTGCCTGGAACATGGCCTGGGATGAGACAAAGTCAGCTGTCAGTAATACCTGGCTCAATAAAATGACCTGAAGAAAGATAGTAAAGTGAAATCTACTAGTGGTAATTATTGAATACTTACTGGATAATTGCTCTGTGCTGATTTCTAAGCCTCACAATTAACTGTTAAGGTAGGGATTATCGTCTCCTTTGACAAATGAGAACACTGAATTACAAAGATTCACTAAAATGTCCACATTTTTATAGCTATGATGTGCTCAGGCTAGGATTCAGATTGATCCCCGCACCCTTATATTTTTTGCTATAATATAGCGAATTCCCTCTTAAACCTTTATTACTGCTGCCATGCGATTGCCTGCAAGAAAAGAAGACAGAAGTCCTAGAGCACCACTTCTTTTTGGCACCAGGAGCAAGGATTTGAGGGAGAACCTGCAGGGGTAACATAAGGCACCTTCCAGCTGTCCCCAGAAGTGATGGTGAGAATCCCAGTACTGGGGGTCTACTAGAGCCGGAAGCTGGCCACCCCAGCTCAACACCATGACCTCAACAGCCAGCTGTGCCTGACACACAGTAGAGACTGGACGTGTGTTGAACAGAAGTGCCATAGGGGCACGGAGGAAATGTAACCAGCAGAGGAGGAAGGGCACATTGGCAGCTGGGGCAAATCTGAGATGGCTTATGCTAGAGGTGGCCGTTTAAAAGTTCCCCCAAAGGACAAACAGCATTTACATAAGCAAAAGGAAAAAAGGCCTCCACGTCCTCTCTGGGACTTCCTCGGCCCCAAGCCTCCTCGTGCTCTCCATCTCACTGTGTCTGACCCAGGGCACAGCCTGCCAGTGGGAAGTGTTCCAACCTGACCGGCTACCTCACAGTCATAAAAATTAATTACCAAGCTGGAGGTGGAACGTGTGACTCATTTATTCTTCTCAAAGCCAGCTCTAAATCTTGAAGGCAAAAATAGCAGGCACTGAAACTCTTATCATTCCTCCCTGGATGCAATGAATTCTTAAATAAGTCTATCTATATCTATACTTCTTATTTTTGACTGCAAAATGTTTGAAAAACATAGTAATGACCTAGCTTTTATTGAGTGCCTAATATATGTCAGGAACTGTTAGACATATCCCATGTGACAAGGCATCTTCTTATTAAAGGAACCCATGAGATAATGGTTATGTCCATCTTCCTGAAAAGCAACTGAGGCTCAAGAGGTCCATCATCTTTCAGTTGTAAAATCAGGGTGCAGATTTAGGTCTATCTGACTGTAACATCGTTGCTTTGTCATCTGTGTTACTTTGGCTTCCAAGACATAAACTTTTAACCAACTTCTTCATATTTTGCTAAATTAAGCACTCACACAGAAATGAGGCTCCTACCCCAGGAAACCAGTTCCCTTTGACAGCACATTACCGAACATAGTAATTGGTGCATGAAATTACAGGTGTGTTCCTCCTTCATGAATGCTGAAAATGAGAAAATAAACTCAGCAATCAGATAAATCAAGGGCAACTATCTACCTCTTAAGAGGATTCGGCTCTTAAGAAAAGACTGAATCAATGTCCTAATGTATTTCATTGTTACTAATAACGAATGCAGTAGGTGTTTGGGAAAATGGTCATCAATTTGCCTGTCATGCAATTTCTAGTTTTTGTATAATCTGCTCATCCCTCAGCCTGGGCAAAGGAAACCCTCAGTGCTACATGACCTGGACCCTGGTCTCAGCTGATTGTCATAATAGACAGTCTGACTCAAGCTGGGCTGATTAGATTTTCTACAAAGAATGTGTCGGGCATGGAATATGAATACAAGGCATCAAGGCAGCTACAGTCCATAGAACACAAAAAGAGAAATCAATATACAGAAGGAGAGATGGGAAACAGTACAAGAAGCCAGACAACACCAAAGAGCCAGAGAGAGAGGCTGACAGACACTGTGGAGTGACAACTTTCCACTTCTGAGGAGGCCGAACTATTTCCTGAAGTTAGGTTCTGAGATTCCTCTGATATCTCATATTATGCTCAGTTGCTCAGTCGTGTCTAACTCTTCCAGCCCCATGGACTATTCAGTTTAGTTCAGTCGCTCAGTCGTGTCCGACTCTCTGCGACCCCATGAATTGCAGCACGCCAGCCCTCTCTGTCCATCACCAACTCCCGGAGTCTACCCAAACCCATGTTCATCGAGTTGGTGATGCCATCCAACCATCTCATCCTCTGTCGTCCCCTTCTCCTCCCGCCCCCAATCCTACCCAGCATTAGGGTCTTTTCCAATGAGTCAACCCTTCGCATGAGGTGGCCAAAGTATTGGAGCTTCAGCTTCAACATCATGGACTATAGCCCATGGACTACAGCCCTCCAGAATCCTCTGCCCATGGAATTTTCCAGGCAAGAATACTGAAGTGGGGTGCCATTTCCTACTCCAGGGGATCTTCCTGACCCCAGGAATCAAACCCACATCTCTTGCATCTCCTGCATTGTCAGGCAGGTTCTTTACCACTAGTGCCACCTGGGAAACCTGATATATCATACTGGTGGTGGTGGTGGTTTAGCCGCTAAGTCATGTCCAACTCTTGTGACCCCATGGACTGTAGCCTGCCAGGCTCCTCTGTACATGGGAATCTCCAGGCAAGAATACTGGAGCAGGTTGCCATTTCCTTCTGCAGGGGATCTTCCCGACCCAGGAATTGAACCCAGGTCTCCTGCATTGCAAGCAGATTCTTTACCAACTGAGCTATGAGGGAAGCCCGATATATCATATTAAATTTCCCTTTATTTAAGCAGTTTCCACGGAGTGTACAGGCATACCTTGGATATACTATGGATTCAGTTCCAGACCACAGCAATAAAGTGAATATCTCTGAGAGTCGCACAAATTTTTTGCTTTCCCAGTGTGTATAAAAGCTCTGTTTGTACCATACTGTAGTCTCTTAAGTGTGCAATAGTGCTATGTCTTAAAAAAAACAATGTACATACTGTAACTAAAAGTATTTTAGTGCTAAAAAAATGCTAACCATCATCTAAGTCTTCATATTATTTTTGTAACAGTAACAAAGATCACTGATCATAGATCATCATACAAATACAGTTATGAAAAAGTATAGATAGATAGAACTTTGTGAGAATTACCAAAATCTGACACAAAGATACAAAGTGAGCAAATTCTGTTGGAAAAATGTAGCCTATAGTTTTGCTCGATGCAGGGTTGCCATAAACTTTTAATGTGCAAAAAGCACAAAATCTGCAAAGCACCAAAAAATGAGGTATGCCTGAGAAGCACACAGGATTTGTTGCCTCATGGCATGTGGAATTTTTCCTGGACCAGGGATCAAATCCCTGTCCCCTGCAATGGTAGGTGGAATCTTTACCACTGCACCATCTGGAAAGCCTCATAGTCCATGGGGGTGCAAGAGAGTCAGACACAATTTAGTGACTAAACAACAGCTGCTGCTGCTGCTGCTGCTAAGTCGCTTCAGTCGTGTCCGACTCTGTGCGACCCCATAGACAGCAGCTCACCAGGCTCTGCCGTCCCTAGGATTCTCCAGGCAAGAATACTAGAGTAGGTTGCCATTTCCTTCTCCAGTGCATGAAAGGGAAAAGTGAAAGTGAAGTCTCTCAGTCATGTCCGACTCTTAGCGACCCCATGGACTGTAGCCTACCAGGCTCCTCCGTCCATGGGATTTTCCAGGCAAGAGTACTGAAGTGGGGTGCCATTGCCTTCTCCGAAAACAGCAACATGCCTGAATGAGCTACCTATTGCTGTGTAACAAACTATCTCCCAAATGTAGAAGGTTAAAACTATCAGATTGCTTATTTCACGCAGTTTTAGAGGGTCAGAAGTACAGGAACAATTTAGCTGGGTGGTTCTGACTCAGGCCATCTCCCGGGCTGCAGGCCAGCTAGGCTGCTTGTGGGGTCTCCAATCACTTACTGGCTTGACTGGAACTGGGGAATCCACTTCTTGACTCAGTCACCTGGCTTTTGGTAGGTCTCAGCTCCTTCCTGGCTGGTTCTCCCAGAGGGAGAGAGAAAGACAAGGAGATCCTGGTGGGTTCCTATCCTGGCTTCGCCCTTAGGGCTGTGGGACTGTGGACACGTCACTGAATGGCTGGACCCGGGTTCCCTCATTCGTGGAAGGGGCTGACTGCCGCAGCAACTACCTCTTAGAACGGATGCAACAATGTAACTGGACATGGACAGTGCTTACAACAGGACTTGGCACAGAATCAGCACTCAACAACCGCCAGCTGTTGTTTCTCTGGGTTCATGACTCTGCCATTCACTATGCAATTTACCTCCTATGACAGAAACTCCTGAACCACTGAGCCAGATGGAGCAAGTCCTCCCTGTCCCCCAAACACAGATGAGGGACAAAGTAATACAGATTCAGTAAATAAAGGCTCCTCAACCACACAAGGAGAGGCCAGGGGACCAGGAGAGGCGGCTGCAGATTCTTCATCTGTACAGAGTTCAAATACAGAATTCAAATATGAACTATTGAACTATGAAATTCAAAACTTCATATTCTCTAGTTCATCCACTGCTTCATTCGCATCATAAACATCTTCACACTGTTCTTTAATTGAATGCAAAATTCTCAAACTAGTGTTTAAGGACTTGCCAGGCCTGTGGCCAGGCCACCTTTCCCAGCCTCCAGGTGATCATTTCCTATAGTAACTGCTTCCAAGAGACTGGACTCCTTGCCTTATTCTGAGCTCATGCTGGTCTCGTCTGCGTCTTCTCCCCTCGCCACTCTCCGTCCCTCCTTCCTGCTTCAGTATTTTCAAATTCCGCTCATGTCTCAACTCCATCTGTTCCATGCAGTCTTCTCTGACCACGTACTCAAGAGCAGTTGCTCTTGCTTCTGAATTCCCGTAATGTTCTGGGCTGTTTATTAATTCATTTGTTTACTCAAACTATTATTGACCGTTTTTTTTTTTTCTTTTGAGGGAAAAAAAAGTCAGAACTCTACATCACACACAAAAATAGATTCCAGATGGATTAAAAAGCTAACTGGAGTGAATAGGCAGTTTAGAGAGATGGAAAACCAGTGGTTGCCAGGGCCTTGGGGTTGGTGGGAAATGGGGAATAACTGTTAAGGAGTCAGGACTTTCTCTTTGGGATGAAAAAAATGTTCTAAAGTTGACTGTAGTGATGGGTTTTGCAAACATATAAATATTTTAAAACCGTTGAATGGTACACTTAATGAGTAAATCATGCTAAACCATTGACTTATGAGCTAATGCTCAGTCGTGTCCTACTCTTTGTGACCCCATGGACTGTAGCCCACCAGGTTCCTCTGTCCATGGGATTGTCCTGGCAAGAATACTGAAGTGGGTTGTCATTTCTTCCTCCAAGGGATCTTCCCTACCCAGGGATCAAACCCGAGTAGCATGCATTGGCAGGTGGATTCTTTTACCACTGTGCCACCTGGGAAGCCTCAATAAAACCATTAAATATGTTAAAACCATTGGATGGCATACTTTAATAAGTTATGTAATAAGTGCATTATATCTTTTTAACATTTTTTAAGTATTATTTTTAGAACTTCTGAAAAAAAGCTAACCAGAGACAATTCATAGAACTTATATTTAGGATTTTTATATTCTTCTCTGTGTATATTATATCTCAATAACAGAGTTATTTTCAAAAAGCTAACTGGATAAAAAGAGATCTATTAAAGTCTTAGGAGACAAGGCAGGAAAATAGTCTTTATAATACTTGGATGGGCAGAACCTTTCTGACAAAGAACCAAAAGCCATAAAAGAAAAAAACCGACATGTCATACTTTGCTATCCATACATAACAAATCAAATTTTCCTGTCAGTAAGTGACATCATAAATATTTAAAAGACCAGATAATATTTACTATTCATAGAGAAATATATAATACATAATTTATTATATCAAGGATTTAATATTCCTAATATAAAAAAAAGAGGGCTTATCTGGTGTCTCTGTGTAAAGAATCTGCCTGCCAATGCAGGAGACTGGGTTTGATCCCTGGGTCTGGAAGCTCTCCTGGAGAAGGAAATGGCAACCCACCCCAATATTCTTGCCTGGAAAATCCAATGGGCAGAGGAGCCTGATGGGCTACAGTCCATGGGGTTGCAAAGAGTCAGATACAACTGAGCAACTGAACCACAACAATACAGAAAGAGCTCTTACAAGTTGATAAAATGATAAAAAAAAAAAACCAAACATAAAATAAAATAGGCAAAGATATGAACATGGGATGCAAATAGCTGTGACTAAGACAAAATGCAACCGATGGTGAGAGGACTCTGTCCTGAGATACAGCCTCATTGCTCCTCAGTAACTAACTACAGTACCTTATCCACAGTGTGGTCAATGCATGTTTACCTAGGGCAACACCCTTTTTTTCTTCATTTTGGCCACACCACGTGGCCTGTGCAATTTCCCCGGCCAGGGATCTAACTCGGGTCCCCTGTTGTGCAAGCACAGTCTTAACTGCTAGACCACCAGGGAAGTCCAAGTGTAACATTTTTATCTGCCTCCCTTGAGTTTCAGTTTGTCCTTTATCTTTTTCACTCTAACAGATTTTACATTTTTCCATCTCTACTTCTGCGATAGCAGATGTTGCTTTTTTACTTTTATTTGAAAGCAAAAACATGTTGTGTGTATGTGATTTTAGTAAAAGCCTTCTGTTTCATACTTATCTTTTTTTTTTTTACCTAATGATGATTTCTCTTGATATGTTGATGCAGCCCAAACTAATCCATTTCCCTTCCACACTGAGTTATGTGATCTGTTGAGAAGAAGTAACATGTCAATGGAAGCAAAATAGGAACTCGGCCATTTCATCAGTAATTCCATCCTCGGTGTAACAGGCGAAATGATTATGCTTTCAGGAGTTTAAAGTAATTGCCTGTGCCAAAAAGTAGAATTTCCCATTTTGTAATGGAAATACTGAGGAGTTCTAAGGGACTGAATTGGCTTTAGTGTCACATTTCCCTATTTAAAAAAAAAAAATCAAAAAATGTGCACAGGTGGGTAGAAGGAAAGAAAATTCTTAACCTTGGCTTAGCCACAGGGGCATGATGAGAGCTTACAAAGAACTGTGAGGTGGGGTTGTTGTTTTTTTTTCCTTTTGTGCCGAGAAATTTAATAGGAAAAAAAAAAAAATCCTTTCAGGAAACAAATTTCTCAGCAGTAGCTGAGTTTGAGAGAGCTGTGGAAATCACAGGATTGAAGCTCCGATTACCATTCCTTCCCCACATGCCATAGCCTGCATTTGAAGGTCGATTTAGAAACCAACTGAAAATCCTGCAGCCACCTCAGCAAAGCCCTCTAGAAGTCGTTCATCTTGCTGTGCTTCTGCAGCACCACAAACCCTGTTGCCCAAGCTAAACACTGCTCCTCTGGGACCCTTCTCTCTCCTCTCCCTTGCCACCCAGCCAGTCACACACTGAGCTCTTTCTCTTATTGACAGAGAGATGTTGTACACTCTCTTGGGTTTTTCTGAAGTCATGCCAGATAAGGAATGGAAATTTCATGCATAAATCGGACCGATTCTTTCAGTCCACTAATGGTCCCTCCCCTATCCTTCCCAGGACACAGTTAACCTTGAAAGGGAACACACTCTAAGAATGCAGTGACGATATTCCAGAGAATTCAAGATAAGCCCAAACTGAAAGTTGTGTTGTTCTGTGTATGCTATGCTGTAACAATTCTGAAAAGTGAACTTAACACGACTAGAAAATGAACAACCATCTACATTCTCCAGTATACTCTGGGTGGATTTTTGTTTGTGGTCATCATCAACAAAGCACAGTAACAATCAGAGAAAATCACTGGAAGCCAGCTGTCACAGGTAACATTATGGAATATGCAGTATCACGAATGGTGATATAACTAACATTAAATAAGTAGCATTTGGGAGCTGCAGAGGTCAGAAGGTCATATTGACTTACTACAAACAGCTTCTAAAGAACTATGGCATTTTGAGTAATAATTTTGCCACCTTTTTCTCTCAGCAGATGTTATGAAATCTGCCAGAAATGGTTCATTTGGCAGAACATGAAGAAATAGTTTATGAACCTGAACATGAAGATATGATGTTTGGACACTATGATGAATCTCTGTACATTAACTGGTCAATGAACTAATACATAAGTACATCCTCTACCACACTCTAAATCCTTATCAATAAATCACCTAGTGTACATGGGCCCATGAATTTTGTAATATATTTTACTTGACACTGACATCCTCAGATTTTTCAGAAAGTAGGTTGCTATTGTTGTTCAGTCGCTCAGTCAAGTCTGACCCTTTGCAACCTGATGGACTGCAGCACTCCAGCCTTCCCTGTCCTTCACCATCTCCTAGAACATGCTCAAACTCATGCCCGTTGAGTCAATGATACCATCCAACCATCTCGTCCCCTTCTCCTCCTGCCTTCGATCTTTCCCAGCATCAGGGTATTTTCTAGTGAGTCATCCCTTCACATCAGGTGGCCAAAGTATTGGAGTTTCAGTTTCAGCATCAGTCCATCCAATGAATATTCAGGGTTGATTTCCTTTAGGATTGACTGTTTTGATCTCCCTGCTGTCCAAGGAACTCTCAAGAGTCTTCTCCAACACCACACTTCAAAAGCATAAATTCTTCAGTGCTCAGCCTTCTTTATGGTCCAACTTTCGCTTCCATCCATGACTACTGGAAAAACCATAGCTTTGACTAGATGAACCTTTGTCGGCAAAGTAATGTCTCTGTTTTTTAATATGCTGTCTAGGTTTGTCATAGCTTTTCTTCCAAGGAGCAAGCATATTTTAATTTCATGGCTGCAATCACCATCTGCAGTGATTTTGGTGACCAAGAAAATAAAGTCTGTCCCTGTTTCCATTGTTTCCCCATCTATTTGTCATGAGGTGATGGGGCTGGATGCCATGACCTTAGTTTTTTGAATGTTGAGTTTTAAAACAGCTTTTTCACTCTCCTCTTTCACTTGCATCAAGAAAATCTTTTTTAGTTCCTCTTCTCTTTCTGCTATAAGGGTGATGTCATCTGTATATCTGAGGTTATTGATATTTCTTCAGGCAATCTTGATTGCAGCTTACATTTTTCATCCAGCCCGGAATTTCACATGAGGTACTTTGCACATAGTTAAATAAACAGGGTGACAATATACAACCTGACATACTCCTTTCCCAGTTTGGAACTTAGAAGAAATGGAGTAGCTCTCATAGTCAACAAAAAAGTGCAAAATGCAGTACTTGGGTGCAATCTCAAAAACAACAAAATGATCTCTGTTCGTTTCCAAGGCAAACCATTCAATATCACAGTAATCCAAGTCTATGTCCCAACCACTAATGCCAAGGAAGCTGAAGTTCAAGGGTTCTATGAAGACCTCCAAGACCTTCTAGAACAACAACAACAACAAAAGATGTCCCTTTCATCATAGGGGACTGGAATGCAAAAGTAGGAAGTCAAGAGATACCTAGAATAACAGGCAAGTTTGGTCTTGTAGTACAAAATGAATCAGGGCAAAGGCTAACAGAGTTTTGCCAAGAGAACACATTGGTCATAGAAAACACCCTCTTATAACAACACAAACGATAACTCTATACATGGACATCACCAGCTGGTCAATACCAAAATCAGGTTGATTATATTCTTTGCAGCCGAAGATGGAGAAGCTCTATACGGTCAGCAAAAACAAGACCAGGGGCTGACTGTGGCTCAGATCATGAACTTCTTATTGCCAAATTCAGACTTAAATTGAAGTAAGTAGGGAAAACCACTAGATCATTCAGGTATGACCTAAATCAAATTCCCTTATGATTATACAGTGGAAGTAAACAATAGATTCAAAGGATTAGATCTGATAGAGAGCCTGAAGAACTATAGATGGAGGTTCATAACATTGTACAGGAGGTGGTGATCAAAACCATCCCTATGAAGAAGAAATGCAAAATAGTTGTCTGAGGAGGCCTTACAAATATCTGAGAAAAGAAGAGAAGTGAAACGCAATGGAGAAAAGGAAAGAAATAGCCATCGGAATTCAGAATTCCAAAGAATAGCAAGGAGAGATAAGAAAGCCTTCCTAAGTGAACAAGGCAAAGAAATAGAGGAAAGCAATAGAATGGGAAAGACTAGAGATCTCTTCAAGAAGATTAGAGATACCAAGGGAACATTTCATGAAAAAATGGGCACAATAAAGGACAGAAATGGTATGGACCTAACAGAAGCAGAAGATATTAAGAAGAGGTGGCAAGAATACACAGAAGAACTATACAGAAAAGATCTTAATGACCCAGATGACCACAATGGTATGATCACTCACCTAGAGGCAGACATCCTAGAGTGCAGTCAAGTGGATCTTAGGAAGGATCACTATGTACAAAGCTAGTGGAGGTGATGGAATTCCAGCTGAACTATTTCAAGTCCTAAAAGATGATGCTGTGAAAGTGCTGCACTCAATATGCCAGCAAATTTGGAAAGTTCACCAGTGGCCACAGGACTGGAAAAGGTCAGTTTTCATTCCAATCGTAAAGAAAGGCAATGTCAAAGAATGTTCAAACTACCATGCAATTCCACTCATCTCACACGCTAGTAAAGTAATACTCAAAATTCTCCAAGCTAGGCTTCAAAAAGTAGGGGGAGAACATTTTAAGGAAGTTGGATTTTGACATATCCCATTATGTTATGCTTAAACTTTATTTGCAGCCCCCAAATGTGGCTTCTCCAGTTGACTGAGATCTGATTTCAGTGAGTGGGAAAAAGAGAACAGGTTATTCATTTATCTTTGTATTGCCAGGAAGAAAGACCTTGACACACAAATGTTCCTATAAATGTTCATCAAGTGAATTATAACCTTAATTGTAACACTGATTTTATCCTCATAGAGAAAGTCTAAGATATCCCACTTGCTTGCATTTCAGATACATCTTTGAATGTTTTTGATCTCCATTTAGAGTAGTCTCTGTCGTTTACAAAGCACGATGGGATGAATTATCTGAGGCAGGAAACATTTTCTCAGCCCTTATCTATGTCAGGTTCTGGGGGTAAAAGATGAAAAGAAAAGTCACTGCTCTCAAGGATCTCAAAATTCAGCATAAAGAAGAATCAGACATACTATCATAAAGGCAGCATTAGTAAGAACTGTGCAAAGACTAATTTTGTGTGTCATCTTAACTGGGCTAAGGAACACCCAAGTAGTTGGTAGAATATCATTTCTGTGTGTGTCTATGAGAGTGTTTCCAGGAGAGATTTAGCCTTTGAATCTTTAGACTGAGTGAAGAATATCACCACACCACTACAGGTAGGCATTATCCCATCTATTGACGGCCATTCAGGAAAGGTGAATTTGCTCTCTCTGCCTAAGCTAAACATCCATCATCTCCTGCCCTTAGAGATCAGCTATCCTGGTTCTCAGGCCTTCAGAGTCAGACTGATTTACACCACTGGCTTTCCTGCTTCTCTAGCTTGCAAACAGGAGATGGTAGAATTTTTTGGTCTCTGTAATCACATGAGCCAGTTACTATAAGTTGTCTCCATATACATATATATAAAGGCATCATAAATTGGTGATAGAAGAGATGATATTAATGTAAGTACAGAAAAGAACATGTTGAATTAGATCTGCTTGTAATACATCAAAGTTAAAGAGGTCAAGATATTAATATGAGGCTTAGGAGAGAAGTTGGGGCTGGAAATACAAATGAGTGATCATCTGCTAGAGGAAATTTCTCAAAAGCCATGAGAGATGATCATTATTCTTGAGTTTTGATTATTGGAGCACACCATATGGAAAAAGTAGAAATAGAAAACTAAGAGGAAGGATGTCTGGGCTTCCCTTGTGGCTCAGATGGTAAAGAATCTGCCCACAAAGTGGGAGACCCAGGTTTGATCTCTGGGTCAGGAAGATCCCCTGGAGAAAGGAATGGCAACACACTCCAGTATTCTTGCCTGGAGAATTCCATGGGCAGAGGAGCCTGGGGGGCTACAGTCCATGGTGTTGCAAAGAGCTGCACAGGGCTGAGAAACTAACACTTAATGGGAAGGACAGAATGGCCAGGGCAGGAGAAGCAATAAGAACTTACGGTCTTGGGAGTCAAGTGATGAGAAATTAGAACTATTTTATCTTCTCAACCACTCTTTTAGGGGAGCAAAAAGCAATTACTGTTACCTCCATTTCAGAAATGTGAAGACAAACATTCAGAAGAGCTTGGAGACCAGGCCAAGGCTCTCTAGGGAGCAGAGGCAAGACCCAAATCCAGGTCTTCTCACTGCAAGTTCACAACTGTTAAAGCAAGCATTGCTCTTAAGGATAAGGGAAGAGTTGTGTTAAGTGTTGTGGGTTTCTCTGATGGCTCCAATCAGACACATTCAATCACTAGTGTTCCTCACTCCCTGAAATTTTCATCACCGATATCACTCTTTGGGATAAAGGAATTCTCAAAAGGCCTTTAAAATTGCACATTCACAGGGAGGATTTTAACACATGAACACATGAGCAGCTCTTAAAGTGATTTTTCCCCTTAGAACAGGCCTCTCAAAGCACCTTTTCATCAAATTTCCAAAGAAGAAATAACAGGTCATGAAGGATACCAGTACAGGAGAGGGACATGTCTTTTGCAGGCTGAAAAGCCTCCGTGGCTACCAACTAAGCGTACTCCAACCAAATCAAAGAGGGTAAAGGAAGGAACCAAGCACTGGAATAGCGCAACGAGAAGATGTAGATTAGGCTTAGGTTCTGCAAGGCTGGGATTGGAACTGAGAACCCATAGGTAAGGCAACACAGACACTGAGAATCAGAGGAAAGCTAAGTATCTAATTTCTAAGACCAGAGAAAATGCCCCCAAATCAGAGTCCAGAGGCAGTACTGGGGCAGGAAGATCACAAACCAGAGAGAGATGGAAACAGAAGGGAGGCAGTCAGGAATTGGTGAAGGAGGCTGAGGGAATGGCAAAGAAGGTAGGAGGGGGAATAGAACTACAAACCATGAATATTTAAGTACAACTATGAATATTCATGACTAATATTCATGAGCCAGTGGGTTTATGGGTTGGGCAGGAGTGGATTCAGTATCATGACAATCTAGCCATGTGACCTTGGAAAAAGATACTGTGCCTTTCTGAGTTTCATATCTATAAAAAAGAAAAATAACAATTTGATTAAATTATTTCTAAATCCTTCTCCAAACTCCAAAGCAAAACCATACTCAAAAGCTTCTCTTAAAAAACAAAGAAAGTACATTTCATATCTGGACTGAGGAAACTGTCAAATGCTTAAGAAATTACCCATTGATTTATTTCTTACCTTCTAAACAGCTATTCCTTTTAGCAAGAATAAAAGTGAAACAAACCAAGGGGTGGAAACAAGAGGGCATTTTAAGTCTCTAAATTGAAACAGAAAAGGAAGAAAAGTTTAAAGGCAGCATAATAACGGCTCTTCTGTTTTCCCGCTAAGAGCTTTTTATCTAAAAGGTTCACCCAGAATGCTAACAAGGCAAAGCTTCAGAAATGCATCAAATGAAACTATTTCCATTTCCAATGGCCTTAATCCTCTCTGTGGTTCAGGCGGAATTAAAGGTAACCCCTAAGGAGCTGGCATCCTTCAGATGTTTTCCAAGTACACCTGTTCAGGGGTCCCTAGGCAAGGGCATTAGCCTGATTCATCGCCACAGTCACTGTGGATGTCTTCAGCGTGTCACCTGGAGGTCACTGGCGTGCTACAAAGAGCACCAGCTAGAAACCAACTGGATAAGCGTTTTCCTAACTGGATGCAGCTCACCACAGGGAATTTCATTTTTAGGACAAACCTACTTATAGGTTGTATCATTTGTGCTGATAACATTATCCTATCCAAAAACAGAACATGAGATCTCCCATATAAATAAAAATTTGAGATTTAAATTCAACCTTTTGTGTGATATTTTTCATTAGTTCCTTTACTCTGTAGATTCCATGTAAGCTGTCAGCATTTGGAGCTAAAAAATCGTCAACTGATCAATTACTTCTTTGACAACTATATCAAAGTGCTCCCATGTGTTTAAAACATGAAAAGTACAAATAAAGAAGAATGTTGTGAACAATGTCTTAAATTCTCTAGGAACCTTGCCTCTGTACAAATAGCAGCACCAGAAACATTACATTCTACCACCGCTTGACAAAAATGTCGTGTTAGCGCAAGCTGCTTTACTCTCTCTGACTTCTGATTCCACTTCACCTTGGAAATTTCATAGAGCTTATAGAAGGAAAGGCCAATTATGTAGGATGAGCTACATTGGAATCTCATCAAAATCATCTTTGAAGTTGTACACTGTAAGAACATCTGGAGTTTTCAGCTTCAAAATACTTAGTAATTAGAGATGCTACACATCAGGAAGGAAATGACAAAAGTTGACATTTCTACTGAAAAGTCACTGGAACCAAGGGATTTGTCTCCAAATGTATTAATTACAGGAAGCCACTTCTGCGTGGTGGTTGGTAGTAATTGTTAATGCTAACAGTATTGTTTTCTCTTTTGTTGTTTATGCCAGCTTCATTCAGGCTCCCAGAAATCTCATACTATCTATAAAGTCTTCTTGGATAAAGAGTTTCATTTTCATTGAATAAAAAGCATACTTGTTACCTGTTCAGATGACCCCCAAGCTAATGGGGTTTACTACACCATGGAAGATAGACCTAGAGTTCAAACTGGTACTGACAAATTGGATTCACTGTCAAAAAGCAAGCCAGTGCAGGCAAGGGGCACACACACAGCAGAGTCTCTGAGAAAAGGGGAGCCACGTATTGATATATTGGTCCCTATGCCCTGAAATCATCAGAAAGCCTTATAAACTCAGTTCAAAGTTCCAGACTTATTCATAATCAATGAAGAGCAAAGATGGAACACAGAGGGTGAAATGAACATTCCTTCTGGAGATCCTTGCTGTCAAGGCTGGAGAAAGGGTCCACATGAGTCTCCTGTAGACCCTTCTCCCATTTCTTCCTTCATCTTCCTTCCCTTACTAACCACCACCACCACCACCCTCCGCCCCGGGTCATTGAGCTTTCCCCTGTGTCAAAGGTTCAAAGAGAGGGGATATCCCTCTCTTTCATATAGCTCCTTCTTGACTCTTAACACATTGTAGGTCTTGCTTCATGTCAACACTCCAAGAATCAGCCATGGCTAGCATGGTTGGTCTGGGATAGTCACAGCTATCAGTGTAGTATCTATAAAGAAATAATTCTTTCTCTTGCTAATATGGCTCAACTCTTATTGTATAACTTTGATTATTAAGCCAAGTGACCTCCTGCCCACCCTGACTGAAGATGGGATGGGGTAAAGGGAATGTCCTGTCAAATACACAAACCTAGATTAGGGTCTATAACCACTGCTATCAGTTTTGTGAGTTCAGGCAACATACTTCTCTCTGGACCTGTTTTCTCATCTGCAAAACAAACAGTTACAACTCTCAGATTCAGTTGTCAGATTCCCTTCCAGCACTAACATTCTGAGTCGTGTCTCTTCGTTGGTCTTGCTCTTTTGTCCTCAGCTCACGTCATACTTTTCAGCCTTTGAGAGTGAATGTATTCTCAGGCTGTCTACTCTATTAACACCATCTTGCTATTACAATCTGATCATAAGCTCAGGGCCTCCTTGCATCTTAGGGCAGGAAGGGATCCCAGCCAAGCTATCATCAGCTTCAGAGGAAGAACGGCCAGCCCAAACCCATAGCCATTGTGACCTATACCCACCTTGTTCCAGAGAGAATTTATGACAATTGGGCAGGATCTTTTATAAAATGCAAAATGGGATAAATAAAAGCAAAGATAGAAGGAAAAGCAAGGGTAGGGACATATGGGCCTGGCAACCACCTCAAGAATAAGAAAAACTCCCTTTGAAAATTCTGTGCATAGTGCCAATTCCAAGCCATGTATTTGGCTCTGAGCTCTCTAGCAGTCAAAGGGGAAAGGGAAACCCAGAGGTTCAGTTGAGAAGCCTTCCTCTGCTCCCCAGCATTCTTTCCTCTGTTGGGCACTGCCTTTGGCAGCACCAAGTACCCTGCTGAAAGCTTACAGTCACTGTCTGAAGGGGTCCTGATTAAAGCAGTTGAGTTCTTTCGTCTTTGGCTAACTCACAGCTCAAGAAGGAAACAGAAACCATAACCTTAGCGATTGATCCTGCTTCTTATCAGACATGGGTAGGGCTGAGCTGCTCCTTCTTGCATCTCTGCCAGGGAAAACCACAGAAAAATATTGGTCCATTGTAATCAACTCACGTCTTCTTGCAATATCTTACTCACTGCCAGGAGAATTGAAAGATGAACCCTGAAAACTGTGTTTCTTACTCTCTCTATAATACAATCAACTTCATGTGCTTCAAAAAGAATCTTTGATACATCATTAAAAAAACACCTGGCTTCCTGAAGAAAGGCACTTTTTCTCAGCCAAGACTACTTCCAAAGAGTTCCATTGTAAGCCATCGTCATGAACAAGTTCTACCTTCTCCTCAAAGATCAGCCACAGTCAGGAAGGCACTGGGATGGGAAACCTGGGAGAGAGTGCATTTTTTCAGAAGTCTGGGAGGCAGTGAGGCCCTGTGGAGATCAATCCTTAAGGAGCCTTATATCTAAATATCTAAATAATGTGTGTGTCTCCTATGTGTCCCCAAGTCCCTGTGATGAGGGTAAAAGAGCTCCACTTCTGGATGAAGATCTGAAAGTGACTAAAGGACTTTTGAGAGATGGCTTGCACAGTGACAGAGATTCTCTTCCTGACCAAACTGTAGTTATGCTCTTTGAGCCCTCTGCTTGACAAGGTACCTAAACGGGCTTCCATCTCCATTCTTGTAGAGTCCAGTTTTATTCATAGAACCCTGTCAGTTGGTTCGGCCAGAATCCCCTACTCTGGATCCCTGATCAAGTTCCCCATCCCCCGTCATCTCCTAAGTGATGTCTGATGCACCTGAGCTGCCTTCAGCAAGAATCAGGTCAGGCCCTTCTAGCTAGAATCCCCCCTCATCCCTAATGTGTCCTCTTAGTGATTTTCCCTCCATTGGCCCCCACCCTGCTCCTTGGCTATAAATTCCCAACTGCCCACACTGCACACAGAGTTGAGCACAGCTCTATACTGAGGTCTCTTAATAGTTCCTGAATAAAATCTGTTTTTACCCCTTTAACAACTGTCCAACTCTGGCTATTCTTTAGCAATAGTCATGGGTCAGGTCTTCTAATTCCAATGTGGTAGAAGCCCTGGGAATTGGAAGGTGAGCGGTGAGGTCCTAGACCAGACTCCTACTATCTAGTTGCTAGATCTCAGACGAGCCACCTTCTCAAGACAAGGGTTAGGGTCAGGGTAGAGGCTCAAAACATGACACAGACAATCACTACGGGCAAGCATCAAGCCAACCCATCTCTCTAGTCTGCCTCTCTCCATCTGTCCCTGCTGAAGTCTATCTCTTCAGTGGGACATTGGCCTCTGAATCCCCTTCCCATGTTTGCTCTGCCCAGCATTTACAAGAGGAGAGAAACAAAGTCATTTATCTAGAAGGTGTAAGCATACATGGGCAGGTCTGCTCCTGGCTGTCCTCTGTATCCACAAAAGATTTTATCATGTTATATATGTAGGACGGTAGGAGTATTTTGCCTTTATAAAAGTAAACTTTTCATTTTCTTAGCTTCATTCTTTGCACATAAACAAGGTAAAATACCTCCATAGCTCCAAAACGTTCCCTATCGCTTAATACAGTCAACCTAGGTTCTTTGCCATAACCGTTTGTGAATGAATAGGAACAGCCTTTATTAGGCCATTTGAGCTTCTTTTTAATTTAGGAAGACAGGAATAGATTCCCCTCCCTCAAAGTAATTACAGATGAGAGCAACTTTAGCTGGTAGACAACCCACAAGCTGCCCTGTAGCCCCAAACTAACAGAGACTGGTCTTCACTCCATCATCTGCCCACAGTGCTCTATTGCAAGCACTCTAACCTGATGCTGAACGCTGCTTTTAAACTCTGCTTCACCTGCTAGAAAAGGTCTCTGGGACAGAAAGGGCTGTGTATCCCACATGGGCCAGCTTAGGATTCTTTGTAAGAGTTCCATTTCTATTTCCTGGCTATATTTCCATTTAGAGCCCAGTTTATTGTCCTTAGGGGGACAATTCTTTCTGTACAATGATGCAATCCAGCTAATTAACCAGAGCTGCACTTAGATGAGGACTGTGAACTGACCTTCTTCCCTGCATTGTCCACTCAGAAATGCAGACGACAAACTACAGGGCAAGACCTAAGGGTGGGTTATAACCTCTATTGTTTCCTTTAGTCATATTTATCTTAAATCAGAAGACCATAAACTTCAGCCAAATTCTCCTTGATAAGACAGAGCTATTATGCAAATCTTTGGGATGTCTTACTAGCATTCTAAAGAAAAGACACTTTTGGTGCATTATGGCAATAATTCCATTGTTTCTGCTGAAATCATAATTTATATACATTACTGCCAGTTATGTGCCATAGTGAGGCAGGCAGCCCTACAATCTCCTTCAGGGGAAGCATATATACAAATGTGTATGTGTGTTCAAAATCTGTGCACTGTCAAAGTGGCTCTGTCACCAAATAAGTGGTCTACCAGACTGACTTCAGCATCAACACATTTACGATTGCCCATTGTGACAGCAGAAGCCATCGGAGACTCACCCAGATGTTTTTTACAGACTGGTACACTCTCCCTTTTTCCAGATCCCAAGTGAGACAGTGACACTGACAGCTGCCACCCTTCTCTTATGATCCTCATCATAAACAACCAAGTTCTACTGTATGGCACAGGGAACTATATTCAATATCCTGAGATAAGCCATAATAGTAAAGAAAATAAAAAAGAATGTGTCTATATACGTGTGTGTTCACTTGTTAAGTCATGTCCAACTCTTTGTGACACCATGAGCTGCAGCACGCCAGACTTTTATTTATATATATTATATATATATATATATATATATATATATATATATATATATATATATAGTGAACCAGTGAAGTTGCTCAGTCATGTCCGACTCTTTGCGATCCCATGGACTGTAGCCTACGAGGCTCCTCCTTCCACGGAATCTTCCAGGCAAGAGTACTGGAGCAGCTTGCCATTTCCTTCTCTAGGGGATCTTCCCTATAAATGCAATAAAAAAATAACCCACAGCAACACATTAAAAAAAGAAAAGAAAAGAAAAAAATGGATGAACCTAGAGCCTGTTGCACAGAGTGAAGTAAGTCAGAAAGTGAAAAACAAATATATGGAATCTAGAAAAATGGTACTGATGAACCTATTTGCAGGGCAAGAAGAGAGACTCAGACATAGAGAACAGACTAATGGATACAGTGGGCACAGGAGAGGGTGGGACAAATTGAGAGAGTAGCATTGAAATAAATACACTACCATATGTAAAACAGATAGTTAATGGGAAGTTTCTATATAACACAGGGAGTTCAACCTGGTGCTCTATGACAACCTAGAGGGGTGGGATAAGGTGGGAGGTGGGAGGGAAATTCAAGAGGGTATAACTATGGCTGATGTGTATACCTATTGCTGATTCATGTTGATGTAAGGCAGAAATCAACACAACACTGTAAGGCAATTTTCCTTCAGTAAGATAATCTCACTTCAAGAAAAAAGTAAAAAGTGATGCTCATTAATAGGAACCACTTTCCCTGGCAAGGATCTTGTTGTTGTTTAGTCGCCAAGTCGTGTCTGATTCTTTGTGACCCCATGGACTGCAGCTCTCCAGGCTTCCCTGTCCCTCACTATCTCCTGGAGTTTGCTCAAACTCATGGCCATTGAGTCAGTGATGCTATCTAACCATCTTATCCTCTGCTGCCCCCTTCTCCTCTTGCCCACAATCTTTCCCAGCATCAGGGTCTTTTCCAAGGAGTCAGCTCTTATATCAGGTGGCCCAAGTACTGGAGTTTGAGCATTAGCAAGGACATGCAGGATACTTAAGACACAGTGCTGCAGGGGAGAGAGAACAAAGCCTATAACCAATGACTGAATAATATGGGGTGCTAAAGTCTGGCTTCCTTATCTCCCCCTAGGACAACTCTGGGGTGCTACTTATGCTCAGAGCCCCCTATACCACCATGCTGAAGCCAAATACCCTCATCCCTGCCCAAGTTTTCTATAGTCTGCTCCAGGTTCCTTTGTTCCTTTAAAACACTCACTCAGGGAGTCCCTTACCTAGGAATTCTGTCTCAGCTCTGCTTCTAGGAATACCAGCCTAAGGCACTGAAGTCAGGAACAAAGCTGAGCACAGGAAATCACACCTGGTTGTCAATGGTGGTAGCCCTTTCCAAGGAGGAGGTGTACGTCTCAATTTCATCTCTTATTTTCATTCCGTGGTGCTATTTCAGCATCAAAGAATAGGAGCATCCCTGGATTTCAAAGTCTCTGTGTCTTGATACACACAGATCCTGAATCTTACTCACATAACCAGCAAGAAAGATGCCCTAAAGAGTGGTTGCCTGGAAAATATGCCTTAGGAATATATGCATTTGCATAAGGTTTTGAGGAGGCCACTTCTGAGTTCTAATTGAAGACCAACTTCAATAGTTTAATTGGGGATAGGATGGAGTTAAAATTAGGGCAGATGTATTAACTCTTGGCAAAGTTGTACTTAAACTTGATCAAACATTTATTGAGGAGTCCCTGATTCAAAGTTTTATACTAAGGGCCTTGCATTTGAACACTGTGAAAGCAGATTTCCATGTCTGAATCCTACCCAGGAACATGGATGAAATACAAGTAAGTTAATTTTGTTATAAACTCTGTACCATGCTGTAAGCTCCTGGAAGGCTGAGGTTGTTTCAAATAAAGAAATCAGTGTTCTTGAAATGGGCATGTACTATTTTTTGCCTCTCTAGAATCTATTTACCTTTTTTTTTTTTTTGAGAAGCCAAAGGATATTATCATTTTAATTAATTTTTATTAGAGTATAGTTGCTTTACAATGTTGTGTTAATTTGTGCTGCCCAGCAAAGTGAATCAGTCTTATGTATACATATATCCCCTTTCCCATTTAGGTCAACACAGAGTACAGAGTAGAGTTCTCTGTGCTAGACAGTAGGTTCTTAATAGTTATCTATTTTATAAATAGTAGTGTATATATGTCAGTCCTAATCTCCCAATTTATCCCACCACCCACCATCCCCTTGGTATCCATAAGCTTGTTTTCTACATCTGTGTGTCTTGTTTTTAGTAGCAGTACCCTGATTGACTTGTGAACTTTCTCCCTGGACTCTGGTGACGTTAGCTCTGTTGCTCAGATCCAGGAGTGACTTTCATATTCCCTGGGGGCAATGATTGGATAGAGGATAAGCCCAGGAGCTAAGCCTGGTCCTTGAGAGAATTAATTCAAGTCAGTCTGAGACTGGGCTGCAGAAGTCAGAATAAAGGTCTTTTTCTCCCAAGCAGAAGAAAGGGTTTTTTCTCCCAAATTAGTGAAACTTAGAGAATGCAGGCCTGGAGCTGCTGGTACCATCTTTCCATAACAAGAAGACATCCTGCAGGAAAATAAAGCCAACACAGAGAGGCAAGCAGAGCTGAGAGATGAAAAGCAAACTTTTTTTTTTTAATCCCCCAAAATATTCTTGGTCTCTTTATTACAAAGAGCAAGGAATTCAAAAAAATATTTAGGTCATTTTGAGTTGGATTTCTATCAGTTTCAATCAAATGCTACAACTAAGCCTTAAACCCATTATAGGCATTCATTCAAATTTTAGGTATGTGTTAATCAGAATGTGTTGGTACCTTTACCAGGCAAACAGACAAATACTTTTAACCTTCAACAATTGCATCTAATTTTAAAGATATGTATTGATTATTTACACTGAGCCAGATATTGGGCTAGGATTTTTGAAGGATTTTAAGAGGGTTAAGATATGATTCCCTTTCTTTAAAACTTTTATAATATGTCTAGCATCTGAAAAAACCCATTAGATTTCAACTCATCTCCACTGGAAATAACACACGGACATCCATTTTAAAGAAGTTACATTGAGAAATGTTTTATTAAAAACCCAATGGAGAAATAGGTGAGTCAAACTGTTTTCTGGATCTAAACCGTAAGTTGGTACACCAAGTCATAGATGATGACTCCACTGGGACACAGGAGAAACAAAAGTATCTTTAAACTTTTGAGAATGGAGAGTAGCTTGGACAGCCTGTCTCGTTGACTCACTTGGGAAATTTCCGTTTTTCTGCCATTTCAAAGCAGAATTTGAAACAAGATTTGGATTGCCTTTTAAGTAGATACGCTATCTGGATAACTTCTTTGGATGAAATATATGTCATCACATCATAGATATCATGGCTTCTGTTTTTAATCTACCTTCTTTTGGATAATAACTACATTTAATAGTTTTTCCAAGATTAGGGTAAACTAATGAGCAATGAGCTACTAGTAGCAATATCCTACTTCTACAGAGTATTGAGTTGGCCAAAATGTTCAAAAAGCCCAAATGAACTTTTTGGCCAACCCAATACTACCCAGTTTTGTGACAGTACATTCTCATGCATTATCTCCTAGGGAGTTGGGAGAGCCAACAACTAAATAAATCTAAACAGTTGCTTATCTTTTTATAGGGTATTATTTCATTTTTATTTCCTTTTCTCTATTTATAGTACCCCTTTTTTATCTTACATTTGGATTTCTATAATAGCCTCATAACTAGTCTCTATTTCTTAGCTTTTTTCCCCCTCAACATTTCTCGTGCATAGCTCTGACCATATTCCAACTCCTTAGTGTTCCACGCTTAACAGAAAAAATCCAGACATCCCAGCCAGTCATCTGTGATCCATCTTAAAGTTCCAATACCAGATTCTACCCACCCATCACTCTGACAAGTTTCACAGAGAAGAGGAATTGGTGTCATAGCGACAGATGGGAAACGTCTGAACAGGAAGACAATCATAGAGTCTTGGAGAAAAGAAGGAATGACAAAGGCAAAAATCACATGACTAGAAAGGTTGAAGGTACAACCAAGAGTGTCAAGCAGTCAAATTTGGGGACTTCCCTGGCGGTCCAGTGGTTACGATTCTGCTCTTCCTTTGCAAGGGGCATGAGTTCAATCCCTAGTCAGGGAACTAAGATCTTGTATGCCTCATAACACAGCTCTAAAACTTCACAATTCTGATCAATAGCCAAGGGATACTGATTCTAAATATCGACTGCCTCTGACAGGAACAAAAAGTAAAAGGAACAGAAGGAAGAAAGAAAACTTTCACTAAATACAGAAAGTGATTAAGCCCTCAAAGCCAGAAAAGGTAACTCAAAAAAGAGAGGGCCTCTGCAGAGCATAACAAGTCCACTGGTAGCTGAGGCTTAGGAGCCCAGAGCCTCACTCTGAGCAGTTTTGTCTCCCAAGACTGCATTGACCTTTCTATAAAGGGCTGAGGTCAGACCAACGTGATGCTGGGAGTACACCAGGAGAAACAATGGCTGGGTAGGTCCAGAGCTCTGGAATCATTCAGTCTGATGCATTGTGAGTGCATACTCAGTCGTGTACAACTCTGCGACTCCATGGACTGTGCATGGGATTATCCCAGCAAGAATACTGGAGTGGGTTGTCATGTCCTCTTCCAGAGGATCTTCCCGGACCAGGGATTGAACTCTGGTCTCCTGCAATTTAGGTGCATTCTTTACCACTGAGTCACCTGGGAAGTCCTTAATACACTGTGTTCCAGGAGAGGAACAGCAGTACACAGGGAATTTTGTAAGATATATAGAAACAAATACCCTTTATAACTTGGAATAAAAGACTCCTGTGAAAGGCCCCTGAGAGGCTGTTCAGTTCAGATGGGCCAACACCTGGGCTGGACTAGTCATTCTCAAGAACCTGAGGAGCTTATTATTGTTAGAAAAACACATTTCCAGAACTCCACTTCAGAGACTCAGATTCAGTAAATCTGGGATGATGCTCTGAATTTCAAATTTGTAACAAGTTCCCAGGTGATTCAGAAGATGGATGCCCAGCCAGCTTTGGAATCACAGGATGGACTTCCTTTGCAAGTCACCCTCTCAAAGAATGCTACACTCTCCAGCAATCTGGCTCCCATGCTAGATGGGCTGTTGGTGAGTCTACTGGGCATTGCTATTTATTTCATCAGCTCCTCTAGAGCAGTGGGTTCCAACTTGTGGGCACATTAGAATCTTAGAATTTGAAGAAATCAGAATTTCCTCCCCAGCACTGAATGAAAATCTGCATCTTAACAGATCTCCATATAATCTACATGCACACTCCAATTTGAAAAGCCCGTTTGACTGATTTTTAATCTCTTCAGTTGTTTGTGGCTATCAAGGTCAGCTCTGCAGAACTAGATAGGAAAAAGAATCATAATTCTCCCCAGTAGATAACAAAATTCACATGAGCCAACCAAAAAGAAATTGTTTTTCAGTGCCTAGTGACTGCAGGAAGGTCTACCCTGTCACCCCAGTTTTTCAGCACTTCAGAGACACCATACACTCATTTCAACATTCCTATTTGGTAGCTCTCAATAGAGCTGAAGGGCTTCCCAGGTGGAACTAGTGATAAAGAACCTGCCTGCTAATGCAGGAGATGTAAGAGACGCAGTTCAATACCTAGGTTGGGAAGATCCCCTGGAGGAGGCAATGGCAACCCACTCCAGTATTCTTGCCTGGAGAATCCCATGGACAGAGGAGCCTGGTGGGCTACAGTCCATGGGGTCACAAAGAGTCAAACATGACTGAAGCGACTTAGCATCATTCAGTTCAGTTGCTCAGTCATGTCTGACTCTTTGCGACCCCATGGACTGTGGCATGCCAAGCTTCCCTGTCCACCACCAACTCCCAGAGCTTGCTCAAACTCATGTGCATCAAGTCGGTGATACCATCCAACCATCTTATTCTGTCGTCCCCTTCTCCTCTTGCCAGTTGAGGAGGGAATGGCCAACCACTTCAGTATTCTTGCTTTGAGAACCCTATGAACAGTATGAAAAGACTTAGCATGCAAGCACGCAATAAAGCAGAAAGAGCCCTGCATAGATTGACTGATTTGTGGGATGTACTCTCAGCCCAGGTCACTCAGTCTGAGAGGAACTGTGCCCACCCCAGATCCTGCTGCCACAGATCCTATGGAAGAGACACCAGGGCCATGAGAGCTCTAGTTGCTGAGCTGGCTGACAATGAGTGCAACACAGTTGAAAAATTGTCAGCGCTGCTCTTCTCCTGGAAGAGAGGAGAGATTCAAGGAGATGTTGGGTGCAACGCCTGCCATGGGAGGAGGACTGCCAAAGGAAATCTCCAGCAAGCACAGGCTCAGGGACAAAAGTCCAGAGCAGAATGATTTCTGCATAATTGCCAATTTGTCCATGTCAGCACAACAGCCACATCTAATTTACTGTGCATAAACAGCCGGGCCATCACAGGAGGTGAAACCCCGTGGATCACAACCAACCAACCACTGAGCAGGACCCTTGTGTGAGTCATCCCAGGGTCAGGCTCTCCAGAAGATGGGTTTACTTGGCAAGAGAATTCCTCTCTTCCCTCCACCCAGGGTAGCATGAGGAGCAAGTGAGATTGTCCTTTCAAGGCACTTTAGACAGGACAATTTTATTATCGTGTTTCTCAGGCCATTGTGTAGGGGGACAAGGAATGATCCCTATCTTCTTAGACTCTCCATCTGTAACTTAGAGAAAACAAGTTGAATGAACACATGCTCCCTGTCTCTCCCCTCTCTGTTTAACCCACTTTATTATATAGCATCCTTCGTAGATGTCATATTGAGCTGCAGTAGCTGCAAACCCCTGAAGACAGGCAAAGGAATCATGAAGAACTGTGCCTAATGAATTGTATGCCAGTCATAAGTTGGGGAATAGTGAAAGTCTAGATGGTGAAACCCTCTTTAGCTGCTCCTGTCAAGCCTCCAGAGGCTCTACTGAGTCAGGTTCTCAGACATGAGCAGGCAACATCACATCCTGCAGTGCATGCTGAAACCTGAAATGGCTGGACTCCACCCCAGAGGTTCTGAATTGGCAGGATTGGCAGCATAGAATTTCCGTTTCTATTAAGTCTGACTCTTTGCGACCCCATGGACTGTAGCCTACCAGTCTCCTCTGTCTGTGGAATTCTCCAGGCAAGAATACTGGAGTGGGTTGCCATTTCCTTCTCCAGAGGATCTTCCTGACCCAAGGATTGAACCCAGGTCTCCTGCATTGCAGGTGGTTTCTTTACCACCTGAGCCACCAGGGAAGCCCATATTAAGTCCCCAGGTGGTGCTGTTGCTGCTAATCTAAGGACCACACTTTGAGAACCAGTGAGCTAGGGAAACCCTGAGAGGAGCTGTGGGATTCAGAGTGTAGAGACAAGCATCACCAGGTAAGTCACCCAATGTTCATTGTGTGAACAGAGCATCTTTGTTCCATACTTCAAATAGTTTCTTAAAGATTGATTCCTAGAAGTGAGATATATAGACTCAAAGGGTACGAACATCTTTATGGCTCTTGATAGTTATTTCTAAATTGCTTTCCAAAAGGTTTCAGCTAATTTATGACAGCATTATCATGTATGAGTACTGAGTATCAGTACTTTCATTACCAAAACTATAATTATTACGACTTATTTCATAGGCAAAATAATAATGATTATGGTGATAATGATGTCATTTTAAAATGTATCCACTTATCTGATTACTCTATATAGTAGAATATTGTTCCAAGTTTATATCACCATCTTGAGTATAAAAATTGGTGGCAACAAAAGGAGACCTTAAGCAGGCTACTTGTCCCTTAGGTACCACTTCCCACCTCTATCAAAGCTCCATGACCCCAGATTCTGTCTCGTTCTCCACTGCATCTTAAGCACCTAGTTGAAGGCCTGCCACAGTAGATGCTCAATAAAGGAATAAATTATAACTTCCTCTGCTTTGCTGGAGGAAAGTTATATACAATTGCTGCTTAAAAGTAACACACTTTTCATTCCCCATCCCTTCTGTGCTCTTTGTCCAAAGGAATGAAAGTTTGAGAGCATCTTGAATTTCCAATGTTAAGTGCACATGGATGTCCCCATGCTTTTCCAATAAGCTAACAAGCATCTCTGAGCATCCGTGGTAAGCAGGGCTGCAGAAGAGAGGCAAGCACCATGTCATCTGAGGTCACCCCATGCAGGATCTCTCCCTCTCCCAACCTCATTCTCTCGGATGTTTGTTTCCAACTGCTTCAGCTTTTCCCAACCCAGTTCCACAAGATTACAAGAGGATCAGAGCCTCCACTAGGCACATTCCTTGCCAACATGCTGCCAGGCAGCAGTGAGAGGAGGTGGAAACCAACTTCGTCCCCTTCCCTCGTGGGCTATAAGAAGCACAAGATTTGCCAGGGCCCTGGACCCCTGGAATGCCACAGCAGCTCCCTGAGCAGCGAGGCTCATGACGGAAGCTTCAGTCGCTCTGAGCCAAACTCAGAAGCAGGCACAGACTCTGTGGGACTGGAGACTGAGGACTTTAATTTGATCTGAGCAATTCCTATGGTGGCCCAAGTGTCCTCGTTGGCCCTGTCCCTTGGTCACGAATTATGAAGTCAAAGGCAGACCCCCAAGACATTGCAATTTGCGGGGTGGGGCTGTTAGCTGTGCCTGCCTTTCATTGTGGAGGCTGTGAACTAGGTTTCCGGGTCTTACTTGCAAACAGAGATGTGCCATGATTCCCTCTGCCTCCAGCCAAAAAGCCAGCTGCCCCCTATAACACAGTTCCAATAGAGCTTTTCACATTCGCGTGTTACTACTCCCTGTGGGTGGTGGGGAGCTGACACACCCCACTTCTGTCCCCACACCTTTGACCACACTCCATTCTCCAGTCCCCACTTCCTCAGGCTGAGCCAGGAAGGCCCCCAGCCTCTCATCTTTTGAGTCCTAGTCACACACCAAGTTCATTTTGGGTCCTATTTCCTAGGGTAAAACTTCCTAACGACCTCATCCCAGGGAGAACACTCTCCTCCCAACGAAAACAAACCATGTCTGCAACACTCAGCCTCTTAAAAACTAATCCAGTCAACAATACCGTACTTTTCAAGATACAAAATCATACATTTCACATTCTATCTCCTCAGCTAGAGTGCAGGATTGAAGCCTCAAATGTCTTTATTTCCCTCCCAGAGCCCCGAACGCAGTCGGGATTCAATAGCTGCGGAGAAAGTTTCTTTAATGAGAAGGAATCTTGCAGATGTCCTAGTATCATCTAACCTTTACGTCCCTAACCACTCTGCAAACCAAACCATAATTAGGCACAAACCTAATCTGACCCTAGGGCAGGGCTCCCCAGCCTCCGGGCAGTAGACCGGTACCTGCTGTCACATCAGTGGTGGCATTAAATAAGAAACAGAGTGCACTATAGATGCTGCTGCTGCTGCTGCTGCTGCTAAGTCGCTTCAGTCGTGTCCGACTCTGTGCGACCCCATAGACGGCAGCCCACCAGGCTTCTCCATCCCTGGGATTCTCCAGGCAAGAATACTGGAGTGGGTTGCCATTTCCTTCTCCAGTGCATGAAAGGGAAAAGTGAAAGTGAAGTCGCTCAGTCGTGTCCGACTCTTAGCGACCCCATGGACTATAGCCTACCAGGCTCCTCCGTTCATGGGATTTTCCAGGCAAGAATACTGGAGTGGGGTGCCATTGCCTTCTCCAACTATAGATGCAGTGGGCTTGAATCATCCTGAAACCATCCCCCACCCCTCGGTCCATGGAGAAATTTGTCTTCCATGAAAGCGGTCTCTGCGCCAAAGAGGTTGTGGACTGCTGCCATAGGGTACCCAATATGACCTGGGTGTGTACACACTTATCTGAATATCAGTGACATCTTTGACATCTTAACACAAAGGCTAGGGCCACTCTGGCAAAGGCGTTTCAGCATTTCCTTTGAAACAACCGTAATGGACTTTCTAAAACCACCTCGTGTCACTTTGATTTTCCCCATATAAAACCCCTTCCCAAAGATTCCTGGAAATTCCATTTCTTGTCTGGCTCCTGTTTATGCATCCATGTCACTAACAAAGCTTGACAAGTGCTTGATCCAAGTGATGCTTTTATCTGTAACACCACATGCTGACTGCTTTCATCCTGTTGCTCTCAAACACCCACTGCCCATCAGATCTCTCTTCTCTTACAATATCATGTACTGCTACCACGCTAGAGAGTTTACAACCAACCTGTTTAACATGTTATCGACTTAATAATTAACTCGAGAGGAAAAGGGTTGATAGATGTGCATTTAACATGTATGCAGTTGAAATGTATCTGTGTCACAGCTGCAGACTACAAAAGCATTTAAGGCTATCAAGAATTGCCTCATTACAGCCTGGATGGGAGGGGAGTTTGGGGGAGAATGGATACATGTATATGTATGGCTGAGTCCCTTCTCTGTTCACCTGAAACTATCACAACATTGTTAGTCAGCTATACCCAATACAAAACAAAAAGTTTTTTTTAATTTATTTTAATTGGAGGCTAATTACTTTACAATATTGTAGTGGGTTTTGCCATACATTGACATGAATCAGCCATGTGTTTACATGTGTTCCCCATCCTGGACCCCCCTCCCACCTCCCTCCCCATCCCATCCGTCTGGGTCATCGCAGTGCACCAGCCCTGAGCACCCTGTCTCATGCATTGAACCTGGGCTGGCAATCTGTTTCACATATGATAATATACATGTTTCAATGCTAGTCTTAAAAAACAAAATAAAAATAAATAAAAGATACATTCTTCACAAAAAAAAAAAGAATTGCCTCATTAATCCTACCAGTAACAAGTGGGATACATGATTTCTTTACCCACTAGCTAATTTGATCTTCAGAATTTTGCAGAAAAAAAGCTATACCTGTGGAGTCAGACAAAATGTAAACTGTGCTTCTGTTTTCTCTCTTGCTCACAAGGCTAATGTTTACATTTATCTCTTGTGCTTCTACATTTTTTCAAACAAGCATGGAAGTATCTTCATAGATACACATGATTCTAGAACTTTAAGAAATTAAGAAAGGGCAACAAATAAGAGAGTGAGATGAAACCAAGTGTGGCAAAGAGCATTTTACAAAAATGGATGCAACAAAATCTCCCATTCCACAGACTCTTCTGCAGTATGACCTTGACATTCCCCCACCAAGAGATAAGATATGGCCCCTTCAGCAAGTAGGGTATGGCCCTCTTTTCCTTGCTTTCAACAAGGAAAGGCAATCCAGTTTCTACCTTATCCAGTGAACTGTTTGCACTTGAAGTTCTGAGCTGCTATTTAAGAAAATTATCCTGAGACAGCCACGCTATGAGGAAACCCAAGCCATGTCTCTAAGACCAACAGTCCTAATTGTCCTCTCGGTTCAAGCACAGACATATGAGTGAAAAGACCCTCAGGTCCTCCCCAGCCTCTGAGTCTCCCCAGTTGAGGCCCCACACTCCACAGAGCAGATACACACTGTCTCCACTGTGTGCTCTTTGGGGATTTCGGACCTGTGGAATCGACAACCTCCATAAAATTACTCCCCTAAATCTGGAGTCATCTGCTCTGCAGCAGTAGTACCAAAAGGCCTACAGTTGGTAATTCACAGGCTCGCTTTACATGAAGACTTTCAGTGTTAACCTGATTTCTTTGATATTCTAAGAGGCCCCAGTAAAAAACAATCTTCCTACAGAAGCAAAATCAGCCTGCTGCTCTAGAAGTCAGAAAGCACACCTCTGGATTCCAGCTCCTTCATGTAAGAGATGGGTGACTTTGGTAACAATGGTATCTGTATAAGGTTTTATCTTCTACAGGCGCTATTTCAAGTATGATTCCACGTATTCTCAAAAAACCCTGTGAAGGAGAACAAGCGTTCAACTCTCTCAACCTCAGTTTCCACACTGTAAAATGAGGACAAAGTCTGCCCTAATGTCTTCATAAAGGCTTTTGTAAGGCTCAAACGAGGTATTACAAGTGAACGCACATTTGAAGGGCAAAAAACAAGGATTTGTCAGCTCGGGAGACAGAAATATCAACACAGGCACACTGTATCGATCTTTGTCAGACGTGCAGACTCAATAGCTACACAAACACACCCGCTCTAACATAGACATCATAGTCTTGCCACCCAGGAATAAATAAATTTGATGAAAAGAAATTCTAACCTGAGTAGAAAGGCTTCATTTTCCTGCCAAGGAGCTCACAGTGACTGCTGCTCTCGACCAGCTCTCCCACCCAAGGGCTGAGGGAGCCTTTCAAATGGATCACAGGTGGAGCCTCTCATTTTATACCTGCTCCAGGCATGGTAACCATGCTCACCTGGCCATGTAAGGAACCACAGAGCACAGACACCACTGCACCTGGCAACGGCCACAGGCACGGGAAGTACTGGGAAGGGGAGAGAGCGAAAGAGAACAGGAGGAGAAAACGAATCCCAGAGGCACATTCTACATGCACCTTTTGCTCCATCTTTTGGGAACAAAGCTAAAAAACAAGCTGTTTCGTGCCATCACTAAGGCTGATCTCTGAGACTGAGAAGGGAGTGTCAAAATGAGGAACATAAGTGGCCTGAGAGTGTTTAATGTTCACCTGTGGGTCCACAGCTCAGCTTGGCGAGAGCAAAGAACATTGTACCAGGAGTCTACAGACCCCAGGTTATCACTCCAGCTCTGCCACCGACTAATTATGACTAAGTCACTAAGAGACCACGAGCTCCTTGAGAGCAGAGCTGTGTCTTGCCCATCACTCTACCCCTTCCACTAGCATGACTGGCCTATAGAAGATGCCCAAGAAATGTTTATTCAATTAATGAGTGAGATTCATTAACTTCACAAATGTGCACGTGCTGTAGCATAGGAAATACTGTCAATAATATTGTAATACCGTTGTATAGTAACAGATAGTAACTAGACTAATCATGGTGATCATTTCATCATTTATGAAAGTATCAGATCACTATGTGGCACATCTGAAACTAATATATTTGTTAATCAATAATGCGTCCATTTAAAAAATGCAGTAGCTGAGAGTGTGGATTCTGCAATCAAACAGACTAAATTCAAACTCCATCATTTGTTATCAGTTACTCACTTCTGTCTCAGTTTCCTCATCTGGAAAATAGGGACAATAACATCCCCTTCTATAGCTCCTGATGTTCTTCTCATTCTTCTCCCCCCACATCCCCTGGCAGAGCTGAGACTCTAGCTAAACTAAGTCTCCCACCTTAAACACCTGTGTCTCTTTCGTCTCTGCTGGAAGCCTTTTTCTTGTACCAAAAGAGTCTGCTCTGCAGAGGCAGAGGCAATCCCAAAGTGCTAGAGAGTGATGCCCAATGCGGAGTCTATGGATAAATGGTCCAGCCTCCCTGGGGTCTGGTCGGGCAATTCTGACCTGTGCTCCCCAGCAGGACTGAGGTCGGTAACATACTCATTAAAACACCCTTTCCTGCCTTTTCTACCTCTCACTTGCCCTCCCTCGCCTGCACTGCAAAAAACTCAATTGGGCTTTCCAAATAAAGTACCTGCACTCAAGGCCTTGTCTCAGAATTTTCACTGGGGGTATTATGAACTGCACTGCATCTTCCCCAATTCATATGTTGAAGCCCAAACCCCCAGTACCTCAGAATGTGACTGTACTTACAGGTAGGGTCACTAAAGAGGAGACTGAGTTCGACTGAGGCTGTTAAATGTGCTCGTGCTTAGTCGCTAAGCCATGTCTGACTCTTTGTGAACCTAGGGACCATAGCCCGCCAGGCTCCTCTGTCCATGGGATTCTCCAGGCAAGAATACTGGAGTGGGTTGCCATGCCATCCTCCAGGGGATCTTCCTGACCCAGGGATAGAACTCACGTCTCCTGTGTCTCCTGCATTGCAGGCAGATTCTTAACCCACTGAGCTATCAAGGCTTTAGGGTGAGCCCTAATCCATTCAGACCAGTGTCTTTACATGAAGAGGAACTTTAAACAAAGAGGCACCAGGGATGTGCACACACAGAGAAAGGATGCATTGGAACACAGCACGAAGGCAGTCATATGCAAGCCAAAGAGAGAGGCTTCAGGAGAAACATATCCTGCTCACATCTTGACCTTGACCTTCAGCCTCCAGAACTATAAGAAATGTTAATACATTTCTGTTGTTTAAGCCACCCACTCTATGGTATTTTGTTATGGCAGCCCTAGCAAATGAATACAGGGGGAAACCCCAAATAAGATACCACCTCATGAAGCTATCATGAAGAATAAATATGACAACATGTCCACTGTATCCCAGCTCATGCCTGGAATAACTCGCAAGACCTGGCAGCTAGTAATGTTGGGAGGAGTAGGAATAGCTGTATCATCCTCATGACCATCTATGAAGTAACAATTGCTCTGCTATGATTCCTCAAAGGGTAGTTGTAAAGCACAAAGAAGAAAGTAGATGTGGGAAGATGTTACGTGTTTAATATTCACTCACCTTGGACATCCCTGGTGGTCCAGTGATTAAGAGTCTGTGCTTCCACTGCAGAGGACACAGGTTTGATCCCTGGTGAAGGAACTAAGATCCTGCATCCTGCATGCCACAGAGGGGCCAAAAAAGAAAAAAAATCACCCACTTTTTCATTCAACGAACTTCTATCAGGATCAACCCCAGGCACTGGGCCAGGTGATAGAACTATAGAGCTCTGCAACATCCTGTACTGTGGGGTCTTAGTCATGTGTAGCTCTTTTAAAATTTGAATTATTTAAAATAAAATGCTATTTAAAATTCAGTTTCTACATGTGCCACATTTCAAGTGCTCAAGAGCACCTACTGGCGACTGTACTGAACAGCAGAAAAAAATATTTCCAACACTGAAGAAAGTTCTGTTGAACAGAACTGTTAGAGAGGGAAAAAAATAAATTTGTACTCTCAATAATTCTTAATTAATCGCAAATGCAATCTGATAATGATGATTTCTGGAAATGGACTCCAATGTCCACTCCGTGGGAGGTCAGTCTTCGCTTCTGAAGGACAGTAAAGTGATTCCAGACCTCCAAGTTCTGAGAATAGGTGGTGGCTATTCAAATCATTGCCCATAAGAGCAACGACTTTCTTTCCTATAATGTGGTTGAATGCCTACTTTGTGAGAGAGACGATGCTGAGTGCAGTAGAGCATACAGAGATTCCAGTCTTAAGCTTATAGTTTCATAATAGGAATAATAGATTCAGTGTATAGAAGAGTGAAAAAAGTTCACATGAGAAGTGACTATCGTAGCAGCAGCTAGCACGAGTGAGCACGTAGCAGGTGCCAGCCTGGAGCCAAGAGCTTTGTAGACATGTTCTCATCACACTGTAATCATCACCCTGGTAGGTACACTGTTATCATCTTTATTTTACAGAAAAGGAAATGAAGCACAAAGAGAAAAGGACCGTGCCTGGAGTCATGCCATTTGTAAGTGGTGAACCCAGGCAGGCAGACCCAGGGCAGAGCTCTGCATCCCTACTAGTTAGGATGGCATCAGAGTGTCATGGTGGAATGTCAATAGACCTGAAATCATGGGAGGACCCACTTGGAAAAACAAAAGCTCGTGCCCTCCTCCTATACAACTGTCTTAGCTTGGGTTTCCTCCAAAGCCAAGTGAGTGCCAAGGACTAGGGTGCAAGAGTTTTATTTGGTAGTTTTATTTGCTTCCTCAGGAAGCAGGAATGAGGGAGGAGGGTGGATGGGACGCAGAAAGAAGAGAAACAGGGTACATTACCAAGAGAACGGCTGCTGTGAGCCACAGCGAATCACTTCCACACATACAGAATGCCTCCCACGGGTGTCCACCTAAAAGACAGAAGACTTTAGCCATCAACGTTTAGCCAACAGTTCCCAGCCCTCATGGGCTGAGAATTTCCCCAGGAGAGTTACCATTACCTGGCTTCTAGTCTGCCCTGTATAGCCATGCAAGTCTTATGACCTCAAAAAGGACCTGAGGCGGAATACAGGAAGATTCACATCCCAGCCTTGCACACCATCCAGCACAAGGCGGCCTATAACCACCCAGGTAGCTGCTGCCAGTTCATAGGGAGGTGAGGAGATGTAACCTGGGCATCAGGGCATCTGCATTGTGTCACTCAGATTTCTCCTTTTTGGTCTCAGTTGATTTTTTCCAGGATTTGTGGCCTAGGAATTAGGGATGCCTTGGCTAGAACAGGACACCAGCTGTACCCTCATGGAGCTTACAGCCCAGTGGAAATTTATTTCTGACCACTTTTCAAACAGGCATCCTCCCAGTATCTACCAAAGTTCTTGAGGACCACCCACTGCTGTAGAAGCCACTGAGTTCCTTTTCTGGTTACACAGTTTTCATAAAAATTGGCTGTGTCCCAGCAACTACTAAGCATTTTCCTCCTAAACTTTAGTTGGCAGAATTTCATTACTTTAACCTCATTTCAACTACCAGAAAACATTGTGCACTTTTCCACTGGGCCCAAAACATTACTCAGAAAGAAATGAACATGAGGGCGAGAAGGGAAAACCAGAGCCAATATCATTAGGATATCATTCCACAGCCAGGCGGCCTACATTGTCATTTCATCTTCGTGCATATTTACCCAAGGCCCTTCAGTTCCACTCTGATTTCCAAAGTTTGAAGGTTTTTTTGAGGAAAGAAGAAGGGAGAGAAGAAAACCCACTTCATTAAAGTCTACGGTTTTCACTCAAAGTTTGACAGCTTTTCCATATTGATGAACTCCAGGAGTGAGACTTCTCATGTGATGAAATAAGTTTTTTTAAAGGGGGTCGGGGGAAACTCTGAACAAGACATGCACATTAAAGCATGGAATTAGAACCAACTTCTGTTGAGAGAGAGTAACTTTAGAAAGTCCTTCCAAAGGGAGCTGTGATTTGAAACATTTTGCAGAAGGCAATTAGTGACGGGGGCTTCCCAGGTGACTTGGTGGTAAAGAATCCACCTGCTAAAGCAGGAGCTGCAAAAGACAAGGTTCGACCCTTGGGTTGGTAATGGCAACCCACTCCAGTATTCTTGCCTAGAAAATCCCATAGACAGAGGAGCCTGGTGGTTTACAGTCTATGGGGTCACAAAAGAGTTGGACACGACTGAACAACTAAACAACAATAACAATTAGTGACCACTGAAATACAAGGAGATGTGATGAGCAGTGTCCCTCAAAGGGCCTAGGAAAAGACACTGAATGTGACCATGTCCACAGTCAAGAATTTCCAACTGTCATTATATTGATTTCTATAGTACATTTCTGACAATACCCCATTTGTCAGCTTCTACTCCTATCACTACACCATTAGCCAGGTTAAAGCCATCAATCTGAGATTTGTGCTAAAGAGACCAAAGTTTATAAATTAGCTCTATATTCCCTTAGTTTATTTTGTCCCATTGTTGCGACTGCTAACCTGCAACATCACTTTACAGCCACTGACTCCATGAAGGTGAAGAGGAAGATGGATCAGCGGACTCAGTTCTCAATTCTGAAAAGATGTATGTCTTACCATGTCAGGTCAGGACATGATAGCTCCGTCACCTTCTTTTCAATTCTGTCCTTCTCTTTCCTTTTGTCTTATTTTATTTAAGTGCAACAAAATGGTGTGAAATAGAAACCATAAAAATGGTTATTCTTTTATATTTCCTAACTAATGTTTTTGAAATTTCATCATTAAGTATGACATTTGATATGGGACTTTGTGGCTCAGCTGGTAAAGAATCTCCCTGAAATGCAGGAGACCTGGGTTCGATCCCTGGGTTGGGAAGATTCCCCTGAAGAAGGAAAAGGCTACCCACTCCAGTATTCTGGCCTGGAGAATTCCATGGACTAAACAGTCCATGCAGTCACAAAGAATCAGACACGACTGGGTGACTTTCACTTTGGGAGATTAGATATATCATATTTAAGAAAAGCACCTATTCCAATTTTACTGGGATTCTTTTCTAAACATAGGTAAAGTGTTAGATTTTGTGACAGTTTCATGTGATTTTTTCTGTGTATTCATCTATAATTGTGCATAGGTTATAGATCAGTATCAAATCCAGAGAACTCTGATATTTGGTCCTCAAGGCCTTTTATATTTCTAATCAGAGATTGGAAATTGGGCTTTGGGGCTCCCAATGAGAATGCTTATTGCTGCTGCTGCTGCTGCTAAGTCTCTTCAGTCATGTCCGACTCTGTGCAACCCCATAGACGACAGCCCACCAGGCTCCGCCGTCCCTGGGATTCTCCAGGCAAGAACACTGGAGTGGGTTGCCATTTCCTTCTCCAGTGCATGAAAGGGAAAAGTGAAAGTGAAGTCGCTCAGTCGTGTCCTACTCCTAGCGACCCCATGGACTGTAGCCTACTAGGCTCCTCCATCTATGGGATTTTCCAGGCAACAGTACTGGAGTGGGGTGCCATTGCCTTCTCCGGAGAATGCTTATTAAAAGCACAGTATTTGTTCACTTCAAATACACACTTCCCATTATCATATCAGGATGTTGTAAAGGAGAAAAAGACTGAGACTTTTGTGAAATTTCCTCCTGTATTCCATGTGGCTTTAAGTAACATTTCACCATAGCAAGAAGGTCTTGTTTATTTTTATATGTTCAGTTGATAAAAATAAAAGCAGAAAAATAAACCTTCCCCCTTCTTGCCCCTTCCCTGGGCAGGGTCAGTGTTATAGACATTGTGATAAAATTAGACTGTGCTTGGTTTCATCTCCTAACACACTCCCAGCCTCTTGAAAACCCCCTGCAGACTAGAAACCATTCAGCCTCGGAAACCAATAACCGATTAGATATACTGGAATTCACCTCTCCTCCCCCAGTGCCTCCCGTTCAGAAAACATGGGACCAACCCATCTCTGGGGAAAAAAAAAAATGGGCTTTTTAGAAGTTTTAAGGACACAGGCTTAATTCTCCTGATGGCTCCAAACCACAAATACTTTCCAATATGCGTTGCTCATGTTTGACACTTGGGCTCAGGGGAAAAAAGTTTCCACTCCTCATGGCTCTGGGTGGTAGAGGCCCCAGTCCTAGTTCTCACTTTGTCGCTTCATTTCTCTTGACCTTACTTTCCTTTTCAGTAATGAAAAACAACTGAACCCTACAATGCACTGATATCCGGGCACTATTTCTAGGAATTGTGGCATATTGACAGCTTTCACCTCTCTTCTATTCTCTCCCATTGGTCTGCCCCCACCTAAGGATGTCTAGCCAGGCTGAACCACACGAAGGACATAAGGACAATGGAGACATTACATAAGGACAATGGAGACATTACGACATTATTTCATTTACAAATGAAGGAATGCACTCAAAGTGGTTTATGCAAAAACAGCCTGGTATCACTGAAAGTCCAGGCAGTAGGGAGTCTTCATGCACAACTGGATCCAAGTACTCCAAGAATTGTGCAGGGACAAGCCCCTCTCCTCTTTTCTCTGCCTCTTGGCTCTCCTCCAGGCTGGCTGCATCCTCCGGCAGGTCTTCCCATGCTGACTCTAGCCTGCATTAGCCTCTCAGTAGGAAGAGATTGTCTTTTTCCCAAGAGTTCCGCCCAAAATCCTGCAGAGGCTCTCATTTCTGCTTGTGTCATATATTCTGTGGCTTCTCTGGTGGCTCAGCAGTAGAGAATCCTCCTGCCAAGCAGGAGATGTGGGTTCAATTCCTGGGTCAGGAAGATAGCCTGGAGAAGGGAATGGCAACACACTCCAGTATTCTTGCCTGGGAAATCTCACAGACAGAGGAGCCTGGTGGGCTACAGCCCTTGGGATCGCAAGAGTTGGACAGGACTTAGTGAGTAAACCGCCACTACCATGTATTCTGTACCAGTCAGGGACTGGATAGGAAATAGTTCACTTTTATTGGATAATTCGGAGGAGAGTTTAATTAAGGGACCATTCTAAAATAACTAAGCAGTATGTAGGGAAACCACAGGGGCTGGAGGCACTCTGGAGCCACACGCTGGGGTTTATTATCTGTAGGTCTGGAAGCAGAAAGAGCTGCCAGGAGCTGCAACCTCTAGTGGAGGGCTGCAGCGAGCTCATGGCAAAGGTGTGGCTTCCTCTTGCTCCCCTTCTTTCCTCTGCTCTCTCGCCTATTTGGAAATAGCAGAATCTGACTAGAAGTCAGAAGATAGAGGAGCTCACCAATGAAGTCCACACTGGCCAAACTCTTGAGGTGCAGCAGAGTAGAGATAGATGGAGAGAGAATTCAAGATCAAATGGTAGACATTCATATCCATCTCACACTCATTCCTGAACCAGTCCTCATGGCCAGGGGAAAGTCCTTATACCTGGGTCCGTGCCCATCCCTTGAACTGAGGGCGGGTTTAGGCTTATCTCAAAGAAATGAACTGGGAGCATAGGTCTGCGTGTACATGCGCATGAGCACTCGTGTGTGCATATACTTCCCCAGCAGACCTCAAAATGCATCACCAGAAAAAGAGGGAAAGGATTCAGGAATGGCAAAAAATAGCAGGAGACAACCACAGAGCAAATGTGTCTTTCCTGGACTTGTTCCAGCTAATCTTAGAGACCCATCAATAGTTTTCTTTGGCCTTTACCCTGGAGGCCTGATGAGTGTGTGCTAAGTCACTTCAGTCATGTCCGACTCTCTGTGACTCTATGGACTGTAGCTCGCCAGACTCCTCTGTCCATGGGATTCTCCAGGCAAGGGTATTCGAGTGGGTTGCCATGTCCTCCTCTAAGGCATCTGCCCAACCCAGGGATCAAACCCACATCTCTTATGTCTCCTGCATTGGCAGTCAGATTCTTTACCACTAGCGCCATTTGGGAAGCCCTGCAAGCCTGGAGAGAGGCTCAATTAGCAAAGGTGGCCTTCGTAGCTGAGGGTCAGCCTTCTCACCTTACATGGACTTGGTCTTGGTCTCCAGCTAAAAGTCCATTCCCCCCATGCAAAATTCCCTGGAAAGCACACCATACATACTGACAGCCTGGCTGAACTGATGGCTCCGTTTGAGTTGACCCTCGGCTCTCCACAAATACCTCCAAGTCCTATTCATCCCAAGCCCATTGGTGCCGCCCTTCTTCCCATCACTCCATACCCCATTCCAGTTCTTTCTCTCCATTCTCAATCCTAGACCTGGATAATAGCCTTCGTCTCAGTTTTCCATTCTACGTACTACTTCCTGTTTCAGGCACTTAGATACAGAATCCCAATGAGATTAATAAAACCAAATAAGGCCAATTTTTCTTTAGCCAGTTGCCCTAGGAGACTATTTTGCTGCTGCAGCAAGATGGAATTCCAGGGACTCCAACTCCAAACAGCCTCCCCACCTCCATACATATATACAACAGGATTATGCCCTTTCTCAGGGTTCAGAAGACAATATCATCACAGCCTACACAGTGGTCACTTGGCAAGGAAATATGTTTGATACAGTGGTAGTAGAGGAGTGAAAGGAGAGGAAGAACAAAGAGGAAGGGAGAGAAGAGCCTGGGGAGAACTACTCAGTGTGATTCTGAGCGCTGCGCAGGTAGGACCTTCAAACTCTAGACCAAAGAGGTCTCCTGAACCTTACCAACTCCAACCCCATCATTCTCCCCATTCTTTCTCACTGTTCCCCAAGAGAGAGGAATAACTGGCACTTCTGCTCTTAAAGTGACCTGTAAAATGGAGGTATCCTTTCTCAGGAAGACAGCAAAATGCCCATCTCTGTTTACAAGACACATTGAGTGTGTATCTTCACTAGAGTCATAAATATTCTATTGTCTCAGGAGGGAGATCTAGCGTTCAGCACACTTGTTGCTATGGCAGCTGAATGGTTCTCATAACTGGAAAGAGTAAGTCATTGGCTTGTTGAGTCTTCTTTTTTCAGGGCTAGCAGCAATTTTCTCTTCTTTCTCAAGGATTTTTTTTTTTTCTTGGCCATTATAAGCCTCCCTCGGGCTCCTTCTGGAGCAGTTGATCCTTACTAAGCTCGGGAGGCTCTGTGACCTTGGGCAGGTAACCTCACCATGCTTGGCTCAACCACTTTATGATGAAGGGAAAATAATCAGTCCCACATCACAGGGCAATTCTGAAGATTAGTAAGGTAATGCAAGTAAGTGCAGAACACTGCTTGGAATTAGAAAATGCTGGCTCTTTCTATTGAAAAGGAAAATATGAGTTAAGCGTGTTTTCAAATAGGCAGCAGGAATTCAGATGGGGTAAGCTGAGAAGGTTCTGAAAGCTAGACATGAGAACACAGGTGAGACTAATTCCTCTGCCCCCATCACTTCTGCTTCCTTATCTTGCATATCTGGTAATGCTGGTTTTGTGGCACTATCATTCTGTCTAGAACTTCCCCGGTGGCTCAGACGGTAAAGAATATTCCTGCGATGCAGGAAACTAGGGTTCGATACCTGTGTTGGGAAGATCCCCTGGAGGAGGAAATGGCAAACCACTCCAGTATTCTTGCCTGGAGAATCCCATGGACAGAGGAGCCTGGTAGGCAAAACTGTCGGACACGACTGAGTGACGAATACTTTCACTTTCACTTTCATCCTTCTGTCTGTTCCCTCCAGGAGGACTGCAGTGACAGTAGTGGATGCCCTGAGGACAAGGACCATCACTCTAATGCCCCAAAGCCCCCTGTGTTTTGCACATAGATAGTGCTCAGGAAGTATCTGGTGCTTGATACCTGCAGGAGGATGAGGGCATCCCAAGCAGAAAAGGCTGACAAATAACCTGGAGGTGGGAATTTACATGAAGATTCTCGACTCGCAGGGAAATTTTCCCCCAGTCTCCCCATGTTCCCATTTTTTCCATTGTTCAAGGTTCAGTTCACCTGGAGCCACCCCTCTCACGCTTGAGTTTGTCAGCTGGTCCCCCAGCTGTCATTCAGAAACCAAATCCTCCAAGGTGTTCCATTTCATTCTTTCCAGGATTCAGCCCAAGTAGGGCACTGACCAGGAGGAAAAGGAAGTGGAAGGAAGAACAGAAAGAACCCCCAAGGAGTCCAAGGCTGGGCTTTGTCTTTCCTTGTTGTCTTCATTTTCCCTTTATGAATGAATACATTATTTTTAGTTAAGTAATGCATGCATATGGTCTTCTTTTTTTTTTTTTTTATAAATTTATTTATTTTAGTTGGGGGCTAATTACTTTACAATATTGTAATAGTTTTTGCCATACATTGACATGAATCAGCCATGGGTTTACATGTGTTCCCCTTCCTGGACCCCCCACCCACCTCCCTCCCCATCCCATCCTTCTGGATCATCCCATTGCCCCGGCCCTGAGCCCTTGTCACATGCATCGAACATGGAATGGTGTTCTGTTTCACATATGATAATATACATGTTTCAATGCTATTCTCCCAGAACGTCCCAACCTCACCTTCTCCCTCAGAGTCCATAAAATTGTTCCATGCATCTGTGTCTCTTATTCTGTCTCGCATATAGGGTTATCGTTACCATCTTTCAAATTCCATATATATGCATTAGTATACTGTATTGTTGTTTTTCTTTCTGGCTTACTTCACTCTGTATAATGGGCTCCAGTTTCATCCATCTCAGTAGAACCGATTCAAATGTATTTTTTTTAATGGCTGAGTAATATTCCATTGTGTATATGTACCACAGCTTCCTTATCCATTCATCTGCTGATGGACATCTAGCTTGCTTCCATGTCCTGGCTATTGTAAACAGTGCTGCGATGAACATTGGGGTACACGTGTCTCTTTCAATTCTGGTTTCCTTGGTGTATATGCCCAGCAGTGGGACTGCTGGGTCATATGGCAGTTCTATTCCCAGTTTTTTAAGGAATCTCCACACTGTTCTCCATAGTGGCTGTACTAGTATGCATTCTCACCAACAGTGTAAGAGGGTTCCCTTTTCTCCACACCCTCTCCAGCATTTATTGCTTGTAGACTTTTGGATAGCAGCCATTCTGACTGGTGTGAAATGATACCTCATTGTGGTTTTGATTTGCATTTCTCTAATAATGAGTGATGTTGAGCATCTTTTCATGTGTTTGTTAGCCATCTGTATGTCTTCTTTGGAGAAATGTCTGTTTAGTTCTTTGGCCCATTTTTTGATTGGGTCGTTTATTTTTCGGGAATTCAGCTGCAGAAGTTGCTTGTATATTTTTGATATTAATTGTTTGTCTGTTGCTTCATTTGCTATTATTTTCTCCCATTCTGAAGGCTGTCTTTTCACCTTGTTTATAGTTTCCTTTGTTGTGCAAAAGCTTTTAATTTTAATTAGGTCCCATTTGTTTATTTTTGCTTTTATTTCCAATATTCTGGGAGGTGGGTCATGGAGGATCCTGCTGTGATTTATGTCGGAGAGTGTTTTGCCTATGTTTTCCTCTAGGAGTTTTATTGTTTCTGGTCTTACGTTTAGATCTTTAATCCATTTTGAGTTTATTTTTGTGTACGGTGTTAGGAAGTGTTCTAGTTTCATTCTTTTACAAGTGGTTGACCAGTTTTCTCAGCACCACTTGTTAAAGAGATTGTCTTTTCTTCATTGTATATTCTTGCCTCCTTTGTCGAAGATAAGGTGTCCATGCATATGGTCTTAATTGTGAAAACATTCAGGCAAAAGTACCACTTCTCTCTCTGAACATCACTGCTATTATCTACTTAGTGTGAATCTATTCAAATGTACATATATATGCATATATATGTCTATATATAAAATCTCTGATCCCAGTTGTTTCATCTGTAAAACAATTTTTTAAATTTTACTGAAGTCTAGATGATTTATGATGTTGTATTAATTTCTGCTGTACAGCATAATGATTCAGTTATACATGTATGTGCATTTTTTCATATTCTTTTCCATTATGGTTTATCACAGGATATTGAATATAGTTCTCTCTGTTACATCGTAGGACCTTGTTCATCTATCCTATACAATAATTTGCATCTGCTAATCCAAAACTCCCAAACTATCCATTCCCCTGCCCTTGGCAACTACAATTCTGTTCTCTGTATCTGTGAGTCTGTGTAAACAATTTCAAAAATACTGAGCTCACCTATTTGTGAATTCATAAACTCACATATGTATGGCACCTAGTATGAAGTCGGGAATGCAGTAAGTACTCAACACATATTAGCTACCTTTTCCTTGAGGACCATTGGCCATATGGTTCTCCGTGATACATAAAAATAGCTAAATATATAGATGCATTTCAGTTCAGTTCAGTCGCTCAGTCGTGTCCAACTCTTTGCGACGCCATGAACCATAGCACACCAGGCCTCCCTGTCCATCACCAACTCCAAGAGTCCACTCAAACCTATGTCCATTGAGTTGGTGATGCCATCCAACAATCTTATCCTCTGTCATCGCCTTCTCCTCCTGCCCTCAATCTTTCCCAGCATCAGGGTCTTTACAAATGAGTCAGCTCTTCGCATCAGGTGGCCAAAGCATTGGCATTTCAAATTCAACATCAGTCCTTCCAATGAACACCAGGACTGATCTCCTTTAGGATGGACTGGTTGGATCTCCTTGCAGTCCAAGGGATTCTCAAGAGTCTTCTCCAACACCACAGTTCAAAAGCATCAATTCTTCAGCGCTCAGCTTTCTTTATAGTCCAACTCACATCCATACATGACCACTGGCAAAACCATAGCCTTGACTAGATGGAACTTTGTTGGCAAAGTAATGTCTCTGCTTTTTATTATTTATTTTATTTTATTTTTTTTATGTCTCTGCTTTTTAATATGCTGTCTAGGTTGGTCATAACTTTCCTTCCAAGGAGTAAGCATCTTTTAATTTCATGGCTGAAATCACCATCAGCAGTGATTTTGGAGCCCAGAAAAATAAAGTCAGCCACTGTTCCCACTGTTTCCCCATCTATTTCCCATGAAGTGATGGGACCAGATGCCATGATCTTAGTTTTCTGAACATTGAGCTTTAAGCCAACTTTTTCACTCTCCTCTTTCACTTTCATCAAGAGGCTCTTTACTTCTTCTTCACTTTCTGCCATAAGGGTGGTGTCATCTGCATATCTGAGGTTATTGGTATTTCTCCCGGCAATCTTGATTCCAGCTTGTGTTTCTTCCAGCCCAGTGTTTCTCATGATGTACTCTGCATAGAAGTTGAATAAGCAGGGTGACAATATACAGCCTTGATGTACTCCTTTTCCTATTTGGAACCAGTCTGTTGTTACATGTCCAGTTCTAACCGTTGCTTCCTGACGTGCCTACAGGTTTCTCAAGAGACAGGTCAGATGGTCTGGTATTCCCATTTCTTTCAGAATTTTCCACAGTTTATTGTGATCCACACAGTCAAAGGCTTTGGCATAGTCAATAAAGCAGAAGTAGATGTTTTTCTGGAACTCTCTTGCTTTTTCGATGATCCAGCGGATATTGGCAATTTGAACTCTGGCTCCTCTGCCTTTTCTGAAACCAGCTTGAACATCTGGAAGTTCACGGTTCACGTATTGCTGAAGCCTGGCTTGGAGAATTTTGAGCATTACTTTACTAGCATGTGAGATGAGTGCAATTTTGCAGTAGTTTGACCATTCTTTGGCATTGCCCTTCTTTGGGATTGGAATGAAAACTGACCTTTTCCAGCCCTGTGGCCACTGCTGAGTTTTCCAAATTTGCTGACATATTGAGTGCAGCACTTTCACAGCATCATCTTTGAGGATTTGAAATAGCTCAACTGGAATTCCATCACCTCCACTAGCTTTGTTCGTAGTGATGCTTCCTAAGGCACACTTGACTTCACATTCCAGGATATCTGGCTCATGGTGATTGATCACACCATTGTGATTATCTGGGTCGTGAAGATCTTTTTTGTATAGTTCTTCTGTGTATTCTTGCCACCTCTTCTTAATATCTTCTGCTTCTGTTAGGTCCATACCATTCCTGACCTTTATTGAGCCCATCTTTGCATGAAATGTTCCTTTGGTATCTCTAATTTTCTTGAAGAGACCTCAAGTCTTTCCTGTTCTATTGTTTTCCTCTATTTCTTTGCACTGATCACTGAGGAAGGCTTTCTTATCTCTCCTTGCTATTCTTTGGAACTCATCATTCAAATGGATATATCTTTCCTTTTCTCCTTTGCTTTTCACTTCTCTTCTTTTCACAGCTACTTGTAAGCATTGAATAAAACATTCTTTCAACTATCCAAGAAACCGCTCACCTCATGCCTGCTTAAAACCACAATACAATGTAATTCATCTGGGGCCTTGCTCAGTGACTAAAGTGGTCAAGCCCCTTGCCCCTAGACTCTCTATTTCATGTTATTTTGATGGCCGTGAAACTCCTCTTGAGAAGGCTTTGCCTGTTGAACAAAGAAGACACATGTATTGGTCTCTATATTTGGTCTGCGGTATTTGAAGTTCTGCACAGGGTCTAATAACTAGGGATTTTTTACCAACCTGTGAAATGTTTGAAAACTGCGAAGAAAGTTTGACTTTGGTATATGCAAGAAAACTGAAAAATTGAACTTAGTATTTAATTAAATGTCTACAAATCCTAACATGAGGTCAGTATTTTTTAATAGCTAGATTTACATTCATAAACACTGGGCTGGAGGAAGCACAAGCTGGAATCAAGATTGCCGGGAGAAATATCAATAACCTCAGACATGCGGATGACACCACCCTTATGGCAGAAAGTGAAGAAGAACTAAAGAGCCTCTTGATGAAAGTGAAAGCGGAGGGTGAAAAAGTTGGCTTAAAGCTCAACTTTCAGAAAACTAAGATCATGGCATCCCGTCCCATCACTTCATGGGAAATAGATGGGGAAACAGTGGGAACAGTGGCTGACTTTATTTTTCTGGGCTCCAAAATCACTGCTGATGGTGATTTCAGCCATGAAATTAAAAGATGCTTACTCCTTGGAAGGAAAGTTATGACCAACCTAGACAGCGTATTAAAAAGCAGAGACATCACTTTGTCAACAAAGGTCTGTCTAGTTAAGGCTATGGTTTTTCCAGTAGTCATGTATGGATATGAGAGTTGGACTATAAAGAAAGCTGAGTGCCGAAGAATTGATGCTTTTGAACTGTGGTGTTGGAGAAGACTCTTGAGAATCCCTTGGACTGCAAAGAGATCCAACCAGTCAATCCTAAAGGAGATCAGTCCTGGTGTTCATTGGAAGGACTGATGTTGAAGTTGAAATGCCAATACTTGGGCCACCTGATGCGAAGAGCTGACTCATTTGTAAAGACTCTGATGCTGGGAAAGATTGAGGCAGGAGGAGAAAGGGACGGCAGAGGATGAGATGGTTTGATGGCATCACCGACTCAGTGGACATGGGTTTGGGTGGACTCTTGGAGTTGGTGATGGACAGGGAGGCCTGGTGTGCTGCGGTTGATGGGGTCGCAAAGAGTCGGACATGACCGAGCAACTGAACTGAACTCATAAAAATGTTTCATTTTATTTAAACTATTTTGGTTAGATTTTTCTGACTATAGGATATGAATACACACTCAGGAAATCTTGCAATGATTGCTGATAAATTATAAGCCATAGTAAATTGGATTATAAGTAACCAAACAATTTTAAAAGCAAAAATAATATAGTTAAAAGTCCTTTAAAATTTTTCCAACAGAGAGTAATATTGAATGTGAGAGGTGATGCTTTTTAACTATTCTGATAAGATGTATGGTGTTGTTCGTTGTTCAGTCACTAAGTTGTATATGACTCTTTGCAACCCCAGGGACTGCAGCACTCAAGGACTCCCTGTCCCTCACTGTCTCCCAGAGTTTGCCCAAGTTCATGTCCACTGAGTCGGTGATGCCATCCAACCATAAGATATATGGATGACTGCAAAAGGAAGAATTGGCCTAGAGTTTGTTAAAGTGTTACAGCAGCTCCTGGTAGATCGTATTCTTTAAACTGAAAAATGTGTTGGAAACAACAAAAGTATTCTGAGACGTGGTGGGCAGAAGGCCCAAAACATCACAAAAGTTATAACCACACACCTAATCGTCTACACCTTCATTCAGGAGCCAATTCCATCATCAACAGCATAAGTCCTGTGGCTTGTCCTATTTTATTTCCTTCCCTTTTGCCTGTCCCACCTGCCAAGTAAGACAATAAAATTCCCAAGCTCAGGATTCACAACCACTGTCTCTTTTTATCTCATCCTGGGACATGGAGCAATCACTCAGAATTTACTTTTAAAATTGGAGATTAAAACAAGCTAGCACTTTTGAACACATCTTAAAAAAAAATTCTTCCAAGTTTGTTACTAACAACATCTGAAAAGAATCTGAAACTTTGAATTGTGAAACACTGCTGTGAAATTACATTTTCACGAACACCTATTGTTTCTTTGTTCCCTTGCCTGAAAATATGTTTCTCCCTAGGACATTAGCATATAACAAATAAATCCTAAAATACTTTATTTTCCTGCCCAAATGCAGTACTTAACTCTGGCTGATTTCTAAAATTACTTACAGGAAGAAAAACTACCTAAGTATCTTTGATTATTATGGTATCTTTGAGCCCTCATCAAGCAGTGCCAACTCTGCTACACACAAAAACAAAACACGCCTTGAGTGGCATTGTATTTAAATATGACGATGCCTCGCAGTTTGTTTTTGATGGAGAAAACAAGAATTATTATTACCTAGGTGGATTTCCACCTAAGGATTAACCATGTTCTATGGATTTTGTAACTGTGGCATTATCGCTGGGCTTTTCATAATGAAGGGGAAAATCCAACATCAAATAAGTGATTTGCAATGGTTTCCGTTCTCCCCCACCTGTGTGAGACAAGGAGTGTCAACTCTTGCAGCTATGATTTTCTAAGCTTTTTGTTTCCTAAAGAGGAATTTACCTGAGCTCCTATGGGGAAGAGATTTGTGTTCACAAAACCAAGTCATAATGCCCCGGACCATGACTGCAATTATAACAACGTTTCTTTTTTCTTTTTTCTTTTTTTCCACTATTTCTTGGCTATATATATAAAAAAAAGAACAGTCTCAGACTTCTGTTGGAGCACAAGAAAGAACCAGCTGTACCAGCTGTACCTCCACTCATTTCCTCCCCAACCTCAAACCCCAGCAAACAACACACTCCCAGTCAGAATGGGAATTTTCACAAAAGATGGAGAATTTAGATATTGTTAACTGGGTCACCGGAGTCTTTTTAAAAAACCTAGACGAAAGAAAGAGAGATCTGTTTCTTAGCTAACTTATTCCTCCTGAGTTCGTTCTTCCTAAGAATAGTCTCTCTTCATCAGCTTCAAATGGATTCAAAGACCTCCCAGCCCAGCCAAACCCTTGGGATGTCTGGGACTCCTCTGAGCTCTGTGGGATCCAGTCTACTCCCTGCCAAGGGGATTTCTCTTTCTCTTTTCTCCTGCACACCCATCAGGATTTCAAAGACTGTGTTTATTTAAAAGGCACCACTGATTACAGTCAATAAATTAATTTTCCACTTCTAATTAAGCAGACACAGAAAACCAGCACCCAGCATGTTTGAGCAGCATGAGCTAACCAGGGTTACCACATACTACAAGGAGTTGGTTTGACTACAGCCCAAATAAACATATAAAAACATATACAATTGTAAAATCTCTCCTGGTGGCTCAGATGGTAAAGAATGCACCTACAATGCAGAGGACCCAGTTTCAATCCCTGGATTGTCACCAGGTTTCCTAAAATATAAAGAATGATTCAAGAACCCTGAGCTTGGGAGCACTTCCTGGGAGTCCTCATGTAAGACTATCTGTCCTTGGGACTCTATCCTATAGGATTGAAAAAAAGAACAGGATTTATGTAACCATTACCCTCCCTTCATTACAATGGGCATTTCAGTAGCAAAACCTATATAAATGGATATATTTCAAGATTTCAGCGTTTAGCATTGTACTGGATGCTTTACAAACACTGTTTGAAATAATCGTCCTAGCAGCTCAACGAAGTAGAATTTCACTCTCTCATTCATCCATTAATGCAACAAAAACTTATAAAGGGCTTACAATGTACAGAGAACTGTGTGGGCTTCTAGGAATACAGCATTGGAAAAGCCCTTTCCTGGAGAAGCTTACATTATGGTCTGGAGATACAGACAACAAATATGTAAAGAACCAATTGTGCAAGGAAACAGGATGGTAGAGTAGATGGTGAAGGGAAGCACTGCTTAGGTAATGTGATCAAGGCCATCGTAACTGAGGGGCCCTGACTTGATCTGAGAACTTCATGTATTAAATCTACTTTGACAAGTGGGAAATTGAGACTGAAAGAGATTTACAAAGTGCTTAAAATCATGTATCTACAGAGATCGTGTTAAATTCTAAGATATCGTTGTCAATCTCCAAATCTGCCTGCTCTCCACTACACTCTATTGCCTCTCAAGGGATCCTCAAGTTATTCAGTTGCTAAGTCATACCCAATTCTTTGCAATGCCATGGACTGCAGCATGCCAGGCTTACCTGTGCTTCACTATCTCCCAGACCTGATAAATACCCAAATTCTGCCCTGCATCAAGGCTGTGGTTTCAGCCTTAGGCTGCAGAGAGAAGATGTTGCCCAAAAGAGATGAAAACCAGGAATTAAAACTCATAAACATCCTTATTTATACATAGGATAAACCATAGCCAATAGTAAGGTATCTATATTTAAATTTGCTTTCTTCACGTCCTTACTGCCTCCTTAATTTTTCACCAAAACCAAACTGTTCAATTTTGTTTTCTTATGGATGGTAATAAATGGGTCCTGATTTAAACTCTAGAGACCAGATTTTCAGAGCCTGTTTTTTAAGATATGAAAGTTACATAAATACCTATGTCCTCATCAAAGTCCAGATTTCCAACCCTCCCAACTCCATAAAGTAAAGCATCATTTGAAAAAAAAAGAAGAATCAAGGGAAAAAATGTCTTTGTGTGCTGATTGGGCAACACAGAGAACTCGCTTGATTACAAGTGACGTTCAAAGAGATTCTCTCTTCCATTTAGCTATTTCCTCTCGAAGTGACACTGAACAGGAGATAAGGTGTTTACTTAGGATGCTTCTGAGAATGGTTCTATTGAATACAGGTTTTACTAAAGCTGAAGAACCCATCTTTGATCCCCTGAGAAAAAGTCTTCATCCAATAAATGAAGGGCTATTAGCTGAAAAAGCGGAGCAATCAAGACACTGCCTTCCAGGGAAAGAGCAAAGTTTCAAGCCTGGAGCACAAAGAAGGGGACTGGGCCTCAATATGCAGAGGGCAGCTCTGACAGAGAAGGTTATTACAGAAAACTGTCAGGAGAGTTTGATCGTGGCCACTCCTGTTTCTCTTTTAAAATGGCACAGCTGTTAATCCCGCTAATGCATGAGTGAAAAAGCAACCCATTTAATTTCGCAATAGCCTGGTACAGAGAAGGGCCAGAAACCTGACTCCTGGAAGAACATGTCACACCATCACGACTCCTCCATGATGGCCTGAGGTGCCCTCTCTCTTCATGGTGCCCCCTTAGACATGTTTTGTTCATGAAGCAAGTATGGTAGAGTTCATGGGAGTTTAAAACCTGGGCTTTGGAAACAGACAGGGGGGTCTTGGCTCTGCCAATTTACAGCTGTGAGATGGAATTTTCACCAAAGAAGTGTGGGCTATTGTTTCTCTGAGGCCTTGACAAAGCCTACAAACTTCTTCCCCATAACCCACCTCCCCTCCCCAGCCCCCCAAAAAAGAGTACTGTTTTTTTAAATGGTAGCCAAGACTTTAAAATCAAAGACAGAAAGGGGAAGAAAAGAAGGAGAGAACAGAAGGGAAAGAGAAAAGGAAGGAATGACAATAAATCCAGAATTGCAAGGCTGGGTAAGAAGATGTGTGGGTTGGCACTCATTTTAGCACAAGTGGCATCAGCGTTTGGAAGAGATGTTTGTCAAGTTTGAATATTTGCAATCACATGAATTTTTCATGTCATATAAACCACAGAGCTTGTAAATCTGAAAGACATTCTTTCAAAGGCCCTCTTGCTGAGCAGTAAGCTTGCTTTTAAAATACATGGTAGGGACTTCCCTGTTGGTCCAGGGGTTAAGACTTCTTCCAATGCAGGGGGTGCGGGTTCAAACCCTGGTCGGAGAGCTAAGATCCCACATGCTTCGGAGCCAAAAAACCAAAACATAAAAAAGAAGCAATATTGTAACAAATTCGGTAAAGATATGTCAAAAAATAAAATACATAGTAGATATTATGTTTGACTTTCCAGTAACCATGCCCTACACGTTAGGTAGCAGGTCATGACACTCCATCCCATGGCCAGTGATGAGTCCAGGGACGTGTGCCAATTTGAGTCGAAGTGACTCAAGGAGAGAGTGGCTCAGGGCTCACAGACAGGAAGAGTTTCTTCCACACCCTGGGCAGTAAGTAAGGAAGCATAGCCCCAGACGCTGCCTGTAGAGATGATGGGAGCTGGGCTGTGAGCAGGGCCAGCACTTGGAGAGTTGAAATCACATGAGTCTCAGAGAAGGGGGCGCCTCATGCCCACCTACATCTGGACCTCTCACTAGAAGATGTAATAAATGTTATGTTCAGTAAATTCAGGGACAGCATCCTACTTGGCCTGTCATGCAAAGTGACAATGCTATTAGTGTATTAAAGGCTCTGGAAAGCTCTGCAGCAAAGTAACCCCAGCTCGATGGACATGGGGTGCAAACTCTAGGAGATAATGAAGGACAGAGAAACCTGGTGTGCCACAGTCCATGAGGTCACAAAGAGTTGGACACGACTGAACGACTGAACAACAACAAAGTAACCCCTATAATCCTGCATTTGGCAGACCTTAATTTCAGAGAAGTCCTCCTCTTCTTAACCCCTGTTAACAAGTCATAGAACATGCTTAGAGACACATGACTTCAGAGTTCAGTAACTTTAGCCTAGATCAGCAGCTCTTCCTTAAAAACAAAAGGGAGCTATCTCAAACTATCTCTGTTATACAATCAGGACAGTCCCTCAGATGCTATTCTGAGCTGCTGTCCTCTAACCCCCTCCAACCCCTCCCCATGTGGTGGTAGTAAGAGGCACCATGTTCTCATTATTGCAGTCCTTAGTCATCAGCCAATCACACTCCTTCCCTGGGATTTTTTCTTCCCAGAACTGAGTGAGAGAGTAAGCCTCTCTGCTTCACTCTTATTATTCTCACTCCCCCTCCCCTCCCTGCCCTTCCTTTCTCAGTCTCTCTCTCAGGTGACAGGTGTTGCAAGATGTAAGTTGTTTGTACCATGAAAGACAATCAGTCTTCAGTAAGAATATATGAACCAGACTGAAGACAACAGAGATAGAGAAGGAGAGAATGTCCCATGGGTGGTCAGGTCAGGTTCTATTTCTGAATCTCACTGCCTTTGTGCCCTTTCTGTAATTCAGTATTCCAAGTTCCTTGAATTATCTAAAATGGAGGCCTGCAAGCTAGCAGCCTGTGTACCAAATTCAGCTGCAGCCTCTTTCTGTCATTGAAAGTTTATGGGGCATAGACATACACATTTGTTGACAGACTGTCAATGTCTGCTTTATGCTACAACAGCTGAGCTGAGTCACTACAACAGAGAGAATATGGCCCAAGAAGACAAAAAATATTCATTATGTGGACCTTAAGAGAAAAAGGTTGTCAACCTCTGATCTAAAGCAACTCAGCATTCTTCCAACAATTTCTCCTTTTTGCCTGAAGTAGCTCCATTTGCTATCTGTCACTTGCAACCAAAAAAATCATGATACACTTGTCTTCAAATTTCCCTATGCTCAGCACACTCATGCAAAGTTCATGTGCCATCTAGCCCTGAGCTAAAGCCCTTTTCTGTGGCCTGTCTTTTCTTTCTGATCATTTCTTTTTGCACAGGAGTTAGTCCATTCTGTACAGTGTTTTTAATCAAGGATTTCCATATAGCCTCCACTTCATCCTTCCTTTCCACCTCATGATATTAAACATTCTTGGCAGAGCAAGAGCTACTTCTCCTTCATCTTTGGTTTTCCCCTCCCCTGGTACCAGGTACAAAGTAGGCACTCAGTAAACACACATTGGATATTGAGTTAAATTTCTCTTCCCACCAACTACATTCAGCTAAATCTCTTTGTAAGAGAAGCTACCTTTTCAAACATTCCATTTTGCCAAAGACCAGCTTCCAGGCCAAATGTTAACAGTATCATACCATCCAGAAATGAATCCCCAATCAGTGATCAGTTTTAGCCTAAAACAGTTGTTTTCAAAAGCGTGGGCAGCTTTTGAAAACTTCTGATTGTTTGAAAGGTTTTCTGCTAACTCTGAAATGAATGTTTGGCCGTCTGAATTTCAGGCACTGATGCTTTAGAGCAAGGGTTAGCAATACATCCTATGGGCCACATGTGGCCCATGGCCCATTCCTATGAGCTGAGGATCATTTTTACAGATGAACATTTGCAGCCCATGTGATGATAGGGAACATCCACTTTGAACCCCCATTATGTGAAATGTTATCCTAAAACATTTCCGGGTGGCTGCAGCAGCCTCATCCAGGAACTAACTCATTAGAAACACAAATTGTCAAGGCTCCACTCCAGACCTTCTGAAACAGAAGCTCATGGATAGAGCCCAGCAATCTTTGTTTTAGCAAGACCTCTGAATATTTTGGATGCTCTAAAACAAAAGCAAGATGTCGGCAAACCTTTCTGGAAAAGCAAAAGAGTAAATATTTAGGCTTTGAGGGCTCAGAAAATCAAAGCTGTTATATGATGCGTGCTGCATACTAAGTTGCATCAGTCATGTTCAACTCTGTGTGACCCCATGGGCTGTAGTCCACCAGGCTCCTCTGTCCATGGGATTCTCCAGGCAAGGATACTGGAGTAGGTTGCTGTGCCCTCCTCCAGGGGATCTTCCCCACCCAGGGATCTCTTACATCTCTTGCACTGGCAGGCGGGTTCTTTACCATTAGTGCCACCTGGGAAACATTTATACAAAAAAGAGAACACAAACTTCCATTACATTTTGCAATGTAATTCAAAATATAATATTATTGATAGTTTATAATAATAATAGAGTACTATTCTTGTGTAATACAGGTCTACTGATGAGAAGTATGGAAATATTTTAGGATAACTTTCACAAAATGGGGGTTCAAGTGGATGCTCCCTATCGTCACATGGAGTTGCAAATGTTCATCTGTTAAAATGATTCTTAGCTCATAGGAATGAGCCATGGATCAGATGTGACCCATAGGACGTTTTGCCAACTCTTGCTCTAAAGCATCAGCGCCTGAAATTCAGAGAGCGAGCAAACATTGATTGCAGGGTTAGCAGAAAACCTTCCAATCAGTCAGCAGCTTTCAACTGGGGAGAAGATGACTTTGTCCCCGGAGGACATTTGGTATTGTTTGGAGACATTTTGGGTTGTCACAACTAGGGAGGAGAGAATTGCTTCCCTCATGTAAAGGGTAAAACATCCTACAATGCCTAGGATAAACCCTGTCAACAAAGAATTGTCTGGCCCCAAATGCCAGTCATGCTGAGGTTGAGAAACCCTCGCATAGATAACCCTTCGCAGCTCACTTCAAGCCTGTAGACCTCCCTTTCACCTCCTGTCCTCTTCCTCAGCCAAATAGGCAGTGCTCACTCCTATTCCTACCGTAACTTCCCAATTCAGATTTGAACTTGATATCTTTAAGTGCCTATGCAAGGATATTTACAAGAAGCAAGGTTGTTCTTTCTGGAGTTTTCAAATTTTTTATTGCTGAAGCAAAGTTGATGTCAATTCTAATACTATTTAATTTCAGAGCTGTCCTTCCAAATGGAGCTTAGAGTCTGTTTTCTTCCAGGGATAGCCGCATGAAACCAGATATTTGTTGTGAGGGGGAAAATAGTAAATAAGCTATTCAATAGGATCTTTGGCAAAAGAAAATATCCTAGAATGTCCAAGGATCTTGAGGACTCTATATGATAACAATAGAAAATAATGAAGCCTTTTTGATTTAGAAAACTTCTAACGATCCTGGTTGTTAAAAGAAAGTGGTAATTGATGTTATCCCATCTCAAATTCCTCCCTTTAAAAATGACACATCAGAAGCTAAGATGCTTTGAAGATCCTACTTACATAAAAGATAAATATACTTCCCCTTCTGCATGGTGTGGTCCAAGTTCATGATTAGGTTATAAAATCGTATTTGCTGAGTCAGATGATGGCTGGCACTCCTGGAAGTCATTTGAAGCCAGGTAGCCTCTTACAGGCAACAGACGAGAAGAAAATAGGAAAATATTGGTCTATACTAGGAAAATGTTGTTGTTTGTTGTTGTTTGGTTGTTAAGTTGTATCTAACTCTTTTGCGACTCCATGGCTTCTCTGTCCACGTGATTTCCCAGGCAAGAATACCAGAGTGGGTTGCTGTTTCCTTCTCCAGGGTATCTTCCTGACCCAGGGATCAAACCTACGTCTCTCGCATTAGCAGGCGGATTCTTTACCACGGAGCAACCAGCGAAGGAAAAGGAAAGGGAGATGTGAGCTAATATTTAATGGGGGTTTATTATGTATCAGGCACTCTCCAGGTGCTTTCCTATGCTATATTATTACACAAGCCTGTGAAACAGGTACCACTCTCTTCTTTTTACAGATGAGGAAACTGAGACTCAGAGAGGTGAATTAATTTGACAGGTCACATAGCCGATAGAGCCAGTATTGGAATCCAGGTACATCTGACTTCAAAAGTGAACTCTTAAACATTATTAAGTCACCACGGTTTTGTGGATACACATATAACCATGTCATTTAGATATAAGCAATTCATATAAAGACAGTGTGTTTACTAACTAGGGGTGAGTGAGAACCTGGAAGTTCACAAAAAATCCAGAAGTGGGACACCCTCTCCTGACGTGCAGTGTCCTGTGATGCTGGGGAGTTTGGTAAGATTGATTCGGGTATGAGGTTTCACTCCATTTTCAAAGACAGCCTCATCCATTCACCTTGGTGAGCCTCAAAGCACAGGGTGGGTGAGAAGGCTGTCTCCAAGAGTAACACATGAGGCTGGGAAATTGATCAAGTTTGTAGAAGCATTTTGTACAAAATGGCTTCCCTAGTGGCTGAGGGGTAAAGAATCTGCCTGCCAATGCAGGAGACACAGGAGATGTGAGTTTGATTCCTGGATCAGGAAGATCCCCTGGAGTGGAACTGGCAACCCACTCCAGTATTCTTGCCTGGAAAATTCCATGGACAGAGGAGCTGGCGGGCTACAGTCCATGGGGTCGCAAAGAGTCAGACACAACTGAGTGACTGAGCATGTATACATTGTGTAAAGGAAGAAAAAAAATAGCTTATTCTTTTTACGATGCAAACCACAGAGAGTAAAACCCTTCTTGGCTAGAGAACACAGTCAAAGAAGAGAACAGGGTATCAAAAATCCTAGGCTAAAGCCAAAATGGACATATTGGTTATAAAAGGAGAGAAATCAGAGTGCAGCTACTCTAGTCAGGAGGAAGAAGTTTCCTTCTGCCCTGCAGGGTTCTTCTGGCTGATCTGAGTTAACTTGACATGAGACCGATTAGCAAACGAAAAATCACACAGAGGTTTAATAACATGTATACATGGCAGAAAGCAAGGAGGAACTAAAGAGCCTCTTCAAAGTGAAAGAGGAGAGTGAAAAAGCTGGCTTAAAACTCAATATTCAAAAAACAAGGATCGTGGCATCCGGTCCCATCACTTTATGGCAAATAGATGGGGAAACAGTGGAAACAGTGACAGACTTTATTTTCTTCGGCTCCAAAATCACTGCAGATGGTGACTGCAGCCACGAAATTAAAAGATGCTTGCCCCTTGGAAGAAAAGCAATGACAAACCTAGACAGCATATTAAAAAGCAGAGACATTACTTTGCCGACAAAGGTCCATCTAGTCAAAGCTATGATTTTTCCCATAGTCATGTATGGATGTGAGTTGGACCATAAAGAAGGCTGAGCACTGAAGAACCAATGCTTTTGAACCGTGGTGTTGGAGAAGAGTCCCTTGGGCAGCAAGGAGATCAAATCAGTCAATCCTAAAGGAAAATAACCCTGAATATTCATTAGAAGGACTGTTGCTGAAACTGAAGCTCCAATACTTTGGCCACCTGATGCGAAGAGCTGACTCATTAGAAAAGACCCTGATGCTGGGAAAGACTGGAGGCAGGAGGAGAAGGGGACAACAGCGGACGAGATGGTTGGATGGCATCACCAACTCAATGGACATGAGTTTGAGTAAACTCCGGGAGATGGTGAAGGACAGGGAAGCCTGATGTGCAGCCATCCACATGGTCATAAAGAGTCAGACACGACTGAGCTACTGAACAACAACAATACATAGGAGAGGGTTTCTTTGGTGGCTCAGCAGTAAAGAATCTGCCTTCAATACAGGAGCCACAGGAGACGCCAGGTCAATCCTTGAGTCAGGAAGATCCCCGGGAGGAGGGCATGGCAACCCACTCCAGTATTCTTGCCTAGACAGAGGAGCCTGGTGAGCTACAGTCCATAGGATTGCAGAGTCAGACACGACTGAAGCGACTTAACACACACATAAACACATACATGGGAGAGACACAGGAGAACTGAATAACTTGTTAAAATGGCCAAAATTCTCACCATCTGCAGCTACAGAGAAAAGAGGATGTTCAGGGTATCAGTTTGGGCCTTTAAAGGGGAGGAAAGCAACTGACATGAAAATAGAAAAGCAAATGTTTGGCAGAGACAGGGAGACACAAAGTGGACTCTGATCGAAGGCTGGCCTACAGTTCCAACCCACAAAGCCTAGCCCATAGTCTTTGCAGGTATCTCTGGTGACAGCTCTATTCTGGAAGCAGCTCCTTAATCTAAATTCTTTAGGCAGCTGGGGGGTGGGGGTTGGGGATGCTTGAAAAGAAAGGCTTCCTGAGTCTTTTGTTTCCTGATTGTTTTCCGCTCAAAAGAATCCCCATGCCAAAGAGACATTTGGGGTGGCAAATTTTGATCCCCAACACTACCTGCTGTTGGGTCACAAATGCTCTTGTACACAGAGGACAAGGAGAGACCGAAGAAAGGGACAGAACATTCTAGATTGGTACGTGGCAAGTTTAATAAGCAAGGGAACTTAGTTATTAGGCTTGTCGTGGGCCACTGAGAGATGAGTGGGTCTCCATCCCCATTGGCCAAATCTTCAAAGTTTATACAGAGGCCTTCAGTGGACTCAGTCATATATTTCATCCAGATGGTCTCAACAATACCTACTCTCTCAAGGCTGTGTCCCTGAAGCAGCTCCTAGTATGAGAATGATGGGTGGAACTTATGTTCCAAGGACAGGGAATAGGGCGAGGAGCCTCCAACTGCCTGGGTTCAGCTCACAGAACAACCAGAGGTCCTGTCTTTTCAGTGACCATCTCCAATACCCGTGCAGGAAAGAGAAATGAGAAGGAGGAGGAAAAAGATGGATTTCTCCAAATATCTGTTCCTCCGAGGAAAGAAAGAAAGTGAAGTCGCACAGTCATGTCAGACTCTTTGCGACCCCATGGACTGTAGCCTATTCTCCAGGCAAGAATCCTGGAGTGGGTTGCCATTCCCTTCTCCAGGGGATCTTCCCGACCCAGGGATCAAACCCAGGTTTCCTGCATTGTGGGCTATCAGCAGAGCCCGCGTTCCTCAGAGGAAGCTCATATCAAATTGAAATCCCAACTCAGAGACGCATTTTCCCAGGCACAACTCAATACAAGCTCCATATGTACAAGGAAAGAGATGCAATTTAAGTCAAATCTGCTGTCCTACACTCAGAGATGGGTGCTTCCTCTCCTGCTGACCCCAATCATTCAAAAGACCCAACCCCCAGCCCACTACTCCGCTACACCACTCCAACACTCACATGCACATACAGCTTCAGAGTAACCCAAAGGGAGATCCTACTGCTGCTGCTAAGTCGCTTCAGTCGTGTCCGACTCTGTGCGACCCCACAGACGGCAGCCCACCAGGCTCCACCGTCCCTGGGATTCTCCAGGCAAGAACACTGGAGTGGGTTGCCATTTCCTTCTCCAGTGCATGAAAGGGAAAAGTGAAAGTGAAGTCGCTCAGCCGTGTCCGACTCCTAGCGACCCCATGGACTGCAGCCCACCAGGCTCCTCCGTCCATGGGATTTTCCAGGCAAGAGTACTGGAGTGGGGTGCCATCGCCTTCTCCAAAGGGGGATCCTGAGCTGCTTCCAAAGAATTGTTTTCTTTCCCACATTCTGTGTTCAGAGAACAATGTCACACACACCCCAAAAAAGTGTATATATAAACATGCATGGCTTCCCAGGTGGTGCTAGTGGTAAAGAACCTGCCTGCCAAGTCAGGAGACATAAGAGACGTGGGTTTGATCCCTGGGTTGGGAAGATCCCCTGGATCCATAGGGTCACAATCCATAGGGTCACAAAGAGTCGGACATGACTGAAGCAACTTAACAAACATGCAGATGATCAAGAGTTAAATCTAAATTAAAATACTCGGGAATAATGTTATCAGTCAGGGTATAAGTGACCTGGCCCACTGGCTAGGGCAATTCCCAACAAGCAGAATAACCAACTTGTCACAAGAGTCCTGAGAAGTTTCCCCTAAGCAAATCATACTGGATTCTACCAGCAACAATAATGAGTCTGGTAAAAAATGTGGAAAGCTAGTATGTTCAATTACAATAATACCTGGATAAAGCCTAATAGTAAAAATACTTCTTATGTTGTTACAAGAGAAGCCTGAGATTTTAGGCATGAGATTTCTCTGGAAAAGATGCCCCCTCAGTGGGCTTCACATTCGGAAACCCAAGTAAATATTTTTACAAATGTGGAAAAAGAAGGGAATACTTGGAAATATCCACATGTTCATCTTTGAGAAACAGGATGATCTAGATATGCATTTATTTTTCATGATTTTGTATTTTCCAAATTTTCTTTAATAAACATGTAGTATTTTAATTTAAAAAAAGCCTTCTAAAATATGTAAATACAGGACAAACTTCAAAAAAACAAAGATTTAGATTCTGAATTCTGTTTCCATGCTGATATTTGAGTGTCCTAGTTTCAAAAAACTAAAATGATCTCTCTAAAAACAGTGTCATATTCATCTTAATAACTGAACTTGAATCATGAATTTCAAAATGCAGTAGATCTTAATTTCATTTCATTCTATGAACAAAGATAAAACAACATACCTTTAGGGGAAAACTTTACTTAAACATGTTTCAACTACCAGTGATAATAGAAAAGGAAATATTTATGAGTCTGAGTAAAAGAAAGAGAATTCTTTTAAGTTCTTAACTAAAGACACTTTTGGAGGAAAATTAGCTAAAGGGAAAAAAAAATTGCATAAAGAGTTGAAGGAAAAATAAATTATTTATCAGCTCTCCTGCAGCACCTTCTAAACTTCAGCTTTGCATCAAAAGATGCCTGATGTGAGCTAATTTTCGTAGCACATTTCCATTTAGAATTACGTTGTAGGTTTCAAAACGTCCTTGTTCTGTCCAAATGTTACACATCCAAGAAGTCAGTCAAATACAATGCTAACTTCATCATATAATGAGAGCTCTCTGTACAGGGTAGATGTATTCCTGGAAAGATGTACAAAAATCAAATGATATTTGAAAAGTACTTAGGAATTCGTACTGAAAGTAGAACCTTTAGGAAACCAAGAATCCTTGGATTTTATATATATATATATACACACATATATATACACATATATATGTATATGTGTATATATGTATATAAATAAACTATTAAATCATCCATCTGGCAAGCTTAAGTGTTTTTCATATTTGCTTTCTTTCAAAGCGACATGTTTGGACGATATGCAGAGAAGCCCCTGACAAAATCTGTTACTTATAATAAAGGTTAGAATTTTAATTTAAGAACAAAGAACGGTTGACTAGTTAGAACAATCTAAGTAGAACTAAAGCAGAACATACACCCTGCCCCAATAGAGATAAGCAATACTTAAATCTGTTCCCCATACTAAGAATTTTCAGCATATTTAACTAATTTAAGAATGAATTTTCCTGTTTATTTTAGTTGATGGCATCTGCAAGCCAGTTGGCACTATTAGGAGCTATATGAGTTCCAGGTAGCTTTAAAAAGGTAATGATTTTCAGCCCATTCATGTATTTTTAAATAGCTAATCTAGAATTCAGAATATAATTTGCCTTGTGTGTTTGACATTTCGTCAGGGAAAATACAAATGCTTCAAAACAATGATAATATCAATTGTGATTACAGCAAATTAGAATCACATCTTCAGTCTCCTCCCCTGGGGTTGTTTTGGGACCAAGACATACACAGCTCAAGAAATTAAATTGCAATAACTAGTACGCCTTGATACTGAGCAACAAAAACTGAAGGAGGTTACCTGAATCAGAAATACTGTCTCCTCAGTTTCTGTGGAGGACTGTCACCCCCCGGGGAAGCTGGGGAAATGCAAGAGCCCTGAAGATGTAATTCTTGGATTGGATAGACCACTCCACTGTTTTGCAAAGCTACACCTGGAACACCCATTGGATCCTAAGGATGACCATTGTCTTGGAGCAGATAACATAAGTGCGGAAAGAATGTCGATTCTATAATCATTAACAGCCACCATTATTATACCCCTTCCACTGGGGCTCCTCATGGGCTAGACCTTCTGCGGATTTTACCTCAACTGTTATTGACAACACTGTTCCAAAGAAGACACTTCTATCTCCATTTTACTCCTAGGAAAACTAGAACGAAGTTAAAGTGATTTGCCCAAAGTCACACAGGTAGTGAATGGCAGAAGGGAGTTTTTCTCAATCCATATCTGAGTCTTAACCTCAGGGTGTTTCCAGTGTGCCAAGCTTCAGAAGAAGAATCAAGTGTTTATGCCAATTGTGATAGCCAGCCTCCAAGATGACCCCGGGAATCCCAGCTGCCTGAGATTTCCATCCTGGCATAATCTCCTCACACTGTACCAGGGTGATCTCTGTGACCACTGGCATGTGGCAGAAGCGATGGTGTATCACGTTTGTAGGTTATAAAAGGTTGGGATATACTCTTGAATTCTCTGTCTTTCTCCGTCTCTCTCTCTCTCTGTCTCTCTCTCTCCCCACCCTGTCTCTGTCTCACCTTTTGCTCTTAGAGAATCAAACTGTCATATTGTAAGCCATCTTATGAAGAGGGCTATGGCAGAGGAATTGAAGCCTCTGGCCAACAGACAGAGAGGAACCAAGGTGTGCCAACAACCACATGAGTGAGTTTGGAAGCAGAGGCTCCAGCGCCCATCAGTCCTTGATGTGACTGCCAACCTGTTCAACAGCTTGACTGCAGCCTCATGAGAGACAGAATCAATCAGCTAAGCAGTTCCCAAGTTCCTTAATGTCAACAGTTGTGTGACATAATGTTTGTTGTCAAGCTGCTAAGTTTTGGGGCAATTTGTTACACACATTACTAAATCACCAGTGTACTTTCAAAAAAATGATAAAATATGTAATTGCTTCCCTAGTACACTACATATGCCAAGTCTTGTGCTAAATACCACGGGAGAAATTAAAAAGCCTAAGAATAACATGACCCCAGCCCTCAAGTAACTTTGAGCTGGAGGGAAAGAGAAAAAACATATATGTAGATAGATCACAAATTTTTAAAGTATATTTCAGTGGTTTTTCTCTTGGGCTTTTCTGTACATAGTTATCTTCTCCCTAAGTTAGCCCAAATTATCTAACCAGATGCTTTGGGGATATTAGGATTATTACAGAAGCGCTACAAAGAAAAAGAAAGAGTTATAATTAAGGCTTCTTAAATTCAAAATAACATTTTCTTGTGAGATAATTGGTTATAAGCCAGACATTTTTGAGAACGAAACAATTTTCTTAATTCTTTTAGCTCCCATTTAACGTATCAAGAGCTGGTCCTGGCATATTAAATCAGACTTTCTTCCATGATGTAGAGAATATTATAACTTCCTACCTAGGGCAGTTACCCTGGAGCAGAAGGAAGATACAGCATAGGAAGAGTAAGAAAAAGTCAACCAGTAGTGGACACTGTGGTCGCCCAGACTCTCCCAGGACTGAAAGACCCACCCTTCCAGCACTGGGAGTGCTGCAGGCAGACAGCCCTCAGCTAAAGGGTCACCTTGCCCAGGCTACCCCTCTGCAGGGTAGTTCCCATCTGACACTTGATAGGCTGTATGCTCATTCTCATCTCAGTCTCTTTGTGACCCCATGTCCTGTAACCCACCGGGCTCCTCTGTCCATGGGATGCTTCAGGCAAGAATACTGGTGGAGTGGGTTGCCATTTCCTTCTCCAGGGGCTCTTACTGACTCAGGGCTCGAACCTGTGGCTCCTGCGTCGGCAGGCAGATTCTTAGCCACTGAGCCACCTGGAAAGCCGCTGGTAGCTACAGGGCAGTATAAGGCTTGGCCCTCTTGCCCCAACTCAGGGCAATCCTCATGCACCATCCCTAGCTTCCCACATGCTGGCTGGAGCCACCGAGCCTGCATCACAGTACAACTTCTCCACCCAGTCAGGCTTTCTTCCTTTGCTGCCATGAGCGGCGATCCTGAGAGGACTCCCTGATAAACCTTCTGAAAACTGAACTGACATTCTATTTTATTTCCAGAGAACCTGAGCTGTGAGTGTGGTCCCTTCAGGTCCCGTGGCACATGCGTAAAAGGAGAGGGGTAGGTGACCAGGATCAGACAAGTGTCCTAACCACAAAGTACCAGAGAGGAAGGAAGTGCTGACACATCACTGACAGATGGCCTCTTACCCAGCTCGCTATCTGGGACCCAAGAGATCACCAGGCAGGCTAGCACTGCACCAACAGGAGCCGCAACACAGCAAGGAGGATGGACTAGGAGAGCTGGGCCAACTGAAGGTCGAGTTTGTTCTCCTGACTCTTCCTGGTTCCCAGGGCTGAGGAATGCTAAGCTGGGAGCCAACAGACCAGCCTGGGTCCCTCCAAGTGAGATATGTGGGAAGAGATTTCTCAGTCTAGGGGTCAGTTACTGGCTATGGCAGAGTGTCAGGGGGTCTTCAGTCCTTAGTCAGCAAGGGGAATTGAAGGCAGCAAGGAAAGGAGATGAGATCCAGGTAGCGCTGGAAAAGATCAGATGCAGATTCAGATATCAGTGGTGGACTGGAGCAGAATGGCCAGGTGTGGGATCAGACCAACAAACCCAAAAGGCCAGGTCAAGGCTGGAGGGCCCTCTTTCACCCCATGGCTCTAAAGTCACATAAACCACACCTCCTTCCCCCCTATTGTTTGCTACAATATTAGAAAGGAGGAAAGAAGGGAGCATGGAGCTCTAAAAGTCTGATATATTGATATTTAGCTCAGTCACCCAAGCAGAGACTCCTGTCAGCTCAGTAGAGGTGATATGACTTCCATGGTGGTTGAAACAATCTCATGAAATGCTGTAAATAAAAACAAAAATGTCCATTTGTAAAAAGTATTAGGCTATCAAGATACCTAACCTCTTCTCTTTGACATTTCTATTTTTGTAAAGATTGTTTTCAAGCGGATGAAAGAATTTTTTAGGGTTGGAAACATATTAGATTATATGAGACCTTGCTTGTGAAAGCATTTCTAGTGCATTGTACAAACTGAGCGCCAGCATACCTGCATGATGCCCACACCAAGTTGGGGCTCAGGGCAGGGTAGGCTGGCCAGGTTAGAAGCAGGTTGAAAGCTTGAGAGAAATCAAGCCAGGTCTGCAGACATCAAGGGTGATAGGAAGGCCAAGTCAGCTGTCCCTTGTGATTAAGAGTCTCTAAAAGACAGTATGAGAAAGCTAGAGTCATCGCATGTCCTAGTTTTCTTGGGAGAGCTGTGATTTATACAGAGGATCTTCATGTTCCATCCAGTCAGTACCCCCTTTCATTCTCAAAAATATCCCAATTTACATAAGAAAGTATATGGCCACCTTAATTAAAATAGTATGCAGACATAGAGAACACTTATGGATACAGTGGGGGAAGGAGAGAGTGGGATGAATTGAGAGAATAGCATGGAAACATATACATTACCATATGTAAAATAGAAAGCAAGTAAGAATTTGTTGGGTAAAATAGGGAACTCAGCCTAGTGTTTTGTGACAACCTAGAGGGGCTGGGATGGGAGAGGGGTTCAGAAGGAAGAGGACATATGCATACCTGTGACAGATTCATGTTGATATGTGGCAGAGGCCAACACAATATTATAGAGCTACTGTTCACTAATGTATGTTGTTCTATAAAAAAATTAAAATAAAATACAAAATAGAAAAAAGTTATTTACTCAGAAGGAAATAATTATACATTTAACAAGATATATATATATGTATGTGTATATACATACATCCACACATATAGATATATATACACACATAAATACAATGGAATATATGTACACACAATGGTATATATGTATGTATATATACATACACACAGTATATATATACATACATATATACACATACGTACATGCATACAATGGAATACTATTCAACCATGAGAAAGAATGATATCATGTCATTTGCAGCATCATGGATGGACCTAGAGATAACCATACTGAGTAAAGTAAGTCAGGCAGAGAAAGGCAAATATCATATATCACTTATATATGTAATCTAAAATATAGCACAAATGAACATATTTACATAAAAGAAACAAACACAGAGACATAGAAAACAAATTTATGGTTAACAAAAGGGAAGAGGAGAGAGGATACATTAGGAGTTTGGGATTAACCAATAAAAACTACTACATATAAAACAAATAAAGGCTCCTCTGTTCAGGGAATTCTCCAGGTTAGAATACTAGAGCGGGCTGTCATTTCCTTCTCCGGGGGACCTTCTTGACCCAGTGATCAAATCTGGGTATCCCACACTGCAGGCAGATTCTTAACCATCTGCTACTATATAGCACAGGGAATTATATTCATTATCTTGTAATAACCTATAATGGGAAAGAATATGAAAAAGAACACATATATATATGTGTACTTGACTAACTTTGCTGTACGCCAGGAACTAACACAAAACTGTAAATCATCTATACTTCAATTTTTAAAAGAGAGAGAAAGAGAGGTAGGAGAGATGCATCCACATGGGCAATAACCAAAGCCCCTGGGTAGTCTGCAGACAGAGGTGGGAGGAGTCAGAGGACCAGCAGAGACAGGTTTGCCAGAAGCTCAGTGCTGCGGCAGATATCAACGACATACACCCAGAAAGATGGTGAGAACTGGATTAGAAAGGGGCCCAAACTGGGTAAATGTTGCCAGAGTTTTGGAGAGACATAAATTCTCTGGAATTGTCCATAGGAGAGAGTTTGAAATACCAGAGTTGGTTACAAAGATGATGACTTAGATGAGAGTAGTCAGTAAGACGGCTGGCTTTACTATTGTTACAATCTAACTTTCTGAATAGGAAAATATTCATATGGTAAAAATGTCAAAATGGATAAAATTATGTATGATTTTAAAACTTCCTTACTCTCCTCTCCAACCACTCCTGTTTCCTCTCCTTTTTCTTGTCTCTCCTTTCAGAGATATTCTGCACCATAGAAACCAAGAAAATTCTCATTTATTCCCTCCTTTTTGGTTTACATCAATGACAGCATATTATATAAATAATTCACATCTTGCTTTTTTTCATCAAGAAACAAATCTTGAAGATTGTCCTATGTCAAAGTAATAAGACAACAGACTGGTTCCAAATAGGAAAAGGAGTATGTCAAGGCTGTATATTGTCACCCTGCTTATTTAACTTATATGCAGAGTACATCATGAGAAACTCTGGGCTGGATGAAGCACAAGCTGGAATCAAGATTGCCAGGAGAAATATCAATAACCTCAGATATGCAGATGACACCACCCTTATGGCAGAAAGTGAAGAAGAACTAAAGAGCCTCTTGATGAAAGTGAAAGAGGAGAGTGAAAAAGTTGGCTTAAAGCTCAACGTTCAGAAAACTAAGATCATGGCATCCACTCCCATTACTTCATGGGAAATAGATGGGGAAACAGTGTCAGACTTTATTTTTTGGGCTCCAAAATCGCTGCTGATGGTGATTGCAGCCATGAAATTAAAAGATGCTTACTCCTTGGAAGGAAGATAATGACCAACCTAGATAGCATATTGAAAAGCAGAGACATTACTTTGCCAACAAAAGTCCGTCTAGTCAAGGCTATGGTTTTTCCAGTAGTCATGTATGGATGTGAGAGTTGGACTGTGAAGAAAGCTGAGTGCTGAAGAATTGATGCTTTTGAACTGTGGTGTTGGAGAAGACTCTTGAGAGTCCCTTGGACTGCAAGGAGATCCAATCAGTCCATCCTAAGGAGATCAGTCCTGGGTGTTCATTGGAAGGACTGATGTTGAAGCTGAAACTCCAATACTTTGGCCTCCTCATGCGAAGAGTTGACTCATTGGAAAAGACCCTAATGCTGGGAAGGATTGGGGGCAGGAGGAGAAGGGGATGACAGAGGATGAGATGGTTGGATGGCATCACCATCTCGATGGACATGGGTTTGGGTAAACTTTGGGAGTTGGTGATGGACAGGAAGGCCCGGCGTGCTGCGATTCATGGGGTCGCAAAGAGTTGGTCACGACTGAGCGACTGAACTGAACTGAACTGAAAGTAATAAGAGCACTCAAATTTTTTATGGCCTCATAGTATTCCGTTATATAGGCATATCACGGCTTATTTAACATTCTCCTCCTGATGGAAATCCAATCTTTTCCTATTAATAGCAACATTGCTATTACTGCCCTTCTACATTCACCAGTGCACACTTCTAAGCATACCTATAGGATCTTTTTAGAAGGGGAACTGCTAAGGCAAAAGATACATGAATTTGTAATTTTGCAATATTTGGTGATGTTGCCCTTCAAGAAAGTTGCACCAATTGGCATTCCCACCAGAGGATCTGGTTCTCCAAAGACCAGTGAACTCAGCAGGTTGTTAAACCTTTTGATTTTTGGCCAGTACTGAGAGGTGGACATAGAGGTGAGAAACACTGCTTCCTCTATTTTTGCTATTTTCTGAGAAGTAAAGGGGACACCCATGGCTCCACCTTTACATTCATTCCTCCTGCCCCCATCCCAGAAGAGTAAAGTAAGTCCCTGACATATGAACCTTTAAGTTGTGAACTTCCTGAGATGCAAACATATGTTCTCATGTCCAATCACATAAATTAGTTCATGTGTCTGGCAATCATTGTCACATGCATGCATTCTCTACAAGTGGTTGTGCTTTGGGGTACTTTACTGTGCAGTGCTATATAGAGTTCAGTATTACTCTACCATCTCCCAGCTCCTCTTGCTCCTACCATCAGTAATTATACTTGCCTGTTCACCTGAAACCAGTCCCTGCATGCCAGCTGTCATACTTAACACTGTACTTTTCAAGGTACTATACTGTAAGATTTCAAAAGTTTTCTTTCATGTACTATTTGTGTGAAAAGTGTTATAAACCTGTTATTGGACAATACTATATAGGTGATTTGTTAGTTGGGTACCTGGGCTAACTTTGTTGGACTCACAAATAAATTGGACTTACAAATGGGCTCTCAGAACAGAACTTATTCATATGAGGGGACTTATTGTAAAGTCACTTATCAGATTAATAAAATTAGGAAGCATAAACTAATCAATTCTCCTCGAAGCTTGTCATCTCTGCACAGAAAACTGTTCTTTTCTTTTCCTCTGTGCTGCATAGAGTTGTTATTGTTGTTCAGTCACTAAGTCACCTCCGACTCTGTGACCCCATGGACTGCAGCACACCAAGCTTCCCTGTCCATTGCATCCCAGAGTTTGCCCAAACTCAGGTCCATTGAGTTGATGATGCCATCCAACCATCTTATCCTCTGTCACCCCCTTCTCCTCCTGCCCTCAACATTTTCCAGCATCAGGGGGTTTTCCAATGAGTTGGCTCTTCACCTCAGATGGCCAAAGAATTGGAGCTTCAGCTTCGGCAACAGTCCTTCCAATGACCATTCAGGGTTGATTTCCTGTAGGATTGATTGGTTTGATCTCCTTGATGTTCAAGGGGCTCTTAAGAGTCTTCTCCAGCACCACAGTTTGAAAGTATCAGTTCTTCAGTGCTCAGCCTTCTTTATGGTCCAACCCTCACATTCGTACATGACTACTGGAAAAACCATAGCTTTGACTATACAGACCTTTGTCGGCAAAGTGATATCTCTGTTTGAATATGCTGTCTAGGTTTGTCATAGCTTTTCTTCCAAGGAGCAAAAATAAAGATGCTGCCACATTCTGGGAGTCAGTCTATGACCTAGTTGACTCTCAAACTGAACTTTATCTTAGAAATAAGCCCTTATCAGTAATGAGGAGATTTCAGCTAACTGCTATGCCCTATTTTTCTTTCTCAACTTGTTCACAGTTCAGACAGGGCAGAAGGTCAGAGACCCAAGTAGGCGCTTCAGATTGAAAGAGATGCTATGTTAACTTTTTCCTAGACGTTTACTTCTTAACTAGGAAAAATACTCAAACATGGCAGTTGTCCACCCAGGTAGCATTTTTCCAAGTGATGTCATCTACCTCTGAATCACGGGGAATGGTGAGAGTGGGGAAAACTATTTAAAATACAGATTTTGGGCTCAACCCAGAACTTCTGAACTGGAATCACTGGGTTGCTGCTGCTGCTGCTGCTAAATCGCGTCAGTCGTGTCCGACTCTGTGCGACCCCATAGACGTCAGCCCAACAGGCTCCCCCGTCCCTGGGATTCTCCAGGCAAGAATACTGGAGTGGGTTGCCATTTCCTTCTCCAATGCATGAAAGTGAGAAGTGAAAGTGAAGTCGCTCGGTCGTGTCTGACTCTTAGCGATCCCATGGACTGCAGCCTACCAGGCTCCTCCGTCCACGGGATTTTCCAGGCAAGAGTACTGGAGTGGGTCGCCAGTGCCTTAGGGAGGAGAATAATGGGGAGAGGTGAGGTCCAAAGGTTTTCATTTTGTAACAAGCTTCCCTCGGTGAGCTTCAAGCACAGTTAGATAGTATTGCACTCAAGATTTATTATTAGGACTTCCCTGGCAGTCCAGTGGGTAAGCTTCCATCTGCAAATGCAAGGGACATGGGTTCAATCCCTGGCCCACGAAGATTCCACATGCCTTGAGGTAACTAGCCTGTGCATCACAACTACTGAGTCTGCACTCTAGAGCCTGTGTTCCACAACAAGGGAAGCCACCACCATGAGAAACCACAATTGGAGTTGTCCCCACTTGCCACAATCAGAGAAAGCCTGTGCACGGCCACAAAGACGCAGCACAGCCTAAAACAAATAAATAAAAATTTTGAAAAAGATTTCATTACTAGTCCTAAGAAACTCCTGTATAGCCTATATATGATTATGATAACCAAAGTCAAGGGAGGAAGAGCTAGAGAAAGTATGACTCAGGAGTGAAAACTTGAAATGTTAAGAACTGGCAAGTGCTAGCAAAGAATAACAGGGAAGAAATATTCATGAGGCTATTAAAAAAAAATAGATAAATAGCTTTCTCCTATCAGGGGTGATACTTCAAAGCTGAGTGGCATCAAAGAAGAGGGATGAATAGGACAAATGAAAGCTGTGGGTTTCAATTATTTATCGGCATGGTGAAAAATGAAATTTGGAGGGTTCAGAGCCTTCCACATATTCTAAATAAACTACTCTTGCCTGGCTAGATTAATTAGTATGTTAAAAGACTGGTTGTTGATTAGTTGCCTTTACATTGCTCTACCTAGCCACAATCAGACTGAGGAGTTTTAATCTCCTACTTGTTAGTTGACTGTTAACAGCGAGAAGTCACTGCTTCAGAAATTATTCCTTGGAAACTGAGTAAGGTCTAATGTTGAGAAATGCATCTGTACACACGTTTGCATATGAGCTAGGAAATAGCCCAGCTTGCTGATGCTTCCTCACTTTGCCTGGGCTACAAAGCAGGCTTCAGTCTCTCTCATCCATCCTTCCAAAACCAGGTATGAACCAGCTTCACGGCCAGCAAAGCTTCCACAGGGGGAGCCAAAACATGCTGAATTGGTTAAATCACTTTGTGTGTACTAAGTCACTTCAGTTGTGTCCAACTCTCTGCAACCCTATGGACCGTACCCTGCCAGGCTTCTCTGTCCTTGGGATTCTCTAGGCAAGAATAATGGAGTAGGTTACCATGACCTTCTCCAAGGAATCTTAACCCAATTTAACTCATTAGTTATCTTATTAAGGTCTATTCTTTACATGCATACTAAAAAGTTTTGGTATAGTATGAAAAAAGAATAACCACAATGATCTGAAAAGCTAAAATATTCTTCCCTTTTCCATCTACATGCCTATGTATAGCCAAATTATTTTTACATGCTACTTCAATTAAACACATTGCAACATATTGAATGAAGAAGCAGATATGAGAACACAGCTGTGTTTTATCAGGGCAGATATTGTCTAGTTTAATCATTCATTGGCACATACACTCCATGTCATATTTCCTTGGCATGGCAGATCCTCTCTGATCAGACATCAGCAGCATCACCAATTAGTACAGAAAAGAGCCATTATGTGTGCAGGCAGCTGGATCAAAGGAGATAAATCATGAGAATGCTCTGATACAATTTTCAAAATACTTGATGGAATGAAATGCAAAATTAATACTTTAAGTAATATTATCACTTTTCTAATTGCCAGAGGTTTTCCTTCTTATTAATGATATTATATCTAAAGTGGGCAGAAATACATTCTTGCATCTGCTCATGGGAACATTAGTTAGTATGAACTTTATGAAAGAATGACAGTTACAGATTTTTTAATCTAAAAACAATGCTACAGGGCCTCAGGATTTGCAGGATTCCAGGGATTGCTTTTACATGGAATTGACATCTAAGTGGAGTTAACACATCTGTAGGCAGTGATTCTACATGCATACACTTTGACTCAGATACTCCTGTTGTAAGAACATTTCCTTAGCAAATGATTAAGGATGTGAACAAAAGCCGAAGTCCTCATCACGGAGAAGTCTATGATAATGCAAAATGCAGAAAAGCATAATAATCAATAACGCATGGAACTTTCCCAGTGGTCTCGCGGTTAAGAACTGCCTTCCAACGCAGGGGATACAAAGAGAACTGAGATCCCACTGCCAGAGAGCAACCAAACCCATGAGCCACAACTAGAGAACCCACAAGCCACAAGGTAGATCCCACATGCCACAGTGAAGAACTGACACTGTAAATAAAAACAAGAGTAAAACAAGAGTCAAAAATACATGAAATACATTGGTACATCTATCCTCTGAAACCCCTAAGTATCAAGGGATGGGTATATATTCAGTGACTTCTATGGCATAGCACAAAAGCAAGAAAGCATCATGTAGCTAAAACAGTATGTATGAGATGATACATTTTTCGTATGAGATGATACATTTTTCTTTGGTAACTGTAATCATCTGTAGCTGAGTATCATCAGACTAGAGTGGTAATGTGCATAGCTCTGCAAACAGATTGCCTAGTTTAAAATTAGGCTTTGACACTTATTAACCAAGGAGTCTTGGGCACAGTCCTTTTCCTAGTGGGAATCTGAAATGTGGTTACTGCTTATAGTCATCAGCATCCAGAGAGAGTAGAGGGAGATAAGGAAGGGCTCCATCTTCCCACCTCCACAGAAGGCTCATGGGAGCAATATTTCTTCCTAATGTTGCCTTGCCATCTGAGAGGTGGCCCTATGCTCTCAACAGCTTCCCCAGCTACAGAACTCCTATTTACCTACCAACCCCTTCTACATGAAAATGCCCAGTCCAAGTTTTTGAAGTTTATTTGAAGGCTTCTTTGAAGTGTAGAGTTTATTTATTTACATTTGGAGCAAAATACCTAATCACAGATGCAAAAGTATTCCAGCAACTATTCTCATCAGCTAGCTTCCTGAGCACAGAAGTACCTCTTTGTGACTTGTTAATGACAATTTGATAACATCATATATCCTGAGATCAGCAAGTTTTTCATAAAACGGCTACATGACTAAAGGCACTAACTTTCTCACTCTTGAGAGCTTCTCTCAGGCTGGGGTACCTGAGTACCTCAGATTTGAGGTCTATAAAGAAAAGAGTTTCAGAGCTCAAAAACCTTCATTCATCATTCCTGAAGGCCTCCCTGGTCCAGGGATTCCTTGCTAACAGTAAATATAATCCACATCCATGCTGCTCACTCTCCTCCTGGCACCTGGGGGGATGGCACGTCTCTGACTACTTGAGGTCAGGTGCAACCATATCACTTGTTTTGGCCCATGAAATAAAATAGGAAGTTCTACCTTCTGGGTGGAAGGTCTCATGCCAAAGTGAGGTTCTCCAGGGCTTTCTTTACTGCATCACTATAACCCACAATGTCCCAGATGGTGGTGTGTGCACGCTAAGTCGCTTCAGTTATGGCCAGCTCCTTGCAACCCTCTGGACTGTAGCCTGGCAGGCTTCTCTGTCCAAGGGACTCTCCAAGCAAGAATACTGGTGTGGATTGCCATGCCCTTCTCCAGAGGATTTTCCCAACCCAGGGATCGAACCCACATCTCTTATGTCTCCTGCATTGGCAGGAGGGTTCTTTACCCCTAGTGCCACCTGAGAAGCTACTATTAATCAGGGTCTTTGCATGAGATGGCATGGAACAGTCTCCTGGAATGAGGAAAGATGAACCATTGTTGCTTAAAGTCAGCAAACTTTTTTGGGAAAGGTCTGAGTAGTAAATATTTTCAACTTGGCAGACCATATGGTTTCCATCACAGCTGCTCAACTCTGCCCTTATGTGGCATACAGGCAGCCCTAAATGACATGTAAATTGTATGTAAATACATATTCCAGTAAAACTGGACTCATAAACTCAGGCAGTGAACCGGAAATAACCTTGGACCATGGCTTGCCTACCTCTGTTTTTGTTTTTACATCAAAACTTTCTTTTTAAGTGGAAAAATTATTTTTTCCTACTTTACTGAGGTGCATACATGTATGCTAAGGAATGTCAATAGTATTTGGTTCTTTGTGACCCCAAGAACTGTAGCCCTCCAGGCTCCTCTGTCCATGGGATACTCCAGGCAGGAATACTGCAGTGGGTTGCCATACTCTCCTTCAGGGGATCTTCCCAACCCAGGGATCAAACCTGCATCTCTTATGTCTCCTGCATTGGCAGCTGGGTTCTTTACCACTGGAGCCAATTGGCAAATAAAAATGTCTATATCTAAGATGTGCAACAAGATGACTGGATACATATATAATGTGAAATAATGACCACAATCAAGCTAATTAATACAACTCTCACCTCACACAGTTACCATGCATGTGGGTGTGTGTGTTTGCGTGTGCATACGCACGTGTATGTGTAGCGAGAACATGCCTGCCTCTCTTTTAAGCCATGAAAATGTTGGGGTTGTTTGTGACCACAGTATAACCTAGCCTTGGCTGACTGATAAAGCAAAACAGGTCTCCTAAGGCAGCACACCTGAGAAACAAGTCATAGGTGGTACCACAACCTTTCACGATGACTTGCTAAGTCACTTCAGTCGTTTCCTACTCTTTGTGACCCTGTGGACGGTAGCCCATCAGGCTTCTCTGTCCATGGGATTGTTTAGGCAAGAATACTTGTGTGGGTTGCCATGCCCTCCTCCAGGAGATCCTCCCAACCCACGGATCAAATCTGCATCTCTTAGGTCTCCTGCATTAGCAGGCAGGTTCTTTACCACGAGCGCCACCTGGGAAGCACCATGGTGACTTAGGTTATGAAAGCCTTTGAAATAACAGTCCGTTGAAGACAAAGCGAAAGGTTATTGATGAGCCATGGGAAGGAAACAGAGAGGTATTTCTAAAGGAGAAATCAGACTTGCCCTAAGAGTTGAAAAAAGATGGTTAAATACCATGAGGAACTGCCGGTGCTTTTCAGAGCCACAAAGAACACCTTCCCTGGCTCCTTGCATCCATGTCAGACCTAACACCCACCACAGGCAGTCTTTCCAAGAGAAAACCTCTACAGTATTGGTTCTCAAATTTTAGCCTGCCTCAAGATCACCTGGGGACTGGTCGAAAGGCCAGATGTTGGAGGACCCTGCCCCTAGAATTTCCGTTTCAGGAGGTCTAGGGTAAGTCTGGAGAATCTGCTTGTGCCACAAGCTCCCAGTGACGTTGCTGATGCTGGTTCTTGAGAAATATAACCAAGCAGGACCCTATGGTGCCTTCCCAGGACAGACCCCTCCCTCATCCTCTGCCCTAGCTCCTCTCTGAAATACCCAGATGTTGTTTTACAGATGCTAAAACCAGCACCACACATAAGAAATTAACTACTTGATGACCATAAGCATGTAGCCCCCAGACCTACTGGCCCCCTGGGATTGATAAGATTAACCCCTGTGACACTGCCCTGTTAGTTCACCATCAACCAAACAGAGAAATGCGCACAAGCTAATCACAGACCCTGGATGTCCCTCTGTCATCTTGCCTTTAAAAGGGCTTTCCCAAAACCCATTGGGGAGCTTGGGTTTTTTGAGCACTAGCTGTGCCAGATCCCTTGTATGGTGCCCTATACAATAAACACTGCACTTTCCTGCATTACAGTCTGGTGTCCACAGACTGGCTTTACTGCATGGAGGCAAGAAGACCCAAGTTTGATTCAGTAACAGAACCACTGTGTCCGACTCTGTGCAACCCCATAGACGGTAGCCCACCAGGCTCCCCTGTCCCTGGGATTCTCCAAGCAAGAGTACTGGAGCAGGTTGCCATTCCCTTCTCCAAGTGGTACATTATTCATGGTTAAAAGTGATGGCATCAAGGTGAGAGTGACACAGAAGTCAATCCTATCACTGCCATTCACTAGTGGGCAACCTTGGACAAGTTACTTCTCTGAGCCTCTAGTCCTTCTTCAGGGAAGATATGGCAAGAATATTTACCCCACAGGCTTGTTGAGAGTGAACAGGTAACACATGTCAGGCTTTTAGAATGATACAGTCTAGAGTTCCGAGAAAGCATCTCCTCTGTCTGGTTCCCCTTCATATGTGCCCCTACCCTCTGCCACCTACTGGCACTTCATCAGTCAGTCCACCCTGAGCTGAAGACTGGCTTCTGGGGAAGCTGCCAGGTTTCTTAAAGGACAGTTGTGGAAATGGGGCAACAGACAGATAGGCCCCAGGCTGAGCAATTCCTCCCCTGTGGACAGAAATTCCATAATAGCAGAAATTCCCTAAGAGCAGTATGATAGAGAAGGTTGGGCCCTGCCCAGACAAGAGATGAAAGAAAGTGTTGGTCGCTCAGTTGTATCCGACTCTGCGACCCCATGGACTGTGGCCCACCAGGCTCCTCTGTCCATGGGATTCTCCAGGCAAGAATACTGGAGTGGGTAGCCATTCCCTTCTCCAGGGGATCTTCTTGACCCAGGGGTCTCCTGCACTGCAGACAGACTCTCTCTGAGCCACCAGGGAACCCCATGATGATGCACACTAACAAGCAATAAAAGACCACATATTCCTCATTCTCAAAGTTAGGGAAACCTCCCCAACTACACATGTGCAGAAATGCTCCTTGGAGGTAAAAAGGAAGGTGGCATAACCTCATAGTAAGTGATGTCGAGTACCCATGAGCCTCTTCACTAGAATCCACCTGGGCTAGGAGATGAACACACACACGGAAATTTCCTGAGATATATCAAATACAGCCTCAGGACCAGGAAAATCAAGATGAATGAACAAAGGAAACCCAGAAGAAATGCCCAGAAAAGTAATTCAAACTGCCCAAAGGGCGTGATTCAGTGAGTCTCTATCTGACCCCGCCCATGTTCTTTGCCACATGTACTGTACCCTTTTCCTCCTAATAAACACTTTACTCATTTCACTATTTTCCATCTTTGTGGGAATTCTTTTCTGCAAAGCTAAGGAGCAGAGCCTTGTCACCAACCTCTGGTCCAGTGGCTAGATTTCAGTGCTCCCAACCGCCACAACCCAGCCTCAGTCTCTGGCCAGGAATCTAAGCTCCACTCCAAGCTGTTACAGACCAAAGGCACCCGAAATCAGAAATGGCATGGTGCTATGTCTGCCACTTTCTGTTGATCCAAGCAAGTCACAGGGAAGGGGAAAGAGACTTGATAGGAAGGAGCTGCCTGTATATAAGAGAAGGATAAGAATTGCTGACTCCCGTTGTTCAGGAGCATGTACATGGTTAAGAGGTTAAAAGCAACTCATAGAGACAAAACTTTTGGCACACAGAATGGGCCAGTTCTACTCCACCAACCCTAGAGAGTTGGTGATGAACAAGCTTCCCAGTCAGGCTTATTCTTTATTCTGCCAAGATGGCAGCAGTAACCCCCTTCCCCTTGATGGTTTCCCTGCTTCTAACTTTTGTTTCTGCTCTCCCTGCTGTGTCTGTTAAAAAGTCAAGGATGATATCACACCACTGCTTCAGATAGTCCAGTGGCCTTCCATAATACTTAAAATAAAATGCAAGCTCTTTGCCTTGGCCCCAGCTTTTCCTCTGCCCAGCTCTACAACCTCATTTCTTTCACTCTTCTCATCACTCACCTGACTCTGGCTGCACTGGTCTCTACAATTCCTTGAAATTGAGACAGGAGGGAAGGGGACAGGGCACAACCTTTAAAAGAATGACATAGCCATTGAGAACATGAAAAAACTGGTTAGAACAAATTAGGTACAAGATGGCAAGAAGATTTAACTTCCAGTAGACCTTGAACCTCATTGTACGCTCATTGTCATACATTAGCAAGTTAAACAATACACCCACCAGCACCATGACAGTTCTGAGGTTGACCGTAAAGGCCAAAAGGTAGAAGGTGGCCCAACTCCTAGCAACCCCTGCCCCTTCCCCAAAATAGTTGGTATAAGCTTATCCAGTCCATAAAAACTAAGCACACCTCAGGGCCCTTCATCTTCTGAGATGGCCTATAGTCTATGACGGCCTGGCATGCTGCAGTCCATGGAGTCACAAAGAGTCAGGCACAACTTGGTGACTGAACAACAATAAACAATCTATGAAGTGTGTATCTGTCTCAATAAATCTATCAGGTTGGCAAAAAACTGATTCATGTTTTTCCAAACCTGAATAAACTTTTTGGCCCACCCAACACATTTTGCCTATCACTTTGCCTCTCACTGAATTCCTTCTGTGCTGAGACATAAAGAATCTGAGCTTCATTAAGTCCCGAGACCAGGTATGTGATTTCAATTAAAAGACAGAGGGTTTGAGTCTCAGCCCCTGGGTTCAAGTCATAATCTGAGTTTTGGCAGTTTCAAATTCCATCTGAGTTATGTGGTTTCAAGATAATAAGTATGCTCCTGTAGAGGGGTCTTTGTACTTGCTGCTTCCCATTGGCAGGGTAGGCCTTCTTCACAATCCAGGGCTTAATCTCTTAATTCTCAAGTGTCCACTCAAATATCATTTCATCAAAGAGGCTTTCCTGGCCCACCCTACCTAAAGGACATGCATCATCTTTAGCTAGCCATTTACCTCCTCTGACATTTTTATCATAATAATTGTCACTACTTAACCTATTTTCCGGTTTGCTGTGATCTACACAGTCAAAGGCTTTAGTGTAGTCAATGAAAAAACATCTACTTCTGCTTCATTGATTACTTTAAAGCCTTTAACTGTGTAGGTCACAACAAACTGTGGAAAATTCTTAGAGATGGGAATATCAGACCACCTTACCTGCCTCCTGTGAAACCTGTATGCAGGTCAAGAAGCAACTGTTAGAACCTGACATGGAACAACAGACTGGTTCCAAGTTGTGAAAGGAGTATGTCAAGGCTGTATATTGCCACCTTACTTATTTAACTTATATACAGAGTATGTCATGAGAAATGCCAGGCTGGATGAAGCACAAGCTGGAATCAAGATTGCTGGGAGAAATATCAATAACCTCAGATATGCAGATGACAACACCCTAATGGCAGAAAGCAAAAAGGAACTAGAGAGCCTCTTGATGAAGGTGAAAGAGGAGCATGAAAAAGCTGGCTTAAAACTCAACATTCAAAAAACTAAGATCATGGCATCCAGTCCCATCACTTCATGGCATATAGATGGGGAAACAATGGAAGCAGGGACAGACTTTATTTTCTTGGGCTCCAAAATCACTGCAGATGGTGATAGCAGCCATGAAATTAAAATATGCATGCTCCTTGGAAGAAAAGCTATGACAAACCTAGACAGAGTGTTAAAAAGCAGAGATATTACTTTGCCAACAAAGGTCTGTCTAGTCAAAGCTATGGTTTTTCCAGTAGTCACGTATGGATGTGAGAGTTGGACCATAAAGAAGGCTGAGCACCGAAGAATTGATGCTTTTGAACTGTGGTGTTGGAGAAGACTCTTGAGAGTCCCTTGGACTGTAAGGAGACCAAACCAGTCAATCCTAAAGGAAATCAGTCCTGAATATTCATTGGAAGGACTGATGCTGAAGCCAAAGCTCCAATCCTTTGGCCACGTGATGCAAAGAACTGACTCACTGGAAAAGACCCTGATGCTGAGAAAGATTGAAGGCAGGAGGAGAAGGGGATGACAGAGGACAAGATGGTTGGATGGCATCACTGACTCGATGGACATGAGTTTGAGCGAGCTCTGGGAGATGGCGAAGGACAGGGAAACCTGGCGTGCTGCAGTCCATGGGGTCGCAAAGAGTCGGGCATGACTGAGTGACTGAACAACAAAAACAACTTAACCTATTACATGTGCACTGATTTATTTGTTATCGTCTTTCCCACTTGCAATAAACCTTGTAAAAAGAAATAACAAGCTCAAAATGGAATCATTTGCTACCATGACAGTAAACCAAGACATATGTGCAGTCTCAACCTCCCCCAGGAATGTGACCTTCAAAGCAGACCATTTGAAATTTCCTCACCAGCCCTAGTGAGGTCATCTGCATAATAAAAACCCTCCCTGTTGCCTTTCCTCTGAAAGAAGATGACCCCCAGGCTAGAAATATTTCCTTCCCTCCTTTTGCTCAGAACTTCCTTGCTCCACCCTCCTGCCTATAGAAATCTTCCATTTTGTACAGCGCCTTGGCTTGCCCTTCTGTTTTCTAAATAGGGTGCTGCCTGATTCAAGAATCCTTGAATAAAGACAATTAGCTCTTCACATTTATTCAGTTGAATTTTTGTTTCTTAACAGTCTCCTATGGGCTTATTGGAGCTTCTGGGTGGTGCTAGCAGTAAAGAACCCTCTTGCCGATGTAGGAGATGTAAGAGATGCAAGTTTGATCCCTGGGTCAGGAAGATCCCTTGAAGGAGGGCATGGCAACTCCAGTATTCTTGCTTGGAGAATCCCAAGGACAGAGGAACCTGGCGGGCTACAGTCCATAGGGTCACAAAGAGTGGGACAAGCCTGAAGCGACATAGCACATTGGACTTCTTGATTCTGTCCTGTTCACCTTTGAATTCTCAGCACCTAGTGATTGGCATTCATATGAGTATGAACTCAATAAAGCCTGAGACTGGGGAGGGAGGAAGTCTTTGAATGCAATACCACCACCTTAGATTCAACATTATCTAAGAGTCTAGAAGAGACTTTCCTACAGAAATGTGGCAGTTTTCATCTGGCAGTTTCCCCCACCTCCTTCCATGGCATGATTCTTTTACAAATGTCTTCTTTATTGTGTTTCAAATTCTGTTTCACTTAGACCCCAGGCAGGCTTGTGAGAACTGAACATATCCTTAAGAGCTACTTTGCCAGCTTCCCAAATGCAATGTCTCAAAGAGTACTTCTGGCCACTTGTCTTGTTTTCCCTTTTCTATGATTAGTTATGGTCAAGATGAAAGCAATCTGCTAATAAATCTTTTCAAGAGTACTTTAATTGAGATGCTCATGTTCAAATTTTTTAGCCTCAAAACAAAATGCTCAAGGGAAGTCATGTTAGATGAGCTGGAATAAGATCTGGGGCTTTGTTTTCAACAAACAACAGGGCTAGCAGCCAGGCAGTGGGGAAATGAAGACTTTTTGAATAAAAGAGACAGTGTAATGAGGAGGTTAAGAGCATGGGTTTGGTGTCTGGCAGAACCTGAATTCTGGCTTCAGTACTTACAAAGTCTGTGGCCTAGGGAACCTTGCTTAAGCCCAGTTTTCTCACGTGTAACACAGGAATCGTAATGATCTATGTCACAGGATTGTTTTAAGGAATAAATGAGTTCATGAATAAGAAATGTTTGGTATATAGTGCCTGTCAGTATTAATGTGGGCATTGCATCACTATTGTTAGAACAGGACCAACTAAAACCCTAGAGCAATGTTCTTTGATACATTACATGCCTGGTGTTTGAGACAAGAGGGCTGGTTTGCAACCAGTGGATGAATAAGAAGGTGAGACAGAAAGGGGGCAGGGCACAATCTTTAAAAGAATAACATAGCCCAGGGATATGACATAAACTGATTAGAATCAACTAGGTCCAAGATGGCTTAGACCTTGTTCAGTTCAGTCGCTCAGTCATGTCCGACTCTTTGCGACCCCATGAACTGCAGCACGCCAGGCCTCCCTGTTCATCACCAACTCCCGGAGTCTACCCAAACCCATATTGTAACCCATCAGCATGCTAAATGACATACCCACAAGCCATGACCATAAAGGTCAAAAAAGTGGGCAGTGGCCCAATTCCTGGAAATCCCCAGCCCTTCCCCAAAGTAACTGGAATATTCCTCCCACTCATTAGCCTATGAAATTACCCACCTTTATAAAAACTGACAACCCCATACCCTGGTGCCTCTCTTGCCTTCCTAGATGGTGCACACTCTGTTTATGGAGTGTGTCTCCTCCCTGAATGAACCTTCTTTCACTTTAATATGGCTGTTCTTGGATTCTTTCCTATGTGAAGCCAAGAACCCACATTTGATGGCCATCTCAGGGATTCAGACATGAGCTGGGATGTGAACATCCTCTTGCACCCGACTCTTTCCTGCAACAAAGACAGTACAGGGAGAAGCAGCTAGGATCATCAGATACAGGAAAAATGCTTGAGTATGGATGAAACCACTAGGAAAGAACTGGCTCCTCAGTCGGCAGAGCCCTGAATTGCTATGATAAAAGAAAGTGGCAGAACTCAGTAAAGGTTTAAGAGAAGGTTCTTTTGACAGAGGAGATAACAGAGGTCCCCAGAATCTAAGACCTGCCAAAGATACGCCATTCCAAGCCTCTCCAGGAGCCATGACCACCCCATCATCATCATCAAAAGCATTTTGAAAAGACAAACTCAGACAAAGTTGAAATCTGGAAGTCATAGCCCCCTGCAAACACAGGCCAGGCTTTAATTTCAAAGAGAGTTCAATATGTGGGCTAATCGGAAATGTTAGGTCAATGACTTACTCTGCAGAACCTGGCCCCAGATGAGAAGAAACAAAACGTTCTCTCATTCTTGAAACCAAAATAAGCCTATTTATATTTCAAAACAAAACCTTATCTAAGTGGATGGCCAAAGAAGCTGGCGATGGTACAGGAGGCCTTCTCTTTTCTACCAGTAGTTTCATGTTCTCCAATGAGGCTATTTCTACCCAAAGTGCAAGGAGGAAAATCTCCATTTCTTCCCACATTTGAGTGTAAAGCAAATCTGAAGTACCAGATCCTGCCTTCCCTTTTAAGCTGTTGATTCACTCTAATGGTGAGCTCAGACACCCTGCAGCAAACAGGAAATGAGTAAATATTGTCAGCCTTTTAAATTGTGACTTACACATTGCTATAGGGGGAACATCTCAAGGGATTCCAGTGAAAGCAAGAACATAGCAAAGTATTCTGAACTGGAGTCAGAAAACACCCTTTTTTCTCTAGCAACACATTCATAATTGAGCCTTTGGAAGTACACAGCTCTGAATCTTCTAAGACAACCTAATTTACGTTTTATACTTTGCGATAAAGACTCTTTAGTTAGTGACTGCTATATGTCGATGAAAAATTAACCAGTCAAACAAGATAATGGGTACCTTCTTGATGTGTCTGTAGGCTGGATAGAGGAAAACCAGGTGACAACTCAGGAGATGAGGCAGGACTGCTGAGGGACAGAGAAGGTACATGTTATTCTCTTGAAAAAGGCAATAAAGGGGAAAGCCCCTGATAGCCAACAATCTGGTTATACAGAAGTTCCAAGCCCAGGATTTTCCTCTGCTTGCCTCCCCAGCAACTCCACAATCCTACACAACTTTCATCATTGCAGCATATACATCTGCTGATGGTTTGTTTGGCCAGGGGTGTGAAGGTGCCTCTCATATCCCCCTATTTGTAAGTTGGCTTTATTGTTAATAAAGAGCTGTTTTTGCCAAAGAAGATGGAAGTGGGGGCTTAATGGAGAAGAAAAGGTGGCTTGGATTAAGACAGAGATGGATCAGTCATGGTTGTGCTTGAGAGAACTTCTTAAAATGTGGGTAATACATCATCTATTCCATGTATTCATCAAAGTGATCTCAGGCACCTATTCTCTGCAGGAAATAGGGTACAAGATAAGGTTGAAAATCTGGAGTCAAAAATAGGAGCTTATAGTCTGGAAAAGGGAATAAGTTATTTACATAAATAATTAGAAGATAAAGAGTTCATAATACATGACAGTGGAGATGTTGATGCAGATAAAATAATTACACTAGGAACTATAAAGATGAACATACAAAAGGAAGAAGAATATGTAAATTTTGTGTCTGGGAAAGCACACAGGGGATGCTAGAAGAGGGATTTAAAGTTAGAAAAGTAGGCTGGGACTGGGTCACATAGGTCCTGGAAAGACCAGATAAGGACAGTGTACTATATTTCTGAAACCAAGTAGGACCCTTTGGGGCTCCTGGACACAAAAAACTTTCTGTGTCCCCTTTCTGTTTCTTGTTTGTAAGAAGTAGATTCATTCAGCCTCCATGACCTTTCGAGTTTCAAAGGACATGTTCAAACAGTTGCTAATAGGAAAAGGAGGGGACGCAGAGACAAAAGAGAAGCAGTCAAGAAACAATAGTAAGTCTTGGGGAAGGTTCCTGGTACCCCTCAAAGGATACATATGACAATATCTTTGAACTGTTTTGCAGTTACTGAAACCCCCCACTGGGTGGAAGAAGTTACTGTATGCTGCCCGTAAGCATGCAGACCCCAGACTGATTGGAACCAGAAGGTTGATGATGCTGACTCCCAGTGACCTAACCACCAACCAATCAGAAGAATGTCCACAAGGTGATCACACCTTCCTCTTTGAACCATTACTATAAAACTCCTCATTAACCCCCTCCAGGTCAGGAGAAATAAGGAAAAAATATACAAAATAAGTAACTATAAACGCTGACATTTCCCCCTACACCTTACTGTGTTCTTTGGGTCTATCTTGTTCTGTGTACTTTATCTTAGACACAACTAGGGGAAAAGGTAACTTTCCAAGCAAATAATAGGAGCCCTCTCATTATGCACCTACGTCTTGGAATGAAAGAGCAAATGTCCATCTTGGGGGTAAGAGAAGCTGTGGGGAATGCTGAAAGGGGAAGAGGCAGAAAGTGGGGCAAGTGATAGGCAGACATAAGGAAAGGCTCACCCTGTGCTACACACAGCATCTTGGGGGTAAGAGAAGCTGTGGGGAATGCTGAAAGGGGAAGAGGCAGAAAGTGGGGCAAGTGATAGGCAGACATAAGGAAAGGCTCACCCTGTGCTACACACAGCGGGAGCTGTTCAACTCCTATCTCCCAGACCATTTCTTGAATTCATTCTAGACTATGCCACTAACACTTAGGACAAAAAAAGAACTATCATCAGGGACTTCCCTGGTGGTGTCATGGTTGGGAATCTGCCTGCCAGTGCAGGGGACACTGGTTCGATCCCTGGTCCAGGAAGATCCCACATGCTGCGGGACAACTTCTGAGACAGCACAATAGAGCCCATGTGCCACAGCTACTGAAGCCCTTGAGTCTAGAGCCCATGTCCCACAACAAGAGAACCCACTGCAATGAGAAGTCCTTGCACCGCAACTAGAGAGGAGCCCCTGCTCACCACAACTGGAGAAGGCCCACTCGTGGCAACCAAGACCCAGCACAGCCAGAAATAAACAAATGAATTTTCTAAAAATTTCTGCCAGAATAACTAAATTTAAGGGGAAAAAAAAAAAGAGAAAGAAATAGCGTGGGTTCTGGAGTCCAAACCTTCTGGCTTCAACTCAAGGTCCCCATTTACCAGCTCCTTGACCTGAAGCATCCTCACAGTTTGGACTCTTTGTTCTCATTTGTAAATTGGGGTGATGACCCCACACCCACACATTTTCATAAACATTAAATAAAATGAAGCACTAGTCCAAGGTCTGATTTTAGTGAGTCCTCAATAAATATTCATCCCTTCCCTTCTTCCTCAAATTAAGAAATCAGAATGCTGTATTTCCCTGTGCTGTACATTATATCCCCATTGTTTGTATCTCTTACATGTTATTTTAAAAGTCAGTGGCAAAATTCTTTTTAGAGAGGAGACTATTATTAAGAAAAGCATATTGAAGAGCTATTCTGGATGTGAAAAGATGGATTCTAGCCATGATGTGGAAGATGGAGGAGATAAAAAGCAGGTAGATCAGAAGACTAAAGCAAAATTCATTTGACATACCAGGAGAAAGGTGATAGTGTCCAGGTAGAAATAAACAGATCTGAATTAGTTCTCAAAAAAAAAAAAAGGAAGAAGGGCCAGTTAAATGGAGGGAGACTGTAGCCTGAGAAAAGAGACAGTGAGACATCCCTGATGATGTGAAAAACCAGGAGGAGATTTACAGACAAGAAATGTCTAATAAATGATTCAAGTTGTCTCTCTGAGCTGTGTTGTGATTCCTTCTTGGTGAAAGTCTATTACATCAGCTGTCTTAAGGTGGAGATGTTTTAAGGAAACTTTTTTTAAGGGTTTGGGACACATTTTGGTGAATATGGGGTAAAATGGAAAGAAGAGCCAGAGGAGGTCAAGATCAAGAATTATTTCATGACAATAAATTGGAGGGAGAGGTAAGAAAGAAAACGCAGCCTTCAGGTATTCGTGAGAATATTAAGATTGGAATGAGGCTTCCACTGTATGTGAGAGCAAGCACACAAGCCTTTTTATATTTGTTTTTAAATATTAAGTGACAGGATTACCCCATAAGTCCTGAGGACTTGGATTCCTAGACAGCTAATACTTGAATTATTTATGTCTCCCAGATATCAACTGCAGCTCTTGCCCCTCAACGAGCAAGCTGAACTTGGCTTGAACTCAACTTCCTCGGCGTGAGAATCCAAAAGCCACCGCTATCTCCCTTCTGTGAATTCCCAGCCTCAGTTCCTCCTGGTCCCTCCATCTCTGCCCCTTTGCCAGCACTTGGCATCTCCATTCCACTCTCTCTTCCGATTCACACAAAATTGGCCACCTGAGCCCAGCCTCTCTGAGTTGAATCCGTTTACCGCATAGCTGTCAGTCAGACATTCTCACCATCCACAGCCTACCGCCCACGAATGCTCCTTCTCACCGCCTCCGCCCTGAGATATGTGGTCACCCCATTCCTCCTGGGAGGCCGGGTTCCCAAGCCTGATCAATTTACCCTCCCCGCCCTTCACCCCTTCAATGCTTGGATTACAGTTTTTACTCTTTTTACTTACAAAGTACCTCAGGGGTTTTAAGCACGTATTTAGACTTTGGGGACACTCTATGAAAGTTTGTTCTCAGAGTATGACTTTATTGGACTTTATTCTCTTTTTTTTCTTTTCAAGCTTGATACAGCGGTTGGAGGATTCGGTCTGTAGAAAGTACTAATAAGTAATGAAAACAGTTCCTATCATTCCAAAAATGTTCTCTGAAGCCCTTTTGAGAACTGGCAGGAACTCTGTCTCTCTGTCTCTTTCTATTTCTGTCTTTCTTTCCTTCCCTCTCTCTGACCCTCTCTTTGTCTGCCTATCTCTTTGTCTCTCCCTCTGTCTCTCTCTCTCTCACAGACACTGCCTTACCAGTCTGTCCCTCACTGAACCATAGGACAGTCAGGACTACCGGAAGTGTGCCGCTCTGACCAGTGGTACCAGCCGAAGCTCTCCAGTTACATGGTCAGCGGAGGTGGCAGCCAGGACAGGGGCAGGACAATGGAAGCAGAAGAAGCCTGGGGAGCGTCTCCACATCTGCTTCTCTCTGCTCATGGTCATCTTTATGCCCCACTCCCAGAGCTGTTATGTGCTCCACCAGCCCTGATGTCATTCAGAGGGTTATCCGTTGCTTGTAAAGTGAGTAGGACTTGAAGGGAACTCACAGACCTCTCTTCTCACTCCTTCTGCAGCTAACAGAATCTATAATCTGCCTCTGCCTCTTTCTGGCATGTAGTGTTGGGTGAGATTTGCTTTCTGAGTATGTCTTCTCATCAATAAAATTCGGAACTTGGGGGAGACACTTAAGGTTCCTCCCAGCTTCAATTAACATCCTAGGACCACAACCTCAATGTTTAAGCACTGAAAATTGAAACTTCTTTGCCCCCAGATGGGAGGAAGCACTTCTGTTGTGATTATAATTACTTATTAATTTGTCTCAAAAGCTCTCAGATAATTAGGAGGCATTAAATTCTTCTTTTATCAAATATTCCCAATCAGGCACACATACATACTCATACACCCACACACATCTTCCCTTTTGAAACTCAGATTTACATTTAAAATATGTACACTTTTGAAGATCTTACAGTTGTCTCTTTTTCATACACATGTATATGAAATTCTTCAACCTCTAAGAAAACAACAGCATTTACTTAGCACTTCTGTGTGCTAAAAAGTGCACAAAGAAAGGAGGACGGTTCTTAAGTGTCTTTCATATAGTAACTCAGTAATGATGATTCCCAGCATCAGGGTCTTTTCCAATTTTTAGAAAGATTTGAGGGCAGGAGGAGAAGGGGTGACAGAGGATGAGATGGTTGGATGGCATTATCAAACTCAATGGACATGAGTTTGAGCAAACTCCGAGAGATAGTGAAGGGCAGACAAGACTGGTGTGCTGCAGTTCAGGGGTCGCAAAGAGTCGGACATGACTTAACAACTGAACTACAACAACAGTGACGATCACAACAGACGTATCAGGAGGGCATCTCCCAAAATGGAGTCTGATGAAAGGCTTGATGTACAACCATGATGGACAGAGAAGCCTGTACCCCTCCTGCAGGGGGTCCTCTATCTCCTATTTTGCCTGTTGGGTACATTTTTCTCTGGAAAACAGAGCCAGGGAGGGTAGCATTCTTATAATCTTCTACTTTCACACTGTTGTCTGCATCTGCTTCCTAATGGCATCTCTTCAGACCAGCTTCAGGCTGCCACGTCCTCTTTCCATGTAATTGCAGAAGCATCTTCCTCGGAATCAGTCTGTCCTCGGGGTATATATAATTCAGTTACAAAGGTTGAGACCAAAGCTCAGGTGATTGCCAACAGAAAGCCAGACCTCATGGGTCGTGCTAGAAAAACATGTAGAGTTCACTACTGAGATCAGATGCAGAGATTTGAAGAGACTAAAAGGAAGAAAACTACCATTTAAAACCTCCACTTACTTCCCTAACAATGGCTTTTTCCTCTCCTTTTCTTTATTAGCTTATTAAATATTTTCTCTGTTTCCACTGTCTTGAATCCTTTTCATCTCAGCTTTCTCATCTTCCAAAGTTTCCACAGGAAAGAAGAGTGTCTTCATTGTTTTTCTTAGAATAAATAAATCCTCCTAAGTGACTCATTCTCATCACTGCTAGACGCATTTCTTAAGTGCCTAGTATTTGCCCCAGGCACATAAGATACTAAGAGAATTCTAGAACTCAGACAGCTATCTCCTGCAACCTTCTGGTATTTACGGGTAGAATTAAGGTTGTGTGTATATGTGTGTTCCTTCCAATTTGTTAGGATGACACAATCATGCTCATCCCAGACAGAAAGTAGAAGCTTCCTTCTCTAAGAGGCTTTTTGCAAAATCCCCTCCCATTTTCCCAAGAAAACTTAATCCTTCTCTCCTGTACATATACCCCATTATTTTAGGGCAAATGTTCTTTGGAATGTCTGGCCACAATTCCCAGTAGCAGGAACTATTTATAAGATGCATCTTTGAAATCCCAGGCCCTATCATAGTTCTCATCACCTAGAAGCCACTCAGTAAATGCCTTCTGAATGAATGAACAAACAAATGAATGTCTATTCTTAATGTAATCCTGGAAAGCCATGTTACCTCAACAAAAGCATCTGAACAGATCACTGTTCCAGCTGATAGTGGAATGTCCCATTCCCTGTCTCCCAGGTTTAGGAGGCTTTATTTTTCTTCTTGGGGTTTCCCAGGTAGCTTGGTGATAAAGAATGTGCCTGCCAATGCAGGAGACGCAGGAGACCTGGCTCTGATTCTCGGATCAGGAAGATCCCCTGGAAGAGGAAATGGCAGCCCACTTCAGGATTCTTGCCTGGGAAATCCCATGGACAGAGGAGCTTGGCAGGTTACAATCCATGGGGTCACAAAGAGTCAGACTCAGTGACTGAGCATGCACATTTTTCTTGTTAGTGATTTTCTATGCAGTGTCTTCATTTTCACCATGATGGTTAATGATTGTTTTGGCACAGTGCTCATCCTGCTGCTGATGAAGTCATCAGCTACCTGCCTAGTACAGTTTTTACAGGTGGTTCAAGGATGTGCTTTCCCCAGAGTACCCTCGTCCCCACCCATACCTGCCCAAATACAAAAATACTTTTCCAACTGAGTTGGCACTGACATCCTAAGAATTTCCACTGTAAGAGTTCCAGAGGCCCACTCTTAATATTTGGATGGTAAGACCGGAGGTCACTTGCATTAAAGAGTCATTTACACGTATTTAGTACATTTTAGCACATATTAATGCTCAGATTGGTTTGTAGACCTTTGGCAGAGAACAATTGCAGACAAACGATGAGCCCGGAGAGCCTTTTCTGGTGAGGATCAGCATCAGGGACAAGGCCTGAATCTTAGAAGTGACCCTGACCCAGGAGCATTTTGTCAGGTCATGGGTCTCAAATTGTGCCTTGCAAAACAGTTCCCTGTAAGTAAGACTCCATGCCTGCAGAAACAGAGCTTTGCCGTTCTTTGTTTCTTGTTGTTCATAAGCCCTACCTGGAGTAATTTCTGCTGAATTCATTTTAAAAACATCCAAGTCTCTGTTGTTTCTTCTGCTTTTTTGTAATGAACAAGATTTCTTTATTCTGTGTGTTATCAAGGAATGCTTCTGGCTTTGTGTCCCTTAGGTGAGGCAGGGCTCATCGAAACAATGCCCACTTGAAGGTCCCATCCGAGCTCGTTAGTAGAAATTAAGGATGCAAAAGCCAGCCAGTTTGTTTATCCTGTGTTCCATCTTTTATCCTATTTCCATCTCCCTTTTTCCATTTCCACATTTGCTCAGATTCTTCAAATGTTTCCCACCGTTTCTTTATTTGCTTCCAGAGCTTAAAATCAAATCTACCTGCCGTACAAGAAGGACACAGCAACCTCCCTCTCTGATACATGCAGCAAATCACATTACAATCACTTCAGAAAGGGCCTGCCAGGCTTCCCAGAATGCTGTACAAAATCTTCCTGAGTTGGACAAAAACATTTCAATTGGAACAAATGCAGGACCTCAAGATCCAAATGAGTTCACATCACAAAAAGCAGCCTTCCTCTTATTGGAAACAAGTTACAGATTTTCAGCTGTCCCAGTGTAAAATGTTCAAATCCAGCCCTTTCTCTTCTTTCAAGGGCAGCTTCATACAGGCCAAGCTATTGTATGTTGTGGATCGTATTTCTTCCCATGACAGGCACAGAAGATATGTCCTTTATTTTTAGTTTATTGACACATATATTTCTCAAAATGCCCAATAAAGTAAATATTATCCCCATGTTACAGAAGAAGAAACCAAGGCTCTGATACTACCCCCCTGCCCCCACAAAGTCCTACAGGTAGTAAAAGGCAGAACCAAGTCTTGAACGCAGGCTATGCACCCTAGCATCAATATTCTTGGGTTTCCCTAGTAGCTCAGACAGTCAAGAATCTGCCTGCAGAGCAGGAGACCTGGATTCAATCCCTGGGTCAGGAAGACCCCCTGAAGAATGGAATGGCTCCACTCTCCAGTATTCTTGCCTGGAGAATTCCATGGACAGAGGAGCCTGGCAGGCTACAGTCCATGGAGTTGAAAAGAGTCAGACACGACTGAGTGACTAACACACACACACACACACACACACACACGCACACACCAGTATTCTTTCCACTGCTCCATCCCCAGAGGTTTGGCATCGAAGACTTTCCCTGAAGATCATGACTTGTTTCTTTTGTTAGAAAATTATTTCCTTAGTACAAGAGAACCCTATAAGAATGGCCCTAGGATGTCAGGTCAGTTTTGACACATTAATAAGAACAAAACTCCAATATTCAAGTTATCCATTATTTCCAACAAAGGGCCAAATATTTTTTTGCAGTCTGTCGTTTTCCAACAGACAGACAAATTCCCTCCCTTAATGGAGCTTCCATTCTAGGAAGCAAATAAGGAATCAACCTCCTTTTTGATGGACTTAGTAAAGGGGATGTTTCATAACGTCCAGGCTAAATAGCATAACTGCAGTAGCTTTACTTATTTCATATACACTAAATTAAGGTCTGTCTAGTCAAGGCTATAGTTTTTCCAGTGGTCATATATGGATGTGAGAGTTGGACTATAAAGAAAGCTGAGTGCAGAAGAATTGATGCTTTTGAACTGTGGTGTTGGAGAAGACTCTTGAGAGTCCCCTGAACTGCAAGGAGGTCCAACCCATCCATCCTAAAGGAAATCAGTCCTGAATATTCATTGGAAGGACTGATGCTGAAGCTGAAACTCCAATCCTTTGGCCACCTGATGCGAAGAGCTGACTCATTGGAAAAGACCCTGATGCTGGGAAAGATTGAAGGCGGGAGGAGAAGGGGATGACAGAGGATGAGACGCTTGGATGGCATCACGGACTCAATGGACATGAGTTTGGGTGAACTCTGTGAGTTGGTGATGGACAGGGAGGCTTGGCACACTGCAGTCCATGGGGTCACAAAGAGTCGGACATGACTGAGCGACTGAACTGAACTGACATAGAAATTTCTATGTGTCTGTGCTGTCATAAGCCCTTCACAAATAATAGTCCATTTAATTATCATAAAAAACCCATTGAGGCAGATGGTGTTGTCATCTTCATTTTAAAGATGAGACAACTGAGGTACAGAGCAATGACGTCACTCGCTCCAAATGGCACGGCACTAAGAGGCAGGACCAGCCTTCCAACCCAGGCAACCTGGCTCTGGAAACCATGTTCTCACCACTTTGCAGAACTGCTTATGGTAATTTAAGGTTGACCAGAAAGCACTGTGTACAGCACAGCTTCAGAGCTGCATTTCAGCCAATCACCACTGTGACCATTATCATGATTTGAACATGTAAAGCACCTGACGTTATTTGATGTGATGGGAATTTGCTGCCATTGGTGTAATTTCCTGAGCTTGTGGCCAACAGCTCATGCTATGTTGCTAAAAGTCAGGTGCTATACCAAAGACTGTCCATGGAAACTCCAATTTAGTATCCACGACCACCCCTCTTTTAGTAGATCAGCATTACTTCTATATGAAAGATGGGGAAACCAGGAAGACGGCCGAGTAGGAAGACCCTAAATTCACTCCTCCAAACCCAGTAGGTCAAAACTACAACTCTGTATGCAACAACTCTCCTTGAGAATGACCTGAAAAGACTAACAGAACAGCTCTTCTACAGTTAAGGATATAAAGAAGATATCACACTAAGATAGGCAGGAGGGGAAGAAAATTGATCTAGTCTGGACCAAAACCTCCAGCGGGTGATCCAAAAAGGAAGTGAAAGTGTTAGTTGCTCAGTCATGTCTGATTCTTTGCAACCCCATGGACTGTGGCCCACCAGGCTCCTCTGTTCATGGGATTTTCCAGGCAAGAATACTAGAGTGGCTTGCCATTTCCTTCTCCAGGGGATCTTCCCAACCCAGGACTGAACCCAAGCAGATTCCACATCGCAGGCAGATTCCGCATCACAGGCAGACTCTTTACTGTCTGAACCACGAGGAAGGGGATATCCCAAACTCAGAGGTCCTCCCTAAAGATCAAGTGATTTGAGCCACACGTTGCGCACCCAAACCATAGGGACTGGTACTGGCTCTTCCATGCTCTGCCCTTACCATCTGCCATGCCATGCCAACCAGTCCATCCTAAAGGAAATTCAGTCCTGAATAACCATCGGAAGGACTGATATTGAAGCTGAAATTCCAATCCTTTGGCCACCTGATGTGAAGAACTGACTCATTTGAAAAGACCCTGATGCTGGGAAAGATTGAGGGCAGGAGAAGAAGGGGACAACAGAGGATGAGATGGCTGGATGGCATCACCGACTCGATGGACATGAGTTTGGGTAAACTCTGGGAGTTGGTGATGGAGAGAGAGGCCTGGCGTGCTGCAATCCATGGAGTCGCAAAGAGTCAGACGTGACTAAGTGACTGAACTGAACTGACGGAGCTATAAAAGGGTTTACAAAGAGTTTCATGTTTACATGTAATTATGTAACTTTGTCACAAAAATAACAAAGTAAGCAAGGAGGTCATGAAACCTGAGAAACCAATATATAGGAGATATATATATATATATAATGGGTAAACCTTGTAACACAGCCACTGTGAACAATTACTAGAAAAGGTTTACAACCATTCTCTTTGTTGCCTTGGAAATGTTTCTGTCATATGGCCTATCCTTGGCCTTGGAACCTCAATATCCTACACTCTGAGATGTTAGGCAGATACCCACCTGCCTTATTGTTAAACGTAAATATTCAAGTCACTGCTGTCCAACCGCACGTGTGCAGTGCCCATCTGCGGCTTTCACAGATTCTCCTGTTCCAAGTAATTTGACATGCGAATCAACATCTTGTTTCATCCTTTTCAGTTAGGTATGAAATTGTTTCCTCTGGTAATTAACATGTGGGACAGAAAAGGAAATTAACTGATGACTCTAAAACATCGATTCACCGCATTAAATCAATCTCCCTATCAGAAAACACGCCATGGCCATTAGCTTGGGATTCATTTTTGCTGGTGCTCAGTTACTCTGCTTGAATGGATTAGGCCAATTAGACAGATTCAAGGACACCATCCTACCCAGCCTACAAATCTATGGTAATCAAATTTAAGTCACAGATTGGTTTTCTTGGCCTGGAACGAAAGAGAAATAAGGTGGAACAAGCACTCAAAATTATACAGAAGTAGCTAGAATCTTGGCTGAATCGGAAAGAGACATACTAACTTTCTTCTGGAGAATTTCTCTCTGACGTGTACACAGTCCTTTGAGACCACAATCACTTAAGTTTCTAAATCATCTCCATCTAAAAGACACTGTCACGTGAACCCTCTTCTTCCCATCCCTCCTCATACCCCCACTTCCTTTCAAGGCACCTCCATGGTGTTGGTATTGCCCAGCAAAGCTCTCCAACCCCAGCACCTTCCCTCGGCAGCCAGGCCCTCTTCCTGAGCCCCTCTGAACGGTTCACTTATACGTCCTCCCACTAAACTGTAAATTCCATGCAGGACTGGGAACATGTCTGGTTCACCACTATGATGTCTTCATCAAATGTAAAATTAGTTATTTATTATATGACTCCCGATGGCTCAGCTGGTAAAGAATCTACCTGCAATGCAGGAGACATAGGAGACACGGGTTCGTCCTGGGGTTGAGAAGATCCCCTGGAGGGGGAAATGGCAACCCACTGCAGTATTCTTGCCTGGAGAATCCCATGGACAGAGGCACCTGGTGAGCTACAGTCCAAAGGGTCGCAAATACAGGACTGAGTGACTAAGCACATCCCCCATCTTGGACTCCTGCCTCTGCCAAAAGCGCCACCTTGTGGCAGAAGGGGCACTGTCTCCTAACCCTCTGGGACCTGGGAAGACCGTTCCTCCTGCTTTGGGGCTTTCTTACTGGAAGATGATGTGAAGTGGGATAGTGCTAGATTACATGTTAAGTATTTTTGGGAGCTAGACCTGGTAGCTGGGATCTAACCACCACTTAGAAGATTCATTCTGTGGAGAAATCTGTGCCAAGTGTTGACTAGGTATATGTATCAGTTTCCCAGGGATGCTATAAGAAAATACCACAAAGTAGGTAGCTAAAAATCAACAAAACTACCAGAAATTTATCTTCTCACTCTGACTGTTCCGGAGACTAGAATCCTGAAACTGGCATATCAGCATGAAAACACTCCCTCCAAAGCTTCCAGGTAAGAAACTTCTCCGCCTCTTTTAGTTTCCAATGACTCTTGGCAGCCCTTGGCTTGTGACAACCCAAATGTTCCTGTCTTCACATGATTTTCTTTCCTCTGGCTCTGGGTTCAGATCTTCTCTTCGGTTCTCTTGTCAAGATTCCAGGGAATCTAGAGCCCACCTGAATCCAGTGTGACCTCATCTTATCTTGATGCCTTCAGCACGGCCCCTTTTCCAACTAAGGTCATGTTCACAGGTACCAGGGTTTAGGACTTGAAAATATTTGGGGATATGGGGAGACACAATTCAACCCGGTCAGGTATCACAGCACCAGAAGTCTAATTTGGCTACATTGCAGGTTAAATTAACTGCTCTAGGATAGCCTGGGAACATAACCACTGTTCACAATATTCAAACTTTCAACATATTTTGCCATTAGTGTAAACTTACTACCTGATTTTTAAAGTGCAACACTGCAAATAATTAAAGATGTATAGAAAGGTATTCAATTAAGCATCATTTTTAATACTATAGAAACTTGGGAAAACCCCAAATACTCAACAATATAGGCTTAAGTTGTGTTACAGCTATATTATTGCATAGCTGTGTATATAGATAGATTGTTATTTGTTGTTTAGCCGCTCAGTCATGTCCAACTCTTTGTCATCCCATGGGCTATAACCTGCAAGGCTGCTCTGTTCATGGATCTCCCAGGCGAGAATACTGGAGGAGGTTGCCATTTCCTTCTCCAGGGGATCTTCCATACAAAGGGATGGAATCCATGTTTCCTGCATTGGCAGGTGTATTATTTACTGCTGAGCCACCAGGGAAGCCCATATATTACTATATAGATGGCTGTTATATATGGTATAGCTATGTTATAGCTATATTATTGATTATTATGAAACCAATAAAATGATACCAAAATATGTTCATGATATACTACCATAAAAATCATGCACATACATATTATATAACTAGATATTATAAGCATACATTGGTATAGCCACATATATAGCTATATATTCTCCATGTAGCTACACATATGTATGTATGTGTATATACATATACCTATACATACACACATATGGATATCTTAATAGATATAGATGCATACATATATCTGCTCTTTCTACATTTCTAGTATAGATAGTACCCAATTGCAAGCTGATTTCAATATATTTCAAATATATTTCAATATATTAAATATATTTTCAGAAGCAAACTGCTTGTTTTAAAAGCACACATGTTCATTATCATAAGTGGGCCTTAGGAAGCATCACTATGAACAAGCTAGTGGAGGTGATGCAATTCCAGTTGAGCTATTTCAAATCCTAAAAGTTGATGCCCTCAAAGTGCTGCACTCAATATACCAGCAAGTTTGGAAAACTCAGCAGTGGCCACAGGACTGGAAAAGGTCAGTTTTCATTTCAATCCCAAAGAAATGCAATGCCAAAGAACGTTGAAACTACTACACAACTGCACTCATCTCACAAGCTAGCAAAGTAATGCTCAAAATTCTCCAAGCCAGGCTTCAACAGTACATGAACTGTGAACTTCCAGATGTTGAAGCTTGATTTGGAAAAGGCAGAGGAACCAGAGATCAAATTGCCAACATCCGTTGAATCATAGAAAAAGCAAGAGAATTCCAGAAAAACATCTACTTCTGCTTTATTGATTATGCCAAAGCCTTTAACTGTGTAGATTACAACAAACTATGGAAAATTCATCAAGAAATGGGAATACCAGACCACCCAACCTGCCTCCTGAGAAACCTGTATGCAGGTCAAGAAGCAAGAGTTAGAACTGGACATGGAACATCAGATTGGTTCCAAATTGGAAAAGGAGTACGTCAAGGCTGTATATCGTCACCCTGTTTATTTAACTTATATGCAGAGCACACCATGAGAAATGCCGGACTGGATGAAGCACAAGCTGGAATCAAGATTGCCAGGAAAAATATCAATAACTTCAGGTACGCAGATGACACCACCCTTATGACAGAAAGCAAAGAAGAACTAAAGAGCCTCTTGATGAAATTGAAAGAGAAGAGTGAAAAAGCTGCCTTAAAACTCAACATTCAAAAAATGAAAATCACGACATCTGGTCCCATCACTTCATGGCAAATAGATGGGGAAACAGTGGAAACAGTGACGGGTTTTATTTTGGGGGGCTCCAAAATCACTGCAGATGGTGACTGCAATCATGAAATTAAAAGACACTTGCTCCTTGGAAGAAAAACTATGACCAACCTAGACAGCATATTAAAAAACAGAGATATTACTTTGCCGACAAAGGTCCATCTAGTCAAAGCTATGGTTTTTCCAGTGGTCATGTATGGATGTGAGAGTTGGACTATAAAGAAAGCTGAGCACAGAAGAATTGATACTTTTGTTCTGTGGTGTTGGAAAAGACTCTTGAGAGTCCCTTGGACTGCAAGGAGATCAAACCTGTCAATCCTAAAGGAAATCAACCCTGAATGTTCATTGGCAGGACTGATGCTGAAGCTAAAGCTCCAATATTTTGTCATCTGATGCAAAGAGCTGACTCACTAGAAAAGACCCTGATGCTGGGAAAGATTGAAGGCAGGAGGAGAAGGGGATGACAGAGGATGAGATGGTTGGATTGCATCACCGACTCAATGGACATGAGTCTGAGCAAGCTCCAGGAGTTGGTGATGGACAGGGAAGCCTGGGGTGCTGCAGTCCCTGGGGTTGCAAAGAGTCAAACACGACTGAGCGACTGAACAACAACCACAACACAGCCCGTTGTTCAGATAAAGAGACTGAAGCTCAGAGAGGTGAGGAAATTTGCCCACAGGCACACAGCTAAGGTGTGGCAGGGACAAACTGCCCATCCAGGTATGTCTGACTCCTGACCTGGGGTCTATTACCCGCCCCCGCCCTCGCCCCCGCCCGTTGCCTTATTCTGGAGATGACTGTGTCTCCACCTGTTTTCTCTTACCTGTGCTCCCTCCCTCCCTCTTCCTGCTCATTCTGAAATCTAACAGTCCTCGCTTTCTTCCTAGGATGCTCTTTGCCAGCCCCTTTAGGCAAGGGTAGTTTATGAGCAAAGATTTCCTTCATCAGTGAAGTGAGGAGGCACCTTCTTACCCTGCACAGTTCTGATAAATGTTTCCCGTCTGTTCAAGACAAGACAAAAGGAAGAGACACCCACCTCCAATGTGTGGCCTTAAAACCTCCAGAGTTATTTGCTGCATGGCTCAAGGAACTCAAACCTGAGCTCTGTAACAACCTAGAGAGGTGGGAAGGGTGGAAAGTGGGAGCGAGGTTCAAGAGGGAGGGGACATATGTATACCTATGGCTGATTCATGTTGATATATGACAGAAATCAACACAATATTATAAAGCAATTACCCTTCAATTAAAAATAAGTAAAATTTAAAAAAATCTCAGGAGTTCAGCCCAGGTAATTGCCTCACCGTTGGGGGCTTTTCTATCCAACAATGACAAAGTAACTTGCTTTTTAATTTTCCAGTCTCATTCTATTTCAGTTCATTATTTTTTCTTTCCCACCTTCTAGCTTCAGACTATGGCTCCCGCCTATTTAATTGCTTTTTAAAAATGTTCATTTTTTTAAAATCTGCCCTGTAACTGTCCTCTGAAGATAGCAACCAATAATTGCACTCTTTAGTCACAGGAAACTTGCTATTTAAAATAAGCTTCTGATCAGACAGCGTTCTGAGAACATTATGACTAATCTATAGACGATATAATAGCAAAGACGGTGATGCTCTCATTTCTAAATGCTGCTTCATTAATAGGATTCATATCTCGAGTCTTTAATACTCTCAGTTCTACTTTACGGGCTGAACAGATACGATTCTAAATCATGCTGAAGAAAGGAGCAGCTCTGAAAATTGCCGTCTGTTGGAAATAGGAGACCCTCATCAGGCAGCCCCAGGATCCTAGGGCTCTACATTTCATTTCTGAGTGCAGTTCAGAAGGTGTGGGCTTGTACTGTTAGGAAAAGCCCATAGGTTGTTCATTTTTCCTTGCAGGAAAAATAAAACCAGCCTCTTCTTTCTAACTTGATGCATTGTGGGAATAACAGAAGAAACATCAGTAGCAAGGCTGGAAAAAAAATCACTCCTGCTTAAACAGAAAGCAAGATATTTGTTCTAGCTCTTTTAAAATGTATTTTTAAATCAGAGGTAAAAGATGAAAAAAAGAAACCTTCAAAGGGGAACATAGGAAAGGTAGAAATGGCCACAAACTGGCCTTTATTTCAAAGGTAGAGAACGTGAAGGCAAGGGTGAGGGGGCACATCCATGCTAATACTGGCCCCATCACCTGGACGTCACCTGTAGCGCCCACACTCTCCCTTCCAGGTGTGTTAGGGAGCTGACAGCTTTGTGGGTGGCCAGGGATGTCTCTTTCTAGGGCTGTGCTAGAGCCAAGGTATGTTGCAGTCACCCATCGCTCCCAACAGTTCAGTGTTAAATTTTTAGAAATTTGGGGAATTGGTTGACATCAAATCAGTAGCTTGAAATCAGCCATGGTGGGAGTGTTTATGAAGAGAGTGACAAATGCAGCAAATCAGAACTTCTTCATCCCAGAGACCCAGTTGTTAAATGTTTATCAACACACCACTGCTTCTTTCTCCGCCTTCCTATGGGCTCACCTTGGAGAGGTCCAGGCTTGCTGAGCATCACCAAAGCACATTTACAGCGAAAGAAGAGAAGCAGTCACCACCTTCCAGGTGGATTCTATCAATTGAGATGCGAGGCTATGTCAATACCAAGGCTGTGTCTTAATATTTTCTGGAAGGCTCAGGATAAAGCAGACCTGTCCAGGAAACTATTGCTAGGAGCCAGAGGTCTTTAAATCCCTTATTCCTCGCCCATCTCCCCTCTACCTTGAAATACAGTGTTGACTGTCAACAGAGGAAGTACATTCTAAGGTCTCAAGACATCACTCTCACCCGCTGGTGAGTTTCTCAGGGGTCCCATGCCCCAGAGCCCCAATCTTCCTGCCAAGTTCTCTGTGTACCCCTGCTTCCTTGGAGTGTACCAACTGTCTCAGTCGCACCCATGACACACCCAGAGGATCAGCCCCAACTAAGGAAGTGAGCAGCAGGGACTAACCTCCTTTGTCCACCACTGTACACCTCATACCTTGCACAGCACTGAGTATTTGATGGATGCGCAATACTTATTAAATGAATTAATGAATTCAGTAGGCAAATCTCTGCTCATCTAGCCACTGTTTTGCATCAGGGAGTCTTGGTGAAGGGCGATCATTTCAGAAATTCAAGACAAGACATCAAGAAACCTAGATCGTGGACTAACCAGTCTTGGCAATTGACTTGCTGTTATAGTAACATCTTTGGATTGCCAGGTTTCATCTAGGAAATAGCACCTGGCTTTGAGCATTTTGATATTGGCTCTATCACTTCATAGCAGACAGATCTTGGCAAATTGTTCAACCATTCTGAGCCTCAATTTCCTCATCTTTAAATGATGATAACACAACCTATGTTCTTTTAAAATCTCACATGGGAACTGAAATATATGTGAAGCATATAGAATACAGAATGACTTTTATAGAATATAGCATATAGGATGAGGGCTCCACAAATATTTTCTAGATCCCCTTCCTCTCTAGACTGAAGAGTTCATAATTCCTCTAGACGCAGTCAGATAGCTGTATGAATAGGACAGGTGCTGACCTCAAAATACTTCCCCCAATATTGGCTTAGGACAGGTTGACATGGAAACTTATATTCCACTTCAAACATCACCAGCGAGAAGAACATAAGGATCTTCCTTCATACTGAAAAAGAAATTAAACAAGCTCAAACTCTAGATTCTCACCTGCCAGTCACTTGTATCAATTAGGATGGCTTCAGCTACAAATAAAACTCAAATAAAACTTACTAAAACAAAAAAGGGATGTATTAGCTCCATAATAAATGTCTAGCAGTAGGCCAGCACAGATGCCACACCCAGATGTCTTGTCTCTTTCTGTAGCAGGTTCTTCTGGAGAGAGACTTAGGACTAATTTCACTCCTGGTCCAAGACGATGGCTGCAATTACACAAATATTGAGTGTATCTACTCAAGAACAGTTCTTCTGTGTGCATCTCTTTTGAAGAGCAAATACATTTCCCCAGGAATCTCCCAGAAAAATTCCCCTATATCTCATTGACCAGAATTGGATCCTAATGCCCAACTTTAAACTGATAATTATCAAGAGAATGGACCCATTATTATTGGCTTAGACCAATCCAAATTTGTCCATGACACTTAGGGGGGTACAGAACAAAACTGGAGCTTGACCAACATAAAACATAGGAATAACAGGTGCTGGAATGGCAACCTGTATCACTGATGAATCTCCCCCCACTCCTACCACTCCCTCTTCAACACACACACACACACAACTGCAGCAAGGAAGATTAAAATCGCATGATAGCCTGACTTGGTAACACTGTTACTAACAAAAACAGAGATGAAATTAATATTTGTTGAGCACCTACTATGTGCTGATCAGTATGATAAAGCAATATACCAAGCGAATACCCATGCTAATCCCATGACACAGGTGGCCAATTCCATTGTATGGATGACAAAACTGAGTCCCATCCAGAGGCCAAAGCAGCAGTCACTGAATGGAAGAACTGGATTTAAGTTCAGATTGGGCTGACCCAAATAATATCACCCTTCCATGTTACCAGGCTATCTCCTGAATGAGCGATTAGAAGTGATGAGTACATTGTCTCTGGACTAACTGCTTTCGAAAGGTCAAGTGCTCAGCCCCTAGCTCCCTTGCCCTAGGCTCACTCTGAATCTTGCCAACAAATGGAGCTATTTTTACAGTAAGGGATAAAAAGCTTTGAAAGCCATATACTGCTTCTGCTCTTTCTTCTCTGGTTGCTATTTCGGAGTTTCCTTCTATCCATGCCGTTTTTAATATATTCTACTGTCTTGCTAATGATAGGAAACTTGCTGCTGCATGCTTCCATAAAACATTATCTCATTATCTCATTTTTGCCTCTCACTGTAAAGTATTTTGTAGCATTGAAAGTGGTGTATGAAAAAAATTAATTTCATTAAATTAATGGAGAGTGTCATGACTGCTCAGTTATGACTCAGATGCATTTATAGAGGGGGTTGTATGCATCAAAGCTTGTCATTTATTTTGCCATTTTCCTCCCACTTGCACCCACCATCCTGCCCCAAGATGGATGAAGTAATTCTAAATAGCATGCTTTGGAGAAATATTGTTGCCACCAGCAACCTGGAAAATCCCAAAGGCAAAACATGACTTTATATGGCCAATCAACAAACTGCAGAGCCAATCTATTCATCTCCACCATCTTCCTAAGAGACACAAATGCTGTAGCTGAATACATCATGTTGTAATTCCTAGCAGTGCACAAGGTTACCCATGTGAATGACCTAGCCCTCCAGGTTACAGTAAAAATATTTTCTAAAGTTGTTAACCACTTCAAAGTGTCCACTTCCCCTTTCCCTACAAAGTCTCCTCATTCTTCCAGGTCTTTCTCAAGTGCTACCTTTTATAAGAAAACTTCTCCCCTGATTCAAGCTCACAGAACTCTCTTACCTCTTGAGTTCATGTATTCAATGGTTCACCAAATATTTGCTGAGCAATGAGATATGCACAGCTCTGTTCCAGGCACTGGAGATCGCATGGAGAGTACAGACAGGCCCCTTCCCTCCTGGAATACACTGTATCCGTACCACGTGGCTTATCACCCAAGTAATGATGGCTCCTCCTACCCTCTACAACAAAAAGAAAAAAAAAAAAAAGGCTCTCCTGAGAAGGAAGTTGCTGTTCTGTGGGTTTAACATAGTCTAAGACTTATAATATCCATCTTATTTTAGCCTCTATAAATGAAACCAATTATTTGTGCCTTAGATGATGCTGGTATGCCTGTAAGGCCACTCTAGATATCTGCCCTCCATTTTGGAATTTTTCCGGATGACCTCCCACTGGCTCTTTCAGTTAGTTCTTGCTCTCAGCTTTCCTGGATCCTCCAACTCTCTGCTTTGGCTTCATAACACAACTTCAACTCAGGTCAAATATTCACTGAGTACCCACTGTGCATCAGGCATTGTGCTTTGGGTTCTATAAATACACTGTCTACTTTTCACAGCCCACAAAGGTGACAGTGCTGTTTCCGTTTTACAGAGGAAACTGAGGCTCACCACATTAAGGAAGCTTTTCCCAGATCAGCCCACTCAGAGGTAACAACACCAAGACTGAACCCATATCTGTGATGCTGGGATTCTACTATTGCACATAACCTCAACCTCTGCCTACTTACTCACATGCAAAATGAGCAAAAGAATCCCCACTCCACCCTTCTCATGTATTGTCATAATTATCAAGTGAGATAATTGAATACAGTGATGCTAATAATGCATCTCTCCTGCCTTCTGAGTTCTAATGGGTAGGGATAAATATCCAAAGCTAAATGGAGATGAGTGGATCAGCTTTGTTAATCATCCTCCGGTAACCAGAGTCCCATAATGAAGAGGCATGGTAAAATAGTGCTTGGATCCAAGGCCAAAATGGGAGGTTCTTACTAAAGTCCCTCCTCAAATCTAGCTAAGTATCTGCCTGTAGTAAAACCAGCTCCAAGTACATGTCAGAGGCCAGATTAATCTACCTCTGAAAGCCAGACCCCTGCAAAATGAGAACCTGAGAGGATCCAAGATGGATCTTTATTGCCTTCTCAATGCATAGACTATGCACCCTGGGTGGGAAATGTGATCCAACAGAAATCACGCTCTCTACGATCAACTGGACACTCATTCTCCCTGCAGGAAAGTGAGTAGGAAGTGGAGTAAAGGTGCCCTCCAGCATTTTTCTATCATTTGGAGGGAAGCAGAAACCTCCTTCTATAGAACCATGAGAAGAGAAACTCAGAGTTCCTTACAATAAAGATAGTATAAAATGGAAAGTGCCATACCAAGGTTGAAGTTGTCATCTTCCAATCACTTTTTCATTACTGTTCCCGCTACACCCTACATACTTTTATGTTACACTGCTACATAATTTGCTATATTTTATCTGACTCTCCTATCAGACTAAATTCCTTCATAGAAGATTATTTTTCAATTTAATCTGAAATACCCATGTCTAATGCCATGCCTAGTTGCTTCCCGGGTGGCTCTAGTGGTAAAGAATCCACCTGCCAATGCAGAAGACATAAGAAACACAGGTTCAGTCCCTGGGTCGGGAAGATCCCCTGGAGGTGGGAATGGCAACTCACTCCAGTATTCTTGCCTGGAGAATCCCATAGACAGAGGAGCCTGGTGGGTTACCATCCATAGGATTGCAAAGAGTGGAACATGACTGAAGTGACTTGGAATGCACAATACCATGCCTACTGTATAGTAGGCATGAAATAAATATCCATTCAGTCAATAAGTGAATGGATTCCATTGTTATATAAACACCAAAACCAGAACTCCATGGAATGGATGGTTTTCCAGTTATAAAGCATATTCATATTGATGCATCATTTCACATTTTTTAATCTTCTCTGTTCACCTGTCTGCTGACAGTCTAAACTATATCTATGTCTGTATCTTTAAACCATTTTACAATTCCCTATTGATGTGCTGGGTTCATGTTTCACAAAACTGGCTTCATACATTTAGTATTCATTTTATGATGTCTTATTCGAAAAAGATAAAGAATTTAAGAGAGCATACAATATATTAAAAGTAAGTAAGAAAAATGAGGCAAAGCCACCAACAAATTTCTCATGTTACATGCTTATTTGTCTATCTTAGGGTCAAGATGGCATGGCAAACAACTTTTCAAGAAGAACATTTCACAGTTTATTCATAAACCACCCAATAACTCCCCCCATATCAGCTCAGACAGTGTTGACAGAGGATGGTAGTAAGTGAGGGAACATGACTTGCCTTTCATAGCTATTAGAAAGTCTAGCAGACTTCGCAAGGATTCTCTGAAGACACCAGACAGAGATGTACTTAAAAAGTAAATCGACTTTTAGTCTGAAAGCATTGAAAAAAACTGAGGAGGAGGCAAAGGTCAAGGCTGAAGTGAGTTGATAAAGCACTGTTCCCCTGAAGATACTTCTTCCCTCAAGAGGAACTCCCTGCTCCAAGTCTCCTTTGAAGAACAGTTCTCTTGGCAGGTATTAATGAGCTAAGAGAGCCTGAGTTCTGGTGCTTACAGGCCCAGAACTGGAACTCAGAATGAGGCTACTTAGATCATACCCCAGTGGGCAATCCTCATGGAGAAATCCAGAAACATTAGAGAAACCAGATGAGGCACCTGATTCAAAGAGAGACCTGAGGACATCCATGGCTGGTATGTGCTTCAGACTGCTGCCATAGTGAATGAAGGAGGGGACAGAAAGAATCAAATCAAACAGGCTCTTTTTCAATTGTTTTTTTTTTTTTTTAAACTTCCTAACATTTGACTGAGGAAAGGTATCTCTGCAGCACAGACAAAGCTATGGAAAATTTTTTCATTTGCTTGCTTCTGCCTGTATTTTTTTTTTTTTTTTGGAAAATAAGAGTAGGCAATCCAACTTCAGCCAGGACAATGACGTCAGCACACTTAGGAAGCCCTGACCTGTGAATCACCTTTTGAAACACGGAGTAACACATATCAGTTCAAGGGAGCTGGGGTTGGTTGGGGAGTTTACATTTATTGTCTTCTGCTCACAGAACACTCCGCTTTGTCCAACTGCAATCCTTCTTTACGACAACCCGGCAGTATCTAAAGCAGAGGTCCGTTCAACTAATTAGATCAGTGGCCTTAACCAAAATAAATAACTCACACACTGTGATGGAAAATACACTGAACCTGGAGCCAAAAATCCTAGGTTCCAGTCCACTTACTAATGTTGTAACTCCTGGCAGATCAATGAATGTCTTAAAGTTTAGTTTCCTTATAATTTAGACCAATTCAACATTTCTGTCTACCTCAAAAATAATTTAGAAGATCAAATAAGATGATGTATGGCAATGGTTCTCAACTGGGGCCATTTTGCCCTCCGGGGGGCACTTAGCAATGTCTGGAGGCATTCTTGGTTGTCACAACTTGTGGTTAGAGAGGCCAGTAATATGGTGAGTGCGTGCTCAGTCATGTCCACCTCTTTGAAACCCCCGTGGACTGTAGCCCACCAGGCTCCTCTGTTCATGGGTTTCTCCAAGCAAGGATACTGGAACAGATTGCCATGCCCTCTTCCAGGGGATCTTCCCAACCCAGGGATTGAACCCACATCTCTTGTGTCTCCTGCATTCGCAGGCAGGTTCTTTACCACTGAACCATCTGGGAGAGGCCAAGGATGCTGCTAAACATCCTACATTGCACAGAACAGCCCCAGCCACAAAGAATTCTTCATCCTCCAAATGTCAGTAAATATCACAACTGAGCTTTGATGTATGTCAAGAGCTCTAAAGGCATGGTTTTATTGGTTAGGATTGCACTAAGGCACAAGTAATAAAAACGGATTAAACAGTGAAAGATTTGTTTTTAATCACATAATGAGTAGTTAGGTTATAGGCAGATCACTGTTTAAGGGAGTCATCAAATATTCCAGTTGTGTCTATATTTCTGCCCCACTGCCTTAGAATCTAGCTTTTGCACACATGGTTGTGAGATGGCTGTTACACCTCCAGTCTTTGCATCCACATTCAAGACATGAATAGAGTAAGGGAGTTGCTGGAAGGATCTGAGCCTATGCTAGGAAATCAGCAAGAACCTCCAGCTTATGCCTCATTGGCCAGAATTATATCATCACAGGGCCACCCATAGGTGCAAGGGAGTCTGCCCAATTAATCATTAATTATGCCACAGAAATGATGATCTCCACCACCATCAACACATCATTATGGCAATTCATGATAAAGGGGGCTGGTTAAAGGAATAGACTCTGATCAGGAAGCTGTAGATTCATTTTCCTACTCACACTATTTTCTGTGTATTAGTGAGCTGCTTAATTTCCAAGCCCTGGCTGCTTCATCTAGAAACTAGAGGTAACAAGAATATGTACGTGAGTAGAGTATTTTGAAGATTTAATGAATAATGCAAACTGTTTTCATTCATTGAATGCTGGGCATTTGACAAACGGTATATATGATCATCATTATTTAAACACAGTGACTAGCTAACTCTGAGGGATCAAAGCACTGATTTCCCATCCCTCACTCTACTTTGACCTGAGACACTTGGCCTTGTCTTTCCTCTGAGTTGTGGAGACCCAGCCTGCAGGTCATAAAATAAATTTGCAGAGGGAGGCAATACTTCAAATCCTGATTCACAGAAATCAATATTCAAATGACATCATTGTTACAGAGGTCCAGCTTGGTACTTGCCTGACTAAACAGTCTGATATATCAAAAGTACCATCTGTGTCTGCAAAAATATCACTACAGTGATACTGTTAAAAGGACATCACATGATCTAATAGTTCATGTTTCATTGTTAGCACTTCCTTAACTATATCTGTTCACCAAATTATTGTTCATCAGTACTTGGACTGATTAACATTTATAGTTTACTTAGAACTGAAAGGAATTCTTTCAGATGGTAAAGAATCTGCCTGCAATGCAGAAGACCCAGATTTGATGCCTGAGTCAGCAAAGATCCCCTGGAGAAGGGAATGGCTACCCACTCCAGTATTCTTGCCTGGAGAATTCGATGCACAGAAGATCCTGGTGGGTTACAGTGCATGGGGTCACAAAGAGTCAGACACGACTGAGACTAATACTTTCTTTTCTTTCTAGAGCTGGAACTAACTAGAAGTCATTAGCAAGAACTGCACAAAACCAGTCCTAAGCTGGGTCATTGTTGGGAGCCTGCAAGCATGGAAGACTAAGTTTGGAATGTGTGCAAAAGCAGGATAGCATCTCTTTAATCTTGCAAAAACATGCTGGAAGAGCAATCTTCCCAAAATATGACTACCTCTCACAGGAGCCTGTAATGACTCCCTATTTTCAGAAGACCAAGTGACAGCTCCTCTGTCTGGCTTCATATGACTGGTTCTATCCCATCTACTATGAAGATTCACAGAACCTGGGGCCAAGTAACCAGAGCTCTGCTTCCTTTTGTTCTTTTGGGTTCTTGTCTCTGTGTCTGTATTAAGGGGTGTATCTCTTGTACTAATTCCTCAGCTGACCTCCAATGTCATTTCCCGTCACCCACTCCAGCCTGCCCTCCAGTCACTCAAATCCCATCACTAGTTCTCTGCACAGCCCTTTAGATTCCTGGCTTCATGCCTTTACTTCCCATAGCTACCCCTGCCTTAAAGACCTTCTCCTTTCTCTCTAACCCCCTATTTCCTAATAATTTATCAAGACCCAGCAAGAGGCCCACCTGGCTCCAGAATTAGCCTCCATTACTCCACTTCCCTCTCATTAATCTCTTTCTTCCTTGACCTCTCATCGCACCAGAAGCTGCAGTTCACGATCTAGCACTGGATGCTGTGCCAACTTTTCAAGCTGTCTAATTGTTTCAGCACACATGTTCTGTCTGCAGGTGGACTGTGAAGGCTTCAAGGCCAGGGCCCAGACAGTCTCCATCTTTTCAAGTCCCAGAGGGAGAAGCACAGTCTGGAATGTGGGCATTCAAATATTTCCTCCTCCAGGGATAACCTAGGAAATCAAATTCACAAATATTGTGCACCTGCTGAAAGCAAACCCTCCTCCCTGACCATTTCCAGCTCCTTGTTTACATCAAACATCACAAGTGAAAATCCAAATAAGACTGAGATTAGAAAACCTTGGCTAATATGAATGCTCATGAATATTTAATAAGAATTGCTTATTAACTAGGGTTATAGTGGTCTCCCTTATGATCACAGGGTTCTAATAACTACTGGCATTTAATTGTGCTCATCCAATAGTAAGTGAAAGCGCAGGGGTTTGTGAGCTAAGAAATACCATATGATGTAGAGTGATGGGGGTTTTTTTTTTTCCTTTTCTTTTTTTGGCCATGGCATGAAGGATTGTAGTTCCCCAACCAGGAATCAAACCCATTGCCCCTGCATTGGGAGCACAGGGTCCTAACCACCGAACTGCCAGAGAAGTCCCATAATAACAGGTTTAAAAACAAGCCTCACACAAGGCTTGGGTCCTTCCAAGGCAATGTAGAGACAGTCTGGGGGAACAAGTGTTAGTTGCTCAATTGGGTCCGCCTCTTTGTGACTGTGGTGTTGGAGAAGACTCTTGAGAGTCCCTTGGACTGCAAGAAGATCCAACCAGTCCATCCTAAAGGAGATCAGTCCTGGGTGTTCATGGGAAGGACTGATGTTGAAGCCAAAATTTCAATAATTTGGCCACCTCATGCGAAGAGTTGACTCATTGGAAAAGACCCTGATGCTGAGAAGGGTTGGGGGCAGGAGGAGAAGGGGACAACAGAGGATGAGATGGTTGGATGGCATCACCGACTCGATGGACATGGGTTTGGGTAAACTCCAGGAGTTGGTGATGGACAGGGAGGCCTGGCGTGCTTTGATTCATGGGGTCGCAAAGAGTTGGACACGACTGAGTGAGTGAACCGAACTGAGCTTTGCGACCCCATGGACTGGAGCCCACCAAGCTCCTCTGGCTATGGAATTCTCCAGGCAAGAATACTGAAGTGGGTAGCCATTCCCTTCTCCAGGGGATCTTCCAACTCAGGGATCAAACCCTCATCTCCTGCATTGCAGACCTATTCTTTACTGTCTGAGCCACTAGGTTTGATCCCTGTGATGGGAAGATCCCCTGGAGAAGGGAATGGCTACCCACTGCAGTATTCTTGCCTGGAAATCCCATGGACAGAGGAGCCTGGCAGGCCACAGTCCTTGGGGTCGTAAAGAGTTGGCATCACTGAGCAACTAACACTTTCACTTTGGGGAAGAGAAGGGAGACAGTGGGTGACCTGATCATCCACCCCCAGTTCAACAAGTGCAACTCTCTTTCGACAGGTTTATAGATTAGGTTTTGCTTGATAAATAGATTTTATTAAAATGTTTTTAAATAAAACATTTTAAACATTTTTAAATAGTTTTAAATAAAACTACAGACAGAAGACTGCTTGAAATATAAAAACATTTCCCTAGCTCAGCCTATTATTGTGGAAAACTAGAAACCCTATGATTTTTCTGAACCCTCAGGTACAAATTTGGCTCACACCAAACACACAGGGTTGTTGTGTGGGGAGGACTAAGTGAGAAAGTTCAAGCTACAGAGCAGGTGCTTAAAGCACGTTACAGAGGGGAGCGGCTTCATCTGGGGTGTGGATGCTGCTGCTGCTAAGTCGCTTCAGTCATGTCCGACTCTGTGCGACCCCACAGACGGCAGCCTACCAGGCTCCCCCGTCCCTGGGATTCTCCAGGCAAGAACACTGGAGTGGGTTGCCATTTCCTTCTCCAACGCATGAAAGTGAAAAGTGAAAGTGAAGTCGTTCAGTCGTGTCTGACTCTTAGTGACCCCATGGACTGCAGCCTACCAGGCTCCTCTGTCCATGGGATTTTCCAGGCAAGAGTACTGGAGTGGGGTGCCACCGCCTTCTCCTATCTGGAGTGTGGACATTAGCCAAAATGCTGGCCTTCAGTGTCTCTAGACCAGGTAACAAGAGCTCCTGTAAATCCAGCTCAGAGTAGGGAGACACACTGTGGTCAGGCTCACTGGCAATCCTTCCAACCTCCAGATACCCTGGGCCAGAAATACCCTGCCACTGACAGGTCTCCATATTATGTTTTCATGGCAACTCTGTCTTTTCCTTCACTGTGTATCAACAGAAAATAATTGTTTGTGCAATTGTTTGTTTAATGCCTGTCTCTCACATCTCTCTTATTCAGACCCAGATCTTAGCAGCCCACACATTCCTCACATTCAATATCCTTGCATATGCCTTGCTGAATAAATTACCAAATCATTCAAAACAGGTTATCTCCATGTTGGGCACTGGGAACCTAAAAAAATGTATAAAAATAGGATTCCCTGACATTAAAGGGCTCTCCAGGTCCCAAGGATGACACTGATGGATACAGACATTACTGTTATAGTCTGTCTCATCCAGAAATATAAAATTAGATTTCTATCTATATATGTTATTGCCATCAACTGAAAAATGGCTGGACTGATTACCCACAAGTTTGGAGGACATGTTTAAAATCGTTTGATTTAGAATACAGGCTATACCTATATATGGAATGCTAAATTTCACAGCTGAAACTGAGATGCAGTAAAAGGACTCTTCATCAAGAAATATAAGTTGCTGTGGAAAGGGAAATAAACTGAATACTTTTCTCCTGAGTAGGTCCCCCAAATTGCAGATGGTGATTTATAATTGAGCCGTTTCTCACAAGGGCAGCTCTGTAAACTAAATCATGTTGATTCCTATCAGGAACTGGCTACTTCATGATGGTTAGTTCTTCTCAAGCAAGGTTAGATGTCAGAACTCATGATGATTCTTACTCACAGTGACAACTGAGAACCACCTATTTCTAATTCATAGGACACCCCTCCAACCTAGGTATTATAGTGCCTGTCATACAAATGAGTTAAATCAAAATCAACTGCAGCAGCCCAGCTGGGACTTGAGCCCCAAGCTCTCTGAATCAAAGGTCACGGTCTTGGCACATGGACATCCTTGTTTCTGGAACAGGAGGAAACTGGGATCTGAGACTTCACATCCTTACCCCAGAAACATCCCAGGCACTGGGACATCACCAATGAGATCTAGAGCTGAAGACCTAAGGGCCCAGACCTGGGATGCCTTAACTATTGTATGTGAGGCAAGGCTGGCAAAATAAAAAGGGCTCTCTTGGGAAAGCACATCAGTGCTCAACCCATGGAAGTTTTGAAAGAGTTCAAGTCATTTCCTACAATAAATAACAATCAGCCCCTCCAGGAGTAAACGTCTGCAGGGGAGCAAGCTGAGGCATCTCTGCTCCTGGCCCAAAGCACATTCCTCTCTCTTCCGCCCTCCTCTCTCCCTTTCCTCCCCAGAAGCTACCACTATCCTGAACTCTACAAAATACCCCCATGCTTTTCAAGTTTTACCACTTATATTAGCCAAGAAATCTATGCTTTTCTCTGACAGACAGAAGCCTTGGCAAAGTTTATGCAAAAGGAAAAGTACAGCCCAGAAAGAGGTTTAAGCAGAATGGCCTCGACTGTCACAGTTAAAACATAAATAAAATAATCATCCAGCCACTTTCTGGTGATACTAAGGAGGCGGATGGGGGAGGGAGGGCAGGGAATTAGTGATGCCTCCTGTCTTAGTCCTTTTTTAGTAAGTTCCATCTGATCTTTTCTCACCTTACAGATTTCTCCTTCTAGGGAAATGCAAAGACAGGACACCTAACTTCCAGGGTTATGTTAACATTTTATATTGAAAAAATATTCTCCTATTTACATACTCATAATTTTTACCCTAACTAACCAGAAACATGTCTACAGATTCAAATTTTTTCATTTTTCCATAACTTGCAGACAAAACAAAACTCAGAAGTGCATCTTAACCTCTCCTCTGTCCCTCCCTTCCCCTTCCCATGATGCTCTGACCCCACTCTTACTGCCCAGAAAGTCTTTATCCCCCAAGCTCGTGACTGATCCTCTCTGATCTTCCTCTTATTCACATCCTTGGTTGGCCTGCTCCCTCGAGATTTTAGTCCAGAGTCTCCATTTTTTTCCACCATGGTGGACTCAGAAATCAGATAGCTCCTTTTCTCTCTTCCTGCCCTGAAACTGTTTACAATATTTTACCTGGAAGTCTGACTAATGGAAAACACTGCACACAACATCTCCACACCACTCCTCCATTTTCCTCTTTCTGTAGTTTCAATTCTTTTTTTTCTAATAGCCACATTGCTCCAACCCATCGAATTTCCTTGTGTGGGTCTGCTGCTCTTCTGACATTCCATAATTTCTTAAGGTCATCAGAGGCACTGGTTCAACTTCCAAATGCAAATAGAAATAACCTGTTCCATGATGAATCACAATTTACACAACCAATAAATCAAATGTCAATTGCTCTCTGTGGGAAGATGGTATATCAAAGTTTCTTTTAAGCATTTGACGAAGTCCCTCCAGCAGTTAGAAGAGTCCTACATATAGCAGGTGATTCCCATTCTAGAACAGTCTCACTGTCTGTATGCATGTACACACATGCCCACACATGTGCACATACATGCACTTCTTATTACTATAGCATTTCTTAACGCTATTCACTTTTCCTTTGTAGCTGTTAATAATGACAACAATATAGTTAAACTTAACCAAGAACTTACAGTGGTTCAGTCATTGTGTTAGGCGCCTTCTATGAATCATCTCATTTAATCCTCACATCTTAGTAAAAACATTTCATAGATGATGGACTTGAGCTTAGAGAGGTTTAGTAACATGACTGTGGTCACAAAACTGGTAAGTGAAATTTCACAGAGGGTGATTATTTGACAGACATCTATCTTCCCTGCTAGACAGTAACACTTACAAGAGAAAACACGGTGTCTTTTGCGTCCACTGTTGTAGGAGTCACCATATGTTTGGAAGATACGCAACAAGAACTCCTCCTCTAAATGTGTATATGATCTTAGGCAAATGCTTCACTCTCTCCGGGGCTGTTTTCCCAGTTATAAATGAAGAGGGGGGGCTTCTGTTAAACATGACAGGCCAAACACATGTATTTTCCTGTGCTTTCATAAAGAAAAATTCTCTAACATTTCAGTAAATGAATTTTTCAATAACCCAATAAGACAAAGAGAAGGTGGAGAAGATGACAACAACAAAATTTAGAAAGGATAACAGAATTGTGATTAAAAAAAAAACAACTTATGGGTAGCAAAAAACAAAAACCTTGAAAGCTAAGCTGGAAGTGGGAGAGACCAAGAATGGAGCCTAATTCTGTAGAATATCAGAAAGGCTCAGCAACCGGAGACAAGTGCCTCTGAACACAAGGACATGGATGGGGTTGGATAGGCTGAAGGTCTAAAGAATAATTAGATTCACAAATCTCTATCCACCCTAGTCCATGCTGCCAAGCACATGCCATTCCACTCCACCAGAAGACTGGAGAGTTCAGCAGTTAGAACCAAAAGGACCCTGAACTAAGGGCCTCCAGGCACATGTTGTGGCTGCGAGTACAATGCTGAAAGCAGGGGTCCTATGCAAAAGTCCATAGACAGCTTAGTGACAGTCTCAGGTCCCTCTTTCCCAATTTACTCTATACATGCTCAAGTACCTTCCAGACAGAAAACTGGAAAAGTTTTTCCTGGGAGAAGTCAAAAGTCCAAGAGCAATGACCTACGGATATTGAAACACTTGGAATTTCCCCATTGAAACAGTCCTCTCCAGTCACCTAAGGTAGAGCCAGTCACTGACTGGCCCCACCAATGTACACAGCTTCCAATCATTGTTATCTGCTCCAATTAAAAACCAAAAAAAGCCCAAAAAACAAACAAAACAAAACAAACAAAAAAAAAAACTGAGCAGAGTGCCAAGGATCCTCAAACATTTGAGATGTCTTCTGTGAAAGGTAGAAATCAAAACAATAAACAGGAAAACAAACTCAGAGAAAACAGAGTGTGTAGGGAACATGGGAAAAAGAAATCCAGTGAAAGTTCCAGTTAATATTCTCAGAGTGATGGGAAAAGACACTGCAACCATGAAACAAGAACATGATGTTATTTTTAAAAAGGGAACATGCAGATATGAAAATGTGAACATTTAAAAATATGATGGCAAAAGTGAAAAATTCAAAGGAGGTCTGGAAAATGAAGTTAAGGAAATCTTCCATAAAGGAAGCCCAAAAAAAGGTGGGGGATAAGAGGTTGGAAGAAAAAATAAGACAATAGATCTAGGGAAAAAAACCTAATAGGAGTTCCAGAAAGGGAAGGAAGGAAGAAAGGAAATTACCAAAAAATTAAAGAAATGTTCCAGAACCAAAGGTTTGAGTGCCAGATTTAAAAGGCCCACCACAGACTTCCCTGGTGGTCCAGTGGTTAAGATTCTGCACTTCCAAACCAGGGAGTGCGGGTTCAATGCCATGCAGTGCAGACAAAAACAAAAGGCCCACCAAGTATAGTTCAAAGAAAAAAAAAATGACTCATACCAAGACCATCATCATGATGGTTCACAACACTATGGACATAGTGTGCATATGACTCACTTCCAAAGGAGAAATGCAGATCAGTCACAGGCCTGGGAGTCAGAAGGGAATCACTTTCCTCAATGGTGACCATGAAAGGGATGACAAGGTCAGAGGAAAAGTCTCTAAAATCCAGAAGGAAATGATTTACCACCCAGAATTCTACACCAAGTCACACTACTGATCCCATGTGAAGACAGAATAACACCTTCTTCAGTCACACACATTTTCAAAGTTATGCTTACCAAGTACTCTCTCCTTGTAAGGAAAGCTGCAGGAGAACAATCCTCACCCAGATGCAAACAATAAATAACAAATGAGGGATGGGGGGTTGGGAAATGGGGGCTCCAGTATAGAAAATAGGTAAAGGGAACCACTAAAATGGTGAGAGAGGGAGATTTCAGAATGAGAGCATCTGCAAACATGCCGTGTGTGTGTGTGTGTGTGTGTGTGTGCGCACATGCATGCACACGTGTGTGTGTGTCTTCTCAATTGGGAATATATGCATTCACAATAACCTGAACACTGGATGTTGACTTAACCAATGGTTAAAAAAATTTAGCCATTGAGAGGCAGAATGGATAGAAAATGTCACAGCAAGAAAGTAAATCAGTATCTTCAATAGTAGGCAATCAACAGAATACAGCCAATGCTGCAAAGTAAAAGCAAAATAACAATGTGGATGCATGGCACTTAGAAAAGTTACTATGGGAAGAGGGAAACCGGTAAAGAATAATTGTCATCACCTCTCGAATGAGGGTCAGAGGTGGAGAGACATATGACACAGGACTGCCTCTTTTTGTTATAAATCTTACAGAAAAGATTAGATTAGCTAATCTGCAGTTAAGTTTCTATTTGGATTTTTAGGACCTGTATTTTGTAACATGTGTAAATTTGAATTCCAAGTGTCTTACATGAATCCCTCTTGTTCTAATTAAACCCTCTTTCTTCACCCTTTATGGAAAGAAAATGTGCACACTGCTTCATTCATGCCCCGTGCCAAGATGACGCACACCCCATATTCTTGGAGGCTGACTGGACTCCCACGTAATTATGTACCACTCTAAGTTTTCAGGGTTCCCATCTGGGGAGAGGCTTGGAGTAGGTTTGTGTCCTAAAAGGAAATAAAGCAGGGAGGAGGTACCTTAGTGAAGCAGAACTAGAATAATTATAACAGTCAAACTACTTGTTTGAAAAAAACAATCAGAAACTTCCTTTTCCATCTCATTCAAGCCTCCATCCTCAAAGGGACCTTATGGAATTTCTTTGACCATCACTAAGCAGGGAGCATTGGCAGGACCAAAATAGGTTTATGCTCTGGCTAATTTTATTTCAAATGGAAATTTCTCTCTGGTACATTGTTTAATGATGGAAAAAAGGGGAGCCATCACATCTTGAAGCTCTCGGCCTGGCTGCTGGCTTTGCAAAGTGAGAAACAAGCTGCTGGGGGCTTCCGAGCTCATAGTCTCTGGCCCCTATGCTAGCTGCTGCCCGGTTCTCCATTCCTCTCCCCATCACAAGGCGCTGACCAGCAGACAAAGTCATCCATCTCGCTTCTCGTCTCTCTCAGCTGTCTTCACTTCACCTCCCACCCTTGGAAGTCCCAACATGGAAAACAAAAGCAGAGGTGGTCGCCTAGCCCACAAATCAATCCCCTAGGGAGCAGGGAGCAGGATTAGGAAGTAGGACAGGCTTTGTGGCAGGAGGCAAGGGTGATGGATGGAAGGGGCATGCATGCTTCTTCTCCCACGTGGGTACCAGCTTTCCTCTTAGTGATGAAGATGCATGCAGTGGAAGGGAAAAAGTCTCTCACTCAGCTTCCCTTTTGCAGTGACAGGACCTGCTCAAAAGGCCAGGCTCAAGGTGCAGGGGTCTAGAATACCTGAGAGTGTGGGTGATTTCAGACAGGAAGCCCTCAGCACAGCCCTGGTAACCAAGGCACGTGCGTGCTGCCCCCACACTCCCATCCCCACTGCAAGCCTGAAACACAAGGAGTGCAGCTTCACCATATTTTAGGGAAATCAAGCCTCTGGTTTCAGCAGTCGCTTATCTTATGGCCTAATCTCACAGCAAATAGAGCTACTTCCAGCACAATCCTAGCTCAGATGAAGAAAAAATCACAGCATGAGACGCTGTGGAGCGCTGTCCCTGTTCTCACATGTACAGTGTAACCTTCCAAGCATCTAAGGCTTCCCGCATGAATCATCATCACCCCACTCCAGACCTTCATCCAGCCGCCTCCCTGAAAGACAAACCATGTGTCACCAGAATGTATTTCATTAGCCTACAAAGGCTAATGAAATCACCTCATTTCAACACACTGTACTTTCCAAGGCTTGATGGGTTTCAAATATGTTATTGACCTGCACGAGGCTTAAATGAACCAAAAATATCAGCATTCTTTGGCGACTTCACTCCAACCACGCGATGCTTCAAAGAGGACTCTTGTGGGAGGTGCATTCAGTATCAGAGTTGGGGCGCTTTGATAGGACCCTCTCAGGAACACCCTCACAAATCTTATGGGTTCTATCCAGCAATTCTTCCTTCAGTGGGAGCACTGCGCTGGACATGCAGAAGGTTTCAGACATGGCACAAGGCCTCTTTTCTTGAGGAAGATCCCTGTGCTAAAGAAAGGAAAACAAACCTAAAACCCAGGAAAAAAAAGAAGGACAGATTCCTGGAGTGGCACAGAGCTTGAGATGAGTAATGAGGAGAAAGCAGCTCCTCCTGGCTGAGAGAACCGGAGACACTTAAGGCTGCTCTGAAATGAGCCTTGGGAAGCCGGCGCATTTACTTCCATGAGCTCAGATGTGAAAAGAGGGTTGCCAGGCAAGGGGATGGTGGGAGCAAAGGCCTGTGATGAGTCGACTTGACCCAGGAGCAGAAGGCCAGCTCTCCAAAGCATATGCCAAGGATGGCGTAATGATGGAGCCTGGTCCTGGGCTTTGGAAGTCACAAGTTGCATTTCAGTTTTCCATCAGAGTAAAGGAATTAGACTAACTGATTTCTACGATCTCTCAGTTCAGTTCAGTCACTCAGTTGTGTCCGACTGTTTGCGACCCCGTGGGCTGCAACACGCCAGGCTTCCCTGTCCACCACCAACTCCCAGAGCTTGCTCAAACTCATGTCCATTGAGTCGGTGATGCCATCCAACCATCTCATCCTCTGTTGTCCCCGTCTCCTCCTGCCTTCAATCTTTCCCAGCATCAGGGTCTTTTCTAGTGAGTCAGCTCTTTGCAACAGGTGGCCAAAGTATTGGAGTTTCAGCTTCAGCATCAGTCCTTCCAATGAATATTCAGGACTGATTTCCTTTAGGATGGACTGGTTGGATCTCCTTGCAGTCCAAGGGACTCTCAAGAGTCCTCGCTAACACCACAGTTCAAAAGCATCAATTCTTCAGCGCTCAGCTTTCTTTATAGTCCAACTCTCACATCCATACACGACTACTGGAACAACCATAGCTTGACTAGATGGACCTTTGTCTAGGGCCTCTGCAGCTTTGTAATTCCAGGAGGCTGAAAAGAGGGCTGCAGAGTCTAGAACCGGAGAGCCTGCAATGTCGGGGGAGGATCCAGGAGCTTCTCGCTGAAGCTGATGGAGCATCACTAGAGAGTGGGAATGGAACTGCGACACCAGTAGGGTTATTTATCTGCAGTGGTGGCAGCAGAGTTGAGATTAACTGGAGAGGCCACATGTTAGAGGCAGAGGTAAGGAAAGGAGGGGCTGGAGCCCAGACTTCAGCTCATAAAGTAAAGGGGAGCAAGCACCACCTTCCACAGCTTAAAGGAAAGGAAGGTAAGCAGCTTTACCACCTAGACCTGGAATGAAACTTGATAAAATCTAGCTCCTCAATTTACTCATTTTATTTTATTTTTTTAGGTTCAGATTTTATTTTGTTCACTTTTTTGACTGCACTGCAGAGCTTGTGGGATCTTAGTTCCCCAACCAGGGATCGAACACATACCCTCAGCAGTGAAAGCAGAGTCCTAACCACTGGACCTCCAGGGAAGTCTCTCAACTCACTCATTTTAAAGATAAAGAAATCGAAGTTCACATAACCAGCTGGAGACAGAGAAGGACCAGCATTCTGTTCTCCAGGTTTCCAATTCAGCATCTTCCAGGGGGGTGCCTTCTTGCTGGTCTGCCCTCCCAGGAGAGCTCACTGGCAGCTTGTACTAACCTTTGTGTTTAATTTTCTGGGCTCCTTCTCTATCCTCTGAGAGTCCCAATCCACACACTGTATCCATTGGGGATCTGTTATTAATCAAGCTCAATCAAATGTAAAGAGGAATTTATTAGCCTTCACCACGGGGAATACCACTCGAAAAACTTAAGATGTACGAACCGGGGCCAGATGGGCATCACTACTCGGTGTGTGCCGGCTGTGTGTATCTTTGTGTTATCCAAGTTCATTTCTGCATTGCCTTACATGTCAGCAGTTCTATATGTTGGGAACATGGCTGCCAGCAAATTCAACTTAGCAGACCCAGAGCAAGGGGGGAGAAGCTTCTTCTCTGTGTTCATGTATCAGTCACAGTGAAGGACCCTGGCTGGTCTTGCAATGATTACCTGCCCTCCCCTTAAGGTATCATTGTTGATGACGATTAGCCGTGCCTCGCTCACAGGATCATCCTCTAGCCAGAAGGGCAAAGTCTATTTCTAGGGGATGATACTTGGGAAAATCTTTTATATGAACAAAATGTAACAGGTGGTTTAACCTACCAAACCCATCTCTATGTGGAGATCCTCAGGAAGTTACCATTAACGTAATCCACTCCCTCTGTTCAGGGCACGTCTCCCTCATGGTAGGATGTAAGATTGGAAATACATACTGGCCTGGGCAAGCAGTTGTAAGGCCTCCTCAAACAACCATTTGCCTTTTTGCATTTCTTTTTCTTGGGGATGGTCTTGATCTCTGTCTCCTGGACAATGTCACGAACATCCATCCATAGTACTTCAGGCACTCTGTCTATCAGATCTAATCCCTTGAATCTGTTTGTCACTTCCACTGTATCATCATAAGGGATTTGATTTAGGTCATACCTGAATGGTCTAGTGCTTTTCCCTACTTTATTCAATTTAAGTCTGAATTTGGCAATAAGGAGTTTATGATCTGAGCCACAGTCAGCTCCCAGTCTTGTTTTTGCTGATTGCATAGAGCTTCTCCATCTTTGTTTGCAAAGAATATAATCAATCTGATTTTGGTATTGACCATCTGGTGATGTCCACATGTAGAGTCTTCTCTTGTGTTGTTGGAAGAGGGTGTTTTCTATGACCAGTGCGTTCTCTTGGCAAAACTCTATTAGCCTTTGCCCTGCTTCATTTTGTACTCCAAGGCCAAATTTGCCTGTTACTCCAGGTATTTCTTGACTTCCTTCTTTTGCATTCCAGTCCCCTATAATGAAAAGGACATCTTTTCTGGGTGTTAGTTCTAGAAGGTCTTGTAGATCTTCATAGAACTGTTCAACTTCAGCTTCTTCAGCATTACTGGTCGGGGCATAGACTTGGATTACCGTGATATTGAATGGTTTGCCTTGGAAATGAACAGAGATCATTCTGTCATTTTTGAGATTTCATCCAAGTACTGCATTTCAGATTCACTTGTTGACTGCGATAGCTACTCCATTTCTTCTAAGGGATTTTTGCCCACAGTAGCACATGTAATGGACATCTGAGTTAAATTCACCCTTTCCAGTCCATTTTAGTTCGCTGATTCCTAAAATGTCGATGTTCACTCTGGCCATCTCCTGTTTGACCACTTCCAATTTTCATACCTGTATACTAAACATTTGTTTACTCAGCCTAGAGGCAGTGTTTGAGGTATAAATGGATTCTGGGGCCTACTGAAGTCATTCTGCAGTTCCAGAGAAATCACCACTTTATAGGAGGAGCAGGTGTAATGGGAACTCAGCAGCCATTTTGTACCAGACTTTTGTATGTAAATGTCACAGTTCTCTTGCATCCGCCACCGTTTGGCGCCCTAGAGCCGCTTAACCATCACCAGGCATCCTGTGGTGTCTAAAATAAACACCTTGAGGATCCCTGGTACACAGCTGGTAGGAATGTAAATTGGTGCAGCTGCTATGGAAAACAGTATGGGTTCCTTTAACAATTAAAAATAAAAATACCATACTATCCAATGATTCCACTTCTTGGTATTTATCTGAAGGAAACAAAAACACTAATTCAAAAGATATATGCATTCCAATGTTCCAAAGTTCATAGCAGCACTATTTATAATAGTCAAGATATATAAACAACATGTGTCCATCAGGAGATGAATGGATAACGAAGATGTGGCACGCGTGCGCGCACGCACACACACACACACACACACACACACACACATACACGATGAAATATTACTCAGCCATAAAAAAGAATGAAATTTTGCTATTTGTGGCAACATGGATGGTCCTGGTGGGTATTATGCCAGTGAAATAAGTCAGACAGAGAAAGATAATTACTGGATGATTTCACTCTTATATGAAATCTAAAAAAATAAATAAAACAAACAAATATAACCAACAAAAAACAAAAAGACAAAAAGGCTCCTTGATTCCTGCCTACATTTTTCTGAACCATTCACTCTTGAAAAATATCTATTTAATTGCAATTCCTTAAGAGAACAGACTAAACCAATTAACTTCGATTCTTTCTTATCTTGGTATGACTTGAGCCTCCATCTCTTAGGCGAGACCACCTCCTCACTCTCCCAATCTGTTACCAGCCCCCTGACAACCTCCTCGTCTCCTCAAGTCTCTTGTCCTCCTGCGATGATGGACATTCTAAAGTGTAAGCCTGATGGTGACTTTTCCAGTCCCCCATTGGCCTTAAGAGAAATCCAATTCCTGAACATAGTGTAAAGGGTGCTTCAGGATTGGCCCCGCCTCATCTCACTTATCTTCTGTTTAGCAAACTTTGTCTTGTGGAACATGCTAGAGCCTACCTAACCACTTTCAGATCCTTGAATTTATAGCTTTTCTGTATTCCCCTTTCCCCGATTAACTCTTACTCATTTTCATGCCTCATCATAACCATCAGCTCCCCAAGTGTCTTCTATGACCACCACTCACCTGGACTGTTTTGCTGTTGGACATTCTCATAGCACTTTGTGCAACTGTGTGCTCAGTCAGTCTATCACGTCCAAAGCTTTGTGACCCCATGGATTGCAGCCCACCAAGCTCCTCTGTCCATGGAATTTTCCAGGCAAGAATACTGGAGTAGGGTACCATTTCCTACTCCAGGGGGTCTTCCTGACCCAGAGATTGAACTCAAGTTTCCTGAATCTCCTGCATTGGCAGATGGATTCTTTACCACTGCAGCACCATATCGTGTTTGCTCATTTTCAGTGAATTCTGGATATATCACAAAGAAAGCAGGAAAAATTGATTCAACTGAGCTGTGCTCACTCACAAATAAGAGGTAAAGACAATAGTCTCCAGATAACATTCTCCTTCTTGGCTGGTTCTTTGGGATGAATCTACAGATGATGGGCTTCCCTGATAGCTCAGCTGGTAAAGAATATGCCTGCAATGATGGAGACCTGGGTTCGATCCCTGAGTTGGGAAGAACCCCTGGAGAAGGGAATGGCTACCCACTCCAGTATTCTGGCCTGGAGAATTCCATGGTCTGTATAGGCCATAGGGGTCGCAAAGAGTCAGACATGACTGAGCGACTTCCATTTCACTTCACTACAGATGACTACCAAGGCTACAGGACACGCAAAGGCACTTTCCACCCAATTTCTCAGCTCACCCCACTCCCCACCTTTGCCATTATTTGAGCAGAATATGACCAGCCTGGCTGGTCTTTAGTGATTAAGGGACTAGAGTTGTCCCCACTGTTAGGAGGAAATTAAAAGAATATTTAGCAACATTTCTCCCTAAGGGTTTGGGAACCAGAGGCCTCTCATGAGTTTCTAAAGCCATTCTACTTCCGCCAAGGAGATTTTTTTTTTACAAACGATCTCAGAAGAACAACACAGATCTTATATTTTCATGAAAGAGAAAAGGCAGAGTGAATCTATGCAATTGGTCCTTCCAAGGGTCCTTCTTGATAGCAAAACAGAGCATTCCTGTGGACAACACAAAATAACACATAATACAGAGAATCATCTTCCCTTGGCAATCTAAATAAAACCTGGGACAATTTCATAATTTCCTCATTATGCTCAATTCATGGAGCTTGGGTAAGATTTACATGCCATTTTCAGATCAAAAGCTCTAAGCTATCTAAGTAGATATTTCATACAGCATACATGTCTTTTTTTAAGCAAAAATAAATTTGTAGGACCTTTCCCATTGGAAAATAAAATATATTCATTATGTATATTCAAAAATTTGATATTCCTAAAAAAGAAAGTAAATAAAACTCAGAATTTCAACACTCAAAAGTATCAGTGCTATTTTTTGAAAAAACTGCAAGCCAAGCTGAGTTTTATTGTTCCGCCAATCACAAATTCTCTCAAGCCTTCCCACATGCAGAGCTTTTTGTCTGAAAGACTCTTCTCACTCCTCCAAATCCCTGCTTTTAACCTCCTTCCCTGGTCATAGGTTAGACATTATTACTGACTAAATTAATTATTAAGTAATGATGTCACTGATAATATGATACCATGCAATAAAATTCAGCAAAGCACACTGCAGCACAATACAATATAATAATTATTTGACATAATTTCCACCAGGAACCCCCCACACACACCTGACTCCCCAAGGCCAGGGTGGTTGGTCTTGCCTTGTACTCCCAAAGCACCAATCACAGAACTGTTCACCCTGTCATAATGCAATTACTACTGATTCTTCTCTTTCTCCCACCAGCCTGTAAGCTTCATGAGGGTAGGGGTCAGTTCCATATAGTTCACTGCTGTCATAAGTACCCAGCATCATCCATTGTCTCTCTAGGTAAAGGGTAACTCCATATATTGTTCTATAAACTGCTTGTTTCTCAGTGATAGATAGTGAACATACTTCTGTGTCAATCAAGATAGAGCTATATTGTTGCTCTAAATGACACATGCCATTGCATGGAAAGCATAATTTCTTCAACCAAGCTTGTACTGACTGCTCCTGTAACATTCAATGAGACCGGAGTATCATTTCTTACAGAACTTCGGGTTCAACAGGGATCACTGGGCTGTGAGTAAGAATCTAGGGATTCTGATATGATGAAATTTAACACAAGAGTATTCTTAAACCTTCCACCTGACCCAAAGTTCTTTTGCTCTTGTTCTATTACTTCCTATGTCATACCTGCATTTTGATGGTTAATCGTCCCCAGGTTCATGACCTTCAGCTAAATGATGCAACAATGTTTTAAAATATGTAGTATTTTCTAAGCATCTGCAAACTGCTATTTAGTAACGTCAGCCTAGGGAAAAGATGCCATTCTGAGAAAAATACTTTACCTAGAAGAGACCATGAAACAGATAACCCACACTGACAAAGTAAAACTGATCTTTTTTGTACATTACCTAAAACACTTCTAAGAATTGAGCACATTTCAGCCTTAGAGATGAAACAGTCCACCTATGCCCTATCAAGTTGGATCCACAGAGCTCCTGTTATAAACCCAGGACCATGCTAAGTACTATGGAAAGGAAAAGTCAGATCTTTTTGCTCTGGGAAGGTTTAGAGTATTTTTAAAGGATAAGATGTTTACATCAAAAGCTTTGGACCCCCAACATTCAATTCAGAGCCCTGCAAATGTACAAACACACTTGCATTCATGAACAAACATGACCCACCTTCTCCTGGAAAAGCAGGTGAGTCAAAAAGGCTTTCAAAATAATTCAAGGACTTAGGGGGAAATGACTCATTCACATTAAGAAAGGAGTCTTTAGCGCTACTGAACCAAGGCAAGAGGAAGCTGAGCAAGGCTGTAGGGCATCATTTTTCTATCTAAACATAAATATTATCACTTTTTGCCATGTCAAGATGTAGACACACAGCTAAGTAATGTCCGGAGCTTCTTGTATCAATGCCATCAAACATCGTGATAATGACATCAAACATTTACATATTTCCTGCCCTCAAGGTGTTCGAGGCTCTTTACAAACTTTTTAAAATTTATTTTCAATTGGAGGATAATTGCTTTATAATATTGTGTGGGTTTCTGCCATATAACAACATGAATCAACCATAAGTTTACATATATCCTTTCCTCTTGAACCTCCCTCCCAGCCTCCCCCTATCCCACCCCTCTAGGTTGTCACAGAGCATCAGTTTGAGCTCACTATGTTACATAGCAACTTACAAACTTTTTTAAAGATAAAACATCTTATGGCTACCAGAGAAGACATCTCCTTCTGCTGGACCTGAAGCAAGGCATGCCTGGGGACATGGCACAGGAATTTCTGCCTATGGGAGTGGCCAATAGAGGAAGATGATGGATAAAATGGAAGATAATGGATAAAGATTGGGATTGACATATATACACTATTACATTGGAGAAGGGCATGACAACCCACCCAGTATTCTTGCCTGGAGAATCCCATGGACAGAGGAGCTTGGCTGGCTACAGTCCGTGGGGTTGCAAAGAGTCGGGCATGACTGAAGCAACTTAGCACACACAGGCATGCACTACTACATATAAAATAGATAACTAATAAGGACCTACTGTATAGCACAGGGAGCCCAACTCAATACTCTGTAATGACCTATATGGAAAAAGAATGGATATACGAACATGTATAACTGATTCACTGTGCTATACAGCAGAAACTAACACAACACTGCAAAGTAACTACACTTCAATAAAATTTTTTTTATGTATATAAACAAAAATCTCCCTGACACACTAGTTCAAGTAGTGACTGGTATTCCCTCCCTGTAGCAGAGACCACGGGAGTTCAACAAATCAGGAGTGTTGAACAAATCAACACTTTGAGTGTTCAACAAATCATATGTGTTCAGTCCTGTCCAACTCTTTGTGATGCCATGGACTGTAGCTCGCCAGGCTCTTCTGTCCATGAGATTCTCCAGACCAGAATACTGGAGTGGGTATCCATTCCTTTCTCCAGGGGATCTTCCCGACCCAAGGATCAAACCCTTGTCTCTTTCCTCTTCTTGCATTGCAGGCAGATTCTTTACCACTGAGCCACCAAGGAAGCCCTCTTTAGTCCAGCAAGACTGGAAGCAAAAGCTGGTCACACAACCAACACATGTGATTGAATCCAGCACTCTTTTCTTCCTCTGAATTATCCCTCTACTTCTGATTCAGTTGCCTGCTATGGGAAAGTCTGTTATTGATAGTTCTCATTAAATTCTCCACATGCCCCCCAGTACTTCCCAGACACCCTTAGAGTTAGATCAGGGCCCACTGACTAGTTCTGGTCAACAGACAATGAGCGGAAGTGAAGTGTGTCACTTGGGAGTTAAAATCAATGCCTTTGCTGTCACTCTCTGCTGCAGCAACTTGGGAGGCTACATGGTGAGAAGGAGGCCTCACAAGATGGAAGCCTCACAAGATGGCGGCCTCACAAGATGGAGGAATGTGGGAGCAAGGAACCAACTCACCAAATGGAGAACTCCATCTAATCTGAGTCCGACTGTGGCTGTGAAGGAAGCTTTCATTGGGCCATGGGGACGTCAGGTTTACCTGTCACACAGCACAGCCTACCCTCTCTTGCCAGATACTGTCTACTAGCCATTCCCTCCTGACAAAGTCCCGGTATTGTACATGGTTCACGCTCTGCTTGACCACAGGCTCAGAGCAAGTGATGCCTCTCCAGCCTAAGGGGTCATGAATGGATCTCAGCCAATAGCAGTGGTTTTATTTGCCTTGCCAGAGATTGATTAAGGCTTGGACATGTGATCCTATTCTGGACAAGGGGTTAAAAGGGAAATCTCCTGGGGGAAATTCTGGGGAAAACTTTATTTACTTTTAAAAAGAAATATGTGTGAAGAAGTCATCTCTGTTATGTCTCAAGATGCAACTCATGCGGAAGTGATGCGTGGCACCACCGCAGCCGTCTTACAACCATGAGGCTGAGGCAAAAGCCAACATGGAAAAAACAACAGAGGAAAAAATGTGAACATAGCATGAGTTCTTGAAATAATTGAGCCATAAATTAATCAACTCTGTAGCCACTTTGATCTTTTTGTTATTTGAGATGTGAAAAATACCAGCCATTCAAGTTAGCAAATCTCATCCCTCGCTGCACATTAGGAAAAGCTGGGGAACATTTGAATGCCAATGCTCCAGTTCCCCCCACCAGAGATTCCGGTTTATCAGACAGTGGGGCAGCCCAGACAGCTCTCTTAAGCTCTCAGCTAATTCTAACATACAGTCAGAATGACAGATCACCGCAAGAATTCAAGCTTCCTGAGGATACAATCTACATCCTTCCAATATTTGATGCCTCTGTGAGCACCAGACATAGAGCCTAGTGTGTAAACAGTCTCCTCCGTAATTGGAAAACAATAACTTATAATGCAGGTAATCTGGCCTCATCTCTCTGGAGGTATATTTTCTTGTACAGGAACCAAACTGTGTCTTAGAAGGAGATTAGTCATGACTGGTACCAGGGGCCCAGGAAGCAGGGTGAGAAGCAGCTCTCTGCTAGATGCCCAAGGCCTTGGGCACACAGGGTGCCCTTCACTGCCTGACACCCGACTTGCTTCTCTGTGCCTTCAGCACTCAACCCTTCATGTTTCCCAGGCCTGTAGGATTTTCTGGTCATGTCTGGGCAGATGTTTTTCTGTGTCTGCTGAAACCTGGAAGAGTGAGATTCGCCAACATTGCCACCAACTAACAGAATAAACACCAATCTGGTGTTCCTTTACTTTGAAGCATCCACGTAAAATAAATTATTTCTCTACTGTATGCTCGAATTCTGCATAGCCAGTGAAGCATAGCCTGGGTCTCAGAGAGCAAACAGCCTGGACCTGGAAACAGCCCCCATCCCCACCCACCTGCCCACCGGGAACTAGGGCAGACTTCCTTTCAAAGATGAGAACTACCTCTCTCTCTCCTCCAATTTTCCTAGAACCAGAAGAAAAAGCCCTGAAAACCCTCCACCCACCTGTTCATATTTCTTTTCCTTCCTAGAGGAACAAAGAGGCTGAGGTTCTCTATAGCTCTTCCAAAACAACCTGAGCCTGACTGTAAATCCTCCATACGAATAACGACTGACCTCTGTTACCACTTATTCTGCACAAGGCACTGGGCTGGGAGCTTCAGGCATTGATGCAAGGGAACAATTTTATACCCATTTTTCAGTCAAAGGAACAGGGACCAAAAAACCGAGCAACATGTCTGTGATTACTTCCCTAACATACCGATTAGGTATTACAGAGTTACAAAACTTCCCCAAACTTCCTGAAAATTCAAGCCTGGCTCAGGTATGCATTTTCCCCCTCTTGGCTATGAGCCTTCTGCTTTTGTGGGGTGGGGGTGGGGGGGCGGCGCTCAGTCATTCAGTCATGTCTGACTGTTTGTGACCCCATGGACTGTAGCCTGCCAGGCTCCTCTGTCCATGGTATTTTCCAGGCAAGAATACTGCAGTGGGTTGCCATTTCCTTCTCCAGGGGATCTTCCCAGGCCAGGGATCAAACCCGTGTCTCCTGAGTCTCCTGCATTGGCAGGCTAATTCTTTACCACGGAACCACCTGGAAAACCCCTCTTCTTTTGTCATCACCTGCAGACTGATGTTTTTCCATGTTTCTGGGATTCCTGATTCTGGCTGTTGACTAAGGCACCCCTGTTGTCTGCCACTTGGCCTTTCCTGCCCCAGCAGTTTAGCTCTGGCCTGTGCACGGGGCAGAAGCAGTGTTCCAAGTAAAAGTGAAGTATGTAACAACTCTTAACCTAAGGCATAGCCTTGGAATTGACCCAGTATCATTTTCCCTGCATTCTGTTGGTTGGAGCTAGTCACAAGGCTACCTCAGATTTACAGAATTGGCAAACAGAATCTATCCCTTAATGGGAGGAGCAAAGAGACACTGCAAAGGGCATAGATTTGAGGAAGCTATTAATCTTCCACAGTTAAACTTGATGAAACTAGATTGGTACCTAGGCAGCATGGATTCAGGTCCTAAACTCTACCCACTACACACTCCAGTAACTGCTCACACTCCCAGATACCCAGATACTCTAGTTTTGGTTTGAGCTACCCACATGTACTCCTTCCAAGTTAAACTTCCTAGATATTATGCAAACATATGTTCAGTGCCACCTCTATAAGCAATAATTTATACCTTAGTCAGCCATTCCAAAAACTGGAGTTAACAGAAGGCGGAAATATGTAAGTCTTTTTAAAGCCAATCTCAATTCTACCCAACTAAACGTTGCCACTGCTGAAACGTCAAGAATCAACGATATCATAAACAATATCCACAGGATTATGTGCTGTGATAAAACTAAGTGCTAAGAAATAAAGAGTCCATTTACATAGAACTGCAAGAGAAATCATCAGCTAGTGAAGGATTTTCAGAATAGCAGCTTCCCTCTCACTGAGAGTAGAGTTCACCTGAAATGAAGAACTCAGTCCCTGAATGGACAGCTCAGGACTCGGACTGTAATTTCCAAGTGAGCTGTTACCCAAAACTCCATCATGTAAGGACAGTTTGACGTCCTTGAACTCCCAGGACAAGCACACTTCATTTTTCTACAAATTACCTCCAAACAATTACATTTGTATTGCACTCATGTCCTGTAGTCCAAACTCTAGTTCTTCCAAATTGTCTGCAATAGGAAACATAACTAACTCCTTCCCTGCGAGAATTTTTTTTTTTGCAGGGGGGCAGGGGGATGTGTTGGAGAAGGCAATGGCACCCCACTCCAGTACTCTTGCCTGGAGAATCACATGGAAGGAGAAGCCTGGCAGGCTGCAGCCCATGGGGTTGCAAAGAGTCGGACACGACTGAGTGACTTCACTTTCACGCATTGGAGAAGGCAATGGCAACCCACTCCAGTGTTCTTGCCTGGAGAATCCCAGGGACGGCGGAGCCTGGTGGGCTGCCGCCTATAGGGTCACACAGAGTCGGACACGACTGAAGCGACTTAGCAGCAGCAGCAGCAGGGGGATGTGTATGTTGACATCTTTTAAGCAGATTCTTAGGAACTGAACTTGTTACACAGTCTGTCAGTCTGCTTGGAATGTGTGAGGAAATCTTATTGCCTGGAGCTCACTGAGAAGACCTGCACCCACCCTCATGGCCCCAAGAGGTCCAGATGGAGCTTTGCTGAGTGGTTCCAAGACTTTTCCACATTTTCAAGGTAGAGGGAAATTGTGCCTGGAGCAAAAACATCGAGATCATGTTTCTCACATCTTCCTTCTCTTTCTCCCAAATAAAAATATTAAGAAGATACTGAGAGATTTATCTCATCGAAAGAGAGAGAGAGACTGAAAATGAGAACCCCTCTTGGCAGCCAAAAGAATCCAAATGGATTTCGGTAATAAGGGATTTGAGCTTTCTGGTGCCATAGGCATTGTGCCTGATCTAAATACTCTCTCCAGAGAGTAAAGATGAATATTGTATATTAATGCATATATACAGAATCTAGAAAGATAGTACTGACTATCCTACTTGCAGGGCAGCAAAGGACGCAGACATTTTGGGCACAGTGGGGGAAGGAGAGGGTGGGATGATATGAAAGAACAGCATTAAAACATATACATTACCATATGTAAAATAGATTGCCAGTGGGCACTTGGTGTATGGTGCAGGGAACCCAAAGCCAGTGCTCTGTGACCACCTAGAGGGGTGGGATGAGGAGGGAGGTGGGAGGGGGGTTTAAGAGGGAGGGGACATATGTGTACCTAATGCCAATTCATGTTGATGCATGGAAAAAACCATCACAATATTATAAAGTAATTACCATCTAATTAAAAAAAATTTTTTAAGAGAGAAAAGAATGATTGTTTAAATTATAAAACAATAACAAAAACAATGACATTAAAAGAAAACAAATAAATAAATGCTCTCTTCATTCCTTCTCTGTTTCAGGCTGGTGTGTGCTCCCAGTTCCACAGACCCACCTCGCCTTTCTGCAGACTGCTGGCCCATCCCACTGCATTTAGACTGCCCCACACACCTACTCCCCTGACCCTTCAGTACTTGACACTCCCCGAGGTTCACTGGGTGAGCTGCCCCAGGACTGGCTGAGGGCTCTGCGCTCACCTATGGCTCAGGCGAGTGCCTCCCAAATGCACAGCATCATCGCCATCCCGAGGGAGCCGCTCCCAAGTTGCAGACTCTGGTCCTGACTCATCAGAGTCCCCATGGGAGAGGGCTGGGCATGTCTACTTCGAGAAGGTTCTTCTCAGGACTTCCCAGTTGGCCAGGGGACTGGGACTCTGAGTTTCCACTGCAGAGGGCGTGGGTTCAATTCCTAGTCAGGGAACTAAGATCCCACATGCTGTGTGGTGTGACCAAAAAACAAATAACAGAAGGCTTTCCTCATCATTTTGATGATCAGCCAGGTTTAGAAACAACCAGAAAATCTTTGAGGAACCAGATACTGCTAAAAAGACACAAAATAGAGACTCTGATCTGGAAGGGCTCTGGGGGCCACATCACGCACCCAGACTTCATCAGGAGGACTGTGTGTGTGTGTGTGTGTGTGTGTGTGTGTGTGTGTGTGTGTGTATGTGTGTGTGTGTGTGTTCAGTCATTCAGTCATGTCTGACTGTTTGTGACCCCATGGACTGTGTGGCCTGCCAGGCTACTATGTCCATGGTATTTTCCAGGCAAGAATACTGGAACGGGTTGCCATTTCCTACTCCAGGGGATCTTCCTGACCCAGGGATCAAACCTGTGTCTCTTGCATTTCCTGCATTGGCAAGCAGATTCTTTACCACTGGGCCACCTAGGAAGCGAGGAGGACCCTGGTGGCCCATAAAGCTACATCATTATCAATTGCTATTAGCCTTAATTTTTTTGTCATAAACCCTACATTTTCAGGGGCACATAGAAGAAAGCCTTCCTGGTAGATCTCAACATTTTCAAATCATTTTTTTCCAGGAATCAGTCCATGATGAGATAGGCAATGACCGGGTTCGTCCTTCCCCGTGGTTCAGAGTCACAGATCACTGTGGTGGAGTCTCATCACCATAGACTGTCATGAGAATTTCTGATCCTCTCTCTCTCCCTAGGTCACCTGGAAAAGCCAAGGTTGACTGTTGACCCCTGGGGACATTTGTCAATGACTAGAGACTTTTTAAAAAAACTTTTATTTTGTATTGGGGTATAGCCAATTAACAATGTTGTGATAGCTTCAGGTGAACAGCAAAGGGACTCAGCCATACATATACATGTATCCATTCTCCCCCAAACTCCCCTCCCATCTAGACTTCCATATAACATTGAGCAGAGTTCCATGTGCTGTGCAGTAGGTCCTTGTGGGTTATCCATTTTGAATATAGTGGAATGTGCATGTCCATCCCAAATTCCCTATCCCTCCCAGCCCCTGCAGTCTCCTCCCTACCCCAGCAACCATAAATTCGTTCTCTAAGTCTGTGAGTCTCTCTCTGTTTTGTGAGTTCATTTGTAGATCCCCATATAAGGGATGTCATATGATATTTGGAGTCATTTTTGTTCGGTTTGGTTTGGTATAACTTGGGGTAGGGTTTCCACTGCTATCTAGTGGATAGAGATTAAGGATGCTACTCAACCTGCTCTGATGCACAGCACAGCCCCCCACAAAGAATTATCCAACCCGAAATGTCAGTTATACCCAGTGTGAGAACCTCTGGCTTAGAACAATATTCTGCACTGCATTTAATCAGCTACTAGTAACCTTCTTTTAGTTCTAACTGAATGAAAATCCTTCTTTATTCTGATGGTGGAGTAGTCAATGGGACAGATATAGTTGCCACAAACCTTTTATTCATTCACTCAATGTCTTAAATTCCAACTCTGTGCAAGCATCCTGCTGGGAAGAGAGGTTTAGAGCAAAGAAGACAGGGTTCCTGCCATTGTGGAGCTGACAACACTTCTGGGGAGACAGGTACTAGGTAAAGAATTATCAAAACCAGGGTAAAATTGCAACTGTAAGCGCTTTCCTGTGTGAGAGTGAGTGATGGTGGGATTCTACTAGGGGTGTGTGTGTGTGTGTGTGTGTGTGTGTGTGTGTGTGTGTGCGCGTCGGGGGCAGGGGGAGAATATCAGGAGGAGCCTCCCTGAGGAAATGGTGGTTGGGCTGAGATATGCAGGGTGCATAGGAGTTCACTGGAGCAAGAGAAGTGAAAAGTGTATTCATGGCAAAGGAAAGAAGGCAAAGGTCATGGAAGCAGGAGGTGATACATACAAGGGGCTGAGATGTGGACAAAGAAAATGAGGATGGCATCAGAAGAGGCTGCAGAGGGACTTCCCTGGTGGTCCAGTGTCTAAGACTCTGAGCTCCCAATGCAGGTGGCCCAGGTTCGATACCTGGTCAGGAAACGAATTCCTACATGCAGCAACGAAAGATCCCACATGCGGCAACTAAGACCCAGGGTAGTCAAATAAATGAATAGTTTTTAAAAAAGAAGAAGAGGCTGGAGGGGGATGTAGAGTGGAGACCGTGAGAAGCTTTGGCTTAGGGAATGTTCACAGGGTGAATCTTTTTCTTAACAGCAACGGGAAATCATTCAAGTCTTTTAAACTGGAGCTGGGGATCATGAAGGATTGAGATCTCTCCTTGTCCAATGGCTCCCAACCTGGTTCACACATAAGAAAAACACTGGGGGAGACCTTTAAAAATAAACATCTTCTGACCCCACCCCAGATCAAATGAATCAGAATTTCTAGGGTGTGTCCCAGAGATCAATCATTTTTTATAAGGTTGAGGAACAATGTTTTAAGCTGTCACAAACCCCACATTCCTATATAGCTCTATAATCCATCACATAGTTCATTAATATATGCCTGAGGATGACTAAAGATGAAGTTACCCAGAGGCATCTAGAACCTTCCATGGATGGAAAAGTGATTCCAGGCTAAGTTTTGGGGTCAGGAAGATGGCTTTATTAGCAGAAGGCCTTGCTATAGCTTACCAGCCTATGGTAGGTACTATTCTAATTCTGGTCTTTACAAAACTACTAACCGCCTCTAGAATACAGTTAATCCCATGAGTTTGGAAATCTGCAAATGCCAAGGAGCTGCTGTATTTAGAAGATGCAAATGTTGAGGTAGAAATCAGATTCACATGATGCAGGAAAGCAACAGTAAAAGTGGGAAAAAGAAAAGTTGAACTGAACAGCAGACTTGCTGATCATGAGGAGAGACGTTATGTTTTTAAGTAATTTCAAGGGGAGTAGGGATGGAATTCATTTCTGAAGTTTGGAGTTTCGATGTTGCCTGGAATTACAAATAATTTATGAAGTTAGGAGAGATCCTTTAATTGAGTGCGCCCAGGCAAAGGGAGTGGTCTTTCGCTAACTTACCCCTTTACGGTACAAGGTAGGCACTAAACCACAGTGAACGTGACAGAGATCATTTCACATCACAGTAAAACCTATTCTAAGCACCAACAATAAATAGGCTATATTTTGAGCTAATAAAGGCAAGCAGAGACATGGGAAGGTTTTCAACACAACGTATTAGACCAAACAGTACAGCTAACTCAATTAAACAAAACTACTTCCATGAGGTCAGCTTTATCCCAGCAGATAATTCATTTGCTTCGGTTCATCATGCACACAGAGCACTGGTTATTAGAGACACCTGGGAACTACAGCACGTCCCAGTGGAGTTCATGACCTTGACCCCTGGTCAAGGCCACTGGCAAGATGAGTAGGAGGTAACCAATAATTCCTTTTTGTTGTTGTTCAGTCACTCAGACGTTTCTGACTCTTGGTGTCCCCATGGACAGCAGCACACAGGCTTCCCTGTCCTTCACCATCTCCCGGAGCTTACTCAAACTCATGTCCATCGAGTCAGTGATGCCATCCAACCATCTTGTCCTCTATCATCCCCTTCCCCTCCTGCCTTCAGTCTTTCCCAGCATCAGGGTCCACATTGCTTTGTTGTGGCTTATATAAGAATGGTGGGAGAGGGGCAAAAGAAAACCATGCATCTAGCTTCTTGGGTCAGACTCAGGCCCAAGTACTCCGGCTTGTGACACAAAAGTCCAAAACAGACCAAGAATCTTTTCAGAAGCTTCCACTTGAGGATGCTCTCAAAGTATGATACTTAGCTAATATTCTATGATTCTACGACAACAGATATCTAAGGTTAAGGGAAATCTTAGAGCAGTTTGCAGGGTAGTAACAGAGACACAGACATAGAGAACAGACTTGTGGACACAGCAGGGGAAGGGGAAGGTGGGACAAATGGAAAGAGTAGCGTTGACATATATACACTACCGTATGGAAAACAGAGAGCTAGAGGGAAGCTGCCGTGTAGGGTAGGAAGCTCAGCCCAGGGCTCTGTGATGACCTGGAGGGGTGGGATGGGGGTCAGGGTGGGAGGGAGGTTCAAGAGGAAGGGGATACATGCATACATATGGCTGATTCATGTTGTTGTACATCAGAAACTAACACAACATTGTAAAGCAATTATTCTCCAATTAAAAAAAAAATGGTAACAGAGCAAAGGAGAGAACTCAGGCAACAGAGATACTCAGAAATTGGAACATTTTGACCAAAAGAGAGGCTGATTCTTATTTTTTTTATTCAGATTGTTTGTAAAATAAAATAGTAAGAACCCTGGGAACCCTTTAGTAACCCACTGATCTATACCCTTACAAGCCAAATTCTTCCAATGATATAAATTTCACTACCCATCACAACCCATCTATTTTTTTCCCCAACACTACACACGAGGGTTAAAAAGGGTCAAATCGCTATCAGGATCACAAACTATGATATCACAAATTAAACAGAATTTTCTCCAGACAAGGAAAAAAATTATAAGCATTTCACAAGAATTGCTTTTTTATTATTTTTGTCAATCAATTGATTAATAGTGAGCCATACATAAGGGGCTTGTCTGGTGGTTCAAACAGTTAAGAATCTGCCTGCAATGCCGGAGCCCGGGATTCAATCCCTGGGTTGGGAAGATGTCCTGGAGGACAGCATGGCACCTCATTTCATATTCTTGCCTGGGGAATCCCCAGGCTTCTTGAATCCCCAAGATTGTATCCCCAATTGATTGAATCCCCAAGCCCACCAGGTTCTAGGATTGCAAAGAATCACACATGAGAGCGACTAACACTTCCGCACGTTCACACGTCTCATACACAAGGAATTTTGGATTTATAAGATGAATTGTGACTTCAAGCATTAAAGGGGAAAACTCCATTTAATTATGGATTTCTGTAGGATGTGTATTTGCACTTTTGCTTTACCTTTAACACATGTTCCTCTCAACTGAAGGATAAATGCAGATGACATTTACAGAAGGCACACACTGTAATTTCCAGACAATGAAGCATTTTTCCTCTTTTGATTAAATTTATAGTTCCATCAGAAAATGACTAGGTGGTTTTGTTTATATTTTATTTGCATCTGAATGATGCAGGTAACAGGTGATGTTCCTGGAAGGAACCCCATTTCCAACCAAAGAGGCCAGTGTCCTTGTATTTGGGCAAGTTTTTGCTATGGATGAGAGCAATTACCCCAACAAACAGCAAATCAAGTGGATAAACTTTTAATAAAAGAACAAGCCCATATACTCTGTATGTATTTCTTGACCAAGCAACTTAACTTTTTAAAGGTTTGATTCTTTGTATATATACAGTTTCATTATTTGAGAAATGCCCTAATACATCAGAAAGAAAGCAAAGTTAATGACTGACATGCCAGGCTGAGGAATGGAGAATCAGAGAACACACAGGACTTGTTGTGCTTTCGTCTTCCTCTTTGTCTGGAGGCCCAGATCTACTGTCAATCACACAATCGATGAACTGTAACTAATTGATTTCCTAAGACCCACTGAGACATGACAGGAAGCTATGAGATTATTCCCACCTTATGTTACAACTTTATTTCCATGCACTCCTTAAACAGTGACTAAAATTCTACTGTTTAAGGTCTATTCTTTCCCAGGCACCATTCTAGGAACTAAGGAAACAAAATCAACTTGTCTTCATCAGATCTGGTCTAATTGTGGGTTTGCAGACATAAATAAGGACACTCGAAGGCATTAACTTCCTAGGGTGGGATTTGCTCAGAATGTCTTGGGGCTTCATAGCAGAGGAAACATTTATTGAGGGCTTCCCAGGTGCCAGGAATTTTACATGGATTATTTCATTTAACTCAAAAATGAGCAGGGTACTTATAATCTCCACATTCTAAAGAGGAAGAAATTGAGCTCTAGAGAGTTTCAGGAAGCTACTCTGGGTTACACAGAGAATAAACGATGACACCAACATGTGGACTGGAATTATCTGCCTCCAAACTCTCTTCTCTTGATTTCCCTGCAACAGAATCCTGCAAAGCAGAAGTGGTGAGTCTCATCTTGAATGAGGTCTGAAAGAAGAAAGCAGGACAGGCTTCATGGAGGAGGTGGCTCTTGAGCCAAGTTTAAAAGATGAGGGTGTACACTGGTAGGCAGACCCAGGAGAGGGCAGCATGAACAAGACAGAGATGCAAACATCTTAGCCCTCAGGGAAGTTTCAGGGCAAGGTCTGGAGAGATGGCAAGCCACGCACTGGAGATACCCACGGGGCCAGACTGTGGAGAACATTAAATCCAAGCTAAGGAGCACAGACCTGGTCCACAAGCAGTGGGAAGCCACCCAAGGGTTTTAGGCAGGTACATTAACATGGTCATATTAGCATTTTAGAATTATCTGGTGACACAGTGGAAGATGCATTAGAGGGATATCAGATGGAAGGCAAGAAGATCAGGGAAGAAATCATCACATTAGTATGGGATAAAATCACTAATACAGCAGCCCTGGGGATAGAGAAGAGAGGATAAATTCAATTAATAGAGTTGCGGTGAAGAGGCATGTGACTGACTAGCCCTAGGAAGAGAGAGAGGGAGGTGGTTTGGAAGCCACTCAGATTTCCATCCCAGGGAACTGAGTGATGCCATTTACCAGGTCAGAGACAGTAGGAGACTCAGCTGGTAATGTAGAGCTTCAAGGTAATGAGCTCATATGGGGATATTTTAAATATCAGATTTCTATGGACCTTCTAAGCAGAGGCATATCCAGTAGGATATGGGGTCAGAATGCCTTACAACAAGCACACATCAAAACAGTAAGGGTAATAAGCACTGGACAAGGACACTGTGGTTCCCTAGAGGACCAGTATGGACGGTGGGGTGTCCTACAGAACTCTGAAACCTCAGAGGCAGCAGAGGGAGCGTTCTCTGTTTTCACCACAGGAGGGCAGCACAGAGTCCCCACCTCACTGGAGACCAGTCGCTCTTCTGTTTCTTGGCTGCATTCATGCCCTAACTGTTGACACAGGACACCAGCGTTCCACCTAAATAAAGGTGGTTCCCAAGGAAGCCCTATCCATTTGCCCTTCCCGCCTTGAGCAGGGAGGCAGGCTGGGACAAGCAGTTTTCCTTTCAATATATTAGTCCTGACCGGCTGAGCCCTGATGACAGGTAAGGTGAACTAATTTCTCCTCTGTCTAAACACATCACCTAAAGTGTTCCAGAAGTGAAGTTTATGGAGGTTTCATGTGGGTATTTAGTCATCAATAATTCCACATGCCCCTGAAGAGTTTTCCCTTAAAGCACTTTACAGTTTATGATTGCGTCTGTATGTGGTCATTTGATTAACATCTAACTTACTATTTCTGCCAGGGTCTCCCTTACTATTTGTGTCACCCACTGTGTCCTCCTAGTTAATGTTTACCCTTCAAGAAATATTAAATGCTTACCGTGTACCAAAGGATTAGTTGGCTGAGACACAGTTCCTAACATAAAGTTGTTGTTTAGTCACTCAGTTTGCATATTAAAAAGCAGAGACATTACTTTGCCAACAAAGGTCCATCTAGTCAAAGCTATGGTTTTTCCAGTAGTCGTGTATGGAGATGAGAGTTGGACTATAAAGAAAGCTGAGTGCCAAAGAACTGATGCTTTTAACCTGTGGTGTTGGAGAAGACTCTTGAGGGTCCCTTGGACTGCAAGGAGATCCAACCAGTCCATCCTAAAGGAAATCAGTCCTGAATATTCATTGGAAGGACTGATGCTGAAGCTGAAACTCCAATACTTTGGCCACCTGATGCGAAGAACTGACTCATTGGAAAAGACCCTGATGCTGGGAAAGATTGAAGGTGGGAGGAGAAGGGGACGACATAGGATGAGATGGTTGGATGGCATCACGTACTCAGTGGACATGAGTCTGAGTAAACTCTGGGAGTTGGTGATGGACAGTGAGGCTGCAGTCGATGGGGTTGCTAAGAGTCAGACACGACTGAGTGACAGAACTGAACTGTGTCCGACTCTTCGCGACCCTGTGGACTGTAGCCTGCCAGCCTCCTCTGTCCATGGGATTTCCCAGGCAGGAATACTGGAGTGGGTTGCCATTTCCTTCTCCCAGCCAACTGTGGCTCCAGTATTGTCCTCTTGGTCAGCTAAGCACATTGACTCTGACTCTGTTGAAAAGAAGCTCCCTCTGGTCCCCTGGCACTAGCTTCCAAAGCGCCCCTCTAGGTCTGATCCTGACACTAAAACCACGACAGCAGAGCCCAGGGAGAAAGGTGCCCCCATAAGTCATCACACTAGAGATTAATAAAACACTTTGAATTTCTTTTAAAAATGATAACATTGTTGATTCTTAAGTGAGAGATAAATTGTACTTTAAGAGTCTCATTTGTCCTCTTTCATTCTGAGCTGTGATATGCCTCCCCAAGTCTTCATAATCAAAAGGCTCTGTCTATTTCTCACAGCAGACACAGCTTCATGGACCAACCCATCAAAGTTATGATTTACATATTTGTTTTTGATATTGAGGATTTTAGTCTTGCTGCTCAATGACAAGAACTGTCATGAATTAAGATAAAGAATTACAGACCTAACACATGATCAGAAGTGATTAGCTTGAGAGAAACAAAAGGATATTGTACCATTATTATTTATGAAGTAACTTAACACTGAATTTTTTTCTTCAGCTAATTTCTACAGTCATTTGTCTATATAGATAGATAGATGCGTGCGTGCTAAGTCACTCAGTCATGTCCAACTCTTTGTGACCCTATGGACCACAGCCCCCCAGGCTCCTTTGTCCATGGGATTCTCCAGGCAAGAATACTGGAGTGGGTTGCCATTGCCTCCTCCAGAGGATCTTCCTGACCCAGGGTGGAACCCACATCTCTTACATCTCCTGCATTGGCAAGTGAGTACTTTACCACTAGCACCACCTGGGAAGACCAGAGCGAGAGATGCATGCCCTTTTATATAGAGATACAGATCCATTTAATTGAGGTATAATTTGCACACCATAGAGTTCACTCATTTAAAATGTTCAATTCAATAGTCTTCAGTATATTCACTGAGTTGTACAACCATCACCAGTTCACTCATTTAAAATGTTCAATTCAATAGTCTTTGGTATATTCACTGAGTTGTACAACCATCACCACTATCTAATTTCAGAATGTTTCCATCATCCCCAGAAGAAACCCTATCTATAAAGCAGTCATTTCCCATTTCCCCCAGCCACTGGAAACCACTAATCTACTTTTTGTCCCTGTGGATTTGCCTCTTCTGGACATTTTATAGAAGTGAAATTACATGATATGTGGTCTTTTGTGACTAGCTTCTTTCACTTAGCATATTTTTAAGGTTCATCCCTGTTGTACCATATATCAGCACTTCGGTCCTTTTTAATGCTAAATAATATTCTGTTGTATGGATAGACCAGATTTCGTTTATCCATCCATAGCTGATGGACATGTGGATTGTTTTCACTCCTTGGTGATTACAAATAAGTTGCTGTGAACATTCATGGTCGAGTATTAATATCTGCATGGATATGTCTTCATTTCTCTTTAATGTACACCTAGGAGTGAATTTCTTGGCCATGTAGTAACTCTGTGTTTAACATACTGAGGAACAGAAGGCTATTTTCCAAATCACTGCACTGTTTTAAATTCCCACCAGAAATCTGAGAGATCTACTTTCTCCACCTCTTTGCCAACACTTATTACCATCATCTTTTAGATTATGGCCATCCTAGTGAATATCAAGTGGGATTCCATGTTTTTGATTTGCATTTTCCAAATGACTAACAACAGGCTTTCCCGGCAGCTCGGCTGTAAAGAATCCACCTGCAATGCAGGAGACGTGGGTTCGATCCCTGGGTCAGGAAGATCCCCTGGAGGAGGGCATGGCAACCCACTTCAGTATTCTTGCCTGGAGAATCCCCATGGACAGAGGAGCCTGGGGGGCTACAGTCCATAGGGTCACAAAGAGTCGGACACGACTGAAGCGACTCAGCACGCACACATGCAATGACTAATGATGTCCGTGATAATTCTGGAATATGAATTAGACCTTTACCCTCTACATTGACATGAAAAGCTATCTTCTGAAAACATAAGCAACCATATAAGGCCATGCTGCTGCTGCTGCTAAGTCACTTCAGTTGTGTCCAACTCTGTGCGACCCCATAGATGACAGTCCACCAGGCTCCCCCGTCCCTGGGATTCTCCAGGCAAGAACACTGGAGTGGGTTGCCATTTCCTTCTCCAATGAATGAAAGTGAAAAGTGAAAGCGAAGTCACTCAGTCATGTCTGACTCTTAGCGACCCCATGGACTGCAGCCTACCAGGCTCCTCCATCCATGGGATTTTCCAGGCAAGAGTACTGGAGTGGGGTGCCATTGCCTTCTCCGATATAAGGCCATGGGATCTAGAATATCCTTATAACATCAGTAGAAGCTGCAAGCGCCATCAATGATTTTGGGGAGCAGAAGGAAAATGCAGTGAAGTTGTAGGTAGACAGTGTTCCTGTTCTTGGGCTTCCAGAGAGAGGGGATGTAGAGTCTACCAGCCTCCAACTAACGGGGGTGGGGGTGGGGGTCCATCTGAGGCTGCACTGAGCAACATCATTTCTATCTGTTCCAGTCAGGTCCTCGGTGCAAGATCTAATGAGGCAAAAGTCAGAACCCAGTAAGAGAGGTGGGGATTGGGGGCGGAACAGCAGTTCTGTTCAGTCTTGCTGACTGGCCTCAGGGAAGATCTCACTTGGAGTTTGGGAGAAGTTTGTACAAAGCTCTATAGGACCTTGTTTTGATCCTAAAGGGGCTTTAGACCAAAGATAGGATCATAAGAAGATAGTCCAGGATTGTAAAACCCAAAGTGGGAGTGGACGGAACCTTTCAATCAAAAACTTCTTAAACAGCAAACCAGCTGTCACCACATCTGTGATCAAGGCCAGCATGAAACAAACTAAATGTGAACACACCCACCTCCTCACCCCTCTTCTATCCAGAGGCCTTGCCATAGGCTGGCAAGGCTCCTCTGTTCCTGAGGTTTGTGTGAATCAGCTTGTGTTACAAGAAATTGCGAGAGCCTCTGGGTTGGGCTAAGTCTTCATCAGAAGACTTAGAAGAGATGCAAAGAACTGGACTCCCTTTAAGAAGCTCCCACATTAAAAACAAAGGCAAAGTGGGGGAGAGAGAGAGAGGGAAAGAAAAAAAAAGAAAGGAAGGGAGGGAAGGATGGAGGAGAAGGGAGAAAGAGAAGAAGGGAAAAAGGTGTGTATGTTCACCTCTATGATTTCACGTGGTATTTATCAGTAATCTAACTTTTTACTTTTAAAGCAAAAGTCACCAGTTAGGATGTGACTCTCAATGAAATCAAATTGCTAGCCCAAGCTTATGACAGAGAGGGACATTTGGGAGCAAGAATTGTTTGTGTTGAGCCCACATGATCAGCAAGCTTGTGGTTGTAGATCATTGCTCAGCATGGAGCAGAACAGCTCAAGCTGCCCATGTGAATCCATCAGACCCCCATGAGGCTTCTCTCCCCTTCCGGCCGTGTGGGTCAGATGAGCCTGATCTAAACCCCCAGTACAGGGAAAGCACAGCACCTAGGACTGGCCAGGAAGAGAACAACTGGGGGCCCTAGCTGGAACCAGGGTGACAAAGAGAAGACATCTCTTTCTACTGGACTTGAAGCGAGACACCCTTGGGGACCATTGTGTGGGAACATCCGCCTATGAGAGTGGCCAACAGAAGTGATGTCAAAAGACAAAGAGACACGAAGCACTATTGACATTTGAAGTTTTGGTTACACCTGTGCCTGAAATGAATTACCTCTGGAATTTTCCATTAAGTGAATGAATGACCCTCCCCATCCACATATATACATATTTTTGTTTGGTTTCTGTTTTATTTTTCAGTTAAATCAGTTTAAATTGGGTTTCTGTTACTTGCCAACAAAGGTCCCAATGGACACCCAACTCGGAAATGAATTTATGTTCAGCAATCACTATGCAGACCTTCTTTAGCACCAGGGCCTCTGTTTGGACCTACCTGCTTGTCCCTGGACCACACTCTCTTTCCATACAGACAAGGCAAATCCCTGTCATGTGTCCCTACACAGGCCAACTGTCTCCACCACCAGCTTGCCCTTAGTGATGCCCCCTCTCCTGTCTTCACCACCAGCTTGCCCTTAGTGACCCCCCCTCTCCTGTCTTCACCACCAGCTTGCCCTTACTGACGCCCCCTCCTCTGTCCTGTGACAATCTGTAAGCTGACCCACCCACAGCAAGGACCCGCTCCACTCACCCCCATCCTGCTCTAACACCATCTGCTCAAATGCATCCTCAGCTCCAAGACAACAAGCCTGACACACGGCTCATGGCTTGGCGGCATCTCAAAGGCTTTCCCAGCTAAGCAGTGCCCTGGGGTCAGGCTCATCTTCTGGTCCACTCCTCCTTGCTTTTCCTCTTTCCAGTCCACATATAAATGAAGGGATTTTTAACTACGATAGCAATCTGCTCATTATCAGATGCAATAACCATTCTAAATGATGCTGTCACTTGTTGCCTACTTGCTAATCTGTAGGGAATAAAGCCAGGCACAGTGAGAATCCTCACACCGCCATCCAACCCAAGTCCCTATAATCCCACTGGAGTTTTCTGGGGGTGTCTATAAAAATTCACAGAGAACTTTACCTAAATCCTCGCAGTGGAGAATACATGTATACAGATGTCCCGAATCCCACTCCGTGTTCTCTTGCATGTCACCTCCTTCTCCCCCGCTGCTTCTATTCACTCCCCAACACTCCAAAACCTTTCAAACAGACAGGAATATGGACAAAAGGAAGTGGCTGATCACACATCCTGGATGGGTCTTTATCCCTATGCTGGTGTATCTTGGTTCCCAGTCAGAACGGCATTGTTCCAAAAGCATCCTTTAATTTTTATTATGCTGTGATTTCACCTAAAAATCCTATCTCCCTGGTTTTTGAGAAAGCTGTTGTTTAGTCTCTAAATCATGTCCAACTCTTTTGTGACTCCATGGACTGTGGCCCACCAGGCCCCTCTGTTCATGGGATTCTCCCAGCAAGAATACTGGAGTGGGTTGCCATTTCCTTCTCCAGGGGATCTTCCCAACCCAGGGCATTGGCCGGCGGATTCTTTTATCACTGAGCCACCTGGGAAGCGTTTGGAGAGACTGAGGCCTACTGTTCAGGAAATGGAGAGACATGAGCACACAGACGCAGCACAGTGGTTTACAGTGTGGTCTCTGGAGTCGGACTGTCTGAGTTTAAATCCCAGGTCAACCATTTGGACACACTACATAACCCGCTTTTCTTCTCTAATAGAGATAATGATAGAAGTCACACCATTAGGTTGCTGGGAAGATCAGCAATGATAATGTATACAAAGCATGCAGCACAGCACTCAGCTTAGAGAAAGAGTTGGAAGGACATTCTCTATTGAGATGCTAACCCTCCAGTTGGTGAAGGAAGTTTGTGGGTCCTATAGTTCGTGATGTCCAGATGCTCTCAGTGTCCAATTGTCTCCAAATGTGTGCCTGTAGGTCTCAAGTAGAAATACTGTCTAGGCAGTAGTTCTCAGTCGGGGTCAATTTCACCACCATGAGTCAATTAACAGTATCTGGAGACATTTTTAATTGTACCAGTTGGGAGGGGTGTTTCCACCAGCATCTAGTGGTAGAGGCCAAAGATGCTATTGCCCACTCTTCAGGACAGACCTCCCCCAATTAAGAATCACCAGCCCGAATGTCAATAGTATCAAGATTACATAACTCTGGTCTATGGCTACAGTTCTTGAAGTTTGGTTCTCTGGTGACCTGCATCAGAATTAGTTTGGAGTACAGGCTAGAAATGCACATTTTAGGGACTTCCCTGGTGGTTCAGTGACTCTGTGCTCCCAATGCAGAGGGCCCAGGCCCCATCCCTGGTTGGGGAATTAGATCCCACATGCTGCAACTAAGAGCTAAGAGTTCACATTAAGTGTTAAGAGCTAAGAGTTCACATTAAGATTTTAGACTCCAAAATCACTGCAGATGGTGACTGCACCCATGAAATTAAAAGACATTTGCTCCATGGAAGAAAAGCTATGACCAACCTAGACAGCATATTAAAAAGCAGAGACATTACTTTGCCAACAAATGTCCAGCTAGTCAAAGCTATGGTTTTTCCAGTAGTCATGTATGGAGATGAGAGTTGGACTATAAAGAAAACTGAGTGCTGGAGAAGTGATGCTTTTGAACTGTGGTGTTGGAGAAGACTCTTGAGAGTCCCTTGGACTGCAAGGAGATCCAACCAGTCCATCCTAAAGGAGATCAGTCCCGAGTGTTCATTGGAAGGACTGATGCTGAAGCTGAAACTCCAATCCTTTGGCCACCTGATGCGAAGAACTGACTCACTGGAAAAGACCTTGATGCTGGGAAAGATTGAAGGCGGGAGGAGAAGGGGATAATAGAGGATGAGATGGTTGGATGCCATCACCAACTCAATGGACATGAGTTTGAGCAAGCTCCAGGAGCTGGTGATAGACAGGGAAGCCTGGCATGCTGCAGTCCATGGGGTCACAACGAGTCGGACATGACTTAGTAACTGAACTGAACTGAAGAGTTCATGTGCTGCAACTAAAGATTCCGCATGCCACAACAAAGGTCGAGGATCACACGTGCCACAGCTAAGACCCAGCGCAGCCAAATAAATAAACATTTTTTTAAAAGAATGAAAGAAAGAAATGCACATTTTGAAGCTGACCCCCAGAACTACTTGGTTAGACCCTCTGGGGCTCCCTGTCGATTCCCAGGAGGACCACAGTTTCATGGGACTCCTTCATGCATCATGCCAGCCTTCACGGACACCCCCAGACCCATAGGCCTGTTTCTCTCCTGCTGTTCCCTGACTAATCAAAGAAGACTGCAGAGGATCAACACTGGGAGCTGCTCTAGGTACTGACTTTAGGTACTGACACATCGCTCTTCTGGGTTCCAGAACGCACTGGGATTGGTGAGTCAGGGAAGGGGACTGTGAGAGCCAGAAAGCATCAGTGAGATCACCAAAAAACCCCTTCTTTTTGCAAAGAAGGAAACTGACATCATTAAGAGGAAAAAAGATAAATCCATACTTGGTCAAATTCCAGAGTAGGTCACTGTTGGGTTTTTTCCTATTTTTTTCCATCTTAATCAAAATCGTATAAAAAGGAAGTGGAGGAGGAAAAGCCTCATGGCAGGAGGTAGAAAGAGAAGGGCTTGGTAGTTGGAAAGGTGAAAATAATGTGCTCTTGCAGTAACGGAAGAGGAGGCAGCGGGAGCAGAGACAGTCGGCCCGAACTCCCGGCTCATAACCGTTGAGTCCTGCACCCTTCCCCGGTCATCTCAGGGTAGCTCTGGCCCCTGCAGAGTCTGTGGGCCTGAGGCAACTCCAGCTGACAAGGCCGTCAGCCAGGAACAACCAGGGAAACATCACTGGCCATATTCTTCTATCTTTCCTTTTGGAAAGGAAAAGCAAGGGTATTATCAGTCTGATTATAACACAAAAAGGCAGACATCTTTCACATGCTTTTTATTCAGCAAGATCACCATTCGGGGAAAACTTTATGTTCTACACACAAGCACACACATACAAATACACACATATACGTAACAGTGACAGATATATATACACAGATAGATAAATATACACATGCACATGTATATATACATGCACAGATATACACATATGTATTCATCCATGCACACACATACATACGCACGCACTGAAAGTCACAAATACATGTACACAGACACACAAGCACACATATACACAACAGTTATACATACACACAGAGATATACAGAGATACACATACACACAAATACACATGAATACACATATACACACAAGGTACACACGGAGACACATACCATCACAAACACACACACACACAGTCTTGGGAAAGACAGCACAGAGACAGCACACCTACATTTCCCATCCTTCAAGCCTGTCTGTTCAGGCTTCTGTCTACTTTCAGAAATGGCATCTCTAAAGCTCTCCAAAAGGCTTGGAGGGATAGAAACCACACTCCCTGTCCTCACGGGATTTTAATCTGGGTAGAGGACACACGCCTCCCCACGAACACAGACAAAGCCACAGGAAGCAAAGCCAACTACGATGTTAGTGGGGTAAGGTGTGTGCGTTAGAGGGGCCACCTCCATCAGCATCCACCCTTCCCTGCCTGGAGCAGCCTTCCTGCCTGCAGCCTGAACTTCAGGTCAGTCCCTGAGCCCTCTACCCTGGGGACAGTCAGGAGACACTGACCTGCTGTAAATCTCAGGGCCTCAAGGATTCCCGTGTCCTTGACCTCTGCTCCCCACATTCTCTGCCCCAAATCCTTCAAACGGGATCCTTCCTTACATGCCATGGCTAGAGCCAGGATTACCCTGGGATCCTCCCCCTGGAAGCGAACATTTAGTTCCCCTGAAGAGGAAGAAGGTCCATTTCACTCCATAGGAGCACCCTGCCCAAGAGCAACGGGCTGAGGGGGGAGGAATTTCCCCGTCTCTGGAGGTGGACTGTGAACCAGGAGGGCCTATGGCGGAAGTGTTCACCCGGTACTCAGAGTGCACGTGGACAAACACAGGCACTGGGGTCAGGGGGAATCTAGTTCCAGTCCTCCCACTGCCACTTCAGAACGGTAGAAGAAATTATGCCCATTATTGAGATGTACTGAAGCAGGTGCCTGCTTTCTTGATTTCTTAGTTGACCTATGCATGGTCTCTTTCTTCTGCTCCAGGTAATAGAACCACGATTTTCCTCTATGGAGAAAGTATCTGACTACCCCATCCCTAGCTCAAGAGGTGGGCATTGTAGCCCAAGAGGTCAGTCAGTATATTCCAACCCCTAAGTCACATGGATCAATTAATCAGCATGACCCATGACCCAAGTTAGACCAAGGAGATTCAATTCAGGGATTTGGAATTGGGATCTCTGAGAAGGAAATCTCCCTTTTTACTATACTTGAAACAAAGAAGTCATAAACCTGAAGTCACTGGGGCTGTCACACCAAGAAAGCCCACCAACACAGAAGAAAGTAGAACCAAGACCACGAAATGGAGCCCTGATGACATCATGAAGACCCTGGATCCAGCTGTACCTGAAGCCTTAGAATTTCTACTTACATGAATAAAGTCCTCTCTATTTGCCTCACACCAAATGAAACTGGATTCTAAACATGTGCAAACACAAGTCCTTGGTAATATATCCTCCAAGCCTGTATTTCTTCATATTATAATATATAAAATATTTGTTTTTCATCTCATATGGTTGTGGTGAGATCTTTAATCATGATGTAGCAACAAACAGAAAGTGTTTTCATGCCAGTTTCTCTTATGGAAGAAACTCAACTTGATCAGATCAGAGGTTGTGGCAGAAACAGTCATTGAGAACAACAATGTTCCTCAAACATTCCATGTCTCACCCTGTATTTCCCAGCCACAAACATATATGAGGCCATATGACCTGTCCTGTCCAATGAGCTGTGACCAGCATTGCAGAGCTGGTGTGTGACCCTCCATCTCTCTCATCTCTCACCCCAGTGACCAAGAAGCTTCATGAAGAGGTGATGGCACCAGATCAAAGCAGCCAGAATCACTGAGTTATGGCCTGAAGGACAGCTGCCCTGAGTGTTGCTGGACCCATACCTGCTGTTTGAAGCCACTCGGATTTAGACAGTATTTGTTACCACAGCATAGCTTATTTCCTACTGTGGGTCTTAGTTGTGGCATGTGAGATCTAGCTCCCTGACCAGGGATCAAACCCAGGGCCCCTGCATTGGGAGAACAGAGACTTAGCCACTGGACCATCAGGGAAGTCCTACCTAACCTCAATGGACTAACAGAGTTGTCTTCTGAAGCAAGACTTCCACAACCAGACGGGTGAATGTAGTAACCATTAGAGCCTGCACCGAGGGCGACTCATCCAAGGAGATGGACGCTCCACCCCCAAGATCAACTTCAGGCCCTTGTGCAGAAGATCCACCCCTCCCAACTCCCGAGACTCTACCTGAAATCTGTCAAGCGCAATAGGGTAGGCCAGGTTTAGATGTCAACCAGAGGGAATCCATGGCCAGGAGGAGGGCAGAGGTTGGGAACACTTTGCCAATGCTCTGAGGATTAAACATGCAATGCTAAGTCATCACTATGACTCGGAAACCCATGATGACTCAGAAAACCCATTACTCCAGGCTGCAACTCATGTGTGGCCCCCTCAATCATGACACCCCCACCTCATTGACCTACCAACAATTTCTGGAATATCTGAGTCTCATTACTTCCTCAGGGCTTGTACACAGGCTATTGCCTCTGTTCAAATGCTCTTCACATGGTTGGTTCCCTTTCATTTTTCTGGTCTGAACTTTCACGGCAAGTCCTTCTCTGGGTCTTCTCAATCTCTCTTTTGGAAGCAAGTCCCCTCAATGTTGTCCCTCTCAGCATCCTTCCTGATTTCTCCTCTTCCTCCTCCCTGAAACCTTCCTCTTCTTCTTCATCAACATAACTAACATTGATTGGTTGTTTCCTACGTGTTGGGTGGGACTCTAATCTGTCTACAGGGATTATCCCATTGAATCTAGCAACAATCCTAGGTACCAATTGGGAATTTTAATTTCACCAATAGACATGACTCATTTGAAAAGACTCTGATGCTGGGAAAGATTGAAGGTGGGAGGAGAAGGGGATGACAGAGGATGAGATGGTTGGATGGCATCACTGAATCGATGGACATGAGTTTGAGCAAGCTCCGGGAGCTGGTGATGGACAGGGAAGCCTGGCCTGCTGCACTCCATGGGGTCGCAAAGAGTCAGACATGACTGAGCGACTGAACTGAATAGACATGAAGCTTATCTAGGACAAAAATACATGTGTAGGAGGGGTATTTGGTAGCTCACAAAATCAGTAGGATGCCTAGAACCAAGCAAGACTTGATGGTCAGAGTCCCAGCCGCAAACCATAGGCAGAAACTGTCTAAGAGCAGCTGCCACCAATGCTGGACATGGGCCAGGATGGCCGTCACCACACCCCCAGAACTCAATACACTCGCTGCCTTGGTCACCTCTAACTGCTCTAGCACCTCTGAGGCACTTCCTTGCTTGAGTCAAAGTCTTAAGCAGGTGCATCCAGTTTTCCAAGCTAAGACCCAGGCCCTTCCCTGGGGCAGGATAACAGCTGGCAATGTCAGCCCACATGGATAGCAGTAGGGCTGCCTGGTGAGGTGCATGGTGGGATATTCCCAAAGCAGAAGAAGGAGCTGCAGAAGCTGCCCAGCTCTAAAGGCGATGAATGCTCACTCGCCTTGAGGCAGACAGAACGTTCAAGTCCCAGTTTTTAAAAACTCCTTTCCGACACCAATGACACCCCTACTTAAAAAAATATGATGAGCAAATATTTAAAGACTACCCATTTGAAGAGGGGTCAGATTTTTAGCCTGACAAGGGCACCCACACTCTTCAGTCTCATTCTACTGGTGAGGACGGGCAGAGAGGTTTTCCAGGTGAACGTGTGTTTCAACCTGAGTTTCTCATGGACATGTAGCTTCTGACAGTGACAAAGCCAGCTAGCTGAGCCTTCCAGGTCTCGCTATACAACATGTGATCCTGGAACCAGCAGCAATGTCACCTGGGAGCTTGTTAGACATGCATCTTCTCAGGTCCCACTACAGCCTACTGAATCTATATCTGCAGTTCAGCAAAATCCCCAGTGATTCGCGAAAGTTAGAATGTACTGTGGGAGTAGCCCAGTGATTCTCAACCTCACCCACATGTCAGAATCACAGAGGCAATTTGTACAAAGTATGGATGCCAGAAGGGCTTCCCAGGTGGCTCAGTGGTAAAGAACCCACCTGTCAAGGCAGGAGACACGGGTTGGATCCCTGGGTCGGAAAGATCTCTTGGAGGAGGAAACAGCAACCCACTCCAGTATTCTTGCCTGGAAAATTCCATAGACAGAGGAGTTTGGTGGGCTACAGTCCATGAGGTCAAAAAGTGACTTGACTGAGCACACATCGATGCCGAAACTCACTCCCAGAGATCCCACTGTGATTATTGGGAGGTGTGGCCTGGGTATAGACATTTTGAATACTCCACAGAAAACTCTAATGAAAATCCAAGTCAAGAACTACTTAGAAAGACGATTCCATCCAATTCAGAGTACCCTTGGATTTAAAAAAAATAAATAACATTCTTAGGAAAATTGTGTCAACTCAGGGAGTCATTTTTCAACAGTTCCCTCCTAAAGGCTCCCTGAGCATCTAGAGGTCCATTCTTGGACATGTAATTCTGAAAATCAAAGGGCGCTGATGAGTCTCTGCCACTCTGAGCTAATTATTCTAGACCTCAGTGCCTTAATTTATTTTTTCCTACAAGTGTCCAAGTTTAATAAACCCTAGAGGTCACGGGATCTAACCCTCTCATTTTACAGATGAGAAAACTGAGGCACACAGAGAGGAAATGAGTTTTCAAGCATAATGGAGGATCTGAACTCCAACTTTCCAACTTCCCAGGCAGCTCCTTTCCACCATGCATACTCCTTCTCCAGCAACAGGCACTTATGAGGAAGGATGTTTGATGAGCACATGGTCAAAAGTTCATCACCAAAACGTTTATTATTAATAATAAGGTTAAAAGCTTCAAAGCCAATCCAGTGCCGGTGGCTCCCATGAAAGCCATTTTTCAGTTTGTTTTCATCTAATTACTGGTAGGTACAGTAATTGGAAACAGGCTATATCCGATGGGCAGGGTTTCAGGAAATGGAAATCTCTAATACAATTCTGCCTGGGAAGGGTCAGCTGCCATCATCACGTGCAGCTGGGACTCTCACAAGGTCTGTCCTGGAAAGAAGGAAAAGAGAGACATTCCAGGAGAAGTGGGGAAAACAGACATAAAAGATAAGATGGCTGAGGTTGGGGAGAATTATGGTCCCACCAGGAAAGCAAGCGCTGAGGGCACTCTGGGTCGTGCCAGAGCTCCAGGGGCCATTACTACAACCACGTTATAGAAGCACCTGTGTGAGTGTGGTTGGGGGTGGTCTTGAAGTTACACTTACTAAGTAGGTGGTGCTAGTACAAAGTGGCAGGTACTGAACTAAGGACTCTGTTGCTAGTACCCCATTTAATCCTTGTACCCATTCCATGAGATGGCACTGCGCTCAGTCGTGTCTTGACTCTTTGCGACCCCACGGACTGCAGCCTGCCAGACTCCTCTGTCCATGGAATTTTCCAGACAAAAATACTGGAATGGGTTGCCATTTCCTTCTCTAAGGAGATACCCTCTTTGGCAGAGGAGGAAACTGAGGCTTCAAATGGCTTAAGTCACTTTGCCATAGTCCTGCAGACAGGGCTGGAGCCAGGATTGGGACCCAGAGCCCTGTATCCACTGCACTCCACTGTCCAGCCTTCCTGGGTGCAACAGTTTCAGCCTGATGGTTGCAGGTGGAGGCGAGCAGAACCCCACTAGGCTCCATTGGAGCCGAAGGGCAGAGGCTGGTCAGAGGAAAGGAAGAGAAAGGAAGGAAAGGGCACTCACAGAGCAAACAGATGCTCCTCTCAAATGCTCAGAAGGTGCCAGCAATGTGAGTTCAGCTGACCTGGGAGCTGCCAACCCCAGCATCTGCCACGGTTCGTGTTGGGACCATGAGACCACCACCGCCACTGGCACCATCTGGCCTTCAAGTGGCAGAGATGCGCCCCGTTTGCAGCTGAGCGTGAGCTGAGCCAGTCTCCAGTGGCTACCGTTTAACAAGTTCATGGCTCGGTGGTTCCCGCGATGGATTACTGGAAGCCCCGTGCTTGGGTGCTGATTTTCTGCAAAGCCGGTTGCAGGTGGTTTCCTCAGGTTGCCATCAGCCTTGTTAACAGGACCTGATCTGTAGATCATCACTTTCCCATCTGGTGCCCGCCAGCTGGGCTGCCGGTGGCTGGGGGATTGATTTTTCAATCTCTCCCTCCCCCTCCCTCCCTCTCCCTCCCTCCTGCCCTCCCTCTTTGCATTTTTATTCCAAACTGACTTTTCTCAGCACTTCAAAACCCCATACTTCATTTCGACCCATTTGGTCCTTGTTTTCCACCTCAAATTTGCATCGGCTAGGTGAACATATTCCTTCTGGTATGATCAACCTGGTGATGTAGCATCAGCTAATTCAAGTCCACCCGCCTTCTTCCGGAGATCACACAGGAGGTTCAGGAAGGCCAATGCAATGCTGAGGTTTGGTGGGATAGGAAGGACAAAGGCTGTCTGGATGTGGTCATCAGCTGCCCCTGCAGGTCACAGCAGAGTCATCTCCACCCCACCCACGGGGGCCACTTTTGGCCTCATGACCCCCGAGAATTGTCCACTTCTTGTTTTTCATTTTAGGTTGAGGAGACACTGAAACTGTCAGGATGTTGCTTATCAAGACCCCCTCAGGAAACCATTTCTTCCCCTACGTCTGGCGGCCTCAGACAGGGCTCTCTTCTGCCCTCGGCTCCCACAATTATCTGTGTGGCTGCTTCTCCAGGGCTCAGCCAAGCTCCTCCGGGGATCTCTCTGTGTCTACACTGGGCCTCCTTCCCCTCCAAGCCTCCTCCCTGCGTCTTCTGGGCAGAGACGGGGATAGAAAAGGGTTCCCTTTCACAAGCTTTGTTTCCTCCAAAATATTTCCCCTCTGATCTGAGTCCTTTCTGGCCCCCAAAGGGTTAAGGCTATTAAAACGCAAGTAAGAGGGCTCCTTTTCCTTCTCCTTTCTGCTGTCACAGGAAGGGATATGGGGAAAGAGAAGATGCACCAATGAGTGAGGGGAGGGGCCAAGAAGGAAAAGGAAAAATACAAGTTAACATTTTCAAAATGTGACACTGTCACCGGTTAAGAGACAGTCTCTGAGACATGAGGTATGTTGCCCAAAGACACAGAACACATGATTGTGGAGGGATTTGAACTGGAAATTAGCCTCAAGAGGATGAAACATGAGAATTCAGACACCTTTAATCCACTGGGTCCGGCTGTGAGCCAGAATCACCTGGTCTCACGTGGAGTCTGACTTTAACAAGAGCCACTGGAAATTTTCTAGGGTAATTCTGCACTCTCTGGAAATCATTTTCCAGATGAAGACACTTAAGCCCAGAGAGAGCAGGCTCTTATAGTTAGTTTGCTGTTGTTTATAATCTATCTCTGTCCAAAAAGAGTGGAGGCCATTCATAACAAGTTCACGGCATCACGGCTAGACCGTGAGGCTCAGGATTCCTTCTTCCAGAAGCCGACCTGTTTCTCCTCCATCCTGTCCTCTTCTGGCAAGGGAAAATTTCATCCATCTTTTATGATTTGTAGCCAATGTATTCCCCAAAATTATCTAGGAGGCCAATAGAGTTAGAAGAGAAATGGAAAAGCTTGTGCCCAGGTGCAACTGCAGTGAGAAAAAAGTGATGCAAGTACACAGTCAGAACTCTTCTGTCCACCAGAGGGCGTATACACGTGTTTGGGGCAAGCAGGCTAAAGATAGGGCTTCCCCAACCGCTGTGGATAAAGAATCCATCCACCTGCAATTCAGGAGACACAGAAGACGTGGGTTTGATCCCTGGGTCAGGAAGATCCCCTGAGTAGGAAATGGCAACTCACTCCAGGATTCTTGGCTGGGAAACTCCATGGACAGAGGAGCCCGGCAGGCTATAGTCCATGGGGTCACAAAGAGTCAGACACTACTGAGTGCACACACACACACACATACACAGGCTAAGGATAATCCCCAAACACTGATATGATCGGCAATTAATTACTTGATTAGTCCTAGGAAACTACTGAACAATGTCATTTTTTTTTTTTTGATGAACAAAATCATTGAATTCTCCTATGTGCTCACCCCCACACTTAGACTGGGGATACAGGTATATATGTCTATAAGGCCTCTATGCTTTAGGAATTGACATTTTTATGGGAAGACAGATCAAAAATAAAATTAAACATGAAAATATATACATTGATTCTTATATATGAGGAATGACATCAAGAAAGCAAGCAAGAGAATTCCCTGGTGGTCCAGTGGTTAAGACTCTAGGGGAAGGGGCACAATTTGATTCTTAGTTGGGGAACCAAGATCCCACATGCTGTACAGCATGGCCAAAATAAAAGAGCAACTATACTCCAATAAAAATGAATAAAGAAAATGCAAGCAAGCAAAAGGCTGAGCTAGAACAGGAGTCGGCAAACTTTCTAGAAGGGGCCAGATGGTAAACATTTTAGGCTTTGTGGGCCATATGGTCTCTGTTGCAACTACTTGGCTCCACGATTGTAACCCCATCGCAGCCAAAGTCAACAGGTGAAGGAATGGCCAGGGGCCGTGAACCAATAAGCGTTGTTTACAAAACCAGGCTGCGGTCACATTTGGCCCACGGAGTTTGGTGACCCCTGAGTTCATGCGTGGGGAGTAGAGTGGACGTCTCTAAGGAGGTAACATTTAAACGGAGACTGGCAGGCTCTTCAGGAAAAGCAGCCATGGGAATCGAGGGGACAGCCTCAGGGGACATCAGGGGAGCCCAGGACAGGAGAGCCCGGGCAGCGAGACAGCAGATGGAGGCTGGTGAGGAGCTACAGGGCTGGAAGCCTCGCCAAGGACCCTATCTGTGGGCTCTGGAAGGGGTGGGAATTTTTATTCCAAGCACAACAGAAAATCATGGACATTTTTAAGTAACGAACTGACAGAATCTGAGCGACTTTGATCCTAAAAGCATCGCCCGTTTTCAAGCTGCTTTGTGAGACACAGACGGTATGGGAGACAGGAGTGGCTGCACACACCAGGGCAGAGGCTTCTGAGCGAGATGATGGTGGGGCCCTGGTGATGGACAGGGGCGTGGCATTAGAGACGTGGGCAGAGATAAAACCACAGCTCTGGGGGTAGACTGCGTGTGGAAGGGAGGAAAGGACAGACTCAATGATCATTGCCAGGTCTCTGACCTGAGGAGGTGTAGGGGATGGACTACACGGTCCCCTTCGCTCTGAGATGCTGTATTTCTATACATGAGGGAAACCATGATGACACAGTGGATGGGTAAGTCACCAAAAGAAAAAAATAAATCATCTCAACTACAAGTTCAATTCAGTTCAGTCGCTTATCGTATCCGACTCTCTGCAACCCCATGGACTACAACACGTCAGGCTTCCCTGTCCATCACCAACTGCCAGAGTTTGCTCAAACTCATGTCCATTGAGTCAGTGATGCCATCCAACCATCTCATCCTCTGTCGTCCCCTTCTCCTCCGGCCTTCAATCTTTCCCAGCATCAGGGTCTTTTCCAATGAGTCAGTTCTTCACATCAAGTGGCCAAAGGATTGGAGCTTCAGCTTCAGCATCAGTCCTTCCATTGAATATTCAGAACTGATTTCCTTTAGGAGTGACTACAAGTACTCAAGGCTATTCATCGCCTCAGTCAGCCTTAATTAAGCACTAACTGCGTGCCCAGCACAAAGCAGGATTTTTTGGCTCCACATGGATGGAGTGGGCAGTTTACTGAGAAATCAGGACAGGAACCGGGGACGGCAGGCCTCCTCTGGCCCCACCGCTCCACCCCCTCCACCCCCGTTTGTCTCAGGTTCCTGGACATCAGACAATCAGAAGGGCAGTGAAGACAAAAGCAGGGCTGCAGAAGCGGGGCTGTCCATAAGTGACTTATCAGCATTGGCTACTCTGGTGGAAAAGCTAGGGAGTTTTTAAAAATTTAACTTTTAAATGAAACAGAACTGCCACCTTTATTATCTTTAAGTAAAAGCTAGGCCTGATCAAGTGATTTAAATGCCAGCCCTCCAGAGAGCCTACAGAGGGGTTCTCTGCTTCGTTTCTGATGTGTTTTGGTTTTTTTTAAGAGGAAAGAAAGGCCTTGGGGAGGATATATCCACCTAGGGAGCCCGGGTTCTAGGCCTACGCTGCCCACCAGAGAGGACGCCCGAGTTTTACGCTCATCTAGCCAGAGGCCCTCACAGGACCTTGGTGGACCCATCTGCAAACTTGGAGAGGGAGCAGACGTGCTCTGAGGCCCTAGAGTCTGGCCTGTGCCGTAAATCTCTCCTGTCGGGTGATGTAATTGCCCACAGTCATTTGGCCCAAATGGTCCGAGACTCATGCAAATCATGCCCTCTCTTGGGGACCCATGAATCACAGCCCAGAGAGCCGAAAGGCCTTTCCCATAAACTCGGGACATGCAGAGCCAACTTCTGTCCATCTGGCAGAGAAGTCCAGCACAGGCAAGAGCCTCCCCGAGTTTAGGATGAGACCCAGGAACTGGCACAGATCTGCCTTCATCACCATCTTCCCTGGGGGCTGTGGATTGGGTCGTCTGAGTCATTTCTGATCCCCACCAAACCCACAAATCTCTCCTCCTCCTCGCCATGTCCCACTGACACTGATATGACCCTCCATACAGCCTCCTCCCATGAAATATTGTCAGTTGCACTCGTTAGCTTCATTTCTTCATCTGATGTTTATGGAGCCCCTACAACATGCCAGACACACAGTACACAAAGCTGGAGATCCGGGGTCAAGAAGGCAGACACACGTGCCCACCAGGAGCCCACAGTCTGCTCAGGGAGCAGCACTGAACTCTATTTAAAATTACCACTTGTAAAAAGGTGCTAGGATGGAAGTTCAGAGTGAGATGTGAGAGACAGACGGGGGACCAGGAAACAGGAGGTGTGAGAGGAGCACAGGCCCAGGTGGCAGGACAGATGGGGCCAGGGGACGCCCGGCCGGTGGGACATGCCGGTGGTTTAGGGTGTTCATCTAGATGCCATCTTATTTTAAACTATTTATTTTGGCTGTGCCGAGTCTTCATGGCTGCATGGGGCTTTTCTCTAGTTGCAGTGCATGGGCTTCTATTACAGTGGCTTCTCTTGTTGTGGAACACGGGCTCTGCTTCCATAGCTGCGGTTCCCGGGCTCCCGGGCATGAGGTCAGTAGGTGTGGCACACACTGGCATGTGAGGTCTTCCCGGACCAGGGATCAAACCAGTGTATTCTGCATTGGTGGGTGAATTCTTTACCACTGAGCCACCAGGGAAGCACTCTAGATACCATTGTGAATGCCATTCATGAAGGCTTTATTGGTTTCCTAGGGTGGCTTAAACTACAAAAATGTATTCTCTCACAGTTCCAGAAGGTGAAATCCAAAACCCGGGTGTTGGCAGGGCCGTGCTCCCTCTGAAGGCTCTAGGGAGGAACCCTTTCTGCTCCCTCCCAGCTTCTCCCGGCTGCTGGTGATCCTTGACTTTCCCTGGCTTCCAGGCATCAGTGCAGTCCACCACGGCCTTCATGTGGCTTTCTTCTCTCGGTGTCTCTCCACGTCCTCTTCTCATAAGGACACCAGTCACTGGGTTTAAGGTCCACCTTAGCCTGGCATTGGACTTCCCTGGTGGCTCAGATGGTAAAGCATCTTGCTTACAATGTGGGAGACCTGTGTTCGATCCCTGGGTTGGGAAGATCCTTTGGAGAAGGAAATGGCAACCCACTCTAGTACTCTTGCCTAGAAAATCCCATGGATGGAGGAGCCTGGTAGGCTACAGTCCATGGGATCGCCAAGAGTTGGACACGAATGAGCAACTTCACTTTTTTAACCTAGTATAACCCCATTTTAGTTACACGTAACTTATTTCTAAAGAAGGTCACATTTTGAAGTTCCAGATAGGCATGAGTTTGGAGGGGAGTGCTCTTCAACTCTGTACAGGATTTTCAGTAGAGAAGTATGATGGGATTTATGCTACAAAAGTATGACTCTGGCTGCAGTGTGAGAATGGATTAGAATGAGGAAAAGAGAAGCTTGGAGTTGGTGGGAAGCAGTGAGGAATTTGATGGAGAGAATGGGACCAATCTAAAATCTGTTTGGGGGACTTCCCTGGCAGTCCAGTGGTTAGAACTCTTCGCTTTCATTGCTGAGGGCCTGGGTTCAATCCACGGTCTGGGAACTAAGATTCCACAAGCGCCTAGCCTGGCCAAAAAAAATCTGTTTTAAGGGTTGAGTTGACACAGTTGACCAGGGATTGGATGTTAGGGACAAACATGAGGGGTCGAGAATTCCTCCCTGCTCTTGGACACTGGTCACCAACTGGCTATAGTGCCACATGTACATTGAGGGTACAAGGTGACCCTTTCTTCTCCCAGCACCAGTGAGGGCTCAGGAAATACCCTTGGTTAGATGGATGCTCCCAGAGCAAGGATTTCTGTTTCCAGGACAAGCATCTTAGAAGCTGAGCACAAGGCCTCTTTCTCCACTTTGCAGCTAACACCTCCAGTCTCCGTCTCCAGCTAGGATGGTGGTTTTTACCCAGTACGAGAGGTGGAGAACAGACATGTGCTCCCTGCCCTGGCCCCTCTGTTTCCAGGGCATCCCCGGGGACCTCTGGCTGGGGGCATTTGAGCAATTGCTGTCGCTGCAGTTTCCTTGTCTGTCTGCCCCATCAGCCCATGGGGCCTCCGGGGTTAGAAGCAGAGGTTCATGTCTAACTTCTCCACTTTTGGCAGAGAACTGGTCCTGAAAGCTAGGAAGGAGCAGGAAGAGAATGCTAGGTCCTCAGACTTTGTAGGGTCCCTGACCGGAAAGACCATGAGTCAAAACATGGGGAACAGAAGGAGGCAGGGGGAAGAAACTGGACGCAGACATCAACATAAAATCTGTCTCCACTGAAGGTTTCTCCAAGGCAGCATTCCAGGGGACTGGCTTGGAGAAAGTGTTGTTGTTCAGTTGCTCAGCTGTGTCTGACTCTTTGTGACCCCATGCCAGCATGCCTGGTTTCCCTGTCCTTCACTATCTCCCGGAGTTTGTGCAAACTCATGTCCATTGAGTCCATCATGCCATCCAACCATCTCATCCTCTGCCACCCCTTTCTCCTCCTGCCTTCAATATTTCCCAGCATCAGGGTCTTTTCCAATGAGTCAGCTCTTTGCACCAGGTGGCCAAATTACTGGAGCTTCAGCTGCAGCATCAGTCCTTCCAATGAACACCCAGGACTGATCTCCTTTAAGACTGACTGGTTGGATCTCCTTGCTGTCCAAGGGACTCTCAAGAGTCTTCTCCAATGCCACAGTTCAAAAGCATCGATTCTTCACCACTCAGACTTCTTTATAGTCCAACTCTCACAACCATACATGACTACTGGAAAAACCAGAGCTTTGACTAGACGGACCTTTGTCAGCAAAGTGATGTCTCTGATTTTTGATATGCTGTCTAGGGAGAAAGGGTACAGCTTGCATTTGCTCCTTAACAAGCAGCCCTGAAGCAATTTTGTAACCTTGAAAGGAACCTGTGACCATGGGACAACAGTGGCTTCTGGGAGGTGGCCAAAGGCAGGAGAGAATAGCCTACATGCACATGCGCGTTCGCACACACAGGCATTCGCACACACTATACATTGCTCAGGAGGCTGTCTTTTAATCTTGTGCTTTGAGAATGCTGGTGCTATGAAAATTGAACCTGGTTGAAGCCACCAGATCGAAGTTCCAGATGACAAGAAATACAGGGGACAGAGGAACAGGCTGTAAGGGACCCTGAAGACACCAATGGCCAGAGCCAGGTGGAGGGAACCACAGAGTAACTGACCAGACTGCTTAAATAGGATGTTGCAATGGGAAAGAGAGAGGGAGAGAGAAAAGACAGCTCAAGAGAAACTGAAAAGATTTTGCTGCCATGCATGGCTCTTACTTGGATGCTGACCAACTGTTAAAAAAAAATTGAAGCAATTGAAGACAGACTAGAGTGAGTCCTGATGTTTTCAGGTGTGATAATAACATTATGATTATGGTTTTAAAACAGAGCCTTTATCCTTTAGAGCTGCCTGCCGAAATACTTATGGATGAAATGATACAACATCAGGGATTTGCTCTGAAATAATCCATACATGGTGGAGCAGAGAAGATACAGATGGAACGGAATTGGCCCTGGGTTGGCAGCTGTTGAATGTAGGTGATGGAAGCGTGGGGCTTGTTACACTATTGTCTCCACTTGTGTGTGCATGAAATTTTCCATGATGAACAGGAATTTTTCTAGAAGATCTTTGACCTGCAGACTCCCAGCTCTCCACTGCCCAGCAGCAGCCCCTAGCTGCCCCTGGCTCTCCAGGAGCCCCAGCCCCTTCTAGGGAGGGACTCATGCCATGCTGGGGCTAGATGGAGTCTACTCAGGACTCCATGACTACCATTTACTTTTGCTATTTATTTGTTTGCTAGTGTTTATTCTCTCTGGGGACATTCTCAACAGGGCATCAAATTATTAGTTTGGCCAAAAAGTTTGTTTGGGTTTTTCCATTACACCTTAAAACCCTAACAAATTTTTGGTCAACCCAATACTAGACTTTTTTTTTCTTTCAACTATTTTTCACTTCCTCCAAGAAGACTTGCTTGATACCCCATTCAACCAAGGTGAGTTCCTCCTCTGAGTCACCCTGACATCCGGCCTGGGCTCCCCCCACCCGTATGTTATAATGGCCTGTTGACTTGCCTTCATTCCCTATGAACTGTCCTGGCCATCTCACATACAGTGAGTGCTCTGTAATCTGACCAACTGAATAAAAGGAACTGTGGACTGCCCACCCTTCAGTGGCCTATTTTGTAGAAAGAACTTTGAAGATCAGGATGCAGAAATCTGCCTCCCCAGCCTTGCTGTGTCTCCACTTTACTGTGTGACCCAGGGCAAGAATCTCAACCTCTCTGAGCCTCTCTGCCTCTATAGTCACACTTGCAGTCACACTGCCACACAGAATGGATGGAAAGCTGGCCACCACCCACTGCTTCCGGTTTCCTCCTGGAATCTGCACTCATAACACGACCTCTCTGTCATCCTCATCTTCAGAGGTATCACCATCTCCAACATGCCAGCCCTCTCCTTCACTGGATCCCTTCATGTTCCACGTGGGCTCTGCAGGAGTCCGCAGGCTCTGGACAATTGCCCTTAGGAAGACTCTCATGGTGGAAATCGTCTGCCAATGACTTTTTAAATTAACATTTCAGACAAGCCCATTACACAACTAACCCAATGAGGGAATATTTTCAGCCTAGAGAAAAGGGTGCTGGAGACCAGCAAATAAGTAGGGACCTGTGGCTGCAGAGCAAAAGCTGGCATGAGAAAATGCAGCCTGGCCAACGTGCCTACAACCCACGTTACCAAGGCAGGAAACCCTCTCAAAATCCTAATGGAGCATCTTGATCCTCAGGTCCTATGATGCTCAGAGATGCTGGTGGCGAGAACCACACCAGCTGACACCTCTGCAGACGTGACAGCTACACCTGCAGCTCTCAGGGCCTCTGTGAACCCCATGGTGATCCTCCAGAGAGCTCGGCCCCTATGGTTGAAGGCCAGGGCAAAATAAGGAAGACATTCCTCCCTGGTTGCCTGGCCCAGAGCAGCCTGGAGGTTAGAAGGCTCTAGAAGCTGGGGGAAGAGCCAGTTTCATGAGTTGGTTTCCTGGGTCTCAAACAGCAGCAGCTGAGGTGCCCAATGGTTCAAACCCTCTCTGGCTGTAGATTCCCCCATCCACCCACCCCGGGCTGTCTTGACCCTCCACCATGCTTCCAAGAGCAGCTCACTGCCCTCCCCTGCCTCTTCCTCTTCTTCCTCTTCCCCTTCCTCTTCTTCCTGCTCCCGCATCACCACTGGGCATCCCCAGCCTTTCAGCTGCTTCTGAACCTCATCTTGCACAACCACCACCTTCTCACCCACTCACTGGCTTCCAAGGTGCTGCCACCACCCTAACCAGCTGCCTGCTAGAAGCCACACCCAGGAGGCACTGGGCCCCCTGTGGATTTGATGAGCTCCTACTGACTGCAGGATCCAGCTGGGTCCTGAAGGGCAGAGGAACAGGCAACAAATATTCCAAGACAGGTTCTCTTTCCCAGGAAACTCACCCCACAGGGAGGAGGCCATAGGCACTTGCAGGCTCCTGGGCAGGCAGACCCGACTATGCACACGGGGGCCAGTGTGGAAAGCCCCTCTGATGTTCATCACAGCAGCCCAAAGCCCCCACCTGTACCTGTACTTGGCCAGGGGTCCCTATTCCCCAGGGCTCATACTGGCAATGGTGGGGCCAGAGCTGGTCTATGAGATGCCCAAGGAAACAGCAGCCACATGTGAGCAGCAGAGAGAAAGAGGGGGCAAAGGGGGTACAAGGCAGGAGTTCCAGGAACGATGGAATTTCCGAGGGCCCTGAGACACCCCAAACTCCTCATCAGTGGCCTTCGAAGCTGCACCAGCAACTGCAGGATGCTGGCGCCCTCTAGTGGATGGAGGGGCCAGGATTCACCTGGACCTTCTTCCCTGAGCCCTGGGAGAAAGGTTAAAAATCCCAGACAGGCGCCAGCCCAGGGCAAAACTGCAGTGGACAGGACACCAGCCTTCCAGCCTCAGCATCACTGCCCTTGCCCCTCCTCAGCATCTCCCCATCTTCCCACCAGTCCCAGATGCAGTTCCCATGTCTCCCTACAGCCCTTCCCAGCTAGCTCTGTGGATTTCAGTGTTTCTGAGGTACAGATTTGACACTGTAAGACTGACTATGGCAGCTTTGTCAGAAGGAAGTCTGTTTAGAGCTGGCAAAGTCTTTGTTAGGAGGGAAGTCCCGATATGACTCAGGCATCCAGGAGGCATTTCTGGGAGACATGGGAGGTCCCACTCTCCTCTTTTGCAGGGCAAGCTGGATTCTAGGGCTCCTGAAACCATCAGCACCCCACCTTCCAGAAGTGAAGAAGTATGCAGGTGGATTATGAAAGGGGAGGAAGCAGGACAGGGGTTCACGGCTTAGCAGCCGCCAAAAGAACCAAGAAGGCTTAGAGTCCCGGACACAGAGCCAAGGAGAAAAGCGAAGGCCTGACCTCTGCAGCCACCGCCAGCATCCTCAGTGCTCCCAAGACAGCCACCGGTGGCAGGCAGTAAAAGGGGTCCTGCTTCGGTCCCCTGGGCACCCGTGTCTCCAACAATATCAAATCTTTACGTTTATTCTACCAAAGGGAGGCCACCTAGGAGACACTTTCTACAGTCACAATTCATCCAGTACACTTCCTGCCCTCAGGGAGCTTTGAGTCCATCAATCAAATGTCAGATCCATCATCCATCTGCAGCACCCCCTGCAACCCCCTAGATCAGGGGTGCTGTATCACGTGACTCTGCCCCTCCCTCACAGAGCCCCAGAGGCAGTGACCTCTTTGCGGCCCCAGCCACTGGAGTATTCAACTTGACACTCAGTCCCATGCCTTTGTTGTAGGGCAGACCTAGAACATCCCCACCCCCACCCAGTCCCAGCCGCCATCCTCTCTCTGCATAGCAGTTTCATTTCTTCCCCTTCCCCCAGGCCATGTGCTCAGAGAAGCAACCATACTCTCTAAAGAGCATCAACCTTGATGTTCTACTTCAGTGGCTTCCCTGCCTCCTGCTCTGGCAGCCTCCAGACTCAGAGGCTGCCCAGCCTCTTCTGGCTTCTCTGCAGTCCGGGAGGGCTCAACCCACCCCTAAGCCCCTTTTGCAAAACTGGCGCCTTCTCAGCCTCAAGACTCAGCTTTGATGTCAACTTGCTCGGAGGAGACTTCCTGAGCACACACCTCACAATTACCCTCTTCCACAGCACCCAATAGTTTCATTTACTGCACTCACCACAATCTGTACTTTATTCACACTCCTGTTTACTCCTTTTCAGGGCTTCCCTGGTGGCTCAGATGGTAAAGATTTGGCCTGCAACGCGGGAGGCCTGGGTTTGATCCCTGGGTTGGGAAGATCCCCTGGAGAAGGAATCTTGGCAATATTGGCAACCCACTCCAGTATTCTTGCCTGGAGACTTCCACGGACAGAGGAGCCTTGTGAGCTACAGTCCGTGGGGTTACAAAGAGTCAGACACGACTGAGTGACTAACACTGACTGACTTACTCCTTTTAGATCTATCTCAGCAACTAGAATGTAAGCTCCACGAGGGCAGGGATGTCAGCATTATTCCCCTCTGCACACCCAGCATCTTGCTGTATACAGTAGGTGCTCCATGAATACTGGAATGGCTGAATGAAAGGGTCCGGTGCCATAGGAGAGATGTAATGAGGGCTCAGAAGAAGGAACAATCACCTCCAGGTGGCCCAAGGGGAAAAAATAAGATTTAAATATGCAGAGGGGTGACATCTCGCAGAAGCAAAGGCGAGGAGGAAGGAAAGGAGTGGTTGGGTTTGACTGCACTGAAGAGTGACGGCAAAGAAAAGAGAGGTGGGCTTGACGGGCTCTGAAGGTCTTCACAGAGGAGCAGAAAGGCGCGTGGAAAATGCACTGCAAGGCAGAGGTGGGCAGGGGACCGGAGAGAGTGACAAAGCGACCAGAGCCTGGACTAGCACAGCACAAGGGGCAGGAACGAGGCTACGGACAAGAGACCGACCCCGGGTTGCAGGAACCACTCCCGCTGCAGCCAACCTCACTCTTCCCGGTTTCTGTCGCTTCCTTTCCCTTTCCTCCACTTAGGGGATTCAACCCGGAGCCTCATTTGTGACAATCGGTGAGAAGCTCCACTGCTAAGGCGCACCCAAAGCCCCGCCAGGAAGCACCAACTCCAGTCCCAGGGTCTGCGTGGCTGCGCCCTCCTTTCGGTCCCGCGTTAGACGCCCGAGATGAAGTTCCAGCGCCACCGCGTGGACCAAGCTGGAACCGCGGCCACATCCTGCATCCCGGTGGGGCCGGATTCACGCAAAGTGAAAGCCGTTCAGTCATGTCCGATTTTGCGACCCCACGGACGCATGGAATTCTCCAGTCAAGAATACTGGAGTGGGTAGCCTTTCCCTTCGCCAGGGTATCTTCCCAGCCCAGGGATTGAACCCAGGTCTCCCGCATTGCAGGCAGATTCTTTACCAGATGAACCACAAGGGAAGCAGATTCAAGCAAAGTTGCCCCTGAAACTCCACGGCCTCAGGAAGGCTGAGGAGGCTGGGGAAGCACAAAGCACTAAGGTCAGAACTACGCAGTGACTTGCCCAGCGTCTTGCCAGAATATTCTAGGAACTGCTGGCTGAGAGAGCGAGAGGGTAGGTGGAAGTAGAAAAAGCAGAGAGTCCCAAGGAAAATTTTCTGAGTCATCAAAAAAGGGGAGACCTTTAACAGAGCTAATATTTATGAAGCATTTACTATCTATGTGCCAGGCTTGGTATTAAATGATTCGTGAAGATTCAGTACTTCCTTGACCACTCGATTAAGCGGAGGCAATTTAGCAAAAAACAGACTCCAGCCACAACTCCTAACCCGGTGCTGGAGAGCTCGGGAGCCGGCACCTACTGAAGCCCCTACACTACAGAGCCGGAGCTCCACAACAAGAAAAGCCACTGCAGTGAGAAGTCCATGCACCACAGCTAGAGAGTAGCCGCTCCTCGCCACAGCTAGAGAAAAGCCTGTGCGGCAATGAAGACATAGTAGAGCCAAGAAATTAAAAAGAAAGAAGAGAGAGGCACCAGGTTGGGGCTGGTGAGCGCTTAACTGGGATTCGAACCCACCAAGCTTTAGCCAGATCCCGGATACAGAATCACAAAGCTATAAATGCTTTGGCTGCAGTCACATCACAAAGATAACCTGGAAGCCCCCAGACTACCACACCAGACATTATCTGTTCAATACTAGTTTGTTGGTAGGTGGGGGCTCTGTACCCCCAAGAAAGCCAAGAAGATGGACTCACCTGTGACTTCTGTTCATCACCCAGAGGCTCCGCACCAGGGACTGGCCCCCACATCATGCTCAATGCCAGCCCTCCCATCCCTTCCCCTCCCTTCCCCTCCCCTCCTCTCCCTTCCCCTCCCCTCCTCTCCCTTCCCCTCCCCTCCCCTCCTGGAACACCTGTGGCCTCTTTGTCCTTGATTGGGCGGGTTTAACTGCTGGAGGAATATGAGGAAGATGCGTCTGTCCTAGGAGGCAGGCTTTAAACTATGGGGGGAAATCATAAAGCCCCACATCTTAGGGCATCACCACTCTTTTCCTTCCCACCCTCATCCCTATCCCACCCCTAAATGTGGTCACAGAGGGGACTTAACCACACCCAGATCGAGAAATCCAAACAGGAAGAAGTTCAAGATCAAGGAAACTTCAGGGTGCCATAGAAAGAACAGGGGTTTGTGCAGCAGGCTGGCCAATGTTCCCTTAAGAAACCTGAAGCGCTTCCCAAGACTTCTAGAGCCCCCACTTCCCAGTGTGTAAAATGGGGAGAAGCTAGTCACGTCTGCAAAGCTGTTGGCGCAGAGACTGGCAGATCGTTTCACGCTCCATACGTATTACTTTTTCTCCTCACCTGCACACTCAAAGGTCTTTCTGAACTTAAAATAAACATGTGCATTTAGAGACATTGTTCTTTGCTTTGGAAAAATAAAACTGTATAAAGCCGTTGACTCAATGACCCCTGACCTCTGATAGCAGACAATCCTGCAGGCAGAAATGTAACAAACTGAAATGCGCATGCCCCTTGTAAATAACCTCGCCCCATTGTTAATCCATTGTTCCAAGTCGAGTGCAGACCCAGTGCTGCCAGATCTAAGTTTTAACCAAAGCTACAGTTTAGCTACAATTCTAGACTTCAGAAAAATTGGATGTCTTGAACTTTGACTCCATTCATTTATTTCTAAATTACCAAATGAGGTAAGTCTGCAGGCTGAATTATACCCATGTACACAGGTCTTGCACATGAGCCATAGCATTAATTATTAGGTGAGATTTTGAAAGAATTCTTTTTCACACTGTCTGGGTCTTTCCCTTCCTTCCAGGCCCAATTAAAGACTGACTCTGCCAAGTGCCTCCTCAGTCACCACCCACACCAGATTCTGTATTTTCCTTGACCAACTATAATATTATTAAGTAACCTTTCTTGGGTAACATCCTGGTCCCCTAGGAGACAGGGCACTGCTCCCAGGTCAGCATGTGCTTTACACTTGGCATCCTCTCCGCTGCCTACCTCTCATGCTGGTGCATGCTCATTTGCACAGTCACGTCTGACTCTCTGGCACTCCATGAACCATAGCCCACCAGGCTCCTCTGTCTGTGGGATTTTCCAGGCAAGAATACTGGAGTGGGTTGCCATTTCCTTTTCCAATGGATCTTCCTGACCCAGGGATCGAACCTGCATCTCCTACATTGGCAGGCGGATTCTTTACCACTGTGCCACCTGGGAAGCCCCCTACCTCCTTCTAGACTCTGTCATTCTTGGTTCCTGATAACAGTAACACTCCCCAAATCTTTACCACCCTGAGTTCAAATCTCTCTAACCACCATGTGGATCTTTCTTACTGGCAACCAGCAAAGGGGGAAGGATGGTGTTTACAGATCCAGTCCTCATCACCATCTTCAAACACAGATGTCACACTGGGAATTAGAGGTGTCGTGTTCTCTGTCTCTACTTATTCTGCGTTGACAATGCATTGGTGAGTCCAGCTTAGCAGTCTTTGAACAGTCTTTGGAAGCACTAGCTCTCAACACCACTTTGTGCTCAGCATCCAGTCCATGAACAGTCATGAGGACTGTCTCAGTCTGAATTCCCCCCAAAACAGCTCCTCAGACCACATTCGCTCCGAGTCCTTGATGTGTGAGCTGAGGTCAGGGAGCACAGGTAAGGGACAGGAAAGGTTAGACATGGGAGGGGAAGAAGGATTATTATACCCCAAGAAAAGGAAATAATGAATGGATCACCGCTGTGGCCAACTGGACTTTAACCCCACTGGGGACCCTCTGAATTGCTCCAGTGGGGGGCTTTTTAACTTGTAGCTCCCAACCCTCTCTGGTTGAGGGTCCCTCCTGGGGTGTTGACCACCCAGCAACTTCAGCAGGCTCTTTGGGCTCCACATGCCCCCATATCAGGGACTGCCCTCAGCAGGGAGATCCAGGCAGACAAGGTGCAGGAACATCCGCAGGTGACCTCTAGGTGGCCACAGGCATATAGGTAGCTTCCTACAGAACCTACTGCCAGAACTCCACCTCAGGAAAACCCAGCACCTCACAGAAGCCTGTCTTTACATTTAGATAATAAATGACACTTTCCAAGCACCACCCACTGGCTCAGGTGGCTTTTCATTTCTCCTATGATAGACGTGGTACATGTGGGATGTTAATCAGTGCCCTAATTTACAGCTGGGAGAAAGTCACGTAACTAGTTACTAACTCTAATTTGCAGACTTGGTGAACTTCATATAACTAAAGATCTTAAAATTATATGTTCAGTTTACTGTTATGATTGGGAAAAGAATATTTTAAACAGAAAAACCACGTTTGTTTTTTTTTTTGCTTTCGGTGAGTGATATTTTCTATAGTATTTAGAGCGATAAATATTCATGGGATGCACTAAAGCTTAGACAGGGTTAGAGAAACATTGGGCTTCCCTGGTAGCTCAACTGCTAAAGAATCCGCCTGAAAATCCACAAGCATGAGACTCCGGTTCGATTCCTGGGTAGGGAAGATCCCCTGGAGAAGGGATAGGCTACCCACACTCCAGTATTCTTGGGCTTCCCTGGTGGCTCAGATGGTAAAGAATCTGCCTGCAATGCAGAAGACCTGAGTTCGATCCCTGGGTTGGGATGATCCCCTGGAGGAAGGCATGGCAACCCACTCCAGTATTCTTTCCTGGAGAATCCCCATAGACCAAGGAGCCTGGTGGGAAAAGGTCGGACACGACTGAATGACTAAGCATAGCACGGGGAGTTACTTTAAATAGCAAAGCATGTAATACTTCAAAATTATTTTGTAACTTTTAAAACTGATTTCCTAACAGCTTTGCTGCAGTGAAACCCATATTGAGGGTCTGCCACTTTCCGGCCTCTCACAGGATCCTGAGACCCAAATGCCCTCTCTGACAATTACTTTTTCAACCTCTGTACTTTACCTTTATTTATGTAAAATTATTTTCTGGGCTCTGACAAGATTTTATTGTTAATAAAATTGATTTAAAACAGGAACCATGGATATACCATGTAAACCTACCCTCTTGGTTCAACAGATTAGAGAAACAATGAATTTTCATCAAGAAAAGACCTAAATGCAGGTTGTTGGCAATGAAAATTAAGTTTTATCCTGATCAGAGACAATGACTGTGTTCCATCACCCATTTTAGACACACTTCTTAAATTAATTTGATTGCTTTATACCTGCATTGTGCCAACGAAAGAATGTCACCATCTGGCTTTATAAGGATTAAGTCACTAGCCACTGCCACTGCTGACCTTTAACACATTCTGAAAGGAGATTGGGGCAAAGATCAGACATGAGGCACTCTGTGCTCTGGGAAAACAGACAGAACAGGCCTTCAGAGAGTTAGATATTTCCAGGAGAAAATTTTATGAACATAACTTCTTGCATCTTCTCATACTTAGACAAGCACTAAAATCATGAACTGAGATGCCCGTTTTCTTATGACTAGCAGCTACCTTCTATGGAGATGTGTGCCTGTTTGCACGCACCCTTTCTCCAAAATCACTCTCGGGCCAACCTCTTTCCTACCTCTTTGGGGCAGTTCCTCACAGCTACCCAAGAGACCGTCTCCCAAGATATCATCCTTAGGAAATCCCCAAATAAACTGAAACACACAGCTCTCACATTGTGCGTAGTTATTTCAGTCGACTCTTGGGAGGAAAAGTTTTCCATGGGGGAAACTGAATGAGGCTCCAAGGCTCCAACAAAAAAAATTCCCAATTCAGAGATGTAAGCAAACTTTATGTAAAACCTGACTTGCAGTTTAGAGCCTTACAGCATTACAAACGTGTGGGCCTGCTACCACCATTACTGTCTCAGGATTGCAGATTTAGAAGTGATTCATGCAGTGTCCTGGAGGCAGGAGATAGCTCCTGATTCCAGGTGGAGGGGCCAGGACTGAGTCTGCAATTCGGGAGGCCAGGCTGGAACTGCCCCCTCTTCTTTCTGCACAAGAGGCAGAGATTTTCCAACTCAGTGAACATAGTGGAAGACTTCAGAGCAAACCCAGCCAAAGTCTGTCCTGTGTTCGAAACCCCTGTCAAAGAAACTCCATCTCCAGATCCTGTTCCAATATGATTTATTCTCTCTTCTGGACATGGACCCTTAGAGAAGGCTGAGTGTCTCTACTGAGTGCTTGTAAAACACAGTTTTGAAGATCAAGTTTGGAAACCAGCCCCAGCCTGCCAGCAACACAACCTCGAGAAACTGCTTACAATCAGTTTCCTCTTAGGGTCTTTGGGATCCCTCCTACATGATCAGCATGGTACCTGGCCCACATGATCATAAAAATACAATCACACTGTTGGTTTGCAAACTGGCCCCCATACACAGAGAGCAAGGAGAGAATAGAGGAAGAAGCAGACCGCCAGTTGGTAGGTGGCAGGTTTAGCAAGCAAGGGAACTTAACTATGAAGATTGTCATGGACAGCACAAGATGAGTGGATCTCCACCCCCACGGGCCAGAATCTTAAGTTACATTAGAGGCTTTAACTGGGTTCAGTCACGTATTCACTCAGTCCAGTTGGTCTTGACAGCATCTTACTCTCTCAAGGTCGCATCCTTGTCACGGCTGCCAGCATGGGAATAGTAAGCAGCATGGACATTCCAAGGAAAAGGAGGGGGTGAGGAACCTCCTATTGCTGAGATATAGCTCTGCAATCAACTAATGATCTCCTCTCTGTGATCCCCTCGGAACCATTGCTGAATTTTGGCTCTGTACCATGACAAATCCACAGCAAATGGTCGCAAATTCTAGCCATCTTTTCAACCTCAGAAACTCTCCTCCTGCTTAACTCTGGGCAAATGAGAGCTTCTGAGAAATCCTTTGAGCTGGACACATCACCTGAGTAATGTGGTTGCTCTCTGAACTGTACAGGGACACCCTCATGATGGACTTTTGAAGATGAAATTAGGTGGAATGAAGGGAGAGAATCCCTACATTCTTTTCCCCCAGCCCAGATGAGATGTACTGCTTTCTGCCTTATTTCTCTGGGCCTGTCAGTTGTTCTAGGACAAGGGCAGAATTTACAAACCCAGGAAAACCTGTGTCACTATGATGGAGAACAAATCTGAACTCTGCCTTGGCAGAAGCCTTCAGCAAACTGCCTCACCCTGAGCCTCAGTTGCATCGGTGGTAAAATGGAGCTAATTAATGGTACCAACCCTAGAGGATCAAGATGATACATAGAAAGTGCTGAGCACAGTGCCCAACTCTGTACCCACAAATAAGTCCCAGGTACCAGCATGTCCAACACATTGTTTTGCTGGAGTCAATTAACTTCCTTCCACTTTCACATCCTTATGTAATTTGCCAAGTTCCACACCAAATGCAAGGACTGTCCCTACTTCACCGGATGGGACTTGATCATTTTGCTTTCTTGTGCTTTTTCATTTGGTTGGTGGTTATGGGACTGCAGTGTCAAACAAGGCTGCTTCTCTTCTAGATTCTGTCGTCACTTACTGTGTGAGCACAGTGGTATTCTCTTCTGTAAAACATGGGTGCCGAATACTAGGTGACTCCTAAGTTCCCTTTCAGAGCTAAATTTTCTTTCCTAAATATGAAATGAAAATGAAGGTGAAAGTGTTATTCACTTAGTCTTGGCTGACTCTTTGCGATCCCATGGAATGTAGCCTGCCAGGCTCCTCTGTCCATGGGATTCTCCAGGCAGGAAGACTGGAGTGGGTTGCCATGCCCTCCTCCAGGGGATCTTCCCAACCCAGGGATTGAATCCAGGTCTCCTGCTTTGAAGATCGATTCTTCACCATCTGACCCACCAAGGAAACCCTAAATACGAAATGGAGAAAACAAATACCACACAATTGCAACACTTTTAAGCTTATAAAACATTTCTGCATTCATTCTACCTCATTTCATCAAAATCCTGTTGTCCCCATACAACACAGAGGATACCCAAGTTCACTGGGGCGAGGTGACTAGCTCAGAGGCTTCCAGCATGTGCCGAGAGAGCCAGAGTCAATCCTTTAAGTTTTCTGTTCCCCAAACCCCATGCTCTTTCTGCTATATTCCTTTTCTTTAAAAATAATAAAAACTGATCTGAAAGGCCATATAAAATCCACACACAGAACACAACTTTGACAAGTCTTCCTTTTCCTAGATTGAGGGCTGAGAACCACCCAGATGCCAAGCTTTCTGGTACAAGTTCACAAAGTGCAGGAGCTATGCTGGCATCTACAGAGATGGCTAATGATGGCCATCCTGTGGACATCACAGGTGCTGTGGACAACATAATGCTTTGTATTTGGAGGTTAGAATTTTACTAGCTGTGTGTGTACCAGACAGACTGTAAGGTGTTTAAAAAGGGAACAAATAGGACTAAAATTAGTGAATATAGGACTAAACATGAAAAGACCAGGGTTCAAAATTAATATCCAGCTAAAGAGGAGTGGCTGTAAAAGTGGGCATTTTGCTTTGATCAAGGGAAGGCCACGTTTGGCAGCAATAAGAAAGTTGCTAATGCAAATGAAAGAACAAGTACACCCAAGGGTGAGGGCACAGTCACGGCAACAACACCCAGAGGAGACCAAAGGGGCCAAAGTACAAAGTTCAGATGGAGGGGCTGGCACAGAACAGATGGGATGGCCCTCGGTGTTGCTCAGGTTCACAGTTCCATCATGCACTGTCATGCACCCCAAGGGCATGGATGGTGTCGACAGAAGGCTGCATCTGAGCAATCCAAAGCATCCACAGAAAACAGTGCTCCAATAAAGAACTTGTCCTATTTGTCAAAAAAAAAAAACTATTTTGAGTAACTATTATGAACTAGTGGGAAAAACCCAAGACTTCCATTCATACTTTTATAAACTTAAACATATTAAAATGATAGAAGCACCATGCTTAAAGAATATTCACAGAAACCCAAAGAATATTTCTGTGATGTGAATATTTAGTGAGGAGGGCAATAGCTAAGCTGTAGATATCTACAAACCCAAATGCTTGATCAAATTTGAAGAGCTCTGGCTCAATAATAAAATCATGCACTGCAGGTTCACAAATTTATTTAAGATTGTTTCCTATAAGCATTTTAATCATGGTCTACGTGAAGTCAAACAAGAAGTGTTTGTATAACGAATTATGTAGGGAACTTTTAACTACAGATACAAGACATCAAGAATATGTTCATTTTTTGGTTTATTAAAACAAAGCTACACCTCTGTGCTTCTTACAATATATTAACAGGCGTAAAAATCAATCCACGTTTCCAAATCAGTTTCATTCACAACTTCACGCCATGCTATTTTATGGTACTTTATAATCAATCTTTTTACAAACAATCTAACATTTCTTTGTACAACAGGCAAACAGTTTAACACCTTCCATCAAGGCATTTCAAAACTTTAGATGTTTAGAAATAAAGTCAAAAGTCTCTTTCAAATGCCATCATTTTGTATTAAACTGAAATGCCAGATGTCAAGTCTCAAGTTCCTAAAAAGAGTGCTTTAAAAAACAGATTTACATCCAAGTTAAGTCTTATAAATCTCAGTGGTAGGTCCTATCATTTCTAAACACTAGAACTATTTGTGGATAAAAAGCTGCATTTGATTGTGCAATATCTTCTGCTAGGTCTGACTTAAAATCTTAATTTTTTACCCCAATTAATCCTAGTGTTAATTTTGCTCCTTTCAGTTAAAAACCCAGACACATTGAGGGCAGATCTTTCATCAAAGAGCTCTGACCACCTATACAATAGTTTTCTGTGCTTATTGTCTCCAGGGGAGGAAGTATATATCCATTTAACACAACGCTTGCTTGATCGTACAAAATGCATGCAAGATATGCCTCTGTACCACCTGGCGGTTACTGTCTTGTCCTCTTACAGAAATACATAACATAGTGTTTCCCAAAATGTTTTCTGTGAACCTCAGGAGAGGTCCACAGGGGTGTTCCGAAGGGGAAAAAGGCCCTAGGGTTGCACAGATTGGGAAATGCTGGGTTAATACAGGCTTGGTACCGGTGGGCCCTGAGCCCTTACTGTACTAAAGTGCACTGTGAGTTTCTAGGAAAGAGGGTTAGTGTGCAAATTAATTTTACCAGCAACACATTTTCTACAAAACACCTAAGAACATCTCACAGAGCACTCATATACACAGAGAACTCTGGGAAATGGTTTGCTCCTCAGATTGGAAATTCCACAATCTGAGTTTACATTCACTGCGGTCCCTGATGCGTTTTCTCCACTCACCCTTGTGACTTCATGAGACTTCACAGATCTGAGGAGGACTCATAGTCCTTTCTCTGTTACTAGTTCTACACACCTCACGCTACTTCCTTCCTTCTCCCTTAAAAGCGAAAGTGCCTTCTTCTCTTTTGAATTACTGAGGACTTTCTCATTTTGAAAGAGTGTAGCTTCATATTGCTTATCATTGGGTCTTTTTGTTTGCTTTTTAACTCGACTCACAGTCTGTCTTCCCCTGGAGGGCATGCATTTCAGTATTCTAGAAATGCAATAGAGTAAACGGTAATGAATTATTTACAAGCACCTAGTTCGTTTAATCTTACGTGAAAGCCATTTGCTTTTGGAAAACAAGGAGAATAAATCTTTTAGCAAAAGAGTGGTATCTGGAAGCCTTACTGGGATGATGGATGTTTGTTCAGTAATGAGGCACTAAAGAATGAGCTGTGCTAAAATTAACTCGAGGGTGAGCTTGTCTGGATGAGCAGAACTTTGGTTGAGATTTGTCTTCCTTAAAAAAGGTTTTCAAAGCACCAGTTAATTACAGAAAGCATGCATATTTATTCTCACAGTGAGTTAAGTGGTGAGAGAGCTAGCAAATCATACATTGCATTCCCCAAAGCATCTGAGTAGATTTCTAGAAAACAAACCAACTGAAAGGGAAAATAGAGCCAGAGAAGCCATTGCTCCCTGCTCAGGCTGGCGAAGCAGCAGCTCTTAGCGGAAGTCACAGGCAGGGCAGCAGAGTCCACAGGGAAGTCAGTGCCAACCTTGACTTGGACAGTCTGAGTAAGCCTTGGTCTATAATTTCATGGATGAGTAAAAGAGACTAGTGAAACGTTTGCTTACCTAGATAAGGAACACACAAGGGGATAAATAAGCCTCCCTGGCTGTTCCCCAAAACACAGAGCTCAATCCTACTTAGGATGTAAAACGGAATGTAACACGGTGAAGACCCCACTCCACACCAGAGCCGCTGCAACACTGACAGCGGCTTAATGGGATGTGAGCTCCTATAAAGAAAACATGTTTTAAATGCGGAATTTGAGAAGAGTGGAAGAAAATCCCAACAGCATGGCATTATTGCTCCGAGTTTCAAAAATTTCATACAATGTGAAATACCAATCAGTATTTTTCCCTCTCCCAACACACACAGAATATTCACAAGACATTATTAGCGTTTAAAATCCAAGCTGACAAAAGTACAAACTTAATTCTCAGTACCTTTCTATTAAATTCAAAGATTACCTGCAGTATTTGTCAGGAAAAATTCCTAATTCCATCATACCACGGAGAGAAGAAGTAACAGTCAACTGTTAGAAAACATTTTATATCACATGATCTTTAAGAAATCACCGTCATTGCCACAATTAGCAAACAATTATGATCCCTGCTCACAAAAAAGGCACCTACCTGTTATGAACAATTTTTCATAATTATTTGCCACTATATGGCATCAGGGTTTAGGAAAATAACCCATGCACATTTTTAAAGAACCATGGTTTTCTTTTTCTCAAAGCTAAAAAAATCTACAAATGCCTCTGACCATCTGCCAGTCTGCAGGGCCATCACATATGTGATGTACAACCCACAGGTGGTACTCTGCCCAACTTGAGTGGATACCAGCCACTCAAAAGTATACAACCAGTCTGCAGGACTAAGAGGCCTGGGTCATGAGTCTGCAGCCAGAGCACTTTACACTAACATGGGCGATCAGGTCAAGCTAATAAGTTAGGACAGTTGCTATCTCCAAGAAACAACTGTACCTGAGAGGCAGGTACTACCTGAGGCAGGAGGTGGGGGGAAGGGTGGCAGGGGAGGGACACAGACATAAAACAGGAGTTGTTCCTAAATACTTGCTGGTCATTTAAAACTCAATGGCACTTTTTCACATGAGCAAACATTTTCAAAGTCAGTTTTCTGGCCAAGTTTATCTTGAATTTCACCAGCCAAATTTACTTCCTGGTACTAGCTGTTTGGTCAGATTATCTCTATTTCTGACCTAAATTAATATTGTGTTTTCACTTAGCTCTTAAAACACTTTCTATACCTGACTGCCTCAGACAGCACAGTGACACCTATGTGTGAATCGCCCGTTCAATTTGTCAAGCACTTTGCGAGGAAAAAAATGTTCCCATTTAAAAGTTAGCTACAATTGACATAGATTAAACAGAAAAAACAAACATGAAAAAAACAAAAAACAGTGAATGGATGACGCAATTATTTTTAAAGGAAGCATTAATCAGAACATATACCAACAAATTACCTGACAGCATTAAGTGTACTAAACACGATTCAGTTTTAGAATCAACTACATTTGTGTGTCCATCACAGCAATAAGTCCCTAACAGTTATATTTAGAATGTAAATCTTTAATAAACTCCAAAATTTCATTTTGCAATCTATTGATTATGAACTGCAAACGGAGGCTGGGGCCCCCATGGTGTGATCTGTAGGCTGTTGTGTCACCTCAGTGTCCAACGATCACAGATCACGGAGGGGAGAAGGCACTTGTCTTCCAGGAGGTCACGTCGGGACAGGTCAGGCCCGACCACACGACGGCGCCGTCCACTCTCATGCCACAGGCGGAGCCTATGAGGAACTGGTCCCACGCCCTTCACCTGCCAGAGGTGCCCGAAGTTACCTACAGCACCACAAAACTCAGAATATATTCCAGGAGTTTTTGCCGGTTGCATTGAGGTAGAAAAGTGCTGCTGAGTTCTAAAACAGACACTCTCTTTTGTTTGGTCTCTTTGAAAACCTAGAGAGAAAGTTTAGATTAAATTAAAGACAAACGAAAAAGGGGAAGGGGGCGGGTAGACATTTCTGTCACCAACCCTTACTTGATGTGCGGTAAGGCATATAAAGCCATATCCAGGCTTTAAGAAAATGTACGCGCAGGGTGTGTGTGAGTACAGGGTAGGAAGGTTATGGGGGTGGGAGATTATGGGAGCAGGTGTGGGGTTTACTAGTGCACTAAATTTTAAATTTTATGTTAGAATAAAGTCACAGAATAGTTCCTTACAAAGACCACTAGTACCTCCATGGAACTCATGTCCCAAGTAATTTGTGAAGATAAAGGATACCTGAGGATACTTCTAGCAATACTGGTAAAAACACAAGAAAATAACTGAAAATCATATGGCATAATTAACATTCCCACCAAAACTGCAGTAGAATCTTGAAACACATGGACACCTTCATTTAGGATGAAGATGAAAACCAGGACAATTTTGGAACATTCAAATAAATCTGTGTGGAGGGGCCTCACCTTCAACATGCCCCTCCTCCTCCCAATCCCCAGAAGTGCCTGCATGATTAAGCCTGCAGAAACTGCATCTCTCAGGGTCCAGCCCAACACAAAGGGGACTCAGACAGACTAGATCTAAACAGAGAGAGGACAGAAGTGAACACACGCTCTTATACCATAAGCGGTGGACACTCACCCCGATATCCTTAAACATTTTCACAGCATTCTTCACAAGACAGTAAGTGGCACTCTCAGCTGTGGAGAAAGAATCAGGCCCTGTTAAATGTTTAGCCCCAGTGACAATGAAAACCTCAATATCCACAGGAAGAGAGTGTAGGAGGCTGGGAGGAGGTCAGAGCAAGTCCGAGGACTGCGCCAAGCTCCCTTTTCTACCAGTCACCTGTGAGGCCGCAAAGGGTCTGCTCTTTCTTTAAATCTACTCTGTCATCTTTTGCAGGGGGTGGGAAATGGAGAGAGGGGTAGGGAGAGAAAGAGAAAAAGGGAGGAAGGAAGGGGAGGAGGCAGGGAAGGACAGAGAGAAGAGGAAGGGAAAAAGAAAAACCCAAAACATCCATCTCGAAAGCTTTTTGTGAGACTCAAATGAGCCAGAACGTATAAGTTCTTTTAAACTGTGCAGGAATGCATAGATGACTCCTACTGGAGTGGACCCAGAAAAAGCACAAGCCCAGAGGTCAGAAAAAAGGAATTCTAAACCCAGGCTGCCCTTTAACTAGCAGCATGATCTGGAACAGTGTCCTCATCTCTAAAGTGAGGTGACTCTAAGTCTTGATCTCCATCTAGAAATATAGCTATAGATGTAGCTATACATCTCTCTATATATCAATCTGTAGAGTTCTAGCTGCTGCTGCTGCTAAGTCACTTCAGCCGTGTCCGACTCTGTGCAATCCCATAGACAGCAGCCCGCCAGGCTCCCCCATCCCTGGGATTCTCCAGGCAAGAACACTGGAGTGGGTTGCCATTTCCTTCTCCAATGCAGGAAAGTGAAAATTAAAAGTGAAGTCGCTCAGTCGTGTCCGACTCTTCATGACCCCATGGACTGCAGCCTACCAGGCTCCTCCATCCATGGGAGTTTCCAGGCAAGAGTACTGGAGTGGGGTGCCATTGCCTTCTCCAAGAGTTCTAGCTATCTCTAGATAAATATCTAGTGATTGATTATCTCTAGATCCCTCAGGGCTTTAAAAATTATTGATTCAAAGTAGCTGCAGTCCTATAGAATAACTGTAGAGAATGCTACTCCCACCCCAATCACACCTCTTCCATAAGAGACAGAACCAGGTGCCAGCCAGGAGGGGGACACCAGAGGTGCACGCTGCTGCTGGGAGTTTCTGGGTTTGGCACTCAGGAACCTCTGGACCACACCTACTGATGCCAAACACACCACACCCTGCGAACAGGCAACTCTCCTCTACAGGCCAACATAAATGAGTCCATTTGTTTGCCCAAGGACACACCCAAACATGTTCATGGCAGCACTATTCAGAGGAACTCTGAACTGCAAAACCCAAATATCCATCAGTGATGGATACAAATCGATGAAATGTGGTAAATATTTATACAGTGGAATACTACAACACAACAAGAATAAACAACTACATGGAACAACATGTATGAATCTTGCTTATATTGTTAGGAGAAAAATGCCAGACATGAGCATGTAATCTGTGTAATTCAATTTACACAACACACCCAAAGAGGTAGTAGTAGCAATCCATGGAGTGAGAGGTCAGGATAATTTTGCATTCTTTTTTTCCAACTATCTGCAATGAGCAGATTCCTGTAACCAAAAACAACAGAGCTTTCAAAGGAAGCGAAGGGAGGGGCACACATACCGTACACGGCAACCCTCCTCTCCGTTCTCGTGATTAGGTATTTGTGCAGCTTCTGCAGGAATTCAGGCTCGGGAACGGGACCACTGAAGTTGTGAATGAAGATGGCGGCAGAGCTGTAGGCCTCCAGCAGAGGCCCAAGGAGCCTCTGTAGGAAGGTGATGAACTGCTGGTGCTCCTTGGACTGGCTCACCTGGGAGGGCGAGAGTGGGAGACCCAGTCGTGGGGGGACAGAGGCACCTCCTTGGAGCACCAGCAGCTCAAGAAGACGGTCCCTCCCTGTCCCACACAGAGACAGCCTACTGCTCTGTGGGCTCAGAATCACCCCTGGAGAAGACCGCTGGTTTTGAAATGTGTTCTTTATTGTAACTGGTGACTTTCACAGTATTTGAGGTTTACATTCATTGAACAGCTGCCTAGAAAAAATGGTTGTACTTGAATGACATAATTATGACATACTCTCATCACTGAAAATGGCTGGTCCCCAGGCTGGACCCTCCAGGCTTTGAAGCCTGGCTCAGCAGTCACTCAAGTGCACAAAGGCCACATGCCAAGACCCCTGACATCATCTCGGTCCCTTCCAGCCCTTACAGCCCACCACTCCCATGTGGTCTCAGGCCCACAGTCTAGCACCACAGGAAAAGGTGGTGGTGGTGATGGGGGTGCTCTGGGCAGTGGCGATGGAAAGGTGGAACACGACTCAAGCAGAGCAACCAGGCCAGCGGCAGTAGAACATGCACTACTCCTCTCCCTCACCTGGCACGGCACCGCCTTGCCTTGGTGATGCCTGAACAGAACCTCTGCCTCCTCAGCAGTGAGTGCAGGGATGGCTACCGGTCTGCACCCTTGCATTCTGGTGAGAGGGTCATGAAAGGTATGATCTGTGATGTTCATCTTCCTGAAAGTTGAGACTCTTGTCTCTTCTTCCATTTATCTATACCCCAGACTGAATCATTTCAGGAATTAATTCAGTTCAGTTTCAGTGTCTTAACTGGGCAGAAACTACCACGGCTAGTTTGTGGGTGCTTTGAGTATGTCACCAGAGTCCCAGTTTTTAAGCACCTTGTCAATCTGTGGCTACATGAGCCTCAACTCAGCACTGTGGTGTCCACCCAGATTCTTCACCCAAGTACCTTCAGGTAGCAATCTCGTTGCTCCTCACCAAAATCGCTGTCTTCATCTTCTTCATCACTTCTCCAAGACAAAGGTTCTGGAAGCTTCTTGTCCCACTGCTGCTCGGCAAGACCAGGACTGATATCTTCCTGATCATCTTGCTATGCCAGGGAGATGACCAACAGTTAGTGAATATGCACAGGCACACAAACACCCGCCTGGCTGGACCCCAGACAAAGTTGTCCTCTCTCTTGCCCTCCCCTCTTCTGTCTGTCCAGCCATTCATGACATCAATCCACCACCCTCTCCAAAGCCAAAATCACTTGGGAGACAGCAGGGGAGGAAAGAAGAAAAGAAAGAGTGGGGTGAAAGCCACCAGACACATCAATTGAAGTACCATCAGCTCTGCTGAACTGGTATCTATTTTCCCAGGCCACATCTTTTATACGAAAGCTGCCAAAATTAAAACAAAATCTCAAAAAAGAAAAACACACACATGAAAGCTACAAGCACATGGATATGCAGAAGATCTGGTCTTGGAACACAGGCTTCTGGATGCCATGGAACCAAGTCAAGATATGCTTTATGCAACACCAGTTACATAAAAGGAACCAAAATAATATTAAACCATTCCAAAAGACATTTACTCACTCTCTCCATTCCTATTTTTCTCATCTCATCTTGGACATGACTCTCTCCCTCTCTCTATATATATATATATAAATATATATATATGTATATACACACGCACACATCAAATGGAATCATTGGTAAAGTGGGTGGTAGAAAAGATAGTAAAGAACAAGAAACTAAAGGCAAACAAAGGCAAGCTCGTCTTCTTACCTCTGCCACTGTAAGAATGCCATACTGGATAAACCTGCCCACTGTTTCATGGCAAATTTGGTAAAAGGTCTGGCAGGGCTGCAAAGAAAAGGCATTTCAGTGTAAATGTCATGGTCTTCCACTTATTTTTTTTTAAAGACAGAAGACCGTACAAAGTGGCTGCCAAATACTTCCATGGTTACACCTGCCTCACTCCACTAGTCAACCACTAAGATTTCCAACGCCACCCTCTTGACAAGCTCACACTGTGGACAAAGTCTGAGAAGAGACCTTGTTACCTGACTGGCAGAGCGCCCAGTGAGGCACCACCTGCAGACGGAGCTCCTGAGCTGAGTCCCCCCAGACCCCCACCCCTCCAGTAGAGTGCGGCCTCAGAAGGGCTACGTGTCCGGCCCCTACACCTAATTTTTTCCTTTATAAGACAATTTCCCTGCAAAACCTGTCTTACAGTAAATGCTGTACACAAAGGTGGTGGATGAGGAAACGCAATATGTATTCAAGTAATTAAAAAAAAACCCAAGTGAAAGACAATGTCAACCTTGAGAGCCTTATCTACCCTTTTCTCTCCCATCCTGCCCCCCAGATTCATGCGAAACAGATTCCACAACAGGACACAAATATAACATATACAGACAATGCTGTAGAGGAGGGCTGTACTCCCAATACCTGTACTCAGAAATGTCCCAGGACATATTCCCGTTAAGTGGAAAACAACAGACTTTTAAATAAAAATTTTATTAATGGATGACTTTGAGGGGAAAAAACACCTCTCTACTGCTTAATATGTATGCCTCATTATAAATGTCTAGAAGTGTTTAAATATAACATAAATGCTCATTAGTACTGCTGGGCCTTAGTTTCGCCATTTGGAAGAGGGGCTGAGCAGATGAGTTTTAAGACTGTTTCTGACTCTCATCTTCTAGGTTTCTCTCATCCACGGGTGGGCATGTTAATCATTTACAAACCTCTGACCCAGTGGCTTATGCATGATAAGAGTTCTGTGCCTCTGGATCCAAGTGACGGAGAACGCTGAGCCCCTGGAGCCATCACAGCACAGGAAGGGTTCTCTGGAGCAGTGACCCCAAGAGCAAACCAAGACAGTAATGACACAATGGTCTGGTGGTCACCGAGACCCAGGAGGAGGATGTAAAGCTTCAGTAATAGACCAAAAATTCTCCAAGAGGAAAGCATTTTATGTTTTCATTAAGACGCTCAAGAATAAGAGAACAGGAGACACTGAAAAGAGTCTTCACTTACGAGAGAGATGGTGCCTTCATTGGAGAGCAGATAGCACAGGCTGGCAGCCTTGCGGACCAGCTGCTCCTGGCTGATCAAGCTGGGAGATGCGGGACCTCCTGGGCCCCTCTTCTTCAGAACTGCGTAAAGGCTGCAGGCTGAGAAAGTAAAAGCATCAGCAAAGCTGGCAGCCTTAGATTTCCAAGAAAAACCTCAATTGGCTCAGACTGGCTGCACTACTGCAAAAGATCGTTGATACATCCAAAATAATCATCTGCGTTCACTGGAAAAATTTAAGTAAATCCTTTCAGAATTTACTTCTTGTGATTCCATGTGATCCCAACCTGTCAAACCTTCTTCAGAAGCTTCCATCCCCTCTGCTCTCCATTTCCTCTGTTCCCTCCACTCACTTCACTGCCACATGTATGTCTCATTTCACCTAGATTTTCAGCTCCTGGGCAGCAAGACATCTGACCTCTCCTACTTGGTAAATCATGTAATACTATGTATACACTAGTTCAGCTACTACTCATTGAATAGTAAATATAAAAATAAGCTATAATCAGTGAAATAGCAGATGACACTTTTATTTCAAAACTAAAACTATAGCAACACATTCCCTGAAACAAGGGACTATTATCCAAACTGAAGTAGACACCACCACGTGCTTTTGGCCCCTTGATTTGCCATGAAAATACTTCGGGGCCTGACATACCTATGATGGCCTCCATGATAAAGACGTGGAGCACCCCATTGCTGTAGAAGTTGAGTTCAAAGACTGATGGGATAGTTGTGCTAGGAGTAATAAAAAATTCATCGTTCTTGCTGGTGTGGGTGATTGTGATACAATTTCCCAGCAGCTGTATGGCATGCATGACTACATCTTCTGAATTTCCTGAGAAACCCAAGTCAAAATCACGAGCCAGGACTTCCTCCTTCATCACAAAGAAGTCTTCCACCAATGTGGAGAGGTCAATTCCCTATAAAAACAGACAGAAGGGGTCTCATGAGAACACAAAACCCACTTCTCAAAAGATGGAGAGACTGCCCCAAGGATTTTTTTTTTTTCCCCCTTGCCTTGGCTTTCCTGAAGTTTGCTGTCAGAAAAAAAAAAAGCCAGAACACCAGTGTAAAGAAAGTTAGAAAACTGGTTAAAAAGCTGTCCCCCAGGAATGTCAAGATATTTCATGTCCAGAGCATACTCTAGCCACAAAACATGATGTGAGCGTGTAAGATCTCAAAGGGAAGAAGCCACCTTCTGAAAAGAAGTGGTACTTATTTTTCAGCAAGAATTTCTCAAATTGCTTAGCTGGTATTTATGTATTGGCACTGCGTTTGGTGTTGAGAACATGACTGTGACAGAGACAGACAGACAGTCTTTCCCATCACAGGACGTAGACAAGTGTACGGTAGGAAGGCGGAGCACAAGTCCTCAATACAAGTCAAAAGGCCTGGAAACCATCAGCAATCAGAACACTTTCTACGTGTTGATAGACACGCCTTATTTCCGTTAACTGTATTCCTCGAAGAATGCCTTACTGTCAGATAAAACAGTCACTGAGGCTTTTTTCATATAGATGTCTTCCTCCATTGGGCTGTAAGCCCCTGTGGGCAGAGTCCTTAGATTATTTGACTGTTCACCTCACAGGACTGTGGTTCCCTGGTGGCTCAGATGGTAAAGAATCTGCTTGCAATGCGGGAGACCTGGGTTCGATCCCTGGGTTGGGAAGACTCCCCTGGAGAAGGGAATGGCTAGCCACTCCAGTATTCTTGCCTGGAGAATTCCATGGACAGAGGAGCTTGGCAGGTTACAGTCCATGGGGTCGCAAAGAGTCGGACACGACTGAGTGACTTTCACTCACAGGACTAGCTGCAAGGGAGCCAAATCTATCAGTGGACAAGCATCTGAAAAGCTGACAAAGCATTTCCCTGCTTTCTGTTGACCTCCAGCGACACTGCAGACATACCTGCCTGTGTCTGTAGAGGAGCAGACAGGCCACGATGTGTGTTGACATAATAGCACAGGACTTGTTAGCAGCTGGAAGGCAAACACAAATCTTTAGTTGCGCTTTTTTAATATAGCTGAAACTTTTTAAAAAGTACCTAAATCTTGAAAAAAAAAAAAGTATCTTAATTAGAAGCATTTAAAACTATAAAAGTCCTCTTGCTCTGGACCAGTAGAAGCTCATTAGAGATCATTGCTCATATAACAGAATTCAGTCTAAGATAGGTCTACCCTCAACCCAGAAATTGATTTTAACTTCCTCTTTTCAACCTGGACCGGAGGCAGGTCAGAGGTAGGAAGGAAGGGGACAGACAGACATCTGAAAATGACTAGAGTCCATTACTCAATATTCCAAATATGTAGAAATTTATAATCATACAAATCAAATATGAGAACAATTGTAGTAGCATGGAATAATCTAAGATAAAGACACCATTTGCAGGTTGTCTGAGAAGATATTGAATTCACGAATACTTCATTCATAATTAATTTTATCGCCAGTGTTTAAGAAACAAAAAAGTTCCCAGTACCATATATATTTGGCCTTTAAAAAGTATATTTAAAAAAGCTTTCATAATACTTGTTTTATAAACGGAAAACAGCACAAAAAAAGAATATTTTCATAGACTAGACAGTAACCCATCTGGTCATCTGGGTAGTGGATTTTATCTTTACTTTCCAGTTTTTTAACATTTAAGGATGTATTATTTTCAGCATCCAGGATTTAAGCAGAGACTCCATCAGACATCCTCAGAAAAGAGGATCTCAGCCCAGCGTAAATCAGTGGCAGCAGCAGCTAGACAGAAAGGAGCAGGATGAGGTGAGGATGCGTCCACATGGACAGGAAGTGTGGAGGGCCTAATCTGATGGGGAGGAGGCACAGGGAAGGGCGAAGAAATCCCATACTGTTGCTGCTTCCAATCTTAAAGCAGCCTCTACAAGGTAATACAATGCTGCCATTTGCAACTTAAGGACGACTAATTCTGCATGTAACTCATTCCACGCTGATTCACTCCCACTTGCATTATTAGTGTACAACCATCCCACTGAGAAGAGCAGAACCTCTTTAGGTACAGAGCCAGTGATCCAATGTGTACTCCCCACAGCTAGAACAAAGCTTTACATGCAATAGACACACAATATTTACCAAATAAAAAGGATCACGAGGTCACAGGGTAAAGGGACGTGCAACTATAAACCTAGAAGCTATACCATAAATGAGTTCAAAGAGACTAATTCATGAGCATCTACTAATAATCAGGCACCGTGTGAGATGTTTCATTCAGTTATGTCAAATCCTCTCAGCATGATCTTCCTTCTAATAACTTACTTAGAATCCCCTGCGTGTTAGTGCTAGAACCAGAAGTAGAATCTAACTTTGGCAAATTCCAAAACCTGTATAGTTCACACTGCATCACACTGGATCTGAATTACAGAATGAAAGAGTGGAATTCTACTTACTGAAAAGAATGTGCTCCGCCAGATGTGCAATCAGTCTTCTTCGGCAGGATTCATCTGTTGCATTTCTGGACTCGTTAATGGACATGTCTGTACCTTCATCAGCAGCATCACTGGGTCTAAAAAGTTTTTTGTTTTTTTTAAATTAGACTTCTATAACCCCAATCTTTCACAAAGCAAATGACATGAGATACAAATGTATTAGATACTTTAAACTACTACATATTCTAAATTTAAACCACAAATAGATTATTTCTATAAGTTGTTTTACTCCAAAATATACTTCATTATGAGCTTCCCTAGTGGCTCAGATGGTAAAGAATCTGCCTGCAATGCAGGAGATCTAGGTTCGATCCCTGGGTCAGGAAGATCCCCTGGAGAAGGGAATGGCTACCCACTCTAGTCTTCTTGCCTGGAGAATTTCATGGACAGAGGAGCCTGGTGGGCTACAGTCCATGGGGTCACAAAGAGTTGGACACAACTGAGTAACTAACACACGCATACCTCATTATATTTAAGACACTCTCCTGAACACAACATGTTATTTATTTATGACTAAATAATCTGTTGGTACATCACTTTCAGAACTCACTGGCAGAAAGAATGCATAAAACAAGAAGTTCCATTTTAAAACAGTTTCAAAAATTCGACATTTGAACATATAAAAAGAAAGGCTTAATATTTCTCTAAGTGACCATTTGATTTGAATTCTGGGAAATTCACATAAGAAACCCTTTTACATGTCACATGAATGTGCAATATGCATAAGCTAAACTACTACCAAGAAGAACATTTCAAGCATTCAAAAACAGAAATCAAATAAGAACTCATATATGATTCACAAAAATCAAAAAGATTTTAAGATCCAAATAATCAAAAACCTTCAAACTAATACACAAACACATTATTTTAAGAAACTTAACTAGACCAAGAGAAAAATTACTCAAGTGAGGAAGTAAGGATAAGAATATGAATGGCCTTAACAAAGTTAATAAATTTTTTCCATGCAATACAAGAAATCCATGTGTGCTGAATCACTTCAGTCATTTCCGACCTCTTTGCGACCCTATGGAGTTTGTAGCCTGCCAGGCTCCTCTGTCCATGGGATTCTCCAGACAAGAATAAAGGAGTGGGTTGCCGTGCCCTTTTTCAGGGAATTTTCCTGACCCCAGGGATCAAACCAGTATCTCATGTCTCCTGCACTGGCAGGCAGGCTCTTTACCACTGGCGCCACCTGGGAAGCCCAATATAAGAAATAATAGATATTCAGTATAAAAAACTTCCATAAATCTTCAGTTCAGTTCAGTTCAGTCGCTCAGTCATGTCCGATGCTTTGCGACCCCATGAACTGCAGCACGCCAGACCTCTCTGTCCATCACCAACTCACGGAGTTTACTCAAACTCATGTCCATTGAGTCGGTGATGCCATCCAACCATCTCATCCTCTGTCGTCCCCTTCTCCTCCCACCTTCGATCTTTCCCAGCATCAGGGTCTTTTCAAATGAGTCAGTTCTTTGCATCATATGGCCAAAGTATTGGAGTTTCAGCTTCAGCATTAGTCCTTCCAATGAATATTCAGGACTGATTTTCTCTAGGATGGACTGGTTGGATCTCCTTGCAGTCCAAGGAGCTCTCAAGAGTCTTCTCCAACACCACAGTTCAAAAGCATCAATTCTTCTGCGCTCAGCTTTCCTTACAGTCCGACTCTCGCATCCATACATGACTACTGGAAAAACCATAGCCTTGACTAGATGGACCTTTGTTGGCAAAGTAACATCTCTGTTTTTAATATGCTGTCAAGGTTGGTCATAACTTTTCTTCCAAGGAGTAAGCGTCTTTTAATTTCATGGCTGCAATCACTATCTGCAGTGATTTTGGAGCCCCGCCCAAAATAAAATCTGCCACTGTTTCCACTGTTTCCCCATCTATTTGCCATGAAGTGATGGGACTAGATGCCATGATCTTAGTTTTCTGAATGTTGAGCTTTATTTAAGCCAACTTTTTCACTCTCCTCTTTCACTTTCACTAAAGAGAGGCTCTTTAGTTCTTCTTCACTTTCTGCCATAAGGGTGGTGTCATTTGCATATCTGAGCTTATTGATATTTCTCTGGGAAATCTTGACTTCAGCTTGTGCTTCATCCAGCCCAGCGTTTCTCATGATGTTAAATAAGTTAAGTTAAGCATATAAGTTAAATAAGCAGGATGACAATATACAGCCTTAATGTACTCCTTCCCGTTTGGAACCAGTCTGTTGTTTCATGTCCAGTTTTAACTGTTGCTTCTTGACCTGCATGCAGATTTCTCAAGAGGCAGGTCAGGTGGTCTGGTCTACCCATCTCTTTCATAATTTTCCACAGTTTGCTGTGATTCACACATTCAAAGGTTTTGGCATGGTCAATAAAGCAGAAATAGATGTTTTTCTGGAACTCTCTTGCTTTTTCGATGATCCAGCGGTGTTGGCAATTTGATCTCTGGTTCCTCTGCCTTTTCTAAATCCACCTTGTACATCTGGAAGTTCACGGTTCACGTACTGTTGAAGCCTGGCTTGGAGAATTTTGAGCATTACTTTACTAGCATGTGAGATGAGTGCAATTGTGCGGTAGTTTGAGCATTCTTTGTCATTGCATTTCTTTGGGATTAGAATGAAAACTGACCTTTTCTAGTCCTAGGGCCACTGCTGAGTTTTCCAAATTTGCTGGCATACTGAGTGCAGCACTTTCACAGCATCATCTTTCAGGATTTGAAATAGCTCAACTGGAATTCCATCACCTTCACTAGCTTTGTTCATAGTGATGCATCCTAAGGCCCACTTGACATCACACTCCAGGATGTCTGGCTCTAGGTGAGTGATCACACCATCGTGATTATCTGGGTCATGAAGATCTTTTTTGGATAGTTCTTCTGTGTATTCTTGCCACCACTTCTTAATATCGTCTGCTTCTGTTAGGTCCATACCATTTCTGTCCTTTATTGTGCCCATCTTTGCATGAAATGTTCCCTTGGTATCTCTAGTTTTCTTGAAGAGATCTCTAGTCTTTCCCATTCTATTGTTTTCCTCTATTTCTTTGCAATGATCACTGAGGAAGGCTTTCTTATCTCTCCTTGCTATTCTTTGGAACTCTGCATTGAAATGGGTATATCTTTCCTTTTCACTTCTCTTCTTTTCACAGCTATTTTGTAAGGCCTCCTCAGATAGCCATTTTGCTTTTCTGCATTTCTTTTTCTTGGGGATGGTCTTGATCCCTGTCTCCTGTACAATGTCATGAACCTCCACCCATAGTTCATCAGGCACTCTGTCTATCAGATCTAATCCCTTGAATCTATTTGTCACTTCCACTGTAGCATCATAAGTGATTTGATTTAGGTCATACCTGAATGTGAGAGTTGGACGGTGAAGAAAGCTGAGTGCCGAAGAATTGATGCTTTTGAACTGTGGTATTGGGAGAAGACTCTTGAGAGTCCCTTGGACTGCAAGGAGATCCAACCAGTCCATCCTAAAGGAGATCAGTCCTGGGTGTTTACTGGAAGGACTGATGTTGAAGCTGAAACTCCAATACTTTGGCCACCTCATGCGAAGAGTTGACTCATTGGGAAAGACCCTAATGCTGGGAAGGATTGGGGGCAGGAGGAGAAGGGGACGACAGAGGATGAGATGGTTGGATGGCATCACCAGCTCGATGGACATAGGTTTGGGTAAACTCTGGGAGTTGGTGATGGACAGGGAGGCCTGGCATGCTGCGATTCATGGGGTTGCAAAGAGTCGGACATGACTGAGCGACTGCACTGAACTGAACTGAATGGTCTAGTGGTTTCCCTACTTTCTTCAATTTAAGTCTGAATTTGGCAATAAAGAGTTCACGATCTGAGCCCCAGTCAGTTCCCTGTTTTGTTTTTTCTGACTGTATAGAGCTTCTCCATCTTTGGCTGCAAAGATTATAATCACTCTGATTTCGGTATTGACCATCTGGTGATAAATCTTACCTTGAGGGAAGTATAGCTGGCAACAATGCTTGCTCCAAAGAAACTGGAGCAGAAACAGGTTTCTGACTTTGGCTTTCTAAATATTCCTGAAAAAATAAAATACAATCATTTACCCCCACTGTCTCACTTCCATAAACATATATAAAATATAATTTCATCTTCAAAAAGTAAAAAGGGCATTGTTAATAAAATGAGCCATACTATTGATATATAACATGAGAAATACTTTCTACAGCCTAAACTATCTTCAGAAGTGCAGAATGACTCATAGAATGTTGTTAAGCATGAAATCTAAGAACGGAAGCTCCAGAGACAGGATGACGTTTAAGCAAAATCATTTAAAAATTAAGGGCAAAATTTAACTTTTCTCACATCTTCATGAAATTAGTGGGCATTCTCAATATTATTAACAGTGAAAATTGACCAACCATACCCTTTTAAAGAAAATCTGACAACCCGAAGGTCATATTATATTCAAAAGAATCTCAATTCAAAAGCAAAAACAAGAGAAGCTCTGCAGTATTAAAAAAATAAATAAATAAAAAAGTGGTGAGAAATGACAAGGTTCTTAACCAAAAGCATATAGCATAGCAGTTAGACTTCCTTAAAATAAAACCAAGAAGTGGAACAGAAGGAGAGCAGGACCTCTGTGCCTTATCTTTGGGGTTCCCAACTCCCCATCCTTCTCTTTCTCCTTTACCAATTTGAAAATTTTAAGACTTTAAAACTGTAGGACCTCAGAGAACCACCAGCCCCAGGCTCCTCCATGAGGATGGCACTCTTCTTCTGAATACGTGGGTATTAGACTCCACTCAGTAGAACAGCACATCATCCTGGACCATCAATGTTACCCAGCTGTGAGACATGTTTTTAAAAATGTCTCCTAAAGGCAATTTTAAAACATAACATATAAAATATTGATATATGTAAAGCAATATGCAAAATTCTCATGAATTATAAAAGACAACAAAAAATTATGAAACTGGTATTTCCCAAAGACAGACAGTTAGTCTCCTTTGTCAACAGGCATAGTTTGGTGGGAAAATTCAGGAAATACTACTCTTGTCAGAGTCTTATTCTACAAGAGAAGAAAATGAGGCTGTAACTCACATGGAGAAGAGGAATCAGAGGCTGGTCTGGATCCCAGATCTCCCGACACTGAGCTAGACCAATGATTCCACACAGCTTCATCTCAACAGACACTCACCTTTAAAGAAAATGGTTGTGCAAAATCCACTCTGACACATCCGTAGTTTTTTCGTAACATTCTGACAACGCCTCTTGCTATGCCCCAGAGGCTCTCATTCTTCTTGGGTTTTCCCTAGTTTGCAATTTTGAAAGAATAGTATGGTAAGCAATACAGCCAACAAATATGCAAATATTATTATCCAAAGATAAAGTTTATAAATTTTTTTTTATGGAAACTGAAGGTTCATCTGGAAAAATAATAAATGAAGGACGAAAATACATATCCATTTACTGAGACCTGCCAGAAAATGTTGAGCACTCAAAGATGCTAAAAAATGTAATGATATCATTGGGAAGGTAATTTGGCCAATGAAAAAGGAAACATTTAACACAACTTCTTTTAATACATTGTTTACATCATTCACAAAAATACAACTGCAAACTACTGAAGGATAAAGATGACATAATAGCCTGAAAATCTGTTCTGCGGTTCTCAGATAAAAACAAAGAGGCCACCTTATTGTGATCTGATGATCATGATGGTCCAAATACATAACATTAAGCATCAAACATCAAATTTAGCCCCAGAGTGGCCTGTAAGCCAATTGTTCATTAAGTGAGTGTTTCCTGAACATTTAACATGCATAAGGCACAATGAGAGCTGTAGACTGGACACACGACTCAGACATGACATCATGAGAACCCATCAGGGTGAGGGAGCATATGTCCAGGATGGACACAGGCAATACAAGGAGGGGGTCTCACAAGAGATACAGATAATTATCCAGGTCTATCACTTTATTTTTTATTAGGAGTACTTGAGTTTCCAGTATGTTTTGAGCAATAAGCTTGAAATAAGTACCATGAACAGGACTTCCACACTAAATAAGAACAAAACTAAATCCCTCTGGAACTTGCACACTGCTGGGAGGAACAGTAAGTTGGTAAAACCATTCTGGAAAACTGTTTGGCAGCATCTACAAAACTGAATGTACATATGCTTTAAGATCTATCAATTCCACTCCTAGGTACATACTCAACAAAATACATACATATGGTCATCAAGAGAAAGGTTTAAGAATGATCACAGTCAAAACCAGGAAACCAAACTTTTTTTTTCAACAGTAGAATAGACAAATTGTATATTCATACACTGAAACTCCAATACTTTGGCCACCTGATGCGAAGAGCTGACTCATTGGAAAAGACCCTGATGCTGGGAAAGATTGAGGGCAGGAGGAGAAGGGGACGACAGAGGATGAGATGGTTGGATGGCATCACTGACTCAATGGACATGGGTTTGGGTGGACTCCGTGAGTTGGTGATGGACAGGGAGGCCTGGTGTGCTGCGGTTCATGGGGTTGCAAAGAGTTGGACACAACTGAGCAGCTGAACTGAACTGAACACTGCAATATTACACAGCTATGACAATGAACAAATTTCTAACTATCTGTAATAAGTTGTTGCTTGAGCAAAGGAAACCAGAGACAAAAAGTCCACACACTACATAATTCCATTTACATAATGATCAAAAACAGGCAAGCCAATCTATTCTGTAAGAAGTAAAGATAACCAGCTACCAATGAGGGGACAGCAATGAGAGAATGGATAAGGGGGTTTCTAGGGTCCTCGACCTCAGTGCTGATTATGTAGGTGTGTTCACTTTGTGCTAATTCAAGCTACATTCGTATGATGGATGCATTCTTTCATAACTGTTCAATAGAAAGTTCAACAAAAAAATTGCTGCCAGTTTTCAAATTAACTTGTAGCTGCTTTGCCAACATGATCCCACCAATTCTTCAGGTTTAACTTAAAACTCTACACATAAGCAATAAGCCCTGACTAGACCAAGCCATATACACCCTTCCCAGGGCAAAGATGGTAACCCTGTATCAAGTATTCTTTCATTTCCCAACTCTATGACTAAGGCTGGTGTTGATTAATCTAATCATGGCAATTCCTCCAAGTGCAGGAAGACACGTTAGCACTACTAATCAGGCTGCCATAGGAGATGAAAGCCCAGCCTACCATGTGTTATAAAATTAGAGAGTACCAAGAATATTCTCAACTAATTCTAAAAGCACTTATCTAAAAGCAAAAGGTTAGAAAAGCAAAGATGACTTCTGTGCAGGTGGTCTTCTTACCAGTTGTTCGCCATTGTAATGACCCTCAATAATTCGATCGTAGGAGATCCCAACAGGTATTATCAAGATGTCTGGGATGGTATTGGTAGACAGAGAATCTACCACAACTGACAAAAGTCCTGCCCGAGCACAGGAGATTTTTCCACTTCTGGAGCGTGTGCCTTCCAGAAAAATCTCCAAGAACTGCTGCTGTCGAAGTAGTTCAACTATATGCTGGAAGGTAAGAAGAAAGGAAAACACGAACTCATGAACTTAGAATAAGCTCAGCAAAGTTAAATCTTAAGAACAAAAATCCCTTAAAACTTCACTACAGACAAAATATTTTACACAAATAGCAAAAGAGCATCTCCAGTGTTATATTTTGATGATAACAAAAAGTAATCAGCAAACTCATACTCAAGCAATAATCATTGAAATAATTAACTCAGACAACTGTTTTTTTAAAAATCTCAATCAAGTCTCTCTTTCTTCCACTGTAATCGCTACCATAACAACTTTAAGGATAATTAGAGATCACACATACCCCATGGAGCAAAGCTCTATAGAGAATATCTTTCCGTCCATCTGGCGTCTCATCTAGCCTCCGTCGTATGAAAAAGCCTCCAAGCTTATGGATCAAAGTACTATAAATTTAAGAATGCATTAATTTTTTTAAAAAATGTAAAAAGAAGACTCAAATTCCAGTGTGGATATAAGCCACAGGTGTTGTTTGAGCTGCTGATTATGAAAATGTGGACATCACCCATATAGTTGACACATTTCTGTCATTTACATTATGCATTAGCTTTTAGAATGTCACTGTGTATAATGAAGCTCTGTTACATCTGTTATATGCCAAAAGGAGTTTCCATGATACATTACCCTGCAAAAGGTGCTGGTACAGATTTTAAGAGGATTATAAAATACTGCTCAATTTTAAAACCCTGTCCAGGGTCTCAAGACACTGATCTTTAGACATCCCCACATTTTCCTATGGCACATCCACTTCAAGATGAATATGATATTAAAAAAGCTCCTTTGGGGAAATTTTCCCAAATAAGTTATTTCTTAGAGAGTATCCCAGTGAGATAAGGATAAGTTTGTCAAAATAGAACCAAGCATAACCATCCTCCCAAAGCATGAAATAAAAATTTGCTTCATTTACGCACACACAGAATAAACAATTCTTACAACCCCATGTCTCTGCCTACAAAACTGATGAATTATTTATGTCTCTGCCTACAAAACTGATGAATTATTTTGATAGGAGGCTGAAATTTTCCAATACTTGTCAGCCTTTCCAATCTCAGAGCCTCCTCCTCTGTTCAAATAGTGTGATATTAATACAAATATTAATACACAGTTTTGGCACATTCTATAGTCAGCATAAGGAGGACAGTAAGATATCCCTGGAACTTAATGTCTGTGAAAGTTAACTCTCTGAAAGTTAAACTCTGCAGAACAAATTCTTAAGGACATGAGCCATCCACAAAAGTAACCCATCCTGAAAAGTGGTTTGTGACTGTACAGACTGACATGTAACAAAATAAAGTTACTGACATGTAATTGCAAATAAATAGGTCAGATTATTTAGAGTCTGTCATAGCTGAAGGAATGATAAGCTAATTGGCATAGAGGTCATGAAAAGGGAAGAAATTATCAGAGTTTATTAAGCAATTCCCAGAGATCCACCTTGAGAACCAATCCAACATGGAGGGAATGAATATATAAGTTGTTCTGATTATAGAAGAGGGAAACTATTATGGGCAAGGCTTCTCCAGAGCCCAGATGAAACAGCCCTCTTCATGCTCAGTCTATGACTAAACACTTTTTTGAAAAAGTGAAAGTGAAAGTTGCTCAGTCGTGTCCAACTCTTTGTGACCCCATGGACTACACAGGCCATGGGATTCTCCAGGCCAGAATACTGGAGTGGGTAGCCTTTCCTTTCTCCAGGGGATCTTCTCAACCCAGGGATCGAACCTAGGTCTCCCACATCACAGGTGGATTCTTGATCAGCTGAACCACAAGGGAAGCCCAAGAATACTGGCGTGGGTAGCCTATCCCTTCTGCAGTGGATTTTCCCAACCCAGGAATCGAACTGGGGTCTCCTGAATTGCAAGCAGATTCTTTACCAACTGAGTTATCAGGGAAGCTCCCTTTCAAAAAAGAAACATTTTTTTTGATGACTTTCTAATTCAACGTTCCAGGTTCCTTGATACTGGGAAGAGGTAACCATGAGAAACAGCATAGATATTATGATCCTTGGAAAAGCATGCTACTTGGAAAAGTCTGTAGCATCATATCACAGTGGATTAGAGTTAGCTGTTTGTCTACATTCCCCACTGTTTTATATGAACTATTTGAAAGCAAGGACTATTTATCTTGTTTACCCTTGCCTGGAGCACATGTGGGCAAGTATCAGCTGACTGCATGTATGAATGGCTTCTCTTCTCTCACGTGAGTCAGGTTAGCTACAGAACTCTGAACCAAGGGATTAGGAAGCAGCTCCTTGGACTGTGAGGCTGAGGATCAGACTCCCTGGAATGCAAAGCAGTGACCGCCCCCTTGTGAGGCCCTGCCTGCACGACCCGCCAGCCTGCTCCCCTTGGGTCACTCTCCACACTCATCCTCCTCTTGCTCTCTACTCCTCACACAGCTGACCTGAGAGATGCTTTGTGCTCTGAACTTTGAGACTAAACACTTCTCAAATCGATGACCGCTTCTCTGAGAGAACTATTATACCTTTCTTTAAGTCTTCATCATCTGTTGTCTGAACTAACACTGTCAGAATTGATGTAAGTGTTAGTTGCTCAGTCTTTTTTGTACTTTCCAAATTTCCCATGATAAACATGCATTCTTTTAAAACAAAGCTAAAAATCCTAATGTCCTCATTACAATAAAATGTATCTAGAGTTATAATAAAAAAATAAAAATTCAAAACATAATCTTCATATCTTAACTTTCAAAATAAGGTGATCTTACCTGAAGATGGGGATGTTGAGATTATTGCCTGAAGCAATGTACGGTGCTTTGATGTTATGGCAGAAGAGAATGAAAGTGAGCAGGAGATAGTCAATGTGTGACCTATGAACTGGCAGAAATATAAGCGGCAAATTCATCTAGCAAAAGGAAAAATGCCAAATTTAAAATTCAAATGGAAAGTTGAATTATAGTTCGAACATTTGGTTAGAATCATTCAAACACTAGCTAATTAGTGACTCATTCTGTAAAAACATTTTTCACTAAATAAGAATGGCAATTAATATTTCAATTATATATTATCTAGCTAAAAACAACTGCAACAACGAAAAAGAATCAGGGAAGGAAGAGAGCAATCAAGAGTTCAAGATGACTCTGTCATACATCTTCTGAGAGGAAGCCCTAATTATATAAAAAAGAATGTAGGTTTTGGACACAAGGTTGGTTTGGTTTGAAATTCTAGAGAAATGACCTATTGGCCATAACTTGGGACAGTTTCTCTATCTATATGTGCCTTTATTTCCTCATTCATAAAATAAGGATTGTTTTATCTGATTTTCAGAATTATTGCAAGGTAACTTACAGAAGGAATCCTGCATATTGCTGATAGGTCCTTCTTTACACCACTTGTCCCCCCAAATACAAAGCTACTGTAGTTATCTCATATGGGGGAAAACTTGCAAATGTGTGGGACTGCACAAGAGTATACAAAAAAACATTCCCCAAAGAATTCCAAAATCACTCTGCAAAATGTGGAGAAAAAAGAATGACAGATTCACATAATTCTTGCCTCGGTTGCAGCTTTAACCATCTCAAGTTGACCCTTGTGAATCTGAATATTCCAAAAGAAGCTGTTGAACAGTTTCAGCAGCACCCATCCAGTCAGTCTGAAAGGAAGTTTAAAAAGTTTTTAAATGTATACACATATTTATATATACACACATACATAGTTTGACAGCTATCTACCTAAACTTTTGGACCTAAAACCTAAGAGTGACTGTAACTGACTTCATGTTAAGAGCACATATGCGTGTATATGCGTGAATGTGTACATCTGAATTGTGGGCTTCAAGCACTGATTTTACATATGTACTACTCATAGAAGCATCCATTTATCATGTACTAAAATCTTATATTTTACTCTGCTTGCATACTTTATACTTCAGAAGCTATAGTCAAGCAAATAGTTAGGTGAGCAGAGTGATCCCATTACTGAATACAAATCACTCCCTTTAAGACATAAGCATGAGCAGATTCATCAAGAAAAAAAGAGAGTGGGCTCAAATAAATAAAATTAGAAATGAAAAAGGAGAAGTTACAATCAACACTACAGAAATACAAAGGTCATATGAGATCACTACAAACAATTATACCCAAATACTGATAAAATGGACAAGCTAGAAGCAATGGACAAACTCCTAGAAATGTACAATCTCCCAAGACTGAACCAGGAAGAAATAGAAAATATGAACAGACCAACTACCAGTAATGAAACACAGTCAGTAACAAAAAACAAAAATTTCCAGCAAACAAAAGTCCAGGACGAGGTGGCTTCACAGGTGAATTCTGCCAAACATTTGTAGAAGAGTTAACACAAATCTTTCTTAAACCATTCCAAAAAATTGCAGAGGAACACTTCTGATTCTCCCCACTCTATGAGGGCAGCATCACCTTGACAGCAACACCAAAGACATCACAAAAAAATAAAAGCACAGGCCAGTATCACTGATGAACTAGATGCAAAAATCCACAACAAAATATTGGCAAACCAGTTCAACAACATGGTACATTAAAAGTATCATACACCATGAAAAGCAGAATTTATCCCAGGATGCAAGAATGATTCAACATCTGTAAAATCAATGTGATACATCACATTAACAAATTGAAGAATAAAAAAAAATCATATGATCATCTAAACAGATGTAGAAAAAGCTCCTGATAAAATCCAACATGCATTTATAATTAAAAACTCTCAACAAAGTGAATACAGAGGGGACATACCTAAACTTAAGAAAAGTCATAAATGACAAGCCCATGGCTTACATCAGACTCAATGGTGAAAAGCTGAAGGCGTTTTCTCTAAGATCAGGAACATAACAAGAATGTACTTTTCCGTCACTTTAATTCAACACAGTATTGAAGTACTGGCCATAGCAATCAGAAATGAAAAAGATATGAAAGAAATTCAAAGTGAAGAGAGCCTCTTGATGAAGGTGGAAGAAGAGAATGAAAAAGCTGGCTTAAAACTAAACAATCAAAACACAAAGATCACAGCATCTGGTCCCATCACTTCATGGCAAATAGATGGGGAAACAATCAAAACAGTGACAGACTTCATTTTCATGGTCTCCAAAATCACTGCAGATGCTGACTGCAGCCATGAAATTAAAAGATGCTTGCTCCTTGGAAGAAAAGCTAAGACCAACATAGACAGCATATTAAAAAGAAGAAACAACACTTTGCTGACAAAGGTCCATCTAGTCAATGAATAGTATCAAAAGGCAAGAAGATATGACACTGAAAGATGAACTCCTCAGGTCAGTAGGTGCCCAATATGCTACTGGAGAAGAGTGGAGAAATAGCTCCAGAAAAAATGAAGAAGCTGAGCCAAGGCAAAAACAACATTCAGCTGTCGATGTGACTGGTGGTGGAAGTAAAGTCCGACGCTGTAAAGAAAACACTGCATAGGAACCTGGAATGTTAGGTCCATGAGTCAAGGTAAATTGGAAGTGGTCAAACAGGAGATGGCAAGAGTGGACATCGATATTTTGGCAATCAGTGAACTAGACCGGGAGCTGACTGTGGCTCAGATCATGAACTCCTTATTGCCAATTCAGACTTAAATTGAAGAAAGTAGGGAAAAGCACTAGACCATTCAGGTATGACCTAAATCAAATCCCTTATGATGATACAGTGAGAGTGAGAAATAGATTCAAGAGGTTAGATCTGAGAGACAGAGTGCCTGAAGAACTAAGGATGGAGGCTCGTGACATTGTACAGGAGTTAGTGATCAAGACCATTCCCAAGAAAAAGAAATGCAAAAAGGCAAAATGGTTGTCTGATGAGGCCTTACAAATAGCTGTGAAAAGAAGAGAAGCTAAAGGCAAAGGAGAAAAGGAAAGATATACCCATTTGAATGCAGAGTTCCAAAGAATAGCAAGGAGAGATAGGAAAGCCTTCTTCAGTGATCAATGCAAAGAAATAGAGGAAAACAATAGAATGGGAAAGACTAGAGATCTCTTCAAGAAAATTACAGACACCAAGGGAACATTTCATGCAAAGATGGGCACAATAAAGGACAGAAATGGTATGGACCTAACAGAAGCAGAAGATATTAAGAAGAGGTGGCAACAATACACAGAAGAACTGTACAAAAAAGATCTTCATGACCCAGATAACCACGATGGTGTGATCTCTCACCTAGAGCCAGACATCCTGGAATGCAAAGTCAAGTGGGCCTTAAGAAGCATCACTATGAACAAAGCTAGTGGAGGTGATGGAATTCTAGCTGAGCTATTTCAAATCCTAAAAGATGATGCTGTGAAAGTGCTGCACTCAATATGCCAGCAATTTGGAAAACTCAGCAGTGGCCCTAGGACTGGAAAAGGTCAGTTTTCATTCCAATCCCAAAGAAAGGCAATGCCAAAGAATGTTCAAACTACAGAACAACTGCACTCATCTCACATGCTAGCAAAGTAATGCTCGATATTCTTCAAGCAAGGCTTCAACAGTTTGTGAACCAAGAACTTCCAGATGTTCAAGGGGATATAGAAAAGGCAGAGGAAAGTGAAAGTCGCTCAGTCTTGTCTGACTCTTTGTGACCCCATGGACCGTAGCCTGACAGGGACCTCTGTCCATGGAATTCTCGAGGTAAGAATACTGGAGTGAATTGCCATTCCCTTCTCCAGGGGATCTTCCTGACCCAGGGATTGTACCTCTGTCTCCTGCATTGCAGGCGGATTCTTTACCATCTGAGCTACCAGGGAAGCCCAGAGGCAGAGGAAACAGATCAAACTGCCAACATTCACTATATCATAGAAAAAGTAAGAAAATTCCAGAAAAATATCTACTTCTGCTTCATTGACTACATTAAGCCTTTGACTGTGTGGATCACAACAAATTGTGGAAAATTCTTAAAGAGATGGGAATACCAGACCACCTTACCTGACTCTTGAGAAATCTGTACACAGGTCAAGAAGCAACAGTTAGAAACAGACATGGAGCAACAGACTTATTCCAAATTGGAAAAGGAGTACATCAAGGCTGTATACTGTCACCCTGCTTATTTAATTTATATGCAGAGTACATCATGTGACATGCCAGGCTGGATGAAGCACAAGCTGAAATCAAGATTGCCGGGAGAAATACCAATAACCTCAAGATATGCAGATGATAACATCCTTATGGCAGAAAGTGAAGAGGAATTAAAGAGCCTCTTGATGAAAGTGAAAGAAAGAGTGAAAAAGCTGGATTAAAACTCAACAATCAAAAAACAAAGATCATGGCATCTGGTCCCAACACTTCATGGCAAATAGATGGAGAAACAATGGAAACAGTGACAGATTCTATTTTCTTGGGCTCCAAAATCACTGCAGATAGTGACTACAGCCATGAAATTAAAAGACGCTTGCTCCTTGGAAGAAAAGCTATGACCAACCTAGACATCATATTAAAAAGCAGAGACATTACTTTGATGACAAAGATCCATATAGTCAAAGATATGGTTTTTCCAGTAGTCATGTACGGCTGTGAGAGTTGGACCATAAAGAAGGCTGAGTGCTGAAGAACTGATGCTTTCAAATTGTAATGCTGGAGAAGATTTTTGAGAGTCCCTTGGACTGCAAGGAGATCAAACCTGTCAATCCTAAAGGAAATCAACCCTGAATATTCATTGGAAGGACTGATGCTGAAGCTGAAGCTCCAATACTTTGGCCACCTGATGTGAAGAGCTGACTCATTGGTAAAAGCCCTGATGCTGGGAAAGATCAAGGGCAGGAGCAGGAGGGGTGAGAGAGGATGAGATGGTTGAGTGGCATCATGGGCTCAATGGACAGTTTGAAGAAACTCTGGGAGATAGTGAAGGACAGGGAAGCCTGTGTGCTCTAGTCCATGGGGGTCACGAAGAGTCAGACAAGACTGAGCAAGTGAATAACAATAAAAAGTGAAAAGGAAGAAGTGAAACCATTACTGTATGCAGATGACAAGACACTAGGGAAATCCTAAAGCTATCCAAAAACTACCAGAACTCATCGATGAATTTGGTAAAGCTGCAGAATACAAAATTAATATACAGAAATCAGGTGGATATCTATACACTAACAACAGACTATCTGAATGGAAATTAAGAAAACAATCTCATTCACAAATGCATCAGAAATAATAAAATACCTAGGAATAAATCTAACTAAATAAGTAAAATACCATACTTGGAAATATGTAAGACACACATGAAAGATACTGAATATGACACAAGTAGATGGAAAGATATACTGTGTTCATGGATTGAAATAATATTGTTAAAATGACCATATGTCCAAGGCAATCTACAGATTCAATGCAATCCCTATCAAAATGCCAAAGGCATTTTTCACAGAACTAGAATGAATAATTCTAAAATTTGTACGGAAACACATCTGAAATAGCCAAAACAATCTTAAGAAAACCGAAAGTGGAAGCATCACACTCCCTGATTTCAAACTATCCCACAAAGTTACGGTAATCAAGACAGACAGCACGTATTGGCACAAAAACAGATACATAGATCAGTGGAACAGACACCCCAGAAAGAAACTCACACTTATATGGGAAACCAATCTAGGACAATGGAGGCAAGCATGTACAATGGGGAAAAGAGTCTCTATAATGAATGGTGCTGGGAAAACTGGACAACTACATATAAAAAATCAAACTGGACTACTCTCTCGCACCATGCTCAAAAATAAATTCAAAACGGATTAAAGACTGAAATCTAAGACCTGAAACCATAAAACTTCTAAAATAAAACATAAGCAATATACACTTTGTAATCAGTCTTAGTAATATTTTTTTCGATATGTCTCTTCAGGCAAGGGAAACAAAAGCAAAAATAAAGAAATGGGATTACATCAAATTAAAAAGTTCTTTCAGAGTGAAAAAACTCTCAGCAAAACAAAAAGGCCACCTATTAATGGGAGAAGATAATTGCAAAAGATATATCTGATAAGGAGTTAATACCGAAATATACAAAAAACTCAAACAAGACAACAACAACAAAAAACAATCCAATTAAAAAATGGGCAGAGGATCTGAATAGACATTTTTCCAAAGATACACAGATGGCCAACAGGCACATGAAAAGATGCTCAACAGCACAAATCATTGGGAATATACAAATTGAAACTATAATGAGTTATCACCTTACCCATCAGAATGGCTATCAAAAAGACAATAAATAACAAGTGTTGGGGAGAACGCAGAGAAAAAGGAACCCTTGTATATGGCTGGTAGGAATTTAAATTGGGGCACCCACTATGGAAGACATCATAGAGATTTCCCAAAAAGTGAAAAATAGAACTATCATAATCCAGCAATCCCACTACTGGATATTTATCTGAAGAAAATGAAAACACTAATTAGAAGCCATATATACACTCTTATATTCACTGTAGCATTATTTATAATAGCCAAGATGTGGAAGCAACCTAAGTGCCCATCGATAGATGAATATATAAAAAAGATGTGGTATGTACACACACTCAAAAACACACAACGCATTATTACTCAGCCATAAAAAAGAATGAAATTTTGCCATTTGTGACAATATGGCTGGACTTAATGCTAAGTGAAAAAAGTCAGACAGAGAAAGACAAATACTGTATGATTTCACTTACATGTGGAAACTAAAAGTCAAGACAAAACTATAAACATAACAAGACAGATACAGAAAAAACAGGTGGTTGCTAAAGGAGAGGCAGGTGGGGATGTAAGACATAGGTGAGGGAGATTAAAAGGTACAAGCTTCAACTGTAAAATAAATGAGTCACATTTATTTTATGAGTTTGAAATGTACACACATTTCATGAGTATGAAATGTACAGTGTGGGGAATTTAGTCAATAACTACATAGTACCTTTGTATGTTGACAAATCATAACTAAACTTATAGTGGTGATCATTTTGAAATGTACAGGAATACTGAACTACTATGTTGTGTAACAGGAACTAGTATGGTGTGGTAGATCAATTATACGTCCAAAGCAAACTCAGAAAAGAAGATCAGATTTGTAGTTATCAAAGGTGGTGGAGGGAGGAGGAATCGGATGAAGGCGGTCAAAAGATACAAACTTTCAGCTATAAGATAAATAAGTACTAGGGATATAATATACAACTCAATAATATTAATTAACACTGCTGTGTGTTATATATGAAAATTGTTGAGAGTAAATCCTAAGAGTTCTCATCACAAGGAAAAAAAAATTTCATTCTATATCTTTAATTTTCTATCAATATGAGATGATAAATGTTCAGTAAACACATTGTGGTTTTCATAGTGGATGTGAGTCAAATCATTGTGCGGTATACTTTTAGCTTACACAGTGCTGTCAGTTATATCTCAATGAAACTAAAAGAAAATAAAAAGACATGAGCATGTGAAACCTAACTCACAACTAGTCTAGAAGACAGCAGCAGTAATACAATGGATGCTATCAACTGACAGAGACTGAGGTACCTTGAAGCATCCCAAGCGCTACTTCTCCTCAGAGTTAAATAAGAATATAAAGAGGAGTCGGTTTTTAACATCAGAATATGTTAAAAACCTCTTTTGGCCCAAGAGCATTAAACTAGGAAAGTCCAACGGTTCAGTCCTGTCTGCTCAAAACCAGATGACCCTTGATTAAAGTTTTTTGCTTTGCCTTTTAATACCTGATCATTGCCGGTGAAACGGTGGCAACCATTTCTTGAAGGATCTTTCTGGCTTTCTTTTTCACTTTATTCACAGATTTTGATTGCTGATGAGCAGAACCATCAGGGTTTAATTCAGCAGCCACTTCTGCAATTGCCTCTTGTACTCTGATTTCAAAATGGAAAGACAGACAATGTAACTGGCTCTATGCTACAGTCTGTATTATTTTCTAAACTACAGATACAAATCACAAAATATACTTTCTCTTTTAAATGTGATAACACAGAAGAATAAACTCAAGTTAGAAGTGCTTTCTTTGGCTGTTTATTAAATATTAAGTATATTATATTCCCAAATCAATGACTCCCTGAGGAAGCTGGAAGGCAGCTTTAAAATTTTAATTCAAATTCACTGGGAAACAACTATGTGAATTTGAATGTTCCAGTTATGCTGTGAGGGGCAGACGCAAAGTTGCACTCCAGCAGAAGGGAAGAAAACAAAGATTATCCTTCTAGATATATAATTCAGAGGTACCTCAAACCCACTGCCAAAGTAACAAGATTTTTTCTTTTACTCATTATTCGTTTACATTGTGCCTCTATGAGTGGGATATTTGTAAAACTCTCTAGGAGGGATTGAAGGTGGACATAAATAGTCACAAACATTTTCCAAATCAAGTCAGTAATTTTAAAAGGCACAGCTTTAAATAGCACAGACCAGTAAGCTATAAGGTAAAAGGGAAGATTTAATCCAGTCTTGTAAATCTCCCACATAACTTAGGGAAGAATGCATGAGGTTTAAAACTCCTAAAAATAACTTCTAACATCCTAGTTACCAGTCAAAACATCTGGATGAAATGAAACACACTTGATGGGCTTTACCTAGAAAACAGAATATAGAATAATCCAAAGGAGTTTCTCAAACAATTGTTTTTTTCCTCTCACTGCTGTTGATTTTAGAATAATGTACAGCAAAACTCCCCATCATTCATTACTACAAAAAGACCAATTCCACAGGACACTGATACACCATCCCTAAGTCTATCCTTGAACAGCATTTATACAAATACGGCCAGGAATGCTTTCACAAGTAATTCATGTAGTTAGTACACCACCATGATTAACTACTAGTTCATTCGATAAATATCAAAGTACCTACTACATGCCACTACTGCTCAGCCCTTAACAATTGTACCACTAGGCTTGCATTTCTAAGCATTTTTCAACCCTCTTTGGTCTCCAGCTCCCCAAATTCAGATAGGTGTCTAACATGGGCCACAACAATGAGGTGGAATAGAGGCCAACCTTCACCCAAACTCCCACAATTTAATGGCTAAACTTTGTAATGATTTCCCCACTCCATCAGAGTTCAAGTAGGTCTCTCCAATTTTTAATCAAGATCCTCTGAGGGCAAGGACAATTACCTTGTTCTCTTAAAATTACTAATAATGACTTTCTAATAAAAGAATCTGTGCCTAGGTGCTCAACAATTATTTGACAGAAATATGAAATGAGCTTCTCTTCTGGCTGTAAAGTAGGAAATGCATCATCCCCAATATTCACATTACAAAACACTTAACAGAGAACTCTGGAAATATTTGCCTATCTGAACTCCAACTCGCCTTTCATATTAGAACCCCATTCAATTATTCATGCATAAAACAAAGCTGTTATTCCCATATGGCACCGAAACCATCTGTTCTCTTGCCTTTCTTTGCTTTCTTCTGGAGCTTGAACATTTAATGTTTGGAAACACAAACTCCTCTTGGGACAGAGTCCCAGAGAAACTAAAGGTTAATAAAGGAAATTACTTCTCCACTCCCACCACCCATCCCTGCCTTTCCCCTTTACAGCAGTATCCCACCCTTACCGACTGCTGTTCAGCACATTTTCAGTTACGTTGGTGGCAAACATGCCTTTATGAACATCTCGCTCTTGAACGAAAAGCACATAAGAAAGACGTCTTGCCAGCCACCCTCGGTGCCTGCAATACGAAAATGATTTAGCAGAGAAGAAACCTAGGAATACCAATTATACACAGACTTCCCTCCTGTAAAAACAAATCCTCCTTTCACCTGTTTCAGAGATTTAGGGTTTTCCTGTAGCAAATTCTCCTTAGTAAGTAGTTCAGGATGCTATGAAGACAGTTTTATTTCTTTCCTTTCATATACTCTCAGCTAAAATTTAAACTTGGAATTTGTGTATCAATGCTTGAATAGATTGCTCTGCAAACTAATAATCCAAATATAAAAACAAAAGAAATGTAAGCATCTTACTTTATTAATACCACTTAAAAAACCAAATATGTTGAATGCTTTATATACAAGCTATATAGCTTATAGCTATAGCTACGGCTATAAAAAATAATTCGGGAATCTTTTCCTACCACAAAGGGCTAATTTTCTTTTTGTTGTCGTTACAGTAATTCTTCTAAGGTGATCGCTGACTCTCAAATGGAATTGATAAGGCTAACCAGTTGACAGAAGTCAAGGTTAACTAGACAGTAGTCTGAATACTTGCACTCTGGTCTTATGAAGCCAGAAGTTCTTACTGAGTTTTCTTTCCGTGTTTTTGTTTTTGGCCTTTTTATAAAACACATTCAACACACCTAAGAAACAGGACAAACTTCCAGCAGTGACAATGACTATGTGTTATGTGAATGGGGGTTAAAGACAGGGATCTCAGAATAAGAATGCTGTAAGATTTCATTATGTGATGATTTGAAACCATTTGTAATGATTATATAATGTCTCATTATCATTTCCTCCACAAAGATATCCATACAGACAGTAGAAGATTTCAATTACAAATTAATTCTGAAAATATACAAAAAGTCTTCAATCAAGGAAAAGTAACTTGGGGGAGAATTGTTTATGAATCACATGTTCCTGCAACTCTCCTTCCTTGCATTCTTTTTCTTCCTCCTTTCCTTTGTCCCACTTCGAACAACTTGGCCCAATATGTTAAGTGTTTAATTCTAAAATCTTTCAGTGAACAGTTTCAAAATTATTACTGGAACGTACAAAGTCCACACTCTTGATGAAATCCTTTTGCAACAGACTGAAAGCAGTGTGTGTGTGCACATAAAACTGTTCATGCTTTGCTCCGTGCAACACAGAGAAGAGCTAAATAGCCAATCCACTTGTACAGGTAGCTTTATTACACTGAATAGTTTCATATTGCCTAGTCAATATAACATGCTAAAAAGTGTGTGTGTATCTCATATGTTTTTTTTTCCTTAACCGCCTCCAAATGAAGACAACAAATGAACTTCTCAGTTTTGTATGTAAAATATCTACTTACATAAAGAAGAGACTGAACGGGATTCTTTTGGTTAGGATTTTAATCATGTCAACCAAAGGGAAAAAAAATTGCTCACCAAAGGGAAAAAAATTGCTCTTTCCTTTTAACTTAAGAAAACAAGAGAGAGAGGAAAGGAAGGGTAGCATAGAAACTCGCAAAACCACATCTCTTGATTTTAGTTCTATTACAAAAAAACAAAAAACTTAGCTAACATATATGCAAGTATATGCTCATTTATAAAAACATTATTAAAATATGAGCAGTAACATCAGAAAGCCTTAAAATTTAAGTATCTGACTTCTTGGACCAGTTTTTTCATGAAATTTCATGTATTTCTCATCTCCTGAGCCTCCAGGCATTTACTCTTGGAACTATAAGGACTGGTAGTGGTTTTGGCTCCCATTCTGCTCTTGTCTTGCAGACATTCACCCTCCTTCCTCATCCCCCAGCCTAAATCCACTGAGAATAAAGCCTCTTTTTCTCTCACTCTGATGCCTGGAATTTGGAAGTAAGAATTCTAAGAAAAGACTTAAGCCAGTAGTAAACCAAAGAATATTCACTCTATAGACCAGGTAGATTTCAGAAAGTTATACTTTTTAAGTATAAAATAATAATATATCATAAGACATTCAAACCTAAACCTCTCCTCCGACAAATTTCTATCACATTGTGGCACATTTCAGCAGCAACATCAATATATGAATAAGTTAAAGAAACCTGTAAGTAATATCTACAGTCTCATGAAAATAGCAGTAGAATAGTAAAAGGTCTCTCAGGTTCCAGTTTTTAGATAAAGTATCATATGTTAGAAGTTAATACCGTATTAACTCTTTAAAAAAAAAAAGAGATTCATCTTAAAGTGCATTGGTTGGTTATTATGGAGTCTTTCTCTTGACATGCATTAGAAGTATAAGAAATGTATTTTTACCTTGTGTGCGTTTCATTGATATAAATAACATTCCGCAAACCCAAAGACGGGATACTGGGGTTGAAAAATTTATCCTATATAAAAAAATAGTAAATATAGACATAAATATACAACTGGATTGTTGAGGAAGGACTCAAATGACTAGTTCTTGAGGACTTTCAAAAATCTGAGATGAAGAAAAATGTTTTATTGAAAAGTACTCTTTAGCTTTCAAAGGTCACAAACTCAAAACTACTCCTCAGCATCTTGCAAAGGAAACAGTGCCTCTGCCTTTTCCGAGCCCCCCACCCTCAATCAGAAAGAGTTAAAGTCATGATGGCTTGTCACTGAAAGGAATACTGGAGATTTCATTGTTTTTAAAATACAAAAATACTATGCTAAGTAGTAGTAGTGAAAGTCACTCAGTCTATGCTAAGTACCATGTATTATTTTGAGATTACTAAATCTTCCAATAATCCTGACATATAAGAATTATTATCCTCATTTTTTTTTTTTTGCCTTTCTCAGTTTAATGGTATTTTAATATTAAGAGACATTAGAAATCTCTTTTTAGGAAGTCTCTTTGCAGCCAACTTTGGTTTTAATTCACTCGCTTTACTGAGTGGATAATAATGTATTCTAAATCAACATCTTATCTGTGGCCGTCAGAGAAATGACTTCTGCTCATAATTGCTAATATATTCTTAAGTTTATTTAGAGGTTAAGAGGAGCATGATTTTGAAGCTTTTCTTAATGTAGTAAGTGGCTTTATGAAGTATATGAAAAGGTACAATTGGAAGAATGGAAAAATCATGAGTAAATATCTTCACATTCCATCATAATCAGACTAGCAGTAGAGGGAGATGAATCCCAATTATGCCACTGATCAGCTATATGACCTTGAGCAAGCTTTTCCTCAATTCCCTCATCTGAATAAGGAGAATTATAATGATAGGACTTTTGTGAATATAAGAACAGTTTTTATTTTTAATATTACTTGTCTATTTTTATATACTTATATATGTTTCTTTGGGCTTCCCAGGTGGTTCTAGTGGTAAAAAATCCACGTGCCAATGCAGGAGATATAAAAGATGCAGGTTCAATCCCTGTGTCAGGAAGATCTCCTGGAGAAGGGCACAGCAACCCACTCCAGTATTCCTGTGGAGAGAATCCCATGCACAGGGGAGCCTGGCAAGCTACAGTCCGTGGGGTCGCAAACAGCTGGACAGGACGGAAGCAACTCAGCATGCACACACATATATTTCTTTTATATATTAAAGACCTGGCAAGGACAAATCGTTCACTCTAATAACAGTAATTCTTGAGGACTATAACATACATTATCTCATTCATCCTCAGGGTAACCCATATCCCCATTTTATAGGAGGAAAATTGAGGCTGGCAGAAGCTTAGTAGTCAACCCCAGATCTTGCTTCAAAGTCTGTGGTCTTTCTAGTCCCCTAAAATGATTGTCTACTTAATGAGAAAATGTATAACTAAAGGTCACCCTTTTTGTGAGTAATCTTGGAAGATAATCCAGAAATAGTTCTGGTAAAAAGATAAAGTCCATAACTTTAACAATGTAGGCAAAAAGGTAAACCTTCCACAAATAAATGCTGAGAAAGCATAATGTAGCCACAAAAGAAGATGTCAAAATACTTAAGTGCTATCTCTTTAGAGAAATAGGACTTCAGAGAAAAGGTAGCAGAAAATCACTATAAAAATACTGTCAAGCAAAAATTATTTTACATAAACAGGCCATGGAAGAACTTAAGATCAAGTTCAGCACCATCAGGTACTACGTTTAAGCAAAAATCATTTATCTATTATACTACTCATCTCTCCCCACCCCAAACCATTACCACCACCAAATAATTTCTGACTGATTAAAGTATTGTTTTGATCTTTTAACCATTCAAAATTAGAATTAGATGAGATGCCAGATCTAAAAAGAAAAGCCACATGACCTTCTACTTAAATCTTTATTTCTATTGGCCTATTAATCAGAACTGGCCTTACTCTTAGACTAGAAATTTCCATGATCCTTCATCTACACCAAACTATTCCAACAAGATATGTGTGATTTAAGAGGAGCACTATTTCTATCATGATGTTCTTGAGCAGACTTGAATATTTAACACAAACTGCTTATTAAACAAATCTCTCCCAGATTAATAAACTCCTTATACCAGGCTAGAAATTCTACTTCCTGCCCAGCCAACCCTGAGTGGGTTCCTGTGTGCTCCTCACACAGCACCAGTAGTTATTTACACAGGTTATAAGCAACCTCAATAAATGGCAGGGTTAATAAACAGCACTTAAACGTTCTAATAACTAGCCCATCCCAGAAAGAGTTTACCATCCAGGTGACCCTACTGCCTGAGATCACAGCCATATTAGAGCCCACATTCCTGTGCTAACTCGTACTTCCGGCAAAATGCCCTCAGATGCATATTTATCCAATCAACTCAGATACTATAATGTGGAAGATTTTGCATGGCTTTTTTCCACCAAAATACAAACAACAAACCCATCACACTCTTTCTTAAATCTTCACTCTAACATTTTAGTGACCATCCTTCACCGTCACAGAGTCCAAAGAAACCCCCTCGCACCCCCCTCCACTGTGGGAACAGACACTTAGCTAAAGGGTAAAGCCACAGTTTTACTTTCTTTTTCTGTCCCACTCACACTCACATGTGTGTGTATGTGCATATGTGTGGGCACGCTCATTTTCTTTCTTTCTCATTCATCTTGCTAGCATTTTAAAGTTCAGTGCTAAATTTCAATGTCTTGAAGTTACATGAAGGATCCCACTAACTCTTTGGAAAAGTTATCTGAAAGCAAGATCTACTCTCCCCCTAAGGTCATACTAAGACAAAAACAAAACAAAATATTGCCTGGCACCAACTATTAGACCAATATTCACTGAATAAATGAATGGAAAGAAAAATTAACTCAACATTTTTACTTGGAATATTTGGTTCATAAACGTGGACCTAAGTTCTAAAAGTGCATTAAGTCCATTAAGACTAAGCAAAAATAAAGTTTACACGAAGTTGGAAATCCATGTCACATATTTCACTGTTTTGGGGGGCTTCCCTGTGGCTCAGACGGTAAAGAATCTGCCTACAGTGCATCCCCGGGTTGGGAAGATGCCTTGGAGAAGGGAATGGCAACCCATTCCAGTATTCTCACCTGGAGAATTCCATGGACAGACTCACTAATCTATTAAAGGTCAACAAAGGTATTAAAGGTAACATTCTTACCCAGCTCTGAGGAGTACAGGAATAACAGCACCTTCCCACAAAGGGCCTCTTCCGGCTCATTAGGCTTTCTTTCCACTTCAAGGTCGCAGATCTGAAGACGGTTGGCCTGAAACCACACTCACCCTAATAAATATTAAGGAAAAATAGTGTGTGAATGGCAAGAAAATTCTACTCGTCTACTTGATCTCAAAACTCTAAAATCTCTTAAAACTAAGCTGTTTGAGACAGAAGAGAAATTTCTGACACATTTTCCTTTTGGTAACCCGCGTTTCTGTTTCTCATTCCAAGGACTCCGTCCATGACCGACACCTGGAACAGAGCTTGGACCATAAGCAAAAGCTGAGCACCTAAGAATAGCAATAGCTGGCAACACTCAAAGTAGCATTCAAAGGTTTAAACATTAAGTTGTAAAAGGTCAGACAGCCTTCTGACAGTAGCAGGAGGAATTAAGTCAAACCCCTGGAGCCCTATGCTAACAGTTCATCTCCCTCCCTCTTAAACCACACACTCCTACAAAAGAACTACAAAGGCCTTACTTAAGAGTAAGCAAGTTGTTATAATATAGCTTAAAATAATTCACTTGAAATGAAAAACAAGGTCAACTTATATAACATTCCCGTATCCTAACAAGAGAGTTTAAAGTCTGGAATTGAAATTACAGCCACACTATCCAATTAGGGTCAAATTCTGCTCTTCTGTCTAAATGTCCTTTAACTTTGAATTCATCAGTTGCTCGAATCCCAGTGATAGAACATTCTCAAAAAGAAACCCAAAGACCACCCTAAACTCCAACCCCCGCAAAAAAGTTTTGTTTTGTTTTTAATCTGAAGCAGACTGAAGAAATATCTGAAGAAATATTGAAAACATGCCATGTTATACTGACATAGAGAAAACAATACAAGAATAACAACAAAAAAAACCGCCAAAAAATGCCTTTTGGATTGGGATTCATACTAAAATTTCCTATTTTCAATTATTTAAATAAACTTTATTTCCACTACAAAATTCACACTTCTGAAATGTAATTATGGAAAACAGATACAGAATTAAAAATAAATCTGGTTAAATTACACCACCCAAAAGAACAGGCTTTTTTTCCTCTGCAAAAGTATTTTGCTTTTAACATAATCACCGTCCTTACACTTCTTACCCATTTTTTTCTTCCCAATAACATAATACCGTAAGAATTTTTAAATATTAGACTTCATAAACTAACCTTCAAACAGCTGGAGGCAGTTTCTGTAGCTATTAATGTCTATTTGAATTTATGCTTCCAGTATATCCACCTTCATTAACACTGAGAAGAACATCTTTAGGCTGAATGCTTTTAACCTGTATCTTAAACTTACCCACTCCTCAGTGGCATGCTTACACCGACCAATGCTGTATTCAGAAGAATTTGGCAAATAAGATACATCTATCGTGCCAAGGGTCAGTGCAGATTCATCCATGTCACACAGCGTAATTCACGAATCATGTGCTGTAAAAAATGTATACCGTTTAAGTTAATGAGGGATCCAGAGAGTAAATAGTAGAACTCAAAATTCTGATTTCTATGTTATTTTGCTTCAGGGTAGGATGTTAAATGAACTAAGGAGGACTTCTTAGTCATTGTATAAAACTGGACTTTGATGTATATATATGAACTCAGTTAGGTCATCCAGAGTTAAAAAAAATCTGTTATCTTTAGACTTCATGAACAAAACAGCTATGAATTCATGAGGGTAATTATCACCCTATTTCAGGTATGTGACAAATAATTATTTTATTTGTGTTAACTGAATAGTTCCTGGAAAGATGAAAATACGCATTTATTAATTTAAAGTTACATGTATGCACACAAGTAGATAATTTGTGAAAAATTATGTGCTGGGAATTTTTGGTCATACATACCATGCAATGTAAGATGAGTGCACCTCTAACGTTTCCCACTTAAACTGAATTAAGCTTCTGATTTTCTTGTGCTGCCTTAAATGAAATGGTATTTGCACTTTTAATACATCTACAAAGCTCTAAACCAAGAAAACACTGTTCTAAAATATCTGATTTATAAGTTTTCATATCTTTGCAATAAGCCTTTTCCCGCCCTCAGAAAAAACGTTCACTAACAGTGAACTGCTAAAAAAAGATATTAAAATATAAAAATTTTCTAAAATAACCCTCAAATTATTTCAGCTTCTGACTATTTCTCACCTGGCCTTAAATCAGTCCTTTAAAACCTTAAAAACTCATGTCCAGGTTAACAGAGTTCCTTGGAGAGCAGATTCTCATTTCTTTACAATCCCCATATGGATTTATAGTGGTAACTGTAATTCTCAGGATAACTGTACACATTCTTAACAATCTTACCTAAGTAACAATCTAACAAATAGGCGAGAGGAAGGAAGAGTAAACCAATGCACTTGGCAAGAAAGCTCTTCTGTGTTATAAAATAAAACTCAGCTATCAGTTTCAGGTGCAGAATGTAGCTACGACAGGGGGAGCCGGCGGCTGACTGGGAAAATGAAGGCTTGGCTGGCCCCAGTGATGAGGGGAGGACGAGAGGGGGAAACAGCCCTGTGCCAATAAGAAGTCCACGCTTCGCTCCTCCCTCCACACGTTTGTCCAAGGTTGAAACGTGCTTCGACGCCACCCCACCCAAAAAGAAAAGCCAGGCTATGGGCTGAGGGGAGCCAACTGTGGGTTTTGAAAGCGAGAGAGGCAGGAGGGCCGACTATGAAACACATCCCCCTCTGTTTACCATCCGTGGTCACCAACAAGATGGGTTAACAACAACTTAGACAAGCTGGTTAATTCCCATGCCTTGGTTTCCCCATCTGGCAAATGGGCACGATATGATAAATCTTACCTCCTGAGTTGCGGGAGTTCTGGATAATACCCCTAGGGCGTCTGGCACTGTGTCTGACGCCCAGTGAGTGCTCAGCTCAATCAGTGGTCATCTGTCATGGGACTGTCCCCTGCACCAGCTGCTTTCAGCGTACCCCTGCAGCCTCAACGCCAAAGTCAATGCCTCCACGTCCCCTTCGGGTGTGCGCGGGGACTGAGCCCAGAGGGACTTCCCTCCCGTCCCGGGTAAGCCCTGCCACAACCCGAGGTCCCCGGGAGAGAACGAGCTCCACCCCCACGCCGGCACGAGCCGGGCCCACCGTTCAGGGGCAAACCGGGAGGGAGCTCGAGAGAGAGCGCGCCGGGGCGAGCAGACCGCCAGGCAGCTGGCAGGAGCCGCGCTGGGTCCGGCAAGAGGGCGACCACGCACCTGTTCCGGCGCTCCCGGCCCCAGCAGCCTCCCGCAGCCCGTTCCCGCCCTGGCTGCTCGCACCCGCAGCTCCGCCGGCTATAGCTCTGCAGCTGCCAGCATTTCAAGCCTGAGCCGGCGCTGCTGCGGCGTCGCTCCCTGATGACGCAACGAGGGGGACGAGAGTGACGGGCGTCAGCCCACAGCCGGCCAGTTCCGGGCGGGCAAGGGCTGGGGACCCGCGCTTCGGGCGACTCGGGCGTCGTGCACCGCAGTTGGGATCTGAGAGTAGCAGGTGTGCCCGCAAGTGTGTCTTTGTGGTGTGTGGCCAGGCGTGTGCTGCCTAATCGCTCGGCGGTTCTGTCTGGGCGCGGAATCACGTGAGTGTGTGTGCTCTTGTCTGCGTCGTGTGAAGCCTGCTCCTCTGAAAGTTTGTATCTCCGCCCGGCTCTCCTGGGAGCACACACGCGGGCCGTCTGAGTTTACTTGTATAGGTGTAGGCCGTCTTTTTTGTGAGATTTGTAAGACTGCAGAACTTACTGGGCATGAGAGAGGTGGGGACTGGAATGGCCCTGTTGTGTAATTTTCCGAACAGGGACTTAGTGCCTTTTCCCTAAAGAAAGAAAATGAGGAATTCAAATAGAAACAAATAAGGCTTGGAAGAACCGGAGTCCAAATTTCCTGGCCTTTGGTCCTTGAAACAAAATAGCAAGGAGCATGAAGAGTTTTTTTCACAATATTTGTCTTGCCATTGACAAGGCCAGTGGTTATAAAGAGATTAATAATTTATTGATAGAAGGTAAAAGATAACCTTTTACCTGCACTTCAGCAACAGGCATTAAGTATGAACTAGCAGATAGGGAGGGGTAATGGGCTTCCCTGGTGGCTCACAGGTAAAGAATCTGCCTACAATGCAGGACGCATGGGTTCAGTCCCTGGGTCAGGAAGATCCCCTGGAGTAGGGAATAGCAACCCACTCCAGTATTCTTGCCTGGAAAAATCCCATGGAACAGAGGAGGCTGGTGGGCGACAGTCCACGGCGTAGCAAGAGTGGGACTGGACTGAGCACCCACATAGGCAGCAGATGGAGATACAAAGATGATTAAGGCATAATCCCTGTCCTGGCGCCTCTGCCACCAGGCCTCACCTCCTCTGCATACATGAACCCTTACCCTCTCTTTCAGACAATCTCTGTCTCTGTCCACAAAAACCATCCAGAGCTCCCCACAGTCCAAATGCCTAAGCCTAGCATCTAAGACTTTCACAGAGAAGCCTCTTCTTTCCCCACCGTTCTCCATCAGGAGCCCCTTCCTTTAGCCTCTCTGATTTTTCCTCATCAAGCCCTGGGCACTGGTACTCCTAACAGTGCTCACATCACTCTCCCCTAAATTTGACAGTTCTTTGCTAAACTAGGTCTCCAAGCCTTCCCTCATCTCGTGCGCCCTCTATACTCACACTGTCAAGTGAAATCGCACAGATTTACTGTGGTACCACACCTTGGGTCTTTAGGAGTTTGTGTCATTTCTCCACAAGATTATGAACTCATTATCGTAGCATGTTTCTCAGGTAACACTACAATGTATTCTTATAGTAAACACTCAGTAAATACTTGTTGAAGCTAAGGAACAAGAAGTAAAAGAAGCATTGCTTCCCTTGCACTTTCTACTGTTTATAAATCCATCCCAAAACAATTCAAAACAGCAGGAGTGATTATTCATTTAAAAAAAGATTTTGAGCTTCTTGAAGTCAAGGACCCTGTTTTTATTCAACCCTTCTCCACACACACACACACACACACACACACACCCCTTCACCACCTAAGTGCTCCAGGCCAATGTTGGCTAGAATAAGATGAATTCTCATCCCCAAATATCATGAAATTTGTGTACAGATTACTGGCCCCTGACATGAAAGAAAGAAAAGGAGGGAAGAAAATAGGGGAAAGTCACTGTTAAAGAGAAAGTAATGAGAAATGAAGTAGAGCATCACAGGAATGAAAATGTAAGCTAGAGGGGAAAATTAATTGTCTTACATAGACTTCATTTGTATGCAACTCTTCTGTAACACCCTTTGCACAAGAGTTTACTGCACCCAAAGGAGATGTGGATTGCGAAGCACAGATTACTTAATGAGGATTGTTTTGGAAACAAGCGACACCCTTGGCAGTCTTTCATCTACAGAACAGTGATAATTTATAGTAACCCAGATGCAGTCTAGCCAGCCAAGGCAGAGCAACAAGAACTGAATTTACTGTCCTGCTAACACAACAACAGCAAAAACAAAACAAGCAAAATATATTGAAAAGGCAGCTGCGCAGGACAGTGCTCCATAAGGGAAAGGAAATGAATGAGGTTAAGCACTATGATTGCCTCAAATTACTGCCTAGAAAGAGTTTCCAGTCTATAGTGCAGACAGAGTAATCCAGGAAGAGCTAGGCAGACTTTCTGAGTTGAGGAGCTAGAATCAGGAGACCAGGAAGACCAAAACAGTTGGAGCTGGGAGAAGAGTACCAGAGAGATGTTCTTGTTCTCACAAGGCAGAGTGAAAAGACGCCCAGTGAACCTATGGGACCAGGAATATAGGGCTTGATCCTGGCCCCCTGGAAAATCTCATAATTTGCAACTCAGAAAGTCTTGCCTCAGTGCTCAGTTGCATCTGACTCTTTGTGACTCCCTGGACTGTAGCCCGCCAGGCTCCTCTGTCCATGAAATTTTCCAGGCAAGAATACTGGAATGGGTTACAATGCCCTCCTCCAGGGGATCTTCCTGACCCAGGGATCAAACCTGTGTCTCCTGCATCTCCTGCATTGGCAGGTGCATTCTTTACCATTGAGCCACCTGGGAAGCCCCTTGCCTTAGTAGTGGGGTAAAATTAATCTTAGAATATCTAACACTGCTCTGGTCCTACCTAACAAATAAAAGGCAGTCCCCAAAGGATCAAACTTCCCAAAGACAAAATGTCCCAAAACAAAGCACAAGAATACTTATAGGAAGTCAGAAATATTTAGCACCCAACAAGGTAAAATTCACAATGTTGTCCTTCCAATTGAAAGTCACCAGGCATGCAAAATGAAGCAGGAAGCAATGAACCACAGTGAGCAGAAAAGTTAATTAATTGAAAGAATCCCAGAAATGACAGAGGTGATAGAATTGGTAAATACAGACACTAAAAAATACTTACAACTATATTTCTGTAAGTCCAAGAAAGTAGAGGAAATATTGAGCGTGTTAAATAGATGTGGAAAACATAAAAAGACCCAAGCCAAACATCTAGAAATTATAAAACCATTGCCTGAGATTTTTAACATACACACATGCACACATTACTTGCAGGGGACTAAGAGCAAATTAGACAGTACTGGGGGGAGGGGGTGGAGATTAAAGAATCAGAAAATACTGTCATAGAAACTATCCAAAATGAAACAAAGAGAAAAAAAAGTAAAGACTGAAATTAAAATGAACAAGAGTATCAGTTGAGCTTAATATACATGCAATTGCTGTCCCTGATGAAAAGGAGAAATACCAAAAAATGTATTTGAAAAAGTAATGACTGAAAACTCAGATTTGATTAGAACTGTAGGTTCACAAATCCAAGAAGCTCAACAAACTCTAAGTAGAAACAGGAAGAAAACTATACCAAGGAACATCTCAATTAAACTGCTTACAACCAGTGATAAAGTGAAAAATCGCAAAAACAGGAAAAAAAAAGGACAAGTTACTGTGCAGAGGAACAAAAATAAGAATATCGAAGACTTCTCATTAGAAATATGCAAATGAGAAGAGAGTGAATTTGCATCTTTAAAGTACTCAAAACTGTCAATTTAGAATTCTTTCCCCAAACATACATTTCAAACACTAGACAAAATAAAGATATATCTGACACGCAAAAGCTGAAAGAATTCACCATCAGCAGACACTATTAGAAATTTTAAAAGAAACTCCTTCAGGTAAAAAGAAAATACAGCCAGATGGAAATCTGAATCTACATAAAGGGATTAAGACCTCAAGCAAGCGTAAATCTGTAGGTAAATACTTAAAAAATAAAAGACTCTTAAAAGATAATTGCTTAATGCAAAAATAAAAACAGTATTTTGTGGGGAGGAGTAGTCTGTTGTTATAATATTCTTACACTAAGGATAAAGTGGTATACTATATTGGGTTGGTCACAAAGTTCATTCATTTTCCATAAGATCGTATGGAAACCTGAACGAGCTCTGTGGCCAACCCAACTCTTGAAGGTAAACTGAAAAGTTAAAGATGTATACTCCAACTCTTAAAACAACTGCCATAAAAGCAAAATAAAGAGTTGTAGCTAGTACATCAATGAAGAAAATAAAGCAGAATCATTTTTAACAAGTCACTCAATAAATCCAATGGAGAAGGCAATGGCACCCCACTCCAGTATTCTTGCCTGGAGAATCCAGGGATGGCGGAGCCTGGTGGGCTGCCGTCTATGGAGTCGCACAGAGTCGGACACGACTGAAGCGACTTAGCAGCAGCAGCAGTGAATCCAAAAGAAGGCATTAAGTGAGTAGAAAGGGGAAAAAAATGGATTGATAAAGAGAAAACACATAGCAAGATGACAGATTTAAATTCATGCATGTAAGTAATCACCTCAGTTAAAAGGCAAAGATTGTCAGACTGGAGAAGAAAGAAAGAACCAACTATATGTCATCTATTAAAATCACTTTAGATGTAAAGACAAATTGGTTAAACAACTGAAAAATAATGTACCATGCTAATGCTAATCAAAAGAAATATGGGTAGCTATATTACTATCATAAAAAATACATTTCAATACAATGAATATTACTGGAAATAAAGAGGATCATTTCATAATGATAAAGGAATCAGTCCAACAAGGGGGAAAATTATTTTAAATATTTATGCATCTAATACAGAGCTTCCAAATATATGAATCAAAAACTGACAGTCTTGCAAGGAGAAATAGAAAAATCCATGACTATAAACAGCAGTTCAACCTCTCTCTCCATAGCCAAGCAAGTAGGCAGAAAATCAGTAAAGATGTTCAAGGCTTGTACGATACCATCGACCAGCTTAGCCTAGTTGACATTTATAGAACACTACATTCATCAACAGAAGATCATTTTTTCAAGTGAATACAGAACGTGTTTTAGTAAAACTTGCCATAAAACAAGACTCAATAGATTTATAACGATTCAAATCACATGAAACATACTCTGGCCACAGTGGAAATTAGAAATCATTAATTTAGACGTACCTGGAAAATGCCCAAATATTTGGAAGCTAACATGTTTCAAAAAACAAAAACAGACCAAAAGACACCCCATGGTTTGAACAAATAAGAATGAAAATTAGAAAGTAGTCTGAACTGAATGGTGGTGAGAACACCCCTTATAAAGGCTGGGACTCTTAACACCTTGAAATACCACCTTGAAATCAGTGATTGGAGTTGAGACTTGTTTTCTAATACAGACATTTTACTGCTATAAACGTCTTGCTAAGTATTGCTTCAGATACATCTGTCAAATTATGACACATGCTTTTTTTTCCCCTCTGCGAGAGTATTATGAGGAACAATGTCACCTTTCTTGCCACAATTCAATAATAAAATATCTATGACATTCCATGATCTCAGATATAACAATTACTCTATCAGAAACTTTTATAGAAAATAAAGTCTGTCCTGACTTCCTCTTAATCCATGCTGTTCTCATCATCTGCTTTCCTCTAGATTCATTTTCTTTTTTTATAAATATGTATAGAACTCCTACTGCCTGCCAGGCAGCATAGGATGAGACCATCTAGAAGACAAACTCCTGTTTGATCATTGTATCCCAAAAGATTCAAAAATCAGCATCAAGTTCAGTAGACTGTGGCCTCTAGAACTCTGCTGATTTGGGGCAAACACTGAGACCTATCTGTCTGCTATCCATTGCTTGCAGGTTCCTGGCTATTAGAAGCCTGATTTTATTCAGGATGATCTTTTGTCCAGCCCTGAGAAAATAGTGAATCAAAGTATCTGAGTTAATGATGATAATCTTGCTTTCTAATATTCTAACTGTTCCTGCAGCCAAGATGGTCTTATGATCCAGTTCTGGGTAATGACACCTAAGAGAAAATCAAACTTGAGGATTTCTGGAAAAGCTTTTCTTTCCTGGTAAAAGGTAACCGGTACAGTTGGTATGTTTCTTTTTCATTCTTTTCCCTATTTGCTCTGCAACTTAATATCCAAACCCCACACTACCAATCACACAAGACTGGTTTTTAAGCCACTTAAATCTTGCTTTCTGTTCCACGTTCTGTTGCTCAGTCATGTTTTACTCTTTGCGACCCCGTGGATTGTCACCCATCAGGCTCCTCTATCCGTGGGATTTTCTAGGCAAGAATACCAGAGTGGGTTGCCATTTCCCACTCCAGGGGATCTTCCCAACAAATTGCATTCCTGACTCATCTTTAATTCTTAAGCACAGTCCTGGCTGCTAGAATAACTCAGGTATATGGAGGGGAAAGAGTGTTGAGAAACAGTCCCTGCTAGTATATCACCCTGGGGAATGGCAATGGATGTGACCTTGGAGCCTGCCATTTAGAAAGCACCTTAGGCCAGAAGAGAATGGGACCGCTCCCTTCCCTGATTCACATTTACCACATTTTTGACAGAACCGGTACTTCAGTTTGACTGAAAACGGCTTCACAATAGACTAAGCTAAAAACTTCAGATAAGCCAGGCAGGAGGCTGTCTACCTTCTGGGAGAGTTGCCTTGGCAGCTTCCATCGTGTAGACTGCTTGACAGAGCTGATTGCCCACCCCCACGCCAGGAAGGAAGGCGGGCAGAAACTAGGTAGGGTTCCAGGCTTTTGGTCACTAGCAGGGCCTCAGGCCCTGATGACTCAGCAGGTAAAGAATCCTCCTGCAATTCAGAAGACACGGGAGATGCTGGTTGGGTCTCTGGTTTGGGAAGATCTCCTGCAATGCAGGAGACACGGGAGATGTGGGCTGGATCCCTGGGTTGGGAAGATCTCCTGGAGGAGAAAATGGCTACCCACTCCAGTATTCTTGCCTGAAAAATCCTATGGACAGAGGAGACCAGTGGGCTATAGTTCAAAGGGTCGCAAAGAGTCAGACATGACTGAGTGACTATGGATGTAGGGCCTCAGGGCAGGAGACCAGCTCTAGAGTTGGAAGTGGGACACTGGATCAGCAACTGCTAGAGCTGGGTAATTAAGGAATTAGCTTCCCAGTTAGTTTTTTTTTTTTTTCCAGTTTATAACTGTTAGCTCATTCTTAAGAAAGGAAAATTCTTTCTCTTTCTTTCAGGAGCGTAGCCAGGCTCTGTAGTTTAAGTCCCAAGGTTCTGTTGAAGGAACCTAAGTCAGCGCCATTAGTAGTCTTTGTTCCTGAAAGAAGACAAAATCTGAAGGGACCTTTGCTTTCCCTGTGCAGTCAAGCTAGACTGGGTGAGAGGGAGAGGTTGTCTTGAGCAGTGGGGGTGGGGAGAGTCCACAAAGCATGGAAACTGCAATGAAACTCCCAACAGCACCTGGTCACCTGTGACCAGTATTAGATAAAGGAATGGGAAGGGCCTCTCCAAGTGAGGAGCAGCTACGCTAAGGCGAGGGTGTGAGAAGGATGGGAAAGGAGACCAGAAAAGATCTTTACAAGAAGAGGGGACTATACCTGCCAAAGCCCCAAAGGAAGACAGAGCTTGGCAGAGAGAACTGGACAAAAGCCAGTGTGGGCTGTAGGAAGGGGTTGGGAAGACAGAAGGGGCTGGATAGAGCAGGGCTTTTTAAGCCGTAGTAAGAAGTTTGGAAAATTAGAAAGAAAGTAGTGACGTGTCACAAATGTTGAGGAGGAATCCACATGCCCTTTACCCTACAAAGATTAGAGAATAATGCATCAAAACGAGCCCAGGTCTCTGGACTCAGACAGCCTGGAGAGAGAAATGGGCCTTGATTCAGGAGCTTTGGGGTAAGCAGGGGCCTGCCTGGTGCATATTGGCCTCAGAACATCTAGGTAAGAGGTAAGTCAGTACATTTTGTAAGCTGCCACTCACTGGGCAATTATTACATGCCAAGCACTATTCTCAGTACTTCATAGGCATGATCGCAAGCAATTCTTTGTATCAGTCATGGTGCAGTATGGAAAAGAGCCCATGCCAGACAGCCACTAGCGAACTTAAATAGAGTTCTACTCAGAAAGTTCTTAGAAGAACTGAAAGGACCAAAGGGGACAGTGAGGCAGCCCTTGGCAATATAAGATCACTACCTTCCCTGGGGCTGGAGTGACAAAGCCAGGTGCTAACAGAGCCAGGAACCAGAACCAAGTAGGCAACAGCTGGGACCAAGGAGAGACAGGCCGCCTAAGAGGAGCCGAAATCACACTGGAGATGTCCCTGGAGAAAGAAGGGGCCACCATCCCTGGCTTTTACCCCTTTCTGGCCTCCCATCACCTGCCAGTCCTCCTGTCGGCTGAAGTAAACTGCAAGGGAGTCTAAGGAATGAAGGTGCAGGGGCTGCCTCCCCTACTCTCCCCCAGCCCCTCCCCAGACAAGGAGTAGAGTTGAGAAGGGTGGCGATTAGATCTGAAAGCAAACAGGCAAATAAGGCACCCATCCTCCCGGCAGCCCCATGAGCTAGAAACTATAAATCCCCATTTTCCATATGGGAAAACTGAGGCATGGGGAGAGGTAAATCTGGCATGTGGAAGAACCCCAATTTGAAATCAGATCCCTCCTATTCTAGAGCTCAAATGTGTGACTGATATGTTATTTCAGTTCAGTTCAGTTCAGTCGCTCAGTCGTGTCTGACTTTTTGCTACATATGTACCCCTATGGCTAATTCATGTTGATGCATGGCAAAAATGAAACCAATATTGTAAAGCAATTATCCTTCAATTTGAAATAAATAAAATTTTTTTAAAAAGTGGATTTGCTAACATTCCCTTACTTACGTGGTTACTTTGAGGTAAAATGAAATAATGTATACAGATAATTAGCATATTGCCTTCCAAGTAGTGAGATTTACTAGATAGTAGCTATTATTATGATTGATGTTGGTCTCCCCTTGCATAGACTCCAGAGACAAAAGAGATATCCTATTCCTTTGAGCCTAAATCCTGGCAAAGTATTTGTCCTGAAACCTTCCAAACTCATTTGAGCCATTAAGGTTACTTTGTTCTGGGGAGAATGTCATGGTACTGGTCAGGATGGGATAGGTTGCAATTCAGTGACAAACGTCTCAGAGTCTTGAGACAACAAGGATTATCTGCCTCTGCTACATGGAAACTGTGGGTTATTACAGGGGCTTATAAGGTCACTGAGGGAGGCTGCAACTTGACAAGTGCTTCCTCGATTGCTGAGGCTGGGACCAAAGAGTGTAGTGAACCATGCACTAGGTCTTAATTCACATCACTTCTGTCCCCATTTCATTAGATAAAGCATCATATGTAAGCAAGAGAGTGAAGAAGTGTAATCCCACCACGTGCCCAAAACAAGGTAACTAAATATTTATGAACAATCCTAGTGACTATCAGAATAACCTCAGTAACCTTTTGATTGGGCTGGATAAAGCAAAGGCCCCAGCCTGGAATGAAAAGATACAGGAGCCTCTAACAGGCCAGAACTACCGAATATGACATTATAAAAGTTTGTCTTTTTTGAGAAATGTTTTTGTTGTGGTGAAAGTCACACAACATAAAACTATTTTAACCATATTTAACAGGACATTTCAATGGCACTAAGTATATTCACAATGTTGTACAACTCTCACCATCATCCATCTCCCAAATTTTTCACCTTCCTAAACTGAAACTGTCCCCATTAAACACAAAGTCCCCATTCCCCCTTCCCATCCCCCACTCCCTCACACCAGTCCCTGGCATCTACCAATGTACTTTCTGACTTTATGTATTTGACTGTTGTAGGTACCTCACGTAAGTGGAATCAAACAGTATTTGTCTGTACCTACTGTGTATTAGAATGCAGTTTTTAGGTTGACTTAATATATGCCCTACAAATAGGTTTTTTCTTCCCCCCTCTGCTATACAATAGGTTCTCATTAGAAATCTATTTTATGCATAGCCATGTGTACATGTTAATCCCAATCTCCCAATTTAGCCCCCTTCTTTTCCCTGTGGGTGTCCATATATTCTTTCTCTACAACTATGTCTCTATTTCTGCTTTGCAAATAAGTTCACCTGTACTATTTTTTCTAAAAGTTTGTCTTCGTTGTGCCTAGAATGGCACCTCTGAAGACATTATGTCTTTTAGGAAAACTTTTTCTTCCTAAAGATTGCTTAAGACCACTTCTCTGAAAACCATTGTCAGTTGTTGGAACATGTGATCCAAGATGGTTTGTGGAGCTGAGTTGCTGACTGAAAACAAAGCATCTTGTCTTCTGAAAGAAGGATCCTAATGTGGGCTAGATTGTGCTTGCGCAGACTTAGCCAGGACCTTTCTACTGTTGCATAACCTGCTGCCAGGTTATTGAATAGTGATGGCTTGTTGAGCAAGCTCAAGCTCTGGGTGTAAACCTTTTCTCAGCTTACACAACCAACCCCATGTCCTGCTGGATCGCTTTCTACCTACCTGAATATTTTTTCTTGGCATCTTTTGCTAGCTCAAGGCCCTCCTTCATTCTCATTCCACACACTGTCCTTAGCAGACCAGGAACCTAGGAGTTGTTCTTAACTTCTTCCCACATTCGACCCGATACTGACATCTGACAATTTTACCTCAGCTTTTAAACTCATCTCCTTTTATCTTCCTCTCTGCCTGAACTGTGTTATTTGAGGACCTCACCACCTTCCCTGGAAGCATAACAGCTAACTACTAGGACACCTCATGTCTGCTTTCTACCCATCACCCTCCCAAACATGCCACACATCAGCCAGGATGAACATTTGAAAGTACAACACAGACAATGTCAAACACCCCCATTTCTCTGTCTGATCCCCACTCCAACTGATGAAAATCTTGTCAATTATTCCTTTAGAACTGCCAGTGCCTGGCACATTCCATCATTGTTAATCTCACCACCCTCATGTCCTCCCACTTGCCCTCTTTTTCTCTGACTTCAGTCACTATGGCTTTCTTTCAGTTCCTAAGAAAAAGGGACTCTGCTCTCCCTTTGCGCAAACTACCTTCTCTGCCAGCAGTGGTCTCCCCCACAGCCCTCTTTTTCCTCCCACTCATGCTTCATAACATAGTTCAGATCTCACCTCCTCATGAAAAACTTTTTGACCCTCAGACTAAGGCAGGTCCCCTGTCATACGCTTCTTCTCCAAGGAATATATCACAATTATAATGAACATTAATTAATTGTAGAATTAGCCATATATAATTAGCCATCATCTCTCCCTCTTAAATGTCTATCTTAACATCTCCCATCCCCTTCCTTTGTATCCCTAGCACCTAATAGTGCCTTGTGCAAAATAGATGCTTAAGATCTATTTGTTAAATGTCTAAATACAAGACACAATTAACAATTAATAAAGGAGGTGTGAATGGCTATTACACCTGTCAAGAGTCCTGGACACAGATAGCTCCAGGGACACCCTATATCTGGACACAGATAGCTCCAGGGATTTTGAATACTTCAAGGAGAAGTATTCAAGGAGAGATATATGAACCTAGAGTTTTGGGGGCTCAGGACTCACGTGTCTTGGGGAAGGCATGTACCCAATCTGATAGGCAGGTCGGAAGCAGATTTCCCATTCCTCTCCCACACCCATTTCCTGAGCCATAGTAGTGGGAACAACATAATGCAAGGGAGACCAGGGGCCCAGCTCCTCAGGGGTAACCAGCAACACAGCGGGAGGTGGTCCACCGTGGATAAGAACGCCACAACTGAGAGCGAGGCAAAGCGCAGGATACACTTGAAGGAAGGAATGGGAAAACACTTGAAAGGGAAAGCTAGACATGGCTGGAGACAGACTTATTATTTTTCTTCTCCTAGAATCAGTCTTTGTCAAAAAGGAAAAAAAAAATTCATGAAGGGGACAAGGAGAAACAAAACTACTCTGCATTTATTCTTTTTTTCTAATGAGTTCAAAGTCAGCTAGAAACTTACTTATTAAGTCTAATTAGAGGAAAGATCAATTGTAGTTCAACTAAGGCTCATTTTTAGAACACTTTTAAATAAATTTACTTTCATTACTTTGGGGACATAGACGTTCTAAGATTTTCTTTTGGGAAAGTTATTCTCCTGGGTATTCTAAACATACTCCTTGAAACTGTCTCTTTTAACTTACAGTTTTCCCAAAAGAAAATCTGTCCAAAGTAAAGAGCATTATCAACCCAGTTTCCAATGATCTAAATTACCTGATATAAAGTGAAACCCCAATAAGCATAATACAGTTGACTGTGGCTTTAACCAAATATTTTCTGCTGGTCATCATCATATTATTCCATAAAATATTTGAAATTTGTTACAAGGATGACCGTCAACATGAAGTAAGGTATTAAATAACAGGCCTTCCATACTTGAGGGTCATGGGTTGAAATCCTCTCTCCTAGGTCCACTTTGTCATTCTGCTGGCTTGGTGTGGGATTAAATCTGACCCTTCACTCAATTAAGATGACTTATACATCACCTGTTCCTGTTGCAGATTCGATTTTGCTTAGAAGATAGCAAAACATTTCCCCCTTTATCAAATTATGTTGTGTTTTTTTTCCCAGAGAGGCTCTGTTCTAGCCCTGTATTCCTATCTTACCTCTGTATGTAAATTTAGCCCACATACATGAATAGTAGAATTCCTAGTAGCCACTAGAGGCTACAGGTGGGATTAAACAAACCTTAATAGCCACAATGTTGGTTTTCCTATAGATTATTTATAAGTGATTTTCTTAGAGAACAGGTCATCTAAATTTCTAGGTCACTTGCTCATTAATTGTTAAATAAATATAATCTAGGCAAAGGGTGAATTATATCTAAAGTCCCATCAACTGATCAACTCCTGGAATGAAAGAACTTTAGCCTCCCAAAGATAAAGTTTAGCTATCTTTAAGATCTGCAGGGCGATAGTATGCCTTATGTACATAGCAGAAATTTCTTAGGGATAATAATAGCTACAATAATAAAATTAGCTACTTGGTCAGTCACCACACTTGATAAACCATGGTGATTCAGCTAAATTCAAATTAAGTAGTCAGCTGGCTCTCCTCTGCATGTGACCTGCAATCTGTTTTTATTTATGAAACCAGAACTGCCACCTTTAAAAATCCTGTCATTAATGAGTTCTGGGCTTCATGGGTACAACATGGCCACTATTCAGACACATCCAAAATGATAATTATTCTGAGCTATTAATCACAGCTGGACAAACTATATTATCCAGAACAATGAAGGGTCTTGGGATGCTGAATACAAAACTTAATGTATGGTTTTAATCTGTGCATGCTCCAATTCCCTCATCTGTAAAATGAGACTAATAATTGTACAGACTTTATAGAGTTACTCTGAGGAATAAGAGTTAAAATCTGCAAGGCTCTAGGATGAACTAGAGAACTATATAATGTCTGTGAGAACTATATAATGTTTGCAGTCATGATAAGAATTCCCAGGGTCCTCTAAAACAAAGGCTGCCTTTGATCCAATTATCAATCCTACTTGCTTTCACAGATCATGCTTGATAAATGTGATCTTTGAGAATCGCCAGCTTCCCCAGTTCCAACTCAATAAATTTTCCTTTTCCACTTAGAAAAGTTCTAGAATTTTCCTTTGAAACTCACACTACAGATTGAGTCAATAAAGTCTTTAAAGCAGTAGTTCATAACTTCTTGCAATCAGGGAACAGTTTGAGAGTCTAATGAAACCCTAGACTTTCTCCTTTTAAAAAAATGTAAAAAGTTTCTATTCCATTTCAGGGGGCTCATGACCCCCATCCATGATCATTCATGGACCCCAGATTTTAAGAATCAGTGTTTGAAAGCATGGCTTGGAAGAGAGCCACCTTCATATCTTGCTCTTTTAACAGTGTCTGAAACAAAATGAGACAGAAACACATACTTGCGCATTGTAAAGGAAGTATTGATTACTGTTAGCCAGGGGAGAAGGGGGTCAATAAATCAAGGGTTTTGATGAGGATAAAGATGATAAAGGAGGAGGAGAATGAAGAAGAGAACAGGAGAGGGAGGAGGAGTCACCCCAAGTGAATCAAGGTTGATAAACTAAGTGCACACTTTTACCTGTAAGTGAGCCACATATGCAGCAGGGTTTTGAACTGGCAAATACTGTATGACTGTTATTATTGGCAACTCAAGGCAGATTATCTGATTGTATCACAGCTTTCTTTTCAACCTCAAACAGGTAAAATATTATCACTGGGGCTCTTCACGCCTGTTCCTTGGCACAGATACAAAAGAAATGCTAATTATGGGAACTGAGCTGTGAATTTTGAGTGACCCTAGGGATCAAATGATTATCTGGTTGTCTTAAGTTGTGGGAAATTTGTTAGGGGGTTTTAAAATTACATTAACGGTTTTTTACCTTAAGTGCTCCACCTGGAGAAGTATTCAAGTCTCCTGATAAAGAATGATTTCAAAGAGGTAATAGCATCAGCCAGAAGACCTTTGGGGTGAGTCAAAGGTACTGTAAGGGGAAAAGCCCAAGCAAGCTGGGTGTGCCCAGCTGGGGTGTGATGGGTTTGCCACTCTGACTCCAGCTCACTAGGGCCCCTACTCGTCTCCTGTTTCTAACAGTGATGAATGCCAGAAACCAAAAAGGAAGAATAATATATTTACAATAAAGGTCACAGAACGAGGCCAAGGACTCGGTTACATTTCTGCCCCATTACGATCTTAGATTGCATCCATGCCTCTGAAAACCATCTTCCCAGGTCTCCAAGCAATGACATATTCTTACCTGTGCTGACCTCTGCTCCTTCGTCTTCTACCATCACTACCCCCTGCTTATTGTGCCCCAGTCCCCAACGCCATCACTTTGTTCTTGGACCATCCCAAGCTCACCCCTGGCTCAGGGCTTCTGTATTTATTGTCTCGGCCAGGAACATTCTTTCTCTAGATATTTGCATGGCTGACTCATTCTTATGTATAAGTCTCAGCTCAGGTAGCAACTGAGCTGACTCTGTCCCCTGCCTTGTCACCTTCCTTCTTACTATCCTGTTTTATTTATAGCACTCGTCACTAGCTGGAAATAACCTCTTGATTTGTTTTCTTCATATTGTCTGTCTTCCCCATTAGAATGTAAGCTCCATGAGAGTGGGGATCATCTATGCCTTGGTCACAGCTGCAGCACCCGAGGCTTAGTGCAAGAAAGCACTAGATATATATTTGTTGTGAATGAATGATCATCATAATAGCTACATTTATTGAGCTCTTTCTCTGTACCAGGCACAGAGCTGCAACTTTTTATAAATAGTATCTCACTGAATTCTCACAGCTACTCTCCAAGGTGAGTCTTTCTTAGCCCCATGGTACCGATTAGGTATCAGAGAGGTGATGAGGCTTTTCCAGTGTCAAAGCGAGTGAGTAACTAAGACCTGATTTAAACCAAGGTGTATTCAACTCCAACGCAGACACTCTAAATTAGGAATCAGTAGGCTTTTTTTTTCTGTAAAGGGTCAGATCATAAATATTTAAGGCTTTGCAGGGTCTCTGTCACAATTACTTGACTCTGTTGTAGAAAACAACCATGACAAGACATAAACAAAGGGATGTGGCAGCATGTCAGCACAACTCTGTTTACAAGAGGAGGAAGGGTTTGGCCTATAATTTACAGATCCCACCTTTAAGTCATAATTCTAGCTATGCTTTCCTAGAAGGGGATTAAACAAAAGAGGAGGAGGGGAGTAAAAGAAAAACATCACAATGTGTGCTCTTGAAGTAAGAAAGACAGCAAGTGGATTCAGTTCAGTTCAGTCGCTCAGTCGTGTCCGACTCTTTGCGACCCCATGAATCGCAGCACGCCAGGCCTCCCTGTCCATCACCAACTCCCGGAGTCTACCCAGGCTCATGTCCATCAAGTCAGTGATGCCATCCAGCCATCTCATCCTCTGGCAAGTGGATTAACTAAGTTTAAAAAGGCAAAATAGAGAAATTCTGGTGGGAGTAATGACTCTACTGATTCAACTTTTCAACTGAATTATAACCATCACTGAAGGTAACAGGAGAGTTTGATGCAGACAGGGAAGCCTGATGTGCTGCAGTCCATGGGGTCTCAGAGTCAGACATGACTGAGCAACTGAACAACAACAAGGTATTCTGTTTGAACCACGGTCCCATTCATATTGTAATGACAGGTGATCTCACCTGCCAACGTGCAAACAGACCCACATAACCTCCATCCCAGCAGGCCCAAGGTAGGCAAGATTGAAGGACAAAGTAAGGCATTCTGATTGCTAAAACTCTTCCTCTCTCCACCACTGAGCCTGAAAACTTCAGTCTTTTCTTCCCAAGCTAATGTCTGAGTTCACTGGCAAGAGGTGAAAGACATGAATCACAGGTTGGAGCCAACCCAGAGAAATCTCTTGAAGCCTCATTGAGGAGGTGAACATACTGGGTGCCTAGCTGTTTAATCAGAGTGGCTCTTGAGACTGAATATCAGCATTAAAGCAAAAGATCAACTCACCAGAACTTTGAGCCTGGGTTGAAAGGTAAGAGCTGAGCTATGGGAAGGTGGGAGGCAGGAACAAAGGTGGTTTCTGTAGTGTTTAGCTGGTGCGTGAGCAAAGGCTGGTGTGGGCTGGAGCCATGGAGGACAAGGCCTTCTCATTGCCCAGTTTTTCTCTTGGGCAGCCCTAAGGCATTAGAAACACGGTAGATAAAATACTCATTTCTCTCTTACCCTAGAAAGAATACCTCTGGAAACAACATATGATTCTTGTCTTAGACCAGTAGGTGAATTTTCCTCAGTCTGTATGCAATTTTCTAAACATGGGCTTTAAATGTTTGAAGAGTGACAAAGATTCAAACCGTAGTCAGGGTCCGGAACCTTCTCTTCTCCGAGGCCTGCATGTACGCTTTCTTGTAAAATCCAGTTCTCATAAGAATGCTGCTGAGTCAGTTTAACCAGAGTCCCCACCTTTGACTTCTGATTAGGTTCCTTATCCTCTGCCAACCCCGGAGGTGATATCCAACACCTTAGACTTTCAGCAAAGAATCCTATTAGGTCAGTCCACCCAGAAACCCCCTCATCCATGATGTTTCCTCTTGGCAATTTTCTACCCACTGAACCCCATCCTGCTCCTTAGCTATAAATCCCTACTTGCCCAGGCTGTACTTGGAATTAAGCCCAGACTCTCTCCCCTACTGCAAAATCCCATAACAGCAGTCCCTATATTTATCACAGTGGTCTTGAGTAAAGCCTGCTTTGCCATCTTGAACAAGTGTTGTTGAGTCCTTTTTTCTTCTAACACAGAAAGGCAGCTTCAGCATGGTAGAGCCAGCATCTGAAGGGGAATCTAGAGATGCAAGATCTGCATTAACAAGCAGTGATGTCCTGGGTACCTCTTGCCTCTCTCTTTCTTTTTCTGAGCCTATTTTCTTATCAGTAACATAGCAAGTCAATTTCATACCTTTTCATCTATCTTTTTGTTGTCTGTTTAACATCTACTATATGTATTGTTATTAATAGTCATATTTAAGATCCTTTCTACTATTATAAAAATTGATTTCTCTTGAATACTTGGTATTTACCAGAATTGTGCCATATGCTTTCCATATGTTCTCATATTGAATTCTCACAACATCCCTATAAGGAGGAACCCTTCTGATTGCAGACTCACCGGTATGACAGCTTAGGTTCAGGAAGGTAACATAAATTGCCCAAGGTCAACTGGAGAGTAAGTGGCAGAGTTGGAATTTGAGCCTGAACCTTTTTTCTTTGAGAACTGCACTGTCTTCATGAGCCCTGGAGCCCCTGGTCAGGGTCTAAATGGAGAGGAAAAATGCAGATTCAAACTCTCTTACCTAACTTTTTATTACTGAACCACAATTTCTCTCACTGGGTCTGACTACAAAATACCAGGGTGTTTTTCCTGGAGGAGATAGTGCTGGACCTGCCAGGGATGTTCAATGCATGGTCTTTGCCCTTGAGACACTTAAAACCCAGGAGAGATGATAAAACCCATGACTTTATCCATGCCCCAGGAGTCCTGATAACCCACAAAGTGAGGGTTCTCATCCTCGATTCCATATAGTCATTTTTGTGCTAAACCAACAGCAAACAATGTCATTTGCAACTCTCTGGTTATTGGAGAATCTTTTCTCTTTGCTAAGGAGAGGCAGTCCCTTAATGGATGGACCAAGTCAACAGTCTAGTGATACAAGCACTCCTTGAAACAAACAGTTAAAGATTTATTTTTTGAAATGACATATCCATGTTGGCTTGACAGGGAGGTGGTTGCAGGCACATGGTAGGATAAGGGTAGATTCCCAGAAACAGAAGAGCAAGGCTGGCAAAGTTACTGGTTTGTGCAGAGCTGACTCGTGGGGTGGGGGAGAGAAAAGAGGAATGATTTTAATTATTGAATGTCTACTACGATCTGTGTGCTTTTATATACACTAAGCATTAGGTCCTCACAACAATGTATAAAGTTTCTATGTTACAGAAGAGGGTAGCAAGATAGACAATGGGAATTTGCTGTATGACTCAGGGAACTCAAACGGGTTCTATAACAACCTAGAGGGGTGGGATGGGGAGGGAGAAGGGAGGGGGGTTCAAGAGGGAGGGGACATATGTATATCTATGGCTGATTCATGTTGATGTTTGGCAGAAAGCAACAAAATTCTATAAAGCAATTATCTTTCACTTAAAAAATAAGTACATTTTTAAAAAAGATCGTTTTAATAAAAACTAAAAAAAAAAAAAAAAAAACCCAAACAGGACTTCTAGCTCTTTTTTTTTTTTCAATCTTTACTTCAGTGCCTGTGTAGACACCTTCCTACTCTAATTCAGATTTTCATGAAGCAGACGGCACTAGAATACCACTATATTCAGGCTGTAAAAACTAAAACAGTGCAGAACATACAATAGGAGCTCAATATAACAGGGTGAATTAACAACTCCTAATGTGGTTTCTCAAACTTAGATGTCATCTGATCCAATAGTTCCCCACTGGAGATATTTGGAAATATCTGGAGATACTTCTTGTTGTCACAAAAGAGTGGAGGTATCCAGTGACTAGGATGCTGCTAGCATCCTGCAATGCACAGGACCGGTCCACAAAAAAATTATGACCCCTAACGTCAATAGTACCAAGGTTGAGACATTCTAATCCAACCAAACGTGTTTCGCTAGGAAACCATGACCCAGAGAGATGAAGAGACTTGTCCAGGGCCATACATCAACAGCTGGTTGATGACATCCCCTGGAGCCTTCTACAATTGTTTCTTGCCAGACCTCGAGGCTAACCAGCCAGAAGGCTCCCTGTTGTAAGAGAGATGGGTTCAGTGGGAAGGAAAGGTCATGTTGACATAATGGCCCAGGTAAACCAAACATAATCACACCAGTTCAAAAGGACCACAGCTCTTCAGTCTGGATCATCCCCTGAATAAGCAGCAAGGGAGGTTCTGGAACTAGGAGACCAGAACTCAGAACACAGAGTATTCACCTGGAAGCCTTTACTGCCCACCAGCTTCATCTTCCACTCCTTCCTTTCCTTAGGGTTGCAAACCAAACACGATCATCAAGTCAAAAAAAATTTTTTTTCTTTTAATAATTAAATAGGCAAGTTAAAAATATTAATGATTAAGTGGTCATATTAGGTCAAGTAGAAATTGCCAGAAACTGAGTCTCTCTAAAACATGTTAGTCCTTTGCATTGTCATTGTCACCATCAACAATTTTTTGACCTCTTATGTGTCAAGAGACATGCTGGGACCCAGGGGAGAGATGGGCAGAAGGAGAAGAGGGTCTCCACCAGAAACACACAGAAGTTATATCCTTGACCCCAAGAAGCACTAAGTCCAAATGTGAGGATCTCCTTTGCAATTGCCAGCACAGAGCAAAGCCCACAGTGCAAAACGGGTCAAACAAAGCACCTCTTAAAGCTAACTAGCTAAACCTTGTGTGAGTCACTCATTTTAAACACCTTTTAACACAAACATTCTACTTTAACCCAAGAATTTGGACTTTACCACTTGTATAATATTACTGGGATTTGGTTTGCCTGGTGGACATTTTCTTCTATTCATCAAGCTTCAGGGGGGGATTTTCAGTGCCCTAGATAATACCTGGAATGGCAGGGTAACCAAGTGCAATATGAGACTTCATCTAACCAGAGCAGATGCCTGGACCCCAAGATCCCCTAACCTAAGAAGGTAGACAGAGGGCCCCCCAAAAGGCAACTTTAAGCTAAAGTACCAGCATCTTTTCCAGTAAGTCTCTAAGCTGCATCTCAGTGGAAGATGGGGATCTCAGTTAACACAATTCTGCAAGATCAACTTTTATCTTGAAATTTTAATGAAAAATTAAACATCCTGATAACAGCGAGTACTAATGGCTTTTATTTCCATTGCAACTGCTTTCTGAGACGGATAATTCCCTTTTAGATTTTCATGAGTTTGACCCAGAAATTGGATATTCAAGGCATTAAACATACAGGAGCCTGGGCAGGCAAGAAAACAGTAGAGTCTATTTAAGGATTGGGCTGCCACAGGCAGCTAAATGTCTTGGGGAAGTGAGTGGAATTTGAATACATCAGCTCTGCCACTCTGCTGCAGACTGGAAAATCGGATACTAAGACAGACGCCCCAGGGGCTCCTGCTTGGGTTTGGACATAGGTGCGAATTTCAGTGATGAGCAGCTTTTTTGGGCAATGATTCCCAAGCCTTGAACTATCGCTTTTTTATTCAGCCCAGTCAAAATATTCAAATTCAACTCAGCAGAAATTGACAGTCTACAAACATCATCATGTAATAAAAGAAAAGAATGTTTTAACAGCCCAACAAGGAGGACCGACAGCTTCTCAGAACAATGGGAAATTTCTCAAATTGACTATCCATGGCTGTCTTAAAGAGTTGCTACTTTGTCCTCAGTTCTTATGTCACCATAGACTACAAAAACCTCATAGACCAGCACCATATCTGCAGTCTAGAGTCTGGGTATTGTGAGCAGCCACTGGAGTTGTGTAAAGAATTAGGCTTGAGACTCAGCTTAAACAGAGAAGACATTCCAGGGCAAGGATAGGGAGGGTTGAGGGGGTGAAAATGGGGGGACAGCAGGTGCCCTGAGAATAAGCCACTCTGCTCTATGGAGGCACTCTGCACACTGTAATGCCACAGTACGTTGATTGCTTAATTACCCATCTCTTCCATTGGGCTTTGAGTTCCTTGAGAGCAGTGTCTGTGCCTTGTTGCCCTGAGTCACAGAGCTAATTAGATGTGGTTGTGTGGCAAGGGGGCACTGGAAGGAACAATGGCAAAGCGCAAGGGACACACGGTGCTGCTTCAAGGATCCATATGATCTAAGGATTTGGAGGGTACATTTTCTATTATCTAATCATGCATGCAGTTTCTGCCTGGTGGAGTGAAAGAGGCTCCACCTCCATCCTACCTGGCAGATTCATCCTGAGTATCAGCCCACAAGATAATTAAAATGTGCCCAAGAGGAGCTTGGTGGGGGTCAGGACTGCAGCTGCTCAGGACAGGTGCCTGGGGACCACTGAGCAATGGCTCAGGTCTGCTCCCTTGGTCCCTGAAGCTGTTTGGGCAGGAGCAGGGCTACAAGTGGGAGCAGCCAGCCTCCTGCCCAATTGCTGCTCGATCCTCTTGTTTCCCCACTGCCAAGTCTGAGAAGGGTTCTCAGTTCCACGGTTTTCACTTTTCCCAGGCCCTTGTTCCTCATAGTCACATTCTGGAATTGACTCAAAGAAAAACATCATTGACACTGTTACCAGGAGCTCCCAGGGTTAAGCTCCACAACAAGCTCCCCTTCCCTGCAGAGAAAGTCCAGCCCACAGGGAAATGGATGTTGCTTTCTTTCAAGACTCATTTTGGAAGTTTTGATTTTTTTTTTTTTCAGTCAACCTGATATCTGGCAGGACACTGAAGCCCAACAGACAGAGCCAACCTCAGCTGAACTTCCTGCCAGCCCCACTGGCCACTGGATGGAAGCCAGATGCAAAGCTTACCCAGCAAATGCACTGAGAGAAGGGGAGGATAGGGTGGGGAGACAACACAGAAGCCCAGGAGTGATGATTGAGCACTTTCATTAGCTGACTCAGTGTGACAACCAGTCCACTTCATTTCAGTTCAGTTCAGTTGCTCAGTCGTGTCTGACTCTTTGCAACCTCATGAATCGCAGCACGCCAAGCCTCCCTGTCCATCACCAACTCCCGGAGTTTATCCAAACTCATGTCCATTGAGTCGGTGATGCCATCCAGCCATCTCATTCTCTGCCATCCCCTTCTCCTCCTGCCCCCAATCCTTCCCAGCATTAGGGTCTTTTCCAATGAATCAACTCTTCGCATCAGGTGGCCAAAGTATTGGAGTTTCAGCTTCAACATCAGTCCTTCCAATGAACACCGAGGACTGACCTCCTTTAGGGTGGACTGGTTGGATCTCCTTGCAGTCCAAGGGATTCTCAAGAGTCTTCTCCAACACCACAGTTCAAAAGCATCAATTCTTTGGCACTCAGCTTCTTCACCGTCCAACTCTCACATCCATACATGACCACTGGAAAAACCATAGCCTTGACTAGACAGACCTTTGTTGGCAAAGTAATGTCTCTGCTTGTCAATATGCTATCTAGGTTGGTCATAACTTTCATTCCAGGGAGTAAGCGTCTTTTAATTTCATGGCTGCAATCACCATCTACAGTGATTTTGGAGCCCCCAAAAATAAAGTCTGTCACTGTTTCCACTGTTTCTCCATCTATTTCCCATGAAGTGATAGGACCAGATGCCATGATCTTAGTTTTCTGAATGTTGAGCTTTAAGCCAACATTTTCACTCTCCTCTTTCACTTTCATCAAGAGGCTTTTTAGTTCCTCTTCACTTTCTGCCATAAGGGTGGTGTCATCTGCAAAACCAGGAACCCCGTTAAACATCTGAAATGCTGCTCAGCGGCTGAAGAACTAGGTTCCACGTTGATGGGATTAGCGAGGGTGTGGGTTCTGGAAACTGAATGGTGAAGATGAGTTTCCCATTGCAAACATCCTGCCATTTTCCTCTTTTGACCTGTTGGGGAGAATTGACCTCGGGGTACCACTCGCTATTTAAAGTCTTGTTGGAAATGGTCTTGTCTAGTGTATTATTTACGTCATAGCATCTCTTTTCCTTTCTCAACATCTAGTCTTCTGTGTCTCTCTCACCAAACAGGGTCTGAAATCCTGAATCCGGGTGAATTCAGTTACGTGCCTTAAGATATCAATCCTACTGCCTGCTCCCTGCTGCCATGCCTGCTCCCTTCAGCCATCACTGGCTAAAACACTGATGGCCCCAGGAGGTCCTACTAAGCCTTGTGACCAGCGAGCAACAGGTGGGAGTTGGCTAGCAGACAACTGAAGGCAAAAGAATGAAGCCCCAGCTAAGGAAGAGGGGATGGAGGGAGAATTGATTTGTCTCTGAAGGTCATGGGCACAAGGCCCCCATTGGGAAAGTGGAAAAGAAGATGCTGACACCGTTCTTTCAGAAACCTGAGACTGACCATTTCCTTTCATCACTCTCTGCAGGCTCAGCCTTCCCGTCACCTCCCGGAACTTCTGTCTTTGTCTGGAAAAAATGCTAACCAGCTCCTTACAAGAGCTGTCACTGAAGCCCCGGCCAGAGGGCTCACAAAAGACACTGTGTGCAGTGGGAAAGGAGCATGGTGCTCCTGGGAGGCTGAGTGGGTGGGGAAGGGGGCAGTCTTGAGCGCACTGATGGGCAGCCAGAGAAGATGATGTGCCCATCCCAAAATACTCGCCCCTCCCCACCCCCCTGCTCTCCTCCCAGCCTGTCCGTGCTTGGAATTTCACCACCAGAGATGACCGCCCCAGGTGGGTAAATCATCTAGGATGGAGATGTAGGAACCTGGGGGAGAAAGACACAGAGAACCTGTTTTCTGCACCCTCAGCACCCCTGCCATCCCTGGGAACGGGTTAGGGATTTTCAGCTGATAGAAACAATCCCAGGGGAGGGAGTATACTGGGCTCCAGCAACAGAGTAGGGTGGGGGTGCTGGGAAAAAGGGATTCTAGGAGACTGGCCCGCTCTTCCTCTGTCCTCCTTGAGTTTGGGCCCCGCCTCTCCAGCGGTGGAGGCAGCCAGGTAGAAGAGCACTGGACAGGGAGTCAGGAGGCCCCTGTTTCATCTGCCTCAATCCTGCTACAGGTCAAGGAATCGTCAAACACCAGAGAGCAGCAACTCAGTCTTAGGAATCATTCAGCTCATCAAAGAGGACTTTCTCAACTAGCTCTCCACCCCCATCTGAACCAAGTCCTTTGTTCTTTTTTCTCATCACAGATGGGGACAACCTATTTATTTGTGTGATTTTTTTGTTTGTTCGTTTACCACCTCTCATCCCCCACCCTGAACTGTAACCTTCCTGAGGGCAGGGAGCTTTCTCTGCCTCATTCTCCACTACATCCCAATGCCCCTCACACAGTAGGCACACACTGCTATTTATCGAAAACAGATTCTTTATTACTAAAATAACCCCATGAGAGAAGTCTTAGAACCATTTTACAGATGAGGAAACAGGGACTCAGACAATTTAAATGTAAGTGGAAAAGGCAAACATCAGCCGTGGATCTGCATGGGCCTTCCCCCATGCTCTACAACCTTTGTACCAAAAATTACCAGATGACCAGACAAGGGAGATACCCTTAAGCTGTGGGCATTGGCTTAGGCTTTTCGGGCTGTGATGCTGTAGGACCAGACGCCCAAGACGGCTGGGAAAGAGGAGGCGGGAGGAGGGAGAGGGGTCTCTCGAGAACAGGTAGATCCCCAGGTAGGTGCCTGGTCTTGCCACTTCAGGCGCTAGATCAGGATCAGGAACCATAACTCTGTGCACTGGGCTCATCCTCTACCTCTTCACATTTCCCTGAAAATTATGAAGGGGAAGCAGGATTCACTTTGATGAACTTCTCAGACCAATGACTCTGAAGAGTCTCAAGAAATCCAGCGGGCTCAGTAGAGAAAACTCCCTGGGAACCACCAAGTGTCAGCAGGAAGAACAAACTTCCATCCTGTGGGGCAGCTTTGTGGGACCAAGCCCTGATACCCTCCGACAGCAACTAACAGAGCAGGGACAACCTGGATACAAATGCTTGAGAATTAAGACAACACAGATGGAAACATTTGGACATTAAGACAGCCACCGAGACAGGAGAAGGGCAATGCACTTGGCATGGCTATTTCTTCATCTAAAATGCATAGGGAAAAAATCAGTTTGAAGAATAACCATTTACCATTTGTTATTTAGCTTCATAAGACATATCCAACTCTTTTGTGACCCCATGGACTGTAGCCAGCCAGGCTCCTCTGTTCATGGGGTTTCCCAGGCAAGAATACTGGAGTGGGTTGCCATTTCCTTCTCTAGGAGTTCTTCCTGATCCCATGTCGGGATCGAACCCATGTCTCCTGCAAAGTGTGCAAAACCCTCTCAGTAGTGAGCCAGGGAGGAGGAGGATGAAGAGGCCAAGGGAGCAAATAGACCTGGAAGGATTTCATGGGGACAGAAGCACGCAGACCTAAATGGCACATCACCTGCCATCGCACTCACACCTCTCCAGGTGCAAACACCTCATGCCTTGGCTCTGCCTTTCCATAGAATTCCAAGATTCTGACATCTCTCCTTCTACTTCCTTCCTCCACATCCTCTGCCTTTCCCAGGCAGTTCTCCACCCCAGCCCTGCCCCAGCCCTCCCACCCCAGGCCCATTTCCTAAGAAATCAGAATCCCCTCCCCCTTCCCAAATTTTTGTTTAAATACCTGTATCCTTGACTCTGTGCTGATTGAGGAATTATTTCCAAACAGCTGATGAGCAAAGCCGATGGAGACCCTGGAGAAGACTGCCCCAATCTGAGTGGGGGATGAAAGAAAATCTCCTCTGGGTGCTTGTTTGTATGACCAGAAATGGAAGGACTTTGGGTGCTCAGTAGTAACCTCAGAAAAAAAAATCCCCAGGCAGCAACAAACTCTCCCAACACAGTTTTGAAACACCACCGGAGGAAGAAGCCCTCTTTGATCAAATAATAACCAGCCAGAGATAAGGCCTGCTAGGCTGAGCCCAGCTGGCCAATCACATACTTCCTTCCCACCCCAAGGACAAACAGATCCAGGCTTCTCATTCACCCAGGAGTGAGTTTCAGGGCTTGTTATAATTTAATGATGCTGCCACTGGCGTCTTCTTGACTTGGCCTGGTGGGGCTTTCTGACTAGGAAGTGAAGCTCAAAACTCAGGAACCTCCTCACTCTCAGTGAAGGCACCCAGCCAAGGGGCTGCAGCTGAGGACCCCGTGTGATCATGTGACACCCAGCTTCCCACGCTGATGCTCCCACCTTGCCAGAGAGAGTCCTCACTGCAGCTGGGGAGCAGCTGGGGTCAGCAGGGGGTGAGCATATTTGACTCGTTGACTGTGACCCAAAGAGATGGTGGAGACCCCTGTGACTCGCCCTCATGTGTTGGAGATGCTTCACAGGCACTTCTTAGGGGTCCTTTGTTAGCAGTGACTTTGAGCTTTTCTCTGTCCTCCAGCCTTCCCAATCACCCTCCCCTTCCACTGTTATCAGTGCCACCTTATGTCACAGAGGTATATATAGAGAGAGGGTAGGTTCTAGAAACTTAACAGGCCTGGGAGTGAATAATGGCCCTCCAGCTCTTTTCCAGGGCACTCTGAGGTTATTACAGGCCCTGAGGAGGTGTAAACAAACCCTTCAGTAGTATTGTTATATTAGAGGAACCCAAGGAGAACCCTCTTTGGCTTTTTTGTGTTTTTATTTTTTGATGTGGACCAGTTTTTAAAAGTTTTTATTGAATTTGTTACGGTATTGTTTCTGTTGTATGTTTGGTTTTTTGACCTCAACAGATGTCGGATCTTAGCTCCTCCACCAGGGATTGAACTCATACCTCCTGCATTGGAAGGCAAAGTCCTAACCACTAGACCATCAGGGAAGTCCCAAGAACCCTTTTGTTAGTAAGTAACACAGCATCGATTTTAGGGCATTTCATCACCCCCAATAGGAACGCCTTTCTGCTAGCAGTCATTCCCCCTCCCCCAACCTCCCCATCAGCCATTCACTCAACAATATTTATTCGGCATCTATTACTGGAGGAGCACCAGGGGTGAGTTCTCCACCCTCAGGAAACAATGTTATAGCACAGGAGGCAGGAGTTTAATAGAGTCCTCTGTGCATGGAGCCAATAGCAGGGCAGTAAAGGGGGCTTGTCACAGAGGATCTGCTCCCGTCCCAGGGCAGCAAGGGAGAAACCAGCAACGGTGCAAGGGAAATGGACTCAAGACAGAGAGCCAAGTGCAGCCAAACCTTCCCCAAGGGAACTCCCTACAGATATCAGACTAGGGGGACAAAGAGGAAAAGCAGAATTGTATCTTCTCTCCTTTAAAAAAAAAAAAAGACTTTTATATATATTGGGCTTCCCTGGTAGCTCAGACATAAAGAATCCACCTGCAATGCAAGAGACCTGGGTTCAGTCCCTGGGTTTGGAAGATCCCATGGAGGAGGGCATAGCAAGCCACTCCAGTATTTTTCCTGGAGAATCCCCATGGACAGAGGAGCCTGGTGGGCTACCGTCCATTGGTTAACAAAGAGTCGGACACAACTAAAGTGACTAAGCACAGCATATGTATACAATCTTATGAAGAATAATTCCCATACGATGCAATTCTCCCACTTGAAGTGTATCATTCAATGATTTCTAGGATATTCACACAGCTGTACAGAATCAGTTTTAGAACATTTCATCACACACCCCCCCACCAAAGAAATCTTTTCTCATTAGCAGTCATTTCCCATTCCTGCCCTCCATTCCCACCTCTGCCAGCTCTTGGCAACCACCAACCCACTTTGTCTCCCGTGGATTTGCCTGTTCTGGACGTTTCGCATAAATGGAGTCATACACTATGTGGCTTTTGTGACTGGCTTCTTTCACTTGCCACTATGTTTTCAAGGTTCACTTCATTGCTTTTTATTACTAAATAATATTCCATTGTAAGACTATATGACAATTTGTCTTTCCATTCATCCATTGATGGACATTTGGATTGTTTCCACTTTTTTTTCGCTGTTACAAATAATGCTGCTATGGACATCCATGCTCACATCTCCACTCCCTTTTTTCCCACAAATTCACAATCTCATAGCAGGGAAATTAAGAAGGAAACAAAGCAAGTGAGAGAACTAGCTTTTGAAAGACATCTCTTTAGCCGGAAGGTGGGATAGCGCAACAGTGGCTGAGCCTCCTATCTGTGTACATTTTCACAACACGTAAAACACTGTCATATGTTCTCTCTTGTGTAATCCTCTCTTCAACCCTAGGGATTAGGGAGGTTTCATTTTTATTGCCGTTTCATTTTTATTGCCATTTTAAAGATAAGATCAATCCCTGGTGGCTCAGATGGTAAAGCATCTGTCTCCAATGCGGGAGACCCGGGTTCAATCCCTGGGTCGGGAAGATCTCCTGGAGAAGGAAATGGCAACCACTCCAGTACTCTTGCCTGGAAAATCCCATGGATGGAGGAGCCTGTTGGGCTACAGTCCATGGGGTCGCAAAGAGTCGGACACGACTGAGTGACTTTACTTCACTTAAAGATAAGATCATAATAAGAAAATTTGAGTAACTTGCCAAAAGTCACTCAGTAAAGAACTGAGACAAAATTGAGTTCTCTGTTCTTTCTACTCCAGCTCTTCATACACAAAACAGGCTTTATTCTTCTCTTATATACTCAGACTTGGCTTCCAAGATGCATAGCTCAAGGGCGTGGGGGTGCAGAGGAAGAAGAGAAAGGAAAGAAAAAGAGATTCGGCATTACTTATGGAGAAAGTGGAAATTAGGCCAATAAATAGTTGTCATTGTCTGCATTTAAAAATTTTGTACTTAAGGTTCAGGAAGATTAAATATCTTATCTAAAGGCACAGAACTAGTGAGCCAGCCATTGCTGATTTAAAGGCAGCTACGTGATTTCCAAACACAGGCTACATTAGCTTGTTTTCTTCCTAACATCTAACCAAGAGCCTTGGAGCTCTTGATTATTCAGGTGAGAGGAAGGATTAACTTTGGAGCGAGCACTGCAGGTGAGGGTGGGCCTGGGTGATAAAGAGGCCATACATAGTAGGGAGTGCAGAGGGAATAAAGGAACATGAGAGTCTGAAGATGTAGAGAAAAGAAAACTATGGAGAGAAGAGCAGAAAAGCAAAACAGAAAGAATGTGGAGCGAGTCCAGTTGAAAGGCTGGCCAAGTTCCCAGCTTGTCTCATGGCCAGGAATGTTTCATCCAAACCCTTGCAGTCACTTGATAAACAATATGAACAGATGTTCTGGGTGCAACAGTGTGGGAAAAATATCAACCAGGACAAGAGAATCCATCCAGCTTCTCATCCCCTGTCCAGTCCCAATCAAAGAGCCCAGCCCTGCACCACCCAAGAGGGATTCTCCCAGAAGCAGGTGGGCAAAGATCTCTACGAGGGAGAGATGAGGTCAAACAGGCCGGGTGAGCACAGGTGGTGGCTAGACACAGCTCACCTCGCCCCACGTGGAGATTCCAATGCAAAGTGCTTCTCACCTGGGAGTAGGATGACAGCATGAACGGCAGGGGCGTGGGCATGCCAGGGAACCAACCAGGCATCTCATGGCTCTGGCTCTTGACTCGTTGCACCAAGACCATGCCAACTGTACTTGGTTTCCTTGGGCCCATTACCTGCAGAATTCAGTACACAGCAGGCAAACCACTGTCAGGAAAAGTGGGTTAGAAAATCTCTTTAAGGTTAGGAAGCAGGCCTAAACTAGTCACAGGACCCTCAAATCTCTGAGCCGTCTACAAGATCCACTTCTGGAAAATGATGGGCTATCTTTGGAAAGTCTGCATCATGGGCCATGTCCCAATAGATGCTTTCCCTGTCACATTTTCTCTTTACAAAAACCTATAGGGTAGAAACGGGCTTCCCAGGTGACTCAGTGGTAAAGAATCCACCTGCCAAAGCAGGCAATGCATTCCCTGGGTTAGGAAGATTTCCCCAGAGAAGGAAATAGCAACCCCCTCCAGTATTCTTGCCTGGAAAATCCCACAGACAGAGAAACTTGGCAGACTACACTCCATGAGGTCACAAAGAATCAGACACAACTGAATGACTCAGCATACACGCATGCATAAGGTAGGAATATTTATACCCACTTCACAGAATAAAGGGGTGCCCTGGTGGTTCAGATGGTAAAGAATCTGCCTGCAATGAAGGAGGCCCGGGTTCGATCCCTGAGTTGGGACAATTCCCTGGAGAATGGAATGGCGACCCACTCCAGTATTTTTGCCTGGAGAACTCCATGGACAGTCCATAGGGTCACAAAGAGTCAGACACAACTGAGGGACAAACACTTTCACAGGATGAAAAAGCAGAGCTCAGAGGGATTAATTAGTTCACCTGAGGTCACACACTTAATGGGTGGCAGAGCAGGAACTTGAGCCTAAGGCCATCTGACTCCAAAGCTCATAATCTTTCTATTTCTTGTTACCACTCTTTTCTTAGATTCATTTTTTTCTGTCTCTGACAAGCTGCCACTTACTCCCATTCTTCCTTCAGTAATTTTTCTAGCATTCCCCAAATCATTTGTGTGCATGTGATATATAACAGATATGCATCTAAGTTCATACTCATATGTATCTGTGAGAATATATATCTGTGTACACATATTCACATGTATGCCTCCTTGCTTTTAGCTATGTGTGTTCTGTTGCCTTCATAAAAGGGAACAAATGCCTTTTCTTTTTACTTCCTTGAGGCTGTGAATAAGTCTGTTCTGAGATGCCTGAATGAATGTCAGCTGTTGGAGAAGACCTGGATGCTGGGAAAGATGGAGAAGGCAATGGCACCCCACTCCAGTACTCTTGCCTGGAAAATCCCATGGATGGAGGAGCCTGGTAGGCTGCAGTCCATGGGGTCGCTAAGAGGCGGACACGACTGAGCGACTTCACTTTCACTTTTCCCTTTCATGCACTGGAGAAGGAAATGGCAACCCACTCCAGTATTCTTGCCTGGAGAATCCCAGGGATGGCGGATCCTGGTGGACTGCCGTCTATGGGGTCGCACAGAGTTGGACACGACTGAAGCAACTTAGCAGCAGCAGCAGCAGCTGGGAAAGATTGAAGGCAGGAAAAGGGGAGAGCAGAGGATGAGATGGTTGGACGGCATCACTGACTCGATGGACATGAGTTTGAGCAAGCTCTGGGAGTTGGTGAAGGACTGGGAAGCCTGGCATGCTGCAGTCCATGGGGTTGCAAAGAGCGACTGAACAACAGCAACACCAAGCAGAGAAATTGGTTCCTGTGACCAGGGCAATTTCCCTACTGCAGGCATCTTCTGAGGACCTGGTCCTAGGATGGGGTTTTCCTAAGGGTTTCTGAACCTGACACTCAGGCTTAAGATTCTCAAAAACAGAATTTTCAACAAACAAGGAAAGATCAGAGAATCCTGGCCCAAACCTAGAACCAGCAAAAGGCAAACACTGGTCCACAGTGAAATGGTTCTACTAACCTCAGAGATGGTGCTCCTAACTTCTGTACCAAGCTATGTGATCTTGGGCAAGTTCTTAAGCACTCCACCCTTCTACTATCTTTATTTGTTTATTTATTTTTTGGTCGCCTGCTGCAGCTTTCAGAATCTTAGTTCCCCAACCAGGGGTCAAACTCCAGCCCACAGCAGTGAAAACTCAGAGTCCTCACCACTAGATCACCAGGGAATTCTCTCATCTCATCTTTATAACAGAGGTGCTTCATAGGGTTGCTGTAAGCGTTGGCTGCGTTAAGATATGTAAGTTCTTAGAAGAGAGCGCAGCATGTGCCAAGCTCACAGTAAATGTTGACAACGTACCCTCTCTGGTCCACTGGAGACTCCTGACAAATCTGCCCATGGAGCTTCAAGCCGTGGCCTTCCACTTCTCAAGCTAACCCATCTGGTAGTAGTCGGGCCAGACAACTCCTTCTGAAGGCTTTTGTTCACAGGGGGGAGTTTGCACTCTGATTTTAGCCTCTTCTCATTTCAACAGTTGATGGAATAATCCTTCCTTGAATATGAACTTTCAGTGCCTCTGCAGTGTGTACATGCACTGGGATCAGGTCCCTGAAACCACAGACTCTGGAGACAGATGGCCAGTCTTCAAATCCCAGTGTTGCCACTTATGTTACTAGTCACACTGCTCTACCTCTTTGTGCCTCAGCTTTCTCATCTGTAAAATGGGGATAATAATGGTGCTCGTAGGATCACTATGAGGATCAAATGAGTTAACTTCTGAAAAGTTCTAAAAACAGCTCCTAGCATATATTAATGCCTATATTAGTATTATCATCATGACTCTTATTTTTACTGTAGAATTTAAAATATTTTAATTGTGGTAAAATAGTTATTGCATATCATTTAGCACCATTTCTATTTTAAAAAAATTTTATTGAAATATCATTGATGTACAATATTATATAAGTTACAGGTGTACAATATAGTAACTCTCAATTATTATTATTATCAAATACTGGCTACATTCCCCATGTTGTATAATATATCTTTATAGCTTACTTTAAATATAATAGTTTATACTTCTTAATCCTCTTTGCCATGTGATGCGAAGAGCTGACTCATTGGGAAAGACCCTGATGCTGGGAAAGATTGAGGGCAAGAGGAGAAGGGAGCGACAGAGGATGAGATGGTTGGAGGGCATCACTGACTCGATGGACATGAGTTTGAGCAAGCTCCGGGAGATGGTGAAGGACTGGGAAGCCTGGTGTGCTGCAGTTCATGGGCTCACAAAGAGTTGGACACAACGGACTGAACAACAACTTCTTAACCTCCTACCCCCTTTCCTTCCATCATCATCATTTTTAAGTGAGAGTTCAGTAGGATTAAGTATATTCACATTATTGTGCAAACATCATCACATCGTCTTCACATGGAAACATTTTTCATCTTGCAAAACTGAAACTCTGTACCCATTAAACAACAGCACCTCATCTCCCCTCCTCCCAGGCCCTAGAATTCATCACGCTATTGACTGTTTCTGCCTCTATGAGTCTGATTACTCCAGGGACCTCACAGAAGTGGAATCATACAGTATTTGTCCCTTTGCAACTACTGTATTTCCCTTATCATTAATGCCTTCAGGGTTCATTTATGTTGTAGCATGTGTCAGAATTTCCATTTTAAGGCTGAACCATATTGTATGTATAGACCACATTGTGCTTATGCATTCATCCATCCATGGATTCTTGAATTGCTTCCATCTTTGGCTATTATGAATAATGCTACTATGAACATGGGTGTATAATATTTCACTGGGTCCCTGCTTTCAATTCTTTTGGGTTTATACCCAGAACTGGAATTTCTGGATCATGTCACAATTCTGTGTTTAATATTTTTGAGGAACTGCCGTGTTGTTTTCCATAGTAGCTGTACCATTTTACATTCCCAACCAACAGTGCTCAAGGGATCCAATTTCTCGACATTCTCCCCAACACTTGTTATTTTATGGAGTTTTTGTTTGTTTTGTTTTTATAGTATCCATCCTAATTAGTGAGAGATGGTATCTCATTGTGGTTTTGATTGGCATTGTCCTAATGATTAGTGATGCTGGGCATCCATTCATGCACTTATTGGCCATTTGTGTATCTTCTTTGGAGAAATGTCTATTCAAGCCCTTTATACATTTTTAAATCAGGTTGTTTGCTTATTTGTTGTTTAGTTCTCATCATGATTCCTAAGCACTGACTCCTGTAATTTATATTATTTGGAGCTTGGTAGCATTCAGAAAACAAAAACTGCTTGTTTTCCAAATAGCTTACAAGGAAAAAACCAACTTCTTAAAACTGCTGACAGAAAATGAAAAGAAAGTCCAAGTTATTGAATTCAGTGCCTTTCCTTCTTTGTACTTGTATAAACTCTGAGACATCAGGGTATTAGCATGAAATAGTGTTTGCCACCAAAAGAAAAACACTTCCTGCTGATAAATAGATATCCATGGAATTGTATACAAATGGCCAATACTCTGAGGGAATTAATACAAATCTTGAGACATAAGAACATTAGTAATAATATGAACTGAAAAGACTGACAAAATTCAACTCGCAAGGCCAATAATTGGAACTTATAAAAGCTACAACCATCTCCAAATCTAAAGTGCAAAAAAAGATGCAAGGTCTGTGTGTGTGCAAGACATATTTTGTATGTTTGTGTGATGTTATGTATAGATTGTACAAGAAAGAAAGACTATATGTGTACATGTTAAAAAATTCAGGTGATATAATTTAATTCTGGAATAATCGGGCAATTCAAGAATTGGTACTCTGTTTGGTCTTTTGTCACCTAGTTATTTAAGCAAGAAAGTGTTTCTCCCTTGACATATTAATAGATTCTGAACATATGAAAATGTCACTGCACTTCATGGCAGAAAACCAAATGCATAAAATATCATTTCCTGTGTATTCTATGAAAGCAGAAAACACATACAACTAATACATTTCTTATTTTTCTAGTTAGACTGGAAAGTATGGGGGAAGAAATCATGCTCAGGGGTTCTTTAATTTTCCTCCACATTGCCTAGCAGAGAGCTTCCACATTATGACATGAACATGATTGCAGCTAGCTACTGGGCTAAGCACTCTATATAAAACTCTAGCAGCCCTGCAGAATAGATATCATTATGCCCACCTGACAGATAAGAAAATTGAGGCTCAGGAAATATAAATGTGTGATAGTATTGTGGATATGTTTTAAAAGAAGAACAGTGCCCTTATTCTTCAGAGATTTCACCAGTGAAATTATAGGAGGTTGGGGATTTGCTCCAAAATAATACAAGAGGGGGGAGCTGGATGAGGCTACAGGTGAAACAGAATTTGCTGTGAGCTGATAATTGTTGAAGCTGTGTTATGAGTGTGTTGATGGTCTATTATATGATCTGTTATTCTATTTTTTCACGTTTTTTCTATGTAGTTTTTTTCCTGGTTTTTTTTTGTGTGATAAATGGAAAGGAAAGACTTCCCACTACTACCTCATGCTTCACAGAGCTTAACAGATTCATAGTAATGAATAGCTTCGTCCATTGTTTGCACCCCACCATGTATATTAGCAGGATTCCAATCATTAGGAGCCCCACACAGTCTCACATGCTTCTATAGGTTTTTTTTTTTAATGACTCATCAGTCTACAAGGCCTTCAATATTGTAAGCTTGTTAATGATCCACCTAATTACTGTACCTGGCATGGAGCCTGGTAGTTGATAGGTACTTGGTGAATGTCAAATGGATGGAGGCAGCACGTGGGCGTGGGGCAGGCTGAAATGGTGCAGAACACCTGGCACACACACCTATCATATTGCCTAATGGAAACATCCTAGGCTCTCCTCCAAGGACCCCTCTTTGAACCTCCAGCACACATCACCCCCCACAATCTCACACTGTTCCATCACTCTCCTGTTATTATTGCCTTGGCCATTATTTAATGCACATTCCCTCTCTGAGGTGTGCCCACGTTTGGTCCTCCCAGCTAGACAATGAGCTCTGAGGGATGGCAACCATGTTCCTCCAGGCTGAGCATGGAACCTGACACAGGGGGTGCAGGCAAATGCTGCACATCATGGTAGCCACAGAGGTGCACAGCTCAGCTGCACCGTCAGGAGAACCTGCTGCAGGAGCGTGGTTGACTGACAGCCTCTAGGTGCCACCCTGTTGGACCATGCCATGTTCCCACCAATGCCACACTTCCGCTGGGCTGCTGCTGGCCAGTGGCTGGGCATGGCAGGGCGCTAGAGCCAGTCCCTTCCTGCCTGCTGTGACATTCTTTCACCCGCTCAGCAGAGATATTCCAAAGCTTCTCTGTGGTCCGAGGCTCTTCCTACCGAATACTACCTTCCCCCTCTCCTGCCACAGGGCTCAGACCTGCATCCTGGTCCAAGGTTTGCCTATGTCTGCTCCTTCCCCCTTTATCCTTCAAAAGCATCCCCCTAATAAATCTCTGGCATATCTACTCCTTTAGCATCTGTTTCTCCAAGGACCCAAAGTACCTGAGCTCTGATAATATCCAGGGACTTTCACAGTTCCATACATGTGTGAAAATTGCTATCGACCTCCCAGGTGACATCAGAACCAATGTAAATAAATTGAAGAAATTGCACACTGCACTAAGCTGCTCTCTTCTATGCCAAAGTCACAAGCTACAGTAGAGTGAATCAAGGTTCCCTATTCAGTTACACATGACCATGGAGACCTTGAGCAGAGCACTTTACCTCATGGTGCTTCAGTTTATTATTATTATTATTCTTTAAGTAAGTAATAAAATCTTCCTTCTGTTGAAATAAATGTCTAGGCTCAAGAAGGAGACACTCCTGTCTTGGATGCCATATCAGCAACCTGAATCTTAGGTAATATTCATTTCCCTGTAATGCTCCACTTGTATAACCACTCACCACTCCTCGAGCACCAAGCCACCTCTGGGATCTATATTTATTTCCTTTTTCCTTGTTAAGGAAGGCCATCAGTGGGCAGAGGATGAGAGGGGAAGGAGAAGGGATTTGCAGAGCACAAGAATTAGAACCCAGAGGTTGGAGGAGGGTGAGGAACTGTTTCTCATTGGAAATATAGAAGGAGGTTTGGAAGAGATGTGGGGAAGTTTCACCATGCCTGGCATCCAGGTTACACCCAAAACCCATATGACCCTGGGCACATCACTCACTCTGTTGAGTGTCTCCATATCAGAAAAAATAATTGGTGGCCTAAATGACCTCCAAATCCCTTTAAGTGCCAACATCTATGATCCTGTCTACCCCAGCCAGCATCTTCCTCTTTTACTTCTTGTGGACCCTCTCCTGATGCCTTGTAGGAAAAATGACATAAGGTGTTAATGTAATGTGGTCTTTGAAGAAAGGAGAGTCTTTTAAACACAAACTTTTACTTCTTAAGGAAAGTGAGTTTGGGGGATGAAGGAGCATAACAGAATTGATTATTCTATTCTTTTCAACTAACCCCTGAGCCTTCTCTCCTGCTCCATGCTCCTCGCTGGCACCTTTCCTTCCTGGAGCCTGGTCATTGCCTGTCCTTGTTCTTCCCTTGCTCAAGTAACTCACCTGATGGGCTGAGGTCAAAGCCCCTTCAGTTCCTACAGTCACCAAGTGGCCTTGGCTTTGAGCCCTCTGGCCTCCCACCAAGCGGAAGCTAAGATTATCCTCTCAAGAGATTTATTCCTGGTCCCCATGGTTGAAGAAGATGGATTGGGCCAGGCAAACGAGACATGAACTGAAGACATTCACTGAGCAGTTGGCTCTCATCCTGCTGCTGCAAGTGGCCAGACAGAGGTCAAAGTTCCCACCCCCACCTACAACCGTTGTGCAATGGCACACCAAGGAGAACTACATGGCAAGCGCTTGGTGACTTTTGGAACCACAAACAGTTCAGGTCAATGTGATCTGAAGACTTATTGGGCAACCATACTACCCTTTCCCCTCTTTTTCTGCCTTGCCACGAGACTCCCTGATGACCCACTACCTGCTCAGACAGGCAAGAACACCAGCTTCTCAATTATAAGAGACCACATCACCAAGCATAGTTCAACTAATTGACTATCTCCTGTTAGCAGACATGAGCAGAACCAAAGCCTCCTCACTAATCATTTCCAGATCTTTTCAAACAAAACCTTTCTTTCCAAAGGTTAATCTTAGCACTGGACTGAGATATGAGGTAATAACAATGGATGATAAAATAACAATGGGCAGCTGAAAATACTCCTTAAGTGAAAGAGTACTGTAGCATCATTTTGACCACTCTGCTTAACATTTTAAAACACAAACATTGTTTTGTGTTCATGCATTCTGTGAAGACCTCTAAATCAATAGTCTCAGAAATTCTGACACATTCTGTAACCAAGAGATCAGAGAGTTAAAATCAGACAATCAAACCACTAATTTATTGAGTATCTATGTTTCACAAAGCACTGTGCTATGAGTTGATACACAGAAATATAAAGTTCAGCTCTTGATTTGGGGATGGTAAGTTGGTCACTGAAGGGGGTTTAAAGACATAAAAATCACAATAGCCAGATGTTATGAACTCCCACTGAAATGAACATGTGAATAGGTACCTTCCTGGATCAAGCATATGATTGTGAACATTGCCCCACCAAGTTCAATAATGAGAGTTGGTAATTTTGCATGGAGCATGAAGAGATGAAGGACAGACTTATTTAATACTGAATTCTATATGAATCTCAAATCAGCTAGGAGGGCAATCATAAATAGTGGCTGTAAAACTCACAATAAAGATTTAAACAAGTTCTCACTCAATAAGAATTCCAAAAGTAGACAGCTCAGAGCTGGAGACGCTATCATGATATTTTATCAACAGTTTCTACTTTGCTTGTGGATTTGTCCTCATATTTTTAAAATGGCTGCTACACTCTAGGCATCACATCCACATTCTAAGAAGGAAAAAGAAAGGGTAGTGTAAACAGTGAAAGTTTTCTCTTTTTATTTTCTTTTTATTTGGGAAGAGAAGCCTTTCTCGGATATCTGCTTTAATTCTCTTGATCAGAAAAAATAACATGACCACACCCAGCAGGCTTCCCCTGTGGCTCAGATGGTAAAGAATCCATCAGCAATGCAGGAGGCCTGGGTTGGGGAGATCCCTTGGAGAAGGGAAAGGCTAACAACTCCAGTATTCTGGCCTGGAGAATTCCATGCACTGTATAGTCCATGGGGTCGCAAACAGTAGGACATGACTGAGTGACTTTCACTTTCACCCCCAGCAGCAAGGGAAACCCCCTTGCTTGTTCACCCCCTGGTGGCTCAGATGGTAAAGCATCTGACTACAATGCGGGAGACCCAGGTTCGATCCCTGGGTTGGGAAGATCCTCTGGAGAAGGAAATGGCAACCCTTGCCTGGAAAATCCCATGGATGGAGGAGCCTGGTAGGCTACAGTCCATGGGGTCACAAAGAGTCGGACACGACTGAGTGACTTCACTTCACTTCACTTCACCCAGCAGCAAGGGAAACAATAACTTTCACTTTCCAGGTTCCATAGTAGAGAAAAGCAAGGAAGGTGATTTAAATAGGTTTTACTGGGCCAATAGCATCTTCCATATTCTATCACGTAATAATCACATTATGTATGAAACACACTGAATTTTTTTTTTTAATAAATTTATTTATTTTAGTTGCGGGCTAATTACTTTACAATATTGTAATAGTTTTTGCCATACATTGACATGAATCAGCCATGGGTTTACATGTGTTCCCCTTCCTGGACCCCCCACCCACCTCCCTCCCCATCCCATCCCTCTGGGTTATCCCATTGCCCCAGACCTGAGCATTTGTCTCATGCATCGAACATGGAATGGTGTTCTGTTTCACATATGATAATATACATGTTTCAATGCTATTCTCCCAGAACGTCCCACCCTCACCTTCTCCCTCAGAGTCCATAAGACGGTTCTATGCATCTGTGAAACACACTGAATTTTAAATGGTCATATTATAAGAGATTATTTCCCTGGCCTCACTAAATGTGCAATATGGCCCAATTTTTATTGGAATTTTTTTTTAAGAATAGCTTTTAGACATAATTATATTTTAGGAATATGTTTTTAAAGAATAGTTAGGTATATATTTTATAGTCATTATCTCTGAATTGTGAAATCATAGATTTTTAAAATTTCTTTGTGCTATCTGGGGTTTTTATTTCATTTTATTTTTTCTAGTTATTTTATTGTAATTATTTTACAAAAAACAAAATTTCTTAAATAAGAATACTCATGATGGTTTATGGCATAGTCAAATGAAAAAGCAGTATATGACATGTTCCCAATTTTCATAAGCATGTATGAGAGAAGTAAATAATATGTATATAAGAGAAGTAAAAGCCTGGAGATTTCTCTGAGTGCTGGGAATATGGATTATTTTCATTTTCTTCTTTATGCTTTTTTGCATTTTCCAAAATAATCACAGTAAAAAATATTAGAAACAAACAGCTATCTCAGGTTAAGCAGTTCTCTGCTTGGTCTTAAAGGAAAGACAGCCTTGCATATTACTGAACAACAGGCTTTGCAAATGAAAATCGCAGCAAAAAAAAAAAGAAAAGCATTCACCAGAGGAACAAGCCTGGCTTGTTGACACCAAAAAGGATACAGGAAAAAGCTTTCCTCACTCCCCTTTTCCTTTTTCGGAAAGCACTTTCTGCTGAGAAATATTAAACCCTCTTAACATCTTCAGGGGATTCTCAAGTCCGAGGCTCAGAGCCCGACAGAGGGGTATCTGTTCCTTTCTGGTGCATCAGCTGTAAAACATGGCAGATTGTTTTTCAGCAAATATGGCCACTGGAAGGGACATTTTCCTAGGATCCTTTCTTCCCAGGAGCAGGAGAAGCTGGGGAGCAGAAAGATGGCTGATGGCTCCTTTGCCCTTCAGATGGCCCATATTCAGTCCATATTCATATTCAGTCCATATTCATATTCAGTCCATATTCAAATCCAGCAGCCATTCCCTTCTGTCTCTGGTTCTCTCTCTTTCTTTACTGCTTTCTCCCAGAAAGCAAAAGGCCATCTACAATTCTCCTGAATATGCAGAGGCAGAGGCTGTAATCCCAAAGGCCTGGGAAATTAATAGTCCTGCCCCCACTGGCTCCATCTCAATGACAGACAGCCCATTCCTCAGGCATTCATTCATTCCTTCATCTACTCACTCTTCCATCCAAACATTCAACCACAGTGCCTGGTCTGGGGATACATAGCAACAAGGCAAACAAAACATGGGGCTTTATATTTGCAGGCCATGGAGGCAGGTGGGGCCAGACAATGAGAAAATAGGAAACACAGCAATACATACTTCCATAAGAAATATAAAGAACTATATTTACACCATATAAGAACATAAAGCAGGGCAAGTTTCTAGAGAGTCACAAAGGAGCAGGGTGGTCAGGAAAGGGTCTTTCAGGAGATGATATTTGAATAGAACCTGAACAGTGGGAATGGGGGAGCCGTGAGAAGCTCAAGCAGACAGGCTGCAGCCGGAGGTGGGATCAGAGCACTGGGAGCACGGGGTCTTATAGGGAGGAGGACAAGCGGCCATCAACAGGGCACTGAGGAACCAGAGCGAAGGGTTGCAAGCGGCCATCCAGCTCTCAGCGACTATTTTCCAGCCTTCCTGAATGGAAACACAGAAGATTTTTGACAAAAAGTTTCTTATTTCCTAGGTGCCTCCAGTCTTGGGAGGCAGAAATGACACCCAGCACAACTATGGAAGAATTCAGGGCCAAATTGTGTGGCTCTGGTTCTACGCAAAGGCATCTGGAGATACTGAGATCAATGTAAGCAGAAGCAGTCAGAGGATTTCATGATGGGTGGGAAGTGGGCTGGACACAGGCGAGGGGATGGTCAATCCCACGGTGAAGACTGTCCTGCACACACGCCCCTCCCTCCACTGCAAACGCCTTCACCCCTGCACTGCTCTCTTTTCTACTCACCGGGGTCTCCAAAGCCTTCTCAAACTAGCATCCAGGCAGATGCCTTCAGTTAATCAGAGTTAGCACAGGAGGAGAAATTGCAGCCTAAGCCAGAGACAGTGGGTCAGGGAAACTAGGGGGAGAAAGTGCGTTCTGAATAGAGTGGCCTAAGGATCAGGCGGGAGTTTCCCAAGTGAAGTTGGGAAAGATGGTGGCCCCAGCTAGAAGCAGGGCCCATGTGAGGACTAGGGGTAAGAAAGGGGGCAAATGATACCATGTAAAGTGCAGGGGGCAGAAGAGCCTGGAGAGCTGAACACAGAGGGTGGTGAAGGTCATGGGAAGAATTGGAACTTGACGGGACAGCAGTGAATAGTCTTCCCAGGGCTTACGCAGCAGGACACAGGGTGGATGGGCAATATCCTAGTCTAACTTCAACCATCATTCTAACTGCTCTACAAACCAGGGACAGTGCAGGAGAGGGGGCTGTTGCAGGAACCAGATAGTGGGGTGAGGGGTTGGGCTAGAGAGGTGTCTGGGTAGATGGAGCCAAGTGGGTGACTTGGAGGAAATTTAGGACAGGGAATCGCTCAAAAACAGTGAATAGACGTGATCACAGAGAAGAGGGTTGAGGACACAGTCTGGCTTCCTCACATGAGTCCACAGGTCCTCCCACTGACAAGGGAGAACTGAGCTGGGTATTCAGATCTGCAACACCCGCAGGAAGCATTGGTGCCTGAAGTTTTTGCAAAAGATATCTACATCTCTACTGAGAACTTTACACATCAGACAGGCAGCTTCTTGTCACTTCTTGTCACTTCTTCCACTTTAGGTTTCAGGCAAACTGTACACAAAGGCCTGTCTGTCCCAGCCAACTCCTTGTACAGGCACCAAGCAGTAGCCCAGCCTTTGAAAACCACTTGATATTGTAATTTGCCAATAGATAATCTTCGTAGAGGATCCTCCTAAGGCTCAGAGAGGCTAGGGATGTCATTTAAGGTCACACAGCAAGATGGAGATGAGCAGAGAGTTAGAACAAACCAGTCCCAATTTATTAGACTGCTTGCTGCTCAGGCCCCTAACCAACCCAGCATCTTAAGTTATTATGCCTCTTCCTGCCTTAACACGTTTAAGTAATAGTGCCACACGCAGGAGAAAATGACAAAGATCTCACCCTCTGTGTGTTGTGTCAGCATCTCTACGAGACTCCCCTGTACATTATAAACACCCTTCAGGGTTGGCCCTGGAGAGGTAGATGGGTGAGCAGGGATTCACAACATCTATATGCATCCTAGTTCTTCCAGATTCTACATCTTCCTTCTTTGATGAACTTTTAAAACTTGAAAGAAGGTGGAGCGGGGTGTGTTCAGATTCTGAAACATGACATTGGAATGGGACCTCACTTCTGAGAGAGAGCTGTGAGCTGAGGTGACACCTCTGACTCCTCTTTTCTAGCGGCTCCCCCAACAGGCATGTGAGAACCTTCTGTGGGCAGGACTGCCGTCAGCACTGCACACTTGTTACCCTTGTTCTTCTGTTTAGGCCTCTGCACTTTATGCAGACAGGAAGAAACAAAAAAGATTTTGTAAAGTTCGCCTTCTCCTGAACTCTAGGCCCCTTTTGACTGACCTCCTTGTGTGGGGCATGCAAATTCAAAGGAGCTGAATTATAGTGTGAAGGGAAATGATGAGATATCTAAAGATCTGGGGATGGGAAAGATGAAGGGGGGGGGGTGGTCCTGGCATCTCAGAGGCTGGGAAATCCCCGCACAGCGGTTTCTCTCCAGGATCGGAACCTTCACCCCTTTCTGTTCCTATGCTTCTGTTGTGGTTAGCTGTGTTTGTTTCTTTGTTGGCAGTATTTAAAGGGCTTCTGTAGTGAGTTCACGAGAGTCCAGGGAAAAGAACAACGATCCTCTGTCCCAAAGAAATATTCCCAAAAATGATTAAACCTACTGAGGCCCCTGGCTGATGGGTCCCTAACACTCAGCCAGGGAATAAGGCCATGTTCATTTGGAAAACAAGCCCTAAGCCTATTGTGACCTGGCCTCATGAGGAGATTATTATTGATGACTGGAGAACTTGAGTCATGTATCAGGGAAAATTACAGAAACTAAGCCAATTACCTTTTCTCATAAAGATTGGGACACTAGAGATATTTGTGCCCCTTAGAATCTAAGAGTAAACAGAAAGAAATATATGAATTGTATTGTAAATATTTTCTAGGTAAACTGCAAAAGACTTGTCCCTGCCAGAAATAGTCTTGTGGTATGTGGGTAGATGGTAAACAAACCACCACCGACAATGGCTGTATTATGAAGAACTCTTGATCTTAGATGCCACTATAGTACTTATTCACTGAAGCAAGACGCTGTATTCGCTGTAGTAGCAGGTTGTACAGAATAAGTAGATGGAACAGTATGATTCATAGGCTATGTTTTAGTAGAATAAAAATAGGTTTCGGGGTAAACATGTAACCAAAATGTAACAAAGGACTAGGAAAAAAACTTTTAACATCTTAGAATCAGGGTATGTTGAACTGAAGGGAAAAATATTGTAAGAGTCATTACGTAGAAGAACATGTGCTATATAAGTAGAAACTGAAAGCAATAAAGATTATGGTCCTTGGGCCATCAAAAAAAAACCCTGTTTCTTTCCTCTCGCTGATGCCGTTCATCCCGTGGGTACTCCTGGACCAGCTGGAGCAGGACTCTGGCAGCAGAGCTTGGCAAGAATAAATATAAGTGCTTGACAAACACGTGCTGAATGAATAATCAATGTGTCTCATCCATAGCTCACTGCATCTATACTGCATTTCACTCCCTTGACCTGACTATCAGTTCCAAGTTTAACTCAGGCTCTGAGACGAGACAGCATCTTTCACAACTAATAATGTTCAAGCAGCAAAGTGTAGTTGTAGTAAAGCATTCTTAGCTCATGTGAATGCCAAGTGTCCCAGAGCCCACTTGACTCTGCTTACCCCACACCCAGAAAAACAAGTCCTGGACATAAACACAACCCATCAAGTGTTACCAACAATCATCTTGGCAATGCTGAAAAGTCTAATATGTTTTCAGTGATCTCTGAGCTTCTCCTTGAGTGATGTTCTCAAAAGAGGCTTTACCTTTCCAGATTCTTCTTCCCTAGTCAGACACACAGGCACACACAGAAGTATGGAATGATGGAGCAATGGAACAAGGCAGGATTCAGGGTCCAGAGGGTTAAATTCTAGTCTAGCCTCCTATACTTTGTAGCCATGAGTTTGCACAAGTCCCCTGTAGTCTATAAACTTCAACTTACAAAACAGCATCTAATATTAATCATCTCCATATGCTCCTTTCTGGCTCTGAAACTATTACTCTCCTGTGAAATCTAAGTCTCTGTAAAGAGGATGCCAGAAAGATTCAGGATTGCATCTTCTCTCCTCTTCCACTTGACCTGTCTCTGCTCTCCGTCTCTTCCCTCTGAGCAGACCACCTTTGGTCACACTCAAGGGCAATCTTGATTACAAGTTTCTTGAAAGGGTCTCTTGAGCTTCAGGTAGATCATCTCTGAAACGCAATAAGCATACCGACTTCTTGGGATGAAATAAGCTCATATACACAAAGCACCCCCCCTCAGGGCATGATATAGAGCAAGCTCTTGGCAAACATTCATTCTCTCCCTTTCAGGGCCCCTCACGGTTGGTTTGGATGAGTCCAAGGAAAGAGAGAGTACACCAGATCATTAACTCTGGCCTCCATCTGATCTCTTCTCCATCTTCTCTTCAGAGATAACAAGCCAGGCCAGTTTGCCTTGGTTTGTACACTTCCTCCTGGGCTCAGTGAAATCATCATGATGTCAACAGGCATTTTTGTGGATCACTCACAATACTTATTTAACTTACATGCAGAGTATATCATGCAAAATGTTGGGCTGGCTGAAGCACAGGATGGAATCAAGATTGTTGGGAGAAATATCAATAACCTCAGATATGCAGATGACACCACCCTTAGGGCAGAAAGCGAAGAGGAACTCAAGTGACTCTTGATGAAGGTGAAAGAGGAGAGTGAAAAAGCTGGCTTAAAACTCAACATTCAAAAAACTAAGATAATGGCATCTGGTCCCACCACTTCATGGCAAATAGATGGGGAAACAATGGAAACAGTGACAGACGTTATTTTTTGAGGCTCCAAAATCACTGCAGATGGTGACTACAGCCATGAAGTTAAAAGATGCTTGCCCCTTGGACAAACCTAGACAGTATATTAAAAAGCAGAGACATCACTTTGCTGACAAAGGTCCATATTGTCAAAGCTATGATTTTTCCAGTAGTCTTGTATGCATATGAGAGTTGGACTATAAAGAAAGCTGAGTGCCAAAGAATTGATGCTTTTGAACTGTGGTGCTGGAGAAGACTCTTGAGAGTCCCTTGGACTGCAAGGAGATCTAACCAGTCCATCCTAAAGGAAATCAGTCCTGAATATTCACTGGAAAGACTGATATTGAAGCTGAAACTCCAATCTTTTGGCCACCTGATGCAAAAAACTGACTCCTTGTAAAAGACCCTGATGCTGGGAAAGATTGAAGGCAGGAAGAGAAGGGGACGACAGAGGATGAGATGGTTGGATGGTATCACCGACTCAGTGGACATGAGTTTGAGCAAGCCCCGGAAGTTGGTGATGGACAGGGAGGCCTGGTGTACTGCAGTCCATAGGGTTGCAAAGTCAGACACAACTGAGCAACTGAACAACAGCAACACAATGGCTTGGTTTTTTGCAACAGTCAGTCTCTCATTTAACCTTCACAATAGCTCTCTGTGAGACAGATATCATATCCCCATTTTAAAGATGAGAAAACTGAGGAATGGGGTGTTAAGTAGCTATTCACAAGCTAGTGTGTAAAGACTGGGAATGAACTTCTAGTTTCCAGATGCCCTGTTCCTTCCTCCTTTCCAAAGCTGTCTGGTGAAATGGGTTGGAAGTAATGAGTGAGTGCCTGGGAAGCTGGGCCAAGTTGAAGGAACTAACATCACCCTGGCCTCTGACTTACTAAGGGGAAAAAACTAACACACCTTAACCTGTTAGGCAGCCACATGTCTATGGTATTACATCTGATTTCTAATTTTTCAAGTGATCTTATAGGAAATAGGGGTTCAGAACTGGCCTGAGGATACCCAGACAGTGACTGGTGGAGTCAGGATTCCCACCCAGGCCTCCCTGGCTCCATGATCCCCCCTATCACTCTGTAATTATTTCCAGTAATATTAGATGCTGGCTCCTAGGGGTGAGGTCTAACAGCTACATTATTTGAGCACTCACCCTGCATGAGCCCTGCTCTGAGTCTCATCACAGGAACCAGCAGCAAGGATTTGACCTCGACTTCCCCTCCTCTCACCAGAGCCCACCAGGTACCCTCCCTCTCACCAGCTGTCCCACTCACCAGCCCTTAAAATTGCTCTGTTTCAGTATCATAGTCCATACTTTCTCGGAGACAAAGGACACCTCAGGACAGAGACTGTCTGGGGTCCATCTTTGCTCCCCCATAGTACCTGGCTTAAAGCCTCTTTCTTAAAGCTTGAGAATGAATGGCTTTCTTCTCAGTACCGTGGGAACTGTAATGAGAAGTGCATTTTACTTCATTACCAGATTGTTGTTGTCAACCCTGAGATGAAATGGGCTGTGAAATTCGCAGTTAAGCAGTAAATACTCAGGTTAAGAGTGACTTGAGAGCTGAAACCATCTGATTCAAGGTTGAGCCCTTATCCATGACCTCGATGCACAAACTTTGCCAAATCTAATAACCCTCTAATGTCTGTAAATATTTTTGAGGATGTTCACTTGTCCACCACAAGAATTTATAGCTTTACTCGGATTCCCAGAGTGGATGAAGACGCGCCTCCCTAAGTACACAGTACATGCTCAGTCATCCATCTAACCGATGCTGAATGAACGCTTCCTTAACAACCATTTGCTACCTGGATTAATGGGCCTCCAGGTGGCTCGGAGATAAAGAACCCACCTGCCAATGCAGGAGATGCGGATTCTATCCCTGAGTTGGGAATATCCCCTAGAGGAGGAAATGGCAACCCACTCCAGTATCCTTGCCTGGGAGACCCCATGAACAGAGGATCCTGGAGTGGCTATAAGTCCATGGAGGGATCACAAAGAGTTGGACATAACTAAGCAACTAAATGATGACAATCCGGATTAATAGCTAAAGAAAGAGAAGTGTACAAAGTACAGACTATTTATTTCACTAGTCTTAGGTAAAGCCTTTGGGGTTCTCCTAGGTGACCAAATTCTTTTTCTCAGTCCAGGTATCAAGTAAATCAACACCCACAGGCCAAATCTTAAAAGTGATAATGTTACACGAGTTTTGGACTGGAAACTGGGAAATCTGAATTCTGATTAAAGTCTTTGCTTAATCAGTCAGCATAGCCAAGGGTAAATCCTTGAAAAAAAGGTGATTAATATCAGTTCTTAATCTGTATTCTGCCACAACCAAATGACAGATGACATTCTCATTGGAAAACAGGTATGTGGTTTTTTTTAATGTATAGGAAAGTAAAATATGACAATAATTCCCACTCACTCTGTGTGCATTAACAACATGTTCCAGAGCATTCTTTAGGACACCACACACCTGCATCCTTCCAGGTCCCTATGCTTCTCACCCACTTCTGTCTTTCCTTTTGTTTCTATCCAAGAAAGCATATGAGCAGGTGAGCAATAGAACTTCCTCCCAATTTAATTTAAAAGTTAATCATTTCCAGATGCAAGTGCTCTGGTGAGTGTATATTACAAACCCATATGATATCCCTCCAGCAGGCTGAGCATACAGAGCTAAAGAACCACAATGTGTGTGGGTGGAGAGACTGTGACTTTATAGTCAGGTCACTAGGAGAGCACATCTCAGCTCTGATGTTGGGCTATGTGACTTTAGGAAGTTAAGTGACTTCTCTGTTTTTATCTGAAAAACGGTAATGATGCCCCTTACTCACAGGATTGTGAGGAGTAACAAAGACTGGTGTGGAAAGGACTACATAGTCCTGTGCTCAGCCCATGGAAATGAATTTTTGTGCCTCTCTCCTCCTATTCCCCTCTCTGGACCTCAGTTTCACGGTCATCAAGATGCGAAAGTTAAATTAGATCCAGGTCAGAAGACATATGTTGGCCTCCTTCACCTTCTGCCTCTAGAGTGGCTCCCAGTTACTTTGGGAAGAGTCTTTCCTAATATGGGGGAAAGAGACAGAAACCTTGTCAGCAAAATGATGCAACAAAAATTTGTTACTTGAAAACTGGCCAATATTTTTCAGTGAATCTTCTTTGCAGCTATTTCTCCCTGAAGGATAGAAAAGATGCGGGATGTCCGTGAAAGCCTTTCATCCAGGGCACAGAATGGAAATGTGCCCCCAGGATCACCTTCACCCCTGTAGCACCCACAAAGGGAACACACTGTCCAGGCTTTCCACACTCTACAGATAGAATTAAATATCTACAAACCCTCATTTCTCAAATTAAGGGACCAGTATCCTTGCAGGAATATGGAAGGAGCTGAGGACACCCAAAGGCACAGGGTAAACAACTCATCCTCCTGAGACACCAGTTTTATTCTAATTTATTTTTCAACCTTAATTTTTCATGCTAAGTTTCTAAAGTGGCTATATAAAACCTCATTTTTGCTTTTTTACAGTGTCAAAAGTTTTACAGTGTCAAAAGTTTTACAGTGTCAAAAGTTTTTATGGCTGTTTAAGACCGGGGAAGAGGCATAATCCATGCACGTATTCCACTGTGAGGGAGAAAATTTGAGAAACACAGGACAGAACAATCTTCCTAAAATCTTCTGTGGTCACGTATCTGTGTCAGGTCCAGGCCTGCCTCAGATTATCAGAGCTTACTAAAAGCAAACAGATTCATTAAAATATAAAGCTGGTGGTGGGGGTGGGGAGTGGGGGTGAGGGGAGATTCAAGTTCACCTTGAAAAGAATTAGCTCTAAAGGCAACCAAAGCAGGGAGAGCTGACAAACTAAATGCTCCTGGCACCAGGCTGTAGGATCCTGGGGGAACATTTCCATTCTGTGCCCTGGATGAAAGGCTTTCATGGACATCCCACAGCCTGAGTCGGGTGCCTTTGTGATGTTGAAGGCAGGTAGGGAATGGGTCCATCCTTCTTATAGTGTGTGAAAGGAAACCCGGAAGCTATAAATGTTGTCATGGAAAGAAAGCTCACAAGTCAACTAAGCATCAAGGATGACAGAAGTCTTATCATTTCTAGGCACTGCTTACATTTGGAAAGCAATTCATTTTATTATGTACAATTGGGAAGTATAGGAAAGCATAAACCAGAAGTAAAAGTCACCCATAATCCCTGTTTTAGTCGGTTGAGGCTGCTATACCGGAATACAAGCGACTGTTGTCTAGTTGCTAAGTAGTGTCTGACTCTTCTGCGACCCCATGGACTGTAGCCCGTCAGGCTCCTCTGTCCATGGGATTTTCCAGGCAAGAATACTGGAGAGGGTTGCCATTTCCTTCTCCAGGGGATCTTCCTGACCCAGAGGTGAAACCCATGTCTCCTGCACTTGCAGGCTGATTCATAACCACTGAACCACCAGGGAAGTCCTACTAGAGACAGGGTAGGTTACAATACGAACTTATTTCTAACAGTTTGAGAGGCTGGGAAGTCCAAGATCAAGGCACTAGCAGATTCGATGTCAGGTGATGGGTGACTTCCTGGTTCATAGAAGGCTATCTTCCTGCTGTGTCCTCACGTGGGGAAGGGGAAAGAGTTCTCTGGGCACTGATTCCGTTCATAGGGCTGAACCCTCATGACCCAGTAATCTCCCAAAGGGCCCACCTCCTAACACCATCACACTGGAGGGGTTAGGATTTCAACATACTAATTTTAGAGACACACATTCAGTCCATAACAATCTCTTCTCCCAGAGATAACAGCTGTGAGCATTTTATATAGCATATACATATATAATATACGTATGTGTATATGTATATGTGTATGTACAATCTAAATTTGGGATCATACTATACCTAATGTTTTATAACATATTTTTTCACTAAGCATTAAATTATGAGCACTTTTCCATGTAAATATTCTGCCTTCTCAAAGGTATCCAGAAATATCCAATCTACTTTCAGAAAAAATAAAAAAAGATTTGGTTTTATTTCTAATTAGTAAGAGACAAAAAAAGTAGGGAAAACCACTAGTCCATTCAGGTATGACCTAGATCAAATCCCTTATGAGTATACAGTAGAAGTGACAAATAGATTTAAGGGACTAGATATGATAGACAGAGTGCCTGATGAACTATGGACAGAGGTTCGTGACATTGTACAGGAGACAGGGATCAAGACAATCCCCATGGAAAAGAAATGCAAAAAAGCAAAATGGCTGTCTGAGGAGGCCTTACAGATAGCTGGGAAGAGAAGAGAAGTGAAAAGCAAAGGAGAAAAGGAAAGATATTCCCATCTGAATGCAGAGTTCCAAAGAATAGCAAGGAGAGATAAGAAAGCCTTCCTCAGCGATCAGTGCAAAGAAATAGAGGAAAACAACAGATTGGGAAAGACTAGAGATCTCTTCAAGAAAATTAGAGATACCAAAGGAACATTTCATGCAAAGATAGGCCCAATAAAGGACAGAAATGCTACGGACCTAACAGAAGCAGAAGATATTAAGGAAAGGTGGCAAGAATACACAGAAGAACTATACAAAAAAAATCTTCACGACCCAGATAATCATGATGGTGTGATCACTCACCTAGAGCCAGACATCCTGGAATGTGAAGTCAAGTGGGCCTTAGAAAGCATCACTACGAACAAAGCTAGTGGAGGTGATGGAATTCCAGTTGAGCTATCTCAAATCCTGAAAGATGATGCTGTGAAAGTGCTGCACTCGATATGCCAGCAAATTTGGAAAACTCAGCAGTGGCCACAGGACTGGAAAAGGTCAGTTTTCGTTCCAATCCCAAAGAAAGGCAATGCCAAAGAATGCTCAAACTACCACACAATTGCACTCATCTCACATGCTAGTAAAGTAATGCTCAACATTCTCCAAGCCAGGCTTCAGCAATACGTGAACCATGAACTTCCAGATGTTCAAGCTGGTTTTAGAAAAGGCAGAGGAACCAGAGATCCAATTGCCAATATCCGCTGGATCATCGAAAAAGCAAGAGAGTTCCAGAAAAACATCTATTTCTGCTTTATTGACTATGTCAAAGCCTTTGACTGTGTGGATCACAATAAACTGTGGAAAATTCTGAAAGAGCTGGGAATACCAGACCATCTAACCTGTCTCTTGAGAAACCTGTATGCAGGTCAGGAAGCAACAGTTAGAACTGGACATGGAACAACAGACTGGTTCCAAATAGGAAAAGGAGTACGTCAAGGCTGTATATTGTCACCCTGCTTATTTAACTTATATGCAGAGTACATCATGAGAAACGCTGGGCTGGAAGAAACACAAGCTGGAATCAAGATTGCCAGGAGAAATATCAATAACCTCAGATATGCAGATGACACCACCCTTATGGCAGAAAGTGAAGAAGAACTACAGAGCCTCTTGATGAAAGTGAAAGAGGAGAATGAAAAAGTTGGCTTAAAGCTCAGCGTTCAGAAAACTAAGATCATGACATCTGGTCCCATCACTTCATGGGAAATAGATGGGGAAACAGTGGAAACAGTGTCAGACTTTTTTTGGGGCTCCAAAATCACTGCTGATGGTGATTGCAGCCATGAAATTAAAAGACTCTTCCTCCTTGGAAGGAAGGTTATGGCCAACCTAGATAGCATATTTAAAAGCAGAGACATTACTTTGCCAACGAAAGTCGGTCTAGTCAAGACTATGGTTTTTCCAGTGGTCGTATACGGATGTGAGAGTTGGACGGTAAAGAAAGCTGACCGCCGAAGAATTGATGCTTTTGAACTGTGGTGTTGGAGAAGACTCTTGAGAGTCCCTTGGACTGCAAGGAGATCCAATCAATCCATCCTAAAGGAGATCAATCCTGGGTGTTCACTGGAAGGTCTGATGTTGAAGCTGAAACTCCAATACTTTGGCCACCTGATGCGAAGAGTTGACTCATTGGAAAAGACTCTAATGCTGGGTAGGATTGGGGGCTGGAGGAGAAGGGGACGACAGAGGATGAGATGGTTGGATGGCATCACCGACTCGATGGACATGGGTTTGTGTAGACTCTGGGAGTTGGTGATGGACAGAGAGGCCTGGTGTGCTGCAATTCATGGGGTTGCAAAGAGTCAGACACGACTGAGCGACTGAACTGAACTGAACTGAGTAAGAGACAGAGATCCTGCACCTTAGATATTTTTGAACCCAGAAAATGATCATCCCAGGGAGTTGACCACCTTCCTCGAGGCCCCAGGACTTTACCCTGATGGCACTTTAGGAAAATGACATCTGTAAGAAATGAGAAGGCATCACACTCAGCTTCCAATGGCACTTTCCCGGAGGACAGCACCACGGTTGCTGAACCAACTCACTATTTTCCCGCATCTTTCAGTCACTCACAACCTTCCTGAAAAAGTGGAAGCAGCCAGTGTAGAGGAGGCCCTGAAACCAGCCAAGAGGAAATGCTCATCATGTTCCCCCAGCCCCCGCGTCTTCGCCACCCTCACCCTCTAGCGCTTTTACAAATCTGATAAAAATATCATTTTCCTTCCTTCCAGTTTCTCATGTTTTCTTCTAACACAGGAGGCTGTTTCAGAAGTTGGAAGATGGCCACTTTTTCCCTGAAGCTCTCCTGCCCTCCCACCCAACCCTGAGATGAGTTTTTCTTTTGGAAGCCAGTCCAGACCTTTCTCTGTTTTGGCCTTGGGACAGAGGAGGAGGGGGTGGTCACGTTGGGACAAGGGAACAGGCCAAACCTGTCAGCTTCTTCCTCAGAACCCTCGCTTTCTCCCACCACTTTGGGAGGTTAAAAGGGGGCTTTTTGAAAGGCAGAAGAAAACAACAGAAAGCCTTTTGGAACAATGCTTTAACTGTTACCAGATCCCTCTCATGATATTGGGACAGGAGCCAGGTGAAACCAGACTGGAATGTTCCATATGTTCTCACACATTTCCCCTCCAACCCTCCCCCCACACACAAAGTGTATCCATTTGCAAGAAAAAAACAAAAAAACACCCAAGAGTATTATTGTAGTATTGTTCACCACACTTCCTGGTCCTCAGCTCCCCCAAAAGTGGGCAGATAGGATAGGCTTGCAGAAAACCAGATTGCTTCTCACAAAACACTGCCAGGCATTTTTTTTTTTTTTTGCATATGTTTGTTTTAAGGCAGACTCCTCCTCCCTAGGTAGACTTTTAAAACCAAGCCAAAGCACCAGGTTTATTTGTAAAATAATAAAACATCAACTCTATCAAGTGTTTTTAGAGAAACTTTATTCCAAACTCCTTGTTTTGCTCATGGAGACACCCACCAGGAGATGTGACTTGTTTCAGGGTCAGACATGGACATGGTGGCCAAGGAGGGAGGTGACTCCTCAGCAATTGCGGAAGAGGCCAGGGCTATGATAGTGACCTTGGCAATGCACAAGCCTCCTCCACCACCTCACCACCCCGGGAAAGAATTATGAAGGAATTTGCTTTTTTTTTTCCATGTATTTCCAAATGAACATTAAAAATTCAAAACTGCGTTGGATTCTTGATATCTATTTTGCTATTCAGTATTTATATTTGAATTACAAATAGGACAAGAGGTGACATGAGATTTTTAGGGCTTCAAGCCCTGCAGTCTTAACACAGCCTGTTCTTTACCACTTCTCTAGGCCTCAGCTCCTCCTATGTCAAACATTGCACTCCTGCCTCCTGCCTCAAACAGTCCCATCCACAACCCACTCAGCGAGGGCATGCTGACTTTCTGTGACATCTTCCTCATTCAAGAGGCTGCCCGTGATATTCTCGTGGACCTTCTGCTGTGGAAAGTGCTGGAAGCTGGTGGCAGGAGGAGAAGAGAAAGGTGCACGGGGATTTCCCCTGTTGCCCTGAGTGGGGGTTTAGAATTAATTCTACACAGAGAGAAAGGAAGGTGGGGCCAGGATCTCTGAGCACCATACTCCCACTGCACAAGTCAGGGAACAGAAACCCAAGGGACGACTCAGATCACCTGTGGGCAGAGTCAAAATTCAATCTGGGAATCTCTCTCCGATCCCGGGCATTTGAGGAGAAACCTGCCCCCATGAACCCTAGTGTCTTTTAAAGGGTAAGCATGGGAGTTACCGCTAAGGAATGGCACTACTGGGAAATTTTTAGACTCCAACAGACAGAGAGAAATTAAGAGGGTGTCCACCAGAATGATCTAGGGGCTCTTCCAAAGGAAGCCTGCTCTCTCACTCCCCACATCCCATCCCCTCCAAACCACCTGAGGTGGGAAGAGAAAGTTGCCCCCATGGTTCCAGTACATAAAACCCCTTCCTCCTGCCACTCTGGTGAGAATCCACAGTAAGCCTGACTCCTCAACCCCTTCCTCCTTCACTCCCACTTCCCCAGATGCTCTCTGAAGGCATCTGGTGAACAAAACCACCGGAAAATTTCACCCAGGAGAATGCCCGAAAAGATGGGTCCTAAGATCTCTTAAACGTTGTCAAACCCATGAGTCAAGTCACAGGCTAATGTACTTCCAGCCACTGAATGAGGCCCATTGTTCAGGCCTCTGGGCCAAGCTGACTCTGAGACGTCGAGACCTGAGGCTTCTGGGTTTGAGCTACTATGAAGGTGGGTTGGGGAGAGGAAGCAGAGGAAGGTGGAGGGATGAGACCCCCAAAATGGTGACAGCTATTGGCTGACACTGGTTGGGTACAGGTATAAGAAGGAAATGACTCCCCTCAAATGAAAACCAGAAACTCCTGGCTTGAACAAGAGCAAGGAAGGCAGGCCTTACAATGTAAGCAACCTTGACCATGGCCCTGGGTTCCCAACTCCTGTGTCACCCCTATCCTGAGAACCAGCAGGTGTGTGTGTGTATAAGTTGCTCAGTTGTGTCCTACTCTTTGTGATCCTGTGGACTGTAGCCCACTAGGCTCCTCTGTCCATGGAATTCTCCAGGCAAGAATACTGGAGTGGGTCACCATTCTCTCCTCTGGGGGATCTTTCCGACCCAGGGATTGAACCCAGGTCTCTTGCATTGTGGGAAGATTCTTTATCATCTGAGCACCAGGAAAACCCTTTTAATACTCAGGCCCAGAGTGTTCATAAAATCTTGGTGGTTCTCCTCAGTTCCTTTCAGCACAGCCAAAACATGTGGCATTTTCACTTAAAAAGAAAACAAATAAAAACCTTTGGAATACTAAGGAAAAACATAAAAGAAAGGAATACAAAAAAAAATGCAGAGTGACAGTCAACACATTCTGCAGTAAAGTGTTCTATCTCCATCGAGGTCATGAAATAGTTTGCTGACAACCAAATACACTCACTCACCCAATGATACAAATGTGTATCCTGCATTTCATTACTTCCAGTTCAGTGCTCATAGTAGACATCACTAATCAGTCACAGCACTTCATCCAAATGTTGACTCTACTAATCTGAGAATCTTTCTCAACACAGCTTTCTATACAGCCAATACTGCCATCTGTGCTAGAGAGAAAGTTTATCTGCCATCTCTGCTCTTGCCAAGAGGGCTGAAAGAACAATGGAGCACCTTGTTCAGTTCCTTCCCTTTTAGTTCCATTTGTCTTTTGACCAAGAAAAGCCTTCAGTCATCATCTTGATTTCCTTTTGGGCAGGACATGGTATAACAGTCACTTTCAATGAATTTCCAGTGCCTCCCTCATTGAAGCGCAACCTTTTCCCATGTTGCAACAGACCATGGAACCTAGGACCTTTCATTAGGTCTCTTTCTAGGCTAGATAAATCTTGTCCACACTGGGCAAACCCCTAGAGTTGGAGTCCTCTCTGCCTTCCATACTCCACATCTCATCCCTCATGGTCTGCCCACATAAGTACTGATGGGCCCCAGCCAGAATGGGAAGATTCAGGATTTCCCCAGATCTGAACCCAGACATCTCCTCCAAGTCTTCAATGTCATGTTCTAGGTGTTTAGTAATTCTTTAGAAGATATCCTGAGTGTCTTGGTCTTCCTTGTTGGCTCAGATGGTAAAGAATTTGCCTCCAATGCAAGAGACCGGTGTTCAATCCCTGGGTCAGGAAGATCCCCTGAAGAAGAGAATGGCTACCTACTTCAGTATTCTTGTCTGGAGAACTCCATGGACAGAGTGTGTCTTAGTTATATGTTATTTTCAAATTTTCATTGTTTCACTTAAAGCAGGAGTTGCAAACACAAATGTCTTCAGAGTTGAGACAGGAAATAGGAATGCGGGAGGCAGAAGCAAGTGGAAGCACAGGTAGAGACTCTCAGTGAGCGGCAGGGACTGTGACAACTGGAGAGTCTGTGATCTGCCAACAGGGGCCAGGGGCATCTCTGCAACCACAGCTACCACTGTACACAGCTACCACTGTGGGCACTGTATTGCAAATTAAAAGTTAAGTTGTTATGTGAAATCTTATTTTAAAATGTGGACTCAAATTCATAAAGCCCTATGAGAGCCAAACAAGTCATGTCACCTGCTGGCTAAACTGGCCAATGGCCTGCCTGCTCATGACCTCTGATCTAGGGAATGCTCTTCTGTAAATAGTTACAGATTAGGTAAGTAGTGGGAAGTGACCCTGGAAAGAAAATAGGGAACCACTATCAGCAGAATGGAAACACTTGAGCAAGAGTTGGGGGGTTATTAGTCCATGGCACACGAGAGAGGAACTGTGATTAATTTACTAAGAGGGATGGAGAAGAAGGAAATAAAACCAGAAGCATAAATTAAGGGAGGTCATGGAGGGACCTTAATGTTCATATCTGGGGATTTGATTTGATCCTGGAAATTCACAAGAAGTCATTAAACATGTTTGAGCAAGAAAATGATTGACATTGTCCTACAGAAAGATCTTTGAAAATCTGACCATTCCTAGAATCTCCTTTTCTAAAGGATGAAACTGCTTCCCTCCCCTTAATTAAACCAGTAGACTACAATCAAAGGAAAGCAGTAGAGGCTACAGCCCCTTTGGCAGTACAGGCACAGCTGAAATCCAAGTGCAAACTTGCCGACTTGACTTTGTTCTTTTTCCCAAAAGCCACTTTCTGGTCGTTCTCCCACTTGCAATGTGTAAGCCGCCTCTAAGGGCCACCTAGGAGTTACTTAATACGGGCTCTGAAAGGCCTGGGACAATGGGGATGACGCGATCAGCTCCCTTGAAACCATAAATGTAGAAAAACAGGGATTGCCCAGCAGGATAATGGTTTCAGTGTATTCAGAAAAGGAGGCCCTGGCCCAAAGTCATGGGCCTGAGTGATGCGGAGGAAAGAATTCCGATCCCCACTCAGGATAAGCTCGGGGCACAGGGGAGAGATTGATATTTGCATTTTTTTCCAGTGGCCATTTGATAGGGACCCTCTCCTGGACCCTGATGAAAGATTCAGGCGTGTAGTTTACGGTCACAGTGCTGTTATCGCCACCTCAACCCCTTTCACCAGCTGGAAAATAAAGATGTGTGTTCCCCCACTCCCTGGATGGCTATGAGGCTAAGTGAGGTGATTCTCCAAGGCTCCAATTCCCCAAACTCCACCTGGGAGATGAGAAACAGAATCTGGTACTGCCCTTCTCCTACTTAGCGATGTGGGGATGGGGGCACCTTTGACACAGAGGAATATTTGAGGTTGAAACTAATCACAAATGATCCTGAAAACCCAAGACATGGAGTCACTTGCTCTTTCCAGTCGTGTGAATTGAGTTTCAAGTAGTGGGGGACTAGGTTATGGGATCTGATTCCATAGTTAGTGGTGGAGCCCATCGACAGGTCACAGTGCAATGCAGTTTATTGTCACGTGTGTACTAGTTAATGGAAAGTCATGGAAAGTGCCCTGAACAGATAGTCAATTGCTGGTGAAATAGAGAAGTTTTATTTAAAAGGTGAAAGTGAATAGGGCTTCCCTGGTGGTTCAGATGGTAAAGAATTTGCATGCAATGTGGGAGACCTGGGTTTAATCCCTGGGTGGGGACGATCTCCTGGAGAAGGGAATGCCTACTCACTTCAGTGTTCTTACCTAGAGAATTCCATGGACAGAGGAACCTGGAGAGCTACAGTCCATGGGGTTGCAGAGTCAGATACTACTCTTATCATTATTGGGGAATCATATTCTATGCAAATATTATCAAAATGGGGATTCAAGAAAGTGTGGGGAACTTCCTTGGTGGTCCAGTGGCTAAGACTCTCTGCTCCCAATGCAGGTGACCTGGATTCAATCCCTGGTCTGAGAACAAGGTCCCACATGCTAACTAAGAGTTTGCCTACCATAACTAACACCCAGCATAGCCAAATAAATAAATAAGTAAATATCTTTAAAACAAAGAAGTTCCTGAGATCCATCCCTAAAGATTATCAAGGTTCTACTACAGTACAAATAAGAAAGATCAGGATACCAAAATTTCATAAATAGTAGACTCTCAATGATGTTTTTAAAATGCATAGCTTAAAAACAATAATAACAATAACAAAAGAAAGAAAATAGAGAAGAGCGTAGGAGTTGCCTCAAGGGGAAAGAATTATGCATTTTCTCGGCTTAATATTTTATAGCCTTTCTAGATATTCTGCAAACAGAAAATATTACTTCTATAGAAAGAACGAGTAAAAAGGAAACCAAAGGGGAGGGAGAATGAAGGTAAGAAACTTGGAAGAAGAGGACAATAGAGGATGCTAAGAGCCATGTCTCAACCTAACCTAAACTTAACTTTAACCTAACTCAAGTGTGCAAGCTCCAGCTCAGAGTCACTACTTCAGCCTTATCTCTATTTGCACATTCAATAAATTGTAATCTGTACAACAGTCTAGCCTTTCCGCAAGATAAAAACACCACCAGCCACAAGGCCAGCTTTAGTGTTGGAAAAGGTGATCCCTGTAGTGTGTGTGAACTTACAGTTTTTAAAATGGAGCCATTTGCCCGAGGATGCACAGAGACTTAAGAGCAGAACCGAACTGAGGATGGGGTCTGGGTTGGAGGAACCTTAGGCTTCCCAAGACCAAGGGCAGACCACGATCTCCTGTGGTTACCGTGGAGTGCGCACAGAGATGCAAATGGATTTCCTACCAATTTTAACCATCTTTTAAGTGCACTGGGGAGGATAGATGTCCACAGCTTTTTAATCCAATGTAAGATGGTCAGGCAAAGAAGGCAATGGCACCCCACTCCAGTACTCTTGCCTGGAAAATCCCATGGATGGAGGAGCCTGGTAGGCTGTAGTCCATAGGGTCGCTAAGAGTCAGACATGACTGAGCGACTTCACTTCACTTTTCCTGTTCATGCACTGGCGAAGGAAATGGCAACCCACTCCAGTATTCTTGCCTGGAGAATCCCAGGGATGGCAGAGCCTGGTGGGCTGCCGTCTATGGGGTTGCACAGAGTCGGACACGACTGAAGCGACTTAGCAGCAGCAGCAGCAGCAAGATGGTCAGGAAGCAATAGTTAGAACTGGACATGGAACAACAGACTGGTTCCAAATAGAAAAAGGAGTATGTCAAGGCTGTATATTGTCACCCTGCTTATTTAACTTACATGCAGAGTACATCATGAGAAATGCTGGGCTGGAAGAAACACAAGCTGGAATCAAGATTGCTGGAAGAAATATCAATAACCTCAGATATGCAGATGACACCACCCTTATGGCAGAAAGTGAAGAGGAACTAAAAAGCCTCTTGATGAAAGTGAAAGAGGAGAGTGAAAAAGTTGGCTTAAAGTTCAACGTTCAGAAAACTAAGATCATGACCTCTGGTCCCATCACTTCATGGGAAATAGATGGGGAAACAGTGGAAACAGTAACAGACTTTATTTTGGGGGGCTCCAAAATCACTGCAGATGGTGCTTGCAGCCATGAAATTAAAAGACACTTACCCCTTGGAAGGAAAGTTATGAGAAACCTAGATAGCATATTAAAAAGCAGAGACATTACTTTGCCAACAAAGATCCATCTAGCCAAGGCTATGGTTTTTCCAGCAGTCATGTATGGATGTGAGAGTTGGACTGTGAAGAAAGCTGAGTGCCAAAGAATTGATGCTTTTGAACTGTGGTGTTGGAGAAGACTCTTGAGAGTCCCTTGGACTGCAAGGAGATCCAACCAGTCCATCCTAAAGGAGATCAGTCCTGGATGTTCATTGGAAGGACTGATGTTGAAGCTGAAACTCCAATACTTCGGCCACCTGTTGCGAAGAGCTGACTCATTGGAAAAGACCCTGATGCTGGGAAAGATTGAGGGCTGGAGGAGAAGGGGACGACAGAGGATGAGATGGTTGGATGGCATCACCAACTTGATGGACATGAGTTTGGGTAAACTCCAGGAGTTAGTGATGGACAGAGAGGCGTGGCGTGCTGCAATTCATGGGGTCGCAAAGAGTCGGACACAACTGAGCGACTGAACTGAACTGAACTGAACTGAAGATGTAAGAGAATAGGGTTGATTGCAAACCCAAAACTAAAGCTGTGTAAATAGTATGAGGTAACTAGTGAAGGCCATAGGGTGCAAAGGTCAGGGCAGGAAACCACAGAACCATTCAGCATTTGCAATACTTAAAATGAGTGAGGCCGGGCCATGCAACTATCCAAATTGCTCAAATTCAACTTACTGAGCTACTCTTTTGTTTTCCAAAGGAAAAATATACATTATTGCACTACATGTTCCCATAAAATATCTCACAGCTGGAGAAATATACAGTGACCACAAAAATCACTAAATCAACTGGCTCCATAAAGACAGCTAGTGACAATAAAAACATATGGGAATGAAACCAGAAAGACAGCTCATTGGTGTCCCAATCTTGCAGGTGAGAGGTGGTAGGGATTTGGACTAAATTCATCCTGTAAGTTCTAACCCTGCATGTTCTTTTGCTTTGACCCAATTTCCCAACCCATGAGGAGATGTGGGCTGACAAGACAGAGTTGGTGGATAAATGGTCCCTTAGGATGGGGTTTAAAAGCGAACTCAATGTCAGAAAGACTGGACTGAGGGCCAGAAGTATCTTGAGGTCAGAAGCTCCCAGAGTGTTGAAGACAATGGTGTGGGCATCGTGCAAAGGAGATCACAAGTCCACATACATGGGGACCTCTGAGCCTATCCAGTGGAAGCTCCGAGGGTTCAGAAGATTTCTTTTATTTTTTTATTGGAGTATAATTGCTTTACAATGTTACATTAGATTCTGCTATAACCAACCTGAATCAACTGTGTGTGCTAAGTCACTTTTGGTTCAGTTGCTCAGTCGTGTCAGACTCTTTGTGACCCCATGGACTACAGCATGCCAGGCTTCTCTGTCTATCACAAACTCCCAGAGTTTGCTCAAACTCACGTTCATCGAGTCGGTGACGCCATCCAACCATCTCATCCTCTGTCGGTCCCTTCTCCTCCCACCTTCAATCTTTCCCAGCATCAGGGTCATTTCCAAGGAGTCAGTTCTTCGCATCAGGTGGACAAAGGATTGGAGTTTCAGCTTCAGCATTAATCCTTCCAATGAATATTCAGGACTGATTTCCTTTAGGATTTTCTGATTTGGTCTCCTTGCACTCCAAGGGACTCTCAAGAGTCTTCTCCAGCACCACAGTTCAAAAGCATCAATTCTTCAGTGCTCAGCTTTCTTGATAGTCCAACTCTCACATCCATACATGACTACTGGAAAAACCAAAGCTTTGACTAGACAAACCTTTGTTGGCAAAGTAATGACTCTGCTTTTTAGTATGCTGTCTAGGTTGGTCACAACTTTCCCTCCAAGGAGGAAGCATCTTTTAATTTCATGGCTGCAGTCACCATCTGCAGTGATTTTGGAGCCCAAAAAGATAGTCTCTCACTGCTTCCACTGTTTCCCCATCTATTTGCCATGAGGTGATGGGACCAGATGCCACGATCTTAGTTTTTTGAATGTTGAGCTTTAAGCCAACCTTTTCACTCTCCTCTTTCACTTTCATCAAGAGGCAAGATTCTTAACCTTTCTGGGTCTCAATAGCCTCACTTGTACATTGGAGATAAATATACATATCCACCTCATCAGCTTGTTGCAAAGAATAAATTTGTCAACACATGAAAAGTGTTTATAATAGTGCTAACCTCATAAATGCAGCATAAATATCAGCTGGGACTCTATTACAAGATAGCTTACTAACTAACATCATTCAATTTCAAAAATAAATCCCTTTCAATAACATGTTACTTGGAAGATAAGGAAGCCAGTCATTAAAGGGCCTGTTGAATGTCCTGGACATAACAATCTGAAGGCCTTCCACTTATAACCCTCTTCTGAAGGAAAGGGAAGGCAGCATTGCTTTATGCATGATCGCCATACTTTAACCAATTTGAACTTGACTCTCTAATCTCCACTGATTGGACCAGAGATTGGTCAATGTATGGGCTAGTTTGCAACCAGTGCGACAGTTGGCCTGGCCAAAGAGCTGCACCAATAAGGAACTAGCTGACCAATCATGTCTTCTCCTGGGATTGTCCCAGAATCTACATAGGGCTCTGCAAGCAAAGGAGCAGGTAGGCAGAATGTCTTGGAAACTAGAAGGAGATGTGGCAGCATCGTGCCAAGATTTACTCTTCTGGCCAGATGATCATCAAAACCTTTGCCAGGTCTGATAGCCCAATGACACTTCCAGCCCAGGATCCCAACTTCTTCTGTCCCCTAACGGCCAGAGTTCACCAGCCTGAAATCTGGGGCCTGAGGCTTGCCTGCTTTGCTCAGAAAGCCAGGCCTCTCTGAAGTGTGTGCAGTCTTTCTACTGAACCGTGTCCTCATTATCTCAGTGGGGCCTGCCTCCTCTTTAGATTTCAGTGGTGGAGGGAAGAAAAGGGAAAATGAGACCTTTTCAGTTGGTTTGTTTGATGTTTTTTTCCCACACAGTCAGCTTCCATCAAAAAGCCATCACACTGTCTGCAGTTCTTCTGCTGGGCCAGAGCCCAGGAGATGGCCGCCAGCAGGCACTTCTAATGCAGCCTGGGTTGACAGGCATAACCTTGCAATGTTGCCGAAGGAAGCAGAAGTGGGCATAGGGGATGAAGGAAGGGCAGAGAATCTCAGCATCACATCTATTTCCTGGACAGATGTACAAAAAACTAGAGAGGATTGGGAGACCTCAGTTTATCTATAATACACATCAACCATTTCAATCTTCAAAATGAACAACTGAGATTTTTCAGTCTTCTGTAAGTTACCCATCACCAAAATATCCTGTTCTTAACTAAGTTGCTGCCTTAAATATTTTCCTTATAGAAAATTTGACACCACTGTGTATAAGCTAGTTCTTCCTGGTACATCACTGGGTTCATTCTGCAGAGCCCCTACTCAGGCTCAGGACCCTTCTGTGATCCTTCCCCTGCATAGAACCAGTGCCAAGGCTGGTATTCATGGAGTATCTGCAGGGCAGTGGATTCAAGAACAGTGTAGCATGTCCGAAGGTGATTTCTTCTGTCACTCTCTCTGCCAAACCTGAATATTTTCAATGAGTAAGATACCTAACCCTTTCTAGAATGAGATCAGGAAAGAAGTCATTCTTTAACAACCCAGAATCAATGCTTCTGAGAGCAGCCTTTCAGAAGTTAGGACAGTCTAAGACCCAGTGCATAATCTCAGCTTATTTCCCAAAATTCTCTAATCAGGGGCCTTGAACCAAGTCCAAGGCCTTTGGTTTGTGTTCATTAGGCAGTCAGTTAACCAATATTTACTGAGCATTTATTAAAGATTTTCATGTCATAAATTGATAAGGTTGGAGCTGTCTCTTAAGGATATTGATCTGTCAATAATTTGCCTGGTTGATGGACATCAAGGAACACAGATGTGGCTATTCTAGCAGTTAAATTAGGATGTTGTGGGGCATGAATAAAAATAATGACAGGGACATAGAGAACCATGGAATAGTGGCATAAATCCATTAAGAGGCAAATAAAGTGTGCTGTCTGTAGAACGAGACAATCATGGGTCACATTCAAGCGCCAGTATTTACCCCAGCAAGTGACATAATCATCTCAGGTTTCAGTCTTCATATCTGTAAAATGAAAATAGTAAAACCCACTCATAGCTAGAAAGATAGGTAGGTAGATAGAAAGAAAAATAAACAGATAGACAGACAGACGGGTATGCACAGACTCTTCCCAAAGGCAGCTCTATGTATTAGACTGCTATCTGTTCACCAAAACCCATTTTTTCTTCTCCCTGGGCAGACGGCTGAAGTTATATGCCGCACAAGTGAGTTCTAGTCAATAAACTGTAAGTAAAATGATGTGTGCTCTTTCCAGGCCTGACCTTTACAGATCCCCCCTTGGAGCTCCTCCATACTCTTTCTCCATCTGTTGGCTTAATACAGAGATCTCTGAGGACTCAGAGAACCGAGCCATGATATTCAAGAAGCCCAATTCTGTGGGCAATCACAGAAAGACTACTGAAAAACTGGGAATAACAGTCTGAAACTTTACATGAGAAATGAATTTCTATTATATTTAGTCAGTTCAGTCATTCATTTGTGTCCGACTATTTGCAACCCCATGGACTACAGCATTCCAGGCTTCCATGTCCATCACCAACTCCTGGAGCTTACTCAAACTCATGCCCATTAAGTGATGCCATCCAACCATCTCATCCTCTGTTATCCCCTTCTCCTCCTGCCTTCAGTCTTTCCCAGAGTCTTTTCCAATGAGTCAGTTCTTCACATCAGGTGGCCAAAATACTGGAGCTTCAGCTTCAGCATCAGTTGTTTCAGTGAATATTCAGGGTTGATTTCCTTTAGGATGGACTGGTTGGATCTTCTTGCAGTCCAAGGAACTCTCGAGAGTCTTCTCCAACACCACAGTTCAAAAGCATCAATTCTTCAGTGTTCAGCTTTCTTTATGGCTCAACTCTCACATCCATACATGACTACTGGAAAAACCATAGCTTTGACTAGATGGACCTTTGCTGGCAAAGTAATGTCTCTGCTTTTTAATACGCTGTCTAGGTTTGTCATAGCTTTTCTTTCAAGGAGCAAGCATCTCTTACTTTCATGACTGCAGTCACCATCTGCAGTGATTTTGGAATCCAAGAAAATAAAGTCTGTCACTGTTTCCATTGTTTCCCCATCTATTTCCCATGAAGTGATGGGACTAGATGTCAGGATCTTAGTTTTTTGAATGTTGAGTTTTAAGCCAGCTTTTTCACTCTCCTCTTTCACTTTCATCAAGAGGCTCTTTAGTTCCTCTTTACTTTCTGTCATAAAGGTGGTGGCATATGCATATCTGAGGTTATTTATATTTTTCCAGGCAATCTTGATTCCAGCTTGTGTTTCATCCAGCCTGGCATTTTGCATGATGTACTCTGCATATAAGCTAAGTTAGCAATGTGAGAATATACAGCCTTGACATACTTCTCTCCCATTTGAAACCAGTCTGTTGTTCCATGTCCACTTCTAACTGTTGCTTCTTGACCTGCATACAGATTTCTTAGGAGACAGGTAAGATGACCTGGTATTCCCATCTCTTTAAGAATTTTCCACAGTTTTTTGTGATCCACACAGTCAAAGGCTTTAGCATAGTCAATGAAGCAGAAGTAGATATTTCTCTGGAATCCTCTTGCTTTTTCTGTGATCCAACGGATGCTGACAATTTAATCTCTAGTTCATCTGCCTTTACTAAATCCAGCTTGAACATCTGGAAGTTCACAGTTCATGTACTGTTGAAGCCTAGTGTGGAGAATTTTGAGCATTACTTTACTAGCGTGTGAGATGAGTGCAATTGTGTGGTAGTTTGAACATTCTTTGGCATTGCCTTTCTTTGGGATTGGAATGAAAACTGACCTTTTCTAGTCCTGGGGCCACTGCTGAGTTTTCCAAATTTGCTGGCATATTGAGGGCAGCACTTTCACAGCATCATCTTTTTGAAATAGAATTCCATCACATCTACTGTCTTTGTTTGTAGTGATGCTTCCTAAGGCCCACTTGACTTTGCATTCCAGAATGTCTTTCTCTAGGTGAGAGACCTCCTCAGATTTTGGGCCTGATATCTATCTTTCTATTCTTGCACTGAACCTGATATTATAATCCCTCAATAAATTATCATTATGTCTGTTTTTGTGGTTTTACCAGAAATACAAAGACTTACAAGTTCTCAGTTTAAGAAGACAAGATATACACAGCAGCACACAGTATACGTGGTGCAGACAACAGAAGTTCAAAGTCCCCAGGAGGGAGAGCTGAGACAGCCTCACATAGCATGCAGCACTGAGTTTGTCTTTGGAGACTGGCTATGAATTGTCTGGATAATACAGACTCCATTCATTCACCAACATTTTAAGAAATCAACAAAAAACTCCCCATAATTAGGTATCTACCCCTATAGTCTGTAGAACACTTCAGCTCTTACCTAGTATTTCTCTTTCTCATGTCTGCTGCCAATGATGTCCAAAGTGGTCTAGCCCAGGTTGCTATGCCAGCTACCTGCACCTTCTGAAATCATCTAACTTCTGCTTTCCATCCCCGAAAACTCTGACTCAAGAAACAAAGGGCATGCACTTCAGAATTTTTGAATCCCTTCTTCTTGGGTCCACCACAGCCCTGAATTTATGGCTTTTAGAAAACCATTGATCAGCCACTGGTCGATGAGACTATAATTATGTGTGTACATTGCTCAAGATTTTTACCTTGCTCCCTGCAGCTATTGGGCTTCCTTGGTGGTTCATGCGGTAAATTATCTGCCTATAATGCAGGAGACCTGGGTAAGAAAGATCCCCTGGAGAAAGGAATGGCAACCCACTCCAGTATTCCTGCCTGGAGAATCCCATGGACAGAGGAACCTGGCATGCTACAGTCCATGGGGTCATAAAGAGTCGGACATGACTGAGTGACTAACGCTTTCATTTTCTGCAGCTATTGATCAATAAATCCATTTTCATTGCCATTTCCCTCTGGCTGTACAAGCAAAGAGCTTCATTTCAGAAATCAAAAGACTGATCAATCCAATGAAAGGATTTTGTTTTAATCAAAAGATTGATTAATCTAACAAAAGGGTTTTCTTTTAATCAAAAGATTGATTAATCTAACAAAAGGGTTTTCTTTTTTGGTCATTACCTTACACAGAAAGTCTACAATATAAACTTATTGCTCTAATTTCCCTCTGTAAATAATGAATCATAGATGATAAGATGGGAATTCTGCCGTGATTTATTAGTTGTTTAATCAAAACTATTGTCTTTTAGCCTTTTAAAAAATATATTTATTTTATTGGCCATGCCACGCAACTTGCAAGATCTTTGTTTCCCAGTCAGGGATCAAATCCGTGTCCCCTGCAATGCAAGCATGGAGCCCTAGGCCCTAGACTGCCAGAAATTACCCTGCCTTTTAGTCTTTAAAACCAGTTGGAGTGCCTATTTTATAGGAATAGTAGAAACTACCTTTGTAACTTTCCAAGTTTTCAATTTTCCCCAAATGTTGAACACAGACATTGTAATTCTCTAGGTTCAGAAAAGCACAATGTATTCACTGAGATGTGAATTAGACTTAAACACATCATTCAGCCAGTCTGTTAAACAAATGGGATCCACATATGCAGTGTCAGGGAAAACAGAATAACAGGAGTACTCAGAATTTGGTACATGAGACCATTTAAAACATTTAATCACAACGTCCAGCATGCATTTTGCAGGCGAGTGCTAACCAGGCTGCAGGATTTAGAAACATTTTCTCCCCCACCTCAGAATGCTATTTGGTTCTTAGAGGAAAGGGGGAACATTGGTGGGTATATACACTACAGTTGTACAGAAACCACTTTGATGCAATATGGAAATGATCCTCTCTTCAGAAACGCTTAAACAATGATGTCTGCAGTTGCTGCTATAATCATACCAGGTACTGAGAACTAGTATGGACTACAAAGAGCTGGCTGAAGGAAAATCAGAGACACACATTTTCAGGGCTTCAGGAGGAGTCTGATCAGGTCATTATATGCTAACTAGCCAAATTGAATTGAGTTCACATAGAAATCCAGAGGGCTTTTCTGGTAGTGCAATGGTAAAGAATCCCCCTGCTAATGCAAGAGACACAGGCTCAATCCCTGCGTCAGGAAGATCCCCCGGAGAAGGAAATGGCAACCCACTCCAGTATGCTTGCCTGGGAAATTCCATGGAAAGAGGAGCCTGGTGGGCTACAGCCCATGGGGTTTCAAAAGAGTTGGATACAACTTAGCAACCAAATAGCAACAACAACAAAGAAATCCAGATTAATACCCTTCAATAGAGCTTTGTGTCTGAGCACAGTTGCTTTGTGGTTTGAAATGTCCTTTGGCTTCTTCCAAAAACAACTCTGTGTCATTTACTCATTCAAAAAATATTTTCTAAGTCAACTATTAGCTAGCTACTGTGCTGGGAGCTAAGGATTTAATTTTAAGCAAACACCCAGATATAACCCTTGCCTTGATGGAGGTTTCATTCTGATGAAGGAGGTTCATTCCAAAATCTGAAGTCATACTATGATAAATGCTATGTAGGAGAAGTGCATTAGTTCTAACGGTGTAATTCTGGCTAAGAAGCAGTCCAATTGCTTATACTGCAGATAACTGAATGGGTTTCAACCATATGCTAATTCCAACTGATTCAAATAGTGTCTGAAATACAGTGTTGATAATGCTTCTGAGGTCTTGTTTGAGGTCAAAGGGGAAGAGTTTCCTGATGAGTGAATCTGGCATGCATACAGAGGGGGAAGTGACTGTATGTGTGGCTTGTATCTGATGTATCTGGTATTCATCAATAGCATATAGGCATTTGAGAACAAAGTGATACGTGGTTACAGTTGCGCAGGTGTGTAGCAGACAAGATCCCTATATAGGTTCTTTTCTTCTGCGGCTTCTTACTTCCATCTCTGGCTACCTGAGAACTGGACTGGCCAGTATGTCTGCACTAACCCATGACAGACAGTAAGGAAGATGAAACTCACTCCATCTCTGGCACAGTTACACAGATATCAGACTTTGTGAGACTTTGTCCGGGAGTGAGGAAGAAGTCACAAGTGGCTCATTGGGTAAGAGAAGGCTCCCCATGAAGTTTTGAAAGGAAAAATCAGTCAACCAAAACACGGATCCTAGAGGGCAAGTCTGTGAATCAGTGTTAAGTTTCTAAGGATCCATGGGACAATCACTATAATTTTAATTATAAATCTATAACCAGAATAGGGGCTTCCCCGGTGCTGCCAGTGGTAAAGAGCCCACCTGCCAATGCCAGATATGTGGGTTCAATCCCTGGGTTGGGAAAGATGCCCTGGAGGATGGCATGGCAACCTACTCCAGTGTTCTTGCCTGGAGAATTCCATGTACAGAGGAGCCTGGTGGGCGACAGTCCATGGGGTAGAAAAGAGACATGAATGAGTACATAACCAGAATGACACTAATTTGCCAGAGAAAGAAAACCTAGACTGGCACTATCTACCAAGGATGGAAATGGTGAAGATGTGAAAGCCCAAGTAAGAGGAAATGTGCTTCAAGTCAAAAAGGAAAGCTTGCTTGGGTGTCTGGGAAAAGAGCTTTAAAATAAAAACTATATGTTGGTTAGTGAATGTATTATCTCCATCCTACATCAGAGCCTCCTTAAGTGCCATACCCCTACCCCCTGCCTAGAATATTCTGTCCCTACACACACACACACACACACACACACACACACACACACACACACACACACACCCATGCATACAAGCATGCGTGCACACATGCACACATCCTATCAGCATCTACCCCAACCTCTCATCCTTCAGGTCCCCTCTTAAGTCTCTTCAAAGAGATTTCCTCAATCATCTAACTTAGATGCCTCTTCTCTGTCTCATTATTCTTTATTTTTAAAGCCTTCTTGTGTCCTGTATCAATATCCTTACATTAACCCCAAGTAGGAGATAGATAGGTAGATATTCATATATATGTATTTCATTATTATCTGGTAGATTACAGACAGTCATTACATATCTGGTGAATGAATGAGTAAATGAATGAAAGAATAAATAGATGATACTCTGAGAAGATTCAAGAACAGAACAAATTACTTGCCTTGAATGTTTTAGACCAGCAATGGGATCCCTAATCCTGATCTGAGGAGAAGCTGTTTTAATTCTTCAGTTCTATGATTGGAAGAAGGTCCTAGTCCTGAGAGAAAGAAGGCAAAGCTTTATCTCCTGCTTAGAGATGAGTCAGATAAGCCTGGAGAGGCCAGTTCGTCTGTAGGAACTGGTGGTTACAGGGTCTGGGGAGTGACGGGGGCGGTGGAGCTTCTTGTTCTGATTTTCGGAGGTACTGTCAGAAGAGGGTCTTTTCTCATTTCTCAACTTTCCTTTATGAAGTGCATTTGCTAAGAGAGAAACACCACTTTCTTTAGAGAACAGTGAGAGGCGTAGGCCATCGAGGCCTGCAAGGGAACACCCACTCATTTGCAAATTGGCTAAGAGAGTCTCCCACAAAGTAGAAGAAGGCTTGATTCAGGACTTAAAGGAAACAATGGAGTCTGTTCAACAAAGCCAACATTTAAAGAACCCGAAACAGTGTGCTTTAAAAACTGAGTTAACAAAGCAGCCTTTTAAATTTTACTGCACGCTTTTTGGGTTTATTTTCAAACTACCATCTGTTATCCCAGTAAGAGTTTACTGGTTTGTTTATCATCATGATTCATCACCTGTAAGATTCCTGAGGTATGAATGACAACGCTGATTGGAATTCTGCAAATGGCAATACTTTTTGCATCTGGGCCAGCTTGCACCAATCATGCAAGACCTTTGAATAGAACTGGCAATTCACAACAGAAAGACGCAAGGAGAGACAAAACATCTTTCAGATGAGCCTGCCATAAACCCCTTTTGGAGGGGCTCTTTTACGATTCTGAGGTTTTAAAAATCTTCCCATCCATTTTGTGTTTTATGGAGACATAACCATGGACCTCAGTGGGAGATGTTGCTTTGGGGTCATCTCCCAGTGGCACCCTTCTCACTCCATCATCTTACAAAGGGAGAAGAGTGGTGAAAAGCAGAGAGGGGATGGGGTAGTGCCATGGAACGGTGGGTAATGACCAAGAAAAAAAAAATAGGAGCCTCCTACCTTTTATCAGAGCAAGTATCAAATACTGTTTGGCCCAAGTACGTTTTGTCCCATTCTGTTTCTTATGCAAATTAAACATCTAGAGACCAGCCTGCCACAAAAGTTAACTCTGCTTCCCTGACTTCATTCAACTTGCCCTTGAAAGGAGTATCATGTACCTGATTATTAGCTGGATCCCCCCTCCGAGAAATTGTAGGCAAGATCTTATCATTATCGGGCAGAAATCAAAAGCACCTGCCCTTTGTGAAGGTGGGCTTCTAAAGAGAGAAACATTCCCATTAGAAAAATGCCCGGAGTTCATACAGGAACACGATTGACATGTCTTCCCAGCTTGAAGGCACCAACCTCAGATGAAGAAACTTGCGAACGTGGGTCAAGCACTTACTGTGTGCCAGGCACTGTGCTAAGCAATTCAGAGGCTCAGTTTCATCAGGCCCTTGCAACAGCCACAGGAGATGGGGAGCCTGACTATACAGATTTGGAAACTGAAGGCTTGGAAAGGTCAAGTTCCTTGCCCAATATCACACAATTGGAAATGTGACAGAGCCACAACCTCTAGTTCCAGAGGTTGTGCCCTTAGTTACCTATGACATAATTCAGCACTAATGACATCAACATGTACCATCCAGTGACAATCCACTCCTAAGAGGCTTCCCTCTTCAGATTTTCCAAGTAGAACTGCACATAAAACCCAAGTTTTCCCTGATATTCTGCCCCTGTAGAGGACAATAAGCCATTCTAGGACTCCCCATTGGTCCTTCCCACTGGTGGTCCAGTGGTTAAGAACCCACCTGCCAATGCAGGGGACATGGATTCAATCCCTGGTCCAGGAAGATTCCACATGCCTCAGGGAAGCTAAGCCCATGTGCCACAACTACAGAGCCCATGCTCTAGAGCCCACGTGCAGCAACTACTGTGCTCACAGGCCGTAACCACTGAAAGCCCAGGCACCTAGAACCCAGGCTCTGCAACAAGCGAAGCCACCACAATGAGAAGCTCACACACTGCACCCCTAGAGAGTAGCCTCCACTCACCACAACTAGAGGAAGTCCGCACGCAGCAACCACAACCCAGCACAGCAAACAGCAAGAAAATAAACTTTTAAAATAAATAAAGTCAACCTTATTTTAAAAAAAGCAGTCACTCTATGTAAACTGACTTATATTTCTTTTAATACTCTGAGTAACTGTTACCATAGATATGATCATAGCCACTCAGTAGAGGAGGAAATAAAGGCTCCCAGAAGCTAAGTAACTTGCCCAAGGACGCACAGCTAGTAAGTGGCTGCTGCTGCTAAGTCGTGTCAGTTGTGTCTGACTCTGTGCGACCCCATAGACGGCAGCCCACCAGGCTCCGCCATCCCTGGGATTCTCCAGGCAAGAACACTGGAGTGGGTTGCCATTTCCTTCTCCGATGCATGAAAGTGAAAAGTGAAAGTGAAGTCGCTCAGTCGTGTCCGACTCTTCGCAACCCCATGGACTGCAGCCTACCAGGCTCCTCCATCTGTGGGCTTTTCCAGGCAAGAGAACTGGAGTGGGGCGCCATTGGATCCCAGGCATATTGTAGGCATCTCTCAGATATTTCCACTGGGATACAGGAGAGGCCTGTAGTTCCCCTGAAACCCTTTTCATGAGGGGATTCTTCCCTTCCTCATGAGTTAAGATGATCCTATTGATTGGACTGGGTGAAGGTTGGCTGAGAAGAAGGACGTATTGAAGATTGGTGAAAAGAATTCATGTCTGCTGCTGCTAAGTCACTTCAGTCGTGTCCGACTCTGTGCGACCCCATATACGGAAGCTCACCAGGCTCCCCCGTCCCTGGGATCCTCCAGGCAAGAACACTGGAGTGGGTTGCCATTGCCTTCTCCAGTGCATGAAAGTGAAAAGTGAAAGTGAAGTCGCTCAATCATGTCCGACTCTTAGCGACCCCATGGACTGCAGCCTACCAGGCTCCTCCATCCGTGGGATTTTCCAGGCAGGAGTACTGGAGTGGGGTGCCATTGTATGGCAAAACCCACCACAATATTGTAAAGTAATTAGCCTCCAATTAAAATAAATAATTTTTTTTTTAAAGAATTCTCTTGAAATGGAAACAAGGATCCTAACATACATGGAAGATCAACACTGAATTATCAGTGACCAATAATCGTTTGTATCCAATCAGAGGGGCTGTGCTTGCTTGTTACTCTGTCAAGCATGCTGACCCTCCCTTTTCTCTCCTCCCATCTCATGTTCCCTGTACAGATTTCCATCACTCTGTGCGCCCCACCAACCCAGTTCCTAGTTCTGCTGACTTGCCTTTGTCTTCCCGGGGTCTCATCCCTGGTATACTGTAGGTACTCGATATACGTTTAAAAAGTAGATGGAGGAAAAAGCTCAGAGACAGTGCTAAGTCCTAGGAAAGAGAAACTCGGAATCCACGGATGCCTGTGAGATTCAAGTGCCATTTGTTACTCAGGAAGTAATGCCTGTAATGAGTCGTGGAGACCAGTATAAACATGCTGATACTTCCAGGTCACACCGAATTGGATCCCAGTTTTAGAAGCATTAATGTGTTCCCTCCTTTTCCCCTCTTCAGCCCATTCAGTCATTATGTAAAAAAATACACTCATTGCATGTGTGTTATACAATATAGACATGTCTCATGTTGTACAACTCTACCATGGGTACTTCATGGTACTTCCTTGGAAAAGAAAAACAACTCAGGGATGCATACTGGTTGCCAGAAATCGTTACTTATCATTTTGTGTCATCTACTTCTTTACCTAGCAATTTACAGTTTACAAGAGCCTTTACATCATTGCTCTCGCACCCTCTGAGTTGAGGTTGGGGCTGAGATTTCCATTTACAGAGAAAGAAACTGAGTCACAAAAATCTATCATGGCTGGCCATATGGCTATTTCCTCAGTTCTTAGGTATCATTACTGTAAGCTACGCCATTGATTCAACAATAGGTTTTGATGATATAAAGATCTCTATCATATTGTAAATACATATTGCTTATAAGACACACCCCAACGTTTCTGAAACTTTAAATTACATGCATTCAGAGGGAGAGACACGTATCTTAAAACTAAGGAAATGTGGTAAGGTTAACTGAACAATGACTTAACAAGCATTCTAGCTCTGAGGCACTGTGTACAATTTACCTTCTCAACTACATTATAAACTCCTGCCTGCAGGGCATTTTTCTACACTTTTTACACTTGTCTTCTCAAAACCCTTATTATAGTGGCTTCTGTGCAGTATGCTCTCAGTTGGTTGATAAAAGAGTCTATTTCCTCTAAAAACAAAAGCTGAAAGAAACCCTTATTTTTCATTCTTAAATTTCCTGGTGCTAAAAATTCCAAGAGAATATATTTGGAAATTTGCAGGAGCAGCATTGTATCTGTTGTTTCTGGGGAGATCTTGTTTGGTGACTAAGAACTGAGTCATAAGATGGCCTTTCTGAGAAAGACAAATGTCATGATATCACTTTTATGTGAAAACTGAAGTATGATATAAATGAACTTATTTACAAAAGAGAAACAGAGTCACAGACACAAAAACAAACTTATGGTTCCTGAAGGGGAAAAGAGGTGGGGGGAGATAAACTAGGAGATTGGGATTAACACATATACACTACTATATATAAAATAGATAAACAACAAGGTCCTACTGTATAGCACAAGGAACTATATTAAATAATTAACCATAATGGAAAAGAGTATGAAAAAGAATATATATATGAATCACTTTGATATATACCAGACATTGACACAACACTGTAAATCAGCTATACTTCCATAAAAAATAACAAATGGTTAAAAATTGTCTTTCTAAGTTCCTTCTTCTAGTATCATCGCTCTGGGGGACTAACAAGACTTTAGAAAACTCAGTGTCTACAATCAAAGTTGTATTTTAGAATGAAGTTCTAGATGAACTTCTAGAAGTTCAGGATTTATTATAAAATATTAGAGAAAAAAATCTTCAACATGTTTGCATGAACACAAACAGCCTGTTTTTTCTTTAGTATCAGGTATAACACTGTGGGACTTAAGTCTTTCTACATTCGCAGTTTAGATCACCTACACATAAAAAATAAGAAAGCAAGAAATAAACCTAAGAAAACAGGATGTGAAAAAAGAAAACTGCAACCTGGAACCGTGCAGAAAATAGTTTGCCTCTAATCAAAGTTATTTTTTGTATGAGGAGGAAAAAAATTCAACTTTTTATTCCACTCCTGGTTTAAAAACGAGTTTTTAAAAAAAGTTTCTCCAACTCTGTGAAGCAAAAGAAATTAGCCTCAAGTGGCCGTAACTGAGCTTCCCATTGGATTATTGTGCAAGATTGCCTTTTATTTTCCCCCACAGTGGATAATGCGTGCTCATTGTGATTTATCTGGAGTAGGTTTCTTTTACACACTCGGGCTATATAAAGTCCAGCTAGGACTGGGAACAGAGGCTTGAGGAGCACCTGAGAGGCAGCCTCCAGTCTGGGAGAATGAAACAGTTGGGAACAGGAGCAGCCGCGTGTGAAATTGACGCTTTCTGCGGTATGAGCCCTATGTTTGCCTCTCAGACCAGATGAAGAGCCATTAGAAATGGGAGACAGGATCAATATCCTCTGATTATGCTGCTTTTGTTCTCATCCTTGATTTTAATTTCTTGCACATATCTCTGACCTAGAATGATCAAGGCTCAGGCCCTGGCAGGACCGTGAACGTTTGGTCAGCTTGATTCGGCCACCTGGCAAAAGCAATGGTGATGAGGGCCTTTGTCCTGTTGGCTGTCTTTGCAGAAGCCTCTGCAAGATCTTGCACTCCAAATAAAGCAGGTATGCTCTGGTACTACCCCATTTTCCTGGAAAGGAACATTTCCTGATGCGTATCTTCCCAGAGCTCAAAGCTCTGTACTTATATTGTTAGGAAAATGCTGTTATGTAGCCAAGTAGTCTTCGCTAGTGACTCAGATGGTAAAGAGTCTGCCTGCAATGTGGGAGACCTGGGTTTGATCCCTGGGTCAGGAAGATCCTCTGGAGAATGGAATGGCAACCCACTTCAGGATTCTAGCCTGGAGAATCCCATGGATGGAGGAGCTTGATGGGTTACAGTCCATGGGATGGTAAAGATTTGAACATGACTGAGCAACTAACACATACACAGAAGCACTTAAGCACCCCAATGCTCATTCGATTTTTCCTGCAGAAAGTACAGGATATTGGATAAACTTACACTTTTTAAAGCTGTGAAACTGTTAGTTGCTTAGTCGTGTCCAACTCTTTGAGATCCCATGGACTGTAGGCTCCTCTGTCCATGGAATTCTCCAGGCAATAAAATTCTAGTGAGTAGCCATTCCCTTCTCCAGGGGATCTTTCCAACCTGGAAATCGAACCCATGTCTCTCACATTGAGGGTGCTAGATAGATGAATAAATAGAGATAAAATCTTCACCTTTTTTTCCTATTTTCCATTTGATTATTGATTTTCTGTGCTGTGCCATAAATTACTATTTCATAGCATTATGCATAAATTGACATTTTAACTTTAATGTGCTCATTTTGTGGGATTAAAAAATATGTATATAAATTATATAAATATATATATATATAATCTGGTTTCATACATATATATGAAACCAGATTGAAATATACATGTATTTCCAATTCATTCAATCTGGTTTCAAAAATACGTTCCTTAAAATACATTCAAGTTTAAACGTGGACCAGTTTTGAATACATGTTAATAGTGCAGATTTTACGCAGAGGTTGCAAAATCTATAAATGGGGGACTTTAGTGACTGATGTCAGGGGGAACTTTCATCACAGCTCATGAAGAATAGTGGGGAAAATATTTTTAACCAACTGCTCTGCATGCTCAGCTGTAATAGGAGCCCACCACATGGAGATTAATGTGATTACCAGATCTGATTTCAAACCTTGTCTCTCATCTTTCCAGATGTCATTCTCGTGTTTTGCTATCCCAAAACAATCATCACCAAAATTCCCGAGTGCCCCTATGGATGGGAAGTGCACCAGCTGGCGCTTGGTGGGCTGTGTTACAATGGGGTCCATGAAGCAGGTTACTACCAGTTTGTAATCCCAGATTTGTCACCTAAAAACAAGTCCTATTGTGGAACCCAGTCTGAGGTAAGTCCAAACTACACAGGGAAGAGCTGCTAAAGGGAGGCAAGTGAGCCCATCTGCTGTCCATTCTTAAAAGGATTCAAAATTCACCACTTTCCGATTAAGAGTCAGTCCCGACCCCCAAATTTCCTGAGATGTGAGTGTTATTTAAATTCTTTTCTGCTCAGCTTAGGTGACTTTTTTATTCTTCTAATTTGTTGCCTGCGCGGCTAGACCACCTTCTGTGAGTAGAATAAACGATTGGGTTGGCCAAAAAGTTCATTCAGGGTTTCCTGTAACATCTTACAGCCAACTTGATGCATTTCCCACCTCCGTGTCACTTGGAGCTCTGAGCATGTGCTCATCGCTGCCACTCTTCCCGGGCTGGGTAGGTGGCCCATCTTCTACCCAAGATTTTGAAGTGGTGACAAAGTGCATTTGGAAGGCATCTTAAAGGAGAGACCAAAGTATAATACAGCCCATAACTGGGTCTTGCGAAGTACCTGGGATAGGTCATCAGAATGAAAAGGAACCACAGATATCCTCTTGTAAGTGTCCTTATGGAATGGAGGAGAAATTGGAGACTTCCCAGTCACAGTTCAAGGCCACAGAACCAGTAGCAATACAATCATGAAGAAAGGCTAGGTCTAGAATTCCTACTGCCTTGACTATAGGAGATGGTACATCTACTAGGTCTCAGATCCTGTGGCCACATTTGCTTCCTAAAGGCCCCACAGTGATTCAGTGATTCAGTGATTTAGTGCGAAGAATCATGGGCATGATTAACAAAAACATCTTGTTTTTGTATATCCTGGTAAAATGAGCTAGAAATCATCTGTGTGGTCTCAGGCAGATCGCTTCTCAACTGAATATTGGAGATCCCTTTTAACTCTAATATTTGGTGATTTTAAAGTCAGAAGTCAAAAGAAAGAATCTCAGAATTAGTGCTTATGATTGGAAGAAGGAAAGACCAAGAACTAGGCAGTAATGTTCTAGAGCTGGGAGATAGGTGAAGGTGTTACATAATATTACTTGGGCTGCTGCTGCTACTGCTAAGTCGCTTCAGTCATGTCTGACTCTGTGTGACCCCATAGACGGCAGCCCACCGGGCTCCGCCGTCCCTGGGATTCTCCAGGCAAGAATACTGGAGTGGGTTGCCATTTCCTTCTCCAGTGCATGAAAGGGAAAAGTGAAAGTGAAGTCGCTCAGTCGTGTCCGACTCTTAGCGACACCGCGGGCTGTGGCCTACCAGGCTCCTCCATCCATGGGATTTTATGATGTTGGCAGATAAGAGCTTCCTGAACCAGTTCAGTTTGGTCAGAAGCCTGATAGATATATGGATTTTTTTTTTAAGTATACTACATTCAACTTAGATTATTTTAAACAATCTTGAACAGACTTAAGAACTCTTTACAAAAATTACCAGCTCACCTACAAACAAGAATGGGTGTTATATCAATGGCAAACATCTATGTCTCCCCATGGACTTTTTTCTGAGCCATCATACATAATTTTTCCAAGAACTTTCATTCACATCATGGGCGTAAAGGGCTACCCTAACCGCCTTCTTCCTTTCTCCAGTACAAGCCCCCAATCTACCACTTCTACAGTCACATCGTTTCCAATGACAGCACCGTGATCGTCAAGAACCAGCCCGTGAACTATTCCTTTTCCTGCACCTACCACTCCACCTACTTGGTGAACCAGGCTGCCTTTGACCAGAGGTAAGCTGCTCTGAGAGCGGAGGGCTGGCTGTCTTGTGTGTTCTGCAGTCCCTGTCAACCAGGCATGTTTCAGTCCTTATGCAAAATTCTCTCCCCTTTTCAGAGTGGCCACTGTTCATGTGAAGAATGGGAGCATGGGCACATTTGAAAGCCAATTGTCTCTCAACTTCTATACTGTAAGTGGTCTCCAGGTCCCCACTGTTGCCCTGTGGTCTTTCCAGGAAATGATGGGATGTTTCCACAGCATTTGTTCTCCTCTAAGCTGTATATGGAAGCCCATTCTTGAGTTGGAGTTGAATCATAAGCTTTGGTCTAGTGTTAAGCCTCTTTGAAGACTGGATTCAACAGACATTCAGATTCATAGACTGGATGGAAGAAAGGAAAGTTGTCACAGAGAAAAAAGGTTAATCTTCCCATTTCACAGATGAGAACATTGAGACAAGAGAAATCATATGAGTTACCAAAGGTCAGTAGGCGGTAAAGACAGCCATGGTCTAATTCCTAACCAAGATCAGTTGCCACTACAACCCACTCTACAGATTTAAATTTAGGATCCAACTCTTGTTAAAACATCGGGCACAGCGTAGTGAGCTTTCTACCTGGGATAGGGCTAAGGGGAAAGGTTAGGGTGGCTGTGCTGCCTGGCTCTTTGGTCTTCAAATCCCTTTGGTTAGTGGGTCTCCTCTTTGTCTAATTTCGGCATGCTGCCTATGTTGACATTGAAGCTAAAGGCACTCAGAATAAAGCACTCCAGAGAAACCAAGTATGCAATGGCCATTAGCCCAGCTGCCCTCCTTTTACAGGGGTGCTTTGTCTTTTAGACCTGCAGCTTCCAGTGAGGAGGCAATAGCCCAGCTGGCTAAAGGAAAACATAGGCAGAAATCAGAAATAGAAACCTTTACGTAAAAGATTAGAACAGGAAGATAGCCTTAAAGGCCATCAAGAGCAACCTATTCATTTCATAAAGGAAACAATTATCTTACCTGGAACTCCAGTAACTTTGAACTCTTGGAACTCACTTTACCAGTTCCCTGAAAGTGAAAGTCACTCAGTCATGTCTGACTCTTTGCAACCCCATGAACTATACAGTCCATGGAATTCTGCAGGCCAGAATACTGGAGTGGGTAGGCTTTCCCTTCTCCAGGGGATCTTCCCAACCCAGGGATCGAACCCAGGTCTCCTGCACTGCAGGTGGATTCTTTACCAGCTGAGCCACAAGGGAAGACCTTCCCAGTTCTCTGGAAGCTATTAATCTGCTGAACTTAGAAAGTGAGGCATAGAAGGGATCCTAGAATAACCTAGTTCATTTTACAGAAAAGGATCTAAAACCCAATAAGAAAATGATCTGCCCAAGACCCCACCTGTGGTCTAGAGCAGTTCCTAGTCTGGAACAAAGACTCCTAATACTGATCTCCAGGGCAAACTTACTACGCAGGGAATGAAGCTTAAGTGTCATGGCCCCTAACATTTTGTTGCTGTTGTTCAGTTGCTCAGTCATGTCCGACTCTTTGCGACCCCATGGACTGCAACACGCCAGGTTTCCCTGTCCTTCACCATCTCCAGGAGTTTGCTCAAACTCATGTCCATTGAGTCGGTGATACCATCCAACCATCTCATGTTCTGTCATCCCCTTCTCCTCCTGCCTTCAATCTAACATGCACAGGCCCTTTTTGAGGCCCTGTGTCTAATTTTGTATTCAAAGTCTTGATTCTTCTCTTTCAAGAGGGCTCTCTAAATAATTTGAAAGGTTATCTCTAAATTATCTCTAAATAATTTCAAGGTCCCACAAAACGTAGATCTGCCCCAGGCTATACACCACTAGTGATTAAGTCCTGAGTAAAGGAATCCCATACAACCCCTTGACCTGTATTGGCAGGGGCTTGATACAGTGTGGATCACCAGGGTGACAAAAGAATGGCAAAACCACTGAAGTAACTGAGAAAGGTTCTCCAGGAAGGAAAATAAGCGTCACACATGACAACAGACCCAGGGGACATGTTGATGACGGGTTATCTTTACTACCGAATCCCTGTCCAGAAGTACAGGATTGTTGCTTTAACCAGATAAAACTGTAGATATGACCTCATGAAGATTTTACGATAGGTGGAAATGGAGAGGCACCATGGTTGTCAAAATGCATCATCCACCATCAGTGATGTGGAGTGAAGTTTGAGACGTGAATATCAAACCTTCAAACTTTTTAAAGAAAAAATAAAAATCAGGAAGCATGTTCTCAGCATCACCAGGCCATCCTCTGGGCTAGACAGACTGCTTCCTTGAACTGCTAGAAATGAGTTCTTGCTAAGGCCTTCCCTAGGGCCCACCACAACCCTTACAGGACAAATGAACCTTGGCAACGAGGGGGCTCTGAGGTTACAACCGAGATTTTGGTACTGATTAACATTCCCACAATGGGCTCGGTTTCCTGTGCCTTACCCATGTGGTTGGTATTTTTCTTCTCCTCCCTTCTTCCACTTTCAGAGCATTCTTGTATGCTTCTGAAGCAACAGCTGCTCCCTGCATAAATTTCCATCAAATTAGCAGGGACAGAGCAGTACCCTCCTGGGGCAGCGGAATCAGTGCACTGCTAATTGCCCAGGATTCCTAGAGCTCCAAATGCTGGGCTCCAAAACCACCAGTTCTGCTCAGCCTGCTTCCTCTCTTCTCTCTCCACCCTCTTCTGCTTGTTACTGCGAGTGGTTCTGTAGTTGGTATTCTTGGTGAAAAAATGTTTTGACTCTCAATCCCAAATAAAGGAAGGTAGTCAACTTGCAGAAGTAGCCTAACATTGAGGTTAAGAAAATAGGCCTTGACATCAAACCACAGGTTGGAAGCTTGGACCTTGGGCAAGTTAGTTAACTCCTCTGAGTCTCCACCTACGAATTTGTTCAATGGGGATAATAACAGCACTTACCTGAGAGGTTTGTTATAAGGGTTAAATGAAATAATCCTTATAAAACACTTTGCACAGTTCCTGGCACAAATAAGTGTCCGAGGAAGTAGTCATTTTCATAATTGTAAACTTTGACCTCATTTTTTAAATATCTATCTATTTGGCTATGTCTAGTCTTAGTTGCAGCATGTAGTTTCCTGACCAGGGATTGAACCCAGGCTCCCTGCAGTGGATAATCAGAGTCCCAGCCACTAGATCGCCAGAGAGGTCTCCGGACCTCATTTAAACTGGAAACTGAGAGCTCCTAGCTCTAGCATTGTTACTTTTATGGGGTTGAACGTCAATGTCAGAGTGGGATTAGGTTGACTTTTATTCAATCAAAATGGTATAGGCTGTTGCTTTTAGTTAGACAGAAACAAATGACAAAGCTGGGATGGAACATATGTAAGAAATAGAGACCAAAATCATAGACTTCCAGAGTCAGAACAAACCTCAGAGGTGATTAATGTAGACCTTCCATCTGATGCCCCAAACCCTCTGCAAGACTGTTGAGGGACGAAATCCCCATCTCTTCCAAGGATGATGACAAATTGGGCCTTCCCATTTTAGGTCAACATGTGAAATCTGACGTCCTGGACTCTGGCCCGTTGGCCCCAATTCTCTCCTCTGAAATGATATTGCTGCTGGTCCTTCAACTAGCTCAAGCCTGTCTTTCCCAAACTAAATATCATTCCACTCTTGGTGGTCCATTTATCATCGTATTCACTCTTCTCTGAGTATGATCCCCTGGCTTAATGCTCTTATTAAAAGGCAGAGCCCAGAATTTGCCAAAACAAATTGCCTGGGTATTAAAGGGTGATGTCCTCTGGACATAGGTCCCTAATTTTCATTTATTAAGAAAGTAGGGGGGACACACTGAGCATTGCCTTCTGTCAGGTGAGAAGTAGAGAAACTGATCATCAAAGGTGTTTCTTCTCAGAAATTGAATTAAGGGTGAAGATTGTGTTCCTCTGCAAGTGGAGGCATTCCAATATTCCAATTCCTGGTTCCTAGGAGATGGGGGCCAGGAGAAGTACCTCTGGCTACCTTGGTGATGGTATTATCATCCTTGGGTAGATCCTACATTTGGAAACAGTCCCTTGAAATAAAATAAATCTCAGAAAATAATAAGAAGCTTTAGAAGCCACTATCCTCTGCCACTTCAACTTGCACATTAAGCTGATCACTTATATTTAAGAATGTTGTTGTTTAATCATTACAACCATTTCAATGGTGCAAGAGGCTGAGAGAAGGGAAGAAATAAAATTGACTTCTGGGTGACCGAGTTAGGAGGCCCTGGCTGGACCTACAATCGATAAGATAATGTAAGAGACCGTAGAAGATGATTCTGAACCCTCTTGTCAATTCCCTAAATTTGACCCTTTAGGGAGTTATGGTCTATTTTATCTAGATGTCCTTGCTGTCATTGTTTACCCATTGCAGTTCTGTAAATCTCTAAGTTCATGAAACTCAATTTTTAAATTAGTATCCTGGTCTAAGCTTTATGCTCCTATTACATACAGCCACCATCATAGAAACATTTCTGCAAGGCAGACAAGGCAAAAGATATTCCCATTTTGAAAATGGAAATACTAAGGATCAAAAGGCTGGCTTGCCTGTAGTGTGTCCCAAGTTAGCGGTGGGAACTAGGATTAATCCAGGATCCTTGTCTTGATTCCCTTGTACTTGAATCATGGCAATGAGTCCCAATTGTCCTTGAATTGAAGCCACAGTCTCCTGGATCCACCCCTACAGTCTAACTTCCTCTCCTGCCCTCCTCACTCCCTGCCTCTCCCCAACTCCCCTTTACTCACTCATGTTCCAGCAGACTGGCCACCTTGCTGTCCTGCTTGCCACTCTCTCCCCCAGGGCCTTTTCCTGCATGGCCTGATGCCTGCATGGCATCTCCTCCCTCCAGTCTTGATTCAAATGTCACTTCCTCAAGGAAGTCTCCCAACTACTGTATTTCAAATTAAAACCTGTCCCCTCCTTGCACTCCCAATCTGCCTTACCCTGCTTTACATTTTTTTCTGAGTTTTTCTATGTAGAATACTATAGTCTATCCTAGCCATCTAATTCATTTAACCTACTGTCTGCTGTCCAACTCCCTTGCTAGAACATTAGGTGGCTGGAGACAGAGATCTCTACTTGTTCACTGATAAATCTCAACAGACAGGACAGCCTGACTTAGAGACTCTCTCAACATAGAGAGCAGCTCCTGACACATAGTAGGTGATCAGAAAGTTGTTTCTGTTGTTAATGTTAGCTGAACTGGGAATCAGAGTATAAACTTTCCAATCCAAGCTGGAATCTGCTCAAGGAAATAATAGAGGAACAAGTGAGTGCAGGGTTGTATGCGTTTGGTCCCATGTCTTTTGGTGATTCAGTAAAGCACAAACCTTCAGCGTTGCTGGATTCCACTCTTTTTCCACCAAGCAAGTCTTGTTTCTCATCGGCATAGATGGGACATACAGTACATGTCTCACTGTAACCAGCAAATCCAGTCATGTGATGTCCTCATCCCTGCTAAGATGACACCAGGATCCTAGGAGGTGCTGCTTCTCCAGCCCCTGAGGGTCTCACTGTGGTCTCATGAGCTTGTGTCTTTGGGTTGCTCTCCACCCCCACCCCGTCCTGGTGCATCTGCTCCTGTTAGACCCAACTGCTCAGCCTGACAGATCATAATGCCCAATGTCAATTTCCTTCCAAAGAATGCCAAGTTCTCCACTAAGAAAGAAGCGCCTTTTATCCTGGAGACATCCGAAATCGGTTCAGATCTGTTTGCAGGAGTAGAAGCCAAAGGGTTAAGCATTAGGTAAGTATGTGTTCTTATTGTCTGTATTTGTAAATACAAAGACGAGAAAAAAGGACCAGATCAGGGGCTTTTTAATCACCCAGTGTTTCTAGGCATACACCTCTCAGGCTTAAAGTGAGATGCGTTTTGTTTCATTTTTCAGGTTTAAAGTGGTTTTGAACAGCTGTTGGGCCACACCCTCAGCTGATTTCATGTATCCCTTGCAGTGGCAGCTGATCAACAAGGGGTAGGTATGGTTCTTTGGACACAAAGCTGAGAGGTGGGACCAGGTGACCCGGGGTGACTTGGGACAGCTTGGGAGGAAGAGATGGAGCCTGTTGGGGCCACGTTAGTGACTTCCTCTGTGCTTCCAGACTGAGTAATGATACCAGGAAAAGCTTACATAGTGCTTTCTAGGTACCAGATACTATCCCGAGAGCTTTATCATGTATTAAATCACTTCCCTGACAGGTGAGTATGATTACTATCATCTCCTCTTTCCAGATGAGGAAACTGAGGCATAGGAGGGGTTAAGTAATGTCACATAGTATGTGTATGTGCGGGTTTATGGGGAAATGGGCACGTTGGGTTCAAATCCAGTCCATCTGACATCAGAACCCAGATGAGGACTAAATTAGATAGTCCATGTAAAAAGTTTAGCACATAGTACCTAGTTGGTATCCAATCAATTTTAATATCATTGTTTTTATTTACTAATAATTCCTTCGGTAATTCTTAAAATTTGGAGTAGAGGACTAAAGTATTGGAATTATAGCATAGAAAAGTGATTCTAGAAATCATACATAGGTGGTTTAGAAACAGTACACAGGAGGTATAAAGACCAGCTTAGAGGCTGTGGCAGCTCTAGAGCCCAAGGTGATAAGACCTGAATGAACGCTGTAGCTAAGTGAATAGAAAGAAGGCATCCAATGCCATCCAATGCTTCTCCATGAGGAGAAGCAATAAATATTTAGCAACCAATTAGATATAGTAGAGGGAAGGACAGGGCACAGCATCTGAAGAACATATGACAAAGAATGCTATCTACTGTTGACTATGGATTGTGAAGATGAGGAATTGTTTGTAAGCTCCCAGGGAAGAGAGGTGCTGGGTAAGGGAGACTGGATTCTCCTTGAATTCATGATGACATGCTGACCCTGAGATGACAGTTATTTAGAAACCCTTAGAATTATAATTTTGGAAAACAAAGGAGAGGATGAGTTAGACTAGAGATGCAGGCATTGTCCACACAATGCACAGTAAACTCAGAAGAGGCCATTCCCCAAACCAAAGCAGACAATTACACTGGAACCCATCAGGGCTAAGCAAAAACACCCAGGGCCAGGGACAAAGATGATGAGATAACACAGATGAAGCCACTTTGGATCTTTATCTATATTTATTTAAGAAGCACTCATACAGTCCTTGGGCTTTCCTTGAGGTTCAGCTGTAAAGAATCTGCCTGCAATGCTGGAGGCCTGGGTTTGATCCCTGGGTTGGGACGATCCCCTGGAGAAGGGAAAGGCTACCCACTACAGTATTCTGGCCTGGAGAATTCCATGGACTGTATAGTCCATGGGGTTGCAAAGAGTTGGACACTACTGAACGACTTTCACTTTATATAGCCCTTAAAACATACCAGACACTGCTCTCGATAGGTGTTTCACAAATACTTTTTTCAATTTCATTAAAATTCCTATAAAGTAGGTAGTATAATAATCACTACTTTATAGATGAGGAAACTGAGGAACAGACAGACTCAAATTCCAAAAGTCTAAGCTAGTAAAGGGATGGATGATCTGAGCAGCATTATGAACAGAGGAGCCTAGCTGGCTACAGTCCATGGGGTTGCAAAGAGTAGAACATGCCTGAGTGCCTGTGTGCACACACACACATCACCTTATAACACCAGGTAGGACAGGTCAGTAAGGGCCACATGCAAGCCGCCTATCTTCCCGCAGGGATGAGAGCTCAGTTTGGGTCCTTATTTTATATGTCATTGAATGAGCCATTTAGGTTTTGTTGTTGATGGTACAAATCCAATGACTTTGGAGAGATTCTAAAATAAATTATTGACCTATAAGGACCTTGAAATTACCAATTGGGAACCTCTCTCAAACAATGGCCACACAAGGGCAAAGTCTTCTGACACATCATGGAATTGTCTCCTTAGATAGTTCTGATACTCTTGCTCACCTAGCAGTTGTGTGATATGACAGAAAAAGGAATGCTTGTGACTTTGGGGTCTTCTAACTCTAGTGCACATAGGATTTCCTTTGAGTGTCTGCTACTCATTCAGACACATCACAAACCTACAACTTCAGAAGATCCTGGGGTGAACCCTGGGAATCTGCATTTAAGTGCTGCTAAATCAAAGAAGCCCTGATATAGTTGCAAACTCTGCCTAGTTGAAATGGCCCCTTGAGGTTGGAGATGGATGCACAAAGACCAGTGCCAAAGGGGAGAATTAGAAAGTCCACTCCATAACCTCCCACATGCTTTTGGTTCACATCAGGCTCTTTGGGAGAAAAGCCGTTTTCAAGATGCTTGGAGAGATTGGAATAAATAGGTTGTCAGGAATTTTGACCTCAGGTGGGGAAAGGAGACTCCTGTGATGACAGTGTAAAAGCCTCTCTGTGGGCGTTCTGCAATCCTGAGCTACCTGTCACGGACAGGCAAATGCCACAGCCAGCACCAAGAGACAGCAGTGCCAAGGCATCTAGGCCTGCCTGTGGCTTACCTCCTGCCTGCAACCAACAAAGCTCTGCTTACGTTGCTTTCCACTGGCTGACACCAGGCCTTGGACACTCCAGCAGCAAGGATCTATTTTAAGCACTTAAGTCTTGAATTCATATGAGGATCTCAGGTTCATTGACCGAGTGATCCTTCAAGAGTCTTGTTTCACAGCTCGGAAAATGCCCCCAGCTCTGTCACTGCTCAGAGGCCTCCACCGACAGAACCCAGCTTCCGGCCTTGGTCAGATAAAAGGTGCAGTGTTGATGCCTCATTTCACTCAATGACTCTCAGAGTTAACATCCCTTCTGTCCTACCTCTAACTTGGCCCCTAATGTCTGATTCTGATGGAGGGGGCGGGGGAGGGTCCCCCATGAAGGTTCCCTGGTGTGGTTGCTCCGCTCTCTGTTGTATGTCTTGAGTTGGAATGACAGTAGAGTCAGAGGGACACGCCAGGAGAGTCATGAACTTTGGGGTCCAGGCTGGGCTGTTCACTGGTCTTGAGCTTTTGAACCCATAGACCTTTGTTCCACAGAGGACAGATCCTGATGCTCACCGTCACCTGTATGCAAGTCCCCACACTCTGTGGGCCTCCCTGTGTATTCCCAAGAAACACTGTGTCTCTTCCAAACACCTGGTTGAATGTCTGGCACTTATGTAGAGAATCCATATGTGCTGGACAAATGAAAACTTATTGTGCTTAAACCAAGGTTTCCCGTTCTCAACACCATGGACTCTTTGGGCTAGATCAGTCTTTGTTGTGGGGTCTGTCCTGTGCCCTCCAGGACATTCTGTAGCACTCCTGATCTCTACACTTTAGATGCCAGGAGCATTCCCCTGCCCTCTGAGTCCTGACTAATGACAAGTGACCCCTGGAAGCAAAATGGCCCCCAGGTGAGAACAATGGGTTTCAACACATGTCCATCTATGTTATCATTTTTTTTTCTTTTACTGCAATTGTTACTTTTGGAACTTTGAAACTTCCCGATAGTACATTCTCTGTACAGAAAATTTAGAAAAAAAAAAAACACATAAAGGTGAAAGAAAAAAAAACTGTCCATAATAGCCAGGGTTAACATTTAGGTGGTATCCTTCCAGCCATTTTTCTGTGCACATATTAAAAATATTACTTTTTTACCAAAGTAGTTACATGTAATACAATGGACATAAAACTTAAGTAATATAATGTAAATGCAAATTCCCAGTGGCAAAACCTCACAACACACACACAGCAATGTGCTGGGTGTGACCTGGGCAGAGGTGGCTGTGACAGCAGACTGGGAAATGCTGCTCCTAGCACCACCATCTTTATTTTGGACACATGCTGAGAGTCTGGACATATTCCAGTCCTCCAAGGATGCTATCTTGGGGGTTTCATTTCTTTGGGACAGAGATGTGATGACTTACCAGATGTGTGGTTTCTCAAAAGTTGTTCCACCCTGGCTGTACTCTGTCTGTAGAATAGGGATGACCACAGCCATCTCATAGCTCCTCAAAGAGACACCAGAGAAACGAAGATAAGTGAGGTGTCACCAGCCAAAGTGCTTCAAAAGGATAACGCACTGTGTCAAAGCCCAGAGGAGGCTATGTGTGACTTTGCCTCAGACACTCTTGCTGGAGTTCATGAGGTGCCCTTGTCTCCCCCACTTCCCTCCCCCCACCCCGTGTGCTCCAGCTGCCCCACGGATGAAACCGTCCTCGTGCATGAGAACGGGAAAGACCACAGGGCAACCTTCCAATTCAATGCCTTCCGGTTCCAGAACATCCCCAAACTGTCTAAGGTGTGGTTACACTGCGAGACGTTCATCTGTGACAGTGAGAAGCTCTCCTGCCCAGTGGTGAGCCACCCCTCCCCGGAACGAGAGTGTTACCTGAGGCTGGGGGTGGGGGGGAGCAGTATTTGAGAAGCTGAGTTTTTTTTTTTACCTGGGAAATTATCACTAGACCCTGTAGGTGTGTGCTGAGGACTTTCTGGAGGAAAGGATGCTGAGGGTGGGAGCAGATGTCCTATGTGGTTCTGACCCGCCACCAACAAGCTACATGGTCTGGCCCATGTCACTTAACCCCTGAGCCTGGTTTTGCCATCTTTAAAGATAGAGCGGTGATGAGTAAAGGCAGCCCTTCTCTTCAGAGAGCAGTGTTAGGGAAAATGAAAGCAATAACAGACATGGAAATGCTTTGGAAAAGTTAAAAGGGTAAGGGAAATTCAAAATCCAGGTGATAGCAGTAAGCTCTGGATGGAAGGCAAAGGTACTTTTAGTCTTGACTTACCAGCCTGAGGGTCCATCTCTGGGACTTGTGATGGGCCAGAGAGATGCTGTAGGAATTCCCATATGAGATCACAGTTGTTCTGATCACCTGAGAGAAAGGGCCCAGCTTCCCAGACGCAGGGTGGTCAGTTTCTCTTCTGTTTCTCCCCCAAGAAGTTGCTGCAAGATCAATCAACATGCAGAGTGAATTCAGGTGGGAGATAGTTTTCCATTGAGACCTGGTGTGAACCTGGTCCTTAGAGCAGTGGTTCCAAAGTGCAGTCCACGCAGCTTCAGCATCACTTGGGAACTTGTTAGGTGTGGTTGCAAATTCTTAGCCTCCCACCCCAGATCCACCTGATTCAGACACTCCGGGTGGGCCCAGCCATCTATGCTTTAGCAAGCTCTTTGGGTAATTCTGAGGCATGCTCCAGTTTGAAAAACACTGCCTTAAGGACCTCAAAGTGCTTAATTCCAAACTATTACCTCCTCCAGTCTGTTTGGACCAGAGACCTCAGTGAGGAGGGACACAGTGTTTGTGAAGAGGGTACCTGCTCACCTGTAGTGACCAACAGAAATAAGATGATAATCTCTATTTCTATTGATTCCTATTTGGCCAGACAATAGTCACTTATGTGCACGAACAGATAAAGGGAAGGCAGTAGAGAAACATTTAACTGTTCCTGGAAGGATAATCATTGTTATTACCTTCAAAAAATGAAAATGAACCAGAACACATTTTGCAGGTGTCCACATCTCAAACCACTCTGAGAAGAGTAACTATGGGCAGAAGTCTTACTTCTCATCAAAAGAAAGTGTCAGTTCCTTCCCACACTCTATGTGGATTTGTTCCAGCTTGAAGAGTTCACGATGGAAAGATCTCTTCCTTTTTTTCAAGTCAGAGAAGGGATGAAATACATCTCTCTCTTGGTTATAAAAGAATAAGGGAACTGGTATCTGAGGTCTGGGGAATTTTGACTCCATCAAGTTTGTGACTTTTGAAAAAAAAAATCTCTTTTCTCTCCTGTGTTTGTTTGTCATCCCACCTCCGCCCTCCCCTCCCCTTGGCTTCTGCTGGGTCTCCAGACTTGTGACAAGCGGAAACGCCTCCTCCGGGACCAGACTGGGGGCGTGCTGGTGGTGGAGCTCTCCCTCCGTAGTAAGCTTCTCTGTTTTCCAAACGGTTGCCTTCACGTCGGGCTATGTCCACAGGCACGGCCAGTTTGAGCATTTTCACTGAATTGCCAAACCAGTTGTGCCTGTAGACACAACCTTTACCTGCAACGAGTCTCCCCACCTGGGGGCGGTGGGGAGGTTTGTTAATTACCCTGAAAAGCTGGGCTTGTGGCTGCAATTCCAATGCCCTCCAGGAACTAGGAAGTGAACTTCCAGACCCAGCGCCCAGGCAATAATAATAGAAAACGAAGCTACTGGGGCATCCAGGGCAAGTCAACAAACCAGTAAAGGAGCAAGCCTGCCCTGGGTTGGCACTGGGGTTTCAGAAATAAAGGAGCCCCATATGGGTCTCATCTTCTAGAATGTACCATCCAGCAAAGAGAGAGATGCTAAATGCTAAGGGAAAGGGAGATGACTGTTCATCGGGGTAGGGGAGGCAAGGTCTATGGGAATGGACAGTGGGCAACTCAACCTAGTCAGGCTTAGGGAAGACCTCTGTGGGTCGTCTTGAAGTGTGGCCCTCAAGGGGGCTGTGACATCAAGGGTGGGCAAGCCTGTGGCAAGGCTGGCGTCACCAAACTCTGGCCAGGAACCCAAACCCAGTCACTGCCTGATTTTGTATGATCTTCAAGCTAAGGATGGTTTTTACTTTTATATGGTTGAAAAAAATCAAAACAGTATTTCATAACACTCAAAAATTACATGAAATTCAAATTTCGGTGTTTCTACAGAAAGTTTAATTGGAACATGGCCACACTGGTTCATTTAGGGGTTGTCTCCACCTGCTTTCAACCACCTCAAGTGGTTGCAATAGAGACCATGTGGTCTGTGAAGCTGAAAATATTTACTATCACCTGCTGTTTCCAGAAAGTTTACTAGCCCCTGCTATAGAGAGCTGAGAAGAGAATGGTGAGATGAAGCCTTGTCAAGCCTGCGAGAAATTTTGTCCTAAAGGCAATGGGGAGTCGGTTGGTTTAATCAGGGGAAAATCAGTCAGGTTTGTGTTTTAGGAACACAGCTTCTCCCTCTGTGATATTTTCTTAAAGCTTCTGCATTTTCTCTTTACTCACTACAGGCAGGGGATCTTCTGGTCTCTATAGCTTCTCAGGTAAGGAAAAGAGCTCCATGCAATGTTTTTAACAGGCAGATGTGTGTTTCAAAGGGGCTTCCCAGGTGGCGCTGGTGGTAGAGAACCCACCTGCCAATGCAGGGTTTGATCCCTGGGTCAGAAAGATCCCCTGGAGGAGGGCATGGCAATCCACTCCAGTAATCTTGCCTGGACAGAGGAGCCTGGCAGGCAACAGTCCATCAAGTCGCGAAGAGTCAAACACGACCAAAGCGACTTAGCATGCACATGTGTTTTTTTGTTTGTTTTGTTTTTTTAAATTATTTTTTATTGAAGGATAATTGCTTTACAGAATTTTGCTGTTTCCTGTCAAACCTCAAAATGAATCCACCATAGGTATACATATATCCCCTCCCTTTTGAACCTCCCTCCCATCTTGCTCCCCATCCCGCCCCTCTAGGTTGACAGAGTCCCTGTTTGAGTTTCCTGAGCCATACAGCAAATTCCCGTGTTTTAAAAGAAGCTTACCTTTGGTTCCTTAAGAATTAAAAGGTATACTTTAAAGCACATCTGAATGAGGTGGAGGGGGATTGAAGGTAGAGGTCTCTCTCCAACCAGCCCCTGAGCTTGGAAGGGAGGGAGGAGCTGGGGACAAGTTGGATGAAGCAGAATGGGATCCCTACCCCCAGCCCCACCAAGTCTGAGCAAAGACATCACCAGGTGGTTTCTTTGGGGTTTCTGCATTTGGAGAGCTTGAGTTTTCAATGATCTGTTCATTCAACAAATATTTCTAGTCCCTTCTGTGATCCTGGCATCATGAACTGATTGACCTTGAGCCATGACCTCACCCGTGCATCCTCCAGTTTCCTCTCTGAAGCTGGGTTAATAATTGCCCGTCCCATACACAGAAGTTGTGTGGATTAACTATTATAGCTAAGAGCCCTAAACAATGCTCAGCATGCAGCAAACATCCAGTAAATATCAACCATAATTACTGACTCTGTACCAGGCACTCTTCTAGGTGGTGTGACTGTCACAGTGAACAAAGCAAGCAGGGCTCCTGCCCTTCCTAATATGTGTGAAGTGGTGTGGGTGGGAGCTGAATAGTGATTTAGACAGCAGCCCTAGAAGCCTCTTAGAGGAAGAAGATCTCGACTCTGTACCAGGCACTCTTCTAGGTGGTGTGACTGTCACAGTGAACAAAGCAAGCAGGGCTCCTGCCCTTCCTAATATGTGTGAAGTGGTGTGGGTGGGAGCTGAATAGTGATTTAGACAGCAGCCCTAGAAGCCTCTTAGAGGAAGAAGATCTCATCAAATGAGGAGGAGGAGGTAGCTATGCGAGAAGATGGGCAGGACAGTTCTATTTATTCATAAACTCACAGATGTTAGCTTTGCTCTCACAATTACAGGAAATCGTGCAAATCAATTCTTCATGATACCCAGATTCTCATTCTTAAAGGAAGTTCTACAGCTAACACCATACAGTGAAAAGCACCATCACTATATTATTTAAGTTCAGGTTCTCATTTGTCAGAGTTCCATTTTCTGAGCTTATCTGTTGGGTTCTTTGCACTGATGAAGGTGAGCTATGGAAACCATGGAGGATGAAACAATCTATGTACAGAACGTGCAGAGTTTTATGAAAACCCACTCAACGCCCTTGAGTGTACCCTTTGGTGGTGACTCTCTTGCTGAGTTTTCCTTGCTCCTTGTCGAACTGTTTCTGTCTCCTTTCCTGTCTGGTCCATAGATGTGCTCTATCACCTCATCGTGATGCTGGGGGTTTGCACTGTGTTATAAGGGAGAGCTGGGCAGGCAGCTGCAGCACCAAGACCATCTCCTCTGTCAATGACAAACCCACACTTATTGTGCTGCCAAAAAGAACAAACAGAAGGCCATATCGTTGGGGAGCAGAGAAGAACGCTTCGCCAAATATGTGTTCCAGTGATCTTTGTGAATTTCAGTGATCGTTTTTTCTTTGGCGCCCCACTTCCTCCTGTGACTTCCTGTGGCTCTTAGGTTCTGCCGTCCCTCCCCTGCAGCTGGCGGGGGAGTCTCCTTTCCCCAGAGTCAAGACGGGGCTGCAGTGGACTCCTTTGACAGTTATGGACTCCTTTGAAAGTTATTCTAATTTTAAACGAGTAGCAACCAAGCACAGCTGAACATTTTGAGGAGATGGTAGAGAAGAAGCACCAAGTCAGCACTGGGGACAGAACGCGCAGAACAGCCAGCTCTGCCGAAGGGGCCTTTGTCATCAAGGCTGTACAATTCTTATCTAAGGACCAGGGTTGAGCCACCAGGCAGGGGTTCTAATCTTTCAAGTGATGATGTGGAAATCAGAGCAGAAACGTTTATTTTGCTCCAGACTGAATAGTATGAAGGAAAATTATTCTTGAGAAATCCCCATGAGTGCTAACCTAATTTTTTTTTTTACTGTAAAGTTTTAAAATATGTATAAACATTATGTAGGCAGACACTCACTATGTTTATAGCTGATATAGACTTCTAAGATGAGAAGAAAATGACAAATTGAATAGGACTCAAGCTGCAAAAAGAATAAAACGTTAGCATTAGTTTCACGTGATAATACAGCATTGCCTAAACGAAACTGCTGCTTGCGACATGCCTCGGAGTGACCACTGTGACAGGTTCTCTGCAGCTTGGCAATCACATCCTGCTATGCCTTGTGATGCTCAAGGCTCTCACTATTTTTATTCACTCTGCTAAGAAATCTTGATTCAAAGAATGGTCTGACCTCATTTAGCCTTGACGGCGACATTTAAGCCCGTATCTGTTTTTATCTCACTAACCTGTGATCGTTCAAATGGAACCAACAAAACATCGGAAACATAAATGCAAATAAAATGAAAACAAATGGCCAGTGAGACCATGTGGTGTCTGATGCTGAGAGCACTGCCACTCCAGTGACCCAGAAAACGTTGAGAGGAATGATTTATACGGTCAAACAAAGGAAAACTGAAAGAAGTTGTCCTGGTAGAGAATCGGCAAATCCCAGAAAATATATTGAGGACCCCAGTTTGAGGCTAGCAGCTGGGATGTCATTGGAAAAGCCTGAGCCTTAAATTCTGTTCTTTGTCTTGTATAGATTTGGGCTTATCGTTGGAAAACGTGTCAGCTTGTATCTCTGCATTTAATGTATTTGAGAAGTTTTAAGATCTGTAGTTTGACGGTTCTTTTAAATGGTGTTAATGAACTCAAAAATTAAGCTAATTCTAAAATCTCTGGAGACACAGCGTGCGTGTTTAGGAATAGGTTACATTAAAATAAGTTGATGTAGTCGAAACTGGTCTCAAAGCTGATACTCCAACCATTTGGGATCTCTTCTTCCTATAAATTGAGAATTTTTGTAGCTAGCCTTTACTTTTTGAAGTAAAGAAAATTTATCAATTCTAGTCAAAAACTCTTTTAATAGCATACTCACAGCCATAATCACAAATCCTTGGCTGTCAGAGTAAAACAATGTTGTGGTAGTTTTGCTTTGTTTTATCATAATGTTTAATGATCTTGTATCTCTTTGTGGTGCTATGGAATAAATAAAATGTCTTAAAGTAAATAACCAATGACTATAGCTTACAGTGTTAATATACCATGTTGATAGCCAATTCTTCAATCCACTCTGGGGTTTCTATGAGTAGAACTTCTTAGATTCATGTATATTCCACTGGTGTTCAATCATTTTATCCTACATTTGCATTTCAAAAATTCCAATATTAGGTTTCTGTGCAAGGAGGTGGAGCCATTTCACATGATGAATGTTTGGGGGAAAAGTTTTTGTGGCCATCACTGTCTCTAAGGCCTTCATGTCTCAGTAGCAACTGCATGTGTTTAAACTTGAAGTTAACTAACAGGTCTATTATATTTGGTTGTATGTTTCATGTCTCACAACTTCTCTATCACTAAGAGAAAGCCACTCTCCAAACATTCTCTCTTGCAAATTCCCGCTAGTACTGAACAAAAAATAGACATTGAAAGAAGGAGGGAATAATAATTTCCCCTTTAGGCATCCTTGGTTGATACAGAAACAACCTGGATACAGATTTTGGGAAATTGCTGTTATCGAAATTCCTGGTTATGAGTCCTAAAGATATCTTTCTCTCTTGAGTAATTCAAAGGATATATATAGAGAGAGACATGGACATATACACACACAGATATATACTGAGTGTACACGTGCACAGAAATCTCTACCTATTGGTCAACTGATAGATACAGCTATACCTATAGCTATAGAGAGAGAGAGATAGAAAGATGTATGTATATATTCAGTATATGTGTATATATGAATCTATGTGTGTGCATGTGTATGTATATATGTGAATGTGTGTGTGAATATGTATATGCAGGCACATGTATATGTGTGTATATATATATATATTATATATATATGTTCTCCAGGCATGTGTGTGATTGGATGCCAAATGTTCGTATCATAATGTTTGATGAAAAAGGCAGAAGTAACAAAGTCTTTACTATGTGAACATAACTGTGTAAGCTTGTGTTTACACAAGCTTGCAGGCTGGTGCTGGAAGGGAACAAACATCCACACTTGATATAAATACAAAGACTGGACAATAATAGTTGATTATCACATCCCACCCCATCCCTGTGTATCATTTTCTAATTCTCTTTCAATGCACCAATATTGGGTTTCTCAGTTACTTCCGTTCTTTTGTACATACCTCTATTAGTCCTTAATACATTGCATTACTAGTATGCTTCCTCTCTTCCAGTAAACTGAGAGCTAAAGATCACAGAAAGTTTCATATTTTCTTGTGTCTCCCAGTGTGGTACATGGCACAGAGTAAGTACTCAATAAATGCTCTCTGAATTAATGAAATGTTCATAAGGATGGATAGATACATGGGTAGATGAATAGATGGATATGTGAATGAATGGATGGGTGGATGGGAACTGGCCAATCTCTCTGAGAGACCTCAGAGCAGAGGCTGCCTTGTTTGCTTTCATGATGGAACAAAGTGCTAGCACTCAGAAGCCCTGATCCCAAACAAGGGAAGAAGGTGTAAGGCATGAGGAGACAAGTTTTGGCCCACGGTCTCCATGCTGAGGTAGCTCCATGTTTCGGGCATATAAATGCCTCTTCCCTCTCTTCTTCTAAGCATCAGTCAAGAGCTTTCAATCCTTGATGCTGAATGGCTTTGGAGAGGAGCAAAACCCACCACGATGAAAATGGTATTGTGGCGTCTATGAAGGTCCCAGAATTCAGCTGCTCACCTCTGGGCAGGAGAGTTCTGCTGATGGGAATGCTTAGGCACTCAATGGAGCTGGGTTACTGTTTGTAAAGCTCTTCCCTCGGTGCCTGGATAGTGTCCATCTTCCTGAAGAAAGGCAGGAATTCCACCAAACCTTTTGTCAAATTTGGTATTAAATGTTCCCATCCCACCAAAAAGCCCTATACAGAGCTCAGAAATATCTCCACAAAGGCCACTCTGAGGTCAAGCGAAAAAGAAAACATTCCTCTTTGGTTTTCACATCTTCAGTCCTGGAAACTCAATAGAAAAAGACTCAAAGAGGACATATCATTCAAGTTGCTCTGCCATTTTCAGCGGCAGCCGCATGGAAGATAATCTGGATGCGAGGAGTTTCACGGAATTTAAAAAAAAAATACTGTAAATGCATCAGTGGTTCAGTAGATCTATTGCAAAACCCATAAAAACAACATGGGGCCCCATTCTTTTTGTAAAGAGGGGATTACCCATGGCAGAATTGATGGGTTCACCTTTTCTCCTGGAGATTAAAAAATTAAATACTTCATAAATGAATTTTAAAAATCCTACTTAAAATTCAAGCCTCGATTCTGTCCTTTGTTCAGTGGATAGGAAAGAAATTAAGCAATAAATTGAGAACAGGATATTATGTATTTGGAAGGCACAGTGCTCACAGGAAGTAAAGCCAGGCCTTCCAGCCAGAGTGAGGGGGTTCTGCCTGCCGGGGTGGCCTAATTCTGTTGGATTTCAGTGATTCACACCTCAGATAGAGCTTCAGCCTAGAAAACATTCCTGAGATGCCTTCAGCTGTGGGCTTCTATGTGCCTGCATTCTGATTAGCCGATAAGGATAATAAACACTAAAGGTTAGGGAGCAGGAACTTTGCAAAGGGGGGCAGGTCCCTGGCTCCAGGCTTCATTCTCCAGCTTTCTCCTTCCCCAGAATGAAGTTGGATTCACTGCCAATTTGCAAGCTAATGGGCTGGAAACTTCTGGCAGGAAGGCAGGCTCACTGGCAGGTCTGGGAGCAGTAGCCCTCGTCCCCCAGGAAATGAGGTCACTGTATGCAGTTCATCAAACTCCAGGTTTACTCCAGGCCACAAGACTCCATATTAAAAAGCAGAGACATTACTTTGCCAACAAAAGTCTGTCTAGTCAAGGCTATGGTTTTTCCAGTGGTCATGTATGGATGTGAAAGTTGGACTATAAAGAAGGCTGAGTGCTAAAGAATTGATGCTTTTGAACTGGGGTGTTGGAGAAGACTCTTGAGAGTCCCTTGGATTGCAAGGAGATCCAACCAGTCCATCCTAAAGGAAATCACTCCTGAATATTCATTGGAAGGACTGATGTTGAAGCTGAAACTCCAGTACTTTGGCCACCTGATGTGAAGAACAGACTCATTGGAAAAGACCCTGATGCTGGGAAAGAGTGAAGGCAGGAGGAGAAGGGGACGACAGAGGATGAGATGGCTGGATGGCATCACCGACTCAATGGATATGGGTTTGAGTAAGCTCCAGGAGTTGATGATGGACAGGGAGGCCTGGTATGCTGCAGTCCATGGGGTGGCAGAGTCCGACACGACTGAGCGACTGAACTGAACTGAACAGGACTCCAGGGTGCGCTGAGGCCAGCTAGATGGCTCCCCCTAGTGGGAGACAGACTCAACACCCTGGAACCGTAGGTGTGTGCTCAGTGGCTCAATCATGTCTGACTCTGCGACCCGATGGACTGTAGCCCACCAGGTTCCTCTGCTCATAGGATTCTCAAGGCAAGAATACTGGAGTAGGTTGCCATATCCTTCTCCAGGAGATCTTCCCAACCCAGGGATCGAACCCTCATCTCCTGCATCGGTAGGTAGGTTCTTAACTACTGGGCCACCTGAACCACAATCCCTAAACGGGATATTTAAGGCACCCCCACGGACTTCCCTGGGACCCCACAAACACCTCTGAAGAAAATACTCACCTCAGAAGATCTCTGGGACTTCAGCTTCTTCCTCAGTAAATTCGGGGAGTGGAATAGTGAAGTCTTCTTTGCCTTTCAACCAGAAGGTGGTTTGTTTTCCTTTGCCCTGTGGGATGTCAAGGAGAGCTGGTGAATCTCAGAGCAGGAGAGGCTACCTGTCAAGTGTGGTCTCTCAGGAGACAACTCAGGTCACTCTTGCTGGCTTCCTGAGAATCATGTCTGTAGCCCAAACTGCAACCACGCAGGAGCTGCCTCGGTAAGAGAGAAGCTTCATTACCAATGAAATCATGATCCTGTCCTTGGACTTGGCTCATAAGCCCAGATGGACACTCAGCAAATGGCCTAGGGGGTGAGCGCCAGTGGAGCTAAGTCTGTTGAGAAGAAAATCTTTTAAAGTAATAATAAAATCTGTTGAGCTCTTACCACGAGTAGGGCACCAGGTGAAACACCTCACATACAGGTTCACAATTAACCCTCATGCCATGTGAGTGTTAGTCTTATCACTGTTCCCATTTTACAGATGATAAAACCAAGCCCCCAAATCAGACAGCTGGGAACTAGTGGGGACAGGATTCATAGCTAGGTCTACACTGCTGCCATCTAAAAAAAGCTTCCTCTTACCTGACATTAGATGACGCCAGAGCCAGGCTTAGTAAACTGAGGAGTTGAAGGTACCCCCCCCCACTTCACTTCTTTCCCTGGACCCTGACATTCACTCAAGCTCCCAAAGTCCTAGTAACCACTCACCACCTCCACTGTGAACATCTCCAAGATGTGAGACATACTACCACCCCCAGAAAGGCAAGGTTTATCAAAAAGAAGAGGAGGTTTCATGATACATTTCAGTGATGGGCTGAGAGCCAGCATGGAAAGAAAGGCAGAGGGAGAGGGAAGAGATACTGAGATGTGTAGAGATGAGATGAGGTCTAAGTGCCCCCAGACCAATAGGCTTCCATTACCTCCACCTGGGCACTTTAGACTCAGGAGAAAGGAAGTAGAAGAATTTGGGCCTGATTATTCCTGGGTTGCATTTGCTGTTGCTTCTTGTGGGAGACTACTTCATTCTGGGGTGTTCAAGCAGAAGCCAGGAGACCAGTGCAGCAAAGAGGAAGGAGGCATCACACGAGAGGTTAGTCTAGGTGGGAGCCAAGGTCACAGATTCCATGTTTGACCATCGAGGCAACTATACAGCCCTCTCTGGAGGAAGACAGCTGGCAATCATGAGGGCTCCATGTGGACCTCAGTGATCTCCATGAACCAGGGCATGGAGACTCACTCATTACATCAAGTTCCTTGACATCTCTTTCTGGGACCCAAGTGGGGAAGGGTGTTTACAGTGGGCCTTGTCTTACCTTGACTGGAATAGTGCCTCTCTTTTGCAAAGCATACCCCCTCCCAATGCCAGCAGGATGCCGGCAGTACTCTGAGAGACCTGGATCCGGAGAGCTGCCAGAAACCAGTTACAGTCTAGTCATCACCATGGTTGTGAATTTCCTGTGGATGTCAAAAGTAGGGCAAGGGCTGAGGGAACACCTCACACTTGGCTCAAATTCTGGGACTGCCAGCACCTCTCATTAAGCAAATTACAGACAACATCTCCCACATCTGGGACACATGGGCTGGGAACCCCAATCGTACAGGCATTGCTCACACGCTGCTGGGTGTTGCTCAAGCTTTAAAAGTTTCAGTTTAGAAATAAGACCGAACTGACTCCATATGCAAGTTGGCATTGCTGATGGATGGAGGTCAGCTGGGTTCCTCGGGCTCCCTGGGATGGTACCAAAACTGAGATGTACCACTGAAAATGTCCTTTGTAACTTGAACTGCAAATAAGGTCAGGCTTGGAGCCTACATCAGCACTTCCAATTTCATATTTTATGCTTGAACTCTTAACTTACAAGCTAAGACATTGGTTTAAATCTGGATTTGGGAACTCGCTTGATTAACTAAGACAACAAAGTAATCAGGGAGGAAAAGATTTTTTGTGTGTGTCTTATGTGCTGTGTAAGATTTACAAATTCAAAAGAATGTTAATCTAAATTTTTTAATATTTAAATCACTGAATAATTAGTTTTTCCAGTTGATAAATGTCTCAGTCAATAAATGGCATATATATGTCTAGCAATAATCGGTGCAATAAAACTACTCTAAAGCAAAAGAATTTGATGTTCCCCAGAGCTCCTGGCCATAGATTTCTTTGGTATCACCAAAACTATACATCAAGTTTGGCACATGCTACTGACAGGCCAAATTCTGCCCACCACCTGTGTTTGCAAATAGTTTTATTGGAACATAAATACACCCAAAATTTACAGGTTGCAAACTGCTGCTTCTGCATGACAACAGCAATTATGTAGTTGCAACAGAGATTATGGCCGGCAAAGCCTGAAATACTTACTCTCTGGTCCTGCTCAGAAAGTTTGCCAACTCCTACTCCTCATTTAAATGATCTTACCCTATGTGTACCTGACTGTTGAGGATAGAAAGTCTTAGAAGGAGCTGTCACGTGTGTTTACAGGGCTCCATCAAGAGCTCAGTGCAAAGCCTTATCTACAAAGCTTGCAACCAGTGTTGTCTAAAGTGGATAATGATCTCATCCTTTAGATGGAAAAGAGTAGACAAAATGCAAATGGTCTTCTAAAAATACTCTCTGGTTAAAGATAGGGGACCAGAGGGACAGCGAGCTTGGGTTTGCAAAGTGCTGTAAACAATACCCACGCAAACTGCTGTTTTCCATTCTGGACGCCACGTTTACGGTGTCTCCAAACAGGCAGTATCTGGGCATGGTGATTCCCACCACACCAGCCACCATGGGACTTGCAAAGCCAAGGACAGAGGGGCACAGCCAGTCCACAATGCACATCCAGTCAACAAATGTTTGTCAAGTACTCTCTTGGGACAAAGTTTGGCAACAGATTTCAAGGTTTACAATGAGGCAAACTACGGAATTCACAGACTCTGAATGGAAAGCAACATAATCAATTGTTATGGGTTGAATGTTTGTGTGCTCCCCCTTCACATTCACATATTGAATCTCTAAACTCAATTCGATGGTATTAGGAAGTGAGGCCTTAAGGTGGTAATTAGAGGAGGTCATGAGTATAGGGCTCTTTTGATGGGATTAGTGCCCTTGTAAGAAGAGGAAGGGGGCTTCCCAGGTGGCACTAGTAGTGAAGAACCCGCCTGCCAATGGAGGAAACATGAGACATATGTTCGATCCCTGGGTCTGGAAGATCACTTGGAGGAGGGCATGGCAACCCACTCCAGTATTCCTGCCTGGAGAATCCCAGGGACAAAGGAACCTGGTGGCCTACAGTCCATGGGGTCGCGAAGAGTCAGGCATGACTGAAATGACTTAGCCCTGAAATGAACAGGAAGAGACACCAGAGTTCTCTCTCTTTTTCCACATGCGGATGCAGCCAGAAGGCACTCTGCAAGCTTGAACAGGTAGAACACACCGTGGTAGAATCCTTGAGCTTAGCCTTTCCAGCCCCCAGAACTGTCAGAAATGTGTGTCGTTTAAGCCATCCAGTCTATGTATGGTATTTTAACAACCAGGCTGACTAAGACATAAATTCATGATGATGTTATTCATGTACACAAAGCATCAGTGGCAGAAACATAGGAGTGATTAATCCTGGAGAGGAGTCGGGGTCTATTTTAGTTAAGCTGTGGAGGAGAGGGAGGAGAAGGTCTGGCTACCATAATTTGCAGGGTCCAGTCTCAAATGACAATAAGGGATCTTCCGTTCAAAAACTATCAAGAATTTCAAGACAGTGACAGAATAGCATTTAATCAAGTGCAGGTCATCTATTCCCAAGTCACAGGCCCGTGAGTTTGATAAAAACAGATCAAAGGGCATTTGATGGTGAGGCGTGGAGGAAAAGCAGCCCAAAATAACTGTTCTGGTTTGGAGGCTCCTCCTTTTTGGGGCTAAACACCTTGGAATCCTTTGTGTGTCCTTGTTATTACCAAGCAATCTGGCTAAGTAGAAATACACAAGCAAAGATGATTCAATCTTTTCTTTCCCCCTGAGGATATTACCATTTGGTTTCGGGGCTTCTGAAAGCCTCGGGTCTAGGGTGTGAATTTAGAACTATCTGCTGCTGTATCTGGGCCGCAAGGCCACCTGCCCTTAGTGCTGTCTCCCTGTGTGGAGGCCAATCCGGAGCCTCAGCTTCTCCCTGGGCATGTGCCCAATCCTGAAGTGGATGGTGGCACCAAGGAAGTGCAAGGACATCGTGGCAATCTCGTCCACGTGTCGGATTCCATTGCAGACGGGAAGTCTGCTAGCCAATGTATGCATCCCCAATGGTTTCATCCTGAAAACAAAGTAAGAAAGCGGCTTTGTGTTCTTCCCAAGGGAGGCTGGGGGTGAGGGGATGAGTGCGAGGCAAGGCCCCTCGTTACTGACCCTGCTTTGGGCCCCATCCTTGCAAGGGTCGCACTCCATGACCTCCACACCATCCAAGTCCTAGCATTTCCTCAAGGTCCTACCCTTGTCCTGTTTTCTCCACAAAGCCTTCCTTCCCTGACCCTCTTCCCCACAGTCATGGCCTTCCCTTCTGAAATCTGAGGCTGCCGGTGACCGTATTCCCCCAACCCAAGTTCAAAACTAGTTAGGCACACAGCAATACACTGATGGGGCACACCTTGAAAGATCACCTGGATCCATCAAGGACAGTCCTTGGAATATCTTCACTTCACATAAGGGCTCTTAGGTACCATTATGCATAAGATTATGCTATACAAAATATATAAATGTAGGCAGCCGCCTTCTTTTTCCCTAATCCTCCTAATAAAATCATCTTTCAGATCCTTCACTCACAAGAGAGAATAAATGACAAGCATTAAGTATAAAGTTACAGCTCCTTTCAGATCCATCTGCATTTCCGCAGATTCCAACGACAATGGTAAAGGTGAAATTTTAGGCCTTAGCCAGGCAGTAAGAACACGTCTGCCTCCTGGTGACACTGAAATTACCCAACATCAACAAGCACACAGGTCGAACTGCTTCTAGGCTACCTCACCGCACCATGGGCACAGCCTTTAGAAATACAAACTGATGTGAGCATCAGCTGATGCAGAACGTTGCTGAGAGGAAAACACTAAGAGGCAATCCCAGAGGAGGATCTTCTAAGCAGAGCAGCTTCTGTTTTTGTTGGGTGAATGCGATCTGCTCTTTGTGATCGTCTGTACTACCTTTCCATCCACTCTTGAATGGGGGCTACATCCTTGGGGAACTTTGGGGGAACACCACTGAGGACGTGTTGCCAGAGGACATGATTACGTTGCCCCAAGTCTTCCTGATCCAGGACCACAGGCAGAGAGCCCTGCAATCAGAGGTCAGAGCTGATGAGCTTGTGGCTGCCTACCTGGTGTGTATGAACACAGGCATCCTGGAGCTCTGGCCCCACCAGAAAACATATAAGGTGGCCTTGTCATTAATGAATGAAGCCCAATTGTCAGTTTTTGTTCTCTTCCCCTGCAAAACTCATCTTTCATTCTAGGTGACCTTGTTCATACATCTCCAGAGTAGTAGTACTAGTCAGGCAGTTGCTATCTGACCTTTAGTTATGAGTCTGATAATCTAAGCTTGAATTGCTAAAGATCACAGTAAAAGAAGTGAGACACACCGGATTCAAAGACAGTGAGACATACCGGATTCAAAGACTTTAAAGGGGAGTAAATGTGAGCCTCTGTGAATATGAAAAAATAAATATTCAGGAGGGAACTGGAGGAATTAGCCAGTAGAAGGTCAGTGCCTGTTTTAGAAATGTGTTTACTGTGAGATAAAATAATGGAAGGAAACAGAGGGAACAGCTGATGATTCTTGACAAGCACCTACATCTGTGATGAATCAAGCCCTTTTCCAAGAAAACAAACAGGAATCAAATATTGAGTTTCTGCCGTGAATTGAGATAGACTACCAGCCTAAAATAGAGCCTTCCTCCTGGCTGATGTCTTGGGCTGGATTCATCTTCATTCATGCCCAGTGGGGGACAGTTACAAGGATCATGTGTGCCCCCACGACCCAGGAACCAGGTGTCTCACCTTATACATGTCATAAGTTTTAATGATGTGATCAAATAACTGTACAAGTCATTAAGGAGCTTCACAACTTGCGGTGGGGGGGGTGGTGCTGAGAGAGCAGAGTTTTGTGAATCCAACAATGTCAGAGAAAAAGACTGTCACGGACTCAAAATGCTCTGGTTCCACGGACCTTCCGGCTACAAGCTGCTCTCCAATGAAGCTGAAAACAGAGAATGAGGATGTTTTTGAATAGTATCTTATTCATATTGTCTCCTACACATCCCTACAAAGTCTCCCTGGTAGATCTTTTTTGCTTCGGTGCATTAGATTTTTGGTTAACAAGAATCCATCTTCTAGAGGGAATTTTCTGACACCCATCTCTCAGCCTGCATTTTCTCTAAAGAGATATATTAATTGGTAGGTTTAAATTTGGGGAGGAGTGAGGAGCAGGTCACATAAATGCCTTTTCAAAAAGATTTTCTCCCTGAGGGAACTGCATTTTCTCCTACTGGTTATAGAGTTGATTGGAAAGACTCAGCCTGCAGATGTGGAAACAATTGTAAACACTCATCAATTCATAAATTAACATTTTTGCTTCTATCAACCAATCTCACATTAACACATTCAAATTGCCAACCCCCTTTCTTTGCCAAGACACACAGAAGGGTACAGGAATTTTAAGAGCAGATGCTCTGTCAAGCATTCAGAGTGTCCAGGTGATAACAGCCAAAAATGAAGCAAGTTTTGAATCTGTAGTAGTGCATATTGTGCAAAGTATTTGGACAGACATATAATATAAATAATCTGATAGTGAGGGACAGGGAAGCCTGGCGTGCTGCAGTCTCTGGGGTCCCAAAGAGTGGGACACGATTCAGCGACTGAACAATAATCTGAATGGACGGAGAGTATTGGACTCATGAAGCTAGGGCACCATCTAGTGGTCTCCTCCTATTGCTGCATTCACTATATTCCATCTTTTACAGATCTGTATTCTGTAATTCCCGTAGATTGGAGGGCATTTGCTTCTGTCTCCCTTTACAAGATGTACCAAATTACACACAGAATGCTTGACCCATTTTAGAAGAGCCTAACATTCTCTTAGGAAAAGAACAAAGGAAATTTTCTCTCCACGTGGAGCCTCCTTAAATAGCAATGGTGTTGCTTCCTGGTTCTTTTGTCAAGGCCCCTGGAACTTTGGAATACCTGGGCAGCATTGCAGACAAAAGCTGATCCACTTTCCTCTTCTCGGCCATCAGCTGGTTGGTCCTCTCTTCCACCACCTCCTCCAGGTGGTTGACGTACACTTCCAGCTTGCTCATCACACTGTCTAGTACATTCACGCAGCTTTCAAAGAACCCAGAGATTTACATCTTTGTCCAAGAACTTTAGGGCCACAGTGGAACACAATATCCAAGTATACATTCCAAGACAACATGTCTTGCCCTTGAGGGTTGCCAATGGACAGCAGTGAACTGACGATGGCCACAGGCCTCTGGGAGGACAGCCCATCTTTCACCAGCCCTGTGATCTTGAACTGCCCCCGTCAGTCTTCGGAACCTCAGTTTCTTCATCTGAGAAATGAGGATAATAATATATACTTCCCAGGGTCCTTCGGAAAATTCAGGGAAGCAGAGAGTACTAGGGCTGTGTCCGCTCCCCAGCGGGCACTGAACAAACAGTAGCCGTCACTGCCCTCGCCCCGCCTCTCTTCCCTACATGTTTCATGTCATTGTCATAGTCAGGCGGAAATGTAGGTTTCAGGATGAGTTGTTCTTTTCTCTTAGGATGGCAACACCAGATGTTTTCTTTTCTGGTGACAGCTATCAGGGGCATTTCTAGATCCTATAGGCTCTTGTTTTAGAGGCGTCTTCAGAGAAATCAAACAAATTTTTCATCTTTCACGTGAGGAGACTGAAGCTCTTATAGGAAATACACTTACCTTAACATTGGGGACCCTATTTTCTAAGTAAAAAGTATTCACTGACCTGAGACCTACTATTTAAAACTATTTTGATGTGGATAATGCAGAACACAGGGCTGTTCTGTTAACGTATAGTGAAATGGCCAAATTAGGAGTAGATGCCCAACTCCCATCCAGGCGTCTATCAACTCAAACTACTTCGCAAAGGCTGTGTCTTCTGACATTCAACGGGTCAAAAGATGACACAGTGACCCTCATGTGAAGCCACTACTGAGAAAATTATTCAAGAGGCATGAATAATTAAAGTCAATAACCTACTCTAAGTTTGGTGAATAATTTTTTTATCCTACCATCCAGTCCGAATGAGTGAGTCATAACCCCTGGAATGTTGGCTTGAAAAAGATTCTGAGGTCATATCAGAACTCCTTGAGAACGAGAGTCTTGATTGATAAGCAGTATCTGGGGTGGACAAAGGAGGGCAATGAAAGTCTGATCCATGTTTATATCATTTATGAAATAAAGGGAGAATTTACCACTAGACTTCAGCCAGCACGTGGCACAGTGCTTTGTATATGATGGGCACTGAATGACTATATGATGAAGGAAGAAAAGGAAGGGGGGGAGGGAGGAGGGAGGAAATAGAAGGAGGGAGGGAGGCACACAGAACCAATCATAGTCACAGAGCTTTGAAATTCTAATGGTTAAATAAATAGGAGTAAACCTCTGCTACACATCTAACTCACCCTCTGGGACTGGCTTCCTGTAAAGTCTTCTTGATGGAACAGAAAGTGGGCCTTTTCTCTGGAGCTTCATCCCAGCATGCCTTCACCATGACCACCATCTTTTCATCTCCCTTCTCCTCCGACAGGGAAGGTCGAAGTGGCTCAGAAGCCGTGGGGTCCATGATTCGGGGAATGATTTCTGAAATCCATTTGGAGTTTAGGTAGCTCAATGCCTGAGCTTTGGGCCATTGAGTATGCTTCACTTTAAACAGAGGTGTTTTCAAATTTACAAATTCAGTTGTTAAGCAAATCAAACAGGTTAAAATTTCAGAGAAATCTGAATATTTTACAAGAAATATTAGAGTTCTCCTGGAAAACGAGGACTCCTAATGTACACCCTTATTAATCTGATTTTTTTCTAATAAAACTTTTCTTGAAATGAAGGTATCTCCCTGTGATTTCAGGAGTATATATGCATTTGATACTAGAAACACCCGAAGTGTGCTTTATGAAATTTGCATTACTGGTAAAATTTTTCATAAAAGCTATTTTAACAAACAGTAAATTGTAACTAGTATGTTCTACCTCTGTGTCCAACTATGCAAACCTACTTTCTTTTACTTCCTCATTGGCTTCTACAGACTTTTATTAAACATTCTGGTTTGTAGAGGAAATAATATTTGACAACAATGTACATGTTTTTGTTATAAAAACACTGTGGGTGCGACAAAATGAATGAATCTTAAATTTTTTACTAAGTGTAAGAAGCCAGTCTGACAAGGCTATGTTCTATATGATTCTGTGTATATGATATCCCAGAAAAGGCAAAATTATAGACAGAAAATAGATCAGAAGCTGCCAGGAATTTGGGGAAGAGAAAAAGTTAAATAGGGGAAGCACTGGGGATTTTTTTATGGTCATGAATTATTCTGCACAAAATTGCGTTGGTGGGTCATGACACTGTGTATTTGCCAAAACCCACAGGACTTTACAGCAGAAAGAATGAGCCTCAAAGAATGCAAATTAAAAAATAAATCAGTTGGGAGACTGGCCAACTGCAAGACAGAGACCAAAGAATCTGTTTTACAAATGCGTGACATAACCTCATTGAAGGGGGAGGGGGTAAAGCACTGATGTAAGCCGCTTCTAAAATGAGTAGATAGGGACTTTCCTGGCAAGTCCAGTGGTTAAGATTCTGAGCTTCTGCTGTAGGGGACACTGGTTCATTCCCTGGTTGGGGAAGTTCCATGTGCCACTAGATATATTAAAAAAATAAAAAGAGTTCTCTTAAGGTGGTTCACTTCCTTGGTGGTCCAATGGTTAAGAATCTGCCTTGCAACGTAGGGAATGTTGGTTTGATCCGGGTCGAAAAAGTAAGATCCCACATACCACAGGGCAACAGAGCACACACGCTGCAACAAGAGATCCTGCATGACTCAATGAAGATTCTGCACGCCGCAACTGAGACTTAATGCAGCTAAATAAACAAATATTTAAAAATAAAATAAAATGAGTAGGGGTGGTAAGACTAAAGTCAAAAGGAAATATTCATAATCACTATCCTCTAGCTGGTAGGAATGCTTCTCCTGGAGGTTCAGATGAACAACTCTGATACTTGTGTAAACATATACTGGGATTGAACAAATAAGTAAACGGGTGGCAGATGGCGGGAGCCAGGATGCTCGCTATTGGAAAAGGAGGTTATGCATAAGTGATGGGGAGAGACTAAAATAAACAAACCATGTGATAATGACACTGGAGATGTCAACATGAACTCATGTTTTGCTTAATACAGATACAGGTGAGGAGATAATGATACGAATGTGTGTGTACACATAAGCTAGTATATACACACATATATCTTACTCTGTCTATTGAGAGGGGCTAGAAACAACAGCATGCCCATAGCAACAAGCACATCTAGCGTCCAGGTGTTCATTCTCCAATAAGGGAGTCAGGGCTTTTCAAAAAAAAAAAGCAGTTGACTCTAGTACTGAAGCAGGGAAAATCCAAGATGAGGCTAAAGCATCTTACACTATCAGAAACTAAGGAAGCATGAAATAAAACACCGCAACGGGTATATGTCAAAGATATACAGAATGCAATCGAAATGGAACGGTCAAAGATAAAACAATTTGAGCAACAAAATAAAGTAGGATTAGATAACTCAAAATATAAAATAACTATATCATATAATAAATTATATATACATATCATAAATGAAATATAATAGGTAATTGAATGAATAAATACAAGGGAGAGAATAGACAAACCTGTAGAAATAAATTCCAAATAACTTATGCAGATTGTTCTCCATTCAAGGTGGTGGAGCACACGTCCCTGTCCTTAGAGAGACCTTCACACAGTGACTTCTTTCTTAAGAGCAAAGTATAGGGAGAGAGGAAATCAAGTCCCAAACGTTAGTGTTAGTGGGCCTCAGAATCAACTGGGCAGCTAATTAAAACACAGATCCTGGGCGCATCCCTCTACTTTTCAATTCAAATAACCCTCCAGCTGATTCTGATGCCCATTAAAATGTTTGAGAGTGTGCGTGCTCAGTCGCTAAGATGATTTCGACTCTTATCGACCCCATGGACTGTTGCCCGCCAGGCTCCTCTGTCCGTGGGATTCTCCAGGCAAGAATACTGGAGTGGGTTGCATGCTGTGCCCTTCTCCAGATCTTCCTGACTCAGGGATCAAACCACTGTCTCCTGTGTCTCCTGCATTGGCAGGCAGATTCTTTACCACTGAGCCACCTGGGAAGCAGTAAAATGTTTGAGAACCATTGCTCTAATGTGTGCAGAGAATTGTTTCCAGGACCAGGATTTGTTTTCAGGGATGTAGGAGAAGTTAATGGAAGGGTGTGTTTGCCCATAAACTATGTCTCATTGTACTCTTCCTGCTTGTGGCCCTGTGTATCCATTGTCCCCTGTGACTGGCTCTCATTCAGCTTGGTGAGCAGAGGACCACAATGAGGGGGAAATACACCCATTGTCCATAGTCTTTTCACCACCACCACCCCCCACCCAGTTGGCACAATCATGCGGCAGCTGAGCTTAACAAGGGTAGGTGGGCTTCCTCCTGGGTTCAGTGAGGGAAGGTCTGTTAGCTGCTTGGTTCCAAATTCAGATGCCCCTGGATCTGAGATTAGCCTTTTGGGAGGAGTCTCACCTCTGCTTCATTTTGCCACAAATTAGAAACCAGAATCTGCTTTCAAAGTGACAAGTATACTCAGAAAGCCTCCTCCTGACTTGTAAAAGTCTCCAGGAAATGCACGATGATTTAAAGAGGTTTGGGATGGGCCATGGGGGATGGACTAGAAATGGTAGGGAAGGCAGTAAACAAAAGGGGGAAAAGATAAGGCCCTCCAGGTGGCGCTAGTGGTAAAGAATCCACCGGTCCATGCAGGAGTTGCGAGACACAGCCTCGATCCCAGGCTCAGGAAGATCTCCTGGAGGAGGAAATGGCTACTCACTCCAGTATTTTTGCCTGGAGAATCTCATGGACAGAGGAGCCTGGTGGGCTATAGTCCATGGGGTTGTAAAGCGTCAGACACGACTGAACACAGCACAGCAAGGAGAAAGAAATCAAGAGAGAAAGGTGGGCCGGGTTTACATAGAAACTCACACACTCACACACACACACACATATCCTCTCTCCAAGACAGTGGTTCTCAACCTGAGCTACATGTTAGAATCACTTGGGAAATTTTATTTAGGTCATACCCCAAACCAGTGACATCAGGCTTTCTGAGGCTGAGATCTAAAGCTCAGAAATTTTTAAAGTTCCCCAGGAAATTCCAATGTGCAGCGAAAGTGGAAAATAACAGTGCTGGGGGTACACCTACTATACATTTTCTAATCAATTTTGATCAGGTTTTGTTTCACCTCCCATTGCTTTTGCACTTAATTCCCTCATGGATGTGTTCAGAGACAACCTGGCTCCCCAAACCTCTCAAATCTGAATATATCCTTTGTAAGTAGAAAATTGGACACCATTTATCAGAAAATTTGAAAATGTTTAAAATAGGTTTACCTTTTCAATTTCATGAACAGAAATCTACCCTGAAGAAATATCCACACATGTCCACAAAGATTCAAGACTACTCACTGCAGTAGTTTGGAACAGAAAAAAAAAAAAGGGAAACAATCAAAATGTCTACAAATCAATAATACTGGGTTGGTCAAAAAGATCATTTGGGCTTGTTTGTACCGTCTTACCCAAATGAACTTTTTGGCCAGCCCAATATATAACATAACGTTACAGTGAAAACTGTTGTAGTCCTTAAGAAAGAACGAAACAAATTTGTATTTACAAATATGGAGTAAGAGATGCCCAGACAGAGGGAACAGCGTGTGCAAAGACTCTGGAGTGAAAGTGGGTCACTTTGGAGGCACATAAAATGGCCAGTGTGATTAAAAGGAGCAAGGCATGGGAGGCGGAATTAGGAAGATGGAGAAGGCTGAATGGTGGTCCCCAGAGAGATATATCTGATCCACAGGACCTGTGAATGTGACCTTATTTGAAGAAAAAGTGTCTTTACAAATATAATTATCTGGGGTTGAGGCGATCATCTTGGATTATCTGAGTGGTCCCTGATCCAAGGACAAGTGTCCTCATAAGTGACAAACGGAAGAGATGTACACAGAGGATGTGGCAATATAAAGATGAAGGCAAAGATTATAGCTACGTGGCCACAAACCCAGGCAGGCTGGGGCAGCTACCTTGAAAGAGGCAAAGAGTGGGCTTCCCCAGAGTTTCTAGAGGTTGCTCAGCCCAGCCGAACCTTGGTTTTCGACTTCTAGTCTCTAGAACTGTGCAAGAACGTTGTTTCAAGCTAGCCAGCTTGTGGTCACCCGGACACAGCCCTTGTCGTTGTTTTAGTTGCTAAGTCATGTCCGACTCTGCAAACCCATAGACTATAGCCCGCCAGGCTCCTCTGTCCATGGTATTTTTCAGGCAAGAATACAATACTGGAGTGGGTTGCCACTTCCTTCTCCAGGGGATCTTCCCAGACCAGGGATCGAACCTGCATCTCCTGCTTGGCAGGTAGAATCCTTACCACTGAGCCACCAAACGCTAATATAAGTCACAGAGGCTCCATCAGAGGCCTTCAGTGATCTTGCAGGCTATTGTAAGGGCTTATCTTTCACTCCCCAGATGGGAAGTCAGGGGGAGATTCTGGGTAAAGAAGTGATACAATCTGACTCATTTTCTAACAGAATTGCTCTGGCTGCTGTTATTGAAGTATATAGTTCTGAGTTCCTTAATTTTTTTTGTAGCCAAACTGTAATTTGCCTTCTAACTCTTTAAGGAAGAATATGAATTTTAAAAATAAAAAAATAAGACTGGAATAGATTCTAAATTAATAAACATCTCACAAAACAAAGAATAAAAGCAAGCATTTAAAAGGTAGTTCTCATTGCTGTGCTTCGTTTCTCAGTAGATTCCGACTCTTTGCAACCCCATGGAATGTAGCCCGCCAGGCTCCTCTGTCCACAGGGATTCTCCAGGCAAGAATACTGGAGTGGGTTGCCATGCCCTCCTCCAGGGGATCTTCTCAACCCAGGAATTGAACCATGGTCTCCTGCACTGCAGCTGGATTCTTTACCAGCTGAGCGACCAGGGAAGTAACTGACATCAACGATACCCTGTGCTTCCTGATGTGAAGAAGTATTCTTGCTAAAAATAACCTACTTCCAGCTATTGGGAAACTGACAAATTCAGATAGTAGTACATTCTACAAGACAAGAGATCTGGACTCTGAAAATGTCAGTATCTTAAAAGACCAAAAAAGGGTGGAAGAATGGAACTGTTCAAAACAAAAAGGGTCTAAAGATATAAGATTTTTAAAATAAAAAACTGACTACACAGCAAAGAAAAAAGGCTTGACTGAATGACCAAGCCGGCCAAGGAGTCTCTCCCAACATTACCTGCTGGTGTCAGGTTCTGATCATCAAAAGGTCCAAGGTCCTGGTGATGAATCAGCTCTCTTATCAGGATGGCAAAGCTGTAAACATTTCCCTTCGGGGTGCCAGACCGAGGCACCCAGGGGAGCTGCAGTAGTTCTGGGGCCCGTCCAGTAGAACTCTGCAAAGCCAAGATTGTCAAAGGTCAGAGCTGCTGGGTGGAACAGGAAAAGTCACCCCTTCTTTTTCCAGGAAGCACAGGAGCCCTGAAAGTATCCAGCCCCTGAGAAGTTGGCCCTGATAGTTGGAGACATCTCCATATTCACACACTTGGGGGCCCGTGTATGTGAATACGAAGGAACTAATGAGGATGATCCTGCCCTAACACCTTAACAGCAGTTAACTCACGACTGTGCAATTACAGGCGGCTTTTCTTTTCCTTTTTCCTTTCTGTACTGCCTACACTAAAAAAAAAAAAGTGTAACAATTCATAGAACATAAAACTAACTACCTGAAACCGAACAACTCGGTGGCACTGAGAACCCTGGCAAGGCCGTACAGCTAGTACATCTAGTTCCAAAACATTTCTGACTCCCCAAAGTAAAGCCTTGAATCCATGAACCAGTTTCTGACCATTTCCCCCATCTCTCAACTCCTGCCAACCATCAGTCCACATTCTGTCTCTACAGATGTATCTGTGTTGGATATTTTATAAACTTATATTTCTTTTGCAGTGATGTTTGTAGATTTTTATATCATTATAGGCTACAATCATGAAAAGAAAATATAGTGGAGGATGGGGAGAAAGAAATGGCTACTAACAGGTTTTCAGCATTTCCCCCTTTGTCTTTTCTGCAAGATACCATATTACAGACACCTCCCCACGTGCACACAGCAAAGTTGCTGGCAGCGTGCTGCTTCAGAGAGAGGCGGTCAAGGTGGAACGCACTGGGCTCACCAAGGCCCGGGACAGTGCAAGGCAAGACTCAAGAGTGCTCAGTAAGCCTGGACAAGAAGGAAGAGTCGTGGAGTCTCAATTCGCACACGTGTGAAGGAGGGCTGGACGCCAGGTGGTGTCTTGTCTCGAGGTGTACATCAGAATCACTTGCGAGGCTTTTAGAAAACAATACAGATGCCCAGACCCCATCTTCATAAGTTCTGATTCAGCTGGCATGGGATGGGACCCAGCCCCTTTCATGTCGTTTGAAGCTTCTCAAGTGACAGAGAGGGTGGAGAACTACCAAGCTCATCAACTGTAAGGGGCCTGGCAGGTGATACCTTCCCTGCTGAGAACACAGGATGAAGACACGAGGGGACATAGAAGCCTGAAGACAAGGGCAGTGACTCCCCTCAGGTCACCCAGCTAAGTCAGGGCAAGGACTAGGCTCCTCACTCAGACACCCCACCATGGATTCAGGCCACTAGTGGGTTGTTTTTTTTTTTCTCTCCTCTCTTTGGGTGACCAGAATAACCACATCCATCAGCCCCAGAGGAAGGCCCAACTGCAGGGACCCAAGTGGCTGAGCATCAGAAAGCACAGGTGAGGTGAGGAGCCCTGTATCCCTCTCCTGACAGCTAGCGGGTGCAGGATTTGCAGCGGTTACCCGACAGGTCCGTTGTTTCCTCATTGTATGTCCGGCCATGCTGGAGTTCCCGCAGCCCGAATCCCGACAGCTTCACCTGCATCTGGCCGTCCACCAGGCAGTTGGAAGGCTTCAGGTTGCCATGGGACCCCGGGGGCTCCTATGGAGGAACAGCAGGCCCTAAAGAGTGAAAATGAGTAAATGGATTAGAGCAGGTGCCAATGGCCGCTGCTGGAAGACATAGAGACCAACACACAGAAACAGACAGGCCCATGGTGGGAGACATGTTCATTTCCACATTCGTTTGTTCAAGAGCCCCTCATCCAGGGCGTCACCCTGGGCAGGGACATCCAAAAAGGAGAAAACTATTTCCAGCTCCTTAATGTGGAGCCACAAAGGCAAGGCCAGCTTAAAAAAAAAAAGTAGCCTTGTGATCAGACTCCGGGGTTCAAACCACATGGTAGAAGGCAAGTAAATTTACCCCATGAGCCTCACTCTTCTTGTCAAAACAGAGATGACAGGGGACTTCCCTGGTGGCCCAGTGTTTGGGAGTCTGCCTTGCAACACAGAGGACATGGATTCGATCCCAGGTCGGGGGACTGGGATCCCACATGTCTTGGAGCAACTAAGCCCATGCACCACAACACATTACACCAATTATTTGTATGCAATAAGAAAGCACTATTATTTATAATATTATTTATTTATAAAGAGGACAGAAAAAAAGCCTAGAGTCAGAAGACATGTTCAAGCCTAAACTTTACCACTAAGTTTCTTCAAACAAATCATCTAACTGGGCCTCAATTTTACCATCTGTGAGATGGGTCTGCCTTAGACCCTTGCTACTTGGAAGATGTCCCAGGGACCAGCAGCATCAGCATCACCTGGGAGATCAGCAGAAATGCAGAATCTCAGGCCCTGCCCAGACCTACTAGATCAGACTGTGCATTTAAACCCGGTCCCCAGGAGATGCATGTATCTATTAAGCTGAGAAGACTTGTCCTTGTCAATTGTTCTCAGCCTTGGATGCACATTAAAATCACCTGGGGAGCTTAAAAAGAATAAAGGAATGCTTGGGCCCAGACACAAGAACCTGTATTACTGCAGATTACATATCATCCAAACTAAGCCTGAGTGCAGAGAAGACTGATCAGAATGGAGGAAGAGGACTTAATCTGAAGGCGGGCCGAAGGAGGTCAGTCCCCAGGGCAGTTGCTGCTAAGTTGCTTCAGTCGTGTCCGACTCTGTGTGACACCATAGATGGCAGCCCACCAGGCTCCTCTGTCCCTGGGATTCTCCAGGCAAGAATACTGGAGTGGGTTGCCATTTCCTTCTCCAATGCACGCATGCTAAGTAGCGTCAGTCGTCAGTGATGACTCTTATTTACTAAGGAGATGAGGGCGGTGAGGGAGGATCTCTCACAGTGAAGAAACTCGGGGTTTTAAACGTTCCCTGTGGGGGTGGGAGGGAGGCTCAAGAAGGAAGGGATATATAGAGACATATGGTTGGTTCACATTATTGTACAGCAGAAACTAATACAACATTGTAAAGCAGTGATACCCCAAGTTAAAAAAAATTTTTTTTAAGATATGTTAAAATATTTAAAAAATAAACTGCTCCCAGAGAGCAGGGATGGAGCTGGAAGATAAACCCAGGTTGGGTCACCTTTGAAGTCCAGCTACTTCTCAACCACCCGTTTCACTGTTTCTGGAGCCCTGGTGTTTGCGGAGTAGGAAGCGGGTAGCTGAAAGCATACCTCTTCTTCTGACACCACTGTCAGGTTTAAATGAATCACAAGTCTAGCCTTGAGTCACTCAGTATGGTTACAACGTGGCACCGGTGTCCAGCAAGGGGGAATTCGAGGAGTGTCACTGAATGGATTATTGCACCCTGGGACAGGGTCCTTGGGCCTCCCAGTCACCAGCTCCAGGACTCCCCTCTTCCTCCAGCAGTAATGTCAGGCTGAATCACTGTCGGCTTTAGCTAGAGCCCTGAGCCAATATTGCATAGAATTCAGGCTAATACCGAAAGCGATAGGAAACATTCAAAACAGTGGGTACACTACCCTCACCTCACCCCTAAAAAAATCAGGAAGCTGTGTTCCTTTACCATCCTGCTTTGTCGTTTCTTGAGATGACAAAGTTGAATCACATTTTAGAAATGAGACTCACTGAACCAGTCCCGGAGGGGCCCGGGTGGGGTTGCCTCTGGAATGTTTCCGGCGAGGCTCCAACAAACAGAGGTTTGGGCTTGAAATCTGGGGAGACCTGAGTCCCATCCAGAGTCCTCTCAGACCTCATGGAGACCTCTCCATTCCGCAGGACTCCTTCTGGGGACACATGACTGTCCCTGCCCTTCCTAGTGCCAGGCACACCCCAGACATGAGACCTTCTACTTTCTGGTTGCTGCTGACTACCGCTGACATCCAGGGATATTAGCAGAGCTCCTTCCATGAGGACAAAAAATGACATGTTTAGGGATGCCTGAAATCCTAGGAAGGTAGTTCTCTTCAAGAGATGGCATGCATTTGTCTGTTTTGTTTTTATTTTTCTATCTTGATGGAAATGTCCGATAAGGGCCTGAAATGTATTCTGTTGTCTGAGAACAAATAGAACCATGAGATTTTCACAGTTTAAGTGCCAGGTTTAATACACTTTTGGCAGTTCTATTACCTACGTGTCTGAGGCCACCTTTATTTTCCAATTGGAAGGCTGAAGCTGGCCCACACGGCTCCCCGCTCTGAATCCCACACCTGTGTTCTCTAGCACTTGGCAGGAAAGAAAGAATTCAGCTTTTGGAGACAGACTGGTTGCAGAGCCCGATCTGCTTCGTGCCAGTTGGGCCAGTTACTTTACCTCACTAAGCCTCTTTATTCTTCCTTTTGAAAAGGAAGTAAATATTAATATTACAAATATTGGAGCTAAGGATAAATTAACGGCAAGGTTAATTGCTAATTATTAAGAGATTTATCCAATAGAGGCTTCCCTGGTGGCTCAGAGGTTAAAGCGTCTGCCTCCAATGTGGGAGACCCGGGTTCCATCCCTGAGTCGGGAAGATCCCCTGGAGAAGGAAATGGCAACCCACTCCAGTATTCTTGCCTGGAGAATCCCATGGACGGAGGAGCCTGGTAGGCTACAGTCCACGGGGTCGCAAAGAGTCAGACACGACCGAGCGACTTCACTTCACTTTATCCAATAGAAATATAATGAAGCACATGTATCATGTTTAAATTTTTGGTTAAGCAGGTGAAATTACTTTTAATATTTTACATAACCCAATGTGTTAAAAAAACTTATCGTTTCAACACGTAATCAACATGAAAATATTATTCAGATATTTCACATTCCTTTTTTTTTTTTAACTTAATCTTCCAAAACTGGCATGCATTTTATACTTTTAGTACCTCTCCATTTGAACTAGCCACACTGCTGATGTTCAGTAGTCATATGTAGCTGGTGGTACCATATTTAAACAATGCAGGCTTGTCGTATTGTTCAATTAAATAAGAAAGTGTATGGTTTTTAGTATTAGCAATTGGGTTATCTGGGGTAACAGTAACACCATGCATGCTCAGTTGCTAAGTTGTGCCTGACTCGGCGACTCCAAGCACTGTAGCCAGCCAGGCTCCTCTGTCCATGGGATTTCCCATGCAAGAATACTGGAGTGGGTTGCCATTTCCTCCTCCAGAGTAAACCATACTCCTGCTAATACTAACAATTAACATTTATTAGATAACCGTTTTGGAGCAGGCATGATACTAAGCAACATGCATATCTTAGTGCTCATAACAAAACTATGAGGCAGGTCCTATTATTATCTTTTATTTCATACACAGGGACACTGGTTAAGGTCATCTGGTCCATACATGGCAGAGCCAGGGTTTAAATCCCCAGGACAACTTCTATGCCAAACTGTCCTTCATGCTGTTAATCAAGATGTCTCTCCCTGAGAAACAAAGGCCCGTCCCTAACTCAGGATGAGTATTATACTCTCCAAAGATCCTTCCCAAGCTGGCCCCACTGGGTTGAACTCTCTGATCACAGGACAAAGAGATGCATTCCTCTGCACCCTTCCAATTGGGTTAACCCAATTAGGTGCTTGATCAATATACATTTGCTATCTTGAAAAGTGGGTGGTATCTCAGAATCTCCCTGATACCTGAAATAGAGGAGGTTCTGGTCAAATGGACATCGGGAGAGAAATTGTTCTTATGACTAGCATGTGATGGCCAGAAGTGCAACCTGACCCTCAGAGTTCGGTCCAGCACCTGGGTTCGCGTCCAAGTCACCCATGCTAAAGCTCCAACATGATATAGGGAACTTTCTGTTATTCTTAACCCTCTTTCAAGGAATGTTTGCAGAGTAATTGGCCTCAGAGGCCCTACATGAGCCTTGACATAGTGCAATGTGCACACTTCATTTCAGGAGACAGCAAGCCTTCCAAAGCAAAGAGTTGAGCTGTCCATTGTTTTTCTGGCATGGAATGGAGGCCAGACTTAGTGACCCTAAAATAGCTGATGACCACCAGGAAGACTGTCCCCTTCAAAGTGTCATTCACACCTGCCCCAGCATTTCTCCAGAACATCCTTTGAGTTAATTCTCGAAAACCAAACACCCACACCAAAAAAGCTAGTCATTCACATCATGGTGAGAACTTACTAGCTTTCCTTTACATCCAATATAAACGATGCCAACTGCTTTGATTGGGATGGGAGGCAGATCACTGGAGATGAGATGAGACTACTTCCCTGGGCTTAGTGGGGAGGTAATGGAAAGTAGGGGAGGGGAAACAGAGAAGATCCCAGAGGAGAGGATACCACATCAGAGCTTCCTATTTTAAAACTGTTATAGCACCATCTAAATAATTTCCTATGTACAATTCCTGACCTTTTCATTTTTTTCTCTAGCTTCATTTTAAACCATTCAAAGATGAAAACAAGTCCTTGTCTTCCTAAGAATGTGCACAGATTAGACCAAATCCTTAAGAGACGCTCAATGAAGTTTTACTAAAATAGTATGAGTGGTGGCCCAGAGTTGTCCTCAGAAACCAATCACAGGGAGGTTTCTCTTTGTCTACCTTCCTTGGTAATAATACATCAGCTTCCCACTAAGGCCTGGGAGGTCAAAGTTTAACAGGGTCATTAAGACTTAGCTCCTTAGACACAAAGAGCAATCAAATTCTTGAGGAACAGATGTCCTTCGAGGTCAATCAGGTCAACCTCATCCATGAAACCTACATGGAGGCTGAGTAACAATAATAATAATAATAGCTAAAATATATCTGACACTTCCTCTGGCTCAGATACTTTCTAGCACTTTGTGTTCATTAATTTACTTTATGCTTGCAACAGAATATGAGGCAAATCTATTATTATCCCTATTTCAGATGGAAAATGAGTCAGATGGGCCATGACACTGTGGACCAGCATTCTGAAAATGCTCTCTTCACCCTGGCCTAAAATTCAGCTGCTCTTTCCAAGCTCACGGATCCGCTCCTACCATTAGAGGGGAAGTAACTTGCCACAGCCACTCAGTGAGACACTGGCCTGAAAACCCAGGAGAGCAGAGTTTATGTTTCACCCATGTATCCCCCACAACACTCATGCAGGGTCTTGCCTATAGGAGTCTATCAGCTGATGGATGGGAATGTTGATTCATGGACAGACAGCCTTGCCCTGCTGCCATGTGTCAGGGTGAGTGACTTCCTCACCAGGACCCATTTCCAGGTCATTGGCTTGGTCCCCTCTAATGGAAAAAGCAGATGCAGTGAGCTTAGAAAGACCAGCTGGATTTTAACCCAGGGTGAAGAGAGCACCCTCGGAATGGGTCACAGGTGGGTCATTTTCCACCTGTGAAATAGGGATGATAATAAATCTACCTTTTTTTTTTTTTTAGATCTTCCTTATCTTTTGTTGTGAGAACAAAGTAAGCACTATTTTAGCTATTATTACTATTATCCTCCTCCTCTTCTTTACATTCATCGCAACCCCCTTTGCCCAAAGTGAATATTCACCTGCTAGTTTACTTTCTCAGATATGCATCCTAAGGCCACCTCTTAGATCAACAGCTCTATGGTGACTGTGGCAGTTATTCCCATTTTCTGGAGAAAAGAATCAAGGGTTAGGGACAAGGAAGGGTTATTAGAGTCTCCCTCTCCAACTCACTTTATGATCCAGTAATTAGATTTTCTTTGGGGTAAAAAAATTTGATGCTAAAATGTAAATACTCCGTTCATATTCAGGTATCCCTTCCAACTTGAGTGTAAAATATTTCACTCTGTTGACATGTACTTGAGATCAGGGAGGGTGAAAAGGATGGAAAATCTGATGGAAGAAGTGTATTTTAGGAGTGGAATTATTTTGTTTGAAGAGATTTGAGGAGCACCAGAATTTTTAAGAAAGATTACAGTTAATCCAAGACACGGAACAACTCAAGAACACTATTTGTTCTTTACATAAGTTTATGTGATACTCACATTGACTATGTCATATGCAAATGAGAGCTTGAATATCCAATCCATTTCATTGTCTGAGTTTCTCAAAACATCCTGAAAAACACAATTATTCCAAACATCACAAGTGGCTCACCTGGAAGCACAGGGGCTTCATAGGTTCTGTAGATTTGATCCTAATGCTTCGGATGATGTTAAGCAGAAATGATAACACCTGAGGCAGAGAACTCTAAATCGAGTAACCAGAACTCTTCCTGGGAGAAACCATAACCTGATTAAATATTGAGAAAGTTACACAGTCTTGAGTTTTACAAATACTTCCTTGCTTCTGACACAAAGCTGAGGGTCACACACCACAGGGAGGATGGGCCCAAGAACACAGTTCAGAAGTAGCTATGACACCGTAGGAGACAAAACCAAGCTCAAACAATTTCCACATAGAACAGAGAAACCAGACTCTTGGCAACTGCCCTGCTAATTTAATCCTCTGCAGGCAGCCCAGCAAGATAACTCAGATCTTTAAATTAGACCGGAGAAGAACTGCTCTTGGATGAAGGGGCAAAAGCATTGATAAGCTTCTTTATTCAGTTTAGTTCAGTTCAGTTCAGTTGCTCAGTCGTGTCCGATTCTTTGCGACCCCATGAACCGCAGCACGCCAGGCCTCCCTGTCCATCACCAACTCCCAGAGTTTACCGAAACCCATGTCCGTCGAGTTGGTGATACCATCCAACCATCTCATCCTCTGTCGTCCCCTTCTCCTGCCCCTAATCCTTCCCAGCATCAGGGTCTTTTACAATGAGTCAACTCTTCGCATGAGGTGGCCAAAGTATTGGAGTTTCTGCTTCAACATCAGTCCTTCCAGTGAACACCCAGGACTGATCTCCTTTAGGATGGACTGGTTGGATCTCCTTGCAGTCCAAGGAACCCTCAAGAGTCTTCTCCAACACCACAGTTCAAAAGCATCAGTTCTTCAGCACTCAGCTTTCTTCACTGTCCAACTCTCACATCCATACATGACCACTGGAAAAACCATAGTCTTGACTAGACGGACTTTGTTGGCAAAGTAATGTCTTTGCTTTTAAATAGGCTATCTAGGTTGGTCATAACCTTCCTTCCGAGGAGTAAGCGTCTTTTAATTTCATGGCTGCAATCACCATCTGCAGTGATTTTGGAGCCCAAAAAAATAAAGTCTGACACTGTTTCCCTATCTATTTCCCATGAAGTGATGGGACCAGATGCCATGATCTTAGTTTTCTGAACATTGAGCTTTAAGCCAACTTTTTCACTCTCCTCTTTCACTTTCATCAAGAGGCTCTTTACTTCTTCTTCACTTTCTGCCATAAGGGTGGTGTCATCTGCATATCTGAGGTTATTGATATTCCTCCCTGCAATCTTGATTCCAGCTTGTGTTTCTTCCAGCCCAGCGTTTCTCATGATGTACTCTGCATAGAAGTTAAATAAGCAGGGTGACAATATACAGCCTTGACGTACTCCTTTTCCTATTTGGAACCAGTCTGTTGTTCCATGTCAGTTCTAACTGTTGCTTCCTGACCTGCATACAGGTTTCTCAAGAGACAGGTCAGATGGTCTGGTATTTCCATCTCTTTCAGAATTTTCCACAGTTTGTTGTGATCCACACAGTCAAAGGCTTTGGCATAGTCAATAAAGCAGAAATAGATGTTTTTCTGGAACTCTCTTGCTTTTTTGATGATCCAGCAGATGTTGGCAATTTGATCTCTGGTTCCTCTGCCTTTTCTAAAATCAGCTTGAACATCTGGAATTTCACGGTTTACATATTGCTGAAGCCTGGCTTGGAGAATTTGCCCTACTGGGGCATAAAAGAGCTCTTGCCCCCACTGGCTGTTGGCAAAGGAACTGACATCCCCCAAAATTGTCGCACTAGACGTGATACTGTTGTTCCCTCTGGACACAGGCGTGGCCCTCTGGAGTGGCTGCAAAACAGGACACAACTCGGTTGCTCTCAGTAGGATGACCAAGTACTAATGAGACTGTGACTTTTATAGATGAGGACGATTAGTGCCAAGGTGAATAGCAGTTAATAAATGAGAGTCAGGACGCCAGCCCTGATCTCTCTGACCTGGAGTACAAGCGCTGAACTGCTCCACACACCACTGCTGGGTCTATGCCAATGTGAACAGTGTCATGGTTAAGACTCGGCTCAGGCTACCCCAATTCAAGTTCTGGCTCTGGCACTTAACCTGATGCGTGACCTGATGCTGACGTCATTTTCCTCAATGATCATGTGAGGATGTGACCTCTCTGCGTCCCACCTCCAGGGCCTCCCCAACACCTAGAGAATGTATTTTAAGATTTTTTTTTAATATTTATAATTTTTTTTTAAAATTTGGCTGGGCCAGGTCTTAGTTGCAGCATGCAGGATCTTTCATTATGACATGAAGGATCTAGTTCCCTAATGAGGGATCAAGCCCAGGTCCCCTGCATTGAGAACACAGAGCCTTAATCACTGGACCACCAGGGAAGTTCCTAGAGAATATATCTCAAACAGAGTAATTCTGCTTTTCAAGAAGAGTCTTACGCAGGACCCTAATGTAGAATACAATAGACCAAAGCAGTGCTGTTTTAGTTGCAGAGGAAGAGGAGGGCTCAGAATTCCTTCCAACCACACCTCTACCTCATTCTATCATCCACCCAAGGCCAGACCAGTGAGCCCCAAGATCCCCAGGGACACTTGAAAAATAATTAACAAGTGAACCCCAATCTCCTGATCAAGCTTCTTTGACTTGAAAGTGAAAGTGTTAGTTGCTCAGTTGTGTTTGACTCTTTGGGATCCAAGGGACTGTAGCCTGCCAGGCTCCTCTGTCCATGGAATTCTCCAGGCAAGAATACTGGAGTGGGTTGCCATTACCTTCTCCACTCTTTGACTTAGTACCTGTCAAGTCACCTTTTTTTGAAAGTCATAATTCATTTATTCAATAAATAGTATATTTGAGAATACCAATAAAAGAAAACTAATTTTGCAAACTATAATTTTGAAAATAAAACCAATATAACAGGAATAAAATATACATAACACAAAAAGAATGTTTGATTTTGACTCATCATGCTTTCTTGATTTTTACAATTAAGCTAAATGTCTTCAGAACAAACCTGTTTTCCTTGGTCTAACTTGAGCACTTTTCTAACAAGCAACAACATTCTGGAACACTTTTGCTTTGAGATATTTGAGATTCATCTATTTGTTGAAGTGCATAGATCCTAATTCAATAGTTGATATGCCTATCTTGTTATCCTCTGAATATCATCAGTAGCATGTATTCCTGAACAAGTACTGTCTGCAATTCTAAAATTTTTTAATCTTTGACATAAAATTTATTTCAGTTGTGGGTTTTTGATCACTTTGAGAATCACTTGAAAGTAAATTTGAAACCCTCCCTTCACCTTCCCGTGGGAACAAAGAGCTCTTATCAAAGTGTAGAAACTTGGGTTCTGTCTTTCTACTCTAAAGAACATTTCTCACTAATGCCTCTGGGAAGGCAAAAAGTACTTCAAAATAATCAATATACACTGGCAAAAATTACCCTGCCTAATATTAACAACAAAAACAAAACAAAAAAAGGTGGGGGGGAAGACACTTCAAAACTTCAAGCTTAAAGTATGCATAAAACACAGTTAATGCTGTATTTTCTGGAATTACATAAATATTATATACTTATCAAATAAGGTCATGCTTGTTAAATGTGTGTCAAGTCTCACAGCCCTGAGAAGCCCACACCTCAGTATACCCTGGCATGACCTCTCTCCTGGTCACCACTAGCAAACCCACCCTCCCCAAATGACACCTCTTCTCTGAAGCCTTTCACAGTGCTGCAACATTCAATCCCTGAGCCACATCCACAGAGACCTGTAGGGGTCTTTGCCTCACCTTGTAGACACCTCCCAGAGAACCCGCCTCCCCCGGAAGGCATCCGTTCCCAGTGTATCCTCCACTCTGCTGGCCTGAAGTAGACGGGCAACACATGTATGTGTTGAATAAATGAATTGTATTGTCTTTATTATCAGTAAGTTAAAGAAGTTGATGCAGTTTTGAAAATAACTAAATGCTCCCCAGAAGACAGCTTTAATATTTGAGCAGGATATATGAGTTCTTCTACTACCCAGGTGGCACTAGTGGTAAAGAACCTGCCTGCCAATGCAGGAGACACGGATTCAATCTCTGGTCAGGAAGACATGGCAACCCACTCCAGTATTCTTGACTGGAGAATCCCATGGACAGGGGAGCCTGGTGGGCTACAGTCCATGGGGCCGCAGAGTTGCACACGACTAAAGTGACTTAGCGTGCATGCGTACAAGTTCTATGCACCACAAAACAGAGCTGAAGGGAACTTTAGACACCATCTGATCATATTTAAGTATTCAGAAACTGAGGCCCGGAAATGACGCTCCCAGCAAGAAAGTGGTAGGTCTAGAACCAGAACACAGGGCGCAAGACTCTCCATTAACCATTCACTTTATAAGTGAGTCAGTATGCACCCTCACAGATTTCTAGTTCAGGACCCTTCCATGAGGCCAGCAGTGAGCAGGAAAGTGGATGTCTCGGCCAGGCGTGGCCTCACCTTGCTCTGGGGCAGAATGGTGATGTCGTCATAACTGATTTGCCACCAAATATCTTTATTTTGCCTCTGCAGTTTTCCTCTCTTTATCCTTAAAATCAGACCTATGATGACAGCTCCCAGGATGGTAATCAGGAGGGTTAGGGTGAAGATCACAGTCAGTTCAGTTCAGTTCAGTTCAGTCGCTCAGTCATGTCTGACTCTTTGCGACCCCATGAATTGCAGCACACCAGGCCTCTCTGTCCATCACGAACTCCCGGAGTCTACCCAAACCCATGTTCATCGAGTCGGTGATGCCATCCAACCATCTCATCCTCTGTCGTCCCCTTCTCCTCCCGCCCCCAATCCTACCCAGCATTAGGGTCTTTTCCAATGAGTCAACTCTTCGCATGAGGTGGCCAAAGTATTGGAGTTTCAGCTTCAACATCAGACCTTCCAATGAATACCCAGGATTGATCTCTTTTAGGATGGATTGATTGGATCTCCTTGCAGTCCAAGGGACTCTCAAGAGTCTTCTCCAACACCACAGTTCAAAAGCATCAATTCTGCGGCGCTCAGCTTTCTTCACCGTCCAACTCTCACATCCATACATGACCACTGGAAAAACCATAGCCTTGACTAGACGGACTTTTGTTGGCAAAGTAATGTCTCTGCTTTTAAATATGCTATCTAGGTTGGCCATAACCTTCCTTCCAAGGAGTAAGCGTCTCTTAATTTCATGGCTGCAGTCACCATCAGCAGTGATTCTGGAGCCCAAAAAAATAAAGTCTGACACTGTTTCCACTGTTTCCCCATCTATTTCCCATGGAGTGATGGGACCAGATGCCATGATCTTAGTTTTCTGAACATTGAGCTTTAAGCCAACTTTTTCACTCTCCTCCTTCACCTTCATCAAGAGGCTCTTTAGTTCTTCTTCACTCTCTGCCTTAAGGGTGGTGTCATCCGCATATCTGAGGTTATTGATATTTCTCCCGGCAATCTTGATTCCAGCTTGTGTTTCTTCCAGCCCAGCGTTTCTCATGATGTACTCTGCATAGAAGTTAAATAAGCAGGGTGACAATATACAGCCTTGACGGACTCCTTTTCCTATTTGGAACCAGTCTGTTGTTCCATGTCCAGTTCTAACTGTTGCTTCCTGACCTGCATACAGATTTCTCAAGAGGCAGGTCAGGTGGTCTGGTATTCCCAGCTCTTTCAGAATTTTCCACAGTTTATTGTGAGCCACACAGTCAAAGGCTTTGGCATAGTTAATAAAGCAGGAGCAGATGTTTTTCTGGAACTCTCTTGCTTTTTTGATGATCCAATGGATGTTGGCAATTTAATTTCTGGTTCCTCTGCCTTTTCTAAATCCAGCTTGGACATCTGGAAGTTCATGGTTCACATATTGCTGAAGCCTGGCTTGGAGAATATTGAGCATTACTTTACTTGAGTGTGAGATGAGTGCAATTGTGCGGTAGTTTGAGCATTCTTTGGCATTGCTTTTCTTTGGGATCGGAACGAAAACTGACCTCTTCCAGTCCTGTGGCCACTGTTGAGTTTTCCAAATTTGCTGGCATATTGAGTGCAGCACTTTTACAGCATCATCTGTGAGGATTTGAAATAGCTCAACTGGAATTCCATCACCTCCACTAGCTTTGTTCGTAGTGATGCTTTCTAAGGCCCACTTGACTTCACATTCCAGCCACATGTCTGGCTCTAGGTGAGTGATCACATCATCATTATTATCTGGGTCGTGAAGATCTTTTTTGTACTGTTCTTCTGTGTATTCTTGCCTCCTTTTCTTAATATCTTCTGCTTCTGTTAGATCCATACCATTTCTGTCCTTTACTGTGCCCATCTTTGCATGAAATATTCCCTTGGTATATCTAATTTTCTTGAAGAGATCTTTAGTCTTTCCCATTCTATTGTTTTCCTCTATTTCTTTTCATTGATCACTGAGGAAGGCTTTCTCATCTCTCCTTGCTATTCTTTGCTATTCTTTGGAACTCTGCATTCTAATGGGTATATCTTTCCTTTTCTCCTTTGCTTTTTGCTTTTCTTCTTTTCACAGCTATTTGTAAGGCCTACTCAGATAGCCATTTTGCTTTTTCGCATTTCTTTTTCTTGGGAATGATCTTGATCCCTGTCTGCTGTACAATGTCATGAACCTCCATCCATAGTTCATCAGGCAATCTATCAGATCTAGTCCTTAATCTATTTCTCATTTCCACTGTATAATCATAAGGGATTTGATTTAGGTCATACCTGAATTGTCTAGTGGCTTTTCCTACTTTCTTCAATTTAAGTCTGAATTTGGCAATAAGGAATTCATGATCTGAGCCACAGTTAGCTCCTGGTCTTGTTTTTGCTGACTGTATAGAGCTTCTCCATGACTTATGAGTTCAGAGAGCACCAACTTAATTATAGGAGCTAGATTCCCCAGCTGACCTCCTAGCAAGAACCACAGCCCTCTGTCTCCTCCCAGCCCTCTTTCCGTAGCATGAACTAAACTTGGGAAAGGTCCTGCCATACATGATGACTTCCTGATTGCTGTCATATTGAAGAAAAGGCATAAATAGGGAGCCATCTGGGGACTTTTGTAGGACATAGATCGAGTAATCCATGCGCCTTTCTCCCTGGGAGTCCACAAACACGGGGCCGGTGATTCCCAGAAAGAAAAGCATTTACACACAGTAAGGGGGACAGAGAGAGGAACTTGGAGCTCAAAATGCCAGCCTGCCAACTCGTATCAGAGGATTGCCCTCCCCATATTCTCCACGCTGCCAGGCCCTGGGGCACGAGTTTGCAAACTTCACTCTCAGCGTGGCCCTTCCTTTGTGGTTTTGGCTTGTGCTTAGCCTTGGTGCTCAGATCGGGCCCAGGTGCATTCCTTGTTGTTGCTTAGTACATGCCAACCCCACACACAAAGGCTACATTAGCAATCCCATAAGAGTAAAATACAGCAGTTCCACACTCCAAACTAGGACCTGGGGTCTGACCTAGGACTTACTGAAGATGTGTTCCCTCCCAGGACACGTCACAACATTAACATTCATCAGCTCCTGCAATGTACCCGCGCTGCAGGTTCTAGTGATTTCACGCAACTAATCCTAGAGAAGAGAATGGCAACCCACGCCAGTATTCTTGCCTGGAGAATCCCATGGACAGAGGAGCCTGGCGAGCTACAGTCCATGGGGTCGCAAAGAGTCGGACAGGACTGAGCAACTAACACTTCCATTTCCCTTTCAGTCACGGTGGACCCCGCAGAGGAGGCACCACCATCCACTCCTAATAAGCAGGGGTTAGAGGCACAGACTCCCTGGAGTTTGCAGAGCCAGGAAGATGCAGGCCTATTGGCCCCAAGTGTGTCGTCTTCCACACCTCTCGCTGCTTTGCTGTGCCCACTTGCTGGTGTCCTCAATGTTCAGGCTTGAACACTGCTCCCTCCCAAGGTCTGCACAGGAGAAGGGCCACAGCAAGGGCAATAACCAGGGTTGAACCGGGAAACAAATTGATCTGACAGAGAATTAAACTGAGATTAGGAAGACAGACTCCTCCCACTTCCTCCTCCCTTGTTAAGTAAATGCTTCAGGGTCAGGAAGAAAAGATGGGAAACAGGTTAATATTTCCACTTGGAAAAGGTGTGGATGGGATCGTTGTGAACTGAATCTATGAATATCCCAAAGATCAGAGCTTGACTCTGCTTTTGAAATGTCAAGTGAAGTGTAAGTCTTAATTTATTAAGGGAATGATAAGCCAAAGGAAAGATAAATAGCTGCCCTTTAACGGGCACATGCATGCCTGTGTGCTAAGTCGCTTCAGTCGTGTCTGACTCTTTGCGACCCTAAGGACTGTAGCCCATCAGGCTCCTCTGTCCATGGATTCTCCAGGAAAGAATACTGGAGTGGGTTGCCATGCCCTCCTCCAGGATATCTTCCTGACCTATGGTTTGAACCTGTCTCTCCTGAGGCTCCTGCAGTGCACCAGATTCTTTTGCTGTTGAACGAGTGCATACTTCAGAGTGCCTGAAGAACTGTGGATGGAGGTTCATGCCATTGTACAGGAGGCAGTGATCAAGACCATCCCCAAGAAAAAGAAATGCAAAAAGGCAAAGTGGTTGTCTGAGGAGGCCTTACAAATAGCTGAGAAAGGAAGAGAAGCTAAAGGCAAAGGAGAAAAGGGAAGATATACCCATTTGAATGCAGAGTTCCAAAGAATAACAAGGAGAGATAAGAAAGCCTTCCTCAGCGATCAATGCGAAGAAATAGAGGAAAACAACAGAATGGGAAAGACTAGAGATCTCTTCAAGAAAATTAGAGATATTAAGGGAACACTTCACGCAAAGATGGGCACAATAAAGGACAGAAATGGTATGGACCTAACAGAAGCAGAAGATATTAAAAAAAGGAGGCAAGAATACACAGAAGAACAGTACAAAAAAGATCTTCATTACCCAGATAACCATGATGATGTGATCACTCACCTAGAGCCAGACATTCTAGAATGTGAAGTCAAGTGGCCTTAGAAAGCATCACTATGAACAAAGCTAGTGGAGGTGATGGAATTCCAGTTGAGCTATTTCAAATCCTCACAGATGATGCTGTAAAAGTGCTGCACTCAATATGCCAGCAAATTTGGAAAACTCAACAGTGGCCACAGGACTGGAAATGGTCAGTTTTCACTCCAATCCCAAAGAAAAGCAATGCCAAAGAATGCTCAAACTACCGCACAATTGCACTCATCTCACACTCAAGTAAAGTAATGCTCAATATTCTCCAAGCCAGGCTTCAGCAATATGTGAACCATGAACTTCCAGATGTCCAAGCTGGATTTAGAAAAGGCAGAGGAACCAGAAATTAAATTGCCAACATCCATTGGATCATCGAAAAAGCAAGAGAGTTCCAGAAAAACATCTGCTCCTGCTTTATTAACTATGCCAAAGCCTTTGACTGTGTGGACCACAATAAACTGTGGAAAATTCTGAAAGAGCTGGGAATACCAGACCACCTGACCTGCCTCTTGAGAAATCTGTATGCAGGTCAAGAAGCAACAGTTAGAACCGGGCATGGAACAACAGACTGGTTCCAAATTGGGAAAGGAGTCCGTCAAGGCTGTATATTGTCACCCTGCTTATTTAACTTCTATGCAGAGTACATCATGAGAAACGCTGGGCTGGATGAAGTACCAGCTGGAATCAAGACTGCTAGGAGAAATATCAGTAACCTCGGATATGCATATGGCACTACTCTTATGGCAGAAAGCTAAGAACTAAAGAGCCTCTTGATGAAAATGAAAGAGGAGAGGAAAAAGTTGGCTTAAAACTCAACATTCAGAAAACTAAGATCATGGCATCTGGTCCCATCACTTCATGGCAAGTAAGATGGGGAAACAATGGAAACAGTAACAGACTTTATTTTTTCGAGCTCCAAAATCACTGCAGATGGTGACGGTAGCCATGAAATTAAAAGATGCTTGCTCCTTGGAAGAAAAGCTATGACCAACCTAGACAACTTAAAAAGCAGAGACATTACTTTGCCAACAAAGGTCTGTATAGTCAAAGCTATGGTTTTTCCAGTAGTCATGTATGAATGTGAGAGTTGGACTATAAAGAAAGCTGAGCACCGAAGAATTGATGCTTTTGAACTGTGGAGTTGAAGAAGAGTCTTGAGAGTCCCTTGGACTGCAAGGAGATCAAACCAGTCCATCCTAAAGGAAATCAGTCCTGAATAATCATTGGAAGGATTGATGCTGAAGCTGAAACTCCAATCCTTTGGCCACCTGTTGTGAAGAGCTGACTTACTGGAAAAGACCCTGATGCTGGGAAAGATTGAAGGCAGGAGGAGAAAAGGATGACAGAGGATGAGATAGTTGGATGGCCTCACTGACTGTATGGCCACGAGTTTGAGAAGCTCCGGGAGTTAGTGATGGACAGGGAGGCCTGGCGTGCTTCAGTCCACAGGGTCACAAAGAGTTGGACACGATTGAGTGGCTGAACTGAACTGAACTGAACTGAACTGAACTGATTGCATACTATGCGCCAAGCACTTGATATGTTTTAGTTTAGTTTCCTAACCAGGGATTGAACCCTAGCCACATGTGTTGGAAGTGCATAATCTTAACCACACGACTGTTGGGGAAGTCAACAATATTGGTATATTTTAATTACTTCTCAGTATTATACAACAGTGGAAAACATGAACCTTGAGAAAAAAAATAAAATAAACAGGCCTTATTTTGAAATCTAACTCCACCATCCCATAACTTTGTAACCCTGGGCAAGTAGGTAACATTTTTACCCTGGGATTTCATGCCTGTGTAGTGTATCATAGATGGTAATAGCACTACCTCATGTTTGGTGCAAAGATTAAGTGAAATAGAACACAGAAGCTCTTGGTACCCAGCTTGGTATAAAGTAAGCCCTCAATAGATGCTGATTATTATTATTAGAGATGGCAGCAGATATTATCTCTGTCTTACAAAATAGAAAGCTGGAGTGTAGCAAGACAACCTCCACTAGCCAGCTCCCAGGGTGATTTCAACACAGTTTGCCTATCCTCACACCTGCAAGGAAAGTAAAAATGGGATCGGCTCCATCGTTAGAGGCTGAGGTCCTGCGCAGGCAGGCACAGCAGCAGAGAAAATACAACTTGGGGAGTCTCAAGGGGGTGATCCCAAGAGGTGGGTCTCACCCTCTTGAGTTTTATTCTTTTTTTTAAACTTCTTATTTTGTATTGCGGTATAGACAATTAATGGGCTTTCCTGGTGGTTCAGTGGTTAAAAAAGAAAAAAAGATCTGCCTGCAATACAGGAGCCACAGGAGACTCAGGGTGGATCCCTGGATCAAGAAGATCCCCTGGAGGAGGGCATGGCAACCCATTCCAAGATTCCTGCCAGAGGAGCCTGGTGGGCTACAGCCCATGGGGTCTCAAAGAGAAGGACATGACTGAAGCAACTTAGCGCACACATACACACAGGCAATTAACAAACAATGTTCTGATAGTTTCAACTGAACAGTGAAGGGGACCCAGTCAGATGTATACATGTATTCATTCTCCCCCAAACTCCCCTCCCTTGAGTTTTATTCTCGATGAATTGAGTTTGAAAGGAGCTGTGGGAGAGACTTTCAGGGGGGAAAGCTACCCTAGAGGAACCCCCACCTAGTCTGGAGCAGCCTTCTAGATAGAGCAAGAAGAGCAGACTGTGGCCACTGGAGACTGAACCTCAACCACCTCTCCAGGAAGGCCGGAATCTCCACGAGAAAGAGGAGTTCTGTAATCACAAGCCCAACAAACTCCAAGCCCCACGGATGGAGCAGCTGGCCAGAGTAGGGAAAACCCACCACAGTCAAGTCACTTACCCTGCAACATGGTCTGATTGGAGCCTTTCAGACTGATGACTAGCCACCTCCCATCCCAGAAATAGCTCCCGGCTATTACCACTTCCACCAGGGTCTCAGCATACAGCAGGACTGCATCATGAAGGTAGGCAGCGTAAGGGCTCACCTTAGATGGAGGAAGCAAAGGCAGGGTTGAGAAGGGCCGGTGGCTTCCTCCATCACAGTCTGGGCTCAGTTAGAAGCACCCTTCTTCCGTCCTCTTAAGAGTGTGACACAGCACAGCAGAACATAGTGACATAGAACCTAGCAGAGGTTCTGCATCATTCCGACAGAAAAAGGAGGCCCTCCGCGTGTCCTGGCCTGTGCTGGCAAACTCGGGGATCACAACTGCACTTTTCCTCTTTAGGTCTTGTTTTCTCTTGTAGATTGCATGATCCTTCAAGTGGGGAACAGTGTTATCAGCCATAGGCAGGAGGGGATAGGGTTTAATCGAGAAGGTTGGAGCCAGGAGCCAGGCTGGTCCTGGTACTGACTGTGAGACTTGAGTAAGTTCCAGAACCTCTCTGAATCTTGGCCCATTCATTTATAAAAGAGGCAGAAGGCTGTTGTCATGGTGAGTATGCTGCTGCTAAGTCGCTACAGTCATGTCCGACTCTGTGCGACCCTATAGACGGCAGCCCATCAGGCTCTGCCGTCCCTGGGATTCTCCAGGCAAGAATACTGGAGTGGGTTGCCATTGCCTTCTCCAGTGCATGAAAGGGAAAAGTGAAAGTGAAGTCGCTCAGTCATGTCCGACCCTTAGCGACCCCATGGACTGTAGCCTACCAGGCTCCTCCCTCCATGGGATTTTCCAGGCAACATGGTGAGTATAAGGACAGTTAAATGAGGCAGAATAGGTATGGTATCTTTTGTATTAAGTGGCACATATTCGGTCTTCACTTAGTCAACAAAAATGCAAGTGCCTACTAGGTGCGAGGCACTGTTCTCCCTATAGAACCTGGTATGGAGCTGACACTTAGTCAGTGACACCCCAAATATTCATTGATCATCTTTTCCTGTGTGTTGGGGTCCACAGTTAGCTGCCCCATTCCTCAAGGAATCTCTGTCATCAGTAGCTTCTCACCAGCTTCAGGCTCAGCTTGGCCCCGCATTGGAAGGAGCTTGACTCTGGCCGATCGTCTGGCTAACCAGACACGTTGCCCCATTATCCCGCTCAGCCTGGAACTACCACTGGCTGATGGCTGCCTTCTCCCTGTTCCAGATCATCTGCCAGCCTTGACCCGTCCTAGCTCCACAGCTCTGACCACCCCATTCTGGTTCCTGGTCCCAGCGTCCTTCTGAGAAAAGAAACTGTTGGGGTCTGAGTGCCCACTGGTGTGTGTTCTGCCGCTTGCATGTACTATGTCTTCAGACACTCCAAGCTACAGACTGGAAGCTGATGTCGTTATCAGTCCCATTTTTAGCGGAGACTCAGATCCAGGGAGGTTAAACAATTCCCCTCAAAGTCTCATGGTTAGTAAAACGCAGAGCGAGGATAGAAGCCCAGGATTCTGACACCCAGGCCACGTGGCCTCTCAACTAATAACCTCTGCCCTCCTCGTGAACCTGGGTGTGGATTTCACAACTCATCTGGCCACTGTTAATTTGGGGCTGAGGAAGATAAAGAGAGAGAGAGAGAGAGAGAGAGTGTGTGTGTGTGTGTGTGTGTGTGTGTGTTAGGAGCCTGGGGAGTAGGGAGAAAAGAGAAGCAATAAGAGTGGAAGTGTAAAAGCCAGACACAGATATCCTCGAGGAAGGGGGGACGGATGTGTATGGGAAGACCCCGTCAGATCCGCTCTGCCGTGTGGATGGGGCTCTAGAAGGGTGGCCCCTGCAGGCTTTGGTGGACCTGCTCTCGGAAGCCTTCACCACTAGGGCCTTCTCAGGCGGAGCTGAGGGCTATGAGAAACACTGACTCGTAGACTGCAGGAAAGTGTGTCACCTTCTGATTTGTCAATACCTCCTTCCAAAAGCGGTCCTGAAAAATAATGAAATAAATTAGCTGTTCTGTAGGAAACACCCTGAGCAACAGTCAGGGTCAATTTTGAATGTCTATTCTAATCCTTGGAAACACTTTTGGCAGTCTGACATACTTCATGATGACGGCTCTGGAAGACCTGCCCTGCAAAGTCTATGTCTCCTAGCAAGCACTGAAACAATGAGAAGGAAGCAAAAAATAATAATAATAAACCAGTCAATCAATAAGAAAGCTTACCTGGGGCAATGAGCAGCTAAGATGCAAGAAGCTCACCTTTTAACAATGGACGGCAAAAGCTTGAAAAACTTACGCTGATTGATTCTCAAATTTCTGCTTATAGCTTAAGTGGTTGGTTAATCTCGTTATTACCTACATTATTACAATTATGACAGTAATACCCACTCCCTGTGTGTATATATGTGAAAGACAGTGAGATCTCCCCCAGTTTCCCTATTACCCCCTCTCGTCTCCTCTGAGAGGTTTTCAATGTTCTAGACATGGGCAGAGGTGTGTGTGCACATACGTACATTTTTACATAAATAGTATCATGCTATAACGGTGTTCTGCAGCTTGTTTTTTGTCAACTTCAGCATATACTCGGAACACTTTTTGCTGTTTCATTGCTAGGTTGTGTCCAACTCTTTGCGACCCCTCGGACTGCAGCACACCAGACTTCCCTGTCCTTCACTGTCTTCCGGAGTTTGTAAACACTTTTAGGAAATGGATTTACGCTATTCTTTTTTCAAACAGCATGAATTCACTTGTATGGATGCTGTGAGGTCTATTTTTAGGCCCAAATTCTTCCTGCACTTCCAGCAGTTGGAACTGGATCATTAAGGTTTGGGGAGAAAGTGACAAGGGAGTTGGATGGGCTTCCCTGCTGATGCTGAGACTTGGTGCACCATCTTCCCCTCACGTGTCTGAAGGCAGATGAAGGAGAGGAGGAAAAATGAAGGAGAAAAGGTGGACAGCAATGAAAAGGGAAGGTAGGAGGAGGTTCTGAAAAACTTGGCTTACAATTAGAATTCCGACTGGCTGCCCAACGAAACCCAAGACACTTTGGCCATCTGAAATACTTTACGATGAAAAGATGAAAGAAACCTGGAACATTATTATGCACATTCCTGTACTCGCTTTTTCCCCATTTCAGTTTCTTCATTTCAGTTCAGTGGCTCAGTTGTGTCCAACTCTTTGTGACCCCAGTTTCTTATGATCATATAAAACAAGCTCATTTTTATGAAGATAAAACTGCCGGTAAAATTACACAGTGTGTCCTTGGCTAAATGCAAGAAGCTTTTTCTTAGAAGCCTGTGGGTGCACATATGGTGGTTAAATGTACAGACACTGAGGCCACCCCACCTGGTTTGACAACTCAGCCTTCCTCTTACTAGCTGTGTGGCCTTGGGCAAGTTAATTTTCTTCTCAGGACCTCAGTTTCCTTATCTTTCCATAGGATGGTGTGAGCTAGTTTTAGTTTATCAAGCACTCACAGTAGGGCCTGGCAGTTAGCACACACTCCGCAAAGCAGAGCTGTTGGGCCCAAGGTCTCGGTCTCAGAGTCCAGAAGACCAGCTCTGTCACTTGGGAGCTCTGCGATCTTCGATAAGTTTCCTTATTTCTCTAAGCCTCAATTTTTTTCATCTGTGAGTTGGAATGCTAACAATCTCTACATCACAAGGCTGTTGAAAATATCAATGCAATGGTGCATGTAAACAATGCGTGGACTATCCATCTGCCTCAGGGGCTGTTGGGAAAACCTAGCCCTGATGCAGGTATAATGTAGAACTTGGTATTCATGGTGGGATAGTGGTACATGTCAGCTGTCCCTATTGTTACCAAAAGAACCAAACCAGCTACGAATTGCCTCATTGGACCAGCTTGTTGGTTTTCCCAGGACTTATTGGGGCTCAAACAGAGGTGGCTATGGGAGAAAAGAAATTGGGACACTCTGAGTTTGAGACCGTTAGGGTAGGCCTCAGCAACCCAGTAGGAATGACAGTTTCTTCTCAGCTGGTGTTTGCTGATATAAACTGCAGAGGGCCGGGTTCCAGAGCCAGCAGCCTGGCTCAAGGCCAGTCTCCCCGTCCTAGTAACTGAGTGAACAAACTCTGGGTAGGTTCTTTCCGTTCAGTCTCCTGATCTTCAGTTAAGGACGCAAGAGTTGCTGCCTCCTAGGGTTGAGTATTCAGTGAGCTAACGCATCTGGCACCTAGCAAGTGCTGAGTGTTTGTTACCTCTGCCTACCGGAGCCACTGAGGTGTCATTGGCACCCACCTCCAGCTGCTGCAAAATGATGAAGACGAATTCTCCTGTGTGGAGTCCCAGGTTCTCTGCAGCCAGCAGGATAAGCTTTGCATCTTCTGAGCTACAGATTAAGATGATAACTGTAAGACAAAACAGCCAACTGCACATGGGCATGCACACATATACACGTTATAAAGTCTAGCCTGAAGTCACTGCAAATGAGACATAAACATTGTCTTTCCTTGAGCATGCTTTAGGAAATAGGAATGCCTAAACTGCTCCCTCAGCCTATACTTCTTCTTTGTCATGGTTTTCTAAAATAACATTTATTTTTTAAAAGTTAACATGTACATAACAAAAAACCAAAAACACAAGGAGCAAAACACAAGTCATCCATAATCACAAGCAGTTTACCATTTGGTGTGTCCTTCTAGGTCTCATTTGTGTATTTACACAACTAAGCACCCGTTTTTATGTAATTAGGATTTGGGGTTATAGCCACAGGTCTGTATGAGCCTGTACTTCTTGAGCCATGCCAGCCATATACAAACCAGCAGCTTTCACCTCATGGAACGAAAGTCTTCGCTGCAGCTCTCTCCCAAAGCACAAATGGAAAAAGTTTGAGACCACTTCTGTGCTCTGCTGCTGCTGCTGCTAAGTCGCTTCAGTCGTGTCCAACTCTGTGCGACCCCATTTAATTGACTCAGAACAATAGACCTGACTTGTAGGTCGGTTGGATTGACAGAGAACTTAAAACCAGGAGAGTTTAGACTGTCTGAGTTGGGATGGGGAAAAAATGAGTAGACCATGGTATTTTTTTCCCATCCAAACACATCAGCATGCATTCTGAGGGCACAACAATGATTTACTTTTATGTTTTTATTTTCATATTGGAGCATACTTTCACTTCAGAATTTTTATTTTTAACTGACATATAGTTGATTTACAATATTGTGTTAGTTTCAGGTGTACAGCAAAGTGATTCAAATATATGTACACACACGCGCACACACACACATATATAACTTTTCCCTTATAAGTTTTAAAAAATATTGAGTATAGTTCTCTGTGCTATACAATAAGTCCACGTTGGTTATCTATTTTAGTGATTTAATTTTTAAAATGAGATAAATTATAATCTATTTATCTGAGCTCCAGCTAGGTGCCAGGCAATGTGCTAAGCAAAGGATACATCAGTGAGCAAAAGAGAAAGTCTTTGTTCTCAGGGAGCTGACAGTCAGACAGACAATACACAAGTAAAGAGGTTAGAGAGGTCATTAGAGATTCTAATGAATGAAGGGGGAAAAGAATGCTGTGATACTAATGTGGGGAGGGGGAGTTTCTCCACATCAAGTAGTCAGGAAAGGTCCCTTGGAGGACATTGGATGGGCTCTGGGCTGAGTCTGGAGGGATGAGAGGAAGCTATCTATGAAAAGAGTACTGGGTGGGGTGAGATGGAATTATGAGTGGAACTCCAGGCCAAGGGATCAGCAAGTCCCCAAATCCTAAAGCCAGAAGGAGCTTAGTTTATTTGAAGAAGAGAAAGGAGTCAGTTACTAATTCCTGCTAGAAAGTAGAGTCTTAGAAGTATTACCACAATATTTACTACGATATGTTTATCAGTTACTTGGTCTGGCACTTTACAGGCATGACCTTATTTAATCCTCTCTGTTCTATGAGATAGGTAAGATGATTGTCATCGTACAGATAAGATGTCTGAGGCACCGAGAGGTTAAGCTACTTGCTCTGGAGCACACAGCTAGAAAGTGTCAGAGATGGGTTTCAAACCTAGGACTGTCTGTCTCCGGAGCCCTAGCTCTGAATGACAACCCAAGTCCAAGACCCAGCCTACTTAGAAAGTTCTTCCAGAAATTACCATTTACATCAAAACACTATAGCATCAAGAATTTCACTGTAGACAAAATTTTTCTTGTTGGTAGTGATGCTTTTATGTACCATTAATTATATACCCTGTTTTCGTCAGCTTCTTACATTCATAGAAAAATGAAAATTCTTAGTTTTTTTCAAACAATCATTTTTTTCCTCTATCTGCCTCTCTAAACATAAGCAACAGAAGATTCTTTCCTACTTACCCCTGGAAATCAATGACCGGCTCCTAAGATTCTCTTGAAGCAAGACTGGTGTATCTCACATTGGTGGTGTTGGGGAAATGGGATTTGTGTTCATTCTCTACAACCCTCCATAACTCATCCAGTCCATCCCAGGAGGAAGTCCTGGAATGACCTCCAAACATGCCAATGTGTTTCTAGCCCAGGTAGAGGAGGCTTTTCTGGAGGACATTACCGATTCGGTGCATGCGTGGCATGAGGTTCACATAGGTGTCATACAAGAAGTTGTTCTCCAGTTTCACTGTTTGTCCAACAAAGTCGAACATGGGGATGTTCCACTCAGAATCCAGCAAACCAATAACCTTGAAAGTAACCAAACGGATGTCTTTCCATAATTGAGTTTTGTCACTGTCCAACTCCATTATAAAATATCTGCCTCAGCTTTGGATTCAGGGAGTCTATGGGTCATACTGAACCCTCTCTTTTGGAATATTGATAATGTCTTAGGTCCAACTTGATGATGCAAAATCTCAGAAAATAGTAGCAATAGCTAGCATCTCATTGTAGAGCTGAAAATGTGGGGGCACAGAAACAGAACTTACAAAATGAGCAAGCAGTAAACCTTGGAATTCAGGTAGTGTGATAGCAGAGGCCACACTCATAGGTGCTACTTACTTTTTTTTAGTCTTTCTTAATGTGTTCCTTATTCATTTCTCATTCGTTTTCCCCTATGAGCCTACTATTTACAGGAAACTTCAGAGATCTTCCTCTTAAAAAGATCTTGAGATCAATTATTACAGGAGTTAAGACATGTAAAAATAACTGTAGAGTTAAATATGCCCTTCAACATTTATAGGCAATAGATTTAGGGGAACTTAAAGAAGTAAGAAATTGCTTCTAATTTGGGTATTAAGGATGTGAATATTGAGGGTAGAGGGATAAAGACAGGCTCCATGGCTTTTGAGCTTGACTTTGAAGAATGGGTAGGCTTTGTTAGTCAAATGGGGAATTCTAGGAGAGATTAAGATTCAAATTCAAATATAAACTTAACTCTGTAGCACCCACTAATAATAGTTCTGCAGTATTTTTGAACACAAACGTTGTACTGTCTATTCAGCCTTTGCATCTACACCTCTAAGAGCACAAGATACCCAAGGACATTAACAAAGCTAATCTCATGAGGTAAATGAATACAAATCATTCATTTCTCTCATTTTCTTGCCTTAGCTTATGGCAATCTGTTATACACACCAAAGGGAAACCTACCCAGATATTTTTCTACTTAAAGTCGTGTTCAATTTCGTCTGAACCACATGGCTGACAACATTAGTGTGAATAATGAGTTCATATCCAACAACACCAAGCCCAAATAATCCACAGTTTTTTAGTGAACATCAACAAGTTAGTGAGTGAACCAACAATTCTTGACTTGTGAGGATTGCTTTAAAGAGAGTGTTAATTGTTTTCATTGCATGGTCTGGTTACATTTCAAAGAAATAATACCCAAGACTTGACACAGTTACTGTTTATAATAATGCCATCCAAGTCAAAAGATTTTTCAACTCTATACCATCATCTTTAAGATCACCCTTTCCAATGGAAACTCAAGAGTTTTCTTAGAAGGCTGTATACTCTACCTCTGTGGCTTCTGGGCATGCTGGTCCAAACAAGGCAGAAATCTCTTCTTTCTGGACCTGGCTGGTGAAAAGAGTAAGAGACTTCTTGGCGCCACAGGTTGAGCTGGTTTAAGTAAACTCCCAGCTGAAATTTCCAAAGTCCACCAGCTCAGAGGTGATCTTGTCCATGGCAATCTGGAGGCCACCACCCAACCTTTGCACACTGAGTGGATGGGAGATATTCCAAGGGGCCTGAAAACCCACAGTGAGTTTAGCAGCCTCAAGCCATGTCATCAGCACACTGGCAAAGAGCATCAGAACCAGTGTTGGGTGGCCAACATGGCACGCAACCCCCAAACAGAGCTCAGATCTGACTGAGGGCTCAGCACCTGTCCTGGGAGCCATGAATGGTGTCTAATACCTGGATCACTGCAGAACTCTGAGAGGCTCAGCCTCCTGACCACTTGTGCCCAGAGCTTAAATAACAGTGCACAGTTCCCTGAGGACCACAGCTTGTATTCTCTTCAGTGCTGTTAATTAACCAAACTCTTCCCTTTCCAGAGACTGTTCTAACACATCTAGAAGCAGCAGTCTTGAGGAAAGAGCCTGGGACAGGAAGGTGATGTGGCCCTGGTAATTGATCCAGTGGTACCACTGTCCAACTTCATGGTTCTTGACAAGTCACATAACCCTGGATCATCTCCAACCCCCAGGCCCTTATCCACTAGTAAAATATGAATCATGGGAGCCACTCAAGTGTAGACAGATGGTCTAGGATTTAATTCTGACTTCATCACATGTAGTTACATGGTCTAGGACATGTTACTTTCCTTCTCTATGGCTTCATCCCCATATCCACAAAATGGGGGTAAAATTTAATGAAATCGTCTCCAGCTGACAAAGCAAAGATTAAAAGAGATCATGCAAGTCCAGTGGTTGGTACAACATCTGGACAAAGAGAGCCACTTTGTCAGTGTCAGATGATTGGTGGTGGTGGTGAGAAGGATGATGGGGTGATTGATGATGTTGATCGTGTAATAATGGTCATTATTATCACCTGCTGAATCCATCTTATAAGAAATTTTCCTAGGATGAGTGGTTATGAAAGAGTTTACTCACAACTGGCACAGTTTACATCCCTCACCTTGGTCTAGAGACCATGGGAAGGTTACTGGTAAATAAATACTAATTCTCCCTCTACATAGATCAGGAAAAGAGCTGGGGACAGTTCTTTATTGAAGAATTACATATGAAGTATGAATACTTCTCTTGTAAAGAATCATATTATATGAAGTATTAATATTACAGGGATGATAAGACTTTTGGGAAGCCATTATCATCCCCAGGGAAGATGACCTAGCCACCAATCAGGTAAATGCATATCAGTATAAAGAATTCAGCTCAGTCACTCAGTCGTGTCCGACTCTTTGAGACCCCATGTACTGCAGCACGCAAGGCTTCCCTGTCCATCACCAACTCCTGGAGCTTACTCAGTCTCATGTCCATTGAGTTGGTGACACCATCCAACCATCTCATCCACTGTTGTCCCCTTTCTGCTCCCACCTTCAATCTTTCCCAGCATCAGGGTCTTTTTCCAATGAGTCAGTTCTTTGCATCAGGTGGCCAAAGTATTGGAGTTTCAGCTTCAACATCAGTCCTTCCAATGAACATTCAGGACTGATTTCCTTTAGGATGGACTGGTTGGCTCTCCTTGCAGTCCAAGGGACTCTCAAGAGTCTTCTCCAACACCATATTTCAAAAGCATCAATTCTTCCACACTCAGCTTTCTTTATAGTCCAACTCTCACATCCATACATGACTACTGGAAAGACCAAAGCTTTGACTAGACAGACCTTTGTTGGCAAAGTAATGTCTCTGCTTTTTAATATGCTGGCTAGGTTGGTCATAACTTTTCTTCCAAAGAGCAAGTGTCTTTTAATTTAATGGCTGCAGTCACCATCTGCAGTGATTTTGGACCCCCCCCCCCACAAAATAGTCTGTCATTGTTTCCATAAAGAATTCAAATACAACTAAAATGGATTTTCTTTTGGACACTGGCAGGGTAGGCTCTGGCATCTCCCACTCATCCCAGGATCATGTATTTTAACACAGAAGACTCACTATGGTTCTCAAGGCTTGGTCTGAGGACCACTTATATCAGCCTCTTCTGATGGTTAAAAAGACAAATTCTAGGCCTCCACTCCAGACCCTATGAACCAGATGCCTTGAGTTTACTCTAGGAATCTGCATTCAACAGATGCTCATATACTCCTAAATACACTAGTGTGAGAAGCTCTGAGACAGTCTAAAACGAGAGAGGGCAAGAATCACCAATAACTATTCACTACTTCATTTTCTTCAGTAGCAAATTCCCAGCATGGGATTACTGAGCTTTAGCTCTGACCTGCTTCAGAGGGCATTTCAAAACCCCTGGATTATGTGGGGTTGCTTTTCTCCGAACCAAATTCATCGTCACTGCTTCTTCACTGAACTTCAGATTCTCTCTCGCCTCTGCTAGGACAACTTGGTGTCAACTTGCTACATCTTAAAGATTAAAGTCTAAATTCTTTAAAGTCTGAGTCTAAGGACTCCCTTGCTGTAATCATATGCAGAATTCCATGAATCTTTTTGGCTCAAATGCTTACCAGATATAAATAGGCTTGGGTAAGTCAGTTAAATCTGTGCCTGAGTTTTGTCAACTTCAGAAAGAGCTGAACAATACCCCTTTCAAAAGGATGTTGTAAAGGTGTTGTGTGATGACATAACTACTTAGCACAGTGCCCCACACTTAGTAGGAACTCTGTAAAGAAGCATTGCTAAAGGGCATGTCATTGCATAAGTCAGGGTCTTGAGACCAGGATTCTGGGAACAATATTATATGATACACTCTGTGTCCCCTCTCTCCCACTATCACATACAAACTTCTTAAAATGGGTATTCCCACTCTGGATAATTTGAGATTCTCTGGGATTATAGATTGCCTTCCCAGAAGAAACCTTGAGGCGGATGACTGCATGTGTTCTTTTTTGGATCCTCAGATTCAGTACAGTGTTGCATGCTGCTGCTGCTGCTGCTAAGTTGCTTCAGTCGTGTCTGACTCTGTGTGACCCCATAGACAGCAGCCCACCAGGCTCCGCCATCCCTGGGATTCTCCAGGCAAGAACACTGGAGTGGGTTGCCATTTCCTTCTCCAATGCATGAAAGGGAAAAGTGAAAGTGAAGTCGCTCAGTCGTGTCCGACTCTTAGCGACCCCATGGACTGTAGCCTACCAGGCTCCTCCATCCATGGGATTTTCCAGGCAAGAGTACTGGAGTGGGGTGCCATTGCCTTCTCCGGAATAAGCATGCAAATTATTATTAATCATAATAAATATTTTTGTATTGAGCATGGTCAAAACTAGGAGGAAATGCCAATGACGTTCAGTGTTGGTGAGAATTTAAGAAACAGACATGTACTCCTCATAGGAATGTTGCTGATAGCAGTTCTCATATACACCTTTGACTCAGAAATTCCAATTTGGGGGGTTTATCCTACAGAAACAAGAGCATATGAGAGCATATGATAAGATACAACCACAACAATCTTTAAAAAGATTTTAAGATTTTTTTTTTGATGTGGACCATTTTTAAAGTCTTTATTGAACTTGTTACAAAATAGCTTTGTTTTATGTTTTGGTTTTTTGGCTATGAGGCATGTGGGATCTTAGCTCCCAGACCAGGGATAGAACCTACATCCCCTGCACTGGAAGGTGAAGTCTTAACCATTGGACCACCAGGGAAGTCCCCGCAATGGTTCTTTTTTTTTTTTCGACAGTCAAAAATTAGATACATCCTCCATGTTCAACAGTAGGGGCATGGAAGAGGAACATGGAGTGAACCCATATGACTGAGGAGAGAGCACTCATTACAAATGATGTTTTAAATGTGCATTTATTGACTCAGAAGGATAGTCACAACTAAGAGAGGAAGCAGACTTTAAAACAACATGAACAGTATTCCATCTTTTGTTGCCTTTTTTAAAAGCACATAAAGTTGCATAACAGAGATTATATGCATCAAGCCAATAAAAACTCCAGGTGTTAGGAATTATGGGGTGTCTTTTCTTCTCTTTGCATAATTTTCATATTTTTTTATCTTCATGTCTTTGCAATAAGGAAGACAAGTGAAAGTTTTAATTAAAAATAAACCTACAGACTTGTATTTGCAGAGTGACATCACAGTGGATTAAACTGTCTGAATTTCTGCATCAGAAGAACTTCACTTTGGTCTGGGCCTACACTTCTCTGCACTTGGCTTATGCTGTGATGAGCTCAGTCCCTTCTGTGTCTCCATTGCCCTCAGAGGGAGAGAAAAGAGACAGAGACGTGAGGGTCGGGTAACGGTGAGCATCATCTGGAAACCGTTGCCATGGTAGCAGCCCTCCCCTGTTTGTACCAAGTGTTTGATTGGCAAGAGTGGCAAGGCCTGAGGTTAAAACCAGCCTAAGGGGATTTGTAGGGACTGCGGCTGCGGGAGAGGGCACACTGTGGTCCGCTTTGCTTCTTCAGCCCTGCCCTTTTCTAGGCGATTCTTAGGCTTGTAAGTTACCAGTGCTGTGGTGCTACATAGGGGAGTTCATGTTGTTTCACCCCATGATGCTTTGAAATAGAAGTAATATGTGCTTGGCTCCCAGAGGTGCAGAGCTTGGTTCCCTGTATTAGCACTTTGATTCCCAGATGTTTTATCTTATCTCTCTTTCCTGAAAAGATTGTTACTGAGGGAGGATTCTTTCTCCCTAATTTATAGTTTCCTCACTGCTGACCAGCTGGGCCATAAACCAGACATAGGGCCAGCTGTTCACGTGCAAGCTCAGATATGATTAGCTGTTTCCAGGGTGATGGGGCTGGCTTTTTTCTACCTGCCCTTCCCTCCCTTCAGTCTATAAATCTGTGGCCTGATCCTGTTTAGAAAAAAAAATGAAAGGCTGGGTTGTAACTTCTCCAGAAGGTGAGAAAGAGAAAAGGGTGTTTGGCCCACTCAGAATACAATAGAGTGAGCCTGGAGTTTCCCACCTTGAGGGAAAGAGAAGGGAGAGGCGGGCATCCCAGAAGGCTTTCCGGAGTGAATAAGACTGGATCTGAGCCTCCATTTTCGTTTTCTTTTTTGATGTTTTATTTGTAGAGGCTTTATAGCATATTTTAAAGTTTTTTTTTTTTTTTTCTTTTAAGCTGTGCTGAATCTTCAGGCTTTTCTCTAGTTGTGGCAAGTGGGGGCGGGGGGGGGGCCTACTGTCTCGTTGTGGTGCGTGGACTTCTCATTGCAGTATCTTCTCTTGTAAAGGCTTTAGAGCACAGGCTCAATAGTTGTGGTGCATGGGCTTTGTTGCATGTGGGATCTTCCCAGATCAGGGATGGAACCCGCATCTCCTGCATTGGCAGGCAGAGACTTCTCACCTTACCAGCTTCTTATCCTGAAACCCTAGGAGTCTAATGGATTCATAATTAACCCAGTACTCCATGCTTGTGATGCAACAGTTTTTTTCTGGGTCTTGCTTAGGGGTTCCTATCTTGAAGGTCTATTCCACCAGATACCAACCATCCTACAAGTAAGTGTAAGTCAAAATTGTTCTCACCTGCTGGGGTGTGAACTTCAAACTTCCCTATTATGTTCTCAGTGCTTGTAAATAGTTGTAATGAAGTCAAGTAAAAAGAATCTCCAGGTAAGTAAATATTTAAAGAGCTGTAGGACAGTGGAGTAAAGGTTGACTTTGTATAAAGGGGAGATGTGTTTCTTAGGTTGCAACAAAAGGCAATTCCTTGAATCCAAAGCCTCTCCTTTAGGTAATCGCGCATGTACTACTCCCCAGAGGCCGAGGATGGGACACTGGCCTTGGTTTTCTGATGAGAACATGCTGCTTGTTTCTGAAAAGGTTTGGGTCTTCCCAAGTGGCACTGGTGGTAAAGAACCCTCCTGCCAATGCAGGGGATGTAAGAGACACAGGTTCGATCCCCAGGTCGGGAAGATCCCCTGGAGAAGGGCATGGCAACCCACTCCAGTATTCTTGCCTGGAGAACCCCATGGACAGAGGAGCCTAGCGGGGTACAGTCCATAGGGTCACAAAGAGTTGGACATGACTGAAGCAACTTAGCAGGCACACATAGCTGATCCACGTTGGTATACAGCAGATACTGACACAACTTTGTGATGCAATTATCCTCCAATTAAAAATTAATTTGTTAATTTTTAAAAATGAATGTGTCCTTGCCTTAATTCATCTTTCTCTGGGGATTATACCCCCTTTGACCCATAAGAATGACATGCTCCACTATCTGAGCCGATCGGGGGCCTGGGTAGCACCTGGCTTGTCATCTGGGCGATCTCTCTCTGGTGCACAGCCATCTAAACCCAACAGGATGTCTCTCTGGCTCCCCACCCTCTTCAGCTTCTGGTCTGGAGAGACCAGAACCCCTCCCACTTCCTGGCGTTCCTGTTCAGCTTGTGTTAAAAGCTCCCAAACAGCTCCCTAGCCACGCACTCAGTGTTGTTCTCCTACTCTGTGAGCCCAGGGAACCAAGGCTGCAAAGCAGAGAACACTGTCCTTAAAGCCTTGACGAGGGGACAACCGTAAGATGCCCCACCCAGAGTACTGATGCTCTTGTCTGAGATTTCTCCACACCCTCTGTAAGAGGCAGTGTAGCAGAAATGTTGAGAGCACAAGTTTTTGGAATAAGACTTAGGCTGGCTGGGATGTTTTATACTATATGAACCTTCAGTTCTGTTCAGTCGCTCAGTCGTGTCCAACTCTTTGCGACCTCATGAACTGCAGCACGCCAGGCCTCCCTGTCCATCATGAACTCCCAGAGTCCACCCAAACCCATGGCCATCGAGTCGATGATGCTATCCAGCCATCTCATCCTCCGTCGTCCCCTTCTCTTCCTGCCCTCAATCGTTCCCAGCATCAGGGTCTTTTCAAATGAGTCAGTTCTTTGCATCAGGTGGCCAAAGTATTGGAATTTCAGCTTCAACATCAGTCCTTCCAATGAACACCCAGGACTAATCTCCTTTAGGATGGACTGGTTGGATCTGCTGGCAGTCCAAGGGACTCTCAAGAGTCTTCTCCAACACCGAGTTCAGAAGTATCCATCCTTTGGTGCTCAGCTTTCTTTATAGTCCAACTCTCATATCCATACATGACTACTGGAAAAGCCATAGCCTTGACTAGACAGACCTTTGTTGACAAGGTAATGTCTCTGCCTTTTAATATGCTGTCTAGGTTGGTCATAACTTTCCTTCCAAGGAGGAAGCATCTTTTAATTTCATGGCTGCAGTCACCATCTTCAGGGATTTGGGAGCTCAAAAAATAAAGTCAGCCACTCTTTCCACTGTTTCCCCATCTATTTGCCATCAAGTGATGGGACCAGATGCCATGATCTTAGTTTTCTGAATGTTGAGCTTTAAGCCAACATTTTCACTCTCCTCTTTCACTTTCATCAAGAGGCTCTTTACTTCTTCTTCACTTTCTGCCATAAGGGTGGTGATATCCGCATATCTGAGGTTATTGATATTTCTCCTGGCAATCTTAATTCCAGCTTGTGCATCATCCAGCCCAATGTGTCTCATGATGTACTCTACATATAAGTTAAATAATCAGGGTGACAATATACAGCCTTGACGTACTTCTTTTCCTATTTGGAATCAGTCTGTGGTTCCATGTCCAGTTCTAACTGTTGCTTCCTGACCTGCATACAAGTTTCTCAAGAGGCAGGTCAGGTGGTCTGATATTCCCAGCTCTTTCAGAATTTTCCACAGTTTATTGTGATCCACACAGTCAAAGGCTTTGGCATAGTCAATAATGCAGAAGTAGATGTTTTTCTGGAACTCTCTTGCTTTTTTGATGATCCAACAGATGTTGGCAATTTGATCTCTGGTTCCTCTGCCTTTTCTAAAACCAGCTTGAAGGTATGGAAGTTCACGGTTCACATATTGCTGAAGCCTGGCTTGGAGAATGTTGAGCATTACTTTACTAGCATGTGAGATGAGTGAGAAAAACATCTATTTCTGCGGCCAAACTAGATAGCATATTTAAAAGCAGAGACATTACTTTGCCAACAAAAGTCCATCTAGGCAAGGCTATGGTTTTTCCAGTGGTCATATATGGATGTGAGAGTTGGACGGTGAAGAAAGCTGAGTGCCACAGAATTGATGCTTTTGAACTGTGCTGTTGCAGAAGACTCTTGAGAATCCCTTGGACTGGAAGAAGATCCAATCAATCCATCCTAAAGGAGGTCAATCCTGGGTGTTCATTGGAAGGACTGATGTTGAGGCTGAAACTCCAATACTTTGGCCACCTCATGCAAAGAGTTGACTCATTGGAAAAGAACGTAATGCTGGGTAGGATTGGGGGCAGGAGAAGAAGGGGATGACAGAGGATGAGATGGTTGGATGGCATCACCGACTCGATGGACATGGGTTTGGGTAGACTCCGGGAGTTGGTGGTGAACAGAGAGGCCTGGTGTGCTGCAATTCATGAGGTCGCAGAGAGTCGGACACGACTGAGGGACTGAACTGAACTGAACTGAGATGAGTGCAATTGTGCAGTAGTTTGAGCATTCTTTGGCATTGACTTTCTTTGGGATTGGAATGAAAACTGATCTTTTCTAGTCTTGGGGCCACTGTTGAGTTTTCCAAATTTGCTGGCATATTGAGTGCAGCACTTTCACAGCATCATCTTTGAGGATTTGAAATAGCTCAACTGGAATTCCATCACCTCCACTAGCTTTGTTTGTAGTGATGCTTCCTAAGACCCACTTGACATCACATTCCAGGATGTCTGGCTCTAGGTGAGTGTGAGTGATCACACCATCATGATTATCTGGGTCGTGAAGATCTTTCTTGTATAGTTCTGTGTATTCTTGCCTCCTCTTCTTAATATTTTCTGTTTCTGTTGGGTCCATACAATTTCTGTCCTCTATTGAGTCCATCTTTGCATGAAATATTCCCTTGGTATCTCTAATTTTCTTGAAGAGATCTCTAGTCTTTCCCATTCTGTTGTTTTCCTCTATTTCTTCGCATTGATGGCTGAGGAAGGCTTTCTTATCTCTCCTTGATATTCTTTGAAACTCTGCATTCAAATGGATATATCTTTCCTTTTCTCCTTTGCTTTTCAGTTCTTTTCTTTTCACAGCTATTTGTAAGGCCTCCTCAGACAACCATTTTGCTTTTTTGTATTTCTTTTTCTTGGGGATTGTCTTGATCCCTGTCTCCTGTACAATGTCATGAACCTCCGTCCATAGTTCATCAGGCACTCTATCAGATCTAGTCCCTTAAATCTGTTTCTCACTTCCACTGTATAATCGTAAGGGATTTGATTTAGGTCATACCTGAATGGTCTAGTGGTTTTCCCCACTTTCTTCAATTTAAGTCTGAACCTTAGTTTAATTTGATTTAAAATGAACCTTAGTTTCCTCGGCTTCCCTGGAGGCTCAGAGGGTAAAGCAAGGCGGGAGACCTTGGTTCGATCCTTGTGTTGGGAAGACCCCTAGGGAAGGAAACGGCAACCCACTCCAGTATTCTTGCCTGGAGAATTCCGTGGATGGAGGAGTCTGGTAGGCTACAGTCCATGGGGGTCGCAAAGAGTTGGACACGACTGAGCGATTTCACTTTCACTTTCACTTTAGTTTCCTCATTTTTAATTACCATGATGAGCTCATGAGAGGATTAGGTGAAGTAATAGGTTTTTTTTAACTTTTTATTTTATATTGCAACATAATTGGTTAACCATGTTGTAATAGTTTCAGGTGTACAGCAAAGCGATTCAGTTAGACATATACAAGTATCTATTCTTTTTTCAAAATTTTTTCTCCATTTAGGTTGTACATGATATTGAGTAGAGTTACCTGTGCTATGGGCTTCTCTGGTGGCTCAGCTGGTAAAGGGTCTGCCTACAATGCGTGAGACCTGGGTTCAACCCCTGGATTGGGAAGATCCCCTGGAGAAGGGAAAGGCTACCCACTCCAGTATTCTGGCCTGGAGAATTCCATGGACTGTATAGTCCATGGGGTCGCAAAGAGTCGGACTCAACTGAGCGACTTTCACATACACACACACCTGTGCTGTACAGTAGGTCCTTGTCAGTTATCCATTTTATACAGAGATTTGTGTAATAATAGCAGTTTTATAATAAGGATGCTGAGTAGGATTGGGGGCAGGAGAAGAAGGGGACGACAGAGGATGAGATGGTTGGATGGCATCACCGACTCGATGGACATGGGTTTGGGTAGACTCCGGGAGTTGGTGATGGACAGAGAGGCCTGGCGTGCTGCAATTCATGGGTCACAAAGAGTCGGACATGACTGAGTGACTGAACTGAACTGAACTGAACTGAATAAGGAACTATTGTATCAGTCAAGAAGATCATGACTTCTGTTGAATGAATGCTATGTAAACGCAAAGAAACAAACTGATGCTGCTATGGAACCCAGAGGAACAAATAAAAGACTTGACTGTCTTTAAGAATACCCAGAGCAGGTATAATGTGTTCACTGCTAACACCAGGTAATACCTCTTTTTGCTTATATCCTATAGGCATTAAGCCAGAGGATCTTTGGTCTAAATTAGTGTCCAAGAAAAATAGAGCTTGAGCCACTTAGGTAATGTTAAAATTCCCAGAAGAAATATTTTAAAATTAAAAGAAGCAAATAAGATTGATTATTTAGTTTATTCAAAATGTTATCAATTCAACACATATGCCATATTTTAAAATTTGAGATTGTATGTTATTTGCTTCATACTAAGTCTCCGAAATTTGGTGTATTTTGTACTTAAGCACATCTTAATGCAGACTTGCTTCATTTCAAGTACTCAGTCACCACCTGTAGAGACTGCTTACAGTATTGGACAGTCCACGTCTGAACCTTCACTCTTAGCTACGCATCTAATCAGCTGGGAAATAGAGATGTTTCCTATCGGGCTGTTGGTTCTGGGAATTCAGAGCCAGAGCCTCTCTAAGGACCTTTTCACTGTTCATCTGACTCTTAATTGCTCTTTCTCATAAAGGAGCAAGTTGTCTGTGTCACTGTGTTCCAACCTTGCTGACATGACCCTGAGAATAATAGTATTTATATGACGTACTGAATCCCCTAGGTGGGGCTATACAGTGTGTACCAGCATGCTATGGTTTGCCAGTTGGGAAGCTCAGATCCAAACTTGCAAGGCAATCCGCACCCTGAGGGTTGTATGGGGGAGGGAGGCAAGCTTTTCATTGCAATCTGTGCAAACACCGTTCTTATCGATCAAGTGTTCATGCTTAAGTAACACCTCCTTCCCACAAAGAATGAGCCAGTGGCCTCATGAGCCCAGGTGCCCAAGCTGTTGCTGTCAGAAACTCTAATTGAGCAAAACAAGCTCCTCCAGATGCTGAGCCTTGGGGTCAGTTTCTCCCATGTGGTTGACAGTGGGGCCCAGAAAAGCACTGTGGCCAATCCCAGCACAGCAGACAACAAAGCAGAAAGAGCTGGGGATTGCACAACCGAAAGACGTGACCCACTGACAGGCCCCTACCCAGCACCAGCCCAGCCTACCTTCGGCTGAGTGAAGCAAGGCTCTGTGTGGGAAGTGAACTCAGCCTCAGAGCATGTCCAGGCTGGTGGGAAGCCCTTCAGAGGAGGGGGAAGGGAGCCATTGTTCCACCCAGGCCATCAGGTTCTCCTTCCTGATGGTGGCCATCAGGCTCTCCTTTCCTAGGCCAACAGTGCTTGATTCTCTTTGAGACACCAATCAGAGTTCCCAAGAGGAATGCGTGTATAAATAAATGAGACTGCACAAGGTACATGAAATCAGTTCAGTTCAGTTCAGCTCAATTGCTCAGTCGTGTCCGACTCTTTGCGACCCCATGGACTGCAGCATGTCAGGCCTCCCAGTCCCTCACCAACTCCCTCACCCCTCACCAACTCCTGGAGTCTACCCAAACCCGTGTCCATTGCGTCGGTGATGCCATCCAACCATCTCATCCTCTGTCGTCCCCTTCTCCTCCTGCCCTCAATCTTTCCCAGCATCAGGGTCTTTTCAAATGAGTCAACTCTTTGCATGAGGTGGCCAAAGTATTGGAGTTTCAGCTTCAACATCAGTCCTTCCAATGGACATTCAGGACTGATTTCCTTTAGGATGGACTGGTTGGATCTCCTTGCAGTCCAAGGGACTCTCAAGAGTCTTCTCCAACACCATGGAATGAGTACATGGAATGAGTCATCCTTAATCAATGTACTTGGATTATGGACTCAGGACTACCTGAACTCAAAATCTGCCTTTAAGACTCTGCCAACTCTTAGCCCCGTGCCTTGGGTGAGCTAACTTGACCTCCCTTAGCCTTCCCTCTTCTGCAAAATGATAATAACTTCTTCATCAGACTGCTGTAAGATGAAATGAGGTACTGCAGACAGTTCAGCCCAGCGGGGCCCCATGAGAAGTGCTCAACAATATTCACAATCATCTCAAAGGCCTTCAGAATGGACCTGGCCTGGGAACCTAAGAGCGCTCACCTGAAGGTGTACTCTGAGTGCCATTAGCCTTTTGAAACATCAGATAACCAAGGAAAATGTGGGTATGGAATTCCGATAATCAGAATAGTCAATTAGGGCAACTTTGTCAAGTTGAGGGAACTTTGTCCCTTCCATTTCATGTCTCAGTGGAAGGGAAAACTTTGAAGTCAGCTCTTCCATGTGGGAAGCTAAAGGTCAATCTATCACAGCTTACATTTCACCCACTTTGTACCATCGCACCCTCTGCCCTGCTGTCCAGCTGACTCCTGGGAGGGACACGACATCTCTTTCCTTTCTGATTCATCATTACTGAGTCAACATGAATAGGTTCAGCCTATAGCTCTAGGATTCTTCCCTCTCCAGTATTCTTGCCTAGAGAATTCCATGGACAGAGGAGCATGGCGGGCTACAGTCCACGGGGTTGCAAGAGTCGGACATGACTAAGCGACTAAACCACCACCATAGCTCTAGGACTCTGCTTCTCTTTTTTCTTGGGTCATGTTGCCTGACTTCTAAAGTCTTGGATTAGCAGTCAAAATAGCCTCAGGTCCTTCCTTGATAAGTGTTTGCCTGGCGCCACACATCCCAGCTACTCCACCTGTCCTGGGCTGCCCTTCTCATCTCCAGCTTCCTTCTTTGCCCTCCTTCGGAATGCTGGCAGTGAGCATTGTTGAGCAGCTATTCAGGAATCTGAACCGAGTGAAGTGTTCTAAAGCAGAGGAGCCAGAGATGCAAGATGAGTCATCTAGATTCTGAGGGCAGAGGCTTTATTCAAAGGAGAAATTCCACTTTCCTCTAGAGGGACTTCATAAAGGTTTGGTGATGTCTGAAATCTGGAAACACCCTGAAGACCTTTAAATAACATTTGGTTCCCTGACTGATTCACGCCTCCCAATCTGCTCTAAAATCTGCCTTGCCACCAAACCTCTTTTTCAAGAACAAGCTGTGAACCATCCAGCTTTGCAAAATAGCCTGAAAATATTTTTTAAAAACATGCTTGGCCCCACCATCATCATCATCTTCTTAGGAAGGTAATGTACCTGCTCTGAGCCTTCTTCTTTTCATCCATACAAATAACTACCTGGCAGACTTACTGTGAGGGCCAAATGAAGTCCTTTTCATGGAGCTTGGCTCCTGGTGGCCCCTGAAGGTGTTGTCCCTCTTTATCCCTCACAGGTTAGGTAAGAGTTAGTCTGGAGGTGTTTTATAAATTGAGAGGAGCTATATAAATGCAGAGCGATGCTGTGTAAAGTTGGCCTGCTGAGAAGGTCTGGTTTTCTGACTTCTCCACTTTAAAAGTACAGGAAACCTGGTTTCTACTTCCAACGACCTGCCAACCCTATCACAAGAGGTATTTTGGCTCTTTCCAGACTGTGTTACAAAACTCTGGAATGTTAGCTTCTGGTCTTCTTGAAATGTTGTAAATGAGGTGTGTGGTTCCTTTGTCCCTACAAAAGGGGAAAGAGTGTACACTGCTCCCCTCCCGCTGACCAGAGCAGCGAGCTTGTGTGTCAGAAAGACAGCTATTGGGTCAGACTCCTTACCTCGGACAGCTCACCCATGAAAGACATAAAACAAGGAAGACTTGCAGTTTTTAGAAGTGATAGGATGCCTGGACTGGCAAGGGGCTTGCTTTTTATTGATTTCTCAATGCAAATGGCTATGTGAAGGGAGGGTGACGTGGAGGGTGTTGCAAAACATTATCGAACACAAGGGTTTTTGAAGAGAGAGACTGTAGGAAACCATAGTTGATAGGGAGACAGCGTGGCCTGCTAGGCAGTGGAAGCCTGGATTCGGGATTCCCCTCTCCTACTAAACTGATGACTCATCCTAGCTGGCTGCTTCACCTTTTGGTGTCTCAGGTGCCCTGGAGAATAAAATTATGGTTGTTAGATCAGGGGGTCCCCCTTCCACACCCACACTCATACCCACATGGGTCATCCAGCTGGGATGCCAGCGCTGATTTACATAAAGAAGAGTGAGAGGCAATACTTTCTGCTGGTGTCAAATCACCCTCCAGGTCTTGGCCCCTCACTGGTCTTGAGCCTCACCTCTCTTCTAGGGCATGTCATGAGTTCCACTCTGCATCAAATTGTCCTTCCAATTATAGGGTCACCAGAGCCAAAATGACCCTATGCAGAGTTCTTTTTAACAGTCCAGTAGTTGAGTCCATGGAAGATGGGGTGGCTGCTTGGAGCAGTGGTGGTCCAAGTGTGTCCCCAAACCAGCAGCCTCCACATCATCTGAAATTGTCAGTAATGCAGATTCTAGAGCCCTGACCCAGGCCCACTGAGTCAGAAACGCCAGCATGGGCCCAGCCATCAACATAACAAGCTCTCCAGGGAACTATATGGCTCCCTGGAGTTTGGGAACCACTCAGAGCATCGTGCTCTCAGGCAAGTGTGGTGTCAGCAGGTGTTCAGTGGGTTGCTACTTAACACAAGTTGACATTACCCCAATCAGTTCCCAGTTCCCATTGAAGCATATCTTTCTCTAAGCTACCTCTTAGAAGACTTTTTGTTTCAGGTCCTAGGGCAGGCTTAGGGCTGCGGGGCAAGAAGTGAGTCTGTGGAGTCAATGTGCCGACAACCTGCATGAGATTCTGGCCACTTAAGACCTCTTACTGTTAATGAGGACTTGACGACTCCTCCAGGCCGAGTCAGCAGGAAGTGGTGTTGGCTTCTGATTTAGATATTGGCCGCCAGACCAAATTCAGTGAGAAGAAACCTAATGCAGCATTTCCACGAATTTCTGCAGGCCTGATACACAGAAAGCATTCAAATATTTGAGGTCTGCTAGTGGTGAAATGAACATTTAGCAACAAAGCAGCACCATGCAAAGGCTCTGCGGTGGTGGTCTGTGACGCTGGGTCAGGTCTGGCCTTGAGTGCTAACCGACTGCATGATGCTGGGTGATTTTTTTCACCTGATAAGGCCTCATTGGCCTCACCTATTAAATAGAGATCACTCTCCAGAATTGCTTGCATGCCCATCCAGCATTTTTGCTTAGTGATGATGCCTTGCAGTCTCAAAGATTTTGGACTGGAGATTGGTGACTAGTGACTTGAAAATGGAAAGAGAGAGGAGGATAGGCTGAACTGTGATGCCTTAGCAACCCTGCTTCTTCAGTGCTCGCTCAGCTGTGGGTGGTGCAGGCTGTACCCATCATTCTGGGTTCTAAATCCGACCCAGCTATGCCTGTCCCTCTGTCTAGATTCTAGAGTGACTTGAAAACATTGTAATTCTAGAGGGGTCACTAGCCCATTCCAGAAGAAGGCTTATCTCTAAAAGACAGACCTCTGCTTATCCGAATCTTAAAGTTATAACTGGAGGCACTTAGAGTGGTGTCTCAATTTTCTCTTCCCCTAAAATCAAGGAGCACTTTTCCCCTCTTGTTACTTAGACCTTCCTCTTCCTATCACAATCTCAGGGATTCTGCCCAAAAATGAAGATGCAAAGCCTTGTTTACCTCCTCCCCTTCCCCAAGGTATGGGCTTTATAAAAGGTTTTGCTTGTTAAAAGTTAGCTTTCCGAGCTGAGGACTCTCTCTCTCTCTCTCTCTCTCTCTCTCTCTCTCTCTCTCTCTCTCTCTCTCTCTCTTGTTCTCTCTCTCTCTCTTTTTTTCTTCCTCTAAAGCCCATTGCATAACAATCTCCTGTTTTAAACTTTTGCCAAATCCTACACTTCTCACTGCCAGAGGTTACTGTGCAAGTGTTTGAATAGGTAACGTCTACCTTTGAACCTCTATTGCAATAGGTTCAAAGGTTCCAGGAGAGCTGGTTAGCTACTCTCAGTACGATACACATTGGCTTCAGGTGTGGTTCAGACTCCAGCGCTAAGGAAAAGACAGAGGCTCCTGAATGTGGTGCTGAACCAGTACAGACAGCTGCGAGGGGCACATTTCCTGGAACCTGGAAGTGAACAGACTCTTACAAGGTAAACTGCAATAATGCTACCCGCTCTATAGCATATATGATATGGGATAGTAGAGGTGGGGGTGACTGGGGAGAAGAAAGTTGGACATGTGCCTATTCTCAGGCTAAGGCTCTTTTACAACATGAAATAGCATTTGTTTGCATAGTGATCTTAGCTGACTTGCATGCGAGGCAAAAAAATCAGCTGCAAAAGGCGGGTGGAGACATGGAAGGAATCTGAACTGCTAGCAGGAGATGGACTTGGAAGAGAGAGTGGTTGATTTTACTAAGTGCAAATAAAACAGACTTAAAAGCTTTAAGGGTTATAGCCAAAGCCAAGATGTGGGTCTCCTTCATCTTCCATTCTGAAATGTCTGTATGATTGGAAACGCCATCTGCCAGCTGCAGCCCTTCCCGTTTGGAAGGGAGCAGGGAAGGGAACCCTTAGCAAACTTGCTATCCGATGCTGGGGTCTGTACTAGATGTGTGATGTACATTGGCTCATTACCTCCTGTAAGGTAAGGGGTATCATTCCCGTATCACAGGTGAATGACATGCCTCTGGACTGTTAACCAGCACGGCCTGGGCTGCATAGCTAAGAGGAGGTGGGGCAAGAATCTGAGTCCTGATTGGTATGCTGCCTGATGCAGAATTCTTGAGTGCTGTGAAAACTGTCCATCGTTCCGTCAAAATTTGGCAGTATCCCTGGTGTGTGTATGATTGAACAAAAATGCACCTCCAGGTGCTAGAGCTTTAGAGCCACCCAGACTCTTCCAAACTTGAGCGTTTGATCCTAGAGGGAACCATCTTCTCCTGGCCCTAAGCTCTTCGTCTGGTTGGTAAAAGAAGACAGCACCCAGGGAAAAGCCCAGCAGCATTAGAATGGCTGAGACTCGATACCCACTGTGCTGTCCTCTGCTCTTTGCTGGAGGGAGCTGCCCCTGGGGAGACGAGCTTGGAAACTTAGCAAAGACAAGTGTTCTTCCAGCCAAGAGATGAACCCAAAGATGGAAAGGCGGTGGGCAGAGGGGGGACACCCTCATTCTAACCTACTTCAGCTTTCTTCCATGTCTAAAATGGGATCCCATGAAGTCAAGGGACCAGCTCTTATGTTCCCTGAGACTGGGGTACAGCTCACTCTGGTTTTTATGGTTGGAGGCTTTGAGGAACTCCTCTGTGTAGAGCAGGAACCCTAATACATCTCTAGTGAAGACCTGAGCTCTTGTTGGATTTACGTTGAGCCTTCTTAAAGGGACTGAGGCTGGGGAAAGTGCTGCTTAATTCTGGGGTGTCTGAGAGGTGGTGGGGAGAGGTGGGGTTGGGAAGGGTTAGAAGAATTCGTTTTTTCTGCCTTCAAATCTGAGAATGGAAACTCCCATGCCCTTCTGCGGCCACAACCATAGGTGAATCCGATGAGAATACTATGGGTTCTGATGCCCTGAAGACCAGTCCTCAACACCCTTTCAAGGTGTCTGCACATGCAAAGCAATTTTTATAATAATTGTTATTGTTTAGTCACTAAGTTTGGTGAAGGCAATGGCAACCCACTCCAGTGTTCTTGCCTGGGGAATCCCAGGGACAGGGGAGCCTGGTGGGCTGCCATTTATGGGGTCACACAGGGTCAGACATGACTGAAGCGACTTAGCAGCAGGAGCAGCAATCGCTAAGTTATGTCCAACTCTTTTGCAACCCCATGGACTATAGCCCACCAGTCTCCGCTATCCATGGGATTTCCCAGGCAAGAACACTAGAGCGAGTTGCCATTTCCTCCTCCAGGGGATCTTCCCAACCTAAGAATCCAACCTGTGTCTCCTGCAATGCAGGTAGATTCTTTACCAGTGAGCCACCAGGGAAGCCCCTTTTATAATAATATCAAGAAGTAGTTTGCCTTTTCACTGTCGTTGTCTCAAGAGTGTACAGTGAAGTTTTTCAGAGGCTCCTGCAAGATACAGGATCAGTCTGACAGCTGATGGCATATGTGCTTGTGGATTCCTGATTTTACAATTTCTCAGATTTTATCTGGGAGGTAAGGGTGCCAGCAGCAAACGTTTTTAATTAAACATTGGAGGTCTGAAGAGGATGTGTCAGAGGAAACAAACAGACTCTCCGCAGCTGTCCCTGTGGTTCCTGATGTGCTCGTTTTGCTGGCTCTTTCAGCACAGCTCCAAGATCTGAGGCAGGCAAGCGGGGACTAGGGAGAAACGACGGCATGCATGGCTGGCCAGCGGAGCTGGCCTCCAGGTGTCCCCACGGTCCTGGGAAGGATGTGAGGGCCAAGGTGCCCTGTGGTTGGACTTCATTGTCCCGGGAATCCAGCAGGGGTCTCACCTCTCTGACAGGGGTGGTCTGCGAGGGGCACCTCCATCATCTTCATCTGGTTCTCCATCGTCAGGCAGACAGAGCGTGAGTTTGTGAATGCAGGCTGGCTGCTGTATCAGCCCTCAGGGACTGCCAGTAAAGGCTCTGAAACCCAGCCAGGGGAGCTTTGGCAGCTTTTCTCCTTCTGGTCAGAACACTTCCACTTTCTGTTGTGAAAGAAAAACCAGGAAGTGAAGTCCCCGAGCACATTAGAAGCCCGCTGTGGTCTGACTCCTGACTCAGGGCAGCTCAGACTCGGGGCTGACGGCTTGGAACCAGAGATCTTCAGCCTGAAGGGATGCTCTGAAGCCCCCCTGACCCTGGAGGAGCTGGGTGAGGGGCAAGGACTCAGAGGGACTCATATGCCTGGAGCCACTCAGAGCCAGGAGGCTCCATTCGCTGGGAGCATCAAAGAGATGTGGTCCTCTCACAGGGTAAGGGGGCAGCTGGAGGTATATTTGGCAAGGGGTCTTGTGGGTGTGGGGCAGAAGCCTGGGGGGCATCCTGACCGCCAGCTCTGGGGAGCTTAGAGCTTCCTGTATCCCAAGCACGTGTCGGCACTTGCTTTCTCACTGGTGTCTGAAGGACTTTTTTAAACCCTCCTCATCAGGAAGGTCAAGGGGGAGGACGAATGTGGAGCAGGAATTGGTTTTCTTTTCTCCTGCCTCTCTTGGGGAAGGGAACCACAACCCAGACCCCTTTTTGTGGGCCTGAGGCTCTGCCTATAGCTCCCCTGGGCTGCACTGGAGGGAAGAGAAGGGTGCTACTGAGTCATGTTTGACTCTTTGTGACCCCATAGCATTCCAGGCCCCTCTGTCCATGGAATTTCCCAGGTAAGAATGCTGGACTGGTTGTCATTTCCTACTCCAAGGGATCTTCCTGACTCAGGGATCTGGGCTGGAGAGTGTCCTCGATTTTCCTGATGGATTTTGAGACCTTCTGAGGGGAAGAGCTGCTGGATGCGTGACGGGTGGAATGAGTGCTTTCTGGATGAAGCTGGGTCTGTTTGAAGGGGTAGGGCCACAGGTTGGCCTTCAAGGAGTGAGTGTTGGGAAGGAATTCCATGATTGGGGCTTACTGCCTTCTGTGGGTATCCGTCTTTTTGGTGGTTTGAAAAGCAAGATTGAATCTAAACTCCAATTTGTAGGTAACTGGTAGTCTTCAAAAGTAATAAAATTAAGCTAAATTTAATTTAATTTAAAAATAAAAGATTGATTTAGTTAAGAATTTTTTAAAAAGGAGTCATTGGTTTTGGTGATACCGCCCTCTATATTCCAGCATGGGAGTTACTTTATGGTTGTTCCCTCCAGCTGATAAATATTTGAGGTTGAACACTGAATAGTCTTGGAAGAGACGTAGTACAACATCTTGTAAGTATCACTTATATAGTTGGCACAAAAAAAGGAACAAAACCAGAAATAAAACAAGACTCACAAATCATTATAGAACAGACAGGCAATAGAGCTAAGTAAAGTAGATGATACGAAATAAGATGCAGGTCAGGGTGGGGAAGTCTGACAGAATGCAAGGCAGGCACATCCCAGATAAACATAGTCCAATTCAATCCCTAGGTCGGGAAGATCTCCTGGAGAAGGAAATGGCAACCCACTCCAGTATTCTTGCCTGTAAAATCCCATGGATGGAGGAGCCCAGGAGGCTACAGTCCATGGGGTCACAAAGAGTCAGACGCGACTGAGCAACTTCACTCACTCAATGTAATATTGTTTGGGTTTTTTTCTAACCATTTTCCAGACCAAACAGGATGCTTCAGCCAAGTGTATTTGTTGAGGTCCTGACCTAAAATAATCTTTTCTCCAAGTCATATTCTAACTCTCTGGAGGCAATGGCACCTAAAATAATATCAGTGTATCATTGAATGCCTAAATGCTAAACATGCAATGGGGGCTCCAGATGCAAGAAGTAGGCTGGGGGTTAGGGAAGGAGAAAGTGTGTGGAAACAAAGTGGGAGAGGGAAGAGGAAGCCAGTTAAGCACTAGATCATCACAGGGACTCTGACATTAACTAAGACGATATTAGGAAATAGGTGGTGAAGAGAGTAGGCTCAGAGAGGTGAAGCCAGTTGTCAACTGGAATTGAAGCTACAGTCCGTGTGATGCTAAAAGACACGTTCCATCCACCTCTGTGTAGAGTTAGCCTTCCTTTGGATTTTCTAGATATTTTCGTTTGTAAAAAGATTCTTATGTATGGTGACCTAGGGGGTAGGTAGGTAGGTAGATATTGACTTCATGTATCTATTAGAGACTTTTTAGGTTGACGTTTTTCTAGAATGCAAATAATACAGCTATCATTCATTGACTATTTACAGTGGGGGCAGTGATGTATTTACTGTTTTACGGGGCTTTCATCTCTTGCTCTTCAAAAACAGTCCTATGAGGTAGGTATGTTTTTTTGTAGATGGGGGAAACCAAGACTGAGAAAAAAACCTGGACACAGTATGAAAAGACTGGAGTGGAATCTGGCTCATTTAGTTCTGAGGGCAAACTCTGCCTCCATTTCTGATGAGTCTAGTTTAGTGCATGGACCTAAGAGTAACAAACCAGAAGAAATTTCTTTTTTGCAAATCCTCCCACTGCACGTCCATGGAAATGGAAAGCAGATCCATCAGTGGTTGCCAGGGATGGGGAGGAAAGAAGAGTAACTGCTTAATGGGAGAGGATTTCCTTTGGGGATGACGAAAGTGTTTTGAATCTAGATAGAGGTGGTTGAACAACATTATGAATGTACTAAGTGCCCACTGAATTATTCACTTTTAAGTGGTTCATTTTATAAAGTTACATGATTGCACCCCCCCCCCCAAAAAAAAAACAACTCCCACTTCTTGGCAGGTGAATTCCTAAACCAGGATTTGGAGATTTCTCAGAAATCAAGAATGTGATTTCTGTTTCTCTCTGTCTCATACGCCTGGCCGGCGGATGAACTGACTCCCATTTGAGATGTGACCTCAGGCGACCCATGTCTGGAAACATCCTGCCAGGGTGACGTGTCTCCAGCAGCCCTGAGGTCAGCCTTCGCTTTTACTCTCACCGCACCCTGTTGTAAACATATCCTGATCTGTTTCTTCCCCCGCGTAACTGTGCATCCTGAGCACTTCTCATTCCTCCCCTGACACAGAGCCTGGTATTTCCCAGGCTCTTAATTCATGTCATTAAGACAAATAAGAGCTTTGGAGCTCGGAAGGTTAGGCAGCCCTTGGACTGCTGTCGCCAGGCCATGGTACCCACCCTCTGTTGGGGAGCTGGTCGTAGATTTCTGGGTCTCTCCATGGGTCATTCTACTCTAAGAGGTTGAAGTGGCTATGGGAGGATGCAGGTTGAGGGAGACCATGTGGTCTCCAATTAGAAATCCTCTGTTTGAATGCAAATGAGGAGATGGTAAGACATTTGCGTATAAGTTGAAGGGCAGTTACAGTACAAAGTCCATGACCAACTCTTCTCTTTGGGGACATCTCAAAATAGAACATCTGATATTGACAAGAAGTTGGAAATCGAGGTAAGTGGCAGAGGGAAAAGGGAAGCTTTTCTTCACTGAGGGCTTCCCACGTCCCAGACAGTGTACTGGAAGGTCCATCCAAAGCGAAGACACTAACCTGCCCCTTCTGGAGTGCAATGGAGGGAAACTGATGCTCAGTGACATTAGGTAACTGTCAAACTAGGAGAAATCAAACAGGGCCATCTATTTGGTAGATGGTAGTGCTGATACTCTGGAGAAGGAAATGGCAACCCACTCCAGTGTTCTTGCCTGGAGAATCCCAGGGATGGCAGAGCCTGGTGGGCTGCCATCTATGGGGTCGCACAGAGTCGGACACGACTGAAGCGACGTAGCAGCAGCAGCAGCAGTGCTGATACTCAGGTACCTGGAAAGGATAGGGCCTTAAAAGTTTACCATTGGAGCTGAGACTTTGGGGAATAAAGCTTGTTGTTTGCACATTGCCTTTTCATACTGTTCGTGAGGTTCTCAAGGCAAGAATGCTGAAGTGGTTTGCCATTCCATTTACTAGCAGACCATGTCTTGTCAGAACTCTCCACCATGACCCGTCTGTCTTGGGTGGCCCTACATGGCATGGTTCATAATTTCATTGAGTTAGGCCAGGCTGTGGCCCATGTGATCAGTTTGGTTGGTTTTTCTGTGATTGTGCTTTTCCTTCTGTCTGCCCTCTGATGGATGAGGCTAAGAGGCTTGTACAAGCTTCTTGATGGGAGAGATTGGCTGTGGGAAAAACAGGGTCTTGTTCTGGTGGGCAGGGGCATTCTCAGTAAGTCTTTAATCCAATTATCTGCTGCTGGTGGAGCTGTGTTCCCTCCCTGTGGTGGGACCTGAGGCCACTTGCACATTCAGTCTGGTGAGCCCTGACCATTGGCCCAACCAAGAGTGCGAAGGCTGATTCTGCAGAGGCCTCTCTCCCAACCTCTTGCATCAGCCTGTCTTTATCCTGCTCTTCAGTGACTTAGTCCTAGCACTTTGTCCAGCCTATCTTTGTACAGGCTCTTATCAACTCCAGTAGATGGTACTGGCTCTGCTGACCTCCATGCTCTCATAATTCACTTGGTCAGCAATAAGCTTGGGAAGCCTTTGGAAACGTTTACTGAAGCAAGGCTTTCCTTGGGTTTGGTCTGCCGGACTCTGACTTGTTGGAAGGGCAGTAGTAGGTCAAAGCTGACTGAGCTGATCTGAGATCCAGTGGGATTTGTCACTGCCTGTCACCAGTTTATGAGTGGCTCAGCAACTATTCTATACTATCCTCATGGACTGAGGTAAGATGATTTTGGCATTTGACTTAATGAGGGCTTTCCTGGTAAATTCTACCCAACCCAACTGGCCAAGGTTGGCACCCCAGTGCTCTCTGGCGTTCGGGAACTGAATGACTCCTGTGCTGCAGTGTCTATACCAGGCCCCATACACTGTCTTATTCAGTCATTTGGAAGCCTTTTCTTTTTCCCTCTCAACTAAAGGCAGATCCTCTACCCCCATCAGAAGTGCTTCTTCACCATTTCCCTTCACGCTTGTCCTGCTCTTGTGTCTCCAACCACACCTCACCTCTCACCCAACATCTGACTATTCCTCTTCCTCTCTTCCCCGGAGGTTTATCCTGCCTAATGTGGTGACGACTCTCACCATGGAAGAGTGGATGGAGAGACACAGATAACAGTGGAGAAAGATGGTTTGGTGACAGTGACCCTGGTTGGGATCATAGTTGGGATCTTAGCATCCATCGGCTTCCTTTGTGGGGTGGTCATCCTTGATTGACCCTGGACAAAAGACTATCGTATTGGCAATAAAGCCAGGGGATCAAAGACCACGCATCCTTGAGGAGCTAGTGCTCCTTGGAGGTACCTCCACCATCTCCAGTCTACACTGGCTTCTCCTTCAAAGTCATTAGCTCATCTTCTACACTGCATCCTTCTATAAGTGCTTTCAGTGTTTGATGGACCTGTAAGTCCCCAGAGGGCAGGAGCTGTGTCTTCTAAGTGTTTGGCCCTCTGCACATGGCACAATGCTGAATACACATGGTACATTGCTGGGTATACACTAGTGTATACAAACAAGATCTTAGTTTGCCTTATTCAAAGGAAATGATATGTAAATTTAAAATACAGAGGATAAATGTATGTCTTGCCACACACGCACTTTGTCCATTCCAGCAGATGCTCCCAGAGCTGGGGTACATTTCACAGAACATAGGTTTTCCATCTGGGGAAGTGGTTTTATCCCCGATGGACTAGGAACTCTGAATGTACTTTCACCATTGTTGAACCCACTCCCTGGCACACAGTAAGTACTTGTTTATTTGAATACTTGCAGGATGAATGAAGCTTGACCTCACTCAGGTCAGGCTGTTGAGTGTTGCCCTTGCTATGGCAGGAAGTCCCAGATGTGGCATTTCTGAAGAGGGCTAGGCGACTCTACCCCCATCCCTACCCACACTCCCTGCCCCATTGGGCATAGGCACACATCATGTTCATTGCAGAGTTGAATTTTGCAAGCTGTTTCCTCCCCCAGACCACCCCCCTCAACCCTGCCCTTCTCTGAACTTGTGACAATGGTGAGTGAAAGGGGAGGGTGGCTCTCTGGCACTCTGGGCTAATATAGTCTCTGCCTAGGGGTGCTTGCAGCCCAAGCTGTCTGCTGAGCCCCAGGAAACATGCAAGACCCAAACCCAAGGACAGAGCAAATTCAACTCCAATACAATAGCTTTTTGATTGGAAGTGAAAAAAAATCTATCTTAATTTGGACTGCAATTTAGTATATGATAACAGCATCCACTGAGGGTATTTCAGGATTTTCTCATTACATAGACTTGTCTATTGATAACCAATAGAAAATTTTCATAGTAAGCAAATTTGGTAATGTTTACTTCACTGCTACCCACCCAATTCCTGTTATTTTTCAAAAATTTTCTATGTTTTATAAGTTTTCTTTTTCTGGGTTAGCTTTAACTTTTTAGTTTCCCAAGAAAATCTTGTTGGTCTTTATTAGGGTTGCATTAAATGAATAGATTTATTTAGGAAGATAGGACCCCTTGATTATTTCAAGTATATCTTTCCATTTTTTTCAAGGTTTCACTTTTTAAATATAGGTTTTACACATTTATTCTTATATACACTATTGGTAATGGCATCTTTTCCATTATTTTCAAAATATAGGAAAGCTATTGATTTTCTGGCTACTGATTTGGTAACTGTCCACCTTACTGAAGGCTTCCCTGATGGCTCAGCAGACAACAAATCTGCCTGCAATGCAGGAGACGCAGGAGACATGAGTTTGATCCCTGGGTCGGGAAGATCCTGTAGAGGAGGAAATAACAATCCACTCTAGTATCTTGCCTGGAAAATCCCATGGACAGAGGGGACTGGCGGGCTATAGTCCAAAGAGTTGGATAAGAGTCACTGCGATGAGATGACACCTTATTGACATAGCTCATGGTATCTAATTGCCTCTTATTTCTTTACAGGAATTTTAGGATTCCCCTCTCAGCCACTTTTTTTAAAATTGGGAAATATGAAAATAAATTTTATCTTGGATATAACTGAATATTGGTCCTTTTGATTTTTAAATGATGTAAAATAGCATAGGTACCTGGATCCTGGATGAAGGATGAGCAAGAAATATTGGTTGTTGTAAAAAAAAAGAAAAATAATAATGCCATGGTTAGTTGAGGTTTACCCTCTTTATGGGCTTCCCTGGTGGCTCAGAGGTTAAAGCGTCTGCCCGCAATGCGGGAGACCTGGGTTCGATCCCTGGGTTGGGAAGATCCCCTGGAGAAGGAAATGGCAGCCCACTACAGTATTCTTGCCTGGAAAATCCCATGGACAGAGGAGCCTGGTGGGCTACAGTCCACGGGGTCGCAAAGAGTCGGACACGACTGAGCGACTTCACTCACCCTCTTTAAGAACCAATGCTTTTCTGTATCTGCCTTTAAAAAATTATTATTATTTAAAATTATTATTGAAGTATAGTTAATTTACAATGTTGTGTTAGTTTCAGGTGTACAGCAAAGTGATTCAGTTATTCGTATGTATATTTATATATATATTCTTTTTTACATTCTCTTTCATTATAAGTTATTATAAGATACTGAGTATAGTTCCCTGTGCTATGTCCTCATTATCAGCTTTTCCTCTGGCTAGTTTTGCGAAACAGGTTTGTTGTCTCAAATCATATTATCTTTTATTTTTTAGTAGAAGAAAACTCTATTTGCTACAGAAGAGTAAACTGGGTAGAAGGAAAGGTGAAAACTCCTTAGTTCTTGAGGAAACTGGGTGAAGGATCTTGCACTAGAACACTAGAACACATAAATGTGGTTCACATTTATTGCATATTAAGGAAAAGTTTATCAGTTCCTCCCAAGTGTAGTCATGAGGCTATTGGTTTGTAATGTCCTATTGATCTTTTGCAATTATTTTGAAATTTGTCTATACATATTAGCTATTCAGTTAAGGAATGAAATGTTGTTGTTGTTTAGTCGCTAAATCATGTCTGACTCTTTTGCAACCCTGTGGACTGTATTCCACTATGCTCTTCTGTCCGTGAGATTTTCCCAGGCAAGAATACTGGAGTGGGTTGCCATTTCCTTCTCCAGGGGATCTTCCGGACCCAGGGATTGAACCCACATCTCCTGTATCGGCAGGGGGATTTTTTACTGCTGAGCCAACAGGAAAGCCCTTGAGGAATGAAATGAAGCCTTTCTAAACTGGAGGTGGCAGAAATTTAAGGGAAACAACAGTGAAGGCTGGGTTAGAACTTAAAGCCCAACCAAGAAAGCAGAACTTTCATATACAGCCTCCTAAATAACACACAGGCCCCTCTGGAGTCATTATGAGTTGTGAAGACTTGTTTCATAGTCTCTAGGAGACAGTAGGTAATTCAGGATGGAAGACTGTTAATTAATTGGGTATAAGAACTTGGGGACTCTGGACTCTCTTTTAATGAACTTACTATCACCACAGAATGAGCCCATATATGCAGGAGAACACAAAAACCAGTTAAGCCCTAATGAGTGAGCCACTTTCTAGAAGGCAAATTTTTTTTTTAAAAAAGCTTATAATTGCAATATATATCTCATTATTGCATAGAAAAATAATTAGTTCTTCAAGCTTAAAAGCAAAGATAATTTTTCTTATTGTCCTTTGAATTCCAGAAATCCAGAGTAACAGAATTACATATTTCTAGGTTGGATTTTTTGCCCACTGAACACTGTAGATGACTTCATCTGATAAGATCCAATCCTGTAGCTGCCTCTAAACCTGGAGCAATAAACTGACCCTGACCAGCTTTTGATATGTTAGAAATACATCCTTTCACCATCTGTTATTCCAAAACAAATACCTTGTCAAAATATTGATTGGGAGTGCATGTCTCAAGATTGTCCAGAGTGACTTTTGATGATCTAAGATTGGAGAGCTTGTAGGTGGGGGAGTTTTATTAAGGGAAAAATGAGTCAACTGAGAGGGTGTAGAGCAGATAATTCTGAACTAGAAAACTGATCATTTATTCCGTAACCACTCATTGGAAGTTTCCTCTATGCCAAGCATGATGCAGGCATTGGAAGCACCACAGTGAACAAAACAAAAGTCCCCATTCCAATTAAACCATCAGTTTAATAGGGGCAATGGACCAGGACTGTTTAAGATAGCTGACAGTGACATGAAGAAGAGAGAGCAGGGTCCATGATAGCTTTTGAGGTCCAATAGGGTGATTCTAGAGAGCCTCTGAGGAAATGACATTGGAGTTGAGATCCTACCTAGAAGCAATACATGACCATTTCAAATCTGCGGGATAGCGTTTCAGGCAAAAAAGAAGAGCAAATGCAGAGACCCTAGGATTGGAGTAGACTTACGCTTGAAGAGCAGAATGCATGGCAGAAAAATAAAATCTTTTAAATGGAAGGAATCATGAGAAGAAAAATTATTTGTGGATTATAAGGATAATCTGAAAGACTCATAGCAATAAACATCGTTGACCAAAAACATGAATTTAGAGTAGAAGCGGTCATTGAGGGACTTTATTCAAAGAAATCAAGACTTAAGACATGCTGCCCCAAATCTTCAAAGGAGCAAAACCCAAAGGTGAATATGAAGTGGTCACAACTTAGGTGCCAAGGCTGGTTCTGGGAGTTTGCAAGCAGGTATGAAGGCAGAAGTTGTCCTTCAGCTAGCTTGAAACGTCAGTACGTCAGGAGCCAGATGAGTAAAGTTGGCTCTGGCCATCCAAACCACAGAGGAAAGGAGGGCCCTGGAAAGAATCAGGGGAAGGACTGAGGACAGATGGGCATCAGAGGGGATGGGGCTGAGGCGTGTCAGGGTTGCCACATCAAAAAGCAGAGGAAGCTTTCCACTTGGGGGAAGCCTGTGGCTTGTTCGACCATCTGTAGATAACCTCAAACAGGAACCCTAGCTACAGCATAACACAGCTCTCCTTCCTCTCTTTTTACTGCTATTGCACTTCTCGCTACTCCATTCTTTCCCAACTGGGAGCAACATTAGGGAAGAGGAAATGCTTGCAGGGGTTTCTGTGGAGTGACAGGTCCAGAATTGTAATTCGAGTGACACAGAACACATGACGAGAGAGAGGGTGGCTTTCCCCCTTGTTATTTGAGCACCTCTGGAAGTGTTAATAGATTCTAAAGTTTAGAATGGCAACCAGCCCAGTGCTGGTGTAACCTGAAGGTCTTGCCTTCTTTCAGCTCTTCGGTTTCTCTCTTTTAAGCAGTGAGAGAGTTACATGATATGGTTGCAAATTATGCTCTAGTGTCAGCATCCTCAGTTTCAAAATGTGTCTGTGTTGTACATCAAAGAGGAGACTATCAAGATAGTGAAATGACAACCTATACATTGGGGGAAAATATTTGAAAATTATATATCTGAAAAGGATGTAGGATCCATAATATATAAAGAAAGCTTGCAACTCAACAACTTATGGACAAATAATAGCTCAATTTAAAAATAGGCAAATGGCTGAAATAGACATTTCTTCATAGAAGAAATGCAAATGACCAAAAAGCAGATGAAAAGTTGCTCAACATCATTAGTCATAAGGGAACTGCTAATCAAAACCAAAGTGAGATGCCATTTCACACCCATTAAAATGGCTATTATTAAAAAGACAGAGAATAGCAAAAGTTGGCAAGGATGCAAAAAGCTGGAATCCTTTACATTGCTGGTTGGAATATAAAAATGATACAGCTACTACGGAAAACAGTTTGGTGATTCTTCAAAAAGTTAAACAAAAATACCATGTGAACCAGCAATTCCACTACTATGTATTTACCCCAAATAATTGAAAATAGATATTCAAACAAAACTTATATACACGTCATAGCACTATTCACCATATCCAAATGGTGAAAACAACCCAAATATCTATCAGCTGATGAATGGGGCAGCAAAATGTAGTCTATCCATACACTGGAATTTTATTCAGCCATAAGAAGGAATGAAATATAATACTAATACATGCTAAATCATAAACATGGATAAACCTTAAAAATATTAAGTGAAAGAAGCTAGACACAAAGGGTCACATATTATCTGATTCCACTTAAATGAAATATTCAAAATCGGTAAATACTAAGTTGGCCAAAAAGTTTGTTTGGGTTTTTCCATACCACCTTACTGGAAAACCCAAAGGAACTTCTTGGCCAACCCAATACATGGAAACAAAGTAAATTAGTGGTTGCCAAGGGTGGAGGGAGGAGAGAACAAGAGTGACAGTTTAATGGGTGCATGGTTTCCGCTGTTTGCAGTGATGAAAATGTTTTGGAAATAACTAGAGATAGTAGTTGCACAACACTGTGAATGTATTGAATGCTACTAAATTGTCCATTTTAAAACTGGTTTATTCTACGTTATGTGAATTTTACCTCCATTTAAAAATATATGGGAGCCAGGGAGAAAGGAACTGAAATTCTGTGTCTAGCCTGTGTGGATACCTGATCTGCAGTAGCAAAAAAAGTGAGTAAGCTATTTCAGCTGACGAAATAGATTCATCCTTCAGTGTTTACTGCAAACAAAGCCCCTTGCCAGTGTAGGCGAGGTAGTGAAGTGGTCAAGCTCATCCCATTTATGGGCAATAGGACAGTAGTATGTCTAAAATGAGGGCTCAAGAATTGGTAGATCATGATCCAGATTAAACCCAACGTGTATGTATTTTTCCCCCCATACATATACACGTGTCCATTCTCCCCCAACCCCCCCCTTTTTTAAAAAATATTTGTTCAGTTATTTAATTTGGCTGTGTTGGGTCTTAGCTGCGTCGTGTGGGGTTCTCTAGTTCTGGAGCATGGGCTTCAGAGCACTCAGGCTCAGAAGTTGCCCTGCGGCATGTGGGATCTTAGTTCCCCAACCAGGGATCAAACCCACGTCCCCTACATTGGAAGGAGGATTCTTAACCACTGGACCACCAGGGAAGTCCCCAGATACGTTTTCATTTATCCCATGCCAGACCTTTATTCCGGAGAAGGCAATGGCAACCCACTCCAGTACTTTTGCCTGGAGAATCCCATGGATGGAGGAGGCTGGTGGGCTGAAGTCCATGGGGTCACAAACAGTTGGACACGACTGAGACGATTAGCAGCAGCAGCAGCAGACCTTTATTCATTAAACCAGAAGTTAAAATTGAGCTTTCATAAAGATACAGTGTTCCAGGTTTTCTAGAGAAAAAAAATCTGACCTTCTGGTGACCCTGGGCTCACATTACTACGTGGTAAGAATCAGCCGGGGTGGACATCGAGTGCCACCGTTAGACTGGCCAAGGGCTCTTTCTCTCCTCTCTTCGTGTTACCTGCCAGGAAGTTCACCCCTCTTCTTCCCCCCGACACCCTGGCACATTTCACCTTTAAATCCTCTTTTGAAAATTTTGTATACAAAGTCTCCCATTAAGTCTCCCATTAAGACATAAATCTGCCTTGCTGAAGAAGAGAGCAAATGTCCGAAGGGCAACAATTTGTTCTTGAGGCCGAGAAGGGTGCAGGTAAAAATCTCTTATTTGAGGGTGGAATGAGGGCAGAGGGCAGAACCCCAGATCCTAAGATAACCACCAGACTGGTGGCAGAATCCAAGCTGAGGCAGGGAGAGGTTGCCAGTGGGCAGAGATGTATGAGCACAAAGCAGGTTTCCCCTCCCTCTGGCACTGCTACCTTCCTGTGCATTTTGCAACCTTCCCTGGGGTGGCCCCCCTTCTCAGCCTGGCTTGGGTGGCCAGCCTTTGAAGAGACAGTGTCCCGCATGGCTGGCTCTTGAACGAGTTTTGCCTCCTGGACTGCCACTTCATAGAGGCCTGGGCAAAGCCAGATTGGAAAAACCCCAGCTCTCAGAATCCTGGCAGATTGTGACAACAGCACCTGTTGTTAGGTAACCTACCACCTGTGGGATCTGGCTTTTATTTTAAGCTTCTGTTTATTTTTTTTTTCTTCACATAAACACAACGTGGAAGAAACCAGAGTTGGGACAGTCATCTCAGTCTCTGGAAGTTCAATTTTCCCCCATACAATGGCAAGGGACTACTCCAAATTTAGGTAATAACCAATTAGAGGCAGAAAAAAATGATGAAAAGTGACTCAGGGTTTCTTGTGACTGTTCCTGCTCCCACACAAAATTTCTAGGCTTTATAAAAGACTTTGTGAGAGTGGGCCGAACTGTTTTTCTTAATGGAGAAATTTCCAGATGCCTGCTAGTGGCAGCTGCCTCAAACCTCGAATGGTGACTATAAGTTTGATTTGATAAATCTCTCTGTTGGACTTTATTCACTCTCTTGATTTTGAGTAGGAATGTTTGCTCTAGTCTCTTAAGATATTCTTAGGGCTTTACAGTAAATTTTTGTTGTTGTTGTTCAGTCACTCAGTTGTGTCCAATACTTTGCGACCCCATGGACTGTAGCACACCAGGCTTCCTGTCCTTCCCTATATCCCAGAGTTTGCTCAAACTCATGTCCATTGAGCCGGTGATGCCATCCCACCATCTCATCCTCTGTCACCCCTGTCTCCTCCTGCCCTCAATCTTTTCCAACATCAGGGTCTTTTCCGGTGAGTCCACTCGTCACATCAGGTGGCCAAAGTATTGGAGCTTCAACATCAGTCCTTCCAATAAATATTCAGGATTGATTTCCTTTAGGATTGACTGGTTTGATCTCCTTGCTGTCCAAGGGACTCTCAAGAGTCTTCTCCATTACCACAGTTTGAGAGCATCAGTTCTTCAGTGTTCAACCTCCTTTATGGTCCAACTCTCCCATCTGTCCATGACTACTGGAGAAACACATACAACATCTGAACATCCTTTGCTGTGACTCCTAAGGTGCTGGATGAATTCAGCCTTCTTGAACTCTATGGCTAGACTCTATAAGGAGGAAATGAGTCATGGTTCTGTCAATTTTAATAGGGAGGCAGCAGTGGGAAATGGTGAATGACTTTGGACAAGCCACTTTACTTCTGGGAGTTTCTATTTTCTTATCTGTAAAATGTGACTTTGTGATATTGGTTGAAATAAATCAGATAATCCATGCAAATAACCCAGCTCGGTGCCTGGCATACAGTTGGTGCTCATATGTTTCCCGCTGTTATTGTCCTAATCAAGTCTGAAAGTTTTGAGGCAAAACCTGGAAGAGATGATGTCAGTGAGAGTAAGGTCCTAGGATCTACCCAAATGTTAATACCTCCTTTTAGAGTAGTTTGAAGCTAAAGTTAGCTGGAAGCTACAAGTAAAGTTGAGTTGTGAAGGAAGACTTTGTTTCTTTTGGTTCCTAGAGATCTCTTCCTGGCTTAAATCTTCAATGCCCGCTGGCTACCATGTGTCGGGCCCATTCTCTAGCATCCTTTCTGCAGACCTGTCTAAAGTTGTCTCCGATAAAAATGATTCCTCCAGGTTCCCTGGAGAAAGAGGACTTTGGACCCAGCAAGTTGTCATGCTTTTGATCTCTGAGACCCTCAGAAAAGAAAGCAATGAGCAAGGCATATCTGGGCCAGCAAGAAATGTCCTTCATAGGAGAACACATGATTTCTAAGATGGCTAGTATCACCTCTCCAGAGGTTCTGTCTTCTGTTTGGCTGATACTAGGGAGATGCAGTCGTTAAGAGTCCTTCATGACCCTCCATCTGCCTGGGTGGGCAAGCTCTCTGGAGCCCCCTCCTCTAACTACCAGCTTATGTTGGATCCAGAGGGCTTCTTCTAGGCTTTGTGAACCAAAAACTAAAATGGTAGTCATTTCTCAAAATTTTATGGGAAATGATTAACCTCTTTCCTTTGATCCTTTCCCACTTGTGGGAGGACAGTCAAGTAGCCAGGGTGGAGAACATATTCTAGTATTTCCGACATTGCTAAGGTAAACAGTCGGAGGAATTCAGCTGCTAGAGTGGTTATCCATGGCGATTTGGAGGGTTAGAAGTTGTTTGTGTGTGTGTAACTTCTGTAAGCACAGAGAGCTGTTTGAGGTAAAAAAAAAAAAAAACAAACCCAGCATTTCCTCTTTTTCTTTCCTTCTTCTTTTTTTTTTTTTTTTTTTTTTACAGGCCTGAATTTCCTGCTGCTATTCATAAAGATGCTTTTTATCTTTAACTTCTTGTTTTCCCCACTTCCAACCCCGGCACTGATCTGCATCCTGACCTTCGGAGCTGCCATCTTCCTGTGGTTGGTTAACAGACCTCAGCCCGTCTTGCCTCATGTTGATCTGAACAAGCAGTCGGTGGGAATTGAGGTAACATGCCAATTACTTTTGCAGTTTGTCAGCCTTCATGGAACACAAACTGTAATTCAAGACCTTAGGTGAGGTGGTAAAGGAGACTGGGAGTAGTGTGGGAAAGTAAGCCTTTTTGAGTAGCAAAAATTAACAGAAAATCTACAAGTTGAAAGTTCTAGTAATGGTACATTTTTGTTTGTAATGAAATCACAGATTTTACTGGCTTTATGATGCCAAAAGTCTAGATGTGGGATTGGCAAACTATAGCATGCAGGCAAAATCCACCTTTATCTGTGTGAGCAAGCTAAGAACATTCTTTATATTTTTCAAAGGATATGTAAAAAGAATAAAAGAAAGGGCTAGGTCATATGTGTTCCACAAAGCCTAAAGTATTTACCATCTAGCCCTTTGCAGGAAAACGTTGCTGACCCACGATCTAGATGATAGAGTCAGTATTCTGTGGACAGAAAAACATTTTCATTGAGAAATACCATGTCTAATAATGGGAAAGAAGTTATTGAATTCAATTCCAGCTTTGAGTTAATAGTCGCTCTTAAAACTGACAGACATTGAACTGGGTGTCTCCCCTCAATTCTTTGACGTTTTAACAAATCACACCACTTCCTATATCTCTGAACTAAGGGATAGCTCCATGAATTTTCTCTCATGATTTTTCATCTTCAACCCTTTTCAGAGAAGAAAGCATTAAAGCTAACCCCTTCTGATCTTGTTACAAACTCTGCGCTTCTAGTTGGGAATCTGACTCCAAGTTGCCTCCCTTCTCCACCACCCTCCCTTTTATTTGGAAGATTTTCATCAGCATCTTCCTGTCCCTATAATCCTGATACTTCAGGCTGCCATGTCTTTTCAATCGTCCCTTTCCCCTGAGTCTTTAAGAGCAGACTGTTGATTTCCCCTCGTGAACTTCAACACACTGAGATCTGACCTTTATCACTACCATCCGCTCAGACTTCTCTGCATCACTCATAATCTAACTTCTAAATTCAGTGATTCACAACAAGATGCTCCTGTACAGTACAGGGAACTATATTCAATATTCTGGCATAAACCATAGTATAAAAGAATATAAAAAAGAATGTATATATGTGTATAACTGAGTCATTTTGCTGTGCATCAGAAATTAACACTACATTGTAAATCAAGTATACTTCAATAAAGAATAAATTAAAAAAATAAATTCAATGATTCTTCCTCTCAAATGACTTGACACTTTCTTCTTAAAACTTCTTCCTTTGCATTTCGTCATATCCCTCAGTGAGATTTCTTCCTAATTCCAAGATAGTCTTTCTTTGGCACTTAGATTCCTTCCTCTCTTTATTCTAGAGTTTCAATCTTACCATTTTTTGATTCCTTTGAAGCAAGGGTTGGCAAACTTGTTCTGTGAAGGCCAAATAGTGAAGAGTTTAGGCTTTGCAGACCACATGGGTTGTGTTGCAACTATTCATCTCTGCTGTTACAGTGTGAAAGCACCAAGAGGTATGTAAATGAGGGCAGGGCTGTGTTCCAATAAAACTTTATTTAAAAACTGGCTAGCCATGTTAGGACCCAATTATAGTCTGCCAATCCCTGCTTTCAATCCTCACAGCTTTTGAGAAAACCCCCCTCTAATATGACATGAATATGTACCTGAAAGGCTATGACACCCAAATCTGACCTCTCTTTTGAGTTCCAGTCCATCTCAGTGACACTTGAGTATCCCAGGCTCCACACATCTCTTTATTGCATGTCTTCTCCCTTACATAACGATGTGAGCACACACACACACATGCATACACACACACATGCATACACACCTGCACCCTTTCCTGCTTCCCCTCCTGCTCTATCTCAGTTAAATGCATCTCTTCTTACCCAGTTGCCAAAAGCTGAATCATCTTTCATTCTTCTTCAATGTTGTCTATGTAAGTAGACAGCAAGACCTCATCTTTCTTTCCTAGAAATAGAACTTTGTTTTTGATGTCTTGACTTAATGGGACATCTGGTGGAAATCTTCCCTGATGCTCCAGATTAAGTCAGATCTTTTGTTAGAGTCTCATGGGTTATCTTGGACTTTTATAGCTGCTATCTTGGTGTAGTAACTTACAGTTTTGAATGCCTATTTAATTGATGGCAAGGCTTCTCTAACTTTCATGAGGGTTGAACCACACCTCAAACTCCTATGGCAGCTCCAGAATATCTAGATCAGGACTGGATCCTAAAGTTCCAGATGGCATTTCTAGACATATCCCTAGCTGTGCCCTCATTCTCAAATACCCTGTTCTTGAGCTGCCCATCAGAATCTGCAATGTGTTTTCTTGCCTTCTTTTTTTTAAGTTGAAGCATAGTTGATTTACAGTACTGTATTAGTTTCAGGTGTACCACATAGTGCTTTTTTTTTTTTTTTTGCAGATGATATTCCATTATAGGTTATTACAAGATACTGGGTGTGATACCTTGTGCTATACAATAAATCCTTGTTGCTTCCTCTGCATCTTTATTCAGGCTATTCCTTCACTCTGAACTGTTCTCCTTTCCCTCCATTCTATGAAACCACATATTTTTGGTAAATGCTTACTCTCTTCAGAGTCTCTATTGAAATATTATTTCTTCTCTGTAGGCTTTCTATTTGATTCAGGATTGGTTACTTCATTCATCTCCCAAAACATACGTTGTTATTACAGTGTGTACATCATGGTATTATATTTGTATGTTTTCCCCTTCTTGCCCTACCCCAGCTCCCAAAACTCTCATTTATGTGGCACTCATGGGCAGATCCCCTGGGGAAGGGAAAGGCTATCTACTTCAGCATTTTGGGCTGGAGAATTCCACGAACTGTATAGTCCATGGGGTCGCAAAGAGTCAGACAGGACTGAGCACTTTCACTTTCACTTCACTTTCACAGGCAGTACTTTTGTCTTAACTCACTTTGCATCTACAGTATTTGCACAGTGCCTTGAACATAGTATGCATTTGATAGATGTTTAAACTTAATATGATTTTTTATAAAAGGGCTTCCCTGGTGGCTCAGATAGTAAAGAATCTGCCTGCAATTCAGGAGACCTGAGTTCAATCCCTGGGTTGGGAAGATTCCCTAGAGGAGGGCATGGCAACCCACTTTAGTATTCTTGCCTGGAGAATTCCATGGACAGAGGAGCCTGGTGGGCTATAGTCCATGGGGTCACAAAGAGTCGGACACAACTGAGCAATTAAGCCCAGCACAGCACATAACTATAATATTGTCTCTTCTGTGTGTGTGTGTGTGTGTGTGTGTGTGTGTGTGAGAGAGAGAGAGAGAGAGAGAGAGAGAGAGAGTGCATATGCATATACCTAGGGAGGTAGAGGGAAATTACCAAAAACATAACTGCAACAATCTCTGGGTTTCTCTGATATGAAGATACCACAACTTTGAGACTTAAAAAAATTGATTGAATACTAAAAGGGTCATCAGTGTGACCTCAATATTCAGTATTTGTGTTCCTTTCAATTCAAACCATACAGGTTTGGAAAGGGTGGGGAAAGACTCAGGCTTGACCTAAACTCGGTCTTGTGTCTTAGGGAGGAGCACGGAGAGGTATTTGCCAGAAGGACAATGACCTAATACGCTACTACTTCTCAGATGCCAAGACAATGTATGAAATCTTCCAAAGAGGACTTGCTGTGTCTGGTAAGCCTAGCTGTCTCCCCTGGCCTGTAAGACCAAGGTGGGCTCTTGTTCCCTACCTCGCCTTCCCTGTCTCACTTCTAAAACTTTGTTTAAATGTGGTGGTCCGAGAAGAATAAAAAATACAGCATGGCGGGGACATGAACAGAGGATCTGGATGGGTGCCGGAAGCTGTGTAGCAGGACAGACTTGGGCTTAAAACCCAATTCTTCTATTGCCAGCTGTGTGACTGCACAAACCACTTTGCCTTTCTGAATCTGGTTCTCATTTAATACAAGGAGAACTTCCTGGCCAAGTTGTTGTTAAAGAGTTAACAGTAGGAAAGTATTTTGGTTAATTCACTAGTACACTTGTTTAGGAGGATGTGTTTCATAAATGTAGTTCCCTGCATTATAGAATCTGAGCCAGAATTAGCATTCAGGCCTCCTGAATTTTTACCTTGACCTTGCCCCTAGTATAGTACTGCTGGCCCTTGTTGCTGCCCTTAGTATCACAAAAGGTAATTGTCTTTTGGACTTTCCTAGAAACATTATCCCATGACTTTTGGTACATTCATTTCCGATGAATGAAATAAGTACATCAAGGTTCAGTACTTCTGTCTGATATCATTGAACACAATGCTGGGTATACTAGCTTCCTTTCAAAATCAATGGGCTTATAACTCTCTCTATAATTTTTTTAATGTTTATTTAATTTATTTATTTGGCTGCATCAGGTCTTAGTTATGGCAAATGGGATCTAGTTCCCTGACCAGGGATCAAACCCAGGCCCCCTGCTTTGGAAGGTCGGTATCTTAGCCACTGGCCCACCAGGGAAGTCTCACTCTCCCTATAACTTTTTTTCTTTGGGGTGATATTCTGTTCAGGCAGAGTTTTACCTATGTGACTTTTTGTCCTCCACTTCCCCTCTGCCTTTTAACTAAGTCTACGACAATATTTAATAGCCAATTCCTGTTGAGTACTAACTATACTACTGCATGGATAGCATCTACTTATTTTCTTACACCTCAGGGATTAGTTGTTATACACCCCCATTTAAAAGTTTTATTTATTTATGACTGTGCTCAGTCTTCGCTGATGCTCACGGGCTTGCTCTAGTTGCCATGAGAGGGGGTTCCTCTTTGTGGTGTGCAGGCTTCTCATTGCAGTGGCTCCTCTCGTTGTGGAGCAGGGACTTTAGAGCATGCAGGCTCAGTAGCTGTGGTGCCCCAGCTTAGTTGTCACGAGATATGTGGTATCTTCCTGGACCAGGGATCAAACCTGTGTCCCCTGCATTGACAGGTGGATTCTTAACCACTGGACCAACAGGGAAGTCCAACCTCAATTTTTAAAGTCTCTTTTTATAGAGACTCAGAGGTTCAGGAATATTTTGAAAGTGACAGAACTAGAAAATGTTGATGCTGATACTGAAATCTAAGTCTCTGTCTAGATTATTTTATTTTACGTCAACTCTTAAGTGTTTTGTAAAAATTGTTGCTCCTAAAGACAATGAAGGTTTACTGTAAAGAAAGCTTCTATCTGAAGGTTTCAGAGTGGACTGTACTTGGTATTTCTGGCTCCACATCAGTACTGATTTAGATTTCCATCCACATAACAAACAAAAACAAACCAGCCACTAGTTTCTTTACTTATTTGGCAACTTAAGATAGTATATAGCAAATACAATAGACTTTCCTTTGGGACTTTCCACTTTTTGAAGTTTTCTTCACTGAGCATGGATTGTTATTGGAACTAAATACAAGTCATTCAGCACACAACATGTGGCACATAGGACACCTTCATTTAGAAATTTTTTTCAATGTTAAATTAAAGCTGAACAGATAAATTGGCTTCTCATGTAAGTAGGCATGAAAAATCCAGCCTATTTCCATAGAAAAAAGACACATCTGCTTACAACTGGGATGGAATACATCAGCCCTAACCTCTAACTTTATAGTGTTCCCAGGTGGCTATAGTGATCAAGAAAACACCTGTCAATGCAAGAGACTTAAGAGACGTGGGTTTGATCCCTGGGTTGGGAAGATCCCCTGGAGGAGGGCCTGGCAACCCACTCCAATATTCCTGCCTGGAAAATTTCCATGGACAGAGAAGCCTGGCAGGCTATGGTCCACAGGGTCATAAAGAATTGGAAACAATTGAAGCAACTTAACACAAACACACACAACCTCTATCTTTAATCCCTACCCAGTAGATGGTCCATGTTGAGAATCACCTGTATGCATGTATGCTAAGTTCCTTCAGGTGTGTCTGATTCTGTGTGACCCTATGGACTGTAGTCTGCCAGGCTCCTCTCTCCAGGGATTCTCCAGGCAAGAATACTGGAGTGGGTTGCCATGCCCTCCTCTGGGGAGAATTACCTGCAGATAGTGTTTAAAATATAGATCCTCTGGCTCCACTGTGTTTTACTGAATTGGAATTCCAGATAGTCGCTGTTCAGTTGCTAAGTCCTGTTCAACGTTTTGCAATCCCGTGGACTTCAGTACATCAGGCTTCTCTGTCCTTCACTATCTCCCGGAGTTGGCTCCAATTCATGTACATTGAGTCGGTGATGCCATCCAACCATCTCATTCTCTGTCGCCCCCTTCTCTTCTAAATATGAATTTTAAACAGAGCTTTCCAAGGGCTTTGCATGCCGAAGTTTCAACTCTACCTAGCCTAGGGCCCCAGTTTTGCTGAGACATTGTTAATGGGTGGATTCTTTATAGATGGCCTTGTCTTAGAACAGAAGATCTAAGTTGATTAAATTAATCAAAGGCTAGGCTATTGCCTAGTCAGGACTTCGGCTAATCAAACTGAAGCTGATTGGAGCACAGAGTTTAATGAAACCCCAGTTGGTGCCCCCTTGGGCCAATTATTTGACTTATTCCTTGACCATGGGCCTCTGCTAGTATTTTCATCCGTAGGGAAAAGATAAGGAGATGCAATAGAGTTTTTCTCACCTTTATCAGCTCTGCCACTTACTGAGTGAGCTTGGAGTTGTTCAAGTTCATGATTCTTGGTTCCATGGGGATAACGATAGTTATTGGGGAGACCCAATGAGTTAATGTGACAGCGCAGAGTAAGCTAGGGACCATACGAGGTACGTATCACTGGGGTTAATGTTGGTACAAACCAGTCCATCGGTAGAGCACAAGTGGCATACACTGTAGGCTGGAGCAGGGGCTGTGAACCCCTAAAGCAGGACTTGCCTGGCTTCAAGGAACATCTCAGTCTGAGGCTTGACTTCTTGAGCATTCATGCAGCTGTTTCAGCAGAAAGAAAAAGCACTAATGTTTCCTGTGAATAGTCTCCATGTTCATTAAAAAAAAATAAATCTCTTTAGTCAGAGTGGCCATCTCTTTCTTGCGTTCTTTCCTTTCTCCTCTGTCACTTAGTCTGGAAGTTCACTTATTTGCCTCTGAATTCCTAATGACCTTCTCATTGAATGCTTCCTTTTGGCTAGAACTGAAATCCCCTCAGCAATTTGGCTAGATCCTCTATGTAAAACTTCCTTCCCTTCTGCGCTCCTATTTGTAACTCAGTTTCATTCTGGCTTAGATATGGGGTTTTCTCAGCCAGTTAGGGGTTTTCCTTAGCCTCATAAGTACCATAACTTCTGTGACTTCTGTATTAATATGTGTTAATAGCTGCATGACTATTTAGTAAGTGGATGTTCCCAGACTTACTGTAATTTTAAATAAGGCAGAATAGTTTCAATTTTCAGAAGTTTAATTCTTCTATTGTCAAATGTGAGACACAGTTGTAAAAATATTCAAGGCTAACGTACATGTGTGTGTACACGAGTGCTCCTGGGTATACTCATGTGTGTTCTCGTAGTTCTTTATGAGTCTCAGTGTCTCAGAAGACACTCTCATGTAAATTACATTGCCAACTGATTCGTGAGAGTAAATGAAGCTTTACAGATAAGGGAAAAGGTCCCATTTTAATAGCTGTGAAAGAAACTTAGACTAAAGTAATAACTTTTAAAATCTGTTAAACCAGAAGACATATTAAAAAGTGACTATTTGGTGTCTATGGCTTGATATTTGCTGGTGGGAGAAGAGGAAAATTGTCCCAACTGATTCACCAAGCAATGCAGAGCTAGGTATCAAAAACCTGAGCCGTCTAACATGGAACTCTGCCCAATGTCATGTGGCAGCTTGGATGAGAGGCAAGTTTGGGGGAGGATGAATATGTGTATATATGTATGGCTGAGTCTCTTCGCTGTTCACCTAAAGCATCACAATATTGTTAATTGGCTGTACCCCACTACAAAATAAAAAGTTAAAAAAAAAAACCCTGAGCTTTCTAACCAACTATCCTGACCCCCAGCTCCTGCCACCCTTCCCAACTCAGTTATTTCATTTAAAATACTCTATTCTAAGAAAATGTTATAATTTTGAAATGATCAGTTTGAAAATATGTATCATAGAACTATTTGAGGTGTCAATTTTGGAAACAATCTCCATGCCCAAAATGAGATCAGTTCAGCTATACACTAGAATCCTTCGTTACTTGGCCATAATAAGGCCATTAAAGTCTCTATAGAGAAGAAATAATAACAGGGGAATATTTGTACAAAATGGAGGAAGAAAGCAGGATACCAAAATATATATGTGGAATGAACATAACCTTGTGAAACTGTCAAAGGAACTATCAAAGAAAATACTTGATATCAGTCTTGATAATGGTGTTTATATGGTGAGATTACTGATGACTTGTATTTTGATTTTTCTGTCTAAATTTTTATGAGCATCTTTTTTTACTGTGCATTTATGCTAAGTCGCTTTAATCATGTCTGACTCCTTGTAACCCTGTGGACTGTAGCCTGCCAGTCTTCTCTGTCCAAGGAATTCTCCAGGCAAGAATACTGGAGTGGGTTGCCAAGCCCCTTTTTTATTGTAGGGAAGCTCAGTCCAAGATTACCCAATACAGGCTATTTGTGTTCACTTGTAGGTTTTTCCTTGTTCACTTCATATGGGCTAGTCCATATTCATGGCTTTCCCCAAATGCCTGTTACCATGGAGATCACATATTCCAACATGGAACCACCCCTGTTTTTCAGCATTTCCTAAATGTTGCAGATGCAGTTTTCAAGGCTCTCTCTGTCTTTGAGAACTGAGTACTTATCACTTTTGCATTTCCTTGGCACGTAAGAGAAGCTTGCGTCCTTCCTGGATTTATCCTTTGTGTCTTGTCACTTCCTAACCTCCTTTTACTTTCTCTGGTCCAAAGAATTTGCAACTGGAGCTGATTTTCTCTTAATATTATGTTTTTAGACAATGGGCCTTGCTTGGGATATAGAAAACCAAACCAGCCCTACAGATGGCTGTCCTACAAACAGGTAAGTCAGGCCCATGATTTTGGATAAGTTCTTTTGCTTATGTGGTATCCTGAGCTAATTTGTTCTCTTTGGAATCTTGATTGCTTTTCTCTCTCTCTCTCTCTCTCTCTCTCTCTCTCTCTTTTGTAGGTGTCTGATCGAGCAGAGTACCTCGGCTCCTGTCTCTTGCATAAAGGATATAAACCATCACAAGACAGCTTTGTTGGCATCTTTGCTCAGAATAGGCCAGAGGTAACTGTGTTGAAATTAACTGAAAGAACTGAGTCATGGCCAAGTCTAAAGACTTTAAACCCTACCCCAAATCCTGCACTCTGATGCTTGATAAAGACTTACAAAAGCTGTTTGAAGACCTCAGACTTTAAACATTGTTCCAGTTGAAAGAGTGATAGTGCAGGGCCTCTTTAATCCTGGTTGAATGTCTGGTGCTATTTGCTAGGTGACTGGGCTTTTCTCATGTGTTTCTAGTTATGTGTCATTTTAAGCCAGTCTGTCATACGGGGGGAGATAAGGAAACTGTGAGGGGACTGGCAGATAAGAGCTCGAGGATGACGTGGGAAGGGATGAATTGGTATTAGAATTGGAACTCACACATTGCCCCTGAACTAGTAACCTAGGCATCCACTTCTCCTGAGACCAGCTGTAGCCGTCTTTCCACAGTGAGTTGAAAGCAGATTTTAGATATTACGATCATTGGAATTAAGCTTATATCCAAGTTCAGGTTAAGTCATTAGACCCAATATCCTCAGAGAAAGACCTTTGTGTGTTCTGGAATAGTTGCGTGACATGTGCTTACCCGAGCCAGTTGTTTAACTAAAATCCAAGGTAGGGGCAGGCCTGGCTGCACTTCTGGGCACATCTATACATTACATCTTCCCTTACACCCAGCCTCAGAGACATCCTTGACTCTAGTTCAGGAACTTAACACCACACCTGGTATCTTAGTCTGTCAGAGCTGCCATAAAAAAATACCACAGACTGGTGGCTTAAACAACAGAAATTAATTTTCTCACAGTCCTGGAGTCTGGAAGTTCAAGATCAAGGTGTCAGCAGGGGTGGTTTCTCCTGAGGCCTCTCTTCTTGGTTCGCAGACAGCTGCCTTCTTGCTGTGTCCTCACTTGACCTTTTCTCTGCCTCCAGCGTGTCTTCCTCTTCTTATAAGGACAGTAGTTGCATTGGATCGGGGGCCCATCCTTACGAGCTTTGTCCTGTGCTGTGCTCAGTCACTCAATCATGTCCGACTCTTCGGGACCCCATGGACTGTAGCCCCTGCCAGGCTCCTCTGTTCATGGAATTCTCTAGGCAAGAACGCTGGAGTGGGTTGCCATGTATTCCTCCAGGGGATCTTCCCAACCCAGGGATCAAACCCAGGTCTCCCGCACTGCAGGCAGATTCTTTACCATCTGAGCCACCAGGGAAGCCCAAGAATACTGGAGTGTGGGTAGCCTATCCCTTCTCCAAGGAATCTTAACCAACCCAGGAATTGAACCAGGGTCTCCTCTATTGGGGCAGATTCTTTACCAGCTGAGCTTTATGATCTCATTTCATCTTAATTCTTTTTAAAAGGTGCTAGCAACAAAAACAGTTGCTTTAGTGTCAGGGCTTCGACATGAATTTAAGGGGGAACATAATTCAGTTCATAATGACATTTAAGACCCACCATTATCAGGTTCTGATCCATCAGCCCAATTCACTTCCTGTCACTCTTTATGCTTTCTGATGTATATGTAATGATGTCATGCAATCCTGCTTTGTTGACTCACTTCCTTCTTCCTTCTCTGCCTCCATCTCCATAACCAAATCCTACCTGTCCTTCAGAGCCCTGCCCAATTTCCGTCAGTTTTTCCAAAGTAGTTCCAGATAGCCTTACCCCACCCCTGAGAGTGACTCTGTTTCCTTAAGACTCCCTAATGCTTTCTGTAACTCTTATGGATAGAACTTATTACACTCTATCTTTGTTTTATAGTTGTCTCTGCACCCACCTTATCTCCTTTATTTAATTATACTTGATAACATCAGCAATGACAGTCCCTAAAGCATCACAAAAACAAAAGAGATTTGAGGGGACTTCCCTGATGGTAGGTGGTTAAAACTCTGTGCTTCAAATGTTGGGAGTCTGGGTTCCATCCCTGGTCAGGGAACTAGATTTCACATGCCACAACTAAAGATTTTTTGTTTTAACAGAGCCACCAAATAAAATTTAGTCATTTGTTGACTAAATGACTGAATTAACACACTTCTTCATCAAAGCATATGCTAGTACTTATTTGAACATCTCTCCATACAGTGGGTCATCTCTGAGTTCGCTTGTTACACGTACTCCATGGTAGCTGTGCCCCTGTATGATACCTTGGGAGCAGAGGCTGTCATATACATCATCAACAAGGGTAAAACTTTGCTATTACATTTTAACTTGATTGTTTCTTGATGCTGAGTAGTTCCTCATTATTGGTTTTTATTAGCAGACTTAGAATGCTGTGATCAGAAAAATGCTCAAGTCTCTCTTGTTCTGTAGCACCTAGGATATAATTTAGAGGGAAGTTACAAAAAGCCTGTGAATCAGAGATATACTCAGAAATTTCAATGAAATGCTCCAGGGTTGCGTAATATGACAAAATAGTTTGGCAGTGAACTATTTTCACTGGACACCCTGGATGAAAGGCCACAGAGTGAGTGAATAAATCACTTAATTGAGTGTATCACAATGAAACTACTGGTTTAATTTCCTACTCTTGTAAATCAAAGTGAGTATAGTTCACCAGCATGTACCAATGTCCATGGTGAGTCTGTAGACAAAATGACTATTGCTAGAGAAACAAGTTCAAGTTCAATGGGCGAGTAAGCAATATACTAGATGTTACCTTCCATCCCAAAACTGGTAGATTAAGTGAGTAGATCCACTGGAACTATAGACTTAATCAGAAAGTTTCTATTTGTGTAAACAAGTATCAAAGTAAATGCTACCATTAAAAAATCATAAAATACTTGTCTGCTAAAATCCTACTTGCCCCCTCCTTCCCCTTTTAATCCCTCCTCCCCATGCCCCCAAACAAAACAAATGGACAGGACCATATATGTGACCAAGCATGTTGTCTGTATTCTTAAGCAGAAGGAATTTTGTGATTCCTTTAGAAACTATAAACAGTTGGCAGTGTGCAAGGAAACTAAGTACTTCTGTTTCAATTAAGCTTATTTTATTATCAATGGAATGTTTCAGATTTTATACATTTTAAATCTGATTTACAAACATAATCTCCCTTAGGGATCCCGTAGTTTTGACATTTTCAAAAATCTTTTCCTCTTTGCAAGAAAATCAGGTGCACAGCAACACAGGAGGCTGACCTCTGGGTCTATTTCTGCTTTCAGCTGATATCGCCACAGTAATCTGTGATACACCCCAAAAGGCATCAGTCCTGATCACTAATGTGGAAAAGGGCCTCACCCCAGGCCTGAAACTGGTCATCCTCATGGATCCCTTTGAGGATGACCTGAAGAAGAGAGGGGAGAAATGTGAAGTTGAAATCTTATCCCTGTTTGATGCTGAGGTAGGGGCCTGAAGCTCAACCGCCAGCCAGAAGGCTGGTTTCACACTGTGGGCAACTTGCAGGACTTCTATACAAGAAAGCAAGTTGATATCCTCCAGAGGTGGCAGGGGAGGAGTCAATTACACTCATGCTATTAAGCTATGGGAATTATTTCCCTAAGACAACTCAGAAAGCCTGCCAGTGGGGGAGGAAGGTCTATGGCTAGCAGACACGGACTTCCAAGTAGAGAATTTATAAATATCGAAGTAGTTAGGGAGGTGATCCTGGAACCAGGCTTCCTAGGTTCACCTTCTAACTCCACATCCATTAGTTATGTCACCTTGGGCCAGTTGCACCACATCTTCCTTTCCCCCTCTGTGATATGAAGATGAAACCATCCCTACTTCACAGAGGAGATTTAAAGAGTTAAATGAGAGAAGATAAAGTGCTCACGACAGTAATATAATGTGCAGTAAGCCTTGAAATGTCAATTATTCATTTTATTTAAAATGATTTAGCAATGGTCCTGGAAGACTGAACCTTGAGAGTCTGATGGGAAGTTTGGACATTTGAGATCTGCCCTCATGAGGTGGTATTCTAGAGAGAACTTATACTTTATCCCCGAGGCTCCCATTGTGCCTGAATGTTGGCTTCTGGGCCTGACCTGGGTTGGAATTTTGCTTGTATTCCCACAGAGATGTTCACATGCAAAAGACTGTCTATCTCAACTAATGTCTTTCTTTCTTGCTATTCTGTTCATGCAGAATCTAGGCAAAGAGAACTTCAGAAAACCCATGGTAAGTTTTTTTCTGCCTCATCTTGAGTCTTACCATCTCCAACTCTCAAAGCTCACGGTAGACTAAGCCCTTATGCTTCCCCCTCCAGCCTCCTGCACCAGAAGATCTGAGCATCATTTGCTTTACCAGTGGGACCACAGGTCAGTATCCAGGAAGTTGCCCCAGATACCCTTGGTTAGCCAAAAACATGACTTGAGTCACTGACCACTGGTGGGCTGGTAAATATGCTTTATAAGCAGCCCTATCCTGAGGGACGTATAATCTAAGACTTCTGAATATGATTGCCCACTTAGAAAAACCCAAGCATAAGCAAACACATTTCAATGAACAACCAAGAGCAGTTTACATGCTATGGAATGGGAGGGCCTTAAAGATGGCTTCCTAAAGTCAACTTTCTCCCCCAGCCTACCACTCTCTCAACTTAACATCACTGGAATGGCTTCACTCAATCAAGATAGCCCAGTGGTAGATCTAAACAGATCATTCCGTGTCCTCTTTCTCCCCCTCTATGTAGCTACCTGGCTACTAGAACTCTTAATCAATTTTAATTTGACCCATAATAACCTAGAAGTTGTAACCATTCCACTGTGCCCCGTTTATAAAGTGATGGCTAGGTAATATTATTAGATCTGAAGTCTTCAACATGAAAACAGCACAAGGCAGGGTGGGGGTCACTTGGATTCTTCTTTCTGTTGCTGAGACGGTGGCTGTGCCCTGTGTGGTAGCACAAGGCTAATAACGCAGTCAGAGTAGAGTTTCAGGGGTATCAGTCATTCATAAAAAGACCCAGGGACAGAAGTGCTCAGCTCCATGGAACAGAACCAGACAAATGTAACTTCTCATTTCAATGCCAAAGACAACCTATTAGTCACTTACTGGATCTTTCCACCTCTTGTTTCCTACAGGTGATCCTAAAGGAGCCATGTTAACCCATGAAAATATTGTTTCCAATGCCTCTGCTTTTCTCAAATCTGTGGAGGTCAGTGGTCAATTGAAAACGAGGTCCTCATAAAAATGTCAATCTGTCACAATCTTAAAGTGAGAGGAGGCAGAGAGGGAAAAAACAGGTTGAAGGCCTGAGTGTGGATGAATACTGGAACATCTTTGTCTGGAGTTTTGCTCTTTTATTTATTCATTAAGACATATATTTTTTTAACCTGGACCATTTGTGAAGTTTTTATCGAATGTGTTATAGTATTGTTTCTGTTTTATGTTTTGATTTTTGGGGGCTACAAGGTACGTGGGCTCTCAGCTCCCTGACCAGGGATAGAACTCACACTCCCTGCATTGGGAGGTGAAGTCTTAACCACTGGACCTCTGGGGAAGTCTCTTAGACTTTTGCTCTATTAGGGTCACTGCAGATCTCCACACTCAATGCAGTTAGAGCAGCCCTTTGAGTCACACAGGGCACATCTGCACAACTGTATGCGGCAATCCTGGAAAGAAGAAGTGTTTAAATCCTCTTTGGAAGAGGAAATTGATGTTAACCCATTGTTGTCTCCTTTCCATTTCCTGATCTCTAGGGTGTTTTTGAGCCCAATCCTGAGGACGTGACTATATCCTACCTTCCCTTGGCTCATATGTTTGAGAGGCTTGTACAGGTAAGACCCTATATTCCTAGCAGGTGTGTGAAAAGAGGGTCCTGACTTGCTAGTCACACATTTATTCCAAGGGCAGCTCTGCAACATTTGCAATCCACTGTCTAATGTGAGGGCACGGGCAGCAGGGAGTTGTCACGGCTGAGTCCTAATCTTGGCATCACCCCTAACCAGCTGCAGAGTCTTCCTGTGTTGAGTCTGTCTGTATCGCATGGGGTGAATGCTTGCTCCTGCCTTCCCACAGGGTGCCTGCAAGTCCTTGGAGCTCATAGCCTGGGGCTTACTATCTATCCTGCGCAGGGAGATGAGGCATTGTTTTTTCTTTTCTTTGGGCTAGAAGTTTTGAAAAGATCTATGCTTAAAGAAAAGGAAGTTCCCCACAGAGGGGCGAGGAAGGAGCCTTTGATCCAGATAAGGGGTCCAGAGTGTGTCCGGGGAGCTGCTGACGATGGCACATGCCTTGGGGAAGAGCTGGCCTTCTGTGAGTGGCCACCAAGCTTTCTGGGCTATTCTGAGGCTGATTTGAGAACCAAAAGCAAAAACACGGGTGTCATTAGAGATGGAAAGCCCCTCTCCGATCCCTGCTTAAATACCTCTTCCACCAGCTTATCTCTTGGTACATGAAATGCTAAAATGGAAGATTCAGTTCCTTGGGTTAAAGTGCTGATATCTGATTAATATTAATTCTAATAAGCGTGTTTTTCACATTTGCAGTCAGTTCAGTTGCTCAGTTGTGTCCAGCTCTTTGTGACCCCATGGACTACAGCACTCCAGGCTTCCCTGTCCATCACCAACACCTGGAGCTTGCTCAGACTCGTGTCCATTGAGTCGGTGACACCATCCAACCATCTCATCCTTTGTCATCACCTTCTCCTGCTGTCTTCAATCTTTCCCAGCATCAGGGTCTTTTTCAGTGAGTCAGTTCTTCACATCAGGTGGCCAAAGTATTGGAGTTTCAGTTTCAGCATCAGTCCTTCCAATGAATATTCAGGACTGATTTTCCTTAGGATTGACTGGTTTGATCTCCTTGCGGCCCAAGGGACTCTCAGGAGTCTTCTCCAACACCATAGTTCAAAACCATCACTTCTTCGGTGCTCAGCTTTCTTTATAGTCCTACTCTCACATCCATACCTGACTACTGGAAAAACCATAGCTTTGACTAGACAGACCTTTGTTGGCAAAGTAATGTCTCTGCTTTTAAAATTGCCGTCTAGGTTGGTCATAGTTTTCTTCCAAGGAGCAAGTGTCTTTTAATTTCATGGCTGCAGTTACCATCTGCAGTGATTTTGGAGCCCCCCAAAATAAAGTCTCTCACTGTTTCCATTGTTTCCCCGTCTATTTGTCATGAAGTGATGGGACCAGATGCCATGATCTTAGTTTTCTGAATGCTGAATTTTAAGCCAACTTTTTTACTCTCCTCTTTCGCTTTCATCAAGAGGATCTTTAGTTCTTCTTTGCTTTCAGTCATAAGAGTGGTGTCATCTGTGTAGCTGAGGTTATTGATATTTCTCCCACCAATCTTGATTCCAGCTTGTGTTCTATCCAGCTGGCATTTCGCATGATGTACTCTGCATATAAGTTAAATAAGCAGGGTGACAATATACAGCCTTGACATATATTCTGTGAATATATGTGAAAACTTGCGGAGTTTTCACATTTTATCACTTCTGAAATTGAGATGGCCTTACCACTGTAGGTGTGTTCTAGTTTGAGTGGCAGTGCTTTTTTCTTAGTGCTGTGTAATGAATGGACCCTTAGAAACGATGCCTTAGACACTCACCCAGAGCTGTGGGTGGAGTAAGGGTGGGCCTGTAGCCTCACAATCTGACTTACCTGTCCTGCCACCTCGGCAGAGGTGAGTGTCATCCTGTCTGAGGAGTAGGGTCTCAGAGTTCTGGGTACATGAAGTGTCAGGGGTGAGGGGGTGCAGGGAAAAGTGCTCATTTTTGTTGTTGCTCAGTCACTAAGTAGTGTCTGACTCTTTGAGACCCCACGGACTGCAGCACGCCAGGCTTCCCTGTCCTTCACTGTCTCCCAGAGTTTTCTCAAAATCATGTCCATTGAGTTGGTGATGCTATCTAACCATCTCATCCTCTGCCACCCCCTTCTCCTTTTGCCTTCAGTCTTTCCAACACCAGCGTGTTTTCCAGTGAGTCAACCCTTCACATCAAAGTGCCCATTAGATATCCTTAATTCTGTCCCAAAAGACCCGACTCAAAGAGGTTCTTTGGCTCTGAGCCCCGCCCTCTGGTTTTGCTTTTAGGCTGTTGTGTACTCTTGTGGAGCCAAAGTTGGATTCTTCCAGGGAGACATTCGACTGCTGCCTGACGACATGAGGACCCTGAAGCCCACATTGTTCCCTACGGTGCCTCGACTCCTTAACAAGGTCTATGATAAGGTACTTAACTTGCTTCTGCTGGGTTGGCCCTGAGCTGTGTGGGGCTTAGGCCTGACTACAGCTCCTAGAGACTCTATGTTGCTAAGAACTGTGCTCCATTTCCACCCTTACCCCGCCCCCCCGACCAGCATCCACTTACAGCCACACTTACAAATGCAGCCATGAAAAATCATACAAATGAAACCCCTTTTCCTCCGGATGAGATTACTTGGATGTGATAGGAGAAACAGATTAATTCAGAGACTTGAGGAACCTCTCAAAATTCAGCTGACTTGGAAATTGTTACTCTGATTTCATAACACCTACTGGTTAGTGTGCTTCTTGCTGAGGTGCTAAGCCCATGGTAAATATTTCATATACATTTCATCATTTCATTCCTACAAAAACCCAGGAAATCACACCAACATTTATTATCCCTAATTTACAGATGATGAGACTGAACCTTGGAGGTTAAATAACTTGTCCACAGTCAGGTCTAATAAGGAAATGAGCCAAAATTTCATGGCCTCATGACAGTTTTAGCTGTTATTGATCTCTGCTCTGTTTTTCATTAAGGTTAGGAAAGTGGTGATTTTTCTCATCCAAGCGTTTCTCTTGCCTTCATTAGCTGAGAGTCTTCCAGGAAGGCACAAATATTTGATTTTTTTCCCTTTATTTATCAGTCCTGAAAACAATGAACTGGTACCCCAGTGACCTTCAAAAATGGTCAGTGAGAAGTTTTCTTTGTAATATTATGATACTATATAACATACATACATATGATCCTAAATCAAAAGCCCCAACAGTGGTACACAATCAGCTGTTTCATCAGTACTTCCAGGTAACTTTGTAGATAGATGCTACCTTTTGGGGACATGCTGTATCAATTGTCAAGGTTGTTTGCTAAGGACAAGGAATTTGGAGGAGCCGGAGCTTTGTCTGTGTGTACAGAGTTCACTTCTTTGTTAGCATGCACTTTCATCATTTTTCAGCATACCAGTGCATGAATAAGAGCCACTTTCTTTTGATGTTAGGAAGCACTATCTCTTGCTTGCTGATGAATGGTTTTGGTGAGTATCCAATAGGTTTCCAACTAAGAAGAGCTGTTACTCTGCAGGTACAAAATGAAGCCAAGACACCCTTGAAGAAGTTCTTGTTGAACTTGGCTGTTGCCAGTAAATTCAGTGAAGTGAAAAAGGGTGTCATCAGACGTAACAGCCTGTGGGACAAGCTCATCTTTGCAAAGCTCCAGGTATGTTGGGTAGATCCTGATGGAGCCAGGTACGTGTCTGAGCTGCCCTCTGCCTCAGCATACTTTGCTTTGCCTTTGATGGTCAAGTATCTCTTTAACTGGAGACCCTTTGGCACTTTCTGTGTTCACTCAGCCTTTTGAGATCTCTCTCAGACAACTTTGTCACTAAAGGGATTTTGCCAAAATGCAGAAAGGGGATTTTTCTTAGGTTCTAGCACTTTCATTCTCTTAGGTGGTCTGTTGAGAGTCCTAAGTAATTTGAAAGGTCCAACAATACAAATTACCTGAGGATATGTCAAAAAAAAAAAAAATTGCAGGTCTGGTTCCCACTGTGGATGGTGGTGACCATAAGAGCCAACATTTTAAGTTCTTTTCTACAATCATGGACCCTTCCTAAGTGTTTTGTGAATTAATGAGTTTAATCCTTATGACAGCACTGGATAAGTAGGCTGTTCTGCCCATTTTGCTATTCAGGAGACTAAAGCCAAGGGAATAGTTTTCAGCAGGTCTTTTGTTTCTATTGAACAGGAAAGCCTGGGTGGAAAGGTTCGGTTCCTGGTCACCGGAGCTGCCCCCATCTCACCTTCCGTCTTGATGTTCCTTCGGGCAGCAATGGGATGTCTGGTAAGCCAAGCACTTTTTTTTTTAAATTTTTTTATTGGGGTGTAGTTGCTTTACAATGTGTGTTAGTTTCTGCTGTACAGCAAAGTGAATTAGTTATATATATCCATATATCACCTCTTCTTTCCTTCCCATTCAGGTAACAGGCACTTTTTTTGATGATAGCTAATTTCACTTTGGCACAAGTCAAACTCACTATTTAAATAAAAATGAAAACACAACTGAAAAGTGCCAAGGAGAAAGTCAGCCAGAAGCTCAAAGTCAAGAGAAAATATCCTTCCAGTCACTGCTTCATGCATCTGTGTACAGAAACCTTGACACAAATAGCATCAGTTTTAACAAATCTTCGCCATTTGCAGCAGTGTAAGTGGACTTGGAGGGCATTATGCCAAGTGAAATTAATCAGACAAAGACGAATTCTATGTGACATCACTTATATGTGGAATCTAAAAAATACAACAGACTAATGAATGTAATAAAAAAGAATCAGGCTCACAGATACAGAGAACAAACTACTAGTGGTGGGTAGAGGGCAATTTAGGGGTAGGAGGGTAAGAGGTACAAACGGTTAGGTACAAAATGAGTTACAAGGATATTATTATATGGGGAATATATCTGATGTTTTATAATAACTATAAATGGAGTATAATCTTTAAAAAATGGCATCAGTGTTCTAATATACTTGCTAAGCAGTGCTCGCCCCATCCATATTGATCCTAGTCAAATAAACATCATTTTAATGGTTTTGTAATAGTTTATTGAATGTACCCAAATAACTAGTCTCCTGTTGATTCATGTTAAGTCGCTTCAGTTGTGTCCAACTCTTAATTCTTAAAGACCCTATGAACTGTAGCCTCCTCTGTCCATGGGATTCTTCAAGCAAGAATACTAGACTGGGTTGTCATGCCCTCCTCCAGGGGATCTTCCCAACCCAGGGATTAAACCTGCATTTCTTACATTTCCTGCATTGGCAGGTGGATTCTTTACACTTGTGCTACCTAGGAAACCCAGTTTCCTGTTGATAGACATAATTTTTTTTTTTGCTGTTACAATCAATGAGGTAATAAGGATATTTGTGCATATTTGTACAACTATCAATTTAGGATAAATCTTTGCAAGTGGGAATTGTTGGGCCAAAGTATATGAGTTTTTTTACATGTTAATATTGATGCTCACACTTCCTCAGAAGGGCCTTGTCTTTCTTATACATTCCTGCAAATAATACACAAGTCCTGATAGCCCCACCTTCTTGCTAGTGATAGATGTTTTCAGTCATTTAAATCTTAGCCAAATAGATACTTGAAAAATCTTATTACAACTTTGTTTCTTTTATTAACACCAAACAACTTTTTGGGGGGTCTTTTTTTCCCTTGCCCTCATCTCACTGAACATTCACAGATTTATTTAATAGTATTTGTGAGGTTTTGTTTGTTTGGCTGCACTATGAGACATGCAGGATCGTAGTTCCCCAACCAGGGACTGAACCCAAGACCCCTGCATTGGAAGTGCAGAGTCTTAACCACTAGACCACCAGGGAAGTCCCTAAACATCCTTTCTATTGTTTACTGGCACCTGTATTGCTTTCATGAGTTACTACGTTACTTCCTTGTAGAAAAAAGAGCAAAGGAGAGTTTGGTTCTCTTTCACCTTGCTTTCTAAGAATTCATATAGTAATAAAATCAATCTTTGTTGTGTTAGAAGTGTATTTCCTAGTTTCATCTTTTGCACTGTGTATTGCTAGATAAAAGTTTTAAATGTTTATGCACTAAGTCACCTTTTTTATGTGGTTTTATGAGGGCTTAGACTTTAGGCTTCCTGACCCGACCCTCAATATTGCATAAAACTGTTTTCATCCAGATTTTCTGGTAACCTTGTGGTTTTACCTTTTTTCAATTAAGTCTCTGCTCCATCTGGAATTTAGTAAAAGGGCTTGAGTACAGACAGTCTCATATTTTCCCGCCAGATGGCTAACTAGTTCATTCTTTCAGCCAACGTGCACAGCATGAATGAAACAAACAGCCTTGTCCTCATCAAGTACTACCTATGTGTATAACTGCCTTCACAATAGATTCCGAATTGATGCCAATGCCAGAGTTCCTCTGGCCTTTCAAACTAGCATCCTCTTGGCCATGCTTAACAGCTTCCTTTCCCTCAGCTCCTGAAACCCATAGATCAGAAGGCCCTATGTCATATCCCTCCCAGAAATACCTTCCTCTCTTCTACCAGCTCTGCCTGGGACAGACCCCATTCCCGCTTCAGACTCTGCATGTGTTTCCCCCACAGCCCCTCTCCAGTCAAGGTTATCCTTTATACCAGCAGTTGGTCTGTGCTACAGACCAAATCTGGCCTGTTTCCTCTATTTATAAATACATCAATAAATACTCATTTATTTATGTATTGCAGCAGCAGCAGCAGCAGCTACTGCCACTTTGGTGCTATATTGGCAGAATTAAGTCATTGACATAGAGACCAAATGGCTCATACAGTCAAAAATATTCACTCTCTGGTTCTATATACAGAAGTTTTCCAACCCCTGTTCTATACCATAGCTATTTCCCTTAAAAGAGGCTTCTCACTTTCTTTAGCTCCTTCAGTAGCATGCCGTTGCCTCGGTTCAAGTCCAATTGCCATTGGATTGCATGTTACTTAATGAATAACTCTCTTTTCCCCATCAGCTTGAAATGCCACATTTCCCAAAGTATAGTATGTTTCCATACTTCGGTCTATTTCTGGATCCTTTTGTTTTTTTAGTGAATCCACAGTTGTAAAGACCTAGCATCTCAGGTTCTCATGAATTCAAGGCTTTAAGACACTAAGTGTCCTCCAGCTCTCAGACACCTTGCTTTCCTCATGTCTGGCCGTAAGGCATGGCCAAGTCCTGCTCTATCCTGAGTAACTCTCAAAACCCTTCTTTGTTTTACACAGGTGTTGGAAGCTTATGGTCAAACAGAATGCACTGCTGGCTGTACAATTACATCACCTCGGGATTGGAAATCAGGTAGGTTCTTTGTTTACCGGACAGCAGGTACAATGGCTGGGTGAAGAGTTCTACATAAACTAGGATTTGGGTGTTTAGATAGCCTCAATACTCTGGATGAATGTGGCAGATACTAAATCTAAGGGTTGGTCCAGGCCTTTCTGTCTTGACTGTCTGGCACTGGTGCCAGATGACTTTTCAGTTTTATTCTTCTAGAGTCAATCCATAAAATATCTCTCAAATATGGCTGGAGTTATCACCATTTCCCAGTATCCTGGCTGATTCAGTGTGGTGTGTTCTAGGCCACGTTGGAGTCCCCATGGCTTGCAATCATGTGAAGCTGGAAGATGTACCTGATATGAACTACTTTGCTGCGAACAATGAAGGAGAGGTGAGTAGGTTGTGCTCAGCAGTCATTTTTACATAATCACGGTGGGGACGTGCTTATCAGAAAAAGCACACAGTTGTGAGCAGGTTTGTGTTTGATTCTTTCGAGAATTTTAGCAAAGACTTCAACGTCTTGGAGCCTAACTTTGTCCCCTACAATGGGAATTAAAATCTGGTGCTCTTCATTAGTGCCATTGGTGTTAGTCACTCAGTTTTGTCTGACTCTTTGCAACCCCATGGACTGTAGCTCACCAGTCTCCTCTGTCCATGGAATTCTCCAGGCAAGAATACTAGAGTGGGTAGCCATTCCCTGCTCCAGGAGATCTTCAATCCCGACCCAGGGATTGAACTCATGTTTCCCACATTGCAGGCAGATTCTTTACCATCTGAGCCACTAGGGAAGCCCGGTGTTCTTCATACTATAGTGAAAAGCATCAAATGAATCAAGGTGGTGGAAAAAAAAAAAAGATGAAAGGCAGGAGTAGGTGTTTGTAGCAGCCTTTGCTGTTGTCACCACCTCATCCCAACTTCTGTACAGATCTGCATCAGGGGCACCAATGTGTTCAAAGGATACCTGAAGGACCCTGAGAAGACACAGGAAGCCTTGGACAAGGATGGCTGGCTTCACACAGGAGACATTGGTCGCTGGCTCCCGGTGGGTGCTTCTTCAAAACTTCTGGGTGTCCCTTAACAATGAAATAGACTTGCTCAAAATGAAAGTTGCTCAGTCATGTCCGACTCTTTGCTACCCCATGGACTATAGTGTAGCCTGCCAGGCTCCTCTGTCCATGGAATTCTCCAGGCAAGAATACTGGAGTGGGTTGCCATTCCTTTCTCCAGGGGATCATCCCAACCCAGGGATCGAACCCAGGTCTCCCGCATTGCAGGCGGATTCTTTACCACCATCTGTGCTACCAAGAAAGCCCGAGAATACTGGAGTGGGTAGCTTTCCCTTCTCCAGGGGATCTTCCTGACCCAGGAATCAAACTGGCGTCTCCTGCATTGCAGGCAGATTCTTTATAAGCTGAGATACCAGGAAAGCCTGGATATCAGGAATGACTTGTTCAAAGACAGGGGAAAATTTGGTGACTTTTCCAAAGAAGTGTAGTAGTGTGTTTTGTTGTTGTTGTTGTGATTTTTACTTTTCTTGTGGCAGAAACAACTCAAGATAACTCCATGGGCCTATAGTGTTTGCCTTTTATAGGGATACATATTTTTTTTCCCACTTAATATGTAGTAGAGACATATCAAAATGAGGATGCAGGATTTCTAAGCCAGGTTTATGCAGAGACTAGTTTTTGTCTCTCAGTGACCTTCACAGCCTCTCTTGGTGAAAGACACTGAGACTTTCTTTAAAGCATAGCTTGCTGACAAAAAATCAGCAGTAAGTAGTCTCTGTAAACCCCATCTGTTTTCCTAAGAAGAGAGGAAATTCTTGCATGGTAAGATGGTAATTTAGAACCCCTGCAGGGAATTTTCAAGAGCTTTCCTCTCTGGAAAGTTTTTGTCTACTATGTGCTGGGGGAGTGGGAATGTAACCAGATTTAAAACCCCCTTCTTGCTCAATATTCTCAAGATTTAAGTGATATTCAAGGAATGTTTGACAACAAAATCTCTAAGAACACTGGTCCTAATGATCTATTTCATAGATTTGGGTATTATGGTAACATATCTGTGTCTGTATGGTAAGAGTTCTCAGGTCTATTAAGCCCAAAGTATAGGCAATAGATGCATTCTCACACTAGAATTATAAAGGGCTGAGCTTGATTCATCACTTTTGGATGATGTCTGTTAGGCTGAGCTGGTGGTTACTTTCTTGAGTTGGCCTTGTTGATGGTTCCAGGGTTGGTTCAGTCTATTGCCCTATTTCGGGTGTGATCATGTGGACTGTATTTGCCGCTTGTCCCAGTTCTACAATTCAAATCCCTAAAATCCTAAGCTCCTCAAACCAATTAGCCCAGAGATAGAACCTGCAAGTGACCTCTGGTGGCTGGTCAGAGAGCTCTCCCTGGCTCCATTTCTGTCCTGACCAGCGCAATTACTGACTTGTTTGATTAGCGGTGGCACAGTGGAGCTGTACAGACTGCTCCTGGATCTAATAGGGATAGAGAAAAGGGAGACGAGGAGGGGAAGATCTAATTCTAAAGTCTTAATAAAAGATAACACCTTCCCTGTTCCCAAGAGTGCTGGAATGAAGTAATTGGAAATTAAGTTAGTGGAAATTAAGAGCTGCAAAATTTTTCTGTTGGATGAGGCAACCATGTACATAATCCCAGTGGGTCCAGGGGACTTTTCCCGAGGCTGCCCACTGACTCTTCACAGACACATGCAGTATAGACAGGTTTTGTGGAAGGCTGCATCCCTCCCCTTCCCCCAAATCCAAAAAGAGAAATGAAAGATCGTCCAAAAGTCAATGGAGAGGTCAAGTTTAAAAAGGAAGATTAAAAACAAAAAAAAGATTACCTCTGATTTCACCTCGCTCTTCACTGACATTACTCAATAGGCTCAGAAACACTGATGCTGTTTTCTTCCTGTCTGCTGCAGAATGGAACTCTCAAGATCATCGACCGAAAAAAACACATTTTCAAGCTGGCCCAAGGAGAATACATTGCTCCAGAGAAGATAGAAAATATCTACATCAGGAGTAGGCTGGTGTCGCAGATTTTTATACACGGGGAAAGCTTACAGGTAACATACATTTGATAACAACAGGAAGTTTTATAAACACTGTGCTTAAACTTGACTTCTTGGGAGTGGGGGAGGATTGGTATGCAGAGGTCAGAATGGCTTTAAGCTTAATATTGAGCACCACTTCTTTTTGAACAATCACATTTGAATAGAACATTTTTGTAGAGATGTTAAGTGGGAAAATGGGATTAGAGTTCCATGAGGGTTTGAAATAAAGGGTGAGAAAATAGTAGGATTCAGTTCAGTTCAGCTACTCAGCTGTGTCTGACTCTTTGCGACCCCATGGACTGCAGCACACCAGGCTTCCCTGTCCTTCATCAACTCCCAGAGCTTGCTCAAACTCATGTCCATCAAGTCGGTGATGCCATCCAACCATCTCATTCTCTGTCGTCCCCTTCTCCCCCTGCCTTCAATCTTTCCCAGCATCAGGGTCTTTTCCAATGAGTCAGCTCTTCGCATCAGGTGGCCAAAGTATTGGAGCTTCAGCTTCTGCATCAATCCTTCCCGTGAATATTCAGGACTGATTTCCTTTAGGACTGACTGGTTTGGTCATGCCATCCAAGGGATGGTAGCCCTGAATGTCAGGCTTGGTAACCACCGCATATTAGGAAGATAGAAAGCTGCCTTCTTTGCCCCACCAGGGGGCAGTGCTGCGCTAGTTCACATGCCTTCATTTCCTTTCCAGTCATTTCTAGTGGGAATAGTGGTTCCTGACCCAGATGCACTTCCCTCATTTGCAGCCAAGACTGGGGTAAAGGGCTCTATTGAAGAACTGTGTCAAAACCAAGTAAGTGTCACTCAGGAAAGCCTATGCACATCCATAGGCCCATCGTGGGAGGGGGATTCCCTGTTCTCTCCACCCCCTCAACTTGGGCACCCAGGGTTTCCCGGAGCCTCCTCGCTGGATAAACAGACTCTTGCTGTGTCTGTTTTGGCTGGTTTTATTAGACTGGAAGATGAGATGGGGAGTTTAACTATCAAAACAACTATCAAAATCCCTATTCTTTTTATAGTAATATGTGCATTGTGAAAAAATTAATTGGAAAATGAGGAATTAATGCCATCCAGAGAAAACCCCTGTTACCATTTTAGGTTTGCTTTTTCTTCTCATCACTGTCTTTGAGCAACGTTTAGATATCACACGTGCTTGCGCATACCCCCACATCCTGCTTTTATCCTGATGAGTTTAGTAGGTGTTTTGAATTGGTTCCTGCTCAGCCTTTCCTTTAGGCTCTTTTTCAACAGCCAGTCTCTAAGCTATGTTTTATATTCCTAGACCATAAAGAAAGCCATATTAGAAGACATGCAGAAAATTGGGACAGAAGCTGGCCTTAAATCCTTTGAACAGGTGTGTACTACTCATGTTATCCTGCCCTCTCAAGTCACACTAGAAAGTGTTCAAGTTTGCATTTATAATGGGGTTAAGAAGTCCAGTTTCCAAGGAACTGACTTCAGTGGTACTGTTAACCCATTAATGACAAATGGCAGTGACCTTTGCATTCATTTGTGTAGTCCCTCCATGCTGTTCATTATTCATTCTCCTTCTCCACTCATGTCTTTCCCAAATTATTAGTGTGAGAATGGGCGTATGTTACTGTTTTCCTAACCCTCCCACTTCATCATGTCACTTCTATATGAGAAAATATTCTTTAAGTTTCCTCACATAGCGTTTATTTTTTATGTAGTTTTGACCGAGCTGGGTCTCCGTTGCTGTGTGTGGGCTTTCTCTGGTTGTGGTGTATAGACTCTCTGTTGTGGAGGGGGCTTCTCTTGTTGTGGGCCACTGGCTTTCGGGCACACAGGCTTCAGTAGATGTGGCATGTGGGCTCAGTAGTCGCGGCAAACAGGCTTAGTCGCTCCGACGCATATGGAATCTTCCCAGACCAGGGATGGAACCCGTGTCCCCTGCATTGGCAGGCAGATTCTTAACCACTGGACCACCAGGGAAGTCTCACATAGCATTTAGGAGGGCTCCGCAGAACAGTCCGGATCACTAATAAATGTGTGTTCTTGTGCATCTCTTCCAGGTCAAATGCATCCATCTACATCCAGAGCCGTTTTCCATGGAAAACGGACTCTTGACACCAACCTTGAAAGCAAAGCGGGGAGACCTTGCCAAGTACTTTGGGACTCAAATCAACAGTCTGTATGAGAACAGCCAAGAGTAGGTGTAGGTACTTACAGCTGCGTAAGTATGGGCCCATAAGTATCCTGCCTTGTAGGAATGTGGATTAAAAACTAATCTTACGTTCATTTTCTTTTTTTGTCTTTCCTCCTGTCGTTTTACCTACTAAATTATAAAACCATAATTTTAGGGCTTTTAAAAAATATTCAGTGAGAGACTTAGCAAGTGGAAGCTTAGCCTTGAACTAAATAACTCTTGTCTTTCCCATCTTAAATGTTGCTTAAATGACATATTAGGTGTTAGGACTACTTTTATCAAGATACCTTCCTTCAAGGCCCATCTATACAGTATCTTTGTTCCTGCCTTGTGATCTCCAGCTTTTATAAGTGATAACTAGTTCAGGGGCCAAAGTGATCCTTTGGGACTTTTTCCTTGCTTTATAGTTAAACTAACTCATTGGTGGTCTCAATATTTAGAGTTTTCAAGGTTCAGATTAAGAGACCTGTAAGTTCTGAGGAACTTAAGAACATATTTTCTAACTATTCCATAAAACCCCTAAAATTAAGTAGAGTTTTAAGCTATAATAATATTAATCATGTTTATGAGACAGATTCCTTCTATGTCCTTCTGTGTTCACTAAAGTCTGGGTCCAGAAGGGAAGAATTTGATCCCCCTGAGCATTTCCTAAAGTCTCTAGTTTCTCTGACTTGGGAGAATGTAAAACTGGGCCTGTGACACTGTGTCCAAAAACAATGTTCTGAGAGTGTTTTCCACAGTATACCTGGTGACTGAATCTATTCCCAACAGTTTGCTGCTGAGCTGGAAGCTGTGGGGAAAGGAGCTGAAACTCATGTCAAGTGCATCTGTCCAGTAATTGAAGCAAGCACTGAGTGGCCACCTCCTGAACTGGGAATGAAGGCATGAAGCCTGCACAACAGCTGTATCTCCTGGGAAGGAATCAACTGATCTTTCCTCTCGACTCCACTTCTTGCTGTACCTTACCCGTCTTCAACATGTGCTGGTATCGCCTGAAAATATAAGGTGTTAAGAATAAACTATTGCAGAGAATTGAATTTGTGTTGTGTTTCCTCGTGGATCATGAAGCGAGTCAGCCGTAGACAAGGGTTCCTTGACAATCACGGAAGCTAGTGGCTCTCAAACTTGGCTGCTGCTGCTGCTGAGTCGCTTCAGTCGTATCCGACTCTGTGCGACCCCATAGACGGAAGCCCACCAGGACCCCTGTCCCTGGGATTCTCCAGGCAAGAACACTGGAGTGGGGTGCCATTGTCTTCTCCATCAAACTTGGCTACGCACTAGAATTACCTGGGAGTTTAAAAAGATACCAATGCCTGCGTTACACTTCATGGATTCTGGATAACCTGGCCAGGGGTACAGCGTGGGCATTGGGATTTTTAAAGGTCCCTAGGTGATTCTAGAACGCCACCATGTTTGATAGCTACTGAAGGAAATGACCTTGAGGATCAGGCCTTCTATCCCACAGCTGTGAATAAGAAATACCAGTTGAAGTCTGACTCCAGCTGAGCACAATTCGTGCTTTCTCCTTTATCACCCATGTAGTCTTGAAGAGTGTTCCTTTCTGGTCTTTCTAGACACTGAGCCCAGAAGAGCTATTCTGGGATATTGAGACAGAAGGGAAGGCAGGAATGAGTTTCCCTGCATGTCTAGCTGCTGCTGTGTCCTTGACTTCCTTTCCCATACAGGATTAACTCAAAGAGGAACACACCAAGACACAGTGCCATCAAAATGACAAAAATTCAAGATAAAAAGAGAATACTAAAAGCAGCAAGGGAAAAGCAACAAATGATATACAAGGGAACTCCCACACACTACAGAACTTCAGAAATCAAAACAGTATGGTACTGCTATGCAGACAGAGATTAACAGAGCAGGACAGAAAGTCCAGAAATAAACTCATACACACCTATGGTCAATTAATTTATGACAAAGGAGGCAAGAATATACAATGGAGAAAAGACAGTCTTTTCAATAAGTGGTGATGGGAAAACTGAACAGCTTACATGTAAAAGAATGAAATTAGAACATTCTCAAATACCATACACAAAATTAAAGTCAAAATGGATTAAAGCCCTAAATGTAGGACTGGATACTATAAAACTCCTAGAGGAAAACATAGAACACTCATTGATATAAATCACAGCAATATTGTTTTGAATCCATCTTCTAGAGTAATGGAAAGAACAAAAATAAACAAGTGGGATCTAATTAGACTTAAAATCTTTTGCATAGCAAAGGAAACCATAAACAAAACAAAAGGACAACCTAAAGAATGGGAGGAAATATTTGCAAAGGATACAACCTACAAGGGATTAATTTCCAAAATATAGAAACCGCTTAAAATTAACCCAATCAGAAAAGGGGCAGAAGACCTGAACAGGCATTTCTCCATACAGATGGCCAACAAGCACATGAAAAGATGCTCAACATTGCTAATTATCAGAGAAATGGAAATCAAAACTACAATGAGGTATTTCCTCACACAGATCAGAATGGCCATCATCAAAAAGTCTACAAATAATAAATGCTGGAGGTGTGGGAAAAAAGGAACCCTCCTACACTGCTGGTGGAAATTGGCATAGCCACTACAGAAAACAGTATTGAGGTTTTTTAAAAAACTAAAAATAAGTTACTATATGATCCAGCAATCCCACTCCCGGACATATACCTGCAGAAGTTGAAAACTCTAATTTGAAAAGATACATGCATCCCAATGCTCATAGCACCACTATGTACAACAGCCAAAATACAGAAGCAACCTAAATGTCCATGAACAGATGAATGGATAAGATGTGGAATAAATACAGTGCAGTATTACCCAACCATAAGAAGAATAAATGATGCCATCTCCAGCAATATGTATGGACCTAGAGATTGTCATACTAAGTGAAGTAAGTTAGAGAAAGATAAACATCACATGATATTACTTACATGTGGAATCTAAAAAGTTATAAAATGAACTTATTTACAAAACAGAAATGAACTCACAGACATAGCAAACAAACATACAGTGACTAAAGAGGAAAGAGGCAGGGAGAGATAAATGAGAGCTATGGGAGATATTATAGACATACACTAGGGCGTCCCTGTTGGTTCAGCAGTAAAGAGTCCACCTATAATGCAAGAGACATGGATGGGTTGGATTCCTGGGTCAGGGAGATCCCCTGGAGAAGGGCATGGCAACCCACTCCAATATTCTGGCCTGGAGAATCCCACAGACAGTGGAGCCTGGGGTGCTACAGTACCTAGGGTCACAAAAGAGATGGACACAATTAAGCATGCATAGATACACACTACTGTATATAAAACAGGTAAGTGAGAACCTACTGTATGTACACCACAGAGAACTATAACCTGTAATGGAAAAGAATCTGAAAAGAATATATGTGTGTATATATACCTGAATCATTGCTATACACCTGTAACACTGTCAATCAACTATACTTCTATTAAAAAAAAAAATCTACTAGAATACTGTGATCTCAACATGCCATTAATTGAGTATTTATTTGAGGCAAATATGTATGTCTTAAGACTTATGATTAAAGATGTCGATTTTCCAAGAGGCAGTAAAGCAGCAGTTTTTCCACAAGGAACTAAGACTCCTTTTTTAGTCAGCAAAAAGAAAGATGCCTGGAGTAAAAACTATGATTTATACAGAACAGCCATTGATCTTTATTTGATTTGACAAAATCATCATTATTAAAAGACAGTAATAAAATCTGAGCTTACATTGAATCTGACAAATTAATTTCTAGAATATCTAGAATATCAGAAATTCGGCCGAGGGGGACAGAGGATAAAAGCATCGCATGCAGATGCTCCTGGTAGAGGGGGAACTCTATCTGCAGGTCAGGTCCACTGCGTGCAGCGCACACAAAATCCTGGAGAAAATGCAACTGACTCACTTGGGTGAAGAGTTTTTCTTTTGGGGAGGGGTAGAGGTGGCAGAGAGGTGCAGGAATTCAAAGGCATGTGCAGGATGGCTTCTCCATTTCAAAGTGGTAATAAAAACATTTAGATCATGGCACTAGCGCACCTTTGAAGAAAAGAACACCTTAGCCAGAGTAGGCTCATTGCATAATTCTTTAGTAATATGTACTGTTTTCAAGTAATGGAGTGGACTGAGAGGAATTTTACTTCAAAAGTGGCTATCTATTTTTCTTCTCGCCCTCTGGGGCTTGATCTGTTTCAGCGTCACAGGGGCACTTTTCTACACAGTTTCTAGGGAACCATCCTCTTATTCTTGAAACACCTGAGGGAGAAAATGAAATTGATATGAAATAGATATACCAAAATGACATCTGTGAGACTTGTAAACCCTATTACTTCAAACTGATAAGCTTTTAATTACCCCCCATTTTGGTAAGCACAACGTGAGGCTAAAATTAACTAAAAATAGAAATTCAAAATACATACATTCCTAACAAGCTGGAAAATAGGTATTTCCCAAGTTCCATCATCTGGGAAAGGACCTGTTATGTTCGGGAGTGCTCCAGTGGAGTGGGGGGGAGCTTGGTGTCCAAGCACACGTGTGCGACTGGGAGGGAGTCTGACACACTGTAACACTTCATCTGTTCTAGGGACCTATCTCCCTGGAGATACGCTTTTTAGATTTTTTTTTTAACACGTGCACGTCTACATCAAGCTTGCATAACCTATCACATGGGCTAATTTATGATTAACCCAGTGTTTTCAAATGAGCATCCTAGGTTAATCTTTAAAGAAATAATTCTTAAAATTAAAAAAAAAAAAATCAAAGACACGGAATGTTCCAATTCACTAGTTTTTATCATAATAGAATGATTCACTCAATGGGTGCATGTACAGTTTAGCAGCTTAGTCACAGGCTTTGAGCCAGACTGTGTGGGCTGGAGTCTTGGCTCTTCCTGTATTTAGTGTGGCCTTGGGCACGCTGCTAAGCCTCCCCACATTTCAGTTCCCTCACCAACAAAATGTCAATGACAGCATGGACCTCACAGGGCTGCTAGGGACTGAGTACCACAAATGAAGCATTTCCACAAGTGTGTGTTGCATAGTTAGGTATAGGATCCAATGTTCACTAATCATTGCAAAGACCCGATAAATACAAGTGCTATGGAGAAGTAATACAAGGAGTTTCTTTTTGTTGCTTAATGAGTGCCTTCCTATAGTTCCCCTAATACATGTGATTGTTTATAAAAGCTATTCTTGAAAAATTTGCAGTTATTGCTGGCAGTCTTATCCTTTAATCACTCCCTTCCATGTTCATACCTTCTAAAATGGAATCATCAAGAATTTTGTCTCCATACAACCAGTATCTGAAATATTTAAAAGATTAAAATTAATTTTTTTAGGCTAGATGACAATTTCATTATTCAAGAAGAAATTCAGTACTTTCTATTACTTACCGTAACCCTCTTGTGGCTAAAATGAATTCCCCTTTCTGTAGTCTTATCCGAGGCTCTTCAGTGCAGGGGCTCGTGAAGAATGTTTTGATTCCTCTATTCAAAGGACAGCAGGTACCACTATAATCTTCTATCACTTTATACCGGACCTGTCATCAGTGAGCAGAACAATTTAACATTAACCCATGTATGAAGTTTTTTAAGTTTGAATGTAAACTGTTAAAGGTAGACCCAGAATATCAGGCAACAAGTCTTTCCCTTCTGGTTCGCTATCTACCCAGCTCCCTTATAGAAGGTAATTAATTGATGCTTCTAATTCTCAGGCTTTTCTTACCCTTCATTTCAAGCACATGGCTAAGAATAAAATTTTAGAAACAGTGCTGCCCAATGGAACTTTCTGCAATGGTGGAGATGTTTTATACTTGGGGCATACAGTGTGGTATCCCCTAGCCACAAGTAGATACTGAACACTTTAATGTGGCTGGTGCAACCAAGGAATTAAAATTTGAATTTTATTTAATTTAAATTAATTTAAATTTAAATAACCACATATAGCTTGTGGCCACTGAATTAATTGTTCATTATCACTTTAAGGACAAGTTTCCCACTAGGGAACTATATTGAGGATAATTATCTATTGACAATATAAATTGACTAAATTCCCTCCAAACCTCCAGTCCAAACTATCTGAATGAAAACAAAAGTAAAATGCATCAAAGTTCAACAAACGTATTAAGAAATATTACTTAATAAAAGCCAACAGTTGGTTTTTTACTTAGAGGCAATTTTAAAAGTTACATAGAAGTGCTGAGCCTGACAACAGGAAAAGAAATTAGTATCACTGCAAAAGAATTACTTACACTTCTGACTCTTTTATCTGCTTTTTGTTTCAACTGTTCTATCTGTTTGGAAGATATAAAAAGAAAAAATGAAATCTCATATTTCAACATTGAAAAACAGGCTTTCCTCATTTACTGTATCAGAGTGACATGACAAACTCCTAATTTTCCAACATTTCAAATCGCTACAATTTAAAGGCTACATCTTTTTTCTTTAAAGCATGGAAAGAAGGCTCTGTGACTAAAAACTGGCACTTAAGTGGGACTTTCTTCTCAGTGTTCCCTCTTCAATGTCTTTATCTGTGTATAATCACAGAGCACTCCCTGTGGCCCAGCAATCAAAGAGATGTGCTCTCTGCCCTCTGGGGGCTGCCAGGCTAGTCCCTTAAGATGAAGCAGTTCAGAGACTCACTGAGTCTTTACAGAGACTGCAAAGTTCATCAACAATGAGTCTTGATTAAAAGTCGTCATTTTGACTCCTCTTTTCCACTTATTCAGCTGCAACTTATTAAATGACACTATCCTAGATATAAGGGGAAATCATCTCTGCTTAGAATCTTGCCAAGTTAAAGATACAAGGATTAAAATTGAGACCTCATGTGCTCATATAACTAGTATAAGATTAGGTGCCAAATCCAGATGAGTCTAGATGGGGGCGGGGGGACTGGAGCTGGTCTGAGTAATTTCTGATAAAGAGGAGGTCATATGGCATAGAAAAAACTGTGTGTGGGGGGTGGGGAATTGTATCAGGGATTTGCTGAGTAGACTAGGCTGATCGGAAAGGCTGATTCCCTCCAGGATGTAGGTGGTCTGACAAAACGTGGTCCAGTGAAGGGAATGGCAAAACACTTCAGCATTCTTGCCTTGCGAACCCCACGTGTGTGTGTGTTAATTGCTTAGTCATGTCCGACTCTGTACAACCCCACAGACTGCAGTCCACCAGGCCTCTCTGTCCATGGGATTCGCCAGGCAAGACGACTGGAGTGGGCTGCCATTTCCTTCTCCAAAAGGAACTATAGAAAGAAAGAAAGTGAAGTCGCTCAGTCGTGTCCAACTCTTTGCGACCCCATGGACTGCAGCCCACCAGGCTCCTCCATCCGTGGAATTTTCCAGGCGAGAGTACTGGAGTGGGTTGCCATGTCCTTCTCCACGAGAACTCCATGAACAGCATGAAAGGGATGTAGGTGAAAGGTAGCTTTTGGCTGGGTTTTATAAATCCAAGGTAAGGAATCAGGACTTTATCTCACAGGTATGGCGAGATAAGAGATTTAGACTGAAGGAGGGACATGATACAAGGACTGCTTGGGAATTCACTCAGATTCATTTTGACACGCTGAAACAATTCTTATTACTTATTTCACTATAAAATGCCATCGGAGTTAAGGAGAAGTTAAGAGAAAGAAGGTGGGGCAAAAAGGAAGACTATTTGAACAAAACACTCACTGTTAAGCTGTACTGGTGACAGCCTTCTCTTATTGGCCAGTCCAGTCCATCTCCTTCAGGGACCCCTGACCATGTGAATACTTGTTTGAAGTTCTTCCATCTACTTCCCATATCATAAGGAAAAACAAAGACTTCATCTAGTTGATAATATTGAATTCGATCTTTAGCCTGTGGGTAACAAAGAGGTAAGATGGCAGATACATCTGCCTTAAATGGCTTTTGGCAATAGACAGTTGAGAACAGTTATTCCTCAAATTTGTATCACTTCTAAAAATACTTCCTCCTTGTTACAACATTAGAATACACATGAGTAATAAACACTTATCACAATATAAGAAGAACTTGACACACAAACACCAACCTTGTATAAGATCATCCACAAAATATGTGACTGGTTTTTTAGGAATAAGTCTAAATAAGACTGAATTTAAGCATTCAAAAATGCTTATTAAAAGTTAGTAACTTTATTTCATACATAAAAAAATCCTCAATGTTCCTACTTGTTCAGTAGAACAAAAGAATCCAGGTGTAAAGAACAGATGTTAACAAAGAGATTTAAGAGAAAACAAGGGTTTATTCAGGCTGGAAGGAACTTGTAGGAATGGCCAGGAAAGGTGTGACAGGTGAGTCATTTTATGAAAATTATTTTGTTTTTTAAAGTTAGCAGGTAAGTGTAAGAGATCGTTCAGTTTTACATATCATTACATATGTCTGCATACTTATATAGGCATTTATATGCACATTTTATGCATATATATATATCCAGGTTTCATAAATTATATTCTAGGCATTTAAATTGTCCTCTTTTACCTCAGGGGATAAACTGGCTTAGAATTTCTGACTTTCTACTGACACCTAGTGGTATAAAGAGCCACTGTTTATTCCCACAATAAGTATACAACCCAGTTGATATTATGTAATAAAATATGGTAATTTTGACCCATTTTCTTTAACTCAATAGAATCATTTATTTGATTTTTATTGAGCTACATAGTGTCAGTTTTAAAATAACTTCTAGATTTAGGGTGGTACTTTACAAATAGCCTTGGTCGTCAGCAAAAAAACAGTTAATCTAATGTCAATATATTATGCTAACTAGAGATTCTACCTTGAAATATTTTATTATCATTGGATAGTATTTGAGAGAAAAGCTTCTTTCAGTTACTTATAAAGTGATATTGATAGCAATTCAATTACAAGAATTGTCAAGCTATAACATGAAAACATGTAAGTCCATCCCCACCCTGATAATGAGTAACTTTTTTTCCCTTCTTATAAACAAAAACTTCAGCGTCTTAAAATGGATTAAGAGCCTCAGAGAACAGAGACCTAGAATATTAAAAAAGACAAAGTGCTAAGGATGCAGTTTACAGAAACAACAAAGGCATGGAGTCTGTCTGAGAGAAGCACACAGTGGGGAGGGAACTCCGTGTACAGTATGTGTTAAAAATCGACAGAGACGTGCAACAGGCGCCATGGGAAAAGGGAAGAAAAGTACCCCACTTGGTCTAGGGAGAGTCAAGGAAGGTTCCTCGGACGTAGTGACAGCTGACCAAGTCTCGAGGGGCAAGAAATAAGGAAAAAAGAGGTAGGAAGAATATTCTAGGCAGAGGGAGCAACATGTGGAAAAATACAGAAGCATAAGATGTGTAAACTATTTGGTGTTAGCCGGTATAGAGTTATGAATGGGATGGGGAGGGGTGGAAATGAACTGGAGAAGCAGGTAAGGGGAAGAGATGGAAGGTTTTAGCACGCATAAACTAAGGAGCTTGGACTTAAACTGGTACACCCGTGGTTCTCAAAGTATGCTTTGTGCGTCTGCTTCAGTCCCCAAGACCTTTTCCTGGCGTTCAACAAAGTCAGACAACTTTGATAGTAATACTAAGACGTTCTTGCCTTCTTTCATGGTGTTGACATTTGCAACGGGGGGTGAAATTGCTGGCACCTTATGTTGGCGTCAAGACAGTGGCACTAAGGTGTTATATTCTTCATTGCTACACACTCAATTCAAACCAAACCAAACCAACAAAAAAGCCCAGTTTTACATAAAAATGTCTTGATGAATAAAAATTATTTTTATTAAATCTCAGCCCTCAAGTAGATGTCTTTTTAATATTCTGTGTGACAAAATAGGAAATACACATAAAGCATAACAAAATGCTTATCTCAAGGAAAACACCTGTCTGAGTTGTGAGCCAACTAAAGCTGTGCAGCCAGCTTTTTTCATGAAATGCTATTTTTGTTTGAAAGAATGAGCAATGTAACAGATGAACCAAAGTTGGTCAGACTTCAGTATTTAGCAGATGTCTTCTCGAAAATGAACAAAGTCAGGCTATTACTTCATATAAACAACTATTTGTTGCTAGTGAAAAATGTAAGGCTTTCAAATGAAAATTAGAATTTGGAAAATTTACATCACCGCTATGAGCTTGATGGCTTTCCAATATTTAAAGATTTTCCCCATAAAACTGGTAGTGATACAAATGGATTTACATATTGAATAATGAACTGTATCAACATTCTAAAAATCTGTGTAACTCTGTAAACCAGTATGTTCCAAAAGACCAATGCCTGATGCCCTATATGGGTAAAAGATCCATTCAAAGAGCAAGACAGACTGATGGATTTGAATACAAAAGAATAAAAAAAATTGACTGATGTAATTTTAGATCTAACATGCAACTGACTTCTCAACAACTAGCACTTGTCAAGTTATAATGTATTGTTAATCTCAAAGAATGTCCACCATTACCTAAAAGGCTTGTTAAAATACCCTTTTCTACCTACTGATCTGTTTGAGGCTGAATTTTCTTCATATACTTCAATCAAAGCAACATATCTCAACAGACTGAACGCAGAAGTAGATGTAAGAATCCAACTGTCTTCTGTTGAGCCAGATATTAAAGAAATTTGTAAAAACATAAAACAATGCCACTCTCCCTATTCTCTTTATTTTGGAAAATTTAATTATTTTTCCAGAAATGTAATTTTATTAACATATAATGGATTTATTGCAGGCTTCCCTGGTAGCTCAGACGGTAAAGCATCTCCCTACAATGTGGGAGACCTGGGTTTGATCCCTGGGTTGGGAAGATCCCCTGGAGAAGGAAATGGCAACCCACTCCAGTTTTCATGCCTGGAAAATCCCATGGACCGAGGAGCCTGGTGGGCTACAGTCCATGGGGTCACAAAGAGCTGGACACGACTGAGTAACTTCACTTCACAATGGATTTATTACTGCTATTTTTAAAAGAAATAATATTCAAAGGTTTTCTCAGTTAGAAAATAAGGCAAATGTCAATAGATATAATACCCAATAGTATAATTAACAAAAGCTCTTTAGTGTACTTAACAATTTTTGAGAATGTAAAAGGTCCTGAGGGGCTTCCTGATGGTTCAGTGGCAGAGAATCCACCTATCAATGCAGAAGACGTGGGTTCCAACCCAGGGTCAGGAAGATCCCCTGGAGAAGGAAATGGCAACCCACTCCAGTATTCCTGCCTGAGAAATCCCATAGACACAGGAGCCTAGAGGGCTACAGTCTATGAGGTCACAAAAAAGTCTAGCACGAATTAGTTGCTAAACAACAAACAACAAAAGGTCCCAAGACCGAAGTTTGAGAGCTGCTGCTATAAAATAAAACTCACCAACTGGCTGCTAGGGGCTAAATATGTTCTATAGGTGTGTCTTCTTTGGCCCATGAAGGTTTTCTGTTTATTTTGCTTTTAATTTGAATTGCTTCCCAATGCTTAAAAACAAAGAAGGTAACATAAAAATCCAGATCTCTGGTTTTTCTTGGAAAACACAATTACATGATCTCACAACACTAGGTGAGGATTTCTCTGCAGCCACGATGAGCTTGGTCTGCTGGGCAGCTCTGGAGCACAGGCTGGCTCCACTCCTCTAGGTTATCTGCCTGGGCCCCAGCGCACTGGGTTTACAACCCCAATAAGCTACAGGGATGGGAAGGCTCTGAGAAGTTTTAAATAGGGAGCGGGGCACATTTTAACATCAGAATCACAATGGACAGTGTGAAGTATGTCTTGGAGGTTGTGAGGTTTGTGACAAGCTAAACGTTACAAGCTCTATCTGATGTCTAAAGCCTATGTGACGGCACCTTGGTAGGACAGAAGCTCCCTTCCCAATGGACCGCCTCCTCCTCCAGTCTGAGAGAGTAATGGCCAAATGGCTTCATGTGTGACTTAGGCCTCTTCAACAATTCAGTGGGAGATGGTTCTCTGGGAGTTTTATTGAACCAGGAATAAATCAAACAGTTCCTATAATCACCCTTCATGTGGCATGCAAATGACATAAGGAAGCCATTTGGTAGTCAAGCTTTCATTTACTAGTTAATCTGATCTATTAGTTAATCAGCGCTTTATCAAAATTAAGAAAATAATTCTAAAATTTACCTTCTCTTCAATCCATGATTCAATAGAAGTTTTGTTTCTGAGAATTATTTTCATCTGGAAATAGAGAGTAAAATTTAAAATGTTACTGGTTCATTTAAGATTATCATCTTAAAAAAAAAAAAAAGACTATCATCTTTACACTACCCCTATGAGGCAAATTTTTATTGCTCCATTCCATAGATGAAGATATCAGGACAACAGAGCTTAAATAAAAGAGCATGTGGTTCATCTGACTCTAAACCACTGGACTATATCTTCACATGATTACATCAATCCACAATCAAATCTGAATCTACGGCTTAAATAAAAATTAATGCTTTAAGTACTACCTTCTGAATAAGTTTTCCAGGGTATTAATAAAATATTGATACAATCCATTCAATCAGCTTTAACTTATTTTGCCATTAAAATTTTACCAATATTTTTAATAAATCTTAAAGGCATGATTAGTCTATTTATTACAAGTAACAGTGACTCAGTGACTCAGTCAACCTAGACATTCTATTTGCCTTAAAAACTGAGTATGTTCAGTCTTGATTCTATATTTGATTTTCCTAGAAATGACGATTCCATTTATGTAGGTTTTTACACCACATGATTTTTACCAATATTTTTAATAAATCTTAAAGGCATGATTAGTCTATTTATTACAAGTAACAGTGACTCAGTGAACCTAGACATTTTATTTGCCTTAAAAACTGAGTATGTTCAGTCTTGATTCTACTTTTGATTTTCCTAGAAATGACGATTCCATTTATGTAGGTTTTTACATCACATGATTTTAGCGTATTTCTAATATGATTCCTAATTACAGGCATTGGGGAAAATTTTTCAAAGAATTTGATTCCAGGCTAGTAGAAAATATGAAATATAACCCAAACCAAGTTATTTTAAAACTAAGAGTTCAAACTGTTTATTTAACTTATATACGCTGGGCTGGAAGAAACACAAGCTGGAATCAAGATTGCCGGGAGAAATATCAATAACCTCAGATATGCGGATGACACCACCCTTATGGCAGAAAGTGAAGAAGAACTAAAGAACCTCTTGATGAAGGTCAAAGAGGAGAGTGAAAAAGTTGGCTTAAAGCTCAACGTTCAGAAAACTAAGATCATGGCATCTGGTCCCATCACTTCATGGGAAACAGATGGGGAAACAGTGTCAGACTTTATTTTTTTGGGCTCCAGAATCACTGCTGATGGTGATTGCAGCCATGAAATTAAAAGACGCTTACTCCTTGGAAGGAATGTTATGGTCAACCTAGATAGCATACTTAAAAGCAGAGACATTACTTTGCCAACAAAAGTCCGCCTAGTCAAGGCTATGGTTTTTCCAGTGGTCATGTATGGATGTGAGAGTTGGACGGTGAAGAAAGCTGAGCGCCGAAGAATTGATGCTTTTGAACTGTGGTGTTGGAGAAGACTCTTGAGAGTCCCTTGGACTGCAAGGAGATCCAATCAATCCATCCTAAAAGAGATCAATCCTGGGTGTTCATTGAAAGGACTGATGTTGAAGCTGAAACTCCAATACTTTGGCCACCTCATGCGAAGAGTTGACTCACTGGAAAAGACCCTAATGCTGGGTAGGATTGGGGGCAGGAGGAGAAGGGGACGACAGAGGATGAGATGGTTGGATGGTATCACCGACTCGATGGACATGGGTTTGGGTAGACTCCAGGAGTTGGTGATGGACAGAGAGGCCTGGCGTGCTGCAATTCATGGGGTCGCAAGGAGTCGGACACGACTGAGAGACTGAACTGAACTGAACTGAAGAGTTCAAAAAGGGTTGGGTAATGCATCAGGGCCTGCTAGTGCAGCGTTTCTAATTCTATGAGTTCTGCAATTCTCTGATGTCTGGTTGTGCCTTCATGGAGACAGTGTGACACAGTAAGAACAACCCTGGACTAGGAGTCCTTACCATATTCCAAGGGCCTAGCACAATATCTGGTTCATGGTGGGCCTTCAATGAATGAATATACTAATGAAACGAATGCAATGAGTCATAGGAACTATTTTTTGATCCCTTCAGGGTCCCATCCTCCTTTTCTGGGCTCTCATAGCACTTTGTACATAAATCTATGATATACACATGACCCTGATTTAATGGAAGGAACCTCTTCATTCTCATTATTGCAGACTCAGAAATTAGCAGAGTGATTCACCACAGAGTAGACATTAAGTAGCACCAATATCACAGGGTTGTTATGGAGATTAAATGAGCTAACATATGAAAAAGGCATAAAATAGTGCTCCATAAACGTTCTCTATGTTATTATGCTTTTGATTAATACATGCCATTACAAAATAACATTAATAATTATGTTTACTGAATGCACGAATGGATGATATTGGGTATGTCACTTAACCTTCTTGTGACTCAATTACTCATCTGCAAGGAAGGGAAAATAATACTCCTCTTCGACTTCTTTTGGGGTTGATGTGTACATCAAGAGAGACTGTGTGTGAGAAGAGCTTTCTCAAGGATAAAATGCTGTGTAACTCTAACTTAGGATTTTTTTAATTAAATCATTACCAAGAAATGCTGGCAAAGTCACTTCAAAATTATCTGACCAGCAGAAGATAAAATTCATCACCTAGATGGAAAAAGTAACAATAATCTCCATTTCACACGGCATACTTACATGCAGCTTTTTTCTCCTTCTCATTACAAGTGACCCCAATAACTTGATAGTGTTAGCTAGAGGTAATGGAGGAGCTTACCTGGATAAAAAACAACATCCCAACAGCTATGGTTGTTCCTAAAGCTAATCCCAAGGCAAACAAGGTGGCAGCAAATGCAGCTAATCCAAAAGGAATAATCGGAAGAGGGTCTCTCCGGGCTGCACTCATATCAATCTTCACCGTGTTCCACCCAAAGGAGAGCTGTGAACAACAACACCACCCACAAGAAATATTTGGTTGTCGTAAATGGTTCGACTCTACTGTACCATTTAAAACCACTTGATCAAGAAGATCAGCAAATGACAATGTGCTACTGTGGCCAAAGCAAACATAACTGTTTTCTAATTAATACTGTGGCTTGAATTCACAGCGACATGCATGATATCCTCTTTGGTATTGTCAAATGTTTTCTGTTTGTCATTGTTTCCTCAGAAAGCATTAGGTAGACTGCACACGCATTACTGGGCATGAATGACAGTGGACACAAATCTAAGTTGCAACTGTGTCTCCCATCTTCTCCTTGCTTTCCTGTATTTACAGTGCTCTTCCACAGTGACAAAGATAGCCTAAGATTCAGTGGTTTTTTCCCTCTTGTTCCACAACTAGAGGTTTAAGAACTAGTAACATGTAGGTCAAAACACGTCCTGCTGATGTGTACTGCCTGGCCTGCAAAATGTTTTAAAATATTCAGAGTTAGGTACCAACATTTAGAAATTTAGTGGTTTAGAAATCAGATTGCACATAGAAAGTCTGGGTTTTAAGAGTTTTCTTGAAAAACCAGATGATCTGGCATTGCCAGGCTGGATTTCCAAACACCAATAAATGGCTGAAGTAAAATATGGGTTGTCCTCTGTGTGAAGGACATGTGTTTTCCAGTTTTCTATTAGGCCTGGGTCCCTCATTTACCCTCCAGGCCTCCTTAAGGACCTGAATTTGTGACCACCAAACTTTATCTCATAACCACGTGCGCATAAATCAACTCAATCAGTTGTACAATATTTAAGAACGTGCATTTGCTGTGTGAGCCATGTTCCAGAGCACTGGATTTAGAAATGAACAAAAGAGCTGCAAATGCCCACAGGATCACATGGAAACAGAGAGCACTTGTATTGCCTTTTTCTTTCCACTCTTCTGCTTTCTCCTCTAATTATTCTCTACCATAGCTTTTTGAAGTCCAATAAGTTATACATAGTATAACTTCCACTATAGCATATACGGTGAGTTTCCAGATAGCATATACGGTGAGTTTCCAGAACAAAATAATCTTTCCTCATCTTAAAAACTGTTTTAAACCTTTTTTAAAAAAGGAATCCTTGTAAAGGTAAAACAAAGTTCTATTTCCCCACCTAAACTGCAGAACACCTATTTCCAAAAGGGACTTCTTAAGCAATCTTGATAACTATTTAATCTCTTATGATTTGATAACAAACATTTTCACTTACCCGATTATAAAGCTGCGTATACATTGTCATAACAAAAATAAAGGCAGCGTGAATACAGCCCAGTGGTGCTAAAAGGAGGAACAGCGTGAAGGAAGCATGATTCTGATAGCCACAGCAGTTGTTGATCCAAGGGCAGTGATGGTCCATCTTCATCACACATCTAACAGCAAAAATTTATAGAAAACATGAGGCAGAAAATCCTGTCTACTTGAAATAACTTTGGTCTTCAAAAGATCAAGCACATAGGACTCTAGCATGTCCATGCATGAGTCACAGAAGAATAATACTTTATAGAACAGAAAGAAAAATCTTTATGAGTTTTTAAACAACTTTGAACAGTGACTTCTTTTAAATTTCAAACAGCCAAAGAAAGGGCAGGCTTTGTAATGGCTTCTGAGGAAAAAGATGTCTGCTACAAGTAAGTTTGTTTAAAGAAGTCAGGAGGCCCACTGAGAGGTTCATTATAAAGAAATAAGCATGGTTTTCCTCTGATTTTCCTCTTGCTCTGAAATGCAAGTGACAGGAGTGGAAAACAATAGAGACTGAACAAAATTACTTCTAAATCTCCACTGGGGCTGATGGGGCCTGGCAGACGCTTGTAACTTCCTTCCTTTCTGTTCTTATCCTTTACGCGTGGAGTCTCTGAGCTAAGCAAGCCGACTCTGGAATATAAGACGTGATTTACTAAGCGAAGTCTTACTCTGTTTCCTTTCCTTGAGGTTGTTAGAAGAAAATTTTCTTGCCTCAAACTAACCTTTATTTGCCCCTCCAACGGTCCCCCTAAACCTCAGAATTAGCATCATAAATCTCTTATTTATCAGTGGATACAGATGCTCATTTACAAAGGTTCTATCAATAGCTTAATTCACATTTTTTACAGTGATTCTGTTTTCTTCTAATTAAGGCTTTTATATTAAATACTTGTGATAACAGGCACCTGATTAGATTTACATATGTGTAAATACGTCTCAACTAAATAATGGAAAAAGCAGGTCTCCTTTATAATTTAGACCCAGAACAATTCTAAGGCTAGTTAATATGACAGTCAACGATTAACCATGATTTACGAAAACAACTTCAAGTATAACGTTTTATCCTGTTCCTGTCATGGCAAGAAGAAAGAGTGAGACTTTCATTATCAGAATTGACAATTTAAAAGTAAGATTATGGACACAAGTATTTTAACAACATTGTTTATAAAGTAGTCACCTTGCAGTGAATAAAACTAGGATTGATGTGCTAGAAAGAATAACAAAAGGCCAGTAATCAAGTTGTTCAGTCTTCAATAAATAGCAAAGATAGACAGTACCTGTTACACTTTCTGCAGTGATGTGACCGTGGTGCCTTGTATGCTTGGCAGACTTTACAATACTGGAGGTACACGCTATCCTGAGAGTTTTCCTTGGCAGTGAAATATAAACAAAATATAAATTTCTTAGTAATTGAAAAAGTGATATTGCTGTTATCAGAAATTATTTTAAAAAAATTTTAGCTCAAAAAGAAGGGCTAGAAATGCAAGCTAAAATTCAAATTCCATCTTTTTCCCGTCTCCCTTAAATGAAAATCAAACCACAGTATTTATTCATAAGGCTTGGCTTGTTATAAGCTGTCCACTGCTTCTGAATACTTTATAAACTAGTAGCTTCTAAACATTTTTCTCAGTTATGAGGGATGTTAATGTTACATGAAAAAAAAATCCTAGTGCCAAACCACACTGTGGAATTATGAGGTACACGATATACAGTGTTTCCTAGAAACGTATGACCATGTACTCATTACTACCACTCCTTTTTTTTTTTCACTGACATCACTTTGGGAGATACTTTCAAGCAGGTATGAAAAAAATTCTTTGAGCTCTAAATGACCAGTGATTAGAATAATATGCTTAGTCTCCACCCAAGTAAAAAGTAGGCTATGTTTGATATGATTGGTTGGCAGGTAAGGCAAAAACTACATATATGATTATCATGACGGTTCACCATTTTAAGGAACCTTTTTCTTACCGGTTTCCACCCCAGAGGGACGAAGCCAGGACCAACAAACATGGCATTGAAGTAATTATAAAGAATCATGACAGTCCAGTTTATCAACATGATGAAATTCACGCTTCCTCCAGTGGTATGTAAGGGCCAATACCACAACACAGAGTCAATCATGGCCATGGTAGAACATATTGCTATAACACCAAGGGCTATAATGGGACCCCAGTGACAAAGTCTCTTTAATTCTTGGAGATTTTCAAACTTGACAACTGAGCAGAATGTACCCATTTTGGTGAGGAAGAATGTCTTTCAGTTTTTAAAGAATTACAGATTTCCTTTTTCTGTGCACACATTTCCTTGTGCCACAAGTCCGTGTGTGTTCCTTAATTGTCATGTCTTCACGTTGTGGGATGTTAATGCAGATTATGCCATTTTCACTGTTAGACACTTTTTATCTAGGAGAATCCAGTACCTTGGTTTGGAGCTTAATCTAAAGAAAACAAAATGAGAAGGTTCGGTAAGACATTTTACTATGTACTGTATTTGTTAATTTCAATAATCGCCTAAATAGAAGCAGCTCACAAGTACATTACTATGAAATGAGTATCTCACCAAATATCAAAAAGAACCATTTTCATCTTATCCAAACTTTAGTCAATTCTGAATGGCAGGTAAACGGAATCCACGATTCTTAAGCGGTTGTTTTTTTCCCTTTGTTCCCAACTTGTCAGAGGACTATGTCTGTGCAACCGTTTAGTGAAAGGCTGCAGGAAACAAAAAAATTTAGAGCCTTACGGTTGACCTAATCCAGTTTCCTTCTTCATAGAAAGGAAAATGGCTCAGAGAGGCTGAGCGATTAAACCACCTGGGTGAGTGACAGCTGAACCTGACAGAAGCCAAATCATCAAACTTCCTTTGCAGAGTTCTAAACTGCCTCCTACCCACTCTTGAATTAAATCCAGTATGATCCAGACAAGGTCTACACCATTTGCCTGCGATTGCCCCTCAAAGGCTAACTTAAGGTCTATTTGTGTTAGAGGTAAAGAAACCAGAGAATGAAAACTCAAGGAGGGGAGGGGAGGAGAGGGGAGAGGAGGTGAGGAGAGAGAAGTGTGTGTGAACTCAGGACCAGAGGCGTATATGTGAATAAGCACGAATGAAAATATTTCAGGGGGAAAAAAAATAAAAAAAGGCGAGGGACCGGGAAGGGAGGACGGCGAGCGCTGGGAAGATCTGTAGAAGGCTATTTAGGACTGGACTGGAGTGAGTCAAGCGAAGAAGGTCTGAGAGCCAGAGTAACAAAGATTTCCACGCAACAGATGCCGCGCTGCCTCGTGCCTCAGTTTCCCTCCCGTGTTACGGAGCAGAGCACTGAGAAATCCTCACGCAGGGGACGAACATCTTGGTAAGGGTGGTTGGTCTCGACTTTCTGGAGATGCTGGCCTCATTCGGGTGGGGCGATGACAGCCAAAATCACGTTCCCTGCGTTGACTCCCACCTCGGTCCGGTCCTCAGTGCCCGCTCCTCGGCCATCGCATTTCCGGGGCGGCTCGGGCTCACCCGGAGCAGACTTTCTCCCGCTCGGATAACTCCGTTCTGGGTACCCCCGCCCAACGCAAGTAGAAAGTAAATTCTGTGCCCTAGAAGCTGGGGTGCGCGACAAGCCACGACCCTCGGATCTCTCCGCCAGCGGCCTCTCGACTGCTCTCCCGCTCGGGCTCAGTGCGCAGTCTCCGTGACAGCTACTTCCGGGAGGTTCGCCGCATCAACCTTCCGTCGGGAAGCAAGTCCCTCTGGCTTCTAGCTTTGGGAACCGGTACCGCTTTCCAAAACGTGGAGGGAGGGAAAAAATGCTTTTCAGTGATTCCTGAGAACACAAATATTTTTTTAGGCCCTTGGGGACACTGATTGAAGGGGTTTTTCTGAGAGAACTTCTTAATCTTGGAGCCTAAACGGAAACTGAAACACGCACCCAGCCCAACTTCCGGAGGACCAAGATCGCACGAACAACCAGGAAGCGGTCGGCCTGGGAGCTGTCCCCGGTTCTCTGCTCCGCTCCATAGGGAACTTTCCGGGTTCTTACACTCTGTTTTTCCTGCCCCGCGTGACCTCAGCTCCGAGCTAGGCTCCGACCCGGGCCGGCCACTCCGGAACCCGCCATGTCATCCGACTTTGAAGGCTACGAGCAAGACTTCGCGGTGCTCACGGCAGAGATCACCAACAAGATTGCAAGGGTCCCTCGACTCCCACCTGGTAAGGGCGCTTCCTAGGCCGGGCAGGGGTGGCCTGCGGAGTGGGGAGGCTCCGGTGTGGGCGATGGAACTCAGCCTGAATGTCTTTTAGGCGCGAGCCTGGAGGATGAAGTAGTGTCGGGGCTTCCGGGAGGAATGGTTGAGTGGGTTGAGGGTTAAGGGGAGGATCCAAGCTGGGTTGTGGGATGCAGAGCCTTTGGAAGTTGAAGCTTTTTTGGGTTCTTATCTGGACTTCACCACCTTGTTACTCATATAACCTTGGAAACGTTTCTCTGAGTCTTCGTTTTGGTTGGGTTTCCTGTTTGTTACTTTTGTTTGTGAAATACAGAGATGTGAGAGTATTCAACGAGAATGAATTAACGTACCAAGGTCATGGGTCTGCACCATACAGCAACGTTGTTTTGTTAGTAACGATGTTATTACCATAGGCGGCAAAACAGGGTTAAGAGCCGTGGTGCCTGGATTCAAATCCCAGCCCTGCCACTTATAAGTTGTATGTAGGCAAGTTTCTTAACCTCTCTCAACTTTTCTTTCTTGGTAAAATGGAAAGAATTGTGCATCTCTCATGTGAAGATTAAATGACTTAACATATGTAAAGTCCTTTTTTGATGTTAGCTGCAGCTATAATGGCATCCCACTCCAGTACTCTTGCCTGGAAAATCCCATGGATGGAGGAGCCTGGTAGGCTACAGTCCATGGGGTCGCTAAGAGTCGGACACGACTGAGCGACTTCACTTTCACTTTTCCCTTTCACGCGCTGAAGAAGGAAATGGCAACCCACTCCAGTATTCTTGCCTGGAGATCCCAGGGACGGCGGAGCCTGGTGGGCTGCCGTCTGTGGGGTTGCACAGAGTCGGGCACGACTGAAGCGACTTAGCAGCAGTAGCAGCAGCTATAATAACTAGTATTTTTCATACCACCAAGCCCATTTATTTTTTTCTCATCCTTCTTGAGAAACGATGTGTAAAAATTGGTACAGAATAATATTTCTCACTTTTAAAATCCCACAGCTATCATTCAGAAGAGTTTTTGTGTTTTAGCATGTGTTATTTTCAATGCTGAACTGTCAACTATATGAAGGTGGGAGCTATCTTTGATTTCTTTGGCATTCACTTAGAAGGAGCTCAGGAAAATGTTTAAGGAAATGAACAGATACATAAATATGATATCATGTAATTTTCATCTGTAGGACATTGTTTTAGGATTTGTTTTCTCTCAATACAGATTTAATTTGAGTATTTAGTTGCAAATAAGATTGCTATTCGGGGGCTTAGCTGTGGTAGGGAAATTGAACCATCTACCTTCACTCTGTGGTGTAAAGTTCATCTGTGAACTGGTGGTCAACTTCAGTGTTCCACCTTGTCAGTCAGTCCTTGATGCCAGCAATAATTTCTCCTAGACCTAAGTTGTGATTCCTCTTCCTTTCCCCACCTCTCCCCAGACTTATATGTTTATAAATAATTTTCTTCCTTTATTTCTTTATTTCTCTCCTCCCCCGCCCCATACCTATTTTCTATTAATAGGGACATTTGCTTGAAGCCAGGATCTCTGAACTTACACCCCACTCATCTCCTGAAGTCCCAGTTAGTTCTGGAGGAGATGGAGGATGATGTCTTAAAGAGGTGTATGAGTCCAAGTGAGGGAACAAGAGGAGAGAACCAAGGTAGCATATACCACCAAGCTCTGCTGCCTGGGAGATTGTTGTGGCGAAAGTGGCCGATGGCCTCATCACTTCATGATACATCACCTCGCCTCTTCTCTTCAGTTCTGCTTTCCTCCACCATCCAAGATCATCTTGATTTTTGTTGTCATTATCGTTGGAGACTACTTCCTGTGACTTCAGTCCCAGAACCTCAGAATATCAGGATTCGTGGCTTCTGTGGGATTTTTGCTCTTTTTTAATTGTCCGAGTTATAGCTGAGGAAACATTTTTTGTTTGTGCTAATAGCTTTGGTATTGAGAAGCTATGCTATAAAGTAACAAAGTCGTTCCTGGGTACAGAATTGTAACAGCCAATTCCAAGAAAATAGATTTGTTACAATTGTTTTTTTTTTCTTACCTTTATATTTTAATGTGACCATTCTTACCACATAGAAAGAAACCTTTGAATTAAGTTACTTAAAAATAAAGACCTCCAATATCTACAGCTACAATGTAGTAAGGTCCAAAGAAGCAGCTTCATGAGAATTGAAAGGAGACTACAGCTGGCACTGGAAAAATGCTTCCTAACTTGAATAACTAAATGCTAGTGATTCTTAAAAATACTGTGGCTTCCCTCTTAATAATTATTTGTACTTGCTCATTTTATAATCTGTTTCTAGTTGATAAATAGAGAAAGATGAAAAATATATCTTTGTAGTTATGCATTTCAGATGTATATCTGTGGACAACAGAAATTGATTATGTGCAACCATGCAAAACTAGTATGATTAAAAATAATTATAATCTCTTCCTGGCGTCATTGGTGGTTGACCCAGAAATTACTCGAGTTAAGAAGGTTAGAAATTGGAGTAAAATTTTCAGCCAAAGCAGTTTAGTCCCTGAAATATTAACTTACTGAAATGGAATTAGAGTAAATTGGATTGATTGCAACTAACTTCATTCTCTGCTGTGCATGTAGAATGTGTTAAAGTGTTACTTCCAAGAGAATAGAAAAGATTAAATATTTTAAAACTTCAAAAAGAAATTTGATTACTCTGTGATACATTTTAAATAATATAATAATAATAATAATAAAACCTTTCTTCTTAAACTTAAGTGTTTGGATTTTAAGTAGCATTAGTAATTGGACCAAAAGGTAGATCAGTCTCTTCTTAAGTAATATTCTTATGGCACTATATTTGAGCTTTGATTTTAATGATTTATGTTCTGTAATAAAGTCAGGAAAATAGATGAGTGGAAACCATCACTAATACTAATTGTGACGTTCCTCTTTCTCTGATGATGAGTCATAAGTGGGGGAGATACTTTATAGAGGTGAGAATTCCATGACATCAGGCAGGCTTCCTGAAGGATCTTAAACTAAAGGTTCCTTTGCAGTTAGTTGCTTACCTCACCATGTACAGGAAGAAAAATGGTCTGTTGCGAAGCCTATCATTTTGTAGCTGTAGTTAGAAATACCAAGAAAGGCATTATGGTAACTTGGTTACAGTTCACGTGTGGCATCAGATCTGTTTAGAATCCCAGCTCTGCTGCTTATTAGATGTGCAACTTGGGCATATTGCTTGGCCTGTCTAAGTCTGCCTCCTCCACCTGGAAAATTCAGTGTGTGTGTGTGTGTGTGTGTGTTGGGGGCGGGGTGTGTATATAATAGTTTCACCCTTACAATGTTGTAAAAGTCAGTTGAAATAAAGCATATGATTTTGTTGTTGTTCAGTTGCTGAGTTGCTACTCTTTGCAACCCATGAACTGCAGCACACCAGGCTCCTCTGTTCTCCACTTTCACCCAGAGTTTGCTCATTGAGTTGGTGATACTGTCTAACCGTCTCATAACTATTAGTAGTTGCCCTCCGGTCTTCCCCGGTAGCATGCTGAATCTTCCAATCTGGAGGGCCTGTTTTCCAGTGTCATATCTTTTTGCCTTTTCATACTGTTCAGGGGATTCTTGAGGCAAGAATACCGGAATGGGTTGCCATTTCCTCCTCCAGTGGACCGTGTTTTGTCACAGTTCTTTGCTATGACCCATCCATCTTGCGTGGCTCTGCATGGCATGGCTCATAACTTCATTGAGTTACACAAGCTCCATTGCCACAACCTAGTTGTGATTCTTGAAGGGGAAAGCATATAATACCCTAGCACAATTTTTCCTCCCTAAAGAGAGTGCATGATAAATTAGCAACTAGTGATACTGCAGTGGTGAAGACAACAGCTGTAGGGTTAGTCAGCACCTAGCTTCTCAGACTTTGTGATATTAGTTGAACTCTTAAAGAAACATTGGACCTCAATTTTGTTTCCTTTCTCTGCTAGACTAGAGTGAACCTCTCTTGATGAGCACCTGCGTTTGAAGGGAGATATGTGATGGGCACTTTGGGATACAAACTTGGAATTGGACTCTGAACTCAGGATACCAGGGAGGAAGTCAGGGAGAGAAGTGGAAGTGGTGGGGTGAGATGAGTGTCTTTTCTGGAAGGAAATGCTTCATTCTAGCTAATTGATTATGCCCCATCCCTAGAGGCTTTTGGACACTGTCTAGACATGGCCATGTGTGGAAGAAGCTGTGACATTCATCCATGATTCTCTCTTGCCTTTGCAAAGTGATTTTATTACAATAATAAGAGAAGTCAGAAAAGTCTGCTTTTATTTATGAATACTGTGGTTTGCTTAACATACGTGTGGTTCTGGAGCTGTAATGTTGATGTGTAACTGTTGAGCACTTGAAATGTAGCTGTTGCCCTGTAGTGAAATGACAATGTTTTTAATATTATTAAAATTAAAAAATATTAAAATGAATTTCTCCTGTTTTTTTTTTTTTAACTTTTTGAAATCTGGCTACTAGAAAATTTAAAATTCTGTTCTGTGACTTGCATGCATTATATTTTTGTTCTACAAAATTAGAGTTGAAGAGATGGTTCCAGACCTAATTCAGGAACTCAGGTGCAGAGTGAGTTGAAGTAGGATGGGTAGGACTTGAGTTAGGCACACTCATGCATACCCACATTCTAATCCCTTAAATAATTTAGTTAACCTGAGTAATAGCCTTGGGCTACCCAGGTGGCTCAGTGGGTAAAGAATGCACCTGTGATGCAGGAGATATAGGAGACGCAGGTTCGATCCCTGGGTTGGAAAGATACCCTGGAGGAGCAAATGGCAACCCACTCCAGTATTCTTGCCAGGAGAATCCCATGGACAGAGGACCCTGGTGGGCTACAGTCAATGGGATCACAAAGAGTTGAACATGGCTGAAGCAACTGAGCATGCATGCACACATGCATGGCAAGTAATAGCTTCATTGATTTTTTAAAAAATATTTAATTTTAGAACAGGTTTAGATTTACAGAGAAATCACAAAAATAATACAGAGAATTCCTGTGTAGTCCATGCTCAGTTTCCTCTATTGTTAACTTCTTATATTAATATGATACATTTCTTGCAGCCAGTGAACCTATGTTGCTACTTATTATTAACTGAAGTCCATACTTTATCCAGATTTCCTTAGTTTTTTTTTATCTAGTGTCTTTTTACTATTCTAGGGTCCAGTCCAAGGTACTGCAAATCATTTGTAGTAGTCATGACTCCTCAGGTTCCTCTTAGTTGTGACAGTTTCACAGCCCTTTCTTTGTTTTTGATGACTTTACAGTTTAGAGGAGTACTGACCAACTGCTTTATAGAATGTTCCTCAGTTGGGATTTGCCAGATGTTTTTCTCATCATCAGACTAGGGTTATAAGTTTTTGAGAGGAAGACCACAGAGGTAAACCACCATTTTCATCACATCATGCCAAGAATTCACACTGTAAGGTAACTTAGCAGTCTTGATATTAACTTTGACCGCCTGGCTAAGGTAGTATTTGTCAGGTTTCTCTACTGTAAAGTTACTCTTTTCCTTCTTTTCCATATTCTTAGAAGGAAATCATATGCATAGTCCACACTTAAGAAGTAGGGGATCATGCTTCATCCCCTTGAAAGCTGAGGATTTATGTAAATTATTTGGAATTCTTCTATATGATTCTTCTAGAGAGATTTGTCTATTCTCCTCCACTTGTTAATCCAGTCATTTATATGCACAGACTCATTTATACTTTGTGTTGTATTCCAATACCACTTTATTTTGCTGCTCAGATTATTCCAGCTTTGACCATTGGAATTCCTTCCAGCCAGCTTTTGTGTCATTTTGATATATGCCCATCAGTGGGTTTTTTTTTTTCCCCCTTATTAGCATTTTCATACTTTCTGATATTGTAAGATACTCCAGAATCATCCTGCATTTTTCCTATACCAGTCCTTGAATCAGCAGCTATTTCTCCAAGGAGTCCTATTTCCTTTTATTGAAAAATGGTGTTAGAAACCAAGATCTGGACACTAGGTGCACACATCGGTACTGAGGTTTTATTACTTCTGGACCCTTTTAGCTGACACAGCAAGGAAAAATGTGTGTTTGCTAACTCATGTATATATACATACTGATAAAGTTTTGTGTATGAGGCCATCTACATTTATAGTAAGCTAAGCATGAATTATATTAATGTCTTCAACTCCAGTCCTTTATTCACACAAATCATTCTAGAATGGGTTTGTCTTAATTATAAGACAAACTCATTCTTAATTCTTAATTAATTAGTTAATTAATTAATCTTAATTCTTTCCTAAAGGGAAACTTGCCATTCTACATAGGAAGATTTGCCCCAGTCCTCACTGATACAATTTTTCTTTCTTTCTTCCGTTGTTTTCTTTGTGTGTGTGAAATTTAACAGAATCTGTACTTTAGTTAATAATACTATATTGCATGTCAGTTTCCTGTTTGTTTGTTGTTTTTTTTTACAACATAACATTTCTTTATATTCTCAGAATTGGGTTAGAAGTTTCAAGCCTCATTCAAAAATTTTTTAAAAACCACTGAGATAATAAACTTCCTACACTTACAGCAGTAATACTAGATGCCAAAATAAATGGAACTATATCAAAGTTTTGGGTGAATATAAATTAGAAATCTAGCATCCTATTCATACTTGGTCGAACAAGTGGAACCAAAATGTCATAAATTTTTTAGCTAGACAAACATTCATAAGGTTTCTAAAATATATATTATATGTACTATATATATATGTATGTATACAAAAGCTTTTCTATTACGTTTGATAAAGGCTTGAGAAAGAACAACAAAAAATGAGATGGAGAAGTTGGAAAACATAAACTAAATTAAATGAGAGCACTGAATGTGAAATAGAGCAGCCATCTGTAAAAACTACTGGACTATGTGATGACCTTTTACAATTTTTCTTATTCTCTGTGAGTAACAAATATGTTCCTGAATTCTAAGCTTCATGGATTCATTCAGTAAACACACAGTGAACGACTACCATGTACAACTCTCTGTGCTAAACACAGAATTAGGACAAAGATGTGTCGAGAGTGGTCCCTGCCTTCAAGGAGCTGGAAATGAGGCTGAAGGGAACCAATTGCTAATGACCATCATGGATGCTAGAGCAGAGCACGGAGGTCTGGGAATTCAGAGGAGATAAGATCATGTCCTGGGAGGTCACCTGGAAGGGTAGTGGGATTTAGCAAGATGGAAAAGGGGAAAGACTAAGTGAGTTGCAGTAAGTGGATGCAGTGGGCATCTGCTGCTTCAGAAGGCCCAGAATTCTCTGTTCTATCTTCTGAGAGCATGTCCTCAATTTTCCTTTGAGAAATTCTCTAAACCCAGTCTTGGTGGAACTGACAGGCTGTCATGCCCTGTCCAGGTCAAGAAGAAAATACCTTACTCAAGGGAGGACAGTCAGTGAATTTTCACCAGAAATTGGAATTTGGACTCTGCTTCTGCAGAGACTGTCAGTAAATTCCTGCTCCCTTGGTTCCCTGAGCCACCGTGGTACTGTCCTCCCTGAGCTTGGGAACTCACCTTTTCCATTGATTCTTTGTTCTTTTTATTCAGTTGCTATTTCGTGTCTATTTGCAACCCAATGGACTGCAACATGCCATGCTCTTCTATCCTCCACTGTCTCCCCAGGTTTGCTCAAATGCATGTCCATTGAGTTGGTGATGCTCTCTAACCATCTCATCCTCTGCTGCTCCCTTCTCCTTTTGCCTTCAATCTTTCTCAACGTCAGGGTCTTTTCTGATGAGTCGGCTGTTTGCATCAGGTGGCCCAAGTGTTGGAGCTTCAGCTTTAGCAGCAGTCTTTCCGATGAATATTCAGAGTTTATTTCCTTTAGGTTTGACTGGTTTGATCTCCTTGCAGTCCAAGGGACTCTCAAGAGTCTTCTCCAGCACCACAATTCAAAAGCATCAGTTCTTCGGCACTCTGCCTTCTTTGTGGTCCAACTCTCACATCCATACATGATTGCTGGAAAAACCATAGCTTTAACTATATGGTCCTTTGTTGACAAAGTGATGTCTCTGCTTTTTAATATGCTAAGTTTGTCATAGCTTTTCTTCCGAAGAGCAAGCATCTTTTAATTACATGACTGCAGCCACCATCTGCAGTGATTTTGGAGCCCAAGAAAAGAAAATCTGTCACTGCTTCCACTTTCCCCCCCTCTATTTGCCATGATGTGATGAGACCCTGTGAGCCACCCTGAATTATTCTAATAAATTCTTTCTTTGGCTTAAATCAGCCAGAATCAGTTCCGTTATATTCAGCCAAAGAACCTAAATAGTACCTTGAACAAAGACTTAGGTCAGGGAATAAAATTGTTCTTGAATAGTAATGGATAGCATGCAGAGCACATACTAGAGAGCTAGTAGTTGGAAATACAGTTGGAAAAGTTGCTTGGGTCTGGAATGCGGAGAGCCTTGACTTCCAGGCTCAAATGATTCAACCAGAGCCACATTTCTGGAAGATTAAATGGGGGAAGAGGGCAGGTATGGTGAAAGTGAAACCAGCATGGTTGGTAGCATAGCTTCTTTTGTAAATTCTTGTACTCACTGCACTATTTATTAATTTTACTACCATGTTTTGAGAACTGATTATACATCAGGCTCAGGGCTAGACTGTAGAACTAGGACATGGTTCCTGTCTTCCCAGAGCCTCCAAGGTAGAAGATAAATCAGACCTGTGAGTGTGAGAGATAAATCATGAGGATTATGTAAGAGATCTAGGAATTTTCTGTAAGAGCAAGTAGTTAATTCTTCTGTTGGGTTAGAAAAAACTTCAAAAAGCTGGTGATTTCTGGGGAGAAATAAATGGACTGATAGACTGGGAATGGGGGTAAGGATAAGTTTTCTAAAAGTGTCTGGTAGAACATGTCTCTCCTAAAATGGAGAGTTGTGGTTGGGTTATAGCTTGATTGTGGCACAGTTTGAAGAAATCACATGTTGATATTTAGCACTGCACAAATTAGAAGTAATTCCTCTTGCATCAACTTATTTGAGCTAAAAAGAGTCCAGTAAATGTTTTTAATTTCCAGTTTAGAGAGTATATACCAAGTCTCAGCTAAAAACTCTTTCTTACCCGAGATCCCATAACCATGAGTAGATGATGGTTTGGGGTTTAGAATCAGTAGTTCTGACTTCAGATATTTTTTAATTTGTGATTTTTAAGTTGTACTCATGAGTACATTATCCCCAATTTATTAAATTCATGAGTTTGCAGATTCCTCATGCCACCTCTAAATCTGTTGTTGACACAGTCTCTTCTAAAGAGCAGAATAATTTTTGGTTTTTCTTAAAAAGTGTGACAGCATCTCTTCAGTACTCTACAGGATTGTGTATTTCCAGATTGCTTAGAATCATTGTGTCACAGTGTTTCCTGACCCCCCAAAGAAGGATATGGCTATTTGCCTGATATGCTAATTTTTTACTCTGGTTGATCAGAAAGGAAAAAACAGATATATAAAATTAGAAGTTTTTAAATATTAAGTTTATCTGTAACCTTAGCAATTCCTTGATATTATTGTTTGTTTCAGATGAGAAGAAGCAGATGGTTGCAAATGTGGAGAAACAGCTCGAAGAAGCGAAAGAACTGGTACGTACAGACTTAGTAATATATTTAAAACACAAGCAGAGCCATTTAAACTGATGCCGTCCTCTAAGCCTCATTTATTCATTCTAGAAATGTGAAGCATACATGATAAAGAATTCATCAGTGTCTACATTGAAGAGAATTTAATAGCTTCTTGGGATTCTATTCCTCTTAGTAAAGTAGATTCATTAAATGCCTGCTTCGAATTTTTATTACTTCATAATACCTTTCATAATAGCTATAAATAGCTAACCCTGGTTAAAGGTGTATTAGGTACCAGACATGGGTTAAGCATGTTATTTGCTTTATATTATTTAATTTTCACAAAATCTCTGTGAGACAGGGACTGTTTGTCAACAACTGTTAAGGATCGAGATTTTCCCTACTTGCCTACTCACAAGTGAGCTTACCACAACCTCAAGGATGCTGATTGAAGACATTAGATTCCTACATCAGAGACAAAAGGCTTTTATTACTCACAGCAAAAGTTGCTGCCAAAATTTCAGCAGGCTTGTGTCAGTTCCCTGAGCCCTAGTTGCCAAGGGGCTGATGCATGTTTGCCTAGAAAAATGCCTACACATCAGTGGATTATCTTATAGGAGAGAAACGCAGGGCCTGGGAAGGATACTGCTTTATAGCAGCCTGTAAGCAAGCTTGGTCTTTGCCCCAAGACACACATTGTTTTCCTACTCCCCAGATTCCTCCCTTCCTGGGAAAAGAGTGATCAGGGCCTTGCATTCTTAGTGTTGCAGCAAGACGTGTAGAAGTGTGAGAGATACACAGAGGAGCATCATTACTCCCATTTTGTAGATGGGAAAACTGAGGCTTAGAAAGATTGATTAACTTGTCTGTGATCCCACACCCAGTTAGTGCTTCTGTAAGGATTTGGACTTAGGTATGCTAAACCCAGAGCTTTAACTTACCCACTACTTTTTGATACTAATAAATTCTCAAATCGAGGAACAAAAAGTATTGAAATATATTGTGTCCTAATTTGAGGTTTCAAAGACTGGTATTGCAAATATGATTTGTTTTGTTCCTGCATTGTGGTCCTAAATGAGGGTGTTGCTTTTCTCCATACTAGAGGGTACCACTTGGTGTCCCTTCAGTACTGATATAGTTACTACAGTTTCCCAATGTGAGTTTCTGTTAAGTGGTATTGCCTTTTCAAACAAGTTTGGAAGACTGTAGCTTAAACAAAATTCTCCAGTTATGGATCTTTTTTTGGTTATTATTGGTTTGGCCAAAAAATTCATTCAGGTATTTTCATAAGATGTTACAGAAAAACCTGAATGAATGTTTTAGGCCAACCCAATATTTTTTTACTGAGCTTCTCTGGTGGCTCAGCAGTAAAGAATCCGCCTGTAATACAATGCAGTGCATGAGACGCGGGTTTGATCCCTGGGTCGGGAAGATCCTCTAGAGAAGGAAATGGCAACCCACTCCAGTATTCTTGCCTGGAGAATCCCATGGACAGAGGAGCCTGGCAGACTACAGTCCATGGGGTTGCAAAAGAGTTGGACACAACTGAGCGACTAAACATTGACAACAGCAATATTTTTCTATGGAACACTCTTACGTTGTCTTGAGGCACAATGAATGACTCCAAAGGACTCGAAGGGGTGGCACTCCAAGCTAATTTGCCTGAGTAGTGGGGCCATACACAGCAGGCCTGCTGCTCAAGTCGGGTGGGGGGTTCTGAGGAGTAGGTGATTGTAGCTCCCCATTACAATGCAGACGCTTCCTTTCGTGTCTATGATTGTGCTCAGGCAGCAAGTTGCAGAGCTGCTGCTCCATCTTGCCCATTCCTGATTTTTTTCTAGCTGTCAGAATGCCTATGCATTCCATACCCTGTAAAAGTGAAAGTGAAAGTCACTTAGTCGTGTCTGACTCTTTGCAACCCCACAGACTATACAGTCCCTGGAATTCTCCAAGCCAGGATACTGGAGTGGTTAGCCTTGACCTTCTCCAGGGGATCTGCCCAACCCAGGGATTGAACCTGGATCTCCTGCATTGCAAGCAGATTCTTTACCACTGAGCCACCAGGGAAGTACAACTGGTCAATTCTTTGGATCTTGGGTTAACTTCTTAGCTTGTTGTTAAGTTCTCGGTAGCGGGGTATTTGTTTGTCTTTGCCATCAAAATCTATGTTTCGGTTCATTGGTTTGCCTTCTTTTGGAGACATTGATTTACATGATGATGTTAGAAAGCTTCTTTTCCTAATAACCACAGTTTCACTATACCAAGAACTGTAAAACGTGGTTATACCCCTGTGGAGCTTATGGTTATCTCCAGTTGTTACTAATATGAAGAGTTTTGTCTTAGATATGTGTTTCTATTTGTTTAAAATGTCTAGGCAGCTGACTTAATTCTGATGGCATCCTTGTTGAGGACACAGATCATTATATACTGTATTTTTGATGAGGACCCTAGGAAAAGAACTTTATTATGATTTTACTTGTTAAGATTAGTTTTATTTCTGTTGAACAATTTGTATTAGTCTCTTGGACACTGCATGTCTCGTAATTACCATGTCTCCCGCTTGACATTGGCCATATGAATGTTGTGACAAATATAAAACCAGTAGGATTACCCTTGTTTCTGGTTTCATCTCAAGTGTTTGTCGTGTGTTTCCTTTTTCCTTGTCTTACCTACTTTTAGTTAGAATGTCCTTATAAAATGCCTGAAACAAAAATGTAGTTAACACTCAGATTTTCTCTTACATGTGCTTTTGCAGTTATTTGTCTGGATGATCCTGCTCAACCTTTCTGGAACTCAGTTCTTAACGGTGATTTCAGAGAAGTGCTCTAAATAATTGCGTTGCTGAGTAACTGATTTATTGGTGCTTCATATTTATGCTGAGACATGGCAATAATTTAAATGGTTACTGCTTAAATCAAGGCTAATTAAAACTTTTTTCCTTTATAAAAATTAAAGACTGTGAATTGAAACATTTTTTATTTTTTTATTTTGTTTATCTGAGTTCTACTATTTTTACTCAGACTCTTAACATCAGACAAGTAAGAGTTGTATTAGTGCCAAGTGTGTAGTGTTTATGGAAGTGATTTATTAGGGCTATTTGCTTTAAGAGGCAAAATATCTGACAACATTTTTGGATGTGAGTTTGTTAGACATGGCCTGAGCCAATTTGTAGTTGTTGGTTTTTATTTTTTAATGCCAAGTATAAATAAGCTGTCTTTGATACTTTACATCATGCTTGCTGTCTTTCTACTTCATCATCGGTAATCACCATTCCTGTTATTCACATTAGTTGAGTAATTACCAAGTAAAAGATACTTTTCTAAGCACATTATAAGAAATACCCTGTTTAATCTTTATAGTTCTTACAAACTATTAAGTATAAAGTATCGAATATGACTCACGAAATAAGTCTCAAGTTTTCCCATTTCTTGCTTGTAGCAAGACATACTATTTTTTCGAAATGAGACAAGTGAGACCCAGAGAAGTTAAGAAGCCTGTCCAAGCTTGCATGACTAGTAAGCAGCAGAGCCTATGATGTGAACGCAGGTGTCTTGACTTGAAAGCCTGTTTTCTTAACCATCATACTATCTCAATATTGCCTCTCATGAAATGCTCACATGTTGTATCCAGGTTGTTATAAAGTGCCCTGCTGTGATGTCATTGAGCTTTGTGCAGTTTAATATGTTACTATATCTATTTAGCTCCATATCCACCTGGTTATAAAGTATGAGGTTGGAGGTCACGATCAAATATTGGTTGGCATATGTATTTCCTAATCAGAAAAGACTTTCCAGGAGAATTTTCCCCAAATAACTGAGACTGGGCTGATATTTCATAGAGTAACTGTAGAAATTATGGTTTGGTGTATCTTCTCATAGTCCTAGTGGTTTGAGGTCAGAAGACCAAGCCAGTTTGGGTTAGATGATAGGATACACCACAGACAGTAAAATCATTATCACAGAGGATGTTTGGCTTAATGCACATGGTTTTAAAAATTCTTGACAGAGTAAAAACACTTCAGCACTCCGTGTGTCACCTGGCGAGCCCTCAGTAACTGTTTATTGACCTTAACAAAAATGGACCACAAAAGTGGTCCCAGTATTCTCTTGACCACAGGCAGTTTGCTCCCTGGGCCTGGTTCCTTAAGTTGTAAAATGAGGCATTGGAATTAAATCCTTTCAGCTCTCAACATCTAGTCAACGTGAAGGGTAAGCAGATGGTTTAAACCATGGTTTTCTCTCACCCTTCCAGCTGGAACAGATGGATTTGGAAGTCCGAGAGATACCACCCCAAAGTCGAGGCATGTACAGCAACAGGATGAGAAGCTACAAGCAAGAAATGGGAAAACTTGAGACTGATTTTGTGAGTCATATTCAATACTTTATTATACTTGCCGATCTTTGCAGTGATTGTCACATCTTTTTTTATTGCTTCCCCCACACACCTTAGTCAGCATTAAGTGTGTCGTCTTTAGGAGCTTGTGCCAAAGATATGCAACAGCTTCCATTGTTTTGCTTGTAGAGCTGGCTAATGATGGACTTGAAGGTATGCTGGACTCCTGATTCACAAAGTAGACCCAAGTCATGTGGTTTTTGAGTTTGGATGGTATTTATTGATATTTAGCATTTATTAGAATTTTGAAATCCAATTTGGGGCCTTTCAGAGTTTGCAGGTTTTAAGCTGCATTGTTCATGGATGGACTTCAGGGACTTGTGAATGTCCTGAAATTATATCAGTATATTTGGATGTGTGTTTCTATATGTATGTTTTTCTGAGATAGGCTTCATAGCCTTTATTACCAGAGTTTTAAAAGGATACATTACACTTCTCCCCTCCAGGAGCTCAATTAATAATTTATATAAGGGGTTTTTTGTATTGAGTGTCTTATGAGAATATTTAGCTTTCTCTTCCTATATATCTGACTTTCAACTCCATCCACTATTAGCAAATTTAAGAATATAAATTTAAAGATATTGACATTAAAATTGTTAGTAATTAGAAGGCAATAGGAGCAGAGAAGATACATGTGAGCAATTCCACTTTTGGATATATACTCCAGAAAATTGAAAGCAGGATCTTGAAGAGATATGTATTATTGTGGCAATACCCAAAGATGGAAGCAACCCAAAAGGAAAGAAAGAAGTGAAGTCGCTCAGTCGTGTCGGACTCTTTGCAACCCCGTGGACTGTAGCCTATCAGGCTTCTCCATCCATGGGATTTTCCAGGCAAGGTACTGGAGGAGGGTGCCATTTCCTTCTCCAGGGGATCTTCCCGACCCAGGAATTGAACCCAGGCCTCCCGCATTGCAGGCAGACGCTTTACCCTCTGAGCCACCAGGGAAGCCCCATAGTGTGCCTTAACAGGTGAGTGGATGAACACAATGTGGTGTGTGCACACAATGCACTATTAATGCAGCCTTGAAAACGCAGGATGTTCTGACGTATGTTATGGCATGGATGACTGAGAACATTATGCTAAGCGAAATAAGCCAGTCACAAAAGACAAATACTTCGTTTCCACTTATATGAGGCAGTTAAAGTAGAAAGTAGATTGGTGGTTGCCAAGGACTGAGGGAAGGGGAACCAGGCAGCTACTGTTTCACGGCTGTAGAATTTCAGTTTTGTGGCATGAAGAGCTGTAGAAATTGGTTGCTCAGCCATGTGAATGTATTTCACCACATTGAACTATACACTTAACATTGGTGAAAATGGTAAATTTTATATTATATGTATTTTACCACAATTAAAAATTAAAATTAAAAAATGTTTAGATGAAGAAAGATCTGAGCTTACCATACTGTGAGCAACAGGAGTCAGGTGTGGGCACGTAAACCGACTGTATTTCTGACCCTGGGGTTCAAATTTATAAAGAAAGTTGAGAATTGATAAGGACCATTCTGCCTCTGTTTCCACCATAGCTTTTGGAAGACACATCTCCTAGATCACAGTGTACCCTTCCACTATAAGACCAGTGGTACTGAGTCTTATAAGAATTTCACCCAGAGTCTGGAAGTAGGGTGACTTGCAGTTTTGCATATTTGTTTTACATTGTCATGGGTAGCTTCCTGAGAAGCTGAGTCAGGGTATGTCAATGACTCTGATGCAACTACTTTTTAAGTTGCACTCCCATTAATTAAAAAGAAAAATCGGAATCCACAATAGGCCTAAATTCAGAAAAGAAATGTAACCACCTCGCTTTTGCACTTTGTACTAGATAAAACCTTCCCTAACTGCTTGTAAGAGACAGGTTCCCTTAGCAAGAATGAGAGAGATGAGAAAATTGGATTGATTTAAGAATTTGGTAACTTAAAATTGTACTTAGTTCTAATTAAAGTTAGTTTTAATATAAATGATGAAAGTAAAGTAAATATGTATAAGGATTATTTTAGTTTGCTTGCCTCATCTTTATGAAGTGCTCTTCGAAAGATTTTCTTCCCTTGGTTTGTAAAACAACTAAGCATATTAGTCTGCTAGCATTGCCATATAGTGTACCCCAGACTGGGTGACTTAAACAACAAAAATGTATCTTCTTGAAGTTCTGGAGTCTAGAAGTCCAAAATCAAGTTGTTGTAAGGGTTTGTTTCTTATGAGGCCCCTCTCTGTAGCTTGTGGATAGCTGTCTTCTCCCTGTGTCTTCACAGTCTGTATGTATTTATGTTCTAATTTCTTCTTCTCATACAGAAACCAGTTGCGTTAGATTAAGGCTCACCCTAATGACCTCATTTTATTTCATTTGACTCATTAAAGACCCCATCTCCATGTACAGTCACATTCTGAAGTGTTAAGGGTTAGACTTCAACACATGAAATGGGGGGACATGATTCAACCCATGACACTAAATTTGGAGAAGGAAATGGCAACCCACTCCAGTACTCTTGCCTGGAAAATCCCATGGATGGAGGAGCCTGGTGGGCTACAGTCCATGGGATCGCAAAGAGTCAGACACGACTGAGCGACTTCACTGCACTGCAACACTAAATTTAGTTTTAATTTTTTCTTCTTAATTTTTTTTTTCAGAAGTTGCTTTTATGGCTTCTAAGTCAGCTAACTCAGTGTTAAGAATTTCTTTCCTAACGACTGTAATCTTCAGTAGAGTCCTTCAGTTATTTGGATATCACATAGTTAGGTAAACGTTCCTCAGCTGTATTTTCTGTTATAAAGAAAAATGGAATGAGCAACTAACTATGAACTAAACATTTATTCTCTGGGCGATCATTAAGATTCTTGTGTTTATTTGTATATTTGCTACACAGTTCTCTTCTACTGTGTCAGGAAACATCCTTCACCACCACCACCACCATCACCGCCTTGTATGTGATTCACAGTTTATAAAGTGCTTTACCATGCCTTATTCATTTCATTGTATAAAGAGTAGACAGAATAGCCGTGGATTACTATCCCCAGTTTACACACGATAGAACAAAGAGGTTCAACTTGATTATGGATTCCATTCAACAAATCTTTTTTTTCTTTATTTTTGGCTGTGTTGGGTCTTTGTTGCTGCACTGGCTTTCTCTAGTTGCGGCGAGTGAGGGCTACTCTCTAGTTGTGGTGCATGGGCTTCTCATTGCAGTGGCTTTTTTTGTTGCAGAGTGCAGCCTCTAGATGTGCAGGCTCTGGAGTTGGCAGCACAAGGGGTCAGTAGTTGTGGTTTGCAGGCTCTAGAGCACAGGCTCAGTAGTTGTGGCACACGGGCTTAGTTGCCCCACTGCATGTGGAATCTTCTTGGACCAGGGTTCAAACCCACATCCCCTGCATTGGCAGGTAGGTTCTTAACCTGCTGGACCACTGGGAAGTCCTCAAGAGATCTTTCTTGAGCTCTGTAGTAATCAGGCAGTGTCCTGGGTGCTGGAAAAAAAGCCATGATTAAGAGATCAAGTTCTTGCTCTTATGGATTTTATATTGTAATGGGGATGATAAGAAGCAAGTAAATGCATATATCTTAATTTCAGATAGTGATAAATTCTATAAATAAGGTGAGTAAATTGATAGTGACTAGCAGAGTCGTCGTGACTGTTTTTGCTTGGGTGTTCTCTGGTTGAGCGGGGCAGAGAGAGAGGTACATGTTGTTACAGAGGGAGACAGAAGAATGATCAGTAAGGGCATTGTAGGCATAGTAAAGACCTTGGCTTTTCCTCCGTCTTGATTGGAAGTGATTCTAGGGCTTTAAGAAGTAAGTGGTCCTTTGCTTCCTGTTTTACCATATTTTGTCACATGAGGTATCTGAATAGAATGTAGAAAATATTCACATAATTCCCTTTTGACTCTTATTTTCTTTTCTTCATTTAATTATTTTATTTTTTAATGGAGTGAAAAATATCTTCTTAAAGATGTTGGATTACTTTGTTATACTGATATGTCTAGAAGTATTGAATCCCAAGAAAAAGTAGTAGAGATGGTCCTTCATCTTTTATTTGCAATGTGTATTGCAAATGAAGAAGTTCTCTCATTGCCCTTGTAATATCGAGACCTTGGGGGAACATCTGTGCCAGTGGGGAAAGGCGGAGGACAACTCAACACTTTTTTCTTCAACCCCATTGCCTACTTCCTTTCTTTTTTCTGGCCCTTCTTCCTCCTCTGCCCATCCTTCAGCTGCCTGGATTCTTCAGGCTTCTTTCCCACTTACTGTACTGTCTCACTCCTTGTGTTATTGCTCCTGTGACTTCAATGACCACAACTATATTCTCTTGCATTTCTCACTGAGACCTTCCTCCAGCTCTAAATTCATATTCCTTACTATTTACTGGGCACTTCTAATCCAGAGTCCTTTAAACCTTAAATTTGACAATGCTAGTCATTTCAGCGTGAGCTTTAATTTTTCCCTCTTTATCTTCTTGCACATCCAGTTGGTCACTGAGAGTTAACAATCCTCCCACTTAAGTATTTCCTGCTTTCATCACCACCACTGGAAGCCTTCATGTTTCTCAGTCTAGATGATTGTAGTAGCCTTTTCTTCTTCTATTCTCCCAACCTAAACCATCCTTCTCTCCACTCTGGAATGATCTGTCTAACATCTTGATCTGCATATGTCACATTGTTTCACAAAATTCTGCAGAGTTCTCATTGCCTGCTGAATTAAGTTCAGGTCAACTTCGAGGCTTTCTGTTCTGCTCCATTGTTTCTTTGCATGTCTAGTAATTTTATTAGTATGTACTTGATATTGTGGATCTTTGTTCAGTTCAGTTCAGTCGCTCTGTCGTGTCCGATTCTTTGCGACCCCATGAATTGCAGCACGCCAGGCCTCTCTGTCCATCACCAACTCCCGGAGTCCACTCAAACCCATGTCCATCGAGTCGGTTATGCCATCCAACCATCTCATCCTCTGTCGTCCCCTTCTCCTCCTGCCCCCAATCCTACCCAGCATTAGGATCTTTTCCAATGAGTCAACCCTTCGCATGAGGTGGCCAAAGTATTGGAGTTTCAGCTTCAACATCAGACCTTCCAATGAACACCCAGGATTGATCTCTTTTAGGATGGATTGATTGGATCTCCTTGCAGTCCAAGGGACTCTCAAGAGTCTTCTCCAACACCACAGTTCAAAAGCATCAATTCTTCGGCGCTCAGCTTTCTTCACCGTCCAACTCTCACATCCATACATGACCACTGGAAAAACCATAGCCTTGACTAGACGTACTTTTGTTGGCAAAGTAATGTCTCTGCTTTTAAATATGCTATCTAGGTTGGCCATAACCTTCCTTCCAAGGAGTAAGCGTCTTTTAATTTCATGGCTGCAATCACCATCAGCAGTGATTTTGGAGCCCCCAAAAATAAAGTCTGACACTGTTTCCACTGTTTCCCCATCTATTTCCCATGAAGTGATGGGCCAGATGCCATGATCTTAGTTTTCTGAACGTTGAGCTTTAAGCCAACTTTTTCACTCTCCTCTTTGACCTTCATCAAGAGGCTCTTTAGTTCTTCTTCACTTTCTGCCATAAGGGTGGTGTCATCCGCATATCTGAGGTTATTGATATTTCTCCCGGCCATCTTGATTCCAGCTTGTGTTTCTTCCAGCCCAGCGTTTCTCATGATGTACTCTGCATATAAGTTAAATAAGCAGGGTGACAATATACAGCCTTGACGGACTCCTTTTCCTATTTGGGACCAGTCTGTTGTTCCATGTCCAGTTCTAACTGTTGCTTCCTGACCTGCATACAGGTTTCTAAAGAGACAGGTCAGATGGTCTGGTATTCCCATCTCTTTCAGAATTTTCCACAGTTTATTGTGATCCACACAGTCAAAGGCTTTGGCATAGTCAATAAAGCAGAAATAGATGTTTTTCTGGAGCTCTCTTGCTTTTTCAATGATCCAGCGGATATTGGCAATTTGATCTCTGGTTCCTCTGCCTTTTCTAAAATCAGCTTGAACATCTGGAAGTTCACGGTTCACGTATTGCTGAAGCCTGGCTTGGAGAATTTGGAGCATTACTTTACTAGCATGTGAGATGAGTGCAATTGTGCGGTAGTTTGAGCATTCTTTGTTAAAAGCCCACAATTTGTTGTTTTCCTGTAGAGTAGTGCCTCTCAGTCTTTTTTGTTGTTGTTGTTCTTACCCTACTAAGGAACTTTTTAAGACTTTTTTCTAATTGCTCCTCTCTTCCCCAGGAAATTTTAATACCATGAATATACTGTGTATCTGTACATCTGTTCATGTAACATGGCCCTTTGTTAGGCCATGCATCTTTGTAATATTTAAAATTCTTCATCTTCCCAAGTGGGCTTCCTTGGTAGCTCAGTGGTAAAGAATCTGCTTGCCAATGCTGGAGATGTGGGTTTGATCCCAGGATCAGGAAGATCCCCTGGCGAAGGAAATGGCAACCCACTCCAGTATTCTTGCCTGAAAAATTCCATGGACAGAGGACCCTGGAGGGGCTACAGTCCATGGGGTCACAAAAGAGTCCGATGAGACTCACCGACTAAACAGTATCTTCCCAAGAACCAGTTTTTGCCTCTGGGCATAAAGTCACCTCTGTTGACAGTGTGTGTTTTAGAGCATGTTGTCCTTTATTTGGGCAAGCTGATAATTTGCTCATAGACCCTTTCAAGGCTTATCGTTAACTTTGTTAGGACATGTCTAGAGTGGCCTGACTTTGGAGGTATGCCTTTCTTGGATACCATTTGAATGACTGGAATGTTCAGTGAATGTTCCACCCTCTGTTGGTTAGAATTCTATCTCCTGCTTTGGGTCACCGCCAGAATGTTCATTGCACCGATGTTTCCCTGATACATGTCCTCTGTAAGTCCTCTTGCCTCTACTTATGCAAGTTCATTTTCAGCCGAAGACTTAACAGGACACCTTTATAGATCTCTGGAGCTCCCTCTCTCCACTACTCTGCTAAATTTCACCCATCTCAGCAGTCCCCACCTCCAGGGTGTACCTCCTAAGCTCAGAGACATGATGTGTTCCATTTGGGCTCCATCCACCATGCTATGGGGCTTCTCAGGTGGCTCAGTGGTCAAGAACCCGCCTGCCAACACAGGAGATGCAGGAGAAGCACGTTCGATCCCTGAGTCGGGAAGATCCGTTGGAGTAGGAAATGGCAACCCACTCCAGTATTCTTGCCTGGGGAATCTCATGGACAGAGGAGTCTGGTGGGCTACAGTCCACGGGGTCACAAAGAGTCTAATACAACTTAGTGACTGAGCGCACACACACACGCATATATTTGAAAACAACTTAAAAGATTAGAATTCATATATTTAAGCCATCTTGTGATTTCTCCCTTCAGTATTGGTATGGGTTTAGCTAGGGCATGGTCGTATCCAGGAAAATGAACCAGCTCAAAGGAGGAAAAATGATATAGTTGAGGATTTTTTCAAGTTTAAGATTATTGTTTGCTTCTTCAGAAAATAAAATCAAACGAACAACAACAACAAAATCCCTAAGCTTGTACAAACAACAATAAAAAACTTAACGTTGCGTAAAATATTTGACCAAGTCCAGTAAATAGAAAGAGAAAGGAGCAAGCAAGAGACTTATCAGGATGAGAACCTGATGTGTCAAAGGATGATGAATGCCTCTTCGCATCTGATGATGTACTACGATGCTGGCGCCATCTTGTGGTGGCTATGTATAGTTGCATATTTCTTTTTTCTTGTAACAAAGCTGAACTTTCTTTAAGACGTTACACAGAGACTACAGGATTTGGGGTGGAGGATTAGATTGTAAAAGAATGTTAGAAGTAGAGCTTTTCAGCCCCAGTATCAAGTTCACTTATATCCCAGGTCAGTGGTGCCCGAATGCTGTCCTTTTCCTGTTTGGCAGGCTATGTGATGTGATTGTTAGCCCAGCTCCAGATGCAGTGCTGTCTACATCAGAGAATGGCACTTCTATTGACAGTCGCAGCAGTGAGGCTGAATGGTCCTGGAAACCCAACTACCTGCAGACTATCGGAGTTGGTCCCTTAGGTCAGGGTTCAAAGGATGTTGTGGAACAGCTTGAAGCTTTTACTGCTACTACCTATACTCACTCTTTTAACAGGTGACTGGACAACTTGAGTATCTGAGTTTATGAGTGAAGCCAGTAGCTGTATTCTTTTTTTTTTTTTTTAAGTCTGAGATAGACTAAAGAAGTATAAATGACAGAGATGAACTTTTTAAAAATTCTGACTTTAGTTGAAAGGTCAAAAACTTGGTGCTTCTGTTTATCTTTTCTGCTCTTATGACTTCCTGAGATATTTTGGTTTTTTTCTGTGGAAGCTGTAGAAAGCCATGAAAAAAATGTTTTAGAAATTCAGATCATGTCAGTGGTAATATGTTATAATTTTGACATCAACTATCCTTCTTGCAGGAATATAAGTGCATTCTGGATAGACATAAGAAAGCCAAACTGGACAGAATGATCTCAAGAAAATTTCCTCCACTATGTGTACTTAATAAATAGGATTTCCATTTAAAATTACATTTTTTTTAGATTCTCTATAAAAATAATACCTGTTTATTATGGAGTATTCTGGAAATAATTGAGAGTAGAAAGAAGCAAAAAAAACATCTTAGCCCTATTACCTCAAAAGATTCATATTTTTATTTGTTTCCTTCTTATCTTTCCTTCCCCTCTCCTTTGATAATTCATTGCTTTATTTTACATAATGATGATGCTAGTATTTAATTCACATTTTTTTAAAACACAAGATTCTGACAGTGGTCGTTTCTGTTTCTATAAATTCTTAATCATTTTAATGGGTGCATAGTATCTCAGAGTTTCCTTGGTGGCTCAGACAATAAAGAATCTGCCTGCAATGCAGGAGACCTAGGTTCAATTTATGGGTCAGGAAGATCCCCTGGAGGAGGGCATGGCAACCCACTCTAGCATTCTTACCTGGGGAATCCTATAGACAGAGGAGCCTGGTGGGCTACAGTCCACAGAGCCACAGAGTCGGACATGACTGAGTGACTTAACGCACACACACATACAATATTTCAATCAGTGATATTAGTTCATCTTTTGTTCAGTCCTTACATTTTTCATTCATTCCCTCCATAATTTATTGTGCTGCAGTGAACGGAACAGGATTATTTCATCAGGGTCATTTCTCAGAAGGCAGATTGCTGTGTAAAAGGGTAACAAAAATATTATAGCTCTAATTAAAATACTCCTTGGAAATTCATTTTAATGTGACTTGTCAGATCATTTTTCTTGCTGTAATCGTCTGTGTTTGAAGGTAAAGAACTAAAACTCATAGGCAGACCAGAGGTAATACTTTATGTATATCACTCATTTAAGCCACAATTGTATGAAAAATATACTGTTGTGATCTGTCATTACAGGAATTTTACAACTCTAGAATTAAGTACAGCTGAGATTTCTTTTTCTAAGATACTTTTCCATGGAAGGTATATTCATGCTGGTAAGGCTAACTTACCATGATTCTCCATATCTGGTCTAAACCTGATCTCATTTTATATATTCAAATTTTCGTGATCAAAAGCTGAAGAATATTTTAGTTCTCTGGATATGACTATGACCCTTTTAAGAGAAAAAGTAATACTGTATTTACATATTGTTATTGTTTAATTGCTAAGTCGTGTCCGACTCTTGTGACCCCCATGGACTTCATGAAGCCTGCCAGGTTCCTCCATCTGTGGGATTTCCTAGTCAAGAATACTGGAGTGGGTTGCCATTTCTTTCTCCAGGGAATCTTCCCACCCAAGGGATTGAACCCATGTTTCCTGCCTTGCAGACCAATTCTTTACTGCTGAGCCACTGAGGAAGTGTGTATTTGTGTATACATACATGATTTTCCATGTTTGATGTTATTTTCTGAGAACACTAATTCCTAAAGCCTCGATAGGTAAAATTGTTAGAAAATCATCATGCTATTGGCCTTCTTTGTAGGATTCTCATTCCAGGCTTTGACCTTGGAAATCTGTTCACAGCGTCTCCAGTAATTTCAAAGCTAACACAGGAAATGGATCCAAAAGTCTGTTTTCAGCTGTGGTGATGCCTTCTGGGGGCTGCTGTGTGCTTGGCTGTCACCTTGGTCTCCTAATTCAGGATGCTGTAAAGGTTCATGTTCTTGACCCTTCTCCCCATCATGTAAACTTTAATGGAACAGTAGTATGTTTTAAATATTTTATCGTTGGTCTTATGTACTGAATTTGAGCTTGGCCTTAATAGATTTTTCTTCTCTTTGGCAGCTCTGACACTTTCTTCCAAAGTGGCTGTTTTTAGGATGACTGCTTTGGGCTTCAGACCATTGTCTTTAGCTCCTATAGAGCTTTATGACCTGCAAAAATCACTTCCATATCCATTGTAGTCACTGGCAAAATTGAAGTGTGTCCTGGTATGAATATATCTCTGTGTGGGCACTTACACATTCTTGTGTATGTATATATATATATATTTTTTAAATTGTTGTCAGATTCCTGAGAAGCTACTACAGTTTTATTGGAAGATTTCTTTTACTATCTACTCATTTTTTTAATCATTGAAATTAAAGTTTTAATGTCATTTTATGGTGGAGGAGCAAGTTTCTGTTATGACTTTTATATTATTTCTAGTGGTTTGAGTTTTCTAAGCAGATGAAGTGTGTTTTTTCTAGAGATGGTGTTAAATTGTTTTAAAACTGATAAAGAATTATAAAGTTTATTGGTTTTAATGCAGTTGTCTCTGCTTATAATCCTTCTTAAACGAGTTAACAAATTATAATCAGCTTTTCTGTTGTTTATTTGTTTTGCCTAGCCACTTTGATCTTATCTAGGAAATAAAGAGGAATGATAAAAACAGGTAAGATTTTTGAAAGATGAACTATAAGCTGGTGATCAATTTGGCTTCGTTGTTAGTCACTAGATGGCACTGTTTATTTGCAGAGTGCCCTTTTTTTTTAAACAACTGGTAGTAACTGAAATTACTGCCTCATGAATAAAATATTTCTGATGGGATTTGCATTTCTATATTGGCTGAAGACACTGTTGAATGTTTTATTAACCAGCCCAGTGCAACTGTCAGCCTATTAAAGAGATCCAATGGTCCCTGTTTAGATAAATAAACTAAATAAATCCAATTCGTCAAATTGTGTTCCTGGCTGTTTATTTTCCATTCTTTTGATGTACAGTTTATTTTAAGTTAAAGCCACACTGGTTTAAAAATTAATGGGAAAATGTTATTTGGTGTTTGGAACATGAAGAAACTAATTGCCATCGTCAAAAAGCCAGCTCTGTTTTAATCTTAAATTGTTTGCTCATACATAGTAAACTTTTTACTGGTTGCTGGTAAACTGTCCCATGCTCAAAAATAGCCTGATATTCTGCAGATATGTGGTCAGAGACTGTTATCAAGATTTGTGGAAACCCTCTTGAATTTCCCTGGGAAAAGTACTATGTAGCTTAAAAGATAAGGCTTTTGCTTGTTTTTTTGCCTTTGGGTCATGCTCCTTTTTCACATAGGGTATACTATATTCTTTGGGGCTTCCCTGGTGGCTCAATGGTAAGGAATCTGCCTGCCAGTGCAGCAGACACGGATTCCATCCCTGGGTCAGGAAGATCCCGTGGAGAAGGAAAGGGCAACCCACTCCAGTAGTCTTGCCTGGGAAATCCCATGGACAGAGGAGAGCCTGGCAGGCTACAATCCATAGGGTTGCAAAAGAGTTGGACACGACTTGTTGACTAAAACAACAACAACAACATACTATTCCTTGAAAAGAAGAGTAGCTAATTGAGTTTTAAATAGAATATCTTTTATCAGAGCACTTGCCAGACAGTGTCCCAGTAAGTGCCAAACTTTGAAGGGGGTGACAGTGATGCTGTGATGTTGCTAGGGCAACCAAAGGGCTCAAGGCCATTGCTCCATACAGATGCCCACACACATTCAGTGCCCTCTTAAAGCTTATGTTCTAAGGGATCTTGAAGCTCAAAATGTAACTATTGAATACGACTGACTGAGCTAGAGATTTCATACTCAGGCCCTAGGGTTAAAACATTCGAATAAAGCATGTCAATTTTGTGCTTTGCTACGCTGAAGTAAGTGAGCAACTGGAAACGACACATCATGATTCCAACTTTGCTTTCTCATTTCTTTTTTCATGAATCTTCCACTGCTTTTTATGCCATTCTTATTGTCTTTTATCCAGTTCCACATTTGTGAGGTTCAGAACAAAGCTTAAAACAGAATAGGCACTTCTGACTTAACTCATAGCTTTTAGGAGCATTGAGCTGCTTATGATGAAGATGGAACACGATCTGGTCTCTAGGGTGAAGGTTTTTCAACTGTGTAATAGTGGTTGAAGAGTTTTGCTGTGTTACATAGTTTAAGCTTTCCTGAACAAGAACTTAAAAGGGGGGCTAGAAGAGATTTCTTTGCCAGAGACTTTTTCTCTTGATTTCAGATCTTTGGAAATCTACCAGGACATGGACCATGCACATAGATAGTCTCTTTTTCACTTGTTTTGTTTAACATCCTGTCCTTTATTCCCCCAAATGGAAGATTCATTTATAAGAATAAAAACCAAGAACAAATGTGGAGTCATATTGGTCTTCTGACTTTTGTTTTAAGAAATTCACCAGATCATGGATTAAAAGCCTTTGCTAGAAATGCCTCTGAAATGCAGAAGTGTGGTTAGATTGGGAAACATCATTAAAAAAAATGGGACTTTATCCTCAGTGCTTTTTATTAGTTCCTGAGGCACCTTGTGCCTTCGCAAATTCACAGAAGCTTCCATAGGTACAAACACGATCACAGAAGATTCTGAGGAAGTGTACAAATTTCCTCCATTTGGTTCTGTTAAATATTGTTTAATACAAGATATCACTGTCTTAGACTTGAAAATCTACTGTGAAAATGGAGATTTCTGTTATTGGTTATAAAGAATTTGACCTGTAATTGCATTCTTAATTGCAATTACAGAAGGAAGAGAAGGAAATGGCAACCCACTCCAGTATTCTTGCCTGGAGAATCCCATGGACAGAGGAGCCTGGTGGGCTGCTGTCCATGGGGTCGCACAGAGTTGGACATGACTGAAGCAACTTAGCATGCATGCATGCATGCATTCTTAAAATGGAGAGAGACAGTCAGATTTTCTGATTTGGAAAGTCATACTGCCTGGCATTGGTCTTGGTGTGAAATGTTCAATTATAGAAATGCAATGAGTTTCTTAAAAATGTATTCTGTACTTTAAAAAAACAGGGGTGCCCTTTGTTAATCTTGTCTGAGTTTTTTTCCATGACACCCCTCAATTTTCATAATGAAGCATAGCATCTTTGCAAATTAAATGACTGATACTTTTTGTTTCATTTTTTCTTATTTTGATTTTTTAATATCAACCTAGTCTACAAATACATTTCAACTGAAATAAGACTAGAGTTGTCTATAATGTGACTAGAATTGTCATAAATATGGCCATATATAATTTTTATGGTGAAGCAATCACCATTTTTTTTTTTTTTTAAGTATTTATTTGGCTGCGCCGGGTCTTAGTTTCAGCATTCGGGATCTTTTCATTATGGCATGTGGGATCTAGTTCCCTGACCAGGTATCAAACCCAGGTCCCCTGTATTGGGAGCTCAGAGCTTAGCCACTGGACCATCAGGGAAGTTCCCACAATCACCATTTTTAGAATCTTGCAGATTTCTTTTTAGCTTCAATGAAATTTAAGTTTTTCTTTTTCTACTCTTTTTTTTTTTTAAAGGACATGGTTCAGCACTATCCATTTCGAATGCTATCTGATCCAGGGTTCTTATTTGATGGCTTTATTTACCCTTAAAAAATATCATACATGTATTGTTGGACATTGGTTAGAAAGATCCATCTCATACTTTTCTAATATTGTATGAAGCTAAATTTGGTCACAGACCACTTTGCCGAGAGAGGAAGTGTGAAATAGTGAGAAAAGCCCAAGGAATGCAGCCCCAAGACTTCAGACGTGGCATATTCCTTCTGCGCTTCAGTTTCTAGATCTGCAAGTTTGGGTTGTCATGTCAAGTCTGCTTACCTAATGGGGAAGGGTGGGGGTCAAATAAGTTAATAAATATGCAAATGCTTTGAGAACTGCACTGATTTGTAGTCAGTGGCTTTGCCGTGCACAGTATTAATCCTAGAATTAAAGAGTTTAGAGATTAAAGTAACTCCAAGTCAGAATATTCTCTCAGTATCCTAAACCTTCCTTCTCAGTGCTTCAAGACGGACTGCAGGAGCTTACACAAAGGATTGAAACATGAAATCTTCCTTCTTATTCTCAGATATGACCTTCTATGTTGAATTGCTTTTGTATTCTAGCACATTTTGTTTTGTAAAAGATGTTTTAGAAATTAATCTATGCAAGCAAGGTTTCTCCTTGACCTTGTGGTCAAGAAGAGTCAGAAGTAGAAGAGTTATGATACTCTGTATTATTTTATACCATTTTATTATATGTATCATATTACTAATTAGTTATATTTGTACTGAGTTTTTCATCTAGAGTTCAAAATACATGTTGAATTGTTAACTTTAAATTTTCTTCCCATTTCTTCCTTAATTTCTAACAACTGATATTTCCCAGAAATTGTTAGAAGTTACTGTTTTTGCATTGTTATGTCACTGGCCTAACATATCAATACAGAGAAGGAGAAGGGCGAAGCTTCTGTAATATTTGTTAACGTGCAAGTGTTAGTTGCTCAGTCATATCCAACTCTTTGCAATCCCATGGACTGTAGGCCACCAGGCTCCTCTGTCCATGCAATTCTTCAGGCAAGAAGATGAGTAGATTGCCATTCCCTTCTCCAGGGGATCTTCACGACCCAGGGATTGCATAGGTCTCCTGAATTGCAGGCAGATTCTTAACCATCTTAGTCACCAGGGAAGCCCCAGTAGTTAAATATTGTATTAATATCAACAAAGAATTGACTTTAACATATCTAAAGACAACATAGCTTTATAATTAGAAAGCCACATAGCTTTATAATTAAAAAGTTTCAAATGTTGTCATACACTGAGAATTTGGTTTATAATATGTCCCTAATGTACAGTAATACCCAGCTAGAAATAATATGGTGGAAATTGAAATTATTTAAATCAAATTTTTACTAGTAAAACATACTATTAAAATTAACTTCAAACTGAAGAACAAGCAAGGACTCTGAGAAAGAGAACTTTTAAACTTCTTTCTGTTCACATCATTAGTTTTAATTTTGGTGGTTTTCAACAGTTTGCTGTTGTTTTGGTATAGATAACTAAAAATAACATATATATTTAGAACTTATCAAGCATGTTCAAGAGAGTACAAAGAAAGAACACAACATACTCTTCAAGGGGCTGAAAGTTGATAATTTTCTTACTCAGGTAAGTGAAATGTTGGAGGTTCTGATGGGAGAGTATGTGAAAGAGCACCCTTCCAGGGAGGGTCTTCCAACTTGGGTGTCTGTGCGGGAATGAAGTGGGTTTGTGAGGGAAGGCACCCAGTAGGAGGGAATACACACACTGAGACTTGAAGGGAGAAGAGGAATTGGGGAGAAGCAGGATCTCCTCAGTTTGGAAGAATAACAAAGTGGGGAGGGGGGAGTGTAATATGGTCGAAGGGAGAAGGGGAGACCTTGAGGGTTTGACATCCTTCAGGTGTAGCATGTGGGACTAGGGCCTTAGTTACCAAACCTTGCTCCACATTAAAATCAACCAGGGTTCTTTAAGAACTCCTGCTGCCTAGCACCCACTCCCAGGCAACTGCAGCTTAATTGGTCTGGGTCCCCACTTGGGCGTTAGCCCTTGATGAGCCTGAATGCTTGGCAAAGCCTTGCGGGTTAAGTTGAGGAGCTTGGCCTTTATTCATTTGTGATTAGACACCATAGAAAGATTACTTTTGCTGGGTAACGCACTTGCTTTATATTTAATGAAACTTTTTTTTTATTAGTTTATTTATCTATTTTTTAACTTTACAATATTGTATTTGTTTTGCCATACATTGACATGGATCCACCATGGGTGTACATGTTTTCCCCTTCCGGAACCCCCCTCCCACCTCCCTCCTCATCCCATCCCTCCGGGTCATCCCGGTGCACCAGCCCTGAGCACCCTGTATCATGCATTGAACCTTGACTGGCGATTCATTTCACATATGATAATTTACGTGCTTCAATGCCATTCTCCCATATCATCCCGCCCTCACCCTCTCCCATAGAGTCCATAATACTGTTTGATTTATCTGTGTCTCTTCTGATGTCTCGCATACAGGGTTATCTTTACTGATTAACTAAATACCATATATATGTGTTAGTATACTGTACTGGTGTTTTTCTTTCTGGCTTACTTCACTCTGTATAATAGGCTCCAGTTTCATCCACCTCATTAGAACTGATTCGAATGTATTTAAAACAATAATGCTCTTTCTTTTATGGGAGTTTCAGTGCCATTTAACTTGCTTTCATTTTTTCTCTCAAATCTTCAGTGCTATTTTTTTAAATAAGTTAAAAAAAAAACTTGGCAAAATTCAGTATCTTACAGTGACAGTTACTCTCATGTCTTTTGCATCAAATGGCTTTAGTTAATTTCCTCTTGGTTTAAAGTTAGGTACCCCGATAGCCACTGTTTGGGGGAAACAAGTGGCATAGCATGAATAATTTTTCTCCCTCAGTGGTAAAACAAATCTTTTTTAACTTCTCACTTGAGCCTCGAACAAAACAGAGCCCTCAGCCTTTAATTTCATACTAAATAGACTGTGCCTCTGACCTTTTACTTTGGGTCAATGCCAGTAGAACATCTTCATGTGAATTTTTTGTTTGTAAGTATGCACTTTGCTTTGGAAATGGGTATAATCCCTTATAAGAATAGAAATGGTTATGTTCATAAAAGTTATATGTGTGTGTTTGTGTGTACAGTTTCTGGATTTAGTAGGAAACATATATATATATTTTTTTCCTTTCCTCTGTGACGTTTTGCAAGACTGAGTATAACTTAATTTTGTACAAGAATTGTCAAGAAATCTCTAATCAGAGAAAAAGAAGTATGGATGTGATGGATAAATAGGATTCTGTTATGGCCAACATCTTCATTGATCTTAACAGAATTGCTCTTTGCCTCCCCTGTGTCTGTATTTTCTCTTGGCAGTAAACCGAGTGAATTTGGAACAGAAAGAAAGAGAAAATCTACTTGGTTCCAAATGATGATAGCTGGGCATCAGTGTAGGGAAAATCACTTACATCTTGATAGTAGAATTACTAGAGGATTTCTCTTGTTTAGGGGAGAAAATTGAACTTCCTTTTGTGGCCAGGTTGGAGAATTTCTAATTTAATATAACCCATAGCTTATGATATCAATTTAAATCTTATAATCATCATGTCAATGGTATTTAGAGTTTTTAATTATGAAATAACTTTTATACTATTTCTAAATTGCAGTCAAAAAGGACTCAGAAAAAAAATACTGTGCAGTGCCTTAATTGATATTTTAAGATCTATTTTGTTAAAGTAAAATAGATCTTAGGTCTTTCTTTTTTTTAAACATTGTGAATTGATTGAAGAGTCTGGTTTATGGTTATATTGTTTTACTATAGACTCTGTAGTCAGAGAGATTATCTTCATGAAATTTCAAGATGTTTTTATTACAATATTCACAAATTTACATCTTGTTAGCTAACTATTGTCTCAGGTAGGTTCTAAAGTAATAATATTCCATGTGTCTAGAAATACAGGTTTGGGTAAGATTTTTGTCAGTGCATTTTATAGCTGAGAGGGCTTTCTATTTTCCTAGTCTGTTCAGAGACTGTCAAAGTAGCAAAGTTACAATTTCTGATTCAAACAGAAGGTGGCCATAGATGGCACTGTGACTCTCACCAATATTTAAAATATACCATATTGTGTCACTTTTGGAGAGAAATTTCCAAGACCAAATTCACCTGCAACAGCCCCTTTGTATTGAGTTTACTTTTTAGTCTGAGGATGAATGATTTTAAACTCAGCAGAACTAGAAATGCTAACTCTATTTTTTAACATTAGTAAATAGATTACAGGCAGCTATATTTCTTGAGCCCTCAATAATAATTTCCAAAATGGTGTCTCTGAATACTGTCTCTGCAAAATGTTTTAACATAGGTGCAGTGACTAGAGATGCCAATTAAAGTACACCCATGACTCATTCTCATCTCCCAGAAAGGGTTATTGAAACCTTGCCACTAAATCAAGGCGTTTTGTCTTTTGAATTCTGTCATGGCTGGGCCTAAACAACTGTCACTGGCAAGTGACAAGAGGCATAGACAGTAGGGAAAAGGAAAAGAGAGAAAGTAGGAGTAGGGGAAAGTAAAAGTATAAAGAGAGAGGGAGGGAAAGTACTAGGTATGTACCAGAGGGTGAGGGTGCTGGCAGCAACTGCCTCAGGTGCCAGTTCGTTGAGACTCGTGCAGAGATCTGCCTTCTCTTGCTACATCCTGATACTTTTAATGTCTTTTTGGAATCTAGGTAGTACTAAGAAATAATCTCAAAGTACAAACCAGTATCATTAGGTTCACATTTGCCTAAAGACTTTTCCAGTCCTCCAATTAAAAAAAAAATCCATAAGTATTTTACAAATTTATGTCATTTTTTTTTTTTTTTTGCTAATTATTACTCCCTCAGGTATATTCTAGGGAAATAAACATTCCATAGGTCTGGAAATATAGATTTGCATGCAAATCATCACATACAAATTCCACCCAGCAAGGAATGTTAACTATATTTGTGAACTCCATGTCATATACTTGGGGATCTGATGTATTTCTATCTTGATACTGATATTTTAGTAAAGTCAGGATGCTTGCTTTTGGGGACAGAAAATATAAGATCTTTTTTTTTTTACTGAATGCTAGTGGTAATGGTAGTTTTTCTCTTTGGTCTAAAACAGAGGTTCTTACCCTCAGAGCTAAGGAAATTTTGGATTGAATGATTCTTTGTTGTAGGTGGGAAGAAAGTGTCCTGTGCCTTGTAGGATGTTTAGCAACATGTCTGGCCTTCACCCCCTAAATGCCAATAGCTCACCTCCACTCCACCCACTCATGATGATCAAAAAAATGTCTCCAGATATTCCAAATGTCCCCACGGAGGCAACATTATCCCTAATTGAGAAGCCCTCAATCTAGAAAGATCATTGATAGAGATTTTAAAGGGGAAGGGAAAGAAAGTTAACTGTTGAGAGCCTCTAATAGGCTAGATGGACTTCCCTGGTGGCTCAGATGGTAAAGAATCTGCCTACAATGCAGCAGACCTGGTTTGATCCCCAGGTTGGGAAGATCCCCTAGAGAAGGGATTGGCTGTAATCTCTAGTATATTCCATGGACAGAGGAGCCTGGCAGGCTGCAGTCTATAGAGTTGCAAAGAGTCGCTCAAGACATGACTGAGCAACTAAGACTTTCACTTTCAATAGACTAGAGTTTATAATTCAAGCATTTGAAATTACAAAAACCTAAGACATTTTCCTAAGGTCTTATAATTTGGATCTGGGAATTTGAAAGCAAATCTCTCACTCTAAAGCTGCTAAATCATACAGCTTTATACATTTCTCTTTAAAGAGTCACTAAAGTCTCTGTTAGTTCCAGTGTGTCCAGTTTAAAGAAAACTTGTTTCAACAAGTAACCTATATTTATTTCAAGTAGACTGTAAACCAAGAGAAGCAGGTGATGTAGTAGGAGTTCACTGGATTAAGCATCAAAGTTCTAGCTTTGGGTGTCAGCTCTGATACTGACTAGCTGGTGCCATTGGCAAGTCATCATGCCCCGACTTCTTCAACTCTGAAAGCCAGGGGTCAACCTCCACATTATCTAAGATCTGTGAGTTATGTCATTTAACGATATTGAAAGTGGGAATGCTTGGTATTTTAAGACCAGCAAAGGTTTTCACATTGCTTTAGAACTATTCTATATGCAGTTTAGGACAATCGGTTTACTTTGGATCTTTGGGCTCATTTTATCTGTTAGTCTCATGTTGTTATGTCTCTCATTTCTACAATCCCTAGCTGGTTATTCACCACATTTGGGAAGCCTTTTCTAATTATCTTTGTGTCATAACACATTTTCTTTACTTCCCACTTGCCCTGGCACTTGTGTTATTCACCTGTATCACAGTACACACTGTTTCCATGTCAGAGCTGAAATGATTTATTGATTTTCACTTACTTATGTTTTATTACTCCAGCCAAATTATAAAATCTTCAAGAGAAAAGACTAAGTCTTCCCACTTCTAAGTTTTCTGAAGTTGTTAATAAATACTGTGCATAGAACATATTCAGTAAGTGCCTACTGAATTAAGTTTAAGAATTTGCAATTTTAAAGCAAAGTTTTTTCAGATAAAACATCTATGATGAGTTAAAACATCTATCTCATCTATGATGAGATAAAACATCTATGTGAGTTTGCGCACTCACATGGTGAGTGCGCAAAACATTCAAGTATTCCAACCAGACATCTAGTGTGAATTGTTCTTTAAGCACAATATCTGTTTAACTTTAATGGAGCAAAATAATAATGTCATGTGTTGCAATATGTTTTTTCTCTGTTCTGATTCCTTTTAAATTTCTCAGACCTGGGAATTAAGATGCTTTAAGAATGAAGTTTCTGAAATGCTCCATTGAGTACATCTTTTCAGAAATAGCCATCTGTAGGAAAATATGACATATCCATTGGCAGAGAAGAGCTGATAAATACAATTTGATGTAGTATTTTGGCAAACATTTCAATAACTTTCTGACATTTTTCTGTAGTTCTTATTTGCCTTATCAATAGTTGTAGTGACATATGATTGTCAACTTTTTATATTAAGACCAAACTAATAAATTAAACATGTTATGTTTATATCTGATGAAAGCTGACATTTTGGAAGGGTGTTAGAATATCCTGACAGGTCCTATTCATAAGCTTCTTTGGTATAAATATGCAGATGACATCTTTAGATATTGTTTGTACACATGCCGATAGAAAGCCTTGACAACGTAACAAATGCAAATGTCAACCTCACAATTTAACCTTTCTGTGTAGAGAAAGATGTTAGTTTTAAGTTACATGTATCTTTTAACTTTATTTCAAAGTTTTTTTTATTTTTTAGCCTGTTATCACTACTGTTTCATGTACAGCTGAAAGCATCCATTGCAAAAAGGTTTATACTTGCAAGCGTTTCTCCATCATGTTCCTGCTTAAACAATTGCAACTGCATAGACGTATTTATTTTTCTAACTCTTCAGGTTATTTTCTGTGTTTGTTTCGTATCTCCAGAATCTTTTTGTAGCATCCTTCTATTTATGGTTACAAAATATTTGGGGTTAATAAGAAAGCCTAAGGAAAACATTATGAATCCCCCTCCTTGCCCCTCACACGTACTTTATGTTAAAGCATTTCTTATAAAACTTTGCCTGTGCTAAGATCTAACAGTTTAGAATGTCATGTGGCACTTTTTAAAAATTTTCGCTTACAGAGGCTCAAATGGAAACAGCAGTGGCTGGGCTGGAAAGAACATTGGGCATTCTAGTTAGGAGGCCTGAATTTAAATCTAGCCTTAGCCATCAACTTCCTTTGGGAATTTTTGCAGGTCACCTATCATTTGGAGGCATTCCTTCCTCATCTATAAAATGAGAATAACAATACTCATTTTTTTTACCTGTGTGTGCAAGAATACATCATGAAAATGCTTTGGAAATTGTATCTTGGAAAACACATGGGAAAAGCATGTCATGAAATCCTTATTAAAGGACTCATATACAGCATCCTTGATTTCTTCTTGTTTACTCTCTCTTTGAAAGAATATTCTTCTGCTTAAATGCTATCTAAAACTAATTGTGGACACCTTTAAATCCAAGATTGTATAGTCATCGAATGCAGAAACCATTAGAAATATTATCACAGGTCCACATGTACCACGCCCCCACCCCAATAAGTAATCGTTTGTTGTTGTTCAATTTCTAAGTTGTATCCAACTCTTTGTAACCCCATGGATTGCAGCATGCCAGTTTCCTCTGTCCTTCACTTTCTTCCGGAATTTGCTCAAATTCATGTCCATTGAGTTGGTGATGCTATTCTAACATCTCATCCTCTGCTACCTTCTTTGCCTTTTGTTTTAATCTTTTACAGCATCAGAGCCTTTTCCAGTGAGTTGGCTCTTTGTATCAAGTGGCCAAAGTATTGGAGTTTCAGCTTCAGCATCAGTCCTTCCAATGAACACCCAGGACTGATCTCCTTTAGGATGGACTGGTTGGATCTCCTTTCTGTGCTCTCAAGGAGAGGTGCTCTCAAGAGTCTTCTCCAGCACCACAGTTCGAAAGCATCAATTCTTTGGCTCTCAGCCTTCTTTATGGTCCAACTCTTACATCAGTACATGACTACTGGAAAAACCATCACTTTGGTAATATGGACCTTTGCTGACAAAGTGATATCTCTGCTTTTTAATACACTGTTTAGGTTTGTCATAGCTTTCCTTCCAAGGAGCAAGCATCTTTTATTTCCAAGGCTGAAGTCACCATCTGCAGTGATTTTGGAGCCCAAGAAAAGGTAATCTGTCACTGCTTCCACTTTTTCCCCTTTTATTTGCCATGAAGTGATGAGACCGGATGCCATGATCTTAGTTTTTTGAATGTTGAGTTTTAAGCCGGCTTTTTCACTCTCCTCTTTTACCTTCATCAAGAGGCTCTTTAGTTCCTCTTCACTTTCTGCCATTAGAGTGGTATCATGCATGCATGCATTGGAGAAGGAAATGGCAACCCACTCCAGTATTCTTGCCTGGAAAATCCCAGGGACGGAGGAGCCTTGTGGGCTGTCGTCTGTGGGGTCGCACAGAGTCAGACATGACTGAAGCAACTTAGCAGCAGCAGCATCTGTGTATCTGAGGTTGTTGATACTTATCCCAGCAACCTGATTCCAGCTTGTGACTCATTCAACCCAGCATTTTGCATGATGTATTCTGCATATAAGTTAAATAAGCAGGGTGACAATATACAGCTTTGAGGTACTCCATTCCCAATTTTGAACCAGTCTGTTATTCCATGTTCAATTCTAACCATTGGTTCTTGACCTGCATACAGGTTTCTCAGAAGACAGGTGAGGTGGTCTGGTATTCCCATCTCTTTAAGAATTTTCCACAGTTTGTTGTGATCCACACAAAAGCTTTAGTGTAGTCAATGAAGCAGAAGTAGATGTTTTTTTGAAATTCCCTTGCTTTCTCTGTGATTCAGTGATTGTAGGCAGTTTGATCTCTGGTTCCTCTCCCTTTTGCAAACCCAGCTTGTACATCTGGAATTTCTCAGTTCACATACTCTGAAGCCTAGCTTGAAGGATTTTGAGCATAACCTTACTACATGTGAAATGAGCGCAATTGTATAGTCATTGGACTGCACTCAATAGCTGCGGTCAACTTCAGCTAAATGATCCTTAATGTTCCCTAACATATCACATCAGGTTAAAGACTCAGATCTATCATGTCTTAACCTAGACACAAGCCTTTCAGTCATACCCTTGATTTTACCACACATTGGTAAATGGACACTGTGCACTGTGTGTGGCTCTGTTAAAACAGTAATATATCAGAGATAGTATCACTTTTTTTGGGAGATAAAGTAAACTCAGGATTCAGGAAATTGTGTAGGCATATATGTCTTTTTTAAAAAAAGATTTATTTATTTTATTTTTTCACTGTGGTGGGTCTTTGTTGTGGTGCATGGGCTTCTCATTTCAGTTGCTTCTCTTGTGGCGGAGCACAGGCTCTATATGTGCTGGCTTCAGTTGTTGCAGTGTATAGGCTCAGTAGTTGTGGTACATGGGCTTAGTTGCTCTGCAGCATGTGGGATCTCCCCAGACCAGGGATCAAAGCAGTGTCCCTTGCATTGCAAGGCAGATTTTCAATCACTAGACCCCTCCAGGGAAGCCTAGGCATATATATCTTATAAATGCTCTGCACCTGGGTTGAGAAACACTATGAGAGAATTAAGAAACTTTTTGAGAGGGGGTGTTTCTACAATATTATTTCTTTGAGAAGTATAGTAATACAGTTTTTCAAGCTAGTGATTATTTTTTTAATCTGTATTTGAAAGCTATAGTAATTTGTTTATTTTTTGGCCACACTGCAGCTTGTGGGATCTTAGTTCCCTGACCAGGGATTGAACCTATGGCCCCGGAATTGGAAGTGCAGAATCCTAACCACTGAACTGCCAGTGAATTTCCTAGAGATTCTTTAGAAAGGTAGAATTGGCTGCCTATGCTGCTGCTGCTGCTGCTGCTGCTGCTAAGTTGCTTCAGTCGTGTCCGACTCTGTGCGACCCCACAGATGGCAGCCCACCAGGCTCCCCCATCTCTGGGATTCTCCAGGCAAGAACACTGGAGTGAGGTGCCATTTCCTTCTCCAATGCGTGCAAGTGAAAAGTGAAAGTGAAGTCGCTCAGTCATGTCCGACTCTTAGCGACCACATGGACTGCAGCCTACCAGGCTCCTCCATCCATGGGATTCTTCAGGCAAGAGTACTGGAGTGGGTTGCCATTGCCTTCTCTGGGCTGCCTATGAGTATTATTGATAAGAGTCCTGTTGTTAAAGTTAGTGAAAGTGCTGATAGAAAATCAGAGAAGAAGATGAATGAAAAATTAAGGTTGTTGTCATTAAAATGCTTAAAAAGGAAAAGACGACTAAACCTAATTAGTAAGCTATGTGCTTACTCACTCAATTGTGTCTGACTCTTTGCCATCCCATGGACTATAGCCTACCAGGCTCCACTGTCCATGGTGATTCTCCAGGCAAGAATCCTGCATTAGGTTGCCATGCCCTCCTCCAGGGGATCTTCCCAACCCAGGGATTGAACCCAAGTCTTCTGCATTGCATGTGGATTCTTCACTGTCTGAGCCACCATGGAAGCCCAGGAAGCTACAGGTTGTGGTATTAATTCAAGTTATATCATTTTTTATAATTATGTTAGTGGTTTAATATAATAGAATAATGATTTTTAACATTGGAGACGGTTGAGATTTTGTATGTAATCAGTGCTGTAAGTGTTTGATAGTATTACTAACAGGGATAAGCCTAGTGCAAAGTTTATCTTTGCTTATGGATCAAATCCAGATTTCACATCCTAGTATTCATTTTGCTCCTAATTCTCCCCCAGTCCCTAAGCCTTATCATTTTATAAGCTTAAACTGCCTTTGTTTGCTTCCCATAGTCAAACTAACCTGCTATTGTTATATACAGTTGGTTTCACTTACGCTCACCTAATTGCCTTTATACATGCTATTCTGTTTGAAATTCTTTTCTCCTGCTAATAACCTGTGCCTTTCAGTATCTGATTGGAAAATCATTACTTCAGTGTCTTTCTTACTTGATGCCATCTCCTCTACTCCACATATTTTTTGTAATGAATTTACCTAAAAAGAAGAAAAGACTTTTCCCTTTTGTCCAAGTTGTTTAACTTAAAAGTTGGTCTTCATCTAAAAATTTAACTGAAGCCTGTACAAATATTTTGGTAGTGACTAATAGGTGGAGTCCTTTTATTTCCTGCCTGTATAGATTTCTTTGGAAGACAAGGTGGTAATTATACAAAGAAATGTTCAAAGAACTGTTTGGATGGTAATTTGATTTATTGGGTGACATTTCATCATGTTATGATAAATAAACAAAGAATACTGTCAAAACACATATTTCCAGTGTAATTCTAACCTGTTTCTGATTTCTCTGTCCTCCATCTCTGTATTATTGTCCTTATATCTGTACTATTAGGTCCTAAACCTTATACTGCCTTATAGTATGCTTTTCTTGTACATGCAATTAGTCTTGTTCCTCCAGCTACATTGTATACTATTTTAGAATAGGAAATGCAATCTCTTATGCTATGTGAGAGCCTATAAATTCTAAATAAATTTTTGTGAATTAATGGATGAATGGCCAACCACTCCAGTATTTTTGCCTGGAGAATCCCCATGGACAGAAGAACTTGGTGGGCTACAGTCCATGGGGTTGCAAAGAGTCAGGCACCACTGAGTGACTAAACAATAGATGAATAGGCGTATCACGTCAGATATGCTAAGAGAAAATAAGAATAGTTTTCCAGTTAGCTGATCTCTGTGGTAAGTGAAGAGAGTCAAGTTGGACTTAAACATACATTACAATGTATTGCTTTCCTAAGTTTTGGTAAAATGCCTGTATTCTTCTTATTTAAAATAGAGGACTTGGCTATCCCATATCAACCAGAACCAGACCCAGAGACATTAGTTAATCGGAGTCTGAAAGTGTAGTGTTAGTCACTCATGTGTGCATGCTCCGTCGCTTCAGTTGTGTCCAACTCTTTGTGACCCCATGAACTGTGTAGGCTGCCAGGTTCCTCTGTCCATGGGACTCTCCAGGCAAGAATACTGGAGTGGGTTACCATGCCCTTCTCCAGGGGATCTTCCTGACCCAGGGATCAAACCTGGGTCTCTGAGCATTGCAGACGGAGTCTTTACCATCTGAGCCACCAGGGAAGCCCAACAGGAATCTTAATCATGTCCTAAAAAAAGTTTCTAGAAAAGGTTAATTTTTTTCTTTAAAATAGTACTTTTCTTATGTTTCATATATCATACCCCAAGCAAACGTGCATCCCTGGTAGCTCAGCTGATAAAGAATCCACCTGCAGTGTATGAGACCCTGGTTTGATTCCTGGGTCGAGAAGATTCCCTAGAGAAGGGATAGGCTACCCTCTCCAGTATTCTTGGGCTTCCCTGGTGGCTCATACTGTAAAGAATCCGCCTGCAATGCGGGAGAGCTGGGTTCTGTCCCTGGGTCGGAAAGATTTCCTGGAGGAGGACATGGCAACCCACTCCAGGATTCTTGCCTAGTGAATCCGCATGGACAGAGGAGCCTGGTGGGCTACAATCCATGGAGTTGCAAAAAGTCAGACACGACTAAGAGACTAAACACAGCACAGCACCCCAAGTAAACAATATGATACATTTAAAATATGAAGCAAAGTAATCACAACACAAACTTTAGTTTTATAACCTAAGCAGCTGTATTTGTTTAAAATGCCCTGTGGGGTTTTGTTTTTCCCATCTTTCTAAGTTGTTGGAAATTTTCTGAGTTCTTCCCTTGTTTCTGAAAACGTAAAACTTTCTCACTACTGAGTGCAAAAGGACCTTTCTGTTCACAAATTGGCACCCATGATTTTAAATTCACAGCATGCATTTTTCAACCCCACCTGCTATTGCCTTCATCCTGTCCATTCAGGCAGCTGGTAGTCACATTCAGAAGTCAGGATTATGGCTCCTCTCTTTCCAATATTGAAGATATTAACTACAGATTAGCAGTAGTTAAAACCAGGAGTGCTCAATCGAATTCTTTGTGGTGTTTAAAACAAAAACAAAACCCCAAGTCAAGAACTACCCCTGGGAGACTGAGGTTCTGTAGACCTGAATTGGGTCCCAGGTGATTCCAATGCACATCTTTAAAACAAGAACCATTAGCTAATATTTCCCAGTCTTCACCACCAGGGAAACCAAATAAAAAACATGTATTAAAGAAGCAATGATTTCCATATTTTTAAAATTAGCATAGGTAGGGAGATAGAATTTTAAATATGTGACTGAAGTCAAGGTTTGTTAAATCAGTGTGAGGGAACTGAGTTCATATAATTTTAGCTTAAACAACGGAACAACCAAACAGAATTCCTGATGCTTTAATCAGGCTGTGTAGTCTTGTACTGGCTAAATATATGATCACCATTAATTTTTCTGAAATATTGAAGGCAGCTCATGAGCCCTTCAATACCTGTCTGGATATCTGGTAGAGAAGGAGAGAAACATGAGTGAGAGATAATAGAGAGTGTGTTGATGCCTAGGCACACACAACTGCACAGTTCAAGAGCGAAGCTAGAGAGTGCCTCTCGGGACACAAAGGAAGCTGGGAATTTTGGCTTTCCAGTGGCATCCTCTCTAAATGGAAAAGGAAGAGGAAAAAGGGGCTAATGCTTATTGAGTGCTCATTATGTACCAAAAACTGTATTAAGGACAGTTTGTTTTTTATCTCTTCAGAAGCCCTACGAAATTGGATGTTAAGACTGATTCAGGGATGAAGAGACACATCCTCAGTTAGATATAAGATGGCTTGCCTAAGGTCATTGAGCTGGTCAGTGACTGAGCAAGAATGAAAAACCAAGATTCTTTGATTCTGTATCCGATGTTCTTTCCTGTATACCACTCTGTCTTCTAAATGCACTTCCTGCCATGGTCCAGTTTTTTAGAAGTCGTGTAGGACCCTGGCTCATCTCTCTGGTCTTTGTTTATCATTGGTTCATTATTTGTGAAGTATTAGGGAACCTTATAAACAATACTCTATGAATGCTTGCATGTTTTAGTTCTTCAGAGCCTAAGATCTGAGTATACTGTAAAAGCAAAGAGCTATTGGGATCCTAAGGCTCAGTGTGTGTGTACTTAGTTTCTCAGTCGTATCTGACTCTTTGCGACCCTATGTAGCCCGCCAGGCTCCTCTGTCCATAGGGATTCACCAGGCAAGAATACTAGAGTGGGTTGCCATGCCCTCCTCCAGGGGACCTTCCCAACCCAGGGATAGAACCCAGGTCTCCCGCATTGCGGGCGGATTCTTTACCAGCTGAGCCATGAGGGAAGCTCAAATATACTGGAGTGGGCCTATCTCTTCTCCAGCGGATCTTCCCAGCCCAGGAATTGAACTGGGGTCTCCTGCATTGCAGGTGGATTCTTCACCTGCTGAGCTATCGGGGAAGCCCAAGTTCCCCCAAGGTCATTCTTTAAAATTATTTTTGCATATGGAACTTTTGCCTCTCCCTCAGCTCTCCGTTTCCTCCTTTGTACAATGAAGTGATTAGACTAGAGCAGAAGTTCTTCAAGGACACCAATAGATCAGTAAATGGGAATCACTTGAGGGCTGGTTGCTGGGCCCACCTGAGAGTTTCTGATTCAGAAGACTCATCAAGAGGCCTGGGGATTTGCCTTTCTCTGAGTTCCAGGTTGCTGCTGAAGCACCATCATGGGACCACACTTTGAGAGTCACTGGGGGAGATGATCCATAAAGGCTCTTCCAGCTCTAAACTTTGTGACTCAACTCGTCAATTTCCTGGACTTCTTGGAAGATAGCTATATCTTCCACTTTGAAGATGTAAGCCTTGAATCTCTACTTTATTTAATTGTGTGTGATGCCCTTTCTAGTAGTACTGCAAGTCCTTTTCCCTTAGAAAGTATTTCCCTCTGCCTCCCCTATTCTTTGTGTACTGCCAAATAGAATGTTTGTTTAACTAATGTTAGTGCAGAGCATTTACAGAGCTGCCCTTTGGGGAAATTTAAATGAAATTTTAAAGTATCATTAAGAATGCAAACAATAAATTCTTTGATTAGCTGTAGGCATCTTTACATTGGGATGACTGAAAAAGGTTCTAGTTAATTAGAAGTAATTTGTTAGAAACCTGAATCCTCTTTTTTTCTTTCTCAGATTAAAACTCAGTTCCCAGCTGGATGCTTATAAGTGCAGGAAATGTAATTGTCAGATGATTAATTGCAAAAGATAGATAATTAGAGTTCATATGATGTGTCAAATATGGGTAACCTAGAGATTGACTACATGTTGAAAGAGAACAGCTAAAATCTGTTGTGCATTGTGCCTATCTATGGGTGATTGACCTTTACCACCAGAGCTTGAAGAAAGGATTAGGTAAAAAGAGTAGTTGCCTAAACCTTTCCTTTTATTTTATTTTGTTTTTTCCCATTTTGGGTAAATTCTTTATAATGAAAATTACTAGAAAAGAATTCCCATTATCTGAAATCAGGCTTAGATGATTGAGCTGTTGCTGAATTACCTTTTCTAATGTCAGATAAAGGATTTGGGATTTGTAGCTGTATTTTAATACCGTATGTATTTTTCAACTCCATTAAACCTATCTTAAATATTTCTTTCCCTAGTTGTAATGAATAGTTTTTATTTTCTAAAAATAGTGACCTCGTCTTATCTCCTTTGAAGTTAGTATCTCTTGTTCCTGGAAATTCAGTGTTTTCACTGTAAGCCACTGGACTCTAAGATGGAGCAGTTTTGCATTAAAAAAAATGTACTTATGATATTTCTTTTAAAAACATCCATCAAAAAAATTAACGAGTTGGAGAAAAGGACTTACAGCCTGTCAGTAATTAAATTAGCCATCTCTATTGTGGCTCACCTGTTGGTTTATTTGAAATTACAGTGAAATTAATAAAGACTAGATTTTTTTCCTGTATTTGTAACTGGGACTCTCTCCATCTTCTAAACTTTGTATTTTTGCTGAAGAGTTTTTCAGCTCTCAGAAATACTGCTTTACAGATTCAGCTAATGACCCAAATCCAGCTTGTTTGTTGTGTAGGAGTTGTATTAAAATAACTCACTGTATGAGTATTGTCATTAATGATATTCTCATTTTGATAATGGGGCTGCAGATTCTTAGTCTATAGTCCTTGGGGAGATGCTACAATTTTTTTTTTAACTAAGTATTGTTCTGGCTCCTTTCCTTGATTGGCCCAGAAATAGCAATCAGCTGGGGAGCAGGATGACATGCCTCTTAGCGATCCCTTTGATCTTTGAGATGAGTATCAACATTGTATGCTTCCTAATGGAAGTGTAATTTAATGAAATCTATTGGGTAAACATACTTCAGATGTTCAAAGGAGGTGACAAAATTTTTGCTGGCAGCCAGGACCTGGCGGCTTTCCAGCTTGCCTCTAGCTGCTATGCATATAGCATTGAGAAAGGCACTTAAAATAGGAACATAAAGTATTATTTTCATTGTGTTTCAACCTCCCCCCCCACCTGCCCTCCCCTACCAGTTTCTTTCCCTCAGGATTATTTTTGTGGTATTTCTGGGAGGACCCTTTGACATATAACCTTTCGTAGTATAAAGTAGAATGTGAGATTTGATCTTTTTATGTGTTTTTTTGTTTGTTTGTTTTATTTTATGACACCAAGAGTAGTATATTAGGTGTATGGCACCAGAGTCACCAGAAGTTGTAGGCATGAGACTTAACATAGAACATCCTAGAGGGAAAAAGGCACATATTTCAGTACTGGTTGATTAAATTAAACATCTATTTTTGGGAGGAGATGAGAGAGCACTTTTAACAATCCTTGAGGAAGTGATGGAAATAGACAAAGACATCAGGAGTCAGGGGACCTGGCTAATCTCGGCTATGTCACTTTCTAGCTGTGCTGTTCAGAGCCAGTCACTTTCTCTGGGCCTCAGTTTCCTTAGCTGTAAAATGAATAGATTGAGTTAGGTAATTCCAAAGATCATTTTCAACTCTGAGGTTTTATAATTCTTTTTAAAACTGAATATCAGTACCATCCAATAAAAATATTATGGCAGCTACATGTGTAATTTTAAATTTCCTATTAACCACATTTTTTTAAGAAAGCAGAACGAAAGAGGCAAAATTAATTTAATAATGTATTCTATTTGACCCAGTAGATCCAAACAAAATATTATCATTTCAGTATGTAATAAGTTTTAAAAATTATTAATGGGCTATTTTACTTTCTTTTTTTCTTTCTAAGTCTTCAAAAGGCAGTGCGTATCGTACGTTAGTGTATTTCAGCTCTGACTATCCATATTTCAAGTGCTCAGTAATCACATATGGCTGGTTGCTACTGAATTGGACAGCAGCTCTATATGCTACAATCCAACTATTCTAAACCACATTCCCAGGAGACAGTTGGGCATGAAAGTAAAGGTTCTGAGGCCTCTACCTCTTCCACTAAACCAATGGTTCTCAACTTTGGTTGTACCACCCAGGGAGCTTTAGAAAGCTGGATCACCTGGATCCATCAGCTTTAGAAAGCTGCTGCCTGAGATCATCTTGCCCTAGGTGCAGCCAGGGCATAGGGATTTTTTTAAAGCTTCCCAAATGATTCCAATGTTCAGTCCAGGTTGAGAACTTCTGCACTAGCCATAATGCCCTTAAATTCAGCTGTGTCGTATTTCATAGACTCTCCACCATCAAGGAAGCCTCTGTAACCTCCAGCTTCACCTTCTCTACCCTACTTTCTTGATAATAAGGAGAATATAGGATCCTTAGATAAGATCCAAAATGTTGACACTCAGTATTCCATGCCAGGCTGAATGAAACACAAGCTGGACTCAAGATTGCCGGGAGAAATATCAATTATCTCAGATATGCAGATGACACACCCTTATGGCAGAAAAAGAAGAGAAACTAAAGAGCCTCTTGATGAAGGTAAAAGTGGAGAGTGAAAAAGCTGGCTTAAAACTCAACATACAAAAAACTAAGATCATGGCATTTCGTCCCATCAGTTCAGTTCAATTCAGTCGCTCAGTCGTGTCCGACTCTGCGACCCCATGAACTGCAGCAGGTCAGGCCTCCCTGTCCATCACCAACTCCCAGAGTTTACTCAGACTCATGTCCATTGAGTCGGTAATGCCAACCAACCATCTCATCCTCTGTTGTCCCCTTGTCCTCCTGCCCTCAATCTTTCCCAGCAGCAGGGTCTTTTCACATGAGTCAGCTCTTCACATCAGGTGGCCAAAGTATTGGAGTTTCAGCTTCAACATCAATCCTTCCAATGAACACCCAGGACTGATCTCCTTTAGGATGGACTGGTTGGATCTCCTTGCAGTCCAAGGGACTCTCAAGAGTCTTCTCCAACACCACAGTTCAAAAGCATCAATTTCAGCACTTGGCTTTCTTTATAGTCCAACTGTCACACCCATACATGACTACTGGAAAAACCATAGCCTTGACTAGACGGATCTTTGTTGACAAAGTAATGTCTCTGCCTTTTAATATGCTGTCTAGGTTGGTCATAACTTTCCTTCCAAGTAGTAAGCGTCCCATCACTTCATGGCAAATAGATAGGGAAACAATGGAAACAGTGACAGACCTTATTTTCTTGGGCTCCAAAATCATTGCAGATGGTGACTGCAGCCATGAAATTAAAAGACACTTGCTCCTTGGAAGAAAAGCTATGCAAACCTAGACAGCATACTGGAAAGCAGAGACATTACTTTGCCAACAAAGGTCAGTCTAGTCCAAGCTATGGTTTTTCCAGTAGTTATGTATGGATGTGAGTTGGACTATAAAGAAAACTGAGCACCGAGAAATTGATGCTTTTGAACTGTGGTGTTGGAGAAGACTCTTGAGAGTCCCTTGGACTGCAAAGATATCAAATCAGTCAATCCTAAAGGAAATCAACCCTGAATATTCATTGGAAGGACTGATACTGAGGCTGAAGCTCCAATACTTTGGCCACCTGATGCGAAGAGCCGACTCATTGAAAAAGACGCTGATGCTGGGAAAGATTGAAGGCAGGAGGAGAAGGGGACGACAGAGGATGAGATGTTTGAATGGCATCACTGACTTAACAGAAATGAGTTTGAGCAAGCTCCGGGAGATGGTGAAGGACAGGGAGGCCTGACCTGCTGCAGTTCATGGGGTCACAAAGAGTTGGACATGACTAAGCAACTGAACAACAACAGTATATGCCATAAATTAAGGGACTTATAGATTTTATTTCTGACATAAAATATATTAAAGAGTGTGGACATTGAAGGAGTTTCAGAACAATAACAAGAATGAAAAATCATGTCAGTTTTAAGAGTAGCCTTTGACATATAAAGACTAAATCTTTGATGAAGCCATCTAATGGGTATGTAATGACATCTCATTGTACTTCTCATATGCATTTCCCTAATGACTATTGGTGTCGAGCATCTCTTTACATGCTTATTAGACGCATATATCTTTGGTGAATTGTCTGTTCTTTAACCCATTTTTTAATTAGATTGTCTTCTTATGATTGAGATTTCATGTATTCTGGATGCAAGTCCTTTATCAGATATGTGGTTTGCAGATATTTTCTCCAAGTGTGTGGCTTGTCTTTTCACTTTCTTAATGATGTCATTTGAAGTACAAAAGTTTTACATTTTGAGAGCTTAATCTATTAATTTTTTTTTAATGGATTGTGCTTTCTGTAATGTATCTCACAAATTTCTTCCCAACAACCCAATGATACAAAACTTTTCTTCTAGAAATTTTAGGGTTCGGTTGTTTCTAGGTCTATGATTATTTTAAATTAATTTTTTTCATATGGCATGAAGTAAAGTATCTCAGTTATCTATTTACTTATTTTTATATATGGATATCCAATTCGTCCAGCACTATTTGTTGAAAAGACCTATCTTTCCCCCACTGAATTCCCTTGGCACTTCTGTGGAAATCAGATAACCATAATGTAAGAGTTTATTTTTAGATTCTCAATTCTGTTTCAGTGATTTATATGTCTATGTTTATGCTGGTAGCACAGTGTCCTGATTACTGTAGTTTTACAGTAAGTTTTGGGGCTTCCCTGATAGCTCAGTTTGTAAAGAATCCACCTGCAATGTAGGAGACCCAGATTTGATTCCTGGGTCGGGAAGATCTGCTGGAGAAGGGATAGGCTACCCACTCCAGTATTCTTGGGCTTCCCTTGTGGCTCAGCTGGTAAAGAATCTGCATTCAATGCAGGAGACCTGGGTTTGATCCCCAGGTTGGGAAGATCCCCTGAAGAGGGGAAAAGCTACCCAATCCAATATTCTGGCCTGGAGAATTCCATGGACTGTATAGTCCATGGGGTTCGCAAAAAGTCACACAGGACTGAGCGACTTTCACTTTCACTGTAAGTTTCCAAATCATAGTGTAGGTTCTACAACTTTGTTCTTTTTTAAAAAAAATTCTAGATTCTTGTCATTTCCATTTAACTTTATGAAATAGCTTGTCAATTTCTATGAAAAAAATATGCTGAGATTTTTGATGGGGATTCATTGAATAGAATCAATGTGGATCTATATGGGGGAAATTGCAATGTTAACAATATTAAGTCTTCCAATCCATTGATTTGTTTGTCCTTTAATTTCTCTCAGCAGCAATTTATAGTTTTTAGTGTGTGGTTCTTGTACTTCTTTTATGAAATTTATAGTGTGTGGTTCTTATACTTCTTTTATGAAATTTATTTCTAAATATTTTATTATTTATGATGCTGTTGTGAATGAATATCTTTATTAATTTTTGGTTTGTTTGTTGTTAGTGCATAGAAATACATTTGATTTTTGTGTATTAATCTTGTATCATGCAACCTTGCTAAACTTGCCTACTAATTCAAGGAGTTTTCTTTGTAGTTCTTTTGAATTTAATACATAAAAGGTCATATCAACTGTGAATAAAGACAGTTTTGCTTCTTTGCAGTATGTATCCCTTTAATGTTAATTGTTTATTTTCCTTTTTGTGCTGGCTAAAACCTTCACTACTGTTTTGACTAGAAGTAGTGAGAATGGATTTCCTTGCCTTGTTCACTTTTTGAGGGGACACATTCATATTTTTTACCATTAGATTGATGTTCAGTCAGTTTAGTTCAGTCGCTCAGTCATGTCCAACTCTGCGACCCCATGGACTGCCGCAGGTCAGGCCTCCCTGTCCATCACCAACTCCCAGAATTTACTCAAACTCATGTCCATAGATTCTGTGATGCTATCCAACCATCTCATCCTCTGTCGTCCCCTTCTCCTCCTGCCTTCAGTCTTTCCCAGCATCAGGGTCTTTTCAAATGAGCTCAGTTCTTCGAATCAGGTGGCTGAAGTATTGGAGTTTCAGCTTCAGCATTAGTCCTTCCAATGAATATTCAGGACTGATTTCTTCTAGGATTGACTAGTTTGATCTCCTTGAATTCCAAGGGACTCTCAAGAGTTTTCTCCAATACCACAGTTCAAAAGCATCAATTCTAAGGCACTCAGCATTCTTTATAGTCCAACTCTCACATCCATACATGACTACTGGAAAAAACCATAGCTTTGACTAGATGGGCCTTTGTTGGCAAAGTAATGTCTCTGCCTTTTAATATGTTGTCTAGTTCTAACTGTTGCTTCCTGACCTGCATACAGATTGACATTAGCTGAGATGTTTTATAAATGTCCTTTATCAGGTAGAGGATTTTTCCTTTTAATCCTAGTTTGTTTTCAGTCTATATGATGGATAATGGATTTTGTCAGATGCTATTTCTGTGTCTCACACCACCCTTATGGTAGAAAGTGAAGAGAAACTAAAGAGCCTCCTGATTAAAGTGAAAGAGGAGAGTGAAAAAGCTGACTTAAAACTCAGCATTTAAAAAACTAAGATCATGGCATCTCATCCTATCACTTCACGGCAAATAAATGGGGAAACAGTGGAAACAGTGACAGACTTTATTTTCTTGGGTTCCAAAATCACTGCACATGGTGATTGCAGCCATGAAATTAAGAGACGTTTTGCCCCTTGGAAGCAAAGCTATGACCAACCTAGACAGCATATTAAAAAGCAGAGACATTGCTTTGCCGACAAAGGTCCATCTAGTCAAAGCTTTGGTTTTTGCAGTAGTCATATATGGATGTGAGAGTTGGACTATAAAGAAAACTGAGTGCCAAAGAATTGATGCTTTTGAACTGTGGTGCTGGAGAAGACTCTTGAGAGTCCCTTGGACTGCAAGGAGATCCAACCAGTCCATCCTAAAGGAAATCAGTCCTGAATATTCATTGGAAGGACTGATGCTGAAGCTGAAACATAATAGGTTGGCCACCTGATGTGAAGAACTGACTCATTTGAAAAGACCCTGATGCTGGGAAAGATTGAAGGCAGGAGGAGAAGGGGACAACAGAGGATGAGATGGTTGGATGGCCATCACCGACTTGATGAACATAAGTTTGAGCAAGCTCTGGGAGTTGGTGATGGACAGGGAAGCCTGACATGCTGCAGTTCATGGGGTCACAAAGAGTCGGACACAACTGATTGACTGAACTGAACTGATTTCTGTGTTTGTTGAGATGGTCATGTAATTTTTGTCCTTTATTGTATCTATGTGATCAGTTATTTTAATTGAATTTTAGATGTTAAATAAGTCTTATATTCCTAGTATAAATCCCACTTTATTATAGTGTATAATCTATTGTATATGTTGCTAGATTTGGTTTACTAATATTGTGTTAAGGACTTTTACATTTATATTTATGAAAGCTACTGTTCTATTGTTTTCTTATCAAATCTTTGTCTAGTTTACACTACAGTAGTACTGGTCTCATAGAATAGGTGGGAACTGTTTCTTCCTATATTTTCTAAATGTCTTAGTGTAGGTTGTTTATTTCTCCTTTAAATGGTTTTTAAAGTTAATTTTTATTGGAATATAATTGCTTTACAATGTTGTGTTAGTTTCTTGCTGTATAGCAAAGTGAATCAGTTATACATATAGCCACTCTCTTTTACATTTCCTTTCCATTTAGGTCACTACAGAGCACTGAGTTGAGTTCCCTGTGCTATATAGTCAGTTCTCGTTAGTTACCTATTTTATAAATAATAGTGTATATATTGTCAGTCCCAATCTCCCAATTCATCTCACCCTTCTTCCCCACCTTGGTAACCTTAAGTTTGCTTTCTACATCTGTGAATCTGTTTCTCCTTTGCAAATAAGTTCATCGCTACCATTTTTCTAGATTCTACATATAAGCAATATTATATTTGTTTTTCTCTTTCTGACTTACTTAGCTCTGTATAACAGTCTCCAGTTCCATCCATATCTCTGCAAATGGCAGTGTTCCATTCTTTTTTATGGGTGAGTAATATTCTATTGTATGGATGTACCACATCTTCTTTATCCATTTCTCTGTTGATGGACATTTAGGTTGCTTCCACACTGGGCTTCCCTGGTGGCTCGATGGTAAAGAATCTGCCTGCCAATGTAGGAGATTTGGCTTTGATTCCTGGGTCAGGAAGATCCCCTGGAGAAGCCAATGGCAACCCACTCCAGTATTCTTACCTGGGAAATCCCATGGACAGAGGATCTTGGTGGGATGTAGTCCATGAAGTCACAAAAGAGTCAAAGAGGGCTTAGCGACTAAATAACAACAAATGCCCTGGCTATTGTAAATAGTGCTGCAGTGAACATCAGGGTGCATGTGGTTCTCTTTGGATATATGTCTGGGAGTAGGATTTCTGGATCGTATGGTAGCTCTAGTTTTAGGTTTATTTTGTCTTTTTTTAGATCTCCCTTAAGTGTTTGATAGAATTCATAAGGCAATGAGGGACTGGGCTGCTTTTCCTTGTACAGAGATTGTTTTACTAATTTAATTTCTTTACTTGTCATCAGTCTATTCTAGTTCCATTTCTTTTTGATTCAGCTTTTATAAGTTATGTCTAACAATTTTCCCATTTCATCTAAATCCTCTAATTTGTTAGTATAAATTCTTCATAATATTTCCCTGTAATCCTTTCAGTTTCTGTAGGGTTTGTGACAGTGTCTCATCTTTCATTTTGGAATTTTATATCTTCTTTTTTCTTAATCAGTCTAACTAAAAGTTTGTCAAACTTTTTGGATTTCTTTTAAAAACCAAACTTTGGCTTCTTTGATTTTCTTAATTATTTTTCTGTTTTCTATTTCATTGATTTCTGTTCTGACCTTAATTATTTCCTTTCTTTTACTTTAGGTATCATTTGCTTCTTTCTTTCCAGTTTCTTTAAGTGACGGGTTAGATAATTGATTTTAGGCCCCTCTTCATTTCTAAGGTAAATATTTAAAGCTCTAAATTTCCTTCTACCAGCTTTTTTAAAAAAATGTAAACTCTTGACATTTTCTATATTATATTCCATATTAATATTGGTAAACTAAAATAAAATTTGAAAATAGACCTAGAAAGCTAATAATGAGAACCTTTTTACCCCTAATACTGAGTCAAATGCTCTTAAGAGCCCAGTGATTTTTCAAGATATATGAAATGCACAAACTGGTAGAGGGGTTTCTTTCTTGGTGCAGGGAAGAGGCCTGTTTGTTCTGCCACAGTGCTTTTGCCTTAAAAACCTTAGCCAAATAATAGTGACCACCTGCTAATAGTCCATTTCACTGAAGGGAATAATTCAGCAAAGTCTTTTTTTTTTCTTTAACCTAAAAGAAGTTCCTCTTCAACTCTTAATTTTGAAAGTTTTCAAGCATACAGCAAAGTTGGAAGAAGAGTGCAGTAATCACCTGTACATGTGTGTGTGTGCTGTTGCTTCAGTTGTGTCTGACTCTTTGTGACCCTGTGGACTGTAGCCCTCCAGGCTCCTCTGTCCATGGGATTCTCCAGGCAAGAATACTGAAGTGGGTCGCCATTCCCTCCTCCAGGGGATCTTCCTGATCCAGGTATCGAACCTTCATCTTAAGTCTCCTGCATTAGCAGACAGGTTCTTTACCACCAGTGCCACCTGGGAAGCCCAGTTACCTCTATACCTCTACTTAAATTTAGGAATAACTGCTAATACTTTCCTTCATTTGCTTCTCTGTCTCTTTCAAACATACTTTAATTTAAGTTGTGTGTATTTCTGAAGGAATCAAGCATGAACTCCCAAGTTTGTAGCTTGAATAACTAAGTTTTTCAGTGGAAACACTGAGTTGGGGAAGATTTGTGAGGAACATACTTTTTATTTCTTTGTTTTGTGGGAGAATGGCGGTTGTAGGAACAATAATTTACTCTCACATGTTTAAAATTTGGGATAGCTATCCCAGTGAAGAACATCCCAGTGGGAAAATTAAATACCCAGTTAGATATATCAAGTTTGAGTTCTGAGGTGAAATTGAGTTAGATCTATTTTGACATTAGCATACAGATATATTTAAACCTTTAGAAATTAATAAGACGTAGAGAAGAAAGTGTCAGAAGAGGGTTCTTGACCAAGTTGACAGGAATTATAGCAAGTAGAGATGGTTTGAATTGAATTAGAAAAAGAAAGCTACTAGTGAGGTAGAAGCAAAGCCGGATCATTTCTACAGAAGACTATTTAAAGGAAGAGGGTCTTTGAGCAAAGTTGACTGAATACTGTTAAGAAGTTACATAAAATGAAGGCATAGAAAAGTGTCCACTAGACTGTCTGTGTGACACTGTTGACAACTTGACTAGAACCTATATAGGTTGAGAGGCAGGAACTAGGATTCAGCAAGTATCTTTAAATCTTGGCTTGGTTACTCACAACCATTGTTATTGAATTATTTATATATGAAGGTCAGGAAGATCCCCCAGAGAAGGGCACCGCAACCCACTGCAGTATTCTTGCCTGGAGAATCCCATGGACAGGGGGAGCCTGGCAGGCTACAGTCCATAGCGTCCCAAAGAGTCAGACATGACTGAAACAAATTAGCACATAGCCCACATCATTAAAGTAAAATTATTACTCTATTAAACAAATTCAGTGTTAAATTCATTTCACTTAAGCAGACATTTATTAACTGCCATTTTTAAGTCATTTAAATGATAATGCAGATGTGTTCTGGCAAATTGAACAGTACAATTTTTTGGTCACTGAGGTCCTGGCTGTTCCGCTGACAGAGAACTATTTCAGCTAAGAACTTTAGTTTATTCTGAATATTTGGGTAGAGCACTTAAATGTGATCCTGATCACTTACAAAGTTTTTTCAGTATTTACATTTCTTTTATTTCCAACCAATACAGCTGCCAGTTGGACCAATGATTAAAATAAGTTGCCTTAGAATAATAATAATAAACTTGTTGGTTATTCTTTCTTCAGCAATAGAAGGAGGGGGATAGTAAAAGAAAGGAAACATTTGAGTAATGCGATTGGATTGGTTATATAAAATGATTTATTTTAGAAGCTTTGCCTGGTTTTAAGTTCTTACTCTGATTTTCATTAGCTATTTGAACTTGGGCAAGTTACTTATTTATATATACAGATGTAAGTTTAATATATATGTAAATGTAAAACATATATGTGTATACACAGAGAGCTCTTAGAATAATGCCTGATACACAGTAAGCTCAAAAAATAGATTAACCGTTATTTTTTAACACAAATTATGTTGATTTTTAACTAACTTCTGCTCAGTTCCAAAGTAAAGCATTATTTAAATCAGGCCAAAATCCCCAAAAGAGAATTTCTTTGACATAAGATTGTTCTCAGTTGTATAACCACATGTCTAATGAGTGACATGATCTAATTATTGAGCCACAAGAGTGTAACAGAATTATGTTTGCCAGCTCTAGAAAGTAGATCTACATGAATATGTAAATAGCTTAAAGTTTATCTCTAATATGGATTCTCATATAAACTAGTGCCAGTTTTATATGTGGAAAGAGGTGAAAGATAATTGATTACCCTCTCCTAAAATTTCTGGCTCTTAAAGCAAATCATACCATCATTTTCAATCTCTTACTGTTTATATTAAGGGATGTGAAATAATATAATAGATCATCCCTCAGTAATTTCCATTTTGATACAGAATAGTTCCTCTTCTTTGGTATGTCCTTCCCCCATGGATTATACACTATATATAAATGCTTTCTGTGCAAGCATTCAGAGTAAACTCGGGTTCTTAGCTATACCCAGTCTTTTTCACTAGCACAGTCAGGTTTATACTGACCAGAGAATTGCTCTTCCTATTTCATTAGACCATAATTTGCCTTTCCTTTAGGAGGTTGGGTTAAGTTTTTCTCAAAGAGCCTTCTAATTCTGAAGTACTATTATTGTATAATTTATAAAATATTAATGATGTTGAGATTTTACCCTGCAAAACCCTTAAAGGTGGTTTATTTTGCTTCAAAATGGGTACTTTCCCTCTTATTTGATCTACCTATACAGTTTCCAAGCACACGATAAACTAACCTGCCCACTACCAACTGCAAAAACTACACAATACTTTTGTGAAATCTTTTTAGGAAAACGTTATGGAATATACTGTGGCTATTTACAGGAGCAAAATGACAGTAATTTATGAATATATTTAAACTAGACAGAAAAGAATAAATAAAGCTTGTGGGATACATTCATCCCAGTTGCCTCATTTTTGAGTTATTCATATGGTACTCAAGTTAAATAAAGATTGAGTAGACCTTGGTTTGCAGTTGGAGTTTTAACCACCATTTTTTTTTCTCTCATGTGACTTCCAAAGGCTACCTTATCATATGTTCAGATGAACAATTTTCTTAGAAATGCTGTTGCTTCAAGTTTTAGGTGTTTTATGCAGGTAACCTGTCACTTTAATAAATGTCTTTCCTAAGTGTCTCTATGTGAATTATTCTATTTTCACCATTGGGACTAAAATGTTATCCAGTAGAGTTTTGTCCAAAGAGAATGGAGTGAAGATGTTGGTACAATCAATCATTCATCTGCTAGATGTCAGCAAAGGTTTCAAGTAAATGAAGAAATAACCAGGCTTTGGGAAAAGTGGCTTTATCTTGTCTCTATACTGTACAAATATTCCAACATTTAGATAAAGGGGGATATTGCCTTTTTTAAAAAATGTATAAGGAAGAGTTCAGGTGTTTAACTGTTTTATGGTGCTCCCATCAGTGCTAGATAGCATACCTAACTTTATAAAGTCACACATGCTTTTGTTTCTGAGGGCTCTTTCCTATGTTTCTCTTGTCTTTTTTTTTTTAAATATCTATTTTCTTTTTACAAAATGTTTATTTATTTGGCAGCATCGGGTCTTAGTTGCCCATGTGGGATCTTCTATCTTCAGTGCAGCATGCAGACTTTTTTTTTAGTTGCAAGTATGTGGGGTCTAGTTCCCTGACCAGGAATCGAACCCAGGCCCCCTACATTGGGATCTTACGAGTCTTAGCCACTGGACCACCAGGAAAGTCCCTTACTTGTCTTCTTTGTATTACTTGATTCATTCCCATCTTCTTGAAACTAGTTTTCTTGACACCATACCACCTTTGTCTCTTCTTGGCTCTTTCAGTAGATTTTCAGGAGATTTCAGTAGATCTGTCTCCTTCAGTAAATTCTCTTTTTCTGTCCTTGCCTTAATTTCTGTGTTTTTAGGTCATTGTTGTTTTGACTTGTCATCCCAGTATTCTCTCTGGTTAATTTTATGAATTAACCAGAGAGAAGAAAAAGCTATGACAAACTTAGACAGCATATTAAGAAAAGCTATGACAAACTTAAACAGCATATTTAAAAGCAGAAACATTACTTCGCCGACAAAGGTCCGTCTAGTCAAAGCTATGGTTTTTCCGGTAGTCATGTATGGATGTGAGTTGGACCATAAGAAAGCTGAGCACCAAAGAATTGATGCTTTTGAACTGTGGTGTTGGAGCAGACTCTTGAGAATCTCTTGGACTGCAAGGAGATCAAAGCAGTCAATCCTAAAGGAAACCAGTCCTGAATATTCATTGGAAGGACTGATGCTAAAGCTGAAGCTCCAATACTTTGGCCACCTGACGTGGCAAACTGACTCATTGTAAAAGACCCTGATGCTGGGAAAGATTGAGGGCAGGAGAAGAAGGGGATAACAGAGGATGAGATGGTTGGATGGCCATCAAAGACTTGATGAACATGAGTTTGAGCAAGCTCTGGGAGTTGATGATGGACAGGGAAGCCTGACGGGCTGCAGTCCATGGGGTCACAAAGAGTTGATCTTGACTGAGTGACTGAACTGAACTGAATTTTATGAATGCTCACAGCTTCCACTAATGCCTATATCCCGATGACTTCAAAATCATATCTCTAGCCCAAACTTTCACATTGCACACTGTACCCTTTTTTCAGTTGTCCATTGCCCATATCCCAGTTCTATGGATATTCAAATACAGTGTTCTAACCTGAATTCATTAAACTTACTATCTTTATTCAAAATTGAATCCTTTTCCTATGTTCGTTACACTGGCTGATGCATATGTTGGTTATGCTGGTTAATACACCATCTACTCAGTTACCCATATGGGAAACCTGGGAGACATTTCAGACTTGTTTCTTTGCCTTAACCTCACATCTAATTGTCACTGAGTCCCCGGGATTCTACCTCCAGAATATCTCTCCCCTCCATTCTCACATGCTCTATTATTAATTGAGGGCCACCTGATTTCTCGCTTGACTTCTAATAACAAGCCTGATTTCTGCCTTCTGACCAGTCCTCCTTCCATCTGTTTTCCACTTGGAGTCTAGAGGAAACTTCCTACTAAAAAAACAAAAAACTAAATCTCATTAGGTCAAACTAATTTTTTGAGACTTTCCAGTACCTATGGGAAGTCAAATGTTTGTCAGCCAATCAGATCCAGCTAAAAGATTTCTTTTCCTATTCAGAGTTTTTGATCAGTATTTTGACATAGTTGGAGTACTATATTAATAGTTGTATTTTTCAGGAACTGTGTGATTTCATTACTAATTGGAAAAAAAGCTTTTCTTTTGGCTAGCTATCCTTTATTTCCCCCGAAATTGAGAACTTTGGCATCAAAGTTTATTTTTAAATTGAATACTAAGATTGTTTTTGTTGGTTGGGAATTATGAGTATCTTATTTTCTAAAATAATGCCTTAAGCAAAAATGTAGGTATTTCTTAAAAGGGATAATGCAAGAGTTTAAAGTAGTGTTGAGAAGTTTGTATGGGGGACCTTTAAGGTAGATATTACTTCAGTTTCTGTAATCTATATCCTCCAATTTCTACCAAATTTTCAGTGTCATTTTACAAATAAGAATAATGTGATTAGCCATCTGTGAAGTGGCAAAATATGTATCTGTACATGTTTCCTAAAATTCTTACTTTTTAAAAAATCTACTATATATGTTTTTACTTGTCCTAGATAAATCAGAGATTAGTATTTGCAGTTATATCTGTGACCATCTACTCAACAATCCCTACCCAAAAAAAAGAAAACTTAGTAAATCAAATGGAATTGAATGGTTAACCTTTGTGATAAATGTGGTAGAGTAGAAGGATGCCTACTTATGATTTTTACATGTGATGAATTTCTTATGAATATGACTGTCATCACGTCACACATTTTTAATCATTTTTCTAAAAGTAGGACAATATTTGTATACATTTCTTCATTTTCTTCCCAACTCCTGCTTGTGAACAGCATGGTCTTATCTTTATTAGCATTGGCTTCAGTCCCTGGAATCAAATGTCCACAGCTGGTCAGAAGAATGGCTGGTTTCTTCTTATACATATCTGTGGAGGCTTCCTCTGTGTCATGTGCTAAGTCGCTTCAGTTGTGACTGACTCTTTGTGACCCTATGGACTGTAGCCCTCCAAACTCCTCTGTCCATGGGATTCTCTGGGCAAGAATACTAGAGTGGGTTGCCATGCCCTCCTCCAGGTATTGAACCCTTGTCTCTTGCATCTTCTGCGTTGGTAGGCTGGTTCTTTACGAACAGCGCCACCTGGGACGCCCTGGAGGCTTCCTCTAGTCCCCCAGTAATGAGAACAGCCACGGGTCTCTTTTCTGTTATAAAAGGCCTATGGTTTTCTGGACTGTGTTTTACTTAGATGTCTGTTTCATCAGCTCTCTGATAGGTTTTTAAAAATTGTGATTTTTGTAGCTTCTCTAGCTTGTTTTGTTTGTTAAGGTGAAAGCAATGGTCTCTTGTGATTTTCTAAATTCTTTGGGAAGCAGAAGTCCTGTGTTAGTCTTTATGTAGCAGCATCTTCTCTGCTTCTCTGAACAAACTGTGTCCAGTAGTCTTTCTGCCAGTTTATACCTTCTCACCTGTCTCAAATGAGACATATAGATTTTGTGTTTCACAATGAGTCCGTCACCTTTATAAAGTGTATTTTAGTGGTGCTTTTTGAGCTCAGCTATGGGTGCATCCTCTTATCATCCTTCAGGCATTTTGTTGTCCAGTGGCTCTGCATGATCTCATCTGCTTTGGGACACCTCGCCTCATATGTTGGAATCTATGAATAATATCTGTTTTCTAGTTTTGCTGAGAATGGAGAATTCAGAGTATATTTGTTCTTGTTATTCACCCACCTACCCAAACCCAGAGTGGGAAGAGAGGGGGGAGTGATGACTTAGAGGGAACCTGTTAACTTGTGCAGCTCTGTGCTTATTGCAAGTCCCATTTAATCATGCCAACTAAGTGTTTGTCATTTCTTTTATGCAGCTATAAAGAAAGAGACTCAGAAAGGTTAGATATCTTCTCTTCAGTCACACAAAAAATAAATAGTAAAACTAGGATTTGGATCGTAGTTTAACTCATACTGTCAAGTGCTGATAATGAAGCACATTACCTTTGAAGCTTCTTTGTTATAGTACTGTCTGAATTCTTTTCAGAGTTTGGGATAACATCTATAAATATTTTCTCTGGGATCACATATATAAGTATTTGCTCTTCTAGAGACAGAAGAAATGGGTGAATGAGAGCCTAAAACCTCAGAGAACACTGAAGGTCAAAGCACAGAAAATCAAGTTCAAATATAAGTATAAAGAGTCAAAGGAAAGAAGACCAAAAAATGAAAGTCAAAATTGAGTCCCAAGGGCAAAGAAGAACTGGAATGAAATGGCAATCTGGTCTTCATAGTCAGAAGTTTGGGTGATAACGGGAAGCAGAACTGAAGTGGCTATGTTGGGCATATGTGTGTGGGACCTTCATAGAATAAAGAGCTGAGGTAGACAAACCCAGAGTTTTATGTGCCAAAAGAATAGACTTGCTGGCATTCTCAATAATTATTATGTTTTCTCAATAGTAATTCTTATGATGATTAGAGCAATTATTGTTCTTTAATTCCCAGTATGTGTTTAGCACTATACTAGCCATTTTGTAAACTTTACCTTGGCTACTTCAGTTCAGTTCAGTTCAGTTGCTCAGTCGTGTCCGACTCTTTGTGACCCCATGAACTGCAGCACGCCAGGCCTCCCTGTTCATCACCAACTCCCGGAGTCCACCCAAACCCATGTCCATTGAGTCGGTGATGCCATCTAACCATCTCATCCTCTGTTGTCCCCTTCTCCTCCTGCCCTCAATCTTTCCCAGCATCAGGGTCTTTTCCAATGAGTCAGCTCTTCGCATCAGGTAGCCAAAGTATTGGAGTTTCAGCTTCAACATCAGTTCTTCCAATGAACACCCAGGACTGATCTCCTTTAGGATGGACTGGTTGGATCTCCTTGCAGTCCAAGGGACTCTCAAGAGTCTTCTCCAACACCACAGTTCAAAAGCATCAATTCTTTGGTGCTCAGCTTTCTTTATAGTCCAACTCACATCCATACATGACCACTGGAAAAGCCATAGCCTTGACTAGATGGACCTTTGTTGGCAAAGTAATGTCTCTGCTTTTTAATATGCTGTCTAGGTTGGTCATAACTTTCCTTCCAAGGAGTAAGCATCTTTTAATTTCATTGCTGCATCACCATCAGCAGTGATTTTGGAGCCCAGAAAAATGTTACAGCCACTATTTCCACTGTTTCCCCATCTATTTGCCATGAAGTGATGGGACCAGATGCCATGATCTTAGTGTTCTGAATGTTAAGCTTTAAAACTGGTGCTCTGTGACAGCCTAGTGAGGTGTGATGGGGTGGGAGGTAGGAGGGAAGTTTAAGAGGGAGGGGACGTATGTATACCTATGGCTGACTCATGTTGATGTATGGCAGAAACCAACACAAAATTATAAAGCAATTATCCTCCAATTAAAAATAAATTTAAAAAATAGTGTGTGTATATATATATATATGTATGTATGTGTGTGTGTATATATATATATGTATGTATGTGTGTGTGTATATATATATATATGTATGTATGTGTGTGTGTGTGTATATATATATATATATATATATATATATATATATAATTTAATGTATTCAGAGCAGAAGTAAGAGAGAACAGTAAAAAGAGGGGCCTCCTCGGCTTTACAGATCATAAGACTGGGTACATTTTGGTTCATGGTAGAATCTGGGAGAATCTACTAATGTCCATCTCTGAGTATTGTTGAGGTTACCATTGTTCAATTGCTCAGTCATGTCCAACTCTTTGCGATCCCATGGATTGCAGCACACCAGGCTTCCTTGTCCTTCACTATCTCCCAGAGTTTGCTCAAACTCATGTTGGTGAGGCCATTCAACCATTTCATCCTCTGTTGTCCGCTTCTCCTCCTGCCCTGAATTTTTCCCAGCATCACAGTCTTTTCCAATGAGTTGACTCTGCATTATTTGGCCAAAGTATTGGAGCGTCAGCTTCAGTCCTTCCAATGAATACTCAGGGTTGATTTCCTTTAAGATTGACTGGTTTGATCTCCTTGCTGTCCAAGGGACTCTCAAAGTTCTCCAGCACCATGCCTAAAGATAATTCAGGAAAAAATTCTCTGGTGAGCCCCTCAGATGATGAAAGGATTGAAAAACTAGACAGACGAAAAAAGGTCCTGGGATCATTTTCCCTGGACAGAAAGTTGTGAAGTTGTTGTGTCTTCCAGTGTGTGAACAACTGTTAGGCCAAGTGTGATGCCCCTGCTTTTGGGCTCTACACTATGTATAAGTGTAGTACCATAGATTTAAGTTTAATTTAGGGAGCTACTTTCTGACAGTAATCCTTGACTGTCGGTAAACCTCCTTTGTGAAGTTAAGAAACCTCCCTCCCAAGGTCTTTATCAGACATATTTGGTGTGTGATGACATCAGGGAGCGTGGCACTAGAGGATCTCTCAAGGTCCCTTTTAGCGCTAAGGTCCTATCATTATTGCATATTTATAGAGTGCCAGAATTGGCTGTGTTCTTTCCAGAGGTGGAATTACATCCTGTCCCTGTCCGTGGCTATCACAGTCAAAATTAGACAGATCAGCAATGTCTTGGTTGCCAAATCAAGGCAAAGTTTAGTGGGCACGTGTCTAACTATTTGAGAGTATGTTCTCTTCAGGAACATTAGAGCATGACCTAAGAGCACGTTAAAAGATCTTTAGTTAGTGCAAACACCCCAATGAGATTTATATTAGATTCCTCTAGACATTTTTGTAAAATAATAATAATAAATCATTGATTACAGTCTGTTAAGCAATCTAATTTAGAAATACTGTCTTCAAAAATTTATTCAGAATAAAATGAAGGGGAAAAAAGAATTGTTTTAAATGGTAGATAATATTCCATTATTTTGAGCTGACAACTGTGAGTTTCTCTGACTAGGGATGGTTTTAAAGTCCATTCTCATAGCTGAACTATAAAAGATTATGTTGCTAATTTAAAACTAGCAAAAGTAATCCTGTGTCATTGTGGGAAAAAAGCTTAAAGAGAACACCATTGTATATAATAAAAATTAACAGTTTAAATTGTCTAAATTTGAGTAATGATCTCATACTTTTGTTTAACATGAACTATTATCCCTGTGATCAAGGATTTATTCTGGACATTTAGATTATCTCAGACATTAGCTAGTTGTAGAAAACTAGCTCTGTCTCCTTAGCCCACTAATCTTTTCATACTTTTAAATCACTTTAAGCTTTTTATTTGAAACTAATTTCAAACTTTTGGAAAAGTTTAAAGAATAACACAAAGAACATACATAATCCCTTACCTAGATTTGCCTATTAATATTTTGTGTCAATCACTTTATCATTTTTGTATGCTTTCTCTATTGATCTTATCCACTCTACATATGTCTAGTTTTTTCTGAACTGTTTGAAAGTAAGTTGACGACATCTGTTCATGTTTTTAAATTAATGTAATATTATAACTTTCTTCAAAGTAAAAACAATTTTTCTCAGATAGTTCTGTCATTTACCAAAATGTGGAGGCAGCTTGGAACATTATATTTTACCTTGTTTTTAACTAGTTATCTATTTTTAGCTACCATTCTTGAAGTCCTTTTCATGTCTTGTATCTGGATTCTACTATTTTTTCAGATTGTCCTTTTATAAAATCTGAAGTCTTGCCATAAGTACCTGTTGATACAACATAAAAAGTTACAGCTTTGTCATGTAACATATTACAAAATTTTGTAAAGTGCTAAGTTCTTGTTACATAATTTCAGTTGAAGAAAACTCATTTGCAAATATAAATATTTTGAGTAGTTAAACTAATTAGATTTCTACTTAGTAAAATGACACGGGTTCAGTTGAAGTTTTTGACCTATAAGTTTGTTCGTTTTCTTTGTCAGCTCGATGGGGATTCACAGAGTTGAATTTGCATGTTTACTTACTTGCTTCATAGCAGTGTCTGATCCCACAAGTCTAAGCCTGAATTTCACTGAAAGAGTAACTCCAACAGAAGTTCCAGGATGAAGATGCAGCTTATAGAAAAGGAAATGAGATTCAACTCAAAAATCTTAAGGGAGGGGATTAAACTATTTCTATACTGATGAGCAAACTGATGCCATTTTTAAGTTGTGAAAATTTTATTACTTTACTTTTACTGATATAGTTTATCATCTTTGATGTCTGAGATTAACCAATTTAGAATAGGTCAACTCTGAATATTTTCCCAAATAGTCTGAGATCTGGAAGAGATTGAGTGTAACAGTGATGAGGTCAGTTCTCTAGTTTTCAATTATTCTTTGTGAATGTTGAAGACACAGAGCCAGAATCAATTTAGGCTCAGGGAGAATGATGGTTTTACTACTCAGATTGACTGTTTTGTGGGCAGAGGCATCACTTACATTCCCCAGAGGATTACAGAGCAGAGAATAAACTCAAAAGTGCAACACAATGTCAACTTTTTCATGTAGCCGATGAATTTGACTTAGTATTTTGTTAGAAAACCCTGTTCTCCTCTGATAACTTGTAATTCATGTCTGTTAGTACTTTTTTCTTGTATGTTTATTAGTATTAAGTATACTTCATGCTTGCCTTATGTTAAACCACCTCCAGAAACTAGATAGAATTAGTTCTAAGAATATGTTTCTTTCTATAGCACCCACACACAGGATATGTGATCTATAGTAATTCTTATTCATTTGAAATACAGCGATTTGTTTGTTCTAGTAGAGGATAGGTTTGTTGTTTTAAATTGCCAGATTTTGTTTTTGTTGGCATGTTCCCCAATACAAGTTGTATGACTGACAAAAAATCTATTTGTATGACAGTTCAATCTAGATAAGTGTCCTCTGTTGTCTAATGGTACAATTTGGGGTCTCAGAGATAAAAGCAAACTGAATGCCAGGCTTGTAGCAGAGCTTCTTCATGCAGATAGCAGAAATAATCCATATTCCTCAGGTCCACAAATCAGACAAACAACGGAGAAATATGCATGCACATCATCTCATTTGAAAGGGTGGTCTTTTAGCTTCTACATAATGAGAAATGGGAATACCTAACTTAGGAGACAGAGAAGGAAATGGCAACCCACTCCAGTACTCTTGCCTGGAGAATCCCATGGATGGAGAAGCCTAGTAGGCTGCAGTCCATGGGGTTGCTAAGGGTCAGACATGACTGAGCGACTTCACTTTCACTTTTCACTTCCATGCATTGGAGAAGGAAATGGCAACCCACTCCAGTGTTCTTGCCTGGAGAATCCCAGGGACGGGGAAGCCTGGTGGGCTACCGTCTATGGGGTCGCACAGAGTCGGACACAACTGAAGTGACTTAACAGCAGCAGCAGCAGCAACTTAGGAGAACAATACAATAGCCAATATGAGATGTGCCTACATTTGAAATTAAAGAGAAATGTGATCTTGACTTATAAAGTTGGAGAGAGTTGTAATGCTTAGCATTTTCCCATAGTTATTGGCTTTTGTAGAATGAATTAGCTTTCTGTTTTAACATGTCTACTCTGAAATAAGTTATATCTTTAGACAATGATTCTTTTATAGCTTTGATACTCTTCTATAGATACGGTTGGGTTGAAAAGGTCTCTTTTACTCCCCAAGATGAGGCACTGAGAATTTGTACCTGTTGGCTTACCTCTGCCCAAAACCCTGTCAGTCTCTCCATACAAGTATCTGTCAAATATAATTCATATATAAAGAGAATGGTGAAATACGTGGTAACAACAGTTTCGGGGAAAGAATTGTGACCAGTGCATAAAGTAACAGACATCTTGGAAATATGGCTAAGACATCTTGGAAATGTGGATATTCTGAAAAATAAGAGTTTAATTCAAAGAGCCTGGTGATTGGATTTGGAGAGTAATGGAGAGAGTAGGAAATTTTTTAGGGTTTTTATCTGGGTTGACAATGTACATGGTAACACCATACACCAAATTAGGGAAAACAGGAGAAAGAGAAGTATATAGGAGAAAGAATACGCCCCACTTTGTCTGTGTTAAGTCTGAGATGCCTTTTGATTATCTATGGCACCAAGTAGGAATTAAATTTATGCAGAAAACATGTCCTTGCCAGCCTCTAGTTTGTGATTAGAATAATGGATATAGATGAGATCAAACGGATGAGTGAGAATAGGGCTAAGGCTGGAAACCCAGGGCTGACTGAGAGAGTAGTTATGATGAAGGAGGCTGCAAAGGAAAGACCAGGGCAGGAGGATTTCAAGGGAGAGTGGTGGTGTAACTGCTAATGGGAAAGTGGGCAACCATGTCAGATGCTATCCAGAGGTCTAATAGAAAAAGAACTGAAAAGTGGCCATTGGAGCCAAAGTTGGTAACAAAGTAACTTATTGTACTCACTTATTTGTGCAACAAAGCAAGTGAAGTGTAGTATTGGCTCCTAAGCCAAAGTATAAAATAAATATCCATGAATACTGATATCAACTAATGATTAGATAGACAGAGCTCGTACAGGAGAATGCTAGATAACTTATGTAGATACTCCTTCCTCAAGGAGGTGGAGCATAGCTCCCCACTCCTCAAATGTAGACTGTGCAGAGTGCATACAGTACAAGAAGGGGTAGAAGAGTTGCTTTACAGTGGAGAAACATAACACTTCCTTACCAGGTGATCAAGATGAACATCAACAGTGATGTCATGTCGATAATCTGTACCCTTGATGTAATGTTGATGAAAAGAGCATTTTGCCTCTGTGCTCTTCCGCCCCGAAACTCAAAACCCCAGTCTGGTCATGAGAAAAACCTCAGAGTAATCCCGTTTGAGGGACATTCTGTGAAACACCAGTACTCTTCAAAAATGTCAAGGCCATCAAAAACTAGGAAAGCCCAAGAAATTATCATAGCCAAGAGGAGCCTAAGGAGACATAACACCTAAACATAATATAGGATATTAGATGGTGTCCCGGAACAGAAAAAGAACATTAGCTACTAAGGAAATTGATAAAAGTATAGACCTCAGTTTGTAATAATGTATAATAATGAATAGATGATTCATTCATTGTGACAAATGTGCCACACTAATGGAAGATGTTATGTTAATAGTAAAGGAAACTAGCTTTATGTTATATGGGAACTCTCTGAACTACCTTTGCAACTTTTCTAGAAATCTATAACTATTCTAAACGAGTTATTTTAAAATGGTTTTGTCAACTAGGAAGTGATTGGTGTTCCCAGGGACTCCTGCGGTGTGATAGGAAAACATCAGTTTGTTGGAAGTTAGTAAGTGGCTGCACCATGAATAACTATAGTTAGTGTTTGTGGAGAGTATGCTTTCAAAAAGCTTGGCTAGGAAAGGCAGGATGAAGAGCAGTTAGGCATTAGCTGGGGAGAGTAGTACAGGGTGAAATGACATTTTAAAATATTTCAAGTTGGATGTATATTACTGTATGTAAAATAGATGACCAGTGCAAATTCAATGCTTGAAACAGGGCACCCAAAGCTGGTGCTCTGGGACAACTCAGAGGGATGTGGGGGAGGGAGGCAAGAGGGGGCATTCAGGATGTTGAGGCACGTGTCTGATTCATGTCAATGTATGGCAGAAACCACCACAATATTGTAAAGTAATTAGCCTCCAATTAAAATTAATAAATAACATTTTTAAAAAAGGCAGAATATCAAACTCTTACCTTAAAAAAAAATTTAAAGTTGGGATACACTTAAAAATGTTTGCATTCTTAAAATTACGAGAATAGGGAAGAACCAGTAAAGAGTGACACGTTGAAGATAGAAGAGAAGGAATGTGACTTGATGAAGCGAAGCCCCTCAATATGCAGGTTACTGTTTGACTGAAAATGGAGAATCTTTCACATTCACAACATGTTGATGAATCAGATATGAATATTTATATTTACTTAATCCTATTTTATACTTTTGGGTCACCTTGGTATAGACATAATCTTCAAAATGTTTCCATGGAGAATTTGGGCTAGAAGAGTTTTATTGCCTAAGTATCACAGTTATATTGGCTATATTTATAAAGCATTAAAAGGTACATTGTACACCTTTGAATCATGAGCACTGCAAAGTCACTGTAACACGCTGGATTCTGTGGTGGATTCTTCACATCAGGCGGCAGAGGGTTGGAGTTGCATCAGTCCTGCCAATGAATATTTAGGACTGATTTCCTTTAAGATTGATTGGTTTGATCTCCTTGCAGTCCAAGGGACTCTCAAGAGTCTTCTCCAGCACCACAATTTGAAAGCATCAGTTCTTCAGTGCTCAGCCTTCTTTATGGTCCAATTCTCACATCCATACATGACTACTGGAAAACCCATAGCTCTGACTAGGTGGACATTTGTCAGCAAAGCTATGTCTCTGCTTTTGAGTACACTGTCTAGGTTTGTCGTAGTTTTTCTTCCAAAGAGCAAGCATCTTTTGATTTCATGGCTGCAGTCACCATCTGCAGTGATTTTGGAACCCAAGAAGAGAAAATCTGCCGCTGTTTCCACTGTTGCCCCATCTATTTGCCATGAAGTGATGCGACCAGATGCCATGATCTTAGTTTTTTGAATGTTGAGTTTTTAAGCCAGCTTTTTCACTCTCCTCTTTCACCATCATCAAGAGGCTCTTTAGTTCCTCTTCACTTTCTGCCATTAGGGTGGTGTCATTAAAGGATTCTTAACACATCTTAATAATTGATGTGGCTCCTCTCCTGCCATGTGGGTAGATTATTGTTGTTTTATGGTATAGCCTTTGAAGATTAATCCTGAACCATGTTTAAGTTACACTCATAGGTATGGTTGTGACTCACTGTCTGAGATCAAACACTTTATTCTATCAAATAAAACAGTCTGCATTAAGCATCTGTCACCCTTGGACTTTCAAATTTACTGATGTCAATATTCCAGATGTTGACAGCAAAGTATAAGTAAAGGTTTGCTTGTCTGTTTGTTTTGGAGGAGTGTGACAAGAAACAAAATCTATAGACTAATCAACTTTGTAATTGATGATACATTCATAGAACTAGGTGAATGAAACAGCCAACCTTGCACTGGGGAATGGGTGACAAGACACCCACAGCCTATCTTGGTGGTCTGGTAAAGTGAAAGGAGGGTGGGCATTGGGAAATGAATTCTGTCATTGTTCTGCCTGTTTTCTCACAGGTTTGTGGCCTTGAGTAGATCACTCATCTGGCTTCAGTCAGTCACTCAGTTCAGTTACTCAGTCGTGTCTGACTCTTTGCAACCCCATGGACTGCAGCATGCCAAGCCTCCTTGTCCATCACCAACTCCCGGAGTTTACCCAAACTCATGTCCATTGAGTCGGTGATGCCATCCAACCATCTTACCCTCTGTCGTCCCCTTCTCCTTCTGCCTTCAATCTTTCCCAGCATCAGGGTCTTTTCAAATGAGTCAGTTCTTCGCATCCCAGTGGCCAAAGGATTAGAGTTTCAGCTTCAGCATCAGTCCTTCCAATGAATATTCAGGACTGATTTCCTTCAGGATGGACTGGTTGGATCTCCTTGCAGTCCAAGGGACTCTCAAGAGTCTTCTGCAACACCACAGTTCAAAAGCATCAATTCTTTAGCATTCAGATTTCTTTATAGTCCAACTCTCACATCCATACATGACCACTGGAAAAACCATAGCTTTGACTAGGCAGACCTTTGCTGGCAAAGTAATGTCTCTGCTTTTTAATGTGCTGTCTAGGTTGGTCATAACTTTTCTTCCAAGGAGCAAGCATCTTTTAATTTCATGGCTGCGGTCACCATCTGCAGTGATTTTGGAGCCCCCCAAAATAAAATCTGTCACTGTTTCCACTGTTTCTCCATCTATTTACCATGAAGTGATGGGATGAGATGCCATGATCTTAGTTTTCTGAATGTTGAGTTTTAAGCCAACTTTTTCACTCTCCTCTTTCACTTTCATCAAGAGGCTCTTTAGTTCTTCTTCACTTTCTGCCATAAGAGTGGTGTCATCTGCATATCTGAAGTTATTGAGATTTCCCCTGGCAGTCTTGTTTCCAGCTTGTGCTTCATCCAGCTTATCATTTCTCATGATGTACTCTGCATATAAGTTAAGTAAGTAGGGTGCCAATATACAGCCTTGATGTACTCCTTTACCATTTGGAACCAGTCTGTTGTTTCATGTCCAACTGCTGCTTCCTGACCTGCATACAGATTTCTCAAGAGGCAGGTCAGGTGTTCTGGTATTCTCATCTCTTTAATGACTTTCCATAGTTTGTTGTAATCCTCACAGTCAAAGGCTTTGGCATAGTCAATAAAGCAGAAGTAGATGTTTTTCTGGAACTCTCTTGCTTTTTCAGTGATCTAACGGATGTTGGCAATTTGATCTCTGGTTCCTCTGCCTTTTCTAAAACCAGCTTGAACATCTGGAAGTTCATTGTTCATATTGTGTTGAAGCCTGGCTTGGAGAATTTTGAGCATTACTTTACTAGTGTGTGAGATGAGTGCAATTGTACAGTAGTTTGAGCATTCTTTGGCATTGCCTTTCTTTGGGATTGGAATGAAAACTGACCTTTTCCAGTCCTGTGGCCACCGCTGAGTTTTCCAGATTTGCTGGTGTATTGAGTGCAGCACTTTCACAGCATCATCTTTTAGGATTTAAAATAGCTCAACTGGAATTCCATCACCTCCACTAGCTTTGTTCATAGTGATGCTTCCTAAGGCCTACTTGAGTTTGCATTCCAGAATGTCTGGCTCTAGGTGAGTGATCACACCATCATGATTATCTGGGTTGTGAAGATCTTTTTTGTACAGTTCATCTGGCTTAGAACCCCTCATCTCTACGTTTGCAGGCTGGTCTAGTTGATGCCCCGTGTCACTGGTCTACTATCACATTCTGTCATTTATGTGATAACCTCAGTGTCAGTTACACAGAATCCTCAAGATCATTTGTTCCTGCATGTCTCGATCACTTGAAATAATGACTGTGGATGGATCTGCAATGAATGGATCACTTTTGTTTCCTAATGCTAGGCAGATTACGTGTGTGTGCGTGTACGCTCAGTTGCTCAGTCATGTCTGACTCTTTGAGATCCCGTGAACTGTAACCCACCAGGTTCCTCGTGCATGGTATTTTCCAGGCATGAATACTCGAGTGGGTTGCCATTTCCTCTTCCGGGGGATCTTCTTGACACAAGGATCCGACCTGCATCTCCTGCATTGGCAGGCAGATTCTTTATCATTGTGCCACCTGGTAGATTACATAGCAAGCCTAGATTCAAATTAATTATATATGTCTTCATATTTTATTTCCGTACTTCTTTTAAAACTGCAAATAAAAGCATCTGTTACATAGCATTCATTTATCAGAGTATCATTTTCCAGTGGGAATATATAGAATATTTATTTGATTATTTCAAGTAAAAGTATAGTCTGTGTAGTTATTTTATATTCAGAAAGACTTTAAGGAACTAGACTTCCTCTCCTGCGTACTTACACTCTTCCAGATGTTGACAACAACATCTGGGCATTCTATCATGAGCAGATTTTCTGAATGAAGTAACTTAATTATTGATTGACAGACTAACATGATATAAGACACAGACGTACTGTGTTCAATAGCAGTGTCAAAGTTGTAAACTATAAGCATATGCAAGCGAGTGGGGCCATGATTCTAACTAACTCAAGTTGCATTTTGAAACGCTAATGTTAAACTTAAATTTCAGACATAAATTTAGAAAAGCTGAAGGAGGAAATGAAGAAGTGCAGTTACATGATTTCTGGGCTCTCTGTTTTGCGGGTCATTAAATGATGTAGCAGCAATGTGGTCAGAGTTCCTAGTATAAATAAAAGTCTCTTCTAGAACTGTGAAACATAAATAGAGTCGTTCCATATGGATTGCATATGGGTTTGTGTGAGTCTACAAGTGTATATATATATAACTTCATCATATGCAAATACTCACATGTGATAACAAAGCTAAATTTAAAAAATAATTAAGGGAAAATATGATATGATTTATCTTGTTTACAGTGAAACATGAATATCAATTTCAAATATGTAAAATGTTTTGAAAGCACAAGCAAAAATAGTAAATGAGGATGATTATAATAGACTTTTTTTTTTATCTTGGAAATTTTTTTTTCTCATATTACATACTCAAGAACAATGGGTTATTTCAGTGTTTACACGGTAACCTGCTTTTCGAACTGCTAGAAGCAGGGTTTGTTAGTATTTTCTCTCTGGTGGCTTGCATATGGTCCATTGGCCATGAGTTTATGATAGATAGAAAGTGTGCTTTCCCTTTATTAACACTACAGTATTGGTGACATGTGGCATGTGCACTTTCCAGCAAATGAGCTTGACCTTTAACTCTAAACAGTCCCTTGAGTAACAGCAAGCCATGTTTAGTGGAATGATTACTTAGAAGAGACAGATTGGAAGTTAGTTTCTCTGATAACATTAAAGAAATACAATAAAGTTTTTATCACTGGAAGTTGTCCAAAAATTGTGGCACCATAAAATAGATAGTTGGGCAAAATAATGTAGTAGTAGAATTATAATTACTGGATTAAATAATACAACTTTTAAAGCAAATTTTGGTATATAGTGGGAAATCATTTTTAAGGAAGAATGCACTAATTTAGACCCTCAGTCATGTATGTGTGCTGATTTTATTGCATCTTTTCCAATATTATGAACAAATATTTAGTTAAACATCCTTTGTAATGTTATCACATTCAAGGTATTATGGTAGGTTTCCATTTGTTTATAATATTTAAATCCTCACAAAAGCCCTGGGAAATAAATATTGTTACCAGTTTTTTAGAGATTGAGGAAACTGATATTCAGAAAATTTCATTTGACCAAGATCACATACTGAAATATCATTTCTGTTCTTTTCATTCAGTGCTCTGTGCTTTGTCATCTTAACAATTTTCCAAGGGTGAAACATTTACCTAACAGTTGACTTTACCTTTATCTGTATTATCTAGTATGGTATTTTTAAGAGCATTATTATTATAATTTATTTTCATTATTTTTTATTTTTGGCCACACTGTGTAGTTTGTGGGATCTTAATTCCCTGATCAGGATTTGAACCTGCACACTCAGCAGTGAAAGCACAGAGTTCTAACCACTGGATGAGGGAATTCCCAGTATGATATGTTTTAATCTTAAATTGATTTTTTGATAGAAATTAGTACAGCATGGAGAACGGTGTAATAAACAAAATTTCACAAATTTCTTTCTATTTTTTCCTCCAAAATTTAAGTTTCCTACGCTGGATTGATGAGCTTTTTTAAGTCCTGAGTGGCTGCTACTGTTGCTCCTAAGTCGCTTCAGTCATGTCCGACTCTGTGCGACCCCATCGACGGCAGCCCACCAGGCTCCCCCGTCCCTGGGATCCTCCAGGCAAGAACACTGGAGTGGGTTGCCATTTCCTTCTCCAATGCATGAAAGTGAAAAGTGAAAGTGAAGTCGCTCAATTGTGTCTGACTCTTCGTGACCCCATGGACTGTAGCCTACAAGGCTCCTCCGTCCATGGGATTCTCCAGGCAAGAGTACTGGAGTGGGTTGCCATTTCCTTCTCCGGTCCTGAGTGGAGTGAGGATGAAAGGCTGAAATTGCCAGTGGAGAAATAGAAGGGAAGTTAAAAATGCAATGCCTTGTGCCAAAGATAGATGCATTTTAGAAAATGCCATCTGGGCATTATGGAAGTATGATATTATTTAATTAGAACCAGATAAAATTAGGTAAGAAATGAGTGCCAGCAATTATATGACTAGCTAATAAATATAATTTCATGGTATTCTATAGCTATCCCCAAGTGTTAATTATAACAGGAGCAGTTAAATTCTTTAGAGCAGTTAAATTCTTTGGCTATGAAAGCAAAACAGTTTTTAATAGGTGTTTCACCTGGTAACCTGGGGCATTATTAAATATAGGGAAACTGAAAGACATGGTAGAAGCAATGGAAAAGTCTGGCCAGACTGGGTAATTTGTTTTAGACCTATAGAGAAATCTATTAACCATTTCTTCTATAGACCAATTTGACTAGGAAGTAGGACAAGCTGTTCTTTCATTACTTACCAAAACCATAGTACACTTTGTATCAATTATTTGGCTGTCTGCAGCACATAGATTAGAATAAAGGGCTTTCTTAGTGTTTGGGAATGTTGTGGATTGATGATTAGTAATTAAAGTACTGAATGAAGAAAATCAGGCCAAAATTGAATGGAACTGAGAAAGTCTTAATTCCCTAATACAGATGTTAGAAACAGATTGTCTTGAGCGGCCCATTCAACACAGTAACATTTTACATAACCATGGAGTGTTTGCCTCCCATGTTAAACTCACGTCCAATGCCTTAGAGATTGTTTCCTCTCCTATGCCTTGTGATGTAGCTGTTTGGGTATTAATTTAGTGAAATATCCTGTCTGCCAGGTGTGGGAACTAGCTGATTTTATTGTAATACCAGATCATTACTTAATTCATATGCAACAGAGTGCAGCACATGGAAAGCATTATAAATCTATTTACAATGTGGCTGGTCTGATGATAACATTGTATTAAATTCCCAGGTGAGGCAATTTAAGCAATTGCTTTGCCATGTGCACGCCATGGAAATTAAATTCTCATATACGCTCTAGTAATAAACCAACTTCATTGTTATGCTTATGCTAGTGTTGAGTGCTAGAAATCCTCATTCTGGTTACGTATACCCTGTTTCTCATGTAGATTCATCCAGGAGGCGGTACCACAGATCACAGTTCTTAATTAGTTTAAGCTAAGTTAATTCATTTTGTTTCTAGTTTAGCAGTGCCTGTCCAGGAACACATTCAGTTCAGTTGGGAAATGTTAAGGTCAAGTAGATAGATTGTTCCAAGCCAAATTTCCAGAGAGAACTGAGCAAGTGTATCTGTTTGAACTTGGCTTTAAGAAAATCAGCCAATCAGTATGCAAACGTTGTGTTCATCAAGTAAAAAAACTGCTTGGCATCTGAAATTCTTGCTTTCCTAACCAAAGACTCACTTTTGTCATCAGTTTAAAATAACCCATTGACATTTTGTGCATCTAATGTCTTAGGGATAACAATCAGTTGTTGATTTGTCGTATTTTTTAGGGTTCATATATGGTCTGTAGATTTCTCTGTCCACCCAAATATATAAGTTAGAAGGAATAAACTTTACACAAACACACAGCTGAAAGTGAGGAATGCCCTTGTATTTAACACTCTGTGTATGTGTGAGTGTGAGTGTGTGTGTGTGTGTGTGTGTGGCACATATTGTCAGTTGAAGCTTTTCTACCCTTATGGTACAGACCTGAAATGGCAATAGATTACAAACTGCAGAGAGCTTCTGTCTTCTCCAGAAGCCACATATAAAGCACCAGTAGACAGTAGTAACTGACAACTAAGACTAAAAATGTTGACAATTTCTTGATTTGCCTGGTTAGCTTATGTATAGAAGTCATTAACTATTTATAAAATGCATTATGAATTGGGTTCCTTCAAACTGTAGCTGAGTGTGTGACATTTCCAGCTCAAACTCTCATGCTTGCATTTGGCTAAAGTACAGATTTTATACAGTTGATAATAAAGTAAAAAATATTTTAGTTAGTTGATCAAGATACAGTAGGTATTTCAGTTTCATTAACTTTGAATCTTCCAATTTAAAGTATGGCATAATACTTAGTAATGTAAAATACTAACAATAAAATTCCACAAAAGGTAAAACAATTTATTGATATTTTGGAGGAAAATTTCATAAAATAAGCAGCTTCTCATTCAGACGAATTGGCCTTTTTGGGTGTTCAGTTATTTTAGTAATGATCCTGCAGGCTAAATTACAGTTTATTAAATTCAGCTTACTTAAAATTTCAAACCACAAAAAATTATGAGAAAAGACCAATGGCAGGCATTTAAAAATAATTCTTAATAAAGCAAAGTGTGAATTTAAAAACGTTTTGTTCAAAATGATACTTAAGTGTAAAGAGTTCAGTTTTCAGCATCAGGTGTGTCATTTTCATGAGAAAGTATTTCTGATATTTGAAACAAGTTGTCTTTTCACTCTGTAACAGAAGTCAGTCCTATCAGAGAACATTTTATAAACTCAGCATATCATGTGCTTAATTATATCCAGAGAGTCATCCCAATGACCAGTTTTTACTATCCCAATGGTAAAGAGTGACATTTACAGGGCCCACCCTTCAACTATGGATAAATCTTCAGTTCTCCTCTGTTGCTGAGCATGTACACTCTTAATTGCTGGTTTTTAAAAGCAATGGATTCTAACCAAAACAAGATGAGTTATTTAGGCATCCATGTTTGTAATTTTCTTCTTTTGAAGTACAGCAAATCAAAATAAGAATATAGTGTAATTGAACAATCTATGCCAATTTGTTGGTATTTTGGTAAAAAAAGGAAAAACAAAAACAATCTCCATATGATATTCTTGCATACCATGGAATGTTTTAGTCCCCCATAGTGATGAAATGAATAATTAAAAAGGCAGCTCTGATACCACAGCCAGTTAAAAGGTTCTCATTTCCTTTAATGCTGTAAAATACTTTTGCTAGATAGTTTGAAACGACTGTAGCAAGGAGCCCCAAATGGGCAAAAGAAGGGTTTGGCTTGAATGAAATATTGAGCTAAGGCCATGTAGTGTACTGTCCTTGTAATTTAGCATTTTTCAATACTTTATGGAGTCAGTAGAAATAGCTAATTAATAGTAGCTTCAGTAAATACAATAAGAGAAGCCAACCTAATATCTGCTGTTTGTGGCAGGGAGAAGCCTGCCATATTCAAAAAGGAATGAGTTAGGTCACTCCTGAATAGTTAAGACAGCTGATATAGATGTCATTACTGACCTCAGGCTAATGACCTACCTTTCCTGTTTTGTCCTTTCTGCAACATTGTTGGTTTCATTTATCTGCTTACAGACTTAATACATTTGCCAAGGTATGATACACACATTTGTAGCAAGGAAGTGGGGCTTGGGGCAGAGACCTAGAATAGGAGGGGATATCACCATCTCCTTTGTAACATTTTGCAACTTTTATATTTTTTTTATTTCCGGTGTGTGTATATTCAGAGGGTAATAAAATGAGGAAATTTTGTGCAGTAGAATGACTATTGAGCTATAGTTAGGACCACAGGGTTCTAGTCTCAATTTAACCAAAGCTACCTTTAGAATTCCACAAGACTGATTTTTGTTTTCCTTAAAAGATAAAGGGATGTCTAAGTTTACTTATTTTTATTTACACCCCATTCAGCCCTTTTCAGCAGGATTCTGCCAGAGAATTAAGCCTTAATGCCCTGAGGCTTCTATTCTATGTAATGAACTAAACCCTCTCTCATGTCCCATCTTTGGGAGAATTGAGAATAGTCACAAATAATTTTCTGTGTTTTGGGGTTCAGATAGGGAGCCCCAAGTGAGAAAGGCAAACTTTAAAATGATTTAAAATCTATTGGTTTTCCTTGTCGAAAGTTCTTTTAAGTTCCAATATAGTAGGATTTTATGTTTAAGATACTATGATCTCTATGTGGCAAAGCTCTGCTACTCATTCACTAGTTTAAAAATCTAATTAAAAATCTTGTTGACTTCTGCTCACGGATTATGAATAGTCCTTTTAAACTACAATACTTTTTCATATCACAGTTGAGCAGGTAAGAAATTTTAAGTCCTAAACTGTAGACCCCAAATAGGAGAAGATTACTGTTTCCCAGCTGCCATTTTTTAATTGACTGATTTTGCTCAGTTAGTTCAGACACAGAAAAGGCAGTAAAGTAACCTGTACATCCACATTTGGGTCTGAAATAGTGATGCTGAAGTAGGATCTGAGGATGGCACTCTAGCTTCACAACTAATTTGCAGAGCTTTTTAGCTTTTCCAAATGTGTGCACCTTTAGATAATTCATGAATTGCTTGCAGACATGTCCCTCTGACGTTACTGGTAAAGGTAGATTTCTTGTAAAACAAAATTTCAGTGTGTGAAAAATCGATTCACAGCCTACTTGTCTTTATTTACTGGAATTGTGAAAAGTTGACTCATAGCCTACTTGCCTTTGTTTACTGAGATTGGGAAATTTAAGTTGTTTTACCAGATACGAATACACACACACTCCCACTACATTTCCTTAGGCTATTTTTATAGAGGACTAGGAGACATTTAAATTATAGTTTGGAAACAGGATGGGCTTTTAAATTCCATCTCTTTCTGATTAGTAACATCACAATAATGAAGGAAATGAGGATATGCTATTTTCCAGGCATCCCAGTATATAGTTGGAGATATAATATTATCCTAGAATTAGAGATTTTAAAAGACCTATATTGTAGAGTCCATTTCCTGCCACAGTATTAAAGACCCTGTATACTCTTGTTTTAACTGTGTCTGGTGAGTGTGGCAGATATACAGCAAAATAGCTGTATTTCTTTCAGCTTCGTGGTCTGATCTGAATGACTGCATGGAATAACAGTTCTGATCTGTTTGTCAATATTAATAGAGGACTCACACAATGCAGAGTTTTCATCCATTACTGGCATTTGAAAAAACTTATAATTTACATTAAACTCCTTAAGTTCAAGAACTTTGCACAACTTTGGTTTGCAGATTTGAGCAAATAGGTTTCCATTAGGGGGCTCTCGAGGTTTGAAATGATCAGTCTTGATACCAATAATGCTTGGAAGCCTTTCCTTTCTAACGTTCATCTTGCTCTCTCCCTTTCTGTTTTGTTTTATAGAAAAGGTCACGGATCGCCTACAGTGACGAAGTACGGAATGAGCTCCTAGGGGATGATGGGAATTCCTCCGAGAACCAGGTAGAATGCTAATCAGGAAGGCCCGGTGGGTGGCTGGAGGGTGAAGGAGGTCACAGGCACACTGGGCTCTCAAGCTGCTCTGTACCAGTATTAGCAACAACTCATGTGGAAACGATACTGTTTAATGCAAAGCTGGAGTCTTAATCAACTTCAAAATGTTTCTTGGAGATCTTACATTTAACCCTTTACCTTGTGATCACTGTCTGCTATCTTTTAAAAAAAAATCTTTTCTTCTCTTTTCTTTATTATTTAGTACTTAAGGAATAACTTGAAACACACTGTTTGTGGACAAAGCCAAGGTCCTCACCTCCAACACATGTAAAAGGAATAAAAAAAGTACATAATGCAGCTTTGATAATAATGCAGTATAATTAAATCAACACTCGCAGCAAAACAAATGAAAGTAAGCTTTCAAAATTCGACTAGGCAGCTCAGGCTCCTATTGTGTACCTTCTGAAAAATACATTCACCAAAATGCAAATTGGAAGCACCAGGGTGGAACTTGGATGCTCACATAGAGGTTCTGCCCCTGTCAGGTAATGATAATGATGATGATAATAGTTGCAGGAGTAGTAATGGGAGAAGTCTTTTTGCAGTTTAAGATCCGCATAGACAAAAAAATAAGACACAGTTTCTTCTTCAAGAGGCCTTGCAACTTGGCTGTCAGCTCTCATTGGATCACACAGTAGTGTCATGAGTCTAATTAGTGTCCCACTTCTTTCTTTGAATTAATACTGCCGATTTCATTAATTCATGTAGATAATATATATGACTTTAAGAAATGTTTCAAGAACCTCAGAGTAGAGATGATTTTAAAAAAATGTCTCAAACAGCCCTAGTGACTGATCCTCTTTGACACTTTTAAAGAAAATAAATGATGGGGAACTTCAGAAGCAAGACCTGAACGTGTTTATTAACATTACTTTGGCAAGTCTAGTAGAAGCCTCTACTCTAAATAAAAATGAACATAAATCATTCATTGGGTAAACCAACATTTTAATAAGCTGCTAAAACATAATATATTGATATGCATTATAAAAATTGCGTAATAGTGTTTACCCTTGCAAATAGAGTGTAAGTCTATATATGCTGAAACTATAATACTATCCACTAAATGTGAATATTGTAAACAGGGTTGTTGCTCATGTGATGAAAAGGCCCCCATCTGCCCACCCCCAGAAAGGAAGAAGAATCACTGAGCAGTCCTGTGTTTGTTTTTGGAAATATCTCGGCTCCTCCACTAGTTGGATGTTTTCAGCTTCAGTTCAGACATGTAAACACGTTAAGATTTGACTTGGGATTTCAGCTTCCCTGATTGAAATGTGAGAATAGCTAAGGGAAAAAAAAAAAATAAGGAGCACATCAAACACAAAAGCATGATGTGATAAAGGAGTTTTACTCATAATAGATTAAATAATGTGAGGATGAGAGCGAAAATTTTTTTTTTCCTATTTTAAGTGAGATTTAGATTGCTTATACCTCTTGAGTGAATTAATCATAGTTTTATTTTCTATCTTTACTGCAAAAAAAAGCACTGTCTTTTTTTACCAAAAAAAAGTGAATCTCCATGACAGTTCTTTAAAGAGCTATAGATCTTTACCTCATTTGAAACTACTGCCTAATATAGAGGAAATAGAAGAGGGTGTTTCTGTCTAACTCAGACTCCTTTATTGTAATAGATGCTGTAGTACTGTGACAGGGATCTTTTTTTTTTTTAACCATGTTCTCTTCTCTTAATGGACATTTTATGTGCCTAGAACATTTGCCTTACGAACATATAAGGAGGACTTTTTTTTTTAATGCCTAAAGAAAAATATTCCACAAAAATAGATTGAGTTCATATTTTCTGAATTTTTCAAATTATATTCCTGTCATTTTAAAGTGATAACTTAGAGATTTCCCCTGGACTTGTATAAATCAAGCTTACAAATTCTGAAAGCGCTTGGAGAGCCTGAAGTTTAGTTGTAAGGAGCTGTCACTTCAATAAATAGAGTGTGATGAATTATAGTCATGAGACTGTGGAACTGTTAGATTATTACTTATGTGAACTTTTCAGTCTAAAATTTGAATCAGATTTGAAAGTTCAAAGAGACGATACATAACTTTTAGAATATTTTGTTACCAAAGTAGCACAATTTCCATATCATAATGAAGCCTTTATATTTTGTTTTGAGGCTCTTTGTCATAATATAGGAATTAAAATCCCTAAAACTATGTAACACATCCTTAACTTGGAATGGTCACTTGAGAATAACTATTCTGCATCAGTATTCATTCAGACTATGAAATCAAAACAGAAACTTTTTCTTTAAAGGAAGAAAAGATTTGGCTTTTCATTTTAATTTTTGTACCTCAGTGCCTGAGAAGATAGCTTTTTCTGGCTAGGATCACCTCACCAGTAAATTAGAGAAGCTCACCTAGTAAATTAGAGAAGAAAATATTTTCTGCACACAGATAAGTTTATTTTCAACCTAATTATTGAGAAACTGACTTTTCAGAACTTCTTGGCCATGTTATATTTATGGTAAATTTTTAACAATACAGGGAAAACTTAGAGGTAAAATATGAGACCAAAGGTGGCAATATTTGTTTAACTAAAATTGGGATATATCTCAGTTTTTTTTAAAGTATAGGTCAGAAAAAAAGGATAAATAATTAATAGCAAAGGTTGTAAAATAGACAAATGAACTAAGTGCTATTTAGTTATTTTCAATGCAATATCCACATCTTCCCTATAGTGGCTTCTTTGTAGATTTAGACAAATATGAATGCCTTAGTTCTTATTTCTCAGTCTGCCAATTTATAATGCATTTTTTAGGCATCTAAAACTTAATTATGATCTTCCAATTAACTATACAGTATTTTAATTTACTCATTTATATAAACATTTTGCCATGATTAGAATTGTTATAATTTCAAAAATTAAGAATTTTCAAATGCAATTTTAATGTTCTCCATACAGTACACATTTTTATTTAATTCCAAATTAATTGCTTTGTATAAATTCATTTCTATTACATCCATTTCATGCAGTCAAGTATAACTCATCCTTGATTTACAGAGAAGAGGCAAAATTACTTATTTGGCACATTCAAATATTGTTGGGTCTTTCCATGAACTGTTAGTTGTCTTGGGCATTATCATTCTGTTCTTTTAACAAATAAAATTTTCCATTGCATATGACAGCATCTTAATATTTTCAAAGAGCTTGTTCTTGAAATGTAGTGATGCTGTATTTAGAGTGGAAACTTTAATAATTGTTAACTCGATTTAGTTTCATGAAAACGATTCTTAGGAAAGGAAAAAAAAAAAATTCATACAGAATTAAATCCCTTTCACAGTAGAGTATGATAATGGGACAAATGTTCCAAGCTCTACTTCTGAAACCTAATAGTGTCTCAGTTTCCATATGCAAAATTATATGAAATTTGAGTAAATCCCAGATAGAAGGTTCAAAAAAATATATAAAGAGTAGGGTATGTCTAAACGTGAGGAAATTTTTGTGGTAAAGCAATACTCAGCAGATATGATTTGCTTAATTTTTTAATGCGACGTTCTCTTAAGTTCCGATTTGGGCTTGCTGTGCATAAAGTGTGTCAAACTTCAGCTACAGACCAGGGGGTGAAGTCGGTCAATTTAATTCCCCAAGATCTAAAGAAGGTCGGTATCATTTCATATAGCCCTGGCAGAGCAGATCATTACCAGGCACAAATCTGTTCGTTACGTGCTGAGGGTTTATAGCAAAATAAATAGACTGTCATCATAAGTTCAGAAAATTGTGTGTTCGACCCACGATAATGTGTAAAGGGCGTTTAATAGAGTTCAGCATTTATTCGTTATCTGTATGCGGACAGAGACGGCAGTCGCGTTATCAGCTTTAAAAAAAAAAACTCGGTAGTTCTGGGGGTCACGTGACGCCCCTCACACACAGGCGCGCGCGCACGAACCCTCACATGCTCTGCGGTGCAGTTTTGATTTTAGTCACAGCAGAAGGCTTAACCACAAGAGATTCCACTGGTTCAAACCAGCGTAAACCAGATTTTTTCAGCCCACAAAGGAACAGATTACCTCTTGTATCAAATTCTGCATGGGGTGGGGTGGGGGGACAGAAATCTTTGTTTCAAAAAAGATGTTGATTATCATAACTCAACATGGTGGCATGGCACACTTTCATGTCGCCTATGACGGAGCTAGAAACTCGATAAAATACGAACCGAAAAAATACGAAATCACTACTTTCAGCCTAGTCTAAGCATTGTTAATTTTCAAAAACAGGCCATCTTTTGTTTACTTGAGTGAAAACTCTCAGACTAACTTAAAAAAAAAAGAAGAAAAAAAAAAGATAAAGATTAAAACCCCTCCCATTACCTAGCTTAGCTACAAATCCGGTGTAAAGCTTGGATGCAGCCATGCAGCACAAACAAGATAGAACGTTTTTTGTTTGGAACCTATTGAAAAAACAAATGGGTAGCATTTTTAAACACTCATTGATTATGGCAGGGTGGCATGCCCAAATGGTCTCCATTGCTGAAGAGTAGTTTTAAACTTTGGCCCTTTAAGTATCATAGTCAACTGAAGAATGGTGCCCCCAGAAAGAAAAAAGAAAAAAAAAATAGCTGTGCGATCAATCCCAGATCAGCTTTTCCTGAGAATTAATGTTTGCCCTTTTTCTCCCATGATGTTCCGATAGCAAAAAGAAAGATTCCGATATATGATAGGCCAGGTATTTAAGTTTAGAATTTTACTTTTTCTAGGGAAGAATTGTAACTTTTCCCGTGAAATGATGAAATGATTGACTTACACACTCAGTGGTTGCTGAGATAATGATTGTATTAATTACAAATAATAACAACTTCATATGTATTTTTGAAAGGTAGAAAAAGTTTCTTTTTCACTAAATGCAGTGTGAGACCTTATGTAATAGATTCTGTACCCTTTTTCTAAGATTCATAACTGATTTGAAATCTCATTCTTTTGTACTTGAAATACTTTTCAAACAACAAATGAAATAACAGACTAAGCTGGAATGCATATGGTTTTCCTTGAATTGGAGACAAAAATAGCTTTAAACTTTGAGAAATCTGGGCTATGGTAAACATGATACTTTTAGAAAGACTTATAGTGAGCAGTTCATGGCACGTTTCTCCCAAAGCAATAGTTTAATTTATTGGCCTGCTTATGTCAAGTGTTATAACAGATGTTACAGATATTTGGATGCTTAAAAATTATCAGTTGTAGACCTGAATTGCTGAGGATGCAAGTTTCAGACCTAGAATATGGTTTATAGTCTCATACAACATAGGTTTCATTTCTATTCATTGTAGAAACTGTGGGAAACACCTCAACTCTCCAATATTTGTGGGTTAGAATACAACACTATCACATGCACACAGGGAATCAGACATATAGTTATATCCATTTTCTAGTTTCTAAAGAGTAAAACAACTTGTTTTATCTGTAAAATTGAAGACATTTAAGTATTCTACAGAGAAGAATCAAACTGTTATCACAAAAGAGTTTACTAACAGGTAAAGAGTGGCTTGAGGTTTGACTTTGGTGAAAACAAATTGCGGTACAAATGAAGTTAGAGATCATTGCTTTGAAATGACCTGGTTACAAGATGAAGAAAATGGATAAGTGAAGAAACTTCAAAAATTAAAATGAAAACACCTTACAATTACAGTAGCCTCTTCAGCAAAACAAAACCCTGGAAATCAACTCTGATATACACAGTATTGCTAAGGATTGTGAAATATTTTCTGATTTTATGTCCTAAATATTATCTCTTCTAGCATGCTTTATTCCCAATTAAAATAATCTGACTTCCAAAGGTGATCCTGTTATTAGAATGGGTACAAGTATGACATTAACATACCAGTTTGTTGTTTTAAAATACTTACTGGGACAAAAGCATGAGCTATTAATCATTTTCATTTGGAGGTAAAAATCTGAAAGCAGTTGTCAAGATTCAAAATAGAGAAACATCCTGAAAACTTGTATATACAAAACCTCTTCAGTGGTACATTCTTAGAAGAGAAGAACAGTAAACTTGTTTTCTTTCTTTATAATATAGACTTCTATGAAGTCGTTCCCCTTTATTTCATGATGGTGTCTTAGATGTACTTTAAAAGAGAATTTCACACTATTCTCTTTGTTTAATGTGACAGTGTGAGAAAGTGATCTTTATTCGTTCAAAAAACTCTGCATGTAGTCTATGTTTAGGTTCTTTTAATGTGTTTGTCTGTGATTTTTAAATGCTAAACATGTAAACAGATAAATTGTCAATGTTAATTCTGTATCCTGTCACACAACTGATCTTTCTTTCCTGCCATTTCTTTCCTTTTTATCTTTTTTTTTTTTGTGCATTCATGTTGCAGTTGATAAAATTACGTGAAGAGGTGAGTACTTCCTAGCTTGCTTTTTTTTTTTTTTAATTCTGCTTTTCCTTATAAAATTGAGTATCTGAATCTGAAGTAAAACCATTGGGTTCATTTTTCCAGGAAAATCTGTGCATATTAAAAGCATTGATTATATTGCTAGAAATGTTCTCTGCTATCTTTAAAAAAAAAAAAAGTACACCCCAATCATGCTTATCATAGTGATCATTGTTGTTTTCTAGCTTTGGAAGAAAATTCATATTTTAAAGACCAAAAAAGGGAAGAAAAAGAAAGGAATAGCTTGAAGCTATACCCAAGTGTAGTTTTCATGTAGACTGACTTCAGTTTTGTTTTGTTTGCATTGGTTTCTCAAAGAAGTCAACAAGATTAATTTTTTTTCTGACATTCTGAATTTACTGAAAACTGTTTTTAAACTAACTTCTTTCCTTCAACCAAAATTCTTAGTTCAATGTTAGATACCATGAGCCTATTATCCTTTTGGGGAAACACACATGTGTTATAAATACCCTACTAGTCTATGTACACAGATACCTAAGAATAGCCAAGCCTCTCCTCATTGTTAAATGCTTTCTTTTTTGTAGGAAATAGCACCCAAGTGAGTTCTCATTTTTCTGAGTTTGCTAGCCTGCTTCATAATACAGCTCCAGACTTTTTGTGTGTGTGTGTGGCCCAGCAAATGTTTATAACAATGTTGATAATTTTATTCCTGTATGCAGGAGGGATACCAAATGATTCTAAATATTTTTTTTAAATTAGACCATGCTTATCATATATGCTCTACTCTTTTCAGAAATAGACTAGTCATAGTTTTTACTTAGTGAGATTGAATTTAGTTACTTTTACATTAAGACATAAAATAATGACCTATATTACTATTTAAAAATTGTCTAATTGCTTATAATAAGCAGAGTACTGTGAATTATTTTCAACTTTAGGTTGGCCATGTTGTTTGAGATTTTTCCTGGAAGTTTTTTTTTTTTTTAATTGGTATGTCATCATTCTCTAGGTGATATGAATGCTAATTTAGAGGTTTGTAGAGAGTGATTTTCAACAACTCTTCTGATTTAAGATGCATTCGTGATGTCTTCTCAGTAAAAGTAATAATGATACATAAAATGAAGGGTGAAAATACACAAAACCCTCACCCTCCAACCTTTCTGTGTTTTTTTTATCTTCCCTGCATGGAAGCAGATGTATATATTAAATGAATATTATAAATCGTAGTTTTGATGTATAAGATTATTCTTGAGGTGAGTGATATGTCAACATTATTCTTCTGCAAGACAGTCTTCTTGTATGTATTTGCATATGCTCAGGCTTAGGTGAAGAATTTGAATCTTCAAATATTACTGCAACCAACTGTAGACTATGAAGAAACTACATGAAGCTCTTCGCCCTGAATTTAGCAATGAATATAATTAATAAGCCCTTGTGCTTTAGTACCATCAGCATCGTTGACAGAAGATTTAGTTTTAAGCTGAATTGTGTGGACTTAGAAATCTTAATTCTGTAAGCTGAAAACATCACTTCTGCATTTCTTTTAAAATACGTTTCATCATCATTTTATGGCTTTTAATTCCTTTGATGTGTCTATAGCAACAGTTTTATCAGTTATGCTTCTGGAATGCATGTTACCAACACTATAACCCGAACTGGAATTGTACTTGGAAGAATTAGATCACTCAACTAACAGAATAATATACTCTGAAATATTCTCTTAACAGTCTTTGATATGGATGCAGCATTGACGTTTATAGAATAGGTTACAGTGATGACACTATTGGTATACAGTCTGCTCCGAAGTCATTGTTTCCCAGCCAGGATGCTCAGGGTAATCAAACACTGATTTCCTCCTTGTACCTATCCTGAGAAGACAAACTCCTCTGCTTCAAAATAGAATGTTTCATACTATTCGGAAACAAAGTATGCCCCATCCAGTCCTCAAGATGCTCTTTTTGGGGCTCCCATTTTGGACTCCATTCTGGAAAGAGCATGCTTGGAATTGGGCTGATAATGCACAGGGAGCTGAACCGGTGTTGACTGTGCCGAGCTCTCTGTTTGAATCCTGCGTCTCCAGCTCTCCACATTGCACAGCTCCTCACACAAGTTGAGCTGTGTCTGAAGCTCCAGCACAGCTTCACTTACCTGCTTTGAAAAGGGCTGAGAAGAGGGTGAGAGAATGAGTTTGGGATGGAGTGTGGGGGCAAGTTGAAAGCATCAGCTGCTACTGTACTGTATTTCCTTTCATTTTCAGAGACCAGGGCAATGTACAACTAAGGGAACAATGTAAATAGCACAGCTGTTACAAGAACTTGATTTTAGCTTGACTTAAGTGAAGAGGTTCCAAAATACAAAGTGAGGTCCTGCTGGAAAGCTGCTGGTAAACTGATAGTCCTCTTGTGTGCAGATTTACTCTGATAAAATTGAACTGTCCTGCAGAAGAGTTACTGACACTATTTAGGAATAGACCCTTTTTTTAAAAAAATAAAAAAGTTCTCTTAGCAGTTTCACTTTCCATTACAAAGCCATATACTGGATAAGCTAATTTGGCTCCCATTCATGGAATCTCAGAAATCATTCTACGTTTAAATACTTTGTTTCCTACATTTTTATTATTGTATAATTAAACTCCATTTTCAGTATTGAACTTTGATTTCTTTAAATCTGCAGTAGCTAAATATTTTCTTTTAGGGATTTCACCCAATATGAAAATGAACCAAAATCTTTGATCTGTAATTCTGGGTTAAAATTCACATTTATTCTTGATACCACAATGCTGATATCTTTTTAGAGAATCACCGATTTGAAAAATGAAGTCCTTTGTTAAGTTAGAAAACAATAGTCAAAGAAGGGAAGAGCAATTCCCACTCCCAAAACCTTCATGTAGTGAGAATTAGGAATAAGAAAGCTTTTTTATTCCTAATTTTTGACAAGCTGAGTAAAGTGTTAAATTTATTTAAAAATAGTCATTAATGCCAAACACATAAAGCTCCCCTTGCTTTTCCTATTCTCAATTATAGACTTGAGTGATTTTGCATTTTTATGATATATGCTTTCCTTCCTTCCTTTTATTTATTTAGTGCTTTTTTTTTAGCAGAGGGAGGGGCAGTTTTTCTCTTAATATCTCCACTATATAGTAGACGACTCTATTAATTACTATAGACTGTTGTTGCAGCTTTCCTGACCTTCACATCAGGTCCTATCTCTCTGTTCTAAATGCATTGTTTTAATGATTCTTCCCCCCACTCCCCCCAGCACTCCCCCCCAAAAAAAAATTTTTCAAGGAAAGCTTTGATGTGGCTTTAGCTGCCTCCAACGTCTGGCCGCATCTCAGATGTGTCACCTATGCCGGGAGGGAATAAGGAAATCACGTTTTGAATGGTAATGATAACATACTAATCACTTCCTTTCTTTGAAGATGGAAGCGAGATATTCTGTCAGCATCCCTGGCTGCTAGAGCTTGGAGGCACTGGTCTAGGTGTATTAGCTTAAGTGTGCATGTCAATACAGCTTGCATCTCCAAGATCCATGGGGGCTCATTAGAGCAAGGTGGATCGTTTCGCTCGACAGCCACTCAGATAATATGTGTGGCACCTCCTTTTTTTTTATTATTAGAAAGCATTTCTTCGATTTTAAATGACATCTGTCAGCAACACAAAGTTGGAGTTATGGTTGCATTTTTTTCTTTCTTTTTGACCAGATAGCAAAACTGATTTGAGGGGGTAAGGTACTAATTTATACAAATACATGCGTGCACGTACACATACCCAAAATATAGTTACACATGTTTTGGTATTTTCAAGTATCCAGACGTACATGCATCAGTACACACATATGGACACACACACACATACAAACACACACTCCCAAGGGCATGCACATATTGCTATCCATTCACAGCCATGATTAGATTATAAATGTATTTGTCAGTCTGAATATGATCTAGTGTATGATTGTTATGCTTAAAAAGATCAGCCTCAATGTAGAAAAGAAAGTTTAGAAGCTGAGGATTTGGGGAAAATCTTCTAATTTCCCCCATCAGACATAATATAAGATAATGTGTATTGTTAGTATCATTTTAGTTCTTAGTCTAAAACACTGTGTCTGAAATTCACTTTCAGTATAGTGCCATATATCTTGGACTATTTGAGAATAAATCCACAATTTTGTACATCTGTGTGCATGAGGGAACATGTGTCTCTTGTTTCTTAGTGGTTGCCCTGAGTGGTCTTAGAACTAGAATTGCTGTTTAGTATTCTGTTTTAGTAGCATATGTTGTTCTATATGGCATCTTGCTGCACATCGAAAATTAAGGGGCATTCTTTAAGAATAAAATTTTCATTTAAAAATTCTTTAGGAATCAAAGGAACTAGTGAGTTATTTTTTTTCATGATTGCATTTTATAAAAAATAAATACAAAATAGGGATCATGGATCCATGCAAATGACTCATAAACCTACTTCTGCTGCAACAGGAAAGATCCAGTTGGTTCTGATCTTCATACATCTCTCAGTGTTTTGGAGTAAGATTCATTGTGGCCACGTACAACGTGAGCCTGCCTTTTAAAACAAAACTAAGCAAAAAAATGGATGGTCCCCTACATGATTGATTGAAAATCGCTTCATTTTAGTAGTTTTTATAAAGGAAGATTTGCTAAAAATTATCTATAATGGATTGTGATCCGCCCTCCCCCCGAAATGTTAGGGCATACAACAGCATTATTTTTTTAAGGCAAAAAAAAGAACATTGTAGACGGTCGTCTGATTTTTTTTCCCTTTTTCTTTTTCAGAGGGCACATCTGCTCGATAACACAGAGAGGCTGGAAAGGTCATCTCGGAGACTAGAGGCTGGATACCAAATAGCAGTGGAAACCGGTAAGAATTCTGAGAGTGAGCAAATTGTCTTGCTTATGCACAGCAGTCTTCACAACACATGACATTTCAGGGAAACTTCAAAGGAGTAGCAGAGACAGCAGCCCGAGATGTGGTTTACATATTGGGGAGACAATTGGGAGCTTATTTGCGCTTATCTTTTTTCAAGTTAAAAGGCATGACATCTACTGAAAACAGTTCCTGAGGTTTAAAAGTATACATCTGAAAAGAGATGGAATACTTTGTCTAAATTCTACATTTGTCTTAATATGCGGTTACATGTTGTCAGTTTACCCACCCGCAATGATTGCTAGCACACGGTGCTGTCTCCAGTTGTTTGCTCCTTTGCGATTATTCACATATGTAAAAATTAACATTTTAATCCGTCTAAATGATGTGAACTAGGGGCAAAGAAGTACCAGTACCAAGTTTATAATACTTGTTTGTCCTGGTGGAAATGATTAGGAAATCATTAGGAAATGATTCCTAATGGTCCTGTTTTGTTTATATTATTTTTTCAAATCATGAGCAGAGCCTGTAATCAGATATGGGGAAAAAGAAAGTCATGATAATGGTACTATAAGTGTTAGTTAATACTGTCCAAACTTTTGATTTGAATTAACACTAGTTATTAATTTCAGAAAACACAGCCCTAATTTGGCTTCTAGGATGAGTTTACTTAAAATAGACATGCCTTTACATTATTAATGTTTCACTTAATGAATGTTTATTTTTACCTATTAAGTAAATATCCATTAACCTCTTTATACTTAGCAGTCTCTTATTATTTAGCTATTTGCAAAGTATAGATTATATAGGATCTATTTTATGTCTTTTGGGGTAGCTCTTGCCAAGTATATGAACAACAAAAATAGGTGGTTGACAACATTTCCACTGATTTTTTTGTAAGTTTAGTGTTACAAAGACTTCCCTGGTGGCTCAGATGGTAAAGCGTCTGTCTACAATGTGGGAGACCTGGGTTCGATCCCTGGGTGGGGAAGATCTCCTGGAGAAGGAAATTGCAACCCACTCCGGTACTCTTGCCTGGAAAATCCCATGGACGGAGGAGCCTGGTAGGCTACAGTCCATGGGGTCGCAAAGAGTCGGACACGACTGAGCGACTTCACTTCACTTCACTTCATTTCAGTGTTACAAAAAGATATACATTTTGTAAGAGCAAGTATAATGAAAATGATTCCAAATGATTTCTTTTATGAATGGCCAGTGTTCTCCCTTGCCCCTAATTCATGGCTATGTTATATTAGCTTACTTACGTGATGAATTCTAAGAAATCAGATAGAATGAACACAAATGACATTGGCATTATAGTAATGGTGAGAAAACTGAGGAAAACCATCAATCCTCCCAGAATTTTTAACAGTATGGGCAGTCCTTCTTTCTGAAGTTACTGATAGATTGGCTCTCTGCCCTGATTGGAATAAAAGCCAGTTTTCGTTTATTCTTTTAGTCCTTGGGCTTACCTTAAGAAGTGACTCGACTGTCTTTGCAAAGAATGCTAATAATGAGAAGTGCCCTGAACATGTGGTCAAAGGACCAGCCTTGGGTTCAAGCTCTTATTTGTGTGACCTTAAGCAAGTCATGAACTTCTCAGGTGGCTCAGTGGCAGAGAATCCGCCTGCCAATGCAGGAGAGCCAGGAGATGTGATTACAATTCCTGGGTTGGGAAGATCTCCTAGAGGAGGAAATGGCAACCCCAGCCAGTATTCTTGCTTGAAAAATCCCATGGACAGAGGAGCCTGGCACACTACAGTCCATGGGGTCGCAAAGGGTCAGACATGACTGAGCAACTAAGCACAAGCAAATCACATAAGCTCTCTGAGTCTGTATCTTCTTCAATGAAAGGGAAATTACATTGCCTGTCTCAGAATATTCCTAAGAAATGATGGCATATGTTAAAATGTGCTATACACCATAAAACACCATATAAATATAACTATTATTAGTAATGTGTGGTCATTTGATGATATATAGGCAGTTACCTTTCATAGAAAAAAGTTATTTGATCAAAATTTGTATTAAAGGAGTTTCTAAAAAGGAGAATGTGTCACTATACCTGTTGAACATTAAGGGACCTTCTTTGTCAAAGCATCCTGTTGATGAGCCTCTTTCCAGATGGGACTGGGTTGGGTTGGGGATGTTCTTGCTATGACACTGATCACAGGGCTTGATTTGGCTGATTGGACTGCCTTTTCTCTCCCACAACACCTTTCATGTAGCTCCCTCCCAAAGCTGAAGAATATAATCAAAGAAGGTCACAGATACTGGAGGGTCATGCATTGATCAGGGTTATAAGATTGAGATTTGGTAGTTAACTCCTTTTGGTGAGTGCTGTAACTATCAATATAGCCAGCATGGAAAATGCCACTTTAAGATTGTCCTGCAAACGAACCTCAGTGCCCTTGGATTTTTTAGTAGAATAGAGTGGTAAATTAACTGTTTGTGTCTGTGTGTGTGTGTGTAAAAGTTGCTTAGTTGTATCTGACTCTTTGTGACTCCCGTGGACTGTAGCCCACCAGTCTCCTCTGTCCATGGAATTCTCCAGGCAAGAATATTGCAGTGGGTAGCCAATTCCCTTCTCCAGGACTGCCCAACCCAGATTCTTTGTTGTCTGAGGGTCCCCTGCATTACAGGCAGATTCCTTATTGTCTGAGCCACCAGGGAAGTCCCAAATTAACTACAAACTTTTATAAAAGTAGACATTTACATGTTATATAATATACATTAATAACAACTTGGGAACTTCTTACAGACTGTAAAACCAAGTCTAGGAGGAGGGATAAGGGTGAGCTTTGTGGAGTTAAACACATATGTGGCACACACCTAGACAGAAGTCATCATGATAATTCATTTCCTTGGATGAATGTGAAAGTGGATGAAGAAATGAGAAAGGAGGCACAAAACATTTTTCCTGCCCTTCTTACTGTCTTGTGGGAAGTGGGGAAAGTAATTATGGTGGTTTCCATGTTGCTTCTACATTTGTTGCTTCACTGCCAACCCTCAGCCTGGTCATGTCCAGTCAATCAACAGCTCTGTGTTTTGATTGTGATGTAAATTTGCTATACTGATCATTTTGTTACAGTATCTGTTGAAGAACAGTATCTTTCAAAAGGGAAAGCTTTTAGCACTTATTGGTTTCTTCTTCTAAAAGACTGTGAAATGCAACAAGGCATAGTTATGGAAGAGCTATGATGACTTTTGAAACAGTACGAAAGAGCTTAGTGATTTGCAGGTATTGGTCTGAGAACTGGTCCTAGACCACAAGAGTTTTCATCAGTCCACAGTAAAATGAGGGGGGAAAAGTAAAAATTAGTGATTTTCTTACAAAAAAATGTTATTATAGAACTACACGTTTTCTCAGATCATGTTTTTCCTATTTGGGGTGATAAAATAAAGGATAGTTTTATGATGTGATAGAAATAGTAGGTAGAAGTCAGATATATATATAATAAATATATATATATATATATATATTTTTTTTTCCCCCCTCTACCTGGAAAATGAACAAAATTGGCAACCCTGTTCGGCCCTTGAAATGTTTTTTAAAATCGGGGTCTGCTACATTGCAGGAGGATTCTTTACCAACTGAGCTACCAGGGAAGCCCTGCTTAGCCACAACATCTAGGAATTATTGTCTAATGTACTGAATTAGAGAAAGTGACAGCAATCCCATTCTCTGGCCCCAGTGTTAATCAGCTGTGTGACTTTGAAGAATTGGTTGCTTCTATGTACATGTTCTTTTACTTGCCAAATGGAAACCTGATATCAGATTCAATATATCCTATATATATATCTTATATTCCATAGAAAGAAAGAAAAGTGAAGTCGCTCAGTAGTGACCGACTTTTTGCGACCTCACGGACTGTAGCCTACCAGGCTCTTCCATCCATGGAATTTTCCAGGCAAGAGTACTGAAGTGGGTTGCCATTTCCTTCTCCAGGTGATCTTCCCGATCCCGGGATCAAACCCAGGTCCTCCTGCATTGCAGGCAGAAGATGCTTTACCTTCTGAGCCACCAGGAAAGCTCCATTAGGGTCGATATATATATTCCATAAGGTTATTATAAAGTTAAAATGAGGTCATATATGTTCAAGTGCTTAGAAAGCAAATAGGGCTCTGGAAAAGTCATCATTTCTATGTTATCATCAGCATAAGTGATTATCTCTGAAAATTGTTGGCAAAAGATTTCAGCAAAAATCTATAAACTTTTCTTGAAGAACTTTATTGGCAAATATCATTCAAAGTTTTTTTATTACATATATGTGTGTGGAATAGAATAGAAAGCATATTATTTTGACCTCTAGCATCTTCCTAGTAAATAATAAAATCCATCTCCTAAAATTCTGGAGTCATTTGTGACATTTTTAAAAGTTATTTTGTCAAATTGGCAGTTACCATTGTTTTAATAATAGCTACTGAACAGAGGACTCATGTCCTGAATGTGCTTGGTCTGAGCAAAAGTACATGATTATATCTTAAGTGCCATTTACACCTTGATATTTATTGAGTATAGTACCAAACAAGTTTCTTTCACGGCTTTCTTTCTATTTGAGAAAATTGGTGAGGTTACAAGTTATTTGAACAGCTCCATTTAGAAATGCAGAGACAGAGGAAAGAATGCATGACACTGAACTAAAGAACGGGTACTTGGACATCTCAAGCTCAGACTGACACAACAGGGACAATGATCAGATTCACTGGAAAACTTTCTCGGGAGTGACTGTCAAAGACCAAACACTCTGGTGTTTGTATGAGCCATTGGCATGATCCAGTTTAACATTTCTTATAAATTCTTGTCCCAGAATCTGAATAAAAAGTGGCTCTTCCTTTTTTCATCTACTATTAACAGTTAAGTACGACTCTTAGCTATGGAGATACCTATTTTATTTGAGGTCAGGACATTAGCATTTGAAACTATGGGTCACCTGCCATTAATGGTGAAATTATGATTATTTTTTCTTTAAATTAAATACCCTAGAATTACAATAGACACAAAACTAATGGAAGCTGTACAATTAAGAAATAGGCTGAAAGAGAAATTATACAAGGGCAGAAATGCAAGGCTCACTCTCTTCTTTCAATATGTAAATACATAGTTTAACACGTTTTCCCAGTCTATACCCTAAATGGCAGTGCATCTCTGGAACCAGATATACCCTTCATATCTTTGAAGACTTACCTGCACCATTTACCAGCCTTGCTGCTGCCATCCAGTACCCAAGCCTTCAGGTCTGCACCCCTTCTCTCAGTCAACACTTTAAGCCACCCGGCTCTGATGTCACATTTGGTCAGTGATCTCTCTACAACAGGATACTGTTCTTCTGCCAGCCTTCCTGCTATGATGGTGGTCCATCCTTCCCCAAGGGCCCTGCACGTTCCCATCCTGGACTAGTGACTGGGCATATGTAGAAATAATACAGTTGTTCATTGAACACTTAATATGAGCCACATGCTGTTCTCAGTACTCTGTATTTATTAGCTCTTTAATCCTTACCACAAGTCTATGCAGTAAATACTGTTTTCTCACTTTACAGAGGAGGAAACAAGATCCAGATAGATTAAGTTATTTGCCCACACTTATTAATCAAGTTAGGAAATAGTACAACCAGACTATCTGATTCCATGTCTTCACCAGTAAACCACACTGAAAAATGAATGGGCCTCGCAGACCTAGATTTTCAAAATGACCTATTGTGGTCAGAATATGTCATGTTCTCACATATGTTAAGTTCCTTTTTACATAATTCATTCAAAAACTAACTATGGAGTACTGTGTGGTATGTGTTGAGGATACGGTAGTAAATAAGACTGCCAATGTCCCTGTTCTCAGGTCGCTAGACAGGAAGGGGCAGGGAGCAGAATGAAACAGATGTTTCTTAAAATTAATAAATAAATGGACAAGATCATTTCTGATGGTGGCAAAGTGAGAAACAGGGTATGAAAGAATAGCTAGTGAAGTCTGTCTTAGGTTAGATAGTCATGAAAGACCTCCCAGAGAAGTACCTTGTTAGCTGAGTCTTGGACTGCACAAAGATGCCACCAGCAAGCAGATTTGGAGCCAGTGATTCCAAGAAGACAATGCCAGCACAATGGCTCTGAAATGAGAAGGTGTTTGGGGTATTCAAGCAACAGAAAGAAGATTAGTATGGCTGGAGCAAAGTGAGCATTGGGTGTGGTACACAATTTAAGTTAGAGCCACATAGGGTGCAGATACTTTGGGGCCCCAAGGCCTGGAAAGGTGTCTGAATTTGCCTCATAGAGTGTGATGCCATTGGAGAGCTCTCAACGGGCAAATGGCCTGATCTAAATTAGAGAGGGCAAAGATTGTAAGGGTGCAGTGGCAGGGGAATGGATACAAGGAGGCGTTTCAGAGGCGTATTATAATAATCCAAGATTTGGTCCTTTTACTAGTTTAAATGAATGGAGAGATGATAAAGATGCAGGAGAAATTACAAGCCTTATTAAAGGGCATTCAGGAGCAAGGAGCTTGGAATTTGTCATTTATTTCCAGATTCTTCCTTAAGGATATTCTCCAAACAAATGGGAACTTATTAGTCTGTGTACCTGGTAGGGCTTTACACAGACAACGGCTAGTCCATCAGACTGGTGGTAATGGACACTTGTGATTATAAATCTGAGCTTAAAACCAAGTTTATGATAATATTTTATCTGAGGAATAAAAATGATGGTACCTATTTTCTAGAGTTTGTAAGAGGCATAAATAAAAATAATGTAGAGAGATTTTGTGAATTGCCTCACAAAAGTGTGCTTTTTTTTTTTTCTAGAAATCTTCAGTTCAGGTAGGATTTGAGTATAAACACACGTCGTCACTTTGCTTCATTTTGTGTCCGTCTAATGAGGAAATGGGTTTGTTTCATGCTGCCCAAAGAAGGGCTTGGGACCGACAGCATCAATATCATCTGGGTGTTCGTTGATAACGTAGCATCTTGGGTCCCCTCAGATCTACCGGATCAGAATCTGCATTTAAACACGTTCAGCAGTGATACCTGTACACATTAAAGTTGAGTTAGAAGTCCAGTTTTCAGTGTTAGTTTTTAGTCTGTGCCTATTTAAACTGGGTAAGTCATCTCTCTGAATCTCATTTCCTTGTGTATATATGTATTACTGCACTCATGTACAAAAATTTAGGCAAGCAGCTTGTATTGTTAACACCTACACTCGTGAAATACAGGTAATAAATATGATTGAATCTGTTAATACTGTTGATATTAGATGTGAAGGTTGATTGTCTTATAGAGGAGCTGTAATAATTATTTATCTTACCTTAGTTAGAAAAATGTGAGTAGGAAATACTTGGCAATTAGAATAGCTAGTAACCTAACGTAACGTAAAAGGGACTACATTATACCCCTTTTTTTTCTCAAAATACATTTTCCCCTATATTGAATACCACTTAACATTCTTTTTTAAAACTGGCATATTTATCACAACTTCTTGTGTATCTTGTTTTATTAGGGAAGTGCAAAGGTGAATTTTCTGAGGAAGGATAATACCAATTTTATGTATTTATAAGTTAGTTTCATAAAGGAAATGTCTATCCAAGTCTTGTTTGTTGTCGGATTAATACAGAAAATTCCTCCATTTCTATCTGAGAGTTTCCTTAGCAGTCCCATTTCCTTCCTATAAAGACTTTCTCTCTCTCTCATTTGTGTGTGCGTGTGTGATTGTGTGTGCATGCGTGTGATTGTGTGTGCATGCGTGTGTATGTGTATAAAAGGAGTCCTGTCATCTAGTTAAGGGATATATTCATCACCTCACATATTTATCTTTTTTTTTTTTCCACTTTGGTGAAAACATTTAAATTCTACTCTGTTAGCAAATTTCCATTATACAATGCAGTGTTATCAACTCGAGTCATTGTGTTTTACAGTAGATCCTCAGACCTTATTCATCTGGAAGTTTGTATGTTTTTACCAAAGTTTTTACCCTTTGATGTGTACTTTTTTGATAAAAAAAAAAATCTGGATTTTACTTCAATTTTAATATTTCAATACTGTGTTATAGTTACCTAATTTTAAGCTGCAGACACTCTTCATTTTAAGAATATAACTCCACAGGCCTGTTTTACATATGTCCAGGTTATTTTTGCCTTAAATGACTACATCATCAAAATCTTCATTCATTTGACCAAATAGAGTTAGTCAGAGAAACATATGGAATCCTTTTTGTTCTGAAAAACAAACAGATCTTAAAATGACAGCGTTTTTATGAGAATTAGGTAATTTATGTACACCACTGTTTCTTTTTCTACTTTGTGTCTTTTTTCAAGATTTCATACAGGAAAAGCAATCAATAGTGGTATCAGCTTACATTAAAAAAAATTAAACATGTTTCATGTTCAGTACTTATTTAAGGAATCTGAACAAATAAATGCATTTAAGATATGAAGTGCCTTCCTTTATATCTTCAATTGTCTCAAAATCTTGGCTGAACTATTGACAGAATTTACCAGAGCCTTTCATGAAGTTATATGGGGATTACAGAGCATGATACTGTATCTTTATCATGTTCTAACTTTTGGTTCTTGATAAAATATTCTTATTTTAATCAACTCACTATAGAACCCACTTAGAAATTTTCGTCAGGTTGGGAGTATATATTGAGACCAAGTTTTTACCAAACAAAAAATCAGTCATTTTCTTTATTTTTTCAAGAGTTTCTTCCATGTCTACTGACATTTTCTTATTCTTCTATCTCCTCCTCCTCATTATTATTAATCATTTTTTCTCCTCATCTTCCCTATTCTCCTGTTTCCCCCTCATCTTCTTCTTCAAGAAGTATTTTGAATGTTTACTATTCTAGGTACAGTGTAATAATTTGATTCAGGAATATCAATCCTTGAATGTATTATCATCTTCAGAAAAGATTAACGGTTAAAACAATGCATGATAATAAAATATAATGCTTAAAACTACTTTCAAAATTAGAAGCCAGCTTGGAACTGAGCTAACATCTCAAGAAACGTAAAAAAAGTTGTTGGTTCCCACCCCCACTCCATTTGCTGATAAGTCATTTTATAAGATTCCTGGGGACATAGACCCAAAATGTGTTAACTGTATATTTCTTGCTCTTAGAACTGTTGTGAGTCAGTACAAAAATAAATTTCTGATTCTGTACTGTTAGTGAGAGTGGTGCAATATTATATGAAAGAAGGCAAATGTTGTATTTCATTTTATTCAACAAGCTTTCATTGAATTCTACTGAGTGTCAGGCACTTCAGAGATGCCAAGCTAGAAAGGCAAGATAGCCTCTTCTTAGTTCATCTGAGTAGAGAATGTTCTGTCTTTAAACACCAATTCAGATTTCTAATGTTAAGTAATTTTGTTCAACACAGATTGGAATTCAGAAAGGCATTACCATGTCCAAAACAGTGCAGAAATAACAAGTTAACATTTGGTGTTGTTCTATAACATAGGAAGAGAAAATGGAATTATTACAGAACATGGGATTATACAATTGGCTTGATATTAACCATCTCTTTTATCCAGCCATATATATTTTAGAGAAAAGATTTTTCTTTAGAAATATTAAACTTTCTGACAGAAAAAGTTATCTCTAGAAAATGTTTTTCTATTCATCATTTTGAGTGATAGAGTAAGTGGTTGTACTTTCTCTGCTAGAATAGGTTATTTTTTTTAATGCTGAGAAGAATTACTTGACCACATCCAGTGGTTTTTTTTAAAGTCTACCCAGTGGTAAAAGAATCATTTTAATGTGTAGTTATTACTTACTTTATAATTACAACCCTATTAAAGTCTTACCCCTCAAAAAGCTGTGGTTCTGCTCTGAAAAGAACAGAGGAGGTTGTCATTTGGGGTGAAGCTCTTAAAGTGTATTTTCAAGTTGTGCTTAAATTTAGTTTGTGAGGTTCCCTAAGATACTGGTGTGCTCCATAGTGGTAAGAAAAGGATGTCATTTAAACCGTATTTGGAGAACCTTCTCCTTAGGTGGTCCAAGGGCATTCATAGGGTTCATTTTTAATCCATTAAAAAGTATTATACTCATTTTTAAAGGTTTCTTACCCCATAAAGCCTATCACTTTTCCAGTTGGTTTGTAAGATACACGTGAAGCCATTCTTATTCTGTTGCATCTCTGTGAGTTGAGAAAAAGAACGACGACCAAAGCAGGTCGCTAAAACGCCAATTTACTTTCAAATATTACAGTGAAGAACGGTTAAGCTTATGACCTTGTTGCACTGTGCTTATATAACTTTCCTTGGGATTTTTTTTTTTTAATCAGGTTTATTTTCCCTTTGAGTCTGACTTCTAGTGCCCAGAAGTTTTCTTTTCAGCGGTGTTTATATATTTAACAGAATTTTCTGAGGTGGGTGCTACAGAAATTTCACAGCATGGGTTCACATTGGACTAAGACTTTGTATACGACTTATATCAAGTGGAAAACTTGATGGGCATAAGCTTTAAAAATGGCTTTTTTTGTGTGCTCTGTATTTGAAGCTTTCGTCTGTATTTCCTGTTGGGCTACAGTGTTTTCCAACGTTGCCATAAGAGAACAAAGTCAACATTAAAAAATAATTTTTGTATTGAAGAATATGTTTTTCCAAGTAAAGTCGTTATCAAAGAGACTGTCATGGTGGGTCATCATTCATGTGTGGCACTGTGTTGCCCTTTTGCATCTTGAGATATAAATTCTAAGTCATAGTTAAATAAATATCTATTTATTTAGAGATAGAAATAAACCACCCTAAAGCCAGACAAGGAAAAAAAACTTTTTGAAGACTATTCCTTTTGGAGGAAAAATAAGCTTGTTGTTGGCTAATCCTACCATTGTCCTCCGTGTGGTAATCACATCACAATCAATTGTCTAACATCCTGTACCTCATTAAAAGGGTATTTTTGTCTACATAAAATACACCTTTTAAGTTGAGGTCATTGTCTTGATTTCCATTTTCAATGCTATTTGTGACACATGGCACTTGAAGTGATCACTGTGGAACCCTCACATTTATTCCAAAAACAATTATTAAGCCCTAAGAAATTAGTTAGGGTTTGTTAGACCTGGGCTGGGCTAAGACGATCTCTGAAATAGCAAGAAAAATGCTGCCTTAAATTAATAGTATTAGTAAGATATGCATTTGGGAGTCAGATAGAGAAGGCAATCAACCCACCTTAAAGGAAAAATAGATTTTATGTAATTCAAGAAGGAATTTAGACCCTGACCCAATTCTCAGCATTTAGAATATAAAGTTCCTTTATAAGCTAGGATATGTTGGCAAAATATCTGTTTGGAAAATATATAGTTATAAATCCCCATAATAAATATAATTAGTGTTTTCAAAGCAGGGTGGAGGAAGGAAATAAGTCTATTTCATAGTGTCAGGGAAAGTCTCAAAATAGCTGAGCTGTATAGAATAAATACAAGGTGAGCTACAGAAGTGGGTAAGCCATGAGCAAACTGGGTAAGTCATTGGTATGAGTACGTGGCTTATGAGAATTTCTGCTGCAGCTGCTAAGTTGCTTCAGTCGTGTCCGACTCTGTGCGACCCCATAGACGGCAGCCCCCCAGCCTCCGCCGTCCCTGGGATTCTCCAGGCAAGAACACTGGAGTGGGTATGAGAATTTCTAGAGTGTGTCATATGGCATATCTAACATTCGTCTTAGTTATTAAGTATACTTGAAAGTGATAACATTTATTTTAAAAACATTTCCCTCAAATTTTTTTTATTATTTCAGAATAGCCTCTCTAATTCATCTGTCCATTTTCATAGTTAACTGTGTAATTATTTTACATAATGCATTGTAGAGGTTTTTAATGCTTTAAATGATAGTCTTTGGTAATTTTCACCCTTGCATTATGTGCTAAAAATAATAATGCTAATATCAGGAATAATGTATAATCTGCTTTGAAATTTTTAAACAACTTTTTGTTCGTCTTTTTACATCCATTACATCATTGTATCGATCAGTACAGTAACTTATCCAAAATGGGTATCCAAAATGGGACTGCTTGTTCAAATTAAGTAGACTGATCCCCTGAACAACACCCTAAATGCCATCAATTTTCATGAACCAGAATGGCTATTAAATTTTATTTGGTTTAGCATTTTCCTCTTCCTCATTAGTACATCTGTGAATTAGGTATAATGTTCAGTGCTGTGTGCAAACCTGTTGGTGATTAGAATATGTTATTTAAACAAACCAAACTCTATCATAACCAGGCTATATAAATTTAAAGGATTTACCAATTTTTCTCACCGGTGAAACGCGTAGGACTTCTACAGTGTCATCCAAATTTTTCACGTAGCTGAGTTAAAGAGATTGACTGGAGTGACTTTGTTAATATAAAAAGAAGAATTTTTTTTTTTCGAACACTGTAACTCTAAAACGTAAGCATGAAGATGGACCAGATATCTTATTGCCTCACTGATGTTGCCAGCTGTGAATTTTCTTACTGTAATGAATCCCCTCATTTTTATTGCTGTGTGCAGGGTACAGTGCTCCATTTTTCTTCCTACTTGGATTTTGTGTAGAATGCACACCCCATATAGTTCTTTAAATTCACACTGTTGTGCAAACAAGTCAGTCTTTCTGTTTTCTCCTTTGTTAACTGTCAGCCTTGTAGAGCAACAGTTCTTTCATGCCCTCCGTGAGTTGCTGAACTCTACTCAAATTAAACACCGTAAGATTATCAGCAGGCTACAAAGGTGGAGTGGATCTTTCTCTTTGGCATTTTTGTGTAACATTGTCTTGATCTGGAAGATACTAACAAATTTGAAATAATGAAATAATCATCTCACACCCACCCCTTATAAATTGGAACTTTGTGGAAGAACAGATGTATAATTTTTGCTGTCCTTTGAGGATTCAAAAAAAAGTTACCTGTATAAAATGCATAGGGGTTATATTTTTAATCCAGGTACCAAGTTGAATCACCTGTCTTCCACCTGCAGTGAAGCAAAATGAAATGATCATGGAGCTTTGTAACTAGAGAGACCCAGATTCAAGCCTTGGTTCTACCACTTAATAACTGGGAAACCTTGGGCAAGCTCCTTCGCCTTTCCATGTTTTCATTTCCTAATATATAAAAGTGTTTGTGGGTCTTCTCTGTGGAGGTTGTTTTAAGACTTACATAAAGTAAACTGTGTAAAAGATTCAACACATGTTGTCTATCGTAGGTGCTCAATAAAGGTTAGTTTCCATTATTATGCTACTTTACATAGAAACAGTAGCTGCTATGACTCATAAACCTCAAATTCCCCAGTGGCTTTATGTATGTGCATGCTGAGTTGCTTCAGTCTTGTCCAACTCCTTGCGACCCTATGGACTGTAGCCCGCCAAGCTCCTCTGTCCATGGGATTCTCCACGCAAGAATACTGGAGTGGGTTGCCATTTCCTTCTCCAGGGGCTCTTCCTGGCCCAGGGATCAAACCTGCATCTCCTGTGGCCCCTACATTGCTGAGCAACAGGGGAAACTTGATGTAGTAGAGATTATCTCCACTCTGGAAATAGTCTGGGGCAGTTGTTCCACATGAGCAGATGACCTTCTATGTGGCTTGTCACAATTCCAGTTGTCTTCCACTTGGCAGCTGTGTCCTGCACCCAGCCTTAGAAGCCTTTACATTTTGCCAGTGGCCAAGGCAAAGAGAGAACAGAGAAGGCATACCTACTTTAAAACACCATAGGAAGCAGGTGAGATACTTAGATGCTGCATATATTCCACTGGCAAGAACTAGTAGAATGATGTCACCAAATAGAAGAGGGCTAAGAAATAGACTTCCAACCGGCAACCACTTTCTCATCACAACATATAATAAAGAAGTGTGCTAAGTCAGTTCAGTCATGTCCAACTCTGTGACCCTATGGACTGTAGCCCCGCCAGGCTCCTCTATCCATGGGATTCTGCAAACAAGAATATTGGAGTGGGTTGCCGTTTCCTCCTGTAGGGGATCTTTCTGACCCAATGATCAAACCCATGTCTTATATCTCCTGCATTGGCAGGTGGGTTCTTCACCTCTAGCACCACCTGGGAATCCAACTGCACAACCACTTTGTTATCACAATTTATAATAAAGAAGAGAAAGAACAAATATGCATGGTTAATTTATCCTCCTCTGCCATACAGTTTATTCTTTGCCCACTTCACTGCCCCATAATCAATCAGTTAAAACCCTGACTTGTAACAGTATCATGGGATGAGATGGAAGAATAGGTGGCTTTGAGGTCAGGTCAGTGATTATAATCTAGTATTTGTGTCAAATGAAACTTTCTTATTTATATAGACACAGTAAAGAGTCAATATCGTTTGCTTTCTTTTCTACCAGGCATTTATCTTCGTTCACTTCTCAAATTTGTATTCCTTAGATCTGTAACGAAAGATAATTCTGCTGTGTGTGTTTTCATCTAAGTGTTGACAATAGATACGAGTCAGCAAATTTATTTATCCCATTTCTAAAGTATATGCTTAAAGAACATTGCAAACTGTCACAACCCAGAGAAATCTAGAGACAGGATAACTATATATAATGTGATATCCTGGATGGGGTCCTGAAACATTAGACAAAATGCCTAAGGGTGTTAGACAAAAACTAAGGAAATATGAACCAAGTATGGACTTTAATAAATAGTAATTGTCAATATTGGTTCATTAACTGTGACAAACGAACCACAGTAATATAAGATGTTAATTATGGGGGAAACTGGGTATTAAGTATGTGAGAGCTCTATTATAAATTTTCTATAATCTAAAACTGTTCTAAAAGAAGGGTTTTTTAAACAAGTGCACTGAAGTCACAGTGGTCTTCATATTTATTGACTACCCATAGTGTAATATGTCATTGTTGCAGACCTGGCCTCAGCCTAACTTTTATATTACTATTGTCAATAATTTGGCTTTTCCAGTAACTGTTAATAACAGGACCTGTGTCTAATTAAAGCATCTTGCCCAGGTTTTGGCACTACTAAATGCTTTAGAAATGTTTCTTTTCTCTCCCTCCCTTGATGTTTCTAGTAAGTCTGAAAGGGAAAGTATGAACTTCTTTTAGGCTACTGAAAAGATCAGGCTAATAAATTACTCAATTTCATGGCTCCAAGAAATATTAGGTATATATGAGGACATGGTCTCAGTGTCCATGTGATTGACCCTCCTTGTGGCATCTTTAAGATGTGTAAGAATGCACAAACCATTTTACTTATTAGAACAATAGTCAATATATTTTTTTGTTTTGTAGTCTAAGAAAACACAACAGGCTGCATCATGATAATGAAAATAGTTCCTATTTTTTCCTCTTCTGAAGTTTCTAAAATGCTGTTGTTTAGATGCTAAGTCATGTCCAACTCTTTGCAACCCCATGGTCTGTAGGCTGCCGGGAATGTTACTGTTTAATTATTAAACATATATTTATAAATATAAAGCATATATATTATGTATGTTATAAACCTATATATATAAAACATAAATATAAAACAATATATTTAAAAGTGACTAAAATCTATTCTTGAAAAATTATGTCACATCATAGTCTCTCAAATATTATTCATTTACAGAGAGAGAAAGATTCCATATATCAATAGCATGAAGAGGCAAAACATTTGTAAAAACAGTTTTTGCTTATTTTTATTTCTCCTTATTTAACTGCCCAAATTGTGTAATACTAGGAGGTCACGGTCTCTGAAAATTCTATAGTAACAGACTTTTAAGTCTCCACATATGTATTTTTAACTTCCTTGGTCTATTTCTTAGGATTATTCTGGTGTCATAATGATGATTTTTTGATTTCTCCAAACACAATTGTACCCATTTCAGCAATATTTATATGTGAAAGGAAGTGGAAGTTCGAATCCAGATTCGTTGACCCTTGAGATCTTATGTTGACCTTAGTAGGTATTAACTTTTCAGATCAATAAGATCTGTTATTGACCTCAAAGAAAAGTCAATATCTGCTTGTTAATTTTCAGCTTGAAAATGTTATACATTTTGTTCTTCATTATTACCCTACTTATATCAGGTTTTTTATTTTTTTAAAAAAAGGTCTTTTTCTGCCAAGAGAGCATCATGTCAAAATATTTCTGTTTTAGTGTTTAAGGAGATAATCACTGGATATGGTCATCATTTTAGGGTTTTTTGTTTGTTTGTTTGTTTTTTAGTTTTTAAATGGTTAATTTTGGTTTTTTGTAAAATTACAACTGTCTGAGAGTCATGCTGTTAAGAAAAATGATTGTGTTTTATTTAATGTAGTTTTTAACACTTGAGAAACAAGTTTACATAGTCTGTAGCTCATGGCAATAATATTCTGACATGTATATATGAGAAATGAAAAGAAAATTAAATTGGAAATAAGTGGTCTGAAAAGCAATTAATTAATAATGTTTTTTACCTTTCCATGTATAAATGTAAAAGATCAGTGGGGGCAAATATTCAGTATGTACTTTTTATGTGGATAAGCGTTAAAAGCTTTCAGGTAAGGACTTGTGTGGGTTTGAATTTTAAAGACCTGAACTTCTAAAGTTTTATTAAGTGTTTAAGTTATAAGTATTGGTAGAGAAGTGGCTTTTCACATCATCATTGTTTTGTATATTAACATGGAAATGTCAAGTTTTGCATAACTTGAAATGTCTCAGAATTGCCTACTGCTGAAATTCAAATGTCAGAACAATACTTCTACACATATGACTCTGATATTTCAGCTCTAAAAACCTCATAAATGATTCAGCATCACTTTGGCCTTGTTATGATATAACTTTAAAAACAGGTAGAACGATTTAAATCTGGTTTAGGAAGGGCTAGTCTCATTCAGTCCAGGCCTAAAGCACTAATTTCTCAATCCATTAATGGTCATTAGTCCTTTTTAAAAACTACGTAACCATTTTGGTGAAGAGTTTGAATTTTAATGAGGATTCTTTCGGTATTTTGCACTATTGCAAAAATGAAGCTATTTTTTTAAGCTAAAGATTGGCTTATATCTTACCCCAATTTGTGATATTAGTTAATTGTCATGGAGTCCTCAATATGAAAAAGTAAATAAAAACCTCTCTTTTTTTTTAAGAGATGAATGGATTCCAGGTCATAAATGATAAAGACTAAAAGATCTGTAGAAATTGACCCTGTACTATTAATTTACTCTTCTAAAGTTTATATGACATCTGTACGTTTAAAATTGTAAACTTTAGAGCTGGAATGAGCCTTAGATGACAAACCTGATTTTGTCATTCTAGGCAGAAAACTATTTTGATGTCCAGTTCCTATGTATTGCTACTTGGTTTAATACTTTTTATTTAAACATCTCAAATATTGTTGACTACTACTGGTATACTAATAATTTGGAATAAAATTCCTTTACTACCCCTGCATTTTTATATTATTTCCTTTCTAATGGAAAGAAAGGCTTTCCCCAGGGGAACTTTATCACTTGAAGAGGCTTATTTTCATACATGTTCCTAATAGATTTACTTCCTTTCCTAGGATATTAAGTTATGACAATTAAAATAGGCCAGTATTTTAATATGATATAATTGATATGTTTGGTATCTTACCATTCTAGAAATAAAAAACACCATTAGAGTCGTAACATGGAGCGTGTACCTTGGCGTGTTTCATTTTTTCTCTGCTAGGAGATTAGTGGAAAATAAGCTCTGTAAATTAAATTTTATTGGAAAATTATCTTCCGATGTTCAGCAGTGAAGATAATATAGAATGATAAGGCTGGAGTGGATTTTGTATAAGGCAATTACAGCATGAAGGCTACAAATCTGAATGAAAATTTGCTCGAGCTTTCCTATAATCTGTAGAAAACTTCATTTTGAAATGTTTAGAATTGTCTCATTTTATGCAGGTAATATACTTAAGGTATATTGCAATTTGAAAGCAGCATTTCTGAATGGTTTTAAAGACCATTATCAGTGAGAGGTACAAAAAAAAATACGTATTTTCTCATACTTGGAAAATTATCATTTCAAAAAGTCTCTCTGCTACTGGAGTTTCTTCTCCAAAGCTTGCTTTATCCAGTGAAGCCATTTCTCTTTTTAGATAACTATTTCCCAAAGTTAAGATTAAAGTGTCCACTTGTGTATTTCACTCTCACCTTGGCACATGTAAGGAGGGACTTCTATTCCAGATCTTCATTGTATAATTATATAGCTGGCCCTTTAGTAGCTTTATTTACACCTCATTTCCTGAGTTTGGCCTTTACGTAGTAATTACAAACAGAGAAGAACAAAGACATTGTTCTTGAATTATGTAGAAAATTGGTTTGAAAGGGCCTTCTGCAAGTAAACTTGAAGAAGAAAATGTGCGTGTATGCGTATGCACAAACATATATGTACCCCCTCCCACCCTGCAAACTCCAGTTCATATGTGTTTTCTGGCCTTATGTTCTTCTTTCCCACAAATTCATCAGGGCTCATTTGGTGGGTGTCTGATATGAACAAATTAGTCACAAGGTACCAGAGTGATGGAGAAGATTACAGTTGTGTCAGCATTGAGACTCCATCTCAAGGAATTGAACATCCAGTAGCATTATACATCAGAAATTATTAAAGGGATATGTGATGTATTATTACATGTGATGAAATTATTAAAGGGATTACATGATGTATAGAGAATCCTGTCATCCTTAAGAAAGAAAGAAATCCCTTTAATAAATAGTAGCCTAAAAAGGAAAAAAAACAAAACACAGTTTTCCAGAAGTTACTTTTTACTTCATCCAGGGAGCTTGGAAAAGATAATTTTATTGATTCGGCACACAAAAATACTTATCAAATACTTATCATAGGCTTACTGTGTAGCCATTACTTTAGGCATTTCATCCAGCTAAACTGACTCTAATGCCATCATGAATGAAGACTGTGGAGGTTTCTCAAGATGAAAATAGCCCATTAAGAAGTGATCTGAACCAGTTTCGGGAAGCAGAACCTGAGACCTGGTCTGTGAAACTTTGGCTAGGAAAAAGTTCACTCAGCGCTGGGCATATACCAGCTCCGCAGGCCCCAACTTTATTAGTGTGGAGATAAGCTGATTAGGTCTTGTCAATCAAAGGTGCCCATATCTCAATTGAGAGACACACACTCTCTCAGTTTTTCTTTAAGCATTGAAGCAGGCAACAAAGAGAGAGATGTGTGGTATGCATCCCTACGGTTGTCGCCATGCAGGGCGCAAGGGTCCTGTGATGATGTGATGACTGTATTAAAGAGTACATCAATTTGTTTTAAAGTGTTTTGATTTTTTATGGTGGCATTAAGAGAGAGAACATTGTGGTTGCAGCTTTACTAGAAAGCAAAGAGTTCTAGAAGAAGAAAAAAAAGTGTCTCTTTGAAGCCTACCAGGGCTTTGAATCTTGCTGTGCCAATGGGCGCTTAAGTGCTCCTGTAACTGGCAACCTCAGATCCACCATCAGCTTAGGAACTACCTTCCTCTCCAAATTATTCATTTAGAGGAATAGGAGGAAATGTTTAAATTGACCTAAGTGATATTAATGTTTATCAACCCCAAGTTTTTATTTATTTTTTCTAGAGGATTTAAGATTTTGGGTGAACACACGACCTGTAATGATTATACTAACGTACCTTGATTTGGTTGTAAAAAAAGAAATGCTATTAAATGTTCCCCAAGCACAGATGGGTAGCATTGCTGCACTGAATTGTTTTAAACACAATAATGAATGCCTTGCTTTACATACCTGGAAGATAAATCTGACTAATAAATATAAGCCTGTCAAAATGGAATTTGGTAGAGCTTCAGCTTGAGACCTCATCTAGTCAGTATTAAGAAAAAGACAGAGTGATGGTGTAGGGGGAAAACCTGGCCTTTTGTTCTTAACATCTAAAGTTTGTTCACTGCAGGCCCCTTTCGCACTTCAAATGTAACAACAGAAATAAGCCCATCCTGTTCTTCCCTCACCCTACACACACACACACACACACACACACACACACACACACACACTCACCCAGTGCTGCTCTCCTGCATGGCCACGTTGCCATCGTGGATTATCTCTTCATCAGCTATTCTTCCCATCACTCCATCCATTTCCCACTGACCAATCAGGCAGCCCTCTTATGAAAGACCAGTGCTTGTTTCAATAAAATGTGAATTCCATACACACAGACCCACAGCCATTCTAGATGTTGCTTGTCACAGAACAGAAAGGCATTTGTGCTCCCCAGACTTGATATCTTTACTTGGATATCTTGGCGTCCTATGAGAAAAACAAAGATTTTAGGAGACGAAGGCAGGGCTAATAATAGTATCTGAAATGGAGAAGGTATTTCATTTTATATAGCTCTGATTAGACAGAGCGCACTCAGTGATAGGTGTGAGTACCGCACACGTGAGTGTGAACATGCTTGTGGGTACTTAGATGTCTTCAGCTTTTAAGACATGTGAAATAGAAAAAACTGGTTTGTCACAGGTTCTCTACTGACCCAGATAAGGGTAATTGTGGTGATGATTCTGTTCCAAAGACTGTGATCTAGAAGTATGTTCTCAGTTGGCTAGACCAAGGTCAGTGATGCTTAGAAATAGGTGTACTTTAACATATACAGATTTTCTACTCAGAATATTTTACAGGAAGACATTGTATTAACTAGATGTATCTTCATAGCAATAAGGTCTCTGGAATACTCACTGTTTTTTTTTTTTTCCCTAAGAAAAAGTTAACATGCAACTTTCCAGAAATATCTTTTTAAAAAAATACGTATCGATGCATTCACCTATTGGCTATGTGTATCTTTCTCTTGTGTGAGGAACTTGGTTAAGCATTTTCTTATTGCTCAGCTTTGTAGCTTAATGTTACTTTTTCAGAGAAGACTCTCCTGACTGCTCCATGTAAAGATTTCCCCTCCTTTTGTTTGAGGCCCCTCCCTCGTAGCACTGACCCTAACTTATAAGGATTATCCATAACTCATTTTTTGCTTGTCTTCTCCAGAAGAAAATAAGCTTCCTGAGGGGCATTTTGTTACATGATTGAAAGAAATGGGCATCTCTATTCTATTATTACAAAGGAAAGTGCTTATTTCTGGAAGTTTCCCACTAACCTTTAGCATTATAAGAACTATAGCCTTTTCCCAGACCACTCTTAAGGAGATACAGTGTGGCTATGTGACATTTAAGGATTTGCCTTTGTCTCTCACTGGGCTGAAATTCTTAATACATTCAAGTAGTTCCGCCAAAAATACCATTGTGTTTGTGGGTTTTTTTCTTTAATAATATTACATTTTCTCAGCAAAGTGATAGTTAAGAAAAGTCTACTCTGCTTAAACTAGTCTACCATGCAACAGTATACTCATTAATAAGCATTCGGTATGAGTATGGATTCGCTTTTAACTTATTTGCATACTTTAGTGTTGAGCTTTGTTTTTCTCCACTATTTACCAAGAATGATTTCATAAGTTTACTTTGGTAATTGTTTTTAGGCTATGAAATTGATGGTGGAAATTAGGTTGCAGTACAATATGTTGCCTTATCATGAATTCGGGTATAATGTTTCTCTCACTGAAATCCTAAAACAAGGGCCATGGGAAGAAATGGTTGAACTTATGGGCATTTGCTTTAGTAGCTTTGACTTGTGTAAACCTCAGTTTTCCACTTAATTATATGCTGAGTAAAGCATATAACCATTTCTCTTTTGCTGCTTTTAAGGCTATAAAAAATGTTTAAATTAGCCAACATTAAGCTGTCAGCCTCTTCAGTTCAGAGCAATGATTTCAGAAAATTAATTTTTTTTTAATTTAGAAGTTTAACTCAAAAGAGAATAAGATATTTTGACATGATTCTCTGGTCACTGATTAACTGAAAAATGTTATTTGAATAACATTGGTAATTCCACACTGAAATAGATCATGCTTAGAATCAGCATATGAAAAAGCCTTCTCCAAAAAAAACAGTCCTCAAAGCAAGAATTTAGGGATCCCTTAGAAACATATAGAAGAACAGTACAGGCTAGAGACTGCTGGCTCTTATTCCCCTATCAGAAATATTGTCCACCAATAAAGAAATAATTTTTTGAGTTGCTTCAGTGTTCCACCTCCTCACAAATTAAAAAAAGAAGATTCTATTGTCAAACTGTTTATGAAATACCAAAATTTACCAATGCCACTAGACACCCTTAGCCCCAGAAACACTACTTTTTTACCTCATCAATGTAGAAGGAGTATTTTGAGTCACTTGATGAACTTTTCCTCAGGAAAAAATTTTTTTTAAATAAACAATGTCAGATGCTTATTTTTCTACTTCTCAAATGACCTTTCAAGTAATTGTCATACAGAATATTCCTGAGTTACAGCTAGTTTATCACGAGTAAACAGACATAACTTATGACACTGGAGGTTTAAAGAATCATCATTAAACTACCAGAATTCAAAAGCAATGATGCTTTATTATTTAAAAATAATCCTTTTTTTTGTATTCTTCCTTGAGGCATTAATGTTTGTTCAAGAATTAGAGAGCCATGATCTTCTGTTTCTTTATGTTTTCCTTTCAATTCTGTTTTGCAAGTGTGTATTTCCAAAGACAAATATGAAATATAGTATATTTAGGATAATTCAGTAAATACTACCTCAGTTTGATTTTCTTTTAGCATGTTATATTTTGTTAAGTAATAAATACTAGATAATTTCCAGAAATGGAAGGATTTAGAAGGCAGTTTTATCTTTGTGTGTGTGTATTTATGTGTGTGCATGTGTATATATAACTATATAAAATAGATTTTCTTTTATAGCAACATCTAAGTATCTCTTGATTCAGATAGTTTTATCATAGCAATCACATGTTGTAGGGAGCTCTTTTGTACCATTAATAACAACTAAAACACAATCATCTTTTTAAGGGATAGAAAAAGAGAGAAGAGGGAAAAGGTGGAATTTGAAAGGGGGGGTGGAAATCTGTTCCTATTCCTTCCCTGAGGCTGAACTGTTTATCACTCTATCCTCATTCGATAAAAGTGAATTTTATAATAAAATTTTCCCTAATCGGGCACTGTCAGTGGAGGTGTCTTATCGCTGAGAGGAAAATGACACCGATCCTATCGGAAAACAGAAACGATGTCACCATGTTCCCAATCACGGCTCTTCAGCCCCCATATCTACCTTCTCCACAAACACCAAGCAGTGCTTTTTTCATAAGAACATCAAAACCCAGCAAAGTCATTAAAATTGCACCCGCGTAGAGTTGCAGGGACCAGCCGCACTAGCGCAAAATGGGATGTGGGAAAACAGACTCTCTAAATGTGCTAATTCCATTGTCACGTGTTTACGGCTTAATTTTAATCAGTTAAAAAAGCCACACATTGCAATAAATTGGCATTATCTTCTGTGACACCAGAAGACACAGTTGGTTCAAGGATTTAGAGGGTCACTGGCAACAGTATATAGTATTACAGACAAAGTATTTTTACGCTTGAACTACGGTAGCTAAGGTACAATCCCCAGTTAAGGCTGCAAACAAAGACTATAACCGACATTGCACTAGGTTCAACTCACAGACCACCTTCGTCCTTGGATGGACTTTGTATGCAAAACAAAGAATTTCGAGAATTTTTAACAGAGTAATTTATTCATCATATAAAGAAATTTTAAAATAGCCTTTCAGTGCTGTAGCTTCATTGCATTCTTGGCAACCGACCAAGTGGTCTTTCCATAGGTTCTCTCAGTAGACTTGTTTTCCAGTCCTGATGTTTCATTGACTGTGTTTACATTGACCATTCGACTTGCGAGCCTAAACAAAGATACATTAACACGCTTGAGGAAATGCAAACAGAAAATAGTGTCATTGACAATTGTTGAAGGCCAACAATGAAAGACTGTCTCTAATGGTCTTAATTTATTAATGTCAAATTAGCACCGATGTATTTTTACACAGTTAAGTTCAGAAATTACTGAAGTAGAAACTACTGGCAAACTTAATTTTAATTTGTTCCAGGGCGTTGTTCTTTGGATATACATATCTCTGTTTCAAAGCAGAATAATCCCTTGACATGGACTGACTATTCTGCATAAGAATATCTGGGAGTAATTTTTAGACAAAAAGATTTATTTTTCCATGGCAAAGTATAAGATATCACTTCGGTTCTCTGATATTTCAGCTTTGTAAATTGCCAATACATTTATTAATACAACATGGTTTTAAAACATTAGGCATCATCAAGTTTATTTTAAAGGGTGATTAAAATGTTTACAGAAATGTTGAGAATTGTCAAACCTCTATGGTTTGTGAAATAACTGTGGGTGAAAAAAAAAATCGCCATTTCACCTTGAAACTAGTTTTTTTTTTTAATTGATATATCTGACCTTGAGGGAGGAAAAAATAAATCAAGTGCAGGCACAACTTTTATGGAATGAAAGAGCTTTGGAATTAAATCATTTGGCGGTGACTGAAAAAAAAAAACGTTTGTGTGGCTTTTGTTTTAATTTTGTTTAGCCCTTTATTGATTTCTTTATACCAGAAGCAATAGAAATAAAAGGTGAAGTAATAGTGAACCAAACAAATAATTTTTCAGTGCATTGTGCTTATCTTCACTGCGAGTTTAGTTTTCTATAGTCAATGTCAAATTGATCAGACCTCTGCTGTGTGATTGAAGTTCATTTTTTAAAAAACAAAAAACAAAAAAACCTCACATTGTGCATTAAAATGGTTAAGTTGTAGTGTCACTGAAACAGTTTTTCTGATTGTACTCACTTTGCCACAGAGGCTGGCTGAGTTACTCTACTTCTTCTGTGTTTAAACAGCTTGAGTAAATTTACAGGGTCACTTTTTTTTTTTTTTCTTTTTAATAATAGAGAAAAGGAATGAGTGCAAATTTTGAGCACGGTTCTTTTCTCTGCTAGGATTAACAGCCTGCTCTGCATGAAGGGAGGGAAAAGTTGGGAGTATATGTAAAGAACTTTCCTGTAGTATGGCTCTTGGTTTTTTAAAGGAGACACTCACAAAAAGTAACAGGGAGATTATTTAGGTACAATGGAATGCTGGGTTTTGTCACATCTAAAAAAATAGTTTCATTGATTTTGCTCAGACTTTATGAGTAACTGTGCGTCTTTGTCAAAATTTTTTTCTTTCCTTGTTTTTTTTCTTTATTTTTTTCTTCTGAGAAGAGTTAATTTACATTTTTTAATATGTATGTATATATATATATGATATGTATTTTCCTTATTGTCATTAATGTTAAAAAGGTTGAGGGAGATGATTGTTATGTGCTGCCTTGAAGGGAACAGCACCTTCTCTATAGCTGACTGGAAATCCATAGGATGTGTTGATTGAAGATTTATGGATGGCAATGTATTTATCAAGTTCATTCATGATGTAGCAGAACAGAGTTTATTCAGCCTTCCTATCGCCTATACCATAAAATAATAGGCCTCTGTGTAATTAGCCAAATACAGTTGTTAAATTGAAATAATGTTTCTGATTTAAAATATGAAATAATGTACTTAGTGTCTTTTCAGGGAAAGATTATTTTAAAAGAGATTACAGATCACAGTGTCATATGCTATGTGACAGGAAGCAGCTATTGAAATATTAGCTCAGCCACAAAACACTATGCTTCTTTAGATTTTTGGCAGTGGAGCAAATAGAAAAATTTCAAACTTATTTAAAAAAATGTAATGCTTCATGTTGAATGAAAAAGACTTTTTTATGTATATGTTTTGTTAATTTTCAGCTTATTTTAGTTTCACAAATAACAGTGAACATCATGATGCAATAGAAACAGAATTCTTCTATGTGTATCTCTCATTTTTAAAACCATATTATATTTTTTAACTCTATTTATAACTACAAAATTGAGTACTTTCCTACATCAGTTAACATGTATTATACTTTTCTACATCTAGGCTGCGCCATTGAGCCACTAGTCAAAGAAATATTTCTTGAACTGACTGTAGTGCGTGGACATGGAACATAGAGCAAATGGTAATGAAAAAGACCAGCTATTAGCTTTTTAAATGTTTGTTACTATAATTAATATAGGAAAAAGGCATATTTTGATATAACTTTTTTGGAAATAAGATATTTTCTAATAATTTTACATATAATGCTTTTTAAAAATAGTTATTCTTTCAAGTTTTAATTACTCAGTATTTCTACAGATATTAGTAAGTGTATAAGAAAAACATAAATATAGAAGAAATACAATTTTTAATTTAGATGTATGACATCATTTTAGTATTTTTTACTGACTGAGGACTATCTCAGATTTATTGTAATTTAAAAGGTAAACACTTTTAAATAACTTTGAAGTGTCAGATAATAATTAACATAAATATGTCCCTGGAAATTTTACATTGAAATCTAACTATTTAACTTTCATATCTACATAAGAAATTTGTGAAGTCCAAATGAATAGTGTTTCTCTTCTAATGGAAGAGAAATTGTTCAGTAAATCTAAGTAAGAACAGTTAACAAACTGTTATGCATTATGAGTAAATACTGCATTATCCTTTTAATTTTCATTAATATTGAGACTAACTGGCATATGAAAAACTGTAGTAATATCTCTATTGATTTTTGTTCTTTGATTCAAGAATATATTAAAATAATAGATTTTAAATAGTATTTGAACCTATATTACATTTCAACCTCGATGTTTCTTAACTTGCATATGTTAGAAAATAAAATTTTAAGTATAACCTAATATTTTTGTTACAAATATGAGAAAACTTTTATATATAGTTTACGTATGTATAACTAAATCTGATGTCATCTTTTGATCTTTGCATTTTGTGGATCTGCAGATTCTGAAAGCAGAGTGCTCAGGGACTATTTCTTTGCATAAATTCATTCATTTTGTGTAAATCTTTGTTTTCTTAATGACCTTGAGAAAAGTAAGATATTGTTCTCTGTTAATGCAGAAGCCTGGGACTGAAAATTTAAGCAATTAATATTATAATTAATTGATGGCAAAAGTTCTGGAAATGTCATTAGGGTTGGCAAATACAACTCCTGCTTGCATCCCGAGCTCCCAGGGCTTTGCATGGTCCTACTCATTAACACTTGCCTAGACACCCCATTGCTTCATATATGAATCTTCAGGGGAAAGTTTCTAGAAAGTATGTTCAGCAGCCAGTTACATGTTCAGGAAGTCTTTCCCATTGTTTATACTGAGGCTGACTCAACTGCCAATTTGGACACAGTATCTCAGTTTATCATAAAAAAAAAAACCTTACTTGGATCAAATAAAAATCTTTTCTATGTAGTACAACGTATGTTTGTAAAACACCATATTTGTAGCTTATAATATAATTTATTTTAAAAATGTGGTTTTCTTAGGAGTGTAACTTTTTACCAGTTCATGAATTCATAAGTGAATGTCAGCTCTATTTTTCAAGAATAATATGATGTGAAAACATATTATTGCTTCCATTTGTATCATCTTAATTTTATTAAGAAAAATAAGTCTGATATTAATCACATTAGAATTAACAGCATGATTTGAAATTTACAGCATCAGATTAACATATATTTCATTTCTTAGTTTATTTTGTGTAGTTCAATGTTGTTTTCTGATGGTGAATAGAATAAAATACCCTGATGCTGGGAAAGATTTGAAGGCAGAAGGAGAAGGGAGTGATAGAGGATGAGATGATTGGATGGCATCACCGACTCAATGGACATGAGTTTGAGCAAACTCTGGGAGATAGTGAAGGACAGGGAAGCCTGGCATGCTGCAGTCCATGGGGTTGCAAAGAGTCAGATACAACTTAGTGACTGAACAAAAACCACAACAATAGGTACGAAAACAAAGGTAGTATAATTGTGGAAAGATGATTCTTCTTGTAACTCAGACTGTGTTCTGCGAATCCGCCAAGTTGGATAATTGATGTTGTTAATCTGTTACTTGTCAAATACCTCTATGGTATGATTTGAGATACCCAGTAAGTGCTGTATTGGTGATTTGTCCAAATCCAAGACTAACAGTTATTCCAAAGTGTATAGTATTGTATTATAGAACATGTCTCTGTTAATGACTGTAGATTACCTGGGTCTTTCTGGAAAAGAGGGCTGTTCTATTAGTAAATGAAGATGAGCACTAAAGATTAGCACTTAGACAGGCACACATCTATGTCCCCAGAACTAGACTGACCTTTATTTAGGTGTTACTGCATCTTAAAATGGCTAGATTGACTTTCACTATCTGGTGGTTATGTTTGTTACCATCTCACTTAAAATAAGGCTGTGTTGTGTACCCCAAATTCATCATGGGGCCCAAGGTGGTGTTTCATAGCTATTTCAGAGCAGCTTAAACTGAAGTATCAAGAGAAATATGCTATACACATTAAGATGCTATGGCAGAAGGGGAGGAGAGGTATGTGGTCTCAAATATAAGCACCAAATTTACAAGTCTCAAAAGGAATTACACAGACCAGGATGTGATGGAGATTTTTATATTAGCAGCTCTGTGCTCCAGCTATGGAGCCAAGAGAGTTGTTTACTAAACAATGGCAGATAATTCTCCTTTGAGAGGTTGGAGATTTCTAAACAAGATCCCTTGTGTGTGCTTGGTGGCTGAGTCGTGTCTGACTCTTTGCAACCTCATGGGCTGTAGCCTACCAGGCTCCTCCATCCATGGGATTTTCCAGGCAAGAGTACTAGAGTGGGTTGCCATTGCCTTCAGGGGATCTTCCCAACCAGGTCTCATTGTAGGCAGACGCTTTACCGTCTGAGCCACCAGGGAAGTCCATCCTATAGCATTACCCAACAGCTGAAAATTACCAGGTACGTTTAAATGTCATATTTTACTTACTTATATTGTTTATTCAGTTTGGGGATTATCAAGGCTTCATGCTTTTCCTTCTGCTTCCTATAACTCTCCTTTGACCACCTCTTCTCTGTGCTTCTCTTTCATGGAGCAGGCGTACTCAAGAGGTGAAACTCACATAGGTTCATTAGATGCCTTCTAGAAATGAGAAGGGAAGCAACCGTTTGTTGAATGCCTTCTCTGACCCGAGCACACACTTCATTCAGTCTTCACAATAATCTTAGAAGGTTTTGTTGCAAACAAGAAAACTGAGGTCCAGAGAAGTTAAGCTCCCAACCTAAATGAAGGACCATCTGAAGTCCCATCCTTTACATTTTTTTCATCTTCCTATGCTAAAGATAGTGTTTCATTCTCCTAGCTGACTTCTAGTATAGAAAATAGAATTGAAAGGTAGGCTGGAACATCTCTTGGGTTCATGATTTGAAGGCAGAGGTTAGCATTTTGCCCTCTTCACGGAGCTAACCCCCATAGCAGTGTTATCTATAATGCTGCTGGCTAATATCTGTACCTTGGTGAGTATGAGCACTGACTAGCAAAGAGGGTATCCAGGGAAAACTTCGGAAGGTGGTAATGTGATGTTGCTATGAGCACACTTCTGAATGTGGGTAAAAAACCAAATCAGTACCACCTGGGTGCTTACTAACAGCACAGCTTCCCGCGCCCCGATGTTAATTGACCGGATCAGAATCTCTGGAGGTGTGGCCCAGGCATCTTCACTTCTGAGAAGTAACTTCTGGTGTTTCTGAAGCATCCTAACTTCTGAGGCTTATTGCTTTCATGTGTGAAGCATGTATGAACCTGAGAGAGCCTATGCTTTGAAACTCCACGAGCTTCTCTGCCAAGTCTGCTTTTCTCTGGAGAATTGTCTTTTCTCTGCAAAGTGTCCATTTAGTACCACCAATTGCCTGCATTTTGGTGCTCAGACACTCAAAGACATAATTAAGGGAATTTCTTCTTTAAAACCTTACTGCCCAGTATCTCGTACCATTATATGGTTTGTTTATTTGTTGGTCCTTCTTCAAATATGAAGTGAAATGTTGCCCTGAACAGCATCATAGTAAAATATAAAAATTATCTTCTGTGAAAAATGAAGTCAGGGCATACATCTGGGAATCCAACAGACTCTCAACTGCCTGTGTACAAAAATGTTTTTTAAGTTTGAAAACAGATAGCTGCCTGAAGGTCGCATATTTAAGGTCAGTTTCCCTGTTTCCTTCATTTTTGCCCTGTGGCAGAGCAAGGAAAGACTTCCAGTGGGAAAAAAAAAGAAAAGAAAACCCAATATTGGCACTCCAATAGTAAGGGGATAATAAAGAGTAAGCCTGGAATTTCTAATCATTTGGATATTGGAATATTCTAATTTTCAGTTGGATAAATTAGCATACAATATATTTAAGGTTGAAAGTTCCATGAATGTTGACCATATTTTGAGACATAAGCCAAAAAGTGTGGTACCGTTAATGAAAGAAAATATTTAAATAAAGTGTTTAAAATTCAAAGTGAAGCATTGTTTGTATAACAACCTGGGTACCTCTGTGCAGGATATTTCTCTGAAGAGGCTAAAACGCCAGCTGAATTTTTTTATCAATTTTCTCACCAACTTCTGGTGTCAATAAAGGAAGTCAGCACATTTTGTCTCTTTGAAGTTACTGTCTGCCTTAGAATTTTTTCACATTCCTCCTTCCTGGTTTCTGCTGAAAGAACCAAGGTATAAGAATTAATAAATAATAGACTAATAATAACAGTTGTGGTAAACATTTATTGAGCAGTTATTATGTGCCAGATGCCATGTTAAAGAGTTTATGCAGATTATTTCCTTCAATTCTGAAACAGCCCTATGAGTAGTATTATCCTTCCTTAACAGATGAGAAAATCAACAACCAATGCAAGTAATATCAATGTTTATCAAGCATTTTCTATGTGCTAGGTACTACCCTGTGCTATTCCCTATGTTATCTTAATCTTCAAAACATTCTCTCTGTGGTAGATGGGTATTTATTTTTATTTCACACATGAGGAGACCAAAGTTGAAAGATGAAGCAGCTTATTCAAAATGACATTAACTGGCAGATATTAGAGTTTGCATGGCCTCTTGATTCTTCATTCTACTTGATGTTTGTCCTAAGCTACATGTAAACTATCATCCCATCTTATTTATTCTTTCCATGTTTATACTCTGAAGAAAAAACTAGTAATGTCTCATGTATCCAGTGACGCATCTCAAGGAAATGTACTCTTTTATAGGGGACAACACTAACCTTGAAAAGATATCTTAGGATGCCTTAAAAAACAAAACAAAACAAAAAAAACCCACAACAAAGATGCATTATTTGGTAATGGTTGAGAACATATGTTTGAATCAGGCTTCGGTTTAAGTCCTGCTTTACTAGCTGTGTAACTTTGGAAAACTGATCTCTCTGTCTCAGTTTCATCATCAGTAAGATGAAAAGAATGATAGCATTTTGTGTACCTAGTTAGCGCTCAGTGAAAGGTATTAGGGGAGGGTGTTGTTGATGTTATTCCTCCATTTAAATCGTTTAAAAGGTTCATTTTTGCAATTCTTTAGTTGTTTGCTTATTTTATTTCTCAGCCCTCGGCAGAAGGGTTAAATTTAAAGTAAGAAGGCTAGACACCATGAAATAAGAGAATTACCGTTAAAGAGTCATAAAACTGTCTTTAAACAATCAAATAATGGTTGCTTGTAATAATAACTTTAAGTCAATTTAAAAAAATGGAAATATTCTCTATTCTTTGTTCAAGAAGACAATGAAGTGTATTTTCATGATGTATTTTAGAAGTTTCTCATTAATTAATCAAATAAATATTTGTTGCTTGAAGTTAAATCAGTTTTAATTATCTGGAAAGTTTTCTTTCCTCAAATACCCTGTTTCACTACAATGCTAGATAAATTAGTTGTTACCCAAAGCCTGTAGTGCTTTAAGTTTATTAGGGGTGACAGACCCAAAATGCTACAGGGTTCACACATGTAAACCACGTAACATAGTGAGTTGAGCTTATCATAGCTGATCTTCAGGGAGCATGTCCCCACCTAAAACCATTTGGTGTTTAAAAACGTCATGCTGGCCAAACAGATGTGCCTGGAGCCGGCATTCAGCTCAAAGTTCATGACCCCCTGGAACGGATGGCATTCATGGCGACTCAACTAGCTGTGTGCAGGTTCACCTTGGAATCTGCTCCACTGCCTGAAAAGTCTGAGTACCTTAGGAGTCAAGACTAAGCCTTAGACCTCTTTATGTCCCCCTTTCCTGCCTAGTACCTGCATTTGGTGGTTATACAACTCTTGCTAATGACACAGGGTGTGTTTACTGCGGGCGGGACATATGCATGAACTCCACCAAACAACATCCATGAAATTGTTTCATTGGTACATATAAAAAGACAATGATGTTCATGTGTTTGGTGAAAATTTTTCAGGAAACAAAAAGATGACACTAGAGCACAAAGGAGATTGTGTCTCCTGTCTGCTGTCTATTCTTGACTGGGAGGCAGCACAATATAAGTGGAAAGACCGTAGAATCAAAAAAGAGATCCAGATTTTAATTCCAACTTCATCATGTGCTGTCCTTTAGGACAGCTTTAGGATAATTATTCATTCTCTGCTTCCTCCTGCTTCTAGAGATCTCAGTATTTCCTAGCAAGCTTGGTAAGAAGTGCGTTAAAAATGCGTGTTAGTTGAGGTAGATCCAAGATCTAGTTGTAAAACGACCTTCAGAACAAACCTGTCATATTGCCTGAGCAAGTGAAGCAATAATTCTTATTCCAGTAACGCTACGCCTCCCTCACTTTTTTCCCCTTATTTTAAATGGAATAGAACTAACGCCAGCATCTACCTTGCCTTTGGTTTTGTACTTAAACAACGTTCCCCCAAAGCTTCAGGATATGATAAATTGTTGAAGTGTTCAACTTGTGTGTGTGTGTGTGTGTGTGTATAACCTTTCGTCTTCATCAATCTCTTCAGGTTCCTAGGGAATACTAGAGTTTGGTTGGTTTTTTTTTTTTAAATACTAAGGTTTAAATTCCACTTTATATGAGTTACTTAAATTACAGTACTCATTGTATTCTCTGAACCATCGGTTCCCAGGTATCTGAGTTTAAAAAAATCAAATCAAATAAATCAAGTGACGAGTACTGTTTTAGGCACTGTGAAGAGCATGACTCTAATAGGCAAGACAGAAAGTAAAATTGGTGAGCACAGTGTAGAAAGATGCAATGGGAGAAGGAAGGTTTCAATATCCTAGTCTAATTTTGGAGATTCCCAGGTGAGCAAAGGAAAACACCAGACGAATTCGACTTGGTTAGCAGTAGACTCTCTTGCTAAATTATTTGTGTGGCATTCCCCAGTCTTAAACTGAAATATTTGCATTTTCTCCTTGAAAATATTTAGCTCAACCATTTCATTTTAAGAGATAAAATAATCGAGTACCCGATGCGTCAGGTGGCTGTTCCATGTTTACCCAGCCAGTTAGGGGCAGAGGAAAGATCTAGATTCCATATCACTGTTGTACTTTGCTTCACTAACATGCAATTTCCATGACCACAGGGACCTTGTATGGTTTGTGCACCACTGTATCTCTCTTTGGTGCTAATAGTAGGCACTAAATAAATATCTGTAGAATGAATGATTGATTTCTCTCTTGAGATTTCACAGCCTAAAAATCTTTTTGCTTTCCCTCACCTAATGATGTCTTTCCCTTGGCACAGAAAACTGATGAAAGTTGGGTCGTGTTCCTGTAGCTCGTTTTCACTTTCTGGTTTACTGATAGACAGATCTAACTTGTGGATCTTTTCATTATAATCTTTGTAGGTGTTTTCATAAATGTACAAATCAAGACATTCTTCATGTGCATTTAAATATCACCGACGCTTGCCTTCTCTTTACGAGGGGATTTTGATAACAGCCAGAGGTACAGCAATTTTCTGCTTCCTGCAATAAACGGTTGTTCGTGTCCATCATGTTTTCATGTTTGGTTCATCTTTGTCCATGATGTGTGTGCCCTCCAGGGAAACAAGCTGGCTTTATTTTATAGTTCAGTTGAATTAATGCCATCTTCATTTAAATTAGAAAATTTTAGAGTAATTAAAGAACTAAATTACCTTTCCCTTTATGAAATTAATGTTGAAGATGTAACTTGAAGGATGGCACTCTGTTATTCTCATGATTATTTATGAAGATACAGTCATAAAATCATTTCATTGCCTTGTTTACTTTCTAGGCAGCACTGGAACTATTTAATGCCATTCTGCTTGATAAACTTCACAGTTTTACCACTTAGATTGTTCTGTTCAGTAAATACTGTTGCATACTTTTTGATGATGTCTTCTTAAAGTGAATTTTTACACTTACCTGTTTATTGTGCAGCAAGGTTTAAACCTCTCAGAGTATTCATGATGATTTTCCTCTGTTCATTCTATATATTTATCTTTTACCTATCCCCATCCTGTTTCCTCTGAAAAGGTGAGAACTTCCCATTTCTACTTATTAACAGCTCTTTCCTACCTGTATTTTACATGCATATTATTTTAGCATGCATTTAATTGCCCAACCATTTCTGAGTAGCTAGTAGGTATGGTGTGCTGAGCTGACATTCAGCTTTAATAGGCTCAGAACTGTGCCATCTTCAAAGTATAAACTTTGGGATATAAAGAAAGTAAAATCTATTTCAAAGTGGAACTTTGGAATAAATATCAAACTCTCAAAGAGTATCTTGAGGTGGCGTGTTGACTATGTTAACTATAATAGCAAAAATTTGATAATGCATTACTTTCATAATCAGAAGACTTAACAATAAGATGTTTCCTGGTAACTACATCAAGAAATCCCTTGTCCTATCAGTTCAATTCAGTTCAGTTGCTCAGTCGTGTCTGACTCTTTGCGACCCCATTGAATGCAGCACACCAGGCCTCCCTGTCCCATCACCAACTCCCGGAGTTTACTCAAACTCCTATCCATTGATTCAGTGATGCCATCCAACCATCTCATCCTCTGTTGTCACCTTGTCCTCCCGCCTTCAATCTTTTCCAGCATCAGGGTCTTTTCAAATGAGTGAGTTCTTCACATCAGTTGGTCAAAAGATTGGAGTTTCAGCTTCAACATCAGTCCTTCCAATGAACACCCAGGACTGATCTCCTTCAGGATGGACTGGTTGGATCTCCTTGCAGTCCAAGGGACTCTCAAGAGTCTTCTCCAACACCACAGTTCAAAAGCATCAATTCTTCGGCGCTCAGCTTTCTTTATAGTCCAACTCTCACATGCATACATGACTACTGGAAAAACCATAGCTTTGACTAGGCAGACCTTTGTTGGCAAAGTAATGTCTCTGCTTTTTAATATGCTGTCTAGGTTGGTCATAACTTTTCTTCCAAGGAGTCTTTTAATTTAATGGCTGCAATCACCATCTGCAGTGATTCTGGAGCCCCCCAAAATAAAGTCTGCCACTGTTTCCACTCTTCCCCCGTCTATTTGCCATGAAGTGATGGGACCAGATGTCATGATCTTCATTTTCTGAATGTCGAGTTTTAAGCCAACTTTTTCACTTTCCTCTTTCACTTTCATCAAGAGGCTCTTTAGTTCTTCACTTTCTGCCGTAAGGGTGGTGTCATTTGCATATCTGAGGTTATTGCTGTTTCTCCCGGCAATCTTGATTCCACCTTGTGCTTCTTCCAGCCCAGCGTTTCTCATGATGTACTCTGCAAATTATTAGTTAAATAAGCCGGGTGACAATATACAGCCTTTATGTACTCTTTTCCCGATTCGGAACCAATGTGTTGTTCCATGTCCAGTTCTAACTGTTACTTCCTGACCTGCATACAAATTTCTCAAGAGGCAGGTCAGGTGGTCTGGTATTCCCATCTCTTTAAGGATTTTCCACAGTTTGTTGTGATCCACACAAAGGCTTTGGCATAGTCAATAAAGCAGAAGTAGATGTTTTTCTGGAACTCTCTTGCCTTTTTGATGATCCAACGGATGTTGGCAACTTGATCTCTGGTTCCTCTGCCTTTTCTAAAACCAGCTTGAACATCTGGAAGTTCATGGTTCACATTGTGCTAAAGCCTAGCTTGGAGAATGTTGAGCATTACTTTGCTAGCATGTAAGATGAATGCAATTGTGCGGTAGTGTGAGCATTCTTTGGCATTGCCTTTCTTTGGGATTGGAATGAAAACTGACCTTTTCCAGTCCTGTGGCCGCTGCTGAGTTTTCCAAATTTGCTGGCATATTCAGTGCAGTACTTTCATGGCATCATCTTTTAGGATTTGAAATAGCTCAACTGGAATTCCATCACCTCCACTAGCTTTGTTCGTAGTAATGCTTTCTAACGCCCACTTGACTTCACATTCCAGGATGTCTGGCTCTAGGTGAGTGATCATACCATCGTGATTATCTGGGTTATGAACATATTTTTTGTATAGTTCTTCTGTGTATTCTTGTCCTATATCTTAGTGCATAATATGTACAGGGAATGAACTGTACATATTTGGGTGGTATTTTTTTCAAATACTTTAGATCATGACATGGTAAGAAATAAGTTTCACATCACCATGCATATTACACACATATACACATACATAGCTGAAATGAATATTTCATAAAAAGATACTTACCTTTTTAACTATGAGTAATGTACACTTTTAACTCTGTATAGACAGAGAAGCCTGATGAGCTACAGTCCATAGGGTTTCAAGAGTTGGACACAATGTAACGACTAAGCCACCACCAATGCACACTAATATTTTCTAATCTTATATTTTTAAAAAAAAAAAAGAAATTTCAGTCTTGATTTCTAAATTGATTTTATAGTGCATCTACAAAGTCACAGTCCACAGTTTGTGTTGGGGGTACACAGATAAATCTTCTTTAGTCCTAATTTACACCTTGTATATTCTAATAAGAAACATAATGCATGTATACAAAGAACTCTTATTGAGGTACACAACATGTAAGTTTTATAAGATAATATTTCCTGAATATCCACCATTTATGAACCACAGCCATAACATTCATCTCATCTATGTACCTTCATACAGTTTTATTTATTTAACATTTTTCTATCAATCAGCTGTAAGAAGATGGAAATTTTTTAATTACATAGCCTTGTCGTATGTGAAATCGTGAGTTAGATGCTCCAGTTTCTTCTAATATCTAAATACGTAAGTAATTGTATAAATACTAAAGTAAAAAAATTTTGTGTACCACTAGCAGACCCCCACTCTTTGGTAAATAGTTAAAAACGAAGCATGTTACAGGGGTTTGGGAAACTAAGTCTGGATTGACAGAGAGGGTAGCACTTGGGGGTGGGCCTTGAAGATGGGAGAGGTCACAAAGGAGACCATCTGCTGTGGAGAGAGCACTGTAAACAAATGCACAGTGAATAAAAAGTTGTCTGGGGATAGCAATATAGAAAGTTTAGTTACAGGCATTGAACACAGGTGGGGATTTACAGGAAGTAAGGAAGGAAAGGCAGTGAGAGCTTATAGGACCGTGAATGCCAAAGAGGTGGGTCTTAATGTCATGGGCAATTAGAAGCTATTAAAGGTATTTGAACAATGGGGTGATATAATGAAACCTATACTTGGAGAACATTATCCCAGCAATAGTGTGGGAAAGAAACTGAAAAGAAAGGACTGATTTGAATTATAATTTAATTTAAAAAATTGTGTTTTTAAATCAGACAAAGGTCTTATGTCTTTCATTAGATCAAATAAGCACCCTTCCAGCCAGTCAAGAATTGCAGGAGGGTACAAGACAGGGGAAGAAAACACCACCAGACCACCAGACCCACTCACTGTTTGACTTTCAGCAAATCGTTCTCATTCTCTATTTCTATTCTTTTTTCAAATGGGATGAATAATGCCTATCCTTTCTCATAGACCTGCTGAGAAAAGCAAATGAAAAAAGTGTGAAAACCTTATGCAAATAAATGTAAATTAGCTTTCTTATTGTATTTGAACTTTTTGAGCCAAACAGGTGACCTGATAATAATTATGATTTAGGAGATGAGTTTGACCAGTGGCACATCAGATAACTCAGAGTAGAAAGAATGGTGAGGAAGAGCATTTAGGACACTGTGGCAGCAGGCCATAGAAGTCTTAATTAAGCTTGAACTAGAGTTGTGGAATTAGGAATGGAGGAAAGAGAACAGATGCAAGAGGTATCACTGAGGAAGACTCAACCAAGGCTCTGCCATTGGGCTGTAAGGACAGGCAATGAGGAGCACGGAGTGAAGAGAGGGGAGGGGAGAGAAATCCTCGGTGGTTCCAGGTTTCCTTCTGAATAAAAGGTGTGCCATTAACAGTAAAGGAACACTGAAAGAAGGAATAGGTTTGGCGGTGGGAGATGGGGGGAGACCCAAGTTTCAGGTATCAGCAAGATGGCTCAAGTCATACTGTTGAGCAGGCAGTTGGAATTTGAAGATTAAAGCTTAAGAATGAGGTTATAGCTGGATATATAGAACATAGACATAAATTGTCCTTGAAGTGATGATAATTTGAGCCTGTGTATTTCAAACTTTTAGCCTTTTAAAAGCTTTTAAGCCTACTTAAAAGCTTTTTGCCATACTTGGGACCAATATTTGCACTCTTACTTAATATTTCAAAATCTATTTAAAATTAACTCACTTTTTAAAAGCATAGCCCATTCTAATTTATAATAATATCTATGAAATCTGTGAGTTTGATGTAATAGATATAGTTTTTAAAAATACCAATTAAAATAAACACATAATTAACTATGTTTCCGGAGAAGGCAATGGCATCCCGCTCCAGTACTCTTGCCTGGAAAATCCCATGGACGGAGGAGCCTGGTAGGCTGCAGCCCATGGGGTCGCTAAGAGTCGGATACGACTGAGTGACTTCACTTTCACTTTTCACTTTCATGCACTGGAGAAGGAAATGGCAACCCACTCCAGTATTCTTGCCTGGAGAATCCCATGGATGGCAGAGCCTGGTGGGCTGCCGTCTCTGGGGTCGCACAGAGTCGGACACGACTGAAGCGACTTAGCAGCAGCAGCAACTATGTTTCATGATTATAAGATGCACATCTTTTCACAATTTAACGTTTCTGAAAGTAGGGTGTTTTACCGTTGGTGGCATCATACAATCTCTGTTGGCCAGCCAGTGGTGGGGATATGCTTGTCAATGTCAGCATATAAATCAACTTGGTTGTTATTCCTAGTGGCGTGAGTGGAAAACTGCAGTCCCTCAATATTTCAGTCAGGAAACCATTTAAAGATCTTTAGAGAAAAGAATATGGGTTTTAACTATTTTCTGAAAAACCGTACTTTCTGGTACAAATAAGAAAGCACTAACATGGAGACTGGCAGAATGAGTATCAGCACTGTGGAAGAGAGTTCCAGTCGAAGTAGTTGAAGACACATGTCTCAGCCCCATGCTCCTGATGGCTTCTAGGATATCCATGACTCAGCTGAAAAGTGGTTCGGAAGAGTTAAACATGATTGTGAGAAAACTTTAGGAAAATCTTCACCTGTTTGTTTTGCTTATATTGCCTCAGTGTGTGTACAAGCTGCTGCTGCTGCTAAGTCGCTTCAGTCGTGTCCGACTCTGTGCGACCCCAGAGACGGCAGCCCACCAGGCTCCGCCGTCCCTGGGATTCTCCAGGCAAGAACACTGGAGTGGGTTGCCATTTCCTTCTCCAATGCATGAAAGTGAAAAGTGAAAGTGAAGTCACTCAGTCATGTCCAACTTTTCGCAACCCCATGGACTGCAGCCCACCAGGCTCCTCTGTCCATGGGATTTTCCAGGCAAGAGTACTGGAGTGGGGTGCCATTGCCTTCTCCGGTATGCACGAGAGTGATGTATAAAAAAAAAATCTCTCCATGTGAGAAATCTAAAAGATCCTTTTGGATAAGTATAAGATTATGTTAAGTGATAAGAAAGCCTTGTATTGTAATTTAATTGGCGGCCATTTTCTAAGTCATATATTTTAAATGGCGCATCTTACGGTGGACGCCGTCCAAGGTTAGGTTAAACAAAGTATCCAAATAAAAAAACTGGCAGCTCATGTTCCACTTAAAGTCATCTCATAAATACTGCTTTATGGAAGCACATTTAAGCCAGGGGGATACATAAGATCACCAAGAGAATATTTATACAGAAGAAAAGAGCCTTAGAATACTAAGGAAAGTCTGCATTCCTTGGGAGAAAGAGGAGTCTGGGTGTGGAACTAGAGAGGGTTAGGGGATGACTGTAGGCAGTGCAGTGTCATGGAAGCCTGAGAAGGAGAGTTTTTTGTTGTTGTTCAAAAAAGAGAAGTAACTTAGAATAATTCAGTACTTCAGAAGACCTGGAGAGTATTCAAAAAGATAGAAAATGATGGCTTTGAGGAATAAGAGAACATGAATAGTGGAAAGTTGATCCTAGACTTCTCTTTTTAAAAAAGAGTAAGTAGAGAAATAAAAACGTGATGATTGTAAAGGATCAGAATTAAAAATTTTCCCCCTTTATACTCTAGAGCCCTGAACGTGTTTTGGGAACAAGAGGTAGGAACTTGTAGAGTCATAGTGATGCCAACGTGAAGCAAAGTAACTGCCCATCTCAAGACCTGGAAGATGTGCAGGGAGATGGAATCAATAGCACATATTGAAGATATAACCTTAGAAAACAGAAATGCTTCCTCAGAAGCGGGGATGAAGGAAGAGGGAGGTAGAATGGATTTTGAATAACATCGAGTTTGAAAGGAGAGAACTTCAGAAGGAGTGTCATCATTCTAAACAAGAACCCCGTTACTCCCTGAAGGTGAAGGACAGGGTCAAGGGCTTAGAAGGAGGTGGAAAAGGCCCAAAACAGTTGTTGTAGGAAATGTCAAGAAGACTCAGCACGAGGTGAGTCAGAAGTAGTTGAATTGCCGTGAGCACCCAGCTGAGGTCTGGAGGCATGCATTTGTAGCGGGTTCACCAGTGTGGTTTCACAGGTCTCCCCAGGATTGCTTGGCAGACCAAGAGTAGGAGCCAAGAAAGCAAACAGTGGAAAGTCGATGCCTGTTGAGAACTGGCAGAGTAGGCATGACATGAGAACAAAGAGTAGTGATTGTAGGGTAGTAGCGGGTACAAAGTTGAAATGGCTAACTGTGGGAGGTAGGCCAGATGGGGAGGCAATGGGAGGCCAAGTCAGGGTGATGGACAGAAGGAAAGGGGGGGCCTTGGGTGATTGACACTTCCAGTGTACACAGAGAACCAGGAGGCCAGAGGAGGAATGTGCGAAACCAGTTGGCTGAATGGAGATTTTGAGAACTTCAAGAGACTTTAAAAATACAGGACTTAGGGATAATTATGCACCAGAATTATACATGTATATGTCTTCTTAAAGGGCAGTATATAGCCCAGTGCCTAATAGCAGTAGATTTCTATTTAAATCCAAGCCCAACTAGCATTTACGCACTCACTGTGTGACTGCTTGGACATAAATTTTCCTTCTCCACGTCTACTCTGCTTTGTTCCTTGGATGACAGACTCTGTGTGGACCACACCAGTGAGCTCCCTTGCCCTCTGGGTTCCAATTAGGTTCATCCAGTGGGAAGCACTGGCAGGACACAGAACACAGGAAGGAGAGTAAGGTTGGAGTATGGATTCTCTCAGCTCTCTTCCTGTGGGATTACACTGAACTGGTTGCATCTGTCTGCAAGGTTGTTTCTTTCACAGTCCCTGCCCTCCCATCTTCAAGCCTAGCGGTGGTAACTTGCCCACTGTTAGCTTGCCCGAGGCTAATGTGCCTGGCCTTGTGAGTTTCCACACCTTTTAAATAGTCTCTATTAAAGATTGCTTAAATTACCCAATTTGATGATGTGGTCTATTTTTCTATTGAGACTCTGATAAAATCACCTTGGGCAAGTTACTTAGGCTTTCAGCCTCACTTTTCTAATCTGCAAGATTGACATAATAATAGTACCTACTTCGTAGGTTTAGTAGAAGGATTAGACATGATACTGTAAAATCCTTACACAATGCAGAGTGTATAGTAAGCCCTTAATAAATGATGATGATGATGCAGGATAGACTGGAATTTCCACTTATCCAGGTATAGATTTATGGAGATCTATAGATCAGGGACAGAATGTTTATATTAGCAAGTCACATTTTCTGATGAATCTCTATCAGTGGCAGAATTGAAGAGACAAATTGGATGGAGAAGGAGAAACTAGCCATCTAATAATGGCGTAGTGCCTCCTCCCAAAGGCATTTTAAATTCGATGGTTGTTGTTGTTTAGCTCAGTTGCGTTTGACCCTTTTGTGATCCTATGGACTGTAGCCAACCAGACACCTCTGTCCATGGGATTTCCCAGGCAAGAATACTGGAGTGGGTTGCCATTTCCTTCTCCAGGGGATCTTCCCAAGCCAGGGCTGAACTCACATTCTCCTGCATTGGCAGGCAGATTCTTTACCACTGAGCCACCAGGGAAGCCCCTTCAGTTGATGATGTCACATCTTAGTTGGTGGGAAGAAGAAATAGGCAAAATACTCACCATTACACTTGGAATATCTTTAACATACAATCTAAGTAAAAAAATAGTGTGCTTGCTGCAAGTGCAGCTTCGAGGCAATTTCCCTGACCGTTTCCTCATTGACACACCTCTCGTCCCTGTTAAGTGTAGAAATTGTGGAGCCATCAATGGTCTTCTTGATGGTGGAGCCTTCTTTGGTTTTCTTGATTATATGGCTGATTGAAACCTTTGAATACATGGCTGTGCCTTTTAGGTAGCACAAAAGTAGTGGTTTTTAAAACTCTGGGTTTCAGAGTGACTTTGGTGGTGGAGCAGCTCTGAAACTCTTACCTTCTTTCACTTGTTAGGACTTAACCAGGCAGTGCTTAGAATTGATTAAGTGTTCTGAATCATTAATTTGTGATAACAGTGCTATCTAATTCTTGATGAGACCCTCATAATTTGAAAGCGTTTTTAGTCACTTTTCACAAGTGGAGACATTGTCATTTTGGAAATATAAATCCACTGTGAGGCAAACCACCAAGAGGCCACTATTGTGCTCCAGACATTGATGGACACCAGTGAGTATATCTTATCTGTAAGAACTTCCGGGAAAATAAAGGCTTCAAACCTCCAGCAGTGACTCACTCAAGTTTACCACTGACCATGATACTCAGGAAGGGAGGCATTTTTGCTGAATGTACTCAGACATATACACCTGTATTCACTGGAGCACTTCTGTAAACTTCACAGATCACTTAAGTAGTCACATTTCATGTCCTATATGCATGTAGGCATCTTGTAGAGATGAAGCTGGAAAGGGGGCACAGTAAAAGAGTAAGCCATGATCAAGAGCAGGCTTCCCTGGGCTCAGCTGGTACTTTCATGATTCTCTTGTGCTTTTTTGACCCTGGGTGCTGCTGAGAACAGAGAGGATACGTGTGGCCGTGCTCACTTGGGCACCATACGGAGTTTTAAACCGAGGGTAACAACTTCAGTTTGCTTACGTCTTGTTATTCATTCTCTTGGGGCCCTAAATTTTGCTTTTTGAAAACTCTCAAATCCAGAGGCCACTTCTGCATGGGATGTATTTATGTGTCTGTCTGCTTTATCAGGAATGTGGTTGCATTCAGGTCTGTTGTCCTGAGCGCCTTTGTTGGTAGCTGCATTCCATGCAGTTCGGTCTTTCAGCCTCACGTATTTACTAACTATTCAAATGCCTTGTGGTATTCACACACAGATTATGTAAACTAAAAAAAAAATACACTATTAAGGCGGTGGCTGCTGTGAATGGATTATTACAATTTGCCTATCATGGTAATGGCACCTGTTAGAGGTGTGATACAAAAGGCAGTGACAGGCAGTGTAATTTAGTAATTGTGGCCATTGTACTGTATGGCTGATCAGTTCACCAGGCAAGTACAAAGGAAGCAGTGTTACTGCAGAGCAGGGGTGGGTATGCTTAATAGAGAGAGCTGGTTGTGTGCTGAAAGAGACTTTTGGTGGAGGGCTAACTCCCAGGGGGCAACTTCGAATGAGTTGAAAAGAATGAACAAAAGTACAAAAATGGTACAGGTTTTCCTATTTCAGCTCTTAAAGTGACAGACGAGTCATGTTGGTACACGTTGCCAGTACTTTCTCCTACTGCCGAAGTAGCTTTTTTCCCCCAAATACTCCAAGTTGCCTTGTTCGTATGGCAGTCACATATAATATACCCTTTCTTCTCTCATGTGTAAAACATTCTGTGTCAAAGTTCAGATCAAACTGGCATAGAGGGCAAACGCACTGAAGTTTGAGAAAACTGTTTACAGTCTGCAAAAGAGTGCATAACTACAGATTCAGAAAAGACATAAACTTGTATATTCTCTTCCTCTGTTAATTTTCCTGTTCTCCTTAGTATTATTTTAATATCATGGGTGATTTTGGTACTAATCTGTAAATTCTAGTATACTGCCAGTCAGTGTGAATTCAGGCTGAACTTAGACATCTGAATGGGTTACAGAATTTAACAGGAAAAATTTATAAAGCATATTTTCCACCTTACCTCAAGAACTCATGAAGTCAAGCCATTTCTTGAGGCTCTACTGAGAAATACTTGAGAAGGGAATGAGGGGAAGCACAATAAAAGGGACCAAATATACCAAAGATGATTTTTGTATACCTGTGATGTCAGAAGGGTATACCCGTGATGTCAGGCAGAGTATAGAATGTGCCTGGGAAACAGCAATTTCCCCCACCTGTCTCGTTTACTGTCCCCATTCAAATCGTGACTATCAACAAACTGAGCTTTTTTTTTCAGAGTGGATATTGAATACTCTTTATGAGTCAGGCAATGTATCAAACTCTTTATAAGCATTTCTTCATTCTGTCTTTGCACCGCTCTATGAAGTATGGGTAGCCATTACTGTCCCCACTCAACAGATAAGGAAATAGAGCCTCGGCAGGTTCCATAACCTCCTATGCAGTGAGTTGGGATGATGTATTCACATTGTCTCCATGTTTATATGTGTTTTTATATTTCTCTAGAGGGAGAGTGATGTATGTGGAAAAATAGTACACTTAGTTCTGAGTATCTGTGTTGTGTTTGTAATGATGTTTGACAGGGTTTTGAAAATATAATTTTGAAAAATTAGTCATAAGATTCCAGAGTCTTATCAAGGAATAAACTGTCAGCATTTTGTCTCACAAATCATTTTAATAGCACAAGCTAGATGAACCAGGTCCTTTATTTAAAGTGAATCAACTTGTAGAATATATAATGCTACTGGGAGCCAGCCCAGTTTTAATAAAGGGCCACACAGAAGAAAATGTAGGCTGCAAAATGTCCAGTCACATCTCTTAACTTGTGTAAATAGTGTTGCAGACAGTGCTAGACATGTGTGAATGGGTGAGGTATGCCACTGTTCTATATGCCTCATGCAGGGCTTTGGCCATCAGCCCGATGAAACGGGCATGCCACTGAAGAGGGTGCCAACTGAATAGATGCAGTTGTATGATATTTACAACATGATTTTGTACTTCTGCTGCATAGAACAGCTGTTACAGCTTGTTACTTTTCTTTGTACCAGTTTTGACATCTGAACATTTTTAGCTGGAAAAGAATGTCATTTTCATGAAAGAACTTCCTGTACAATAAAGTTAGCATTTATAGTCATCCTAACATATGCGATGATTTGATAGGCTTGAACATTCTAATAGACAGAAGTTTCCTTTTTCCACTTCCTAGAAATCATTCCCAAGTTTGCAGAACCATGAGGGAAAGATGGAAGGGGCTTATTTCTGGCATCACGTCATACAAAGAAGCAACAAAGTTATAGATTTTGGGGAGGAGAGGAACTGTGTCATTTGCCCTTCTCTGCTTCTGCATCATAATTTAGTAACTATGGAAAGCATTAGCAAATTGACATAGTGCATGTAAATAGTATTCCACAACTGTAATCTCAAGCAGAGAAAGCCTTGAAGGTTTTGGACAGACACAAGTGGAATCAGAGATCAATATCCTCTAGTTTAAAGATTGTACTTAGGTCTGATAAAACCACCTGGGTTTCCTCAGCTGCTGAGGTCAAGGATGTGGCCGCAAACCCGTGTGCTCATCAGACTATTGGAGTCAAGTCTTCTGTTTGTATACAGTATATAAATGGGAATGTGGATAAACACTGCCCTCTCCAACCACATAATTACGTCGATTGCTGAAAAAACCCAGAAATGTACCAAAATATCACAGGGAAGCTATTTCTAACACGACTTTGCTCTTTATGGCTAAGTGGCCGCCACTGTTTTTTTGTTTTTTTTTTCCCTTCTAAATTATGTGTTCTTGTTTCAAGCATTTAGATGATGCAAAACAGATTTTTGTGGCAGCCTTCTTTTTCGCAGCCAAAAAAGCATTCAAGGAAGCGCTATACTCCTCCAAAGTTGCTATTTATTCTGGACCTTTTGTGTTATCTGCGTAAACCCATTTCATTTTAAAAGGAGAAATCACCTACTTTGGCTGTTTTTTTTTAGAACTGTTAATAATGCCGATAAAACATCTAACAATGATGGGAAGTGGAAGTCTTTAAGTGATTAGTTAGAAAGGAATACGAATAAATAAACGTAATAGGTGCAAAAAGTAATAACTTTTCTCTTTATGGTTTTCCAGCAATGCTCAGAATAAGCAGATTCCTTCCAACAGAGACTTACTAATTCTTCATCCATAAAGTAAAAGATAGCTTTGTGATTGCTTGTGACCTGTAATCTCAAAAACAAGTAATAGTTTTATTATCAGCCTTTTAACATCCACTTTCTTATCTCTGTCCTCTTCTCCATTTTTTTTTCCTTTTCTCTTGTCTCTGCTTCTTTTCTCTGGATCCCTCCTCCTCACTCCTCCTCTCACCAATCTCCTTAGAAACAACTGTGGTTAGCAGAGTCGGAAGTCAAAACAGTCACTCTCATAGCCATGGTAAAAAAGACCAAAGTAAACAAATTCACAATTTCTCATTTCCAACATCTCCATTTTGCACATCCTATTATTATGGCACTTAGTTTTAGGGTAACCACTGGTGATTTAGTTGTCTAAAAATGGCCAGTGGTTTTTTAGCAGCAAACATGTTTTATTCTTTCATGGACCTTGAAATTTAAACTCAGAAATTCCACATCCATAAACTTAGCTTGTTCTGGCACCATCCATTTATATATGTAGGTTCCTATTTCCATCTGTTTGTCTGACTTTCTTAGGCATTAGAGTTAGGATCTGAGTAGGGTATTATATGTTTCAGTGGGCCCTTATGCCCACTGATAATATCCATTTTAATAGGTATTAAAGTCAGTTGTTGTAAGAATGCTTCAATTACATCTAATTTGTCGGAAATTATTGCTTTTCTTTTTCTAGTGTTTCTAAAAGCACATTCAAAGTTCCATAGCAGATCCCCTGGAGAAAGAAATGTCAATCCACTGCAGTACTCTTGCCTGGAAAATCCCATGGACAGAGGAGCCTGGTAGGCTACAGTCCATGGGGTCGCAGAGTCAGACACAACTGAGAGACCTCACTTTCACTTTAGCTCTATAAATGTTCTGAGTGAATACTCTTTTCCCCAAAATTCATGTACCTATCATCACAATAGTCTTGTAAAAACCTCAGAGGAGTGTAATATATGTTCTCAAGAATCTGTAATGTAGGAGAAAGAGGTTAAACAATATGGGACTAGAAACTGAAATGGAGACTGGCACAGAGAATGAATAAGGAAAAGGAACTGGAAAGAGTATCAAGGGAAAAGGACCTAGTTCTGTTTGTTACACATTAATGAAGAAGAAGAAAGAAAGCTAATAAACTTTGATGAAGGAGAACATGTCAAGTGGTATGTTAAATGGAATTCTCTGAAATCGGATATCAAAAGACACTTCTGCAGAAAATGTTGAAAATTTAATACTATTAAGTTACACTTCTTAAGGAACTCAATGTAACGAGCACTATCTAGGCCTAGTCCCATAATTTGGATGGATTAATTAGTAAATACATAAATACAGCTATTCTCAGAATTAGATTCCAACTGGTAGAACTGAAATTTAAAAAGTGTATGACAAAAAAGTAGTGGGATTTTTTGAAGGTTCTATTTCCCTCAATGTCAGGGAGGAAAGTGACTTTTAGATTTGCCTTATTCCCCTCCTTCCAAATTCCTAAACTGTTTTAAGTGCCTCTGATGCTTTCTTACATTCTTAATGCACTGTTTTAAGGAGAAGGGTGGTTGTGTGTATGTGTGTTTTTCCCCTTAAATTGCGCTTTGTTGGTTTTAGTAAAATAAGGTTTAAAAGTCATGTCTTTCCCACTGAAATTAAATTAAAAACTACTGCAGCTCTGATGTCATGAAAGAAAAATGAGGTGGATTTAGACAGGAAAATTGTGTAAAGAAAATGTTATGGGGCTTTTAAAGGAGCTTGTACAGTGTCTTCTAACTTGAACTAAGCTGTGATTGTGTGTTCAGTGTGTGTGTCTACATTTGACTTATTTTTTTATAAAGAAAAAGTAGACAAGCAACAGAAATATATATATATATATATATATATGGAAATATGGCCTGGAGCAAAAAGCAATAAATATAGTTTGTTTTTCCAGCTCCTCTAAAAATGTTGTAATTTCGACTATATCATTATAAAGCTTTTTTTTTCCTTTTAAAAAAAAATGACTAATTTCTCAAGCAAATCTGTATTAAAAGTAGTACATGTAATAAGCTGCAGAGTATTACTTCAGGTTAGTGTATACATAGGAAGTACTACTTGTTGGATGTTTGAAGTCATTCAGTGAAAGACTGAAAATGTTATGTTGTAACATGTTTGATAATTGTTTATTAAATTCTGAGCTACTTTTATGTTTTCCTTTGGAAAAAAAAAAAAAGAAAATGCCCTCTTATAAACTGAAAGCAGAAAGAAGGACGAAGCGGCGTTTCACTTAGCTTCATCCATCTTAAAGGCAGTCTCTTTCCTGAGTCTTAGAACTGCAGGTAGGAAGTAGTGGTGAGTAGTAATGCATGAATGGTAAGTTTTATGAGCTCTGCCAGTCCATATGCCTCGCACAGGCTGTCATTTGGCTAGGGCTTTAATGCATTGTAATACATATTCATCACGTCCTCTTAACTGACAGCATTAACTTCCATGCACGTCATCACTGTGTCATGAGTTTGTTTAATCACATTGCTCCTTTATTTCGGGCTTTGTCCAGCTTTCTTACCTCCCCTAACACCTTCAATCATGCTCAGAACCCAGTTCCTGGCAGAGAGGGAGGTATTTATTTCAGTCAGAAGCATCCAGGTAGCTTTCTATAATCACTTTGCCTATAGATTTCAATTCTTTGCTTCCTCATCTTTTCTTTTCTTCAAAGTTTTATATTGCAAAGGCAAATGTCAAACATTTCTGCTTCTAAGAAAACTGTGTCATGTGGTTAATTGTGTCTGAGAACTGATTTGCCATCATAAAATTAGAAACTCTTCTCAAGAAGTGGGGGGTGGGGGGAGGAGGGGAAATGAATTGCAGAGAATAGCATCCAACTTATCTGAAAATAATAGTAGAGACTGGCTAACATTTGTCGAGCATTCACAAGATGTAGACACCATTCTTAGTGCTTTACATGTTATCAAGTCCTCATAACAACCCTCTAAAGTAGGTTTCATTTTTGTCCCCATTTATAGTCAGAGACTATAGGTAACTTGGGTTTCCCATGTGGCTCAGTGAGCAAAGAATCCACCTGCTATACAGGAGGCACAGGTTTGATTGCTGGGTTGGGAAGATCCCTGGAGGAGAAAATGGCAACTCACTCCAGTATTCTCGCCTGGGAAATCCCATGGACAGAGGAGCCTGGCGGGCTACAGTCCATGTGGTCTCAAGGAGTCAGACGTGACTGAGCACGCACACACAGAGGTAACCTACTGAGAGTTCGCTACTGGAACACAGCAGAGCAGGGATTTCAAGCAGCATTCTGACATCAGAATTCTTGATCTGGAAAGAATCTGAATTCTTGACCAGGAAATTATTACCACACACACAAGTATTAAGTCAGAAGAGGAAAAAAATTATGTTGTGAAAGCCTGAATTTATTTCATGAGAATTGCAATGTTCATTTCCTTAAAGATGATGATTTATAGTTTTCTTCCTTTTTATAGATTTAATGTGTATAGGGATTGAAGGGCCAAACCTTAATGTTAGGGTGCTATTTAAGTGTAGATTTCTAGTTTTCATGACACAATATTTTTGTACTCAGAATATGAACTCAGTTACTGAACATAGCCTACTTTTCCATTCAGTTGTTTTTGTCCTAATCTCTATTAGGGGTATCTGAGTCCTACCCATGTTTCTTGATATTTAGCAAGAGATGAAAATTGGTGGCCACTCAAAAGATTATACATGGGTGATTTGACATCAATAATTTATTTTGCTACTCAGGGATGATAATGAAAATGTATGTTCAGTCAGTCAGAGAAAGTTATAAAGAGGAAAGTAGAGTACTGGATGCACACACTCACACACAAACATACAGAGTGGGACTCTATTTCTATATGTGTGTATGTGAAATACACATATTTTATATGTGTATATAAAATTTATTTCATTAGATTATTTTTTATTTATTTCATTAGACCAGAGATTGGGAATAAGAACAGAAGTTATGCCCAGGATAATTAGTATACAGAAGGTAGCCACAACTCTAGGAGGAATTATCTTCAGGGACTTCCCTGGTGGTCCAGTGACTCAGACTCCACATTCCCAATGCAGGGGGCCCTCATTCAGCCCCTAGTCAGGGAACTAGATCCCACATGCCACAACTAACAGTTTGCATGCCCCAACTAAAGATCCCGCATGCCACAACTAAGACTTGATACAGCCAGGTATAAATAAATAATTTTTTTTTTTATAAGAATTAGCTTCACCTAAGGTATCTCTGTTCTGGGCTATAATGGTAGAAGCTGAGCATGTAAAGCATAGGCATTCAGCTTCCTATTTGTTCTCAGAATTAAGTTATAAGAGATATAAGCAATATATTTCTTAGTATATGAAATGTACCCCCTCAGAGCTTTAACCAACTCTTGCTGGCAAGGTAAAATCCAGAAATCTCAGTCTGGTCTTTAAGACTCTCTAGCTTATTCTGCCATATTTTTCAGCATCTATGCTCCAACTGTACCTGATTATCTGATTATCCTGCAAATTACTTGGCATGGTGGGCAGAATGGACTCCTGAAAATGTCCATGACCTAATCCCTAGAAACTGAGACTAGTTTACAATACATGGTAAAAGAGATTTTGCAGATGTAGTTAAGGTTATAAGCTTAAGATATAAGAGTGCCGAAAAATTGATGCTTTGGAACTGTGGTGTTGGAAAAGACTCTTGACGGTCCCTTGGACTGTAAGGAGATCAAACCAGTCAGTCCTAGAGGGAATCAATCCTGAATGTTCATTGGAAGGACTAATGCTGAAGCTGAAGCTCTAATACTTTGGCCACCTTATGTGAAGAACTGACTCATTGGAAAAAACCCTGATACTGGGAAAGATTGAAGGCAGGAGGAGAAGGGGACGACAGAGGACGAAATGATTGGATGGCATCACCGACTCAATGGACATGAATTTGAGCAAGCTCTGGGAGTTGGTGATGGACAGGGAAGCCTGGTGTGCTGCAGTCCATGGGGTCACAAAGAATCAGACATGACTAAGTAACTGAACTGAACTGAACTGACTGAGCTTAAGACAGGGCGAGTTTTCTAAACTTGGTGGGCCCAGTCTAACCACATGACCTCTTTTAAGCAAAGAGTGCACTCTGGCTGGAGGCAGAAGAGATTCAGCTAGAGGAGAAGAAGTTGGAGAGATTTGAAATGTGAGAAGAACTCAGTATCTTTACTGGTTTAAAGGCGGAAGGGGCAATGTGATGAGGAATACAGACAGTGTAAGGGGCTAAGAGAGGTCTCTGGCTGACAGCCAATAGAATAATAGGGACCTGAGTCCTACAACCACAAGGAACTGAGTTTGGCTAACAAGCTGAAAGAGTTTGGAGATGGGTTCATCTCCAGAACCTCCAGAAATAGCTGCAGCCCTGGCAACACCTTGATTTTGACCTTGTAGGACCCAGAGCCAAGGAAGCAGTCATGCCAACCTGGACTTCTCACCTTTAGAACTGTGACATAATAAATTTGTGTTGTTTTAGGCCATAACTTTGAGGTCATCTGTTCCAGCAGCAAATGCGCTTTCTCCATCCTTTCTAATTATCAACAGCTGCTCATCTTCCAAGGCTTAAACTGGAATGACATTTCTTCCATGAAAGTTTCAGTGAGAAAAACCACTTCTCCATCTGTTGACACCATTGAGTTTCTGCCTTTGCAGTGGCACTTCTTCATTAGGCTTTTGTGAAGCATTGAGCTGTTTGCATTCATCTCTCTCCTACTAAATCATAGCCCTTGGAATCTCTCTATGCTTTTGTTTATATCCACTTATTATTTGACATAATACTTTGAACACAGTAGGTACCCAATTCCATAAATTCTGAATGTCATCCTCAGAAAACTTGTAAATGATTATACATGATGCCCATATTCATTTACTCAATCTGCGTATTATAGAGAAGTGCAGGGGGAAAAAACAGGTACTGTTCTTACCTTCATGAAATTAAGAGTCCAGTGGAGGAAATGAAGATATTAATGATACAGTCCTTCTAAGAAAGCTAAAATTAAGCTCCTGTTAAGTGCCATGAAGTAAAGGGATATAGAGCTATGAAACAGTGACTTTATAATCAAGTGTTTATCAAATGAAAGACTATTCAGCTTTAAGGACAAAGTTCATCATAGTCATTTCATATAGATTAGCACAGAGACAGGCATCTTATACCATGAGTGAGGACGATCTTCTCATCTTCTTTTATATATCTATATCTATATATTATTTATTTATTTATTTTTGGCTGTGCTGGGTCTTTGTTGCTTTCCATGGGCTTTCTCTAGTTACAGCGAGCAGGGGCTACTCTCTAGCTGCCGTGCATGAGGTTGTCATTGTGGTGGCTTCTCTTGTTGTGGAGTACAGGCTCTAGGGCATGAGGACTTCAGTCGTTGCAGCATGTGGGCTCAGTAGTTGCAGCTCCCGGGCTCTAGAGCACAGGCTCAATAGTTGTGGTGCATGGGCTTAGTTGTTCCATGGCAGTTGGGATCTTCCCAGATCAGAGATCAAACCTGTTTCTCCTGCATTGGCAGGTGAATTCTTTACCACTAAGCCACCAGGGAAGCCCCTTCCTCATGTTCTTAAAGGATGCTTATCTGAAGTGAAATTAAGCTGCCCTCTGAAGAGTTTAGGTCAGACCAGGAGTTTTCAACCCTGGCTCAGCATTACAATCAGCTGAGGAGCCTTTAAAAATTACTGATGGAAAAAAAAAAAAACTAATGCTTGCCCCATCCCCCACCAGGCCAATTGAATCAAAATCTCTAAGCTGGGGGATAAGCGACAATATTTTTAAAGCTCCTCAGATACTTCGGAAGCCAGTGAGGACTGAGAATCACTGTTTTAGTATTTGTGGTGCATTTTCAAATGTCCTGGTCAAAGATAGACAGTGTTGTGCAGTGGAGGCAATGACATTCCCTTCCTTAGAGAGAACTCTGCAATCAGGATAGGAGAAGCCTCCTCCAGGTGGGTTGGTGTCAATATATATGTATACATATATTATGTATGTATATACACACTCACACACCTATATGTGTGTGTATGTATATGTGTATATATATGTGTGTATGTATGTATACATATATACACATACATATATACTGATACCAACCCATATAGAAAATTTAAGAAAAATGGAAAAGCACACAAGAGGAAAATAAAAATAACTCATAATCCCACCAACCACTCTTAATGTTTTTTGGCAAATAGTCAAGAATCACAGGCTGGTGAATAACTGTATGTGTGAACATGTTTATGTAGGATCTGTGATCAGCCTTATAAACTTGGTCACATCACACCATGCATTTATTATCATCCTCTGTAAGCAATTAAGTTTGTAGCCCATGAAATAAATAAATATATATATATATATGCTGCTGCTGCTGCTGCTAAGTTGCTTCAGTCATGTCCGACTCTGTGCGACCCCATAGACAGCAGCCCACCAGGCTCTCCCATCCCTGGGATTCTCCAGGCAAGAACACTGGAGTGGGTTGCCATTTCCTTCTCCAATACATGAAAGTGGAAAGTGAAAGTGAAGTCACTCAGTTGTGTCCGACTCTTAGCGACCCCATGGACTGCAGCCTACCAGGCTCCTCCGTCCATGGGATTTTCCAGGCAAGAGTACTGGAGTGGGTTGCCATTGCCCTAAAACCCTTTAAAAAATTAATGCAGTATGAAAACTTTTCCATGCCATCAAATACTCTGCTGAGAAAAAAAATTAATGGCTGTCTACCACTTCATACTAAGACTATATCATTCATTTATTTATCCAGATTCTTACTGGACACTATGTCTCGAATTTTTTTTTTTACTATTCTAAAAACTGCAATAGGTATACTTGTTCATAATTCTTTGCAAAAGTTTCTGGCTATTTCTTAGTGATAAATTCCTAAGAGTGGAATTACTGTGCCAAGAACATGAATATTTTCAAGATTTTTTTATATGTAATACCAAATTGTTCACCAATAAACTGTACATAATAGGTTAGTAATTTGCCTTTCCCAAGACCATCAGTCATATTGAGCAAAAAGATGCACTTGTAGTCTTCGTTGCATTTGTTTATCACTATTATATGATCGACATTTTCTCTTATGTTTATTAATCTTTATAATTCTTTTGCTTAGTTTTGCTTTGAAAGTTAATTTTTTCTCTTGATAATGTTTGTGTTTTTCATCTTGATTTATAGAAGAGCTCTTCTAGTAACTGTTTTGTGTGTGTCTTATTTGTGGCACACTTTTTTCAAGCTTGTGAGTAGGTTTTTTTCCTACTGTTCTTGAAGTACTAAAATTTTAAATTTGATGTGGTAATATTTATCATTTTTTATTTTTCCTTTTGAATTTATGTTCAGAAAAGCCTTCCCTGCTGTAAGACCAAAAACAAACTCATACTTTCCTTCTATTAATAATTCCTTAATGGTTCATTTTTTTTACTCATTGGGTTGCTATCTGGTTCTCATTCTTTGAAGCTAACTTGAATTGGAAGTTCAAGAAGGAGTCATTTGGAAGATCTGGACTCTACCACTTACTGTTTGTTATCTGTGAGAATTGATAGAACCTCTGTGGGTCTGTTTCTTTGTCTATGAATATTAGAAGTAAAACCCAGTGCATGAGGACTAAATGAGGTGACATATAAAATTTTAAGTGCAGGGCCTGGCACATGGCACAAAGCAAATGCTAAAAACATACCAAACACACACACATACACACACACACTCACACACACACACACAGAAACCCACCAATTTCCTCTAGTTGCTTTCTGCATAGTAACATCATCAGACTAGCATTTGAAGATTGAAGACTCAGTCGGATTTCCCCCGGTGCATTGTGACCTCTTGATTTGGGGCTATCTCCAGTTTAACCCCTTTCTCTTAGGTTTCTCAAATTATCTAAAGTGTTATGGTCATTATGCAGCTAGTGTAGGTACTATTTATTGAAAGACCTCTTCTCTTCTTAATCATTGTTTTCCTTTTGGTTAGTCTTGCAATGTATCTTTCTATCCTCTTTAGCCTTGTGACTGACATTTCTGTGAAGCATTTTGTGATGTGCATTTAGAACACTATGTAAAAATAAACCGCATTGTGTTATTTAAATATTTAGAGGCCTTTGTAGCCTTGCAGGCTATTTTTAAAATGACCTTTAAAACCATCTGCAAAGAAGACAAAAGTAATGGGGGGAAAGCATAACCTTTTAACGTTTCCTTCATTAGCAGTGTTCTCTACCTTGGATGTAGTGCCTTGCTTTGATAGCTCATAAGGTTGGCTACATCAAAGACCCAAATAATGGAGAACAATTTTTAAAAGCTTATTTTGTATTACTGCTGCGGCCATTAGGTGTCAGATGGGAAAGATCCCTTTCTTTATAAATAACCTGGACTCATGATTGACCTTGTATGTACCATAGACCCTCTGGATAATGCTGGTATGTGAAGAAAGACACGCTACATAGTCCAACATGATTTGGGCTCATCCAGTTTGCTCAGACTCTGCGTTTGTGAAATATTATTTTTGAGAGGAGATACTCAATCTACATTATATCTGATTTAGTCCTATCAAGAAGCCAGATTATAGTAAGATTCTGCCCAATCCTTCATTCACTCCTCCATTTACCATTTCTTCAAAAAACATGAGTTACTCTTGGACACTTCTAGGTCTGGACGTAGGGAAAGAGCCTCTCTTCCAGAAAGTTCCTTGAGAAACCAGAGTGAGCAAGATAAGAGGCTAGGACCACTTCAGAAAGCCAAGGTTTGAATGCCTGAAAAGGCCTAAAACAAGAAGCAGCTAGTAGGGTGGACTTTAGGGGTAAGAGAGGCTGGAGCAAGATGAGAAACAGACCTCAAGGAAGGGTCTGATTGGGCTGAGAGCATATTAGGCTAGAGAAAACAGGCAGCCAGAGTGTAGGTCTCAGTGGCAAGGGATGGACTGGCGGATTAGACTGACTTGCTTTCCTTATCGTAAAATGGAATCAGGCCTTAGAGAAGATACTACCCTTGGATTTTGTAGTTCTGCTAGGGTATATGTATAAATATTAGTTAAATATTAGGGAAAGCAGGATATGATGAATGCCAGTGAATGGACAGCCAGTAAACACTGGAGGAGATGGCCTTTGTGGGGGGCTTTCAGTATCAGAGACTTAGATCTATGCTCAGAAAGAGTAACATCCCAGCACAGGGCCTGGTACCTAGAGGGCAGCTCAATAAGTATTTTAAAAATAAATTATGCTGTTTGTTATGCATTCATTATCTCATTATGATTAGGAAGTAGATACTATTATTACCTCATTTTATAGAGTCAAAAATTAAGGTTTAGAGAAATTAAGAATCATGTCTGAGGTCACACAGCTGGTGTATGGTGAAGAAAATTTTAAATCCAGGGCTATCTGATTCAGAGCCCTAGATTTTAACCACAACAATTGCAGAACATTTCTGAGAAAGAAAATGTTTTGAAAACAATGTGTGATAGAGAGATGAATGACCCTCTCTCTCTCAAGATGTCCTTCAGATATGTTATTATGATGGCAGAAGGAACTTGGCAGCCATGATTGTTAGTCAGCTTGAGGTGGGAAGATAATTTTTGATTATCTACGTTGTCCCAGTGGAATCATTAAGGTCCTTTTCAGAGGAGCAAGAGTGTCAGAGTCGGAGAAGGAAATATGATGATGGTAGCAGAGGTCAAACAAAGATTTGAAGATACTATGCTGCTCACTTTGAGGGTGGAGGAAGGGACCACAAGCCAAGGAATGTTGGCACCTATAGGAGCTAGAAAAAACAAGGAAGCAGATTTTCCCCTAGAAGCTCTAGAAGGAGCACAGCTCTGTCAACACCCCAATTTCAGTACAGTAAGATCCATTTCAGACTTCTGACCTCCAAATTCTGAGAAAAAATATTGTATCCTTTTAAATCATTGAAAAGTGAAAAAGGCAGTGTTAATCACTCAGTCATGTCTGACTCTGCGCCCTCATGGACTGTAGCCTGCCAGGCTCCTCTGTCCATTGGATTCTCCAGGCAAGAATAATGGAGTGGGTAGCCATTCCCATCTCCAGGGGATCCTCCTGACCCAGGGATCAAACCCAAGTCTCCTGCATTGCAGACAGATTCTTTACCGTCTGAGCCACCAGGGAAGCCATTTAAGTTTGAGCTAACTTGTTACAGCAGCAATAGGAAGCTAATACTAAGTGCTTCCAAAGGAGAATTCATTTAGCAATGAAATAACAGAATGAATTAACACAGAGAAATTGAAGACAAAACCAGTGGGGAGGCTGTTGCAACAATTCAACCTCAGGTGACCTGAGACCGTGTCCTTTTTTCCTCTTCTATCTCCTTCTTAAAACAGATTGTATCTTTTGGGTTGACCAGTCACAGTTGGGACTGGTGAATTTTCCATTCATTTTTTTCTTATTATATTAGCAGCCTCACTTGAAAACAAGTGAGGGGAATTATTCTTTGGGGAATTATGGAGTTGGGGGATTAATTAATCTTATTATTAAGAGGGGGAAATGATGATTTCCTATATCTCTTTATCCTCATTAACAGCCAGAGTGATGCTTTGCAACCTTAGATCATGTCATCCTCTGATCAGAATATCCGGTAGCTTATTGCACATTTGACATAAAATCCACTCTTTGTTATATATGGTCCACAGAGCCTCCCATTATTTGGCAGCTTACCCTTCTAACCGTAATTCCTAACACCCTTCTTTATCCATTCCTCTGAAATGTCTAGCATTTTCTTGCCACAGTCTTTGTTCTTGCTGTTTCTTTTACCCAGAAGCCCCGCTCCCAGATTTTACCCGGCTCACGCTTACTTTGTTCACATGTGTCGTCCCCAGAAAGCCCTTTTTCTAATCACCCTGTCCGAAATACTGTCTGTTGCATTCTCAACTTACCCTGCACTTATCACTACCTGACTTTGTAGTCTGTGTTTATTTGTTTATTGTGTTGTGTGGTTTTTTTTACCATCAGAAGGTAAAGTTCATGAGACCAGGTCTGTTTTGTTCTCTGCTGTGTCCCTAGCTCCTAGATCAGGTTCAAAGGTGAATGTTCAATCAAGAATGAATGAATGAATCTTTACTACTGTGTAAAATGAATCCTGGTTATGCGTTACCTTATGATACTTACATGCAGTCGTTTGTTGAGAGCATGGAAGTGTATGCACAGATACTTCAACTGCTGTGTGTAGTTCCTTGGGCTAAGTCTTCTGAATAGGTAAGCATGAATCAAGTGCAGTTCTTTGCTTGTCCTCAAGGCATTTACAGTGTAAGAAAGGTGATGAATTTCAATAAATATTTGGCCGACAAGTCTAACTGGTAGGACTCTGATTACTTTCATCATGTCACAAGGATAGTTCTGGGGAGTGTCAAAGAAGGAAGCATTAATCTCAGTTGCTGGGATCAGGGAAATCTTCCCGGGGAAGAGGTGAAGTTTGGCCTCACTTTTGGGCAGTGGGTAGTATTTGGATATGTGGAACTTAAGGAAAAAGGCATTCTGGGTGAAGGGAACTGCTTAAACAAAGATACAGAGGCAGGAAAGTCCAAGCTGCTTTTCTAAAGGAAAATATTGACCAACAAGAAGTCAGAGTCAATAATACCCCAATGACAGTAAATATTGATGTTCAATAAAAACCAGTTGGCATGTCTGCTATGCATAAACAATCTTGCTCATACTCAGAATGTTCTGTACTAAAATTCTGAGTCAAAAATTATTTACTGTAGTTTTCTTTTTTAAAAAAATTGAAGTACAGTTGATTTACCATGTTGTGTTAATTTCTGCTGTACAGCAAAGTGTTTCTATTTACTGTGTTTTTTATGTTTAAATATTTATTTCTACAGGGAAACTTTTATAAATGTGTCTGGTCTAATATATTTGGTACCAATCAGGTGTTCCATACTTTGTCGGCACTCTTTATTTCTTGTTTCTCTGATATTTGGTCATTCTTAGCCCTCATTCCATGCCTCATCCTATGAGGTAGGTCTGTCCTGTTTGTGTTCATAAGCTTGACTGACCAGCATGACCCTTGACCTTTAAGCTGATGAGCAGTACGAATTCACCAGTTATTCCATCATGAAACAAGGATTCTCTGTATCAAATATCATCAGTAAGGCGAGAAAAGAGAAGTGGCATGTGCTGTTAGGTATCATTATCAGTTAATGAGAATGGTCCACATTTTACCGTTCTTAGGAGGAGTAATTTTTCTCAAGAGCTTTGGGAAACTGAATAAATAAATACATTTGAAATTGGATTTAGATTTTGATAGAGCATGAGTGAACATAACTAGAGCCCTTTGGTGGCCTGGATCTATTCACATAGAGACATAGAAATAAAGAAAATGCATTTCCATAAATCCTTAAGAAAATGCAAGGATGGAGTCTAAACCACATTCTTCTGACTGCTGGAGTTTAAGGCCATGAAAAATTTGAAGAGCTGAAAAATGCAGGCATTAGTTCCTCATGTGACAATCACTCTTAACTAGACAACTTCATGGACTGTATTTTTTTAATATGAGCATTTATAAAGATACCATGAGCAATGGCACGTCAAAAGTGAAATTTAAATGATTGACATATTCTTTTCCTAGTTAAAAGTCATTATACTGGGGACTAGGTCTTATTCACCCTTCGACCTCACCCTTGCCCAGTGCCAGGACTTAATGTTCATTGAGTGGATGAAACTTTTTTTGCTCAAATCTTTTGCTTTAGGCAGGTCCACAAATGGCAAGAGGCATACGGTGAATACTGCTGAAAATGAGCAACTGATATGCAAAAGTTTGGCAAAATCCAACTATAGTAACACAAGACTTAAAGAATAACAGTTCAAAAGCAGTTCAAAAAAATTAAGGAAGATGGAGACTTACCGAAGCTTTCTCCCAGATAGATCCTTAATCTGGAAGTATTTATCTTTAATTTTGAAACCTTTTAAACCCTCAAATAGTCTTGCTATCTTTGGATAACAAATTTTGAAATGCCTGAAATAAATGTGAAACTAATTGATTTTATCTTTAATATAGAAATATTGAGGCTAATGGATTTGTAAGACATTGTGATGGAATTAAAATTAAGAGTCTTTATTATCAGGTAGCCTTTAGGAAGTAGCTATACTGTCTGTTTATAAGGGATACATGTGCTGGAAATTGTGGTCAGGATGTCAAACAGTAAAACCACAGAGTTCAAGCTAGTTCACATCAATGTTTATGTGAATTTTGTAAACATTTATTTGGGTGATTTTTTCCTGATGGACTAAGCTTTAAAGGAACACCTTTATATATAAGGGTCAATATTTTAAAAAATCATTGGTCCTATAGATCAGCTTGACAGTACTGTCCATATAGTCTGCTAAGCACATGTACTGCTTAAATTTTTAAAAACCTATCACATGACTGAAACATTCTTTGTCAACCAAATAGTTATTACGAGTCAGGAGTGTATATTGTTAATAGTATTTTATTTTTAATTGGTTAAATAAAATGTGAAGACTCATGGAGTGGGTTCTCTTCAGGCTCCTGGTAATTATGATATATTTTGCCCAAGTTGCATTGCCTTGCTGGTGGTGCTACTCAGTCACACCAGGGGGAAAAGTGACTTGTTTAAGCTGATTTGGACCTTGTGGCATTTAATTGCGAGCAAAAGTGTAATAGGCTAAACCCAAATGAATGTAGACACTGATTAACTGGGACCTTGTTGACAACATAATGAGATTAAGAACCGTTTTCCTAAAACCACAAAGGCTTTGAAGGAACACTTTTCTCTCTGAGGTCTTGGGGTCCTAACAGTGTGGGACTGCTTTTGCCCTTGATGTATAGCAGAGGTGTGGAGGGTCTTCTGTAATTTTTCAGTAACATTCATTGTCTTTTTCTTTTTTCCTGAGTATAAATAATCCTTATTTTATTTTGTTTTGATTTGTATTCAGTTTGGCTTGGTTTTTTAACAGCAACAGTACTTTTCTTAACTGTCAAGATTTGTCTCTTTCAGATTTTTTCCCCCTAGGAACTCAATGCTATTTTACTTGAACTGACTTTTTTCACACTTTAGATCTCAAAATATATCCTAGGAATTTCTGAAATCCCTTCCTCTTACATGAAATGCTCACATATTTCTTAGACAGTCAAAAGGGACATTACATGTTCAGACCAGCTCAGTAAATACCAAAGAACTGTTTCCTATCATACACTACCTCCACCTCCTCCCCCACCCCAATGTGCCCAGCTGTGACTTCTAGTTACCTGTAAGGGAGAAAAACAGTTACTGTTGGCATTTAGCAATACCCGATACCAATGGCAAATCTTTCTTGAGTTCATCCTCCTTCAAAAACAATTTAGTCAAGTCCTTCTGGCTCACAATTTGCTGGTAGCATTTCCTGTTGCCCAGTGTGCTGAGCATTTGGGATTGGGGGCTGTCAGTGCCAGATAAAGATGCTTTAGAAATAAACTCTTTTTGGGGGGTCTGGGTGTTAATCAAGGGCTTAAGGATAAGAGTAAACCAGTATAGAGTGGAGGTCAGACACTTTCATATTCTTTATGAATTTTGCATAGTGGATGCTCTAGGACCAGACTGCCTAGGTTTGAATTCCAGCATTGCCTCCACCAACTAACTGTGTTGTTTGGGTAAGTTATCCAATCTCTTTATGCCTTATTTTCATCACCTGTAAAATGAGGCTGTTAACAACTTCATGGTTATTTATTAATAGAAGATACATCTAAAGAGTTGTACATGTAAAGGGTTAAAACTAACACTGGTAAAGTACAACACCTAACCCAATTTCAGTAAACTGTGAGTAAGTCTTTGTTTTTCTATCCCATTCTGTCTCTCCCTCTCCTCATTTTATCTTCCTCTTCTTCTATTTTTGCTTTCTCGTGCTTCTAGAAAGAACCTAATGTGTACTAGGATGAAAGAAGAGCGGGACAGAGAAAAATAATAGCAACTAACTTAAAGTTAGTCAGAAATGCATACTGTAAGGCCCTAGTCACTAATTGGAAATGGTTATAAGTTTACCTCTGAACTTCCTATTGACCAAAGAGGAAAGTCTGGTCAGTTGTAAGAGTCAAAGTAACCAAAAGATTAAGACATACTGATGGGTTTGGAAACACACAGGTTTCCTTAGTCCATAGTTTTTCATGTCATTCTTCTCATGGACGCTCACAGCAGGGATGCTGTGGAATGTGGTGGACAATGTCTTCAACATCATCTTTCATATTTGTTTCTCAAGTTCAAACAATTATGGCACTTGGACAGGATTCCTTGAATTATTTCATCACAAGGCCTTTCTTTACAGAGCATCTTGCTAAACTAGCATTCCACCAGATGCAGTATTTCTACAAGTAGGAATTGCTTGTGATTATTAACGTGGTAAATTGAAAAGTTCAATTAGAGAGAAAATTCAGCATTCTGGTTAAAAGGGCTGCATGGTGTGTGTATATGTTTGCCTGCTTACAGTCCATGAACATGCTATTGAGAGTTCTTTAGAACTTTCAAATCATTTGAAACTCCTATATACTACTGATTATTTTTACATCTACATTTCAGTCTGTATGTCACCTCTTTCTTATGGAGTTATTTGGGCATATTCCTGTATACCAGGCTATTTCTAGAAAACAAAGGAGTGAACTTGAAAAGAAATACTGTATGAAAGTTAAAGACTGAATAAAGCGATTATAAAACATCAAATTTCTGATTCTTCCTGCTTAATTTATGATCTGATGACCTTGTCTAATTAATGGTACATTTCTTAGTGTACATTGGTGATCCCCAAGTACAGTTTTACCCTTTTAGGTAAATGAGGTATTCCTCTCAATTAGAATAAGGTAGTATAATGTGTCAGAATGGACACTGTTCTCAAGTAAAGTGAGTTCACCATATAGAAGTTGAGGTAATTTATTAAATATATAACTGTGTAGATCAATTTGTCTGGATATTATATCTCTCTTGTGATGAGCCTCTTCTGAAAATTTGTGCAGGGGATAATGGTCCAAAAATTCCTTTGGGTGTCTGTTATAACTTTCCTCCCCTAGAGCCGGGTTATTTTTGGTTTAGGTTATGTTTCTGACCCCTGCAAATTTGCCCAACTGCCTTTCCAACCTGGCTTTCCACCACGCTCAGGTGCCACCCTCCAAGGTCGTTGTTCTTCCCCTCCCAGTCTTCCCAGGAGGGTGACAAACCCAGACCCCGCTCGTGGGGGTAACAGAGACAGAACAATCTGTACAGTGTCTCCTTCCCCTCCTTTGCCCCCTGACATATTTATCCAGGGGAGGCTGGGCCATAGTGTACACTAGGAACTGTATGAAAAAGGAAAGAAATATGCAGGAGGGTAAACAAGTAAGCTGAGAGGTAGAAGAAGAAGGAAGATTTGGTTCCTCCACTTTTCCAGGCAGAAGAAAAAGGACAAGATCATAGCTTTACTTACTCTTTTTCCACTACCGCCTGCTTCTGAGCCAGTAGCCAAGCATGCTACTTTTAGCTGCGAGGATTTGCCTGCCTCCAGAGACAGTCTATGGGCTTCCCCAGTGGCTCAGTGGTAAAGAATCCACCTGCCAATGCAGGAGGTGTAAGAGACATGGTTTCAGTCCCTGGGTTGGGAAGATCCTCTGGAGGAGAACATGGCAACCTACTCCAGTATTCTTGCCAGGAAAATCCCATGGACAGAGGAGCCTGGTGGTCCTACAGTCCGTGGGGTCGCAAAGAATCAGACATGACTGAGCGTCTGAGCACAGAGACAGTCTCTCGATAGTAGATGCTGGCCCTTCCATCTTTCTGCATTAGGAATCTTTAACTCAAATATCTGGGGCCATTGAGAAGGGGATAAAGACAGATGAGGTAAAAACAATAGGTTTTTTCATTGCAACTGAGAGTGATGCCTACTTAGTTTTGTCCAGCCTGTGTTTGCAGTCCCACCCAATTCTTTCTTTTACAAAAATGTTTACTTAGAAGGACCTGGCAGGTAAAGGAAAGGAGTGCAGTAAGTCAGGCATAGGACAAAGGGACATATGGTAGAGTCTGGCATATGGCTTGTCCCTCAAAGGGGTAGCTGGGATAGAGGGTGAATCTGAAGTTACTAGATGCTCCAACTTTTCGAGCAAAGCTAGATATTCAGGTGTCCTCATAGAAGTTCCTAATTTTTTAAATTTGGGTCAAACAAAACTTATCCATGGGCCATATACAATCTTCCGGTCCTTATGTGCTACTCTGATCTAAATCTTACCTACCAGCTTGAGCTTCTCCTCCTTCACCAAGTCTTTCTGCTTGCACCAGCCCATAGGGGCTGCAGTGATCAGAAAGCTTGGCTGGGGCTGGAAAATATGCTTCTAACCTCACTCAGTTAACTATTGGCTGGAGACCCCTGAATTTTTTTCCACCCCTTGGGCCTTTCCATTGGTGAGTGTACTCACACCATGGCATCTGGCATCTCCCAGAGCAGGTGATCCAAGAGGGAGGGAAGGTGAGAACAGCCAAGACAAAAGCCTTAATGCCTTTTATAACCTAATCTTGGAATTGACATGTCATCCCTTCTGCAGTAGTCTGCCGATCTCACAGAGCAACTCGGATATAGTGTGGGAGGGACTACGTGGGGTGTGTATGCCAAGGAGGGGAAGTCTCTGGGAGCCATCTTGGAGACCGGCTCCCCCAGCACTCTGCTGTAAACTCTTTCTGTAACACAAATACTCACTCCATACTATCCTCTGAACATTGTCACTTTAACCCCTGTTAGAAGTTCTTAAAGAAGGCATCCTGCCAATAGAATTAGCCAAGTCTTTCATATCACTTATTATTCAGTTACATATCTATTTAACCAACTGTTTAGTTTTCTTAAGAAAGTACACCCAGTCCTCCAGATGTGATCAGTAAAGCACCATGTGTATAAATAAAACACTTAAAGGGTTCTTGAGGAAGCAGTGTAAATGATTTGCCAAGGAAAAGTGATACACACAGCTACAGGCTACTTGGGTCATAGTTTTTAAGTTTGTTGGTATTTGTTCTTTTCTATATTTAGGTCATTGAAATAACCACTTAAACCACATATAGACATGCTGGCAAATATATTGAATCAATGGTATAATTATTTATTTCATGAAGGGGAAATGGGCCTTTTATATAATGACCTTACAATAAGTGTCATTTTTATATATGGAAAAATAAGTGCCTGTCATTTTCATATTATTCTGAGGTCAGAGCCTACCACAGAGATTTTAATATTTGAAACCTATTCTATTCACTGGAATCTCAGCATTTAAAATAATGACTTTCTTAAGATGCCTCATTCAGATACACTGTATCTGACCTTTCTTGGTCAGAAAAACAAAATCTTCAACACATCTTGTTCCTTATTATACTCTTTCCATATTGCTCGAAATTGATGTTAAGTAATCAGGATGTATTTTTACTCCTTTAGCATTTTAATTAGCATTTGTCTGTGAGTGTAGCTATCATGAGACTTAGCAGATTTTTCATTCACTATACCTTCAGTCAAATACTTGGACTTTTGAAATCATTTTAACTAGGTTAACTAGTAAAAATGGGATTAAAAGTAAAAATCTGTGGAAAGAATCCTCATTAAGAAAAAAAAATTTGGTGGAATATATAATTATAGTAAATATTTAGTGGATCTTATTTTATTTATAAATCTGTAAATTTTAAGAAATTCTTTTATACTAAACATGCTTCTTAATGCTACTGAAAAACTGGGCATGTGCTTTGGGGAGGGATTAAGTGAATCAGTGTAATTTTGCCTTTTGAAAGAGAATTCATTAAAGGAAGAACTTACTCTAAGGAAAGGAAGCAAGTAGTATTGAACAAGCATTTTAATGGTTAAAGGAATAAAGATGATCTGTGTTTTGTAAGATCATTAGAAAGATACAAAATATCTTTTGGGGTGGTTAAAAATAGCTTTAAAAATAATTACATTTGTAGTAATGATGAAAAAAACTCCCAAATAATTTGAGATTATAAATGTGTAAGGACAGGGATCATATCTCACTGATTTTTACAATCCCCTTCTTGAATCTAATACTTTTGAGTATAGTAGACAATAAATATTGGCTAGAAAGAGGAATAATATGGTACATTTCACTAATTTAATTACATGACTTTATTTCTGCATAGAAGCCATGTTCTTGTTTTAAGAAATATCCAAATTCTTAAAGTCTTTCTTCTATATATTGTGTCATCATAAAATTATTTTAAGTGTTCAGCTAGTATGCACCCCTTGCTGCCATGTCATCACCTTTCAATGAAAAAAAAAAAAAATGAAATCACATTGGTGAGTTAAGTACACTGGTTTTGTTTGACAGATACAGTGGCGCCTCATGGACCACTGGTCCCAAATCCACATGGAAAGGGGCATGCTTGTGAAGTCCAGACAGCTCTTAAGCAAATCACTCTATCCTGAATGGGACTGTGAATCTCACTCATAAAGGATGGAGAAATTTAGCTGTATTATCACAAAATAATGGCAGTATATTTCTAGACATTTTAAAAGACTCCATTCCAGCTTTTAAGTAAAATATTTTCACACACCCCCCCCCAAATTATCCTAAACACACAGGAGAAAAGGGAAAAAAAGCAGACCCTTCACGCAGATACTAAATTCATAAAAATACATAGACTTGGGAGGTGCTAGACCAAGTGCTTATTATATACACGTAGCATCAGTTTTAAAAGGGGTGCATTTAACTGATCCTATTCTGCTTAAAATCATCTTCAGTGTGCTAGGGGAGTCAGAAACAGTGCATACATTTTTTTCAAGTTTTTTCAAGATCATCCTCTTAGGACTGCTCTGTGGCTAAGCCTGTGGAAAACATAGTCAGCCCCAGTAGAGACCTTAAGCACTTCGAAGAGGCCAGTGATTAATGATTACTGTTGATGCTCTGGGTAAAAGCCCCAAATCAATCATCTCTTCAGCCTCACAGTCTCATTCTCCTTTTGGAAGCATCTTCCGGACCAAGACACCAAGCAAAACATGACACAAAGTCAAAGAATCTTTGACATCTTTGACTTGGAAAGAATCTTTGAAGTTATCCAATCAATTTATCTTCTACCCAAATTTCTTAGATAATTGACTCTAATATTACAACCTATGCACAAAGTAATTTTGATTCAAAGGAATCGTTAAATTTGTGTTTAGATTTCCTTTGCTTTGCTTTGATAGCTTCTTTCCTAGTACTTACACAAAATGCCTATTTAAGAATTTTTTCTCTCTAAAGTTTAGGATGCATGTGGACTGTCTGGACTCTCCAATCAGGAACATGGATTGGAAGAGACTGTGAGGTGTTGTCAGGCTGGCTGTGCTCCTTTCTTAATGTGACTGACTCTCACCTCCTCCTAGATTTGCTTATGCTAACTGTAAAGAAATCTAGAACTGCTTCTAACCCCAGCCATTAGTAATAAAAGTTGTCCCAGCATGGTGACATTGACAGCTATTCACCTTCAACAGGAAACAATAATGGAATAGTGTTAACTTGTTTTGGCTAAAGTCCAGTAGTTCAAGGAATGACTTACAGAAGAAAGTTCTTATCAGACACAAGTAGAACAGAAAAAAAAAATGTGTATCACCTGAGCTTTACAGTCCACTCTCTATTGCCATCGCTCTTCACTGCTTTATTATCATACTATAGAGGAAATGGCAACCCACTCCAGTATTCTTGCCTGGAAAATTCCATGGACAGAGGAGCCTGGAGGGCTACAGTCTGTGGGGTCGCAAAGAGTTTGTGATGGCTGAGCGACTGAGCACTAAATGTGTCTATTTTCATATTCTGTTACTAGGTCCTGATCTGCTTAGATAGAAATTTGTTTCTAGAGAAGCCTAGAGAGGTACACTTGATTTTAGTGAGGATTAATCGAAAATGAGACAATAGGTTTTCAGTCTAAGTTAAACTGTGGTCATCATTAAATAAATTTGATCTCATAACTCAGAATGATTTTTCCCTCCTTTTCACTAGTTATACTAAGATGGCAAGTGCCTTTCTAAAGAGATATTTTGTAGATAATAACCTATAAAATGTGGATTACATATGTGTGATTTTGTTACCTAGAATATGTAAATAAAATTGTCAGTTAAGCATTTTCTTATACTGACAATAGGATAAAACAGATAACAGAAACATAGGCTTGCATGTCTGAGCTCTTAGTCAATTCATATTTTTTGTCATTTATTTTGCATCTAACCTGAATATTTCACAAATGTGGCTATGACATAGGAAACGTCTTGTTTTCTTTTTTCTGTTTTACGTATAATAGTCATATTTAAAACTGGTGATAATTTTTCTGAATATTTATTCAATAGAACATATAAACACGACCGTATGTTTCTGTTAAAGGACACGGTCATTCATTTTGGAAAATTTCCCACAATGTGGCAATGAATAGTGGGATATACAGTAGTCTTGTGATGGTTGAAAAAAAAAAAGTTGGTCTTTTTTTTTTTAGTTTTTTTTACAAATGTTAGAAGTTTCTTTTTGCATTTGCTTTTTTCTACACTTTGGTTCCTAGACTTTTTATTGGGAGAATACACAAAGAATGTGTCCTATTTCCTCCTTACTTCTTATGTTGGTATGCCTGTCTTTACAAAATTCTTTTTACAAAGATGTTTAAAACGTGCAAGTACTTCTTATGCTATATTTTTCGTGCCTCCTACCTTTTCAGTATCCATAGCATTTATTCTCTCTTGTTCTTTTTTTCTCTTCTCCTTCTGCCTTTTTCTCTTCTTGTCTCCCTTGTTTTGCAGACTCTTCACTGTCTAACTTGAAATTGATTAGAATGCATTAATTTTTAAATAAGTGTCACATATCCTTAACTGAGCACTAAAAGGTTGAGAAGGCTTCATGGTGTAGAGTCTGATCCAAAACTAAGTGAGAAGAATTTTAAAAACAAGGGCTGCCCTTCATTAGCCCTCGTGCCATCTCCTGACAGGCTCAGCGCACCACGATGCCACACCAGGCCAGGGCGAGCCCCGTTGCCGTGCACCATTTACCCTCTGTCAGCAGCTTCAGTCGGAGCTGGGGCGATACCGTGCACGCGAGTCTGTCATGCGTCAGCCTCAATTAAGCTCATATTGCTTGCTTGGGAGACGCCACAGCCTCCTGTTAACCATCTTTTTTGTTGTTGTTTCATTTTCTTCTTCCATTTTTCCCCCTTCCGCTCTCTCTAGAAGCCCACGTTGCTCCATTTTTTTTTTCTTCCTTTTATATTCCCCCTTCAACTCTCTCTCTAGAAGCCCATGGTTTATTTGGTGAAACTGTGTTCATAGTCTTCCCGTTTCTTACAAAGAGAAATCATATTTAGAGGAGTAACTCCTCTCTGTAGGTCCCAGTAAGTTGATTTTACTCATGGAAATGTGCTCAGTTCATACCTGAGTGTGTGTAACTTTTTAAACAAGAAAATATTGTTTAAAGGAGAGAATTATACTGACATTTTGTACCTGTGCCAAGCTTGGTCTCAAGTCCTATGAAACAGTTTTTTCTTTAGACTTTTTAAGAGTGCAGGAGCACTAGGCATGCAGCTTTATCAAATGTTAAAGTCCTTCTCTTCTTTCTCCAACCTCTTGTTTACTCGTGTCCATGTCATCTAAGGGGGTGGTGGTTGTCTTTTTTTGAAAGTAGAATGAAACCTTACTACACTTGAAGGGGAAAAAAAATGTTGACAGCAGCAGTTTATATTTGGTTCACTATTTTGTGGTTTACCATAAGTTTATGGGAAAAACAAAGGACCACCCAGGGCTTCATCATGCCTGGTAGTTGGCTGCCCAAGCTAGTCTCTTATGAGAAATTATCTTCAAGAGGACATTTTCAGAAAATGAAAGAAGAGTCGTTGCAGGGAATTTTCTTTTCCTTCTCTGAATAACTACAGAGACCTCAAAAGAGCTTCTTTAGTGTGCTTTAGTGGACAGGTAGACATTGAGGTACTTGGGCATCTTGAGGATTCATGGAGGTTTTATGGGCTCATTCAGATTATAAAGTCTGGTTAATCCAAGAAGTTGTTGTCAGAGGTTGGTCATGAGGCCCAGTGTGAAAGAAATCACAACAATGTAAAATCCCCTGTGATCTGTGACATCAGAAGAAGTTCACAGTGAGTGGAGAGCAAGGTCAGTTTCTCAGATGAGAATGAAGACAAAAAAAAGTATGTGAATATGTTGTTCTTCTTTCACAGGCACATGACCAGTATGGGCAAGTGGCTTTTAAATGGAATCATATTGATGGGTCAATCCAAGAAAACGGAGTATACAGATAATGGAATTCAGATTTCCCAATTACGTGGCACATGGATCCTTGTTAAAATTGTTAACTGAAAAACTTATAAAAATCCATCTAAAATTATCTAAAATTCATATTGGCAATAGGTTAAGAATTTCCAATAAGACTATGTGACAGTCCCATGATATTGGCTTTCTGGAAGATTTATATAAGCATTAAATGCAAAGTTATTGAACATCTTGAATGAAAAATTGTTTGTAAGTCTCAACTGTCACAGTAGTTTAGCAAGGAAGAGTTTTTTTTCTGAGATACTCTAGATTGAGAGATTTCCATTTGGAGAACAGATGGCAGCAGAATGGTTTTGTAAATTAATATTTAGGAATTCTTTTGCACCCTGGGTCCTGATGGATATTGTCAAGGGAGTCTTCACTTTAACTTTTCTGTCCTTCTTCTTTGGATGAGTCACACATTTGTGACTTTTAAGTTTACTTCTTTATTTAGCAAATATTCTTGAGCCCATCTTATGTGACAAGTATTTGGTAAGCAGGTGAATCAGTGGTGAACAAAACAGACATCATGGACTTTACAGCCTACTGGTGGAAATCGTTGTTATATCCATTTTAAATCGTATTAAATGGGTTGACAGACATCCAGAGGCCTGTTAAAGCATATAACTGGGGATCTTGATCCTAGTCTAAGGGTCAGAGAAAATTTTCCTAAATAAGTGACATTTGAAATGTAATCTAAAAGATGAGTAAGAAAAGGCAGAGGGAGTAGAGAAGGGTGGGAGGTAGAAGGAACAAACAGATTTCCACTAGGCAGAAGAAACAAACAAATTCAAAGGTCCCTCAGCAGAAAGGAATAAAGCTCACCAAGGAACTGAGAGGCAACCTGGCGAGAGCACAGAGAATGAGGTAGAATGTGGTCAGATGAGCCCAGAGGCAGAGAGGAGAGCTGGATCACATTTAGCCTCTTCAGGGTCATCTCTGTGTTTGACTCTTTACCTTAAAAAAGACATTTTCCATTTGTAAAGTGAGAGGATTAAACATCAAAGTTCTTAACCTGGGAGGTTATTGGAAATGCATGTTTTTAATAGATCCAGTCACATGTCTTCAGCTACCTGATATTGGGGATGTTAAATGTCTTGTTGTTGTTCAGTCACTCGGTCATGTCTGACTCTTTATGACCCCATGGGCTGCAACATGCCAGGCTTCTCTGTCCTTCACTATCTCCCGGAGTTTGTTCAAACTCGTGTCCATTGTGTCAATGATGCCATCCAACCATCTCATTCTCTGTTGTACCCTTCTCCTTCTGCCTTCAGTCTTTCCCAGCATCAGGGGCTTTTCCAATGAGTTGGCTGTTCACATCAGGTGGCCAAAGTATTTGGGAAAGGCTTACAGAATAAACAATCATTCTGCCCAAAATACCCATAGTGTCTCTAGTAAGAAACACTGTGCTAAATAATCACTTGGATGCCTTTCCATTGTAATAGTCTATTATTCTGTAAATAAAGGTAAAATGCATGCCTCTAGAAAACAGTGAAACTAATGGCAGTGATTTTATTGAATGCTCAAACCTTAGAACTTCTATGCTACATTAGTTGAGACAGAGGCATTTTCTCTCCCTGTGATAAAACTGGACATTAGATAAGTTAAAACATATTATTTGAAAAATTTTAAAGAAAATAAGGGCAGTCTCCAAGGAGGGAAAGAGAGAAACAGTTGAAACCAGAAGAGAGAACAGTGAGCTGTAAGTAAATAAGAAAGCCTAAGATGTCTGAGGATCAGATGCAACCAGCAGCACCACAATTGGGAACCTAAAATGGAGTGCCCATACACACTTGCAGATGCATGTGTATGCACATGCATGAACACACAAAGTAGAAGAGCTGACACTGAAACTCTTCTGTTTAACCAGGACACTTGAAAGGGTTAAAATAGTCCTGAGTAAGTCATATCTGCTAGCTTCTAACTAAAGTAAACAATTTTTTTTCCTGGAAAAAAGGCATCCCTAAATTAGGTTCTCTGGATTCCTACAGGTTAAATTTAATAAAATATGAGCTTATAATAAAAAAAGATACGAAACACACAAAGAAAAAAAACACTACCACAAATAAAAGTCAAAGCGAACAACAGATTTTGTCTTCCCAACGTTTTCAGATATTGACATTCTCAACAGAGAATACAAAATAAGAGTGTGTATGTATATATATATATATATATATATATGTATTTACAGAAAGTAAAAAATATTTAAATGATCAAAGAATATGAAAGTATTAAAATGACTGTAAAAACCATGTAGAACATTTTGGAATTAAAATCTAAACAAATGAGTTTAAAAGCAAATTAAATAAAGCTAAAGAGACAATGAGTAAATTGGAAAATATAACCAAAGAAATTATGAAGAATTTAGCATAAAGAAAATGAGACAAAGAGCATGAGAGAGATGTTGAGACATGTAGGATCTAATGAGATCTAGAAAGCATCAAATCAGAGTTCCAGAAGGAGAAATTAGAGGGGCAATCTTTGAAAAGATAATAGCTGAGAATTTTCAAAGCTGGCTAAAGATGTAAATCCACAAATACACAACATATGCCAATTATATAGGATGAATTTCACATTTAGGCACATTCTAGTGAAGCTACAGAACACCAGAGCCAATAAGAAATAAAAGCCATCAGAGATAAAAAGGCACATCACCTATAAACAAATGATAAGCAAGATTGAAACTAGCATCAATATTGTGAAAATGACTATACTACCAAATGCAATCTACAAATTCAATGTGATCCCTATCAAATTACCAATGGCATTTTTCACAGAACTAGAACAAAAAATTTCACAATTCATATGGAAACACAAAAGACCCCGAATAGCCAAAGCAGTCTTGAGAAAGAAGAATGGAGCTGGAGGTATCAACCTTCCTGACTTCAGATTATACTACAAAGCTACAGCCATCAAGACAGTATGGTACCAGCACAAGAACAGAAATATAAACTAATGGAACAAGAGAGAAAACCCAGAAAGAAACCCATGTACCTGTGGGTACCTTATTTTTGACAAAGGAGGCAAGAATATGCAATGGGACAAAGACAGCCTCTTCAATAAATGGTGCTGGGAAAACTGAACAGCTACATGTAAAAGAATGAATTTACACTGAACACTGAACACTTCCTAACACCATACACAAAGATAAACTCAAAATGGATTAAAGACCTAAATGTAAGACCAGAAACTGTAAAAGTCTTAGAGGAAAACATAGGCAGAACACTCGATGACATAAATCAAAGCAAGGTCCTCTATGACCCACCTCCTAGAGTAATGGAAATAAAAACAAAAGTAAACAGTGCAACTTGATTAAACTTAAAAGCTTTTGCACAGCAAAGGAAACTATAAGCAAAGTAAAAAGGCAACACTCAGAATGGGAGAAAATAATAGCAAATGAAACAGCTGACAAAGGATTAATTTCCAAAATATACAAGCAGCTCATACAACTCAATGCCAGAAAAACAAACAACCCAATCAAAAAGTGGGAAAAAGACCTAAACAGACACTTCTCCAAAGAAGACATACAGATGGCTAACAAACACATGAAAAGATGCTCAACATTGCTCATTATTAGAGAAATGCAAATCAAAACCACAATGAGATATCACCTCACACCGGTCAGAATGGCCATCATCAAAAAGTCTGCAAACAATAAATGCTGGAGAGGGTGTGGAGAAAAGGGAACGCTCTTGCACTGTTGGTAGGAATGTAAATTGATACAGCCACTATGGAAGAGGGTATGGAGATTCCTTAAAAGACTAGGAATAAAACCACCATATGACCCAGCAATCCCACTCCTAGGCATATACCCTGAGGAAACCAAAATTGAAAAAACACATGTATCCCATTGTTCATTGCAGCACTATTTACAATAGCTAGGACATGGAAGCAACTTAGATGTCCATTGACAGATGAAAAGATAAAGAAGTTGTGGTACATATACACAATGGAATATTACTCAGCCATAAAAAGGAATGCATTTGAGTCAGTTCTGATGAGGTAGATGGACCTAGAACTTCTTATACAGAGGGAAGTGAGTCAGAAAGAGAAAGATAAGTATCGTATTCTAACACACATATACAGAATCTAGAAAAATGATACTGAAGAATTTATTTACAGGGCAGCAATGGAGAAACAGACATAGAGAATAGACTTATGGACAAGGGGAGAGGGGAGGAAAGAGTGAGATATATGGAAAGAGTAACATGGAAACTTACATTATCATATGTAAAATAGTTAGCCAATGGGCATTTATTGTATGGCTCAGGAAACTCAAACAGGGGCTCCGTATTAACCTAGAGGGGTGGGGTGGGGAAGGAGGTTCAAAAGGAAGGAGATATATGTCTACCTATGGCTGATTCATGTTCAGGTTTTCCAGAAAACAACAAAATTCTGGAAAGCAATCATCCTTCCATCAGTTCAGTTCAGTCGCTCAGTCGTGTCCGACTCTTTGCGAACCCATGAACCGCAGCATGCCAGGCCTCCCTGTCCATCACCAACTCCCGGAGTTTACCCAAACTCATGTTCATTGAGTCCGTGATACCATCTAACCATCTCATCCTCTGTCATCCCCTTCTCCTCCTGCCTTCAATCCTTCCCAACATCAGGGTCTTTCCAAATGAGTCAGCTCTTTGCATCAGGTGGCCAAAATATTGGAGTTTCAGCTTCAACATAAGTGCTTCCAATGAACACCCAGGACTAATTTCCTTTAGGATGGACTGGTTGGATCTCCTTGTAGTCCAAGGGACTCTCAAGAGTCTTCTCCAACACCACAGTTCAAAAGCATCAATTCTTCTGCGCTCAGCTTTTCTTATAGTCCAACTCTCACATCCTTATATGACCACTGGAAAAACCATAGCCTTGACTAGATGGACCTTTGTTGACAAAGCAATGTCTCTGCTTTTCAATATGCTGTCTAGGTTGGTCATAACTTCCCTCCAAGGAGTAAGCGTCTTCTAATTTCATGGCTGCAGTCACCATCTGAAGTGATTTTGGAGCCCAAGAAAATAAAGTGAGCCATTGTTTCCACTGTTTGCCTTCTATTTACCATGAAGTGATGGGACCTGATGCCATGATCTTAGTTTTCTGAATGTTGAGCTTTAAGCCAACTTTTTCACTCTCCTCTTTCACTTTCATCAAGAGGCTCTTTAGTGCTTCTTTACTTTCTGCCATCAGGGTGGTGTCATCTGCATATCCCAGCAATCTTGATTCCAGCTCGTGCATCATCCAGCCCAGCGTTTCTCATGATGTACTGTGCGTATAAGTTAAATAAGCAGGGTGACAATATACAGCCTTGACGTACTCCTTTTCCTATTTGGAACCAGTCTGTTGTTCCATGTCCAGTTCTAACTGTTGCTTCCTGACCTGCACACAGGTTTCTCAAGAGGCAGGTCAGGTGGTCTGGTATGCCCATCTCTTTCAGAATTTTCCACAGTTTATTGTGATCCACATAGTCAAAGGCTTTGGCATAGTCAATAAAGCAGAAATAGATGTTTTTCTGGAACTCTCTTGCTTTTTCGATGATCCATTGGATGTTGGCAATTTGACCTCTGGTTCCTCTGCCTTTTCTAAAACCAGCTTGAACCTCTGGAAGTTCACGGTTCACGTATTGCTGAAGCCTGGCTTGGAGAATTTTGAGCATTACTTTACTAGCGTGTGAGATGAATGCAAATTGTGCAGTAGTTTCAACATTCTTTGGCATTGCCTTTCTTTGGGATTGGAACGAAAACTGACCTTTTCCAGTCCTGTGGCCACTGTTGAGTTTTCCGAATTTGCTGACATATTCAGTGCAGCACTTTCACAACATCATCTTTTAGGATTTGAAATAGCTCAAGTGGAATTCCATCACCTCCATTAGCTTTGTTCGCAGTGATGCTTCCTAAGGCCCACTTCACATTCCAGGATGTCTGGCTCTAGGTGAGTGATCACACCATCATGATTATCTGGGTCGTGAAGATCTTTTTTGTACAGTTCTTCTGTGTATCCTTGCCATCTCTTCTTAATATCTTCTGCTTCTGTTAGGTCCATACCATTTGTGTCCTAAATTAAAAAAAAAAAAAAGTTCTTTCAGAAAGCAGGAAAATGACTCCAGAAGAAAGATGTAATGTTCAAGATCGAAAAACAAGGAATCATTAAATCTAAATTTGCATCTAAACAAGTCTCGTAAGATTTACACTTACAATTTAAATTTAAAAGACAGTAGCAGTGTGTAATCAGTGGGGGAAGGTCATTTAGAAAAAACTAGTAAACTCTTCCTATTTTACCTTTTTGAAAGTTAGGAGTGGTGTGATCAGAGTTAAAGTTATGTAACACTTAACTCTTCAACATACTAGCTTTGATCCTGAGCAAGGTAACTTCTCTGAACGTCAGTTTGTTATCTATAATATGGCAGTAACAGTAGTACTTACTTAGTAGAATGATGAAAATTGAATGATAAAAGTAGCATTTAACAGTGTGCCTAGCCCACAGTACAACTCCCAATGAGTATTAGGCAATCCCTTGTGGCTCAGCTGGTAAAGAATCCACCTGCAATGCAGGAGACTTGGGTTTGATCCCTGGGTTGGGAAGGTCCCCTGGAGAAGGGAACGGCTACCCACTCCAGTATTCTGACCTGGAGCATTCCATAGATTGTCTAGTCTATAGGGTCACAAAGAGTCAGACAAGACTGAGTGACTTTCGCTTTCACTTTCATTATCACCATCATTATTATTAGGCACAGGCTAAAAGTCATGGTAAAGCAATGGTCCCAACACTCAAAAGAGTCTAATAATAATGCTACTGTAATAGAGAAATAATCATTGTATGATATATAAATTGTAAGTTTCAAAAGGTGATATCAACAAACTTAAGAAAGAGAGATGTTTTGACCTAAGTTTTGACCCTAGGATGGGTCCTTAAAGTCTTTCTGAAGATGGTGGTTGTTGAGCTGCACCTAAAAATATGAGTAATTAGAATGTTTACTATGGGTACGGCATGGGGACTAAAGGCACACTGTATATACATTCTTGAGTCTGCCTTGACTGAATATTATTGGGGCCTCTAAGGGGAACAGCACAGAGAGGGGAAAGCATGTTGGGTAATGGGGACTAGATCAGGTTTACTGGAAAGATAGGTTAGTGGAAGTATGTTGAAATTATAGAAGTGAGTTTTATTAGCACAGCCCATTGTGACACTGACCCCAATATTAATTAGCTGCCAGATACCAAATAATTGTCTGGTAGAATCTCTAAGGAAAGGTAAATACATCCTCTGGAATGATGTCTGGCAAGTTAAGAAACAGGGTTTGCTTTTTGTTTTTAAAGAAGTAATATATACAGTGCAGTGGGTTTGGGAAATTGTCATGTTGCTAATTTCAGGTTTTGTTTTTTGTTTTTGTAATCTAACTGACTCCCCTGATTGAAAGGATATGTGTATGCACAGTCTGAGCCAATTTATTGCATCTGGAGTAAAATTGTTCTTTTGGGAGAAATAGTGGAGGGGGGCTTACCAAGAGGAAATATGTGGAAATAGGGCAGCTATGCTAACGACAATTGTTCCTCTAACCCACGTGCCTGTACAAGCCCAGAGAGCTCAACATTTCAGCTTGGAGAGTGGGGGGCGCCTTCCAGTGTGTCAGAAAACGTGGGCCCCTGTGCTCACGGAACTCACAGGCTCATTTTAGGAACTGTCCTGACACTCCAATAGCTCTTCTTTGAATCATTTTCTGCTTTCACCTGGGAGGCTCCCAAACTGCAGACGTGGTCTGGTGCTGCTTTAATGTTGTTTCTACAGAATATGCAGACCATGTTAGTGTCTGATTTCTAAACCATACCTAATTTTTACAGAGGTTTCCTCTTTAATGTTTTGCTCAGATGCACATAATCATCATTCTGCTCGTGACTAGACACAGCTGGGGGAAGGATGTCCGCTAGATGAGATTTTAATTCGCTTCCTTCCTCGTGAATAAGACTTGGGATAAAATGTACAAGGATCGTTCTTACCTTTTTCCTGACAGTGGAAGTGGTTTGTTTGCCAGCTAATGAGTGGTAGGATCAGGTGGGAAGGATGGGAGTTAGAAGTGAAAGAAGAGACACCACCCGGGGAAGGACATCCTTCAAAGGACATGCTGCAGCGGGAATAGGGATGTCCAGGTGTTTGGGAAGGTCTCGACACCCTGGGTTGTAGTTTTCATTTTAAAACGAGTCAGCAACAATCTGGAAGTGTTCCCAGGACTCTTAAGATTCCCCACTAAAGTATTTCTGGCAAGAGCATGGAAATCTTTGTGACAGGTCCAAGCACACTGTGTTTTTAGGCCTATTAAGTAGCTGTATGTAATATTAACAGCGTGTATTGTTCCTTTCACTTAATTATTATTGGAACTGAACAGAATTTGTATTTCATTATTGGAATATTATCTCTTAGTCTTGGAGCTCTTACTATGACTTATCAGAATTGAAGCCACTTGATCCAACAGGCATTTTATTTTATTTTATTTTATTTTTCCAACAGGCATTTTATTCTTCACTTTTATGCAATACATTGTACCAGGCATTGTGTGTGCAGTTATGTCCGACTTTTGTGGCTCTATGGACTGCAGCTGCCAGGCTCCTCTGCCTATGGAATTTTCCAGGCAAGAATCCTGGAGTAGGGTTACATTTCCTACTCCAGGGGATCTTCCCAACCCAGGGATTGAACCTGCGTTGAGTCTCTTTCATTGGCAAGCAGATTCTTTGCCACTAGCGCCACCTGGGAAGCCCAAAGCTCCAACAAGCATTTTCTCCTTCATTTATGTGCAGTACATTGTACCAGGTGCTGTGGAGACAGGAAGAGGAGAGACAGCCCTGCTCTGGGGGAATTTATAGTCTAGTGAAGACCCTGTTTAAAGAGTAGCTCGGGGGAAAGCTTGCTTACCAGGCTGACAGCTACAGCAGAGATGCAAACTACTGATGGCTGACCTCTGGGGAGGAAGAAATGGATTCAGTTGGGGGAAACTTCTAGGTCGGGGGCCAGTTTTAAACTAGGCTTTCAAGGAAGAAGAGGATTCTGATAGGTTGAGAAGAGTGAGGGAATGCTTTGTAAATGGAATTTTGAGCCATGCCCAAGAGCTAGGAGGATTCAGAAATACTTAGGAAGAGATCACGTCCTGGACATGAAGTCCCTTGGAAGTGAGATTAGCAACACACATGAGCAGTGCAGTGTAATGGGCCAGGGATGATGGCAGAAGCCTTTGATTGTAGGCCAGAACTTGATTCCATGTAGGGCATTGTGGTTTTGCCCCATTCTTCAGACAGAGAATTCAGAGACCCCGTTGGTTGCTATTTTCCGGCCAAAGCTGAAATTTGTTGGCAAATGACCTATTCTTTTCCATCCTCTTGTTTTGGCAGTTTCCAACAATTGCCATCTCTTCCAAAATTCACTTACGATGTCTAAATAGATACATACATTTAATATACACTTATATATAAGGACTTGTGGCACTATTTTCCAAGTGTGTGTGCCTGTGGAAGGAGGTATTCCACTAAACGAGGGCTTTGTGGTCAATTGTCTGTGTGCATTGCTGCGTACTACACCCCTGTCTAGAAGAGTCAGATTATACATTAGCATCTTCAAGGTTCTGAGAAGTAAAAATGTCTTCCAACTTTGCATAACAAAGATCCTCTTCATCTTATTGATGTCTCTCTAAACAAGACTGGAGAAATGTTAAGGTACCTGTCATAAACAGTTTTTATGTTTCTCATAGACCTCACAACATCCTTATGAAATAGCCATTGTTGTCTCCATTTTTCCAGGAAGAACTGAAGTTTAAGTACTTTTTCCATGTTCACAGACCAAGATAAGAGCCAAAATATGAATCCACATTCTTCTAACCTGGGAACCATCACCTCTCGTGCAACCTCTAAATTCATGTATCCTAACCTAAGGGCTTGAGCTCTATCTTTAAGGGTTTTTTGTTAAAGATGTGTTTCTTTCTGCTGGGCTGTTTCAGTGATGGCTTATAGCCCTAAATCCTTAAACATCTACTGTGTATAATGTTTCATGACTGACACTCTTCTGGGTGGAACTGATTGCTCCAGGGTTCCTGGTAACATTATACTTTTTTGCTCACTTGTCTCCATCACTTTACTCTACACTCCTAAATTTTGGATGCACTTAGTAGGTCCATCATTGAGCACAGTTCTTGGCCTGTAATACAGCACAGTGCTTGTTAACTGGATGAGGGCCTGAAGAACGTTTCTCAGGTATGGTAGTCAAGAGAGGAACCTCGATGCTCATTTTGACTCTGGTTCTGATCATGAGTCAGATCAGATCAGAAATCTGCAGCATCAGGTCGCTAAGAAACACACGAGGTGGTATTTTCTGTATGTAGGTCATCTAGTAGAGAAGTATACAGTTGTCCTATGAACATGTGAGCACAAAATGTGACCAACACTGTGTAGTCACACAGTCTACCTGAAAGCCCAGCTGGAACCTGGACCCTGTGCTGCCCAAAGGGACCTCAGAATATAGTTGTTTCTATAGGTTTTAACAGCAGTGAGCATGAAGCACCCCCACGGAAGCAAAGTCTGACCTTGGTTCCAGGCCTCCTCTGCCTTTTCCTTACTCCTACAATTTTTAGCTTTGGCTTGGGTAGATTTTAATGCAGACCAAGAGTGCTATTTTTAATGTATGAAATCTTGTATTTATAGAACAAAAAGAACCTTTTTTTTAAAAAAAAAAAAAAAAAAGGAAGAGTTGTAATGAAGTCAGGTGTAGGAGCCAAGGCTATAAACAGTCACATACATATTTCTTTATAATGGATTAAGGGAAAATCAGGAAATAAATGCAGATTGGCAGTGTTTTAGAAGAAAATGATTTGGATGATAAAATTATAAATTCATATAATTTAGATTTCTACCCAGAGTCAGTTTGGTCATGTAATCTTTGTCCTTTTTAGCATTTGGTGTAGCAAATCTATTTGAAACATCTTAAAACTTTTTGGTCAAAATAGCTCTAGTTCCTAATGGTAATTGGAAAATATGAATTTAAAAATCCGAAATGCAAGTGAGGCGGTAGATTAGTAGAAAGTTTAAACTATAAATAAGAATAGTCTCTAAGTAAGTTTTCAGAATTCCAATTATGGGTATTCAAGTGCATTTACACAAGCTGGGTTTGTTATTTCTGGAGTTAATAAGCAATTTCACAATGTACTATATATCACTTTTAAAGACATGATAAATTGTCCCTAATGGTATTGTGTGTATAAACTAGAGCTATTTCTGCCTTGTATATAATTCTTAGGATTGGGTGGTACACCTGAAAAGGCTTGGATTTTAATGGGGCCTTTTTAGCACTTTTGCACCTCGTATGTTCAGGATTATGTTTGATTGATGACTTTAAATGTGCTGGCATGAGAGATATGTAGATCTTAATGCTCTTAAACCATTTGTTTTCCAATCTCTGTAAAAGGCTCCTCTGTTTTGGGGTAACACTTTATCCTTCTTAAGTAAACAGAAATAGGTTTCTGGGATTTTGCTTTTTAGCATTGTAAATCCAGCAGGAAAGAGACAGGCTAGAGGCTTTTAAGAGAGGTCTAAAAACACCATGTTCCCATTTTATTAGAGGAGTCCGAAAAAGTCAAAGAGTGTGTGTGTGTGTATGTGTGTGTGTAGATACATTTTTCTTTCTCCTAAACAGTTTTAAAATAACTCCCTTCCTCCTTTTCTTTTTTCTTCCCCCCTCCCTCTCTCTTCCTGTCTCTCTCTCTCTCTCTCTTTTTCTCTCTCACTCTCTTTCTATACCAGAACTCCCTGAATCATTTGTTTCCTTTGGACCGCTTGATGCCCCCTGCATTATCCTTAGACCCCTAGCTAAGAACTCTCTTTGGATCCCATCATCTGAAACAGCTACAAGGTTGGCTACTGTGTGGCCAAGGGGTTGTTCTTCCTGATAGGTCTTAGATTAAGAGACAGAGCTATTAATTGAATCCTGCTTCCCAAAAGGCACTGGAAATTAGTCCCCAAGCCTGAAGGGTGTCTTATAATCCACTCCTGCAGGATTCTTCTGACTGGGACATCTTCAGTGCTTCAGGAGGGGCTCAAAAAAAGAAAAAAAACTAGCTCGTGAAGTTTCCCTGTTTCTGATTAACAGTCTAGGCACTGTTCAGGGAAAGGGGGAAAATTGCTTCTGCTGAAAGAACAGATTGTTTTAAGATTTTAAGAACCGATTATAAACAAGTTGCTCAGGGAGGAGAGAACTGCGCTGGTCAGAGGCAGTCTCTGCTGCCAGGCAGCAGCCCCCATCGCAACAGCAGATCTCTGCACCGGCCTTCAGCCCCGGCTCCCAGCTGTCCGTCATCTTTCAAGAAAAGAGACCAGCATGGTACTGACAAACACATTTTCACTTCCATCTAAGATATGAACTTAGGGGCTCGAGAGTTGAAAGACTAGTGCATTTACCCATACTTATAATATGTTGCTAATTAGCAGTCAGTGTCCTTGTGATCTTTTCCTTTGTCATCCTCTTGAGGCATCCCATTTCTTTCATTTCCTTCCTCTCCATCATCAGCAATGCTAAATGGAATATGGATTATTTTGGCAGCAGAGCAGTTTGAGCCCCCTGATTAGTCTAGAATGAAATGTGAAGGGAAAAAAAATGTATGAAATGAGCCATTGTGTCTCCTTGTTCTCAAGATGTTATTTTGAAATCTTCATGGGTGGTGATGTATTTGCTGGTGATTCGTTTTACCTAGAGACATTTAGGATTCCTAGGAAGGGTTGTTTTTTTTTTTTTTTCCTTCAGTATACTTACTCTTTTTTATATTTTTAGAAATAAAACAGTTCTTATTAGGGTCAATCTTTGTAAATGAAGCATGAATGTGGTAGCAGAAAAGGTAAAAATTCCAGACATAATCTTAGGGTACTTAAAGTGACTCAGAGTCTTCTAGCCTTTTTTGCTTTTGCTTTTTTGACTGCACATGGCGGCATGTGGGATCTTAGTTCCTGTACCAGGGATCAAACCCTACCCTCTGCAACAGAAGCACAGAGTCTTCACCACTGGACCGCCAAGGAAGCCCCCACTCCTAGCCTTTTGTCACCAATTTGCTGCTGTTGCTGTAAGTCTTTGAGTCAGCAAATAATCCCGAAGTTATTTTTCACTTAAACTCTTGAAATAGTTTATTGTAATGGGTATTTTATACTAAAATAAGAACTAAATGCATATGTTTGACTTGGATGTATGAATAACCTTGGTATAGACACCCATATTTGTGTGTGCGCAAGTATGAGTATAAAACATGGTTGAAAGCATGTCAGCAGCAGCTGCCTTTACACATGGAAGCACCACTGGTGGAAGTATCATGTGTGATACAAAGGAGATGCCTGTATGTGTTTGTATGAGAAAAATAAATTGATAGAGCCAGAAAAGATCTTCTAGGCATCTGGTTCAACTCTAGCAACTTATTAATATGAGAAAATTGAGTCCTGGTGAAGGGACATACACATGTGATAGTCAAAAGGAACTTGAACTAAGGTTTTCTAGCTGGTGGTCCACTACTCTTAATGTGCATTGGAGATATATTGTGGCCTTTGTTTTTAGTACCATGCATCGCCACTGGTAAAGAATCCACCTGCAATGTGGGAGACTTAGGTTGCATCCCTGGGTTGGGAAGGTCCCCTGGAGGGGGACATGGGAACTCAATCCAGTATTCTTTCCTAGAGAATCCCCATAGACAGAGAAGCCTGGCGGGCTACAGTCCATGGGGTTGCAAAGAGTCAGACACACTGAGTGACTAAGCACAGCACCCCCATATAAAGAGATGAAGGCATAATGTTTTTTGGCCTACCCAATAATGATATTATTAACTGTAATAATATTTAAAAATGTAGACAAGTAGAACCACAAAATCTGCATAACTTTTCTTTTCCAAGGTATTTTATCTATTCAGACAGTTACAGTGTGTGTGTGCATAGTGCTACGTGGCTTCAGTTGTGTTTGATTCTTTGCAACCCTATGGACTGTAGCCCTCCAGGATCCTCTGTCCATGAGATTCTGGAGTGGGTTGCCATTTCCTTCAGGGGATCTTCCCGATCCAGGGATCAAACCCCTGTCTCTTACGTCTCCTGCATTTGCAAGTGGGTTCTTTAAAACTAGTGCCACCTGGGAAGTTATAGTGTGTAAGCACTTACAAATTTGTTGCAAATGTAGCTAGCTGAAATATTCATACACTAATAACCAATTAATTAAAATTATCTAATGTTAATTACTCAGGCTTCCCTGGTGGCTCAGCAGTAAAGAATCTGCCTGAAATGCAAGAGACACAGGAGATGAGGGCTCGATCCCTGGGTTGGGAAGATCGCCTGAAGGAGGGCATGACAACCCACTCCAGTAATCTTGCCTGGAAAATCCCACGGACAGAGGAGCCTGGTGGGCTACAGTCCCTGGGGCTGCGAAGAGTTCAACGTGACTGAAGTGGCTGAGCACAGTGTTAATTACTCAATATTGCCTGGCAGATAATTGGTCCTCATTAAATATATGTTGATTCACTCTTTCCTGTTCAGTTCTATCTTGAGCCAATTTCTCAAATGGTAAGCTTTGAGTCAGTCACCTGGGGTGATATTTTTTTAAATAGAAATTCCTGCTGCCTAGTCCCTATTCAGAATCTCTGGGGTTAGGCCTTGAAATTTTTTATTTTTAACAAACTGAGCAGATAATTCTATGCACACAAAAGTTTGAGAACCACTGCCTAAAGTTAAGATATTGAAATCATAATTGGTTATAATATCTTCAGTCTAGTTGAGAAACTGGAGATATGGGAATGTAATCACCAGACATTTTTAAAGCAATTGTGTAAGTTCTATAAGCCCTAATCCTTACAAGACAATTGTTTTGGGTATTTTTAAATTATAGCACAATTGCATCATTATTACAAGTTATTCAAGCAAGATAGAAGTATATAATGTAAAAAGTTAAAAGGCCCCCCTTTTCTCCCTACCGTCCATCTTTCCCACTCCCACGCCCCAAGAATAACCATCATGAACATTTAGTACAGATGCTTTAAGTTTTTTTCACTATATATGTTTTATCTATATGTAAGTGTTTATTTATGTGTATACATATATACACACACATATACATATACATGTAATACATATCTGTCTATATCCATACTTATTTACATCCTGGAGAAGGGATAGGCTACCCACTCCAGTACTCATGGGTTCATCTGGTGGCTCAGACAGTAAAGTAAAAACGTGCATTGCGGGAGACCTGGGTTCAATCCCTGGGTTAGGAAGATCCCTTGGAAGAGGGCATGGCAACCTACTCCATTATTCTTGCCTCGAGAATCCACTTGGACAGGGGAGCCTGGCAGGCTACAGTCTGCGGGGTCGCAGAGTCAAACACAACTGAGCAACTAAACACAGTACACATTTATATTTGTTTATTCATGCATCAAACAGATATTTGAGCATCTATTGTATTCTAGGAACTAGGACTGAAAAAGCAACAGTGACCAAACAGATGAAGTCCACTTTCCCATGAAATCCATATTCTAATGGAACTCAGATTCTAATAGGGAAACAGTCAATAAATCAATAAAAATGTATATCAGTTCAGTTCAGTCGCTCAGTCGTGTCCAACTCTCTGCGACGCCATGAATTGCAGCACGCCAGGCCTCTCTGTCCATCACCAACTCCCGGAGTCTACCCAAACCCATGTTCATCGAGTCGGTGATGCCATCCAACCATCTCATCCTCTCTCGTCCCCTTCTCCTCCCGCCCCCAATCCTACCCAGCATTAGGGTCTTTTCCAATGAGTCAACCCTTCGCATGAGGTGGCCAAAGTATTGGAGCTTTAGCCTCAACATCAGACCTTCCAATGAACACCCAGGATTGATCTCCTTTAGGATGGATTGATTGGATCTCCTTGCAGTCCAAGGGACTCTCAAGAGTCTTCTCCAACACCACAGTTCAAAAGCATCAATTCTGCGGCGCTCAGCTTTCTTCACCGTCCAACTCTCACATCCATACATGACCACTGGAAAAACTATAGCCTTGACTAGACGGACTTTTGTTGGCAAAGTAATGTCTCTGCTTTTAAACATGCTATCTAGGTTGGCCATAACCTTCCTTCCAAGGAGTAAGCGTCTTTTAATTTCATGGCTGCAGTCACCATCAGCAGTGATTCTGGAGCCCAAAAAAGTAAAGTCTGACACTGTTTCCACTGTTTCCCCATCTATTTCCCATGAAGTGATGGGACCAGATGCCATGATCTTAGTTTTCTGAATGTTGAGCTTTAAGCCAACTTTTTCACTCTCCTCCTTCACTTTCATCAAGAGGCTCTTTAGTTCTTCTTCACTTTCTGCCATAAGGGTGGTGTCATCCGCATATCTGAGGTTATTGATATTTCTCCCAGCAATCTTGATTCCAGCTTGTGTTTCTTCCAGCCCAGCATTTCTCATGATGTACTCTGCATATAAGTTAAATAAGCAGGGTGACAATATACAGCCTTGACGTACTCCTTTGCCTATTTGGAACCAGTCTGTTGTTCCATGTCCAGTTCTAACTGTTGCTTCCTGACCTGCATACAGGTTTCTCAAGAGACAGGTCAGATGGTCTGGTATTCCCATCTCTTTCAGAATTTTCCACAGTTTATTGTGATCCACACAGTCAAAGGCTTTGGCATAGTCAATAAAGCAGAAATAGATGTTTTTCTGGAACTCTCTTGCTTTTTCGATGTATATAAAATGTAATATAAAATATGCATGCCATAAAGAAAAATAAAGTAAGCTAAAGGGATAGAGAATTCCAGGTGGTTCTACTTTAGGTATGTTGGTCAGGACAAGCCTCTCTGAGGTGACTTAGGGAGAGACTAGAATGAAGTGAAAGAATAAGCTCTGTGCATATCTTAGAGGAGAGGAAGTGAAGTTCTTCCTAGATTGTGTGTGCAAACTCACACTTTTTTTCTTTTAACGAATTATATTATTCATAGTGTCCTGTACCTTGCTTTTTCCATTCAATAATGATTTATGTGCACATTTCCAGTGTCTATATTATGAATTTACGTTATTCTTTTTAGTGACTGCTTATTATTCCATAATATGTATGTGCCATATTTTAACCATGCAAGTATTGTTGGACATTTTCTCTTTACATTTTACCTTTACAAACCATACTGCATGAAATTCTGTGGCTCATCATCTTAATATTTAGGTATTAAAGGATTAATATTATAGTTCTGTTGCAGAGAGAGATTATTTTAAGTATTTGGATCATATCAGTCAATTACAAAATAACTATTCTAGGATAAAGGAGCCAGACCTTGGGGTACAAAAGTGCATAATATTCCTTTCACATGTAGAGGTAAGAGTCACTTAATCATTTTTAGTTTTAAATTGGACCATCAAAGAATCCTAAATCATGTCTTTATCATAAAAGACCATATTTTTTACTCCTTGCCATTTTTTAGAAAGTTATTCAGCCAACTGCCCAGACAACTGGTTCTCATTCATAGGATTGGGGTCCGTTTGGGTTGGTTTCTTTTTACAGTGTCTGTTTTCTTAGTACTTGTTCATACATTTATTCTTCAGTGCTCCTGCCTTTATGTTGTTCATTGATTGTATTTGATCTAAACTGTATTTTGTCTTTTAAATGTAAGATTTTCATATTAAAATGTTTTTCTTAATTATAAAATAAAGATAAAATTATATCACCCAGAAATAACTGTTTACTATTTGGAGGTATATCCTTTCAGGTTTTTTTTTTTCCAACTTACATATTTTTTTAGATCCAGATTTTCATTTTGGGTTACTGAATTCCAACAACTCTCTTTAATACACATGACTATCTCATAACTCACACTGAGAAGAAACCTATTAACTCTCTCCTGTCACTTTTCTGTTGCTGGTTACCCTGATGCTGCTGCTGAGTCGCTTCAGTCGTGTCCGATTCTGTGCGACCCCATAGACGGCAGCCCACCAGGGTCCCTGGGATTCTCCAGGCAAGAACACTGGAGTGGGTTGCCATTTCCTTCTCCAGTGCATGAAAGGGAAAAGTGAAAGTGAAGTTGCTCAGTCGTGTCCGACTCTTAGTGACCCCGTGGACTGTAGCCTACCAGGCTCCTCCGTCCATGGGATTTTCCAGGCAAGAGTACTGGAGTGGGTTGCCATTTCCTTCTCCAATTCCTTCTCCAATTCCTTAGTGCAAATAACCCGGAAGATTATTTTCTACATTTTCAGTTGAATAGATATATGTCCTGCAGATTGATTACCAAGTAAATGGCTTCTGGGCTGATAGATGATGTCTCCACAACACTCAGAGCCCCTGGGTACTTGCCCAGTGACTGTCGTCACAGCTTCATGTTAGTCCTACCTGTGGGGAGCATTGGAACCCATGAATCACATTCCTCTTCAAGGACAGGGTGCCAGAAAGTTCTCACATGCCCCTCCTTCTCACTACCAGGCCCTGAAGGAGCTTGCTTTATATTTTTATGAAAAAAAAAAGAAAAGATTTCTTCCCACACTACTTCTTTTATCTCCTTCATTCTTCCCATCCCTATTTCACCACCACTAAGCTTTGGGGAGGAGAGTTGGCTTTTAACTGGAGGCTTATATGTGTTTTCTCCCCCACCTTGGAATTAAGAAGAAACAGAATCTCTGAAAAGTAAGAGCTAACTCGTCTTCTCAGCAGTTAGGCTTCTTTTCAGAAGAAGCATCTTGTCTTTGGGCTCCTCTATAGCCCATGATGGACCAGTGTAACAGGGGAATGAATGTTTCTTTAATGCAGACGTTGTTTGAATATGAGGCTGTCTTGTTGTTCAGTCACTTAAGTCGTGTCTGACTCTTTGCGACCCCATGGATTGCAGCACGCCAAGCTTCCCTGTCTTCCTCTATCTTCTGGAGTTTGCTCAAGTTCATGTCCATTGAGGCAGTGATGCTATCTAACCATCTCATCCCCTGCCACCTTCTTCTTCTTTTGCTTTCAATCTTTCCCTGCTAGAGGCTCTCTAGCAACAGTTGAGTGATTAAAATGTCTTCATTTGCTCCTCAGTTTTCAAGTATGACTTAAGCAGCATTGAATTAAGCTTGCTGAGTTCCACATAACTAGAATTAGTACCTTTGCTGTTTTTTTTTTTTAATCAAACTGGTTAATTCACCAAACAGTTTGGTGGTTTAGATGCAGATAAATCTATTCAATGTGCTCCATCCTCATATGAACCAAATATCCCAAATTTACTATTTGTAATTCATATGTTCTTCTGTGTAGTACAATGTACAGTTATGTGACCACTGGATTTTTTTTTAATGAAGATAATTTTTTTCAATGTTTTTTCTAAAATACTGTCTTACACTATTAAAACTGAGTGTAGGGGTGAAAGGACCACAGTACATTAAAGAAGCGCGTTAATTGTGCCTAAAGGTGTTTGTTTTTTCTTAAAATGCCTGTTTAATTCTCAATTGATCAAAAGATGAAGGTTCCAGAGAGTCTTTCTTCTGACAGCCTTGATTATGTAGGGGTTCCCTTCTAGAGATTCTTGTGGTTTTATAAACACATGCATATGCATGATACGTTCTGCCCAATACTCCCACTTTCTGATCTGCACAGTACCACAGAGCATCCCACGGAGTCAGAAAACAAAGGAAATCTTCACTCTGAAATTTTTTCCTGAAGCCAAATATGTCCTCAGCTTCAAAAAGAAATACCTAGCATGAATTGAGGCACCTCTGTGGCCCTCTAAGGGAAATTTTAGGCACCATTGGTGTGCTCCCTAGGAAAATAGTATGCTTGGGGGTGCTGGAAGCTGGGTTGATTTCCTATTATGGATTCAGGTTTTGTTCCAGACATTTTGCCTACGTCATGGCAATTAATTCTCCCAGTGACCCTGTATTGTAGGTATTACTGCTCCATATCACACGAGGAAATTGAAGCTCAGAGAATCTGAATAAATTGCTATCACTGTATAGCTATCAAGTGATGGAGTCAGGATTTGAACCTCTGTTCATCTGACTCCAGTGCCCTGATATTTCTATTCTGCAGAACACAGACTAGCTTGTAGTAGCTGGTGGATAAGAAACCACTCTACCCCATTCAAAGTAGCTGAATGATCTTTTTCATCCTACAATCAATCCCTATGAAATTCTAGTCACTGTAGGTTTATGGCCTCCACTTCCTCACACAATAACCAGAAAACAAAAAGTAATCAAAATATTTGTAACTGCAGTGTGAGGAAGCATATGGAAAAGATCATACTGCTGTGCTATTTCTAGTAAATTAGAGAACTCAAATTCATAAGAGCATTGTGTAGAGAAAAGAATATTGTTTTTTCACCTTGTTCTTCATTTTTAATGAGATAAAATTCACACAACGTAATTAGCCATTTTAAAGTCTACAAACCTGAAGCATTGAGTACATTCACAGTGTTAGGCAGCCACCACCTCTATCTAGTTCCAAAACGTTCTCATCACCCCAAAAGGAAACCCCATATCATTAAGCAGTCGTTTCCCTTCCCGTGCTCCACCTGGCCTCCAGAAACCAACAGTCTTCTTGCACTCTCCATGGATTCATTTGTTCTGGAGATTTCATATAAATGGAATATAGTGTGTCAACCTTTCATGGTTGGCTTCTTTCACTTAGTATGTTTTTGAGTTTCCTCTACATTGAAGCATATATCTCACTTAATTCTGTTTTATAGCTGAGAATATTGATGTTTGAGTGAGGGTTCTGGGTCTTGCTCTGCTACTAACTCTGAAAACTTTACACAAGCCTTTCCCTTTCTCTGGCCTTATTGTGCTCATGTCTTAAGATGGAGATGGCATACCCTATGGAACATGAGTTCTGCAGAAGCTCTGGAATAAAAAGCCTTCCTGCTCAAAAGAAACGGGAAGAGTGTATGCTGGTTCTCCCTTGTAGAGGGTATGATGCACATGTCCTAAAGATTCTGGAACCTGCTTTACACTCTTCAGCCCAGCAGTTACCAACCTGTGACCAGAGAACCCTTTATCTTGCTTACGGTGTGTTTGTTTGTTTGTTTATACACACACACACACATACACACACACATATACACACATCTTGTGGAAGCCAATTTAGTTTCCAAGATACTGTAACCTGTGAACCACTCATTGATGCCACCTTGCAATGTGCCACTTGGCCAGTCAAGTCCATGTTGATCTTGCCTCTAGGTTACTGGCCTAGAGGTATTCTTCCTCTCGGGGGAGGTTTGAGCCTCTGTTGAGGCATTTGGTTGTTTCAGTGTAACAGTCAATGATAAGAAACCTCCTGCCATGCATTGCACATTCGTTCACAACACCAACATCCCGATCTGCACAAACTCTCCAAGTCCTGCTGGTCATTTATGTAGGTGCAAACACTCTCTATATTTCTCTAAACCTAATTTTCTGTATAAACACAAAATACTTTTTGCATGGTTTTAGCATCCACTGATTTTTCCGTGTATACAACAGTTATGTAAAATCTGGCTGTATTTTAAAAGAGCCATTCACCATTGAGGGACAGATAGAGTTATAGGACAGAAACAAATTAACCTAGAAATCCTGGTGGCTTAATACAACAAAGGTTTATTTTTTGTTTATGCTAAGTGTCCATCAAGCATTGGCAGAGAGCACTGTTCACAGTTAATCAGAGGTCCAGTCCTACTCCACCACTGGGGTTGTCACCAGCCACCTCGGCCCAGGGTGGACTGGGTTTGCACCCCAGCTCTTCAATGCTGTGGCCCAAAAGGAGGCACATTCCTTCTGATTATAGCACAGTGGCCAGAACTAGGACACAGTCTCCCCTAAACAAGAAGGCTAGGGAACAAGGACCAGGTGGAAACTTCGGCAGTGCGGTGTCCGTGGTAATGCCACTTGTAGCTTTGAGTCAGCATTAGAGTGCTCATGTATTGGTTTGCCTATCTAACTGTCACATTTTTGTTAATTTTACACGTAGGTACAAGCATATGCCTACTTAGCTACATCTGCTAGTTTAGCAATGCCTGCACATTTACATGGAGAAACATATCTTATTATAAGTTACTTTCCTGTACATTTTCTTTATATTACAGTTAGGGTGTTATATTCTTTGTTTTGGTATGTGTGTCCATAGATTATATTAGCTCTGAATTTCATTTCAAGATGGGAAAGGGGTATTGGAAAATATATTTGTTACGAAAAGGAGGTCCGGGACTCTCCTGGTGGGTCTAGGAGAAGGTGAGGGTGGGACGATCTGGGACAATAGCATTGAAACATGTATATTATCATATGTGAAAGAGAACACCATTTCATGTTCGATGCATGAGACAAATGCTCAGGGCTGGGGCAATGGGATGGCCCGGAGGGATGGGATGGGGAGGGAGGTGGGAAGGGGGTTCGGAATGGGGAACACATGTAAACCCATGGCTGATTCATGTCAGTGTATGGGAAAAACCACTACAATATTGTAAAGTAATTGGCCCCCGACTAAAATAAATAAATTTATTAAAAAAAAACAAAAAACTTGCTGCTTTCAGTGCAGGGGTGCAGGTTCAATCACCAGATGGGGAACTGAGATCTCACATGCTGCATGGTGCAGCCAAAAAAATGGGAAAAAAAAGAAAGAGGTCTAATGGAGATAAGAGCTACTTTTCTAGGTGTTCAGGATCATCCAGAGCATAGAGTAGGTCATGAAGAATTATAGGGCCTTACATCATAGTAGTGAGAAGCGTGTAATGCTCGTGGGGTCATGCTCAGTCACTCAGTAATGTCCGACTCTTTGCAATCCCACGGATTGTAGCCAGCCAGGCTCCTCTATCCATGGGATTTTCCAGGCAAGAATACTGGAGTGGGTCGCCATTTCCTCCTCCAAGGGATCTTCTCAACCCAGGGAATCAAGCCTATGTCTCCTGCATCACAGGCAGATTCTTTACCACTGATCCACCGGGGAAGCCCTAAGAAGCATGTGAGCTAACATTTACTGTGCTCTCTCTATGTGCCAGAGACTTTGCCAAGCACTATGAGTAAATTCCCTGCTTTAAGTCCCACCAGAAGCCTATGAGGATCCCCCTGAGTTGCTCCTTTTACAGACGAGATCTACTTTCCTCATTTAGGCATATAAGGAAGGTTGTGGGTCCCTTGCTTTCTATTCATCCCATGTCAGTGTGGGTGACATGTCAGAAGTGGGACCCCACGTAGCTACTAAGAAAGGATAATTGCTCTTCAAACACTGTAAAGAGACAGTAGGCAAAGCACAAGGGTTGGGACAGCACAACAGGACACCTGAATGGCCCAGAGGAAAGTCAGAGAACAGAGAGAAGGAAAACAGTCCTAAGAAAAAGGCTGTTGCCCCAGAAAGTAATATCCCCCCATTCAGAGAGGACTGGGATCCTATAAATGTGTCACTGAGAGAGTCCCCCTGGTTCTTTAGCCAAACTTTAGTCCACGTCTCTCCTATCTTATCCCTGTTTCTGTGGCTCCCATTTTTTCTATGATTTCATGGGCATAATAGCTTACCACTAGCAGTTCAATCAGCTAATTTGTTTGAATAGCATTATCAAGATGGTTCTAGGCCAAATTAAAAATTAAAATGTCAGGACCCACCTGGGAGTGATACCATCAGTTAACAAGAGAAAAAGAACCATAATTAACTCACGATTAGAAAGTAAAAGCTCTTGCATGCTTCCTTTTATCAGCATTATATCCAGATACCTTTTTTTTTTCCTCCAGTGATGGGGTTTTCTTCCCTTTCACCCGTTAAGTATATATGTAGGAAGGGCTACATTAAAATTTTAGCTACACCTTTACTTTCACTACTCAGCCTTTATTTTCTTCTCAGTCTTTATTCTATAAGAAATATTCTTTGGTGGCTTACACATTCAGAATTGATTTTCTGGAGCAGTGTAATGTTTTCCTTGCCCGTGGCAAGACCACATTGGTTCAAGGCTAAGAAAGTAGGCTGGTCCTACAGAGACCCTCTGGGTGACTCATCTCTTTTGAGATCCCGATCGTCCATTTTTTTGGTCGGTGTTTCTAGCAGCAGTGTGTGTTGCCCTGAAGGCACCTTTCATATGGTGTTGACTACACTATGCTGCGCTGTTTAATTCCTGCTCTGGACTGTGCCTCGAGTTTTAAGTCACTTGACAGTACAGATGGTTTCCTTCCGCAAAGTTTATCAGTAGCGTACCATTCCCTCCCAATAACTCCACACACAAACAGACACACACACATACACACAACTACAAACAAATTTCATGTTTTCTGTCTTTTAAAAACTAGATGTGATCTGCCTGACCTAGCTGGAGAATCTCCTGCTTTTTCAGATTTATGTTCCTGTGACCAGGTGGCTTGTCAAGCTATTGTCTTAATCACTCAACTTCTCCATTAGACAGCTATTTAAAAACCTTTCATGTAATTATCTTTTTTGACCCTCCATCTTCCACATTCTTTTCTTTATTGTAAACTTTCTTATGACTTTTTTATATGCTATATGTTCCAAAAGGTAGTTAAGCCTTCTTCCACTGTTTTGTCTGCTTTTCATTAAGTTTGCCATCGACTTACCCTCCATGCCCATTGCCTCCCTCCCAATCTGACTGCTTGTTTCTCTGAAAGGTATGAACCCTGCATTGAGTGGTCCAGATCTTCTCTGTGTCTTCCTTGCCCTTTGAAATAGGAAAGCAGAGAAACATCAGAGAAGCTCTTAAGGACATTCACCAGAGTTGTTCCTGCCTTGTCATTATCTTGTAACTGCAAGGTTTAGAAAGCTGGGGATGGAGGTGTCTTCATTCGTCATATGAGCCAGGCACTGTAATAATCATTTGGGGGAATAAAAGATGACACAGATCTTACTTTCAAGCAGCTCTCACTCTGGTAGAGAGGGTAGTTTTAGCAAGATAGAGTGCTTAGAAGTTTGAGAAGAAAGAGATCTCTTTTGATAGGGGCAAATGCAGAAGGATTCAGGGCTGATAAAGCATGTTAGCTAAGCTATGGACAATGAGTGGGGCTGTAAACACTAGAGATGATTGGGCATATCCCAAGCAGTGAACCGACATGGGTGGAAGCTCACAGGTGCCCAGGTCCTATCTGACTAGAGCAGGGCTGGTTTTGACCCCCAGGGGACATTTAGCTATCACAGCAGGGGGAGAAGGGCTGCTCCTGACATCTCATCAGTAGAGACCAGCCCTGTGGCTCAACATCCCTCAGTGCACAGAACAGACCCTCCCATCCAACAGAGAGTTACCTACTTCAAACGTCAGTAGATGGCAAGGTTGAGAAGCCCTGGAATAGAGCCTAGACTTTTTTTGCCAGAGGGAACCAGGAAAGAGTATTTAGGCTGCAATTTTGAAAGGTTCTGTGTGCTAGCTGAAGGCTTGGCTTTTACTTAGTAAGCACAGAAAGGGCTCTGACTAGACTAGTGGTAAGAAGATAAGACTATCAAGATGCATTGATGCTTGGAGACAGGGGGACAGGGAGACCAGTTTGGGAGGAGGCACTGGTCTGTATGAGAGGTGATAATGGTAACAAGGAAGAAAAGAAATAAATATGAGAGATATTTCAAAGGAAGATTTGAAAAGACCAGATTGAGAAGCCAAGTAAAGGAAGATTCCAAATGAATTGTTATGTGCCACTTCTGGGAGGCCCCCTTGGTTTGCCTGCCCTTCACTGATGGGAAGAACCGCAGAGCAAGAAGATAGGATTTTCATACCTAGTGAGTTTAAGGAGCTGGTGAGACAATCAAGTGCACTCATCTCACACACTAGTAAAGTAATGCTCAAAATTCTCCAAGCCCAGCTTCAGCAATACGTGAACCATGAAATTCCAGATGTTCAAGCTGGTTTTAGAAAAGGCAGACGAACCAGAGATCAAATTGCCAACATCCAATGGATCATCGAAAAAGCAAGAGAGTTCCAGAAAAACATCTATTTCTGCTTTATTGATTAGGCCAAAGCCTTTGACTGTGTGGATCACAATAAACTGTGGAAAATTTTGAAAGAGATGGGCATGCCAGACCACCTGACCTGCCTCTTGAGAAACCTGTATGCAGGTCAGGAAGCAACAGTTAGAACTGGACATGGAAAAACAGACTGGTTCCAAATAGAAAAAGGAGTACGTCGAGACTGTATATTGTCACCCTGCTTATTTAACTTATATGCAGAGTACATCATGAGAAATGCTGGGCTGGAGGAAGCACAAGCTGGAATCAAGATTGCTGGGAGAAATATCAATAACCTCAGATATGCAAATGACACCACCCTGATGGCAAAAAGTGAAGAAGAACTAAAGAGCCTCTTGATGAAAGTGAAAGAAGAAAGTGCAAAAGTTGGGTTAAAGCTCAACATTCAGAAAACTAAGATCAAGGCATCCGGTCCCATCACTTCATGGCAAATATATGGAGATACAGTGGAAACAGTGGCTGACTTTGTTTTTCTGGGCTCCAAAATCACTTCAGATGATGACTGCAGCCATGAAATTAAAAGACGCTTACTCCTTGGAGGGAAAGTTCTGACCAACCTAGACAGCGTATTGAAAAGCAGAGACATTACTTTGTCAACAAAGGTCCGTCTAGTCAAGGCTGTGGTTTTTCCAGTGGTCATGTATGGATGTGAGAGTTGGACTATAAAGAAACCTGAGCGCAGAAGAGTTGATGCTTTTGAACTGTGGTGTGGGAGAGGACTCTTGAGAGTCCCTTGGACTGCAAGGAGATCCAACCAGTCTATCCTAGGAGATCAGTCCTGGGTGTTCATTGGAAGGACTGATATTGAAGCTGAAACTCCAATACTTTGGCCACCTGATGCGAAGAGCTGACTCATTTGAAAAGACCCTGATGCTGGGAAAGATTGAGGGCAGGAAGAGAAGGGGATGACAGAGGATGCGATGGCTGGATGGCATTGCCGACTCAATGGACATGGCTTTGGGTGGACTCTGGGAGTTGGTGATGGACAGGGAGGCCTGGCGTGCTGCAGTTTATGGGGTTGCAAAGAGTCGAACACAACTGAGTGACTGAACTGAACTGAACTGAGAAAATCAAGGTGAATCTTCAGCATAATGGGAAATAGGGAATACAAGTTGAAATAGGTTAAGAGACAAATTAAACATAGAAATTGGATGGTAAAAAAAAAAAATCCTATGGCGATGAATGAGAATCTCAAAGGAGAGTATTTGAAGAATTTCAGGAGGACATATGAGGTAAGGAAGACATATGAGATAAGAATCCGCCTGCATTCAGGAGACCCCAGTTTGTTTCCTGGGTTGGGAAGATCTGCTGGAAAAGGGATAGTCTACCCACTGCAGTATTCTTGGGCTTCCTTTGTGGTTCAGCTGGTGAATAATCCACCTGCAATGCGGGAGACCTGGTTTCAATCCCTGGGTTGGGAAGATCCCCTGGAGAAAGGAAAGGCTACCCACTCCAGTATTCTGGCCTGGAGAATTCCATGGACTGTATAGTCCATGGGGTTGCAAAGAGTTGGACATGACTGAATGACTTTCACTTTCACTTTTATGAGATAAGAGCGTGAACGGCCAACACTTATGAGCTAAAATAAGAAAGCAGCCCCTAGAAAGGAGAAAGACCTGGAGGCAGGAGAAGCTCACAGTAGGCAGACAGCACAGACTCACTCGTGGATAGTTAACTGTCGAAGTCACAGGTGAGTCTTTTGCTGTTTGCTTACTTTTAAATGTGATAAATCTTTTATGTGTTGGGATTTTGTAGACCAAGAATCTTGAGCTAACCAATTTGTGTATTTGATTTTTTTTTCAGTATCAGGATTTTGTATGGGGTACACAGTTGTACTTAATATTACTTAATATTCTTATTTGTATACATTGTAATCACTCATTAATTTCTTTCTGCCATTGGACAGTGTGTTGGGGTCAGGGAAGAGTCCCATCTCTTCCAATAGATTATAAACTCCATCAAGGGCAGAGACGATGTCTTTTTCCTTTGGCAAATAACGGCAGGACACAGTAGGTATAAATTAAATGCTAGAGACCAATTTTTCTCTCTTAAAATAAAGAGAAAACAAACAACCATCACAAAATTAAACAGATCATCAACAACAACAACAACAATAAAAAAAAAACAAGGTCATTCTGATTTACTGTCATGGATATGGTATTTGTGGTGAGTCATAAACTAAAAGAAACATTTCAAATTTCTTATTTATCAGAAGACTGGTCTATTCTTCCAGAACCTAGAAGCCTCTGTCTACTTACTACATCTCAGAATAGCTTTAACCAGACAAATACGTTTAATTTAACTTAAATAACAACCTGAAAGCCTTTCGAATGGTTCCAATAGAAACATTGAGAATTGTTTATACCTCACTTTTATTTGGTTTTGTTTTCTTTTTCTCAAAGCAAAACAATTTGGGGACTCAAGAGTTTATAGGTACCATCTATTTTGGAATGCTATTTACTTTTATGATGTTTATTCTTCACCCACTGAAGGGTGTGAACATTATGGGTTTCACTGAATGGCTACCTAATGCTATTTTTACATTATACTTTATATATAGTGTCCATTTTTTCGGTGCTTCTTTTAAGGTTCCCTTGTTGCATGTCAGCAGGAAATCATAATTAGGAGTGCTATGTGAAAGTCTTTTTCTTTAGCATTTAACTCTTAAGGAAAGAGGAAATTAAAAAGTAATGTAAAATTCTAAATAAGTAATTGCATTTTTATTACTTTGCTGTACATTACATAAAGGTAGATAATATCATTGACCTAAAAGATTTAAGTGAATAAACTTAAATCTGAATGGAAGGATTAAAAAGTAAAATGGTAATACTAAAAAATTGCCTTGCATAGAGTTGCTTTTTGGCGCTGTAAAATGGTTTACTCAATATACTTGATTTTGAATTCATCAAATATGCAAGCATGTGGGCAGGGGGGAGGACCCCTTATAGTTTCTATATATTTGAATCAAAGATGGGATTTGTTTGAATTACCCTTTAGCCTCCATTGTTAAAATCAGAATTAAGTTCTTTGTTTAGTGAAGCATTAATAGCAATCTTTGAGATTGCGAAGTAGAGCTGGTTGCTAGAGAGAGTTCTCAGTGTATTATGCTGTTTACCTAAGGGTTATATTCAAGAAGCTCTCTGAACAGCTGGGCTGATTATTGAAAATGCCTCATAGTAACTTCCAGCCTTGACTGATCGATATTGGTGCAAAGCTTTACATGGGAGGGAGCTATTTAAACATTGAGAGCCCCGGGGATAAAAGAGAATGAAAAAATAATGCTGGACAAATATGCTGAAATGTTCAAAGGAAGAAAGGAGTATCTTGTCTTGCTATAGAGAGAAAATTCCTAAACAAACAAACTAGAAAAATTTTAAGTTTGTCTTATAATGACATCCTAAAATTTAGTTATTTTTCCCTATAACAACACCCTAAATATTTATTTTGTCTTATAACAGTTCCCCCAAATATTTAGTAGATGGAATGTCTTATCAAGTATACCAAAGACAGTTTTAATTTCTTTATTTCAAAATGTAACCTGTTTTCATAAATTACATAAGTCACTGTCAGTGATACTATAGGGAAATACTTAACTTTATTGTTAAGTAGACTGAGATATCCGTATTTTAAACCTTTCTCTTTCTCAGGACCATTGAAAAATCTTATTACTATTGTATTCCAACACCCAAATGTAGGCAGAAAATTCCTATGTCTTTAATATTTTCTGCTATAGAGATCTAGAACAGATATAGAAACATTTCCTTTTGTGTTAGTCCTAGCAAAACTAGCTTATTTGTATATCTCCAATTCTGTTTTTAATAGTTTAATATGTTAAATAAAAACTATATTAGATATGGGAGATCTTATCTCCTAAAAACATTTGGCAGAATTATGACAGGAAAGGAAAATATCAGTGTTTAAAAGCCTGACTCTTTCTACAAAATGGGATAACAGAGAAATACTCCCCAAAAGAGGGGGGAGGAACCACCCAATTTATCAAAGTGTGAACCTGTGTCGAGAAATCCTACATCTTGTTACAGCCACAATTTCTTACTTCTATCCTGCACATAACCAACAGACAGGAAGTTCAGAAACACAAAGGCAATCAATATGAAAACTGTGAAAGTCTCTTAATTAATCAACTCACACAAACTCTCCAAGTAAGAGGATTTTACAAGCATTTCAATTAAGGCTTTCCCTTTTTATTACTAAATTTCATTGACAATTAAAAATGCATAATCAAAGTTGACATGATTATAAAAAGCAAAATATTATTTAAGTACTGAGCTTTTGGACTTATAGGAGACTTTGATTTTCTGATGCTTATTCTCTTGATGAATCACATAGACAATTGCTAATTAGATAGTTATTCTGTAACAGTGATGTTTTTTAAAATTTCAAAATGAGTAAGTCTTTGAACATGTTTGTATTTCCCTCCTCACTTGTGCATGCTAAGTCGCTTCAGTTGTGTCCGACTCTTTGTGACCCTGTGGACTGTAGCCTGCTAGGTTCTTCTGTCCATGAGATTCTCCAGGCAAGAGTACTAGAGTGGGTTGCCATGCCCTCCTCCAGGGACCTTCCCAACCCAGGGTTCGAACCTGCATCTCCTGTGGCTCCTGCATTGCACACAGATTCTTTACTACTGAGCCACCGGGGAAGCCCCCTCCATAAGTGAACGTCATCATTTTGACATGTTCATAGCTAAAAGCTACATGATCGACTAATTAATGAAGTTTAACAGTAATACACGTGCAAAAAATACTGCCTTATTCAGAGAAATGTTTAAGAGCTAACATTCTGTGATATTTTAGGCTTGAAAGCCCTAGAATGGCCCCAAAACACTCCAGAGGCCTGACGGCAATGCTGTTTACCTCTGAATTGACATTGGAATATAAGAAACTTTTTGACATTGAAAATGGATATACAAAATATGAGAATTTCTGTGAAAAACAAAGGTGAGTTTAGTTTAATATTTTGTTTTTGCTATTAAAAGAAAGGTTTATTTGAACTCCTCTTTGACTCTCAGCTCTCAGGCCAAAGCCTGAGAAGTTTCCAGAAACTGCACATATTCCCAGTGATGGTTTATGCTACTTTTCTGCTTTGAAGATTAAAACATAGACCAGGAGACAAAGTATCATCTCATGATTCTGTGCCTCACTTAGGACAGTAGAAAAGTAATTTAAGTCCTTGGTTCAACTTTTCTCCACCAGGAAATCAAAAATAACCATTGCCTTCCACATTCAGCTGACAGTTCTGAAGAGTAACAGTCGAAGGGCCATTTGCAGTTAAAATTGAAAGATGATTACTTTCTTACCTAAAGAATTAAGTTTATAGAACATGAGACTATCTTTTAAATAGTTTTTATTTTTAAATTCTCATTAAAAAATTATTATATTAAAAAATCTATTTCTTTTGTGTTTATATTGTAAAAATATTACAGAGATGCTAAAGATGTCATTTTAGAATATCTTTAAATAGCAATTTCTACCAATGCCATGAAAATATTATCTACTTATGAAGCATGAAATCCTGCTGTTTCAGGAGTGAAACATGGGAGTTTAAAAAAAATAAGCAGAAACTTTCCTGTTTATCAGGAATCATAGCAGTCAGCCTTTGAGTCTGACTAAAATCTTATTTTGCCTGTAGCTTGCTCCTATTACCACACCACCCCTCCCCCACCACAACTGCCTCTGATGAGGAACCAGTGGACCAGCGCCTTTGGGGATCAGGCCTTGCAAAGCCTGGAGGTCGGTAAGGAGGATCTCAGCACTCTGAGAATACACACACACACAAAGAGACACACACACACCGAAGCTTCTACAGATAAATGTTGAAGTGGACCAGATTGTTCCACTTCGTGAATGATTTGTTCACCTCTATTAGTGTGCTGTGTTAAGGGCTCCAGTGTTGAGTCCCCATAGAAAAATATAGCTAAAGCATTTTAATATTGGCCCATCATTTGCCAACAATTGAATTAGGCAGTCCTTGTTTTATTTAAAGAGAATCAGTATTCTTTTGTATCTAAGAGAGTAGCAGCCCTGAGGGTAGTCTGAATACAAAATACAGGGCTCAGTCCGGATACAGATCTTGGTGTCATTTATTATCTGGGCTACAGGAGGATGTTGATGAATGCTGTGGTTTAGCATCCAAATTCCTCAATACAAAGTCCCAAGCCTCAGTTTCTAGCCAACAGTGGATAGTCAGGCATATTCTCATTGACGGTTTTTGTATAACTTCAAAAGGATAGTAAATATTGCTTTGTTGTCTTGTGACTATTACAGAAAAAGCAATCACTTGTTTTCAAGGTAATCATTCTAAAAGGATGGGGGGTAGTGAGAAGCAAAATCTCAGATTTTGTCCTGTCGGAAAGCAGTAGCTGAGCAGGATTGTCGAGCTGTCAGTTGGGCACTTCAGGCTCTCTCTCTGATCATACTGTTCGAAAGTCTTTGCAGCTCTCCTTCTAGTCCTCTTGTGCTGTCTCCCGTGATCCCCCATGTCCCACGTTACCTCCCTACTACCCCATCCCTCCAACACACCAAGCTGGCTGTCAATAAGAGAAAAACCACAGTGGCCACATTCCTTATCTTGCCCAGTTCTGAAAGGTTGAAGACTCCCACCAGGACTTATGAGCTCAGAAACTGGGGGATTTGGAAGAACTTGCAGAGGTCATAGCAAGTGATACCTGTGACCATGTGGACTCAAGAGGGGAGATGCCCTTAGCAAGAAGTAGAGATGGCAGTCCTTGTGGTGTGGACACTCTCCCAGGCAGACTTCCTGATCCTTGCAATTGGCAAGGGTTCCAACCTTGGTGCCAAAACCCCACCTGCAGAGGGTCTCCCTTTAATGATCTTCTCTATCTGTTACCTCTAGCATCCCTGTCCCCTCTAGAGGTTCCTTCCTCATTTCCTAATGTTCCTTTTCAGTGGAAGCCCTCGATTCCCCAGACTTCCTGCTATATCTGGTGTGCTGTCCAAAGTGCTCACTTTTACAAACCACATTTTGACACACCCCTATGTCAATTCATTGTGTAAACCACATAGAGTTTTTGGTCTATAAGCTAACTCATGTCTGGCATCCCTCTGAACACAAATTGACAACATAAAGACAAGTACTATGTTAGCCTTTGTGAATGAGAGACGGGGTGCCGAGAAGCAGAAATTGACAGTGTGGTGTTAAGACACAATAATTCTCAAGTTAGCAAAATCACTCTTTGAATACCAAGTTAATGTGTATTGCATTTAAAAGATAATAAATGCAGCATTCATAAACTTATATGTGCCTTGTGATTCTTGTGTCAGCAGGGTTTCTGTAGACCTCTATTTATATCAAATCAACTTCAAATATTCCAGAATGTAGATCACATCTGGCCTCATTTTTGAAGTGTCCCTCTAGGACCATTTCTAAAATAGTAGATTGTTCCAGTTCTTTTTCCTAATGAGAAAAAAAATCCATGTGTTCTGTGATTATTAATAATAATGGCTTTAAATAAATTATTGACGGGTGGCAGTGAAAAGTATCTTCTAGTAGCTGAGGAGCTTTTGGGAAAAGAATTCTGATTCCCACAGCAAAATGTCTAAGTTGTGTTCCTCTTGTCTCTCTACTTCATCAGTTCCATCAGTTTTCTGCCTCCCAAGCAGAATTGTTGTTCAGTCACAAAGTCATGTCCAACTCTTTGCAACCCCATGAACTGTAGGGTACCAGGTTCCTCTTCCCCCACTGTCTCCCAGAGTTTGCTCAAATTCACATCCAGGTAGTTACTGAAGGTCAACAAGGGAGAGAGGGGCAAATGTGAAGGATTCTTGGCTCAAGATTATAGTAACATTTAATAAAAACTTAAAAGGAGTTAATGATTCTTGTATTTTTTGACATATGAATCTTGGAGCTTTTTTATAAATTTGGTATTTAACATAATTCCGGATATTGGCTCATACACACACACTCATAAACATAGTATCTGTATTCTTATCTCTGTCATTGTATAACTATATAGATATGTAGACATAGAGAGAGATATGCCAGATGACTGCCATTCTTGAGGCACTGTATGGAGGAGAAGTGAATAATATGTAAGATTTATTCCCTGCCATAGGGGAGTTGCCTGCAATCTGGTAGGAGAGATGGGCATGAATATAGTCAGTTATTGTTAGTGGACATACATTGTGAGCACCATGTCAGGCACTCTACCAGACTCTGGGCATAGAGAGAAGACCAAAAACTCCAGCCTTGGGATACATGCCATCATTGTGGTTCAGATAATGAATTGATCCAAGTCCAGAGGAGGGAGAAACATTGCCAGCAAAGTTGATCATGAAAGGCTTCTAGGCAGTAGTGACGTGAGAACTGCATTTAAGTGCATTTTCCCTATGTGTAATTCTCCAAGCATGTTTTCTATTTAGTTATATTGCATTTTGAGACATATAAGTCAGTGATCATTTATAATTTTTTTAATGTCTTATGATTTTTGTAAGTAAATCTTTAAAAGTTCGGCTTTACTCAAAATAATCCAAGACCATTTACTGTGATTTAAAGTATTCATAAAGCAAGGTGATTATTACTCCTGAGACCATCGTACAAAGCCCTGAAGTGTGTTAGACACAGGCCAGAAACCGCTCTCCTTTGTTATATCTTATGAGCCTGTTAAGTTAAAAAAGAAAAAAAAAAAAGCCTATCCTTTTTTGCTATTCCTATTCCATCTTAGACACTTGGAAAATAGAATTTTATATGCTACAATCTAAAGGGAGGATCATAGAGGAATTCTGTCTCTCTATTGGATATGCTACCAAAGACTTAGAAAGTAAAGAGAAAAACAGACCAAAATGCTTTGCTTATTACTGTACATGCATCCATTTTCCCGAAGTTGCGTAACTAACTGAATTAAGAAAGTGCTATAAACATCGCATCACTGTTGACATTGAACATTGCATAGCTGGAAAGAAAAGCATGTGTATATATATTTTTCCATTTTCTATTTCAATAATTTGAATTGCAGTGGCAAATGAAAATACAATTGAATCTCAAGTGAATGACCAGAAACACTGTATATTTTATAAAATATGGCAGCATAATGAATAGGAAGTAAAAAAAAAAAAAAAGAAAGAAAAAAGTCCTGGCTTTCAAGTCCTGATGGTTGTCATGTGATTGAATCATCGTGCATTCTGTTTGATGTCTCGGCTTTGCTATTCAGATACACTGCAAAGTATGTGCATCACCCTGTCTGCAAAGTGCACCTGGCAACCCAGCGTGGATGTAGTTTGTTTTTCCTGCACCTGCAAGAAACATTTATATTCAGAGTAGAATTTAAGGCAGGGTATTTTAATTCTCCTAATTGTAATAGATTACCCATCCAGGGAAACGATCAGTCAGGTACAAAAGAAACTGCTTAGGATTTGAAGGAATTTGACAATTTCGTTGTAGTTCCTAGCCTGGCAGGTGGTAATAATGCCTATGCCAGCACTGTCAAAATATGAAAATTAAAGTGACGATGGGTTTTAATGAAATCCATTTGACAAATATAATTAAGGTGTTTTAATATGAAGTCCTGTAATAAAGACTACCGGTGGACTCCCTGAGGTCCTGACTAATTGTGTAGATTGCTTTTAAGCTTTGAATAGTTTTATTGGATAATGAACTGTTAAGAAGTGTTAGATCTTTCTTAAGCAGAATTTGGTTTGAAAAAGAAGAGGAGAGACAGGCCTGAGGTGTGGCATTTTAAACATAATTAGAAGAGAGATTTAAGTTAACATCTTTGATCTTGCTGTCAGTTTTTGATTAGAGCTGTAAATGCTTTAATCAAGTGTAGTGTAGTCATTACATTTCTAACTGTTTTTTAAACTGTGAAATTACTGAGACATTGACATCAATTTTAACACATTCTGAAAATTTGCTGTAGAATTGGGTTTCTCCATCAAATGTTTGCAATTAGAATATCTGATTATACTGACTTACCAACCTTACACACAATGGCAAAATTATACTGGGGTGGGGATGAGTTTCCTTTCTGTAGTAGTTAAACACAGCAACAAAGCAGTATGATTACTTGATATTTATTTCGCTTTCTAGGAATGTGTTTGCAAGTACTCATCATGTGAAAGTAGTCCATTAAAATGTGTGGATGAGGAAGTAACCTCAAACTGTTCATCAAGTGAATTTTTTAATATTAAATGTTCTTAACATCCACTCTCAAAGAACCTTGATTTGCTTAATAGTTCATTATGATAGTCTAATGCCATATTTGGATTTTTATTCCCTTGCCTGGCACATATAAGCACTTAGTAACTATTTGTTGGAAGAATGAGTGATCAGTTTACAATAGCTGAGTATGTAATCTATTTGAATTATTTTCCTCAAATTAAATAAGGTCCAAATAAGTCAACTATAAGGGAAAAGTACAAATCCTCTCCCTGCTTTGCCCAGTGTCCTGACCCAGTTACTCATTATAGAGTATAAATGGGTATATATTTGGTATTTCTTACTAGTCTCAGACAATATCACTGAAATGAGTTAGACCAGTGCTGTGTGGGATTCTCCTTGGTGGAAATCTGCCTCCCTAGCATTTCACCCATGATTGCAGGAGTAATAAGGCTATTTTAAGGAGCCATGCCCTAGGGCCATTCATTGACTCAAATGAGTCTACAATGATTTCATGGTCTTGAACTTTCTGCTTGTGTATTAGTTTTACATCGCATATGAAATGAAGAGTTAAGAAGTCTGGATTCTCTCCCATGCTCTTTGTGATACACCCTTTAGAAAAACTGCTTTTCTCTAGATGATCTAATCCAACCCCTGAGTGGAATAAATAACTTCCATATCTCTGCTGACTCTAGAGTTCCACCAATTGGGGTCTTGTTGTTCAGTCATGTCTGACTCTTTGCAGCCCCACAGACTACAGCTCGCCAGGCTTCCCTGTCCTTCATCTCCGGGAGTTTGCTCAAACTCATGTCCATTGAGTCGGTGATGCAATCCCACCATCTCATCCTCTGTTGCCTCCTTCTCCTCCTGCCTTCAGTCTTTCCCAGCATCAGGGTCTTTTCCTGTCAGTGTCTAGCTCTCTAAATAAGTCTCTTTATCACCTTTACCTTTTAGCCTTTCTTGCTTTTCATGTTCTTCCCTTTTACTTTTCTTAACATTCTTTTTTTTCTCCCTCTGGATATTCCCACCATTCATTTATGCAACCATCCATCCATCCATCCATCCATCCAGGAAGTATTATTATTAAAGATCTATTATGTGCCAGGTGTTATGTAAGGAAAGAAACAACACCAAGATGCAATAGATGGCCTCTTGGTTACCAGAGGCCAGATATGCGGAGTGGTTAGACAGGAGAGAATTCTTTCTCATCATCCAATCTGATGTATGTGCCACTGGATGATAATACCTTTATAATATCACCCACTATAAATATATTAAGGAATAGCTGGACCAGGTACCTTTCAACATTTTTATCTGCAAATACTGCTAGAAATAAAACCTTTTTTGTAGAGTATCTGATGACTCATCATCCCAGTGTTTTAAATATTTATTCTTTACAGTTAGTTTCGGGTTAGCATTATGCCCATTCCAAAGCAATAATGAATAAAATTAGCATTGTGTTTCCATAGATCTTCAGATTTATCTTCTAAGATTTGAAAAGAGATGTGAGTTGCACGGTAGAGTGTCTGTTACACTTAGGTTGTCGGTGGGCCCTCAGTTTTTAAAGCATGTCAAAAGGTATCCACCTCACTGTGTGGCAGATGATCAAGTTGGGGACCAGAGGCCTGGGGTGGAAGTCGTGGCATGTGAACTCTTGGAGACCTGCCGAGATCGGTAGAGGTATCATGTTTGTATGCTGGTTGATCCAACACATTTGGCACATTTCTCTATTTAGAACTTGTACAATGTGTTATGCTTTGTTGTCGTGGTGGTGATTTTCACATCATTCTGTCCCATTTCGGTGAGCTGCTATGTATTGGGAACATGCTTTATTCTTTGTGTCTTTACAGTGTCTGCCATATAATTGGCTCTGCATAATGTCTATTGAATTGAATTCTGATTTTACGTCTGATGTAAAATTTGTCTTCATGGGCAAATTGTTCTGGGAAAGTTGATTTTCATCAGGATTTTTAAGGAAAAAAAGGGTAGAAAAATCCATGAACAAGTAAAAGTGACTGCAAAACTTTTCCTTTACTTCTGTGGGCCTATTGTAAACTACTTAACTCTCCATCCCACCCCCAACTGAAATAAAGGTTCTCCAAAGGGATGATGGCAATTTTCACTTTTGGAATATTTGTTCAGTGCTTTGAGATCATGATGAAAGACCTGTAGCATGGGGAGGAATTGTTCAGGTGTGATTCCTTCTGAATCCATAGATATAATCAGAGTCAGTCTGCTTATAAAATCATCAACACACTATTTCCCACTGCACTAGGTGTTCTTTTGAAGTCTCTCGTACCAAGCTCTGACCTTATTTCTCAAGATGTATCCACACTTTCTAAATGGGAGTTTTTGGCAAATACAAGACAGCCTCAACGTGCAAAATGTTTTTGAATGTTACTTTCCATTTAACACTTACGGACATCAATAAAATAAAATATGACATATGTACTATATAGTGTTAACTGGCATCTCATTAAAGTCAAGAGAAAAAGTGGATTTCCCCCCATACATTCTGTACAGATTTGTTTATCATTAGTGCAGAACGTTTAGGGTCTTACGTAATCTTTTTGTCACAGAATTCCTATATTACACATTGTCTCTGCTTTGTTTTTAAAGGAAACAACAATATAATCTATGTAGAAATTACTTATCAGTTATACACCAGATTGATGTCCTAGCTTCTTGTGAAAAAAGTAGGAAGATTTTCCTCCACCATTGGAACCAAGGTTTAAGAATAAAAATATGGGAAATGAAAATCAGCTCCAACCATGTTTTCTTCTTATGCTGATTTACTATCTCTTTCTCACTGTCACTCGGAAAGAGAGCACATGGTTTGTGCCAACTTCTACCTCCATGAAACTAGAGAATTTTTTAAAATTGTCAGAAGATGCTATTTATTCTAGTCAGTGGCGAGCCCAGGACACAGCATGCTTCTTTGTTACTGATGACCTCATCTTTAGGTATCTGAGAACAGTTCTGGTCCCAGGCTCAGTGCATCAGACACTACAATGAATACCACCCACTATAAATACATTAAATCATGTTTAAGGTACAACATTGCAGTTCATGAAAATACTGCAGACAGTTCAAAAAGAGATACATTTTCCAAGGTACTGAAGAATCAAGAATAATTTTGAATTCATTCTGCCTTATTCTGTTTCACGTTTTAGGAGATCTGTTGTTGGTATTCTTTTGGTAGGAACCTTAAACATTCTCTCTACTCAGCAATCTTTTTTTTTCTTCAGTATTTTGAGCTTCCAACATTCTACTCAGCAATCTTTTTTTTTTCTTCAGTATTTTGAGCTTCCAACTTAGTAACACAGCTTTTAAATATGGCATTTTGTTTTCAAACAGGAGTTAAGGAGTAGATTAAAAATTCCTAATGAACCATTCCTCAGTCTGGGTGAGATGTGTAGTTGGTTTGAGTTAGTCAGTGGGTATAATGTATACCTATTAAATAATTTGTTTAATCATCTCTTAAAACTCTGAGCCTTCTGGTATTACTTGCTGTGTATAACACATCTTTTATTTGTATTTAGATGTTTGGGTATATGTTTTTGTTAAGGTTTCAGTCACTTTTCCTGCACCTAAAGAGGAGAATGGGATTTGCCAGTGATAAATGGGGAAGTTGACTAGCTAACTAATAAAGATTTGTCTTAATCAAGTATGATTTGTCAGAACAGGAGCGCACTGGGGTCAGGGCACACGCAATGAATTATACAGCATTCACAGGAGGAAAGGACCCGGCGAGAGACCTCATAAATATGCTGCCATTACCCACTGCTAATTCATATTCAAAGAGTGCTCTGCACAGCTAGTTTCTAGGTTGCAGAGCTGTTCACCAGCTTCCCAAGCTTTCTGTTTGTGTGAAAAAAGAAGTTTCATTATGTGTTGGCATCATCTGGGTTCTCAAGGTATGTCAGTCCCCAAAACTGAGCTGATATCAATAATTTGAAGCATGGCTCATTACATCATATTACATGTGTGATATTTATTAAGTACCTACTGTGGGCTCTGCAACATGGACATGGAGGGGAGCGTACAGATGCACAAAACATTCTCCTATAGAAGACGTTTTGCATGCTTGCTTATGATCCTCTTCACGTCTTGTCTCTGTCAATTCAATACAGCTATAAACATTTGTTCATATAACTGATTGCTGTGAAGGATAGATAAGTCTTTTTCCTGGTCTTTACTTTGTAAATCTTTTCTTTGATTAGAAAAGGTGGTTGTTTTTCTTCTTCACATGGAACATAATTTTCAGTACTGCTCTGTGGCTGGAGCAACACTCAAAGCCAGCTGATCGGTGGTGTTCAGTTGTAGTTGGGAAACTATAGCTTCCTTGGCTCTAAGAAGTCAACATCGGGGACCAACCCTTTCTCAGAGTTTCTTTTATAGATCACTTCTTTATGCAAGTGATCTATTGCATGTTTTTTAGATCAGATTATAATGATGACAAAATAGCTTGTAGTATCTCAACGTCTAAATTGGGTAGAAAAGATCTTGGCATCATCTTTTTTTGTTGGAATAACCACTCTCATAGTTGATGATCCCAGTCTCTCTTTGATGAAACTGATGTTCCTATTAAAATAATAATTTAGTAACAGTAATTTTTCAAGTTGTTTGAGAATACGCTTTTGTTATATCAAGGGGGGAAAATGAATAGACTTTGGACTTCCCATGTCCATCCATGGTCCCTCTGAGGAAGGAAGGGTTGAAATAGAAAGTTGGGAAAACCCACTTTATCCATTCCTACTCTATCGAATGAAAGTTGTTAGCAATTGAGCTGTTACTTTGAATATTTCCAGAAGCTTCCTTAGAACACTGGCCTCAGCCAGGAATGGAAAGGGCACAGTCCTCTGATTTCTGATCCTTTAGAAATTCCATGTCTCCTAATAGGATGTTTACAGTGGAGTGTAGTAGAACATTGAGAATTCTATAGTGACGGGAATTTCTTTGCTTCAGGTGAGAAAGAACTCTACCAATTCTGTGAATTATATATGATATGAAGGAACTTCCCCTGCGGTCCAGTGGTTAAGACTCTGTGCTTCCAATGCAGGGGGCACGGGTTTGATCCCTGGTCAGGAAACTAGGATCCCGCATGCTGTGCGGCATGGCCAAGAAAATATTAAAATAAGTTTTTTAAAAAATACAATGTGAAGGGAACTGTTAGCATGGTCAAGGTTTACTTAGAACGACACCTGAACTTCAGAGTAGACACGTCCTCAGTGAAATCAAAACCCGCCACCCCTGTGAGAAACACCATAAAGATACTCACAAGGCAGTTTAGACAGATGGATGGTGAAAACAAACCAGAGAGATAGTTCAGTTCTCAGAAATGAGTGGTCCTTACATTGACAGTCAGCACTGTCTCAGCAAGTGTGCAGTCACTGCATGTCTCACAAAAAACAAAATGCCCGAAATCCTGGCGAGGAACTGGGAACTCTAGAATTGAGGGTAGAAGAAAGAGTTGGACAAACAGGCCAGATGGCTGGGAAATAGACCCCAGAATGTGAGGCTTTTGGGCCCTAGAAGACTCATCTTGCTTTTCTTTTTAATTTTTTAAAGTTTGCCTTATACCTTCATCCTTGTATTTGATTTATGACATTGGAAAATTCATAAAAGTGGCTTCCTTTTTTGTTATGTGTTTATCCAAAGCATTGCTCCAAATTGCTTGCCCAGAATGCCTGTGATTTTGGCCATTTATGGGCTGGTGAAAGCACGATGTATGCCAGTGGCCATAACTATTGACTTGGGGATCAATCAGATGTGGGTTTTGAATACTAGCCAACCTGGGGCAAATTATCTAGCCTCTCTGAGCCTCACATTATCTTTAGGAAGAGTTAGTAATAGTCTGCTTCATATGAAGATAAAGTGCAATGTCTGTCAAGTGCTTAGCACAGTAGCTGGCATGCAGTGAAGCAGTCAATAAATAATGGCCCAAAATAAAAAAGAAACCTTTCCTGGAGGGAAACGTTCATTTCAGTATTTTATACACAGCCTGTAAGCAATAAACTTTTGTTGGATATATAGTAAATGAATGAAGTCTTTTTTTTTTTTTTAAATGGCGAAGGGTTTAAGCCTTTTCCCTCAAAAAAGTCCCATCTCAACTTGTTAATACTCTACACAGAAGTTTGGTAAAAGACTCAATTTTAGTGGTTCCCTATTGGAGCCTATTGAGATGTAATTAAAAATTCTTCTTAGAATTATGCTAATAAGTTTAGTATACAGCCTTGCTGATGAAGTCTAGTAAATTCTCTATTTTATTAGAAACAATAGTAGCTTTGTTTTATTCTGTATTTTAGAAACTCCCAATGTCATAGTGCTTTCTAAGAAAGACAAACAGTAGTAAACTATTTTTATAAGAATTTTACTAAAAGAAGTCTCTGAGTGCACATTTGGTTATCTACTATCCTTCTAAGATCAGACTGATATTTCAGTTTGCAAACTGAATAATTCTTTACTGTCCTTCACCTGACATTGACCAGCACTTGACATCTGATGAGCTAGATTATCAAAATCCATATTATTTAGCCTTTTCTTTAATGTCAGAAGAGCAGCATAAATATTAGAAAATCTTTAGCTCCTTCATATCTTTTATTATTATTATTTAGAAAAACAATAATTTGGGCTCAGTTTGGATCTTTTGTCACCTACACATCTCAAGTTAAAAAAAAATACTAAGGTCACATCACCTTAAAACTCTACTAGAATATACAATAAAACTGTCCATCCTTTTTTGTTATGCTTTTCTCCACCTGTTCACTAACTCCCTTGTTTGAGTTTCATTAATTTCTCCCTCTCAAGATGTCAGTGTCTAAAATGCAGAGCCCTCTGCTTTATTCAGGAATAAACTGTCTCCATCTTCTTGTCTGCTTCATGATATAGTACAAATTCTCCCCCTTAGCTTTTAGAGGCCTCTATAGATTTACTCTGGTGTACAATTTGTGTGTGTTTGTATATGTTTCAGTCAAACGTTATTTACAAAAACAAGCCACAGGCTGGCTGCATTGGCTCCAGAGCCCTAGTTTGCCCATTCCTACTCTGGAATAGTGGTTCTCAAAGCGTAGTCCCCAGGAACCAGCAACATCAGCATCATTCAGGAACTTGTTGGAAATGCAACTTCTTGGGCCCCAGTCCAGACCTGCTGAATTAGAAACTCTGGTTGTGGGGCCCAGGTATCTATATTTAACAATCTGAATTATTTTTGCTTATTGATTGATCCAAAATCACTGTGGATGGTGACAGCAGCCATAAAATTAAAGATGCTTGCACCTTGGAAGAAAAGCTATGGCTAACCTAGATAGCGTATTAAAAAGCAGAGAATAACTTTGCTGACAAAGATCCATATAGTCAAATCTGTGGTTTTTCCAGTAGTCATGTGTGGATGTATGGATGTGAGAGTTGGACAATAAACAAAGCTGAGCGCCAAAGAATTGATATTTTCGAACTGTGGTGCTAAAGAAGACTCTTCAGAGTCCCTTGGACAAGAAGGAGATCAGAACAGTCAATCCTAAAGGAAATCAATCCTGAATATTCATTGGAAGGACTGATACTGAAGTTGAAACTCCAACGCTTTAGCCACTTGATGCGAAGAGCCGACTTATTGAAAAAGATATTTATGCTGGAAAAGATTGAGGGCAGGAGGAGAAGGGGGCCACAGAGGATGAAATGGTTGGATGGCATCACTGACTCAATGGACATGAGTTTGAACAAACTCTGGGAGATAGTGAAGGACAGAGAGCCTGGCCTGTTTCAGTCCATGGGGTTACAAAGAGTCAGACACAACTGAACAACTGAACAATAAATTGCTTGATCTTGGCTTCCCAGGTGGCTCAGTGGTAAAGAATTCACCTGCCAAGCAGGAGACATGGGTTTGATCCCTGAGTCGGGAAGATCCGCTGGAAAAGGAAATGGCAATCCATTCCAGTATTCTCCCCTGGAAAATCACATGGACAGAGAAGTCTGGGGAGGCTACAGTCCCTGGGGTTGCAAAAGAGTCGGACACAACTTAGTGACTAAACAACAGTGATTGATCTATGTCCCATCTACTTCCACAAAAAGAAGTACTTTACAATAAAAGCTCAGGTAAGTGTATCAAGAGTAAAAAACCTAACCGAGAATAGAAGCCAGAAACCAGGAGGTGGGGGTTGATATGTAAAGAAATCCTAAAGCAATGCTGTAATAATTAAGGATTAAACTCACCCAGAGCTTCCTAGGATTGAGGCCAAAGAAGAAAACACATTGAATTACATAGCTTGCATTGTTCAATAGTACAAAATGAATTATTTCCTGAACTGTCACAAAAATTTTTTTTAGTCAGGAAGGGGAAGAAGTGTAGTGGTGGTCTTTAAATAAGACAAAGGAATGTGATCAGTCCTGTTCTTAAAATTAGCTTGACTGAAACAGTGTAGGAATATTCTTTATATTATAATTTCTTAAAGAAATCTTGTAAGTACCAAAGTCCCACTGTTAAAGGCACAAAGTTCTGTATTGAAGCCAGATATATGGTACTAAAGAGTGCTGAAGAATGAAACCCAGGTCTTAACAAAGAGACCAACTAGAAAATTATGACTTCTAAAAAATTTCTAGTGTGACTTCTAGAAAATTTTAAGAACATACATGTCTAGACCTCGCTCCCAGGAATTCTAGTTTTAGTCATCCAGAATGAGGTCTCTACAACCCCGTTTGTTAAAAGTGCCGTGAATGTGTCTAGTCCAGAACCAAAGAGGTACACCACCTGATGAAAGCCTTTGCCATTGACTGTCGCCTTCACATTTCAGTCATTCCCTTGGACTTTAGAAGGAAAGAGTTGGCAGAAAGTCCAAGAATGATAGCACTGGCTGAAAGCTGAAGAGTGGGTGTTTTGTATTGTCAGTTGAAAAAAGACCCCATTGCTGTAGATCCTGGATAGCAGATAGGTCTTCTCCCTTGTGCCAAGCCTGATCAATTGCAGCAATTGCCTGGAGCGTTGCAAGGAGAGGGTTACTTACAAAGCATGTTCAGGGCAATGTGATGGATTGATGACATCTGCCAGGTGTTTGGGATTAAGAGTGGCAGCCAGTATCGCATATATTTGTTGACTTTGCTCTCAGACTAGATATATGAATAGCAAGAGTGACATTTTGTTGAAAAATTAAAGAAACTGACTTACTCTATCACACTGAATTTTTATTTCTGAACTATTTCTTTTTAAAAAAAAATTTATTGGGATATGGTTGATGTACAAAATCATATGAGTTTTAGTTGTAAAACATTGTGAATCATAGTTTTTAAAGGTTATGTTCCATTTATAATTATTACAAAATATTCACTATATTCCCTGTGTTGTACAGTATACCCTTGTAACTTATCTATTTTGTACCTCTTAATCCCCTACTCTATCTTGTCCCTCACCCTTCGCTCTCCCCACTGGTAATCACTAGTTTATATCTGTGAGTCTGTCTTCTCCATTATATTCACTAGCTTGTTTTTATCATGTCTTTAATATCTAAGCCACCTTTAAGGATCCTCTTCTCACTTTCTCAGTCTTCCCCTCGAAATTTTGAACATATTTTGCTGCCTGATATTTCTTGAATGATGATCACCCTTTAAGTCAAAGTTTTGTGTTTCTTAAAGCTCAAATCCAGCAGCATTAATATTCAGTGTTCCCTGCTCATACTCATTGTCCTGTGTTTCTTCAGACTCAGTGACTCAGTAACTTTCTGTTTTCCATTTATTCAATATATCCATGCTTCCTTCTCTTACTTAAACCTACATGTCTGCTTTCAGTGTGCTCATAAGTGTCAAGATATGAAAAAATACTGCATAAAACATAAAATTTTAATTTATAAATCAGTGAAAACATTGGTTAAGCTCTTGAGTAAGAGTATAAATTTAGATTTTTGTTGTTAACGTGTATAAGATGTATAAGAAGATAACCCCTTCCAGAGGAATTCTAAATGTTTTATGTGAGTCAAAAACATTCCTTCCTTACACCATAAAGAAAAATTAAATCAAATGGGCCAAAGGCCTATATATGGGAGTTCCCTGGTGATCCAGTGGTTAGAAATCCACACTTCCCCCACAGGGCTACAGGTTCCATCCCTAGTTAGTGAAGCGGTGGGGTACAGCCAAAAAAAAAGACGTATGTGTAAGAACTAAAACTATAAAACTCTTAGAAGAAAATATAAGGATAAATCTTCATGATCTGGATTTGGCAATGGAATTTTAAATGTGACACTTAAAAACACAACAAAAGAAAAAATAGATATATTGGACTTATTAACATTAAAAACTTTTGTATGTCAAAATACACTATCAAGAGACCGAGAAGACAACCCACAAAATGAAAGAATATATTTATACAGTACATACATGATAAGGGTCTAGCATCCAGAATATATAAAGAACTCTCACGACTCAACAACAAAAAGACAAACCAGTTTTAAAAAGGATAAGAGACTTGAATAGACATTTCTATGAAGAAGATATACAAATGACCAACAGACACATGAAAGATGCACAATGTTATTAGACATTGCTGCTGCTAAGTCACGTCAGTCGTGTCCGACTCTGTGCGACCCCATAGACGGCAGCCCATCAGGCTCCCCCGTCCCTGGGATTCTCCAGGCAAGAGTACTGGAGTGGGTTGCCATTTCCTTCTCCAGGGCATGAAAGTGAAAAGTGAAAGTGGAGTCACTCAGTCGTGTCCGACTCAGTGACCCCATGGACTGCAGCCCGCCAGGCTCCTCCGTTCATGGGATTTTCCAGGCAAGAGTACTGGAGTGGGGAGGGAAATGCAAATCAAAACCACAGTAAGATATTACTTCACACCTACTAGGATGGCTATAATTTTTTTAAATGGAAAATAACAAGGTGGCCAAGGAGAAACGAGAACCTTCCTGCATTGCTAGTGGGAGTGTAAAATGGATAACCACTGTGAAAATTGAGTTTTGCAGTTCCTCAAAAGGTTAAACACAGAATTACCATATGATCCAGTAATTCCACTCCTAGGCACATACCCAAAAGAACTGAAAATAGATATTTAAATAAGTACTTGTACATGGTTGTTCATAGAAGCACTATTCACAATAGCCAAGGGGTAGAAACCAAAATATCCATCAGTGCATGAATGGATAAACAAAACGTAGTGTATCCATACAATGGAACATTAAATTTAAAAAATATTTTTAATACTCCATGAAGGAACTCTACTGCATAAATCTCCAGTACTTTGACCACCTGATGTGAAGAGCCGACTCATTGGAAAAGACCCTGATGCTGGGAAAGATTGAGAGCAGGAGGAGAAGAGGATGACAGAGGATGAGATGGTTGGATGGCATCGTTGACTCAGTGGACATGAGTTTGAGCAAACTCTGGGAGATAGTGAAGGACAGGCAGCCTGGCATGCTGCAGTCCATGAGGTACCAAAGAGTTGGACACGACTGAGCAACTGAACAACAACAACAAAGGAACTATACCTGCCACAACAGGAATGAACTCTGAAAGCATTAAGTTGAGTGAAAGAAGCCAGTGCATATTTTCAACTTGGTGTGATTTCAGTAATTTTTAGTATTTAAACCTGGAGATTACAAGTGATATGAGTCTTATTACTCATGTATTTATATATGGACATGCACTGTTGCCACATGGCCACATCAAAAGGAGAGAAGTGATTCTACCCTTCAGGCCATCTTTCCCTTCTAGCTTCAATTCAAACCAAGAATAGAGTTAAGACTAAGAAAAAATATATATCAAGAAAAGGGATGTCAAGGAGAATAATCCTACCATTCTAGTATTATCTTGTATTTATATATGACGGTTGCATGTTTATGATTTTATCTGTCCCCAGTTCCATTCCAAAACACTGAGTAGTGTTATCCTATTAATCTCTGTGCATGGGTCTCAAGCCAAGAAAATAGGTTTTACCACATACGTGCATTTGTGTGCATGTGAGAGAGGCAGAGAGAGTGGGGGTAGGACGGAATGTCAGCTCCTCATCACTTGCTTTTCACAGCAGTAATGATCAATTCAAATATATTAAATTTCCCACCTCACCCGATTCATTTGTTAAACGTAACAACTTTCCTTGCCATTGTGGCAAGTGGGGAGAGTGGTCAGTAAGATGGGCATTTTACCATTCTACAAGAAAATTGGCCTCTTATTTTTTAAGAGACCAAAAATAGACTGAAGTCAAAGGTTTGATGAAAAGAACACTTCCAGAACATTTTTTACTCTTTGCATAATTTGTGAACAACAGAAAGCCATTCCAGTCAAGACCATGAGATCACAGCATATTCCTCTGTAACAGCTGGGATTGCTATATGGGAACAATGTCCAGGAAATGTGGAGACTGTGTCTTGTCCCACTCTTGCCCAAATAATTACAAAAGCCTTTTTTCGGGCACTGACATTTTGAATGTATATTAAAGTATTAAAGTGCTTTATCACCCACATTGTAATGCATTTTGGAAGACACTTTCATTTAGTTAAAATTTTTTGACTGCAAAGATCACTGACACAGGAGTTCGGAAGCTGGTTCATGGTTGCAGCTCTGTCAGTCATTAGCAGTGTGACCTGGATGATCACCACCCTCGAACTCCTGCACCCTTGTTTGCTCATCTGTGCAATTAATTACTGTTAAGGCTCAATTTCTTCTAAAACTCTGGACTCCTGTTATGATAAATTTATAGAAGACAGCTGTGTTTTCAAGCTCAGTGGTTCCTATGAACACAGATTTCCTGAGCACGTGCATATGTAACCCATTGTCTCTTAAAATGCTGTGTACACTGAGAGGTATAAGAAATGACCTCTTCTTGAAAGTTTGGGCTTCCCTGGTAGTTTACACAGTAAAGAATCCGCCTGCAATGTGGGAGACCCACGTTCAATACCTGGGTCGGGAAGATACCCTGGAGAAGGGCATGGCAACCCACTCCAGTATTCTTGCCTGGAGAATTCCATGGATAGAGGAGCCTGGTAGGCCACAGTCCATGGGATCACAAAGAGCTGGACACAACTGAGCAACTAATGCTAAAAGAAGTTTACGACATACAAGTAAGGAATCACCGGCAGATCTTATAGCAGCAAAGCAGGAACATAAATGCGGGGAAATGGTCAGGAAGTTAGGTGGCAGCCTCCGTATGACCTGGCTCTTACGATTATCATGTGGAAATGAAGATTCAGTATTGCTCTATATTCCAAATTTCAAAAGAAGCTCAAGGTCCAATTTTTTGTATGAAATACACTTGTTTAAAAAAATTTTGATGTTGTTTTTGTTGCAGACCAGTTCAGAAATGCTTACAACAGTGTTTCACAAAAGCAAAACATGTTTGCCAGCTGCATAGATCCAGCAGTTCTCCCAATAGCGACTTCTGAATAAGCAGTTAATTATCAATAGAATGTTATGCATTCAGTGATAGAAATGTGTATAGCTCATAGAAGAATACAGAGAGTGATTAACTCTACCCATAATGATTTCAGAAAGGCTTTCTAATTACTTTCTAGTCACTTGTCAATAGTTTACAGCCCTTTTTGTTTTTTTTAAGAATGAGCCATTCATTCACCCCAGAGATCTGGACACTGCTGACCCCGGCTGCCTTGTCTGTTAAGTAAATACATGTTTGGTAAATTCCACAAGTGAGCCTTTGGAATGTGTTTTGACAGTTTTGCCCATTCAGATTTTCTGCTGCTTCATCTCCTGGCTTTAACATTCTTTATTGAATTGTGAAAATGGGATGTCCTTCCTGCTGCTCTGGTCTTATTTCATAGAATAGAAGAGATTCATTCTCATTTCTGAATGGAGCTGTAATTAACATGGTTCCTTTTGTTTAACAACCTCAATTTACATAGTACCTGCTCATTCCAGAGCATCATTATTGGAGGCACAGCTTCATTGACTGATGTCTGAGGGCTCTGGGAATAGCATTTGCTAATTATCTGCAGCAAACCAGGTAACTAAGGGGAGGTTCTGCTATGACTTTGATGAAAGTAGTGCTGATGATTTTTTAAATTGCTTAATGATAGATTTGATCATCCTAAAACAAAATAGAATACATACTTATCTGCCAAGTAGGTAATGTTAAGTCATCATTGCTAAAATAAAGAAAGAAAAGAATGAAAGAAAACCTGGGGCCCTGTACATTCTTTTGCTATGTTTGCTACTAAGAATGCATGAGTTTACTTCAGGTTATATAAATATTTAAGTATTTCTGTAGTAATATTATCATCAAAGTGCTTATAAATATTTTATACTACAGTAAATGCAGGTGTCCTCAGAGGCCAAGTAGGCCTCTGCATGAACCAGTGCAGTGGTAGACTTGGGCATTCTGAATATATGACACCACTTAAAATCATTTCAATTTGAATTATTTGTTATTTTTTCAACATTGTCTTGGAGGGAGAGGGGAAGAGGGTGGAATACTTTTGTGTGTCTGAGTTGTCCCTTGTGCTCTAGTTTGCTTAAATGCTCCACAGAGAAAAACAGGCATTAAGATTTTATAGTCATTGAGTCCTAATATATTAAAGCTAGAAGGGGCACTAAAGATTATCTATTCCAAGACTGTCATTTGACATTTAAGGAAACTGAGGCCTAGAGAAGGGAAGTGTTTTACCTAAATGAAACCACAAATAAGTATGTCTGTATTTCTTTTGAGTGGATCCTAAAGACAGGGGAATTTGGAGATCCTTCCAAGACGTTATTTCTGTATTCTGTCACACAGTGACATTAGCCACTTGTGGTTAGTGAGCCTTTGAAATGTGACTGGTGCTGCCAACAAACTGAATTTTAAAGTTTTTATATAATTTTAATTAATTTAAAAAGCCCTATGTGGCCAGCAAGTACCATATTGGACTGAGAAGCTCTAGAATTACAATTTTCATCCCTGACTTATCACAGTCTACCTTGAATAAATATTCTACTACTTCTCATAAAATTTAAAAGACTGTCAACCATATACTTCTATTTACTTCCTCTCCATCTTTTGTGCTATGGTTTTCTTATATTTTACTTCCATATATGTTGTTATTATTTTGCTTTACATGGATCTAAATTTTGTGGATGCAAATTTCCATCTAATATCATCTCCCTTCAGCCTGAAGAATTTCCTTTACATTTCTTGTAACTAAATTTTGCTTGATAATACTCTCACTTTTCAATTATGTAAAATTATCATTATTTTACTTTTATGTTTAAGATATTTTTCACTAGATATGGAGTACCAGGATGACTTTGTATCCCCCTAGCACTTTGGGTTACTGTTCCACTGTCCTCTTGTTTTGTTCCTCATGAAAATTCAATCTTCCTTCTTCTTAATGCTTTCCAGCATGTTTGGACTTGACTCTCAGAGGGCAAGCACCACAAGAATATGTGGTAATATGAGGTTTCTCTTTCCTAACCAGCCCCTTCTCCGCTGCCTCTTTCATGGCAAGATTTGGAGGTTGGGCAAGAATTATCAAACCAAGCAATTTGCTTTTATGTTTAGAACTCTTCCAGATCCCATTCTGTTCTGTAAGCCTACATTTTTCACAGGATGTTTGACTGATTTCCCTTTATTCCTGAAAAGCCTCTCAGAGGGAGGCCTGAACTCAGACCAGGTACTCACTGTGGGTGTGAATGTTGCCACAACCCTTTGCTCACAAGTGAGATGCTTCTTTCTCTGTAGAATTCATCAGAACTTCTTTGTATATACCAGATATCACCCAGAAAGAATGATAATTACTTTGTCTGGATTTTTCTTATTTCTATGAGAGTGAATACTTGTTATCTTTCTACATCTGAATTGGAAGCAGTTTTTTATATGCCTTGAATTGTGAAACAATGAAAGATGGTAAAAGACCTGCCTTTTCCACAAACACACCTATCTAGGGATCAAGAATTCAAAAAACTCTTCATGTCTGAGTAACATCAATACTGAAGATAACCCATTCAGGGCATGATGCCAGAATCAGTGTCCAGGCAGATGTGCTAGATGCCAAAGGATGGTTCATCCAGTCACTCTGTGAGCAGCTCCCTCGCGAGAAAGCTGTATGTCAGCTACTTTGCTCTCCCAAAGGAATATGTTTTTGCTTTTATTAAACTCGGTAGCTAGAATTTCTTGACCCATGTCCAAAATTCAGTATTCCAAATTGTTAGGAAAATATTACTTTGTGTTTTGCGTCTGTCAAGTTGGCATTCTGCAATATACATATGAAAGCACATGCTTCAAAAATAGCTCTTTTAGGGACTTCTTTGGTGGTCCAGTGGTTAAGACTTCGCCTTCCAGTGCAGGGGTGCCGGTTCAATCCCTGGTCACAGAGCTAATATCCCACATGCCTCATGGCCAAAAAACCAAACATAAAACAGAAGCAACGTTGTAACAAACTCAATAAAGACTTTAAAAATGGTTCACATTAAAAAAAAAAATTTTTTTTTGATATAGCTCTTTTAAGTCTTTCCATTCACTCCACACTTCACAGAAGTCCCCATATACAAAGAACAGGTGGATAGTTGTGAATGCCTGTTACCTGTTGCTAAAATTGCTAATGAAGTTTTTGAGTGCCAGAAAACCATCTTACCTTCTGAATTCTTCCAAGAAGACTTAACTGGCTGTCTTCAAATTTTAAATACTTTGTTGGAGAGTAAAAGTGAAAGTGAAAGTCGCTCAGTCATGTCCGACTCTTTGCAACCCCATGGACTATACAGTCCATGGAATTCTCCAGGCCAGAATACTGGAATGGGCAGCCTTTCCCTTCTCCAGGGGATCTTCCCACCCCAGGGCTCAAACCCAGGTCTCTTGCATTGCAGGCTGATTCTTTACCAGCCGAGCCACAAGCACAGCCCAAGAATACTGGAGTGGGTAGTCTATCCCTTCGCCAGGGGATCTTCCCGACCCAGGGATCGAACCAGGGTCTCCTGCATTGCAGGCGGATTCTTTACCAACTGAGCTATGAGGGAAGCTTTGTTGGAAACCATATCCTTCATAAAGTTTGTAAAAAGAAAGTTATATATAAGTATACAAAGGAATGATTATTTTCTGCTTTATATACTTTATAGCATAATGGCTAACATCTTTCTTTAATATTTTGTATTTATCAAATAACATTTTTGGTGAATTGTATTGAATAATGTAATTATATGTATTCCATGTTTATATTATAACATCATGTGAACTTCCATCAGTCCTGCCTTCTGATTGAAAATATTTCATCTCCAAAATACAAATTCAATACATTTTAAAAATTAAGGTCATTCACATGTCATGATTGTTCAGGTGACATTATTATTTTATGAATGGAGGGAAGTGATTCAGTGGTACAAGCTCCTCAAAATAAGTCTTGCCTTATGTGATGCCAGTCCAGTCCTTCAGGAAATATTTTGCCAGATTTATAGTTCTCTGATTCTTCTCCATTCCTTTATGGGGCAACAAAGTTTTGAATATCTATAATATCCCCCATCCCCTGTAAAATGTATTGAAAAGGAGAGGAAATGTTAGCCAAAACCTATTTTGTAGTTTGTGACCCAGTAAAAAAGGCCATAGATCAAGGCTATGATGATTCATTCTGGGTAATTTTGAAAACAAAAGCTCACTTTATAAGTTTGAATGCTATACTCCCACAGTGATTCCCAACCCCCTTGTGAAAAGAACAGAAGAAGTGCAGGAAGAAACTTTTCTCTCCAGGAATTCATTCATCATGTTCATACTGACATGTAGAGTTCCAGCATGTATTGATAGCATCAGTTTTTATTTTCTTTTATGCTTCCCATTGTTTCTTAATCTCCAGAACATCCTCACAGTCAATAAGTACAGTATTCATAAAATTTATGATTTCTCAAATTATTTCAATAATGGCAGTATGGCAGTTCCCATTCTAAAGGTACTGTACTGCAAAAGTTTAAAGAACTGAAAGCTCTAGACTCAGTATGTCACATCTGCATTGATTTACAGTCTTTCTTATATTTCTTATTGATATTTTATATGAGTGCTCTTTTTTAAGTTATTCAAGAAAAGTAAATCTAACAATGTTATTTTTTTAGTGAAGTAATCCCTCAATGTCTATTTTGTGCAAGCAGAGTCTATTTTTAAAATAATTTCCTCTTAATTTGTTGTTTTGTTTTGTTTTGATTGAGGTAGGAGAACAGATAAGCATGCATAACTTACTTTGCCTGAACTTTTTTTTTCATTGTATAAGTGTCAGCATTTCTAATATATTTGGCCTAGAATTTTCTTTAGTGGGTCATTCAAATGGAAGGTTGTTTCTGTTCAGACGCCAAGTCGTGTCTGACTCTTTGCCACCCCAAGAACTGCAGCACAGCAGACTCCCCTGTCCTTCACTATCTCCTGGAATTTGCTCAGATTCATGTCTACTGAGTCAGTGATGCCATCTAACCATCTTATTCTCTGCCACCTCCTTCTCCTCTTGCCTTCAATCTTTCCGAACATCGGGGCCTTTTCCATTGTATTGCCAGAGAACTGGAGATTCGGCTTCAGCATCAGTCCTTCCAATGAATATTCAGGGTTGATTTCCTTTAGTATTGACTGGTTTAGCAAGTAAGAAATTAAAGAATTCTGTTTCTAACAAATGCATAGTATTTGCCTGTTAAGACCAGAACATATGCACTTTTGCCAATGTCTCATCTTTTGTCAGATGTTGGTACTTTGGATACTGACATATTTCACAGGAGGCAAAGAGATTGAGGGAATGACTTGAACATCTCAAAAGACCAGAGTTCTTCACCTCTTGTTCCATTGATTCCTTCAGTAGCAGACTGTAGATCCATTCAGAAGAATTTTTCCTCCAGTGAACCTGATAGAAACATGAATCTATCACCTACATTCCAGTGTTGCCTTCTTGAGTGCCACACATAATATGCTTTGGGAGCAGGAATAAACCCCAAAACCTTTCATATACTCCATTTTTCATTTTATCCTCACATTGTTTTATTCCTTCCATGAATTTTTGCTGGAAACATTATCCTGGTGATGAGACACAACAGTAATAAATTATTTCATATTTGTTTGAGATTATATACCATAAATCCCCCCCTTTTTTCTTGCCACACCACACAGCATGCAGGATCTTGGTTCCCCCACCAGGGACCAAACTTGTGCTCTTTGCAATGGAAGTGCAGATTCTTTACCACTGGATTACCTGGGAAGTCCCAATACCATCCTCTTGAATGAGAGAATATTATATAAAGTATTTTGCTGAACTAATTATAGTATTGACATTGTGAATAGATATTAGAGATTTTTAAGGTAAAAGTATATTAAAATTGCTATATTATGTTAGTTAAAGAAATTCAATGTAGTAGTAATACCAAATAGTATGACAAAATTGAATATTGTAATTGTTTTGCAAAAAAGAAAAATGCAACTCTAGTTGTTTCCTACTTGTCCATTTTTGGTGTCATCTTCCACTTTTATGATGCCTCCACTGGGACCATATATCCAATTTTACCTTAAGGATACATTGTGTGGAGTCAGTAATAAAAAGCTATTATCAATCTGAGAGGAGATATACTACAAATGTAGTAACCTGTGAAGAATTTTCAGTTTTGTATAGGTGTCAAAAATATAATTGAGGTTATTGTATTTAAGCAATTCTTTTTATTTGGATTTTCTATCATGAAAGGAATATGCAGTCCTTTTTTTGATGTGCCATGAAATATGAACTCTAATGTAACATTTGTCCTTTAACTGCTAAATCATCACTATTAGCACAGGAGTTCATGAGTTGAAAGGCTTGACCTTGGTTACTGGTCACGTCCTAGCATCTACACCCAGCACGGAGTGTATTGAGTGCATTGATTCTCATGTACTATACAATTACATACATTTGTGTGGTACACTATAAATTTCAAAAGATTTTTGGTTACCTCATTTGACTCTTAACAACAATTTTCTGAAAAAGCTAGGACAGATTTTTTTTTTTCCCAATGAATAAAATTGCAGTTCAAGTGGATTATGGAAGACCTAGTTTTTAGGAGGATGTTGGAGTCATAATAGTTCATTGTTTTTTGTTTGTTTTCACAGAAACTGCTCGCTAAGCTTTATTTTGTGTGTGTGTTTAATTTTTATTGGAGTAGAGTTGCTTAACAATGTTGTGTTAGCTTCTACTGTACAGCAAAGTGAATCAGATGTGTAAATATATATATATATACACCCCCTCTGTTTTGGATTTCCTTCCCATCTAGGTCACCACAGAGCACTGAGTAGGATTCCCTGAGCTGTACAGTAGGTTCTTGTCATTGGTTTTTTGTATAACTGATCCTGAGCATTCAATAAATTCTGCATCTGTTGTCCTTTTGGTGCTTCTGAAGGTTTTTTTCATTTACAGCCAAAGTCATCTTTCCTAACTCAGATTTTCTTGTCCATAGAACAAATTGGCCAGGAGATGTTGGAAAACCTCAGTCACGACAGAGAAAAGATACAGAGAGCACGTGAAAGAGTGAGTAGAAATGGTATAATCCTTTCACAAATTCAGTAAAAGAAGAAAACATAAGCCAAAAAAATATATAAAAGGTCTTGGGCAGACACATAGGCTATAGCAGTTACATTGATGTCAGATCCCCTGGAGAAGGGAATGGCAGCCCGTTCCAGTATTCTGCCTGGAGAATTCCATGACAGAGGAACGTAGCAGGTTTCAGTCCATGGAGTCGCAAAGAGTTAAGATACGACTGAGCCACTTTAACTTTCAAGCATGTGTAAAAAATGGCTAGGGTGAAGGAGGGTATAGAGCCTGGTGTAGGGGGCGGAGAAGTGTATGATGCAGAAAGATTAAGCTGACTGTATGCCTCCATACCGGAATTCCCCCTAGTAGATATTTTATTTAGTGCTGTAGCTAAGAGGCTTCCCTGATGGCTCAGCTAGTAAAGAATCCTCTTGCAATGCAGAAGATACAGGAGACTCAGGTTTAATTCCTAGGTCGGTAAGATCCCCTGGAGGAAGAAAATGGCAACCCATTCCAGTATTCTTGCCTGAAAAATCCCATGGACAGAGGAGCCTGGCTAGGGCTACAGTCCAAAGAGTCACAAGGAGTTGGACACGACTGAGCGACTAAGCACATGTGCACATAGCTAAGAAGATCGTTGATGGAGATTTTGGAGTATGTCAGCAGGTCTTTCACAGTGAAAGTAAACATATGAATCTCATCTTCCCTCAGATCATTTTGTTTCAGTTTTTATCTCTAGGACTGTGTGCATTCTTAAGGTGGAGATATTGATTTATGACCAGATATCTATTAAACTTTGTCAGCCTGTGAGACATTTGCTTTTATATCCAGTTCAAGTATCCAGTTTAAAGCTCCTGGGATTATCTATTACATGTAATTTTCTAAATCTTAAGAATTTTTTGAGATTGTGTAGGGATCAAAAATGTATTTTAAAGTATTTAACCTTTTTTTATGAATTGGATTTTCCATCATGAAGGAAAATCATTGCTTGCTAGTGCACTTTAAAAATAATCTAATTGCCTGAAGTTTCATTTTATCCTGTGTTAATGCTGCTTTTCTCCTCCTAGCTTCGGGAAACAGATGCTAACTTGGGGAAAAGCTCCAGGGTTCTGACAGGGATGTTGCGAAGGTAAGAGTCAGGTAGGGTCTTCCTTTCTCTCTCTTCCTTTTTTTACAGTATATTTTTCATCTTGTTGCAACTGGGCATTTTCCAGACATGCAAGCTTCTGCTCTTAGTAGCTGTGTCAAGACCCTTTTGAAATGACAGAGCACTGGTATTAACTCTTGTTTGGACAGGGACACACACACTCTGAGTAACTTGAATTAGAAGGTTTGAGCTTGGGGGGTTACCTCAAGCTATGGAAAAAATTAGGGTCGGACATGAAGTATTTTTTCATAGCCTGAGGAAGACCCCATGGCAGCAGCAGACTGATTTTATTTTCTCTTTTGATAGCCTTCTTGCTGTCGATGGAATGATAGCCTTTGGTTTCAGGAGCGTACTTAGTATTAGCTTTGCCCTCTGTTGCCTTATTTAGATTTCTTTTTAAAGCAACTCTTTTTGGGGAAACATTGCTATTTTATGTATACTTAAAAATGATTTTTGAAACCTGAAGAATATCAGAATAATCTGAATTTACTCATGTGCAAGCAAACAAATGTTTATGTTTTATATGTGTAACTAGCCTTTGATTGATAGACGATACTTGGGAGAGTATGTGAAAATGAATGAATGAATGTGGGTAACAGTCTAGATTCTATATTTTTGGAAGGGAGTGAGAAATGTTTACATTGTTCTGAAAATTGGAGTCACTTTTGATTTAGGTATATTCAGCACGAAATTATTACATTCAGAATCGACCAAATAAGAGTGTCTTCTAGCATAATCTTCAGTTTGAAACTGTGGATAGAAATGTAAATGAGGAATGTTGAGAATCACCTTGGAATAGCTGACTTGGAATTTTAAAGAAGAGAATCTTGTTTATCATTGATGCTTTAGTGGCAGCTATTTGAATATAAATAAAGTTTTCTCTAATCATGTGTCCACAGATAATATGTTGTGTCCACGCATACTGCTAAAAGTATGTTTGCTGAGTGAGAGATTAATTGCATAAGAATCAACCAAAGAAATGTCCGCTTAGTCTTCTATTGGCCAGTGTGGTCAATGTAATTTCTCTATCAGGCTGATCAGGAGCAAGGTCAAGTTCCTGGGACACATCTAACCCATGTTGACACAACTCCACACACCCCTCCTTTTCCTCCACCCACGGTCCCAGTTCACCATAAACCACCAAATTCTCTGATTAAAGGTGATTTGTAAACGACCTAGAAAAATGCAAAATCCACAGAGAAGTGGCAATTGAAAGGAATGCTTCAATGCCTATAAACAATAAAAAAGGAAAAAAAGGGAAAAATTCTCTATTGCTTCCCTGGGAGGGCCCCTGTGATGTGAGCTGTAACGAATATTCTGCATATGTCTCCATTTTGTCAAATCTCATTAAAGAGTCCTCCCACTTTATGTCAATTGAGCTGTCCAGAAATCATTCATCATTTTTAGTGTAAAAAAAAAATCATGTGGTTATTTAAATAATATCATATTAATGTTAAAGTTCAGCTGTCATTTAATGGTATGGCTTAATCAGATGTAGCATTTAGGAAAAATAGTTTATCCAGGCTCTACATAGCTTTCAGGTTGGCAGATTCAAATCAGGATTTATGGGTTTCAAAACCAATGTATCTCTATCCATGTTTCTGCTTGATGTACCTCACCCTTTTGTGCAGGACACTGCAGACAGTTATTTCAACAAATAAAGTATCTCCTCATATTGTGTTTGAATAAATTTGCAAGTCATTTAGAGAGGGTGAAGCACAAACAACTTCTGTAACCTTTGACTGGGCTTTCTTTAGAAAAATCATACTAACAAGGTTACTTCATAAGCCCACAGAAGAAAATTACTCTGCTGAAATCTACTTGGGGTTCTCTTTGTACACAAACTCAGTCAATCACTGACTCATCTCCTTTTGGATTCTGTCTAGAGTATGAACAGAAATAAAAATCCCCAGATAGACATCACCTTGCTATGTCTGAGCCAAGGAAACTCTAAAGTCCACCTGTGCACATTGGTGACTGTGTTTTTCACTAAGCACAACTGGGATCCTGGTATCGGCCAAGGCATCCAGATACTTTTAATCAATGCTGTAACCTAACTGGAGCTTCCTAGTTGGCTCAATAGTAAAGAACCTGCCTGCCAGTGCAGGAGATGTAGGAGACATGGGTTTGAACCATGGGTCAGGAAGGTCCCCTGGAGTAGGAAATGGCAACCAGCTCCAGTATTCTTGCCTGGAAAATTCCATGGACAGAGGAGCTTAACGGGCGACAGTCCATGGGGTTGCGAAGAATCGAACATGACTGAGTGACTGAGCACGCACGCATAAACTGAGTCCTCAGGAACTAAATGCAAATGCTAGTTTTGGCTTAGTTTCTAATTACTACCCCACTTGATATACAATTTATATATTTTGGGCTTGGGAAAGGGCAAAAATATTTACCAACTTCTTCATTTCATGGTTTTTTATTTCCCTGGAAAAGCAGTCTCTAGAGAAGTGGAATGAGAGTGTATGTTTCTAACAGGAAGTCTTCTGTTGACTGCTCTGATTTCACTCCTCTGTTGTATCCCTCCTATTCACATAGCATTCATTTCCAGCCCTGGTGAGGTCTTATTTCAGAAAGAGAAGTCACAGTCTCTTACCAAAACTACACAGCTCTATCGTGTGTCAACAGTTGCTTCTGATTTAAGAAAAGTTATAGTATGAAACAGTGTGCTCATCTTATATATAAACATATACCAGAAATGAATGTCCTTGTCCAGGGCAGGTGTTTACCTGCATATAACATTCTACAATATACCAGACTGCCAACTCAGTGGTCATAAGTCTGAGCAAACTCTGGGAGATCCTGAAGGGACAGGGAAGCCTGGTCTGCTGCAGTCCATGGGGTTGTGAAGAGTCGGACAGACTGAGCAATTGAACAACAAAAATACCAAACCAAGGGGTTTTTTATCTAAAAGAAAGATTGCTGATTGTTTTTAATTTTTTTTCAAGTTTGTTTTTTGTCAGATGAACAGAAGTGGCATATCATGGTTCCTCATTTGAGTCACTTTGCCAATATTGATTAGTCCTATTGTGAAGACAAGTGAAACCAGTGTTTAATCAATGCCAAAGTTTGTATATAAATCCACCTCATTTTCTGTAAGAGTGACCAAAGGTAGATAGGGAAATAAAAATGAGTAAGTGTCAGCAACTACCATTTAGTCTTTTATTAACTTCAAATGAGGTTTATAAAAAAATACATCCCCTCCCTCTCTCCTACCCTCCATCCCTTCCCTCTTCCTTTCTTTGTTTCTCTTTATTTACTTCTTCACTAAATATTTCATGACTGAATACAAGGACTTGGGGCTCCTCAAATGAAACCAATTTGATCCTTGCCTTCAGAGTACTTCAGTCAAATAGAGAATATGTGCATATGAAGAGGTGTAAGAATTCATACAATTGACTGATTCTCAAGGAAGCTATGGAAGATTCTGTAACTTAATTAATTCTTACTGGTCATTAAAGAGAGTGCGAGGAAAACAAATAACCAATAGAAAATATGTTTTAAATAGCTATACAACCAGTAAGTTTGAAAAAATAAACAGAAGATGATTCATGGAATCATAACATAAATTTTGAAAGAAACTAAAGTATGTAGAAAACATTGAGACATATCTAGTGGAAAAGCAACTGATTCAACCTAAATAAATATTCTTCGTGTAACTATGCTGTATCACCAAAAGAAAGAAAGCAGAGGGGAAAAAATGGTCCACTCAAAATTGTATTAGTAAAACTTGATATCAGAATGCAGATATAACTGATTTCCTGGAAAGTAATTTTTCTTCTGTCTTGACATAAGATGAAGAGCTAACTAGGGACAAACTGTTCATTTCCTGACTCTGTAGACAGAGCTTTAAATAATGTGGTGTTCGGATAATAATGAAAATGGCCGTGAAACAAATGACCATTCATGCAGTGATGAGGGTCAAAAAAAGTGAATTTTTCATTGACTTCCACAAAATTAGACTATCATAATTGGCTGTCTTAAAGTGCTTCAAGGAACACTGAGAGGCTTAAATGTTGTTCTCCATATATTTGCATGCGTATGCATGTTTGTGAATATATTTTTTCCTATATATTTGACTGGAAGGTCGTATTAGATCAAATAGTACCAGCAGTCAGTGAAAATGAAAATAGACATTTCCAAGATTTTCAGCCAGAAAACAAAGCTCATCATGATTCTATTTCTTTTTGCCTCTGAATAGTGAATAATTTATCAGTAATTGTATGTTTATTTCTAAACGTATCTGCAGGATTCATTAGAAATGTAAGAGTTATAATTTGAGATCTTTGTTGACATGAGTTAGGAAGATATGTTTTAAGTTTATGTTGGCGCATTGACTGCATATACATGGGGTCGCAAAGAGTCAAACACAACTGAGCCACTAAGCACGTATGCTGGCAAAAGGCTTATAAAAGGAAATGACATATCTAATATTTTGTAACGCAGCTTTTTATGTATGATATCTTAATATCAAATAATTTTCTCTCTCTTGCACATTACCAATCTTTGCCACTAGTATTTACACACACATATATACAACATCAGAATGTTTCCTTGAAAAAGTGAATTCTGTTTATCTTTCCATCATGTATGGAGTAACTTTCTTGAGTATGTAGGTATTGAGAGGTATCTTGTAACTAATCTATTTAAACAAAGCAGATGGGATTAAATGCAGTTGAGATAGCTACCATTATACATTTTTAATTGCAATATAATTGATTTATTATATTAGTTAAAGGTGTACTATATAGTGATTCAGTATTTTTATACATTACAAAATGATTACCACAAATATAGTTACCATCTGTTACCAAACAAAATTATTATATTATTGACTGTATTCTCCATGCTGTATACACTTACATGACTTAATTGATTTTATAACTGGAATATCTTAATCCCCTTACTATTTCATACATGTATTTTTGTTAGAACTACTTCTGAGCCCATCTGGGGAATAATTGTCACCTATCATTGTTATCACATTTTACGTTTAGACATGGTTTTGTTGCTTTGGTAGAATGACAGGTAAAAACATCTGGAAAACTTAAATGTACGGTCAGAGTGATTCCTAAGGGTAAATATATCAGAAACACCAATGCAGTTTCTATAAGCAATAGAAATATAGTTTAAGAGTTTCTTCTGTGAGCTTTCAGAACACTCCAGTGATTAATCTTAAATAGCTCTTTAAATTGCTAAAGGTCACTGACCTGTTTATTGCTAATTCCTTGTTCTAAAAAGGTATTGTGAGTTCTAAGATTCTAGGTGCCAATATTTCATACCAAATCAATAAGAAATGAAAACTAAAAAAATAAAGTTTTAAAAATGTAAAAAAAAAATATATATATATATATATATATATTCTTAAAGAAATATGCTATGACTAAATGTTTTTAATCTTCTTTAAAAATTCATACCCACACCCAATTTTGCCCAGGAAACATTTTGTTATATTTTAATTATTCTTATTATAATGTCTGAAAATTCAGCAGTTGGAGTTTTTAAGTCTTGTGAGAAAAAAAGTCCTTGAGAATTTACTCTCAATTTTTATACACTGAAAAATGACTTACATTTATATTTTTCACTTTTTATGGTTTTTGCTCTTCTCTCTTTATGTCGTTTCATTTCTTTCTTGGCCTATTTTTACTAGTGATGAACATGGGCCCTGACCTGAAATTAGTATAGCAAAATTTTACCCTCTAAGATATTCTTCAGTTTTTAATCAAGTGCTTATTCTTTCAGAACAAAATGATTGAGATTGCTGCAGATTCTTTAGACTTAACAGCTTTAAGCTCCATGCTTAGAATAATGCTACAAAGAGAAAAAAAATTTTTTTTAAATCTTAGTCACTCTTTGTGTGAGTAAATTTATTACCATACACTTGACTTATTGCTTTCATCCTCTGACCCCTTCAAGGCTGACATGGGTGATGTTTTTACCAAACTAAAGAACAGCTTTGGATTTCTTTATATATATATATATTTCTCTTTAATAACATTCTTGTAGCTTTAAACAGAATTTTGGTGCTGTGTTAGACATTTGAATATAGCATCTATCAATGATAACTGTACCAGCTGCTTTAGGTGTATGTCTGACCCTAACCATACTTTACACAAATCAGATTTAATCCTTAAAGACCCTGTGAAGGAAGCATCATATCTCCATTTTACAGATGAGAATAACAATGCTTAGTGAAGTAAACTATTCATAGTCACCTACAGAATGAGAATGTGAACTTAGCTCTCTCTTTTGAATGCACTACACAAAAGATTCTTAGAACCCGTTTTCACTAACTAGTAGTGAAAGTGAAGTCGCTCAGTCGTGTCCGACTCTTTGCAACCCCATGGACTGTAGCCTACCAGGCTCCTCCATCCATGGAATTTTCCAGGCAAGAATACTGGAGTGAGTTGCCATTTCCTTCTCTAGGAGATCTTCCTGTCCCAGGGGTTGAACCTGGGTCTCCCACATTGTAGGCAGACACTTTACCATCTGAGCAACCAGGGAAGTGAAATGAAGACTTAAAACAAACTGGTTTTCATTATGCAGATGGTTACTCTTATCTGCTCTCTGTGTCATGATTCCATTTCTCCTGTACAATAATTGTGGTAGTAAACCATTTCCTTAAAATAGTTGATTGTTACAACAAATGGAAAAGGAAATCCTTGGCAATCATATGTCAGTTTTCCCACCTTTCCCTTTCACCCCACACTTTACTGGTCTGGAAAACTTAGAATTTTAAGAGCCCGTATCCACCACACTGCATCTTTTAATAACAAAAACCACTACTACTTTGCGCTCATTGATAGCTTGTAGGTAGCAGTCACTGTTCTAGGCTCTTGCTATACATTATCTTGTTTCATCTTTATGATAACTCTGTGAGGCATTACTCCCATTTTAAGAAATAAGGAACTTTTGTTCAATATTGTCCAGCTCTATAGAAGCAGTCTGCCTCCACAGTCTGTTTTTCCCACTGTGCTGGACCGTTAACCCTTCTATGGGGAATTAGTAGCCTCACAGAGAGTCAGACAACTATTCTGGGTGGTTCTCGACAACAATCAACAAACCCTTACTAGATCCCACTCTTTCATATAGACTGAAGGTACTGAGTCTGAGCTGTGTAGATACAGAATCTGCTGTGTACCAGTGAAATCCTTAGTGAGCTTATCTTTATAGAGTCCTTTAGAATCGCTTTATTTTTAAGCCTAGACTGTGTGACATTCATCAGAACCAACAAAAGTGTGTGGGGGTGAGCCTAGCATCATCCTTACCTTTGGTATTAGTAAATTTTATTTTTATGTATGATTTTGTATCACCTGGAGCCTTCTCCTCATTGGAGATAACAATTCCAGTTTTGTTTGGTTATTCACAATGACCTTTCTGTGTATTTATCAAGAGGCATATGGTTTAGTGAATAAGAGGTAGGCTCTGGGGTAACAATGTCTCTGCCACTTTCTAGCTATTAACTTTGGGCAAGAATCTCACTTTCTGTACCTCAGTTTCCCTGTATGTAAAATGGCGATGACGATAGTCCATACATGCCAAGTACACACAACAGAGTTCGGTACATAATAAAGTTTAAATAAATGTAGAAATGCTGACTATGATCATCATTGTTGCTTAAAAAAAAAAAAAGCCTGAGAGCAAAGACTAAAATCAAAATGTCAATTAATAATTTCTTGAGGTTGATGAATTTTAAATGAATGTTTTTAAATTTTCATTTTTTGTTTTCACTCTCAGATTTCCCTAGTAATTTTTAGAAAATTTAAAATGAGTAATAAAAATCTCACACTTCCCTTATGTCCCTGTTCTGGTACCACCACCCTCCCTCTCTGCTCAGCAGTGCTGCTTGAACTGCCCACAGTAATCAAGCACTGCCCAGAGCAGAGAGATCCTTCAGGCTCCCACAGGTATGCTTAGTTGCTCAGTCGAGTGGGTTGCCATTTGCTTCTCCAGGGGATCTTCCTGACACAGGGATGGAACCCACGTCTCCTGTGTGTCTTGCATTGCAGGCAGATTCTTTACCCACTTAGCTCTTGAGGAAGCCCCGTTCAATCTCAGTCCTCTCTCACTGGACAGTTTAGGGAGGGGAGCCTCCAGGTTGATCTCTGATTCTTCATCCCCTTGTATGCGCTTCTAGATATTATTGGCCAGTTCATCTTCCAAAGTGCAAACCTAGTACTGTTTTCTTTCCTGCTTAGAAACCTCCCAAGGTTCCCCATTGCCTGCTGACACATGTCCTCCTCAGTCTTACCCCCAGGGTCTTCCAGTGAATGTTCTAGTCTTATTTGCTGCTACTCCCTCTGGATATACCTTCTATCCCTACTAAAATGAACTATTTCCCATCTCCATAGCCCTCCTTAGATTTTCATTAGATTTCATTTCATACTTCCACCTGGCATATTCTCCCTTTGTCACCTGTATTAGTCAGGGATCTGAATGCAAGTGAGAGAAGTCCAGATCTAACTGCCTATAAACAAAAGAGGGACATAATTTGAAGGGGGGGCTCCAGTATTTTTTTGGGCTTCAAAATCACTGCAGATGGTGACTGCAGCCATCAAATTAAAAGATGGTTGCTCCTTGAAAGAAAAGCTATGACCAACCTAGACAGCATATTAAAAAGCAGAGGCATTATTTTGCCAACCAAGGTCCATCTAGTCAAAGCTATGGTTTTTCCAGTAGTCATGTATGGATGTGAGAGTTGGACTATAAAGAAAGCTTTTATTTTGATGCTTTTGAACTGTAGTGTTGGAGAAGACTCTTGAAAGTCTCTTGGACTGCAAGGAGATCCAACCAGTCAATCCTAAAGGAAATCAGTCCTGAATATTCATTGGAAGAGCTGATGCTGAAGCTGAAACTCCAATACTTTGGCCACCTGATGCGAAGAACTGACTCACTGGAAAAGACCCGGATGCTGGGAAAGATTGAAGGCAGGAGGAGAAGGGGATGACAGAGGATGAGGTGGTTGGATGGCATCACTGACTCGATGGACATGAGTTTGAGTAGGCTCTGGGAGTTAGTGATGGACAGGGAAGCCTGGCGTGCTGCAGTTGATGGGGTTGCAAAGAGTTGGACACAACTGAGCGACTGAACTGAACTGAACTGAAGTGTCAGATATAACTAAATAGTTCAAGGGCAGAAGTGACTACAAACACAGTGGAATCTAAGGGTTCAAGCAATCTAAGCGTCATTACAATCAGGTGTTGCTCTTTCCATCTCTCCTCTGAGCTCCCTTGTGTGGTTCCATCCTTCATCAGGGTGCCTCCTTGTGGAGACAAGGCTTTTGCCACCCCTTTCAGTGACACCTGTTGAATCTAGCTATTTTTGTTCCTCCTAAAAGTCATAGCCTTGAGTCTTACTGGTTCTGGGTGGCTCTGGTTGTATAAAATCTCATTAATCTATGATCTGATATTTTAGACCTGGAACCTCATGTGGGGGATGGGCACACAATCTGAGAGCAGTTCCCTCAGAAAAATCCAGAGCTTTTACTAAAAAGGATAATAGATACTGCTGCTGCTGCTGCTACTGCTAAGTCGCTTCAGTCGTGTCCGACTCTGTGCGACCCCATAGACGGCAGCCCACCAGGCTCCGCCATCCCTGGGGTTCTCAGGCAAGCTTTTCAGGCAAGAATACTGGAGTGGGTTGCCGTTTCCTTCTCCAGTGCATGAAAGGGAAAAGTGAAAGTAAAGTTGCTCAGTCGTGTCCGACTCTTAGCGTGGGCAGAAACAACAGATGTTACCTTCAAAATGTTTCAGGTGAACTTTTGTCTATACTCTGGATCTCAGGTGAAATACCATTATCTTCATCAAGCCCTGATCAGTCTGCCAGCCAGAAATGATCTCTCCTCTGACTCTTCTCTCATGGGGTCACAAAATCAGACACGATTTAGCGACTGAAGAACAACAAGGCACTAACATCTTCTACTTTGCTTTGTGTATATTGTAGTTATTAAGGACCATGTCTTCATTTTCTTGTAGATCTTTTTCATCCCCTCCCTCATCCCCCAAGGGATTTTATGTTTCCCCATGATATTGTGCAGCCAGCTGAAATGAATAGCAGAGGGTATCCAAGTTAAAAAAGAAAACAAAGCCAGGAATCACTTTAGTACCCCCAAAATATGGACTTTCAACAAATGCCTATATAGATACCAGACAGGTAGAAAATGTCCTACCTGAAAGCAAAGCAGGAGACACAATCAGAGGGTCCACAGATTGGGATAAAATGAGAATAGCCTTTAGTTGAGGTCAACCATAGCTTTTCAGGCTGCTGAGACAGGCTCGGATAGACTAGTTTCCGGTGGGAGGTGGGGGGTGGCAGTGTGAGGGCGACAGTTCTTGAGTCAGGTCCCTACGCAGAGGAGAATGAGGAGTTTCTATGTGACCAGTTGTCTTCAGGGGCCTCGGTCTAGACTGTAAGCTGTTGGTGGTCAGGACCTCCATCGCATTTACATCGGGCCATGCTCCCCCAGCCTGGGCCTGGGCCTGGTCAATGGAGAGACTTTGGAAGCATGGTCAAGAATAGTTTCAAAGTTGACATCTAGGTTCTTGGATGTCATTTAGTTGAAACCCCGCAGGTTTTTATCCATTGCACTTTGGCTACCATGTAAACATGTTCTTTCAAAGATAAAATAAGTAACTTCACAATAACAGAATATTTTTGTCCATTATTTAATCACAGTGGAAAAGCATCTTATATTGATATTTTCCTTGGATGTGAGTCACAATTTGACCTAATTCACGAATTACCTTTCTTTTATGATTTTTTCCTTTTATCCCCAGGAAGCATGCCATTCTTTAATGCAATGTAGAATATGAAGAGTGCATGTCACCTTCACCATCAGCGCTTTCTTTGAATGCAGCCTTGAGCTGTTAACTGGAAGCAGGGAGCCCTGGGCCTTCCTTGTAAACAAGTAATGGAGCCCCCAGCTCACCACCTCCCCCCACCTTGTAAATGGCTATTTATTAACATATACCATCACCAAACAACATTTTTCCAATTCCAGGCCCCCACAACATTACACCACTGTCTGCTCCATTGTAAGCTGAGGGAGGCCTTTGGCCATCTGTTTCATTAGATGCCAGAGGCAGTGAACAATATCTGAACTTTCCTGAAGCGAGTGCCCGGGCTTCCCGCTTCACACATCTCCCCCTTCCTCCTCTGCCACTGCTGCCACCGCCACCGCCGCCGCCACCGCCACCATATTTTTTTGTTTGAACGCTCACATTGTAAATTAGTGTATTCACACATCGGTTTTAAAAGGCTTGCTGTGTTATAAGATGGGACAAAGCAAGCTCAGTAACAGCCCATGCGCAGTGCAGGTGGTCGAGCTAGCTGCTCCCCAGATCAAAAGTCAAACAACTGTGAATCTTCTTTTGAAAGTCCAGTTAGGGAGACAAGGCAAGGCTTATCTGCACAAACAAGAACGAGTTATAGATATACATCGCAAATGCAGGAGGACAAAAAGGGGTTTCAGAATCTTGTAGGAGAAGAAAATCTTCTAATGCTGACAATTCTGGGGGCATCTCTAAAATACGTAACTCCTTTTTCTTCTTTCTTTCTCCTTTTTTTTTTTTTTGTAAAATTAGTCTTTTATTGTGTGGCAATTGGTAATTATTATTTATGTTTTGGTACTGTTCCTAAAGTAGCTAAGATTTTTTTTTTTTAAGCCACCTTGGGGGCAGGAAATAGCTCCTTTTCATGGTTGTATTTTATTTTTCAACAGCATTTAAGGACAGACTCCTATTTATACCACACAAGCAGTTTTGTCTGTTGTAAACAAAGTGAGTGGCTGGGAATTGTGCTTTCCCAGAAATGTTTTCCAGGGAAGCCATAATAAGAAACAACTGTGTACATCTTGAGATTTTTTGTCATCTAGGTATTAAGAAAGAATTCTTTGCATTCATGGAAAAAAAAGAAAAAGAAAGAAAGCACTGTTTATAAAGAAAGATATTCAATATCCAGAAATGTAATTAAAATATTTCTTAAACTACAAAAGTTGGTAACCTTGCTGTATTAATTGAGGTAGTTTTCTTTTTTTTAATTATTTCCAACATTTTTTGACAAGATAGTAGCTGAAATGACAGGAGGCATTTTCTTTTTTTAACCTCAGTAGCCTACTTAGAAAGTTAGTGGCTTATTTTGTAAAATTGTGTAAAGGACTTTGGAACTAAAGTATGACTTTCAATCAATGGGGAAAATGCAAAAATGGTAAATTTTATAAAAAAATTTAAAAGAGGGTTAAACAGGCTTGGAATGACAAAAGAACAGCATAGTTTCTTATAGTTTACATAGCCACTCTATTGTTCATCTTCTGATATCTTAATGATTTTATGATTAAAAAAAACGACCCTCTCAGCTTTTTAATTCTCAAATCAGTTAAAAGTGTCTGAATCAGGAGAGTCCCCAAGTACTTTCAGAGAAACCATGCTCTCTGTCTCAGGGCGTACAGCAGTGGTCCCTAGCCTAGGGAGGGTTTCATAGAGTCTCTGAACCACTGGAGCTTTCTGAAAATTTGTGTATGTGTATGTGTGCATCATGCTGAGAATTTTCCATAAAATTTCCTAAAGAGTCCCCAACCAACTCCAAAAAAGTTGAGAAATGATACATTGTTACAAACTGTGTACAAATATCTTAGCTGAATACCACTTACAGGCTTTGATATTCTGGCTTATTTGAAACGTATTGGTCTACAAGAAACACTTATTTTGAATTTCCCACAAAGTTTAACAAGAAACTTTTCAGGGGTGCTTCCTTTGGGAAATCAGACCATTTATCAAAATTAAGTCCTTAAAGACAGTTGTAACAATTAAAATCTCTATAAGACCTTATAGTTTGTAAAGCACATTCACGTACATTATCATTTAATGTAAATTTCAGAGAAAGTCTGTGATTTGGCATCATCATTATTATCCTTATGTCATAAATAATTGAGCCCTACAAAAGTTGAGTCTTGCTCAAAGTCATTCCGTCAAGATGGGGCAGAGTTGGACCAATACCCTGGTATTAACCTCAGAAACCATGTTCTTAGCAACAACAGCCACAGCAGCATCTTCTTCAACAGCAAATGTTTACACCATGTTTACTGTGTCACAGGGAATCTGGTAGTCATCGGAGATTCAACAAACTCAGAACTCGACTCCTAGGTACCTTAATATTTTTAAGAAACCACGGTGCATAGTCACTTGTGCTTCATGGTCAGTGAGAGACAAAGGCTGTAGGCTGCAACAAGAAGAAGAAATCCTGGTACCCACGGTCAGTTAAGATTCTACAGGGGAGATGGCAGGTACCCAGCCTAAAAGTTGCTGCCTAATTCTTAACCCACCCATGGGGTATGCTGCTTCCCTTTTTATGGCAGCCTCAAAGTAATAACTTCCAGCGGCAGAAATTGAATCAACGGTAGGAAGGATGGTGTTAGAGAGATCTTGTTTGTCCACAATTGTGTTGAGGGTATAGGGGAAGTTAACAACTTGTAACTGCATCTGCTCACAAAATAAATATGACCCAAATCCTTCTTGAGAATTTGTTTTAATTGTAGTAGAGTTTAAGATTTTCTTCAAGTAAATAAGAAAGGCTTCAAGTCACCTCAATAGAAAAAATAATTTCATAATTGCAAACAATTATGAAAAATCTTTTCACACATTTTATTTACCCCAATTTTAGAAAGATACTAAGAACTTTCATACCCTTGACTAAAATAATGTGTTTATAAAATTCTATGGTCTTTGGAATTATACTACATATTGACTATAGCTTCTATACTTGCAATTCATGAATAGATGTGAAGAATGTTGGTAGAGTACATGGATTATTTTATTGTGATCCATTAATTAGTTGATAAGTATATCACTTTAAAACATTGAATTTTTTTTCATATATTCCAGTGAAATCTTTCTCATCGAATGGGCTTATAGAAATCTAGTTAGTAACAAACTTGCCCAGCCAATGAAAGAAAAGCATTCATTTTCTGTTCTGTATATGTGATCTGAAGCCATAGCCTTTAGGTCTTTTAATCTGTCTGTTCAAGGCCAAGCTATTTGTATGGATAATTTTTAAAGCTTCTGTATAAAGAAAACAAGAACATTTTATTTATTCACTGGGGTTTTTATGTGCCTTGAAATTGCATAGATAAAGTATTTTCTGGCTCATGGATCTGGAGGAGATAAAAGGTCTCTTATTTTATAAGGCTTTATGTAAGCTTTTCAAATGTACAGTTTTCTCATGGCTGGAATTTTTAAATGAAACATTATTTCACCATTATAATTGGAGTTTAACGTGGGCATCTTTTTCCTTCCCTGAATTACATGTTAAATTATGTGTTTAAGATCGGTTTTATTGCATTTTTACCTTCTGGATTTTCAGTAGCTCTCATGTTGAAGAAATGAATTTACCAATCCTCATTTTTAGTAATGGGCAACTATTTAATATGCCTCTGAGTGGAAAACCCAAAAATCAGATTTAAGAGGTAAAGTGAAAGGCATAACTTGCTTTTGCAGCATATTGGTCAGGAGGATAAAAAATTATTTACCTCCGCCCTCCTTAAGAATTTTTTCTGAGACTGATAAACTGAAAAGGAAAAGGAGGTATTTTTGAACTCCGGAGTAACTGGATTCAGACCAGATTCTGGGTGAACATTAGCTGCTGTCAGCTCTGCCATGTCAGGGCCAAGCAACAGCTTTCCCTGGCTGGAGCGTTCCCAAGCTATCACGGCCATCAGACAGGTGGGGAATAAATATTGTACAATGGTGGGACATTTGAAGAGCAAGCTCCTGTCCCCAGGACTCAATTTGGACAAGCTTCAGTTGAAGCAAACAGGTGTTCCTGGGAGGAACTGTCCTCAGGTGGCTGAGGGGGCGCCATTCTTTCACACACATGAAAGATTTCCTTTCCCTCTGCCCGCAGGAAAATGAGAATTAACTACAGCTTTTTCTTTTGAAATGGAAAAAGAGAAATAAAAATATGGCACCAGGTTTTGGCTCTAACTGGATTTCCATGGAGCATGTAATCTATGATGAATGATGAGAATTCTGGAAGCAAAGCATCCTTGCAGTTTTCAACATTGGAGATGCTGTAAAAACTGAATGAATGCAAAGAATCTTTTTACCCATGGCTGTACCTATCTCTAAGATGGAATAGTCTTTCCTTCTGTTATTCCTTTGTTCATTCACCAATGATTTCATGAGCTCTTGCGATTTTCTCAACACTAAGCTAAGTGCTAGGCATAGAGTATAAGACAAAAACAAAAGGCCCTATCCTCCACAGCCTAAATTGTAGTAGTAGTAATTGGTTTGAACATGAAAGTGAACCTGATAGTCTTTGGGAAACTGTGGACTGAAAGTAGGTGCTGGCATCAGAAGGATTTCTTTTTCTGTAGTGCCATCACACTGAGGATATGACTAACGTTTTATTTGAGGGGTCATTCTAAGTCAATTTTTTACTATAAAACATAAAATAGATATATTAAAGAAATTTTTTAGAAGAAAAAAAATTGTTTTAATCTTTCTTCCTTAAAACAAGCTACTCTGTTGATACAGGTATTTCCCTTTATTCTTTCAGTCATGATCCATGTATGATGTTAGATTGCTCCTCTGACTTAATATTGTATCATAAATGTGTTGCTGAAATGCCACATCTTCATAATTATACTTTTCCTAATTAAAAACTTTAAGTATCAAGAAACAGGGAGAAAGTAATCCATAGTCACACTAGTGGCAGGTATCAACTATTAAAGTTTTGGCATAGATCATTCCAGTAATTTTCTCTGTGAATATTAATTCTATCACTGGTTCTATGAAATCTCTTCTTTTTTTTTTTTTGTCATTATTCTAAACAAGTGAAGTTTTGTGGTTTTTTTAAATAAATTTATTTATTTTAGTTGGGGGCTAATTACTTTACAATATTGTAGTGGTTTTTGCCATACATTGACATGAATCAGCCCTGGGTTTACATGTGTTCCCCATCCTGAACCCCCCTCCCACCTCCCTCCCCATCCCATCCCTCTGGGTCATCCCACTGCCCCAGCCTTGAGCATTTGTCTCATGCATCAAACCTGGAATGGTGTTCTGTTTCACATATGATAATATACATGTTTCGGTGCTATTCTCTCAGAACGTCCCACCCTCACCTTCTCCCTCAGAGTCCATAAGACTGTTCTATGCATCTGTGTCTCTTATTCTGTCTCGCATATAGGGTTATCGTTACCATCTTTCAAATTCCATATATATGCATTAGTATACTGTATTGGTGTTTTTCTTTCTGGCTTACTTCACTCTGTATAATGGGCTCCAGTTTCATCCATCTCAATAGAACTGATTCAAATGTATTCTTTTTAATGGCTGAGTAATATTCCATTGTGTATACGTACCACAGCTTCCTTATCCATTCGTCTGCTGATGGACATCTAGGTTGCTTCCATGTCCTGGCTATTGTAAACAGTGCTGCGATGAACATTGGGGTACACGTGTCTCTTTCAATTCTGGTTTCCTCGGTGTGTATGCCCAGCAGTGGGATTGCTGGGTCGTATGGCAGTTCTGTTCCCGGTTTTTTAAGGAATCTCCACACTGTTCTCCATAGTGACTGTACTAGTTTGCATTCCCACCAACAGTGTAAGAGGGTTCCCTTTTCTCCACACCCTCTCCAGCATTTATTGCTTGTAGACTTTTGGATAGCAGCCATTCTGACTGGTTGAAATCTCTTCTTTACCTCATCCATTGCTTCATCTTACCCTTTTATCCTTTTTAAACCTCACAGGTTTTACTTTACAGTTTTCTGCTTTCATTTTTTAAAGGCTATAGTCTTACTGTTTTTATTGAAAAACCCAAACAATTTTCAAAAACACGTATAGGTTTCTTTAGCACACAATTTTCAGAATTGCATTTTCCCTCTGACACTTTAGGATGTCATTTTCTTTCCCTTGTTCTATAGGATCTTTTTTTCCATCGTCTTCATGTTGTTGCACATTTTTATTTGGTTTGGTTAGTTTTTAAGTCCTCTTCTTGGATCTGCAAATGAATGGCAATGTTATGTGATCAACTCTGTCGAGAGAGAGCCTTCCGTCTCCAGACTGTCTTCATGGGAATGAAATGGGACTTCTTCCTTCCCCTACTTCTTGACTCGGGCATGAAAAGTATCCACCCCTTGGCTGTACACTTGTTATCTCCTTCCCATCTTTACCCTCTACCACTGCATGCAAACACACTTTACTTATGAAGACCATGCTTCTCAGGGTTCACCATACCTTGCTTGTCACTACCCAGTATTGATTTATTGTTTACCTAGGAACTGTAGTTTCTTGCTGGCTATAGAAAAGAAAGAAGGTGAGGAGTGTGGAAAGGAGGAATGACTACAGTAGTTCACATGTCTCCTGAGTGAGAGCATCCACTGTAAGAAAGACGGATGCTTGGTTTCTAGTTGTAACAGAACTCACATTTTTTATCTAGCAGCAGACTTCGTGGGAGGTAAGGTACTGCTTACATTTTTCAGCCCAATTCATTTTTTGCAGCAGTAGAAAATCCTTGCAGGTTCTGGCAACTTGTGATGACAGTTTTGGTGTCATAAATTATCGTCATTTTTTTTTCATTCCAGTTTAATGGGCACTTTGATAGGTGCAACATCCAGAGCCATCAAGCAGGTGCCATTTTAAACCAGAAGCCATGGATGATCTTTAAAATCACCCTAGATAAGAGGACCATGCAAACCATTTCTGTAGCTCAACCCTTGGGCCTGTATGCTTGGGTGGTCTTGTTTTAACTGTTACTGTTTAATTATTGATGACTTATTGACATAAGGCATGGAAGCCTTAGGGGGAATGAAATCCCATGAGCCATTTTCCTTAGATGAATCTTCTTTGAGGTTTAAGTGTCCCTCTAAGTGATATAGTGAGGCTGGATTTAGGGGGTCATTCCAAATACTGCCTGGCAAAGCCGGCTGTGGCATCTGTATTCATTGATGGGAGTCTGCTGATACATCTGGAAAAAAAGGCATGTCTGCCCCATGCTTCATCATGACAGCCTCATACAAGCCCATCTACTGTAGGCCAGGCATCCTTACAGCATTCTGTACTTCCCGTTTCTCTTCTCTCTCTCTCCAGGGAAAAAGTCTAATTTCCAGCAATAAAAATGACTTACCTTTAGGAACTGATTTCCCCTCTTAATGCTCCTATCCTGGAAGCTTTTGTTAAGAAAATGGTAATTCACTCCATGGGCTTCCCTGTTGGCTCAGTGATAAAGGATCCACTTGCTGATGCAGGAGATAGCGATTCTATCCCTGGGTCAGGAAGATCCCCTGGAGAAGGAAATGGCAACCCACTCCAGTATTCTTGCCTGGGAAATCCCATGGACAGAGAAGCCCAGTGGGCTACAGTCAGTGGGGTTACAAAGAGTCGGACATGACTTAGCAACTAAGCAACAGTTCACTCCACACTTTGCAAGTTCCTTTGCAAGGAACTTTGCTGCGTATGTAGGGATGGAGGATGGCTCTTGCCCACAGAAAACTCACATCCTAACCGAAGACGGATGAGGAGTGTAGAGGAAACACGGCTTCCAGATGGATGCTGAGCAGAAACCCTGTTTTACAGTTCTGAGTGGAGATCATTGCCAACTTGGAGGAATTAGGATGAGTTTCATGGATGGCAGGGCATTTATAATGGCCCTTGAAGGAGGGGTAAGATTTACCCAGGCAAAGTTAAGAGATTCCAGACTAAGAAACAGAGAAGTAGCATCTTACAAGGCAGACATGGCAGATAATGCAGATCAGCTTTGTTGTCAATTCTGTGATATTTGCCTTTTGTTTTCTGGGGCTCCTGTTTTAACAATTAGTAGATCACCTCTCAGCACGCTTACAGTTGTGCAGAAGTGTCATCTCCCTCCCAGCCCACCCCGCGCCCACCACACCCTGGGGAGATAAAAGCTTGACTGATAAGAGGCCTGAAAATCCAGGTTCCACTTGTTCTCCTCATTATTCTCTTATTGAGCACCTACTATCTCCTCTGGGCAGCATGAGCCTTAAAGGATCAAATTCTTTCATTGTTTTATGTAGCCCATTGCTGTTTAATTTTTGCAAGTTCTTATTTCCTCTTGACAAAGGTCCATCTAGTCAAGGCTATGGTTTTTCCAGTGGTCATGTATGGATGTGACAGTTGGACGGTGAAGAAAGCTGAGCGCCGAAGAATGATGCTTTTGAACCGTGGTGTTGGAGAAGACTCTTGAGAGTCCCTTGGACTGCAAGGAGATCCAACCAGTCCATCCTAAAGGAGATCAGTCATGGGTATTCATTGGAAGGACTGATGTTGAAGCTGAAACTCCAATACTTTGGCCACCTCATGCGAAGAGTTGACTCATTGGAAAAGACCCTAATGCTGGGAAGGATTGGGGGCAGGAGAAGGGGATGACAGACGATGAGATGGTTGGATGGCATCACCGACTCGATGGACATGGGTTTGGGTAAACTCCGGGAGTTGGTGATGGACAGGGAGGCCTGGCGTGCTGCGATTCATGGGGTCGCAAAGAGTCAGACACGACTGAGCGACTGAACTGAACTGACTGATTTCCTCTTGAACATTCACGGAGTTTCTCTAAGGATTCTGAAAGGTGTTAAAATGTAGGTGGTTATGTGTATAGGCAGGATAGACTTCCACCCAAAGGTGGGATTTTTCTTTTGGAACACCATGCCGTCGAAAATACCATCCAGAGCCAGTGCTCAGAATGATTCGTTTAGAGCTTGTCCTCTTAATCATTAGGCTTTGCTGTCTCTTCAGTGTTGTGTGGGCTTCCTATAACCTGTTGTCTCAGCTCTGCTGCATGTGACATAATCTGAGAATAAGTTGGTCTAGGGGCAGAAGGGAGCTAGAACCTGGAGGATTTTAGGAGGCCACAGATCAGAGAGGCTGGGTGGCCTGGATTCAAATTTCACAGCATCGACTGAAACTGGCCTGGGCCTACTACTATCTCCGCCCACCTCCACCTCCTTTTTATTTTCTGGCAACCATTTTGCTTTAATAGGACTTGAAATTTTTAACCCACTTTTGCTTTGGGGGAAAAAAATATATTAACCATGTGCCTTGTCAAGACATCACTTTCTAAAAATTTATTGATTGAAAGTTCCGTCTCAGCACTGGGGTTCTTTCTAGGGGCACACCTGCCTTATTAATCAAGTTCTCTGGCTTTTAGTATTTCCATTTACAAATGGAAACGTTTAGCAGACAGCCTGGGAAGGAGTGGCTGTCCTCATCAGCATGACTAAAGCGCTGATGAAATACTTGCAGGTACCTGGCAGGGTACTGCAAAATCCTATGGCCTTTCAAATCTATCTTTCCTTCAAAGAAGGAGGTATGAGCAGTCAACACAGATGGTAACTGGTTGATGAGTGACAGGTAAGTACAGTGTCCTGGCTGGGGACCCTCTCTGTCCGATTTCCGATTTATATTTATTACACAAATAGTGTTGCCAGAGCAAAAGAGAATAGTTTTTTAAAGAAAGTGCTCATAACACACCTACAGTGATCTTTTCCTCATCATTTTTTGTCTTCATTTAAACGTTGGTATTTTCCTTTATGTGACTTTAGTACAATTTTAAGTTCTGCCTTTTCCTTTAACTTAACATGATAGCTTTCACTACTATACATAGTGAATTTGGTTTTGTAGTTGATCTTCTCTAATCAAGTTATTATGGCATTGATAGAGGTTCAGGAAAGCCGAGCAGCATGTGGTTGGCATGCATTAGTTTTCCAGAAAATTGAAGGGCTGACTCTAATGTGGCTCAGGCTTCTGCCACCTAACGGTTAACAGCACTGAACTTTGATAATTGGGTGCTGAGATCTATGTGTACTGTTCTGTGCTGTCCACACAGATCACTTGCATATATTAATTTTAAGGTGTTTGATGATAATATTGGTGATAAAGTGTGTCTATAAACAAAGCAGGCAGGTCACCATGTGGAGGAGATAAATATGGTGGATTCTAGAAATAGCCCCATTTCCCCCCCAAGTATTCCCTAACAGGCTGAAAAGCAATAATTGAAGTTGGGTTAAGGATTCGCGCATTGTCTTTGTCAGCTGTCGGTGCTTGATAATTTAATCAGTGTCAACCCTGGCACCTGCTCAGTGGGGTGTTAACCAGGTGAAGTTTGTCTCTGCCTTGCACAGAGCACCGATGGATGGCCTGGAATACCGGAGGCCGAGAGGAGGGCTGACAGCAAGGGTGGTTTTGGAGTCGCCTTATTAGCACAAGAATGAGATGTGAGCTGGGTGCCGTGACAGGAGGTGCTGAACAGCCAGGGGGCAGCATGGGAGCATTTTGCACCTGATGGAGGAGAAATGGAAGAAGGAGGATGAACGCAAGCTTCCCCATCTTTTCCTGAGCCCAGGATGATGGATGACTTGTCATCTTTTGTGTTTCCACTGGGGCAGCTAAATCGGAATTTCTCTACTGAGACCAGAGGTTGAAAACTGGAACTCTGTGGGCCATAAGCAGCTTGCAGAGTTGTTGTTTTTTTTTTTCCCATCTACGTGGTTTTGGCTTGTTTTTAAAATTGAAATATTATCTACATATAATAAAATTCACACATTTTAAGTGTAGATTTGATGAATTTTGGTCATGGGATGCAATTAGGTAACCACCACAATACATCTGGACAGAGACCAGCTCTCTCTCTAAAAAGTCTCCTTCAGGCCCTTTGCACTCCCTCAATCCCTGTCCCAAGCCGACTCTGATCTGATCTCTGCTGTTAGTTTTGCCTTTTCTAGAATTTCACATAAATGGAATTATACAGCACATGATCATTTGTGTAAGACTTCTTTCAGGCAACATAGAGATCTTGAAATTCATCCACGTTGTTGTGTGTATTAGTATTTCATTCCTTTTAATGGCCAAGTAATATTCCATAGTAGAAATACGCTCCAGTTTGTTTCTCACTCACCAGTTTATGAACCTGCAGGGTGCTTCCAGTTCGGAGCTGTTATAAATAATGGTGCCTTGAACCTTTGTGCACACATCGTTTTTGAGGTTTTCATTTTTGTTGAGTAAATATCTAGGAGTAGGACTGCCAGTTCATAAGGTATGTATATATTTTAATTTCATAAATTAAAATGGATTTTAATTGGGATCTGCCAGACTGGTTCCAAAGTGGCTGAACCTTTTTGCATTCCCATGGCAATGTATGGGAGTTCCAGTTGCTCTGCAGAGTTACTCTTAAAACTTTCAAAATAGCTGCCCGCAATTAAAACTCAAAACCTTTTAGAGGAGCACATGGTCTCCAGCACACTCTGGCTCCTGTTTGGCCATCTTGATCATTTACATCATCCACCTCTCTCTGGTGATTCGTGACCCCTGCTTTAGAAACTCTGAGCGGCACCCTGTCCCATGGTATGCGACAGGTATCATGGCTGAGAACATATCTGTAGAGGAGGTGAATCTGGATTCTCAGTCTTGCCATTTGTAAACTATCCCTTTGAACAAGTTACTTAACTTCTCTCTGCATGAGTTTCTTCATCTGTAAAATGCTGCACATACCTCTTTTAATGGTTTGTGGTAAAAATATAGGGCATGTCTAGCACAGGACTAAGCCCAGAGAAAATGTTCAGTAGATGGTACTTAACTTTTTTATAAATTGTTATTTATTTATTTTTTACTACACTGTGTCTTCATTGCTGTGTGAGGACTTTCTGTAGTTACAGTGAGCAGGGGCTGCTCTTCTTTGCGATATGTGGGCTTTTCATTGCAGTGGCTTCTCTTGCTGTGGACCACAGGCTCTAGGCTCACGTCTCAATAGCTGAGGCTTGAAGGATCCAGAGCTCCAGCTCAGTAGTTGCTCTGAAGCATGTGGGATCTTCCCGGACCAGGGATCGAACCTATGTCCCCTGCACTGGCAGGTGAATTCTTAATCACTAGACCATCAGGGGAGAAGGCAATGGCAACCCACTCCAGTGTTCTTGCCTGGAGAATCCCAGGAACGGGGGAGCCTGGTGGGCTGCCGTCTATGGGGTCGCACAAAGTTGGACACGACTGAAGCGACTTAGCAGCAGCAGCAGCAGCAGCAGACCATCAGGGAAGTCCCTAGATGATACTTATTAGTACCATGGTCTAGTCCAGTGATTCTCAACTGTACGTGTGTGTATCAGAGGCACCTGTGCAAAATTTTAAAAAGGATGGACACCTGGGTCCCTCCCACAGCTCTCCTCCAGAATCACGATCTCCAGGGCTGGACCTGAGCCTGTGCATTGTTTTAAAGTTCCATACATAATCAAGTTGAGTAAACCTGGTCTTCATCATTGGTTGCCTGAGAAGGCGGTAACAAGAAGCACAGCATTCTAAACTCTGTTCTACCACCAACTTGCTGTGTGATCTTGGGCAAATCACTTAACCTCTCTGCAGGAGGTTTAGCTAAGATCTACCTAGCACATTTATCCTTAAAGAATTATCAGTTTCTTCCTGGTAGATCACAGCTGCAATTGGAGACAGATGGTTTGATGGTGGTGGAGGTCTGTACCTGCCTCTGGAGTAATATATCGAAGGCAGATCTCCGACAGAAATCTGCCACACCTAAAAACATGTTTTAGCAAGCAAGCACAGAAGTGGCCATCCACCTGTTCTGTGGGCCCACCAAGCTTCTGATAGGAGGGTGCATTGACAGCTGGCAACTTGTAGGAAAAGTTCCCTCAAGTTTGATGTGAGAATATTCTAGCAAAAGGAGTTGGCTAACCTTCTAGTTGAAGTCAGGTGATAGATGCCTTTAAGTAGATGTTGTTGTTCTTTTAGTCGCTAAGTCATGTCGACTCTTTGCAACCCCATGGACTGTAGACCGCCAGGCTTCTCTGTCCGTGGGATTTCCCAGGCAAGAATACTGGAGTGGGTTGCCATTTTCTCCTCCAGGGGATCTTTCCAACCCAGGGATCATACCGATGTCTCTTGCACTGGCAGGCGGATTCTTTACCACTGAGCCGCCTGGGAAGCCCTTAAATGGATGGACCAGGACTAAGTCAGAATCCTGAGTGGAGGACTCCAATCCAGGGGAAATAGGCAACTGGGGTCACTAGAAGCAGGTGCTCTTCCCATGCAGGCTGTGTGTGCTGATGATAATGTTTCTAACCAGTCCACATAACTTCAATACCATTTCTAATGTCCTCATTAATAATTCAGAGAGGGCAATGGCAACCCACTCCAGTACTCTTGCCTGGAAAATCCCATGGATGGAGCAGCCTGGTAGGCTGCAGTCCATGGGGTCACTAAGAATCGGACACGATTGAGCGACTTCACTCTCACTTTTCACTTTCCTGCATTGGAGAAGGAAATGGCAACCCATTCTTGCCTGGAGAATCCCAGGGATGGGGGAGCCTGGTGGGCTGCCGTCTATGGGGTCGCGCAGAGTCAGACACGACTGAAGTGACTTAGCAGCAGCAGCAGCATTAATAATTATTAGTTATGCTAATTGAGAGTGACTAATTAATAAGATGAAGATAGCTGTTACACTTTAAGAGCTGCTTCTGGAATATGGTATTTCATTAGTCTCATAGCTGAACTAAACAGTGTATTCCCATTAGGCCACTTCAGTCATAAATCCACTGAGTGTGGATTAAAATCAATGCACACATATATGTCACACTATATTTATATATATGTATATATCTATGGAAGTATTTTAAAGTTGAGCTTCCCTGGTGGCTCAATGGTAAAGAATCCGCCTGCTAATGCAGATAACACTGGTTCAATCCCTGGGTCGGAAAGATCCCCCGGAGGAGGAAATGGCAACCCACTCCAGTGTTCTTGCCTGGGAGACTCCCATGGACGAAGGAACCTGGCGGGCTACAGATCGTGGAGCCACATAGAGTTGCACAGGAGTTAGTGACTAAACAACAACACATTTTAAAGTTAATTACAGATAACATGAATTCTCATGTCCCATTCAAACAGAAGATTCAACAATTCTGCAAATGATTGGTCCTAATAGGTACACTGCTTTCCAGCACAACTTGTCATTTTTAAGCCTCCTCTTTCTGGAAACCCCTCTGAATCCCCCAGGCCCTGTTAGTGCCCTTCCCTGACCTGTGTCCTCCTAGAACATAAATTGCCTCATGGCAACTTATTTCAGTCCAGGGAACATACATTAAGAATTCCAAACTTTATGAAGTATCATCCTTTTTGACTTACCTAAATTCAACAGCATTATTTCCCAAACTTCAGTGATCAGAGTAGTACATCATAATTTTTTTTGTCTTTCTGTCTAATATCTCCACTGCTATTTTTCTTTAAATTGGCACACTTCTTTTTTCAACTTAAATATATTCTTTAGCATTATCCCACAGAGTATTATCCATGAAATAATGGTTCAAGTGTATTCGTTATGCATTTTTTTCACAGGTTAAAATAAATGCATAATTAAATGTTTTAAATAAAATGTTGAGTGTTCAAAAATATTTAAAATTAAAAGTGATCCTCTTTGTGTTGACTAACATCAGCTCCTGCCCCTGCGGTGGTCTGCACACAGCACCATGGGACCCCTCACTGTGCTGTATTTGTGGGGTTCCTTCCCATCTCCCCCCTTAGACCATGAGTCCCTAGAGGGGAGGACTGGCTTTCATCTCTGTAGCACCATGTCAGTAAGCCTGGTACCTGGTGCATAATATACATTGAATAAATGAATGAATGAAATTTGATGCATGAATTTCTCTCACTATCACAAGTGAAATGCCATTAGCAAATAGAAATATTTGCTATTTTCTCTATTTTGATTTCCAGTCTCTGATAACTTAAGCACTCAGACATGGTCTCAAAACATAACAAAGCACCAAAACATGTAGAAGTAAAGTGATGCCTGTTTCTCTACCTCCTAAAACTTTTAAAAATAATTGTTTTCATGTCATTCTAAAGGTAGAACAGGGTGGGGGTGGGTTATAAAATGATTTTAAATTTACCTGACATGAGGCTCATGGAAAATAAAAAGAACTTGAAGAGAGAGTTTCCAAGTAGAAAAAAGCAAAAAGAAGCTATCAAGTTATCATCTCAGTTTCCCAGAGGAATATGTTCAAAAGCCCTGTTGCTCTTTGCTGAGTCACACCCTTGGAGATGTAGGAGGTCGGTGTGGGCCAAGACTGTACACAGGCAGCGTTCTCTTGGGACCGTGTGTGCTCTTCCGTCTCTGCCCCACTGAGGAACTGGGAACCCCTGATTCCAAACTTAAAATGCTTTATCCATTTTAATGTAGGCTATCCCCCGCCTCCCCAGTCCCAACCTACTAGTTCTGTGTCATAGTTGCCCGCTTTATTCTGTCGCACCCAAAGGCATTTATGCTCCTTGAGGGCAAGGACTGAATCTTTCTACTTTAGACTTCCTGTACCTTACTAGTTCCTTGGACAGAATGGACACTGAAGAAGTATTTGAATGAATGAATGAGTGAGTGAACAAATGAATGAATGAAGAAACAAATGATCAAAGAACAGGTGAGCGATAACGTTTTGGTTTATAATGAACTTTGCCCATGTAACTCTTTGCATTTTAATAAAGATCTGGAAGTGTTAGTTGCTCAATCATGTCTAACTCTTTATGACCCCATAGACTGTAGCCCACTAGGCTCCTCTGTCCATGGGATTTTCCAGGCAAGAATACTGGAGTGGGTTGCCATTTCCCTTCTCCAAAAGACCTGGAAGGAAACACATTTAAGAGAAAACTTTCTAATGTCTGGAAGCATGCTTGTAGATATGAGGGTTAATCTCGTTATTTTGAGTAAGTTGTTACTTCTCACCTCCTTTAAACAAAGTTTGATGATTCAACCTTAAGAAGTAATCAGTCTTAATCTCAGAAAACAAATGTTCCAAAATAAATCAGTTGACTCTAAGTTATAAATTAATCTTCCACTGATTTCAATTACATAGGAAATGTAACACATGAAATATTTTTAAGGTTTGTCTCTCCATAGGTTTCCAGAAATGAAAAGTTGGGTCTTAGAGAAATATTTATCTTAGCATAGTACCTACCTTGAACTTTCCTTCATGATATTTGCTGATATAATTTCAGACTGAAGCATTAGCATTTAATTATGTATTTTGAAAGTTCAAGATTTCTGATTTGGGGGTTGATAAATTCCTTAAACATTGGTTAGATACAGATTGAGAAGAAGAAAAGGGGCATAAGTACTTATATTAACAACATCTATTTTTCTTAAGCCCTTTAAAAATATTATTTTAAAATGTTTAAGATGAAAAAGATAAATGATCTTGTTGGTTTATTTGCACTGATTTTGCTTATCTCCCACAATTGCTGAGGTTGTTTTGTTTATAAAAAAGAAAGTGCTGCAACCTCTATCACCCAGTCTCAATTTGGGACATTGCAGACGCTCTCTATACATTAAACACACGTTTGCAAGTATGGCGCCAATTTGTTATGGACAGTTCGTTCCTACACTGTTTAGAATTTTTGGCACGCTTATCCAAGAAAAGCACAGAGCTCAAAGCAGAGGGAAAGAATGTTGATGATGCATTGTGTGCCCACCAGGCAGGCATGTCCCCTCAACCATAGCCCTGGAGTGAACGCCCATGATTGTGAAGTTGGGGAAACTTACTCCTTCAATAGCCCTTCTATTCTGCACATGACACATCCCACTGAGGTTAATGATGGTCACTCAGAAAGCAGAAGAGGCTAAAATTCTGTTTCTAATCATATTTGCTGCCTTCTGAAAAGTTTGATTAAAGTACAAAGTGTTATGCAAGATTCGTTAAGGACCATGTTACTCCACCTAACATTGTACAAAGTGCTCTGTTTGTTCAGAAACAGCTTCTTCTTTCTACTTGCCTCCAGGGAGTTTTGTTTATTGAGTATTTCATGTCTAGAGAAAAGTGTACGTTAAGGTAAATGATTATGTGTATTCAAGTGGGCACATTGAGAGAAATTCAGAAGTATGATCTCAAGATCAATATCTCCATCAGGGCTGTTTATTTTCTTCTATTTTCTATAAAATGGGGTATGTTCTTTGCTTATTTGGCTGAAGACTAGGGGCCTCCAATTAACTCCAATTAAATAGACCAAACAATCCCAGCTGATTCTGAGCACCACTCTCCATAGCTTTTCCTCCAGCCCATGAGATTTACGGATATTTTATAAGTTTTGTAGTATAGGCATTTTTCCTGAGCCTGATTTATTAGCATTTGAAGACTAACCTCAGTAAAATAGCTTCAGATATCAGTGTATACTCAGTATTGACAGAAAATAAATAGTTTGCACTATTGAAAATAAGACACCATAATAATGAAGAAGCGTGAGATTGCTGAAATGAATTTGCTCATCAGTATATTTGTTTTGGTCAAAAATAAAACTATCGGGACTTCCCTGGCAGTCCAGTGGTTAAAGAGTCTGAGCTTCCACTGCAGGAAGTACGGGTTCAATCCCTGGTCAGGGAACTAAGATCATGCATGCCACACGGCACAGCCAAAAGATAAAAAATAACATAAAAATAAAACTATTAACTGTAAACTAAGAAAGCCTCTGCACAACCTTCCTCCATTATTTCCTTGGTCAGTTTCTGTTTCCTTAGTTTTCTTAATTTGGGCTGAGTCTCCAAGAAGGAAAAATAATCATCATTGCTTTGTCTGTATGCAATCTGGAATTTGTTTAAGCAGAGGTCACAGCACCCAGAGACAGTGCTTTTTTCTGCTGAGGAATTGTATTTTCTTGAGTTTGTACTGAACCGCATGAACAAATCATTAAGTGACACAAGTGAAGGGGAAGAGAAAAGTATTCAAAAATTCTTTGACCTCTGCTACAAGGGTGGCTGACAGAAGACACTAGCTTTAATTGTTTGTTTCTCTCTTGCCAGTTTTTGTTTCAGTAAAACATTCCATGATCTTGAGGTAAAAGGTGATTGGGAAGGCAATATTTTGATTCTAATGGCTGTATCTATTTTTCTTTATTCAGAATGATCAAAAATATTTTCACAGGCATAATCAAATAGCATTTATACCCAAATCATTCTACAGTTTAGCAGAAAGAGTCATTTTAATTAATACTGCTTAGGAAATGGAATTTAAACCTAAACCTGCAGATCTTTTGCTTGTCTTTTGTTCTTTAAAAAAAAAAAAAAGAAGAATATTTGATGATATAGCCACTTCCAAAAGATAAATGAATGGGTTTAAACTGGCTTGCTGGTTTAATTTGTTTATCACTTTGTTTCCTAACAAGAAAATAAAATAGCTACCTGAAATATTTTTATCTGTATTAGTATATGTATATCTGTTTTAAACTTTTTCTTTGCCCTGCTAGCATCGATAGCAAACGCTGATTTTTGTCTACTTTCATTCTTTTTAAAATTACATTCAGGGTTGTGTATTCCCATTTTAGCATAAGATGATTCATTTGCTTTAGAAAGGAAACTTCCAGCAGCATTGTAGATACATAAGCTGATATATTTAGCAAATAATGTCAGAGAAACTTGAAAGCTGGTCTCCATCACATTGTACTGTCAGTATCTGAGTCCCGATCCTCTAAAGCAGTGTTCTAGATATTTAAAAATTGAAAATAAAAAAAGCAGAATCCTAGTAAAGACACAGATGTAGAGAACAAATGTATGGATACCCAGGGCAAAAGGTGAGGGTGGGTGGGAGGAATTGGGAAACTGGAATTGACACATATACACTATTGATGCTCTGTATAAAGTAGGTAACTGATGAGAACCTACTGTATAGCACGGGGAACTCTACTCCATGCTCCATGGTGACCTAAATGGGAAGGAAATCCAAAGAAGGGTGATATATGTATATGTAGAGCTGACTCACTTTGCTGCACAGTAGAAACTAGTACGACATTGTAAAGTAACTGTACTCCAATAAAAATTAATAATTAAAACAGAATCCTAGCTATAGCATGGTGCCCTAGATAGAGTAGTCACCCCAAATCAGTGACCATGTGGTTTATCAAGCCTCAAGATTCATCTAATATGCTGCTGACTCTTCCAACACTGAACACTGTCTCAGCACACCAGGCGTGTCTTACCCTAGTCTGATTGTTGCCTTCCTGCACAAGGAGTGTTACGCCAGTTTTTGCTTACCGTAGCAGAACACCACTAAGTTTATTGAAAACTACAGATGTAAATTCTTCGTAATGAAACCAAGACGGGAAAAAATAAGTCTACTTCAGGTTTTTTCCCCTAAGTTTAATAATTTATTGTGTTCGGTTAGAACAACACAGAACTATTGCTTAGCAACACTGGATTAGGCAGAAAATAATTTAAGCTCCCAAATGAGAAACATTTGTAATCGAATATGCTCTAACACTTGCTTTACCACATGGCTTAACACCCTTTTGCTCACACATGGTTAAACACATGTTTGAACTGGTGTTTTAACACCCGTCTCACACATCTTTACACCCTTTGTTCACATATGCTTAAACACATGCTCTGACACTCTCTGTGCTCTCACTGTTGAACACAGGCAGAGTATTGTCTTAGATCGCATTTTCTAAAGTTTCATTGGTTCAGAGCGTTCAGCCAAAGACGCGTGTCCAGTAAAGTCACAGCTCTTTCTACAAGATGACGTCTGCTGTTGTGTGCCTTCAGTCTGTCTAGAGCAGAGAATCCTCCCAGAGGTGACCATGGCTACGGCCCTTCATATCTACCACACCCCCAAGTGATGGCCTTTTCAAGTATTTCAGCCCAAGTGTGTGACATGTCACAAAAGTATTGTTTTTCACCCTGGCCTGTCTACTTGTATTTTTCCCAAACTACTACACTCTAAAGTCTTATTCAGAGCCAAATGTAGAATTGAGCTGTTGGTTTTTTTTTCCTCGTACATCTTACTTGGCAATTTCAGCAAAGCTGAAAATATATGTACAGAAGTGTGGTATTTGTGTTACAGAAATCTGAATAGAATATAATTGGGAAGTGTGGCCGCACCTTGCTCACATGAGTCTGATTTCTGGAATCCTCTCTCTTCTTTTTGTTTCTGTGTCATCTGCCATCCTCTTAGGCAAAGTGACTGCCTCCTCTTCACTTTGACCTGCTAGATGATGCCATTGGTGGATTCACAAAAGGTTGGCTCTTCTCCTAAGGGAATAGGATTCTGTGCATGACAGTGGTTTAGTGTGTGGGTTTCTGAGCCAGACTGCTAGAGTTCGAATCAGCTTGTTTCCACATCTGAAAAATGGGAATAACAATACCTACTTTACTGAGTTGTTGTATGGATTAAATGATACAGTGTTTATAAATCACTCAGTGTCTAGCATGTAGTAAGTGCCCCAAAATTACTATTATTCTTAATTCAAGTAAAATAAGTGACAATAACCTAAGTCTAAACAGTGTTCTGAGCTTCCCTGGTGGCTCAGTAGTAAAGAATCCACCTGCCAATGCAGGAGAAGCGGGTTCAATTCCAGAGTCGGGAAGATCCCCTGGAGAAGAAGGAAATGACAAGCCACCACAGTATTCTTGCCTGGAAATTCCATGGACACAGGAGCTTGGCGGGCTATAGTCCATGGGGTTGCAAAAAGTCTGACACAACTTAGCAACTAAACAGTAACAGCAACAACAAGCCATGCCTATAGGTTATAAACTCTGTTCTATCCATATCTTTCCACATCCCTATTGAGATGGATGTAAGCACATCCCCATTCCACAGAGAGGCAAACTAAGAACAAATACCTTAAGAACTCTGCCAGAAATTGCATAGCCAGCGAGTAGTGAGCTTGGCTGTTCACTGCTAGTCCCTTGACATCTAAAGGCAGTGTTTTCCCTACAGTGTTACAAAACCAAATCCTGTTAGATGTACACAGAATTACCAGAAATATCTCTTCCCATCCCAGAGCTTACAGAGGAGGAAAGATACCGACAAATGAAAAATAACTTCCATTTATTGAGAAATAGTTACAAGTCAGCCTATACTAGGCACTTTTTAGTAAATTGTCTCTCTTCATCTTTAGCGCAACCAATATGACAGCTGAGGAAACTAAGGTCTAAGAAGTATAATGAACATACTCAGAGTCAAGAACTAATAAGTAACAGAACTAGAATTTGAACACAAGCCTAATTCCAAATAAAACCAATACTTTTTAGTCATTACTCATATTGGCTTTCAACCAACAACAATAAATGAGTTCACAGACAAATTACAGCTAAAGTATAAGTCAATTTTGAATGAAGTATGTACTTCCCCTAATAATTCCTAATTATGCTGCTGTGTGATTGTTTCTTTTTTTTTTTTAACATTATAGAATGGATAAACATAGCAAGAAATAAAAGTTATGGCTGTTGTATGAAAGCATCTGTAAATTAAATCCACATTTAGTCTGTACCCCCAGTTTGATGAAATGCAGGCCTAATCTGTCTAATCTTCATGGAAATGTTCCTTTATAGGTGCATGCTAACTCGCTTTTGTTGTGTCCAACTCTTTGCGACCCTATGGACTGTAGCCTGCCAGGCTCCTCTGTCCAAGGGATTCTCCAGGCAAGAACACTGAAATAGGTTACGTTTGCTTCTCCAGGGGATTTTCCTGAGCCAGGGATCGAACCCACCTCTCTTTATGTCTTTTGCATTGGCAGGTGGGTTCTTTACCACTAGTGCAACCTGGGAAGCCCTTTTACAGGTAACCTGTGCTAACAGTTATCTGAACATAAGAATCATTTAAATTCTATGGCTTTCAGGTCTAAAGGAATTCCAATGGTGGTAAATTATTTGAAAATAAACTCTACTTCATTGACTGGATTCTTGTTGTTGTTGTTCAGTTGCTAAGTCATGTCCGACTCTTTCCATCCCCATGGACTGCAGCATGCCAGGCTTCCTTGTCCTTCACTATCTCCCAGGGTTTGCTCAAATTCATGTCCTTGAGTCAGTGATGCTGTCTAACCATCTTATTCTCTGACGCCCCCTTCTCCTTTTGCCTTCAATCTTTCCAAGCATCAGGGTCTTTTCCAGTGAGTCAGCTTTTCATATCAGGTGGCCAAAGTATTGGAGCTTCAGCTTCAGTGTCAATCCTTCCAATGACTGGATCCTAGAAGGTCAGTGTTTAGGAAATTGTATAAAGAATGCCAACCTTGAGTTTGGTGAATTGGAAGGGCAGTTTTCATAGTCACATATTAATAAACTCAAGGTATCGCTTTAAAGATAACTGAAAGATGACTGCAATCCTTGAACTAACCTTCCATGTTAAACTAGTTTGGATCCAGATGGAGAGACTAACGATCAGATCATTTAAGCACAGAATAAGACCAGCCACGAATAGTAACAGTAGGATGCCTAACTCATAGATGTGAGCAAGAATTAGTAATTACTTTGAATGGTTGGAAGATCCCAGAGGAAAATTTGGGAAACTCTTCATTCCCTGTACACAGAATTCTTAATACAAATACCTGGCAACATCAAACTACAGGTGCAGATTTGGAATATCTAAAGCCCCACTTTGGTTTCTTTGTGTTTCAACTGAATCTCATTCTATTGAGGTTCAAGATCAAATACTTGCATTTTAGTGTAACATTTGCCAAATTTCCAAACCTCTAAGCACAAAATCCTCAACCCTCCTTTCTTTGCTTGCCTGGAAATCTAGGTAGCACTGAGCCAAGAGTAGGAGTTATGAAGTGAGATTACACTTGATTAGGAACAAAAAAAGTCCTATGTCCAGAAATGCAGATGTGCACAACAGTCCTAGGGGAATGTTGGTATTTGATCTCCTCGTCTTAAAGGTTCATGTTCCCAAGGTTAAGAGATGCAGAGAGCCAACTTTTATTTGTAACTAATGCTGAAATTTCTCTGGAGATTCTAGAAGTATTACATTACAAATCACTCAGCTTTGGAAATCCTACAACTCATGAGTTAACAAATATCACTGTGTGAGAGAAAGGGGCAATAAGTGAAGGACAGCATTCATAAGCTTAATTTATACCATAGCAGCATGATCATGAATATGCTGTATGAAAGTTTTCTTCTCAGTGAGAAAAAGAAAAGAGAGCCTAGGAAGTCCATGAGTCAAGACCCCAGCTAAAAGAACCAGGAAGTAAAAGCCTCCTTGTTTAGGGGAATCTGAGTGGGGGTGGGGGAGCCACAGTCAACTTGGGCTGTAATATCCTCCTTTTTCTAATATCTAACTTCATGACCTGGATCAGGTTGCTTATTTATTGAGTAAGGCTTCCATTTGGGTGAAAGGTAAAGCTAGGTATTTACGAAATAATATCGTTCAACAAGCTTGGCACCAATGGCCATCTATGAAAGAGATAACATATAACATTTCACCACAAGAGGGGAACTTCAGTGGAACCAAATTCAGTATTAAAATCAAAAATAGTTAGAGACATCATATATCACACAGTTGCCTGGGTGTTTTTTTTTTGTTTTTTTTTAACCTGAGTAAACTATATTCCTGTTACAGGCACTTGGCATTCTCTGGTGTTAACTAATTGGACTTCCTTTTTGGCTTGACCTTTCTTATTTTAAACTAGATGGTGATCTAGTTCTTTGTATTTTCAATGACTTTAAGCCCAATGACAAAGAAAAGATGGATAAATCTGTCTTGGTTACAGGAGTAAATTATTATAGGCATAATTATACCTGTTGTTGGAGAAGGCAATGGCACCCCACTCCAGTCCTCTTGCCTGGAAAATCCCATGGACGGAGGAGCCTGGTAGGCTGCAGTCCATGGGGTCGCTAGGAGTCGGACACGACTGAGCGATTTCACTTTGACTTTTCACTTTCATGCGCTGGAGAAGGAAATGGCAACCCACTCCAGTACTCTTGCCTGGAGAATCCCAGGGACGGGGGAGCCTGGTGGGCGGCCGTCTCTGGGGTCACACAGAGTCGGACACAACTGAAGCGACTTAGCAGCAGCATACCTGTTGCACTTTTCACCGATAGAATCTACTACTGGATGTGTGTGTGTGTGTGTGTGTATTTCTCATTGTGAGGTTAATCTGCCCTTGCCGTGAAACATTTTCTTTAATAATTAAATCCACCTAAGTTATCACACTTTGAGAAGCACTTTTAGAGTGATTCTAAGGCATGACCTTAAAAAGAGAGCTAGAATTTGGAATATAGTGCATAATTTATATAACTATATGGCTTACCAAGTGGCACTAGTGGTAGAGAATCCACCTGCCAGTGCAGGAGACATAAGAAACACGGGTTCGATCCCTGAGTCAGGGAGATCCCCTGGAGGAGAGAATGGCAACCCACTCCAGTATTCTCACCTGGAGAATCCCATGGATAGAGGATCCTGGCAGACTACAGTCTCTGGGGTCACAAAGTGTCAGACATGACTAAGCAACTGAGCACATATATATACATATATAATTAATGTACAACATGTAAATGTATGATATATTTTAAGTGAACAGTATATATATAATATTTCAGAAATAAAACACCCCACACATATCACCTACCTTACACTAATAAATGAAAATTCAGGTTGTACCATTTGAACAGCTACTACTCCACTCATCCTCACTAATGATATTTTTCAGATCTTGGATTTTGATAGATGCACTGTGGAATGTAGAAATAATCATCATTTAGGTAACTGAAAAGTAGCTTGCCAAAACTGATATAATGAATGTTATTCAAGATATTCTGTCAAAATCCTTTCCAATTAGTGTTGAGGTCTTGAAGGGCCAGACTTGGCTTTTTATTAATATGTTCAGTTTATTAATGTATTTTTGATATATGCATAGCGTGACTATCTAAAACATCTCATGATATTGCGTAATTATGGTGCTTTTAATTTGTTATACCCAAGTTTATTCTCCAGTCTTATTTAAAATTCAAAATTACTTCATAGTTTCATAACTAATAACTCATTAGGAAGCCGTGCCAGGTACTTAAGGTTACCTCTAAGGCAATGCATATTTAACAATAAACTAGAGAAGTTCTTGACTACTTGACTGTCGTTGACCAGTTTAAATATTTAAAGTTATCATCTGACCCTTTGTCTAACCACTTTTAGAAAATGAAACAGTTTGTGTATAAAACATAGAAAAGGGAAGTCCTTTCACATAGACTTTTCTAAAATGAAGAAAACTAGCTCTCCATAATCAAAAACTTAGATAATACTTACATATGTGTGTGTGTATATATAGATATAGATATGATACCATGCTGACCATGTATTATTTTTAGAGATTAAAGGACCCATTTTTTCTTTTTCTTTTTTCTTGCTATTTTTTGACAAGACGTAGAAATTTAAGCATGTCATTCTACTGTGATCAAATTCAGATTCGTTGTCAGTCACCTTAATAATTTTACATTCCTATCTGTCTTTCTGTTATATCTTAAAAAGGACAGCTTTTGACTTGTTTCTGTTCCCCTCCAAATGATGAGAAATTGAGCATAGTGAAAAATTATAACGGTTCAACTCCTTGCTTATTGAGGTGTGTCCTACCTACATTATTTAGACCTTGTCTCAAAATCTAATAAGTAGCTGAATGATAATTAAAAATAATCCAGCATAATGCTGTGCTTATAGTGGTGTGATTTAACTAATTCAATAGCTGTGTGATAAAAATCATTCTAGGTTCAGTAGGGACCCAAACCTGGGTGAGGTGGAAGATACGTCATATAAGTCAATGAGATAATTAAGGTCTCTTTTCTGATGCTGTCTTGTTTAGCATTCTTAGATTCAGGAGGACAGAACTTGTATCTAATTTAAATGAAAAGAGATTTGTTAGAGTGTGTAGAGTCCTTGGGGAAAATGGTAAAGTTCTTTTGAATGCTACAGACCAGCAGAAGAGACCAATCAGACTCTGCTGGGACTGCTCACTGCTGCAGTCTTATACCGAGTGGCACCCAGGATACAGGAACCTGATTCCATAGTCCCTTCCAGAACTTTCCCAGAAGAGCCAAATGCAAGCCCCTCCCCTACACATACACACTCTTAGAGAAGTGCCTGTTACCTCCCATGCAAGTTCCTCATTGCTCACATCCCATTGCCAAGTCTTGCACAAGCATCTGCCTTGCAGAACCTAGGCAATGTCTGAAAACTGGTTGCAAGAGAATCTCGAAAATGTAGTTCTTAGGTTTCTAGCCTGCACAGTCAAAGAAAGCTGTTAGAAGGGATCCGAAAGTGTATGGAATGATCCAGTGCTCAGTACCCTGCAGGCATGTTCTGAAATAGTAATTCTCCAGTTGTGTTCCAAGGAATCCTAAAATTTTGTTTATGCACCTGAAGGTTGCCAAGGAGGAAGAGAAGACCAGACAGGCAGGACTCTTATCTGGAGCAGCTCCACAGTAATCTGGTCATCTGTTGGGGATGTCTATAGTCCTTTGAAAAAAGTTTTCTCTGAAAAAATAAGGTTTTCTTTTCCCCCCAAGTTTTGAAACTACTGCTGCCCCCAAATACAGGCAGACCTCAGAGATAATGTAGGTTTGGTTCTAGACCACAACAATAAAGAGACTCACATGAATTTTTTGGTTTCTCAATGCATATAAAAATTGCATTTACACTATTTTGTAGTCTCTTCAGTGCGCATGTACATACTTAATTTAAAAATCCTTTATTGCTTCAACTTGCTAACCATCATCTGAGCCTTCAGCAAGTCATAACAGTAACCGCAAAGATCACTAATCACAGTTCTCCTTAGCAAATATAAAAATAATGAAAAAGCTTGAAATATCACAGGAATTGCCAAAATGGGACACAGACATGAACGAAGTGAGTAAATGCTCTTGGAAAATGGTACCAGTAGACTTTTTTGCCACAAATATTCAAATTGTTAAAAAAGACAATATCTGAGAAGCCCCCAAATGAGGCCTACCTGTGTGCCTCTGTCTCCTGTCTACTGCTTTAACTGTTAGGCATGGCGTCACAAAGGTAGTCTAGCATTTCTTTCCATCACAGTTCTATTTAACAGACCATCCACACTTTCTTAGACAGTGAAAGTGAAAGTCGCTCAGTTGTGTCCAGCTCTTTGTGACCCCATGATCTATACAGTCCATGGAATTCTCCAGGCCAGAATACTGGAGTGGGTAGCCTTTCCCTTCTCCAGGGGATCTTCCCAACCCAGGATCGAACCCAGGTCTCCCGCACTGCAGGCAGATTCTTTACCAGCTGAGTCACCAGGGAAGCCCTTCTTAGACAATATTTGAAAATAATTACAAATTATACTCTTCTCTCCTGTGTCTCATTAGGAGAAGGGCTGCTCACAGGCCCATTCATATTAGGGTTTTTAATGTGAAGTCACCACCGCCTGAGAACATCTCAGAACACCTCAGCGGTGGAGGGCTGTTAAGTCCGCATAGTCGTAGGGATGAAGAGACTGGACACTTTTAATTACTCCTCAGCTACTTTGTCTCATTTGACTTCAAAAACAAAATTAGCAGTAACAGAAGACAGTGGTTCCATGGGTTAAATTAATCTATGTGTGCTAATTAAAGAACCGTAGAGCCTCTGCCATTCCTGCCTGTTTTAGTCAGTAGAGAGCTCTTAGTCAGTCTTACCAACTTTGGTCTCTGTACTTTCAATCTTTTGTCATTCGAATTGAAGGGAGACAATCTGGTTTAAATGGAAGAGAGACAGAGCTATTCACATATATTGGCCTTCATGAAGGGATGTTTTAAGTCATCTTTTTCTTTTTTTTAACAGTACATTCTTGTTGGTTATCTCTTTTAAATACAGCAGTGCGTGCATGTCAGTCCCAAACTTGGAAGCATTTCTCCCTCCTCTTTCCCTCCAGGCCATCCCCCCACCATACAACTGATACATTTGGCTTTTTTTCACTCTGAACTGTAATTGTTGCCCTTACAACTGATAAGCCTTAAAGAAACGTTGACTTTTGATACCAAGCCACTACTTCTCCATCATTCATGGGTTTGCAGAATAGCCTAACTTCACCTCTGCCTTCATGCAGCATCCGTACCCAAACCCTCTCTGCTGCCCTAGAAGCATAGACCAGCCGCCTAGCATTTCTTTAAAGCATCAGAAATTTTTATCTTGTACCCAAGGCACTGTTGGCTCTGTTGTTCCCACTTGCCTAAAATAGACTTCAGGAGATTTTGGTTTTGTTATCTTTTCCTATAGTTTTCTTATATTTAAAAAATGGTGAGTTTATTGAAATACTTGTAATGCAAAAACAGAGAAGAACCTATATATTTTTAAAATATTAATTTTTAAATATTAATTTCATATTTATTGTTGCATATCCTGACACTTGCAAAAGGTATAGAGGTCATATAAAATAAAACTCATTCTCTACTGTACCATTGCTAACACTTGAGAATGGATTCTCCCTGCCTTTTTCTGTGCATATTTTTGGTGGTGATGTTTAGTCACTCAGTTGTGTCCAACTCTGCGACCCAGTGAACTATAGCCCACCAGGCTCCTCTGTCCATGGGATTTTCCCAGGCAGGAATACTGGAGTGGGTGTTGCCATTTCCTTCTCCAGGGAATCTTCCCAACCCAGGGATGGAACCTGCATATCTTGCATTAGCAGGCAGGTTCTTTACACTGAGCCACCTGGGAAGCCCATACATATTTTACCTACAAACAATTGCATATATTATTGGCAATTTAAGTTTTTAAAACCCATCTGTGGTTTACTCTTACTCCAAATAAAAAATGTTGTCATCCTCATTTGGTAGATGCTGATTTTAACATAAAGAATATAAAATCTGCCAGAATTATTTGCCTCAGATTTAGCTTATAAAAGTGTGTTTGGGTCACATTTTTGCCTTTTCATTTTTTTTACTGCCAGCCGTAAAACATCAGATCAGAATTAGCTGCTGTAGTACTGGCTGCACTTTATTAAGTGTATGATGGAATTTTTCTACTCTGTTCCCAGAGAAGTTTATTTAGGTAAAAGGTTGATAACATTCTTTGCCCCAAAGAAAGTTTTTTTTTCTTTCTTGCCCATGAAGACAGTTCTTTCTTCAAGAGGTAAACATGAAGAGGCATTCTCTCTCATCTAAACAGATCTATCCTTCCACTGGGTTTATAAAATACGTAATCTCACATACAAATTAAAATAGTTCTGTAGTGTGTGTATAGGGTATGTGTCTTACTGTGGGTTTGCCGACATACAAAAGAATCTAGAAACATTTGTATTTTTTGAAAGACTGGGCCTCTGCCATACTCTGATATACAAAATCCATAGTTTATGCTTAGGTGTATTTAAATAAGTTGAGTAACGGTCTAGGTAAACAAGTTACATTGATTACGAGAGTGAATGTGAGCTTGAGAATATTTGTGTTAATGCCTGATTTTCTTTCAAGTAAGACCTTGTGCATTCCTTACAGAGAAAACTGTTTTCCTGAAAGTGATAAAAATGCAAACACTCATCTCTAATGTTTTATGTCATGTCAACTACCTCTTTGATAAGATTCTTTGTTTTGGTTATTTTCCTTACCAGAGATAAGATAAGATCTAAAGGATGTATTCTGCATACTGATCGAAGCATTACTTTTGCCAGAAAAATCCCTGAATATTCCAAGTAAGAATTAAAGAAAATTTTTCATGACATGGCATATTTAAAATATTTCCACTATTCAGTGGCCTAATTTTTGATGGTCGAATGCACCGATAAGTACTATTCATCATATTTATACAAAAATTATGTTGTGTGTGTGTGTGTGTATATATATATATATATATATATATGTATGTATTCATCTTGTAGCCTTTCCCACTTAGCAGTTTAATGTTTCTTACACAGTTTCTCTCATGGAAATGCAAAGAGCAATTCTGAGTTTGTGGGTAGAAGTCCAGAGCTAGCAAGTTTGTGCTGTCCCCAAGGGTGTCCCTGGTGGCTGAGATGGTAAAAAAAATCTGCTGGCAATGCAGGATACGCAGGTTCAATCCCTGGGTCAGGAAGATCCCCTGGAGGAGGGAATGAATACCCACGCCAGTATTCTTGCCTGGAGAATCCCATGGACAGAGGAGCCCGGCAGCCTATAATCCATGGGGTTGCAAAGAGTCAGACATGACTGAACGATAACACTTTCACTTTCATGGTTTCTAAACCATGAGCTTGTTGGCCCTCAAATTTCTCTAGTAAGTTTTATTTGAAATTAACCTGGAGGAGGGGAGCAGGCAGGTAGATGAGAGGATCACCCATCATTCCTGATCAGACTATATGACTCTTGAAAACACTGGACACAGATACTTACACATAGAAAGTGCTCAGTAACTATAGGCCCATGAGAATTTTTAACCTCTGACTTCAAGCTACCAATTCTCCTGCAGTTAACGTCCTTAAATTTTATTTATTTAGTGATATTGTGAAGTAAGTTTGGAAATTGCTGGTGGCTTATATAAAAGCATGGAATGACCTATCTTAGTTATGCCGTTAAGGAATACCTGAAGAGAGAGGTCAGTTCCAAGTTGAGGTTCACTCTCAGCTCATGCCATTGCCTGTTGGTTATTTTTTCCAGATCAGTAATGTAACTTACCTTGAAGAGTCTTGAGCCCTGCACCTTAGCTGTGTTTCCAGAACTTTCCTCAGCTTTGTTAGTCAGTCTGCATTGTTGTTCTTCTGTGTGTATGAAAACAGGGACCTTGGTTTTGGAATAATATTACACTGCAAATCAAATTCTGTCTCAAAAGAACTCTTCCACAATTTTCTGCATTCCTGAACAGGTTACAAAATGTCACAATTCAGTAAGGCCAATTATTAGATTTTCATTTAATGGGCAGTTTTAATGTTCTCAGAGAATCTGAATAGTAATAGCATTTTCAACTACTGCATTCCATTTAAAGACACAACCAGTTCTTCTCTGAGTGTACCTTGTTATATTTTTGGGTATCATTTAAATTCGGGCTCCCAATCTGTAGGAAAAATCAATGAGTTAATGAATAACCTCGTTTTTAAAACTTTTCAAATATTTTATCCTAATTATAAGGCATATCTGGTGACATTAATTTGATGAAATCCCAAATCATCAGATTGTGCAGAATAGCCCTTACCAAGGAGTAATTTAGAGTATTTTCAATTTAACAAATGTACTGTTTTTTAGGACCAGATCATGGCTTTGCTTACTGTGAGAAAAACTTCCTACTGTTAAGGTTTGGGGTCCATGTCACTGTAGGTCAAAGTTTGTGCTTTTTTAATCTCATGTTTGTTTACCATGTTTTATTTAACCTATTAAATGAAAAGCTTTCCTGCTATAAATAATAATCACCCCTGATTTCTAGAGAAAATTCTTCTTGGTAAATCACTCCCACATGCACTGTCCACCAGTTTGATGAGCTTCAAGGTTACTTTCGGGCCATACAGTGAGTAAACGTCCAAGCCAAGTCCAAGACCAGTGACCTTCCACACACAACTGATGTGACTTCATATCCTGTGGGGAATAAGCCAGCAAAGTGATGACTGTTTAAGTCAGTTATTCTCTGCCATATTGTTCACAACTCATAGGCTGTCCTCTGGGACAACAACAGAAAAATGCATTCTCCGTAGAGATCGAGCCTACAGTTTGTGAGAAACCCACACAGTAGACATCATCTCAGTCCTTCCTACTATCCAGATGCCTATGTTGTTCTCTGTTTTAATCCTTGTCCCTCTTTATCATCATCAATTCTGTGTCCATTCTCCAGCTGAAGATATTTCTGATATTTACTTTCACGGAAGTAGAAATCACTTATAAGCCTCGCTTGATCAATCCTCCCAGCCTCCCGGTAAGATAAGTCTAGAGTAGGGAACACAAGCTCCTCACTACTCCTTCAACATTTGAATGAGTCACTAATTAGTAACCAAACCTACATCTCCTGGTTCTCAGGCTGCTTCTCTGTTCTTGACCTAGCACCAGCCAGAAAGTGGTAGGTATTACATTATATTCAGCTGGTCAGTCAGGGCATTGTGTTGGGTCAGGGCATTGTGACTACATAGCATCTCATTGTGCTGCATGCAGATTTAATGGATTCAGACCATCAGGATGTGCTCTCCTGTTGTTGTTTTTAAATTTGGAGTGACAGATGTTGAGCATCTGTAACCTTCAGTGGAGCAAAAGGTGCATCTGAGATGAAGAGGCCTCTACAACCAAGCCCAGATTGCGAGATACACCTTCTAGTCAACTCAGGACTTAAATGTATTCTTGCATATTTCCTTTGATGGGACCAATACAGAAGCAACATGTATTTTTGGTAAAAGCTCACAGACTGTGGACTTACAAAAATCGAAGTCTTCCTGGAAATGTTCATCTTCTTAATAATTTATCTGCTAGACCTACAACAGGACTCAATATCTGTGGACTAAATGATATAAATCCAACCAAAGGTATAATCCAAAGGGGAAGAAAGGAAATAAGAATAAATGAGGGGAGAGGAGACACTGAGTAGAGAGTCACTTCCCCTCCTAAAGAAGCTGCACCTCATGCAACACTTGGCCTGTAAAGAAAATCTGGCATCAGGACAGACTTGCCCCACCCCAGATTTCCACTCATATTTCACTTCCACCCCTCCGCCACCCCAAACATGAACCAGTTTGCTTCTGCTGCTAATGGAGGCTGGTGTTGGGTCAGGGCATTGTGACTGCATAGCATCTCATTGTGCTGCATGCAGATTTAATGGATTCAGACCATCAGGATGTGCTCTCCTGTTGTTGTTTTTAAATTTGGAGTGACAGATGTTGAGCACCTGTAAACTTCAGTGGAGCAAAAGGTGCATCTGAGATGAAGAGGCCTCTACAACCAGGCCCAGATTGCGAGATACATCTTCTAGTCAACTCAGGAATTCCATTGAATGCCTATCTCCTGTTCCTGATATAGGACCCATGTCCTACCTCCAGGAGCCTCTTTCCATGTTTCCCTGTCTACCTGACTTCACCTGGAATGGCCCCCACTGCCCATCCCATTCTGAACCTCTGGATTTGGAGGCTGGTCTCCTGGTCCACATGGATGACCCCTTCCTCTCCAGCCCCTTTTTCTCCCTGACTACTGTGCGGCACTGGCCAGCCCAGGAGAGCACTAGTACTCACTCACTACTTAAGCCTCTTAGGAATCCAGAAACCAGGACTTCCCTTCTCAGCCTCAGAACTGGAGAACCTTGTGTATGATTTCTTCATCATCATTATTGTCATGATTGCTGTTGTCATCTTAATTGCCGTTTATTTGAAGAGCACCGAAATGCTAAGTGCTGTATAATCATTATCTCATTTCATTTCACCCTCAGAGCAAACCTGTAAGGGAGGCATTATTATTTTCTTTTACAGATGAGGAAACTGAGGCTTAGCAAAGTTCAGTCACTTGCTCAAAGTCACACAACTATCAAGTCTCAGCCAGGATTGCAGCCAGTCACGTCCATCAGCCTTAAGAGCTCAGCTCTCCTTGTCTGAAACCTGATACCAGCTGGGTTCTCATCCTGCAGTCAGCCTCCAAGGAACCTAAGTAACTACATGTGGTCAAAGTGAAACGTCTGTTTATAGATCAGACTATGCTTCTGTTAATATGTTTCATTTAGAGTATTAGTGATGTTTTCAGCTATAAGCTAAGAGTCAGAGTTTTAAGAAAATATCTAAGCCTATTTACCAGCTCCTTTCACCTTAAATGGGGGGTGGGGGAAAATACTACAGTAGCCCTGAACGAAGTTGGCATATGAAGTGATCTCCCAAGAGGTTGCTACCATAAGATCAGGGGCAAAAATGGCAGAAGTCTTTGGCGCTCTCCATGTCCCTTGGTGCTCAACTCTTTCGCTACATTCCTCCCACCCCAGCACTTTTGGTCACTTCTGATGGTCTGATTCTCCTCACTGTGACCCCGTCTGGTTCAGTCTGTCCCATAAATGTGATCCCCAGTGAAAACGGCCCATGAGAGACAGTCTCCTGGAAGAGCAGTTTGAAAAAGGGAAATCACACAAGACTTCATCTTGGGACATGACCAAGTTTTATAGGAGTAGAAATGGAAACTGTTACTATTGTGATTTTTTTTTTTTTGGTCACACTGGGTGGCATGTGGACTCCCAGATCCCCAACCAGGGATCAAACCTATGCCCCCTGCATTGGGAACACGGAGTTTTAACCACTAGACCACTAGTGACAGTTAATATTATTACTATTAATAATAACAATAGTTATTATTATTACTCTGGACTTTTACCTCTGCTTCCGGCAGCCCGCTGTTCTTCATGCTGTGTTGGATCTCTGACCAAATTCCTCGTCATTCTGTGTCTTTCCCCTGCTTCAGTTGTCTTCGTAGTACATATCACTCCCTGGAATTGCATTATATACTTCTTGGTTTATTAGCATCTCTTTACATCTATAGAAAGTCAGCTCCATGAGAGCAGGAACTTTGCTTTGCTTGCCCAGCATCTGCAAGAGAGTTTGGCACATAGTAGCTGCTGAATAAATATTTATCAAATGAAAAGATCAGCCACTTTTCATGCCTCTTCTAAGCAGGGCAGCTTTTACTTTTTAGCCCAGGTTTTGTCCAAAAGAACAAATTTAAGTAGCCATCAAACTTGTGATTTTACTGTAATTATTGCTTGAGAGGAGGTGAATTTTTTTTCTTTAAAAGGCCAATTTCAACTTTACATACAGAAAACAGTTAAGTAAATACTAGCTTAGATGGTGCTCAGGTGCAGTAAAGTCAGGAAAATGGTATCTGAGTGACTGGCAAACACTGAGATTAGAAAACACTGATCTAACAAAAATTCACCATTATATTAGTGGATATCCTTCATATGAGTAAAAAATTGTATTGATCTACACAATTCATTTGAGCCAACTTTTTCAGCCTCACATGATGTGCAGTGTGTACATGGTTCTCTTAGAATTATCTTTGATGTTGGGAATTATAAGTAATGTGCATAAAATTAAATCCAAAACACATCCACATTTGAGTCTAAATGTTTATTCTTTTAAGATGTGCCCATGACTTTAAAGTTTTAAAGACGTACCTGTGATTTTAAAGTATTAAACCCCAGACATGTATTTTTTTTAATAAATTTTTTTTTTAACCTTTTGGGTTCAATGATACCAGGTAGTTTAGCATGTAATGATGGGGTAGGATCAAGAATATTCAAGAACAAATTGTACCATATTATTAGTTCTCCCTAATCTTACAAAAATGAACAACTGCAAATTACTGAATTTTTAATATCTCTTGAAAGTGAAAAGTTAAAGTCATCCGGTCCTGTCTGACTCTTTGCAACCCCATGGACTATACAGTTCATGGAATTCTCCAGGTGCCAGAATACTGGAGTGGGTAGCCTTTCCCTTCTCCAGGGGATCTTCCCAACCCAGGGATCAAACCTAGGTCTCCCACATTGCAGGTAGATTCTTTACCAGCTGAGCCACAATATCTCTTGAATCTCCCAACAAAAAGAAGGAAGATATATACTAATGGCTAATTTAAATGCTAAAAAGGCAGGGAGGGCTTGGCAAATAATCCCTAGTAAACCAAATTAGCCTATCATTATGATTCTTTTTTAAAACACAGCATTTTATGTAAAATGTTTTCCATATGTTTCCGTGGTGCCACATTTCAGGAAGCTTCTGTGTGAAAATCTTTGCAAATGAAATTATAAAATTAGGACTAGTGGATGGGGCAGATGATTGGACAGGGGGACATAAATAGTGGGGCTGAAACCGTCTGTTAATAAAAAATATTGGTTTCCATATTTTAAGAAAAAATATCTCATGCTCTCTGTCTAGACCCGTAGACCTGTAGTCAGTGAGTCTGTGCACTTCTGTTTCCCTGCCAGATACTTGTTCCTGGCTGGAAGACACTTTGTGATATTTGTTTGATGACACACACCTGCTGGGTAGATGAAAAGCTCCTGCTCCTGAGGATGACCTACTTCAAGGGCACAGTAAGCTTCTGAGAACTTTGGCAGGTTGTCCTTAAATCATTTGGTATCCTTGATATCACCTGTTGAACATATCTAAGACAAATGCGTTTGCAGGCTTGTTGGAGGCAGAGTCGCTAACCCCAGGGAAGAGATTTCAGAGTAATAATGGCTTTGTGAGTGTCCTGAGACAGGGAAGACACACTGCTTGACCCAACCCACCTCTAGCATGTGAAGTGCTGCTCTCGGCACTCAGGATGGGAATTGGCCCAGGCACCTGCCTCCGTGGAGTGGACCATCTGGAAGCGGGGATCTTAGAGGAATCATGTAAGTGTGGTCTGAGGTACGGAGATGGGCCAGATGGGAGAATGCGGGAGAATGAGGGTCCAAGGTGAGGGAAAGGGCCATGAGAGAAATTCAGATGAAGTGTTTCCCTGGGAGTTCACGGGATGGAGAGAGATTTCTGGTAGAGACTGAGGAAGAGTATGGGATGTTTCAAAAACATGGTGACGTTGTCATCACCAAATATGTTCTTTGAAGCCAACTTGTCTTTACATGTTCATCTCCACAAACATTTATTGAGCACCAGCTACTGTGACAAGGCAAGTCTTAGGCAGTACAAGATACAAATCTAAGTTATTAATATCTATCTCTTAGCATGGTGAGAAAACATACCTACACAGGAGTATAATTATAAATTTAAATAGGACAATAGAGGTACACAAGGAGTTCTTTGCTCTGTTGGGCTTCCTGGAGTTGACGATGCCCGGCCTGAATTCTGCAGAGTGAGTGCGAGTTAACCAAAGAAGAGAAAATAGAGACTTGGAGGAATTAAAACAATATGTTGTGCTCAGAAACAAGCTTTCTGGTTTTATTGAAACCAAAGCAGGGTCAGTGGGTGCCTTGGAGGGCCTAGAACTTCCTCACCATCTCATGAGCCCCTTGCCACCACTGCCTGAGGAAGTGGACAGCCCTTGCCACACAAATGCAGCTTCAGAGCAAGTTCCCTCCTGCCCCTTGCTGCCCTCAGCACCTCTGTATGGAAAATCCAGAGATTCCATGAAAGGGGGTCATGGACCTACTTCTGAGGAGCTTAAGCTCCGAATCATGAGTGAGTTGGGATATTACTTGATTTAGGGTTAGAAGGAATCTTTCTCCATTACTTTTATCTGGGTTGTCAAGAGGTTATGGTTTGAAATCCTTGGCTCCAAATGCCCTATGCCTTTGGTATTATTTATGATATGAGTCTCCTTTCAGGTCTCCAGCCCTCCTCTTCTGGTTGTATTGCTGTGTAATGAACCAAAATGTAATGGCTTAGAACAATAATCATCATCTCTCAAGATTTCTGTGGGTCAGGATTTGAGGAGCAGCCTGGCTGGGTGTTCTGGCTCAGCATCTCCCATGAGGTTGTATTCAGTTGGAGCCTGCAGCTGAAATAGTTGGGAAGAGAGGATAGAGGAGTAGCTAGAGACTGGCTAGGACTTTCTCCTGTTATCTCTTTATCAATCTGAAGGTTTTTCCACGTAGACTGTCTACATGAGCTAGTCTGGGCTTCTTTACAGCATGGCAGCCTCACGCTTGCCACCTCAGATCCCCAAAGATGAGTTTAAGAGCAAGGCTGCATGACCTTTATTACCCTGGTCTAGGAAGGTGGCTCAGTGGTAAGGAATCTTCCTGCCAGTTCAGGAGACACAAGAGACATGGATTTGATCCCTGGTTTGGGAAATCCCCTGGAGGAAGAAATGGCAACCCACTCCAGTATCTTTGCCTGGAAAATTCCATGGACAAAGGAGCCTAGCAGGCTACAGTCCATGGGGTCTCAGTGAGTCGGACATGACTGAGTGATTGAGCACTCACTCAGGAAGTCACACAGTGTCACCCATGCTGTATTTTATTCCTCAAGACAGTCACGAGGGCCCACCAAGTTTCCATGGGAAGGGACACAGACCCCCACCTCTTGATGCAGGAGTGGCATGGTTGGGGAAAATCAGTGAGATGGAAATATTTTGTAGCCAATGTTAGAAAATGTAGTGTGCCACACACCCTTCAAAACATTTCCCTTTGCTCATGCAATCCTTTAAATTACTTAAATATTATCAATAATTTACTTATCCTGCTGTTGCCCCAAAGCTTTCTTGTTCCCTTTCCACACCAAGATCGAAGGCTTCAGTGCACACACACAAACCAAAATACTTCCATTGTCTACATGAGAGTCAGTCACTCTAGTGTATGGCGTTCCTCTCAAAATGATAACACTTTATAGCATATGTCCTGTTGCCCCATCTTCAAAGACACTATACTTCAATTGGGCACTGGTTTTTTTTTTAATTTTTTTTTATTGAAGTATAGTTTATTTACAATGTTGTGTTGGTTTCTTGGGTACAGTGAAGCGATTCAGTTATACATATATATCTTTTATATTTTTTTCCATTATGGTTTATTATAAGATACTGAATATAGTTCCTTGTGGTATATAGTAGGACCTTGTTGTTTATCCACTCTATATATAATAGTTTGCATCTGCTAATCCCAAACTACCAATCCATTCCTCCCCACCTCCCCACCCACCTTGGTACCCACAAGTTTGTTCTCTATGTCTGCATGTCTGTTTCATAAATAGTTCATTTGTGTCATATTCTAGATTCCACATATAAGTGATATCAAATGGCATTTGTCTTTCTCTTTCTGACTTAACTTCACTTAGTATGATAATCTTTAGGACCATCAGTGTTGCTGCAAATGGCATCATTTCATTCTTTCTAATCAGGGACAGTTCAATCCAAATATTGCTCGTATCTTTCTCTGAGAGGCCCCTTTTTATGTTACCACAGCAAACTAGAGCCTCAGGAGTGAGTGATTTCCAATCTCTCCTTATTTGCCATTCACTGGGTGGACTGGTGGTGCTCATGACAGGGTTGGTCAGGAGCGTTTTGTGAAGTACTGGATGTTTCAGGGAGTAAAAACAAAGAAAAAAGTTTTTTAAAAAAGGTTCAGACTTTGGGCTTAAGAAACTTTGAAAAACTTTAGCCTGTTCTTGGTAGGAATCTTCTGATGTAAAGTTAAACTATTGATGTAAATTTTACATTTTTAAATAAGTACTATTGCAAGTATGCTATTTTAATGAGGACTTTTAGTTTTTACACATACATAGTGAACAGAAGTTGAGTTCTTCAAATATTTTCTGTTAAAAATATATGATATATGAGCACTGGGTTAGAGGGGATTTTTCGCCCTTGGATAACCTAGAAAAGAATATAGCTCTATTTTAAAATCCCCTCTAGTTCAAGAGTTATCCAAGCAAATAGTGTTGACCAAGGTGTTGAATACACCAGTAATAATAATGCTAGCCTTTCATAAAGCTAAGTAATCAGGAATAATGCTGAAAATAAGACAGTCATTTATTTACTCTGTTTGGCATTGTTAGTACTAATAATGCATTTCACCACAGTGGAATTGCTAGATAATGCTTTTGTGACTTTTATGCAGGTTATTGTTATTTAAATGAACAGTCGACTGCACTGTAATGAAGAAATGCAAGCTTTCCCAACTCAGTTATCAACCAGGATTCTAGGAAAATGAGAATTTGTGTCTGCCTTCATTCACAGAGCAAACTGGAGGTCACTGTTTTCAATATGAACCTTTTTTTAGCGTTTCAACAGTGAATAATTAGGAGCTGCTGCTTCTGAAATTACCTGTATTCACTGTAGAAAAGGGAAGACTTTTATCTTCCACGATGAAATACATTTTCTCATTCAAATTTCATCATTCTTTTTTTAAATGGCATTTTACACCGCTGAGTCAATCCTGGGTAGCATAAAATAAAAGAAATACATTTTGTGTGCTGCTATAGCCTTGTTTATTCAATTTACTTCCTTAAATTTCAGCTCTGCCTTGAAAAATGATCCAAATGCAAAAATGGGCTTAAAGCAGTTGAACATATAAAGCAATTATCCACATGGAATACTATTTTACAAACACATGTGTTCTTTGCACTTTAAATTGAATTGATCTTTGATCCTTATAATTTAAAGATCATGGGCTTCTATTGAGTTTTTAACAGCTTTAAGATACAGTTTACATAGTCTACAATTCACCCATTTAAAGTGTACGATTGAATGGTTTTTAGTATATTCACCAAGTTGTGCAGCCATCACTGCAGTCAATTTTAGAACATTTTCATCACCCCAAAACGAAATCTGGTACCCATTAGCAGTCACTCCCCAATTCCCACTAGCCCCTTACAACCACTAATCAACTTTCTGTCTCTATGAATTTGCCTATTCTGGACATTTCATATAAATGAAATCATGTAATATGTGATCTTTTGTTCCTGGCTTCTGTCACTTAGCATAAGGTTTTCAAGTTTCATCTGTTGTAGCCTGTATTAGTACCTCATATCTTTTTGTTGCCTACTAATATTCTCCTGTATGGATATTACAAATTTTATTTATCCATTTATTAATTGGTGGACATTTAGGTTGTTTCTACTTTTTTTGGCTATTATAACTAACACTGCTATAAACAGTCACATCAAGTTTTTGTTTGGACATATGTTTTCATTTCTGCTGGCTGTATACTTAGGAGTAGAACTGCTGGGTCATATGGTAACTCTATGTTTAACTTTTGAAAAAGTGCCAAACTGTTTTCTAAAGTAACTGGACTGTTTTATATTTCCACCAGCAATGTATTGGGGTTCCAATCTCTTCACATCCTCACCAACACTTGTTATTGTCTGTCTTTTTTATTATAATTATCCCAGTGGATGTAAGGTACTGTCTCTTTGTGGTTTTGATTTGCATTTCCCAGTGTGGCTAAGATGTTGAGCATTTTTTTATGTGTTTATTGGTTCTTGCCTGGAGAATCCCAGGGACAGGGGAGCCTGGTGGGCTGCCATCTATGGGGTTGCACAGAGTCGAACACGACTGAAGCGACTTAGCAGCAGCAGCAGCATTGGCCATTTGTATTTCTTCTTTGGAGAAATATCTGTTTCAATTAAGTATTTTAAAATTCTGTTACCTCACCTTAGGAATGTGGCTAGAAGAACTAAGTTGGAAGCAAATATATCTTTCTAAAGGGAGTAATTTTCAAAACAGATTTAAAATTGAAGACATTGTTTTTACAATTGTAGTATCTTTGGATTATACAAGAATTGAACTCCTTTTAGGAATCAGTTTACTTCTGAAACTATTTTCAATTTGATTAGCAATATGTCAGATCTTCATCGTCCTAGAGTCATACCTAGAAAATGGTTTAAAGATCTGTTTGTCCAATTAACTCATTTTACAAATTAGGTAACAGAGAGCCTAAAAAATGAAATAATGTGGGTCATACAGAATTAATGATAGAGGTCTATTCAAGTGGAATCCAAAGAACTGAATGTCTCTACTTAATGTAGAGAAAATAATGCATTTTTCAAATGGGTTCTCAGTGATTAATAAAAAAAAATAATGATGAAGTGCTCTGCAATTAGAATCCACAATATTTATTGTTGAGTACTTAACACATACTATTTTATTTTAACCTCATAGTAGCACATGTAAGATTGATATTATTTTTCTGTCCCATTGTGTGTAAGGGAGCAGGTTAGCTAACTTGTTGGATGGTGCCTACGTAGTAAGTGGCAGACTCTAACCCAGACCTTCTGATTCCAAGTTCATAATTATGTTTCCTCCAGTCTTTACAAAAAGACAGCATTGGCACATTGTTACCCATGCCATCTTGAGAGCCTTTTATTGACACAAGTAATTTTGAATCACTGACACAAGTGACCGATAGGTGGCATCATGGAGCATAATTTACCATCATTAATGTAGTTATTTAGCAGCACTAATATACCTAACTTTGGAAATAAAATCTAAGTTTCAAGTCATGGAAGAATTATTTGAATATAAAGATATTATGTATATATAATACATATAGTACATTAAAAGACCTACTAATATAATAACATATTTCTAGAGTTCTTTTCAATTTCAAAGAACTCCCAGGTGGTAAAGAAGCCACCTGCCAGTGCAGGAGATACAGGTTCACTCTCTGGGTTGGGAAGATCCCCCAAAGAAGGAAATGGTAACCCGCTCCAGCATTCTTGCCTGGGAAATCCTATGGACAGAGGAACCTGGCAGGCTGCAGCCCATGGGGTTGCAAAGAGTCAGACATAACTGAGCAACTGAGCACACACACAATTCAGTTACAAAGCATTTGACTTACACTTTTGATTTGATGTTTACAATTATGCAGTTAAGTTTTTCATTGTCCTTGTTTTTACTGATTTGTCATATTTATGATGACACTAAGGCCTGGAGGACTTGCATTAGTTGCTATAGTCATAATGTCTCGGTCAGGGCTACATATCAGATGCTAGTCTCTTGGCTCCTGTGTAGGCCTGTGTTGCCTCCAGTGTACCATGCTGCGCCTTAATGATGTGCTGAAGGACACTCATTTGAAAGAAGAGGAGACTTTATGCCATTATTTCAGACAACAACAGAGCTCTGAACAAGTAGAAGTTATGGGGAGGCAATTTTGAGGCCATATAAAGAAGACTTGATCTGTCCAACAATGAAATGTGTTGTCTTGTGAAGGAGTGAGGTCTCTTGTCATTGAACTGTTCAAGCTAGAGCTGGATGACCATCTGGGAGGATGCTCTAAGAGAGATTTCTGCATTGTGTGTGTGTGTGTGTGTGTGTGTGTGTGTGGTATTGTTGTCAAGAGAAATGAGAAGGCACTCACAGTTCCTTCCAACTATGAGATTGTGGATCTTTGTTGTTACTTAAGAGAATAAGCTGGTTTAAGGAGTCCTTTGTATCCTTACTGAAGAAAGAGACTGACTGATCAAACTCCCGTCTGTACAGAGTTTTCTGTTTAACAGAGAGTAACCAAATTTATCAGCTTGAAAATCTAGTTTCCAAACAGAACAGCACTTCCCATCTATGTTTATAGACACTCTGCACAACAAAGGTCCCATATTCAAATAAGTTTAAATATGAGCCTTTAATATGTTATTGTCCTTTGTGACTATCGAAGAGAAAGAGAAAATGTGCAGCAATGTCGATTGCATTTTTTATTTTGCCACAGCTGTTCAGAAGCACATTTGTCAGTCTCACCCTGTGGTTCCTAGCCCTGGCTGCACATGAGAATCACCTGGGGAGTTTTTTAAACATACCGATGACCAGGCTCCACCCCAGACCACGAGTCTAAATCTCTAACTATGGGTTCCCAGCATCAGTGTTTTTTAACAGCTGTCCAGATGATTCTTCTGTGAAAACAACATTAAGATGAACTACTCCAGTGTAAGCATAAATTCAGCAAACTCCGGACATTTGCTTTGCCATTTTGGCCACTCTTTGGAACTCAGATAATCCATTCAGAACCAAAACTCGTAAGTTTTAGCTAATGTGGCTAAATTAGTCAAAACTAACGTGGCTAATGTGGCTAGAGGCAGCATCTCACAGTAGTTCACACCACTGCTCTAGAGCCAGAAAGCCTGACTTTTTCCACTTACTAGTTCTGTGACTTTGGGCAGGTTATTTTCATGTCTCTGTACCTCAGTTTCTTAATTTGTAAATGGAGATTACAATGCTACTCATATGATAAAAACTAAGATAAAGACCTGAAAGAAAATAAAAGCTTGACATTTTATGACATTACAATCGTCATCATCATCGTTGTTTTGCTGCTGTTACTAGTAGTAGCTGTAGCAGTAATGCTCCTGGCATAGGAACTCAGCTCCTATTGAGAAAACAGTCTGTTCCGTACAAGGCTGCAAACTGGACTGACCTTACTTGAAAACTAAAGACTCTTTTCAACTACTCTAGCAAGAGTGTACTCCCTCAGATTCAGAACTTTCCAATGAAGTGGAATGTTTTGCATCAAGTTTTTTGCAAGAAGCTGAAGCTTGAGCCAGGCAACCTCCCACAGCTCTCTCCAGCTCTTTATTCTGCATGAAGAATAGGCCAGAGCTCTGCCAGCCAGGAGCCTGGGCTGAAGGGTGGTACTGGGTCCCTGCTGGATAACTGGGAGGGCCATGAAGCACTGTGTATGGCAGGCTGACCTCCTGAATCCTCTGGGTAATCTCCAGTTTCCAACCGCCACCCTACTGAACCGTGGGACCTACGGTCCAGAAAGCATGGTTGCTATTCAATAGGAAGCAGCGGCTCCAAACTCCACATCCGTGGCTAATCGTGCAAAAAAGTAAATACAATTAGGGTGTGTGGGACAGCCTCAGAGAAAAATTAAAGTGCACAATTAGGCCTAGTTTCTGTTTAGTTTTCAGTTGAGGAAATAACTGAGGCGGCTCTGGTCGTTGAGGGTACAGTAGCAAGAGTCCCTGACTCTCTCGGGTTGAGGACAAGTGTAGACATTTCATGGATATTACAGGTTCTCTAGCACACAGTTTCCATCGAGACAGCCTCCAACTGCAATTGTGGAGATTGGTGGAATATTCCTAGGAGGAGCTCAAAGGATTGTAAAGCTGAATAACATCTTTGTCTCGAGAACTTATGTGAGAAACTGTTTTTTTTTTCTCCCTTTTCTCCTATAAGCATTTTGTGGCTCACCATTGCAGACACTGCATATCTTTGTAGCCCACAAAGTCCCCATGTTAATAGTTGTTTGCTGGTTGTGGTCACTTAATTGAAAAAAGCTGGCATGGAGATATTACAGGTCCCAATAGGTCATTTTTGTATCAAGTATGGTGTTATTACCTCTAACTAAACCCCCTCCAAATCCAAATTTATTACAGTTCTTTAAATGCATTAATAACATACAAGAGGATAGACAGAGAGCTGGAGGAAAGATGTGTGTGGCCTCAAATATGCCAGTCATCTACAGTTCTGAGGGTTGCTTGCCATGGCATATTGCCAGTGGTGCATTATAGAATCCCACATGGCCCGGTTCCGTGGGTACTCATTTTGGATTTGCTCTGGGAATGAGGTTAAAGAGGATGCTAGGCAATGGCTGGAGTCCTCTTCCTTGCCTCTCCCAGAGTAGATCCTGAAAGCCTCCATCCCCTCCCACCAATCAGGCAGCTGCCCCAACCTCTCTTGGGGATTGTGGACTCAGCGCAATTGCTGCCTCCCCATGAGTTCCCAGGCATCTAGTTACCCAGTACTACAGAGGCCAGGAAGACTGAACTCCCTGCTGTGACCTGTGCTTGGCCTCCTCAGACCCTAGGGCTCAGGCAAGTGTGGTGGGCATGAATTCAAAGACTCGATAGATAAGGGTTGTGTTTTTCATCAGCTTTCCTGTCATAACTTGCTTTATTTTCTGGGAGAGTCTCTCTCTTAAAAAAAAAAAAACAAACCTTTTCTCACAGAAATTTATATAACACACACAGAAAAAAATAGTGTAGTGGACCCCCATCTCCCAACACCCATCTTTCACAATTACCAACATTTAGCCATTCTTGTTTTCTTTTTCTTCCCTTTCTCTTTTGTTTTCCCAGAGTATTTTAAAGCAAATTCGAGATAGGCTGATTTTAACTGTACATTTTTATTAATAGTATGTAGCTCTAGTACACACAGAACAACTTTTCAAAAACTTCACTGCAATACCCTTATCGCAACTAGCAATTTTAATGATTGCATGCCCTGGCCAGGTTAAGTTTTCCCTAATTGTTTACAAAAGTCTACAAATAACTGGGCAGTTTGAATCAGGATCCAAACAAGATGCACCTGTTGCATTTGACCGACCTAGCCTTAAACCTCTTTCAATCTATTACAGATATTGCTCCTGTTTTTATAGCATTTATTTGTTGAAGAAACCAAACCATTGTCCTGTAAAAATGTCCACGTTATATATTTGACCTGTTGCATCCTCATTGTACTGTTTGATGTGTTCCTCTCTCCTCTGTACTTCCTGTAACTTAGTGGTTAGCTCTGAAGACATGATGAAATTCAGGTTCAGTTGTATCACATCAGGAGGCATAATGACTTTTATTGATGTCAAGATTGATAGTGGATTCAGATATGGCCAGCCTAATTCATCCATTATGAAGTTGTCTATCTACCTGTTAACAGTTACAGTTACTTAATAATCATTATCTATATCCATTAGAGGTTACAAAATGGAGATTCTCAATTCTGCCATTCTTTCTGCATGTATTAGCTATTATTCTATACATTAATAGAAAAACTTATCATTATCAACTATTGGCTCACTCTGAAATACAGTTCATACAAGAGAAGCAGACATAAAAGCCTCTTTCCATTGATTTATCAGTTTTCAGAATACTGAATTGCTCCAGCAACCTCCAAAAGTGACCTGTAAGGTTTGTTTGTTGTTGAATACTATTTAAACACTTAAGATTTTGTCTGTTTCATATGCATCAGTCCACTGTAGTCATACTCTTTTTGATATTCAAAGAACCCATCTTTCATCAATGGGAAACCCTTCTAGATGCCTCTGGTCACCTTTGAATGTAATTCCTCTAGTATTTTCTGGCAGGATAAGGTACCCCAGGCTCCTGGTCTGAATCTGGACTCAGCTGTTTCTACAAGGAATCCTGGTGCCTTTCTATGCGTGTAAAGGCCACAGTCTGGGCACTAGGGGTAGATTCGTTCTTAAAATGATTATATTAGTGTTGGAATGGCAACCCCATCTTCCTGTATATCTCATTATTCCAGCACCTTGGGGTCATCTGGTTCCACCTGGATACTCCCTGCCTCCCACACACTTACAGCAGCCAGTGTTCACCTCTTCTCCTCCTAGACCCGACCTTCTCTCTCAGTCTGTCCATCCTTCCCTTCTAAGTCGGATGCTTCACTCATCTTTGAGCTTCTAAGATGCCAGCATGAAGAACACCTTCCTACTGCTGAAGAATAGTTGTATTCTTTTCACAGACTAATTTTTATTTAATTTGTGAAGAAAGTTAAACCTCCTGTTGCTATCCAAGACTTTGGTAGACAAATCTAGTCTCTTTCTTAACCGAGATGAGCAGTGCTTTGCAACACCTTGGAAATGGTCAGCCCAGTCATCAGGTCAGGGGAGGCTTCATGAAAACAAACAACCCTCAGGTGTGTGTGTTTCCCTGGGACTCACAGATGGGTGCATGTTGAAATTTTTAACTAGAGTTGCTGGGTAATGACGGAGAAGGCAATGGCACCCCACTCCAGTACTCTTGCCTGGAAAATGCCATGGACGGAGGAGCCTGGTAGGCTGTAGTCCATGGGGTCGCTAAGAGTCAGACATGACTGAGCGACTTCACTTCACTTTTCCTGTTCATGCACTGGAGAAGGAAATGGCAACCCACTCCAGTATTCTTGCCTGGAGAATCCCAGGGATGGCGGAGCCTGGTGGGCTGCCGTCTATGGGGTCGCAGAGTCGGACACGACTGAAGCGACTTAGCAGCAGCAGCAGCTGGGTAATGAAAAAGTGTTGAGAAGTTAGTTTATCAGAAGCATTTTTCCACATACTACTGGGTATGTCCACATACCCTTTCGAACATAAGATGAAAACTAGGGTCCTTTTCGCTAGAAAAATGCACATACACATAAAATTTTATAGACAATTTCATGGTCTTCAAGGCCTTCAGACTATCTTGGAGTTGAATTTATTTTCACAGACTAGGTCCTGCTTTGACTGGCTTGTTGGAGGCTACAGGATACGGAGGTGGAGCACGAGTCTGGACAGAAAAGCACAAAACGGGAATCAGGGTGCAGGCTTTCAGTTGCTTCACTGAACATTTTTCATTCTTTGGTCTAGAGCTACTCCTGGTGCCAGTCCATGAACTGTATACTGTTATTCTATGATGTTGTAAGTGTAACAATCGAGAGTAAGCATTTAAAAATATAGTGATTTCCCCTTGCCACAACATCCAAACACATGGTCGGTCAACTGGTCTCATTGAACAGGGCATAAACCATTTTGGATGCTGTTGAGTACACTTTAGGTAAGTTGCATGAGGCTTGTCACATTAATAGGACTCCATAAGGAAACAGCAACCCCCTCCAGTGTTCTTGCCTGGAGAATTCCCATGGGCAGAGGAGCCTGGTAGGCTATATAGTCCATGGTGTCACAAAGAGTCAGACACAACTGAACGACAAAGTACCTATTAGTCCTCAAAAGTTTGGAAATGAAACATCCAAGCAAAAAGTGGTCCTTCATCTAAGATAGTGAGAGGCATCAGCAGTAAAACCCAAAATGGCTTTGCTCAGCCTGCTCTTGTGTTGTTTGAACCTGTCTTCCTCCAGCATCTGCCTCCATCGAGCTTACCTAGAACAAGGCACACAGTAGGCCCTCATTAGATGTTGCTGAAAGAAGACAGAGCACAGCCAAACTGCTCTTCCAAAAGAGAAGCTGCATTCTTTCCCTAATGACACCCTGCATAAAAGAATTCTCATGATGCGTAAGGAGTCAAAGTTGTATACATGAAGAAAACATGATAGGAAATAAATTATAAGCCGTCATTCTTCATGAATACCTCCTAGCACATGGGACAGGGAGAGGAGCATTAAGTAGCTGGTCCTCATTGTGGAAGTCATGAGCTTTTGGATGGTTTGTATTTCAGTATATAGACTGTACGAATCAGCAAGTCAGTGCAGCAGATGTTGTCCATTCTCAAGGCAGAAAAACTCTTGTGCAGTAGAGTGGTCTCAAGCTTAATAATACTAACAGCAGAAAGAAAATTAATCTTCATGAGAAGATTTTATAAATGGAAGGAAAAATGATACAGTAGTATCTTTTTTTACCCTCCTCTCATATCTTTCTACCTTCCCTGAGGATCCAGGGTTATTAAAAGTCCACTTTTTGAAGGAAGCCAAAATCTCGGTTTTAAAAAGTGGGCTTCTGAAAGCTCACCTTTAGCTCTCAAGACTCCTGGAAGCCTGAGGACCGACCGACCTCAACAGGACCCTGCCCTCCCCTACTTCCACCTTCCCCCCATTCTCTGGCCCCAGTAAAGCCCACCCCACACTCCCAGCGTGCCTTGCAGCTGCCCTGATGCTGTGCAGCGCATCTGTGACACAAACGGGCTGCTGAGGGGACAGTGTGGCTCCAAGTCACCAGTTGTCTCAGAGAGAAAGGGATTTAACTCAGGACAACTTCTCAGATTCTTGGAGGCAGTCCCTGCTTAAGCCTTTCTTCCACCCTCTCTTCCTCCCTCCCTTGATTCCTTCTTTGTTTCTTTCTCCCTCTTCTCTTTCTTTCGTCTATTTTAACGTCTATTTTAAATTGAGTAGAATCAGAAATATTATCTACCAATAGCAAAAGAAGAAGAAATATTGAGAACGCCTCACACAGCTGATGAAATCAGCAGTAGATGGTGTAGGGGGGGCGGCCCGTGTGGCAGAATGACACCCGTTTTATGTTTATCCACAACTGTTAAATAAACTAGAAATTCCTGGGAATAATTTTGCTTTTTAACATCCTTTCAGAATAACACAGGCTGTTTGCTCCATCTCATGAAAAGAAAGACTGAAATAAAATAAAATAAATTGCTTTCTTTACCATGCACGGGGCACTAAGGGGATAAAGGAGCCTTCCATAGTATATGGGCCCAGAAAACACACAATTGCTAAAGTCTGATATGACCTTTGTCTCCACAAATAAAAAGACTGATAACCCCAGGTGTCACCACCACATTTTTTAAACACATATATCACAAAGGGCTCAACTTAGTGACTCTTTTCAAGTACAAATTAATTTCCTGAAATAGAAAAAAAGAAATAGAATCACACCATGTACGTGCAAAGAGAGGGAGAATTGGGGGAAAGTGGGGCCTTGGTTATCCCTAGTGTTCTCCATCAATACCTATCAATAACCATTCCCTGCACCAATGCCCTGACTCTTCTATGGGAGTTTTATGGTTACTGATAGTATCATAATTATGGTAACCAGTTGTAGAGCACGTCTATGTACCAGGCATGGGCTAAGCCCTTTTTATTAGTGGATTTTTAAAAACCTTCTACAATAGCCCTAAGAGATAAGTGTTTTTATTATTCCACCTTATGAGTAAGGAAACAACTTACTCAGATCATGTCTCTCCTAAGTGGCCAAGCTAGTCTGGGAACTGGCTCTAACCTATCAGCTTTACTGGCGTTTAAAGGTTGGTTGGTTGGTTGGTTTGTGCTTTTGTCTTGAAAGTTTAAAAGGAGAGGCTCTTTGGCTTCTTGGCTATAAGGGTTCGAAACCACTTTTTATCCTCAAACTCACATAAGCCATCAGAGAGAAAAGAAACTGGCCCCAGTACTATCACTGAAAGGTAATAATTAATGAAAAAGGTGTCATTTAAAGAGGTCAGTGACTCAAAGCGTATGTTTCTCTTGGATTAACTTTTCTAACACTCTTTAAATAATGTGTTGATATCAGCACAGACCAAAAAGAATGCAAACAGACCTGAACAGTTTAAATCTCTGGGAAGAAAAATATGAAAATAAAGCTGTTCTCGTAGCCTTAAACAACTGCTTACACTTCTTTTTCTGCGATAATAATTGTGATAATTACCACTTATTGTGGGGCTTTTTTTTTTATGCCAATCAGTGTGCTTATCTTTAATCCTCAAAGACTGGAATTGTCTTAGTTTTACAATTGAAGAGGTTCTATCGCTATATAGAATCTTAGGAAGACTTTCCCTCCATGAAATTGAGTGTATTCAAAATACACAACAGGGAAATTCCCTGGCAGTCCAGTGGTTAGGAGTCCAAGCTTCCACCACTGGGATTCCACTGCTGGGAGTCCAGGGTTCAATCCCTGGTTGGGGAACTAAGATCCATCAAGCCACGGGGTGCAGCCCAAAATGAAACAAACAAAACACAAAATACACAACAGACATTTCAGGAAAAACAGCACAAATTGATGCACACTTCCAAGGGACCTATACAAAAATACCCTCTAACAATGGGGGAGCAGCACCCCTGGGGTGTGGTAGGTTGTCATTGATGGGGATGCCATCAATGAAGTTGAGACACAGTTCACACCCCATTTGAAAATTGGCTAATCGTGGGCTGGACACCCTTGGTGTAACCTCTAAAGTATTCTCTCAAACACTTGGAGAGGGGACTTAATAGATTCTCAGTGCTGCAAAGGTACTGCCAAGGGTCATTCCTGGCTATCATTCTGGAGAGTTCTTCCAACCCTCTTTGTGGGTAGCAAACCTGATATTCCCCAGAAACTTCACGGGCCAAAGGTTGGGCACACTGGCCTCTAACCCAGGAACCCCACCATCTGGATGTCTCTCCCCAGCAGCATTGCCTGGGATGAATTATGTAACTTCTCTGGACCTAGGTCTCACCACCATAGTTCTCAGCAACAGGGCATGAAAGTAACGCTGGCCATTTGTATAAATGGCACCCGCTCCTTAGAAATAAAGTGTTAGCACTCAATCATGTCCAACTCTTTGTGATCCCATGAACTGTAGCCCAGCCAGGGTCCTCTGTCCATAGAGTTCTCCAGGCAAGAACACTGGAGTGGGTTATCATTTCCTTCTCTAAAGAAGATCCCATGAACTAGCTCAGTTATTTTGAAGGTGGAAATGGACTTGGTACAGGAGAGAGAGTACAGCTGCAGGTAAACCATAGGTTTTTTTTCCGTTCTGTGACCCTTGTTTCCCTGCAAAGACTTTACTAGAACTTAAGTTTTTTGTTTCTACTTCTGAGAAGGCTTCTCTTGGAGTTTATTGATAATTCCTCCCTCACACCTTTGTAAAACAGAGATTGGGCCCTGCCAATTGATAGCCACGTTGCGGCTTGAACCATCTGTCCAAAGAGAAACTATAAGAGGTACCTTTAAATTCATTTAGAGTCAGGGCTGGTGCAGAGCCGGCATGCCTGGGTCTCTTCCTGCCAGTCCACCAACACGGTGGAGCCCCTGTGACAGGTGACCTGTTGACGTTGGCAGTTCATTTCTTATCAGTCTCTTAGGCTAAGCATTTCTCCTTCCCGTTGGTCACACCCTATACCTTTAGGATTTTCTTAAACATCTCCCTCTTTTTCCTCCATGTTCTCTCTTTCCTCCATGTTCTCTCTTCCCTCTTTTTCCTCCTTTCTTTTTCTCTCCTCCTTTCTCTCTCTTGCCCTTCCCACTTTTTGCCTCAGCATTTTACTCAAGCACTATGTCAATAAATCCAGCAAGTGACCATGAAAAGACCAATTCCAACTGCAAAATGGCAGCTCTGCCTCAGCTTGGAAAACACCAGGGAAAACGAACTAAGTCATCAAAGACTTCAGAAGAAATACTAGGAAGATGGGATTTCACATGAGACGTATTTTACAATGAAAATTCTGCTATAAAAAAGAATCTTTAAAAATTTTTTTTCCCTGATATAGTCTGAATAATGTATACCAAATGCCAAGAAATTATATGTAATTAGTCTGTGTAATGTATAATTTCCATTTGATTACATATATTAAAGTGATTAAGCAACTTCAGTTTTTCACTAGTAAATATCTGCCTTCTTTGTTCCACTCTGGGTCTGTAATGACTGTTTGCATCAAGTGTAGGACTCGTTCAGAACCCATGGGAGCAAAGATTTGAATGTTAACCCAACTCTGTTGACTGATGTCTGTGAATCTGGGAGACAACATGAAGCTAGCTCTTTAGGAGGAAAAAAACTGAAGAGAGATTTACATCCCATCTAAAACCATTATGTAATTTTTGTATGGCTTCCAGTAAGAAAATTGAGCAAAACGGCACGGATGGAAAGCTTTATTTGAGAGAAGTTATTCAGCAAAGTATGTGACATCATCAATACTTTTAATTTTTTACTTAGAATAAAATAAAATTTTTTACATTTCAGTTTTTAATTAATGACTGCTATTTACTTCTTGTACTGTCCTTCTATATGTTTATTACCACACATTTATAGCAGTTTTTCTTTTTCCAATTAGAGGATAGATTTCATCCTTTATCTTTGCAAGTAGCTGATCCAAGACATTTTTATGTAAATGGATTAATTAATTGGTAGCCTTCATTTGAAACTTAAAAAGAATGTAATCCTTTTTGAGAGGCATTAACTGTTTTTTTCATAAACAATTCTTAAGCACCTTGTCACACAATTAGAAATTGGTTGACAGCAGTAATCATAATATAATGCATTACCCCTTACCACATCACCTTTTTTTCAAGGTGATTAAAAGAATACATTCATTAAAAGGCTGTGTAGCAACTTCACTTGTAAAAATCATGTTTGGGGAAAACTTAAGGGAATGTATTGACGAAACTTTTGAACAAATGACATCACAAGTGCAATTTCCTATACAGCCTTTGTGAGCAGGCATCTAGCTACAAAAATGTACTGAATTTGGGGGAAGGCAGCTACACCTGGATTTCTTTGAGAGCCCTTAAGCCCCGCTGCCTTCCAGCCCTATGATTTATGCAAATCAGAAAGCTCTGGCGGTCTCCACTTCCTGGCGGGGCCAGCATAATCCACTTCCTTTGGGTTCATGTGACCATGCAAATTTGAGCCCTCCTGAATAGTCCCAGAGGGGCTGTGCCTCTCATTATTCCTGCCCCATTCTCCGAGCAGTGCAAGCATTCAGACGATGAATGGACAAGGGTTTAATTACTCACCACATCTGTCAGATCAGATTCAACTTGAGAATGAAGAGAATCCCAGACAAGCCCGGTCATTTCTTTGCAGTGTTCTTCATGGCCGAGGTCATCCAGCTTGTCTTCTAGGGAATATTTTCCACTCCTGGTTTCATGACCCTTCTGGAAAACAAGGACTGCAGCTTTTGGAGATCCATTACTGGGCCTTTCACATTGTGTGTGGCCTTTACAAATGTTAATTAATCTTCCCGATGATGCACTGAGCCTCAGGGAGCCCTTTATTCCCCCCGGGGCTACTGATGACCAATATGAATGCCAGAAAGTTTTCCTTACTGTTTCCTGACCTACATGCTTCTCTCTCTGTGTGCTCTGCTTCCTCCCCCTCCCCCCAAATATGTCTCTCTCATGACAGATTGACTCTTCACATTACCAGGTCAGCCAGAGTTTGACATAGTAAAGGCAGATGGTCCGAGTAGAGGATATACCTAAGGAATAAGGTTCTTGCAAATTAGACACTCTCAGAGTCAGCAGCCCAGGCCTTCCAAGGAAAATATGCATGATCAGAGGTGGGAAGGAGGGTGTCCACTGGGAACCAAAGCAACGATTGCCCTCAATGAATGGGCACTAGCATTTCCTCCTTCTCTGTGTTCCTACGCTTTGGATTTAAGAGGAGGTTCTGGGCATGTGCAACTCTGGAATATAAGGTTCCATGGATTGCCATGATGTTTGGCAAATTTTGTTTTTGTTTTATTTTTCCTTCTATCTTTTTTTTCAATTGAAGTAGAATTCACAGAAGATAAAGTTAACCATTTTCAAGAGCATCATTCAGCGTCATTCTGCACATTGGACACTGTGCAACCCTCACCTCTTCTAGTCCTGAACATTTTCATCAAAACCAAATCCCTGTACCCATTAAGTAGTCACTCCCCATTCCCCCTAGCCTCTGTCTCTGTGGATTTACCTACTCTGGACATCTCACAGAAATAGAAGCATACAATATGTGACCTTTTATGGCTGACCTCCTTCATTTCTCATAATGTGTTTGAGGTTTGCCATAGTGTTTTACTGTGGCACTTTCTGAATGTGTGTGTTTATCATTCTCACCCCATCAGAATTATGCTTCACATGTTCTCTGTCTTGGATCAGAGGGTGAGCAAATAAGGAAGTCTCAGAGTCGGTTGGACGCACCCTCTTCTCTCACTCCCATAGTCTTTAGGAATGCTCCTTAGGTTCTGTGGATCGTACCCCTGAAACACCTCAGATCACTTGTCGTTTATGCTCTTACTGCTCCTGCCCCTCTTCTCAGACCACTCACTCCCCAGTTGGACTTTCTCAAGCACAGATCCGCCTGATCCTGTCACTGCCCAGTGTTCTTCACAGGCTCCTCCCCACCTTCAGAACAGGGTTCAAGCTCCTTCCCGTGCTGTCTGTCCCAGGCTCCCCTCCCTCTGCCCTCATCCCCACCCCTTCCTGATACACCACATCTACCCAACCACGTTAGACTGCCTCAGTCTCTGACCAGGGTGCACACTCCCTCTTCCGTGCCTTTCTGTGTCCCGGTCCCCCTCCCTAAAATGTCCTCCTCCCCACCCCCACCCCCACTGCAGAAATCCATCCCTCCTTGCTTTATTGCATTTTACCTTCTCACCTTCCCTGATCTTCAAGTCAGAATGAATTCCTCCTTTCTAATCCCATGGCTTTTTACTTATCATAATACTTGTCACAGCCAGTCTTTAATAAAGATTCTTTCTTTTTAAAGCTCTGTCCTTTTCCACTAAACTCTGATCTTTGTGAAGGCAGAAATCTTCTCTTATTTGGTAGTAACTCTGGCACCAACTGGGCTTCCCTTGTGGTTCAGCCGGTAAAGAATCTGCCTGCAATGTAGGAGACCTGGGTTCCGTACTGGGCTGGGAAGATCCCCTGGGGAAGGGAATGCCAACCCACTCCAGTATTCTTATCTCAAAAATTCCATGGAGAGAGGAGCCTGGCAGGCTGCAGTCCAGGGGGTCACAGAGTCAGACATGACTGAACAACTAACACTAGCACCAACTACTGTGTTGGTGTTCAATATTTTATTGAATGATTTGAATTTTCTTCTCCACAGAAGAAAGTATGGGCCTGTAAGGAGCCCCCAGTCATGGAGAGAACCAGTCTGATGCAAAGTAACAAGGACTAACATTTAAAATTATTTTCCTCTTCTATTGAATTCAGAGTTACAATAGTTTACCAGTTTCAATTAGCAGAAAATGCAACTTTGCTTTTTTTTTCCTCCTCAGATTATGTTCTTCATTACAGATCTCATGAGTTTTATACATAGTTGCCAAAAATCTTTTTGACAAATTGCACAGGATGCATTTTGGGATTGTGTGATAGAACTGATTGAATTTAGGCCAAGTTCTGTACCTTGATATCTCTCAAAACAAAAATACAGATGTAAGGCTACTCAAAAATGTATCCATTTATTTTTATCCCAGCCCTCCAAATTCATTGTCTTTAAGAATAATCAATTGGATTCTTTTAAAATTAAATGCCAAGTAAATGATGCAAATAAAACAATTTTGTTTGCTGAGAAGTAATTGAAAATCTGCAACTAATTACAAATTGGCAAGCTCTGAACCCCAAATAGCTGAAACCCTTGCTGATACATTGTTTACAGCTGGGTTCAAAACTGGCTTCCTTTCACCAGCCATCCACAAGTTATTAATCAATACGTTGCCAAGTTCTATACCTCACCTTCAAAAAATGGTCATAAACATTTAATTTTCAATATGGGCTTCATAAATAAAGCTTTTAAAAACTAGCAGAGGAGGTATAATTGGTTAGAACACAGAAAGCCTGTTCTCGCGTTAACGTGAGCTGGCTTTGGGTTTACATACCCTGGTTCTCCCTTGTTAACGTGAGCTGGCTTGGGGTTTACATACCCTGGTTCTTCCTTGACTGTTCAGGAATCCTCCAACTCAGTTGAAATTAATATTCTGCCAGTCTGGTCATTGAGTCCCCTATAGCACTCCACTGATCCATTACAAGACCTTTTTAATTGAAATTCTGGAGAAAAGCAACGTGTTTATGGCCCACAGAGAAACAGGGATCAACTAATTTGAATTGCTATTTCTACAAGCAGGTAAAGCTGAATTTACAAGTGACTCTATTCTGAGTGGTGGTTTAAATACACACACACACACACACATTCTGATGCTTCCATACCTCAGACTCCATCTCCTACTGTTCTTTCTCTCTCACCTGACCTACATTCACTCTTGTGCAATCTCTGACTTTGCTGTTCTGTTCTGGAATGTTTTTCCTCTAAATAGTCACTCGGATGGCCCCTTCTTTTTTTTTTTCAGGTTTCAGGTTTCAGGTTAATGTCAGTCCTCAAAAAGGCTTTCCCTATCCACCTTACCTAGTGTCTTGTACTTTATTCTCTGTCTTCATTTATTTACTTGATTATTGTGAGTTGTCTCTGTTAGATTGTAAGCTCTGCAAAGACAGACCCGTTGTTTATCTAGTCCACTACTCCAACCTTGGTCCCTAAAATAGTGCCTCACACGTGATAAGTTCTCCGTAAGTATTGGATGGATGGATGGGTGGGTGGAGAGTTCAGGCGAATGGATAAATGGGTGGGTGGGTAGATGAATGGATGACTAGATTAGAGGGGGAATGAAAGAATAGTTATGTTGGTTGGAACAAGCAGCAGAGTTAAGACAATTTGAATGCTAGGAAGGACATGACTCTAAAAGCTTCATCAAAACCTCTTCTAAATTCCAAGCTTAGAAACTTCTTTCCAAACCTGGGGTGCATTCAGAGGTTAGAGATGGTAAGAAATACTACATAACAGATTCTGTTCAACTTTCACAGGGGCTGTTCTATAGAAAAATCATTAGACCTATCTCTGTGGCCCCAAAAGCTTGATCCAGGACGTGTGGGTGGAGGCTACCAGGAGTATATTGTGGATTAAAATGAGAGAGCTTTCTCACTGAGAGAGCTGCCCTGAATGGCAAATGAGTAGTAAGATGATGTTGGTGGAAGGATTGATACACACAGTGTCTGACTGCTTAGTAAGGATGCTTATCACAGAGGCACCGGATGTGCTGTGGTTCTGAACAACTCGTCTGGGCTCTTATTACTCTGAAGCTCTATGGTTCTATAATGATCAAAGGAGAGGCCTGGTCAATAGTTGACAATTAATTTTTAAAAGGAGAGATTCCAGTGAGATTTGGATTTTTCATTTTGTCCCATAAGGAGATAACTTTAAAAATGATTTAAAAATGAACCAAAAGAAAATGTTCCTAGTAAAATAATAAGGCTGAATTCTGAAAGTCTATTCAGCATCTTCCGTTCCCTGGGATGCCCGGGACAGGGCATGCAGTATTTTCGGTACATTGAGAGCGAGGAGCCTGCATTCTCAGGGGGTGGCAGGGGCGGCCTGTAAGGTCTTAATCCAGGTCTGTGATCTTGAGGCAAAGCCTCCATGTGTGAAGCGCAGGGGTGCCTCCAAAATAGAACAAGAGCACTCCATCCATGTGAAGATGACTGTCAAGGTCACTGAGACCTACAGTGATCTGGCAATTAAAGCTGTCTGTGGCTGTCTTACCTTTCAGGATATACTTCCAGAGATCAAAAAAAAAAAATTTTTTTTTTCCATAAACTGATGATTTTCTGTTGCTGAGTCATTCTTCTTGCAGTTCCTTTTGCTTTTCCTATTTATTGTTGGTTTGATACCTGAGCCGTAACATTGTTGCCTTCTAGCGGATGTAAGGGAGAGAGCCGAAGATGCAGGTCTGTGCCACGGTGGGCAGATCTAGGCATGGCCATGAGGCCCCCTCCTGCAAGTCCACAGACGTCCAGAGATCAAGAGGAATGTTCTGTTGGGTTAATGAAGTTTGGGTTTGTCATCACCACCCAGTTGCTTGCCTTGCCAATTCCTGGGGTGCATGGGATACTGAGAATGGAGTACGGGAAAGGAGTTTAGATTTCTCACTTGATTGCTAGCCAGGTTGATTCACTGTCCTACACCGGAGGCTCAGTCGGGACACGTGTAAAATGGAGTGATCACTGGCAGAGTATCCAGGATGTTCTCAAGGTAGGGCTCACTCACCTTCTCTGGGGAGCTCTCTCAAGCCCTCAGGCAGAATAGTCATTCTTCCCTCCGGGCCTCCTCACTGTCCTCCGTCTCCCCTTCATCAGTTCGTGATATAAATTATTCTGTGCCAGCTTGGCTCTCCTCTAAAGCCATGAGATCTTTGAGGGCAGGCATTGTGTTTCCTTTTCTCTTTATATCTCCAGAGTGCAGTGCCCTTCCTGGCACATAATAGATCCTCAATGAATGCCTGATATATTGGGGGAAAAAAATGACTAGCTACCTGAAATATTAAAGGTATTCATATTTTGTGGGTAGAGAGTAATAAAGACATGCAAAGTTCAATGTGAAACTCATCTTGCCTCCCCAATGCAACCTGATTAATAGCGACAGTTTTCTTCCTCTCTTAAGTCACCTGAACCTTAATGACTATTTTCTTACAAGGTTGTTGAGTTTACAAGATGACAGGACTGTGTTTACCTTGGACTTGGGGCTGTCCTCTATTAAGAAGCTTTCAGCAGAGCCTGGGAATCAAGTTATGGCGTCACAGGCACAAAGCCAGTGGGGAGACCCTGGGGGTGGGAGTGGGGAACCCTCCTGAATAAGAAATGCTTTGTCATCTGGCTGCTGAGTCTTATGGACTTGACCTAGTGGACTTGAGCTAGTGACCTAGCTGAGTGATCCCCCAGTGAGGCCTCAACATATCCCAAGACCTGGACATGCTCTGAACAGGCTCTGGACTCCCAGTGATGCACACAGCCCTTCAGGGTCAGGGGTCACTGTTGCTGCCAGGCCAGCAGAACAGGTGGAATGTTGCACAGCTGCTCCTCTGGTTGCATCTCCCAACACCTCCCTATCCCACGATGATCGGTCGTTGGCATGCTATTTCTGCCACCTTGTCATCTCAATGGCTTGTCTGGGGTCTCAGTGGCTCTGAGTGTGGAGAGCCTGTCCCCAGCCCTTTTTTCTCAGGACAAGTTCGACTTTGCTTCCTCTGCCGTTATCAGACTCCTTGTTTCCAAAACTGTTACTCAGCTACTTGGGAAGTTGAACTCAATTTCTCCCTCCTGACATCCTCCCAGCTGAGAGTAATAAGAAAAGCAGTTGATCGCGGTGAGGTGTCCATCTTTTCCATTCTCTCCCATCTACCATGACTTACAGGGATAAGCCCAGGAAATTTTGTCAGCTGCGTTTCATACTGCTTATTGGTCATCTGGCCATCTCTGCTTCGAGCCTAGCTTAAAGAAACATATGGCCCCAGATTCTTCCACGCTACAGATATGGAACTTTCCCATGTTAAGAGAGCTAAAGATGAAATATGGTTTTCTGTACCTCTTTTCATTGACCGTCAAAATAACAAGTGATGTCTTGTCTTTCAACAGAGACACTCTTTTTACTCAGTTATTCAATGAAGAATGTGCCGTTGTCTTTGCTGTCGATTTTTATTTTATTTGTAAATTGTGCGTGCTGCATGCTACGGAATACTGAGAAGCCATACACCCTGGCTTGTTAGCTGACACACAGTATGTGTGATTACAAATTGTTTGAATAACAGTGGACTATTGAACTGCCATCCAGATGTGTGTGGAGTTAACTGTGGGAATGTCCACAAAGGAGGATTATCTTTCTGGTTGCTGGGTCCAAGCCCCCTAGAAAGTGGAAACATAAGCGTGGAAGCTACTCACATAGAACATTAGCTACAAATGGCTCTTCAGAGGCAAAATTAATCATATTTTAAAAATTGCACATTGGAGTTAAGACCGAATTTGTTCTCCGAAAGTAAATCAGGCAAAGAAAGTGCCAAACAACAAAAGAAGTTGTGGCTTAGAACGGCTTTGTAAGTGGTTTAGTCATTTTCTGTTTCTCCATATCTACAAAATTCAGAATGTTGTAGTCTCAAAATAAACCATGACTGTCCTAAGTCTCTGAGCTGACGTCTTGTCTGCTTTGTCTGTGTTTCTGCACTTCCTTCCATCTCGTCTGCTGCAGAGGACACCACATCATACAGTGGCTGGCATTCGTAGTACTGGCCAGGGGAAAACAAAACAGAAATCCCATGTGAACATTTCCTTTAAAATATCTGAACCACAGTGAGATACTGCTTCACACACATAGGATGGCTAAAATAGGAAAGACAGTAACAAATGTCGATGAAGATGTGGAGACATCAAAACCCTTACCCACTGCTTATGAGAAAGTAAAACGGCATAGCCACTTTGTCAAACAGTTGGATAGTTCCTTAAAATGTTCAACATGGAGCTGCCATACCACCCAACGTTTCCACTTCTAGGTATGTGTATCCAAGAGGAATGATGATGCACGTTCACATTAAAACTTGTACGTGAATGTTCAGAGCAGCATTGTTCAGAATAGCCAAACAGCAGAAACAACCCAATGTCCATCAACTGATGAATGGATAAGTAAAATGCAGTATATTATTTGGTCATAAAAAGGAATGAAATACTAATACAACCTGGATGAACCTTGAAAACATGCTCAGTGAAAGAAGCCAGACACAAAAGACTGTATTATATGAATCCATTTGTATGAAATGTCCAAAATAGGCAGATCTATAGAGACAGAAGGTAGATTAGTGGTTGCCTAGAGCTGGAGAGGTTGAACAGAAATGGAGGGTGACTGCTAATGGGTATGGGGTTCCTTTTTGGAGTGATGAAAATTTTCTAAAATTGATTGTGATGATGATTGTACAACATGGTAAATATTCTAAAACACCATTGAATTTTATGCTTTAAATGGGTAAATTGCACAGTATATGAATTATACCTCAATTATGCTGTTTAAAAATGAAGGCAAAGTAAAGATAGTTTCAAGTAAAAAATTTTTAAGGTATTTCAAGAGGATTTTTTTTTTTTTTTTTAGTGAATCATGCCTCAAATTAGGATGTCTTCAAAAACCACATATCTGGACTTTTTTGGCAGTATGAAAAGAAGAGGAAATGGTTTTAAATTTAGTAGTTTATGTCGTTTTTCCCCCCCTGGAATGAAAGATCTGTTACTTGTTCAGCAGTGTCAATGCTTTCTATCTCTACTTGGAATCTACAGCAGTAAGCTGGCATCCAGCCATCAAATACCTAGATCTAGTTTGTGCGATAAAACTCCCTTTAGCAATGCATATTGAAATATATCATTCTGAACCTATTTTAAATTCTGTAGCAAGCAAGTCAAAAAATTTTTTTTAAATCATGAAACATCATCCAAGTCAGGAGACAAAGAAATGAATAGGAAGTCCTCTCTAGATTTTGTTCGCACTCCACTTTCTATAGTTAAAGAAAAATGTGGAATTTCCTGCAGAGTGATTAATAGGCCAGTGTGGTGACATACAGGAACTCTGAGCTTGACCTTGCAGGTAAAGGCTAACTGGTATGTTAAGTTGATTACACAATTTCCTCTAAATAAGTTGACAAGTGGTTTGCAGTTGCCTTGACTTTTGCCCTTATAAATGCACACTTATAAATGACTTGCTTTTTCAGCTAAAGCAATCCTTATTTTAGATGTGACATGTGTTAAGTAAACACCATGATAGGGAACTCCAGCTTCCCAGCCTTCATAGTCAGGTCAGATTAGCAGAGTTGCTCGGGGACATGAGTTGGGGCAGCCTGAAACGTGGCTTTGAGATATGGCTGTATTCATAGGGCATGAGAAACCCAGAACTAGCTTCCTCCTTCTAATATGCTGAAGTAGACTGGTGGATTTGATAAGATGATTCCACATATGGCTTGAAATATTCCAGGAGTAGAGGCTGCTAAATGGTTTGCAGTAAATGACAGTAGGTTTATCTCTAGTGTTTTGTACAGGTCTCCTTTTAGGATCTCAAGTCTGTAAGAAAATACAGCCTCTGGTTTTTTGTCAGAAATGTCATGGAGAAAAGGTTTCTGGTCAGCATTTCTGTTCTATGATCATTTTCACAGGAAGAAAATGTGGTCTTTGTATAGTCAAGAGGATATAATTTATTGAGATATTTTTATTTACAGATATACTACTTCTTTCTACTTAAAGGGAAAGTTACAAAAAGTTACTGTAAGAGAACAGGAAATGTTGCTTCAGATGAGAAATCAAAATGCTGCTTAGGAAAATAATTGGTTATTTGTAGATTTATAAGTCAAGCACCTTTATTGAACTTAATATATCCTGATTTGATAAGTGAAAAGAGCTTTGCTAGCATTGTTGATTTAGCTGGAATCTATTTGTGTGTGCGTGTGTGCATGTGTGTGTGTGTGTGTATGTGTGTGTGTCTTCCTGAATGAGTTAAACATTTGGAAAATGAATTGATTTTTATTTGAATATACAAAGATAATACCATTTAAGCTTTCCAGGTCTAGAATATGACAAGCCTTGAGCTCATCTGGAAAACAGAACGTTATTAGGACTCAAAGGTTAAATTTACCATCCCACCATTAAATCCATGAATGTTCCTCTAAAACAATGTGCAGACCCGTTATAAATCATCTTCTCTCACATTAACTCTTACATAAGATGAAACTCGCCAGCCTGAAATGTTTACTACTTGCCACAGATGACTAACTTAGAAATCTTTTTATTTCATTATTTCATCCAGTCATCCATAAGTATTTGTAAGAAGGATTGCCATCCACCTTCTGGCTGGGTGTGTGCTTATGCAAAGGACTGGGGCCAATCTGACCTGCCACGTGGCTTCTCCTTGAAAGCTGTCAATACTCAGTAACCATGAGCTATTAATAACAGCATCCTCAATGCATATTTCTAAGCCATGTCACTTCCGCCTAAGCTGGCCAGTGCCCTGTTGATGTACCCATGAGGCAAGATGAGGTTTTCCACACTCAACCCTCTCTGCTTGTGGAAAGTTAGGATCTCCTGAGGTTTGGCTTTCAACTCTGCATGGCAAATGCAAGAGTCATGAATTTCCCACCACAGTGGACGAGTCAAAGAAGTTTCTGCTGCATCTCAGTTTTATCTCTCAAGAGAGTATCCTTTAGGGACTTCCCTGGAGATCCAGTGGTTGGGACTTTGACTCCCAATGCAGGAGGTACGGGTTTGATCCCTGGTCAGGGAGCTACGATCCCACAAAACTTTTCCTAAGTTTTGGTCAAAGAGCCAAAACTTAAGGAAAAAAAAAAAAAAGCAGAAGCAGTATTATAACAAATTCAATAATGATTTTAAAAATAGTTCATATCAAAAAAAATCTTTAAAAAAGAGAGTATCCTTTAAAATAAAGGATAAAGGATAAATACTTTTGTTAAATACATTTTAAAATATTTCAAATTTTATTTCAAATATTTCAGAAACAAAAAAAAGACATAATAAATGATCACCCTTCATAATAAATGAGCATGCTTGTTCCCAGCACAACCTTAAGAATTAATATTTAACAAATACAGATGAAGCCCCTGTTCCACCTCAGAAGTTTATAAGACCAGGTATGCAGTGCCTTGAAGAAGCCCAGTTGAAATATTGGGAGCTGTCCTGTGATAGCAAGAGAGATAACAAGCTTCTGGAGGGAAAAAAAAATGCACCTTTCTCTTATTGGTTTGAATTTTTTATATTCCAAATAGTTCAGTTCAGTCACTCAGTTGTGTCTGACTCTTTGTGACCCCATGAACCGCAGCACGCCAGGCCTCCCTGTCCATCACCAACTCCCAGAGTCCACCCAAACCCATGTCCATTGAGTCAGTGATGCCATCCAGCCATCTCATCCTCTGTCATCCCCTTCTCCTCCTGCCCTCAACCTTTCCCAGCATCAGGGTCTTTTCCAATGAGTCGGCTCTTTGTATCAGGTGGCCAAAGTATTGGAGTTTCAGCTTCAACATCAGTCCTTCCAATGAACACCCAGGACTGATCTCCTTTAGGATGGACTGGTTGGATCTCCTTGCAATCCAGGGGACTCTCAAGAGTATTCTCCAACATCACAGTTCAAAAGCATCAATTCTTCTGCCCTCAGCTTTCTATCCAAATACTTAAACCATAAGAAATTGCCGATATTCCATTATTTTCAAACCTCAAAGGTGACAGTTTTATATGGTTAGCCTCAGAGCAGAGAGACAGATATCCATTGCACGTTACAAGAAGAAACCAAAATCTAGGTCATATCTTCTCTTGCCTAGATCATTAGCTTGGACCCAGAATTGGCTTCCTTGCTTTTATTCTCGTATGTACACGCTCTGTCACTTCAGTCGCATCCAGTTCTTTGTGACCCCGTGGACTAGCCCACCAGGCTCCTCTGTCCATGGGATTCTCCAGACAAGAATAGTGGAGTGGGTTGCCATGCCTTCCTCCAGGGAATCTTCCCAACCCAGCTATCAAACCCACATCTCCTGTGTCTCCTGCATTACAGGTGGATTCTTTACCACTGAGCCACCGGGGAAGCCTACCCCTCCCAGTTCAACTTCCATGCTCTTGCCACAAGTGTATGTATATCACATTAAGAATCAAGACAAGGAAGCTGTCTTGATTATATACATAGTGGAATTCTTACTACAAGCCAGCTACCTTGCAGAGGCTGCACTTTACATTACTCATCTCATTTTATCCTCACAGGAAACTTTGAGACCTCCAGAGGCCAACCCAAGTTTTGTGGGATCCAAGTTTTGGGATACCCTGATGAGAGGAGATTAAATTCAAAATGAGTTATGAAAGTTAATATCTGTTTAGGTTAAGAAAAAGTGCAACAAAATTTGAGAGGCAAGTAAATACTTCAGATGCCACAAAGCCCAGAAAAATCACATAGTTTTATTAATTAACCAGTTGACATCCATTTATAATACTTTATTTCCCTACATTTTTGACTGCATATTCTTTCATCTAACAAGTCTTTCATAATATCATTTTCTATGGAGAAAATGCTCAGTCTTTCCTCTAAAATGGTTGAGCAAGCTTTTTTAAAAAATCATGGAGAGTACTTTTATAGCTTCTTTTTGCTTCATAGTTCAATATTAGTAATATCATGTTAAGTTTTTAAAGAAAGTGAAAATGAAAACATTAGTCGCTCAGTCATGTTCAACTCTTTGCAACCCCACGGACTGTAGCTTACCAGGCTTCTCCGTCCATGGCATTTTCCAGGCAAGAGTACTGTAGTGGGTTGCCATTTCCTTTTCCAGGGGAATCTTCCTGACTTTGGGATCGAACCCAGGTCTCCCACATTGCAGGCAAACACTTTACCCTCTGTGCCACCAGGGAAGCCCAAAGAAAGTTAAAGTGAAAGCATTAGTTGCTCAGTCACGTCCAACTCTTTGCAATCCCATGGACTGTAGCTTACCAGGCTCCTCTGTCCATGGAATTCTCCAGGCAAGAATACTGAAGTGAGTTCCCTTCTTCAGAGGATCTTCCCGACCCAGAGGTCGAACCCAGGTCTCCCAGACTGCAGGCAGATTCTTTACCAGCTGACTCACCAGGGAAGCCCCGAGATCATCATCAAATGGAAACACTTGTCATTTTTTCCCTCAGATATGAAGCAGTGAGATTGGAATATTTCCAACAGACTTTGCTTCTGGCTCCACACAGTTCTTTCTCAACCTCCCATAGACCTCCAGTGCTGGGTGCTCTAAGGCATGTTCGTATCACAGGATGACCTCTGGCCCTGCCCCTTTATGTCCCAATACTAGATGAGCTGGCTATTTCCAGCCCCAAAGAGCTAGCAATAACTTACCCAAACATGACAATGACTTTTTAACATGTAAGCGTATCCAACTGCATCCATAGTAAATTACCCCTAACTCAGCTTTTCCCCATGGCCAATGGTAGATCAAACCAGTCAATCCTAAAGGAAATCATCCCTGAATATGCATTGGAAGGAGTGATGCTGAAGCTGAAGCTTCAATACTTTGGCCACCTGATGCAAAGAGCCAAATCATTGTAAAAGACTCTGATGCTGGGAAAGATTGAAGGCAAAAGGAGAAGGGGGCGGCAGAGGATGAGATGGTTGGATAGCATCACTGACTCAATGGACATGAATTTGAGCAAATTCCAGGAGAGCGTGAAGGACCAAGAAGTCTGATGTGCTGTGTGCTGTCTATGGGATCACAAAGAATTGGACATGACTGAGTGACTGAAAAATAACAAAATGCTACCCAACACAAGGGAAAGTCAGAGTAGAAAGAGACAGTAGTCCTAATGGATTGCAGTTAATACGTCTTATGTTCACAGGTTGTATGAGATACTTCACCAAGTGAACATCTTTTTAGGGCCTCTCCCAGAGCCTTGGAAGGAGCCCAAACAAGTGAGGGACCGACCCTGAAGGCTGGAAGGGAGCTGAGAAGTTGCATTCACTTCTGGAAACTTGCTCGAGGTCACTGGGGTAGCAAGTAACAGAGCTAGGATTTGAACCCAGTCTGTGGAGTCCAAGCTCTTATCTATTAAATTATGTTAACTCACGTTTTTTTCACAAAATCTTTCCCTTCCTTTCATACCCCATCTTAGCACCCAGCATTTCACCATTTGTCAACATCTGCTATACCAAAACATGGATATTCGAATCTCGAAACAGGTTTGCTATATTCCTGCGCACCCCTGGGCCAACTTCCTTTAAGACTCTGGAATTCAACCACTGTTTGAAACAAATTTTATCACAACATAGGATTTCCAATAGCTCCATATTAAAATTCACTGCCTTTCCTCCACCCACATTCTGAAATTCATGTTGCTGCTCACCCAGCTTAGGGAGATTTCTCAGGCTGCCCCAAGGGTTGATAAATATAGTCCAGTCCTCTGACGTTTATTCTGGTGTCCCTAAGAGCCATGTTTCGGAAGTGGTGGGACAGTCTTCATTAGAAGGGGGACAGCCAGCAGGGGCCCTGCTCTCAATGGCCTGGCACCTGCAGAAGAAGGGGTTTTCCTGATAAACCTTCCAGTGTCTGGACCGGCGGTTGTGCACATGGGCGGAACTCTCTCTCGCAGAACAAGTGTGTTTGCCAAATCAGAGACTGAAGTATCTTGCAAGTCCACTTGTTTCAGAAGAAAGACAGGATAAGGGAAGTGGCAGAAGCAGTGATAGGGAAGCAGTTTTTCTCACTAACAAGTGTGAGCTGATAAGCCCGACCTGTAAGGCAAATGTTGAGGGGTCCTGAGTACACTTCTCAGGCCAAAATTAGCTGAGCAAATTTGATTTGGCTTTCCCATTTTATAGTGGGAAAAAAAATTCCAAAGAAGAAAGAAAACTCAAGAGTGTATTGCCATCACGAATGACAGATTTGACTGCTTATCTGCTAGATTTTTTCCTACTAAAGAAGTCAATGAAGTCACTTTCTGATATGTCTGAATTGTAGGGTGACATGACAAAAAAATATAGTAATAATAATATGTGAGTCCTTACTATGTTCCCAGTCCCTGGGCTGAGTGTGTTTACATTGCTTATTTCATTTGATCCTCACAAGAACCCTCTGAGGCTGTTTCAAATTACAGATGAAGAAAATGAGGCTTAGAGAGATTTAATAATTTACCCAACTCAGCCACACAGCCAGCAGGCAGTGGAGACCAGATCTGAACCAAAGCAGCCAGTCTTGGGACCCTGCACACTTATCCACTCTCATACACGGAGGGTCCATTTATATCCTGTTCCTGTCCCCCTGCTCTGGGATCACACTCCCTCTCTGAACAGTTCCCATAATGTGAGAAACTGTCTGAATGTTACTCGAAACATGTATAAAGCAAACAAGGATTATTTTTATGATCTGCCACAAGTACCTCTGTTAGCTTTTTTTTTTTCCTCTTATGGTGACTAGAAGAAAATGTAAGATTAGTAAGAGGGCAAAATAAATATTTACTGAGCTCTGAAAGACCTGATGGCGCTTCCCAGGTGGCGCTCGTGGTAAAGAACCCGCCTGTCAATCCAGGAGACATAGGAAACGCAAATTCGATCCCTGAGTCGGGAAGATCCCCTGGAGGAGGGCATGGCAACCCACTCCACTATTCTTGCCTGGAGAATCCCCATGGACAGAGGAGCCTGGTGGGCTACAGTCCATAGGGTCGTACAGAGTCAGATACAGACTGAAAAGACTTAGCATGCATGTGCGAAAGGCTTGATATTATGCTTAGTTCTTCTCCACCCTTGCTTAGAGGCCCAGCCTGTGTAAAAGGAAGCCCCCAGCAAGGCTTAAGGAGAGTGTGGCTGCTTCCTTCTGGCAAATTCAGGTTCCTGTGACGTGTCTAAGGTCACAGTGTTGCTCCTTGGGGGCTGAACTGGGTTCCCTGTGTCTTACCCATTTGTACCTAAAAACTCCACCAGGAAGTTTTTGAAAAGTTCTCCTGAGGGGCAGTCATGTTCACCTGGTCCAGTTATATACAGTACAGTGTCAATTCAATGCCAGACCAAGAGTCCCTGGGGAAGAACCAGCCCGGGCCTTGTGGTCACATCGAGAGGAAGTGATGAGTCAAGGCCAAGACAATGAGAGGGAACCTCAGGAGAATGTGTGCTCCAAGGCACTCATCTCACAGGAGAAACCGAGGCCCAGGGAAAGGAAGTGACCCCCTGCTGGTCATGGTGGAACCAGCACCAGGCTTCCTGTTTAAGACACTCCGTCCACCATAGGCTGCTGATATGCTTGCCCCAGGGCAGCACCTCCCTAGTACACAGGGACGTCCTGAATACTTCGTGGCAGTTTTGCCATCCAGCGATACCATTTGAGGTTCCATTTCAGAATTATTATGCTGAGGAGACCAACTTCTAAGAGAGGCTATGCCCTTTTTTCTCAGATGGTTAGATTCTCTGTCTATAGCAATAAAAGAGCTATTTAAATAAACTCTGTTTTATTCCTACAGTTGGTGACTCATCTCCAGTAATATGTGTTATCATATTACCTGAACCGGTCACGTTTTCTCCAGACTCATATTCCTCAGCAGAGATGAAGGGAAATTGACCGACAAGTTCATTATTGCTTATTCAAAAGCAGGAAGTGCCCTGACCATACACACGTACAAGTATTTCACACAGATGACACTTGCTTCTCTCTTTAAGGAGCCTTATTTAACCAAATATACTTGAAAAGATTTGGGGAAAGTCAAACTGCTGTTCACATTGATCCAGCTTTGCCAATAGAATATTTTGGAAGGAAACAATTCTACCTTGTACACTTTATTCTTCTCCAAACCTTGAGTTCATTCAAATTATGGAAATGTCCTCTGCATAGCCCAATTAGCAAAGCCAGTCTTCACTGTCCAACAAAACAACCCAAGTGGACTGGTTTTCTGATAGAACAAGCCTGACTTCATTGTTTCCATTTAAAGGGATGTGTTAGTACACGTCCCTGGGACAAGCCTGTCACTCTGAATTCTACTTCTAAAGTAGGTGGGAAGTTCAGGAGGGAAGTGGATGTACAGAGCAGAGAGCTTCAAGCCTCTCCGTGAATTTGTCACAAGGTGGGACAGGAGGCACTGCTACCGTCAGTACATTCTACTGACACTCTGTCTGCACAAGACTCTCAGGGAAGCTGGATTCTTGAAAAATAACTTAGGGGATGGGAGAGGTGAAGTCACTACACTTTCAGTGAACAAAAACTGGCAAAAGTCTCACCACTCCACTGTACAATATGTCTGAATTCAGACCATCCTAGTACCTGCTGAGCATTGGTCATCACCCTTAACAGGAATATATGTAAAGCAGGGAGAAACTCAAAGCTCCAGCTTGGACCTATGGTCCTTGATTAAAGGAGCAGCTACTCACAGAAGTCACTCATATTGTCTCTTGTCTCTTTACTTGGCACTGTGGAGGTTTCTACACCCTAGATAAAGCAACTTGGTGAGTTAGGAGAAAGAAGGAATTGAAGAGACACAGTGGTGAAAGAATGCTAGAATGATGGTTGGATCACAGGCATAGTCTTAGAAGACTGGCCTCAACAAATAAGACATATGGAAGTTGAGGAACTTGGAATTTGCTGCTTTCAAATTTGCATGCATCCATGCTCAGTCACTTCAGTCGTGTACGACTCTTTGCAGCCCCATGGACTGTAGCCCACTAGGGTCCTCTGTCCGTGGGATTCTCCAGGCAAGAATACTGGAGTGGGTTGCCATTTTCTACTCCAGGGGATCTTCCCAGCCCAGGGACTGAACCCATATCACTTATGTCTCCTGCATTGGCAGTCTGTTTCTTTTCCAGTAGCACCACCTGGGAAGCCCAAATTTAGCTATACTGCCATTTAAAGATTTTAAAGATACTAACAGAGCGCCTTGTATCAGGATGTTCATTGCAACGTTGAAATAGAAATTTAGAAGCAGCATAGATTCATCAGTGGGGGGAGGGTCAATACAACAGAATACAGTAATTAAATTGCATAAATGAATCATACACACAAGTGCTCACATATGCATCCATGAGCTACCATGTTGAATCAAAAGATGATTTTCAAAGTGCTGCTTAGAGAGTATTATGTTAAGAAAATAGCACACTGGTTTATAGATACATAAATATGTAGTAAAAGAATGAAAACATGGACGGAAGCATGAGCTACTGGGGGAAGGTGCATCAACTTTGTAACATGTTATCTTTTCAAAAGAGCAGCTCAGCCTTCCATGCTGTTTAAATTGATTATTGTATTTCCAGAGGGAACAAAGAGACTGATTTTTAAATATGTATCCTGTGCATCAGTCCAGTGGGAAAAAGGGCTTGAGAGTTTCAACTTAGGCTTTTGTGGGAGAACAAAGGAAGTGAGGTGACCTCTCACCTCAGCCACTCCAGCAGCCCCAAATACAGGATTAAGAGAATTTCCATCTTGGAAGAGGCTGAGTCTGGTTAGACTGCTTATCCCAAAGTCATTCCTAATTTTTGTTTTTAATGAAATTTGACAAATAATGTATGTGCAAGAAGGCTCCTGTAGAATGGCCTTAATTTGAGTTTAGGAATGCATAATTTTATCAAGATCTCTGTAATTAGATATTGTACAATAGAATATAAAGCAAATACTGCTTGTTCCATGGCAACAATGGCCTTTAGTACCTCACTATCTTTGAGATAACGAACGTTTCCATACACACGCATCACATGGGATTTTTTAAATAGACATCCAAGAAGAAAATGAAAGTTTCCCAATTGGTTTTCCCCTGATTTTAAGGGCAAGTATATGAACGTGTGTTCTGTTCTCCTTTTTCTATTGTCTCCTAGATGTGAGTCGTTTTCCCCCACTCCTTTATCGGTCTGAACTGTAAACGTGGATGCTGCAGGTTTCATAGCCCTATAGAATAATGTCAGTGCTTCAACTTGTGTTTGGGGTAAAGTCCTTATCTTTGGAAGAGAGAGAAAAGAATTAAGATTGTGGTCACTTTCTTTGTGGATTGAGGAAAGGTTTCATGGGACGGTGGTCTGTGTTTTAGCAGAGAGAGTGCTGACAGGCCAGGGCATGGACTATAAAGCAAACTTCTAGAAGGCAGGGAGTAACTTCTGTGACTCCAGCATCTAGCATTGCAGGCACACAGTAGGTGCTCAATAATTAACTCCCTCCTGGTTAACTAATCATTCGGAGGGAAGACAGCAGTGTTACTAAGGAAAGCCCCTACAAGGTACACTTTTGCTTGTCAACTGGAGGTCAGATACCTGAGTGAGCAGGTAGGTCATATAAATATGTCAGGTGGGACTGGCTAAACATTACACAGTAGGAAGTGAAAGGCCTGGGGTGAACCAAGGTGTGCATGGCTGATCTTAAAGCATTCAGGTTTTTTCAAACATCAACTAAGCCAAACAAAACAGTCTAATTCGCATTTCTGCCTAGGCTTTGAGGAAAGCTAATTCTATTAATAGTATAGGGATGTTTCCAGTGAGAGATAGCCAAGTCCCAAACAGGTTAAGAACACTTTCTGCCAAGTGCCAGGATTAAGCAGGTAACTGTGCAAGGGTATTGCTTTTTCCTCTGTGTAAGATTTGCTCTGTGCAGGGCCAGTTCTGAAAGCACCAGGCTCTCTTTTTTCTTGCTTTGGAATCTGATTGAAATCCACTTGTAATGTTCACCAAGGTCAACTTAGAAAAAGAGAATACCCAGCAACATATCCTGTACCTTAAGAGGAAGGGTCTATGGAAGGCAAGAGAAACAAGCCCATGCATGCATGTCTGCTAGCACACACATGTGTGTGTGTGTTAGTCGTTCGGTTGTGTCCGACTCTCTGTGACCCCATGGACTGTAGCTTGCCAGCCTCCTCTGTCCATGGAATTCTCTAGGCAAGAATACTGGAGTGGGTTTTCATTCCCTTCTCTAGGGGATCTTCCCAACCCAGGGATCAAACCCAGGTCTCCCTCTTTGCAGGCAGATTCTTTACCATCTGAGTCACCAGGGAAACGAGCACACATGTGACCTTCAAATCATCATTTTAAACACCAGCTGGTCAACAACTGCCTTCTGCCCAGCCTGCTGCCTCCCTGGGGTGATCTCCTAGAGTCTGATTAATCGTACCTCCCAATAAAGGCTGGTAGTTTGTACATAAACATTTCCAGTACAGAGCCTCTTGGCCACAAGGTTTTTCCTTTAAGAACTACTCGCCCAAGTCCCTCCTGTTGGAGGGACTTTAAGTAGCTGTAGATGTTCTGCCCAAGATACACCTAGGCTAAATTAATTTCATTAGTTGCATTTAATAGTGTGATTGGAATTATTAGGGCAAAGCTCTTTTCAATTTTAATGGCATTAAGCAGTTTTATACCTGGCAGTGAGGTGTGCACCTTGAGAGTGTACTGAGCACATCTTAAGAGAGATATTGCTATACAGTGAGGGGGCAGAGAAACGCATGTTAATTATCCCTGTGAATCTTATAAGTGTTTTGGAGAATCACAGAAATTAAACCATTCTTTGGATGTAGAGAGCAGTCTCTTCCCAGTTGGAGGTGTTTTCTTGTCTTCACACGATCCTGAGAGATAGCTAGTAACAGTTGTACAACCAACGATTCAGACCCATTAGGCATCATGGCGTAGCATTTGAAACATCATTTCAAGTGGTTCGTTTCTTCTAAAATGTATGGTCTCATTAAAGGCAGTTGTAGTCTCTTTTGTAAATGGGATCAGTGAAAGAACTAAAATTGTCCATCTGTCCATGAAAACAAAGAACTGGAATAAGAGTCTGAGACCGCCCCCCCCAAAGTGGCTTCCTAGAGACTATGCATTTTATTTTATATTTATTTATTTATTTGGCTGTGTTGGGTCTTAGTTGCAGCACGTGGAATCTTCCATTTTTTGTTGCAGTATGCAAACTCTTAGTCGCAGCGTATGGGATCTAGTTCCCTGACCAGGGATTGAAGCCTGGCCCCCTGTTTTGGGAGTGCAGAGTCTTAGCCACTGAACCACCAGGGGAATCCTGAGACTGTGTATTTTAGAATGATGCAAAAAGCAAAGCCACGGAAAGGGTGAATTTAATACCATGTACCTGCAAAGGTAGGGAGTTGATCTCTACCCTCATTGGTTAGACAATCACTTTGAGGTATTTCAGTATTTGCAGGCGGCAGCTCATGCTTCTTTGCTCAAGGATTTTTCATAACAGTAGAGTAGGCAGAGGTCAGACAGCACTCTCTAATGGCTACAATATACCTGGTCTTATCCAATCAGGTGCCAGGTACTCTCCTTAACTACAACTAAAGAATTCCTTTAACTCAGAATTCAGAGAAGAGGCAAGTCTCTCTTCGGTAGCAAAGAACCAAAGTTATAGTGTAGGCATGACTATGCATAGGTCACATAAAGAACTGGAAACAGGTATAGAGAAACCATAATATGCAGTGATGAGGAGCTTACAGGTGTTAATTACCAATTTCTCCTCTCACTGAGCTGTGGTGAAACCCACGGTCAGAAGCTCCCAGGGCTGAGCCTAGCTCCAACCAGAGCCTCCCCTCTCATTGTCACACTGATTCCCTTCTGTCCTCTGATCCCTGCATCCCTTCCTGGTTTGTGCTATTTGAATTGCACTGTCAATTACTCTAAGACAGAGTTAATATCCTAATTACAAAGGAGTCTCCACTTCACCAGCCTCAGTTCCTGAAAGAATCACGCCTAGATGTCACCCACTGCATTTCTGTTGCTCTAGCACTTTCTGACCTTTGTGCTCATTTGACAAATCTCTGAAAATGCTGAAGGTATCACTCTCCCTCAGTGGAAATATTCTTTGGGAAAATTCCCAGTAACACTGTATTTCCTTCCCTGCTATAGCAACCAGGGTTTATAAGGCCTGCTTGCTTTAGGTGAAGAACAGCTTTCAGACTAAATGTCTCCTTCACATAGTAAATCATGGATGATTTTCTGCATCAAACTATCCAACTCCAGTATCAGTCTATTGGAGAGAAAGAACTGTGGTGGCTGGTTGATGTCTGCTATTTACCTCCTTAAATTTCATGTCATGGGGGGTCTGGTGGTTTGGCAGTCTCTCCTGCAGGTCCAGGACAGATTTAGTTTGTCCTTCATTTCACTTCTGTGGACTTTCTCTCCCCCCGCCCCCCACTGTTTTGTTTTGTTTTGTTTTGTTGGTATGATACAGATTTCTGGTTTGTGAACTCTGAAACCATATTTTACAAATTGGTAAGACATGTGACATGAAAAAAAGATTTTTTTTTTTTCTGATTTGTACATGTACTTTACAGAAAGTTTCTTAAAATGAAATCAGATTAGCTATACATTGGGGGGAAAATCAACTTTTAAAAATATAAGATTATACAATATAAACACTGCCCTAAGAAAATGCAGATATGAAGAGTCTCCCTCTAACATACCCAGTGTGAAATGTATTATAAGCTGCTAGACTTGCAACTGATTTTTGCAAAAAAAAAATTATAATAATAATTCCTTCCCTGAGCTTATATACATGAGAGAAATAACCAAGAAGCTTCACTTTTCAAACTGTATTGATAGAGCTTTCCTGGTGGTCCAGTGGTTAAGAATCTTCCTTCCAATGCAGGGTACACAGGTTTGATCTTTGGTGGAGGATTTGATTCTTAGCGAACTAAGACCCCACATGCCATGGGGCAACTAAGCCTATGTACCACAAACTAGAAAAGCCCATGCACTGCAGGGAAGACCCCGGGCAGCATTATAGATAAAATATAATGATAGTACAACCCTCAGTCCTATAACCAGAAAGAACTAGCATCTTCAAGCCACTTTTTTCCACTGTGGAAGGAGAATGGGTTAGGCTTTTTATTTTTTTTTCAGAGTTAACTATTCCCAGAATGGTAGGCAGTGTGCAAATCCTAGAAAGAGTTTATTTTGCTTAAAATGTGAGCATTTTCCCTCCAGATTAACTGTGCTGTTGAAGCCAAACCTGTAATTGCTGTTATCTAATAGTTTTATAGCATGCCATGTACTATTTGCAAGGAATTTTTTCATTGCTCATTTAGAAATACAATTCAATGTTGAAAAGGAGCTCTTTTCCCTTGATATGGGAAAAGAAGCTATGCGAGGGCAAAAACAGTCTTTTTGCTCCAGATCTGTGTTCTGTCTACCCAGAGTTTAAGTATGTTCCTACCCAGGAACAGAGTATGATCATTCTCTGTGAATTTATTACATGAAAAGAATTTGATTTTTTTTTAATGGGTGGGAACACCTTATTTTCAGCTTATGTCCATGACCTCATGGAAATTGTAAAAGTGGGAGAAAACCCTCCCAGGAAAAAGCCCTGTAGGTCAGAGTGAATTAAATCATCAGAGAATTTTCATCCATCCTTTCCAGGGTCAAGTCTAAATCTGTAACAAGAAGTCTGCACATAGCACAGGTAGGAATCTAGAAGCCAGGGCGAGGGGAGCACATCTTCCTGGGACTTGATGTAGCCCCTGTTGTTATATGGGGGCTTCCCAGGTGGCTCAGCAGTAAAGAATCCACCTGCCAAGCAGGAGATTCGGGTTCGATCCCTAGGTGGGGAAGATCCCCTGGAGAAGGAAATGGCAACCCACTCCGGTATTCTTCTCCAGGAAATCTCATGGACAGAGGAGCCTGGTGGGCTACAGTCCATGGGGTCACAAAGGGTGGGACCCCACTTAACGACTAAACCATCACCACCACCTGTTGCTGTATAAATGTGCAAGCTGGACCACCAGAGCAAATACGGTTGGCATTCTGTTTGGGCCACTGTGCTTCTGTGTAGATAAAGAAAACTTAGGGGGAAAGCTGAGCCAAAAGCGAAAAGGTAGACATTCCTTAGGAGGAGGCAACCAGTGGGGGAGGGACTATTTACTTCTCAGGAAGTTACGAAATCTCACCTGTAAAACACAGTCCTATTTTTGTTATTACTTGATTTAACACTTGAGGAAGTTAGCCCAAGCCAGCTGTGACTCTCAGGCTGCCCTGCTCATTAAAATCCCCCTCCACCCCGCTTGAATTCAGACCCCCTTTCACCATTACTGGATGTCCCCTGGCCTGTTGTCCCTAGGTCGACTCCATGTAATTCAGGAATGTGCCTGTGCGGTGCTCCCAAGAAGTTTCTTTTTAATGGTGTATTTTATACCTACAAAAGTAAAAATTCACTAGAGAAATTTTGGGAAATTCTGAGAAGTACAAAATAAAAATACAAGGCACAGTAATTCTATTATCTGTACACTGTGCCATTGTTAACACATTAGCACTAAAAAAAAAAAAATTTTTTTTTAAGCATTCAAAGTGATCCTGAAGATAGCCGGTGTGGAGGTGTCCATAACCTTCCCTTGAGGTCATATCTTCTCTGTCTCAGGGCCCTGCTAGCTGGCCCAGCACCCAGCTTGCAGGAGACACATTGTTTTTTTTGTAAGAAGACTCTAGAATGAGTCCGGGAAAGAAATGTGTCAGTGCCTTTTCTTAAGTAGCAACTATAAAATATATTTCTCAATTATGACCTTTTTCTGGAATTGTTTAGAAATGCCAAACACGTGTTCATAAATGATTTGGGGTGTAAGGGTTGATGAGAATGTGAGACGTTTCTAGGGCTCCGCTCGGAAGATAAGTTTACTTAAATTTTTGTAACATTTCTTTGGCACTCAGGGCAGGAAGATACCTACTCAGGGCAGTGGACTCTCAGTGGGTAAGCTGAGCCCAAGGCTGCTTGAGAAGGGACGAGCAGGGGTCTCCCCAGGCTGGGGCCTCCCCAACCACCTGCAGTATTTGATTCAAAGGAGGAGCTGTGTGAAGGGTGGTAGGGGAGGGGCCAGACTGGTTGGTATCCAGGTCTCATAACCCATCAGGGCCTGTACATGGGCCATGTGTCCCTGCACGGAGCAGCGCCCGTAAACAGATTACAGAACTGCCATTTGTTAATCCCAAAACAGTTTTCTGTCATTTAATTAGAAAATTCATCTTATTTTGCCTCCAGGCCTTGTAGCCTTATTGCATTTGCACATATTTCAAAATGTTTCAAGTACTGACCAGATAACATTAATGAATATATTAGATAGGCAAACGCTTTTAAGCAAAAAGTAATAAACATGCTTGTGTGTGTGTGTGTGTGTATATATATAAATTGTTAATTCCGTCTGGAGCCAAACAGGTAATTTTCCCTTCAGCATTTTTTTTCAGTCAGCTAAGACAGGTTGGCCTAAGAGTGCAGTCAGCCTGTCTGCAGACTCCGGCTCGACTTGCATACCAGGGTCAGAGTTTTTTCAGAAACAGACAGCGAGATGATCTGATTGGCTCTGGTCCAGAGCATGGTCACAAGGGCTTCTTTGATGAAAGGGTCCTTGGTAAGTCCTGTACCAAAAGCAGCCTGCCACCCTCCTTTCAAAGATATCTATTTAAAGTAATTCCAAGAAAGGGGGAAAAAAACAGTGAGAAAAAGAAAGAGGGAAGGGGGAGAGAGAGAGAGAGGAGTTACCACAAGAATAATTATGCTCCCTGGCATAGAGAAAGGGGGAAAAGTTATTACAAGTGAACTACTGGATGTTGAAGTAGCTGGTTGGCAACTCTGCAAAAACATAAGGAATGTGCAATTAAACTCATTAAAACATCATCATTATGCTTATCAATCTTTTTCCAAAAGGGGTGGGGTGGAGCCATGTGTTAAGGCATGACTGCTTTTGCAGATAAAGATCCAAGACTACCTAGCTGCTTCTCTCAGCCAACAGAATCAGCTCTTCTGTTCCCCGAGGCACCTCCAAGTACATGCACGTGGCAGTAGTGGGTGCCCTCCAGGACAAGTATCCGGGAGAGTGGCTCCTCTCAGCCAGCAGGCTTCCTTGTGATAGAATCCCCATCAGACAGGCAAGCACCTGCTGTATGCCCAACACTGGTGGTCAGGGAAATTCAGAAATATTATACAGGATGTGAGCCCAGCCCTCCAGGCACCACTAGGTTAGCTGGGGAGGTGAGACCGAAGTCATTCATTCATTAAGCAGGGAAGATATATTGAGAGGCAGCCCTGGGTGGGCACTCCGCTGGGTGCTGTGGGTGCCAGGATGACCCAAGTTGAACACGGCCCCCACCTTCATCATCCAGCAGAGAGTCAGTCCATCAGCCCCAAGTTCAGTGATGTAGAATTGCTACATGACCAGTGCTGGGAGGGGAAGGTCAAGGTTCAGTGGGAGGATAGGTAGGAGCAACTACTCTACACATAGCTTGCCCATTTTCCACATTCAATGTTAAGCTCCTTGAGGAGCTCTTTTGTCTCTCTTTTGCGGTCACTTTTTCTCTTTCTTTGCTGCTATCGTTTTATAATGGCATTTTTAATATGAAAATGGCTTATAATGAAGATCATATACAGTGAAGTATAAAAAGAAAATTAAAAATTATCCATAATCTGAACACCCAGAGAGACCCTTCTGACCTTTAGATATATCCTCTTCCAATATTTTGTTTCTATTTTTGCTTTTTTACAAAATCATAGAAATAGAATTATTTTTCCACTTGACATAATGTGAGCATTTTCCATATCATTGACCATGCTTCAAATCATTGTTTTAGAATATCTGCATAGTTTAACTGATATACTACTGGATGTTTTATTTGTCTACAGTTCTTCACTGTTATACATAATACTGCCCTGAGCATCTTTGTATATAACAATTGTCATTTATTTCATATCCAAACAGTTATTTTCAAATAGTGTTTATACAGTAACCACCTTTAAAATCAAGGAAAGTTGTATAAAACAAAACAGAGTGTGGGCCCCACACTGGAGCTGAGTAAATCTGGAAAACAGGTTATTCGCTGGGGATTAGCACAAGCAGGAAGGCTCATAGAGAAGGTGTGACTTGAACTAGGATGGTCTCTCTTTTTTTTAAAAAAACAATTTTATTAATTAATTTATTTTTGGCTGTGTGCGTCTCTGTTGCTGCATGGAGTTTTTTCTAGTTGTGGTGAGCGGGAACTACATTCCAGTTACTGTAACTGGGCTTCTCATTCCAGTGGCTTCTCTTGTTATGGAGCACAGGCTCTAGGTCATGTGGGCTTCAGTAGTTGTGGCACGTGGACTCAGTAGTTGTGGCCCCAGTCCTCAAGAGCACTAGCTGTATAGTTGTGGTGCATGGGCTTAGTTGTTCCACAGCATGTGCTATCCTCCCAGACCAGGAATTGAGCCTGTGTCCCTTGCATTGGCAGGCAGATTCTTTACCACTGAGCCACTGAAGCCCGGATGGTCTCATTTTTAAAGTCTTATAATACTGTGGATTGTCTCAAAACCCTCACATTGTACTTTCTTCTGAGCATCTGGAAGGAGCACCCCTTTTTCTCCTCCAGCTCAGTCCTGGCAGACTGGTCACCCATGTCTCCACTACATCCCTAGTTCCAGAATCCACAAACATTTCTCTACTTCAGAATCACCCCAGGGTGTGGGTTGGAAAGACCGATTCCTGGGCCCCATCCCACACCTGCCAAATCAAAACCTGTGGAGGGGGGTCCGGGAATCTGCAGTTTTTAAATGCACATCAAGGTAATTCCAGTGCAAGGGGCTCAGTGACCCAGCGAGGCAGGAGGAAGTGCTGGCTACATCCGTGATGCTAGACACACAGTGGTCAAGAGGGAGGGCTTCTGTCAGAAATGAATGGACTCAGCCCCTGGGCTTGCCTTTACCACTTTTGTGTCCTATGCCAGTCTCCCCCTCTTCTGTAAAAGGAAGATAATAATAGGAGAACCCTCCAAGAGTAGTTGTGGGGATGAAATGAAGTGCTTAAGACCCCAACTCAGAGCCAATATCCCATGAACATTTTTGGTAGCTGTTATTTTTCATTCATGGGCTTCCCAGGTGGCGCTAGTGGTATAGAACCCTCCTGCCAATGCAGGAGACATAAGAGACATGGATTTAATCCCTGGGTTGGGAAGATCCCCTGGAGGAGGGCATGGCAACCCACTCCAGTATTCTTGCCTGGAGAATCCCATGGACAGAGGATTTTGGTGGGCTCTGGGGTCCATGGAGTCACAAAGAATCGGACACAACTGAAGCAACTTAGCATGCACGCATGCACATTTTTCATATATATCCTTTCTCTTTAAAACCTGAGCAGTCCATAGGCCTCCTGGCTTAGTCTTGAGTCTTTCTTGGCTGGAGCTGAGCTCACCAATGAGACCTTGTTTGTAAGAGTGGCCTCAGAGATCAGTGACCCTCCCGTGAGAGGCTCCTGCGGAAGCGCTGTTGCCCACTCCACTTCCCTGGGCCTCCTGGCTATGGCAGGGGAGCTGGGGCATCTGATTGGTAGAAATGCATCCTTGGTTGGAAGCCAAGTTAAGCTAAGGTGGGAGGGAAAGATAAGCCTAAGGAAATGCTGATGCAGAGAGGTGTGACTGGAGAAACACCAGCCCCCTTCAGGACTGGAGAGCCAGCTTGAACTTTAATTCCTGGTTTGATCAAGGTAGTGTAAAAATGGACCCCAAAGGTCTTTAGATGGAAAACTAGGTTTTAGGTTTCACATATTAGCTGTAGTTAAAGCCAAATGTTCATTCCACTCAAATTGTGTGGGTGGATCACTTTCCTCCCACTGTTGAAGTATCGTGTTTTTAGCTGCTAATAAACTTAATAGAATCCATTTCTTATTTCCCCTAGTGTATTAAGTCCATTCACATGCACTGCTAAACCAACGCTTAGTGACACTGTGTTAGAAAGTATTTTTGTTGGAAACAGACAACGGACACAGTTCAGCTGCAAAACACGTCTCAAAAAGGCTTCTTTTCTCCAGTCTGAAGCTTGCAAAGAGTCATTTGAATTCAGGGAATCCTCCCAGTCAACCAGAACACCTACACAAAGTAAGAAAGAATTTTGTTTTATTGATTCAAGAAGCAGATTCAAAGGAACTGCATGCTTCTCTACATCCACAGAAGCTCCCACCTGTCCATTTCCCACCCCTACCCCCAAATTCTCATTGCCACGAATAGCCCCAGGTTTTCTCACTGTCCCAGCACTCCAAGGCCACCCAGATCAGAAGAGTCAGGTGCATTTCCAGGGTCCAGGCAACCTCATCTCTTCTCAGTGAAAGTCGCTCAGTCGTGTCCGACTCTTTGTGACCCCATGGACTATACAGTCCATGGAATTCTCAATGCCAGAATACTGGAATGGATAGCCTTTCCCTTCTCTAGGGGATCTTCCCAACCCAGGGATTGAACCCAGGTCTCCAGCATCGCAGGCGGATTCTTTACCAGCTGAGCCACAAGCGAAGCCCAAGAATACTGGAGTGGGTAGCCTATCCCTCCTCCAAAGGATCTTCCCAACCCAGTATCGAACTAGGGTCTCCTGCATTGCAGGCATATTCTTTGCCAACTGAGCTATGAGGGAAGCACTCTCTTCTCAGAGTGCTTGGTGACTGAAGGTGAGTGCTGTAACCTAACAAAACAGAGACATGGACATGGAGAGCAGTGTAGGGAATACTGGAGTCTTCTAAGCCTGGATTGAAAAGAAACCAAAATGGGGAATCATGAAGCTATAGCTATAGACAAGGAAAATACACCGAAGTTCTCAGGGAGACATAGAATTCAAGGAGGTAGACATAGACATTTGACAGTTTCAATCATTCTATCCTAAAATTTCAAAACGTGATGTCAGGACCACCAGGATGCATTATATTTGTGGCGTGTTGGTTATCAGTAAGTGTGTGCTGGGACATAGATTGAGATGAGATTTTAAGAAAATACATAAAGTTGGGAACAATCCAGATGTTTGTCAATCCATGATATTAAGTTCCCATTTGATTTAAGAATGCAAAAGTAGGACACAACACCCTCCCTTGTCAGTCCTACTCTGTTTTGGTAACTGGTAAACCCACATCCTGAATTGGGCTTCTCTGGTGGCTCAGGCAGTAAGGAGTCCACCTGCAGTGAAGGAGACCCAGGTTCAACCCTTGGGTCAGGAAAATCCCCTGGAGAAGGAAAGAGCAACCTACTCCAGTGTTCTTGCCTGGAGAGTAACATAAACAGAGGAGCCAGGTGGGCTACAGTTAACAGAATCGCAAAGAGTCGGACTTGACTTAGTGACTAAACAACAACAAAAACCCATTTCACTTGTGAGCATAAACTTTTCTTTCTTACTTTTAAGTTTAAAAAAATATAAAGCCAACCTCATGCCCAGGTTTATGTATACCAGGACTGTAAGTCTTGAGGAATCTGCTGCTTTTTTTACTAAGTGATTGTGAGATCTTTGCTCTGCTACAAGCTGAGAACTAGAAAATTATAATACCATGCCCATGTTTGCTGAAGTGATCACCCTTGATTGTGTGGGGCTTCTCTCCTGGTATAATCAGCATGGCCCTCTTAAACAGAGCTGTCTTAAAAACCCAGATCTACCAATAAGATCTGTTTTAATTTTGGTCTAACAGCTTTCGGATTACTCCTCAAGACTATATTGTCAGGCTTTTGTACAAACAAGGAGCTTACACAAAACTTCCATTATAGTGGTGGCTTGAGGGCGAAGGGGAGCAGCCTTGTTTGGTTGATTGAGTTATGATTGTGTAGGGAACAAATAAAGGCTTTCTTTCCTTAAACATAACGGTTATGTCTTACTCTCCCTAATAATGCCACATATTCTTTGCAAAAATATTTACACAGCCTGACATTATTCTTAATGTCAGTGCAATGTGTTAACCTCTAGGTTGAAATCCAGTTTTAATCCTATAAGCTAGAAAAATAAGTTCAATTCTGCACAATTGAGTTTTGAAACTGTTGATTCTGTTGCTGTATTTATTACCATTGATGGTTGGCTGGTCTCTCCCTTCTCCCTCCCCCTCTTTCTCTCCTCCCCGCCCCAGTCCCTTCTCCCTCCTTCCTCTTCCTCCTTAATCTTTGCTCTCTTTCTCTCCATATGTATATATGAATGAAATTGATTACATATATACATGTATATAGTTCTCTACAAGTATGTATCTACACATGTAACAATTTCATTCATGCGACAAGGAACTATCTTACTTCCTCCTCTGGGAATCTACTCTGTGATCTCAATAGACCCTTTTACAATGAACTGATTAACTGCGGGCCTGGACAGTATTTATACTTTTTCCTGCCTTCCTCCCCAAAGAAGTTAAATGGCTTTTCTTTGACAGTTGTTACCCTAGGTGCATCACGGTTTTACTGACCAGATTTTATTTAAAGTCTCTTATAAAGAAAAAGGGTTGAAAAGTTTGGGTGCTGGGTAGGTTATGTGATTTCAGCTGAGGGGTAGCCCACCACTGCTAGTGTGGATGCGGCGGGGCTCATTTCACATGGCTTTAAGGGCTGCAGGCACGTTCTCTGTAGTTTCGCTCACAAGGGCTGTAGAGCCTAGCACACCACAGTCAGTGATCCGGATGCAATCCAGCTGCAAGGTGTAATGGCAGTGGCCAAAAAAGAACCAAAAAGTGAAATCAGAGATGAAGTTAGACAAAGCTAGGCTGAGAATTTTTTTTTTTTTTTCTCGGAAACAGAAAGCAGATAGCGATCCAGAAACAGGAAGCAGAAAGATTCCTACGAATTGGGATAAGAGCCATAGTGAAAGCTTTTAAAAGTGAGTTTGCAATGAGTTTGGCTCTGGATCAGGCACTGAGCACTGTTTGTCTTCTCTAAATCCATCTTTAAACATAGTTCTGCGACTGTATTTGGGCAGGAGATTTGAACTGGGATATTATAACTTCCACAGACGAATTTTAACCAGCTCATTTGGCATTTTGAAGGCACTTCAGGTCATTGTAATTATGCAAAGAATTTGCACTCATTAGCACTCAATATACCAATTTCTCATTAATATCTACCTGGAATCAAGCTGATGAATACAAGGCTATCATTGCCTGAAAATGAACATTTTCACTTGACAGCGTGGCTGCTTTTCTCTCCCAGCTGCTCCCAGAATTGATGTGAGTGCCGGGCCTGGAGAGCAGGGCCGTTTAGAGCTCAGAATCATGTCTCACACACATGAAGTGGATCAAGATATTTAAATGTTACTGATCCAGCTTATCACAGCCAAACAATCTAGGGGAAGGCTAGTGTAACAAAAATTTTAAAAAAGAGTCACAGCTGGAGGGCGTTTTGCATAACCTCCTACCCTTGGGCACCTCAAACTCAGACCCAGAAGCCCCTGCCACTTGGCACCAGACTCGAAAACCCATTAGCGGTGCCACTTTGGTTACTAGAGGGTGAATGACTAAGCTTGTGACCTCCTGGTAGACTTTAAATGTACCACTGGCCTTTGCTACAAGCCTCACATCAGAGCATGATTTTACACACCCCGCCTGCGCTCAAGTGATGAGGTCGAATTGAGTTCTTGCTTCTTTCCCACCTGTTTGTATTGATACTAAGAGCATGTTGCCCCAATTTGTAGCTTTAAGAAGTGAATTGAATAGCCTGCTGGCAGGTAGGATACTGCTTCACTGAGTTATGGAACTTCAGAGCCCTGTGACTGGGAATTTTGTGCCTTATGTTGATATAAATTGTCTTTGTTTAGAAACTATCTTACGCGTAAAGCTCATCTCAATTTCAGCTCTCAGGCGTTGTTTCATGAAAATATGCCACAAGATCATTACGTTTCTGCTTTTAACCTCTAGCCTGATGCTTTTACTCTCAATGCGTGTGCACGTCCTAAATCGCTTCAGTCGTGTCCGACTCTTTGTGACCCTGTGGACTGTAGTCCTCCAAGCTCTTCTGTCCATGGGGTCCTCCAGGCAAGAATACTGGAGTGGGTTGCCATGCCCTCCTCCAGGGGATCTTCCCTGCCCAGGAATCAAACTTGGCGTCTCCTACATCCCCTGCATCCGCAGATGGATTCTTTACCACTGGTGCCACCTGGTAAGCCCTTTACTCTCAATACCTCCTGCCATATTACACCAAGAACATGTAATGAACTGGATGCCAATCAGATGCCGGTGCAATGGTCTTGACACTCCCTTCAATGGTTTATTCTTCTGACACACTGTAGCACCCTTTCTGGGAAACAACATGCTAAGAATGTGTATGATTCCAGGGAGAGATGAAGGGAAAGATGGAAGGAAAGGTTTGTTTTTTTTTTCAAAGCTGCAGTTATTCCTGCCAATAACCATGTCTGCAGCATCCCTGGGAGTTATTGAATTGTTCCCAGTGGACCAATGCCCAACCTGCAGCACTGGGGTTACACATGGCACCCTCAGGAATTCTTAGTTAAGGTTAGACACTTTTCTCTTCTGTGCCAGAAATTCTTGGATTCAGTTTGCATGCATGCTATCAGTCACCAGCTACTTAATCCCAGTCAGTGCCTGTAGAACTTGACGTGTCGGTCATCGTAGCCAGCTGCAGGCAATTCTTGATTGTCTGTGGGAATGGAGAAGACTTGAGGCATGGTTGATCCAAAACAGTGAATAATGCAAAAGAATCCTATTTTGAGAATTATCTTTTGTTGGTTTTGTTTTTATAAAACTGCTTTACCTGCCCAGCTGTACTTTGCTTAAGCTAAACTTGGTGTTTAAAATGTTATATTCTAAGTTTTTATATTATATTGGAGTAATGTATTAGAAAAAGTTAGAAAATTAATAGGAGGCTTAAAAATGACACCATGAGTAACCTTTTGCCAAATATATGTCTTAGCGATTTTCTCCTGCTACAAACACATATAGATAATTTTTAATTAAGTTGAACTTCTTTTACTTTACTGCGGATGGTGATCATTGTTCCGTATCAGTTAATTCATCAGCATCACCATTTTTATGGGTTGTATGGTACTTGGTGTTATGAATGTACCACAGTTTGTTTATACACATGCCCATTGATGAATTTTTGCATTATTTTGAAATTACAGTTACTAGCAGCATTCATATGTATTGTTATTGTTGTTTAGTTGGTAAGTCGTGTCTGACTCTCTACGGCCACATGGACTGTAGCTCTTCCATCCGTGGGAATTCCCAGGCAAGTATACTAGAGTGGGTTGCCATCTCCTTCTCCAGGGGATCTTCCTGACTTAGGGACTGAACCTACATCTCCTGCATTGGCAGGCAGATTCTTTGCCACTGAGCCACTAGGGAAGCCAATATATATTATATTAATGTATTTAATATTTGAGAGTGTTCACTCCCATTGTTGCAGCATAATCCATACTGTTATGATTTATGCCTCCCTGTCTTCAGGACTAGGACAACATGTTAGAATAGTTTCTCTATTGTGCTTTTAATCTGACAGCTTTTACTTTGTACTCAGCACTGAGGAGACATTTATTTTCTTTTTAGGAATCAAGTGTGCAGTTAGGGTTTGCCACCCTCAAATTAAATTTTGTCAAAGTTAGGACTTGGGGAGGCAGGATAGCTCAATGGTCAAGAGTAGGAACTCTGTACCCAGACCGTCTGGATTCAGATCCCCAGTTTGTTTAAGGGTATTCAACTCAGGAGGCCTGCCTGCCTCCCTGTCTTTCTTCCTGCCTTCTTTCCTTTCTGTTTCTCTGTACCCTCCCATTTTTCTTAGTTACAATGGAAAAATAATAATTTAAAAAAAATTTGAAGATGAATGGGACATTTAACCAGCTTGTTTTAAACCCTAACTCCATACAAGACATGGTGAGATAGTGTAAAGCCCAGCACATTCTAGGCCCCCAGCCCCTTCCCAAGACCCGTCTTGTCATCAGGCACCGGGGGGTGGGGTGGGGGGTGACTCGAGGTGTCTGGTGATTGTTGTTTTCCTTTGGGGGCTGAATCCAGCAGAGCAGTGGTACACAGGGCAGCTGTCGAATGTCTGGTAGGATGAGGGTGTGGTATCTGTTGGTGTGCTGCTCTCCCCCAGCGGCCCTTGCTTTGTGCCGTGAGGCTCTTGTGTCGCAGGAGTGTGACACCTGTCACTTCCCCCCTTGCATCCTGGTCCCTTTCCTGGGACTTCTGTGCCCCAGCCTCCTCCTCCACCCCAAACTCCTGTGACAGGTGACCTCCAAGACAAGCCAGGCCTCCCTCAGCATCTCTCTGTCCCTACCCAAGGGCTTCCACATCCTATTTTGACCTGCAGTGGCTCGAAGCTCCCTGCAGATATTTGAAAAGAGAATGAAGTGATTTCCATAATTAAAACAAATTGCTTGACGAGTGTGAGACTCCATTGTTGTGCTATAATGGAATGATTTAGACGCTTTGTGAGACACAGGGCAGGGGGGAAGCTGTTCTCCCACCCTGGAAATGTAATTACAGCTCCACAAAGCTCTTTCTGGAGAGACTTAGGGTGGTTAGAGCACGATGCAGCCGTTTCTCTGTGAGAAAAGACCAAAACAGAAGACCCTTAACTTTGCAAGTCTTGCCTGCTCAACTTTAAGCATATGATGTAATTCGTGGAGCCACTACTGAAGCCAGAGGGGCCATTTGGTCTTCATGCACTGACCAGCTCCCAGCTTACCCCCTCAGTGGGGGATTTTTTGCTTTTTTTTTTTTTTTAGCATGTTTTCACCCTCTACCTCTGTCTCTTCAGGTTCTCTGGTGCCACTGAGCAAGCGTCTTTAAAACCACATTAGGATTCAGATTTCATTTGTGCTCGGTCGTGTCTGACTGTTTGTGAACCTTTGGACTGTAGCTCACCAGGCTCCTCCATCCATGGGATTTCCAAGGCAAAAATACTGGGGTGGGTTTCCATTTCCTCCTAAGGGGGATATTTCTCACCCGGGGATGGAACCCATGTCTCCTGTGTCTCCTGCATTGAAGGCAGATTCTTTACCTACTGAGCCATGAGGGAAGCCCCGCTAGGATTTCAGATTAAAAGAGACCAAAGACGACTAGAAAACTAGTCGTCTAGTGCCACGTGTGATCCTTGACTGAATTTGGGAACGGGGATTGGGGGTGGAGTGGGGGGAATATGTAAAGAACATTATTAGGACAAGTGACAGAATTGACGTGTAGACTGTGAATTTGATGTTAGTATTATAACATTGCTAAACTTCTGATTTTGGTCAGTGTGTTATGGTAATAAAGTGGCATCATGTTTGCACCTGATTCTCAGATGGTTTCCAGTGAAATAGGCATTTATGCAGAGAGAAAGAGAATGGTAAAATGTATGGAGCAAAATAATAACAGCCAGTTCAGTTCAGTTCAGTCGCTCAGTCGTGTCTGACTCTTTGCGACCCCATGAATTGCAGCATGCCAGGCCTCCCTATCCATCACCAACTCCCGAAGTCTACCTAAGCCCATGTCCATCAACTCGATGATGCCATCCAGCCATCTCGTCCTCTGTCATCCACTTCTCCTCCTGCCCCCAATGCTTCCCAGCATTAGTGTCTTTTCCAATGAGTCAACTCTTTGCATGAGGTGGCCAAAGTATTAGAGTTTCAGCTTCAACATCAGTCCTACCAATGAACACTCAGGACTGATCTCCTTTAGAATGGACTGGTTGGATCTTCTTGCAGTCCAAGGGACTCTCAAGAGTCTTCTCCAACACCAGAGCTCAAAAGCATCAATTCTTCAGCGCTCAGCTTTCTTCACCATCCAACTCTCACATCCATACATGACTACTGGAAAAAGCATAGCCTTAATTAGACGGACCTTTGTTGGCAAAGTAATGTCTCTGCTTTTAAATATGCTATCTAGGCTGGTCTTAACTTTCCTTCCAAGGAGTAAGCGTCTTTTAATTTCATGGCTGCAATCACCATCTGCAGTGATTTTGGAGCCCAAAATAATAAAGTCTGACACTATTTCCACTGTTTCCCCATCTATTTCCCACGAAGTGATGGGACCGGATACCATGATCTTAGTTTTCTGAATGTTGAGCTTTAAGCCAACTTTTTCACTCTCTTCTTTCACTTTCATCAAGAGGCTCTTTAGTTCTTTTTCGCTTTCTGCCATAAGGGTGGTGTCGTCTGTAAATCTAGGTAAAGGATGCAAGGGCTCATTGTATTATTCTTGCAACTTTTCTGTTAAGTTTGAAAGTATTTCCAAATAAGAAGTTAAAAACAAAAAAGCCAGTCACGTTAAGAAGTAATTCTGGCCTGACAGAATTATCAGGCCCGACAATTACTCATTTCTTAAAAGAAAAACTGGGAGGAGTAGAAAAGAAAAGAAAAAATATATGGTCCAAATTTCTGTGTGAATTAGGGAGAGCTAAAATTTGCAATTAATTATATCCACAAGTTAGATGGAAATCCAGCTCACCACCACAGCTCTGCTGACTTTAGAACACGGAACCCAAGCCTTACCTGTGCCCCATACAAAGTGCTGCCATCTGGGGGGGGGGATGGTGCTTATTATAAGGTGATCACTAACCAGGAAGTGAACCCTTCATGTGCATGGAAGGACTTGTACTTCCTCTGATGGTGTCAGGGAGGCTTTGTCATTTAATTTACAAATCTGTTTGTCTCCCATTCTCATAAGGAAGAAAACCAGTTGACCTGGAGTCCAGGTTCATTTGGGTGTTAGATGAAATGGAATTTCTCCATCTTCAAGTCTTTAACAAGCTAGACTTGCCAACAATAGCCTCCTAGTTTATATCCAGAAGTACCCCACCCCCCCCCATTCATGAGTTGTTGATCTTGGGCAGCATAGAGCAGTGGTAAGGGTTAAATGCCCTCCAGGTGTCTATAGGTTCTGGTGTAGGTGTGGTGTCAAGTAGGATAACCCAAGTGGTATTCACGGGGGGTTTTCTTGCCTAGTGACGTTGGCACCCATCTCCCCATCCTGTAGCTCTGCATGGCATTTGGAAAGGTATCTGGGCAGGTCCGGGTGGCTCACCCCTCTTTTACTTTCCCATTGGCACATGGCAAAGCTTAGGGCATACCTGTGAGAGCAAGTAGGAAAACCTGGGAAACAATCCAGTCCAAAGGTGTCGGATTCAGATGCCCATGGGACCAGGTGGATACCACAGCTCAGTGAAATCAACCAGATGTATGCGTGCTAAGTCACTTCAGTTATGTCTGACTCTTTGCGAACCCATGGACTGTAGCCCACCAGGCTCCTCTGTCCATGGGATTCTCCAGGCAAAAATAGTGGAGTGGGTTACCATGCCCTCCTCCGGGGGAACTTCCCTACCCCAGGATCAAACCCATATCCCTTATGGCTTCTGCATTGGGAGGTGGGTTCTTTACCGCTAGCACCACCTGGGAAGCCCAAAACAAGCCAGGTGGTGATAGCAAAAACTGGAGCATGAGCACCCTATTGCAGAAGCTTCTCAGAACCCACTGCATTGCTTTTGTTGGGGAGTGTGGGCCTGCTGGGGCTTCTCAGATGGTGCTAGTGGTTAAGAACCTGTCTGCCAATACAGGAGACATAAGAGACGTGGGTTTGATCTCTGGGTCAGGAAGATCCCCTGGAGGAGGGCACGCAACCCACTCCAGTATTCTTGCCTGGAGAATGCCATGGATAGAGGAGCTTGGTGGGCTACAGTCCATGGGTTCGAAAAGAGTCGGACACAACTGAAGCAACTTAGCATGCGTGGGCCTGCTGATGTCAGCCCTTCCAACTTTTCCAGAATGCCTGATTTCTGGGTTAAACATCTCCCTGTTCATTAATATTGGCAAGAAATTGTTTTGAAAAATAAAAAACCAACACATCTGGCAGGTGGTATCTGGCTACAGACTGCCAGTTGGCAACTCTGATGTGGTCCAGCCCGCCTCTATTACGTATTGAATAATTATATTCCACAAACAGTTATTGGATGCCGACAGGGTGCTGGACCCAGAGAGGGCAAGTGGTGGGCCTGCAGTCACACTGCCAGTTAATGGCAGAGGTAAGCATTGCATCAGGGCATTCAAGTTGTTTAGCAAGTGCTCTGGTTTGACGTAAAAACAAAAATTTGGCTAAAAGATGCAGCCTCATGAATAAAAGTAATTAATTCCAAACTTTTTTTTAATAAAATTAATCCCATCGTTAAATGTCATAACATCCTACTTCTGTCGCAAGTTTATAGAAATACCTCCTTAAAATCCACTGTGTTTCTTCCTAACCACAAATAAACTGGTTTTCAGAAACAAATAGGTGTAAAGATAGGGTACAAAGTGTCAGCTACCACAGCTATGGGGGAAAAACGTAACCTCTACCCACCCCCCAACCCCCGCATATACACACACACCTCATTTACAATTATTTGTTTTAGAAATAAACAGGTTGGCTGGGATAGTTTCTGGCTCTCCCAGGGAACACTTTGGAATGGAGAAAGGAGAGGCCTTCCAGATTCCCCAGGCCCCAGGGGGTGGGAGGAAGAGCCTCCATGAACACACTGGCCCCCTTTTCCAGTGCCGTGTCCACATTCTGATGTAATTCAGGCTCACATGTGCCTGGATTCTGGAATCAGAGAACCTTGACTTCAGAAATTCACAACCTGCCACTTATTAGCTGTGTGACCTTGGATGACTTACCTAAACTCCTTCTGTTTCTTCATGTTTCTTTGTTTTTGGTCGTGCTGTGCAGCATGTGGGATCTTAGTTCCTCGACCAAGGATGGAACCCTCACCCCCTGCAGTGGTAGTGTAGAGTCCTTTGGACCACCAGGGAAGTCCCTCTTCATGTTTCAGTGGAGATAAGAATGGTGCCTGGGCTTCCCTGCTGGCTCAGTGGTAAAGAATCTATCTACCGATGCAGGAGACGCAGGTTCAATCCCTGGGTTGAGAAGATCCCCTGGAGAAGGGAATGGAAACCCACTCCAGGATTCTTGCTTGGAGAATCCCTATGGACAGAGGAGCCTGGTGGGCTACAGTTCATGGGGGGGCCTCCCAAAATTGTCAGACATGACTTAGCGGCTAAATATAGACAACATATAGAATAGTCCCTATCTTGGAGAGCAGTTAAAGAACTGAATGGGGGAAATTCTGCCCAGCACTTAACGTGGAGCCGGGCATGCACAGTTCTCATCACTGCTGCTCCTCCTGTGATGAATGGAGGAGGCGGACTGTGAAGTGGGCAGCTGAGATGGAGTGTGGGAGAGAGTTTGCCTGCCACACAGCAGCCACGCCACAGGAGCAGCTCCTAAAACAGTCGTGGTTTGGGTTGCTTCAGGGGGGTTGGGTAGAGTTTCATATAGATATAATTCACATGCCCTTCAGTTCACCCATTTAAAGTACATAATTTAATGGTTTTTAGACTCTTCACAGATGTGTGCAAACATCGTCACAGTAGATTTCAGACCATCATCATCAACTCGAAAAGAAACCCCAGAACGTGTAGCCAATCCTCCCATCCCCTCAGCCCCAGGCCACCACTAATCCACTTTCTCTATAGGTTTACCTATTCTGGACATTTCGTATAAATGGAATCATATAATATGTGAGCCTTTGTGGCTGGCTTCTTTCACTTAGCCTAATGTTCTCAAGGTTTATCCAGCTTGTAGTACGTATCAGAGCTCCATTCCTTTTTATGGACAAATAGCATACCACATTTTATTTAGCCATGCATCAGTTGCTGGGCATTTGGGTTGTTTCCACATTTTAGCTATAGCGAATCATGCTGCCATGAACATTCATGTTCACGTTTCTGTGTGGACATATGTTTTCATTTCTCTTGGGTATAAACCTAGGAGCAGAATTATTGAGTCAAATGGTAACTCCATGTTTAACTTAACTGTCAAACTGTTTTCCAAAGCAGCTGTACCATGTTATGTTCCCACCAGCAGTGTATAAGGGTTTTGATTTCACCACATTCTCATCAACACTTGTTTTTATCTGCCTTTTAGCTTCTAGCTGTACTTATGAGTGTGAAGTGGTATCTCGCTATGGTTTTGATTTGCATTTCCCTGATGACTAATGATGTTGAGCATCTTTTTCTGTACTTATTAGCTTATATCTTCTTAGGAGAAATATCTACTGGAATTCTTTGCCCATATTTCAATTGTGTTGTCTTTTTCTTATTGAGTTGTAAGCATTCTTTATAAGGTCTAGATACAAGTTTCCTATCAACCATATAATTTGCATCTTTTTCCAGTCAATGAATTGTCTGTTCACTTTCTTGATCATGTCCTTTGAAGCACAAAGATTTTTAATTTTGATAATACACAATTTATCTATTTTCTTTTGTTGCTTGTGCTTTTAGTGTCATATTCTAAATCCAAGGTCACAAAGATTAACTCCTGTGTTTTCTTCTAAGAGTTTTATAGTTTGGGCTCTGGCATTTAGGTTTCTGATCCATTTCAAGTTAATCCTTACAATGGTGTGAGGTAAGGACCCAACTCTCTCTTTTTTTGCATGTGGATATTCAGTTATACAAGCATGTTTAAAGGAAGAGAAAGAACTGTGAAGTGATGTGGTCATCCACTAAGACACACCTCAACCCAGTCCACCTTGGAAGCCCTCTAGCCAATAGGAGCAGAATGGGAAAAATCAGCTTTCCCAATGGGAGAGTCATTTCAGCTATTAGAGGCTGTAGTCTGCAAGCCATGGACTATAACTCCAAAGCTCATAAAGTGTGCCCATTAAGTTAATGAAATAATGACCCAATAGGGTAGTGATTTAATTACCATAACTTGAACTTGTCTCTTACCTACCTGCCATCTCTGAGTCTTTGTGGGCAGAAGTAGGGTATAATAGAAACAAAATTGACCTCTTTGTCAAAAGACTAGAAGCTGATTCTTGGTCACCCTTGTGACTAGATGAGTCATTCACATCTCTGAGCCTTAGTTTTCTCATCTCTACAGTGGGCTACGGTGGAACTTGATACCAAGTCCCCAGTGTTATTGAATGAGTTCAAGAAAGCATTCCCAGGTATGGGAAAGCACATAGTACCTAGTGTCCAGCTGGCACACAAAGCATGTATGTTCACTCTCATCAAACATCTAACCCCTCTTCCACCGCTGATCTTACTATGTGTTCAACTATGTGTCTGCTGTTGTTGTTGAGTCACGAAGTCATGTATGACTCTCTTTCGACCCCATGGACTGTAGCCCACCAGGCTTCTCTGTCCATGGGATTTCCCAAGCAAGAATACTGGTGTGGCTTGCCATTTCCTTCTCCAGGGGATCTCCCTGACCAGGGATCGAACCTGCATCTCCTGGTTGGCAGGCACATTCTTTATCACTGAGCCACCAGGGAAACCCATTGTCTGCTACTCCAGATCATACAGGTCAAAATACTAGAATCCCATACAATAGCCAATTCCAGAGGCACAAACCCACCCACAAACTATCCTGTTCTACCCCTGCTGCTCTTCTAAGACACTAACCCCAGGAAGTCTTAGAAAAAGAGGACAGTTGGACATACCTCAGGTCAGCTGAGGGTGTACCTGGAAGGTGCTCAGGCTCAACCCATCTCAGTGTTGTGAATAGCACCCCTGGTGCCCAGCAAGAAACAGCTGATTGGAAAGAAAACTTGGAACCACAGGACTGAGCACCCATCCAGCAGAGGCTAAATATTGGAAAAGAGGGCCAAGAGGGACCTTCAGAGTGTGAATTCTGAAGATTTTTTCCCCAGGCCTGAAATTTCTTCTAGTGGTGCCCTACCCTCGGGCTAAGGCACAGTATCATGGCCAGTATCTCACATCTTACCTAGCATGGGCAGTGGAGAGCTAGTGGATGTGAAGACTCTGGGAGCAGTAAGAAGAGCTATGCCAACATGAAGAGGTGCCATAACCCACAAGGAGACATTGGCATAAGTCATAGGATGTTAGAGCTGAGAGGAAGGGCTCTTAGATCTTCTGTCCAACTCCCTCCCTTGGCTCAAGAAGACAACTGTCTCAGAGACACAGAGTGACATGACTGAGGGGCGGGAGTGTATTGTAGTGGCAGAGCTTAGGTACCTAGCATACCTGCCGTTGGGTCCTGAAGCCATGGAGCCTGGAACTCCAACATTTTGATATGGAGGGTGTTGGAGAAGGTGTCTCAAAAAGGCTGAGTGTTCAGGTCTGGAGTTGAGAGCATCAGAGGAACAGCTCAGGAGCTATTTGATGGTAGTGGTGGCAGGGGGTCAGAAGCATAAATAGGCTTTGGGGCAGAGGCGCAAAAGCTAGAAGTTCTCTGCTTTTCCATTTTGACAAAAGTCCTTCCCATAGGTATGTTCTATTTCAGCTGAAACTTCAAATGCCAGAAAAAGATGCTGGGACATCTGTGACCCAGGCCTGCTTCTGCCACTGACTATGGGGGAGAGGGGTGCTTCCCGGGACCACCATTCCCCACTTTGCGCCTCCGTCGGCTCATAGCATGTGAGATGGGAGTAAAGTAGGTGAACCCTGGAGGCCTATGCTTCTGACAACCTCCACATTTAAGGCCAAGTCATGCTCGGGGTGGCGAATTAATGAACAACTTTACGGGAGCGTGTTTAGAAATAAGTTTGGGGTGATGACTTTAAGTTCAACCATTTTTGTATGCACTTATTCAAGTGATACATTTGACCTGATTAATAGAAAGTGCACCAGCCTAATGTACAATATTAGGAGATAATTGCGATGGATGAAAGTCTCTTGAGTCAATTAACTCTTATTACCTGGAAACCATTTATAAGAGGCAATAAATTATTGGGACAACACAATTAGCAGTCCCACAATAAAACGGGTTTCACGTGTGTGCCTGTAGGCGCCCCACTCCTGAGGGCCTGTCAAGTTAAAGGGTACGTGTTAGGGGGGATGGCTGTGCCCTTTTGTGTTCACAGGAGTGTGTTAACAGGCAGCAGGGCTGACATATCCCAGGCTAGACCGGGGCAATGAAATAAGCTTTCCACGCTTGGGAACAATGACGCCTGTGTCACAGCCAGTCAATGCCTGTTTCAGTGCCTTGTGCCTAATAGACTCTCACCAAGCGTTGGCCAATCTGCTGAGTGATATTTGAGGTTGGATCTTGTGATTCTGTTTAAAGATGGTTTCAAACACTCCCATCCTGGAATTTAAAAACTGAAATTGCTTAACATTTAGAAAGAGTTGTTTTTTTCCTCTCTCTTCTCTCATCAAGCTACCAGTTCTATGTAGCGTGGACAGAGTTAGAATCAAAGGAAGGTGCTATATAAGGATGCTAGAAAGTACCATTCACTACAGTAGCAAATAAGCTTCTAAAAGCCACCTTCCTCTCTTACACTTGCTTTCACTCTGTGGAAGAAGGTTGTCTTGTCCCTAAGCTGGTCCAAGCTTAGTTCAAAGTGTCTCAGAACAGTAGGATCCAGGATTCCTTTCCACTGAACCTTCGCACTATTTGCTTATTAAGTGAAGAGAACTACACTAGAATTCTTTCACAATGATCTGAAATAACCTGACATTCACTTTGACCAACCTAGTGTTTCTATCACCTGAAGAATTTTTTCCCTCCACTGTTGCGTTACAAGCAGTATTCAAATTCCTAACAGCAGGGACGGGGATGGGGGAGGGAACTCAACCAATCCCAGAGTACAACAATGTTAATGATCAACGTTTTATTTTTACCATGTTGACTGTTTCAACCACAAGCTTAAAGAATTATCAAGGCCAACTGCATTAGTCCAAATAAGCTGGAAATAATAGACTGACCAGAACCAGTGCTTAGAAGGCAAATTTATAAGTCGAGTAATTGGAAATGTAATAAAGAGGGAAGCAAGTCACCCTAGAATGTAAGTCTCTCTCCTGTATGTACATCCAAATTTGTGGGACTTTTTTTTAATATCACCAGATCACTTTATGATAGTCTATCTGTGACTTCTTCAACGATGATAAATGTGCAATCTGATCTTTCAGAAGAATAAACAGTTCCTTGTTAATTAATTTATACAGCTGTCAGTGAAGCTTTTTCTCTCTTTGCACTCTAAGTGTTTCCCTGCCATAGATTTTCTTGCCGTTCCTGGCAAATCTCCAGTGAGCGCCTGGGATTTATTAGGCTGACTTGGTGCAAAGTCTATTGATTGTGGCCCCGAGGGTAATAACTAAATAGAGCCGGAGCAACAAGTCAATAAGAGCATTGTTGCTGCAGCCGGCATTCGCTCGAGGAGTAAGATTGTTTTACAGCAGCCGAGGGTAATCACGGACAGATCAGCGTGTTCAGCACGCGCCGCATGCACCGTGTTAGAGCCGAGGACTGTTTGAGAGCTTTCAGCGAGATCGCTGGAGAATCAGGGTGGGGTCCTGGGATTCTGAACCTTGTGAACTCCTTCATTACAGCTTAAAGGTCTCAACTTTAACTTTTAACATCTGCTACAACCTCAGGGAGCCCAGGGGCAGGACTGGGGCGAGAGAGTGCAAACACGGGCCCTGGGCCTCAGCGCCTCAGCCCTAAGTGCTCTCTCTTCTGGGCTGGGTCCCAGAAGCAAGATGGTTAGGAGCCAAGAGATGCTGAAACAGCTGCTGTCTGTTGTCCATCCATCCATCAGACCGCCCATCTGATGAGGTGCTAGCCAGTGGCACCATCCCTAGCTTCTCATGACCCAGAATGTGTTCAACATCCACCATCCAAAAAGGAGCTGTGATTACCCCAGAGGAAGTCATATTTTTGTCATTTTCTCGCTTCCAGATCTTGAGTTGCAGTGACTTAATTTTCAGAACCATTTTCTTAAAGCTTAAGACCAATTGTATCTTTCAAAGCTCTTCTTTCCTCACTGGTAGAAGTTCAAAACTCCAACATTCATATATCTGCTGACTGTTTTTTTTTTAATTACAGAAAGCAAAATCAAACTCCACATCAATACCAGTCTCTCCTTTGCCTTTTGAAAAATCTTTGCCATGTCTCATGGTAGAAACCTATTTCTATGCACAGAGGACTAGAAAGTCAGAAGCCAGCTTCCTGGATGTAGCTGGTGAAGCCAGCTTCCTGGATGTAGCTGGTGCTAACCAGCCTCTCATTCCCCCAGACCCGTCGTGTCCCAGTGGTGTGGGAGTCACTAGGTGGGGTGGATTTCTCAGGCCCACCAGGGAAAGCTCCAGGACCTGGCCCACAATCCAGGTACTGAATTGATGGCTGACAAATAAATGCCTTCTCTTCCCATGAGAGGGGCAGCCCTCTCTTACACAGAAGTCTGTCCTTTGAGTCTTTGACATGGAGTAGTGTGGAGAGAAAGGCCATCTCTGGAGCTATATGGTTAAAAAATAAGACTTCACCAAAAGGATTTTATTCTGAATGTAAAATCTTCATGGTCAGACACTTTCCCTGGTAGTCCTTGGAAACTATCACATTTCAGTTCCATGCCTGATATTCATCTGCTAGAGACAAAAATCACCTGTGGGGAAAGGGACCATCCTGGCCCCCAGGTCGTGAGCACACTGGCATTTCCATGCAGTCCCCACAGGTCTGTTTTCTGGACATTCTGGCATTCGTCTTCTGGCGCTTTCCCAGGAAGTGCTGAAGTTACGTTAGATGTTTCCTGTTTTGGCATTTAATTTACAGAAAGAATGCTGGTAGAAACAGATAGAAAGTATCTTCCCAACCCAGGGGTCAAACCCAGGTCTCCCACATTGCAGGTGGATTCTTTACCAGCTGAGCCAAAAGGGAAGCCCAAGAACACTGGAGTGGGTCGCCTATCTCTTCTCTAGGGGATCTTTCCAACCCAGGAATTGAACTGGGGTCTCCTTCATTGCAGGTGGATTCTTTACCAACTGAGCTATCAGGGAAGCCCATTGATGATAGATAACAGGTCCCACAATAGTCTTGTTACTCACATTATGCTGAGAAAGTGACCGTTGAGATCCATGACTTGGAAGTACCAGTACTTGGATAAGTACCACCTGATTTTTAACTAGTGTACCAAGGCCATCATTTCCAAGTTGTTGAATTGAAGTGCCTTGGGGCTCCATGAAGGCAGGCACTTCTGAGGAGTTGTCTAGGTTCTTCTGCTGAAGCCAAGAGCCATTCTCACCCTCAGTCATCCTTTTGATGAAGGATGGTATCTGGTATGAGTGATGCCGAGATGTGCCAGCGTGAACCAGTGACCCACAAATAACTCCAAACCCTTGCGTGACCCAATCCAGATTGAAGACAGATCTTCCACAGAATCTTTGGTTTTTTTTAAACAAATTTCATTGTTCTGTACAGAACCGAGGTTTTTTGTTTCTTTTTTTTCTGTTCATTCCTATTTTACTGAAAAAATCCTTAGCAAATCTATGGCATGAACTAAAACTTGGGAGGGTCTTTAAAAATTACCTGCAGGATGAGTCACATTAATGAAAAGTTCAGAAGCAGAAGCAATTCCAGCAGGTAGCAGTCTTTCTGAAAAATAATTTGAGAGTTTAGTCAGTATTAACATACAACTTCTGAGCAAAAGTGAACCCCTGCTTCTTTCTCTGGGAGACCCAAGTGACTTGTTCATTGGATATATTTTGGTCCAAATGAAGAAATTTGTCTGATCTGATTAGGTTCAGTCCTGAGATACAAGCATTTTTTGACAAATCAAGATGACCTAAGAGTTGAGGGGCCCTGGCACAGGAAAGAAATATGCTAAGGGGAAAAAAAAACTAATGATAATCTAAGTTGATTTTTAGAATGCTTTCAGATTCTCAAAGAAGATGTCTTTGTTTGGGCGGCTGTGGAAACCTCACATTTGCCTTATCACAGCTTGAAAGGGAAAAAGAACATACCAAAGAGTACACACATTTGAGCTGGTTTGGATGATTCTACCAATTTCTGTATCAAGGTTTTCAAGGATGGAGGCCTGATATTTTTGGTATTATGTGCTCTTCTCAGTATCAGGGCTAGTCAGAATCATCTCAGATTCATAAACCACTGAAAGTAATAGATTCATATATTTTCTAAATGCTGAGAAGTCAAAAGGAGTCATGTGTGAATCTGTAAAACTGTGGCTGCGAGGTTTATCTTTCTAAGGGAGGCTGGACTTTGACACAGAGACAAGCATGGCAGGAATACTACCCTTGTGAAAGGACCAGTGATTTTTTTGTTACCAATAAAACAAGTCTATTGTGAATGTATGTTCACTCAGTTGTGTTCGACTCTTTGCAATCCCATGGACTATAGCCCACCAGATTCCTCTGTGCGTGGAATTTTCCAGGCAAGAATACTGGAGTGGGTTGCCATTTCCTCCTCCAAGGGATCTTCCTGACCCAGGGATTGAACCCTTGTTTCTTGAATTTCCTGCATTGGCAGACGGATTCTTTACCAGCTGAGCCACAGGGAAGCCCCTATTGTGAGTACATCTTCATAAGGGAGAGTGTTCTCTTTTTGCCTCATGGGGCAGGTTATTCCAAACTCATATACACTCACAAGGCCAATCATATAGGACTGGCCTATATGCTATCATATAAGTTAGACCCAATTTTCAGGCATTTCAGATAAGCTGGACTTGATTTTAAAGAATATCCCTTAGTCTGTTAGCATATGCTCACCTACTTAAAAAAAAAAAAAATGACCATCTAGGAAAATATTTTAGTTTAACAATCAAATCTTCTTCAGCAACTGCAGCCAGCATCCACTTTGCATCAGTTTATGCTTTTTTGTTTCCTGCATTTTATGGTTTGGAATAATCTGAAAATAGGTGTCTGAAGGGTTACTCACCTAACAGGTGAGATTGGAAAGAGAAAAATACCTATATTTTCAACATGACTATGATATAGAAGCTGTCAGCTTTTATAGGCACATTCCCCACTTACAGTGTGCTATGTTGCCAAGGGCTCTATTTTTCAGGTTTCTCATGGACTATTTTTCTGTTACAAGCAATTTATTACTTTTTTGGCTCTGAATTGCTGATATTAATTGTTTAATTCTGAACTGAACTGAACTGAAACTTACTGGTATGCCTGGCATTTCGATCATTGAGGATCTGGATAATATCGTGATCTTGATGGAAGAAGAATTTAGCAATTTCACCTATAGTTTGTTCAAATGCAGGCACTTTATATCAGAATAAACATTCAAAACCTTTGGAAACACAATGTCAAGGTAAGTCTATATTTCTCCTTTATTCCCAGCTGAGGTTTTCTATAATAGCCAACATTTACCACATGTCATTCATGTCCCAGATGTTAGCTGAAGAACTCCATGTACATAGTCTCAGTTAATTTTCGTGTTAACCATATAAAGTATATATTGTTGTTCCCATTTTATAGATTCAGTTCAGTCCAGTTCAGTCGCTCAGTCATCTCCAATTCTTTGTGACCCCATGGACTGCAGCACACCAGGCTTCTTTGTCCTGCACCATCTCCCAGAGCTCGCTCAAACTCATGTCCATTGAGTCGGTGATGCCATCCAACCATCTTGTCCTCTGTCATCCCCTTCCCCTCCTGCCTTCAATCTTTCCCAGCAACAGGGTCTTTTCTAATGAGTCAGCTGTTCGCATCAGGTGGCCAAAGTGTTGGAGCTTCAGCTTTAGAATCAGTCCTTCCAATGAATATTCAGGATTGATTTCCTTTAGGATTCACTGGTGGGGATCCTAGGGCCAAGCTACTTCTGCCCAATGCATGATTCTCTCCCCAGAGCCACTTACCAGGTTGGCCACAACTTGGTCACATCTTCAATGTGATCTGAGGCTTTACTTGTCTTTTCCTGCCTCTTCCCCACTTTGTTGTCATGTCAGATCTGTCTGACAGCCTGAAGCCTTTCCCTCCCCAGTCCTGCCTCCTCCCCTTTGTATTTTTCACAGGTGGTACCCATCACTAAACTTCTTTCACTCCTAACTCCGTTTTAGCATCTGCTTTCCTGAAAGTCCCAAATTACACAAGTTCCCTCTTCTAGACTCGCCTTTTTCTAGCACTCCACAGTGTTGTGGTCCTTACTATTTGAAACTGTATACTGTGAGCACATGATTGTTCAAGTCTGTAAGCTCCATGAGGAGAGGCATCTGTCTGATTCCCCATCTTTGCATCCCCAGACCCAGGTCTCTTGCCTTTTACCCCAGAGTAGAGAGACTTGCGGAGAAGGCAATGGTGCCCCACTCCAGTCCTCTTGCCTGGAAAATCCCATGGACGGAGGAGCCTGGTAGGCTGCAGTCCATGGGGTCGCTAAGAGTCGCACACGACTGAGCAACTTCACTTTCACACATTGCAGAAGGAAATGGCAACCCACTCCAGTGTTCTTGCCTGGAGAATCCCAAGGACGGGGGAGCCTGGTGGGCTGCTGTCCATAGGGTCGCAAGGAGTCGGACATGACTTAATGACTTAGCAACTAAACCACCACCACCACCAGAGAGACTTGTGCTCTGGATTGCAGCCAGATCACTTTCCATCACCCTGCTCTGGGCTTGCTGGGCCCTGGGTGTCCAGGGCGGCTTTACTGACTGCAGCCAATTGAGTGTTGAGACTGTCACAGCTGCTCTGGGATTGGGATGGGGAGACCTGTCGCTGGCTTGGAAAGCTCACCAGAGAAGGATATAGCAATGAGGCCTGCATCAGGACAGTCCCTGTGTGAAAGCCCTTTGGCATCTTTTTTCCTTCATGGAAGTGTGTGCTTGTCCTTTCTCCTTGAGGAGAAGATAAGGACTTTAGTGCTTGCAAGGCCTTCTGAGTAAAAACATCTGTATCCGATTTTCCCCGTCGCAGCGTGTTAGTGAAGGCCTGGTAAAGAGCAGCGTGTAGTTGACAAGACTCTCATCAGAAGGTGTCACTGCCATCAGCTGGAATTACAGTGGGGCTGTTAGAGCCGGTGCCCTAGCCAGATGCCGGGCCAGGTAATTACATTTGGTCTCCCTAAATTCCCTCCGGACTTCTCCTCGGACACATCCTTCATCTCTGCCCTGACCTGCTAGGCAGTGTTTGCTAAGAGCCTTTCAGCTGCTGCCATAGTTCATTCCAAAAATGGATGCATTCCTGAAGGATCACTTGTCAGGGGGTTTTGTCAGGGAGATTCCTGCTTGGGAGAGGGGCTGGCCTGGCTAGATGGCCCCTCAGGCCCCTTCCCCTTCCATCTCTTTTTTTTTCCTACTGTTTTTTTATTATTGTTATTGGAATCCCCTTCCATTTCTGATTCTGTGGTTCAGGGATTGTCATCCTCAAAATATAGCGTGTACGGAACTACTGAGAGCCTTGTAAATGGATATACTGCCAGATCAAATGAGTAGAACATAGTAGGAAAGATGTTTAAATACACACACACCAAACAAATCTGGGTATCCCTAGGATCCAGAAAAACTCATGGTTCTATTTTTTCTCTCGAGTATTTTTTGAAGCCATAATTAAGTGAAGACAAAAACGTGTATACATTGAATGGAAGGCGTATAATCTTTGAGATAATTCTGATGTAATTAACACAGCAGAGCTGCATTAAGGCCAATAGGCAATGAGTGGAATTTTCCAACATTGATTAAGCTGGACTCGAAGAGAAGTGAGTCTTTGTCTGCCAAATGAAAACAACTTTCGGATATTTAAATTCAGGCTGGAAATTGGTTTGAGTAAGGGATATTTAAAGCACAGCTGTTCAAGGGCTAAAAACATATGAGTATATGTGCATGCTAACGTGTGCATGCACACACACATACATACACACACCCTCTGCCGTCTCTAAAAACAAGTTAGCCAAAGGTGTACATTCCTTCTAAGTTCTCATGATCAACAGATGTAAATGTTCACGGTGTTCGGATGAATTATGGACCCTAATGAGATTTCAATACTAGGCAAACAATAAAAATTTATGCATTGCATAGTTGCTGTGGCCTTTGGCTCCATGGCTAGTGTTCCACCCTTTCAACAGCTTCAGTAATATAATATCCAGCTGGCTCTGGAGGTAAGGAAAATTCGAGGGGTGAATTGCAATTGTGAGAAATTATTTGATGGATTACTTTGTCAGAGTAATGCATGGCCTTGGCATAATTACCATGGCCACCTTAACCCTTGAGGCAGGTGGTGACAAGGCCCCCAGGGCCTGGGCACCAGGCCGGTCCTCGCACATGCTTCTCCCTGTCCTCGTCCCCAGCGTTCGCGCGGTCCAGGGTCTCACGAACGAATGCCGAACAAGCACATTCCTGTCCTAACGCGGCGAGCGATCAGGACAGTTCTTTTTCCAAGAACTGTTGTCCATGTCAGGGTGAGAAGAGTCAAACAAAAGGCAGACCGACCTTGAAATAAAATGGGGCGAAGATGGAGAAAGATGCTTGCTATCTTTAAGGGCATGCTTAGTTTAAACACAACGGCAGACGCAGGCACATTTTCTCTGTCTCTCTCTTTATCAATTCAGACCTTGAATCTAATGGTTGTCTGCCTTGTCCTTTATAATGTTCAAGTCTTAAGATGTGATTAATAGCAGAATCCCCGGGTGTACGTGTCAGAGACCACATCTGTAGAAGATCTTCCAGCTTATTTCTTAACGCTAGTTGTAGTTTGGAGCCAGAAAGTAATTCCCGTTTTGTGAATGAGAATAAACCTCTTATGCACTAATATAGCTACACCCAGCATCCACTCTGGGGGAAAGAAGTTGGCCTATAGGCTAGGGCAGCTCGCATTTCAGCATTCTGAAGTGCTCCTCGGCCGTGGCCTTAACAATCGAGAAACCACACCCGCCCATTTCATGGTTTTATTATGATAACAGAAATATATTTGCAGCATGTTGACAAACTCACTTGGAGTAAACAGAGTCGTCTTAATTGTAAGTTCTAATGTTTTAATGCTAAATCGGGCGATAAGTCAATGTTTCAATTTGGCACCGCCAACCACATGTTCTCCAAAAATAGCCTTTGACACTTTTTAAAGCAAGTCGTTTGTGTACTTAGCCTGTTCACAAAAGGCTTCATTCTTGTCTACAAATGGCAAACCTCCGCTTCATCCGTAGCAGGCCCAACTCCAGTGAGGCTGGAGAAAAATAGGCACTTCCCCTGTGTCAAGGCATTTTTCCAACTCTTACTCTCGTCAAAAAGGAACGATTTTGAAGTACGTGGAGAAAGTCTGCCTAGGAAAAGCTATCTTGATTTTCAGTTAACACACCCACCCCATGAGTTTTTTTTAAAAGGTCCGTATTTCTGCATAGCTGAAAACATAGATTCCACCCTGGAGAGATCGCCGGGCTGTTCATGTTACACTCTGAAGCCATGTGTTTCCATATCGTGGCAAAACCCAAGATGTAGGCAGATCCCTTGGCCCCTGTTGGCTTTGGATTTTAGTCTTTTCATTGTTCTCCACTGTAAACTTATACAGAAAAAGACCTCTGTGCCCCTGAATATAAGCACGGCCAGTAATGTTTTCCCACAGATGCCAATGATGTAGCTAGGCAAGACCTAGGAGTGGTGGGAAAGAGGGCAAAGGTCCATGAGTGCAGTGGCTGGGAATGAAGGGCTCGCCAGGTGCCTCAAGAGCCCTCCTGGAGTCGCCACTTCCCTGAGGGGCTTTGTCAGCATGATGACCATCGCGGCCGAGGCGGAGAAACCCCTCCACAACACAGGCAGCCTCAGAGCTTCTAAGACCCTGCTTAGCCATACAAAGGAGTGGTCACAAAAATAATAATACCAGCACTTTACTTCTATATGGCCTTCTCTGGTGGCTCAGTCTGTAAAAAAAAAAAAAAACAAAAAACCCTTCTATGCCGGAGACCCAGGTTATATCCCTGGGTCGAGAAGATCCCCTGGAGAAGGGAATGGCAACCCACTCCAGTATTCTTGCCTGGAAAATCACATGGACAGAGGAGCCTGGTGGGCTACAGCCTATGGGCTTGCAAAGAGTCCAACACGACAGAGCAACTAACACTTTAGAACTTTTACTTTTATGTTGGCTGTGTGCTCATCACTTCATATGCTTCATCTCATTTAATCCTTCCTACAACCCTGGAGGACTTCCCTGGTGGTTCAGTGGTAAAGAATCTATCTGTAATGCAGAAGATGCAGGAGACCTAGTTCGATCCCTGGGTTGGGAAGATCATCTGGAGGAGGTCATGGCCAACCCCACTCCAATATTCTTGCCTGGAGAATCCCATGGACAGAGGAGCCTGGCAGGCTGCAGTCCATAGGGTCGCAAAAGAGTCAGATTCAACTTAGCAACTAAGCAAAAACAACAACAGTTTAAAAAGGCACACTGATCTGAATTAAGGAGGAACAAGTTCTTATGCAGAAAGCAGATTGTATCCTGGGCTGCAAATCAGCTTACCTTTCAGCAGCGCCTCCTGTGCTCTTCTGGGCTCACAGGCTCTTCGTTCTCTGTGCCTTTCCTCCAGATTTGTAGGCCTAGCCATGCCACTTATACTCATTAAAAGTCAGAATACTGGGTCTTGTTTTCCACTAGACTGCAAGCTTCTTGAGGACAATGAACCAGGTCTGTTTCATCTCATTCTCTAGTATCAAGCACATGATGCCTGGCACATGACAGGTAAAATTTGCAGAGCTGAATAAGGGTACATGATAAAGATATTTGCAAATAATCCAGGCACGAGAATATAAAAATCATTTTAAATGAAAACCCAGATATTTCTCTTCTTTCTCTACATCATCTGTTTATCAAATATTTACTGACACCTATCATATGCCAACATGTAATATGCTGCAGTCCATGGGGTCGCAAAGAGTCAGACACGACTGAGCGACTGAACTGAACTGAAATAATATGCCAAATGCTTGAATGGGTAATGGAGACAATAAAGACCAAGACAGACTTTAGCCTTGCTTGCTCTTACACAATTCCACTTCACAGAGGAGACAGTCAAGAAGCGAATAATTACAGACTGAAAGAAATAAAGAGGTTGCTGTTACCAAGAGGGGGGCAGGAGGTTGGGCTCCTTCAATCCGGAAGACTTACTTTCGTATTTCACTGCTAGTATGCCATCTCCCCTAAAACCAAAATAGCTATTTGTTGGTCTATGGACTCTTTAACAGCTGTATTGAGGTATCATTTGTATACTGTGAAATTTACCCATGGTAAGCATACAGTTCAATGATTTATAGTAAGTTTATAGAGCTATGCAACCATCATCATGATCTACTTTAAAAATATTTCTATCACACCAGATGTTGTGTCATGCCTGTTTGCACTGAGTCAATCCCAGTTCCTACTCCCAAGCGCATCAAGCAACCACTGATCTGATTTCTAGAAATTTCATATAAATAGAATCATACAACATAGCCTTTTTTTTCAATTTTTTAGTTGGAATATAATTGTTTTACAGTATGGTGTTAATTTCTGCCGTACAACAGTGTGAATCAGCCATATGTATACATACAGCCTCTCCCTCTCAAGTCTCCCTCCCACCACCCCCATCCCACCCCACCCCTCTAAGTCATCACAGAGCACGAAGCTGAGCTTCTTCCAGCTGAGCTTCTTTCCCTTGGCGTACTATTTTTGAGGTTTAGCCGTACTGTCACATGTACTAGTAGACTGTTACTTTTCATTGCTGAGAAGTATTCCATTGGAAGGCTGTACCACGTTTTGTTTACCCACTCGCCAGTGGGTGGGCACCTGGATTGTTTTTGATTTTTGGCTATTATGAATATGCTGCTGTGAACGTTTGCACAAAAGTTTAAATAGGCATATGTTTTCATTTCTCTTGAGTAGATGCATAGGGATAGAATTGTTGAGTCATGTGGTATGTATGTGTTTGTGGTATGTATACGTTTGACTTTTTCTTTTAACTGCCAAACTGTTTTCCAAAGGTAGATATACCGTTTTACATTCCCATCAGCAATGTATGAGGACTCCATGTCCCTGGTATTGTTAGTCTTGTTGATTAGAGACATTTAGTGGGTATGCTGTGCTGCCTCATTTTAATTTGCGTTTTCCTAATGACTAATGAGATTGATCATTTTTTCATATGCTTATTAGCCACGTATAATCTGGTAAAATGTCTATTCAGCTCTTTCTTAATTTTATAATTTTTTAATTGGATTATTTGTCTTCTCTGTATTGAATTTTGAACTTTTATTTTTATGCTCTTGAATAATAGTCTTTTATTAGATATATGATTTGCAAATATCTTCCCTCAGGTTGTGGTTTGTCTTTTTACTTTCTTAATGGTGAATTTTGAAAAGTAAAAGCTTTTAACTTTCGTGAAATTAATTTATCCATTTTTTATTTTATGGATTGTACTTTTAGTGTCTTACCTCAGAAATCTTTGCCTATGCCAAGGTCACAAAGATTTTCTTCCAGAAATTTTATAGTTTTAGTTTCTATATTCAAGTCTATGTTCTATTTTGAATTTTTGCACATAGTGTGAGATAATGATTTATCTTTTTTAATATAGATATTTAATTCTCCTAACACTGTTGAATTACCTTGGCTCTTTTGTCAAAAATAAGTTGGTCATAAATGTAAATGTTTAATTTTAGAAATTTGTATTTTGTCCCATTGATCTATATATCCTTATGCCAATACTACACTATCCTGATTACTGTGGCTTTATAGTAAGTTTGAAATCAGGCACTGTAAGTCCTCCAATTGTTCTTTTCAAACTTGTTTTGACCACTCTAGTTCTTCCCATTTACATGTATATTTAAGGGTTCACTTTTCAATTCCCGCCAAAAAAAGCCTACTAATATTTTGATATGAATTGCTTTGAATTGCCATGTAAACAATATTGATTTTTCCAATTCATGGAACATGGACTTATTCTCCATTTATTTAGATCTTTAATTTTTCTCAGCAATTTTGGTAGATATCAGTATACAGGTCTTATTAAAGTTACTCCTAAGCTTTCTATTCTTTTTGGTATTACTTGAATTAAATTTTCTTAATTTTATTTGCATACTGTTCATTGTTGGTATATAGAAACACACTTGACTTTTGTATGTCCATATTGTATCTTGCAAACTTGCTAAACTCATATATTAGTTCCAGTAGCTTTTTTGTAGAGCCCTTAGGATTTCTTACTTGTAGAACCATGTCATCCAATACAAGGTTGAATAGGGGTAGTAAGAACAGATCTTCTTGCCTCCTTTCCAATCTTATGGGGAAATCATTCAGTCTTTCATCATTAAGTATGCTGTTAGCTATAGGTTATGAATGTCCTTTATCAGGTTGAAGAAGTTCTCTTCTATTCCAGTTTATTGAGAGTTCCTATCTTGAATAGGTATTGGATTTTGCCAAATTTTTTTTCTGTGTCTGATAAGATGATCATGTGTTTTTGTCCTTTTATGCTATTAATGCAGTGTATTACGTTAATTGATTTTCATATGTTAAACCAACCTTGCATTACTGGGATAAATCCCTCTTGCTCATGGTTTTAATCATTTTAATATGTTGCTGGATTTATTTTGATAGTAGTTGTAAAGGATGTTGGTGTCATATATTCATGTTGGGTATTTCTCTTCTTTGTATAGCTTTTGTAACAGGGTAATGCTAACCTCATAGATGAGTTGGGAAGTGTTCTCTACTCCTTTATTTTTTAAGAGAGTTTATGTTAAAATAGGACTTCCCTGGTGGCACAGACAGTAAAGCGTCTGCCTACAATGCGGGAGACCAGGGTTCGATCCCTGGGTCGGGAAGATCCCCTGGAAAAGGAAATGGCAACCCACTCCAGTATTCTTGCCTGGAAAATCCTGTGGATGGAGGAGCCTGGTGGGCTACAGTCCATGGGGTCGCAAAGAGTCGGACATAAGTATTTTTTCTTTAAATACGTGATGGCATTCATTATTTAAGTCATGTGGTACTGGGATTTTCTTTGTGAGAAGATTTTAAATTACTAATTCACTTGATTTACTTGTCATAGGTCTAATCAGATTATCTGTGTCTTCTTAAGTCACTTTTTCTAATGTGTTTATTTCTGGGAATTTGTCCGTTTCACCTAAACTGTCTAATTTTTTGGTATAAAGTTGTTCAGAATATTTCCTTGTAAACTTTTTAATTCTTATTAAGTCAGTAGTGATGTTCCTCTTTCATTCTTGATGTTGGTAATCATGTCTTCTTCCTTTTTTTTGGTCATTCTAGTTAAAAGTTTGTCAGTTTTGTTGATCTTTTCAAAGAGTCAACTTTTGGTTTCATTTATTTTCTATTTCCTATCTTATTGATTTCTACTCTAACCCTTTTTGTTGTTCAGACCTTAAGTCATGTTCTCCTCTTTGCGACCCCATGGACTGTAGCACTTCAGGCTCCTGGAGTTTGCTCAAACTCATGTCCATTGAGTTGGTGATGCCATCCAACCATCTCATTCTCTGTCACCCCCTTCTCCTTCTGCCCTCAATCTTTCCCAGCATCAGAATCTTTTCCAATGAGTCAGCTCTTCGCATCAGGTAGTCAAAGTATTGGATCTTCAGCTTTAACATCCAGTGGACATTCAGGGTTGATTTCCTCTAGGATTGGCTGGTTTGATCTCCTTGCAGTCCAAGGGACTCTTAAGAGTCTTCTCCAGCACCACAGTTCAAAAGCATCAATTCTTTGGCACTCAGCCTTCTTATGGTCCAACTCTCACATCTGTACTTGTGTGCATGCTAAGTCACTACATCCATACGTGACTACTGGAAAAATCATTACTTTGACTATACGGATCTTTGTCGGCAAAGTAATGTCCCTGCTTTTTAATATGCTGTATAGATTGGTCATAGCTTTCCTTCCAAGGAGTAAGCATCTTTTAATTTTGTTTCTGCAGTTGCCATCCACACCCTTGTTTGTATTGGGCTGTTTGTTCTTTTTTTAATTTCTTAATGTGATAGCTTAGATAATTAATTTGAAACTTCTTTTTCCAAATTAGGCAAATAAATTTTCCACTAAGTTCTGCTTTGTTACATCCCACAAATATTGTTATTGTTTCATTTTGATTTGTTTCGAAGCACTTTATAATTCCCATTTTAATTTCTTGTTTGACTCATGGATTCATTAGAAGTATGTTATTTAATTTTCTAACATTTGGGGATTTCCCAAATTACTTTCTCTTGTTGTGGATTTCTAATTTAGTCCTTTTGTGATGGGAGAACATACTTTTTATTATTTAAGTTCTTTTTAATTCATTGAGGCTTGTTTTATGGCATATATGTGGTCTCTGTTGGGGGATTTTCCATGATTTTTAAAAGAATGTGTATTCTGCTGTCATGAAGTGAAGTGTTCTATAAATGTTAATTAGGTCAAGCTGGCATAAAATTGTTGAAGTCTTCTGTTTCTTTACTGATTTTCTGTCTAGTTTTCTGTCAGTTTTCTTAGACCAGAGTATTGAAAGCTCCAAGTATAATTATTAAACTTTCTGTTTCTCTTTTCTTCAGTCATTTTTTTTGCTTCATGTATTTTGGGACTTGGTTGTTAGGTATTTATATGTTTATAATGGCCATATCTTCTTAATGCACTGATCTCACTATAGTTATGAAATATCCCTCTTTTTCTCTAGGAATATTTCTTGTCCTAAAGTCCATTTGTCTGATATTAATATAGATATTCCAACACTCTTAGTTTTCCTATTTACATGGTATGTGTATTTCCTTCTTTTAACTTTCAACCTGTATGTGCTTTTGAATGTAAAGTGTGTCTCTTTAGATAGCATATGTTCTTATAGACAGCATAAAGCTGGATCTTTTTTATCAGTCTGACAATCTGCTGTTGATTGAATTATTTAGTCCAGTAACATTTGTATGATTTTTTAATCCTGTTAGATTTATGTCTGCCATTTTGTTGTTTATTTTCTATATGCCTCATATCTTTTTTGCTCCTCTCTCTCCTCTTTTCTGCTTTCTTTTTTAAAATAGGTATTTTTTTTGTATACCATTTTCATTCATCTGCTGATTTCTGGTCTATATTTTTATTGTTATTTCCATGCTGGGAAGGATTAGGGGCAAGAGGAGAAGGGGACGACAGAGGATGAGATGGTTGGATGGCATCACTGACTCGATGGACATGGGTTTGGGTGGACTCTGGGAGTTGGTGATGGACAGGGAGGCCTGGTATGCTGAGATTCATGGGGTCGCAAAGAGTCGGACACGACTGAGTGACTGAACTGAACTGAACTAGTCTTTGCTCTAGAAATTACAATATATATTCTATCTTTTCACAATCTACTTTATTTTACTACTTAGTTCTAATAAAATATAGCAAATTTATTCCAATATGGCCATTTTCCCCCTCTTCCTTTGTACTATGATTGTGAAGTCTGTATATATTATAAACCAAACAATACTGATTGTTGTAATTGTAATTATTGTTTATGCAATCTTTATATTCTTTAAAGAGATTAAGGGCAGGAAAGAGAAAGTATATATTTGTACAGTCTTCTCTATTTACCACATATTTACCATTTCCAATGTTCTGTATTTCTTTCTCTGGATGTGAGTTACCATCTGGTGTCATTTCCTTTCAGCCTAAAGGACCTCATTTAGTATATCTTATAAAGCTAAAAAAAACTCTCATTCTTTATCTAGAAATGTCTTTATGTTGCCTTCATTCGTGATTAATGCTATTGCTAGCTATAGAAGTTCTTGGTAGACAGGTTACTCCTGCACTCACCCTTTTATCACTCTAAATATGTTGTTTATCTGTCTTCTCCCTCCATTGTTTCTGATGAGAAGTCAACTATCAAACATAATGTTGTTTGCTTGTACATAATGAGTTATTTTGTCTTGCTACTTTCAAGATTTTCTCTTGCAGCCATTACTTCTTCAAATATATTTTTCTGCCAACTTCCCTCTCCTTTCTCCTTCTCCTTCTCTCTCCCTCTCCCATTGTACATGTGTTGACATGCTTGCTATTGTTACACAGATCTCTGAGGCTCTGCTCATTTTTCTTCAATGTTTTTGGTCTTTCTCATCTTTCTCATCTTCACATTGGATGATTTCTATTGGCAAATATTCAAGTTTACGGATTCCTGTTCATTTAACTTATTATATTTTTCAACTCTAAAATTTTTATAACTTTTCTTTCTCTATAGAGATTCTGTATCTATTGAAGCATTGTCATCATAATTTCTTTTAATTCTTTAAATATAATTTCCTTTAACTGTTTGATGATGTCACACTAACTTCTTTGAGGCCCTTGTCTGCTAAATCCAACATCAGAGTCACCCAGAACCAGTTTGTATTGACTGCTTTTCCCACTAAATTTCAATCATCCTTTTTCATTTTTTTTGTCATGTCATAATTTTTTGTTGACAGCTAAATATTTTAGATGGTATACCGTAACAGCTCAGGGTTCTGATAGTTTTAAGTAGCTTGCCTAAACATAATGTGCAGGATCTATCTCTCCTGCAGTCTGCTCAGTTGTCACTTTGTTTTTTTAATTCTTATTTTTATTTCATGAACCTGGCTTCCTAGGAGTTGCCCCTTTGTGCACATAGCTTAGTGACCAGCCAATGATTGGGCACAGGTTGTGCTCAAAGACCTTGAACCCATAAGACTTCCATCCTCTGCCAAGCAATCTGTATGTGGGTTGAAGAGAACATACAAAGTTCAGGCAGTTCTCAAGCCTGCTTTGACTTTTCACTGGGGTGTCCTGGTCTCCCCAGCATGTACCATACTTTCCCAATCAACACAAGACGTATGGAGAGCATATCTGGCACATCTATAACTCTCTCATTTCCAGATCTCACCATCACATTTTTGGTTTGAATCTCAACCAGGACTGCAGCCTCAGGCTAGCAAAACTGTGCTGTTCCTCCCACCTCCCCCCTCCCCCTTTCATTTTCCTACAGCGTGCTACTTTTATTGGCAATGCCACTGGGGTTTTCCTTCTGCTCCAAATCAAGTCAGGCTTCCCTGGCAGCCCCACCCTGATAAAACCACCATTCTAGCCAACTAAGCAAGGGGGTGAGATGGAGATCTTCTTACCCAAAGTTCTGCCAGCTTTCTATGAATAAACACGTCTCAGTTTGTGTTTTGCCTTCAGTCATTATCCAGAGCCCTGAAAGATTGTTTTAAGAACCGTTCAGTTTTAAACTTGTTTTGGGGGGCAGTGCCTTGGAGTACAGAATGAAGCAGGGCAAAGGCTAATAGAGTTTTGCCACAAGAACACACTGGTAATAGCAAACACCCTATTCCAACAACACAAGAGAAGACTCTATACACGTGGACATCACCAGATGGTCAACACCAAAATCAGATTGATTATATTCTTTGCAGCCAAAGATGGAGAAGCTCTATACAGTCAGCAAAAACAAGACCAGGAGCAGACTGTGGCTCAGATCATGAACTGCTTATTGCCAAATTCAGACTTAAATTGAAGAAAGTAGGGAAAACCACTAGACCATTCAAGTATGACCTAAATCAAATCCCTTATGAGTATACAGTGGAAGTGACAAATAGATTTAAGGGACTAGACCTGATAGACAGAGTGCCTGATGAACTATGGACAGAGGTTCGTGACATTGTACAGGAGACAGGGATCAAGAAAATCCCCATGGAAAAGAAATGCAAAAAAGCAAAACGGCTGTCTGAGGAGGCCTTACAGATAGCTGGGAAGAGAAGAGAAGTGAAAAGCAAAGGAGAAAAGGAAAGATATTCCCATCTGAATGCAGAGTTCCAAAGAATAGCAAGGAGAGATAAGAAAGCCTTCCTCAGCGATCAGTGCAAAGAAATAGAGGAAAACAACAGATTTGGAAAGACTAGAGATCTCTTCAAGAAAATTAGAGATACCAAAGGAACATTTCATGCAAAGATAGGCTCAATGAAGGACAGAAATGGTATGGACCTAACAGAAGCAGAAGATATTAAGAAGAGGTGGCAAGAATACACAGAAGAACTATACAAAAAAGATCTTCACGACCCAGATAATCACGATGGTGTGATCACTCACCTAGAGCCAGACATCCTGGAATGTGACGTCAAGTGGGCCTTAGAAAGCATCACGATGAACAAAGCTAGTGGAGATGATGGAATTCCAGTTGAGCTATTTCACATCCTCAAAGGTGATGCTGTAAAAGTGCTGCACTCGATATGCCAGCAAATTTGGAAAACTCAGCAGTGGCCACAGGACTGGAAAAGGTCAGTTTTCGTTCCAATCCCAAAGAAAGGCAATGCCAAAGAATGCTCAAACTACCGCACAATTGCACTCATCTCACATGCTAGTAAAGTAATGCTCAAAATTCTCCAAGCCAGGCTTCAGCAATACGTGAACCGTGAACTTCCAGATGTTCAAGCTGGTTTTAGAAAAGGCAGAGGAACCAGAGATCAAATTGCCAATATCTGCTGGACCATTGAAAAAGCAAGAGAGTTCCAGAAAAACATCTATTTCTGCTTTATTGACTAGCCAAAGCCTTTGACTGTGTGGATCACAATAAACTGTGGAAAATTCTGAAAGAGATGGGAATACCAGACTGTCTGACCTGTCTCTTGAGAAACCTGTGTGCAGGTCAAGAAGCAACAGTTAGAACTGGACCTGGAACAACAGACTGGTTCCAAATAGGAAAAGGAGTACGTCAAGGCTGTATATTGTCACCCTGCTTATTTAACTTCTATGCAGAGTACATCATGAGAAATGCTGGGCTGGAAGAAACACAAGCTGGAATCAAGATTGCTGGGAGAAATATCAGTAACCTCAGATATGCGGATGACACCACCCTTATGGCAGAGAGTGAAGAAGAACTAAAGAGCCTCTTGATGAAGGTGAAGGAGGAGAGTGAAAAAGTTGGCTTAAAGCTCAACGTTCAGAAAACTAAGATCATGGCATCTGGTCCCATCACTCCATGGGAAATAGATGGGGAAACAGTGGAAACAGTGTCAGACTTTATTTTTTTGGGCTCCAGAATCACTGCTGATGGTGACTGCAGCCATGAAATTAAAAGACGCTTACTCCTTGGAAGGAAGGTTATGGCCAACCTAGATAGCATATTTAAAAGCAAAGACATTACTTTGCCAACAAAAGTCTATCTAGTCAAGGCTATGGTTTTTCCAGTGGTCATGTATGGATGTGAGAGTTGGACGGTGAAGAAAGCTGAGCGCCGCAGAATTGATGCTTTTGAACTGTGATGTTGGAGAAGACTCTTGAGAGTCCCTTGGACTGCAAGGAGATCCAATCAGTCCATCCTAAAAGAGACCAATCCTGGGTGTTCATTGGAAGGTCTGATGTTGAAGCTGAAACTCCAATACTTTGGCCACCTCATGCGAAGGGTTGACTCATTGGAAAAGACCCTAATGCTGGGTAGGATTGGGGGCGGGAGGAGAAGGGGACGACAGAGGATGAGATGGTTGGATGGCATCACCGACTCGATGAACATGGGTTTGGGTAGACTCTGGGAGTTGGTGATGGACAGGGAAGCCTGGCGTGCTGCAATTCATGGGGTCGCAGAGAGTCGGACACGACTGAGCGGCTGAACTGAACTGAACTGAATTTGTTGACCTCTTGACTCAAAGCTGGAAGTCCCCTGGCTGAAGAATCTTGCTAGCCTGTATCAAGTATTTAGAATGTGGTTGTAATGAAAGGCCTTATCCTTGACTCCTCGTGGATTTTGGCCCCTGACTTCCCTGAATTCCCAGCCTTCCTCCTTAAGAAGCTTCCAAAAAAAAAAAAAAAGAAGCTTCCAGAGATTGAGGTTCCCCGAGATGGGTAATGACCAGCTGCACAGACTTTCACTGCACTCATTTCCCCATCGACAGTATGACTGTCAAAGTCGTATCTGCATGTGCTTACATCAGCTTCAAATCCGAGGCAGCTCTTTGCCCATTAACTGACCCAAAGGCAACAGGTGGGACCTGTTTTTGGCAGAACTGTTGAAGAAAAATGGCCTCGTCATCAGCCTGTTTCACTTTCATTTATCTCTGTCAACTGGGAATACAATATAGATAGTATCAGGCTCAACAAAAGGTACATTCTGATATTATTTTCAGTTTTTTGTCTAGACAGAGAAGACTAAGCACTTGGATATCAGAAATGCCTACCACGAAAAATAAGAGAGATGGGCTCAGTGGAAGGCCAGAGGGGGTAGCACGGCTTGTTCGCTTTCTCTCCCTATATTCTTTTTTTCTTTTTTTTAAAGAAAAAAGTTCAACCCCACCACCCACTCATCAGGTGATTGGAGACTGTAGTTGTAAAAATGTGCTGCAGGCAGAAGTTCTGAAAAATCCCAGAAAGTGTTGAAAACATCTCTAAACAAGGTATTTTTCTCCTGCACCTTTCTTGCTAAAGGTCCCAATTGCTGCCAAGAAAACTAGTGAGAATGTTAGCTGCCAAATAAAAAATTTATGACAGTGTTTGGCAAAGGACTATCTCACTGCTTGTTTTATACATTTCCACAAGGCACTTGAAGGCAGCTTCTTTCTCTTCCCCTCCTACCTCCCCTCACACTTTGGGTACGTATACCTTACAGATCACTTACACCCAGAACAGTGTAAGCAAACTCCTATAAAGTAGGATTAAACAATATAACTTTTTTCCCCTTCAGTAACCTCGGAAAATGTGAGGAAATGTTTTCAAATATGATGTGTTGCATAGAAGGAGAAAGAGAGATGCTGGGTTTGCCTGCTTAGAATAGGCACATGTATAAGAAAAACAAAAAAATATTAAAAAAGAACCTTTCGGTGAACAATTGGACTTTAGACTCTTAGTGGCAGAAGGAATCTTAGAAATCCTCCAGTCCTTGCACCCCACCCCCACACACACACACCCAGCACTTTGCAGACAAGGAAATGGGGGCCCAGAAGAAGACAGTGTCCTGCCTAGGGTCATACAACCGAGCCCACCTGGGAGGAGAACCTGGCTCCCACCTGACTACCACTCTACCCTCCCCTTCGCAACACAGTTCACATCACTTTTGCTTGTTGGGAACCCCCCAAGGCCTATGCACTTGGAGTGGGTTTTATGAGCATTAGAATTCTAGGCTTTTTCTACTTTATGAAAATTAAAACATTTCCTTCCCCAAAACTCTTTTTTAAAAATCAAACGCACTAAAAGTGAGTCAAGATGGGGCAGTAATGCTACTGAAATGGCACTGCCTGCCCGTATCAATTAACCTCCAGGCTGTGTCATTAAATCAAACCTTTCAAAGGGGTAGGGGGTATAGGGGTTGGTGGGGGAGATGTTTTAGAAAAAAAGTTATGAAGCGAGTTCGGATGTTGATAGTGATAATTACATAGGCTGGTGATCACCCTGAAATATTTTGCCTGCCTGTCTAAGAAAGCAAAATTATCTGTCTCAGTCTTTTCAAAACAGTTATCAGATGATGCTCTTAGTTGTTAATTAGCGCTGTTTAGCACCCATTTCATCATTCTTACACATTCAGAAGCCTGGCTGCACCCTTGTCCCTTGCCTGGCTTCTGCTATAGCTGTCTCATGCCCGCCCAGCAATGCTGAAGCTGGGCTGGGGCTGTGGCTGCTTTTTGCTGTGGCTGAGTTAAGGAAGTGAGTGTTATTTGATATAAAGTGCTGTGGACAGAGCAGGAGTAAGCGGATTATTTCAGACAGCGTTAGGAGGTAACCGGAGGAAGATTAGCGCTCCACGAGGCAGATATCACAAGCAAATTAGAAAACCTCCCCAATTAGTACGAGAAACCCAGATTTGTGCTGTTTGTGATCTTCTGCTGAAAGGCAAAGTGTCGACATTATAGGCTCGAGTCTTGATTTAAGTTGAAATGTTGGCATTTCCTATCAGGGTATGTTAGCATCTGAGGCTGTGTACTGGCCTAATAAATGAAATAAACCCCCGTTCTCCCCAGCTGCCAAGTCTTTCCCGTTCTGATGTTCTATACATTGGGTAATGTTTTCTTTGGCCCTGGAATAATCTCTAGGGCATATTATAATATTTCGATACTGGGGCTATTTGACATGACTCCAGTATCCCGCTCTTAATCTCTCCTTTGTTTGTTTGTCCTGTGCCACATGTATTGTGCTGAAGTCATAAAAACGGAGTGTGCAAAATGCCAGATGCTACAAATGCAATTAGATACTTAAAAATAGCTTCCTTGGTGGCACTGCTTGAAATCTGAACTGGGCCCTATTTTTTCAAGCAGGGTGGCACTTTTCTGCTAAGCTACTGACTGTGTGCTCTGACAGGAAGCACAGGTCCCCCTTCTGAGGCCACTGGGCAAATGCTCAAGTCATTCTAGAAGTCAGACCAGGCACCTGTCATCCTGGCAACATCACACCAGTCTCAGGTGTGCTTCTGTTTTCATTCTCCAAGTGCCCTGTGTAGTCTCCAGCATCTCGACCTCTGATGTTTTACAGTCAAGTTGTACGTGGCAGAAGCCCTCTGCAGACTGAGGCTGACTTATGTAAAGAAAATGAGGTAGCTATATCCGTTGTTTGAAGATTGGACATGCATTTCAAATAAACTTTTATTTCACCAGAATTCAAACAACTGCAAAGCCCAGAATTTATTTTGCAATCTTATCCAAGGAAGAAGGTTACATTTTTGTATATGTGTGTGCATAGTCGCTCAGTCATGTCCGACCCCTTGTGACCCTTTGGACTATAGCCCACCAGGCTCCTCTGTCCATGGGATTTATCAGGCCAGAATACTGGTGTAGGTTACCATTTTCCTCCTCCAGGGTATCTTCCCAGCCCAGGAATCAAACCTGCGTCTCCTGTGTCTCCTGCATTACAGGTAGATTCTTTACCGGCTGAGCCATCAGGGAAGCCCTATATAATGTGTTTGGAAGCTGATAAATAGTGCATATTCTTCTGACTCTAAACATAGTGCATATTCATTACAGAAATTTTTGGAAAATGTGGTGAGTCATAGAAGACTTTTTTTTCTTTAATCACCATGATCTCAACACCTAGGCACAATTACTTTCATTTCAATGTGTGTCTTTCCAATTTTTGGTCAAGTTTATACAGGCAAAACTTGCTCAAGTTTACCCTTTTGCAAAATTAGGGTCATAATATGCACAGTATATAATCTTTGCTTTTTACCTAATATATTATGGACAAGAAAATTCACCATCTTAATGACAAGTAGGATAAAACAAGACCCTCTCAAATCTTCTGAATGATTGAGAACAAATTTATTCAGTGTAGTTTTAGTATTAATCCTATTTCAGTATTTTTTTCTTTGAAAATTATAGTGTTTATAGCAACTCTCAACTCACCAATATTATAGGAAATATTATCATATCATTATGTTACTTTGAGAAGAACTTTGCATTTTCTCTGTTTTTACACGCATGATCTGATTTGAACATCACAAGAACCTTTAACGTAGGAGGAAAAAAAGAACAGATGTTGTTATCCCTGATTTGATTCATAAATGCAAAATGAGCTACAATGTAAGATGCACTGTGATGCCAGTCCTTATTCTTCCCACAATGCACTGCATGTGGTCTTTGAAACTGGAACTCATTTTGTTTTTTTAATTTTTAAAACTTTATTTATTTAGCTGTGCTAGGTCTTTGCTGCAGCATATGAAATCTTTAGTTGTGGCATGCAGGATCTAGTTCCCTGACCAGGGACTGAACCCAGGTCCTGTGCATCGGAAGGGTAGAATCTTAGCCACTGGACCACCAGGAAAGTCCCCGGACCTCATTTTAAATACCAACTTTGCCACTAACTAGCTGTGCGATCTTGGGCAAATTCACCCCTCTAAGCCTCAGTTTTCTTCTCTGGAAAGTTGTAACACTGATATTTTTGTCATAGATTTGTTAATGAGGATTAAATAAAAGAATTGATGTGAAATACACGATAGTGCATACTCAGTTGCTCAGTCCTGTCCGACTCTTTGCGACCCCATGGACTGTAGCCCGCCAGGCTCCTCTGTCCATGGAATTTTCCAGGCCAGAATACTGGAGGGGGTTGCCATTTCCTTTTCTGGGGGATCTTCCCCACCCAGGGATCAAACCCACATCTCCTACATTGGCAGGCAGATTCTTTACTACTACGCTACCTGGGAAGACTTAGGATAGTATAAGGGACCAAAAAAGATAAATAAATCTTACCATTGTTTTTTTCCTCCCATATTCCCTCTTTCTTATAACATTGTGAATAAAATATTATGTTTTCTTTTCCAATTCACTCAATTCTTAGCTTAGCATTATTTTAAATAATAATTATTAATATTTATGTAATAATATACAATTTAAGAAAATGCAGAAATGCGTAAAAATGGAAAGCAAAAAGTACTCACCACCCACATACAAACACTGTTACCACTTGGCTACATTTCCTTTTAGTCCTTTTTTAAAATTTTTTCTGTGCAAAGGCCTGCCATTTTTAGACATGCCAACTAGTGTCTTGCACTAACGAATATCAGTGGTAGTTAAGGTATGTGCTTTATAGACCGTGGTCTGTAGCCACCACGTCTTGTTCTTGCTTCCAGATCTTAAAAGAGATCCCTGGGACTTCCTTGCTGGTCCAGTGGTTAAGACTCTGTGGTTCCACTGCAGGGGGTATGGGTTCAATCCCTAGTCAGGAAACTAAGATCCCACATGCCATGCAGCTCAGGCAGCCAAAAGAGAGAGAAAAAAAAGAAGTGTCTCTTTGGAATCCTACTTCCATTGGCAGGAAGCCAAAATGGGGAGTTGGATGGGTGGTCATGGCAGGAGTGCAATGAAGATGTTTCCAGAACATGAGGTCTCTAAATGCATTGATGAGTCCCTCACCCAGCGGTCCTGTGGCCTTGGAGTAAATTGTATAAAATATCGGTCCCCAACCTTTTTGGCATCAGGCACCAGGTTTTGTGGAAGACAGTTTTTCCACAGACCGGGGCAGAGGGGATGGTTTGGGGATGATTCAAGTGCAGTAGGTTTTGAGCTCTTCTGAGAATCTAATGCCACAGTTGATCTGACAGGAGAAGCAGCTCAGATGGTAATGCAAGCAGTGAGGAGCGTCTATAAATACAGATGAAGCTTCACTGGCTCACCGGCCACTCACCTCCTGCTGTTCAACCTGGTTCCTAACAGGCCACAGACCAGTACTGTTCCCTGACCCAGGGGTTGGGGACCCCTGGTATAAAACCCAGGCCATCCCTTCACAAAATCAGCTTCTCTGACATAGAAAGAGGGACTGGACTTCAGCAGAGGTCACCACCATCGTCAGGCCCAAATTCAACCTCATTATCATCCAGGGCATGGGCAACTCAGAGTTACTACACCCAGATATCTTCAACCACTGGGAAGAAAAGCCTCTCCCAGCCCTTAAAAGGTATTCTGTTCAAGCCGAAAGGAAAATTCCTACAGCCAAGTATCTCCTGTCAGCTAATTTGATAGTTCTCTATCAGTCAACCATTAGTGAATACATTGATTCTTCTTTTTTTTCTGTTTTCCTTTTTTGCGGTTCTGCCTTGGCTATTCCCAAGATTTCTCTGAACCAGTTGGGCAAAATTGATTTTTATTAGTTTCACTGGCCTTGTGGAAAATTATCTCATGAACTGGTTTTTATAGGAAGACTCAAAGCACAGCACAGGGTGAAAAATAAGCCTATAGCAGTCAAAACTGTTGTCTGAAATGTCTTCAGACTGGAAGGCTGAATTTATTGCACAAAACAAGTACTAGCGAGGCAGAGGTGTGCAGTCCTGCTCATTATCACTGGAAAGGAAAACCAAAAAGCCGAGTAAAAAATTAAATTTTAATAATGCCACTGATATTTTCTAAATCTTTCCTGACAGAAAGATTCTCATTATTTTTATCTGTCTCTGAGATTCTTTTAGTGCCATCTCAGACATGGCCTTGGCTGTGATTGTTTTCTAGGCTTTAAAGCATCTGAAAAACCAAATATATACAGAGAGAAAGATGCTTTAGATTGTTCAAGGAAGGTCTGTGACCGTGGTAACATTTTGGCTTGCGTATCTGCAGCCAACATTTGCTGGGAACGCCTTCTGCTCCACAAAAGAGGTCCGTGTTATTAAGACAATTGAAGTAAATCCCCTGAAACAAAGAGAACCCGCAATCCAGTGTATAGTCCCAAGTTTGGGTTTGTTCTGGAAACTGCCCCATGCTAGCCATGAAAGGAGATTCAAGGGGGAAAAAAATGAAATTATCTTATTGTTTCAGTAAACGTGCAAACTCGCCTTCCAAGTATCACAATTGTACAGAATTGTTTGGGGGATAAGAGAGAAAATAAAGCCAGAATCATTAAAGTAGCCAACCCACAAAAATGTGAATTCTTTTTGTTTTCTTAGTTCTTTAGTGCTTGCATATAAACCTGTCTTGGTCCCAAAAGAATTTATAGCAATTTGCCAAAATGTATACAATACAATAGATTTTCTATATAGTAAATGACATCCAGAGGGAGGTTAGTACACAAACAGTGAAACAGCTCATGAGTTTGTGAGAAGTGGGCCACAAATTTATCTCTAGTCATCTGGCAGGCCACTTGAAGAGGAAGATGGTTTCTGTTGTTATTTAGTCACTAAGTTGTGTCTGACTCTTTTATGACCCCATGGACTGTAGCCTGCCAGACTTCTCTGTCCTTGGGGTTTCCCAAGCAAGAATACTGGAGTGGGTTGCCACTTCCTCCTCCAGGCAATCTTCCCGACCCAGGGATCGCACCCATCTCTCCTTCACTGCAGGCAGATTCTTTACCGCTGAGCCACCAGGGAAGTCCTATGGTTTTAGTTAGATGAGTCAACATCCATGAGATGAAAACACAGCCCCTTTCCCCTCCCCTACCAGAAAGAACACCCTCCCATGGGACCTCATTGCAGGTGCACACGCCATACAGAGTAACAAACATGTTCAAGAGCATCCTTACAGGAAAGACGAGTTCCATCCCAAGGTTGTCTTGTACTGTCCCTCAGCATAAGCAGGAGGCGTGGAGCTAAGCTCAGCCAAGAGCGCATGCGCGAACCTAAGCCAGCAGGTGGTGGCGACTCCCGGGGGTTCTGCTGCTCCAGGGGAGACTCCTGTGCCTCCAGGAGAGGTGGACCTCATTCATTAGGCCCCTCGATAACACTGTTTTCCTCAGCTGGACTTCTGACAAGTGTTCAGCAGGGGAGTTTGAAAGAAAGTGAAAGTGAAGTCGCTCAGTCATGTCCGACTCTTTGTGACCCCGTGCGCGGCAGCCTGCCAGGCTCCTCCGTCCATGGGATTTTCCAGGCAAGAATACTGGAGTGGGTTGCCATTTCCTTCTGCAAGAGATCTCCCCGACCCAGGGATTGAACCTGGGTCTCCCGCATTGTAGGCGGACGCTTTACTGTCTGCGCCACCAGGGAAGTCCCTAGTTTGAAGCTGTGCCCAATTCAGTTAGGAAGCTCCTATGGTGTCACCTTATATTGATAATTAGGGCGCTCCTGTTGTCTAGTAGCCAGTTAGAGGGCTGGATTTCACCATCCACGTGTGAAGATTAAGGCCAGGGAACTTTAAGGCAGTGCCTCCAAAGAATGACAAAGGAAAGAATGGCTTCTTTCTAAGATTCAGGCTGCTCTTTGGCTCAGTCTCTTTAAAGATCACTCTTGACTTCTGGTTGGTTTTTCTATTTATTACAGCCAAACAATGAACCTGAGAAAGAGTGTAAAGGCCACTCTACTCCTTGGCAGTTTAATTCCTTTATTTTTACCAAATCCACAGACGTGGTTGTCAGCAAACATCCTCAGGGATGCTTGGGTCTCATATATTTACTACCATTTTAGGAAAAGGAAAATGGAGTCACATTATTTTTCTCAAGATGACTCAACAGGTTGGGCGTAGAGGCCATCCTGCAAATCTCTCCGCCACTAATCCTCCAAAAAGAGGCCACTTGGTTTCCCATGTCAAGGGCACTGGCTTTTAAGATGTTGCGCGTCAGATGTACACCCTCCTCCTTGAGAGTCACCAGCCAGGCTCTCCAGTGCCTTCTCCAGGCTGTGAGGATCAAGGAGACTGCAGATGTGTGGTCCCGCCCTGACCTCTGCCTGTGCGTTTCATCGCCTCGTGAGAGGTCCAGAAGGCACGCAGAAGCTGGTTTGTGGCTTCTGTTGACCTCTCTCTCTAGCCCTTGACCCTGCGGTTAGGAATCAGTTATGGGCTAAGTTGGATGCACTCGGTGTAGACCCTGGTTACTGATGCTCACACCAAGGCTGAACTTCAGACTTCTGCAGGGTCAGGAGGGCTGGGCTCTTCCTGCCTCTGTGAGAATCTCCAGCAATGTAGGGTGAGGAGACGCTCCCTGACCCACCTCCTTCCTTTTAACTCACTCCTTAATAACTAGCCAGAGGTCACAGACGAAAGATCAGGACCGCTCTGACCCATAGACACATGTGCTTTGTTTGGCTGCCCAATGTTTTGGAAAACTTTTTCTTAGTTGCCAATATTTAAAACTTGAGAGATTTTGCAGAAAGAGCATAATTTCTGGCTTCTCTTGGCAAAAAAAGAAGATCCAGCTGTACTGAGCCAACTTTCCATCCCCAGAGCAACTAGGAGCAGCGCCCCAATTTAGAAAGAGGGCAGGCACACCCGGTTCTCTGGTCCCCTCTCCTGATGCCTGCAGCCCTCAGACTGGACATACCCGCTCCTTCCTTCCTTCCTTGGTTAGAGAAGAGAATTGCACGTGTTCCCAGGCCAGCAGGTAACGTGGCTTCACCTGCGCAAACCTGGGGCTCCTGCTATCTGATTGTCACCCTGTCCCACTCTCCTGCCTCCCAAAGAAGTGTGAGTCAGCCATTGTGCTTATCTTAAATAAGCCTTCAGAGGAGGTCTTCTTAACCTGGGGTTCACCTGCTCAGAAGTGATTAATGCTGCTGTGGGGAACCCAGAGGGATGGGGGGAGGGAGGGGGGTTCAGGATGGGGGACACATGTGCACCTGTGGTTGATTCATGTCAATGTACGGCAAAAACCACTACAATATTGTAATTAGCCTCCAATTAAAATAAATTAATTAATTTTTTAAATAACGTTTTTAAAAATCAATTTAGAGTGAAAGATGGTGAAGGAGATACAAGTTTGAGCAGACAGTGTACACCCTGCTGGGTGTCTCCCGCAGAGCAGCCCAGGGATTCATGTCAGCAGAAAATCCCTCCCCCTGGTCAGGAGCGGTGTGCCTGGAGCCCAGAGCGAAGGTCACCTGATGGGAGCTGGCAGCAGAGAGAGCCTGTGCAGAGCCACTGTGGAGATGGAACTGGTGGGAAGGCAGGGAAAGAAAGGGAGAAATACCCTGACTTCTCGCTCCCTCCCACCCCACTGTCCTGCCAACGCCTCCCGTTGGCTGAACGCAGTGGGTAGCCGGCCCACAGTGGTTGGGGTGGTAGTGGAGGAAGTCTCTTTATGATATAAAGCAAAGCAGTGAAGGGATAAGAAAAGGATCTGAAGACACATGGCCCCAGGATTGGCACAGTGGGGATATGAGTTAAGACACATCCCATTCAGTCACGGAATTAAATCTGGATGAAAGAGAGAAGTTCTGATGTTATGATGTAGAAAACATAACCACATCCCTCAAGAGCTGACAGAGATGCAGGTGGCTGATAAACCTTTGCCAAAATGTTTTATTCCCCCAACGTCAGGAAAGAAAAAAGTTGTAAATCCGTGACTCTTAGGAGACATGTATCTAATGTCAGATCTTGCAGGAAATATTGTGAAAGCCCATCACAAAAGCCAAGGCAGCAATGTCTCCACCCATGTGACCTCAACCGGCCCTGATCCAGAAGAGGCATCTTGGCTGTCAAGGGGTGTCTCCAGGGAAACCGTGACAGCTGGAGAGGGCAGCCTCCAACTTCCTGGGTAACTGAGTAGCTGCTGAAGGTGGGGCTTCCAGGAGATAGGTTGAGCCTGGACCCCACAAGGCAAGCTAATCAGGGCCCCAGCACTGGGATGTGCCCTTCAGGAATCAGTAGAGGAATCTGAAGGCCTTCCAGGCTAAGGCACCTGATGGGGCATGTCTACTGGAGGGGATGGAGCAGCCAAACAAGGAGGAATTTCAGGACTCACTGTAGGGAAATGAGTGAGCAGTAGATAATAGGAGTGAATGGACTGTTGCTCACCAGGCTCCTCTGTCCACGGGATTCTCCAGGCAAGAATACTGGAGTGGGTAGCCGTTCTCTTCTGCAGAGTATCTTCCCCACCCAGGGATGGAACCTGGGAATGCGGGCAGATTCTTTACCATCTGAGCCACCAGGGATGCCCCAATAAAATAATAGCTATTATAATTCAGTTCTAAGCAGTTACTATTGCCAAGCACTGGTCCAAGCACTTGCTGTTGACTTAACTCATTTATTTATTCATGTAATTAATTGACCAGGGTACTGCTATTATTAACCCTATTTTTCTGATGAGGAAGCTGAAGCATTGGTTCTTTGGACCTTTCAGATTCCTTGTATTGGTGCTTTCATCTTTTTTTTTTTTAAACAGAGGACTGATGGAGGATTTTTCACTTTTTATTTTGCCAAGTAAGAGGAACTAGTTTTCCAAAGAGAGTGTATATTTCCAATGTCCAAGTTGGGACACTGGAAGAAAATAGTGACATCTACTATCACCATCACTCCACAAAATAAAGACTATTTCACACTAAAAGAGCCAAGGACATAATCTTGGAGAAGTAATGAAGTAATTTGCCCTACTGGTGTGTGGCAGATTCGAATCCAGGCAGTTGGCTCCAGAAATGAAGGCAACTGACTAACTTCTGCCCAAAGGTAGCTCATGGCTTCTCTGGAGAGTAAGGGAGGTAGGGGACTCTCGACCAGGGAGGGGTTGGGGAGTGGTTCGTTCAGGAGGGCAGTGAGGTTGCTTCACAGTATAGGGTAGGACCCAGCAGAGTAAGGAAATTCCCTCAGGATGCCCAGCAGGAGATGCAGACTGGAGCACGAGAAGCCTTCCTCTGTCCCTGATTCTGTTGAGGTATTGAGTCGTCAGGCATTTACCTAGAAGAGAGGGGCTGAAAGGACACACCCACTCCGCCTGTGAGCAAAGAAAGCTCATGAACTATGCTCCTGAATAGAAATGAATATTATCTTAGAAGTTCACAGCACGTTTACTCCAGGCACTAAGTAAAGGGTTGACTTCAGTTAGTGTTCTGTGCTAGCAGCAAAAGTTAATTTGTGTGCCCAATTTCTGTGTGTGTGTGGAGAAGAGTGTAAAGATGAAGATGTCCAAAACTTGCCTTCAGCCGACGAAGGCAAGTCTGACAGAGAACGTGAAACACACCAGTTACATAAATAATCACTTTATTATGTGTGTGTCCAGCAGGGGTGGAAGATAAGACTGGAGAGGTGGGCTGGGGCTTCAGGGAACTTCTTTGTCCAAAGAGGCATGATATAATCTCCACCTCATGGGATTGTGATAAGGGTTCAACAAAGTGTAGAAAATGCTGGAACGGCACCTGGCTGGGAGTCCACATCCCACTCAAATGAACTGTGGGGATGGTATGGCTGCAGCTCCAGTTGCTGTCACTGATGTTGCTGTTGGCATCACCATGGCAACCCCACTATGGCAGCGTGAGGAGGAATCTCCAGAGGGTAGAGCTGGGTGGGATTTTCCAGCTCCGGGGTTCACAAACTTTGACATTTCTTGGATGTGGGACTTTTTAAACAGAGGACTGAAGGAGGATTGTCCACTTTTGACTTTGCCAAGTAAGAGAGAGTAGTTTCCAAGGAGAGAGCACGTTTCCAATGTCCAAACAGGGACATTGGAGGGAAAAAACGTACCATCTGCTATCACCATCACTCCATAAAATAAAGGACATTTGCACACAGAAGCAGTAGGAAGGACACAATCTCAGAGAAAAGGGCAGTCCTTAAAATCAAGTAATCTGGTTTTAGGACTTCTCTGGTGGCTCAGATGATAAAAAATCTGCCTGCAATGCGGGAGACCTAGGTTCTAGCCCTGGGTCAGAAAGGTCCCCTGGAGAAGGAAATGGCAACCCATTCTAGTATTCTTGTCTGGAGAATTCCATGGACAGAGGAGCCTGGTGGGCTACAGTCCGTGGGGTCTCAAAGAGTTGGACATAACTAGGGACTAACACTTAATCTGTTCTTTTTTACAAAAAAAAAAAAAAAGGAGGTTCCTAGGTCGCTCTTCTCTTTTTGTCTTCAGCTTCGGCCTGGCTTTTGGGAGTCACTGTTATCCATCCTTCCATGCCCCTCTTCAATGTGTTGTCCATAAAGTTCCTTCAAGTTTTTCCATAAGATGTTACTGAAAACCTGAACGAACATTTTGGCCAACCTAATATATAGACATGGCACTAGGTTAGGCTCAGTAAGAGACTGATAGGTTCTGAGCTGTGTTCCTGGATTTTGTTGAATGTTCCGTGTTGGCAGAAGACATATTTGTAGTCACGTGATATGCAGTTGCCATAGTGGCCCCAGCCACTCTCGTGAGAATGAGGATCACAGTGAACCAGTAATGGGCCTGGGGGTCTGAAGACGTGGCTATGCCCCACAAGGTTGACCTTGGGCGTGTCCCTCCACCTCTCAAGGCCTCCGGGTCCTTGACTCTAAAACTCGAGTGTGGAGACCTTCTCCGTCTCTGGGAGTCTGCAAACCTGGGAGAGATTACATGAAACTTGCCTATCTAAGGCATCCTTATTTCATTTTATTCAACTATTTTCCAAGCCCTTTGATTGAAGCAAGCTGCCCTGATCCTCTCTGAAAGCCTGGTAGCCAGCAAAGCTCTCCAGGCCCCCTGCCATCATCAAGTCCATATTTAAGAATGGCAGCGGGCCACACTGCCCAGGCTGAAATGTGATGTGTGTTTGGCCCCGCAGAGTGCAGTGTAACTACACACCACTGATCAGACCCTGGCGAACTTATCAATGGGCTCTGACAGGTACTTGCTGGCTGCCTTCCCGGGCTGGGAAGGTCTCCTCAAGCCAGCCAATGGGATGCCTTCCCTTTGCCTTTGATGTTCATGAGGCCACCTCAGGGGGAAGGCTCGCCCTGCCAGGGACAGTGTCACCGAGAGACTCAGATGTACCAGCCTGTGGGATCGAGAAGCCTGGTGGGCTTGGGGGTGGGGGGAGCAGCTTCTGGGACACCACCTCCACCACCCCACCCAGCCCCTGGAGGCTCCCCAGGCAGCTCCTCCAGCTTCTGACCACTTTCCTCCTGCCTTTCCCCTCTCCTGAAACCACACTTCCTTTCAGAGAATGATTTGCCAACTGCATGCATATAAAGGCTTTACCTTTTCAAAGTGCTGTATAATGTTTAATGAGCTAATCCTCTTCTCCCTGGGGTGGTTGGTGAACGGGCTGCTTTTGCTCGGGAAGAAACTGGAGTGACTTGCTCCAGGTCACCTCAGGCCAACCCAGGATTGTGGGTGCACAACAAATTGTCCCCATCCCCTAATGACGGCCTTTGTTGTGAGGCTTCTGTAATTGATTGCTCTTTGTGACACTCTCAGCTCCCACGGGGCAGGGACACTCCGGGTTTCCTTTTTTTCCGCAGAGGGACTTGGCCAGACCTGCTGTCCCCATCTGCACAGCATGCAAGGACCACAGTCTCCAGTGGAGGAGAATGTGCCCTTGATAGCTTTTAGCTTTGAGTCCAGGAGTGCGCAAACCACCGATAGCGTGCAAAACCTAGCCCCCTGTCTGCTTTCGGATGGCCCCTGGGATAAAAAATGGTTTTGACACTTTGAAATGGCTCGAAACCAATCAAAAGGACAATATTTTTCGATATGGGAAAATTACATGAAATTCAAATCCCAGAGTTTGTAAAGAAAGTTTTATTATGGACACAGCCATACTCCCTGGTCCACACATGGCCTAGGTCTCCTTTTGCACCTCACAGGCAGAGTCAAGTAGTTGCAACAGAGGCAGTATGGCCACAAAGCCTAAAACATTTACCATCATGGGTTGTATTGTGTGTTCACCCCTTCCTCCCATGCCCTTCCCCCAGTCCATATACTGAAGTACCTTAGAATGTGACCCTGTTTGGAAATAAGATCTTTGCAAAAACAGTTAGTTAAGATGAAACATTCCTGGAGCAAGGTAGTCCCCTAGTCCTATATGACCAGTGTCCTTAGGAAAGAGGAGATTTGGATGCAGATATACACACAGGAAAAAACGCCATATGAAGATGAAAGCAGAGATCTCAGTGATGCTTCTCCAAGCCAAGGAACTTCAGATATTGCCAGCAAACCACCAAGAGCTGGGGGAGAGGCATGGAACAGATTCACTCTCCCAGCGCTCAGGAGGCACCAACCTGCCAACACCTTGATCTCAGACGCCCAGCCTCCGGGAAGCGAGGCAATACATTTCAGCCACCCAGTCTGTGGTACTTTGTTACTGCAGCTCTAGCAAACTAGTATGTTTATTCTCTGACCCTTTACCGAAAAGGTTTATGGATCCCTGTTAAATTAAGTGGAAACTTGGAAACAGAGTGCTACTCGTCCTCACTCAGGACCTAGCCTCTGTGCGCCACATACTGGCGCCTGTCACTCCTGGGACTTCCCTGCTGGTCCAGTGGCTAAGACTCCACATTCCCAGTGCAGGGGGCATGGGTTGGATCCCTGGTCAGGGAACTAGATCCCACATGCTGCAACTAAGACCCATCGCAGCCTAAATAAATAATTACAAAAAAAAAACCCAAACCTATCCCTCCTGTGTCCTCTTCCCTGAGGACTCATGGGTAACTGACCACTTCTAAAAGCGGGTCAGTAAATACAGATTCAGAATGGCAGGTGATGGCTTAGTAAGTTGGCCCAGAGATAACATCTGGCCTTCTTCTTGTTTTAAATGTCTTATCCCAGAGGCAGGAGTCTCTGTGGGAGGAGCCCCCTCAGGTCCCTCTTCTCACATGGCTTTGAGCCACTGCCCACTCTGTTCATGAATGGAAATCTCATTCTGAGATGAAAGAACCAACAGCTCCTGAAGCTTATGAGCCCCACAGCTGTATTCAGAGCTTCCAGCGAACCAGACCGGAGCTGTCCTGACCTCAGAGGAGGACAAGGGCATGGAGAAATGGAGAATGATTGGTCATTGTGAAGGCTGAGACCAGACGGTCAGGTTCACATCCTGGTGTGGATGTGAGAACTCTGAATATTCATGTCCTAGGGCTGCTATAACACAGCAGCAGAAAAAAAAAAAAAAACTGGATGGCTTAAAACAACAGCAATGTGGGCCATGCTCCCTCCAAAGGCTCGTGAGAAGAACTCTTCTCTGCATCTTCCAGCTTCCGGTGGCCACACGCACTCCTTGGCTTGTGGCAGCCTCTCTCCAGCCTGCATCCGACTTCCCAAGGCCTTCTGCCCTGTGTCTGTGTCCTCTCTTCTCATAAGGATACCCATCATTGGGTTAGGGCCCACCCTACACCCAAGATGACTTGAACTCAAGATCCTTCACAAATTACATCTGAGAAGACCCTGTTTCCAGATGAGATGAGGTTCTGAGGTGGACTTGAATTTGGGGTGGGTGAGACGGGTGCAGGGATGGCTCTTTGACTCAGTACAGTATGGTTGAAAGTGAGAGAAGCCCCAGCCAAACTTGCTCTAATCAAAAGAGAATCGTTTGGCTCCTGTCACTAAGGAGGTTTAAATGTGACTCTTCAGGAACACAGCAGGGGTTCAAATAATGCCCTTACAATCCATCTTTCTCTGCCTCTGTGTTGGCATCATTCAGGCAGGTCCCCCTCCTGCGTGGTGGTAAGAATGCCTTCCACCCTTCATGTGTGGTTGATGCATGCATGCTGATACATGCTCGGTCCCTTCAGTCATGTCCCATCCTTTGAGACCCTATGGACTGTAACCCGACAGTCTCCTCTGTCCATGAGATTCTCCAGGCAAGAATACTGCAGTGGGTTGCCATTTCCTCCTCCAGAGGATCTTCCCAACCCAGGGATTGAACCTGCATCTCTTATGTCTCCTGCATTGGCAGGTGGATTCTTTACCACTAGTGCCACATGTCCACCCCCCATATCTCCCTCCAGCCTCTCTGTGCTAGGCTTCCTTTGCCCGTCCAGCCACTCCCAGTAAAGAGAGTACCTTTTTCTTGAGTTTTTAGGAAAAGTCCTCATGGGACTCCATCTGGCTTGGTTGGTATGCCAATTCCTACACAAGTGACTCTGCAGGGGCCAGAGAACTAATAAGCTGGGCCTGCCTGGATCGTGTGCCCACTTGTGGAATCAGAGAGTGGGGGTGTCCCACCCGAATCCCTGGGGTAAAGCTGGGGTCCTCCTGAAGACACAGGACCTGGAAGACCCTGGATGGACGTTATCAGAGACCATAACAGACACACAGCTCTAGTTCAGAGGCAGCCAGGTAAAGTTAAAGTTAGTGTTAGAGGCTGATTCCCAATGAACCATTTCTGCTGCTCCTATTTTCATCTCTTTTTGGTGAAGGCTACCGTGGAATTGGATGCAGAACTGGGAGAGATTTTCCCTTGGCCCTTGTTTTTGAAAAGTTCCTCCCCCCATTGCTCTCCTGGTTGCTAAATATCCTGCCAGTTCTTACCGTTCTGTCAGAACCCAAAGGTGGGGCATCATTATTCAGGCCTGGTGGGCCAGGCAGGAAAGCGTGTGCTGGACAGGACCCCAAACCTGTGGCGTGTCTTGCGTCTCCAGCTAGTGAATGCAGGCTTGTAAAGAGGCTTAGACGCGGCTGGCATGCTTCATGGTTGGGGGGAAGGGGGAGGCGGTGGTTAAGAACTAACTCCTAAAGCTGTGCGTGTCTATAAGCAGCCCTTAAAAACCAGGAAGACAACCACAGCAACCTCCAGGGGAGCTTCATTCATTCATACATTCAGCAAGCTGTTTTGTTTTGTTTTTTTTTGAGAATGTCTGTGCCGAACTCTGTTTTAGCCACTAGGAATACAAAAGACAAAGGAGATTCAGACCGTCGAAGGGTCACTTTTTTTTTTTTTACTGGGGAAACGTGCACAGAAACAGAAAATTCATAAAACTGTGTGGTTAGTGGTGAGAGAGGGGCCCAGGGAAATCCAAGAGTGAACAAGGGGTGTGGTTGGGAATTTCTCTTGGAAGAGGTGAGGAAAATATGCCTCCTGTAGATCAAGGACTTGGTTTTGGAATTAGGATGAATCAACCAAAAACTACTTTTTGGTTTCAAATAGCAGAAAATGCAGCTCAAACTTAATTCAGGAATAGAGTTCATTTATTTTCTCATGTAACTGAAAGTCCAAAAGAAAGTTGTTTGATAGAGAGGTTCACCATGTCTTCAGGACTGGGCTTCCATTTCTCTGCCTTTCCTTCAACTCTGCTGTCCTCCATGGGTCAGCTTCTTTCTTAGGCTCCCCTCATGGAAACAAAAGGGCTGCAGCAGATCCAGGCCTGACATCCACACACCACATGGTCCAGGTGACTTCACATTCTAAGCAAACCTTCTGCCATTCACTCAGTTGCACAGGCTTCATTCCCGTGCCTGCGTCTGGTGCAGTAACTGTGGCCAGGAGTGTGGAACACAGTGACCTCTTATTGTAGGTCACAGCTCTGCCCCTGGAGCTAGGGATAGTGTCAGATGTTTGGAATAGAGAAATGAATGCAGCCAACATGTATCTGCTCTTCATGGGAAGCAGAATGCCCACCTGAGCTTGCTGAAACTTTCATCAGCCCACACTGGCATTGGTTATAGCTGAGTCTTCAGTGAAGTCTTATAACCAAGAAGGGAGTGAAGGTGCTCTCAGCTTCTGAAAATCAAGAGACAAAAAGCCTGTTCTTCAAAGAAAGAAGATGTATCATGCTAAGTCACTTCAGTCATGTCTGACTCTTTGTGACCCCCATGGACTGTAGCCTGCCAGCCTCCTCTGTCCATGGGATTTTCCAGGCAAGAATACTGGGGTGGATTGTTGCCATTTGCTCTTCCAGGGGTCCTCCCGACCCAGGGATCAAACCCACATCTCTTACATCTCCTACATTGGCAGGCAGGTTGTTTACCGCTAGTGCCACCTGGGAAGCCCATATGAGCCTTCATCATACCCTGGCATCTGTGATGCTTTAAAGCAAAGCCTCATCTGGCTTTGCCAGTCACCCCATCTTGGAAAACTGGGGCAGGAGTGCATCACCCAGTAGAGCTGATGGTGCAGTTTCAGTGACCCCCAAATCTCACTGGCTTCATACTAGTCCACCATAGATCATGCTGAGCCCCCAGGGCAATGGTCTTCCAAGGAGCAACTCAGGGATCCAGGCAGAAGGATCATCATCCTGAACCTGAACCTCCACTCCTGGAATGCTGTTGTTGTTCAATCGCTCAGTTATGTCTGACTCTGCGACCCCATTGTCTGCAGCACGCTGGGCTTCCCTGTCCTTCACTATCTCCCAGAGCTTGCTCAAACTCATGTCCATTCAGTCAATGATGCCATCCAACCATCTCATCCTCTGTCATCCCCTTTTCCTCCTGCCTTCTATCTTTCCCAGCATCCAGGCCTTTTCCAATGAGTCGTCTGGCTGTTTGCATCAGGTGGTCAAAGTATTGGAGCTTCAGCATCAGTCCTTCCAATGAATATTCAGGACTAATTTCCTTTAGGATTGACTGGTTTGATCTCCTTCCTGTCCAAGGGATTCTCAAGAGTCTTCTCCAGCACCACAGTTGCTCAATCGTGTTCATCCCTTTGCAACCACCTGGACTGTAACCTCTGTCCATGAAATTCTCCAGGCAAGAATACTGGAGTAGGTAGCCATTCCCTTTTCCAGGGAATCTTCCCAACCCAGGGATCAAATGCAGGTCTCCTGCACTGCAGGCAGATTCTTTACCATCTGAGCCAGTAGGGAAGCCCCTCCCAGAATGTACACCCTCCTAGAACAGAACAACGAGGGAAGAGCCAGCTGGAGAGTCAAATGCCTCCACCCAGAAGTGACGCCCAGCTCTTTTGCTCACACTCAACTAAGATAGGTCACATGGTCATATCTAACATCAAGGGACAAGTGAGTGTCTGTACCCAGAAACAGAGACGGGCATGGTGGTGAATGTGGAGACACCTACGACAGTGGAATTCCTGGGTTCTTCCAGTGAGAGAGTGGAGAGCTGTGCCAGGTGCCTGCCTGCCTACTTCCCTTCAACCAGTCTTCTGTGATTCCAGCTGCCACACGCTGGAGCTTGTCTCCAGAGGGGGAGGAGACTGGCAATGGAAAGATTAGCCACTCCCTGGGTTCCACACAGGGATCAGTATTTTCAATAGTACTTTGTGAGTTCAGCCTCAAAGTAAATGGTTAATTCATCTTGTATCAACAGCACTGTGATTCATAATGTAAACTTGGAGAATCCTTGATGTTTCAGGCCCACATTCCTTTTAATTTGGCTCTGCATTCTTTTAAAGCCACAGCGTGCTCACTTAATAGAATGCAGCATGCAAATGCACAAGTTTTTGCCTGGAGGCAATTTAGCCTGGCTGTTTCAATGGATGTCTTCTTTCAAGTGTATATTCTTTCTTAAATTATTTACTGGGTAAACACACTTTGCATTTTCAAAAGAGAGATTAAGACTGCTTGCTGCAGACCTAGTGGGACATAAAGCCCCCACCCCCCCCATTCCCAACCCTGTCCAAAGTTAGAAAGTAGTTACTTTGGGCTTCCCCCAAAGTTCCTTCTCTGCCTCTCGAGCTGGGAACCCCGCTTCCTGGCTTGTGGTTCTGACTCTCTCTGGACTCTGCATTCCTTTCTGCTTCGCCTGCAGCCATACCTGCCAGCAGCCCCTGGCTGGGACTGTACTTCAGGCCTCCTCACAGATGGGGCCCTCCAATGCCAGCCCATGTTTCCCTATCCAGGCTGGCTTGGTCTTATTCACCCAGGGGCCCCAATGGCTCACTTTTCTGGTCCTTAGAGCTTCTATATCCAACACCTTTGAGGTCCAAAGTTGGGTTGGTGGCCGGGCCAGGGTCAATCTCACTTCCAACTCTGTGAACACCAGTTCTCTTTATTTATTTATTTGCCCCTCTGCACAATTCATCCCAAATATTTGCCAGCCTCTGGTTGAAAGCAAACCTTCTCTCCTGCTGACCTCTTCCACTGCCAGCACCCGGTTCCATGAAGACCATTCCTTCTCCCCGCTTCAGGGAAAGGACCCAGTAAGGCAGTGTTCCATCTTTGGGGGACTTTTTTGTTTATTCATTTAGTTGCTCAGTCGTGTCCAACTCTTTGTGACCCCATGATTGTAGCCTGCCAGGCTCCTCTGTCCATGGAATTTCCCAGGCAAGAATACTGGAGATGGTTGCTATTTCTTTCTCCAGGGGATCGTCCTAACCCAGGGATGGAACCTACGTCTCTTGGCATTGGCAGGGGTTTCTTTACCACTGAGCCACCAGAGAAGCCCTTTGGGGGACTTACCTTAGCTTTTAACTTCAGGTTTTTCTGTGTAGACTCCCTGAGATTTTCATGCAAATTAAATTTGCGCAGATTTCTTCTCCATTCTCCTTTGAATGGAATGATTATAGTTACAGTTCTTTCATTGTCATCCTTTGGATGGATCTCCTGGGGACCTACTTGCCAGTCGCCATGACTTGTGCAGGGGCTGCAGAGGTGCCGGCGCCAGGATCTGAGGATGCACCAAGGTCTTTCTGAACCTCTGTGAGCCTGTGGCACCCTTCTCGGGATCAGGTGTGTGTGCGCTGAGTGAATTAAAGATACGACCCATTAGGAAAAATCATGAGTGAAACCCACTCCTCTTTGCCTAGAGATGAGGGAAACCCAATTAGGAAGACCAGGAGAGAGCTGAGGATTTAGGGATCCCTGTGTCTTTATTTTTCTAACCATGCCTCAGATTAAACAAGTAACACTCACAGTTAATCCTTTATAAATTAGCATCATGGATGCCTTGGGGCCCTCAACCCACAAATAAAATGGTTGTCAACCAAGAGACATACTACCGTATATTACTTAAGACAGAATTTTAAAGAGTTTTCATGCTTTTAATCTGTTTCACTGCTGAGTTTCAATTTTGCTGATTTCCTTTGCAAGTCTGATGCGGGTGACTCTGGTAAATAGAGATTTTGACAGTGACTCGGGCAAATGGGATGTGTAGGGACGGTTCTGAAGACTTCTGCCCCTTCCCGGAAGAAGGGTGGAAAAATCCATTTAGGTTTTAAATAAAGCCACCACATTGCACTGATCAGTGTTCATAATTAGCCTCGCTTTTAACAAGCCGTGAAGTCCTGTTTTTATTTCTTTATTTTGGGGACAGAGGATATTCCTGGCTCCTGAGTTAAGATGGCCTGTTAAGTCTGAATTAGCTGTCATCACAGAAGAATTAATGTCAGGGTGCAGCCTTTCTAGTGGAGAAGGGAAGAAGCAAACGAGACAGATCTTAGCTGAGCCTTATGTGATAAATGAGGACCGGGCGAATCATTCATCTCCTTCGAGGAAAGTGGACACAGGCACTAAAGCAGTTTTGCGGAAGACGTGTCAGCAAATGTGATCATTTTGTAACCTGTCAGGAGGAGAGAGCTGGTCCTTCAAGGGGGGGACCACAAGGGAGTGGGTTTGTCTGATGTGACTGTCTCTGTCCATCCATTTAGGCTTGGGTAAGAAGGGGGTGGGCAAGGGAGAATCCAGCTGAAACCACAAGGATGCTGTCATCCTTCTGAGAAAGAAACTCATCCAGAAGCTAGAAAAGACTGTGAACAACTTGTAAAGAATTCTTCTCGCAGATGTGAGGTTAGGAGGGTGGGGTCTCTGTTAAACTGGGGTCTGCATGGTCCCACCTAGCTCCTCCTGTGGGAGTCCCCATACAGTGTTCTGTGTCTAGACAGGCAGCAGAACTTTTTCTTCTTCTTTTTAAAATTTATTTATCTGGCTACACCATGTCTTTGTTGGGACATGCAGGATCTTCCATTTTAATTGTGGCATGGGAGACCTGTAGTTGCAATATGAGAACTCTTAAGTTAGGGCATGTGGGGTCTAGCTCCCTGACCAGGGATCAAACCCCAGGCCCCCTGTATTGAGAGCATAGTCTTAGCCACTGGACCACTAGGGAAGTCCCCAGCAGACCTTTTTCTTCTTGATATTTGGAGGACGGACAGATGGGGTTTGCTGTGAGATCTTGATGGGATGGACAGCCGCCTGGAGGGCCCACCAGTCCGCCTCTATTTCTGAGTGCTTGGTTCAGTGGGAGCGAGTGTGGGCGAGGCTGTTTGACCCAGCTTCCCTTGGAAAACCTCAGCCAGGGATTGTGATGTTTGACCTCTTTTCTCAGAATGAAGTAACAGATTATGAAACAACTTCCTCAGAAGCCCTCTGCAGGCATCTCGGAGCATGCGTCTTCACTCTGGTTCTTCTTCGAGCTCCTAGTTCCCCATCTGCGTTTGGCAGAGCCAGGGCTGAGAGGGTGGGAGTCCTGAGAGGTGAGGCCCCGCCAACCAAAGCACACCAGACCCCTGGGCCATATTTTGTATGAACCCGCATTTCCATCTTTTTTTTTTTTTGCCACGGAACACATGTAGTGTTTCCTCCTGGCGTCACAGAGTGCGAGCCCCAGTGACAGATGACGGTTTCGTAGCCTGAGCTGCAAGCTTGACACTTGCTTCTTAATCTTGTCGTTTTCTTCCCAAGTCTCTCTTTCACTTTTCCCCGGGTATTTCTGCACAGGTGAGTACCTTACTGTGACACGTTTCCTTAATCTTTCACTTTCACGGGAAACACTGAGAAAAAAAAAGAAAACGAGACTTGTCTCACACGTTAAATTAAAAAGAGAAGCTCGCTTGGGGCCCTTGATCCCTGAAAGATTACTACATGGGACTCCGAACCCAGAAAGCCATTTAAATCACTGTAGCTTCGCCGAAAGCATTTCTCCCAGTGCTGCATGACAGTCGCGGTGGAGTTGTTCGTTTGCTGGTGGGTCGTTTGTAGAAGCACAGAGCTGTGTGGTCACACACACACACACACACACACACACACACACATACACACACACATATACACACACATACACACACACATACACACATACACATACACACACATAGACATACACACACATACACACACATACATACACATACACATACACACACATACACATACACACATACACATACATACACACATACACACATGCACACACATGCACACACATACACACACACATACACACAAACATACACACACGCACACACATACACACACACACATACACACACAAACATACACACACACACACTCTTACACACCTCATACCAGACTCCCCACCCCCACCCATGAAGCCTCCCTTTGATTAGCTGACTTGGTCTGGTATGATCTTTGTCCTCTGTTTATCTGTGTGAATTGTTTTTCCTCCACTGCTCTCTCCTAGAATCATCCAGAACCGGATCCTGATCGTCATCCTGGGCATCGTCCTGGTTATCACCATCCTGACGGCGATCACTTTTTCTGTCAGAGGACACTGACGTATCTGCTCTTCCTTGATAAACAGCGACCACGGCTCCTTCTGAGTAATTAAGACAAAATGGTCACATGAATCATTTTCTTGCGCTGACAGGCTCTGAATGACCCTCCCTCTCTCCCTCGCCACTGTTCAGCTGAAGTGCAAAGACTGTAAAAATATTTTCTATTCCTGTTTGCATGTGGGTTGGTTTCCTTTTCTAGGTTTGTCTTCACCCAGATTTGTTCTTTATAGGGGAAGACGAGTGTTTATTTCCCTTTTGGTAACTTCATCTACTGACCAGAATAGCCTGGGTGACCTTCTTGCTTGCCCTGTGGACATGGCAGGGGTCACGGTTGGGGAGAGGGCACAGATGTGTCAGTCACGGCGGCTTCTGATGGACTGTGCTGTTTGTCACACACCTCTTGTCACCAATCAGCCCTTCTGTGATGTCTGAGGATAAAAAAATGCAGAGACCAGCAGGGCCAGAGCCACTGACTGCAAACCAGTCCTGTTCCTCCCCAGACATAATGAATATAGTCTACCTGCCTGAGTGTTTTCATCGTAAAGGTGGGTATTTAAAAGCAGTTGTACAGGAAATTGACTTAGCACTTTCCCCATTTTTCTATGTGTACTTTTTTTTTTTTAAACCCAAGAATATTTTTTGCTGAGTCTGCCCAATATCCACTTTTCACAACTTTGATTACTGGCTGCAAGAAAGATTTCCTTGCTTTCCAAAAATCCCATCCTCCCCAGAATCTAGTGGCAGAGAGTACCCCAGCACAGTACTTCCTGGTGACCTCCTCTCCCCTGACCTGTGTAGGCGTCTCTGTATCCTTTCCGTCTTAGTATCTGTACTGTCAAAAGGAGCCCTCATACATGCAGAGGGTCTGTCAAGGTTCTCTCCACATCCATTCCAGTATGTAAAGAAAACATGAATATTTCAGGAAGAGCAGGAACATGATTCCATCAGTGCGAAATTTCAGATGTGATTATCAATATGGTATATAGTCCTATAGGCTGATCCACTGAAAATAAACTTGATGGGAAAACGTTCGCTAACCTCCTTTCAAAGAATCAGGTTGCAGTACGTTACAATAGGATGGCTTGGGTTTTTCACTAACAAATGCGAGCACAGCCTTCCTGAATCCACAAGGTACTCAAACCTCTAACGTGCTTTGTGATTTTCTTTGGTTTCTTCCTGTCCAAGGGAACCGGGAATTGCGTTTAAAATGAGTTCATTTATGATCAGGCTCCAAGTTGCCTGAGCTGAGGTCATTCTTCCCCTAGTCATAACGCGAAATGTGTTTTTCTTAAGACTTCATAGGCGCTTCCAGGGTCCTTTGTCTCTTTTGGATATAATTGGGAGCTTTGAATCCTGGAAAAGCAAACCTGTTCCCTTCATAAAAAATGCTAAACACCTGTACCCATGGGCTGAGATCACCTGGATGCAGCACTTGATTTTTTTTTTCTTCCCCCAACTCAGAAGAGAACCATTATGGTTTAGAGAGGAAACACACAATGGCAAAATCCACCCGAGAAATTGCACTTATTGAAACAAGCTAGGGCCTGCATGTGTTCAGATAAATCATTTAGTATTGTGTAAATAAAGCCACAGCCTTTACTTCTCTGGGATGGTGTGGGATTTTGGCAGAGCACAGTAGCCCAGCAAAAGAGAGGGACGGCTGTACTAATTTTCCTATCAGCTTCAAGGCTCTATGCTAGCGAGAAAGAATCTTTTATTCTGATAACAGAATGAGTATGTGTGAAACACATCAAAGAAATGATGAAAAAGCAAGGCAGCAAGTCATCTCCTTCTCGTTTGGAAACTCTAATGGTGGGGAAGTATTCTACCAACCTTTCTGGTGGCTTCCCTCAAAACAGTTGGTCTTAGCTGAAATGTATAATTGGTTACCCAGCCACACCTCACGCCTCTAAACTCTTCCTGAGGCCAGCTAGCAAGCCAGCCAATCTGATCGTCTAAACATGCTGGCTTCTAAATATTTCACCTGATGTTCATGTTGAAAGTAGAGGTAGTGCAGAAAGAGGGCATGGCTCACCTCTCAGTGGGAGCTTCTTTGGGGTTCTATCTCTTTATCAGCCCTTGCCTGAGACTTTGCCCCACTTCAACCTTAAGAGTGGAAAGAAGGTGAACAGATAACCCTTGGCCTAACAGCCCCATCACGTCCACTTCTAGAACAACCTCCTAGACAGGGATAGTGATCACTTTGTAGAAAGCTGGTCCAAAGGCCCCTGTAACCCCGGCTGGCCCTCTCAGATGCTGCAGACAGACTCAAAGGAGGCCCCGGGGAGGAACACGGTTCACCCTGCTTCCCTGGGGAAGGGGGAAAGCCCACCGATTCAAAGCCGTTCTTAGAACTGTGAAAGGTCCTAGGAACTTAGTACGTAGACCTTGGTTGATGAATATCTCTAAAGTCAGGAGCCTTTGTTAAAAAATTGTGTTCAGTGGAAGGGTTGGGGGTTGCTGGGGAGGAGGAAGAGGAAGGAGGAAGCCCTTGCCATATAAAATTCATGCAGACTAAACAGTTTCCCTGACAGAATAAATAAAGCGGTTGCTGCCCTGCTCCAGAATCAAAAGCAATTTAATTAAAGTCTCTTAAGTTGTAAAGAGTTTTAAATGTTCCATGTTGAAGACGAATGCCGGCAAATGCAGCGGGCCTGACGTCAGCTGCCAGGCCTGGACTGGGAGGCCATTTGCTATTCTGTTTAAGGCAGGCTGGATTGTCTTATTTTGGAACCAGCTTGGTGGGGGGTTTGCTTTGCTACTGCTTCTGAGCCCTGAGCTTCAAAGGCTGAAATTAATGGTGAACAAAATTGTGCGGCTCTGGCCGTCCCATGCGGGGCAAGCCCATTGAGGGTTATCATTAAGTAAAGAAATAAAGAGGGGGAAAAAAGCCTGCCTGTTCCAAAAACCTCATCAGATAATGACCTCAGTGATTGGATTTTCATTACCAAACAGCATCCAGAGATTATCTGCTCCATAGAAGAAGGGAGGGGAGGAGGGGAAAAAAAAGAAAGAAAGGAAAGCAACTGTCTTTCTCTTCCTCTCTCTCTCCTTTTTTTTTTTTTTTGCACATCTTTTCTTTAAAACTGTCAGATCATTTCAGTATTTCAAATCCGAGGAAAACAGCCTGCCTGCTGCTGTATTTGAAGTTGTAATGGTGTCAAAAAGTCACGACTGACTGACAGCCGTCAGTCCCAGAGGGGCTCATTAAATCATAAAAACTTGACAAGGAAATAATTGCGCATCGCCAGCAACTTGGCGCCTGTTTAGACGTTTTTATTTTCTTTCATTATTAGTCCCCACCATTACGTTCATTAACAAATTGCATTAAACAACTGTTAAGGGCTAATGATTTGTTTATCGCTTTTTTTTTATTATTATTATTTAAACATTAGCTGTGTCATGTGGTACCCCAGCAGCCTCTTGCCATCATCCAACTGAATATTTTTCCACTCTGAGCTCCGGGTACTGTTGGAATATGAAATAGATTATTCATTACTCTCCTCTTTGCCACTGATTTGGTTTCATGTAGCGTCTTCCACAGAGAAAGATGAAAACTTGTCAAAAATAGGTTATATCTTATTCGAAGGGGCAACAATAGCAGCAGGTACAGGCACACTTTAATATTTAATTAAGGTGGATGTTAACCCCTTTAAATGACTTTAGCTGTAAGTTCTATTCAAATGCAGAAGAGAAAAATAATTGTTCTTAATTTGCAACCTGTTTGGCAAGCACTCTTCATGGAGTTAGCTGGAAATTTAGAGCAGCATTTTTAAATAATGAAATTTCCCATCATAAATACGTATAGCCATTTGTCTACGTAGATGAGAATTAACTACCAGCCATGATTTCCTCATCTCTTTGGTCTGAACTGCTAGCCTGGTGGGGCACCCAGTGCTTGGGAGCAGAGATGGCTTTCCTGGCTCTGTATCCAGAGCCAAAGATTGTTGGTTGGTTGTGGCTGGGGCTGGTTTCCAAGGAACCAGTGAGTCCCCTGTCTCTGGTCTACTTGCCTCCCCCCTTTACCTGAGTGTGTGGTTGAAGGACTGTGGTCTGGAGTGAAAGTGAGTAGGGACCTCTCAAAGGAACACTTGTGCATCCAGCCAGCTGGTGCTGGGAGGGTGTGATGGGGCGTGTCTGGGCCATCTCTCTGTGGTCAATGAGCTCACTGCGAACAGTGCTTCCCTCATAGACAACAGAAGCAGTGCTTTCCTGGGACTGACCTTCCGCCTCTTTTTCCTTTCTGTGACTTGCCGTTGGTGATGTGTTCAGCTTTTCCATGGGTTATGAGATTGAGGGAAAATGTTCCAATATCATCATCATTTTCCTCAGTCAGAAGTCAGTGGCATCTTCCAGGTTGTAACTGCTGGCTGTGTCTGGTCACCCCATTTGATTCGATGAGTTCACATAACCATGCAGCCGCTCTCAGAGGCCTGGTTCATTGGCAGAGTTGGGGTGTTCTGGTCCATGTCAGGGAATGGGGAGTACTTTTCTCCCAGGTTCTTTCTACTCCCACCTACCCAGCCCCAGAGAGCCCAGACCCCTTGGGCAACGTCTCCATGGATGTGAAGGGGAGAGATGGTACACATTCTTTGCTCTCAACATCACCCATGCAAGGACAGATGGCCCTCCAGGAGCCGTGGCACAGGAGGGGCCAGCAGGTGTGAGCCGGGTGAGGCCTGGCCTCAAGCCTCATGGATCACTGTGGGCTTAGAAATGGCAGACACCCCAGGGTTTGGGGGATTTCAAGCCTCCATTTCAGTCCACTCTAAATTAGTCACACATCAACTTGCCATCTTTGTTTGGAATGGACTCCTTGTACCACAGCAAAAGGCTTGCTCAGAGTTGTTTTTCCAGAAAGAAGGATGGAAGGCTCTGTGGTGAGCCATCCCCAGTCCGCCTCCCTGAGACACTGGTCGAGGTTACTGCCTGAGAGGAGACGCTGGCCCAGACATTTGGCCTCACCCTATGCTCTGCCTCACGAACCTGAAACAAAAACCCAGGAAGCTCTCTTGTTCATGTGGATTTTCTCTGACTGCAGCACATCAGACTTAAACCGATGGTGCCTGCAAGAGGCTGCCCACATTATGTGAATAGTCAGGTGGCTCTTAGACACCCCTTTTTGAAATGGGGCAGATGACTGTGTACACAGAAGAAAGTTCTTGAAGCCACAGACACTGCACCCAAGAAGGGAGACCTTGAAGGAGAACCAAGAGCAGCCAGGCACAGGCAGGATAGCCCAGGAGAATAGTGTGTGTGATTGGAGCCAAGGCTGGATACATGGTCCTGAAATGGGTCATGGAGCCAAGGTCAGTGTCCCCTCCTGTTGTGGAGGAGAGAAGACATTGATTGCTGAGAGAGACTGCCCATATCCAGTAGGCTTTCAGGTCAGTAACAAGGCAAATGTCCCTGAGCCAGCTTACCAGAGACAAATAGGACAAAACCAAGATGGTGGGGCAAACCAAGATGGCAGAGCAACCAAGATGGCAGGACAGGAATGGGAGCATATGAGGTTGGGAGTGTATGAGGATATAAGGAACAGTTATGGTTAGAGGGACTCATCCCAGGAAATAGCCAAGAAGGAGGGGCACAGGCTAGTAGGCCCCTCCTCCTGCCACCCTGGGCCATCATCGCCCTCCTTCACAAACAGCCAAAGGAGAGGAAAGGCAGGGCGCGTATCGCCCAGAACCCTGACCCAAATCCCACGCCACTCCTGTTGCCATTCCTCACAGGACTCCCAGCAAACTGTGGAAGAAGCACTTCCTCAGCCTGAATCACCTGCTACTCACGCTCCATAAGTAACGAAGGGGAAGAGAGAGGGGAAGCGCCAAGAAGCAGAGCCCGGCCTGTGAGTCTGTGAACCCGCGCACCCCTCCTCCCCTTCATCCAAACAAGGCCCTTTGGCGTGAATAAGAGCTCAGCAGCCCCGAAGCCTGTATTGATCGGCTGCGCTCGCTGCTCTGCTGAGAGCTGCCTGGACTTTTCCTGGGGGCAGGACGGGCACCGCTGAGTGCAGCCCACCCCCGCCTCCCCCAGGTGCGCTCAGGAGGGGACAGGACCGGGGGGAGCCAAGGCCCTGCTCCAGCTCAGCGCCGCTTTGTTGCCTCAACTTTTTAGTTTTTAACTTATGTTGCCAGGGAAAGTACCTGAGTTGGAGAGAGGTGGTTTTTTTTTTTCGCATGACAAGGCCCCACGGAGTTGAGAACAAATACAACCTCGGGCTTCAACTTCTCTCCAGAAAGTTCTGCCAAAGACCCAGGCCTCAGAGGAGCCCTCCACTGACACGCAGGCCTCCTGTATGCCCACCACAGGGCTCGGCACGGTGGCAGGCTGTATTGCCTTCTCCTCTTAATTTTCCCCATCTTCTATCATCAGAAGGGAGGGGAGCTGAGACTGTGACCAGAATCCATCGCCTCCTTGGAGGACAGGAGCTGTTGCCAAGTTCAGTGGAGAAGCGTCAGCTGGAGGCTGGTGGAGGCAGGACCGAAGCCTGCCAGCCCCGCTCCCCGAGGCCCTGACCACACCGCCCCAACCCCTCGTTCACTTCTCTTCTGGACAAAGGAAGTGGCCAAGGCCTGGGCCCTCTGAAGGGTGTACAGTTGTAAGGTCAGCCAGGGCCCCGCCTGGGAGACACCTGAAACCCCACCTTTGAAAACTCTACCCCTTTGGGTTCTGACCTTGGGCCCTAGGACAATTTATGATCCCGTAGGCAGTGTCCTCAGCCACCGATCCCCCTGGGTGAAAGGTTGGACCTGAGGGAGACAGGGTACAGGGGAGAAGCGACCCACCACTGGAGGGAGCAGTTTGCAGCCTTTGAAAGAAAGAGAAGAAGGGATGGGGGTCTGGGTTCCCTGAGACCAGCTCCCTAAAGGTTCCTCTTGGCATCAGCTGCCCTTCTGGTAACAGATGGATTACTGGGGGCACAGCCTTGCCCCTAAAGTCCACACACCTGGCCGGGGCCTGCAGCTACTCAGACAGACACGGGGGTTCTGAGAACACATGAGCTCTGCGAGGCAGAGGTAACTGGTCAAGGTCCCCCAAGCACCTCCTGCAGCACTGCCCTGGTGGAGAAGGAGGACAGAACAGGGAAGCAGGTGGTGCCATCAGACAGTTGACCTTGGGGTCCAGCAGACTGCGTTCCTCCAAGAGCTGCTCTAGCCTCCCATCCGAGTCCTGCTGAGGGTGATGGGAGGCCCAGGCTGTTGTGGTGTACCATTTGACATTTGGGGGAAGCACCCAAATGGCTCACATACACCTTGAAAAGACCCTCCCCACACTGCCCCTCCCTGGGGTCTTGACACAACGGGGCATGGTGACCCTCAGAGCCTCTCCCTACCTCATTTCCATCTCGTCTTCATCCATGCTCAGACCTCCCAAGAAGTCACGGAGAGAACAGAGTTGGATGGCTTCAGTGAGCTCCTTATTTTCCCCAGCAAGACTTCTAAATAATCAGTCTCTCCATATGAAACATGAGAGGTAGAATCAGATTTGTTTATCTAGTCAATAAATATTCACTGAGCATCTACTATGTTCCAACCCCCGAAGACACAAGGTCAAGAAGATGGATAAGCAAACAGGTAAAATAGTTCCCCGGCCCTGGGGCTGGAGGTCAGAAAGCTGTTTTCAGGCCCAGTGAACTGACTTGCTCTCTGATCCCAGACAAGTGACTCTCAGGGCCTGGACATCACCTGGTGATGCCCTCACCTCTGCTGCCTCCCACTGCTGACCCTGAGATTAAGGCCCACGTCCATGAATCGCTTAGCAAAGTCCTTTCCAGACAGCAGCGCTGTGTATCTGTTCCTCCTTGCAATTTCCCCGCCTACATTTGTGCAATTGCCCTATCTGAGCAGGGCTAAGACTGACACTTACCTGCCAGTGGCCGGGTCCACATGAGCACTGGCCCCTTGTACATCAAGAGCTGCCCAGGAGAGGCCAGGAACAGGAATAGGGACCATTTAGACTAGGATTGACTTGGAGGATTTTTTTTTTTTTCCTGCTTATTAAATGACAAAGGTTTGACTTAGCAGGCAATCGGAAACCCAAAATATCATAAAAGGAAAAAAGTTGCCGAGCGGCTAAGAGGTGCGCCACGGGAGTGGGGTCGGGCTGAACAGATGGAGCAGGAGACGTTTTTTCAAAGGCTTCTTTCCCCTTCTTCTCCCCTCTCTGTCCCCCACATGGAAAGGGGAAAATAGAAGCAGAATCCAGATTTGGGCATGGGGGTGAGCTGTTCACCCTCCCTCACAAGCACCCCCAGACTCTGGAGACACTTTGATGTCTGGGCGCATGGCACTCGGGGCCGGGAGACGCCTGGGCATTCCAGCCTCTGGACCAGCCTCCCTGAGCTCCTTTGTGAGGGCAGATGAAACACATGGAGTCCAAGAGCAGGGTATTGAAATGAGCAAACGTGGATCAGCGTCCCTTGAACTCCGGGCTGGCCACCTTGAAACAGTTTGGGCGGCAAAAGCCAAGCAGATGAATGAGCTTGGATTCACAGAGCCCTCGCGCTGTATGAGCTGTCGGGACCATTTAGCCCTACCTGCTTGTTTTCAGATGGGGAAATGGAGCTCAGAGAGGGAAAGAGACTTGTTCAAGATCACCCAGCAAGTCGGTGGCACGGCCGGGGTGGATGCCAAGTCTTCGACCTCCATCCAGGCTTTCCCTTCTGCACAATGAACCTCAACTTCAACAACCACATTCTAGAGGCCACAGCCCAGCCATGGGGACACTGGGCTCCTTGACAGTGTTGACCTTCCCACCACAGGGGCCGACATTCCTCAGTTGACTTTTTAAAACCATCGTGCACAGAAAAACTCGGTTCCATCCATGTTGGCTATGGTCACTTTTTTCCCCTGAATGTCATATCTTCTGAGGAAATCGGCAGGGGACACCCTGGTTCTCTTTCCTGGACAGGGAAGCCTGGCGTGCCACAGCCCATGGGCTCACAAAGAGTCAGACACGACTTAGCGACTGAACAACAACAAACATCCCTGGTTCTCTCCTCAACTGAGCTGCAAACATCACCTGGGGAAAACATTGAGATTCCTGCAATCTCTCCTCCCCCTTCCACCGTCACCACCACCCCTCTCCACCGTCACTAGCCAGCCCCCTCTACAAAAGAATTTTGTGAGAAACAAGTAATGATTAGAGCCCCACCCTGATGCTGAGCCCACAGGGGAGGTCCAGGTGCTGAGAGGATGCTGCTAGATCTGGGGGAGCCCCAGAGATGCTCTTGCTCCTGCAGTGTCGTCTGCAGTGTATTCATACCCAGGAACAGCCTGGCAGCGCGACCCCCCCCCCCAGGGCTCCGGTGTTCTCCCCAAGTCTAGCATCTTCTGTGTGAGCTAGGCCTCTGGTGTCCCAAGCACTGGGCCCTGCTGCGCCTTTTGCAAGTCATACCCTGTTCCTGGCTTTGGCTCCTCACCCAGCAAATGGGAAAGCCAGGCTGGAAAGTCTCAGGAAAGCCGGTCTCTGCCAACTCCTGTCACCTATGGCAATGAAAAGGGAATGCTTCTGACAAAGCGAGGGTAAAGGGCTCAGGGTTAAGATGGCAGCCTTGGCATGTAGAATCTTCTAGAATGCCAGATGTGGCCTACTGAGCTTCTGAGAGGTCTTGAATGCAAGGTTGATGTCATGGGATCTGCACTCAGAGGGTCCCCAGGCTTAGGGTTTCAAGCTCTGTATCACTGTCTTGAGATTCTTAAGAGTTTTATCTTGGTAAAAGCTGCTGCTGCTGCTGCTGCTAAGTCGCTTCAGTCGTGTCCGACTCTGTGCGACCCCATAGACAGTAGCCCACCAGGCTCTGCCGTCCCTGGGATTCTCCAGGCAAGAACACTGGAGTGGGTTGCCATTTCCTTCTCCATTGCATGAAAGTGAAAAGTGAAAGTGAAGTCGCTCAGTCGTCTCCGACTCCTAGCGACCCCATGGACTGCAGCCCACCAGGCTCCTCCATCCATGGGATTCTCCAGGCAAGAGTACTGGAGTGGGATGCCATTGCCTTCTCCTTGGTAAAAGCTGTGGTTTGTAAATGAAGTCTGATGGGACAATGGAGCAGGAAGTGGGGGGTTTGCGCCTTGGCTCATGTGGTCTTGCGTCCCACCACCTGCCTGTTCCTGGGGTCTGGTTCTCTGTCCCCTGCAACCCTAGCTCTACTCGGCCATCCCCTCCCCACCTTCACTCAGCAACCACTGCCCACCTGCCCCCAACCTGGGCCAGGCATGGAGAGGGTGAGGTCAGCATGCCCACCCCACGGTGCCTTGGGGTGGGACATGGTGGCTGCAGCCCCTGCCCTACTCGGGCAGCATTGGGGTGCATTCACGGGGTTCTCTGCAGGGACAAGCCTCTGGATCCAGTGTATCCAGTGCATCCTAGGGATTGCCCGTCTGCTGAAGGTTGGGGCAGGGAGCCTGTGCAAGAAGAGGCCTGACCCCACTTCCTGCCCCAGGCCTGGGGCCATGGCATGCCTGGCCGGCCACTGGGAAAGAAAGGAACCTGCCCTTCAGGCTCCAGGGCAAGTACGGGTCCCAAGTCACCAGGCAGGACTCAGGCCCATGAGGGCCTGCACTCCCCGGGGAGAATCTCCGTGCCTGGGGGAACCCTCTCCTCCTTCTTCCTGCTTCCCTGAATCTGGTTTGTCTCTTCTGGCCAGTTCGAGGCACCCCCTTAAGAGCCACGAAATACAGTGTACAACTGGCGAATCTACACGTGTTAAATATGCTAACATTTGCATTTAAAACTGGCACTGTACAATATAAAAGTGAATGGTACAATTTGTGCTAGTAATTTAAAATTTTGATTTAACGTAGAAGATTAGAAATTTTTAAACACCGTGAGAAGTCGAAAAAGAGAGAGAGACCAGGGATGAAAGGAAAGAGCATTTTTTCTTGCGTTTTGAACCAGGGCCTCCACATTTTTGCCTTGCTCTGGATCTCACCAATCACAGAGCCAGTCCCGCCTGGATGAGTCACTTTCCCTCTCAGGCACCCATTTTCCTATCAGGAAACCAGACCATTAGCAGTGTGTTTCCCCGCCCTTGCTCACGGGCACATTATGAATGTGCACTTGGATCAAGTCCATGGAAGAGATTTAGAAACCCATACGTGGTGCCAATCCCCAACCTGGGAGCCACAGCCAGCCCTTCATTCTAGAACAGGAGTTCAGCCCCACTCATGTGGGTTTCACCACCATTGACAAGTCGGTCTCCCGGCCAGGTGTCATATCCTAGACCTGAAGGCCCAGTCTGACCACCCACCACCTCCCATACATACAGAGTGGAGGTATAAGGGCCCAGAGAGCTTGAACCTGGAATCCAAGCAAGTTGTGAAGTGGAGAGACGGCCATCGGCCCCACAGCTGAGCCTTAAGTGTGCAAAGACCGTTATTGATCTCTGCACTCATCCATTCTATTTTCTGGCAAGATCCAGGATTTCAGAGCCTAGTATGAGGCTCAGCATCAGCACCAGGAGGCTGGGTACCAACCAGGTTTGGGTTTCAGGATCATCTTCTTGAGAATGGTAACAATCTCGATTACAGTTACACTGCCGGGGTGGGGGCGGGGGCGGGGGTGGGAAGAGATATTCATTTCAGAATTGTTTCCAAGCCTACCATCTTGGGGTATGGGGGAGGGTGGTGGTTCAAGTCCAGAGTTCCATCTACGTTGCCTGTGGACAAGGTAGAGTTCAATCTACCTTGAGGACTCACTATCCAAGGGTTGAATGGGTCCAAAGTAGCAGCCTGTCATATCCTACAAAAGTCCTGTCCCTTTAAAATAATACGTATGGAGTGAAAAAATGAATCTATTTAGATCCACTTGCCTCAATGGCGTCCAAAGGCTAAATTGCATACTCAACAGCATCATTTTAGGAGAGAGCAAAAATTAGATGACCTCTCCTTTTGACTTCTTTTATAGCTTTACCTCTATAGGGGAATGTCCCTCTTATCATTGTAAAGTTTTGGATTTTGAAAGTTTTTCTTATTTTACTCATTATCACATTTTGAGTGATGCCTTCTGGCTCCAGCACAACTTCCTCCAGATAATTCATTAGGCCTGTGAGCTGCTCGAGAGTGGGATTAGAACCCGTGTAGTACATGGTCACTTTAAAGTGAGATCTGCTAATTAATTGCTCTTCTCTGTATAACTGAGCGATAGCGCTTCTTCCCCAAGGAATTGCAATTTCATGGTTCCTAATGATGCTGCGATTACATTATCTGGATCACTTAGACGGTGGGTGTCAGGAGCAATGCTCGAAGCTCGTCTCTAGGCTGGGGAGAAATCACTCCTAAAACCAAGGAGATGAGGCAAAGGAGTTCAGATGTCTGTTGCTAATTTTCATTAATGCGTTGCGCTTTCTTACATCTCATGCAGGCATTAGTTTCAAGTTCCAATATCCTCCAGTTCCACGAAACCTCACATTGTTTCTAATATTCACAGGGTTATTTTTTTAAATCTATTTATTTGCTGTATTCCACAAACTAATTTATTTCTAGCATTTATTTTCATTAGATTTCTTGGAAATGTGCTTCTGCATATTGTTAGTACAAGTAATACATTTTGATTGTTGTTTCCTGAACTAACTTGTACTATTTGATGAGTTAAATAAAACGCTTAATTCCGAAGTCTGTTATTCTCATCTTTTGCATTTAGGTTATTTATCTTACCTCCCATTCCCTTTCTAACTGAAGGTATGTTATAAATCTTCAGTCAGTTTCTTGCTATAATTTCTGGGCTGTGAATATAGACACTGTCATTTTTTTTTTTAATGATGAAACCTGGATCAAGTTCAAGGTTGCTTTTAAACACAGGTTTTCTTCTTCTTTAATTGCCCTAAGACATGGTTTTGAAGAGACGGCATCACAAACCTGATGTGAGTTATGGTTCCCTCATTGGTGCATTGGGATGATCTATTGAGCCTGTTTCCTTGACTGTAAAGTAGGGAAAAGATCAGCCACCCCAAGGAGCGACATGAAGATTCAACTAGGTAACCCATGGGAAACAGCACCAGGCATATGATAAGCCATCACCACCCCCATTCATCTTGATTAAATAAGCTGATCTGTGACATCATGGTAGAGACATATGATTAGGGTTGGGGGACTTTTGGATGTCTTGCTTTATTTCTTATAAAGATCCTTCATGATTATGGCCTTAAAATACTTCAGAAATGCCTTCGATTCAAAAAAAGAGAGATTCATTTTTTAAATTCATTAAAAAAAATATTCATTTTAAAAAACGTTTTAAAATATATTTTAACACTAAATGTCGGACATGACACCAGGGACTGGAAAACAGCATCTAACCACAGAAGAGAGTTTCTGCCTTGCCCAGAGCTCATAGGCTGGTGAGGGAGACCCACCAGACAGTTACCTGGCAATTACCTGCCATAGGAATTTAGTCACAGAGAAACCCTGGAGAGATATGGCAGTCTTGGTTGGGCTGATTTGAGCCTATTCAAATGCAAAGGGTATAGCATTCAGAAGGAAATCTGAAGACATGTTTGAAACACTGGGAAAAAAATGTTTGTTGATAAGAACTGAGTGAAAGACAGCTTCTTTCATTCCAGGTGACCTGCTCAGCCAAAATTTCACCAGCAGGAAGTTCCCCATTAAATGATCGTTTTTTTTCCTATCCAAGAGCAGAGGCACTGTGAATTGCATGGGCAGGAAGACACGTGGATCCACCCTCCCCCCGGGGCCAGAGGTAGTGCCAACAAGGGGCCCCCGAGCCACTGGCCACACCCCTCCCAGAGCAGCAGGTGCTTCTAAGTGTTGGTTGCATGGACCGCCTGCCTTGGAGGAGTCTCCTTCCCCCGCATCTAATCTGGTCACCAAGACACTCCCCCATCTTCTGAGGAAGCCGAGCAGCTTCACAAGACTTGCCTCGTTTGGATGCACAGCACAATGAATTTGTACCCACTGAGCCTCCAGCACTGCTATTTCAAAACCTACAGTACACTAAATGTGAAACTTTTGTTCAAATTTCAAGGATTTTGATAGCCCAAGTGAATAGACACTGCCTATTGATTTTTCCCTTACAATGACTCTTGGATAACCTATTTTCTCATTTATTTTTAAAGACAGCTCATGAGATTTCATAGCAATTCTGCCCAACCTCCTAATATCAAAATCCCTCCTTGACCCTGAAAATTGTAATTCTGCTATAGATCACAGCTGCTGAATATTACCTTTTACTAAGCTGGTTAAATAAAATATGTCCAAATCACTAGATCCCACAAGCCGTGGCCTGCAATTGTAATGATCCAGGGGTTGAGGTTCTCACCGCCGCATGCCCACCAGCCCCGAGCTCTGCCGGCCTGGCTGACACCAAAGTGTGGGAATCAAGCACATCGGCTCTGGCTTGGAATTTAAGGAGGAGGAGAGGGAAAGCGTAGCTCAGCAAGTCTTCAATGATTTTCTTGTAAAACTTTTACAAGGGAGACTTGGGCTGTTTGATGTGTTCTAGACAATCAAATGCCCTTAGAGTCTGCTGCAGAGTGGCTGGGTTTCCCCCCAAGTGGAGGAGGGGGTGTATTTGATGTAGGGCAAGTTCAAAACCCCCAAAGCCTTCCACGCTGGTAGGTCAGATTCCACTCCCAAGGTGGGGAAATACAACATGTGAAACGTGAAAAGGACCACCAACCCAGGAAGTCTTGTTCCGCTGAGGGCTGGCCTGGACTCTTGCTTTGACCAGAGAGGGGCCACAGGGAATTTAGACCAAGGGGGCTTGTACCCCACCTGAACCCCCTTAGCCTCTGTGCCTTCAGGCTCTCACCTGGGCTGCCTCTCCTTTAGCCACAGGGCCCCATGACTCTCCCGGCCCCTACACAGCCCAACTTACTTTTCCAGCTTACTTTTCCTCTTTCTCAAAAGAATGAAGGACAGCACCTATCCAAGTGGGTTCCACGGGAACTGTGAATATTTCAAAGCCAACGCTTAGATCAAAAGTCATAACCTCTGGCTTTCAGATTGTCCTCTTGCCTTACCTGGGCAGCCCCCACATCCAGTCTGGTAATGTTTCCCCGAGAACCTCACTCATTACGGGGGAACGGAGTCTGAATGGCTCTGACTCAGCAGAAGTATGGCATTTCCCGGCAGTGGCCGCTGGAGCCCATTTGAAATGCAGAACACTACTGGCTCTTCTGAGGGCCTGTGGAGCGCTGTAGCTGCCTCTCCCCCTGCCCGGGCCCTCCTACAACAGCTGGACCCACTGCCTCCCCTGCAGGGCTGGCAGCCCGTCTTTGGCAGGTGACTGGTCCCATGGAACAGGTGCGGAGAATTTGCTGACATCAGCGCCAGGTGAGTCAGAGTGAACAGGAAACTGTCCAGAAAAGAGAAATTAATAAATTGCAACAAGTCCCCTCCCTCCAACCCTCAATCAGGATCTGTTGGGGGTCAAAAGAGCTAACACAAGTTAGTGTCTTTCAACACAGCATATGCCAGGGATGACAAGCATGTGGCAGGATCATCTCCGGTCCCCCACCCCACCTCCCCATCCCTGAGTTCACAGCCCACACTGCTAATTGATCCTGGCTCTTTCATCCTCAGAATCTTCTTGAACCCAGTACTCCCTGCAGCCTCTCCTCGTCAGTGACAGTGAACTTGGGGAAAGCAATCTATTTGCCTCCAGCCCACCACGTTCCCATGCCCACATCACGTGCATGCCACTCCTCTACCTGGGGGGTCCTCACACCCCTTCCCCTGGCCACCTGCATCTACCCCTGCAGGGACCCACTCAAGTCCCTTTTTCCTCCAAGAGTTTTGCCAACCACCATCATCCTGCCTGCCTGGCCGGCTACTAGACACTCAGGCAGGGGAGTGAGTAAGAGGCTGGGAGCGTGGAGACCTCTGAGTTCTGGCCCTGGCTTTGTTCTAAAGTAACTGAATGACTCTGGACAAATCAGTTTCCTTCGTTATCCCTCTATTTCCCCATCTGTAGATTAATCATTAAGACTAGGATCTGACGGTGGCTCACAGCTCCTCCATCCTGTGACGCAGAATTCCTTGGCAATCATCTCACTCCTTGAACCATTTCATACAGCCCTTTGTTACTTTCTTTCTCCACCCATGTGAGTCCCTGGAGTGCAGGAATTGCAACCGCCCCCCACCCCTGCCCTGGCCTCACACCTTCCACAGCAAGGAGATCAAACCAGTCAATCCTAAAGGGAATCAACGCTGGATATTCATTGGAAGGGCTGATGCTGAAGCTGAAGCTCCAATACTTTGGCCACCTGATGCAAAGAGCTGACTCATTGGAAAAGACCCTGATATTGGAAAAGATTGAAGGCAGGAGGAGAAGGGAACGACAGAGGACGAGATAGTTGGGCTGCATCATCGACTCAATGGACGTGAGTTTGAGCAAGCTCTGGGAGATGGCGAAGGACAGGAAGCCTGGTGTGCTGCAGTCCATGGGGTCGCAAAGAGTCAGACATGACTTAGCACCTGAACAACAACCCCAGCTCCAACCTGTATTTCTCCTTGGAGAATCAAAGTGCTGGGAGGAAAGTACTCAGTATCTGTTGCTGCATGTCCAATTCCTGTGATGCTGATCATCTCCCATGGAAAGGGAGTCCCTAGAAAGATGCAGTGACACCAAGTCACACCTTGTTCCAAGGGGATTGGCTCCATCTTCTACCCTCCCAGGAGCTTTCGAGACACTGTTGGGAGCTCAGGAGAATGAGCTGATGAGAGGTGAGGGAGGCAGAGTCAGTTCCATTCAATACAGTGGTCGAGGCTCAGACACAGGAGTCAGGCTGTTGCTCATCCACTAGCTGTGTGAACTTAAGTGAGTGAATCAACCTCCCCACACCCTGCAAGTCAGGCATGGCCAGATGACCTTCAGATTGAATGAGAGAACCCTGGGGTGCACTAGGCTCTGGACCTGGGCAGTAGTAAGTGCTCAGTGAAGGGAAGCAGTCATTGCGACTTTAGGATTGGCTTTGCCCCGCCCACCAGGCTGCTGGTCTTTTCATGAGACAGTTACCCATCAGGGCTTGTTATCTCAGTTCAAGTGAACTGATTGGGAGTGCAAATGGGAATGAGCAATTCTTGGCCTAAAGGAGGAATTTAGAGCCTCAAGAGCAGTAAGGAGAGGAGGCCAGACGGTGAGGTCCAAATTCTGATGTCAGATGGAATATGTCCCAAAACGGAAGTCAATACATCACCCCACCCGCAGACCATCTTGTAATTGGCTCCATGCAAGGAACACCACCACTACCCCCAGCCCCTGCTGCCCCATGGCAGAGGCAGTGCCGGGTACAGAAGAGCCCTTGGCCCAGTGGGCAGTGCCCTCTCCTCCCAGGAGAATGCAAGCTTCAGGGCAATAAATTTTAGCTCTTGTTACCACCTCTCCATTCTCTCCCATCACTGCCTCTTGATCTTCCCCTCTCTGCTGACAACCAGATATGGTTGGCATTCAGTTGGGGATTTAAAACCAGGAGCGCATCGCCCTCCCTTCAGGCTGGAAGCTTGCTCCCTGGCTTTCGGAAGCCTCTCGAAGCTGGGCGCTTGATGAGTGCCAGGAGACCGACTCCTGAAACCGGAAGGGGCCTGCATTGTTGGACCAAAATAGCAAACGTGCAACGTGAGTCCCTTGAGGGGCCCTCAGCAGGCTGGTGGCTTCCGGTGGGTGCTCGTCACAGGCCAGCCCCTGGACACAAACTGCAGTGGCCCTGGCTGCCACTGGAGAGCGCCCTGCTGTGCGCACCCCTGCTCTGCCCTTAGCTAGGTTAGTTCATCCTACTGAAAGTGGACTCGAGCTATCCTTTAGCAAAAAAAATAAAATTCATATTTGAGTCAAATAAACCAAGCTTCTGCATATCACCCATGGGCTTCCTGAATGATTTCAATCTTCCCAGTTAGAGTTTGCCACCCCTGAATCTCCCATGACCCCAAATCTAAAAGCACTCTTTCCCCGTGGATGACAGCCACGTGGATCTCTCCCACTCATGAAGTCGGAAGGCAGAGATCTAGCATGTCACCTGTCTTCCTGTGTGGTGCCCAACTGACTACTCATCAGCTTCCAAAATGTTTTCATCTCTAGAAGAAACAATGCACAAAAAAAGCAGTTCTGAAAGAGAAGAGGCCCATTAGACACAGCTGTTGGGTCAGGGCAGGTGACCTATTTGGGGGGCCTTGGAGGAGGTGTACCAGGGGGGTTTAAACCAGATTTTTTTCCTCTGCAGTTCCCACCCCATGAAGCTGTTCTGCCAGCCCCTTGGAGGGCCCATAAGCTCCAAAGTAGTAGCAAGTGTCCCATTACTGTAAACGGCCTTTTATTTTTAAACTAATGCTATATTTGGAAAGCAGTAATCCTGGGGAAATGATACTGGGACTAATGGGGAACATATTACCTTTCATGTGTTTTTTTCATGTTTAAGGTTTCTTTGCTATTATCTGAGTAGCAAGGCTCTGCATACACTCTTGGGCAAAAAATCAAAATAAGCCTTAAAGCAATAATATTTTAATAAGCATCAAATGTCTTCAATGAGATAAAAGTATTATATAGTGTTTTGATATTGGGCTTTAGTTAAAACCTCATTTAAAAACAAAAAAAAGAAAATTCCTCAGATGTACTAGGGTGGAAGAGCAGTGATGTATTTTGAAATTCAGGTGGAGGAAAAGTTTCAATCCAGGTCAATTATGCTAATTAAATGCCACAAATGATGGAAATTGCCAGCAAATGGATGTTATTGTTTGTTGCTATCACTGTTTCCCATTGATCAAAAACAGCAGCTAATGACACTTGAGCCTCTAAAACCTGAGCTCCAGTCTGAATACACGTTGATGCCTCCATGCCAGTCATAACCCTTGGGCAGCAGGACTAAGCTCCCGTCCAGCCCACATCCGCCCCTGCCTTCTTCTTGGGAGAAGTTTCCAGCAGCCAAGGCTGCTGGCCACCTCCCTGAAACTCAGATTAGCATGGTCATTGAGTGCCTGTTTCTGTTCCCAGACCCAACTAGGAAGTGTTCAGGGGCCCAAGTTAGGAAATGAAACCCAGTCTTTTGATTTCTTCAACCCGTGCCCAGGGACCGAGCTAGAACCATGAGCTCTTTAGAAGTGAAAGGAGGACGCTCATAGATCCTCCACTTGGTTTTATAAAATGAGGAAACTGAGGCTCAGAGAGAGGAAGTGACCTGCCCAAAGGCACACAGCAAACTAATAGCAGAGCCAAGAATAGAACAGTGTCCTGACTTCCGGTCCCGTGCCCCACGTGCTCGCCTCTCAGATATCATAATCAGAACTTTGGCTTTCCCGTCCTCCACCCTCATGGCAAGTTCCTCCACCACCACCCCCCCCAGCGTTCTGTTGTAGTTTCATGTCAAACCTTGGTTGCGTGACATCAGCGCAAACCAACAAGAATTCAAGTTTGGAATCAGGCCATGTGTAGCATGACTTGAATGTCTCTTCCCATGGTTGACCTAACATGGGAGTCAATTTTCAGTTACAAGATAGAATGTACTTAACTTTGGATGGATGGGACATCAAAGCCAGGGTGGGGGATCGGTGATTTCAGGCTGATCCGGGGATGCCGCCATCCTCTCTTAACCCGGAGTGAGAGTAGACACCATACTCTGAGCTGTGGCCTCATTGGCCATTCCTTCCTCCTGGTGAACAAACAGTCTCAGAAGAAGTTTGCTGCAGGAGAGGGGATGGAAGGAGATCAAGAACTGGTGGGAGAGGGTAGAAGGTTTCTGACAGGAGTGGTTAAGGATGTCACAAGATGATCTCTCATTTCCCATCTTACTGAGGTGGGTCCCAAAGGTCACAACCCCCATAGTCTCCCTGATTTCCAAGTACTGGGTGGGGGTAGGACCCTGCCATCCCTTTGTAACCCAGAGGCACCAGTCATCATGGATTGAGCACACCCCGGGCATCAGGAACCCTGGGCTCAGCTCCCAGCTCTGCCCCAGCCATGTGCCCTTGAGCAAGTCGCTTTCCCTCCTGGGTCTCAGTTTGCTGATCTGCAAAATGGGAGGGCTTGGCCTGGAAGGCTGTAAGGAGAACGGCCCCTCAGGAGCAGTTACTGTCCTGGAGTCACAGGACACCCAGCTCTGTTGTAGCCGTGTCCCTGGAGACATGTAGACAATTCCCAGCATAGATACTCCTCAAGTCATATATTTGGGGACTTCGTGGGACTTGGGTTTTGTCTTTGAAGCAGTGGGGTCAGATCCACCATCTGAATTTGGCTTGCCTCAGGGTCACCACGAAAGGAAACCATCTGGGGGTAGCTGGTGGGGAAGGACAGGGAGAGGGCCAGGGGATGGCAGGTGCGGGAGTGCTCGGCCTGGTCCAGGGCCTGGGCCAACGGCTGGAGGCTGAGCTCCTGTCACTCACTCTCAGCCCTGCAGTTAAGCAACTCGGCCGTGGGCACTGGGTGCTTCTTCCCCTGCCCAGAACCCTTCAGGTGTGCTCACGGGGCCTGGTCCAGCCCTGCCCTGCACAAGGACAGGCCCCAGAGGGTGGGAACCAGGCCTCCAAGGCCAGAATCTCCCTTTACCCGCTCATTCTGCCCCCTCATCCGGAGGCTCCCAAGCAAGGCCCTGGGAGGGCAGCCAATCCCCAAGGAGGTCCCGGGACAGGCCTCGAGTCTTCCTGGGGTCAGAGCCAGAGCCAGGGGGCCTCAGAGAGCTGAGGCTTCTGCCCAGACAGGCTCAACAGACACCAGGACGTGGGACCTGCAGGGAAGCACATTTTAGTGACTGAAAAATCAAAAAGTGCTTATAAATGGTATGAGATCAGGTCGTGTATGTTATGGAGGTCAGGGCTGGGAATGATCTCATAGCACAGTTTTTTTTTTTTCTTCCCTCAACTAATCTGTATTTAGTGTGTCCACTGTTTTATTGAAACCACACAGAGACCCCCGCCTCATAATCATATAGGAAAGGGGGTGGGCAGGAGGGAGAGGAGCTCAGCAGCTGCCGTTACCCCCACCAGGTGAGCTTCAAGGATGAGGATGAGGGTGAGGACATGGGGCGCAGGTGGTGGGTCACAGGGCAGAGGCCCTCTGGCCAACAGAGGCACATTGCTCCAAAGGCCATCGGATCTGAGCTAAACCCTGACTTGGCCCCTCACTAGCTGGGGGCTGCAGACGACCTCCTTGGCCTCCCTGAGCCTCACTTCATGATTGTGACATGAGGGTGATGGTGAAGCTGACCTGGAGGGTTGTCACCAGTATTTGACATGATCCAGTAAATCACCAAGCCCGTCCATGGTGCCTGTGGCCCTCGCTTACTCTGGGCACCTGCTGTTGGGAGCACCCCGCTTTCTCCCCTGAGGGCTGCTTGCTGAGTCACTGCCCAGCTCACCCCAAAGAGAGGGGCCACAGGCAGCCCCTGGGGTCACAGCCTGAGGCTGGCTCGTGAGTCACCCTCTCCCTCAGTCACGGGGCAGGGAGGAAGTTGACATGCTGTCTCAGGAACATGAAGAGCAGCCATGGAGAAAGGAGTCGAAGACCCACTCACTCATTCCCTCACAAAATATTTACTGAGCGCCTACTGTGGGCTGGGCACTGAGAACACAGCAGAAGAGGGGCAGTCAGAGCCCTGTCCTCACGGAGCTCTGGGTCTGGTAGGGGAGGCAGACCATCAACAAACCACGGAAAGCCCGAATCGTGTGGCTGTGAGCAATGCCATGGAGGGAAGGAGGGATGGCGGTCCTGGCCTGTGCGGGTAGCTGCTTAGGCGAGAGGAGGTGATGCCTGAGTGTGCCCTGAAGATGCTGAGGACCAGGAAAGGCATTTGGGGCAGGGGAGGGCAAGGGGAAAGGCCCTGGTGAGAGGAAGCAAAGTCTCACGAGGCTTGGCAGGGAGGTGCCCTGGGGCCTGGAACAAACTGGAGGAGCCCAGGGGCCCCTAAACTGAGGCCCCAAATGTGGGCGGGGCTGAGTCTCCAGGCCTGTGGGTCTCAGATGGAGGCTGAATCTTATTCTAAAGAAAGGGGAAGCAACTCTGGGAAGGAGGGGTTAAGCTAGGTCTTTAAGGACCCTGGCTGGTGTGGCCGATGGATGAAAAAGGGGGACAAACATGGGAACATGGCGATCAAACCAGTCAATCCTAAAGGAAATCAACCCTGAATACTCATTTCAGGGACTGATGCTGAAGCTGAAGCTCCCATACATTGGCCACCTGATGTGAAGACCCTACCCATTAGAAAATTTCCCTGATGCTGGGCAAGATTGAGGGCAGGAGGAGAAGGGGACAACAGAGGATGACTCAGTGAACATGAGTTGAGCAAACTCCAGGAGATGGTGAAGGACAGGAAAGCCTGATGTGCTGCAGTCTACGGAGTCACAAAGAGTCAGACACAACTGAGTGACTGAACAACAACAAACGTGGAATCAGGGATCAAGCAGGCCTGGCCTCACATACACATCCCAGGTTAGGGAGAGGGATTCGGCCACATTATTTGACTCCTTTGGGCCTCAGTTTCCTCATCTGTAAGATAGGCTGCTGTAGAGATTAAGTGCTGAGAGACTATAAGAACAAATGGCCAACCGCCAGACCACACATACAACCAGAACTTTGACTTATAACCCACAGCAACCCCTTATGTATATTGACCCACCTGGTAGCCAGCCTGCAGTAAGTCAGCCTGGCAGAAACCAGCCTGCTATCTCCAGTGACAATCGAGAAAGCTAAACAATAACTTCTGAAACAGTGGACCCCAGACGACCACAAGTCAATTTGTAACTGATGGCTTCCCTAATTTTTGTCCCTGCTTCCAATTTAGGATCAACTGGAAAAAGTCAAATATGCACCCCTCACCCATCACATAGGATAGGCTGCCCCCCACCCTTCTATTTAGCTGCCTCCAGCCTCCCCAGGCCAACAGCTTTCCACCAGGGCACACACGAAGCTTCTTCCTTTCCACTCTAAACCTTGCCCACCTTTGAGGCTCTGCCAAGATGCAAGTGATGGTGACTGACTCCCTTGCTATAGCAAGCTCTGAATAAATCGCCTTTCTCTTCTCACTTGGTTGGTTCATTTATTTCCAGGATGCCAGCATAAGACAAACACCGGGTGCCCCCCTCACATGCGATAGATACTCGGTGAGGTTCTGAGCCTCCCTCTCTATCATCTGAGAGACCCCAGAGCAGCTGACCCAGTGCCTGTCCATCATGAGTGTCAGAACCCTGAGTGGTCAAGTAGGCCAGGTTCCCTAAGAACTAGCTGGTTCTCCGTATGTCTGCCTCTGGAGGAAAGTGAGCAGGAGATGAGTTTACATTTTCTTGTGTATGATGCAGGGAGGAGTTGAGTGGGGAGCTATATTTTAGGGAAAGAGCCTAAGACTGGGTTTTCCCTGGGTTCGAATCACAGTTCCACGCTGGCTGTGCGGCACCCGCCCCGGTTGTCTTCTTTGTTAAGTGGAGAAGATTAAATGAGCTAATTTGGGTTAGATGCTTAGCGCAACGCCTGGCACCTAGGAAATGTGTGTAAACAGAAACTGGCAGCCAGGAGGAGGGGTGACGACGAGGATGTGCGGCCGCCAAACGGAGCTGCCAAAGGTCCAGAGAACTGTGTGCAGGAGGGCGCATGCAGGCACGTCTCCTCAGCTCAGCGGTTCCTCGGAGGGGCAGTCTTCACCCAGGACTTTCTTGGGGAATGCAAAGGGAGCCTGTGCCCTCTGGGGACCCTCTGCTGTGAGGCTCTCCCCACCTCAAGGGAAGCAAGGCTGGTTTTCCCAAGGGTGTGGGACATTCCACCGTAAGGCGTGGCTCACAAAATTGTTAGTGAAGCATCCTGTGTAAGAGAGCTAAGCTGGGGTGTCCTGGGAAATAACCCAAACTGCTGTTCATTCACAGTGAGGAGAAAGTGATGGAAAGATTTGGTCTTTATATTTTAACAGGAGGCAAAGCCCTAGATTGGAGAAGGAAATGGCAACCCACTCCAGCATTCCTGCCTGAAGAATCCCATGGACAGAGGAACCTGACGGACTATAGTCCCTGGGGTCACAGAGTCAGACACGACTGAGTGACTGAGCCCAAAGCCCTAAGTCCAGAGAAACTCCATTAATGTGGGCTTTCAGGCATTTGAGTTAAAGGAAGTGGGTGCTAGATTGAGAGAAGAGGGGCCTCTGAAGCCCCCACCACCATCACCACCAAGAGAGAACCTGCAGCAGGCACTGGTCACATCACTGCTCAGCATGAGAGCCCATCAGAGGACCCATCTCTCTGCCAAGGGTCAGGAGGAGTAAGCATCTGGCCTCTCCAGACACTCCAACCAGAAATGACCCTGGAACTGGCAGCTCCAACCAGAGGAAGAATTCATCCTGAGAGCATGCTGGCAACCACAACCGCTTTTAGAGGCATCAGCACCAAAAGGGGCTGGAGCATCCACAGGCCAGGCAGGGGAGGGCACTCACACACCCAGGGCTTGGCAGCATCCCTGGGGGCATCCACTGTCTGTGTGTGCTAAGTCACTTCAGTCATGTCTGACTCTTTGCGACCCCATGGACTGCAGCCCACGAGCCCCTCTGTCCATGGGATTCTCCAGGCAAGAATACTGGAGTGGGTTGCCATTTCCTTCACCAGGGGATCTTCCCGACCCAGGGATCAAACCCATGTCTCCTACGTCTCCAGGATTGGCAGGCGGGTTCTTTACCACTAGCAGCACCTACAAAGCCCAAGCCACTGTCTAAGGCATAGTTTCTAAACATAGTTCTCCTGCCTTCCTGGTGTTTCTGTCACTTCCCAACAGCTCTCCAAAAAATTCTTTTTCTACTAAATCAGTGGCTGGCGACCAGGAATCTGATCTGCGGCAGCCCGCAACCCTAAGGCCAGTGGAGGCAAAAGGGTGATTACAATTAACATAATTAATTTTAATTCCCTGATGTTTTCTAACAACTGCATACAGAAACAAGGATTTCTTTAAGGTGAGTTGCCTGTGAATGGGCAGAAACCTGGTAAGGATTCCATGGTAGGGTGAGTTTTTGGGCAATGTGGTTTTCGTATTCTTGTGTTGTCATGAGACCTGCCCCTCGCTGCTTTCCCCTCCCCTAAGCAGAGAAGGGAACTCACATCTCATCACTACATTCACCTTGGCTTCCCTCTGTGGCCAGGTGTTTACTACCTCACATCAAAGCAGCCAGCCTGTTATGGGAGACATTTCAGCTTGGCTGTGCCTTACTTCCAAGTTCATATGAATCCCTTTGTTTGAGACCCCGGGGGCCAAGGAAGAAAACTGGTCCAGGTGAGCAGGCTTGGCTTCCAGCCCCAGCTCTGGGATGAACAGGATGTAACCTCTCTCTGGGCCTCAGTTTTTCCCATCACTATCATGGGGGAAAAAAAAATCCATTTGTTCCTGTACAAAGGTCTTCTGGCTCCAAATTCTGTGATGCCATTATTCTGATTCTTTGGAACTCACTATTCCATTGCCTCCCGCATTCTGTGTAGGTAGCCCACAGAAATAGCATAGACACCAGGAAGGCTAAACTCAACAAGAATCAAATTTTTCATGTTTAGCAAGGTAAGGTGGGTCCAGGATGCCAAGTTTTGTTCTCCGCCTTCAAGGTGTTAATGTTATTGTAGCTGCGGGGGTGGGGGGAGGGTGGGGGAGGGTGGGGGAGGGTGGGGGGACAGTGGGGGGTGGGGGGAGGGAAGCGATTGGATAGGAAAACAGGAGCCACTCTAGGTATCATAAGTTGGAAGAGTTCTAACTCAGGGGACTGGAGACTTGCTGGAAGGGCTGAGAGAGGAAAGGTCAGATCAGTAGCTGACAGAGGCAGATGATCTACCTAAAAGAAGCTCACCTAGCGGAGAAGGCAATGGCAAGCCACTCCAGTACTCTTGCCTGGAAAATCCCATGGATGGAGGAGCCTGGTAGGCTACAGTCCGTGGGGTCGCTAAGAGTTGGACACGACTGAGCGACTTCACTTTCACTTTTCACTTTCATGCATTGGCGAAGGAAATGGCAATCCACTCCAGTGTTCTTGCCTGGAGAATCCCAGGGACGGGGGAGCCTGGTGGGCTGCTGTCTATGGGGTCGCACAGAGTCGGACACGACTGAAGTGACTTCGCAGCAGCAGCAGCAGCAGCTCACTTAGAAGCTGCAAAGGACCCAGGAATCTCAGCAGTCGCCACCACCTCCACCCCCAAAAGCCTGAATCACACAGAGCATACAATTCTCAAGAGTCTGAATTTTTCTCAGGCATCTAGCTGCAGCTTCTGCCAGAGAATGGCATCTTCCTTCTCCTCCACCTCCCAGTTCTTGCAGGCGTGTCTCTCATAGGAAGACTCTAACCAGGGCTTACAAAGAAAGGGATTCTGGGAAATGTAGTTCCAGGCTTCTCCTCTGAGGTTTAGGGTGTCAAAGAACATGGCCACAATGTCAGGCAACAAAAGAAAATGAGTTTGGTTTCACAGCCACAAACCAGGAAGAGCAAAGAGAACTCATCCTAAGGGCCATTGATTTACTGGTGATGACTGCCTGGAGTAATGAGTTGAAAACAACTTTGAGGTTGTATGTAGGGTCACCAGGAAAAGGTGCTACATTGGATTAGCAATGCCTGAGATGGGCATAGAATGAGTGTGGGGGATTGGATGCAAAAAATTTAGTCTAAACTAATGATTGGAAGGCTTCCTAAGGTGACTGACCTTTTTCCTTAAGTCAAATGTGTAAGTTGTAACCATCACATGTGAACTCATTCCCCCATAAGCTTTGAGCTCAAGAGGGATAATGGAATTGATAAGGAGCAGGAAAGGTACATGGAGAACCTGTGGGGTCTCCAGCCTCTGGAATCAAGCTCTGCACAATCCACACTATCACACTCCTCAAGGTCATCTCATGGTCAGTTCTTTCATCACCACCTTCACTACCCCCTTCATTTTCAAGTTTCTAGGTCTGTCTCTGCTAGGCCTTTATCACATGATCTTGGAGAAACCTTCCAACTCTTCTCCAGTGAATTACTTCCTCTCTCTGTATCTCGGTTCCCTCATGGGCAAATTGAGGAGTTGGGTTAGATGTGTGGTTTGCTGATGGTGGACTGAGGAGTGCAGGGTATTTAACAGGAAGAGGAGGGCTGGAGAAGTGCCAAGACATGGGGCTCTGGGAGGCAGCACTTTTATCTATTTTAGATACTGCACTTTGGACTAAGATGTCACTTGGGGGGAAAAGTGAGGGGCTCATTCTACTGCTTAAAATAAAATAAAGGCTTGAGATCCTCTGGACAAGCCACACACTTCCAGATGTAACATTCCCTAGTGCTGCTTGGCTTGTCCACCTCTGCAAACACCAGCCTCTTTTCTCTCCTCCTCCCTTCCTCCTCTCTTTCTCCATCCCCTCTCCTCCAAAGATATGAATTGCCAAGTCTCCATCTTATCTTCCAAACAAGAGTTGAACTTGAGAACCAAACTTGAACGCTGGGTCTTGTCATTATGAGATGCTGTGAGGTCAGGTAAAGGAAAAGAGGCAAATAAAATCAACATGTCATTTCCTCCATTTTCCAAAAATCTGGTGTAATTCTTTTTATCATTAAAAAACACACGGAACCATAGAAAAGTTAAAACTTGACATCCTGGAGTCAAGAGGTCCTCTCACTTTTCCCCACCTCACTGAGAACTGCAAAATTACAAAACATGAGAACATGCTGCTTTGAGTTGTTGTTGTTTTTAATGATACCGCAATGACTGTATGGTTTTTATCATCGTGTTTTTTTTTAAGGCAGGAGGAACCATTCAAATAGGTTTTTCTGCTCAAAATGTACTTTGGAGTTCCATTTTGGGGAATAAGAACACTTTTGTTCCTCTTCCGGCTGCAGTTTCACTTAGTTCCCATTAATACTAGCTCTAGAAGAGTCTGAGTCAGCCATAAAATATGTCCATTCAGGAAATATTTTCATTATTCCCTGCTGGAGGGAAAGGGCAGATTCGAAGGGAGCGCTGGCAAAGGTGTGTTTGAGGAATGCGGAGCAGAGAGCCCACCATTCTGCCCTTGCTCCGGGGTTCCTCTTGAGCCATGGGGTGCGGCTTGAGGAGGAAGTGACTGGAATCGCACCCACCGGAGCAGAGGCCCCTGCCACGTGGAAGTCCATGCACTAGTGAGGTCAAGACCAGCCTAACGTGACACCCTCCACTGACACCCTCCCATTCTGGCTCTACACACAAACGGCCCGACCAAGCCAGGATAGAGCATGTGCACACCCCGTCTGCTGATTGGTTGGAGCCTGAGCGATGGGGCTTTCACCCATTGGCTGGTCCTCGTCGGCAAAGGTAGCAGGAGAGTGCAGCGCTTCCGGTCGGCAAAAGCCACCTGCCTCACCTGTTCTCTGGGTCCCAAATTCCCCCACTGAGGAAGAGAGCCTGCCTGAACATCACCAGTGCCCGGCTCTAGGAAATGGCTGTCAGAATTAAGACGTGCTTCGGCACCCCTCAACCCAGAAGGCACAATGACCGCCACACAGGACACGGAATGACCTCACCTTTCTGAGACACTTTTGGAGACAGAGCTGTCCTCAGGACACTGAGAACGTGCAGGGGGGAGGGACCATGAGGGGGTGCCTCAGTTTTCAAGGGCGAGGAAAGTCAGACCTATTTCCCTCAGGTTCACCCAGGGTGGAGCTGTTCCCCAGAGCACAGGAGTGGGGATCCTGGTGTCCTTTCTCTGGACAAGAGAAGAGGGCCCCAGGCAGAGTCTAGTGTGATGGGAATTTACCTCACAGGCAGGAGAGCTTACTTACCCCTCACATAAGCAAATAATCTTTCATCTTGTTTTCCATTTCCTTTGGGATGGGGGCGGGGGGGGGGGTCTTTCCCCAAGTACTGAGGACTGAATCCTATTGTCAGAGCTTTCCTGTTCAGTTGAGTCTCCTGTTAAGATTCAATTCCTTGGAAGAGTTATAGTAACTTTTAAACAGATACCTTAGTGGTCTGGGGAGTGGGGAAGGACTGTATATACACACAAGCAAGAAGGAGGGGAGGGTGGGCACAAGTACATAGCATTGATACTAGAACAAAACTCTCCAAAAGAACTTCCCATGACGATGTTAAGTAGAACTAATCCATGCTGGGTAATACTGTATGGCAATTGAGCTTGAAATGTGGCTTGTGTCACTGAGAACCAAATATTTCACTTAAATTTAATAGCCACGTTGGCTGGTGGCTACCATTTTGAACAATGCAGTTCCAGAAAATCTAATTTGAAATGAAACCCTAGATATCCTTTGGTTCTTACCAGCTGACATATCTTACTGAGCTCTCTGAGAGGTATCATTTGCAAAACCATCTGCCTTATCATTTCATATTTGAAAAACAAATCCCTGGTTTTGCATAATATAAACTTTCAGGAAAGTTAGAGTTTTGTGTTTAGCAAGAGGTAACAAAACTTTGCAGTATAGTCCTACACTTTCATATGACAGGCTGAGCCCCTAGAGAGAGGCAGTGATTGTCCAAGATCTCGTGGTGACACTGATTTCTCTGGGATGGCCCACTTTTATTCTAGCAGACCAGAAAGAGTAGAGTCTATTAGGTAACAGGGTCTTGAATATAGTGTTGGTTTCTTCATGTCACAGTGGAACATGGAAATGTGTAGATGATGATGATAAAGGTACTTGTTCTAAGTCCCCAACCAGTGTTAAGCCTACATCTTAGAGCCCCACCCCCAGTCTTTACAGGTCCTGGGTGTCTCACAATCTTCTCTAGTGGCTTTCTTGGCTTTTTCTAGACTGGAGTAGTCACCCCACTTTTACATTTTTGGAGTGGACAGAATTATGGCCTTCCAGTAATGTCTACATCCAAATCCCCAAAACCTATGAATACATAACATTTTATGACAAAAAAGATTCTACAGGTATGAGTAAGTGAAGGATCTTGAAATGGAAAGAGTATCTTGGTTGGCTTGGGTGGACTCATTGTCATCACAAGGGTCTTTATAAAGGGGAGGCAGGAGGATCAGGATCAGTAGTAGGAGATGTGATGATTGAAGCAAGAGGTTGGAGTGATGCAAGGAAGGGGCTGTTTGACAAGAAATGCTAGCAGGCTTTAGAAGCTAAACAATGCAAGGAAACAGATTCTCCGCTGAAACCTCCAGAGGGAACACAGCCGAAGCTTTAATTCCGGACTTCTGACCTCCAGAACTATAAGAAAATAAATCTGTGTTGCACAAAGCCATTAAGTTTGTAGTAATTTGTAATAACAAAAGTCAGAAACTTTGGCCTTTCCCATTGCAGAGTATGGTGGCTGCTGTCACCAGGATGCACAGAATTGAAAAAATGGATGGCAGCAACTTATTTCCTTCAGATCTACTTTGCTTCTTCTGATTTACTGTTTCCTGCAGCTGAGGGGTCTCTACTCCCTTGGAGTAGGTTCTTGACTATTGTGTGGATCCCCCTTCAGTAGCTGGAGCACTGTCTATCTCCCTTGGAACTCCAGCAAGTTCCCTTGAATCCCCTTTGCTTTCTTCCAAGAGCCCTTGGGCTGCTCAACAGAACAGATTTCCCAGGTTTTGTCTTAAAACCCCCTTAATCTCTAAATTTCTCATTCTCTTTCTTCCACTCCTTCAAAAATTCAATAAGCAAAGCCATAAACTCAAGCAAGAATGGGAATCAAATTCCTGTTTCCAATCAGGAAGCAGGAGCAAGGAGGTTCTCCCTCCGATGCCTGTGATGACAAGAGCCACTGGACACTCCACCTGTTTCTGTCCTAATAGTCTGAGTAAACCCCAGAGGTGGCATCCTGCAGGCAGCTCCTCAATGCTGCCAGGAAACAGGTCTAGGTCCCAGGTCCTCTCTCAATGTCTTCAGTGTCCTCTCTCTCCTAATTCTCCTGGAATCTTGCTCACCAAGTCCAATACCCACCACTCACCTGGCCAGGGACCCACAACTCCAAATGAAATAACTTAGATATTCTCTCTTATAAACCCCAGGCTTTTATGTGTACTAATTGATTCATTCTACCGTTGAGTATTTCCCTGGAATTTCCTGGGTGCCAAATGCTGTGCTTAGTTGCTGAAGAGACGTGTCTCCCAGCTGAGGTCCAATGAATAAAGAAACCATTATGATGTTACAGCAGATACAAAGTAGGGCAGAAGAACCACCCAGATGAGCCCAGTCCAAATTGCTGAGTCAGAAGAAAAATATAAACTGTTGTTGCTCTAGGCAACTAAGTTTTAGAATAGTTTTTTATGTAGCAATAGATCATTGAAATATTTCCAAACCCAGCTCCCATTACAAGATGGAGGACTTGTCTTTCTCCTTCAACTGGCTATTTCTGACTTTTTGGCCTAGCTCTCCTGATCCTTCACCTCTCAGCTGCCAGTAGTGCTGTAACAGGTGATGGTACTGGGAACACCCACCCAGCCAGTTCTTTGTGTGGCCAGGGATAATTAATTAATTAGCCGTCTGTGAGCCCCAGACAATGAGTGCCTTTGGTGAGGAGACTTTGGTGGTGGAGGCACTAAGGGTTGGGCAAGGATGACTCTGGGGTAATCCCAGACACAGAGTTCCACCTCATGCTGTCAGTTACAGGAGATGCTCTGATGGCACAGCTGCCACGACGACAGGGCCACTCATCTCTGAACTGTATGAGCCAAAGGATCTTTTCATACCCTTTATGCTCTGAGGAACAGAAGACCTCAACTTTGCAAAGTGTGGGTGAGGCATGGGAAAGCATAAAGGACTGATGCTTCCATTTTATCCAATCTCTCCCACATGAAAGTGGCAACTGTTTAAGGGCAGAAATCAAACTCACTTGTTTTGGAAGAATGATGTGGAGGAAGTTAAAAATGTCACCAGCCACTAGTATGATTACAGATGGGCACAATCAGCCATCTTGAGGCATGACTATTCGTGGATGAATCTCTTGAGACATGTATGTAAGTCAAGCAGGCAGCACTGCCCCACGGGGAGGAAAACAGATATTGCATGGCCCCCAAAATCTGCTACTCCCCATACCACACCTCTTGGTATGCAGGGCTGATTTCTAGGGGTGGGGGAAGTAGGCAAATTTGCAGAAGAACCAAAAATCCTCTTGAAAAGAAAAAACCTAGACCCTGATCTCTTCCCTCTTGAAAGCCACAGTTTCTTGGATCCTTCTTATGTAGCTGGGGGGTCCCAGGTAAGCTCATGGGCAGGGAGGAGAGGAAAAGTCACCGGGACCCTGGAAAAGTCAAAGTGAAGGTAGAGGGAGTTTTTGCAAATGATCATAATCAGACCCTGGAGAAAGAGGAGACCTCAAGGGAGACTTTCAGCATGTAGGGAGTGTCATGAGAACTAACTGAGAAACAAGAGATGTGACCATGTTTGGTACCACAAGTTGGAGAAGTAATTCACGGCAGTTACAGGAAATCACATTTATTATGAATAAGGTCACCCAGACTATTCCTTTATTCAATAAGCAATTTAATTATTCAATTTAGTCAGCATTTATTAAGGCTTGGTGATCAGAGCTAGGAAGGGAAATCAGAGAAGCAAAATGTGATTATGATGCTATGTGATTAGTGCAAAAAGAAAAGTATATACAGAGCCCAGAGAATGATGATTTCTAGGGGTGTGTAGGAGGGCTCCCAGGAGTAGGTGACCAATGAGATATGGATTTTGAAGGATTAACAAGAGTTTATTTGTCACAGCAAAGGGTAGGGGATCATCTTTAAAGGTTGGCAGCCTGTGATTTGTGGGCAAGTCTACCTAGCTTAAAGACAGAGAAACCAAGCCAGTTCCACATTCTATTTCCAACAGATATGTAGATTTAATGGTGGGTGGAAGGAAGCTGCTGGTTCATCATCCCCTTTGAAGATAACACCCACTGGGGCCCTGGCATGAAAAAACCTTATACGTTACAACTGCTAGTGCCACCAACCAGTCACAAGGCTGTAGTTTTTATCAAGTTTCTGTACATAGAAGAAACCAAGGAAGAACAAACAGAAAACAGAAGGCTGCAAGTGCTCATCAGTGACTGATGAAACTCCAAAGGGTGGCAGTGCTGGCTCAGGGCCCCTCCACCTGCTGGAGAAGTTTCTACATTGTCCTCAATGTGGGCGTTCATCCCACCCCTTGGCTCTTTCTGCCTGAGCTCTCGGGCAGGGCTATCAGATCTGAAACCCATTTGTGGAGATGTCCTCTGTAGAAAGCTGGTACCCATGGTCACCCGTTTCTTTACTCAACAGAATGAAACAGATTGATCCTCCAGTGCACTGACCAACAGCAGTCTTGAATGGTGACTCAAGTCTCCTGGTCTACAGCTGGTCCAGCCTTAGAAAACCCACCTTTGACTCTAGAGCACTCTGTCAGGGTATCCGTTGGAGAGGGCAGCCCTGAAGTAGGTATTACCCCCTTTGAAAAGAGCAGATATCATTCTTGTCACTTTAAATTAACTTTAGCTGAGAAAGACCGACAGAAACACGATGCTGGGTGAACTATATTTGACTGATATTCTGTCAAATATTGCATGGGGTTGTGATCCACAAATTCTCCCATCTGCTGCTGCTGTCTGAGTAGCTGAATGCACAATGGTGTAATTACCATATTTTGTTCAGATTCCCCTCTGTCGGATCAGAGCCTGTGAATGCGAAATATGCCCACAGAAAAAGGAAACCCTGATAGGGTGGGTGCAAGGGCATCCCTCAGCTCTTCCCTGGGGGGAGCTGGGGAGGGAGGAGGGCTGCTGGAAGGTGTCTGGGCTCTCGCCCAGGAAGGTGCTCATCCTGGAGACAAAGGAGGAAGGTGGAGGATCAGGAGTAAGGAGCCGGATTAAGATCACACAAACCTGCAGTCCTTAGAAACTGGCTTAATCCATTTTATAAAGAGTTGGGAGGGTTTTTCTGTCCATGAATATAATACCTTGCACATCTGATCAGCTTTTTTTCCCAGAACATTTCAAAGCTCTCTGCAAATACAGCAGAGTCTCCTTAGATTAGAGCCCGGCCTATTATTACCTGGTTTTGGAGACACCTCAGGTCAGTGGGTCACCTGGGGCCCTCTGAAATAAGACAATTCCCTGCAACAAAAAGCCTGGTGTGATGTGGTTTGTCTAACAAGTGGTTTGCAAACTGTGTGAGTCATGGGACCCTTGAAAAAAAAAGAAAACAGCCTGAAGCTCAATTCGTAATTCAGAACAAAGTGGATCTATTCAGGTTAAATCAAAGCTATGATGTGAAGGGAAACAAAGATGGGTCCACCTGACACTCCTGCTCATGGCTGGAAGACTATTCTGGAAATCACAGTGTCCCCATCCCCCAAACAGAGGTAGATATTCTATGACGTTAGCGGATGTTAAGTTTCTTCAATGTACCTTCCAAGTCTTGGTACCTAATTTTATTTCGTTCATTTTGTGCTATTTTGATAACAAGGGACATGCAAAGATACATTTCATGTAGAACCAACTGCATAATTTGCGCAGCCAAGTACGAAATGAAAACTTGGGCCCTTTGTTGAAAATGATTAAGAATTTCAAGTTGGCAGCAACGGAGCATTAAACTCAGCCCAGGACATTTCTGAGCCTGGGGCCTTTTGAGACTGCACAACTGGCATACCCAAAAGACAGTCTTGGTTTCTATAGGGCCTCTAGAATCTGGATCTTCCCCTTTCTCCAACTTTCCAGAGAAATACTAATAGGATCAAATGAATCTCCACCTTTCCCGAGAAGTTTCTTCCATTCTAGTGAGTCAAGCTGGTCCACCTCACAGCCCCAGGAGATTTCAAAGCTTCCAACACAGTGCATGCATATTGCACTCTCACTTTCATATAGAAGGATGGCCTTAAGGTGAATGACTCCATTTGCAAACAAGCTACAGCAGAACAAGGAATCCACTCTGTGTTAAGGATTGGGACTGGAGTGGCACCTGGGGGAAGCTATGGATCAATCCCCAAACCCTCAGAGGATTGGGCAAAGTGATTTCAAGGTGCTCCTTGAGGGCCTGGGCTTCATATGCTCCTTTTCTAGGTTCCCCATGATCCTAGGCTGGGGTATGTCTGACAACGTGTCTATTGAATAAATGTAGCCTGTGTTCCAGCCAAAGTCGTGGTTCTCTGACTTTTCCATATCCACGACAAATGACAACTATTTGTCATTTTCCCCCTACCCAGAAAGCTCTTCTTTTCCCTTCTTGAATCCAGGTCCTATTTACATGCTAAACTCCTGCTCATGTGTTCCCTGCCCTCAAGGTGACATAGGCCACCTTGACCGGGGATGTTTGGGTTGAGGCTGGAAAACTGATTAGTGAGTGTGCCAGGCAGAGTCTACCCAGGAAATAGCAACCACCTAAGTAGTGAAACAGAGGGGCCTGAATGGAGGAATTGCCTTTGTCAGAGATGGAAAAGTTGAGCAGTCAAACAGGGGGCATTGAGTCAACCTAGTGATGAAAAGTGTAGGAGGCCACCGCTACCCTTGGCCCAAAAGACAGGGGGTTGGCTGTGTGATGTACCAGAGTGAGCCAGAGCTCCCAGCAAAGCTGTCACAAGAATCAGTCCAGAAGAGGTGGAGCTGTGGAGGAAACAAGATGCTAGAGGGTCTGTCCGTGGCAGAATGGGGCAGGCAGGAATCCTCTACAGTCCTTTCTTCCGTCATCCCTTCTCCCCCCAGTTCCTCCCAATGGCCTCACCCAGCAGGAAGCCTGCGAGATGCAGGGGCCAGCCCCCTCTGGGATGGAGCAGTATGTGGGTAGCATCTGGGGGCCAGCAAGGCCAGGACTGCCTGCAGGGCTATTGTGGGAGTGATGCTCCATTGCAGGCAGAGAGAGGCAGTTGAACTTGATCATGTTTGGGAAACTTTTCGGCCCCAAGAGAGACACTTGATAGGAATATTCTTTCTTTTCCATAACAATTCACATAATAATGGCCTTAAAATAATGTTTCCCATGCTCAGTGAAACAACAGAGAAAAGTCTTTCCCTTGGGTATGTAATGCCTCACCAGGTTGGTATCTTTTTATAACTTAGGAGAGATGTTGTGTTTTCTGACTTGCAGATTCACTTCCTTTTATGAGACAATGAAAATTATATAACCCATCATGTTTCCCTTTTGGCCTTAGCTGCCAGGAAGCTCTGAACTAAATTCAAACTTCCCAGATACAAGTTTTTAATTATATACTATCCCTTCCTACATTTCTTTAAATCCACAATTTCTAGTTTAACCCTCTCATTGATTAAATGTTTTATAAGACACTACAAATACTTTGTTGTTTTTTTTTTTAAATAAATTTATTTATTTTAGTTGGGGGCTAATTACTTTACAATATTGTAGTGGTTTTTGCCATACATTGACATGAATCAGCCATGGGTTTACATGTGTTCCCCATCCTGAACCCCCCTCCCACCTCCCTCCCCATCCCATAAGACACTACTAATACTTTGAAATAGCAGATCAAGTATACCTTGGCTTCCTTTTCATTTAAGATGCTTCTAATAGTTCCTACCACTCGGATTCTTCCTCCCATTTGCTCCTCGTCTGTTCCCCTTCCCCCACAAAACTTCCTAGTGACTTGTCATTTTCCCACGTTAAGAAAGCCACAGGCCCTTCCCACTTCTCCATGGCACTCTCTTACTCCTAAATTATCACTGTATCTCTTTCACTTCCTCTTCCACTGCCCTCTTCAGAGATTTCCTCTCCAGCAGGGCATGAACCCTTCCCAAGCAGTGCCAGCATCACGGGGCCCACTAAAGAGGAAGCCGAAAATCTGGACACAGAAGTGAGGGCTGCCGGAGGAGGAGGGCCAGCCAGTGCTCATGAATGGCGGCCCTCGGGGGCTTTGAGTTGCTGACCTGGTTTGAATCCGGCTCTGCCACTCACCTGCCGTGGCCAATGGAGATCGCTTGTGCCCACCAGCTCCCCTGCACAATATCCCTCCCCATGCTGCTGGTAAGGTCACCCCAGCTTTTCTCTGGGGATTACCCATCTCCCAATGCATGCAGTTTGGATGGGACTGACTTTCAAATGCTACATCCTCCCTGCCCAAGGTAGTCAAGTGACCCAGCCAAACCCACGATTCTCTCGCTTTCAAGTGGGCCCATTTCAAGTGGGGTGACAAGTTGGAGCTCATTCATCTTGCCCACAATCCCCAGTGAGCTCATCTCTTAAGTCCCAAAGCAGACTGCATGCTTGTCTTTACAAGGCCCGCAGACTCAGATTTTCCCTGGAGTTTTAAAAATGAGTTTCTGTTACTGCAACCTTTACCCACAAGTGATGTGGAGCCTGATCCTGGGTAAGTTACCTAACCTCTTGGAGTCCCAGATTCTACATCTCTTCCATGGAGTTGCCAGCACACGTCTCGGGGCGAAGGATGATGATGTGCTTAACCTGTTCCGAGTGTTTCACAAGTATTTCATCCCTCCTTCCCTGCTCTGCTCAACAAGTGACCTGCAAAAGGTGATAGACCCTGCCCCCATTCCACAGCTGGCCAGTGGCAAGCATCAATGGTCAGGTCTCCTGAGAACTCATGTTTCTCTTTAGGACCTCTCAGCTCTTCAAGGAACCCCTTGGGATCTCACCAAAAGGGTGAGCAGTGGTTTACCCATTTCAATGGGGGAGAAGGAAAATTTCTAGAGACCTCATCCTAAGGAATGAAGGCATCGGATTCTCCAGCTCTGGCCGTTTGCCAAAAGCCCTGGCCCGGGCTCCTCCACAGCAGAGCTGCTGTGGTCAGTGGACACCTCTCTCCATAAAACTGCAACCAAGTCTGTTTTAGAAGCATGTGCACGAGTAGACTCGGCCTTGAGAGGCCTCCTGTATCCTGAGCACAGACAGTCTTCCAGTCCTCGAAGAAGACTTGGCAAGCATCCTCCAATGCACTGGGCCATGTGAACCTATGGCTGAATGTGGCTGGACATGCCTGGCTGGCTCCCTGGGTCCCTGGAGTCCACGGAGCTGGTCTCCAGACTGTACCATTCTCACTGAGTAGAAGTGGAAGTGTTAGTCGCTCGGTCATGTCTGACTCTTTGCAACCCCGTGGACTGTAGCCCGCCAGGCTCCTCTGTCCTTGGAATTCTCCAGGCAAGAATACTAGAGTGGGTTGCCATGCCCTCCTCGAGGGGATCTTCCCAAACCAGGGATCGAACTCGCATCTCCTGCATTGCAGGTGCGTCCTTTGCCACTGAGCCACTAGGGAAGCCCCTCACCCAGGTCGACCTGACTGCAAAGCCTGTGCTCTTCACTGCTGGGTTATACAGTATCTCTTGTGGTTCTGGGAGAAGGCCCACTGGGACCCCCATTCACAGTCCCTGGGTGAGCAGCAGCCCCTGCAGACCACAGAGAATGAATAGACCTGATTTCCTGTTGCTACTGTTCGGCGACTCAGTGGTTTGGGAAAGTCACAGTTCCTCTCAGATTCTCAATCCCCTGCTTTGTAGGGTGGAGGACACCGTACTGCCTCTGTCTGAGTGGAATGGCATTATCTACAATATTCTGCATAGGAGCTTCATGTGGGCATTAGCAGCTGGGAAAAGACAAACGTACGGAGCAAGGAGACAGCAGCAGGAAAGGGAGAACAAGTGATGAGGAAGAGATGGGAAGGAAATGATTCTTTGGGGATCTACTGGGATCTTGAGACAGCATGCCCTCCTGCCTCCTGCCCCTCCGCGCTGGCACGTTCAGCAACCATACTGACAGGATACATACCAGGCAGGATGCTTCCTCCAGGCTTCCTTGGGGGAGGAGCAGGGGCCAATAATGCATCAGAAACAACAGGATTCTGTGAGATCACAGAGAGCCTTCGTGCTGTGGGCCTCCAAACAGTTCTGCCAGTTCTTTAAGTCCGCTTGGGCTTCGAGATCTTCTTGCAGCCTCCGGAAGCGAGTTGGAGAAGCTTGAGATGGGATGAGAAGACCAGGCCTTGAACTTCCTCCACTGTCCCTGCCCACAGACCCAGTGGCCACAGGATTTTCTCTGTCCTGTTCTGGCAAGCCGACTGGCTTCCCCTCACCCACCCACCGCCATCTCCTCATTACAGAACAAAGGAAGCTGGCTCCTTCCCTCCAGTCCAGAGAGGGTTCCTAATTGGCTTTCCATTAAAGGGAAAATAGACTACTGTTTCCACCTCATTATTTATGAGCCTTTCTGGAAGTGCATTTCCATGCACTCTGGGATTACTCACGCCCATTTTGCTTGGCCATATTTTATGATCTGTTTTATTTATTCAGGGCCTCTATTGGGTACTCACATCTGAAACCAATTAAAAACCAAGAAATAGGAAAAACCAAATAAACACCTGGAGATGTCCAAACTCAGTCTTTCTGAAGCCTGTGACTAGGGGACTGGCATGGCCGGGCCAATAGTCAAGGCCACAGGAAGTGGGGGTCTCTCTCCTAGAGACACCAGGTGACAAGGCCACACAAGAGGGTGGCGCTTCCATTCAAAGATCTGTAGACCGAGCTGGGGCTGAGACTGCCTGGGTCCTGGGTTCTGAGCTCTCCCTGTGCAGGGCAAAGGTGTTGCCTGTGCATGTTGGGGTCCCTCTTTCTGCCTGGTACGTCGGAGGAGCTCGGCAACCCTTGGCTCAGCCTGTGGGCATCCCCACCATGACTCTGTGAGCATAGGCCTGTGCACACTGTTGCAGAAATTTGGAACTAAATTGTGAAGAAGCATCTGTATGAATTTGGGACTGGTTTGCCCTCTATAAACACTGTCTCCAGCTTCACTGTAGAAGGATTCTTAGGGGCAAATGTGCTCCCCTTTAGTCCCAGAAAAATAGCTACCAAGCTTAGCATTCCCACAGACTGCTAGTCTCATTGAGACTTAATCCAGATGGGGGTAGGGGTCTCAGAGAGAAGAAAGCAGGACCTCATCGTTTTCAGGGGAGTCTGAAAATGTTTCACACAACTTTATACAATGTGCTTTGAAGTCTATGCCCATGGACAAGCCACTCTGCACCTTGTTTGTCTGGGTAAGATGCATGTGATGTGCACCAGGCTCCTCTGTCCATGGGATTCTCCAGGCAAGAATACTTGAGTGGGTAGCCATCCTCCTCCAGGGGATCTTCCTGACCCAGGGATCAAACCCCTGTCTTCTGCATTGGCAGGCAGATTCTTTACCACCGAGCCACCTAGAAAGCCCAACGCATAGAAGCTCCTTTTCCATTTTGCCTGCCCTTCCCACAGCTTCAGTCTCTGCTGTGATGGGAGGTCTCTCTCTCCCCTACCTCCCACCTCCACCCATGAAGAGTCAGTACACTGGTGGGTGGTCTCTGTCCTGAACTCAAATGCCCCCTTCCTCCCCTTCGGCTGAGCTGGGTGTGTGGACAGTAGGGAGGGGGCAGGGGCGAGGGCACCCAGCAGCCTCCTGTTGGGCAGACAGATAGATAGTGTAAATGCCAGCGCATCATGGAACTTTAGAGAGTTTCAGTTGGGATTAAAAGAAATGATGCACATCACATCTCTGATGATGTTTCCTCTCCAGGATATTTGTGTTTATTGTAACACATGCACGTGTGTACACACACACACATAAATTGAGGAATGGGACTGGCTCTCTGGATTCTTAGGAACAGTGCTACTTAGAGATTTACCCCTGACTTCTCTTAGTAATTTATATAATCCTCCCTTCATTCATTTGTTGGTTCTTTAATTCAACAAACATTGTGTTGGGTGCATCTATGTGGCAGGCACTGGCCACACACCTCATAGATGGGAAATAAACCCTCCCTCCTGTGCTGACATTCCAGCCTGAGCCTTCCCTTGGGACAATACACTTCAGAGGTTTACCCCCCGCGATGAATGTAGGAACTATAAAAGCCATCAACTCTTGAGGCAGGAGGGGAACTAGGAAGCTGACACAATTCTACTTGTCCGCAAACCACTGCTTTCAAATTTGAGGTCTGCTCTTCTAGATCTTGGTCACATTCTGGTGAACATGATGATTTCTTGCTTTTACTACACGACTGGTGCCTGACACTTCTGAATATGAGAAGCCAAGTTTCCCAATTTCTCTGCTTTCTTCAGCAGCACGTGGGGACTGAGAATGGTGAGGATCAGGGGAGCAGACGGGCATGTGAAGGAGGGTGCCAACACAACCACAGACCGGCTCCTACCCAGAGAAAGGTTCAGACTTTGGTGATGTCAAGGTGGGCTGAGTGAAGCCGAATTGCTCTTCATGACAGTGAGAGAAACTTTTGCAATTTCTGTACCTTTGGCCACTTAGGGAAAGCTAGAAACCTCTTCTTAGATTTATATTTACTATGCATAAAATGAAATATATAGGATGAAAAGGAAGCCAAATATATATTAAAATGTTATCAAATTTTTTTAAACTGTGAGAGTAGTTCTTGGGCTACTCTATGTTGTTGTTGTTCAGTCGCTGAGTCACGTCCAACTCTTTGTGACCTCATGGACTGCAGGACACCAGGCTCCCCTGTCCTTCACTGTCTCCTGGAGTTTGCTCAAGTTCATGTCCATTTTATACTTTACAAATACTTTTATAAATTCATTTAAATACTTATAAATACATGTACTTTATAAAAAAACATTTAAATAACAAGGCAGTGCACTGAAAACAGGCAACTTCATCTTGAATTTTATTTTGTAAAGACATAGGCACATGAAGACTGCTGTTTCTTGGTTTGATCCTGGCCAGTATGACATGTTTGTATGAAAAGGATAATGCACATGTCCTGCTGGACACTTGATTTTGTTTTTCAGTTTGATGGTTCTAAGGGTTGAAAATCCTGATTCACAAAGATAAAGGGTTGCAAGTGTATTTGAAAATTTCACAGCTGACTTTATAAGGCTCACACAAAGCCTCTAAAGTTTATGGAGTTAAACCCCTAGTTGTGGAAACACACAACTTCACCATTTGGTGGCTGAACTACCAAGCCCAGGGTTACTTAAGCCCTGACAAGTTTTGTCATATAAGGATCTACACAGAGAAACACCGTGATGTTCTGAAATCTAGAAGCAAATAATGGGCTTCATGTCAAAGGAGAGCATAAACGATATTTCAATAGCTGTAATACAATATACAAATATCTGGACTTCTCAGTGACAAAGTACTATACTGTGACAGGTACTATAATATTTACAAGCTTGTCTCCTGCATGCACAAGAGAAGGAAATACTAAAATTCAGTTGGAGGCTATCAAAGAGATGCCATTTCCTCCCATCCCAGCTCACAGACCCACAGAATGCCTTGGAAGTTCATGGGCCCTCAACTAATAACCACTCTTCTAGCGGGAGGAGATGAGAGTTAGAGACAAAAGTCAGACAGCACAGAATCAGAAAATTCCACATGTAGGGCAGCCCACAGAACCATGTCATCACAGGAAGCATGGGGGAGGCCTTTCACGAACAAGAAGTCCTTGCCCTGTTTGACCGGTGGAAATGTGAACCCCAGCTGCTGCCGACAAAATCTTCAGCCCAGTCTCCCCAACTCTCATACAAGCCTTGAATGGTTTGTGGTGGAAATCAGGCAAGGGGCAGTATCTTCTGTTTGGGTCAATCCAGAATGATCGTAAATCCATTGATCAATGAAACAGATTCAGCTGGAGTGAGAACCTGGGCCAGAGAGGTAAGGCTCACCTGGGAAATGTGCAGACCCTCAGGGTAAACTTTGGCCCTCCATTGGTCCTAGAGTACAGGTCCACGGGGATCTCATCTAAATCTCAGGGCCGCTGCAGACACAGGTGGTATCAAGAAAGCGCACAGGATTTATCCTATAGGAGGAGGTCAGGAGCTCGTAGCTCTGATATTTGGGAAGCTGGAGGAGGTTGAGGAATGGACCATCCTGGTTCCCCCCACCAGTCCCCCGGCCTTCTCAATTGCTTTTTTCGTGGCACACAAGCCTTCCCAGTGTCTCCAGCATCCACAAGAGACGTGAAGCCCTATTTGGTTTGCAGTGCTCCCTCCACCATTGCTAAGCATCTGGCTCTTTCAGAGTCTGAGCAAGACGCTCCTGACCATCGCCAGCCCAGGCGGTGGTTGCTGAAGAAGACAGCAACCACTAACGAGAAGCCGACAGATGAATCCCCACTGCCCTGCTCTGCCTGCAGCAAGCCCGCCGCTTCCTCACACTGTCCTCCCCACACTGTTTTGTAAGTTTTTCTCCTAATCTCAACCTCCTTCCTCTTTCCCATTCTTCTGAATGTTAAAGTCACGACCTTTGCGGTTTACAGGCCACCAGAGACTGAACTAAATGTGTTAGCTCTGAGTCCAAACAAGTAATAGCCGGCCAATTAAATTAATAATCCATATTGTTACAATGTTTAACCACGGCTGTTTCCTCAGCGGTCTGTTTAAATCACAGCCAAGGCCTGACCTATTAAAATGAATAACTGGAATTATGAGAAACACCATTTAATAAACACAGCGAGGAACTCAGCACAATTGGGCATGAAATATTTATTACCACTTGAAGCAGAGGGCTGTTTGGGACTTTAAGATGGGATTAATGAATGCATTTTAATTTCTAACTCACAAGGTGGGAGATGGGGCTGGAACTGGAACCGGAACTGAAGGCCCTTCGGAAGTTTCTTGGAAAAATCTGCTCATGTTATTGTTGTCACATTGTGCTGGGCTATTTCTTTGTGTGAGGGCTTCCTCCAATGCAGTAAGAGCAGGAATGTGGGCATCTGATTATTTCCTGGATGGATGGATAACGGTTGAGTGGATAGTTGGATGGGTGGATGGATGGATAGACTGACGGATGGATGGATGGATGAGTGAGTGGATGGATACACTGATTGGTGGGTGGATGGATAGACTGGTGTGGATGGATGAGTGGACGGATACACTGATGGATGGGTGGATGGATAGACTGATGATAGATGAAGCATCTTGACACCTTAGTATGTACACCTCAATGATGTAGGAAAGATAAAACACTTAGCACAATGCGTGACACATTCTAAATCCTTAGTACATCATAATTGCAATTGTGAATATAGTTAGGAAAGCAAAATCTGGTAAATTTACTAGAAAACCAGTGCTCACATTTGGCAGCTCCTCAGGAGCTTCAAGGCAGTCTGAGGACACAACTTCAACCCTCACTGCCCTACTTATCTTTAGGTGAACCTGAGAGCCTGTTTGGGGATTACATATTTTTGTTTTACTATTTTTGGCTTTTCTCAGAAAGAATTGCTCCTTTCCCTGTTTTCCCAAAGCTCACTATCTTTTTCCTGCATTTGCTCTGACATGTCCCTGTTTTCCCAGGTATGACTATGTTTCACATTATTCCCTTTTCCCAGGTGTCAGCTCTCAAGTTTTGATCATGGGTTTCAAAAATGTGGTTCCTGTAATGATAACTCTTAGCAAGGCAGGTAAGTGGGGAAGTTATCAAGGATTTATGAAGGCTCAGATAGTAAAGAGTCTGCCTGCAATGCTGGAGATCTGGTTTCGATCCCTGGGTCGGGAAGATCCCCTGGAGAAGGAAATGGCAACCCACTCCAATGTTCTTGCCTGGGAAATCCCATGGACAGAGGAGCCTAATGGGCTACAGACTATGGGGTCGCAAAGAGTTGGACACAGCTGAGTGACTAACACACAGACGTGAACAAGATAACTGGGCCTTCCCTATAGGGGTGACCCAGTGGGAAAAGTCCCTGCCAGAACTTGCTTTTCAGACAACGCAGAAAGCAGACAGGCCCAGCTGTGTGTGCTGAAGGGGCACCTGTGACATTGTGAGGACTGGAGGGGTGGGGACGACCCAGGCACACCTGGCTGTGGTTTCTCCTTTGAGAACCTGAAAGCATCTCCTGGAGATCACAAAACTGCCCTCAGTTCCAGTCACCATCTCCTCAAGCCTAAAATTAAATGTGCTATAAAGGCACAACAGACAAAGGGTAGTCTCATCTTGAATAGGAAGAATCTTGAAACTGAAAGTAGAAAAAAAAGAGGAATGAGTTTTATGAAGAGGGTAGATCTCTTACTTTGGGGATGATGTGGAGTATCTTTTCTTTCAGTGAGGAAAACATGGTTTGGGTTAACCTTATGAAAGATTGACGAGATCTCCCCACTGCCCCACTACATAAAAAAAACCCAATGGTCCCAAACAGAAGTGTCCAAGGTGGCCAATATAGTCTCATGGATGTGACATGGGAAGCTTGCCTGACCCCAAGCGGCCTTCGAGAGATCGAGGCTTCAAAAGGCTCTGTCGGTCTGCACTCTGCAGATCTCATGTTGTCAATGTCACTGTCTGTTACTTTGGTCTCTTTGATCCTTAAGGATGCTTGCAGAGTAATGGATAGCATGGCTGTGTTGGAATCCTGTTTTCCTGTATGGTGGAAGAGACTTCTGTCAAACTAGGTAGAGTTGCTTCTTTATCACCCATCCCTCCCCTACCAGACTGTGAGTTCCTGCAGAGTAAGACTATATCTTATTCATCTCTTTGTCCCACAGCATGACTTGCTCAGTAGATAACATCTTTCTGGTCTTCAGCAGAAGTTCATGGATAACAAAAGCCCTCATTTATGGAGCCCCTGTAATATCCAAGCCTTGTGCTCAGTTCTTTGCATGTGCCCTTCTGTGTGATATTCCCAGCCACATGCTGACTCACTATTACTATGCCCTATTTTACAGATGAGGCAACTGAGACATAAAGAAGCTGGGCACTTGTCCAGGATCACTCAGATAACATGCAGCAGCCCTGGAATTTGAACCTTGTGTGGATAATTTCGGAGCCTTAGCTTTCGTTGTCATACTGTTTTGTCTCCAAGTGTTGAATGCACATACCACTTAACTCAGCCATGGAAACAACTATGTAGGAACAAGATTGTGAAGCTGAGGCTGAATGAGAAGGTGTGGCAGATTCTTTCAGAGTGCACTTGCCTCTCTATTTATGATTTTTTCTGGTCTGGAAGATGCACTGATTTGTTACTCATCTCCTACCCAATGCATTGTTGCATTTCCCTTGTCCTCAAGGCGTGCTGAGCATGTTGCTAACCAGCAGCCAATGCCCACCCTCCCATCAGACCTCTTAATGAATCTGTGAGCGATCATGGGAAGGCCTGGAGCAAAAGGCAAGAGATGTGGGTCCTTGGCCTGGCTCTGCAGTATGCACTTGGGTAAGCCCCCAGGTCTGGTTTACCTGTATCCAGGAAAGGCTGGATTCACTGGTCTTCCTCTCCCTTCATATTCTATAATTCCTCAGGTAGCCCACCATCAAACACCCTCCTTTTAACCAGTCTGAATTATTCACGATAGTGATTGAATGTGTCTTGAGAGTATGTGTCTACTGCCTCTAGGATTCCAGAAGCCTGGGTCTAGAAGCCTAAGTAAGAGACCCACTGATGGTGGAGTATGAACACTGCATGAGGTCAGGGCTCTCGAGTTTTTCTGAGGTCCTCCCTGAACAGAAGTCACCAGTATCCCTGTGCATCACAGGGCTCTGACCAAGTGTGGTGTGTGTGTGAATGCTAAGTCACTTCAGTAATGTCCGACTCTTTGCGACCCTATGGACTGTAGCCCACTGAGCTCCTCTGCCCATGGGGATTCTCCAGGCAAGAATACTGGAGTGCGTTGCCATGCCCTCCTCCAGGGGATCTTCCCAACCCAAGGATTGAACCCACCTCTCTTATGTCTCTGCATTAGCAGGTAGGTTTTAATCAGACCTCATGGGAAGAAAGCAGCCCTGAAGTGATTGTTTTCATGATGACAATCTGGGTTCCTAAGAGCACTAACATAATTACTTAGTTGATTGCTCATAATTACTTATATATGAACTAGTTTCAAAATAACAATATCAACATTAACACTAACAATATTTTAAAGATGCAAAATGAGAGTGGTACATTTGTTATATCAGAAAGCAAAACTACCAACGATTTCTATAATTGTGTCAAACGGAGATAAGACCAACCAGAACTGGCCAAAGGTACGGAAAGGCGATAAAGTATAAAAGTAATAATAACTATATTGAATCAAAACACATCACATCTATGCATTCGGGAGGAACGGGGAGTAATTGCTTAAAGAGTACAGGGTATTCTTCTGAGGTGATGACAAAGTTTTAAAACTAGAGGGAAGTGGCAGTTGTACAACATGGGGAATGCACTAAATGCTACAGAATTATACACTTTAAAATGGTTAATTGTATGTTGTGTGATGTGTAGATGTTGTGTAGGTCCTCGCTATTGTTCTTCTTTTGCTTTATTTTTTCATTTTTCCAAGTGAATTTTGAATAGTTTTGGAATTCTAAATAATTAATTCCTATGCAGTTAAAATAGCTTTTGCCTTATGAAATACTGTGATGTCTGGAATTTACTCTTAAATCATCTAGGATTGGATGTGGATGAAACCACTTTGGCTGTGAGTTGACAGCCCTTGAAGCTGGATAACTGGGTACAGAAGGGTTCTTTCTATTTTGTCCACTACTGCTGTATGTGTTTGGACCTTTTCATCCTGAAGGTTTTGTGTTTTTTTAAATAGTCTTTCTCATTCACAATATCTTATCATCTTTTGTCCCTGCCCCTCCCACTATTCCCCGTGGCTCAGCAGTAAAAAATCTGCCTGCAAAGCAGGAGCCCCAGGAGATGCAAGTTCAATCCTTGGGTCGGGAAGATCCCCTGGATGGCAACCCACTCCAGTATTCTTGCCTGGAGAACCCTAGGCACAGAGGAACCTGGTGGGCTACAGTCCATAGTGTCACAAAGAGTCAGACACAACTGAAGTGACTTAGCACGAACATACCCCCCACAATATACCTCCAGAGGTCAAAATGGGCCAGGATCACACCCAGAGAAATTAACAACTATCTGATATTTTGATTACTAAAATGGCTTGTCCATCCTCCAATCACAAAGGATTAGGTTGGAAATGATCCTCCTCTGAAGGCCTACTTTCCTGCCTACACAAGATTAGCTGTCTGGGGCCAGGGGTGCAGACGCCAGCCAAGAGCTAATTGGCCCATGCAAGGAACAAACTCACAGCTTTTCCTTCCCTAACTCCTTTGTCAGTCTGATTCCTGTGTCACCCTGACTGGGAAGACCTCCCATTGCTCCCTGCTGCTTGGGGCCACTTCTTTCTCAGAGGGAGGAAGAAGGAAGTAGTTAGTGGATTTGGCATTCCCAGCCTGAGGATTGGTTCTTCTCCCTTGGCTACTGTCTGCTGCTTTCTCATCCAGGCATGTTGGCTATAAAAGTGCCTAGAAGGCAGAAATCGCTATGAATATTCATGAAGTCATTATGAATAATACTGCTTTAAAAACGAATTGTCTTCCAGCTATTCACCCTGGAAATTGAATTCTTCTCTCATACTTTGAGTCACTTGGAGATTGTTAATAGCAGTGGGCAGCAAACTTCAGTCCAGAGGCCAAATCTGGTCCACTACATGTATTTTATATGATCTGCAAGGCAACAATGGTTTTTACATTTTTAAATAATTGGGGGAAAAAAAGCAAAAAAGAATAATATTTTGTGACATGCAAAATTAAATCAAATTCAAATTTCAGAGTCTGTAAATATAGTTCTCTTGGAACATAAGCTACACCCATTGTCTTACATATTGCCTATGGTTAATTTCAGGCTAACATGACAGAGTTGAGTAGTTGGATTAGAGACGATATGGCCTGGGCAGCCTAAAATATTTACTATCCGGCTCTTTACAGAAAAAGTTCATTCATTTCTGGTCTGTAAGCTTGAGATTCTCCTAACAAACTCTTAACGATTCACTCTTGTCTAATAGAGCTGGACTGCAATGACATCCATTGCCAGTAGGAGCCACTGTCTTCCACACATCAGCCTGAAACCATCTAGATTGGAGACTTTGGGTTTGAGAGAAGGTATTCGGCAAAGATTAAATGAATGACCACTTCATGCCACACACAGTTTTAAGTTCTGGATTTTTTTGTAGGTATTAGCAACACAAGCAAAAATCTCAGTTTTCATGGAGCTAAGGTTCTACTGAGATGATTACTTCCCGTGATTCTGTGGGTTGAGTGGGATCAGCTGGCCTGTTCTTCTTTCTGTGGGCTTCAATTGAGGTCACTCATTCAGTGAATTGGCTTGGAAGCTCCACTGTGTCACTCATCCACATGGAACTTCATTGAGTCTCCATTCAGCCTCCCCTCACGGCCAGGTCAGCATGATAGATTCAGGACTCTTCATAGCATGGTGGTCTCAGGGTGTCAGAGTTTCCAGGACTTCTTGTCTGGAAGCTGGCTCTGAGAGGGAAAGCAGAAGTTGCAGGTCTCTTAAAGGCTGGATCCAGAATTAGAACAGCGTCACTTCTGTCACATTTTGTTGGTCAAAGCAAGCCAAAAACCCAACCCAGGGACTTCCCTGGTGGTTCAGTGGTTAACAATCTGCCTTGCAGTGCAGGGGACGAAGGTGTGATCCCTGGTTGAGGAACTAAGATCCCACATGCCATGGGGCAACCGAGCACATGTGCCTCAACAACTGAGTCTACAACTAAGAAATCCCTGAGCTGCAACCAAGGATCCTGGATGACACAACTAAGACCTGATACAGCCAAATAAATAAACAAATATTAAAAAAAAAAGAAAAAGATTCAAGGATAGGAGAAAGAGATTCCATCTAGTGATGGTCAATAGATGAGTTAAGCTATCTGTATGTACTTGGAGAGAGGAAATTGATGGTGACCCTCTTAGGAGACTATGAGAGTGGACAAGACATGCTGATCTTTGATCTTTGCCCCTCTACACCTCAAAACCCTTGGGGTCCCCTCCCCTCCTTCTGGCAATTGTGTGTGCATAATATTGTTAGGTTTGATTGATAGACAGTTATTGAACTTTTATATTCTTGAGTCATGAGATTCCTAAATCAGGAAAATCACTGTGGAAAGCATCTTGAGCCCTGAGTCTGTAAAACCTGTGTACATTTCCCTCCCGGGCTCTGTGGGCACAGCTGTCTGGCTGAGCCCCCTGGCATGTCCTGAGCATGTTCACACTCAGATGGGCAGCTGAGCTCATCTCAGAGATGGGACAAGAGGACTGACATTGAACAGAATTTAGGGAATGTGATGCAGCTCTTTCCCCAGAAGAAGCCAAAGCCACCCAGACTGGCCAAATGTGCCACCTGGCCTTGGTCCTGCCCCATTACTCCAGAGGAAAGACACAGAGGAAGGGGCACTTAAACTACCCCAGGCTTGAAAAACAAAAATTTGGGGGGGGGAAATGATTTTAGATTTACAGAAGAGTTACAAAGATGATACAGAGAGTTCCCATACATATTTCACCAGCTTCCCCCAACACCAACTCCTTGCATAAGCATGGTATCTTTATTAAAACTAACACACTAACATCAGTAAAACATTATTAACTAAACGGCAAACTTATTCAGAGTTCCCCTGTTTTCCACTAATGTCTTTCTTCTGTTCCAGGAGCCCATCTGGGACCCTACATTCATTTAGCCATTGTGTCCCCTTAGTCCTTTCCCGTCTGTGACAATTTCTGTTTTTCCTTGGTTTCCTTGATTTTCATGACCTTGACAGTTTTTTTTAAAGAGAGTGGTCAGGTTTTTGTTTTTTGGTTTTTTTTTTTGTAAAGCATCCCTCAATTTGGGGTTGACTAGTGTTTTTTCATGATGAAACTGAGATTCTAGGGTTTGGGAAGACTATTACAGAGAAAATGTGCCTTTCTCATTGCATTGTGCGGGTACACATGTCATCAGTTGTCTTGTTACTGGCGATGTTAACTTTGATGAGGTATTTGTGAGGTTTCTTCGCTGTAAAGTTACTACATGGCCCTTTTCATTGTCTCTTCCTCAGAGTGGAGCCTGCACTCAAGGGGAGGAGAATGGAGTTTCTGGAGGGAGGAGCATTTGAGCTTTAAAAACTCACAGCACACAAGGGCAGAGCTGCCGGAAGTGGGGAGGGCCTTCGACCTGCCCGCTGACTTGCTGGTGACCTTGAGTGAGCCCCTCAGTCTCTCAGAGCTGGGATTTCCCTCCCTCTTGTGAAATCTAAGATGGCATCCCTGCCACGCAGCTGTCTCCCAGGGGCCTCGGGAGGTCTCGGCTGGTAACACTTCGAGTTGCTGGAGCGTAGATCTGATGAGGGAAGAGGTCCTTGTTATAACAGCTGAGGTCTTGTTCCTGGTCTGTAAACATTTTCCAATCCTGATGTCCATCATCCCCACAAGAGGAGTGTCCCCTACTAGTGATGAGGCCATCACTATTTTTATAAAATGGTCTCATGTTATTCACATGCTAACAAGGGCTTAGTGTAGAGGAAAATGCTGCAGGGAACTATTTTTTGTAAAGTGAATAATTCCCCTGAATTAGCCTTTTTGTATAAAATAATTTTCTCACTTATTGGATTTGCTTAAACCAAAGGGCTCCAGGAATTCCTTCCAAAGTACACACCATCTTTGTGGAAATGCTTTTAAACAGACAGAATGTTTTTTACATTGAAGGTGATGAATTACCCTAGAATTAGCCATTAGAGTAATTATTTCATGTCCTTGAAGACTCTTCTGTGGCGGAGAATCCTGGCCAAACTGTCTTTCTGACACTTGGTGCTAAGAACTAACCCTCCAAGGGGGTTATTGTTTTGTGATTTTAGCGAAGATGTGGCTGGTTAGCTATGTTTTTCTTGGGGTGGGGTGGGGGTTAAGTATATCTACTGTGAATGGAGGTTTTCCTCCAGTTCTTTAGAAATCACATGACTTGCCATATCTTTACAACTCAAGGGTATCATCCACGTGGGTTCTGATGTGGGTGGTGCTCCTTGGAGCTCAGCAACATGGCAACTCCATCTCCCATCGTGTGCAGAGTGCTGATGAGCTCACCCAGTCACAGGCCCCTCCAACCAAACCCCACACCCCACACCCACCTCCGCCCCTACAGCGTGTCCTCTGATGAGCCTAGGCTACTATAGAGCAGGAACACCTTTTAGCTAAGACTCCAGTGTCCTTTTCAAATTCAGCTCCACATACAATCACTGTGGTTCTGTGACAAGATGAAAAAAGATGCCGATCCTACATCTTTCCCTTATGGCCTTGGCTGGACCACATAGCCCAAGTGATATGCAGAAAATATACATTATAAATCCTCTAATTGTCTTGGGAATGGGACAATTGCCTGGGTTGCATTGCCTGCATTGGAGGGGGAAGTGTTAAACTGTTTCTTTGTTAAATGTAAAGAGTTAAAAATAGAAAAGAATTTTTAGCACTCTTTTGGCATTTCTTCATTTTATCTACAAAGAGCCTCAAAACTGGAAGTGATCCAGCATATCTCTCATTCTTGGAAAAGCTCAGGCCAAGAAAACCACCCTCACTGTTCCAGTCTTCTCGCTCATCACAGCCAACTTTGCTCCACTCTCTGTTCCTAAGGGCTTCCCTGGTGGCTCTGGTGATAAAGAATTTGCCTTCAATGCAGGAGACCTGGGTTCGATTCCTGGGTAGAGAAGATGCCCTGGAGAAGGAAATGGCAATCCAGTCCAATATCCTTGCCTGGAGAATCCCACGGACAGAGGAGCTCGGCAGGCTACAGTCCGTGGGGTTGCAAAGATTCGGACACGACTTGGCAATTAACACTTTCACTTTCTGTTCCTAAATCCCTCCAGTCCTTCACCTCTATTATAACTCACCCCCAAACTAGAAGCCTCTCCCTCTTTCCTCTCTGTTTATCTAGTTCAGTACTTTTCAAGATACAGTTCAGCTTTGTGGTCTTTAGGAGGCCCTTTCTAACTGCCTTAGCCCCAAATACTTTAGGACTGTCTCTTTGAAGAGGACATATCATCTTCTTATCCTGATACATTTCTTTTACCCTACTTTTTCCTGTTTGTTTTTGTTTTTTGTTAATTTTTTTAAACTGGAGTATAGTTGATTTACAATGTGTTAGTTTCAGGTGTTGGAGAAGGCAATGGCAACCCACTCCAGTACTCTTGCCTAAAAAATCCCATGGACGGAGGAGCCTGGTGGGCTGCGGTCCATGGGGTCGCTACGAGTCGGACACAACTGAACGACTTCACTTTCACTTTCCACTTTCATGCATTGGAGAAGGAAATGGCAACCCGCTCCAGTGTTCTTGCCTGGAGAATCCCAGGGACGGGGGAGCCTGGTGGGCTGCCGTCTCTGGGGTCTCACAGAGTCGGACACGACTGAAGCGACTTAGCAGCAGCAGCAGTTTCAGGTGTACAGCAAAGTGATTCAGTTTATATATATATTCTTTTTCAAATTCTTTTCTGTTATAGGTTATTACAAGATACTACAAGATATTGAATACAATTCCCTGTGCTATAGAGTGTGACCTTGTTGTTTAGCCATCCTATATATAATAGTTTATCCATCCTATGTATAATCCCAAACCCCATTCCTTCCCTCCCCTACCCCCTCTCCTCCTTGGCAACCAGAAGTCATTTTCTATATCTGTGAGTCTGTTTTTGTTTCATAGCTATGTTGATTTGTATATTATTTTAGATTCCACATGTAAGTGATATCATATGGTATTTGTCGTTCTCTTTCTGACTGACTTTTTTTGGTAAAATAATCTCGCTGTTGTTGTTGTTCAGCCACTAACTCATGTCCAACTCTTTACGACCCAATGGACTGCAGCCTGCCAGGCTCCTCTGTCCATGAGATTCTCCAGGAAATAATACTGGAGTGGGTTGCCATTTCCTTCTCTAGAGGATCTTCCTGGACCAGGAATTGAACCCTTGTTCCTGCGTTGGCAGAAGGATTCTTTCCCTGAGCTACCAGGGAAGCCCAAAATAGTCTTTAGGTCCACCCAGATTGCTACAAATGGCATTATTTCACTCTTTTGATGGCTGAGTAATATTCCAGTGTGTCTGTGTATACTACACCATCTCTATCCATTTATCTGTCGACGGACACTCTTGTTAACTGGAGAGCAATGCTGGCCATACATTGTTCCTGCAAGTCCAGCAGTCTACTCCTTCTCCTTCTTCTGATAAAAGTTCTGATTTTCCTTTTGGGAAACACCTCTCTCTATTCTCTCTCGTACCACTTCAGTCCAGAAGAGCGTACATGACCCAGGCCAACCAGCATATCCTGTTCCCCTTCTCAGATGTTTGATTCTGCAGCTGTCAGGCCATCATATGGAAATAGTCTATCTCTGCGTGGAGTCCAGAGGAAAGAAAGAGTGATAGTCAAAGACAGAACAGAAACAGTGATAATAGCAATGTTCAAGCCTGTAGATTTGGCTATACCTGAAGTCAGAATTATTCTTTGGACTTTTCTGGTATTTAAGCCATCTATTCCTTGTTTTGGCCATTCTGGTTTATGCTCTGTGCAGTGTAAATTTCTTTGTGGGCAGGAATAATGTCTTATTTATTTTGACATTCCGCTTATGGCAGGTGCAGTGTTTTGTGTATATAATAAGAGCTTCATAAATGGGTATTGCTAATATAGGGGGAAATAATATGCTAAATAAGTCAACTCAAAGGGGGAAATTTTTCTTTTATGAAAACCAAACAAGTCACAGTAGCTTTCCCCCTCTCACCCAGCGATACAGAGGACAAGGAGGAAGCCTGCATTTTATTTCCCCACCCTGTACTCCTTCTCCTCTGAATTAAGACCGTGTGGCTTCTTAATTAAGACCGTGTCCTCTGAGTTCAGGTGGCCTGGCTTGAAACCCACATTTTGCTGCTTCAAACTCTGCCTCCTTAGACAAGGTATTTAAAGGTATTTAGTCTTTCTAATCCTCAGTTTCTTCAAATGTAAAATGGGAAAAATAATAGTTCCTATCTCTTGGATTATCATGATGATTAAATGAGCTATGCCTCATATATGAAAAGGGCTAAGTCAATGTTATTATTATAATTCTTAAAACACCAACATTCTCCTCCCAGCTGAGCCCTTTAGCTTTCCCCCAGCAGGGACTTTGGGGCCAGGCCATGCTGTGACAAACAGGTACAGGAACAACGTAAGAGATGGGAGAGAGCTGGTCAGAAGAAAACAAGGGGACATCTCAAGTAGATAAAAACCTCATATTCCCATAAATGCAGCCAATCTCTACCAGGAATAGGGACACCACACCCTCAGTCTTTACAGATCCTTTGTTCTCCTTTATGGCCAGGGCAGTGGCAGAAAGAATGTGAGCTGTGGACCAAGATTGACAGTTCGAATTCCAGCTCTCGTCCCCACGGCACTCTGGTCCCTTCGAGCCTCAGCGTCCTCAAGTACGAAGTGGGGATTATATTACCAACTTCAGTAAGGAAATCACTTAGGATAGCAGGTACTCAGGTCATTATTTAGCACAGATGCGTAAGCCTGGTCGATGCCGCAGACCTTCTGACACATGACAGGGTGAACAGTACGCACATGCACTCGTGGACTTTAGACTGATGAGGAAGAGAGTTATCAGTCAATGAATTCTAATAAAACATGATGAGTAATTTGATAGAGGAAGTACAAGGAGCTGAAGAACTTATAATGGGAGGGTCAACACAGATTAGGCATTTAGGAGATGAGGAGAAGAGGAAGGGTTGGACTAATAAAGAGTAGCGAGTGGAATAAAGGAAAACAAGGAAGGTCATGGAATGTGGGGTATTATGACCATGTCTCCAACAACCATTCTGCCCCTCAGCCTTGTGCTTTGGATGAAATCCCTTCATCCTATCTGCTGGGGTAATTTCAGCCCTTTGTCTTGTCCTAGACTTAAGCCAAATAGCCCATGACATTCCCCTGCCCACAGTAATTGGTTAAAGGTGGTCCAATTCCAGTGAAAATAAGATTCTTTCTCCTCCTTGGAGATGATCTAAACAGCTTTATTTATTATTGGAAGCCGTCTTACAACCATCAGGGAAATCAGACTTAGGAGACAGCCAAATCTATCATAGAGGACAGAACCAAGAGGATTGCAGAGCCAAAGGACTGATCAAACTGTACCTGAAGCCCACTTACCCGTGGTGTTTTGAATGATACATGAGCTCCCCCCAAATCCCCTTTGTTGTTTAAAAGTCAGCTTGGGCTGAACTTTCTGTTATTCTCAGGGGAATTATTCTAGCCAATATACAAGAAAAGAGCAGTTTGAAAAGCTGGGAACACGTATGAGAGTACCTGCTGGTACTAACAAGTTAAGCAAGACAAGAATGAAAAGTGTCCGTTAGATTTAGCATCATGGAGATCATTTTGGGCTAGTTCAGTTTCAGTGGTGGGGGGCAGGGTGGCAGGGAGAACCTGATGCAGGCTTCTACTGGACTTCTGAGTGGGCAGAGGACCCCCTGAAGCCATGAACCTTTGACTGTGCATTGAAGAACATAGGCAATGCTAGTGTCTGTCACCACAGAGAGATCAAATTTCTAATATTTTAAATATTTCTAATATTTCTAACATTCTAATATTTCTAATAATTGTTGCCCCTACCATTGCCCCTACTATCCATCAAAACATTCCACACCTTCAATTTTTTAACTATTTGAGTTCTATGCTATGTGTAGGTTTAATTATGGAAAGAACAGAATTTAGAGTAAACTGTGTAAGAAGCTTCCATCACAGCTGACCAGTTGGGTTAGGTGTTGGCTTTCTTCCCCTAAGGGGGTTTACCGCGTCTGGACTCTTTTGGGATGGGAGTCATACATCCCTTGAAAAATTAGGTTAAAAACTATGGACCCATAGGAGAAAAAATGCCCCCAACTCTGCATGCATTTGTAGGGCTTTGTGATTCCTATCGAAGAAGGCAATGGCACCCCACTCCAGTACTCTTGCCTGGAAAATCCCATGGACAGAGGAGCCTGGTAGGCTGCCGTCTATGGGGTCGCACAGAGTCAGACATGACTGAAGTGACTTAGCAGCAGCAGCAGTGATTCCTATGAAACTGGCTTTGCAGATTATGTGGAACTGCCCAAGCACTCCATCATTTACAAGCTCTAGTAAATCAGTATTTCCTTAACTGGGATTGTGTTCCAACAAGTAGAGGGTTCCAACCCATCAAGTTAGTTCCCTCTTCCTGCCAATAGCTCTGGAAACCCCAGCTTTCTCTTCCAACCTTCAGGAACTGATCAAGAAAGGGCTTACAGCTTTCTCACTCTTTGGATACTCACTCACACTAGCCTTGCTTCTTTCTGGTTCCCCTCCCAAGCTCCCCTTCCCCAAATACCAATCTCCAGTCATGGCTTCGATGAAAGGTTAGGATTGGGGAGGTGTATGTGGTTATCATTCTCATTCATTCGTGCCTTTATTCTGAGGACAATGAGTCCCAGTTCTCAGCCATCGGTCTACACAGTCCTTGGAAACCACACTCAGCGATCAGGTGGTGGTGAAGACATCTGAGTCCTAAATGTGACCTGCTACTAACATATTCCCTACCGGTCGCTTCAATTTTTCTTATCATGGTGACCTGTCAACATAAAAGAATTGACTCGCCCCAAAGCGCTGGCTTCCGGGTGTCTCAGGGACTCACTGGTGAGGGCTGAGGGTTGTCTAATCTGAGGGCAGCTCTCGCCATCTGGCCTGAAGCAAACGCTTTGGCCCTAATGGTGTGCGCTTTCCGTCTGCACCAAAGAAAGGGGCCTAAAATGTTTTGTGTTGACCTCTGTTAGCACTTATAATTATGCCCTGGTTGTTTGCATGCCTGCCAGTCTTCCTGACCCGCTCCTTGAGGGTGCAGCCATGAATTATTCACCCTCGTGCCTGCAGAGTTCCAACAGATGATAATATTAATAAGAGAGAATGTGGACTCAGCTCTCCCTGCTCCGAGAATGGAGTGGAGCACGGTCTGTGGTCATCTCCCTCACAAAACTACACAGGACCCTTGATTACTAACACTACTTATTTTTTCTTTTAACTTTTCATTTGGAAATAAATTCAGACTTATAGGAAAAGTTGCAAAATTAGTATTAAGAATCCTCCTACATCTTTCACACAGTCTCCTCAAAGTTAACATCTTGCATACCACAATAAAATAGTCAAAACCAGGAAGTTAACACTGATGCGATACCTTTAACCAGACCTTCTTCAAATTTCACCAATTATACCACCACTGGACTTTTTCTGGTACCAAATCCAGGATCTCAGGTTGCATTTGGTTGTCATATTTCTGGTTTCCTTTCATCTGAGACAGAGCCTCATTTTTTTCTTTGTCTTTTATGGCCTTAACACCTTTTCAAGAGTGTTGGCCAGTTTGTTACTTGTAGAATATCCCTCCATTTAGATTTATCTGTTGTTTCCTCAAGATCAGATTAAGCATCTGGGGCAAGAATACCACCAAAGCAATGCTATGCCTTTTTCAGTGCATCATATCAGATTATACCTGATGTCAATATATCTCATTACCGGGAATGTCAACTTTGGTGACTTGGTACACTACAGTTACTATTTTCTCCTTTGTAATTAATAAATATCCTGTAGGGAAATGCTTTGAGACTCTATAAATATCCTGTTTTTCACCATACTTTGGCCCACTAATTTTAGTATCTCTTGATGATGCTTGCTTAAAAACAATTACTACTGTGATGTTTGCCAAATACTGATTATCTATTTCCCTATTTCCTTCTACACTGAAAACTGGAATTCTACCATAAAAGATTTTTCCTTTTCTCTTTTTCAGGTGAGAAAAGTGGAACTGAGAGCTATTAGATAAGGGACCCAGAGCCATGAAACTAAGATGGATGGGAACCAGGATTTAGTCTTGGGCTCCCCGAATTCTTAACTGATACATTCTTCTTCCTGACAAGGTAAGTTTTGTAACTTAGCATAGTCACCTTTTCCCTTGGTTATGAAGACATTCAAATTTAAAACCATCTTTAGTAATATTGCCAGCACTTATAACATGCAAACTTTGCCTCTGACATCTCCTTTCTACAGATGCTCTTCTGTGCCACTCGCATGTCTTTATTTGTGTTTTATTTTGATAACCCTTTTTGAGTGGTCTTTGGTTTGGTTAGTAAATCACCTTACACCCCCTTTGGGAGAACATTAGTAATAAACACATTTCTGAGACTAGAACATGATAGGGTTTTTTTTTTTATTATTATTGTTTGAAGTAAATCAGTTTAATTGTTGAAAAAAGCATTTCCTGATAATAGTGTCCATGGAATGTCCTTGAGATTTGTCCAAGTAGACAAAGTCCCAAAATATGCGAAATACACAACTTCTCACAACAAATGAGAGTGTCTGGATAGGGTTACCAGAGGACAAAATGATGACAGTCAGGTACAAGTGCTAATTGCCCAAAGTTGACTTATGAAGGAGCCATTTTTAACGATGCCCCATGCAGCTTTTTAAAAAATATCTATTATTTTGGTTAGTCTGGATCTTAGTTGAGGCACGTGGGATCTAGTTCCCTGTCCAGGGATTGAACCTGGGCTTCCTGCATTGGAAGCACAGAGTCTTAGCCACTGGACCACCAGGGAAGTCCCGACATCCCAAGCATCTTTAAGGTGAGAATCCAAATGGCTTATTCTAGGGCATTGCTTGAAGATTAAAGAGTCTGGAGGGGCAAGCAGTGAGCTCTCTGACTCTGCAAGTGTTCAAGCAGAAGCTTCCAGAAGACAAAACGCAAGGGTTATTACAGGACTGGAAGAAGCGGTTGGTAGACCTCTGCACTTTGCTTTCCAGGATCCATTTTCTCTCCTTGTGGAAAGCAGAAAGCGTATCTAAAGTTCCTTTGGAAATGCGTCTCTCCTCCACACTCAGCCGTGTGATCAGGGTGAGCTGAATTCACTCCGAGCTCAGGTGTTTAAGCCAATGAACCTAGCCCACCACTGGCTGTACGGAGAGGTTCAGATATGAGGTAAGAAACTCAGAGCTGGAGATGTGACAGCCAGCTCCTGGAGCCTTCTCAGAGAAAAGAGCCCGTCTCCTCTATGGAACTTTATCGCAGAGATGCTCTGTCTTCCTCCCATGGTGGAGTGAGAGGGTGTGAGGTCAGGAAACAGCAGCCATCTTGCAATCTCGTGCCTGACTCTTTGCGACCCCCTGGACTGTAGCCCACCAAGCTCCTCTGTCTGTAGGATTTTCCAGGCAAAAATACTGGAATGGGTTGCCATTCCCTTCTTCAGGGGATCTTCCCCATCCAGGGATCGAACTCACATCTCTTGCATCTCCTACATTGGCAGGCGGGTTCTTTACCACTGACGCCACCTGGGAAGCATCTGTCTGAGAAGGGGACTATTTCAGAGAACTGGAGCTGAGGCACAGAAATGTGCTCTAAACTATCTCTGGCTCCATCAGAAGCCAGATTGTTTCCTGACTGTTACAAGAGCCAGAGAACTGCCACTTTTTCAATGAAAACCGTTTGGGTAGAGTTTGCTATCATTTGCAAGTGAAAGAATCATAAATGGTAAAACCAGATGGACTAAACATCTGATTTAGCTCCAGAATTATTGGGGGAGTTTATTAAACACACAGATGCCCGGGGGTTCTGAGTGTTTAATAAACACCCCAGTGATTCTTCCGCACCCAAGCCTGAGAATCACGGATCCCTGCTCATACACACTGAAGGGGAAGTCGCTCAGTCGTGTCCGACTCTTTGCGACCCCATGGACTGTAGCCTACCAGGCTCCTCAGTCCACGGAATTTTCCAGGCAAGAGTATTGGAGTGGGTTGCCATTTCCTCCTCCAGGGGATCTTCCCGACCCAGGGATCGAACCTGGGTCTCCCGCATTGCGGCAGACGCTTTATCGTCTGAGCCACCAGGGAGGCTCATACACGCTAGGGCTGGCCATTAGGAAGACCTCAGTGTGTATCTCCGGCTCCCTGCCCCTCCTCTGCCAGGTGAGAAACCCCCAGGGGAGGAGCCCTGGCTCTAGCACCCAATCTTCAGCACTTTCTATTGATATGTGAAACTGCATGTGTTCTCCTAGTTAGTGGCAAGTCTGCCTATTTGATGTTAATGAGTTTGTGAGCCCAACCAAAACATTAAAGATGAGGCTCTTCCAAGGAGAGAAAATAGAAAACAAAGCGCCATCCAAAATGGGACAGGCTTGAAATCCACCTTGAATCTCATCAGCCGTTTTCTCTGTCTTCCTAACTGGGCCCCTTTCATCCAATTGAAGAAATCAAGATAAAATGGCATCCTGGTGAATATCCTGCAAAACCAAATCGATCGGATTTGTCTGGACAAAGACAATGAAAAATCTGGCTGATCAAAGTGGGCACAGCTCCCCCTTAAACTTCTCCCACAATTAGGTAGACAAGAGACATGAATTTTTCACACATTAGTGATGCTCCCATACTCATTTTCCGATAGTCCCGTGCATCCTGGCGCAAAACTCTGAGCTCTTAATAACCCACTTTAGGACTTGAATGTTCTGATCTGATATTATGAAATGGAAAGTGGCCGCTTTCTAATCAAGAGAGAGGCTGGGGCATTTGTAACAGCTAGAATCAAAGGCCTGGTCTCTTCTGTTCTTAATTATCAATAGTGTTTTATAATCTTATTAATATTGATACACAGTATACTGAAGATCTGTTAAAGCGTAATGTATGTGGAAGATAATTAACAAGATCCGAGTCAGATCAATCGCCTATTTGACAGCCAACCGTGTGTGGCTTATAAATTATACATATTCTAGGTATTGCTCAAAATGTTTCAAGTTTCAGTCCAACCCTTCGGATCCAGCACTAGGGGAAGGCCTGAACCTAAAGGTACCGTCCCCAGCCTATTGGAGCCTCCTCTGCACACACAAGACTCACTCTTACTTGAAAATCAAAGGGTTCCATTAACCATCGAGATCCACACACAGCATAAAAACACACCTTCTCCTTGTAAAGTTTGGGAAAACAAAAGGTGAAATCTTGTAAGAAAAGAGATGATTAATAAAAGGAAGGTAATTCGCCTTTTGATTTCTGAAAAAAGGTAACAGTTGGATGTTTCAAATGATGGAGCTGGTCTTTCCTGTGGGCACCGGTCTGAAACAGGCTGAAACATTTGATTGCGGTAAATACAATAGGGATAGGTTTAGGAGCTTAAACTCTCTCGATCAAGTAGAGTGCATGAGTGTATGTGTGTGCGTGTATGTGTACAATGTACTCACATGTATTCTGAGGGCAGTGGATGTATGTTTTCTCTCACACAGCATCCCTTTAGGGACAACCCTTCCCCCACACTATAATCCATTCCATCCATGAGGTTCAGATGGGGCTGATGCTACCCTTGCCCCAGAGGCAAGCACATGACCCAAATTCGCCAACCAGAGCCCTTCTTGCGATTTATTTTTCAGAGCCATTGGAAAAGACAGCCCAATTTCCCCCTGGGGTTTTGAGCAGGAAAGGTCCAAGCCTGTTACTGCTGGTGGTCACTCTCTCATGAAGTAGAAACAGCCTCTCTGAGAATAAGCAGTCCAAAGGACAGTACAATTAAGCCAGAGAACGGGTCCTGCTGACATCACTTGAACCCCTGGATCCAGCTGTACCATGCTGGAGAGACCAATTACCTGAGACCATCATGAATTCTCTTTTCTGCTTAAGGCAGCATGGGTTGGGTTTTTATCACTTAACTGAAGAAATTCTAGCTAACAGGAGAGATTAAGGCAAGATGGTTGGCTTTTCTTTTTTTCATCTCCACAATGCAGGTGAGAAAGTTAGACAACTTTTGGGTTTGGGAGCTGGAAATAAGGATGAACCACAAAAAAATAGGGTGCAGCAGATTTATCAAGACGACAGTTTTGCAATGAGGAAACTTTGCTACTAAATCTCGCAGAATCTCCTAGTGTCCATCACATCACTTTTAACTGGGGAACTAAAACAAGTTAGAAACAGGCACCTACTTTGGGTAGAAAGATTACAAAAGGATGCCTTCACTGGACAGAAGAATCTGCAGCAGAGCCCAAGGCTTGGAACAAGAAGCTAAAGTGGGATTTTAGCCCTCAGTTGCCCCATTCACTGACATCCTGTGCAGTGCACAAACTGAAGTGAGTATGTGGCATTCCCCACTAAAGACTCCCCAGTCAACGTCCCCTAACTGACTCTGATCCATTGGCTGCCCCTCCTGCCTTCTGTCAAACATCCCAGGGCATGTGTGCCCATGGGCCTCTGAATGCTCAGGGTCGGTAGGTACCTCTCCAGTGTGTCCACCCACTCCTGCTCCCCTGGCTGAGTTTAATGCTTGTAAGTCCACTAGGTTTGTACTCAAATTTGTTTATACCACTACACTGCAACCATTTGACTTAATTAAAAAGTATGATAACTGATGAAATAAAAGTAAAGCATTGTGGTTTCTGTGAAAGTTAATGAGTGTTTTGGAAAGATAAAGGCAAATTGCTAAAAAGGAAAACGTTCTTAAAATTAGGAAACCTTGGATTTCGCTTGTAGTACAGTGATTAAGACTCCATGCTTCCAATGCAGAGGGTACTCTTTTGATCCTGGGTCAGGGAACTAAGATTCCACATACCTCGCAGCACAGCCAAAAAAAAATTTTTTTTTAATTAGGAAACCTTTTAAGGGTGATATAAGTGCAGGGTTTTATACAGCTGTATTGAACTGTATGTAACTGTGAAAACTTATTAAATTATATACTGTAATTGATTCAATTTGTTATATGCAAATTATCCCTCCATAAAATTGATCAGAAGAATAATAGATGCAGGTGAAATAAAATAAAAATTGGGAGACATAAAGCATAAAAATCCTCAGAGTCTTGCATTCTGATTGTTCTGTGAATGCCCTTCAGACCTTACTTCATTTTAAGAAAACTGCAACTGGAAACTGTCAATGATGTGCACTGGGCTTAGCCAAGAAAGAGAAGCTGGGACTGTAAAGCATAGACTCAAACTCCAAGAAAAGCCTTGGTTCTACATCAAAAGAATGGCAAAGAAAATGTACATTTATCAGGTTTAATTTTTTAAGTCTCTCATGTATAAAGATTCCCCATTTTAGCAGACCTTTTTTGTGATTAACTGCCAACTTCTGCCCAGATCCCACCACCCAGCAAGACTTCCATAGGAGTCTTCACCACCCCGAGAATCCTTAAAATCATCCTGAAAGGATGCTGGATTTCAATAAATCCAGTGCAATCTATTTTTCCTCCCTTCTTCCAGAGGGGACAGCTGCTGTGTCTTCAGCTGAGCTTGCACATAAGGGCCGTGTTGCACAAAACCCTGGCTTCCACTGTTGAGATGCTCACACTACGAGCAGCATCTGACTAAGGCTGTGCGGCCTCACCCAGGGAAATGCAATCCTTGGCACCATGTAAGTGGCTCTCTCACTCTGTGTGTTGCTCAGTCCTTATCATTTGAACGTTGATATAACTGGGAGCCCCCCTATATCCACTTATGTACAGCAGTTCCGTTCTTTGTTATATCCACCACCTCCTGAGTTGTGTGGTGGAATGATGGGGCCTCCCACTTAGAATCACTGAGCACCAGCAATGGGAGTGTTGGTCAATGAGATTATCATGCCCAATTCTTCCCTCCCTCCTATCTATAGAATTATAATCCCCTTCCTACAGCTTCACAGGGAACACACTATTTCTCTGCCCCTGAACATTGGGCTGAGTCATTGATTTGGCCAATGCAGACATGACATGAGTAAGATATAAGTGTGCTTGTGCATTTGGCTTGCCATCTTTTGTTTCTGCCACATGCCATGAAAAGTACTTGCCCTATGAAGTCACTGGTCCAAGGAGGATAAAGGACACCTGGGGCAAACCTAAATTCTTTACCATCTGAGCCACCAGGGAAGCCCATATATGCTTGATATTTATTGATAAGGAAAGGAGGTACCTTACCCCAGCTCCAGGAGGCTGGAGTGATTTTACTCCACAGTTGGTTAAGGGTGGTGGTGACACAGCCATAAAGACCCAAATAGTGGCCGTGTGTGGAGCACTTAATCCCAGGGCAGGATCTGCACCAAGTACCCTGCACATATTGTCTTCTTGGACTCTCCTAACAGCCTCCCCCACATTGGCCTCGTTTAACCATGAGACGTGATGTTCCCTTTCCTCCTGGGTGCCCAGTAGGGCCGCATTTCCCAGATTCCCTGACAGTCAGGTGCAACCAAATGCCTGTATTCTACAACAGGGAATACAAGAGGTAGTATTCCATTTGTCCTCCCAAGCCAAGCCCGTAAAAACCTCCCCTGCAATGCTCCCTCTTCTCTTCTGTCAATAGATAGAGAGAATCCAGCTGATGACTTTGAAGCCTAAAGGATGCTAGAGGCACAAAACAAAGAGAGCTTGAGTGTATAAACCCTGCTCCAGGTTAAAGCCTATCTGCTCAATTCAGTTGTCCCTTGGTTTGGTTCCAGGACCCCCAATGAGACCAAAATCCCTTATATAAAATGGTATAGTATTTGTATATAAACTAGTATGTGTATATACATATCTATATGTATATTCAAACATATTTTCTTGAACTCCAAAATCACTGTGGACAATGACTGCAGCCATGAAATAAAAAGATGCTTGTTCCTTGGAAGGAAAGCTATGACAAATCTAGACATCATGTTAAAAAAGACATCACTTTACCAACAAAGGTCCATATAGTCAAAGCTATGGCCGTGTACAGATGTGAGAGCTGGACCCTAAAGAATGCTGAGCTCCAAAGAATTGATGCTTTCAAATTGTGGTGCTGGAGAAGACTCTTGAGAGTTCCTTGGACTGTAAGGAGATCAAACCAATCAATCCTAAAGGATTGAACGTCGTTCATTGGAAGGGTTGATGCTGAAGCTGAAGCTCCAATACTTTGGCCACCTGATGAAAAAGAGCCAACTCTTTGGAAAAAACCCTGATGTTGAGAAAGATTGAAGGCAAAAGGAGAAGGGGGCTGCAGAGTATGAGATGGTTGGATGGCATCACAGAATCAATGGACATGAATTTGAGCAAACTCCAGGAGATAGTGAAGGACCAGAAAACCTGGCATGATGCAGTCAGTGGAGTCGCAAAGAGTCAGACACGATTTGGTGACTGAACAACAACAGTATTTGTATAAAACCTAGCCTCTTTAAATCGTCCCTGGATTACCTATCATACCTAATCCAATGCAAATGCTGTGTAAATAGTTGCTGGTGCACGGCAAATTCAAGTTTTGCTTTTGGGTACTTTCTGGAATTCTTTAGGGGGGAATCTTTCTGATCCACAGTTGGCTGAATCTGCAGATGTGGAACCCAGGAATACAGAGAGCCAGTGATACTCCTATTCTAGATTGTATAGATTATTAAATAAATGTCTATTCTGTTAAACCATTGAGATTTTAGGGTTCGTAACTTGCAGCTATTACCTGGGGAAACTGGAGTTCAGATTAAGTGATTTTAGGCAAGTTGCATGAAAATTGGGACTAGGATTTTAACTCAAACCTGGCTCTCCCCAGGTCCTATGATTCTAAGTAATATGCTATACTGTCTCTAGCCTAAGTAATACAAATACAAACAAATGGAAACAAACCTCCAGCTGGTGTAAAATCAGTGTTTTCCACACCATGCCCCCTCTCTTGGCTCTGGGATGCTGATCCACTCAGGAAGTAGTTTTGTGAAATGATAGAGTTTTCTCCTATTTGGGCTTCCCTGGTGGCTCAGACAGTAAAGAATCTGACTGCAATGTAGGAGACCTGGGTACGATTCTTGGGTGAGAAAGATCCCTGGAGGAGGAAGTGGCAACTCACTCCAGTATTCTTGCCTGGAGAATTCAATGGACAGAGGAGCGCTAGAGTTCGTGGGGTCGCAAAGAATCACGCAGGACTGAGAGACTAACACTTGAGGGAAAAGGGAAGCAGAGGGCAGCGACAGGTATGCCAGGCACTTTGCATAAGTGTTATCTCATTTACTCTTCACAATAACCCCCTGAGGAGGCATTGTTATCCAGGGGCTCAGAGAAACTAAGCTGCTTGCTCAAGATTCCACAGCTAACAGGTGGCAACATTGGGATTCAAACCCAAGGCTGCCTGATTCCTAGTCTAGTGTTTGTCTTTTCATCACCTCCCTAAGGGGATACCATTTCATGGTCTCTTTGATCCATTCATTCATTCATTCATTCATTCATCCATCCATCCAGTCAGTATTTGTTGGGTGCTTCCTATGGACCAGGCTCTCTGCTGGTCTCTAAGGAGGAGGGCCAGGTCTGGGTGATCCCAGAAGGGCACCTAAGGCTCTAAATTAAAAAAAAAAAAAAACACTTAATGGGATTTCCCTGACAGTCTAGTGGTTCAAATTTCATGGATCCACTGCAGGGGTCGGGGGTTCAATCCCTGGTTGGGCAACTAAGAAGCTGCATGCCTCAGTTCAGTTCAGTTCAGTTCAGTCACTCAGTCTTGTTCGACTCTTTGTGACCCCATGAATTGCAGCACGCCAGGCCTCCCTGTCTCAGGGCACAGCCAAAAAGAAATAAAGGAGCACTTACTCTCAAGTGCTCATCCCGCCATCCCAGGACACTGACATTTTGATTCCTTGTTAAATTAGGTGTCTTAGGGAAATGTTTTCCCTCATCCTAGTCCCAGAGCTGACAGAGTAGTGAGCAAAACTAGACATGAACTCTGTCCTCAAAGAGCTTACAGCCTAGAGAAGACAGACAAGCGGCCAACATCCCAGTTACTATTGCAAATCACCCCAACCATAGTCATACCATTAAACCATGCCATTTTATTACGCTATTGGTCTGTGGTCAAGGATTCGGACAGGCACAGAGGAGATGCTTTGTCTCTGTTCCACAGTGTTTGGAGATTCAGCCCAAAGATTTGCAATTTAAGAATGGCTAGAACAGGTAGAGCCAGAAAGCATCTGGAGCTTGGTCACTCACAGTTCTGGCAAGCTGGGACTGTGTGGACTGGAAATTGCGTGTTGCCTCTGTGTGAGGCCTGGGGTTCTGGCCAAAGTGATCATCACTCAGCCCAGATCCACAAGAAGGACAGAGAACCCCATCTCCCAATGCAAGGAGTACCAAAGTATCGGTGGTTATTTTAAAAACCATCACAATGACAAAAATGAATGAATAATTCTTCTATAGAGGAAAGGAGCATTATTCTATGAAGATGTGTAACAGAGGATTTTTGTGGGGGCACTGAGTGGTAACAGCAAATATACCTTAGTCCATTCATTCATCCAACATGTACTGAGCACCCACAAACCACCAGGCCCTCGGCTGGTCATAGGAAGGAAGACTCCCCCTGGGAAAGGAGTGCAGTTCAGCCTCTGCTTTCCGTGGCTTATGAAACAGCCCTATAGGTGGTGCTGATCCACCCACAGAACTGGTCCAAATGTATGCGTCCATCCTGTGCCCCTCATGAATGCTTGCCCTGGGGAAAAGATTGAGGGTGTCACAGGAGGTGTCACCCTTGACCTTGGAGAATTTGTCCTTTGTGCTGTTACCAGAAGCAGCACCATCATTATTATCAGGAACACACGGTGATCTATGTCCTTAACAATCCCTGGCATTTGTAAAGAGATTATGGGTTCCAAAGCTCTTTCACACTCTTTACCTCACCTCTAACCTACAAGGGCAAACACCCCCAATGCTCCCATTTCACAGATGAGAAAACTGAGCTCAGCAAGGTTAAACCCAGGGTGTGCCCCACATCAAACAGCTAACAATGGCAGCTCTGCATGGCATGTGCCTGAAGGGTCCCTTTTCTTCCAAATCCATGTCTTTCCCCTGCCATCCCTCCATCCTTATTTGCCTTCAGAGCCAACCACGTAGAAATAAATGAATACATTTCTTACGCACCTCGTGTTCTCTAATGCACTCTGCCTGTCTTAGCTTTCTAGCACTCTAGGACAGAGGTAGACGTGGTCTCACCTTCACCTTGCAGATCAAGCTCAGGAAGGTAAAGTGACTTTCTCAAGGTCACTCCTCGAGTGAACTCAAGTGCCCATCAGTCTGCCTTGAAGCCAGCTTGGGCATCTCTGCACTGGGAATGATTTCACCTCTTTCACCCTCAGCTCCTGCGGTGCTAACCTTTGTCCCCAAGATGCTGCACCAAGTTGAATGCTTGGTGACCCAGACTAAGGTTCTCTGCCCTTGCCTGTGATGGGGTGAAGGGTGAATATTCACCGTCTTCACCAGCTTGGGGGAAGGCGCCTGGCTGATGTTATCAATTATGCATGGCGCTGCGCTAAGCCCAGTACCCCGGGAATTGAGGAGAGAAAAAGCGATGGGAGAGTGGGAGCAGCAGCACCGGGGGTCACTGCCTCTTGCTTAACCCTTTCCCTGCTGCTTCCTCCCTGGTGACGAGAGTCTGGGCCTGGAGTTCTGTCCTGCGTGTCTGCCAGGGTGTGTGTTGGGCAAGCAACAGCTGGATTTCCGCTCCACGGTGTCTCCACACCCTGGCAGGGTCAGCCAGCCTCTGCGGCGTTTCCATTCATTTCAGGCCTCATTAGTGTCCGCAGCTTGGATTTACACAGATGTAAATCAGGTCATTAGCACCTCGTGGCTTGGTGAGGAGGTGTGGCCAAAAGGGAATTTCAGGGCAGAATTTAAGGGGGGGTGGGGGTAGGGAGCAAACTTTGAGCCCAACTTTAATGTTTAACCTCTCGGACAATAGGATTGCAAGCCTTCCCGGCCAATATCCCAGGCAGTTTCTTGGGTGAAAGAAATGATAAATACAAGTAGATAACAGATGGGGCTGGGTGGGAGGAAGCGGGCTGCTAAATTATACATCAGATGCAGGGGTGGGGGGTGGCCAGCCTGGACCAATAGGAAGCAACTTCTCCAGAGAAAGGCTTTCAGGAGTCCTTGGTTCCCTCCCTCACCACACTTCACCCTGCCTTTGTCTGGGAAGAGGAGACCTGGAATCCTGTTAACACAGTGTTAAATCGTGGAGTGGAGTGGAGGGGCGCTGGGATTGAAGGGAAGACCATTCAAGGAGGGAGGAAGGAAGGGAGAGAGAGAGAAAGAGAGAGATCCCATTCTGGTAAATTATTAACGACAACAACAAAAATGTCTCTTTCTCAAAAAAAAAAAAAAAAAAATTGCCCAGCAGAACTTTCAAGTTCTCTAATTTGGAAAGTCAAAAGTTTAACTGGGCGCCAGGGCGCTGATGCCAAGACTGGATTTGGCTGAGTCATGCTGGCCATGCATGAGTTGTCACCCCAGCCATAGCCCTCCTGGGAAGACAGTGGTGGCTGGTGACGGCGGGTGAAGTCCCAGGCAGGATGTAGGATGGCAGGACTCCAACACCTCTCATCTTGGGTGCTGAAACCCTACACAGGACTTCACAAAACCACCAAGTGTGTTATCAGGTTGGTCTCAAGTCAAGACAGCAGAAGCATCCATTTTGGAGTCAAAACTGGGTTTTCATTCTGGCTTGATCATTCCCTGCTGTGTAACCTTACACAAGTCACTGAGCTTCTCTGAGCCAGCTCACTGAGTTATAGAAAGGAATCAATAAACTGCTTTTATAGAGTGAATGCCAGAATTGGACACAGGTTATGTCAGAGGTGGGCAAGCTACAGCCTGTAGCTAACTGCCGCCTGTTTTTTTTAAAAATAAAGTTTTATTGGAAAACAATCATATCCATATGATTCCATATGGTCAATGGCTGCTTTTGTGCTACAGCAGCAGAACTGAGAAATTGCAGCAGAGACTATATGGCCCCAAAAGCCTAAAATATTTACTCTCTAGCCTTTCGCAGAGAACTGATGTCAACCTCTAGGATAGGTAAAGGACATACCTGGTTCTTCATAGAAGTTGAACAAGTGCCAGAGGTGGTGGTGAATTTCATTAATGACACCCTGAGCCATTTAGGGCTTTGTCTTTCATTTTTGGAAGCCTGGAGCTCATTTCCCACTCAAAGCCCCTGCTATCTGCTCACAAGCTATGTGCTGGTAATGACCCTGGGGATTGGGGGGCTTTCCTGATGCTCCTGGGTGCACAGCAGGTGCTAAGGACAGCACACCTCACCCCTGCGAGGACCAGAAGGGTGCCATCAAGTCACTTGACTGAGGGCCACCCTGGAGCCCAGGAAGAAGAAATTCCAAAGGGAGGAGAGAAGCCGGTGGGAGCAGAAGAGGTCCAGAAGGCAGACCTTTGGATGCAGGATCTCCATCCTGAATGGGTGCAGGATCTCCATCCTGAATGCTCCGGTGTCTGTCTGGGGATGAGGGACAGAAGGAAGTGAGCCCCTCTTCTAGATGATGGCTGGAGCCCAGCAGGCTGAGCTGCTTGACTGCAGGAGGACAGTGCAGATCCTCCCCCCAGAAGGAGAAGGACAATTTCAGGGCCAGCGCTGTCCACTTTGCTCCCACCTCTGGAACTGAGCACCCAGTGCGGGAGTTCAGCAGATCCACATCAACTAAGGGTTGAATTTGGCCAACCCAGAGCCCCTCTCTGCAAGTGTCACTTCACTGGTAAGACCTCCTTCCCCAGGCACAATTTGCCCTTCTCACCACGTGCGTTTCATTCAATTCTCTGGGCATCTCTGCCGGTCAGTGTTGACTCTATTTTACACCCAGTGAAACTAAGGCTCATGAGCAGCGATGAAATCTCTGCCCTCCAGGACTGAGCAGTAGGACTGGGCGGAAGCCCTCAAAGGCCTGTCCGCTGCCTTTCTTCCTTTCAGCTCACTTTATGTGACGTCTGTGCACTGGCCTGGGTGGCATGAATCACTCTCCCAGAGCAGCAACTTGAAAAAGAGCCTCTCCAGCCCTGCCCACAAATACCTCCAGTGGCTCCCAGGCCATTTGACCTCCTGCTGGCCTTGCGCTACAGGCCCCACCTGGAAGAACTGCAAAGAGCCCAGAGAGAGCCTCCTGCCAGGAGCACCAGGGGTTGACACACCAGCTTCAAGTTCACAAGGACCATTGTTGTTGTTCAGTTGCTGAGTCATGTCCGACTCTTTGTGACCCTATGGACTGCATACAGCACTCCAGGCTTCCCTGTCCTTTACCAACTGCCAGAGTCTGCTCAAACTCATGTCCATTGAGTCGATGATGATGCCATCCAACCATTTCATCCTCTGTCGCCCCCTTCTACTGCCTTCAATCTTTCCAGCATCACCCTCTTTTCCAGTGAGTCAACTCTTCGCACCAAGTGGCCAGAGTATTGGAGCTTCAGCATCAGTCCTTCCAATGAATATTCAGGGTTGATTTCCTTTAGGATTAACTGGTTTGATCTCCTTACTGTCCAAGGCACTCTCAAGAGCCTTCTCCAGCATCACAATTCAAAAGCATCAATCCTTCAGCCCTCCACCTTCTTTATGGACCAATTCTCACATCCATACATGACTATTGGAAAACCCATATCTCTGACTATAAGGACTTTTGTCAGCAAAGTGATTTCACAGTTTTTTAATATGCTGTCTAGGTATAGTTTTCTTTCCAAAGACCAAGAGTCTTTTAATTTCATGGTCCATATGCCCACCAAATTATACCAGCTTCAAGTGCCAAGTCCATGGGACCCCAAACACTGGCGTTGGCAACATGTGTCAAGTGCCCACTGTGTTTCAAGCATTTAGTTAAGGACTTTATACACATGAATACAGCAGTTCTCAAAGTCCCCAGACCTTTTCAGGATGTCTGCAAGGTCAAAACTATTGCACAATATGTTTGTAAAATTACTAAGGTGTTATTTATTTTTTTACTCCCATTCTCTCTTAAGTATACAACAAAATTTTCCAAGAAGCTCCATGATGTGTGATGGTGTCATCATCTGCAGACAATGTGATGTGTTTTCTAGAATTTTCTAAAGTGAGGCATTGGAGTGGTCAATAATTTTTTTAAAAATTGTAATTTTAAACTTATGCATTTACATATATATATGCTGCTGCTGCTACTTAGTCCCTTCAATTGTGTCAGACTCTGTGTGACCCTATGGACTGCAGCCTACCAGGCTCCTCAGTCCATGTGCTTCTCCAGGAAAGTGTATAGGTTGCCATGCCTCCAGTTCAGTTCAGTTCAGTCACTCAGTTATGTCCAACTCTTTGAGACCCCATGGACTGTAGCACACCAGGCCTTCCTGTCCATCACCAACTCCCAGAGTTTACTCAAACTCATGTCCATTGAGTCAGTGATGCCATCCAACCATCTCATCCTCTGTCATCCCCTTTTCCTCCCACCTTCAATCTTTCCCAGCATCAGGGTCTTTTCAAATGAGTCAGTTCTTCACATCAAGTGGCCAAAGTATTGGAGTTTCAGCTTCAGCATAAGTCCTTCCAAAGAATATTCAGGACTGATTTCCTTTAGAATGGACTGGTTGGCTCTCCTTGCAGCCCAAGAGACTCTCAAGAGTCTTCTCCAACACCACAGTTCAAAAGCATCAATTCTTCAGCACTCAGCTTTCTCTATCCAGCTCTCACATCCGTACACGACCACTGAAAAAACCATAGCTTTCACTAGACGGACCATGGTTGGCAAAGTAATGTCACTGCTTTTTAATAAACTATCTAGGTTGGTCATAACTTTTCTTCCAAGGAACAAGCGTCCTTTAATTTCATGGCTGCAATCACCATCTGCAGTGATTTTGGAGCCCAAAAACATAAAGTCTGTCACTGTTTCCAGTCCTTCCCATCTATTTGCCATGAAGTGATGGGACCAGATGCCATGATCTTAGTTTTCTGAATGTTGAGTTTTAAGCCAGCTTTTTCACTCTCCTCTTTCACTTTCATCAAGAAGCTCTTTAGGTCTTCTTCACTTTCTGTGATAAGGGTGGTTTCATCTGCATATCTGAGGTTATTGATATTTCTCCCGGCAATCTTGATTCCAGCTTGTGCTTCATCCAGCCCGGCATTTCGCATGATGTACTCTGCTTATAAGTTAAATAAGCAGGGTGAAAATATGCAGCCTTGATGTACTTCTTTCCTGATTTGGAGCAGTCTGTTGTTCCTGTCCTGTTCTAACTGTTGCTTCCTGACCTGCATACAGATTTTTCAAGAGGCAGGTCAGGTAGTCTGGCATTCCCATCTCTTGAAGAATTTTCCATAGTTTGTTGTGATTCACACAGTCCAAGGCTTTGGCGTAGTCAGTAAAGCAGAAGTAGATGCTTTTCTGGAACTCTCTTGCTTTTTCGATAATCCAGCAGATGTTGGCAATTTGATCTCTGGTTCCTCTGCCTTTTCTAAATCTAGCATGAACACCTGGAAGTTCATGGTTCACGTACTGTTGAAGTCTGGCTTGGAGAATTTTAAGCATTCCTTTGCTAGCATGTGAGATGAGTGCAAATGCGCGGTAGTTTGAACATTCTTCGGCATTGCTTTTCTTAGGTATTGGAATAAAACTGACCTTTTCCAGTCCTGTGGCCACTGCTGAGTTTTCCAGATTTGATGGCATATTGAGTGCAGCAATTTCACAACATCATCTTTTAGGATTTGAAATAGCTCAACTGGAATTCCATCACCTCCATTACCTTTGTTCATAGTAATGCTTCCTAAGGCCCCCTTGACTTCACATTCCAGGATCTCTGGCTCTAGGTGAGTGATCACGCCATCATTATTGTCTGGGTCATGAAGATCTTTTTTGTATAGTTCTTCTGTGTATTCTTGCCACCTCTTTTTAATATCTTCTGCTTCTGTTAAGTCCATACCATTTCTGTCCTTTATTGTGCCCATCTTTGCATGAAATATTCCCTTGCTGCTGCTGCTGCTGCTCAGTTGAGTCAGTCGTGTTCAACTCTGTGTGACCCCATAGACGGCAGCCCACCAGGCTCCCCCGTCCCTGGGATTCTCCAGGCAAGAACACTGGAGTGGGTTGCCATTTCCTCTTCCAGTGCATGAAAGTGAAAAGTGAAAGTGAAGTCGCTCAGTCGTCTCCGACTCTTTGCGACCCCATGGGCTGCAGCCTACCAGGCTCCTCCGTCCATGGGGTTTCCCAGGCAAGAGTACTGGAGTGGGGTGCCATTGTCTTCTCCAAATGTTCCCTTGGTATCTCTAATTTTCTTGAAGAGGTCTCTAGACTTTCCCATTCTATTGTTTTCCTCTATTTATTTGCATTGATCACTGAGGAAGGCTTTTTTATTTCTCCTTGCTATTCTTTGGAACTCTGCATTCAAAAGGGTATATCTTTCCTTTTCTCCTTTGCCTTTTGCTTCCCTTCTTTTCACAGCTATTTGTAAGGCCTCCTCAAACAACCATTTTGCCTTTTTGCGTTTCTTTTTCTTGGGGATAGTCTTGATCCCTGTCTCCTGTACAATGTCACAAACCTCCGTCCATAGTTCTTCAGGCACTCTGTCTATCAGATCTAATCCCTTGAATGTATTTCTCACTTCCACTGTATGATCGTAAGGGGTTTGATTTAGGTCATACCTGAATGGTCTAGTGGTTTTCCCTACTTTCTTCACTTTAAGTCTGAATTTGGCAATAAGGAGTTCATGATCTGAGCCACAGTCCACTCCCGGTCTTGTTTTTGCTGACTGTATAGAGCTTCTCCATCTTTGACTGCAAAGAATATAATCAGTCTGATTTCGGTATTGACCATCTGGTGATATCCATGTGTAGAGTGTTCTCTGGTGTTGTTGGAAGAGCATGTTTGCTGTGACCAGTGCGTTCTCTTGGCAAAACTCTATTAACCTTTGCCTTGGTTCATTCTGGACTCCAAGGCCAAATTTGCCTGTTACTCCAGGTGTTTCTTGACTTCCTACTTTTGCATTCCAGTCCCCTATAATGAAAAGGACATCTTTTTCAGCTGTTAGTTCTAGAAGGCCTTGTAGGCCTTCCTCATACATATGTATATTCTTTTTTAAATTTTATGTATTTATTATTTATTTTTTGGCTGCACTGGGTCATCGTTGCTGTGTGTGGGCTTTCTCTAATTGTAGTGCATAGTCTTTTCTCATTGCCATGGCTTCCCTTGTTGCAGCATGTTGACTCTAGAGCATGGTCTGAGTTGTTGTGGCTCACGGGCTTAGTTGCTCTGAGGCCTGTGGAATCTTCCTGAACCTGGGCTCAAACCTGTGTCCTTTGCATTGGCAGGCAGATTCTTAACAACAGGACCACCAGGGAAGTCCTTATATACTGTATATGTGTATATGTATGTATATATATTTTCTATGTATATATAGTTCTTTTCCCTTAGATTATTACAAAATAGTGAGTATTATTCCCTGTGCTCTAAGTTAGGTCCTTGTTTTGGTATCTAAATAATTTGTAAGAGTGTAAAGGGGCCCTGAGATCACAAGGTTTGAGATCCACTGTACTAGTATCATCTCTTTTTTTAATCCCTCACAACAATCCTTTGAGGTAGGTACTAGTGTCTCTAGTTTACAGATGAGGAAATAGACTCACAGAGGTAAAGTGCTTCACCCCGGGCCACACAGTTAGGAAAGAGCTGAGCAGGTATTGCAGGCTGTCTCTGTCTAGGGCCAATCATAACATCTTCAGGTCCATGTAGACAGGCCTCCATCCAGCTCTCCTAAAAAGACCACTTTGGCGGTAGGGATCAGGATCTGGGGGCCCAAAGTGGTTTTCTTGACTGGTCCCTTTCCTTCTGAGAATTCAGGAAATGCCAGACTCTTTGGGCCTATTTTGTGCTCATTTGAACAAGACAAGGGGAGTGATCCCTAGGGTAGGGTGATGTCTGAGATCATTTCCAGATTTTAAGATGGGCCCCCCAGGCCCAGAGCTCCAAGTGCCACCCTGGGAGGACAGATGAGAGACAGGCCACCTGGGATGGCCAAGGAGGTCACAGGATCCGCCACAGCTGCCCCTTGGCCTTCCCTCAGATTTCACTTCTCCCTTTTTTTTTTTTTTGAAGAAAGAGTCTAGTCAGATTTCATCCTCTGGCTATGCCAACAAGAAATTACTTTAAAAAAAAATGGAAACAAAACGAAACCTTTCAATGTTGAAAGGTTGGCCCAGCTTTCCTTCCCCTCCACCCTCGTGCTGCTAAGGGTTGTCTCCAGTGCCCTAGGCCAAGACTGGGCTTTGTTCCTGGTGTGAATGCCAGAGGACAGCACCTGCTTGTCCCCTAAACAAACAGCACCCTTTGAGAGGGGACCAGCACCATCACGGGCTAAGGAGCCCTGAGAAACAGAATCCCTGACTTTTGTTGAGTTGTGTGTGTGTGTTTCATTTTGTTCTGTTTTGGATATTGTGTTATCCTTGGATATTGTGTTTTGGAGTTGGATATTTTGCATGCTTCAAAAGAGACTTGGGTGGCCCTGGGAAGGCCTGTATTCTTAGCTCATTCTCCTCCCATTGGGCTTTTGTGAACCTGCTTCTTGTGTTGGCTTTATTGTTCTTACTGAGAGATCTGGGCTGTAAAATAAAGAGATTGAATTTGTAAAAGGAAACAAATGAGGCCAAAATGAAGGTGCTCTGAAGAGCTAAGTTATACCTGCAAGCATCTAGTTTCAGTAGCCCTGAGGAATAGCATCCTCTTTCTCAGCCAATGGCTGAGCCACATCCACCAAGTCAGACCAGCCTGGGACTCATCTTTGAGCCCCATTCTTCCTCACTAGCTCAGACAGGCCACCTCTGAGGTCTGTAGATCCTATCTTGTTGACTGGTCTTAAGTGTTTGGTGTCACAGAAGGAAAATGAGGGGCACTTGGGAACAGGCCTGAGCTTGCAGCCCTGTTTGCCTTCCGACCTTGGGCAAGCATGCCCCACACTGCCCTGGCTCACCATCCATTTCCCCTGCTGACCATCTCCCCACTCAAGGGCTCTCTCTCTCTGCTTGGTGACCGGAGGGCTTTCCCTGGTACCAAGGGAGCTTGTCCAGCCCTGGAGCCAGACAACCAGAGTGCTCTGCATTTAACCCCGCCAGAGAAAAAATGGCTTTCACCCTCCAAAGAGGGACCATGGCTCGTAGATAAACATTTCAGTTCCCTTGTGCCTTTGTGGGGGATGGATTGATACTGGGCACAAAATCCCCAGCAGGATTAAGCCCCAGTTGTCCATAGCAATGCCTGTAACACCGCTTACTTCCCCACTTTCTCACCAATGCTTCCTGGGATCACATCTCAAATAAACTAGCTGCCCCCAAGTCCTTGTCTTGGGATCTGCTTTGGAGAGTGAGATCCAAACTACTACAGCAGCTTATTTAAGTCCCAGGAGGCCCGTTTTCCCTAGCGTTAGTTAAATGGTGTGGCAACAGTTCCCTTGTAGGTTTGTCAATAAGCAATAATGTGTGGTCATCCATACAAATGGGGTTCCCTGTAGCTCAACTGGTAAAGAATCTGGGCAGGAGACCCTGGTTCAATTCCTGGGTCAGGAAGAGCCTCTGGAGAAGGGATAGGCTACCCACTCCAGTATTCTTGGGCTTCCCTAGTGGCTCAGATGGTAAAGAAACTGCCTGCAATGCGGGAGACCTGGGTTTGATCCCTGAGTTGGGAAAATCCCCTGGAGAAGGGAATGGCTAGGACTCCAGTATTCTGGCCTGGAGAATCCCATGGACTGTATTGTCCATGGGGTCACAAAGAGTCAGACACGACTGAGTGACTTTTATCCTTACAATGGCAAAATCCACGTGCTTCGGCTTTCTCCCTGCAAGTCTGCTGCAGGCTCTGCAGAACTGAGGTGGGTATTTTATGAAGCCTCACTCTTTCCTCATCACCATGGGTTCATTTCCAGTGCACATGCTCTAGAGTTTAGAGAATCCATGTTACACACTTGTCCTGACACTCTCATTGGGGCCCTGTGACAAATGAAAACTGGTTACTGTAGAAAAGAAGGGACACGGAGGTCTCAGGTGAGAAGAGGAATTCACTATTCATTTGTCAGAAAGATTTCCAATCCTTTCAGCATGAAAGAGTGGAGAGAGTTTGAATCCTGGCCTTTCATTTGGTGGCTGCAAAAGTTGAACAATTTACTTGATCTCCCTGAGTGTCATAGTGGAATTACAGTGAGGATTATAAATAATATCTGGACACCCGTAGACCAGAGTCCAGTCTATCATGGATGCAGAAATGAATGAGAGAGTGTCTGCTGTCAAAGACCTCGGAATTTCACTGGGAGGTGAGATGGGACAGTGCAGTAGCAGAACTAGGGGGAGGAAGTGGGTAGGAGTAGGGGGAGCCAGAACCTGGGACGCAGTGTTAACTGAGCTTCTGCTGTGCACACGGCACCCCACTGTGCCTCCAGAGCGAACCAAAGAGAGTCCCACTCCTTTGCCACTTGTCTTATGAATCTACTGTCTTCCTCCTTCTCTCACTTCCTTCACTCCCTCCCTTCCCTCTTTCTTCCTTTCTTGCTTCTGTCCTTGCCATCCTTTTCTCTTCTTCTCACTCACATTCCTTCTTTCCTTTATCTCTGAATCTGCCTTCCCTGCCAGAATCAGAGGCCTCTAACCAGTAATATCACTTGTCCTCCAGGAAACCAGGGCTTTTCTGGTGGCTCAGATGGTAAAGAGTTTGCCTGCAATGCTGGAAACCTGGGTTCGGTCCCTGGGTTGAGAAGATCCCCTGGAGAAGAAAATGGCAACCCACTCCACTATTTTTGCCTGGAGAATCCCACAGACAGAGGAGCCTGGTGGTCTACAGTCTATGGGGTCGCAAAGAGTCAGACACAACCGAGCAACTAACACACACATCCAGGAAATTACAAATCCAGGAGATCCTAAACCTTATAGATCCCATTTGTCCTCAGTGTCAGCTGGAGGCAGGCTTTATCCACCCCAAGTGTATCTGAATTTGAATGAATGAAAGAGCATTACAACCTCTGAATTCATCAAATATCTTTTAGTTCCATTATATATGGAAGGTACTCTACAAACAGCGGTATGCTGAGGCCAGTTGTACTAGTAAGAGACAACTGTTAAATTTTCAGGAATTTTGCAAGTCGTTGATATCCCATGGGTAGCCTGAAATGGGCTGTGGTGAGAGTATTTACACTTCAGAAATTGGCAAATACTGCAAATCCGGGATTTTCTTTTTCCTAGAGAGCCGGTGGTTAAATATTTACCAGGGCACTGTTGTATAGCAAGTAACACGAGGCAGATAGATTTGTCTAGGAACAGGCCCTGCCTTCAAGGTGCTACATAGCAGGCCTGACGATGACTTATATTCCAGAAATAAATTTCAGTTTCCAGGTCACTCTTCTCCTCCAGCCTCAGTTTCCTGTCTCCTTTCCTTTCTCACTGGGTGGTTGAGTGACTCACAGGAAATGAGGCACACAAACGAAGCCGCGTTGCCATCTATACAGGGCTGTTCAAATCATCAGAGACACATCTGGAGATTGTGAGACTGTTCTCTCGAGTCTCAACAAGAGGTCATTTACCCCTACACGGGGCCAGCCTGATAATCAACTGGAAACCAAGATGAACTCTAATCAGGTTTTATCTCCCCTGGCTGGACTAGAAGGAGCCTGGCAGCACATCCGTGTGGGCTGCTTCTCAACACTCCTCAGAGTGCAGCTAAACAGATGAGGCAGGCACCAGGCTTGGGCTGGGGACACCCACAAGAGCTGGACTCAGGGCCGGGGGCAGAGAAAGTTCTGTCTTTCCAATCCGCTGTGGGGAGGCTGGGAGATTTATCAGTTCTCTGAATGAGTAAATGGAATATCTCTGATTGATGAGAAAGAATGATTAGCAGGAGCACGTGGTTTTGCTTGGAGTCTCCAAAGAAAAACTGGTCTAAAGAGCAAAGCAGGAATGACTTACTTTATAGACTGGGAATTTCTCCTTGGGCCACTGGCCAAGCAGTCATCTTTAAGGTCGCCCAGTCAATGGCTTACCCCACCCCCCCAGAGCCCCAGTACCAAGTTGGTCCATAAGCCCTTTTCCCTTCCATGGGAGTCCTGGGCCGTGGCCTTTATCTTTGGAACCACACACTCTGCAGCTTAATTATAGGAAAGTATTCATGTCTTTTTCTCTAACGATTTAATAGTCTGTCCTTCCCACCAAATGGTGAAGCCCTCCAGGGCATGGAACGCCATCAATGGCATCTGTTTCTCCGGAACTTGGTGGTGCCCTGGGAGTGCTCAGTACCTCCTAAGAGCCTCCGCCGAGTGCAGACCTGCCTGGGCTGAGACCACACTTAGCTCTAGAGGGGCAGCCCCTCTCCAGGGGACTCAGAAGGCAGCCAACCTGAGGTTGCTGGCCGGTTCCTACAAGGACCCCATGAGATGGGAGGTGGAGGCAGGTCCTTTTTAACGGAGGCGTAGGGAGGGTAACACACTTGCCCCAAAGCACAAAGTTAGGTGGCAAAGCCAGAGCTCAAACTTGTCTGTCTCACAAGCCCATACTATCACAATATTTGGCAAAATGGAGGAAAAGCGGCAAGTTTCCTGAGTAAGTGGTCCTATGGCGTTATCCCAATTTAACGAGCTGAGAAACCAAGGGCGCAGGTGGTGAAGGTGACCTACCCACACAGTGGCAGGCAGACTGTCCCCACCAGGAAGGTCCTGGGTGTTAGTGTGAACCATGATGAGCCGCAGGGAACGGGAAGGGAGGCCCGGAAGGAACGGCATCACAGCCGCAGGGCACTCAGGTGTGTCCCGGTCACCAGTGAGGCTCTGCTGGCCTCATCGGCCTTTCCATTAGCCTGCCTCTTACACCCAGTGTGACACAGTGGGCCTCTGCTTCTCATCTTTCTTCCTTCCCTCTTGTTCATCTTCCAGAGCCCAGGCCAGTTTTAAGGTTTTGTTTTTTCTATTTCTCTCCTGTTCTGACTGTGGTCGGAGGCTCCTGGAACATGCAGTCAGAGAGTCCCCAGGGTACTCCAAGGCCTGGATCTTGTCCACTGACATGGCGGCAGCACTGGCCTCCGAAGGATTAAGGGGAGCTGGTGGGGACACCAGGTGGGCCTGGCCCAGTCCCTTGGGGCAGGTCCGGAGGCTCTGGGGACAGACAAGACACCAAGGATACAGCAGAACTAAGATGAAGGCTGAAGGGCTCAGGTTTCTCCCCCAGCCTGTCTACACTCTACTTCTCCTCGGCTGTTGGAAATAGCCGTTGAGGTCTATGGCCGTCCTGGTCCCTTCGGAGTATCTAACCCAATCCTCCTTCCATCTCCCCTCCCTGGACCCTCCAAACCTTCATGCAGAACACGGTGCCCAACAGGAATGCCTTTCATATCTCCACATTCCTTTCGGGCCTGCTCCTGTGCCAAGCACTTCCTGTGTAGCTGCCTGGTAAAATCCAGGACATAAATAATGAGTCATTTTCCATATAAGTATGTCCCAAATATTGCTTGGGACATACTTATGCTTTTTTTTTTTCTTAATCCATTCTTTGTTTATCTGAAATTCAAATTTAACTGGTATACTGACTTTTTTTTCTTTTTGCTGTGTGCCATATGGGATCTTAGTTCCCCAGCTAGTAATCGAACCTGTGCCCCCTGCATTAGAAGCAGGGAATCTTAACCACTGGACCACAGGGGGATCTCTGGTATACTAATTTTTTGTGTGTACAAACTCGAGCAATCCTAGAGTTCGTTGATTAATCTTATTTCCATTAATCCTCCCAATAACTGTAGCCAAAAGTTATAATTAATAGTCTCACTTTATAGAAGAAGCTGAGTACAAAGCTTACAAACAACAGTGTCAAGGTATCAACTCAGTGTTGGCATGGAAGAGCGAGTATGTGTTGTGTGTTAGTTGCTCAGTTGTGTCTGACTCTTTGTGACCCCATGCACTATAGCCCGCCAGGCTCCTCTGTCCATGGGATTCTCCAGCAAGAATACTGGAGTGGGTAGCCATTCCCTCTTCCAGGGGTCTTCCAGACCCAGGGATCAAACCCAGGTCTCCTGCATTGCAGGCAGATTATTTACCATCTAAGCCACCAGGTCTGAGTCCAGTGCCCAAACTACACCTACTGTGCTCGATGAAGAGATGTGTCCTGACTAAGCCTGAACTCTCTGAGACCAGCCTGCAGTTACCAAACCTCTCTCTGCCTCAGTTTCCTCATCTGTACGTAGTCACCATAGCAGTGTCTGCCTCAGAGAGGTGAGAATTGGAGAATTTCCTACCCTAAGTCAAGGACTTCGATCAGTGCTAGCCCATGGTAAGCACTCTGTAGGTGTTAATTGAAATTATCCCTTTAGATCAAGATATTGATGACTCATCCATTGGTCCTTGTGTCAGAATCCTCACAGCACCCCAGGGAGGGAGACTAGGCAGGCCTTGCCCTCAGATTCCTTATGCCTGAGGCACAGCAAAGTTGTTGGGTTAGGTCCCCAGAGATTGGGATCAGAACCCCAGTGCACTGTTTCCTGGTCTAGTACTCATTTCCCTGTAAAACCATGAGCCAATATCTTTGTGGGGCCAGAGAAGAAGTTATCTGAAAAATTTAAAAAACTATTGTAAGAGTCCCTGGCCCTCAGTGAGGAGAACCAGATTTTTATATTTCTGTCTCACATTTCCCTCTTGGGAACGGACTGTGTGTACTTGTGTCTATGAAGCTAAAATCCAAAATACGAAGCAATCTATTGGGTTCAATCCATCAGAATGGACCCTGACCCAGTGGTGGATCAAGGTTCTGAAGACACCCTTCCCATAAACTAGGCAGTAACCCTGAAATGACAAGATATTCAGGAGGTCTAGGAGAGTGGGGTCCTGGGTGAAGGGCAGGGGCATCAGGGGATCTTCGGGGAGCTGAGGGCAGTATGCTAAATCGGACAGATATATTTTAATATTTTAACAGCTAGCACAGTCATATCCATATGTGTTAGTGGACCTCAGACCCATTTATCAGGGTGTTCACCTAACAATCTGTCTCCACCCAGTAAAAAAAGAGAAGGACTGGGGGATGGTGTGTTTGAGCCACATTTGGTTGAGTCCCCTGTAAACTCTGGAATAGTATGGGAATTATAACCACTGCAATTGAACAGTCATATATGCAGGCGCCAGTTCCTGCCAATCATAAGAGGTCCTCGTCACCAAAGTCTCATAAAACATCATTAGCTCATGTTATTGTCATTTCAACAAATCTAGAATAACTATGCAATGCTGCCTCAAACAGGAAGAATAACTGTGAAAGGCTTTCAGAAAGAGCCCTGGACTGGACCTCAGGGGGCTTAGATGCTAGTCCAACTCTGTCCCTGGCTCTGAAAGCTTGGGTAATCCATTCCTTGATTTTAAGTTTGTAGAATGAAAGAACTGGGTGGTATATTAGCCATGGCTCTTTTGGTTGCAAATGAAAACAACCAACTCAAACAGGTTTAAGCCAAAATCTGGATTTATTAATTCACATAACTTAAAAGTTCAGAGATTAATTTGGCTTCAGGTAAAGCTGGATCCAGGGGTTCAAACAAAACTCCTGTGATTTGTTTTTTCCTTACAGTTTCATACTCAGTCATGCACACTCTGGTAACTCCAGGAGCTCCAGTCTGAAATTATCCTTACAGGCAATAATTCCATCAGAAATAGAACTTCTTTATCCCAATAGTGAAAAAAAAATCTCATTGAACTAATGTGAGTCACTTGTGTATCCTAAATGAATCATTAGAATTGGAGGGATTCTAGGATATGCCCTTTGGCCAGACCTGGATTAGATGTCCAGCCCTTGGAGTCAAGCGGTAGGTCCAAAGGTCTGAGGGTGCCAGAGTGTTATTTTCCAAAGGGAAGTCAGGGTGCTGTAAGCAAACGAAGGGAGCAGGGATTCTGGGCAGGCATGAATAGCAGGTGTGCACTCCAGATGGCTCTCAGGTGACTTTCAGTTCTAAAGCCCACCAGGCTCCTCTGTCCATGGGATTCTCCAGGCAAGAATACTGGAGTGGGTTGCCATTTCCTCCTCCAGGAGATCTTCTAGACCCAGGGATCAAACCCGTGTCTCTTACAACTTCTGTATTGTCAGGCAGGTTCTTTACCACTAGCACCACCTGGGAAGCCCATACTGCAGATGACTCTCAGGGAACTTCCAGTTCTAAAAGTCTATGATTTAGGAAATGAACTTTTCTGCTTTCTGTCGTTCAGTAGCTTACAAAGAAGGGTATGTGAAGGAGAGGGTAGTGTTCTCTTTTGGCTCCTTTCTGCTTCTTATTTCACCCATTTTATCACGTCATGTGTCCCCTTGGGAAGAGAGCAAAACAGAGAGTTGACTTTGTGAAAAGTCAAAAAGCCACACTGCAGTGGGATCTATGGAAGACATTCTGGGTCATCCTTTGCAAAGAGTGTGTCTCCATGAAAGCAACTCCCATGGCGATCATTATAAACGGGAGGGGTGCATGCCGTCAGCGTCCACTGCCATCTAAGAAGCCACATTTTCACTCAGAGAGCACTATTCTGCTCATCTCCTTCCCTATGGCATTTACCCGGAAGAGCCCTCCAGTCCTTAAATCAAGCTCCGGGCTGATTTGCATGCTGTAATGGTGATATGCATCCTCTGGCTCTAGCCAGATCCAAACACCAAATGGTGAACTTGTTTGAGAAAGTGCAGGTTTCCGAGCAACAATAGAAGGGAAAATGTTAGTAAAGGGCAGTTCGCTGAACGGAGGTTAAATACTTTCGTACTTCTCAACTAATCCAGAAACTTCCCTGAATCCTCATTAAAAAACAAAAGTTCTCTGTAATCTGATGTTTTACCTCATTAAATGCTGCAATTTGAGAATCAAGAAAAGGACTGAGTTGAAAAGTGGCACCTGGTTCAAGCCACTGAGCTGTTACTTGATGTCTGGTGTGCCTGGTTCTCCTGCAGGGGAGGGCTCAGGAGAGGGAAGTAACTGGGCAGGGTTCGAGATTTCCTGTGGCAACCAAGAGACCTTTGCCTCTCTGGGTTCCAATACACAATGCCCACTCTGGTCACTTCCTCCATAAGCCTCCACAGCTGCACTGTTACCTCCTGCCCCTGCCTTTGGCGGGTGTGCCGCCATGTTGAATTCTGAATCCTGGTTAAAGATTGAGAAATCCAGAAGCAGTTGGCCTCTCTTCTTTGAAAGCGTCTTGTACCCTTTCTTTCTGTCCCTGACTCATTTTCTCTTTCTGTCCAGTATTTCTACTATCTTCTTCTATATATTCCATTTTCTTTCCTTCCTCCGTGGCAGTACTAAAATTTCTAATAAGAAACTAAAGGAACAATTTGAAAAATTAATAATATAAGGCACCCAAAACCATTGAATTGTACACTTGAAATGAGGGAATTGTATATCTCAACAAAGTTGTTTTTTAAAAAGGGAGAAAAAAGAAGAGGGAAATGGATGGACCAAGAGATTATCATAGTAAGTGAAATCAGTCAGAAAAAGAAAGACAAATGCCATATGACACAAATGCCATATGGAATCTAAAATATAATACAAATCAACATATCTACGAAACAAAAACAGACACACAGATATAGAGAACAGACTTGTGGTTGCCAAGGGGGAGAGGGGGTAGAAATGGGAGTTTGGGATTAGCAGAGGCAAACTGTTATATAGGATGGATAAACAACAAAGTCCTGCTATACAGCACAGGGAACTATATTCAATATCCTGTGACAAACCATAATGGAAAAGAATATGAAAAAGTATATATATAGGTATAACTGAGTCACTTTGATGTACAGAAGAAATTAACACAACATCGTAAATCCACTATTCTTCAATAAAAATTAAAAAAGAAAAGGTAAGATCTACAACCTGGTCAAACAGAAGACTGAAGCTGCATTTACATACCAACAACCCACAGCCCCAAATGGAGATTGGGTTGTACACTCACTTGGAGCCATGACTGTTTGTCCCCCCTTCTGGAGGCCAAAATGGCGGCTGAGTATGAGGTTATGGCCAAAATTGGGGAAACCATGTAAACGCTGTATCTATGTGGGGTGACAATCTTTCCACTGCCACGTGAAGTCCTGTCTCCTAAATGTTTGGAATCTCAGAGGATAAATGCAAGTAACAAAGGTTTCTCTTTCTCAGAACTAGCTGGTTAAAAGGTCCATGACTCATATTTGTCAAGGAAAATTTGCTTTTATCTATCTGCTTTTCCTCGTTGACATCACTTCCTTCTCTCCATTTCTCAGAGGTGGCTCTGGGGTTTGGCAGCCTGAACACAGCAATTTACAGGGAAGTTGTACAGAGTCTCTTGTTTGACTGCGGTGGCCACACTGGGAGAGAAGTCTCAGGGCACCCCTTTGCTACCCCAGCCTTCGACACACCACCTGCCCCAACTCACACGCTCTCAGCTCTATAGGAAATTCACTACTTTATGGCCTCGCGTAAAAGTGCCATTCTGAATAAACACAAAAGCGATCAAATGCACTTGAGTTGTTAGTCTTAAATATCAGTCATGCTTCATCGAAGGCATACGGGACCTGTTCCTCGCCTGATATCGTCATATAAAAAGTGAGGGCCTTAGGGGCATCTTAATGAGGTGATAATGAGGAAAAAAAGTTCTGGCTTGAGAGGGCCTGGCATTCACTGTAATGTTCAAAGTAGGTTTAATCTTATATCGGACTCCTTGCTATACAGTATTAAGAAAGAAGAGAGGAAGAAAAATGAAGATTGTATTGTGGTAGGTGTGTGTGTGTGTGTACACGCACTGCTTTGAATTTTGCTTCTTGGTCTATCTTATTGTGCTTGAAGACCTGCCTGCAATATCATGAGGGTTTTTTTTTTTATACAGATTACCCAAATCCTTGAGTGAGGAGCTTCCTTCTCCAACATCCAGAGATCTTTATGTTCCTTCCTCTGCATTGATGCTGCCTTCCTGGCTCTATTATGCTGTTATTGTTTTTGCTTTGCTTTCTAAGATGCTCTTTGTTACTCTTGAAGACCTGCCATTATTTCAAAACCTTTTTTCTTTATGTGATCTATTATGGAGCAATAGGGTGAGGGAGCTTCCTACTTTGCCATACAGATGGTCTTTATTCTCCCTTCCTCATTTCTTTTCAGACACTTGGAATAACCAGGTCATTGAAGAAGTTCTTTGAAATGGGAAGTGACAAATTCTGTCCTTTCCTGAGTGATTTAACCTCTTTGGTGGAGAAGAAAGATCGTCTAGAAACCAAGGTGGCATTGTTGTTACTATTGACCAAGAACAGCATTTGAGTTAAATCATTCATTCATTTGTAACCTAAATGTTCCCTTGGGAGCATGAAAAGTCTTATTTATTCTTATACCAAAAATCGATTGCTCTGAGTCTTCACCCATTTTACTAACAGGATTCCAGAGATTTTAAAAGAAGTGATTCTCCTATTCAAAGAATTCCAAGTTTTGTTAGTTGTACCTGTGAGTCAGTACTCATTTTTGCTCCCTTGCTGCCATTGCCAGTTAATTCTGTCCGTGGTCAATCATCCATCCATCCATCATCCAATCATTCATCCATCCATCTATTCATCCGTCTGTCTACCTATGTATCCCTTTGTCCATCCATCTGTCCATTCATTCATTTGTTCAACAACTATTTGTTGGGCACTGAGTATGAGCTAGGTATTCAGCTAGGTGATGACCTAGGGATACAGTGGTAAGTGTAGACATCTGCCCTCTGGGAGGATACAGTCTTGTGAGTGACATAAACAAAGAAATAAACAATTACTATACAGCATCAGGTCCAATGCAGAGCTCATTGAGAGCACAGGATGGGGAATCCTGGCCAGAGGGACTAAGAGAAAGTCCACTATGGAAATGCTGTGCAAGCCAAGACCCAAAGGATAAGAAGAAGGAAGAAGGGAAGTGGGACATTTTTCAGAAAACAAAACAATCCAAAACAAAAACTAAGGGTACCTGTTACTCTAGTGGGCAAAGAAGTTTGTCCTGCTAAATCCTGAGCCTCTTAAATCATGATGGATTTTCACATAGAAAGAACACAGATTTGGAGACAAACAGACATCAGTGTCTTAGGACAATTTGCTTAAACTCTGCTTGGCCTGGATTGCCTCATTTTTAATAAGAGCAAGATAACAATTCCTAGCCTACAGTATTGTTGGGATGATTAGATGCGATTTAGGCAAAACTCCTAACACACGAGAGGCCTTCACAAATGATTGATTTTATTACTATGAAAAGCACAAAAACATATCAAGGTTCTTAAGGGTGGAGGTGGAGGTAGGGGAAAACTTCCTGGGAAGCTTTAAAAAAAAAATGTAAGGACAAATATACAAACACACCCAGGCTTCATCCCAGAGATTCTGAGTCACTAGGTCTGGGGTGGGTCTCCAGCATCTGGTTTTTTCTAAAAGCTCTATAGGTGATTCTAATATTTGCCATGGTTGTGAATTGCTGCCTATTTTTATGCATGTAGCTGCCACAGTTAAGTACATGAAAACCACAACTGAGAACTTAGTAACCATGATTTAAAGTAACTATGAAACCAAGTTGGAACAGCACGCTGATGGTCAGTAATCATCTTTCCTGGGTAATTGTGAAGGGACTTAGGAGTCAGTGAGAGTGGAGCTGCAGAATTTCTCAGGCTCTTAGAAATGATGTCTGTAAAAATGTCTGGCTTGAGTCAGAGTGGAATTTAGCTGTCATATTTCTCTTGACTGACCACCATAACCCTTTGGTAATTGATCTAGTGAATTAGTAACTCATACCATACAGCAGCTTAAACTTTCTAGAGTTCACAATTGCTTGCTGAAAATAGCCATCTGGCAGTTGAATTTCCAGCGTAGCTAGTATAGAAGAATTCAGGGCAGGCATTTGCTTGTGAAAAGTCTCAATATTTCAGCCTCCAGCCTGAAATTTTAGTTGTTCAGGGTGAAACTCTTAAGGGTGTGTTTGTAAATGTTCCCGGCTGGCTCTTTGCCTCTCACTCCCTCCCTCCTTGGACAACAGTACAATGCAACATGGTTAATGTCTGGATTTGCCTAGATCTTGGAGGAAGTCAGTACCTACAAACTGCTGGAAAAGTTTCAGGAATGAGTAAGCTTTGAGCTTCAGAGGTGGCCTTGTTGTTCTGGAGACAGAAGGAAGAACTAAATATTTGTGATCTGGCCTGAACCAATCCAGAAAGAATAAGCCTAATATCTAACTTGCTCCGAATGTGATTCGAGACACCTGCCTGAGAACCACCTGGGGAGCTGAGCAAACATGCAGATTCCTGGGCATCATCCCAGCCTTACCGAATCTGAATTTCTGGGGATGAGGACCAAAGCTTGCTAACAATGTTTGTAGTTACAACTGCCTTGTAAGAAGTGAAAAGTTCATTTTAGTACACCTTTATTTTGCCACAAATAGAATTCTATTTCTGCTTTCACACTCAGAAGAGAACTGTACAGGTTAAGAGCATGAGACCTGAAGACACTCATTTCTTTCTTTTAATTTTTTATTTATTTTCGGCCTAGCGGCATGAGGGATCTTCTATGACCAGGGATGGAACCTGCGCTCCCTGCAGTGGAGCTCAGAGTCTTAACCACTGGACCACCGGGGAAGTCCCTGAAGTCACCCATTTCTGCTCCTGCTCCTTTGCTAATTCCCGTGATGAAGTCCCATTGGCTTTTTTGACTTCTGTTTTCTTTTCCGTACATAACACTAATAAGTTTCACAATTAAAAAATGAATGATAATTCCTGCCCTCCTTACCTTAAAGACCAAATAAGGAAATGAGCATGAAAATACTTTGGAAAATAAAAATACAAAGTTCTATTAGTGCAGTTATTTTATATGTGAAGGATCTACAGTTCAAGATACCCAGCTAATGATTTTCCTGGCCAAATGCTCATCAGACTTTTAAATTTTTGTTGTTGTTGTTGCTTTTATTGAAAAGTAGGAGGATATTTCCTTACATCCTCAGTTCAGTTCAGTTGCTCAGTCGTGTCTGACTCTCCGTGACCCCATGGACTGCAGCACCCCAGGTCTTCCTGTCCATCACCAACTCCCAGAGTTTACTCAAACTCATGTCCATCGAGTTGGTGATGCCATCCAACTATCTCATCCTCTGTCATCCCCTTATCCTGCCTTCAATCTTTCCCAGCATCAGGGTCTTTTCCAGTGAGTCAGTTCTTCGCATCAGGCAGCCCAAGTATTGGAGCTTGAGCTTCAGCATCAGTCCTTCCAATGAATATTCAGGACTGATTTCCTTTAGGATTGACTGATTTGATCTCCTTGCAGTCCAAGGGACTCTCAAAGGACTCTCATCTCACCCTAAGCCTAAATGTGATGTTTCAGATATTGAAAAAAAACACAAAAACCAGGCAGGGATCACTAGAGACTTTAACATATCAATCCAGAATTGTGTAATTCACGTCTAGAGCAACTGAGGGTGGGGTTGGGGGGCTCAAATGACTGTGTTCCCCAAAGTCTATTATGTTATCTACATCCAGGAAGCTGTATAAGCCAGAGATTTCTCAGACCAAAGCAATGTCCACTATCTTTGACTGCTTGCCTGCTGAGACTTTTTTTTTTCTGTTTCTGGCAAATAAACATCTAACAGTAGAACAAGCCAGCTTGATGCATTCTGTGCAAGATCTTTCCTAATATTCTAATCTCTCAGGCCCCAGACATGAGTCTTCAACAGAGGAGGAAAGACTGTCTAAAATTTAATTGATATATTGAGAGCCCTCTATTATCTGCCTTCAATTTTCCATCTGAGGCTTTAGTCTAAAAAAAGGAGGCTGTCTCCTCAGCCAGCATTCCTTGACATTTTCGCCAGTTTACAAGGAGATTGTTGGAGACTGCGTAATGCATGAAATAGTCCTCTCTACAACAGTTCATTTTTAGTCACCCAAGATCTCTGCAGCACCATTTCTCTGGCATAATCCTACAGGGGCCTAATTTTTCTCTTTGGATAGATCTGTTTTCCAGACCTAGGAGAAATAACCACTGATGCCAAAACTCTTGAAAGCGCCTACCCAATCCTGGGAGGGAATGAGGAAAGGCTGGTGGAAAAGGACGAGAATGGGAAGAGGCAAGGGGGTCCTTGGAGTAGACTCTTTGGAGATGAGATGATTGCCTGGACTAAAAAGAGCCTCACATTCATTCCGCTTATCCTCTCAGCCATCCATTTCATTCATTTGTTCAAGGGGGCATGGGAGGATGTTCTATGAAGGTTGCTTATACACTGCCACAACCTGGGTTTGTAGCCATAGTATTTACAAACTGGGGAAGGTTTCCTCTTACTTTGTTTGGGAGAACAAAGACTATAAGACAAACCTGCTAAAGCAACAGGGGGAGAAAATCCAGTTCCACCTGGCTCCTCCTTGAATGAGTTCCCACCCCTTTTGGGGCAGGTGGGGCCGTCAGAGCCCCTAACCACTGGCTTGGAAAGGAAAACCCTGGGGTCATTTGATCCAGCTCTCAGAACTGTATTCTACCAGGAACTAGAAGGGTGCCTTCCAGGGAGTTAACCCTTTTGTTCTCAAGTTTAGGATGAAAGACATTCAAGGTGCTGAGATGACATATTACATGAACTTGTAATGATGATGGTGATGATGATGAAAGTGAAAGTCACTCAGTCGTGTCTGACTCTTTGAGACCTCATGGACTGTAGCCCGCCAGCATCCTCTGCCCAAGGGATTCTCCAGGCAAGAATACTGGAGTGGGTTGACATTCCCTTTTCCAGGGGATCTTCCTGACCCAGGGATCAAACCCAGGTCTCCTACACTGCAGGCAGATTCTTTACCATCTGAACCACCTGAGAAGTAATGATGATGGTAAGTAACTCCCATTTCTTGAGCTGTTACCCTGTGGCAGGCACTATGCTATAGGCTTTATGTATACGAACTCACTGAATCCTCACAACATCTGATGTACATACAATTATTATCTGCATTTGATAGATAAGGAAACTGAGAGTCAAAAAAGTTAAGAACTAGGACCCACCTGGTGGTCCAGTTCCAATGCTAGGGGCATGGGTTCCATCCCTGACCAGGCAACTAAGATCCCACATTGCTGAGTGTGGTTGGAAAAAGAATGTTAAGAATCTTGTTCGAAGGCATACAGCTAGTAGGTAATAGAGCCAGGCCAGTGTCTGTTTATCCTCTTTCTCTGTTTCTCTGGTTGGGGACTTTTAAATTAAATATACTCCTTTCTGCTTAAAGCATCTGACACAGCTCAGATTATCTGGGAGTTTTTTGGTGTGAAGTAAATGGTCCCTCTGGTTTGATTAGACTTTCTTCATCCTGGAGGCTCTCTAATTTCAGTTACTCACTGGTGAAAGGAGGCATAAATGTAATATGAGCCTGAGCATTCTTTGGCCAGCATCTTGAAGCCACCCCAAGATCAGCTAATTCTCAGCCCCAAAGACCCCAAAACTCAAGATCCCAGTAGAGGTGAGCACAGGCAGTGAGTGATGTGGACAAAAGAAAAGACAAGGACAAAAGAGGAAACACTGAGTTAACCTATGAAAACTGAGAAGAAGGCAAAGCTTGTCCTGAATATCAGCACTGCATCTTTTTAGATTCTTCAGTGTGGACTGAGTTTTGCTTTCAGAGCTAAGTCTGGTGAACCACACTGGGAACAGAAGTGAGAAATGCCTCTGCCTCTCTCTTTCTCTTTCTCTCTCTCTCTCTCTATATATATGTATATATATATATATATATTATTATTATTATCATATTTTAACCCACAAAAGAGTCCCAATACACTTGATGCGTTTTTTAGGGAGTAGTAGTTGTAGTATGGCACAACTGTGGAGTCAAACGCCTTTGAAGAGACACAGTGTTCACCTAGATGTTTCTACCTGGTTGTCTCTATTAACAAACCAAATGTCAGATTTCCTGTTTGATGTGGAATGCGGTGTTTGCATTTTAAGTATCTGGAACTGAGCACACACCCACTATGTGTGGGTGGTTTAAATGAAGAGCACAGCACTCACTTCCGCCAGGGAGCACGCTTGGGAGATAACAGAGCAGCCCAGGAAAGGATAGGAGTTGGAGGGTAGGGGGGCAGCGACGGAGGAGTCCAGCCCTCCTGAAAGGCTGTGATATCTGAGTAAGGTGAACAAAATCAGGATACTCTTAGCCAGAAAGACGGAGAGAGTGGCACTGAGTAGGTGACTCAAAGTGCCTTCCACAGTCCATGCTTTTATCCATCATACACTTTGCTCTGCACATAGCTTCACCACACTGGTCATGGCCCACTGCTTGACCATGTTCTTGGTGGGCATTGAAGGCCATTCTCTTGGCAATCAGGTGATAGGAAACAGAGAATGAAGGGAAGATGTGAAGGTAAGAGCAGAGATCTAAATCTATTGGGTCATCGAGGTATTGGGTCAACATCAAGCCATTAGAATGGAGCTCTTGAAAGGGCAAAGGGTTGAGATTTTAGGGTGACCTGCACTTTTAGCCATCCTTTAACTAGCCTGGATTAGGCCAGGACTGGAATTAGTATGCTGAGCCCATAAGTGGGAGAAATCTCCACCTCTACAGGAGAGAAATATTGAAGAACAGGAAGCCTGACTTTTCTGGCATCATTTCCTCCTTGGACATGGACCTGGACTCTATAGACAGCAACTCCCCAGTACTTAGTGGTTTAAAATGATGACAATATTTATTTTGCTCACAAATATGCAATCTGGACAGGGTGTTTGGGGGCAGTTCATCTCTGCTCCACCGTTCATCTCTGGCATCAGTTGCAGCAGCTCCAAGCCCAAAGCTAGAACCACCCAACGGTTCGTTCATTCCTGTGTCTGGTGCGTGATGCCCTTTGCCAGCTGAGTCTTCAGTTGGAACTTTTCATGTGGCTGCATGACCACCTCACATCCTGGAGCCTAGGTCTCGAGATGACCAGGTAGAAAATTTAGACTTGGAAGTCATATGGCATCACGCTGCTGTAGCCAGAGGCCCACCGAGATTCGAAAGGAGGACACACAGACCCCACCTCATGATGGATGAGTGTCAGGATCACATTGTAAGAAGAGCTGTGTGGCATCCCATAGGCACGCAGCCATCATGGGAAATTACCACCTGACACACACACACCTGCCTCCCTTCAGTCCACAGGGCCTTTGCACATTCTGCTTCTCCTACCTGCAACGTTCCTACCTTCTTCACCTGGTTAAGGGCAGCTCATCCCTCCTATCTCAGCAGAGTCAGCATTTCTTCAGGGAAACCTTCCTGAGCTCCCTTGGTTTAGGATTTCTGATTCTTGTCACAGTTATATTCCACCAGACCTGTTTACAAATGTTAATGAGTTCATTCCATTTGCCTCCACGGAGCAGCCTAGGTAGTTCCTGCCTTCCTAAGGGAATCATAGGAGACTTGGAATACTGGACAAAATATAGGACTAATGCTTTGTAATTCTTATCACAGTTATATTTTACATGAAAGTGGAAGTGTAGTCACTCTGTCGTGTCTCACTCTGCAGCACCAAGGACGGTATAGCCTGCCAGGCTCTTCTGTCCGTGGAATTCTCCAGGCAAGAATATTGGAGTGGGTTGCTGTTTCATTCTCCAGGGGATCTTCCCGACTCAGGGATCAAACCTGTGTCTCCCGCATTGCAGGCAGGTTCTTCACTGTCTGAACCCCAAGGGAAGCCATATTTTCCATATGTATGTATAAATACATGCATACAATTATATACCTGTGTACCTATAAACATGTATATATATATATATAGAGAGAGAGAGACACACACACACACACACACACACGTACATGCATATGTATGTAGATGTCTGTGTGGACAGACACATGCCAATATCTGTCTCTCATTCAGCCTCACATAAAGAGGAACTGCAGAGGTTTTTTTTGTTTTGCTCATCACTCTATGTTCAGTGCCTAGTATAGGGACTGGGATACAGTAGGTGCTCATAAATTTATTGAATGAAAAAAATGCATGAAGCCACAGCTGGATTTTGGAGTCCTTTGTGCTGGGCTGTGATTTTCTGACGGCCTTGTTACCCTTGGGACATCAACCATGCAAGAGAAGAGATTCAGAAAAAGATACTTCTGAGTTTGATGCTCAAGTAGCAGCTTAGCTCAACTTTGGGGGCCAAGTCGGTGTTAATCTCTAAAGAATGAATCCCTCCTGTGTCGCTCCCCCAGACCTGCTTACAAATGCTAATGAGTTCATTTCATTTATCTCCACAGAGCAGCCTAGGTAATTCCTGTCTTCCAAAGGGGATCATGGGAGACTTGGAATACTGGGCAAAATACAGGACTAATGAATAGTCTCCAGGTGGGAGCCAGCCCCACCTCCGGCTCCTTTGTCAGTCAGAGGCAGGAGAGACTTCCAACCCGTTCTGACTCTGCACCAGGATTAACAACACATGCTCTGCTAGGGTGCATGTAGATTCTTCACTGGGCAAAGACATCCAGGTTCAGGAAGCTTAAGCCCTAATTATGGAGGGGGGAATATGGGACAGAGTCTGCTTTCCAGGAGGGACATGAAGGGGAAAAAAACTTAACCAGTTTTGTTGTGATATTAAAACTCTAGGACACATTTGTCCACAGCAGGCAGAAGATTTACAGATCTCTGCAAGAAATGACAGGGACACCACCAATGCATGCAAGAGGCGTGGTGCAGAGTGGTGACCAGGTTCATCCTATACCTATACTCCAGGGGGAAACCTGGAAACCCAGGCCTTCCAAACACCATGTCAGGTTCTCATCCATGCTTAGATTCCAGGTTCTGGGGCCCTAAAAACAGTACATCCATAAAATGTCAACTAATACCTGAGGTACTGATTAGCAATTCTTAACTTCCTTTTGCATGCTCATCCCCTCTGGCCATTGGGTGACAGCTTCTTAGAATCCTAATTTTTCTTTTTTTAATGTATTAAATAAAAGATATCAGATTGATTGCAGACTTCTACTCCTGACCAAGAGTGTAATAGGGATCAGATTTGCCCTCCTGCCTGAAATGACTAAAAAGTCAGAAAAGTATACGAAACAATAGTTTTCAAAACATTGACTATCATGCAACAGAAGGCAGTGACCCTTGAGAAACAGGAAACAAACTAGGTGAGCTTTGCAATCTTGCCCTGCTTACTTCCTGGAGAGCTTCCAAACTGTGTGCAAGGACATAGCTGGTGATCTCCTTGGGTTGAGGACAAGAAGCTGGGAGAAAGGGAGGCCAAAGGGACTGGGATCTGCAAAGCAGAATATCAAAGAAGAGCAAGCTGCTCAAAGGGAGAACTCTAAAGACCTAGAGCAGTCTTCCTTGAGCCTTCAGCTGAGTACTGATCAGCATGTGCCTGTGAGGAAACTGTACAAGACCCAGAAGAGGAAGCTACACAAGACCCAGAAAAGAACCACCTGAAAGGACTGGTGGGAACAATTCTTAGAGTCACACAGGATCAAGAGTAGTTCTTCTCATCAACCAGGCTAGAAAACCTCATAATCCACTTGGCACCAAGTAAGCTACTCAGAAGACCTTTGTCTCAGTAGCTGAGAAAATTCAGCTCTAAAATAAATGGTGTTCTGGACTTGCCCAACAAGGCTTAAAAACAAGATAGAAGAAAATCAAACTGATTTCAACTAACTTAATCGTGTCCCAGAACAAAGCTGAAAAGTATTTAGAATATTTATAAGAATAGAAAAGAATTTAAAAATATCCAGCATCTCAGGAATTCCCTGGAGGTCCGGTGGTTAGGACTCCATGCTCTCACTGCCAAGGGCCCAGATTCAATCCCTGGTCAAGGAACTAGGATCCTGCAAGACAAGTGTCATGGTCCCCTCCCCCTAAAAAATCCAGCATCCAAAGAAGTAAAATTCACAGTGTCTAGCATGTGATAAGAAGTTGCCAGGCATGCAAAGGAGCAGGAAAAGACAACTCATAATGAGTATGGAAACCAATTAATCAAAGCTGATTCAGAAATGACATCAATGATAAAGTTAGTAGACACGGACATTAAAACAAGAAAATGTTATATTCAAAAAGCTATAGGAACGATTGAATGTATTAAGTAGGGACATCAAAGATAGATATTTTTGAAGACCCTATTAGAAATTCTGGAGATGAAAACCATAATGTCTAAGATGAAAAATACAGTGGATGGGATTAATAGCAGATTACACATTGTAGAAGAATGATTAGTGGACTTGCCAACATAGTAATAGAAACTAGAAACTACCCAAAATAAAACACAAAGAGAAAAAATATCTTAAAAAAAAAAGACAAAGCATCATTGAGCTATGGGACTTCAAACAGCCAAAAAATATGTAATTGGGATCCCCAAAGGATAGCATATTTGAAGAAATATGATCAAAACATTTCAAATTTGATTAAAAAATACAAACCCAAAGATCCAAGAAGGGCAACAAATCCCAAGCACAAGAAACATGAACAAAATTACACTACACTACCATATCTTAATAAAATTGATTAAAATCAGTGATAAAAAGAAAACTTTTAAAGCAGCCAGAGATAAAAGACACACTATGCAATAGAAACAAAGACAAAGATGACGGTAGAATTCTTGTCGAGAACAATTCAAGGCAGAAGACAGTGGAACCAAATCTTTAAAAGTACCAAAACTAAAGAACAAAAACAACAAAATTAATCTCTACTGGTAACTTAGTTACTAGTTAATTCTAAGATGGTAACTTAGAATTCTATTCTCAGCAAAAATATATTTCAGAAACAAAAGGGAAATAAAGACCTTTTCTTAGACATACAAAAGTTGGAAGAATTCATCACCAGCATATTACAGGAAAAGTTAAAAGAAGCCCTTCAGGAACAAGGAAATTTTATCTACTCAGTGAGTGATACGCAAATTAAAACCACAATGAGATCTCATCTCATATCTAGAATGTTCAAAATGAAGAAGACTAACCATACCAACTGCTGATGAGGAGGTGGAGCAACTGGAACTTTCCTGCACCCCTGGTGGAAATGTCAGTGCTACAACGACCTTGGAAAAAAGTTTGGCAGTTTCTTAAGCATCTAAATGCATACCATTCCATCTCAGTGTAATTACCCAAGAAATATGAAAGCCTGTGTTCACCCAGAGTCTTATACACTAATGTTCAACACAGCTTTATTTCTAATAACTAGGAACTGGAAACACAAGTCCATCAACCAGTGAATGGATAAACAATTGCTATTTTTCCACACAATATAATACCACTCAGGAAAAATAAAAATACCAAGAACAAACTATTGATACACTTGGCAGTATAGATGAATTTCAAAATAATTATGCTGAATAAAAGAAAGCAAATTTTTAAAAGTGGACAGAAGACCTAAATAGACATTTCTCCAAAGACGGATACAGATGGCCAACAGGCGCATGAAAGGATGCTCAACATCACTAATTGTTGGAGGATGCAAATCAGAACCACACCGAAGTGTCACCTCACAACAGTCAGAATGGCCGTCATAAAAAAGTCTACAGATAAAGAATTCTGGAGAGGATGTGGAGAAAAGGAACCCTCTACGCTATTGGTGAGAATGTAAATTGGTACAGCCATTATGGAGAACGGTAATGGAAATTTCTTAAACTATTTTTTAAAAACAAATTTGTGGTATAGTTACTTATGTGCTATTTTATTAAGTCCACTAACTATGTAATTTGTAATTAACGATGAGTATAAATGCTATTTCAAAGTGTCCATAACTGTTATATAGTGACATAAAAATATGTGTAATTTCTAGTAGTGTTAAAGCCACAGTTGCCAACACCAAATAGCAAAGAGCTAAGAAATAGAGAATGTGAGTTTTAGTCATATCATCAGACTCTGTTGATCTGAAGTTCTATTTCTATGCCTTGTCGTTGTCTAGTTTTGGTTTAGGAATTAAGATTAGACTCATAAAGTTGGGTTAGGTGGTTCTTCAACTTTTTCCTCTATTCTGAAAGTCTATTTACCTAACATGGGTAATTCATTTGGGCCTAGCAGTTACCTGGAGAATTATAGATTTTGTTTTTTAATTATATTTTATTATAAATTATTTCTACTACACAAGGAATATATGATGGTTGTAACACATGAAATAATTAAGGATATTTAAATAGGGAATTCCCTAGCAGTCTGGTGGTTAGGACTTGGTGCTTTCACTGTTGTGGCCTGGGTTCAATCCCTGATTGGGGAAGTAAGATCCGATAAGCCTAGTAATACGGCTTTTTCTTTTTTTTTAAAAAAAGGAAGCTTAAATATAAAGTTAATCATTTTTTTAAAAGGATTGCAGTGATGGCTAATACTCTACAGTCTGTTGCCCACATTTAAAATAAAAGAAAATGCTAAAGTTCAGTGAGAGTTCAGTAAAGATAAAAATGTAATGTTTTTTCTCAAAATTCATAACCCTCTGAATTATGTTCATATCAAGTTGCTCTGGAAAACCTTTGGGATCAATCCGGTAACATGCTCAGGCCAGTGTGCAAAGTAATTTCTCAGAAATAGCATTCACCTGTTTTCCCTTCCTTTCCTCAATGGAATTGACTTATTATAATAGTAACAACAATAACAACAGTAGTAGTATGCTTCCTCAGAGAGATGAAGGGGCTGTGTGCACTCTACCCCCTTACTTACTCTCCAGTACGGATCTCAAGCCTTTGGTTCCTCAGCAGAGTACTCCCTATGTCAGAGAGGAAAGTGAAAAAGTGTTAGTCCCTCAGTTGTGTCCCACTCTTGGCAACCCCATGGACTATATATAGCCCACCATTGTCCCTGTAATTCTCCAGGCAAGAATACTGGAGTGGATTACTGTTCCCTTCTCTAGGGGATCTTCCCAACCTAGGGATCGAACCTCCGAACCTCCTCCGGTGCCTCCTGCATTGAAGGCCTTTTCTTTACTGTCTGAGCCACCAGGGAAGCATTTCCTTAATAAAGGCCACCTCCAGCTGCTTCCAGGGAAAGCAAGCTTGAGTCCGCAGTGGGGGTCGGTCCTCTATCTTGTGGAAATTAAGTAGAGCAGAGTTAAATACAACTTGGACTTGCTAGAGGCTCTTAGGCTCAAGTAAAGAGAATCTAACAATCTGCTTTGGTTCTAGCACCTTCTATTAAGATGAGCTGTGATCATAAGGGCTGGTTCTCCTGAGTCTCTTGTCTCTGAAGGGTCAGGTCTTCCCTGTAGATTTCCTCGTGGGACCTGCTAGCTTTGGAGCATAGAATGCAATTAACTCAGCCTTCTTCCCCCAACACTGCCCTCAGGAGCCCTAATTCCTTCTAAATTCTAGTATTTGGTCTGCAACAGGGATTGAACTTGTCATGGTCAGTCTGTCCTGGATGCCTGCCTCCCAACTCTCTCTGGTCTTCATCCAGGCTGCTTTGCTTGCTCTAAGAACACCCTTTGGCCTAGCACCCCTTGGCTTCTCTCCTTACAAGGTCCAGTAAAGATTCCTTTCTGCCTTTCACTTGGTTATCATAGAAGATTACTGCTCTGCCTCATTATTAAGGCAGAAACAAATAGCAATGTTGTCAGAGATTCTTGATAAATTTTCCAGTTTAAAGTGTTCTCAGGAAAATTTCTCAGCCTTTCCTCGCTCCTTTAAAATACATTAAGGTAAAACAGATAACTGATAAGAACCTACTCTATAGCAAAGGGAACTCTGCTCAGTATTCTATAATGACCTACATGGGAATGGAACCTAAAAAACAGCAGTAGTGTTAGTCTCTCAGTCGTGTCCGACTCTTTGTGACCCCATAGACTGTAGTCTGCCAGGCTCCTCTGTTCATGGGATTCTCCAGGCAAGAATACTGGAGTGGATTGCCATTCCCTTTTCCTTTCCCAACCCAGGGATCAAATCTGGGTCTTCTGCATTGCAGGCAGATTCTTTACCATCTGAGCTACAGGGAAGTCCCTAAAAAAAAAAAAAGAGTGGATGTATGTATATGTATAACATATTCACTTTGCTCTACAGCAGAAACTAACACAAAATTGTAAATCAACTATACTCCAATAAAAATTAATTTAAAAAATAAAATACATTAAGAACCCGCATTTGCATTTCAATTCTGTGGCTCTGACCCCCCCACACACACACTTGGAATCCCTCATCTATTTAGATAAGAACTGTTTGCCACCAAGGGACAGTTCCTTTGGCTAAGGAAGTATCAGGTAGGAAGGGGTCCTAGGACAGCATCATTTGAGTACCTCAGGTTCTCCCCTGGAGGGAGTGACTGGTGCAGAAAACTAGAGGGAGACTCTATCAGGAAAATTAGGGAGTAAGTTCCCTTCTTCCTCAATGTCTAGACTCCAGCTCTCACAGAAGTTGTGATGGGCCTGGGTGGGACAATAGTTCATGTTGTTGGAGGTCAGTATTGGAGGCTGGAGCTCCCTGGGGAAGGTGGAGTGTTCTAATTAGTCAAAGGCATGAAGTACCAGATAATGAGCCCTAATATCCCAAGAGGGTCCTGGGCCCAGTGGGAAATCAAGACTTTTTGAGGCATCCCAAGAAAGGGGGCTTGCCTGGGCCAACAGGAGGGACCAGGAGAGCATTCTGGATGATTACTGGGAATAAGGTAGAAGAGTCTTCAAGAGCCCAAGGTACAGGGGTAGTGGGCTAGGCCTTATTTTAAGGTCTATATTCTGGACCAACATTAAGTCTCCAAAAGACACTGGAACTGAGGTTGAGGTTGCTGTTCCTTTATGGATCCACACCACCTTCTCCTGCCTCAGGAGCTGCTGTTAGCTGGGTGTTAGCTATGTAATTGATGGCTGATGGGAAGAGCTAGTGAGTCCAGCAAAATAAACAGTTATGATACAATCAGGTACCACAAACATCGTTCATAATTTATTACTTGTCCTGTTATCAATTTGTCAGCTGCCCCAGGCTTTTTTGAGCCACTCCAAGTGACTGGACAATCCATCTTTCCTACCACTGACTTGGCTGGAATGTAGGCTCTTACTTGGCACAGGGACCTGCAACAGACAAATCATCCAGGTTTCAGTCCCTGTCTTTGAACTTCCAATCAGAGCTGCCCCAAAGGAAGAGCACTCTTGTGGGCATGCTCGCCAGCTCCCTGCACAGACTCTGAAGGACAGGCAGGAAACCACAGCCATAGAAGCAAATCTAAGTGGACTTTGCCCCTAAAAGGAACTTGTGGAGACACTGCGGGTGTCTCCACTGTGGGCTATATGTGGACCTAGGCAGACCACACGGAGCAAGATGCTACACTATGAACTAGGAGAAGATGACCATCATGCTCAGCTCAAGTTTTAAATTCTTAGGATCTAGCACAGTTCCTCAGCACATAGGAAGATGCTTCTAATAACTGGAGTGAATAAAACTATCTCATGATGATATTAGTAATCATGAATGTAGATTCTTTAGGATGATGAAGTTGAGAAATAATTTAAAATTTAATAGAAATGTACAGGGAATTCTTTGGCAGTCCAGTGGTTAGGACTCTGTGTTTTCACTGCCAAGAGCATGGGTTCAATCCCTGTTTGGGAAATTAAGATCTTGCAAGCTGTGGGGTGTGACCGAAAAAAGAGAAAGAGAGAGAAAAGAAATATGTCATACATACCATAGACAAAGAAACAAGGCCAGTAGTTCTAGATGTTAAAAAATAAATGAAAACACTTCTAAAAGACAACAGGACGATATTACTGTGACCTTGGAGTAATTCAAGATTTCTTAACACACATAAAAGCGATAACCATAAAGGTTAAAAACTTCTGTTCATCAAAATGTACCATTATGAGCATGAAAAGGCAAGCCACAGAGAGGGGGAAGCTATCTGCAAAACCTATGTCTGACAAAGAATTTATTCGTAGAACATGTAAAGAATTCTTATAAATCAATTGGAAAAAGATAGACAACTCATTTTTTTAATGGGCAAAAGGCTTAAACAGGCACTTTCCTAAAGAGAACATCTAAGTAATCAATAAGCATGTGAAGATACTCAACAGCATTAGTCATCAGGAAAATGTGAATTTCCCTGTATATTCACCATAAAATGGGGGAAACTGATATAGCAGGTGAAGCAACAGAAATTCTCTGCACATTCTGTAATAAACTGGTTCAACAGTTTTGGAGAGATTTGGTTTTATCTACTAATGCTGAACATATATATACCCTGATGTCATAGGAAATTTACATCTAGTTATATACCCAATGGGGATGCATGCAGACACTAACAGAAAGGCATATACAAGAATAAAGTTTATAGTAGCTCTGTTTGCCTTGGCTAAAAGCAAGGTTCATCTATATTAGAGTGGATAAATAAATTCATATTCATTGTATATGAATATATTTATAATATACAATGACTAAAATTGTACTCATTGTATATTATAAATGTATATTCCATTGTATACAGTGGGATACTATACAGTAATGAAAATGAACCACTGCTAACATCATTGAATCTCTTGGGTGTAATGTTAAGCAAAAGAATCCTGAATCAAAAGAGTACAATAAGATATGGTTCCACTTCTCTGACAAGAATAGGCAAAACTACTCCAGTGTCATAGAAATCAGGTCAATGGTTGCTTTCAGGGTAGGATTGCTAGATAAAATACAGGCTACTTAGTTAAATTTGAATTTCAGATTAGCAGCTAATTTTTTATTATAAGTATGTCCTAAGCAGTATTTTTTATTTACTAAATCCGGTAGGAGTCAGGATCTTGACTTGGCACACAAAGATCACTTCTGTTGTTTTAGTAATCAGTTCAGTTCAGTTGCTCAGTCGTGTCCGACTCTTTGTAACCCCATGGACTGCAGCACACCAGGCTTCCCTGCCCATCACCAACTTCTGGAGCTTGCTCAAACTCATGTCCATGGAGTCGGTGATGCCATTGAACCATCTTATCCTCTGTCGTCCCCTTCTCCTCATGCCTTCAATCTTTCCCAGCATCATGGTCTTTTCCAATGAGTCAGTTCGTCGCATCAGGTGGCCAAAGGACTGGAGTTTCAGCTTCAGCATCAGTCCTTCCAATGAATATTCAGGACTGATTCCTTTAGGATGGTCTGGTTGGATCTCCTTGCAGTCCAAGGGACTCTCAAGAGTCTTCTCCAACACCACAGTTCAAAAGCATCTATTATCCTGATGTAGATGGGAGTTACAAGGGTATGTCCACGTCTGAACATTTATCAGGGTGAATGTTTAAGATTTTTGTACTTCACTATATGAATGTTATACCTTAACAAGGTTTTAATGGTGTTAATAGAAAGGCAGAGCGGTTATGAAGAGTCAGGAGTCCTGGGTTCCAATCCCAGCCATTGACTCTAGTGTTTCCCAGTCTCAGTATTTTCATTTTTAAAGTGGAAATAATTTTAGCAAGAGCTACTTCTACTAATTTTATTTTATGCAAAAGGAAACAAAAGCGTAGGGAAGTGAAATACTGTGTTGGAGGCAACCCAGCTGGTAAGTGACATTGACAGGTTCAAGGCCATCAAGTCATCATTCTAGAACTACACTCTACTGCACGCCTATTGGAAAGAGCTTCTAAAATGTAAAAGACTCAACCAATATAAGACTGTAATTATGATTATTTTTTAAAATTTTAATAATTTTTAATTTTATTGGAGTATAGTTGATTTATAATATTGTGATAGTTTCAGTGTACAGCAAAGTGATTCAGTTATACATATACATATATTCATTCTTTTTAGATTCTTTTCTCACATAGGTTATCACAGAATATTGAATAGATTTCCTGTGCTATACAGTAGGTCCTTGCTGGTGATCTATCTTATACATCGTAGTAGTGTGTGTGTTCATCCCAAACTCCTGATTTATTCCTCTCCCCTACTTATGATTATTTTGGACAGGAAATTTTTTAAATTTAATTTATTTATTTTTAATTAGAGGATAATTGTTTTATAATATTCTGCTGGTTTCTGCCGTACATCAACAAGAATCAGCCATAGGTGTATCTATGTCCCCTCCCTCCGGAAACTCCCTCCCACTTCCCACTCCCTCCCACCCCTCTAGGTTGTTGGACAGGGAATTTTAAATTGAAAGGTTAGAGAGAATTTGTGAAATACATAAGTGTGAGTGCATTTTGGAGAGACTAAACCTAGCTTCGGATGGGCAAAGTTGACTCTGATGCCCTCCCCTAGGAAGTAAAAGAGCTAGGAGGGCCTCTCGTCTGCCCGAGATGCTCCGGTCACCTTGACTGGACCGAACCGCTGAAGTCCTCAGAGCTGGAATTCTTCTCTTCCCTTTTGACCTAGCTTCTTCCTTTCTTTTTTCTTACCTCCAGGCAAACCACTTCTCCTGGGGCCCAGGGTGGAAGGGTGGCTGGCCTCTCTCACCAGGGAGCTCACTCTTGTTTAATTAGTACTTGCAAAGGGCTGTGTATTATTAAATTACTAGATGATTGAGATGAAGCCTTGAGGGCTTTCAAAATCTGTCCTGCCGCTTTCCCCAAATGGGTTGGAGGGACTTGCCTGGAGGGACAGGGAAAAGAGGTTGGCTGGGAACTGTCTTGTGGTGGGGCTGCCCCCTTCTCGATGGGCAGCACCACAAAGAGACTCTAAAGAGTTTCCTGCAACTGTCTTTAGTGCTTGAAAGCCACCATTCTAGATGTGTTTGTTTTGAGTTTAGGAATCTTTCCGTTTTTTAATGCAGCAACTCAAAAAAAGTAACTAGGAGAGGCAGAAAAACAGTGATAAGAGCTAAAATGTACTGAGCCCTCCCATGGCGGGTGAGAGAGGAGAATGAAAAAGCTGGCTTAAATCTCAACATTCAAAAAACTAAGATCATGGCATCTGGTCCCATCACTTCATGGCAAATAGATGGGGAAAAAGTGAAACAGTGACAGATTTTATTTTCTTGGGCTCCAAAATCACTGTGGATGGTGACTGCAGCCATGAAATTAAGAGACGCTTGCTCCTTAGAAGAAAAGCTATGACCAACCTAGACAGCATATTAAAAAGCAGAGACATCACTTTGCCAACAAAGGTCCATCTAGTCAAAGCTATGGTTTTTCCAGTAGTCATATGCGGATGTGAGAACTGGACCAGAAGGAAGGTTGAGCACTGAAGAATGATGCTTTTGAATTATGGTGCTGGAGAAGATTCTTGAGAGTCCCTTGGACAGCAAGGAGATCAAATCAGTCAATCCTAAAGGAAATCAACCCTGAATATTCATTGGAAGGACTGATGCTGAAGCTGTGATACTTTGGCCACCTGATACGAAGAGCCATCTCATTGGAAATAACCCTGATGCCAGGAAAGATTGAGGGCAGGAGGAGAAGGAGGCAATAGAGAATGAGATGCTTGGATGGTATCACCAATTCAATGGACATGAGTTTGAGCAAGCTCTGGGAGATAGTGAAGGACAGGGAAGCCTGGTGTGCTGTAGTCCATGGGGTCACAAAGAGTGGTGCCCAATTTAATGACTGAACAGCTCTAATGGTGCCAGGACTGGGCTAAATCCTGGCAGTCCATCTCCATCTGAAGAAGGTGGGCAAGAAAGGAAATCTGCCCAGTTGAAAGCTTCTGTGATCAAGGTAACTGTACATGCTATTTCACTGAATCCTCACCACTTAGATGTCGATATTATGCCCCCATTTCATAGATGAGTAAATAATGTAAGAATGGTTTATGCAGTTGTCCTAGGTCGCATATTCATATGGGACCGAGCCAAAATTTGAATACTTCTGATGAGACCAAGATGCCCCCTTATGCAAGGCACAGGGTCTCACCAGGGAGTGGAGCTGGTGCAGTTTGAAGAAACGCCCCAGGCCATTCTGATACAGGTCCTGATTAGCTGATAGAAGAGGGGATGGCATCCCCCGTCAGCAGTTCGAGAACTGACTGACTAAAATGAGCTTATCATATTCCTTTCAGAGAAGGGGTTCACAGTAACACAGTGGTTGCCCAGTGGGGATGATTTTGTTTCCCCTGCAAAAGGGGACATATGGCAATTTCTGGAGATGTTTTTTTCCCCACCACGACGTGGTAGTGGGTTTCCACTGTCAACTCGTGGGTAGAGATCAAGGATGCTGCTCAGTGCCCAGCAGCACACAGGCCTGTTCTGCACAGCAAAGATGTATCAGATATAATGTGAGCAACAGCCAACTTGAAATATTCCCAATTCGAGCAAGGAGGTATGGAAATGAAAAAGAGAAGGAAAGTCTGAAGCATTTATTTCTTAAAATAGAAAGAAGAGCATTATCTCTCTTTCTAATGATGCAAATAACCCGTGCCCAGTTGTTAAAACCAAACAAACCCAAACGATACCAGAAAGTATAGAAAGGTATAAAAGTATAACTAAAAATCACCCCCAATTCTAACACTTAGGGGAAAAAAAAAGTGCTGTTGACATTTTGGAGCTTCTGGAACACACCCTTTCAAATATTTTTAAACAACAATTATACTTTTTTTTTTTTTAAAGAACTCTATAATACATGCTGTTTTGTAGCCAGCAATAAAATAACATGAACAGCCAGATCCATTAGAAAGATGCTTCTTGTGAAGAGGGGCATGCGAGTTTCCTTCAAAGAAGAAAAGACTATAACACAGCAGTATCAGATCCTTCCCTCAGATATGCCTCATCTGGCTTCCAGATTGTCATCACTTTTGCTGCTGGGGGTGGGGGTGGCCAGCAAAGCCTGGTGGGATTAGGAGGGTCTCACAGGCCCTTACACACTAGCACTCACATGAACAGAGCCCTTTGCTGGGTGGGAGGGCAGAATGTGCTTGCTTGTTCTGCATACATACTGTCAGGAACCTGGACCATCTCTAGGTGTGGGACAATGTGTCTAAGAATCCAGGCCTAGAGAAAGACCACATTTCCACGAGAGGCATTTCTGGGAGGGGTACTGTGCTTCTTATGGGGTTTTGGGGTCATTATAATCTCTCCCTCTCGGCATCTTGGAACCTTTAAGAAATAACGATTAATGCCTCCGCTCCTGCGCTAGGTATTTACAGTGTGCCCTCAGGCCACCAACAGACAGAGTTTGCTCCATGACTTGCTGGAAGACTTGCTCCTTGTTTCTGTGCTGCAGGCTGTTGTCTGTATGCAATCCACACTCCGGACCCGGAACTCATCATTCATCCTTCTTCCCTTTCCCTATCAAAATGAGTGTTTCATTAGGAAATATAATCCACAAATATCATTGGAATGCGCAGAAGCAATTGGGATTTTTGCAAGGCAGGGGGGAAGCTGATCCTAACCCAGTCTCAAATGATTTGATCAACATAGATTTAGACCTTCCTCTGTGCTTCCCTGGTGGCTCAGAGGTAAAGAATCTACCTGCAGTGAGTGAGACCTGGGTTCGATCCCTGGGTCGGGAAAATCCCCTGGAGAAGGAAATGACAATCCACTCCAGTATTCTTGCCTGGAGAATTCCATGGACAGAGAAGCCTGGCATGCTACATACAGTCCATGGGATTGCAGAGTTGGACACGACTGAGTGACTAACCCTTTCTTTCACTTTCTTTCAAGGACATGCTGAGGCTTAAAGCTGCTCTAGATTCCTGGGGGCCCAGGTCTGAAATCTTCACACCCTGGTCCTGGCTGTCTCCTTGAATCCTCTTCCATCCCACAATGCTTTTGACCAGAAGCAGGTGTGTTAGCCCACACCTAGATACATTACAAGGGGAACAATGGTATGGTCCTCTCCTGAAATTTCACCTGCTCTGTCCCTTGAATAGATGTAAACCACCTTACGAGATTGTTCAATGCTGGGACACAGTCCTTGCCTCAAGTTAAAGTACCTATGTCTTTCGGGGAGGGGATTTGGTATCCATGACATTTCTGAACAGAACAATGGGTTTGAGTGGGCAAGGATGTTCCCTAAAAAAGGATGGGGTCACTGAAGCTTGTTTTGTTTTTTTTTTTTTAAAAAAAGGAAAGAAAAGAAAAGAAAACCTCAGGCATTTTAATATGTTAAATACACACTCAATTATTAATTCTAAAGACTTCTACACATCAACCTAGATGAAACTTTTTTCACCTCTTTCTTGCCTTTTTTCCCCTTCTCAGAAACATTTAGACCTACCCTATGGCAATGACTATCAGGCAATCTCTGCCCTGTATATCAGGGTAGCACAAATAATTCAGCATAAAGCAGCTCGGTTCCTGTAGCTTGGCATTAGGATAAGTATATCTTAAGAAAGTTCGTATGCAGACTTGGCTCCAGGCAATAAAACGTCATAGACGTATAACTGTAGCAAGCGAAATTTCTAGGGAGCAAATTAGGCTGAAAACATCTTCTAGAGACGGCTAGAAAGGAAAAGTACACCACCCCAAAATAAGGCAAGTAATGCAGTAAATGTTTCATTTATTGGCCTTCTTCCATTACTATTAGGGTTAAAAGACATCTTGTCAATAAGAAAGGTATATTTATGGAGGACTGATGCCTTCCGAAAGGCTTCTCCTGTCACAAATGCCTATAGGGGTAGTGATCAGCTTACGAAGGCAGGTGATGAAACCCTGTACAAATGCATACATCTTCCCATTAACCCTTGGATCATCAGGCATTATTGTCACTTTATTACCTGGACCTGTCATTAGCTGAAGCAAGGTGATCAAGCCAAACGCTTCAGTGCCAAAAACAGAACAATGTTCCTCAGGGTTTCAAGAAGAGGGTGTGTGCCTCTCTGAGTCCCTTGATAGACTCATTGTGGGGCGGGGGGGTGGTGGTGGTAATAAAAGGTTGTCTGTGAAGTGGGCCCTTTTAAAAAAATATTTTTATTTAATTAATTAATTTATTTATGGCTGTGCTGGGTCTTTGCTGCTGCACAGGCTTTTATCCAGCTGCGACGAGTGGGGATTACTCTCTAGTTGCGGCGCTCGGGCGTCTTACTGCGGTGTCTTCTCTTGTTGCTGAGCGCGTGCTCTAGGATGCATGGGTTTCAGTAGTTGTGGTTCCTGGGAGTCCTAGAGCACAGGCTCAATAGCTGTGGTGCATGGGCTTAGTTGCTCTGTGGCATGCGGGATCTTCCCGGACCAGGGATCGATCTCGTGTCTCCTGCATTGGCAGGCAGGCTCCTCACCAGTGAGCCACCAGGGAAGCCTGAGGTGAGACCTGTTTGCCTACCGCTTCCTCTCACTAAAACTGAAAACTCTCAGGTGTCCAATTTTTAGTGTTCCTAGGTTGGCTAAAGGAGTAGCTTTCCTCAAGATCCAAATAAGGAACTATTACCCACACAGAACAAAAAGCAAACACAAAATATCACAGTGGAATCAGGACTTTGGCTTCTGAACATTTCCCCATTTTATAGCTTCCTTATGTTTTCAGATTCTTTTTTTGGCTTCCCTCAGTCAGCACACTCCCTGCATAGATAAGTCCAACACAGTGGGTAACAGATCATCCATCTTGGAACCTTAATATTTAAAGAAAAATTACACAGCACTCACACACACGTATGCGACACCATCAAGGTTTAATTACTAGAATCTTGCCAATTGACTGGGGAAGCTGAGTATGGTTGGTGACATGTATTCTCTACTTCTGGTGAAACTAAGCAGACTATCCTTGTTTTTCCTAAATTCTAAAGCCAAACTTCCAATATAGTTTTTTCTTTTTGTTGGTATGCCGGTGAGCCTCTCAGCATAATGGGGGTATAGGCTGAAAGTATGAAATCATAGACTTTCTGAATGTTAGAAAGGACCTAAGAAAATATCCAGTCCAACCACTTCACTGGTCAGGTGAGACAGGACAAAGGGGCCATAGGTAACAAGGCCAATGGCCAGCCTATTTCCGCCATATCCCTTCAAGCACAGTCCCATATTTCAGAGGACACTTACCACTCTGCCATAACAAACCCCAGTAAAGAACTGATGCCTGCAAAGTGATATATATAAACTGAAACTTCCTTTCACACTCTCCAATAGGGATGAACAAGGAAGTACCCATGGGAGAGGTAAACTATTTAATTTCTGAGGTTAAAATGTAGATTACTAATAGCAACACAGGTCCACAGAGATTTAATAGAGGAAAGGTTGAAGGAGAGAAGAAAACAGAGAAGTGAAGAAGCCAAAAGACATTGGATGGGGAGGAGGAGAAAGAAATGAGGGCAGAGGGGCGGTCTACTTACAGCTCAGGACTTGGGCTGGCCCTGGGAAAGGGCTCTGAGGGAAGTCCCAGCTTCTTACATGCAAAACTCCTTGGCTCAGGCTAAAGTCAGAACTGGTCTGGTTTCCTCCCCATGTTTAGAACCCCTGCTATTTGGGCAGAACTCTTGGTCCTTTAAGAGTCAGTCATCAGTATCTAGAGAGAGAAGTAGCCTCAACACCTGGATACAGCCAGCGGTTGTTTAAAATTTCGCAGAAAATCTACAAACGACACATCTACATTGTAGGCCAACCAGACCTTTCTTTTAAATATTGTATTACCTTGCTTTTTGCCGATTTTAATGTCACACCCTCCCCCATTTCTCCCCATCCCCCCAGATAACCTAAAGCCCTTTCAGAGACTCAGGGGTAACTGATGCTCTGAGATCTTCCTGGTCTCAAGTCTTTCTATGGCACAAAGCAACATGATTAAATGTGGTGACTGTGCTATGATGGAATAACTCTAAATTTATTAATTAAATCAGAGATGTTAAGAGTTTCCTTTGAATGAGAAGCATAAGGATATGCCAAAATGGATGAGGTTACTAATCATCCAAAGAAAGTCCTTAGTATTTACATATGATAAAAATGCAGGCCAGGACATTAAAAACAGTAAGTACATTCTTTAAAATTTAAATTCAGTATATTTATGACCTTTTATTATCCAGGTAAGTCCTATAAAGGACATAGAAGACCTTAGTATCCAATTTAATTCAGATCAGGGTTAGAGTAAAATAAAAGAACCATTGCACAGGAGAAATTGCCATAAAATTGAGTTACTGTAAATGTGTTCTCATTTAAGTAAATAAGGCCTTAAAAGAGGCCTTAGGAAAGTCTACACTGTACACAGACAGACTCAGGCACACTAAGTATACAGGTGACAATTAGCAAGTGTGAAAAGCTATGGCCATTCGATAAATGTGTAAATCTAAAGGCAACCAAATGAAAAGACCTAAAAAAAGGAAACTGTTAAATCCATTTGTACATGGATTTAACAGTGAAGCATTTCATTCTTCATGTTTTTACTTGGTGTCTTAAAATAATCCCCTTTCTGTCTCCACTCACCCTCTTAGAAACTGTGCCCGCCTTATTTATTTATGAAGTCTGAAGGTTAGTCCTACCTGCTGAGACTAATTAGCCCTGTGCTTTGTACCCTATGCAATCCTGTCTGATTAAATGTACACATTTGTTTTACTTCTTTTCAGGCTCCTTCTCACTCTACTTGTGATTTTCTGATTAATATTAAAGTTGGGAGTTACTGTGATTCTCCTCCATAGCCTCCCCCCCAACCACATTTTTATTTTGCCCACATCTTGCTCTTTAGTGTGCAAATGTGGTTATGAATTTTTTCCAGTGCAGGGGAATTCATTGGCCTTGTCAATCTTGGTATCATTATTTTTAGTAGTCTTCTTTCTGAGACCTTAGCCTATAAAACAGTTTTGCTGAAAACCGAAACTCTCTAAATATTACATGGTAAATTTGCTTTCTTTTGGAAAGCTTAGGTGCTGATGGCCCAGCTGAAAAGCAGGTGAGATGTGTTTTTAAGGGATGGGTGAAATAGTTTAGTACATCTCGGACTCTAGACCAACACTGTTCCTAAAAGAAAATTTGCTAATTCCCTATTGATTTTTTTTTTTTTCCTGGTTCTTTTTGTCCCCTTTCCTGTTGCAGATTCCAGTTCACTTCTCACTGGATATTTGCAAGAAAATGAGTGTTGTTGCTCCATTTTCTAGGAACACTGTGTTTTGGGACCCAGGCTTTTTCCCCTTTAACATAATTTTCTTCCCCATTTTGTAGCAAATCAATCTGCTCCCCAGGAGAGAGCCTAAAAATCAACAAATACCTGCCTCAAACCTCAGATTTTCCATCTCCTCCCTGAGGTCTTCTAGCATCAGCTGGGTTAGCAATTTCCTGCCAGAACCATCTACATCTTGATTATTTGGTCAGTCTTTGGGGGATTTCATTTCAGATCTCTTTCCAGAAAGACTCCAGTACCACTGATCCCTGGGGTTGGTGAACTTTCAGTTTTATTTTCCCTGGCTGCGTTAACGCCCAAACTTTTCACCTCCAAAGTCAGAAAGGACTTTGAATCCTAGCTGATTTCCTACCACCTCCAAGGTCAGTTAAAAAAAAAAAGAGCAACATTTTACACTGAAAACAATCAAGAATCATGTATTTTTCCTAAAGGATATTTTTAATGCCCCTGACAAACACTACAGTATTTGATTTTTTTTGGATAAAAAGTCATCTTGGCATATTTATTCTAGTAGAGACTTAGGATTTAACGAAATGATTCACTATTAATAAACAAAAAAGGGGAGGGAAGACCTCGTGGGTTAATAGTTTCTTTCACTGCAGATGACCAGGAACTTTGCCCAGCCTTCCACTTCCCCAAGCTCTCTGAGAGTGGAGGGTTGATCTCTCTTTTTGACCACTTCTGTTACATCCCGCCCAAGGGTGGCTGATTTCATTGCTGGCTTAACTACTAAACCTCTACCTCCCACCCTTTCCCCAATACTCTCCTCCTTTTCTCCTTCCTTAAGACTTATTTCTAATATTTCCAAAGTGCACTTTTTCTGGGCCTCTCCCCATCCCCGCCCCCCAAGTGGGCTTTCCTTCCGCCTTCCTCGACTCGGATTCCTGACGCGATCGCCACCCACCCCTCTTCCCCTCCTCTCCTACTCCGCATTGTCTTTTCTGAAGCCGCCCCCCACCCGGAGCGAGTCCCCGTTCCCTCGCCCAGACTCCCGGGCTCGCACACACTCAGCTCAGGCCTCTCCCCCTGCACCCTCCTCCCCCCGTCTCTCCTCCCTCCTCCCCCGCCCCTCTCCTCCTCCTCATTCCCTCCCCCTCCCTCCTCCCTCTCCCGGCGCCCGAAAGGATCATTGTTAGCCGCCCCCGCCCCGCCCACCCCGGCTGTTTATTTATGCAGACGTCACCGGGCCGGGCCCGCCCCCCGGCATCTCATTAAGCGAGTGTGTTCCTCTCGCCCTGTCAATAATCTCCGCTCCCAGACTACTCCGTTCCTCCGGATTTCGATCCCCCTTTTTCTATCTGTCAATCAGCGCCGCCTTTGAACTGAAAAGCTCTCAGTCTAACTTCAACTCACTCAAATCCGAGCGGCACGAGCTCCTCCTGTATCTTCGGCTTCCCCCCCCTTTGCTCTTTATATCTGACTTCTTGTTGTTGTTGGTGTGTTTTTTTTTTACCCCCCCTTTTTTTATTTATTATTTTTTTGCACATTGATCGGATCCTTGGGAACGAGAGAAAAAAGAAACCCAAACTCACGCGTGCAGAAGATCTCCCTCCCCTTCCCCTCCCCTCCTCCCTCTTTCCCCTCCCCAGGAGAAAAAGACCCCAAAGCAGAAAAAAAGTTCACCTTGGACTCGTCTTTTTCTTGCAATTTTTTTTGGGGGGGGGCAAAACTTTTTTGGGTTTTTTTTTTTTTTTGGCTTTTCTTCCTACTTCATTTTTCTTCCAAAATTGCTGCTGGTGGGTGAAAAAAAATGCCGCAGCTGAACGGCGGTGGAGGAGATGACCTAGGCGCCAACGACGAGCTGATTTCCTTCAAAGACGAGGGCGAGCAGGAGGAGAAGAGCTCCGAAAACTCCTCGGCGGAGAGGGATTTAGCTGATGTCAAATCGTCTCTAGTCAATGAATCAGAAACGAATCAAAACAGCTCCTCCGATTCCGAGGTAGGAAAAGCCCCTCGGGCTTGTGGGGTTCTTAATCTATTTCCTGGGCTTGGCAAATGTTGCTGAGAGGGGAGAAATCGGGGCTGGGGGCGGCGGCGAGGCGCCGCGGGGCCAGGCGGGCGGCGTGTGCTTGTGGGGGCCACCATTGCAAAAACTTGTAACCCTGTTTTTTTCTCTCTCCCCTCACCCCAAACCCCCCACCTCGCTGATCCTTTTTCTCCCCCCCTTCTCCCCCCCACCTCTGCGTGGCGTTTGCCCCTCGCCCTCCCCACCTCCACCCCTCCGGGAAGGCGGAAAGACGGCCTCCGCCTCGCTCCGAAAGTTTCCGAGATAAATCCCGGGAAAGTTTGGAAGAAGGTGAGTACGCCCCGCGCTGCCCCGCAGCCGCCCAGAGCGGCCCCCCCGCCCCCCACCCCGGGGCCCGCCGCCCCGCGCGCCCGGGCCCCGCGCCCCGCTCGGCCCGGCCGCGCGCCGGTTCGGCCCCGGGCGCCCCCGGCCACTTGGGGCACTTTTCTAAAAAGTTTCTCCTCGCTCTCTCCCGCTCCGCGCGGCCGCCGCCGCCGTCCCCTCGCCGCCCCGCCATGTTAGCGGCCAAGAGGCAAGATGGAGGGCTCTTTAAGGGGCCACCGTATCCCGGCTACCCCTTCATCATGATCCCCGACCTGACGAGCCCCTACCTCCCCAACGGATCGCTCTCGCCCACCGCCCGAACTGTAAGTGCCTCCGCGCCCGGCCCCCCGCCCGCAGCCCGCCAGCCCGGCCCCGCATGCGGCCCCTGCCCTGCCCCCTCCCTCCTCCCCCTCCCCTTCCTCCCCCTCCCCGCCTCCTCCCCTCCCCGCCTCCCCTCCCCCGCTCGTGGCCCAGCAGCCCGAAACTCTCCAAACTTTTCTGCCTTTTGTGGACTGGGATGTGTTTGCACTTCGCCATGTTCTTGCTTTCAGTTTGTTGCCTCGTGATGTTGGGGAGACTTTGCTTTCCAAGCAGGGCTCTGCTGGGGTGGTGGTGGGGGAAAAAAAAAATCAGAAGAACTTTTTTCTTTTTTTTCCTCCTGCGCTCTGATTGCCCCCGCCCCCTTTGGTGGTGTTGTTTCTTCACCCTGGGAAGATGACTGTGTGGCTCTTTCTTTTCTCCCTCTCCCTCTCTCTTCCTTCCCTCTTCTGTGGCGTCTTGGGCTTCCCCCGGTTAACCCCTTGGCTGCCGCGGCCGGGGACGGAGTGACTGGGCTGCGCCCGACGCGCGGTGTTAGAGAGCTGATTGTCCCTCCGGGCGTTTGGACTTGAGAACTAGCGGGCGCGCGGAGCCCGGGGCCCTGGAGAAGCGCCTCGGCTTTCTCTTTCGGCCGCTGATATGTTTAGCTTTCTAGTGGCGATGGCTGGCTCGCAGACCTCCTCCCCTTTTCCCCTTGGAAGGTCACGCTTCCTAGACGGGTTCCACTGCAAACTTTGGGGGGGCTCCGGGTTTCCTTTTCTGGGGGCCACCCCGCAAGGCCGCGAGCGCCCTGGGCGCCGTGGTTTGGCTCGGTGGCGTGGCGCGCTGGCTGCGGGCTCTCCTGGGCCGCGCGGGGTGGAGAGGCCCCTGTGGCTGCGGTTCTTGGGTTGTGTGCAGCTGGGATGGCCTCCTCCGGGCGGACTTGATGTATTTCTAGGGAATTTGGTGCTTTGGGGTTATATAGCGGGGTCTGCGCTCGCCAGCTTTAGCGAAGGCCCTCAGCGGGCCCTAGGGGGGCAGAGACCAGGGTGTGCGGGGGCCCAAGGGTGTAGAGAGGCTGAGGGAGGCCCACGGCGCCTGTCTTACTAGGGAGTGGGCTACTGATCGCAGGCCACCCAACTTTGAGAGCCCCAGGGCGGAGCGGGGTGCTAGGCTCTGGGGGGCGCTTCCCGCAGCGTGCGCCCCCAGCCCACCCCTGACATTTGTTAATAGGGCTCACCCCCTTCCCCGACCGACCTCTGCCCCCTGCCCTCGCCCTGAACCCCTTCCCCCCATCCCACCCTCCTCTTAAAAGCGTGGATCCCGAATCTCTAGACGCGATTTCTAAACGTTTGTGCCCGGCTTCTCGATTGTTATTTTGCACCTTCTCTGGCTCAGTCCCCCTACCTCTTATTTACACACACACTACTTTTGTCTTTTTCTTTTTCGGTAACTCGAGCTAGCAATTTGAAATAGTGCACCCACTGTTCAGCAGCCGTGGATTCGGTGCTAATGGCCGAGGGCTTGCAGGATAGGAGTCGATCCGATCTACAAGTGTTTTTAAGCATTAAAATATTAACTATCAGGTTTGACTTGTTTTTTGGGGCCCCGGCAAAAAAATGGCAAGGGCATGGTAGACCGGTCATTTTTTACGGCAAGGAAAGAGAAATAATTATTCCCCCCGCCCTCCCTTGCGCCCAAGCTTCTGCAGACTTGGGAAGCTGGGAGACCGTTTCAGCCCGACCTCCTCTTACATGGCCAGAGCTTTCTGGAGGCAGGGGCCGGTCTGTGGGGTTGCAGCTGGAGGCGAAACATAGTCCGGCTACGTTGTATTTTTCCTGGGAGCTCGTGGGCATCTTGAACCGGAGAGTTTGTGTAATGACCAAGCCGACCAAGCGACATTCCAAAGTAACCTTGAGAATTTCTTCCTGTCCTCCCCTCCCCCTACGATGGAAGTCTCTCTGATATTATTTTAAAATCCACTTTGCCATCTGAAAGGCCATCTGAAAGGCCATCTGAATACTGAGTTTTGATAGTGGGCTTGCTGGCCCTTCTGGGCTCCTTGTAAACTCCTGTCTGTGACCGCAGGCAGGCTTGCCCCACTGTCTCCCGAAACTCCAACAGTTGTGTTGTGTTGTAATTAGGAAACAGGGAAATTGTTAAAGGCAAATAAATGATTTCCCGGTGAGAAAAGGAAAGCTCCCAACTACCCCGTCCCCTTTGTGGGCATTGTAGGAATACTCGGCGTCTTGTGATTTTAATTGCGGACATAGCGGGTGGCCTGCTGCTGTGACATCAGATTGAGAAGACATTTCTGAACTCAGGAGGCAGTTTTATTATTTGTGTGTCAAACACCCAACAGACATCTTTTGTGCGCACAGGCCCTTCCTCCCTCCTATCTGTTACCTGAGTTAGATGATGTGCTCCAAAATTAAAGTTATTTATTTAAGCCGGTAAGCAGAGACATGGAAATGAGGCTGAGAGGCTGTTATGTGTCACTCCTGACCTCTTCAATCAGAAGGCCGGCTTGCAATTCCAGATTTGATACAGCTGCCGAAGGAACCTATAGGCAAGATAGCGGTCTTTTCATGCTCGTCTGAAATTCTTAGTGCTTCATAGAGTGTGTTTTTTGAGGGCAAGGTCTTAAGACAAATTGGCTCTATTCTTTTCCCGACCCTTCTTGGTGGTGGTGTTATTATTATTATTATTATTTTGCTATATTTTCTGTTACTTATGAGTGTACCTGTAAGCAGTTGCATCCTTTCAAAAGCATGCTCTTTGGATTCCTGGTTTCTGCTTTTCTAGTTAAGAACTTAAAGAATTAAGGAGTATCATTAAATGGGCTTATGATGAATAATACATTATCTCAAGAATAATGCTTTAATTGCTGGAGACGCCATAAAGCTTGATAGTAATAATTTTATTTTAAAATGACAAAGATTTCTACATCACGTTAATTTAGCCTTTGATACAATAATAGGAACGGCTTTTAAAAAGATTCGAATACAAAAAAGCATTAAGGCAAGAGGTCTGGTTAAGCAGATGGGAGGTGATAGAACTGCAAATATTAGAATTGTGGTAACATTTGTATATACTAAAGATAAGACTACTGTTTCCGTATTAAAGTTGATAGGAAAAACTAGTTTTACATTTCTTTTTCCCTCCTGCCAAATGAGAATATGGGATTTAGTGGCCGAAATTCCAGTTAGGTTTGAAATTCTTATTAAGGACTTGGTTATTAGAGCTTTTGCATCTTCTTTGATCCAAAGTTATTTGCTTTTCAGCTGAAACTGTTTGCTACTAGGTTGAACAAATAAATAAGCAGCATCTTGAATTCATTTTTGAACTTGGAATCCAGCATTTAAAGGAAACCAAGAGGGGCCTATTCATTGGGGTTTTATTTAGCTGGGCAGCAACTTCTCTTTCTGCCTGGTGAAAAATGGATGTTTTCTCCTCGCTCAAACAACATAATCCTTTCTAATACAAAAGATTTAGACCTTGGAGTGTGAAGGGTTAATGGTGGTCCTTCCTTGTTGTCCTCCCACCCCCCCACCTTCACCCCTGATTGTTTTGACAACACTTTTCAAAGTGTGACATTCCAAGCCCCTACATAACAATGTAATATTACTGTAATTACACAGGTCATTACATTTTAAATAGAGAACAATAAAATGCTTATCGCCCTGAAAAAGAACAGGTGTTCTTGCCCTTCTTTGGTATTTATGCTAATTGTTTTTCATCTCCTTGAGAAATATTTATGGCAAACATGTTTAGATTTCAATCTCAAGGCAGCAGTATTAATTCCGTGCTAATCTTTCTAGGTTGGGGTTTAATGTCTGCAGTTTGGATTATGGGCTCAACATTCACCCAATAAGTCATATTTTAATGATTATAAATTTAATATGCCAGCGCTTCCACAGTTTGTTGAAATGAAAGCTTTCTGAAAACCCCAGAAACAAAACTATGAGGCATTTGGGAGCCTAGAGTGTTTATCTGGAAGAAGTGTTTTTGGAAACTTGACTGCTGGAGGAAAGTAGCTTTCATTGATGCACCCCTATCTGATTGAGAAAAGATTTGGAGAAAAACAATCCCCTGTTCTGGCTGGGAGTTTTCCACCTTGATTTTAATTTTACTGATATGGATTTCATTTAGAGTCCCTGCTGGAAACTGGTCAGCTTTCTGTTTCTTAGCAAGCTGTGAAAAAGTTACAGGAAGGTTTCCGGGGGCTGGCAGATCAAGAATGCTGTTCTGTTAGCAGTTCAGGATAACTGCAGTTCTGCACGCCATTAAAAAAATATTTGCTTTAGAAAACCAGCATTTTAATAGTTGCACCAGAGGCTGTGCTTTTAAAGATTACAGTAGAAGCCTTTCCAGGTTTTGAATGTCTCCTCACATGCCACGAGGTGCCTGTGTGCATACGAAAAGCACCCAGACTTCTTGGTGGAGAAATGTTGGTGCACCTTCTCTTACACAGGCTCAGTGGGTAAACTGGAAGGTATCTAAGAGGATTTTACATTTTGTCAGATGTTTCACAACAGGGGCCCCCGAATCACATTAAAAATGCACTGCAGAGACAGGACAGCTGCAAATTTTTGTGCGGACGCGTGTTTCTGGACCATGACTAAAACTCCGGGGACCTTTTCCCCAGCTGTCTGGAAGTTCTGTGGAAGTTGGTTTATTGGCAGTTAAGTCTGAGACAACCTGGATTTAGCAAAGACTCTCCTACACAGGAAGTAGATGACATTATATGGGGGGAAGGGACTTCAGGCAAGGAGTGATTTACTCCTTTTTTGTTTTTTTAAGCCGTGGCGTTGCCAAATAAATAAGCACTTTCCAAGGAAGTAGGTGTAAGCTTTTTAGTCTTGGTGAGTGGAATTAGATAATATCTTTAACCGCATTTATAACTGTTTCGAGGTGACACATTTCAGAAGTTTGGAGACGGAGGGGCGTGAATCAAATTCTTGAGGCTTTTCTTTTTGAAAGGGGTGTGTGATGTGGGCGTCTGAGTTTCTTCTGGGAGTGGATATTGGCAACCGTGTAAGTCCGTCTTCAACTCTGACTTATAATTGAGCACATTTGTGAAGGAAATGGTTAATTTTACAACCAAAGGCAAACTCGCACCTCGACAGGTCTGCTGAAAGAAATGTGCCCTAGTCCTTTGCTGGCAAGCACCACCGGGTCATAAATCCACAGGCTTTATTTACAGCCCATAACACTTATGAATGTTAAGATATTTGACGCCACGTTGGCCTTATAATATTCAAGGTCCTCAGACACTGGCAGTAGCTCAAATTTCTCTCACTAATTATAAGCAATGAGATTGGGGGGGTGGTGGGGACAGCCCATCGTCAAAGCTGCCCTTCCCCCCCCCCGCCCCGACCCCCACCCCTACAATCTGAGCCAACTGAGGCAGACACCCCCTCCTCCTTTGGCAGCTGACTTGTACTTTTCCTCCAGGCTATTGTTATACACATTTATAAAGAGCACTTTCAGGAATGGAAATTCAGTGGGGGCTCTGCACGAATGTTTTTCAAAAGCAAAGTTGCTCTAGGTGTTTGCATCTTTTTTCCTTTTCTTCTGGTTTATCCCTTTTTCCTTTCTTTCTTGACTTTTTTTTTTTTTTGAGACCCTGTTGCCTATATTGTGCTTATTCCCCAGAATACTTAAAGAAACCTGATATGGGAGGCTGCCCTTCAATTTATATGATGTTTCACTGAGCTGGAAGGGAAAATGCACCCATTGCATAGTGCGCTAGTTAACGTGAGGGTTAAAAGAAAAGTGACATGGAGTGAGGAGAATTGATTAAAAGAATTAATAGATGAGAAAAAAAATCCAAGTTTGCTTTGGGAATGGGAAGGTCATTCGTTTGGGAAATGTGCAGTGGTGTCTTGGTGGAGGACACAGAAAAGTAACAGAGAAGGCAGAATAAATGCTTGGCTAAGAAAGGTTAGAAAGGTATAAAAAGATGCGACAGAGATTTGGGCTTGACAAAAATGGCTTGATTGAAATTAGGAGTTAGAAGTTTCTTATGAGAGATGAAAATACCATGATGGGGGGGGATGGTATTAACAACCGTATTGATTTGCTCAGTAAAAACTGGTTTCAATCTACTTTTCACCCAAAGAGCTCTATGCAGCAGATAATAACTTCATGTGACTTAATTGTGCAAGAGTCTGGGGTTGGGGCATCTGTGGTGAAGACCCCCGATGTGAGAGAGATGGCCAGTTACCCTGCGGATTGTAATTTATTCTTAAAAAAGAAGTGGGCTGTCCTAGTGTGTGTGTGACCACATGGCAAAGGGGGAGTGGGATTCCGAGGTGTGTGGGAAACTGGCAAAGAGGGGTGGGGCTGATGGCTCTCTCATTTCTGGCCGGGTCCTTTGCTCCATGCAACCCAAACTTAAAGACCGAGGCTCAACGGTTTTATTTTCTAATCAATGGAATGCAGAAACTTACTAGCCCTCTGGGACAGATATGAATCCCTTAACAGCTCATTACAAAGATGGGGCTGTGGGATCTTTGAACGGGTTATCAGCCCTGGTGTTCTTCGGTTTTCCTAGGATAGGCTGTTTTCTTCCTTAGGCATATCTGATTTTGGACTGGTAATTTGGTCTCTTATATTTTATTTTATTTTTTTGGTCATGAAGTAGCCTCACACAACTCATTCTGTAGGGAAAAGGGATGGCTGTTAGTGGGATCAGCTCTGAAGGAGTTAAAATTGCTTGCTAAAGTTTGGCATCATGAAAATAAATTTGAGGCCTGGTAGGCATTAGTAAGGCACAGCACATTTACAGAGCTTAATTAGTACGAACTGTAATTGTTCATGGTCTGCCAGAAGAAGTAATGTTCAGGAAAAGTGGAGTCCTTCTCTTGCAGTCTTTAGTTTGAAACCGATAAATCACTTGCATATTTGTGTAGTGATTCAAATGGAGCTAAGACCTCTCCCATCCCAACATGTGGTAAATTGTAAAGTCAATGAATTGCAGATGTAGGCTACAGTGAGATTCTCTAAGAAAATGCAGAATGAATGGGAAAGAGTGATGCTATAAATATTTACTGAGAAGATAACTAGGTTCTTGCGTGCTGGGCCAATTATGATGTACTAAATATATTAGCAAAATGCTTAAAAAAAATCGAGAGGATTTGTGTGGGTCTTTGGGTGGGTTGGTTTGTTTGGGAAAGGGAAATAAAAGGCACTATGTTATTGTCCTGTCAGTTTTATTAAGCCTGAATCACAGTGGCATACCCAGGGAAGGACACATGAAACCCACATTAATGCAAATTAATTCGTTATGAGTTGCAGCGCTGTGACTGCTAAGTGGAGTAATGATGGGGCATTATTTTAAGAGTGTTAGTGTAGCAACTTTTAATGAAAAATGCTGTGTTAGGAACATGTCTCAGCACTTTAGCCCACGTGTTTTTATATGCTGGAAATGTGTTTTGGACAAGAGCAGGAAACTTGCTTCACTTTATTCTTCTCTCCCCTAAACAGTTTAAGAACTGTAATTATGGTTTGATGTTTAAAGAAAATCATCTAATTTTCCCTCAAAAAACAAATCCAGAAATGCCCATCACCATAACCAAGTTCAATTGTAACTTTTTGCAGTGACTGCACCACAAAATGGAAAAAAAAACCCAATAAATGTAGCTCCCTGCCCCCCCATAGACCTATAGATATAACTTTCTCAAAGTGATTTTCCCCACCTTTTTTTTTTTCTTAGAGAATTTTGGTCTCAGGCAGTGTTGCAAGTCAATACTTCTTTCCCCCAATATGAGTAGGTGGATGTGTATGAAAGCTATAAAAGTTAATGATCGTTCTCTGACTCATAGCTGATGGTTTCAGGTTGAGGAAAAGAAAAGAAAAAATTAATGAGGGTAAATAGACATTTGATGGAACGCTGAGACAGTAGGAGAGATTGTTCCTGTGTCTAAAGGCGTGTGTTTTGTTGTAGCACAATTTCTGAAGGAGAAAGCCAGGAAGGGAAAAGGGGTTGCCTTTGTTAAGCTGTTGTTTTAGGAGGGTACAGATGTTCTCTGTCTGGATCTTTGCAGGAATGCTTAAGCCTCCATACCTACCAGTCTGTGCTGGTTTTGCCTTCCGTGTAGAAGTTAGAAGCCCCCTTGGCACTTATTAAATGCGTAGGCAGACAGACACCCAGAGGCCTGGTCAGAAGTTTATTTCCCGCTAAATGTAAGAGGCTCCCATCATAGGGCTTGGGGGTGCTGTCACTGTCCTGAAAAATGACTGGTGACCTAAGAAAAGGTCTTAGATATACTTAGGCCCCTATTTTGTCTTTTATGCTAATGATATGTAAATTAAACTTGCAAGTGCCTCTTGGTGGTAGCTACAGCAGTAAGGAAGGAAGGTGAACCAAGAATTCCCCCAAACCAGAAATTTTTAGGAAATGAATCTGGATTTCTTCTTTTTTAATAGAAAGCTAAGTGATTTATAAAAATGGAAATAAAGCAAATGCTCCCCCTCTTCCAGTTTAGTGGAGTGAGTAGGCATATGAAATTAATCTTCATCCTACAGGAAGTTCACTTAAGTGTTGGAAAACCCAGTGGAGGGTTTCATGTTTTTTGAGTTGCCTTTGAGGATGAGATCTCTGTGGCTGAAAATGCTGCATTGCTTTTCTCCCATCTCTGGGTATCTCTGATGTCTTGTATCGGAAACATCGAATTTAGGGCCAGTAGTAATTAGAAATGAGACAAGAGAAATCAAGATAGGATTTCGTGATAAGGGAGGTGGTGGATTGTGAAATGTTGGGTTTTGCTTTGCTGGAGAACGTGTGCCAGACTGTGTTGAGCACTAGTGCTTCTCCATGGCTCTTTCTCTAGGGGAGAGATGGCTGGGTCATCTGGGAGTGTTAGAATGGGTGGGTGGGCTTGGCCGCTGTAAACAAGCACGCAGGAAGGGAAGATTTATTTTGTTGTGAGTTTCACAGGAAAGCACAATATGAGAAGTACCTTGGAGTTCTCATTTGGTGTTGCTTTAGGAGGTGGCAGGATGGGGGCTAGGGGTGGTGGGTAGGCACCACATTAGGGCATGTTGCAGGCTCAGGGCATAAGAGCCACAGTTGCTGGATGCAGAAGTGATGGACAGTGCTGCAGGTGACCGGAGCAGGAGTGGTCCCAAGAGTCCAGGCATGGGGAACCTGGTTCTTAAATCAGATAAGCCTTAATTCGCCATCTAAGATCTCTCAGCCTCCCCATATCTTCCAAAAACAAACAAAAGCACAGAGGGCCAACCTTCTCTTGTTCTTTCTTCTAGCTTTATACAGAGATATAAATAAATTATTGTTCCATCTTAGAATGCCAAGTTTTTACTGGGTCCTTGTATTTTATCTTGGTCTTAAAAAGCTAGACTATAATGAACAAGGCATCCTTGTGTTTTACAGGGAAGGAAAAAGCCGTTTAAAAAGAAGAGAGTATTTGGGAAAAGAGGGGGTGGAAATGCAACGGAGAAATGAGAAAATTTTAAGTCTTCCTCGCTGTTGCTGGGGAAGTTTAACTCAGAATCTCTCCAACACAGTGGGTTCTGGTTAGCAGTGAAGATTTGATTGGAGCTTGTGCTGCATGGATTTAGGAGCTGGTCAACGTTATTCGGTGTGTCTGGACACCTGAGGAGTGAAGTTACATTGCTTGGGGATGTTAGATTGGTGTGTGTAAAGGTGAAATTAGCTTTGTTCTGCCAGATTCTTAGGGCTTTCCTGGTGACTCAGTGGTCAAGAATCTGCCTGCCAGTGCAGGAGACCTGGGTTCGATCCCTGGGTTGGGGAGATCCCCTGGAGGAGGAATTGGCAACCTGCTCCAATATTCTTGCCTGGAGAATCCCATGGACAGAGGAGCCTGGCAGGCTATAGACCTTGGGGTCCCCAAAGAGTTGGATACAACTCAGCGACTGAACAACAACAATCAGATTTCTTAAGGATCTTGCAGCTGCATTTTTACTGTCTTAATTGTATTAGTAGCTTTCTCTCTGGAGTTGTGTTGTTTGGGTTGGTGTTGAACACAAGGATTAAGTATGGAACCGGACAAGTGAAAATTGAATTTGAATTAGCCACAGTTTCACTAATTTGTTCAGAAGGCCGTGATCGTATGAAATTTTGTTTCCACGATGTCTCCTTAGTTATCAGGTGTCCATTCAGTTTTAATTGATGATAGAAGATTTCTGTGGTTACCCTGAGTGCAAGATCGCCTTAGGGCTCCGCAGGGTTTGTGGGAAGAAAAGCTTGGACAAGTTTCCATTAAGCTCTGCATCAGGCAGTTGGAAAAGGGAAGAATAAAACCGCTGAAAAGGGGGATGAGCTTTCAGTGTTGCCTTCTCTCCTGAGCGGGAGAGTCCCCCACTCCGCCCGACCAGAGCTGCTCTCAGCCAAGAATTCCAAACTCGCAGAGGAACCTGTCCTGCGCACAAAAGTTGTTTTAACACGATGCAGAATTGTCACAGTAATTAGTCCGATCTCCGCTTACTGACTGGCAGTTTTCACAAAAAGGACAGGGGGGCCGAGGGGGCAAGTTCATCTGTCTTCTGCAGGGACTCACTTTGGATGAACAGCTCCTGAGTGTGTGCTTTGGGGGGTGGGGGGCAGGTCTGTTCGTGGGAGGGGCTTATCTCAGTGGCTCAGCCTTTATCTTTTGTTGTTTTTGGGAGTGTGATTCATTACTCTGCCTTGACAGGTAAAGGAATATGTATATGTGTGTATATATATATATATATTTTTTTTTTCCCCCACCTCTGTTGTGCTCTCTTTTAACTTTGATTACTATTACATTTGAGACCAAGCAGACTCCTAATATATATCTATACAAGCAGTGTTTTTTTATTTGTTCATTTGGAAAAGACATAATGGTCTCAGAACCCATTGTATCCCCAACTGGGAACAGTACTGCCTTATCCCATGAGCAGTATGGATTTAAGCTATTTTAAAAATTTCATTACTACTGAGTTGTGTTTAGTTTGACTTGGTTCAGAAGTTCTTATGTGAATTTCTCCCCCCCCCCGAAATAAAAACCTGTATAAAATGAATAATTTTTCTTATAGGGAGCAAGATATGAAATAATGGGGTCTAAAACTCACTTAGGCTAGGTAACGCTTTGCTTACGGAAGGTTCTGGTAATAGTAACAGTACAGTGGTGATAATAGTAGTTTGCTCTAGCAATACAGTTCTGTGTTTGGAAATGCAACTGATCTGCCTATTGTTGTGAGGGGGATGGGCAGCAATTTCATAGGATGGTGTGATTCTTCATCATTTGTTCATTTATGGTCAGTTAAAATGCATCTTCAGATATTGTTGAGACCTTTTGGTGATTGTAGTGTTGTTTATAAAATCAGTCAGCACATAGCGTTTGTTTTCCCAATTGGTAGGAGCCCAAGATTAACAAGTATTACTGGGGAAAAGATAAATTTGGAGAGCCATCTTGGTATTCCTTTTTATTTGGGGCTACGCACTTCTTTGTTGGGGATCTATAGGTCTTCAAGGGGAAAGGCCCAGGAGATACTTTAGTCTTCTGTTGTGGAGGGGTCTGGGTGAACCCAGGGCATACCTTCACCCTTGGGCCCCCGAATAGGTGGTCTTCAGAACTCTCAGTGGCTCTTGGGCACTGGTTGGCTCCCTCTTTGGGGAAGTGTGGATTCCTAGAGTGCGTGCGGGTTGCAAGAGCTGTCCTGAGCTGTCCTGGGACTGATAGCTTAGTCATTGCGAAAGAATGTATAAGGCATCGGGTGGCCCCTGAATTCTCTGCCTGCCACATTTGTTTTCCCCAAAATAGAATTGTGTTTGAGGGTGAGAGCCCAGTTATTCTAACTCTGGCAGGGGGAGCCGGGGGGTGGGGGGCTTGTACCTTTGCAGTCTTGTGGCTTCTCACATCCTCTCTCTCCCAGTCTTTCCCTCTCGCCTACGTGTCGCAATTCTGATGATTTTTGCAGCACACAGTTAATTTTTCTGCAGCATCTTGCTCAGCACACTGGCTTTCTTTATGTCTTAATGGGCGTCCGTCTTTCCTTTTCATGTCATTGATCCTCACTCCTGGCCCCCTCCACCTCCCTCCCTTTTGCTTATTGAATAGGTGCTTTTTTTTTAAACTTGAGATTATTATGATGAGCATCTTATTTATAGCAACAAATAAAAATACACAGGTCTTGATTGAATGCCAAGGCTGCAGTTCAATCTAGGAAGGTTTGTCTGCTATTCATAAACTGCTTAAGATGTTTTCTTGTAGTTTGTGACATAAGCAGAACGCTTTGATTTGGTTTCTTTCTACAGCTCCATTTTCAGTCCGGGAGCACACATTACTCTGCGTACAAAACGATTGAACACCAGATTGCAATTCAGGTAGGACATGCAAGAGATCCTGAAGTTTGATTTGTTAATATGTAGGTCTCTTGTGTCTTTTATCCTCCACCCTTTCCCCAACCGAAGTGATGATAATGATGGTGGTGATGATGATGATGATGGTGGTGGTGGTGGTTGATTCTTTGGGGGAGGTGGGAAGCAAAGAAGAAACAAGGGCAGAAGAAAAGCTGTTAAAATGATTTAAAGGTAGAGAAAGCAGGAGAAACCTACTTTTTTTTGGTCAAGAGCGTCTTGATCAGGCATGATGGGCACACAGACGCCAGTTTGGCTACTGTTTTTTGCTTTGGGAGGGGTCTTAAACTGGGAGTCAAATGAGGTGACAGAATGTGAATGGGAAGAATTAAGGGGGGTTGAGACAGAAGAAGAGGCTGTGTGACAGCCATAGAGTTGTTTCCGGTGGATCAAAATCATGTTAAGTGGTGCTAAGAAAATCACTTTTGACCTGATTGTTCTGAAATGTTGATTTCTCTCGGACTTGTTGATATATGACACTGGAAGTGCTGGGGGGGAAGGCGACGGGTCCCAGCTTCTGCTGAGTGTCCTGTTTCCTGCTCACGTAGTACTTCCATTCTCTTAAATCCAAAGGCTAAACAAATCACGGACTAATATAGACTCAGAGCTGAACTGATGCCAACAGAGTGCAGTAGTGGAGGGAGACCAGACTAATACGATTTTCGTCTGTCTGCCTGGCCCTGGCCAGGATGGACAGACCTCATGGTGTAACTGATGGTGCGAAACTTCTTGAGTCCTTCTGCTTCTGGGTTAACCCTTTGAGGGGAGGTGTTTGAAACTCGTGATGGATTGTTCAAGTCTGGCTCTGGGGTCTTCTCTCCTTGGAAGCTGGTGCCGCTTGGTGAGAGCATTTCCATTCTTCCCTTGCGTGTGCAGATAGATAACTTGTGTGTGCGTATGTGGTCCACAGCCACATCGCATCTTTGTAGCTGTGCCGTTTCAAATCTATAACTGCCTGGAGAAGACTTTCCAGTAGCCCTTTGCTCCAGGTCAGTTGTGCATTATTCCGTCAGTGAAAAGACATGGTTATTTGGTTGGGGCCCTAATATTTTGTACTTGTTTCAAGGTGACAGTAACTTAGTTTAAAAATATTTTGATTCCTTCTGCAGTGGTGCTGCTGATCCATGTGTGTATTTTAGGGGAAAGTGCAGCTCTTTGATAGTGTCCCTCCACCCCTAGAGGTCTCCAAGGCTGCTGTTCTTGCTGGTCCTCTCCCTGGGGGACCGTTCTTCCTTTTGATGAACAGCACAGTGAATTTTGCTCCCAGAAAAGGGTACAGGCTAAGGGCTTGGATGGAGAACAAACCCAAACCCTAACCCTTGGTAAATGGATGTGGAACAGTGTCCTGATGCCTACGACATCTCAGACATCTCAGTGGAGTGCTGGGAAGTCCTGCTGCCCGGGGTGTGGGAATTGTTGAGGTTGAATAGCATCATGACCCTTTATCTTGGTGTGGAAAGGCTGGCTGGGGCCATGTCATTGGGAGACCAGCCGAGACCAAAGCAGCTGTTGTGTCTTTACACCCGTTGCTGAAGCGTCCCTTGTTAGACTGGGCAGTTCATCTTTCTCCAAACCACCTGGCACGGTGTGGGCCATGTGAAGCGCGTTCTCAGGAGGAAGACGGAGTAAATTACAGAGCTCATTGTTTGGAGGACTGAAACCATCACTATTCCTCCATGAACAGGTAGTATTGTTCTTCCTTGCTTCTGTTTGCCGAGGCTTGATGCCCATGTGGGCAAACAGAGACACATTTTATGAGAGATTCAGCACCGCCATGCCTTTGAGTATTCATTCTCCCCCAATCTCTGCTAGACCAGGACAAGGGGAAGCCAAGAGGCATCTAGCTGTGATTGTAGTTTGATCATCAAAGGATAAATAGCAAACCAAAACAAAAGAAGCAAAGGGAAAGAAAGAGGAAACCTCAGACACAATAAAAGTGTCCCTCAGGCATATGGCAGCCAAGTAGCCATGTTGAGGTGGGACAAGAGGATGGCCCTCCTTTGGTGCAGAGCGGAGCGGATGTCTTCCCTATCCCCCATTCTCCACTTAAGGCTTAGATGCAACGTGCTTGTTGGGCAGCATTTTCTTCCCTGGAAATTTAAGACTGTTTAGCCTTAATGCATGCTGTATTTCAATCTGAGCTGAGCTGGTTGCTCTCCTAAGCTATACCCTAAAATAACCTCGAGTAGTATGACACCATGTATCACATGAGATTCCCACTCCTTTCCCTTCCCGTCCCTCCTGTAATCTCAGGACTTGGCCAAGTGCAGCGTTTATATGAATGGCTTCTGAGTGATTCTGTGCAATGGACATGAATTTGAGCAAACTCCAGGAGATAGTGGAGGACAGAGGAGCCTGGCACACCGCAGTCCGTGGGGTAGCAAAGAGTCGGATGTGACACGGTGACCGAACAACAACAGCAGCTACTGAGTGATTCTATAAAAGCGTCATGTTCTTCTAAGAGATATGGACACAATATCAGTTGATGTGTTGGAAGCTTCCTCACTCCTGAGAATCTCCTAGCTCCTCTCAGTTTTGAAAAGACAAGGCAACTCAGAAGCCATATTCATCCTAAATGGTTAACACAAATATAGTTGAAATACAAATTCAAAGACCTTCAAAAAAAAAAAAGACATAGATATTTAATTTTATGGACTTGTAGAGAGTTTTATTGAAGTATAAGTACAGCACAGTGCACAGATTTTTAGTGGAGAGGTGAATGAACTTCCTACTCTTACTTCTGTGATCATCCATGAAACCATCCCCCAACTCAATAGGTAGAATGGGGTGGAATGCTTTTTCCATAAAGGGCCAGACAGTAAATATTTTAGGCTTTGTAGCCCAAACAATCTCTGTGGCAGCCTCTCAACTCTACTATTGTGTGTGAAAGCAGCCAAAAACAATACCGAAGGGAACAGGTGTAGCTGTAGCTGGGTCTCAATAAAGCTTTATTTATAAAAAAGAATGGCCGGACTTGACCCATAGGCTGTAGTTTGCTGGGCCCTGCAAAAGAGTATTACTAAATCCCCTGCAGTCTTGCTTATTCAGTTTCCCCCCACTGCTGACAAAACTTCTTGCTATGGATTAGTTTCGTCTATCACCGTGGATTAGTTTTGCCTGCTTTTTAGCCTCTTAGAAATGGGATTGTGTAGAATACAGTCTCATGTCTGGCTCTACTCAGCATTATATGTGTGTGTTTCATCCCTGTTATTTCCTGTAGAATAGTTTGCTTTTTTTTTATTGTCACTTACTATTCCACGATGCATGTGTCTTTTCTCTGCTTTAGGATATTTGGGTTCCTAATGGATATTTGTTCCTGTGTCCTGCTGTTACGAATATGAGGCCCTAGTTACTTTCTCACCTGCATCTTTCGGAGGACTGTATGTGTTGGGTTCTGTTGTTCAGACTCAAGAGTAGACTGGGAGAGTAATATGTGCTTTGTTTGCACTGCCCTTTTAAGAGAGACTTGAACTCTGGATTTCAAGTGATACTATTTCAAATGCACCAGCATAGTAGTGGTTGGGTATGTGAGTGATGCATAGGAAGGGGAGCAGTAGAAAGATCTAAGTGGGGTCAGAAGCCAGTTTGCCCAAGCTCCAGTGGCCCCAGCTCCTGGGAACTCTTCCCACTGTCTCTGTTACCCTGGAAGAGATGGTATAGGCTGAGTGCAGAGGTGGACCCAGGGGTCCACCTTTCCAGTGTCTCCCAGGGTACCCTGCAGTTTACATGGATGACCGTTTAGGCACTATCTCCTCTGCCTCTCCAAAGAGAGCTCTTCCCACACTCCTTCCAACCCCACAAGCAGTGCTGGGATCGAGGTCAGGACCCACAGAAGACATTTCCCTTGTTTTTCAAAAGGACGACTTCAGAACCAATTAAGCCTTTGTTTTAAGAGTATTTTGGCCAAAGGTTGATGTTTTAACACCAAGTCAGATGTGATTTAGGAAAAAAAACTCCACACGCAGCAAAAACAAACTGTGTAGACCTTTCTTGGTTGTTTTTCTTTTCAGATGTGAAGTGGTTTGTGTGTGTGTGTGTCTGTGTGCATGCACAAAGACAACTAGGAGAGGATCCAGAAGAAATGGACCGTTTTATTTGTTTACACAGCTGAGCGGTGGAAATTCTGCAGTGGGTGTTGCTTTCCCTTTCATCCTCAGGCTTGCAGGCTTCCATCCGAGTTCCACCAGCCCATTCCCTTCTGCTTGGTCATAGAACTCATCTGCCATGATTCAGTATGGCCCGAGGACTCTCCTTTGGAGCCTGGGTGCTTTGTGGAGCCAGCAAGAAAAGGATACAAGTTGGAAAGTGTCCTTGTTCCCTCTTGGTCCTTTAGTCTTGAATGTGAACTTGACACTGAGTCTTAACATTGTTAAGATTCTTGAGGTGCTGTGGCTCAGAGTCCATCTCTTTCCTCCACTACTGGATCGTTGGTGTTTGTGATAAGAATGGTCAGTGAATTATACCAGTGGGTTTGGGCGGGATGTTTGAGAGGGCTTGGCCTTTCCCCAGTTCATGTTTCAGGCGATCATCTCTTGTGTTCGAGGCCCTCACTTGCTCCACAAGTTTCCTGGCCTTTCAGGCTTCTTGAAGATTTGCTATCTTCACTGAGGAGCAAATCTGGGCTAAGAGGAAGAACTCCCAGAAGCAGCTTCAGTTCTTGGTCCAGTTCTTTAGTCCCGTCACCAGACTGGCTGTGAGACTTCATGTCCACTTTCCACAAGGAATGCAGTTTGTATGTGTTTATGTATGTGAAAGAAAGAGAGAGACATATAGACTTAGATGCCATTTCACTAGAGTAATTTGACAAAGCCTCTGGATACCAGTTTAACTCATTCAAAATATTCATTCATTTGCTGTAGTGGTGCATTTTAGCCTAATTGTCTAATTGAATTCCACACCTCAGAAGACTTGTTCATTCATTCAGAAATATTTATTGTGAATTATGTGTGTGCCAGGCCCCCGGGGAGTTCATCAGGGAGCTTCAATTCTAGTGATGATTTGGATACTGACTTATAAGCACCCCACTTGGTCTGAAGATTTGCATTTTTAATCAGGGTTCTGAGTTTCACCTACCAAAGGTTTGGAATTGCTGCCCCAGAGGCTTCTGAATCAGTCAATTGATCACTTATCTGCTGCTCAGTCATTTTCACTTGCCAAGTAAAAATTGACAGCTGGCCAAGTACTTGATGGGTAACTTTTTCTTGTTTTGAGTGAGAAACTAGACTGCTTTTGGGTTCTGATGAGCTTTTGAGGGGATTCCCCCCCCCGATTATTCGAGGAGAACCAGATACTTTTGTATGGCTCATGAAGAGGCATTTCTTTGTTTATGATAGAGTAGCTTGGGCAGTGATGTGCTTGGTCTTAGGGATGAGAGGCAGTAGCAACAGCTGATAGTAATAGCAGCTTCTGCTTATTGAATTCTCCCGACGCGTTGGGTCTGGTGTTAAGTGCTGGATGCGAATTATTTATTGATTCTTCATAATGACATAGAAGGAAACCCAAATGGTGTAGCTACTCTTTACCACCATTATCCCCATTTTGTGAATCAGGATATGGAGACTCAGACACCCGAGATGTTTTGCCCATAGATAGTCAGGAAATTGGATTCAAACCTGGGCAGTCAGACTGGAGAGAGCCTGTACCACACAACCTCGTGCTGACTTCTCTCTGCTCAGAATATAATGCTCAGTAGGCTCTGGAGTTCCTAAAGCAGTGGTGACTTAACTGGCTCTCTGGGCTGTATACAGAGGAACAATCTGAGAGCTGCTCAGAAATACAGAATCCTGGATTTCAACCCCTTTGAGGTCCTCAATCATCACGACTGGTCTCTGTTTCACAGATTTGAGCAAGCATCACCTGGGAAGTGCCAGGTGGGTTTGTTGAGACCCAGATTGTGGCCCCGCCAGAGTTTCAGGTTCTGTAGGTCTAGGTAGGCGGAGAAGGCAATGGCACCCCACTCCAGTACTCTTGCCTGGAAAATCCCATGGACGGAGGAGCCTGGTAGCCTACAGTCCATGGGGTTGCTAAGAGTCGGACACGACTGAGCGACTTCACTTTCACTTTTCCCTTTCATGCACTGGAGAGGGAAATGGCAACCCACTCCAGTTATCTTGCCTGGAGAATCCCAGGGATGGGGGAGCCTGGTGGGCTGCCGTCTATGGGGTCACACAGAGTCAGACACGACTGAAGCGACTTAGCAGCAGCAGCAGCAGCAGCAGGTCTAAGTAGGTCCTGACATTTGCAGCTTTAGCAGATTTTCGGGTAAGATTGATGTCCCTTCTCTGACGACAGCACTTTGAGACCCACTGAGCAAGGGCAGCGTTTCCAACTTAGGATGCACATCACAGTCCCCAGGGAAGCGTTAAAGACAATGCCCCCGTCAAGGGGGATGCCGGAAATTTGTATCCAGGCCCACTCTTTGGGTGATTCTGATGCATGTTGTTACATGAGAACAACTGCTGTAAAATCTCTGTTGGCTTATTTTAGTTTGACTCTTCCTGGGGGAGAAGATACTGCTTGGGTTCAGAGTTGCCAAAAGGAGGTCTGTTCAGTGGTGGGAGTCTTCTCTTTTGAAAGCATTTCTTTACCAGGTAATCTTGGTGATGGTCATTGTCCTTTGAGTTATATTCAGTGCCAGTGAGAGAAGGAGGGACTCTGCTGTTCCTACGCGAGGGCCTATGGGAGCCTGAAGCTGAGGGGCCTGGCAGTCTTAAGTGCTGCTCAGACTTCCCTTGCTGTGAAAAGGCAGATGTGGAATCAGTCGTTCCGGGGTGGGGCCTGGGATTATGCATTTCTGACACACTCCCAAGACAGTGCTCACAGTCCTGGGTCCTAGAGCACTCTTGGAGGGGAGCAAAGGCAGAGTCTACTTTGAAAGACAAGGAAGCGGAGGCACAAAGAGGCGAATTGGTTTGTCCGAGATCCCACCGCTTGGTGGAAACAGGGCTGAGAACAGGAATCCAGGGGTCCAACTTGGCTTAATGTCCGTCTTTCAAGGAGAAGTTATTCTCTTGTCTGAGCCAAGAGCAGTTGTATTACATTGGCCAGATAAAAGAAAACAGTCCAGTTTTTACTTTCTGGTTTTTAACTTCTATCTGTTCTAATTGCATCACTGTATTTGTATGAGTTGAGATATTTGTATCTGTTCATTCTCCACCATATTAAGGCATTTGGGGCCCAGCCTGCATGGCCTCTAAGAGGGCTGATGAGGATACAGAGAGAAGGTCTGTTTGTCTTTGACTAGAGCAGCCAGAAAGAATGGAAACAACGTCCATCAGCCATATGTGTCCCCCTCATGGACCACAGCCAGTAGGTGTAAAGGTCTGGTCTGTGGCAGTCAGCTGGTTGCATTGTCTTAGTAACTTCATTTTATTTTTAAATTTTTGCAGCCCTTTATTTATTTACAATTTTATATTAGAGCATAGTTGATTAACAGTGTTGTATTAGTTTCAGGTGTGCAGCAAAGTGTTCATAATGCATGTATCTATTCTTTTTCAAATTCTTTTTCCATTCAGATTATTGCAGAATATTGAGTGGCGTTCCTTGTGCTATACAGTAGGACCTTGTTGATTATATCTTGAATATAGCAGTGTGTACATGTCAATCCCAAACTCCCAAGCAGTTTGTGGGATCTTAGTTCCCTGAACAGGATTGAACCCGGGGCTCGAGTAGTGAAAGCTCTGAGTCCTAACCATTGGACTGCCAGGGAGTTCCTAGTAACTTCATTTTACAAGTTGCACTTTATAATAGTATTTGCTTTTTTAAAGTCCCTGAAAATCGTGGGGCCGTTTAGCTAAGCACAGACATTTCTAAATGGGTTATGGTTGACATTTGCAGGCTTATCAAGCTTAGCACTTAATTTGTTTCTGGAGTTGGGTTTGGTTGTGTGGTATCACATCCTGGTCAAACTGATAAGTGGCTGCAATTTTTTTTTTTTTTGGAATCATTTCCCTTGGAATCTCAGGATACTCTTCTATTAAACAGAAACGGAAGGCCATTCTTCCTGAAGGTTCTGCCAAAACCTTTGGGGGGTTGGCAGGTTAATATTTTAATGAGTAATACATTGAGACTTTAAAAATATGTAAAGACTAAAAGTAGGCAGAGGTACTATATATTTCTTTGTCTTTGGCATGTTGGAAAATGAAACATGAGAACTGAATATTTGTGGACTCTCTGAACCATCTTCACAAAACTTCAGTGTTTTGAGGTGCCAGCCGGAAAGACACTTGGTCGCATCAGTTTCTACACTGATTGAGGCCCAGGCCGGATATTGACATGTCTTTGTGGGCTGGATGGGATATGATGCCTTAGTGCAGGCTTCTCCACCACAGCACTCTACTGACATTTTGGACTGGATAATTCTTTGTTGCACAGGAGACTGTCGGTGTGCATGCCAGGATGTTTGCTTAGCACTGGCCCAGGCCTCTACTCTCTGCATGCCACTAGCACCCAACAAAAACGCCACGGTCAAAAATGTCGGTAGATCTTGCCAGATGTCCCCCGGGGGCCCAGACTGCACCTGGTTGAGAACCACGGGGCTTAGTTTATCAGCGTAGAGTGAGCACCCTGCCATGCATTAGCTTTGCATGTTAAAGGGACAGGTACAAGTGTGTTCAGCCCATGCTTCTGGAGTCAGATAACCTGGGTTCAGATCCAGTTTTCTGCCAGATCACCATTTCCTAATCTGCAAAATGGGGATGATGCTGTTAATAATAGTGCCTGTTTCCAGAAGGTGGTAGGGAGATGAAGTACCATCAGGTCTGTGATGAGGTGGGCAGGGCAGTGGCACACTGATTGATACATACAAGCAGCTGTTTTTAACTGAGAACTATGTGAAGTACTTGTTTACAGATTTCGAATCTGCCTTATTCCGACATGCATTGTATGTTTTTTATTTCCTGTCAAGAACATCACACATGATAAATTTGATAACGTGGACTATTTTTGCTGGTAACGAAGATTTATGACTCCTGTTGGTTGCTGTTTACATTTCTCTTATGTCACTTGAAAATCCTGCCTTGTCCTTGTAACATTTGACTAGAATATGAGCTTTTCTGAGGTTGTATCTTACTCTCGTTGTCTCCTTATAGCACCGTGCAGGAATGCCTGGGCCATCATAGGTATATAGCAAGGGAGTGAATGTGTTTACATACTGTATACTGTGGGCAGAAAGGGAACAGAGCATATAAGTTTGCATTTTTTTCATAACAGCCTCTTTCAAACACGAGAGGCCAATATGTATATTTTTTAGTACTCAACCAAATAATTTGAGATAGGCCTTCAATCCCTATGTAAACTTGATTTTCTTTCCCAGGTATCTCATGTTTTGATTTCAGTTCTCCTGCAGCACATGAATTTGCACCTTGTCTTAATGACTGTGGCATCGCTCAATGCATAAGCATGGTTGGACTGGTTTATATGTATGTGATTGTCTTCTAATTTTCAAGATGCTTGGAGTTTAGTTAAGTTATTATTGCTATTTTTAATGACAAGTAGTGTTATCCACTGGATTATAACATTTTCTCAGACTTTGACAGTTGTTATGAATTCTTGCAGGGGACTTACAAAAAAAAAAAATCATTAAACAAGCATTTTCCTTCTTGTACATACATGAGCCTGCACGAGCAAAGTCGTTCCTTTCTGTTCCCAAACCTTGTGCCTCCCTGAATTTTGAGGTTCAGATGTGACACTAGAATAATAAAGAACTTTGGTTGACAGTCAGAAATTGTTCAAGGCTTGAAAATGACTGTGTGTGTGGTAGTAGCTCATTCTTGGTCGGGGGAGGTGGGAAGGAGACTAGGGCTTTGGTGAGGCTATCCTGTAGGGAAGATAGTCTTGTGTCAATAGTTTTTAAGTTGATTCAGTAAGCATTGCTGATGATTGAAATTGAAGAATTGTGAAGACAATTCATCTTGAGGAACAGAGAGCAGAGAGTGTGCGTCGGCCTGCTGGGAGCAGACATTGACATACGGGCCGTCATCAAACTAATTGTTGTTTGAATTACCTGTTATGATCCGATGACAAATCTGCCTTGCTCCTGCCACTGGAGCAGAAAATGTAGCTTGAATTGGCGTGATGTTAGCAAGTGTAAACTGTACTTCAACAAGATGGATAAACCCAATTATGGGGCAGACCTGTAGAGAGAAAATCCATTTAAATCTCGTAATGTTAAGCAGAGCTGTGTTTAATTCATTTGGACCAATTTGGGAATGATGTATGAGTGTTGGTGAACATTAGTCAACCGGGGGACCGCTTGGAGGGAAGGGATGTGCGGATGCTGCTGGCCACTTGGGGAGGCAGCTGGGGTGTCTTCTCAGCATCCTGCAGTAATGGCGGGGAAAGGCAGAAATGACAAAACGATGTACTAACTGCCGTCCGCAGAGCAGTGCTGTGTAAATGAACCAATAAGGAAAACATGTGAAGCAGAAATGAGAGGAGGTGTTTTTCCTAAATGCTGCTGACAGTCCAAAATATAAAGGAAATTTGAGGTTCCTCTTCTGTGTTTCCAGCTCCCCGATATCCTTGTGGGTTTTTCCAAGCCTTGTGGTAGGAAGCCTAGAAAATGCTCTTTCTAGTTCCCAGATGATGATTTAAGAGAGAAAAAGGAGAGTGAGAGAGAAAGAGAGGAAAAAGGACAGCTAAGTTTAAATTGATAATCTTGGGGCATTAGATTCTCTACTGGAAAGCAGTTAAGAGGGCATGATTATTCTGAAATGCATATAGGGTTCGTATCTGGAAGAGAGCTTGGAAGGGCTTGTCTATTTAAACTTTTCTATTATTTTAAAATAGCTATTGAGTAGTAACCCAGCTTTGTGTGTCGTGGGTGCTCAGTATCTACTGGTGAGGTATTCACTGAACACTGGTCTTTAAAAAAGTAGATTTCAGAGCTAAAGACTGGTGTTCCCACAACTCAGGCTCATTAGGATCTATAAGGACTTTGTATTCTGGGTTTACCCAGTAGTTTGCATTCCTAGAAATTTTATGATTTATAACTAAAGACTTCTGGTGTTACTCCCTGCCCCCACCCTCCAGCCCCTGTTGGTTTGGTCCAGGGTGTTCTTAGAAGACTCTAGTTAGCTTCCTTTTGTTTTGGGAGGAGTTGGTAAAGCCTCCCATTGAGTCTGTTATTGTTTGGTTTTTCTCTTTTGGTTTTGGGTTTTCTTCTTTCTTTTCTTTTGTGGAGTAGACTGGACTTGGACTCTTGGCTTGTTGAAAGGAGCATTTGAAAGACTGGAGTGTGTAAGGAGCTTGGCAGTGAACCGCCAAGAAATTCATGGTTGTGCACTCCTGCTCCCAGCCCATAAATCTAACCATTGGGAGTGCTGGTGTAAATGAAGGTTAAAGCCCTAGGAGTTTCTTTTTTTTCTGTAATTGGGGTACAGTTCATTGTATGTGGTTGTGGTATATACATTGAGTGTCCATTCCAGGCAATCTTTTTTTCCCAGAGGGAAATTTATTGGGATTTTGCTTCCTTTCTTCAACTCCATTGAAGAACCAATCTCAGGATGATGATAAAAAATTAAGACTTTACCAGTATGGCTCAATACTGAATCTGAATATTCTGAATATTCTAGTTTAGCTGTAGAATTTAGGCAGAACACTTTGAGATAATTTAAACTGTCATCTCCACCAAAACCCACCAGCACAGTGAAGCCGTCAGGTTGACCTACCTGTGGGTAAACCTCCCAATCATTTCAGAATAAGTAATGCAGCTAAATGAATTTGGGAGAAACATCAAGATGGGCTTCTGAATCGGAACGAAGTTTCTTTGCACTGAAAGAAGGAGCATCCTTTGCATTCCGTGAGTTTTATGGGAGCTCTGTCTGCTTTGGCTCGAAAGCACTTTTAAGATTTATACTCCTGAGGGTGGGATATAGACAATGTACACTGGGCAGGCAATGAATCAGGGGGTTTTTGGAAAATAGACTCTTAAAGAAAAGAAAGCATCTACCTGGGTGGGTAGAATGGCCTGTTCATGTTAGGAGTAAGTACTGAGTGGGTAGAATGGCCTGTTTGTGTTGGAGGTAAGTCTTTTCAGGATCCTGAAGGGTTGTTTTCTTGATTAACTTGTCCCTTTCTGAACAGAATGGAGCTGAAATTTGGCAGTCATGTGTGCAAAGGGGCATTTTTCCCATTTTGATTAGATCCTAAGATATAACTATATAGTAAAAGACCTAGGAATTCTTAAAATATGGTACAAAAATGAAATAGTGAGATATCAACTCTTTAGCTTAAAATTATTTTCTGTAGAATTAAAAAATTAACTTATGGTATCAAGTTCTCAATAAGAGATTAATTGATATATGCAATCTATAAGACAATTCAGGAGATGTTTCAGGATTTAGAGAGTTCTTCGTTTGGTTCTTATCCTTCAAATCGAAAGCAAACCTCCCTTCTTCTCTCCTCTTGGTCTCCAGTCACTTAGTTTTTATTTTGGAATCCAGCAGCATTTATTTCTTAATCATTGCTGCAGAAGCCAAGAATTTTCCTGTTAATTAAAAAAAAAAAAAGCAAACCCTCACTGACCCATCGTAGGAAGGCTTTTTTTTTTTTTTTTGGTGAAAGAGAACTTAAAGGAATGTTCTAGAATGCCCCCATGCTCAAAAGGATGTGTTTAGCAAATCACCAATCTGGTTTGTGCACCCGATCTTGTTTTGTGTTGTCTTAAAAAACTTGTCACATTTTCACAGTGGTGAGTGAAAGCAGATGACAAATGTCTCCCCACAGAAAACCTGACATGTGAAGCCATTTGTGTCTGAAGGATTGGCACTCAGGGTCTGATTTCTAGAGGAGAAGGCTTCGGTCACATGGTAGACCCTTTTTCCTTGGAGGGGGTCCCCTGCCCCCCCCCAAAAGGCAACCCCCCCCCCAAAAATGCTGTGCTTCACTCTGGTGGCTTTTCAGTTGGGTTACATTTGCCGGTTTTTCTTCGTCAAAAGATAAATCTGAGAATACTTATCATTTTCCCAGAAGCACGCTACTCCTGCTATGATTTTGTCATTTCAGGAGAGTATAGGAAAAGCACCAAAATGCTCACTGTAGGCTGGGTTGGGTGTCCTACCTCCACAGCTGTGTTTGAAAAAATTGTTTATTTATTTATTTATTTATTTACGATTTGGCTGCGCCGGGTCTTAGTTGCAGCATGTGGGATCTAGTTCCCGGACCAGGGATCGAACCTAGGACCCCTGCATTGGGAGCATGGAGTCCTAACCACTGGACCACCAGGGAGGTTCCTTTTTAAAAATAATAATAATAATAATAATAATAATGAGAGTTATCTAGTGTTTTCTTCCTCTACTCTTATGGGAACTTTTGGCCCAAATGCTTCTCTCCGGGTCCCTGGTTTTGCATAGTGGTTAAAGGAGCCCGACAGTGACTTGCACGTGCCGGGAACGGACGAGCTGACATGTAGAAAGTACACACACAAAACCACATGCCCCATGCAAAGCAGATATGGTTTTGATTTCGACCTCCGTGGTTCTGTTATCGTTGCTCTTTCCGTGAGAGTGGATTTTTATCTTTCGACCGACTTCTGGTTCCCTTCATGGTTTGTGGTTTCCAGTTGCCATCACGGCTTGTCAGCTTGGCTGCTTGGGAACCAGAGGTACCTGGGCTTCTGAGTTGCGGGAGTCTGAGGACAGGAGATGGCCTTCTCCAGGAATATTGAGATTGAAGATCTCGCCTGGAGCCCCGGTGCCCTGGCAAGTGGCTACAGTGCCATTGTTCCTGTTCTGGTCACAGGCTCCCCACCTGGGGCTTCACCTCTCTCTTTTCTGTGTTACTTATGTAATGCCTCTAAGGACTATTTTGGAAGCATCTAGACCAACTTGTGATTGATCTTCCTGTTCTCTGAATTGCCCCCGGTTCCCTTGCTCTCTCCTCTCGTCTCATTTGGCAGGAAATATTTTTTCCTCATTAACGAGTTTCCAGGTCAGACTTTCCCATCACGTATGAACTTTCCTTTATCCCAGCATTTGATTTCCACCCCTTTCTGTTTCTTGATTTTGTTATTTTTACATAAAACCGAAAACTTTTAAATGGGGCAGATGGCTTTGTGGCTCTGTGCCTCAGTTTTTGCATCTGTGGAAAATGGGTTTCATAAGAGGGCTGTGGGTTTTTGTGAGATGCTGTGAGGAGATTTAGTCCAGTGCTTGGTCCATGAGAAAGGTTACGTGGTGTCATTACTGTTAACAGTTGGGTGTCCCGGGAAACCCATCGGCCCCAGGCAAACGGGGACAGTGGGTCACCCTGACCACACTGTTGTTAACACTCTTGCCAAGGTGACAAGTTGGTGATGTATTGTGTCACACACCTTTTTCTGCTCTTTCCTCCCCCCTTGCTGACAAAAGAATCTGGCTCTGAGTGACTTCTCCTGTAAGAGAGTGGGTCGAGTCAGGAAGCCAGAATACCTTTTGAAGAGCCCTAGGGTGGAAGAGTCTGTGTTGTGACATAATTTATCTCCCTGGGGAGGGCAGACAAAAAACCAATCGAGAGACTGGACTTCGAATTATTCAGCTTCTGATGGGCATGAAATTAGTGACAGCAAGACAAGAATTTGTCACCTTTTAGTCATAGGGGCTGCTCTCCTTTGGGCAAATTTCTATTGCTTCGAACTTCATTAAAGAAAATAGATTTTAAAAGGCATCCTTTTGGGGCCTTGAAAGGCAGAGGGGCTGGCTCCTGGCTTGCAAACCCAGTAACACTTCTTTCTTTATAAGGGAGCTTCCTAAGGCCACTGTGGTCAGGCTATTGTTTGTCTGGATTTGTAATAAGCGTGTAACAGCCCCTTCCTCCTGCACTTTGCCTCAAAGAAGAGCGGCCCTGTGGGTTACTGAGGGCAAGAGGCCTAAAGAGCCTGTGATTGGAAGCCAGCTGCTCCGGGGCTCTGGGTGCCAGCACCCATGAGGGAGGCGGGTAGGATCCCTGCAGTTGAGTCCCTGCCCACAACACAGGTCCCCTGGCTGGAACTTTCCTGGGAGGTTCTCCTGGGCACGGAATCTGCTAGTGGATGAGGAACTCAGGTCTGTTCACACTTCTACTTGGACAAAAGTGATACAGTCAGGAGCTCGTCCAGAATGATTTATTCTCAATGGAGGTTAAGAAATGACATTGGTTCTCCTGACTGACTTGACAGCAGCCATTGTTTCTAACACCTCCTGGTTCCGGAAGGTCCAGTTCAAACCTCCCTGGTTTGCAGAAGGTCAAATTGACACACAGGGCTGGGAGACTGGTCTGTTCTCATGGCTCTCTCTCTTGAGCTTTTTCAGAGGCCAAAATGAAAAGAGACAGTGAAATATGAGAAATCAGAAAACAGTCAGTGGACTTTATTTGGCTTTGGGAGGTGTAAAACAATGGATGAGTGTGTTTACACTCTCCGGCCCTCCCACCTCCCTTGAAAAAAAGAAAAGACTTGTATTGAGCAGATTTGTTCATTAGAAAGGTATGGAATTTTTGTTGGTGTTGGCCAGACCTTTGTAGCTGGTCGGTGGCCTTGGGCCGCAGAGGTGCTTGCATTTTCTCCTGCCTCCTTCCTTTGTCGTTGGTAGCATCCTGGCTGATGCTGTAGTGTTTATCCAGAGCAATGCTGGACCTTTTTAATTGGTCAGTGCCCCTAAGTCATGGTTTATTCCATACCTCTCAGAAATGTCTTAATTTACTTCATCTAATAGTTTTGCCTCCTTTCTGTGCCCCCCCCCCAAATTAACACCAATTGCAAAACTCTTTCCCCAGGCAGCACTTGGTGAAGCAAGGCATTTTCCTCTAGGGAGGACTTTGTCTTTGGGCATGGCAGTAGGGAAGAATTAATTAAGGCAGAGGATGCAGCTTCATAATTAGAGTGAGGGGTCCAGGAGCTCAGAACACAGCAAGATTTAAAGACACTGCGTTACCTGGTGGTGCAGAGCTTTCTTCTCTGGGTCTCAGTTTGCTCATCTGTGTAATGCCTCCATAGGATATGCACAGTGGTGGGAAGCTGTGAAAGTGCCTTTTTAACAGGAGTTCAACAATTATCGCTGTAAGAAGAAGGCATTCTAGGATGATGGATGAGGGCTCTGGCACTCAAGTTAGCCACAGCTGGGATCTCAAGTCACACCCCTTTAGTGCATGTAGGGTCTTGGCCAGTTCTGGAACCTCCCTAACCACAGCACTTTTATCTATAAAATAGGAACAAAAGGGATCTCAGGAGATTAAATAGGAAAACAGGCATACAATGGCCAGTGCTGAGTATGGATCTGCAGTGGTTACTTTTACTTACAGGGGATGATGTCTGTCTACCTACCAGGTTCTAACTCTTGCTGAGGTACCAGTTCATTTTGCTACTAATGAAGGTGAGTGGACAGACATCTTGGTTGATTTTCATGCCATCTTTTCTGGTTACATTGTTTCTGCTTCTCAGAAGTATCAAGAGATGAACTGTATTCTCCTTGTCAAGTAGGTATTAAAAAGAGGACTTTGAAATCGGCTTCAGGATCCTTCTATAGCAGGAGACAAATTCATTTTGTTGCTCAGGTTTTAACTTGCATTTTAGTTGTTCCCCTCCCCCCAACCACATACATAAACATATACATTGATTTCTTTCTTTTTTTTCTTGTATTACTACAAGGATCAGTTTCTTCTGGCTTAATTCCAGAAACAACATGCCTGTCTTTTTTCATCGTTGAAGAAAAACAGTCCGAAGGCACCATAATTCCTTAAATTGGATTTCAATTCTTGATCCCCTTATGTTCGGTAAACAGAATGTTCTATGAAACATCATTGTTTAGGAGCAAGAGGCTGGCTAGCCTTGCTTTTTTTTTTTTTTTTCCAGAAGGAAAGGGACTGTTTTGAAGTCTTCTGGGGTGATGCTGTGGTTGGGGTCCCGTCGAGATGAATTCCATCTTCACTTGGGATGCAAGCATGAACCCCTTTCCAAAAAAAGTGCTAGTGAAAGTTGGGAGGGCTGCCTGTCAGTGAGTAGAGCGTAGCTTGGGAAGAAGCCTGCAGTTGTGTGTGTGTGTGTGTATGTGTATGTATTTATGTGCTTGTTAACTCTATTAATGCCATGGGCAGCCGCCACTTGAAAGCCTTGGGTTTCCTATATTCAAATCAAAGGCACCCAGAAGCCAAGATAAAGGGGACAGTATGATCTTCAAAGATGAGGGGATAAAAAAGTAGTAGGGACTATTTTCTGGGTAATTCTGCACCCCCTCCCTTTTTTAAAGAAATATTAAGAGTGTCAGTGGCTTCCTCTCACTTGGCGCAGAGGCTCCTCTGGTCAAGCTGTTGCAGTTTCTGAAGTCAGAGATGGATGACTAGGAGAAAGCCAAAGGGAAATGTCTTGGGCTGGTTCTGAACTCGTGGAAGAGTGAGTCAGCCCAGTGTTTCTCAGGATATTTCTTCTCTCACCTTTCTTCCTTTCTCTGAGCCAGTTTCGCTGTGAGAGTGCAGGCTTGGCACCCACTTACCCAAGAACTGATTAGTTCCTAAAAGAAGCAGTGAGTTGATTGCTTACAGAGATGATGTAAGCTTTGCTCTGGGGTACATCAGCTTGGATTTCTCATGCTTTATCTTATAAAGCCTAAATTAACAGCTGGTTTGGTTTGAGTTCTCCGGGATCTGACTAAGGGATTAGAGTCCATTCTCAAGTGAGTCAATCTAGTTTAATTTATTTCAGGTCTATCAAAAAAGATCAATCAAAGCTCTTTTGAAAGTAAAGCTATAATCGGCCTGCACACTTAGAAGTCACTGTTGTTGCACTTATGTTTCTCTCTGGTGGAGAAGTACTGAGGCTGTGGTTCAGAGGATGTGTCGATAGGGCCTTTTCCATGTCCCTCCCTTTTCCACGTGCCCTCCACTCCCCCACCATGAAGATTTTGAGAAGGTGTCAAGTTCAAGAACTCCACCCAGGTGGGTGCTGCCATGACCTCCTGCTCCCTTTTCTTTGGTGATGCTTGATTCCTGGTTTGGAATAATTGAATTCCTTTGTTGTTGTTCCGTCGTTCAGTTGTGTCCAACTCTTTGCGACCCCATGGACTGCAGCATGCCAGTCTTCCCTGTCCATCACCAACTCCCAGAGCTTACTTAAACTCATGTCCATTGAGTCGGTGATGCCATCCAACCATCTCATCCTCTGTCGTTCCCTTCTCCTCCTGCCCTCAATCTTTCCCAGCATCAGGGTCTTTTCCAATGAGTCGGCTCTTCAGATCAGGTGGCCAAAGTTATGGAGCTTGGGCTTCAGCATCATTCCTTCCAATGAATGTTCAGGGTTGATTTCCTTTAGGATTGACTGGTTTGATCTCTTTGCTGTCCAAGGGACTCTTAGCCTGAACAAATCCAGTCCATTTGATGTCACTGGTGTTGCTTTTGGGCTTTCTCTTGCAGAGATGGGTGGTTGAAGGTATGCTTTGAATTCTTTTTCCAAGATGTCTGCAGTGGGTATGTAAGGCCGAGGTGAAGCGTGCTCAGCTGTGGTTGATCTAGGGTTTTGTGAGCCTCGGGAGCTATAACCCGAGTTGCCCATTTCTTTTGTGTTTCCATTTTGAAAACACGTACTGTCATTTGCTTGTGACTAACAACTCTTCTACACGATACATCAAGAGGATGATCAAGAATAACGAAGTGGTTAAGCGCTTGACTCTAGAGTCAGACAGCCCCACCTCTGAATTCTAGCTTTGCTGTTTAGAGGCTTTGTATGATCTTCAGCTGGTACTTTCCTAAACCTCAGTTTCCCTGCCTGTAAAATAGGCATAGTAAAAACTATTCTTCCAAGGATTATTGTGATAACAGAATGAAATAACATTGTGGCTTTGCCTTTATTTTGGTAAAGAAACACTTCAGGGGAAATAACATGAAGCTGAAGCTCCCCCCATGCCTGCAGCCCTGAATGCATTCAGCAGAAGCAGACTCTTTATTTGGGGTCTGCAGTGTGTCCATTACTCTAGGGCTGCCTGGATGCAATGACGTAGCCCCTGCTTTGTAGGGCTGCACAGTCTTTCAGGAGAAGAAAGTGCTTAGTGGAGTAGAGTGTCTGGAACTGTGACTCCCTGTCTTCAGTGCCACTCACTTTGGTCCAGGGGTTTGCTTTTGTCTGTCTTCCATTTGACTGAATGAAAACAGTGTGGGTCTCTTTCTGTCTGCCTTCTGCTCATGGTTCCTGTAAGTCACTCACCCTTCTATTTTTCTTAACTTCCCCCTGACCCGCTAGGTTTGAACGTTTGCCTTATCACTGGTACAGATGTGAGTCCTGCCTCAGTTTTTCTATCTATGAAACGAGATGGCTGTGTGATAAGGGTAGGATAAATACCTCCCATGTTTGAGGTGTTCTCTCGTGTATGGGAACTGAGGCTTTGTTCACTCGGCAGTCATCACTGCAAGAAGAACTTGAATATGAGCAGCAAACAGAGAAGAGAATAGATGCTGTTTGTTGACCTTTTGCTGTGTGTTGGTTTGTAGAACATGCCATATAATTTTAAACTGAATGCTCACGGCAACTTTGTGCATCATCCCCATTTTACAGATGAGAAAACTGAAGAAAGTTAGGGGACTTTCCCCCAAATACATGGCTAGTAAATGACCAAACTGTCATTTGCATCAGGGCCTGGCTGGAGGCTGTGTAGTTGCTACTTTGACATGGAAACGGAAGGCTGCTGCTGGGAATATGGTTGGGTTCCTCTTTGGAAATGTGGACCTTGGGGGTGAATTGGAATCCTTTTGCAAGTGAGTAATTGGATGTGGGTTGCCCATATCTGCCTCTAAAACAAAAACCTCTTTTCCCCTCCAAGGTCCAGTGTAGATCTAAGGCTGGGCTGAATTTCTCTGTTTGGTGTGCGTGGTTGAGGCCTTGCTTGTGGGCCCGTGGATACCTTACGAGTCTGCGTGTGCCTGACCCTGGTGATGATGAGCACCCTCAGGTGTGGGTCTCCTGTGAAACCCCTCTTTTCCTGTGTCTGCTTCTGGGGTTAACCATTAAGAAAACATAGCCAGAGCACTTTGGAAAGTCACACGCTGGGTTTCTCCTGTGTCCTAGAATCTGTCTTAATTCATGTCCCCCTTTGCTTTTGCTTTGAGAGGAAAGGAAAAAAAAAAATTGATAGTCAATGCTAATAATTGTGGCATGTAATGTAATTGGAAGTGTTTCATTGACATGCTCATGAGAGTTTCCAGCTCATCTTCGGCTTGGATGTAGCACTAGACTTGCCTTGAGTGTCTTGTACAAGCCTTTGAAGCAGGTAGACCATATTATAAATAGGCGCGTTGCTATGGTGAGGATGGCAGTCCTTGCTTGCTGTGGGTAACCTTTTCTACCTTCTCGGACACTTTTAAAACAGCAGCATGATAGCATTTCATCTAATTTGGACTGAGGTGGGGGTAGATGAATAAGTGAGACTGAGGTCTAAACACTTTTTTTTTTTTGAAAATGATGTTTTGGGGGTTTCAGCTCACCTAGCGCTATGGAATATTTTGTAGATCGGGCTTTCTCATGATTTATTTAGAAATATGTTTTCTAATGGATGGGGTGAGGGGATGGTGGTAGGTAGGGGGCTGGGCTTTCTTCTCTTTCCCCCTCCTTCCTTCCCCAAGCATTTCTGCGAATTTGTTGGCTTTGATGCCCAGCAGCTCGTACAGTGAAATGAAAGTACAGGTTGGCATGATGTAGGAATGATTATTCTGAGTAGTGTGTTTCCATTACTGTTAATAATATAAAGACAATTGCCTGCCTCTCAGGACTCTTGCACGTGGCCCACAGATAGTTATTTCTCCACAGAGTCGGACATACAGCAATGGGGGCTGGAGTGTTTTATTAGTGACTGTCCTGCAGATCCCCAGGGCAACAGAAATTAGACAGATTTATTTTTTATTTTTCCCCATTGCTTGAAGGATAACTTTTAATTATAGCCAGTAAATATCAGAGCATTTTCAGGTTGGTAAAATTTATTTCCCTTCCCCCAGCCATACTTCTTAATTCCTTAAATTTGGGAGCAGGTGCACAATGTCAGATCCGAAAGGATGTTAAAAATTAACTTGACAGGTGCTTCTAGTTCTTTCACATTTTCAAATGTGTTTCTCACTTTTAAAATGGGAGTAGTGCTTCCTTACTCATCCAGTGGGAAATTTAAAGCACCAAAAGGGATGTTTGGTTGAAGCCCTCTGGGGAGAAGTGATGTTAGGCAGGCATTTAAATGTGAGACCGTTCTGTGTCTTTTGGTCACAGTCTGAATCCTCTATTTTTATAGCTCAAAGCTGCCTCTCGCCTTCTTGGAAGCCCCATCAAGGTGGGCATTCCTGTGGCCTTCCTCAGGAACCTTCAGGTACCGAATCTCTCCTGGCCGGGCAAAGGGGCCCAGAGCTGTGGCTTTTCTCAGCACCTCTGGGGCCTCAGTTTCCCTCTCTGGGAAGTGGGGGTGTGACAGAGATCTTATTAGTGCAGTACCCATCCTGCATCCAGGATGAGACTGTAGCCCCAGGCGCCTGAGGGGTTCAGAAAGCAGGGACCCCTCTTCCAGGTAGGAAAAGCCACGGGGGAGTGTCTCCCATTGCCCAGAGGGCTCAGGGTGCGACCCCTCAGCCGGGATGGTCCTCTTTGCCAGCCTGGGCCACCTGGCACCTTGGGCAGAGATCTTCCTGGGGAAGGCAGCAGGGGCTTTGGGAGGAGAACTCTGGCTTGCTGTGATCACCCACCCCAGGCCAGTGAGCCTGTGGCTTCTGCCTCTGGTTCCCCAGGAGACCTCGCCTGGGTCAGGAAGGAGGACAGAGGTGGTTGCTGGGGCCACTGAGGAGATGAAATGCCAGGGGGGCCAGCATCGTGCCGAAAGCCGGGCAGTGTGTAGACCTCAGGATGGACTGGCCTATGTGTGTATTTAGAAGTATTTCTAGAGGGTAACCTCACTGGCTAGAATGCGTGTCTGAACAAGAGCCCCGTTGTTCATCCAAGCCCTGTTGCACTGGCAGGATGCGGGCAGCGAGGCCTGGGGAGGGGCGGGCCCTGATTCCCTCTAGGATGCCCCATGCCAAGCCCAGGAGAGCGCTGCCCATCTGTCCCCTCGGGTGGTGGGATTGGGCAACCTGGCGAGCAGACAATGCACGTCGGTGGCATAGATTCCATTCCACACACCACCCTCGCCTCCTCTCCCCAGCCCTGGGAGGGAGGCATGCCCTCCGGGAGACACCCAAGCCCAACAATGAGACTTTTGTGGGAACTGGAGGTGAGAATGAGTGGGCGTTGGGATTCCTGGGTTTGAGTTCCAGCTCACTGCCAATTGCCTGGGCGCTGGGCTAACATTTCTGGAATCAAAAAGAAGTGCAGCCTGCCCAGCGAGGCCTCCTGAGCTAGACCTTTCTGGGTGCTACGCTTGCATTGTCTCCGCCGAGGGCTTGGAGCTCCCGAGAGGAGAGGGATTCGTGGGACATGGGATGGGAGGTGGTTAGAGCATCCTGTGGAAGGCTCCAGGCTCTGCCCTTCCCCCGCTCCCCAGGCCTCTCCTGAAGTAATCTGCATTGATCCTTCTCTGAGATTCTGGAATGAAATGTTAGGTCATTATGCTTCAGGCTTTTGTGATCAGAGAACTCTTACCTTGTTGAAAATTGAGATTTCTTGTGTGTCCTCTTTCTACCCCATTTACTGATCAGAATCTCTGAAGGCAGGACCTAGGAGTGTGTCTTTAGTAATAACATGCTTGTAAAGATGCTTTCTGCCGTGGGCTGCCTCCTGGTCCCCGCCCTGCATTGGGCCAGTAGGTCTCCTGAGATATATATATATTTACAGTCCATATGATTCTCTTACTTAAAGTGTACAATTTGATGATTTGGGGTATATTTACAGAGTGGTGTAACCATCTACATTATCTTGTCCCAGAAGGTTTTTATCACATACCCAAAAAGGAACCCCATACCCATTAACAGTCAATCCTCATTTCCCCCTCCCCTAGCAACGACCCCTGTGGATTTACCCAATTCTTGACATTACATATAACAGAATCATAAAATATATAGCTTAGCATCCTGTTTTCAGGATTCCTCCATCTTTTAGCGTATATCAGTTTTTCATGCCTTTTTGGGGCCAAATAGTATTCCATTGTATGGATATACACCACATTTTCTTTATCCATTCATTGGTTTCTGTATGGATGTATGTTTTCCTTTCTCCTAGGTATATACCTATGAGTAGAATTGCTGAATTTTATGCTATTAGTAGCTCTACGTTTAACTCTTTTAGGAAGAGCCAAATTTCTCAGACTTTGGATTCTGTGATGTGCCCTGTTGTGTTGGGCACTACGTGACTTTTCTTTGCCAGAGACAATATAAAGATTGCCTGTAAAGAAAACAGGTCACGTTAAATACGCCCCCCTCCAACCCCGCCTCTCGCCCACCCTAGGCATTGGTTTACTTGGATGGTTACCATCAGTTACCCTCCTGTAACCCAGGGGGGTTTTGACCCCAGCTGCATGATACAGTCACCTGGAAGCTTCTAGAAAATAAAAGCTTCATCTCCAGATCAGTTAAATCAGAATCTCTAGCTACTGGAGTTTCGACCTGAGTTTTCACAAGTCAGTATTGCATCTTTTTCTCCTTTCTCCCAAGGGTGAGAAGAAAAGGCAGAGAAGGAGTTGTTGGTGCTGAGTAGAAAGACTCTAGGAAGATCCCAACACCCTCAGGTGTAAATGGGAACGGGGGACTTGGGCAGGGAACTGGGAAGAACTTGTGAGAGGTGACCTGTGGCTGGGATGGGGGAGGGGAATCTCTTAACCTCTGTACAGTTTGGCTGTAATTATTTTTGAGTTGAAGCACATACTTACCCATAGAGAGGGCTGCTGAGAGAGTCGTTGCTTCCTTGACAGTGGCTGGACTTGGTTGTTGCGAGGTGGTCTTTCTGTCTCAGTCTGGGGCAGGGGGGGCAGGCACCAGGCGACCACCCCGTCTCCTGCAGGGGTGGGGCTGATGAGAAATGGAGAGCTGCCAGCAGTGCTGGGTTTTACTGTGGTGGCCTTGGGCATGTCACCACATGCTGGGAGCTCAGAGGGAGGGACAGCTCTCGGAGGACCTTTCACCTGGGCTACTCTGGATCAGGTCATCTTCGCCTAAGCCTACCGCTGCCGGCTGTTTTGGTGAAATTGGTATAAATGTCACTCGCTCTGCACTTGCCTCTCTGAAGCTTCCTCCCAGGGGTCCTCGCCTCCCTTAGGACTGCCCCTTGGTTTCCCTCTGTATAGTGATCACTCACTGGCTGGCATCTTCCTTTACCTGAGTTGTCCCTTCCCCACCTGGAGGTTCACACCAGGGGGACAGGAAGCGTCAGTTCATTGCTTTGTCCTCATTGTCTGGGGGCTCCAGAAATATCCTGAGTAACTGAGTTATTGAGTCTTTACCTGAAGTATCCAGTGACTGTGGGGATGTAGCTTTGAGCTACCTCTGGGAGCTAAGACCCTTTTTCTTTTATTTAATAAATTATATTCAAGAAGAAATAATAATGGTCAACTTTTTTTTTAAACACCAGATAAGCCCACTTTATTGTTTATTATAAAAATATGACAATCAGGAGTTTTTGTAGTACACTTTTTCTGGGGCATACATAAATAGAAAAAGTTTGTACCACATAAAAGGCATTATCAGGTTGAACTAGGAAACTGGAAGTGGGTTGGCAGTTGTTTAAGGGGGTTAAAAAATAACATTTATTTAAATACCATATCATTTTCTGATACTTTATAAATATTAGTCTGGTCAAAAAATTTGTTCCGATTATGGAACAATCCAACCCAATAAATAACGGTCAATGTTTATTGAAAAACTTGTGTCCTGCATGTGGTTAAGGACTTTATTATCTTTGTTATACCTATCACAGTCCCTCAAGGTTGGTGGCCATGGACAGCATCCCAGTTTATAGGGTGAGGAACAGGTCAGTAGGAAGTACAGCCTAGATTAGGGCCCTGATCCCACTCTAGAGCCCTTAGATCTCTGTTGCCTCCAGGGAGGGAATTAACAAATAAAAAGAATCCTGTGCATTGAAAAAAAAGATACTTGGGGAGGAGGAGGATGGTAACCAAAATGATTTGTGTTTCCTGTTGAAGGTATTTGTTAGGGCACCAGTTAAAAACTCTGCCTTCAGGGATACCCAAGGTGATGCGAAATTGGTTTTTGCCTAAAAGCCAGAAAAGCGGTAATGTGCTGGTCCACGTGCCTAGGATACTGACGCTGGCCACTCAGTGGAGAGAGCTGAGTATGAGCCTGGCCCCTCTTCCCTCCCCGCTCCCCCCCAGGATCCAGAAGGTTGTCCTCATTGTCAACCATCACCCAAGACCCGGGCTTCCTGAGCGTTGAGTGACAGCCACAGGAAGCAGTTAGCCCAAACCTCAGTGAGGCCCTTGGCGGGGGCTGGAGTACTCACCAGTGATCCTTATCCAGCAAGGCCAGAGGCCACGGTTGCCTACCTTTCCTTCCTCAGCTGGCTTCTGCAGGGCATGGGGCTCTCTGGCCACCAGCACTTAGCACGTGGGAAGCCAGCAGGCTGATACAGGGTGTCCAGTGTGCCAGGTTAGGGCCTTCTAGCAGAAAGGGGCCAGACAGACAGTTTCATTTACCTCCTTGTTTTCAGATCAGGAACTGAGAGGGAGATGAACATCATAGCTCCTCAGTGGCGGAGCTATAGCTAGAGCCCAGGGTTCTAGAGGGGAAACTTCTGCAGGTTTGGGGTACTTCGCAAGGGCCTTCTGTCTTCTGAGACCCTGTGTTCCTCAGAGGTTAGAATTTAGTTTGGGGAAAGATAAAACTCAAGAGGTGGGGTTCCTGCTCTGCTGTGATTGTGGGTGGTGATGAAGCTGGTGGTGCAGAGCTGGGCTGAAATCCAAGTGGTTCTAAGGAGTTTAGCGAGACCCCTGCTCAGGTATCCTTTTCCTCAAAAAATAACAAAGCAATGAAGTTTCTGAAGAGATCTTGAAGTCTGTTTGCTGTGGGCTTTGTAGTCATTACCTGGTGAGTTGGGTATTAATAATTTCCTCCCTACTGCGCACTACTGGGTAAGTGACTCAGCCTTGGCAGCTAGACGTCTGTGAGAATCGCCTGCAGCTGGTAGAGCATTTCTGAACTTGGAGGGGACCTCAGTCTAACGGGGTAGGTTGGCTTACACAGACCACAGGTCCGTCAGCATCTGAAACTTCCCTGGTGGTTGAGTGGTTAAGACGCTGATCTTCCACTACAGGGGCACAGGTTTGATCCCTGGTTGGGGAACAAAGATCCTGCATGCCGCATAGTGTGTCCAAAAAGTAATAAAAATTATTATATATATATATACACACACACACACATATATATATGAAAAGTGAAAGTGTTTTGCTCAGTTGTATCTGACTCTTTGCAACCCTGTGGACTGTAGCCTGCTGGGCTCCTCTGTCCATGGAATTCTCCAGGCAAGAATACTGGAGTGGGTTGCCATACCTTTTTTCAGGAGATCTTCCTGACACAGGGATCAAACTCAGGTCATTTGCATTGCAGGCAGATTCTTCACTGTCTGAGACACCAGGGAAGCCCCTATATATAAGCAGTGGAGAAATTATGGTTTGTCTTGGTTTGAGTTGTGATGTTTTGTTTTGAAACTTTAACATGAAGGGAGGATGGGAGGGGTGTTTTGTTCATCTGCAGGGCAACCAGATGAAAGCTGAGAGGTACTAGGCCTGAGGTACCCCACCATGGCTTCCCTGGTGGCTCAGCTGGTAAAGAATCCACCTGCAATGTGGGGGACCTGGGTTCGATCCCTGGGTTGGGAAGATCCCCTGGAGAGGGGAATGGCTATGCACTCCAGTATTCTTGCCTGGAGAATCCCCATGGACGGAGGAGCCTAGCAGGCTGCAGTCCATGGAGTTGCAAAGAGTCAGACACAACCAAGTACACACTAGGCCTGAGGGGTTCATTGTGAGATCCTTGGGGAGATGATGATGATGATGCCATTGGTTGATAACCACATGGCCATCCCCCAGAGGCTGAAAAGGAGGAAGAGGCTCATGGGCCTCACTGGGAAGGGCCTTGTTGAGCTGCTGCCTTCCGGGAAAGGATTGACCCCCTACCCCCACCAGGGAGGAGGCCAGGGACCAGAGAGGACCAGCCCACCAAGTAATTGCACCTTCAGAGGGCCTCGTGGTCTCATCCACTCTGTCCTGCCTGTTGGGATTGCCTTCTCAGACCCGGGGTCAAGCTCAACGAGATTCTGTGTTGGTTTCTTTTCCTGTGGAGCTGGGGTGTTAGACTGAGTCCCAGTCCCTTAGCTCATGTGTGCTCTTGGAGGCGAGCATTGTCCTCTTTGAGCAGTTTTATCAGCGACCCAGCATTGTAAGCTAATCAGTCATACCTGGCCTCCTTCCGCATGGACTTTATTCTGCTGTGTTTCTGGTTTCCAGTGTGTTATGTTTATGGAGGAGACGGTTAATCAGCTGCCTTGACAATTAAAAGAAAAAGGAGCAGGGAGGGATATTCTGAGGATATTCTTGATTTATTCTAGAAGATGTGAGAGAGGGGTGGGGACTGAGGGGAGGGGAGGAGTCCCTGGTCGTGGGAATGGCCCTGGCCCAGGCCACCATAGCCTAAGTTCTGTTCATGCTTATTCACTTTCTGGTTGTACAAACCAGCCTTCTGGATTTATATTTTTTTATTTGTAAATTAAGTTGGACTAAAACAAAATACTCCTTAGTTTTTCATATACGAAGACCAAACCCCCCTATTTTTTTAAGGTAAATTTTCTTGGAGGGTAGCATTCATGAAAGGAAAAGGGGGAGTAAAGCTATATGGAGCAGGGGAGATGCCAGAGGGCAATGCTGATAGGAGAAAGTGTTTGCCAGCCCAGGGGGCGAGAAGACCCATTTTTTTTTTTTCTTTTTTTCTTTGACTGTGCCAGGTCTTAGTTTTGCAATATGGGATCTAGTTTCCTGACCAGGAATCGAACCCCCTGCATTGGGAGCACAGAGTCTTAGCTACTGGACCACCAGGGAAGTCCTGAGAAGACCCATTTTTAAGTGGTGAAAATTACACAGACCCTCCTCCCTTCATCAGACCTTAACACAGCCCTCCGTCACTGAGTGGTTACCGAGCTAAGCACCTGATAGACATTTTGCAGTTCCATCACTGTGTGAGGCACACGCCTTTTCCAACTGAGCAAACACGGGCACAGGAAAGGCAAGTAACTTGCTCAGAGTCACACAGAAAGGAAGGGCTTAGAAGCCCGAGCACTTAGTTGCTGCATCTCCTTTCGTTAATATTCATATCTGCTCTGTATTTGCTGACGGGGAACCGTACGCTGTGACCACAGGCTCTTAAGAATTTGGTTAATGCCTTTGCATGGCCTCATAAGTTTGTTAGACATCACCGCATGAACATCGAATGAAGAGGCAGGTTCAGTAGAGTGAGAGGTTCTTTCCGTGTCCGCTCCACCCGTCTAGCTTGGGGATGAATGCGGGGCCCTGGGAAGTGATGCTGGCTCCCCATGCTTTCCCTGTTTGCGTGGGGCTTTCTAGCTGATGGGGTTCTCTGCTGCAGGACGACTCTGTCCATCCAGACCTGTGTAACCGGCTAATGGAAATGGTCTTGGGTCATCGTGTCTGTGTTCCGTGTGGCTGGATAGGCAGTCGGTCCCTGACCTGAGGGCAACACCCGAGGGAGTCTCCATGGGGCGGGGTCAGGAGCCCTGTTATTACATAACAGCCCCTTGGCTTAGCTTGGTGCCTTCCTCCTGGGAAGCTATCTGTGTTCTGCAGATGCCCTCTTGGTTTGTTTTCAGGGAGGAGATGGGGAAGCTGCCCAAGACTTGAGTTCCTCTATGAGGGATTTGAATACAGGTCAGTGGGGTTGCTGGGTCAGTCTATCCTGGTCTGGATACAAAACTGAACACCCTGACGTTTCAGTTATTTGTCCCATAGGTGTAAGGCCTGTGTTAGAAAACTGTCCTGGTCCGAGGACTTCCCTGTTGGTAGAACTTAGTGCTGGGAATTCTCTGGTGAATACAGTGGTTAGGATTTTACGCTTTCATTGCTGGGGGGTGTGGGTTCAATCCCTGGTCAGGGAACTAAGATCCCACAGGGTGTGTGGTGTGGCCAAAAAAATAAAAGGAAGAGAACTTGGTGCTACTGTTCAATTTTGGGCTTCCCTGGTGGCTCAGATGGTAAAGAATCTTCTTGGAATGCCGGAGACCTGGGTTTGATCCCTGGATCGGGAAGATCCCCTGGAGAAGGGAATGACTACCCAATCCAGTATTTTTGCCTGGGAAATGCCATGAACTCAGGGGCCTGCCATGGGGTTGCAGAGAGTCAGATACGACTAAAGTGACTACCGCTTTCACTTTCAATGGGTGTTGGCTATGGAGCTCAGGAACCGTGTGGATCCTTGGAAATGCCAAAGAACTTGTTGTTTTGACCACTCTTGTCTATAAATACCTTTGTATTGTGTTGAAACAAAAAGGTTGTGCAGGCTGGAATGAGGAGAGCTGGACTGAATCTTGGATGCCTTGATGTACCTCCCTAGGACCTGTTTTCTCTTTTGTAAGATGAAATGGGGAGTGGGCTGTCTTCATAAATGTCCTCTAGCATGGGACCCCAGGAGTTTCCTCCAAAAGGTCTGGGGCTGAGTACTTCTCAGGGAGTCTGCATGAGCGGTCACCTCTTGGAGAATTCAGATGCTCATTTAGAGGTCCGAGAAGTCCTGCATAAAAGAGAATCCAGATAGCTCTTTGTTGGCCTGAGCAGTGCCCCCTGGGAACTGTGGGATTAGGTGATGCTTGAGCAGTCTCCCAGGGCTAAGATGAATCTCACTCCCTTTCTTTAATCCATCTGACATGGGTCACAGGCATGTCCGCTGGGTCAAGGGATGGTCCCCATCTTGGGCCAGCAGGCTGTGAGAGAAGGAGCTTACATTACTAGTGCTTCTCTAACTCATCACCCAGGAAACCAAGCTCTGGAGGGAAGAGGACAAATTAAGACCCACTGGGACTGGGGCTTGAGACCCTTGGCAAATAGAAGTATGCAGTTGAATAACAGGGGCTTCCCAGATGGCGCTAGTGGTAAAGAACCCGCCTGCTAATGCAGGAGACGCAGGATTGATCTCTAGGTCGGAAAGATCCCCTGGAGAAGGGAATGGCAACCCCCTCCAGTATTCTTGCCTGGAGAATCCCATGGATGGAGGAGCCTGGCCGCTTACGGTCCATGGGGATCACAGAGTCAGACACGACAGAGCACTGACTGAACTGAATAATTGTCAGAAAGTTGGCCGTGGTCTGGCCAGTCTCTTCAAAGGTGTGCAGTCTTCAGGCCCAGAGAGGCTGTGTGACCTGCCTACGAGCTGCAGTTCACTGACAATGGCTCAGGTTTAACGAATCACTCAGAGCAAGACATCAGAGCTGTTTAATCTGACAAATGGTGTTGGGATGATGTCTTTCCTGGACGGTGTAAGCAGCGCTGTTTGCTTAGGATGGCTTTTGGCAGTGCTGTTGTTGTCCCAGCACTGGCAAACTATCTCTTGGGCCTGGAGGGGAGGGCCAGAGATCGTGCCTCTGGTAGAAGGCTCTGAGTACACAAGCACACCACGTGGTCCCCTGGGTGTGCCCACGCGAGCCATGGCGGAAGATTTGCTTCACTGCCTTCGGTTGGACAGACACTTTTCTTTTTCTGTTTCGGGGTATTTGATGTGGTTGGGTCATGTTTCTCCTCCTCCAAATTCCCTGTTCGTGCTCCACCCTCCACTCCCCAGCCCTCCAGTCGCACCAGCCAGCTACAGCCTCCTCTTCTCTTTTAACTGTGTGCAAACTGGGTTTTGACAAACATGATGAACTGGGTATTTTTGGAAGGCTCCAGAGGGCAGGCCTGGAGTCAGGAATGCTTCCTGCAACCCCTGCATCCAGTGGGCGGGCCTCTGTCACCCTGCCCTGGGGTGGGGATGTGCCTGCTGGGGGAGGCCAGGGGAGCCAGGGAGGGTTGGAGAACTCCAAGCTTTCCCAGACCTTCGGAAGGCTCCTAGGAAAGCAGAGCCTGAAACTTTTATCATCACGACTACAGGTGAAAGACTTTCATTTGGCTGTGCTGGTCCAACAAAGACTATTTTATTTATGTGTTTCCAAGCCCTTAAAAATTCTTTTAGGGCACATCAGTAGGGAGTTAATAGAAACTTGGAACTGAGAAAAATGCCTGCAGGGTACGCAGAACCCCAGCCAGCCAGCTGTGAGTTGTGTGTTGTTAGCTGGTAGGTTGGTGCTCAGAGAAGTGGCTGGCTGGACGAGGTAGTGAGCCATGGACTGTTTTTCTCCATCACCTTACTTTTCAATGATTAAGTCATTTTTTTTTTTTTTTTCTTCTTGTGGCGCAAAGGGAGCACTCCTCTAAACTTTTCTGTGGGTTTGTTAACACCGAAGGGTCCTCTAACATTTCTGGTTTGTGCCACAAAGAAAGCTTGGAGGGGAATGGCTGCCCTCTCCCTGCTTCCCAGTGAACCGTATCGCATTTGAAGATACTTGTTGTTAGTAAGAAGGGTGTTTCTGTTGTTTTCCTGAGTGTTGAGTTTAAAGCTAAACAGAAGAGATGTGAGTCTCAGCCAGGCATCACTAAGATAGTCTGTTTTCCCCCAAAGTAATGTCCTAAAGAATTAAAAATCCTTTGAACACTCATTGTTTCTATTTATCAGTATAGACGGAGATGCTTTGGGGTCCAAGTCCAGCTGCTTAGGAGATCGATGGTTGGCTTTCTCTGGGCCTCACATTTTCTCCATCTGTAAAATGGCCCACTAATTTCTGCCACCCTGGATAGATTGAGGGCAGGAGGAGAAGGGAGTGACAGAGGATGACGTGGTTGGATGGCATCACCAACTCAATGGACTTGAGTTTGAGCAAACTCTGGGAGTTGGTGATGGACAGAGAGGCCTGGCGTGCTGCAGTCCATGGGGTCACAGAGTCGGACACGACTGAGTGACTAAACAACACCACCACCCTGGATGAGGGTGAGAATTCAATGGGCTGGCAGCTTCTACCCCTCAGCCCCTGTTCTCAGGAAGATAAAGCTGTGGCTTGTGAAATCTATGGATCATGTTCAACCTTATATGAACCCCCAGGGAGACTATCAAGGTGGCTTGACAAAACTTCAGACCCAGGAGTTTTGGGTTCAGCAAGCTGATCCTTGAGTGCGTGATGTGCGCTGGACGAACTGGCCACCAAGGAAGCTGGCTGGGAGCTCAGCTTCTCTGAAGTTCCTTGGGGCTGCCTGGTCCAACTTGTTTAGCTGAATGATTTTCAAATGGAGATGATCTTGCACCCCAGGGGGCATTTGGCGATGTCTGGCTATATTGAGGACTGCGGTTCCTTGGGAGGTGCTACTGGTATCTAGTGGGCAGAGGCCAGGCGTGTTGCTGAACCTTCTGCAGTGCACAGGATGGATCTCCCGCAAGACAAAGAGCCATCCAGCCCAGGGTGTCAGTAGTGCGGAGGGTGAGACTCCCTGGTTGAGTGTCTGCTGTGAGTGAGCATGTGTGCGTGTTTGTACATTTGAGAAGGGAGACCCACACGTGCTGCCTGCTCGCAGTGGTCACTCTGGAGGGGACGGTGCTCATCCGCTCCCCAGTCCGGGGGTTGGTTATGGAAACATCATGATGGAGGCCGGCCTGTGAAGAGCCCTGAGATCCAATGGGAGAAAGAATCTAATTTGATTTATTTTGTGGTTCTATTCAATTGTCTTCACCTCTATTTTGAGACTTTCTCAATTACAGTAAAACACACAAGAAGAGAAAAACCACATTATCCCTCCACTTTGTCTTGGAAGATGGCCTAGTGAAGGAGTCAGAGTTCCCCACCTCTTCAGATGTAACTGCTGTAACACTGTGATATGCCTATAAATTTTGCCCATCTCTGAATTACATCACAGGGCCTTTGTACATGTATTTGTGTATATATGTATTTTTATGTATTATAATATATATCATATACATATATGCATATATGTATTCTTATGTATGAGAATATATATATAATATACATATGAATGGATTTTTACTCATACATATATATGAATAATTATAGAAAGAAATTAATTTTTTGCATCTTGAGTCATCAGAGACTTATGTAATGACCAGAGGCAGCCCTGATTATGTATATGAGCAAAGTGTTTTGTGAACAATGTCTCCTTTGTGTAACACACAAAACAAGCTTTTCTTCAGCATTGGACATGCAAGTTGGCCTTCTCCAATGAGGGCCTCTCTTTACTCCTCCTACCTTTGAGCAAACATTATTTATTGTGGCTGATATGTGATCAGGTCTTGATTTGGGGTTCTTTTTGATGCTCTTTCTTTGTGGGATCTCACCCACGTGCCCCTGGAGACCCTCTGACTGCCAGAACCTTTGTTTGCCAACCACCCATGTGGTGCCAGCAGCATCTGCTTTGTGGCCAGCGGTCCCCAGAGTCCCAGTGTAGCCTGGGGATGGTCTCCGTGATTGGACCTGGCTGCCTCCTGGAGTCACTTTTGGGCTTAGAAATAATGGCTGTGCTCTCCTCCCCCTCCCCTCTCCTCCCTGACCCCCTTTCCCAGTCATTTTGATCTTTGTTTCTAGTAACTTACCAAATGTGTTATGGAAGAGCTGGGGGAGAGGGAAGGGAGCTTGTCTAAGATAACCTACCTTGTGCCAGCCCCGGAGTTTGGTTACAGTCGCTTCTCCAACTCTCTGATGCCAGTAGATGGGATTCTTATTAAACAAGTGGGGAACCTGACTGTGGCTTCTGTTGGGAAACTTGCCTGAGGGTCTACAGGGAGCAGGTATCGATGACCGGATTGACTTAGATCCCCAGACCCTGCCTGTGAGGTGGTGGTCGACCGAGCACCACTGTGTTTAGATGACTCGGGTGGGACTTCCGTAGTGGTCCAGTGGTTAAGACTTTGGTGCTTCCAGTGCAGGGGGCCCGGGTTCGATCCCTGATCAGGGAACTGGATACCACATGCAGCAACTAGGAGCCCACAGGCCTCAACTAAAAAGATCCTGCATGCTGCAATGAAGATCTTGCATGCCTCAACGAAGACCCGTATGTTATAAAAATATAGATGGCTTGGAGCTTGGTGGGGCTCTGAGGCTGGAGGCTCCATGCCCACCTAGATCAGTAGGGTCTGTGGACGCGTGCCTTCTGTGTGGGGAACCTGGAGAATGGACATATTCAGAGGCGTTTTGGAATTCCCCTTGGGGCTGGAAGCAGTGAGCTGAGCCTGGGATTGGTAAACCATCGGGACTTCACAGATGGAAGAAACGGGCAGAGAAAGGGGAAGTTGATTGCCCAAGATCAATCAGTTAGTGTGTACTTGATGAATGAGAAGTGACTCCCCCGGTTCCTTGAAGAGCGGGTGGACTTTTGATCTTTAGGAGGAGCGCCAGGGCGTGGAGAAAGCTCTGGGGTGGGGTGCTGCTTGGGGCAGGAGGTACAGCAAGAGCCGCTGGAGTAGGAAAGTCACGTAAGGGCCAAGCAGGGCAGGTTCCTGGCCAGAGGATGTTTTGGGTCTGTGTGGACTCCAGACAGGACCCATCAGTATTTTAGGGAGCTGTGAGGGAGCTGCAGCTGAGACCTTCCCCTGGAGGAAGGGGCAGCACAGTGGACAGTGGTACTTAAGGTCCTTTGGTAATTACTCAGACCCAGAGCTTAATAGGGTCCATCTCTGCCGCAAATTAGAGATGGTGGCTGGCCACAGTGAAACAAGACTCCTTTCCCCAATCCTGCTTTTTTACAGGAAGATTCCCTATCTGGAATCGAGGTGGCACTTTTCTTCTCCTAGCTGTGACTCATCATATGTTTTCAGACAGTTCACATTAAATTTTCCACCCGGAATCAGAGCATCTCGTGGGGTGTGGGTGTTCACACAACTCTGCTTTTTGTAAACCCTCTTTTGGATCCCTCAGAGTGTCTTCTTGCCTAAGCCTCTGTAATTGTTGCAGTTGAGGGGGTTGGGGGTGGGGGCTTTGAATTGTGGTGCTCAGATCCTGGACATGTTTCCTGGCCCCTGGAATTCATCATTAGGGCAAAGATGAATGAATAAAAGAGTGAATGACTGTATGAGGCCCACGGTGCTCAGGGTGGTCTTATAGATGGTCTGATGTGCTGCCGGATCATTTGGGTGGTATGTGCTGTAACTGAGCAGAGGGCCCTTTTCCCTGTCCAGTGAGCAGTTAGTGTGGTGCTGGTTTGTGGTGATGTGCAGAGGGAAAGCCTGGTTCTTGGGGGAGGAGTCTAAGGTCCGTGAATAACATTAGCTGGCAGGATCACTGCAGAGGACGGGCGCATCTCACCGAGCTTTAAATTGGGTTTGAGCTGGTGAAATTCTAAGTCCTTTCCTATATCCTGAGCTTCATCGTTGGTGTTATCTGCTGGACTTCACTCTGGCGTTGGAAAGGCTCTCACCTGCTGATGACCCTGAAGCTGAGAGCAGTGATTCCTCAAGTGTCCCAGTGCTTGGCCCCTAGCTGCTTCTCTGGTTATCACCTCCCTCCCCCCACCCCCACCCTGCCTCCCTGTCTTGCTTGAGGGTTTGGGATTGAATGGCCCCTCCTGGCACTGAGAAGTGAGGCTTGCCCCCTGGAGGTGGTCCGGTCTGCAGAAGGGATGGGGTACTGAGCAAGAGGAAGTTTTCCCCAAGTGTGTGTCCTTGTTGTCATCTGGGGGTTCTTGCCTGGAACCCGCAGGAATGAAAGAGGAAAAACCAGGCTTGGTTTGGGCAAGGATTTCAGTTGATGGGTCTGGGAGTTCCCCTCTGTCAAAATTGTTTTCTTTTGACCAGAGTCTGGGCCACGGTGTCATTGTCTAAATGTGGAATGTAGCTGTTATGTGTTCTGGGAAGTAAAAACCAAGACTGATCTGGGGGATCCACAGAGATAGGAAAAGGAAGAGGCAGATAGAACATTCCAGAGATGTGGGGATGAGGGAGAAAAATGGCTCTGTTGGCATCCTAGAGAAAGAGTTTGTTAGATCTGGAGTGAAGATAAATTTGGCCTTGAGGGCTTCTGATTCCTTGTAGAGACTTTTCTTGCAAAAAAGTAAAATGAAACTCGGGAGATGTAGCAAAATGGGCAACAGCACATTCTGTCCATAATGAAAGGTTGTCCTGCAAGAATTTCTTTCTCTGTTCTATCCTTTTAGCCAAATTTCTGTTTCTAAAAGGGGAGAAGGGAGAGAGATAGGCTTGTTTATTTTCTTAGTTGAAACCTCAGATTTTATATTTTTCAAGTCCATTCTCCTGGGTCAGAACAAGAAAGGCCAGAGATTCCCTAACCTGGACCCCCCCACACTGGAGGAACTGGCCACATGGTGCATCCATTGAACTTTTCTCTCTTTCCCCTCTTTGACTTAGACGATAACTTTAAAGTGCACAGGCCTCAAGTATCCAGCTGTCTGGTTTTTACATGTTTATGCCTGTGTAACCATGACCCTGATCAAGATAAAGGACATTTTCCAGCATCCTAGAGGGCCCGTTGTGCCCCTTCCCAGAGAGAACCGCTTCTTATTTCTGTAACCATAGCTTTTCTATTCTTGAATTTCATATACATAGAATCATCCCTAGGGTTTTAATTTTACTTTCATACCCCTCCTCCTTACCCAAATCCAGTCTATTGGAATCTCTAACTATTTCATTAGAACACTTTTTGTGTCTTATCTGTGTATCACAGAATTATAGAATTACAGGTACAGAAGCCTGGAGCACACCTTTGCCTGGAACGCTCAGGTTCCCAGGTTGCGGAAGCCAGGGAGACTGGCCTCTGACCATCCTCCGGGCCTTTTTAGTTCTTCCACCCTCTTGCTCCTTCACACACCATGCCAGGTCTCCGTGCCTGCTGTCCCCCCAGCCTGACCTGCTCTTTTCCTTCCCATCCTCCACTTACTACCATCTCTGGGGAACTCCTGGGGTGGCTGCTGTATTTTGCACCCTCTTAAAACTACAGTCTTTTCCCTGCAGAGCTGGCATCTCTGTAATCCGCATTGCCTGGTTTGATTATTTGATTAACATGTGCTTTCCCTTTAGAGGGAGAGCAGGGCAGGGTCTGGTGCGCAGTGGATGCCCAGTTCAAGTTGCCTGATCGGAAGGGCTCATGGAGTGGCTTGTGGCCCTTTTGGGGGTGTGTGTGCTGGTGGTGGGGGGCGTACGCCGCCTGCCCAGGCAGTTTTGTTCTTGGGGATTCCAGGTAGGAAATGTTTCAAGCCCAAGGACCATCATTGTCCCCGATGTCTGTGTCACGAGTGACCTCATTTCTTGTCCAGCCTCATTCCTGCACCCCGGCCCGCCCCAGGCCTCTCCAGAGCAGGCTCCCTCGCCGGCCCGCTCTCTTGGCCAGGATTTTAACATATATCACAGGCTGGTAGGCTAAGAGCTGGGGACTTCCCCTCACCACACTCAAAGCCTTTGATCTTTTGCTTTGGAGGTAACATCAAAAGGAAGGCTGAGGAAGACAGCCAGGCTGTGAAGTTCAACGTTCAAGTTAATAGCTTGACTGAAGGTTGTGTTGCGTCCTGGCAGCATCGCAGAGGCTGGAGTAAACATGGCGATTCTGCCACATTTTCCTGGAGATGGAGCGCGGTTTAAAAAAAAAAAAGGCTTCATTTGCATTTGGAATGAATTTTCCAGCTGCAGGGAGAGCCTCTTTCTTTCACCCTCTTTCTGGGGGAGAAGATGTGTATTGAGGGTGTGAGGAGGAGCCGGAAATGGAGACCAAAGGGGCGGTGAGAAAGGGGTGACCCCATGGATGGACCGCACCCTGGAAGTGCCACCGTCCCTGATGCCAGCGTGAGCTGTCTGCCTGCCTTTGCGTGTGGCGTCTCTGTACCACTTACTGTTCCCGGGTTAGCTGGGTGTTTCTGAGTTCTGATGGAATCCAAAGAAGGCCACAGGCAGGCAGGCAGCTGGGCTGGGGCTGGGGAAGTCTTGTGCAGCCTGAACATCGTAGCAGTGAGAGGGCATGCTGGCCCCGGAGCCGGGAAGGGACTTACAACAGAAGCCAAGGTGAAATCAACCCTTCCGTCTCCTCCGTTGGGTTTCTCTGCCGAGCTTTGTGGGCACTTGTGTGGAGGTTGTTTCACTGGACATTTTCTGGAATGCTTCTTTTTCAGATTTTCATCGAAAGCTGTGTTTGAGTAGTTTTCTAACACACTCTGGCCTCAACACCTTTGGCAAATAATTTACTTTGAGGGGGTGATCCTCTCCACACTTGCCTGGGTTCTTTCTTGTTGTGTATCTCAAGTTTCCTGGGTGCTTTTGCTCCCGTCACTGTTCAGCATTCAGAGCCGCTACTCTGCTCTCACTCTAAGCTCTCCGTCCCGGTGTGTCTCTCCCATCACCTCTGTCCTCCCATGTCTCCATCTCTCCCTGCAGGGTACTCCAACCCCCACCTCCCCCCCCCCCGCCCCTGCCAACCCCTTTTCCTCAGGACCTTTCAACCCTGCTGAGTTCAGCATGACATAACCATAACTCCCACTAGGTTTCTTTGGTGTGGTTTCTTAGGTTCTCTCATCCTTTACTCTCTTCATGATCTTTGGCATAACTGTATGCCACCTGCACTATTATTTTTCTGGTGTGTTCACATGTTTGATTCACTTATTTAAACTCAGTTGCACTGTAAGTCTTAACATCTGTGAAATTATGAGTTCGATGTGCTAGTTATTATTTTTTTCCTAATACACGTGAGTCTAATCCTGTAACTACTCAGGTAACACCTTGTACCACCTGAATCCGTGCTCAGTAGCCCCACAGTTGGGGAAACAGTACTTTGAAAGAGCAATCCCCACCTCCCACCCCTGCTTCCCATTTTGGTGGCTTGCCAGTTTGGGCATCTGTTGAGACTTAGCTGTCTTATGTTTCTCTTCCTGCTCCCGAGGCCAGCTGACCTCTGCTTAGCTCCTGCCTGTATTCAAAATTCTGTGCACAGAATGGTTTTAGGCTTCTGGAGATCAGTTTTATAGTGACTAGAATTCATTCCCTGTCAGATGAGTTCCTTCTCCATTGCTTTCTGTGCTGCCTGTCTAAATCAGTGGACATTTTCTCCAAGTCCTCAGATTGTTGCCATTTTTCAGTGTGGATGGTGAAGCTGGCTGGGGCAGCCTGAGATTGCTCTGGGTTGAGTCACCTTCTGAAAGGTCTCTGCAAATCCCTGCCACCTCTTGATCAGAGTTGTTGGCATGACTTCCCTGTGGTTCTAGGTTTTCAGCCCTTGAGGATCTCAGCTGCATTCATTATACATGGCCACTGGGCGTCTTCTTGCAAAGGCATCTCCTGCCAGTAACGGGTGTGGGCTTCTGGATATCCTTAGAAAATACAAGATGCCGGTGTCTGGGGAGGGGTCTCCAGAGCTTTAGGGACACATCCTGGGGACTGCTCTGGGAGGATGCTGCTGCTTGTAATCCCTCAAGTTCAGTGCCCTTACGGGCTTCCCTGAGATAGGTGTTTTTTGCCCAGCTTAAAGCTGTAAAGGGCCACTGTCAAATTTGTTTAGTTTCTTAATTCATGTTCCTTAGTGGATGGTGAATTGAAGCTAGCATTCCTGGACAGAGCCTTTCATACATTTAATGAAACCTATCGGGTCTCCTGGGGGAATGAGGCAAGGGAGAGATGAAAGACTTTCTCTAGACCTGCTTGGTAGCGTGGACTGTTCTTTTAGGTAATTAAGGAAGACCATAAAAGATGAACACACGTGTCCATTTACCTTTCACTTGGGGGTCTTAAATCTTTGCTTGGTCTCCTTTAACTATGTACTTGTGAGTTACCTAGGGGCCCCCGTGGGCTCCATTTTCATTGTTCTCCACCTCAGCTGCTGAGACACACCATTGGAGATTGAAGAATGGGGTTTTTGGGGGTCTTTGGCAACTTTAAGTTTTCTTATGGAGTCTATAGAAGCTTGCCTCTGTGTTCGCTGGGCAGGGCCTTCTAGTGAGAGTGTCTAGGGTGGGGCAGCCAGGTGAGAGATCCCCAGAGCAGGTGCCCAGAGCGTATGTCTGAGTCATTTTCTCCTACCCATGGATGTCTCCTACCCATCAGGTATTAGGACAGTGCTTCCCCCAATGTGGTGCACATTTGAATCAACTGGGCATCTTTTATAAAAATGTCACTACCCAGGTCCCACTCTGTGGGAAGAGTGAGGCATCAGTAATTGTAAAGATCCCTAAGTTAGTCCAGAGTTTAGGGACCACTGCCTTAGGAGAACAAGACTGGAATCATTTGCATTCTGAGTCACCTATGCTGATCATTCACCAGGTCAGCATATGTATATGTATGAAAGTGAAAGTCACACAATTGTGTCCGACTCTTTTCTAACCTGTGGACTGTAGCCCGCCAGGCTCCTCTGTACATGGAATTTTCCAGGCAAGTGTACTGGAGTGGACTGTCACTTCCTTCTTTAGGGACTCTTCCCTACTCAGGGATCGAACCTGGGTTTCCTGCCTTGCAGGCAGATTCTTTTACCAACTGAGTTACTAGTATGTATAATATTTACATATAATATGTATAACATTTACATACTTAGAAGAGTCATCTCAGTGAGTCCTTGAACAGTTAAGGAGGTAGATGGTGTGGTCCCCATTTTATGGGCAAGACAGCTGGAGTTCAGAGACGTTTGAGCACCCTGACCAAGGTCACTGTATGGTCTTCGGAGGAAGGAGGCTTTGAATCCAGGTGTATCTGGCTGCCTCCAGAGTCCACGTCATTGCCCTGGTTAAGGACCTGGGGGGAGGGGGGAGAGGAATTGCTCTGGTAAACTGGAAAACATTTGGTACCTGCATGCTTAAGCCTTGACATTTGAGCAGTAATTTTCTGACCTAGAGATTAGAAGATTCCAGGTTGGAGGAAACCACATGAGCAAAAAGGCCACGGGGTCGTGGAGTTTTCCGAGAGGCGGGGTGGCTGCAATACCATGTCAAAGGGCAGTTAAGAGATCTAGTGGTGGCAGTGGATGGTTCAGAAGCTGGAATGGTTGTTTGGGATTCTACTGTGAAGGACCTTGAATGCTATGTGCTTGAGAGACCTTAAGTTCTCATGCGTGACTGAATCTTTGGGAGCATTGGTTAAAATGCAGATTCTAGTAGAGAGGTCCTAGGACAGGGCCTGGAAGTCTGCATTTCCCCCAAGTCCCAGCACTTGCTGCTGCTGTTATTATACCTGTTTTTTGTAGTGGTTCTCAAACTTTGCTGCATGACAGAGTCACCCAGGCAACTTAAAATGCTCATGCCCTGGCCATGCTCCATTCCAGTTAGGTTAGAATATCTAGGGGGATGGGAGCCTAGACCACGGGATGTTTAAAGGATATTCAGGTGACTCCCGGGTGCACGATTGAGAAAGGCTACTCTAGGGGGTGGGATGGTCCTTGCTGAACTTGAGCTGGGGGACTGACTGCTCCATCCGTAGAGTGGAGAGGATGGATTGCAAGGAGTTGAGAATGATTGCAGTTATTTTCTGACTTTATTCATGAAGTCTGCCATGTTTGCTGAGTGCCTGCAGCAGGCCAGGTACTGTTCTGGGAGCTGCTAAGATGATCTGAACTAGCTGGAAGATGGGTTCTGAAAGTTCCAGAAGCATTTTAGGAGGAAGGAGGATATTCGGGAATTTTGAATTACAGGTAATTTGGTTGGGACCCCAAACTGAAATCTCTTTTTCTTGCTGTGATGAAAGGGTTTGGTGGGCATTGACTAATGGCTGGCAGAGGACCCATTAACTTGCTGCTGCACCCAGGTCCTTTAGAAGCCTTGTCATTCATATATAAGCACTTGCCCAACCCATAACCATTTCCGCACCTTCCTTAAGGATCTTCTCTAAGGAATATTTGCTTTGCTTCTTTGGCGGTTACTTTAAGTGTTTGGAGGGACTAAAACATTTTTCTTATAAATAATGCTCATCTACAATTCACATTTTTCAATAGTTTCTGCTGATTGGAGAGAACCAAAAAGTGCTGACTGAGGCTCTCTGTATATTCCACTGTCTCAGAACCCCTGAATGTGTGGCTGGAACTTAACATGGATGCAGAAACTAGTAATGTTAGCATGTGAGAACAGGGGTGCATGAACTTAGGGAGTTGTCTCTAGAAGAGACTGGCCTCTGAGTAATGGGGGTGGTTGGACAGAGAATGTTTTAGTTTCTGGTTAGCATGCAGCTGAAACTCTGGCGCTCAGAATCCTGAAATACGACATGCTCTGCATTTCCCTCACAAGTCTTCATGATCCAGGAACTGTAAAAGGCATAGGTAGGAGGCTTCAGGACCATGATAGGTCTTGTGAAAGGGCCATGTGCTTGTAACTGCCTAGTTTGTGTATCACTCTATCTGGAACCAGATTAATCCTATCGGGTAGTTTCAAGGCCTGATGATGTTTCTGGAATGGAAGTACACACTCGGCACTTGGGAGCTCTGTTCATTTATTATGTTGGTGTGTGAACGCAGGAAGCCTGGATCCTGAAATGAGTAGATTCCCTACAAGGCTCAGAGTTGTGCCCCTCTTATTCTTACAAGTGCCCTGGCTTGGCCAATGTACTGTATGGTTGCTGCTGTTACTGTCTGAGACGGCTGTGGCTGGTGACCTTTGCATCACTTGAGGAAGTCGTGGGTTAGTGCTAGGGAGAAAACTGTGGGCTGTCTTTGGCCCATGACCTCACTGCCACCTCCCCTCTGCCATCTTCAGGGCACTGTCATCCTGGGGAGAGCTGGGAATTTTTTGCACGTTAGAAATCCCCAAATTTTTCTGAGTCCAGGCTGTGTCGGTTCCTTTCCTTAGCTCTCTCTGCAGGATTCTGGAGGAATAATTAGTTACTGTTTGCAGAACACTTTGAAATGCTCAGATGAAAGGCAGCAGAGAAGCGCAAAGTATTATTATTTATTATTAGTTTGAACCAGAACGGGCAGCCCCTTCTGCCGGTGCCAAGCCCATTCCTTCTGCTGTCTCTTTCTGCCCGACAAAACTGAAGAAAATGTGAGGGATCACAGTCAGTCATGTACCACCTGCCTGAGACTGTGGCCAGGTGAGGTGAGAGAAGCCTAGGCACACAGGGAGTCCAGGGCAGGGGCCTCTCAACCCCGGCACAACCTGGACTGCCGTGCCTGTGGGGTGTGGGGTGAGCTGGGGTTTGCTTTCACTCCTCCTTGTCTGTGCTCCACATGCTGTGATTTTTAGTTTCACTCGATTCAGTGATATGAATGCTAAGGAATCTGCTCCCTGGGGACCCAGATGTACTCGAGTCAAGAGAGTTGGGAATGAGAATGATTTTTGCTGTGGTTGTTGTCATTCAGTTGCTCAGTTGTGTCTGACTCTTTGCAGCCCCATGACTGCAGCATGCCAGGCTTCCCTGTCCTTCCCTGTCACCCAGAGTTTACTCAAACTCATGTCCAGAGTCGATGATGCCATCCAACCATCTCATTCTCTGTCATCCCCTTCTCCTCCTGCCCTCAATCTTTCCCAGCATCAGGGTCTTTTCCAATGACTCAGCTCTTCACATCAGGTGGCCAAAATACTGTAGCTTCAGCATCAGTCCTTCCAATGAATATTCAGGGTTGATTTCCTTTAGGATTGACTGGTTTGATCTCCTTGCTGTCCAAGGGATTCTCAAGAGTTTTCTCCAACACCACAATTTGAAAACATCAATTCTTTGGTGCTGAGCCTTCTTTACGGTCCAGCTCTCACATCCATACGTGACTACTGGAAATACCATAGCTTTGACTAGACGGACCTTTGTCAGCAAAGTGATGTCTCTGCTTTTTAATATGCTGTCTAGGTTTGTCATAGCTTTTCTTCCAAGGTGCTGTTCAGGTTGATTCATGCTGGCCTCAAGTACGTGTGTATCAGCATTTCATTTCCTCATCAAATATTAGCATGCCGAGGTTGGTACCTTGCAGTTCGGGGCAGAACAGGGTGACTCTCTGGCTCTTTTCCCTTCCTCAGTTGAATTTATCAGCTGCCTGGTTGGTGGTGGAGATGGGACTGCTGAGGGGGGAAGGAAGATCTTTGGGCCAGTCCTTTTTGAAATGAAAGATTTGGTTTACCTTTGGTTATCAGCAGAATGATTCCTGCCCGCCCCCAATAAAAACCTTTGCAAGTTATCCTGACATCTTCTGACACTGGCACCGTGTGAGCCCCTGGCAGCCTCTGCCGCCTGGTGTTCTGTAAACTCAATGGTGTGTCTCTGCCCCGAGGCTCAGAAACCCAGAGGACTGACCACTTCTTGAGGCTTATCTCCAGTTTGCAAAGAGCCCCCGGCGAGAAGAGCTGCGGATTCTTGTACCAGCAGCTCCCCGGCATATTACCTTCTTCTGTTGGTCTGCTGTTAAGATGGGACAGCCAGGAATATACTTAAATCCTAGTTTGCAGTGAAGCCAAAACTTGACCTATGTTTTCTATACCTGAACTGTTTCTTGTAGGCCCCATGGATGTAGTTTATAAGACTTTCCTAAACCGTGAGGGATTCGAGTCCCGTGGAGTAGTAATATGTGGGGCAGGCCTGAGTTTTCTCAATGATTTCCTCCATGAGCCAAGCGTGAGTGCTCGAATGAAGGGCCAGAGGTGGTGGGGAGAAGCGGGCATTATCCCTTTCTACCCCTGAGGAAACAAAGGGATGCCCAGCGATGGAGAACTAAGCATCTTTCTTCCTGGTCCCTCCTCAGGTGAACTTTTCAGCTGCCCACACCATTTCTTTTGCCGGCTGTACTGATGTAGCTGAGACACCTTTAAATGGGCCCCTCTTGATCGCAGCCTGGCTGGGAAGGTCTCTCCTGGATGTGGCCCTTTGCGTTGGAGTCAAGGGGAAGGCTGGCCACCCTCTCTGGCCACCAGGGACTTTTCTTACTTCCACCCAATGCCCTCCTGCTTGGAGGGCATGCACCCTACAGAATCTCCTAAGGAAGAATCTAATTATTGGAAGAGCCAGACATACCTGTCCTGATCACCTTGTTTCTCAGAAAAAAGAGGAACCAAATTTGTGTTAAATTCCTTGCTGGGGTCTATTAATTGTGTCTCATTTACTTTTCATAGCAGCTTTACAAGCACAGTATGTTTATGTTCATTTTACAGATGAGAAAATTGAGGTTCAGAGAGGTTCAGTGGAAACCTTTACATGTTAAAAATGCATCTTCTTTGCAAACCAGGCTTTTGTAGCATATTGAAGAGGGCTGGAGGGAGCTGAGTCAGGTGGCATCGGGGCCATCGACACATAATTATGGAGCAGGCCCAGTGCTGGGTGATGGAGGAACTGCTGGTCTCTAAGAGGCCTTGAGAAATTGGATTCGTTTCCTCCAGTTCATCTCCCATCACTGCCGAGGAAACAAGTATATTTACATCATGATGGTGAAGATTCCATGACCTATGGCAAGCGTTTGACCAGTGTCTGGCATGTAGCAGGTGCTCAATAAAGATTAGCCTCTCTCAAGATGTGGGAGAATATTAAATTCCCTCTCTGGGTATGGGGCCCTGCCATTCTCTGCTGCATTCTCTCTGTGCTTTAGGCATTGAAAATGTCCTTTAGGCTGGGATGAGGTCCTCGATGAGTTGGTATTGAGAATGGGTGGAAGGCACTCAGCCAGCCCTGCAGGCTTTACCCCGAGTCCTTTGTGAGAGCCTTGCTGGGACAGCCAAGTGTCTTGTTTCTTTCACTTCCTGAGCACCTCACACTCGCCAGCTGCAGTGCTAGGAGCTGGAGAGAGGTGAGCAGGACGTGACCTTGGGAGGCAGCCATGAGAACCAGGAAGCGGAGCGCAGTTATTGTGGGTGTGCGGGTGGCAATCTGAGCCGCGTCCAGATGTGACACGGGAGTGAGAGTGGGTTTCTGGGGCAAGTGGGACAGAGCACGTGAAACCCAGAATGGGGTTCCCCCTGTGACTGAGGCACCTTTGAAGAAGTCCTCAGGAGGCTCCAGGGGAAACTGTGTCAGACTGTGTCTCTGGTTTATCGGACGGGCTCCCTGGTGGTTTTAGGGGCCCGTGAGTCCTTATGGGGAAGCGGTACAGTGACTTGACCCCAGGGAACATAACCAGTTTGAATGTCACCAGACATGGTGGCCCCTTTGTCCTGCGTAAGTTGTAGCTATCTTCTAGTTTACTGGAAAATAGGTTTTCTTTAACATTTTTCTTTAGGAGTAAAATGATGTATTAGAAAATATAAAGCAGCCAGAAAGAATGGTCCATAATCCCACTACTTAGAGAAAAAGCATTACTAAAGGTGGTTGCTTTTTCTTTTTCAAAGTGGTAAATAGACAAGTGTTTTGGATATATTGATTTTTCAGGGATGCACGTGATCACATGGGCAGCCAACATTTTTTTTTTTTTTTTAATGTGGATTTCAGCCGGGCTTGACACCTGCCCCTTAACGAAAAGCAAACCACTGCCGTATTTGATGGTTTCACTGTGGCTGGCATCGGGGGAGGCAGGTTGACATTATGTTAAAGACTTGACAACCCAGAAGCACTCTGTTGGTTTCTTTGTTGTGACCTTTGAGCCAGCGACAGGCGGAGATGTCACCTTTGCCCTTCTTTAAAAGCAGCAGTAATAGGTGGTGAGTGGATGGATGCCTCTTAAAATACTAGGAAGTGCTGTGGCCCTTGGGTTGAGCGTTTTTAGACGTTAGTATGTGTATTGTGTTCTTGTAACTGATGATTCTTTGGGGTCTGAACATAATGAGTTTGGAGGGCAGCCATGCCACCATACCAAGTCACCTGAGAGTCCTGGTCACCCAGAATGTGCCTGGCCTACTGTAGGGGCCTAGAAGGCTCTTTTGATTGATACAGGGCTGGGGAGATAGATGGAGCGGCTGCCAGGCAGATGGCAAGCCAGCTGAAAAGAAGCATGCAGACACCCCCTACCTTTCCTCCCCCTCGCTGCATGTGGATCCAGTTTGGTACTAGTGCTTTGTGCTTCTCTTTCCTGCCTGGAAATGCAAGCATCTTGTACAGCTCGGCTCCCTTTTGCCCTCTCCTCGTCCTCCTCCCTCCTCCCTCTCTCCCCTCCAGGGCTGGAGGACTGGCTTGGCTTTACCTGATGGGAAGGTGCTTTGCTGCAACTCTGTGAATAGCAAGTTCCCAGTGGCAGTGAGGCCAGTGGATGCAGGGCTGGTCCATTCCTCTAATAACAATATTGTTTTTATAACATTTGATATGATATTTTACAGTCTAAGTGCTTTTCAGATACCTTACTATTATCTTTATTTTATAGTATATATTAACCAGGGCTTGTCTGGGGAGATGGGAGGGGATTGTGGGGAAAGAAGGAAGGGAGCTAATCTTTTTATTTTATTTTTAAATTTATTTTTAATTAGAGGATAATTGCTTTACAAGGTTGGGTTGGTTTCTGCTGTACAACAGAGTGAATCAGCTATAAGTATGCACACATCCCCTCCCTGCTGAGCATCCACGCACCCATCCCAGGGAACCAATCTTGATTGAATCCTGAAGCTCAGGTAGAAACTGCCAGGCAGCTAGATACTGGTTTAGGGGAATCTTTACATTCACCCCATGAGGTACATTCACCCCATGAGGGAGGTGGATGAGGGAAATTATTTTGCAGTAACTGGGGGTCAGGGGAGCTGAAATCTCTACTCACCTTCACAGAGCAGGTTGGGTAAGAGCTAGGATTTTACACCCAGGTCACTTGACTCTCAGGCCCTGAGGATCTTTCCCTTCTGTCTCTGGCATCCAGCGTAATGCCCGGCTCCGGCATCAATAAATATTTGTCGAATGTTAAATGAGGCTTAAAGAGACCGTGCGCACTTGGCACAGGGGCACAGAGAGACACACACGTGTTTCCTGCGCTCCTGACCCTCACTTCCAAATCCTGTGACCTTGGGCTGGTTGCCTGGGCTCTCCCAGCTCGGTTTCCTGAAAACTTATCTGAAAAACTGGGTAAAGGACTTGACAGAGGGCATTTCCTATAGTAAGAACACAAATGGGAGATGATTTCTCCTGACTTACTGCTTTCTTTTCATTTTTCCTATCACACATCTTCCCTGTTTATTTCTACCTCTTAGAGAGTGAATTTCTGATGACGAACTGTAGTGTTAGATGATAAGAGTGAAAAAAGCATTCCTGATGTATCGCCAAAATCCCCAAATGTGATGAACGTCAGCTTCATAGTAGCAATCATGGTCATGGAGCTGGCGTTTGTTTCTCAAGCACTTAATCATCTCCTGGGTGCCACCACATGGAGTCCTGATTTGACAGCATCTCTGATCGAAAGAGCTGTTGTACCTCCCATTTTATAGACGAGAAAGCTGGAGCTCAGAGAGGTTAGGTGTCCTGCCCAAAGTCTCTGAGGGTCTGAGTGGTGGTCTGGGATTCATTCCCTTGGGCTTCCCAGGTGGCACTAGTGTTAAGAATCCGCCTCCCAATGCAATAGACACAAAAGACGTGGGTTCAATCCCTGGGTGGGAAGATCTCCTCGAGTAGGAAATGGCAACCCACTCTGTTATTCTTTCTGGATAATCCCATGGACAAAGAAGCCTGGCAGGCTACGGTCCATGGGACTGCAAAGAGTTGGACACAACTGAGCCACTGAGCCCTTATGACTACTGGGATTCCTGCACCGAATTGGTTCCACTTCCCACTCTTTATAAACTGCACCTAAAACTTAGCGCGCCATGTGTTTGTTCTGGACATCTTCATATCTCACTCAGCTCGTTTACAGCCTGGACTTTTGCTCTGACCATTCTCAAAGTACATGGTAAGCTCAGGAGGAAATCCGCTCTGGTCTTTGGACTGAACCAGGGTGCCCATGGCTGGTTCTTGTTTTTCTGCCCGACTGTGGTAAGCCAGAGGTACCAGGGAGGTCTTCAAATTTCCCTTTCCCGACAGTGTACCCCTTCTTTAGGCAATATTTTTAATGGACAAGGTTGTAAATCTTACTGACATCTCCAAAGAAAGATAGAGGAGGAAAAAAAAAAATCAAGACATGGCCTGGGAGAAAAGTGGTAGGTTTTTTGGGGTTTTTTTGAGATTTGTTTTTTTTCTTTGTCATTTTTCTTTCATATGCACATTGTAAAACCTCTTTTGGATGATGATTTCGTGTGGTTTCTTGGTAGCCCTGGAGCATCAGCTGCTGGGTCTGACCTAGTGCATTGCAGCCCCCTGTTCTGTGGGCCAGCTTGTGCCTTATGTGTCTGCTGTTTGCAGAGCATGAAAGGGAAGAATCAGAATTCTGCTGGGGTTGCAGACATTTAAGAACTCTCTTTAAGTCTGAGGGTCAGTTAGAGGGAAGAGATGCAGTGGCTTAGAACACCAGGCCTGCAGCTGAGCTTTGGTGTACCCGGTTGGAGACCAGACATGCAGAAGACCAAACGCGGTAACAGGAAAATTCCACTTGACCAGAAGGCTGGAAGTGAATGAATTGAAGGATGGGGTGGGAATAATCTGGAGAAGTGAGGCTGGTTAACTAGGGGTGTTTTGGGTCACTTTGCTTTACTTCAAGCTAAGTGTTCATTTCCCTTTAAGCTTAAGATAGTATCTGAGGATTTACTTTTTTGGATGGTTTAGAATTGTGCAATAGCTCCAGGGGTTTTATTCTGTTGATACTGATCATGTTAATAGCAATATTATTGCTTGCTAATGATATAATAGCATTTACTAAGCACGCGCCATACTTCAAGCACTGTGCCAAGCATTTGATCCTCACGAGAACTTGGGAGATGGCTTTTGTGTATATTCCCATTTTACAGATGAGAAAACTAATGCTCAGAGTAGTGAAATGATTTGCCCAAGCTCACCCTACTTAGATGGTTTGCTTTGCTATCAATTTTTAAAGAACTGAAATTTTCTTTGAGTGTCAGCACTTGGCCCATATTGGGCACTCCGTGCATAGTCTGGTGAGTTGAACGGAGTTACAGAGCTGGGGTTTGAACCTGGGTCTGAGCTGCTTCTGGATGTGATCTGGGAACTTGGTCTGAGTGCACACAGCCCCCATGACCCCTGTTTTGCTGCTCTAAGTCCTCACAGTAGTAGATTCGATGAACCCAGTGGGGGCTGAATGGTCCAGAGGAAAGGGAGCAAGGGGACTTAGTGGAGGCAAGAACAAGGCTCCTGGGGTCCTTTGACATTAAAGGCATGGTGTGGACTGTCATTGAAGAGAATTTGCTGGATTCGTGTTTTCCTCTTCAATTGTGTCATCATGTGATTCACTTAGTGACCCCCGTGTCTGCAGAGCGAGTTGGGTGGACTCCCATAGGCCTTTCAGGTTGATGACCGGACAGTCACCTGTACCTGAGGAGACGCTCAGCAGGGCCTCGTGAACTTGGCTTCCCCTCATTTGGGCGTCGGGTAATTGAGACAGCGCAGTGGAATTCTCAAGGCAAAGCCCTTTGCCAGAGTACATAAAGACAGGAAGAGGGATATATTTTAAATACGCGAATGAACAATTTCTTACTTGCCCGTTTTCGTGCGGACAGTAATGGCGTGTCATTATCAGCTGGTCTGTTCATCAGGCTCCCATCGTGACCAGCCTCTCTGTTGACTTCCTGCATTTATTGCAGGAAACTCATTCTTCTCTTTTACTCCCTGCAGTGAGATTGCGCGCTCCATGAACTCACATCCCATTGGCCTTCTATCACATACATCAGGAAGGGGTAGTTTATAGTGGTACATGACCACTCATACCTAGCCTAAGAGGGAGGTACTGTTCCCATGTTATTATCCTCACTTTGCAGGCGGGGTTTGGGAAGCTGAGAGAAGTGAAGCCATTTGTCCAAGATCCTAAAAGCACTAAGCTGCAGATCCTGGATTTGAAACCAGGCATTCCGGCTCTCTGCTAGTCTGAGTTAGTGAGGTTTTAGGTTTGTTTTGAACCAAACTGCTTCTTCTAGAAGCTTCTGTCAGCTGACTCCACAATGGGGAGAAAGAGTGGTGACCTCTGTCCCTAGGGTCAGCTCAGGCTAGAAGAGAGCACAGACGCTGTTAGATGGGTACAAAGACAGCACTTGGTTCCTCGCCTTGACTACCCAGCCCTTTTTCGGAGATGAAGCCCTCTTTGACCTGAAATCTCCTAAGTTCAGCTGCCTCCCACATCTTTGCGCTGCTGTCAAAGACTGAGACCTGAAGTTTCTTCTCCCAGATTTCTGGGAGCTCTCAAAGTGGAGATAGCCAGGTTCTGTGGTCAGGGCTGGTTGGGATTACAAATAAACTGAAGCCTGGGAAACTTTCTTGCTATTAATAGTGCAGACCTTTGGGGGAGGGAATAACCAAACTTGATGCTGTTGGAATTGATTTTGCCTGTCCAGATGACATACTAATGAGCTAAGTGGTTAGCTTAGATCGTTACTGCTCCTTCCCCAGCCAAGTTCTTTTAAAGCCTAAAACCACAAAAGCAAAGAACAAGTTGGTTTAGAGACACACAGTGGCCCTGTTGAGCAAGGGGAGGTGGTCGGCTTGGGCTTACACGTGGGAGGGTGAAGGTAGCACTCAATTCAGAATGACTCGTGTCACTTAACTCCATTTCTTTACCTTGTGTTCCTTTTTTTTTGGAACAAGAATTTTTTTGTTGTCTGGATTCTTTTTAAAACTTAGTTTTTATCTTGTCATTGATTTACAGTGTTGTGTTAGTTTCAGGGTCGGCAGAGTGATTCGGTTACAGGTTTACATATCCATTCTTTTTTCAGATTCTTTTCCCATATAGGTTATTATGGAATACTGAGTAGAGTTTCCTGTGCTATATGCAGTAGGTCCTTGTTGATGCTCTATTTTTATATACAGCAGCGTGTATATGTTAACCCCAAACTCCTAATTTATCTCTCCTCCTGCCTTTCTCCTTTGGTAACCATTAAGTTTGTTTTCAAAGTCTGTTTCTGTTTGGTGGATAAGTACATTTGTGTCATTTTTTTTTTTTTTTTAATATTCCACATAGAAATGGTATCATATAGTACTTATCTTTCTCTGTTGTTGTCTGAAGTTTTGATGGAGGTATGTCTGTCTGTTCAGTGCCTTTGGGTTATTTTGGAAAGTTTCTCTCCCAGCTCAGAGTGTGTCAACCCTTGTGTCTCTCCAGGGAGAAAGTCCCTGTCAAACAACCCTGCGATCCTGTCTCTTCCAATCACCCACTTTGATTGTAACATCCATTGTTCTGCTCTCTCTGCCTCTTGGCACGTTCTGGTCTTTCTCTGTATACAATTAAAAGCACACAAGAGCCCGCCATGTCCCGAATGACTGGACCATCTAGTGTCCCACGGGAGCCTCTGGAAGCGGACAACTGTATTTCCTTCCCCGAATGAGGTGATTGCCCTCAAAATACCTCCTGGTGGTTTATTAGAGGAAGCCACGGGCTGGGATCCGAGACAGTTTCTCTTGCCTGAAGCCTGCTCTCCTGCCTCTTCCTTCTAGATCTTTCTCCTCCCACCCCCTGTGTTGAACCTACCCCCCCAGCCGTATGCTGTCCCCGGGGGTGGGAGCAGCCCCGCTTCTTGTTCCGCGATGCTGCGGAGCTGAGCCCAGTGGCTTGATGGCGACCTGTCCTCACTCGTCCCTGTGAGGAACGTGAGGAAGGAATGTAGGGTGTGGACTTCCCTGAGTGACTGGGCTCCGGCCAGTGGAGTCCGCCGGCGGACGAGAAGCGTGTGGGCAAAGGGAGCTATTGTGTGAGGCTCCTCCGGACAGAAAGCCTGCCTTCATCTTTCGCCGCGCTTAATGGACAATTGAGACATTCAGCCGGTGTCTGAAAGGAGAGTGGGCCGGAATGGTCTCGCAGACCTCCCGGACGCGGGCTTGTAGGAGCAGCAAATAGAGAGGGGGATTACCAACAGGAGAAACAACTGGGGCCGAGTCCTGGGAGAGAATGTTTATTTCCTTGCTCTCTAGGAGGGATCTGGAAAGAGCCGTAATCCTGGGTTAGGAGTAATTTGTTACAGCAAGATGATACTTGAGTGGCAGGCAGCTTCTGGCTGAGGCAGCAAGACTTGTGTGCAGGGGGGTCGGGGGGCCTCCAGAAGGCCAGCCTCAGTAAATCCTCCCCCCCTGGCTAGGGGGTTCGTTCCTCCCCCGGCAAAATGAACCAGCGCCGTTGCTTGACCTTTCGGCTTCCTGGGTGTCACGTTACGGAGCATCTCCACATGCTTGTCATAGCTAGAATCGGATAATAAAAATTCGAACAGGGAGACCTTGCTGGAGCCACCGACCTCTTTCAAATGTGACAAGAGGGGGGAAGAAAAATAAAAAGGAAACGCAGGCTGCTTCAGGGTTTTGGTTGGAGTTTGACGATGGGAGCGGAGGTCTGTCTTGAGTTTGGTTCCTATGTGAACTTGACTAAAGCACCTTAATTGGTTGCTTATTGGTTGCCAGGACTTTCGATGTTCTCGTCGTCAAGAAATGTGGAATTATAGGGAGAAGGCCCTAATCAGAAAAACCCAAGTCTTGAGAGCTCTCGGCCAGGGAGAAAGGAAGGAATTTTTCAGTGTTCTTGATTTTAATATCTGCTGTGATCTGATCATGCATGCATTTAAAATAACCCTTCCAGGTCACCAAGACCCAGTTACTCTCTGGCTTCCTACCTCTCAAGGGTCATCTGATAGCTATGTCTCTAACAGTTTCCATGGTAGACCTGTAACTTCTGACTTTTAAATCCCTGGTGCAGGTAGGGGAAAAAAATAACAAATCTTAACTCTCTTGAATTTTATGTAACTCTTCTACTTCATTTACACCTTTTATCCTTTGAGTTCTGAAAGTTGGTGAGGAAGAAAGATGGTGAGGAAGTTGGTCAGAAGATTTTAGGCAGGCAATTCCATGCCCATTTTTTAGGGGGAGAAACTGAGGTGTGGAGCCTCAGTGACTTGCCTCATCGGGGATAGAGGAGGATAAACGGCAGGATTGAAGTCTCTGAACTGTGGTTCAGTTGATTCAACTGCTCTGCTCTGTTTGATTTTAGCCACAAGCCTTGAAACAGCACACAGTTCTGTTCTTCTCTCCCAGGCTCTTCTAATCCAGGGTATCTAATTCAGGGTGACGCAGCTCTCACGGAGTCTTGTTCATCTGCCATTGTAACAGTCCCTCCTCAAGGGTTTGACACCAACCAAAATCACATTTGGAAATTGTGAGTCCCACAGAACTTTGGAAGATATGATTTTTGTGTTTTTAAAGAATAGGTTCACCTGTTTTCTGGTTCATTCTTAGGCATTATGGGTGGAATCTGTGTAAACATGTCTGTTCTCTCCTGCCCCACTGGTCTCTGAAATGAATGTGAAAACTGTCAAGTGACTTGGTACTGCTTTTTGTTTTTGTAATTAGAAAAATTGAGATCTAATTCATATACCATAAAATTTACTCATTTAAAGTATACAGTTGAGTGGGTTTTAGTATATTCAGAAGACTGTGCTAATGTCATCACTATTTCCAGAACATTCTCATCACCCTGAAAAGAAACTCTGTACCCACTAGCAGTCACCCCCTTATCCTGTACACCTGTACTGCCTGACAGTCACGAATTTACTCTCTGTCCCTATGGACTTGCCTATTCTAGATAGTTCGTATAGAAGCAATCATACCATATGTGACATTTTTTGTCTGCCTTCTTTAAGTTAGTGTGTTTTCAAGGGTCATCCATGTTGTAGTATAAGTTAGTATTTATTCCTTTTTTGCTGCCAAGTAATATTCCCTTGTATGGATATACCACATTTTATTCATCCATCCATCAGCTGAGGCTTGGTGCGCCCTTTTATCTCACTGTGCTCCATATTCTGAGCTCCCTTGATGCCCATACTTGGACTCTGATCTGCTCTGGGTCCAAGTATGGGACTTCCAACTTTTTTTCCTGGTCTTGTGCCTGCATCCACCTCATGCTTGTAAGGGAGCAGGCAGTAACCAGGACATTCCAATCAACAGGACTACTTGGCCTTTTCATAAGAAACAGTAATAAAAAATGTGGTGACTTGCAATTGAGAAGACTGTAAATGTTTTTCTGTCTAAAGGTAGGTCGTCTCGAGTTTTTCTCTCAGTGTGAGGTCCCTACCTCGACATGGGAACCTTTGTTATTTGTCAGCCACCATCTGGAGGCTGTGGGGAATGAGCTGCGGCTGCCTGTCTTGATGCTGAAGACAGGGCAACCTGGAGTCTGAGGACCAGGGCTTCTCCTCTCATGTTTTCCAGTGGCTTCATGTTCTCTGACCCATGGCTCAGAGACTCAAGTACTTTTAGCAGGGCTGACATTTCTTGGAACCCATAGCTTTTTTGTGGGGAACTCAATCTTGAAGCTGATTGAAGACTGCAACATAGCCAGTCTTGGTGGGGACTTTTGGTCCTGACAGAGTGATACCTTGTCTCTCTGAGGCTGGTTTCCTGCTGGTCTCTGTGTAGAAGTGGGGGCTGTACCCTTTTTCCTCCCTATGCGTTTTTTCTGCCCTCCCCTGGAGGTCACCCATTGCCCATCCTGCTCAAGTCTTATTTTGAGTACTGGCCTGAAAATACCCAAACATTACATTCTGGTTCAGAATCCCTAGTACGTGCATGATGGAAGTCACTTAATTTCTTTCTACCTCACTTTCTTTTAAAACGGATTTGGAGATTATCTGCTTTGACTGCTTAAAAAGGATGTAGTGGCCATCAATTTAGATGTTTAAAAGAGTCTTTGGATGGGAAGGTGGAATCTGCATATGCTTAGTGTACAGTACTGGTAATTTATGCTAATGACTGATCACCAGAGTCACTCGGCAAGGTGGGAAAATGAAAATACAGACTCCTGGGTCCCCTCCCAGATGGTTTGGTGAAGCAGGTCTGGAGTGGGTCAGGAGAAAAGTTTCTAAACAAACCAGCATGGTTTATGAACCAGGGACCATGTCACCGTCAAGAACTAGATCTCTTTTCATGATGTTTCTACTTACCTTTCTTGTGTTCATCCTTGTACCACTCATTAGCTTCTCATTTCATTGGCTGGGTCTTAGACAGCTTTTCTAGGCCTTAGAATATGTAGTCCACATTGTACACTGAGCATGTGCTTTGTGAATGCTGCAGGAATCCACGTGTTAGAGCAGAAGGGATTTTGGGGGTCATGTTCCTCAATTTCCTGCTGTAGACTTAGGCCCAGAAGAGGGGAAGAGGTTGCCCAGTGAAGAAGTGAAATTGGAATGATGGCCCAACTAGCGGCAGAGCTGGGTCTGGAAAGTAGGTTTCCAGACTCTTTCTCCCAACGTGTGACTCCTAGGAGCACACAGTCATAATTTTCAGATTGACTTTTTCTGCAAAGTGGAAGGGAGGCCTCGCCTCAGCCCCAGGGACCCATCTGGGTTTGAGAAGAAGGTCCTGGTGACAGCCTTGTGCTTCCGTGAGCTACTTGTACTTCCGTGAGCAACTAGCCCATAACCTCTCTGCAAAACCACTGTTGCTAAGTGCAAAAATATCTTAGGGTCCTAAGTTGAATAGTTGGAGAGGTTCAAAGCAGGCAATCCCAAGTTTTGGTTACTGGATTTTGTTTGTTTCTTTGTTATTTATTTGCTTGTTTAGCTTTATTTCTCCATTACTAACTGTGTCCTCAGGAACTCTTGTAGAAATAATTTTTTGGTGGCCTTGGAGGAATATAGTTGAATGTTTGCCCAGCGACCTATGGGTGAGAAGAAAGATGGTAAATGGTGGAGTTTCATTTATCCCTTTGGGGACACCGTGAGAGGTTACCTTAGCTATACCCTTTGGGACACTGATCCCTGGTTAGAGTTCAGGTGAGGATGCCTCACAGGTGATAAGAGACCCAAGGAAGGTAGAGGGGAGTTGAAAGATAGGTCAGGATGCTGTTGAAACATCTTGGTAACCTGGAACCCTTTGCACTGCAAGGCTACCAGTTGACCTAGGGACCTTGGGCAGGCCAGGGCTGCTTTGCTGGCCCTTGTGCCCTCCTTGTCAAATGTTGGTTGTAGCTTCCTGATCATTTATTTCAAAGAATTGTTATGAGTGTGGTTATGAACTCTGAATACTCTTATCTGCCTAGGGATTATCATACTAAGTGAAGTGAGTCAGAGAAAGTCAGATATCATATGATATCACTTGTTTATGGAATCTAGAAAAATGATACAAATGAACCTATTTATGAGACAGAAATAGACTTACAGACATAGAAAAGAAATTTATGGTTACCAAAGGGGAAAGGGGGAAAGGGATAAATTAGGAGTTTGGGATACGCAGATACACACCACTATATATAAAATACATAAGCAACAAGGGTTTACTATACAGCACAGGGAACTATATTCAATATCTTATAATAAACTATAATGGGAAAGAATCTGAGAAAGTATACACACACACACACACATAACTGAAAAAGAATACACACACACACACACACACACACACACACACACATAACTGAATCCCTTTGCTGTATACCAGAAACTAATGCAACCTTGTGAATCAACTATACTTCAATTAAAAAAAATATAACAACCAGCCCATAGTGCTAGAGCTATTAAATTGTTTTGCCCAAATGCCTTGATCACTCTTTCCCTCCCCACCCCCTGGCCCTTTCCCCCATATTCTTTTTATGTTGAGAAATGGGGTTGTGACTTTAAGGGAAACATTTCAATGTTCCTTTATGTCCATGTCATTGAGAAAGGTGGGGGAAGAAAAAAGAAAGTCAATCGTCTTATTGAACTTTTTTTTAGCTTTCTTCCTTTTCCAAATTCAGAACATACCCAGCCTTCTGAGATCTTTGGTTTTCTTTTCCTAGGTAACTATATTATATACTCACTTATATTAACTCCCAACCAGTAGAAATCACGTGTTCCTGAATTTTCTTCTGTGCTGTTAAACTTCATAGGCAAATAATGCCTCTTTAAATAGAACCTCTATCTTAGGTTCTCTGTGGATTTTCTAAAGAAGAAATTCTTAGACTTTGTTTTAACCTAGGACAGAGCAGCCTAATCTCCTATACCCTCTGCATCTGCATCATTAATCAGACCAATTTTATAATGGTGGCTCTCAAGACTGCTACAGGATTTGAAGCCTTCTGAAATAGTCTCACATCATTCCCACTGTTAGGTATATATGATCACTGTTGAGTTTTGGAAACCTGTTGGTACCAATGTGACTCAGAGGGTGGGCTGAGAGTATGAAGTTAATCACAGATTTGTATATTTTAACTATGCTGGATAAATTGGGGGTTTGTGATCCCCAGGGCAAAATTGTTTATTGAGAGAAGATGGCTGGATTTTCCATCTTCCAGTTTTGAGAAATGAAATAGGTATAGGGAGTGACAGCCGAGCCTGTTCCTTAACAGACCTAATTTTTTGGATGTGTGTTAGGGGTGATCCTCACAATACGAGCTTCTGGAGAAGTGTGTCTGTGCCATCAGCATTAATATTTGATTGTCTCACTGTTTTCCTATTTCCCTCTTAAGATGAGTGGCTTCTGGTGTGTTGTGTTAGTTGTTCAGTTGTGTCTGACTCTTTGCGACCCCATGGACTGTAGCCCGCCAGGCTCCTCTGTCCATGGAATTCTCCAGACAAGAATACTGGAGTGGGTTGCCATTTCCTTCTCTGGGGGATCTTCCTGACTCAGGGATTGAACCCGGGTCTCCCGCATTGTAGACAGACTCTTTACCATCTGAGTCACCAGCCTTTCTTTTGTAAAGTTCATTGATGAGAACATAATCATGTTTTATGATTATGTTTTATGTTTTATGATTATGAAGTTTATGACAAAACTTCTAGAGGAAAGTTTTGTCGTAGAGTTGGCCTGGTCCCTGATGAGCCTGCAGGGGGTAGGTGGGAGCAGGTTACCTTACAGGGGAGGAAGGATGAGTGAACTTGGCATGTCATAGGCTATGGCTGGCAATGCTCTCAGTGTGGGGTGTTTAGGCAGAGTATTGACTTTCCATTTTATAAGAAACACAACATGTATAGTTTTCTGGCACTAGTGAGTGAGGAAGACCTCACAGTCCAAATCTGCCATGAGGATGGTTTCGAATTAAATTTGAATTCTTGTAAAATGGATTTTCCTAGGAAAAAGCACCCCTACCGAGAAAAAGCTTAGGTTGAAGAGGCTGTTTTGTTGTGGTTGATTTTTGTATTTAGGTAAAGAATGCGTATCAGGCCAGGAGAGGGGAGCAAGGACTTCAAAATGTAAAAATCAAGCCCTTTTCTGGGTGATAGTCCTTCTATGGGAGGGAGTGTTTTCCAAAAAGAGACTGACTTCACCTCCATTGAAAAATCTGTCCAGGTCCACAGTGCCCCTTTCCCATGCTGAAGCCTGCATTTTGCCCAAGCCAGGGACTGATGTTTGTTGGTAGCAGACAGGGTTGGCACAGCGGGGGCTCAATTCCAGCTTTGTGATGCATGGAAGATTTGCGGGAGAGGAGTATCTGAACCTCAAGAGAGATCATCCCAAAGCTGCGGGGGCACGTCACTCTGACCTGTGGGATTTCTGCCCTGTGCTCTTCTGTGGTGACTCCTGACATGTGATGCGTCGCCAGGGTCTCCGGGGAACTGGGCGAGAACATCTGGACACGTGAACCTTTTCCAGTCAGAATTGCTCAGGGCTTTTCAGACTTCCATTTTGGAAGGAGGGATGGTTCTTCCCGTTGAGATTGTGGTCTAGTGGTTGGACCTTGTGACTGGGAGTCACAGCCAGAGAGCTCAGATGCTTTTCCAAGCCTTTTCCCCTCCCAACTTGAGTCTGCCAGTGATGCTTCATCCGCAGCGTTGCTTTTGGGCCACTGAACGTGCTTTTCTATGTGGTGGCGTGTGGCTGTCTGCCTTTAAGATCCAGTGAAGGAATGTGTTCCGACTGACATGATTCAGGTATCTGCACACTCAGCCCCTAAGCTAGGGATGGCAAACTGCAGCCCTTGGGAGAAAGCTGTCCTGCCCGCCACCTGCTTTTGTACAGCCTGTGAGCTGAGAACAGTTTTCATTATTTTTAAATGGTTGAAAAAAATTGAAAGGAGAATAGTATTTCCTGACCCAGGAAAATCACAGTATGTTCGCATGTCGGCATCTGTAAACAAAGCTTTGTTGGAACACATCCATGACATAACACATACATGTATTATTGTCTGTAGTGGCTTTTGTGTTACAACAGCAAAGTCTAGCTATGAAGTTTAAGATATTGCCATCAGGCCCTTTATAGGAGAGGGCTTCCCAGGTGGCACAGTGGTAAAGAATCTGCCTGCTGATGCCAGAGACGCAAGAGACTCAGGTTCGATCCCTGGATCAGGAAGATCCCCTGGAGAAGGAAATGGCAACCCACTCCAGTATTCTTGCCTGGAAAATTCCATGGACAGAAGAGCCTGGCGGGCTACAGTCCAGGGGGTCGCAAAGAGTTGGACACGACTGAGCGCGTGTGTGCACACACATACACTCTTTTACAGAAGAAGTTTGCCAACCTTGCAACAAATAAGGGGTGGTCTCCGTGTGCCTGTCCATCAGTGTAAGGGAGTGATGAAAGCAGCCTCTCCTCGCCATCCTTGTCATGGAATTGGGACTCATGGGGATGGGGATGCCTTTTTGGTAGCAGATCCTATCAGGCCCACTTGAGTACCTACTTATCACCAGGAACATAGATACTGGAGGTAGCTTTTGGTTTTTAAGACTTTCCCCATTTGCCTTTGCTTTTCCTTTTTTATTGGGAAGGGTGGAGGAGGAGAAATTAGAGCTGTGTACTTTTTTCTTGTTTTTTGCTGACATTTCAATAAGCCTTTAAACCACCTTGATTCCTTTCAGGCCATTGGTGGTGTGTATATATATTCAAGACTTTGCCCATAGGTCCAAAGCTTAACTTAAGCTCCCTGAGATATGTCATAAAATGTGATTGGGGTGGCGGGCAGGCGGGAAACCCTAATGGGCCATGACCAGAACATTATTATTAAACAAAGGATGAAATGCTTAAGCCAAGATGGCCCTATTTACTTATTTATTTATTTTTACAAAATGAAAGTCGAGTAGACTCCATTTCAACAGTTTTCAATGCAGGAATTCCCACAGCCCCGTTTGATTGCAGTTTGTTGAAAAGTTTAATGTTTTTGTAGGCAATTCATAATTTCCACGTTGAGCAGCCCAAAAGGAAGGGAGCCTGGAGCCCAGTGTTGTTTTTATAGTGGGATGGTGGGAACTTTTTTTTTTCGCTTCCCCAAAAGGATATAAAACCGAAGTTGAACTGTTGGGAAAACGTGGCGTGGCGATCCAGCCCTTCCATCAGTCTGAGATGACTTCCCCTTCGGGTCTTCGTTTAGGACCCAACAGAATAGAATTTCCTGCTGCTTCATGTCTCCAGGAAGGAAAAGATTTTCCTCGAGGCTATAATAGTACCTAATTTCCTTTTTCTTCCCTTTATTTATTTATTTTCCCTATTAATAAGGACCAATTGCAGAAGATGAAGAAACCTGGGAAACCCATCACTTTTGCAGGAGGTTAATAACTTCCTTTAAAAACTCCTGGCTTAATACTTGTTTCCCCAAAAGGAACTTCGTCAGCCTGAGTGCCAGTCAAGGCCCAGGGGATGGGCACAGCCTCGTGGGGACCCAGCCGTTCTGTGGGATCGAGTTACAGTGGGATGGAGAGGTTGGGGCTGTCACTGCAGCGTGGCTACGAGTCGGCGGGACCCGGGCTGTCTTCCCCACCATCTGGATCTGGTTAGTTCTCTCTGGGCAGCAGGGCCGAGTCTCATTTCCTCCAACCAGTAATGTTATATAGGCAGTGATCCTGGGCTGCCCTAACATAATTGAAAATTATGTGTATTGTAGGCTCAGAGCGCTGAAATGTAGGCTCATAAAACTATGTGGTGCAGGTAGCCTGCGGAGATTGGATGTGGCACACAATGAAGCTTTTATGTAAAGTAAGAATTATAAGTCTCTGCATTAATATTGCATTATGGGTATGATCATTCTTGGGTGGGGTCCTTAGGGCTGGCCTGTCACCTCCAACAAAGCCTAAATTTCCTCAATCTGGGGAGCTGGTATTTGGATACAATCAGATCAGTTTTGCAGATGGGCCAAAAAGTCATCTGTGAATCCAACCCTCTCGGCTGAGGGCAGAGGGAGGTGGAGGCGTGTGGCGACTTGGCTTGGCATTTTTCTTCACAGGCTTTTATGTGATGAAGAGGTGAGTGTTGGCGGATGTCCATTTTGGTTGGCCTCAAGGAAATGACTCTATTGAGTGGTTTTGACCAATGAGGCCCATATATTTATGTGGCAAGTGAGAATGGGAAGAAGTAAGGGTGAGACCAGGCAGAAGAGACTCCCATAGCCCGCTGGCTCGGGTTATAGGGCTGAGGGAGACCATGGAAACATTTACTTCAGTGGCTCTTAATTTGGGATGATGTTGCTTCCGGACAAATGTTTGGAAATGGTTTAATTGAAAGGGTCACTGGGTGGGGTGTGCCTGCTGACATTTCCTGTCTGGGGGCCCAGAATCCTAGAAGTTCCTTGGTGCTTGGGACAGCCCCTCACCCACTCCCTTCACAGCTGACAACTTCAGTTATAGATGAGAAACAGGAAGGTCTTGTGGTGAGTTGCCAGAACTAGTAATCAAATTTCCTCACCACAGGAGGCTTCTAGGTAAAAGTTCAGAAGTGGCAGAAGTTGCTCCAACTCCGTCTAGATCTAGGTTGGGTAAATGACAACTCAGTTTGGCAGGTAGCTCCCGGGCTAGGTCTTCCAGCTTTAGGTATCACCAAATTCGGTTTTAATTTGCTGGAACAGTCATGTATTTGAGGAGGCCATGGAAAAGCTTGTGGACAGTTTTGGCTCTAACATCCCATGTGGGAGTGGAGCAAACCCTCCTTTCTCTCTGGACTTCCCTTTGCCCATCCCTTTTTCTTCCTGTCAGAGTCGTCCTGACTTGACAAGACCTCCTCTGTTCAGTCTTCCTCACCTCAGTCTCTTTCCTCAGAAATGCACCTTCTCTCCTGGCATTCCCTGGCCACCCTCCCCGAGTCCCTGTCAGAGCCTCGCCACATTCTGTCCTGACTTACCTGTGGTGAGTTGGCCTCCTCACATGTGCCCAGGCTCTCTGAGGAAACACATGATGCTTCGCAGGAAGTCTGTGCATGAGACAAGCTTTAATCTGTGTTCCTCAAGTAAAAGTTTCTATAGAATTAGTGATAAAACTAGCCTCTGGAAAGATCAAGATGGCGCCTTCATCCGTTGACCTTTGGATGTATAAAGGCTAGCGTTGACGTCCTTGTTAAAAATCTTATCGTTGTGTCTTAAGTTTTGCTTGTTTGTGAAGTGAAACTGATGAAAAGTCACCAACAAAAGTCAAATGCCTGCAAGTTGCTTACATGTGTGTTAAATACGTCTGTGGCTAGACGGGATGCCTCCCTCCCCCATATGCACGATGGGGAGCTGGATCAAGTGATTGTTCTCTGAAAGGTGAGGTGTCGCTTTGGACAGAAGCAGCGCTCTTGGTCTAATGTCATGTGTTCATTTTCTATCTCAGAGAAGGATAGAGAAGGACTTACTTGGTGTATGCCTTTGTTTTTTTTCCATGTGGTAAGGCGCATGTGTTATTTAAGAATTTCTTTGACCTTTTGTGAATGTAGAAATTGCATTGCACCCTGTCTGTGCATCTCTTAATGGAGAAATACTTTTTGTTTTATAAGCTTTGGAATTGGATGAGGAATTCCATGCTCACCTTACTCGAGTAACTTCCAGTAAAGAACAGCTGCACATATATACTCAGCTTTCTTGAAGGTGAAGGATGGCATTTTAGAAATGAAGGTTTTTGAAAGAGCAGATTTGGAATTGATGGTCTCCTTGGGCACCAAGGCCTGTTGGCTTCGCAGGTGACGCCTGCCTACCAATGTAGGAGACATAAGAAACTCGGGTTTGATCCCTGGGTTGGGAAGATCCGTTGGAGTAGGAAATGGCACCCCACACCAGTATTCTTGCCTGGAAAATTCCATTCCATGGGCAGAAGAGCCTGGAAGGCTACACAGTCCATGGAGTTGCAAAGAGTTGCACACAACTAAATGACTGAGTAGGGTATCCATGGCTTGAGACTTCATTAACTTTATTTCTTTAGAAGAGAGGTCTCTTTTCTCTTCTTCCCTCTCCCCTCTCCCCACTGGTTTTCTCCAAATGAGGTAGTATCAATGATATCATTTTATCTGTGGCCATGTAGTTTGAATACAAAGACAAAACTAATTGCTAATAATATTGATGCTCCACACATGTACCTGTTGAACATGAACTCCGAGGAAGAAGCTGTTGGTGTTGCATGACTTTTCTGTTGTCATTGTTCCCCTGATTTGCTTGCTTTCACGTTTTTCAGTGTCTTTATTTGCACATTTTTAAGTTTTGCAGTTTCTGATCTGTGTCTCATGTATTCTAAGACTCTTGGGGTAGCTGTTTCGCATTTCTTTTCTAAATTCATTTTCCATGTTCATTTTGTTTGCTATCTCCAGTATCTTCAGATGAAATGGCCACTGCTTGATGTCCAGGCGGGGACCCTCCAGAGCAGACAAGCCCTCAAGGATGCTCGCTCTCCATCGCCAGCCCACATTGTAGTAAGTGACCTTACAGAGATGTTTGCCTCTTTTATTGTGGGGAGATAAAATGTTCTTTTGTTGATAACAGACCTTGTTTATCAGTTTCTCTTTTGTTAAAAATAGTTCTTTGGGGGCATATACTTGGATATGGTTTATATCTAGAAGGCACTTGTTTTTTTGCTATTGGACCTTAATGATTGGTATCTACCTGGAAATGTTCCCACTACCCTATTCTCCTAGTATTGGGTTAGAATATAGCTTTGTGGGTTCCAGTTAATAGGGCACAATCACCATGGTGTGGGGAAGATTGGAAATGGTATTAAAGCAACTAAAAAAATGTACCCAAATCTTTGCTGAAAAAGTCATTTAGGGGAGGTGAGTTGCAGAGCAGAGAATTAGGAAACTCAAAAGGGAAATCCTGAATTTGAGACTTTCCAATCTTATTCCCCTCATCCCCCTACCCCCAACACATTCACCAATTTATCCTAATTATTGGAAAGGAATAATCTAGACTAACATCAGAAAGATTTTATCTGGGCTGATTGATTGGAAACGTAGGGTACAAATGAACTTGGAAAGGCTTAAATTAAATTTAATGTGTACATCCATGACTTTGAAAGTGTGTGGGTTTAACACAGAAAACATTTGTTTGTGCTACTAAGAGACTACAACATAAAGTATGTGTCTATATATATTTTTAATGCACTTTCTCAGGATTTTGTAGACTCTGAAAGTGGAGTTTATAAATTAACCTCTTGAGAAGATAACTCAGCCTTATTAGAATATTCTCTTCTATATATTTCTATCATGAGCTGGACTTCATACTTTAGAAATAATTAATGGAAGATATATTTTTATAATGAATTCATGACAGGTAGAATTATGCAAAGCATGAAACAATTCATGTATATTTTATTTAAGTATCACAAAATGTTATCCATTAATATATTTTGCCTCTGTGTTACTTTTAATTTCTAAAAATGGCAAAATAATTTTCTTAAGTAGAAAAATCTTAAGATACATTGTGTCAAATTTCAGGCTAACTGGCTCCTTATTTTGTAGCTTGTTATAATTGAGCATATATTATTTAATGAGTTTTGCCTCTGTTATATGAATATTAAATATATATATGTATATGTGTTTATCTCACAAAATAATTGATTTCTGTAAAACCACTTCTTTGAGTCATCATTTGTGAAAAGGTCTTATGAATTCTTATATTATAAATGAGGCACGTAGAAAGAAGGTTGACATTTCCCAGAAGCTTCTTCCTTCCTCCAGTCCCACGATAAAACAGATGCTCATAATCACACATGCTTTTACAATGCCGAGATTTCAGGGCTGGAAGTAACCTTAGATCAGCTAGGTCCTACCTGCTCTCAGAAAAGGAAACAGGTCCAGAGATGCCTTAAGTGAATTGCCCAATGTCACACGCTGTGTTAGCGGCCAGAGTGGGAACTGGGCCCAGTTCTCAGCTCTCTTTTTGGGGCCTAGTGGACTGTTCCCTCCTAAGGGAGTCAAAAGTAACTCTCTGTGACTTGTTCTGTTTTGCTTACTCTGAGTTGGCTCGCTGTCAAAGACAGTGTCATAGGCATAAAGAAGTTGTTGGCTTGGGGTTCTCATGCAGGTTTCTCCCAGAAAAATGAATGCCATGAAAAAAAACATATTTTAACAATACACAAAGATTGTTTTAAAAGTCCTTGAGGGTACAGTGAGGAAGCCAGTCTGTTTCACTCTTCCTGCCTCCCTGAATTTCCCTTTGGGGGTCTAGGTTTGAAATTTATTTTTCTGCTTTTGGAAGGGCTGGGCAGAACTCACCCGTTTCTTTTTGGGGGTGGGGCGGGAAGTGTAGGAAAGGGACGCTATCTTTAAAATCTCTTGGAGTTGTTTCTCTCTTTGAGTCTGGAGAGAAGATGCATTTCTTAGAAGTGGTCCAGAGGGGCCGCAGCCCCCTGGTGGGTGTGACCTGGAGGTCCATGCGTTACCCCCATGCAGGAGTGGGGTCTGTCCTTTGGGAGAGAGGTCAATGATTGCCCTCCTTCCCTCTGTCCTTCTGACTCCCCAGATCCCATAGGAGCAGTTGCCACAACTTAGGCCCTAGGCACTTTGTTTTCACGTGTATGAGTTAACAATCTGAGGAGCTGGTAAAAAACATTTTTACAGAGCCGATGTGGATTTTGGCGAGGGGCGCAGTGAAGGGACTTAGGTTCCTTTTAGCTTTGCTGTGGCTTAGGAGGCGTGTTGACCATAGCAATCACTGTGGAGCCCACCCCACCCTTCTGAGGGAGACCCTCGTTAGAAGCCACAGCTGGCAGCTGTAATCCGACCTTCTGTTCTCTGCTCCTGGGGGCCTAGGACACTGCATAGAGGTTATTCAGTGGGTTGGTGGTGAAGAGTGGGCTTTGGGAGCTGGAGAGAGGAGAAAAGCCATGAACTTGGGCAAAAAGGAAACCAAATGAAATACTTAATGCTCGTGGCCATGGAATGGTGTCTTTGGTTTATGAGTCAGCCCTGTCATCGTGCATTTCTGCAGTCATCACCTGACACTGGGGCTGAGGAGGAAGGGGATTGGGGGTGGGGAGGACGTTAGTAGAAGGAGAATGGAAAGGCAGGGGGAAGAAAGTCTAGAGGTTGTTGACCTCTGAGTCACGTATGGTTTTAGGGGATTGAGGAGTCGTGTACCTTGGGAGTATAAACTTATGATCACCTTTTCATTGAACGCCGGGCAGTGTGTCAGCCCAAACCAGCCTGGCAGGTACGGTGTGTCTGTATTTATACAGGGAGCGTTCTGAATCGTGGCTGATGTATCATTTGGGTCTTTGTGTAGCTCAGCATTGGCCAGGAGACTCTGGTTCTCCTTCAGATTCTCTGATGAATGGCTAACTTTTCTCCAGACACTGGGCTCTTCCTTACTTTCTTGTTTTTCTTTCTCTTGAATAAAAGTTTGTCACATCACAGTGTTTCATCAGACCTGTTTCAAAATAATTGTCTGAGGATTGCTTCCTAATTTCCCCGAAATTTGGATTTATTGTAATTTCGGCGCCAGGCTGTTTCATAATTATTTCTAATGTTTTTATTTTGAAACTAGAGAAGTGTTCGTTCAGCGTTTGTTAGTACTCATTAGGGACTATAGCTATCACAGGTTGCTAGGAAAATAACTTGCCGTAGTACTCGCGGGGGTAGAATTTTCAGATGGGAATTTAAAACGTTTTGTTGCCATATTTTAATCTGATTGGATTTTTTCTCATGTGGTATATGGGTTACCACATTGTAAAAAAAAAAAAATGTAGAATGAATGCTCTTAACAAGTGGAGTTCAATTGATCAAATAAAGTTTATATGAAGAAGCAAGCCCCAAAAAGTTTAGTTTCTGTAACTGATACAGCATCTTGTTTATTATAATCTGATGGCTTCTAATCTGTGCTCAAAATACAGTAGACATGATTCCTCCAAGGGTGATAGTTTAAAAAAATTTTTTTTTTTGGCTGTCCAAAAAATAGGAATTTATACAACAGATCCATCTCTCTCTCCCTCTCCCTTGGATTTCTCTTCTTCCTTATTCCCACAGAAATTCATGAACTTTCTAAAGTCACAAGAGCCAGGATCCTCTCCTTTCCTCAGCCTCCCCATATTCTAATTTGTTGAACTCGCTCCTGTTTCTTTCTCTGTGGTGTTTATAGCTTTAATTCTCTGCTCTTTTTAAATTCCTTCTTCCAAAATGAGTGTCAGGCAGCTGGGCTGTGCTAAGTGGTGGTGTTTGAGTCTTGGCCAACCCGCCCCCAGGGCCCCTGCGAGGAGCCCCTCTCTGGACACCACCCCAGGTGTCTTTGCTATACAAAGGCTTTCATTTAACTTCCTTTGTACCCAGCGAAAAAAGATTCGGTACCCAAAATGGTGGTATTTTGGTATAGTATGTATCTTACAAAATGGCAAAAGGCTTCAGAAGTTCCTACCATTGTGTCTTGGGGGTTTTCTTTTGAAGTAGACGTGGAGTTTTTACCTTGGGGTGGATTTCTAGCGGTTCTGGGTCTTATGTGTTTTGCTGTGTAATGAGCATGGAGGTGTGGGATGAGAAAGCTGCCTGAATCCTGAAGAACAGAGCCCGCCAGACTGGAGTGTGTACTTCTTTTATTTTGTTGTTGTTATTGCTTAAATGCTGAAAGAGAGCGCGAGGGCTCTTATGAAATATAGCCTGATGGTACGGCTTCAGACAGGGTGTCTGCTGTTTGAGTTGAGCGTTTTCAGCTCGGGGGGCGTGCTGAGTCTTTCGTTGTTGTTTCAGAAGAATTTGGGAATGGGGTGCGGGGGTACTGAGTTGCAGTTAATAACAACCAATTACTTGGAGAGCATCCTCTTCATTATTAAGTACACACGGATGTTTTGCTGTGTTACTTGGGTTGTATTCTTTCCTGTGCTGTGGGATGCTTAGTGGCAGTTGCTATGTGGTAGGAGGCTCTGTCCTGGACACTGAGGTCCAGCAGAACTGTCACAGCCCCTGCCTGGGTGGGAGGCTCTGTGTTGGGTGCTGTGAGGGGTTACTGGGCCTGTGAGGGTGTATGATCAACGAGCTGGAATATCCACTGAGAAGCTGGTGAGGATTAACAGGCCAGGATTGTTCCCTGAGAAAGTGGCATTTAACATGTGATTTGAAGGATCAGTTGGAGTTGAATAGGTGAAGGTATGAGAGAAGGTATGGGAGGTGAGAAAATATTCCAGGCAGAAGATAAAACATGTATGAAGGTCCTAAGGAAAAGAGAGCCTGGCTGTGAGAGAAGCAGGATGCCAGCTATGATGGCTGCTGGTCATGGGGCATGGAGACAGTGGCTTGGTTAAGATACAGTGACAATGTGATGTTTCATCCCAACTGCCGTTGTGAAATCATTGAAGGTTTTCGCTTGGGTTGCGCTGGTGCCGGTAGGGAAGGTGAAGTGGACAGATTTGGAGGGAGGGACCGTCAGTAGAACTGAGTGATGGATTAGATGTTGTCAGTGAGGGGAGAAAGGAGGGTCAAAGGTGGATGAGTGGAGATGCCATTCACTGAATGGGAAATACTGAGTGGGGAGAAGATTTGGGGTGGAAGAGTTGTCTTTAATTTAAAAATTTTTATTCCAACTTTATTGAGATACCATCAACATATAATGTTGTATGAATTTGAGGTGTACAGTGTGTTGATTTGATATACTTATATGTTGTAAAATGACTACTTCTGTTGCTAAAACTGCATCCCATTATATAAATACCATTTCTCTTTTGTGGTAAGAATATTTAAGATCTACTGTCTTTAAGCAACTTTCAAATATTTGGTATAGTATTGTTAATTATAATCATCATGCTGTACATTAGGCTTCCAGAACTTATTCCTTTTATAACTAGAAGTCTGTACTCTTTGACCAGCATCTTGCCATTTTCCCCAACCCCTGGGTCCCTGGTGGACTCTATGTTTCTGTGAGGTATGGTTGTTTTCTTAAGATTTCACTTGTAAGTGATACCATGAGATACTCTTGAGAGTCCCCTGGACTGCAAGGAGATTCAACCAGTCAATCCTAAAGGAAATCAGTCCTGAATATTCATTGGAAGGACTGATGCTGAAGCTGAAACTCCAATACTTTGGCTACCTGATGCGAAGAACTGACTCATTGGAAAAGACCTTGATGCTGAGAAAGATTGAAGGCAGGAGGAGAAGGGGACGACAGAGGATGAGATGGTTGGATGGCTGGCATCACCGACTCGATGGACATGAGTATGAGCAAGCTCCAGGAGTTGGTGATGGACAGGGAAGCTTGGCGTGCTACAGTCCATGGGGTCGCAAAGAGTCAGACACAACTGAGTGACTGAACTGATGCAGTGTTTGTCTTGCTCTGTCTGACTTATTCCTGATAGTGTAGTGCCTTCAAGGTCCATCTGTATTGTCACAAATGGCAGAATTTCCTTCTTTCTTGTGGCTGAATGCTATTCCACTTGGTGTATGTAATACATTTTCTTTATCTATTGATCTGTTGATGGACACGTAGCTTGTTTCCTTATCTTGGCTGTTGTGAATCACACTGCAGTGAATGGGGGAGTGCAGATGTCTCTTGGAGATCCTGTTTTTGTTTCTTTTGGATATATACCCAGAAGTGAAGTGAAGTGAAAGTTGCTCAGTCATGTCTGACTCTTTGCGACCTCATGGACTATACAGTCCATGGAATTCTCTGGGCCAGAATACTGGAGTGGGTAACCATTCCCTTCTCCAGGGGATCTTCCCAACCCAGGAATCAAACCCAGGTCTTCCGCATTGCAGGTGGATTCTTTACCAGCTGAGCTGCCAGGGAAACCCAGAAGTAGGTTTGCTGGATGATATGGTAGTTCCAGTTTTAATTTTTTTTGAGGACTGTCCGTACTGTTTTCCATAATGGCTGCACCAATTTACATTCCTGCTAGCAATACACAACATTCATTTTTTTCCCACATCCTAACCAAAACTTGCTATCTCTTTGTCTTTTGATGACAGCTGTTCTAACAGGTATGAGGAGGTAATTCTTTGTTGTTTTGATTTATATCTCTCTGATTAGGGATGAGGAACATCTTTTTGTGTACCTATTGGTATATTTCACATCCCTTCTTTGGAAAAATGTCTCTTTTTAAAATTGAAGTACAGTTGACTCATTGGAAAAGACCCTAATGCTGGGAAGGGTTGGGAGCAGGAGGAGAAGGGGACGACAGAGGATGAGAGGGCTGGATGGCATCACCGACTCGATGGACATGGGTTTGGGTGGACTCCGGGAGTTGGTGATGGACAGGGAGGCCTGGTGTGCTGCGATTCATGGGGTCGCAGGGAGTTGGACACGACTGAGCGACTGAACTGACAGTTGAGTGAGTTGTATTTTTTTTTTTTTGGCCGCACTGCACATCTGGCAGGATCTCAGTTCCCTGATCAGAGGTGGAACCTGGGCCGTGGTAGAGGAAGCTCCAAGTCCTAACCCCTGGACCACTGGGGATTTCCCTGAGCTGTCTTTTTTAGAGAGATTAAGATACTAGGTTTCCCGACCCCACAGAGCAGTGTGGCAATATGAAATGGGAGCAATTCAAACTTAAATTTACAATTCAGATTTAATGGATTAAATTGACATCAAGAATAATGTTGATTATCTGTTAAATTTAGATCTCCATTTATTCAGAATGTATTTACGGAAGGGTGGAGAAGTCTCCCTTTCCTTCTCCAGAATCTAGATAAGTAGCTCTAATTGGTCTTTCTCTTGGTTTTTGTGTTTACCATTGATTCAGTCATTGGCTCATATTCATGGATCCTGCAAATATTTCGTGATTGCCCACTGTGTGGGGAAAAAACTATTCTAGATGGAGAGGGAAAGTGGAGTTGGTGATGAATAATGATAACAATGATAGCAAATAAGTCTGGGACGTTTCCTTCGTGCCAGGTATTGTTCCAGGTGCTTTTCAGAAATTGTATTTTCCCCACTTTACAGAGGAAGAACTCAGTACAGGGAGGTGAAGTATTTGCCCAACTGTGGGAGTCAGGATAAAAAGGTGAAATAAGGCGGACTAGCTCCAGAGCACACCATCGTCTTAACTCCACTGACCCCAGAGGTGGTGAGAAAGAGGTCAGTGGGACACAATGCCGTGTGCAGAGTGCTGCCAGGGAAGCACCAGGTGGAGCACCAGCTGGCCAGGGCAGGCTTGTTCAAGGAGACCCGCTTGCTTCACTGGAGAGTGGGCCATGGGCTTGGCGAGGGATTTGGTTTCTGGGTGTGGCTGCTGGAGAGGACTCACTGACTCGTTGTGGGAAAGGAGGGCGGATGCTCCGGGGGCAGGTGAACTTCAGGCGATGTGAGGGTGAACTGAGCTGACTTCCTAGAAGCCTTTCCCTGTGCTGTCTCCGCTTCCTCCACTGCATGTTCACTTCCTTCTTTTTTTTTTAATAAGTCCATTTCTCTGTGACTCAACCAGACTTTCTATAATACTTAAGATGGGTTTCCTAGCAGCGGCTGAGTCAGAACTTTCCCATTTCACAGAACCACGATTAAAGGTATGTGTTTTGTCTAAGCGTATAAAGCAAGCCCGTGAGCCCTGCACAAATATTAGTATTTTTTTTATAAGGAACACTATGAGGAGCTAATATTGAGAACCAGGCAACCAAGTTATCTTTTCTTGGGGGAAGAAGTGGTGGATTGGATCAGGTGTGCTTTAAAGGGAGGGAGTGGAGTAAACCCCAAGATGGTCCATAACTGTCTGTGGTTAAAAGTCGAAGCTTCCTGTCTCCTTCCAGAAAATACTCTATGGTGAGGAGTTCTGAAGTTTTGAGGTTTGGGTTCATGGTGTGGCAGCTGACCACTATGGCGATGGAAATATTCTACCAAAAAGGATTGTGTAAGGTCGGTTGTATCCTCTTCAGATTAGAATCACAAAGTTTCACAACCTTCAGATCACATGGCATGTCACCCATGTCATGTGACATGTCTCTTCTGTTGTTTAATCACTGCTCAGAAGTCCCTCTGCCAGCCTTACTGTTTTCAGACCCAGAGATGGGGCACCTGGCTATCTTCTGATGCAGACCGTTTGCTTTGGTACAAAATGGACTCAAAGGTCTGTCTACGTATTGCACTAAAGTCTCTCTCCTTGAAGTGCTCACACTTGATTTGTGTTTTGCTGTTCAGTTCCCCTCAAGCTTCTTCCACTAAAGCATCTTAAGACTAAGATGGTAGCTCTGAAACATCCTTCCCTCATCACGAAGTTTGCTCAAGAATGTCCTCCATGGTAACTCACGTCTTTGGTGACTATCTTAAAATGTTTTAAGTGTGAAAACTACTCATTTTTGATTGAAAAAAATCCTACCTCTAAAATAAGTGGCAATAATTGTTAAGTGTAGCTTTCCTCATTCACAAAATTTATGTTCGTTGTTGACACTTTGGAAAATAATCCCTAATCTTGCCAGTCTGATGTTACATTACAAATTGTTTGGTATATTTGGTATGTTTCCTTCTAGACTTTTCCCTTTGAGTGTATTAATATTTATGTTTGTTTTTAACATTCTTGAGCTCATAGTAGTGTTCAGTATTTTCAACCTTGGATTTACTTAAAATGAAAATTGCTTAAGCACGTCTTCATGTCATTAAAATTCTTAAGGATTTTTAATGACCACATAATAGCCCATAGTATGATTGTATCCCTATTTAGTTTAATCAGTGCCATATTGTTGGGTCTTTAAAGTATCTCCTTTCATTTCTGTTATTCTAAATAAACCTGTGATGAACATCTTTGTGTGGCCCCCTCCCCTCCCCACCCCCATCTTGTATTATTTTCTTAGGATAAATTGCTAGGAAGATAGTTACAAGAGAACAAAAGTTTAAAACATTTCTTGATACGTAGCCACAAATATCTTCCTGCTAGGTCTCAGTGTTTATAACCATCCTCAGAGTGTGAGAGTTAGATTTACCATGATCAGAATGATTTTATTGTCTCTAGGGATTAAACAAAAGCAAAATTCAGGCTTTCTGGGAAGGATGTGCCCTTACTCCATGTTGCTACAGAAAAGAGACCCAGCCAGCCCAGCCCAAGTCAACCTCCCTAAGGCCTCTCACTTTCAAAATGAACAAACAAAAATGATTGCTTCTTATATAGCTAGTAGGTTTTAAAGTCAGCTGATGTTATCATGGTTGTACAGAATGGTGTATATTCATTTTAGATACTTAGAGAAACACTTTTTTAGCCTCCCACAATATATGAAGCACATTTAGGGCTATTTTTAGAGGCTTTGGCATGTACTTTTAGGAACCCAAAGAATTGTAGATTTTTACATTTTAGTAGCTCTTTTTTTGACTTTGAGAAAACTCTGGGAGATAGTGAAGGACAGGGAAACCTGGCAGGCTGCAGTCCATGGGGTGACAAAGAGTCAGACACGACTTAGCAATTAAACAACAACAATAACAAAGTCGGACCATCAAACTTTTTTTTTCCTTTGGTTAATAGCATATTATTAGGCAAAGGTATTATTTATTTGATGCGGTGCATGAGCTTGTTAAGAATATGATCCTGGATTATGTTTCTGGGAAAACATACCTCCTTTTTAGAAATGCCATTTGTCTCCCTGTTTAAGATCAGTCCACAGGGAGGCTGGCAGCCTCTGATCAGTTTCAACCATTTCCAAATGCTGTGACTTGTGCTCGGGCGAAAAAATGTCTGGCAGCTCTGGGCTAGTGTTTCCTGATGTTTGTGTCACCAAGTGTTAATAAGGTTGCTAGGAAAAAGGTTCCCCCCGAAAGAGGTTTAGGGAAGCTCTGGGTTATGCAGTCAGTTTCTTCAGGGCAGGTTCTTGATTCCTCTGGGTGTTTGAAAACTGCACGAGTCCCTAAAGCGGGCTTGACTGGAGAATTCTTCTTGGCTCTTCAAGGCCAAGATGGGTGCATAGTCTGGAAAGTTGTTTTAGTTTCAGTACCTGCTCTGTTTACCCAGCGTGGGAGCCTGTTTTAAATTAACGTGGATGTACTTCGAGCTCAACTCATGGATTTGCCTATGTTTATGTTTCCAGTAAATAAAACAAAAGTGTGCATTTGGCACCAGTCCTGTCCTGCTTGTCCTTTCTTGTCTGGTTGAGTCACGCTATGCGTGGGGCTTGCTTCTTCAACCAGATTGTAAGTTTCCTGAAGTCAAGGAACCCCATGATTTTATATCTTTGCAGGTGTCTCTCTCCCCTTGTATTGTGATGCTTCGTTAATTAAGTAGAAAACCAATTTCTGGTGAGGGACAGGGGTTGATTTGATCAGGAACAAGTGTACCTTAATCATTACCTTCATGGTACATCGTTGTAGCACCCTTGTCCACATGTCTACTTGCTAACTTGAGAATCCGCCCTAATACCTCCGACTCACAGCTGAGCCTGTGTCATCAGCCCAGTAGCATTTATGTAAATGTGGTTCACACGGAAGCTCCAGAAGGTTGGGTTTGGAGGGTTTTGTCTCTTTCCAGTCTTGTTTAAATTGACTGGTCCTTAGGAATCGTGTTATAAGATACCTGAATTTTTTTTTTTTTTTGAATTTTTTAAGAGAGAGCTTGTGAAATCTAAGACTTGATGATATATTATGGGAAATGAGTACTTTCAACAACGTTGGGTATGTGAAGTGATTTTCTGATTGGCTTGTTAATGGCTTGCAAGTCAGATTTTCATCTTTTTCAATCAGTTAATAAAATCTAACACTTGGATTTCAGAATTATCCCTTGGAGTGTACTTGGGAACTAGAGAAGGAGGGACCTAGGGGGGTCTGGATGGAAAAGTTTATTATTCTGTCCATTTTGTAAGTTTGTGTCCAACTCTTGGGGCCTCCATGGACTGTATCCCACCAGGCTTCTTTGTCCATGGGATTCTCCAGGCAAGAATGCTGGAGTGGATTGCCATTTCCTCCTCCAGGGGAATCTTCCCAACTTATGCATTGAACCCAGGTCTCCTGCATTGGCAGGCAGATTCTTTACCGCTGAGCCACCTGAGAAGCTCAGGATGTGAGAATCCTGTGAGTGAGTGGAGTTGCTCAGGATTCCAGGGGCAGAAATGACCACATTTAGAGAGTTATCCAGATTCTTTGTCCAGCCTGGGCTCTCCCCCGAGTGCCTGATTGGACTTCCATTTGGATGCCAGACAGACATGGGAGAATTAGTTTGTTCAGAATCCAAGTCTTCATTTCCACCTGCTCCCCGCCACCAAGCCTGTCCCTCCCAGCGTTCACTGTCACAGTCAAGATCATCAGCATTCACCAGTTGTGCGAGCCCCAAATCTTGGAGTTTATCTTTGACTCATCTTTTCTCTCACACCCCACATTCAGTCCATTGGCCTGTCCTTTGTGCTCATAATCCATCCACATAGCATATAAGCTCTGCTTTCAAAATATCCGTGGATTCAAACAATTTTCACCCCTCTGCCATCACCAATGAAGCCCAGGCTGCCAGTACCATTCACTAGGATGTTGCCAGAGCATCTGCTCTGGTCTCCCCACTTCCCACCTTTGTCACTTCCCATCTTACTTCCTTCGTCCCTATGCTGCATTCCCATATTCGAGATGGCCTTGAACATCCTAAAACAGATCGTGCCATGTACTTTTACTGAAAAGCTGGAGGATAGATTTTGTCTTTTGAAGAGAAGACGTAGTGCAGCTGTGAACAGGTGTTTGCCCCTGTCACCTGATTAGAGGGTGGGATTTGGAGATTCAAGGACTCAGAATGGAGCGTATACCGGTGGATTGGGCCCAGGACCTGCCACCCTGCGAATGTGGTGTTGGCTGGAGGAGAGAGGGTGGGGGCAGAAGGGGGGCATGGAGGTTGACTGAGCCCCCCCTTCATCAGTCCTTTGCCAGTGCAGCAGGATGTAGATGGTATCTGGGTCACCCCCTCTGTCCTGCATCCAAGCCCCACCATCTTTGCAAGCGTGCAGTCTGTCCAGCCATGGTCTGTCTGCAGTGAGAAACTTGTGAGGTGCTCTGGCAGGAGTGATGCAATCTGTTTTCCAGCCAGAGCCTGCACAGCGAGTGGATTCAGGCAGTCATTAAGTGCATCACTGAGACTGCTTAATAGGCTTGAATGAGGCGGGGTCACCATGTGCCAAAAGTACAGTGGGGCAAAGGCCTCTTGTCCTTGCTCAAGGGCGCAAGCTGCCTGTTTCACTCACAAAAACATTGTCTGTGTTGCCCAGGTGCTGGGGTGAAGAAAGTATCAAGTGTTTAAAAGGCTGAAGAAGGGAAGGAAGGAAGGTCTGCACCACAGACCTTGGGACTGAACTGTCCCCATGGCCCCCAGAGACCTGTCCTCTGACTCTGCCCCTTTCTAATGCTCCTGAAGTTAGACCAACTCAGGGATGCATATAAGATCCTAAGAGAAGTGTTCTCCCCAGCTCTTTCACACTCGAGGGAGAATCAGCCTCTCTGGGCAGAGGGAGAACATAAAATCGAAAGAGAAAGGAGAGCAGGCTGGGAAGATAGGCTCTAGGGCAAACCTCTAGGGTGATTCAGTGGAAACGCAGGAGAAAATAGTTTTGGGGGAAGAGGTAGCAGCTTGCTTCCACCAAGCCTATAAAGGAAGGAATGTCTGAAACCAAATTTGTCCCCACCAAGGCGAGAAGACATTGTCAAAGATGGAAGAAATAATGTTTGATTGGGAGAAGCCGTTTCCATGTTTAAAATACAGCCAAACGTCTTCCTTCCTTTCTGCCTCAAACCCCTTCCCATTCTGTTTCCACAAAGTGTTGATTGCACGGTCTTTATTACACTTTCCTCTTAAATTTTCAAGTTGTTGTCGGAAATTGAGAATAGCATCTATGCAGCGACCTTCCAGTCTAAGAAACCAAATATTAACAATGCAGCAGAGTCCACATTTATCTCTATGCCAGTTGTGTGTGTGTGGTTTTGTTTTATTTATTTATTTGGTTGGTTTTTCTGCTGGCAGCATCTTCCTCATCCCCTAAGAATAGAGAACTGCCTTTCCCCTATTTGGGTTGGTCCAGGTAGACATGTGATTGGACAAGGGGTTGGCATGTGATTTAATAAGCAAAAATGCTCTGGAGCCTTCACTAGGCAGAGCATTCTAACTCTGTGTGTCTTTGGCGCTATCCCTGGTGGCTCAGATGGTAAAGAATCTGTCTGCAATGTGGGAGACTTGGGTTCGATCCCTGGATCAGGAAGATCCCTGAAGAAGGAAATGGCAACCCACTTCAGTATTCTTGCCTGGAGAATTCCACAGACAGAGGAACCTGGTGGGCTAGAGTCCATGGGGTCGTAAAGAGTCAGACATGACTGAGCAACTAACACACACACCACACACACACAGACAACATACACACATACTCAGACATATACACACACTGTGAACGGCGAGTGCTCATTCGTAGTGATGTGGGAGAATTAGGTTGTGTGTGGGAGGAATGTCTATATGATACTATTTAATTCTATGTAGCCAGCTCTGCTGCTGCTAAGCCGCTTCAGTCATGTCCGACTCTGTGCGACCCCATAGACGGCAGCCCACCAGGCTCCCCCGTCCCTGGGATTCTCCAGGCAAGAACACTGGAGTGGGCTGCCATTTCCTTCCCATCCAGCTAGTCCAGTCTTTCAATTTGGAAGCCAACTAATTAGAGATGTTTTCTGACACTTACAACCAAAGGAATTCTAACCACTATGGTTGTCCAAGCCTTAGACTATAACAATGTTTCATGTTTTCAGTTTTTGATTCTTTTGAATTCAACATGCTAGAACATGAACTGACTCTTCTGTTACTTTGTAAACAGGGACCCATATGTAGGAAACATACTTGCCTTCTTTAAGAATGGGTTGATTTGTGCTCACCTGCGGGAGTTATACGCCCTTTTCTCTCACAAACGATTTCTAGAGAGAGGCTTGTGTGGGAAAAAAGAAAGCAGTTTCCATACTTTGCTCCTGTGGTCATGGGGAATTTTGAAAATGAACTTGAGGCATTTTCATGAAATTCCTGTTTTCATATTTTTAGTTTCACAGAGTTTTCTCTTCTGACTCCTACTTGACAGAATCATCTTTGCCCTAAAGTGCTCTTATTTCTGATCTTTGGGATAATTAAGGAACAGCCAGTTAATTAATAGTACGAAGCACGGTCCTTTTTGTTGTAAAAATGTGATCTTAACCCTCATAAAGAAGGAGGTGTTAGTGGTCTCCTCTACATATCACCACTCATTATTTTAGAACCACTGCTTTCTTTTCATGGATAATTACTGACATGCTGAGCATACAGGTGTTTATTCCTATTTGACTATTACAACTTTACTATTTATAATTGTTCTGTCCATTTTCCTATACATCACATATGAACCAAGAAAGGATCTTGCAGTTTCACAAGACCAAAAAAACGGTTTTTCCAGGGACTCTGAGAAGAGTGCAGTGTTCATACCTAGGTGGAGGCTGGGTAGTGTCTGCTTGGAGCATTGTGTTAAGAGAGATTCTGAAGCCTTATATCACAGCTCCAAGGGAAAGAAGGCACTGATGGATTAATATCTGGGTGAAGCAGGATGCAGTACAGGATGATCGAGGTGTCACAGCTGTCACTTCTGCTTCAGGCAATCCACTTTGGGGGAATAGTGTCAGAAACTGAGCCCTCTATTGGGTCTGTCAGAGCCCGATCAAATGTCCATTACGATAGACATTCTTTTGACTCACCATTGAAACATTTTTTCCAAAGCAATGGGAAAGAGCAACATTTTTCATCTGAATCAGAAATGAGAATGTGCCTAAGAAAATGAACTTGGCTTTGGAGCTGGGCTGTGGCTCAGCCGTCTTGATTAATTTCACTCAGTTCCTCCCGCAGCCAGGAGCTCTTCTTGCCCTCCATGAACAGTCGGTCTTGCAGGACATAACGTGGGCCGTGCATGAGCTGCAGATTCAGCTCACTTTTTGGGGCATCACACCTGCATATGTTGGCAGTACACCCAGATTTCTGACAGTTATAAAAAAATGGACTTGGCGGGTGAAGTCCACATTTCTCCTGTCATGCCATCCTGTAGTCAAAAGTTGCCTGATTAAAAAAAAAATCAAGATGTGTCTACAGAGGATGATAACTTTAATGCTATCTAACCTTTTATTTTGAAAGGGAGGCTTTTTTTAAAAAAACAAACCAACTGCGTGTCTATTTAGTTTGTTTTTGGTGCATACCTGTGATGACTTTCATTCTGATTTATTCTTCACTCAATGAGTCCAGGCCTGAAGCGATCACAGCTCTCAAGCCAACAATCTCATGGTTACGCTTTAGAGCATGAAAAATAGAAGCCATTGGGAGGCAGTAAGGACATATGCCGAGCTAGTGCGTGTTTGGACGTCCATGTGGAATAAGTGAGCGGGTGGGGGGGGCATGTGTCAGGGAGAGGGAGAGCGGGCCATTGGCCTGGGGAGGCGGGCTGGGGTTCCAGCAGTGGCCAGCAGGGGTGGTTTTGGCCAAGTGTTCTGGTGTCTGGATGCCTGTGTGAATTTCCTCCAAAGGTTTCATTGGCAACATGGGATCTACTGGATCTGGAGCCAAGGGTGGGGATTGTCGGAATCCTATTAGGTGCAGGCGTGTGATTCCAGAGGTTGGAACTGAAGCCAAGGGAAGGGGCTTGGAGAATTTTTCCTCAAGCTCTGTGTTGGGGCCTTCCCTCCAACAGGCTTGCAAGTTATAGAGCAGAGCCTTGTTCTCTCTCATGCTCACCCTCCTGTTCCTGATTTTTGTTTTAATCTCAGAGTTGTTCATGGACTTGGCATGTTGGAAGGGGACTCAGGAAGGAGTTCTTTTGGTCCAGAGCCCTCACTGTGCTACTTAAGAAATGGATGCATTGAGAAATGGAGACATGTGCTTAAGATCATGATAATGCTGGAGGTTTACTGAACACTTACTGGTTCCAGTCACTTTGCTGTTTTAGTAATTTACTGATTTCCTGTTCTGAGTAATGTGTATGGTTGTCAGGTTGAATCGCCACAACACCTTGTGAGTTAGCGATTGTTTCTATCCCATTTTACAAGTGGGGAAACTGAGACTCAGTGGTAGTGGTGGTGGGTGATCCATCCAAGGTCACACAGGTGGTGGGTGAGTGGCCAGCTGGAATCTGAATGTGGGGAGTCTGACTCCAGCACTGGGGCCCTCATCTGTAGATGTCCATGTTGCTTCTGTCTGGAGCAGGTATACAACCAGGGACACAGCCTGGGCTGGTGGCTGCTTCAGGAAACTTGGAGGCATGTTGTGCTTTGAGATGCTGTTTATTGCTGATGAGGAAATGAGGCTTTGTGGGTTTTTAAGAGGGCAAAGAATGAACTCATGGCAAAAGAAAAGAGCCCACAAAAGGAGAGTTGCATCACGATGAGCCTTCTATTCATTCAAATTATATTAAAATCTTCCTTCACACAAGGTGGGTGTGTGCCTGAACTTGAGGGTAACTTACACATCTGTTTAGTAAGTTACATTGGATGGAAGGCTTTTGTGAGTATTTTTCTCAGGCCATCAACCATTTTGTGCCAGGTATACTCACTCTTTCATGGTGTAAAAGGTACACTTACGTACTTGCCATCTGTAGTAACAATTATTAATCCTATCCCTCGTGTTTAAAAGAACCAAGCCAAACCTCTGTTGCCCTCCCTAGTCTCTGATCTTCCATCCAGATACATAACTACTACGGTTATAATTTGATGTCTTCGCAGTCCACGTTTTCACACTTTTGTACACATATGTATGTAGATCAAAATGTATTCCAATTAATGCTAGTAGATTTTAAATTTTAGGTAAGTGGTTTCATTTTTCATCGTATTCTCCAGCTTCTCTTATTCAACATTTTAATGGATTTTGCCCTTGTTGTACACTTAAATCTAATTCACCCATTTTAACTGCTATGTAATATTCCACTGTATAGGCATACCACAGTTTTCCCATTTCTGTATCAATAATTATTTGGATTGCTTACAGGTTTTAAAGGTTACAGATTATGCTGCAGTAACCATTCTTGAGTAGGTGTGTGAAGGCACACGTATGAGTGTTTCTCTGAGGTTCATACTGTGTAGAGTCATTGGTAGAACATAAGATGCTGATGTTCAGTTGTAATTCACAAGGTATCATCATGCTCTTTGAAGTGACTGAGTCAATTAGTACTTTCATCACCTGTAAAAGCACTTTCTTTCCCCGAATCTCACCAAAACTTGTCAGACTTAAAAATTTTGCCAATCTGATTAGTGTGCAGTGACATGTTACCTGTTTTAATTTGTATTTCTTTGAGCCCCGAGGTTGACAATCTTGTCATTTGTTGTCTCCATTGTGGCTTGCCTGATTTAGTCTGCTCATTTAAAAGAATCAGTTTTTCCTTATTGATTTATAGGAGCTCTTTATATATGTTGGAGACTTGATTATGTGTTGGAAATATAGTCAACCCTGCATAGTTGTAGGTTCTGCATCTGTAAATTCAACCAACCACGGATTGAAATATTTGGGGGAGGGGGCAGAATCCAGAAAGTTCCAAAAAGCAAAACTTAAGTTTGCTGCTTGGAAGCAACTATTTACATAACATCTACTTGTGTTTAGGTGCTATAAATAATCGAGGTGATTTAAAATATAGTGAGGATGTGTGTAGGTTATATGGAAATACTGTGCCATTTCTTGTAAGGGATTTGAGCATCCATGCGTGTGGCTACGTGTGTGTGTGTGTGTGTGTGTCCTGGAACCAAAGTCCCATGCATAGCGGGGGATGACTGTACTTTATCCCAGTTCATGGTGTTTTAAAACTGCCTAATTGGTTTTTAAATAATGAAGTTTCAGATTTTAGTGCACTCAAGTTTGTCATCTTTCCTTTTGTGCCTGCTTTAAGGAGCTCTGAGTCTGTCAGCAGTTGGTGCTGGAACGATGATTTTGATTGGGTGTCTGCTCTGTTACCGCCACATCTAAGGAGATTACTTTCCTTTGGTAGGAATCTAAGTGAGAGGATTGATTTTTAAACCTGACTTCAAATACGATTAAAACAACTCACTTGGGGGCAAGATGAAGAAACTGTGGCCGGGACCCATATCTGGAAATTAAGGAAGTACGAGGCTAATAAATAACTCTTGGTCATATATTGATGAAGTACTAGTGCCTGGACAGGAGCTTTCTTTATTTTACCTCCTCAATCTTCCCAACAGCCCTTCTTGAAGTAGGTGATTTTATCCCTATTTAAAGATAAAAACCCGAAGCTTAAAGAAGTAAAATTTATGAGGTAAGTGGCAGAGCCAACATTCAAATCCAGATCTTTCTGACCACAGAGCTTGTGTGCTTAATACTACACCCCATTGCCTTCTTGAAAGTTAGTTGGAATTTGTTTGAGTTCCAACCTCTTTATGGATTATTTTCAGTTTGAATCTAATTGGAAAGAAAGAGTGGGTGATTGTGGAAGACAGAAAGGAAAAGGGAAGGGATTTGAGATTCGATATTAGAAACTAAAAACCCATTACTAGGAGGGCAGTTTAAAAGAAAGAGTCCCATGTTTCATAGAACTAACGTGTTAAAAGCCCAAATCATTGCATCATGCAGGTCTGATGCTGAGTAATCACCCTCCTCTGTATTATTGGGGGGGGCGGGGGCGGAGAGGCAGGGAGCCTGAGAAGCTGTTTTTGCCTAAGGAATTACATTCCAGGGGACTCCGAGGATTTAGGTAACCACAAAAGCCATTTATTTTGAGTACACTGAGATTTCTACCACTTTGATCCCTAATCCATAGCATAATTAATAAATGAAATGTGCTGTAGTACTTTTTTTTTTTTTTAAACAAAATGTACTTTTAAAATGGCTTTTGGTCTGACATGATTCATTTACCACTTGGAAAATCATCGTCACTTGAGATGGGCAAGCCAGGGGAGGACGCCTGGTTGAGGTCTGTTTCCCAGGACCTGGCCCCTGTGTTGGGCTCTGCAGAGAGGCCCTTTCAAATATCCCCCTGACTCTTCTTCCTCCAGGAAGTGGGAGAAAGCCAGGAGGCCAGGATGGAAATGTTGTCCTGTCTCAGTATGTCTGAAGACCACAGACCTCCTAACCAATGAAATCTTCTTGTCTTTGCCCCTTTATGTCAGTTGACGAAGGTTACTATGAGTAGGTAATGATCATTAGAGTGGTTACTGATTGCCCAAGCTGAAAAACCAGACATTTGCCTTCCCCCTCTCCCCTATTGTTTTTCTCTCTGCCAACCTCCAATAAATGTTTAGTGATAACTGGTAAGGAGGCAGGCTAGAACTGTGTCAGTGGGCAGGAAAAAATTCTTGTTCTCATGGTGCTTCTGTTTTAAGGGCAGGATGGATGGGGACAGCATAGAGACCGAAACCGGTAAATAAATGATATGAAAAAGATGAGTTAATACATAATATTAATGTAATAACAATATTTTGAGCGTTTATATTATGCCCAGATTCTACATGTATTATTCGATCTTTAACAACCACTTGGAGAGCACATAGGTATTATTATCAGCATCATCATTGTATACCCATTTTACAGATGAAGAAACTGAAGCCCAGAAAGGAAGGAAGTGGCTTCTTCATAGAAAGTCAGACCATTGAAATATTAGTCTGGGAGATGGCCAAGCTCTTATTCACTGCTCTTCTTCCAGCTGAGACCAAGCAAAGTCATTTAAGATCATGGTAGGAGCCACGGAGAAGACAAACCAGATGGACCATGGGCTGGGGCTGTTTTGGATGGGGTGATCAGGAAAGGCCTGAGAAGATGGTGCCCCAGCTAAGATCTGAATGGTGGAAGGTTCTAGAGTTGTGATGCTCACCCAGCAGGGCAAATGGAAGCTTCTGGCAGGAAGGAGTTAATGCCTTGCCTGGCCCTAGGCTGGTTCATTAGGGCCTTAAAAGTGGGTAAGAACATGGTGGTTGTAAATGTTACAGTCTTACCTTTGGCCCTTAGGGAGTCTGTCTTTCAAACTTGGCTCCGTAATAACCTGCAACTGCCCCACAGGCTTCCTTTTTCCAATCGGGAGAGAATGGCCTGTTACATTCAAATATGCCATAAAAGTATCACCATTTATTTCAGTGTCTGATGACCCGAGCTTGAGGAGGCTGAGGAGGCTTTGAAAGGGTCTGAAGAGGCCCTTTAGAGCAGAGATGAAAAGGGGGTGGGGAATCCTCAATTCTAAACAAAGAATCGCAATGGGAAGGTAGCCAAACGCTGTTTTTGGAGAGGGTGAGAAGGAAAAGAACAGTATATAGATGGTTAGTTGGAAAATGTGGTTTTAGACGCAGAGTTTGGGCGGGGTGCCTGAGGATTGAGGGCAATACAGACTTCACCATGGACTTCACTCTGGGACAGCTGGTAGCCCAGCCTGGTCCTCTGGCTTCCTGGTCACCTTGTAAAAAGAGGAGTATCCAAAAAAAAAAAGAGGAGTAATCTAGGAGGGTTGATGGAGGTGGCTCCATGAGACTTTTCAAGTTCTCAAGTATCCTGTTCCTTGTAAAAGTTCCAGGTTTTAGGTCTGGGACTGCTTGTGTGTGTGTGTGTGTGTGGTACCTTCATGGAGAGAGATGGGCTTGGGCCAGTGGGAAAGGGAGAGACCTCCAGGCGCAGAGTGACAGGATTTGATATGAAGCAGCGGGAGAGCTTTGCTCTCTTTATTCTGTAGTAAATCCCGACACAATGCCATATGCTGTTGAGTTCCGTCGCTGCTGCACCGTGTGAGATTTGGTTCACGCTCACTCTGCAAACAGGAAATGGTTGCTGCCCTATGTGCTTTTCATGGAGATAAAGTGTCAGGAGCAGAGCCCCAGAGTAACGGTTGTGCAGCTCCCCCCTACACACACCCAGATGGAGGAGTATTGGGGTGGTCATTAGAGGATGGAGAGGACTGGGGAGCAGGGACAAGGAGGGAGCTCCAGGGCTGGAGTTGGTCCAGTTAGTCAGGCAGTGGCATCGGTTGGGAGGAAAATATTGATGTACCCTTTTTGTTTCTGAACCTGAAGTTTGGGTTTTGCAGACGTATCTGTGGATTTTTAAATGTTTTCCAAGCACCAGAGTTTGCATGTTAGGTCACCGTAGGTATCCACTCCTGTGGACACGTTTCAGTGGAATGTTTTCAAGACTCCGTAAAAATACGAGGCTTTCAAGGTTGGGCCGGCGACGTGTTCAGGGTCACCCCCCCGCCCCCAACCCCCATATCCCCACCCTTTTTGGCAAAACCATGCAAACATTGGTATTCAAAAATATTTTGTTACTTTTCTTGGCAACGTGTCCTAAGAAGGAATTGCAACACAGCCTCTGAGTTAGGAGGCAACTTTCTGGGGAAAAGGCGGGGGTGGGGAGGTTTGGAGTTTGAATCAAAAACAGACACCGAAGCTTTAATAAAATAAATGAAGCGGAGCCCTTTCAGCTCACAGCGGACCGTATTGGTGCGGGTCAGGCAGCCTAGTGGAAATTGACAGGCTGAGAACTGGGACATAAACAAAAATGTCAGTCCCTGGGAGTCTTGTTCACTGGACAATGTCTCAATTGTTTCCTCGGTTTTCAAGGCAGCAGGGGAGAGTGGAATATTAACTGTTTACTGCCCAAGGCTGGCTGGGAAATTGCTTTGAGAAGGAAGAAAAAAAGGCAGAAAATCACATTTTTATTTAGAAACTGTTAAACATGTTGGTAAGTGGTAGGAAGAGTGTGGGTTGTTTCTTTCTTAATCATGTGCCACTCAAGTCCATGATCCTGGATACAGGGTGTGTGTGTGTGTGTGTGTGTGTGTGTGTGTGTGTGTGTGTGTGTAGGGAGAATAGGGTGTTTTCCTTTTAAATTTGAATGTTAGGCTTTCATATTATCGATTTTTAAAGATAGCTGATCCTGGGTACAGGTAGGTGTGTGTGCGTGTGTGTGTGTAGGGACAATAGGGTGTTTTCCTTTAAAATTTGAATGTTAGCCTTTCATATTATCAATTCTTAAAAATAGCTGACCTGTAAGTTACCTGCCTCCAGTGGATATGACAGTGTAGATTTTTAACCATTTGAATTTTAGTATCCTATTGGTGTTTGTTGCTCTCAAAAATGCCTCGATGGAATAAAAATCAAGTGATTGGAATTTTATTAAAGAAAACATATTCTGCTACCCATAAGGATAAAGTTAGTGATAAAGAAAGGGGGAAAAGTAACTATATCTTAGAGAACTGGGTACAAGAAAAGTCCAGATTTCTATTCACACTTGAATTTAGTTGATTAGAGAAACAAACAGCGAAGCCTGGTATATCAGCCTTTATCTGGGCAAAGTTCAAAACTCAACTGGTAATTATGTCCTTAGAAGTTTTAAAAGGACTGTGTTGTTACAAAGGCAGAGACCAAGCTTTACTTTTTCGGGACAGAAGGCACTGGGGTTGTTTGTTAGATAAACTTGTTTTAATAAATAGGGGTCAAGGGAGAAGTTCATGTTCTTGGAAGACTCGGATTCTGACTCCCTGATAAGTGGAAGTGGTTGCCTTTCTCTCCTTTTTAACTTTTAAGCCAGAGGTTTGTAGCAGCTAAAGTCAGCCCTGGCTCCCGCTTCCTGTCAGACAGGAAATCACTTCCTTAGCCAAAATTACAAGCTGTGGCCAAACTCCCCGGCCACACCGAAAAGAGCCTGTTTTTCCCAGAAGACTGTGTTTCTAGATGCGGAAGCGTAAATTGGTACACCGTGTGATCATGCTCAAAATAACCCAGGGGACAGGGTGCTGGAAGGAGGGTGCTTCCCTAAGGCACCACGGGGAACGGGTGGACTTTGCCGCCCTGGTTTGAGTGAGGGGTTGTGTGGAACGGCCAGCCGCTGCGTGAAGAGGAGCTGCCATGGGGAGCCCTGGCCTCACTGAGCCTCATCAAAGTTCACATCCAGGAGAGATCTCCCATTGCTCAACCGAGAACCGTGAAGTCTTGAGGGTGGTCATCGAGTAAGCTCTCTTTGATGATGTCACAGATTCCAGAGATGTTGGAAATCCATCGTCAAACTTCATGTGTATATTTATCCTCTTTCTTTGTCCACTATTCAGGGATCTAAGGGCATCCCCCTTCCAGGTAAGTTAAATCCTCAAGAAGTTTAAACTTCTTTCAGGAGGCAGTCACTTGACTTTTGGGGTAAACTGATGGCATGTCTCCCAGTTGCTGTGGCAGGTAGGGGAGTGGGTTGTGTTTCTCCAGTCCTTCCAAAAAGAGCACAGTGATGATGGCGATTCCACCTGCCCCTCCTGGATGGAGTGTGTTCAGAGATCCAGTGTCTTTACCTGGGATGCTGACTAGGGCAAACCGCCGCTTTCTGGACATACTTGCTTCAATTAAGGATGGACGTAACTTCTGCGATGACTTGTAAAACTTCAGTCTCCACTTGCGCCTTCCGTCGAGGTATTCGTGAGCGTGTTTGTAATCATCGTTGCAGGCACTAATTTGAAACATCTAAATCATAAATCTTTCCTGTGGTCTTTTGCGGACAAGACTTTGGAAGAGAGAAAAGACTGTGTTACCTAGGAAGTTGCCTCTTCCATTGAGATGAGAGGGTAGTGAGTTAAGAGCCCGCCTTTTCTTCCTTGTCCCCCTCTTGACAGTTATGGGTCTCTCCCGGCTCGGTACAGTCTCCACTCTGAGCTTTATCCTGACAAAGGGAATTCCCAGTTCGTCAGCCGGTGGACACAAGAGCAGGTGACGAGTTAAAAGTCAGCACTACCTGCCTGTTTGAGAGTCCCCGTATTTTCAGTCTCTGCCTACCCAAGAGCTGGACGATGTTTCTAGAAGAATTCTAGAAGGTGACTGAGACGTGCAGAGAATGCGTGGAGGCATGACATGAAGAAATAGGAGGAAAGGGGCAGATATCATCATTCTGTATCTGTTTGTTTTGTTGTTAACAAAGGGCAGGAGACTCATCTTACAAACCTTCTGCTGGGGTCAGGGGGAGGGTATGGGGAGGGAAAGGTTAAACTTAGGGCTGGAAGAGTTTGGACACACTGTTCAGGAGAAATGTTTCTCCTGCGGAAGAAACGAATCTTATGAGATGACTGACCCTCAGCCATCCAGTGAGTCCTTTATTGCCTCCTCCGCTGTGGAACTCCAGAGGCACCTTCAGTTGATCCTCCTCAAACCCTCCCACCTTCTCTGCCCAACCTCCACTCGCTCTTGCCGTGCCACCTTGAAACTGGCTGCCTCGCGCCAAGACTGGAAGCTCCTTAGTTCCTCTCTCTGTGTCCCCCCTGTGCCCACAAAATGCATCCACGTGAAGCCGCGTGAAAGTTGACCACATCACATTTCCCTCCAAACCAGGTATCACCCGGTAGGAATATAAGTTAACATTCGCCTGATGTTAGGGGTTTCTTTTACTGCCTTTGGTCACATTTCTTTCTTGTGTGGTTCTTTTATGGCCCTAGTGCATTTTTATTTTCTTTTTGTTTCCCTCCGCTTTGGCGGGGGAGAGGGTGTGTGGCAAGTGAGAGGGTCACAGATAATAGTGAAGTTTAGTCTTTCCAGACCAGATTATTTAGTGTATGCCGCCTAGGTTAAAAAAAAAAAAAAATCCACCCAATTAAGGGCCCGTTAGGTATTTTAATAGCAACTGAGTTGTATAAGCTGGGGAACGGGTTGAACCAAGACAGGAGATCAGGACCTTGTGGTCTGTTACAATTCCCCTGGGGTCTGTGACCCAAGGGACACCCTGAGGTCTTCATAAATAGATGGGGTTTCATTTTGAGCTCTTTACTACCCAAGATTGACTAATAAATTGGATGTGATGCTTCTTCTTAAATACTAACAACAGAGGTGGGGAGGAGGGGATGAATGTGTGTGTGTGTGTGTTGTGTGTGTGTGTGTGTGTGTGTGTGTGTGTTTATAATGAATGAATAATTTGGGGGAACTGTGCGTAAAATTTCTCATTTTTCTCATTTTTCATCAAGGAAGACAATGCTGAATGAACTCTGGACCTGGGAACTCTGCATTCCCGTCTTCTCTCCCCTAGCTGACCCCCATGCTCACAGTTAGGACAGTGTTTCTGTTATTAAGTCACACACTTCCTGCCATCTCTCTGGGGATAGGCTGCTTCAACCCGGCTTCAAGAAATAGCTCTTAGCTCCCGGAACCAATTCCCCCTCAACTCCGCCTCCCCCTCATTGTCTCCATGTCTTCTCTTCTTGGGGCGGTATTATTTGGAGATGTAAATTTGACCCTAGAGAGAAAGACTCTCTGATGACAGGCTAATGCTTATGTTTACTAATAAACTTCCCCTTTGACAGTCATTGGCTTCAGGGCCGCAAACCAAACTCTTGGGCTGCTTTTATGCTGGGCCAAAAACATACTCCTTGTTTCCTCCCAGTTCCTTAAACAATGAAGCAATGACATTTTACAGAGCCGTCTGTATTGGTGAATGGGCTGAGATGGCCTGTGATATGGCCCCGGCTCTCCCTGCTCTCGCTGGAGGGAACGAGGGATCAAGGGGGAGAGAGCGGAGGGGATGGGAGCCTGGGTGGACGGACCCTGGGTGGACCGACCCTAGGTGGACCCTGCGAGCGGAAGGAAATGACCCCAGGTGTGACAGTATTTTGATTTTATTACCTGAAGCTGTTGGATCGAATCGGCTGCTTCTCCCTCCTAATCCGTCCTCTCCTCCTGGCTAGCTTCTCTTGAGACCCCCCAGTTGGCTGATTCTGAGCCTGTCCCAAGGAGTCAGAGGCTGGAGAAAGAAAAAGGGGCCAAGAAAAGAGCAGTGAAAGGGTTTTTATTTAGCAGAAAGGGAAACATGCCAAGAGATTTGGTAAATATTAAACCAAAGGGCCAAGTGCAGGAAGATGAGACAGAGCGGAAGAGTGTGTGTGTGTGTGTGTGTGTGTGTGTGTGTGTGTGTGTTCATATCTGTGCACACTCATGGATGTGTGTGCATGCATGTCCAAGTGTGTTATATGTATTTTGTTGGATGGGTGGATTATGTTTCACCCACGCAGGTTTAAGAAAGTTCCTGAAAGGCTGTGGGATTCTAATGTAGACAAGTCTAGGGGGCTCCTGGATGGAAGGAAGAGGTGGGGAGATTGCTAAGGACTGGCTGGATCTGGCTGGGCCTCCACCATCTTGCTTTTCATCTCCTGAATGGGAACCGTTTCCTTTGGGATGTTTACCAGGCTTCCAAGCTGGAGAATTTTATTCTTCGCCTCAGCTGCAGAGACCCTTGTACCTTTTAAAGTTAGGCTTCCCCTGGATGGAAGGGAGGGCCCTGGCCAGGACAGGCTCCAAATGGTGGCAGCCAAGGTATTTCCTAGCTGGATCTAGGCTTTGCAGGAGGTTGGTGAACATTTAAACAGGGGAGTCCGTTCACATCTGCTTTTATTTTTCCCATTTTTGCAGGTCAGACTGAAAACTTAATAAATTGTATGAAACCCAAGTAAGCATGGATGTTAAAGAACATTAAATAAATTACATAAGTATGCCTACCTGTAACACTTTTATAAGGTAAATGCACGTGGGTTATTTCACCATAAATGTGCACACGGACCAAGATTTACTCTAAAGCCCCCTTGTTTTAGGCCTGCCGCTGGTGAAGGTACTACTGTTCTCCAGCTCCTTCCTTCTCTCCCTGGCAGCTCGGCAGCCAGGCTTGGAAAATGCGATAATGATGCCATAAGTACCCTAGTGCAAAAGTTGTTTTTTGTTCCAAAACATTGCCAGTTCACGGCATATAAAACTACCACGGATGCTTCAGCCAGTTTTTCTTTTTCCCCAAATAAGGCAAGCATTAATGAAGCAGCTGAGGGCCTGGGAAAATACTCTGTCATTCCTTCAAGTGAAATTTCGTCCCCTCTCTAGGCAGGCCCCTAGATTTTCAGCTGAAGTATAAATAAGTGTCTAGGCAGAATGTGTTGAGTAGTAGGCTGTGCAATTAAACTTGTTTATTGCTATTGTTACCTCTAATAACTGTTGATCTAAATAATGCTCTGTCTTCATGTTTCACCGCATATTCATTCAGTGACGAGAAGGCTTTGAGTGAACGGTGAACGGGTTATCCCCATTCTAGAGAGAGGAGAGTATTGGATAGGCCAGGAAGTTCATTTGGGTTTTTGGTACGATGTCACAGAAAAACCCTCACGGACTTTCTGGCCATCCCAGTGGGTGTAGCCAGGTTCCCTGACCTGCCTCTCATTGAACTTACAAACCAGGAAGTTGGGTCAGGCAGGGCTCCAACTCCCAGAGGCTGTGTCCACTCTGGTACCGGCTACTCGTTCTGGAACCCAGAGTAAGGCAGGTGGTTAGTGTGGCCGGTGTGAGTGCTATTTACCAGGCCAGCAACCTCATGGGTTGGCAGGAGGCCTGTTTGAATGTGGGGAAAGTAGCCTCTTGTTTAAAAGTATGGAATGTAATATCCAAACAGTTGGGAAACATTTTGGGTGGGGTCAAGGGCAGAGATGAGAAGATACCCATAGATCCATTCATAGAAATGGAAACTATCCCAAGTACTCATGGTATGTGGAGTAAAGGACACACATCTCATTAATTAATTACCTTAAGGCTACCATTTGGGACCATCCTTTATTTCTTGCCTAGTGCATTGGAAAAAGTATTTCCTGCTTCCAGATTCACACAATGCCTGGCTCCCACTACCTGGCCTCTCCACTTGCAGTTATATTATCTTTGTATTGATGGCTTAACATGGAGCCTCAGTTTATTCATCTGTAAAGAAAGAGGATAACCCTGGCTTCTGAAGGGGCAAGGCTGTGGAGCCTAGTGGTTAAGAGCACTGGCTTTGGAGATGGACACACTTTGTATTTTTCCCTTTTCTAAATTTATTTTTATTTAGCTGCATTGGGTGTTAGTTATGGTACGCGGGCTCTTTAGCTGTGGCATGTGGGATCTATTTCCCTCACCAGGGATGGAACCAGGGCTCCCTGCATTGGGAGTGTGGAGTCTTAGCCACATTGGACCCCCAGGGAGATGTGGAGATGGACATGCGTTGGTTTTTACCTTGATTAGCTGCCTCCTCGCTGTGTCAGCTCGGAAAGTTCCCAATCTGTTTCCTTATCAGTAAAGTGAGGGAAATAATGACTGCCTCCCACATGGATTGTAGTCAGGAATGAGAGGTGCTGTGAGTCAGGTGGCTGATGGAGAAACAGCTTCTCAAACAGGATATGTTGCTTCACCCAATGTTTAGGAGGAGGGTGCTGCTAATACTTGGAAGGCTTTGCAAGCAGGTCTTTTGCCTCAGTATATAGCTATTCCAATTCTTATTATTTGGCTTAGGTAGGTGCCTGAAGGCAAGCACTTGCCAGAGAAATGCATGAGAATGACTGTTTGCAGTACCGTGTTTTCTAAATTGAATACACCATCAGTTGTAAGATTTGCCTGTAATAACACATTTTCAGGCAGTAAAGAAGCACTGCTATGTTAAAATTTATCTACCTGTCACATGCATCTAAATTTCAGAAATGTAAACATGGAGGAACAATGCGAGCCTTAGGATGGAGAAGCTATGCCTGTTTGTCTGTAATTTGATGAGAAAGAATGCTACGTAAGAAGCTTTCGAACCCAATTTCAATCACGTACAGGTGTAGGATTTGTGTGGACCAGAGTTTTAAGCCATACTGAAAGAGTAAATGCAGATCAATCACGAGACAAGATTGGCCAAAGATCAACACTTAAAAGATCACGTGGACCAATTCTGCGGGATTCTATTAATGAAGATTCTGCAATTCCATGTTATCACCTTGTTTTTGACCATTAAAGGGAGGTGTTTGTGTTGACAGATGAAGAGTCTGGGCTGCTGTGCAAAGCTTCTTCTCCATAAGCACTGTCAAAAATAAGTCTGCATTCCTGTCTTAGCCCGTCACCCCATTGGAAAGGTTGGGCTTCAGCATGAATGGGAACAATGACTACAGAGGCTTCATCAGAAGGTGATATTTGAGCATTTAATGTACTCCCGTTCTTCTGTGTTCTGTTGGGAAGAACGGGCACCTCGCATTAACCTTACTGTAAATGTGATGCATTTGAACATACGGAAGTGGAAGAACGGCCCAAAGAGAATGCACTTCTGCTGTGAGCGGTTTTGAATAAATCAACATAATAGCCCACGGTTATTAACACATTACGTGAATTGGACAATGATATATACTTTGAGGACCTTGAACTAAATCTACCAGCAAAGAGCCTGTAGGATGGGCTCCAGAAGGACTGGAGTTCTGGGTGTTGAGGTTGTCATACAAAGAAATGAACTGCAGACCACTGGCAGCAAGGGTTTTCTGGTAATACTCAGCCCAAAGTAAATTTTCAAATGCTTGTACTGCAGCACAGAATTGACTGATGTCAAATTAATTGGATCTGGACTTCTAAATGTGGGTCAGTTTGGGTTGGAAGTGATTTTATTATCCACAAACCTCTTTGTACCTCTTTTCCCCCCAGAAATACTCAACCATAATTTTTCTCTGTTGCCAAGGCTCTCTTGTGAAGCTTCTGAGAAGCAATATATTTTTTCTGTTAGATTTCATAAGTAGTGCTAGGCTTTTGATGTAATTATGTTTAGATTTCACAGAAACTTTCAATGTGTTGAAAGTTAAATTCCAGGGCAGAAAGGAATGAGTCCTGGGCTCCGACCCAGGGAGCCTGAGTCCTTGTGTTACTTCTGTCAGAAACTTGCCGTGTGACCCTGGGCAAGTCTTGGCATGTTTTATTTCATAGGTTTTAAAAAAGAAAAATAGAGGTTATGTATGATGAGGGTTTTTTGGTTCTTTATAGCTTGGAAACTTAGAGATTCAGTGATCTGTGTCCTCTGCTGTGATTGTAAAATGGAAAATAGAGTCAGTGGACAGAGCTTATAATTTTGGAGGACTAGCCATCTCAAATTCTTCTCTCTTTCATCTCTGGCTACCCTTTAGAAGTCTCTAACTGGGGACACGTCTTCCTCCATGGTATTTAGTATAACTTTATGGACTTCAGTTAAACTCTGAAGTCACTTTCAGAAAGTTAGTCTTTTTTTTGTCTTAAGTGCCTTATTAAACCTACTGAGGAGATAACAGTCCTGGGAGACCACTTATCACATGTGAGAACAGTCTAGACTTAACTCCCCTTTAAAAAATGAAGCTTACACCAACTTCTCTTTCTGAACAAAATATCACAAGTTTTTTTGTACATGAAATCTTCAGGCCCCTCTGCACTATACTGCTCTTTCTCACTATTGACGGTTGACAGGGGATTGTTTATTTGGGTCAAAAGCAGCTCACCTGAATGGTGATTACCCTGAAGCCCTTGCAAGTGGTCCAGGATTCTGGGAAAGCGGGGGGAGGAAGTGGGCTAGGGAAACAAGGGATGCAACTTGGTTACCGTGAGTCTTGCGGGCTTTATTTTAAGGCTGCACTGGAGAACCCGAAAGAAGACACACTGACATGGTGGCTTGGCCTCCGGTAGACCCAGACCAGAATTCAGCAGCTAGAGAGGGGCTGCTGGCCATTGGCTCTGGCAGGCCTGGGAGTGGGGGACTGTTCCTGACCCCAGGCTGCTGGAGGGCAGGGCAGGAGTTGCTCCACACCGAGATCTTACTCAGCCCTTGGCCTGTCTTCTCTCATCTTTGTGTGTCATCTCTTAACCTCCCCTGTCTGCGGGCCACCTGCTCTCTGCACCTTCATGCTCTCTGCCCGAGGCCCCATCATCTTCCTAACTTCCACGTTCACCCTTCATCTCAGCCCTTTCACCTCATGGTCTCCTGCTCTAGATCCCTTTACCTTTGACTCTCAGTTTGTTCTGAGTTGCCCATTAAGGAAACAAAACCCCCTAAAAAGACCAAGAGGGAGAATTTGGCCCCCTGCCCCTGGCTTGGCTGGAGTGTCTGTGGCTGTTGACGGCCACTGTCCAGCCTCAGCCGTCCTTAGGGAAGATGCTGCCTCCGGTCCAGTCAGCAGGGAGGGGCTGGGCACATGGCTGAGAACGTGCACCCAGGGTGGGGTGGACCCCTCAGAGGCGGATGGTGGGTGTGGTGGGTACGGTGGTGTGTCTACTCAGAGGGAGCAGCGTGTCTGTAACAGAAGCCTGTTTCTTTCTGCTGGCCTAAGTCAAAGAAACCTTCCAGAAGGATGTGCTGGGGCCATGCAAACAGCCACAAACACCCAGACATGATTCAGAAATGAAATTGGGGCATGTTTGAACTAGACCCATCTGGTCTTCTGCATGTTGAGGGATTGTGTGCCCACTGGGCACATAGTGTGTTCACTCAGGGCATCCTTTTCACCTGTTCCCATGCCCACTGGTTGACGCTGAGATCTGCAAGGGCTCAACCACCTACCAGAGAATGTTAGTGGAAGGAACACTGATGGAGCCTTTTGTGCTGGGGAGCTCCATTTGCTAACTCCCCACTGTGGGTTTTAAGCACAAATTCTGCAGCTGTCTTCCTTGTTTTTTGATATTCATTTCTACAGTGTAGAAGCCCTGTGTTCCATCATGTCTAGTAATAGAGCAGAGCTGTGTGGGGTGTGTGTGATGGGACACACACGCATACGCATACACACACAATGTTCTCACAAACACACAGGCCGGGAGAAGTCCACGTTTAATCACTTTGGCAGTTACCTGGGAGTGGGAGCCTTCTGTGTTGCTGGTGACTTGAGTGTGCACATGTGTGTTTTGGAGACAACCTCCGTGAAAATTCTTAGGGCCAACAGAGGGCCTCACCAAATGCCCTGTAGTCCTATTCAGGGGAGAGGATTTTAGTAGGGGTGGTTGGTATAGTGTAGGGGAGTTGACCAGCCACCACTTTGGAGCTAGATGGGCCAGCCAAGTTTTCTGGCGCCATTCATTATTACCCTGTGTATGAGAGCAAAGTTAATTCATCTCCCCCTTTCTTTAAAACATTAAAAAAAAACCAAACCTCCTTTAATGGAGCTCTGTAGTGACAGGTATAAGAAACCCAACCTGAACAAGGCTAAACAAGGAAGAGGGGCGTTATTTAACTGCCATAACTAACTTGTGGGGATGGCAGAGGGAGAGCTTGCTGACGGGTCGGCTGAGAGCCTGTCCCATGAGGGGACATCTACCCTCGAGTCTCTGTTTCCTCCTGCTGCAGAGCTTTGGTAGGATGGCCTGGAGGGTGGGTGGTGTCACAGGCTTTCATCCTTAGTTGGAGGCTTGTGGGGGCTCTTGCCCTAACTTGACTCAGACCCGTTTCTGGGACAGGATTCTAATTGGTCTGTCGGGGTCAATTGGTCTAGTTTCTGGACGAATCAGTGAGGCAAGGAAGGGAAGATCATATAAGCAGATGTTGGCTCCCATTGGATCAAATGACTCACTGGTGTTAAGATTTCCTAGGGTGGATTAGCCGCAGTTGGTCTTTAAAACATTTACTGAAGTTTGCATTCAACAGGTGATGTGAAGATCGATCTTAGCCTTTTGGTGTCTACTAGATGCTCTTCATTAGTTTTTCTCCTTTCCCTTGTAAAGGAGATCATAAGGGGTTAGCCTATTTGGAGCTAAGAACTGGTCATGACACCTCCTCCTGGAGAAGCCAGCGTGATCCTGGGCATCGCCCCTGTGCTGTTTGCCGTGGCCCATCTGCTGAATAGGGGCAAGACCTTCTGGCAAAGGAGGACCCTGCAGGAATAGTTACGCGGCATATTTTGAGGACATGGCATTGCAGGTACAGCTCTCATAGAGCTCCCAAACTTTGGCAGTTATTGTTTTTTAAGCTGGTCAAAGTCTTAATATCGAAGCTGAGGAAAGAATGCTGGGGGGAAAAAAAAGGAACAGGGTTCAGGCAAGGATAGCAGCCAGTCCTTCTCTCTAGAACCTGGCCTTTTTCTCTGAGGCTTCCTGTGGGAGCGTACACAACACAGGAGCATTCTATGGAGTGTCTACCACGTCCTGGGTGCTGTGCTAATAAGCTCCTTACCTCCTTCTTGAAATTGAATCCTTGTGACGTTTTAGGGTAGATAACGTTGTTACTCCTGTACCAGCAGGCTGAGTCTCAAGCAGGTTAATAGTTTACCTAGATACTTCCTAAGGACCTTCCAGATTATCTTTACTTCTAATCCAAGAGACAACATTTGAAGTTGACTAATCCAGAGGAGGATGGAAGCCCTATGTTTGCGGTGGCTAAACATTTTTTTTTTAATCAAAAAAGCAGCCACTGTGCATTTCCCCCAATTCCTCCCAGTCCTAGGCAACTACTACTGTATTTTTGTCTCTGTGGGTTTGCCTGTTCTAGACATATGTAAATGGACTCATAGACCACGTGGGCTTTGTTATTCCTTGCACTTCGCAAAGTGAGGGACTTACGATGGAAACTTGCCTGAGGTGGCCTCTTAGCCTCAGCCTTCTGAAATCCAGTGTCATTTCGCTTCTCTCAACTCTGCCTCACTGCCTAGTTTGCTGCAAGAGGCCAGAAGATGGAAAAACCCAAGTGGACATTGTGAATTCATTTTACTTGAACCAAATACACAACTCTGGGAAGCAGGCAGACGAGCATGCTGGCATTAGTAGTGGAACCTGGGATGAATGGATTCCTCCCTCCGAGTGCCCAGTGGGAACTCCAGTGGTGATGGAGAGAGAGTTAAATGCTGCCTCCCTGGCCTCCACCTCCAGGGGAAATTCCTGCTTTGAGGGTACCCAGGGCCTGGGAGGCTTGAGTATCTGTCTTTTGTGATGTTGGAACAGAAGTGGAGATGGTGGTGCTAAGAGGGGCTCCAAGGGGGTTGCAGGAAATGTCTCCTTTTCCCTTTTGTTTTCTCCCCGGGCCCCTCCTGCTTTTCTCCACGAGTTCACACATCGGGGGAAGGAATCTTTTACCTTTTCTGTTCCGGTGCGGCAGCTGCGAGGAATGTTATCAGTGTCAGGATTGGGCATGGGCCCAAACCTCACTGGTGCCTGAGCTGCAACGCAAGCCGAGCCTGAAACGGCAGGGTCAGTGATATGTGAGCTGTCCAAACTGACACGGAGACTTGTCCTCGCCAGCCTGGTGCATTAAGGATCTTGATGGCGGAGGTCACCCTGGTGTAGTTCCATGGAAGACGGTCCTCCCTCCCAAAATAAGTGGGCTTCTCTGGGTCGGGGACCTGCCTGGGGCTATGTGGATGCCTGAAGAAGCAGAGTTGGGTTGCCACTATCTTCGGACACGTTCCCCAGGGAGAATGACTATTCAGGCACATTGCTGTTAATACATGGTAAAGTGCCTTCCAGATCACCCGCACACTTAGAAACGTATAAAAGGAGCCAATACAAATGTCATTCATGTTTGGAGACCAGCAGTGGCATATGAGACGTTTTTATTTGTGGTGACTTGGTGGCTGCTCATAGATTGGTTTTTGCCTTGATCTCTAGCTATCTCTTGTTTCTTGGTTTCCTTTTTGGGGTGAAAAGAAACAAGACATAGGGTCCTTACCTGAATACGTCATGGTAACGATGTAGGGATTGCCAGTGGGTCCGAGACCTTTCTGGTGTCTCAGATAAAAATGTGAAACCAGGGTTCTCAAGGTGACTTAATGAATTCAGGTGTTAAGTGCTGAGTGCGGAACCTGGCCCCTGAGCTATGGTAACTACACTGTTCGTGGCCACAAGGCTACTAGGATGCTGGCGGCCAGCCATGTTTCATAGGGCACAGCCAGGTGGCCTGGTGTGAGATGGTGCTAAGAGGGGTTCCAAGGGAGTTGCAGGACACCAGGCAGGGCTGGCTGCAGGTACACGGTCCGCTTCATGGATTTCTCTGTTGTTTTTAAGTCTGTTTATTTCTTTTTCTTTTTTTTGGTCACACCAAGTAGCATGTGGAATCTTAGTTCCCTGACCAGGGACTGAACCCGCGCCTGCCTGCAGTGGAAGTGCGGAGTCTTAAGCACTGGACCACCAGGAAAGTCTCTGTCGCTGTCTTTCAAGCGGGTGTCTTTCCAGTCTAGAACCCTGACAACAGGCAGAGTTCCTGGGCTCCTCACCAGCTTAGGGTCTGTAGAGAAAGAACTGTTGTTGTCAGTGGGGGAGTGTCCACCCTGAAAACCTAGGTTTTGATGATGATCACGAGAGGGTTTGGGTTTAAATGGGTCACAGGGTGTTCTGAATTCTTCCCTGTGGAGCTGCTTCCCGCTCCCACTTTTTATTCTCGCCAGCCTTTCCAACCTGTCGGCCTCGGTGTGAGTCATTTCGTCAGACGGCCACCCATCCCCGTGGCCTGGACGGCTCCCAGCAGAAGTTGCTGGCACGGCGTCCAGAAAACAGACCACACCCTGGGAATGACGATGTGTTGCAGCATTTCGCCACTCTGGACCAGAGGCACCGGAGTCTTGAAATGGGTCTGGGGTTTGGGCCCCTGGCCCCTGCACTGCTGTGCCCTCTTGTGCCCAGGGGTGATGAGCAAAGGAATGTTTACCCATGGTAGTTTGAGGGCAGTTGGCTGGCCAACTAATCTTCCAAAGGGCCAAGAGGTTGTTGATGCCACTCCCCTTCTTGCTTGAGCACAAACATCCTCTGGGATCTCAAAGATCCTCAGAGTTAATTATGCAGAACCTTCTGGACTTATGAATTAGACTTGGGTTCCATTTTTTAGTTTGTACTTTGGATTCTTTCACTAAGGAGATCAGAGATAAAAATATCATTGTTTTGCTGACTGGCTACCAACAGACCCCCCTACTCTGAACAGGGAGTAGTTTGGGTTTTCTTGAGTGACTTGGATATCTATTATAGATCAGCAGATTACTGCAGCTCTGCCATTTTAAAGAGACCCGTACCTGCACCCAAGGCTTCCCTGGGAGATGCGGGTTCAATCCCTGGGTCGAGAAGATCCCCTGGAGAAAGAAATGGCAACCCACTCAAGTATTCTTGCCTGGGAAATCCCATAGACAGAAGGAGCCCGGTGGGCTACAGTCCATGGAGTCCCAGAAGAGTCAGACGCAACTTGCTGACTAAACAACAAGTACCTGCTCCCACCCCTGCCTTTAGACACATACCACTCCTGCTGGTACTGTCACTTCATCCATTTGTAAATGACAATATTAAGGACACGTACAAGAGTTGTAGGGCACTGTGGGACCTTGGCACATAGTTGAAGGCTGCACGCTAGTCACTGGGGAGGCTCAGGGGGATGTTTATCAGATCATCGTATTTTCCTGGGTTTCTGAAACTGATCGCTGTTGGAGGATTCGGATGAGAGCTGGATGATTTTGTTGTGCAAGGATCTGGGTCCTTCTTCAAGCTAGGACCTCTGTATCAGTCATCATACGGAAATGTTCAGGCTAGGGCCTCTGCATCAGCCCCCGTCATAGGGAAGTGTTCAGGCCACTTACCTTTAACTCCCTGGTTCCCAGCTGGGGTGATTTTGCTGCCCAGGAGGCATTCAGCAGAGTCTGGATGCATTTTTGGTTGTCACAGCTGGGTGGGGGCATGTTGCTGTCATTTAGTGGGTAGAGGCCAGAGATGCTGCTAAGGCAGGCACCCCACCCCCACCCCCCGCCCCCGCCGAAAGAACTATCAAAACGTCGGTAGTGCTGAGGTTGAGAAATCCTGCTTTAACACAAGTGTTTATTGAGCAACTGTCCCTCTGTTATTCCTTAAACTAAAAAACAGACCAAGGTAGAAGAACGAATATCTTTAAAATGAATGACACCCCAACTTGCCAATGTATGTTTTGTCTTTTTTTTTTGCCAGTTACTTTATGGCTTAAAAAATCTTAGTGGTTTACTAGAGTATTTTTTTTTTTTAAAGAAATGGTTAAAACTACACAAGCATGATGATTTAAATGCTAGTAGCTTCTCATACTTCCAAAAGCCAGTGATGCAGAGAAAAGCCCCTGTGAGCTGTGTTTTGTTTGCTGTGGTCCAGCAATGGATTTTGATTGTACCTGGTTATTGGGATAGATGATGTGAAGTCATTATACTTGAATTTCTCAAAACCTACCAGTCCCCCACTCACCTAATAGTCTTTCCTTTTCTTTATCTTTAAAATTAAGAGTGAGACCCAACCAAGTCATCTTGTTTTTCCTGGAATACAAAAGTTTGTTTTTTGTTTTTTGTTTTAAAAGGTACACCTCCAGCTTACCTTTTAGAATTCATATTTTGCTTTCTAAATCCTGTTCTTAAAAGGAACCATCTATTGACAGTACATCATAAATTTCCTGGCTCCTCCATGACATTTCTGGGGAAGTAAATGAAAGGTGTAAATTAAGAAAAGCAAGTGTTTGTGGTTCCTCCTTTAACCTTCTGCTATGTTAAATGGCTTTGTTGAAGAGGGCTGTCATTGCTCCTGAAAACTTGGGAAAAAATCCACAGTGAGCTGTGCCATCAGTTGCCTTTGGGAGCACAAGATGTTTGATGTGAAAATTGTATGGCCACATCTAATTGGGTATATTTTCACCCTTCCAGATATCAACTCAAGAGATGACTCCCCCCCCCTTTTAGCTAAATGGTTTAACCTGAATTTCATGCTATTATGAATTGCATTCCAGTAATCCAAGTGCCATTTTTTCAATGTCTTTTGTTTAATAGCCTGTCTGCATGACCCAGCCCTATAAATTTCTAGACATCTGGCAAGAGCTGGATATTAATCCCTCCCTGATTTGGGGAGTGATAAGACCTAGGACTCCCCCATAGTTCACACTCCTCCTTGCACCCTGTGGAAACCTAGGCAGCCAGTGGAAGGAAAACAGAAGCTCTTTGGACCTCTACTTTCTTGTGAAATGGGAATAATAATTCTTACCCTGCCTAATGCCCGGAGTTGAGTATTTATTTGCTTCAAATAAAATGTGCTCAGAAAGCAGTTAGAGATAAGATAATGGTAGTTAGGCCAATTGGAACTTCAGAATTTAAAAGAAAATTATACATACTATACAGATCACCCTTTTAAAGTGTGCACTTTAATGATTTTTAGTATATTTATAGGATTTTGCAACCATCACCACAGTCAAGTTGAGAACATTTCATCAGCTTCAAAAGAAACTCTGTCCCCATTAGTTGTCACTCCCCACTTCCTCTAACTCACCCCTCATCTGCCATCTACTCTCTGTCGCTATGGATTTGTCCCTTCCAGACATTTTGCATGTATAGAATCATGTATGTGGTCCTTGGTGACTGCCTTCTTTCACTTAGCTTGGTCTTCTCAAGATTCATCCACGTTATACATGTGTGTATATGGCTGAGTCCCTTCCCTGTTCACCTGAAACTACCACAACATTGTTAATTGACTTTACCCCAATACAGAATAAAAAGTTTAAAGTTTGGGAAAAAAAGATCATCTGTATTGTGGCATCTGTCTCTATGTCATTACTTTTTAAGAGCCAGATAATATTCCACTGTGTTGATAGATCACATTTTATTGGTCCATGTATCAGTTGATGGTAAGCTTCAGAATTTTAAAAATATTGCATGCATGCGTGCTAAGTCACTTCAGTTGAGTCCGACTCTTTGAGACAGTATGGATCATTGCCCCCCAGGCTCCTCTATCCGTGGAATTTCCCAGGCAAGAGTACTGAAGTGGGTTGCCACGCCCTCCTCCAGGGGAGCTTCCCAACCCAGGGATCCAACCCTCATCTCTTACCTCTCCTGCATTGGCAGGTGGGTTCTTTACCACCAGCACCACCACCTGGGTGTACTGTCTCTGTTGTCTTCTACACACAACTCATGCACACGCACCCACACCCACAATTAGGACTTAGTTTTTCCTCTCTCAAGGTTCTCTTTAATCTGATTTTCACCATTTTAAGATATAAACGTGGGGTAGAAGAATAATAACGCATGCCTTGAGTAACGTGGGAGAATTTATCTCAGATCCCTTATCCTAGGACTCCAGCTCTCTCCCTTTCAAGCTGAGAAACTCCAGATACCATAATTCTGAGAGAATTCATCACCCCAGTCCAGGCAGGACCACACTGTGGTTGTCCCAGGGGTGTGCCCAGTGACAACAGTTACAGCCTCTCAAGTTACGCGATTAGCAATAGTGTGATTCTTTCCGAGGAGGACAACTCGGGGGCGAGTGTCATTTTGGAACCAGAGATGTTAGCGAATGAAGCTGGCAAGCCTTTCCTCAAATTCTCAAGTACCTTCTTGTTCTGAATGAGATGGTGTCACAGGTTGGTCCTGCCTGTGGGTGTCTGTTGTCTTTGAATATTTATAACCTTATAGCCTTGCAATGTGATTCCTGCTTTTTCATAATATTTGGGGAGTTTTTATTTTCAAGTTATTTCAATTTAAAAAGTTTTTATGCCATTAGTATAGTGCATTTCAACCAAAATAGTTGTTTTTCATAAACACCAAGCAGGTTTAAATAATGTTTTCTCATAAATTAGTCCTCATTTCCATAGTTATTCAGTTACTGTACCATGAAGACCCTCTGGAGTTTGATGTTGTCAGGAAACATATTACAGAAAATAGTATGTTATTATCTAATGCTAATAATCGGTTAGCAGAAACAAGAAGAGAAGACATTTAATTGGGGCTCCTGCGACTAACAAGATGAGAACTATAAAAACGTTTCCAGGAGAAATTCCAGGGTTGTTCTTGAAACCTGTTATTTGCATTTTAAAACATTTGGTCCTATTGATATGGGAGGAGGGTGTTGCTGATAAACACTGCTGTCTTTTTGGGGGCAGAGCACTCTAAATTTCCTGAGTGGTAACTGGATCCCCAGGCACAGCTGGTCTCTATGTTGTCTTTAAAACCTCTCAGCTCCATTTTGGGGTGCATTTCTTTTTTTTTTTAGGGAGTATGTTGGTTTGTAAAGAGAGGATTACCAAGTACACACTGCCAACCCCAGTCAGACTCTCTCCCTTTCTTGGTCCCTTGATTCTGCACAGTACTGTCTGTGGCTCCCAGGGGCAAAATATGGACCCACACCCCTTCCCAGAGGCTCTTCTGGGAGAAGGAACTACCCTTTACCAAAAATCTCGTCAATAGCCTGTTACTACATTTATTTATTAGCTAGATGCACAAAGCTTCCTTCAGCCTTTCTGGACCTGAGCTTCTGCCTTCAATTCTTCCATAGCGATCTATGCCTGCACCTGTGAATCAGGTCCTTTTCTCCCAAAGTAACTGATGAGCATGGTTTTTCATGAGCTTGCTGACATTTTACTTGTCTGGAGAGATTACACTGTTAATCTCTCAATTCCATATGCAAATAATGGAGATGGGGGTTGCATGGAGAAGCTTCAGTTTTCCATCTGCTGAGGTCACCATGGAACCTCATCACTGTCTGAGGAAACAGACTGGAAAGATACACTGGTGTTCTGCTAGTGCATGGGTGCCCAAGGAATTAGTTTGGCTGTAGAAAGGACTTCATTTAGTGTTCCAGCGATGTCTGTTAGAACTTCATTTACTTTTTTCATGCCTTGGCTAATTTTCCATTATTAAATTTGGCTATTGTACCTTATTACCATCCCAGAAAGCCTTGACTTCACTTTCTGGGCTACTTTAGTGTTGATATCAGCTAAAAAAATAAAAGCATCTCCTTTCTTCAAAATTACTCAAGTAACTCTTTTTTTAAACTTTATCCCATGCTCTTCAAAAACTATTTTAGGTGATTTTCCTTCATTTGTTTCTACCATAATAAAAAAGTGGGTTTCTTTTTCATCTTCTCAATATTTGTTATTGAGAAGTATTTTTTTCCCCTCAGAAAACAAAAGTTGGCAAAGTTTTCTTTAAACCAATAAACACCTTTCAAAATGATGCTACAAATTCCCTTTTATTATACCTTATCGCTAAAGTATTTTTCCTTGGCCATATAGACCTTTTATCTGGTAAAAGAAAGTTTTTTTCTCTTGGATGTAACTGTCTTCAGTAAATATCGCTTCAGGATACAGTGGCCATGTGCAGAAATCTAGGCATGTAGGATTTGTACTCAGAGTGATGGGAGGAATTAATGCTCCCCCCAACCCCCCACCCCCACCCCTGTTCTTCTCACCCTGCAGATTTGGAGCACGTTGGAGGTGGGCAGGGCCCTTCCCAGTCATTCAGTAGCCAGCACCCTCACGTGACTTGGCACACTGAGCCCCAAAAGTACAGGGCACACAGCTAGTTGGTGGAAAGTGGCAGTGAAAATGGGGCCCCACATCTGTCTCTTTGCTGAGATCGAGGATGAGATGAACTGTGCTTTGTAAAAGGCTAGTCTAAGAAGGGACTTAACATCGGCTCCTTTTGTATTCATTCTGTTTGAATCCTGGTCTCTTTCTCACTAAGATAAGGTCCTTGAGGGCTAAGGCAGACTTCATTCCTACATCCCTTGAGTGTAGGGGTGATGGTTACATTTCACCTGATGCCAGCTCTGAGCAGGGTGGCCCAGTGATACTGACTGGGAAGTGACAAGTGTATTGACAAGAAGGAGTTGCTCTATGCGACCTGGGAACTTGCCGTTCCTGACTGCAGGCCATTGTCACCTATATTGGAGGATAACCCACCTACCTCTGCACGCACACAGGTGGGCAGTGTGTACACACACAGACTGGCACACCTTATCACTCACATGCTTACATTTTGGAAAAATAAATCATGAAAAGTCGTGTCACATACATTTGCCATGTCTGTGTCAGTATGCTACTTTGGGAAAAAACTGGACTCACTTTTAAAGACAAAAATGGTAGCTTTCCTAGAACCATGATTACAGTTTTTTTGTGTCTTGTTTGACAAGACCTTTCAAATGTGATTTGTTCACACCAAACTTACCTTACATTCAGAAGTGACAATAATTGATAGAGCATAAAGATCTGAACTCTCTGAGTTGATGTGTATGTGTGTGGTTGGTTGGATGGATGAATGGCTGCTGTTGCTTAGTTGTTTTTTGTGTCCTTGTTTATATGCACATGTGCATGTGTATGTAAATGATAAAGAGATAAGAGGATTTCACCCTCTTGCCAGTTTTCTTTTTTTTTAGTTATCGTTTTATTAGTTGGCTTCTTTAGTGGAATGGCTCTTGCCCATGTCCTTCTCTCAAATGGAAGTTTTTTCCTCCAGAGATGCTGTTTCAAAATAAAACTCTTCCTTGTTGTACATAGAACCCTGACCTCCTAGTTTTTAAAAAATCTGGATTTTTGGTTTGTTCTTTTCTAGCTGTATAGTTCTGGGGACGTCCCTTTATGCCTAGACTTAGGGATTTAAAAAAAAACAACAAAGAATTCAATTACATGATTTCTAAGACCCATTCCATTTTGAAATTCTGATTCCTTTGCGAGACCCATAAATAATCCTTTCCCTCTTACATGAGGGGAGAAAGCATATAAAAAACATAACCCAAATGTAATTAGGGTTCTCCAGAGAAACGGAACCAATAGGAGATAGATAGATATAGAAAGAGACTTATTATAAGTAATGAATTGACTCATGCGATTATGAAGACCAAGTCCCTAGATCTGCACTCAATAAGCTGGAGGCCCAAGGAAGTTTATAATTTAGCTCTAGTCTGAGTCTGGAGGCCTCAGAATCAAGAGAGCTGGTGATGTAGTACTGGTCCAAAGGCTGGCAGACTTGAGACCCAGAAAGAGCCTGTGTTTTAGCTCAAGTCCAAAGGCAGGAAGAAAAACTCCCATGTCCCAGCTTGAAGGTAGTCAAACAGGAGGAGTTTTCCTTATTTGGTTAGGATCAGCCTTTCTTCAATTCAGGCCTTCAACTGATTGGACAAGGCCTACCCACATTAAGGAGGGCAATCAGTTTTATTCATTCTACCAATTTAAACTCATCCAAAACACAGAAAAACTTAGAATGTTTGACCAAATATCTGGTCACCCCATTGCCCAGACAAGTTGACCCATAAAAATTAATGATCACATCAAACTTCACTGAAACAAAATTGGAAGCTTTTGCTTTTTTCTTCCTGCCTAAGCAGTGGGTGTAGAATTCTCCCAGTAGCCGACAGCTGTTGACCAAATTTGGTGTGAGTAACACATTTCATACAAAAACTTTATGTCTGGAGGCTTTATGGTTTTTAAATGCTTTTCAGCTCCTTCTATACTCTTTTTCCTTTTGTGTTTATTTTTCCTGGCAGAGCAATTTGTACTTTCTGTCTCTGTTGCATTAACATTTGAATATTGCCCAGCCACCTGCTGAAGGTGGCTATAAGCTCATAAAGAAACAAAATAGTAGAATACACAACTATTGCTTCAACTTTTTAGTGGTACACCTTGATTTTGCTCCATGTGGCCCTGTCCAGTACTGTTCAACACACCATGTCCTCAGGGGCCACGTCATCAGGGAAAGTGAAACCTACCACCTGCTTTGCCTGCCATCTGTTTTGACATGTCACAGCCTCAACTTCTGGAGACCACATCTTAATAAAGTCGGTCAGTGCAGCCAGTGGCTTTGGAGGCACTAACAGAGGAGGGCCGAGTGGTAATTCTAGCAGGTGTATGGTTTCTCAAGGTCCCCACTCCCCTGTCCAAAGACTAGCCACACTCCACATTCATTCTTGTTTTGAAAAGTACTGGACAGTTACCTCCAATATGTTGCCTTGTAATAATCCCCTCCTCATTCCTGGATCATGAAACTCCAGAGGGCTTCATTGACTTTTTCTGGAACATCTCCAGGTTTTTTCACATTACTGCTTGCTTTGTGGATGAATGATTATTGAGGTCAGTCTGACAAAAGTGACTAGGCTTCTCTGGTCAGGATGCCCTTCTCCTTCCTCAAACCTAGCCCAAACTGGCCCGAGGAAAATGAGTGTATTGACCCATAATTGGAAAGTTTATAGGAGGCATGTGTCAGGCATGGCTGGATCCAGGGTCACATATTCCAGGACACCTTTTCCTCCCCTCCGTCTGCTCTGCTTTCCTCTAGGTTGACTCCATTGCATGGGGGCAGGTTCGAGTCCAGAGAGACCTTATGTCCCCACACAGTTCTGAACCAGTGTCTGTGGTCAGGGGGCGTAATGGGCTGAGTGCATTTGAACTGAGTAAACTTGCCCATCTGTGGAGCTGGGGGTTAGAGTCTACTCTACCCAAACTGTATGGCTCAAGAGTCAGGGTGATACCTCCTAAATAATTCAGTGTACTGTTAGCAGAAAAAGCTTGAATGGATGCTGAGCAGAAAACTTGGCAGACATCTGCTTCATCATCTTTAGGATTTGTTGAAGAGTCTTGTATTTGTTAGGGGAAGACTCATTTAGAGTTCTCTCATGGTACAAAATGATTTGGTATTTGTATGCACACTTAGATCTGTTTATACGAAATCTTATACCCCCCAAACTTGAAGTGGCTTATGAGACTTCATATTATGTAAAAAGATTGGAAGTGAATAATGAAGGAAATTAGAGTAAAGAGGAAAGCAAGATAAACCTGTAAGATAAGATGGGGGTAAGGTTAATCTCACAAATTTCAAAGCTGGGATATCCTACGAGATTGGTAAACATGACCTGCAAATTTGGCTCTGAGATTCCCAGGAAGAATATTAGATCCTATACAAAGGGGAGAGAGAGAGAAAATGTGTGTGTGTCTGTGTGTGTGTATGTGCATGCAAGCCCCTATGGGAGTGGAGACCCTAAGAGGCCATGGGAAGATAATATGATCTCTGGGATATCCTTAGATTCATTTCTTTTCCAAACTCCTGGGATGCTTGCCCTCTGGAATTTTATATCTTTGCTCTCAGCATTGTGTTAGGAAGCAAAGCAAGCAGACCAGGATTGAAACCCCCATACTGCTGGGTTCCTTTCAGGAACAATTGAAGGGCTAAACCATGTTCCCTTTGGTGGGAGGCAGTAAGATGAGTCACTGCTGTGACTGGGGCACAATAGGATGACCTCGGTTGTAAAGCTGGGCTAATCTGGAAAATGGACTCATGCCTGCCCCATGACTCACGTTCCTGTTTACAAAAGAGCCCCGTGGAGAAGTGCAGAGTGGGAGGCTCTGCTTCCCGGATGGAGACCAGGGACGTCCAGGGCTGGGCACCCATGCTTCCTCTGGGGCTTGGGCTGCCCTTCCTGGGGACAGACCTTGGGCTTCCCGCAATGGTGACTTTCAGTGTCCAGCCACGGGGACAGTTGTAACTCATGAGGGCAGTGGAGAGGCACCGGTTTGCAGGTGATGCGGCCCCTTCTCATTTTGGGTATTCACATGCTTTTGGCTGGTTTAATCCACCTGGAGAAACCCCCCCCCCCACCATCAGAGGACCCAGTTATCTGAGAACCATGTAAATTATTCTAGAAATGTGGCTGCTGTTTCATAGATTTGTCCATTATTTCCATTGCTTTTCTAACTCCTAGTCTTCAGTGCCCACCATGCTCATTCTGCTATTTAGTGAATATCAGAACATAAATATTGGGTATTGTGCCCAATCTCATATTCTTAACCTTGAATTCTGTTTTTTTGGGGGGGGGATTAAAAAGGGTGAAAAAATTTGTTCATGGGGATTTTCCTTCACATAGAACTTTTTAACAACTAGGGTAGAGAAGACATAATTCTTTACCATGAACACAAAAGTCATAGGTCTTTTCTTTTTAAAACAATTAGAATGATATTTCCTTGTTGTGAAATAGCTGTGCTTGGATCCTAGGTCATTGTTAACACCCCTCAATTCTCTACCCCATTTTTAGAGCAATAGTCAACATCTGGACAGGAAGATGCATCTATGTAGCAACAGTATGAGTTGACTGAGACCTGGTTCAGGTCCCCCTTCTCCCGCCGTCTACTAGCTGTGTGACCTTGGGCATGCTCCTTAACGTCTCTGAGTCAGTTTCCTCCTCTGTAAAATGGGCACGACAGTACCCACCTCACAGGGTAGTTGTGAGGGATAGTGGAATGACACAAACATTCCTGTCTAGAACCCTAAACAGAGAAGCAGCGCTCATCACAGGGCTCCAGCTGAGTTGAAATGCAGTAGAGCACTGACTTCTTGAGCACTCAGGTCTTGTGCTACCAGATCCTTCAAGTGGTCCAGAGGGGCCAGTATAGTTGCAGCTCTCAAAAAGGTTGCAGCCTGGCAGAGGGAACGGTATTAACACAGCTCCCCAAATAGCTCTGGAGTGGCATGGAACCCCATGCAACTGCATTTTTGTAGGGTAGAAATACTGGCTCGGCCAAAATGTTCATTTGGAGTTTTCCTTAGAAACCTGGATGAACTTTTAGGCCAACCCAATAAGCAGCAATATTACACGGTTTAAATTAATGGATGATTCGGTAAGGTAAGTTGAGAGAGAGGGAAAATGCTAGCCAGTGGGCTTCTCAGAAGAAGGAGTGATGGGCAAGGTGGGCAGAGTGGGAAGAGATGCCCAGAAAGGCTGCCTGGAGGAGGCAGTGTTGAAGATGTCTCTGGCAGGGTCCCCGAGCTGGCCGGCAAGGACGTGGGAGAGTTCAGAGTTCAAGCGGGGAACGGCGATCCTCCCCCTCCTGGAGTTTGTAGAGAAGTGGGGGTTAGCGCAGGACATCAAGCTGGGGGCCGTGAATGCCTTGCTGACTGCGCACCCCTCCCTCCCGAGCCTCACTCTGTTCCCCTTTCTTCCTGGCAGCAGTGCCCCCTCCCTTGCTGCACTCAGGGACATGACTGTCAGCACTTCTACCCCCCCTCAGACTTCACTGTCAGCACTCAAGTCTTCAGGGACATGAAAAGGAGCCACTCCTTACAAAAGGTTGGGGAGCCCTGGTGTTTGGAGGTAGGTCTTGGAGCAGAATGATGGTATGAGATGAGCGGGCTCTGGACAGAAGCACATGGTTTCCTTCCCGCTAGGGCAGGGCCCATCCTCCGTGGTCCCTGAGTCCTGTCACATCCCTGTCACGTTGGGTGCCATGATGTCTGGGTGTCCTGACCACGGATAGGTTTATCATAGCCGTAACAGTGCCAGTTTGCAAGGACAAGGGGAAGGAAGATGCTCCTGCGAACCCAAGGCGTCGGGCTCCCAGTTGAAGCCACATGGTCTAGCATCTTGTGTGGCTTCCATAAGAATGATGAACAAGGTCATCCCGTTAAACTTGACCCCGTGGAAATGATTTCTTAGGACTCTTCAGAGGTTCCAGTGGAAGAGAAGGTATCACCTGAACTTGGCCTTTGTTCTTCATTCTTTACAACTTATAGATTTTCTTTTCACATTCGGGGTTCCGGGCTCTGCTCACCCTTCCTGCAGTGGTGCTTCCCGAGGCAGCCGCGCATGGCTCTTCTGGCAGATGTCGCTCTCAAGGACAGGAAGCATTGTTAATTTCCTTTAAATAATTCAATCCCGTGTCAATATCTCACACTGCTCCATGCTTGGGAGTGACAGTTCTCATCAAATTAGTAGTCCCAGAGAATAAAGAACATCTAGAACGTGTTTTCATCCTCAGAAAAGCAAAAGTCAACACAGATAAAAATCATCAAGTTAACTCTTTAGACTTAAACGGTGAATGATTTAGTAACTCATGTTAGCTTCTGACTTTCTTCCTTTTCGAAAAGGAAAGGGAATATTTAAGAGCCAATTAGTAGAGCCTCTTGTCTTTGACAAACATTGATTGTATACCTACTATGTGCTGATTGCCCTGCAGCATGTTAGGGCTGCAGGGACAGAAAACAGCAGAGGCCTAGAGTAATACGTGACATTTGTCGGTGCGTCTTGCCTTTGGAGTGAGAAAAGGCGGGTGAAATCATCCTGAAAATCTTTTCCTAATTTAAAAAGTAGTAAATAGCCCTGTAAGAAAACAAGACACACATAGAGAAACATCCAAATGTTTCATCCAAATGCAGGAGAAAATGTCAACACATTCCTTTTTTACCTAGTTGTGAATCTCTTAATATTTGGATGCATTTCTTTCTTGTCATTCATGTGTCTAAAGTTTAAAAATGGTTTGTAAAACATTTGTGAAACATGGAATGGTTCGTTACAGAGTTTTGCCTTTTCATGCGGTTATTCTCGTACACTATGTTGTGTCTTATTTCTAGTTAGTTACACGGTGTCTTGTGGGGCTCTTCCTGTCTAATTAGTCCCCTCTGACCAGATGTGACTAAAACTGAGGATGTGTCTAGGGTCTTTTGAACTATCCCCAAGCCCACCCCCTCCTTCTGATGAGCCCTGTGCTTAGATCTGCTGGGGCCCATGTATGTATATGGCCCGGGTCTTTAACTGGCCTGAGTTAGGTGGAGCAGGGAGGCTGACTTCTGTGCGGCAGCCCTGGCCCGAAGGAAGAGCTTTTTCTTAGCAGCCCCTCCTTGGTTTGGCTTTTAATAAGCGCCTCTGTTCATCCTGACTATGGATGATAAGGCCATACCGAACATAGTTATTCCTCCACCAGGGCCTGGCAAGTGGTAACTCATTAATCTTTGGTCAGAGTTACAAGATAGATAAAGGAGAACCAGGCACCCATTCTGAGTTGACGAAAACGAAACAGAAACACTGGTTTCTTCCTTATAACTCGAGATCCACAGGCGCCGACTAGCTTGCTGGCGCCAGCCGGTTTCTCAGCTTTGCCCTCGGGACAGGGAAGCATCTCTTGGGGAAGAGCCAATTACCCCGGCCTCCCAGATGGGGGGACTAAGTCCCTGAATTGTGAACAGACCAGACACAGAGACACCACTCGGGCTCTGTGACCTCAGGCAGGTTACCTAACTGCTGTGTGCTTCAGTGCCCCCATCAGTGCAGGGGGACCCGACGTGAGCTGTTGTGAACCTCAGTTGACTTGAGGCATGTGAAGCGGGAACATGGCCAGAGGAGCTTGTGTGCTGGGTCTGGCACAAGCGTCTGGCAGGATTCCGGGGGAGTCGCACCCCGGCGGTGTGTCTGTGTGATGGACTGGCCTCTGCTGGGGTAGTTCAGTCCTGCCGCATGGTTTCCAGACATAGCTCGGGTGCACTCCAGGTGCTTCCGGGGAGCATCGCGGAAACTGCACACGACCAGAGGAGGCAGAACCAGCTCTGAGTCCAGCATTCTCTCACCTCTGCTGGCAAGGTGCTTCATCCATCTGTGACACAATCCCCATGTCTGTTAAAAAGGGATAATGGAGGAATCCCTGCCCCAGCCTCTTTCACTGGGCACCTCCCAGGATCCCTTGAAATCCTGATCAAAGAGACTTTTCAACACAGCACCTCCTAGGGTCTAGGCACTTCTCTAAGGGATTTGTGTATTTTAACTCTTGAAAACCTGACAACAACCCTAAGAGGAAAGTGCTGTGGTTTTGCCATTTCGCAGATGCACCTCAGAGAGGTTAAGTAACTTGCTTAAAATTACACAGCGAAGGGGCGGAGCTATAAAACTGCTATTAATGAAAGACCATGGCAGTAGTCTGTGGTTTGGAGCCTTCCCCACCAATCATCTTCCACTCGCTAAAGGATATTGGGTTAGGTCCTGCTCAACACCCAGCCATCTCAGGAGCTGGGAGGAGGCTTCTGATTCAGGATATCTAAAGTCCAGTCTTGGGTTTACAGGTACCACATCTGGGATCCTTTCTAACCCATCCATTGGCCCTTCTCTCTCTCCCCTGCGAGTCAGCTTGATTCTAACCCTTTAGCTCTCTCCTCAAGGGAATTAAGGTTGGTAGACCAGTTGAGTAAATATGGGTAAGAAAGTCAATATCCACCTGGGCAGGCATGAGTCACTTCTTTCTAGTTAGCTATTCATGGCCACTTTCAAGCTCGCCACACAAAGTCATTACATTTAGGCTATTACCATGTTTAATAGTGACAATAATAGGGTGTGACCCATGGTATAAATGCATTCAGATAAGAAAGAAAGTGTTTTTTTTTTTTTCCTGTAATTGCTTAGTCAATACCATTTTCACGGAAATGCTTGCAAACAAACTTTTAAAGAGGTCTTTGTTCGAATCCTTCCCTTATTCTGTGCTTCCTTCCTCTTGAAGGGCTTTTTTGAACTTTTCCTGATCAGTGGGCTGGGGGTTAGCAGGGTGATACCCTCTGTCCTTTCTGATGTTTTGGTATACTGACCTACGTTTTTGCTGGTTTTGAGCCTAATTTTATTTCATTTTTAGGTGTGTGTGTGAGTTCAGGAGAGAACACATTATTGCTGATACTTGCTTATTAACTTCGCAGCTTAGACATGTAAGGGGGAAAAAAGACTTCTGCTAACTTTGCAAAGCTAGTCACATAGACAGGGAGTTAACCACTTTGGTGAGAGGAAATGAAACTTTTCTTAGGTTTATTAGACCACATCCTATAAATCTGTGGCTCATTATATGTCTGATTTCTAAAAAGCATGGCATCATGGCCAGAGTTTTATTTTTGCTCTTAGTCGTTGAAAAAAATATAGATATTGCTTCATTTCCTTAGATCTATGTTTTTCAATATGTTATGTATGGAAAATCTGGATTTACACAACAAAGTACATTAGAAGGGGGAAGTATTAATCTCTGCATTACAACTTTGGATTACCAAGTATTGTGTTCAGCTAAAATGTTTAGTTCATCTTCCCCCTCCTGATTACATAAAGAAGCAGGATGAGAGAAATGGTAAAAATGTTCCTGAAAGGCAAAATTAGTATTTGGACATGCTTTCAGTCTTTTAAAGGATGTGTTTAAAAAATGAGAGGTGGGCTCATATCATATATGTAATTCTTTTCCATCCGTCTGACATTTCTTGTAATAGAAACCCTTTCCTGTGTATCCCGCGAAGACTCTTGGTAAAACGTCTAGCGGTATCCATCCTAGAACTGGGTATCTCTCAATATGTTTAGTCATTGCCCCCGTGCAAACCCACTGTTTCTAAAGTTGCACTATTACAGTCTGATTGCATCTCATGTGGGAAAGAGTGCAAGCTGAAAATAACAAAGACAGAATGACTGTGGACATTCCCTCATGCCCCCATGATGTATATGACCCGTGGCTTAGCACACACAGCCCTGGAGCATTCTGTGCAAGCAATCCAGCAAATTCACTCTCCTCCCCAGAATTATTCTCAGGGTGGGATGACTGGTGGTGAGACCACCCATATTATTTTGTTATTTCTTGTTTTTCTTTCTGCAGAGCTTCTTTGTTGAGTTCTTCTAGGTTAAATGTGTGCGTGGATTTCCTCTGCCAAATTTCAGCTCCACGAGTATAAGTGGGCATCACGGTGCCTAACTGGAATTCCCGATACTTCAGAGAAGCCACACTCCCAATGCATGGTGAACGTGGTGTGATTTCCCCTGCCACGTGTCAGAGCCCTGCAGGATTGACACAGTTTGACCACTGCTTGCACAGGGCTCCCTACCAGGGACACAGGCCCAGAGAGGGAAAGGATTATTCTGGGCCTAATGTCCCTTGTTGACATTCCTTGGACCAAAGGCATGCACACTGATCACTTCTTATACTTTTCTCCACCCCAGGAGGCTGGTATACAGAGTAGGAAGCCCAGGCAGGGTGCGTGAACATCCTCTAAGGACCTCATCCCTTGGAGGGTGGGGGCGTTCTCTGGCCCTGCATCCAGCCTGTGGGGCCCCCCTGAACCCCGCACGGACGCCACAGGCTGGATCACGGCTCCTATCTCTGTAACTGCCTCCCTTTTCCCCATTCTTTGTGAGTCATATGTTTTCTTTGCAACTGTGTGACAAAGGTCATTAGTAGAGAAGACTCGGGCCTTCCATGCGTGACATCTTGTCATCCACACAGTTTATTGGTTTGGGATCCTCCCCTTTTGTAATTCTGTGAGGTGACAGATCAGTTTTTAATGGGCTGTGCTGTGTCAAGGGAGAGTTTAAATTAACCTTCAGACTTTTTATACCTCACAGGGCCCCTCAGATCATAGTACACGGTCAGTATTTGAAGAGAGGGAGTGGATGCTTTTTACTCACAATTTTGACATTCTATTGAATCCGCCTGTCTGTCTGTCTGTTTCTCCGTGATGTGATACCTCTGTTTCTCAGAGTACTTTCCTTTAATGATGTCAGTGAGGTAGATGTTTGGAATTGGGGAACAGAGAGGAACCACACTTCAGCCCAGATTCTGGAACTTAGTTTACTCATTTTTATTAAAAGGAGATTGTCAGGTCAGCAAAGTGGAGGATCTTAGTTTCTAGCCTTCTCTTTCAGGCCAGTTCTATGCACCTGATCCAGAAGGTATTTATTGTATCTGCTGCTGCTAGTTTTGCAGGAGCTGATTCTAGGCGCTACCTCATCTTTTATTCTTTACTCCACACTTTCCCAGCCTTCTCCTTCACAACACTGAACATTCACTTCAAACCTGTTTGCATTAAAGGAATGTAGTAGTTCTGAAAACAGTTTTTTGATGTTGGTTTGGGGAGTAAGGTGGTAGAAGTGGCCTTATCTTCTCTGATAAGGCCAGGTTCAAGTTTTGACCACCCTTTCCTCAGGCCGTTCTTTCCCCATCAGTGACTGGCCACCTCTACTTGAGCTGCAGATGGGGAAGAAGGTGGCCTCTGTCCGGCCAAGGAGTTTTGAACTAGTTGTTAACAACCTCCTGGGGTGTATGTGTGTGCTCTGTTCTTCCCGGGCCCCGCCACCCTCGGGGTGCTCACAGCTCGGCAGCATTTTTCTCTGGAAAGGTCTAAATAGCAGGCCTGTTTGGGCTCAGAGTGAAAGTTTCTGTTTTGGAAAAGCCAGTTCCTTCCGATAAGGGAGGGTGGGGACGAGGAAGGAACTAGAGACGCCAGAAAAAGAAGAAGTGAGAGTCGCAGGAGGCAAGGGGAGGCGAGGAGGCGGCGGGCGGGGTGACCAGGGGACGCTTGCTGCCCGCTGCGTTTATTTCCCAGCCCCACCTGTCACTTGACTGCCCAGCTTCGCTGGAGCCCCCTATGTGGCAGCCCCTGGGCCCCAGCGGGGACCTCTTGCTGCTTCAAAAAACAGAGCTGGCAGGAGATGGTGTTGGGTTGGACATGATGTACGGGGCTGGGGTCAGAGGGAGCATGCAAGCGCTCAATCACTGAGTGCTCAGCCTGGACTCTGCCCACCGGGTTTCTGGCAGGCCCGGGTGGTTCGCCGGCAACCAGTGTGGCCAGGGAGAGGTGCTGTGCTCCTGGGGAAAGGAGAAACCCCTCTACCAGAAAGTAGAAGAAACTCGTAATCAGCCAAGAGATCCCAGTTCACAGCTCTGCCTCTTGGACAAGTTTCTTTCTTCCTGCCCTTTTTTTTTAATGTAAGAACCCAGGAGAAAGCTGGGTGGAGGCGAGAGGGAGGGGGAGCTTGCTGATGATGCTTTTACTGGCTTCAGGAATCTGGGCAGTTCCTGAAGGGCAGGTGGGGCATTTCTCTGCCCGGTGGGGCATTTCTCTGCCCGGTGGGGCAAGGACAGCAGTGTCTGGGCATGGACTCGCATGATGCAGTGTTGTATGCGCTTCTAAAGGGACTGGGACATTAGTTTTCCTTGACCCTGTCCTGCTGGGGGCAGCAGAGTAGACTCAGATCAGGTTTCCTGGTGGGGGACTTTTCTCCCTGCAGTCTTGCTTGGTGGGGTTACCTGCAGCTGTCTAGTTTTTGATTTGCACTTACTGTGTGTACTTCTGTGTCCCTGATTCTAGGTCTTAGAAGCAGGCTTCCTTGGCCGTGTGGGGTTTTCAAAAATTGTATTTTAACATATGCAACAAAATTGGCCTTTTCTTTTGGTCTACAGTTCTGTGAATTTTAGCATCAATTCATATTATCACCACCGCAGTCAGGATACAGAACAGTTCCGTCACCTTATACACACTTTTATGCTACCGTTTTAAGGTCACAAGGGATGTGGGGTTTATTTTTTTTTAATTTTTATGGTTTTCACCTTTGAAAAGGTATCGTTGACCTGATCTGTCTCTTTCATTCAGAGGCTGACTTTTCATTGTCGATTGTGTTTCTGCTCTGCTCTTTCTCCACCAAGAGATATAACCAGAGGCTGTTTTTGCCCACACCCGTAGGATGCTTTGGGCTACCTTGTAGATTTAGGAGAACTCAGGCTAATTCTGACAGTGGCCAAAGAAAACTATAACTAGTAAGGGACATGTTCTTGCTGACCATCTAGGGAGCCTTGTGAAGGGAAATGACTTCTGGAGTATTCTGCTTTAAATTATCTGTTATTGTCTCCTAGATGTCAGGACCGATGATCAGGACCGATGATCAAGGTTTGTTGTTGTTGTTCAGTTGCTCAGTTGTATCCGACTCTTTGTGACCCCATGGACAGCAGTACACCAGGCTTCCCTGTCCCTCACTACCTCCCAGAGTTTGCTCAAACTCATGTCCATCTAGTCGGTGATGCCATCCAACCATCTCATCCTCTGTGGCCCCCTTCTCCTTTTTCTCTCAAATCTTTCCCAGCATTAGAGTCTTTTCCAATGAGTCAGCCCTTCACATCAGGTGGCCAGAGTATTGGAACTTCAGCTTCAGCATTGGTCCTTCCGATGAATCTTCAAGGTTGATTTCCTTTAGGATTGACCAGTTTGATGTGTAAAATGAAGATGGTACATCATCTGTAGATTTGTTGACCCATGTGGCTCTCGCAGACTGTCCTCACTTATCTGACTACTTAGGTGAAGCCAGAAACAGAATTGCTTCCATGATGACCCATGCCTCCCCAGCCAGGTTTAGGAACAAGCTGGAACAGCCATGGGAAGGCCAGAGCTGTGTGTCACCTGCTGTGGTCAGACCTTCTGCTTTCTTCGGGAAAAGTGAGCTGCAGGAATGTTTGTGTTGTACATGCAGATCCTGTGTATGTGCCTATCCTCCTCTTGCGAAACGAGGAGAGGTGACCTCAAGGGTCCCCGACTCAGAACGTCACACTTGACTGAACAGTTGATGATGCCTCTGTGGTGGATTTTGCTGGGAAGGTGGCAGCAATCGCACACATGTAAGATCTGGTGTAATCTGATTCCTGCCTTTGTAATTACTTGGAGATTTGCCATTACAGCCAATTGAGAAGTGGAAACAGTGACCCAGAGCAGAAAGCAGAAATTATAGGGGTGGAAAGGGGAGGTAACATCCAGAAACACAGTCGTAACTCTCCTCCTGGCTTTCTGAGATGGAAAACTGCTTTAGAATCAGGAGAAAGTGTTAGAACCACTTTCTAAAAAATGTCACCCCTCTTTCCTGTCTGTATCCCCACTCCTCGCTGCTCTCTTGAGAGGCTGAAGGATCCCCTCAGAGTGTGGTAGAGTTGGGGCATCCAGGGTTTAGTTGAGAGGAGTAAGTCTGCTGATAAGAAACTACCTTTGTCTGGCAGCAGGTTTCTGTAGAGGAATGTCCTCCAGGTGCAAGAAGAATGGTTCTCATTTAAAAAAAAAAAATCACACACTAAACAAAGTAACAGGAGCATGGGCGCCAGGACGAAACCAGGAGAATAGAATAGCTCTCAGACACAAGATGCTTTTCTGCATCCTGATTGACAGGTCAGGGGTGCTGTGGAAAGCCAGGGCTGGCATCATTTTCACATGTGGAGCAAGTGTAAACCCCGGGACCTGGGTGCCTTTACTTTGGAAGATGCCAGAGAAGAACTTACAGAGTGATCATTCTCCCTCCAGAGGTGCTTGCCGTTTGTCTGATCGATGTCGGAAACATGATATCATTTCTACCAACACCCACATAAGAAGGTTTCTTTCTTTTTTTTTTTTCCCTTTTCTTATTTGGGTGACAGATTGCATGTTAGGGCACTAAAAGATGAAAGCACTAAATATTTGCTTTAGAAAAACACAGCGAAAGATTCTCTCATCCTCCCAGCTGAAAACTGATGGGCTTAGAATTCCATTAACAAAAACGACTGTCTGCAGTTAAATGTATTGCCACCCTCTGGGCACGGTTAACAAGTGGGGGAGAAAGTGGAGGTCGAGGGGTGGAGGATTGTACAGCAGTCTTTCTCCCGGGGAGTGGAATTAGGGCCCTTTCGTCGACATGGAGGTCCAAGGTAGCCCAGAGAAGTGCCTTCCTCCTTCTGTCATGTCGAGCTCCTCCTTCTGGGTCTTTTCAGTGGATTTCCTCTCCATAAAAAGGATCTCTTTGTTACTCCCTCTTTCAGATGTAATGATAAAGTCGTAATTCTTACAATCCTCTTTGGCATGAGCTGTCTTGCCTCAGAAGAAGAGAGAATGCGTTTTGGCACTTGTTGATGGTTCTTGCAAAGTCTGTTTAATGGAATGATTAAGAGCGTGAATTCAAACCCTGCCTTTGCTACTGACTGGCTGAGTGATCGTGTGCATAGTATAGTTTCTAGACCTCAGTTTTTCCGTCTGTAAAGCAGGGAAATTTTTATACATCCCTTCCTTTATTGGGCAATTTCACCGAGTTAAGGTGGTGTACATGTCCATCTGTTAACATCTGTTGTTTAGTTGCTAAGTTGTGTCTGATTCTTTTACGACCCCATGAACTATAGCCCGCCAGCTCCTCTGTCCATGGGATTCTCCAGGCAAGAATGCGGAGTAAGTTGCCATTTCCTCCTCCAGGGGATCTTCCCAACCAAGGATTGAACCCATGTCTCCTGCATTGGCAGGTAGATACTTTACCACTGAGCTACCAGGGAAGCACTTCTATCAACATTAGCTCTTACTTATTCATTCTCAGTGGATATTTTTAAATTCATCTCTTTGAGAGGAAAGAAGGAGGAACCCTTTTCTAGTAGGGGTGTAATGTTAATGTTAGCCACCACTTATTAGAAATTTGCTGTTGTTCAGGCTTTGAGTTCAGTTTTTTGTAAATATTCTTGTTTCACACTTATAGCTACTCCATCACAAGAGGAAAAACTATTTTTTTCCAATTTTTTATATACCTAATGTTTATTGAGTGCTTTTCCATGGACCAGCTCTAGTTTAAATGGTTTTTCATATGTTAATTCATTTCACCCCCTACCCCACCTCCCAAAGGTAAGAGCTATTTTCCTCGTTTTTAAAGAGAAGGAAACTGTGGCATAAAAAAAATTTTTTTTTTTTGAAATCAGCCTTGGTTCTACGGAGAGTAATATTAGGGCTGGGATGTGAAGGCTTCATCTTCACATGTTTGTAAAGCCAGGGTGCGCACCTCAGTGCACTGCCAGCCTCCACTCTAACATGTGAATGGTCCTAGCTCACCAGGATCATGCATGAGATACACAGATGCTCTCCAGATCCGCTGCTTTATGATAGTTGGGAAGAAAAATCTTTATTACCGGAAGTTGTGGCTTCTGAGTCTCTCAGCAGTTTGGCAGCACAGATTTTTGATTTGTTTTGTTTTGTGTGTGTGGTTTTTGTTTTTTAAATAATTAGAAACAGTTAGACTCTCCTTACCACCCACAGTAAAAATTGCTTGGATCCCGCAAATGAAAGAAAAAAAAAGAGTCCATTTGGTAGAATGATTAAAACGGGATTTTCAAGAGGAAAGTTCCATTTTCGAGGGTGAGCTTTAGATGTCTAAAGGCTTAGGGATTTCTTGCTTTTCACCTCCCCCTTTGTCTGAATTCAGAATCAAATAGTGTTAGGGGCGGTTGCCAATGATGGGAGGGATTACGCACAAGATGGCTCTGGGACGAAACCTACATTTTTTTGTACTTATTAATGGTATGTCTTTTGTGCGAGTGGGTGTGAGGACTGAGGAGGAAGCATATATTTACATGGTGTGTGGTCCTTTCTGCTTCATTTCACAACCTGTGATGGTGAGCTAGGGGAGGAGGAAGCCTTAGCACAGCCATGAGTTTCCATTGTAGGGATTGTATCACTGAGGCATGAGGAAGCCAGGCCTTTTTCCACGTCAGGAGGACTGAATCAGAGTAGCTGGGACGCCTGGTTTTTAGGACTCTGTTCTAATGATTCACGCTATGCCCTCACTTTTATACACATAAAATGGGTACCCTTGCACATATGTTGTTCGCCTCACTCTCCCTTTCTCAGACCAGGGTCTGAGTTGATGTCTTTGGCCAAGTCAGATGTGCTGTCCATTTGGAGATCCTTTGCTCCTCACATCCTCACCAAAACTTCCTTGTCATTCCAAGACTGTAGCTAGTCACGTGAGTGAAGAGACGATTTTCTAATCCTCATGGGTGCTTGAAGGGATTCGCCTTTGTAAGAGAAGGAACGTCCCGCTGGAGGGCTGTCTGTGTGTCCCATTGGAACCCACATTGCTTTTGACTTCTATTCTATGATCATTCCCAGGCAGGCCTCCTCTTGCCATTCTGACTTGTTTAAATTTATGGGTTGTTGGCAAGCAATTTTTTGATGCTATTCTTCCCATAGCCAGAGGCCAAGATCCCTTGTGGAGCAGTGCCTGAGTTTAATGGATGTCATCTGGACACCAGGGAGGGGCGTAGCGAAGCACTGGGGGAAAGTCTTAGAAGTGAGATGCTGCCCCTTGATGCTTGTCTTTATCCCTTTCAGGGCAGTGCATTCAGAGAAATGATTTTGGTGCTATCATGGCATTGTGTACTGTGTCCTCTAATTTTAGGACAAAAGGTTCAGTGTCCTAAATGGACTTGTAGATGGCCTAAAGAATACCCCGTAAGCCACCCATTCAACTTCATCTTGAATATCTCAGGTTTATTGAGCTCTTCTCCTGGTTATAAAGCCAGAAGATCTGGCCATAGCTTTTGTAACTCCAGGTGTAACACTCCAGGAAGCATGATTTTACTCTTCTGGCTGTCTGGGGGTTTGGTTCTCAGGCCAGGTTCCAAGATAGACAAGACAGTATCATCTTAGCTTGATTTAATGAGCTTAGCTTCAGATTAAAGGGAGTCTAGAAGTTACCAGGGCTTCCTTGGTGACTTTGTGGTAAAGAATCCGCCTGCCATGGCAGGAGACGAGGGTTCAATCTCTGAGTCGGGAAAAGATCCCCTGGAGAAGTAAATGACAACCCACTCCAGTATGCTTGCCTGGGAAATCCCATGGACAGGGGAGTCTGGTGGACTACAGTCCATGGGGTCACAAACGAGCTGGACACAACTTAGCAGCTAAAAAACAGGAAAAAGTTAAGTGAAGCAGGGATGCGGCCGGGTCTTTCAGACATCAAACTTCTGATTGATAGCTGTTACAAAGCCTTGACTTTGTGGGACAGGCGAGTAGTTGGCTTGTAATAATGCTTCTGGACACAAATTATGAGAAAGCTTGCAAAATAGGTCATAACATCCAGAGTGACTAGACAGAAGCACCAGCAGCGCTTGGGACAGCTCAAGTTCACCAGGCACTGCTGGGCAGAAGCTGTTCTCTGCTGGGGATGAGGCGTGAGCAGGATGGACTGAGTCTTTGCCTTCAAGGAATCGCCCTTCTAGCTAGAAGTAATGACTCGAGTTCCTCGGACATTCTGCTCCCTTTTGGTCCCTGCCCACCCTGAGGTCTGCTCCTTTCTGAGGCATCATCAGAAGAAGTTGCCTCCTGGGCTCCTGGAGAACTCAGAACTCCCTCCATGATGAGATCCCTCCATCTTGATGGGAATAGTCTCCATAATGAGGCTTTCGAGAAAAGCCGTGTTGAAGAGGGTGTGTTCAGAGTGGACAAGCCCACTTTCAAAGCTTGGGAGGTTCTGACCACAGACTAGATGCCGCTAGACCCACTTCTCTGCTTCATCTCTTGCTTCTGCGTGGTCACCAGTGTCCTTTTGGTCTCACCCTCCCTCTCCTCTTCGCCAAATTCATTTTCCCCATCTCAGGGAATTTCTCACCATATTTACATTCTTCCTTGTTCAACATCAAATCTTTGTCTCTGTTCCCATCACAAAGATCTGTAACATACATACCTGGTTGCCAGGCATGTCCTGCCCAGGCTTTAGGCAGAGCAGAGTCTCTGGCAACTCCGGCCTCTTACAGTTTAGAAGAAGGGGAGAGAAAAGTAATTTTAAAGCGCCATAAGCTGGAGTTGTTTAGAATAGGGCAGGCAGCCCTCAGTCCTCTGATGAGCAATGTTTTTAATTAGAATCCTGATAGATTAAGAAAATATGTGACCTCTAGATTTGAAAAAAAGCAAAAATGTTACCTAGGGAGATTGACTGGGATGGTCTCGCAGGTAAGTTCAAATTGAATGTTGCTCAGCAGGTAGTAGGCTGATGGTAAGGTCATTGTGTATATGAGCCTGGGCTTCTGGTACAAGACAGATCAAATAACTCAGGTCACAGAAATGGACTTGAGTAACCTCAAAGTATTAATGCAAACAATTCTTTGAGCCACTGACCCCAAGCAGAGGGAACAAACTTGTTCCTTCTGGTTCGAGTAGGTGGATGGGTAGAGACAGTTATAAAATCTTAGAATTGTCAGAGCCAAGTGGTAACTCAGGCCTCCTTGTGCCATCCAGTCCTCTCTGTAAACCTGGGGAAACCGAGGTCCAGAAAGAGGAGATGACTCCATGGAGCCAAAGAACTATGGAGTCAAGACCACCAGGCTCCAGTCCTCTCGGATTTTCTCCTTCTATTCTGCCAACCTCTGATTCAAGGTGGAGTTTGATTTTTGCGGACCTTTCGTGTTAAGTGCCGTTAATTTTAGGCTCCTTCTGGGTCAGTGTGTGCAGTTAAGTATGTTCACTATGAATTTGCATATTTTCCTCTTAGAGGCTGAGTCTCTCTGGGATGCCCCGGGCACTGACATGATGATGATCGTGGTGGTGATGAGGATGGACTTGTACAGTCAATCTGCTTGGGGTTCACTAGGGAGAAGTGAGCTGAAGAGTCTTAGGGAGTCTTAGAAACTCTTCCAGCAATGAATGTGCTTTAGCAACACGTAGGAAGTCAGATCTTATGTTCATACGTGCATTTTGAGTTAACTAGTCTCTGATACAGAATTATATCCTTTTCTATAACCCCACCAACCTTCTTTCCCAGAGAACTCATCTTTGGGAATCCTTTTACAGGGTTGCTTTCTGGGTGTGCATCTAAAACTCAGAGAAATGTATGAAAATGATCCTTTGAAATCAAGTTTGATACCAGCACTCTATGATAAACCTCAGAAAGTGTCTAGGTTGGGCATTGTCAATACCTGATGTCAAGGCAACCCTGACAGACAAGAAGAATGCATTCAGGAGTTCAGCAGTGATTTTTCAGTGTTTGCTGAGAACCCGGTTCTGCCCCTTGTGGTCCCATGTCCTGTGACAGAGCTGGTGCTCTGGGTCAAGTTCAGCAAGTTTGTTTTGACTTGCAGCCGTGATGGGACTGAAGCTCTCATTATGTAATGTTAAACTGGGCCGGAATGTCAGCTGGGCTAGGCCTGCCAAAGCTTGAAGAGTTGATTGGAAATGGGCTATGTTTAGTGTGACTAATCCAACTTGGCTGGGGAAAGGGGTGGGTAGGTGTCTCTCTGAGGAGGGAGGGAGGTATGATTTGTGCTATTTTGAATGTTAGCAGTTTGTGTAAACTCTGCAAGACCCAGCCCCCACAATCCCCTAGCGGGAAAAGAAAAAGTTCAGCCTTATGACCAACTAGTAAAATCGAGCGCGGTTGACTGACAGATAACCCAACGTTGCCGTGGAAAGCTGTGGTCAAGGCACCAGGGTCTGTGTATCACTTGCAATCAAGGAGTTAGCACTTGCGGTTGATGTGAAATGGTGTTTCTTAAACACCTAGCTGTATCCATCAAATTTTGCTAGCAGTGGTAGTCAGTAATTTAAGCAGTTATACAAAGTAGATGCTGGGTTCCTTAATAAAAATAGCAGTCAACCCTAATAAAAAATTTAAAGCAAAGAAAGAGGTGGGCTATTTTCCCAATAAAGATTTGAAAGTATAATTTAAGGTCTGTCTGCTGACTGACCTTCTTGGTCTTTATTTAGGAGCCTTTTTCTCCCTCTGCCCTCATGGTCCCCCAACCCTACCCCCCATCTTCCTCTGGGCTCTTCTTAGGGGACAAAAGGATCCCATTTTTATGTTAATATCTTTCGTAGAAGGTAGAAATAATCTGGAACCCCTGTTTGCACAATGATCCTGAAACACAATGTGGTCCCTACCCCAGCCAGAAAAAGGTTGCATTTTGGTGAGCATGGCAGAGCCCAGCCTCTGCACCACCCGAGGTAAATGGGGGGCGGGGGGGGGGCTTGCTTTTGTTTCTTCTCTGATGAACGATAGTAAAGTGTTCACTGAACCTGGAAACACCTCTCTTTGTGTTCAGTGCTCTCCTAACACAGGCCGTTAAACTTGGGGCCATCACTCTTGGTGGGGGATTGAATGGGGCCATTGTGGGGGGAGGGGCTCACATGGAAGCCATTGAGGGCATAGAGATGCCTTTGTTTTTCTGAGTAGTAAGAAAGGGAGGAAGACCGTGGAGACCTCCAGGCATCAGTGAAGCCTGTGCGCTGACTGTGTTTCCAGGTTTGCGTTTTCTTCGAGGATCTCCCCACCTGAGTGGTTGCGCAAGGTCAGCATGGATCAGAAGCTCCTCGGAGCCCCCTGCAGTAGAGACCTGGTGCCCACTGTGTACATCTGAGTTGTGGACCTTGTCTTCCTCTGCATTTGCGGGATGCTGCCCGCCTTGGGCCTACCTGTAATTCTGCAGGGCAGTGCTGTTTTCCAGGCAGCGGAGTTAAAGACATTGGTTAAAAATCACTCACTCCACCTTAGGGATAACACCCAGTTTCCTGCCAGCGACGTTTTTGTGTCACTTCCCTTTTGCCATCTGGTCTTCAGAGGCACTTCTGATCTTAATTATAGCATTCAGCCTCTGTTTATTTAAAACTCAGAAGATAAATAGGCTATGGAGGGTTTATCTGTAGTCATTGTGCCAACATACCTACCAACTGTCCCCATAGTTAGTAAAGTGCATCGCTTCGTTCCCTGCTGACAGTATTTGCACACACACACGCACACACACACACATGCAGGCCATCTAAACTGATGCGTTGATCACAGGCGGGAGTGTACAGCCAGCTTCCAAACTGCTGTGCTGGCATCTTCCATCTAGCACCTCTGCTGTGCAGTATTGCCTAGAGGAGATTTTAGTCATAGAACTGGGAGGAGTTCGAAGATCTGGGTTCACATTCAGACTCTGCCACTTGCTGTATTATCCTGGGAGATTATTCCCTAGGAGCTTCCGTTTTGTCCTCTCAAAATACAGGGACAGTGGCATCAACATGCGGAGGGATGTGAAATTTAAATGAGATGTTCACGGAAGGGCAGAGAACAACTTTTAGGCATCTTTGCACAGGGGCCATTCAGTGTTCCGCTGTAGAAAGTGAGACCTCATGGGGCTTCAGTAACCTGCAGGTTATGATGCAGTGGCATCCACGGTCTGTTTTTGGAAACATAACACTCATACAATTCATTATGCTGTTTTTTTTCACCTCTTTGATAATTTTTATATTGTAATTAAACAGTGGTTTATATCAGAGTATGTAATATCTTACTGTTCTTTTAAAACGTGTCTCTGGCTTGAAGACTGGAACACATTTCACAGAGAATAGCTTTGCTGTACTTGAAAGTGAAAGTGAAAGTCGCTCAGTCATGTCCGACTCTTTGCGACCTGTGGACTGTACAGTCCATGGGATTCTCCAGGCCAGAATACTGAAGAAGGTAGCCTTTCCCTTCTCCAGGGGCACTTCCTAACCCAGGGATCGAACCCAGGTTTCCCACATTGCGGGCAGATTATTTACCAGCTGAGCCACGAGGGAAGCCCAGAAATACTGGAGTGGGTAGCCTTTCTCTTCTTCAGGGGCTCTTCCCGACCCAGGAATTGAACCAGGGTCTCCTGCATTGCAGGCAGATTCTTTACCAACTGAGCTCTCAGGGAAGCCCCTGAGCTCTCAGGGAAGCTTACTGCTTCCTTATTGCTGTACTTAACACTTTGAAAATACACTTGTTGAAGCCACTAAAGAGACATGTTTAGAAAATGTTTAAAAAAAATGAGTCTCATTCTCATTTTAAAGCAAGCATGGTTATTGCAGACTTCTATCCCTGCATTTAAGAAACTCTTCTGTTTGAGGAATCAGTTCTTATAGATCTCTTTGATATATGTTTGCATAGGGGTAAAGTTTGCATTTTTAGAAAAATAGTATCTTTGTAGATCATAATGAACTTTTACTCTTTAAACTAGGTTGTGGTACCTTTTCTTCAGATATCACATCTGAACAATTGTTTAAAAAAATCAATTTCAGGAACTGTATTTAAAGACTTTTCATCCAAGTACGTGCTTTGAAATATTTAATTGTAGAAATATAGAGATTGTCTATTTGGAGTTTAAGTGTTTTTTTTCTTAAATGTTTTCTAATAGTAATGTTTTTGTATATAAATTCCTGCAACAAACATTTCTTGAACATCTCAGTGCTTCATTTGTTCTGTATGTTTTATATTAAGACACAGTGATAACCATGTAATATACACACTCTTTTGGTAAAGGAAACTTCTCCTTATAAGCCTGGCTGACCTAAAATTATAGTGAAGGATGAAGTAGATTCTAATTGCTGCTCTTGACCTCTACATCTATATATTTTATCTAATTTATAGTTGGAAAAGTAGCTAAAAGCATTGAGTTTGTGCCAGTAGTTTGAGGAGTTGTAGTTTATATAGCCCTGGAATTAAGTACAGAAGTACCAGAAAGACCACGCTATGTACTGGGTCAAAGAGAAGAAATTAAATTAGTGTTAGCTGGTATTCAGGGGCTTCCCTGGTGGATCAGACAGTAAAAAATACCTGTCTGCATTGCAGGAGACCTGGGTTTGATCCCTGGGTCAGAAAGATTCCCTGGAGAAGGGAATGTGTACATGGAGAATTCCATGGACAGGGGAGCCTGGTGGGCTACAGTCCATGGGGTTGTAAAGAGTCGGACACAACTGAGCGAGCAACTAACACTCACTCCCTGAGTGCCAGTGATGTTTCTGTTCAAAGCATAGATTAATTTGGCCAACTGTATGGATCAAATGAAATAGTTAACAGCTCTGAGTTCAGGGCGGTGAGAAAAGCTTGGCATCTGAATGTTCCTGCATATTCCCCAAGTCTGTGATGTTCTCTGACCTCCAGTGCAAATAGCTCTTCATCAGTAGGTGATTCGACAGCATCAGTTAGCATTTGGGATTCTTTAAAAACTACTAAAAAAGGAGTGATAAAAAACTTGTGCTTCTTCTCTAGCAGATAAAGGCTAGATTTTTCAGGCTTTTCAATAACTATTTCTGGGGCAGAATAATTGGCGTTAAACATTGGGCTGGATAGTCAGAGAACTGGTTTCTGTTTGGCTCTGATTAGATTATTCCATGAGGATCTTCCAGGAGGGCATCTGGTAGCACTTTGACACTTGTAAATTATTACCTCGCTCTCTGATTGTAAGTTCCCTGAGGGCAAGGACTTTTTTCCTCTGGTTCACTGATTTATCCGGAGTGCCTAGAATAGTGCCAGGTATGCAGAGACACCAAATCAGTACTGACTGAATCAGTGAGTGAATCTTTAAGGGTAAAATGTAGGGAAGTTTCATGCCTTCACTGCAGTAATTTTTCCTCCTCCTCCTTTTTCATTTGCTGAACTTACTAACCAGCTAATCGCAAATGCATTCTCCCAAGTCCCCTGAGCTTGTTTGTTTTTCTGTCTATAAAATGGGGCTGTTGTCATGCAAGACTTTATTTGATTATGAGAAATAGTCCCTCCCAAACTTCCTTGAACAGAGGTGCTAGACAAAAACAAGATGGTTTTGAAAAAACACCGCAGTCCAGACTATACTAAGATGCTTGGTCGCATCCGAAACCAGTTTCACAGTCTGCTTTAGGCGGGCGGTTGCAACATGCTTTCCATCTGTGCCTCATTGGAGGGAGCAAACTTGAGCTCCAACTCCACACTGTGGCGGGAACATTGGCACCACTGCTCCTTCCCCAGACAGCCCATGGGTGTTGCTATGGTGGAGGCATGACATAATTTAATTTTACTTTATTATTTGCTGGATGTGCCCATTGTATGCTAGCCTCTGGGTGTGTTTGCAGGGAGCTTATTTAGCAAAGAAGTAGAGGCTGCGTTGTCTGTAAAGCTATCTTGTCAGTGTAAGAGTCAGGCATGTATACACACAAACACCCTCTCCTTAGGCATCCAGCATATACACACCCCCCACCCCACCTTTGGCATCCAGCAGCAACCAGTACTGGCCAGGGGTGAAATCATTACCATTCAGCAAGTGGCTCAAAACACTCAGAAAGACCTGCGTTCCTAAAATCTCCTCCCCTTAACCCTGTAATTCCCCATGGCAGCAGCTTGGGGCTTGAGCATGTGTGAATCTAATTTCTCAAACATGTGTGCAAAGGGCATAGCGAGTCTCCGTGCTTATTTAGTAGAGTTGAAACCCACTTCCTGGATTTGGGTGACTTTTCTTGGCTGTGTTCCTAAATTTACTATGAAACGCAAAGGTTGAAACTCCACAAAAATGTCATTTATTTGTTAATGAAAACCATGGATGGGATCAGTCTGTCCTGGGCTGTCACCTTCCCTCTAATGTTTTGGTGGCAGGTTGTCTATATGTAGAGGTGAGCAATCATGTATTTTAAGCATAGGAGGTGGTAAAAGGAGGTGAGTTTGGCCAGTGTCCATATATTCAGAGCCTTGGCCTTTAAAAAAAAAAAAAAACTGGAAGGGGCTTTTCCTTTATTATGCTTTTTGTATGTCATTGCTGTTTATAAAATTACTTCCCTTCTAATTAATTTGTTTTCTTAAAGTTTATTTTTGTTATCACCTGCATCTTTTTGAACAATTCTATTGCAGTGTAGCTGATTTAGAATATTGTGTTTCTTTGTATAGCAAAGTGACTCAGTTATACATACATACATATTTCATATTCTCTTCCATTATGGTTTGTCACAGGATATTGAATATAGTTCCCTGTGCTAGTTAGTAAGACCTTGTTGTTTATCCATCCCATGTATAATAGTTTGTCCCTGCTAACCCCAAACTCCCAATTCATTGTTAATTTCAACTCTTGGTTCTAGCAGACAAAATTCCCTATAAAGCAGATTCCCTTCATTCTCACCAAATTACCTCATTTTTGCTTCAGCAGTATCTAATTAGGGGCCTCATGGGTGACAGGAGTCTTTTTTTAGTTCTGTAACCGAAAACTCCACCCCAGCACTAGCCATCCAGGTCTGCCTTGTCGAGCCAGTGAAACCCTGACAGCTTGTGGGGTCTTTCCATCCCTCCCTGCAAGTCAGTGGAGAAGACACACAGCAGTGACTGCTGATCCAGCAAATAAATGCAAAATTCCCCGTAAGTGTGTTATTCTGAAATATTTAAATTTGACCAGATCAACAACTTCTCACTTCTCATTGCATCTTGCTGTGCTTATTTAACTTTTCCCCCCAGAACTTGATCAGTGGCTATGAGGACATAAATCAGAGGGGAGTAAGGAAAGGATCCTTCTTTCCAAGGTGGATGGACTGGATGCAGTGGCCAGGTTGAGAAGTTCTGAGGGGACCTTGAGAAAGGAAGTGTGCCCCCTTGAGAAATTGTGGCCTGCCATTCCTGTGTATCTTTGCACCCATTTCTCCTAGTCCCAGGGAGCTTTGTGGTCTCTCTTCTTTTCCACCAGCATTCAAGGAAATTAACTTCCTTTGTTTCCCGATTGTCCAGATTAGAGAAACTGGAGATAAAAGATGTCACTCTGGGCATCTTGAAACCCAAGGATTTATACTTTATCTGGCCAAGGATCTCATTTTTTAAGAGAGGAGGGAAACTAAATAACTGAGTTGGGTATTTCAAGATGTTAAATCTTAAAAAAAAAAAAAATCAGCCTTTTAAGAATCATATGCAAAGTCAGCCACTTTACTTTGAATTTCCCACCGTGATTCCATTTTTCAAAAGCTAGGATGACCATCAGGGTAGGTTTAGCTTGGTCAAATAGGATCTCAATAGTTTTTAAAATCTTAATAATGACCCCTCTAATCCTGCGAGTTTTCAGAAGGAAATCTTGGTGAACAATCATGGAATTGCTTTGCCTATTGTAATGTCTTCTTTATTGACAGTATCCCCAGCTGAGCTCTCGGGGTTAATGCGTTTTCTCTGGCACTGCTCTGGTTTTTGTTTGTTTGTTTGTTTGTTTTTGTTGTCTGTTTTAAACCTGAAATGCTTATCAATAGATTGCAGGGTTAGGAAAATGGCATGTTATATAAGCATTTTCCCAAGGAGTATTTAGAGAATTTTTCTTTAATACCAAATATGTCATGGTCCTTGTGCTAAGAACATATTACCATTGTGATCTCCGTACAGGAATTTGCTTTATTGACACTGGTGTGTAGGTTCCAGAGACTCCAGTTGACATTCTTTTGCATCCTGATCAGAAACCCTGGCTTTCTGGTCCTTAGCAGAGAATACATCCCTTGATGACTTGTGGGCGCTCTTAGTGGAGGCAATGATGTGTGGTCTTCCGAGAAGTCAGAACCTCAGCAGGTCTGTGTTTCCCTCCAGCATAGAGCTTTGTCATTTCTAATGATGACAATCCATCAGTCCCCACCGTTCAAAATGAAGATAAATTGAATTAATATATGTGAGTTAAATGACTCATTGATATAATTATACTGTGAGGATTTCTTCAGTGTAACCTAACACATTTAGTGGTGTTAATTGTAACGGCTTTGCATGGGAGCATTTAATTTCATAAGCAAACAGAATAATTTATTAAATCTCAAAAAGCTATTTCAAGGCCTAGATGTAGAGAGAAAGAGTGTGTATTTAACTTGCTGTTGACTGTGGTCTGAGTATGCTTTGCCTCATCAAATTGGAAATGGCTAAGATTTTTTTTTTTCTAATTTCAACTTTTATTGGTGCATCCTCATATGCACCCAAGTCAATAGTGAATTGAAATGAAAGTGGGAAATGGGTACCATCCAGTAAATCTTAATAAGTTATTGAAAATTGAAGAGCACTGAATAATAAAACAGTTCTAATTGCAGTTAAAACTGTATTGGCGGCAGATATGCCTGAACAAGGATGATAAAACAGCCGAGGAAGAGCATTGGATGGCAGAATCGAAGAAGGGTAATAGATTAAATGCAAAACTCAATTCAAATATTTTGTGAAATGCAGGCATGCTGTGTAAACCTATTTTTTGCTGAAAAGCATGTTTTCTCTCATGTCAGAAACGATCACAGGAATCCTTTTAATATTCATTTAAATAGTTTTTAATTGGCTTCAGAGAGTTTAAAGTTCAGCATGAAGGTGAGATCTAAGCTTACTAATTAGATCGAATGCCGTTTGACTCAAAGAGCAGACTTGATAATTAAAGAATTTCATACCAAATATACATTCGGAAAACATTCTTTTCACATCATTGAGGTAAAAATGGTTTTCCTGAAATTCTTCCCATTCTTTTTCCAAGAGAAATATTTCTTACAGAAGGATTATAAAATCTCACGTCACTTGTTAGAAAATGACAATCTGTATTTTGGAGCAAACCTCTCATTTGGTTGTCGTATAGCTGACATCCTCTGTTCAGGACATTCTGATATATATATGTTTTTTCTGTCCAAGTGGAATTCTGACTTGCCTGGAACATTGTGATGAACACAAGTTGTTGTGTCCTGTGTTTTTCTCCCACTAAGTTGTTTGAAGCTGTTGAAATGGAAGGCTGAGGAGAGGGGGCACTTAAGCAGTGAAGGGTTTTTCTTTGTAAATAATAGATCAAGAGCACTGGATCTGTATCTAATGGAGCTGTGTGCGGCCTCCGTTTCAAGGACAGCGCGCGGTTTTAAAAACCGCAACTACCGACCAGCCCGTCCGAAACCTGTGGTCAGTTTTGTCAATGTGTGTGTGTCTCCTTGCCTCTTGCCATGACTACCCCCACCCCCATATATGGTTTGCTGTAACGTCATACTTTATTTCATAAAGTTAAAGAAAACCCAAACAGGATTTTATAAACATGTGTATATATATTCACATGAGAGAGAGATCCTTACCGATACCTATCTTCCATAATTATGGAATGATTTAAGGAAGTTTGGTCCTCTTTTACTAACATGTTTGAATGAATCTATTTGACAATGATGTGCTCTGCTAAGAAAATATTGATGTCTATAGCTGACATTAATGCAGAAATTAGTTTATTGTAACAGCAGAAAAATCGAATTCGTTATGTTTGCAAACATATGTTACCTTGATAATTGGATGAAAAATTTGATTTGCCATTTTCTCCCCCATTCCCGTTCCTCTTTTGGAGTTTATAAATTTGTTGTTATATTTGCTGGTTTGAATCTGTATTTGAAAAGCATTGAATACTCTGAGTATTGTTGGGATGTCTCATACATTTCTTAAAAGCTTAATAGGGCTTTGTTCCTCCTGAGCTTGAATTAGTTGTACTTCATCACTTACGATCTAAATATTATACCTCACTGATATATCTCCTTGTATTGCAAGAGTACAGGCATGTGCCAGTATCTTAAATATTTAGTCTCTATCAAGAGCATCATTGGAAATAGAAAAATGAATATTAGATGTTAAATGTCAAATAGGAGCCTATATAAATAAAATAGGAAAACAAGTACAGATTAAATTTGGAGATTCCTTTGATTATTTCTGAAAAAGCTGTTTATAAGATTAAGTGGTAGTTACTCTCAATGGAACCAGTTCTTTTTTTAAAAATTGCATCCTACAAATTTGGGCCGATTTTTTTAAAAAAAGATCATTTCCGTATAAAATAGGTTTCTAAATAATAGAGTTTAACCTAAACAGTTTAAATATTTTTATTACTTTACATACAAAAATGTGTGCTAGAAACTAATGCTTCTAGTGCACCAGCTCCTTGAAAGAAAATCATTAATCTTCTCAAATGTAAGTGTAAAGTTGATCCATTTTAGCCTCTTGTCCATAAATTGTTGATTATTGGTTTTGAAGGAAAGCACAGTGTGAGTGTGTTTTGAATTTTAACTTTGAAATCATAGATGTACAGCATGTTCATGGCAGTCAAATCACAAGCTGAGAGAACCCATTTGAAATAATTTTTTTAAAGTGTTCCTGTCAGGGCATTATTTATAGGAATGATAAGTTTCAGATTTTAGGTTTCAGAAAGTTGAGGTTGGCCGCACTTCAAATCTACAATTTAACTGCTTTGAAAGAATGGCTTTGCTTGTCTTCAAGGGGAAACAAGTAACTTAGGGGACATCCATTCATTTTTTTCTTTTTTTTGCAGTCTTTCATCCCTAAGTATAACAAATTGTTTCTTTTATTAATGTGGTACTTGCACTATCGAAGCAGTTCTTAGGGGAAAATAATCAGGAAGATATGCTTTTGCTTCTCAGATGCTACAACCTGAAATATGTTACTTCGTTCCATGAAGAGATTTTCTTTCTTTTTTCTTTCCTCTTTCAACAAATAACAGCTAACATAATAGAAATTGCAGAAAAGGATACAATGAGATATTTTTCCCTTCTCGCACAGCATGTTTTAGTTGGCTAGGAGAAGCCAAGGTATTGGAATATGATTATCCCTATTTAAGGAAAAAAAAAATGATATAATTTGTCATCTTACCGGTTCTCGGCATTCTGTGTGGAGCGCGCTTAGTCAGTGCTGGGAAAAACAGCGGTCTGACAGCTAATAGATATCTCTGCCCTCAATTGTTTAGACATTTTTGTCTTTTGTGACATTGAAGAAAAGACAAGGAAGGGAATGGAAGCAACTAAAAAATGTCAAAAGATCAAAAAATCAATGGGCCGCAGGAATGCGATCTGTTTACGGGGTGGAGTTGCTCTTTCTGTTCCCCTAGAAGTCGGTCGGGGTGTCGGGGGGCAGCCACCGGAGTCAGTCGCTGCCGCCTCCCTCCCTGGGAGAGGCGACACAGCGCCGAGCGATGCTTCACAAAGCTGGTGTGTTAGCCCGTTCCCCGCTCCCCCCACCCCTATGAATAAATAATAAAATAAATAAAAGCTTTGCTTTCAAGACTCTGAAATCCGAGTTTGGGGTGCTGTGTCTGTCCATCCATTTCCAACCATTTCCAGATTCCCTGGGCTGCAGCCCAGCAGATGGGGTAGAGGATTTACTTGTGGACATTTTAATTTTCAGATCAGGGGAGAACACTTGACATTTTTATTATTTATTTATTTGATTTTGGAGGGAAAAAGTCAATATGAGTGAAATGGGTGATGATTAGGTGGGCCACGCCAGGCAGATGAATAATTGTTTTGTCCCTGGCTTAGGTTGTTTGGACAAGACTTACGTATATATATCTTGGGGTGGTCAGTGGCAGGGAGTTGAGATTTTATGTGAAAACTTGTTTCTTAGAGAGGAGGAGACTGCGTATGTGGATAGTAAAGATGATTTTAATTTAAGAGGGAGAATGTAGTGTTAGTTGCTGTCCATAAAAAACTTTTGGGTTTTGAACTGTAGACCTTAGTTGCTTTTTCTCTCTCCTTTTAAAAACTTTTCAACCAACTGGTTGTTTGTTGTCTGATGCGTGCGTGTGTGTGTGTGTGTTCACCTATACATTTGCCTCACAAACTGTGACAGCCCAGGAAAATAGATGCACCCTACAAGGCGAGGCCACAATCTGTTGGGGAAAATTTTTTTTTTTCCCAAGCATTGTAGTTGTTATTTGATAGTAAGTGTGGTCCAGGCTGCATATTTTATAAACTTTCTATTAAAGTTGGGGCATGTTATCATAAAACTCAATTGCGATACTTTGTATTACGCTCTGGGATTGAGAGATAGACATAGGATTAAAAAAACAATTTCTAGGCATTTCTAGATGATAAATTTAATTTTCTTTGCTATTTGGAGGTCTTCTTTGAAAATGCAATTGTAATGAACGCATTCAGAACTGGAGAATAGATTTACCCTTGGCTTCAAATAGTCGACGTTATCAGGCGCTGTCATTCGTTCCTTCCTATTTTCGGGCTGCTAATTGATGTTTTTGATGTCAGCAAGAAAATTGAAGAAAATGTCATGTGTGAACCAGTGCGGAAGTTAATAAGATTGACTTCGTTGACAGAATTTACAATGAGAGCAGAGACCGCATAATGGGACCGCTGCGAATTCTTTGGAGTCAAAATTGACACCTCACGCTAGGCCAGTGGTCGATAGGAGAGATGGAACATTTGGGAAAGTTCCTAATCTCATTTTTCCCCCCTTACCTTTTGGTCTCCGATGGTTATTTAGTTCCCCCAGCAGCTGTTTATTCAGGGGGCTATTGCTTCGGACCACGCCAGGGCCTCAGTTCAGGCTCCCGGTGTCATCAACAATGCTTGTTTCTTATGCTGTTTTGAGTTTGAAAGCAAAAGAGTCTTAAAAAGGTTAGATTAAGATGTGTCTTAAGGAAAGATATACTAATATCGGTCAGGGTCATTGCAAATGCTTGGGTTATGTGCAGTAAAGCCGAAACGCAAATCCCTTGCTGGATAAAGAAACCGAGTTGGCACTGAGATCAGTCCTCGAGCCTCACAGAAGGCTCTTAACTTGCAAGCAAAAAAAATAATAATAATAATTGAGTTCTTGGCTATATGTCCCCGGCCCCCAAAAGAAACATTTTAGCCATGATGCCCCTTAAACTTTTTCCCTAAGTTATTGAAAGTTTAATGGAATAGTTTAATTTTCCAGTAACGTGGCAAAGTTTATTGGATTTGTGTGTATAATTATGGATTGGATTAGTTGAGTTTGGTTCAGTGCATCTGATTATCTTCTGGCCTTTAGGGAAATGCGCTAAAACCCTAATATGTCCAGTACCCCCAAGCGGTCTCTTTTTGAAGGCACCGCACAAAATGTGGTCTCTACCAGCGCTCGGCCTCCAAGGATCTTCAGTAAGAGACATTATTCTTGGAATATCCAATTAATTCCACGGGCAGTGATCAGTTAGCGCTTCTTCTTCCTTTCTCGCCATTTGAAATGCTAACACAATGAATATTTTCTCATTGGTCTGTGTCCCTCGGCTAAGCTGTTGCCGCGGGCTGAGAATTTCATCGACTGATGAGACCAGAGGCTCCGCCAATAAAAGGTTACAGTACGTGATTTGCATGCCAAGTGGGGTTTGGTTTCATGAGCTTAAAAGTTCTTTAACTTTTATTTGACTTTTTTCTTTTGTTCAAAGTAGATTGAGGGGTGAGTATATTTGTGAGTGTTTAAAGTATGAAAATTACCAGGGACAGTAGGTCACAGCGATATTTCAGACCATCCTTATGGAGATGGTGGGGGTGGCCCTTTGTGTTACCAGCTTTCATGGAGAGCAACCACGTCCACCCTCTAAGATCCGGTCTACAGAAAGCATCTTTTCAGATGTTGCGATTTTGTGTTGAGTCCCTCTAGTATACTTCAGGAGCTTGACATCTAGGGGAATGGTACCATTAGAGTATCTTGTAAGTACTAGTAATCCCATCTCAGCATTATTTGAAAGGACTAGAGAGCATTGAGTAGGGCATTTGCGAGAGGAAGGAATATCCTTTTCTTTGGAGTGGTTGGTAAGCAGAGTCTTGAGTATCAAGAAAATAATACCTTCTAGAGGAGTATTCAAAGGCAGAACATCTTCTGTTGTCAAGGGTAAGTTGGAGGTTGTTATGGAGTACTGAGTTGCATTGAACACAAGAAAAGCTACAGCCAAGAAAACGATCAGCTCCACTTTCACCAGAGAAGGTTCTAATGGATTAGATGATAGCTTGCAAAACCTAGTTTCCCAACTATTTCTCAACTAGATGAAACCCCGCAAAGTATAGGGCCAGCAGCACATACGTTCAATTGGCTCAGAAAAACAACACCTGATGGTGTCACTGTTATCTCTTTGGTCTTCCAGAATCTTCCAGACTTGGGTTTTATTAAGTGAGGATGCTCCTTGTTGATTTAAAGCCATTAGAGATGTCTTCTGATCTGAGGAGTATGGGTTGACAAAAAGAGGGAGGCGGTGGAGTTCTAATCAAGGTACCTCATCCCCTGCTCAAAATGGGGGGAAAAGAGGATTGAGGGAAAAGAAAGAGCCAGCCTTCAAACCACTGTTATCTTAGAGGAAGGGTAATATGATTGGAGACTTGACATATTTCAACCAAATGAAAAATCATGATACCTTTACCAAAGTTGTTAGCAAAAGGGAACTGGCAGGGCTAGGAATGGTGAGCGGTTCCCCTCTCTCCCCCTCCCGCCCCCTTCCTCCTTCCTTCCCTAGCTGTCTGTGAGGAGCAAAGCAGGTGGCTCCCTGTGGCTGACTTTTCATGACAACATGCCATTAGAAATTGCCGTCCTGTTGATCAATCCTCTCGACATGACAGATTTGCCGCAAGGCCTGGCTCTTTGAGCGCCAGCACTGTGGCTTTTCCCTCCTTTTTTCCAGCACTAATTGGTGAAAGTTTTTTTACTGTGCTAGTGGCAGAGGAAATTCTTTTGAACGTTGTCACAATCAAGTGTTGACTTCTTTAGAATTGCAAGTAGGTTAAGTGAGTATCAACACTGGGGGGGGGTGGATGGGAGGAGGGAACACTGTAACACAAAGTTAATACCACCTAAATTTTATGATTAGAGTCACATTGGAAAACAAATTAATTGCATTACTTACACACACACACACACACACACACACACACACACACAAATGAAGGCAAGTATCAAAATGATCCTTTCAAACTTGTTATGTTTGGTCCTTTTGGGGGGCTCCAGTCCTGACATTAGGAATTGGGGAAAATACATTGTCATGTTGATGGAGAGAATATATCTAATTCTGCCTCCTTAGTTTCTTCGTGTAATAAATGTATTCAGAATAGCAAGAGCACAGACATTACATAACATACTGTAAATCAAAAGAGGTACATAGAGCTTCTATTAGGGAGCACATTTTCCTCTGAACTACTGATATTCTTCTGTCCAAAATCAACATACAAAGAATAACCTCTTAGCAAAGCATCTGTCCTCAGATATTGAGTCTTTTGATTCAAAAGATGTAATTCTGCTTAAATGTTGCTGTTCCGGTTATATATAAGATTATTTTTTAGCCTAAACTATAATAATCTTTCGTATTATTTAAATCCAAACTTCTCAAGGAAACTGAGAATTAGGATGCTTTTCTTTCTTTTTAGATGATTTGAACTTGAAACTTATTTTTAATAACAAGGATTTTCTTACTGAAGGAAGTTGTAGAATCAATGTATGTTGAAAGACATATTCTCTGGTGATAAAAATAACTGTTAGAAGAATAGTTTTGTTTAGCCAAATTGAGTGAGAGGATATGCGTGTGTGAATTTTCTAGGTCACAGAATCTGTGTAGTTCATTCTGATTCTTGACCACATACCATTTCAGATTATTCCTAATCAGAAAAAAAGAAGTAGTGGAGGGTATGAAACCCCTACAACTTTACTGTGGGTTTGTGGTAACTACCGAGAAGAAATTCTTCACAAAAATAAGGATTTTGTACTGACTTGTGATATAAACATAGAAGCCTTGTGTGCAGAGTAGGTTACTTCTGTTCCACGGTTGATATTTACTAGGAAATGAGAATTACAGAATACAAGTTACTAAAATTATGAATGGGATTTTTAGTTAATTATTTTGGTTCTAAGTACAAAATGAAAAGGTGAAAGAAGGCCGTAAAATGTTGTCTGACATTGCGTGGGCCTTGAACGCCTTCTTGGCCATCCTGTTTGCTCCAGTTGTTATGTTACAAGGGAGAGAAGTGCAGAAACCCCTATTGCAAGAAGCATCCATTCATATAATTAATTTTGCCATTGTAAAAATCATTTGTAAAATTTGCATTATTAACATTATCAAGTCACTAGTTGGTAAGACATCAGACATGACGAGAGTGAAGGGCAGCTTAGGGAGAGCTGGGCTTTAAACCCTCAGTAGATCGGAGTCAGGATCAAAGGCGCTTGCTTTATGTGGCTGTGCTAGACTTTGAAGTCCTGACTGCACCTACAGCACTCATTTCATCAAGTTCACTGGTGTCTTAATAGCAGATCAATAAGTTTCAAAGTCGGAGAGTTAATCTGATACTAGTGCTGATGCGGTCGTGCTGGGGAAGCCGAGAGAGAGGCAGAGAAGGCTGCCTATTAACAACTCCGGTACAGAGCGCACAAAGATGCAGATTACCGATCTCTCCCTGACCCTGAAAAGACAGGCTTCGGCCAGGAATGGGGAAACTGTGAATTGATAAAGCAAGGAGTCCTTAATTTAGACATCTCAGGTTATCTGGAAGCTAGTTCATGCTTGAAAAATCTTTGACTTGGATACACATGTACTTGGATGTGCACAGTGTCCGTTTGGTAGAGATAAACATGTGACCGCAGAAACGCACACACACCTTTCTAAAATAAAAGGGGAGATCTACATAAGGACCACTATAGGTTTTAAGAGGTGATGTGCATGGGGGAAAAAGGCATATAATCTGTTTTTGGTTTTTAAAGGGAGCTTTGAAAGTATGCTTACATCACAGGGGGTTATGTTGATTTTTTTTTAAGTGGCATTGGGAATATCTCCTGATGTGAATAATAATAGGCAATAATAATTTGATACAAGTCCATTTTGATCCACTTTTTTTTTTTTTTAAAGGAAGTTCTTCAGGAGAAGTCTTAGCCCCAAATTTCTTGCCTTCTTTGTAACATAACTTGATATGCAGGCAAACAAATGGGATTCTTTATGGAACTCTATCTTTGTTCCCTTTCTAGAGTTTGAATCAAGTCTCTTCATTTTTATGATATGGTACATTTTTATGATACATTCCAAGGGTTTGTTGAACATGAAATAAACCACTAGGTAAAGGCAGTGGAAAATTGAAAGAGAGGAGATAAGTTGGGTCAAAGGCGAATGTTTTTATATTTGTTTAAGGTTTTTCTTTGTTTTCAGTGGTTTGGTTTAGGTTCTTCTTAAAGGATAAGCATAAACATTGTAGGGTGTGTGGTAGAGATGACATCAGTGGCTATTGCGGGAGGGGATTTGGGGAGAGGTTTTTTTTTTTTCCTTTGTGCAAAGGGGAGGATAT